>NC_136057.1:1613079419-1618104280 GCF_964261635.1 Lissotriton helveticus
GGTGCAGGATGCAGGAGCCCACCCCACGCACACACACAACCACTTGCGGTACGTTTGTTTTCTGTCGGCCAAAAGCTGCCTCTGCTCCTGCCCTTCCCCTGCCCGCCCGCCTGCGTGCTCTGCTGCCAGGAGTGTGGGTGTTGCCGTCGCCTTTAAAGGCGGCCGGGTGCTGTGTGTGTTTTTGTGCCGTGCGCCCTGGGAGAAGCCAATGGCTGCCCCCTCTCCTGCCTTCCTATAAAGCCAGGGGGAGACCCGGCAGACGGGAGGAGAAGCAGCTCGGAGGGTGAGCAGGAGACAAGCACGCAGGGGGAGGCAGGGGGTCGGGCCCACGTGACTCCATGGGCAGATTTATTGGGCCCCGGATGCCGGAGGATCACGTGCCCCTGGCAGATTTCTTAATGAACTGGGCCGAGAGGACCTGCCCTCCCCGGCTGCTGCGCATGCGCCGGGGCCCCTGCCACGGTCATGCTGGGGGAAATTAGGTGTCTGGCGTGTGGGAAGTGGACTTTTTAAGAGCAGGAGCAGACCATGCTATGACGAGCTCGGTGCTCCTGCACCCGCACTGGGCAGACCCCGGCTTGATGTATGTCTACGAGCCCGGGCCGGATGAGAGGGAGCCCAAGAAAGCCCCAGCCATGGAGGGACTGAGCGCCAACTGCCCCAGCACCCACTGCCGGGACTTCATGGCGCACCCCGCCCTGGGCCGCGGCCCCCAGGCGCCGGTCTACACGGACATCCCTGCGCCCGAGGCGGCGCGCCAGTGCCCGGCGCCCGGCGCCTCCTCGGGCTACGGCTATGCCCCCTTCGGGGGCAGCTACTACGGCTGCCGCCTCTCGCACTCCCACAACATGAACTTGCAGCAGAAGCCCTGCTCCTTCCAGGAGCCCGGGGGCGCCCTGCCCGCCGACGAGCTGCCCGCCCGGGCCAAGGAGTTCGCCTTCTACCCCAGCTTCGCCGGCTCCTACCAGACGGTGCCCGGCTACCTGGACATGTCGGTGGTGCCGGGCATCAGTGGGCACCCGGAGCCCCGGCACGACGCCCTCATCCCCATGGAGGGGTACCAGCACTGGACGCTCTCCAACGGCTGGGACGGCCAGGTGTACTGCCCCAAGGAGCAGAGCCAGGCCGGGCACCTCTGGAAGTCTCCCTTCCCAGGTAGGACGTCCGGAGCCCTGGCACCGCCTGGCGGTGCCCCTGCATGCGAGGGTGCCAGCCACGGCCACTCTCAGCCGTCTCAGTCACTGTTTCTGTCTTACTGTCTCCTGGTCGTTCTGTCTGTCTCTGTCTATGCTTCTCTGATTGGCAGTTTCTGTCTTTCTGTCTCTGTTTCACTGACTGACAGTGTCCCTCTCTCTCTCTACCTGTCCCTGCTTCTCTGACTGACAGTGTCTTTGTCGTTCTCTCTCGCTCCCTGTCCGTGCTGTCTTTGTATGTCTCTGCAATTCTCTCGTCAATTTCTCACTGCCTCTCAGGGTGTCTTTCACTGTCTCTCGGCCTCTCCCGGTCAGGCGAGCAGCACTCTGTCAGAATGCACGCCACTCTCACTTTCCTCTGTTCATTCACCTTTGCTCAAAGGGGGCCCGGTCTCCCCTCTGTGTTGTGTCACTCTCTGGCTGACCGTATCCTCACAGGTTGTGTGCGCATGGCTCCCCTCTCGCCCTGTGTGCTCAGGGTGTGTTTCATCTTCATGTGTCTGCTTCCTTCGTCTGTCTGTGTATCTGTCTGACAGTGTGTCGATCCGTCCCTTCCCTCTCTTTGCTCTTGCTGCTCGAGCAGGTAAGGGGTCCTTGCAGCCTGTGCCCGCGCGGGTGCCATGCTCCGGGACATGCTACACATGAAACACAGAAAGGTTACAATCGTAATCCTCGGCGAGGAAGATGAGGCGTTTAGTGATGCTTTGCCCCGCACCACCTTCAGTGCCCAGAGCTGCCCTGCGCCGTCCAAGCCATGTGCACGGGTCTTAGCGCCCTGGTGCAGGCTTCGAGGCGCCCAGCGCTACCCGGCGACCACAAGAGCTGCATCAAGTGGTATCACCCCCGCTCCTGGCCCGGTTTAGGCGGGCACCATCTGAAGGTGCCCCACGACGTGCCAGTGGGTCGGTTGTGTTTCTCAGTACACCGCCATGTCTGGCACTGCTGTAAGGCATTCACGGGGGTCCAAGGCGCCCCTCATCCCAGACACCCCTAAAGTCCCAAGCACAGGTTGAACTTGACCATGTGCAGGGCGGGGAGCGTGACGGCGCCGGAGGAGAGCATCCGAGGACGAAGGGGCACTTCTCGCGAGACGTGCGAGGCTGTGCCGAGGTATTTTTTTACTCTCTACATCCTGTCACAGCATCCTCCCTTTCCCGATGGCCGCAGCCCCTCTTCACACAAAGCACAGGTGCCACAGCGCGGCATCGCAATGGCTGTGCAGCCCCACGTGAACTCTCCATATGTATAGGAACAAATGCTTGCTTGCTGCGGGTTATACGACGCATACACGCCGAGATATTCGTTTTTAAATAAACGTCGATACAGGTTAAGGAGTGGGCTGACGTTCTCTTCATATTTCCCGCGTTAGGGGGTGAACTCAACGCGCCGACAGAACGAAAAATAAAGGTTCTCTAGAAGTATGCAAGCGAACGGTCGCAGACATACATGCAAATACATACACAGACGCGTATGCACATACCATATGTTATATTTAAAACACAGGCACATGCACACACACATCGTCAGGGTGCATACATATGTGTACACATCCACCTGCGCGGTTTTCTTCAATGTGTCTGTTGCATTAAAATCACACGCACATATGTGCGTGTAAAAAATAAATCACATATACACGCGCCGAAGACAAAAGACACCTTTTTCCAGTTTTGCGGTTTTCACAGTCGTATGAACGAATGTGTGAGAGCCCTCGCGGCCCTTAGCAAAGACAATAATTATGTAAATTAATGCAGGCAGAAAACGTGACTGATGGGTGCAGACGCGTGGGTTGGAGTAGTACAGGTATGCCTTCCTCGAAGCATGGAGGCGGCTTGTGCCTGGGGCCCTGCTTGTGCCCGGAGCTGGTATGTGTACCCCAGCAGGGCTGGCGTTACCCCGTGCCTGGCCGGGCTCGCTTCGGAGATATGAACCCCCTCAATGCGTCTGCAGGGGGCAGGTGTTTGGGCTGGAAATGTCACAGGGTTCCAGGTCTCGGCTTGAGCGCCCAGGCAGATGCCTTCCTCCCCCTCGCCTGCGGCCATTGCTAGGGCTTTTCACGTATGTACATATGAAGAGCTGTCGAGTCGCCCTTCGGAGGAGGGCGGGGTGGGGTTATACGTGGGCAGCAGCCGTGCAGCCCTCAGGGGCCGGGGTTAATGTGGCCATACGTAGAATCTATAGATTGTTGTCCGGCGCCATCCTGGGAACAGCTAGGGCCGCATTGCGCAAACCCGGCGAGGGCAGGAAGCCCCGGCGTGAGTCCGTGCCACTCTGCGCCGGGTACTGTGCGCCACACAACCCGCAGCCGGCAGCGTCTGCGTGCCCACTCACCCGTGCCCGGCCTGTGGGGCACGTGCAGGGCCCTGGCGTGTCTGCGCCTGGCCTCCATAGGTCTATGTGTGCCCTCCTAGCTCGTCTGCTGTCACCCTTCAGCGCGAAGTCTCTGAGTGAAGCTGGTCACCTGCTTACCCTCGAGGGCCCGCACCTTTATCCGAAGAATGCCTCCTTCACCCAGGCTGCCCTTGGCATAGACAGAAACAGCGTCGCCGAGGCGCGGTCTGCAAATCTATAGGCATTCCTGTGAATTTTAAATATAATGTCACCCACCACCCCTCCCTATATATAATACATATATATAACACCTCCAACCAACCACCCTGCGGGGTCTAGCGTGCTACCCGTGTAGGAAAGGGCTTCTGCACCTCACACAGGGTCACTAAGCGCTATCCAAATGTTGTCCTACATACAATACAATTTATAAATATGTGGTAATCCGAATCCAACTACATGCATAGAAAAAACATTAAGATGTCGCCTTCAATTTTACCCTCCATCAGCCTAGACCTTCATTGTCTCTTAACCTAGTTTCTGCAGAACGGTGAAGTCAAGATGGAGGGCAGAAGTGCTGCCCACGTCCTATTACTCGACAGGGAGGCAGGCAGGCGGGCACGTAGATAGATAGATAGATAGATAGATAGATAGATAGATAGATAGATAGATAGATAGATAGACAGACAGATAGATAGATAGATAGATAGATAGATAGATAGATAGATAGATAGATAGATAGATAGATAGATGGGTAGATAGATAGATAGATAGATAGATAGATAGATAGATAGATAGATAGATAGATAGATAGATAGATAGATAGATAGATAGATTGACTGATCAAAGGAACGAAAGGGTTACATTGCCAAAACGTGGTGTCTGGAAGGATAAGTGTCTTTATTTTTACACAACCATAAGGTGTTATTATGCAAACCAAAGAACAGCATATTTCTTTAGTTTGGGTGGAATGTATGGATCCCGTGGAATCTGAAAATTATTTCAAGGGTCTTTTTAAAATACCTGGTCCTTGTTAAAGCCACATTGGATTGATGACAGTTAAACAAAATCTGATGTCTGTCGGTGTTCATTGTTAGCTGGGCCTTCAGCCCGACTGCCTCCCACAATCCCTGCCTCCTCCTGACTGAAGGCATATGTATCAAAGCAAAGCGTCTTTTTCCCCTCAGATTCTGCATAATTGCCGTCTTCTTTGTACTATACATAACCAAGCACTATAGTATCTCACTTACAGTTTTTGCTAAACATTCCTCGTTTCACACAAACCCTCTTCGCAAAACAACTAGGTCAAAATAAACACATAACCGTAAAAAAAATAGCAAATGGTAACCTATATTATATGAATTCATATTGTCATCTCAGGGATCTGGGTATTTTTTACAAATCACTCCGTCTTCGGCCTCGTTTATGATGTCATCAGAACCCCCTGATGGCAATGCAGCACAATATTACTTACATTTATTTCAAGCATGACCCCTATGCAGGTGGATCATAGAACATAAATATGTATGTGACCAAGACCCCGAGAGAGGTCGAAACGTCGAAACGCGTCTTTGTTTGTGCAATTAAACCTTGATTCTTTTCATCTCTAAAATCGGAGTGGCTCCTTCTTCTCAGGAGCAGCGTGAGGGAGTTCCCTTATATATTAGCACAACCACAGTCCTGATAGCGTCAAACGCCAACTCCTCTTGACTTTTAGGAAAGAGAGATCAGGAACGGACACTACACAGCAGAAATAGTTTTCAGTGCTTTATTCTTCCACCTCAGAAGACATGACGCGTTTCAACAGGGAAACCCCTGTCTTGATCACATATATATATATATATATATATATATATATATATATATATATATATATATATATAGAGCGAGAGAGAGAGAGAGAGAGAGAGAGAGAACGCTCCCGTGTAATAAGGTGGAACTTAGCACACTCACACAGATGTACATTTACACAGTTATCAATTTTGACTACAGAAGTCGTGGGTCAGTACATTTACTTCAAACAAGGCCCTTATGGTGGATTTTAAAACACACACAGTATATATATATATATATATATATATATATATATATATATATATATATATATATATATACACACACACACATATATATATATATATATATATATATATATATATATATATATGTTTCCTTTCACTCGGTTCCTTTCTGCCGGGCATGTGAACAAGGGCTCTAGCAGCCCGAAACGCGTTATGCACTCTCTCACGAACTTGAGCAAATAAAAAAAGAAACCTGACATCTGGTCCTGTGGTCTGTCTCCTGCGTTTTCGGTGACGAGAGGAGTTTCTCGTGGATATATATATATATACATATATATATATATATATATATATATATATATATATATATATATATATATATATATATAGAGAGAGAGAGAGAGAGCGCACCCTGTGAAATAGGGTGGAATTTAGCACACTCACACAGATATACATTTACACAGTTAATAATTTTGACTACAGAAGTATCATGTGATCAAGCCTCGTGTCGGAGGCGAAACGCGTCATGCGGTCTTGCTGGGTTTTATTTAAAATAAAACACTAAATTTGCACCAGAAAACTTGGGTCTGTCTTGTTAGCTTTTCCTTGCGAGCTGTCTGGATGGAAACGGACAGGGATGTGGCGGCGGTCACATCAGGCGGAGTACAGGAAATATATATATATATATATACACACTCACGCACACATATATATATATATATAGAGAGAGAGAGAGAGAGCGCACCCTGTGAAATAAGGTGGAATTTAGCACAGTCACACAGATATACATTTACACAGTTAACAATATTTACTACAGAAGTCGTGGGTCAGAACATTTACTTCAAGCAAGTCCCTTATGGTGGATTTTAAAACACAGACAGTGTGTGTGTATGTGTGTGTGTGTGTATATATATATATATATATATATATATATATATATATATATATATCCAATCCAATCCAAAAATTCTTTATTTCGGCCATTCGAGACCATAAAAGATGCAATAAAAACATGTAAAACCACATAGAAGCGTACAATATAAAAACAGTGCAAGGAAGCAAAGACTACTTAATTCAATACATATAAGAATCTGGGAGACTATAGGTACAATTAACTGCAGTTCATACAGTTCATTTCATGTTTAGAAGTTGAAGATTACCCTTTCAGTGTTTTCCTTCTAATCTGCCACCTAGCCATAAGATACTTGGCTACAGCAAATACAATGTGGTGCAGGGTACTTGTCTTCAGAATTCTGTATGATTGTAAATAATTTCGGAAGCCTAGATTCCTACACAATGGCACTAGCCAGTACTTTCTCGGTCTATTATAGGCAGGGCAGAAAAACAGCACATGTAAATCATCCTCCACATTCGTGCTGCACCCAGGACAGGTTTTGTCGTCCAACGTTGACCATTTACTTGTAAAGACTTTAAAGGGCAATGTACCAAACCAGTTATGTGTAGGGAGCTACCCTTTCTGTCAGGAAAAGGACTGGGTCAATAACTCTAAGAAAAAACAGGGTGCCTTTTCCTGATTCTGATGCCTTGTAGGTATACCACTCCTACTGGAGGTGGCAGCCTATGTGTGAACAGGAATCGTGCAGTCTTATTAAGGTTACCAAATTTACAACCATGAATTAACAACCTTTCAATGTTGTACGGGACCACATATAAAGCATGGAAAGCATAGAAATGTTTAAAATTTGTAGTGCATTTATTCAAAAGAATTTCTTGTTTAAAAAGTCATAGTATCACAAAACAGTTTCAAAAAAATCATTACACGGTATATATTCAATGTATATAAACAATATTAATAACACATTTCATAAAAGACAATGTCAATTGTTTTTAAAAAAAGTTCTCCTTTATACAGTATTGTTTCCAAAAAACATATTTATAAAAAGATAATAAAACACAAATATTAGGAACAAAATGTCGACGCGGCGTTTCGGTGCCCCTGATGTTCTTGCACCTTCTTCAGGACTTGTTCCCTGATTGGTCACATCTACAAAGACATATATCATAATATGTTTCATTAGGTCCCATCTACTAGTTTCAGTTACATATACTCAATACAGCATTTGATAAACCTAACATTTGGTAACCTCTCAAGTCTCTTATGCACATCCCACCTTAAGATTTGTCACAACGCTGTTGTTATACTTTCTGCATTTATCTATAAATTGATTAACTTCTAGGCTTGGTGGTGGTATGGTGATATTATTTTACACCCGTAGTAGATGACTGACCCAGTTTCATATTTCCTCTGCTGGACAGTCCCTTATCCCACCCATTTCTGAGATCTTTCTGTTGGTCATTTTCAAGTAGCCCTGAGGTCTGACATAGGATTCATTTCCCTTTTGCTCTGTGGTATTTTTTCCCACTGTCGGTCATTTAAATGTAACCATAAGGTCTGGAATGAGATTTCTTTCCCTTTTTCTCCCAACCAGTTTCGTTATCCAACTCACCCAGGTGATATTCCCTGGAACCTTTTGATCATATGAGTCTGTTTAACATCTGCTCATACTTTCGTTCCCTTTAGCTATATGGGATTTCTTCTCAATCACTGTTCTTGGAGACTGTGGAAATTAACCACTTCAGTACTATAAAGTAAAGAGAAAATATTTATATATCATCAATTTTCTCTTTTTTGTGACTAACTCCTGTTCAGTCTAAACGTAAAATATATGCTCCTCACCGGTTTTTATTTCCAATTCTTATTTTAGTTATAAGGAGGACGCCTCTGGGAGCTCCCGTTCTTATGGGTTCAATACTTCACGCCCACGTCTAGGGATGGGATAATCTTTGTTAGTGTATCTTGATTGCTCCTTAATTTTATCTGAATTATCCCCTTTCCTATTATTTTCCTTACCTTATTAGATATTTTGGAGTTATCAGTAGTCTACCTCACTCATGGGGATGTTGATCTTTTGTTAGAAGCCTTTTGACTTGGCCTGTATTTAATGGGAAAGGATACATTTTAAGGCTGAGTTAAAACAGTCTGTTTCCTTTAAAGAAAACATTCTTCTACTAGCAGCACTAACAGAGCCCTGTTTTTACTTACTTGGTAAAGGGAGCTGAGCTGCGTGGCGTCCTCCTTGTCTCTTGAGTCTTTTCCATATACTAAAACTACCTTGTGTCTGATATTTATACTTGTCACAGATTGGTTCATTTTGGCTAATCACTAACACCTGTTTGCTGTTAATAGGTGCTGGTATATGGTAACCCGATTTTAGTCGCCATCTTGTAGTGGGTTAAAACCCTAGTTCTCTGCTTGCTTTTTATTTTAAAGATTATTTCTGTTCTATCTCTCTGGGCATTTTATCGGTTTCCTAAATGTATACCTCCTTCTAATTATTTGGCGAATTCTGCTCTGATTTCCCGCTGTTGATTTCATATTTTATTTTTATTTTTCAGTTTTATGTTCATTCCGCGTTTATTTTCCGCTAGCTCTTTTTTCTATTTTAGCGGGCACACCTCTGTAGATCGAGGGGTTTACAACCTCATTCACCTCCGCTCGTACTGCGAGCGCCATTTTGGATTGGGAGTATTCGTGGTTTATTCACCTCCCGAGTGGTTATCTGTTTAGGTCCCTCGTTTTTACTCGAATGTTCAGACTCATGGTATTTTATGTTTGGTTCTGGCCTGCTGTAATTTGTAATTTAGCAAGCACATATCCATGGCATGTTTGTAACCTGATGTGTTTACAACCTAATTATATTCCGCTCATACTGTGGGCGCCATTTTGGGTAGGGAGTACTCGTGATTTGCTAAACCCATTAGTGGTTATATATTTGGGTCCCTTATTGTCACTAGACTCACATCGCCTGCTATTATTTCTATTTTAGCGAGCAATCCTCTTTCGCACATTTTTATAACTTGATCAGTTGACCTCCTTATTACACTCCGCTTTTACTGTGAGTGCCATTTTGGATTGGGAGTACTCGTGATTTACTACACCCCTTGGTGGTCATTTATTTGGGACCATTATTATACTTAGAATATTATGAGTCCTGTTGTTTGTGAGGGCTCCCTCTTCCTGTTTATGCATATGGCAAAATAGCCCACATTGTATCTCCTAATACTTTATAGTCTCCGCATTTTTTGAATGAAAGCTGAGGACCTTACCCTACTGCTTAAGAGTTTCTACATACCTAAAACCCTATTCCTACCTTACCTCTTTCTGTTTTTTAAGTCTTGTCTAATACTTATTTACAGTCCAGAAAATTTTTTTTTTTTTTTTTTTTTTTTTTTTTTTTTTTTTTTTTTTTTACAGTATCCTCTCCCAGTCTTCTTTGTTGTTCAGACCTATTTTATGGGAGTTGAACTTGGACATGTAGTATTGTTCTCTTTGTCTTCGTTTTTTAGTTAAATCTCCTCCTCTTTTATTTATCCTAACTTGTTCAGTCTCCAAGAACAGTGATTGAGAAGAAATCCCATATAGCTAAAGGGAACGAAAGTATGAGCAGATGTTAAACAGACTCATATGATCAAAAGGTTCCAGGGAATATCACCTGGGTGAGTTGGATAACGAAACTGGTTGGGAGAAAAAGGGAAAGAAATCTCATTCCAGACCTTATGGTTACATTTAAATGACCGACAGTGGGAAAAAATACCACAGAGCAAAAGGGAAATGAATCCTATGTCAGACCTCAGGGCTACTTGAAAATGACCAACAGAAAGATCTCAGAAATGGGTGGGATAAGGGACTGTCCAGCAGAGGAAATATGAAACTGGGTCAGTCATCTACTACGGGTGTAAAATAATATCACCATACCACCACCAAGCCTAGAAGTTAATCAATTTATAGATAAATGCAGAAAGTATAACAACAGCGTTGTGACAAATCTTAAGGTGGGATGTGCATAAGAGACTTGAGAGGTTACCAAATGTTAGGTTTATCAAATGCTGTATTGAGTATATGTAACTGAAACTAGTAGATGGGACCTAATGAAACATATTATGATATATGTCTTTGTAGATGTGACCAATCAGGGAACAAGTCCTGAAGAAGGTGCAAGAACATCAGGGGCACCGAAACGCCGCGTCGACATTTTGTTCCTAATATTTGTGTTTTATTATCTTTTTATAAATATGTTTTTTGGAAACAATACTGTATAAAGGAGAACTTTTTTTAAAAACAATTGACATTGTCTTTTATGAAATGTGTTATTAATATTGTTTATATACATTGAATATATACCGTGTAATGATTTTTTTGAAACTGTTTTGTGATACTATGACTTTTTAAACAAGAAATTCTTTTGAATAAATGCACTACAAATTTTAAACATTTCTATGCTTTCCATGCTTTATATGTGGTCCCGTACAACATTGAAAGGTTGTTAATTCATGGTTGTAAATTTGGTAACCTTAATAAGACTGCACGATTCCTGTTCACACATAGGCTGCCACCTCCAGTAGGAGTGGTATACCTACAAGGCATCAGAATCAGGAAAAGGCACCCTGTTTTTTCTTACAATGTACCAAACCTCCACTGAATAAAAAGTTTCCTTGCAGTAATAGGAAAAATATTGTCCATGAATCCTTCAAACTTAAAAGAACTTTTGGTGGCCAAACATTTTTCAGTAAGGGTGCCGGTTTTCAATGCACACACAAGCGTAGTTAGGCTCTTGTCCTTAAAAGTCTTGGTGAGCGTTTTTCGGGACACCTTGAGGCAACCTTTTTCGGGATCATCCCACAGATCAGCCAGGCCCAATCGATAGAATTCTCGTTTTACGTATGCCACACATATATATATATATATACACACACACACACACACACACACATATATATATATATATATATATATATATATATATATATATATATATATAGAGAGAGAGAGAGAGAGAGAGAGAGAGAGAGAGAGAGCGCACCCTATGAAATAAGGTGGAATTTAGCACACTCACACAGATATACATTTACACAGTTAATAATTTTGACTACAGAAGTAGTGGGTCAGTACATTTACTTCAAGCAAGGCCCTCATGTGGATTTTAAAACACACACAGTATATATATATATATATATATATATATATATATATATATATATATATATACACACACACACACTCACACACACATATATATATATATATATAGAGAGAGAGAGAGAGCGCGCAAGAGAGAGAGAGAGAGAGCGCACCCTGTGAAATAAGGTGGAATTTAGCACACTCACACAGATATACATTTACACAGTTAACAATTTTGACTACAGAAGTCGTGGGTCAGTACATTTACTTCAAGCAAGTCCCTTATGGTGGATTTTAAAACACAAACAGTGTGTGTGTGTGTGTATATATATATATATATATATATATATATATATATATATATATATATATATATATATATATATATATATATATATATATATAATCCCCTCAGATTCTGCATAATTGCCGCACACACACACTAAGTGAGAGATAAAGAGAGAGAGAGCTTCCTTGTGAGAGAGAGAAATCAAGGTGATGCAAGTTGCACAGATAATAACAATATTGGCCACAGAAAAGCTTGTTTTCTTGCTTATCCCTTTGGCCACTTTAATAAATCCACCAGCACTTTCCACAAACGACATCCACACATCTCAGATTGATTGTATGCACTGCCTTGCTCTTCAGGCAGGAATTGGACTTTCTGTTTTTGATAATAATTTAAGTGCCTCTTGATTGTATTTACATACAATTTTCTAGAAATTTCCCCCGTCCTGTGCAGGTTGTCCGCCTGCATTTTTGTGAGGCGGTCCTCGTTGATTTTTATCTAAAGGTAACATTTCAAGTGTGAAGTGAGGTACGTTTTGACCTTCTCTGCTCCAGTAAAGTAGACATAGACAGACAGATAGACGTTCTCTTTGTCCGTCTCCTCACAAATGGTGTCTGTCCCTTCCTCTCTCCTGGGCGCCTACATCGGTATAATATCAGGGGGTTACTTCAAAGGGGGCGTCCAAAGATGGCCGACTGCTTTCGACTGCGCACTTCTGTGCACGAGATGCTTTGGCGCGAGCTCTGGGCTCTGGAAGCTCCATAAAAGCTGGGCTTGCGGTTTCCCTGCAGCAAGTGCCTGGCTGCTTTGCTGAGGTTGGGAGGGAGGTGTCCCACAATCATGGCTCTTGGATTGCAGAGAGGCAGGCTACGTTCCAGTCGTGGACTCCTTCAAAGATTTCATTTAGAGTAGGGGCCGAGGGCATGAAGGCAAGGAGAAAATAGGTTATAATGCCGAATGAATGAATGCTTGTAGTGCTGGCTCTGAGCTGACCCACCTCCAGGCGCTCGCAGGAATGAAGGGACTAAAAACAATTAAGTTGTTTGTCGATGATCACGAAATTTGAGGCACTTGAACCTGGGGCTCCCCCAAGCCTTCTGGACCCCCAGTCTGCGATTGCACCTAGCTTTTCTGTTTGGTAGTATGGGTGTGAAGCAATGATTGGTCGGGGAGGGACAGCACAAACGTAGTAAGGGCAGTATTCCAAAAACGTTGCGCTGGTAAATAAACAACATGGCACATCCGTTTCTATAGTAAAGAACAAAGCAAACTCTGTTTTGTCCCTTTGTATCATACCCCAAGCTGAGTGACAGGCCTGTGCATAATTTATAAAATTAGTTTCAGAAAAAAATTGAAAATGCTGGGCATGTATGCAACATTATGCAAAGTGCAGGAAAAGCCTTGCCTCGGTTTCTCGGGTGATTTTTTTAGGGAAGGGCTTCCCTCGGGCAGAGAAGCCATTAAGGTACCACAGAAGAATCATTCAAGCAGAAGATGCCTCTCAGGAAGACATTTTCAGTCCGAAACTGTCTCCCCGTGTCCTAAATTCACACGAAATTTCACGAAATAAGAAATAGCCAATATTTAACATATTTTGTGTAATGCTAAATTTGTCAATTTCGCAGCATTGAGACGCACAATATAAAAATACATATGACCCAACTGGTATCATATATTTGTAAACTTTTACAAAATGTGATGTGGAGAAAAGATACACTCTCTCCTTTTAAACGTAAACGTGTCAGTATCTTTTCAGACAAAGCCCGTGTTATTGCACGAGTTCCAAAGAAAAAGTGCAATATCAGTTTGCTTCGCGTTTTTATAATTCCTATAATTGTTGTTCATTGCCCTGGGTGTGATTGTTAGAAAGTCTGAGGGGCATATTAAATGAATTACAGGCAAAATAAGTGTATGCTACATTCTGGCAAGATGACTTGGCGAGTTAACGATTAAGGCTTGCTGCTGACACCCACACAGTGATCTCAAGGTCACAGTGCCCACACTTGCAAGGCAGACTCGGCCGTGCATCCTTCCGAGCTCGTAGGGTAAATATCACTAAATTAGGTAATAGTAGCGCCTTCTATTTCTAGTGCTTAACATTGACAGCGCCAGGCACTGCAGATTAAGATCTCTGCACAAGTCCTCATTGACTCTTATTGGTGAGAAAATACGTCACCTTTGGTCCTACTAATGTGTAGCGCTTAGAACTCACCAGAGTACAGCATGAAGCGCTGTAGGAAAAAAATGTCAGCATTTGCTCAGCAATGGTTCCACAGTTCATTTTCTCAATATTGTTGTGGTGTAAAAGCTTTCCTAACAAGAAGTGGGGTACACGGTGCTTGCTCCACATGGCACTGGCAGCAGAATAGCGCCCGGTGCGCGCGCCCCTCTCTAGTACACTGTGCTTGCTCCACGGGGCGCGCGCATGCCCCGCTCTAGTACTCTGTGCTGCTCCACGGGGCACGCGCGTGCCTCTCTCTAGTACCCTGTGCTGCTCTACAGAGCGCTAGCAGCAGAATAGCGCCCCTCTCTAGTACATTGTGCTTGCGCCACAGGGCATGCGCGTGCTCGCTCTAGTCCCCTGTGCTGCTCTACAGGGTGCGCTAGCAGCAGAATAGCGCTCGGTGCGCGCGCCCCTCTCTAGTACATTGTGCTTGCGCCACAGGGCACGCGCGTGCTCGCTCTAGCACCCTTTGCTGCTCTACAGGGTGCGCGCGTGCCCCGCTCTAATACCCTGTGCTGCTCTACAAGGTGCTAGCAGCAGAGTAGCACCCGGTGCGCGCGCCCCTCTCTAGTGCACTGTGCTTGCGGTACAGGGCACGCGCATATAATACACTGTGCTTGCTCCACAGGGCACGCGCATGCCTGCTCTAGTACCCTGTGCTGCTCCACCGTGCACGCGCATGCCCACTCTAGTACCCTCTAGTACCCTGTGCTGTTCCACCGTGCACGCGCATGCCCACTCTAGTACCCTGTGCGGCTCCACCGTGCACGCGCATGCCCCCTCTAATACCCTGTGTTGCTCCACCGTGCACTAGCATGCCCACTCTACTACCCTGTGCTGCTCCACAGGGCACTCGCAGGCCCCGCTCTAGTACCTTGTGCTGCTCCACAGTGCACGCGCATACCCCCTGTAGTACCCTGTGCTGCTCTACCGTGCACACGCATGCCCCCTCTAGTACCCTGTGCTGCTCCACCGTGCATGCGCATGCCCCCTCTAGTACCCTGTGCTGCTCCACAGTGCATGCGCATGCCGTCTCTAGTACCCTGTGCTGCTCCACAGTGCATGTGCATGCCCCCTCTAGTACCCTGTGCTGCTCCACAGTGCACGCGCATACCCCCTCTAGTACCCTGTGCTGCTCCACAGTGCATGTGCATGCCCCCTCTAGTACCCTGTGCTGCTCCACAGTGCATGTGCATGCCCCCTGTAGTACCCTGTGCTGCTCTACCGTGCACACGCATGCCCCCTCTAGTACCCTGTGCTGCTCCACAGTGCATGTGCATGCCCCCTCTAGTACCCTGTGCTGCTCCACCGTGCACGCGCATGCCCCCTCTAATACCCTGTGTTGCTCCACCGTGCACTAGCATGCCCACTCTACTACCCTGTGCTGCTCCACAGGGCACTCGCAGGCCCCGCTCTAGTACCTTGTGCTGCTCCACAGTGCACGCGCATACCCCCTGTAGTACCCTGTGCTGCTCTACCGTGCACACGCATGCCCCCTCTAGTACCCTGTGCTGCTCCACAGTGCATGTGCATGCCCCCTCTAGTACCCTGTGCTGCTCCACAGTGCACGCGCATACCCCCTCTAGTACCCTGTGCTGCTCCACCGTGCATGCGCATGCCCCCTCTAGTACCCTGTGCTGCTCCACCGTGCATGTGCATGCCCCCTCTAGTACCCTGTGCTGCTCCACAGTGCATGCGCATGCCGTCTCTAGTACCCTGTGCTGCTCCACCGTGCATGCGCATGCCCTCTCTAGTACCCTGTGCTGCTCCACAGGGCACCAGTGCAGTTGGGGGGGAGGGGCGCGCACGCTGACTGCAGCCGCTCTGACCAGCCCTTGTCTCCTTGCCTCCATAGACGTGGTGCCCCTGCAGCCCGAGGTGAGCAGCTACCGGCGGGGCCGCAAGAAGCGCGTGCCCTACACCAAGGTGCAGCTGAAGGAGCTGGAGAAGGAATACGCGGCCAGCAAGTTCATCACCAAAGAGAAGCGCCGGCGCATCTCGGCGGCCACCAGCCTGTCCGAGCGCCAGGTCACCATCTGGTTCCAGAACCGGCGGGTCAAGGAGAAGAAGGTGGTGATCAAGACGAAGAGCCCCCACCTGCACCCCACCTGACAGACAGGGACCCCCACAGCACCGCCTATTTATCGCCCCGGGCCCTCTGCGCCTCGAACACGGACTCGGCAAAGCAGGAACTATCTTCGAGGAAAAGCGCAGACATCCCGCTGGCCTGTGATCTGCCCCCCCACCTCCCCTTCTGTGAACTCTCGGCGACGCCCCTTTTACCCTTGTCACTTATGATCTTGTGCATATTTAAATTACAAACCTTCATAAACACAGACGGCAAGAAGCCAGCGCCACCGACGGTGCCAGAGAAGAAACCATTTGCTACCTTGTAAATGTACCCGCCGCAAAGGAACTTTTCTTTGTTCGTGAGGCTCTCGTGGGAAAAAAAATCACTCTTGTGCAAAATGTACATACGTCTTATGCATTAAAACATTGATATTAAATCACCTTATTTTTTTTTTTTGTTGGGTTGGTTGTTTTTTATGTTTATTTTTTTCATCACCGACCAAGGACAAGAGGGTTTTCAATAATTCACTCTGGGATCGAGTCTTAAAACCAACATTTGTGGATTAAACTGTGGCGTGCTTCAAGGAATCTGTGACGTGTAGTTGCGTCTGGCGCAAGGACACAGGCGCTGGGGATCTGACTAGTGCCCTCCGGTGAACTGTCGGGATTACAGAGACCACTTCCGGACACTGAGCGGCTAGACCGGGTATATAAGGTGTGTTTCCAGAGGACCAATCCTCGAACGCTTCCGTCCATGCATGTGGGAACGGATCTGCAGAAAGCAGGTTCCCCCTCTCTGCAAATCTTACAATCGCAAATGTACCCAGGCAGACCTCATTGAAACATTAAATGTGAACTGTGAATGTGTTTGTTTTTTAAAAAGAGTAGCTGTTTCCACCCAGGATAAACACCCACGGGCACAAGGTAAAACCCCTCCTGTGGTTGAACCTGGCAAGTCATATCTGGGAGCTTTTATGGCACGGAGAATGGAGTCGACATATTTCGGAAATATCAAATAAAATATATTAAAACCAATACAGATACGTCCATTCATAATCCAGGAGTGAGTTAAGAGATGGAATTGGCAACCTTTAAATATCGCGACATATACACCAAATACAGTATATATATTATATTTGTAGATGTGCGGTGCAATATGCTGGTTACAACTGCCGAGTGTGGGGAGGGGGGATGACTGAGGAGAGGCAAGCCTCTCTCCGCCCTCAAGGCAGGTAACGAATAGCACATTACCTGCAATTGACTGTAGTGACGGTGTATGCCATGTTGTTCCTTTGTTGTGCATCCGTTATAAACACGGATATTTCATCCCAGCCACAGCACGCTCCTTACAGGGCCCATAGAGCGAGCATTGAAGATCCCACAGAAAGATGCTCACGAAAATGCCATTTGACCTTTGCACTTTTGTAATACAATTTTGAATGTAGGTTTGCTGCTACACTACCTCTCAAACACCTTTGATTGGTTCACAATTATTTTCATTGTCATGTAAAGGACCTGTGTGTTCGTGTGTGTGTATATATACACACACACATATATATATATATATATATATATATATATATATATATATATATATATATATATATATATATATATATTCTATTTTCTTCCTAGCGTTTGCTCGCACGCAACTGTCAGCTACACGGATTTCACTTATAGGTGACCAGTTATATAACACCAATGAGTTTCTTGTGAAATGACAACACAGGAGGAGGGCAGAAGGCTGAACAGTTTGAAAATGTCATCAGAAACCGCAAAAAGCATAATCCAAATTTAACAAGTTAGTGCAACGGCTTTATATATTACAGACTGGTGGTCGCATGTAGGGAGTTATAGTTAGGACTATGTTTCCATAGGAAAAGCATTTTTTGACGGGGAACATCCTTTACGACGTGGATGTTACCCCGCGCTACCATTACGACGCGTCTCTTACAACGCAAGTCGTAACCACGACTTGCGCTGGAGGGCGCTCAAGGACAAGGAATAGTTAATTTACTATTCCAACACCTTCCCTACTATCCACGGGGACTGGTGTTGGAATAGTAAATTAAACTATTCCTAAGTCTGCACCCTACAGCCCAAGTCGTGGTAACGACTTGCGATGTAAAACACGCGTTGTAACGGTACGCGTGGTAATAGCCCGCGTCGTACCGTCATACATCCTTTTTTGACTTACCTATATTTTTGGTACCAGCAAAAGTACCCCGTTGATTCTTGTTGTGCATGGAAAGTTTCAGGGTGATCCATCAAGCAAGGACTGAGACGAAGGTTGTGGGGTCGAAAAAAGTGTTTTTTGTATGTTAATTTCCCTAGAGATTTTAGACACAGCTACAGCCCTAACCACTGGACGGAATTACACCAAATTTGGCAGAAAGCTAGCTCTTTGTCCAGAAAGAACCTTTTTTTTGTTTGGTGTAATTCCGTTCAGTAGTTTATGAGATGTTAACTGAAATCCAAAATTGTATATCTAGGGGAGAAACAGCGTTTACAACACTGGTAATACCACACGGGTAGGTTACACAGCGGACGTTACATCATCCGCGTTGTTTCCACGCATGGCATTACATTGCAAATTGTTTCAATGACTAGCGCTAGATGGTGGGCAAAATCCAGGGAATGAGTTGGATTTCAAATCCAACACATTCCCTGCTGTTGTGCTAACTGGAGTAGGAATAGTAATTTATACTATTCCTAAGTCCAGCGCACCATCTAGTGTAGGTCGTAGAAACTACTTGCGATGTAAAGCCATGCGTGGTAACACCGCTGACGATGTAACGTCCGCATTGAAACCTACTGCGTGGTAATAGCACGTGTAGTAATGTCATACATTCTCTAGGGACACAGATCCTCCTTGGATGCGCAAATCGATGTGCCAACACCAATGCCGTAGTTGGCTGGCCACAACCTGAGAATAAAGCTGCGGCCACAGTTTTATTCACTGGGACTCAGTTCCCAGTGTCGAAAATAAAGTTCAAAAGTGATAGAAGTGGTCAGGGCAGAGACACTCTGGACCCATGGGACTAATGGAGGCATCTGTGACGGACCCTTCATGGCCAAGAAATTGTCCAAAACCCTTTTTTTTACCATGCGAGGATCCTGGATTCGGATGAATCTGCGGATCCAGACCCAATTTAAAAAAAAACATACACTCACTCAGATCCACAAACCAACTCACACACTCACTCACACCCTGAAACGCCCACTTACACACCCATACAACCACTCACATACCCACTGAGATCCACAAACCAACTCACACACTCACTCACACCCTGAAACGCCCACTTACACACCCATACAACCACTCACATACCCACTCACAGACCCTCAAAACTACTCAGACACCCACACAACCTTCACACACCTACTCAAACACCCACACAGACACTCTCAAACCCACTCACAGATCCACACAGCCCAGGTTGCAGGGCCATTATAGTTAGGAAATAGCATAAAAAAAATCATAGAAATTTGCTGAAAAAAAGGTCACAGGAACGTTAAAGTTAGGGTCAGATTTTACACATGCAAAACCACATAAATTCAGCAGTTATAGTTATCTCAAGTAACTATAACTCATGCCTAAGGTAACTATAACTAACACCCTCACTATGCACTGCTAATTTCCCCACATATTACATTACTCATCACATCTTCTATGACTTCACTGATAATATCACTGCAACATTTGCAAATTATTGATGAGAAAACTGTTTGGGAGGGGGGCGAAAGATGTAGTTACATTAAGGCATGAGTTAAGGTTACTTGATATAACTATAACTGCTGAATTTTTATAGTTTTGTGTGTGTCAAAGTGGAACCTAACTATAACATCACTGTAACCTTTGTTTTTTCAGTGGAATATATATATATATATATATATATATATATATATATATATATATATATATATATATATATATATATATATATATAATTTTTTTTTAAGCAAAACAGTCTGTGATCGGTGTGCTCTATCCGTGGGTGCTAGTGTCGAGGTCAGACCGTGCCTTGCAGTAATTTTTTTCAAACAAAGAAGGCCACCTCACTCCAGAAGTCGTGTTGAAATCAAAAAGCATTTTTAATAAAACATAAATCCCCACCATTACCACCACCCACCAACGTTTCGACCAAGAAATGGTCTTTGTCATGGTTTTCCGTGACAAAGACCATTTTGCGGTTGCAACGTTGGTGGGTGGTGGTAATGGTGGCAGGATATATGCTTTATTAAAAAAGCTTTTTGATTTCAACACGACTTCTGGAGTGTGGTGGCCTTTGTTTGAAAAAAATAATATATATATATATATATATATGTATACATACACATATAGAGTTTTGTGCAGATGCTTCCAACAAAACCAGGGAACTTCACCACTTTCACCAAAATTACACTGTAGCTACCATTGACTGTGTAATATATGTAATATATATTCATAAGCTAGGCACACATCTATATTGTCTAACATTCTAACAGTTAATTAATTATATCAGGAATTATAATTTTCAATGCTATATATATAAGTTTTACCATTCGGTTTCCGAATTTGCTCATTTTAATTATACAATAGAATACAACATACAAGTTTTGGCCCCACAGGAATCTTGATCACCCGATCAAGGTCCATGTGGGGCTGAAACGCATAGGGACGTTGTTCCTATTGCATTCTTTTGTATAATCAAAATGAATAAAATGGAAACAATTCACCCCTGAGTGCGGCTCATCTTTACCATTTGGTAAAACTAGTTTATATTTTGCGACATGGCTCTTGCGGTGTGGTATAAAAATATTTCACTAGTATTGGAGACATAGGAAAAGCACAATTATATGCTTGTGAGAATTAATTTATTTATTTATGGATCTTTAGGGCAATATTGATCAGCCCACAGTTCCAAATGTAACATTTTCAACAGTCCTGATTGACGGGCATGAGTTGCAGTCAATGAAACTGCAAGAGTTCTTGAACCACATGTGCGATTCTCATTGTACAACAAGATCTCAGATTTTTATCTCCACCAGCCCTACTGGATCCACAGACAAGAGGCTCGCCGATGCCATTAAAATGGTTTTGCTGTGGGTTTGTTACCTAAAGACACATGCGGAAAGAGAACACAACCCCCTAGGTTGTGAAATACCCCACTTCCATCATTCTGCTAGAAGTGGATGCATTTGTGGAGGCTACAAACTCACAGACTCCAGGTTTGGACAGCAATCGCATGAAGCCCATGGCCTTCAAGTTTGGGTTTCAGCTGCTTTCAGTGGATTTCTGGCGAAATCTGTGTTTCATTTTTGCAACTATTTTGAGCACATTCACTATACATCGATGGATGCTCTGCAGACTCCAGAAAACATTACAAATTCCCTAAAATTCACTGAAAAGCGCATGACATGGGACATTGGGTACTGACTGTATGCTGTCAAGCTACTTAATATGAAAAAACGTGAACTTGGCCTGTTATGTTATTGGCGCCACTGGAGTTATATACCCAAAACAACCCTTGTTTTGAAGAGTGTTTGGATAAAGAGGTGGTAACCATAGTGACTAATTTCAGTGGTGTGTTCGTGTGCGCGTTGGTAAATATATATTAAAGAGTCTGACATACTATGGTTGTGGTTAAAACCATCAGTGCACAGTGCAACTAAATATGTCCCAATAAAAGGAGTTATTTGGAGCAACTGCACTATTAAACAGACATTTATTACTAGAGTGCAAAGGTCAACGTTGAGTTTATCACCACAGTACAGAAAAACTGAAATTAGGAATACCTGTTTACGGATTCATAGCTTGCTTGTAACAATTTCTTTAAATAGGGAAAGAACTTTCCTAATAGTCAAAAAGTTTTTCAAATGTGATTTTAACTTACTACACAAATGTAACCCCCTGAAATCTTGTTTTGGTTAAAAAACTTCGAGTAAAACAAATACACATGGAAAAAATCCATTGGATAAACTATATATGCAGACGCGCAAAGTAAAATATGCTAGTTATCACTATTGTTGATGGAGGAAAGTGGCATCATAACCCACTCAAAACCTCGCCTCACCTGAGTCATGGGGCTTTCCCAACATGTATGCCATTTCAGTGAAAATAAATGTGGCTCAATAACACAGGAACTTTGAGCCACTGTACTAATAAACTCACATTTATTAGTACAGTCCAAAAGTCAAATTTCAGGTTATTACCACAATATGACATTGACACAAGGAAAAATACAATGCTTCTGCCTCACAAATTGCTTGGTACAATTACTTTACATGGGTAAACAACTCTCCTAATAATCACGAAACCTTTTCCTTGTGACTTTCCCTTGCCACATGAACTTAACCACTCACATCCTGGTTTTGGTTCACTAGTTTTTATACATACAGAAGAAAAAATGTCATGTTGTGTATCATGTTTACTGGAGTGTATATATATATATATATATATATATATATATATATATATATATATATATATATATATATATATATATATCCTTCACCCCTACACCTCATAAGCCCACTCAACTTCAAAGTGCAGCACAAAATATCCGGCATCCCCGTCAAGGCAGTCACATCTGACTACATGACTGGAGCATACAATCACTATGAAAGCACCCATTTTCTCTACCGAACCCAAAGTTGAAGCATTATTGTAATAAGACATTTTGAAGTGACCATGGGGTGACGTGTTTTGTGCCATATAAAACACTTGAAATAAATAATAAATACAAAAGCCAAAAATTGTACGTCCGTTAATTTCCTCTGTCAGCTATGATACCGCATGTGCTGTGACAGTTCTCAGGCGTATTAATTCATACTGTATGTCTGCCTATGCATGTTGAACTTTACTTACAGAACCTATATTCAGAAATTCAATCATTCGAATTAAGAATTAACCATCAGTTACAGTCACAACCAACACCTCCACCATAACGCGACTTAAATTAATGCTTCAATCCATATGAAAGGAATGGAAAGGGGGTTATAGATCTGGGGTGACTACAACCAAACTGGTCATTGACAGAGTTTTTTTTATACCTAGTTCACACTATAAGGTTCCTTGAAGCAGATGTTATTACTGCGTTTCTAGGGTATTGTAATATTGTACATATGCAATCACATGTCCCTGTTATATACACATTGTGGAGCTCAGATTAGTGTGCAATTAAGTTAAAATATAGAATCCTCCAACTTTGAAGAAAATTCGAAAATGTTTTAAAATTCATGGGATTTGACTTAAAGTCTTTAACTGTTGGTGTTTAAAGAAGTCATAATTTGTGACAAATTTGCTCATTTTACACCCCTCTTTTATTAAATTTGATGTTCTCACTGACAATGACGTATCTGGTATGCCCTTCATGATACTTTTTCATTTTGTTTTTCAGCATGGGGGTTGCAAGTGTTTTCTCAAACAATGCAAACTTTAAAAACTTTCAAACACTGCATTGTAAGAAACTGCAAAAAGTGCAACAGGCAATCGTTCTCAGTAGCCATTAACTTTGGCCATTCTTTGACGCAAGGAAATGCTGAACCAAAGTTGCTGTGCTGCCTTGCGTCAAAATGAGACAGAAAAAATGAACTATGTCTTCTAGGTTTTCTACTAAAAGAGGCCCCTTTCAGTATAAAACTTTGTTTTTAGGCTTTTCTCATTTGAATGTGTGTTTAACAATGCAGCACACATGCAAAGTTGAAAATGCCCATGTCGTGGAGGGGTAATATTTTGGAGCAAATCCCTGTCTACCAATGTTTGCAGTAGAGATGGGCGAACCAACAAATGAACAGAGAGCCGACCCAAAGCTGACCTAAGAGTCTGTGCACAAGCAGAGCTATGAACATATTTGTCATGTAAATCATGCAGTAAACATTATACAACGTGTCTTCAAAAAACAAGAAAGCGTTTGTTTTAAACAAGTGCAAAGTTTTGCCTTTGTTCATCGGATTAATTGAAAAGTATTTATTAAAAGTGTTTTTTTTGTTTTTAAATGAACTGAGTAACATTACTGCCTGACCCCAATGACAATGCTAGAGGGGGTCAGTTGTCAATGCCTATGTTAAAGGTTGAATAGATTCTTATCATAAATGGAGCAGCTTCAAACAATACTATATCAAACACAACACATTTCTGTACAGAGCATATCCTGAACTCATTCCTTGGAGCTGCTCTCATGTGTGACAATGAACAAAACAGAACACGTGGTGAAATAAAGTACTTATATCAGATATTCCAGTTTCACATTGTGCAATTGATATCTCTTTCCGACATCAACGGGTAATGCCATGTCATTAATTCTTGGAAGTTCAGATTAGAATTTGGGAGGCAGGAAGAATTAACTATTTTTGGGGGGAAGGCGGGGCAGTATTACATAGAACGAAGGTTGTCAAAGGACATAACAGCTCTTGACAAGAGAATTCATTAGACTTTTTTTCACTACAGAATGATTTGCCAGAATTCAAAAGTTGTTCAGCAGAGGCCCGGATTCTAACAAACCATACATGGTTTGCAGATGTGCCACTGGGCAACATCGCCTCCCGTGAAAGCTTGGCTCGTCTTTGTGCTCCAAGTTCCCAGCAGACCTCAAGCTGAGCCAGAGTCAGGCATTAAGCTTTCACTGACTCACCCGCCTCCAGTCTGGGGATTTGTGATAAAACCAATAAGTGGAGGCATCCATGCACCGCCCATGGAACGCCTCAATGACGTAAAATAATGCAAAGAAGCACATAGCGCAACTTCGCATTACTTTGGGATACTATCCAACGCAAATCCTGATTTGTGGTTGATGATAAATCCCCCCCAACTCTTTGTGCCAGGTTTGCTTCACAAATGTTAAATCTGGGATTATATTTTTAAATTACAATTAAAACTACTCACCAGAAGTTCACCAAATTTGAAAAAAGTCCAAAGAAGACGCCAGCCTCTGGTTGCTTTTGAAAGGGGGTGGCATTCTTTTCAGGGATGTATGACGTTACAACGCATGCTTTTACCATGCATGCTGTTACAACGAGGTTTTTACAACGCATACCATTACAACGCATAGCGCTTTGGGGTGCTGGATAGTGAATAGTTTAATTTACTATTCCAACTCCAGTCCCCGTGGACACTAGGGAAGGTGTTGGATAGTAAATTAAATCTATTCCCTATCCTAGAGCGCCCCCCAGCGCAATGCGTTGTAATGTTTTTTGTTGTAAAACCTGAGTTGTAATAGCACTGCGTGGTAAAAGTTGCGTTGTAAAGGATGTTTCCCTCTTTTCAGACTTTTTGTGTTGTCCATGAGCAAAAAATTCACACTGGGATTTCACGAGCACCCTTCTGCCTCCTGGTTACTCTTACGACATCTGAACTGTTTGATTGCTTTGAGTGAAACTTCCTTGGCACAACCAAATGCATATTATACATGTGTTTATAAAGTTTCATGCACAATCATCAACAGTGCATTCGTTTTTGTTTTGTTTTCCAATGGAAAATAGGTCCAGACAGCAGCAATGGTGCACACTATAGTACTTTTTACATCTAAACTCTGAGGAGTACTGCAAAACATAAGTTAGGGTTCTTTACCAAGTCACTTAACTACACGAATGCACATGACCATTTATTTCAATTATTGTTCCTTTGTGTTTTTTAAAGTGAATAATGGTTTCTGAGTAAATAATGTTTTGCACAGAGTTGCTCAATCCATATATGCATTATTTTCACATTTAATTAGTGTGTGTGTTTGCAAGTATAATCCCAAACATTTTCCAGAAAGAAAGGTCTTGTATAATGTCCATTCACACGTGTATGTTCAAGATAGTACATGTATGTATGTATGTATGTAAATATGTATATTAGTTGGGTCGGATTCAAACACTTGCTGATAAATATTGACTTCTTCTGAATAATATGCATTTGCATGTCCGAACATGCACAACTCACTGGGGTAGAAATAAACAATGTTAGAACTCTTATTTATTGAAATTATGGGATCATTGATCACGATTTTTAAGTACACACATGACCCACCAAGCATGCCCTAGACACATATCCAAGTTGGTGACTTTTGATGCAGACAGTTTTCATCTGTTTCACTTTTCATTAATAGAGAGGTTTACATTCAAGCAAGCGTTTGAAAAGCTAATAGGTTTGACATTAGCAAGCCTGTTATTTTTTAAATTATGTGATTTTTTGTAAATACTTTTCAAACATATGCTATAGGCATTAAATGTGTAAATGTAAAAACAATTTGTGCTCTTTAACGTGCAGCTAAGAATGGGCACCGTTTAGAATTAAAATAGTTTTTTTTTTACCTTTGATGAATACATTCTTGATAAAACTATTGACAATGTTGAGGACCAGTGCATGTATCTGATTCTGTTGTTGCATCGCTTCCCACATCGTTATTGATTTATGTATTTTGCTCAATAATTTCCAAAACACAACATTGTTGTTTGTAGCTCTAATAGATGAAAACAA
This sequence comes from Lissotriton helveticus, assembly GCF_964261635.1. Lineage (NCBI taxonomy): Eukaryota > Metazoa > Chordata > Amphibia > Caudata > Salamandridae > Lissotriton > Lissotriton helveticus. Next base: position 1,613,105,969 of record NC_136057.1, read on the forward strand.
TAGTGCCAGACACTATGCTGCCTCATTTGCTCAATAATTTAGATACCGTTGCAGCATAACTTGGTCCTCCATGCCGCATAATCCTAGTAGTACTGACAGTGGTAAAGCTTGGCATTGTGGTATGGGGGGGGGGGGGGGGTACTACATGATGATGATAAAATCTGTATTTGAAAGGGAACCCTGAAATATTCAAGGTTCATATTTACGGTTCCTGTGAAATATGTTTTTATACCACTCTGTTTTGTGCAATCAGAGCATTGAAACATATATTTATATAGTATACGTGCAGATCCCTAGAGTTTAATATGCTAGTACTGTTGTTGAGTGTGGCCAGAGGCCATGATTCGTGCCATGGCTCAAGATATGAAACAATACAAATCAGTAAAGTATACAAAAAAAGTGATGGATGGAATACTTTAATAAATCTCAGCCACTGGTAATTATCTCAAACCATCATTATTTTGCAACCCGTGTCACCTCAGTTTGGACCCATTCATATGCAAATCAGTCTTGATCCTGTTCCATTTGGAACAGTCCAGCCCGAACTGCCAAGCCAGGCTTTCCCTGAACCAGAACACAAGCAACCATGAACTGGTTTAGGTTTAGTTATGGGCTCATAAGCCCCTTACAGCTTGGATCCAGTGGCACAGTGTGCACAGGAGCCACGTCTGGGCATACCTGTCCCACTTACAGTGACACACTTAAGTATACAAAAAAATGATGGATGGAATGCTTGAATGAATCTCAGACACAGGTAATAGTCTCAGGGCTGCATCCCAATTCAACATTATTTTACACACCATGTCGCCTCAGTTTGGACCCATCAATATGTAAATCAGTCTTAGTTCTGCTCCAATCGTAACAGTCAAGCCCGAATGACCAAGCCAGGTCCTCCCTGAACAAGAACACAAGCCACCCAGGACTGGGTTTGCCCTAGTTATGGGCTAATCAGCCGGGTGCAGCTTGGCTCCAGTGAAACAGTGTGTCACATGACCCAGACTGGGCTTACCCATTCCACTTAGGACAGCACACTAAAGTATACAAAAAAAGAATGGATGGAATGCTTAAATTGATCTCAGTCACTGGTAATTACTTAGAGCTGCATCTCAATCCATCATTATTTTGCACACCATGTCACCAATTTGGACCCATCCATATGTAAATCAGTCTTGACCCTGCTCCAATCAGAATAGTCCAGCCTGAACTGCCAAGCCGGGTCCTCCCTGATGGACAGTGATGTGGCCTCAGCAATTGCCAGTGGATGAGGTTAATTCAAGCATTCTATCCATCACCTTGTTGTTTTTTACAATGGTAATCAATGGCATATTCTTCTCTACAATCCATATACATATGGTTTATGCCATGGCATTTTTTGATGCATTTGTTTTAACAAACAATATCTAGCCAAAACCATAATTCAAGGAGTTATATTCGTGCAGGTTTTGTAACTATTCAGTGAGTTGTGTTTCTGAATAAAATATTTTGTATAAAATAACATCTGAGAGGCAGTAAACACTGTTTTCTCATGTCAACTTTGCTGTACTGTGCTAATAAACTTGAATTTGAAATTTTTACTTTTGCAAGTATTGCAATGAAAATGTGTTTATTTGTATAGTTGCTCCAAATAACATGCCTTGTTGAGCCTTTTTATTTTTCACTGACACATCATATCTATTTATTTATTTATTTATTTATTTATTTTAAGAGTTTTATATAGCGCTGGCTAGACCCGGAGGTATCAGATATCAGAGCGCTTTACATAAGGTTCCACAGAAATTACAAAATTACACCAGTTACACGTTACATCAGTTACTAGAAAAACATTTCAAGAGTGTAGAAGATGCAATGAATGGAGCTTAGAAGGGAAAGGGGGTGGGGTGAAAGGGTAGGAGGTAGATAGGATGGAGAGATGAAGGAGAGTCTGCCCAAAGTCCGGCTGGGTAGGTTATGGCCAAGGGGAAAGTCCACAGCCCATTTCCTCTTTAGCTATCAGGTAGCTCCACCAGGGGTCAGCCAAACAGCTAGGTCTCAACGTGAAAGCAATTAAAGAGTAAAGGGGAGGGATAAATGGAGCGTAAAGGAGAAAGGGGGTGGAGTAAAGGGGTAGAAGGGAGAATACAACGGAGACACGGAGTAAGTTCTGTCCAAAGACCGGCTGGGTAGGTGACGGCTGAAGGGGTAGTCCACAGCCCATCTCCTCTTTAGCTATCAAGTAGCTTTACGGGCATCGGTCAAAAAGCTAGGTCTCCACAATCAGAGGTAGGTTTACAGATTCTGTGTCCTGATGGGTGGGCGGGATTTGTTAGAGGACTGGTCGATTAATGTTTTTCTAAGAGTAGTAGCATGACGTGGGAGGGACCGCTGTGGCTGGGCCCCTCTTATCTCTGGGGGTCCCCTCTTTGTGCTGCGGGGAATAGAGAGTTGTCCCAGATATGTGCCCAGGTCCTTCTAGCCCCTGAAATGGAGAGTCTCCTCGAGAGGACTCATAGTGGCCATCTTAGGGTCAGGCATGTGCTGGGTGTTTCCGTGTCTCACAGTGCCTGGGTCATCCATACCTCGTCTTAAGCCCTGTCAAGGTGCCTCAATGACTCTCTCCAGTCTCCCCCCCCTGTGGGGGTGCCACCCGCATGATCTCCCATCAGGGGGGTCCAGTTTGGCAGAGAGGGGGGGCATCGCAAGCCCCCAGACACCGGGCAGAGCGGGGCAAACCTTCCCTCCCCGCGGCTCCCCCCTACCTCGCTCAGATGCTGCTCTCCTCTCTGTGGGCAGCTCCGACGCAGCTTGCCAAACAGGGGAGGGTCCCAGTGCCGCAGCTAGATCGGATGAGAGTCCCATTCCAGCTCCAACAAGATGGTGGCTGTGGATATTTCAGGTCCGGAGTCCCAACGCCACGATCGGATCACCACCAATAACATCGACCTACACTGCATATGGGACATCCACAAGCCCCCACAACGAGCCACAACTCCAAACAATTCCCATCTGATGTTGGTGAGTACTCGTGGCAGATTACGACATCCCCCTCACATCGGCCGCGGCATGCAGAGCCAAGACGAGCGCAGCGTGCAGACAGCAATAGGAAAGTCGCAGCCCATCATCCAATCAAAAGCCACCGGACTGCCCTGCCCTCTATCTATCTATCTATCTATCTATCTATCTATCTATCTATCTATCTATCTATCTATCTATCTATCTATCTATCTATCTATCTATCTGTCTATCTATCTATCTACATGTGAGTGTGTGTGTGTGTATATATATATATATATATATAGATATATATATATATATATATATATATATATATATATATATATATATATATATATATATATATATATATATCCAAAGTAGCTGCTTGAAAAGGACGCTACCCGCGCAGGCGGGCAACACACAGGCAGACTCGAACCCAGATTTCGTGCAAGATAGTGCGTTTATTTGTCGGCCATAACACCTATATATACGATCCAAACTCCTGCCTATCAGACCTGGATTCCGACTTCAACACAGGTACAGACCACAAAAAAGCGCTTAAGATAAATGCAAAGGTGGTTTATTGACCCCTTGTCTCCAGCATGACGTGTTTCGGCTACGTCACTATAGCCTTGTTCACATGACAATAGGAACCAATGGCTGTGATTAAATACTGTGCACAATCAGTGACTGGGCGTTAACAGCAAATAGACATAGAAAACATATTCTAAAAAACACATTCTGAAGAGAATCCATTTAAATATGATGTGGTAATTAAATAATCTCATTAATAGAATCATTTTGGTACATAACAAATCTCATAAATACCAATATAGATATTATTCCATTCTAATTGAATGTTACTCATCAGAATAAAATCTCATAGCACGAATACCATACAGATAAATAAGTCCTACCACATCGACTTAACAAAGAATGTGTATCAAATATAAACTGCATATCTTTTAAAATCGTCTATATACAAAGCTGTAACATTAGACATGAATAGCCCACGCACACTCGAGAAAAGTGCTAGTGCAAATGATCTCTGATAAAGTGCAAATTAGTGCATAGTGCAAAATAACTGTGAACTTGGAAATACATATGGACTTCTCATATTGTTTTACCAAGTTTAAAATTGTATCACTATAAACGTGGAAACATTGGAAGAAAACATGCTCAGAACCACTATAATGATGATCTACATGTTATAATTATATATGTGCGATTAGAATACCAAATGGAAGCATTTTTTATTGGAACATTGTGGCATAGTGCCCTTTTCCCAATACAGGATGCTGCCAATTGAAGCAAATACCCTCTCTCGTTACCACTATCTATGCAAGGTTACTTTAAATATTCATGTAACTGCTGAGGGCCGCACTGAAAGGATGGGAAGTTATACACTCTGGGCAACTGGTTAACAGAGATAGAGAGAAAAGAGCTAAAATGAGACAATCAAAGCTGGTACCTAGGGCAAGCTAGTGATGGCATAAGGGGATGATGCCAACATAGATAACCTGTAACTAGATCTATACGCACAAGTTCAATGAACAGACAGATAGCCTAATAAGATTGTACTACCTTCTTGTTATAAAAAACAATGCAAATCCTCCCCTGTGTTCATCCCTTTAGGGATCCTGGTGTCTAGAAGTAATATATATTTGCTTTCCAGCTGTCTCAATGTTCTTTCTCTGTTACCACCCCTGATGTTTTTAGGTACTGCATCAATGATGAAGTACGTAAGATCATTCAAATTCCTTTTGTGGACCAATTCAAAGTGGCGCGCCACTGGATAACTTTCATCTGAATTGACAATCGCTCTAAGGTGCTGGAGGATACGATTAAAGGCCTGCAGTTTAGTACTCCCAATGTACTTGACCCCACAAGTACACTGGAGCACATAAACTGCGAAGTCAGTGCGACAGGTGCAATGTTCCTTAATCTGAATTGGTTCAGGATCAAATGCAGAGTAATATTCATCGGTGTTAATTCCAAACTTGCATGCTCTGCATGAGATACACTTAAAAAAAACAAATTTGTCCGATAACCAGTTCTTCTTTACTACTACCTCAGGGCTAGATTTAACTAGAACATCCCTCATAGAGGGTGCTCTTCTGAAAATAATTGAAGGTTCGTCTGGTAACAGTGAAGCAAAACTGACATCAGTCTTGAGTAGCGGCCAGTGTTTTTTGAGTATCCCCCTCACCTTCCTTTCCTTCACACTAAAGGTGGTGATAAGGCTAATCTTGTCATTGGATTCCTCTGTTTTAGGGATGGTATTCGTATTTCCTGCAGTGAAACATTCTTCTCTGCTGACTCTGTTCGTCTTCTCTTTTGCCTCCTGTAACAACGAGGCACTGTAGCCACGAGCACAGAATCTATTGAATGCCTCATTCTGGCACCTCTCCAAATCTGACTCCGAACTGCAGATCCTACGCATCCTCAGAAATTCCCCGTAGGGGATACTTCTGACGAGATGACCCGGATGCGAACTGCTAGCGTGCAGAATCGCATTGCCCGCTGTTGTTTTTCTGTGGAGCCGAGTTTGCAATTTATTATTGCAGATGTATACTTCTACATCTAGAAATTGGATCTGGTTAGTGCTGATTTGGGAGGTAAATCGCAAATTAAGCTTGTTGTCATTGATTTTATCGACAAACTCAGTGGCAGATTCCAATGTGCCCCTCCAGATCATACAGATGTCGTCAATGAAACGCCAAAAATGAACTATATTGTTGGAGAATGAACTGGCGAGTGAACCCCTGAGGACATGCTCCTCCCACCACCCTACATGTAAACATGCATAGGTGGGGGAGAAGCATGCCCCCATAGCCACTCCCCTCAGCTGCTGATATATCTCTCTGTTAAACAAAAAATAATTATTGTTCAAACAAAGTTCTATCATTCTAAGCAACATGATACTGTGCTGACTATGCATAATGCTGCATTTCCCCCAAAAATATTTTACGGCGTTTAGTCCATCTGCATGTAAAATACTGGTATAAAGTGAGCTAATGTCCAGAGTTATAAGCACAAAATCACTTTCCCACTCTATACCATTAATTCTTTAGAGGAAATGTCCAGTGTCTTTGATGAAAGAAGGTAGGGCTTCCACATGTTCATGTAAAAAATGATCCACATATTTAGAAATGGACTCTAATAAGCTGCCCTGGGCTGAGATGATCGGTCGCCCAGGTACTGGTGTAATTTGCTTATGAATTTTAGGAATTAGATAAAAGAAGGGCGTGACCGGATAATCATTTTTCAAAAATGCATGTTCCTGCTTACTCAACAACCCTTCACGCTTCCATTGATTCAATTCCTTATGTATGGTGTCTTTTAGGCATTTGATGTAATTAAAACTGCCTTTCCTGTAACAGACCGTGTCACTCAAATGTCGTTCCGCTTCCTCCATGTAGAGGGTTCGGGCCAGATGAATGTATTACCCCCCTTATCGGCTTTATTGATTATCAGGTTAGAGTTGCTGCTCAGTTTTTTAATCAGGTTCCTGTATTGTTTTTCCATGTATCTGATTCGTTTGGCTCTTCGCGATATTGCATATTGTAGTCCTTTAAGATCCTACACCACAATATTGCAAAAAGCATCTATATTATCCTTAGGCATCATAGGATAAAAGGTTGAAGGTGGTTTGAAATTAGTGGCACATGGTCGATTCATTGTTATACCCATATTTGAAAGATTTTCCTGGGTGGTGCCTGTTTCAAACTCTTCATCAAGAGCCAATTCCTGAGCCACTCTTAAAGCTTTCACGTCTGATACCTGAAACACATTGGTGGGTTGAGAGTTCCCAATATTCTCAAATGCCTGAACCTGAGCGTTAGATCATTTGAAATGTTTCTTGAGTTTGAGCTTACGGATAAACTTAAAAACATCTATACGAGTTTGGACGTACTTGAAAGAGTTCAAAGGACAGTAGGAGAGACCTAGGGAAAGAAGCTGCAATTCGGCCTTCGTGAGAGTGGTATCTGACAAATTAATCACTGTGTTGTGCTCAGATTCATTATGCAACTGATCCTCAACATTTATATTTTCATAGTCCAGAGCAGGAGGTGGATCTATTGCCATTTCTTTCCCCTGCCTCTCTTTGTTGAGCCTCTGCCTCCTGAGTTTCCTCCTTGCACTGCGCCTTTTGTTGTTTGCTCTTCGTTTAGTTTCCGCTGCTGTCGAGTTTGCGGTCACAGTGTCTTGAATCTGTCTTCTACGAGAAAACCCAGCTCTTCTGAGGGGGTATATTTTGTAGGTATTTTGACTTGATTCGACATACCCACCACTCCATCTTCCGAATCACAGCTGCTTGCCACAGAGCTTAACTCCGTTTCAGATAGCTCTACACTTTGATTTCCTCTAGATGTTTGATCATTGTTCTTAGGTACCAGGGCTTGTCGCTTTGCATTATCAAATTTGCCCGCAAACGTGAATATTCTTCCCGTTTCATAGTCATTTTTATCGCGCGCAAACTTATATTGCTTCCTGGTGCTAATGGTTTCTTGATGTTTTACCAGCCTCATATCTATTTCTTCTCTATTCTTCTTTATATAGTCCTTATTTTCATCCTCATCCAGCTCTTTGTTCAATTGCTCAATTTCCTTTCAAACATCGTTGCGGTCAATTTCCGCGTATTTGATCAGTAGACAAACCATATTCATGGAAGCGTCCAGGTTCCCAGAAGCCCATTCTTTGAGCATAAGGGGGTTGGGGTTCTCAAAGGATGGTGCTATTAGAACCCTCAACCCCCTCGGCACACGTCCCCCTTCCTTGTACTTTTCCAGTGAGCATTTTTCCCACCACGTTTCGGTCCTCAGTAGTTTCTTCAATTTTTTTTTAAAATTTGCTTTTCAAATCAGTGGCAGCATCACCAGGCTTAGTAGTATCAATTCTGGTCTTTAGTGCCCGTAAATTAACAAACATGGCGTCCGCCAATGCTTCCCGGTTCCTCAAAGCCTCTGCTGTTGTCGACATTCTATATGGGGCAATAAACCAATTCCTCAGCCGAGAACTTCTATATTGAGATTTCTTGGCTTATATATACATACACACACACATACACACCATCACATACACATAGTAGACACATGAGGCTGGCGACACATGTGAGACAACTAGCTAAAGCTGTCTGTAGGCCATATCGAAAGAGTACTAACAAATTGAGTTATACAAATATTTAAAATTTTGAAATCTGTTATCCAAGATCACGAAATTTCATAAAAATTAGTACATAGGATTTCCAAGAGACTGTTAAAAAACTGATGAAGTTAAAGGCAACATGAATTATGATTTTTGAATTCCATTATCAAAATCACTATATATTTTAAAACAGATAGGATGTTATGTCACAGATATGACATAAAATTATTAGGAAATACCGATTTCCTCTAAAGGAATACCTAGTCACAACCTGAATATGACATGATTCTTATGAATATGAATTACAAACAGTGGGAGGCCTTTTTCACTCTAATATTCTTTCTTCTAGAAATGTAGTGCTCTGGATATCAATCAATCAATCAGGGGTTTGTAAAGCACGGCTACTCGCCGATGAGGGTCTCAAGGCGCTAAGTGGGGGGAGAGGGGGGGTGCTGCTGATCCATATGAGTGTGGAGGTTCATTCGGAGAGCTAGGTCTTGATGTCCTTCCTTAATGTGTCAATGACGCAGATTGCCTGAGGTGCAGGGGTAGGGTTTTCCAGGTCTTGGCGGCGAGGTAGGAGAAGGATCTTCCTCTGGTTCTGGTCTTGTGAATCCGTAGGATGGAGGCCAGGGCAAGTTGGATGGAGGGGAGTTGTCTGGCAGGTGTGTGGAAGGCGAGGCAGTGGTTCAGATATTTTGGCCCTGCATCATAGAGAGCTTTGTAGGCATGTGTGGGGTGCTTGAAGGTGATTCTCTTGTAGATAGGGAGCCAGTGGAGTTGGTAGCGGTGTTGTGACATGTGGCTGTGGCAGTGGATGTCAAAGACCAGTCTGGCTGTGGCATTTTGGACGTTCAGTAGTTTCCTGAGCTGTTTCTGGGTGACGCTGGCATAGATTGCATTGACGTAGTCCAGTCTACTGATGATGAGTACGTGGATGTTTTTCTGGATCCTGTGGGGAGCCATCTGAAAGTCTTTCGAAGTAGGCAGAGAGTGTGTTAACAGGATGAGGATACCGGACTGATTTGGAGGTTCATTGTGAGCGAGAAGTCCAGTATGATGCCACAGTTGCATGCGTGGTCCAAGGGGATGAGAGGAGGTCCTAGTGCGGCACGCCATCAGGGGTCGTCCCAGGCTGAGGGAGTGGGTCCCAGGGTGAGTATTTCAGTTTTGTCCAAGTTGAGCTTGAGGCAGCAGTCTTGCATCCAGGAAGCGACTGCCTTCATTCCATTGTGAAATATGATTCTGGCAGCTGTGGGTTTATTGGTGAGGGAGATGAAGAACTGGGTGTCATCGGCGTAGGTGGCTTCTGATGATGGCTGCGAGGGGCACTATGTAGATGTTGAAGAGGGCGGGGCTCAGGGAGGAGACCTGGGGCACTGAGCAGTGGATCTCTGTAGGTTCTGAGAGTAAAGGGGATAGTCTGACTCATTGTGTTCAGCCGGTCATGGAGAAGTGGATCCAGTCCAGTACCATGTCATGGATGCCGGCGTTGTGGAGTCTCGTGATTAGGGTGCGGTGGGAGACCCACTAGGATGAGGGCTGTAGTTTCTCCCCAGTCGAGGAGGGAGTGGATGTCGTTGGTGGCGGTGAGGAGTGCAGTCTCAGTGCCGTGGTTACTTCGGAAGCCTGGATGTGGTTCTCTTCGATGAACTCTGAGAGTTGGGCATTGATGGCCTTCTCGATGACCTTGGCTGGGAAGGAGAAGATGGAGATGGGTTTGAAGTTCTTGAGGTCTGTCGGGTCGGCGGATGGTTACTTCAGCAGAGGATTGATCTCAGTGTGTTTCCAGTTGTCTGGGTAGGTAGTGATTTCAATGGACCAATTGATGGTGCGGCAAAGTAGGGGTGCGATGAAGGCGGCTGTTCTGTGGAAGATGTGGTACAGGCAGGGATCCAATAGGGTTCCTGAGTGGATGCTCTTCGTGGTCTTGTGAGTGTCATCTGTGGTGAGCGGAGTCCAGTTTAGCACGATCTGTTGGGGTGTGGCGTGGTTGCTTGCAGTGGTGGTGGACATGGTGGCGGGGTCTTGGGTATTAAAGCCATCGTAGATCTCCCCGATCTACTGGTGGAAGAAAGTGGCGAGTTTGTTGCAGAGATCTTTGGAGGGTAGGATGTCTGTGGTGTCTCTGTTGAGCATGGCAAACTCATTGACTATGGCAAAGAGTTATTTGCTGTTGTGTGCGTTGGTGTTTATTCTGTCTTGGGAGGGCGTTTTCTTTATGGTTTTGAGGAGGTGGTGTGTGTTGATGGTGGATTTGAAGGTTGCGTGGGATTCTGTGGTTTTGTTGTTCCTCCATGTCTTCATGAGTCGTCTGCAGGTGCGTCTGGATTCATGAAGGGCGGGAGTGTACCAGCTGGCTTTCTCGGAGTATTGCTTGCCTGGTGTCTTCTTGAGGGGTGCCAGAGTGTCGGGCAGTTGGAGATCCATTGGTGAAGGTTGCGAGCTGCTGTGTTGGCATCTGTTGATGTTGGCGGGGTGGTTGTGTAGAGGAGGTTGACGAGACGTTCTTTAGGGGCCTTGTTCCAGCTGTGATGGGGGTGATGAGGGCAGTGGTGTACGGTGGGCATGGCGTAGGTGAGATGTACGCAGTAGTGGTCAGTCCAGAGGAGCCGCGCATGTGTCTGGATGTGTGGGTCGGTGTGCTCACAACCTGCTTGAGTCCGATGTTGGTGAGCTTCTCTAGTAGAGAGGTGGTGTTCTGGTCACTGTGGTTGTCTAGGTGGAAGTTGCGGTCCCCACGTAGGATGTACTCGGTGGATGCGAGAGCTTGGGGTGCGATGAGTTCTATGATGGTGTCGGTGAATGGTGGATGGAGGCCGGGGGGCCTATAGACGATGGTGCTGCGGAGGGAGGTCTTGGGGTTGGTCTGGGTCAGGAAGTAGAGATGTTCCATGGTTGTTATGGTCATTTGAGTGCATAGTCAGTCGGAGGGTTTTCTTGTGGACAATGGCAATACCTCCTCCTGGTCAATCAGTGTGATTCTTGCGGGTGATTTTGTAACTGGGGATGGTGATTGCAATGTCTGCTCCAGAACTGGGGTTTGTACAGGTTTCCATGAAGTAGGAGATGTTGGGAGTCGCGGTGTTGAGGAGGTCTCAGATTTCTGTGGGGTGTGTGTGGAGGGATCATACGTTGAGGAGGATGCAGTTGAACCGGGTGGGTGCACTGTTGCTCGGCTGGGCGGCAAGGGGAGCTGGTGTCTTGGCATGGGTGAAGGCATGGTTGCAGTTCCGGAGGGTGAATGGTCCATGGGTCTCCTTCGGTGATGCTAAGTGGCAGGCAGCATAAGGTCCAGTTAAGGGCAAGGAGGGTGCTAGTATCGTAGCATTGGAGGGGCCGAGAACCAGGGTCCCTGGTGCTGGGCACAGTCCAGGTGTGGACGGGTGCAGTCGGGCTTGCCCTCGCGCCAGCGGCCACACAGCAGCCGCCATAAAGTAGTGCTGCAGAGGGCTGGATAGCTCGGAGGCAGGAAACTGCTGGAGCGGGAAGAGTCATTGGAGGGGGCAGGGCTGCGGGGGATTGCAGGGGCGATGAAGAAGAAAACAGGAATAAAAAGGAGAAAAGAGTAAAAGAGAGGGAGAAAAGCAGAAAGAGAGACAGACGGGCTGTCAAGCAGCAGAGTAGTGACACTCTACCACAACGGTGAGTCCGGGTTCTTGTCCTGAGGAATCTTTCTCCCCTCTTATAGATTTCTAGATAGCACTCATCCCTCTTGAGTATTCAGTTCCTTTCCCTCTGACTTTTTCACCCTCTATTTACAATTGGCCAAAGTACTTCTGTGTGATTTATATATCTTATGGATTAGTACTTCCTGGCCTACATAGATCCCTTGAGGTCCCATGTGTATATTAGAGATAAGATAACCCCATGGGGAGGGACAACGATCAGAATGAGGAATATGGGGTCTGAAGGAATTGTATATGATGATGCTGGTATAATTTAATATGTTGGAGAAATGATTCAGGATATGAGAGAAGGGGAATTTTAGTTCTGCCTGTAGGATATAGGTTTACTCTGTTGTATGGGTTGGAAGTTAATCAGTTGATGGCTAGCCAACACTACGTCAAGCAGGTTACAAAGAAACAAGGAGAAACATAATTTAATAAACAAGAGGAAGAGATGGAAAGGCTTGACATATGAAACAGTTTTTTCTTGACAATAGGAGCCCAGATATTTAAACGGGGAATGAATGGAAAAGAAGAATTTTGAGAAGAAGGATAAATCAAATTGTAAGTAAAGAAGTGACCTTCTTGTATGCGTTATTTGAGGAGTACTAGAGATGTTAGTTCAGAAGTATGCACTTGGCAACTGCAATCACTCTTTAAAAAGTTGGGGTCTTTTGGTTTAAGGAATACACAAGATTAATTTTATTTTTGGGGATGGTGTGTAAATACTAGTCTGTACACCTGGCAGAGGTTGGTACAGAAAGTTTGATCGATACACTCCTCGAAATGGAAGTGGTTCATGTTAGATTAAAAATTACGCAACAAAATCGAAAAATTTCAAAAATGTAATGCAAAAATTAGAACCAGAGTTGTTGATTTTAATAAGTGAAAAGTATTGATTACATTTTTTTGAAACAAATTTGTTTAGGCCCTGATGAAGTCCCTAGAAGAGATGAAACGGGGTGTCTGGGTCTGTTTTAAGTGCGATGGAATTGGAAACTTAATAAAAAAACCTTTATGCAAAAAGACACCGACGTCTGGAAATTAATTGAAGAACAAAATATAGAAAGTAATGAAAACAAAAAAGTGATTACAAATACGTGAAATTCGAACTAGAAAGTTCAGTGTGAACAAGGAGATTTGGTTGCCCTTCTAATATTGTGAATACCTTTAAATTAACTAGGCATACACTATGTAGTAATTGTGGCACTATTCAAAAACTAAATTGTTTTTCAAAAGTGTGAAGAAAGGTAAATGAATGAATGAATTAATAAATTAATTAATTGAGGGATTTTTAAGTTCACGACTACTCCAAGATTGTCTGCGCTAGGCAGGCGGTACATATATGGGCGTTCAACTGATTAGTCTTTGAACAGGTGAGTTTTCAGTTGCTTACGGAATGCTTTTGTGTCAGAAAGGAAAATAAGTTGAATAAGTTCTCTTTGGAAGTAACACAAAAGATATGTTCTTCATTTTTTCTTCCATGTTTGTTTTGATTTAGCAAAAAGCACACCCTATTTCATACACCATCATTCAAAACTCAATTCTATACATAAATAGATTATAACAAGTCTTACAAAACATTTTTTTCAAACATGAGGTATCAGTCATGCACAACAGAAATCATTTTTATATATTAATTTCCATATATCGCACTTGCAAAAACGAAGAAAATATCAGAACTCCATAATAAGGTATATTTTCAAACATATACTTTTATACCCTTTCAGTGAGGCTTTCCCACTATGCAGAGAATTAGCATTCATTTGGTTGGGGAGTGTGAGTACACCAGCTAAGTAACAAAACTCTTTAATTACATTGACCAAGCCTCTCACGTCTGTGTTTACTGATTTGGCCTCAGTATGCAAACGCAGAAATTTTCCTGCCTAGACCATGGAGCCCGAGGGAACACCATTAACAAGGTCTCGAAGTGAGTAACAAAACTCAAAGACTTCTATAAGTCTAATTACATGTATGTGGATTTTTTAATACAACCTACATTATAAGCCTTTAGACACCTAAAGGTTTACACACACACACACACACACACACACACCCGCACGCACGCACACACACACACATACACACACACATATAATGAGAGAGAGAAGGATAGAGGTGTGTGCACGGATTTGTGCACATTAGTCCAGGAAGTACTCTAGTGCAAATATGTTGCTGTTTTCAAATGTCTAATTTGAGTTTAAAAATGCATGATTTCACTGCTGCCTCTGTTTAACTTAGAATGGACGTCTGATTCTGGTGATATTTTTGGTTAGTTCACCTTTCAAGGGCATAATGGTGATTGATAAAAGGCCTATAATTAAGTTGAGAGTTTTTTCATATTTTGTTTCCACTCAAGCATTGCCTTTCTTATACACTACTGTACTTGTGAGACAGGAAGCAGGCTGAGGAACTTCCCTGTGAGGATTCCTATTGGTTGATATCCAAATTGATCGTATATGTAGGAAGGTAGGATCCTTCTGCATAGTTACCCCCACTTTTTGCCTGGTGCTGTGCTGGTTTTTGACTAGTATGACTGGGATCCTGCTAATCAGGACCCCGGTCTATCTGCTTTCTCCCTAAACTGTTGTGTTCAATACCTATATAGAGAAGAGTGGTTCTGTCGGGTAAGAACTATCTTGGTAGAAAACGCTCAAATATGTAGCGCTAATGATCTGACACAACCTCTACAACAAGTCCTTGAGGCACCGAATAACTCAAAAGGAAAGACTATGAAAAAAATCACTTTGTATTGTTGCTTTTATCAGAATTACTTCATTTAATGATATCCAAAGTAAACAATCAAAGGTAAATGCTGTCAACAAAAGATATTCACATGGGTGAAGAGTGAAAATAGTGACAATTGTGCCTGTAGTGCTCAAAGGGTGAACAATATATATAGTGAGGTCATATTTGTACAAGTTGTGTTCAATACCTAGGCGCATCCCAGATTGTCAGTCCCTTAGTATATGGTACCCATGTACCAAGGGCACAGGTACCCCAGAGGTCACCCATGAGAGACCATTCAAAATGGAACTACAAGCCTGCCATTTCAGCCTGTGCAAGATGGTGCAGGCACCACTTATGAAAGATGTAGGTTTACTATATCTAAGGGTCACTGCACTTAAAACCTGTAAGTCACCCCTATAGTAGGCCTTTACAATTCCTGAGGGCAGGGTGCTTGGTTCTAAGTGAGAGGGCGGCCCTGCATGAGCAGGATACCCCTGCAGCCTGCAGAATCCATTCTCCTGGGTTGTCAGTGAAGCAGCCATATACTATATAAAGGGGCCTCGCTTGACCGCACAATGACCATCTCGAAAACGGCTGCAATGAATCCTATCATGTTTGAAATCAAACATGTTGGAATTATACCCCCACACCTAAATGGTGTGGGAGGTATGAGTCCAAGCACTGGAAGAGCCCTGTGTTAGGCTCTCGGTGTTCTCGGTACCAACCTTCTAGTCCCGGACAGTACAAAATGGTTGCTGCCAAACAGAGACACATTTCTGCCCTCCTGCTACTGAGCCAAGCTCGATCAGGGGAAGGCAGAATAATAGGCATCCTGTCACAGGGAGGTGTAACCACCTCCCAGACAGGATATAGTGTATTGGGGCTGGGTGGGTGGCTTGCCAGCACCTGAACTTCTGCACGAGGGGCACATTTGGTGTCCCTGTGCATGGTCCAGTTCAAACCAGTCCTGGGAGACGTTGGCTCCTGCTCTGGCGCGGAACTTGACAAAGGACATGGGAGTAACATCCCCCCTTTCCAGACCCTTCCCTGGTGGGGTCATCTGAATCTTCCCAACCCTTCCCCTAGGGTACTTAAGGGCTTACCTGGGTGTAGGTCTCTCGATTTGTCGTGGACAAGATTCAGAACTGAAACCACTACACTTTTACCATCTGGAGATTTCGCTGGTCTTCGTTTGAGCCTGACTTCATCTCCCTTTCAGTCTGCTGCGTCATCTGTGCCTGTGCACCATAAAAGATCCGTGCAGGACCAGTGGACCATCCAAGAAACTTGAAGATAATCTCCCTTGAAGTGAAGGAGTCACTTCCCTGCATTCGCAGCCACCTCAACACTTCTCACTGGTCTGCTGATCCCTCGTGGGGGCTAC
This sequence comes from Lissotriton helveticus, assembly GCF_964261635.1. NCBI lineage: Eukaryota > Metazoa > Chordata > Amphibia > Caudata > Salamandridae > Lissotriton > Lissotriton helveticus. The sequence goes on from NC_136057.1 coordinate 1,613,121,872, forward strand.
ATTAACCGAACCCCTGTGCACCGCGTACTTTTGCAAGTGCATATGCTTGTTGGCAACTCTGCAACAAGTGCATTGGGCCCCAAGTAGCCCCAACCTCTGGCAACTTCTTTTACCAGATCTTCAGCCACATCGACACGTGGGCACCGTGGCCTGCTCCTTTTGGTGAGTTGCTCAAGGTCCTCTCGCGATCCCTGTGCCTCCAGCCTGTGAGTCCGAATGTGGGTCATCTTCGTTTTCCTTGCGCTCCCCTGAGTGCTCGGGCTGCCCTGACTCCCCTGCTTGTGGGGAGTCCCCTGGACCTTGCTGGTTCCAAACGTGCACCTTCTCGACTTTCTGCGTGGGTTGCCCATGCCAAAGATTTGCCAAAGATTGTTGGTGCTCTAGCTGGACACAGACCCCTCAGCACTCAACATCGTTCGTGGGATAGCTCGTGTCCTGGTCGTCCTCAGCATTGCCTGGTCCTCGCAGCTGCAGAGTCATAGGTCACCGTCATCTTACCTGAAGCACCCGACATCAGAGGACATCCGTCTTCCAAGTCTCCTGGTCACTTCTGAGTGACATAGACACTGTCCCCTCTGCCTTCAGGTACTCTTCTTCCAGAATCCACGTTTGGATTCCTCTGCACACTTCCTCCTCTTCCAGCAGTGGCACTTTCCTGAAATCCTCCATTGAGTTTGACGGCAGTTTCCGATACCACTTCACACCTATGCACCCCGCTTCCCTGGGATAGGTAACGTGAGGACCCCAGTATCCACAGGTGGGATGGCTCTCCAACCTTCTGTCTTTCAGAGGGTTTCTTTAGGGTCCACTGGGAATGGTCCCTAATCTTTAAAATTCCAACCAGGATTTGCACATAGACTTGTATGGAGCATACAATCGTGTTCACTGCCCACACTCTCTGTGGGGTCCCTATCTACTTACCTTTAGTGGTTCTGTGGGTCCCCAGCAATTCTACATCCTCTCGACATTGTCCCAACTCGAGTCACAGTTCTTATACCACTTTCTTAGTATATGGTTTGCCCCTCCCCCCTCCCCCCGGGCCCACTGTGTATTAGTGCTATTTACTGTAATTTAATTGCTAAAGTAGGAGATACTGTAACCTACTAGAGAGTGTTATATAATAAATATATATTTTCTACAAGTATAATGTGTGGTTCTCCTTTCATTTAATCTATACTATAAGATTACATTCTGGTAAAACAAGCTGCTTTACACACCTTTAAGACTAAGCATAAAGGCTTCTCTCCACAGCTACCACTTGGATAGCTTTCTAAGGTTGTCTGAGACCTCTTAGATCACCTTAAGGGTTATCTGGACTGGAGCAACGTGCCCACTTACATTAGTGAACATCATATACCAGGCCAGCTTCTCACAGTATGGATACATAATAATATGGTTTTTGAATGAAGACTGTCACACAAATGATAATTCTACAAGTTGGCTCAATATTAGAGTTTTTTTAATGCATCTCATATAATATATATATATATATATATATATATATATATATATATATATATATATTTATTTATATATATATTTATTTATTTAAAGGCAGAGACTTTTACCCGTGATCAAGCCTCGCAGGAGGAGAAACGCGTTGGGTGTGCTGTATCTGTGCAATTTTCAACATGGAATAAAAGCCTTTTTCCTGAGTATATATTTATATATTTATTTATTTATATATATATTTATTTATTTAAAGGCAGAGACTTTTACCCGTGATCAAGCCTCGCAGGAGGAGAAACGCGTTGGGTGTGCTGTATCTGTGCAATTTTCAACATGGAATAAAAGCCTTTTTCCTGAGTTTCACCGGGTGTCAGTGTGCCTTCCCTTAAGAAACAGAGAGGCGTTTTGTGGATGTTTTGCGCGGTGAGCTCCGGTCCCGCTACACTGACCCGCCCTTTAGAGTCTGAGGCTCATTCACTGGAGCACTTTTGTGTGAATTCATTTGTTCAATGAGCCCGGCCTGCCTAGCCATCTCAAGGATCAAATACAGAGACTGCAGAGACGGTCGAGATGAAAATCGGGAGGTGAGCAGGCATGGGAGGCGAGATGGATTTTTCCGCTTGCTGGTGAAAAGCGCAAGATTAATGCTACATGAGAAAAAATATGCAATACAGAAAAGCCTTTTAAAAAAACGAACTGCATTTACAAACTGTCTTCATTCACGACGCAAAAGCAGTCAGTATGCAAACATGAACTAATAAAGTTTTGGCACGCTGCTGTCTGACTGAAGAAAAAAATGAACTCACCTGTTTGTCATTTGCACTCTGGAAGACAACTTAAACCGCAGTGCTAACCTATGCGGCCAGTTAAAGGCAGAGACTTTTACCCGTGATCAAGCCTCGCAGGAGGAGAAACGCGTTGGGTGTGCTGTATCTGTGCAATTTTCAACATGGAATAAAAGCCTTTTTCCTGAGTTTCACCGGGTGTCAGTGTGCCTTCCCTTAAGAAACAGAGAGGCGTTTTGTGGATGTTTTGCGCGGTGAGCTCCGGTCCCGCTACACTGACCCGCCCTTTAGAGTCTGAGGCTCATTCACTGGAGCACTTTTGTGTGAATATTTATATATATATATATATATATATATATACACACACACACACACACACAAAGATACAGATTGGATGATAGCTGTTCTGTATGATTCAATAATAGTATGAGTTACAAGAGATATATTTTAATCTAACAGGCAATCATAAGAAAGAAAGACAAAAGAGCTACTAACCTTATATTTCAGTGATGTCCCTAAGATTGTAGGGGTAATTTAGTCACAACTGTTTTGGAGTACCCTGCCTGCCAAAATCTAAATAAGGACCTTATTGATTATTTTGGGAATGTAGAAGGAATGACATCTTACACACACACTAAATAAAATGTTGCATCAGCAGATGTCTACACCTGTAATCTGTGCATTCAAACAATCAGAAAAAGGTTGGACTTCATTCTCAAAGAAAGAGAAAGCGTGTGTGTGTGTGTTTTCCAATGATTCCTTTGGATTGTATATGCATTTACATCCATTAAATGAATCTGCAAAAAATGATCTATTTATTTACACATGTACACACGCACAAATATATGTGTGCACATGTTAGCGTGGATGAATACAGGTATGTGTCTATGTATAAGATGTGTGCACAAATTAAAAGAGAAAAATAATAGAAATGTGCAAATTATTATTAGCTCTGTGATCCATAATTCTCATAACAGCTACGGAAACCCTAACTCGCAAACCAAATCCAATGCTCCTGTGACAGATACAATTACAAAAGATATAATGAATATCAGAGGTCAAATTATTTATCATATTAGCAGCAACACTAAGAATGAGGGAACAATCAAAAAAAGTGCATTTTTTAGAGTATGTATTATAATTGTATTGCTGTTGTACTTTAATGAGGTGTTACTTACTGGTTTTATTTTTGTAAAGTCACAAGCATTGTATGTGGTGTGCGAGTTATGATTTCCATGGCTGTTTTGAAAATTATAAATTGTGACATTAAGCATAACTTGTGAATTTCAGTTTTTTTTCAGGGCTAACTGTTTTTTGAGTAAAATTCATTGTGTTTTTTAAACATACATTAAGGTTTCATAAATAAACCTAATTATAAATTGACTTTAATCTTGGTTTTTCTCAGTGAATTTCTGGGATTTTCTTAGCATGTACCACACTCAACAATCGAGCACAGGGCCTAAGCTATGGATAGTGCTGTCCAGAACGTGCTTTGCGCCGCCAACCCTTGCACCGCAGAGTCTTAGGACCAGTTTCACTTTACCCTCTGAAATATAGGTTTATTCATCATAATGACAGCCCCAAACCACTCTGCAGACCTTTCCATTATCAGGGTTACTAGGATTACGATCCTTGGAGAACCAAACTATGTTATGTTATGTTATGTTATAAAATTTATAGAGCGCTCAGCTGCTGCAGCAAAGTGGCGTCCCGGCGCTATCTTGGATAGAACAACACAACCAGAAAAAAAATCAAAAAAAAATCAGACAGAGCAAAGATTAGAGTAATGGGAACAGGAAAGTTTTGATAGCTCTTCGGAAAGACAGTAGGTCCGGTATGGCACGGATGTCAACGGGTAATGTGTTCCAGAGGCTCGCTGCCAGAACGCCAAAGGAGCGACCGCCCTCTCTGGCCTTCCTGAAGTGAGGAACACAGGCCAGGAATTGACCCGTCGAACGTAGTGCTCTAGCAGGGGTGTAGTAGGTAATTGCCTGTGCAAGAATGGGAGGTGAAAAGGACTTTAGAATCTTAAAGGCCAGGCACAGAGCTTTGAACTTTGTGGAAAAGTAAATTTTGCCATGTTCTGTGTCCCTACGTGTCCTCCATCTTATGTTATGTGTGCATGATTAATATGCACATGTATTCCCCATGTTTGATTAAAGACGCAATTATAGTTGTGACCATCTCTAGTATGCCAGTTTCCAGTTCTCGTGAAAGCTACGAGTATTAGGCCTATGTAAAGTTACGTTGCCACGTTTCTCAGTGTGCACGTTATTTCATTGAAAAGTCCCCGTTTCTAGGCCTCAAAAGGGCCCGGACACCAGATTCAGCTCCTGTCTCCTGAACCCTCGCTGAGGAGCGATACAGCCCCCACCTGTATCCTCGACCCTTCACTTACTTCCTGCCTCACAGTGCCCGGCTCGGCCTGGCTCTGCCTCTGAGTCTGCCAAGAGTATGTTATGATTCTAGTTATCAGTCCAGCCCTCCTTCTCTGCATTCCTAAGCTACTGAATCGCAACAATAGTTTCCGTCACAGTCTAGCCTTTACGTCTCCATGTAAGAGAAATACTGTATTAATGGTCATTTAATATTCCTCAGCACGCACTACATGTAGAATAATGCATGCTCCAGTCTTAGAGTCTATTAGCCTCTCCCCTCCTGACTCTTAGTTTATATCAACATGTCCTCTAAACATCAGATACTAGATAGGGTTTAGGTACATGTCGCCCTGACTCTCCAGACTTCAGTCTCTACTCCTAGCACAGAGTTCATAGCCCCCAGCTTCTCCTAGTAACACGTCATTGTCAGTTTGCGCGCACCATTAGGTTAGAGGTCCCGGCTCCTTAGGTAGCCCCCTCCATGTTTCCGCCCCATTTATGACATATTCTGTTACGTTTACATCACATGTCTATGTACACGCCTCCTGTTACACCTACTTTCACCCTTATCTTTCGCGACTGCTATTGACCACACCCACTGCCCCGCCTACTGTATTCATTGTAATGCAATTGTTTCAATATATATACTTGTGTACTGTTATTAAATGTTACGCCGATCCTGATCCTGCCCCCGGCAGCGCTGCCATCCCATTCCTGTGCAGGTTGTCCTGTTCCTGTCCTTATGCTGTATTAAACCTGCAAACTCCTACTACCTCGAATCTTGACTCTTATTTATTGAGCTATCTGTTATTGCTATGTCCAGTAAAACCTAGATCCGGTATTATTTATTTATATACCACATAATGGCGCCCGAACAGGGACTTGCCCTTTCCCCACGCGCCGGTGAAGCCACGCCGGCCCCCTGACCCTCTGCAGCCGTGACGGAACCATACCGTGCACGTGCAGATATTTCTGCTTCAAGTATCCCTCAGGCCCACGGAGGAGACGGAGGTGGCGGTCCAGCATCCAGACGAGGCGGTGGAGGAACGCGGCGAGTCCCGACCAGAGCCCAAGCCGAGAGTCCAAGGTCCGAGGTATCCGGAGGCCCACCCGTAACTGAAGTCCGAAGTTCGTCTGTCCGGCGTCGAAGCAGTCCAGTCCAGTCCAAGGCCTTCCGTTCTTGCTGCCCGGTGAGTACCATTGCTGGGGTAGTATCTAGACAGGGTCAATCTAAATTGACTCTGGTCCGTGGGTTGGTGGTACACAGACCCAAAAACGAAGTGTCCACTTCGGTGGATGCGGGTCCTGACGTGTCCCTTTATGAGACCGGTAAGTTTCGTACTGTTTTAGCAGTACATCTAGTTTCTGTTCTAGTCAGTTCTGTTCTCGAGAAATTCATGTATTCTGTTTTCAGTATTCCAGGTAGTATTCTGTTCGAACTGATATTTTAAATGTTCTTCATGTATTTTAATGTCGTGGTATGAATGTGGAGTAATTATCGTGTTCATTGTGTATTGTATTGTGACTAGATTACAGTTCAGTCATGCCGTTATTTTCCAGACTACGTCAGTTAAGAACTAGAAAAGGTCTGTTAGAAGAAGCAGTTCCTGTCCCGCCTAGGGACAGTCCAGGTCATTTTATGTATCAGAAGCATGGCATAAGTGCCATATTATATCTAGATTTATGGGTAGAGTATACCAAACAGTTAGAAGAAAAATATAGATGGCCCGTATCGGGTACATGGGATGCCGAGTGCATCATGCGAGTAGAAGAAGCATTATGGAAAAAGAAAGCCAGACAGTCACAGAAAGATGCCATCGAGTTATGGCGCAAAGAATCTCATAAAAGAACCGAAAAAGAAATCAGAAAGTCAGAATTAAGTAGAGAATCCTTACAACGAGCCCATGAAAGGGAATTAATCGAGATAGGTGAACAAGTCAAAACCGAACAGTCAGATAGACAGAGGCATGCCCTTATTAAGGGTATGTACCCTCTTCTTGCCGAGGGCTTGCCAAAAGCAACCCCGGAGGCATCCAGTAATTTTCTGCCACCATTAGTTCCGACCAAGCTACGTCACAAACCGACCGCAGCTGATATTTTTATCTCGTCCTATTTGGACGACACAGTCCCAGAATATGCAAATCCTGTTCCGCCAGTCCCTGTAAATAATGTAAATCCTGCTCCTCCAGACACCGGAGTACCTGCCACGGTACCCCCGGTCCAGCCTACATTACAATTTCCCACTCTGCCAGCACGAAGAGTATCAGTCGATGATACCAGTTTAGGGGCCGCAGGAGGAGGTCCTCCTGGTACCCCGCCACCACACCAACGTTTAACATTAGTCGAGTTACATGAATGTGCGTTACAGCGTACGCCCAAATATAAGTCCGTTGCAGATATCCGACGAGCTCTCACTGAATGTCGCTATGATCCAGTCGCAGGTGATGATAGTACAGTTATATATTCCATCCGTGTAAGACGGGTGACCGGGTATTTGGATACCCTACCAGATATGAAAGAAGATCTAGACAGAATATATCGTTTCATCCGTACAGGGGATGATCCAGAAAGTATTGGCGAAGCCATGTCTCAAAGGAAAGCTGAGATCCAGCTCATGATATTAAAGTTTCTGATTAATTGTCTAATAAGAGAACAAGATTATCCGACCAAAGATCCGGCCGAAATGAGAATCCTGACAAGGTGGAGTGATAATATAGCCGAGGGTAAACACAGAACTATCAGTAGTATAGAGAGTATGTACAAGAGAATTCGTAAAGAAATAATAAAGTTACATGAACAACGTAAAGCAGCACAAGTAAGCGAGAAAGAAAATGACTCTACCGAAGAGGTAGAGGACGAGAATCCCGTCAGAATAGCGTATGTAGGAAAATCTAGATTTCCAGACCGACATTCACGTCTAGACTACAAGAAAACTGTTCATCATCCAGCACCAGAACAAGGTTCTCTAGAACAAGTATTTCAAGCTACCGATCACATTCTGAAGTCACGAATCGGTTACAGTGAGTTAAGTACTATGCATGAACAAGAACTAGTCCGATCAGCAGTCCGATGGATTACTGATTCTACCACTTTTCCAGACGAAATAGTGGCACAAATGTTTCTGAAACTGCCCCCAGCCGAGCAACGACTGGTGGGTATGTATATGATCCAACACCTCATTACTCTGTATGAGGGTCAACATTCTGATCCAGGTCCGTTACATGATGTCCTGAACGAGTTACTCCAGTATAGATGGAAAGGTTTAGGTACCGATTTAATTAGTGTTATTCTAGAACAGCGCCACAAATATAGAACGTTTCTGAACCCGCATTTTGTTCATGTCTCACCCCCAGAAAGTAAACCCTTTTACATAGATAGACAGAATCCGTTACGAGAAGTACACCCAGTTAGGACAACAGATGGTGAAATGCAACGAGTGTTTGTTTACACTCCGATTACCAAGATGGAACTCTTAGAGATGAAGAAATTAATTCCCTGTCATGACAAAGATCCAGCAGGGTTCCACCGAGAATTAAAAGACATGCTCCGTATGGGAGAATACACGTATCCAGATATTATTAAAATGCTAAAGGTCCTGTTGCCCGCAGGGGTATACGAAAAACTCAAGGAAAAAGAATGGGAGGTGGGAGAGTAAAAGATCGATTGGGCAGTTCTAGAAGCTGAAGATAAGATACGAGTACCAGGTACCGGTCTTGGAGAAAAATGTAAAGAATTACCAGAGCTGTTAATTCAAGTTTTGCCAAGATTATTAGCCACTAAAAAGGAAGACTGGGATGCAATCTCAGCATGTAAACAGAAACAAGACGAAGACACTAGTGATTTTTATTCTAGATTTGAGAAATGTTTTATCATAAACAGTGGCCTCAAGACAAGTAGCGAGTCATACCCTCATCTTTTTGTTACTAAATTAGTCGAGAATTCAAGTCCCCAAGTAAAGAATCGAGTTTTGAAAGTCGAAAGTACCTGGCAAGCTAGTACTCCGTCCCAGATGTTACAGATGCTTCAGTACCACCAGAATAGAATCAGAGAAGAGCAAGATCACGAAAGAAAACGTATGAAAGACACGAAAATGAAAGTACTAGTTGCACAATCTGTTCCTCAAGACAGTCAGAAGAGGGGTCCGAATCAAGCAAGTCATCCTGCAGTTCCCGTTAAAGGGACATGCAATTATTGTAAACAGCCAGGTCATTTCATAAACGAGTGTGCAGTTCTGAAACACAATATAGCTACTGGTAAGACTAAAGAAAGACCACGTCCGCCTAGACAAGAACAAGTTTCACAGACTTCTCAGCCACAGAATGCACAACAGACAGTTCCAGTACCGCAGCCTATTGCTGCAACACAGCATGTTACACAGCAGATGTATCAGTATGCACAGTCTGAGTATCCAGAGTATCAACCGTATTCATGAAACAGCCTAGAGAGGGAGGTAGGCTTGCCTCTCATCGAGATTCCTGTAGATCAAGAAGGTCCCTATGTTCATAGTCAAGTACTAGGGAAAGACAGAAAGTTTCTGATTGATACAGGGGCAAGTAGGACCACCATCAGTCACGCCGAAGGTCCAGGGGCTCCGCTCTCAGGCTCTAGAAATGTTTCCCTTGGATTTTCAGGAAAGCCTATTGTAAACGAGATATCTAAGCCAGTTACTCTAGAAGTAGGTCCATTGTCCCGCACTACTGATCTGTTACTTACAAAGTCGTGTCCAGAAAATTTGTTAGGCATTAAGACACTGAAAGAATTAGGTGCAGTTATTTGCTGCTCCCCAGAGGGAATACGCCTGTTTCTACGTGACTTCAAGGGTCACTATGTATTACGAGATTTTGATCCGAGATTGTCTAATGTTCCGCAGCATCTATGGGCGCAAGGTCCAACTGATGTAGGTTATATGCAAATCACACCCCATCGTGTGACTCTCAAACCAGGTGTAGTGTTACCGCGAATCAGACAGTACAGACTGCCACCTGAGGCTGTAGCAGCCTTATCCAAAATTATTGACGAGCTCATGGCTCAAGGAGTAGTTGTAGAAACTGACTCCAATGTATGTAATTCTCCGATCATTCCAGTCATGAAACGTACTGATCCAAATGCACCCCCAGTATATCGATTAGTGATTGACCTACGAGAACTCAATAAATGTATTATTCCCCAGTATCCAGTTGTCCCAGATATCTCTTCCCTATTGACAGCCATTGATTCCGAAGCGTCATTTTTCACAGTCATAGACCTCAAGAACGCATTTTTCAGTGTCCCCATTCATCCAGACAGCCAGTTTCTTTTCGGATTTTGTTTAAATGGAAGGAGCTATATGTTCACACGAGCTCCTCAAGGTTTCACAGAAAGCCCTAGTATTTATAGTCAAGCACTTAAGAGACAACTAGATAACATTCACATGCCAACTGACACTGCCCTGCTCCAGTATGTCGATGATCTACTGATCACAGCCCGTTCTGAGCGTGCTTGCGAGCGTGCGTCACTTACAGTCCTGTATTTCCTTGCCGAGATGGGGCACAAGGTGTCCCCTTCAAAGCTTCAATTCTGTGTACAGCAAGTGATCTATTTAGGCCACTTACTGTCCAAGAGGGGTAGGCAGTTGACACCAGACCGTATCCAGTTAATAGCGAGTCTTCCTCAGCCCAAGACCCAGAAGGAGGTACGTGCTTTTATCGGCCTTACTTCTTACTGCAGACAATGGATTCCTCAGTATGCATTTCTAGCCAAGCCACTGATACAGTTAACGACACAGGAGGCAGCCGTATCGACTGTCCTCCCTTGGTCATCTGAACACACACTTAGTTTCAATGAGTTAAAGAAAGCTTTATGCCAAGCTCCAGTTCTAGCTACACCGAACTACAGTAAGCCTTTTACACTTTTCGTCACAGAACGCGAAGGTACAGCATTATCTGTTCTCACACAAGATCAAGCAGGTCAATACAAGCCCTGTGCTTATTTTTCAAGCACATTAGATCCAGTAGCCCAGGCTCTGCCTGCGTGCCTCAAGTCAGTTGCAGCCACAGCACTAGCTATCAGACAAAGTGATTCCATAGTATTAGGACATTCCTTGACAGTACAAGTTCCACACTCCGTGGAAGTTCTTTTAAACCGAACCCAGACTCAGCACTTGACAATTGCACGTTTAACAGGTTATGAACTGACACTGTTCCAGCCACACATAGAAATCAGACGCTGCAACGTTCTAAATCCTGCTACACTGTTACCGTCAGTTAATTCAAATCCTGCCACACACGACTGTGTGGAAGTAGTTAACATTATGACAAAGCCAAGACAAGATCTGACAGATATTCCATTACCAGATCCAGACCTGACACTTTATGTGGATGGTTCATGTATGAGAACAAGTACAGGGGAACTAGTAGCCGCGTATGCAGTGACTACTGACACTGAAGTTATAGAAACACACCGTATTGACACCCTGTCTGCTCAAGCAGCAGAGCTAGTTGCTCTGACACAAGCCTGCATACACGCTAAGAACCTGAAAGTTAATGTTTACACAGATTCACGTTACGCATTCGGAGTTGTACACGACTTCGGAGTGCTCTGGCAGGAGAGAGGTTTCATGACTTCTCATGGAACCAAGATTCAGCATGGTCTCCTTATTCAAGCTCTGTTAGATGCCATACACTTACCGACATCTATTGCTATCATGAAGTGCAAAGCACATACGAAAGTTACTGACATTATTTCTCAAGGTAATGATCTAGCAGATCGCACAGCCAAGCTTACAGCACAGACTCCAGACATTTCAGTTAATCCAACACAGACACCTACTCCAGATCCGACTACATGCATGACAGTTAAGGACCCCACTCAAGATGTCATAGATATTCAGTTACATGCTACTCCCGATGAAATCAAGAAATGGTCCGAACAAGGAGGGGTCCAGACAGATCAGGGATGGGTAACGAAGGGAAAAGCCACATGGTTTCTCCCCGACTCCATGGTTCAAGTCATTATCAATACCGCACATAGTCCAGCCCATTTAGGAGAAAAAGCTATGTTAGACAGTATCCAGAACATCTGGTTCAACAAGCATTTACGAGCTGCAGCCAAGCAGAAAGTCCGTACCTGTATGATATGTTGCCAGTTTAATCCAGGTAAAAGTGTCCCGGTGGAACAAGGTGGTTTCCAGCCTCCTGACCACCCTTTTGAAGTCCTCCAAATGGATTATATTCAGATGGAGCGATGTCGAGGTTTCAAGTATGTCCTTGTAGTTGTATGCGCTTTGTCCAGGTGGACAGAAGCATATCCAGTCCCAGATTACACAGCCGCGACCACTGCCAAGCAGTTGGTTCGTGAGTTCTTCCCCCGTTATGGACTCCCTAGAGTCGTATATTCTGACAACGGCCAGCCATTCTCATCCGAGTTGATGAAACATGTTTCCCTTTTGTTAGGGTACCAGTGGAAGTTCCATTGTGTACGCCATCCAGAAGCAGCTGGTCTCGTAGAGAGACATAATCAGACCCTGAAAATCCGTATTGCCAAGATTTGTAAAGAGAAAGGTGTGGACTGGCTAGTAGCTCTGCCAGTCGCTTTATTTTATATGCGCATGGTCGCACACTCCAGATCAGGTCTGTCCCCGTATGAAGTCGTATTCGGCCGCCCCCCTAACATGTGGGGTACACCTAGACCCCGAAGTATTACCGATGTTTCAAGTAATATGCTGACAGATTACCTAGCTTCCTTGATGTCTGCCCTCAACTCTTGTCGTTCACAGGTTGCTGCCGCATTTCCAGACAATACCGAGGTGGCACCGCATGACATCGTTCCCGGATGCATGGTTCTTGTCCGGAACTTTGATCGTTCAAGTCCGCTGGAGCCCCGCTGGAAGGAACCCCGACAGGTCCTCCTGGCCACCCGTACTGCCGTCAAGCTGGAAGGCAGGAAGGGCTGGGTCCACCTGTCACATGTGAAAAGATTTTTTGGATTGAAGCCTGTTTCAAAGAACATTTCCGAGGATCTTAAAGACTGCCAAAGTACTATTCTTAAGGACTGTCCCGCAAAAGACAATGATATTGAACCCTCCCCGTTAGAGAAAACTCCGCAACAGGAGTATAAGCTCAAATTAAGGTCTAGTAAAATAAGTCAGCCAGTTTGATTGTCTAAGTCCTCCCCTAGGTGAAACGGTTAGACCGGTTTCTGACATGTATATAATAGACCCCCATAGTGAGAGAGTTAGTCAAAACTCAATCCGATGTATCGTTTTTCTAAGTTTCATATTGTTTTTCAGCCTCATGATTACCTGCACCAGTTATGCTTTTTATTTGTATTTTCCAGTTTCTCATGTAAATAAGTCTGCTAATGCTACAGTAGAGCACACGTTTAGTGATCTGCCTCCTCATGAACTCTCTTATCGTCTCGCTATGCGAAATAATTCTTTTATCCGCATGTTACATTATTCACACCAGACCAACAATGCCACTAATTGTTGGGTGTGTGGTCGACTCCCCCCTTTCCAGACACCGAAGGGAGTTCTGCCACTCTTTCCTTATCCATTTTCACATAATGGTTCGTGTGGAGCATGGTCCACGTTAACGTCATCCTCAACAGATATGTCTTTTCTTAACAGTACATGTTTTCCAGACAAGCAAGGTCTTCCCCACAGAACAGGGTTAGATCTAGAAAATGAAGTTTATAATTTAGGTAATTATTCTTCGAATTTTATGGTCCTGAATGTTCAGTCTGATTCTACTCCAGACTTACCTGCTATGTCAGTACTACCAGTTAAAGGCGAATTATGTGTCCGAAAGAATGGTTCCGTACATGTAGGCCATAGTGATTGTAGTACTATTGTCAAGTATAGTGACAGTAGGAAATCTATTTTCAAAGCTTCACGTCATTCTTATTTTGTTTGTGGTCAGACCGCATATGTTCGTCTGCCCCTCGATTGGGAGGGAACCTGTTACATTGCCTTCCTACTGCCACCAGTTTTTCTAGCCCCACCTGACTACCATAGGAATTCCCACCTAGTACATACTAGACACAAGAGAAATCTCCCGATTGTCGATTATACTGAAACTGCTCTAGAACAATACATAGATATCAATAAAGGTGTCTTCCCTTATTTAGGTACTGTTGTAAATAGTAAACTGATACGTAGATTAACCAGAACCCTTGAAGCAGTAGTGATTGAGACTACTTCTGCTCTAAGTAACTTAACCGAAGAGCAATCCTTTATGAGAATTGTCGTGCTCCAGAATCGTCTCGTCCTTGACGTCATACTGGCCGATAGGGGCGGGGCCTGTAGAGTCATCGGATCTAGTTGCTGCATTTTCATTCCTAATAACGCGCCGTCTGTTTATTCAGCTATTACCAGACTCCATAAAATTGCCCATATGTTACGCCAAGATCCAGGCACCTGGACATGGTCCGGTTGGTTCTGGAATATGATTTCCACCTGGGGATGGAAAGTATTGTCATTTCTGGGTATTGCAGTAGCGATCATATTCAGTTGCTGCCTCTGTTTACAATGTGGCCCTGCGATTTGCGGCATTTGTGCTACCTCTTGTATTCCTAGTCCCAAGTCCCGTTCTAAATCCCGTTCCAAGAAAATTCGAGACGAGCAAATGATACTGTATGAAATGATAGATGGTATCATGAATATTGATGTTTCCTGATGGAAACGTAGTGACAAGGAGGGAATGTGGAAAAGTAAATTTTGCCATGTTCTGTGTCCCTACGTGTCCTCCATCTTATGTTATGTGTGCATGATTAATATGCACATGTATTCCCCATGTTTGATTAAAGACGCAATTATAGTTGTGTCCATCTCTAGTATGCCAGTTTCCAGTTCTCGTGAAAGCTACGAGTATTAGGCCTATGTAAAGTTACGTTGCCACGTTTCTCAGTGTGCACGTTATTTCATTGAAAAGTCCCCGTTTCTAGGCCTCAAAAGGGCCCGGACACCAGATTCAGCTCCTGTCTCCTGAACCCTCGCTGAGGAGCGATACAGCCCCCACCTGTATCCTCGACCCTTCACTTACTTCCTGCCTCACAGTGCCCGGCTCGGCCTGGCTCTGCCTCTGAGTCTGCCAAGAGTATGTTATGATTCTAGTTATCAGTCCAGCCCTCCTTCTCTGCATTCCTAAGCTACTGAATCGCAACAATAGTTTCCGTCACAGTCTAGCCTTTACGTCTCCATGTAAGAGAAATACTGTATTAATGGTCATTTAATATTCCTCAGCACGCACTACATGTAGAATAATGCATGCTCCAGTCTTAGAGTCTATTAGCCTCTCCCCTCCTGACTCTTAGTTTATATCAACATGTCCTCTAAACATCAGATACTAGATAGGGTTTAGGTACATGTCGCCCTGACTCTCCAGACTTCAGTCTCTACTCCTAGCACAGAGTTCATAGCCCCCAGCTTCTCCTAGTAACACGTCATTGTCAGTTTGCGCGCACCATTAGGTTAGAGGTCCCGGCTCCTTAGGTAGCCCCCTCCATGTTTCCGCCCCATTTATGACATATTCTGTTACGTTTACATCACATGTCTATGTACACGCCTCCTGTTACACCTACTTTCACCCTTATCTTTCGCGACTGCTATTGACCACACCCACTGCCCCGCCTACTGTATTCATTGTAATGGAATTGTTTCAATATATATACTTGTGTACTGTTATTAAATGTTACGCCGATCCTGATCCTGCCCCCGGCAGCGCTGCCATCCCATTCCTGTGCAGGTTGTCCTGTTCCTGTCCTTATGCTGTATTAAACCTGCAAACTCCTACTACCTCGAATCTTGACTCTTATTTATTGAGCTATCTGTTATTGCTATGTCCAGTAAAACCTAGATCCGGTATTATTTATTTATATACCACAACTTAATCCTCTGTCCGACGGGCAGCCAATGAAGATCATATATGGTACGTCTGACAGAGCAGATTTTGGGCAGGCCTACCAGCATTCTGGCGGCCGCATTTTGCACACGCTGGAGGCGTGTTAGTTCAGCAAAGTTTCGTAAATTATGGTGCAAAATATTTAAATTACGTGGCACATTCTTTGGCAGTAATATTTTCATCAATTTGAGTTAGAAACAAAATTTTCTGTGAAATCTGAAAACTTATGTGTCAAAAGTGCTAAATCCATAATTATGCAGTACATGTACATGTTGCAGTCACAGAATTGCATGAATACACCGGCCCCCGCCGTAGTCCATTTTATAATATTTTATCAACAATCTATTCATGAAAGGTAAACAGACATAAACATTCTAATTAAAATGAGGGGTCAGTGTTTGCTTTACTTTTGTATAAAACAGACTTTTGAAGCTAACTACACCAAAACAAACAGACCTCATTGTGTATATTACCACCAGAACCCATGCCTCAACTGCACTCCCGAAGGTATTTACCAAAGACCCCTGCAGCTCTTCAAAACAGGAGGTGTTTCCCCTCCTGCTGCTGGTCTGCGCTAGGGAGTGCCTCACACTACATTTCCCAGTGGCCCTGGAGGTGGGGCCAGCTGGGTTTCTAATTTTTATTGTCAATGAAGAGATGTTGTGCCGTTCCTCAAGTGGGAGGAGTTTAAAGAGTCAACCTAAGGCTGGAAACTACTGAGTCTCATAGAGATCTACAGTTGGAAATCCATTTGTTGGATTTTAATGCCTTCACACATCCTTTCAGGTGTCATGCTTCATCATATGGGCTGCTCCTCGTTGGGTCGGCGGTGCAATACCCAACGGGCTCACCTCAAAGAGGGGCACTTTATCAGGGATCTTTTATCAACAGCCGTATTGTGAAGTGGGGGAGTGGGGCCAGAAGAGTGTAGACGTGATAGTGAGTTTAAAATGGGGCATGGAGTACCCAAAATAGAATATTTTTATTCTGGGGGTCACTCATTGGAGTAGGGAAACATCCTTTACAACGCAACTTTTACCACGCAGTGCCTTTACGACGCAACTTTTACAACGCAAACCATTACAACGCATTGCGCTGGGGGGCGCTCTAGGATAGGGAATACGTTTAATTTACTGTCCAACACCTTCCCTAGTGTCCACGGGGACTGGAGTTGGAATAGTACATTAAACTATTCACTATCCAGCACCCCAAAGCGCTATGCGTTGTAAAGGTATGCGATGTAAAAACCGCGTTGTAAAGGCATGCGATGTAAAAGTATGCGTTGTAACGTCATACATCCATTGGAGTATAATGTCTCCTACTTGTGTGTCAGTTTGTGAAAGATAACGGTCAACATGTTTCTTGCGTTTGTGTCTATTAACTCACGATTCTTCAGGACCAAGAGAACGGGAACTATCTACACTATAAAACTTTAGAGGGTTCATCAAAAACACAGTAGAAAAAGTGTCTAATGTGTCAATATACCTGCGATGATCTGGATCTACCTGTAGTGAAAAAACAAGGATGAATACATTTCAGGTATATACATGGATAAACAATACTAGACAATGCCTTTGTGGTGGCTTCAAACTCGGTTAGGAATGTTCAGTGGTGAGCGCTACTGCGCTTGAGGACAATAAAATAAATAAAAACAAGGTGGTGAACTCCCACAGTGAGCTATGGTGGTCGTACGCCCTTGTAGAATTTCAAAATTAGCAGCAGAAGAACGTGCTGGACTCACCTAATTGTGTCAAGTATCCAGGCTTCAACAGTACCCGGTGGTCAACACATCAGGCTTTGCTCCCATGTATGTTGGGCTACGCACAGAGGGATTAATGCAATCAATAGACAATCTTGTACTGGAAAAACAACTTGTTTATGAAGGTTGTACATGGTAATGATTGTGCAAGTGCTAATGCGGTGTTTGGTGCCGTTGGGAGTGGTGTTGTGGGCATTAGGTCTCATGTTCCAACATTGCCCACGCAATAATCAACGATGAGATCTAGAATCTAGTCACTCGGTTGCACCCAGCGGGATGCAACTCAGTTTCATTGTCTAAGAATGACCCTAAGGGTGTGCACGTTGGGCATTAGGTCACATGTTCCAATAGTGCCCAAGCAAAGATCACCGGTGAGATCAATAGTTTAGTTACTCTAATGCACCCTGCGGCATGCAACTCAGTTAAATGCATTCTAAAATGACCCTGATGGTATGTGGGCTGGGCATTAGGTCACATATTCCAACATTACCCAAGCTAAAATCGTCATCGGTGAGATCAAGAAAGTCTAGTCACTCGGTCACACCCTGCGCAATGTAACTCAATTATATGTATTCTAAAATGACCCTAAGGGTATGTGTGTTGTCGACATGCAAACCGGTGTACTAAACCGGTGTACTGGCCCCTCGGTAGAGTTAACGCTCGGGTTGGCATCTGTGGGCGGTGGCGTTGTTATACAGTGCGCACAGGGAATGGTGCATTTACATCATTAGGGGAAACATGCTCGCGCCAGTGACTCTTCAACTTGCCTGGACAAAGTCAGGTGGGGAACATCCTTTACAACGCAGATGTTACCCCGCAGTACCGTTACAATGTGTCTTTTACAACGCAAGTCGTAACCACGACTTGCGCTGGAGGGCGCTCAAGGATAAGGAATAGTAGATTTACTATTCCAACACCTTCCCTACTGTACGTAGGCTGGTGTTGGAATAGTAAATGTAGCTATTCCTAAGTCCGCATTCCTACAGCGCAAGTCGTGGTAACGACTTGCGTTGTAAAAGACGCGTTGTAACGGTACGCTTGGTAATACCACGCGTTGTACCGTCATACATCCTTACTCACGTTTTTTCGCCCTGCGTTGTGCTTCATGACCTACCCACGCCACCGAGTCCGGGAGGTGGTTGGTAGCTTGGCGGCCATGAATTTCAGCAAACAAGAGTGTCACGTGACCGGGGCAGTGTCTATTGCCTAAAGGTCACATGAGCTAATGAAGCCCACATGGCGGCCATGACAGAGTGGTGTAATCGTATTGTCTGTGTGCCAACTATGTGTCAGTGAAGAATAATAAAAGATACTTCTACTAAAGTTGTGGGCTGACAAGTATTGTAATTTTTATGCCTCTCAGTGCCTTTATAGCCCAACTCTGGCTCCCGCATCGCGGGAAGTGAACTGTTTCCCTTCCTTACAGGAGGTGTCTTTCGTCCTGCTGCTGATCTGCTCTAAGGAGCACCTAGGACCCCCTTCCTCCCACCACTGAACTACCGCATTACAGTTCCCATTAGCCCTGGAGGCGGGGTCATCTGGGTTCCTGATTTCCCACCTCATGGTGCCTTTATAGCCCCCCATGAGGCTCCCACATCACAGGACGGGCCCGTCTGCACCCTTAAGAGACCTTGAGGAGACTGGGATGGGCCACCTGTCTTCACCCCAGCCTACGGTCTGTACCCACCCTCATCCCTGAGCTGCTGCTCCCTCTGTGCTGTCCCTGTGCTGCCTGCTTTCTCTGCACTCCTGCTCCTCCTGCGCTGCCACTCCCCCAGCACTGTTCCTGCACTGCCTGCTGTCCCTCCACTGCTGCTCCCCCTGCGCTGCCTGCTGTCCCTGCCCAGACGCTGCTGCTGTCCCTGCACTGTCCCTGCGCTGTCTGCTGTCACTGCGCTACTGCTCCCCCTGTGCAGTCCCTGCACTGCCTGCTGTCCCTGCACAGCCACTTCCCCTGCGCTGTCCCTGGGGTGTGTGCTGACCCTGCACTGCCACTCCCCTTGCACTGTGTGCTGTACCTGGGCTGCAGCTCTGCCTGCACTGTTTGCTGTCCCTGCACTACTGCTCCCCTGGCGCTGTGCAACACCCACCAGAACCACCAATATAGACCACTGCACGGCCACACAGTGGACAAGTGCATCGGGCACACTGCCAATGCAAAGTCCTTTGTACAACGCCCAGCACCAGGACCCTTGGCCCTCTCACCACCCAACGGTACACGCCAAGGAATTCCTGCACCTGGACCCCAGAAGCCAAAACAACAGCTGCGTCTCTTCCTCCCCGCTATTCACCAAAGAACCCTTCACCTGCCGACACTGCCACTTCTCCTGCGACACAACTTATGAAAGATCTAGCACCACTTCTGCACACAAGACCAAGAACAGTCTGCAACCACACCAGTGTATCGTCCTCAACGACTTCTCCCTCAGCAAACAAGCCAATGAAATCTGGGACACCCTCACCATTGGCGTTGCCTTCATTGCCGAAATGCGACTTAACCACTCCTCGAACCCTGACATGACCACAGGAAACAACGATGGGAACACACTGCTAGCCTCTCCTCCGGATCGCCCCTCTGCATTCTGGTATATGCAGTGCGTGTAACTTGAAGAGTTTGGGAAAAAAGATTCACCAAGTTGGTGCAAGTAAGTACTTGATATTTCCAGAATCTCTAGGCACGACACATGGCTCGTGTTTCGGGATAGTATCCCTCATCAGTAGAGAAAAGTTCTGGGGTGGTTGAGAAGGCCGCCAAACAACCGTCACAGGCTTCGTTGCCTCATAGGTGCGCAGGTGCATCTCCAAAAGCTCGTCAGCTTGGGGGCTCACGGGAGCCCTTTTAACAGGAAACAACGATGGGAGCACACTGCTAGCCTCTCCTCCGGATCGCCCCTCTGCATTCTGGTATATGCAGTGCGTGTAACTTGAAGAGTTTGGGAAAAAGTTTGTGAGTGTTTCACCAAAGTTGGTGCAAGTAAGTACTTGATATTTCCAGAATCTCTAGACACGAGACATGGCTCGTGTTTCGGGATAGTATCCCTCATCAGTAGAGAAAAGTTCTGGGGTGGTTGAGAAGGCCGCCAAACAACCGTCACTGGCTTCGTTGCCTCTTTGGCGCGCAGGTGCATCTCCAAAAGCTTGTCAGCTTGGGGGCTCACGGGAGCCCTTTTAACAGGAAACAACGATGGGAGCACACTGCTAGCCTCTCCTCTGACATGACCACCGCCACTCCCAAAGGCAACAAGATGATACACTGAGACCACAACAACAAACAAGGTGGAGGCATCACCATCATCTTCAAGGAAACCATCAGATACACAATTTTTTATTTTTTTTTAAACGTAGGATATTGGTTTTTTATACAAAACATACAGTCATCCTTATATAAGAGCTTCCATCGCATCTGCAGAGCAGCAATCAATAATCCCCCCAACAGTTATACTATACATGGTATGCTTGATATATCATTTCTTCATAAACAATGCTCTGAGTGTAGCAGAACCCAGCGCCACATCTCGTTCCCCAGGTTCCGCTAAAACAATAACTTCCTTCCCCAACTTCCCACCCCCGACGCAGGGGACCATGTCCATTCTCTTTTAATGTGCGTATACAGGAGTGGCTATGTGTTAATCTGTTCGATGTACCTGTCATATTTCGGGACTGATCTCCCATTAGCGAACTGCTCCTCTCAACTATCGTGTGCCTCGTGTTCCCGTAGTGCCTGCACTAGTGTTTCCCACGCCGCTGCAGCTTCTAGTGCCTTGTCATCGTTTTGCCGGAGCGCTAGCTGGAATCTCAGTGTGTTTTCACTCGTGGCCCACTTCAAAAACTCATCTTTTACCAGTGGGACCCATTCGTGCCTTCCAGTGCTTCGTAATTTCACGTTTTGCCAATATAAGTCCCATATCTATAAATTTACTGGTAATCTTGTTCTTGGATGTGTGGGGTAACCAGTGTAGTATACTAGTGGCCATATCAAACTCTAGCTATCTCTCCGTTATCATGTTCAAGGTGTCACCCACCTCCTTCCAATAGTGTCCCACCATCGGGCAGACCATAGCATATGATCTAATTCTACTCCAGCTCTCGTGCATCTGGGGCATGCTGCCGCATCTACCCTAAAGTATTTCCGGATTTTTCCAGGTGTCAAATACGCTCTGTGGAGCACGTAGAAATGCACAAGTGGGAACCTTGCATTCCTTGTGCTCTTCCAGGCCCGCCATATTATCTGTGCCCAGGTTGTCTCCGGAATATCTTTACCTAGGTCAGTTTCCCACTTTCCTTTCAATACATCTAGGGGTTGCAGGCTCTCATTGAGCATTCTAGAATACAGGCACGTCACCTCCTTAAAGGTACCCGCCGCCATCATGGTGTACTGGCAGGCCATCGACGTCTTGGGTTCCGTCAGCCCTTCCTTCCAGTGCGCCTGTATTGCTCTAGTTAACGCTGCATGCAACAAGAAATCGCCTCTTGGCAAGTCAAACCTCTCACGGAGAGTTTGGTAAGGCAGCAAAGCACCGTCCTCATAGAGGTCTCCCAACATTTGCAACCCCGCTTCCTCCCAGATCTGCAATTGTGACCAGTCTTCGCCATGCGGCAATGCTGTCACCATCCCAAGTGGTATCTCGGGTGCATATGGATGCAGCACACTCGCTCTACGTTGGGAGCGATTCCAGCAGAGTCTGATTGTCTTTTCTTCTGTGAGGAGTACCCTAAGGTCCAGCTTCTGCTGTAAAGCTTTATATGAGAGTACGTGGCGCGGCGTTCCCATCCCCCTCCTGTGTTCTGGTCCTCTAAATTCCCGTGCTATTTCTTGTGTACAGATCTGCAATTGAGCTGCTATATAGTATAACTCAAAGTCTGGGACCGCCAGTCCACCCTCGGTCTTGGGTCGCATGAGTGTCGCCAGCGCTACTCTATGCCTGCCTGTACCCCAAAGAAAGGACACCATTAATGATTGTACTAGTTTAAAAGTGGAAGCGGGTATCCACACTGGCAACGTCCTAAAATAATAAAGGAAGCGAGGTAGGGCCACCATTTTCAAGAGGGATATGCGGGCCGCCACAGACAGCGGCAGGGTGGCCCAAAAGGCCATGCTACCTTTCAGCGCTCTCACACCACGGCCCACGTTTCCCTCCAGCATGTCCACCGCCGTGTGATAGATGTGCACGCCCAAATATTTCAAACAGGTGGGTTCCCAACGCACTGCCCGAGCTAAGTTTGGTTTAAGCTCTCCCTGCCTCACCAGGAACAGGCAAGTCTTGGACCAGTTAACCCTCAGGCCGGAGAGTGTTCCAAAGTCCGAGAGCAGTCTTTCCACCCCTGTCAGCGCTCTATCGGCGTTCTCAAGAAAGAGCAACAGGTCATCCGCATAAAGCGATATGAACTGCTGCCCACTTCTGTTCCCCAGGCCCACGTAGTGTCGCCCAGTTCGAATCTCAGCCGCAAGGGGCTCTACTGCTAAGGCGAACAATAACGGGGACTGGGAACATCCCTGCCTCGTTCCCCGCTCCACTGGATATTGCGATGATATCAGTGACCCTATTTTTACTCTGGCCACCGCCGATGTGTACAGTACTCGTGTCCATTGTAGATAACCTTCTCCCAAACCAAATCTCCTCAACACTTTATATAAATATTCCCATTCTAAGCTATCAAAAGCTTTCTCGATATCAACTGACAATACCATCGGATTTTGCGTCTGTGGATGTTCTTCTTCTAAGAGTCGCACCAGTCGTCTGATGTTCGCAGTCGTATTTCGCGTTGGTATGAAACCAGCTTGGTCTTCGTGTATGAGCGTGGTCATGTGTTGCAGCAGCCGGGCTGCCAAGATACTGCTCAGTATTTTGTAGTCGGTGGTTAACATCGATAATGGTCTATACGAGGCAGTGTTCTCACTCTCCCTCCCTGGTTTCAATAGGGGGATCACCAATGGTTCACGCATCGATCGGGGCAGCTGTCCCGCCTCTCTAGCCTCTTTGTAGACTTCCTGGAGCCTTGGCGCTAGCAGGTCAATATACTTCCCATAGAATTCTATGGGAAGGCCATCAAGTCCAGGCGTTTTATTGTGGGCCATACGTTTGATAGCCCCTCAAATTTCTCCGAGCTCTATATCTCTCCCCAATTCTTCCGCCCGTTCTTGATCTAACCCCGGCAAATCCAAGTCATCCAGGAAAGTGTCAAGGGCAGGGTCTCCAACCTCTAGTTTACTTCTATAAAGTGCCTCATAATAGCGATGGAAACACTGCAATATTTCGTTTTGGGTATAGGCTATGTCACCCCCCTCCGTTTGCAGAGCTAGTATGGGGGAGCCTCTCTTCGTGGGGTTGGCCAACCAGGCCAGCAGTGTCCCCGCCTTGTCGCCTTCTACATGCGCTATCAACGTATACGCCTTATGGTCAAAGCAGCGCAAGCGTTCTACTTCAATTGCTACTGCCTCCCTAGCCGCTCTAACCTCCTCCTGTAGTTCAGGGTGGCCAGGCCTTGCCTTCTCCGCTTCTCGTAGCAGAGATTCAGCTTTTCCTAGGTCATTTAGGAGAAACCTCCGTATCCCTGCGTGTTTTCCTATACTATTGTCGGGGAGCATAGCACCGCATCCAATCTCACACGCAATTCATGCATTCCAGAAAAGTAGGAATAGTCTCTATCCCCCGGGTGTTGCACGCGCCAGGCATCCATCAATCCCCACCGCGTCTGCCACTCCACCCTACCCTTAGTCAATCGATGTACTGGGGAATCTGCCAATGGCGGGTGAGATCTGTCTATGGAGACATCCGTGACGGAGTTAAAGTCCCCTCCCATTAGCAGAGGACTCACAAGATAATGCGCCAGATTCCAGATATCTCTGCCAGGAAGCTCAACTGGTCTACATTGGGTGCGTATATACTACAAAAGGCTATGTCCCTGCCTCTCAACTTCCCCTCAATAGCTACATATCTACCCTCGGGGTCAATTGATTGCCTAGTCACCTGAAAAGGGACCCCTGCTCTGATCCAAATCAGTGCCCCCCTAGCAAACGCAGAATAAGTGGTGTTGTATACTTGGCCCCTCCATCTTCGCTGCAATGCTATCCCTTCAGCCTTTGTTAAGTGTGTTTCTTGGGGAAGCGCAATGTGTATACCCCTCCGGACTAGGTATGCATGAACCTTGTGTCGTCTTGTCATAGTATGTAGTCCCCTCACATTCCAGGTTATACATCTCAGTTTATTGGTATCAGCCATTTTCCCATAGCACCCTTCGTAGTCGTGGATAACCTCCTGATTCTGCGTCGGTCGTGCACCCTCCCCAACTCCCCCCCCAACTGTTCTCAACCCCCCACCCTCCCAAGAACAGGACCTAGTAACTCCCATCTAGTTCCCATCCAAACCATGACCTCTGTCAAACAACTGTTAGCCCGACAGCAGACACTGTGGGCATGCCTTATGGGCAATGAAGGGGGACTGGACACCCGGGTAGCCGCCACTGTGTCCCTAGATCATAGTGACTCTCTGCGCCCTCCCTCATTATGTCCTCCCAATGACACCCCCCCCCCTTGCAGGTCAGGGCCAAATTTTCTCGACAGTTCAGAACATTTTGTATACAGGAGTATATGCTCGTGCTTTGTCTGTGAACCAGCTGTTTCTCTATGCCAGTGCAACCTCTGTCACGCATAGCCCCAGTCGCCTCCCGTAGCCACCCGCCCCCCCATTCTCACAGCAAACCTGCTTTATTGAGTCCAGTAAGTTTGAGGCAGGCACCACGAGCAGTCTTATACCCTCCTTAGCCCTCGTCCAGCATCCCATCCGCCGTGTCTGGTGTAACCTTTGGAAGGCTTTTATCATCTTCCTCAGATTGGTCAGCGTCCGTGTCCTCTTTATCTTTGTCGGAGTCTGTTCGGTCCGGAGACTGTGGGCCGCGAGGGTTCGACAGCGCCATCACCGCATCAAGTGCTTTTCGACGTTCTACCTCAGTTTCTTGTGATAGCGGTCTCTGTGTACTCCTCTGATGACGTCGAAGCCTCTTTGATCTCCTGCGTTGCAGAAGTTCCGTGGCGTTCTGCGTATCATGTCCCGTACCATCTTTACCTGCCCTGTATAGCTCCAACCATGCACTTGCCTCTTCCGGTGTATCATAGAAGGTTGTCGTGCCATCCACTATCACTCGCAGTCTAGCCGGAAACAGCAGCGAATATTGGAGCCCTTCGTCCCTCAATACTCTCTTAACTGCTAAAAATGAGGATCGGCGCCGCTGTGTCTCATACGTGTAATCCGGGAATAGGTTTACCTTGCTGTTTCCTACCTGGAACGGGCCCTGCATTCTCGCTCTCTGAAGTAGGAGGTCCCTGTCTCGGTAGTGCAACAGCCTCGCTACCACTGGTCTCGGGGTCGGCCCTGTTGAGGGGGCCATGCGAGCACCCTGTGAGCTCTCTCCAATGTATAGAAGGTCGATAAGCCCTCCGGAGCCACCACCGTCTTGAGCCATTCCTCCAGGTATTCCACCATGTCGTTCCCTTCCGTTTTTTCTGGAAGTCCCACTATACGGACAATGTTTCGGCGATTACGCCCTTCTGCCTCCTCAGCCCTTTTCTCCAGTGCTCTAACCCGGTCTAGAACATCGGTCACGTTGGCCTTGAGGGTAGATTGTACTGGCCCCATGGCCCCATGGCCTGGAGCGTGTCCTCCACCTCCTTAACTCTATCCACTAGCTTACCGTGGTCCACTCGTAAAAGGCCCAGACCAAATGCCACCTGCGCGATATCTTGTTGCAGCGTTGCCTTGGTGTCCACTATCGCCTCTAAGATCTTGTCCAGCTGTTGTTATAGGTGTGGGTCGCAAGGGCGGTCCTGCTCTTCATGCTCGCCGTGACCCGGTAATTCTGTGTCCGATTGCTGTTGCGTGCCTTCTTTTTTGCCTTTAGGTTTCCCCATGGTGGACCGTCGCTGGACAACCGCCCCTTCTTATATCCTTCAGGCCTGGATGATTCTTGTGATCGCACCGTGTCAAATGGCTCTCTCGTTCGACCACCGCAGCCAAACAGCGTGTCGTTCGCCCTCTCTCCAGTTACAGTTTTGCGTCGTACAAGCGTTCCCCCTGCACGTAGGATTCGTCAGGCCACCAGATCAGCTCCCCATCGGCGATTTGTCCGCCTCTCTTCACCAGCGCCGTGGGCAGAGGGGCCGGGCGGTGCGCAATGCCCCCCAGGGCGTATAATACTCGTGTGGGCCTCCACCAGAGGGGGACAGCAGCGCCCCGCAGCCCACTCCCAGATATGTAGCCACTGTGGTGGGATCGGAGCACGGTGATATTAACTTCCACCAGCCACCAGAGTCACTTCCCAATTTTTAGGGACTGCAGCTGGTAGCCCTCTGATGCATAAGGCCTGTCAGGGAAATGTCTTTATGTTGTAAAGACCCTTTGTGAAGTGGCTGTAGCTTATTCAAGATCCTCCATGTGAGGGAATCCTCATTCTGTAGCACCCACATGTGGTCCACTCTGCTTGCTCAAGGTTGTCCCTACAATCCACACCTGTGCTGGGCCCCGGGATGCAGCCGGATGTCTCCCCAGTAACCGCTCTTCCAGGGCCCCGTCTTCGCGTCGCACTGCCGCTCGTCCTTCTACCGCTTCCGCCCCTATAATCGCGCTCCTAGGCTCCCAGCCGATGGCACCTCCACAGCCATTGGACACTGCAAGATGTGGTTCACGGCCGGCGCGAGGGCCGGTCCCCGAGCAAATCGGCCGATGCACGCGGCGGCTGCTGTCTCTCTTTAGCTCCGTCTCCTCTGTGTCTCAAGCGGGGTCCTCCTGGTTGCAGTTTTTGATCGGGGACAAAGTAGATTGGCCAGCGATTTCCAAAGAGCCGAGTCTCCTCACTTTCCTAGGGATCAGCACCCGCTCTCCAGAGCCCCCGTCCTCCCAGATTGTGCCACTACCTCTGAGAAATGCCGGGGGTCCGGGTCCATGCAGTCTGCGGGCGCCTCAGCCCCAGGGCCACAGAGCGCCTCGGCGTCCCGCGTGTCAGCCAATCCCTGTCTCGAGTCGTGCCTCCTCCTTATCGCCTTCTGTCAGAATGACCCCGGAGCCGGGGGGAGCAGAGAGGGGCCCGGTTTGTATTCCTTTTCTCTCTGGAGCGGTAGCCGCGTGTCGTGATCTATAGATTTCCGCAACCCGACTGCCGCTGGACACTGCCGGGCGCCGATGTGTGAGCGCCTCCAGCCGCTTCTGGTTTCATTTCCTGCTTCAGGCCGCCAACTTGGGTCGCACCGGCCAAATTTTAAACTATCATATTTTGAGTCAGCCGGCACAGTTATGCACCCGAATCTCGTCGAGTGGTCCTAATCCCATTAGTTGCCCCCTGATAGGGTCAGGGGGGTCCGGGGAGTCAGCAAAACAGGATAACTACGGGCGTAGGAACGGAGCTCACATTCTAGGTAGCCTCTATCCACGGCTCCAAGCCACGCCCCCCCCAGATACACCATCACCAACAATGACCCAACGCCTTCACCTCCAGTGACGGAATCAAATTCAACCACACCACAGAACTCACCTGGATGGCCCACACCATTGTGCACTTCACCATCACCGACGCCTGGCACACTATCACCAGGAGTCAGATAACCCCCAACACAGAGGGTGCAAGGTCACTGAAACTTAGTGGTCACAGGCCCTCACCATCTCCCAACCATCTCTCAACAGACCTCGACCAAGCAGTCCAGAACTTCGTCGCCTGGATCACCAACTGCACTGACAAAGTCGCACACTGAAAGCTACAAAATCCAACAAAACCTCCAAATATGCCAGCTGGTACACCCCAGAACCCAGGACCACCAAGCATAACTGCCACAAGCTTGAGAAATGATGGTGCACCACTAAGAACCACCCCACCAATAGAGCAGCTAACAACACAGCCCCCAGCAAATATCACTGGCACATCAAGGAAGCTCAGAAAGCAGCCATTACCACCTGCATCAACTCTGTGGCCAACCACACAAAGGAACTCTTCAAAATAATCAACGAATCTACCAGCTCAACAGCCACAGAGAACAACATCACCCCTCCCAAGAACTCTGTGACACTCTTTCAGACTACTTCCACAGCAAGAACACCAACAACTACAACAATTTCAACCTCCAACCTGCCACCCTCAACCCCAAAGACCTCTACCAACCAGCGAACATCAGCCAAACCATTACCACCTGGTCTCCGCTCGCTGCCTTGACCACCTCAGCCATAATGTCTACCATATACTCTAGGGCGCTCACCGAACCCTGTCCCCACCACCTCTAAAACATCACAACGAACCCAATCAGCATGCACCTCACCAGCATCCTCAACACCTCCATCTCCACTGCAACCTTTACGGACAAATGTAAACACTCAGACGTCATACTCCTCATAAAATAAGCCTCAGCCAACCCCAGAGAGCTCAACATTTATCTTCCAATCTCCCTGCTGCCCTACCGATCCAAAGTACTGGAGAAAGCTATCTACAAGCAGCTCACATAATTGCTGGAACAAAACCACCTACTAGACACCTCACAATCAGGATTCCACGCCAACCACAGCACTGAGACCGCACTGATTGCCACCAAAGACGACATCAGAACACTCCTTGACCACAGAGAAATGGGGGCCCTGATCCTCCTCCACAGCGTTTCACACTGTCTCCCACAACACCCTCATCAACAGACACTACAACACAGGCATACAGCAAGACGCCCTCGAGTGGATCACCTCCTTCCTTACAGGACACACACAGAGCATCCAATTGCTTCCATTCCCCTCCGCCCCCAAAAACATTGTATGTGGCATACCATAAGGATCATCCCTCAGCCCCACCCTGTTCAATATCTGCATGACCCACCTCACAGACATCGTCAGATCCCACAGACTCAACATAATCTCCTATGCAGATGACACGCAACTGATCCTCTCACTCACGAGGACCCCTCCAATGCCAAAACAAAATTCTGGAACACCATGACCAACGTAGCCAAATGGATGAGTGACAACTGCCTCCAACTCAATGGCAACAAAGCTGAAGTACTGATTTTCTGGAAGAGAACTTCTATATGGGACAACAGCTGGTGGCCTGCAGAACTCAGACCTATATCCACACCGACCAACCATGCAGCAAACTTGGCATCATCCTTGACAGCCAACTGACCATGAAACGACAAGTCAACGCAGTCGCATCCTCCTGCTTCCAAACACTTTGCATGCTCCGCAAAATCTTCAGATGGATGCCTACCAACACCAGAAAGACCAGCACTCAGACCCGCATCACCAGCCACCTAGACTATGGCAACACCCTCTACGCTGGTATTTCCACCCAGCTCCTTAGAAGACTCCAGACCATACAGAACTCCGCACCAGAATCATCCTGAACCTCCCCAAATGAACCCACATCGACCCTCACCTGAGAGACCTCCACTGGCTCCCAATCCAGAAGAGATGCCAGTTCAAGATTCTCATAAACACCTACAAATCCCTCTACGATCTAGGCCATGCCTACACCAACCCTCTAGACACCTGTGCTTCTCTTCACTTGCCCTGGCATCCGTCACACCACAGAGGTGGCCTCTTCTTCTCCTGCATCGCAGTCAAGATCAGGAACAACCTTCCCCTCCAGCTTCATACATCCCCTTCTCTGGCAGACTTCAGAAAGAGACTCAATACCTGGCTCTTTAACGGAGACACGGCGCCCAGATACCACTTCGGGTGACAGTGTTGCACCATACAAATTCTGATTGATTGATTTTGATGCTTTATCAGTGATTACTGAATAAGGCATCAAAATACCATCAGGGTAGGGCTTTCTAGGATGCTGAGAGGCACAATGCTTAATTGGAAAACAGAACCTTGCACCAGTTGACTGTAAGTGGTGGGAATGTAAGGAACATATATATCAACAAAGACTACTTGGCTTGCCCATGAATTGTGCTTACACAGGATGCTGGTATTCCAAGTGTTTATACAGGCACTTTCAGCTTGCTGACACATTTTGGTACAAAAGCCTTGGCCATCGCTTGTGAATGAGGCCCTTGTGCTGAAGCATGTCGTCAAGCATCAATTACCTGGATAAACACTTGCATATTGTGTGTAATTCATTGTGGAGGAGAGCAGGCTATGATTCTTTATTACTCTGCAAGGGCTCCTCTAGCCCAACAGCATTTTCACGCTTTGATCTTTCCCTGTCTGGGTCCAATTATGGCATTCATGTAAGGGAGCATGACTAACACACACACTGATACACACACACACAGAGAAACGCACGAGCACACACACACACACAAACACACTTTGGCCCTCAATATAAATGTGACCCAACAATACCAACTTATTTGGAGCAACCCTACTAATAATAAACATTCACACAATTACTACTATAGTGCAAAGGTTTAACTGTGTTCATTACCACAGTACATCAACATTGATATGAGAAATTATGCTTGACTGCCTCACATTTGCATGTAACAAATAATGTACAAGAAGAAACAACTATTTTAATAGTTACACAACTTCATGAATGTAATTTTAATATACAGCACAAATATAGCCCCTTGCATCCTGCTTTCTGCTAAATATCTTCATAGTTAAGCAAAATATCATGAAAAAATATCATAGTGTAAACCATATATTCAGATGTGCAGAATATAATATTCTATTCATTTCCACTGTTGAAGATAGGGAGGGATATCATGACTCATTCCAGGCTTTGCCTCTCCTGAGCACAGTTCCTGCAGACACTGAACAATGGTAATAAACTGCATCACACACACATATATGCAAGTGTGTGTTCGTATGTATATATATGTGTGTGTGTGTGTGTGTGTATATGAGTTCAGAGAGGTGGCATGATTCATTAGCATCCAACCCTCGTTTGTGTCATGGTACCCTTTCACCGCCCTTAACAATGATAATAAAAAGCATACTACGTACACTCCGTGGATTTACATCTATAAATTATGGCAATCTGCTTTTTTTATGTGCCAAGTAGTTCTGAAAGAAAGGTATGTAACCATAACCACAACATAAGAGTTTAAATTAAGGCAGCCAGTTTGAATAACAACAACTAGGTCATGGATGGATGGATGGATGGCGTCGCTTATTTTCTTCGGCAACTCATTCTAGAAAGGTATCTGTGGGAAAATAACCATTGTATTCTCAAGTCAGAGGATAAACTGTGGTAATAACATAATGTTATCTTTTCAATATAGCAATTGTAATTGCGTTTATATAGCGCTTAATACCCCTGACGAGACATTGAAGCTCTTTTCGGGGAGTAGCACACTACTCCAGAACCCAAAAAGCTTAGTGGCGAGTTAGTATAGGGAGATATGAAATTAGTTTGAGCAGTGGACATGTGAGTTTGTTATTTGGATTGAAAAGGGATAGAGGAGGGATGGAAGAGGGAAGAGTTTGCATTTATATAGCGCTTGCTACCCTGATGAGGTGTCAAAGTGCTTTTTGGTGGGTAGCACACTACTCCAGAACCCAAACAGGATTAGTGGGGAATTAGTAAAGCGAAATATGAAATTTATTTTTAGTTGTGGACATGTGAGTCTGTTAGTTGAACTGAAAAAGTTAGTAGATGGATAGAAGAGGAAAGGGACTAGAAAAGTGTTGTCGTTTTCTTTAGGAGACCATAGCAGTAGGAGGAGGTTTGGGATGAGTAAAGGGGTGGAGGAGGGGCAAGAGTCAGAAGGAAGGGTTTAGAAAGGTTTGTTTGGGAGATATGAATATTAAAAGAGGTATGAGATGATGCAAGAAGGGATAGAGGAGGGAAGAGTCTAGGCAGGGTTATTTTGGGGATCATAGTAGTAGAATGGGAGATCTGAATATTAAAAGGGTTGTGAGATGATACAAGAAGAGAAAAGTCTAGAAAGGGTTATTTTGGAGACCATAGTAGTAGAATGAAGTTTGGGATGAGTAAGAGAGAGGGGGTAGAGGATATATTGAGAGGGGTATAGGGTGAGATATAGGGTAGTACATTGGAGATGCTGAATTAGAAGTAAAGTAATAAATATAAAGATACATATGAACATGGAAGGTATATGTGTATAAAGAAGGTAATATATGTAGATTTAACTTACATTTAATAAACTCAGACTTTCAAACGTTGCTGTACTTTAAGCCAATTTTATTTGTTGTTATGATTTGTACATTTTTCTAAAACAATAACAATGATTCATTGGGGAAGCAATTGTAGATAACATAGTTATGATAAAAATTTACTTATTTATGCAGTGATCCAAATGCATGTTAAACATAGAATATTATAAATAAGTAATATGTAAATTTATTAGGCAGAACTAACGAATATCAAAATATTTATAAACCTAATTATTATACATGTTTATATAAAGGAATACACATATCTAGGTACACATTTATAGTCAAAATAAATGCTGATGTACACAGGGATATGCTGTATATTTATGTTTGAGTATGGTGGTTATGTGGCAAGAGCCAACTCTTGTGTAGTCTTCTGAAGATAAGGTAGTTATCCATGGATCTTATGCTTAGCATTTGCGGCTCCTCCGCTAAGGCGGAGGAGCATCACCCCAAAGGAAAAATAAAATGATAATAATTGTGTTATTATCATTTTATTTTCTCCTTCTTCCACCAGCGTAGCGATAAGGGGCAGGGGCAGGGGCAGGTGAGGAGTGGTGGTACCCTCCTAAAGTGCACAGAGACTGTTTGGCCAGCCCTCTCGGGCCGTCCAAAACAGTCTTGCACATTTTGCATGTTTTCCATGCAGGCAGCATTACAGCCTACGTGGAGAACTTGCCCAGGCCCCCAGTCAGCGTCTGAGTGCCGAAACACGGCACTCAGACCAATCACAACGCTGCTAAGGCAGCTGCTAAGGCAGCATTGTGATTGGCTAACTGGTCGCCTGGGTGCAGTGGTCGGAGGGGGCGGGATCGGAAGGGCACGGCGTGCCCCTCCTCCTTTTATTAAAACAATTCCGTTCACCTACTTTTTCTTTATAAAACTGTGTCCCAGGACGGCAGAAATAGCAAAGGTATTCAGATAAGGCTCGGCTTGCTTTCGTGGACGTTCGGGGACGGGCAGTGAAGGAAAAGGACTCTGCCTCTTCCTTACTGCCCAGAGATGACACAGACAATGTCCTCTTTATTTATGTGTGTGCAGCTGACCCTCCACTCTTCTTATTATTCCATCTCTTTCTGTCTTGCTCCTCACTTAGGGCCCGATTCACAGAACTAATTTAAGACAAAATCCTAAACTTACTACCATTTTGGTATTCACAGAAGGCACTTATTTATTTCGGTATTCACAGAAGTTAGGAGTCCTAACTTTAGGACTCCTAAATGCCTTCTGTGAATACCGAAAGTCTTAAAGTTAGGATTTTTCTCAGTTTAGGAGTAGTAAAGTTAAGACTCCTAACTTTAGGACTCCTAAATACCTTTTTTTTTAACTTCTTTTTATTGAAAGTTTTTCAAAAGAGAAAACAACACAACATACAGTCATCTTACATATACAGCACTTAAAGCATCAGCTTATGGTCCAAATGTCCAGTACAGAGGTTCACAGAAACACACGAGCATGGTACATAAACAGTCGTATCTTCTTAGCACCTCAACAGGGTATTCTCCCGCAGGTTTCTGTCCCTCCTCACCGACCCCCCACCATTCCCCAAAGATTACAATTTCCCAATAGGATGCAGCAGATAATCTTTGCAGCAGTTTAACACTCTTTCCATACATACCCCGAGACTCGAACACCAGCCAAAATTCAGTGGTATCATACCCATAGGTCATAACACCCGCACATCGACCATACAACCCGAAGTCTGCCTTATCCCACATAAGTGGAGCTCGCATCTTCATTGCCCGAGTCAGCGGTCTCCCTAGTTGCTAGATAACATGTGAGGGGTGCCCAGATATCATTCGGCCTGGAGGCTAGTGCCAGCAGTTCTGCATATGAGGCCAGTCGCTCCTGACAGGTAATTAAATCAGTAAGCCACGTCTTGAATTTAGGCGCCCGGCCCCTACCCCATCTGCAGGCTACCCTCCGTTTTGCCAAGAGGAGTGCCATCGCCACAAATCTCCTGTGTTCTGCCTTCAACAGGGTAACACACCGCAACAATGCCATTAAAGGATCTGGCTGTAGTGTCTCATCTATCATGCACTGTACCGCTTCAAACACTTCGCTCCAGTACTCCGGACAGTCCCATGCCAAGTGCAGAAAGTCCGCCCCGGGGGCCCGACATCTGTCACAGCAATCGTCAGCTCTAAGCTGAAATCTGTGCATCTTAGCAGGTGTATAATAAAGTCTATGAAGGAACTTATAGTGTATGATGCGGAGTCTGCTGTTCGCTGAAACTCTCTCAGTGTGCAGGCAGCAGGTTTCCCACTGTGAGTCAGAGAGCTGTCTCCCCAAGTCTGCTTCCCATTTCAGCTTCGCCGGAGCTGCCTGCCTATCCTGTTGCGCATGCACCATATTATAAATCAATGAAACTAAGCACCTGGGTTTGGGCTTTTCAAGTATCGCATGTAACGGGGTCAGTGGCGCTGGCTCGTCTGGGTAAGTTAGTGTGACGGCTTTCACTCCCTATCTCAGTCTGATATATAAAAACACATCTAACGGTGCCTGCTGGTCCCCCGGACACATATGCGGGAGATCACGGAACACACCGTCGTGATACATATCTCCCCATTGGGTCAGCCCATACTTGCCTCTGAATTTCCTGAACACATCCTCCTGCAGTAGCACAATTTCCGGATGGTATGTGAGGAGCATCAGGGGGGAGTACATCAAAGATCCACCCAACTTCCTCACAATTCTATGCCATGCCATAAGTGAGCTATAAAGCGCATTCGGTTGCCTGTCTCTTGGACCAATCTTGCTATATAGCGCCCCGTCCAGCGGCACCGGATGGGCCAGCCAGTGTTCCGCCACCACCGGCGGCATGTAGCGAGGTTGTTCAATCCAATACCATACATAGTGTGACTGCGCTACTAAGAAATATAACTCCAAATCAGGTATTCCGAATCCCCCTTGGGAGTAAGGCCTTATCAATACATCCCATTGCAGTCTAGGCTGTTTACCTCCCCATACTAATCGTATTAACTCAGATTTTGGGCTTTAAAAAAAAAGGAGCCTGGGTAATAGGGTATATTCAGAAATAAGTACAGTACCTGCGGAAGTATCACCATTTTAATTAAGGAAGCGCAACCTGCCATGGAAAGGGGAAGCGCCACCCATCTTGTCACACAGTTCTCAATCTTGGACAGCATAGTCCCATAGTTTGCCCTCATCAATTCCTCCCTATTTCTCGTCACTTTAATTCCTAAATATTTAAGCTCATCTTCACACCATTCCAAGGGATAGTCCATGTCGTAACGCTCTACCCCCACCGTGAGAGGGAAGAAACTAGATTTGGCCCAGTTAATCTGCACTCCGGACATTTTCCCAAATACTATGAATTCCCGGAGTACCGGGTTCAGATTTTGACGGGGGTCGCGGATATAGAGGGTAATGTCATCCGCATATAATGAGATGAGTATCTGGCGCTGGAAGCATCGCAAGGTCTTGTCATTATGTTTCTGTCTCAATTTTGCCGCTAAAGGTTCCACCGCCAGGGCGAACAGCAGCAGCGACAGGGGACATCCCTGCCTAGTCCCCCTCGTTATCGCAAAAGGTTGGAAAACATGGCAATTGATCAGGACCTTGGTCGTAGGGTCGGTGTAGAGAAGCTCAATCCAGGCTAGAAACACTGGAGGGAAACCCATCCTTCTCATTACTCCGAAGAGGTAACCCCACTCTAGCGAATCAAACGCCTTAGTGGCATTCAAAAAAATAGCAGCTATTGCGAGGTAAGGGGAGATGGTATGTAAAATTGCAAACAGCGTCCTTAAGTTATGAGATGTTTCTCTACCGGGTACAAACCCCGACTGGTCCGATAGGATTAAGTGCTCCATCAGCAGACTCAGTCTCGTGGCTATCAACTTAGCTAAAAAAATTGCGTCACAATTGAGCATTGACAGCAGTCTATATGAATCACACTGGTCAAGGGGCTTGCCTGGTTTTGGTAGCGACAATATCAGCGCCTCCCTCATTGTCCCTGGTAAGTGCCCCACCTCCAATGCATCTTCATAGACTTCCCTAAGCACTGGAGCCATAATGTCTATATAGGTCTTATAGAATTCCACCGGAATTCCTTCAGTGCCTGTAGCCTTACCCGATTGCATGCTCATAATGGCTTCACGGACCTCGTCCAGTTCAAAGGGCGCACATAAAAAAGCTCTCTGCGCATCACTCAGCCATCCCAATGCCACATCCCCTAGGAACTCGTCCAGCCGCCCCGCCGAGGCGCCTGACGCAGTGTATAATGCACTATAATGATCCAAGAACGCATTCAGTATAGCTTGTGTGTCCCAATGAGTGGGTCCCCTCGAATCCTTCACTTCCGTGATAGTGTTGGCCCCACGAGGCTGTTTCACTCTTTGCACTAGAATTTTCCCAGGTCTATCTCCCTCACCATAATTTCTTGCTTCCCAATACTTGCTTTTGAACTTCGCCTCTCGCTGCGCTTCTTCCATATATAAGGACAGTTTTTCCCGAAAAGTCATTTGCGCTCCTGCATTGGGGGCCAGGGTAAGCTCCGCTTCTAGTTGTTTAAGCTCCCTGTCAAGCGTCTTGATCATGGCTTGTATGTCTCTGAGCACCCCCGCACATTTCCCTATACAGTAGCCTCTTATTGTCACTTTGAAGGCCTCCCAAATCACCTCCACACTTTTCACCGAGTCTTTGTTACGAGCAAAAAAATCAAGTATTTCTTCTCCAAGGTCTTCTTGAAAGACCGTATCCAATAAAATGGAGGGATTTAATCTCCAGGGGCTTCATGGTACATTAAAATCCAAAGACGAGAGCAGCAGCAATACCGGTGCATGGTCAGGGTATGTGCGCGCTAAATGTTGCGTATCCATCAACGATGGCGCTAGCCCTCTGGATACTAAAAAAGAATCCAGCCTGGCCCATGATTGTGCGTGTGCTGTAAAATGTGTGCCCTCTCTCTCTAGTGGGTGTCTGTGCCGCCAAGCGTCTATCAGATGATACTCATCCTTGATGTCTCTAACCGCAGCTTGCGCTTTAGTGAAATGGTGCGGTGCCGAGTGAGATCTACCTGCGCCTGGATTATACGTGATATTAAAGTCCCCTCCCCAGACAATATGTGTAACATCTATTTCAAATATCTTGGCCCAAAGATTATCAAAAAACTGGGGGTCATCCACATTCGGACCATAGCAACACACCAGAAGCACCGATTGTGTCCCTAATCTACCCCATGCCAAACAATATCTCCCCTCCGTATCACTGAAAGAGCCAGCCAGTTGGAATGGAACCTGCTTCTTAACAAGTATGGCAGTCCCTCTGGCATAACTCGAGTAGGATGAGAAAAGCCTAGTCTCCGCCCACTTACTGCCAAAGGTGATCGGCCTATTACGCTGGCAGTGTGTCTCCTGCAGCATAGCAATGTGTATGTGGTGTCTATCCAAGTAGGCCAACACCTGTCTCTTCTTACGGGGATCTCCCAAGCCTCTCACATTCCAAGTCAATATATTAAGGCCTACAACTCCCGCCACAGCCATCAGTTCCACCAAAGCATTTCATGAGCAACTGGGATCGGTGCCAGGGCCATGGCCCCTCTAGCTCCCAATAGTACACTTAGCAGTACCCAAGCTCTCGTGATGCTCCCTGTGTTATCGGACCTTCACTCGTTGGACCGCACGATCTGTAGACGACAAAACTCTCAAACAATACCCTCACATCTCTCCTCCTGTAACCTCCCCCCTCCCACTGAAGCAACCCAAACTTGCCAGAACCCCTCACCCCTCCCCCTCCCCTTCCCGCCCCCATTAGAACATACAAAAGCAGGCTTCATAGGACCCAAGACCCCACTAAGCAAAAGCGGGTGATACCCTCAGGGGACCTACTCTAGAGAGCCACACAAATTACCCTCTCCCACAGGGAACCCCCCGCTCTGGTGTAGCAGGGGCCCTGCACTTCAGGAGAGGTGGTCCGGAGTCCATCAGTCGCCAACGACTGGAGCACAACCTGAAGAGCGTCTCAATGTCATAGAACATTTTCTAATCTCATACTTGCCACCTGATCAGCAACACTCACGAAGCAGTTCCCATGTAGACGGTGCAGTTATTCGTCATCTCTGGCCGGTGAGGATCTCTGCAATGCACTGCGGCTACCACGATCTTGGTCCTGTCTTTTCAAGGAGCGCAGATATTCCTCCGCTTGGGCAGGATTGGTGAGGAATTTCTGCTTACCCTGATGTGTCACACGCAAACGAGCTGGATAGAGCAGCGCATAGTCCACCTGGGCCTCCCGCAGTTTCTTTTTGACAGCGAGGAACTTTCTGCGTTCTTCTTGTACCGAGGGGGTAAAATCAGGGTAAATGGAAAAGGAGTTTCCCTCGTACGTCAGCGATTGTTTATTTCTAGCTGCTCGCAGGGCTACGTCCCTATCCCGATAGTTGAGCAGTCTTGCAATGATGGGACGAGGGGTCGCCCCAGGGACTGGGCGTGGGCCCAATGCTCTGTGCGCCCGCTCCACAATAAATTGCGGTGAGAACACATCTTGCCCCACCGCCGAGAGCAGTAGCCTCTCCACAAATTCCTCCATTTTACCAGTGTTTGTGGATTTCGGAATCCCCACCATGCGTATATTATTGCGCCGACTGCGCGCTTCCAAATCCTCATTTTTGGCCGCTATAGTTCTTAGGATGTTGTCCATGCGTGCCAATTGGGTCGAGTAACCCGCTGTGATGTCGTCATTATCCGAAATACGGCGTTCTGCTTCCACCAACCGTTCCTTGTGGGCTTCTAATTTATGCGCAATGGCGTTCATTCTGGACGACATGCGGTCCACTTTGTCGACGACGGTCGCGAATCCCTGTCGCATTTCCTGCAGTATATGCTCCATATCTGCCCCCGCGATCCAGTGGCTCGTTCATCTCCCGTCGCTCCCCCGTCCGGCTGTTTTCCTCTAGCGCTGGACCTAGCCGCCTCGAAAGTAAGTTTAGGCTGCCTGGTGTCTGGCTTGCCCATTGCGCCCAGGGTCGTGACACCACTCGCAGAGTGGAAGGGGGGTCTGTGCAACGTGCACAGGCGGAGCTGCCACTCACTCAGGGCTTATCAAAGCGTCTGTTCGGATTTTTCCACCACTCCTGCCAGTCAGCCCTCGAGCCTCTGTGGAACCACTGTCACCCGGGGGGGGGTCACCATCCAACACGCACAGTAGAGTCCTGTCCGGCCGCGGGGGGCACCTCCTCCACGGCTCCCCCAGGAACAGTCACAAGTAGGCGGCCAGGTCACGCCCTCCAATGTTCAACCCCCAGTTGGGCCTTCGTGGGAGAACAGAGCCTCCACTGCGCCGCTCTCCACCAGATGGGAAATCCCACTGACTGCACTGTGCCCCCCACCTTGAGGGGGGTCTTGTATCATACCCGGGCAGCAGCTATATGGCGAGGAGGAAGCCAAATTTCTGTAGTCGCCCTCCGCCGGGTTTAGCGTCGCCTGTCCACCGTGGCGCAGTGGCAGCCCAGTAATGGCCCCCCTCCTCATGCAAGATGGGATCTCCAGGATCAGGGCTAGGCAACCGGCACCGCGGTTCCAGGATTTGTGTTCCCGGCTTCACGCTCAGCCCCCCGC
Organism: Lissotriton helveticus; assembly: GCF_964261635.1. Lineage (NCBI taxonomy): Eukaryota > Metazoa > Chordata > Amphibia > Caudata > Salamandridae > Lissotriton > Lissotriton helveticus. Next base: position 1,613,161,786 of record NC_136057.1, read on the forward strand.
TGTCAACCTGGCCCCCACCGGAGCCAGGCCGTAGCTGCGGTCAGGCAAGAATCTCAGGCTTCTTCTTTTTTTTTTTTTCACCTCAGTGCCTCCACAGCCGCGGGGGGCCCCGAGCAGACCCAGCAGCCTCGGCCGCCGCAGGGGGACACCGCCGCCTCCCAACGCAGCTCTCCGATGGCCTCTTTCACCACAAGTCACGTGCTGCAGCGCCCAGAAGTAGTTAATGGTGGCCGCGAAGTGCGACGTCACCGCCCGTGTCGCAGCCTCCTCCACACAGCTCGCCCAGCCCAGCGCCAAGAGTCAGACTCGCAGTCCAGATCAAATTACTTGATTCCGGGGTGAGTCGCGATCTGGTGCAAGAGTCTATCTGGCAATCTTGGCCAGCGCTTCCCTACGGCCCGCAGGGGTCCAGTCGCTCCGTCCTTCGCACCAGACCAGGGTCTAGTTGCCGCCTCGCAGGCCTCGGACTTTCCTAGCCGCTCCTGCCGCTTCGCACCATCACTGTCCTGCCTCTTCAGTAGCCGGTCAGATGTAATCTGGCTCCGGTGTGCTAACGCAGCATCCGATCAGCTTAGCTCAGGTCCTAAAGTACAGGACACTCCCTTTGTAGGTGCCTTGTCCCAGCCGTTGTAAGGATAATTACAGGATTATGACTCCGGACCTCGGGAGCCTCACACAAGTGCGGCCATTCCGTTGTGCGCCCTCTGGCGCCCCCCTCCGACTCCTAAATACCTTCTGTGAATATCAAAAGTCTCAAAGTTAGGATTTTTCTCAGTTTAGAAGTCCTAAAGTTAGGAGTCCTAACTTTACTACTCCTAAACTGAGACAAATCCTAACTTTAAGACTTTTGGTATTCACAGAAGGCAGAGTCCTAACTTTACTACTCCTAAACTGAGAAAAATCCTAACTTTAAGACTTTCGGTATTCACAGAAGGCATTTAGGAGTCTTTTTTTTTTTTTTTCTTTATTCGACTGTAAGTAAATTCAGTCATAAAAGTACAGAGAGAAGAAAAATACATATATAAAAAATTGTCAATATAAAACGGTAGATCTCAGGAAAGCCTGTCATAGCTCACGAAAGCATAGATGTACAGTTTATCAGAGGTTTGTATACATAGATAAAACGGATCAGGTAGAGATTAGCCTTCCATACTTTTTCTAAATTTCAGGGCTGTTTTTAAAAAATTACATATAAATAAAGTGCTTTCGCAGTGCAGCATTTTAAGATATATTAGTGCAGGTCTTATTTGCACGAAGTTAAATTTTTTTAAAAGAGGTTTTAAAAACATTTTCCGTGGTAACGTGTAGTAGGAGCATATAAATAAAAAGTGTGCCAGATCTTGCGGAGACTTATTGTCGCAGCCGCAAGCTGGCAACACTTGTCCCCTATGAGCTCCACTGGGCACAGCTAGCATCAGGTGAAATAAATCAAAACGAAATCTAGTCATCAAGAATCGCTCATATCTGGAAATGGGCCAGGATAGGTATGGTTCTATTTGTATACATGATTTTGTCAGAACATGATTCATCACACTACCCTTCTTCAGTTCGGACCCCTCCCTGGTCAGCTGCCGAGCCAACAAGAAAGCGTCCTTAACAGATATTACGTCGCGCTTAGAAGCTTGCTGAGGTGTTAGGAAGAGGTCCAACCTGCCCAGTTCTTGAAGACAATTTCGGATATATTTTATCCAGGGTATCTTGAATTTACCTTCCCAATTGAGTGCTTCAAGTAAAATGTTTTGAGTGAAAGGTATTTCATTGTTCAACCAGCAGTTTAGCCGGCACATCATAGGGTTTACAGCAATTTTGTCCTCTAAATAGGGCATGCCCAGTTCCTCGTGAGTAGAGAAGTTAGCCGTGCTCTTCGGTAGACATAAAACCTGTTTTCAAAAGTTATTTTCAGTGGATGCAAGATCGGTCGCTGGCAGGAAGCCCCAGAGATCACTCCCATAACAGGCGACTGTTTGACTTTTGACTTGATATAGTTTCATTAATGCAACCACTGGGGTGTTACCCATTTTGCGGGCAAAGTCAATTATTGCAGCATTGGTCCTCATTTGATCTCCTTTCTTTTTCCTTAGTGCAGGGCCCCATGTGAGTTTATGATCAAACAATACACCAAGATATGAGAAGGTTGTAGTAATTGGTATTTTTTCCCCGTTAACAGAGAATGGGTAGGACTTTTTGGATCCAGAACCTACCTTCATAACATAAGACTTGGCATTGTTGATACTGAGGCCTCGTAAATTCATAAAAGAGAAAAAAGAGTCTAATAAAGTCTGAAGGCCAAGTGCAGTTCTGGAGATAAGGACGGCGTCGTCAGCGTAAAGCAGGACAGGAACGCCCCTTTGCCCAATGTATGGGAAATCCGTGTTTGTTTTTAAAAGGTGCTCCTCTAGATCGTTAATATATAGATTAAAAAGAAATGGCGCTAAAATACAGCCCTGTCTTACCCCCCGATTTATTTTGAAATCTCTGGTTACTTTTAAGTCTTTTGTATACCGCACATTAGCTCGTGTATCGCTGTGGAGGTCGGCCAGAAAGTTGATCAGATTTTTTTCAACCCTCATTTTCAGCAAGACGGCCCAGAGTTTACTTCTGTCAACGCAATCGAAGGCCGATGAAAGGTCCATGAAGGCCATATTTAATGTTCCGCTTCTAGCCAGGGTGTATTTGCCACTAATTAGGTATAGATTCAGGCATTGGGTTATTGTAGAATGTCCTGGTCTAAAACCATATTGCACTGGTGACATGACTTTGTTGTTTTTGGCCCATACAGTCAACCTGTTTAATATGATCCCTCCAACAACCTTGGCGACTGAGTTGATCAGGGAGATTGGTCTATAACAAGCTGCATTGCTTCTGTCTCCTTTCTTGTAAACGGGCACAATAGTTGAGGCTCCCCAAGACTTTGGTACCCCGTTGGCAACTCCAGTGTTGACAACCGCCGTGAGAATTGGGGCCCAAAAGAAGACATTGGATTTAAATAGATCAGGGGGAAGGCCATCTGGACCCGGGGCCTTATTGCTAGTTAGACAACGGATCCCCCTTTCCACTTCCTTATCTGTGAACAGCAGAGAAGCTTCCACGGGAGAAGTAAGAGCTTGTGCCGGCTGGGGGTCGTCACTCCTGAAAATTAGGCTAAAATGGGAGATCCACTCATTTTCTGGTATGATAGAACCTATGCTGACGGCATTGGGGTCATCGAACATTGGTTTGTTGATTATGCCCCAGAATTTGGAGCTGTTTCCCAGAGTTGATGGATCAAGTAATGACTCCCAGATATTTGCCTTTATGACCTTTTTACGGGATACCAGGGCAGATTTGTATTCATAGCGTAGGGTTTTAATTAATACAGGGTCCTTTGGTTTGTTCTTAAGAGCCATTTTCAGTTGTCGACTGGCTCTTGAGCAGGTATGGTCGAACCATCTTGGCTGATGATCAATTGGTCCTTTCAATGGTACTGAGAGTAATTGATCGACTTTGCGAGTCATTGCAGCAAAAGCAGATAATATAAGATCAGGAGGTGTAGTGTTAGAGATGCAAAGGGTAAGTTCTTGGTCGCAGCTCCTTTTAACGGATTCGAGCAGAGCATCACTATTTATCGAAGTCCACTTTAAACGGCGGTTACCATTGATTAGTGTTAGGACACCCGGGTCTTTGCGATTTTTGCGAAGTTCAAAAAGTCCGTTTTTAACTTCCACTGAAATTGGATTATGGTCGCTGTAGATGCTTTCGTGAATATTGAAATTTATGGCTGAGTTGGCAATGTCAACAGAAAGAAGTATATGGTCTATAAAGGATCCTCGCTCAGAGCCTTTATAAGTTGGTGTTTCATAGATGAAGGAGTCCTCTTTCAGGGACATTGCTATTCTCAAGTCCAGACCATCTATTAAGTTGTTCATGTTGGAGCATCGTGGGCAGTGCGCAAAGTGAAGGCCTGGCCTATTACCACAACCCAAAGAGCCCAGAGTTGACTTTGTCAGATGTCCACAGATATGCGCATTAAAATCGCCGACGATTATTTTGTTCTGAGGTAAATTTGCCAGGTTGACGTGAATGTGGTCATAGAGTTTGGTGATGTTACATTCTCCTAATATGGTTGTGGAATTATAGAAGTTGACCAGGGTTAATGTCCTTTTGCCCTTCCTAAGCTCCAGGATCTGAATATTCTTGTTATCCAATTGCTTATTTTTGGTCTGTAGGACCAGGGAGAGGCTGATGAATATTGCCAGACCCCCCTTGGCCCTTCCACTGGGTGATGGAGATGCAGGGACAAAGAAGCTTTGAAACCCCTCGATAAAAACGTTATTATCGGTGAGCCAAGTTTCCTGAAAGCACAATATGGAGTAATTTCTAACAAAAGCTACCCACAACTGGTCGTTAACTTTTGTGGCCAATCCTGCAATATTCCACGATAGGATTTTAATAGAGCTAGAGTCATTATGATCTTTCACTGGCTCTAAGAGCATATACGAAGGAGGATGCAGGTTTAGATTAGAGTGACTTTCGGAGTCTGTGTGGTAGTTTCCGTTACATTCTGGGAGATTGAGACGTATAATATTTGAGGGAGGGCATGGATCAACAGTAAGATGGACAGATGCACCTTGTAAGGAGGAACTTTCGGGGCTAGGTGCTATGTGCTCTGTTTTTGAGATATCTAATGCCGTACTAGGGAAAACCTGGGTGCTCACAGATTTATTAGATTTTACTAAGTTAAGAGGTTCGACAGGATTTATCTGGCCAATTGAGGAGCTAGAATACGAAATGGATAGCAGTCAATCCACCTCGTCCAGGTAGTCGTATGTGGGCAAGGCATCATATCTATTTGAAATTGGAATCTCGTAATGGTTAGGGGCCAAGTATGGATTTATAAAATTTTGTTTAAATGAATAATGAACAGGTTCTAGATTCTCATACGTTAGATGGGATGGATAATTATAGGTTCTTCCTTCCCAAGAATGGGCGTATCGTTGCGGCTCCAAATCCAAGGGCAAAGGGTCCTGGATTGGAGCTGAAGGAGGAGCCCATGATTGAGAATGAGCTTGAGGCGCCAAGGGCCCCTCGAAGCCGTAAGGGCGTTTGTAGTTATGCCTTTGACCCTCATGATTACGCGGGTAGAAGTAACTTAATCCCATTGTACGAATCAGACTATTTGTGGAGGAGCTCCTCCAGTTGGCGATAAATTTAGCAGCTCCTCTATCTTTAAAGCTGATCACAATACAGTCTCCCTCAGTTGATTTATACCTTGTTCCCACCCAATCTACTCTCCTCACGTGAGAGATAGTCCCTGTAATGTGGGGGGGAAGTGGTCTGTGAGTGGTTAGCCATTGCATAACCTTATTTTTTAGTTCCACGTAAGTTTCCCTCCTGCTTTCTGTTAACTTGGGTACCCCAATCATGACTATTGTGTGGGCGTTTGTCTCGGGCGGGAGATTTATATGGGTGGTGATTCTTGTCGTCCTGGGTCTAGGCTGATTTGTCCCTGGTACGTTATTAGGAGTATTCGTGGTTGGGATAATAGGATGCCTAGATTTTCCATTGTTGGCTGGAGTTGTACCCGAGGGGAAACCCTCCGCAGCCCATTCACTGTCGTCGGCATCCTCGGGAATGGGTGCGATCTGCGTATTATTTGTGGGTTTGGGTACAGTCTGAACTGGTATGAATACTACTTGTTGTATTGAAGAGGGGTTAGTTGTAGTTGACGGGCCCTGTTTCTGTATTGTATCCTGTTTATCAATACCAAACGCTGAGTTGCTAATATTATTGATAGCAGATTTCAGGTTATTTACATTAAGAGTAGTGCTTGCAGGCACGAAGGTAGAGGTTGCGTTAGATACTTTGAGCATTTAGGAGTCCTAAAGTTGGGCTCCTAACTTCTGTGAATACCGAAATGAGTAAGTGCCTTCTGTGAATACCGAAATGAGTAAGTGCCTTCTGTGAATACCAAAATGGTAGTAAGTTTAGGATGTTGTCTTAAGTTAGTTCTGTGAATCGGGGCCCAACTGAAAATCGTGACTTGAAGAAGCGGTTTACAACCTCTCTTTCCTTCTTTCATTTAGTGGCTTCAATGTAAAATGGATCCAAAAAAGAAAAACACTCTTGGGGGAATTGCCCTTTTTCTGATATTTTTTCTATTCCAAAGTGTAGCCTCGGGATGGAGAGAAATAAAAGGCTTTAAATATGAAAAATAAATGCATAACTAAACTACGCAAGACAGAGTGGTTGCAAAGTGACCAGATTGGTTTTATTCAATAACTGGTTGATGGGTGGATTGGAAAACAAAATGTGTACCATGGCTCTGTGTTTATGGATGTGGTCTTTTTAAACCATACTGGTTACATTTTGTAAGGATATAAGCAATGGACATTGAAACGGTTCCCTTCAGGGCCCTGTAGTCATGACCTTAATGTTTCAGGTAAAACCACTTGCTGATTTCTGAATAGTGAGTGAGAGATCGTTACCATGTTGTTTCTGCTTACATTTCACACGCTTTACTTAATCTTGCATTCCCTATGAGTGTCTGCTTTTACTTTTTTTTTTTAGGCAGCATATTACTCTTATCAAGTGCATAATTTGAATTGAGCCATATCCAAGTGTTTATAGCGGGCACAATTAGGTTGTAGCTAAAGGCAGTGCAAGTTTCTCTCAGTGGAGCAGTATGGTGTTCAGTGGGGGAGAGGATGTGGCACTATGGCCAGAGCTGTTGAATATGAAACTGGGGAACCGGGTTCAGCCTTCATGACCAGTCCACCAGACCACTCTACTGAGGGAGCATATTCCCATGCTTGACCATAGAAGGCCCAACTAGGCCTTAGAAGGCCTGATGTCTTAGCACAAGCAGGTCTACTCTAGTGGTGCCCATTATGGGTTAACCTTGAAGGCCTGTCCACCACAATCCATACTGAAGTTCATCTCCAGTCTTGCGGGCAGGCCTATGAAGCAGCACACCCTAGCGCAACAGTGATCCAGTCACTGTGACTCTGTCACTGAGGTCACATGAACCTTGAGCAGGTTAGGGCGCTGCGAACGGTGTGACCGCACTGGGTACCTATTTCGGGTGGGTGCGTAGGTTTTCCAAGTATATTATGGTTTTTAAAAAAACTTGCTGCCTCCTTTCTGGCCTCCAGCAATTTGTAATGACCAAACTTAACTCTCTTGGATCAGGTTAAATGTTATATGCATAACTCACACTCACAAATGTTCAAGTATCAATATATCATAAAAAAAATCCTTTCTTGATCAATTTAAATTGATCAAGAAAGGATTTTTTATGATATATTGTTTAAAATAATAAAAAACTTGTATTTTTAATTGATTGTGTTATAGATGTATGTACATACAATTGGTTTTTAGGTTCATGGCATGGGGTGTGTGTAGTACAAGTATGATTGTGCAGTTGATACTTGAACATTTGTGAGTGTGAGTTATGCATATAACGTTTAACCTGATCCAAGAGAGTTCATTTTGATCATTACGTTAAGTACCCTATCTCTTGGCTAGAGGGGTCGCTCCTCTTTTCTTATATATCTCCAGCAATTTTCAGCAACAATAAAAATGACATGTTAACTTTGGTGATTAATGTTCTTCCTAGAGAGAGATCGGAGTTTTGTCTAGTGGAAGGGTTGACTCCTGGAAAGGTAGCACAGAGGGTTAATGTGCCTGCTGCAAAGAACATGTGCCATGCAGATCACAAAGTGCACATAATGTTAACTAGGTTAGGAGGTTCCTGCTTTTGTCGGAGAGATCCTTTTGTTACTTGCAGTTTATAAGTTAAAATCCTAACATAGAACAGTGAGCTATTAAACTATACTGCCTACTAGTATGGTTGTCATGGGGCTTCTATACCTTGTAGTCATTTGTCTTATGAAACATTTCCTATACAGTGATTTGCACACGTATAAATGATTGTCTCTGTGTAGTGTGTGTGATGTAAAGTGCTCTGACACCAGGCACTGGTATGAGTGGCGCTGTAAATCAAAATAAATGCATCTGAGAAAGTGTGTTGTTATGAAGACTTGAGGGGAACTGTTAAAGGGTGGTAGTGAGGGAGTCAGAGGAGTAGGTGATCATTGAGGCCACCAAAAAACATTTTTGCACAGGTCGCCACCAGCACTAAAGCCATCGAGGCCAGTCCGCCTCACCCATTGGTACCTCCATTGGCCTTGTTTCAGCAGTAGTAGCTGCAACTCTCCAAGGATCGGCAATGCAGGATTTGCACCCACACCAAACTTAGATTGCAAACTTCACAGTCTCTCTGCTTCATGCACAAGCACTTTTAACATGTGCTACCTGCTCTAGAGCCACTGAAATTATGCAGCAATGGAGGACAAAATGATGCTGCAGTGTTGACTAAATTATGCAACCAAAAAAAGGCTGCAGCGTAATGCTATATATTTTCTTATACTTTATTATTTAGACATTTTTACACATATTAAGTTGCTGCAAAGATTCTGCCTCATTAGTATCAGTATAACATATAAATGCAGCAGTGAGAAAGGTGATCAGTCAACCTTTGCAAAGGGCCGTCCACTTTGCAGCAACTTAAGTCACGATTTTTAGTAACTTTTTATCCGTTCGAGCTACAAAAATGATTAGTTAAAACTGCAAGATTATGCAGTGAATTATGTATTATGCGGCAAATATGGTAGAGCCATAATTATATAGAAAACATTTGCAAACTAAGATATTTTGCCATTCATGTTTGAACTGCTCTTGTGGAAGAAGGGAGGAGAAGTGCTAATGAGAGAAACTGCATGGCTTGGAGACAAATGGCTTGTGATTCCACTTTTAAGCGTATTTGGGACATTGTGTGATTGGGAATATATCCCACTTTGTGAATGTATTTAAATGCCAATAACTCCGTTTTTTTTTTTTACGGCATTCGACGTCCCCTTTGATCTGGAAGCATTTCGCGCAGCAGCCAGCCTCCGCCGCACACCACTCGTTTCATCGTCAGTTCCGGCATTGCCCGTTTGAGTGTATCCATATCCATGATCAAGTTTAGCAACCGCGGAGGCTTGGGCACGACACTATCGGAAACTAGATAAAATTTTAACTTCCTGAGGAATTGACCTTTCTTAACATCGGCTCGGTATCTATTGTAATACCGCATTTTAAGTAATCTCCTTATATCAACGTAGAAGATTGACATTTATCCCCTATGCATATGGGACACGTCAAATTCATCTTGACAATTTATAAATTACCCTTCCAAATGTGAGATCCAATTCGGACTGTACATAATGACAATTATTTGATGCCTTATTAGACGTACCTAGAGCAACTGAGTGTTCCTTGTCCTGAAGAAGGCGCTGGTCGCCGAAACGCGCGTCGATAAAACACTCTCCTTTGCTATATCTTATTGTTTTGAATATTTTGTACTGAGGGAATTGTTTTTTTATGTTATGTTAATATAAAACATTTTATAGAATTCTGTACATCTTTAAACTGTGCATGGTGTTTATGCATTTCTATTTCTTGTAATTTTTTATTAAATATATTTTAAATTGTGTGTATTAAGAATAAAACACTGTGTTCTCCACTCTAAAATTGGTCCTGTGCCCTCCATCATTACTTTGACATACATTTATTGCCGCCTGGGTTGTTACTCTCATAGAATAACTCCTTTTAAACCTTAAATAATCAAGTGTATCCATTGGTTGAATTAAATAACACAATAAGCTGTAACTGGTCGGTGAAATGCCAAACAAATTCTAAAAATTGGGATGTTTAGCACATTCTGGCTACACCTCTGACTCCGTCCACTGATCCAATCCTTGGGTTATCCCTGCCATCGGAGTCTCCGCCCACAGATCCCCTACTTTTTTCCCCCACTTCGACCACTGCCTGGGTGTGCCTCTGGTAAGGCCGAGCAAGGGAGGACTACGGAGGCTAGGAAGCGGCAAGAAGGTACGTTTTTTTTTTATTCCCGCGTCCACCTCCCACCCCCAACCTCCTGCATCATCCCCCCCACCCGCCCCCACCCCCTACTTCCAACAGTGCCTGCTGCCGCTGATGCTTGGGGGTAAAGAGTTCCATAGTTTGGCTGCTTGAACAGAGAAGATGGGCCACCTATGCTTTTATCTTGTATGGTGGGATTTTGAGCCGAGGTGCCAACCTATAGTGGAGGTTCCATTGTTGAATGTATTTAGTGATTTAATCCCTGACGAAGAGTGGTCCTGTTCCATGTATTGCTCTGTGAGTTATACAAAGGAGCTTGAATGTGGATCTTCTGGCAACCGTTAAGCAATGTAGGGCTTTCAAGGCAGGGGATATGTGATAATCTGGCTTTATATGTAAGAGTAGTGTAGCAGCAGAGTTATGAATCTGTTGGAGTCTTTTCATGGTCATTAAAGGTGATCCATGGTAGAGGCTATTGGCATACTCATGTTTAGACAGAACAAGAGAGATGGTAGCCTGGACCTTGTGTGGAAATTCCAGGTGGGGAAAGATGCCTCACAGAGTATTTATGGTAACAAAGCTTGATCTTGCTAGTTTGTCCACTTGGACATTCACTGATAGTTTGGAGTCCATGGTCATTCTAAGGTTTCTTACTTCCTTAGAGACAACTGAAAATGTGTTAGTTTCCAATGTCTTTGGGGCTTTCCAATTTAAGGAGTATTTGTGTGACATCTGCATAATTATGGCACGTGAGTTGAAATTGATTGATCAGTGCTGGTAATGCATTCATGTAGATGTTGACAGCATGAGTGAGATGATAGAGCCTTGAGGGACCCCTGCTTTGAGAACCATGGTTTGGATGAGAAACGGGGGTATGAATGACATCAGTTCTGTTGTGAAGGTAGGATGTGATGTAGTCAAGAGCAGTCCCCTCTATGCCGGCGTCGTAGAGTCTTTGTATCAGAGTGTCAAGGTAAACTGCGTCAAAGGAAGCTGAGGTCCAAGAGAAGTTGCGCAGCAAGCCCATCGCGAGCAACTGTGTTCTTCGGGTCATCCCAGATGGCGATGAGGGCAGATTCTGTGCCTCTTCCTGGACGTAATCCCGTTTAGAAGTCTGAAAGTATGGCATTCTCTTCAATTAATTGTGACTTCTGGGCGAATGCTGCTGTTTCTATCAGTTTGCTCAGGAATGGTCCACTTGTAATTTATCTGTAGATTGTCGAGGTTAAGTGGGTCGAGGTTTGTTTTCTTTAGTAATGGGCGTATGTATGACTTTTTTATATCTTCTGGAAATATTACCGTAGTTAAGGAATTGTTGATGATTCTTTTTACAGGTGCGGCAGCAGAGGGAGTTAGAAGAATATTCTTGAAGGTCTGTGGTGGACAGGGGTCAGAAGGGCTGCCAGTGGCCCTGATTGCTTTGATCGGCTCCATAAATTAATTGTGTAATATTTGTTGGAAGGAATGAAGAGGCTGGATTAGCCTACTCTTGAAGAGGTGGGGGGTTGGACAAGGGTTTGTGCTGTTGTTTTTCTTTGTTTTAAATAGTAGTCCAACGTGTCTGCTTTGGTCCTGTAATGATTAGCCAGTTTGTGCATGAAATCTTGAGTAATGGAACGATCTCCTTCTAGGCAATTTTGTTAACGAAATTCAGTGAGAATTTTATAGAATTCTTTATTTGCACATTTAGCATTTTTAATTCCGTCTGAATAGTATCTTTTCGTTGCTTTTTTGAGGGCAGATCTGTTAAATGTGTCTTTATTTGTGTTTGTTTCGAGCCAGGTGGTTGCAGCTTCCTAATTTGCTGTTTTAAATATTTGAATCTGTGCTTTTCAGTAGATCACACATTTATTTGAACTGGTACGCCAATCATCTCTCCCACTGTTGTGCATTCATCCTAGAATGGTACGCACTGTGCTCACACTGAGAAGTCACTGCCCCTCCCCGCACTGAACAATGTTAATAAATAGCAGATTACACTCTTACATCTGTGTGTAGATGCTTCTGGGCACACACCACATCAGGCTTGTGATTCTGCATCCAAAACCACAACCCGCTGTGAGATGACAAGCATTCTAGTTTGAGTGCAGCAAGACTCTTGTGCTATTATCGATGAACACATTACAATGTGACACTATCGGCTTGTGCTAAAGATGGTTCCAACTGTTAGAGAGGGGCTGTGGGTTAGTGTAATGCCATATTTGCTTCAATATCGTGGTTTTTGGGGTATGTGTATTTCCCTACTGGTCCTCTGCCACCGACTAAGTAATTTTATCTTAATTTTTTATCAAAGTTGTCATAGTTTAATACACTTTTACCATTTTATTGTAAATAATGATTGTTAATGCAAATTTCTTTTTTAATATAATTATTATGAAATGTGGTTTTAACTGTAAAAATGCTTTTAAGATATTTCATATCGAAATAAAGCTTTGTTGACTGACTGACTGACTAAGTAACTCAGAAAGAAACACAATATTTCTAACACGTGCGCCTGTAATTTGCCTCCAGCTCTGACGAAGCCAAAACAATCTTCACCAACACCCCCTTTCGCACTCCAAATACACAGAAAAAGGTCATTAAATCTCCCTTACACACTCAAGGCCAAACATAAGGCAAGAGCCCCAACCATGAACATATACAACAAAGCTGCATACACGCCAAGACACCCTACCAAGTGGACAGCCACAAAATACACGAACATACAGAATACGTACACACGTGAAGACGCACACAACAGAGGCAGGATTCTTACCAACAAAAGGAACACGCGTACACAACGTGCCGCACGAAAAACCGATGCCCGCATCACATATCAGCACGCCTAAGACACACAGCATTCCCACCGACACACAGCAAACACAACACACCCACCCACTAACACAATTCACACAAGTCCACATTGGAACCGAACACAAATACACCCTGCAGGCACACATTCCAAGCACAGAGAGCACCCCACACTGGCACAGTTGCGCAATATACACAAACACACGCGCAACTATTTACACAATGCCAGCAATAGCTACTACGCACAGGCCCAACCCACACAAAATATACACAACGATCGCTCATCCGAGAACATACCACCACAGCAACAACTGACGTACAAATGCAGCTTGCCGTAGGCAAACACCCCCCACCACCACGCACATGCACAAATATACATTCATATGTGTGTGTTTGAGTGCAGGGCGCAGACAGGAGTCGTGTCCTTCCTCCATGTCTGACATCTTCCTCCACCTCCTTGGTAGACCGTGGAATGCAATGGCGCCCAAACTCTCTCCCAGCAGAGGGACCCTTACATAACTGGTATGTACAGTCCCTCACGTCTGTAAAACTGCACACACCAGGGATACTATTGTGCATTTCAATTGTGTCTTTCTTGCAGTGTGGCCAAATATATGCCCTGGCAGCAGACGGCTTCATTTCGAGGAATCCCGTCTTTTGTGATGGTGCTAAATGTTTGGAGAAACCTCCTTGGAATATTCTAGATAATTGTTTATAGGGGGTTCCGGGGTCTCGATGGAACCTCTCGCGGCACGATAAAACAACATCTAACGATGGCTGGTTGAAACTGGGAGCCGGGGTGCAAATGTACCGGGGTGGGAAACAAATTGACTTAGTGAAGAAATCTGTAGTGTCGAGGAAAGGGCCAGGACTCGGAAATCCGAAAGGAGAGGACTAGGGGAAGAAAGGGATATTTTGTGGGCACTGGGGAAGTCCTGTACATGCATTGGAAGAAGGCGCGGCGTCAATCCATCAAAGCACCGACTAGAACATGTTTGAGAATCAAATAAAGAGAAACCATTGCGGAGGCTCTGTTATGGCGTCCAATTCGACCGGGTGAGGCTGGCGGCCGAGTTTCTATCCAGTCGAACTGGAAATTGTACTTCTGTTTTTTGTTTTTGTTTTTAAGTGGGAAAGGTGTTGTCTTAGTACACGAAAGCTGCCAGCTGGGATACAATTCTGGGAATTAGTAGAAAGGGATACATGTGAGTGGGGTGGCGGCTGTTTGTTGGAACCTTAAGTCGCCAAAGGATCGATTTTCTGCATTTCAGAATCACTCCAACACGGCCTTCTGCCCCGAAAGACATGAAAACCATAGTGCACGTCTCACCGAAATAGCGGAGGGTTCAGCTGCCCGAATTTCGGCGTAGAAATAATCCCAGCAAATGAAAAGAGCGTTTCGAAAACTTGGAGAACTAGGGAAATAAATATATTTTTCCACATAGAACCTGATTTGATTTTAGTAAAGAAAGAATAATCATAAAACGAGGTTTTATAAATATAGGAGTTACGATTAAATACGTGTGAGCCCAGCTCCAAGGCCACGTGGACTTGGGTTCGGATTCGGTCCATTTTTTACATTTCAGCTTTTAGAAATGCTGCGCTAATGGTGAATGGCGGGCAACAGGATGGATAGATAGATAGATATATAGACAGATATATAGGTAGATAGATAGACAGATAGATAGATAGATAGATAGATATATAGACAGATATATAGGTAGATAGATAGACAGATAGATAGATAGATAGATAATCAGGTGTGCGTGAGTAATATATATGAAACGCATCGTATATGTAAATAAAAATGTTAGCTATACACTCAACATAAATATACAAACATTAAAACGCGCATCTATTAGTACATGAAGCCATATTTACTTTTTATATTTCATTTTTTTAGGGGACTAAGAACATATATATAAGTAGAACGCGTATTCTCTGTTATAGAGACATATGTTTGTGTGGAGAAATGGAAAGGTAGATGAACGTACAGACAGAGCTCTGGAATTGGACTGTTACATAGCCAGGCATGCGGAGATAGAGAAAAGGACAGGGAGGCAGATAGATAGATAGATAGATAGATAGATAGATAGATAGATAGATTATATAGTGCTACGAAGAAAAACAAAAAGCAGAAAGGCATTTAAAATAAAACCGCGGAGAGAAAAAAGCACCAATGGATTTGGTATTTAGCCGCACATTTAAATTCCCTGGATGAATTCCATGTAAACTCCTTCTTTATTAACGTCCTTGTTCAACTCTCTGCCGGGCCGCAGAGATCTCTTTGTCGTCGATTGAATAGTGGGAATAAAGAGTGCACGGTAAACATGAAAGTACAGCGGTCCAAAAACAAAGGCCTCGCACTGCAAATGCGGAAAAATATACTTCAATATTAATATTTCACGAAATCCACATCACCCAAAAATGATTACATAAAAAAGGCCTTAAGAATGCAAAACATATTCATAATATAAACAACCACGTGCGCGTAGGAAAGAAACGACGGCAGATATTCTGACCAATCACTGACAGGTGTCTGAAGTGTATTAAAAATAGGAATATATATATATATATATTTATTTTTGTATTTATTTACACAGAAATAGATCACCCTGGAACGTGTTCGCCCTTTCTTGGCCGGATACCGGTGTTTTCGGCCTTACGTAGTAGTGTATATTGTTCTCGTTAAGTTGCTTTTTTTTTGGAGGGTTTCGCCGCACGTTCGTGTAGATATATTTTTCTTAATTTCCGTAGATTTAGTCTCTAGCGCCCTGGCCGTATGTTCTTGGCCGTAAGCAAGTGTTCGCCTCTTGGGACTTTAGACCTCGGAGCCCACGTCGCCTCGGTTCATACAAACATCATATTGATGTGTCGACATCTCTCTGGCCTTTTCTCGGGTGACTGCAGCGAGACATTCGTCCTGTGCTCTTCTTTTCTTCCTTTTCCTCGCTGTCAGCGCAGTTTCGTTCTGAGTGAGCGGGCTCTCATGAGCCTGGGTTCAAGGGCTGCCCCCACGCACCCAGCATCCTTTGCCATCCATCAGCACCCCGGAACCACTCTCTCTCGTGTTTTGGTGTTGCCTCCGAGCCCCCACCCCATCCCGGCCCCCACTCTCCTCGCCCTGGCTCGGGGCGCCGTGACGTCACTGCGGGGCTAGCCTTGACATTGACTGTGTGCTCCTGGCCGCGGTGACCTTGACATCACGTGAGGGGCACTCGGTGGGGCGACGCTGTCTGGCACACAGCAGGCTCAGCGCCCCCTGTTTACAGACAAACACGGTGCCAGGCCCTGTCTAGACAGAGCGCCTAATGACGGCCAATAAAGCCGGGGAGGAGGCCCCCCCAAGTCCGGCCCTTTGTCTGGGAGGCTTCTGTGGCCACCATCCCCGTCGCAGGGAGGAGGACGGCGTGTGACACCTGGAGCAGGTCCGCGGCCCTCTGGAAGTGTCTGCAGGGTGAGTAGACGCGCCATTAGGGCTGTTTCCGCCGCCTTCCCAGAGATAGCCAGCTGCACATTAAACTTAATGCTTTTTTTACCACTGTGTGAGAAATGTTGTCTGGGAGAAAAAAGGGCAAACTGCCTGTAATTGCACCGAGGCCCTGAAACGCAGGCACTTGTGTGGGGAAGCTGAGTGTGACATCTTGTCCCGGGGCTCGCATTTTAAGTGCCGGCTAATGTCAAGAAGACATGCCCCCTCCCCCTTTTAAAAACACAACATGTGGCTGTGCTGTGTGACGTGCTTCGGAGTCTGGCTTTGCACGAAGATTCTTGGCGTGGCAATGCTTGGAGTGGACAGTTTTCTTGGACTGCGCGTAAATTGTGTCTTCTAAAACGCACCCCAGTCCTACGGGAAAGCCTCATTGCGCCTTAGAAGACATGTTTCTTATTAACACCGTGGCCTACCTGCTATGCAAAAGGAGGGCGGATCGCGCTTTTTTTTAAATGGAATTTAAACTTTGAAAAAAAAGTGAGGCCAAGTGGTCATGTGACGCGCTTGGCACACTTGGGGTTTGGCAACAAAGGCGGCCTAACGTGGTATTGCCACTTTCTAGGCATGTCACTGGCACTCGATAGTGTCTACCTACTGTCTCGCGTCCTGGGTCGAGCGGGAAAGATGACAGGAAATAAGGCTTGGAATAGAAGCCGAGCTTGTTGTTCGTCACATAACGACTGGGCCTGTAACTCCTTGTTAGCGCGATGTTTATTGAAAGGACCCGGAATTGTATTTTCTCATCCGTCACTTGTTTAACACTTTTTGGAAAAAATGTCTGATACTTGTCCAAGCTCTAAAAACAAATTAAAATGATTGGTATTTTTCTGCTTACACAAATTCGAAAGCAAACAAGAGGTCAGAGATTTGGAGAGACAAAGGTGGAATTAGATCTCTACTGCTGATTACCCTGAATTGAACTAATTTGTGCGATATTGTGAGATGGTGGTGCAAGAACTAGGAGGGCCTCGCGAGGCCAGTGAGATAGACTGAACTCGTTTGTATTCATTGAAGTAACTCCTTGTCCTTTCATGGCGGAACACGGGCGCTGCTGTTATAGGTTTGCGACGCGCTTTCCACAGAAGTAGCAGCAGAATTTACATTTTGATTTATTTAAAATAAAGGTGCCTCGTTTCCACCGAAAAAATGCATTACAATAAACAGGGGGCACCGGTCCCTGAGTATGTGCTCGTTTTAACTTTGAATTATCTACGCTAACATAACGTAGCCTAAGGTAACGTGACACGCGACAGGCTCACCGCGGAGAACTGCGTAACCTATAGACGTGAAGCGTGCACCGTACCTACGCAGACGAGTACACGCACTATACATATATACTATATATATATAAATATACACATACATATATACAAACACACACACATACGTACATAACGTGTGCACCATAGCTACGCGGACGAGTAGACGCACACACACACACACACACATATATATATATATATATATATATATATATATATATATATATATATATTTAAATTTATTTTGTCCTTGGGTAACCAACGAAAAAGCGGGCACTCCAGACAGCATGTGCGTGTCTCTCTCGTTACAAATATTTTATTGACAGCAACTCTAACACTGATGCGTTTCGGTTTCCACCAGCCTTTCTCAAAGTGTGTGTGTGTGTATATATATATATTTAATTTTTTTATATATAATATATATATATATATACATACATACATGTATATGTATCCATGAAGAATATCCGAGCTCCCGAACGGGTTTATTGCATTCTCTCTACTCGTTAAGTTCAAGGGTTTCAAGATTGTCTTCAAGTTGGACTCCATGTATAGAATGGGTGTGTTGTGTGATTTAAAGAGAACCCCCGGCTGAGCGCACACACGATATGATTAAAAGCGTCTAAATACATTGCTAAACAAAGGTGTCCTCGTGTGTAGTGACAAAACGTTAATTTTCACTAACTTTTTCTAACTTTATGAATGAGTGGTACCTCGCACAAGGAAGAATTAAGTGCAGGTACATATATATAGGCAGGGTGGGCAGCCTGTAGATCAGGTCATATTTACGTCGCCAGTCCGGTGGACTCCAGGACTCGGAGCTTGGGGACAGCTCTGCAGGGTGAGAGGCCTGCGGCCCGGGGGCTCTCGCCGAGCGGTGCCGGCCTCGCCCCGCTCCGGGCAGCATCGCCCCTCGTGGCCGTCAGACGGCCCTGCCCGTCTCCGGGCCGGCGAGACAATGACCTTGAACTGGGAGGAAAGGCCTTGTATTTTTCGGTTTTGTTCGAACATATCGCCCTCTCCTTCACCTGAAATACTTGCATTTATAAATTAGCATATATCAGTCACTCACAAATTATACCATGCTATTTCGACACATTTTTATACTTCAGGGTTATACGGAATTTCGAATATTTTTTTCGAAACTTCCCTGCCTGAAACCACCTTTTCCATGATGTCTGCCTTTTTTTTTTGTTGGATGCAAGGGGTTAAGCCCAGCCGCGGTGCCACAAATCCCGAGTTCCCAGGCCGCGCGCTCATATTCAGTAAAGCACGTGACTTTTGGTGTATTTTTCTTCCTCCGGAGGCCTGCGGGTGTCTCACTGTATGAGAGCCCGGATTGCCCCATTCGCGTTCGCTGGAGCTACAGGAGTCAAAGTCATGTGCGTGCAAATGTAAACATCTGCCTGCCATGGGTTCCCGTCGCAGCGAGCGGGGTGGGGATAGGCGCCACCTGGCGCGGATTTATTGACTTACATTCTGAAATTTCGAGCGAGAACTACAAGCCCTAACTGGAACTGGAAGCAAACATTTATATGTCACACAGCTAAAGCACACAGAAGCCCGGCTCGTTTTTATTTTTAACGTACAATGTGTGTGATTTAAAACTGAAAAGGAGGCACCAGGCGAGCCGATATGTAGTCCTGAGATTAAATCCATCGGAATGCATTATAGTTTATTCAGGGTAGCGCCCTGAGGCATACACAGCGCAGAAGGCCCCTTCATTACCCTCTTTGGAGATTAATTGGAAATGGAATGCAGAGCTGAAAACTGGACGTGGCAGGCATTTGTGCATTTGAGCAGAGGGTCGGAAAAGCAGGGTTCAGAAGTGTGCGCATTATTTTTGTTTATTTTTTGCTATTTTATATAGCACGGACATGGCCCGAAGGCATCAGAGCGCTTTACACACGCAGGAGATAAGGGTCGCAGCAGGTTACGTTAATAGCAAGACTTTGGTGGGTGTGTGCAGGAGTAAAAACAAGAACAGTTACAGGAGTTGGGCAGAGGGAATATACAGTGAAAGCATGGATAAAGATGGCAGGGTCATATAGCGAGTGCAGGTCAGACCCAATCAGAGGTCTGAGTCGAGGGTGAATTAACCAAGATATCTGTTGACATGATGCACTGGTCTCAAGTTTGCATCTTAACTGGTTTCTGTGACTGGGCGGTGACGTCAGGACTTCTCCTGTCCAGGACTTCAGACATGATCATTTCCCACGGCCGGCAAGCGCCTCAATTGAGTCTTCAGTGCACCCTACATAGATGAGGAAACAGGCGCTGCAGCTAGGCCAACACACAGGCTCACAATATTAACACTCACTTGTGGGAATAGACTATGTCGTCCTGAAATCGGTCCTTATATGGAAATACCTGTAGTCGAAGCACCGTTTAGTCTTGGTTACTAATGCGGGGGAAAGTCAGAAGTCTTAACTTGAGTTATGTGAATGAAACAGATTGAGGGCTGATATGAGACCAGAGATCATTTTACACGGACCCTATGCAAGTTATGTAATCACTGCTCGTATTTACGCATAAATGTAGATTCACGGGAAGATGCGCAGCGCCTGTGGCATGCCGATTCTCGTGAGTATGCGACACTAAAGAATGTTTTGAGCACAGAGTGACAGAAAGATAGACAGAGGGACAGACAGATAAGTTAGATAGATATCGGACTGATTTCTCGTGGATACTGAACATGAGGTGAATTTTCAAACTCGCACTTTCGCTCTCTGTATTGGTATGTGCGAGTAATATATATAATTGTGTGAAGAAATAACCTAATAAATTCATAACACATTGCGCATCATTAATTGTATTAATTGTATGGCGAGGATTACATACATGGACAACCATTTCATCACAACATAATTGACTGGTGTGCTTCTAATGGGTGTTCTGAGGGTTTTACTATGCATGTCTATCTATGTGTGTGTGCAATATGTGTGTGTGTGTGTGTATATATATATATATATATATATATATATATATATACATATATACACACATACATATATATATATAAATACACACACACACATATATATATCCCCCACTCCTACAGATAAAGGCTCCGGCACTCCTATGGGTGGATGCACGTGTATTTATTGAATTACAAAGTGTACGGGACTTTGTCGCGTTTCGGCTGGGTATGTAATTCAATAAATACACACGCATCTACCCGTTGGTATGCCAGAGCCTTAATTTGTACGGAAGGTGGGGAATTTTTTGACGCGAGGGTGGCGCAGCTGAAGAGTCCGAGCACTCCTTCAGCAGCCGGTCGAGGAAACCACGGGTCAAAGCAGTACATGTATATTACACACACATACATATATATATATATATATATATATATATATATACACACACACACACGCACATATATATACCTATATATACACACACACGCACATATATATACGTATATATACATACACACTCATACATATATAATATATATATATATACACACATCTCTCTCTCTCTCTCTCTCTCTCTCTCTATATATATATATATATATATATATATATATATATATATATATATATATATATATATATGTCTGTGTGTGTGTGTGTATAGATAGATAATCCATCCCTGTGCATCTTCCACGGTCAGTTGCTCGTCGCTTCTGCTTCCATATGTTTACATGTCCAGGCCCCATGTCGAGAGTCATGGCCATCTACTGGCATGTACAGAGCTCGCGTGTCCGGCATTCACCACCTCTATGTTGCGGTAGGAGCCGCAAGGCTCGCAGGGGCGGTCCCAGGGCAAGGGTCGCGGAAGCCCCTCTCACCGGAAGAATGGGGGCTCGGGGCTCCAAGGTGGCCCGAGCGCGGGCTTCCACTAACCCACGGGTGTCCGGAGGCGAAGCCGGCGGTGCTGACAGCCCAACTAACGGCCCTGCTCCTCCCGCCTTGTCGGACTGCGGAGGCGGCTCAGGTCCGCTAAATCACTGATGAACATTGATCGCTCCGACGAGATCCTTAAATTACAGGCTTCTGGCGGCTCTGAAGCCTCCACTTAGGCGGAGACATTTACGCGTCCGGTGCCTCAAGAAGCGCTCCCTACAGAGACCGGGACGTATTCTACCGCCTCGAGATGCCCCTTTACCCACGAGGCGCATGGCATCTCTGCCTGGGGTACGTTTCTGGTCCCATTCAAGTAACATAAACCACGTGCATTTGAATGAGAAAGTCAAGGCCAGGCCCAGGATACACCATGGGGTATCCTCGGTGTATTGACTATTTATCCAGCTCTGGGACCATCCGCAGAATCTACGCGTGCAAAGCTGACTGATTCCAGCGCCTTGCACACGCTCCACTCCAACATTTCACAAATGGGAAAAAATAGCAAAAAAAGCAAAAGGGAGTGGGCCATAAAGAAGTGTATTTGGGCGCTTATCTGTTTGCACTTCGTGGCTCTTGCAGATGCCCGCGTGCGCGACGCCGAGCAGAGCTACTGTTGAAAGGGGATTATTGTATTTATGGGGGGCTTGTTAAATGCTTTAAGACGTGTGGAGGGCCCAGGCCCTGTAAACAAGGGGCCTTGTTGCGGTCCGGCGCGCTTGCCTGGCCGTTAAGGAGCCCTGTTAACTTTATATGACACCAGATCTGACGCTAATTTATTGGGAAATACTGTACATTTCCCGTTTTTAGTTAATAAACGGGCTAATTAATGAGCAAATAATGTTCCCCTCTGGCCAGCCGTCGGGCGGGCTTGGCCACCCCCTGGAAGGGGGCCTCGCCTTTTGTTTTATTGCGGTGCATTTCTTTAAGTGGTGCGGGCTTGCCATTTCTTATTTAATAATTGTCCCGCTGTCGCCTGAGCGAGGATCCTCTTTGAAAAAACGCCAGGAGGAGGCCGGGCCTCGCCGCGCCGGGTCTCGGGTTGCCGAGAAGTGGGCGGCGGCCTGAGGCCCGGGCCCACGTGAAGCCCGGGAGCCAATCGGGGGCACCCCCAGGTTTAACTATGTTTAATGTCAGATGGCAATAAAGTAGAAGGCTCGGGCAGGCCCGCGGAAATGGGCGAGCACAATCTGCTGAACCCGGGCTTCGTGGGACCTCTGGTGAACATCCACACCGGCGACACCTTCTACTTCCCCAACTTCCGCGGGGCGGGGGGGCAGCTGCCCGGCCTG
Source organism: Lissotriton helveticus (assembly GCF_964261635.1). Classification (NCBI taxonomy): domain Eukaryota; kingdom Metazoa; phylum Chordata; class Amphibia; order Caudata; family Salamandridae; genus Lissotriton; species Lissotriton helveticus. The sequence goes on from NC_136057.1 coordinate 1,613,184,371, forward strand.
CCGCCCCTCTCCTACCCGCGCAGGGACAATGTCTGCTCGCTGCCCTGGGCGCCCCCCGAGCCCTGCAACGGGTACCCCCAGCCCTACCTCGGCAGCCCGGTGTCCCTCAACGCGCCCTTCGGCCGCGCCTGCGAGGAGAGCAAGTGCTTCTACCGGGAGCCGTGCGCCGAGAGCGCCGGCCTGAAGCGGGGCGACGGTGGCCTGCTGCCCCTGGAGCCCGGGGGGCTGCTGGGGGGCGGCGGGGGCTACGGCAAGTACGAGCCCTACCCGCCGCCGGCCGAGGGGCCGCCACCGCACGACGCGCCCTCCTGCCAGTCCCTGGAGTCCGACTCCAGCTCGTCGCTGCTCAACGAGGGCCACAAGGGCCCGGGCCACGAGCCGGGCCACCTCACCTCCCCGCTGGGCCCGGGCGGCGGGGGCCTGGCCGGCGGCGGTAAGTGCTGCACAGCTGCGCTGCGCAGGGGAGGGGGCTGGGTCTGTGTCTAAGAGCGCCTGTTATATGTGCCTGTGTATGTCTGCGCCTGTAGCATGTGCCTGTGTCTGCGCCTGGGATATGTGCCTGTGTCTGTCTGCGCCTGTAACATGTGCCTGTGTCTGCGCCTGGGACATGTGCCTGTGTCTGCGCCTGGGACATGTGCCTGTGTCTGTCTGTGCCTGTAACATGTGCCTGTGTCTGCGCCTGTTATATGTGCCTGTGTATGTTTGCGCCTGTAACGCGCCTGTGCCTGCGCCTGGAATATGTGCCTGTGTCTGTCTGCGCCTGGAATATGTGCCTGTGTCTGTCTGCGCCTGTTATATGTGCCTGTGTCTGCCTGTGCCTGTAACGTGCCTGTGTCGGCGCCTGTTATATGTGCCTGTGTCTGCGCCTGTAACGTGCCTGTGTCTGCGCCTGGAATATGTGCCTGTGTCTGTCTGCGCCTGTTATATGCGCCTGTGGCTGTCTGTGCCTGTAACGTGCCTGTGCCTGGAATATGTACCTCTGTCTAAGAGCGCCTGTTATATGTGCCTGTGTCTGTGTACGCCTGTAACGTGCCTGTGTCTGCGCCTGGAATATGTGCCTGTGTCTGTCTGAGCCTGTTATATGTGCAAGTGTCTATCTGCGCCTGTAACTCGCCTGTGTCTGCGCCTGGAATATGTGCACGTGTCTGTCTGCACCTGGTATATGTGCCTGTGTCTGTCTGCGCCTGTTATATGTGCTGGTGTCTGACTGCACCTGTAATACGTGTCTGTGTCTGCGCCTGGAATATGTGCCTGTGTCTGTCTGCGCCTGTTATATGTGCTGGTGTCTGTCTGCACCTGTAATACGTGCCTGTGTCTGTCTACGCCTGTAATATGTGCCTGTGTCTGCGCCTGTAATATGTGCCTGTCTACACCTGTAATATATGCCTGTGTATGCGCCTAAAAACGTGCATTTGTCTGCGCCTGTAATACGTGCCTGTGTCGGTCCAAGCCTGCCTGCTTCACGTGTTCACAAGTTCCCCTGCGTGTGTGACGGTGGACCTGTGTGTGTGCGCGCATGTGTTGTGCTCCTGTAGGCGTGTGGCTGGTGTTTATGTGCCTGCCTCCCTCTCCCTCTCCCGTTAGTCTCTCCGTTGCTGCCACCGGCAGGAGCAGGGCTCTTGCACGCTAGTCCCAGACCGCTAGGGGTAGCAGTACCGCACCTCAGCACGGCACTAGGTGCTGTCCCTTTTAAAAGAGAGAGAGCGAGAAGGCAAGCAATAAACATGTAAATATCCAGTAAACGGGACAGGGCGCCTGCATGCGCCGGAGGGGGCGCGTAGCACGGTTCCCATTACATAAACCACGCTAGGACTCCCAGTGCCAGGGCCCTTGGTGTGCCCAGAGCCACCCCCTCTGTCCCTACACGCAACCCCTGGCCGAGGCCTTGTGCCGCATGAGTCTTAGGATGAGAGCCTTGGAAGTGCCACACATATGAACCCCCCGGGTTCCCACAGAGAGTGACCCACGTCCACAGCTACAATGCTTAGCACATAACTCTCCATACACCAGAGAAACATCTTGACAACGCTTTCCCTATAAGCCAGGAACGCGAGGTTCCCACATGACGTGCCCCATTCTATGGTATTAAGAGGGCAAAAGAAATCCGCCAAGGATGTCAAGGTTTAAGCCACGTCTGTGTCAACACATATTTCAAACAGAGGAGAGGTGTGTAGGGATATACATAGTATAGACACACACCAATGCTCTTTTCAGATTACCGGATATGCAGATTTAAAGTACATGGGGTTGCCCACACACAAACTCACCTGAGGTCTTCACAGAAGCCTTCACATCACAGACAGTCTACCATATGTCCCATACCACAAACAACACACACACTCACTCGCACACATTAACGTTACGACATTTTCACTGTAGCAGACATATGTTAATATTACAAACACACGCCTCTGGTGCTTCCCACATAATAAGCATCCACGTATAAGGCATTTCACCCATAGTTCACATAGGTGTACTCTTTTAAAATTATCCGTCCAATATAGCCAGCCACCGTGCTTTCCATGAACAGACACACATGCCATGTAGACATCTTTCAAGTCCAGGCACACGGCGCAAATATCTACAACCGTTTCTTTTTCCTACACTCACACAAACCTATAACGTGTTCCATACTGCAGACACACACAGTACGTTGATCTGACACACTTCTATAAAGGTCTCTCTATTACTGATATAACATGTTCTGATTTACACAAATAATGTATACCGTTGCTATGTGTTACACACACATATCTACAGAATATTCCCCATTACGCATCCATATGTTAGCTACTTATACATTTACCACGCTCTGTAATACAAACATCCAAAGCCAGGAGAATTTCCATATGTCTGAATATGCAGGTTGTTTTGTTTCTTTATATATATTTTGCTCTCTCTTGCTCGCACACACACACACTTATGTTTTGAAGCCCGTACATACGTGTGACGGTTTGTCATAAAACATGTTTGATCTTTTCCTTAGAACAGAAAACTTATGTTAATGCCATTTCCCACATCCCAGACACTCATATAAGTGGTTTTCTCTGTGACATGTACTCCTTCCTATATGGTGTATTGCACATGCAGGCTAAACTCACACATATATGTCATGTTTTTCATAGAACAAGTTCTAAAGAACAAAGACGCACCAATGATCACATACACACAATTGTATTACTCTCCATCAATCGGACACACATGTATTAATGAAACCTTACTTTAACATACACGCATATATGAAGCGTTTCCTCTAACAGACACACACATCTGTCATGTGTCTCCTCTAACAGACACGTATCTATGATGCGTTCCATCTAACGGACACACATCCATGATGCGTTCCATGTAACGGACATACATCCATGATGCTTCACTCTAAAATAGACAGGGATGCGTCCCATCCAACAGGCACAAGTCTATGATGCTACCCTATAACATACACACATCCATGATGCTTCACTCTAACATACACACTGATGCGTCCCATCTAACAGGCACAAGTCTATGATGCGACCTTATAACATACACACATCCATGATGCTTCACTCTAACATACACACTGATGCGTCCCATCTAACAGGCACAAGTATATGATGCTACCCTATAACATACACACACCCATGATGCGTCCCATCTGACACACACCCATGATGCGTTCCATCTAACAGACACACACCCATGATGCGTTCTATCTAACGAACACATCCGCATGATGCGTTACATCTAACGGACACACACGCATGATGCGTTCCACTTAACAGACACGCACATAAACGATGTTTTCTTTATGACAGACACGCATCTAACGATGATGTCTATAAATCCATTTGTATTTCTTTAAACCAGTCGTACGCCTACGGATTTTAAATATTACAGACAGATACCTAGAAAGTGTTTCGTATAACAGACAGTATCATGTATTCTTTAAAAAAACGCATTCGTGGGCGAGAGTAAATGTAACGTGATGCCCACAGGACAGACACGCTCGCGTCCATTGCGTCTGAAATACTACATATACATATATCTCTTTGAATCCTACACAACACACTTACATTGCGTATGACAGACACACGCGTATGCTATTCTACATAACAGGCCCGTCCATGATGCTTCTGGTAGCGCACATACATCTAGGGTGACGTTTATAAAGCCAATTACATGTCCATCTAGCAGAAAAATGCTCATATTTAAATATTATTGACTCACAACTGTAATATCTTCTCTTTATCAGACCCACAGATATGACGATGCCTGGTAATCTTTCAAAAATACCCCCGATGGCAGGTACGCTGCAATCCTGTTTTAAACAACGCACACGGCCATTTATAACATTCCCCATACCGTGCTACATGCACGCGTGTCACTGGCGAGGCCCGTGTGCAGGACACATGCGCCTCGGATATTTTACATGTGCTGCTCACGTACACCTGGGGGCAGTGAGCACTCCACGTGCTGGCGCTTTGTGTGACCTGTCACCATTTGTAAAGGGTGTGCTGCCACGTGCATAGCCCCGCGGCCTTTCACGCCATAGATGCACTGAGGGGTTCCCGTACTACAGCCGAGGTTTAAAATGGAGGCTATTTCTGAATTCCTGGGGGGCAGATTTACAAGCCCCTTGCGCCACTTTTGACATGGGGAAAGTGGCGCAAGGGTTTGTAAATCTGCCCCCAGGTGTCCACAGCTGTGAAGCTCTCTGCGTGCCTGGCGCACGTGCCTATGTTATTTTACATCGAACGCATTCATATATCACACCAACTTCATAAAGCCTGGCATTCTCTGGTGCTGTTCTTTTCCCAAATCGAGAAGAGCAATTTATTTAATCCTACGCACATTTCTAGGGGTGACATCGGCCCAGACAGATGGTGGGGTAACAGGGTCCCCTCTGCGCCAGTAGGCGCGGTTTAGGTGTGCTCGACTAAAAGCAGCGCTGCTTGCGCGCGGACAACCGAGAAAGGGGGCAAAGTCACCGCTGCCTTCCGGGGACAGCCTGGCACTGAAATATCAGCCTTGGGTACACTGGAGTGATGGGCACTGGGGCAGGCTCCCTCCTCTCGGCATTCTACTATCTATCTATCTATCTATCTGTCTGTCTGTCTGTCTGTCTGTCTGTCTGTCTTTGTCTTTCTGTCCGTTCCGTCCATCTATCTACTTATATCTGTCTGTCTATATATAATCTTTTATTTTATCTATCTTTTATTCTATCATCTTTCATCCTATCTGCCATCTTTTATTCTATCGATCTGTCATATTTTATTCTATCTATCTTTTATTCGATCTGTCATCTTTTATTCTATCTATCTATCACCTTCCATCCTATGTATCTTGTATAATACATAGCCCTCTATCTTTATTTGATTTTTACATATCTTTCAGTGTCTGGTGTGTGTGTGTGCGCGTGCTTGCTTGAAGATGTTTGCAGTGTCCGGTTAGATGCAGACGGGGTCGCAGGTATACTCGCACATGGGGTTTACCAACCCATTCAATGTTAAGCGTTTCACTCTTGGAACTTGGGGCGCTCCCCCTCTTAGGAGACAGTTGTATAGCGCACAAAAACAGAGAGGGGGGTTTCAGAATAAATGTCTAGGTGGCACTTTAATCCCGCAAGCGGAATACTCTATCTATCTATCTATCTATCTATCTATCTATCTGTTTGTCTATCTATCTAGCCACGTATCTAATTTATTTATCCCTATGCATTTTTATCGATCTATCAAGTAATTTATCTATCTATCTATCTGTCTATCTATCTAGCCACGTATTCTAATTTAACGACCCCTCTGCATTTCTATCTAGTGATCTATCAATGTCTGTCTATCTATCTAGCCACCTATCTAATGTATCTACCCCTCTGCATTTTATCTATCTATCTATCTATCTAGTGATTTATCAATCTATCTATCTAATCTGTTTGTCTATCTAGCCAGGTATCTAATTTATCTACCCCTCTGAATGTTTATCTATCCATCTAGTGATGTATCTACATATCTATCCATCCCTCTGTATTTCACAATAGCCATGTATCTGTCGGTGTAATAATATCTCTATCACCTATCGGCATGCAATTCATTTTATCTGCCCCCTTTTCTCTATCGGGCTACCTAGCGATGCTACTGGTTTCCTTCTGTCTCTCTATCTAACCTGCAGTATTTCTAGCTAGTCTTCGAGGCGCAGGGAGAGGGAGCGCTATAGAAAGGCGGCTGTGCGGAGACAAAGGAAGCTAGCGCCGAGAGCGCCAGGCAGGCAGCGGAGACAGATGCTCGTCCGCCCATGTACCCCGCTCTCTGACTCTGCCTTGTTCCCTCCCTCTTGGTCCGCAGGGGTCCCCTGGTACCCGATGCACACCCGCTCGCGGAAGAAGCGCAAGCCCTACTCCAAGCTGCAGCTGGCCGAGCTGGAGGGCGAGTTCATGGTCAACGAGTTCATCACCCGCCAGCGACGGAGGGAGCTCTCGGACCGCCTGAGCCTCAGCGACCAGCAGGTGAAGATCTGGTTCCAGAACCGGCGGATGAAGAAGAAGCGGCTGCTGCTGCGGGAGCAGGCCCTGTCCTTCTTCTGAGCCGCCCCCTGCCCAGCCCAGGGACACGCTCGCTCGCACCAGCCCCCTACGCTCCATACCGCTGCGCATACACAGGAGGGGGTCTCACAGCCAGAGCCCCCACCCACATGGACCAAGGCATAGTCACAAGAATGCACCCCATGGCCGGTGGGTCAGAGCACCGCGGCTGTGAGCACCTGGTCACCCCTGTGTGCCCCTGGGCATGTACTCGCTGCCGCCATTCCTTGGCGCCTTTGTTCTTTCTCCCTGTGTGAGGGCAGGCTTCCTGCTCAGCGAGGGTCCTCACACAGCTTGTAGGTGTCGAGGTACCCTGTGGGTGGGGCGCGGACCGCTGGAAATCACTTCAGGAGAACTGCAGTCACCCCTAGTAGGCAGGGGGTGCAACCAGCGCTACACTTGCCTGCCGCCCCCACTTTACCGCTCTCCAAAATCAACGGAGAACAGAGAATGGGAGATGAAGAGCAAGCTTAGCGCTTGAATTTTTTCAAATGGTCCGTGTGGGCGCTAAGATTGCACCTCGCAGTAAACATGTTCGTAATGCTGCAGAATAAAACAGGCGAACGAGCAGTATTCACGCATGGAAAGACATTTTTTTGTCAGGAGGGCGGGGGTTGTTATGCATATGTCTTACTGCCAAACATTGTTTACACATTTCATATTGACACAAAACACTTTACAATTAACATGATTGTGGAGTGGGTCCACCATTTTTATTCTGTATAATGTGAATCGACAATTAAAGAAGGAATGCTTTTAGGAAAAGAAAAGTAATCTACAGCAAAAGGCCCGGCCCCGGGGTCTGTTTTCTATTGAACGTATAAAGATTAAAATAAAACAGAAAGGGGGCGGGGTCGAATGATAAAAAAGTCTCTTAAAACTATAAACATGAAATAAAATACTAATAAAACACCCACCGAGGTATCCTGATGGCACAATGAATGTCTTTTTTCCCGGGACTACAGAGCGTACAAAAAGTAGCATTTAATTTGACATTTAAAAGGACTTTTTATTTTGTTAAGTGTGTTCATAGGCACGATAAAGGCGGCAGCCTGATCCCCTCTTAAAAGGGGCATGCTTCTCCTCGGCATTAAGTGGGCCTACAGAGGAACATTATCCGCGCTGCATTTTCTGCCCTCCCTGTCTGTGTGCGAGGGAAATAACCATTAGCTGAGTAATAACTGTCAGGTATGTGTGTCATAAAAAGGTTTATTGCAGTCCGGGAAACGCAGAGAAGGCAGGCTGCGAGGAAGGAAGAGGACAGAATAAACACACAGATGCACACTGCAAACCTGCTGCAAAGATACAAATCGAAGCATTTGTACAGTTTGGTGAAATGAACATTACAGCATGCGGCAGGGATGAGGTAATACAGGGAAGCGCGTTATGAGGGCGGCCTGCCACCACTTTTATTTAAAAAAGGGATTAGGTTTATTTGAAAACGTGGGGGGTTCCAAGCTGCCTCCTTGTGCTATGGCTTACCAACAGTGGAGGGAGGGAGGCTCTTATTTACGAGTTGGCAGAGGGGCGGCCAGTGTTTAGAAAACCCAAAGCAGGCCAACAGATGCAGAAACAGCTTAGCAAAAAAATCCTCCCTCCCCCTCGCGCCTCAGGGTTAAGTTGCAGGGCGTCAGGCACCACCGCAGAACGCAGGCCTCTCCCCTGCCGTCGCCCAGCTCTGAAAATAAACACGCTTTCCTCTTCCCAGAGAATGTGAATCTGGCCGCTCTTCTGTCTGGCTGTGCGAACCCCAGGGTTTCCGTGAAATCGGCGTCAGCGCTGCTGCTGGCCTCTTCCACAGGCCGGGGAGGCCATCTTCGGTTGGGAGCAGCGCGCCGACGAACACAATAGGCGAAGCTGAGGCTGAGGAAATGCAGTTTTATCAGTACAAACACCCGGTACTGTGTCTATGCTGCCGCGGAGGCGGAATGTAACGACCCCCCCCCCCCCCCCCCCCCGCTGCACGAATCAGCATAGGAGACCTCGAGTTGCCAAATGAATGTTGTCATTTTAAGGGTAGTCTGTTTTCTCTTTTTGTCATTCTTTTCCCAAAACATGTGAAACACAAGGCCACAGCGAAAATGCAAACTAGAAATCATGTGGATTTTTAAACTGAGACATTTAGACTTGTTGTTATTCAACAAAGTAGGTAGATTTTATATTGCAGTTTTTTGGGCCGGGCTTAGGACACCTCCCGCTGTCCCTAAATAGAAACAATTACACACGTAAACAAAAAAATACCAGCAACAAGATAAGAACTGTAGCCTTTTTAGGTCATGGCCTGTTTCATGAATTTATCTCTTATCACATGTATTAAGAAAAATGTAAAATAAAATATATATAAATGAAATATCCTCTTACAGATTTGTTTTCCATGCCTTCGGCGCGAGGGCCACGTGTATTTGTGATAGACGTCTTTCTTGTCCGTTTTTATCGCCTCTGTATAATTTAGTTTATTGCTGTTGTGAATATGCTCCGTGCACCGTGTAATTTCCGTGTCTTGTTTACTTCTAGTGTAGGGCGCTCGCGCCTGTGTCCGTCTTAGCACGTTCTAGGTTCTATTACAACCTTGTAAAAAGAAGGCTTCGCTGTATACAAAGTATTAATAATGATAATATTGAATGTATCATGATGTGGTTTCTAATAATAAACACAAATGTCCCATTATGAAATGTGTTCTTTTTGGCCTCGTAAATAGCATGTCTTGTGTTTGGGGCGCGGAACATTCTCCAGTCAGATGGATGCACGGAGGAGGGGGCAGGGACGGATGGAGGTGGGGGGGGCACAACGAGGCGTGTACCTCGTGGTTCAAAATGGGTAGAAGAAGGTCGCCAGCACTTTCTTTCAAAGAAAAGGTTTGCTGGCGAGAATAGTAAGGTAAAGCTGGAGTCCAAATAGGGTCTGTGGTGTCAGGCAGAGAGTGGGGGGTGTGAACCTTTTGTTTATCCCTGGACATAAAAAAAAATAACATTAATGCTTTTCTCTGTCTCCTTTCTGAATAAACAGGCCCGGGCACGCAGTAATCACCAATGCCAGCATTTAAATGCTCAAATTCAAGGAGAGGGGTCCAACACACCAAAGGGAAAGGACACCATAAAGACGTTAAAGTCTAGAAATATTTCCCTTTGGGATTTCCTTTTAGCATACCAATTTTACATACAACATCCAAACTTCACTCATAACCTATATGCATTCGATTCACAGTGGGTCAATATATTCAGTTGCCAGAAAGATTATATTAATATAATTTTTGTTAAAAGTATTTCATTAAAAAAATGTATTAGATTGGTTTGCATCAGACGCAATTATGTCATAAGTGACATGAATTATACACATTAAAAACAATGAACATAAAAATAAAAATCACAATATGAAAAGATCAATAATTGTGACAAAGCAAAAGTACATTAGTCCATCATCAATTGCATAAGTGATACAGTGCACAATAAATTTCATGGGAACATGTTTACTAAATATAAGCCAAAGAGCGACGCGTTTCGGAAGATTAACACTGGTCCAACCTCCTTCTTCAGGCTTGCTATGGGTGTGTTCCAACAATCTATACATAAAAATGTATATATATATATATATGAGCATTTTTTACAGTTCATATTAAAACAATAAAAAACAATCTATCTACTTTGCAAGCTTAGTAGTATCATCATTCATTATAAAAGGATTTTTTATTTGCTTATACCAGAACACATTGTGCTTTAAATACATGGCTTTCCTGCATAGATCTACTGGCACTGTAAATCTATTGACCCAACATACCATGTATTTTAGAAAAACTCATTTAAATATTCAAACCAACTGTATTTATTACTCACTACATTCACTCATAACAAAGTTTCGCATGAGAATAGGATGAAACAGTGCTATCACTTCTTTGTCAGATGACTAGAATATGTCTCTGATTAGACACATCTATTTCCTACGGCCTTAAATAAGCTTATAGGGAAAAGTCTATTGTGAGGGGATATTAGTACCTCATTCAAAATGTCAACAAAAAACAATTCAGTACCAACCATGAATTACACAGGCAAATCGCCCTGCTTTCGGAGTCTCTTGATATCTTCTCGATGCTCAATCGCATAGAGAGCCACGGATGGCTGCCGTATGGGAGTTTAAGATTATAGGACTGTTTTGATTACTGCATATCCTAAAAATGATAAATCTAAGTCATTTCATATAATATATTAGATACGGTGGATGCCTCCCTATTTTTTCATCATCTAATTATAATTGTTATTATTCTAATATGGCCAAGAAAGATATATTTTAATCAGAGCTTGTTAACATACCAGAACAGGTTATGATTCTGGTCCCTCACAATAGACTTTTCCCTATAGCTTATTTAAGGCCATTGAAAATAGATGTGTCTAATCAGAGACATATTCTAGTCATCTGACAAAGAAGGGATAGAACGGTTTCATCCTATTCTCATGCGAAACTTTGTTATGAGTGAATGTAGTGAGTAATAAATAGGTGGTTTGAATATTTTAATGAGTTTTTCTAAAATGCGTGGTATGTTGGGTCATTAGATTAACAGTGCCAGTAGATCTATGCAGGAAAGCCATGTATTTAAAGCACAATGTGTTATGGTATAAGCAAATAAAAAATCCTTTTATAATGAATGATGATACTACTAAGCTTGCAAAGTAGATACATTGGTTTTTATTGTTTTAATACGAACTGTAAAAAATGCTCATATATATACATTTTTATGTATAGATTGTTGGAACACACCCATAGCAAGCCTGAAGAAAGAGGTTGGACCAGTGTTAACCTCATGGCTGCTGGTGACGTCCAGCAGACGTCTCGTGCACTACCTCGGTAGTGCTGCGCACGTCCGTTGGACGTCATGGCCCCGCCCGCACAAAAGAACCTTCCGCACTAGCGCGGAACATTCAGCGCAGTAAAGGGGTTAATCCTCCAAAGCGCGTCGCTCTTTGGCCTATTTTTAGTAAACATGTTCCCATTAAATTTATTGTGCACTGTATCACTTATGCAATTGATGATGGACTAATGTACTTTTGCTTCGTCACAATTATTGATCTTTTCATATTGTGATTTTTATGTTCATTGTTTTTAATGTGTATAATTCATGTGTTACTCTTTTTAAATGACATAATTGCGTCTGAAGCAAACCAATCTAATACTTTTTACAAAAATTATATTGATATAATCTTTCTGGCAACTGAATATATTGACCCACTGTGGATCGAATACATCTAGGGTATGAGTGAAGTTTGGATGTTGTATGTAAAATTGGTATGCTAAAAGGAAATCCCACAGGGAATTATTTCTAGGCTTTAGCATTTAAATGCTGCCATAAACCTATTGTGGCCCCATTGCTCTCGGTACAACAAGGTGCCGGGCAGGGCCGGACTGGGAACCAAAACCGGCCCTGGCAAAGTGCTCGGCCGGCCCCCCCGCCCAGGCCCGGACTGGCCGTTGTGGGCACCGGGCAATCCCCCGGTCGGCCGCAAGGGTGGGGGCCGGTTTTGGGCCCTGGGGGCCGTTTTTGTTGCAGAGCCGTTTTTGCAGCATAGCTGCAAAATCGGCCCTGTGACAAAATCGGCTGAAAAGCTGCCCTGGCAAAGCGCTCGCCCCCTCCCGCCCGGGGGGCGGGGGGGCCGGCCGAGCACTTTGCCAGGGCCGGTTTTGGTTCCCAGTCCGGCCCTGCCCCCGCCCCCCGAGCGGGAGGGGGGCGAGCGCTTTGCCAGGGCCGCTTTTCAGCCGATTTTGTCACAGGGCCGAATTTGCAGCTATGCTGCAAAAACGGCTCTGCAACAAAAACGGACCCCAGGGCCCAAAACCGGCCCCCACCCTTGCGGCCGACCAGGGGATTGCCCGGTGCCCACAACGGCCAGTCCGGGCCTGGTGCCGGGAAAGGGTTTCGCACACTTCTGGCAACGAATGGCCACTCGGAGGCAACCACGACCAGCCAAAGTTAAGTGAAAACGGAAAACTACGAACCGTGCGGGGCCTCGTGTGTCAAGAGAGTGTAAGACCCGGCAACAGGCAGCGCTTTGTCCACACTGCTCTTAAACTCTACAGACTTCCACAGGGAATTTGGCAAGTCCATGACCCACACGATCTTCACTGGCTGAGAAGTGGCTATAGGCGTATGTGCCAGGTTTGGTTCCACACTCTCCCGTTTTTCAAACACTGGCTTGTGAGCGCAGAAATCTGGTTTAGGCACCCGGGGCCAATACTGTGCCCCTTGTTCTGTGTAACTTGTTGATTATGCGCTCGCTCGCCGCGTGGGCAGCAAATTAAAGTTCACCTTGCCAGTTTCAAACAACACCTGAAAAGAATACCCTTCACATATCACATCCACAGCACGGCAGGGTCTTGCTGCACGTGAGCCTTTTGAGGCCTGCCTTCAAAGCTTTGAAAGAGGAAAAATCAAGGGGCAAGGACTGGAGGCTTAATAGCTGTAGGCCGTTTCCAGAAGTAGAGCGCCAGTTACAGTGGGTTTCAGTAGTGGCAACATGGCCATTGTAATAGTGATCGTAAACCCACCCTGCTACAAAGAAGCGCCTAGAAGCACACAAAGAAACATATTACACGTGTCAATTAGCGCCTCCGTCACATCAGAAATGGCAAATAAAATGGACGACAATTCACATTTTGCACTTCCACGTCCGGGTAGAGACACGGTTCCAGCAGACATGGGCTTAGCAGCACTGATGGCCAACTTCATATACAATATTCTTCTCAGCGCTATATTTTATGTAAGCCCCTGGCTGTAGCCAAGTTTCTCTCCCAGCTCTTGATGTTTTGTACAAAGTTTGTATATAGCGCCTTAAACAGTTTGTGCTGCTGTCGTATTTACCTGCGCAATTGTAGTGACGTCGCAATTGTAGTGACGTCATCCGAGCACAGTTTGTGCTGCGGTCATATTTACCTGTGCAATTGTAGTGACGTCATTCGTACATGGCAGCTAGGGTGGGTTCACAGATGTTGCTTAGTCGTACAACATGGTACATAAAGCACCCTGACTATGTACCCTCGAAGATGCTATGTACAGCATTCTACGTACCCACCGCAGCAACCCTGTTAATCTATTCAAGTCTGTGTGCCCACGTCAGCTGCTACGTACCAAACTCTCACTCTACATACCCACCCTAGCTGCTGAGCCCATTACTGCTGCACCTACACCCGAGGCTAGCAATAACAAGCAGGGACCCCATGACAAAAAAATTGGCGTAGGGAAGCACAGCAAGTCTTTTTGTGGCACTCTGGCATGCCAATTTGAAAGGGCAGGAAAGCACCGTATTTACAACACTCCTGTCCTTTCAGCTGGTGCACAATTTGGCGCCTAGCGCCAAAGTAGGCACCCTTGCACCATGGTGCAAGAGTGTCTGTGTTGTTGGCAGGATTGTTTTTCCTGCACAAAAACAATCCAGAATGCAACACAAATGGAAAGAGGAAAACAAGAGAAATGAAAACATTTCTCCTTGTTACCCCTGCTCCTGGGACGGATAAGATTTTTGCGCTGCCCAAGGTTTATGTGATTTTGTACATCTGGGGCTGTGTCAAATTCCATGGGTGTTGAGTGGGAACATCCATTGCAATACCCACATGATGCTTCCTTGACGCAGAGTAAGGCAAAACAGCGCTTTGCACTGCCTTGCCTTATTCCATACCTATGAGGCGCATGGCCTTATAGATATGATTGAAAGGCCTGCACCACCGGAGAGGCAAAAAAAGTAATGCTCTGGCAGCACAGGCCTCTTGTAAATAAGCCCTTCAGTTTCTACGTCCTATGCCATCTGCAAGAGTTTAGTTCAGCATACCCTCCCAGCTGCTATGTACGACACTCTAGCTCTATGTATATGCCTCAGCAGCTATTTATGACACTCTAGTTCTAACCACCCACCCCAACTGCTATGTACGGCACTCTAGTTCTGCCACTTGCCACAGCAGCTATGTACAACACTCTACCTCTAAATACCTGCCCCAGCTGATAAGTACGACCCTATAGCTCTACCTGCCTTTACCAGCTTCTATGGTTGACACTCTAGCCCTCTGTACCCACCACAGCTGCCATGGAAGACACTTTAGCTCTACATATTCGCCCCGGCTGCAAAGTACGACACTCTAGCTCTACAAACCTACCTAGTGGTGTTGTGAATTTCCATGCTTCATCAGCTGGAGCGAGGCAGGGGATCGTTAGCTGATGTAATGCTGTTCTGGTGGTATCCACAGTACAACAGACTGTGAGTTAAAGGCACATTTCATAACAGGTGCTGATCGTGTGACTGGTACGATCAGCACTTATCACGGGTAGGCAGCCTAAGGTCACAGGGGCCGACCAATGGTATGCAACAGGAACTCATTCTTAAGGTATACTTTTTGCAATTCAGCGCTACATCAGAGTGCTGTCTCGGGGGCTGGAAGTTTGCCCTCTGTCTCTTCATGCATGTTTGGCATGTGCCTGAAAAGTCAAAAACACACAACACGGAGATAGATATTGCCATTACTAAATATGCAATTATACAGGAACAATGGTCCCTTACAACATATATAATCAACACAGTAATATAATAAACAATATCTTATAGAATTCCAGATAAGATAACAGATACTTTGATTTACATCATAAAAAAATAAAGAAAGTGGGATAGTGTCAGGTAGACAAATTCGAACTCAGGCGTGAACATATGTGGCCAAAATACAATCAACATTTAGGCCACAAACATAATGAGAGCACCATTGCACAAGTGTACAGTAGTTGTATGAGCAATTCTGTGTCATTGTACTAAGGTCGAGGCGTTTCGATCCCTCAAGTAATAATGGGATCATCATCAGGACAAGGAAGTACTGCATGAGAGGATGCCTGCTTATTGAAGAAGACAACGAGAACAACTGCAATGATAGATGAGGAGGAGGACGATGCCACATGGGTCCATAGAAGAATCAGAGGATCTGGATGCATGAAGGGCACAACGTAAGTCTGTACAAGTCAGGAGTCGGCGTAGCAGTTGCTCAATAGGCAGGTGTCCTGTGGCGAATAATTAGGAGGACAACCTGCACAGGAACTGAAGTGGTCAGGGACTCCTGAAAGAGAGTTCAAAGGCATATGGAGGAGGATTAATGGAGTCCGGCGTTCATCTAGAATTGTGAAATTGACCTACGGGTAAGCCAGGAGTGGCATCATGAGTTGGGGCATTCTCTCCCTATGCAAATTTTTAAAAGAATTGTTCCCTATCATGAAATAAATCAGGCGGAGATTAACAAAAACATTTAGGGGAAGAGAGTGGAGGTAGGATGAAAGGGAGCCTTCATAGAAGAAAAGTAAAATCCTTTTCAGGGATTTTGACCTAGTTGCTGAACTCAAAACTCTTATGCAAACCTCCGACAATCAACTGATACCTGGCTTAGGTGACTAAATGCTAGCATAACACGGGATCTCCATCGCTAACTTTGCCAGTGCACCACTGTTCTGCCCTGTGATACAGGACAAATACGTGCCAACATTTCATGAACAAAAGGAGGTTGTTTTTTCTGGTTACAAAAATTGCCATTATCAAATGAAGGAATCCCTTCTCCAGAAATTATTTTACATGGTTTTGCCTGATGGTAAGAAATAAACCGAAACTAAGACAGCTTCTTTTCTTTTTAGGCCAGAGGTGTCCAATGTAGGTCCAGGAGAGAGATGTAAGATTTTCAGGATTATCTACAATATATAAATGTTTATCTTTTACATATTCACTGGTTATCTTGAAAAGATGGCATGGGTCTGGTGCTTTTGTACCTACAATGGAAACTCCTGGCCTAAGGACTATGTAGGTTTCATCAATATTGTTTCAGCATGGGATTTGTTCTTGCACTTTAGTTGCTCAACCTAATACATTTTTAAGAAGACTATAACAAAATATAAATTAGGCTTAGCAGCTTAAATGTGTATAATAACATGTCTTTTAGGAAGGGGGCACAGCTCACAATTCCTCTAGTTATACAGAAATGTTAAGAATATTATACAGGTACAGAAGTGACTGAAAAGTATTTCCGAATTGAATTCTGGAATTGGGCAGGCTTTAGGGCATGTACAGGTACAACTGACCAAGCGTTTAGGTTGTTACTCCTTCACTGGAAGGTGGTCACCATTGGCAAAGGCGGTCTTTATTTGGCATTTATTGACTTAAAGACCGCCTTTGACCTGGTTCCCCGAGACCGCCTGTGGGCTATATTGGAGGAGATGGCGATTTCCCCACCAATCCTAAACCTTTTGGCACGCATGCACGATGGTACCTATGCCCGTATTAGATGGGGCTCCCAAGGGCAAAAAACCGATAGGATTCCTGTGAACCGAGGGGTACGCCAGGGTTGCGTGTTAGCCCCAACACTTTTTTCTTTGTTTGTGAATGGTGTGGTCTCTTTTCTGCTTGAAATAAACGCAGATGCTCCGGTCCTGGCGGGCGATAAAGTGCCCACCTTACTTTTTGCAGACGACACACTGTTGGTCTCGAAAACACCCGTGGGCCTGCAAAAGTTGCTGAACCGCTTCTGCTTGTTTTGTGAGCTCAGGGGCCTTGTTATTAACACCACGAAAACTAAGCTCCTCTATTTCAATCCTAGTAAGTCCTCCAGGTCCACCCTCTCTCTTGATGGAGAACCATTGGAGCGTGTAAAAGAATTTGACTACCTGGGAATTAGAATTACACAAAACTTGAAGTGGCAGCCCCATATTGATAAAATGCTTCTGAATCATAAAAGGGTGGCTGGTGCTTTGGGGCGAGAACATCGTATGTCCACCACTAAGCCCGTTGCCCCTGCCCTGGATATATATGCTGCAAAAGCTGTGGGCAGTGCCCTCTATGGTGTAGAGTTGTGGGGTTTCGATTGTATTAGCGGTCTTATCACTTCCGAGAATAAGTTCCTTAGAGAGCTGGTATCCCTCCCAATGGGCACCCCCATCAAACCATTACTGAGTGATCTGGGTCGCCGCTCCATTTGGGACATAGCCAGGCTACGACCCCTTTTATATTGGGCTAGGTTATGGCGGACCCCAGAGCTCTCTAAGTATCTAGATGGTTTGAAAGAGGTGATGAATCTTAATGGCTCCCATAAAATCAGCTGGATCCTTAACATAAAGAAGCTTCTGAACGACACTGGTTTGCCAATCAATTGGGAGCTTGGAGTTCCCTTATCTAAGCTTGAAATTAAGCGAGTTTACTGGAACTGGGTGGACGAGCAAGATCTAAGGGACCTAAACCAAGGAAGGCTGACCGAAGAGTTTAAACAGCACAAATCTAAGCCTCGTTTGGAGCCTTACTTGGATTTTATCAAAAAACCAAGGGATAGATCCCTATTCATTCAGTTCAGGCTGGGAAATCTACCCTTACACGATTACACCTGTAAGTGGAAGCCCCCGTACCAAAGCCCACCTAACTGCCCAATTTGTGAAGGCGTCACTGAAAGTATCGCTCACGTCTTTTTTGCATGCCCAGCCTATGTAAAACCGAGACAGAAATGGCTAAAACCCGCGTGTTTATTGCTCGGAACCAGGAATCATTCCGTAGCACTTAGAATACTCAAGGCTGACACTAGTAAAAGCTTAGTGTGTGGGGTTGCCAAATTTCTGAGCTGGGTTTGGATAATTAGAGCAAAAGCTATGAGATGACTCAGTTTTAACTAATTTTTAACATCCACAAAGCTGCTAATGTTTAATATGCCTCGTAAATTATTTATTGTAACATGAATGTTTTTACTGTAACCAACTTTGCAAAATGTAAGATTTATGAATTGCGGTTCTTCTTTTAAATTTTGTATGTGCCTTTATGATATCTTGTATATCGAAATAAAGCTTTGATGACAAGCAATGGCATGGCTCTTTGTCGATCAGATTTTTTTTTTAAATCAGCTTGAGAGAAATTAGCTTATTTCATTGAATGCACCGTAAAACCATTTCCTCCCAACATCCCATGATATTCAGTCTCATGAGTTGATGCTTTTTAACATGCCACAAGAAAGCTTAGAGAGTTCTCGTTTTGCAAATTACTTCTTAACCATACCAATTTCATGATGTGCATTCAATTTTTCGACACATCTTAAACTTCAAAATAGTTTGCATTCATTGTCTATGTGTCCACTTGGGAACATTGTGTTTAAAGACGTTTAAATGACAGGCCTGCGGAGATGCATAGGCCTTAGGACAGGGGGGGCCTGGTTATACTAGAGTAGGGGGTTGTGTGGCACCTCCTACACAGGGTATTGTGACTCTCAAAGAGAAATGAGGTGGATGCAGGAGTGCGAGAAAATGTCACAAAAGACAAACATGTAGGAATCATATATGCCCAGGGAGTTATTGCATCTTCTGCATAGTTAGCTCTCTACAAACATCTATGTATCACTAACAGCCTATGCTCTGCAGAATGACAGATTGGCACCACTTTGAAAAATAAAAATCTCAAGGGACTACATGACAACCCAAGAGCCTCATAGATAGGTACTGGCTTGCTTGCTTAGCTCGTTTAAAGCCTTTCGACATGTACTTCAAGTGGGCGGTATACTTTTTTCCTGACTAGTCCCTGTATCTGCCCCAGCTGCTATGTACAAAACTTTATCTCAGCATACTCGCCCCAGCTGCTATGTATGACACTTTAGCTCTACGTACCCGCCCCAGCTGCAATGTACGACCCTCTACCCGTACACTCCTGCTGCTATGGACGACAGCCTTGCTCTACGTACCTGCCCCAGCTGCTTTATATTTATTTATTTATTTATTTGAACGGTTTTATAAAATTCGAAGTAGACCCAGAACGGGTATCAGAGCGCTGTACAGAGAGAACAATTAGCATTGTCATGGGGAGACAGTAAAATTACAATACAACAAAGGTAGCATAGGAAGGGCCAGGTGAAGGCCCTACTAGAAGAGGCTGGTCAGTTTAAGCATGGCACTACACCCCAAGAATGATACAGTACATTTTTACTTGAGTACAAATTTAAACCATATTAGAGAGAAAGATTGTCAGGCATACATTTCAATACACAAAGTAAAAAAGATTGTCAAGCACTCGAGGGAAGTGATTATCACACGACCATAGAGGCTATTGCTTTTGAAGTTCTTCCAAAAGTAGCCATTTGACTTGTTTCTTACAGGAAGCAGTTGAGAGATTAGGTATGATTTCAGTCGGAAGGGCATTCCAAATTCTTGGCGCCATAACACTTTACCTCTACATACCAAACCCAGCTACTATGTACAGCATTGTAGCTGTATATACCCACCCCAGCTGCTATGTACAAAACTCTAGCTCTACCTACCTACCCCCGCTGCTATGTATGAGACACTAGCTCTATGTACACACTCCAGCTGCTACAGACAACACTCTAGCTCTGTCATGGACAACACTCTAGCTGTACGTACCTGCCCCGGCTGCTGTGGACGACACTCTAGCTCTATGTACCAGCCCCACCTGCTATGCACGACACTCTAGATCTACGTATCACCCCAGGTACAAAGTACAACACACTACCTGTATGACCAGATCCCAACACCTATGTATGATACTCTATGTCTACTAACCACCCTGGTTGCTACGTACCACTCTAAGACTGTGGCCCTGTCCCTATGCGAGTCCTGTCAGGCGGCTGGGGAGCGGCGAACAGAGACTGTTCGCTCTACTCCCCAGCCTTTTAACCTCTTGTGTCAGGCAAGCCGGATCTGACCAGCCTGCCCGACGTTGCTCCGGCGCGTGAACCGGAACCACTTGAAAGTGCTTCCGGTTCACGTCTGAACAGCCATTCAGGCGTGATACGCCACGTCACTACTGTGCGTGGTGCTCCCGGCCTTCCCCTAGGTGCTGGAGTTTGGCGCAACCGCCATAATGGCGGCGTGCCCGAGCTGGGCCCGCATTTCAATTTGCTGTCTCTAAAAACAATCCCTTCAATTAAGAAAACAAAGATCCTGAGTACATTCAAAGATATAAGTAGATGATATATAGAACACAATAGGCTACTATATATTTTTCCATGTCCAGCCGGACAAGGAATTTATTTTCAATTGGAATCACAAGTATTAAGTCTTAATACAAAAGCAACAATTCTTAAAGTAGGGCACAGTCCTGTACCGTACTAGTGAAAGAGGAACAGTTGGAAGAACATAGTGAGAAAAAAGAATATAGTAAAAAAAGGAAATTTGTCAGGCAAAGAAAGAGCATTCTGGACACTTTTCAAATCAGCCGTCAATGCCAGTGCAGGTGGCCTGGTGCGCATGAAGGTTGGGCGTTATAAAGTTGCAGGTACATCGGGGAGGACATCAATGTCAATGCTGGTGAAGGTTGGACAGGGGGCCGCGCTTAAGGGGCCTTGGTGCTAGTGTGGCTTACCTCGGCTCGGCGGAATCCCTGTGATAACGCCCAACCTTCATGCTCACCAGGCCACCTGCACTGGCATTGACGGCTGCCCTGATGCACCTGCAATTTTAAAACGATGCAGAGGCTCAAGTTATCCACTTGCAAAACACTGACCGCAAAAAAAGCACTGCATGTATATAGACCACTCCGCCAACCGCATTTAATCGCCGAATGTTCACTTACCCAGTGGCACCTTATCCACACACTGAGTGCCATTAGAACCACAGCTTGGTAAATACCGATACTACTTTCACCAGCCTGGAGTGCCAGCCCAGCTATCTCCGAATGTGACTGCTAAGAACTCCGACCAGTATCAATTCACTATTATATTCACTGGGTAGTTGAAATCACCTTCACTGTTGCATCTCCGCCACACAAACACCAATCGTTTTTCTCACTGCGATTCCGATTCCTTTAACATGTAAAATGCTGACTTCTCAAAAATTCTCTTGCCCTTGTTTTTTAAAAACCTATTGTCCTTTTTCCTTCCCTGTTTTCTCCTCAACAGGCGTATGATTATCTAAACCAGGCAATTAACTCTGTTTAGTCCTGATGATGATCCCTTTGTAACTAGAGCACGGGATCGAAACGTCGACCTTCTCAAGTAGACATACATTCAACCATTGTATATTATTTTGTATGTACTACTCTGGCAAACACTTCTAACACTGATTTGAAAAGTGTCCAGAATGCTCTCTTTCTTTGCCTGACAAATTTCCTTTTTTTACTATATTCTTTTTTCTCACTATGTTCTTCCAACTGTGCCTCTTTCACTAGTACGGTACAGGACTGTGCCCTACTTTAAGAATTGTTGCTTTTGTATTCAGACTTAATACTTGTGATTCCAATTGAAAATAAATTCCTTGTCCGGCTGGACATGGAAAAATATATAGTAGCCTATTGTGTTCTATATATCATCTACTTATATCTTTGAATGTACTCAGGACCTTTGTTCTCTTAATTGACTAATACCCATGGTCCTCAGTTACCTTTTGAGTCCCCCTTGTTTCCCTAAAAAGTCTAAAAACAATCCCAGCTGCTATGTACCATATTCCTACTCTGAACAACCGCACCAGTTACTGTGCCTATCACCCACCCTGTGTACCCAACCCAGCATTTATGTTAAACAATTTATGTATGTAAATACACTCTGGAAAAGTGCATACTTTAGAAAAACACGCCATTAGGGAACAGAACCCCGGGATCCCGGACATGCCCTCGTGACACCGGGCATTGGGATTGGACAGCGGACTAGCAGGTATCCCTTTCGGGGCAAAGACGTGACGTCACTTCCGGCCAGGACCGGCAATAGGGAAGGGGGGGGGGGGGGGAATTGGAGGGGGCCTATTTAGGGCAACTTGCCCAGACCTTCATCCTCTCCTCCAGCGCCGACTCCGGTTACAGTGGACTCCTTCGAATCTCCCACCCACCCATCCGTTTGATTTAGAGCTTGGGAAGGTGTAGGAAGTCGTACTGTGAGTGACGGTAAGGAGGCCACACAAATTGCCTTACATTGTGAAGGGGAGTCCTCCTGCATACTGCCTAGGCCAGCACTGAGGGGGAGAGATGGTAAGTTCACCCCCAGAGAGAATGGAGAAGCCAGCTGGGGGCAAGGGCAACAGGTTACAAGCTATGGCATGGGGGTGCGGCCCCTGGTTATACCCTACAAGCCCCCTTGGGTAGCTTGGTGATGGAGGGTGGATCCCTAGGGTTGCAGACAAGGACTCGATGGCAGGGGCTCACCTCTAAAGGACGCCGGTGGGTTGCACCTTGCGTGGTTCTCAGTTGGGGGACGCGAGCCTGAGGGCTCCTTAGTGCTGGAGCGATAGAGAACATTCTTGGTATAGGAATTAAGTATATCATTTCTGATGACGATTAATGATGATGTTTAAATAAAATGTAAATATGAATTTAGTGATCGAATTTGATAAATATATATCTTATGGAATGGGAATCTTATTATTCAGATTGTCATGTTTATGTGTGGTGTTTGTGTAATAAACATGGCCGCTTTTACCCATAGCTCTTGTAATCAGTTCTTGATTTGTGGGTTCCAATGGGGGGCAGGGACGGGAACAACCTGGGGGATCCGGGCCCTATTTCTCTATCCACCCACCCATACTGTCCACAACACTAACTATGTGTCAATCCAAGCTGCTATGTATCTCACTCAACAACTGCGAACCTAAACAGTTTCTCTGTACAACAGTCTACCTCTGTACTCGCCCCAGATGCTGTTACATCCCGCAAATCAATGTGAAGCAGACGCTAAGTGCATATATTTTCTGCTGCAGCTCTTAAAGATTGAATTTTGAGCTCGACCACAGAAGTGAGGGTCGTCTTGAAAGCTTGTAAATAAATGTGTTTGTCAGCCTAATTACATGTTTGTGCACCTGGGAGGAACACACAAAGAGTGAGATGTCCGGGTAAAAAAATGTTCTCATCAATTGTTTACTAGGCCCATGAATGCATGTGTTAATGTGTGTTGGGATGGGGGACAGCACATATGAGATTTTGTGGCCCTTGTTCCCCCCCCCACACAATTATTAATGTGAAATACAATCCACCACTTGCTAAACATCTTGTAGATTTTACTAAAACGTTTATTTCTCAAATAGATCAAAAGTTGATGAAGAGAAAGCGCCGGCTGTGCTTCTGTGTAGGGGCAAATGCAAAAAGAACAATTGATGGCCAGAATGCAGAACAATGTCGTACATTCACCCCCGAACAGAGATCCGGGCCTAAATCCATCGTTTTTTTGCTCACCATGCCATTCCAGTCTGTGTAGGGGCAGGCCTCTGCAAAGTTTAACTAATCACCTTTCACTTGCTGTATTCAGATGCTAAACTGACACTAATATTGAGCAATGTACCGCCGACTGAATTCATCATTGCTAAAATAGCACAAATAAACGAAATAACCACTGCTACAGATTGTGGCGTATAATATACGTCCTCGCTAAATAATGTCAACCCTGCCACATAATTTGGGCCTCCATTGCCTCACAATTTCAGTGTCCCTGGTGTTGGGTATCTGCAAGTAATTAAGGGGGTCGTTTCCTATTGGCTATTGATTTCAGCCGTGACTCCATAACTGCAGACTTAGCTTCGCTGACTGTTCAGTAATGCATACGAGACCTCGTGTACATATGTGTAAGTGACATATCTTGTGTCTGGGTTAACACGCACACCAACACGTCCACACAGGCAGCGCTCACGGATACCAGCATCAAGGCGTGTGCATGATTTTAGGCACATTCCTTACTGGATGTCGCGACAGTACCACTGCATTTCAAATGTGTGTAACACTGTTGGCAACAATAGTGCTCTACAATCCATCCACGGAATCCTCGGACTCCTGCCGAAGCTGGTAGCCGTAGCACACCACGCCATTTCTTGACAGGGCCCCCAATGCCCACGTTAGGCTATGGCCGTCCGATGGCGGAAAGCCCTCCCCGGTAATGTTAACTTTAAAAAGAGCCCCTTGGCTAGCCGCTGTGGCTCGGTCGCTGATCTAAAATATTCATGTACATTACTGTTCATGGGACATGCCTTGGTTTGTTTGAAATTCTCCGTTGCTCCTGGACATACAAACGTGTGAACAGCTCAGCATTCTTCAGATGTGGGTTTTTGTTACGTTGTTTCCCGAGATAAGTGAAAAATGCCTGCCTTTGGCAGTTGAGGAACGCGCTGGCAGGCGGCGCTGCTCGGTGCAATCCTGGAATTCTTCTCCACCCCAACCCCCGCCCCCCCGCACATGTTGCGCTTCCCGTATGCAAGACCCCCAGGGGCGCCGGACAATCCTGTGATCTTGGCCTTCACAGAGAACTTGCCTTTTGCCATGGATCTTGTGGGGGTGGGGGGTGGGGGCTGGGGGTTGGTTGCTGGGAGGAGGTAGACAGACACACAAGACAGCCGGCCTTCTGCCCCGTCTACCCTGCACTATGCAGTGAAAGAAAGCCTTCCCTTTTAAGAGCCTCCTACGAATACCAGAACTGCCCATTTAAAGAGGCCTCAATCACGTTTTGTTGCTAGGCTTACTTGAGAAAGGATCCATTTACGGGCTGAAAAACATCTTGTAGTACATTTAAATGAACTGCAAAAGTATGTACACACACCACACGTCTCTTCTGTGTGCATGGTACACACAAACGCAAGTGTGCAATTTTATAGAATATACATATTATGCTTGGCTGCACAAAATTAAAGTGGTAGTGAAAACCACATTTTACAAAGAGCTGTGAAATATGAAAAATATGTGGAACTGTAAACTGAATTTATGTAGTGCTTACTACCCTTGATGAAGCGTTGCAGAACTGTGCAGCAAGAAGGCGGCTACTCTGGAATGTACGGTTAGAGTTAAACAGATAGCACAATTTGTAATATGCGCTTTTATTTTTTTGTATGGGTTAGTTGTGGTTTAATTGTGCTCTCGAGATCTCCGGCTTTTAGTGTAATGTTTTGAAATGGATAGATTCATCTATATGGATGATTAAAGGGAAGATAAAATACGGGTTCATCAGAATAACGACAGCCCTACAAACCACTCTGTGCAGCTTAACCATTGCCAGGGCTACTAGAATTATGTGGCAAATGTATCTAAATCTGAAACGGTTATCGAAAGTATGCAGCACGTTCTCGGGCAGGATTAATTTAATCCATTTGAGCTAAATAAATTTTTTGCAAATTGACTATGGGGAAAATTCTGTAAATGCATAGTTACAAGGTATGCGCTGCAGCCTCAGAACGAATTAAAGGTAAAGGTTCTGACCATTAATATTATGTATGTTAAGTACTCAATAATTTTACTGATGTGTGTTAAACCTAATCTCTCACACTCTCATTACCCCTAACAACTCTCTGGTTAGCATTCTATGTCACACCTATTCTCGTATTCAGTATGCAATTAATGGTATAATTAACAGCTCTTTAATGCATATAGGCGAAGAGCGCTTTACAAAAAACACTGTAAATAGTCTATTATTTCGAAGTGGTTAATTTCTACCCCAAGGCAGCACAACAGAGCACCTGTACATCTATGTGCACAGGAAAGGCCTATGCACCAGGAATGCACAGTCCCCGTCTCTGAGCGCTGTCTTTTTACCCTTTCTGTTGATAAAGAACAGCATATACGGACAAGGCAGAATAGTTCCAGCATTTGTGCTGTTCTGAAAAGCACAACTTTCGAATGCAGTGACCAGTTTCCATGGGTGGCCACTTCATGTGCTCACGGACAATTTCCTGGCGCGCTTATGTGTTTTAATGCCGCATTACAGACCGAAGTGTTTTACTTGTGTGGGCGCGCGAGGAATATGGGCTCTCTAAGATTCCTTTTGTCTGTTGACAGGTCTGTGGCCAGAGCTCAGTTACAGGGACTCCTAGTGGAAGAATCGGGGTTGACACCATCCAGCAACAATTTATAGAGCTCGATTGAAAAACTTGGCAGCGTGGGTCTGTGTTGTGTTAACACAAATTGCGCAGCGCCTTCTGCAATTAGTGTAGCACGGCATCGCTATGGGGCTTACTAACCACCTATAACAACCCAAGCTGTTACACCGCTAGGTACACTTTAAGAGAAGACAATGACATGACAGTTCCAAGCCGGAGTCCGAGTTACCTCAAGGTTTCACACCAAAGGAGGAATGCATGTGCCTTTTCGGTGCCCATTGCCGGCGTATTAACATCTATGATTGTCTATTCTTTTACTTACACTGGGATTCCCGCATTAGGCATGTCCACAGATTTTCTGCATTTGGCTAGTGCGTTTGCCTCGTCACGCCGGAATGTAAACTCACTGGAAGCCCTCTTTTACAGAATACATATTTTAACCCACCCCTTACCCTATAGAACGTCGTTTCAGCCGACATATGGCCCCTGAGATGGTCAGCTAATGTCTAAGTCCTCGTGCGGGGTCTGGGCGCAGCAGACTTCGCACTGTACTTTCACAGCCTGGCGCAGGTCGCCGAGGCACAAAGGAGCTGTAGGGCACCGGCAGAGACATTCAAGGCAGAAGGAGGGTGAGGTGGGCGCAGAAACGCCCCTGTAGGTAGCAGCGGAAGGGCTTCACGCCCTCGCCCGACGAGCAGCACATCCGACATGGAAGTGAACCTGGGAGAGAGCACGCTTCCGGGTCACCACGCCCTCAGCAGGTCGGCGGTGGAAAAGAAAACAGTTCAAACAAAAACGCTACTCGGAAGCTTGAGGGATCGAAAAACCTCGGTGGGTTACTATCTTATTGCATTTTAAAAACAGGAAGAGGGTGATTTTCTGCAATAAAATCGGGGGACGGTGGCATTGCCAGTATGAAGAGAGGGAGCTTAATATTTCCCAAGAATCAGGACATCTTGATAAAATACATCACATGAGATGGGGAAACAATTCAGCCCTGGCGAAACCGCTAAAATCAGTCCCACTCCCTTTATATCTCCGCACAATCTCTCGCTTTCCATTGATTCATTCTCTCTCTTCTCTTCCCCATCTCTATTCTCTTCTCCCTCTCTGATCGCTTTCTCTATCTACCTTCTCCCTACCTCTCTTTCTGTCTATCTTGAAGCTTCTCTTTAACTTCTGCAATCAATCTTGGGGAGCTGGAAAAAAAATGTTGTTTGCGCTTTTCTCTGTGCCCATAAAACACTATCTAATGAATCGAAGTGCACAACTAAAGCTAGTCATTAGATCAGTACATTTAAATAACAAAAAGCACATTAGACTTCACAAGAAAGGCAGGTAACTGATAAGTTTCAAACCTTAAAGGTTTATTAAAAGGTTAAACTATTTACTGATTGGAAATCATCCAATTAATGTCAATCGATACATGAATACATTAGTAAATATGAAGTTCAAATCAATAAAAGTCATATAAACAAATGGTAGAAATATAAAATCACCTCAAGGGGAAACATTAAGAACATAAGTACTCTACAGTTATAATTCATGTTGATTGTGAATATTAAAACTGTAAAAGACCAATAAAATGTTTTTAAAAAAAACCCATAAGTACTCCCGTAAAGCTAGTACTTTAAATCTCCTACTCTGCTCTGCTCAGTAAGCGTTCTAAAAGAGTTTTAAACTATAACCTTCTTTGCTGCAGCTTAATGCACACTATTCTAATATTTTCTACACTTATACATAGTTCCCCCAAAGTGATCCAATCAAGTTAAAAGTATAAAGAATCAATCTCAGACTCACTAGTTTCCAGGGTTGGACTGGGAACCCAAAGCAGCCCTGGCAAATTTTGTCAGACGAGCCCCGTATGGTGCACAGCGAGTGCATGCGCTAGCCTGAACACTACAAAGAGGGTTGTGGGAAAGGGGTCTCCCCATAAAACAATTGTGGGAAATGGTGCATCCTAAAACACATTTTCATTAAATATATTCAATTGTATTAGCTTTTAAAGCATAGTAAATTATGTGATGACCCTAATATGCACCAGGATATGACAATCTTTGTCAGGGTTCTTCAAAGATCCCCCCACTATCACTTTCCAACTGTGCCTCTCATCTCTCCGTAGTCCCTCTCTCATATGTATTTTATTTGCTTTATAGCACCTCTCATATCAGTAAAGGGAGTCGGAGCACTTAACACGGAGAGCCTTAAAAAATTTGGATTTACAGATGAAGATTATGTCAAACTGGTAGGTACGCACACACAATTTGATAATCTGAGTAAAAGGAACCCATCCAATAATGAAGATTTCAATACATTGATTTATAAAAAAAAGAAAATTGAGAGGATAGAAGCACATAAATAATTTATGTTGGAATACTTAAGAGCCAGAGTTATTCCTCAAGGCCCAGAGAGTAATAAATATTCCAGGCCTAATTGTCAATATCCGCCAATTTTTTGAAAAGTGGTCCATGACAGCGAACTACTGTTCTCGAGACCTGTGACTAGTAGAAACAGCCAAATAATTCATCTAAATATTGACGAGTGAATTATCAGAATTAGAAGATAAGATCAAAAAGAAAAATGCATTAGAAGATGCGAAGAAAAAACTGGAGAAAGTAGATAGTGAATTAGCATTGTTTACAGATTACCTCACAAAGAGGAAAACAGATAAGTTGAAAAAAGACATCAGGTATACCACTCGAGAGAACCTATGCATATCCTGGCACAACAATATTATAATCAGGACCAGTTTAACGACAGATCATTTTCGCCTAATAACCAACATAAGAAAGTACTGACTTTTTCAGATTCCGATAATGAGGGAGGTTCACACGAATTCGATCAAGCAGGAAGACAATATCCATTTGACATTAACCAGTCAGAAGCACATCCTTTTTTAGCCAGGCAAGGGACAGGGAGGATCCGTCAAAAATTTCGGTACCAGACCAACTACAGGGGCAACTACCAACAGATCCATTACCTACCAAACAACTTTCAAATGTTAGAGACCTGAAATGCCCAATACTGAAGACAGGGAAATTAATACCTATTTTCGATTTATCTCATACCAAAATTGATCCTTCTATTAATTCCTTGCTATATAAAGGGTTATCCTTTGTACATCACTCTAAAATCAACATATTTGAATTGCACAAAGACATTCTAGACTTTTTTTCGCAAACTACATTTGAATAAGTATTTTGCAGGAACAGCGTAATCATCTGATAATTATTCTAACTTATCAGACTGTTTCCACCTTCCATCTTGACTCCATCTCTAGATCAGTTAGAACCATATGGCGAGGTATTGCCTAGTCCCCCCACTCCTGGACATACCTTTTACCTGCTCACTTGTTGACCTTAGGGAACCACATACCCTCCACTTCCCACCCCCCAAGGCATCCACAATGGAAAAGCAACACACAGTGGCTTGGGTTAGGGGGTCGTAAAACCAGGCCGTATTTTATTATTAAAATAACAAAACATTCATTTTTATATTTATAATATGCAGAAAAGTCCAGTCCATTACATTGATATGTACAGTATTACATTGATATATAGAGTATTCCAGTTGGCTATCCTTAACATGTTTCTAATACATAACCATTCCTGTCTTAACCCCTTGCATGCCGTCCGACGTCGTGGTGGACGTGTGCGGAGGACGGCCGGGGGCCGTCCGAATCCCGCCTACTATTTAAATCACCTGCACAGCCCAAAAATGTGCGCAGCATGCAAGGGGTTAAGCTAAATGTTCAACAATCAATCCATTTTCTTGGTATCCCTGTTTGAGCCTATGGCAAGGTGAATGACTAGTCCAAGATGTACGAGGGCCCACCCTCCTACCGGAGTGTCTTGCGCAGTGGGCCCAGTTGCCAGAGGTTACCTCCCCAGGCACCCCCTATGCCCTCAATATTATTTCCAAGGGGCTGTGCTGTCATGCCAAGTTTCCTGCGCCACTGCGCCTTGTGCGGGGGTTGGCCCAAAATACCTACCGGAAGCGGAATGTCCCCATCCCGCACCCTTCCAGCCTACTAGCTGTAACTGCCCCCTGGAGTACCAAGAAAGACCAACTGTCCCCTCCCACAGGCATCCTCATCTGACAATGGTGATGCCTACTAAGGACCGAAAAAATATGCCCACCAATCATAACCTTACTGCCACAGGCCAGCATAGTTGACCGACTATCTGCACACCCCCCTTGCATCTCCAAGGTCCCTCTAACCAAGCTAATAGGTTTTCCAGATACATTTCATTTCTAATTTTGGAGAGATGCACTCCATCCTGCAGCAAAAACCTTTTACCCCTGATGCACCCCTCCCCCACCAGCCATATCAGGAGGGCTTGTGCAGGGGCCCGTCTGCCCGCTAGGATACCTCCCTCAGGCACTCCCATACACCCATCTTCCTCCTACCAAGGGCCTGTGCTTAGCTTGCGCCCACTACGCATGGGCTGGTGTGTGTGAGGTCAACAGTCCTGCACCTGCATCTCTGTAACTCCTTCTGCGCCCACAGGAAAGTGACAAAGGATCCAGTTGCTGTCCAAGAAACTCCTTGGACGCTACACCTTGTCAATGCCTCACGTGGGAGTGTAACATGTAGAGTCAATGTAGGCTTTGCTGAGCTACGCAAAAATGCACAACCTCAGCGAATCATGCCCGTACTGCTGCATCATGCGGCCTTTGAATCCTGCTGAACGTTCCTTGCCAAAGATGCGGATGACAGGGGCACTGCCATGATCCATCTACGCATTTAATACTCTGGCAACAATAGGCTCAGCCTACCATGAAAATGCTACCCATACCTAAGGAGTTTGAGTTAACTGAATACCTGCTAGACCAATTCCCGCTTACTTCGCTCACATACAAGCTCATCTTCTCAGTAATTTGCAAAGAATTAATTATTAGTGTGGGTACCTGTGGCACAGGGTTAGCACATGCATTAGCAGAGGCTGAGACTCTTATCATAGTAGTCCCAGGATATACGGAGTGTCAATGCTACAAGGCATTATCAGTATCATTTTATAGAGGTGCAGGCCAACAAAACAGTACTGCTAACGAAAAAGACACAAGACAGGAGCATACCATTAGCAAAGTAAGGAAAACGACCCACCCCCCCCTCCCATCCATAGTGCCTCAACTGGGTGCCGCCCACATAAATATATTGGTACCTTAAACTTAGCCAATACCATGGACCATGCATAGCACCCTGCCAATTCCTTCAGTGTTCACATTCTACCATGCGATTCAGTCTGCTATATACCTAGAGTGCACCCACTCATATCCTGAATACTGTTGATTTTGAAATGAACTGATAAACGGAGCGACTGTCATGATCCTCTTAAGAATTATGGAACATCGCATCCCTGCCCTTCCAAAACACTACTCCTCTATAGGCAGCTCTGGATGGAAGAAGAGCCGCTCAGGTGCACATCCACAAAACAAAGAAGCAGGCTAGCTTGACAATTAACACAGTCCTCATCAGCCACAGCTCATACTCTCTACAGACGGGAGCAGAGATATCTCCAGCGCAGCAGCCAAAGTGGCACCTCGCCCAACTGTCTCAGAGGGGCCGACTGGACACAAAACACATCACAATTGCCTACAAATGAAAGGATGGCAGGCCCACACTTCCTGCCTGTATCATCACAGTTGTCAAAAACTAGGCCTGCACAACAAGCAGGAGCCCGTCTCATAAAATGTCTGCCACAATAGCACATGCATCCCATTTCTCACCTCCCCTCCGTTCTATTAGCAATGATGAATGCTTTTGATACCAATAAATAAATTTCACTCTGTTTTTGAGCAAACCTGCTATGTCTGGTGAGTTTCATTCATTTGCTCCTGGAATGGTGCCAGTATGTCCCCATCAAAATGGTGTCAGAGAGTGGGAACATTGGAGGACTGTGATGTCACTAGTTGGTAAGTGAGATGTACGCTAAATAACTAACTTGCCTTGCTGCAAGAGACCTTTCAGTCTTTCAAATGTGTATTTAACACATAGTATTAATAAAATGTGCATTGAGTGGCATTTAAAAAAGACAGGGGACTGTAGAGAATTTGTAAAAAAAAATATTCCCTGTATCAATACACTAATTGATATGTGGCATACACTGCAGGAGAGCCTGGGTTAGAGGATAATTTATGTGTACCTACACATATAAGAAGTAGAGTGAAGCAGGTGACTAATAAGTAACTAAGTTACTTTATGTCAATAAATATTGACAAATGGCTAGACCCTTAGGGTTTTTTTTACAATCAATTTTCAGGAGACCCTATGCTAGTAGGGGGTATTGATTTTACCCACAAAAAGAAACCCTCCCAGAATATATTGAGTGGAGCTTCTGATTTGCTGGTTGCACCGGAACACAGGGAATCATTTTGAAATATGCGTAGTTATGTCATGGATGAATCACTGCATTGGAAGGGTATTGATCTTCAGTACTGGACCTCTATCTTTCCTTGATTGATATAAAAAATGGAGCGCATTAGTGCATGAGAGAAGGAAATTGGTTTTATATGTGATGTCTCTGGCTGGTCCATTACTGTTGATTTCCCTCTTATTAACTCATTCTCTCCACTACCTAACAACTTTTCCCATGTAGGAGACCTTTTGAATTTATCTTTCTGGCTGTAAGCGCACATTATGAGTAAAAATTCAAAATGTCACAAGACAGGATCTCAGATGAAAATCATGTTAAGCTCACTAGAAAGCTGTTGAAAAAAATGTCAGGAGAGAAAAATTCAAATGACGGTAAGAATATGAATGACATAAAATATGTTAAGTGGCTGCACTCATAATGAGAAAGTTTGGAAATTTACTCTTGACAGTGGCAGTCGTAAAACATCTTTCAGGGTTAGGAAAAAAGTGGTTGGAGGAAAAGTGAACTTGGAAACATTAAGATTTTCACATGAGCAAATCTACACATGTAAATTTGCTCATGGAAAAATGCAGTTCACAAATATTTTCTAGGAGTACTATTTCTTGGCCTACTTCTGTAAATTCTTCTGAATTCAATGAAACCATGTATATGCAAGGATATATGCCATGCATGCACTTTTGAGACTTTCTTTAATAATTGGGCCTCCAATTAGGCCTAGTGTTATCCATGACCTTTTGTGTATATTAAAATGATGCCTGTCACTCTCTCTCTCTATCAGCTGGCATCACTGTGAGTGACATTATTCTGCTCTTTCACAAGGAGCTTATTGACACACAAAGTAGTTTTGTACAGTGCCCAGAACTCCTGTGGCAATGTGTACTTTTTGAGACCAAAAACGATTTTTGCTTTCGCCAATGCTTGTTAGAATGGCGAGGGCCCAGCAGCTCCAACACTGACATGGGTTTCACAAAAACCATGCCTAAAAAAATAAATTAAAAAAAAGACTGACCTCCAATTTCAGACCTACTGGCTTTGGCAATGCTTGTTTATTTTTCTTAAATGTATTTAAACAGGTTAAACTGATTTTCCATTATGAATATTTTTGGGAAATACTAGCATACATCAATATGTTACTAAATAATGCTGCAAAGATATGATTCCTAAAATATTACAGTAGTTTAGCAAAATGTTTTTTTTCTTTCTTGCATTTTGTAAACGTTTTATTTTGAAAGCAAAGAATAATCACACTTGCTTTCAAGCATCTGCAAATATTTGCATATAATAAGAGAACATTCTGGGAGCATTATACATAGCCTCATATTACTAAACTTTGTGTGTACAAATTTATACTGGAACCACCATCAGTAGTGCAGTCAGAGCTTACAACATTTAAGAATCGGAGGCTTTTGGCAGCAGCTGTTAACCAGGACGTGTCAAAGAGGGCAGAAAAGGTCCTAGGGTCAGGCTGGAATAGATTTGTAAAGGGTGATTTTAGGAGCACAGAGCAAGCAGTTTTGTCTGAGACAGACCTGGTTAGCTCAGTGACTTTCCGTAGAAAAAGGCACTAAATAGAAAAAAGTAGGCCTCACAGAGAAAAACGAATTTGTGTGTTTTTATAAAACTAGGACATAACAAATATTAAAAATAGATCCAAAATGTTGCAGCACTCTTGTGGCATATGCACTTTATTATGACATTTCAAGAAAACTCAAAATGACAGTAGTGTAAGCTGAATTTATCATTGATGTGGAGTAGATTTGACTCTCCTTAGATACATGATACTAAGATTTATCTCTAACTGGTTAAAATATGTTGTTGCACCACATAAAAAGTGTGAATATTAGTTTATTTAACAACACCAATATTACTGTCTCTTAGTGACAAACTTAAAATGTAGTGTGGCCGAATGGCTGCAGTGTCAAATACAAAGGCTATCAAAAGTAATGCAAATAGTAGCTCTAGAGACCTGAATTACATTGCACGCCTTAATGCACAATAGTTCTGGGCGCATTATGCCAATTCTTTAGGTGCTAGGAAGCACACTGCACACAAATAAAAATAAGTATAAAAAAAACAGGAGAAGTTAGATCCTACCTTTCAAATATCAGGACAGGCACGGAGAAGGAAATGCTTTTCAGTCATGCGTCTCGAGAGATACTTTCAAATATGATCGTACCTTTTAAAATATCACCACGGAGGCACACAGCCTTCTGGAGAAGTTTCTTTGAACAAATAAGTCACATGGGGTAACGTCGCATTTTTGATCTGAGGTTAGCCACTATGTGTGTGTACAGGGCTGTGTTTGATTGAACGGGCAACATATTCCTTTTCAGCAGATTTGCTTCTATTTTGGCCTACAGCAAATAACACGTGTTAAGCAAATGCAAACTCCAGTGCAACTTATTCTAAAGCACAAGTTACTTACCTTCGGTAGCGATATATCTGTAAGAAACAGTAGTTAGTATTAGATTCCTTACCTTAGAATATCCCCAGGCGTCAGACTGGATCTGGAAATTTTTGCGTAGCAGTACCCAAGGTAGGCGTCGTCCGCGGCTCCGCGTCCGTCGTCGGCGCCGTGATGACGTCGTCGGAGTACTTAGACGCCGCCTCCGCGCGCTGACGTCAGTTCTTATACACAGCTTTTCCGCGCCAGAAACGCAGAGCCATGATAAAAACCGACACTGGTGCCATGAAACTAGGGCCCTGAAAGGGGGTGAACTCAACCCTAGATATCGGTTCGCAGAACGGGGAGGATGGGTGGGGCGGTAAGGAATCTAATACTAACTACTGTTTCTTACAGATATATCGTTCCCGAAGGTAAGTAACTTGTGCATCTGAAAGAAACAGGTCAGTATTAGATTCCTTACCTTGGAATAGATACCCCAGCAATACCAACCCCGGTGGTGGGTCTGCGAACCAATGATCACACCAGAAAGTCCTGGAGGACGGAACGGCCAAAGAAGCCATCCCTCCGGACTTGGCTGTCCAGGCAGTAGTGTTTTGCAAACCTGTGCAGCGAGGCCCACGTAGCTGCCTGACACATGTCCTGCAAGGGTACTCCCCGGCCCAGGGCAGTAGTAGCCGCAGTGGCCCGAGTGGAATGGGCCCTCAGCCCAACAGGAGGCTCCTTTTTAGCCAAAGAGTAGCATGCCTTGATGCACAACACGACCCACGAGAGATGGTCCGTTTGTGCACCGCCCGCCCCTTCTTAGCGCCCACGTAACCAACAAAGAGTTGGTCATCCACCCGGACCTGGCGTGTGCGGTCTAGATAGAATGACCGCGCACGTTTTGGGTCCAGACGATGGAGCCGCTCTTCCTCTTTAGAGGGATGCGGAGGCGGAAAGAAGGTGGGCAAGGTGATGGAAGGCCCGATGTGGAAGGCTGTGACTACTTTGGGCAGGAAAGAGGGTCTTGTCCGCAACACAACCTTGTCCGGATGGACAGAAAGGAAAGGAGGTTTAGAGGAAAGGGCCTGGAGCTCACTCACTCTCCTGGCAGAGGTGATGGCAACCAGGAAAGCAGTCTTCAGAGTAAGAAGGCGAAGAGGACAGTTATGAAGTGGCTCAAAGGGAGCGCACATCAGGTAAGTGAAAACCCGATTCAAGTCCCACTGGGGCATCACGAAAGGAACAGGGGGAAACATATGAGTGATGCCCTTCAAAAATCTGTTAACAATTGGAAACTTGAACAAAGAAGGCTGATCAGGTAGCCTCAAGAAAGCGGAAAGGGCAGAAAGGTAGCCCTTGATAGTGCCAGAGCAGAGCCCTGCTGGGCAAGAGAAAGAAGGAAGAGGAGAACCTCTGAAAGAGGGGCAGAAAGAGGATCCACAGCCTTTGCTGTGCACCATGCCACAAATTTGTTCCACCTGCAGGCGTATATCGATGTTGTGGAGGGACGCCTGGCTGCCAGAATTACGTCACAGACTTCAGGAGGCAAGTCAAATGGCCTCAACTGTCGCAGCTCAATCTCCAAGCATGGAGGTGGAGACTGGACAGGTTCGGGTGGAGGACCGTCCCCTGCTGCTGCGACAGAAGGTCCTCCTGAAGAGGCAGACGAATCGGGGAATCAACTGACATGCTGAGTAGCTCGGGATACCAGTATCTTCGTGCCCAGTCCGGAGCCACAAGGATGACTTGGGCCCGGTCGCGCTTGATCTTCTTCAGCACTCTGGGCAGAAGTGGTATAGGTGGAAGTGGTATAGGCGGAAAGGCGTACAACAGACCGCAACTCCACTCGCGACGAAAAGCGTCTCCGAGCGAGTGCCGCCTTGGAAATTCCAATGCGCAGAACTGATGACATTGCGCGTTCTCTTCTGTGGCGAATAGATCTAACCAAGGCTCTCCCCACTGCTGAAAGAGGCCTTGCGCCACGTCCTAGTTCAGACGCCATTCATGATCCATCATGCACCGACGGCTGAGTTTGTCCGCCCTGGCGTTCAGAGAACCTGCCAGGTGTTGAACCACCAGGGTCACGCCCTGATGTTCCAGCCACTGCCAGAGGCGCAGAGCCTCCTGGCATAGGGTCCACGACCCCACCCGCCCTGTTTGTTGCAGTACCACATGGCGGTGGTGTTGTCCGTGAACACCTGCACTACATTCCCCCGGACAGAGGGGAGGAATGCCTTCAGTGCAAGCCGGATCGCCCGCAGCTCCAGAAGGTTGATGTGGAGCCGGGATTCTGCCGGAGACCAGAGGCCTCTGATCTCCGCCTCTCCCATGTGGCCCCCTCAGCCCTGGAGGGACGCGTCCGTCACAACTACGTGCTCCTGTTGGGGTAGGGAGAAGGATCTGCCGCTGACCCAATCGCGGTCCGTGAGCCACCACTGCAACTGTCTCACAGTGCCTTCCGA
Source organism: Lissotriton helveticus (assembly GCF_964261635.1). Lineage (NCBI taxonomy): Eukaryota > Metazoa > Chordata > Amphibia > Caudata > Salamandridae > Lissotriton > Lissotriton helveticus. The sequence goes on from NC_136057.1 coordinate 1,613,221,911, forward strand.
GATCAGGACGTGGTCGGACAGGTTGCCCTGATGCTGGGCCCACTGAAACTTCAGGTCCCACTGCAGAGCCCGCATCCGCCACTGGGCGTGATGCACCAGAAGGATGCAGGAGGCCATCAGCCCCAGAAGCCGCAGCTTCAACCTGACCGAGACTCGGGATAAAGGCTGAAAGATCGGAATCCGTGCCTGAATATCCCGAACCCGCTGCTCGGGATGATAAACCCGAAACTGCGCCGAGTCCAGAACCGCTCCGATGAAGAGGAGCTTCTGAGAGGGGCACAGGTGTGACTTCGGCACATTGATGGAGAACCCCAGCAGATGCAGGAGGTCCGCCGTAGTCTGGAGGTGGCTGACAACTGTCTGGGGCGAGCCCGCCTTCAACAACCAGTCGTCGAGGTAGGGGAAGACTGGAACCCCTAACCAGCGCAGATGAGCTGCGACCACCGCCATCACTTTCGTGAACACCCGTGGGGCGCTGGTAAGGCCGAAGGGGAGCACGGTAAACTGAAAGTGCTCGTGGCCTACCGTGAACCGCAGGTAGCGCCGGTGGGCCGGCAGGACGGGGATATGAAAATAAGCGTCCTGCAAGTCCAACGCTACCATCCAGTCTCCTGGGTCCAGGGCAGCTAAGACCTGAGCCAGTGTCAGCATCTTGAACTTCTCCTTCCGGAGGATGCTGTTAATGTTCCTTAGATCCAAGATAGGGCGTAGGCCCCCTTTGCCTTTCTTGGGTACCAGAAAGTAGTGGGAGTAACAACCACACCCTACTTCTGGCCCAGGAACGCGCCCGATGGCCCCCTTGGCCAAGAGGGCCGTAACTTCCTCTTGCAGAAGTTGCAAGTGATCCCCTGACACGCGGTGGTACTGCGGTGGCATGGCTGGAGGGGTCGCCTCGAAGGGGAGGGAGTAGCCCCTTCGGACGATTTGCAGCACCCACCTGTCCGATGTGACAGTGTGCCAGTGGAGGTGGTGATGGCGAACCCTGCCCCCCACTGGCATCACATGGGCCTGAAAGCACGGACTAGGAGGGCTTTGAGGAGGATGCTGCAGGGGTAGGTGTGGACTGGCCTCGCCGTTGTCCCGGACCGCCGCCACGGCGGTTTCCACGTCCGCCACCGCGCTGGATGGTAGTCTGCGGCCTGTGGCTGGCAGGACGTGTGGGGGCGCCCCTTCCTTGGCCACGAAAGGGGCGAAAAGCATGGTCAGCTTTGTCGCCGAAGAGGCGACGGCCATCAAACGGCATGTCCATAAGTGTGTTTTGGACATCAACCGAGAAATTGGCAGACCTCAACCGGGCGTGGCGACGAATCGCCACCGTCGTTGCCATCGCTCTGCCTAGTGAGTCAGTAGTGTCCAGCCCACACTGGATGGAATAACGCGCCGCATCTCGACCCTCCACAAGGGCTTGGCCGAGTTTAGCCCGGACCTCCACCGGGCATTCTGGCAGCACGTCCGCGACCGTATCCCACATAGAGTGGGTGTAGCGGCCCAAGAGGCATGCGGTGTTGACTGACCGCAATCCTAAACTCAGGGAGGAGAATACTTTCTTTCCGTATTGCTCGTACCTCTTGGATTCCCGGTCGGGGGGAGCCAACGGGAATGCGGTCTGGGAATTAGAGGCCTGGATGACCAGGCTCTCGGGGGTGGGGTGGGTAGACAGAAAGCAAGGGTCGCCCGGAGCCGGGCGGTGGCGCCTGGCCAGGTTCCTATCCACAGGCTGACCTGTAGCGGGCTTGGACCAAGTGCCCAGAAGAATGTCTGATAAGGCCTCATTGAACGGCAGCAGAGGCTCGGCCGAGCTTGCCTGCGGTTTAAGGACCTCAGTGAGGAGGTTAGTCCTCACGGCCGCGACGGGGAGCTCAAGGCCCAAGGCCTTGGCCGCCCTCATCAGCACCACGCTATAGGCAGCCCCCTCCTCTGTAGCCACGCTAGGAGGGGAGACAAAACCAGTGTCTGGCAAAGTGTCCAGACCACTGGCATCCCCAAGCTCTCCTGTCCAGTCCGCAGAAGACTGACACTCACGTGCCAGAGGGTCCTCAGACCCCTCCCAATCCCCCTCGTCACCCATCGCCTGGTACTCAGGCTCAAAGGATGGGGCCGGGTCGTAGAAGTAAAAATCTCCCATCGGCGCCGCTCCGACGCCGGTCCCGAATCGAGGGCAGGAACAGAGACCGCGTCGTCCTGGGACGGCGCCAGGGGCGACACCCTTGGGGCCAGCGCCGGAGAGGTCGTGAGGTCGACCGGCGGCGACCCAGATCCGGAGCCGGATCCAGTGGGGCCCTGCAGCGTCGGGACCGAAGTCGCCGACGGCGCCGGGGCCGAAGCACCCGGCGGTGCCGGGGCTGAAGCACCCGGCCCGCGTGGGGACCCAGTCGGGACCGCTTGGCCCGAAGGAGCGAGCGACCTCATGGCCACGAGGAAGTCATCAATCTCCCCCAGGCGTCGCGTTCTGCCTAGGGACCGGCGGGTATGGAGCAGGCCGCGACACCTGCGGAGCCACGTGGGCGGCGCCTGGACCCCCGGCCGCATCGTGCGAGTGTTGGGGGTAGTCAGAAGAGCGATGGTGCCTCTTCGTCTTCTTGTGCCTCTTACCTGAGGACTTCGAGCCCGAAGACTGATGACGACTCCCGGAACTGTCGTGACTCCAGCCCCGCGACCGGTCCCTCGAGCGGCGCGGGGCGGACTGCCGAAGCTCGAGTCGCTTACGGGACCGCTCCCGTCTAGCTTTAGACGTCAGGGCCCGGCAGTCGGAGCACGACTTGTCGTCGTGGCCCGGGCCTAGACAGTGCCCCGGCGATGGGGGTCGGTAACCGACGTCAGTCGGTTGCAGTCGGCGCAGGGCTTGAACCCGGGCATCCCTACCGGCACCGTCAGAGTCGAGAGACTTCGAAAGTAGATCAAAAAGTATCATAAAAAGTTAGTCAAAAATTGACTAGGGTACAACTTTTTCCGGATCTGCGCTTGCTGGTGCGGAAAAAAGAAGAACTGACGCCAGCGAGCGGAGGCGGCGTCTAAGTACTCCGACGACGTCATCACGGCGCCCACGACGCCGATGACGGACGCGGAGACGCGGACGACGCCTACCGACGCGCATGGGTACTGCAGCTCGAAAATTTCCGGTTCCAGTCTGACGCCTGGGGATATTCTAAGGTAAGGAATCTAATACTAACCTGTTTCTTTCAGATTAGAAACACATAGATATATTAACTGCTTGTAATGTTGAAGAGTAGTTTAAACAACTTAAATTCCTTTGTGTTAATTACATTTCCTGATTCTAACATTATAGGGTTAAACACTACAGGTAATTTACAAATAAGATCATAACATGTTTGAAATGTGCTAATTTATGAGAATGTTAAAATAAACTTGACTCTGATGATGTCTGAGGCTATCATGTGCCTAGGAAAATTAGGGATAAATGAATCCTCAATTCATGTTAACAATATTCAGGATATCGGCATTAGTAATTTAACTACATTTAATAAATTGAAGAATTTACCTAGTTGTTACAATGAAATTATTACCTTGATTATGCCTTCCTGGAACTAGATTGGACACCACAGATCTGTTTTAGGTACCATTAGCTAAAGGAAATATTGCATATTCTGTTAGGAGCAGATGGTTACATCACTGTTTACTTGAGAAATAATACCTTTGTAGGAGAAATGCAGAGTGGGGTTTATCCCACTGAATAACATTATCAAGGGGTGCAGCATAGATACCAGAGAGTAGATAAGAGTATGGTATCAGTGCTATTGTGCCCAGTGTTTCAGGATGAAGATATCAGACATGGCCAAGGAGAATATCATGTTTCCACTAAAGTGGAAGATGTTTCCAGTAACGTGGGCGATAAAGGGATACATTTCACAATTTTTATATAAATAAATATAATTATTTGCAGCAATATATATATATATATATATATATATATATATATATATATATATATATATATTTTTTTTTAATACATTTAATTTACTCACAAATACCTAAGGATAGGTTAGAACAGGGCACTTACTGCTTGCAGCTTCAGTAAGGATTCTCTGTTGTACGCACCCCTGCAGAGCATATGTGGATGTGTTGAGAGATGATGAATAATGCTGTTAGATTCAGTTTGTTACATATGAAAAGGAAATAAATGGATGTACACATAACTAACAATAAGGTTATAGATCTAGGGAACGGAGAGGTTTGGAAAAATGCCCTCACCATAAAGTGATAATCTTATGAACTTGCTGTCCCCATAAAGTGATTCCCTTGTGGTATATAAATAAATAATACCGGATCTAGGTTTTACTGGACATAGTAATAACAGATAGCTCAATAAATAAGAGTCAAGATTCGAGGTAGTAGGAGTTTGCAGGTTTAATACAGCATAAGGACAGGAACAGAACAACCTGCATAGGAATAGGATGGCAGGGCCCTGCAGGGGGGACAGGGAATGAGCTGGCAAGGCCCGACAGCTTCCGGGGCTGGATCTGGGATGAGCGCGCTAACATTTAATAACAGTACACAAGCATATATACTAAAACAGTTGCATTACAATGAATACAGTAGGCGGAGCAGTGGGTGTGGTCAATAGCAGTCGCGAAAGATAAGGGTGAAAGTGGGTGTAACAAGAGGCGTGTACATAGACATGTGATGTAAACGTAACAGAATATGTCATAAATGGGGTGGAAACATGGAGGGGGCTACCTAAGGAGCCGGGACCTCTAACCTAATGGTGCGCGCAAACTGACAATGACGTATTACTAGGAGAAGCTGGGGGCTATGAACTCTGCGCTAGGAGCAGAGACTGAAGTCTGGAGAGTCAGGGCGACATGTACCTAAACCCTATCTAGTATCTGATGTTTAGAGAACATGTTGATATAAACTAAGAGTCAGGAGGGGAGAGGCTAACAGACTCTAAGACTGGAGCATGCATTATTCTACATGTAGTGCGTGATGAAGAATATTAAATGACCATTAATACAGTATTTCTCTTGCATGGAGACGTAAGGGCTAGACAATGACGGAAACTATTGATGCGATTCAGTAGCTTAGGAATGCAGAGAAGGAGGGCTGGACTGATAACTAGAATCATAACATACTCTTGGCAGACTCGTAGGCAGAGCCAGGCCGAGCCGGGCACTGTGAGGCAGGAAGTAAGTGAAGGGTCGAGGATACAGGTGGGGGCTGTATCGCTCCTCAGCGAGGGTTCAGGAGACAGGAGCTGAATCTGGTGTCCAGGCCCTTTTGAGGCCTAGAAACGGGGACTTTTCAATGAAATAACGTGCACACTGAGAAACGTGGCAACGTAACTTTACATAGGCCTGATATTCATAGTATTCACGAGAACTGGAAACTGGCATACTAGAGATGGACACAACTGTAATTGCGTCTTTAATCGAACATGGGGAATACATATGCATATTAATCATGCACACATAACATAGGATGGGGAACACGTAGGGACACAGAACATGGCAAAATTTACTTTTCCACATTCCCTCCTTGTCACTACGTTTCCATCAGGAAACATCAATATTCATGATACCATCTATCATTTCATACAGTATCATTTGCTCGTCTCGAATTTTCTTGGAACGGGATTTAGAACGGGACTTGGGACTAGGAATACAAGAGGTAGCACAAATGCCACAAATCGCAGGGCCACATTGTATACAGAGGCAGCAACTGAATATGATCGCTACTGCAATACCTAGAAAAGACAATACTTTCCATCCCCAGGCGGAAATTATATTCCAGAACCAACCGGACCATGTCCAGGTGCCTGGATCTTGGTGTAACATATGGGCAATTTTATGGAGTCTGGTTATAGCTGAATAAACAGACGGTGCGTTATTAGGAATGAAAATGCAGCAACTAGATCCGATGACTCTACATGCCCCGCCCCTATCGGCCAGTATGACGTCAAGGACGAGACGATTCTGGAGCATGACAATTCTCATAAAGGATTGCTCTTCGGTTAAGTTACTTAGAGCAGAAGTAGTCTCAATCACTACTGCTTCAAGGGTTCTGGTTAATCTACGTATCAGTTTACTATTCACAACAGTACCTAAATAAGGAAAGACACCTTTATTGATATCTATGTATTGTTCTAGAGCAGTTTCAGTATAATCGACAATCGGGAGGTTTCTCTTGTGTCTAGTATGTACTAGGTGGGAATTCCTATGATAGTCAGGTGGGGCTAGAAAAACTGGTGGCAGTAGGAATGCAATGTAACAGGTTCCCTCCCAATCGAGGGGCAGACGAACATATGCGGTCTGGCCACAAACAAAATAAGAATGACGTGAAGCTTTGAAAATAGATTTCCCACTGTCACTATACTTGACGATAGTAGTACACTCACTATGTCCTACATGTACGGAACCATTCTTTCGGACACATAATTCACCTTTGACTGGTAATACTGACATAGCAGGTAAGTCTGGAGTAGTATCAGACTGAACATTCAGGACCATGAAATTCGAAGAATAATTACCTAGATTATAAACTTCATTTTCTAGATCTAACCCTGTTCTGTGGGGAAGACCTTGCTTGTCTGGAAAACATGTACTGTTAAGAAAAGACATATCTGTTGAGGATGACGTTAACGTGGACCATGCTCCACACGAACCATTATGTGAAAATGGATAAGGAAAGAGTGGCAGAACTCCCTTCAGTGTCTGGAAAGGGGGGAGTCGACCACACACCCAACAATTAGTGGCATTGCTGGTCTGGTGTGAATAATGTAACATGCGGATAAAGGAATTATTACGCATAGCAAGACGATAAGAGAGTTCATGAGGAGGCAGATCACTAAACGTGTGCTCTACTGTAGCAATAGAAGACTTATTTACATGAGAAACTGGAAAATACAAATAAAAAGCATAACTTGTGCAGGTAGTCATAAGGCTGAAAAACAATATGAAACTTAGAAAAACGATACATCGGATTGAGTTTTGACTAACTCTCTCACTATGGGGGTCTATTTTATACATGTCAGAAACCGGTCTAACCGTTTCACCTAGGGGAGGACTTAGACAATCAAACTGGCTGACTTATTTTTCTAGACCTTAGTTTTTTCTTATACTCCTGTTGCGGAGTTTTCTCTAACAGGGAGGGTTCAGTATCATTGTCTTTTGCGGGACAGTCCTTGAGAATAGTACTTTGGCAGTCCTTAAAATCCTCGGAAATGTTCTTTGAAACAGGCTTTAGTCCGTAAAATTTCTTCACATGAGACAAATGGACCCAGCCCTTCCTACCTTCCAGCTTGACGGCAGTACGGGTGGCCAGGAGGACCTGTCGGGGTTCCTTCCGGCGAGGCTCCAGCGGACTTGAACGATCAAAGTTCCTGACAAGAACCATGCATCCGGGAACAATTTCATGCGGTGCCACCTCGGTATTGTCTGGAAATGCGGCAGCAACCTGTGAACGACAAGAGTGTAGGGCAGACATCAAGGAAGCTAGGTAATCTGTCAGCATATTACTTGAAACATCGGTAATACTTCGAGGTCTAGGTGTACCCCACATATTAGGGGGGCGGCCGAATACGACCTCATACGGGGACAGACCTGATCTGGAATGTGCGACCATGCGCATGTAAAACAGAGCGACTGGCAGAGCTACTAGCCAGTCCACACCTTTTTCTTGACATACTTTGGCGATGCGGATTTTCAGGGTCTGATTATGTCTCTCTACGAGACCGGCTGCTTCTGGATGGCGTACACAATGGAACTTCCACTGGTACCCTAACAACAGGGAAACATGTTTCATAAGCTCAGATGAGAATGGCTGGCCGTTGTCAGAATATACGACTCTAGGGAGTCCATAACGGGGGAAGAACTCACGAACCAGCTGCTTGGCAGTGGTCGCGGCTGTGTAATCTGGGACTGGATATGCCTCTGTCCACCTGGACAAAGCGCATACAACTACAAGGACATACTTGAAACCTCGACATCGCTCCATTTGAATATAATCCATCTGGAGGACTTCAAAAGGGTGGTCAGGGGGCTGGAATCCACCTTGTTCCACCGGGACACTTTTACCTGGATTAAACTGGCAACATATACAGGTACGGACTTTCTGCTTGGCTGCAGCTCGTAAATGCTTGTTGAACCAAATGTTCTGGATACTGTCTAACATAGCTTTTTCTCCTAAATGTGCTGGACTATGTGCGGTATTGATAATGACTTGAACCATAGAGTCGGGGAGAAACCATGTGGCTCTACCCTTCGTTACCCATCCCTGATCTGTCTGGACCCCTCCTTGTTCGGACCATTTCTTAATTTCATCGGGAGTAGCATGTAACTGGATATCTATGACATCTTGAGTAGGGTCCTTAACTGTCATACAGGTAGTCGGATCTGGAGTATGTGTCTGTGTCGGATTAACTAACATGTCTGGAGTCTGTGCTGTAAGCTTGGCTGTGCGATCTGCTAGATCGTTACCTTGAGAAATAATGTCAGTAACTTTCGTATGTGCTTTGCACTTCATGATAGCAATAGATGTCGGTAAGTGTATGGCATCTAACAGAGCTTGAATAAGGAGACCATGCTGAATCTTGGTTCCATGAGAGGTCATGAAACCTCTCTCCTGCCAGAGCACTCCAAAGTCGTGTACGACTCCAAATGCGTAGCGTGAATCTGTGTAAACATTAACTTTCAAGTTCTTAGCATATATGCAGGCTTGGGTCAGAGCAACTAGCTCTGCTGCTTGAGCAGACAGGGTGTCAATACGGTGTGTTTCTATAACGTCAGTGTCAGTAGTCACTGCATACGCGGCTACTAGTTCTCCTGTACTCGTTCTCATACATGAACCATCCACATAAAGTGTCAGGTCGGGATCTGGTAATGGAATATCTGTCAGATCTTGTCTTGGCTTTGTCATAATGTTAACTACTTCCACACAGTCGTGTGTGGCAGGATTTGAATTAACTGACGGTAACAGTGTAGCAGGATTTAGAACGTTGCAGCGTCTGATTTCTATGTGTGGCTGGAACAGTGTCAATTCATAACCTGTTAAACGTGCAATTGTCAAGTGTTGTGTTCGGTTTAAAAGAACTTCCACGGAGTGTGGAACTTGTACTGTCAAGGAATGTCCTAATACTATGGAATCACTTTGTCTGATAGCTAGTGCTGTGGCTGCAACTGACTTGAGGCACGCAGGCAGAGCCTGGGCTACAGGATCTAATGTGCTCGAAAAATAAGCACAGGGCTTGTATTGTCCTGCTTGATCTTGTGTGAGAACAGATAATGCTGTACCTTCGCGTTCTGTGACGAAAAGTGTAAAAGGCTTACTGTAGTTCGGTGTAGCTAGAACTGGAGCTTGGCATAAAGCTTTCTTTAACTCATTAAAACTAAGTGTATGTTCAGATGACCAAGGGAGGACAGTCGATACGGCTGCCTCCTGTGTCGTTAACTGTATCAGTGGTTTAGCTAGAAATGCATACTGAGGAATCCATTGTCTGCAGTAAGAAGTGAGGCCGATAAAAGCACGTACCTCCTTCTGTGTCTTGGGCTGAAGACTCGCTATTAACTGGATACGGTCAGGTGTCAACTGCCTACCCCACTTGGACAGTAAGTGGCCTAAATAGATCACTTGCTGGACACAGAATTGAAGCTTCGAAGGGGACACCTTGTGCCCCATCTCGGCAAGGAAATACAGGACTGTAAGTGATGCTCGCTCGCAAGCACGTTCAGAACGGGCTGTGATCAGTAGATCATCGACATACTGGAGCAGGGCAGTGTCAGTTGGCATGTGAATGTTATCTAGTTGTCTCTTAAGCGCTTGACTGTAAATACTAGGACTTTCTGTGAAACCTTGAGGAGCTCGTGTGAACATATAGCTCCTTCCATTTAAACAAAATCCGAAAAGAAACTGGCTGTCTGGATGAATGGGGACACTGAAAAACGCGTTCTTGAGGTCTATGACTGTAAAAAATGAGGCTTCGGAATCAATGGCTGTCAATAGGGAAGAGATATCTGGGACAACTGGATACTGGGGAATAATACATTTATTGAGTTCTCGAAGATCAATCACTAATCGATATACTGGGGGTGCATTTGGATCAGTACGTTTCATGACTGGAATGATCGGAGAATTACATATATTGGAGTCAGTTTCTACAACTACTCCTTGAGCCATGAGCTCGTCAATAATTTTGGATAAGGCTGCTACAGCCTCAGGTGGCAATCTGTACTGTCTGATTCGTGGTAACACTACACCTGGTTTGAGAGTCACACGATGGGGTGTGATTTGCATATAACCTACATCAGTTGGACCTTGCGCCCATAGATGCTGCGGAACATTAGACAATCTCGGATCAAAATCTCGTAATACATAGTGACCCTTGAAGTCACGTAGAAACAGGCGTATTCCCTCTGGGGAACAACATATGACTGCACCTAATTCTTTCAGTGTCTTAATACCTAACAGATTTTCTGGACACGTCTTCGTAAGTAACAGATCAGTAGTACGGGACAATGGACCTACTTCTAGAGTAACTGGCTTAGATATCTCGTTTACAATAGGCTTTCCTGAAAATCCAAGGGAAACATTTCTAGAGCCTGAGAGCGGAGCCCCTGGAACTTCGGCGTGACTGATGGTCGTCCTACTTGCCCCTGTATCAATCAGAAACTTTCTGTCCTTCCCTAGTACTTGACTATGAACATAGGGACCTTCTTGATCTACAGGAATCTCGATGAGAGGCAAGCCTACCTCCCTCTCTAGGCTGTTTCATGAATATGGCTGATACTCTGGATACTCGGACTGTGCATACTGATACATCTGCTGTGTAACATGCTGTGTTGCAGCAATAGGCTGCGGTGCTGTAACTGTCTGTTGTGCATTCTGTGGCTGAGAGGTCTGTGAAACTTGTTCTTGTCTAGGCGGACGTGGTCTTTCTTTAGTTTTACCAGTAGCTATGTTATGTTTCAGAACTGCACACTCGTTTATAAAATGACCTGGCTGTTTACAATAATTGCATGTCCCTTTAACGGGAGCTGCAGGATGACTGGCTTGATTCGTACCCCTCTTCTGACTGTCTTGAGGAACAGATTGTGCAACTAGTACTTTCATTTTCGTGTCTTTCATACGTTTTCTTTCATGATCTTGTTCTTCTCTGATTCTATTCTGGTGATACTGAAGCATCTGTAACATCTGGGACGGGGTACTAGCTTGCCATGTACTTTCGACTTTCAAAACTCGATTCTTAACTTGTGGACTAGAATTCTCGACTAATTTAGTAACAAAAAGATGAGGGTATGACTCGCTACTCGTCTTCAAGCCACTGTTTATAATAAAACATTTCTCAAATCTAGAATAAAAATCACTAGTGTCTTCATCTTGTTTCTGTTTACAGGCTGAGATTGCATCCCAGTCTTCCTTTTTAGTTGCTAATAATCTTGGCAAAACTTGTATTAACAATTCAGGTAATTCTTTACATTTCTCTCCAAGACCGGTACCTGGTACTCGTATCTTATCTTCAGCTTCTAGAACTGCCCAATCGATCTTTTTCTCTCCCACCTCCCATTCTTTTTCCTTGAGTTTTTCATATATGCCTGCGGGCAATAGGACTTTTAGCATTTTAATAATATCTGGATACGTGTATTCTCCCATACGGAGCATGTCCTTTAATTCTCGGTGGAACCCTGCTGGATCTTTGTCGTGACAGGGAATTAATTTCTTCATCTCTAAGAGTTCCATCTTGGTAATCGGAGTGTAAACAAACACTCGTTGCATTTCACCATCTGTTGTCCTGACTGGGTGTACTTCTCGTAACGGATTCTGTCTATCTATGTAAAAGGGTTTACTTTCTGGGGGTGAGACATGAACAAAATGCGGGTTCAGGAACGTTCTATATTTGTGGCGCTGTTCTAGAATGACACTAATTAAATCGGTACCTAAACCTTTCCATCTATATTGGAGTAACTCGTTCAGGACATCGTGTAACGGACCTGGATCAGAATGTTGACCTTCATACAGAATAATGAGGTGTTGGATCATATACATACCCACCAGTCGTTGCTCGGCTGGGGGCAATTTCAGAAACATTTGTGCCACTATTTCATCTGGAAAAGTGGTAGAATCAGTAATCCATCGGACTGCTGATCGGACTAGTTCTTGTTCATGCATAGTACTCAACTCACTATAACCGATTCGTGATTTCAGAATGTGATCGGTAGCTTGAAATACTTGTTCTAGAGAACCTTGTTCTGGTGCTGGGTGATGAAAAACTGACTTGTGTTCTAGGCGTAAGTGGCGGTCTGGAAATCTAGATTTTCCTAGATACGCTATTCTGGCGGGATTCTCGTCCTCTACCTCTTCAGTAGAAGAGTCATTTTCTTTCTCGCTTACTTGTGCTGCTTTACGTTGTTCGTGTAACTTTATTATTTCCTTACGAATTCTCTTGTACATACTCTCTATACTACTGATAGTTCTGTGTTTACCCTCGGCTATATTATCACTCCACCTTGTCAGGATTCTCATTTCGGCCGGATCCCTATTCGGGCGCCATTATGTGGTATATAAATAAATAATACCGGATCTAGGTTTTACTGGACATAGCAATAACAGATAGCTCAATAAATAAGAGTCAAGATTCGAGGTAGTAGGAGTTTGCAGGTTTAATACAGCATAAGGATAGGAACAGGACAACCTGCACGGGAACAGGATGACAGGGCCCTGCAGGGGGGACAGGGAATGAGCTGGCAAGGCCCGACAGCTGCCGGGGCTGGATCTTTGGTCGGATAATCTTGTTCCCTTATTAAACAATTAATCAGAAACTTTAATAACATGAGCTGGATCTCAGCTTTCCTTTGAGACATGGCTTCGCCAATACTTTCTGGATCATCCCCTGTACGGATGAAACGATATATTCTGTCTAGATCTTCTTTCATATTCGGTAGGGTGTCCAAATACCCGGTCACCCGTCTTACACGGATGGAATATATAACTGTACTATCATCACCTGCAACTGGATCATAGCGGCATTCAGTAAGGGCTCGTCGGATATCTGCAATGGACTTATATTTGGGCGTACGCTGTAACGCACATTCATGTAACTCGACTAATGTTAAACGTTGGTGTGGTGGCGGGGTACCAGGAGGACCTCCTCCTGCGGCCCCTATACTGGAATCGTCGACTGATACTCTTCGTGCTGGCAGAGTGGGAAATTGTAATGTAGGCTGGACCGGGGGTACCGTGGCAGGTACTCCGGTGTCTGGAGGAGCAGGATTTACATTATTTACAGGAGCTGGCGGAACAGGATTTGCATATTCTGGAACCGTGTCGTCCAAGTAGGACGAAATAAAAATATCAGCTGCGGTCGGTTTGTGACGTAGCTTGGTCGGAACTAATGGTGGCGGAAAATTACTGGATGCCTCCGGGGTTGCTTTTGGCAAGCCCTCGGCAAGGAGAGGATACATACCCTTAATGAGGGCATGCCTCTGTCTATCTGACTGTTCGGTTTTGACTCGTTCACCTATCTCGATTAATTCCCTTTCGTGGGCTCGTTCTAAGGATTCTCTACTTAATTCTGACCTTCTGATTTCTTTTTCGGTTCTTTTATGAGATTCTTTGCGCCATAACTCGATGGCATCCTTCTGTGACTGTCTGGCTTTCTTTTTCCATAATGCTTCTTCTACTCGCATGATGCACTCGGCATCCCATGTACCCGATACGGGCCATCTATACTTTTCTTCTAACTCTTTGGTGTACTCTACCCATAAATCTAGATACAATATGGCACTTATGCCATGCTTCTGATACATAAAGTGACCTGGACTGTCCCTAGGCGGGACAGGAACTGCTGCTTCTAGCAGACCTTTTCTGGTTTTTAACTGACGTAGTTTAGAAAATAAGGGCATGACTGAACTGTAATCTGGACACAATTACAATACACAATGAACACGATAATTACACCACTCTCATACCACGACATTAAAATACATGAAGAACATTTAAAATAACAGTTCGAACAGAATACCACCTGGAATACTGAAAACAGAATACATGAATTTCTCGAGAACAGAACTGACTAGAACAGAGACTAGATGCACTGCTGAAACAGTACGAAACTTACCGGTCTCATAAAGAGACACGTCAGGACCCGCATCCACCGAAGTGGACACTTCGTTTTGGGATCTGTGTACCACCAAACCCCACGGACCAGAGACAATTAGATTGACCCTGTCTAGATACTACCCCAGCAACGGTACTCACCGGGCAGCAAGAACGGAAGGCCTCGGACTGGACTGGACTGCTTCGACGCCGGACGGACGAACTTCGGACTTCAGTTACGGGTGGGCCTCCGGATACCTCGGACCTTGGACTCTCGGCTTGGGCTCTGGTCGGGACTCGCCGCGTTCCTCCACCGCCTCGTCTGGATGCTGGACCGCCACCTCCGTCTCCTCCGTGGGCCTGAGGGATACTTGAAGCAGAAATATCTGCACGTGCACGGTATGGTTCCGTCACGGCTGCAGAGGGTCAGGGGGCCGGCGTGGCTTCACCGGCGCGTGGGGAAAGGGCAAGTCCCTATTCTGGCGCCATTATGTGGTATATAAATAAATAATACCGGATCTAGGTTTTACTGGACATAGTAATAACAGATAGCTCAATAAATAAGAGTCAAGATTCGAGGTAGTAGGAGTTTGCAGGTTTAATACAGCATAAGGACAGGAACAGAACAACCTGCATAGGAATAGGATGGCAGGGCCCTGCAGGGGGGACAGGGAATGAGCTGGCAAGGCCCGACAGCTTCCGGGGCTGGATCTGGGATGAGCGCGCTAACATTTAATAACAGTACACAAGCATATATACTAAAACAGTTGCATTACAATGAATACAGTAGGCGGAGCAGTGGGTGTGGTCAATAGCAGTCGCGAAAGATAAGGGTGAAAGTGGGTGTAACAAGAGGCGTGTACATAGACATGTGATGTAAACGTAACAGAATATGTCATAAATGGGGTGGAAACATGGAGGGGGCTACCTAAGGAGCCGGGACCTCTAACCTAATGGTGCGCGCAAACTGACAATGACGTATTACTAGGAGAAGCTGGGGGCTATGAACTCTGCGCTAGGAGCAGAGACTGAAGTCTGGAGAGTCAGGGCGACATGTACCTAAACCCTATCTAGTATCTGATGTTTAGAGAACATGTTGATATAAACTAAGAGTCAGGAGGGGAGAGGCTAACAGACTCTAAGACTGGAGCATGCATTATTCTACATGTAGTGCGTGATGAAGAATATTAAATGACCATTAATACAGTATTTCTCTTGCATGGAGACGTAAGGGCTAGACAATGACGGAAACTATTGATGCGATTCAGTAGCTTAGGAATGCAGAGAAGGAGGGCTGGACTGATAACTAGAATCATAACATACTCTTGGCAGACTCGTAGGCAGAGCCAGGCCGAGCCGGGCACTGTGAGGCAGGAAGTAAGTGAAGGGTCGAGGATACAGGTGGGGGCTGTATCGCTCCTCAGCGAGGGTTCAGGAGACAGGAGCTGAATCTGGTGTCCAGGCCCTTTTGAGGCCTAGAAACGGGGACTTTTCAATGAAATAACGTGCACACTGAGAAACGTGGCAACGTAACTTTACATAGGCCTGATATTCATAGTATTCACGAGAACTGGAAACTGGCATACTAGAGATGGACACAACTGTAATTGCGTCTTTAATCGAACATGGGGAATACATATGCATATTAATCATGCACACATAACATAGGATGGGGAACACGTAGGGACACAGAACATGGCAAAATTTACTTTTCCACACCCTTATGAACTTGTGGTTCCTTTAGAGCAGAGGTCTTCAATCTGTGGGGCGCGTCCCCCAGGGGGGTCGTGGAGTCCTTGGAAGGGGGTCGCAGATTCTGTCAGAGCATGCAGTTCCTGACATTGGGCAGATTGAGGGTGCTCACGGCGGAGGCCTAATTCACACCGAGGGGTGAAAAACATCAAAGCCTCATTAACAAGTAAAAGTTATTTTAAAGACCTGTGAAGTACTCGGGTGTGGCTGTGTGTGTGCCTGGGAAGCTGTTTCAGCCGGGCTCACATATACGAGCTGGGGAGGGGGGGGGGCCGGGGGAGGAGGCTGTAGTGTAGCCCTTTGAGTTCAATGGACATTGCGCACCTGGAGCTGTGGGTCCTGTGACACGTCCCATAAATCATTGGTTCAGGTCCCAATAGCCCTCATACCTGGCGCCTGTGCGGGAGAAATGTGCCTGAGAGTCTGTTCTTCATGGTGAGATGTTGTTACAGACTATCTGTCCCCTCCACCCCCCCTCTCCCGCCCCCAGCAGGGAGGCACAGAGATGCCCTACCATGAGCGGGAAAGAAGAAGGAAGAAGACGCAGAGAGATACTGACCCCCCATGAGAGAGGCACAGAAAAGGTGGGTGGATGAATGATGGGTGGATGGATGGATGAAAGGGTGGACTGATGATGGATGGATGTAAGGATGAAGGATGGATGGATGTGTGAAAAGGTGGGTGGATGAATGATGAGTAGATGGATGAAAGGGTGGATGGATGGATGAAAGGGTCTGGATGAAGGATGGATGGAAGGGTAGATGGATGAAGGATGGATGTATGGACGGATAAAAGGTTGCATGGATGAATGATGGATGGATGGATGTGTGAAAAGATGGGTGGATGAATGATGGGTGAATGGATGGATGAAAGGGTGGATGGATGAAGGATAGATGTATGGATGGAAGGATGAAAGGTGGACGGATGAAGGATGGATGGATGGAAGGATGAAAGGGTGGATGGATGTATGGATGGATAAAAGGTTGCATGGATGAATGATGCATGGATGGATGTGTAAAAAGGTGGGGGATGAATGATGGGTGGATGGATGGATGAAAGGGTGTGTGGATAGATGGATGGATATATGGATGGAGGATGGAGGATGGATGTATGGATGGTAGGATGAAAGGGTGGAAGGATGAAGGATGGATGTGATGAGGTCTAACAGGCGCATTTATGGTTGTCAAAAGTTGATGATGAGGAGTACCAGTTTCCAGAAACGTTTTTCGGAAGAGGGTCCTTATGCCTAAAAAGGTTTTACAAGGGGGTCTCGGCATCAAACAGTTTGAAGACCTCTGCTTTAGAGCCTGTTGTGCCTGACACCAGTACTATATTATTATTTATACCTGTAGAGTCAGAGTATGTTTCTCTCCTCAGTGGGTTTTAGCATTAAAGTCCATCTACAGAGTGAAAGCCTCTTTGCCTTCGTGCTGGGATACCCAGTACACTTCGTTCACTGTGAGTCCCAATGTCAATGCGCAGGCAGTAAAGAGAAACTTGGCCACCTATGCCTGGAAGGTGGTAGCATTGTCTTGCAGTAGGCTGATGACGTCTTTGTGACATCTCCATTACTTGAGGCCCGTGAAAGCTTGTGAAAAAGACACAGTAGCTCTGCTGAACTACCTCCAGAAGAGAAACCCCATTGTCAAAATACCAGTGCTGCCAAAAAGAGGTGACTTAACTGGGTTTTGTGCTATTCCAAGGTACACGCCGCATGCCACCTGACAGAATTACATTGTTTCAGGGCATTCAGCTCCTGCCTACCAAGAAAAGAATGAAGTCCTTCCTGGGGATAATGAACTGCTGCCATCAATGGGTCCATCAATGCAGATGTTGACTAATGAACTTGCAAACTGTTTCAAGAAATTGAAAGAGACATTGTGTACTGCACCATCATGGGGACTGCCTGACTACAAACTGCCGTTCCCTCTCTGTTTCAGAGCAAAATAACATTGCAAATGAAGGGATGCTGCCAATGGTGTGCTGACACAGCTGGAAAAGAAAGGCCCATGGGACACAACTATGTGACTTTGCTTTCTGCAGTGATTAGGGGTCAGCAGTTGGGATGGTGGAGAGGACGGCTCTCATTGTGTTGGACCATACTTGTATTGTCTAGGTGCCACATTTGGTATGGTTGTTGTCTGGATCGACACAACATTTTTCTGCTGGCAGGCACACAGGTTATAATGGCACCATGTTGTCTAATTTTAATGTCATAATAAGATGCCCACCTGTTAATTTGGCAAAAGTATTACCTGCAATAGGTTATTCTGATGAGATCCATTCTCTTAGAAACAGATAAGACCCCTAAGTGAGTTGGTGTTGAGATTGTAGAAAACAGCACCACACCAAGATTAGACACCATTAAAAAAGACAGACTATAGGCGTGGTACACTGATGGTTCCTCCAGCAGACTGATAGACACTGATTACAGAGCAGGGTATGCTATAGTAATAGCTGAAGTGAAGCTCTGCCACTAGGAACATCTACCCAATAGGATGAGCTGTATGCTGTAACAAAAGCATGAATACTAGTCAAGTGTAAAACTGTTAACATTCACACTGATTCACATTATGCATTGCAGTTCTTATTTGTGGCCAGCTGTGGAAGTATCACGAGTTCATAACAGAAGCAGGGCACCTTATTAAAAATGGTCCTTTAGTAAGGCTCTTGTTAAAAGCAATACTGTTATATACCAGGATAGCGGTAATAAAATGTGAAGCCTACACAGGAGCTACATTTAAGTTAGCCAAAGGTGATGCCATTGCTGACACAGCATTAAATGAAAGCATGTTACAGTCAGTGCAGATGGGACTAATGAACAAAGCATTCCAAAAATACAGCTCATTCAGAAACAATTGTTACAAGATAATGTAAAGGAAGCACAATGGTCTGCAACACCAGATGAACATGGAGGATTGATGATGGATGTGAGACGAATAATTAAGAGAGTATGGGCCTACCAGGATGAGATGCATGTGTCCGCAAGCAGTATGTTCCTTTCCCTTACAAGACTGGAGCAGGAACCATCTAATATTGCACAAGGGAGGATGAATGCGCAGATGCATGTTGCTTCCCAGTGAATGGATTTAAATATTTGCTGGTGTGGGTGGATATGTTTTTAAAAATGAATGGAAGTGTATTCAACAGGGAAGAATGGTGCAGAAACTGGGGCGCAGTACTTCAGGAAATCCATCTCTCCAAGGCTAGGGACCCACCAGGGCATAAATAGCGATAGAAGGAGATCACTTAGTGACTACATTTATGCTAAAGAGGTTGTTTTTGGGAATAAAGTATAACATGCATACCCCATACCACCCTCCAACTTGAGGCCAGGAGGAGTAAATGAGCGCCAAAATAAAAATAATAAATAGATTATTAGTAAAACCAACTGATGGAACAGGCCTGAAATGGCCTGCTGCTCTGACTTTGGTACTGCCTGCAATGTGGCAAAGACTTCTAAAGCCATTATGGATACATGGTCATAGCAAGAAAAATAAAAGCTGTTTCTTTTAGTTCTAGGTGGGATTGACCAGACTGTGAACCAATGCCATGAATGGATTAAGGGGAGAAGATGCAAGGCAGCGCCCCAACGCCTGAGAGGATGGTACCAGAAATTGATGAACATCTGTCACCAGAGGACCTGAGCAACACAGCAGTCAAGAAGAGGACAGACCAGACTATTTCTACGATCCATGAGGGTCCATCATAAAGTGTCAGAGGGACACAACATCTACTGATGCTGTTGAGTGAAGTACACAACGCAGTCTCAAAGAAAGGTGATGGTCTGCACCTGCACAAAAAAATAGACTGAAGAGGACAACGCAGGGCAGGTCTGTGAAACCGCCCCTGAACAAGACGACTGCGGTCCCAGGAGGAGAAGCAGATGACCGCTCACGGCGTGCCTTTAAATTACTGACACTTGGTGAAAGTGCCCGGCCACTGAGTGACTAAAATGACACTGTAGCATTGTGCATTGCACAGAGAAAAATATTTGTTGGACACTTACTGCCGGTATCACAACAGCCTGCTGATATAATAATGTTCTCATGAGGATGTATCACTGTGACAACATATGCATTTTATGCAAACACTGTGTAATGCCATCTAAAGATATGTAACTAATGTTTCATATATATATATTCTAATGTGAACCAGTCAAACACTCACTTCGAATCACCTTTTTTCCTGAAAAGTGAGCAGTGACTCCTTTCAAAATTGGAACTGTGATTTTCCCCACAAGTAATAAAATTGTCACACCGATTAAAAACAAGCGCATGTCCAGTAACTAACAAGCAAGGCTATTTAAATTAAGGTATCTTCAACCACCCTATTCCTCACTTGTATAATGGAAAAAAGAGCTGCTAAACGTCTGGAAAGGGCAGAAAGTATATTTACCAAAAACGTACCAGGTTCTAACTAGACAGCCATTAAAGTAAGCACAATTAAAAGTTCAAACCCAACTATTAAACAACTATTTCAACAACTAGAGAAATTACTGCGTAAAGAGATCTCACGAAGTTGGGAGATAATAACTCTAGAGAAATATACTGAACTGGGTCTAGTTCCAAGAGGCTTACGCATCTTCACGCTGCCTAACCATCCGGACACAAGTCCAGAAATGCTGGAAGAATGGGGGCAGAATAAAATGGACTGTTCACGGAGAATGATCTTAATCATTATCAAATATGCAAAGAAAAATGTTGAAGACCTCCATATAAAAATCAAGGACCTTGAGGAACAAATATTGGCTCTAGGAGAAAGTGATGATATAACTAAAAATCTGCGCCAAAATATGGATGGCAACTTGGATAAAAACGATACTGAAATCCAAGAAAGGAAACAGCGCAAATTCAGACGGGATGAGTCTGACTTTGAAAATGGCACAATATTTACCTTTGCTAAACGTTTTGAAGTCCTAAAACAGCAACAACATGCGAATCCACAAAATCTTCATAACGACACACTACCAAGTGAGACAGAATCAGAAGTAAGTGTTGGCGAACAAACAAACTTAGGGTTAAAGAAGTTGTCTTTTTTTAGACGAAATGCAAATTCTATACAAAGATCAACAAACTCCAAAAACAAGGGGAAGAGGACGGGAAACCCGAGAATGAGAGGAGGAGGAAGGGGACAAGTGGTGAACCCAAACCAAGGAGAAAAACTAGGAGAAGTAGGAAATCAAAGATATCCCCTACGCAACAGGACAACATTGAAAAAATGAAAAAAAAGAGCCTATCAAATCAGATCCAAACTTGATTGTCAATTTATCTGATTACAAATTAACAGCAACTGAGGGTACGTTCCTAAGAAAAGGACTAACTTTCTGCCCGCATAAACACCAAGACGAGGTAGAAACAAGAATAGATGTATACAAATACATATGCAAACTGAAACTTAAAAAGTTCTTTACAAGAAATAGAAGTAGAGAAATGGAAGATACAACATCAACTGATTCCATTCCAAGTATAGAAAAAGAAGACTTTGTAGTTGCGGATGCAACAAGTCTGCAAGTTACCTATGAATTGACACATCAAGTAGAAGAAACTGAGCAAACCAATACTCAAATAATTTCCAAAATGGGATTTCCAATAGGCTCACATCCCAAAACAAACTTGAAAAATAAGTCCAAATGTTGTCCTGTTCTATACCCGGGCAACCGCATAGACACTTTCCATGATCTAGTTGTGGCAGAACTAGAAGTCATGGGAAATACCACAAATGGCAAAGAAAATTTGACTAAAAAGGAACCCCTAGCATTAAAGGCCCTCCAAACAAACTCTGCAATAGAAATAAAACCGGCAGACAAAGGGGGCAATATTGTCATCCAAAATAAAACAGACTATGTGGAAGAAGCAAATCGCCAGCTAAATGACGCAACAAATTACGAACTGTTACGATAAAACCCAACTGTTGAAATGACGAATGCTTTACATAAATTATTTGGTATTTGGCATGAAAAGGGATTAATCAGCAATGAGGAGAAAAACTATTTGACTGTATCACATCCAATTATCCCAACAATATATTTTCTGCCAAAAATTCACAAAACTTTGCACAAACCACCTGCTCGTCCAATAATATCCAGTTGTGGATCTTTGTGTGAAAACGTTGCATCATACGTTGACTATTTTTTGGCCCCAATTGTTCCAACACTTAGCTCATTCATCAAAGACACTGGTGACTTTCTCAGAAATATCATGGAAACGGAGTGGCAACCTGAGTATTGGTTAGTCACAATAGACGTGGTGTCACTTTACACGTCAATACAACATGATATAGGACTAACAGAAATTAAATACTTTCTGAAACAAAGGCCACTATCGGAGCTACGACATACAAACATGTTGTTGGACATGATAACCTTCTGCTTAATGAATAATGTGTTCCTTTTTAATAAAAACATGTATGTACAAATATGCGGTTGTGCCATGGGCGTTTCCTTCTCTCCAAGCTATGCCAATCTCACCATAGGATGGTGGGAGAAAAACATAGCTTGGAGAGAAGAGAATGAACAATACACCACGGACGTGGTGTTATGGCTCCGGTTCATTGATGACCTCTTCCTCCTGTGGAAGGGTCCCAAACAAAAATTGATCAAGTATATAAAAATCTTGAATGAAAATGAAGTGGGATTAAAGTTCACTTTTAACATCCAGAAAAAAGAAATAGATTTTTTAGACACAAAAATCTATGTAAAAAAACAACAAACTGGGAACTACAGTCTTCAGGAAGAAAACATCTACAAACAGCGTGTTACATGGCACGAGTTTCCATCCTACTTCGTTAAAACAAAGCATTCCATATGGCGAATTTTTGCGTATGAAACGCAACTGCTCTGAAGAAACAGAAATGGAAAGCAAATTTGAGGAAACAAAAGCCCGCTTTTCAAAACGTGGTTATAAACACGCTGACATCATATGAAGAGAACAGAGAGCAAGAACTATGACAAGAGCAGAAACATTAATACCCAAGAATAAAAAAGAAAACAAACTAGATGATGACAAACCTCGATTGATTCTTACCTATTCAAGGAAAAGCTTCAAGATACGACACATTCTAACCAAATACTGGAATGTATTGAAAAAGGATACAGAAATTGGTCCACTGATAGGAGAAAGGCCACTGATATCTTTTCGTAAAGCCCCTTCAATTCAAGACACTTTAGTTAATAGCCATTTCAAAAAGGACAAACCAGCCACATGGCTAGACAAGCGACAGCAAGGCTTTACCAAATGTCCATCGTGCAAGGCGTGTAAAGTTGGTCAATACCTAAAGTTTATCAAGGATTCTAAAGGTAGAAACTTTGTTATAAAGGACAAAATAACTTGTGAATCTCAATTTGTGGTTTATCAAATACAATGTTTCTGTGGTAAGAAATACATTGGCTCATCGATTTGTCCTCTGAAAAAGAGAATATTGGAGCATACATGAGCAATCCAAAACAACGATTATAGCTATGCAATCGCCAAACACTTGAAAATTCATCCAGGCAAGACCTGGAAAGACATCAAGTATGCAGGAATTGCAATGGTTAAGGAAAATGAAAGAGAGGGAGACCGCACCAGAAAGTTAAGATGTCTGGAATCTAAATTGATAATACGATTCAAAACCAGAAGCCCGTGGGGACTGAACGGGGATGAGGAAATGCACGTGCATCTCTGAGATTCTGGTTGGATTCAAACAAATGACTATTGTGAACACTAACATTTAAATTTCCGAATGAACTTTATTACTTCTTCTTTTTTTTTTTCAAAGTATTACTTCTTTTCTGATATATACTTGAAATTTAAAAATGTAGTCTAGCTTGGAATAGTAATAAACATGTGATTTAGATAATGTTTTTAATGTTTATTTGTTATCCGAGTGTTGGAAGACTGAGAGGACGGCACAAACGACACAATGGGAACAGAATCGAATCAAGGCACTTAGCGAAGATTCACTCATAGACACTCAGTCATAAATTGCGCTTGGTCATGCATTTCGCAACTATTGCGACAAGAACGATCAATTGTTGGATCGCCTTGACCCTTTGCACAACATACGCCTGTAATATGGTACAGGCGCTCAATGATCTCCCCATTGTCTCGCAGACTGCCGAACACCGGCTTTCCTTAACACTAAGATAAGCTTCTAATGAAGCAACACACTACTAAGCCCATAATGCATCTTAATTAGCTAAATGGTGTCATTAGTATAAATAACAAACATAAATGATGGACAATTGTTTGTTAACCGTGATCAGGGACAGTTCATGTCCGAAACGCGTAGGTGGGGAACCTACAGGAAAATAAATAACTAAGGAAAATCTTTGAAGTGGTGTGTGGCGTCTTCTTAACCGAAGGTTTTTGCTAAAGTATATATATATATATATATATCCAACAACAGGAAAGCACAATGAGGGAGGCCACAGGAAGCTTAATTTGGTTCTTTAATAAATCACGAGCACTTGCCAGCAGTCACGAACAAAGTAATGGGCTTCCAGTTTAAAAGACACTGCCAGACGCGTTTCAGGATAAACAATCCTTTCTTCAGTGGCTGCTTTCAGGAATGAAAATTTGCGCTTCACAGTTTTGATTATAAACACCTGCCCTGGTGGGCGTGGCGCTCCCACTGCCTCTTGGTGTTTGTAGTTTAGAACCCATGTGGGTGCGCAATTCAATCCTTTTAGTTCACAAAATGAAATAAATTCCCCAGTGGGTTGAAGCACTGTACTCTGCGCTGTGGCTGCCCTGCTTTTCAGTGGTCGAAAATGAACTCTGTACAGGCTGCAGCTCCTGAATATATATATATATATATATATATATATATATATATATATATATATATATATATATATATATGATCCAAGGTTGTGGCCCAAACAGGGACTGCCAAGCGCTCTTTTGGCGGTGCGTTCCGAGTGCAGCAGAGCCTCGCTGCTAGTAAATGAATTCCGTTTTTGCACAGGCAAAGTTACTCGCGCACTCTCAGCTCTTGTTACCAATTAACGACCAATACTGCAAAATGGTTTCTGTTATTTATTCATAACAGCTTTCTTCAGCGACACTGCTTGAAAAGTTTCTCGGCCCACGCCGCTTCTTCCCGAGACTGTGTTACAATTATTTGTCCATTTTAGTGTGTAAATAAACAAGTGAAAAAATAAAAAAGTGCAAGCAGGAAATTAACTAATTCGTGTCATTTCCTGTGAAAACCGCTATGAATTCTGGTATCTGTGGTTTAAAATTTCTCGCTTGATGCAGCCCATGGCCTCTATATCTCACATATTGTTTTATATATATATATATCGCTATTGCAGACATGCCAGACAGGCATACGACGGACTAAAAGAAAAACCCATTTTAGTCCGTCGTATGCCTGTCTGACCATGGGCTTTTGGGAACAAGAGTGGGCATGGAATAGTGAAAATGAAAGATTCCAAAGCAAGACCATAACTTGGTTGCGCTATATAGATGACCTGCTACTAGTTTGGGATGGGAGCAAAGATGAATTCATTGAATATTTTAACATCTTAAATACCTCTGACTACAATCTGAAATTCACGTATGCGTTCTATTTGTGGTAGAGGCACCACCTCCCCCTCATACCACTTCGGTGCACTTGGGCTTTGTCCTAGGTCCATGCGACAAATAAAGCAACGAAAACCAACATGAGGACAGAGGAGACTCAGATAGACACCAGTGGCCTAGAGGAGACTCAGATAGACACCAGTTGCCTGCGCCTCAAGAGGGCATCACTGCTGCAGCTGAGAACAACAAACACTCTTATCACAAACACAAATCTACTCTTAAAAGTTCCATTTACACAATAGCATTTCAGTGCTCCATCCAAACTTGGCAGCCCTCCCACCAGATAGAACCACTGCAAATTGTATACAAACTAGCTTGGAACCACTTTTTAGAAAATGTACGCATCCACTCGCCCAATACATGCCAGTACGATTGCACGCCTGCAGCTCTACAATACATAACACCACACTTGACATGCACAAGTCTACGATGTCCTGGGTCACCT
This sequence comes from Lissotriton helveticus, assembly GCF_964261635.1. NCBI lineage: Eukaryota > Metazoa > Chordata > Amphibia > Caudata > Salamandridae > Lissotriton > Lissotriton helveticus. Next base: position 1,613,247,720 of record NC_136057.1, read on the forward strand.
CTCAATGGCTACACGATCACGTGAATGGATCTATCCGTGTCGAAATGAGGGGACAGCCCTCCACTTAAAGGCGAGACACTGCATCCCAGCGAGGAATGTCAACCAAACGTGGATATAGCGCGTGACTCACATCTGACTCTGCACTGATTACTCTGCACTGCACTGTTGTAAGAGAGTCCCATGGAACCCTGCTTACAGCTGGCTCTAGCTGCTCAGCAAACAGTTAGGGACTAATTCCCACTGCCTGTAAAGGGGGTCATGCACACTATGCCACCAGACTGGAGAGGAAGCCTAACGGGCGCTGCGACACGCAGAATGGTGATGCAGTGAGCGAGTCGTTGTATCTGGTGACAACAGCTGGGGCTGGCAGCCTCGTTTTACCACAGTGGAGCAGCACTGATGTGGCCCCTATAATCCCTCCCAAGCTTTTGCCTTCTTGCACCCTCCATCTCTGGCGTGCCAGTGACACGGGGTTTGTGCAAACATGAGGAACGGGCGGTTCTCGCCCCCTGGCCGTGTGTCCAAACATGGCAAACCATTGCTGTTAAACTTGCATGAACATCTCATTCATGTGGCACGCAAATACAATGGCCACCCTTCTTTACCCCTGCCAACCCGCCCCCAACGGATTGAGGCCTTGTTGACTCTTCAAAAAGTGGGCATGTAGACTAGTGGTTTATCAGTCAAACAAGCTCACCAAATCTCCTCAACACACGTGCCCCTCTCACCTGGGCCCTACGAGCTGGAGCCGCTCCCGAGTGTGATACATTGCGGGTCGGGTGAGTATAACTCTAACCCGCGCGGCTCCCAGCCTAACAGCCTGCTGCTATCACAGGCCCACCGACGAATCTGAGCATCTCGCTCGGTTCCCACAGACGCGACCATCAGAAGCTGTTTTTCTGAAAACGCCTTTGCCCTGTCCTGATCGACCTAGACAAGGAGAAAAACAACAAAAGTTAGTTGGTCTGGTCCCCGGATGGGGGACCAGCTCCTATCGCCGACGCTCCAAATTTGCAAGGCCCTTCCAGCTGATGCGACTCTGTGCTCTCAGCTGACTCGGCTCCGCAAACAATGCTGCCGACCACCTGCAGGAAAGGAAAGAAAGAAAAACATGATGCGGTCTCCATCCTGGAGACCGTTTCCTTGGTGTTCTGGCTGTGGAGCACCAACGCGAAAAGGACGTTCGCCACTCTACATCCCCGTTTATCCTAATCTGCAGGAAACCGGCTGAATCCAGCTTCCTGTCTGTGTTTTCGACATGCGACCGGGAAGCGCTTAAGTGCCTCCGGGTTGCCCCGATCAGGGAGAGGCCAGGCCGGACGCCGACCAGGTCACACATGCACGACGCCCGCCCCCAACCTGGGGACCGGTACGACCGCCATACTCTGCGGCGTGCCCAAGTCAGGTTGGCGCCTCCATAGAAGTCTCGGTTTTTTAACATTCTGTTCTAAAACGGTTGCATCAGAACAAAATATGTTCCCTGTCCTAAATTCAACCTCCATCAGGTACAACAGTATGCTCTTCTAAAACTTCAAAATGACACATCATTAACTATCATGAACTGTGACAAAGGAGGTGGAATCCTCATATGGCAAGCATATTCAGGATTCCCAAAGTACATAAGAGTGTAGAATATCCTCCGTACCGGAAAAGCTACAATCAAATAGCCCCTTTTTTCGAATCCATCATAAGCCGGTCCAGTTACATTGACAATATTTGTTTCATTTGGATAGATTCTGAAGAATCTCTACAGGAATTTTTATCTTGGCTAAACTTATGTGATTCTTATATGAGGTTTACTAGCCACATCAGTCGTGACCGAGTCAAGTTTCTTGATATGTATATTAGGTATAATACAGGCTATCTAGAAGTAGATATCTATGTCAAACCTACTGCAAGAAACACTCTGTTGCGTTTTGAAAAGCTATCATTCAAGAACTCAAAAGCAGAGCATTCCTTTTGGACAATTTTTGCGTGTATGCAGGAATTGTACTAATCTCTCGGATTATGATCTTCAGTCGGTTGCTATGGAGGAGAAATTTCTCGAGAGGATCCCTCAGATGACTAGGTAGGGAAGCTTTCAACAGAGCACGATTTCCTTTTGACAGAGATCATCTTCTTAAAAAATCTAAACAACCAAGTCAATCTTATTTGGTCTGTGTCACGTGCAAGTCTCCGATTAATGTAAAGATTATGCAGATTATTTGCTCTAAGTGGCACATTCTAAACAGTGAAGCAGACAGTAACTCTCAACTACCTAAACTAATGTTTGCACATCGCCGTAATCGAACATAAAAAATTTGGTAGTATGTTCTTGCTTCAAAAATTCTGGTTCTCTTTCAAAAAACCATAGACGGGGATGTTCTGGTTGTCGTCACGTACAGATGCACTCAATGCAAAACATGCGATCATGCAATACAATCAGACAGTATAACACATAACTGACGCACAGTGAAGGCAACGGAAATGTCTAACGAAAATGTCATCTATCTGCTATTATGCCCGTGTGGATTGGGATACATGGGCGAGACTTCCCGTTCCATGTCCACGCGCCTTATGGAACATCGTTCAGCCATTAAAACATCAAAAGTAATAGCCCCAATGGTAAAACATTTCTTAGACTTTCAACATGCAGGATTTTAAATGGGTGAAACTAGAAAATATTGGTATTTCAGAGGAACCCACAAGTACCGAGATAAGAAAGAGAAGTTTATTGAATATGACAATAGCGACCAGGAAAATAGTGGTCCAGGCCTTGGTGAAGTCAAGACTGGACTACGCAAATGTTTTATATTTGGGTCTTCCCAGCTGCCTTGTACAGCATCTGCAATTAGAACAAAACGCCACAGCCAGGGCGATCCTCAGACCTAAACCAAAGTCTCATATGTCCCCCCCCCCTAAAATCCCTCCATTGTCTGCGATTGAAAGAAAGGATCAAATTCAAAGCCCTTGTTGTCTTTATTAAGGCCCTTCATGGAAAAGGAGCAGGCTACCTTAGCAAACGAGTTAACCGCTACAGCCCAGCATGGTCTCTAAGATCCTCCTCCTCTGACCTTGCCCATACTCCCAAAGCACGCTTGGCCTGGATGGGTGGCAGATCATTTGGTTTACTGGGGGCACAGGCTTAGAACAAACTCTCTGCAACTCAACGAGCCATCGCTGATATTTCAGTCTTCAAGAAACACCTGTAAGCGTGGCTTTTTAAAACTTGCACCGTATTCTAGCTCCCTCCTACCGTTTCTGTCAGCAATGGGACACTCTTTTGAGTAGCTGTAGCACTATAACACATTTGTGTCATTCATTCATTCATATTCACTCAGGACACCTTTAAACGAGGTCTCAATCGGGATATCCCATTAGAAAACTCTATTTGTTACAATAGTAACTAACATAGATTGTATGATTGGGCGTTTTTTCCTGATCGTGACATTGTTACTGTTTTGATGTGTTCCGCTGGTGTCTTATACTGTCTTCTGGACTGTCGTATTTTGTTCATTGTTAGATGCAGTGTTCATTATGAGGTTATCTAGTTTATTGTAGTTAATACATCCCTACTTGAATTCCCCACAAACTGCCACTTTTACGTGATGGCATTCACCAATCTTTGGATTTTGTTTCCTTGAAATATATTCAACAAATAGAAATTCGATCCTTTATTCATCAATTTATTTCATTTGGAGAACTTTCCTTACATCTATATTTTGATACGAGTCCTTTTTGATCAGTTCTTGATCATATGACCTATTGGCAAGGTGACCCAGAGGTCCCCACTTCTAACCATATCTCCATATGAGTCCCCTTTCATTAATTTAATTTATTTGACCTATTGGTAAGGTTACCCAGAAGTTCTCATTTTTTGTTGGTGATCCGCATATACATCCAGTTGACATATATGGTCTAATAGGCCCTGGCAGATTAGTCCACTGCTGAAGAGTTTCAGTCTAGTTGTTGGACCCACATGATATTACGTTTTTGAGTATCACGTACACCCACATTCCAGCTGCTCCTTACCTGGTTTCTATAAAAGCCGAACGCCACTGAGTTTCCCGTTTGTGAATTTCCGAATTCGGAGATTCAGTCTCCCGAAGCGACTGCATGAAAATAGTACGAGAACATCTAAAGTCTGGGAAGAGTTGAGCATGCGATCCCCGGTTCACTGATTTCTTACTCATCATAGCCAGGTTCTTTACCGGTCGCCTGATCTCACTGAACTAATTAGATATAGCTGTGAATTACCATTGACATTTACAGTCCATTAGAGAATGTTATGTGGTATCTCAGGTCTTATTGGGGTCCATACCACGCTAGATTATTCTAACCGAGCCGCATGCGCCATCCTGCTGCTTTTGCTTATCGGGTATGTCCCATCAGTTCTCATTATAGTTCAGCGGTGGGACGCTTGTTTTAACCACTTACATGACTACAGAGGCCCCGCAGATATTCATAGATGCTTGGCATTAGAGAGACACAATGTGTGTTTTTAGATTTTTAACTGCGTACCTATCATGTAGTCTGTTTTAGGCCCTCATACATACAAGAACCGATTCCGTTTTTAGGTCTCCGCCTGCGAAAGACTGCGCACATGCGCAGTCTCGCTGGCGAGACTTAATGGAGTAGAGAGAACATCACTAGCGAGGTTAAGCCCCGCCTCTCTTCTCCATTGGCTGGCCTCCTTAACGGTGGCCAGCCATTGGAGAAGAGGTCCTAGTGACGTTCTTCTTTCTGTCTAAGCCCCGTCCTTTTCAGACTGTGGTGCGTGTTTTTTACTTTCTTTCTTACATTCTTTGATGTTTTTAGGTCTCCGCCTACGAAAGAGCTGGCAAAGACCTAAAAACATCAAAGGATGTAAACAACAGTCAAAAACACGCCCCCCAGTCTGAAAAGGACGGGGCTTACAGACAAAAGTCTGTGTGCAAAACATTGCATGCAAAGTACTTAAAGGCTTGTTTTAAGTTGTGGGAATCTGGTCACCCTAATAAACTTTGGCACCGCTTTGCGCCGCGGCAAAGACTTTATGTGACATTAGTTTCCCCTGGACATCAAACATTTTCAACAATGATTTTGTGTCTCTTCCTGCAAATAGAACCAGAGCTGCCTCTCGAGGACAAGAACTTTGTGTTGACAATGCCTCTCTGTTTTTTTTATCTACTGAAAATGCTGAAAAAAACGATATCAACAGATTCCGCTGCCTCGTTTGATTTCTGACTGCAGACCCTGCTCCCCATTACAGAGGCCAGCGGAAAAAAAACCAGTTGTTTGATGGGCTAGGAATTTAGAAATGCTTCTTTCATAAGCCCCGTTTTCTATAATTATCCCGCCGGGCCGCTCGGACCCATAATGTTTGTGCGTCGCCTCTTCCCACGAGGTGGGACCAGAGTGACCTGCACACCACCAGTCTGTGCAACGCCAATCTCTGCCGAGAGCCACTTGGTCAGTACGTGCGGAACGAGCAGCGTCACCTTCCTTGGGCTGAGTCCGTGCCTCCTTCTCCCCCTGTTGCTCCGGAGCGCCGCAGTCCCTTCCTGGGCTCAAGCTCCACCCTGTGCCGCCGCCGCAGGAGAGTGCCCCTTGTGTTTACAGGGCTCAGGCCGATCTGAGCGGCCCCGGGAGCGGCCTTCTCCTGCCTTTGTTACCAGCCTGCCGGGACTGCAGTAAGTGAGACTGTGTGACTGTCCCCTTTAGAGTGGCTGCCATGGGCTCCTTCCCATCTGCTGTCTGGCTCCACCACACCATCACAGTCTGACCCTCACACCCACCTCACCCCTGGGCTCACACTCCTCAACCCTTAGCTTCTCACCCTCCACAGATTGGGGGATGAGGTATGGGGGTCTGGGTCTGACCCACCTCACCTCTGGGATCCCCACCGTCCATAGATATGGGGAGGAGGCATGGCAGTCTCACCCCTTCCGCCTCCTCACCTCTGGGCTCTGCACCACCGATAGATTGGGGCAACTGGCATGACAGGTTGACCTCTGCAACATCTTACATCTGGGCGCTGCACCGTTCATGAATGAGGTATGGCACTCTGACCCCTTCCCCACCTCACCACTAGGCTCTGCACCGCCCACAGATTCGGGGATCAGGCATGGCAGTCTGACCCTTTCCCCCATCACATCTCCGGGCTCTACACTGTCTGACAAAGGAGACGAGTACATAGTGCAAAGTTATAATGGGCTAGAACATATGCCAGATGAACTGAAAAAAAGAAAGAACCACACACCAGGACCCCAGGAAGAGATTTGTTTTTTGTCGTGTTTTCCAAGTAAAAAAGAGCCCTTTGTAATTAGGAGTTAACTCATGTAAACAAAACTTTGTAAATCACATTGTTATGTTTAACACCCTCTCCCTCTGCCAAACAGCACTACTGCAGGACCTTTCCGAAAGAGGGTGGAGGTGATAAATGAAATGTAAAAAAAGACATTTCTTCCAAGATCATAGACATCAAACAGCCGAAGGCGCACAAAGACACAAGCATGCGGCGTGTTTATATATCACTAACTCATTAAAAAACAAGCATTTACAATGCAATGGTCTCGGCATTATTAAAGGTAGAGCTATTGGCATTGTTTATGACAAAATGTTTTTTATTTTTATTTTTATATCATAAATAAATAGCATTGTCATTTACATTGCCAATAGCTTAATCGTTAAATAAATGGCTTTGTCATTTACAATGCCAATAGCTTAATCCCTCGCATATGCATGACCTATTGCACTCACTACAACCATCACCCCCAGCACTCACTAAAACCCTCACAGAATTCCACTCCAGAACTCACTACAACCCTCACCCCCAGCTCTCACTAAATACCTCACTGGAACACACTCCCACTCCAGAACTCACTACAACCATCACCCCCAGCACTCACAAAGACCCTCACAGAATCCGACTTCCACTCCAGAACTCACTACAACCCTCGCCCCCAGCACTCACTAAATCCCTCACAGAATCAGACTTCCACTCCAGAACTCACTACAACCCTCGCCCCCAGCACTCACTAAATCCCTCACAGAATCAGACTTCCACTCCAGAACTCACTACAACCCTCGCCCCCAGCACTCGCTAAATCCCTCACAGAATCAGACTTCCACTCCAGAACTCACTGCAACCCTCGCCCCCAGCACTCACTAAATCCCTCACAGAATCTTACTTCCACTCCAGAACTCACTACAACCCTCGCCCCCAGCACTCACTAAATCCCTCACAGAATCAGCCTTCCACTCCAGAACTCACTACAACCCTCGCCCCAGCACTCACTAAATCCCTCACAGAATCAGACTTCCACTCCAGAACTCACTACAACCCTCGCCCCCAGCACTCACTAAATCCCTCACAGAATCAGACTTCCACTCCAGAACTCACTACAACCCTCACTGCAAAACACTCACCCTCCAACACTCACTTAATACCTTACTGGAACACACTCCCACTCCAGAACTCACTACAACCCTCACCCCCAGCACTCACTAAATCCCTCACAGAATCAGACTTCCACTCCAGAACTCACTACAACCCTCACTGCAACCCATTCACCGTCCAGCACTCCCCTCTGCACTGGCGCACTCACTTCAGCCCTCTCTGTCCCTCCCGACCCTCACTGCACCCTCCGAGCCTTCACTCTGCCTGCTCCTCACACTTAAGCTCACTACACACTCCTTCCTCTGCATTAAACCTTTGATTTTCTGTAATTAAAAAAACTAGGCACCCACCATCCTCGGTGCATCAATACAGCCTTCAGTTTACCCTGCCCCGCTCTCACTCTCCCATCCCTCTCTGCCCCCCCCCAGCCCCCCACCGTATCTCTCGCACATGGGCATTTGTTGGGGACGTAGAGGGCGGCAGAAGGGAGCTGCCTGCTCTATTTTACCCATAAGTCCTCTACTGCCCCTTCGGCCTGGTGAAACAGCTGCCTACCCCCCTGCCCTGGTGCACTCGTTTTATGATGACACTGGGGGCATCTGACCGGGGCGTAGACTGTCCAGCCCAAGGGCGCAGTTGGACTGGGGGTTTTACTTAATTTCTCAGCTGCACCCCATGCCCCTCTCACATATTGCATTTACTTTCGGTGCACAGTGGGATTGTGTCTCGCACGTGGAAAGGTTTTATTGCGACTGAAAGCGCCACGTGGCTATTAGCCTCATTGCGGCACCAAAGGAGCGGTTCCGCTGCCTGGCAACACCCTTGTGTTTCAGGGGCAGTGCCAGTCCCCTGCACAGTCTGCGTGGACGCGGCTCCGCCGGTGGATCCTCTCTCCTTACAACTCGCACGGGGGACGGGACTGGCACGGGGGACGGGACTGGCGCGGGGGGACGGGACTGGCGCGGGGGGACGGGACTGGCACGGGGGGTTAAAAAATACATTTTTTTAAAAAAAAGAAAACTTACCTGACTGCCCGTGTCCGCGTCAGAGCAGAGGAAGCGGCTCTAGTGTGGGTGGAAAGCAGCAGCATCACCGTACTCGGCGCCGGCTGGGCAACAATGGCGGCCACAAAGCTTACGAAATTTTTGGATTTGGGGGCGTGTTTTGCTTTGCTGAGTGATGGACGACATCACGAGCTAAAGAACAGCAAAACTTACGCCCCCGAATCCGAAAAAGACGGGGCTTGTTTGGAGTGACTCCCTTCTCTTCCAATGGCTGGCCTCCGTTTAGGAAGCCAGCCAATGGAAGCGAACGGAGCTGAGAGGCGGGTCTAAACTGCCCTACTATACAACATAAGATCTCCGGACCGGAAGCTGCTTCGCAGCTTATAGGTCCCTCGACCTAAAAACAGTTAATAGCGATACAGCTCAGCTGTAACATATGTAATGCAGGCACTTTATAATAACAAATACTTTGAGTGTGTGTGTGTGGCTCTGTGTGTGTGTCTGTTGCTCTGTGTGTGTGGCTCTGTGTGTGTGTGTGGCTCTGTGTGTGTGTGTGTGTGTGTGTGTGTGTGGCTATCTGTGTGTGTGGGTGCAAATGCAATAGGTCTCGCATTTGCGAGAGATTAAGCTATTGGCATTGTAAATGACAATGCCATTTATCTGTTTTCAAAATCAACACATAAATAAAAATGTTGTCATTTACAATGCCAATATCTCTAACTTTTGCAAAGGCGAGACCGTTGCATTGTAAATGCTTGTTACAAGTTAAGATTGTCAACTGTGTTTGTCTCAAGGCTTTCTTTAGAAGGTGTTTTGTTGAACTTTATATTCAGGATGCGCAGATGCGGGCATTTGTTCAACTCTGGTCTTAACCATAATAGACGTGATTCGAGCTACGGAAGGAAAGCGGGAGTGAAAGGGTAAATAAAAGCAAAATGGTGGTTTGGCCGTAAATCTTGAAGGAACCTTGAATAGTAGGAGAGGTACTATCGATTGCAAATGTGCTTCACATCATATTCATTATGCATACAACACAAGACGAAATTCATTGTCTTTTAAGTTACATTTTACCCTTATTTTAACCTTTGACTTTTTTTAAATTAAGCCCTCTTGGTAGCATTTTCCTTTCCCACTGTGCCTATTTACGCTGGGGTGTCATAGCAAGTGTTCGTTTGACTATTAATTATCAGTGTTCTCAACATTAGAGCCTCCACTCTAACATGAATCATTACTTTCTGTCTAGATTTTAGCATAATCATCAGGAACTTTTCTGAACTCCCTTGTGAGTCTTCCGGGATCCTTTAAATGATTTCAAGTCCGACACTCCATCCTAGTATACCAGACATATAGATATAGAGGTAGTATATTATATATCTAATCCATGATGGTTCATTACAGGTCTCTAAGACCTACAAAATGTTCATATATTTCTCACAAATTTTACTCACTGCACATCTTCTGCTATTTGTTTTTTTTATATTTAATTAGATAACAATTACTTGTAGTCAGAGTTGTATGGGTAAATTAGCTGATTTTTTGATCATCTGAGGTGACATAGAGGGTTCTACAAAATTAAATCTACTTCTCGCGTCAACTTTACATGAGCTATCTCTCATCTCTTCACTCCTCTTTTGGACTATACACAATATTATTTTTTTTCTCAATAGCTACAGCATGACGATCTATCTGTATTTATGTTATTCTAATTTTTTTAAAGTATTTATCCCTTTGGGTACAAACGTAAACCTATATCCTATTAGAGCTTGGCCTATTTAGGCTTTTTATTTTACCCTATAATGTTCCCTCACAGCCATAACCTTTATTATCTACTTTTCAGCAAGTATTTTTTCAGTGATTATATATCATAATATCTGAGTATGGCCATGTCTGAATATGTGGTATATTTACAGGTTTTTCTTATACCATCTTCACCTGTGGCTCTTCCTGAAGAAGATATGGGTTCACGCCAAAATGCCCATAGAAGAGTGATATACAGTTTTTGATGCACTATGCAACAGATGAATTGCGACTATTAGAAAGAAAAAAAATAATTGAGTTATTACATATCACAATTTCAATTAGTATATATATATTTTTATATGCATTATATGATATGTGTTTGCATTTGAATGGTCATGGATTGCATGCATCTATTCGTATGTTTATTGTTCTTGTTGTAAAGTAGATTTTTCAGCTTTATGAGATTGTTGCGAATTTATCTGTTATCTGTGATATGTTGTTTTATTCTTCTTTTCTCTTTTGTTGATAAAAATATTTAATTGCCTTTAACCCTATATGGGATACATTTTGTAATAATGTTTTCTGTCCTATGTGATAATAATAATAAATAAAACAAATATTTATCTACAAAAAAATAACCATGAATCCCACAAATAATTTGTTCACACATTGCCGTTATTGTGTAATTTTATAATATTCTTTGGTTGCCAAGGGCGTTTTCTTTGCATTGTTCTATTGTTCCCTGCCCTTTGGACCGCAATCTTTTCTTCAGGGGTCCTTATTTCTTTACATGGGTGTTGGAGCTCTTTAAATGAAACACACATACTGAGACAATTAGGGGTGGACGGAGCTCGCAGAGTGCACTACTAGTAATTTCACTGAGTTGCATAAAACTCTGGAATTCCGCAGAGTTCCATTTCACCCTAGTTAAGAGAGCATTGTAAGGCAGGCAAATATTTACACTGCTCTAAAATGATGGAGCTGCCTAAAAACAGTACTTCACACCTCTTAGAGATCCCTAGGGGATGCAGGGCCTATGTTCTTAGATTTGATAAAATACCTTTGCCTTTTCAGCTTGTTCTGTGCTATGTTACGGTAGGCATTATAAGGCTAAGTTAGTAGTATCTGCCATATTTACTGTAACGCACTGAGCAGTCCCTAAAACGTGCATGCTTAAGTTAACATTTACGGCTCCATTTTGTATTTCGAGAGCCATATTATACTGCGACTGAATTAAGCTCCATTTATCTGTTTTGCTTGCCTCAGCAGAAGACTGTATTCAGCAATTTTTTGCTATCGTGTTCAAGGTTGGATTTCGACTTACGAATGTATAGACTGTTCTGCCATGCATGCCTGTCTTTGTTCGTAGCTCTGCTCCCACTTTGGAGGAGCCGAGCACTAGCAGGGCAACCTTGAGATAGTGATAGTGTGTACCCTTCTCGCAGGTCGTAACTTTCCAATGGGGGCGCGGTTGGGGTTTGTGGAAGAATGATTATGCGTTACCAAGTGTTGGGGAGCCAGTCCCCTCAACAGCCATCTCCGGGTGTTGGACAGATTGGGCTCAGCTGCAGTGTATTTTACTAATAAATGATTGCTTGTATTCTCTACTGTCTGACCAACTCGTCACTAGACTATGAGGTGGTCGTAAGTAACCCAGGTGGCCCTAATCGGGTCACTACCTTCAGTTGGTGCCCGAACAGGGACTCCTCCATCGGGTGTCCCATCCTCGTCCGTAATCGGGAGTAAGGAGGACAGGGTTACGTCTGGTCGGATGGGCGGATCAGGGTACCCTGCACAATAGAGCTTTGCACTCGCAGCTACCCGCCTGTCTGATCATGTGGCTCCTCATCTAGTGGTCACCCGGGCTGGGGTCCTGAGAAGGCAAAACCCTTGAAGTTGACTGTTTGGTCTGAAGAGTCGGCAGTGGCGAATTACTTTACTTGACCTGTGTGCACCAGGTGAGTTTATCTTGTCTTGTGATGGATATGGCGGCATTTTTAAATGTTGAATTTTAGTTTGTTCGAACTTGGTGGGTCTGCGGACCCTTGAGGTACAGAGTGTTTGCAAGCGCTCTGCCAGGCCACCTGGAAATTCGGTCTGCTCTTAAAAAGGCCTGGGGCGAGAGCCTATCCTCTTGACTTGGTACACTCTTCAGACTGTCTGGTGCAGTCTGCGGACTGACTGGTACGGTTTTCGGACCGTCTTGCTTTGGGTTGTGTGGGATGATATCTGTTCAGTGTGGACGGTGAACGTGTCTTATATTAAGGGCAGAGAAGGAGGCCCGGAGGTGAAGGTGCAGACAGTGACACAGACAGCCATGGCTTATGATAGAGAGAAATTCTGTTTACAGAGTGGTAAATGTTATGTTGCTCGAGAAGGTCTGTTTTCATGGAAGAGCCATTAGATACCTGACTCCCCGCCTCCTTATGCCCCACAGAGGGTGTACCCTATTGTTCCGGGATCCCAGCCTCCAGACCCTGCACATGCTACTGTTGGTCATCCTGTCTCTGGTTTGACTGCTCCGGCTTCAGCCCCGCCTGCTTCCTCTCTGTGTCAGCTACAGGTGTGGGGGGCCGCTAGCTCTCCTGTTCGATCTGATGTTCCTACACCCGTTGTCTCCCCTCTTTCACCCCTTCCTTGCAATCATTAACGCTGATATCCACTTCTTCGTCTGTTCTGCTCCCTCCAAATGTGTTGACTGCAGTGCTGCTGAGTCCTGGGACACCTGTGCATGGGGAGGTTGAGGGGAATTGGGCAGCAGTGCAAATGGGGAGGGCATTGATGCGATCCGACGTTGGAAATGAGGAGAAAAGAATGGTGGCTGACCAGGCTGCACAGTGGGCCTGGAACCCAATTTACAGGGTGGAAGATTTGTTGAGTGTGATGAAAGACTATGAGCCGTTTGTGCACAGCATGCTCTTAAGCACATGTCAGCTATGCTAATAGGATTGTGGGACCAGTGTTTCAATGGTGTTGGACCGCAGATCATATATGATATTCGGGATCGGGTGTACGTTACTGATTTGGCTCCCAATGAAGGTTTTAGAAATGTCACAACTCTGATTGGTTGTTGTAGTAGATTGCATAAGAAGACCCCAACTTTAGGTGCACAGTTCCCTATGAGGGAAGTACATCCCATTTGCCATCCTGAGATCCTAGAGCAGCGTAATGCAGCGAACGCTGTGATTCAGCAAAGGGTGGAGGCTCATTTTCAGGAACAGTGGGTCTATACTCCTTGGAAGAGGAGTGAGGTGCTATCCCTTAAGAGCCAGTTGCCAGACCCTAGGAAGAATCCAACTGCGTACTATAAGGAATTGACAAAGGCTTCTTCCTCCACGGTATTGACACTAGCTGATATTGAGCTGTTTTTCGGATCATTGGTACCAGTGGATATATGGCGACAGGTGCATACGCAGGACCATGCTGTGGAGTTAGGGGGCACATGGAATGAGATACGGTCATGACATAAGGACCGGAATCCTGGCGAGAAGCCGAGCGCAGAATTATTAGCTTTGCATATTATTACTTATATGCACTCCCTTATCCCACCGAGATGAGTGGATTGGGATAAATTAACGGCATGTCATCAGAAGAAGGATGAAAGTGTGTCAGATTTATTTGCTCGGTTTGAAGGTGTATTCTTGGATTTTAGTGGCCAAGATTTGTCGGTTGAGAGTGGTGTCCGATTCTTTGTTAATGGATTTGTTACGAACCTGCTTCCTGAAAACACGATTCAGCGACAGGCTTCAGAGAGTACTTGAACTACCCCCCCCCCCCCCCATATCAGTAATATTGAGTATGGCACAGTATTATGAGCATAGAGAAAATGAGGAGAAGAAGAAACCGGAGAAAAAGACTAAGGACCTAAAGACGAAAGTGTTGATGCAGCAGGTGACAAGGGACAATGGCTGGGGGAGAGGTGGTTCCGGTCTGGGCCAGTAGTTGCCTCGGTTGAATAGGAATAGCACAGCAGGTACACCTGTTGGACTGAACCAATGTGCGTATTGTAGGAAGGATGGGCATTGGCGAAGTAAGTGTCCGGGGCTGTTACATAAGTTGGGGCTCCATGAGATCGGGCTTATAGAGGACGTGGTCGTGATGGAGGTGGCCGTGATGAGACGCAGAAGAAGGATTCGTCGTTTGGTCGCCAGAATACAAACTATTTCGATGATGCTCGAAGAGGACAATATTACTATGATGATTATGATATGAATGCGGTGACAGGAATGTCCTACAGCTAGGATTGCCAAGGACAGGATGAGGGACCAGTTTCAGTGCCTGTAGACCAGCGTGAACCTTATGTCACTGCGGCTATACATGGCACGCCTAAGACATTCCTAATTGATACGGGTGCTATGAATAGCTCTGTTTCTCGTTTGCTGGTCTTAGAGGCAGCTCTGTCTGGCCAAAATAATGTTTGGTAAGTTTCTCTGGCGTGCCGGTTGTTAGCCCCATTTCCAAACCCATTGCTTTGACTATGGCCCTTTTACGGTTGACTCCCCGTTTTTGTTGACCACAAATTGCGGGGCGAATTTGATGGGACTAGATTTGTTGAAGAAGCTACATGCAACCATATTCTGTTCACCAGATGGTGTTTACATTACAATTAGCCCGACGAAGGTTAGTACAAAACAGTGTTTTACTAAAGATACTTCCCTCCCTGCCGAGTTCAACGATGTGCTGCGTACTTTATGGGCTACCGGGGACACAGATGTGGGGTTGTTAGGGATCTCACCAGTCTATCAAGATTAAAGATAATGCTGTATTACTGCGTATTCCCCAGTATAAGATACCACAGGCAAGAGAGAAAGCCCTTCTGCAAATAATTAAGGACTTAATACGGACAGGGGTGGATGAGGAAACATTAGCAAATGTCTACAATAGCCCTATTCTTCCCATCCTTAAAAGGCACTCTCTGATGCTCACCCTGATGTTTACCGTTTTGTTATTGATCTGCGCTGGATAAACAAGATTGTGGTCCCTCAATATCCTGTAGTTCCTGACCTCACTACATTGTTAACGATGATTCCTCCCTCAGCAAAATTCTTTTCTGTGATTGATTTAAAAAACACTTTTTTGGTAACAAACAGATTCACAAATGCATAACAGACGATCTGGAACTGAACTATTCTCCTGAAATTCACCTGACCACCTCATTGGGGGCCCTCAAAGCAGTGGTGCATGGAGAATTGATAGCCATATCCGCGGCTGAAAATAGAGAACGCAAAACCACGATAGAACAGATCATGGCGCAAGTGCTGGAGCTAGAGAGGGTACATAGCAGGACCGGGGCGCCTAGAGTTTGGCGCCAGCTGAAAGCGGCACGGGCCCAAATGGCGGGGCTCGATCTAGACAGAGCTGAGTATGCAGCACTCAGACTCAAGCATTCCTACTACATTGGGGGTGTTAAGACGGGGCGTCTGTTGGCGAGCAAGCTTAGAGCCCACACCCATCAGAAGAAGGTCCAGTCCCTCAAGAAGAGTACAGGGGAAGTAATAAAAGGGGACAAAGAGATCGCTAACGTCTTCCCGGCATTCTACTCTGATCTTTACTACAGGGACACCCCTTCAAGCTCCCGCATTGCCACATACCTACAGGGCGCGAACATGACTGCACTAGCTCCAGTACAGGCAGAAGCATTGGAGGCACCGATAAGGGTGAAGGAAGTGATAGGGGCGATCTCACGCCTCAAGCTTATGAAATCACTGGGGCCTGATGGCTTCTCGGCAGGGTTCTATAAATCCTTTTGCCAGATCTTAGCTCCACTTCTGACGCGACTTTTTAATTCCTTTACTGGACATGGGACGATCCCCCCTGACATGCTAGCGGCTTCCATAGTGGTGCTGCCAAAACCCGGGAAAGACAAAACCCTTTGGGGCTCCTATCGCCCGGTGTCGCTACTTAATGTAGACTTGAAACTGTTCACCGGGGTGCTAGCGGCCAGGTTGGGCCCTCTCATGCCAGGCATCATTGAACCCTACCAATCCGGCTTCATCCACAATAGACAGAGTAGTGATAACACGAATTGCATTCTACATCTCGTTGACAAAGCCCACAGTAACACCATGGACGCTCTTCTATTGTCAGTGGACGCCGAGAAGGCATTTGACCGGGTGGACTGGGACTTTTTAGACAGGACCCTGGTACACTTCGACCTGGGGACCGGTTCAGGGCTTGGATGACGAGCTGTTATCGCGTGCCCACTGCGACAATCAGAGTAAATGGGATATTATCTAAACCCTTCGAGATCCAAAGGGGGACACGTCAGGGGTGCACATTGTCACCCCTCCTCTTCGCTCTATATATCGAGCCACTGGCATAGAAGATAAAGGATAACCCAGATATCCTGGGCATTCCCTTCGGCGGATAGAGACTTTCAATAAGCCTCTATGCAGACAATATCATCGATTCTCTTGCATCTCCAGAGCAATCGGTTCCGGCATTCGTGCAGGAACTAGAATCCTTTGGCAGGTCTCGGGATTCCGGGTCAATGTCGGGAAGTCGATGATTCTCCCCTTAGGCCAGCGAGGGATATCATCAGAGATGGGTAGAGACTCATATGCAGGGATTCAGACAATGAAGTCTATTCCATATCTTGGAATTGAACTGGCCATGTCCGTGTCGCAAACGGTCATGCTGAACTACTCCAAGTTAACCACACAGATCAGTAGGGAGTTACTGCACTGTAAACATCACCAGCTGTCGCTTCTGGGTCGGGTAGCAGCAATTAAAATGTCTATTCTTCCTAAAGCATTGTACCTATTCTAGACAATACGGATATGGCCCCCACTAGGCACTTTGCAACAGGTGATACAGCAGTTTGCATGGGCAGGGGCACATCCAAGGATGCAAAGGGAAATAGGCTTTTTGCGGCCGGAGGAGGGCGGCTTGGGGATCCCGAACGTGCTGGAATACTTTAGAGCGGCACAACTCAGATACCTCTTAGAGGGGAATTGACCAGAATCTGAAAAGAGATGCCTGTTTCAGGATAGGGCGCTAGGGAAACTCTCCCTATGGAAAGTCACTTTTCTGAAGAATGCAGATAGGCCTTCAAATCTCCGGGGCCCACCCATAACGCACACACTACTGAGGGTGTGGGATAGGGTCGCCACTAAACGAGGATTGTCGTCTTCCCCTCTCCCATGACCCCTTTACTGGACAACAAAGACTTTCCACCTGGGCTAGATGTGAGGGCGTTCGTGACATGGAGGGGCACTGAATGTAAAGCGGCAAGGCACTTCTTTGACCCAGAGGGTATTATCTAATTTCCTGACCTCAGACTAGACTATGGCCTCCCTGAAACAGAGAGGTTTCATTGCCTCCAGAGGCGCCATTGGCTCCTCCAAACGGAAGTGCAACCAAAAGTGAATAGAAAATTGACAAACTATGAGAGATGGCTGATGACGAAGACTACAGACAAGAAAATGATCTCTGAACTGTACGTTATGTTGCAACCTCAGGCTCCTACAACGCCCACGGCCAACCAGAAACGTTGGGCGAAGGAACTGGGTCAGGACCTTACAGAAAAGAATGGGAAAGACAACAATTACAGGGCCAACCACACTGCACGTAAAACTACCAGCAGGGAAACTGCAGTCACGATAGCCACGTATTGGTACTTGACGCCGGTACGCCTTAACAAAGGAAACCCGGACCATAGCCTGACTTGTTGGCGGGGAGGAGGGCACTACTACATCTGCTTTGGGAGTGCAGGGAACTAACAGGATATTAGACTACGATTCTAGATGATGTAGATCAGCAATCCAAGACACAAATATCACGGTTTCCGGCCTATGTAGTGCTGGGACTGGCTAACCCATTGACTTACCCTCTAAGGTCAAGGAGTGGGAAACAGATTGGACTGGTCCTGGGGGCAGCAATCCAAAACATCTTATTGCATTGGGGGACACTGATACGTCCGACATATACGGGGTGGTTACACAGGTTGTGGCACATGTTAGGGATGGAACGGATACAGGCTTCCCTCACTAATTCCACTGAGGGTTTCAAGGATGTCTGGCAGTCCATAGTATCTCTGTTGGCCACTCAAATAAATGAAATCACATGCCCGGAATATCTGCGCCTCCTTCGTCTCACAGCCCCAAATTAGCCATCTACGGCATCATGATCTATACTCTCGCTCTTGCCTGATATAGTGTTTAAAAACAAGATAGGCCCAAGCACACCAGTTTGTGGGTGGGAAGGGGATTTTTTTTCTTTTTTTTCCTTTTTGACATTGCTGTATAATTGAGAATTCGTATTAAGCCAAAGCATGCAGATACTTTAAGAAATACTTCCTAAGCATGGGCGCGGCCACGTTAAATGGCACCCCCGCACAGCTTCCGAATGTTGATATGTACAACCAAAAAAGAGAGGTGACGATGAGGCCCGGGGAGGAATTACTAGATATGTATGATGTTTCATTGTTGCAGAATGTCAATAAAAACAAAGTTAAACCTAAAAAATGCTTTATTTTGCATTCCCATCCATCCAGATATCTGTTTGGATTTTCCATAGCTGGCAGGAGCTTTCAATTCTGTCGTACTCCTCAAGGCTATACTGAAAGTCCTAGTATTTAAAGTCAAGCCTTAAAAGGACAATTCTTTTTATTTCCAAGATGGCCCACAGGTGAGGAGCTCCGACCGGGAGCTCCCTGACTAGGGATTGCCTTTTTTTGGCTCAAATCCCCTGGAATCTTCCCCCTTCATGGACCTTTTTCTCTCACTTGGGCTTCTAGTGACTGTGGTCCTCAGATTCTCCTATTTCCCAGGTTTTAACTTCGAGACCTGCCTCTGCAACCTCTGAGGAACCGTGTGTGTGCTGCTGACTGTGGAGACCTAGCGTTGTGAACGATGCCCGGTGGAGCTACCTAGGTAGCTATACGGGAGACTGGCTGCGGATCACCTTCTCTGCCGCAACCTACCCAGCTGGACATTGGGCGCTCTTCCCTTCGTCTTACCATTTCCTTCTGCCCCCACCTGCCAATGACGCACTGAGGATCTGCCAATAACGGATGTAAGTCCAAGCTGCCGATGCCTGATAGAGATGCCTGGGTGGCTATGGAGGCATTGGCTGGGGATCTACCCTCCGGCCACCTCCTGCCTTTCCCTGGTTTAACCGCAATGGCCTGACCCCCTGCTTCGCATTCCAGATTAGCGACTGGGACAAGCGAGTGTTGTTTCCCCCAGCATGGGTGCAGCTGAAGGAGTTCCGTGGCACTGTGATCTAATTGCCCTGAGCTTGTTTTTTAGGTCTCGCCTAGCGACGCAGTGCATGCGCTGCTCGCCTTGGCGAGATCTATTGTCTTTGATTTTCTGCCGAAGGGGGACAGGAGATGTGCACGCGCATGGTGTCTCTTCTCTGGGATCTCAGCATTCGCGTGATCGATCTCAGCTTTCACTTTTGTGCGCTCAATGCTACACTCGTGACAGAGTGCTGCGTTTGTAACCAGCGTTTATTCTCTGGGATCTCAGCATTCGCGTGCTCGATCTCAGCTTTCACTTTCGTGCGCTCAATGCTACACTCGTGACAGAGTGCTGCGTTTGTAACCAGCATTTATTCTCTGGGATCTCAGTATTCGCACGCTCGATCTCGGCTTTTACTTTCGCGCGCTCAATGCCCCCGCTGCACTCGTGACACAGAGTGCTGCGTTTGTAACCAAGTGCACTTTCAGGCTTGTATCTCTTTCCTTGGTACTTCGCTCAGCTGCCTCTGAACATGGCTCAAGGCCAATCATTTTGTTTACCAGGATGAGCTGCGCTTTTAAGCTCAGAGCTTTTGGGACTTGTTTGCAGAGAGTAGCAAACAAAGGAAATATTTTTAGCCAGATAAAGTGGTTAAATGGCATTTGCATGAATCATACTTTTTAATTTTTTGCTGCTTAAGAAAGGGATTTTACCTAAAACCTGCTGCTTGAAGCAATCGCACAAATCATGTGTGACCAATGACAACAAATAGAAGGATTATTTTTCATGATACATGAAGTGCTACTGAAAAGATGGAGGTCTCTTCCTTTTCACCTACATGTCACTCATAACCACAGCACCAGTAAGCCTCCTCACTTTCCCTCCTCCACCATTTCTTCACTCGCACTAACTTGATCCTTTTTGCTTTCTGAAGGCAGAATGCTGCACGTCATGGTGGAGGTCACCACCACAGAAGCAGCACTGTAAACCTCTCATGTTGCATCTGATCTCCTCCTGTACCGCCCCTCCTCCAAGGGAAAACAAAACACAGCCTTCCTTTTCAGACACTGATGTTCAAATCTTCAGCATCTGCATATATGGCACAGGACAACAATAGGTTAAACGGACTATAACCAACAAAAATGCAGGTCCCATCTTGTGTTCCTAACCTATTTCCAAAACGCCTTGTCCGAAAATAAGTGCAAACAATTGTGCATGCGCCTTTGAGAAGGTGTTGTTCAGACAGCGGCCAGTACTGACTGAGCCTGTCTCTTCTCGTCTTGTCTGTATTTTGTTGGCAAATATTGGCACGTATTCACACACAGGAGGACCGGCCATTCATCAGAAAAGAAAATGTTTGTTTTACAGTGTGTCTCATAAATTTCTTACCAAATATGGTGGTCAGGCCTATGTGAAGAGGGCTTGCTATGCAGCAGAACACACATAGGAAGAGAATGTGATAGGTGGAGATCTTCAGGACTTATCAAGGCCGATGTTTAGGGTATGCTGAAAGAACTACACAAATAAAATGCTTTTGCAATGCAATAGGTCTCGCATTTATGTGAGTTTGAGCTATTGACATTGCAAATGACAATGCCTTTTATTTCTGTTTCTGTTTTTAAAACATAAATAAAAGGCATTGTTATTTACAATGCCAATAGCTTAAACTTGCATAAATGCGAGACCTATTGCATTGCAAAGGCTTGTTACTTCTCGAGTCGGGGAAAGAGCGTTCTCTTGGTTCTCGCTACTGCCTTCAGGACCGGAAAAAAACTGAAACACTGAATTCACTGTTGCCTGGCATCCATTCCGCCCTGCTTCTGGGGTAGGTTTCAATCTTGGCTTTTCGTTCGGATTTTTGTTTTCCCGAAATTCCCGCGATCTTGTTTATGAAGCTATCGGGGTCCTTGTCCCAGATCCTCCATCATGCTTTTTTTTTACAGTTCCCCTGATTGATTCATGCTGCGGGTCAGTGACCTCTGCTGCCGAAGTGACCATTGCCCTATGTCGACACCCTCTGAGTCTGCTACCCCCCTCTCTTCTTGTTTGGCCCTGTGAAGCACCCTTTCACTCCCTCCGTCTCACCCCTTCCACTTCTAATTTGCTAGCCGTCTCAGTGAAGAAGTCCGGCACTGGTTGTTGTTAACCCTGGACCCTCTCCGGTTTGTTTGACTCATTCAATCAGACTTTTCTGGCACCCCCTGAAGTTCTCTTCTCCATGTCCGGTCTCCCAGACTTGATCTGTTTTCAAACCCTTGTACTTTTCCCCCTCTACCATCTATGCCTCTTATGACTTGTTTTCTATGTTATCTAATTTGCACTATTAACGGATGTACTTATGTAACACTGTTTTTATCTATTCTATGTTTTTCTCTAGTAAATCATGTAACTATGTATCACTGTTCTTATGAAACGATATTTCTTATGTAAGCGCTCTGATACCTGATACCTCCGAGTCCAGCCAGCGCTATATTAAAGTCTTTAAATAAAAAAAATAAAAAACAATTGGATTATTGGCAATGTCTTATTGCAGTACGTCGACGACCTCTTAGTGGCCTCTGACACTGAGGACGGCTGCAAACATGCAACGGTTACATTATTGCTCCATCTGTCCCTTACTAAATTCCAATATTGTCGACAGGTCACCTATTTAGGTCACCTACTGTCGAAGGAGGGTTGTAGGCTAAACCCCAACGTGATGTGCATGCGTTTATTTGTATTACTTCGTACTGCCATCCATGTATCCCTAATTATTCCCTACTAACAAAACCCCTACTCCAATTAACCACTAAAGATGTGCATTAACCCCTACCTTGGACACCTGTATGCCAGCAAGCTTTTGAGCAATTAAAGGTTGCGCTTTACTCTGCTCCTGTGCTTGGTACACCTGATTACCAGAAGTAGTTCATACTTTATGTACACGAGACGGCTTGCTGCACGCTCTCTGTATTAACACAGGCCTTGGGTGGTAAGCAGAGGGCTTGTGCTTATTTTCTGCTTTTTTGGATAACATCGCCAGAGCTCCCCTGAGCTGTCTAAGAGCTGCCGCAGCCATGGTGGTCTCTATCAGACAACCGGCGGTGCTCGTCCTTGATACTGACCTAACAGTTATGGTACCTCATGCTGTGGATACACTTGTCAAAGTTGAGTACCTGGATCTTTTTTTCCACAGGGTCAGAAAAACTTTCAAACTTCTTTGAGTTTTCAGAAGATTTTTTCCCAACTCCTCTACTCCACTGCAGCCGAATAATATACAACTAACAGTAGAGAAAGGGAAAGGGGAATGGGAGTAAAAGAGAGACTGCCACTGCGGTGTCTTTATGTGAAATGCCCTCTGGAAGGATTTCCTACACCTGTAACAACAAAACACAATTTATAATTCACACTTACTACTATTACTCTAATTATTCTCAAAACTATTTCCTTAAATATTCTTCCTAATTATTACCTGTCTTTGCTGTAGCCTTAGCTTCTCTCTTTAAATATATTTTCTTGTAAAAACTGTATTTGTTGTTGTTTCACTATCCATTAATGTCTTTGTTTTTTCTAATCTTTTTCTGTTGCTGTTCGTGAGATCCTGTAGATCTTCGTTGAATTTGTCGGTAAGTTTAAATATATATATATTTCCACCTACATGCATATAGCTTTCTCTTTGTATTTCTGTTGTTAATTAAATTCAATGTCTCTATTCTTTTCTGTCTACAGACTGTTAGGAGTCTTTTCTTATGCCTTCAATATGGAATTCCATTTAATTTATTAATTTCCTCAGTAGAATTCCTTGCACTGAAGAAATAATTTTAATCTTGTTGAATCTCCTCTTTTAAATTAGGAGATTTCTTAATAGGCTCTTTAAGTCTTGTCAAGTCTTGTCAAATATAAATCTGTCATCTGATAGCTACAATCAAGTCTCTTTAATCAAAATATCTTTGAAGAAATGAACCACAGAGAGATTCACGGAAAAACCTCTCTCAATAGCCCAACAAATCAGTACCTGACTTCCCATGACGATCCACTACTTCTGATTTTTCGATTCGCCAAGACCGCGCTGAATAATTCATACTGCAAGTTGAATTACTTTAAAAAAATACCAACAGATACGGGGAGCATCTACAGAGCCCAACTGAATCCTGTGGGTAGACGGTTGAAGTGCGCTGAGCTTTAAACGCTTGCGCGCGAAATGAAAAATCCTTAGATGCACTCAGACACTAGAGCGTTAACCCGCAGTTCATAATAGCAGCCGCCAACTTGAAATTCCGCGAGAAGGGGGAGGAGCCAAGATGGCGACCTGAACGGACGCTCGATTCCCGGCTCCGCAAGCTTGTGCGTTCCGCACCTATATCCTGCCCGCAAATCCGGCCTCGCACCACATCGGAACGTAGCTAAGACCGCACTGAAACTCCCAGTGTTCCACCGGGGTCCCTACCTGCCAGATTTCCGGAGATATCGTCGTGAAGGGCGGCGGTCTCCGTATCCAGGCTCTGAGACCAGTGTCGCTCCCTGCCACCGTGGACCTCCAGACCGGCTCCGGTCCGTTGAGCCCTGGAGGCGTGGATCCATTCTTTTGTGGCACCGTCGCTGGGGGAGTCGGACGGATCCCTTTCGATGCACCTGGGCGCCCCGACCTGTGCAACCGGCACACGGTGGTGAAGTGTTCCTTTGTTGCGATCGTCCCCCTGGCTGAGGCTGACCTGCGCTGTCCAGTGTGAGTGGGTCGCCCCTGGATTGCCCCGACTTGCATCGCGGCGACAGTGTGCTATCCCTTGCTACGCTCCGGAACTGTGTGACATACTTGCCCGGACCCGAACCCTTTGAGACTGAAATCGCCCCCCTCCTGTTGTGCACCTCCCGAGGCATTGGAAATGGCGGCTGACCTCTCTACAGCGGCGACTGTACTCTTGCCTCGTACCAGCAACCCCCTGCCCGACATCGGATTGGGAGCCGCGCTGTACACATTGTCTCGCGCTGAGGAGCAGCAGTGCTTGCAGACAAAGTCGACCTGCCGGGATATCTTTGATGCGCTAGTTGAGCTCAGGGCGGAATGGCGAGCACTCTCCGGCAAGGTGGGCGACGATGCAGCGCGGCGGTCGGAGGGGGTCCGATCGGCCGACTCTCGGCGCTGTGCTGGATCGACTTTGTCAGATGCGGAAGGGGATGTCGGGGTGCCGAGCACTGACGGGGAAGTGAGGATTATTTTTCGATGCCACGACTCCTGTGAATGGCGGTCTGACAGTATTACCGGGGATACATTGTTGCAACCATCAACGGAGTCCGCGACTTTGTTTGTGGAGATGTTGCTGTTTCCCCAACCTCCATTCACGCTGCAACTGTATCCCCTTGAGATTGCTGCCTCCCAAGTGCCTCCTTCCCAGCGACGGATTGTATGTCGGCTTGTGAGTTTGACTGTACTTCTCCTGCTTACCTGTGGCCCGGCTGATGCCTTTGGACCTCCATTTTGTCCCTACCTCCCACTTCTTCATCGACGGTGGCCATTTTACTTCCCGGTTTTGTTTGGATCGGGCCCTCCTCGGACACTGTGCTTAGGGGGACTGTCACGTACTGGCCAGGGCTGAAAAACCTCTGTTTCATGACCGGGACTGACAGGCTGGCGGAGACTCGGATTGGAACACTTATAACTACGCGTTGGATTGTGCGAACCGGGATGTTTCGCCCCGTTTCATACCGTAAATGAGACTGTTATTGTTTCTCTATTTCACGAGGTGGGGATGGACTGCATGGCGGGATTGACCGGGAATGACTGTACTGGGCCCTCCTCCGGCTTTCTATCATGGGTTATTTTACTGAGGGGAGGGGCGGCATTCATCGTGGGCTGGGATCGGGGGGGCTCCTGAGATCGGGACGGAGTTAGACGGGTTCCTGGTTGTATCTTGCCAGGTGGGGATTAGGGTTGAAATGTTGTACGTACTGGCTGCATGGATCCTATGTATGGTGTGGATAGTTTTCCCCCATCTGTTTCTATTATTGTTAGTGGTGGTTCTGCTTTACAATCATGGCGTCATTCGTGATATTGTGTCCTTTGTCAACGGCACGGTCGGCACCATATACTGGCTACCCTGATAATTTGCGGGCAATCGGCTCCGCCACGCTCTCTCTGGTTCCTGCCTGCTGGTCGTGGCGGTTTATTGTGGCTGGGGGGCTATTTGTTTAGGGTGGCATCCATCTTGCTCTCCTTTGTTTGCGTTCTTATTAAGGCGGCCATTTTGTCCCTTTGTTCCGACTGGGGCGGGTTTCTGCTGGGCGTCATGGTGTAGTGGTCGCTTCGCGACCTGATTAGCGATGGGGGTCTCCAGGGGTTCACTTTTGTTAGACTAGCTGGTACGATCTCGAACTGTGCCGCCTCTCTGGCGTATGTAATGATTGTAGCTCCCCACGTTTGTTCTGCACTGATGTTTATCCTGGTACTTTTGCATGTGGGGTGGGTCTGTGCGTATCCTGCTATTGCCCTTATGGACGGGGTGGTCATTCCAGTACTGGCTCGGGGTCCCCGATGTATCTGATTCAATTCTCCTTTTGGTTGTGTGTACTTCTCGATATTATTGTTTCATTCGGTGAAAGCGGCTTTACGTGGCTGGGGGACCGGGAGTCTTGTTAGTGTTAGGGCTCCTCCCCCCGTTTCCGTTTCCTTTTCTCTTTTGGGAGTGGTAGAATGGCTGGTTCTTTTCTTCCTCCCGATATTTCAAGTGTGAATATCTTTCTTTTCTTATCTTTCCTTCTTTCTCTTCTCTTCTTATTCTATATTTCGGGTTCTTTACTGGGCGACAGGCACTTTGCCGGGGGGGGGTAGGCCGTAGCCTCCGGATTGTTGTAGGGTGGGGGGGTAGATTTAGTTTTTCTCTTTTTAGTTTCTATGGGCCTTATTTCTCTACTTTCTGCGCTTTCTTGTTCTGGTTTCAGTTCTGGGTCTGCAATAGGGGTTTGTAGGAAGTGGGTGGCACTAAGGGTGGTGCGTAACTGTGGACTGCATTTACTGTTGTTTTGTATGGTACTGCCATATTGACGGGGTGTTCTTCCTACTGTTGTTCTTATTGATGCCGCCTGCTCCTGTTATGTAACTACTGTCCGGACTCAGTTCTCCTTGACTCTATTCTTTATTGATTTATATTTCAATCGAAACTTTAGAAATTTAACCTTCAATGCTTCTTCTCCTTGGCGGCATGAATCCATTAAGTGTAACTGTTACTAATTGCTGCTATCTTGCCTGATGCCGCTGTGTAACCGCGTTGCTCGCACCTGTGCTTATAATCCCCGTGGCCGGCCTGCTGGTTGTAGGCCCGTAATTGTTTTCTTTTCGTGCACAATAAAGGTTTTCAAAAAAAAAAAAAAAAAAAAAGAAATTCCGCGAGAAACTTGCTGCCGTGAAAAATGAAACTAAATGAATTTCTTAGCTACACGTTGTCTCCAAGACAACTGTAACTTCTTGCTCAATCCTCCAAAGATAGTACAATGACCTAATCGCCTGGAACTATGGCCAATCCTGACAGCTCCCCCACCAACAATCCCCCTCCTCCTTCTTTTGGTTTATTAGGATAGGTCTTATGAAATTCTTTTATTAATATCGGGGGATGAACATTGGAACTAGGTTGCCATGATCTTTCTTCTGGACCAAATCCTTTCCAATCAACTAAGTAAAACACCTTCCCAGATTTGTATTGAATCTAATATTCTCTTGACTTCAAATTCTTCTTCTGAATGTATCTGAACTGGAGCTGGAGGCGTAACTGTTCTCAACCCTACTGGATTTCTTTTGAGCAAAGAAACATGAAACACTGAATGTATTTTAAACTTACTTGGGAGTCTAATCTTCACACTAACTGGATTTACCATCTTTTCTACTGGATAAGGCCCCACATAACGAGGTTGAAATTTCCTATTCCCCTTTAGTTTTAACTTTCGTGTTGAAATCCAAACTAAATCTCCAGGTTCAAAAATTGTATTCTTTCTCCTTTTCTTGTCAGCATATTTCTTATAGGAAACCTTCGCTCTTTTTAAATTTGTATTAGCTGTTTGATAAGCTTGTTGCAACTCTTGTATTATCTCTTCAACTGCAGGAACCTCATTTTCAGACTTTCCCACTAACATATTTGGATGTCTACGTGAATTTAAAAAGAATGGTGAAAAACCTGTGGATGAATGTATGGTGTTATTATAAGCAAACTCAGCAGCCCAAAGCAACATGGGCCAATCTCCTTCTTGATCCATGAGGTACAATCGTAAATACTGTGCTAAATCTTCATTTACTCTTTCTGTTTGTCCGTCTGTCTCTGGATGGAAACTAGTAGACAGACGAACATCTACTCCTAATCTCTTCAAAAATGATCTCTAAAAACGAGAAACAAATTGTGTATCTCGATCTGAAATCACCACCTTTGGAATTCCATGAAATTTGACTATGTGCTGAGCAAATAATGTAAACTGGGAAGCTTTAGGAATAGTTTTTAATGGAATAAAATGACTCATTTTAGAAAAATGATCTACAACTACCCAGATAGTGGTATAACCTTGTCCAGATGGCACATCTACAATAAAATCCATGGAAATAGCATGCCAAGGATATGGGGCCACAGGTAACGGCATAAGTAAACATTGAGGAGCCTGTCTTATAACTTTTCCTTTAATACACTGCTCACGAGTAGTTACGTACTGTCTCACCTGAGTTTCCATGCCAGGCCACCAAAATTCTCTCTTGATTAAATCCAAAGTTTTCTTTTCTCCTTTGTGTCCTGCTAAAGGATGATCATGACATAATTGAATAATTTCCTCACATAAGTCTGAATTTGGTATATAAAGTTTTCCCATAAAAAATGGTTTTGCACCCTTGACCTCCCTGTTGGGTCCACTCTTAACCCAATTTAACAATTCTTCTTCCGATAAACTTTCGTGTAGTTTTTCTTCCAACTCTGAATACTGGATGGTCCCAATTATCTTTTCTTCTGGGATTATAAATTCTTCTTTCTTAGATATCTCTCTCTCTTCTTCAAAATTCAATCTGGATAAAGCATACGCCTTTCCATTAGTGGCTCTTGGCTTGTAAGTTAAAACAAAATTATAGTCAGCAAAGAAAAGCCACCATCTTAATTGTCTGGGAGTAAGGGTTCGTGCAGACTTTAGAAATTGCAAATTCCTATGATCAGTGAAGACAGTCACTACATGTTTTGCTCCCAATAAATAATGCCTCCATTCTTGGAAGGCATCTTTGGCTGCTAATAATTCCTTATCTGCAATTGAATAATTTACTTCAGCAGGAGTCCGTTTACGAGATTGATAAGCCACTGGATGTAACTGACCGGTCTCCTTATGTCTTTGAGGTAGTACCCCTCCAATGGACAGATTTGAAGCATCAGCTTCCACATAAAATGGTTCCTCCAAATTCGGATGTAAAAGAACTGGAGCTGTAGTAAAAGCATCTTTTAATTGCTGGAATGCTTTTTCAAACTCTTCATTCCACAAAAACTTTTCATTCTTCTTCAAAAGACGAGTGATAGGACTGACCTGAAAAATTGCAGATAAAACGCAGATAAAAATTAGCAAATCCTAAAAATTTCTGAATATCTTTTACATTTTGAGGAGATGGCCAATCTTTTACTGCTCTCACCTTGGATTCATCCATTTCAATGCCTTGAGAAGATAAAACAAAACCCAAAAATTCCACCTGACTGACATGAAAAGACACACTTCTCCAATTTGACATAGAGTTGATTTTCCAACAACCTTTTCAAAATAGAATGCACATGTTGAACATGCTCTTGTATATTTGCTGAAAAGATGAGAATATCAATATAAACGGCAGCCAATCGATCCAAAAATTCTCGTAAAATATAATTCACAAAGTACTGAAAAGCAGCAGGAGCATTGCACAGACCGAAAGGCATGACTTGATATTCAAATAAGCCAAATCTAGTGCGAAATGTTGTTTTTCATTCATCTCCTTTTGCCATTCTTACCAAATTATGTCCCCCTCTCAAATCTTACTTCGTAAAACACGATCTCCCTTGACTTGATCTAATAATTCTGAAATCAAGGGTAGAGGATAACGATTTTTCTTTGTAACTTTATTTAGGGCACGATAATCGATGCAAGTTATCAAATTTCCGTCTTTCTTTAGAGTAAAAAATAAAGGAGATGAAACGGGTGACTGTGAAGGACGGATGAAACCATTGTCTAGATATTGGTCCAAATATTCCTTCAGGTGATAATTCTCTGCTTCAGACAATGCATAAATTCTACTACATGGAAGCAATGCACCAGGTTCAAGTTCAATTCGACAATCGTACTCCCTATGAGGAGGTAACTTCATGGCCTCTTGTTCATCAAATACTGAAGAAAGATCAAGGTATTCTTCTGGAATCTCTGGTAATTCCGTAGCACGTATCATTTTCTTCAGTATCAAATGCTATTGGTCCAGAGGAGAGATTGGTACCAACAACAGCACAAACTGGTTCAGGTCTTTCCTTCTTGAACTTAAATCCTAGAGGTTTAGCAAATTATTAATCACAGAAGTTTCCTGTAGCCCCGGAATCAATCATAACTGAAACTCCCATGACTTTGTGATTACTAAAGTTGATGGAAGTGGAAATTATCAAATGGGGAGCTGAAGATTGTAGTGTATAAATTAATAGTTGTATGCTCAGAGTTGTCCCTCCCTGAGCACCCACCAGAGCAACTCCTTCTACTGATGGGGCCTGTCTTTTACCCAATTGCTGGTCTTGGGTCGCTTCGGACATTCTTTTACAAAATGCCCTGCATTGCCACAATACATACATAATTTTCCACTCCTTCTCTTCTCACGCTCTTCTTTAGTTAATGGACCTCTAACAGTTCCGATCTGCATTGGTTCTTCTGTTGAACCTGAATCGCTAGATTTTACAACTTCCGGTTTTGCTCTATCAAATCTAGGTGGTAATGGCCTAGTATCTTTTCTTCTTTCATTTCTTCTCTCTGACTGGCGTTGATCAATCTGTAAGACTAATTCAATTAACTCTGAAACTTCCGTGGGTCTTTTTGGAATCTGGGCCAAACCATCTTTGAACTTATCTTTTAGGCCTCTATAAAAAATTGCAGCTCTTTTTTCTTCCGGCCACTTTGTTTCCACAATTAATTTGTTAAATTGCGCCAAATAAGCAACCAGTTCTCTGTTCCCTTGCTTCAACTCCTATAATTCATTATCTGTTGCTTGTGATATGGTTCTCCGATCAAAAATACGTAAAAATTCTGACTTAAAAATTCCTCAAAATTGTATAACACTCTATCATTGGAACTTACCAAAGACATGGACCAAGCAGCTGCATCTCCACTCAAGTAAGACAGTATGAACGCCACTTTTGACTGATCCTCTTTAAAAATTATTGGTTTACATAAAAAATGTAAGGAACATTGTGCAAGAAATATTTGAGCCTTATGTGGATCCCCAGAAAACCTCTCAGGGGCTGCCAATGGAATTGTGGGTGAAAATGCATGTAGAACCTGTGTGGATAGCTCTGTAGCTGAAGGAGAAGGGGAGAATGGTCTGGAACTGGTCTCCCTAGTTAAAGGATTTGAACTTGCAACAAACTCATCAAATCTCCTACGGAGAACCACAGCCTCCTGACTAGATTTTCTAACCTCTTCCATGGTGTCACTTAGTTGTTTTTGTAATCCTTCAAGAACTAACGCTAAGGCCTTGACATCAAAACCTTCAGCCATTCTGACCAGGTAGAAATTTCTTTTTGTTGGCACTTCAATCTGTCAAAGTTGAGTACCTGGATCTTTTTTTCCACAGGGTCAGAAGAACTTTCAAACTTCTTTGAGTTTTCAGAAGATTCTTTCCCAACTCCACTGCAGCCGAATAATATTCAACTAACAGTAGAGAAAGGGAAAGGGGAATGGGAGTAAAAGAGAGACTGCCACTGCGGTGTCTTTATGTGAAATGCCCTCTGGAAGGATTTCCTACACCTGTAACAACAAAACACAATTTATAATTCACACTTACTACTTTCACTCTAATTATTCTCAAAACTATTTCCTTAAATATTCTTCCTAATTATTACCTGTCTTTGCTGTAGCCTTAGCTTCTCTCTTTAAATATATTTTCTTGCAAAAACTGTATTTGTTGTTGTTTTACTGTCCATTAATGTCTTTGTTTTTTCTAATCTTTTTCTGTTGCTGTTCATGAGATCCTGTAGATCTTCGTTGAATTTGTCAGTAAGTTTAAATATATATATGTATATTTCCACCTACATGCATATAGCTTTCTCTTTGTATTGCTGTTGTTAATTAAATGCAATGTCTCTATTCTTTTTTGTCTACAGACTGTTAAGAGTCTTTTCTTATGCCTTCAATACTTGGAATTCCATTTAATTAATTAATTTCCTCAGTAGAATTCCTTGCACTGAAGAAATAAATTTAATCTTGTTGAATCTCCTCTTTTAAATTAGTAGATTTCTTTGTTGGCTCTTTAAGTCTTGTCAAATATAAATCTGTCATCTGATATCTACAATCAAGTCTCTTTAATCAAAATATCTTTGAAGAAATGAACCACAGACAGATTCACGGAAAAACCTCTCTCAATAGCCCAACAAATCGGTACCTGACTTCCCACGACGATCCACTACTTCTGATTTTTCGATTCGCCAAGATCGAGCTGAATAATTCTTACTGCAAGTTGAATTATGTTAAAAAAATACCAACAGATACGGGGAGCATCTACAGAACCCAACTGAATCCTGTGGGTAGACGGTTGAAGTGCGCTGAGCTTAAATCGCTCTCGCACAAAATGAAAAATCCTTAGATGCACTCAGACACTAGAGCTCTAACCTGCAGTTCACAATAGCGGCCGCCATCTTGAAATTTCGCGAGAAACTTGCGGCTGTAAAAAATGAAACTAAATGAATTTCTTAGCTACAAGTTGTCTCCAAGATAGTACAATGACCTAATGACCAATGACAATGACCTAATCGTCTGGAACTATGGCCAATCCTGACACACTTCTAAACAAAACAAAGACATAGCACCTTACTAGTGCATGTTTGACTGGCTATGACCTAATGTTATTTGCACCGCAAATTACCATTAAAAGATGTGCCACTCTGAATCCAGCCAAGCTACTACCCCTCCCTTCGATGAGCGGAGATGTCGATATACATGATTGTGTATATCGGACAGAGGAAGAGACGAAGGGATGGGTAGACTTGACTGATGTTCCTCTATCTGACCCACAAGGGGAGCTATATGGCAATGGCTCTTGTTTCAAGTTACCAGATGGCACCACCACTGCAGCGTATGTGATAACAACGCTGCGTACAGTTGTTGAAACATCACGTGTTCAATATCAGTCGGCC
This sequence comes from Lissotriton helveticus, assembly GCF_964261635.1. Taxonomy (NCBI): domain Eukaryota; kingdom Metazoa; phylum Chordata; class Amphibia; order Caudata; family Salamandridae; genus Lissotriton; species Lissotriton helveticus. The sequence goes on from NC_136057.1 coordinate 1,613,280,340, forward strand.
CAGGCTGCAGAGCTTATTGCCTTTCTGTCAGCTTGTGAGTTAAGTGAAGGACTGGTTGTCAATATTTATACTGACAGACAGTAGGCTTTTGGGGTCGCTCATAATTCTGGGCACCTCTGGGCGGAGAGAGGGTTCTTGACCTCATATGGTTTACGCATACAGAATGGCCCACTGATACATAGACTTTAATCCACCCTGACAATTCCAAAAAGAATAGCAATAATGAAGTATAGTGCACACAAAGCGATTACTGATGATGTTGGGAGAGGAAATGCTTTTTCAGACCAGACGGGAAACATCCATAAGAACGCGGGCATTACCCCGCACTGCTATTACAACCCTGCTATTACAACGCAAGTCGTTACAACGACTTGCGCTGGAGGACGCTGTAGGATAGGGAATAGTTTAATTTTCTATCCAACACCTTCCCTACTGTCAACGTGGGCTGGAGTTGGAATAGAAAATTAAAATATTCCACTATCCAGCGGCCCCCCAACGCACGTCGTTGTAATGACTTGCGTTGTAAAAAATGCGTTGTAATGGCATGCGGGGTAAAAGCCCGCGTTGTAATGCCATACAACCAACCAGACAGCGAAAGAGACAGCTAGATTAAAGAAGAAAAAGATGATTGTAGCAGGTCCGGCTAAATGGGTACCTGACAATGGGATGTTTGCGGATCCACTGGACAATGTTAAGGAAATACACAGTGAGTTGACAATGGATGAATTGGCAATATGGCAGGAGAGTACGGGGCGTCTTGATGAGGATGGGTGTTGGACAGATCTCTCAGGAAAACAAAGATGGATATTGCCCAATGCATATGTGCTCTCTGTTGTCACTGTGATGCATGGCCCAGCCTACATTAGTGCGAAGGGAATATGTAAGGTGTTGGATCTCATATGGCAGAATGACAAAATTCCCAAGGCAGCCACTCATTTGATGAAAAACTGTATGGTCTGTATGATACACAATCCTGGAAAGGGCACCCCTACCCCCAGTTGCAATTTTGCACTTCCTTCCTTCCCTTTTGAGGTTCTCCAGATGGATTTCATCGAAATGTAAAGAGTAAACAATTTGAAGTATGTATTGGTGGTGGTTTGTGCGATCAGCAAATGGATGGAAGCCTACCCCACCTAAGAGAATACAGCAAATGCAACAGCGAAGGCACTCTTGATGGAGTTCTTCCCGCGGTTTGGTTTGCCACGTTTGATCTGGAGTGACAACGGAAGTCACATCAATTCAAAGGTCGTCCAACTGGTGTGTGATGGTCTACACATTAAACAGAAGTTTCATGCAGTAAATCACCCCCAGTCAGTAGGTTTGGTTGAGAAGTATAATGGTACTCTCAAACTGAAATTAGCAAAAATAAGAAAATCACAGGATTGCAGTGAAATGAAATAAAATGAAATGAAATGAAAAATTGCATTTGTATAGCGCATAACTGCCCTAGGGCCTCGCAGCGCTTGATGCTCTACCAGATGGCCAGATGCTCTACCCTTAGCTTTGTTATCCACCAGAGCGACGGCGCATTCCAGGATAGGGTTGTCCTCATACGAGGTGATTTTTGTCCGCCCTGCAAATGTATAGGGAGTTCCACACCCGACGTTTTTCCGAGATAGAATATCCCGTACTTGTGGATTACCTTTATGAGTTAACTGAAGACTTACGTTCTATCCATCAACAGGTTCAGGAGACACTATGGCCAGTACCAGAGGGGCCTGGGCATCAGATACAGGCTGGCGATTTTGTCCTTCTCGCCATCCGGATGGCAGTGAAAGTAGAAGGAAGGAAGCACTGGATCCACGCCTCACATACCCGCAGGATCCCCTGCCCGCTTCCCTACGACTGTTGGCTGTGTGAAGGCTTTTGAGACAACGAGACAGAACGCTTGCCCCATTTCGTTCCTTTCTCTGATGCCAGAGTGAGTTGGGCGCAGACGGAAGAGGAGAGCGATGCAGTTTTGCAGGAAGCTATACCTCCAGAGATCAGAGCTTCTCAAGAGCAACCCTCTGCCAGCTCTCCAACAAGTCAGTCTCCTACTGCCCCTGTGTTTCAGGTTCTTTTCCGTGATGACACTGCACCTGGAGTAGCTCGCTATAACTTGCGTCCCTGATGGAAGGACAGTGCATCGAAGGGGCAGTCAGAAGAATAGGGATGGACTTCATGGCTAAAGAATAGGGAGCAGGTACCCTGTCTAAGGTGCCGGTGATAGCGATAGGGTTAGAAGAAGAGTGGTGCACTGCCCTAGATACTGGACAGGATTAGTTGAGGGTGTTTTCCAAGGAGGGAAGGTGCCCTATCCTGAAAGAAGACAACGCATTTTTCAGCAAGGGCTGCGATCGCGCAGCTCCACTGATGAGTGCACATCATAGATGAACAATAGGAGTCTACCAGTGAGGCTCTGACGGACACTGGGTGACTTGTGGACTATTATATTATTGTTGGCTCCAGGTTACGGCTTTCCTCTGGCAGTTGTGAATTGTTCCTCATTTTGAAATGTACCCTTTTGGTTGTCCCATTATGGAAGAAGAGCAGCCCATAGCGGCCCCTCTGGTAGAGCAGAGTTGTCCTGGTTGGTCTAGTTGGTCAACTAAGAGTAGGATACTGGCAGTAGTATTTGTTTTTGTAGTATTAATAACAGTGTTTGGGGTGGTGTGGTACTTGGAAGAAAAGCATCCTGTGCATACCCTGCTGGGAACAACTCCTTCCCCTCCTAAACATATCTTTGATACTTTGGCCCCGCATAAAAATAGGCACAGACAGACATATGTGGATAATGTTTTCCTTCAGATGCTCCATCAAGCACATCAGACGTTCAATGTTACCGATTGCTGTGTGTGTGGGTTACTCCCTTCAGTCATGCATAAAAACGATTTATTGGTGTCCTTACCCATATTATATTTGAGTAGTTGTGAGTCATGGTTCCAGTTGTTTTCAATGGTGTATATCCATTACTATGATGATGCTATGAATATTACCCAATCGGATTTATGTTATGTTATGTTATGTTAAAGACATTGCTATCGCACATGGCTACTCAAGAAAAGCAGAGTTTTTAACCGTTTCCTAAACAGATTAGGATCTTGAGTACCACGCAATTTCTGGGGGAGGGAGTTCCAAGCCTTAGCTGCCTCCGCTGCCTGGTAGGTCTGGAAGCTACCCCCCATTCTTGAGCGGCGGAAACGGGGAATCACAGCCAGACATTGCGTAGCTGAGCGCAGGTGTCTCTGTGGTACATAAAAGCTGAAGCACTTCCTAATATTAAATCGGACCAGATTCGTACAGGGCTGCATGGGCTAGAGTGAGTACTTTTAAATTAACTTTTTGGGCCACGGGAAGCCAGTGCAGGTCAAGCAGCTATTGCTTTCTACTTGATCTTCCTGGGATGTTGAGCAGAGCCGTGGTCGCAGCATTTTTTATAACCCGCAGTTTCTTCAACTGGTACCCAGGCAGGCCAATGTACAGAACATTAGCGTAATCTATATGGGAGAGGATCAGGGCACAAGTAACCATTTCATTGGCTGCCCTGGGTACAAGGGGAAAAAACGTCCTGAGAGATTTCAATGTGCCGAAGCACTGGTTTCTTTATCTGAGTCGAGAAGCAGAAATCTTCATTAAACCAGATCCCCAGGTTTTTTACTGGATGGCCAGCAGAAGTAGGTAGAGGATAGTCTGCCGGCCAAAGTAATTCCCTGAACTGAGGAGGGAAAGCCTCATATAGAAGAATTTCTGACCTGTCCTCATTACACTTGAGCTGAGCAGATGAAAGCCATTTGAAAACGGCTGTAAGAGCAGCTCTAGCGCGGGTCAGAGATAAATAATTCCCCCCCCCCCCCCCAAGTAAAGAGTAAAGAGACAGTCTTGGAATATATAGTGGAACACCAAGGATTTACCCCGGGAGGAGGGGAGTAGGGTACTTTTTATATATATATATATATATATATATATATATATATATATATATATATATATATATATATATATATATATAAATTTATATATATATATATATATATATATATATATATAAATTTATTGGTTCAAACGCCCGGGTTAATGCTGAAAGTGCATCAATCTGGGGATTCCTGGCGTGGTACAACGGAGCACAAACATTTAAACAGCACCCACTGGAGGGTTGAAAATAGGAGGTGAGAACACACTACATGAACCAGCATGCTAAATAATTTGCCTAAGGAGGCGCCCACCAGGGGGCAGAACACTAACAACTATAAAAGCAATCGTCGTGTAAAGGTGTGTTTTCATCTCGTTTTTTGCTGTGGCTCTCTCAGATGAAGGTCGAGGCACGACCGAAATGCATTAGAACTTACATGCCACTTTGGTAATAAAAGCTGAAACCAACCGGAATGTGTGCGGCTCCGTAACCTTTTTCCTTTGAAGAGGCTTGTTGGATATATATATATATATATATATATATATATATATATATATATATATATATATATATATATATATATATATATATATATATATATATATATATATCTGGGCGAAAATTCTCCAAGGAAAAGAAACAGTGACCCAGGCAGAGGATTCAAAGGGGCACTTAAAAGAAATGTCCTCAGCGAATGCATTTCGGCATGTGTGCCTTCGTCAGTGCTCCTTCCCATCTGCTTGCTCTGGTGTGGCGTAGGCAAACCTGCCTCGATGTTGTATAGGTCCACATTACTCCGCCCCCTGAAGGTTTTGGGCTCCCACGTGCAGTCCTGTAGGCAAAGACTGCAAATCCCAGAATGCCACGGTATGGTGCCAACTAGGGAAGGAGATGCTCGGCGGGGTTTCGCGGAGAGGGAATCGATGGCAGGCACAGACTCCAAGTATGATGGCAGGTAGGGCAAATCAATAGTCCAGCGCCCCCTCAAGTCCCCAGCATTGTGACCGCAGCAAATATATATACATATCCACTGAGATTCTGTCCAATTTGTTGGTACCATATGTACCTACACCCCAGTTACGCTCTGCAGGGCAATACCTGGTTACGGTCCCTCGAGTGAAGCATCTCCGAGCTGGGTAATGGTCCTTTTGCTGTTTAGCAGCAAAATTGTAGAACTCCCTGCCTTTTCAGATTCGCTGTCTGGATAGCCTGCTGACATTCCGAAAGGCTACCAAAACCTACCTTTTTCCTGTGGCTTAGTCCCTAGTTTCTTTACTTACACTGGTCCAGCGCCAGGACGCCTCTTTGCTGAGGCAGCTGCGCGATATATATATATATAGCGGCCTTTGGTAGCCTTTCGGAATGTCAGCAGGCTATCCAGACAGCGAATCTGAAAAGGCAGGGAGTTCTACAATTTGGCCGCTAAACAGCAAAACAGAAAAAGGACCATTACCATTACCCAGCTCGGAGACGCTTCACTGGAGGGACCGTAACCAGGTATTGCCCTGCAGAACGTAACTGGCGTGTAGGTACATACGGTACCAACAAATTGAACAGAATCTCAGTGGATGAAAGTTTTAAAATGTTAAAAGTCAGACTTGTGGGTGGGAGCGCTGCCCAAGGTCTTGGGCCACCATTGCTCACTTCATACCCCCTTATCTCTCCCCACTAACAACACCTCAGACTTATTGGCGTTAAGCTGAAGGCAGTTGGTGGTCATCCACTCCGCGACTGCTACCAGGCCGCTCCGAAATTTGGAGGCGCCCCGCGTAGGGTCGTCTGAGAGGGCCACCACCACCTGCATATCATCGGCATACAAGACCATGGTAAGACCATTGTCCCTGGTCACTGCAGCTAGGGGATGAACACACAGATTAAATAGTACGGGGCTCAGGGCCGAGCCCTGAGGAACACCCTGCCTGATGGACTGGGCGTGGGAGAGAAAGGGAGGGGCAGTTACTTGGAATGTTCTGTCAGACAGGAAAGATCTAAACCATTCTAAGGCTAGGCCAACAACAACACCGGCCGCCTCCAGACGAGATAAAAGGATCCGGTGGGAGACTGTGTCAAACACATCACTTATATCAAGCAGTATCCGTGCCGCGGTGTGCCCCGCATCTAGAATGGTCTGCAGATGTTCGGCCACAGCTAGGAGAGTAGTCTCCGTGCTGTGACCAGGGCAGAAGCAATTCTGGGACAGATCCAAGAAGCCGTTGTTATTCAGAAAGACCGTGAGGGTGTTATTGGTGTATGCCTCAGCAATCTTAGCTACCCAAGGCAATAGCGATATAGGGTGGACATTTTACAATTTTGCCGGATCCAGTGAGGGTTTCTTGAGTAGAGGGACTACCCTCGCCTGCTTCCACAGCCTAGGGACTGCTGTGGCAAGGGAGGTGTTACTTACCTGGCACAATGGTGCAAGAAGCACAGATACTTGCATGAATGTTTACGAAAGTAAGAAAAATGCCACTTAGCTTCAAAATCAGATGTTGGATTTTCAGGGATACATTGTCACTGAGTACTTTACATCTTTCCATTCACGTAATATTACAAAAGATAAAGCAATGTCTGTACCGGTAGTAAATATTACAGCCAGTTTCTGTGTTCAGGGTTTCGGGAACGTCCCAGTGGGGAAAAGTAATTGCAACTATACTTACCATTTGAATACGACTAGTAGTCCACCCTTGCTCCTGCCCCACAACGTGTATTTTGTCTGTGGGTCTCAAGCATATATATGACTTCGACAGGGCTGGGCTGGTATGTGTCATGTCTCTTTACTGTTGCCTCCTGTATATATTGCACCATCCAATTATCACAAAGACCACAGGCTACGACGCAGGGATGTACACCTGCCCCAGGTGAAAAGAACCATCGATACTGAAGATATAGATCAAACAGACACTGCTCTGCCGCAATTTACTGCTGAAATGAAAGGGATTTTGCCTTTCTGGGGTCCCATGTACAATAGTCGTAGTATTTGTCGATTTACCAGAGTAGTGGAGGGGATTATTAATCCTACCGCTGGAATTTTTACCAATATTACAGCCAAGCTTCAGGCTACCAGGCTCATTGCTCTTCAAAACAGGATGGTGCTAGACGTCATACTCGCTGATAGGGGTGGGGCCTGCTGCGTCATTGGCAGTAGTTGTTGTGTATACATACCAGACCACGCCCCAAATGTTTATGCAGCCATACAGAAATTACATAGGCTTGCTTCTGATATTTACCAAGAAAATGGGACCTGGTCCTTATGTGGGTGGTTCTGGGATTTGCTGACTACTTGGGGTTGGAAAATACTCCTTTTCCTAGTAGCTATTGTCGGTGTCATCTTTACGTGCTGACTATGTATTAATTGCCTTCCAGACTGTTGCACCTACTGTGTTAGTAAATTAACACCTACACCTAAGGTAATGGGACCTGATGCTAAGGCCACTGTCATGATAATGCAAAATGTTCAAGATATGATGGATATCGACGAGGGCATTTTTTATTATTGAGTATGCTTTGTAATAATATTATGGTGAATAGTGATTATTCTTTCCATTACAATTGTAAAGACCCTTACATGATAGCATCAATAAAGTTAGCCTTATATGCTAAAAGGAGGGTCTGTTAGATTTGAAAAAATCCCTTTGCTTTTTCCGCTTGTCCTGTGCTATGTTAGGATTAGCATTATAAGGCTAAATTAGTCGTATCTGCCATATTTACTGTGACCCACTGAGCTGGCCCTATAAGGTGCAGGCTTAAGTTAACATTTGCTGCTACATTTTGTATTTCGAGAGCCATATTATACTGCGACTGAATTAAGCTCAATTTATCTGTTTTGCTTGCCTCAGCAGAAGACTGCATTCAGCTATTTTTTTCTATTGTGTTCAAGGTTGGTTTCGACTCACTAATGAATAGACTGTTCTGCCATCATTGCCTATCTTTGTTCATAGCTCTGCTCCCAAGTTGGAGGAGCCGAGCTCTAGCAAGGCAACCTTGAGATAGTTATAGTGTGTCCCCATCTTGCAGGTGGTAGCCCATCCTTCTGTGCCTTCTTTGTTCATGTACGGCTCAAGCCGGTAACTTTCCATTGGGGGTGTGGTTAGGGTTTGTGGAAGAATGATTATGCGCTACCAAGTGTTGGGGAGCCAGTCCCCACAACAGCCATCTCCGGATGCTGGTCAGATTGGGCTCCGCTTCAGTGTATTTTACTGATAAATGATTGTATTCTCTACTGTCAGACCGACTCTTCACTTGTTTGGAAGGCTATGAGGTGGCCGAAAGTGACCCGGGTGGCCCTAATTGGGTCACTTCCTTCAATGTCATAGAAGCACCCAGAATGTTCACCCTACCAGTGATCAGTACCAGCAGCACCAGCAGCTGAACACATCGGAAATTAGAAGATGAAAGGCTCACCACTAGCGCTCTGTTCCCCTGAGGATCCTAGGCTTCAGTGCACTCTCACAAGCACCTGACCTGAAATAATGCTATGGCTGAAGCCCCAGTGCCCGCAGAAGTTAGTGCCAAAGAATAAACGTATGGCTGAGGCGCAGTGTCAATTGATTTGGCAATTAGGTCAAATATGATCATCGTGTGGAAAATGACTAAAATTAGGTATACATAAGCGGCGTTCATTTATGTTCACCACGGCCACTGTTGAAAGTAAAGTGAAAATCGCGAAACAGTGGCCACGCCATCTTGTCCCTTTTAGGCCCCATCACGCACGTAGGTGGCAGCCATTTTGTGTGTCATGACCTCTCTGCCCACTGCCAATAACCTGCGCGTCTCTCCCCCTCACTCCCCAGCCTCGCAAGCATTCCCCCGCGCCCCGACAGCCCCCGGTCTCTCCTGCTTGGGCCATAAACGCACCTCTAACGCGACCCTGTCTCCGAGCCACATCCCGTGCTGAACCCCCTCGCTCTTTCATCCCATTCATAGAACAGGCCCTTTTGATAACCTCTTCCTCCCTGCCCAATTGTCCGGCCTGATCCCAGGCCATCACCTAGCCCGACAGATGCAGTTTATTGCCCCCTACAGTAGGACCTCGCCTCACATCAAAGGAGCGGTGGTTAATCAACACCCTCACACCTCCAGATCCGACCGATTGCCCACTTTCCCATTCCCAGCGGAATGTCCAGCTGCGCGATAACCACCACATGCTGAGATCGGGGTGGGAACTCTACTGTAGATGTGTGTGGGAACGGGCCTGGACCGGGGATTCCGTGGATGTCTTTTCTGGCCTTCAAAGAAACATTACGGATGCAATGTATGTAATAAAGCCATAAACCTGTGTATAAGAGGCCAGGCCTCAGAGATGCGGTTAGAGCACCTCGAGAAGATACCCTGTTGTGTGATTTGACGTGTTCTGCTCTGTCGGAATAAACTCCTGTTTCCTGCCTTCCTGTCTCCAGCGCCTGCCTCTTTGTTTGGTAATATTGAATGGTATGAGAGGCGACTATCGCCGGGCAAACACTGAAGGTTCTTGGTCGACATCGGCCCTACCTTTTCACAATTGGCGTCCCAAACGTGGGGCCCATCAGCGACACGTGGATCCAGTGGGAGAGGTCCCAACGACAGAGTGAACGACTGCAACGATCGGGAAGTGCACCTGCCCGATAGACCCTCGTCTGGCAGCCGATCATCCGAACTTCACCGGTTCCGAGCAGACCTCTCTCGAGTGGTCTACGGTCCTGACTGGGAACCATCAGGAGTGCCACAGCAATTACAGAGAATAGAGGATGATCAGGCGCTGGAAGCGGAAGACGAGAAACTGTCCATGCGGTCCGGGTAAGGTCGTGTAACACGACGAATTGCGAATTGATTGTTTGATTGTTTGAAAATACTAGTATTACTCATTTGATTGTTTCTGAGAGATTCTCTGTCTGCAAACAGGGAAGAAAAGGAGTATTCTCTCTTTGCAGATAGTGAAGGGTAGGTAACGCAGGCCTTTGCCCCCGTTGTAATCCGTCGTGCCTGCTTCCCTCTCCATTTGATTGATTGTTATCCAAGCATTTACTGTTTTGGAATTGGTTCTCTTTGGATCATTCTCTATTTGCAAACAAGCACAGAGTCGCAATACTCTGTTTAGTCTTTGCAGATAGTGAAGGATAGGTAACGCAGGCTTTTGCCCCCGTGGTAATCCGTCGTGCCTATTTTTATCCCTCATTTGATTGATTGTTTATCCGAACATTGATTGTTCGGAATTGGTTCTCTTTGGGTTATTCTCTATTCACAAATAAGCACAGAGTCGCAATACTCTGTTTAGTCTTTGCGGATAGTGAAGGATAGGTAGTGCAGACTTTTGTCCCCTTTGTAACCCGTCATGCCTATCTTTGCCCCGTTTGTTGGTAGTTGGTTCAGCCCGGACCGTTTATTAGAGGTAGATCATCCGGCTCCACCGGAGGACACCCCTAATAAAAAGGACATATATATAAAAATGCGGATTCGCCGCTGTATCGTGCTAGCAAACTATAACATAAAAATCGTTAGGAAAAACAAAAGGAATCGAGCAAAATCAGTAGGCCACTGATGGGATCTTTTTGACCTCGCTAAAATAGAAACATTAGGAACAACCCCTCATGAGAAATATGAAACTAGTAAGAAGAGCCGAACTCGACGCCATGATGGCCGCAAGACAGCTCGGCTCCGCCGCCCACCCCGTCCAAATAACGACAAACCCTATGCAAATATTATAAATATATACAACACTCCAGCAAAGTAACATGTTAAAACGTTTTATTATACAACTATTTACATGTCAGCCGGCTGCAACATCAATCCCAATGCATTCACTGTCTGCTTGACGCTGTTCCTGTCCCCCCTTTCCTTAAAAGTAGCAATGTTGGGCTACTTTGGGCTACTTTTTAGTAGGTTTTGGGCTTTAGAAAGTCTACAAAAGCCATCAGCCGGCGAGGTAGCATCGGTGGCGGCCTGGGGTGGAGGACCGTTGTGCGAATAGCCCGGAGGCGACACCGCACGCCGAGGCCCGTCCCCAGAACGTCCAGAGGTGGTGTCCAGCAAGTTGTGTGCGGGGGATGCCTTGCTGATGGCTCTCCTCACCCCCCCCCCACCCTCTTCTGTTGCCGGGCCCGGCTAGCTCAATCGATCGAGCATGAGACTCTTAAACTCAGGGTCGTGGGTCCGGCCATCTCGTATATCTACGCCAGGAGATGGCGTGGGCGCCCGCGGAGAGGTGGCGCGGACGGTCCCCTCCCCCTCCAGGTGGAGGTTCCTCTCCTGCACCAAGATTGCCATTAGCGTTCCACTCAACGGGCCCCCGCGGTTGACTGGCCGGGGGACCCGCTCCGGTGGCCGTGGTGAAGGGCGGCTGCTGCGGGACTCACAAGATGGCGGCCGACTCATTGGCCCTCGACTCCCGCGGGCTTCCGGTGGGGGCAACCACTGTTGCTCGACTATCCCCCACGGATATGCCGCTGCCCCGGGTGACCGCCGCCTTATCCACATCTGGTGCCGTAGGAAAGGCTGATTCAGCGCATCGGTGGAGGGACACGCCTGCTGTCCCGCTCTCTGGAGTGGCCACAACGTTGCCGCAAGATGGTGGTGCTCTCATGCTGACGCCAGCTTTTGTCCGAATTACTAAGAGACACTGTAGACTGCCAACTCGATCAGCTCCGGTGGAACCTCAGCGTGACCCGGTAGGGAAGATTTTGCCTTCCTCGCTTTTAAGTCGCGGTCGATGCCGCCTGTCCTTTCTGCTGGCGTTAACGGAATTTTTTTGAACTGCCGAAAGGGATTCTGGTCCGGCCGCTAGTTATTGGAGGCATTTGAACTATACTCTGGACCCGCCTGGCCTCGACCAAAATGGCGCCAGTATGGGCGGGACTTGCAATTGCTTATGACGATTCTAGTTACTCAGCCTTGATGTTATGGGGGATGTATGCGGTCTTTGTGCACATGGCGGGCGAGGAAGGGTACTGACTGAGCATGCGGACAACCCTATTGATGTCGGTTTTTTACTATTGATTATTGTATTATTATTAAAGCTCCGAAGTATTGTTACTCATGATACTCGCCCATGGTGTGCGTATGGATGATTTTATTGTAACTGATCCTGTTATACTTCCAACTATAAAAATAAACCTTCACTGGTCCTGCAACCGTTAATCGCGTTTAGTTTTTCAATTAAATGGCTCGTCCTTTACTTACTTCTATACTACAGTGTAATGTCTCCTTACAAAAATTAAAAAGACGCGGTACATAGAAATAATGCGAAAAGAATAGTCAGGATCTGACTTATTTTACATTCCTGCAGCATAAGCAATAGGTAAAGATCCTGATATTTAGATATATGTATGAATAGGACAGTAGACCAGTTCCTCTGGGCTTCAATGCCGAAGATGCAAGGTACTGCATCCCAAAGAAGATAAGTCAGGTACGTGGTAGGTAAAAACATTTTCGTGTTTATGCACGCTGATGTGCTTTGAACGCTGTCACCCCCCCCTCTTTTCTTTTCTGCAGGTTACATCGGAATTTCAGCTGAAGTATGGAGAAGACCTAAAACCCCACCGTGTTCCGCGCAAGGAAAATAGGCTAGCTCTGTGAGACAGTACATTATATGTAGGAGCTATCTCTGGGGGCATGAAAAATTGTATGGTACGAATGTGCGCATGGGCCCTGATTTGTGTCGTATGAATGCTTATGTGTGGCGCACGTCTGGGTTGACGAAAGAATGCTTTTTGTATGACTGAGGTACTGATCGAACGGTCAATGGGATAGGAAAATTAAGCCCGAACATGGTACCTGCATGTGAAAAACGAATAAAAATATAGCACTTTCCTTACTTAGGAACGACTCTCTCTGGAGCTAGCGAATGGGAGAGTGGCCTACGCCAGAAACTTGAAGGCTTATTTCAGTACGACGAACCCAACCCCAACCGATATCCCAAATGTACACCCAAAATGACGCGCACCAGTGAGTCAACTTATGTGCTGACTAGATAAGAAAAGTTAAGAGTACCCCGGGTTGGGGTTCATCCAAAACCCCCCTCAGCCCAGATATTAGGGATATTGTTATTTTTTAGATTTACCCCTTCTTCTTCCACCCTCATAGAAAAGTCAGAATTGTACCATCGCACGTCCGACTGACACCCCTCCTTTACCTCAGCTTGGATCATCATTTGCTAAACGTTGGAAGACCCCACCGTGAGTATAAGCGCGACTGGACTAGTATCCGACCAATTAAAAAGGAGTAAGTATTTTTTGGAAGCGAGGTTACCAACAAAAATTGTCTACTATTAGGAAGGAAGGAGAACAAAGAGCTCAACCCCCAAATGAATTAATTGGAGTACTGAAAATACGCAACACGCATGAAAAAGCCCTTTTGCCCAAAATAGCTCTGTGTTTTGTCTTAGGTTTTCGTACTTGATGTATGTACTGTCGCGCCCTATCTGGTATCCATGTGTACGTAAACTAGGAATTTATGTTTTCCCTCAGCTTGTGTTTTTTTTCACGTAAAACTGACCCGTACTGTTCTATATGTGTGTGCACTGAATAGCCTATTATTATACACGTTTTTTCTCTCTCTTTATGTTGTACGTGTTCTAATAGCCTATTTGGTGCGCACGACGCCCTCTCCCTCTGAGGGCTCCCTTGCTCCCTCTTGAATAAATGACGACACTGTGCCTCGCCGGTACAGGTATAATTGGCCTTAGACACGACAGTGTTTGAACAAATTGACAGAAACAAAGCGACCGTATTTTTGCCATATTACTACCTCTCCTTTCTGTAAAATGGTGGAACTTAATTGGCCGAGAAAGAAAGGACAGGTAAGACGACTGATGTCCCCTAATCTGACCCTTAAAAGGGAACTATATGTCAGTGGCTTTTGTTTTAGTGCTTTAGTAACACCACCCTCATCATTCGGATTACCACCGCCCATTTCACAAAAGTAGAATGTCCGAAACGTCCCCGTTATTCCAGAATGGTCCCAGTTCTGTACCAGCCGTCCCAGAAAATCTTAAAGACTGTAGCTGTAAGCCCATGATAATAGCACTTCACATTTTTATAAATTAGCAGACCTTGAAGAAACATATAGCTCAACAGGATTTGTTTTAGACAAACACGAGTCTCTACTGGAGGAGCCGGTTTGAATTCGATAAACCATGTAAATTTTAGATAATGTACTTCTTGCCACGTTCGCAAATATAACAGGAATAAAACACCAGACAGACATGATGTTTGAAAATAGAAAAATGCTTGCCGACCTGAACCACAGCAATGATGCATGAGTTAACAGCATACACCGATGTAAGGATTACTAAGCATCCACCCTATCGTGACCAATAAACGTTTCCCCAACTACTTGGGGTTGGGAGAGAAATTAAAGTGTGTAAACGTCTTCCCCTGCCAGTTCTCTAAGACTTGTTTTTTTGTACTCATTTAAAGATAACGTGCAGTCGTCGGAGGAGAGGGCCGGACGTGGCGCACAGCCTGGCTGCAGATCGGGGAATATCTATGACCTCGACCAAGGTGAAGCCACAGAGCAAAGAGTTGCGGGACAAGGCACCATTTTCAACGTGGAAAGTGAAGGAAAGAAGGGCTGTCCAGAAGCCCCTGCATGTTGATGAGCTCGTGCCGAAAGTCCCAGCCCATTGTGCCCGATTGATGGGCCCACTTGCTTGAAATTTCTGCCCTCTTTGGTCCGTCTCAGATCTGATCCCACTCCACCCTCTCTTCCCTCGGCCTCCCAATGCACGCCCCCATCAACCCCCCCCCCCCTTTTTTTATATGGAGTTTTTGAACTTGACTTGGAGAAGAAACACAGCACAAAAGATAGAATAGGGTTTGTCACGAAGGAAGAACGGAATGCGGGTACCCCGCCTAAGGTACCTATGATAGATTAGTTAGGGAACAGGACAAAAACAGGACTGTGGTCCGAGAGCAAAGAATGGCCACACCCTGCAACGCGAGATCTGAAGTAGAGCTGGATGCATAGCTCCACCGCCGGTGCTCAACAGTGCCAACGAAAGAGGAAGAACGATGAGAGCCTACCAGTGATGGCTCGCTGTAAATAAGACACTGGGAAGACGAACCCTTTTTGAACATTGCCACCCCTTGACTGTCCCTTGTATTAAGTTGGATTCCTCTCCCAACCACTTTGTATTGATTATCACCCAATTGAGCTTTCGAAACCTTACATCGGTCACTTTCAACTGTACATGGGTAACTAAGAAAGCGTTAACTCTGTATCATGACGATTATAGAACACCAGTCATACACATGAACATGCTGTCTAGTTTTGATCCTCACGGAGTCCAGACCTCAAGAAATGTACTTAATAGCCCTTATTCTGCCAGAACATTTTTGTATGACATCATGTTTGTATTCGAACGAAATCCCCTACATCATCTAAGTAATGTCCCCATCTCCAGGTCTAATGTATGACACAACTAATGTAATTTTGTATGCACTGCCTCCCCGCCCATCACATTGACTACATACGGTTGTGTACGATTCTGTCTACATTGATAACAGAATTATTTCCATCTACCTGTAATACATACGGGCTACCAAAGCGAATTGTATAACTAATGTCAGCTTGTACATCCTCACCTATGACATGAACAGGAATGAACTAACTTATGATAAAAACTGGGGACTGTGGAAAATGACTAAAATTAGGTATACATAAGCGGCGTTCATTTATGTTCACCACGGCCACTGTTGAAAGTAAAGTGAAAATCGCGAAACAGTGGCCACGCCATCTTGTCCCTTTTAGGCCCCATCACGCACGTAGGTGGCAGCCATTTTGTGTGTCATGACCTCTCTGCCCACTGCCAATAACCTGCGCGTCTCTCCCCCTCACTCCCCAGCCTCGCAAGCATTCCCCCGCGCCCCGACAGCCCCCGGTCTCTCCTGCTTGGGCTATAAACGCACCTCTAACGCGACCCTGTCTCCGAGCCACATCCCGTGCTGAACCCCCTCGCTCTTTCATCCCATTCATAGAACAGGCCCTTTTGATAACCTCTTACTCCCTGCCCAATTGTCCGGCCTGATCCCAGGCCATCACCTAGCCCGACAGATGCAGTTTATTGCCCCCTACAGTAGGACCTCGCCTCACATCAAAGGAGCGGTGGTTAATCAACACCCTCACACCTCCAGATCCGACCGATTGCCCACTTTCCCGTTCCCAGCGGAATGTCCAGCTGCGCGATAACCACCACATGCTGAGATCGGGGTGGGAACTCTACTGTAGATGTGTGTGGGAACGGGCCTGGACCGGGGATTCCGAGGATGTCTTTTCTGGCCTTCAAAGAAACATTACGGATGCAATGTATGTAATAAAGCCATAAACCTGTGTATAAGAGGCCAGGCCTCAGAGATGCGGTTAGAGCACCTCGAGAAGGTACCCTGTTGTCTGATTTGACGTGTTCTGCTCCGTCGGAATAAACTCCTGTTTCCTGCCTTCCTGTCTCCAGCGCCTGCCTCTTTGTTTGGTAATATTGAATGGTATGAGAGGCGACTATCGCCGGGCAAACACTGAAGGTTCTTGGTCGACATCGGCCCTACCTTTTCACAATCGGAGGTGCCCAAATGACCAGAGCAAGCCTTCTGGACCTCAAGCTAAGGAAGAGGGCCTTTCACTTGCTGGCTCTAAGAATATTGTGTGGGAGGAAGTGCACAGCACAGAGCGGTCGCTAAAAGCTCCATATCGTCTGCTCTTTGAAACAAGTTATTATCATTGCCATTAGTCAATCATAAATAGGACGCTAACACTCCGCAACAACAGCCCAACATTAATTTTAATGAAGCAATTTGGCATGGCCGGGAGGGGAAATGCCGTTGGTGTAACATACAAATCGCTATGGTCCTTATTTACCAGAGGTTATGCATTGTTCGCATCACACAGTGGTATATAGAGCTGAGAATGCAGGCCTTTAAAATAGTAGTAAATTCACCCTGTGTCAGTGATCGCATTGTGAAGTGCGAGAGTTCGTACTACCTTCAATGAATATGGGACAATTAACACTTGGCAATTCTGAACTTAGTGTGCTCTAATTAAATGGAACTAAGTTCAGGTTCAAATGCTTCAGGGCTCGATCGTGTGGATTCTCCCACAGCAGGATCGCTCAGTGACTAGCTCACATGCCATTTCTGAATGTTTTGTTTCTCCTCTTCCTTACAGTAAACACACAGCATGCAATCCCTCAATGCGATTCAGGCGCAGGTGTGGGTTCCCCCGCACCCTTTTGCTCTCCCTCGTATCTCCTCCATAATACAGATGCATTTGCTGCGTTATAGGAGTAGGGCTTCAACTTTCTTATGTGGTGAATACAGGTCTGTAGCTAGTGGGGTACCACGGTCTGTCTCACCCGCTTTCCATGTATCTTCTGCCTCACCTGTTTTCCACTGCAGACTCTCCTTTTACTTTGAAATAAATTCACAAAGGCTCTGACTCCAAGCTGCGGTAACAATGACACCCCCTCCATTTCAGATGCTAATTCTAAAACGTTCAAATCCCCTGCATCACTTCCAGTGGGCTACGTCACTCGCTGCCTGTCCAAAGCAGTTCCCCAGTGTTTTTCTTTTTGGTCTTCAATTGGACACTGGAGCTGGTGTGTTTCTGATTAGTTCACACAAAGCTAGTTCTCATTGGCTGCAGGCATTGTAGTCTTGTCATAACCGTGTTTACAGTGCCCTCCATCTTGCATCGATGTCATAATGTACCACGTGACTAATACTGCTGTTTCTGGCTCCAAATAAAGAATTGCATGTTTTACTCTATTAAATGGAGAGTGTTACCAGAGATCTTTCCCGCAGTATAGCTAACCAAGGACACCCTAGCTGTGTCTGGCTACCGTTGTGAAATGTATCAACTAGTATGCTTGAATAAACTGCGAGAACCATTAAAGTTCAATACAGTGCTGCTATGAGAATCTCCAAATGTATTCGGTCGTGAAATGTTTCTTCTTGCTTGTTTTTCATTAGTGATTATTCTGAGAATCATGTACTCACATAGAATATTTGAAAGTCTTTGTCTAAAGTCCTATAAAAGGAGATGTATTTCTCTGTACCCCGGTACCCCTTATTCCCCACCTTCAGAAGGTGAATCTATGGAGGATTTCATATAGAACTGTACTAAAGTCCTACATACTTATGATTTGTCTGCTTCCCTGCTAAACTTACCAATGGAATACTTCATGTTCCTTAATACATACTACATGTGTCTTGCCTATTAACTCTTTATAAAAAATTTCAACCCATAACTGCCATCTGCCATTCTTGACACATGTCTCAGTATTGATTCTTGAACGGGATCACAAATGTATTATTGACAAGTCCAATCGGGGAGCACCGAAGCCCGTTTCGGGAATACACCGCTCACGATCCTAGCCATTGGCATGCCTTTGATATGATAATTTAAGACAAGTTTGTGTGCCGACATTAGCCATACTAAACACTGACCTACACCAGTTATAGCCAACTTAAACATGAAACATACACAGTCAACAGAAATTATGTGTTTACATGTGGTACAGTGTAAATTTGAGCCCAGCTTACACGTCACCAATACATAACCCAAAAGTGCATTTAGCACGTTACCTGTGTGGCCTAACAACATTAAAATGTGATGTCGCACTTCACATCATTATTGAAGTGTATTCACTGTAGAATTTGAGAATTCATACATAACACTATGTTCCTTAACTCATTAAACGAGATTTACTGTTTAGGTGATTGAATAAGAAACCATCCTCTCACATGTAGCATGTAGAGACGATAATGGATTTAGGTAATGTGTGCGCTATTGTTACACATATATTTCATATAAAATGTAGTTCTTAGCCATACTTACACATGATTATTAAAGATTTACCATACACCACATGCAATACAAACCTAATGCAACTATAACTAACAAGTTATATTCATTTGTGTTTAAATGTGCAAATGCATATCAAGTGTGCACCATTGATTTAATACTTTAAACTTGCCCTTGCTAGGCCTGTTTTCCAATCTGCATAAAATCCTGTTTCCCATTTCTGCTGACATGACTTTCCCTTGCCGGTATTCACACACATTGTTAGGCAGAGACTAGATACAATGCTGTATTAGCAGTAGAGATAAAGCCTGAAAAGAAGACCTTGACAAAGGAACATGGAGAGCCAGAGTGGTAACTGAAAAGTTATTTTCAGCAATGTTACCACATGGGTTTGGTTGAGCAAGAACAGTGTCGTTCCCATGTTCAGTGTGGGATAAATTGCCTATTTTTCAACTTTCAACATGAGAATGGAAAGGACAATGGAATCCCTTGTTAGATTATGTCTGTTGATGCTCTTTAATGTCATGTATAAGTAAGCATTCACTACGCTATTTTCTTTTATCAGGCGCCATTTTATGTACTATTTGAAACTAATCCTGTTTGATTTCAACAAATGCCCCATGCTAACTTTAGTTTCTGTAACGAGGAACTGTTTGTGCCAGTGCATAGCTTTTCCTCGATAAAGAACCTCTCCCACCTGTCTGGCAGTTTGATCGCAGCCCAGGGTGGAATGGCCTTGAAAGTGTTCTGAGCTGTGCAAGATACGAGAATATAAACTTTTTTTTGTCTTTATGCTGTTCGCCCACACCTGTTGGGAAAATTCCACTGTGGGCGTGTTATTAGTTGACCATGCAATGTATATAATATATATATCCTTATGCTTACAGTTCCTCAGTTCCCTTTGTAGTACTCTCTCGAGACTGTGCAGACGGAGCCCCGCTCTGAGTGTATATAATAAATGATTATTCATGTATATTCTCCACTGTTTCTCTGACTCTTCATTTAGTATGGAAGGCTGAGAGGTGGTCCGAGGTGACCTGGGTGGCCCTAAGTGCGTCCCTTCCTTCAAACAGATGATGCGAACAAAGGGGTGGTACTGGAATGATATAGTGTGAATAACTGGAGTCTACACTGTTTGATATTGGAGCACTTTTCCTTAGACTTTGAGAGGCTTAGACCTCTATGCTTATTCCCTTTGATACTTGCTAAGTGTGGCTTAGGCTAGACGCTCAAAAATTCCCCCGACCCAGGAAAACTCGACCAAGCTTCTGCAATGCTGACACCTTCTTTAACTTTCTTCAGTTCCCGTATTTTCCCACGTTTCTAATTTTTTTTTGCTGTTCCCTGAATTTTGAGATTCCTTAAACAAATGACCCATACTTTTACTTTGGACTTTAACTTAAACTATTATAGATGCACTCATATGTATAGAGAAGACTAGAAACTTCTCTGAGCACCAGATATTACTAGTGATCTTTTGTACTACTGTGACTGAATAAATTGTTTGTTTAATACTTCTATGCCTAAACTTCTTTAGGAGGTTGAGTTTCCCAGTTGTTATTCTGTATCTTTATAGTACCGTACTGACATTTATGTACCTTGACTTGATTGCTAATTTGTAATAAACCTTCTTAAGCATGGTCACTGATTCCTGTTCCTTATTGTGTAGACAAATGGGTTACACTGTTAATTGAATTTGGTTGATGTAATGTTAACTCTCCTCACCTCTCAGTCAGATAAAAAGGTCCAGTGGAGTATGAATGGTAAGAGGGTAGGCCCAAAATGCTGCATCAACTTGGTAGCATATCAGATGTTCTCCACTGATGTGAGGGCGTTACGGTGTACCATTTGGAATGTCCCAAGCCTGGTCCAAACCCCAAAGGCCTATGGTTTGATTGAAGGATTGATGGATTTCCAGTTGTTCAGAAACGTTTTGTAGCAGCGGAGGAGTGTGAATATTAATAGGGTTGCATGTTGCAATTGCTTATGCTCAGATTGCGGTATTTTGCAGTGGCTGCGTGGTGTTCTGCTGAGATGATTTAAGTTGTTGTGTGAAATGGTGCTTACTGTAGAGAAGTTGAAGTTGTTATCGGGTCTGTTGTAGCCTAAGATTCCGGGATAGAGAGACTACGAGTCAAGTTGTTAGTGTAAAAGACACTGGGTGTAGTTGTCTGCTGTGTTGTGGTGCTGGTCATGAGGCGTCATCAACAGCATTATTAAGATAGAGACTCTTTGTGTGATTGTGAGTTGTGGTTGGTACAGATGATCCCAGTGCAAAGGGAAGAACTGTATCATTCCAGGTGACATCCCGCTGGTCGAGTTTTCAGTAGAGGTGAATGTCAGAGTAGGTCGGAAAGCATTGATTCGAATTGGTTCTTGCATGTATAAAATCTTTAATTTCATTAGAGGACTAGACAGTTAGTTGTTGAAATTGCTTGCATTTGTTTGTGCATAAATAGCTGAGAGAATTGCACTTATGAAATTGTAAGGGAGGTTGAGCTGCTGCAAGGAGTGAGACTGACATCACAGTGTGCTGTGCTGATACTGGTCGGTTGGTGTAAAGCTGTGCTGGTATTGGTTAGATACATCATAGAGAGTTGCACCTGTATTGGTTGTGATCGCCGAATAGAGATTTGTGGGTGAAAATCATTTCCTGGTTAAAACGAAAAGTTATTTGTGAATCTTGAATATTTTGATTGAAAATGAAATTCTTTAAATATCAACAAAGTGTGAATGTAGATGTGACTGTACCCATTTGAAAGGGGAAAGAGGCATGACCCGCAGGGACTCCAAGTCATATTATGACAATAGACATGGGTCTTCACAGATGTATTTAACTTGAACAGTAGCATAATATCCATGAGAAAGATTGTCCTTTGAAATTTTCTCGTTATGGGACATTTAATTTGAGAATAATTAAACATTTAAAGAGGACATTGTATGACATGAAACTGCCTCCTAGACCTACACAATACAAAGCACTTAATGCCTGTGAACATACAGCTCATCTTAGGCAGAGAATTAGATTCCAAGGAAGGGTCAAGAAAGCCATTTGCCCATGTGCAGATGCTGGATGGGATGCAGAACAGAAATCTTGGAGAACTGATATGATTGAGGGAGCTAGAGTATATCCTGCATTAACGGGTAAGGAAGAAGAGAAAGGTAAATGAAAGGATAAGAAAAAGAAGAAAGACAGAAGACACAGAGAACGTAGATGAGGACAGTAAAAGCGATTCTAATGAGGACTTTATAACAGAGGTATTGTTGAACCATCTACCACAATACAATGCGAATCAAACTGGAAGAGCAAGTAATCTACGTACGGGTGGAACATTTGAAGTGCCTACAATACCAGTAAACAATTGTAATCCAATGAAAGTTCAGGAATGATAGTCCCATCACATTCAATTGCCCTAAAAGCCCCAGACACATTGACAGTTCCTGTTACAATTGATCCTCTAGATCCTTTGTATAACTCTGGAACGGTAGGAAATACTACACTTACTTGGGCTATTCCTACATAAATTAATACTTTAGGCAGCAATCCTGTGGGCTTGACGATGAGACCAAATCCTCAAACTCCTTTGGTCCTGACACAAGGGAATACCCCATGTGCTGCAAGAGCAGACCATACAAAAAACTGGACAGAATTTGACCTGAATGGAAGGTTTTCCAAAGACTGCCACCCTTTTAAATGCCCTACACAAATGTACCTCCTCTAATCACAGTACCACCAGGACAGAAATGTTTCAGGGTTCGCCAAATTTCTGTTCAAATGTCCCTTTTAAACTCACCACCTGATATAAATAGTGGATCCTTTAGCAGAGAACAATTTCTTAATACTCCAGTAGAACACAAGGTCTTACTGTTTGAGAATTCTATGATTAGTTCCGACTATTAGAGGAAACCCTGGAACAAGGCGAAGGAATACTCAGGCCCAGTGTTATGTTATGTTCAATAAAGGTACCCTTATATAGGCTCAGGTAGTCACCTAACCCTTCACTTATATTCTTCCCTATCATTGCACTACATAACGGTTCTTAGTACTGACCTTTTACCTAGTTACGGTAATGTCCAAAGATGACATGGGGTTTTCTCCAAAAAGCTTAAGCCTCATTCATTATGCATGAGGATTCTTAGCATCACTAGGACAACCTTCTCCAGCATAATAACTATGTACAAGGGTCATTCCTTCCGTTATCCCAGTCCGACATGACACAGCAAGGTATATCCCCAAGGGGTATCACTTTGGGTATATACACATCATCTCTTACTGAGATAGACAGAGGAGAAAAGGACTTCCATGGCGACACACTGACGCGAGACGCTGAGGCTCATGCACGCAGACACTCCTGCTTGTCTGACATCCGTTGTGGGGTGTTCATCTCAAGACAAAGATGGGGTCCCACAGTCTCTCACTTCAGGTAATAAGGTTGACTTTATCCTAGAGGAAATCTTGGCTTAACACCCACATACATGCTCGGTACATTCAGGTACATCTAGTTAGGGACGCATAGTAGGAGGACGCATTTTACTGTCATGTATTTCATATACTTGCCTGTATTCATTGTTTTAGCATGATGGTAGAAATCTACCATCCTTTTACTTTGTTAGTGCATATAATCATTTATATCTGTTACTGTCTAATGGTTGTTTTAGCACACCTATTTTACACTAGAACAACGCTGGTTCAATAAATGCTTTTTGAAAAATGTCCCAACGTTTATTCTGTGTATCTCACTGAGACAAAGCGAGCACGAGTGACTGAGCGAAAATTAGTACATTGTTACCACGATTCTGAGGGCTGTCATGTTCGATAGGTGCCAAGAACTATTCTCTCCTTGGTAAGAGGAGTTTCTATTGGTACTGGGAGCTAGCTGGTATACAGGCTGACATATTCGGTAGGGGCATCCAGACTCAGTCTGATTCCAATCCAACAGTATATGTTGTCTAAACGCTCAGATCCTATATAGGTTTATAGGAACTACACGAAACCAGAGAGGGAAAGAACACTAGATGTGGCTAAACTGAAAATAGAATTGGAAGAAATGATACTGGGAACTCTTGACATGTCACAATTGAATGTCTATGGGGAGGATGAGCTGTTGTTCATGTGTAAAGACATTACTAGACATGCAGGACGAGCTCATGAAAAATTGCCTCAATTGGATCACAGATATGAAATTGACTCACAGAAACCTGAAGCACTACATAGAAGTTACCGTTTAAGCTTTAATGATAGAGATAGTGCTAACATGAGACCACCAGGAATGAAGTTACAGAGCAAAGAATGAATTGCCTATGTTTGAAATTGAAGAGAATTGGATAGATGGGAAGGTAGAAGGGCAAAGAAATAGAAACCAAAGAAAGTTAGAATAGAATTACCTCCGTCTGGAGCCGAGGAAGAGGATGAGGACATACATATACTTCACATGAAAAAAGTGCCCGGTGGAGGTTATGTACAAGTACCCTGGAACAGAACTGACCATGCATCATTCACAAATGATTTTCAAAAATTGGGAGAGAACCCAGAGGGGTATAGACAGGTTGATCAGTTTGTAAAGATATCAAAGACTCTGGAATTATTTATACACTTTTTTTGAAATTGTGGGTCCAGGTGACTTGTTGGTTGAATGCAAAGTTGCTGTGGATTGGCCCGAAAAGGAGCCATTGAGACATTCCATAACGCATGCTCTGTCACCAGTGGTGATGAAAAAGTGTAATCAGGTGATTACCTTTTGGAAATTGAAAATATCTCCTAAACATATTGATTGGGTTAAGATTGACAGAACAACCCTAGAGTCCAAATAAACAATACATGCTTATTATGAGAGACTGTTGAGGGCATTTAAGCAGTATAATGGAACAGAGATGATCGAATCCAAAGATATGGGACATTTTGTGTGCAGGCTGGTGCATGGATTGAAACCTGAGATTAGCTTGATGATTGAATAGCACTTGATTTGTTGGCAGAGGAAGCCCACTGACTAATTATTGTGATATGCTAAATACTGCAGCGATTAATTGGAAATGAAACATAAGAAATTGTAGGGGAAGCTAATGGCGGTACAAATTAAAGCTGCCCAGCAGTGTTTGAAACAACAGTTTGTTGGGACTCCTGGTACCATTTAGGGAGTGTATTAACAGGGAGCTCCTGTGATGCAAAGTGGTAATGTATTTCAATCTGCAAGGTAGAACTCATGGTGTTCCAATTGATCCAAGTTCAGGGATTTATGTGCTGACTTTAAAGAAGTTCAATCCTTGCCACGTCTGCGGCAAGTTGGGGCATTAGAAGCGGGAATGTCGGTTTAATGCTAATAACATGACAAACCGGAAAAAGGTTCAGAATGGTCGGTTTATGCGATCTTAAGGTAATAATACGGCCCAGATGCAGCAAGTACATTGATAGAGAGTATAGCACTACAATGTGCCTGCCTCAATTAATGCAGGTTCCACCGGCTCCAATGCCACAACAAATGCAAATGTTCAGAGATATAATGCAAATCAAATTCCCAATTTAACCACTTATCCTTTGGTGAATCAGGGTACATCCTGAAAGTACTCTGATACAGAAAGACAAGGATTACAGCTCAGACCTGTCAGAGCCGGAGAGGAGAGGGGGATTGCGTACATGGCATCCTAGAACCGGTTTCGGGCTTTCAGCCCTCATCAGCCTAGATAGCTTGATTCCAGTGGCATGGAGAGCACGGGACTCACGTCTGAGCATACCCGTCCTATTCGGGGTGACATATGCAAAAACAACAGTTGATGGACAGAGTGCAGAATAATGTCATACATTCACCCCAGGACAGAGAGCTGGGCCTAGATCCATCGTTTTTTGCTCACCATGCCATTCCAGTTTGAACCTAGCCACATGCAAATCAGTCTTGACCCTGTGCCCCATGGGAACAGTCCAGCCCGAACTGCCAAGCCAGGTCCTCCCTGGACTGGAGACAAGCATCCTAGGACCAGTTTCAGGCTTTCAGCCTTCATCAGCCAGGATAGCTTGATTCCAGTGGCATGGAGAGCACAGGACTCACGTCTGAGCATACCCGTCCCACTCGGGGTGACAAATGCGAAAACAACAGTTGATGGACAGAATGCAGAACAATGTCATACATTCACCCCAGTACAGAGATCTGGGCCTAAATCCATCGTTTATTTGCTCACCATGCCATTCCAGTTTGAACCTAGCCATATGCAAATCAGTCTTGATCCTGTGCCCCATGGAAACAGTCCAGCCCGAACTGCCAAGCCAGGTCCTCCCTGAACTGGAAACAAGCATCCTAGGGCCGGGTTCGAGCTTTCAGCCCTCATCAGCTAGGATAGCTTGATTCCAGTGGCATGGAGAGCATGGGACTCACGTCTGAGTATACCCGTGCCACTCGGGGTGACAAATGTGAAAACAACAGTTGATGAACAGAATGCAGAACAATGTCATACATTCACCCCAGTACAGAGATCTGGTCCTAAATCCATCGTTTTTTTGCTCACCATGCTTTCAACCCTCATCAGCCAGGATAGCTTGATTCCAGTGGCATAGAGAGCACAGGACTAGAACCGTGGAGCAGGTCAACAGCACTTTGAAATCCAAATTGGCTAAAGTGTGTGCCTTGATATCACTGAAATGGCTTGATGTTTTGCCTCGTGTGGTGATGAGTCCACGCAAAACTCTGTATAGGAGAACAGAATTGTCTCACCATTAAATCATCATGAGTAGAGCTATGGGACTGCCAGATGTGCCTGTAAATGCGCTTGTGAATATTATAGATTACATTTTTCATGATTAATGTAGCGGGCTAGCTGATGCGGTGTGTTCTGTGTCTCACCCGGTTGGAGAGGCACAGCCCCGCCTCAACAGAAGCAGTGCCATAATCTCAGTCCCGGCGACTGAGCTATGGTGAAGAAGCATGTGTGAAAGTCGTGCTTGGAACCTCAGTAGTGAGGCCTGTACTAGGTTATGTTGGTCACTACAACAGCTGTAAACTGGGTGCAGGCTGCACATGCTAGCCAAATCCCTTATCCCCTTGATGAGATAACAGCATCTGTCCCCGATTTTGCCAGTGGTTGCAGTAAGACAAAGGGAGAAGGTTATTCAAGCTGTTGGGGGTCAGCAAGAAGCTGGGACAGCACTTGTTCAGCCCGAGGGGGATCTGAGAGAGTCAACAGTTAAAGTCATCCTGTAATGTTGACTGCACCAGAATCAGACCCTGGGGAACGGCCTAGTGCAACAGTAGTGGGAGTTGTGTCTGGAGACTGGTGGCCAAAAAGACAGGAGAGAGATGGATGCAGTTTGTCTGAAGTGCGAGTGCCAAACACTATCCCAGAAGATATTGAAGGATCTGGTCTAATAGACAATAATGAAGAAGAGCCAGGAGTGAGGAGATAAAGAGCAAGAGTACCCTTCCGGAGGTACTCCTCACCGGAATGGACGTATCTTGCTGTCAATGACTGGGAGAAAGTATTTTGGACATTTTATTATAACAATTCACATTCAATTTGAGCCTCCTTGAACTGAACTTTGTGGCTGAACTGAGTTTTGAAATTGCCTTGCCACTAAACAGACTTAGTCAATTTATCTTAGATGTGATCAATAGCTTGAACTGAGCATTTATTTGAGAGAGAACTTAATAGATTTGCATAAACTACTAAGAAGAGTACCACGGCCCGAGTCTGCTGAAGAAGCGTAATGGTGTCATTTGGAAGAACGCAAAGTATGGGTAAGTAAGTCTCATAAAGATCATTTGTATATTCTGTGCTGACAATACATTTGAACTTTGCTTAGCTACTTGAGCTAGTGGATACAAATCAAGAACATACTGTGCTGAAATCTTCAATTTAGTGGTACAAAAGGGGGTGGTGATGGACGGAGCATCGGAACCAATCAAACACTCACACCCAGTCAAAAGATCTGGGTTGAATCCATCACCGTTCTTTAGCCCACTCTGCCACCCCAGTTCAGACATGGCTATATGCAAATCAGTCTGACCCTGTGCCTCATGGGAACAGTCCAGCCCGAACTGCCAAGCCATGCCTTCCCTGGACCGGAAACAAGCTTCCGAGGACCGGTTTCTGGCATTACAGCCGTCTTCAGCCCGGCTTGCTTGAATCCAGTGGCAAAGTGAGCAAGGGACTCACGTCTGAGCATACCCTGCCACACTTATGGCGGCCAAAGCGGTACAAAAGGGGGTGGTGATGGACGGAGCATCTGAACCAATCAAACACTCACTCCGTCCATCACCACCCCCTTTTGTACCGCTTTTGGACGCCATAAGTGTGGCAGGGTATGCTCAGACGTGAGTCCCTTGCTCACTTTGCCACTGGATTCAAGCAAGCCGGGCTGAAGACGGCTGGAATGCCAGAAACCGGTCCTCGGAAGCTTGTTTCCGGTCCAGGGAAGACATGGCTTGGCAGTTCGGGCAGGACTGGTCCCATGAGGCATAGGGTCAGACGGATTTGCATATAGCCATGTCTGAACTGGGGTGGCAGAGTGGGCTAAAGAACGGTGATGGATTAAACCCAGGATCTTTTGACTGGGTGTGAGTGTTTGATTGATTCAGATGCTCCGTCCATCACCACCCCCTTTTGTACCGCTTTTGGCCGCCATAAGTGTGGCAGGGTATGCTCAGACGTGAGTCCCTTGCTCACTTTGCCACTGGATTCAAGCACGCCGGGCAGAAGACGGCTGGAATGCCAGAAACCGGTCCTCGGAAGCTTGTTTCCGGTCCAGGGAAGACATGGCTTGGCAGTTCGGGCTGGACTGTTCCCATGAGGCACAGGGTCAGACTGATTTGCATATAGTCATGTCTGAACTGGGGTGGCAGAGTGGGCTAAAGAACGGTGATGGATTAAACCCAGATCTTTTGACTGGGTGTGAGTGTTTGATTGATTCAGATGCTCCGTCCATCACCACCCCCTTTTGTACCGCTTTTGGCCGCCATAAGTGTGGCAGGGTATGCTCAGACATGAGTCCCTTGCTCACTTTGCCACTGGATTCAAGCAAGCCGGGCTAAAGACGGCTGGAATGCCAGAAACCGGTCCTCGGAAGCTTGTTTCCGGTCCAGAAAAGACATGGCTTGGCAGTTCGGGCTGGACTGTTACCATGAGGCACAGGGTCAGACTGATTTGCATATAGCCATGTCTGAACTGAGGTGGCAGAGTGGGCTAAAGAACGGTGATGGATTAAACCCAGATCTTTTGACTGGGTGTGAGTGTTTGATTGATTCAGATGCTCCGTCCATCACCACCCCCTTTTGTACCGCTTTTGGCCGCCATAAGTGTGGCAGGGTATGCTCAGACGTGAGTCCCTTGCTCACTTTGCCACTGGATTCAAGCAAGCCGGGCTGAAGACGGCTGGAATGCCAGAAACTGGTCCTCGGAAGCTTGTTTCCGGTCCGGGGAAGACATGGCTTGGCAGTTTGGGCTGGACTGTTCCCATGAGGCACAGGGTCAGACTGATTTGCATATAGCCATGTCTGAACTGGGGTGGCAGAGTGGGCTAAAGAACGGTGATGGATTAAACCCAGATCTTTTGACTGGGTGTGAGTGTTTGATTGATTCAGATGCTCCGTCCATCACCACCCCCTTTTGTACCGAAATCTTCAATTTAAGCAGTCTAATAGCAGAGAACTCCGAGTGTCTAGATCTACTACTGGTAGACGTAGATGCTTATTTGTCGTTGTGACATTAGTATTGGTTGCTTTGCTTGTAATATTTAGTCTCCTCCATCCTTCTTCTGAAGGGAAGCTTAGATCTAAAAGGCCCCTCAAACACAAGTTCCTACTGACAATACTTTACCTGCCATAGATGAGAAAGAAATACATGTAGATGCTTCATGGTGAAATTATTAATTGTAATTCATACTCTAAATTGCTTTATGAGAATGTTGACAAGATGGATGCATGGGATTGCTGCGTTTGCATGCAAATACCTGCATCAGTGGCTGTGGGGATGACATACCATCATTTCCCCTTGACACATGGAATTGCTGAGCTTAGTTTATGGACAGTGTCATCTTCAATATTATTACTCAAATAATGACTTGTTATTTTCAGAAGTTCCGGTGATGATGTATTTGAACTGTCAGCCTGATGCTAAGACCTCAGAGATAATGGGACATTTCCTTAGACCCACCATGACATTAAATACGGCTTTTGAGCATATACATAATTTACGGTGTTTCTTATCAGGCATAGATTCAGTAGGAGACAGACTAAGAGATATACTGCTAAAGCAGCAAATCATTCATAGATACTCAGTGGGCTAAAGAGGGATGAGATCATGGTTAGTAGGAAAATTAGCAGCATTAACTCTAGATTGACAACTTAAAGGGAAAATATGCATATTAATTAGATATTCCACAACAGACACACATTATGTGGGGAACAGCGAATGTGATCATACATTTGCAGTTCGTGGAAATTAGGGATTATATTTAGATGGAGCAGATCCAGTTTTTCCTGGAGTTTATTATATTTGTGGGGGAAAATGCGTTTTACAGGTTACCCAAGAGATGGTATAGAACATGTTACCTAGGGATAGTTTTTCCAAACATTTATCATGTGGGACAACTTAATGACCCAACAGGGCAGAACATTTGAGAACTAAGAGAGGCGCAAGTACTGGTGAAGTTGTAGGAGACATCTTTGGTGCTTTAATATCATCTGTAGGCATGATACCTAGCTCACATAAGATTAGAAAGCATTCTACTGTAGTTGATAAGTTATATACTAGTACAGCTGGAGGATTTTTTTGTGATAGATGCTTAAATGGCTGCAATAAGATTCATGTTTTTGCAGCATCGACTTGCATTAGATGTCCTTTTCGCGAAGGAGGGCGGGGTCTGTCGGATGTTAACATTTCAACAATGTTGTACTTACATTCCAGGCAACAGTAAGGACTTGAAGAATACATTAAGAACATTACTGATTTAAAGAAAGATTTGAAAAGGTAAGCAATAGGGAATGGATTTTCCGCTTTAGACAGATGGTATGGAAACTTAGGAAGTGAAATTGTACGAAGCATCTTTAAACTTTTAGTGATAATTGCTCTTTGTGGATTATTCTTGTTTGTAATTATAGGGGATACAAACGAGCACAAGTGAAAAAGGGAGTGAAGAGAAAGAAAGCAGATGTAGAACTAGAAGATTAACAGCTTACTTTCTATCATGACATGACATTTTTGGAGGACTTCAGAAGAAAGATGATGAAAAAAACTGATTGTAATTTTTCTATCTGATAGCAAGATTTTTATCGTAGATATGATGGCTTGTTTCGCCATCAGAGGGGGAGATTGGTGTAGCATTATTTGACCCCACCATTACATGTCACCAATACCCAACCCATCATTTATTTAGTATTTAAACTTGCTCTACTAGGCTTGTTTTCCATTCTGCATAAAACAAGTTTTTCCATTTCTGCTGACATGACTTTCCCCTTGCAGGTATTCACACACATTGTTAGTTTGAGAATAGATACAACCCTGTATTAGCGATAGAGAGAGAGAGCCTGAGAAAAAGACCTTGACGAAGGAACATGGAGAGCCAAAGCGTTAACTGAAGAGTCCTATTCAGCAATGTTACCACATGGTTTTGGTTGAGCAAGGACAATGTTGTTCCCATGTTCAGTGTGTGATAATATGACAATGTTTCCGCTTACGACGTGAAAAGGGAAAAGGAGAATAGAAACCCTGATGGTGTGAACAGAGGAGTGGTACCTAAATGATTTAGTGTGAATAACAGGAGCTACACTGTCTGATGTGGGAGCACTTTTCCATAGACTTTGTGAGACCTATAAGCTTATTCGTTTTGATTCTTGCTGAGTGTGGCTTAGGCTAGATGCTCAAAAATTCCCTTGAACCAAGAAGATGCTTGACTGAGCTTCAGCAATGCTGACACAATCCTTTACTTTATTCACCCCTTATTTTCCCACATTTTTCTGTAGTTACCTGAAATGTGAGATTCCTTAGACCAATAAACCATTGTTTTAGTTTGGACTTTAACTTAGACAAATCTAGATGTATTCATGTATAGGAGAGAAGACCAGAAACCTTTCTCTGAGCACCAGTTATTACTACTGAACTTTTGTATTGCTGTGACTGAAGTTTGTACTTGTTTAATACTGGAACGCCTAAACTTCTTTAGGTGGGTGGGTTTCCTATCCGTTATTCGGTATCTTTATAGCATGGTACTGAGAGTCGGGTACCTCAACTTGATTGCTAATTTGGAATCACTGTTTCCTGGTCCTTATTGTGTAGCTAAATATATTACAGTGTTATTTGAATTTGCTTGATGTAATGCTAACTCTCCTCGCCTCTCAGTCAGATTAAAAGGTCCACTTGAGAATGAATGGTAGGAGGGTAGGCCTAAAATGCTGCATCACATATTAATGATGATAAATTACAAAAACATTTAATATGGAAAAAACCCTTTCAACCCTCCCTCTGGTGACTCTAGGAATCACCACAAATTACACCCTCATTACCTACAACCCCCCCCTTACATTGAAGTTTGTTGAGTTTTGCAGCTTAGGTCTAGATTCCTTTAGGTCCTTTAGTGCACTATAAACTTGGCTTTGGAGAGCTTCAAGTTCCACGTGTTCCCTCTGTCTTTTTCTCCCTCTTGATTCAGGCAGCTGCTTTTCTACAGAGCACATTATAACACCCCTTTCAGAAATCATTGTTATCCCTCTTATAAAAAGAAATAGGTGTATCACAGAAATAATAATCACTAGTATTGTTTAAGTATTTAATATTCCACTACCAATATCAATAAGCCATTCACCAATCTTGGAAAATACTTTCCCTACTGCTTCCCAGGCACATGTCTCCTCCAAATCATTTACCTCAGGAGAAATAAGCTCATTTCATTACTTGTATCAAGAACATAAGTACAGCACTGCTGCATGAGTAACATCCAGCCGACTCTGCCCTCTTTTGCAAGTAAGTTATCTAAAGAAAACCAGTTCTGCAAAACCATTGCACTTTTAGCCATAAGCTCAGTATTTATTACGGTTAAAGTATCAGACGTGTTAGTAGCAAGATGATCTATGGGGGTATGTAGCTTTCTGATCTTCAAGTATTTAAAACTATACCTATTGAAGGAATCATAGCACCAGATATATCCTCTAATGCTTGTGAATCACTATGCTTAGCTCTTTCATGAGTCACTATCCCCTTCTCATCAATGTCATCTCCATGATATACTTTAGGAAACACTAAAGCTAGGTAACAGCTAACAATCCAGTTTGGCAGAAGTTGTAAATAAGCATTTCTCCTGCACAGATAATACAATTCCCTACCAATAGGATTCTTTCCTGATGAATACTCATCACCTAGAGGCTTTGATAGTTCACAATCACTCAAATCCACCAATTTGGGGTTTAAATACTGCTCCTTCTTCCATACAATACACAGTTTACATTCCTTTTCAAATCCAAACTGAGTTTTGGATATACTCCTAGTTCACTTACTGCTGCTTTTTCTTTCTGACAACCGGTCCTTTCTCTTTTCTTTGCTCCCTTTTTAACCTTAAATCTCCTCTCAATTAATTCTAATATACAATAATTCTCAGGCCTGATAAGTTTACATGAAGCCTTAAAATTACTTGCTAGTGAATTTAGTTTGTGTGATAAGTCTCAGTTAATGAAGGATTCGTTCCCCAGACCTTGCCCCTGCTCGTGGATTCAAAGACATTTTAATAGGCAGATCATCCAAAGATATATTACAATTTGAGAATTAATACTCTAAATGTTCTTGATCACCAAACAGAGTCACAAATATACTGCAGGAGAGAGCACAGGTGAGGGGCAACTGATGTTAGGTAACAACACCCGCCATAGAGGAAGGAAAATAGATACATATATAGATATGTAGGTGTCCTGAGCTCCCATAACTTTGCATTGCTCATCCAGTAATTTAAAATACACATTTTCTGACTAGTTTACCTCAGAGCCATCTCTATTCAATATCTTTATATTTAATCCATGTTGCTCATCTAGAGAAGTTTGATCAATTTTAATTTTGACGGAAGCATGCTTGACAGAAGAGTTCAAACTCACTAGTAAACCAATCATTAGTATGACTATGACAAATACCACTAGTATTATTAAAACTCTACAACGTTTCGGTCTACTTAAGACAATGGTTTCTCTCAAGCCAGATCAAAAAGAAAATGAAAAATCAAAAGGTTTCTTGTCTGTACTGTGCAAGTCAGGAAAACCTTCAGTTTGTTTACAGTGTGAGTCTGTTAGTGTAGTTCAATTTAGGATTAGAAACCTACAATCTACAGTTCGATACTCTAAAGGGACACAAATCCTACTCTTCTACTGGAACGTATGGATCTAATGTTTTCAGTGAATACTCAGGATACAAAATATGAAAGATCACATCAAGACGTATGTCACTTGAATGTAGCAATCAAAAATATGAATCTGTCTTCATTGTGGTTTCACAATTCAGGGGGATTTAAAAAAATAAACACTTTAATGATTCTCAGTGTCTTGAGCTCTTAGATTTATTTATTTATTTTGAAACTTATAGAGCGCAACAAATGCCCTTGGGCGTCTCGGTGCTAGAGACTAACCAGAATCCAGTGCTAGCTAAAGGCTACGGCCATACCACTATTACCACTATTGAAACTGCTGCTGCCATTGACGCTGTGCGAGCTGTTTATATTTCTGCTCATATCTCTGTGCTAGCAACAAACTGTAAATAACTTGAACCTGTTTTTATCAATTAATTTGCGTACTTTGCACCTAGGGGACGACAGCGAGTCAGGCTGCTCCTTACCTTCCTAGTGATTTTAATGTAGCGATATTGTGATTTTATCAAGTTGTTCTGCATACCTTTGCACATCCTGAGGACGACAGCGAGTGAGGCTGCTCCTCTCATCCCTAGTTTTTTGATCGCCGAATCCCGGGCTCTGTTCCACCACGGCTGAGTGCCGATTGTGTGGAGAGGCATTGGGGAGGTTGGCAGACCAATCAGGGTTATCCCCTGTAAGTCCGAGGGCGGAGCTAGGAGCCCGCGCTTCCCGCTACATTAGTGTCAGCGTTAACGGCCGCGCAGCATACCACTATTGACACTGCTGCTGCCATTGACGCTGTGCGAGCTGTTTATATTTCTGCTCATATCTCTGTGCTAGCAACAAACTGTAAATAACTTGAACCTGTTTTTATCAATTTATTTGCGTACTTTGCACCTTGGGGACGACAGCGAGCCAGGCTGCTCCTTACCTTCCTAGTGTTTTTAATGTAGCGATATTGTGATTTTATCAAGTTGTTCTGCATACTTTTGCACATCCTGAGGACGACAGCTAGTGAGGCTGCTCCTCTCATCCCTAGTTTTTTGATCGCCGAATCCCGGGCTCCGTTCCACCACGGCTGAGTGCCGATTGTGTGGAGAGCCATTGGGGAGGTTGGCAGACCAATCAGGGTTATCCCCTGTAAGTCCGAGGGCGGAGCTAGGGGCCCGCGCTTCCCGCTACCCCGCTATTTATTCCAATGTGCTGGCGAGGCACAGCGGACGGGCGCAGCGGGCGCGCCCCTGGCGCGCTGAAGGTGCGCCTAAGGTAAGCCCGTCTGCGCCCATCCGCGACCGGTCGGGGCCAGGGGCCATACCCCCTGCCGGTATCACTCAAAGTCCGCCTACATCTATCCGCTACTCTCGCAGAGAGCTGTTGGCCCTCGCTGATATAAGGGGCGATAACGAGGGGCCATGTATTCGAACGGGTCCAGGTCTATCTGACGGACCAATTTCTTGTCTGACATGCCGATGGTCCAGTATGGGCCAATCATTTCTAGGCCTCCAGACCATCCATTCCCATAACCATTCCAACCTCCTCTGCCTTTATCTTAATGCCAGATCCCTACCTAAGCATGCCCTAGACATCTGGGACCTACTCAAAACTAAGAGCCCTGACCTGGTTTTCATTACTGAAACCTGGCTATCTGACACCAATGCTCCGGATCTGGCGAATGCACTCCCCTATAATTATAAAATCATCAGACAAGATAGATCTGGTAATAGGGGAGGGGGGGTCGCTGTTATATTCAGGGACCACCTCTCCTGCCTCCCGGAACCAGTAACTTTCTATAACGAGCACCAAATTTTACCCTTCAAAGTACTCCACGATGGTTTTACCATTTTAGCTGGAGCAGTATTATACAATCCTCCAGGACAACAAGTCAATCTTGGCGCTAAACTGTTCAGTCAACTTCTGCCACTCTGTTTGAAACAAAAAAATTATCTCATAATTGGTGATTTTAACACTCACTACGAGGAAAAGCAAGCCCTAGGAGTCCCCCAACTGGAATATGATATGGAAATCCTCAATCTTAAGCAGTGGATAGTGGGCCCTACCCACATAGCCGGCCACACATTGGATTTACTTTTTTACCAACATCGAATCCATTAAAATATGTGAGGTCCAGCCACTATCCTGGTCAGATCATTCTCTGATAACTTTTACATTAATCCTTCCCTGTAAGCCACTGAAACCCAAGGTAGATCACCAGATCTCCAAACGAGCCTGGAGGTTAGTCAATGAGCTAAACTTTGAAACGCATTTCCAGGAGGCCAACATCAAGTTTCCGGCTGCCTCCTCTGTCTGTTCAGACGTCAGTACATTAGACTCCGGAATACTGCACATACTAAATAAACTAGCACCCATGCGGGAATCTAGGAAATGATCTCAAACGCAGAAATGATACACTCCTCAATTAAAAAAACTCAAAAGGGATTGTCAAAAACTTGAACATCTCTGGAGGCAGTCTAAAGATAGCGCATCTAAACTACGTTATGTTCTTAATCGGAAATTGTATAACCTTGCTATAAAAAATGCAAAAAGAAATCATTTTTCCCTGCGTATTCAGGAAAACAGTAATTCAGTTAAAGAGCTCTTTAAAATAGTGAAGGAGCTCAGTAAACCACCTGGCATTTCCCAAACACTTACCCCCTCGGTCGAGGCATGTGAACGAATTAGCACTTTTTTCACTGAGAAAATTAAGAAAATGTACTCCACCTTCACTCCCCAACACTCCCATAACAACACAGACAGACCTCCTAATACTGCAATCACAGCAACTGCCGTGACTGGCCCGCAAGACTCAGGTACTACACCCACCCTAGCTGGCTTTGAGCCATTCACATTGGACGAGGTTCTAATAGCTATGAAAACAGTTAAATCCGGTTCCCCGTCGGACCCCAGTCCCCATTTTGTGTTTTCTAAAATTGCTCCCACGATCTGTCCCCTGATTACTCAGCTTTTTAATAAATCATTAAGAACCGCTACCTTCCCGGACGTTTGGAAGCATGCCTCCGTGATTCCGCTTTTAAAAAAAGCTGGATCAGACATTCTGAATCCTGAGAACTATCGCCCTATTTTCCAGCTTCCTTACCTCTCCAAAGTCTTGGAGAAACTGGTCAATGGACAGCTGACGAGATATCTGGAAACAAACCTCCTTCTGGACCCTTCTCAGACGGGTTTCAGAGTCAACAATAGCACGGAAGCAACGTTGCTGGCAGTGTCGGATAGTATCAGATGCACCGCTGACCAAGGCGGGGCAGTGGCACTGATACTTCTCGACCTGTCAGTGGCGTTTGACACGGTATCCCACAACTGCTTGTTGAACATCCTTCATAGTAAAGTAGTCCAATCCACTGCACTAAGTTGGTTGCACTCTTTTCTGAGCAATCGTACCCAGGCAGTACATATGGGACAGGTCCATTCCAAGCCTAGCCCCATTGGTTGTGGAGTCCCCCAGGGAGCCTCATTAAGCCCCACCCTTTTCAATGTCTATATGTCATCTTTGGCCGACATTGGAAGGAAGTGGGGCATCGGCATTTGCTCCTATGCGGATGACATGCAACTGATGGTGGCTTTGGATGAGAGACCCGACATTATTAAATCTAAATTACATGACTGTCTCTCGGAAATGGCCCAGTGGATGCATTCACATTACCTGAAGTTAAACGCCGGAAAATCCGAGATCCTGCTGTTTGGTGGCGCCAAACGGGTGTGGGATGATTCGTGGTGGCCACCTTTGCTTGGTATGGCCCCCACCCCTAAACCACACACAAGGAATTTGGGCGTCATTATGGATGATGCCCTGTCCATGAAAGATCATGTGCGATCCCTCTGCGGCAAAGGTTTCGCCATCCTGAAGCTTCTTGCCAGACTATTTCCCTGGATACCCCTGGACTGTATACGTTCAGTTACTCAAGCCTTATTGGTTAGTCACCTTGATTATGGCAACGCGCTATTTGTGGGTATGAATGAGTACCTGTTTTCACGCCTACAGGTATTGCAGAATTCAGCGTCCAAACTCATCTGTAACAAGGGCAGATTTGATTCGGCCTCAGAATGCCTGAAGAAATTGCACTGGTTGCCAATGCGCCAGAGGGCGGACTTCAAACTGCTCTGCCATGCCCATAGGGTCTTAAATAAGACTGGCCCTACTATTCTTCAAGGGAAGATTGAATTTTATGTCCCCCACAAGGAACCTTCGTTCACTCCAGTCTGCCCTGGCCAGGACTAAACGTATTCATAAAGCAAGGACAGGTGGTCGCTCATTCTCCCACTTAGCAGCAAAGAAGTGGAATGAGCTTCCCCCAGACTTAAGACACACGTCCAAGTACACCCTGTTCCGGAAAAAATTAAAAACTCACCTTTTCCCAAATTCCTAAATGTTCCGCTAGTGTTAGTCCCCAGTAGTTTCTGCTCTGGTATAAGCGCCTTGATATCCCCCGGGATGAGTGTCGCGCTCTACAAGTACCGCAAAATAAATAATGCACTTCAGCTTACGAAAATGCAGCCTCTCATTGGTTAAACAACCAAGTTTTTATAAGCTTGCGGAAGTGCAATAATGTGGGGCATAAGCGAATCTGTAGTGGCAAGGCATTCCACAATCTAGCTGCCGCAACCACAAAGCGCCGATCTCCCCAAGATACTGTCTTTACTCTTGGGGCCTGTACCTGATGTGCTGTCTTTGATCGAAGTTGCCTATTAGGACAATAGATGGAAAGCTGATTTTTCAAGAACTGAGGGCCTAATTGTTGTACAGCTTTAAAGGTGATACATAGAGTTTTAAATATTACGCGGTTCCTGACCGTTAGCCAATGGTAATTCCTGATGACGTGTGAAATTGATTTAAATTTGGGAGTCCCAGATAGTAATCTTGCAGCCGCATTCTGGACCGTTTGCAATTTGTTAATCACCCTGCATTGTGCATTGGTGAACAACCGGTTGCAGTAGTCCAAGGAGGACATCACCAACATACTAACCAAAGTTTTCCCTGCACTTTCTGGAAGATAGGGGATAAGCTTCTTAATCAATTTGAGTTTATAGAACACCGTGGAAACTACTTGGTTAGCATGAGAGAAGAAATTTAAACTATCGTCAAATATGACTCCCAGATTCCTGACCTTGAAAACCGGGCTTGGTAAGGTTCCCAATGGTGAAGACCACCAAGAGTTGGACCACGGTGGGGAAAACTTGCCAAAAATGATGACCTCCGTTTTTTCGGCGTTCAATTTCAAGCAGTTGCTGGCCATCCAATTACTGATGGCCAGCATACCGTCTTGAAAACATTTTGCCTCCTTCTCTCCATCATCGTATACTGCCAGCACCAACTGAGTATCATCCGCGTAGGATGTGAGGCTCCTCCCATAAGCTTTGATGACTCTTGCTAGGTCCGACACATAGATATTAAAAAGTGTCGGACTTAGGGATGAGCCTTGAGGTACTCCACACGGTAGCGTCAGTTGGGCGGATTGGAAGGGGCCTAGTGTCACCGCCTGAGTCCTATCCTTAAGAAAGGATGAGAGCAGGTCTAATGCTCTATCCTGAATACCCATGGCCGAGACACGGTCGATCAGAATGGAATGATCGACCGTGTCAAATGCCGCTGAGAGATCCAGCAGTACTAGCAGAGCTGTGCCTCCTTGGTCTCTAATGATCCTTATATCTTCAGTGGCTTTGATTAATGCCGTTTCGGTACCGTGGAGCTTACGGAACCCGAACTGCGTGTCATCCAGCGAATGATGCTCTTCTATAAATTCAGAGAGCTGCCGATTCACCACCTTCTCTATGACTTTGGCTAGAAATGGTAAACTAGCTATTGGCCTATAATTTTTAAGGTTCTCGACAGTTAAGTGTTTTTTTTTAGCAGTGGTTTAAGGAAGGTGTTTTTCAGCGTCTCCGGATACGTCCCTGCTGAGAACATAACGTTGCAAATCTGAGTGATGACTGGGGCAATTAGGTTAATCACTGACGCAAGGACTATAGGGGGACAAGGATCAGTAGCTGAACCTGATTTTATGGTTTCCATTATTTCAATGATATGCTGCTCATTGACTTCCTTAAATTGCGTCAGGCAAAGGTCTGGATGTCTAGGAGTGGTTAACTGTGTTTTAATTTTGGTAGTAGTTGAAAATTCCGAATAAATAGTGTTGACTTTTTCAAAGAAATAATCAGCTAGGGAGTCGCACAGAGATTGTGATGGAATAAGGGTGGACTCAGTCAGGCGTCCTGCTAGCTTCTTGACTACTAGATACAATTGTTTATTAGAATTTATTGCGGCTTCAATCTGGGAAGTATAGAATTTTCTTTTTTCCTGTAAAATCATCGCCTTATATTTGGTCAATTCTTCCTTATAACGTGTAGGACTTGCGCCAATGTCGTTCGCAGTTCCTACACTTTTGTCTTTGATCTCTGAGAGCAC
Source organism: Lissotriton helveticus (assembly GCF_964261635.1). NCBI lineage: Eukaryota > Metazoa > Chordata > Amphibia > Caudata > Salamandridae > Lissotriton > Lissotriton helveticus. The sequence continues at coordinate 1,613,320,717 of NC_136057.1, forward strand.
CGGTAAACCAAGGAGCAAAAGGAGAGGACCGGTTGTTGGAAATTCTCTTGTTTGGCACCAGCAAATTGAATGCATTATTTAGCCAGTTGGTATATCTATCAATGGCGACATTAGGATCAGGCGGAATAAACGGGCTAGTGGAGGTTAAGTGTGTTGCCAGATGGTCATTGTTTATGTCTTTCCAGACCTTAAATGTCCCCGATCTGTTAGCCACCATCTTTTTTACTGTTAAATTATTAACTAGTATATTAAACATGATGGCATGATGATCTGACCATATTAATGGAAGGATATCTTTTACATAAACATCCTTTGAATTGGAGAATATACCATCCAGTATATGTCCCGCCTCATGGGATGCTGAAGTAACCAACTGGGTGAAACCCATCATCTCCATGTCTGTTAGGAGTGCCATGGTTTCGTTATTATCCAATTTTTCCAGATGGAAGTTAAAGTCCCCTAGGATAGTAAAAGAGTCTTCTATCGCTAGGGATTCCATCAAAATATTTAAAGTAGCCAGGAATTCTGTCAGAGTTCCTGGAGGCCTATAAAAGAGTGCTCCCTTAAAGTTATATGAGGAAGTTACCATAATTCAAAAATGAATGGCTTCATATAAAGGGGAGGGAACATGAGATATTCTTATGGGGAACTGGTTTCGTGCAATTATAGCCAGACCGCCCCCTTTTTTATTTACTCTGTCCTGTCTTTGCCCAGTATAGCCTTCCGGGATGGCCACCACTAAATCCGGTTCCGACGCCTTATCGGTCCATGTTTCTGTTATAAACAGAATATCAATCTTTCTGTCTATTATAAGGTCTGCAATCTCCTGCCTATGTTTGCCCAAAGAGCGAGCGTTTATGAGAGCTGAACTTATATTCAAAATGTTCTTGTTGTTTGAGTAAGATGTATTAATGGCCACCCGATCAGGCTCACTCACTGCAAAGTAGGTCCACCAAGTAGTCGAATATCTTTGCTTGGAAACTCCTTGTTCTTATAACCTCTGACGTCTGGCGGCTTGCCATCACTGTCATGTTGCTGGTATACATTCTTCTGACATAACAGCTCTCCGTTTCTTTCCAATCTTCACACAATTCTCTCTCCTCTGCACTCTGCTGGCCAAAGAGCTTGCACTTTATTCTAGTTCGTGGTGCACACACCCGCTTTCAGATGCTTGGTTTTTTGTGGTTACTCTTTGCTCATTCATCACCGGCTGTGCAGTTGTCATGACTTGACTCTGAGACTCTTGTGTGCAATCTTCTCCTCCCTCTAAACATCTGTTCAGTGCTGCAGTTTGACTCTTAGAAACAGTGGTTGTTGTCACCTCTTCTTCACCAACTTGTCTTACTCTCTCTGTGTTGGAGTCATGAATCCAGTATGGCAAAATCTGCATTTCACAGCAGTATTCGTCATAAGTATAACCTGAAAAGGTCCTCGTCAGCTTGGCTTAAGACACCTTTTTCTGACATGTTTATTCACCAGGATCCAATCTCCTGGCCTCAAATCATGACACTGGTATTGTTTTAAAATAATTGTTGCCGGGGGCGTGTCTAGCAACATGGCCGAGTAGGACGTGTGCCTGCACAGCTCCGGCGTACTGCAGTGATCCGACGCACATTATGGTGGCCTGAGGTCCCAAAAACCACATAATTATACTCCTGGGGACCCAAGAACCCCCCGACAGCAGCAGGTCACGGGTGCAGGCCGCAGCTAGCCCGCTACACGCCGCGGTGAAGACTGGTAAGGAGTCCCGTGAGCGCGAACAAAGATGGCGCCGATGGGTAGTTGCGGAGAGAGGAGGCGCGGCTAGAGGCTCCGGAGACGAGCGGGGGCCGTGGGTGCCCTGAGGTGCGTCTCCGCCTGGTCGCCGATGTCCCCGCAGTAAGCGGGGGCCAAAACGAGTCACTGCATCTGCCCCGGGGGAGCGGAGATAGGAGAAAAATTAGCGCATATTGATTCAACAATGGGTGAATACACTGAGCCAGTGAAATGAAGGAACCCAGCCTTTATGCAACCACCAAACTTCCCCAATCAATACCAACAGCCTTTTTTAGAGAGGGGCCAGAGAGGAAGAGGGAAGAGGAGAGGGTCCAACCAGGTATCCTGGGAAGACGACAATGCAGTGGGCAACCACACACGCAGCAAAGACTCCACAACTGGGAACAAGCGGACTATAAGCCTCATCACAAATTTATCGAACAAGACACTGACCACGACTGAAACCAAGGTCCTTGAAAAAGGCCTAGGTTTCGTCCCCACATCTCGCCCCGACAAATTCAAGCTCCACTGTGAGCTTGCGGCCTTCTTTAGAAAACTCAAGCTAAAAGCATTCTTTGAAGACAAAGAAGATCCCAACGAAGCAACCCGTAAAGGAGACACCGGATTAAGATTGGATTCTACCTTCACACCTCCACCGCACACAGTCCCAGCAGCCATTATTGCTTTTGAGCAGGCTGTTTTCCTGGACCTGGAAACTTGCCAGGATCCTACTACATTTGGCAACTTTAGCACCGCAGAATATCATGCATTGCAAAGTCTCCAGAATGACCCGGATATAACCATAAAACCAGCAGACAAAGGCGGTGGCCTTGTGATACAGAATACTGTAGATTACGATAAGGCTTGCCAAATCCTTCTGGATGACAAGAAGAATTACACCCCCTTGACCAGGGATCCAACCACGGAACTCCGGACACGAATTACCAATCTCGTTAGGAGGGCCGAAGAAGATGGACAATTATCCAAAAATGAGGCCGACTTCCTGAGTACCAACGACTGTGTGATGCCGTACTTTTACACTTTGCCCAAGACACACAAAAACAGGATGCCTCCCCCAGGACGTCCCATCGTCTCCGGTATAGGCTCCCTGTTAGAACCTCTGTCTCGATTCTGTGACCATTATCTGAAACCAATTGTACAAAACACACCAACTTATCTGAAGGAGACAAAAAGTTTACTCCAGCTCCTACAAGACCTCACCTTTCCTGAAAACACAGTGACACTCGTAACCCTGGACATCGAGAGCCTTTACACCAGTATCCCCCAGGATGATACCATCAGAGTCCTGGGGGAAGCTCTGGAAACGGTGTTCTGGAATTATCAGACACCTAAGGAGTTCATTATCGAATGTGCCACACTAGCGCTAAAGGCTTTTCGTACAAGGGTCAACTATTTCTACAATACACAGGTACCTCTATGGGCAGTGTTTTTGCCCCTAGTGTGGCAGGCCTGTATGTTGCTGATTTCGAGTCAAAGCACATCTTACCACCGAACAGCCCTTTCGCTTCATCTATACAAATCTGGAAACGTTACATTGATGACAATCTTATGATCTGGACCGGCAGTGATGACCAACTGGCAGCCTTCCTAACATGGATCAATACCTTAGATCAGAACCTCAAGTTCACATACACAACTAGCAGGACTGAGGCAATCTTTCTGGATGTGACTATCACGGTCGATCATAGACACCAGATAGTGGCCTTGCCACCCTTTAAATCTAACACCAGGAGGGTTGGTCAGGGCGTACCCCAGGGGTCAGCCATTAGCCCATTCTTTTCAATCTTTACCTCCGCCCCCCGATCACGTTGATTAAATCCTTTGGCATAACAGTCACCAATTACGCTGATGACACCCAACTCATCTTTTCCCTTGAGGGTAAGGATGGGGTGTCTCAGGAGGCCTTCCATCGCTGTATGAACACCACGGCTGAATGGCTGGGTAATAACTCCCTGCAGTTTAACAGCGCGAAAACTGAGGTGCTGCATTGCTCCCTGGACCGTATCCCCAGACCACTTCCGCAGGATTTTTGGCCTCCCGACTTCCAGGACGCTAGCCTGCCCGCTGAATCGGTTCGTAATCTGGGGGTAGTGTTCAGTGCCAGCTTGCAGCTTGATGTATCAGTGAATCGAATGGTGACCACCTGTATGGCGTTGCTCTGCTCGCTGCGTAAGATCTTACCCTTGCTCCCTACACAGGCTAGACCAGAGGTAGTGCGGAGCATAATTTTAAGTCGTATTGACTACTGTAACGCACTACTTCTGGGAGCTCCGGCTACCCTAGTCGGAAAATTGCAGCGGGTACAGAATTTTGCTGCCAAATTGGCCCTCTCACGTCGACGCCTGGATTCTTCTGCTAAGGCACTTAGGGACCTCCACTGGCTACCAGTCTCCCAGAGGATTGATTTTAAAGCACTGTGCCTGGTATTTAGGGCTCTACACGGACAGGGTCCGTCCCCTTTGCAGGATCTCTTTTCCTGGTACATCCCTTCTAGATCGCTACGGTCAGCCTCAGCTCACTTGGTGGTTGTACCTAAGATTTTGAGGTCTCGGACTGGCGGCCGGTCTTTCAGGTTTACCGCTGCAAGATTGTGGAACTCCCTTCCTTTGGGTCTGAGGGGTCTGGAAACTTTTTACTCTTTTAAAAAGGCCCTGAAGACCCACTTGTTCCCTAGAGCAATGTAAATGTATCTGCTGCTGGAAACATCACGTATGTGTAAGTGTCAGTACAGTCTAAGCGCCAGGATGCCCGTCGGGTGACAGAAATTGCGCTATATAAATATACCTATACATACATACATACATACGGTCACAGGGACCAGCTTGTCAACCAAGACACATTATAAGCCAACTACCAAAAACAATTTACTCGAGTTTACGAGTTTTCACCCTCGCCCACTGAAAGAAAATCTACCGTAAGGTCAATATCTACGCATTAGATGCAATTGTTCCAATGTCCAAGATTTGAAGGTACAATCATGTGACCTAACAGAAAAACTAAAGTCAAGAGGCTACCCACTGACTACCCTGAACAAGGGATACAAGAGAGCGCGTAGCCAACCTCGAGAAGCTCTCCTGGAGGATAAGACTGACCACCCCAAGGAGATCCCACTTACCTGTGTAACCACATACAGCAGCCTCTCCAACACCATGAAAAAGTCTATCAACAAAAATTGGAAGATAATAACAAGCGTCAACAGAACCTGGGAAAAACCTCTGTTTTCATTCAAGAAGGGACGCAGCCTGAAAGACGCACTGGTCCACACGCGACCCAAGGAGATCACCCCAGCAACAGCAAGATCTGTGACAGACACATGGGGTCTACCAAGAGTGACGGGACACTTCCCGTGCTCGAACTGTAGCGTTTGTCACCTCACAACACCTACAAAGTCCCTCACGGATGTATGACGTTATAACGCATACTTTTACTCCGCAGACCATTACAACGCGACTTTTACTCCGCATACCGTTACAACGCATAGCGCCTTGGGGCGCTGGATAGTGGTAAGTATAATTTACTATTCTAACTCCAGTCCCCGTGGACCCTAGGGAAGGTGTTGGATAGTAAATTATACTTATCCCCTATCCTAGAGCGCCCCCCAGCGCAATGCGTTGTAATGGTATGCGGAGTAATGGTCGCGTTGTAATGGGTCTGCGGAGTAAAAGATCCGTTGTAACGGGTGTATACCGTCCCTCACACTCGAACCAGGGAGAATCTGGATGCAGAGAGATCACACTAATTGTAACTCGCCAAATGTCATATACTTTATCACCTGTCCATGTGGCCTTCGCTATGTGGGTATGACAAGCAGGAAAGTTAAGCAGAGGATCTGTGAACACAGATCCAACATCAGGTGTAAGAAAGCCACAACAAAAATGAGCAGACATTTCCTTGAGAACAATCACACCACCAATGACATGCGGTGGACTGTGATCGAGCAGTTGAATACTGATAGTAACATAACCAATCGTCTGTTTGAAAAAGAGCAGAGGTGGGTTTACAGACTGGGTACCCACGTATCCGGATTGAATGACGAAATTCCATGGAACTCTGTACTGAAATAATCGCCCACATTAGTCACTAGAATATGTCTAACACCTACTGTAGACTAACTGTAATTTGGCACCCTGACTAGAAACAGTACTTTGTAATCACTGCCCCGCCATTTGCCCTCACCACTAGCTTACCACAGGGGTTAACTAATTGCCCGTCGCGTGAGTCACCTTAAGAGGCTTCAACGACATCAGATCTTTTCCCTTGGTCTTACCACATATCTGCCGGCCCCCCCCCCTCCTTTTTGTACCACTTGCACGGTGATTGACCCTATACCCCCGATTATACATACTGCTGTGCGTCCTGTCTACATGCATTTTAATCTAGCCTGGACCCCGTATTTGATGTTGGGTCAGTCACTTATGTTCCGCAGGGTACATATGCTGCATATGCCAAATACTTAATTACCAGCTCGACCCCTTGTGAGAGTGAGGCGATTGTTCATCATCTCACCAGAGCACCTACTAGTGCCTCTTTCTTTCTTATTTATTTCAGGCCTGGAACCCTTTTACCATTACGAATCTCATTACTGTAACACCGCGCATACAATCATCACGTGTTTAAACTAATAAAGCTGCCTGTTTTGAATGCTCATGTCTGAACGCTCGAGTCCGTACTCGGTCACCATGGCAACCTCCTTCAACAATGACGCATGCACATGTGACCCATTTCGTCATGTCACGAGACGAGTACTCATTGGTTAACACCGCTTAGCGCCGCCCACCAACTACGCGGGCACCGCCTCCGGAAACAGTCTGTGCCTCGCTAACAAACACTTTTAACCAGCTCTGCCGGCCCCGTTCGTGATCGTCGGGGTCCGGTCAGAGGGTATCGCAGGTAGACTGAGGGTGCCTAGCGTCGAGGGCGTAAGTCAACCATTGGGCTTTGGCGCTCCACACCACGGCGGCATACTACTAAGCTAAGTACCGTTCTACGCATTTCTGACATGGTGTATGTTTTTCTTCTTTCTATGAAGGGTGTGCCAATAACGCTACCACCCCCCTCCCGTGACCCATGGTGTACCCCTGTTACACCATAAAAGTGAGACATTTTAATCTTATTTAATTAGTGATCGCATCACAGTTTCTGATACATTGATCGCTATTAGGAACACATGCTTCCCTTTTAAAACCCACTAGAACCATATCATTTTTTCACTTCTAGCACTTTGCACTTCCTAGGGATTATTGCTTATTAACCCAAGGACAGAGGTGGTGATAAACATACAGTTACAGCGCTACTCACTGTCTTTGTGCCACGAATGGAGCACCATAGACCTACCTGTGTGAATTAAGACCAACCACTAACTGTTTGTCTTGTCCTATATGTATGTCTATGTCCTTTTTTCTCCACAGGTGCAGAAACCTACCATAGAAAGCCTCCTAAACCAGGAGTTATTAGGAAGACATTTTCTCTTCCTTTTGTGCACTTTTTTCACTTTCCTTTTCACTTTCACGTCCCTAGGTAGGGGTGGGCCTTAGCGTTTCCATACCGCCAGGGTTTAGTACACTTATATAGTCCTCACGAATGCCTGGTAAACTCACACCGTTTCAAAGGCAGAAACATGTTGACTGACGATTAACTTCTTTTGGAAATAACCACACAATTAATTGTGGACTATTTTCCTACACTTAATTTTAAGTATATGTCCCAAGTGATCGAATAATAAATCATTTTTTGGATACACTAAAGACATTTTTTTACCCTTTCACCACCATTTAATTTAATTTTCACTGCACGCCTGAACTCACAAATCCTGCTCCGCAGTAGATCTGGCGTCGAAGCACACTAAAGAGGCACTCGGCCTCTTAAGTGGGGCCCAATGATGAAGCATGTCATCACCAGGTGGTGAGTGAGGGCTTTCCTAACTGAGCTGAGTGAGGCCGGTTTTATTTTATTTTCGCTCCTTCGTGTGGTCTTGTAAAACCATATGACACTCTTTTCTTGTTTAAATATACATAACCGGGGAATAAGAGTGTTGCATACCTCTCCCTACCTCTCCTTTTGTTGGTATATAAATCTTAGGAGAACCCATAACTGGCTGATGGAGGTGAGAGAACCACATATGTTTCTGTCCTTAGACGCTGAAAAAGCGTTTGACGCAGTACATTGGCCCTTCCTTGAGGGAGTGTTGACCAAGTTTGGTTTTGGTCCCACGTTTCGGAATTGGGTGAGACTCTTCTATACAGACCCGCGAGCCTGGGTAAAAGTAAACGGGGTGTTGTCGGACGACTTCCCCATACGGAGAGGGACCCGGCAGTGCTGTCCCCTATCTCTGTTACTATTCGCCCTTACCATTGAGATAGTGGCCTGTGAAATTCGACAGGAAAAAGAGATAAGAGGGTTTAAAATTGAGCAGACGGATATGTTCGAGGAGAAAATATCGCTTTATGCGGATGACGTCCTCTTGTATGTCACTCACCAGGCTAGTACAATCCCAGTGTTGTTTACCCTGCTGCACCACTATGGCTCCTATTCAGGATATATGATAAATTGGCACAAGTCGATCCTATATAGCCCCAGGCAGGGAGAGGTTTGGCCCCTCTTGCCCGGTGCCCTTCGGGTCACGGCGAAGGGTTTACATATCTAGGGATATATGTAACCACGGATAGAAAACTCTCCTATCAAGAGAAACATCCAGCGGGTCCTCACAAACTTTGTTAATGACGCCACCAGATGGAAGACTCTCCCCCTCACGATTTTAGGCCGCGCCGCAATGTTCAAAATGATAACGTTGCCGCGCTTTCTCTATTTCCTACAAAATTAATATTTCCCCCTGTCCCGACAGGTTTTTAAAGATATAAATGCCGAGCTTCGGTCATTGCTTTGGCTGGGGAGACAATGAAGGATAGCCCTAGATACACCACTGCAAAGGAACCAATACAATGGGAGGATCTCCTTGCCAGATATCGAAGCATATTACTGGGCAGAACACTTAGCACCGATAAATGAATGGCTTCACGCTCCGGCAGACTACCCCGCATATAGATTAGAGAGAGGGACAATGGTGCAACGCACCTGTGTGCATTATATATATGGGGGTAGAGGGAAAGAAAGACTGCACCCAGCAGCGCGGGTTACTATAGAGGTCTGGGAGAGAGCGACTAAGACCATTGGCTGGACACACAAACCAACGAAACAGACCCGATATGGTCCTGCTCGTGGCTAAAGGAACTGTACAAGCTAAGGGGGTTTAAAGGGTGGGACGACATTGGAGTCTCTACATTAGGAGAATTGCTGAGGAGGGGAGACCTAAAGTACTTCCAGACACTGAGGCTGGAATACGGATTGCACCACACTCAGTACCTGAAATATGCGCAACTGCCCCATGCCTGGAGGCCGGAGAAGGCGCTCTCCTCTCCCTTGCCAGCGTATGCCCCGCTCGAGGGCCGCTTACTACAGGAGCAAATCCCATGCAAAATGGTATCTCTGACATATAAAACTTTGATTAATAATATGCCTGACAGACTAGAGAAGCTTAGAGAAACATGGGAACAAAACTTGGGGGTGATGGACACGGTGGACTGGGAGACAGCCCTGCTGCATCCTAGGGAAGTCGCAATTAAGTCCCATCTCCGGCTTATTCTGTATAAAATTCTCCATAGGGTATATTATGATAGACTACGGCTGCATCGTATGGGGCGGGCTAGTGACACCAACTGTTTGCGGTTTGGTCATGCTCAGGGGGACTTTTATCATACTATCTGGGAGTGCCATATAATTCAGGAATACTGGGTTAAAATACTGAGGGAACTGAGTAAGATACTGGAGACGGCCCTCCGGGTGGAGCCCAGACTGGTGCTGCTGGGAATAACCAACGATGTCGATCTGAACCGCCCACTCCTGATTTTTGCAGCACTAGCATTGGTGGTGGCTAAGAGAGATGTGGCCCGAGCGTGGGGCGCTCCCATATCTCCTCGGATAGGAGACTGGAGAAGGGGCATGGATATGTATATGGCAGCAGAGAGGGTCACATACAAAGCTCGGGATGCCCCAAGAAGCTCACTAGAGTATGGGGAAAGTGGAGACGATATCATGGCCTAGACGGGGGACTGTGAAATGAGGAGGAGGGGATAATCTTGTATCCATGATGCAGGCGGGGGGCCATCACATGAACTTTGCACTATAGAGAGTTGTGGGGAACTATTTTACAGATTTGTTGTGTTACTAGTGGGAGTGCTGGTCTGGCAGGAGGAGGGTGGAGGGGTGGTGAGGTGTGGGGAATGATTACATATGTCATGCCTGTTATGTTCATGCACTTTAAAAAGCAAATAAAAATATATATTTTTAAAAATAATAATTGTTGCTCAGTCAACCTGGTAAGAGACTCACCACATCCACCAATCCTTTGCGGGAGTCAAGAATCATACCATCTGTTATATTCATAAGCACAGCTGCAGGCCCCGAGTGAAGTCTCATTGCTCTCTCTATACGGATTTTGTGGAAGGAAGTCTAGTCCTCCAATCTGGAGTGCTACAGCGGCTCATCAGAACTAGGGGAAGGGCATGAGGCAATTTCAAAGAAGTAGATGTGGACACCTTGGCTAATCAAGATTTTAAAGTTCCATTGATCTGCTCCATAACTCCAGATGTTTCTGGCCGGTAATTACAGTGAAATCTCTGCTTTACCTGTAGTGCTACACACAACAGCTTCATTATCTCACTTTTAAAATGGGTCCTGTGATCTGATGCGAGAGAAACCAGTAGACCGAACATGGAAATCAGCTCCCTTAGTAATAATTTGGCCACAGTAAGACTGAAGTCCCTTCCTGTTGAGTACACTTCAACCCAACAGGAGAATAAACAAACCACCACCGTGATATAGCAGAGTCCACTGCACAGGGACAGCTCCACAAAGCCCAAATGCATTCAGTTAAAGGGACCACCTGATCTTCCTATGTGAGTCTTTGTCCTGTGCACATTTAACTGCACACACCTGTGAAACAAACTCTCTGCAATGGCACAGAAATGGGGAATATACCAGTAGCAATTGAAGAGATGGATCACAGTGTCTGTCTAATATAGGGAGGACCGTGGAAATGCCTGGGCATTGGTAAAAGCATAACATCAGGTAAAACAGGTCTACCATTTGTCAAAACTCAAACCTCATCTTGATTCCAAACACATCCAGACCATACCTTCTTTTCCTTTCCAGTTTCTGGGGCTTCATCCTTCATATTTTTTATTTCCTCTCAGAAGTTAATTGTGTTGAACACCATGTTTGAATTAGCGTCATTGTCAGATTTACTTGGGTCTCCTTGATTGAACCTTAAATGACCTTTGAATCTGCAAATTGTGCATTGGCATCACATTCATATTTGCTATTTTTTACATAATTTTGAATTCTGCTTGAATTCACTCTACATTCTCATTTCTAGTACCTCCTGTTATTACAAATATGACAGGTAGCAGTCTTCTTCAACATGTTTATGCCCATCCCTTCATGTTGATCAACAGCCATCCCTCTGCCTCTGCCTTGCAGACCAACATTTCCTGTCTACACCATTTGACCACCACCTTGAAAACTAAGTCCCTGTATTCCTGCACAGGCACCAGGAACATAATTAATTCCTGAATCCGCCACATAAGGACCATTATGACATCCCAGCTGCCCCAGTTTAGGGTGCACCAACATGAACTTTTCCTCAATCGTATTCTGCACTAAATGATCACTGCAGTATTTCTCATAACGTAAAATTTAATCCAGGAACTTTAACTGCAACAAATCACATGGTGCTGCATATGAGAAAGAATCTCTGGACGCAAACCAAGAAAAAACTGTGACAAGAATCCACCAAGATTTTCCCTTTTAGGAATTTTGACACCCCTGTGTTGCCTGAAAACTTGCATCAACCTCTCATAATAAGCATGCACCAACTCTTTGCACTCTCGGGTAGTCCCGGTTATTTTGAGCCAAATCAACCTTTCTTTGAACCGTTTATTTTCAAATGAGTAATCACTCAATTATACTTGTCCATATCAGTAGGAAAAGGCGCACCTGTTCTAGGATCTCTCAGTGGTTCAGCATTTGGCCAGACTACAGCCACCTTGCAGTCTGCCCACAAATCGTTTTGTACTACAACATCAAAGAAAGAATTCCAGTCCTTCTAAAGTACTTTTGAAATCTTCACAGGTCTGTGCACTGCAGTATACTACTGGTCAGGATTCTCCTGCAACTTTGATAATTGATTTGTGAATGTGAAAAGATCACCATGACTTCAAGGCACAAGCACATATCCACCACTCTCAACTGATACCAACTTCCAGTGCCATCCCACCTGTATCCTCTTTCGTTTTCTGTTTCATTTCTTTACTTATCAGTCCTTGTACTTTTTGTATGCCCCCACTTTCGGATACATTCCACTAACTCCCTGACATGTATTTTCAAACTCATTAGTCTCATCTTTTTTAGTGTATCCTCAGCCATGAACATGCTAAAATTCTTCTGTAAATTCTGACATATCTTTCAGTTAACTACAGATTTGGTAGCCAACCATTCTAACTTCTCATGCACCACACAAGCTTCTCAAGAACTTAGGTTCTGCCTCATTGTACACCTCTATGAAATAATCTAACTCAAGATTCCCCCTTACAAATTCCTCAACTTCTGTCTTTAATTTTAAAACAATCAATACCTTATGAGATGTTTCTCTTTCTTGAGTTTGTGAGTCTGAATCTTAGTCATTTGCAGTAACAGAAATGAAATGAAATGAAAAACATATTTATAGAGCGCTAGCAGCTGCCCTGAGGCGTCCAGGCGCTAAAAATTACCATCAGTGCTCAAGAAAAAAAGGGGGTGAGTCAACACTATTGATTGAACAAAAAAGTTTTGAGTTTCTTACGGAAGCTCAGAAGGTTAGAGTCTGCTCTAAGATGAAGTGGTAGGGTGTTCCATATTTTCGGGGCTTTATATGCGAAGGATCGACCTCCGGCCCTCACTCTATGAATTCTTGGGATTTGGGCTAGAAAGGCGTGTGAGGATCGAAGAGCTTTGGTGGGTTCATATGGCGATACCAGAGGGTGATTGATCTCTGGGCCTGATTTCCAGTACGCCTGATGTGCAATGCACAGAGATTTAAACTTGACTCTCTCCCTGATGGGGAGCCAGTGTAATGCTCTTAAGCCAGTTTGTATTGAAGTTCTCTGAGGGGTGCCAAGTAAGGTGCAAGCTGCACAATTCTGAGTACGTTGTAATTTTTGTAGGGTGTATTCCGGCGCCCCAAGGTAAATGTATGTAAATGTAGTGTAAATGTAGTTGAGCTTATATAGCGCACAGCTACCCGCAGTGGGTTTCCCGGCGCTTGCTTAGGGAACCCTTCCTGGTATTCCCCTGTGAGATAGCAGGGTATCCACAAGGTGAAAGTCAGGCATCCCGCCGCGAGGGGCCGTTGTGGAGATTAAGCAAGCTATTGCCCAGAGTCGCAGAGTGTGAACCCGTGAGTCGAGGAGGCACCGGGGCGAGAATTATCGAGTCCGTGGAATTTTTAGCCCAAGACCCGCCGAGGCGGGGAATTGAACCCTGGTCCAGGACCGATCTCAGCTTCCGGGTCTGCTGCCTCTAACCCCTGAGCCACACTTCTCCACAGGTACAGAGCATTGTTAAAATCTAGGCGGGATTGAATTAAGCCCTGAATGACTATCTGTCTTGCCTCAAAGGGGAGAAGTGGCAGGAGGCGCTAGCGGGCGCACAGCGGAATGGCTGCCTGAACCGCAGCTCCGCCGGGCGATCATCAGCTAGGTGGTCGATGTCCGCCCTCACCCCGTTATTCCGCTCTCCAAGGCCAACATCACTCATGGCAAGTTGAGGTGCGTCGGCGACGAGGGGATGCTTCAGCTAATTCTCCGGTAATAACGACTTTTCACCGTTTTGGATGCGGAGCTCGCTAGCTTGCCTGACAATATGGCCGCCATCGGACAGCGGATCCCAGTGCCAAGACGCGACCCGGCTTAGTCTCGCCCTCCTGTACTGATCATCGCAAGCGGAGGTGAGGGTTAGCGTTCAGGGTCTGTGGAAATGAGTGGCGTTGCCCTTCACTTCATTTACCGGCCACAGAGCTTCGCAGACGTCCAGACGCAAATGCCTGACAATATGGCGGCGGGAGGCTCCGGAGCGCCGAGGCTGCTGCCTTCGCGCCTAAACGCGCTATAACTGCTGCACGGACCTGTGGCCTCCGAAAGAGCGCTAACACACTGCGGACTGCTGTATGATCCTAGGGGCGGTCTGTCCTGGCCAAAGTTGCTAACATCACCAACGCTGCCACGTGGGCGCCCGCCCGACCGGCCAGGACACGCGACCCAGACACGGTGGGGCACACGCGGTGGGAGGTGTTCCCGCGTCTTGCTGCCTTTTGCAGGGCCCAGGACGGGGCTACAGACGGTCGCTTACAACACCAGTACACGCAGAGGACAGATTACGCAAGCCGCATCCCCCCCTCTAGAACGGTGCAGTCTGATGAGGTGAGCCCGAGCTCTGGGACGTTTTCACGCGTGCTTGCTACACGTCTGCACGGAGACATCACGGCGGCAGCGGCGAGGGCCACGAGGGCATCTGGGGCCATCCTCAGGAAGGTGACTTCCCCTTCCACTACCATGGGGAAACCTGATAAACAACAGTCAAAGATCTCTTTCGACTCCAAAAAGGCGACGAGACTAATGGACGGGGCGGCGGAAGAGGGCGGTGCGACCGACCCACCACCCAGTTCCAATATGGAGAAGATACTGCTAGCGATACAGTCAAATCTGCAGGACATCAACGGTAAGCTTGATAACCTCACATGCAGAATGGATAGTATGACTGCACGTCAGGAGAAACATGGTGAACGGCTGGATGAGGCGGAGACCAGGATTTCCGCAGTCGAGGATGAGGCAAGGACCTCCACCACAAAATGCACGGGAATGGAACGTCTCCTAGAGGTGATCAAGGCAAAGGAGGAGGATTTGGAGGCGCGCTCGAGGCGCAATAACGTCAGAATAGCGGGCCTGCCGGAGACGACCAACACTGGGAGGATGGAGCAGTTTGTTGAAAACCTATGCAAAGATCTCTTTGGAGCGGAGGCCCTGTCATCGGTCTTCATAGTGGAACGTGCCCATAGATCGCTAGCCCCCAGGCCGCCACCTGGCGCCACACCGAGACCTATTGTGGCGAGGATTCTCAACTATCGAGACAGGGACACGATCCTCAGACTTGCGCGAGAAAAGGGCAAAATCACCCATCAAGGCAACTCCCTGGAGTTTTACCCGGATCACACGGTCGCAGTTCAGCAGGCACGTAAGGAATACTCCTCCGTGAAGGCCAAGTTGCGGGAAATGAACGTTGTCTACTCCATGCTTTATCCAGCGCGGCTTCGAGTGATGTGGAAGGAGAAAACAATCGTGCTGACAACACCGAGGGCAGCCCAGGACTTTATTAAAAGAGCGCAGCGTGAGTCGAGAGAAGACTCGCAACGGGACCAGCACAGAGACTCGGAATAATGCCATTGAAGCTGTCTATCATCATGCAGCGGTGAGTTTTGTTATACTGTTCCACGACGTGAATGACCACTGGCCCACTTTTGATAGTAGTGGACAGCTCCGTCCAGGGTCATCCTCCTTGGGGAGGTCAATGTAGCTATACCACACTTGCACTTTCTCACTGGGGCAGTCGTCCGTTGACGCGATGGGGGCTACAGTGCAACTCTGTTTTTTCTTTTTTCTTCTTGATGGTTACTTCGCCTGTGGCTGCCCCATGCTATATTTTCCAAACCACGTTGCATTTATTCACGCGGCCGGAACAGGCTGCTGAGGTGGCGGACGGCTGTGGGGGCTGACGAGCTCTCACCTCTTGCATTAACAATAACTTCTAACACTGCGGAGTAACAAGACCGCTAGAAACGTGCAAGACTCTCACGAGTGTGGAGGCACTGCCTTGCGGCACAGATTCCAGCGGTTGGCAACGCATTCAATTGTAACATTGGCGAAGGTGCCCCCTGGCCGTGCCGCATATCGTCAGGGTGGCATGGGGTACAGGGGGCAGATAGACTTTGTTGTCAGCAGCGGACATCGATAGGTGCCAGGATATCGAGGTGATGCTCTTATGGAACTGAGACCCAGTGTAACATATCGCCGAGGTATTGGAGGGGTGGAGGGTGGGGGCGGGGGGATCGATCACTTGTCTTATGCATATATCCAGTTGCTTGAAGTATCGCCGGAACCCGACCACCGGGTGTAGAGTTGTGCTCCTAGCGGACCTCCGTAAGGGTATTACCCACGAAGTGTTCTAATTATGGGCAATGTTTTGATGGTTCTATGGTTGTGGGAATTGTGCTCTGAAGGGACATGGCTTCGGCAGGTTGGGGTTGCTGGAGTGGGTGGGGTTCAGGGGGGGGGTATGTTTGCCAGTTTACTAAGACCGACAACCTTGAATATGTACTGCTTGTTGTATTCCTCATTGTACTATGCTGTCATTGAAGTGATCATTCTTAGCATCGCTGGAGGGTGGATACCACCTGAGGGAGTGGCGTATGAAGTGATGGTGTTTGTTATATTTGCAGATATCAATGGGTCCTGGGGGGGAGGGTAGATTGGGCTTGAACGTTCTTACATGGAATATCAGGGGGTTCTCTAGGCCTCAAAAGGTCAGGCAGGTTTTTGCTAGTCTTAACAGATGGAACGTGGATGTAGCGTTCATACAGGAAACGCACCTCGCACCGCACACTCATGCACATTTGGGGGAGAGGTGGGCCGAATCAGTGTATAGAGCCTCGTATTCTTCCTACTCACGCGGGGTGATTATTTTGATCAAGAAAGGGATTAACTTTGAGGAGCGACACGTTCTTTGTGATCCGGATGGCAGATATGTATTGGTTACAGGCACACTGAGAGGCCAAAGACTGACACTCCTGAACGTCTATGGGCCAAATACTGATGCTCCCGAATTTTTCCGGGAAATATGGGGACACTTACAAGCACATGCTAGCGCACACATACTCTGTGGGGGGGATTGGAACGTCACGTTGCAGGATGGACTGGACCGCTCCTCCCAATCGCTAGAACAACACAAGCAATCAAGGCAAATGGTGGGTCACATGATGAATGATCTGGCCTTAACAGATCTATGGAGGTTGCAGCACACTGATATGCCGGGCGCTACGCACATCACATCATCACACAATAGTTGGTCCAGGCTGGACTACTGGCTGGGCTCTAGGGACATGGCGCTGTGGGTTCGTAAGTTACAGGTACTACCTCGAACGCTATCGGACCACAATCCTGTACTACTGCGGGTGGAGTTGCCCCGCTATTCACCTCCCCCCTTCCAGTGGAGATTCAATGCCCGTGCCCTCTCGGACACAGTCTATGTTGACACAATAACGAAAGCTATCAAAGACTACTTTGATGATAATGCGCAATCGACGGATGACCCGTGCCTTCTATGGGAGGCGTTCAAAGCTACGATCAGGGGAGTCTGCCTAAGCACCTCCGTGGGGATACTCAGGGACATAAGGGGCCAAATTAGTCGTTGTGAGAAGCAAATGAGGGACTTGGAACTGTTGTATGAGACCACGCAGGATGTTTCACATTTACAAGGCTTGCGTGCACTACATACGGAGCATGCAGACTTTTTGGAGTCCGAAATAAAGTACTTAGATCGCCCGCAAGTGGCCAGAGCTTTCGGGGAGGGAGGTAGGCCAGGGGGGGTGCTGGCGCGTAAAATCTGTGAGGGACGAGGACAAAAAGCGATCCTTAAGGTTAACTCTAAAGAGGGTATACCACAAACGCACTCTGAAGACGTCTTGAAATGTTTTGTTGACACCTTTGGCACGCTGTACAGGTCGCAACCCACTGCCCCAGCGGAGGACACGTATGACTATTTGCGCGATGTAGCAATTGGCTGGCTATCGGATGCACAAAGGGAATACTTGGCTAGGCCCATCACTGTCGAGGAAGTGAAGGAAGTGATCGCCTCGCTTCCGAATGGCAAGGCGCCCGGCCCTGACGGGTACACCTCTGAATTCTACAAGCACTTTGTGGATATTCTCGCACCCTATTTAGTGGCCATGTATGGCGCTGCCTTCGAGAATTCGTTACTCCCCCCCACTCTGCGAGAAGCCATGATCATTGCGCTCCTGAAGCCGTCCAAAGATCCGGAGGAATGCGACTCCTACAGACCGCTCTCCCTGATCAATGTGGACTCAAAAATCCTCGCTAAGCTGATAGCATGCCGCCTGTCTCCATTGATGACTAGTCTGGTCCTTCCAGATCAGTCGGGCTTTGTACCCACCAGATCCACGTCACACAACACTAGATCTTTGTTCGCTCTTGCACACTATCTCCAACCGTCGATTAAAGCGGCGGCGGTCATGCTCGACGCCGCGAAGGCGTTCGATTCCATTGAATGGCGATATGTGATCATTGTCTTACACCGGATGGGTTTCCCTAAACGGTTTGTACAGTGGGTCACTTTGCTCTACACAGAACCGCGCGCTAGGGTTCGGATCAATGGCTACATATCGGATCCGTTTGACATTGAGCGTGGTACCAGACAAGGCTGCCCACTCTCCCCATTGTTATTTGCGCTGGCTCTAGAGCCCCTGGCGTGTATAATTCGACAGAACTACAAAGAGTCGGCGTTGCAGTTTGCAGCCAGGCCTCTTCACATATCACTCTACGCGGACGATATGCTCTTATACGTTCGCGACCCTGAAACCCATCTGAACCCACTGCTCAGAGAATACATCCGCTTCGGCGGTCATTCAGGGCTGGCGATTAACTGGTCCAAGTCATCCATAATACCTCTGACCGACGCCACCATGCCCTTCGACGTGGATTTCCCATTGGACTGGCAGAGGGACCCGATCCGATACTTAGGGGTCATGTTCCACAGAGATCCGGAGGAGGTCCTGCGGGCCAATTATGGGGTGGTACTCTCTAAGCTTGAAGATAAGATACAACGTTGGATTCGTTTGCCACTATCATTAGCCGACAGAATCGCAATCGTAAAGATGAACGTGTTGCCCAAGCTCTTGTACCTGTTTAACAACGTCCCAATAACGCCGACGCGTGAGATCTTCCGCCGTATAAAATCCATGGTGCGGACATTGATTTGGGCAGGCAAACAGGCTCGGATTGATCTGCAGACCCTAACGCTTCCATTCGCGAAAGGCGGCTTTAGCGTGCCTGATTTTCTCCTCTATTACCTTTGCGCACAGGCGCAGTATGCGGCGTACTGGTACCACGATGTCCCATATCTCGCACATACGGCCGTTGAGGAGGGTGATGCTCATCCCATTCCCCTTTCTGCGATAATATCACACACAAGGCCACCGCTGCATGCAATGGACATCAACACGGTGGACACCACGGTCAAAGCATGGCACAGGCTTGGACAGCTGGCCCATAAGACTCCCCTATACGCTCCAGACATGCCTTTACAGCATCACCAGGCACTGTCAGTCACTGGTGAGAAGGTTGGTATGTCCTTGTTGAGTAGGGCAGGCATTGACAAGCTGGGTGATGTGTTTCGAGACGGTATGTTTGTAAGCCTGGACCAATTGAATTACATCCAACACCAGACTCCCATGTTCCACTTCACGTACTATAGACTAACTAGGGCGTTGAGGGACCATTACCCAACTTTCCCGGCAGAACCAAAGTGTCTTGCAACACTACAACTCCTGATTACCACTACTGATCTTTCACATCTAGTGTCTAGATTATACTCAGCGGCACAATCAGAGCTGGCGGGACACACTCAGAAAGCTAAGGGGCGGTGGGATGCACTACTAGAGACTCCACTAACAGAGGAAGAATGGAACACCACTTGCGCGTTAACACAGATCTTAACGCCTAACGGTAATTTAAGAATAATACATTTTAAATTTATACACCAGATCTACTACACGCCGACCAAGCTGCGAAGGTTTGGCCTACAAGAGGAAGACAGATGCAAGAGGTGCAATAGGGAGGGGGCGGATTTCGCACATCTGGCTTGGGGTTGCGAGAAAGTGGCAGGATATTGGGGGGAGGTGACTACCGCCCTTGCTGGTATGTTAGAGGAAGAGGTACAATGCACACCTAAGATCTGCTTACTGGGCATAGTTCCTCAATTCCGTGCATTGAAGCGTAAGTTTTGTGCAATTGCTTTATTGATGGCGAAGAGACAGGTGGCGCAATGTTGGCATAGCCGTAAGGTACCGACGAAGACAACATGGCTGCATGATATGTCCATCTGCCGGGACAGACTACAAACATATGAGGAGCAATTACCGATGAGATCCAGACCAAAGGATATGTGGTGTTTTTTGACAGACTACCTTACTTCACTGCAGGACAGTGAGGAGGATTAGTTACCCAATTGTTTCACCTCATGGGTGGGTTGATTAAGGCATGGGTACAGACTGGCCGAGGTGCACGTAGGGGGAACACTGAAGTTGTGGAAGAATAGATATCTAGGTCGTATGAAAGGAAATGTCAGGTCTTCAGTTGGGGAATGTTTTTGTTTACCTTGTTCTCCTTTATATAAACGGTTAAAATGTAAGACTCACTACGCTTGACAGAAATGAGCCATATATAAGATGATGAGGGTGGTAGTACCAACAGACTACACGCTTTGCTTCATATACCGCTTGATAACTACACTCTGTCTGCATTGTGATAGCGAACCGGCCTCGGGGTTGTAGGTTCATGCTGTGTACTCTGCTTTGTGTCAATAAAGGTCTTACAAAAAAAAATAAAAAAAAAATAAATAAATAAAAAAAAAAGGGGAGAAGTGGCAGGATTTTTTTTACCATCCTTAGGAGGCCAAAACAGGTCGCAGAGACTTTAGTTGCATGCATGTCGAAGGTCAACGATTTATCTATCCACACCCCCAGGCTTTTGATGTTATCTCTAGTGGTGGGAGCTGTGCCCATGCTCAGAGGCCATGACATTTCCAAGGTGGAGAGAGTTGGAGGGCCTAGAAGCATCAGCTCAGTTTTGTCATCGTTGAGCTTCAGACATGATTTAGTCATCCAGCTCTTGACGTGCTCGAGACAGGTTGTTAGATTGGACTGCGGTAGTGGGTTACTCCTTTGTGCGAGAGAGACCACTAGCTGGGTATCATCCGCATAGGTGATGATGTTAATACCATGCGGACGTACTATTCCAGCCAGCGGTCTCATGTAGGCATTAAAGAGCGTAGGCCTCAGTGAAGAGCCCTGCGGAACCCCACATCCCAGAGGCTTCCTCGAAGAGACCGATGTGCCTTCAAAGACCTGGAAGGTTCAGGTGATAGAAAAGACCTGAACCACTCCAGGGCTTCTCCCGAGATTCCCATATCGAGGAGGCGGTACAGAAGTATTTTATGGTTGACTGTATCGAAGGCGGCGCTCAGATCAAGGAGGATCACTGCCACTGACCCTCCCTGATCGAGTATCCGCCTAGTCTCTTCTGTCACTGCCAACAAGGCTGTCTCCGTGCCGTGTTTTGGGCGAAAGCCAGTCTGGGAGGTGTCGAGCAGGTGGTTATGCTCGAAGAACTGAGTTACACTGATGTTGATGTGTTCTCTAAGATCTTGGTAGCCCAGGGAAGCAGTGATATCGGGCGATAGTTGTTAAAATTAGTTGGATCAAGGGTGGGTTTTTTTAACAATGCTCGGACCATGGCGTGTTTCCAGGACTGTGGAACTATCCTACTCGTGATAGAAGAGTTCAACAGCTCCATTAGATTGGGAAGAATGGCTTTATTAACTTGGGTCAGCATCTCAGGGGGGGCAGGGTCACAAGGTGAGCCTGATTTAATTTGGTTTATTAAGGTTTCAAGACCCATTTACAGGGGTAACCCCCCTCTTTTACGGGGCATGCACCCAAATCTAGTGGGGTATCAGTATCATATGCACTAGAGGTGGTGGTGAGAGCAGACAGACCAGGGGTAATAATGCTAAGGGTAGTACTGTTGGCTGTTAATGATGTATCTGGAGTCGGCCACTGTAACTAGCACCCAAGTTTGTTCCTTCTCCCGCAGCACCTAATTGGGGATGATGATTCCCTACATGCTAATGAACAACATTGTATGGAGATGGTTGGTAAGTTAGCAAATCATCTGTTTCACTGACACTCTCATCCTTCCTCTTGCATTCCCACCTCCCTCTCGTGCTTACTTCTCTTCGGTTCCTTCCTTTGCTATTATGGGGTAAATTCCTATGCCTTCAATCATATCTTCTCTCCACCTTTGCTATTTCATATTCCATCTCCCCTCTACCCAACTACGAACTTTATTTCTTGTTTGTGTTTTATATTTTTCCCTCTCTTTCTCAAGCGGGGCATGCTCCCATGCATTTAACACTTCAAACTGTAGGGGCCTGGGTTGAGGTTTCATCACTTATATCACTCGTCTCAGATTCTCAATTTTCCTCACATTGAATGTGCCATACTGGGAAAATTGCAAACATCCATCTTCTGCTGTGATCTTACTCCATTTTTTAATCCAAACACAAATGTGTAAACCGACCTTAGTAGTCATATCATGTGCAGGTGTGCCCTCCGGAGGAGCCTTCTTACCCTCATGTACAGGCTTGCTCACATCATTTCTCAACATAGCTCCTATTTCCTTAAAGGATTTCATCTTGGTTTCTTACACAAAACAAAACAGAATTTTTAAATCCCAAACTGAAGTAACCAGCAGTTCTCAGCAAATCACAATGCAATAATTAACGACAAAAGCATCCAATCCTATTGCAACACCAATGAACTGACCACTAGCTGCACAGTACTCAATGATGTAAGAACCAATTTCAGCTCAGTTCATAAGTCGAACAAACAATCTCAGTGAAACACCTAATGGCGTAACTCGCAGCACCATGCAGCGGCTCTCACTTCACTCAGATCAGTTCAGCATAATCTAAAATTTTTAAATAAAACAATCATTCTTGTATGCTTATCTAGAGAAATATAGATGTGGCAATTGCTCCAATTGAATAGGAATAATACCCTCCTGGTATTAGCAAGCACACAAAGAAAGTTCTCGACCAATGGAATCCCACACTGACTAGTGCGGTCTACTCCTGTGCACCAAGAATCTACTAACATCAATCTCAATTAGTTCAATCTCAAAGAGGATGTTTGATAAGTTCCTCTCTTGATGTGGCTGATGGCGCCTCAAGGACCAACTCCTCAACTTTCACAGACACATCAAATATTACTGAAATATTTGTCTCTAACCCAGGATCTTGGATTTTGAAAAATCTGATGACCAAACTTTATCTCTTTGTAATAAGTGCATTATTCCAAAACCACAAGCAATATAGATGGAAGGTGCTTTCGTTCTTACATTCAACTCAGAGCTCTCTTGGAAACAAATTTGACACAGCAACACTAAACATGGCAAATCATCAAACTAGCCAAATACTGCAACTCTCACTAAGTCACAATCAAAATCATATAACCCTATTTATACTTACATTCCTAGGTTACTGCAACCGCTTTCAGTAACTCTTGTACACCTTTAATAATCCAACAAAAAGCAGGGAATGTGGAAATTTGATTCTTTTAAATCCTTCTAGCCTCAGTGGAAACCATCTTAAGCTCAGCGACGGATAGCACAGGTAAACGCACGGGGGCGGGCAGGGTGGGAGGGGGAAGTCGACAGACGGCAGAATAGGTATAAATAAATAAATAATACCTATTCTGTCTGTCAGCTTTCCCCCTGCCACGCCCTGCCACGCCTCACCACGCTTACCAATGCGGGCCGCCGCAGCTACCAATTTGTTAGTGCTTTTCTATGTCCTATGTGATGAATCAAAGTTCGCAACTGAGGCCTGTCATCAGATCAACATGTTTAAATAACATTAAGCATATTCGGCTCCAAATGAAAGACAGAGAATGGCTACATTACAAACCAAAAAGGTTTATTAAAATGTTAAAGCGTTTACAGACTCAACATCATCAAAGTTGCAGCAATAAATACCTGCATACATCAGTACATATGAAGTTCTAATCAATCAAAGTCTTTTAGATAAAAGAAATACCATAAAGTTGCCTCAAAAGGAACAAATAAGTAAATCAGCTGTCCCATAAACAGAGAACTATAAATCTCCTACTCTGCTCTGCCAGTATTCCTAAAGCGTGCTGAACTGTAACCTGTTCCCACTCTTAAATCACAGTTGCAACAGTTGATACACCTATACATAGTTCCCACAAAGTGATCCAATCAGGTTAAAGTATAAAGATATAATCTCAAACTCAATAGTTTCTCAGGATCTTCAACAATACAGATTTTCCAAATATCCTTCAAACTTCCATTTATCAGCAACAAAACAGGTTACATTAGACAAGCATGTACTTTGCAGGTGTACTGTTTCAATTAATTAGGGGACCAGGATGTGGCCTAGCGGCTAGGGAGGTAAACCTCGGAGGCGGGGAACCGGGTTCAAGTCTCTGCAGGGACACTCAACATCCTGTGATTCTGGGCAAATCACTCAATCTCCCCATGCCTAACAAATATAATATGTCCGTCTGTAACGCAACTGGTGCCCATGCAAACCGCTTTGATACCTTCGTGTCTAGATCGCAATACATAAAACGCCCCCCAAAAATATAAATAAGGACATTCTACAGTTATTGCCTAAAAGAAAACATTTCACATGGCAAAGCAAGCAAAGCCAAGTTGTAAATTGGGATTTCAGTTTCTGTTAGAAACACGACATGAAACAAGATGGCACCCAAACGCTAACCATACAGGCCTGCATTAGTATTAGTCAATTTAAATGAGAATAATACAGTAAACTGCAACATTGCGTTTACATGTTCATATGGATGAAAAGCAAAAATATTTAATATGAAAGAAAACATTTTATGACAAAGCCACTAGGAATGACCCCTCACTCATACAGCTGGCAGGGTCGGGCTGAACCATAGGGCTGATCAGGCAGTGCCCGAAGGGCTGGTTAGACAGGTCAGTGTGATGGTCGTTTTTTTTGGCAGTTCATGAGTCTGTTTAAAGGGCTCCTGGGCTGGTTTTTGTTGTTGATTTCCCTGTTAATAAAACAAAATTGGTGGCAGCAAACTCAAATACATGCAGTTTTCTATACAATGCAAAGACACGTATACAGCGTTTCTGTGCAAATTCAAAACTGCCCCACTTTGCAAACATGGGCTTCCTTTCTTAGCTATGTCCCAGCCTGACCCTGAAAACCAGCCTGCAGGGCCTCGAGCCCATTGGTAAAATGGCCCATAAAATAAAATGCCTGACCGGCCTTGACTGAAAATAAGCCAGACCTAATGGCTTTGACAATGCTTGTTGGCAGTATCAGAGACCTAAGTAACAACAATAAAGATTAGTGAATAATTAGAATTGGAAATGTTTGATTTTTGAAAATGTGAGGTTATGAGTTAAAAATTACATAGGTCTATTGAAGGAGCAGGAGTACCTCAATCACTCCTACTCTTCACTTCACACTACTTTCCTCTGCAGTATTGCTGTTAGATGCTAATGTCCTTTTCTCCCCAAATCTTTCTGAAATCCTCCATCTGCATCCCTCACATCTCATATCTTTCCTCTTCATCACTATCGATGCATTCTCCTGCATGTGGTCCATGCATCTTCTTCACTTAACCATCCCACTAAACATATAACACACTCACTCAAAAGTAAGTACTGCGTTTTCTTTTACTATTACCTTGTCAATATTTCGACAGCTGTGTACCTCCTTTGAAAACTTTCACATGGAATCACAATTGCACTTGACACATGTGATCATTCCTCTTGCAGAGAGGCCAAGGGTGGATGAGCAAGTACTCAAAATAACTTTATGATCCACTAAAAGGCACTGTGAGAAACTCATATTTCCTTCAGCTTCAACCCCACAGCCTTCAATTGTAACCCGTTATAAATTTCCACCAACAACCTGAACTCACACAGACACATAGAAGTAACTCAGTTCACAGTAGGCACAATACAAGAGTAATATGTTGCATGGGAAAAAACTGCAGAAAAACCAGATCCCAAAAAATCAAATACTCGTAGGAAATACAAAATTAAGTAAAACATGTGAAATGTACACAGCAAGGACACCACTAACATATATTACATTAATAGTTTTTACAGTTTTTCAGAAATCGATCCATATCTTTACCAGTAAAGTTAAAGACATGAATATAGGACCAGATAGGGCACCGTTTTACTATCAGTTTATAATTACTAACAAGACAAAAAAGAAGGAAGGTACCCCTGTATTTAGTGTCAGGGAGGGGGCTATCACACAGAAAAGCTAGAGGCCCTATTCTGAGGTGTCCTTGAATACACCTATTTTTATGGAGTATTATCACCCCTTAATGCTTCTATCAGTATGTTTAATCGTATTATTAATCTCACAGTGCACTACAAATCACGTCTAGAATAAAGTAAAAAAAATGCATTTATTGAAAAAGACCTCCCAATGGGTTACAATCTAAAACAATTATATTTCTATTATCTCATAACGAAATATTGAATACATAAAAACAATCTCATAAAAACAGTCGACGCGGCGTTTCGGTGTATAGTTTATCTTTTCACCTTCATCAGGACGAGAACATTTTTAAAATCTGATTGGTTTATTGTAGGTATCTGATTCTTCAATTTCAGAATTTCTTCAGAGTTCGATAAAACTTTTTGACTCTGTATATCTTCTGGTTAATTTAGTTATACCTTACAAATGAATTGTCTTTACGGTGTGATCAATTACCGCTGTGTATTTAGAGCCACACTCAAATGTCTTGAGTTACAAATAGAGGCAGATTCTCAATTCGTGAAATGACTTTTCCGGAACAGAACGCTAAGAGCTGAGAGGCGCCGTGGAACAAACAGATCTCCCAAAATTACCATAACGAAGAAGGATTGCCTAAATACAACATAAATAACGAAGAAGAAATGAAAACGTATGGGCAATACCATTATTTGGGAATATCCATCACGAATTGAGAATCTGCCTCTATTTGTAACTCAAGACATATGAGTGTGGCTCTAAATACACAGCGGTAATTGATCACACCGTAAAGACAATTCATTTGTAAGGTATAACTAAATTAACCAGAAGATATACAGAGTCAAAAAGTTTTATCGAACTCTGAAGAAATTCGGAAATTGAAGAATCAGATACCTACAATAAACCAATCAGATTTTTTAAATTTTCTCGTCCTGATGAAGGTGAAAAGATAAACTATACACCGAAACGCCGCATCGACTGTTTTTATGAGATTGTTTTTATGTATTCAATATTTCGTTATGAAATAATAGAAATATAATTGTTTTAGATTGTAATCCATTGGGAGGTCTTTTTCAATAAATGCATTTTTTTACTTTATTCTAGACGTGATTTGTAGTGCACTGTGAGATTAATAATACGATTAAACATACTGATAGAAGCAGTAAGGGGTGATAATACTCCATCATAATAGGTGTATTCAAGGACACCTCAGAATAGGGCCTCTAGCTTTTCTCAGTTTATAATTACTGCCAGGTCTGAGACCCGGGAGGAACCACTGCAATGAAAGCCCTTGCCAGAACTACAATGTTGCAGTGACCATAGTGCAAGAATAAGCTGTTACCACACAAGTAGCAGTAAAATTGAGTTTATTGCCAAAAAGGATAATAGTAAACCAACAGGCCAAGGATTAGTAGAAACTACCACCACATAGAACTCACCTCTTTTCCCAAAAACCAAACAGAAAACAAAATCACTTGCACTCTATTCCGTTAAATATGAACAACGTAACCTACAAACTAATACATAACATATTCCCACAAAAAGTGTGTGTTTATCACCCAGTAACACACCTGGGGGCTAACAAGATTGAAGAATTTCCAAATCAATTGGCATGTCAATACAATTTATAATCAGCAAACTTCTGAAGGCATCTCTGGGCTCGCCACAATTTATTCTTTTCCACTACCCACTGATTCAAACTCTGTAATGCCACCATCCTCAGATGTCTCTTCCAAATGAGTACAGCTGACCAGTCTCTTTATATTTCTTGGTACAAACTGTGGCCCACTCTCCAATATACTACCTCAGGACACTGTGATTGGCAAAACTTCCTTTAACAATTCTATCACACCTTCAGACCTGGTCTCACAAAAACAATGTACTTCTGGCCATTTAGGAAAGTAATTAACTGCCTCTGTCACATACTTTCCTTTTAATCCCCTATGGTGGCAAGGCCCACATATCTCAACTCCTATTTTCTGCTACATATGTTGTGGACACTCCATGGGAATTATTGGAGATTCTCTCACTAAGTAAGACTTAGCACTAACTGTATACAGTATGGGACTGGTGTAATCCTTTTAGGATGGCCTCTGGTTTAGCATGGCACAATATGGAAGATGGATATAGGTTTCCATAGACAGAGCAAGTCTATTGCTTGCTTTCCTGTAGCCAGAAGATGGAGACCCAGCCACGGAAGGGAGAGAGGATGAATGGAAGACTATCCTTACAAATTATATCAGGGTCTTTTAGCAAGGGATTGCAGATTAGATTTATTGAACGCTGCCATTTGGTGGATGGTAGAGGAGGGGGGTAAATCAGCCGATTCTGCTGTTAAAGTTGGAAGGTTCATAGGCAGGTCCTTCCCTTTCATGAGACCTGGATTGTTGTTAGACCTGACAGCCTCAACTTTTCGCCTGTCTCCCTCCATTTTTCTGAACTGTGTTTTTGCTGGTCTTAGGACTCTGCACACTTTACCACTGCTGGCCAGTGCTAAAGTGCTTGTGCTCTCTCCCCTAAACATGGTAACATTGGTGTATTCCCAATTGGCATATCTAACTTACTTATAAGTCCCTTATACAGTGCACTACGTGTGCCCAGAGCCTGTAAATTAAATGCTATTAGTGGGCATGAAGTACTCATTGTGTCACCCACTTAACTAGCCCTCTACCCCTGGCTCAGGCCTCCTGATATTGCAGAGCCTCTATGTGCAGTTTAAAATGCCACCTCGACCTGGCAAGGCAACCCTTTTGCCAGGCATAAACCTTCCCTTTCTATACATATGTCACCCCTAAAGTAGGCCCTGTCTAACCCAAAGGGCAGAGTGCCATGTAATTAAAAGGAAGGACATGTACTCTTAAGTTCAACATTGTCCTAGCAGTAAAAACTACATATTTTGTTTTTAGCTACTGCAAGGCCTAGCTCTCCCAGAGGATAACATTGAGATTACCTTATTACATCTTTTAAGTGTAATTCCCAAATGTGAAGAGATGGACTTTTCAAGCCTAGTGTTACTAAACTCATAATTTAAAATCACAACTTATGGTGAAGTTGGATTTTAAATTCCAGTTTAGGAAATGCCACTTTTAGAAAGTTGGCATTTACTTACTTGAACCCTTTTGTGCCTTTTGCCTGTCTCTGGAATACGTGCCTGGAGTGGGTGACAGCTGACTTCCTGCATTCCCTCTAGACAGTCACACATAAAGGAAAGGTAGATGTACCTGAGTGGTTATCTCCATGCTGATGGTCAATCTTGAGCAGGACGGGAGGTCACACTTCCACCTGAAAGAGCTGTTTCCTCTCCTCACCCAAAGGATTGATTACCACCCTGTAGTGTGTCTGGAGCCTGGGCAGGAAGGGAGAACATCTGCACACGTCAAAGCTTTCTTTGAAGTCTCCCCCACTTCAAAGGCACCACTGGTTATAAGTACTGTACCACTGAGCCATGACTTCAGCATGCTTCTGTGACTACTCTGCCAGGATGACAGCTGCTTTGCTGTGCTCTTGCCTTGCTGAGATGCCCTGCTGTTCTCCTGCCTGCGTGAGAAGGACTGGACCTGCATCACTTGAACCCAGAGTGACACCAAGGGCTTTCCGGCTAGCCTCCAGTTCCCAAGTCTCAGGGATATCAAAGACTTGAACCACTTGCATATGCACCTGGACTCTGCAAGCTGGGAGTCAGCCCTGCCAAGTGGTGCCACCCCAGTCCTGGGCCCTAAGAAGTGAAGCCTAGCGTGCTTTGTCATCCAGAACCCACGCATCCCCATGTGAACTGGTGCATCTTCACCTTTACGTGAGTTGCAACTAGCCCATCCTCATCATTGCCGGGAACGGACTCAGCGCACCCTCGTCATTGCAGGGAGCGTACTTGGAGTATCGCACTCAGCGGCAGTGCATCCTTGTAGTTGCAAGGAGTGAACACAGCACATGGTCCTTGGAGCCAGCACATCACCTTCAGCATCGACGCATCGCCTGCTGCAAGAGTAGCAGCCACGCATTACATCTGGAACCAGCGCTGGCACTCGGAACTGACACATCGCCGCAGTTGCATGGAGAAAATTGTCACATCTCGTCCACTGCATGGCTCAACACCAACACATTGCCATGGTTGTACCTCACATCCTCGTCGACGATGATGCATCCTAGATCAAGGTACTTTGGTTCAGCGGACCCAAGTGTGTCCTTCTATCAGGCCCCCACTCCATCGTGGTTGGCCTGAACTTTTGACTTTGCCCCCGTCTAGTGCGACCAGATAACCCACTTAAGAGCTTATTGCTTCTAAGCGCTATTTTACATTTATTCTTTAACAAATTGATATCTCATTTATACTTGATGGATTTTTGTCATTTTAGATTTGTTTTATTTATAAAATCATATTCTATTCTAACTTTGTATGGATTCATTTTGTTGGGTTTTCACTGTGTTATTGTATGAAGTGTTGCACAAACCCTTTACACATTGCCTCTTAAGTTAAGCCTGACTGCTCGGCGCCAAGCTACCAGAGGGTGAGCACCAGATAATTTAGGTTGTGTTGTGACCTACCCTGATTAGGATTGTGGTTCGTGCTTGGACAGGGTGCATACCTCTGTCAACCAGAAACCCCATCTGTAACATTGGTGGTATCAGTGGGATACGACTTGTGTTTGTACAGTGCCATACAGCAACTAGGTATACACTACACATCCACATTAAAGACCATTACATATTTTTCTTCAATGTTTCCCTGCTTTGCTGTTACAATTCATGTAATCCTTTTATATATTTCCCTTTTAATTTCTTATTTCCCTTTTAATTAATCTGTGCACTTTTAACAATGACACCTTCTTTACAGTTGTCATTACATCATATGGAATTGTATTTTCTTGAACATTCTAACTGGTTCACCTGCAGTTGCAGTACTGTGCTCATCTTGTTAAACTGGATTTTCACTTTACCTGGATTTATTGTCTACATTACCTGGAATTTTACATTGCCGACGAGGGACATTGTACCTGCTACCTTTTGGAGCACAGGAGCAGTACTATTCATTTTGGGATTGACTTGGTTTTCCAGATTTACTTTCCTTTGCTTGGATTTTGGAGTGCTTCAAGTGAATAATCTATCTTTATTATTCACCACCATTCTGGATTTTCTACTATATTTCTTAGTTCTACAAGAGTATTTTAAGCTAATTGTGGCTTTTCTGAACTTCAGCATTTTTTAAAACTACTGTTACCTTCTGGTTGTCGCGTCACCTTTGGTAATGTAAGACGCACAATTTGCCTACTGCGCGCATTACCGTCGATACCGACGCCCTTAACAGAAGCTCCTGACGGAATTGAGTTTTGCTTCTACATCATCACGCAACCTAGCGTCTGAGCGCCATCACGTCATTACGCGACGTGCTCGCGTCCTGACGCAAAGCAATTGCGGCCATTTTGGATTACTTTAAGTGCGTTTCCGTGGGTACGCACCACTGTATCTTTGTGTTAATTTCTTTTTGGAGCATATCGCCGATGCGCACGGCTGCGCATTCAATTAAAAAGATAAAAGGTACTTTGGAAATCAACCATATTCTGTTTTTGTGCACATCGCCGATGCACATGGCTTTTCATTCAATTTGAAGAGGTACTTGGGAAATTGACTATACGGAAGTTGACTATACTTTACAAATCTACTATATTTCACTAAGACTTGATCTTTTTCGTTTTTTATTAATACTCAATCAAAATTGACTGGTGTATTTATAGACATTCACATTTTCTAGATATTATGCTTTTTGCGCAACACTCAACATATTGGTCATTGTTACTACATTTACTTATTTATATATTTCCTACAATTTCATAAGTAACTGCACATCAAGCTGATGTGCACAGCTTTCTAGTCTTTTTTATATATTTTTTCTTTGCTTCTTTCATTTGTTTCCTTTACATCTACCACACAACTTTACTTGGAAATTTTTTGTGATTATATTTAACGTACGTACTATTTTTGTCACTAAGCAATTGGATCCACCTACTAAATTTTTACAATCTAAAGGAGATCCTCCTATTCCATGGTCTAGGTGAAAGGAGGAATTTTTACCGTACATGAAAGCTATTGACGGAGAGAGAATGGGTGATGAAAGGAAAAAGAGTATTTTGTTGCACTGTTTAGGATCTGAGGGTCAAGCTGTTTTCAGAACCTTACCTGTTGTACCTGATGAACTCAGCACATTTGAAGAAGCACTTATGCGTATGGAAACTAGTTTTAACCCCACGACAAGCATAGCACTAAACAGATATAAGTTTTATACTAGGGCTCAAAGGGAAGCAGAAACTTTTGATGACTTTTTAACAGCCCTTAGTAGTCTTGTAGTTTCTTGCAATTTTGGTAATCTAGCAGATGAGATGATTAAAGACCAAATTATTGTAAATGTAAGAAGTAAGAAAACCCAAGAACAAATATGGATTTTAGGAAATCCTAATCTACATGACACAATTGCCACTGCAAAAGCTTTTGAACAATCTGACAGATGGATGAAAACCATTGAAGATGTTAATGCTAAAGGTGATAATAGTAACAAATGCACTGAGGAAGTTTGTGTTGTCAAAAAAACATCTTTCACTAAGACCTCTCACCAGGGCAATGGAGATGTCAAAACTATTGTGTGTTTTAGGTGTGGAAGTACCAACCATGTAGCATCGTTCAAATTGTGTCCTGCCATAGGGAAAGAGTGTATCAAATGGGGAAGGGTAGGGCATTTTGCTAAAGCCTTCAAAGATGATCGTAGAACAACTATCAACATCAATAAAAATGTTGGTCCTAGAACCAATGATGTTTCTTGTGTGAGAGGTATCAGCCATTCTGATGAGAATCAGGTTAGTGAAAGAGGTATAGTTGTTTCTATTATTGATGTGTGTTCTCTCGAGGAGAGTTTAAGTTCACCTAAGTGTGAGGTTGAAATTTTGGAACTAATGGCTGATTCAGGATCACCATGGACCATTATCACTGAAGTTTATTTCAATAAAAAGTTTGGTAAAGTCATGTCTTTGAAAGATTTGTGCCCTCCTGATATCATAGTTCAGAGCTTTGATGGATATACGATTGATCTCGAGGGGTATGTCGCTTCAGATGTTGAATTCAAAGGGAGGTCAGCATTTATAAAAGTATATGTGGCGAGGAAAGGTGTTAATGTTTTAGGTTGGCAAGAACAATGGAGATTAGGAATTATTCTCAATCCTAGAAACAAGGAACCCGTCATGGTCATTGGAGAAGGTGATAGCGTGAGTGTTATGGGGAAAGGTGATGGTTTGGATGTCATTGGAAATGAATTTACTGAAGTTTTTTCTGATTCCTTAGGGAAGCTCAAAGGTTTCACTCATGAGATTAAGCTTAAAAAGGGAGCATCTCCTGTAAAACAAAAACTTAGGAATGTGCCTATCAACGTGAGGGAGGAACTTGGGAAGCTTTTGCAAGGAATGTTAGATTAGGGAGTTATTGAGGAAGTAGAATCTTTGGAGTGAGTTTCTCCGATTGTATTGGCACGGAAATCATATAAAACCTTGAGGTTTTGCATAGATCTTCGTGCACTAAATGCTAATATTTTGATTGATTGCCACCCCCTGTCTAATATTAACAAGGTAGTAAGTATGTTAGGGGGTGCCACAGTGTTCTCCACTTTGGCCCTTAGGTCCGCATATCATCAGATTGAGTTAGACAAAGATTCTCATCACATGACACCTTTTATTACACCACATGGTACTTTTTCAATTCAAGAGCATGCCTTTCGGCTTAGCATCTGCAGCATATGTGTTTCAGAGATCTATGTGCCACCTTTTTAAACAAATGGAGTCATGTGAAAAATGAGTTCAAGATGACATTTTAATCTATTCACCAGATGAAGCAACCCATTTGGAAAATATTTAAAAAGTTTGCGGTATTCTCAAGGATTATGGATTTACTCTGAAGAGAAGCAAATGCAAATTGTTCCAAGAATCTGTCGAATATCTAGTACACACGCTTTCCAAAGAAGGGGTTGTTCCCAAAAAATCACTTGTTGATGCTATTCTCAGAGCGCCTTCTCCTGACTCCAAAGAAAAACTTCTTTCTTTTTCAGGACTCTGCGAATATTAGAGTACATTTATTTTAAAAAATTGCTTTAAAATGGAACCTTTAAGAGAACTAACGAGGAAAAATACTGAATTTGTTTGGGGTGAGAAACAACAGGACACTTTTGAAAACATGAAGGCAGAAATGATTGCTGCTCCTTCTCTCAAGCCATTTTATGTTGGAAAAACCTGTGTACTTACTGTTGATGCCACCCTGTATGGACTTGGTTGTGTTTTGACTTAGTGTGCTAGTAAGGATCAATGGAATGTGGCTTTCGCCTTTCGCAAACTGAATGCTACAGAAAGACATTATGCTGTGATTGAAAGAGAATTACTAGCGTGCATGAGGGGTGTGGAACATTTTAGGACCTACATTTGGGGAGCACGGTTTGTCTTACAAACTGATTATAAACTTTCTCAATACCACTGCTAGAATAGCTAGGTTAATGTCGCGATCACAAGAATATACTTTTTCTGTTGAATATTTTCCAGGAAAAGTGAATGTTACTGCTGACTGTTTATCACGACTTCCATGTAATGTGAATAATTCTTCTGATGATGAAGAAGTTGTTGAAAATATTTCTGAAGTTTTATCTGAAAGATTTAGTTCTATTTCTGAAGAATTGTGGAAAAAGGCCATGGATGAAGATAATCGTTTGCAGCAAGTTGTAAATTATACCAGAATAGGCTGGCCTTCTAAGATGTAAATTTTGGATGAGTACACAGGGTTACTGGGGAGCACTGGGGGGAGAGGAGTCTGTGGAAACACATGCCTACACTTGGGAGGGACACACTTCTTACATTAGAGGTTGGGGACCAAACCAAGTACACGCCGATGAAGGCCATTGTGATTGCCAAATTTGGGCTGACAACTGAAAAGTTTCACCAAAGATTCAGGGACAACTAAGAACTCCCGAACAAATCCTGGGTACATTTGATTGATTACCCCAGTAAGGCATTGAATGGCTGTGGGGGGCTGCAAAGTTAATTATTGTAATGGGTTGTATAATTTTAGCATGAGAGAGCCCATGCTCAGTGTCTGTTTTACAGAGTTTCACCAGCACCTAGTAAAAGACCTAGTTGACAGTAACCTGAATGGCCCAGGAAGCTTGCTGAAAAGGTGGACCTCTAGCTAGCACCAGAGTGTCCAAAAAGGTATGGGGGGCACAAATGTGGTCAGGGTTCCCAACAGAAGAAAGGGGGGGACTTAAAAACAAGGAATTCTCAAAAGGCTGCCAAAATAATGCATAAGGGAGTAGAGGTAACCGGCCCAAGTCTGCTTCTAAAAAGAAGGGTTTCTTTGACCATAAAACAGGGAGGTTTGTACCCCAATGTACAGGGTGCTATAAATATGGTCACTCTAAGACCAACTCCAAATGTTCCAAGAGGGCACGGCCCCCCACCGGTGGGCTGAAACCTGGGCTGGCTTGGGCGGAGGTAGTCAAAGATTGTTTTGGGGAACAGATAGATGTAACCCTAGTATCCTTGGGGCTATAGAACCAGTACCAAACGTCCACATGCCTGCAAATACTTGAATGTATAGGTAGTGGGTCATGGTAATGGGCAACAGGTGGAGGCTCTGCAAGACACAGGAGCCAGCATGACAACTGTCAAGTGTCAGCTAGTGTTTGCAGAGCATGTCCTACCGAGCACATTTCACCAAGTCATAGTGTCCAATTGTGAGAACCATGTACTGATGGCTCTGATTCTCTTTGAGTGGGGGGGGGGGGGGCAGGTTTTCTGAAAGTTGCTGTGAGCCCTGCCATGCTTGTTTATTGTCTGTTAGGCGATGACCTGGAGTACACTACCAGGAGCGAGGTAGAGCTCAGGTCTCACTTGGAGATGATGGGATTGCCAGAGTGGGTCTGTATTACCACACCCGCCATGGCTGCCTGGAAAGAGAGTCAAAGATGTCTGGAGCCTAGAAGAATGGTCCAGACAACTACTAAGGATAGGGACAAGGGACCCGAGGAACCAGTCCCTGAAGTTCCCACGGTGAAGGTGGACGAGTTCCTTGAGGAGGAGGCCCCATAACAAACGGGCAGTCCTTGCTGCCCTAGGTGACCTGCCTGAGCTTGCCACCTGGCAGGATGAGGGTGTGCCCACCAAGGAGGAATTCTGCCAAGCACAAAGAGAGTAGCCCTTCTCTTGAGGATTTGAAGCACCAGGCCTCAGCCCATGCAGCAGGCGAAGTCTCTGGAGATCACCTGATGTAATGGGAGAGCAATCTCCTTTACAGTGAGCCTAAGGTTTCTGTGGCTGTGGTTGCCCATTCGCTGGTGGTCCCCAAGTTGTACTGGTCCTTCCTACTAGATTTGGCTTACGGCATACTCCTGGCAGGACATTAGGGGCAAGACAAGACATTTGCCAGGCTTGACTCCCACTTCTATTGGCCCCAAATGAAGACCGCCCCAGATGCATTCTACAGGTTATGTCCCACATGCCAGCCCAGCGGAAAATCAGGGAAAAAACACAAAGCTCCATAGATCCCACTGCCTGTTGTTGGCACCTGCTTTAAAAGGGTGGGCATCAACATCATTGGACATTAGCCCTAGGCAACTGGTTTTTCCTGGTCTTGGTGGACCATGCTACCCACTGCCCAGAGGCTATCACTCCAATTCTGAGTGGACTACAGGAGACTCAATTCCATAACCAGGACTGGCATACCTCATCCCCAGAGCTGAGAAATACATATCACTGTGAAACAGACTTTATTTAAATAAAAAGAAAAGCACTAGGCTGGAGAGAGACTTGTAATGCCTGCTGATTGCCCCGAACTTTGTTCAGTTCAGAGTCCCTGACCCACCTGCTACATCCCTGGGAAGCCTTTCACTGCTCACCCTCACAACCCTGAGAGTCGAGATCAAAAATGAAGCACTTGGTTCAGTTTCCAGAGCTATGATAGTATGGCCCAAAAACATCAGTGGCAAGCCTTGGGTGTGGCTCAACAGCCCCTCTCTGCCCTATAGCACCGCGAGCAGGGACTGAAAATGCCCTCTCTGGAAATCGTGTGCCCCAAATACTCTACTTCTTTTGCTGCAGACATACACTTATTTCCTTGCACAGTCAAACTTGACTTACTTAAGATTGTCAATATTTACCTCAAGGTCCTATCATATTGAAGGACATTCAGCATGCTTACACAAATCTGCACAGTTGTATTTGACATGTCCATAACCTGACAGTTGCCTGCTGCCTTCCTGCTATATGCCTCGCCTTTGTTCAGCTTGATACAGGCGGGTGTGGTGGGGTGTGGAGAGATGCACCTATTCTGATTTGGGCACAGATCCGTCATGCATATAGATGACAGGGAGTTGGTTGATGGTAAGCGATCTGGTACCTGGAACTAGAACGTATCTACATCTCCAGGCAGACAAGGTGTATGAGATATGACAGTACCCTTGTCCAATGTATATGCTTGATGGCTAGCTTGATTGTATTACATAACCTTGGCTCATCACCCTCTCTCTCATTTTCAAGATGGATTACTTGGCTTACACCTTGGTCACTCGAGTACTATCCCTTGGTCCTACATTCACATCTATACTTTTCTCCCCAGAGTGCTGACCTTACCTATTTTCTGAATTCCCTACTGACCTAGGGCTACTGCTGATTACGTTACATTGTGTAGTTGGAATGTCCTGTAAATTCCCTCTTATGGTGCTGAGGTGTGCTCTGTGGGCGAGGGGAGGACAAGCTTTTCTCTGTCTCTGACATGTTGAGGGGGCTACAGTGAGTGGAAGGTACAGTGAGAGTGATCCTCGTATACCACATTATCACATACTGATCCCATAGAAGCTACACAACCACACCCCATATCAATTTCTATGGGGCCACTGTACAATGCAGAAACACCCAAAATATCTTTCTGTACATATTACAACGACTTAGTTAGCAATGAGCTATATTAAGAGTGCACCACTATAACCAGAATCTGCATATACAGCCCCAGCATAGACTGCTCTTCCTTCAATGAGGTAGTGGTGGCAAAAGTATCTTGCTTCAAACACCAAAGAATCCTATGGAGATGAGATTTTAATGTTATGCCTGTCCCTAGCCAAGATCGATCCACTGCATCCCGTTTTCCTCAGCTGCTAACTGCTGCACAGATACAAACCATAATTGATGGCAAAAACTTAATAGATATATGGCGCTGAAGACATCCTTTGGCTATGAAGGCACATTCATGACAAGCGCGCATAACACATGTCCAAAGATTATTTTCTGCCAGTGAACCGAGATGCTAATTACTGGACCATGCAAGAAGAACATTTGCTTAGAACCCTACCAAATCATGTATCGGTCCTCCTCAAGGCAGCCCTTCCAAATCTAAGCCATAGGGCTTTCGCCTCTAAGCTGGCACCTAACACACTGAGTGGCGCTGCGTTCAAAATGAATACAGTTTAATAATATATATTTTTTATTGGCTTGTTAGTGTTCAGTATGCTGTTATGCATAAGTACAGTATGAGAGACTTTGGTATAGTAAACAATAAAAGCTGTCCTCATGAATAAATGAATTAATAAAACAGCAATCAAACAATCCCCCTCCCTCCCCTCCCACGGGCAGTACATCGCCTCCCATGTGGCATCCAGATTGGCATATCGGAAAAGGAAAAAGAAAGGCACCTTAGCAGTGGGCTACAGGTCAGGGGGGCATCCTCTAATACGGGCATCGTCTTCGTGCTTCATGTGTTATAATATACGGTAGCTGGCAGTGGGCCATCAGCCTAGGAACGTATAGGTCATCTAGTTGACTCCACAGGGGAGCCCAGGTCATCCACCAGCACACCCCAGGCTCGAGCTCCGTCCATGTTCCCTATGCCCCTTCGTGCTTCCCTCTAGAGTATCCTGCCTTCGCAGCTCGTCCATTTTATCAGCTCCCTCTTACATATTGCCAGCTACGGGCCAATCGTTGCCTCCTAGTTCCGAGTTATCTCACACTTGGCAATGACGTATGCTAGGTCCTGTAACCTCCCTGTGATCTTGGTCTTTGCATAATGGAGGAACAAGCTTAACAGGCAGTGTCCTGGGGGTTTGTGGGATCTACCTTCCAGGCACTCCTCAGCAAAATGGATACAGTTGCCGCTATCCATGAATATTTATCAATCAGCTGGATGAATAACAACTGTCTCCAGCTGAACGCGACAAAAACAGAGGTGATGATCGTTGGAAGGGAAGCGGACCACTGGGGGGACGAATGGTGGCCTCCGGAGCTGGGATCAGCGCCGGCCCCTGTCCTGGAACTCAGGAATCTGGGAGTATGGCTTGACCACACGCTAAGCTTTGTGACTCACACGAAGAGAGTGGCAGCCTGCTGTTTTGGAGTATTACGCGGGCTAAGACCCCTGCTGCGATTCTTTGATGCTCCTACAAGACAGCTGGTCATTCAAGCAATGATCATCTCTCGGCTGGACTACGCCAGTTCACTCCTTTTAGGAGCGAACCAAGCCGAGATCCTTCTTTTACAGCGAGTCCAGAACGCGGCGGCTAGGGCGGTGGTTGGTCTGCCTCGAACCTGCCCTACCTCTAACACTCTGCGGTCCCTGCACTGGCTCCCGATAGGCAAGCGTGTCCAATTCAAGGCTCTTTGCCTGGTTTTTAAAATTTTGAGAGAGTTGGCACCCGGGATACTCAATACATTGATCTCTCCCTATGTTCCTACCCGCTCACTACGATCCCTTGGACAGTCCTTGGTGGTCGTCCCCCGTTTTAGACTTAGCCGGATGGGGGGTCGCTCCTTCCGCGTGAAAGCTGCAACCCTTTGGAATGCGCTCCCCTTGGAAATCCGCCTCTCGAATGACTTAATATCTTTTCGTAGGGCCCTGAAAACCTTCCTGTTTTAAATTGTTTCTTGCTTTATTGTTCTGCTTTTTTGTTACTGGACTTAGTGTTGTGTTGTGTTTACCTTTCCCTGCGCCAGGACGCTCCTTCGCTGGAGCAGCTGTGCGCATTAAAATGCAAATAACATAACATAACATAACAATGGAAAACTGGTAGACAAGGCTAGCCCCCTGTGGGAGGCATTCAAAGTGGGTATCTGTGGCGTATGCAAATCCAAACAGTCAAGAATCCTGAAAACACTCCGGGCCAACCTTGTGTGTCCCAAAAAAGGGATATCTGCATGGTCTAATGGAACTACTTTGTGGCTCAGGATCCTACAGGACCAGCAGCAATGCACACCTGAATACAAAGATGTAGCAGAGAGGGAGGTCAATATTTAGGCAATCGTACAGGTACAGACAACATATGAGAGGGAGACAGACATGACAGAATTAACAGATTTACTGTGTCACCTGTGGGCTGGCTATGCCATTATTGAAATGAACCGGGAAGAGGGCTCTACTGTTCACAAGGCCAAGGCGATTCTACAATTGGTAACTGCATTTTATACCGATTTTTACCAATCTAAGTCTGACCCCATGCAGGCGGATATTACCTCCTATTTAGTCCTCCTTGGGCTATCATGGTTACAAGGACTCCAGCAACAATACTTTGATGTGCCTGTAGAAGCTAAATAAAACAAACAGAGACAATTTTCATATCCCATAGACAGTGTTTATCATGCTCATGGAGGCACA
Organism: Lissotriton helveticus; assembly: GCF_964261635.1. Taxonomy (NCBI): domain Eukaryota; kingdom Metazoa; phylum Chordata; class Amphibia; order Caudata; family Salamandridae; genus Lissotriton; species Lissotriton helveticus. The sequence goes on from NC_136057.1 coordinate 1,613,361,394, forward strand.
CCAAAAACATTTTGCATGCCCAAAGTACAGAAATTCTACCGGCTCTTTGACGCCTCTAAAGTACAAAAAGCGGGTAAAACACACATCGAATAAGGGTACAGTGACATGGTGATTTCTTCATTGTCATGAGCAAATACATTGGGCGCTGTTGATCAGGCAGAACAGAATTACACAATCTTTAAGCAAATAACAAATTAGAGAAAAAAGATGATACATGCCACTAGTGTGATACAATATGATGTAGTGTGTGATGTCCACATGCCAAGTGATTAGGAAAGTAGGGACTTTCCAGAACTCGACAACAACATAGGTTGATCAAATATGTTGTCCAATCAGGGACAGATACTTAGTCTTATCTATATATGGTATGCTGATGATGAATGTTGCTGGGCTAGTGAGCTAATGCATGTTGCAAGTATTGTCTTTGAGGAAGCCTTGTGTTACAAGCTGTTGAGCACAGCATATTTGTTTTTTTGCAGTCATGTGACTTCTGCACAAGTTCTTTTGCAGGCCTGGTCATCACTGAGTATCACAGGATGAAAGCATACAATGGATTCCAATCAAAACGGAGATGATTTCCACATTTCCCATCTCTGATAATCAATGATGACCTCTTCCTCTCTTACCCTTCTGTTTCCGCTTTCACTTCCTTACCTTGTTTATCTTTTCCATCGATTCTCCCACCCCTATTTGGCGTTGTTTCTTGTATATCACTCCCATTTCTACATCCTGGTGTTTGGGTGGTACTGAGAATGTGCGAGAACAGCAGCTGTTGATAATAGTGGAGAGACAGGTGGGTACTACCTGTGTGAGGTTACATATTGTTATCAATACCACTACCCCTATTATCAGTGCTTCAAGCAGCCGAGCTCCCCAATTCCCAAACCAGGATAATATTGAATTCCATGTCTCCTCCCTGTACCTTGTGTGCCTCCTTTTCCACATTTCCTTATGCCTAATATTGTTGCCGTTGTCTTGTATGTATGAGCAGCATTTCTGATGTATTACTTGACACACTTCGCCCTCCTTGGCCAGCATGATGTCTAAGGCAATACGATTTTGAATTACAACTGCCCTTAATGCAGTCAGTTCTTCAGTGATGTTTCCTACTGCATCTGCTGAAGAACTGGCCATGGCATCTATCATCCCAGCTAGTTCATTTATCTGGGGGCTGTTGCGAGCCACTCCCAATGGAGGCACTATTATACCAAATGCTGATATTTTGTTAACCTATTCAGCTAATCTTTTATTCCTGTTGGTTCCTTGACCCAGCCTAGGTACCTGGGAGAGGTGTGTGGCATGAGAAAATTGTGGCATTATAAAAGAGAGGTAGCAACTTCCTTAGCATCCCATGGGCAAGTAGAAAACTGCTGAGGTGCCACACACAAAAAAACAGACCCTTGTACCCCACCAACTCTGGTGAAACTCAAATTGACATAATATGTGCAGCTGCTATCGCCGACATAGACATTGGCTTTTGGTGTGTCAGGAGCAGATTATACTGTCATCTTCCCATGGCAAATCGCCCAACTGACACCTCCCATTGTTAGTTGTTCCTGGGTGCATAAGACTAGAGTGTCATGATTGGGCATTGCGGATGCAGAGAGGGCTACTACCTGCTGTGCTACCCTCAATCTTGGTATTCCCAGGGAATCTGCATTCTTATCTCCCAGGCAGTGCCAAATCTTTGGTTCATGGCATCCACCTATTTCCTGAACAAATGAAGGTACAAGATACTCTGTCAAGACCGAACCATGTCCACCTATTTCCTGCCTGAAGCTTTTATCCAGGTGGCCAGTAATGATTTCTCTCTTGCCCTGGGTTGCATAGCCATACATGCCAATGATTGTTTACATCAGAGGTGGCCTGCCAAAAGAAGTGCGTCTGCCTTTTGGCGGGCATGCTATTCTAACTATGTTATGTTGACTCAGAGGAATGTCTCGTACCAGGGTAAAACCGACATATTTTGGTACTAGTACCCCATTGTAACTTATTTTATCTTCAGGATCTGTTGGCAGGTGTGTGCAGACATAACATGCTGATTAATTCATTATGGTCTCATACATCTTCAGCATCTGCACATATTTGTTCCCTTCATTCTCCTCCCATACCATTTGTCGCTCCTCCATTTCATCATCAATCTCATCCCCATTTGTTTTTGTTATTTCTGTTACATTATCAAAATAGGGCAAAGGGTACACAGTCTCAATAGTATTGGTTGATAAATGGTATGGTGATGTAGTACGCAATAGCACTACCAGCATTTTTATAATTGCAGGGAGCGGGATACAGACTGCAGTCCACACCCATGGCCATTTCTGCCCACGTCTTGAAGAAATGCTGGACATTGCCACTGGTAGAAAACAAGGTGTGCAGTTTCCTGTACCTGGTGTATTACGTCAGATTACTAGCATGTGACGCAATAGGTACTTTAGAGTGGAGATTGTAACAGAGTTTTTCCATGAGGCTGCAGGTGATGCAGGTGCTGGTCCTTGTTGCTCCAGTGGTGGGATTGTCTTCTTGGTGTGAGGGCTGTGCGTTCAAGAGGTCAGCTTCTCAGACATGACAGCTGTGGCTATTTTAAGGAGAACCTGATGTGGTCCCTTCCACTGAGGCTGGAAGCAATGACATCCGGTTCGGCATTTACCCAGGTCCAAGCCCCACCTGGAGATTATGTGCAGCTGGTGTTTTTTGAGTCAGAAACCTGAGAATGAAGATAGTGCAATGTCTCTGTTAGTTTCTTGCATTACTGTAAAAGCAAGTCATCAGATACTGACACGGGAACAATGGACATGTGGCCTGGGATGTGCTTAGGCGGGCCAAACAATATCTCATGCGGACTCAAACTAGTCAGTCATGGGTGCTTCTCATGGCCAACAATGCAAGTGGCAGAGCATCAATCCAGGACGGTATACACCTGTTACAATGCATTTTTTACTCCGCACTACCATTACAACGCGACCATTACTCCGCATACCATTACAACGCATTGCGCTGGGGGGCGCTCTAGGATAGGTAATAAGTATAATTTACTATCCAACACCTTCCCTAGGGTCCACGGGGACTGGAGTTAGAATAGTAAATTATACTTACCACTATCCAGCGCCCCAAGGCGCTATGCGTTGTAACGGTATGCGGAGTAAAAGTCGCGTTGTAATGGTCTGCGGAGTAAAAGTATGCGTTGTAACGTCATACATCCAGGACAGTTAGGTGGAAGCACAAATGTTTTTTAACACGCCATTCTTATGCTCCGCTTTGCCTGCTGCCGGGGGACAGTAGGCACAGTGCAGTTTGTGCATCACCCCAAGCCCTCTGCTAAGCCCTTTGATAATTTGGGAAATAAATGCTGGTCCATTGTCTGAGGTCAGAAGAGAGGGGGCCCCGAAACTTGGGATCAGTTCTTTTAGGAGGCAATTGGCAACAGTTTGTTCTCCACAGTTCTTGGTGTGATATGCCTCAATCCATTTGCTGAACATTCACACAATGACCAGTGCTTGCTTTTATTGATGTGCAGGGGGCATGTTGATAAAATCAAGCTTTCAGAAGGTCCACGTGGAGGAGGGAAATGGCCAGGTAACCTTCCCAATATCATATTGTGTACCTACGGTACATTGTTTATCTAGGTGTTCCGCAGCTTGGCAAAAGTTGGTGTTGAGAAAACATCCCATCTCGACCAACATGAGAGGAATCATGAAAGCGAGCCATAGGTGAAAGCTTAAACATAGGTAGACCTATTTTTCCATTAGCTCCTACCCATAATTATTCCTCTGCCTGCACACACCTGTTTTTCTTCCCCATATCTATTTCTATTTCATTTACCTTGCTTTGAATGTACTTCGGATCAAAAAACATCTTCTAGGTGTTGTGGTGTGGGCAGTATTTGAACCATACCTAGTTCACAACCTGTAAGTGCTATCCTCTTCACTTCTCTATCTATAAATGCATTTCCATATGCAATTTAACACTTGGAGGATGTATGGGCTGTGCATTTAATAATGGCGATTCTGCTGGCAATAGGAGGGCCTGTAAAAGATTGTCTATTAGTTGTGCATGCTGAATATGATGACCGACCTTGGTAAGAAACTCTCACATTGCCACAGAGCTGGCTAAAATTATAGTTGACTCCAAAGGTATATTGGCTATCGGTGTATATGTTTACCTTCTTTCCTTTGGCCAAACAACATGCTTTGGTCAATGCAATGAGCTACGCAGCCTGGGCCCTTTTTACGGCAGGCAATTGTGTTCCTTCCAGCAAGTTGCTGGCTGTCCTCATGGCATAGGAAGCTGTAAGAAGTCTCCCCTCATCTCTGAGGCATGATATATTTACAAAGAGATCCCCATCTGCGTCAGGGTGAGGAGTGTCCTGTAGGTTCGGTTGCACCTTTGTGTGTCCGTCAGTGGCAAGCACACAATCATGAAAAGCAACATCAGTGGTTAATTCATTTTCATTATGGTCAGTGGCAAAAGACAGGCAGGGGTCAAAGTGGTGTACCTCTTGATGATAATGTGCGGCGCCAACAGTGTCAATTCATAGTGGGAGAAACATACATTTGTGAGGTGCTGGGGTTTAGTTGTGGTCAGTAATGTTTCTATTGCATGGGGAACATGCAAAAGCAGGGTGTGTGCCAGAACAAGGTTTTCTGACTGTTCCACTGCTAGGGAGGCAGTGGACGCTGCCTGCAAAGAAGGCAGAAGGGCAGCAGCCACAGGGTCTAGGGTGGCAGGATAATAGTCCACCGGAGGGTAAAGTGCACTATGTTTCTGTGTGACTGTTGTACTGGAAAAATATCAAGAAGGGCCACACTTACCGGTAGCCCAATAGCATTATCAAATAACCAGTCAGTTGGGAGTGAAGAAATAGCAATTGTTTATTAACAAAGAAACTCTGCGCAGAGGAGCCCCCTCGTCCACACCAAAATCAGTGCGCCGAGAAGACTGACGATTTACACGTGAGACAAGTCATTTATACCTCATTACATTACATGAAATAACCATATTTGGCAACCTCCCAATAGGAACAGGATCTTAAGGAAGAACCATATATGGCACACAAAGCCTGCTCAGAAGTCTGTTTCTGCTATTGTGGGGAAGGTCAGAAAGGGTAACTCCCTTTCGTCTTGGTACATGGGAGTAACTGCCCGGCGCCGGCAAGAATGTGCTTATCACCTCTGAAGCCAGATGCAACCTTGGGTCTTAGAGCAAAAAAAGCATAGTGAATTCAGCTGTCCTGTAACTCAACTAATTGGAACTCGCTCGGTAAAATGAAAAACAACACGTGATCACTACCCAGGCCCGAGTCGACGAATACAAAATGGCGTTAGCGTGGTTTCTCTAAATGAGGTGTAGATTAAACTATAATAAGAACCAAAGGCTACTCTTCGTTATTAACACTAAATGGTACATAACTATGAATACATGTGCATGCAGCTACATCAGGCTAACAATGTCATATTAGTAATGACAGGAACGGAATTTCGGTACCACAGAACCGCCCTTTTAGCGTGATGTAGCTAAATTAATCTTCAAAGATACCCTCATCTATCTGCATCAAATCTCGAATTTCTAATTGCATCATCTGAGACTTTTCCTTCTTCGAGGGGGGCGGTACCAAGGCAGAGGACACCTTCCTGGCACAATAGGAACAACAGGCAGCCCCACAGTGTATGCATAAGCAACATGTGAACAGAACACTCACTATACCTACTAATACCATTAATATCTTCCATCCCCAGGCTGACAGTAGGCCCCAAAACCAGCCAGAGAGGGACCAATTTCCTGTATCAGTATATATTTCTGCTGCTAAACGGTGTAATTTCTGAATGGCTAAATGGACAGAAGGGGCGGAGTCAGGAATGTATACACAACAAGAGCTGCCGATGACCCGACAAGCTCCTTCTCGATCTGCTAAGATAACGTCTTGCGCCATCCTATTCTGGAGAGAAACGAGCCTCGTAGCCTGAAGCTCTACAGTCAAATTTGTTAATATACCAGCTGTGGTATTAATGACTCTTTCCACTACTCGAAATAACCGCCTCACCTCCTTGCTTGTCATTATAGGTCCTCAAATGGGAAACACTCCCTTTACTATATCCACAAAATGCTGTTTTGGGGTATCAGTTTGATCTGAAAACATAGGTACGTAAATGTCCATATACGGGGAGCAAGGGGACGCTCCTCCTCAGGGATAAATCGACCAAAAGGGTACATTCTAACTAAAGTCCAAGCTATTCTAAAAAATGCAGTCCGTCCTGCCAGAGGGTACTTCTTTCCTTTGTCCGTCTAGAGCATCACAGGCAGGCTCCTATCGTTCATCAAAAGAAAGAAACTCCTTTGTCGATTATTTTCTCCAACTACAACCTGGGCCCCTTTTTAGGTCTCGCCTGTCGATGCGCATGCGCATCGAGCAAGCGAGACTATAGTGGCTCATCCAGACTTTATCTAACTTGCAAGGAATCGTGGCGATTCCTTACAGTGCCCGTGACTTTTAAGCTCAATGCGCATGTGCATTGAGCTTAAAAGCGCGTGCACATGCACCCAGCCGCCTACTCTCTCTCTCAGCCTTCCCACAACTCCGCCCCCTCACTACTTGATTGCACGGCCGCTAGGCCGTGCCTCCCCTACTCTCCTCCCCCCTCCTCCTCTCCTCCCATGCCTGCCTGCCTCAACTCTCCGCCTCCCGCCCCCTCCCCCTGCACGGCCGCTAGGCCGTGCCTCCCCTACTCTCCTCCCCCCTCCTCCTCTCCTCCCATGCCTGCCTGCCTCAACTCTCCGCCTCCCGCCCCCTCCCCCTGCACGGCCGCTAGGCCGTGCCTCCCCTACTCTCCTCCCCCCTCCTCCTCTCCTCCCATGCCTGCCTGCCTCAACTCTCCGCCTCCCGCCCCCTCCCCCTAGTTGAGCCTTGTGACGCTTACTCACATCGGAGTCGAATGTCCAGTAAAAACGAAGGAAAGACTGATTGAGGAAGCGATGAAGAAATACTGGGTGAAAAAATCAGGCACCCGAAGCTTTGTCCTTTTATAATGACAGGTCTAATATGTGCTGAAATTGGAAAAAAAGCCATAAGATGTGATTTGTGTTCGATCAGCAGTATAACTAATCAAAGTTAAATCGCACGGAGGCACACTTGCTAACGAGAAAAATTCATTAACAAATACGTATGAGTAAGCATTGCATAGCAAATAAACAATTACTCAGGCATAATCAAGAGCAGGCGTTTTCCCCCAAAGAACTGAAACACCAGAAATCGATATCTTGCCGTTCAGGGACTTCGAGAGATAAATTGTGGTGGTTCCAATATGGCCGCTCGGCTGTAGCAATCGGAGACTTGAGTAACACAGTCCACTCTCTATGTTTACTAGAGGCGCCAATTTCAGTTTTTTTTAAAACCGTACTGGAACCTCTGCAGCTGTTATATTAAGGGAGCAGAAAACGTCTATTCAGGTAACATGGGGAGAGGTGTGCAGCCGATGGGTTGGGTTGAGTTGACACCAGGGAATGCAGGCACAGGAGTCGCCTCGATCGTACTGCAAACATACACGAATTTAGGGATTCTTAGTCATCCAGTGGTATAAAGCTGTCATTTGCCAATAACAGTTTTGTCAGTGGCAACTTCGTTTTTGCAATCGCTTGGACATAGAAAACCGGCCCCATGTCACAACGGTTTCCGGTAGTTCTACGGTGACCAGATGTTCGCAACTAAATCATCGGCAATGTTAATCGTTTTGGCTTGAGTTGTACATGAAAATACAAACTTGCTCTATTGCCTCTGACTGTTCGTGTCTCTATTCTGGGCTGCTACTGTCGCGTGATTTAGGGAGACCTGCCAGACCAACTTGCATTCATTCCTACCGATCCCTCTTAGGTCTTTGCTAGAGACCTGGTATTTGAGAGATGCCGAGTGCGTCAGTAGTATGTGAATGCTACTCAGTGTGGGATTGTTGTCTGCTAGTATGTGATGAGCGTAAGAATCGTTTCAGTGTGAGAGCTAGTCAGTAAGGCGGCTGAGAGTGCTTGTATTTACTAAGTTTTACTTTTACACCTTAAAGGCTTCAACGTTCACATCATGTTTTCATTAAGGCAATGGCTAAAGAGACAGTGTGTACTAATTTAACAATGGGTGGCTCTTACTCATGAGTTAACACTGCATAAATCATTCATAAGAGTTTTTTCATCTGCTACTGATCCGCGAGATTACCTTTCCAGAGGCTGTTCAAAGAAAGGGGACATTAATGACCCCTCCTATCCATTTATTTACTTTCAAGAACTAATGACCACTGACCCGCCAACCCCCAATTTGTATCACTGATTCATACCTCATCTATGCAACTGATTGTATTAATTGCTGTAGCCACTCATCCACGCAACGCCACTCATCCACGCAACGCCACTCATCCACGCAACGCCACTCACCCACGCAACGCCACACACCCACGCAACGCCACTCACCCACGCAACGCCACTCACCCACGCAACGCCACTCACCCACGCAACGCCAAGTAACCAAAAACATTTCCATGACAAAAAGGAGTCTCTGGCCCTTAATCCACCCACCATATGCAAGCGTTTTCATCAGCATAGCATATAGCATATCTACTAGTGATTTTTAGTTAAAGCTTTTACAAATGTTTATTGCTTTTTTGATTTGTAATTCTTTAGCATTGGCTACAAAAAATAAAAATGCAAAAGATTTACAACAAAAAACCCATAAACAATTCTAAATGCACTAACTCTAACGCTGCGAGACCTATTGCATTTCCAATGCTTGTTCCTTTTGTTTCTCAGTTTTTCTTTCTGAACAGAGCAATACAAAGTTCCAGCTCTCAACGGGTTCAGTCCAGTGTCTCGCTCAGTACCCCCAAGATTCTCTAGAAAGTCCCTACCACTAAAGTCTTTCTCTATCTCCTACAATTATTGGGGGTACCGTGTCGGTTTCTGGGCTGCAGGTTGCATCGAGCCTGACCTGGCAACTCTTGATCACTAAACAAAACAGATGAAGAAGCATCCAAGGTTTCCATGAACCTTTCGTGTAACAACTGGAGCAACAGATTCAGAGGCCAATTCAGCACTTGTTGACGCAGACTCTCTCGTGCCCTCGGCTCCCCTTTCTTGCCCTTCAATTTCCTGGGCGTCAGAAAAAGGAACTACGCAAGGAAAACTTTCACCTTCCTGGGTCAATATTCCTTCTGGATTCAGACGATCAAAAGGAAGGGGAAGTGGCACCTTTTTAACATGATCAACGTGGATCCAGTGCTTCCGTCCAGTCACCTTCACCGCTGTTCAGGTGGCCAGCAAAACTTGCACCGGTTCCGTCCACCTAGGCTCAAGGCTCGATTTCCGCTGATATTGTTTTTGACCATTACCCACTGGCCGGGCTCCAAAGGATGTCCTGAATCCTCCGGCAGGGGCTGCAATACATCAGATACCTGTTGGTGAATAGAACGGAGGTCTTTAGTCAAAGCATACAAATAATCTGTCATCATTGGATAATCTATTTCTCTAAAACTTCTTGGACTAGGAATACCCCATACATTAGCTGGTCGTCCAAAAATAACCTCGTACGGGGACAGACCGGAACGGGAATGAGGGGTCATGCGCAAAGACATCCAAGCCAAGGGGAACGTGTCTGGCCACCGCAACCCGGTACTTTCCTGAATTTTAGCCATTTTCAACTTCAAAATCCCATTGTATTTCTCAACTAACTCAGCGGATTGAGGATGTCGAGCAGCATGAAATTTCTGTTTTATGTGTAATCCATTACAGATATGTCTGATAATATCAGCATTAAAATGGGTCCCGTTGTCCAACTATATGACCCAGGGACCCCATATCTTGGAAAATATTCCTTTATTAGGGCTTTAGCAGTTGCTAGTGCAGTATTTTCCTTGGTAGGGTAAGCCTCTACCCACTTACTAAATGCACACACCACTACCAAGACATACTTCAGATTATTCACTCCCTCCAATTGGATATAATCCATTTGGAGCACCTCAAAAGGTAAAGAGGGTGGTGCAAAATTCCCACTAAGGACACGTTCTCCTCCTCCAGGATTGTATCGTAAGCAAACCATACAATGTTGGACCAGAGGGGTAGCAGTTTTTAAAATATTGGGATTATTCCAAACTGGATCCAGTAAATGACAAATTCCTTTTGGTCCTATATGTGCATTCCCATGTGCCATAGTTACCACCGCATTGACAAAAGCATTGGGAAGCATCCATCGTTGCTTCTCACTTAAATCAACCCAACAGCCATTATCATCCAACCTTCCTACTTCATTCTCCCATCGGGCCAATTCAGCAGGGGTAGCTTCCTTCTGTATCTCTCGAACACTCTCCATGGTATTATCGAACATATCAGACTCCTCCACCCACCTGGCTGAATTTACGTACATCGGGGACATTTTAGATTTGGCAGTGTCTTTTGCAGTTTGGTCAGCGAAAGCATTTCCTTCTCCCACAGTATCCACTATGGCTTTATGAGCACTACATTTAACAATTGCTACCTTCCAGGGCAGGGTCAACGCAGTTAACAATCTTAATATCAAAGGGCCATGTTGTATCCGTTGGCCATGGGAAGTAAAGAATCCCCTTTCCGCCCACAGCTTCCCAAAACTATGAGCTACACCAAAGGCATACTGGCTATCTGTATAAATGTTTACCTCTAGTCCCTCACTTAACTCGCATGCCCGTAACAGGGCTATTAGCTCAGCTGCCTGTGCAAAATGATAGGTAACTCGAGACGTTCCAACTACAGTACTCAGGGTGGTGATTGCATTTGCAGCTGTCGTTGTGCCATCTGGTAGTTTAAAACGAGAACCATCCACATACAACTCCCCTTGGGGGTCAAATAGGGGCGTGTCTTTGAGGTCCATCCGTCCCTTCGTTTCTTCTTCTGTCCGAAATATACAATCATGTATGTCATTGTTTGGTTCATCCGAAGAGAGGGGTAGTAACGTGGCTGGATTCAGAGTGGCACACCTTTTTATAGTAATACAAGCAGCCCGTCCGGACGTTGACCGGGGAGGAAGTAGAATGTCTGCAATGGTCCTAATAGGCAAAGCAAATTTATTTCAAAATTTCACGGTATACCACATTTTTTGTTTCATGGGAGTCTGGACGGAGACTAAATTGGGATCTGTGCGTGTGTGAAACAACTGTCTGTTTAATTTTGTGTTTGTATGTTTTGAGGCTGCTACGCTGACTCGCTTCAGCACCCGCCTGAGCCGCTGAGCAATATGGAGCCACGAGCGTGTTTGTCTGGCCCAAAGCATACGCACATGAATCTGTGCGTGTGTGAAACAGCAGTCTGTAAAATTGTTTGTTTTCCTGTTTTCCCGCTGCTACGCGAATCCAGCCCCGGAGCAATATGGAGCTGCGAGCGTGTTTGTCTGGCACAAAGCACATGCACGCGAATCTGTGCACACGCACACAAATCTGTGCGTTTGTGAAACAGCAGTCTGTTGAATTTTTAGTTTTCCTATTTTCCCGCTGCTACGCTGACTCGCTTCAGCACCCGCCTGAGCCCCAGAGCAATATGGAGTCACGAGCGTGTTTGTGTGGCACAAAGCACACGCCCACAATGACGGCCATGCCCACAAGGCAGTACTGTGAACGCTTGGTTTTGTGTGTGTGAAACAGTAGTCTGTTTAATTTTTAGTTTTCCTGGTTTCCCGCTGCTACGCTGACTCGCTTCAGCACCTGCCTGAGCCCTGGAGCATGTTTGTGTGCTACAAAGCACAGGCCCACAACCACGGCCACGCCCACAAGGCAGTACTGTTGCACGCACCCACAACGACGGCCACGCCCACAAGGCAGTACTGTGAACGCTTGCTTTTGACCGATGCCGCGCACGCAGCTTGGTTTTGACGAATGCCACGCCCACGCCCACAGGGACTACTTTGCCCCTAACCTTCTTTCACCCTTCTAATGTATATGGTGGGCTGCTGCATAGCCTATGTCCATCTACTGAAACTGTCCTTTCCAATGCTGTATTGGGTGTTGTGATTGGCACTGTGGTTCCTGAGCTTACCCGCCTCAAAGGTTTGGGTTCTCTCTTTATTATATTAGTATGGATGAGGAGCAAACAAAGTCAATTAGTATCCAGTAAGACGTGCACTTGTAAGGTGCTGTGTCTTCGTTTTATTCAAAAGTGTGTCCACAGCGTGCGGTACCATCACTGTGAGGTCAGCATTTAGCACAAGTCCTTCCGACTGCCTAATGGCCACCGCGGCAGTAGCCCTCAAACAGCTAGGAAGTGCTCTAGCGACATGATCCAATACGGCTGAAAAATAAGCACAAGATCTTTGCTTACCACCAAATCCTTGCGTTAAAACTGAAAGCGAACAACCGTCTACCTCGTGCACGTAAAGTACAAAAGGTTTTCGGTAGTCAGGAGTTCCTAAAACAGGTGCAGAACAAAGAGCAGTTTTTAAAGAATCAAAAGCTTTCTGACACTCATCCGTCCAGGGTAAGGGTTCATGCACTTCTTTCGTAATCAGATATAACAGTGGTTTAGTAAGAAGAGAAAAATTAGGAATCCACTGGCGACAGTAAAAGGTTATGCCAAGAAATGCACAAACGTCTCGTTGAGTACGAGGAACAGACATGTTAAAAATAGTAGACACACGTTCAGGAGTCAACTTCCTCCCCTCTTTTGACAGTAGATGACCAAGGTAGGTCACCTCCTGTCGACAATATTGAAATTTAGAAAGGGATACTTTATTTCCATGGACTGCTAAATGGGACAGTAAGTTAACCGTAGCTTCTTTGCAGCCCTCCTCCGTATCAGACGCCACCAACAGGTCGTCTACATACTGGAGAAGGACGTTTCCTGGGAGTAAAATCAATTCATCCAAAATTACTTTTAAAGTCTGGCTATAAACACTAGGGCTTTCTGTATAGCCTTGAGGAGCACAACAAAATCTAAAGCTACGGCCTGATAACGAGAAGTCAAAAATATGTCTACTCTCAGGGTGTATAGGAATGCTGAAGAAAGCATTCTTTAAATCAATAACTGAGACAAATTTAGCAGTAGGGGGAATCATAGTAAGTATCGTTGAGATATCTGAAACTACTGGATATTGTGGTACCACCACTTTATTAACCTCCCGGAGGTCAATTACAAAGTGGTACTTATCAGCATAATCAGGACTGCTCCCTATAGGAGCCTTCTTTAAAATCGGTAATATGGGGCTATTACATGTGTTAGAAGCTGTTTCTTCCACCACGCCTTTCTCAATCAAATCCTGTATTTCCGACATTAACGCTTTCTCTCCTGCTGGGGATACTTTATACTGTGGAATACGAGGCAACCGAGCATTGGGTTTCAACGTGATGGAAACTGGTGGAATATTCAATAAGCCTACATCAGTATCACCAGTTGCCCACAACGTAGGAGGAATGGCCGCCAGTTCCGGAGGGAGCTGGTCGTTTTTCATGACATTCTGTTTGGTATATTGTTCCGGTGACTGTACTGTCAAATATACTCCGTCGGAGAACAATAAATCTTAGCGTGCATCTTTTTTAACAAATCCAATCCCAATAAAATTTCCCCACATTGCGATGTCAGCAGAAATGGAGAATCTACTGTAACTGGGCCTATCGTAAATGAGAGTGGCTTCGAAATGGGGCTTATTACTGTAATACCAGAAAATCCAACTGAAACATTATTATGCCTGGACAGAGCAGCCCCTGGGACCAATGAATGGGCAATCGAACTGTTCATTGCACCCGTGTCCACTAAAAAAAATTCTTACACTCCCATTATTTGTCTTTTAACGTAAGGCCCCTTTTGGTCCACGGGTACTGACACTTGGACCCTTCTCTGTCCGTGGCTGTCCTATGCATAAAAATATCCATCTGAGTCATCTATTCCATAATTTTCATTGTGATACTGCTTCCCGTTGGTATTATCAAAATAATTCCCTCTGGACTCACCTCGTATCACTTCCTCTCTTTTCAGGTCGCCTCGATCAACACCACCCCGTCCTCTTCCTCTACCTCTGCCTCTCACAGCTCCATTCTGTACTAAAAGGAAAGGACACTGAGCTCGCCAGTGCCCTTCCTGTTTACAATAAGCACACTGATTCTGGCCCAAAGCAACAGCTGGACCTCCTCCTCGTCCTATCCCTGCCCCTCTTGGAACAAACCCCCTTCCTCCTCCTTCATTTCTGCCACGTCCCGAGCCACCTGTTGTAATAATACACGAGTTTTAAGATCCTTAGTCTTTTTATCCGACTTGTCTTTACTCTCATTTTCCCTATGCTCATAATATTGGGCCATACTAAATATAACTGAGGGAGTAGAGGTGGTCCAAGTACTTTCAGCAGCCTGGAGCCATGCTGATATTTCCGGTAATAAATTAGTCACAAATCGATTAACAAACAGTCTTACTCCCCCTTCTACCGATAAATCCTGTCCACTGAAATCGATAAACACGCCTTCAAATCGAGTAAAAAAATCTGATACACTTTCATCCTTTTTCTGTCCACATGCAGTCAGTTTATCCCAGTCCACTTTTCGGGGTGGAATTAGAGTGTGCATATATGTAATAATCCGACCTGGCAAAGCCAACATTTTGGCTCTAGGTTTATCCCCGGGTTTCCGTTGCCCATCCCAAGCCTTAAATTGCTCCAACGTCCCCCCTAACTCATTAGCGTGAGGATGGTTGTGTACCTGTTACCAGACATCAACTGGAACCAACAATCCAAAGAATAACTATATATCAGCCAAAGTCATTACAGCTGAAGAAGCTGCTTCAGTAAGCTCCTTATAATAGGCAGTGGGATTTTTACGTGGATCGGGTAAATGGGATTTTAGGGATAAGACTTTGCTTCTTTTCCAAGGAGTATATACCCACTGTTCTTGAAATCGTGCTTCAACTCGGGCCTGAATGACCTGATTGGCGTTATCCTTAAGTTCCGGAACTTCAGGATGATAAATTGGATGGACTTCTCGCATGGGATGCTGGGAATGCCATGTGGGACATTTTGTAAATAATCTTTGCCGATATCGCATAATGGTAACTAAATTTCCATATAGATGCTCCGGTCCTAGTTCCAACTTATGGGCCCAGTCCACAATATCGTATAGGACCTGCGGTGCTCTCCCATCCTCAAAAATTGCTCCCATAAAGAAATCAACCGATTAGCCATGGTTTCTAAGGTATATTGCTGCATAACCGGTTCATAATCCTTCACGGTTCCCCAAATATCCTCAATATTGTAGATAGCATTCCGCACCCACTGGGACGCCTGATCTATCACCATCTGTTTTTCCTGGCATCCTACAACAGCTCGTGTATATAATCGTCGAACGCCCCCCATTCCGGGAGCATGGGATGGGGTCTAATCCAACCTAGCAGGAGTTGAAGTGGCTGACTGGGAAGGCCAAGCCACCGAGGACGAAGGGGAGATCAATGTCATTGGGGACATGACATGGGTTAATGAATCACCGGTCAATAAAGTAGCCATTGCAGGGGTCCAAGTGAAAGGAATAGAAATAGTTCCCGTTGACATAGTCGTGGCAGAAGCCAAAGGGGCCGTACCTAACACAACGGGTACTCCGGAGACCAGGGGTATTGCAGGATACACTCGATGCGGAGCATAAGGGGTTGGAGGTCGCGTATCTAATAAGTCCTCTATTTCATCTTCCACCTCAGTCGAGCTGTGTAACTTTTATCTGCCTGCAGTCGAAACTGTCTGTCTAAACACTCTAACTTTTTCTCAGTTTGTTCTTTATCATATGCCAAAGCCTTTTGAGTTATAGTCTGACCATTCTGTATTTTTAACAACTTCTCTTCTCTAATTCGACGACGTTTTGCCATAATCTTAAAGAATCAAACATTCCCTGCCGACTTCTTTTAGCGAACAAACGATCCTGTAAATACTGTATCTTCCTCTCATCAAAAGACCCAGTTACAGGCAACTGTAATTCTTCGTTATCCTTGGTGTATCTATGCCAGAGATTGCTGAATAAAATGGGCGTAAGACCATGTTTTACATACATATCTAAATTTGGACTGCCTTCTGGTGGGGCATGCTGACTTTCATCTAATCGTGTATTTTTCCGCCGACAACAACATCCAAAACATATTTTACTAAAACAGGAAATTTTTAGGTGATCACCCTTCACACTTCGTCACACACGATCAAAACATGGCCATGTTCATTCACCCTCAATCTTCGTTAATTCCACACCAACCATACACACACATTTTTAGACATACAACTTTTCACATCAAAAGGCAAACATTTTTTCTTTTCAATTTTCGATCGTTATAAAACCGCCAAGGAACGGAGCCCGTTGAATCCCGTTCAAAGAGAAGTTGTGAACCTCCAGCCACCGGACCAAACAGAAACAAAGAAAATCAGGCAGACCGAAGACTACCGAGAGGTCATCAGACAGGAATTAACCACAAACCGGCCTACAGACCATCCCGTAGTCTTCCTGGTTCACCTTCAGGACTATTCTGACTGAGCCCGCTACCTTAGCGCCACTTCAGATGTGTCCAGAAGTCACCCAGGCAGAACCACGGGCCTTTCTGAGGACAGTCCGGCCGGGTGTGCACTCAAAAAATGCCATACCGAGGCGTCTGATTGTAACCTCTATTATTCACCAAACAAGTCCGTGGAGCAACTGCCCGTGCAGCCTCAATGCTGCCCCGTCACATCTCCTAAACTCCTCATGGTACGCCGACCACCAAACCATAAAATCATTTAACTGTTTGCTCAATCATTTCTAAATAGCACAATCCATAAACAACAAACGAATACACTCACCTGGCGTACTCAAGTAGGATTGCAAGTTCTCCACTGCCCACTCCCGAAGATCAACTTGGATCGGTTCCTGGGTTACACCCGTAGGACTCCGGCGAGGGGTCACTAGCAGCTGGGGCTCTCTGATCGCGAGAGCGGAGTCCGACCAAAATCATATATCCGTCCACCCCCTCGACCAGAGCAATCCCCCTAAGGTCCTTATTTCACCACGCATTACGGGAGGACGACCCCAAATGCGGAGTCCCGGCGGAGTCGCCAACTGTTGTACAGGAAAAATATCAAGAAGGGCCACACTTACCGGTAGCCCAATAACATTATCAAATAACCAGTCAGTTGGCAGTGAAGAAATAGCAATCGTTTATTAACAAGGAAACTCTGCGCAGAGGAGCCCCCTCGTCCACACCAAAATCAGTGCGCCGTGAAGACTGACGATTTACACATGAGACAAGTCATTTATACCTCATTACATTACATGAAATAACCATATTTGGCAACCTCCCAATAGGTACAGGATCTTAAGGAAGAACCATATATGGCACACAAAGCCTGCTCAGAAGTCTGTTTCTGCTATTATGGGGAAGGTCAGAAAGGGTAACTCCCTTTCGTCTTGGTACATGGGAGTAACGGCCCAGCGCCGGCAAGAATGTGCTTATCACCTCTGAAGCCAGATGCGACCTTGGGTCTTAGAGCAAAGAAAAGCATCATGAAGTCAGCTGTCCTGTAACTCAACTAATTGGAACTCGCTCGGTAACATGAAAAACAACACGTGATCACTACCCAGGCCCGAGTCTACGAATACAAAATGGCGTTAGTGTGGTATCTCTAAATGAGGTGTAGCTTAAACTATAATAAGAACCAAAGGCTACTCTTCGTTATTAACACTAAATGGTACATAACTATGAATACATGTGCATGCACCTACATCAGGCTAACAATGTCATATTAGTAATGACAGAAACGGAATTTCGGTACCACAGTGACCACTCCCAAGGAGCAACCCCCTTTCACATGGCTAAAGAGGTGGAAATTGTTGGAGAGTAGGGTCTGCTTCCTATGGTTACCCCCACATTTTGCTGTGTTTCACTGGTTTTTCAACTTTAGTCTGGCTGTGGCCCTGCTAATCAGGACCACAGCCCAGCTGTTCTCTCTCTAAATTGATTCCATGTACATTAGGTACATACCAAACTGGTTACTGAGTTACCTTGTGAGCCCCTAGTATATGGTACCTTAGATACCAAGGGCATAGGTACCCCAGAGGCTTACCAGGGGCTGAAGCATGTATTATGCCACCCCTGGGAAGCCTTCCAAAATGCAATTGTAGCATGGGTAAGGTGGTGTAAGCACCCCTTACTGGGATATAGTATACCTAGATCCACCATTTAAAACAGACACATATTAACCTATAAGTCACTCCTATGGCACGCCTTGACAATCCTGAAGGAAGAGTGCTTGGGTTTGTGTGAGAGGGTGCCCTAGCATGAGCTGAGCCCCTCTGCAGCTTTCGGAATCCCTTCCTTATATCTGTTCTGTGATATGGCCATACCATATACTCTTAAGTGCATTATAATCCTCGCAGTTAATGCTAACTTTGGTTTGGCTTTATCAAAACATGTTGTGTTTGGTGTCAAACACTTTGGAATACTACCCCACCCCGCCAGTCCTGGTGGCGGGGTAGCATTCCACCCTTCTAGAGGGAGAAGACATGTACACACTGGTATACCCGGGAATAGTTTTAAATAGCCTCAGCATCACAAAATGGATGCTGCTGCCACAGACACGAGTCTGACCTCCTGCTGCTGGACGAAACTCCGGCAGGGGAGGCCTGGACAATAGTTTCCTGTCCAGGGAGGTGCCAGCACCTCCCCAGACAGGCTTTAGTGTATTGGGACAGGGTGGGTTGCATTCAGTGAATGCTTTTGAGACACTACCTGGGGTACACAAAGTGCTCCATTCATTTCCCAGTTTAAACCGGTTGCTGGGGCACTCAGCCCCAGCTCTGGCGCAAAACTGGACAAAGGGGAAGGGGTGTAACCACCCCCTCCCCAGGTCCTCCCATAGGTGGGACCCTAGAGTTAGTCCAATCCCTAAACTTAGTATAAGTATGGGAACCCAGTCACTAGGACTTTAGATTACCCTGGACGAAACTCTGAAGATGGAATCTTGGACCTTCGACATTCCATATCGACTGGAAGATGGAGGAAATCTCCCTTGGGGTCAAGGAGTGACCTCCCTGTTCAAACAGGCACCACAGAGCATTTTGCCAGTCTGCATTTTCGAGGCTCTAGCCGGATCCCGAAGAACCTACGACACAGGACACAGACTTTCAGACATCTCTGAGGCTGACACAATATCCCAGCAAAGCTGAGACCCGCAGCCGACACAAGAGATGTGGGACCGGAACTCCTGGACATTCTACAATTTTGCAACTGCACCTACTTCCCAAAGTTTCCCGAAGTTGTGCATTGGGCTATTTGTTGCCCTTGCCCCGAGCACCTTTTGCACTGAAGCTGAGAGGCCTACACTCCACGAGTGTTCCTTGAGCCCGTTTTCTTCACCGCAGCTTGAGGCTCCTTCGCGATCCCTAGTCCGTTGGCTAGTGGGTCCCCACAAAGGACAATCCTTTGTTTCTTGAGCTTTCCTGGTTGCTCCAGACGTGTTCTGACTCCCCTCCAAAGGGTGAGTCCCTCAGACCTTGCTGATCTGCACCGAATTCAATCTCTACATCTTGCAAGGGTTGCTGTTGCCAAGGCTTGTTGGGTCCAATCCGGATACCAACGCTGTAGCACTCGACATCCTTTGTGGGACAGCTCGAAATCAGCTCCTGGCCAACGTCGATGCCTCCTGTACCTCGTGGCTGAAGAGTCAAGCTTCACCTACTTCACCTTAAAGCACCCGACATCGGCTGGCATCTTCCTGTCGCCATCCTGGTCACTGGCTAGTGACCCAGACTCTGTCCCTTCTGCTTTCAGGTTCTTCTGATCTCCGATCCACCCTTGGATCCATCCGGACACTTTGCTCCTGGTCGCCTGCAGCACCTCTTTGCAGCTCTCCATAGGAAACGACGACAAAACCCGACACGAAAAGACACCTATGCACTCGGCTTCACTGGGTGAGGTAACACGAGTACTTCGGTGCTCCCGTGGGTCTTGACTCTCAAAGTGTCCAGTACTGAAGGGGTTGCCTCGCATTCCACTCCTAAGTGTCCTAAATATTTAACTTTGTAACTTAAACTTTCCTCATAGAAGTCTATGGTGATTCGCGGCTGTGTTTAGACACTGCACGCGCCCCCCGTGGGTCTCCTGCATCCCTACCTTGGCTGGTTCCTGGTTGCCCCAGCGGTTCTAGAGGCCCTAGGCCTCACTTCTATCCCTCACGTGGTTCTTATACCACTATTTTAGTATATGGTTTGCGAGGCCCTCATGGCAAAATGTATACTGGGCTATTTACAGTGTGCTATTTAAAGTTCTAGTATTGTACTTTGGCCTCTAGCCTCATAAAGAGACTAGAGAGGTTGTGTTTAGAATAAATACATATATTTTATATATATACCTTGTGTGGTGTACTTTCATTTGATTATTCAAGAGATTATAGACAGGTAAAACAAGCTGCTTTACATTCCTTCAAGACTTAGCCTGAAGGCTGCTCTCCACAGCTACCACTAGGATAGCTGTCTATAAAGGTTGTCTTAAACCTACCATCAATAAGGGTCGTTTGGACTGGTGCAAGGTGCCCACTCGAATAGTGGACATCATATGCCAGGCCAACATCTCACAGAAATCATTTGTGTAGTCCGGCAGGCCTAGAGCCGGGATCACAAACAAATCGTATTTCAGGGTAAGGAAGGCAACCTAACAAGCACAGGGCACGGGCTCTGGAACCCCTTTATTGGTGAGGGCTTAAAGGAGGAGAGCAATCAGTGAGAAGTTTGGTATCCAGTGGTGGCAATACCTTCCAATCCCCAAGAAAAACCTCACCTCCTTCAGTGTGCGTAGTCTTGGACAGCGAGTGATGGCTGATATCCTATCAGGCAGCAGTTTTCTAGACCCTTTCATGGCCCAACTACCTAACTGTCAAAGAGAAAACCTGCAACTTCTTGGGGACAACTTGTACCCTTTTAGCACTCAGTGAGACAGCAGAGCTATAGTGTCAGCCATGCATGCCACTTGTGATGGTGAGGCAAGCAATAGGTCATGGATATACTGGATCAATGTTGAGCCTTCTAGTAATGTGAGACTTCTTCAGTGCCTGGGAAAAGATGGATGGACTGTGTGTACACTTGTACAAAACTACACCAAGTATATCTCTTCTGTCTGAAAGTGAATGAGAACAGGTATTGGCTATCGGGGTGTACCTGTATAGTAAAACAAATGCAGAGCTGACGTCCACCACTATGAAGTACTTGGCTGCGGGTGGGATGTTAGATAATATTGTGGATGGGTTGAGCACTATGGGGAATGAGGGGATCACTATCTAGTTTAAATCACAAAGGTCTTTAGTGAAACTGTATACGGGCCCATCTAGGCCCCTGGAGGCCTTCTTTAATGGTAGTATGGGTAGTTGCAAGGGCTATATGTTATCTCCCTTACTATTCCCTGTTGTAATAGGTTACTTATTGTTTGTGTCATTCTCTCCTCACTTTCCCTGGAAATCTTGTATTGTGAGATGTGTGGTAATGAGACTTCTGGCTGTACCCTTGTTTGTAATGGTGGGGAATCTAGGACTTGTCCCACGTCATTCTGGTGATGCGCCCAGGTGTGGTACATTCAGCCTTCAATTGTTGGGGAACCACAGGTTCTGCGCACGTCATGAATGCTTGGAGCAGCAAACCATAGTTTTTGCTCTCCAGGAAGATACCATCAGGTGTACAAAGTATGGTGCATTTTATTTGCAGAGCAAGTCTCGTCCCAGCAAATTCACTAGGCAAGACCTGATTGAAAAGTACTGGTGGAGTAAGGTAATGGGTCCCTTAACTTAATAGTTTTTTATTAAATATTCATTAATCAAGCTTCCTGTCAATCTGACTGCTGTTATTTGTAGTGCCAAAAGGGATGCATCGGGTATCACTGACGTCTTCAGCATTGAACTAGTGGCTCTGGTGTCAACCAAGAAGGGGATGGTCTTGCCATCATGTAGGGACCCGCTTGATCAACCTCAATCGCCAGAGTCGTCAGGCAATCTCACTCTTTAGGGTATTCCTAGCATGTTTCATGTGGTGGAGGATAAGGGGGGCAATACCCATATGGTGAGTCACCATTTGATTTCCATTGTATACAGCCATTCATAGGGGGGAAGCAACAGGAGAGGTGAGTACTGCCCTGCATGATGGTGGGGGCACCATGTATGCATCAGTAAGGGGAGGAGGAGGGCATGGTGTAATCTGATCAAAAGCGTTAGGGGGGTAGACCTGTTCAGTAGTCTGAGTGCCCTGCATTCCCGTACTTCCAACTGTCACGTGGGGGTGTGGCAAGGGACAGGTGTCTCTTCACTGACCTGACTGGGCACATGCAAAACATGTGGTCCCTGGTGGGGGCTCAAACGTTGTCTTTCCGCCACCTCGTCCTCCCCTTTCTCTTCTCCTTTCAACTATGCCCCTTCCCCTACCCATTGCAGCATTATTCTGATAAAATTGTTCTTGTGCGACCATTAACTACACCTTATCCTTTTGTACCTTTGACTCCTCCATTGCCTGCATGTGTATCTGGTAATCTGCACAGGATATAGCAGCAGCAATCACTTTTTCTACCGGTTCCTGTTGCCAGCAGACAAAGGAGGGTTTCAAATGCGTGCAGGCCTTGTTCAAGTGTGGTGACACAGGCCAGTAGTCCCTCTTCCAGGAGGTTTTGCATACCACTATTTTGCTGATATAGCTGTAGGAGGCGGTCATAATAGGCATTCACTGTCTTATCCTTGTCTTAGGTAGTATTTACTATATTTGACCAGTCTGCTCTGTCGCTGTCTTCACATGCGTTATTACGTTCCCAAGTTAAATGGTCACTTCATCACTAGGCTCCCTGTCCTACTACCTTACTGGCTCTGCCACCGACCATGCAAAAATGCGCTTGCACTCCTTCCTATTCCGACGGGACCCTGCCGGAGTACTTCACCCATTTCCTTCAACAGTTTGATTTTGCATAGACAATGTTTGATATAGGGCAGATTTTCCATATTAAAACCTGTACATTAGCTGCATTCATGACGTGGTCGGCAGACTGGTCCTCTAACCTTTGCTGGCAAAAGGGTTTAATCATTCTTGGTAGTGACATATGTTTATTTTCACAATCTCTAATCAACTGCAATCGCTCTCCCCCGCGTCCCTTGCTGAATAGTTGCTTCCTTTCTCACGTTAAAGAGGAAAGGCAGACTTGAAATCATGCCCAGGGCTACTTTAGTAAGCTCCTCTTTCAGCAGCCCGTGTAGCTGTGTGCAGCTCTGAGCTTCTTCAACCTGGGATAGGTTAGTGTGTTGGCCACCTGTGGTACTATCTGCATTTGTATATACTGTTGTTATTGGTGTATAGGGAGGGGGCTCATTACCCTCCCCGTAAAATTGTCCTCCAAGAAAGGATCTGTGCTCTCCACAGTCTTCCTCTGGTGGTGCGCTAGCCAGGAGAATGCAGGGAAACACACCACTTAATTCAAGGTGAAATGTGCGCCTATTTTCATTCGCAAGCCTGCGCAGCTGGACTTTTCCGTAGAGCCAGCAATTTCAAGGCGGGAGGCTGTCATGTTGGCTGTCTCCCGTTCTAGCTCCTCCATTGTTATTGTTGCCGGTGTGTTGTGTTTGAGTGCAAAATTTAAGTATTCCTCTGCCATGGTGGTCGCTTGCAACGCTTGTGGGAGGGGGTGTCTTGATACGTAGTCAGCCTGATTGTGTTCCTTCCCTGGCTTATGTATTATTTTGAAGTTATAGTCCATTAGCCGTATCCCCCACCTCTCTATCCTTGGTGGTATGTTTGCATTTGGGTTTCCGTATATTGTGATCAATGCTTGGTGGTCCGTTATTATTGTGAACGGTTTTCCGTAGATGAACATGTGATAGTGTTCAAATGCCCATACTACCGCCAAGCTCTCTTTTTCCTGCTGGGAGTATCCTTTTTCTATGTCCGATAGGCTTTTGCTCCCATAGGCTACTACGCTTCTTAGGGAGTCTTTTCCTGGTTGGTGCTGCGCCAATATCGCCCCTAATCCGACTGGGCTGGCATCTACCGTCAGTTCAGTGCACAGCCTCGGATCAAAATACGCTAGGTGATCTACTGCTGTCACATCGTGTCTGATCTCTTCAAACGCTTTGCTGCATTCTTCAGTCAATGTGAAACTCTGGCCCTGCTTTGTCAATTCTCTCAACAGTGCGCTCACAGTAGCAAAGTCTTTAATGTATCTTGCACAATAACTGGCAAGGCGGAGGAATGATCTCACTTCCGCCACGTCACTCGGTTGTTTTGCTTTTTCTAACGTATTCACTTTGCTGTAGTCTGGCCGCATGTCTTTCTTTGAGAAGATGTGGCCAAAGAAGACTAGTTCATCCCGCTCCAGTTCACATTTCGCCTCATTCAGTGTCAGACCGGCCTGCTCTAGATGAGAGCACACATCTCGCAATGCCTTGTTGTGTTCCTCATTTGACTTGCCAAACACCAGGATGTCATCGCTGTAATTTAAGCTATTTTTCACTGGCCTTATTACCTGTCGTATTGTTTCCTGAAATATCTCAGCAGCGGACGATGTTCCAAAACTCAAGCGTTTATACCTGAAGAGACCTAGGTGTGTTGAAAACGTTGTGATGTATCGAGACTGAGGATCGAGCTCTAACTGGTGGTATCCCTTACATAAGTCTAATTTACAGAAACGCCTTGTGCCTGTTAGACAGCTGATCATATCATCCAGATGCGGGCCGGGGTGCCTCTCACGTTCAATTGCTTTGTTTGGTATTCTCATGTCAACACAGATTCTTATTTTTGACGTGTCTTTCTTTGGTACTGCTATGATCGGTGACACCCAAGGTGTTGGTCCTTCTGCTGGCTGTATTATATCTTGCTTCAGTGGTGCTTCAAGCTCTTCCTCTACTTGCGGCTGCAGGTGTATTGGCACTCTCCGATGATGTTGCGCTATAAGCCTCACTGTTTCATCAATGTGCAGCGTTATTTGCCGTCCTTTTAACTTCCCTAGTCCTTGCAGTAGCTTGGGGTATTCTTTCAAGATGCTTCTCTTCTCTGACATGTTGTATGTCATCTCAAGGAGACCCATCATCTGTGCTGTGATGTTGCTCAGTAGGCATGGTGCTGGAATGTCTCCCTTCAGCACGTGAATATCTTCTTTTGTCTTTTGATCTTTGTATGTTAGTTCCTCCGTAAATGTTCCCATGTTTGTTACGGGCGTCCGGGATCCTCAGGTGAATACTTCAACTCGGGACTGTCTCAGTGTTGGTTTTATTTTCATTTTTTCGTACTCCGACACACACACATGATGTTGCATGTTGCGCCGCTGTCTAGGACAAATTTTGCTTTGTGTGATCCTACAGTTATGGTCACAGATTCTGTCTTTTTCATTTTGTTTTTGTCCACGAGACAGATCCTTTCTTCTTTGTCAACCTCATCTGAATGTTCGACAATGGCGTCCGACATGAGGTAGAGTCGTTCTGCCTTTTCTTCTTGCTCTTCTTCAGGAGCTCCTTGTTCCTGTTTTGACATGTCTGACATGCCTGCTTGGCGGCATTCGTGGTCTTCCCGCTCTTCCTCTGTCAGTCCTGAAGTGCAATCCCTGACATGCACTGGCAAAGTGGTTGCTTCCATTGCATTTCCTGCATGTCTGGCCAAATGCTGGGCATGGGCCTCTGTGTGGAAATTCAAGTCCGCACCTGTAGCAAGTTACCTCCTGCTGTTTCTTTGGTGTCTGTTCATTTCTGTCTTTCTTCCAGCCGCTCGTGCGGTTGTTGCTGGTTATGCGATGTGCTTGTTCCACTAGTTTTTCTTTTCCTCGCGCCATCTCCTTTGTGTGTGCTGTCGCTCTTGCCTCTGCTCTTGCCAGTGATAAGATATTTTCTAGTGACGTTGGTTCCTTTAGAATTCTCGCACGGAACTCCGTGTCACGCAACCTTCAATGATACGCAGTCTGATTGCTTGTTCATTATCAAATTTATCGAATTCACAGTCAGTTACGAGCTTTCGTAGTCTCGTTGCAAAGTCATTGAGTGTTTCATCCGTCTCTTGGAATGTGATCGTGAAGGTGTATCGCTCAAAGTCTACATTCATGTGTGGGTCAAACTTGTTTGTTAGGCATTTTTTTAGTTTGTCGTAGGTGGCAGTCTCCTCTTCTGGCAGTGTCACTAATAGATCTTCAATATCATCACCTACTAAGTTTAGTAATAAACCTAGTTTTTTCACGTCAGTCACGTCGGTGGCTTCCATGTATCTCTCAAAACGCCTGACCCATTTCTCCCATCGTATGCCTACTTGTGGCTCAGATAAGTTGAATGGTAGCGGTCTTCGGTATTGTGCACTTTGTCTTTCTACCTTTGGCTCTGCCATCCTTTTTGCCTTTGCTTGTGCTTTATTGTTTCTTTGGTGTTCTTCCTGGCATTATTTTGTTACTTCTTATCACTTTGCCTTTGCTTGTGCTTTTATTCTTTCCTTTTGTGCTCTTTCTGGCACTCTTTCACTATTTCTTTCTTTCTTTGCCTTTGCTTGTGCTTCCTTACTCCCTTTTGTGCTCTTTTTGGCACTCTTCGCTCTTTTTGTTTGATTCCTGACTTCAAAATGGCCGCCGCGCTGTTCTCTCTTCCTATTGGTCTTTTTGCCTGAATTCAAAATGGCCGCCGGCAGTTTCGCGAGACTTCACGACCAATCAGAGCGTTGCCTGACTTCAAAAATGGCAGCCCGATTTCTCTTCGCGCTGATTGGCCCTTGCCGCCTGACCTGAAAATGGCCGCCGCTCTTCTCGCAAGATCTCGCGTTTCAAGTTGTTCACTTCGCGTGTTTACTCGGCTTCTTCAGTCTTCTTACCCGACTGCTGCAGGACGCTTCCTTCTTCTTCAGCGACGGTCGGGGTGGGCTGCCGCACCGTTTTCCTCATTTGTACACGAGACTGGGTGGGCTCCTGGTCTCGATGATGTCGTCGCTCATCCCTCGACGCGACGCACGGCAGCTCCCTTTCCTTTCATCAATCCTGGGCACACGATGCACGTCCTTCGTCGCCTGTTGTCGTGTTGTGCAGCCCCCAGGAAATACAGGACACGGTGGTAGGTGATAAGGCTTCTTTATTTGCTTATCGTTCGGCGTACATGTTCCCTGACCTCTTGCCCCGAGGTCCAGCCCTAGAATGTCCCTTGTCCCTTCCTGTCCCCTCCCCTAACCGGAAGCGGTGTCCGGTGTCCTCTGGCCTCTGCCCTTTGCCCCAGGGTCCTAGTGTCCCTGGCCAGGGCATGACAGAGGCTACCCTTATGCATTACATATTTTAATTGCCACTCCCGCAGCACCTTTAAAGAACTTTTACACAAAGCAACACCTAGAACTAGAACTCAGTTATCTATAAATAGCCCCTTCACAGAACACTCTTCCTCTTATAAATGCTGCACCTGGTGAGATAAATTGCACTTACGTTGC
This sequence comes from Lissotriton helveticus, assembly GCF_964261635.1. Classification (NCBI taxonomy): domain Eukaryota; kingdom Metazoa; phylum Chordata; class Amphibia; order Caudata; family Salamandridae; genus Lissotriton; species Lissotriton helveticus. The sequence continues at coordinate 1,613,388,762 of NC_136057.1, forward strand.
TTTATATTGAACAATTTGACTCTGTATGTTTGGATTACTATGCGTAGATGTAAATCTAGTTTGAGAGGTTTCTAATTTATAAATGCACATGCATTGTAGGTTTTAAAATGTAATAATACATTTTCCAGGTATTTTCAGTATAACTATGTAAAGATTGAAGGAGAAGGCCATGTTTTGTTGGGGCTACATTGAGAAACACTAAAGTGGTGATTTAAAAATACATAATTTGATTACCGCCAATATCGGGTCTGAAAGAGTGCGAGGCAGTTGTGCGGAGCTTGTAGCCTGATATCCGATCAGCAGCATGTGTCTTACATGCTGTTGATCGGCAGCTGCAGATCATTGCGACTGTGCGCTCGCCTGTGTGCATATTTTAAGAGGACAGATACAGGCAAGCACAGGTGCCAGTGCATGCCTGTGTGCGGTCTGCCAACGGATCAGTTGCCTGTTAAAGTCAGCTGGTGACCACATGCGCACTGACCAGACGCAAAGGACTTTCAGGATTGGCTCGCTGAGATCTTGCGAGATTACGGCAGCTCTCTTGAATTGGGCTAAGTATATTAAATAAAATAGGAAATACAGAAGTGCGCATCACATATACCATTAGAGGTAATGAAGTTTTAACTGGTTGTGAAGCAGAGATGAGGATTTTGAAGGTAATGATCTATATATTTGAGGATCTTTTGGAAAAATTAGGGTAGAATTGGATATTTGATGGCCATTTGGTTGAGAGGTTGGATTATGGATTTAGAGCAAGAAAGTAGTGTGGAGATAACTGGATCACGATTTAATGAGGAGATCTTTAAAAGCTTATTCAGAAAGAAATGGGAGTTCAGGTTAAGCAGATATAGTAAAGGATAAAAAAAGGGAAAGCTATGGAGTCAAGCAATTGGTTTTGCTCTTTATCAGGGGAGGAAGAAAAGAGAGAGAAAAGCAGTACGAGGGTGAAGACGGCTAAGCATTTGGATGGAAATAGAATGAATTAAAGAGAGAAAGATGTATTTAACTCCATGAAAAAGAAAGTTGTCCTAAGCAACACAGAAAGGAAGGTAAGTATCCTGAGTGACAATCAAGATGAGGAGTTTAATGACTTAGATATGGTGTCATTGACAAATGAAAATAAAGATTTGGACGAATGTGTTTTTGACAATATACAGGATGATGACTTTGAAGAAGAATATGGGGAAATGTGGGTTCAGCCTTTAAGGAGGTGTTGAGGAACCCCTTAGGAGAAGAGATTCTCTCTAATTTTTAAGATAACACACAAACGGTGAATGGTGGCATATGGAGCATGTAGGGAAATTTATTAAGGAATGGTTGAGAAAACCCTTGGACAAGGAGGTGAGAAGGGTGCTAAAGGCGGAGTGTTTAAGGCCAGTAATAGATGAAAAGGTATATGTAACACCTAATTTGGATCCTGAGACAATCAGTTTTTTATTTAGGTTGAGCAGAGCCCCATGGAAAGGCCTAGAACGGTCAACAAAATAGTGCCAGGATAAGGTGTTGGACATCCTAGACCCAATTGCTAAGACTTTAGATATGGAGGAAGAGGCCCTCATTAATACCTCAGAAATGGACCTAGACTTACTTCAAGTATGGAGCCAGAGGAATATAATCCTTGTAGACAAGGCTAATGCTGGATTGATGGCAGAGAGGAGAAAGGCTATTTTAATGAAGATAAGCCCTAATTTGGGTGACATGGCAGAAAGAGAACGAGGCGCAGATGAAAAAGGTTTATTGTTTGGTGATGGCTTACTTAAAAGTCTGGGAAAATATGTGGCAACATTCACTGTGTTAGATAAAGCATAGGTGAATATGAGGAAAGTTTTTGGAAGTGGTATTTCCAGTAGACAGGGACCAGTAGACAGGGGCTTTTGACTGGCCAGGGAATACAGAGGCCCCATTATTACAACCTGTATGGAGGATATGGCAGAGGTTTTCAGGCCTCAGCAGGTTTTTACCTGAACAGAGATAAAGGTGGATGCCTAGGAAGAGGAAGAAGTTTAAGACGAGGCAGAATTATTAAAGATCCTAGGGGGAGCCTTAGGAACTATTTCTGATATTTATTGAAGGCAGAATAGGAGGACGGTTAAGGAATTTTGTGTAAGAGTGGGAAAAGATTAACAAAGATCTGTGGGTCATAAAGAAAGTACAGGGTTTTAAAAAAGAGTGTGAGGAGCATACACAACAGGTGAAGGAACAGAGGGAGTTATGTTTGTCAAAGTAACAAGAGTTGATTGTAGATTCAGAGATAGAGGCTATGTTACAGAAAGGAGCAATAAAACAGAAGAGAGTGCAAGGAAGTTTATAAGCACTCTCTTTTTGGTACAAAAGAAGGACAGAGAATGGAGGGCAGTTATAAATCTAAGCGCCAGGAAAGGCTGAATCTGAAGAGGATTTCCCAAACAAGAGGAGACAAACACATTGTCCCAGATGAGGGGAGCACCTGGCTCAAAGAATCTGCATACCCAGCCTCCTTCCCAGAAGAGAGAAAGGAGATTCCCCTCGGCCCACATGCCGAATTTCTGTGAAAGGAGAAACAGAGACCAGCGCATCCCCCCCTGCTGCTTGACATAGGCACGAACGACCTGGTTGTCGGTCTGAATGCAAACGGCCTGGTTCTGAAGGAGGGGAGCGAACAAAGAACAGCCTGCCAAACCGCCATCTATTCCCTCCAGTTCGAGGATTGGAGAGCCTCAAAACGAAACCACCGGCCCTGGGCCTCAGAATCCCCCAGAACTGCTCCCCACCCCATGGCACTGCCATCGGTTGACAAGACCACCAAGGAAGGAGGAGGAAAAGACAAAAACCCCTTTATTCATTTATTTGTTTGTTTATTTAATGCATTATTATAAAGCGCGGACTTTACCCGAAGGTGTCAGAGCACTGTACAATAGAACCAGTTACGCTACATGAGAGAACTGTTGCAGGAATAAAACAAGCAAAAATAGCAGGCCATAGAATCGAAGCAACGCAGGCAAAAGGCACACAATCTCAAGCACAGCATGAACAGACTGTACAAGCAAAAATAAGAATAAATATGACAAATTATACAATGACTAAAGAACTTCCTGGCGAACAATAGCAGGCCATAGAATCAAAACAACGCAGGCAAAAGGAACACAATATCAAAAGCAGCAAGCACAGGATGTACAAACAAAAATAAAAATATTTGTGACAAATTTACAATGACTAAAGAACTTCCTGGTGGGGTCTGAGAAGGAGGGAATTAGTTCTGAAAGTGTCTTTGGAATAAAAGAGATTTGAGGTCCGCTTTGAAGATCTGGATGGAGGTGATGGCACGGAGCGAAGGAGTAAGCGAGTTCCAGATTCTCACCGCATTACCTGAGAACGATTGTGCCAACAATTATTCCCTTTTGAAGGAGGGGGGTTCAAGAAGGAACTTTTCCACATTCCGAGAAGGTCTTGAGCCTCCAGCAGTTTGAGTTTATTCGCCAGATAGCGAGGGGAGGAAGAGTGCAAAGCTTTGTGGGTGATGCATGCTGTTTTGTAGATAGCTCTAGCCTCGATGGGAAGCCATAGGAGAGAAGACAGGATAGAAGTGATGTGGTCACTACGTTTGGACCCTGTAATGAAGCGAGCTGCTGAATGGAGGACAGATTTGAGGGGGGAGAGGTGAGATTTGGGAAGGCCAGTCAGAAGAGAATTACAATAATCCAGTCTAGAGAGAACTAGCGATTGGACCAAGGTTTTTAGGTCATTCTCCGGGAAGAACGGACGAATCCCCCATAAAAAGCGCAGTTGATAACATGCGCTCTTGGCCATGGAGTTGATGTGTGAGATTAGGTTGAGTCTTTTGTCAAGTTTGAGAGGGGACAACCATCGTTGGAGGGATTCCTGAATCTTTGGAGATACCAGAATGAAAATCTCGTAGGCCTGAGAAGCAGAATCCCAGTGGTACAGAAGGTGATGCAAAAGGTGATACAAATGGAGATCGGCCCATGGGAGGGCATGCAGAGTGGAGGCCATCTCCCCCTGACTCTGCAGCCAGAGCCAAGCAGACACCCGAGACTGGGAGAGAACCAAAGAGAAATGCTGGAACAGAGTCAATTGTCTTTCGGGAGACAGGAATACCATCCCCAGATCCAACCGGAAGAGGGCCCAGAGAAACTTCAGAGGCTGGGAGGGCTGAAGGGATGACTGCCCGTGGTTTATGAGGAACCCAAAAGAACTCAGCAGATGACAAACCTGACGAAAATCCTCCGAAGTCTGAGAGAAAGAAGGAGAAACAATCAGCCAATCATCAAGGTAAGGATACACCTGAATACACCTAGAAAGGAGAATACCCACCAGGGTAAAAACCCTTTGTGCTGATCAAAGTCTGAAATGAAGCACCTGGAAGGAAGGCTAGCCATCAAACTATCCACCTTGACAGACTGTGGGAATGCTACTGAAAACCCTTCCAAAGTGAAAAGTTTTCCCAAAAAGTGAGGAAAATCAGACTTATCAACATCTCGCCATTCATGGGCCAGCACCTTGCGGACAGCACCGTGCAAAGGAAAAGAGTCTGGATCAGGCTGGTGTTACTGGGTAAAACAATCATCCTCCAACTAATTCACCACAGGAGAAGTAAAACCCAGATTGCCCCTGACGCACAAGTTACTGCTTGTGTAACAATACATCTGTAAGAGACATTAGTTAGTGATAGACTCCCTACCTTAGAATAATCCCAAGGCGTCAGACTGGATCCCGAAAGTTTTTGCTTAGCAGTACCTCTACACGTCGGTAGGGGCGTTGTGCGGCTCCGCGTCCATCACGGGCGTCGTGAGCCCTGAGATGACGTCACGGAGACTACTTAGGCGCCACCCATGCGCGCTGATGTCAGTTCTGTACACAACTTTCCTCGCCGAAACACAGAGCCATGCAGGATACTGACCATTGATGCATAAAACTAGGGTCCTAAAAGGCGATGACCTTACTAGTAATCAGTTGGCAGAACGGGGAGGATGGGTGGAGCGGTAAGGAATCTATCACTAATGTCTCTTATAGATATATCGTTACACAAGTAGTAACTTGTGCATCTGAAAGAGACACATTATTGTTAGATTCCTTACCTTAGACTAGAAACCCCAGCAATACTAACCCCGGTGGTGGGTCTGCGAACACAATTACACCAGGAAGTCACGGAGAACAGAACGACCAAAGAAGCCATCTCTCCGGACTTGACTGTCAAGGCAGTAGTGCTTTGTAAACGTGTGCAGCGAGGCCCATGTAGCTGCCTGACAAATGTGCTGCAAGGGAACGCCGCGCCCCAAGGCAGTAGTGGCTGCCGTTGCCCTAGTCGAATGGGCACGCAACCCTGTAGGAGGCTCCTTTTTGGCCAAGGAGTAACATGCTTTGATGCACAGAACGACCCACCGGGAAATGGTCCGTTTGTGTACAGCCCAACCTTTTTTGGCTCCCACGTAGCCAACAAAGAGCTGATCATCCACTCAGAACTGTTGTGTACGCTGCAGATCGAAAGCAAGTGCACGTTTTGGGTCCAGACGGTGGAGCCTCTCCTCTTCCCTGGAAGGATGCGGAGGCGGAAAGATGGTGGGCAAAGTTATGGTCTGCCCGATGTGGAAGGGCGTGACAACCTTTGGCAAGAAAGAAAGACGGGTCCTTAAAACCACCTTGTCTGGATGAACAGAAAGGAAAAGAGGTTTAGAAGAAAGAGCCTGGAGCTCACTCACTCTTCTGGCAGAGGTGATAGCTACCATGAAAGCTGTCTAGAGAGTGAGAAGACGTAAAGGACAGTTATGAAGGGGCTCATAGGGAGCGCACATCAGAAAAGTCAAGACAAGGTTTAAGTCCCATTGAGGCATTATGAACGGCACGGGAGGGAACATGTGTGTAATGCCTTTGAGGAAACGGTTAACAACCGGGGACTTAAAAAGAGAAGGCTGATCAGGAAGTCTCAGGAAGGCAGAAATGACAGGAAGATAACCTTTGATAGTGCCCAGAGCAGAGCCTTGCTGGGCCAAAGATAGAAGAAACAGAAGAACCTCAGAAAGTGGGTCCGAAAGGGGATCCACAGCCTTTGCTGTGCACCACGCCACAAATTTGTTCCATCTGCAGGTGTATACCATTTTAGTGGAGGGACGCCTGGCTGCCAGAATGACATTACAGACCTCGGGAAGAAGGTCGAAAGTCGTCAACTGTCATCACTCAATCTCCAAGCATGGAGGTGGAGGCTGGACAGGTTAGGGTGAAGGATCGCCCCCTGCTGCTGTGACAGAAGATCCTCCCGAAGAAGCAGGCAGATCGATGCTCAAGTGGTATAGGCGGAAAAGCGTACAGTAGACCGTAGCTCCACTCGAGAAGAAAAGCATCTCCGAGCGAGTGCCGCCTTGGAAATTTCAATGCGCAGAACTGATGACATTGCACATTCTCTTCGGTGGCGAATAGATCTAACCAAGGCTCTCCCCACTGCTGAAGGAGACCTTGCGCCACGTCCGAGTTCAGACGCCATTCGTGATCCATGAAGCACTAGTGGCTAAGTTTGTCCGCCCTGGCGTTCAGAGAACCTGCCAGGTGTTGAACCACCAAGGTAATGCCTTGATGTTCCAGCCATGTCCAGAGGCGCAGAGACTCCTGACATAGGGTCCAGGACCCCATCCCGCCCTGTTTGTTGCAATACCCCATGGCAGTGGTGTTGTACGTGAACACCTGCACTACACTTCCCCGGACAGAGGGAAGGAATGCCTTCAGTGCAAGTTGTATCGCCCGCAGCTCCAGAAGGTTGATATGGAGCCAGGACTCCACCGGAGACCTGAGGCCTCTGATCTCCGCCTCTCCCAAGTGGCCTCCCCATCCCAGGAGGGATGCATCCGTCACTACTGTGCGCTCCGGTTGGGGAAGGGAGAGGGATCTGCCATTGACCCAATTGCGATTCGTGGGCCACCACTGCAAGTGTCGTGCAGTGCCCTCGGAGATCTGGACATGATCGGACAGGTCACCCTGATGCTGTGCCAACTTGAACTTCAGGTCTCACTGCAGAGCCTGCATATGCCATCTGGCATGTAGCACTAGCAGGATGTAGGAGGCCATCAGGCCCAGGAGCCGGAGGGTCATCCTGACTGAAACCCGGGTTAGAGGCTGAAAGATCGGAATCATAGCCTGAATATCCCAGACTCGCTGCTCGGGAGGATAAACACGAAACTGCGTCGAATCCAGAACCACTCAGATGAAGGGGAGCTTCTGAGAGGGACTCAGGTGCAACTTCGGCACATTGATGGAGAACCCCAGCAAATGCAGGAGGTCGGGCGTAGTCTGAAGGTGGTTGACGACTGCCGCGGGCGAGCACTCCTTCAACAACCAGTCGTCGAGGTAGGGGAAGACTGATACCCCTGACCTGCGCAGATGAGCTTCGACCACCGCCATCACTTTCGCCCGAGGGGCGCTGGTAAGGCCGAAGGGGAGCACAGTAAACTGAAAATGCTCCTGGCCTACCGTAAACTGCAGGTAACGCCGGTGGGCCGGGAGGACGGGGATGTGAAAATATGCGTCCTGCAAGTCCAACGCTACCATCCAGTCTCCAGGGTCGAGGGCAGCCAAGACCTGAGCCAGGGTCAGCATCTTGAACTTCTACTTCCGGAGGAAGCGATTGACGTTCCGGAGGTCCAAGATAGGACGCAGGCTTCCTTTGTCCTTCTTGGGAACCAGAAAGTAGTGGGAATAACAACCACTCCCTACTTCTGGCCCAGGAACGCACTCGATGGCCCCCTTGGCCAAGAGGGTCACGACTTCCTGCCGGAGAAGTGGCAAGTGTTCAACCGACATGCGGTGGTACTGAGGTGGCATGGCTGGAGGGGTGGACTGAAAGGGAAGGGAGTAACTTCCGCAGATTATCTGCAGCACCCACTTGTCCGATGTAATTTCGCGCCAGTGATGAGGGTAGTGGCGGATCCTGCCACCCACCGGTGTGGGGTGCTCCCTGAAGCTCAGATTAGGAAGGCTTAGAGGCGGAAGCAGCGGGGGCGGAAGTGGACTGACCCACGCGCTGGTTACCAGACACGCCCCTGCGGAATCCACGGCCACGGCTGAGCTGAGGCTGGTTCTGCACAGGCTTGCTGGAAGAGCGCGCCTGGGTGCCCCTGCCCTGGCCATGAAAGGAATGAAACCCAGGCGTGGCAGGGTTCTTTGTGGAAAGACCCAAAGACTTGGCCGTAGCCCAAGAGTCTTTAAAACGCTTCAGGGCATTGTCGACCTTATCGCCAAAGAGGCGGGAGCCATCAAAAGGCATGTCCATGAGCGATCTCTGGACATCGGGAGAGAACCCAGTGGAACCCAACTAGGCATGGTGCCGCAACACCACAGTCGTGGAAATCGCCTTGCCCAACGAATCAGCACTGTCCAAACCACACCTGATGGCAAACTTCACCGCATCCTTGCCCTCCGCAATTGCCTGGGAAAGGACAGCCGACTTCCTCAGAACACTGAGGCAAGACTTCAGCTACCGAATCCCACACTGCGTGGAAGTAACGGCCTAATAACAGACGGTGTTAAACGACCACAACCCCAAGCTGGCTGAGGAGAATAACCTCTTACCAAATTGGTCTAGCCTTTTAGAGCCCTTATCCGGCTGAGCCATGGAAAAGGCACTCTGCGATGTCGAGGCCTGAATGACCAGGCTCTCAGGCGTGGGGTGAGTGGTCCAGAAGGTGGGGGTCACCAGGCGCCGGGCGATGACGCCTGGTGATGTTTTTATCCACCGGCACCCCCGAGGCCGTTCGCAACCAAGTGCCCAAGAGGACTTCGGTGAGAGCCTCATTAAAAGGGAGCAGCAGCTCTAACGACGTAGACGCCGCCTGGAGCACCAACGTAAGGAGGTTGGTCTTAAAGGCCACCGTAGGGAGGTCGAGATGGAGAGCCTCTGTAGCCCGATGCAACACCACAATATAGGAAGCGCCCTCCTCCATAGTAGGCGGAGGAGAGACAAACCCCGGGTCAAAAGACACATCAAGCTCGCCCGCATCTTGAAGGTCGTCCACCCAATCCTGCTTGGAGTCACACTGCTGGGCAAGGGGGTCCTCGGAGCCGTCCCAGTCCTCGTCTGGCTCTGGAGTAGAGGGAGCCAGCTGCGGCGGCAGGGCCGGAGAGGGAGCATGCGGCGTCGGGAATGGCGCCAAAAACGACACCGGGCGGGGCCGTATCCCAATGCGGATCCCAGGCTGGAACAAAATGGTCAGACAACCGGGGCAGGGGTGGGATAAACGGCACCCAGTGTGACGCCTGCGGCGGAGCCAAGGGCGGCACAGGGGCCGAAGGCAAGGGCAGCGCCGGTGCCGGAGCCAGCGGCGCTGCACCTCGCGGCACCGGAGCCGGCGGCGCAGGATCCTGTGGCGCCGGGATGGCGCCAGTGGCGGAGCCGCCGGGCCAACAGGATCTGGACATGGGACAACGGGGCCCAAAGGCACACCGGCGGGAGCCCGGGGCCTAAAGAGGCGGTCCATGGCAGGAAGAAACTCTGGTATCTGTTCGGGAGTTGCCGACGGACCAGGGTATAGCGGGTGGGCCGAGGGACTCCCCGGCTCCAGAGGAACCGCCCCTCATCTGTCTCCAGGGAGCGAAGGGGGATGTTGGAGAGCGAACACGCTTCTTCGACTTTTTTTTATGGCATCGCCTACCGAAATCTGAAGACATGACGGCTCCGGTCCCGCGAGCGGTCCCATGAATGGCCCCTAGACCCAGAGCAGTGGTGAGAGGAGTGCCGGACCTCCAGCAACTTCCGGTGCCGCTCCCACAAGGCCTTCGGGTCATGGACCGACAGTCTCGACAGTCCCGGGAGTCATGATCGGTCTCCAGGCAGTAGAGGCACAGAATTGTGGGGGTCCACCACTGACATGTTACAGCGGCACAACCAACCAGACTTAAAGCTGGGCATCCCTACGTGCACCTGGAGACAAGAGGAGGAGACAAAAAGTCTAAAAAAGTAGTAAAAAAAATGACTGAGCTACGTGCTCAATCCGGATCTGCGCTTTCAGCGCGGAAAAAGAAAGAACTGACGTCAGAGCGCATGGGTGGCGCCTAAGAAGTCTCCGTGACATCATCTCGTCGCTCACGACGCCAGTGACGGATGCGGAGCCGCACGACGCCACCTACCAACGCGCAGGGGTACTGCTAAGCAAAAACTTTCTGGATCCAGTCTGACACCTGGAAATTATTCTAAGGTAAGTAATCTATCACTAACGTGTCTCTTTCAGATATGGGCAAATAAGTCAGAGAGCTCAGTCCCCTGCACAAACTGACCCCTCATTCCTTCCTCCTCATCAGGATCATCCAAATCAGCCAGGAATTAGGTCTAGGAACCTTAGTAGGAGGATCATCAGTCTTCCTTGCCCTGTACGCTGCCTCCACAGCCTCTTTAATCAAGAGGCGCAGTGCATCCACTGTAGAAACCCCGCAGAGCTATAAGAAGCAGTCGCCTCCATGACTGCAGTGAGTTGAACATGGGCGCTCCCTGAATCTGACTTGTTTCTAAGGAAATTAGGTCTTGTAGGCCTAATCTCTTGCGGGAGCTGCCGGCATGCAGGAAGCACCTGTAAACACAAAACAGCCCTGTCGGGCAGGGGCCATAGGCAGAAAGAACCAGGAACAGCAAGGGCTGAAACTGGCACAAGGACGCTCAATTCTGCCACCCACATTGAAGACCAATGCCTGCTGAGCAGCGCAGACAACCCTACAAAAAAACAGTGTGACTGCTAAACCAAACCAAGAAACCAGAAGAAAAATAAAACAACATACCCGACCTCGCTAGGCAAACTGGTGAGCAGCCTCAGAAAAAAAGAACAGAGTGTCATGGTGATGCACTTCCCCCTGTATGCACGTCGGGTACACAGTGCCATATTGGAAGAAGTGTTTGACCTCTGCGAGGTAATAGGTTTATGTGGAGCAGACAAGCTGCTCATATGTAAGGAATGGGATGGGAAGACGGCCGAGGAGGTAATGGTATAATGCATCGTCGGGCCTGTGACAACCTTTGAGCTAGAGGGCACCTGGAGGATATATGCACACCAGGGATTCCACCGGCCCATAATCCTATGCTTCCACTCACTTCCAAATAAAAGGCTAATACACAGCTAGCACACTTGCAATTGAGTTGGCTTACTGACTGTGAGAAGTTGGCCTGATATATGATGTCCACAATTCTGTGGGCACCTTGTATCAGTCCAAACAATCCCTTATGGTGGTGGTTGTAAGTCAACCTTAAAAGACGAGCTATCCTAGGGGTAGCATGGACTAAGCAGCCTAAAGGCTTAACTCAAGAGGGCATGTGAAGCCAGCTGTTTTACCATATGCAATCCTGTAATATCAAATGAAAGGACACCACACACTTTATATATTATAAAAATATATGTATTTATTTTCAGAATAATCCCCTGTACTCTTTATGAGTATAGAAGCACAAGCGTTTAAACAAAAGCACAATATAACATATGAAAGTTGCATGTTTATGGATGAGGCCGGTGGCCACTCAAACCATATATCAAAAAAGTGGTATAAGTATCACTATTCGATCAGTGGTAAGGCCTAGGGCCTTGGGAATCGCGGGGACTACACTGGACTAACAGCAGTTAGAACGGGAGTAGCCCGCGGGATTCGGGTGCAGCGCTAAAAGCACACGCATGCACCAATGCAAAGTCAATGGTGCATAAAAGTTATCGAGTTACAGTTTTAAGGGTCTTCCGACTGGACTAGAAGGACAAAACTTTAGACTTAGACACTAGAGGTGTAAACCACTACAGGAGCACCGGCGTTCAAGAGTTACCTCACCCACAGGAAGCGGGTGCACAGGTGCAAAAGCGTGTCGGGTCTCGTCGCGTAGATCAATGGAGCCTGGAGATGAAGATGCTGCAGGCGGCCAGAAGAGAAGTGTCCGGTGTGATCCAAGGGTGGATCGAAGATGTAGAGTACCTGAAAGCAGAGGGGACAGAGTCTGGGTCACTTGCCAGTGACCAGGAAGGAACCAGGCGATGTCGGGCCCAATCAGGTGCTTGTTGTGAAAATTGTATCCCCTGCCACGTAGACTCGGGAGCATTGAGGATGACCAGGGTCAAATCACGAGCTGTCCCACAAAGGCTCTCGCTGTCGGCGGTGTCGGTTTCCAGATAGAAGTTAACAAGCCTTGGTAAGGGCAACCCACGTAGGATTCAAAGATCGCTTCTTACTCGGACCAGCAAGGTCAGAGCGGGTGATCCTTTTCAGGGGAGCGAGGGCCAGTCTGGAGCAACCAGACTAGCAGAGCAAATTCAAAGGTTCGTCGGTACTGGGGCCATTAGCCAACGGGCAAGCGACCGGACCAACGCGTCAAGCAGAAAAATGCAAAAGGGCCACACGCAGCACTCGATGAGTGTGGAGGGGTGAGCTTCGGTGCACAAGCTGCTCGGGGCTGGAGCTTCTCAAACTCTAATGCACAGCTTCGAGGAAGCCTCTGGAGCTGTGTAGAAACTAAGGTCGGGGACAATCGGTATTTGCCCGGCGGTATCGCCTCTTTAACCCACGAAACATTAATCAATGAAGAGGCAGGCGCTGGAGACTGGAAGGCAGGAAACAAGGTTTTATTTTCTCCGGAGGAGAAACACATCAGTTGGACAGCAGGTATCGTTCTGAGGTGCTCTAACTCATTTCTGAGGCTTGGCCCCTTATATACAGGTTTTTGTGGCTTTATTACAGTTTACATACTCATGGCAATGCTTTGATGTACGGAAAGACATTCCCGGAATCCCCCCTTCGGGCCCGTTCCCACACATATTTACAGTAAAAGTCCCCACCCCGGTCACAACAGGTGATGGTTATCGCACAGCTGGGTATTCCGCCGATTCATGGAGTGTGGGGGGTTCGATCGGATCTCGTGGGGTGGGGGGCTCTGATCAACTCGGGGGTCCTTTGATGAGTGAAGCTCTCAACTGTACGGGGAGGGGCAAGGAATAGTATCAGCAGAGCTAGGTGTCGGCCTGGGAACAAGGAAGACAAACGGGCACAGGAAAAAAGGGGGGTTTTTGCATCAAAGGGCCCGGGACTATGAAAAGAATGAAGGGAGGGGTCGCGCTGGGAACAGGATGGGGCTTTGAGGCAGAGCTGCGCTGAAGAGGGGTTTATGACTTAAGGCAGGTGCGAGCGAGGGGGGGGGTTGGTCAGCGTGCAGGCTGGGTGAGGGCGAAGGGCTATGTCGGGGGCCGGGGGCATGCAAAAAGGGGGGCTGTTCTGATCGAGGCATTTTAAAATGGCGGGCGCGCACGAAAAAGTGTGGCATCAGGGGGAAAGGCAAGATGGCGCAGATAATGTTCACCAAACCGTACTAATTTTCCACAGTCCTCCCTTTAACATATTCAAGACATCTTGCTGATCTATTTCCTATTCAAGTCTATTATGGTGGGCATAAGAAAAAGCAGTAGGAACCCAGGTGAAGGAGTCGTAAACATTACATTTAAGATCTCTAGTTTTAGGAGGCGGGTCTATTGATAAACTTTGATAAACTTGTTAGCAGGAAAGTCATAGTAATGTAATACAAAAACGATTCTGTAGTGGGAGCAGTGAGTACATTGCATAATGTGAACTGACAGGTTATTATATACAGGCTCCGTATATATTTGGTCGGAGCATAGTCAATACAATGGTGGCTGGGAGAGAAATGAGACGTAGCAAAAACAATGATTGAGGGTGTCAATGTTCGAAGTTAATGAGTTCTCAGTATTGGTTGTCGTCTTTTGTTGGCGCTGTGGAGCACCGGCGGTGGAGCTAAGGGTCCAGCTCTATTCTAGGTCCCGTGTTGCAGGGCACGACCTTTTCCTCGCGTTTCTGGTCAAAAGGTCCTTGTCGCCCTGTGTGCTTTGGAGTCGATAGTCAAAAAGTTCAGATGGAAGAAGAGTGTAAAAATAGTCCATAGGGTAGGTCGGAGGAAAAAGGGGGAATGGAGCAAGGCCAGATCGGGAACAAACTAGGGGAACGAGAGATTTCAGGTAGGCGGGCTTATGACCGAGTTTAGGGAGCGGGGACCTTTCGGCACACATTTGAACATTGGACAGGGGCATCAGGTTAGCCCTCTCCTCTTGTTTTGTCGGAAATAGTGCCTCGTCCTGCAGCTCCGTTCTGTCGCGGTCTCGCCTTGGCCCATGTCGCAGACGTTCCATAGTCTGTAGTCAGGCCACGTGCTCCCACATCCGGTCCTTCTTTCCTCCGACAGCCGTACCCTTGAAGGAGTTTGAAAAGACAATCTTTAGAGAATGGGCAGAGGAAGGTAATCACACAAGTCTATTTCTCTCCCAGCTCCAGGTAAATGAGAATAGAAACGTCCGTTATATTAGGGTTCACAACTGACATATAAATGATCGATGGTGGGCCTGCTGGATTTACTATGACTTTCCTTTACAACTATTTATTATAGTCACAACAGTTCATCTGATGGAGACCCACCTTCGTAATACAAGCCTGACAAAGCTATACCATTCTCTAGGGGTTTATATTTACAAAGGGTGTTGCGAGCTATCAACATGGTACTAATAGGTATCTCGCTGAGGGGCGAACATAGGCTAAACATCTTTCATCTTATCAATGCATCCTGCCTTTTAACTAAACATTTTCGCTTTTCAACAAGGTTCATTGTAATGGTTTTCTTCGCTTAGGTCTAGTCTTTAACTTTGTAAAACATCATTCTGGTTCCTATGCAGCCTCTCACGGCCTGATTACTAAATTAGAAAAGACAGGGGTCTCATGGGAAGAACAACTAGGGACGTAGAAAACGGTGGTGGGGGGGGGCATCGTCTTACTTTGGGTTATAAGGGCATTATCGGCAGAAGGCCACAGTTCAGTTGGTGAGCGTTCAGTGACATTTCTCGAATTCCAAACTCTGAAATGTGCCTATCAAAAAAATCATTTCTAGGAACCACAGCTGGCCTGCGTTAGTCGCAAGTCGACCCATCTCTTACGATCGGGGGGTGAAGGATAGTTAAAAAACTCTTATCGGGGGCAACTGGACGCAATACTGGGTGCGTCCTGGGAAGATGGGGAGGTTTCGATTACCTTTACGGTTTGGGTGTTGCGACGATTCGGAACGGGGAAGGTCGCGTCATCTGAGGCATTTTATCTCATCATAGGAGCCGCTGACATGTAGTTCCCTCATTACAGGTCAGATTAGGGAACCTCAGTCGTCTTACCTGTCCTTTCCCTTATGGCCAATTCTCGGTCTTATCAAAATATTTTTCGGAAAGGAGAGGTAGTGACACAGCGTTAGGGTGATTGCATTAAAGACAAGTTTTGAGCCAATACTGGCCGTATCTGAAGCCAATTGGGAGGTGTGCTAGGGGTGGCGGTTTGCCAATTTAGGGGCTAGTCGTTCGGAAGAGTGAGAGTGTGGAGGAGAGAGAGAGTGAGAGAGAGAGAGAGAGAGAGAGAGAGAGAGAGAGAGAGAGAGAGAGAGAGAGAGAGGTGTGCGTCAATAGGCTAGATAGTACACGTGCAACATAGGGAGCGGCCGTGTATTTAAGATAGAATATTCAGCGCATTACTCGATACAAGACATCGCAGGTCTGTGTTAGTATTTTGTAAGCATGCGGTTCAGGACGGGCGAGCATTAGGTCGGGTACGGGGGACATGCGTTGGGAAAAAGGAAAAGGGGGCACCATCGTGTCGCCCTCCTTGCATTCTTGGTCCTTTGACCAGTTGAGTCAGCGCTTCAGTCACACACAAACATTCTCTCATAGTTTCATTCACACGCGACATGTGTCCATTCACGCATCACGGATTAAGGGTGATCATTTTTCATCGAGTCATACTATTTGTTGGTTTGTTTGTTACATTAGTAGTTTGTGGGTGTGCTTAGGTGCCACCTTGCGGCGCTAGTCTGCTTCGCGTATCAGACATGGCAAGGCTTCAGATCTTCGCCACACCTCGGTTGTGATCTCTGATGTAACCTGCAGAGGGGGGGGGGGAAAGAGGGGAAGGGAGGGGGACAACATTCGCGCATATCAAATACATGGATTCAAGGGTCCTTTACTTACCTCATACCCGTCTTATCTCCTCGGGATAGAATCCCTGGGGTTGTGGTTTCTGGTGCCAGGGGGGGGGGGGGGGATGGGGGCAGTGCGATCCATAGGCTGTGAGTAGGGAAACGTTAAAGAATCAGAAGTACTTAGTGCGAGGTTTCCAGTTGGTAGGTGTATTTAGCTATTGGGGTCCTTAAACCTCTTTCAACGTTGTGATGGCCTAAGGTTTATCAGCTCTTCGGTCAACTCTGTTCCCTAGTATCTTTGAGTGTCGTATCTTTATAATATTTTATCATTTTACATCGTTTCATTTTACCCATCCTTTACATTACGCCATTTCGCTTTTACCCATCCCTAGAAGTCGGGGTCCTTCTCCATGCGCGAATCCCTGAGTCAGTCGCATTTTTGACGGCGGAGTGTCGTGTCTCAGATTCGATCCTCCATCCGGGGCTGGGCAACCATCTTCTTTTAACCTTAAAGAGAGAGCAGAGTAGGGTGCACAGAAAGGAACTCTCCCGCCGATCCCATATTTTTAAATAAAGCATGCAATACCCGTTCATAATTTCGAAAACCTTTATTTTTGCAAAATCATAGTACGTGGATTTATGAGGGTGCAGTCGTATTTGGCCGGACACGGCAATGGCTAAAGTGCGTACAGTGGGGGGTGTTGCTTTGCAGCAATAAAAACATTAGAAAGTTTTATCAATTTATTTGTAGCAAACTAAAACGTCTATCAATTGGCTGGGGGGTTCGGGGGCATTTATTTCATAATTTAGAAGCATAGTCAGACTAGTTGCAATCGGATTTCCTATATGCATACCGTGTGCGTGCGTCATAAGCGAGGTTATACATCAGCTATATATATAAAAAATATAATACATTGTACATTTGTAATCATCATTTTTAACGGGATCCTTTTTACATGTTCGTCGAGTGAGCTCTCCTTTCTTCCTGTCAAGTGTACAAAGGATCATATATGTCTCAGAACATCAAGTTTTGTATTAGTAAAAAGGAACACCACGAGGCGTTCGTAAGTTCCTATCGATACCGGCGCCATTTTGGGCGGGGCCGGGTTAGTCCGGAAGTAGCATCAGGGGAAACGTTTCCTACAACTGGCAGTTGGACCAGAGTCCTTTTCGGCAGTTCTAGAATTCATGCTAACAGAAAGAGCGGCAATGTCATGCTTGTTTCGTTAGTGATCGAGGCAGTCGTCCCTTACCGGAAGCCAGCAGGGGCCGAGGGCTCCGCCGGGGACCTTCGTAGACTCTTCAAGGCTGTGGAGATGCTGTCGGAGGTGGGGGCTCGTGCTCCGGTGGGCGAGCGACCGAATTATATTGCTGTTCAAAGTTACTCTAGCGGCCGAGAGCCGCCTTCCAGCGGGCCCAGACGCCAATTTGAGGCCCTGCAGCAGTCCCCTCTCGTCGAGTCTGCAAGAGTGGAAGAGACCTTCCTGAGGACAAACTAGGGAACGGAACTCTGTGTCGTGGAAGCGGGACGTTCGGCTGGGGTGCAGCTGTGATGCCCCCACCTGGGGGGCGAGGGAGACTCGTTCGCGCCGTCTCCTTCTCCCGGTGCACTCCAGGCCGCTCTCTTTCATGAGCATGCGCGATGGTCTCTCCACACCCTGTGCTCCACAAGGCCCATGCTCAATGCTGTGGAAGTATGGCCACCTGCGGCGCACATTCGGTGCTGCACAAGTATCGGTGCAGCCATTGCATATTCGGTGCTCCGAAAATATGGGCACCGTTGCATGTTCGGTGCTGCGCAAGTACTGGGGCGCCACCATGGTATGTTCGGTGCTACGCAGGTATTGGCACCGTCGTCTGGCTGGGGGAGTTCGGCGTTGGGCCGGGGGCTGGGAGACCTCCTATCTATGGAGGTGGGAGAGGCTCGTCCGCGTCGCCTCTCCCTCCCAGCCCAACTAGGACTAAATTCCATGGAGGTACGAACAGGACATCCCGCCGTCCAGAGTTGCCGCGGCCATAGTTCATAACAGAAGTGGCGCCTGGCGTGTTGCTGCTGCCACAACGGAGGAGAAAAGGAAGAGGTGTCTCGTCCTTCTCTGGGCCGGGCTTCCTTAGGTTATCGGCTGCAGCCGGATCCAGTTGGCCCCGGTCCCTGGCCATGGGTGGTCGGACCGGGGGGGTGGGGACATGTGGCGGGACTGCCTGCAACTATCCAGGGCCGCTGTGGCTGGGCCGGGGAGGCATGTGGCGGGACTGTCTGCAGCTACCCAGGGCCGCTGCGGCCGGACTCCGCTGGCCCCTGCCTCTCCTCCGGCTCCCCCATATGTTAAGATTTCCTGACCGAGTGTTGGCAGCGGGGCCCGCCTTATATGGGTTGCCGCCGGTTGGGCGTAGCCGTAACCCTGCCCTATTTTGGAAGGTTCCAGAATGTGGGGGGGGGGGGCGAATGTTCTGTTGACTTTCATTTTCTACAGTTTACCGTTCTTGTTTCTAGCGTTATTGTTCCTTGCTTGTTATGTTAATTAAAAGTTCGTGTTCATCAGTGGCTTACTGATTTCGTTTCTCATTCCTTTCTTTCCAGGTTGTTTCAAGCTAAAATTTCTGTTAACAGAGTTTATGTAACACGGAAGCACGTGCAGAGGGATGATGCCGATTCATACGTCACGTACACACAAACTCAGACGGGGAGACAGTAAAAGTATGACACACAAGATCCAAAGACAAACATAAAAACAGTTATTGGCCATAATTATCTTTTTCCGTCTGTTAATTTAGAGCTAGGCTGGGTTCCCGTCTTTACATTGTCCGACCTAGGAAAACTCGGACATGTCGCTGAAATCGTTCTGGCGAAATCTGTGCCATCGGGCATAATCAAACGTGGTGGTTCTATCTGGTCTGTCCATGTGAGTCTGATTCTTCTTTGTCTCGAGCCTTTTCCCTTTCTGTCGGCCTGTTACTCCTGTCGGCCCTCTATTCCCACTCTTGCTCAGCAGAGTCGGGCATTGTGCTTTCCAGTGTCCGACATATCTACAAAAAGCGCATTGATCTTGCCCTAAGTCTGGCCGTCCTGCGCGTAGTGTCGGGGGATAATTTTCGGGTCGTGATGCCCAGGGGTTGTCCTGTCGATATATTCCTCTACCTGCTCTGTCCTCGTCTTTTTTCTGTCGTTGCATTGCCTCTTTGCGCCACATACCGAGACTGTCGAGCATAATAGGCGTTGTCTTATTATTGCGAAGAGCTATTTCTAACGTTTCTATTTTATCAAGGTCAAAGGATCCTATCAGTGGCCACTGTTTGTCTTGACTTTCTTTGGTATACCTGTGCCACAATTTATTATAGGCTATGGTAACTAATCCATAGTTTATGAACATGTCCTTATTAGGGGTGCCTTCCAGCGGAGCTAGGTGATCCACCTCTAACAAACGGTCCGGGCTGAACCAATTATCAATCAGTGGGGAGAAGACAGACATGACGGCTCGCAACGAGGGACAAAAAGTCAGCACTGCCTATCTTATCACTGTGCGCAAAGACTAGACAGAATATTTCTATTCTACGTTGTTTGCAGGCAGTGAATACCTCATGAACCAATAACAAAGAATAACCAATAACAAGGAACAACCAATAATCAAAGAACAACCAATAATAAATAAAATAAAATAAAATCAGTGGGGAGAGTAAGTAGGGGCGCAAAGGTCTGCGTCCTCTACCCTTTCACTATCCGCAAAGAGGAATCTGTTATTTCCTGTTTGCAGACAGAGAATCTCCAGAAGGCAATCCGTGAACAGTAGTTCGGGGTCAAAGAACCCAGTTAATCAGTGTGGGAGAGGGAATCTCCCAAAAACCGTTAATAAATAATAGAATCAGTGGGGGAGAAAAATAGGCACGACGGCTGCGTTACCTATCCTTCACTGTTTGCAAAAGGGAAAGAGCCTACTGTTTCTCCGTGTGCAGACAGTGAATCTCCAAATAAGTCAAATAAAGAGTAATACTAGTATTTTCTGAACAACCAATATAATTATTTTGCAGTTTGTCGTGTTTACACGACCTTACCCGGACCGTATGGACAGTTTCTTGTCTTCCGAATCCAGCGCCCGTTCGTCCTCTTTTTCTCGTATTTCTCACGGCACTCCTAATGGTTCCCAGTCAGGACCGTAGATCACTCGAGAGAGGTCTGTTCGGAACTAGTGAAGTTCGGATGATCGGCTGCCAGACGAGGGTCTATTGGGCAAGAGCTCTCCCGATCGTTGCAGTCGTTCACTCTGTCGTCAGGACCTCTCCCACTGGATCCACGAGTCGCTGATGGGCCCCACGCTTGGGACGCCAATTGTAGAAACTAAGGTCGGGGACAATCGGTATTTGCCCGGCGGTATCGCCTCTTTAACCCACGAAACATTAATCAATGAAGAGGCAGGCGCTGGAGACTGGAAGGCAGGAAACAAGGTTTTATTTTCTCCGGAGGAGAAACACATCAGTTGGACAGCAGGTATCGTTCTGAGGTGCTCTAACTCATTTCTGAGGCTTGGCCCCTTATATACAGGTTTTTGTGGCTTTATTACAGTTTACATACTCATGGCAATGCTTTGATGTACGGAAAGACATTCCCGGAATCCCCCCTTCGGGCCCGTTCCCACACATATTTACAGTAGAAGTCCCCACCCCGGTCACAACAGGTGATGGTTATCGCGCAGTTGGGTATTCCGCCGATTCATGGAGTGTGGGGGGTTCGATCGGATCTCGTGGGGTGGGGGGCTCTGATCAACTCGGGGGTCCTTTGATGAGTGAAGCTCTCAACTGTACGGGGAGGGGCAAGGAATAGTATCAGCAGAGCTAGGTGTCGGCCTGGGAACAAGGAAGACAAACGGGCACAGGAAAAAAGGGGGGTTTTTGCATCAAAGGGCCCGGGACTATGAAAAGAATGAAGGGAGGGGTCGCGCTGGGAACAGGATGGGGCTTTGAGGCAGAGCTGCGCTGAAGAGGGGTTTATGACTCAAGGCAGGTGCGAGCGGGGGGGGGGTTGGTCAGCGTGCAGGCTGGGTGAGGGCGAAGGGCTATGTCGGGGGCCGGGGGCATGCAAAAAGGGGGGCTGTTCTGATCGAGGCATTTTAAAATGGCGGGCGCGCACGAAAAAGTGTGGCATCAAGGGGAAAGGCAAGATGGTGCAGATAATGTTCACCAAACCGTACTAATTTTCCACAGCTGCACGGGCAGCGCTTTGTAGTTTTTCCAAGATGGCCGGCCCCACGCTTCAGGTCGCCTCCTCGGGTCTCAGCTTTGCAGGGACTGTGGATCGGGCTGTTGGAAGGCAGGAAAGCTGGGTCTTGTTGATCTCTGTCGCTCGAGTTCCGGCGGGAACTGCAACAAAGCAACCGGTGAGATGCTGGATGGTGCCTGTTTGCACAGGGTGGTCACTCCTTGACCACAGGGGAGATTCTTCAGTCTTCTACATCGAGTAGGATGTCAAAGGGTCCAGAGTTTTGTTTCATAAGTTTCAGTCAGGATAATCTGATGTGCATCTGCACAGCTCCTACCTTTATTCCAAATCAAGGGGCTGGATTACCTGCTAGGTCCCTCCTATGGGTGGGACCCAGGAAGGGGGTGGTTACACCCCTTTTCCTTTGTCCAGTTTCGCGCCAGAGCTGGGGCTGGGGTGCCCCAGACCGGTTTGACTGGATTTTGCATGGGACACCTTGTGTGCCCCAGGCAGTGTCTAGTTTCTTTCAACCCTCCCTGCTCCAATCCACTATCTCCTGTCTGGGGTGGTGTAGCACCTCCCTGTGACAGGAGACCCTTTGTCCAGGCCTCCTCTGCCAAGTTTTGGTCAGCAGCAGGAGGTCAGGCTTGTGTCGGGGCAGCAGCATCCATTTTGTGATGCTGAGGCTCTGGTTAGGATTAACCGCGTTTAAGTACAGTAACATGTCTTCTCCCTCTAGAAGGGTGGAATGCTACCCCCGTCGCCAGAACTGGCGAGGGGGTAGTATTTCAAAGTGTATGACACCAAACACCACATGTTTTGATAAAGCCAAACCAAAGTTAGCAATAACCGCGAGGATTATAATGCACTTAAGAGTATATGGTATTGCAATATCCTGGAACAGCAGTACGGAAATGGTTCCGACCTCTGCAGACAGGCTCTGCTCATGCTAGAGCACCATCTCACATAAAACCAAGCACTCTGCCTCCAGGATTGTTAAGGCCTGGCCAGCCAGCCAAACATGGCGGACGTGAGTTGCTAGATCTCCGTCCTCGCACCCCTGATTATCCTGCTAAATATAAGTATCCTCCGCCATCCGGGCACAATCAGACGACACACAAGTGCCTGTGCAGTGGCAGCCCACGTTCGTGGTCAGAGGAAAGCAGAGGAGGTGAGGAAAGCCACGATTGTGAGCCCGCAGGACCCGACTATGAGGAGCGAGCCGCCGAGCACACTCGGAAGCGCAAATAACAATCGATAGATGCTGAGCTCCCCCAGCCAGTGAGAAACTGCATTGGTCGCCGCTGGGGAAAGCTGCAGACAACCGTTGCCTGTAAGCATTCCAAAAATATTCACGGGCCACCGAGACGACAAAGAACCCTCCAGAGGCTCCAAAGTGCCCCCCTGCTGAAGGGAGACAGTGGACGCCCGCCACCGGCATATGCCTACAACGCCCGAACGCCACCGCAAAGGCGGGGAAGGAAGGACACTGAAGTGGCTCAGCGACCCCTGTGGAGAACAGCGAGCATGCCGGAGCTATGTTGCGGAGCTGTAGAAGGAGGCTACCACGTACGCACCTAGGTGAGCGGCCTGATCCTGACTCCGTTCCTCCCTGCCTGGACAGCTGCCATAAGCACGTGACTGGGGGAGATTGCTGCCATATCCTGGACCGCGCTGAGGCCGCTGTGTGAGGCAGTACAGAATCAGGTGGATAAACCTCACAGAGGCCCAGCGGTGACACGCGCATAAATGGTAAAGCATTGAGGCCTGCAGACATGGGCCTGCACTTAATAAACAACCGGACCGTGAGTGAAGCACTAATGAATTACCGTGCCCCCCCGGATTAGCAACTGAAGTGTCCCCCCTGCTGAAAAGGAAGAGTGGATGCTTGCTATTGATGTGCACCTAAGCCGCTCGAGCGCCACTGCGAAAGCAAGGAGGGAAGGAAACTGAGGTGGCTCAGCGAAGAGTACAACAAGTGCATCGGAACTGTGTTGTGGAGCCATTGAGAGAGGCTGTCGCACTTGTGCAGAAGTGAGCGGCCTACCCCTGTCCCCCTTCCCCCTGCCTAGACTGGTGCCACGTATGTGTGACTAGGTCGCTGCCATATCCTGGACCGCACTGGGGCGGACACAGTTAGCCACCGCCTGAGCTGGGCCCGGTGGTTGACCTGGGCCTAGGCTGCGAAGGCACGGTGGAAAACAGAGCAACATCTGAGAAGACACAGACTTGCCCGGAGGCCATCTACATACAGAGGTGAGAGGCGCAATAACCCTGCAGCATTAAAGCAGGGACGTGAGGAGGCGACACATACCTGCTCTGCGCTGATCTGCATCGCATTAAGGTCAAGAGGAGGCAGTTATCCAGCGTAAAAAGCAAATGCGCCCTCCCCTACACTGAAGCCTAAACCGTCGGATAGTGCCCAGAGACAACTAAACGTACGCCTGCAAGCCCATCGCTGAGACACAGGGAAGTCAGGCACCAGAGAAGACCTGCCTCATTTTAAAAGAGTAGACTTGATCAGGCCCAGCCACGCCCACACAAGGCAGAGGCAGTAACCAGAAGATAAAGCACAGGTGCGTAAAGTCACACACACACATCCCGGTAATGTTCAGCCTCATATAGCGATCTGGCAGCTCCTCCACGTGATTGGGCCTACTATACAAGCAAGGTCGCTATCCTGCCCTGATAACGACCACACTTACTGGTGACGAATGCCGACAGTGCACCAATTAGTAATGGGCCACCTACGCATAAACACTCAACAGCTAAATGTACGCACTGGCAGCTCAGAATCGGCAACGGCGGATGGCGACATAGCCACAGAGATGCCACGTGCAACACTCGCTGCCGAACTGGACTCTGTTCTGGCAGTGGTGGAGAAGATAGGATCTACGTTGGACCAGACCCGCTCCTCGAAGGAGTCAAAAATTGACAAGGTCACCTCGGATTTTACCCTTCTGAGAGCCGATCATCACAAACTCGGGGACAAGGTGCGCCTCAAGGAACAAACACTTGCGTAGCTAAAACCAGTTACACAAAGCCAAATCGCAGCCCTGCAAGACTTAATAGCCCGTGTGAACGACCTAGAAGACAAAGTATAAGACGCAGAAGGGCGCTCGTGCCGCAACAATATCCGGGTTGTGGGACTTCCGGAGAGTGAAGGACGAAAGCCAGAGGAATATGCCGAGCGCTGGATCAGAAATTTGCTTCCCGCTGGCACTCTATCTCCCCACTTTGTTGTTGAAAGAGTGCACCGCGTCCCTGCCAGAAGTTAAGCCACAAACAGCCAACAACAGCATATGACTCTTTCTAAGGCCTCCTGTGAACTGTTGAACATAACCCACGCAAGTACCCGCCTTGCTGGCAAAATGTTGCGTTGAATAATATGTTGATTACGTAATTGTTCTTTGCAAAATGTGGCGCTGCTCTGCGCACTGCCGTGCACAGCACATACTTAACATTATGTTGAGGGACATGTGCGTCTCACACCTCTCCCCCGCGCTACGGACTGGCTGGGGGGATACACAATTGCAACATGATATTAAGGGGCAAATCATTCCCAGCAACCAGTGCACCATATCAACCCACGTCACACGTCAGTTTGACACAGTTTAAGCCTTAAGTTGGGCAACACAGTTTGGATGAATTTCCACTCGGAACTCGCCTTCATGGTTATGCATAGTTCAGTACATGCATACATGCATGTAATAGCACTGAGCTGGAGCACACCCCCACGGGTCAGGAGTCGCAGCACCTTGCCCCGTCTACGCCGACCTGGTTAATGTAAGTAGGAAACATGGTACAGGTCAACAAAGTCACATGGAATGTGCGCGGTATACACATGCTGTCATGTCGATACTCGATCTATGCCTCTCTGCAACACTGAGCCACTGACATAATGCTGCTCCAAGAAACACACATGACCTGGGGCGCCTCCGACACAGATGGAGAGGCTAAATACACGGTACCAGCTACTCAGCACACGTGCAAGGAGCCCTCATCTGGTCGAGAGCAGGGGTCCCGTTTACAAGTGAGGAGGCGCCGGTCGACACTGAAGGCAGATATGCGCTTGTGAGCGGACAGCTCAATAGCCAACTGATCCTCCTTGGGTCCATCTATGCCCCGAATGGCAGTCAACCCACATTTTTAGAAGGCCTAAGAAATATTTTAGCAAGGTGGAGCGGAGTCCCTTGGCTCTTGGGAGGGGACTTTAATTCTGTGCTTAATGTAGACTTGGACAGATCATTCCCGCCATTGTCCAAGACCGCAGCAATGTCCAATGCGTAGGTTCTCACAGACTGGCTGGCACACTGGGCGCGCCATCAATCCGGATGTTCGGATCTACTCACACTACTCAGCGGTACACAGACTACATATACGCCTAGATAGAATAGTAGGATCCCCCGCGCTGCTCCCTCCGGTCCACCGAATAGAGTACCTAGCCAGACACACTCTGATCACAATTCCCAAATACTGAAACTCACCTGGGAACCTGAATGCTCCCCCTGCCCCTACGTGGAGAGACTCCAAACAGCCACATTTGAAGACCTACCATTTCGCTCCTCCCTGGGCATGGCGTTCCTTGAATACTTTGACTTTAACAAAGAGGCAGCAGGGAACACACTAATGGAATTGGAAGCTTTCAAAGTTACGACAAGGGGATACTATATAGGTGTGACTTGGAATATACGTAGGACTCTCACCTCCTGCCTGAGCAAAATAGAACTAGAGCTACTGCGATATGAGACTGAGGGAGAGGGTGAGGGTAGGGACAGACACCGTCTAGAGACACTGTGCACACAGCACGCGGAGTTGATGGAACGCCTCAGCTGTCACAACTACACCCTGCACTCACACCACTGCTGATCGTGCAGGCCGACTCCTAGCTTGGCTGATCCGTCAAGAACACGCCTGCACACAGATAGTTGCGCTAGGCTATGGCGCAGGGCTTCTAGTGCACACACAACAGGACATCCACCGGCCCTGACGCAACGCTACCAACGGCTGTACCAATCCCAAAGCCACTATGAACCGGACGCCCTTCCAGCTTTCCTGCATCAGGTGCAACTGCCTGAGGCGACGCAGACACACAATGGGATACAAGACGCGCAGATTTCACCAGAGGAGATTAGGGAAGCAATTATGTCCCTGGCTATGGGGACGACTCCGGGACTAGACAGACTCCTGGCAGAATATTACAAGGTGTATCAAGTGTCATTGGTGCAACGACTGCAAACCCTCAATGCAGCCGCTGTGGATGAGGGATGGCTGCTTCCCTCACTATGCGATGCACACCTGATTTCACTGCCCAAACCCGATAGAGACCCGACAGATATGGGTTCATACAGACCCCTTGCCCTGCTTAACACTGACTACAAAATCTTAGCGAAATTCCTAGTGGACAGATTAGCACAGGCAGTCCCTACCTTGGTGCACGTGGGCCAAAACGGCTTTGTGCTGTCCAGCAACACCTCACTCAATCTGCGTCGCTTTTTTCGAATCGCAACCTACTCCATATGCGAATGGCCGAGAGCAGGCTGCCTCATACTTGACCTCAAGAAAGCATTTGATTCTCTCGAATGGAATTACATGTTTGCAACTCTCGAAAAGTACAAATTAGGCCCTGATTTTTTACAGTTGACCCGCCTACTTTACACAAACCCTGTGGTGAGAGTGAAGGTGGGACCATACATGTCAGCTGTGATCCTAGTGCGATGAGGGCAAGACAAGGCTGCCCGTTGTCCCCCTCCTTTTTTTAGTTTGCAATGGAGCCACTGGCGGAGTCACTAAGAACACAATTGCATGATGGCACACCACTGGGCGATGGCACACACGTGGTGTCACTGTACGCTGACAATCTGTTAATCTACCTAAGGGACGTCAATCAAGTGGCAGAACGACTAGCCCAAATCCTCCGGGAATTCGCAACTGTATCACGGTTAAAAGTAAATGTTGTTAAATTTAAACTATATGCCCTTAAAGAGGAGTGTCGAGACCCAGGCCTTATATCCAATGAAGTGAGAGTGCAGTGGAGCGCTGATACATTCCGCTACCTCGGCATACGTGTGTGTATCGCCAACCTCTAGACCTCTTGCTCTGTTACTGGTGGTGACTGCTAATAAAGCCCTGTATTTGTCAAAGGGGAAGACGCCTCGCGGTTGTAAGTGAAAAGCGAAGCAGCGTGGCAGACAGCACTGCTGGACTTCAAGCCCCAGGATTCAGTGGGGGCCGTCAGAGGACCGGCAGCCCCTCCTCCTTCCCATCGTTATTAGGAGTATATAACTGGCTGAGCTTCCTCACGAAGCGGGACGCGAGCAGGCGCCGGGCTAAGCCCGAGACAAGGGCGGGGCCGTCTGTGGCCGTCTGGGGAAGGACGAGGGCCAGGCCAGCAACCCCCCTGACAAACATCGTGCAAGATGGGTAAGCGGAAACTACAATCTTCCATAGACAGAGGGGGTATAAAAGCAAAGGTACCGAGAAAATCTGCCAGTATTATCTCGTACTTAACTTCTGCTGTCGGGACTCTGAACACCAAAATTGCCAATGCTGAACGGGAATTGGGGCTGGATGTAAACAATACACAATTGACAGGGATCTCACCGAGGAATACTACCTTGAGCAGACAAGTCCCCTGGAGCCCCTGATCATGATTGAGTCAACTGAGAACATCGTGACACTAGACTCCAGTAATACTAACACTAATGGGGCCGAATTGGGAAATCCAAGAACTTTACCGAGTGAGACTGTAGAAACAGGAGGGCAGCAACTGAACCCGAAGAAATCTGCAAAGAGGCGGCATAAAAATACTACAGCCTCAAGGGACATCTTGGGTAAAAAAGGGCCGATACCTCAGAAACGAATGGAGGAAACAATACGGGACACGATCGAAGATATTTTCTCTGAGAGACTGGAGATTGCTTTGTCTACCATTGCTAAAGACATTATTGATACCTTGAATGTATGTGTAGCAGGGATACTAGAGAAATGTGAGTGCCTGAACTCCTTTTTGGTGTCAAGGGAACAACCCTCTGGTTCAAGAGAAGTTACTCACCCCTTAAAACATAGAACGCCGAAAGCTTCCATTCCTAGGCAGGGAAGTAAGAGTTTGTTACCATCTTCCTCTATGACTCAGACCTCACTATCGCCCCCTACTATTAGTAATGATAGGGTTTTGCAGCAAGGAGTAGGAAATAATGGTTTTGTTATTGCACAGACAGGGCCCAAGAACTGTAGGGAGTTTCATATCGGTAGAAATCCCTTACCTCAACCTACAATTAACCTCCCCACTGAGGCTACCCTTTTGGTAGCAATAATAGTGAATGTTCCACCTCTGTTAGCGGGAGAGGTGGAATCTACAGAAACTCTGTTAAAATTTACGAAGAAATGGTGTAATGCAAACTGCTCTGGTGGCAAGGAGATTTCCTCTAGTGTAATCATGGTCAGACGGGTGGGTTGGATAGGGCACACACAAATATCCCTGAAAGCGGATTGCCTCATTGTAAATTTTAATAATTCCAACGAGGCTGTCCGCCTCTTTTGGGATGCTTCAAAGATAAGTAGTGATGAAGGAGTTCTTAGAGCTATCCCGCTTGGTTTTTTCTACCCCCCTATGAGACCCTGTAATATAGATGAGAGGCTACTCCCTGTTCAGACGGGCAGAGGGTTATTGTGTACCACCCAACGCCTCCCTGGCTTACCTGATAGAGTCCATCAGTATAGTTGGGTTACCTCGAAGGCGGGGTCATCAATTAAGGCTCAAAATATGCAAAGTTCTGAAAATAGGGCAACATTGGCCCTATCTAATTGATTTTCCTCTCTGTCGCAGTTGGGGGAGATTGATTGACTGGAGGAGCCGGCTGGCGTGCCCGTAAATGTAGTTCCTAAAACGTTTACATTAATGGAGATAGGGGAGATATTGTTAGGCTATTGAGCTGGAATATCGCAGGGCTGCGTACAAAAACAGGACGATAGTGTCTGGATAAATTTTATAAGAGAATATGACATTATCGCCCTTCAGGAGACCTGGGATAGGGAATGTAACTTCTGGGTAGATGGCTTTACGTTATATTTTGTTCCAGCCAGGAGATCGATGGCGGGCAGAGATATAGGAGGTCTTATGTTTCTTCTCACAGTGAAAATCTCAGGTTCAGTCAAAGTGTTACACTCTCCCTCTCCTAATTATCTAATACTGTAACTTTCGATGAGGAATAACCCCAAAACTTTGTTTATTAATTTTTATAACTCCATGGATAGTGAGTCTGTAAATGAACATCTCTATTCCCTGACACATTTTTTAAATATATATAAAGAAAGCCAAACCACTTTAGTTTATTTCATCCTGATGGGTGATTCTCCCGAGGCCGGGTCACCCCCCTGCTTCCCACGCCTGCCGCTGCTGCTACCTGCCTCCTGCCTGCCTCCTGCCTGACTCCTGTTTGCTGCAGAGCGACCCAGCCGCCGCTGGGCCGCCCGGATCTCCCCCGCCTCCCACGCTTGACCCAGGGACACCGCCTGCCGCCCAGAGGTTCCCGCCGCTGCCTCCCTGCGGCCCGCCCACCACCAGCCCATTGGCCGCCCCGCTCCCGCCACCCAGCTGACCCGCCCACCCGGCTCCTTACTCAAGACGCCCCCAGAGCGACCGCGCAGCGGACGCGCGCAGCGGGAGCACCGATTGAGCGCCGAAGGTGCGCCAAAGGTAAGCCCGTCTGCGCCCGTCCGCGCCTGGACCGCGCCCAGCGCCAGGACCCCTGGCCCCCACCGACGGAAGCCGACCCGACGGACCTACGACACCAACGAACTCAACGCACTCAACACCGGCCGTACCCCGGGCTGCTACCGAGCAACACCGAGACGCACCCACGGACCCTTCAGCTGCCACTCCTGCAAGTTCACCTGCAACCGGACCCACGCCACACCAGCACCCACCAAGCCGAACTCCAGCAGCACCCACCTGAAGTGCATCCTGCTCAACACCCGCTCCGTCCACAGACACGCCGTTGAGCTCTGGAACTTGCTCGACACCACAGCCCCAGACGTCGCCTTCCTCACGGAAACCTGGATGAACGCCTCCTCAGCACCCGACATCGCCATCGCCATCCCGGACGGCTTCAAGATCATCCGGAGGGACCGCATCAACCAGACAGGAGGAGGCATCGCCATCATCCACAGGAACTCCATCCGCATCACGACCGACACCGACGATACCCTCGCACCCGCCGAACACCTGCACTTCCAGATCCACGTCAACCCCAAGCCCACCCTCAGAGGCACCCTCATCTACAGACCCCCGGGACCACGCACACAATTCAGCGAAGACATCGCCGACTTCATCAGCCCACACGCCCTCCCCTCCGCCGACTACATCCTCCTCGGGGACCTCAACTTCCACCTGGAGAACAACAACGACCGCAACACCACCACCCTGCTGGACAACCTCTCCAACCTCGGACTCAAGCAACTGGTGACCACCCCCACCCACTACACCGGACACACGCTCGACCCGGTTTTCTCTTCCAGCAAGGACATCGCCTTCAGCCACGCCACGGGACTCCACTGGACGGACCACAGCTGCGTCCACTTCAGCTTCAGAAGGACCACGTTCCACCATCACCAGCAACAGGTTCCCCGCAGAAGCTGGAACAAGATCACTGCAGACCAGCTCGCCGCTTCCCTGAGCAAGAACCCTCCCACCAGCACAACGAACCCCAGCCAAGCGGCCACCAACCTCACGAAATGGATCAGCGTCTGCGCAGACGACCTCGCCCCTCTGAAGACCCCGCCGAGCAGACCCGGCAGCAAGAGAGCCCCATGGTTTAACGACGAACTCAAGAGCTCCAAGAAGAACTGCAGAGCACTCGAGAAAACCTGGCGCAGAGACCCAACACCGGACAACATGACTGCCCTCAAGCTCGCCACCCGAAAACACCACCAACTGATCCACGCCACCAAGAAAACTGCATTCAAGGAACGACTGGACATCAACGCACACAACAGCAAGGAACTCTTCAACATCGTGAAAGAGCTCTCCAACCCCAACGCCGGAAACAACGACATCACCCCTTCGCAAGACCTCTGCAACTCCCTCGCCTCCTACTTCCACAACAAGATCGCGGACATACACAACAGCTTCAGCACCCAACCGTCGCACGCCACGACCGAACCAGCGCCCCCCACCACCACCCTCCGCGCCTGGACCCAGATCAGCACCGAAGACACCATCCGCACGATGAACTCCATCCACTCCGGATCTCCGACCGACCCCTGCCCTCACCACGTCTTCAACAAGGCCGACGCTGTCATCGCACCCCACCTGCGGGACATCATCAACACCTCCTTCGACGACGCCACCTTCCCGGAGAGCTGGAAGCACACCGAACTCAGCGCTCTACTTAAGAAACCATCAGCCGACCCCACCGACCTCAAGAACTACCGCCCCATCTCGCTGCTCCCGTTTCCGGCAAAAGTCATCGAGAAGACCGTCAACAAGCAACTGGCCACCTTCCTCGAGACGAACGGCTCCCTCGACCTCTCGCAGTCTGGCTTCCGGGCCAACCACAGCACCGAGACCGCCCTGATCGCAGCTACCGATGACATCCGAGCCCTGCTCGACAACGGAGAAACAGCGGCCCTCATCCTCCTGGACCTCTCCGCGGCCTTCGACACTGTCTGCCACCGTACCCTAGTACAGCGCCTCAGCAACGTCGGAATCCAGGAGAAGGCTCTGGAGTGGTTCATCTCCTTCCTCGCCGGAAGGACACAGAGAGTCCGCCTCCCCCCGTTCAGATCGGAGGCCACCGAAGTCATCTGCGGCGTTCCTCAAGGCTCCTCACTCAGCCCAACACTCTTCAACGTCTACATGAGCCCCCTCGCAGCCATCGCACGCCAGCACAACCTCAACATCATCTCCTACGCCGACGACACCCAGCTGATCCTCTCCCTCACCAACGACCCCGCCACCGCCAGAGCCAACCTGCACGAAGGGATGACAGACGTAGCCAAATGGATGTCGAGCAGCCGCCTGAAACTGAACTCGGACAAGACGGAGTCCTCATCCTGGGATCATCACCCTCCGCCTGGGACGACTCCTGGTGGCCCCCCGCCCTGGGCAGCGCACCCAAACCCACAGACCACGCACGCAACCTGGGCTTCATCCTGGACTCCTCCCTCTCCATGACCAGACAAGTCAACGCCGTCTCCTCGTCGTGCTTCAACATCCTGCGCATGCTACGTAAGATCTTCCGATGGATCCCCACCGAGACCAGGAAGACGGTCACCCAAGCCCTCGTCACCAGCCGTCTGGACTACGGCAACTCCCTCTACGCCGGAACCACCGCCAAACTCCAGAAGAGACTCCAGCGGATCCAGAACACCTCAGCACGACTCATCCTGGACATCCCCCGCCGCAGCCACATCTCCGGACACCTGAGAGACCTGCACTGGCTCCCGGTCAACAAGAGAATCACCTTCCGGCTCCTCACCCACGCACACAAAGCCCTACACAACCAAGGCCCAGGATACCTCAACAGCCGCCTCAACTTCTACGCTCCCAAACGCCAGCTTCGATCAACCAGCCACGCCCTCGCCGCCGTCCCCCGCATCCGAAGAGCCACCACGGGAGGAAGGTCCTTCTCCTACCTGGCCGCCAAGACTTGGAACTCCCTTCCGACCCACCTCCGCCTGACCCAAGACCACCTGGCCTTCAGGAAGCAGCTCAAGACCTGGCTGTTCGAGCAGTAGCGGACCCCCCCCCCCAGCGCCTTGAGACCCTCCGGGTGAGTAGTGCGCTATACAAATGATTTGATTGATTGATTGATTGATTTTAATATACAATAATGTAAATGTAATTGCCACCTTGGTGAAAGTCATGGTCCAACCCATTCATCTCCCCCACATTTTGAACACACTCTCAAGGGGGAAGCTCTGGAGGATCTCCTTTCAAATATTGATTTATATGAGCCTGGCTTTGTTGATAGAAGAGACCGAGTGGCTACGTACAAAGCCAGGGAATGCGAGACAATAATTGATTATGTATTTTTGTCTCCGGGACTCCTAGTCTTTGTTATCTTTTACAACGCTGTATGCTCGATTTTTAGTTACCACAATCCAGTTGTATTAGAACTGGATAAGGGTTTTTGTATTTTAAATACTTCTGCTACTAT
Source organism: Lissotriton helveticus (assembly GCF_964261635.1). Classification (NCBI taxonomy): domain Eukaryota; kingdom Metazoa; phylum Chordata; class Amphibia; order Caudata; family Salamandridae; genus Lissotriton; species Lissotriton helveticus. The sequence goes on from NC_136057.1 coordinate 1,613,422,066, forward strand.
TGTAACCAGGATTGCGGTAAAAAGTAAAGACCAAGGTAGAAGGCTAAAATGGACCAAAGTCATCCCTGAGCTCTTTTTTGAAAATTTAGGTAGGAAGGTGGGAGAAGACCTAAATCTATGCGCTGATCCTTTTAGTCACGGGGCAGATGTAATTACTTCTTATGAAGTAATCTGTAAACAAGTGGCCATAGACCTTACAATGACTGCTAGGCCTAAATCAAATACTGAGAAAAGTTGGTTTGACCACAAATGCTCCAGAGCGCACCATCTACTATTAAAAGCCTTAAAAAAGAAACCCAGGGACAGACTGAAAATAGTGGTGCGTAGAAAAGAGTATAAATCCATAGTGCAGACACGTAAAAATGAAATAAAAAGGGAAGCCTGGGAAGCGCTGATGTCTACAGAAACAATAAGAAATAGCTCAAAGTTTTGGTCCATTGTAAACAATCCACTGTTTTCAGGGACGGAGAACTGTAATCTAGAGGCCAACATTTCTGAGAAGGATTGGCTAAGTCACTTTGAAAAAATCTATGGTAGCCATGAAGAGTATGAACCCTTTCAGGTTCCCTCTAGTGACCCTCCATTATTGCCATTAACATTTACTGAGGAAGAGGTTGAGAAGGCAATAGTAGGCACGGCCAGAAATAAGGCGCCAGGCCCTGACGGGGTCCCCTCGGATTTATACAAGTCTAAACCAAAATTCTGGGCTAAAGTTTTGTCAAATGTTTTTAATTCCTCAGTGGAAACAAGGTTCCCGGCCTCATGGTCCCGTTCTATTATAATACCAGTGTTTAAGAAGGGCCAAAGGGGGGACCCCAGGTGTTACAGGCCCATATCGCTACTAGATTCCTCTGTGAAAATTCTAGGTAAAGTCATTCTAGCCAAGATCTCGGAGTGGGTCACTGATAAGGATATTCTGTCTAATGCTCAATATGGGTTTAGATCCGGAAGAGGCACAGAGGACCAGTGTCTTAATTTATACCTAATAATTAATAAGTATACTATTGCAGCTAAGGGTTCTATTCACCTGGGTTTCATGGATTTGTCCACAGCCTTTGACCTAGTTAATAGGTCAAGGCTGTGGACTACTCTCCTGGATCTAGGTATTGATCCTTCTTTGGTGTATTTTTTGGCCGACTTACATAGGGATCTATATGCATCTATTCGGTTGACACAGGAGGGTAATTGTTCCACAGGGTTCTGATCTGGCAGAGGGGTGCGCCAAGGATGTATTTTGGCCGCCATGCTTTTCACCCTAAATATAAACTCCCTGGACAAAATAATGGCAAAGGCTACCCTGGATATTTCGCGTATGGGAGAAACTGTTATCCCAGTACTCCTATACGCGGATGATGCCGTTTTATTGGCACGCACCCCGCTGGGGCTTCAAAGACTTCTGAATTATTTTGGTGAATTTATGAAGTCATTAGACTTAGTGGTAAATAGTGATAATTCCCACGTCATGTCTCTGGGCTCATATAAGTATAGCAATAGACCCCTGTATTGCAATGCGTCCGTGATCTCCAGGGTGAAGGCCTTCACATATCTGGGAGTTGTGTTCGATGATAAAGGAACATGGGTACCCCAACTGGCGGCTAAAGCAAATGCCGTAAGAAGGTCCTCCGTAGCGATACTTGGCTTCGCGAAGAGGCTAGGTGGTAGACCCTGTGAGGCAATCTTATCTATTTATAAAGCGAAATGTCTCCCAATTGCGAGATATGGTGCTTCAATATGGGGCTACAAACAGACTGATTATATCCAGAAAGAAGAAAATAAATGTTTCCGTGCTTTACTAGCCCTCCCTCAGTCGACGGCCACATTTGCCGTCCATCTTGAACTGGGAATGGGCTATGTTTCAGATCTAACAAGTATGGCCCCTATCCTATTTTGGATCAAAACATGGCTGAATTCAAAGCTCACTTTAAATCCTAAGATCTTAAGGGATTGTGTGAACCTAGAGAAATCAAAGGAAATACAGTGGTTATCCTTTATTAAATCAATGTCCAGGAACCTGGGGCGTCCAGAGATTTTTTTAAACCCAGAGGGATTGGTAAAAGCTGACATAAACTGTGTTAAAACCAATTTTCTCAGGTATAGGGAACAAGAGCGTGAACTGTTACAGCTAAGAAAGCCTATGGTTAGGGCCCATTATCTGTTAATCACGTGTTTAGCTATGCAGCCTTATCTGGGAATTGTAACAAAACCATTTCATCGGTGGTTACTTACCAGATTTCGATTTAACCAGATCCACCTTATTTTAAGTGAAGCTATAGGGTAATGCAGGCCGGAGGACGCAGCATTTTGTAAGTGTGATGGTCACTCATTTCAGGATACCATGCACTTCACATTTTTTTGTTCTTTTTACACTGGAATCAGGAAAAAGTAAATAGTACCACTGCTGAAAGATAAAGGGTTCTCTCAGGCTAAACCAGCATTATTGTATTTGCAATTACTGGACTACCCATTTTCCATTTTCTGTGTTGCATTTTTTTTGTGGGGGCTGTTCGGAATAGGAAATCAAGATTGGCTGGTACAATAGTCCCATGAATTATTGGAAGTATTAAAATTATACATGAAATTGTCAATTGTTTTTAACTGTTTTTGTGAGACTATATGTAATATGTGGAGAAGTTTTAATAGTATACTTTTATGATTTTTACTAATCGAATAAAGTGGCTTTTGACTTTGACTTTGACTCTTCGACAGTAACCTAGGCAGAACGCTGACGGCTATGAGATCCCAGATGCAATTCTGGAGTACACTACCCCTTGCTGTGGTGGGTAGAGTGGCACTGGTCAAAAAAGTGTCCCTGCCGAGATTCCTGTATTACTTCGCCAATATGCCCCTTTATTTGCCCGCCTCCTTCTTTACCATGCTGGATTAGATGACCAGAGACTTCATCTGGGGCCCCAAATGACAAGGATGGCGATTAAAAAACAACATTTACCCAGAGACCAGGGAGGCCTGGCAGCACCTTGCTTCGAGCACTACTACCTGGCAGCCAAACTTCAATGGATCGCCAGATGGTTGGCAGACCGTCAGCATGATGACACGGCGACAACACGCCCATCATAAACGCTCCCCCAGGCCCTTGCGCTCTTCCACCCCGGCACACACACGGGTGCGGCCTCCTGAACCCCAGTTCCTGAACGTGGCGTACAGGTGCTACCGCAGAAGCCTCTACTTAACCCGGGGCACAACATCCTATGCCCCCGCGTTCCCCCAGGAGGGTGCCCCTAAGGGACCGGCAACACTTACAGCTGCCGAACTGCAACACTGGCACAATGCGGGTATACAAACCTTAGGAGATCATTATCATGAAGGCTCGCTTATTCCCACACTACATTAGTGGACGACGAGGTACTCTCTGCAAGGCAATTCCTTCTACATCGGTCATTGATGACTACACTCTCTGTGAAATGGGGAAGCTTGCAACTGAGCCGCAAACGCACCTCACCGTGCAATACATACATGTCATGGGACGAGGTAGGCACCTGATGCGGTGATTCACAGCCTCGTTGCGGCAGCGGTAAATCTGGATCCCCTCAGACACAAATGGGAACATGACTTGGGCTGACAATTCACAGACAAAGAATGGGAGCGGGCGCTGGCCAGTCCAGTTCAGATCCCAGGGAACGCGAGATTTTAACAGATACAATACGACATCACACAGAGGGCGTACCTCACACCAGCCAACATCAACAGATACTTTCACCGCACTGACTCAGCCTGCCCCAGATTTGCCGCTGTAGATGCAGACTTGGTGCACATGCTCTGGGGTTGCGCCAGCCTGTCCGCGTATTGGGATGGGGTTCCGAACACGCTTCGCACCTGCACCGAGAGAGAGATACCTTTTGACTGGCCAACATATTTATTGCACAAATTCCATAGGACACGAAGCACTAAAGTCACCTCCAGGTTTCTGGACCTGGACATGGTGACAGCCAAGAGGCTAATCACATAAAGGTGGAAGGCACCTAATCCCCCGCACATACAAGCATGGAGGTGCTCTACTATTGCATGGGCCAGAGACAAAGGTATAGCGATTCGACGTGGAAATTACCTATATCCACAAGTTGGGTAGTGATTCTGGTGGCGCTACAGCAAAGTGCAGATCAGCCAGATCAGCCCTTGCAAACACCTGACTCGGTGGAGTAATTCCACGCAGGCGTCCAACATCCTTAGGCCATTCATAGACACTAGACTCGTTGTCCATAAGCCGTGCAATGGCAATCCGACGCGCACATGCACCAGACACCAACCATCAAGGCAATAGACAGGGCCCATTAAGCGACACGCAGGCGAACAAACACTGGCAGACACATTGGGTTACTTCAGTTCACTTCCAAGTTTTGTACCCCGACCCCTGGTTTTCCCCCCTTCTCTTATCAAATATACAATATGCCAGATAAAACTAAGCTGAACTAGACTTAACGTGATACTCACTAGGTTGCAAATCTGTAGGACAAGAAATGTAATAGAAAGTATTTGCCGTGCCAGACAACTGTAATATACAAGATCTGACACATCATCATACCTACTACTTGAACATATGTGAAGTAATGACCATTGTTAATGCAAGAAACATGACAGAGATTGTTGCTACATGTTGTAGCATAAAGTTTCAACTGCTGGAGATAAATCTGTAAAACTAAAGAATTAATAAAAAAAAAATATTTACAAAAAAATTAAAGCAGTTAGAAGGGTTGTTTGGGAGATCATAGCATTAAAATTAGGTTTGAGGTGATCCGAGTAGGGAAGAGTCTAGAAATGGTTAATTCGGAGATCATAGTAGTAGAATGAGATTTGGGAAGAGTCACAGAGTGGGGAAAGATGATTTATTGAGAGAGGTATAGGGCGAAATATAGTGTGGTACATTGGGAGAGAGTCAACTTAATTTTTTTTACAGGTGGAGTAAAGTAATAAATATGTAGATATATAAGTACATATTACACTTATTTATATTAATAATTATTTATATTAAGAAAATAAACATACCTAGATACATCTAATCAAACTAAATGTTTATATACACCAGGATATGCTGTACAATTGTGTTTTAGTATGCCGGTTATGTAGAAAAGAGCCAACCCTTGAGTAGTCATTTGAAGATTAGTTGGTTATCTGTGGATCTTATGTTTGGGGGGGTAATGAGTTCCATAGTTTGGTTGTCTGAACACAGAAGGATTAGCCAACTATGTTTTTTCTCTTGTATGGTGGGATTTTGAGGCAAGTTGCCAGCCTACAGCGGAGGTTCCTTTCCTGAATGTATTTATTGATTGAATGGGGTCTTCCGGCAACCGGTAAGCAATGTAGGGCCCTCAAGGCCGGGGAGATGTGGGTTTGTGGCTTTACATGTAGGAGTAGTCTGGATGCAGAGTTCTGAATCCGTTGTAGTCTTTCCATAGTTGATAATGATGCTCCTTGGTAAAGGCCATTGGCATAATCAAGTTTAGACTGTACAAGATGGAGGCTTGGACCTTATGTGGAAATCCCAGGTGGGGGAGGATAGGATGCAAAGTTTTCATAGTAATGAAGCTTGACCTGGCCACTGCATTACAATGGTGGGCAGATGGTGGGCTGGTGGAGACACCGACTGCAATGCACCGCGCCGTCGGAGGGACTGCAATACCTACAGTAGTGGCACCGCAGCAGGGATTACAATGCCCCTTTCTGTTAGTCGTTTAATGGCAGTTAACCCGCCATGAAAAGGCAGGAGTAAAGTGACTTTGCAAGTCCCTAGCAGGCCTCCCTTACCCCACTGGCCCTCCTCTACAAGCAGGTGACCCCCTAAACATCCCTGCACCATGTCGCAGGCACCCGCAGCACACTCCACAATGCAAAATATACATAATTGCGACTGCTGTGATAGCGGCCGCTTTGTAACCCTAGTTTGGCGGTCCTGCTTCAGTCCCCCTGACATCATAATCAGGCCCTAAGGCACATATTAAAACAGTCATGATGGGGGAAAAAATCCCATTACAATTGCACAGAAAGCATGAATTGTATTTAAACAGTCATGAGTAGAAAAACGTCAGTTTTAAAGTTTCAGAAATTCACATCACAATTCTGTGTTCTTACCACCTTCTTTGTTTTTTGTTCACTGGGCTGTTTCGGGCACAGAGAAGCTGGAACTACAAGATGGAGTTCTTAACACAAGACTTCTGGGGAATGTAGCTTGCTTAATGCCTGCTGTGAGGAAACAGTAAAGAAAGTGGAAGCATAATAAAAATAATTCACGCTTACTTGGTAGGAGTTTTCAATTTAATTTAGGACATGCGGGGGGAGGAGCCAAGATGGCGACTGAGACGGACGTGTAGGCTCCCGGCTCCGCAAGCCTTTGTTTCCCGCAACGATATCCTGACCTTCATCCTGTGATAGCACTGCAGCGGGACGACTATGAGAGTGCGCTGTTGTGGTTCGCGTTCCTCCGGTGTCCCTGCCTGCCCGATAGCCGGAGATATCGACGAGACTGTTTGGCGGCCTTTGTAGCCCTGGAGCCGGGACCTGTGCTACCGTACGCCGCCGGAGGCTGCGGGGGTGACGACGGACGGTCGAGCCGGGGCGGAGCTGGCACCTTGGGACACGCTGCCTGCTGTGGGGGAAATAGATGGACCCTGCTGCTAACTGTGCACATCGGCCAAGTGGGAGTTCATTCTGTTCCTTTCTCCTTGTGGAACGCTGAAGGTGAGCTGTGCTGTGCTGACCACATTCTGGCGCTTGCCTGGCTACCGCGGATCACCCCCGAGTTTGCCCCCGTCTTGAGCCGCAAAGGGGATGACTCTCACTGTTGGTTGCCCATTATTAGCGTGTCCGGACAAAATCGGCAGCTTTCACTCCAGCCTCTCGGTGCCGGTTTCGCCCCCACATTCCTGTGAATCCCCTGACGGTTTGGCAATGGCGGCTGGCTCTTTGGTTGTGAGGGTGAGTGTCACATCGATTCCAGCTTGTGTCGCACTGCATGGATTTGAACGGTGTGTTAGACCGTGTGTCACGTCTCGTACCATGGAGTTGTTGGAACAGCAGCCTGTGTTAACTTATGGATCTGTTCTTGCCGCTCTTGCCGATTTGCGATCTGAATGGGGAGAGTGCTACCGAGTGCTGAGTAGGAAGCTTGATGATGCTACGCTCGCTCTGGGATGTGCGCCTCTAACCTGCTTTCAACGATGCGCTGATCTGCCTCCGCTGATTTCTGACTGGGCTACAGTGCTGCCACACGAGTGCAGAGGGGAGCGGTCTTTTGGCTGTGTTGGTGCTTACGGACTGCCGTCCGCCTACCTCAGCGGTGCTACAATGTTTCCCTCTCTACTGAAGCCTGCGCCCTCACCCGTGACATCGCTACTTTTGTTTCTGACGCCGCTAGTACAGCTACTGATTCCCTTTGTTGCCTTCGTCTCGCAAGCTTGGCTATCCCTACAATGTACTGCACATCATCGGGCGAACCTGGAGACACCCCTCCTTTGGGTCAATGGAACTATTTGTGACTGGCGATGTCCATTTTGTTTTGGTGCACACCTCCTCGGCCGAGTGCGGCCATTTTGTTCCTTTGTTCTGTCTGGGGCGGGTCCTCTTCTGGAGCTATGCTTAGGGGGACGCCCACGAACTGGCCAGGGCTAGGAGATTCCTCCTTACAACTTGTGCTTGATTCGCCGGTGGGGATTCGGTTTGGAGCGCTTCCACAACGCGTACTGCTGTGATATGTGATGATTCTCCCCGTTCTATCCTGTGCTTGATTCATTTTGTTGTTGTTTTTACAAATGGGGTAGAGTTCAAATGTATGGCGGGGGAGTCCGGGAGAATTTAGATTTGGCCCTCCTCCGGTCTTCTGTGGTTTCCTTTTTCTTTTCTTTCTTGCTTTAGTTTCTATATTTCGGGTTTCTTATCGGGCGACAGGCACACTGCGGGGGGGGGGGGGTAGGCCGTAGCCTCTGCATGCGTGTAGGGTGGGGGGTAGGGGGTGGGGATTTTTATTTTTTTCCGTTTTTGTTTCTATGAGCCTTATTTTTCTCCTCTCTCTCACACTCTTTTCTTCTCTTGTTTCTAATCTGGGTCCGTGGGTTGGTTTGGTACGCGGTGGGTAACGGTAGACATGGTGTATAATGGTGGTTTGATAATCCTGTTGCATATATCCTTGTGCCGCCATGCTGCTTGGGGGGATTCTACTGTTTGTTGATATTCACTTCACGATGTTGCCCACTCATGTTGTAGGGGGATTGTACGGACTCTCCTTATCTTTGTTTATTATAATTAAAAACGCTTATATTGGGGGGAAAAATCCTTAAAATTAACCTTCATTGCTCCTGTTTCTCAGTAACACGGTGGTGTCCAGTGTAACCCTGCTTGACGGTCAATTTGTATCGAGGTGCTACTGAGTCACCGCATTGTTTGAAAAAGTGCTTCAACTGATATCGTGGCCGGCCGGATGGTTGTGGGCCCGTATTTGTTTTTCTGCTATCGCACAATAAAGGTTTTCAAAAATTAATTTAAAAAAAATAAATAAAAAAAAAAATTAGGACATGCAGGCGAGGTTTATGCTTCTCTCTCTTTACTGCATAAAATTAACAGACAATCACAACAATATAAAAAAACTACACATCCCAGGAACCTCTAGTCCATAAGTAGTCACATGCTCCAATCACCGACAACACAGTCCATTAAAAACCAGCACCTCCATTTTGTAATCCCCTTTCTTTGCACTCTGGGCTAAAACTGCAAGGACAAGAACAACATTCTGAAACCCAACCATGTCCAAACCAAGTGAATGAATCTTCCAACCCTCTCAACCGGAGAGGTTGGAACAGCAACAACAACTCAAAGAGAAATCTTCTACACTCTCGACGAGGAGCGAGTCAGTCTTCACACAGGACCGGAACACCTGTACGTTTTTGATAATTTCCTGTGTAGCAGGTGCAGTGGCACTGGGGCCCAGGATTGTGAGAGGACTGCATCGCAATTATGATGGTTTTACTTTACAAAATAGGCATTTGGGCCAAGGGCATCCAGGCTACAAAGAAGGGGCAACATGTGTGATCTCATGGTTTTCTGAAGGAGATAGAGATCCTGGCCTAGATGTATCAAGCCTTTCTGCGATTCGTTAAGGCCGAAATTCGCAGAATTTCAGCCTTAACAAATCACAAACGGACATTTTGCATCTTTTGGGATGTATGAGAAATTAGCAAAATAAGGAATCGCAAAAAATTGCGATTCCTTTTTTTTATTATCTTTATTTCGACATATAAATGTCATAAAAGAAGCACAGTGAAATACAGCTTTAAAAATATTAAAACATCAATTACTATGAAAAGTTTAAAAAAGGAAATAAGACACACATTTTCCAACATCCTGAAACGGGCGTGTCCCGTAAACTACCCCTTTAATACAACATAAACCCGTTACCCCCTACCAGGTTACACCGTTCATAGTAATTCATTATTCCAGACTTTTCCTCCTGATATTCCACATTGAAGCCAGAAATTTCGTAACCCCAAAAACAATACATGATTGGTGGTGGTGCCTGATGCCCAGATTTTTGCAGATGGGAATTATCCACTTCTTCCTAGGAGTCATGTAGGAGGGGCAGAAGAAGACCATGTGTACGTCCGACTCTATTTCAGCATCGCACACTGGGCAGTTTGCAGGGGCGTCATGGTACCATCGTGTTGTTAGACCTCTGAGCGGTAGGGAGTAATATCTCCATAGGAGGTATAGCTTCCTATATGCGCTCGGGCTAATTATGTCCAAGACAGGCTGAAATTTGTAGTTATCCTTTTGGTCGAGAAATGACATAGTTAATGGCCCTGTTTGGGGGTTAGATTGGCAATCGGACAAATTTTCATGGTAATATTTTTCACCAATTCCCGCCGGGGTAGCCCACAACACGCTTCTGCGGGGTTCCTCCAAACTTGGGGATAACCCAATCTGTCTAACTCTTGCTTAATATGTTTGAACCATGGGATATTCCATATGTTTGGCAGCCTTATTTTGCTTAAGCATTTAAGGAATCGCAATTTTGCGATTCCTTAAATGCCATGTATGAAGCTTTTTTAATTTGTGAATTCTGGTTAAGAAATCACAAATTAACACCAATTTGAGGTTGGTATTAATTTGCGAATTCCTTTCAAAATTCACAATTTAGCAATTTGGAAGGTGGCATGTGACACACATACATGCCCATAGGGCATGTATGTGCGCCATATGCACACACATGTAAGTTTCAGGTGTGCAGCAGGGTGTCCATGAGACACCCCTGCACCCTTGAAATAATTCTCAAATTGCGAATTCGCAATTTGAGAATTATTTTGCAATCATTCCTATGGGCCTCCTGGCCCATAGGAATGAATAGGAAATTATTCCTTATTTGTGAATTCGCAACTTGCGAATTCACAAATAAAGAATAATAAGGAATCGCAAAAAAATAGCGATTTTAAACATACATCCCATTTTGCGATTTCTAAATAGCGATTCGGTAAAAATCGCTATTAAGAAATCGCAAATAGGAACGATGATACATCTAGGCCCCTGTTTCAAGACTGGGGTGCTAGCCAGTCATGATGAGGAAGGGAAGAAAGAGGCAGGGAAGACAGCCTGCTAATCAGGGCAGGGGCTATCAAAAGTGCAACAGGTGCAGTTGCATTGCAGTCCAGGACAGTGTCAAGCTCACAACATCCCAAAGTCAAAGAATGTTATTATGATTTGGAACTCCAAGAGGTCCACATAAAATATACACAAAGCTTTAAAAAAAAGCAATTCACACAATATACAAAATCCAGACTTAGAAAATAGACAAGAGTGCCATTCAGTGTACGAATATACTCTACTTTGATCAAATAGAAAGTGCAAGTGCGCAATTGAATCAATGAGACATTACAAAACAATTTGTAGATAATACAGTAAACTGTCCAAACATAAAAAATGGAGACGGTAAATATTGCAAAAATGTTTTATAGTGCAACACTAATACAGTACTTCTATTTAATACAGCGGGATCAGATTTACAGAATCATACCAATACTGTAATCTATTTATACTTTGCAAGATCTTATGACCTTAAAAGCCCTATTCCCCAAATGCGGAGCCGAGTGCAGGTAATATAGAGTTACAATATACAAACATATCTAGAAAATGCTTAAGAATGGTAAAAAAAAAAAAGTTAACATTTTTGATCAGACTATTTACGAAGGTGGTGCAAAAAACATTTCCGGGTCTCCACTACTGATGTAATATTATACTTTAAAAACAATGGTCTTAACAATTGATGTCGCAATGGATCGAGAAGAGGACAGACGACTAACACGTTAATTAGATCTTAGACATAATTCCCGCAAAGGTCACACAGCCTCCTGTCTGTAAGTAATCCTTCCCAGACTCCAGTGACAATTCGTGGTGGAAGCAAATTCAGCCTTAAGAATAAAAAAGTTCTACGCACAGCATGGGGAAGGTTCCATAGAATATACAGTTGTGTTTTGTTTTTTTTACAAATGTTGCTCTCCAGTACTATTTCATTACGGGCATGCTGAGTACACAGTGCAAGTTCCCTTTTTCGACTAACTTCAAACATTTATTTTTTTATCACATTTTTCAAAATAAGCTTTGGGAACGGGTGCAACCTCACTCTGACCAATTTCAAGCGTATCCAGATCTTTCATACAATTTGAGACTGCACTTCTTCCCTCCAAGCAATAAAATGTTTCATATTTTCATGCAGCCCAGTCAGAACCCGAGTCACTATTCAGTATGTTATTCCCCCACCTTAGAATTGCTGCCATGGCGAACACAATTGTAGAGAGGAACCCAAATTCAAGCCTGAGGACCGAAAGAAAAGCTGAAAATTCAAATTACATTTTCGGCACCAAATGAGCCCTTCAACCTTCTTAAAAATGGACCAATATGGCTTTTCTCTTCCCTTACTTTACAGGCATAGCTCAATGAAGGCAGAATTTGAATCTTGTATTCCGCCAAAACGTGGGCAAAATGCCTTTGGCCGAAACACGTATATAGTCTGCGAATGGCTGAAGCCTTACTTTAGACACTGACTGATATGATCACTATTTAAGCAATTACTAGAAACAATTCTACCTCGATATGGGTACAGCTTCACCACCTCCAGATGGTCTTTCCCCCAAAACCATGGCAAATACCTACTAACTCTGCACCCCGAGACCTAAAAACCATAACTTTGCTCTTAGATATGTTCATTTTTTAAAAATGTTTATCAGCATACTTTCCCAGCTCAGAAAGATGCATCTGTAGTCCGATCGGGGTTAAAACAAGACAACATTATCACCATAGAGAAAACAACCAACATCGTAAACACCCATTTGACCACGTTCATAGAAGATAACTGCATCCTGGCCCCCTCCCAATCCGGGTTCCGGTGCAACCACAGCACAGAGACTGCACTGATCGCCGCCACCGATGACATCCGTATTCTTCTCGACCAGGGACACACGGCAGCCCTCATCCTCCTTGACCTCTCAGCTGCATTCAACAGCGTCTCACACCGCACACTAACCACCAGGCTCCGTGACGCGGGAATTGAGAGCGATGCCCTGAACTGGGTCCGATCCTTCCTCTCCAACAGAACTCAGAGGGTCAGACTCCCCCCCTTTCTCTCCAAACCCACAACATCGTTTGTGGAGTCCCCCAAGGATCCTCTCTGAGCCCTACTCTGTTCAACATATACATGACCCCCATCGCCGCCATCGTCAGACAGCATGGACTCAGCATCGTGTCCTACGCGGACGACACCCAGCTCATTCTCTCCCTCACCAGCAACCCCGAAGACACCAGACTCAGCTTCCAGGAAGGAATGACAAACGTGGCCAGATGGATAAAAGACAGCTGCCTCAAACTCAACTCCGAAAAGACAGAGGTGCTCCTCTTCGGGCCCTGCCCATCCGCTTGGAACGACACCTGGTGGCCTCCCGCCCTTGGACCCCACCCCGACGGATCACGCTCGCAACCTCAGCATAATCCTTGACTCCTCCCTCTCCATGAACCGTCAGATCAACGCCATCTCCTCTACCAGTTTCAACAGCCTCCGGATCCTACGCAAAACTTTCAAGTGGATCCCCCCGGACTGCAGAAAGACCGTCACACACGCGCTCATCACCAGCCGTCTCGACTACGGCAACGCACTCTACGCTGAGATCAACAAAGCCCTACTACACAAAGTCCAAACCATCCAAAACGCGGCCGCCAGGCTCATCCTAGGGTTACCACGCCACGAGCACATGACTCCACACCTGCAAGAACTCCACTGGCTTCCCGTGGAGAAGAGAGTTACCTTCAAACTACTCACGCACGCCTTCAAATCCCTCAACAACATCAGACCCAAATACCTCAATAACTAAATGAATTTCCACGCTCCCAAAAGGAACCTCTACTCAGCCGACCTCACATTGGCAGAGGTCCCCCGCATTCGCCGGAGCAGAGCTGGTGGTAGAGCTTTCTCTTACACCGCAGCCACAGCTTGGAACTCTCTCCCATTAGACATAAGACGCTCTCCAACCCTGCAAACCTTCAAACGGGCACTTAAGACGTGGCTTTTCGAATGACCGGAGCAGCCCCCCACCCTCTTTCCCTTCCCCAGCGCCGTGAGACACTCACGGGTGAATAACGCGCTTTACCAACCCCTGATTGATTCATTGAAGATTAATTGTTCTTAGTTTATGTGGGTCCCCCTTACCCTGTACAACTCTGCTAGGTAAATCATGGATTTATTTATTCATTTATTATTTATTCTGAGTTTTATATAGCGCTAGCCAGACCCAAAGGTATCGGAGCACTTTACAGCAAGATCGATCATAGGATACATTAAGCAATTTAGTATATATAAAGAAAACACGTTACACATAAGTAATATATCACAGTAGATTGAACAGGCACTGTATGAGGTAGTCGAAGGGAAACCCAAAACTCAGGTATAGGTTCAGCCGGTGAGTGGGGGGCGAGAGGTAGTCACTACAGAGAGTGAGGTAGAGGTCGATGAGGCAAAAGTTTCTGAGTGCGACTCTGGTATGAATTTAGCGACTGACTTGTAGCTATCCGTTGGGGGAGATCGGTTGAGGAGGAAGACCTTGAGTTGCCTTTTGAATATTATGAAGGATGGTTTAGTCCTGATTTGTACTGGAAGGGAGTTCCATATTTTCAGCGCATTTCCTGCAAAAGATCGAGCTGCGTTTTTTTGTCTGCGAGACTTCGGGGGGATAAGAAGTAGAGTGTTTGTGCTCCTCAGGGTTCTTGACTGCCCGGCCTTCTGTAGTTTAGCTGCCTAGGTAGGCTGGTTTCCCGTTGTGCAACACTTTGTGCGTGAGGTAAGCGGTTCTGAAGCTGGCACGCATTTCAACAGGGAGCCATTTTAGCTCTTGAGTGCAGGCGAGATGTGATCATATTTCTTTATTCTGGTGACCATTCTGGCTGCTGCATTAGGAGTTGATCTGAGTGGAACTAGATGGGATTTTGGTGCTCCTGTGAGAAAAGAAGGGGCGCAAGTAAGCACTGCTGCTTCAAACCAGTGTGTGTCTCTGCTTTACTGGACAGACCCTGGATCCCTCCCATCAAGGATATTTTTGTTTACCATTTTTTCTGTAATAAAGAAGATACTGCTGCTCCCATCTTCTAGAGGACACTAACAGACTAACAGTATTTAACTTCAATATTTCCTTGTCCATTGCCTGATGTTTGAAAGATTTCACCTGGACCAGAGAATTGGCATTGATTGCCATTGGATGAGCTCATATGACCTCAATATATTAGCCTTTTTTCTGCATTGAACAGGAACATTCTGATCTGCATCCCCTCCCATCTTTTAAATAAGTGTTTAATCTGCTCTTGACTGGTTAATGGGGACAATCTAAAAGCCTAGCACAATGAGGACTTGGGTGTTTAAGGGTTGGGGAAAGATATTCAAATGTTTGTACTCTTATGACTAGATTGAAGAATTTGAGTTTTGTGTCCCATATTTGTATTAGGTGTGAATTCTCCAAGAGGTAGCTTGATGCCTAGTCAAAAGCAGCAGAGCGTGCTACTTGTCCTTAAATCACTTAGGCAACAATTTCAGTGAGTGGGAACCAAACAAATACTGACCCTGAAAGAAGATCTTGCATAGATTGACTGTCCCATCAGTCTTACAGTCTCTCATCTACACTTTTCTGGTGGTAAAGACCAATCTATCAGAAGTCAGAACTGACAACCACAGAAGGATGAAGTATGTCTCCAAGAGAAACTCTTCCCACAGCTACATTTTGTTACCAAAAAAGCACTGCACAGTCAACCAGCTCCCACCTAAATCCACACGCGCTTGGTTTCTGGCTGGCTAGATTGTTTCCAATAGAATGAGTGGCCTTATGGAACATAAAACAATGATTTCCAAGTCATCATCTTGGTAGGATGTGTTGCCCCGTGTGGGAAGAGAGCATGTACACGTCAGAGTGTTGCTGCTCCATTATATATCGGATTGATGATGCCACGCGGCACATGCAGATTCCCACTAAGCGGAAGCAGATCAAACAATTAAAAGCAAGAACAGATGGAGCTCTGGGTCCAAATGGCCTACCACAGAACTTGTTCAAATCAAATATAGACCTTTGGTCGGGATACCTAACCAATGTTTTCAATTTTGTATTAAGAAGCTCAACCATCTCCGTGTCGCCATATATTGATTCTTGATGACTCCCTTCTTCCTTCTTACTCCTTTGTGTGCTTTTTGGTCTCGCTGGGGGGATTCATGTGCTGGTTCGGAAGGGCCAGGGTTAAGATCAACTAGGTCGGGACGGGTTGGAGTGGATTCTACGGGTGTTCGAATTGCAACTGTTTGATCTAAAAGGCTGGGCGGTGTATTACGATTCCCCCTAATTTCTTCTATAAGTGTTGTCATACGTTGATCTTTTGGTGATAGGGGGTGTCTGTTTCTGGCGGGGGGTCTAAAGGGGCTGGGAGCCCAAATTGATAAGCCCTCCTCCATTCTTTTTCCTACTTTTAGGGTTTTAGTTATTAGGGGCGACAGGCACGCTGCTAGTGGGGTTAGGCTGTAGCCATTTGCAGGGGTGCAGGGTGGGGGGTTGGAAGTTTTTTTTAAATTTTTTAATTTTTTTAATTTTATTTCTATGGCCTTTTTCTTTCCTTCCCTATCTTTTCCTTAAAGGATCAGTATAGTCTGCGAATCATTCGGATTTTTAACGCGTACTTGTACTTAGTGCTTATACTTTAATGATATCCTGATTCCCGGGTGGGCAGGCCCTGAGGACTGACGCTCAACATTGACTGTATATTGTATTGTCGCTCGCACCGATCGATATGCTTTGGCGCCAATGATCCGTTATAGCGGTTCTTACATGCATATCCTGTCTCTTGTCCTGTCCACCGTATTCTTCTGTTTGATTGTATGGCACCTGATCCTTCCTTAAATAATATAAAATGGAACCTTTGTCTCATCCTGGGACTCAGTTGTGCATTCTAATACAAGTTCTATCCTGAATCGCTGCCGGACCTCAGGGTTGTCGGCTGATGAGCTGTGTTGTACTGTGATATAGGGGGTCTTAATTTGTTTAGCGGCCGGCCCCTGCAGTTGTAGGCCCATGCTTGTATTTTGAATGCTACAATAAAGGTTTTAAAAAAAAAAAAAAAAAAAAAAGAAGCTCAACCATACCGGATTCTTGGCGAGGTGCAATAATCCATCCGATTTACAAGTCAGGTTCTCATGCCTCTCCAAACAATTATAGATTAATTGCCCTTTTAGACATTGAGGCTAAGCACTATGCAGGTACTATATTGGAGGAGCTGAGAACATGGGCAGAGCAGAATAACCTGATCCCAATGAACCAAACCGGCTTCACCGCTAATTCCGGCACTTTGACCAACTTACTGACATTGTCTATAATTGTTGACAAATCACTTACTTCATCCAGGGCTGTTTTTAGCTGCTTTGTAGATTTTAAAGCCGCCTTCGATCGGGTCCCCAGGGCTGCTCTATGGGAAAAGCTAAAAAAATGGGGGATCCCAGCAAAACTCCTGGAGGCGATTATCCAATTGCACTCAGGCACATGGGTTCAAGTGAAGTTGGGGTCCGGCACACATCTCTCTCGGAAAATCATGACAACTAGAGGTGTCAAACAGGGATGTGTGCTGGCACCACTTCTTTTTAATCTGTTTTAGCAAACTTGCCAACCACCCTAGAAGAAACAAACAGCCACCTACCTAAGATGGGAGGTTTTCCAATAAGTAACCTTTTATACGCCGACGACTTGGTCCTTTTCAGTCTCACAAGGGTAGGGCTGCAAAGGCTTTTAAACAAACTACACAACTATACCACCATGAATAGCTTAGAGGTTAATTTAAAGAAAACCCAAGTGGTTACCTTCGGAAGAAAACGTAACGTCGGTGGTGGATGGCTGTATAATAACACGAGCCTTTCAACAGGAAATACATATAAATACTTAGGGGTCAACTTTGACTCCAGGGGTAACTTTGCCAAACAGCGCAGTGAAATTTCAGTAAAAGTCATGAACCTTCAGGTGACCCTCTCTAAGCTTTCAAAAAATCTGTCTGGCCCAAGTCTATCACCACTATTGGAAGTTATGAGAGCAAAAATCGGGCCGACTCTGTCGTATGGCATTGAGATTTTTAGGGGTAAACTAAATACCAATTTAAACCAACATGTGACTAAAATTTACAAAAAAGTCCTCCATATGCCTAAAATTGCCTCTGCCGCACAGATTAGACTAGAATTGGGCTTATTAAACGATGAAATTTCTAACATCGGCACGTATCTAAATCTGTGCCACAAACTTAGACAAGCAGACACAGGCTCATTGGAGTCATTAGTTTGGTTAGATATTTCCCAGAAAAACCCAGGTGGCTCTTACGACCGTTTTTTTAAGGATTCCATCCAGCAAATGTCTGCGGGCGACCTATGGGTCCTCAATCCCAGCAAGACAGTATTTAAAACCAGCATTAAGAAATGTATCAGAATGAGGTCCCTAATTATTGATAAAGCTCATTTCGCTAAACTCAGACACGCATGGGCAATAATGAATTCTTACAGGAGGATATCTCCCGCTTCCTATCTGTCCTGCACTTACTCCTTGTACTTAAAACTCAGCTTCATGGCTGTCAGACTGGGTGACTGGCAATTTCTAAAAGATTTCCCCTCTTGGCGTCGTACGTCAGAGGATTTATTGTGCAGAGGGTGTGGCAAGATGGCTGAAACCTTGGAGCATGTGGTTTGTCTTTTCCCCGCTCTTATGTCACAGCGCAGACGTAAACTGAAAACTGAGTGGAATAGGCTGGGAATTCGGACCTGCAGACTTGCAATTATCGCAGCGCTGACTCCTGAAAATACAGCTTTAAATATAGGCCTTACAACTTTTATACGTCATGCATACCGTAATTTTACTCAGTAACCGGAAGGGCTCGCCAATGCCTTCTTCTTTTAAGTAATAGTCTATACTAAATTGCACTTTATTTTATGCTGCCAAAACTGTTTTCATCTGACTGCACCTTATCATAACCTGCTGCTATTTGTTGGACACCAGATTGTATCTACTAGCTCAACATTGCTAATTGTTAGTACCACAAACCTCTTGTGTTTTAACGCCATGTTGACATTGCTGTTTTGCACGTTACGTTTTTTAATCACTCATATGCTTTTGAAGCCCCCTAATGTAATTTGGAAGATTTTTACCTAATCATTGTTTTTATGTCGAGTTCCCTCTTTCTTTTTCAATAATGTGTATTGCTGTTGGAATCTCCGAAGGTGCTCTTTTAAGGATATTTTATATCCAAATAAAGATTATTATTATTATTAATTATTATTATTAGATCAAACATTTTGAAGGTAACACTGTGAAACCTCCATCACCTCGTCACTGTATGGGAATAATTAATTTCTTATCCACAAATTCTTCCCCACTCATTATTTTTATTTCATGAATTCCACCCGGGTTGCAAGAAATGTAACATGCGCATCCAGCTTTGAATTTAGGTGAGTTTGGTAGTCATTTCTAATCCTGTGTTCACACATCTTTAGTGGTTATGATACTTTTGGCAAACTAGTTCCTTTATTTCATTAGGAGTCACCCTTGAGGGGATCCTTATATGAAACAAGCATATTCAACCATCATGTCCTGACCTCAGTGGAAGCTATCATCTGTTCACATTTGAGGGATATGCTGTGGTTTCTGCAAGAACGCCCTTCTTCGACTTTAGGTGACATACTGATGAATCACGGTTCTCCATGATCATCTGTCTATTGTTTATACATGAGGCCTGACATTACATATCTTTGCATACAGGTTGTTCCATATCCAGTTCCAAGGAAGACCCTATTAGATGTAATCAAATTACGCGTTCTTTAAGAGGATCGAAATGTCGACAATGCTAAAGGTTGCCTGCATTGCAACTTTTCCTTGTTGGCCACTTATGAACTTATGATTATCAGCCCATTGAAGAGACAATACAAATTGTGACATAACGGGCAGGCTCGCTAAAAGAATTAAAATCTTGTGATTTTATGTATATGGACCGTCACTTGTTGTTGCACTGCACTAGCACTTTTGCACTAAACACTTATGAAGCACATTATGTATGGTTGTTCTAAATGATTAATTGTCATTCAAATACTATTAATATATGACATTTGTTCAACAATTGCTTTCTTTGGGCCTATATGTTTTCGAATTTTAATCAATGAAAGCCGGTAGTAGTGGTTTAGTTTTCGCACCTCGATTAAAAATGCATATTTTTTGTTGGTTCATTATAAGTAACAGTAGTAATCACCAAGGAAATTGTGCTATATGGGTATCAACAGCCTACTACCCCGGTGCTGTTTATAAATTGGGTCAAAGGACCCCAACTGTACACAATGTATATACCAAATAAAACCAAAGCACTCATTTAGTGTCACATAACATAATAGACTAGCAGCCCGTCCCGACGTTGTCCTGGTATGAATTGCTGCCGGCCAGTAGTATATTGTTTTGTAGGATTTCGTTTTGATAGCATTTCTTATCTGTGACAGGCCTGTGAAACGCTCTGATTCATAGTGCACTGCTGATGCACTTAAGAGTGCGCGTTCTGTAGTGTGTGAACTCGAGTTTCCCTACTTTATTTTTCCTTGAAATATTATATAGCGCGAACTCGACAACATGGCATAAGCACAATTTACATTACAGAAGAACACATTCATTTGTGGTAGGCACGGGGAGACAAAGCAATTTGCCTGGAATCACAGGATGTTGAGCTGATGGCGAGATTCGAACGTAGCTCTAAAGTTCGAAATTCTAGAACTTGTGGCCGGAGGTGTGTCTAAAAGTGTATGTCGGTGCTGGCCATCAATGAGAGAGATCTGTGCATTTTTCAAATGGGTGGTGAAAAAATATGAGTATGTTGCTGGAGATGTGGGCTGCCGTGCCACCAATGTACTTACCGGGGAAGGGTAAACACCCATTATTCCGCAACTTTCTTTCCGCATACCATCACTCCGCATACTTTCATTACGAAAGTACCATGACTCCGCAATGCCATTATAACGCATGGCATTACATTTTATATGCTTTTACCACGCATACATTTACAACAAAATTCGCTGTAAATGCATGAATGGTAAAAGCATGTTTTTTTAAATATGTTTGTATAAGGTAAGTATGGGTATAGGGGTATATGTTTTGGGGTACTGAGGTATATGTTTTGGGGTGTTTGGGTATTTTAAGGGTTCAGATATAGTTTTGGGTTATGGGGTACAGGGGTAGTTTTAGGGTTTAGGGATAGGTATGGGTTTTGGGATACAGGGGTATTTTTAGGGTTCAGGGCTAGGTTTGGGTTTTGGGGTATAGGGATATTTTTAGGGTTCAGGGGTAGGTTTGGGTTTTGGGGAACAGGGGTATTTTAAGGGTTCAGGGCTAGGTTTGGGTTTTGGGGTACAGAGGTATTTTTAGGGTTCAGGGCTAGGTTTGGGTTTTGGGGTAAAGGGGTATTTTAGGGTTCAGGGGTAGGTTTGGGTTTTGGGGTACAGGGCTATTTTTAGGGTTCAGGGCTAGGTTTGGGTTTTGGGGTACAGGGGTATTTTTAGGGTGCAGGGGTAGGTTTGGGTTTGGGGTACAGGGGTATTTTAAGGGTTCAGGGCTAGGTTTGGGTTTTGGGGTACAGGGGTATTTTAGGGTTCAGGGGTAGGTTTGGGTTTTGGGGTACAGTGGTATTTTTAGGGTTCAGGGCTAGGTTTGGGTTTTGGGGTACAGGGGTATTTTTAGGGTTTAGGGATAGGTTTGGGTTTTGGGGTACAGGGGTATTTTTAGGGTGTAGGGATAGGTTTGGGTTTTGGGGTACAGGGTATATTTATAGGGTTAAGATGGGTTAGTGTTTAAGGGTGTTGGGGTATTTTAAGGAGTACGGGTGGGTTATGGTTATGGGGTGCAGGGGTATTTAAAGGGAGCAGGGTGGGATTAGCACACAATATGAGACATGGCATGAAGGGCGGAACGTACCACACGCCCCCAGCACACGCCCACAGCACAACGCAGACACGCCCACAAGGGACTACTTTGCTGGCACGGTTCTTTTACCTTTTAAATGTATATGGTGGGCGTCTGCATAGCCTATGTCCTTCTGCTGCAACTGCCCTTTCCAACGCTGTATTGGGTGTTGTGATTGGTGCTGTGGTTCCTGAGATTACCCGCCTCAAAGGTTTGGACTCTCTCTTTATTATATTAGTATGGATTCCAAACAGTAAGGATTGAGTTTAAATAGAAGTACACTTTATTAGCCGATGCAGTAATGTTATGTTAAGCAATTTCTAATGCGCACAAATACCCGTGGGTGTCTTGGTGCTGATAGGTGTGGCAGTTTGGCAAGGAAAAGAAGGACTAGGTGTTAAAGAGCCAAGTTTTGAGCAGTTTCCTAAAAGTCAATAAGGTGAGAGCTGCTTTGATATTTATAGGCAGAACGTTCCAAAGTGCAGGGGCTTCTGAGAAGAAAGAACTGCCCCCATTTGAGTCTCTTAAAACTGGGGCGGAAGACAATCATGGTGCTTTTAGATCATAAGTCCCGTCTGGGTACATATCAGGTAAGAGATTGTTTAAGATGGCAAGGACCTGAGTCATGCAAGGCCTTGTAGGTAAGGCACAGCGCCTTAAATTTAACTTGGTTACTCATTGAAAGCCATCTAATCTAAGCCACGTAATCTTGTATTCTTCTGTACATTCCACTCTGACAAAGTCTTTTTTCTTCAACGAACGCTGTATTTCTCAAACATTTCATATCAATATTAAGAGTTGCCAAATATTGTGTGGAAGAGATTTGGGATAAAGCGCCTTCATCAATGCGGTTCATTAGCAGTTTGGCATCTAGTAGGCTAAATTCATCGAACTCAGTGTCAGGTTGGGCTGTTGGGTGTCAGGGCATGGCGTAGTTGTAGATATTTGTGGCACTGTGTTTGGTTAAGATTATAATGATCCTGTAGGTCTCTGAAGGTCATAATGTGTTTCCTCACCCAGACACCAATCGGCCAGATCTCCAAGGGCTGTAACGCTTATCATGTCCCATTTATGGAAGCCCTCTATTCTGGCTGAGTGGTGGAGCCATCGCCCCCTCCAAAGGGGGTTATACCAGTCAATTTGTGCTTCCATCTCAGAAATCTTAACACGGATCTCCAACAAAGGAAAACCACACGAGTGATGTCAGGTAGGAAATGGGATATCGGATCGCAGTATAGCAATTCTAAGATGTGGTCAAATCCCATGGAGGAAAGCTCTCCTCTGTAAGTTGGATTGTCCCACCCACCGCTATGCCAGTCATTAATGCAATTAGTTTAGATGCCAGATAGTAGCATTAGACATCCACCATCTCTAGCCCGCCATCATATGGGGATTTGACTACCGTTGCGAAATGCGATTCGGGAGCAACCACCCAACCAGAAAAAGTATCGGGGAGTGGAATTGAGTGTTGGAATATGTACAGAAAGCGAGGGAGAATCATCATTTTGAAGAGGATGATACAGCCCATCATATGCAGGGGAAGCTGTGATTACCTCTGGATTTCACTTTTCATCTTGGACACTAACAGGGTCAGGTTAGGGTCTGTTAGGTTGGGGCTCAGAAAGATGTGAAACCCCAGGTACTTCAAGGAGAGATGCCTCATCAGGATATCAGACTGCCATGTGTGGGTGCTCGCGTTAGCTCTGATCGGGACTAGTACGATTTGGATATATTCACCTGGAGGCCAGAGTTCTCACCGAATAATGCGAGGATTTCAAGACATCGGGCCCACAGTCTGAGGGTCGGTCAAGAACAATAGAACATCATCTGCATAGAGAGCAATCCTCTCCTTCGCACCCCCCCATCCGCGCTAGGGGTTCAATCGCAAGGGCGAATTGTAATGGAGACAGGGGACAGCCCGGATGTGTGTCACTACGAATAGGGAAGAGGTCCAATTTGACCCAGACCTGTGCAAAGGGCTAATGATAGAGGGTGCTTGTCCACCGTGTCGAATGCCTTTTCAAAATATATAAGCAGTAGAGCTGCTGGGGGATGAGATGTGTCTAGTCTAGAGAGTGCCACCTGAACCCTTCTGATACAGTGGCTCATGCTGCACCCAGGCATTAAGCCACATTGATTGAGGTGAATTAGATATGGTAAAGTGAGTTGCAGCTGATTAGCCAGGATTTTAGCGCAGATCTTAATTTCCATGTTGATTAAGGAAATGGGTCTGTGCGATGGGCACTTTTCAGGAGGGTGTCCTGCTTTAGGGATAACCACTATCGAGGTTAACTCTAGTCCAGGCGGCAATGCTCATCACTCAGCCACTTTAGTATAAAACCAGAACAAGAATGGGGTCAGCACAGTGCAAAACCTCTGGTAGTGCTTGACGGGAAAGCCATCAGGGACAGGTGTCTTGCATCTTGCTTCAAATTTTAAATGGAGAATCAGGGGACATCTTTGTTTTGTCCTGTAAAGGTAGACACCAGGAGCCAGGATATATTTTCAAGTCTTTTTTATTATCTCTCAGTCCAATTTACAGCAATCTGTGTCTAGCCAGCACTGGTGTGGTACCAGCCCCACCAGGATCAGCCTGCCCAGCTGCTCAGCCCATCTCTAACTGTCACCACTCATCCACTCAGGCACTCCACGCATCACAGTCACATCAACATTCCGTAACCAACTCACACTCTGGCTGAGCAGCTAGAGGCAGCAGGGCTGGAATACATGCAAATACAACTAAGTAGGGTGTAACATTATCCCTTTTTCTTCAAAGAAAATGAAAAATTGAAATAATATAACAACAAGCAAGAACTATAAACACGAAAAATCAATAATGGTACAAAGCTCTAGGATGCAGCAATAAAGACAGAACATCGCAAGAGAAAGAACCATTAAGACAAGAAAGGATGGTTACGATACAGCATACAAACAATTAAGCAACAAGTTCCCCCATCCTCCCTAATAAGAGATTATAAAACATTTTGAAGCGTAAGAAAAAGCGTAGCATTACAAGAAATACAGTTTGTAGAATTTTGTATAATACACTGTAACGTAATGTACTATAACGCAAAGGGTAAAAGACCCCGCAACACAAATGCCAAAAAGCATAACGTGGGGTAGCGAAAAAGATAGAATAACCTACAACCTCAATACTAAGAGTAAGGGAAATAAAAAGTAAATGGGTCGCCACCCATAGAAACGCCCGTGAGGGGATGTACAGTTGTACTGCGCGCAACGGTAAAAGGGATAAAAACCCATATCCAAACCCAGCGTAAGGGTTAACCTAGGTACTGTGTGTGTATGGGAACTAACCCATGTCCCAACCCCCTTCTAGAGGTTACATACCCCCATGTAGGAGTAACTAAACGTGAAATGTGATGGGAAATTAAGCCCACAACCATCCCTCATGTATGGGAACAATGTGATGACCACCCACAAGAACTTATGGACAACATCCATAATAAAGCAAAAATCTGTGGCATCACGACAAAAGATGTGCTATAGAAGATAATCTCATTATCTTTAACTCCAAGCAATGAGGACACTATAGCTTTAATACACAACACTCTAGACAAAACATATAAACATGCCCCTAAAGAACGTAGTATGCCCACATGGGACACGCCGGTGAGCGACCTCTCACCCGAGTTGTGCCTGAAAAAACCCACAAACTGGATTAGAGTAGACGTGCAGCAACACCATAAACGTTTGCATAGTTACAAGTAATGGAACTATAACCACATTTGATAACAACTATCACAACCAAAGACTTGAGAAAGCGCTCCTCTGCTCGCAGTGAAACATGAGGCACATTGATGTATTCAAAACGGCAATGTGAAATCAACTCCGACATACATGAAATGGAGGATTCCACTCTGAGCATGTCCAGTCGATGGTATAATGTCATGACCACACAAAAGTTCCTTGTAATCAACGGACACCATGAGGCCACCAAGCAGGGATATTTCAGAAATAAACAGAAAAAGGTACCTTTACTTTCCTACTATGCAAAAACCAACCCTAAAAGTGGGCTTCCTATGAAGATGTGATCCTGAAATGTTGCCATGACGTACCAATGAAGATGTGATCCTGAAAACTTGCCACGACGTACTGGACCACCCTGAATGCTGCTTGAAGTCCACCAACTCTGTGCATGGACGCACACCTCCTTGCGTGAAATCCCATTGACAAATGGCAAATCTTTATTAGAAACGGCCCAAACAGCGTCAATGGCAGCCAGAAGGAGCGTGGTTGGTAAAATGCGGAGTGAAGCCCGCCAACCACAAGATGGAGGCACGTATGGGGACGTGATGCCGGATGGCTCTTGGCATGGATGAGCATCCGGTTTCTGGAAGCAAAGAGTCAACACGACAAGAAAGAACGTCACAAGTAGTCCAAGGAGACATGAAGAGAGCCCAAGTGGAGGTAAGGTTGTACGCGGACAGGGGACAGCACACGTGAAGGTTTTCAAACCGCTAGGCAGGGGTTGAACTGACAAACTTAAAGCGCTGCCACAGATGATTAAAAACAATAGAAAATAAGGCTCACCACTTAAAATCTCAAAACTCAACATTATATCCTGCCGCTTAGCAAGTAGAAAAAGCACATCCTTTGAGTATTTCCAGGAATGAAAATTGATAGTCTGAATTCCAAATGGACTGTTAAGAACGTACCAATTCCAAACCAAAGAAGGTGCCAAAATCACACAAAGCAGGCAAATAGTCTCCTGACATCTAAAGTGGACAGCAGGTAACACAATCACTGGAGAAACAGTTTCCACACGCAGCGTTTTTAATTCTATACAGTGGTTGGGGTCTGGAAACATGAGGTTTCAACCCAACCCATCAATGTGAGACAAAAGATGTCCTACTCACAGAAAACAACATAGCTCAATAGGAAAAGTTCACTTTCAAACTTGACCTCAGTCTGGAGCGTTATGTTGTGCAAACAGAAATCGCAGTGCCCCAAACTTCTTGTTCCACGTGCCAAACAACCGAATGCACACCTCTGTAGAAAGGATGAAGACTGCTTTAATGTGCTGTAGTTACTAGTAATCCATTCCAAGTTAATCTCATTGCGCGATGTGGCAGGAAAACACACATGTAATATTTTATGAAGTCACTGTGGTCCTGGAGGCACTTTAAATGGCTGCAAATGTCAATTAAGCACCAAAAATTCTCCATCCGTACAGCAACTTCACCCTGTTTGTTCTAACATCTTTATGACGAAAAATCCCAAATTGTGAATTTTCTTAAAGACACTGTAGACTCTGTAAAGTGAAGTGGCTGGAACACCATCAACTGGCTGTAGTGAAGCTACCTATCCAACTCACCAAACCCTTTTGTAGGTAACAACGTGGCTGAAACACCAGATGTGGCTGTAGTGCAACTAATCCTCCAACTCACTGTAGCTTTGTAAATCCATTAAAGTATGATGTGGCTGGAACACCAGATGTGGCTGTAGTTAAACTCCTCCTCCAACTAATTTTAATCCTTTAAGTGGTAGTAGTATTCCCAGGCTGTAGTGTCAATTGGTGATGACACTGGTCGGTGGGGCTGTCAGTTAGTAAGGACACTGGTGGGGCTGGCGTTGGCTTGCCTGGAAATACTTTCTTTGTAGATTTAGTTGCTTGTGAGATCTCTTAGTTTCTCTTGAAGTTTATTTGTAGTCCCTTTGTTTCTGTGCTGTACCAAGAGTCTCTAGGGTCCAAGTCCGCTCGTCGCCAAAATAATGTTGTGTCCTGTAAAGGTAGACACCAGGAGCCAGGATATATTTTCAAGTCTTCTCTATTATCTCTTATTCCAAGTTACAGCAATCTGTGTCCAGCCAGCACTGGTGTGGTACCAGCCCCACCAGGAGCAGCCTGCCCAGCTGCTCAGCCCATCTCTAACTGTCACCACTCATCCACTCAGGCACCCAGGCATTCCACGCATCACAGTCACACCAACATTCCGTAACCAACTCACACTCTGGCTGAGCAGCCAGAGGCAGCAGGGTTGGAATACCTGCAAATACACCTAAGTAGGGTATAACAATCTTGCTCTCCTTCAATGCACTCCTGTGTGATCTGCCTCTGCAAAGAGACTTACCATAATTTATCTTAGGTGAGGACAAGTACTTGCTCTGATCATGTTCTGGCTCCTCTCTCCTCTACACTGAAACGTGTATCCTATTATATTTCTGGTGAAAAGGTTGAGAAACAAAATAAGCCCTAGAAAAAATTCCAATGCACCATGTGAGCTAGCATGCGAACAACCCAGTTAAAAAGCAGAACAAATAGTTCATTTTAAAGCACAGTTCGTATGAAAACAAGACATTGTGAAGGGAGAATAAATAGTTTTCTTTGTCCGAGTCCGATCTCCCAGTGTATCTGTGAGTTCCAGAGCTGAAAATGAAGTGCAGGCAAAAAGAAAATGCACTTCAGGTATATATATTTATATGACAGGAGATCGAGAGGCTTTGTGATACAGTGTGCCCCTTTGTTTAAATATATATACTAAATCCGATGTCGAGAGAAGAAACACTGGTTTAAAATTCTTATGTGTTGCTTTGTTTCTGCACCATTCAAGATTTCACCAAAACTTTCTGTGCTGCTAATAATATGACGCTATCATGCCAGCCTTCCAGGGTGTTCCTCGGGTATGCCGCAGTACTTTCCAACATTCAAGCAGCTAAAGGATGATCTCTGAAGCTCAAGAAGGTTTGTTCTATTCTTTGTGAAAATTACCAGCTAACTCTGTGGAATGGTGCTCAGTGTTCCATGGTTGTTCATGGTACTGTAGCATGTGCGGCTTACTTATCAGGTAAGTTTAGGGCTCGGGTAGTAGAGATATTAGGTTTTAAGCACTCCCCTAATTCTGTGTACCTAGTCCTTATATGAATACATTGCCAGGGTAGTTTCTATATTGCCTCAGTATGTAAAACTCCACTTCCACGTAAGAAACCAGAAAGTGGAGTTATATGAAGCACATCTGTTGTGCAAGAAATCACATTACACTGATATGCAAAGCCATACTGACATCCCATATTGCCCAGGTAAGTGCATATAATGAAAGTGCCAACATTGCCCTGGTTTGTACAGCAACATAGGTAGTCTTGCCAGAATCCACATTTTCAAGGTATGAACACACTAATATAATGCCATTAACCAAAATCATCAGTTTTATAAAGATACATATCAGCACCAGCATCCTTCTAAACATATCATCTACAATTCCCTCTCTCGAAGGTGGCCATCTGACCAGTATTTTACCTGCCCACTCTGCCCTCCATGGCAGTAGCAGCACCTACCTATCAACAAACCCAAAATACACATAAATGATGATATTTTTTGCAAGCCTATTCTCTCTTCACCCTTCAACTCAGAGGAGGCTGGGCTTCAACAGATGCAAAGTGGAAATGGTTACAGGCTAGAAGACTTGGTGTCCTGATTGACTCGAGCATTGGAATTGATGTGGCAACGTTAAAGAAATTGAATCCACAAACATATTGTAACAAGATAGGCCACCGGATGCAGGAACGTTATGAAGAGTAATGAAAGTAATGCATGTTATGAAGAGTAATGAGAGTAAAGAATGAGAATGAGGCTCAGAATGTAGGGTTTCTGAAGAAGCAGGTTAATAACCCCAAACAGCCACAAATGTGTTGAGACAAATAACGCAAATTCCTAATGTACAACAGGTTCTAGGGATGCAAGTTCCTTGAACCTGATTCCACAGCAGAATCCATATGACCCCAGATTTAACACTAACCAGGTACCAAATTTATTCAGAATTC
Source organism: Lissotriton helveticus (assembly GCF_964261635.1). NCBI lineage: Eukaryota > Metazoa > Chordata > Amphibia > Caudata > Salamandridae > Lissotriton > Lissotriton helveticus. The sequence goes on from NC_136057.1 coordinate 1,613,451,312, forward strand.
CTTCCAGGATAAAAACCTGTTCCAGCAATTTCCTATGCTAGACACACTTGAGGGTTAAGGTTCAGATCTGTCACAATGACGGTGCCTGAGGGGGAGGAAGATTGCATGCTTTTCACAGTCTCAGAGGTACACCAGAGTGGTCTATTCGTAAAAGGTGAGGTGCATGGCCACTGCGGTTCATTTTTTATCAAAACTGATGCCTTGTATCACACTGTTAGAACAGCGGAAGTTCCAAACCTACACCTCTCAGGAAAAAACTCTAAGTTGTAGAAGGTGCAAATAAACAAATTACAAACCGAGTAACACGAGTAGTGCCTGTTAAAATAGGGTCTTTTGAAGAGAGCCATCAGATTGTGGTGTGGTGGGAATCTAGGGCCCGATGTAGGTCGGTCGGTAACGGCCGAAAATCGGTATTTTCGGCCGTTACCGATCGGAATAGAGACAACGGGATATAGGAGGCCGAAAACCGGCGAAATCGGCGATTTTACCGATTCGGAAATTCCCCGAGTCGGTAGAATCCCGATTCGGTAAAAAGTAGGAATCGGAAAATTCTCCGATTCGGTAGAATACCTAATCGGAGATTTTTCCGATTCCTACTTTTTTCCGAATCGGGATTCTACCGACTCGGGGAATTTCCGAATCGGTAAAATCGCCGATTCGGTATTAATACCGAATCGGTGATAATCCGATTCGATGCGAAAAGCTGAGGAATGAGATGTAGGTAAGCACTGAAATACCGAATTTGCTTCAAATTCGGTATTTCAGAGTCGGAAATTACCATGGATTGGAATCAGGTGGTAACCAGGTGCAACCTATAAAAAAGGACCCAAAATGCAGGTCAACTTGCAACATGGCAGCTTTCTATGTCATAGCAAGACGGCTACGGCTACAGCAGGAAGGAGAGAGGGAATGGCTGAGACAGGAGCAGGTGTATAGACAGCGTATCACCCTGTGCATGCTGACAGATCCAGAGATCCTACAGAGGTACAGGTTGTAGGCAGACACCATCAGAGACCTCATTAGGGACCTCCAACCCCTGTTGCAGCACCCCACCCCAAGGGCACATGCAATCCCTGTGCAGGTGCAGGTGCTATGCTGCCTACACCTGCTGGCGTCTGGCAGCTATCAAAGTGTAGTTGCTGTGGCAGGAGGGGTGACTCAGAGCAGCCTGTCAAGGTTCTTCCACAAGTTCCTTGATGCCATGATTCAGAGGATGGACCACTACATTTCCTTCCCTTCCACCCATGCAGAACTGGCACAGACAAAAGCTGAATTCTATCAGATGGCAAGATTCCCCCACGTCATTGGCTGCATAGATGGCACACACATTCCGATTTGCCCCCCTGCTGACACGGAATACGTATACCGCAATCGGAAGTCACGGCACACCATAAATGTGCAGGTGATATGCAATGCTAAGTGTGTCATCACTGACCTGGTTGCAAAGTTTCCGGGGAGTACCCACGACTCCTATATCTTCCAGAGTAGCGGAATATATGCACGGCTGATGGCAGGGGATTTTGGTAAAGGATACCTCCTAGGTAAGACACAGTGTTTGACCCCCATAACCAAAATTGCAGTGTGAAGTACATGTATGCATGTGAGTAATCTTACCCCTTTTCCTTGTAGGCGACAGTGCATATGCCCTACGCTCGTTCATTCTCACCCCCTACCTCAACCCCTCAACACCTAGCCAAAGGAGGTACAACCGTGCCCACAAAAGCACGAGGAATGTAGTGGAAAGGACCTTTGGCATCTGGAAGAGCAGGTTCAGATGTCTGCACAAGAGCGGAGGTGCAAGGCAATATACCCCCATCACCTGCTGCAAGATTATTGCTGTCTGTGCAATGTTGCACAACCTTGCAGTCAGGAAAGGCACTGAGGTTGAGTTATCCGACTACGAGGACCCTGATGATGACAATGCTGTGCCACTACCACAACCTGCTGGACTCCCTGCACCAACTGACGGCAGATACAGGCATCAGGAGATAACAGACAACTATTTCTGAGTGAGTACAGATGCACAAACAGGTCAATGTATGTTTTAAGAAATGAAATGTAATAATGTTGCATCAACGTTACTGCACTGATGTGCAACAAAAGAAAAGGTAAAGAAGAAGTGGTGAACTGTCCATTGTCCGGGTTGCCTCACCCTCACTGCCAGTCTTATTTTTTGCTGCGCTTAGCAGCCCCACTAGGATGAGCCTCACCCCCTTCTGTATGCCCAGCAGCCTCAGCTGAGCGCCTGCTGCTCCGGCGCGGCTCTGACACTGTGCTGGCTGGGCTGCTGCGGCTGCTGCTGTCCCCAGCCTCGCCCAGGACGGGATTCACAACAGTGTTGGAGATCAGTAGTGTCTCCATGGCGGTGGTAATACGGCCCATGCCCCTAGTGACCTCTGACATGTTCTGTGTGAGGCTGGCCTCCATGTTTGCCCCACGTTGGCATAGCTGGGCGGTCGCAGCTGCAAGGCGGTTGAGTGACCTGTTCTGCATATGTGCATCCCTGCGACGACATTGCTCATGGTCATCCATCCTGTTGCAGAGCTGGGTGATGGCAGTGGTCATTCGGCCAATAGATGTTGCAATCTCCTTGTTGCTGTCAACAAAAGTCTTGAAGCCCTGTGCCATTTCCCCCATCTGCAGGTTGTGCTGGCGCAACTGGCGATGGCAGGCCAGGATGGATTTTGCCTGCATTCGCTGTATCTTCACCATACTGCTCTCCAGCCCTGCAAAGACGCTGCCTCCCTGTGCTTCTATTGGACTGCTGGTTGCACGTGGCCTCCGTGGAATCCTGCTGCCCTGCTGTGTGTGCTGGGGTGACGCTGGTGTCACTGGGTCTTGTGCAGGAGCCTGACCCGCCGCTCCCTCCATGATGATTAATGGAGCTACAATTCTCCTCCTGGCAGGGGATGTTGCAGGTGCAGGGTGGCTGTGTGGTGGTGTGATCTCCAGGGAGAATTCCAATGTGGGCGACTGAGACAGTGACAGTCGGGGGGAGTGTGGATGTGTGAGGTAATGTCCAGAGTCCTCCTCATTGCCCAGGGCACTGGTGTTGTCCTCCTCCTGTGCTGCTACACTGGTGCTTGCCACCGCCACCGCACTGGCTGTTGGTGCTGGAGCTGGTGCTGGAGCTGGTGCTGCTCACCCGCCTGATGGTGCCCCTAGGTATAAAGAAGCATTTGTCAACTGAGTGCTAATGTGTTCCAGTCACTACTATTAAAGCATTGCACATCTCATTACTAAAACGTCGGTGCAGTATTACAGTTATTTTTCTTAAGCTTCTGCAGTGGCATTATTGGGTACTTTTGCTGACTACATTTTGCAAGACAACTTGTGTTCATGCTTTTTAATATACTTCTGTGTATCCATGTACATTTTAAAGTACATTTTTAAATTGTATTTTACTGGCACTATATATTTATTTTTTGTATTTTGTGAATTAAAAATTGTACAATTTTCTAAATCTTGTGTTATGAATTGTTTTGTGTACCTTTTCCCTCAATTATTGTGATTTATTTTTCATGTGGTTATGGCATCTATAGGCTAATCGCCGGCTCACCCCCCTTCACTCCCCTTCCACATCCTCTTAAAAGAAAAATATTCCTTTTTTCTGCCTAAACTCTAGGCCTACTAGGGACCATTCCTTTGTTTTCCTCTACATTTTGCAAGATGCATTGCTCATGTCTGTTGCTAGCAGTACTGGCCTGGGGTTTGGCTGTGCATTGGGTCTATAGGGGAGGTGTCTGGTATGGTGTGTCAAGTTGCGCATGCTTCTTACCTGTAGCTGTAGCTCGGGATGAGCTATCCAGGTCCCCAATTCCCACGACACTCGCCCTCTCAATAGTGGTCGCCACTAGTTCCTCCAGCTGAGTGAGGGGTGGCGCCCGGTTTGTGCCTCCTCCAGTAAGTCCAGCCTGCTTGTGCAGGTCAGCCAGTTTTCGCTTTGTCACGCCACGTATATCGTAAAACCTCTTCTTGAGGTCGTCTAGGCTCCTGTGGGTGACACCAACAGCGTTGACTTTCTCCCCGATGTCGATCCAGAGCTTCCTCTTGGTGCTCTCCGGAACAGTGAGGGACAGCTTTCCATAAAGCTGCCTGTGCACCCTCCCCACCTCCTCCACCAAGGTTTGCAGCTCCATGGTGCTAAATTTTGTCTTCCTTTTGTGCTCTGCCTTCTGGCTCTCAGTGCTGGTTGCCATGTCTCACAGGGATCCTGCTAACACTGCTGCTCACTGTGTTTGCTCAGCTCAGGCAGCTTTCCAGAAAGTTCTGATGAGTTGCACCTGCCTGGGTTGCCACTCCCTGTGGGGGAGGGTGCTTCCAGCTCATTGGCTGATGTCTTCAGTGTCAGTTAACCTGCTCGACGAATCGGCATTCTCCGAATCGGTATTTTCCGATTCGGAATATACCGAATTTGTTCGGTAAATACCGAATCGGTATGTATTATGCGTTCCTATTGGCCTTTCGGCCCATGGGGCGTATTTCTATTTCCGAATCGGCGTTTACCGAATCGGTAGGATCCGCATTTTTATTTACAGATTCGGACGTGTCCGATCCGGGCTATACCGATTCGGTACTTGGCGAATCGGTACGTATCGACTCACGATACCGATTGCTACCGATTCGGTATTTTTCCGAATTATTTTTTCTACATATCATTTTCCGATTTTGAAATACCGATTCGGTACGGATCGGTATTTTAAAATCGGTAAATGCGTTTTACCTACATCGGGCCCCTAGTCCTGTAAATCTTTTGAGATGTAATTTGCTGTGTAAGCTACATTGCAACAGTTATTGCACGCCGAAAGAAGTGGAGTTTCAGACTCATGATGAAGAAGTTGATTTCAAATTGGTGAGTCAAGGGCGAAACACTGGATGATACCCTTTAATGACAACTGATGATTTGCCACTGAATTTTAGAGATACAGTGAAGCCTGATGTCTGGGTCTTCTCAGGAAAGACTAAAGTTGCACCAACACAGATGTATTGGTGTCTCCTTGGGCACAGATGTAGGTGCTGTATACTACAGCTAAATTTGAAATGAAACAATCAGTATTCTTTTTTTTCTTTTTTTTAACAACCGTAAGTGATTTTATTCATCATTTACTGCATCCAGGTAGGTAAGCCAATATATGTATTTATCACTCCTGGGTATCCATATAACATGTAATCTTTTCATTCCCAATGCATTTCGGCTACTGCCTTCATCTGGGGAATATCTGGTAAGAAACATATAGTATACATCACTATAAATGAATATATCACTGAAATTATCTCGCACTTAATGTGCGTTCTCAGGTAAGTGAAATGTACTGGTAAAGAGATATTAATGTACTGATAAAGAATTAAAAGTGATATAAAAAGAGAATTCCTTTCTGTGTATTAACTTTTTGAGTGGCCTATAGACCTACGCACAAAAATCAACTCTTGGTGACACAGGTAAATATAATTGTTCAACACTGAAATGAATTCTGCCTCTCAAATTTATTTTCCATAAAAATGTTTTTTGATTAAAACCATATCATATAATAGTTTACAGCCGTAAAAATCTTTGTCGTTTTAATCCCCAAGATTTAACATTACTGGGAGTTCCTTGCACGCCAATCAAGTCCTGGGGACGTCCGACACGTACTCTCTCTTGTAGGTGATTTTCACCTACAAGAGAGAGTCTGTGTCGGACATCACGGAACACGGGCTACCTGGTGATAACGATAAAGAAAGCACCAGAAAACAGATACCGATCGAACTGAGGGAGAAAAGCGATATAACCCCAGGACTTGATTGGCGTGCAAGGAACTCCCAGTAATGTTAAATCTTGGGGATTAAAACGACAAAGATTTTTACGGCTGTAAACTGGGCCCGTATTCTCAAGATTCTGCGCAGATTGAAAGTCACGGCAAAGAAATTAGACATAGAGAACACTAGTCTCTCTGGTACAAAACCGTGAAACACAAATGTTGGTGGTGTCAATGATACCGACAGTGAACAGATAAATATAACGATCGTCAGATCCAGAACTCCAAGTGAAGGTTTTTTTGGCAAAATAATAAAAATTCAAGAAACTCTGTTTTTAATAAAGTTCAGTCCTGAAGAAGGTGTTATATGACAGAACAAAGCACCGAAACGCGTCGACAAAAGGACTTCTTTCTACTGGTTTTAACTTCGATCATTAAGATGTCATTTAGTAAATTGTGATTTATGTTGAAATGTATTTAGTTTGTGTAACATTTACTCTGAGTTGTGTACTGTAATAGGCAATGCTATAGGCAATGTGGAACTTGTACCAGAGTACATGAGGAAGAATGTTGTATAACATGTGAATTATGATATGGTTTTAATCCCAAAAATTTTTTATGAAAAATAAATTTGAGACGCAGAATTAATTTCAGTGTCGAACAATTATATTTACCTGTGTCACCAAGAGTTGATTTTTGTGCGTAGGTCTATAGGCCACTCAAAAAGTTAATACACAGAAAGGAATTCTCTTTTTATATTGTTTATACCCAGTCCTTTCTGGTTTCTGGGAAACTCTCTTTTTTGAAAAGAATTAAAAGTGTACATAAACTACAGATAGAGCTAAGTGATGGCTAAGCATAATGTGAAAAAAACATGGCGTGAACTTCCAAAGCGTGTAAATACGAGGGTGAAAACAGTGCTCTTTAGGACAATTTTACAGTGAAAAGATTGTGAGCGCTTGCGATAAATACGTGCCAAGAAGTGAAACTTGATTACTGAAAGTGTGGGGATGAGGAGTCAAAGCAACAAGGTTCAACGTGACGGTTTACGAGTAAAAGAACGAGTCAACCAAAATAATTCTCCTCCACCTTAAAGCCGAAGATAGACGAATTCTGCGTGGTGACAGAACTAGGCAGTATGCGCTTACCGATTACAAAGACTACCGGGCTTCAATGCGGTAACAACTCAAACGCCGTACTTTCGTGTGGCGTCCCTTCACCAAACCGGGATTAGGGCGCGTGATATGTGACGTAAGGGGGAGTGGTTAAGTACGCAAGTGCAGCTGACGAAAAATTAAAGGTATACACGCTAGGTGTGGGGAGTGTATGCGAAACAGAACTAATTAAGTTCCGGCGACCTAAGTCTAATGGAGGCCAGAGATAGCCTAGAGAATATATAGAATCCGGGCCTAAACCAAGTGATGTGTATGCAATTGAAAAGAATGGTAACATACAGGAAATAAATAGACAAATTAAAAGGAAAAAGATTTAAAGAAAAAAGATAAAACCAGCATCTCTCATGTACGAAAGTATGTGTACAGGTGTATAAATTTATAAACAAAATTATAAATAGCATGAAAATTCAACCCTTTCATTCATTCCATTAGGTTTCAAAGTTTGAAGAAAGAAAATCCAATAATTCTCGCGTTTCAGAAGGGATTTCTTATTGACTTTCTCCTCTGATCTTTCAATCATTTCCAGAATACATGCTTTCATCTGGCTCACTTGGTGATTAGCTTCAATAAAATGAGCCGCAACAACTGATTTTGCGGATTTAGTTCTAATGTTGCTTTTGTGTTCATTGAGTCTTATTTTGAGTTTCCGCTCTGTTTGACCAATATATCCCATTCCGTAAGGACATTTCAACATATAGACAATGTTACTGGTATCACAGGTAGCGTTCACATGTAGAGGTATCTTATGCCCTTTCATGGGATGTGTTATGCTGTTGCCCTGCAGTATATTGTTGCAGTTGTTGCAGTTCCAGCACAGAACTGTACCTCTATATTTTTTAGCTATAGCCTTAGGTATAGATTGTTTGATCATTTCACCAATGTTTTTGGCTCTACTAAAGGCAAACAATGGAATATCATTAAAGATGTCATGAAAATCAGGTTCAGTTTGTAGTAGCGGCCAATGTTTCTTGATAATTTTCTTAAACTGAAAGCTGACCATGGAAAATTTGCTGACACATGTAATTCTGGATTTCTTCTGAGCATTTGTGGCGGTTAAAAGTGATTTTCGATCTTGGGTGTTAGCACGTTCAACTGCTTTGTTTAACACAACTTCTGGATAACCTCTTTCTCGAAAACGTTGTATCATTTTCTTAGATTGGTTTATGTACTCCTCGGGGTTTGAGACAATTCTTTTAACTCGTAACAGTTGTGAATACGGTAGATGGTGTTTCAGTGCTTGGGGGTAGAAACTTTGATAGGCCAACATGTTATTGCGATCTGTTATTTTTTGGTAAACAAAGTGGTGGTGAATCCTGTGGTTGATTTTAGAATGGTTACGTCTAGAAAATTAATGGAATTATGCTGAATTTCAAAAGTGAATTGAATACGTTCACCACAAGATAAAAATGTCGTCTATGTATCGAAGATACAAACATAGATGGTGCTTCCATTTCGGGGACTGTAGAATATGTTGGCTTTCATACTCATGCATGAAGATTTTGGCATAGCAAGGAGCAGCACCATTGCCCATAGAAGTTCCACTCTTTTGGAGATACCACTGTTCATCGTGTTTGAAATAGCTAGGCATTAATGTAAAATTCAAAAGCTCCAATAGAAAGATTTTCATAGGTTCATCATAATCCATATGGAGTAGAGCCTTTTCAACCGCCTCTATACCCAGTTGGTGCGGTATGGATGTATATAACGATTGAACATCAATGCTGCACATCAACAAATTCTATTCTCCTTCTGCATATACCTGACTGAGTTTATTCAAAAAGCCAGTAGTGTCTTTAATAAATGAGCCCATATTATGTACAAATGTTTGGAGGTATTTGTCTAACAGTTTTCCAACTGGCTCATGGGGACTTCCACAAGTAGATACAATAGGACGACATGGTGGTCTGATGGGACATTTGTGGATTTTAGGAGTCATGTAGAATCTAGGAGCTTTAGGGTTGTTGGTGGTGAGATAGTTTTTCAATTTTTCATCGATGGTCCCATTCTCTATGGCTTTTTGTAGGATCTTGTCAAGTGTGTCTTGAATTTCGGCCGTAGGATTAAAGTCTAATAACATGTATGTGTTTTCATGCCGCAGGTGGGAACGTATTTGCTCCTGGTAATACGTAGAATTCAGAATCACCAGTGCTCCTCCCTTATCTGCTTTTTGACAAACTATGGTGTGGTTATTGGCTATAGATTTTAAGATGCCACATTCTTTATTCGTGAGATTTCTGGTTCGGGTCTGCTTCCAACAGTTGATTTTAGATAAATCCTGTTTGACAAGTTGTTCGTATAAGTCAAGAGTTTTATGACTTAGAGGCACCATGAATGTACTGGTTTTGGTTAAACCTTTAAGAGGATCCTCTGTGACTGTTTGTCTTTCTTCTATTAGGTTTTCAAAAAAATGTCTCAACCCCAATTTCCTCATAAGTTTATAAAAGCTAATATCAAGCTCTAGATGATTAGTGCGTGCCGTAGGAACATATGACGTACCTTTTTGAAGAGTACGTAATTGTATATCAGAGAACTCTACATTGGATATGTTAATCACTAAGTTGTTTAATGCTGAGTTTTCTTCTTGTCTTTTTTGCCTGCTGTGACATTCCGCGTATGTGGCGGATCTTTTTCTTTCTCCTTGCTTGCCTCCCTCGATTCTAGCTAACTGGGATACGTGCACGCCGAGGTAAGCTTCTAACTTAGACAAGTGTAAGGGCACGAAACGCGGGGGAAACCAGTACATTCATGGCGCCTCTAAGTCATAAAACTCTTGACTTATACGAACAACTTGTCAAACAGGATTTATCTAAAATCAACTGTTGGAAGCAGACCAGAACCAGAAATCTCACGAATAAAGAATTTGGCATCTTAAAATCTATAGCCAATAACCACACCATCGTTTGTCAAAAAGCAGATAAGGGAGGAGCACTGGTGATTCTGAATTCTACGTATTACCAGGAACAAATATGTTCCCACCTGCGAGATGAAAACACATACATGTTATTAGACTTTAATCCTACGGCCGAAATTCAAGACACACTTGACAAGATCCTACAAAAAGCCATAGAGAATGGGACCATCAATGAAAAATTGAAAAACTATCTCACCACCAACAACCCTAAAGCTCCTAGATTCTACATGACTCCTAAAATCCACAAAGACCCCATCAGACCACCATGTCATCCTATTGTATCTACTTGTGGAAGTCTCCATGAGCCAGTTGGAAAACTGTTAGACAAATACCTCCAAACATTTGTACAAAATATGGGCTCATTTTTTAAAGACACTACTGACTTTTTGAATAAACTCAGTCAGGTATATGCAGAAGGAGAAGAGAATTTGTTGATGTGCAGCATTGAGGTTCAATCGTTATATACATCCATACCGTACCAACTGGGTATAGAGGCGGTTGAAAAGGCTCTACTCCATATGGATTATGATGAACCTATGAAAATCTTTCTATTGGAGCTTTTGAATTTTACATTAATGCATAGCTATTTCAAACACGATGAACAGTGGTATCTCCAAAAGAGTGGAACTTCTATGGGCAATTGTGCTGCTCCTTGCTATGCCAATATCTTCATGCATGAGTATGAAAGCCAACATATTCTACAGTCCCCGAAATAGAAGCACCATCTATGTTTGAATCTTCGATACATAGACGACATTTTTATCTTGTGGAGAGGCACAGAAGAACAGTTGAAGGAAAATATTCTTGAGCTCAATGATGATGATGAACGTATTCAATTCACTTTTGAAATCCAGCATAATTCCATTAATTTTCTAGACGTAACCATTCTAAAATCAACCACAGGATTCACCACCACTTTGTTTACCAAAAAAACAGATCGCAATAACATGTTGGCCTATCAAAGTTTCCACCCCCAGGCACTGAAACACCATCTACCGTATTCACAACTCTTACGAGTTAAAAGAATTGTTTCAAACCCCGAGGAGTACATAAACCAATCTAACAAAATAATAAAAAGTTTTCGAGAAAGAGGTTATCCAGAAGTTGTGTTAAACAAAGCAGTTGAACGTGCTAACACCAAAGATCAAAAATCACATTTAACCGCCACAAATACTCAGAAGAAATCCAGAATTACATGTGTCAGCAAATTTTCCACGGTCAGCTTTCAGTTTAAGAAAATTATCAAGAAACATTGGCCGCTACTACAAACTGAACCTGATTTTCATGACATCTTTAATGATATTCCATTGTTTGCCTTTAGTAGAGCCAAAAACATTGGTGAAATGATCAAACAATCTATACCTAAGGCTATAGCTAAAAAATATAGAGGTACAGTTCTGTGCTGGAACTGCAACAACTGCAACAATATACTGCAGGGCAACAGCATAACACATCCCATGAAAGGGCATAAGATACCTCTACATGTGAACGCTACCTGTGATACCAGTAACATTGTCTACATGTTGAAATGTCCTTGCGGAATGGGATATATTGGTCAAACAGAGCGGAAACTCAAAATAAGACTTAATGAACACAAAAGCAACATCAGAACTAAATCCGCAAAATCAGTTGTTGCGGCTCATTTTATTGAAGCTAATCACCAAGTGAGCCAGATGAAAGCATGTATTCTGGAAATGATTGAAAGATCAGAGGAGAAAGACAATAAGAAATCCCTTCTGAAACACGAGAATTATTGGATTTACTTTCTTCAAACTTTGAAACCTAATGGCAGGAATGAAAGGGTTGAATTTTCATGCTATTTATAATTTTGTTTATAAATGTATACATCTGTACACATACTTTCGTACATGAGAGATGCTGGTTTTATCTTTTTTCTTTAAATCTTTTTCCTTTTAATTTGTCTATTTATTTCCTGTATGTTACCATTCTTTTCAATTGCATACACATCACTTGGTTTAGGCCCGCATTCTATATATTCTCTAGGCTATCTCTGGCCTCCATTAGACTTAGGTCGCCGGAACTTTATTAGTTCTGTTTCGCATACACTCCCCACACCTAGCGTGTATACCTTTAATTTTTCGTCAGCTGCACTCGCGTACTTAACCACTCCCCCTTACGTCACATATTACGCGCCCTAATCCCGGTTTGGTGAAGGGACGCCACACGAAAGTTCGGCGTTTGAGTTGTTACCGCATTGAAGCCCGGTAGTCTTTGTAATCGGTAAGCGCATACTGCGTAGTTCAGTCACCGCACAGAATTTGTCTGTCTTCGGCTTTAAGGTGGAGAAGAATTATTTTGGTTGACTCGTTCTTTTACTCGTAAACCATCATGTTGAACCTTGTTGCTTTGACTCCTCATCACCACACATTCAGTAATCAAGTTTCACTTCTTGGCACGTATTTATCGCATGCGCTCACAATCTTTTCACCGTAAAATCGTCCTAAAGAGCACTGTTTTCACCCTTGTATTTACACGCTTTGGAAGTTCACGCCATGTTTTTTTCACATTATGCTTAGCCATCACTTAGCTCTATCTGTAGTTTATGTACACTTTTAATTCTTTATCAGTACATTAATATTTCTTTACCAGTACATTTCACTTACCTGAGAACGCACATTAGGTGCGAGATAATGTTCAGTGATATATTCATTTATAGTGATGTATACTATATGTTTCTTACCAGATATTCCCCAGATGAAGGCAGTACCCAAAATGCATTGGGAATGAAAAGATTACATGGGACGGGCTTGGCTACCATCTTGGGCTGCTCTGGGGTTGGCGGTGCAGCTCCTCTGTCCCTTCCCCCCTGCCACGCCCCTACTGCTTCCTGCGGCCCATATCATGGCACTCCTATCCCGGCAGCGCAGCGGACGAGCGCAGCGGGCGCGGCGAAGGCGCGCCGAAGTTGCGCCTAAGTTAAGCCCGTCTGCGCCCATCCGCGACGGGCCGGGACCAGGGGCCACACATCCTGCCCCTCTGCTTGCCTATACACCCGTTCAGCTCCATTCCTGTGCGGCTGATGTCCCTCTCCCCCTGTCCCTCATGCAGCATCTCATTACTCTAGGTATTTATGCCCTTCATCCTGGCCGTATCGCCTCCCTGCAGTCCATCCCTTCCCTGCACTCCCAGGTCCCTATGCCTCCCATCACTACCCCTTCCTCCCATACTGTCTCTGCCTGCCTCCTCAACACTCGTTCGGCAGGCAAGCACCAATCGCAATTATTCAATCTCCTTACCTCTGATTCTCCGATATTCTGTTTTTAACAGAAACTTGGTTTTCAGAGGCCTCCCTTCCTGATATCTTGGCCATCCTCCCCGATTCTTACTACGCCCTCCGGGCGGATCGCCCTGATGGCAGGATCGGCGGGGGTGTAGCCTTGATTGCCCGGTCTAGTCTTCAATTCCAGCTCCTTCCCCAACCTTCTATAGCCGGTGTGGACTTCCTGGTTGCTCGTTCTACTAATCTTCTTCTCCCTCTGACAGTCGTTCTAGTGTACCGCCCCCCCCTGAGTATGCCTTTATTTGTGGCCTCCCTGCAGGAACTTCTCGCTACACTTGTAGTTAACAACTCGTCGGTTCTCCTGCTGGGAGACTTCAACTACTGGCCTGGTGATCCCAGGGAGGACCTGGCCTCTAAAGATTTCACGTCCACTCTCCTGTGCCTTAATTTCCAGTCCCATGTTTCCGCTCCTACCCACAACCTTGGCCATATACTCGACCAAGTTTGGTCATCTCAGGATATTGTCTCTCCCCCTAATATTCTTCCCTGCACATGGTCTGACCATTCCCTTATTTTTTTCAATATCGACCTTGGCTCCCCTCATAAACCCCTTCGCCCTAAGAACATCTTTGCCCGCAGTTGGAATCGTGCGGATTTGCATTCTCTTTCTCTTTCCCTTGCATCCTCTCCCCCTGATCTTAACGGTCTTTCTCTTGACTTCCAGGCCGCTGCAGTCAGCAACTGGCTATCGTCCTCTTGTGATCAAGTTGCCCCTCTCAAGATAGTTAAGTCTGTTCGCCCTCACGATGCCCATGAATGGTTCAATTCTGAACTTAAGGTTCTCAAATTGGAACTCAGACGCTCTGAGCGTCGCTGGCGCCGTAATTACTGTCCCGACCTCAGGGCCAACTATAAACGCCTGCTGAATGATTACAAAAAAGCCATCCTGGCGTCTAAGACCAAGTACTTTTCTGAGCAGGTTGCCTTGTCCGCGAACAAATCTAAAGAGATTTTTTCTCTGGTTAACAACTTGGCCACCTCTGATCGCGTATGTCCTAAAATCATTCCTACTCAAGCCCTCTGTTCCTCCTTAAACGACTTCTTCATCGAGAAGATCGTTAAAATAAAATCTAACATCCCTGCCACTCCCTTTCTTCCCCATCATTCCACTCCCTCTCTTCCTAAATCTTACCTTGATTCCTTCCCACCTATTCCCTTGGACACTTTTCTTGCCCTGCTCACTAAGATCAAATCTGGCTCTCCAGCCGACTGTGCTCCTGCTCGCGTGTTGAGCACCCTTTTTACTTCCTGCCCTTCCACTCCTCTTTCTCTTCTTAATGCTTCTCTCTCCTCTGGTTTGGTTCCCTCCTCATTTAAATCTGCTATTGTCCTCCCTATCCTTAAAAAACCTGGCCTGGATCCCTCCCTTCCCTCCAACTACAGACCTATCTCTCTTTTACCTTATCTTGCTAAAATTCTCGAAAGTTATGTTACTTCTTGTCTTTCCTCTTATGTTGAGTTGAACCATCTCCTCGCTTCCCATCAAGCGGGTTTCCGCTCGGGCCACTCCACAGAGTCAGTGGTGCTTGCGGTTATTGATGAGCTGAAAGCCAAGGCCGACACCAACTCCCCTCAAGCTCTGGTTCTCCTCGATTTGTCCGCTGCGTTCGACACGGTTGATCATTCCATCTTACTTGACCGTGTTGGCGCAGCGGGCATTCGGGGCTCTGCTCTCTTCTGGATTGCGTCCTTTCTTACAGGCCGCTCTCAAGCTGTTCACCTCTCTGGCTTTTCTGCCTCCCCTCTCCCGGTGTCCTGTGGGGTCCCCCAAGGTTCCTCTCTCTCTCCTCTTCTTTTTAATCTTTATATTCGTCCCCTCATTGCTTCTCTTCTTGACCTGGGGGTCTCTGTGTATAACTACGCGGATGACCTCCAGCTCGTCTTTGATCTTTCTTCTTCGTCCCACTCTTTATCATTTTTTCGTTCCACCTTGGTTTTCATTTCTGGATGGATGAGCGCCAATCATCTCAAGCTCAATCCAGATAAGACCGAGCTTGTCCTGACTGGTGGCTCATCCAGCCCCTGGTCCTCTGCTTTCTGGCCCTCTATTCTTGGTCCCTCCCCCACTACGGTGTCCTCTGTTAAAACGCTGGGCATTAAGGTCAGCCAGGACCTGTCTATGCACGATCAGGTTAGCTCTGTTGTATCCTCCTGTTTTTTTTCCCTTCGTTTGATCCGAAAAATTTCTCGTTTTTTTTCTCTGGATTCCCTTAAAATTATCATCTCGGCCCTTATTATTTCCCGTCTTGATTATGGGAACGGCTTGTTCGTCGGCATCCCTGCCTACGAAACTCGCCGTCTCCAAGCAATCCAAAATCAGGCTGCCCGTCTTATTTTTCCTTTTCCCAAAACTCATCACATTACTCCCGTCCTTAAATCACTTCACCGGCTACCGGTCTTGCAGAGATCCCTATTCAAATTAGGGTGTCTAGTCTTCCGTGCCGTTGACCGCTCCGCTCCGGCGTTCGTCAACATTCTGATTTCCACTCACACCCCTGTTCGCACCCTCCGTTCCTCTGGTTCTGCCCTTCTCACTGTTCCTCGCTTCCGTAAATCCCGCACTGGTGGTACCAGATTTTCTGTTCTTGCCCCCCGGTTCTGGAACTCCCTTCCTCTATCTCTGCGTTCAATCCCCATCTTTTCACACTTCCGTAAAGCGCTTAAGACCTTCTTGTTTGCCCAGGCATACTCTGGCTAACTTCCTCGGCCCTGTTCTGTCGTGACCTGTAGAGCTCTCAGCGCCAGGAAGTCGTTTGGCCACCGTGCGCTCAATAAATACCTTATTCATTCATTCATTCATTCATGTTATATGGATACCCAGGAGTGATAAATACATATATTGGCTTACCTACCTGGATGCAGTAAATGATGAATAAAATCAATTACGGTTGTTAAAAAAAAGAAAAAAAGAATACTGATTGTTTCATTTCAAATTTAGCTGTAGTATACAGCGCCTACATCTGTGCCCAAGGAGACACTAATACATCTGTGTTGGTGCAACTTTAGTTATTCATTCTCTCTTGAGCGGGGAGTTATTCTTTGGAACACGAGATACCCCCAAAATATGGTTTAACATTTAGGCAGTGCACGGTCAAAACCATTGGTCTTCTCAGGAAAGGACATAGGTCTCATAAAAGGAGCTGAGCCTGTCCATATAATTGTTAAACCCAATGCTGAGTACCCTAGAACTCCTCAATGCAATTTGACTCCTGAAACGATTGCTGGGATTACACGGGTGAACGAGTCAATGATGTAACAAGGCATTTTGAAAGAGATTATGGGGAGTCCATGTAACTCACCCATCATGGGCAGATGCCTAATAGTAAGTACAGGGAAAAGCAACAGGAGTGTAACCCGTAGACCAGATTGAGATCTGAGTGTACACATGCATAAAACAACAATATCTCAATTGGATTCAATAAAGCTGCAGATACATTTGTATGTACAAGGCATTACAAAGAACATGGAAGGAAAGGAAGAGAGACTCTGAATTTCAGTTTTTAGAAGTGCATATAGCATCTTACATTTAAGGACATATTTTGTACACAACAGTCAAAAAGCAGCACTCGAAGTATAGAATGCGGTGGCAACCCAAGGGGGCTTTGTGCACTAAGTGTTAGTGAAGCAAAGAGTGACGATGCGAGTGACATGTGGGTGAACACAGCGAAGGACGCAAGGTGACACAGTGAAAAAATAGTATATACAAAAACAATGGTTCGTCCTCAGTGGATGAGCAATTGATAATTAATTGAGAACCAAAATAGATGATGCGCCATGAGTCACGCTATATTGAGGGTCGACTGCATTTCGATCATATCTATTTAGGATCTTCATCAGGACCGGGTTGCCGGATTGGTTGAGTGAGCAGTGGTGACTGGCGGGTGATTCAGCAGTCTGTGTTGTTTGCGGAGAGGTTGGGAGCCCTGCTGAAATGTCGCAATGAGAGGGAATCAGGCTGAAGACGAAGTGGGCTCACCAGAGTCTGAGGTCGGGTATGAGAAGGCGATGGCACAGAAACGGAGCACCGTTCTGGCTCGAGAGGCAACTAATGATTAAGTAATATTACAGGGTTGAGGGCACTCGATCCACTGTGTGGTTCCACTCGAAGGTTCGAGAAGGTGATGGCACAGAAACGGATCCCCGTTCTGGCTCGAGAGGCAGCTAATGATTAAGTAGTATTGTAGGGTCGAGGGCACTCAATCCACTGTGTACGTGCACTTGAAGGTTTGTGTATTCGGCAGTGGCACAGAAACGGAGCCCCGTTCTGGCCAGTTTAGAGGTGGTTAGGAAATGTGGCAGGATCGAGGGATCCGCTGCCTGGGTCCAAACGAGAATACCAGTAAAACGATGCAGGCCACCATCAAAGTCCGGGGGCTGAAGGGCGGTGTGTGATCTTATCAGTAGATCGGGATCCGCGTCCAGTAAGTACAGCATAGTGCAGGACCTAAGAAAGATTAATAACACTGTTGTTCCCTGTTGTACTGTGGTGCCGAATCTACCTGTGATTTTATTTCAAATTCCATGTGAGGCTGAGTGGTTTACTGTGCCCTCATACAAGGGTATAGAGAAAAAGGCTTGGCACAAATCGATAAGCCAGAACATCTTTGCTTTTCGGTTCCAGAACTGTGTTTTGGCATAGTGCCGAGTCCCACAAGGGTATACAAAAAGTCCCTCAACCTTTAATGAGATCCTTAAAAAGAACCTTAAGTCCATAATGATGTCCTGTAACTCTGTTCTGGTGCAGTATATAGAAGATCTACTGGTTGCATCAGATATCCAGGAAGTTTGTAAACAAAACACCATTGCATTGCTAAACCACTTGGTTGAGAATGGATATAAAGTGTCCTGGGTAAGTGTTAGTATTGTCAAAGAGAAGTTCTGTATCTCAGACGTTATATTGAGAAGGGAGCGAGGAAGATGTCACAAGAGAAAATCTCAGTGATCCTGAAAATGATTCCGCCAACCAACCAGTGAGAAGTCAGGATGTTTTTGAGAATGGTGGGCTACTGTCGACAGTGTATGCCAAACTTTTCCTTAGTGGCCAAACCTTTACAGAGGCTGAGACACAAGGATATTTTGAATCTGGTACCATGGGATAACGATTGCTTGGTTGCCTTCCTAAAGCTAAGAGAAAGTCTCTGTCATGCTTTGGCACTGGGAAGGCCTGATTCTAACAAAACATTTGCACTTTTCTTCAGTGAGAGGGAGGTCTGCGTTCTCAGTGGTTACACATATGCATGGGAATGCACAAAGACCTGTGGCTTATTTTTATGCTACTCTTGACCCTGTAGCCGCAGTACTACCTGGTTACCTTAAAGATATAGCGCAAGTGGATGTATGATATTACAACGCATGCTTTTACATCGCATGCCTTTATAACGCTGTTTTTACAACGCATGCCTTTACAACGCATAGTGCTTTTGGGCGCTGGATAGTGAATTGTTTAATTTACTATTCCAACTCCAGTCCCCGTGGATAGTAGGGAAGGTGTTGGATAGTAAATTAAACCTATTCCCTATCCTAGAGCGCCCCCCGGCGCAATGCATTGTAATGGTTTGCGTTGTAAAAGTTGCGTTGTAAAGGCACTGCGTGGTAAAAGTTGCGTTGTAAAGGTTGTTCACCAGCGCAAGTGGGTGTCAGCATAGAACAATGTGAAGGTATTGTCATGGGAAATGCCCTTACTGTGTTCGTTCCCCCCTCTAGAGATTTTGTTGACACATACATGCACTCAAAACTTGACCAAAAGTTGATTGACTAAATATGAACAGATTATACTTGCTACAGATACTATAACACCGAAGCAACTTTCTTATTTGAATCCTGCTACACTGTTACCTTTTCCTGAAATGGCAAATGAAGGGAAAGTTCAGCGTGACTACCTCAATGTCACTGAACCATGCACCAAGCCAAAACCAGATATACAAGATGAGCCAATGACAGATTCCGATTTAAGACTGTTTGTTGATAGGTCCTCCTGCCTGAGAGATGATGGAAGAACCCTAAGAGCAGCATACACAATCTGTACAGTCATGGGGTAAATGAAGCCTTTTGGCTTCGAGGGATGTCTTCTGCACAGTGGGCTGCATTGATTGCTAATCCTAGAGCTTGCTGTGTTTCTGGACAGCTGAAAGTGATGATTTGTGCTGATAGTCAGTATGGATTTGGTGTCGTTCATGACTTTGGTTAGTTATGGTCTGAGAGGATTCATTACGTCATAAGGATCCCCTATTTGAAATGAAGCACATTACATTAGATTGTTGGAGGCATTGTAATTGCCTACCAAAAATGCAGTTGTGAAGCATTTGGCCCGTAGAAGCTGAGATGACTATGTGAAAATTGACAACCGATATGCTGATGAGGTTGTACGATATTGTGCTCATGGGGCCCGAACATTTAAAGGTGAATATGTAAATAAGTCTGAAGAAGGGACCAATTACAACCTTTTGTTGACAAATGAAATGAAATTAAACTAATTTGTAGAGCGCACTAAACCCACAGGTGTCAAAACACTGGAACAACACAGTCTGAGTCAGCCAGGGCAGCCTGGCTATAAATGGAAGCATCTATAATGAAAAGAGCCAAGTCTTCAGATGTTTTATAAAAACCAGGAAAGAGCCTACTTCTGAGATGTGAGTAGGCAAGGTTTATCACAGTTTGGCCACAGCAACCGAAATGGACCACCCTCCCCATCTAGCCTCCCGGAATCTGGGAATCATCAACTCCTTGTCACAAGAAGATATATCAATCCTGCTGGGAGCGTCCCAGTGGCAAATTGTGTTTCATTAATTAGGGAATTTCTGGTGCAGAGATTAAAAGACCATACACAGAGCCTTGAAGGTGCTCCATTTTCTTAGTGGGAGCCAGTGAAGGGAGTGGATCCCATCTCTGACCGAGAGGGTTTTGGTGATGTTAAGGATAAGGCGGGAAGCCACATTTTGTGCAACCTGCAATTTATTCAGGGAGGAGCTTTTGATGTTAAGATCAATGCATTGCAATTATCCAAACGCAAGGTGACGAGCGATAATGACTGATTGGCATAGTTCCAAGGGAATAAAAGGGAAAATCTTTTTCAGAGTCCTTATAATGAGGAGGCAAGTGGTTTGACTGACCTGTGTGTCAAAACTCAGGGTATTGTCAAAGATGACACCAAGATTTTTGGCTGACTTGACTGGAATGGGGAGGGGTCAACAAGCAGCCAGCCACCAAATATTGGACCAGATGGAATGCTGAGTATCAAACAGTAATGCCTCAGTCTTGTCCACATTAAGTTTTTAAAGGAGTTGTCTCTCATCCAACTACTAATGCTCGACATACACAGGTTAAACTTCTCCATCATAGATGTCAGGGTGTTGGAAATAGACACAATAATTTATGTGGCGTCGCATACGATCGCACTTGAAATGCAAACGAATGCACAAATTCGGCCAGAGGGGCCACATACAGGTTTAAGAGGGTCGGGCTTAAAGATGTGCCATGACACACCCCACAGGGAAGGCTGAACTCCTTTGCCTTGAAACCACCACAGCTGACACTATGTACTCTATTAGAAATAAAAGAGTGGAGATTAGCTTCAGGGCAGACCCCCCGACATCAGCTTGCTTCAGACATTGGACCATCCTCAGGGGTGAGACGGTATTGGATGCTGCAGACAAATCGAGCATTACCAAGATACCCACCCCACCTTGATCAGCTTGGCGGCGGATACTGTCTGCCACCACAATAAGGGCAGTCTCTGTGATGTGGCCACTCCTAAACCGATTTTGAGATCAGTCGAGGATACCATGGCTATCAATGAATTTCACCAATTCTTGATTAATAAATGTTCCTAGGATCTTGGTGGGGGACGGCAACAGGGAGATGGGGTGGGCAGTTTTCATATTGATAGGGTACGCATTAGGTTTCTTGAGTATCAGAGTGATGATTGCTTCCTTCCAGGCAGAAGTTAAGATTCTGGATTGGAGCATGAGGTTAAACATCTTCTGCAAGAGATTGGCAAAAAGGTCTGGGGCTAATTGTAGAGTTTTGTGCAAACAGAGATCAAAGCGAGATCCAGATTTTATACTGAGCAGTAAGTCTTTAGTGTGCTGGAAGGTCATAGGGAGAAAAACAGGGAGTAGATTTTGAACGAGGGCTACTAGTGGGAATTTCAGGAAGAAGATCACTTGCTGAAGGCAAGTTAAAGTCTGAGTAGATGTTAAGAATTTTGTCCCCAAAATAGAGTGCTACTCTATCACAGAAATCTTGTGATGCAATAAGAAAACGCTGAGTAGAAGGATCGGACAATTCCTTCACTACTTTAGGCAGCTGGATAGAAAAGTTGTTAGCAGACGTGGTTTTCTCTGTGAAGAAGGACACTTTAGCCAGAACTGTTTGTAGCCCATTAGAAGGGCTTTTTGCTTCTCTTTATCCATGTGGCTTGGGTAGGCCTTCCATTTCTGCTTGTCTGCGGCACTCCTGCCTTCGGGCCTTGAGTTCTTCTGAGAAGAACCAGGGCACTGAGGGTTTGCATCTAGTAGCAATTTTAGCAAAAGCTGATACAACATCTGATACTTGGGGAGAGTTGACATGTTTCCAGGAGGAAGCGTAAGAGGTGGAGCAGCAGTGTTGGGTCAGAGCAGGATGTGTCAAAAGAGAAGATACGGTGTGGTAGTAGCTCTTAACACAGCGACATCCCCCTGGGCACCGCTGAAAGTCCTGCGTGAGGCAGGATAAAAGTCACTTAACAAAAACTTTCCAACAAAGTAGTTAATGGTTCACATTGAGAAGCCTTTATTCAATCATGCAAATTCGTTGATTCTTTTCAAATTAAATCAATTGATTCTTGTTGAATCTGTATATCCGTATATACATATCTTCCTATGCATTTCGGCAGGTCGCCCTTTGTCAAGGGAAGTATCTGTAGAAGCAATAAGCGTAATTGCCCTAATGGTCACCGAACAAAAACAGGGATAAAGTGTCCATGCACCAATAAACCGGGTGTCTCAAAAATCCTAGTGGCGGTCACCTTTTAATTAGACGTAACAAGCGTGTGAATAATCATGCACTAATACTGCGTGTGAACAACACGTCTAAACGGAAAAATATAAATAATAAAAGTAAGACTGTGATGGTTTAGCGCAACAAAAAGTTTGTTGGCAGCATGCTTGCCTTCTTTTTGAATTGGTGAACGTGTGCACAATGCTAAAAAAATCTATGTTGTGAAATATATGTGTATGAATTTAAGGAGGTGAAGGTGTAATATCTCAATGGTCCTTGCCAATGAAGAACTAATAACATGTGTGTATTAGCGAGGTTACATAAACGGTAGATGCGAGATGCATGAGCTTAATTGGAGCTTAAGTCATGCGCGTACTTATGAACAATGAAAACAATCTCGGTCAATAGCATTAAAAACATACTTTCCGGGTGTTCGGCTGTGTAAAAACTGGTGCATAGCTGAGTCCCGCGTGAATGGTGTCTATAAAGTACTGATGAGTCGTGTGATTGACATAAGCGAAGGACTAACAAATGAAAACAGCTAACAAGCCTGAGACTTCAAGCACCATCTTGGAATGTGCAATAGTGCAAGCATATATATTACAAACGGTCTGTAGATGGGAATGCATTAAACATATATACAAACAAATAATTAAGCAGTTTTCAATGCAAAGAAAGAAAAACTACAAGTATGTAATTGACACGTGCAAAGTTGGTGCAAATTGAATTACAAACGAGAGTAGAAACATCGCAATCTTTCCAACAAAAAATTCGACATTTTTAAAAGAATAGCAGACAATCCTGACATCACCTGTCAGATCGCTGACAAGGGAGGCGCTCTTGTCATAATGAAAACAAGCTTTTATTGAGAACAATGAACAGACACCTTTCAAATCGTGACACCTATTGTATCATCGAGTGCGACCCAACTGAACAATTCACAGTGATTTTAAAGAACTCGTGAAGAAGGCTATGGATGATGAAGTCATCAATGAGAAAACAGCTAAATACTTAATCCAATCTAACCCGAAGACACCCACCTTATACATGCTACCGAAAGTACATAAAGATATATCACATCCCTCTTTTTGACCAATTGTTTCAACCAAGGGCAGTCTGCATGAACCAGTGGGAAAACTCATTGACAGATGCCTACAACCTTTCGTGATGGAGATGAATACCTACGTGAGGGACACAACAGGTCTTCTTTCCAAAATTTACACTGGAATTTTCCAGCGAAGATGAGGTTTGGTTTTGCACTATGATGTCAAATCTTTTTACACATCGATCCCACACGATTTAGGGATGGAAGCCATTGAAGATACACTGTTGAACTCTGAACTTGAATAAGATTTTCAACTATTTCTAAAGGAGTTCCTGCATTTCATTCTATACCAGAGCTATTTTAAGTGGGAGAATCAATGCTACCTTCAGCTCTCCGGAACTTCAATGGGCAATTGAGCCACCCCTTCATACGCCAACATGTTCATGAATAAATTCGAAGAGAATAACATACTTAACACCACCACATGGAAGGATCACGCTACCATTTTCCTGAGGTACATCGACGATATATTCATAACTTGGACGGGCTCACTTGAAAGTTTATTGGAAACTCTGAATAACTTGGATTACATCAATGACAGGATCCAGTTTACATATGAATATGATTCCCATTCCATAGCCTTTCTAGACGTACTCATCAGCAGATCATGGAATTCTCTTGAAACCAACATTTTCAGAAAAATCACCGACAGAAATAATCTTTTGCATTATCAAAGCTTTCATCAGATATCACTCAAAAAAAACATCTACCTTATTCTCAATTAAAGAATATGTTACAGGGATTCTGCTCATACACAGAACTGTGCACAGAGACCCAGATAACTCTTCGTCCTATAGCAAAAGTACCAATGATTAGACAACCCAGAACATGCGACTTAGGATACACTCAGGAATGGTGGGAATCAAGAACACTCTTTCGTTCTATTCTCATACCAGTCCACAACATGGGTAAAAAGAGACACGATAAAGTTTAAAATGTTTATTCTAACGACGTGCTCTAAGATGCAGTATTTTTGCTAACATAAGCAGGCATATGATTAAAAATAATACAATCAGCATTGTTACAATACCATAAAACACAAAGGGAGAAATCATCTCATAATGGTAGTGGAAATAGGTCCTATAGTGCCTTGTATGCCACCCTCCCTAGCTAGGAGCTACGTTTTATAATAATAGTAGAAGGTCTCTTAGGCTTGAATGGGGAACCCTATACCTCCAAGATCAGCAGAGGTGAATCACATCAGGATCTGCAAAAGCTCTCTCTCTCTCTCTGGAAACGGATTCTCTCCAAGTGTCTAAATCATGCATGCAGTGCAATATTAAAGGAGCCAGAATTTCAGCTAGCTTCAGCTGCGTGCATGTTATGTCTAGAGCATGAGCCGATCAGCCCGAACAACACCTAACATTGTTATGATAACCTTCGAGGCTTCAGCACTCAATGTGCAGATAAAGGTCGATATGTAAGTCTAGGGATGTTCAAAACAAGCCATTCTCATTGGAAGAATTTCAAGCAGCCTAACTTACAACAACAGTTACATGTAGTGTCGTGTGCAAAAGCAGCAAAAAGGTAAAATGGCGAAATACGACCAACAAGCTAATGATATGCTTCAGAGATTTCAACAAAGAGGTTATCCTCGAAATGTGCTTGATCAAGCTATTGAACGATGCAAAAAAAACAAAAAACAGAATAGACCTGCTCACTACAACGCCTAGAACAAAATCCCAGTGTGCAGTAGTGGTGTCAAAATGTTCTACTCTGAGTCACCTTTACAAAAAATCCATTAAAAACCATTGGCCTATTCTAGAATTGGAGCCAGATTTTAAAGGCATCTTTCAGGAACCTCCGATCTTTGCCTTCAACCGGGGCAAAAACATCAAAGAACTCACCACAAACCTCATTACCACACCCACAATATTCAAGGGAAATGTACCATGCTACAACTGCAGCAACTGTAACAATATCGTTAAGGGGGCACCAAAAGCAAACTCAAAGTGAATGCTAACTGCGATACTAAAAATGTCATTTATATTCTGATATCCCCGTGTGGTTTGGTATATACCGGGAAAATGGAAAGAAAAATCAAAACCCGAGTTAACGAACACAAGAGCAATATCCGTACTGGTAACATTAAATCTGTTATTGCTGTTCATTTCAAGGAAAACCGTCATAACATTAGCCAACTACAGTTTGCAGTCCTGAAAATAATTGAAAAGCGGGAAGGCAGGGACAACAACAATTGTCTCCTACAGAGAGAGAACCATTGGATCAAATACTTGGACTCTATGAAACCTAACAGCCTCAATGATAATATGGAATTGTGTTATCTATGAGAATGTCTTTGCATTGCTATATTGTAGTCCAGTGACCTTTATTATCTGATGTTATCTCTTTAGAAATTGTGCACTTCAGCATTATACATTTTGTGACACTACAGGACACAATCAGTGTTTATTACTCTTTTACATCACGTTCTAAAGATGATGGTTAGGCGCTCTTTTCACGCCTAATTTTTTTTAGATCCTCCTCATTTTTAATTTTTATGGGCCACGTCAGTCCTTACTGACATGTCTCACAAATCACAGT
Source organism: Lissotriton helveticus (assembly GCF_964261635.1). Lineage (NCBI taxonomy): Eukaryota > Metazoa > Chordata > Amphibia > Caudata > Salamandridae > Lissotriton > Lissotriton helveticus. Next base: position 1,613,477,059 of record NC_136057.1, read on the forward strand.
CATCCCCATCCCACCAGCCTACCCACTTACACCGCACCTTGTTTATCCTGCCAGACCTCGGATACACCATGTTGCCGATTTTTATAACGGTTTCACATGGATTTCACCATCGAATTTCACCATCATCTTTTTGGATGACATCCACATACAACACTTGTAGGTATCCTGACCTTGACATATACAGCTAGTGGATTTATACTTAGGACCATTGTGTTCTCTTATTAATCTTTCCCACACCGAATCGCACCAACTTTACACGTGTCAATGATATATTGGTTAGTTTTCGTTTTTTGCATTGAAAACTGCTTAATTATTTATTTGTATATATGTTTAATGCATTCGCATCTACAGACTGTTTGTAATATATATGCTTGCACTATAGCACATTCCAAGATGGAAATTGAAGTCTCAAGCTTGTTAGCTGTTTGCATTCGTTAGTCCTTCGCTTATGTCAATCACACGACTCATTGGTACTTTATAGACACCATTCCGCTTTCACCAACACCACGGCTGAAAACCCGGGGAGTACGTTTTTAATGCTATTGACCGAGACTGTTTTCACTGTTCATACGTACGCGCATGACTTAAGCTCCAAATAAGCTCAAACACCTTGCCTCTACTGTTTATGTAACCTAGCTAATACACGCACGTTATTAGTTCATCGTTGGCACGGACCATTGAGATATCACACCTTCGCCTCCGTAAATTCACACTCATATATTTCCCAACATAGATTTTTTTAGCATTGTGCGCACGTTCACAGATTCAAAAGAAGGCAAGTATGCTGCCAACAAACTTTTCGTTGCGCTTAACCAGCACAGTCTCACTTTTATTATTAATATTTTTCTGTTTTGACGCGTTGCTCACACGCAGTATTAGTGCATGATCATTCACACGCTTGTCACTTCTAATTAAAAGGCGACCGCCACTCGGATTTTCAAGACACCAGGATTATTGGTGCCGGGACACTTTATCCCTATTTTTGGTTGGTGACCATTAAGGCATTTACGCTTATTGCTTCTACAGATACTTCCCCTGACAAAGGGCGACCTGTCCGAAATGCATAGGGAGATATGTATATACGGATGTACAGATTCATCAAGAATCAATTGATTTAATTTGAAAAGAATCAATGAATTTGCATGATTGAATAAAGGATTCTCAATATGAACCGTTAACTACTTTGTTGGAAAGTTTTTGTTAAGTGACTTTTATTCTGCCTCGCACAGGATTTTCAGCTGTGCCCACGGGGATGTCGCTAAGTTAAGCGCCACTACCACACAGTATTTACCATTACATACCTGTCAGAGGATGATACCCCAGGAGCACGCTACAACTATACAGCTTCAGTACACCCATCGGAGTGCATGTTCAAACCACATTGATTTTCAAAAAAGAAGATGACATTTGGGTTTCAGCAGATGGAAGACCTGTATTGCCAGATAGCTTGCTATCCCCAATGGCTAGACATTTTCATGGTCCCACACATGTTGGAAGGGATGGCATGGTCAGATTGTTCAGACAAAATTGGTTTAGCCATTGATTCAGGTTGATGGCTGAAGGATTGTGTCACAGATGTGTGGTATGCCAGCAGGTGAATGTAGGGAAAAGAACTAACGTACCATTAACCCATTTAGGAAGATCAGGAGGGCCATTCAACAGCATGCACCTGGACTTCATTGAGATGCCTGTGTGAAATGGGCTGAGACATGTCCTGGTGATTGTGTGTAACTTCTCGGTTTGGGATGACGCATACCCAACCATGAGAATTAATAGCCTCACTGCAGCTAAATTGTTGAGGGAACTGATACCAGGTTTGGTTTCTCAACTTTGCTGGAGTCAGACTGAGGAGTTCATTTCAATAATTAGGTCCTGAAAATGTTGTGTGCAGCATTACAAGTAGATCAAAGACTACAATGTGGCTGTTGGTCTGAGGCTTCAACGACAATCGTATTAAATGCCTCCCTCACCTATTGGGATCACAACAACTTCAACGTTTCCCCATCTGTCCTGGAGAACAATTCCCTATTCCAATGCCTCCACCCTGCACCCATCTGTCCTGGAGAACAACTCCCTATCCCAATGCCTCCACCCAGCCCTGCAGGGTGAAAGCTACTCTATCCGACAATAATGGCTATTCATTTCTCCTCTCATACAAAGCTATACACTATCACACCCCAAACAACGTTGGACCAAGTTCACTATTCTGACCAATCCACACAGAGAGCCTAGACCCAATACTAGGATAATAAACAATTCCAACATTAAGCAAATTCCCATCACTCATGATTCCTCCGATTTCACCATACCCCACCTGAGATGTATGCTACTCAATTGCCGTTTGGCATCTAAATACGCAGCTGATATGATAACCTGATCCTCACACATGATCTTGACCTCATAGTTCTGACTAAAACATGGTTAAATGTTTCCTCCACACCAACTCTTGATATCATCATGCCTCCTTTATAAGAATCATCGGATTAGATAGACCAATCAGACCAGGTGGAGGTATTGCCTGCATACACCGCGACAATCTCTCTGTGAAGCAAGCTCAAAATATCACTCTCTCCTCGTGTGAATACCTGGGCATCAATATATTGAGTAAGGATAGACCTACATGCAAACTACATGCATTTTACGATCCTCCAGGAGACAAACTACTATTCATTGAACAAATCATGGAAATCATCAACCAAATCCAGGCCCCACTATTGCCCAGATTTACCTTGGTGATTTCAACCTCCTTGCGACCAAGCAGTGATTAGGCTAAAAACCTTCCTAGCTGACCTTAACCTGGTCAAAATCTGCAATAGTCATTCCCACAACTTGGGATCGATCTTAGATGTAATCATCTCCGGGGCAACTCCATTTAACTTGACTCTATTGTCCTTAGTGATTGGACAGACCACCATTGCATAACATTCAGCATCACAAAATCTATATAATCTAATAAGGCACAAGTTAAAAAACCAATTAACTGGAAAAGGAACATTTGGAAACATAAACCTGCACAAATTGACATCTATTAGCAACCAAATGTTAAACCCTCCGGAAGACATTTCAGATGCCCAGGCCCTTACTGATCATTACAATAATTCAATAACAAACAATTTAGATGATATGGCACTTCTTCAACTAAAAATAGTGTCCACCAAAGACTCTAAGCCCTGGTTCAATGGCAGCATAATCATGGAGACATGTAATCTAAGACTAGCGGAACGCTCTTGGAGAGACTTCCCCACACTCTTGATAACCTCAAGCACCCACGATCTCGGAGAAGCATTTACAACAAACGCATACGTATTCCAAAAGCTAACTTCTTTAGGAAGCAGCTGGATGATGTCAGGAACCGACCTAAAAAATGGTTTGAACTGGTCAAATCGAAATCTAACAGGCCACCCAACCCTCTATCTGGATCTATCATGCAACTTAACTGTGAATAACTTTCCACCTTCTTCCTTGGAAAGATGGGAAAGATTGAAAGTGACTGACGTTCTGCAATGAATCTCCTCCCGATGCTTTCACAAATCAGCCCTCCCCCACCTTTGGGGCCGGAGCATCCTGGCTTCACCCCTAAAAATAATGCCTCGTGGAATTCATTTAAATTTGTTGATAAAACTACCATTCTAAAAATCCTATCAACACTAAAACCTTCCAACCACTTCATCGACCTGCTTCCTTCGAATCTCTTCAGGGAGATTTAAAACCACTCCTTTCCCACTCTGGACCAAAATATTTAATGCTTCATTACTGCAAGGTACTTTAGCAGACTGCCTCAAATCTGAAACAGATATCCGCCATTCCCAAGAAACCCACAGCAGATCACACTGACCTGAATATTTTCCGCCCTATCTCCAAAATCCTCACGCTTTCATAGCTCCTTGAGAAAAGTGTCCCTACCCAACTATGCAATCACAGCAATCATTTCCATCTCTTAGACCAATATCTTTCTTCCGTCACAGCCACAGCACTGAATCAGCCATTAGTCAGATAGTTGATGATATGCTGCAAATGCTGGATCATAATGAATCCTGCCTTCTAATCCTCCTCGACCTCTCATCAGCATTTGATGCGGTAAAAAATGACATCCTCCTTGACTCATTGGAATGCGGGAATGGACTTTCTGGTCCTGTCCTAGACTGGTTCGCCTCTTTCCTCCACAATAGAAACTAAAGAATAAAGATTAACCATTCCCTATCTAAAACCAAGCCTGTCACATTCCACGTTCCTTGCTATCATCCACTCTCTTTAATCTGTTCATGGAACCGTTAACTGAAATTCTGAAATCATCAAACATTATTATCACATGTAATTTACCTGAAAATCTCCCCTGAAGATATAAGATCTCTTAACACAATTCTACAAAAAATTCAGAATTGGTTGACCTGCAACCACCTCAAACTAAATACTCTCAAAACAGAATACCTCCTCAATTTCAGTCCCGAAACATTCACTCAACATTGCGGAATGGTTGAAACATCTAACAACCCCCATGTTATTGAATCCACAAAATCACTGGGAATAATGCTCAACAAGAAATTGAACATGCAGGAACACATCAGCTCAGCTACCAGATCAGCTAACTTCCAAATGAGAATATTAAGGAAAATTAAACCCTTCCTTCCCTTCGAGGATTTCAAATCAGTTGTTCAAGGCCGAGTAATCCCCAGGCTGGACTATGGAAATGTAACCCTTTCGGGCCTTCCAAGATAAAAGTTGGCCCCCCTTCAGGCCTCCCTTAACTCAGCTGCTAGGCTCATACCCAGATCCAAATGCTACAACCACATCACAACCGATCTGAAATGTATAAACTGTCTCTCTCTCGAAGCAAGAATGCAACTAAAAATTGCTTGCATGACACACAAAGCTTTACACTCCAACACCCGAGGTACATGGCACAAAAACTGGAGCTATCTGGAGGAGCTAGATCCTCAAGAAGCACTTCATCCTTATTATTGAAGCCACAGAAATTTAAGAAGTAAACTTTCAACTGGGCATTCTCTGGTGATGCCTCAAGAATATGGAATTCCCTGCATTCTGAAATCCGAGTTAATCCTTCACTGGCTTGGGGCAGAGCTTGCCTGTCTACAAGATGGCTGTACATTGAGAGCTCTCCCAGTGCCGGCCTCAATAATATCCTGAAATATCCTTTTTAACTGTCGTTGCTGCCTGATAAAGACAACAGATACCGAGTAACAATACCCTCAGGCATCGCGGGCTGTCTTTCCTCGGTGGGGATCGGCGGAGGATCAGCCCGGATGCGATAAGACGCTGCCGTGGCCTGTTCACCCGGAGGCCCTGGAGGCAACTGAGGCCTGGCTCCGGCTCACAGTGAGCGTCGCATAACTTTCCCCCTTCTGCGGGACCCGCAACCTCCCTTGGGTGCCTCAAGAGGATCCAATCGCTGTGCTGTGCCCGTGCGCTGAGCGGTGCTCCGGTACCCTCTCCTACCAAACTGCTGGTGAGGCCCGGGCACGGCGGAGGTGCACGCTGCAGCAGGAACAGGGCTGAAATGCCCGTAACGGAGGTAAGCCGGCAAGGAGTTGCTGCGCCGCCTGGCCCAAACCATAACATCCCCCTATCCATTGGGCGTCCGGCGACCTGTACACAAGCTCCCGCGGTAGAGATAAGTCCCTCTAGCTGTGATTAAATTCTGATCGCATGTAATAGGCGTATATCCTGGCCTGCTGCAACTGCAAACACAGCACAATGGGCAACCCGGACAAAAACGAGCCCAACCTGAGCTTTGGTCAGCGTAGGTCAACTAGGATACGCGACAAGGACGCCCCTGCTCAGGATCAAGAGGTGGGTGCCATGGGGGACGAGCAAGATACTGACATTAAGCAATTATTGATAAACATGCAAAAAGCCTAGCTACCATAGTTGGAAAAATATACTCTCTCTCCTACCACATGGATCGTATGTCTGAAAGAATAGAAAAACATTCTGAGAGACTTGATATGGTCGAAAGGCGCATTTCGGACGCTGAAGATCTGCAGGTTCAGGCCACAAAGAGCCACAGAAAGGCTGAAAAAACACTGTCAATGTTGCAAAGCAAGACTGAGGTCCTAGAGGCGCGCTCTAGGCGAAATAACCTATGCATAGTTGGTTTGGCAGAATCTACACCTACTGGCAACATGGAGACTTTAATTGAAAACTTGCTAATTGAAATCCTGGACCGTGACACCTTTTCAGCTATTTTTATAGTGGAGCACCCCGCGACCGATACCAGGGGCCCCCTGCGTCCAGTCAAAGTGAGAATGTTCAACTATCATGATAGAGTTGCTGCCCTGCGCCGAGCCAGACAGCTTAAGACACTTAATTACGAAGGCTCCGAAATTTCGCTGTATCCAGGTTTCACCCCCCAGGTGCAAGAGGCGAGACACCAGTTTTCCACAGCCAAGAGGAAGCTCTGGGAACTCAATATGGAGAACGCTATGCTTTACACGGTGCGGATGCGATTCATAGTAGACGGAAAACCCCAAAACCTTCACTGATTTACAAAGTCTGCAGAAGCTGATCAAGAAATTGGACACCACAAGAAAGAGGAACACAGTCACTAGTTGCCTAGACCAACAGGATGAGTATTAAAGGCCTAGGAGGTTGACCAAAACCGAGGATCAGCGGCATCCTACAAACTGTTGGTCGTTAAAAGGCAAAACCGCACGCCCAATTTGCCTACTCTGCGAACGTTGATGACTTGGTAAACTGTAAGGTCATGCTCTACTTACTGGTCTCTCCTAAGAATCACTAAGCGGCACCCTAAATTGAGGTGACAGATCCGGAATATAATAGCAAAAGCTGAAATAGGGTCCACGACCGCTAAGCAAGATGGTAACAATAGAGTTGTTATTTATATAAAGGCAATGCGGTGCCTGAGACCAGGCGAAGTAATTGCGACAATTCATTGACAATAATGTTAAACATGTTCACATTCATGCAGCAGGAATGGCATGGCACTTGTCCCCCTCGAGTGTTACCCACACTAACTGTTGATTTGAAATGTTTTGCATTTACTTTTTCCTTTTTTCTTTTTCTCCCTACTTTTCTCTCTTAACTTTTCTAGGTGGGCTGATTCTGGGGAATGTTTGTAAGCTTAGTCCCATGTTGAGGGGCATAGCGTGGGTGGGTGGGGTGGATAGATTTCAGGTTCTCATGTTGTTGTATGGAAGATGTTGAAAAGATCGAGATGCAAGAAGGGGTAGATGCATGACAATGCAAGACAAAGATAAATGCAATGGGTGAAGCGACTGATACTACTTGCCCAATGCAGAAGTGTGGGAATGTTTTGAGGTTCCTCACGTGGAATGTACGGGGGCTTAATGATCACCGTAAGATAGGTAAAATAGCGGCGTATCTTCAAAGACACAACATTGATGTGGCTATGCTGCAAGGAACACATCTCCTTCCTCAGACCAGTCTAATAACACAACGTAGAATGAAGGGTGAATGCTTAGAGGCACGATTCACTTTGCACGCTCGCGGATTACTGTTATGGGCAAGACGCAACTCTGGTATTAAACTTAAAATGGTACACTCACATCCCAATGGTAGATTTGTGAACGCTCACTGTAGGCATGGGCACTTTAAGGCACGGCTAACAGGAATATATGGCCCTAATTACGATGACCCGCAATTTTTTCAGAGCGTTGTACAGCAAAACGATTACACATAGTCACATAACGCACCTATGGGGGGCAACTTCAATTATGTGCAACTTCCTGAAATGGACAGATCAAAAGGCCTCCCGCGTAAGCCCTGAGCAACTGCCCGTGCCATTGAGGCTGTAGCGGAGACAGATGGACTTGTTGATGCATGGCATCACATTAACCCTCAAGGCAGAGGGTATACATACTACTCCACAGTACACGACACTCATATGCGCATTGATTATTGGCTAATTTCCAGCTCTTTGCTGACGTGTCTGGGGACCTGTAAGAACCCACCTAGGACCTACTCTGACCACTCTCCTGTGCAACTTACCGTGCAAATTCTAGACATGCACCCAACAATGACCTCATGGCAATTCCCACAATACTTGCTCCTTGATCCCGTGGTCCGAGATGAAATTAGGCAAGCAATAGACAAATATTTCAACATTAACAAAGGAAGCATTGCTAAAATGTCTACGCTTTGGGAAGCCTTTAAGGCATACATTTGGGGTATTACTATTTCCCAGCATGCAGGTGTGCTACGCTCCATTAGGGACCGGTTGCACAAGCTAGAGGGGGACTTGAAATCAAATGAGCTAGAACAGTTGCACAAACCACTCCCCAAACTGCAGGCACAAATCAAAGCCACTCTGGATGAATACAATGAGCTGGCCCTGTCCGAGCTCACACATATGGAAAAATACGCCTCTGCTAGAATCAAGTCAAGTCAAGTCAGGGACATTTGTATAGCGCACAATCACATCCTAGGAGTCTCATGGCGCTTGCAGCAGTCTCTGACAGAAGGGGACGCAGTTAGATTGCAAAGAGCCAAGTCTTTAGTCCCTTACGGAAGCGACCGTGATCGGGGGAGTTGCGGAGATGGAAAGGCATTTTGTTCCATGCAGCCGGGGCTAGAAACGAAAATGCTCGACCGCCATTTCTGGAGGTTTGTATTCTTAAAAGTGTCAATAGGAGTTCGTTTCTGGATCTAAGTTCCCTTTGTGGCTGATACCAGCTAAGTTTTTTGGACCAGTATTTAGGACCTTTCCCATACAGTTGTCTGTGAACCAGACATAATGTTTTAAAAAGGATGCGCTTTTTCACCGGCAGCCAGTGTAGGCTTTTTAAACAGGCAGCAGAGGAGGTTTTTCGTGGGAGGTTAAGAACCAACCGGGCTGCGGTGTTCTGGTGAACCTAAAGCCTCCTCAGATGGTGTTCATTTATGAAAGACAAAAGTGCGTTTCCGTAGTCCATCCTATTTATTATTAGGCCCTGGACTAAGGGTTTTCAGGCCAGAACAGGGATCCACTTGAAGATTTTTCTCAGACTACGCATTAGTCCGAAGCAGGTACCAATGATGTTGTTTATTTGAGTGTTCATAGACAATTTGTTATCCATGAGGAAGCCCAAATTACGGGTTGAATCCTTTGGTACTGGGCAGGTGCCCAGATTGGTTGGCCACCAGTCATCTGTCCATTGTTCTGCCGCTCTGCCGAAAAGCATGATTTCTGACTTACTGCCATTTAGTTGAAGGTGATTGATGGTCATCCATTCCTCAACTTGTACCAGGCAGCTTTGGAAACGTTGTTTGGTTTCGTTCGGATCAGTGTGACTAAAATCTGCGTATCATCGGCATACGACAGAACATCAAAACCATGGGCTCTGATTATATTGGCCAAAGGTGTCATATAGATATTAAAGAGCCTTGGGCTCAATATAGAGCCCTGGGGAACGCCCATTTTAACAGGTCTTTCATTTGCACTATTTTTTCTCGATTTGGACCGCTGTGGTACGATTGGACAGATAGCTAGAAAACCATTTTAGGGCGTTTCCTCTGACACCATTCTTCCACAGTCGATGAATTAGAATGCGGTGGGAGATGGTGTCAAATGCCGCCGACAAATCGAGCAGGACGAGGATGGCTGACTGGCGCTTATCCAGCGCCCGTCTGATGTTATCAACCACCTCGACCAGTGAGGTTTTGGTGCTATGTTGTGCCCTAAATCCCGATTGTGAGGGATCCAAGAGTCCATGGTTTTCAAGATGACTCACAAGCTGCTTGTTAACAATGGATTCAAGTAATTTCCCAAAGTATGGAAGCAGGGAAATGGGCCGATAATTTAACAGGATGTTAGGGTCGGCCGTGAGCTTTTTCAGGATGGGCCTGACTTGGGCAGCTTTCCATATTGTCGGAAAATCGGCATCCATGAACATATGGTGATGGTGAGAGGCCTAGTGCCACATTAGCGGCCCTGACCCGACCAAGTAAAAGTGCAAATGAAGTGCTCAATGTGCTGGGTAGTAGTGGAGAAACTATTAGTGTTGTGAGGTGGGTGGTGGACAGATTCTGTTAGTACTACTCCGATCTTTATACAACTTGACCCATTATGGCAGAAGAATATGTAACTGTTTACTTAATTCATATAAAAATGGGGTGGTTCACAAATGAGGATAGAGAGAGACTGACAGCTCCTCTTCATCCCTCGGAAATCACTACTGTACTCAAAGAGTTGCCTAAGGAAAAGGCCCCTGATACCGATGGCCTCTTGGTAGCCATATACAAGACCTTTCAAGATAAACTACCCCCCCACCTAGAGAATCTTTACAAGAAAATTGCCAGAGAGGGAACTATGCTTGTCACTATGAGAGAGGCGCTATTGATAGCAATAAGAAAACCGGGGAAACCAGAGGAGCATTGTTCTTTCTATCGCTCTTTAGAGTTATTAAATACTGACACGAAACTGTTTTCCAAAATCCTGGCCAACAAATTGGCACCTCTACTACTGTACATTATAGGACCCGAGCAATCTGACAAACCTTGACCAGCAACCTGAGAACACTATTTGGCGCCATTACCCTAATACCGTGGTACTCCTAGTACCGCCCGCGGGCTGCCAGCGGGCCTGCAGGCCTTCCTTGGCGGCACACGGACCTTGCAGGTAATGTACCTATGGCCCCCAGAGAGAGTGGAGAGAAAGAGAGTGGGTAGAGAGAGAGAAAGTGGAGAGAGAGTGGAGAGAGACAGACAGTGGAGAGAGAGTGGAAAGAGAGTAGAGAGAGAGACTGACTGGGAGAGAGAGACTGACAGAGAGAGAGACTGACTGACTGAGAGAGACTGGATGAATGAGAGAGTGACTGACTGACAGAGAGAGAGAGGCTGACTGACACAGAGAGAGAGACTGACTGGCTGAGACTGACAGAGAGAGACTGACTGACTGAGAGAGAGACTGACAGAGAGAGAGAGACTGACTGGCAGAGAGAGATTGACTGACTGAGAGAGACTGACTGACAGAGAGAATGACTGAGAGAGACTGACTTACAGAGAGAAAGATACTGACTGACTGTCAGGTTGCTTCTTCCTCAGGGTCTGGAGTGATGACATAAAGGGCCCACCTCTCAATACCTCCAACTCTGATTGTAATGATTACACAGAGTATTGAAGTGATTAAGCGGGGGGGAAAGGGAATTAGGAAGGGAACAGCTGGGAAGGAGATCTGAAAAGGAAAAGTTACTTACAAACAAAAATACACGCACTTTCCTTTGCACAAAGACGTAAACTAGGACATCAGATTCTGTCCTTCTATCAGGAACTAGCTTAAGAGCTTCGTGGCTTGCGTTTATTCAGACAATCAGACTCTTAGTTGACCTTTCTTAGATCCGCTATATTGTGGCGATAATACTTCACTTCAGTATCAACTGCTCAAAGGCATAAGCGGCAGAATTTGGTTTAGGACTTTCTATGACTAGGTTTTCAATCACCTAAACAATCATGGAACTACTTATAGAACAAGAATCACACTCGTGAATATGAAAATGAGCTGGAGAAAACATGCATAGAATTTCTACTGAACAAGATTCACACTCGTGAATAAGGTAATGATCTTGAGAATCAAAACGAATGTTCTTAATAATTCACTGAACTGTTTTTAACAAGATTCGCAATCTTACCTGTAGAGTACGACCTACTCTACTTCTGAATCTGTGTTAGTGACAGGTAATCCCCCAAAAGCTAGCCTCACCGGGAGCCGATCAAGAAGAGAAGCCTCAGCAGATTCTAAACTCCTCCTGCAGCTCAGCGAGCGCTGCAGCAGTCCTCAGGCACCCAGAACTCTCCACCGATCAAAAGAAGAAGGCTGGCCTCACCGAGAAACGGAACCCCCAAGATCCTCTTCCTCCTTCACCAAAAGATGCTGAATAGTGAGCACGGGGAACTGGGCGCGGCCGCTGACGTCATCGTAGGCACGCCCATGCCAAATCTCACGCATCTCGCGTGAGATGCCAAATCCCACGCATCTCGTGTGAGATGCCCAATCTCACTCATCTCGCGTGAGATACCAAATCTCACGCATCCTGAGTGGGAAAAAGGTTAGTAAAGAGAACAAACATACTAGGACACAAGAACATGCATCTTTAAACATTTTCGTCACCACAATCCTCCAGGGGCTACTCTATGACTTTTACCACATAAAGGTTGATCGCACAGGAATAGGCGTATGTGCCTACAGGATGGGGCGGGCCCTAGACCGCAAGGCGCCCTAGTCCTGACTGTACTTCCCCCTCCCCGAAGCGGTCTAGGGCCCGGCTTCAAAGGATTTTGAAGGTGGAAGTGTCGTATCAAACGAGAAGCATGCACATTTTCAGCTGGTTCCCAAGAATCATTTTCAGGCCCATATCCCTTCCAGGAAATGAGATACCATAATTTAGCACCTCTGCATTTGGAATCCAAAATTCTTTGTACTTCATACTCCCAGTTCCCATGAACCAGAAGAGGTGCTGGTCTTTTAGACGTAGTTTGCACAGCAGGCTTTAAAAGAGAGGTATGAAATACAGGGTGAATTCGCAAAGTCGTGGGTAAAAGTAATTTGTACGTTACTGGATTAACCTGACGAATCACTGAATATGGACCTATGAACTTTGGATGGAACATGTTTCTTTGTTTAAAGACAAAGTTTTTTGTAGATAGCCACACTTTGTCTCCAGGAACATACTGGGGACCAGGTCGATGATGCTTATCAAATTGTTCTTTGTATTTTTCTTTACTTTGCAAAAGTCGTTCGTGGATCTGTTGATGAACGTTCTGCATGAATTGAAAAGTGTCCTGAACAGCTGGTGTATTACACTGTATATTGGGTAGAGTTAAAGGAATGGTGTTAGGCACGTAACCATACAACCCTTCAAAGGGAGTGGACCCAGTAGACGAATGAGGTGATGTGTTGTAAGCCACTTCTGCCATCCATAACAAATCCAGCCAAGACCTCTTGGTGTCAGAGACATAACATCTTAGATATTGTTTCAAAGTTTGATTTAAACGTTCAGTTTGACCGTCTGTTTGTGGATGGTAACTAGTTGACGTGTTTGATGAAATTTGTAAACTGCGACACCATTGTTGCCAGAACTTAGATGAAAACTGAGATCCACGATCAGACAGCAGTACAGATGGTAACCCATGCAAACGGACAATGTTTTGTAAGAATATCTGTGCTAAGTGTCCTGCAGTTGGCAATTGTTTGCATGCGATAAAATGAGCATATTTTGTTAAATTGTCTATGACTACCAAAATAACTGAATGTTGATTTACTTGTGGCAGTCCAACAATAAAATCCAACGAAATATGATCCCATGGTTTAGTGGGCGTAGGTAGAACTTGTAACAAACCTTTTGGTTTGCTATGATCGGTTTTAAACCGTGCACAGGTTTCACAGTCTCGAGCCATATCGTAGACATCTTGTTTAATTGTTGGCCACCAAAATAATTTTTGACGTTTTTCCATAGTCTTCTTTGGTCCAGGATGTCCTGCCAACGGGAGGGAGTGTAACCAACTGAACGCTGTTTCTTGTAATTTCTTAGTGGGTAGATACACATGTTTTCCATGGAATGGTAATCCTTCCTTGATGGATTGAGTTGTATCTTGTTTTAACCATTGTGCCCATAACGAAGGAGGAAAATTTTCATGGAGATCATCAAGGAACTGATCTGCTGTCAAAACACAGATTACTTTGTCTGGATTGATTATAGCTTGAGGAATCCCTTCACATCTGTGTAATGAGGAATCTTTTCTGGAAAGCGCATCAGCTTTTTTATTATCTTGTCCTGGACGATAGGTCACAATAAAGTCATATTTGGCGAAGAACATCATCCACCGTAATTGACGTGGAGTTAATATTCTTGCAGAACTCATAAATTGTACGTTTCTGTGGTCTGTGTAAACAGTGACTGTGAATCGTGCCCCCAAAAGATAATGCCTCCATTCTTTGAAAGCGTCATGTATGGCAAGCAGTTCCTTTTCAGCTATAGTATAATTCTGCTCAGCTGGATTTAGCTTTCTTGACATGTACGCCACAGGATGCATTTGTCCAGTGTTTTGTTTTCTTTGAGAGAGGATGGCACCAATAGCTACATCCGAGGCATCGGCTTCAATAATAAAGGGTTCACGAACATCTGGATGCATCAAAATCGGAGCTGCTGGAAAGGCTTGCTTCAATGTGTGAAATGCGTTATTGGCTTCAGGAGTCCACTCAAATTTTACCTTCTTTCGTAGCAACCGAGTGATTGGTGCCACTACAGCAGAGAAATGGTCTATGAAGCGACAATAACAATTTGCAAATCCTAAAAAAACATTGTACATCACGAACTGAGTTTGGAATAGGCCATTCTGCAACTGCTTGTATCTTTCTGTCAGTCATTTTCATGCCAGTAGGTGTAAGAAGAACTCCCAAAAATTCGACTTCAAAAACATGAAAATCGCATTTAGACAATTTGCAATAAAGGTTATATGTTTGTAATGTACCCAACACCTTCTTAATGTGACCTTCATGACTAGCTATGGAATTGGAATAGATCAAAATGTCATCTATATAAACGATGACGAAAAGGTCTAGATATTCCCGTAATACATCGTTTAAAAAAAACTGAAACGCAGCTGGAGCGTTACAAAGCCCGAAAGGCATGACCAAATACTCAAATAGGCCATATCTGGTTTTAAACGCCGTTTTCCATTCGTCACCATTACGAATGTGCACCAAATGATACGCACCTCGAAGATCTAATTTGGTGTAGATCACAGCGGTCTTCACCTGGTCCAAAAGAACTGGGATCAATGTAAGGGGGTACTTGTTCTTTATTGTGATCTTATTCAATGCTCTATAATCAATACATGTTCTTAATTCCCCATTTGCCTTAGGAATAAAAAACAACGGAGAGGCCACAGGTGACTTAGATGGGCGTATAAATCCGTTTTCCAAGTACTGATCAAGATATTGTCTCAAATGTTGGTTTTCTTTTTCTGATAATGCATATATCCGACAGTTAGGCACACATGAACCAGGCACAAGATCAATTTGACAGTCGTATGACCGATGAGGAGGGAGGGTCGCTGCTTTTGCTTCACTGAAGACTTCTTTAAATTACTCATAGGAAGTTGGTAGCACGGTTTCTTTCTCTTCCGCGGTTGCAATTTGTCCCATCGTAGATTCTTTGGTTTTTAAACATGTGGAGTGACAATATTGAGAAAGAAAAACAAGTTCCCTTTTTTGCCAATCTATTAAAGGGTTATGCAAGCAAAGCCAAGACATTCCCAAAATAAAGCCATATTGTGGGGCTTGGATTACATCGAAATGAACTTCCTCTTTATGCTGTTGGTTATTTGCATCTATGCAGAACATATGAATTTTAGAGGTTTGCATGGTAACAGGGCCTCCAGACAACATTTTGCCATCTACTGCTTGCATAATTTCTGGAGTGACCTTTTTCTCACAAGCAATTTGTAACCGTTGAGTTGTTTCAAAATCTACGAAATTCCCTGTTGCGCCTGAGTCCATTAGGACTTCCATTTGGTATATTTTTGACGTCAACTGAATTTGTACTGCCAAACGGAAGTGAGCTTTGTAGTTGGATACACAGGAATTTATTAAAGGGAAGGCGATGGTTCCCAAGAGATCCCCTTCTAAACATCTTGGGCACAATAGTTTCCCGACGTTTGCTCAGTTGTAGTCACAGCCACAGACTTGTTAGCACTCACAGTCTTACCTTTAGGTTTTATAGTGCAATCTTTCACGAAATGTCCCTTTCGACCATAATAATGGCATTGGCCATTTTTACGTCTATTATCTTTTTCATCTTTTGACAATGGTTGCCTAAGAGTACCGATTTCCATTGGTTCTCAGGGGTGTGGAATTTTATAAAATTTCTTCTTGTCCAAAGGACAAAATGTTTAAGAAATCTTCTTGTCCTGTAAAAAAATCAACTTGTCCCATTTGGTACCAAACAATGAGGTTTCAATGTATGACCGCATTCTCATGTAAGAGCTTGGATAGCAGCCTTTCTGATTATGCCAGGGCTCATTTTACTATATTATTAGAGACAACGGTCCCTAACATGGGAAATATAAGAACATATCCACAAAACTGCAATCAGCGTTTGGTGTTCTATTGTCCCAATGGAACTTTTTTTCATGTATTTACTTCCATACTAATATAATAAAGAGAGAGAACCCAAACCTTTGAGGCGGGTAATCTCAGGAACCACAGTGCCAATCAAAACACCCAATACAGCATTGGAAATGTCAGGGTAGGCAGATGGACATAGGGTATATACCAGCAAAACATATACTTTAGAAGGGCAAAGTACGTTGTTTGGCAAAGTAGTCCCTTGGAAGTAGCCCCATCTCTCATTTTTTTTTAAAGTAGTTTTACGTTGATTTGCCTTTATTTTGTTTTTAAAATATTGACATGCACCAAAGCTGATGTATTAAATGATTCCTTAGTGCAATGGTAGTTAATGTTTTCAAACTCTACATTGTAGCTTTCTGCACACTACAACCATTTTAAAGTTGCAAATATTTTGCTCTCTTAATCGCATTTTCAAGGAGCACATTGTTTGGGGTACATTGTCCATTTTCAAAATAAAATCTCCAATATTGCTTCCATTCTTCTTTATACACTTGAACATTATAAAGGAGTCTTCTGGAAGCTATACACATAGCCACAACTTGTAAATGTTGCAGACAATGCACACTTGCTTTTATTGGATCCCCCGTCAGTAATGCAAGCTGAGATTCCTGCTGACTGTGTTTGAATATATCTGACTTGAATTCTCTGCTCGACCTAACTTTAATGCAATTGACCCATGAACATGTTACACAACTTTGTTTTAAACATTAGCATCCCGACAAGCCGAATAAACTGTGGGCGACCATACATCTAGCAAGCAAATGCAAATTTGTCACTATATTATTTCCCTGAGAAACTACCAATTTGTTTCAGAGGCGATGGGGGGATTTGAGGAAGCCAGTAAGAAAAATGCATCCGTTAGAAAACCCCGAAGACTGGCCATTGAAAAACTATTAAGGTACTATGGTTACAGCAGGCACTGACTTGTCATTGAAGATGTTAAGAAGAAAGGTCATGCCTTTCACAGAAATTTACTTAGTTGCCTCTCCAAGTCATACCATGCAGACTTCATGCAAAGTAAAGCTCAAACTCCACACAGCTAGTGTTCTGCATAGCTCCTGCACAACCCACGGGCATGACACACCTCATCTCTAGAACAACTTGTATCCTCTGTAGTGCAGCTCATGCACTTTACACCTTCTATGTAACAATTCCCTCATGCACTATCCCTTACCCTTACATGAATGATGCACAGCACTGTTCATACCGATTTTACAGCTCATGTCCTGCACAGGTCACTGTAAAGATCACATGAGGTGTAGCTCAGGTACCATGTGGATCACATGTAAGACATAGTTGAGCCTTGCATTACCATTGTTCCTAGCATCTTCAGTATAGTGCACAAATCAAGGTATGCACAGCCCACGCTTGCACAGCTTATTCCATTTTGACAGGTAGTATCCTCTACGTGCTGAGGGATGCGAAGATGGGGTTCTTATAAAAAAATAGGAGATTATGGTGTGTGATTTACAGTCATATTCTGCTACTAAGTAAAAGGAACAGCCCTTTGATGGTTTTATTCAAGGGAGTAGCCAGAAAGTTAAAATACCCTCCACTTTGACCAATGCTCTGACAGCACCAAGTAAGTGATGTAAGTGAGCTCATACCTCCCAAAAACTCCTTTGTCACTGCCATCCAAGCATCTGTCCATTATTCTTTAATACTACATCTGTCTGCTCATGTCCACCATTTCACCTTTACATTCAGTCATTCATTCTATCATTCATTCTTTCTTCCCATTCCATCCATCGGCCATTCCATACATCTACCCATCTGTTCACCCATCCACTATCTATGCACGCACCCATCCACTATATGCACGCATCCATCCACCCATGCATAAATCATTTGACTTTCAACCATCAATTGTTCCTTTTGCCATTCATTTATTCATCCATCCTCTCAGATTTTAATTTACTTTGCCATACATCCATCCTCTCAGATTTTAATTTACTTTGCCATACATCCATCCTCTCAGATTTTCATTTACTTTGCTATACACCCATCCTTTCAGATTTTATGTTACTAGAAATCCTTTTATCCATTCCGACTTATTTACTCTGCCATCATTTTATCCACTGATCAATCGATCCATCCATCGTTTCACACACCCATCCACCCACTCATCCATCCTTTCACCCAACCATCCATTCATCCTTTTATCCACTCGTCCATCCATCCTTTCATCCACCCATACATTCACCTACTCATCTATCCTTTGCCCCTCTTCCATCCTTCTCTCCCTTTTCTAGCAACCCATCTTCTATTTTCTTTTAGTTAATCATCTCTTATCTGCCAATTTGTAGATGAGAGGCCCATAAAAAACTCACCTCTGCTGTAGCTGCTATAGGGAGGGGTTCACTATGCCCCAGGTTTTATTGGTGGGGGGCCCATAATCAGTAGATTTAGCTTTAGAACCGCACGAGCTTTCAATTCACTAAAACATTAAAAAGTGTTGTCAAAATCCTATAAAATAATGCACCCATGGTCACAAACACACGCAAAAATAGGTTTAGAGTGGTATTTTATCAGAGTTCAGCCCACTAGGTAAGAGAGGCAGCAACAGCGTGTTAAAAATATAAATATAAATGCTTAAGTTGCATTTGTAAAGATGAATTTTCCATAAACTTAATGTTAGAATATTGTGCAAGGCCCTACATCAAAAAGTGGATTTTGACAACACTTTTTTGATGTGGGGCTGGGCACAATATTTTGTTGCCCGTCATAGTTTACAGAAAATTCAACTTTACAAATGCAACTTTATCATTTATATGTTACTACGCTTTTGCGGCCTCTTACCTTGTGGGCTGAGAATGATCTGATAATAGCTCCGATCACAGTAATAGCCACAGTGTTGGGGAGCAGCCGGGATCTCGGCAGCTGGTGGTGATAGGCCGTGTGCTTTACACCAAAGGCACAAGGGCAATGACCTCTGAAGGAAGGGGCCACCGAGGCAGGCTTTAGGGAGTGCAGGGACTCGGAAACACAGGATTATTGTGAAATGAAGTACTTGTGCATTCTGCTTACAAGCAACGGTGACTGGCCTAAATGCTTTCAGCGTGCAGTTGTGAGTTACATCCTGCACTCTGAATGAAACCGTGTAAGCAGAGAGGTTTTTTTTCCTTTTCCAAAAGCGTAAGGCAGGCCTGCCACGCAACGTTCAAAGAGATGTCAGTGCGTGCCTTGCGCTGTGCGCAGAAAGGAGGGAAGCACTTCTGGGTTTGTCAGTAAATCAAAGGATTATTAAATCGTAGAAAGTTATGCCAATAAACGCAGCACGCATTTGGAAGCAGGTTAGAAGGATTTAGCAAGTTCTTTTCTGGGAAAGGGTCCTGCTGCAGGAAGTGGAGCCTTCTTGTCCGACGGACAATAAAAACATAATTACTTGTTGTCCCTGTCAGCAAACAATATGTCCTGGGCGTCGGGCGATATGAATTCCCCACCCCTGGTTCTGTAGTTGTTTCTGAATTACTAGGTTGATTTCTGAGTTTACTGTCAAACTTCCAACTTGACTTATCATATTTTTTCTTGTCAGTTCTTCTTTCGGACAGTCTATGATCCAGACGTAAAGTTAGATTGACTAACTCAGAACAAGTAGTTGGTTGAGGATGGATTTGCGCAAGAACGTCTTTCAGATCATCTTTTAACCCTTGATAAAAGAGTGCTGCCCTCTTTTCTTCAGGCCACGAGGTTTCTGCAATTAACCTATTGAAATGTGACAAATAGGATATAAGGTCTCTATTCCCTTGTCGTAGCTGTAATAGTTCGCGATCTGCGGACAGAGTCACTGTTCGCCTGTCAAAGATTTTTTCAAACTCTTCAACAAATCGCCGCCAATTGTACAACAGAGGACTGTCTTGTCGAACCAACGGAACCGCCCAATTAGCAGCATCCCCCGAAAGATATGAGATTAAGAAGGCTATCCTGGATTGGGGGTCAGGAAAGGCAGCTGGTCTACAAGTAAAATGCAACTCGATTTGAGTTCGAAAAATGTGCACTTTGGAGGGGTCTCCGGAAAAGCGTTCAGGTGGTGCTAAAGGGATTTGAGGTGGAACAGTTACAGAAATATTCGTGGAAGACTTTGTTTCTATAGTCTGAGTATTAGGAGGAAGCGGAGTACTTAATTGCTGTATCCTATCTACTTTATCAGAGACCATCGTAGTGGCATTCCTAGCTTCAGTTAAATCTGTTTGCATCTGAATAATAACCCTCATTAAATCATCCATGGTGGCCATTATGTCAAAACTCTCAGACCGGGAGGAATATTATTCGTGGGCTCACTATTCTGTCAGGTTGCTTCTTCCTCAGGGTCTGGAGTGATGACATAAAGGGCCCACCTCTCAATACCTCCAACTCTGATTGTAATGATTACACAGAGTATTGAAGTGATTAAGCGGGGGGGAAAGGGAATTAGGAAGAGAACAGCTGGGAAGGAGATCTGAAAAGGAAAAGTTACTTACAAACAAAAATACACGAACTTTCCTTTGCACAAAGACGTAAACTAGGACATCAGATTCTGTCCTTCTATCAGGAACTAGCTTAAGAGCTTCGTGGCTTGCGTTTATTCAGACAATCAGACTCTTAGTTGACCTTTCTTAGATCCGCTATATTGTGGCGATAATACTTCACTTCAGTATCAACTGCTCAAAGGCATAAGCGGCAGAATTTGGTTTAGGACTTTCTATGACTAGGTTTTCAATCACCTAAACAATCATGGAACTACTTATAGAACAAGAATCACACTCGTGAATATGAAAATGAGCTGGAGAAAACATGCATAGAATTTCTACTGAACAAGATTCACACTCGTGAATAAGGTAATGATCTTGAGAATCAAAACGAATGTTCTTAATAATTCACTGAACTGTTTTTAACAAGATTCGCAATCTTACCTGTAGAGTACGACCTACTCTACTTTTGAATCTGGGTTAGTGACAGGTAATCCCCCAAAAGCTAGCCTCACCGGGGGCCGATCAAGAAGAGAAGCCTCAGCAGATTCTAAACTCCTCCTGAAGCTCAGCGAGGGCTGCAGCAGTCCTCAGGCACCCAGAACTCTCCGCCGATCAAAAGAAGAAGGCTGGCCTCACCGAGAAACGGAACCCCCAAGATCCTCTACCTCCTTCACCAAAAGATGCTGAATAGTGAGCACGGGGAACTGGGCGCGGCCGCTGACGTCCTCGTAGGCACGCCCATGCCAAATCTCATGCATCTCGCGTGAGATACCAAATATCACGCATCCTGAGTGGGAAAAAGGTTAGTAAAGAGAACAAACATACTAGGACACAAGAACATGCATCTTTAAACATTTTCACCACCACAAGCCTCCAGGGGCTACTCTATGACTTTTACCACATAAAGGTTGATCGCACAGGAACAGGCGTATGTGCCTACAGGATGGGGCGGGCCCTAGACCGCAAGCCGCCCTAGTCCTGACACTGACAGAGAGAGAGACTGACTCAGAAAGAAAGAGAGACTGACTGAGAGAGTGACTGACTGACAGAGAGAGAGACTGACCGAGAGAGAGAGAGACTGACTGAGAGAGAGAGAGAAAGAGAGACTGACAGAGAGACTGACAGAGAGAGAGAGAGAGACTGACTGACAGAGAGAGACTGACTGACTGACAGAGAGAGACTGACTGACAGAGAGAATGACTGAGAGAGACTGACTTACAGAGAGAAAGATACTGACTGACAGAGAGAGAGACTGACTGAGAAAGAAAGAGAGATTGACTGACTGAGAGAGTGACTGACTGACAGAGAGAGAGACTGACTGAGAGAGAGAGAGAGAGAGACTGACTGAGAGAGAGAGACTGACTGACACAGAGAGAGACTGACTGACAGAGAGAGATTGACTGACTGACAGAGAGACTGACTGACTGAGAGAAACTGACTGAGAGAGAGAGAGAGAGAGACTGACAGAGAGAGAGAGACTGACAGAGAGAGACTGATTGAGAGAGAAAGAGACTGACTGAGAGAGACTGACTGAGAGAGAGAGACTGACTGAGAGAGAGAGAGACTGGCTGACTTCGAGACTGACTGAGAGAGACTAACTGAGAGAGAGAGACTGACTGACAGAGAGACTGACTGAGAGAGACTGACTTACAGAGAGAGAGAGACTGACTGACAGAGAGAGAGAGAGACTGACTGAGAGAGAGAGAGAGAGACTGACTGACTGACTAAGAGAGAGAGACTTTGATCACGCCCCCGGGGGCGTTGTGCACAATGTACCTTGTATCAAAATGAAGATATCCCGCGGCGCATGTACGTCAGACATCCAGAGCAAAACTTAGCACCATTGCTGGCTGAAATAGTATGATTCGGCGGCCTTTCAGGTCTAAAAATGAATTGGGGGAAATCCTTGATATTTCCACTCACAAGGGCTACGGACCCAATCTCTACTGTATTCTCCCTAATATGGACTAGCGAACCAGTGAGATAACTTGGAATCGAAGTACAATCGGACCCAGATGTAATAATAAAGGGAAACTATGGCAGTGCAGTGCGTAACAGAAGTAATAGGTCATTGGATACAACTGCCACTTTCGTTGCTAGGCCACATAGCACTCATGAAGATGATAGTCCTCCCTAGATTCCTTTTTTTATTTGCTAACATACCAATTCAGTTACCAAATTCAGTATTTCACACGTTGTATATGCTTATGATCTGACTCGACTGGGCAGGGAAACAACTGCTGGTGGGGTGGAACATGCTAACTCTCCCCTATATATTGGGTGGACTGTATGCCCCTGATTTAGAACAGCATATGTATTATTGGCTTCACGGGCCACAGGATCGCCCTCATTTGCACTTAGAATGGGTAGAAGCCGCCCCAATAACGCTACATCGCTCACCACTCACCGCGCCACGCCGCAAATACCATGCTATAGATCTTAAAGGCGCTACATGTTACCTAATCCAAAAAACAGTCACTGAAAAACAAACCCACCTATTTTACTCATCAATACTCCCCATAGAATGGTGTGCTTGGCTCTCACTTAGTGCCGGTGATGCAGTTGTCCGCACATTAAAATAAGCAGGTATCAATAATATGGGAGATTTCTTCCAAGAGGGATTCTTGAAACCTTGGAGTGAGGTTATAAATGTAATACCTGAGAATCTGTTAAGCATTACATATAATTGTGACAGAGCACATCAATTGCTACGCGCGGATAGAGCAGAACCTCCTGAAATAACCCCCTTGACATTCCTGTTGCAGGCAACCTCCCCAGCCCACAGGATCTCTGCACTGTATACGTTGATTAGACATAGCAACGATGTAGCCAACAGAAGGGTTCAACTGGAAAACAAGGCAGACTTAGGCGTTGCAATCACTGCACGCCGCTCACCTTCACAGGTATGGCCTACGGGAAGACAGCAGATGTGTGAGATGCGGTGCTGCGGATGCTGGGTTCGGTCATTTGGCCTGGTGTTGTCCTAAGATACACGAATACTGGTTAAAGGTGCTGGCAGAGCTCCAAGAATATGATTGGACAGCCAATACCAGAGGCTCCAATACTGGCCCTGCTAGGCCTGGACTGTGAGGTCCCAAAACAGGATAGGAAACTAGTAACAATGGGCCTGTTATTGGCCAAAAGACGCGTAACGATGCACTGGACGAAGGGCCCTGTTCCGACAATTGCGGAATGGTACGCGGATATGACCTACTGTAATACAAACACAGACACAATAATGTGCTCATGCCGATCTGCAGCAGGCCTCACAACATTTGGGGGCCATTTAAGGAGTACCTGCTCAGTAAGGCAGGAGCTGACACTGACAATGAAAGCCAACACTCCGGGGGCTGTGCACACGGAGAAGATGCCGCAAGAGAGGATGGGACTGAGGGAAACATCCTTTACAACGAAACTTTTACAACGCAGTGCTTTTACAACGCAGGTTTTACAACGAAAACCATTACAACGCATTGCACTGGGGGGTGCTCTAGGATAGGGAATAGTTTTAATTTACTATCCAACACCTTCCCTACTATCCACGGGGACTGGAGTTGGAATAGTAAATTAAACTATTCACTATCCAGCACCCCAAAGCGCTATGCGTTGTAACAGCATGCGTTGTAAAAACTGCGTTGTAACAGCATGCGTGGTAAAAGCATGCGTTGTAATGTCATACAACCTGGGACGGAGCATGAACCAGAATAGGATCACAGATCTCTAGAAGCCACAAGACATGTATCGACCATACACAATGTTTATTAGATACAATTAGCCACTTCTGGGGGAAAATGCATGCTTGACTATAAGAGAGGTCATGCTGGAAATGTTGTTGCATAGATCACGCCGTATAGAAGACCGCACAGGTTAAGATTCTAGTACTGATTTCCCAATGTTGCATGTTGTACTAGTGATATATGTATTTGCAACAAATATCAACAACCTCAATGTACTATGTTTGGAAAATAATAAATAGAGTTAAAAAAATTTGCTATAAAATAAAAAATAAATTTAAAAAAACCCTCACTCGCGTCTTTCACAAAACAAGTGAAATTTTTATTGGTGAACAAATACCTGCTCTAGCTCACAGGGCATCTACTAATCTACTTTGACAATTCATTCTGGCTATACTTGCAATATGTCGCTCGGCACCGTAGCTTATTATGTTTTTTTATGTGAGACTAGCGGTAGTTCCACTACTTAATGTATTGTTATTTTGACTGCTAGTATTGCTTATCATTGTCTGCTTTGCTTCTTTCTCACCCTGTTCCTGTGTGAAGCACTCTTATACCCTCCTGGGGCATGTTTGCGCTATATAAACTCTAAATAAATAAATAAATAAGGGAAGGGTCATTTTCACTATTAATTCTCTACTTATGAATTAGTGCTTTCTGAAGTTTCCATGTTTAAGCATTTGAATCGCCACCCCAATGCTGAAGAGATGGATACAGTTGTTTCTTAAACCTGTAGCAACATTAGGCACTGCTTATGGACGGAGCACTGAAACTTTTCAGACACTCACCTCCAATAACAGATCTGGCTTGAAGCCATCATCATTCTTTAGCTCACTTCGCCACCCAGTTCAGACCCAGCCATATGCAAATCAGTCTTGACCCTGTTCCTCATGGGAACAGTCCAGACCGGATTACCAAGCCAGGTCTTCCCTGGACCAGAAACAAGCATCCTAATCAGCCAGGCAATCTGGAATCCAATTTGGTTTGTTCCTTAAGTGATGTTGAAAAGAAATTCCTAGAGTCCGTAGAAGATAGAAGGACAATGGATGCTAGATTGAAAACAGGAAAGGATCAAAAGTATTGAAATAAATGGGCTAAAGAAGAATTAGAACATCAAGAATCAGGAGGTATGCCTGTGCTCGCCTTAGATTGGAAACACAAAGGAAAATGACGTGTGCTTATAGGGCTGGGGGTGTGGCTGGCCACCGATGGAGTAAGTCATAAGCTGCAGCGCTTCCGGCTAAATTCCACCATCTGGGCCTGTTAGACCTGGCACTATTGGCGTGGGTCTCCCTTCCATTTTGGCTGTTGCCTCATGTGTTTTTGCTGGTGTTAAGATGCTTTGGGCACTGTGCCACTGCTATTCAGTGCCCCAGTGCAACTGCTCCCTATTGTAAATTGATGTATGCATCAGTGGTTCCATGTTTGGCTATTTGGTTTACTTATCAGACCCTAGTCTAGTGCACTGAGCGTGCCAGGGCATGTAATCCAAATGCTGCCGGTGGGCCTGCAGCACTGGTTGTGCCACCCACAGAAGCAGCCTTGTAAAATGTGTCTAAGGTCTGCCATTGTAGAGCCTGCGTGCAGTCTGGTACTGTCATGCTGACTGGGCAAGTGCACCCACTTCCCAGTCCCTAAACCTTCCCTTTTCTTCATATCAGTCAGCCCTATGGTAGGCCCAAGGGCATGGTGCATTGCAAGTATAAGGTAGGACAAGCCCTGGCGTGTGTGGCATGTCCTAATAGTGAATTACAGCCATTTTCGTTTTTCACTATTGCAAGGCTACCTGTTCTCCATAGGCTAGAATGGGCTTTTAGAATTGTTACATTTTGTAATCCTAACAGGCTCAGAGAACATGGTAGAAATTCGAGTTTAGTATGCCTGAACTCAGAATAATAAAATACATCTTTTAGTGAAGTTTATTTTAATATTCTGTGTTTGAAAATACCACTTTTAGAAAGTAGGTCTTTGCTTGTCTAACCATTCAAACCTGCCTCTGCTAGTTTGTGTATTCCTATGTCTGGTTTCTGTGAGTGACAGGGCTGGGGAATTCCAGGAGACAGGCTGAGTCACCCAGTGGTGAATAGAGAGGTCTGCATCTTGATGGGAGGGAGGAGTGCACCTGAACTCTGAATAGGGCTGTGCTTGCCTTCCACAATGCTGGCTCCACCTCCTGGGGAGCGGCTGATATCTCTGCCCTGCACACTGAAAGAAAAGAAGGAAGACTGTCAACAGAGTACTCCAGGGCTGTACTTGTCTTCCACAATGCTGGCTCCACCTCCTGTAGGCCGTCTGATGTTTCTGAACAGAAAACAAAACGTGAGGGAGGGTCTAAGGGGAAAATCTTTAAAGACCAACTTGCATCCTATCCCCCAATCTAACTATCAAAAACACACAGGGGATGCTAAGGGTCTGAAAGGACTACAAATATCTGTACACTCGGATGTAGTGTGGAGGGGTAGCCAATGTAAGGAGAACGAAAGACAGCAAAAAGTATGTGACAGGTATAAAGAAAATAAGAAAAGTACCCATCAGCCCACCCATTGGCAGAATCTCATCATCTGGGTTTTTGTTGAAAACTGGTATCTACTAGGTACCTCACTGAGCGTATATAGAGGAATACTAGTATTTGATCCACCAGTGAGAGAAAGCCTGAAGAACGCCTTGCTAGGCTGAAACATGTTGACCATATAGTTTCCACAACTGATAGTAGTATTTGTTTGACACACTATCATCACTCTGCTTTTAATCTTGCCGTTATGTTGACCCCCCCAATAAAGTCTTACCTTTGGCACCATAAAAGGCAATCTTAAATATCACTTTTTCACTATCTTACACCTTTTGAGCACTGCAACTTCCTCCCCTTCAACCTACCAACATATCCTGTTGGCTTTCTCTCACTGGTGGATCAAATACTAGTATTCCTCTATATACGCTCAGTGAGGTACCTAGTAGATACCAGTTTTCAACAAAAACCCAAATGATGAGATTCCGCCAATGGGTGGGCTGATGGGTACTTTTTTAATTTTCTTTATACCTTTCACATACTTTTTGCTGTCTTTCTCTCTCCTTACATTGGCTACCCCTCCACACTACATCCGAGTGTACAGATAATTGTAGGCCTTTAAGACCCTTAGCATCCCCTGTGTGTTTTTGATCGTCTGATGTTTCTGCCTTGCACTGTGAAAGGAGAGGAGAAGTCTGGAAAACAAAGTGCTCAGGAACTGGTTTGGACTAGGCACAGGGCCCTCTCCCCTCAGAGAACAAAGGATTTTGGGGTATAAATATTGGGACCCTGCTCCCATGAAATTAGACCACTTTTGGATTACAAGAAGAAACCTTTACTGAGGAGAGGAACCTGAAGAAACTGAGGAGAGACTATTCCCAAACTGAAGTGCTGCTTGGGGGATTGGCCTGCAGTGGTTGCCTTACTGCCAAAGGAAGGAGAAAGGAACTTTGTAACTTTGCTTTCAACTTGTGAAGGATCTCCAAGGGCTTGGAAAAGAGCTTGCCTCCTGCTGAAGTCTCAGGGACAACAGACTTCACCTCCAGCTCCCCAGAGTGCTTGTGGAAGTGCGTGCTGCTGTTTTGGGCCTTCTGAGGAACTGCGTGTCGCAAGGAGCTGGAAGCGCGACTTAACGAGAAGAAGCATGTCGCCGTTGCTGTGCCTGCCGTCGCAACTCCGAAGAAGGAGGGTGTCGCCGCTGTGGTTGTCGCACTGCACTGCATCAGGAGAAGAATCTCGCAACGAGGTCGGAGCGTGTCGCCGTCGCTGTGCCTGCCGTCGCAACTCCGAAGAAGGAGGGTGTCGCCACTGGAACTATCGCATTGCACCGCATCGACCAAGAGCCTCTTGCATCCCCGAGAAGAGCGCCGCCGTCGTTGCTGCTCCCGTCGCATCTTGGATGTCGCCGCTGTAGTTGTCGCATCGAGCGGAAGCTTCACGCATCGTGGAGAAGAGCGTCGCCACTGGAGCTGTTGCCGTCGCATCGTAAGGGTGTCGCCGCTGCAGTCCACGCATCGAACCAAGAGTTTCTCGCATCCCCGAGAAGCGTGCCACATCTGGAAGATCTTCACATCTTTATTTATTTGTATCTGAACTTTGTCGCATTCCCATCGCTACGACATTACTTGTTGTGGAAGCGCAACGCAACTTAAGGTACATTAACGCAGAGTGTTGCATCTAAGAACTGAACTGAACTAAGCTTAAATCTACCATCTCAAATTAATCATAGTGTGTATTTTTGTCGTTTATGGTCTTGTGGTAACTCTATATAAAGTCTACTTATTTTTTATATAAAGCGTGCGTGGTGTCCATTTGTAGTGTTGTCACTGGGTTACTGTATGTGGTCACAACTGCTTAACTTACAACGCCTCTGAAGTAGGCCTTGGCTGCTCTCGCCACGCTACCTTGAGGGTGAGCAGGGGTTATTTTAGAAGTGTAAGCCCTCTTTCCCTGACTAGAGGAGAGGGTCCCTGCTGGTCACAAGTACCTACCTGTGCCAATTAAAGACCCCCAAATCTAACAGGGCCAATCCTGCATATTTTGTCGATTTTGCCCTCCTCCAAAAATGAAGAAGCATTGCACAACAAGCTCCCTGAATCGCTCTCGCAACATTGGAGCCCAGGTGACACCTACCGAGGCTAACTCACGAGAACAGCTACTAGGCCTGCGCGGCACCTCCTCAAAATGGTGACATGAGAACAAAGGCAACATTCCCTTTCCTTTTGGGAGCTGCCCTGCCTGCTCCGATCTGAGGGGGAGAGCAGCTGAGGACTAGATCGACTCGACAAGCAGAGAACTGCATTGCTATGCTGCCCCTGCGGAGTCGGCCAACAGTAAGTTGACCACCGCCTTCTGACTCCGCTAAGCCTGGAGGAACAGCTGGGCCACATCCGGCAAGAGTAATGAGACCTTGGAGGTGTGGATCGCCCGACGTGCCAGGGCCCTGTTCAGAGATTGCCCTGAAAGGACTGGAGCCTCACTCGATATATTGCAGCCCGGGGCAGAGAGGGCGCACTTGTGCGCCCTGTAGCTTCAGGACTGGCAAACGTGGTCTGGTGCCCAGTCTCACTCCTCACAACCCCGACTAGCTGTGTGAAGATATCACCTTCAGTAGGTCCCCCAATCCAGAGCGGACCTAGAGTTGTGTGGCGGGAGGCACAGCCCTGCCCTGAGATGTGCAAAGTGGGGAGAAGAGTGAAACTCCCTGGATGCTGCACCGGGCCACGAGGTACATAACAACTCCTCAGTGAAGTTAATCACATAACCCAGTCCCCATATGAACCCGACAAAGCAAAAGGTAGTGGCCCACACACCTAAGCAGCACGAGGGGAATGCGGCCTACTGGGGACAGGCTAGGAGTGCATCACGACGGCCCTCAGGCATATTGTAGCAGGGTTGAATTGGGATCAAAACTAGACCCGCGCATACAAAAAAAAAGTGGCCCACATTTGCATATTGCCTTTGCCCAAAACACTCCTTTGGCGGGCAGAGGCATGTTTTCTTAACTTAAATAAAAAAAATGCCCAGGTTTATTTACACTGGTGAAAAACACCTGAATACAAGTGAGGCCACTTCTGGTCAGGCCCTCTGCCCCGCGCAATCTGCATACATTAATGGGCCCGCCCACGAGAGAAAGAGAGTGACATCTCTGCCCCATAGGTGAAAGGGAGGTAATGGAGGCCCATCTGCCTCCAGAATGGCCACTCAGGCACCCACAGGGCCGCTGGAAGCATCTTAACACAGGCACCGCCCGATACCCCCCACTCCCCCTCCCCAGGCTGCCCAAAAAAGCAGCTCACAGCTGGAACTAGGATACCGGCCCCTCTGCCATTGCCCGAGTGCCTGCCTTACCAATCCGACCCTCAATTGCAGTGTCTCAAAGGTATCTGATGCTGTACCCGACAGCTCCATAAGGTGAGAAGAGACAGCACCCAGTGCCTACAGTTACCCCTGCACAGACTTAAAACTCTGAAATGCCCTGGTCCAGGGCTTAGAACCTGTTTGCTTGGCTGCTCCCCCTGCGGCCCCCCTCCTCACCCATTTGGGAAAAGACAATAGAGACTGGGGTAACCCCTGACTCCCCCCCGCTCTTCCCCTTCATGGGTCTTGGGATCACAACACCAGAAACATGAGGAGCTACCTCTGACTCGAGTCCCCCTTGACACGGTCAAACTTGGTTCTACCTAATTCCAACAGCGGAAACATCGACCCCTTGCGCCCAATCCCCCCCAAGCAGCCACATTAGGGTGCCACAAAGGGTAAATACTCAAAACAAATTTGAGTGGCACTTGCCCCTCACAGGAGCAGAATCCCACTAACATGGTGGAGGTGACCTCGGACTCTGGACATCTGCCCGGGGGACACTACAGGGCAACTTTAGGCACTGTATTACAGGCCATTGCAGCCTCGTGCGAGACACTTGAACTTAAAATCTACACCATGGTAAAAGATATAGGTTGCTAAGAGATGACCAGTGAAGAATCGCGGGTTAGCACTACAAAGCGAACCCTGAACGTTATCAACTCTGAAATGGCATCTATGCACGAACTAATGCAGACTATGGAAGGCAAAATAAAGACTCTGGAAATCAGAGCAGAGGATGCTGAAAATAGGGCCAGAAGGAATAACCTTTGAATTATTGAACTGCCAGAGCGCATAGAGCGCTCGGAAGCTAACATGATCAGCTTTCTAGAGCAATGGCTCAGCGACGAGGTGGCACCTGAGGATCTATCCCCATTCTATGCACTTGAACGTGTGTACCAGGTACTTGCAAGACCCCCAGTGCCGGGGATGGAGGGCGGGGGGGCAGACCAGAAGTGGCTAAACTATCGCACTATAAAGACTGCAATCACATTCTTAGCCAAGTCTGACTCAAGGGGGACATAATGGAAGAAAATATGCTGATCTTACTGAACTTCACCAGAGGAGTTAAAAAACAAATAGCCTCATGTGTGGAAGTTAGAAAGCACTTTAGGAAATTTGGGATAGCATATGCTGTGTTGTTCCTTGCCAGACTCCGAGTGACACATGCGGACGAAGTACACTTTTTCACCTTACCCCCCCACCCCACTATTGTGGGACTGAATTGAGAACCTCCCCAGACAAGAAAATGGCAAAGCTGCTGACAGGCAGTGAAGGGCCCAGAGACCCAGAGGAAATGAACAAACACTGGGTCCTGCGCAATCCCTTTTCGTTCCCAGGCACCACAAGAACACCAGAGAGCAGTGGAAGAAGTGGAGCATGATCCAGCCCACCCTTCGATTATGGATGATGGTGAAATGAGATACATGGACTTCAATCAGGCCTTTGTCTCCTCACACCACTCGGAGGGCTCTCTTCTGCTGGTTACGCCTGGCACCTCAGATTAAATTGACTTCGCTGCTGGTGATGAGATGGTGTGGTACTCAATTACTGTCTTTACTGAGATAGTGGATAGCATGATTCACACTGTATTCTCTTGGATCATGGGGGGAAAGTGGGCTAGTTTATCCTGTAGAATGTTGTGAAGCCGGGAGGCACCCAGACTGGCGCACCCCCTCTACTAGAATTATGCATGTGATGCGTGCATGTGTGTTGAAGGCCTGTTTCTTGGTATGGGTTGGAAGTTTTGTTTATCTTGTCCTGGGGCAGGGGAGTTGGGGAATAGTTAATTGTTTTATGGGAACTACCTATTGGATTACCTCTGCCTGTCTCATAGAATCTTTCTGGCTTAGGGTCCTAGTCCTGACTTGAGAGATGAAACCCCGTGAAGGATGGCTCGCGATGCTACTTCAACCCCAACCATGGCATCCTCCTTGACCTATAATTTTAGCAGCTGGAACATTAGGTGCTAAAAAATATGACTAACACACCCTCCTGCTTACTGAACTATAGTCGCAGCCACGTTTTCACTGTCATTAGCGCTGGTATGTACAGTCCGCAAACCATGATATCCGACTTACATTGACTCAACAAAGCTTTCTAACCTTACCATACAAATCTTCCAATATGAAATATCTTGATCTGCTACTCTGGATCACTCGATTATCACAGATTGTCACCAAGAAACCCAAAGGCTCAAGCATTTAACAGTGAGATGTTAGTGGGACTTAGAATAGATTAACGCTTCCATCATCTTCTAAATTATAGCGTTGGATGGATATGAACATAATAATTTGTCTAGTTTAATTAAACAACGTGCTTGTTTACATCCTCATGTTTAGTTATGACTTCATGGTACCTGCTTAACAAATTATCTAAACATGCGTATTACATTCAAAACGTTGTACCATACCTCAATGACATTTCACCATAGGTACATTGCTAATTCAATTTTTGAACAAACAAATGTATTGAACTCCAATAGGTATTACATGCCTACACACATTTCAAACATCATCCTACTCTTACATATAATCCCCAGTTACTTAGAAGTGTTGGTAATGTGTGTGGGGTGTGCCATATCGTTGCGTAAGTGTGTTGTTGTAAAGAGTGTACGTTAAAGGAACCAGCTGATGTCCAGTTTATCATTAAGTCTGGAGGGACTCAGTGCACAATTTTTTTATTCTAATATACTTCTCTCTGTTATAATGTTTTCCCAGGATAAACTTCCTCTCTGGGAGTCACTGTTTCTAATATTAGAAACCGTAACTGGGATATTGTGTCGTTGTTCAAGCCAGTATTCCACTAAGATGAAATTGGTATTTTTGTTGCAGATCATGCTCGTGTTCAGTGATCCTGATTTTCACTCTCCTTTCTGTTTTGCCGATATACAGTAGACCACATGGACACTTTATACAGAAAATTACATTCAATGTATTTCAGTTTGATGAATGTTTAAGGGCCACTAGTTCTCCAATGCAGGGATGCATGATGGTGTTACCTAAGATTACGTTATTTAATGAATGCAAATATGACATTTTTTCATGCGTTGTGGGTTGTGAGTCCTGGTTTACTTTTCGACTACAACAATTCTTTATTGTTTCTGGTTCCGTTGTAAGCAAACAACAGTCTGAGTTTGAATATTTCTTTAAAATCTGGCTGTTTGTAGTAATTTCCGACAATTCAAAATTTCTTTTTTGATGCACTTGAATTTCTTGGAAATGTTAGATATGAACACCATTTGCTCCTTGTCAGATTTAATTAGTTTCTTTAACAATTCTTGACGTTCTTGTAGATGATGCATTCTTCGGATTGCTCAACTGTGTTGATAGGAAACCCTTTTATTAAAAATCTTTGTTGTATTTTAGCTATTGCTTAGTCACAAGTATCTGTATTGGATGCAATTCGTTTCACTCTAATTTCATTTCAGAATATGTACGTTTTCAATCAGTTTGGGTGGATGGAAACTCTGGAAATGTTAGGCGTTGTTCCGATCGATGGGTTTCGTATATATACAAGAGTTTTCAAATTTGTTGCTCATTTCGATCCATACTTCCAGAAATGCTAAGCTTGTCTTACTGATGGTATGAGTAAATCTGATTGTGTCATTCCTAGTATACAATAACATGATGTTCTTGAAGAAATCAAATGAGAAAAATGTCGTCCATGTGTGTGCAGTAGAATGCTACATGGTCACTCCATGCAGGAATAGAGAAGATGTAACCTTATTCAAATTTGTTTACAACAAGGGGTGGTGATGGACAGAGTCTCTGAATTAAGCAGAGTACTCTCACCCAGTCAAGAGATCAGGGCTAGATCCAACACCGTTTTTTAGCTCATTGCACCATCCCAGTTTCAGAACCTGGCTGTATGCAAATTAGTCTGTCCCTGGCCCAGTGCATCATGGGAACAGGGCAGACCAGACTACAAAAGCCAATTCTTACACTGGGAAGGAAACAAGCTTCCGGGGACCGGTTTCTGCCATTTCAGGCGTCTTCGGCCCGGCTTGCTTGAATCCTGATGGTGCAATGAGCAAGGGACTCAAATCTGAGTATACCCTTCCACGCTTAGGGTGGACAAAATTATTTACAACAAGGGGTGGTGATGGACAGAGTCTCTGAATTAAGCAGAGTACTCTCACCCAGTCAAGAGATCAGGGCTAGATCCAACACCGTTTTTTAGCTCATTGCACCATCCCAGTTTCAGAACCTGGCTGTATGCAAATTAGTCTGTCCCTGGCCCAGTGCATCATGGGAACAGGGCAGACCAGACTACAAAAGCCAATTCTTACACTGGGAAGGAAACAAGCTTCCGGGGACCGGTTTCTGCCATTTCAGGCGTCTTCGGCCCGGCTTGCTTGAATCCTGATGGTGCAATGAGCAAGGGACTCACATCTGAGTATACCCTTCCACGCTTAGGGTGGACAAAATTATTTACAACAAGGGGTGGTGATGGACAGAGTCTCTGAATTAAGCAGAGTACTCTCACCCAGTCAAGAGATCAGGGCTAGATCCAACACCGTTTTTTAGCTCATTGCACCATCCCAGTTTCAGAACCTGGCTGTATGCAAATTAGTCTGTCCCTGGCCCAGTGCATCATGGGAACAGGGCAGACCAGACTACAAAAGCCAATTCTTACACTGGGAAGGAAACAAGCTTCCGGGGACCGGTTTCTGCCATTTCAGGCGTCTTCGGCCCGGCTTGCTTGAATCCTGATGGTGCAATGAGCAAGGGACTCAAATCTGAGTATACCCTTCCACGCTTAGGGTGGACAAAATTATTTACAACAAGGGGTGGTGATGGACAGAGTCTCTGAATTAAGCAGAGTACTCTCACCCAGTCAAGAGATCAGGGCTAGATCCAACACCGTTTTTTAGCTCATTGCACCATCCCAGTTTCAGAACCTGGCTGTATGCAAATTAGTCTGTCCCTGGCCCAGTGCATCATGGGAACAGGGCAGACCAGACTACAAAAGCCAATTCTTACACTGGGAAGGAAACAAGCTTCCGGGGACCGGTTTCTGCTATTTCAGGCGTCTTCGGCCCGGCTTGCTTGAATCCTGATGGTGCAATGAGCAAGGGACTCACATCTGAGTATACCCTTCCACGCTTAGGGTGGACAAAATTATTTACAACAAGGGGTGGTGATGGACAGAGTCACTGAATTAAGCAGAGTACTCTCACCCAGTCAAGAGATCAGGGCTAGATCCAACACCGTTTTTTAGCTCATTGCACCATCCCAGTTTCAGAACCTGGCTGTATGCAAATTAGTCTGTCCCTGGCCCAGTGCATCATGGGAACAGGGCAGACCAGACTACAAAAGCCAATTCTTACACTGGGAAGGAAACAAGCTTCCGGGGACCGGTTTCTGCCATTTCAGGCGTCTTCGGCCCGGCTTGCTTGAATCCTGATGGTGCAATGAGCAAGGGACTCACATCTGATTGGCCACTATAGGTGTGGCAGGGTATACTCAGACATGAGTCCCTTTCTCACTGCTCCATCAGGATTCAAGCAACCCGGGCCGAAGAGGCTGAAATGCCAGAAACCGGTCCCCGGTAGCTTGTCTCCTTTCTGGTGAAGAATTGGCTTGGTAGTTTGGTCTGCCCTGTTCCCATGATGCTCTGGGCCAGGGACAGACTAATTTGCATATAGCCAGGTTCTGAGCTGGGATGGGGCAGTGAGATAAATAACGGTGATGGATCAAGCCCTGATCTTTGGACTGGGTAAGAGTGGTCTGCTTAATTCAGACACTCTGTTCATCACCACCCCCTTTTCTGTATCGTTTTTGGCCACTATAGGTGTGGCAGGGTATACTCAGACATGAGTCCCTTTCTCACTGCTCCATCAGGATTCAAGCAAGCCGGGCCGAAGAGGCTGAAATGCCAGAAACCGGTCCCCGGTAGCTTGTCTCCTTTCTGGTGAAGAATTGGCTTGGTAGTTTGGTCTGCCCTGTTCCCATGATGCACTGGGCCAGGGACAGACTAATTTGCATATAGCCAGGTTCTGAGCTGGGATGGGGCAGTGAGATAAATAACGGTGATGGATCAAGCCCTGATCTTTGGACTGGGTAAGAGTGGTCTGCTTAATTCAGACACTCTGTTCATCACCACCCCCTTTTCTGTATCGTTTTTGGCCACTATAGGTGTGGCAGGGTATACTCAGACATGAGTCCCTTTCTCACTGCTCCATCAGGATTCAAGCAAGCCGGGCCGAAGAGGCTGAAATGCCAGAAACCGGTCCCCGGTAGCTTGTCTCCTTTCTGGTGAAGAATTGGCTTGGTAGTTTGGTCTGCCCTGTTCCCATGATGCACTGGGCCAGGGACAGACTAATTTGCATATAGCCAGGTTCTGAGCTGGGATGGGGCAGTGAGATAAATAACGGTGATGGATCAAGCCCTGATCTTTGGACTGGGTAAGAGTGGTCTGCTTAATTCAGACACTCTGTTCATCACCACCCCCTTTTCTGTATCGTTTTTGGCCACTATAGGTGTGGCAGGGTATACTCAGACATGAGTCCCTTTCTCACTGCTCCATCAGGATTCAAGCAAGCCGGGCCGAAGAGGCTGAAATGCCAGAAACCGGTCCCCGGTAGCTTGTCTCCTTTCTGGTGAAGAATTGGCTTGGTAGTTTGGTCTGCCCTGTTCCCATGATGCACTGGGCCAGGGACAGACTAATTTGCATATAGCCAGGTTCTGAGCTGGGATGGGGCAGTGAGATAAATAACGGTGATGGATCAAGCCCTGATCTTTGGACTGGGTAAGAGTGGTCTGCTTAATTCAGACACTCTGTTCATCACCACCCCCTTTTCTGTATCGTTTTTGGCCACTATAGGTGTGGCAGGGTATACTCAGACATGAGTCCCTTTCTCACTGCTCCATCAGGATTCAAGCAAGCCGGGCCGAAGAGGCTTAAATGCCAGAAACCGGTCCCCGGTAGCTTGTCTCCTTTCTGGTGAAGAATTGGCTTGGTAGTTTGGTCTGCCCTGTTCCCATGATGCACTGGGCCAGGGACAGACTAATTTGCATATAGCCAGGTTCTGAGCTGGGATGGGGCAGTGAGATAAATAACAGTGATGGATCAAGCCCTGATCTTTGGACTGGGTAAGAGTGGTCTGCTTAATTCAGACACTCTGTTCATCACCACCCCCTTTTCTGTATCGTTTTTGGCCACTATAGGTGTGGCAGGGTATACTCAGACATGAGTCCCTTTCTCACTGCTCCATCAGGATTCAAGCAAGCCGGGCCGAAGAGGCTGAAATGCCAGAAACCGGTCCCCGGTAGCTTGTCTCCTTTCTGGTGAAGAATTGGCTTGGTAGTTTGGTCTGCCCTGTTTCCATGATGCACTGGGCCAGGGACAGACTAATTTGCATATAACCAGGTTCTGAGCTGGGATGGGGCAGTGAGATAAATAACGGCGATGGATCAAGCCCTGATCTTTGGACTGGGTAAGAGTGGTCTGCTTAATTCAGACACTCTGTTCATCACCACCCCCTTTTCTGTATCGTTTTTGGCCACTATAGGTGTGGCAGGGTATACTCAGACATGAGTCCCTTTCTCACTGCTCCATCAGGATTCAAGCAAGCCGGGCAGAAGAGGCTGAAATGCCAGAAACCGGTCCCCGGTAGCTTGTCTCCTTTCTGGTGAAGAATTGGCTTGGTAGTTTGGTCTGCCCTGTTCCCATGATGCACTGGGCCAGGGACAGACTAATTTGCATATAGCCAGGTTCTGAGCTGGGATGGGGCAGTGAGATAAATAACGGTGATGGATCAAGCCCTGATCTTTGGACTGGGTAAGAGTGGTCTGCTTAATTCAGACACTCTGTTCATCACCACCCCCTTTTCTGTATCGTTTTTGGCCACTATAGGTGTGACAGGGTATACTCAGACATGAGTCCCTTTCTCACTGCTCCATCAGGATTCAAGCAAGCCGGGCCGAAGAGGCTGAAATGCCAGAAACCGGTCCCCGGTAGCTTGTCTCCTTTCTGGTGAAGAATTGGCTTGGTAGTTTGGTCTGCCCTGTTCCCATGATGCACTGGGCCAGGGACAGACTAATTTGCATATAGCCAGGTTCTGAGCTGGGATGGGGCAGTGAGATAAATAACGGTGATGGATCAAGCCCTGATCTTTGGACTGGGTAAGAGTGGTCTGCTTAATTCAGACACTCTGTTCATCACCACCCCCTTTTCTGTATCGTTTTTGGCCACTATAGGTGTGGCAGGGTATACTCAGACATGAGTCCCTTTCTCACTGCTCCATCAGGATTCAAGCAAGCCGGGCCGAAGAGGCTGAAATGCCAGAAACCGGTCCCCGGTAGCTTGTCTCCTTTCTGGTGAAGAATTGGCTTGGTAGTTTGGTCTGCCCTGTTCCCATGATGCACTGGGCCAGGGACAGACTAATTTGCATATAGCCAGGTTCTGAGCTGGGATGGGGCAGTGAGATAAATAACGGTGATGGATCAAGCCCTGATCTTTGGACTGGGTAAGAGTGGTCTGCTTAATTCAGACACTCTGTTCATCACCACCCCCTTTTCTGTATCGTTTTTGGCCACTATAGGTGTGGCAGGGTATACTCAGACATGAGTCCCTTTCTCACTGCTCCATCAGGATTCAAGCAAGCCGGGCCGAAGAGGCCTAAATGCCAGAAACCGGTCCCCGGTAGCTTGTCTCCTTTCTGGTGAAGAATTGGCTTGGTAGTTTGGTCTGCCCTGTTCCCATGATGCACTGGGCCAGGGACAGACTAATTTGCATATAGCCAGGTTCTGAGCTGGGATGGGGCAGTGAGATAAATAACGGTGATGGATCAAGCCCTGATCTTTGGACTGGGTAAGAGTGGTCTGCTTAATTCAGACACTCTGTTCATCACCACCCCCTTTTCTGTATCGTTTTTGGCCACTATAGGTGTGGCAGGGTATACTCAGACATGAGTCCCTTTCTCACTGCTCCATCAGGATTCAAGCAAGCCGGGCCGAAGAGGCTGAAATGCCAGAAACCGGTCCCCGGTAGCTTGTCTCCTTTCTGGTGAAGAATTGGCTTGGTAGTTTGGTCTGCCCTGTTCCCATGATGCACTGGGCCAGGGACAGACTAATTTGCATATAGCCAGGATCTGAGCTGGGATGGGGCAGTGAGATAAATAACGGTGATGGATCAAGCCCTGATCTTTGGACTGGGTAAGAGTGGCCTGCTTAATTCAGACACTCTGTTCATCACCACCCCCTTTTCTGTATCGTTTTTGGCCACTATAGGTGTGGCAGGGTATACTCAGACATGAGTCCCTTTCTCACTGCTCCATCAGGATTCAAGCAAGCCGGGCCGAAGAGGCTGAAATGCCAGAAACCGGTCCCCGGTAGCTTGTCTCCTTTCTGGTGAAGAATTGGCTTGGTAGTTTGGTCTGCCCTGTTCCCATGATGCACTGGGCCAGGGACAGACTAATTTGCATATAGCCAGGTTCTGAGCTGGGATGGGGCAGTGAGATAAATAACGGTGATGGATCAAGCCC
Source organism: Lissotriton helveticus (assembly GCF_964261635.1). Lineage (NCBI taxonomy): Eukaryota > Metazoa > Chordata > Amphibia > Caudata > Salamandridae > Lissotriton > Lissotriton helveticus. The sequence continues at coordinate 1,613,516,702 of NC_136057.1, forward strand.
TGATCTTTGGACTGGGTAAGAGTGGTCTGCTTAATTCAGACACTCTGTTCATCACCACCCCCTTTTCTGTATCGTTTTTGGCCACTATAGGTGTGGCAGGGTATACTCAGACATGAGTCCCTTTCTCACTGCTCCATCAGGATTCAAGCAAGCCGGGCCGAAGAGGCTGAAATGCCAGAAACCGGTCCCCGGTAGCTTGTCTCCTTTCTGGTGAAGAATTGGCTTGGTAGTTTGGTCTGCCCTGTTCCCATGATGCACTGGGCCAGGGACAGACTAATTTGCAAATAGCCAGGTTCTGAGCTGGGATGGGGCAGTGAGATAAATAACGGTGATGGATCAAGCCCTGATCTTTGGACTGGGTAAGAGTGGTCTGCTTAATTCAGACACTCTGTTCATCACCACCCCCTTTTCTGTATCGTTTTTGGCCACTATAGGTGTGGCAGGGTATACTCAGACATGAGTCCCTTTCTCACTGCTCCATCAGGATTCAAGCAAGCCGGGCCGAAGAGGCTGAAATGCCAGAAACCGGTCCCCAGTAGCTTGTCTCCTTTCTGGTGAAGAATTGGCTTGGTAGTTTGGTCTGCCCTGTTCCCATGATGCACTGGGCCAGGGACAGACTAATTTGCATATAGCCAGGTTCTGAGCTGGGATGGGGCAGTGAGATAAATAACGGTGATGGATCAAGCCCTGATCTTTGGACTGGGTAAGAGTGGTCTGCTTAATTCAGACACTCTGTTCATCACCACCCCCATTTCTGTATCTTATTCAAATTTGGTCATAGAAATTTTTGCATGCACAGGTGCCCCCCCCCCAACCCATGGAAGTGCCACTGATTTGCAGAAAAAAACATCTTTCCACTTGAAATAACGATGTTGCAACAAAATTCTAGGATCTCTAACAAAAACACTATGTTAGCTTTCATACTAGGTTGATGAAGTACTGCCCACTCTACTGCTTACAGTAATTCTTGAAGTGGAATGGACATATATAATGAAATAACATCCATGGTGCACAATAACAAATGTTCCATATTCTCAATAGACACATCTTGCATTTATACTGTCAAATCTACACCATAAAGCTATGCCCAACACTGCAGGAACGACGATAGCCCCAATCCTCCACCACTACCCTTGTAGCAACCACTGAAATACTCAAACAGTGAACTTGCCACATGAGCACCAGGAGAGGGTGGGATAAAGAGAGAGGAAAGGGTTTAGGAAACAACACCCCGCCTGGCTTCCTCTGGTACTATTCAATTGCATAGGACACAGACCGCACCTAAATGGAAATAGAAACAACAACCCTCAGCGTTGTGTTTAAATAAAGGAAAATGTCTCTGTGAACATACATATATAAGCCCCTGTTAAATAATGCAAAAAGATGGCTCCTTACCAATTCATTGAGCCTTTTCCTCGGGAATCCAGAAAGTCGAACATATCCAAAGTTCAGTGATGCCTCTCTCCGATTAAACGATAAAGTAAGGGGGAAAAAGCCACAGGCAGAAAAAAATCCCACCTCAGGTTTCTGAGAAATAACTAAATACCCGAAAAACAAAGAAAATACTGGCCACTGCTAACACGAAGGGTACCTGAAAAAACGCTACTATCAGGAATCGTTTGTGTATTCGCCCAAACTCCACAATACGATATGGAGCGGGTACACAATTCTTGGAAGTAAACCTGCTCCCAGGGATAGACACGCAACTGCGTATCGGGGTAGTTAGCATAAAGGAGCCCAAAAACACAAACGCTCTGGTAAACAGGAAGTCCCAAAACAAAGGAAAAGGAAAACCAAAACTCCCGCGATGCTCCTCAATTCCACCGAGGCAATTCCAAGGTTGCCACGCGGTGTCCAGATTTCAGTAGAAATCCAGAATGCACAAAGTCAGCAAATCGGCCAGTATTGATGATCCAGGGATCCACAGGAAAGCATGGGGGAAAACTCCAAAACACCAACAGTCCTTCCGGGTGAGTCGTGACAAGGAAAGAAACCAAGCACCTGACACATGCTACCGGCCTCTTTTTAAAGGGCAAGCTCACAAATCAGATGACCTACACATGCATGGCCACAGAGACAGGACAGGAAAACTAGGAGACAGAGACATTCCTAACATATACCAGAAAGTCAGTAGAATCCTGTACATACGAGCACCAAGATTGTACAACAGGTGGTAAAAAACAATCAACGTATTTGCCCAGACGTTCAAAGAGCAGCAACCAGACACAGTGGGTCTGAACAGAGGATCCGTGCTATTTTTATGAATCTTGGGTAACATGCATAAACCTAGAAGTCTCGGAAAAGGTGCCATGAAAAAAAGGCTAAGTTTTGGTATTAATCTACTCCATGTCCAAAGAATTATCCAGGATCTTAATAAATATGCCTTTGATCCCATGAGTGGGATCATGATCAAGTTTTAAGTATGTGTATTGATCCATAACATGTTCATCAACCTTTTCATAGTAGTAAATGCTGTCCATCATAACCAAGGTGCCCCCTTTCTCAGCTTTTTGGAAGGTAGAGTCAGGACTGTTTGTTAGATTCATCAGTTTATATTTCTCTAATTTTGTGAGGTTTGACCACTTGGGGTCCTAAATAATGTGACTAAATGCTACAAGGTTAACACATAATTCAAAAGAACAGGAGCCCATATCACCCTCCTACAGAAAACCCACTTTAATGTTGTGGAGAACGAAGGAATGCAAAAGAGGTGACAGGGCCAAAAATATGCCACATCGCATTCAGCCTTTGCCACGGGGGTCCTGGTGTAGATTAGACCAGGAGTGCCGTTTCAAAGAATGAGCAAAGTAATTGACCCCAATGGGAGATACATACTGGTATTAGGTCGCAAAGTAGACCAAGATTAAACTATGGTTGGGATCTGTGCCCCTAACACAGATCAGGGTGGGTTCCTCACAGAACTGTCCTGTTTCTTAGCCCCTGTCATGGTCCTCACTAGCAACTCTAGGACTCTCCCGTCACCTATGAACTTTCATCACATGTGTCCCCATAAAAGGTGCAGCAGGATCCATACCTTTTATGCAGTAAGTAAATACTGGTGGCATTGCCCTAATGTTCAGCATCACAAACTGTAAGGGGTAACTTTACATTTCCCTTTTATTGTGCATCTTTTATTGCCTGTACTTTTTTGCCTTTACATATTATCCCCATTGGTGCCTATTACCTATTTTTTGCTTCCTCAGCCTGGATCTGAGGATATGAATGTCTTCGATACAACACTGTTTATCACAAGGCCCCGGCACACGGCGGTCATGTTGGGCATGGCTCAAGTGTATAAAAAGGAGCCTCGCCCTTGCCCGTGTGCTCTCTATTCATGTGTCTGCCGTCTGGGAAGAGCTCCATTTTCTGTCCGTTGCCCGTGTATGCCTGGAAACAGACTTCCGCCTTTCATCCTGGTTGACAGAGGATTCCTCACTTTGCGCTGAAAGAACAGGGGAAACTCTTTAGAAATCGGAACTCCGGTTAGGAATAAAGTCGAGATTGGACCAGGTCTCGGGCGGTAGGAGCGTTTTAGCGCAAAGGCTCTTTTTTGTACATTTTGCTTTAGGGGTAATTTCTGGAAAGACTTCGCAATTGATGTATGTGCTAGGCCGGTCCTGCACTCCATGAACTTTTATTGCAAAAGATACTGTCAAATATTTTTTGAGACTGAACAAAGAAGAAGTATAAAGTCTGGATAGTGATTTAACTGTCGTGACATTTTATCTTCCTAGTTATACCCCTGAAGGTTAAAGACAACTACAGTATTAGACCTGGTAGGCGTAACAAGCACACAACAATAATCTGAATATATTATGTTTAGGGGATAACTAAATTTGCTGATGTGATTACAATGTGTTGTTGTAAATCGTTCTTTTACGGGAACTTGATATTTAACAATAACTACTCTCTCATTAATATTTCAATACATCCTTTACTGCAACGGAAGTTCGGGTAAATCCTAAAAGAATTTACAAATAAAAGTAATAAGACAGAGGTAAGTAACATTAAAGGTAATCTGTGGCTTTTCTTAATAGGTCTCCCTCCCAGCAGTTCCCTTCCCAACACCCTTCCTCACACCTGGCCACTTCAATAGTCTGTGCTATTGAAAGCAAACTGACTTGAAGCTGCCTGGAGGTGGAACATTCTGGCAACTAAGTGATCCTGAGGAATCAAGTGTGACAGAATGGAGAGCCACAGTATTAATTCCTACTGATCTCTTTGGTGTCAGAATGGCTTCTTTAGATGATATATTGAAAGCCCTAGGTCAGATTCAGCGAGAATTAGCGGCTCTAAGGCTACCACGGCAGCACTTGCAGATAAGGTAGCTCAGTAAAAACACAAGGTAGATACCAGAGGAACACCGGACAAAAATCCACTTGATGTCCCCATAGGAAAGTATCCTAATGTGGTGCACACAGCAGGTCAAGAAGGTACAGTTACACCAAATATCGCAGTCATAGTACTACCACAAATTCCTTTGGCACCTCCAGAGCGATATTCTGGGGATCCCGGAAATACACAGGTTTCTCTAACTCAGATTGGATTACATATTACATGTAGACCCTCTTCATTTCCAGATGCTCCATCACGAGTAGAGTTCCTGATTTCGTATCTAGCTGGGGACGCTGCCTCTTGGGCTGTAACTTTAGTGCGTGGTGACAATGCCATTTTGTATAATTGGTAGACTTTTGTGAGAGAATTAAAAAATGTATTTGATAGAAGGGCTACTACACACTCAGCGGACAAAGAATTATAAGAACTAAAACAGGGTAACCGTGATTTGGTCACCTACTTGACACATTTCAATCGTTTAGTGGATGAAACAGCATGGACGGAAGAAAAAAGGGCGGCCATCTATTATCAAGGCTTCAAAGATCAGCTGAAGGACGTTCTAGCTCAAATCGATCCTCAACCACAAGATTGTAATGAGTTAATTAATCTGACCCTTCATTTAGACCACCGTCTCATGGAAAGGAAAGGAGATCGTTGTCGTCCTGAGCGGGGAAATTTGCGGTTTGAACGCTCTAGGATCTTCCATAACACTAACACACAAGAAACTAAGAGTGCACCTATGGAAATAGGTACAGTACGATCTTCCTTATCTAAAGAAGAGAAAGAAGCATGACGTAAAAACAGTCAATGCTTGTTCTGGGGCAAAAAAAGGACACTTTGTAAAAGATTGTCTCATCAAACCAAAACCCCGAAGTCCACAAACAAAAATAATCAATACTGTTGACTCCATAACGGAAAACTAGATAACTCAAAATTTAGAGAGGGGACTCTTTTGAGTGGTTGGCAGATCCCTTCAATCAGTTCAGCCACGCATGAACATGAAACACATTTAACTTTAAAAATGATGCTAGTGGTGTCTCGAGAGCTTACACATACCATTACAGTGCTCATAGACTCAGGAGCCGCTGGCAATTTTGTGGACGCTGCTTTAGCACAAACCTTGGGTTTGACCATATCTGAAGCAGAAAAGACCAGAATTAGTACAAACTAGGAACGGAGTGTATTGACATCTGGCCCAATTACTATGCAAACCAAGGCCATGTCTTTAAAATTCAAAATCAAGAACAACATTCATAATTGAACTCATTAATTTCAATCTCATTAGTACCCCACAATATGGTTTTATCCTTGGAATGCCTAGGCTTAAATTGTGCAGCCCCTGTTATAGACTGGGTTTCAAAATCTATCATCAGTATGTCTCAATATAGAGAACTGCACTGTTTTCAAGAACATTGCCAACATTCAGTGGCAACCGCAGAAGAAAAGCACGCCCAACTACCAGAACAATATCAGTCATTTGGTGATGTTTTTAATGAAAAACAGGTGAACACTCTTCCTCCATACCGTTCTTATGACTCTCAAATTGATTTGCTTCCAGGATCTGTAATTCCTAGTTGCTGAATATACGCTGTCTGAAAAAGAAAATGATAATTTACTAGCTTATTTAGATCAATACCTAGCAAATGGGTTCATTAGGCCATCTAAGTCCCCTGCAGCTTCTCCATTATTTTTTTACCCAAAGCCAATGGGGAGTTGTGCTTGTGCATTGATTACAGAGCGGGAAACAAAATCACAATCAAAAAGAAATACCCACTTCCTTTAATACTGGTACTATTAGATCAAGTTAAAACTGCCTGTATATATACTAAACTGGAACTTAAGAGAGCATATCATCTGATTAGAATGCGTGCCGGTGATGAATGGAAAACTGCTTTTAAAACCAGATGTGGTCTTTTTGAATATATGGTTATGCCATTTGGACTTTGCAACGCTCCAGCAGCTTTTCAATTCTTTCTCAATGACATCTTGCGAGAATTCCTGGACAAGTTTGTTACCGTCTACATTGATAACAATTTGATGTATTCTGAGTCAGAAAGTATGCACGTAAAACATGTTACAACAATACTAACTATCCATCAAAATCATGGACTTTACTGTAAATTAGGTAAGTGTGACTTTCATGTCACGAAAGTCGAATTTCTTGGAGTCATTTTAGATCTCCTGAAGGTTTACAAATGGAAGATCGAAAGATCCAAGCAGTACTCCAATGGTCAATATCGCGGGAGACGCTGCGCATTTGGTTACTGCCGTGGTTTGCCCTTTGGAGGACTCGGAAGCCCAGAGAGCCGCGGGGGCCGTCTGGAGACCGCCCCGCCTCCCTCATTCACACACAACAGGCGCTATTTAACTTCTTGCATCTCCCGCTTCGCGGGAGACGCTGCACATTTGGTTCCTGCCGTGGTTTGCGCTTTGGAGGACTCGGAAGCCCAGAGAGCCGCGGGGGCCGTCTGGAGACCGCCCCGCCTCCCTCCTTCACACACCCGAAGTATTTCAGGAAGTTCTGACCTTCGCAGCGCGGACGTGCGCCGGGGGAAGCCCGGTCCAAGGGCGGGCCCATTTGAGCCCGTTCGAGGACGTGCAAGGACGGGACAGGGCCTCCCTCTTTTGCATTCATCCTAAAGCTACATCTAAGGTCAGTGCAAAAACACTCGTAAGATCTCTTTTGACTGAAATTCTCTTGGAGAATCGGTGCACCAACTATTGCACCGCTTATCAAATGGCGACAGTAAACGTAGGAAAGGGAAGAAAGTCAATCCCTGGTGGGTCATTTATAGGGACGCTGGACCAATTCCTTATTAGGGCATCATCAATGCTGACCCATCAAATTGCTATTGTGGAAAAAAGGCTTTCCCTCGACCCTAATTGGGACAAAAGGTCATCTTTGGGTCACTTGGCACAGGCAGCATCCCCTAATCACTCAGTTTCGATTAGATCACCAGCAGGGGGGGCTGCCACCGAGGGACTACATCAGGCCCAAGTGAAATCTAGACCTACAGATACCATAGTAGTGTCGGCTGTTGTTCAAGCCCCTGCTCCACTGGACTCTATACTAGCCACGGTAAACAGACATAATATCGATTCCAAAATATCGACTGGACATAATATCGAGTTAAAAATATAGACTAGACAAAATATCGACCAGACATAATATAGACTACAAAAATATCGAGTTATATCGATATTAATAGCCAAAATATCGAATCAAAAATATAGACTAGACATAATATCGACTAGATAGAATATAGACCCCAAAAAAAATCGAAAATAAGGTACGTTTTTAATAATTTGTAATAATTGTGTAATATAAATCTGTAGCGGGTTGTGGGTTTATAGGGGAATAGGGTGGGAAGTAATTTAAATATAATTAATTAATTATGTAAATTAATAATAATGGTTAATTAATTATTAATTAGTAATTAATTAAAATATAATTGGTAATTACTAATAATAATTTAATTGATAAAGAATTAATTTTTAGTAAATTATTTTTTGTAGCGGGTTGTGGGTTTATAGGGGAATAGGGTGGAAAGTAATTTAAATATAATTAATTAATTATGTAAATTAATAATAATTGTTAATTAATTATTAATTGGTAATTAATTAATATATAATTGGTAATTAATAATAATTGATTAATTGATAAATAATTAATTTTTAGTAAATTATTTTCTGTAGCGGGTTGTGGGTTTATAGGGGAATGGGGTGGGAAGTAATTTAATTATAATTAAATAATTATGTACATTAATAATAATTCTTTAATAATAATTAATTGGTAATTAATTAAAATATAATTGGTAATTAATAATAATTGATTAATTGATAAATCATTAATTTTTAGTAAATTATTTTCTGTAGTGGGTTGTGGGTTTATAGGGGAATAGGGTGGGAAGTAATTTAATTATAATTAATTAATTATGTAAATTAATAATAATTGTTAATTAATAATTGTCCATTAATTAAATTTTAATTGGTAAATAAAAGTAATTGGTATAGGAAATTAAATTTACTTGGTAATAATATTTCTATTAATTATATTTATTTATGAAGTTTTTATTTTTTCTACTGTTGCACTCACTGGAGTGGGAATAGTAATTTTTACCCCTACGCTATCCAACGCTTTCCCTACTGTTGCACCCACTGGAGTGGGAATAGTAATGTTAACCCCTACGCTATCCAACGCTTTCCCTACTGTTGCACCCACTGGAGTGGGAATAGTAATTTTTACCCCTACGCTATCCAGCACTTTCCCTACTGTTGCACACACTGGAGTGGGAATAGTAATTGTAACCCCTACGCTATCCAGCGCTTCCCCTACTGTTGCACCCACTGGAGTGGGAATAGTAATTTTAACCCCTACGCTATCCAGCGCTTTACATACTGTGGCACCCACTGGAGTGGGAATAGTAATTTTAACCCCTACGCGATCCAGCGCTTTCCCTACTGTTGCACTCTTTGGAGTGGGAATAGTAATTTTTACCCCTACGCTACCCAACGCTGTCCCTACTGTTGCACCCACTGGAGTGGGAATAGTAATCTTTACCCCTACGCTATCCAGTGCTTTCCCTACTGTTGCACCCACTGGAGTGGGAATAGTAATTTTTACCCCTACGCTATCCAGCGCTTTCCCTAATGTTGCACCCACTGGAGTGGGAATAGTAATTTTAACCCCTTCGCTATCCAGCGCTTTCCCTACTGTTGCACTCTTTGGAGTGGGAATAGTAATTTTTACCACTACGCTTTCCAACGTTTTCCTTACTTTTGCACCCACTGGAGTGGGAATAGTAATTTTAACCCCTATGCTATCCAACGCTTTCCCTACTGTTGCACCCACTGGAGTGGGAATAGTAATCTTTACCCCTACGCTATCCAGCACTTTCCCTACTGTTGCACCCACTGGAGTGGGAATAGTAATTTTCACCCCTACGCTATCCAGCGCTTTCCCTACTGTTGCACCCACTGGAGTGGGAATAGTAATTTTAACCCCTACGCTATCCAGCGCTTTCCCTACTGTTGCACCCACTGGAGTGGGAATAGTAATTTTAACCCCTACGCTATCCAGCGCTTTCCCTACTGTTGAAACTTACTAGAGTTGTTACAATACATTTTAACCATTTTGCTATGCTACGGTAAAAAGATTATAAATGTTTATTTAATAATATGATTTTATATATATATGTATTATTTTTGTTATATTTTCTTTTAATTTACATTAATTATTTATTAATATTACATTTATTTAATAATTTTAACTAAGTTTATATTAAATATATTCATTATTATATTAGTTTTAACTTAATTTAAAGACATTTTAAAAAACGATATTTTGACAGTCTATATTTTTGTAACTCGATATTTTTGAGTCGCTATTTTAGTACTTACCTGTTTGAAGATAGCCAGTCGATATTTTGTCCCTCGATATTTTATCCTCGATATTTTTGTATCTCGATATTTTTGTGGTCGATATAATTTCAGTGATCCACTAGCCACACCTGATCTGGGGCTAGCAGATAGGATTGTCTTGCCAGACCTTCCTGGATCCCCGGTGGGTAAATTACAAACGCGTTCTGCTACCAGCTCCATGAGGGGCTTAAAACAGGCGGTGGCAGTGCCGAAAAGGAAACGAGGCCACGTTCCGCTAAATAAGAGGAAAGCCAAAATACAGAAATGTAACAACACTGTTGAGGGACAAGCGCCTATCACCACAAAGGGCACAGGTATGGATAGAGATACTGACCATCGCCTGGGATTAATGTCTGCAACATTGCCAAATACAAATCCTACTTCGACAAATGAGTACGGAGGGGAGTTCTGGATAAAAATGGAAAGTATTTTTGTGGAGACTTGACGCCCTCTATATGAAAGACTCAATGATATTGAGAACAGGTTGTCATGCTTAGAATGTACCCATCCAGTAATTGAAGGGGGCCAGGGGGCTGATCTAAGTACGGATGTTACTGTTCACACCGCACAGATGGATACGGGTAGTGCCAATGCCACCTGTAACCCCCCCTGCTCTGGTCCCAAACAATTTAAATGGCCTGAGCACTGAAGGTACTGTCCCATCGGGACAGCTGACACAGCAAAGGGAGAACAGCGGGAATGATGTAAGGGGGAGGGAAACTTCTATGTGTGGGAGGAGTGGAGGGGCTTCTAATTTACAAGTTCCACATACGGGAGGTGAAGGCTCGGTCCAATTTAGTACCGAACTGAAACTCTTGGACCTCCCTCCTAAGTCTGCCCCGTATGTCATTGTTCTGGCAGGAGTTCTAGTCTTGGACCGGGGGAAAAGGGAGGAGTATAGGGACCTTAAAAACAAATGCATGTATTGGTTCAACTATAATAGGCCACTACCTCCCCATGTATCAAGCGAAATTCTGTTTGCCCGTCGTGTTGAATGGGTGGGGCCAAGAGTGAAAAATATCAGGGGAGATTGTGTAGTTGTCAATTTTAGAGATAGGAAGGTGGTGGACTATATTTCCAACTGGGGTCCAAGCCACTTGGGCACGCAAATCCAAACATTACCCCTGACCTATTTCTATCCAACTCCCATTGGGGAAAGAGGGCAACAACAAAGGAATGACTATGCTACCTTTGGATCTAGAACCCAGGGCATTCAGGTCCCTGGGCTGGGCAATAACAACTACAACCCCAGCTGGGACGTGCTTGTACTGAGTAACAGATACAGTGTCCTAGATCAGATAGATTGATGGCGGATTCCACCACAGTGCCCTAAGGGTAATGAGGATGCCCCGTGTATGGACTATAGCCGCCCTGAGTTGTCAGGGTGCCTTATTAAAGCATTTAGTCCACATAAGGGTGGGATTGTGGGTAGGGATCCAGAGTGTGCTGCCAAGGGAACTAGGAACTGTAGTGAGGGGGCCTGTGCAGGGATTAGCTTCCCCGGCATAGGGAGCCAAGCAGTCCCTAGATGCGCGGTGCCTCAGGTGGCAGTGGAAAGGGCAATTGTGTCGGAGGGTGGTGGGTTTAGTCAAAACGATTCAGAAAAGGGGGTGGTGATGAACAGAGTGCCTGAATTAAGCAGACCACTCTTACCCAGTCCAAAGATCAGGGCTTGATCCATCACCGTTTTTTAGCTCACTGCACCATCCCAGCTCAGAACTTGGCTATATGCAAATTAGTCTGTTCCTGTCCCAGTGCATGATGGGAACAGGGCAAACCAAACTACCAAGCCAATTCTTATACTGGGAAGGAAACAAGCTACCGGGGACCGGTTTCTGGCATTTCAGCCTCGTCGGCCCGGCTTGCTTGAATCCTGATGGTGCAATGAGCAAGGGACTCACATCTGAGTATACCCTTCCACGCTTATGGTGGACAAAATGATTCAGAAAAGGGGGTGGTGATGAACATCTGAGTATACCCTTCCACGCTTAGGGTGGACAAAATTATTTACAACAAGGGGTGGTGATGGACAGAGTCACTGAATTAAGCAGAGTACTCTCACCCAGTCAAGAGATCAGGGCTAGATCCAACACCGTTTTTTAGCTCATTGCACCATCCCAGTTTCAGAACCTGGCTGTATGCAAATTAGTCTGTCCCTGGCCCAGTGCATCATGGGAACAGGGCAGACCAGACTACAAAAGCCAATTCTTACACTGGGAAGGAAACAAGCTTCCGGGGACCGGTTTCTGCCATTTCAGGCGTCTTCGGCCCGGCTTGCTTGAATCCTGATGGTGCAATGAGCAAGGGACTCACATCTGATTGGCCACTATAGGTGTGGCAGGGTATACTCAGACATGAGTCCCTTTCTCACTGCTCCATCAGGATTCAAGCAAGCCGGGCCGAAGAGGCTGAAATGCCAGAAACCGGTCCCCGGTAGCTTGTCTCCTTTCTGGTGAAGAATTGGCTTGGTAGTTTGGTCTGCCCTGTTCCCATGATGCACTGGGCCAGGGACAGACTAATTTGCATATAGCCAGGTTCTGAGCTGGGATGGGGCAGTGAGATAAATAACGGTGATGGATCAAGCCCTGATCTTTGGACTGGGTAAGAGTGGTCTGCTTAATTCAGACACTCTGTTCATCACCACCCCCTTTTCTGTATCGTTTTTGGCCACTATAGGTGTGGCAGGGTATACTCAGACATGAGTCCCTTTCTCACTGCTCCATCAGGATTCAAGCAAGCCGGGCCGAAGAGGCTGAAATGCCAGAAACCGGTCCCCGGTAGCTTGTCTCCTTTCTGGTGAAGAATTGGCTTGGTAGTTTGGTCTGCCCTGTTCCCATGATGCACTGGGCCAGGGACAGACTAATTTGCATATAGCCAGGTTCTGAGCTGGGATGGGGCAGTGAGATAAATAACGGTGATGGATCAAGCCCTGATCTTTGGACTGGGTAAGAGTGGTCTGCTCAATTCAGACACTCTGTTCATCACCACCCCCTTTTCTGTATCGTTTTTGGCCACTATAGGTGTGGCAGGGTATACTCAGACATGAGTCCCTTTCTCACTGCTCCATCAGGATTCAAGCAAGCCGGGCCGAAGAGGCTGAAATGCCAGAAACCGGTCCCCGGTAGCTTGTCTCCTTTCTGGTGAAGAATTGGCTTGGTAGTTTGGTCTGCCCTGTTCCCATGATGCACTGGGCCAGGGACAGACTAATTTGCATATAGCCAGGTTCTGAGCTGGGATGGGGCAGTGAGATAAATAACGGTGATGGATCAAGCCCTGATCTTTGGACTGGGTAAGAGTGGTCTGCTTAATTCAGACACTCTGTTCATCACCACCCCCTTTTCTGTATCGTTTTTGGCCACTATAGGTGTGGCAGGGTATACTCAGACATGAGTCCCTTTCTCACTGCTCCATCAGGATTCAAGCAAGCCGGGCCGAAGAGGCTGAAATGCCAGAAACCGGTCCCCGGTAGCTTGTCTCCTTTCTGGTGAAGAATTGGCTTGGTAGTTTGGTCTGCCCTGTTCCCATGATGCACTGGGCCAGGGACAGACTAATTTGCATATAGCCAGGTTCTGAGCTGGGATGGGGCAGTGAGATAAATAACGGTGATGGATCAAGCCCTGATCTTTGGACTGGGTAAGAGTGGTCTGCTTAATTCAGACACTCTGTTCATCACCACCCCCTTTTCTGTATCGTTTTTGGCCACTATAGGTGTGGCAGGGTATACTCAGACATGAGTCCCTTTCTCACTGCTCCATCAGGATTCAAGCAAGCCGGGCCGAAGAGGCTGAAATGCCAGAAACCGGTCCCCGGTAGCTTGTCTCCTTTCTGGTGAAGAATTGGCTTGGTAGTTTGGTCTGCCCTGTTCCCATGATGCACTGGGCCAGGGACAGACTAATTTGCATATAGCCAGGTTCTGAGCTGGGATGGGGCAGTGAGATAAATAACGGTGATGGATCAAGCCCTGATCTTTGGACTGGGTAAGAGTGGTCTGCTTAATTCAGACACTCTGTTCATCACCACCCCCTTTTCTGTATCGTTTTTGGCCACTATAGGTGTGGCAGGGTATACTCAGACATGAGTCCCTTTCTCACTGCTCCATCAGGATTCAAGCAAGCCGGGCCGAAGAGGCTGAAATGCCAGAAACCGGTCCCCGGTAGCTTGTCTCCTTTCTGGTGAAGAATTGGCTTGGTAGTTTGGTCTGCCCTGTTCCCATGATGCACTGGGCCAGGGACAGACTAATTTGCATATAGCCAGGTTCTGAGCTGGGATGGGGCAGTGAGATAAATAACGGTGATGGATCAAGCCCTGATCTTTGGACTGGGTAAGAGTGGTCTGCTTAATTCAGACACTCTGTTCATCACCACCCCCTTTTCTGTATCGGGTTTAGTCAAAACTGCATAGCTAATAGTATGGATGCTGTGTTTACCGTAGGACTAAGTCCAGAGCCAGTGGTGATCTGAATCTAGGGAGGGCGAGCAAAAGGAAACAGTGAAAATGTTGTCATGGAATGTGGCTGGAGTTAAAAATAAATTGTTATGCCCAGAGTGGGGAGCATTTGTGGAGGATTGCGATGTTTGCTTCCTCCAGGAAACCTGGGCAATGGATGATATACAAAGGCGGGTGTATTCCACTTTTAGTGTACCAGCAACCAAGAAGGGAATGGGGAGACCGTCAGGGGGTCTTAGTATATGGGTGGGCACCCACCTAGGGGCCCAGGTTTTCCAGATCCCTACAGGGTCTCTAGATGTCCAGTGTGTCTTGCTTACTTTCCCAGAAAATAGACAAACTGCTTTTATAAATGTATATTCCCGTCCAACCGTGAGTGGGAAGGAGTCTGCCACTATAGATCATCTCCAGCAGTTTATTTCAACTCTTGACCCGGCTATCATCCAAATTGTGGGTGGTGACTTTAATTGTCAGTTTGAGTCGCTTACAAGGCAAGTTGATACAGAGGATGAAGTCCAAAACTGGCACATACCGGAACCACAGATCCAGTTAGTAAGAGCCTGGACTCCTTTAGTACTACAAATCAACTCATTTATACTTTTGTCCTCCCTTAGGGCATGCAATGGGAGGACGAAATCGGATAGACCAGGGCGTATGACATTCAATCAAGAAGGTCGTAATTCTATTTTGGACTACATACTAGTCGAACACAGAACATGGGGAATGGTCCTGGATTTTAAGGTAGACGAAAGAAAAGACAGTGATCATAACCCTCTGGTTATGATGCTGAAATCGGAAAGTATGGGTATCCCAAAACCAGCCCCTGATCAAAATCCCGTTAGTCTCCCGCTTTTTCTAGCTAATAACAGACGAAGAGTTAAGTGGCCAAAGATAATAGATTCCCCAGGTAAACTTGCAGAGGTCTATCGTAGGATTTTGCCTAGTCTAATTGATATGGGTGAGGTCCCAGACAGAGATAACAGCTCAGGGAGGGGGGACGAGGCTCGGACAATCCATCAAGGGCTCACCCAGATCCTCTCTGATGTGTTCTGTCCGGTGGGTAAACCGAAGACCAACCTAGTCCCAGTGAATCCCTGGTATAATGCACATTGCAGGGAAACAAAAAAAGACTTGCTCCTTGCGGTCAAGTCAAAGGACAAACCCAGGATAAAGCTCTGTCGGAGCACCTACAAGCAGGCCATCCAGAGGGCGAGAAAAGATTGGGAGGCAGAAAATTGGGAAGACCTTAGAACTGCACTCAATTCCAAAGATTTTAAAACCTTTTGGGCAATTGTTAGTTGTGGGAGTAGGGCTAGTGCTGTGGCCAATGAACCCAATGTACTCAGCCTGGGAAGCGCACTTTGGGGCTCTGTATTCCACTCAGATTGGGGTTTGCCCAGAAATTTCTCCCCCATGCCTCCCCAAGAGTATCGACTGGAGGGGGCCTGGGAGATTACACCTAAGGAGGTAGAGCAAGCGATTTTGAAACTTGCCCCTAATAAGGCACCTGGCTTAGATATGATACCGGGAGATTTATATCGTTCGGAGCCGAAAGTAGGGGTTCTGTACCTATGTGTTTTATTTAATAGCATACTTAATGGTATGGACCCAGGGGGCTGAAATAGTTCCAATTTTTAAGAAAGGATGCCCCCTTAAGCCGTCAAACTATAGGCCGATTAGCCTTATAGACGTGACGCAGAAATTGATGGGTCGAACATTTCGAGGAAGAATACAGATCTGGATGGAAGAAAACAAGATCCTCTCCCCCTTCCAAGCGGGTTTTAGGCAGGGTACATCAACGGTGGATCAGTTGTTCAGACTGCAGGTCATCGATTGGAAAACTGTGACTGTAGAGGGTGGCAGCCTCTACATGATCTTTGTAGACCTGTGGTCGGCATTTGACCTAGTACCTAGAAGTAAATTGTGGAGGGTATTACAAGATCTGGGCCTACCCCAGTATTTACTCGACGTCTTGATGAGACGTCACACGGACAACTATGCCCGTGTAAGATGTGGGAAACAGGGGGACCTGTCAGGCCGCTTCCCGGTGAACCAAGGGGTGCGTCAGGGCTGTGTTCTGGCTCCTACCCTTTTCTGTCTGTACATCAATGGTCTTGTTGATCATCTCCTTGGAGGAAGAAATATCGATGCCCCGAAACTAGTCACCGGCAGGGTGCCCGCCTTGATATTCGCGGACAACACTTTGTTGTTGTCCAAGACATCCACGGGCATCCAACGTATCCTCGATGGATTTGCCGACTTCTGTGTGCTGAGGGGGTTGGAGATCAACTTGGATAAAACCAAGTTCTTGATCTTTAATCCGCCGAGACAGACAAGAACCGAATCCCCTCCTAGGTGGAATCCCATTAGAAAGGGTGAAGACATTTGAATATCTTGGTATCACCCTGGGAGAACATCTGGAATGGGGCCCCCAGTTGGCCAAAGCTGCACTTAGGTTAACCAAGGTGGTGGGGGGATTCAGCAGGTGGATAGAGTATCGGAATTTAAACCAGTGTCCCCAGCAATTCAGATCTACAGTGTACAGGCCAGAGCGCCAGCCCTATATGGGGCTGAGCTTTGGGGGCATGAGAAATCACAAAATCTAGCAGGGTGGAGCACTTGTTTGTTAGGAATATACTGGGCCTCCCTGTAAGTACTCCCTTGGTTCCATTGCGTATGGATTTAGGCCTTTATCCTATAGAGGGAGTTATGTCATTGCGGCCCCTCCTATATTGGAAAAGACTGTGGTCCGTGCCGAAACTTTCGTGTTACAAAAATGAATTTAAGGAAATCTGGGGTTTATTAAAAAGTAAGAGTATTGGGTGGCTTTCACATATTAAGTTAACGCCTAGTAGGCTGGGGTTATTGGATCTCTGGGAAACTCCGAAGCTGCTTGCCCGGAGATATCCAAAGTGATCTGAAACGCCGTTATAAGAAATATAACCTAGCCTCCTTGCATGAGAGCTCCACGGGGGGTAAACTCACAAATGTGTTCCTGCAGGTAAAAGAAGACTATAATAGGGAGGAATTTTTAGACCTAATATTCCCTGCAGTGGCACGTAAACTGTAAATGCAGTTTAGACTCGGCACTCTTCCGCTCAGAGTGTTTACCAGTAAATGGGATAGAGCCTCGAGTGAGGAGTGTCCGGGCTGTGGTTTTGGACAAGAGAGTGAAATCCATGTTTTTTTCTTTTGCCCAGCGTATCAGGGCCCACACAAGCACTGGCTTATTGCAATCTGTAGGAACTTAGGTTTTTGCCAGTGTGCGCATGCATTTAGGGTCTTAAAGTATGAAACCCATCCCCCAATAGTCTTCGCAGTTTCTCGTTTCTTAAATGCGATGTGGCATAAACGTAGGAAATTAATTTCTGTACCTAGTATATAGTACGAGCTTGATTGTTTTACAGTTATTATGGAGTTCGATAATGAGATTTGTTTAATTCTGCTTTTATTATATACAGCATTGTTTGTATCTGTTTTATCTGTATATACAATGTATTTTTAAACAAGATTTCTATTTATTGTTTTAAATTCTGTATATATCCATGAACTTTTATGGCCCTTGGTGGCCGAAATAAAGTTATCGAACGAACAAACGAGTCAGAAAGTATGCACGTAAATCATGTTACAACAATACTAACTATCCATCAAAATTATGGACTTTACTGTAAATTAGGTAAGTGTGACTTTCATGTCACGAAAGTCGAATTTCTTTGGAGTCATTTTATATCTCCTGGAGGTTTACAAATGGAAGATCGAAAGATCCAAGCAGTACTCCAATGGTCAATATCAAAAAAATTTCATGATATACAGTGCTTTTTGGGTTGCACCAATTTTTACCCCAATTTATTGATCATTTTTCCCAAAAAGTAGCCCCCATAGCTGAATTGTTACAAAAAAGGGTACAATTTAACTGGACTCCCGAAGCTCAATCAGCCTTTGATCTGCTAAAAAAAAGCCTTTACTACAGCACCTATTCTTGACCATCCAAACCCCCTTTTGCCTTAGATTGTAGGAGCAGACACTTCTGACATAGCGGTTGGAGCTATACTATCCCAAAGGAACACTGATTCTGGACATCTTCACCCAGTCGCCTATATGTCTAACCAACTCTCCTCTGCTGAGAAAAATTACATCATTGCAGAGAAGGAATTGTTAGCAATTCGTGGTGCCTTTAAAGAATAGAGACACTATTTGTTGGGAGCCAGACATATAGTAACTGTGTACACAGATCACCGCAACTTACAATTTATGAAACCAGCACAAGCTCTTACTCCACGACAACTGCGTTGGATGATCTTCTTCTCTGAATTTGATTTTATAGAGATCTTTCGACCTGGATGTGATAATAAAAAAGCTGATGCTTTGACAAGACAAGATTCCACTGATTCGACTCCCTCAGACATATCAAGATCGATCATTGATCCCCTTAAAGGTTATTAATGTCCTTTCAACAGAACATTTCCTTGATGAAGTACAAAAAGAGTTCCCAGTACAAAATTGGACAACATGGCTCAAACATGATCCACACAGACAAGTCATTCAAGAAATACCTTTGCACAATTCAAAATTGTACATACCCAAAAATAATTTACGCAAAATACTATTTGACTGGCATTATGTGCAACCATACGCTGGACATCCTAGACAACAACGAACATTAAAAGCTGTGCAACAAAATGTTTGGTGGCCTACAATGTCCAGGGACATTCAAACATGGGTTACAGAATTTGAAACCTGTGCACGGGCCAAGAATGATTCCGGTAAACCAAAAGGCTTGCTACTCCCATTACCAACACCACAGAGACCATGGGAACATTGTTCATTAGATTTTATTATGGACCTTCCACCTGATCATGGATATAGATTATTATTTTTTTCAAACCTTATTTTCCAATTTTGACATACAGAAGTTGGAAAAATAGTACATTGCAGATTATAGCATCAATAATAACAAATCACATGCAAAGCAAACCAAGTATAGCGTGGTTACAGCAATCAATGTAAGTGAACGGTGCAGTATGGTCATACATCTAAGACATACACTTGAAACAATCAATTTAGTGGATCGTGTTAGAAAGAGACAATAACCTCTACAATATTCGCAACCGTACAGACAACAGCATGATGATAGTGACAGTAGGCTAAGGCAGACCAATCATACAACCCGCATCTTGAAACTGACATCTAGCCAACCCCCACAGGGACTATAACGCTTTCCATCTGTGAATCCTGAGCCGCTTTGTGCCTGGCTATGTAATCCCTATATGGGCCCCATATGTCCACTGGCCTTGAGCTAGGGATCAGAGTGGAGTACTCCTCGCAGTTCACATTGCAAAATGCCAAACTCCGGAGCCATGCCTGCAGAGAGGGGGCTCTCCTGCTACCCCACAATAGAGCAATCTCCCGTTTGGCCATCAGGAAGTTAAGGAAGTTAAGCTTCCTGACCTTCCGGGGGAAGTTGCAGACATAACCCAGCAGTGCGATCTCAGGGGTGGGTAGTAATTGCATGGACAGCATGTGGAGTAGATGAGGGACCAGTACTGGTGTATCCCAGGACATGTCCAAGCGAGGTGAGCAAAATCAGCAAAGGGAGCTAGGCACTTCTGGCAATGGTGGGCCTGTTGTGGTCTATTCTATGGGAGTGTGCGGGAGTGTGGTACATTCTGTGAAGGAACTTAAAGTGGAGTAGCTTGTGTCTGCTGTTCAACAAAACCTCCTTGGTGGCCCTACAACACTGCTCCCATTGGTCATCAATTATGGGCTTACCCAGATCTACCTCCCAAGCCGCCCGCACCTTTGCGTCAGATACAGGTCTGGACGCCCCACACTGCTTGCATAGGTTCGAGACCAAATGTGCGCCAGTAGGATTCTGTATGAGCAGAGACAGTGGTGGGGTGACTCGGGGGCCGAAAGGAATGAAGGGAAAGTTGCCCTAAGCATAGAGCGCAAACGTGTCATAACAAAGGTGTCCATTAAGGTGCGTTCAGAGAATCGGGTATCCTCCAATACCGAGAAGGCGTGACCCTCAGGAAACAGGTCCCCGATTGTGTGAATGTGGAATTTCTCCACTGTGCGTTGGACCAGGGTTTTCCCCGTTATTGAGAGCAGTGAAGGGTTAAGCAGAGGCAACTCCGGAGAATACAACTCGAGTCCCAGCACTCTACGCAGTCTGTCCCATGCCCAACATGTGGTAGAGACAGTTTGAATATTGTGCAGATCCCGAGGGAACCCCGTAGGAAGGACAGTAGAAAGTTGGCGTGGGAGTACCAGGTCCGCCTCCGGCTTTAAGTACGGGATGCGTGCGCCCAGGTGAAAACAGACATGTGTGTAGCAACATTGTGCTATTACATAATACAAAAAAAAATCAGGGACCCCAAAACCCCCCCTCTCAAACGGTAGGGTCAGGTGTCCTGTCTCCCCATACGAGGTGTAGTAATAGTGTACGCAGCTGCGAGAAAAAGGTCTTCGGAAGAGGGATGGGGATATTATTAAAAAGATAAAGTAATCGAGGTAGGACCACCATTTTAATTATGGCAACTCTCCCAGCCATTGACAGCGGTAATCGTAGCCATTTCACTATCTAGGATTCAAGGGAGCTTACCGCCCTACCGTAGTTAAGTCTAATCATAGTAGTAGTATCGAGATGGACATAAACACCAACTGGCAGATGCATCAAAGTTATGTTTTGCGAGTCCTTAATAGCGAATTTTAAGGAATCGATATTAAAGACTCGCAAAACGGGATGCATGTAGGAATCGCAATGTTATTAGCGATTCCTACAGATTCCTTATTTGCTATTCGGTAATAGCTAATCGCTAATAAGGAATGGCTTTCCCATTCATTCCTATGGGCCTGAAGGCCCATAGGAATGAATGGGAAAGCCATTCCTTATTAGCGATTAGCTATTACCGAATCGCTAATGTTCCGCTATTTCAAGGGTGCCGGGGTGTCCAAAGGACACCCTATTGCACCCCTGAAATGGACCTGTGCACAAATGTTACACACACACATGCCCTAAGGGCATGTGTGTGCGCAACATGTAACTTTGAAAAATGCACAAAAGTGCATTTTTCAATGTTTTAGCAAATTACCACGAAGTTCAACATTGGGGTAATTTGCTCCCCCTATTAGCGAATTCGCTATTTTTTTGGGTTTCATGCATTGCATTTAAGGAATCTCATTTTGGGATTCCTTAAATGCAAGAGCAATTTAAGGAATCGCTATTTAGAGATTCCTTAAATTGCGATTTCTGCATTTGGGATGATGCATCCCAAATGCAAAAATACCGGGAGCAAAAGGCCAGATTCTGAGAATCCGCCCGTTTGCTCCCGGTATTTTCTTTGATGCATCTGCCTGCAAGATACTTAACCGCGTCACTGCACCACTCAGGCGGCAACTCGCAAGTCCAGGCAGTCTTGCCAGCTGTTAGTGGGAAAATATCCGACTTATGACAGTTGATACTGAGCCCAGAAAACTTGCCGAACGGAATAATTTCCAATATTAAGTGTTCCAGATTAATATGGGGCATAATAACGTATAAAATAGTGTCGTCCACATATAACAAAACTAAAAGGGGGCCAGAACTGAATTGGAGGCCATGGTGCAAGTGATTCTCCTGAAAATGGCGCACTAGAAGGTCCATGGCCAGAATAAAAAGCAGTGGGGACAAGGGGCAGCCCTGCCTCGTACCACGAGATAAAGTGAAAGGGTCGGATAGAGTGCCGTTCAGGCGCAATCTAGCGGGTGGTCTGGTATACAGAAGAGCCACTGTAGAGACAAAGCATTCCGGCATTCCCATAGGTCGCATGGCGGACAGGAAAAAAGGCCACTCGAGAGAGTCGAATGCCTTTTACGCATCCAAGAGGATGGCGGCAGCCGGAGTGGCAGGATCGATCCTGTGCAATACGGTGTATAAAGTCCTCAGATTAAGTGAAGTGGATCTATGTGGTACGAATCCAGACTGCGCTGGCGAAATGATGGATTCCATTAATAAAGACAATCGTATCGCTATGACCTTGGCCAAGATTTTATAATCGAGGTTCAATAATGACAACAGTCTGGAAAAGGAGCTACACAATTTAGGGTATTTTCCTGGCTTGGGAAGGAGAATAATGACCGCTTCTCTAAATGTTGGGAGAAGGATGCCCACCTCCAGCGCCTCCGCATAAACCTCCACCAACCGCGGAACTAAGATGTCCTTATAGGCCTTATAGAAATCGGCAGTAAAGCCGTCAAGACCCGGAGCCGAAGAGTCCCACAATGCATCGATGTCCTCTACTATGCTATCTGGGGAAATGGGAACTGACAAAAATTCTTGCATGTATCGTTCTAAATAGACCAGTGCGATTTCCGCCAAGTAGTCCCCCTGGTCTTGCAGATCATCTGTGATTTTGGAAGTATATAACGTTTTATATTATGAAAGAAAATAGTCGCAGCTATCCGGGGTAGAGTATAATGGGGCGCCATTCGAACCAGTAATTTCCGTGACATAAGATGAGTCTCGCGGGGGCGTAGAGTGTGAGCTAATAGTTTACCAGGTCTTTCGCCTGCGCCATATCGCCGCGCCACATGTTGTTTATTGAGGAACAGTAACTCCTGTTCCGCTGCCTCTCTAAATTCAAGCAGTAAGGCCAGGCGCTTTGCCTCTCCTGTACTGGAGACCGCAGCAAGTAGCTCTCGGTCCAAAGCAGCGATATCATTTTCATTGCGATTCAAAGTGGAGCGGAGATCTTGGAGGACACCAGCGTGTTTAGCAATGCAGATTACTCTAATATATGCCTTGAACCCTTCTCAGAGTACCGCCCATGTGTCCACCGACCCAGTGTTGATGTCAAAGTAATCCTCATTCGCCTGTCTGACTTCCTCATTAAAAACCTGATCTAGCAGCGCGCTTCCGGGAAACCGCCATTGTCTTTCATCACCCCCCGGCCTGGGGATATTCAATTGGAGCGCAACCAGAGACTGATCCGAAAGTGTGTGGGGAAGAGTAAGTATACCACCCAGCCAGACAGCAACCCCCGGGGAAACCAACCAATAATCTATTCTGGTCCACGTGTTATGAAACCCCGACAAGTGCGTGAATTCCGGAAGATGTGAATGCAGTTTATGTTCAACGTCTGTCAAAGAAAAATAAGTACATATGTCTTTGAAGGCTTGGAAGGCCCGGGGCTTCGTATCAGGGGAAGTGGAGGTGCTGTCCCTGGTAGGGTCTAACAACAAATTGAAATCACCCCCTATGATCAATAGCCTGGGATCAAGTGTCAGGAGCCGTTCTTGCAGCTCATGGAAAAAGGCTGGGGAGTCTACATTAGTGCAATAAACAACTACCAATGAAATCTTGTGACCCATCAGTGAACCAGTGACGATGAGGGTTCGGCCCTCAGCATCAATCAAGGTTATGTGTAGTGCAAAAGGAACTCGCTTATGTATGAAGATTGCAACCCCGAGCATAGCGACTGTAATTGGAGAAAAATCTATGGGTACCCCAACTTGCCGCAAGAGGAGTATGGTCGGAATCAGACAGATGCGTTTCCTGCATGAATACAATGTCAATGTTATGTCTGACAATATAGTTGAGGACTTGCCTACGCTTTCTAGTATTATTTAGTCCTCTAACATTCCATGACATCAAAGAAAGCCCGGAGGGGCCGGGCTGATTTCCGAACCTAGCCATTGATACACCCTCACCTCAAACGCATTGCTATGCATGCCTGTATTCCTCCGTAACCTAGCAACTTGATCAATAAGTCTGCAAAAACCAATGAAACTGTGCAAATAACCCCACCCACCCACCACCCAGCCTCTTGCAAACCCCAAAGAGGCACACCCCAATTTTACTGGCCGAGTGCATGTGCAAAGCAATCAATAACATAACTGTGGGAGACAAAAGAGCACAATGCAAATCTAAAACACTAAACAAAGATACTGCGGTATTCACCATAGGGCATGGCAACGCCACGCCGGTCGGGCAATAGAAAATATAATATCATCACGTAAAAGAAAAATGTAAGTATGAACTAAGCATAGCAGAACACAGTGAGAAATGTAAAAATCTGTTAACCAGTCCCGGGCTGGGAGAAGAGCTCAACGCTGTTCTGTTAACCCTCCTGTGGCAGGGAGGCTGAGCGCGGCACACCAGTCGTCCCAGATCGGTTCTCCTTATATTCCTGGCAAAACTCCTGTGCCTCCGTCGGAGTGTCAAACACACAAAATCTGCCATCTACATCCACCTTTAATCTTGCGGGATACAGCATGCCGTATCTGAGACCCAAGTTCCTCAAAGCTGCCTTGACCCCCTGATATGTACGCCTTGCCTCCTGAACCATGATGGTAAAGTCAGGGAAAAATGCCTATTTGTTCCCCTGCCACTGGACGTCTCCCATGTCTCGAGCGGAGTGGAGGGCGGCATCTCTGTCCCTGAAATTCATGAGCCTGGCAATGGTAGGCCGTGGGGGAAGGCCCGGTCGAGGACGGGGGCCCAGCGACCTATGAGCACGCTCCACCATGAAGCCTTGCGTGAATGTTTCCCTGCCGAACAGTTCTGCCAGTAGTTGTTCCACGAAAGTGTCCATATGTCCAGTGGCGGTCGTCTCCGGAATTCCAATGATTCGGATGTTATTTCGGCGGCTGCGAGCTTCTAAATCTTCGTTTTTGATAGCTACGTCTTTGAGGATCTTCTCCACCCTATCTAGCTGTTTCAAGGAGGATGATGCACCGTCCTCGATGTCCGACACTCTCGCCTCCACGACATCCAGCCGCCGATCATGTGCCTGGATTTTAGGTCCCATGTCCGCCAGTTTCTTGTCTAGGTCATCAAATCGACCATCCAATGCCTTAAATCCGGCTCTCATTTCGGCTAGCATGGCGGTTGCAAGAGAGGCTGGGACCTCAGCATCGGTTGGGACCGTAGCGCCACCAGTCTGTTCAGCAGGGACATCTGACGCGGGTCCAGCAGCCTTATCAAACTGTAGCATTCTTTGTTTGGGGTCCTTCTTCCCCATCCTGCAGGGGCTGGGCGCTGAGTTAGCAGATCTGCAGATATGATGAGGCCAAAGGACAAAGAGGCTAAAACCGAGCACGTGGGAGTCTCCCTGCCAAAGCGCTAAGTAGCAAGATCAACACATGGCAGCTAATATAGTGCAGCAGACGTGGTGAAATCGGCAGCAAATGAAAAGCAGAGAAGCCTCCAGGATATGACGAGGGAGAGGCTACACAAGTCCCGCGCAAGGGCCGGGCAAAGCACCATGGTGACCTCGGGCCTTCACAGCAGGTGGGCCTAACGAACCGTACAACAGAAGTTGGCATGGGGAACTGCGGCCAGCCCAGATCTCTGTGCACTAGCGGGCAGTCATGCTCCGATGAAACGTAGGCAGCACCAGTCCCCCTGAGGAAGGACAGGTCTTCAGTGGTCGCCAGGTATCAGGGGAGAAACTGGGTCCCAGGGTATCCGGTGGTCCCGATTCTGAAGCATCGGGGGTGGAAAGGAACTGGCGACGTCGTCTAGATCGTATATGTATCACCCAGAGTAGGCCTCCGCTCTCCTCAGCTGGTGCGTGCTCAGGAGGAACTGGGGGGGAGCCAGCGCGCCCTACTAGGCTCAGCGCCGCCGCAGCTCCATGTCGGAGTGCCGGGGCCTCCCCACAAGCCCACCCCCTACCCCGCTGAAACTAGCACGCCAGGCCTCTGATCGGGACCGCCCACAAGGCCGCAAAAAGCCCCGAGAGCGTACCGCAAGCTGTGGGGCCCGGAGGAAAGTCGCGGCAGGGGGGGCGGGGGAGGAGAGCCCGTAGAAAGGAGCACGTGAGGAGCAGAGGGCAGCACCGGGCGGTCGTCAGGGCCAAACTCACCACCCCCTTCACTGCGATCTTCTTTGTCGGACAAGGCCGCAGGACCACGCCAGCTCACCGCGCCACGCCCATCCCGGGTCTTGTAGCGCTCTGCGCCAGGCATCAGAATGGTCCCCCCATACTCCGGAACCCGCTGGAAGGTGTCTGCTGCTGTGAAGGTGCTCTCACATTGAGGTAATAAAGGAGTGTTTAAGCCCAACTGGAGGAACTTCAGGCGGATGCGGCCATCTTGGTCGCCTCCGTGGCCACGCCCCCTGGATATAGATTTATTCTAGTGGGTATTGACTGTTTTTCAAAACTCTGACACTTTGTTGCATGTAAGAAGTTGCCTACTTTCAGCGAATTAGCACAAATATTCCTCCAACATATTGTGCGATTACATGGCGTTCCGACTAAAATATTCACAGATCGTGAACGCAATTTACAGCTAAATTTTGGTCCACATAGGGTAAAAACTTTCAGATTACTCCTGTATTATCTACGAGTTACCATCCACAATGTGATGGTCAAACAGAACTACTCAATCAAACTTTGAAACAGTATCTAAGATGCTATGTCACCACAGCCACTATTTCTTGGGTGGATGAACTTTGCCTAGTGAAAATAGCATACAATTTCGCCTATCACTCCTCTATTCAAACTTCGCCGTTCCAATGCACATACGGATTCCAATCCAACTATTTACAGGGACAATGCCCAAAGGCTGTCATGGAAGAAGTACCTACTGTAACAGCCAACATCAAGAACATTCTCAAAACACATACTCAAATACAACAACATTTAACAACAGCAAAATCATGTTACAAAATGGCTTATGACAAAAAACATGATCCTGGACCAACATATAAACCTGGTGACCAAGCTTGGCTTTCCACAAAGCATATCACGTTCCGACATAAAAAGGCTTTTCTTCCTAGATACATTGGCCCATATACTGTGATTCGGCAACTCAATCCATTAACGTATCTGTTGAAACTTCCATCACAACTTCGTATTCATCCTGTATTTCATACCTCCTTACTGAAACCTGTAACACAAAAATGTTGCTCTCAACCACCTCCTGTGGTAGTTAATGATCAAAAAGAATATGATTCAGAAAAGGGGGTGGTGATGAACAGAGTGTCTGAATTAAGCAGACCAGTCTTACCCAGTCCAAAGATCAGGGCTTGATCCATCACCGTTATTTAGCTCACTGCCCCATCCCAGCTCAGAACCTGGCTATATGCAAATTAGTCTGTCCCTGGCCCAGTGCATCATGGGAACAGGGCAGACCAAACTACCAAGCCAATTCTTCACCAGAAAGGAGACAAGCTTCTGGGGACCGCCCCGGAAGCTTGTTTCCTTCCCAGTATAAGAATTGGCTTGGTAGTTTGGTTTGCCCTGTTCCCATCATGCACTGGGACAGGAACAGACTAATTTGCATATAGCCAAGTTCTGAGCTGGGATGGTGCAGTGAGCTAAAAAACGGTGATGGATCAAGCCCTGATCTTTGGACTGGGTAAGAGTGGTCTGCTTAATTCAGGCACTCTGTTCATCACCACCCCCTTTTCTGAATCATTTTGTCCACCATAAGCGTGGAAGGGTATACTCAGATGTGAGTCCCTTGCTCATTGCACCATCAGGATTCAAGCAAACCGGGCCGACGACGCCTGAAATGGCAGAAACCGTCCCGGAAGCTTGTTTCCTTCCCAGTATAAGAATTGGCTTGGTAGTTTGGTTTGCCCTGTTCCCATCATGCACTGGGACAGGAACAGACTAATTTGCATATAGCCAAGTTCTGAGCTGGGATGGTGCAGTGAGCTAAAAAACGGTGATGGATCAAGCCCTGATCTTTGGACTGGGTAAGAGTGGTCTGCTTAATTCAGGCACTCTGTTCATCACCACCCCCTTTTCTGAATCAAAAAGAATATGAAGCACAAGAAAAACTCAATTCATGAACTAGGGGAACTAAGCTATGGTATTTGGTGTCATGGAAAGGCTATGGACCGGAAAATGACTCATGGGACCAAGCAGACCATGTCCATGACCCACGCCTTGTAGCACCTTTTCATGCCTTACGTCATCTCAAACCAGCACCTAGAGCTCGCTTAAAAAGGGGGAGTACTGTCATGGTCCTCACTAGTGACTCTAGGTCTCTACAGTCACCTATGAACTTTCGTCACATGTGTCCCCATAAAGGTGCGGCAGGGTCCATGCCTTTTATGCGGTAAGTAAATACTGATGGCATTGCCCTAATGTTCTGCATCACAAATTGTAAGGGGTAACTTTACATTTCCCTTTTATTGTGCATCTTTTATTGCCTGTACTTTTTTGCCTTTACATATTATCCCCATTGGTGCCTATTACCTATTTTTTGCTCCCTCAGCCTGGATGTGAGGATATGAATGTCTTCGATACAACACTGAGTATCACGAGGCACCGGCACGCGGCGGTCATGTTGGGCGCGGCTGGGCGTGGCTCGAGTGTATAAAAGGGCGCCTCGCCCTTGCCTCCATGCTCTCTGTGCATGTGTCTGCCGTGTGGGAAGAGCTCCTGCTTCTGTCCGTTGCCCACGTATCCCTGGAAACTGACTTCCGCCTTCCATCCTGGCTGACAGAAGATTCTCCACTTTGCGCTGAAAGAACAGGGGAATATCTTTGGAAATCGGAACTCCGGTTAGGAATAAAGTCAAGATTGGCCCAAGTCTTAGGCGGTAAGAGCGTTTTAGCAAAAAGGCTCTTTTTTGTACATTTTGCTTTAGGAGTAATTTCCGGAAAGACTTCACAATTGATGTATGTGCTAGGCTGGTCCTGCACTCTGTGAACTTTTATTGCAAACGATAATGTCAAATATTTTTTGAGACTGAACAAAGAAGAAGTATAAAGTCTGGATAGTGAGTTAACTGTCGTGACATTTCATCTTCCTAGTTATACCCCTGAAGGTTAAAGACAACTACCGTATTAGACCTAGTAGGTGTAACAAGCACACAATAATAATCTGAATATATTATGTTTAGGGGATTACTATATTTGTTGATGTGATTACAATGTGTTGTTGCATATCTTTCTTTTAGGGAAACTTGATATTTAACAATAACTACTCTCTCATTAATATCCCAATGCATCCTTTACTGCAACTAAGGTTCAGGTAAATCCTAGAAGAATTTACAAATAAAAGTAATAAGACAAAGGTTAGTAACATTAAAGGTAATCTGTGGCTTTTCTTTTTAGGTCTCCCTCCCAGCAGTTTCCCTCCCAACACTCTTTCCCTCACCTGGCCACTTCAACAGACTGTGCTATAAAAGCAAACGGATTTGAAGCTGCCTGGAGGTGGAACATTCTGGCAACAAAGTGATCCCAAGGAATCCAGTGTGAATGCCCTATAGAGGAAGCAGAACATTCTACTGGGATTGGATTATAATAGTATCACTGACCCGAATCTTGACAGTTCCCACCCACCACTTGGTGACCCCCCGGTGATGAGTCTAGAGAGCACATTCTCAGACTGGCAGAGGCAATGGGGATTAATACATTTCTGGAGGCTCTTACACCGAGGACACAGGGACCACTTGTTCTACTCAGGGTTGCACAAACTGCATGCAAGGCGGGATACATTCCTCTGCTCGCGAGGGATACATGGAGCAGTCCTCAACGCGGAATACCTCTGCTGTATGGTATCCAATAATAACTCAATATTGCTCTCTCTAGACTGGCATAGAGAATGCCCCTGTATCCCAGACTAGCGCTAGCGAGTTGAAACGTTAGAATTACACTGTGTTTCTGCATACCATTGGGGAAGCCATCCAGAACTATTTTACAGACAAGATCTCCACCTCTTCATCTCTAATTGAGTGATATGCATTCAAATTGGTAATCAGGGGACGATGTATAGCTGAAATGGAGGGAGTGGGGCGAACCTTGGTTTGTGAGGTGGAGATGCAGGAGGAAGCTCTGGAGCTTGCCAGACCCTGAAACCCAAGGATGAAATAAAAACTTCTGGGCGTTAAGGAGCTAATGGGTGCTAGTACGGAGAAACTCCAATGCTTTGACCACTATGAATACATGTTTTAGGCTCACACTGAGTGCAATAAAGCAGGTATATTACTTGTGTGGCTCACCAACCCCCGTCCAGGAGCTCACGGATTCTGGAGCTAGAATCTGCAAAGGGAGAACGCCTTTAAGGACAGAAATTTAGGTAGGTTTGAGGAATATTACTCTACCTTATATGCCCAACTGGCTTACCCCCCCCCCCGGTACCAACGAATTCCTGAGATCAGTGAATTTACCACTAATCACAGGAGCAGAAGCAGAAACACTAGGAGTTCCTATTAACATACAGGAGATTCAAGCTGCAAGAAAGTCTATGGCCAGGGTTAAAGTCCCTGGGGCAGACAGCCTGCCTGAAGAGTATTATGCTGCATGTGTGGAGGTACTGGCACCAAAACTAGTCAATTTCTATGCTGCTGCTCAGGAGGCGGGCCATTTACCTACCGCTACTAACAAAGCCGTAGTGATCCCTTGTTGAAACCGGGATACCCCCTCATGATGTCAAAGAACACTGCCCTTTCTCCATGCTCAACGTGGATTATAAGATTCTATGTCAGGACCGGAGGCAAGGATTATGTCTTCTTTCTTCACTTCATTTTTAATGGAAGCCATTATTCAAAAGTCAACATTAACTACAATTCCCATGAACCCTTGGGAAAGAAGTAGAACAAACATCCAATGGGGAAACAGTCCCACAGTATCCAATCAGGAAGCACAATCTCTAACATAGTCCCTCTTCAGTGACCCTTCTCCCTCTTTCTTCGCTGCTACGCAGCCGAGTTAAGTGTCTTTTCTGGGCTTCTCTTTATAGCAGTGTTTATGATGCATGGCTATTGTACTTACTGTTAAAGGCTATCGCTGCTTGTGTGCTATCTGTCCCTTGCAGTGCGCCTTCACCGCGCTTTCTGTCGGTTGTTTTTTTCAGCTTTGCTGTTGTGTTTTGTTTCGGCCACGGGAACGCTCTGTGCTCCTACGCTGCTGCCGTTGGTGCGGTTCCTGCGGTGTGGACATCCCAGAGCTAAAGGGCGCTGTGACTCTGTGGCACCACGGGGCGTGAGTTTTAAACTTCCTAACAGAGGAGGACAGACTGCACACCATCCGTCGGGAGCCTTTACCACCTGAGAATTACACCCCAGGAGGGGTTCGTACTACTGATCGAGCCGCTTCAGAGTAATTTACAGCCAATCGTATCAGTTTCTCTTGACGCCCTGCAGTGCAGGGTCTGTAGCAGGCTTTACTTTTACGCTCTCAGGGTCAGTATCAATATATAGGTCTCAGAAGCCTATGGGGATGCACTCCTTGGCCAGCCCCTAGTTATTAATCACCAGGGCAACGTGTCCCAGGCCTAGACCCAACTAAAAGCGAGGCTGTGCCCGCAAAAAATATTTGTGGCTGTCACCCAGTCCCGATAATGAATCTTCCCCAGTTTTGAGCTTCTTACGGGCTTCTACCTCACATTATTTTCCTGTGTTGCATCCACTTACCTGGGTAATGGAGTTTGAGGAGGATCCCAAGGGGGTAGAGGACCCCTTGGAAGCCCTTCCATCGGACGATGATTTCTACGATGTGGTGGTCACATCTATTTATAGGGCAGTGCCAGAGGCCATGGCCTCCTTAGAGGACTGCCTTTCCCACCAGTTAGCCCAGGCCTGTGCTAAATTGTTGGGGTCCCTCCCAGCCCCTAACCCACAACCTGATGTCTTGGGGGCTCCCACACCTACAGCAGACCGCCTCCAGTCCCGGTGAAGCGTCGCCGCGAAACCGGGGCGGCTCTGGATGCGTTTAACAGGCTAAAACAAGCCTTCCTGGCCAGTAACCCCTCTTTCTTGCCCGCTGGGGATGATGGGGGTCCAACTCTTAATACCCCTGCACCAATTCCACCGGATGGAGACGCAGACAACAAGCCCTGCCCCTCTAGACCATGGCTTCCCTCCCAGGCTACCCAGGGTGGACAGAGTGCTCCCTCAGATATGCTTGACCCTGACAAAATTGTTCACCCTTGGTCCTCTGAATGGGCCCCAGCCAAGAAAGTTGTAAGTTATGTGGCGGGCGCATTCGGAGACCTCTGGAGAAGGTTTCCCGTAACTGCTTCCGGGTAGAGTGCCTGTGCACCTCGCTGGAGGGGAAAGTGGCCCTCACACTGAAAATTGATGCACGAATGGGCACCTTTCTCCGGAAGTTCATGACAGATCCCAAAAAGGGGATTGATAGGTCCTGGCGGGCATGCCAGGACAAGCTTCTGGACAACCTGGGGCCCCTTACAAAAATTTTGGACATGGCTGAAGAGGCCAAACTCTTGGGTTTCCTGATCTCTCTTGAAACCCTTTTGGGGTGGGCACAAAGGGCAATCATTTTTCTCAGCAACGCAAACTGTGGGCTGTCCACCGAGCATTGCCGCTCCCTCCTAATTAAGGTGGACCTCAAGCTGACTCGGAAGAAGGTGCCTTTGCTCAGGGCGGGCTCTTTGGGGAGCCTTTTTGTGAAAGAATTGGGAAAATTCGTCAACACATTTACCTCCCTTGATAAAGCCCAGGGGGCTATTAAAAAGTGCTCCCCTCTTGTGTTTTCTATGGGGACTGTAAAGGTCGGGTCGCTGGACAAGCGGCGGGCAAGGCTCCCAACAAGGTCAGTTTCAACATCAGTCCCGCTTCTGGACCTTCTATCCTACAAGAGGCCTACGTTGCAGAGGCTTCCGGAGAGCCACTGCTTCCTCCAGTCCTGGTGAGTGTTCTCCCTTGTTCCCGGTTAATGATAGGGGGAGACTGGCAAATTTTTTCCAGACCTGGACTTTCATCACAGGGGACTCCTGGGTTCTCCAAACTGTAAAGGGGTTCACCTAGAGTTTTTTGGCGAACCCCTCTCATGGTGTCAGGCATCGGACTATTCAGTTCTCAGGGTGAGAGGCCGCCCACTTGGACGAAGAGATCGCTTCTCTCTGCTCCAAAGGCACCATCTCTCTTTCGACTCCACATCACCGGGGTTCATCAGCAATCTCTTCCTAGTCAACCAGACCGATGGAGACCAGCGGCCAGTGATCAACCTCTGCGAGTTCAACAAGTGGCTAGTTTACCGCCACTGCAACATGGAGTGAATTCATCTAATGTAAGATGTCCTTCAACCCCTGGATTGGCCGGTATGGCTGGACCTAAAAGACGCATACCTCTCCATTCCGATTTTTCCCCCTCACAGACGTTTCCTTCAATTTGTGTGACATCAGTAGATGTTCGAGATCACCGCACTGCTCTTTGGTCTCTCCTCAGCCCCGTGGTGTTTCACGAAGGTCCACTAACTGGTGGTGGTATATCTGAGAGCTCGGGGATACGTCTGATTGTGTATCTGAATAGATCTTCTCCTGATGGGTCAGTGCCCTCACAAGCTGTCTATTCACCTCCAAATGGCGGTAGACCTCCTTCAGAGCTCGATGTTCGCGGTGAAAGAGACCAAATCCCTCTTGAATCCGGCTCAGAAGGTGACCTTCCTGCGCTTCGTCATAGACTCAACCTCGTCCACCCTAAGTCTGCCCTCCAGGAAAGATTTGACACAAGTTGCTAGGTACTCTAGACAAATGGCAGGTTTCTCTCAGACAGCTGGCTTGGGTAGTGGGCCTCCACTCTTCATCAATTCAGGCCATCTTCCCAGAGCCCCTTCATTATCGGGCGCTGCAACGTCTGAAAGGTGCTTATCTGCGCCGAGGCCTCCCCTACTCTCACAGAGTGCCACTATCTGAGGAGTATCAAGAGGAGATCCAATGGTGTCTCCCATACATGGACACCTGGAATGGCTGAGCAACTTTGGCTTCGCCCCAGACATTGTTATAGAGTCCAAGACCAGCAAGGCAGGCTGGGGCACCAGATGCAGCCAATTTCCCAGGGGAGGATTGTGGTCTCCACAAGAACAGAGGTTGCATATTAACTGTTTGGAGCTTCTGGCAGGTTCCTTTGTGGTCCGTTGCTGAACAAAGGATTCCATCCAATCTTGTGTCCTCCTCAAGATGGACAACATCATGGCAGTCCGGTATATTGACCATCTAAAGGGCACCCACTCCAAAGCCCTCTTGGACCTCGCCACTAGCTTGTGGCAGTATTCCCTAGAGTGCCAGATATCAGTCATGGCAGAGTACTAACCAGGTCAGGAGAAGCAGGTGGCTGAATTCCAGTCCCAACTTTTCTGGGACTCCAGTCTGTGGAAGCTCCACTCAGAAGTCTTTGTGTCCCTGCAGAGACAATGGGGGCCTTTCTCGGTGGACCCTTTTGCCTTGACGTTAGACCACCAAATTCCCTGTTTTTTTCAGCTGGAGGCCGAACCCCCTGGCAGTGGCCACAGATGCTTTTCTCCAGGACCGGAGCCGGGAGAGACGCTATACGTTCCCTCCCTTCACAATGATCACGAGGACCTCAGCGCAGGTCAGGCGACAGGGGGCTGAAGTGCTCCTGTTCATTCCCATTTGGAGATCACAAGTTTGGTTTCCAGTTCCACTGAACTTTCCTGGGATTCTCCAATCCCACTCCCTGGGTTTCTAACTCTCCTTCTGAATCCCGACCAAGTTCCTCATCCGTTGATTCAGGAAGGTTTGTTTGCACTCATAGCATGGCAGATCACAGGGGACGATGGGCCGTCCAGGACCTTTCGGAAAAGGCTGACGGCTTCATGTCGAAGGCCTGGTCTGACAGCAGGGTCAAGAGATACCTGTCTGCATGGGGTAGATGGATCTGTTGGTGTACGCGATGGAGTCTCAATCCCGCGGCTGCAGATGTAGTACACATCCTTTATTTGTTAGCCTATTTGGCTTCCAGTGGCTTAGCCTACACATCAGTGAATACCTTTCGTTCGGCTATCTCAGCCGGCCACGTTCCATTTAATGACATGGCGGTTGGGGAACTCCCACTTGTGTGTCACCTGTTGCGGGGAATCAGATTCTCCCTTTCACCAGAACGCCACTATTCAGCTCTTTGGGATTTAAACCAAGTGCTTAACTTATCACTCTCCTGGCAACCTAACTGTTTCCTCTCGAGGAAGGAGCATTCCGCAAAGCTAGCTATGCTACTCAGCCTCATTTTCTGTTGACGCTTCTCTGACGTCAGAGCATTGGATATTATTGGCAGGATCTTCTCCCCCAATGGGGTGGCTTTCACACTCCACAGAAGAACAAAGTGCCCTATCTGAGTCATAACTTACCAGTAATTTTCGGAGTCCCCAAAGTCGTGTGTCGTCCGGTGTCTGAGGGCTTATGAAGAACTTACCGAAGAGTGTCGCCCCCCGAGGGAGCGCCAGCTCCTCATTGCCCTGCGTACGCCATTTAAGGCAGTTTCCTGCCCGACCATCGCAGGCAGGGATTGACCTTTGAATTTTTGGGGCCCATTCAGCACAAGGTGCAATGGCCGCCAGGGCATTTAGCTTGGGAGCTCGTTTAGAGGATATCCTCAACGTGGCAGGCTGGTCTTCGGACTCTACCTTCAAAAGGTTTTATTTCAAGCCGTTGCTGGATCTGGCTCACCTCGTGGTGAGCAAGCTTTAAACAAACATAATCCTATCCTGACATAGAATGAAAAATGTCCTAGCTATCGTAACGGAAAGTTTCAATTCTATTAAGGACTCAGAGGTGAGGATTATCCTACCCTGGGCAGTTCTGCGGAGATTCGCCCTCCCCGTACAGAGTAAGTACTACAACTTTATTGGATTTGAGATTGTCTTGATGTATGCGACTGAATGTCCTGATCTCTGACTGCTTACACTGCTGTTTCCTCCGTAGGTGGTAGTACATAACTGTTTTCTGTGATTACAATTTTCCTTTGTCGTTGTAGGGACAGATACGAATAAACAGGACTCGTGAGGGTAGTCCAACGGCTGACTTTGCGCGACGAAAGAGGGAGAAGGGTCACTGAAGAGGGACTATGTTAGAGACTGTGCCTCCTGATTGGATACTGTAGGACTGTTTCCCCATTGGATGTTTGTTTTACTTCTTTTCCAAGGGTTCATGGGAATTGTAGTTAATGCTGACTTTTGAATAATGGCTGCTATTAAAAATAAAGTGAAGAAAGAATGCATAATCCTCGCCTCCGAGTCCTTAATAGAATTGAAACTTTCCATTACGATAGCTAGGAAATTTTTCATTCTCAGTTACATATTGGCCACCCACCTATTAATACACATGTCCAACTGAAACACACTGACCAGACTGAATTCATTCTGGGGTGTAATATGGCACTCAATATTTGTAGGCTTCTCTCAATTCTAGAAGCTGAGTTCCCAGATAAAAACTGAGCAATTGTAGTAGCAATAGATATCGAAAAAGCTTTCAACAGCTTATTTTGGGACTATTTGTACCAGGTGATGGCTAAGATGAGTCTTGGGCCTGGGTTCTTACGGTTGACTACGCTTCCATACTTAGTGCCCACAGCCCGAGTTCACACCAACAAAGGTATTTCCCCCCCAAAAAACATGCCAAGTCGAGGCATTAGACAAGGTTGCCCGCTCTCCCTGCTATTGTTTCACATTCCAGTGGAGCCACTAGCTGGTAGTACATGCTCGGGAGCATTCTATTGAGGACAGGAGATAAAGGGCATTCCCCACCATGTTGCCCTTTATGCGGGCAACATGCTCCTGTTCCTCCGAAATGTAGAGGTGGATCTGCAGGAAGTGATCTTACTTCTCGAAGCGATCCCGCAGCACTTTAGGCCTCTGTATTAATTGGAAAAAAATCACATATATTCCCCTCTGCCAAACCGTCACCCAACCCCAAGACCTGAGTAGCCTTTTCTGGGAAGGGAAACGCTTTAAAATGCCTAGGTGTCAAAATCGATCATGATTCTTGTGACCTTCTAGATGGTGACATCGGTGCAGACATCAGAGCACTAAGTACCAGTGTGGACCTCTGGAAATCCCTAACTCTATTTGTGGCTGGAAAGATTGCAGTAGAAAAGATTATGCCACTCGCTCAAATTTTATATTTTTTTCCACCCTGCTGATCATTATTCCCAGCCAAATGTTCTGAGAACTAGATTTCTTGTTGATAGAGCTCACTTGGGAGACTAGCAGACGCAGAGGGGCAATGTCCAAACTGCACTGGCCAACGATGGAGAGGGAGCTGGCTGCGCCAGACTTTGAGCCCTACTATTTAGCGATGCAGCTCCAGTGGTACAATCAATTAACTTACTGGCGGATTAACCCTGCTGGAAATGCACCCATAAGGATCTCAGACATTCAAACCTTATTTTAGATTCTACTGGTTCCCAGACACCTTCTTGGGGGATCCATGGATTTGGGGCTTATCTGATGGTGCTGGCAGGGCGGCCTGCATTGTACCCAAGCTGTCTTGCCTTACTCAGAAGACCTTCCGCTGTGGTGGTTTGAGACTGTAACTAGGGGGGCATTGCGGGGACTAAAGAATGGTCAGCTTTTGGAGAAATCAGA
This sequence comes from Lissotriton helveticus, assembly GCF_964261635.1. Classification (NCBI taxonomy): domain Eukaryota; kingdom Metazoa; phylum Chordata; class Amphibia; order Caudata; family Salamandridae; genus Lissotriton; species Lissotriton helveticus. The sequence goes on from NC_136057.1 coordinate 1,613,554,188, forward strand.
GTGGGAGACCTCTATAGGGATGGAGAATTACTAAAATTTGATGATTTTTCTAAATCCTTAATGCCAGATTCAAACTAATTAACTTCTACTTCTTGCAACTCACACCTGGTAAGATAATTAGGACCTTTGGGGCTGAAGCATCATGTCCCAGATGTGGAGAACATGGAGCAGAGATGCTCCATATGCTCTGGTCCTGCCCTCCCTCCTCGAATTCTGGTATGGAGTAATGGTAAGTAGTATCAAGACCACCGAACGGACGAACACACCAATGGCCTGTTTGTTGGAGGGGTTTCCATTTCCTAGAGGATTGTTTGAAAGACCTTGAAGCGGATACACTTAAAAGTTCCTTAATATCTGTATGCAAATTGTAGAGTGGAGGATCCTCCGCTAAGGCGGCGGAGTGTCTCCCCACTGCTTTTTAGCAGTGCAAATATAGGAAATGTTATTATCTTTTTATGTTTCCCTGCTGCGGCAGCTCTGCGGGTGAGGCGGCGCTTCTCTACCTTCAGAGCGGGGCAGGGGAGAAGTGGTTTGCTCACTACAAGTGCACATAAATGCTTGACTGGCCGTCTCGGGCCAGCCAAACATTCATGCACACTTTGCATGTTCTCCATGCAGGCGGCATTACAGCCTGCATGGAGAACATGCCCAGGCACCCAGGCCCCTAGTCCCTGGTTGAGCGCCGAACCACTGCATTCAGACCAATCACAATGCTGCATTGTAGGGTTGTTATTTGCTATAGGAAGCCTGAGAGTCTGGCGGCTCCTGCTTCCCTGTTGTAGCCTGAAGAGACGAGGAGGGAAGCAGCAATCGGGTATCTTGTTTTTTTACCCCCCTTCAGCCCACTTGCCCCCTATCTGTGCCTGCTGCCTCTGAAATTGTAAGAGGAACAGAACTAGAAAATGTAGTACTGATGGGAATCACGGGCACAAGAGTATTTGAGCTTGAGTACATCATAGATATCCGTTGAGTGAAGGGGATATACAATGTTTTACAGAATGTTATATAGAGGCAAATGTTGGGGGAGGGTAGATGGGGAAGTTGTGTGATTGTTATTGTGACGGGCTGGGATCCAAGTAATATTTTGTACTCCGAATTATCCTATGGCACTAAAATGACTGTGTTTGCACAACATTCCTCTACATCTGTTGATTCGCATGCCTCAAAACACTCATGCCCTGTCATGCTGCAGTGTACACCCGATAGTGTAGCGAAAATGGTGGAGACCAAAATCTTCCTTCTTACTAATTTATTTTCTATTTTTCCTTATATAAGCGCAGTACTTTATATAGAATAATGTTTCTTCTCTCTTCTTCTAGGATGCACAGAGCAGCTTCTTGTGGCTTCTGTCATCGCTGACGCCCCTCGGAGAAGAAAATGTCGCTCAGGTAAGTCATTTGTCCTTTCCTTCTCATCTCTGCGTACTTTATTAGGGCGTGAGGGGGAGAAAAAAATACTTTCTTTTCCCCCAAACCGCAACCAGTGAATTCCTGTAAATCCCTTTTACTTAGGGTGCCTTGGTAAATTATCGGTCCCTCTTCCTCTCTCTCTCTCTTCCCCACACCCCAGACCTCCCCAGCGTCTGGTTTTCTCTATTTTATTTGAAAATGCCTCGTAAGCGGCAACGTACCTGCGGGAGCCACGTCCCTTCTGGAACATGGCTTGACACCTCTCGGTCCTCTTTGACTCTCTCTCTCTGGCCGTTCTGGATCATGTAGAGATTCGTCGGTTCTCGAGCCAATACTTCTTTTACTTTGGCTTCTTCCTTCTTTTGTCGTTCTGCGCTTAAGTTCCTTCTGGCGTTTACGGGGACGCGCGCCGTCACATCCGCCTCCAGGGTTTTTCTTAAAGGGACCTTGTCAGTTTTAGTATCTTCCTGTGGCAGTCTCACGCCCACTGTATTATTTTCTTTTGTTTGGACATCAAGGTCCTCTGGGAAGGAAGCGGGCTGTAAAGAGGGGAAGTAAGAGATATAAGGAGGTAACATGTCTGCTTTTTCTTCTCCTGTGGCCTTGCTGTCTATGGGCCCCTCATGACATGCCCTTAACTAAATTGTTTGTAAGGATGAAAAATCACATTAAAATCTATTTTTTTTAAATGTGTGCTTCTAGGTAAATCAGTAGTTCACACTAAATTTATGGGAGAGTGATTGTGATCACATTTTCTAATATGAGGGAAATAGGCCATTATTGATCGGAGGTAAGAATCCTGTTATTACTGGAGTTTATTATGTTTGTGGGTATCATACATATTTCACATTGCCCTGAGGATGGTATGGCACATGTTATTTTGCAATAATCTTCCCGGCGATTTATCATGTACAACATTTGGGTAATCATGTATAGGGATCACAAGTTAGAACTAGCAGTGGTCCTGAAATAGTTGGAGATCTATTCCTTGCATTGATTCCTTCTGTAGGAACGGTTTTGAATTATCTCAAAATTAGAATGTTGTCCACTATAGTTGATAAATTAGCTACTAATATTGCAAATTTATTGTTAGCCATGGACACTGAAATGATAGCTATAAGGTCAATTGTGATGCAGAATCGCCTTGAGTTAGACATCCTTCTCATGAAGGAGGGCAGAGTCTGCAAGATGTTGAAGGTTCAGCATTGATGAACCTACAGACCTGACAAGAGGGAGGCGGTGAAGAAATATATTAAGAATGTTACATTTGGGAGAGGAGTTGGCCTAACGGCTAGGGCGGTCAACCTCAAATCTGGGGAACCGGGTTCGAGTCTCGGCAAGGATGCGCTACATCCTGTGATTCTGGGCAAATCAATTAATCTCCCTGTGCCTAACAAAAATAAATTAATGTGTCCTCATGTAACACAACTGGTGCTCGTGTAAAGTGCTCTGATATCGATACCTTCAGGTCAAGTTCGCACTATATAAAACTCTGTAGAAAAAAGAATTACAGATTTAAAAGAAGATTTAAAGGAGTTGGAAGGTACAGGTGCTTGGGAAGCAAATTGGAAATGGTTTTGCTGCAGTAGGCAAATAGTTTGTAAACCTCGGAAACTGAATATTGGGTTAAATTTTGATACCCCTTGTGATAATTGCCCTTTGTGCAATCTATCTATTTGTAATCTTTAAGGAGTACAAATAATTGAAGGAGAAAGGAAAGAAGAAGGAAAGGAGGGGAAAAGTAACAAGAGAAAGGATGTGGACCTAGAGGAGAGGGAGTGCAGATTTTTTTAATGAAATGAAATACCTATAACACTCCAGACAAAAAATGTTGAAAACTTCAGGGGTTTTGAGCTGGTCTCATTTGATAAGATTCACATGTTGATTGTGATGGCTAACATCCCCATCATAGGTGAGATTGGAGCAGTACGATCGAGGCCCCACCCTTATACACCACAGTAATGCAATTAGATGCATTTAACCAACATTACATGTATTCATTGTGTGCCATAACTTCATTAACATGTGTGAAACATTTAAATGCATTAATGGACTTAAAGCATTGTAAGGATTAGAGATTTATACACAAGTTCACTAATGTTCAGTTTAAACATGCACGCATGTATTCATTCTTCACGTTTTTACAGTTATACTTCAAGTTATATTTGCACATTTAAACATGTACTCTTTTATTTCCGTTTTACATTTATTCTTCAAGGTACATTTGTGCATGTATAAATATGTATTCAAAATGCCTATTAAATGCTCAGTTAAATTAACCTGACTACAGGCCTCAATTGAAATACATTTTGCTTTGCCAGCATGTCCTCTCCTACCTTGCAGGTGAATAACCATGATTCTCGTTACCTAGAAGCTAGAGAAGGTCTCATTGTTTGCATTAGACTCCTGATGCACATGCCTGGAGGTAAGAACTTGTTTAAGCGAGACCGTTGAACACCATGACCTGCTTGATGCACAGCTTCAGACAATAATGGCTCTTTTGCTGGTAAACTTGCTTTAATTACATGAGACCCAAAGTTGTCTGTGTGTAATCAAACCAAACAACAATTTAAACGTGAAAATTCTTATTAAAAAAACCAGGGAATTTTATTATTGTGAATTCAAAAAGAGTCTTTATAAGATTCATACATTTTAATACAGTATTCAAAGACGAAACAATCTGTTACACTTTGTAAAGAACAAAATCAAAAAGTCATTCCCAATGCATTTCGGGTTAAATATGAACCCTTCGTCAGGGGATGTAAGGTAATCAGTAATGTACAAACAATGATGATAATCAATCAGTATATCTTGAGGTCCTCCGTCTGGAGCTACAACAAAAGCCAAGCATGAATCATGTATTGAGTAAGTAAATTATTCTCAAGACAGAAAATGCTAATAGAATTTGCACTCGAGAGAGTTAGTGAGTGAGAAAAGAGGTTAAAGTAAAATAAGATGCTGGTATATGGCCAAAAAGAAAATCAGAAAAGGGAAATGCAGCCTCTACCCTTGGTGTTTCATGGTGCCAAGAACTTGGCAGTGAACATGGAGAATTAATGGTCAGTAGAGGCCTTCTATTCATCATGTACCAGGATGGACAGATGTTTAATGTTGAGAACTTCAATCACAGATCAAGAAATGGGAAACTGAAGGGATGTTGCAGATGCACACAAGAAATTATCTGGTAGGTCCCTGGTGGTGTGAAAGGAGATAAGGATGTTTCCGAGCCTCTTGTTACTTTTAAATTGGTGTTCTAAAAGGTGGAGCAGTCTATCTATGCTGACATTTTCTATCGTCTCGAAATATTGACCCTTAATAGATGATTTTATATTGGACGTATGTTTAGAAGAGAGAAGGGACGTTTCTTTATGGATTACCTGTTTGCTTTAATCTATTTCTGTATTGGTATGGCAATCACAATATTTAACTTATGTTTGGTTTGCAGACATAATACAGGATTGATTGGTATTCCAAAATAAAACCCTTTAACTATATCTGGCGATTCCTGATCCTTATTGTGGACTCATATTGGCTTCACAAGTTGGAAATGTATTGTTGATGTCTCCTCCCTTTCAATGCCTCATGTCAACCAACAAAGGTCCATACGACCAATGGGGAAAAATCTTTAACTACTCGACACACAGATTACGTTGTAAGGCCCAGCGCTCTTTCACCCCCTTTCCCTTCACCACCACCATCCTTCAAGTCCAGCACCTAAGAAAAAAACATTCAGAGAGCAAGGAACTTAAACACAAGATTCAATTTATCATATCACAGAAGAGGAAATATATATGTCTAATGGAAAAATCGCAGGGACTTCATTGCTAACTGGAATAAATGCCTCTGTAGTCCCCACCATGTACTGCAGAACAAGTAACCACGGATACAAACAGTATCCTTGTTCTTTGTAGGATGATTGACATGCGTTTCAGCGGTAAGGTGTCCAGATTCTATGAAAGGTCGCAACTACCTTTTCCCAGGTACCAGCTCGAAGAAATCTAGCAGTACCAATAAATGAAAACTCAAGTTTACACATATGGCGCCACCCATTTGGTTAAAGGCCCAAAATAACCGTCCCATAGTCTGGAGGAATGGAGCATCTTACTGTTTGAATGCATTACGATGTATGCCAGATGTGTGGCACCTGACTGCAATGTTCTATAATTTTATCATATAAGACTATTTTAGGGAGCTCGTCTTGCTCGAAAGAAACTATGTGCTGCATATGTTATTACCATGTTATATATGAGGTAAAACATTTTGCAACATGTGATTCACAGTAAAACACATCTTTATTGCAAACTCCAGTGAAAAAAGATTTTGAAGTTAAATACATTGATTGGCAAAAGTTGGGAACAAACTATCAATGGCAGATTTAGCCAGGATAGTTGATTTCTACTTACGATGAAGAAATAATCACCTGCTTCCTTCCTTCAAACTAGTGCCTTATGTAATGACACAGACCAAGCAACAGAACAGATGGGAAAATATGTTTCGCGGATTTAAAACGGAGTACCAAGCTACCAAGGAAAACCTTCCACAGAAGGTTTATTGAGTTCATATCTCGGAGATTATTGAAGGTTAAATTCAAAGAAGGGATAAGAAACACAAAGACGGGTTTCAGGAAACTCCGAAGAAATGAAGAACAGGAAATGTCCAGCAAAGTCAGGAGAGCGAACCAGACAGAGACTGGCCGAACAGGGAAGCTGAGAACAACAGGAACAGGCTCACTACAGTTGACACACATTGACAGACTAAAAGTGCCTCTCTTTTGTCCTGTGGCTGCTGGCCATATCATGGAATCGTGAGACTGCCATTTTAGAACAGGGGACTTCCCAAATGTGGCCTTTTTATGTAGAACTGAGGAACCTTTTAGTTAAAATAAGTTCCATCACTGTGCGTCGCAAGACAAGGCCAGATAAAATGTGTCTTGGGAGAGGGAAGGAGGGGGCTAGGGGTCAGTGCTGCCACATTATGGATGGGTGGTAAATGAACACTGCAAGGTAGCCATCTTGCATAAACCAGGGAATTTGTGCCTCAATGGATATGCAACAGCCAGAGCTAGAGAAAGGGGCATCAGATGATACAAGCAAATGCTTGGACCATTATGAACACAGGGCTGCTGAAAGTGGTGCGGGATCCAAGTGGCAATGTGAAAAGCACAGCAGGTATGTTGTTCCCTGGGATGATGTAACTGGAGCAAAGGCGGTGCAGGTAAGTATGAACAGTCCAGTGAACATGTGGCTCCCACTGCCACTGCAAAGGGGATCACAAGTCAAGTACCAAGGATAAGGGAACTCTGAAGGAACCCCCAAAGTGCCAGGCAAAACACCATGATGATGCACTGCACCGTAAGATGTTAAAAAATCTTGTGACCAATCACCATCTCCTTCCAAAACCTAAAGCCAGAAGGAGACAACATTTTTGAGAAACAGTGAAAACAAACTTTTGTTTTACCTGCGAAAATAAAGTAGTGAAGTGGTTACACTGAGAGAGGTAGGTAGGCTATTCCAGAAATGTGGAGCACTCAGGTTGCATGACTGATGGAATGATCTGGGTTTTTTCCCCCAGGGCGCCACAGTACACTGATTCCTTGTTTCTGAAGCAAGCACGCATCACTTACTAGGACATAGCTCCTCACATAGGTAAAAAGGCAAGGTTGTATCGTAACAATTGTCATAGTGATGCCCACTCCTGAAACATATAACGGAAGGCCCCGAAGATTGCTGGGTGCAAGGTGTAACTACCCCCCTTAAGAGTACACCCAAATACAAATGTACTTTTGATGACAGCGCAGGTGTGGCCTGCAACCACTGTAATGGCCTCTCAAAGGGGATGTACGACATTACAATGCATGCTTTTACATCGCATGCTTTTACAACGCGAGTTTTACAACGCATAACATTACAACGCATAATGCTTTTAGGCGCTGGATAGTGAACTGTTTAATTTACTATTCCAACTCCAGTCCCCGTGGATAGTAGGGAAGGGGTTGGATAGTACATTAAACACATTCCCTATCCTAGAGCGCCCCCCAGCGCAATTCGTTGTAATGGTTTGCGTTGTGAAAGTTGCATCGTAAAGGCACTGCGTGGTAAAAGTTGCGTTGTAAGTGATGTTCTCCTCTCAAAGGTAATGTTCCTGGGATTCTGGTCTGGTGGCAGGATCTAGTGCCGCAGCTGTAATGAAAGTGGCATTCATCTCTGCTGCCAGAATCGCAGACTTTCGGTTCTGATAACTCCAGGGTTCTGGTCAGTGCCAGTGTCCACGGCCTTCATTTTAATGGCAGTGGGCTACTAGCCAGCCAGTCTGCTGCCTTCAGTTTTAATGACAGTGAGGTTGTGGCCCGTCTGACCTGTCACTGTCCCTTTTTTAAGGGTAGTGGGTTGTTTTGCCTCTTGTCTTGTCCGGGGCCCTCGGTCCTTGCCCATTGCCCACTGACAGGCCCTCTTGGGTAGAACCTAGATGTGGCTTTAACTCTGGTTTCAACAGGATGCTATGTCGTGTCATGTGACGACTCGGTGCTAAGTCAAATCCTGCATTCTGAATATGGCACGTGGCACCAAGCTCCCAGAGCCCGCCATTAGCAGCGATACACAGCAATAGTCATCATTAGGCAATGGCGAGGTGCAGCAAACAGGCCGCAATAAAGTCTTATGGAGTGTGTTCTCTTTCTTTCCACTGAAAAATAAAACTTTCGAATTCCGCTGCAGGTAAACCTCGGTAATAACCGCCAGGCAAGGACAAACACATGTTTAAAATGAATAAAGACAGCAGTTTGCTGTTGTTATGAGGAAGCACGCGGACAGGCCTTACTGTATACTATGGCCATGGGACGTGATTGGTTCATAAATGAGATATGTGTATCCTGGTGCTGTTAACGAGACAGATAAAGGAGATAACAAGGCCGAGAAAGATAACAAGAGCAGGGCGCTCGGGACTCCCTTGCTGGCCGTCATATCCGAAGGCATGCCAGATTATTGGCCATTAGTGCCCTTATTACTGGCATTGCAGCGGCCTCCACTTTATGGCGTCTTCTCGTCTTCGTTAGTCTGAGGAGAAGTGAGAACTGCTGACAGAGGGTGGATTGCAGCCCCTAGAAGTTGTACAAAAATACAAGAGTTTCATGTTGAAAATATATCTGAGTTCACGGTTCAATGATAGTTTGTAGTCCAAACTATGCCCCGTCCTGCATAGCTAGATATTATTTATTAAACGTATTTTACATTTCTTGAAGCCAGCGAACATAATAGTGTAGTTTTATTTTTTAGAATGAATTTATAATAATATGAAACAGCTTTTCAATTGGAAGTTATGGTACTATTTTAGGAGCAAAAAATACCCTCCATTTTCAGAAAAAAAATTCAGTTGAAAGGACATCACTTGCATGGCAATTGGAATTATGCGGCAAGAGAGCACCAAAATACGTGGCAGGGTTGACTAAATTATGTGGCAAGAAAGGCCAAATTCTGAAGCAAGATCTGGCAAATTTTTACATAGTTTTACTTAATAATTTTGTGATTTTTACACATGGTAATACTGTCTGGACCAAGATTTCACCTCATGAGTACCAGTTTAACAACCAAATACATAAATAAGTAACTGAAAGATGACCAGTAAACCTTTGTGAATGGTCTTCCAACGTGCACAAACACATATCACCACGTTTTTAGTAACTTTTAATCCGTCTGAGCTAGAAACATTTTTAGGGGTTAGAATCTGCAGGAGATGATGGATTATGTGGTAAATCCTCAATTAAGTGAAAAAAAGATGTGGCTGCAGAATCGCAAAATTCCATTGGACCTGATAATTGGTGATGCCATAAGGGATGCCACCAGTGCTGTCACTGGCTAGGCCGTTAACAATGTCATCGTGTAGTGTAAATCATGAGCAGATTTTGGCATGACATTATGATTGTACAACCATAACTGTGATTGGATAGTAATTGAAATGTCCCTGCGAGGCCTTCTCTCTGGGAGTGTCAGTGTTTAGAGTATCAAAACGGAGAGTACACAGTTCCCCTAGGTAGGAGACTAATAAGAAAGTTGAAAACGCGAGTGAGTTAAGGCACACAGGAGGGGGATCCTCCTATTCGGAACTAGAGACCTCACACACTCAGCAAGCTAGGTGTCATGCTTCATCATATGGCCTTGCCCCTCGTCGGGTCGGCAGTGCAATACCCGACGGGCACCTATACAGGGGCTCTTTGGCGGGGATCTTCTGTTCCTGCCGTATGGTGCTGTGGGTGTGAGGGCCCTAGGGAACACTAGTGAAGGGTGTAGATGTGTGAATGTGATTTAAAAGAGGTCGGGTAGTCCACAGTGAAATTTTAATAATGTGGTAACCCACCTCACTAAAAGCAGGGAGAGTGGTTGCTTCACATGCTTAAGGGTCCGTGGAAGCAGAGACCTACTCTATGTGGTGGTGGTCGACATGTTTCATGCTACTGCGTTCAAAATAATACTGAGCATTTCATCAGGACCAAGTGGAACTATCTACACTAACGGGTGTTCGTGCCCTATTAGTAAATATTGTGTGCCGGGTTCCGTCTTGTTGAAACCAGGAAGGGATGATAAAACAAGGGAAGGAGTTGTCATCCAATGAGAGCTCACTCCAAGTGCAACAACTGTCAAAGTAGAGAGGCTGCAATGCACCTCTCCAACATAGGATAATTAGAGTGCAAAAAATCATTAAAAACATCTTAAAAACTGATGACTGGTGTCATGCTCATTGATGGTAGAGCACACAGGAGAGAAGTACCCGTGAAGGGTAAAGTACGTGAGACTCACCCGTCGTACTAGAAGCGGGTGCTTCAACAGATGCCCCAAGCGCCTGGACACCTCTTGTGTAGATGTCCTGTAGGGGGATGGAAAATAAACAAGCAAGCCACCCTGGAGTTAAGGTGTAGTAGTGGGGAACCCGGCACACATTATTTACTAATAGGGCACAAACACCCGTTAGTGTAGATAGTTCCACTTGGTCCTGATGAAATGCTCAGTATTATTTTGAATGCAGTAGCATGAAACATGTCGACCACCACCACATAGAGTAGGTCTCTGCTTCCACGGACCCTTAAGCCTGTGAAGCAACCACTCTCCCTGCTTTTAGTGAGGTGGGTTACCACATTATTAAAATTTAGTGTGTGGACTACCCGACCACTTTTAAATCACATTCACACATCAACACCTTTCACTAGTGTTCCCTAGGGCCCTCACACCCACAGCATCATACGGCAGAAACAGAAGATTCCCGCCAAAGAGCCCCTTTATGGGTGCCCGTCGGGTATTGTACTGCCGACCCGATGAGGGGCAAGGCCATATGATGAAGCATGACACCCAGCTTGCTGGGTGTGTGAGGTCTCTAGTTCCGAATAGGAGGATCCCCCTCCTGTGTGCCTTCACTCACTCGCGTTTTCAACTGTCTTATTCGTCTCCTACCTAGGGGAACTGTGTACTCTCCGTTTTGATACTCTGTTACAAGGGCACGTGCACTGGACCCCTTTAACAAAGCCCTCCTTGTTCCCCCTCTTTGCTTAAAAAAAGCGCCAGTGTTTACACATGTGTGCAGTATATGTGATGAGTACTCTAACTGCATCAAAATGTGACTCAATTGTCTGTTTGCACACTTTATTTACGTAAAACAGAAAGTCGCCCAGTCCAGAGTTACTTCAGGAGGCGCACAGGGTAATTGTGCTGAATGAACGCAATTTGCCATCAGAGATGAAGTCCGGGAGGAGATGCGCCAATGGCTAAATTCTGGGTAAAGCGCATTGTAATACAAAGAAAAGCAACAAAAAAAACACGAATCTGGCCTTGTGTAAAAAACACAAAAGGTACAGCTTAACCAACAAATATACTTTTCCTTACATAGAGCAAAAAGTTAAAATAATGATGCACACAAAAACAAGAACCGAACAGATTCTTGTGGTGACTGGCAAGATGAGACTCCCAAACACAATACATAAATAATGTATACAAGGCTGCCGTGGTTTCTACCGTGAATTGTGTAACCTATACAACAAGCATTTACAATGCAACGGTTTTGCCTTTGCAGCCAGCATGCGATCCTACACGCAGAACCCCCAACAGCACATTTTACAAACTACAAGCATTGGCATTGAATTTAAAGCATATTTAATTATATATGATGACAAAAAAATAATTTAAAAAAAGCGTTGGCCAATCCTACGAGTCGAAATGCACATGAGATCTCTTATGACCAAGTAAATTCCAGCAGCAAAAGTCCCATAAACCAACACATACCATAAACACAGCACCTCAACACACAAGTAGCGTTTCAAGGCACTGCTGCCCCTGGGCAGACCCTACTTCCAGCACACCTTACGGCTCTACTACAGTGGAATGCCCCGCATACACACCCAGAACAAACAAGCAGGATAAACCTTCCAGAATGATCTAGAATGTTCTGAGGAGAGAGCACAGCCTGTCGCAGCACACACCAGAAGACCAGGAAAGTAGAGCCCTCTTCCAGAGGAGTCCAGAACCGGAAGTGGGTACACCCTCTCAGTACACCTTCTCAGTACACACTCTCAGTGCGTCCTCTCAGTACACCCTCTCCTCAGTACACACACCCAGGACGCCTTCTCAGTAGGGCCTCTTACTACACCCTCAGTACACCCTCTCACTACAACCTCTCACAACCTCTCAGTAAACCCTCTCAGAACGTCCTCTCAGTACACCCTCTCCTCAGTACACCCTTTCAGTACGGCCTCTCACTATACCCTCTCAGTACAGTCTATCACACCCCGAGGAGGGCACTGTTAGACAGACACGCTCGCAATCCGCCACAATTTGAGGACGGTGCACTCCACCAGTGCACACTAAACACCCCTCCCCCAGTGCACACCAGATAACTTCCAGAGTTGCGCACCCTGGCGGCGCCCGCGGCCAGACACTGCCTATGAGGAGAGTAACATATTTAGAGAACTCCAGAAGAGGAGTGTGAGAGTTGTGTACCTGGCCACAAATAGTTAAATATGGCGCATGCAAGAGGGGCACACACGGTTACAACATTCTTAAACGCGGTATGTAGCGCAAGGGCAGTCACACTCTTTAAGGTGGGCAGCGCTTTACGGGGCACGTTCTAGACCCAGGACTCCAACGCTGGCAGGCTCTGTGCCACCCGGAGCCTGGCACACTCTACTAGAAAACAGCGCAACGTGAACAAAAGAAAGTACTCTTGCTGGTGAAGGCACCAAAACAACAACAAAAATACAACTTCTGAGTGTTTACCTAGACGTGTTGTCAAACGTGGTGTGTGTGTTATTACATGAAACGCGTGATATATAGTGAAAGAGCTTACCCGGATTTCGTCAATATATAAAAAAAACATCTAAACTTCCTTCAACTTGCAATTACGGAAACGGGCTGTCCCCTGTCTACCTTCGAGCGCTTCCAAAGTTTCAAAGGGTGCCTACTAATATTGTGGATTTAAAGTATTATTAAATGTGTAACTACGTACAGTGCTTGGAAACTGTAGAAGTGCTTTGTAGCGCAGTATGTAAATCACGTTATTCACATTAATATTATTAAGACGGTAGGGGGGCGGGAACGGGGCCGGGGAGACACAGAGAGCGAGGCAGCGGTAGGGGGGCGGGAACGGGAGCCGAGGCAGCGGTAGGGGGGCGGGAACGGGGCCGGGGAGACAAAGAGAGCGAGGCAGCGGTAGGGGGGCGGGAACGGGAGCCGAGGCAGCGGTAGGGGGGCGGGAACGGGGCCGGGGAGACACGGAGAGCGAGGCAGTGGTAGGGGGCGGGAACGGGAGCCGAGGCAGCGGTAAAAAGCAACAAAAACGGGTAGAGGAGTGACGAGTGCATACAGTGGGACCTGGCCACGGGCAGCGGAAGCATTTACGGCCGGAAACACGGGGGGGGAGGGGCGGGAACGGGGCACACACGGGCAGCGGGAGGGGGGCGGGATATCAAATAAAAATGCAGAGCACTGACCTGGACTTCGTGGAGCAAAGAGAAGTCGACGGGCCCCCGGCGCCATCTTCGGCGGAATGAGAGAACACGCCCTGACAACCAAAAAAAAAAAAGAACACGCCCACCGCCGAGATGAGCGCACAGAGGGGCGGAGAGGGAAAAAATTGCGGGAACGCCCCCGAATCTGGTCCGACCTTTGACGGACAGATCCGGCTCCCAATGGCTAGCCTCCATTTATGGAGCTAGCCAATGGGAGGAGGGGGCGAGGAGGGGGCGGGATACCCGACCCAAACAGAGAAACATAAGGATTTTGCTAGCGCATGCGTACTTCGTACGCATTGCCAGCAAAACCTAAAAATGAGGCTGGCATCACTGCCTAAACCCATGTACGAATTCCACATAGCAAGTTCGTATTCTACTAAAGAAGCTCTAAAATCATAATTAGAAGAAGAAACAACAATTGTATTTACAAATCTTCACAATATAAAGGTGCTGTATAATGTGTGCTTGAGGCACGATGTGTTCTTCACACCTAATGGCTCAAAGTACTAAAAGGAAAACAAAAATGACTAATATGACTATTTGGCTGTTTTCGAAAGCCCTACAGTAACACGAAAATCAAATCCTTTATTATTGTTGGTATAAGTCTCCCACATACGCTCCTCAAGATAGCCCGAACACCATAAAAGCTCGATGTTTAAACCCAGTTGTACTCAGTACTGGGTTTCTGGTTCTCCATCATAAAATTGGATTCTTGGGTTAGTTCATTCAATTAAAAAAAAGATAAACAAAAACTAACGTTGGTCTACCAGTATGTACTGGGTGGTTCTAGTGTGTGGCCTATTCACTGGCCCAATTTTAAATGATATTCGAGATGCAGGTTCGCAAACAAACCTTTAAGTAAACAAAAGTAGGAAACTGCTGCCTGTGCCGGAATGTCAGAACATGATGATGCCTGAAAAGTGTCAACGGTCTTACTTGCCATGGAACTCAGCACAGAATGTTCGGTGATAACTAGAGAAGTATGGGGCATATTACCAAGCTATAGCGATAATTATCGCTAAGCTTGGTTAGCGGCCAAAATAATATCGCCGAGCTTCGCCTATTTTTATCGCTTAGGAGCCTTGATAATATCAAGGTTTATCTCCTAAGCGATAAAAGTCGTCCGAAATGCATGATTATCGCTGAAAAGTCAGCGATATTCATGCATTACCGAGCAAATGCTCTTAGCCATGTTATCCACCTTCCATTGGATAACATGGCTAAGAACTGCTCTGGGCAGGCGTTAGCTTTTGGAGATAATCGCGCATAGCGCGATTATTTCCAAAAGTTGGTAATAGGGGATAGCGATGTTAGCGACTGTTTCCAGTCGCTAACATCTTGGCACGCCCACTTTGCATGTCATTAGCGATAATTATCGCTGACATGCAAAGTGGGCCCCTAAATGCCCGCTATCGCCCATTAGCTGTCGCTAACTGGTGTTAGCGACAGCTAGGTAGTAGGGCGATTAAATTATCGCCGCTTTAGCGGGAAAAATTCCCGCTAAAGCGGCGATAAGGCCCTTGGTAATATGCCCCTATGTTATCCCAAAAATTAGCGCTGGGCAAAGATAAGTAATGTATATCAATATAACTGAAAGTAAACCGCTTGTCAGTAATTGACGTCTTACCTTTAACCTACTTGGGTTGTAATAATGGCCTCTTTGTAGCATTGTTTGCGGCCAGCGTAACCATAGGGTTCTATTAACACATTTGTGAGACACCGCATGTAAAACAAGTCTAGGCCGGACACGTTAGGGCGCTAGAGTAAAATAACATGGGTCACTATGGTCACTATTAGTCCTCACATAAGGTGCCACGTTTATGAACTCTCGGGCTGTAACAGTCCTTGTGAACAGTCACAATGCAACGATGTTTCAGGTTGGCTATAGTATATCTGACCTAACTTCTTACAAATCAGCAGTAGAAAGCTGGGAAACGCCATGCGTTTTCGCTCAGTAACTGTCTAGTCCACCAATACCAAAAATAAAACAATATAAAAATAAAGGAGGACACAAGAAGTGTCAGGGGCTGGGCATTGAGTCTCCTTCGTTCTTCTGGTCTTCCTCTGCCATAGATAAGGGTGACCCCTTCCAGTAGCTGTGGGGTGCTGGTGCAAGGCACCTAGCAGCTAGAGCCCTAGAAAGAGCCCGAAGGAGGAAAAAAGGGAAATGGTAAAACGAAACTCTGGGGAGTGGGTGAGCCATTAAGGTAGACATGGCAAACAGCTGTGCTGGAATGGTGACAAGTGGACGAATTTTTTGAAAAAATCCAAGAAGCTAGAAGGGAAAAAACCTGGGACATAAATTAGATCCGAGCGAAGAATGCAATGCAAAATAAACACTACCGAATGTGCTGCATCGCAGGAAAGTGTCCCTTGGCTCCTTCACCACCCAATTAGAATGTCGTAAAAAAGAATGGAAAAACTGGTCGCCATCTTGGATTGTAGAAGAAGTTTGAGAAACTTGGCTCGTTGAATGCTGGGCAGCTGAAGATTGTGATGTCACAGTTTGCCCCTAAAATGGCATGGAGGGGAACCAGCACAGAAGGCAAGACAGGCGTCACCAGTTAAGAGGCGGGTGGTAACCCCAGCTATGGGCGAACAAAGCAAACACAAGGAGAAGATGGACAGAGTGCAGAAACTTTTCAGACACTCACCCCCAGTCAAAGAGGGGTGAATGTCTGAAAAGTTTCAGCACTCCGTCCATCATCTCCTTGTGTTTCCTTTGTTCGCCCTAAGTTGGCAGGGTATGCCCAGGCGTGGGTCCCTTGCTCACTTTGCCACTGGATTCAAGCTAGCCTGGCTGATAAGGGGTATTACCCCGAAACTGGCCCCAGGATACTTGTTTTCAATTCAGGGAAGACCTAGCTTGGCAGTTCGGGCTGGACTGTTCCCATGATGCACAAGGTCAAGACTGATTTGCATACAGCTGGGTCTAAACTGAGGTAGTGAAGTGAGCTAAAGAACGATGATGGTTTCAACGCAGATATGTGACTGAAGGTGAGTGTCTGAAAAGTTCAAGCACTCCGTCCATCATCTCCTTGTGTTTGCTTTGAAAACCCCAGCTATGCCGCATTGTGCCTATCGTTTTCCACACAAGGAAAGTTTAGAGACTGCATACGGGGGTCCTGGGCTGGAGAGACAGAGTGCTGTTATTGCAGTGCAACAAAAAGAGAGACCTACAAATAAGTACAATGAGGTATTTACAAGAGTCAACAGGGCTTCATTAGTCAGTATCCTTGCTGGGATACCATTCAAGGGGAGATAAGTTAAGCGGCCAACTATTTTTAAGTCAGTACTAGGTATCTGTGCTCAAATGGCTATGGTATCCATACATGCATTCCCAAGATAGACCAAACATTTTTAATTTGTGGGGCACCAATGAGAAGGAGCACCAAGCATACTATGTACGTGTTCCTATTTAGCTACCTAGAAGGTCCTTTTAAGGGCATTTGCTGCAACTGCCTGATCTCTTATGGCCTTCTGTTGTGATGCTTTAGATAGTTATCTTTATTCAACCTAAATATCTCGTCCGCCCTATTACGAGTTCCATAGGACATAATGGAATTGTAATTTGGCGGGCATGATATTGTCACCTTTTTGACGGGGTAACCCTGTCTGCCAAGATCGTAATCAGGCCCATAGTTCTTTGGGAATGAGAATGGGCGGGTAAGTACAAAAATTACATGGTCAATTTAATAGTTTAACTTTTTCATTCTTCTTCGTGGTTTTCCTAAACAGAGAAATATATGTCTGACAATGCCATTCTTACATGCTTTAAATCTAGTAGATTTTCAACAAAAATTGTTCTGCTCTAGTCCTCTCTTATTCTGTATTTCCTGCAAATGACTGAAACCCAACTTATGATTCAGGGATCTCTCTCTTCCATATGTAATCAAAGGTTTTCCTGGAATGCCAATCCTAGGAATCCTACATATTTCTAAAGATTCCTTCCTGTAACCAATTATCAGCGTGCCATGTTGTGTAAAACTTCTCAGTCATTTCATAAATATAAACTCCTTAGATCCTCATCATTTTTTAAGCTTCTGTTTTTTATTGTTTTGTCTTTAAAACAACAAACAAGACAGTACAAAAATGGCATAGGTCTGTATACACCTTATTTCAACATTCAAATACATTTTGATGAAATGTAGCCAATCATGAGCAAAGACTTCACCGATGCAGTCAACAGAATCACAGACAGCTGTGTGGAGTTCACAAGGAAAGTATAACGGACTGAAAATGACCCCCACCCCCGCTTTACCTAAAGTCTTTTATGCTTCCCAGGAGAACCCTGATTTTTATAACCTGATTCCATCGCCACCACACAGCGATACATACCCCTGAGCCATTCACCTATTGTTGGTGCCTCAGCTGCCCTCCAGTGGCGAGCTATACCTCTTTTTGCCACCAATTACCTAACTGCGATTAGTATATTATCGCCCTATTCCCATACCAATCCGCATGTATCCCTAGAATTATGTTCTTGGGGTTTTGATCCACGGGAATGCCAATGACCTCCCACATAGTATTGCAAAAATGGCACTGGTATATTTAGATCACAATCCATTCCCAAATCATGTGTTTGAATGTACGCAAGGCAGCATGATACCTTATGCATTCAAGGGACCTGCTTCTCTGCAAACGACTGATTCTATCTGGAGTATAATAATTCCAGTTAAATATTTAAATTGGTTCAATCTAAGCTTTTCAGAGATAGCAGTCTATTTAGCAGCTACGTTTGCATCTCGCCAGTCCTCATCATCAAACTCGCCATTCCATTTCGATGTGAGCACTGGTAAAGGATCAGGGGTATTCACCACCAAGGTGCATTAAAAATTAGAAATGCCCATATTTTTCCCATTGTCAGTTTCTATTCTATAGGGTTACATTTTGGCATGGGGTTCCGCTTACTTTTCTACGTTTCAAGAGCAGGTCACCGATGGAAACAGCAAAAGAACTGGGATTTATGTATATCGTTCTCTGTGGTCAGATCAACAGATCATGTGTTTCAAGACCCAGACATCCCCAGTGTGGGTATACCAATGATATCATATGTTTGAAAACTAGTAAACCCAGTCACTCTGGAATCCAAAGCCCACCCAGAAGGGGCTTTCTTTTGTTAGTATTTCTCTCCAGGAAATCTACTTTAGTGCTTTGTACCAACTAGCAAATGTTATCCTCATGATTAATAACAGGGAGGCAGCTGGACTCTTACTATACAGTTGCGCTGATGGGCCATGTTGTTCATCAAAACGCAGCTCAAGTCAAAAAGCAGGGTTGTACCAGTCCCCAAATGGCCAATCATTATTGAGGACCATTTGAGCTGCTCAATAATAAAGTTTAATATCAGGAATGTCAAGCCCTCCATCAACCGGGGACTGAACACATTTGGTAAAGGCTACTTTCGGAGGGTCCCTATCCCATAGGAAAGAAGTTATGACGGATGTCAATGAGGTGAAAAAGGAAGGGGCCTTATAAAAGAATAGTTTGGTGAGATATAAAGAATTTATAGGAGGGAGAACATAGTATACAGAAAACCCCTGCCTATTATGGAGAGTGGCAGCCTCCCCCAGGCCTTCATTTGACTTTAAGCTTAAATAACAGAAGTGCGATGTTCCAGATCTGAGTTTTTTCAGGATCTATAGAAACTTGGATAGCTAGGTACTAAAAATGACCCAGAGTAAATTTAAGTTTATGAATGGTGATTTTCCTAAAGTCTCTCTTCGTAAGATTTACCAGGACAGTTTTATGCCAATTTACGTGCAAAGCTAAAGCATCTCCATATATCTCAATATTGGTCATGGGTCTAGGGATGAAGATATGTGGTTATTGCACACATAAAAAGATGTAGTCCTCATAAAGCCTATGTAATTTTCCATTTCTCTTCCACCATTTAATGCCCCAGACTTCTGCATCACCCCTAATCCAGCTTTCTAGGTTTGCATTATTAAGGAAAAGATTAACGGGGGCATCGGTGGCATGTCCCTCATTCTTTTGGAAAGGGGTGTGACTGAAAACCATTGAGGGGAACTATGTACAGCCCTGCTTTTCTCTCTCTAAATCCACACCAATGACTTTAGGTACATCACCAATTGGGATTTGGGTGACTCTTATGAGTCCCTGTACAGTGTATCATAGGTACCCAGGGCATAGGTGCACCCAAGGCCTACCAGGGGCTGCAGCATATCTTTTGCCACCCTGGGTGGCCATCCAAACTGACACAACTGGCTGATCACTCAGCTGGGGCAAGGTCGTGTAATCACCCCTTGCTTAGATATAGTATTCCTATATCTAACCTTATATCTAGACACATATACACCTATAAGTCACTCCTATGGCAGGGCTTAACAATCCTGAAGGCAGAGTGCTTGGTTGTATGTGAGATGATGCTCTAGCACGAGCTGAGCCTGTCTGCAGCTTTGTCCTAATAGCTGTTCTAGGATATTGCCATACCATATACTCTTAAGTGCATTATGAACCTCGCGGTTAAATGCTAACTTTGGCTTGGCTTTATCAAAACATGTCGTGTACGGTGTCATACGCTTTGGAATACTACCCCCTCGCCAGTTCTGGCGACGGGGGTAGCCTTCCACCCTTCTAGAGGGAGAAGACATGTTGTTCCTACTAATCCCGGTTAAAGTTAACCAGAGCCCTAGCATCACAAAATGGATGCTGCTGCCACAGACACAAGTCTGACCTCCTGCTACTGGGAGTCCAACCAGCGAGGGAGGCTTGGACAATAGGTTTCCTGTCTTGGGAGGTGCTAGCACCACCCCAGACGGGCTATAGTGTATTGGGGCAGGGAGGGCTGAATGAAATGAGACACTGCCTGGGGCACACAAGGTGTCCCATGCATAGTCCAGTTCAAACCGGTGCTGGGGCACTCCAGCCCCAGCTCTGGCGCGAAACTGGACAAAGGGAAAGGGGTGTAATCATCCCCTTCCAGGGTCCCACCCATAGGAGGGACCTAGCAGGTAATCCAGCCCCTAAATTTATTTGGTATATAGATAGGAGCTGAGTCCCAAGATTTTTAGATTTATCCTGACTGAAACTCTGAAACGAAACTCTGGACCTTCGACATCCTACTCGACGTAGAAGACTGAAGAATCTCCCTTGTGGTCAAGTAGTGACCACCATGCACAAGCAGGCACCATCAAGCGATCAACAGTTTGCTTTGTCGACGCTCCTGCTGGAGCCCGAGCACAGAGCCTGACAAGACCCAGACTTCCAGACTTCCTTCAGCCCGATCCACAGCAACAGCAAAGCTGAGACCCATGGAGGTGACGAGAGACGTGGGACCGGCCATCTTGGAAAGCCAGCGAATTGCTTTCCGTGGAACTTTTGAGGCACCCTCGAAGTTGTGCATTGGGGATTGAGAAGCCCCAGCCCCGAGCACCAACTGAACCGAAGATCAGCCCGCCACACTCCACGAGTTCTGCGTGGGGCCCTTCTGCATTTTCCTGCTCGACACGTCTGTCCGGTCACTTGCCCGTTGGCTAGTGGCCTCTGTGATGACGAAATCTTTGATTTACACCGCTGGTCTGGTTGCTCCAGACTGGCCCTTGCTCCCCTGAAAAGGAGCAGCCCATAAGACCTTGCTGGTCTGATTAAGAAGCCATCTTCCTTTTCTGCGTGGGTTGTCTTTGCCAAGGCTTGTTGACTCCAATCCGGAAGCCGACACTGCCGACAGCGAGACCCTTCGTGGGACAGTCCGTGCCCAGCTCCTGGTTATTGTCGACACCTCCTGGTCCACGTGGCTGCAGAGACAAGCTTCACGACATCACCTGATCGCATCCCGACATCGCCTGGTTCCTTCCTGGTTCCTTCCTGGTCACTGGCTAGTGACCCAGACTCTGTCCCCTCTGCTTTCAGGTACTCTTCATCCTCGATCCGCCCTTGGATCCAACCGGACACTTCTCTCCTGGTCGCCTGCAGCATCTTTCTCCAAGGCTCCATAGGAATCAGCGACGAAACCCGCTACACTTTGACACCTATGCACCCGGTTCCTGTGGGTGAGGTAACGCGAGTATTTCGGTACTCCTGTGGGTATTGACTATGCTAGTGCCCTAGTTTCAAGTAGCTTTTCCCTAATCCATCTGGAAGTGTCCTAAAAGAACTAGTTTTCATTTCTTTCGTTCCCATTCTAACTCTATGGTAACTCGCGTGTTTGTAAAGACACTGCACGCGCATCCCGTGGGCCTCCTGCTCCCTATCCTTTGGTAGTACAGTGTAGCCCCAGCGATTCTCCAGGCCCTAGGTCTTTCCTTTGTTCGTGACGTGGTTCTTATACCACTATTTTAGTATATGGTTCGAAGTGCCCCTAGGGCATTACTGTATTTTGTGCAACTTATTGTATTTTGATTAAGTATCTTGTTATGTGCTGGTGCCTCTGACCTCATAAAGAGTTCAGAGGATTGTGTTAGAAATAAATACATATATATTTTGATATACAACCTGTGTGGTGTCCTTTTACTTGGTATTAAAGGGGTTACATATGGTAAAACAGCTGGCTTCACATGCCCTCTTGAGTTTAGCCTAAGACTGCTTTGTCCATGCTACCACTAGGATAGCTGGTCTATAAGGTTGACTTTACAACCATCACCAAAAGGGTTGTTTGGACTGGTGCAAGGTGCTCACTAGAATAGTGAACATCATATACCAGGCCAACTTCTCACAAAGAACACCGGGGATCAGAGTAAAAGTTATTTTATGTAGCCCCTAAATCTGGGGCTGAAATCCATTTTTTCAAGAACACAATGGAGAAAGGCCCATGAAACAGAATCAAATGTTTTTTCTGAATCCACTAAGACTATTACCGTGGGCTCATCTATATCCTCATGTTTTTAACTATAGATTTTTGGATTGCTATATCCAAAACTCTCCGGGGCAGATTTATAAGCCCCTTGCGCCACTTTTGAGTCATTTTTCCCATGTTAAAAATGACGCAAAAGTGTCGCAAGGGCCTTGTTAATAAGCCCCTTTGTGAGTAATCTATGCATCTGACTCTCATCACTAGCTTTTCCTGGTTTGCTGCAAACGGTTTTTTACGAACTACAATTCAATTTTGCCTGTATTACCTCACCATGTGGTATAACCACTTCACTTGAGTGGGATGAAAACGGTTTGCATGCCGAGTACTGTGGCCATTGCTTGGGTTTCTAAATAAGGAGGCATTAATCATATCCTCCTTCACTGTCAGTCTACAATCTAAGTAATCAATAGCAGGGTTACTTATATTCCCTTTAAATGTCAGATTCAATCAATTCACAGTAGGTGCATTTACAAATTTCCGCTTTTCTTTAGAATCTTGCTAAATTATGAATACACAGTCTATATACCTCCGCCCCTTAGTGGATGGCAGCAACGTGGCATAGCTGACGGCAAAGCAGGTGCTCCCTGCAGTGTTTCAATACACAAAACAAAATGTCATTAATACAAAATCTCATAATTTGCAACATCACCTCAGCATACTTAAACATGTTTATGAGATGACAACACACAAAATATCAGCAAGTGCAAAACTATATTCAGATTTGATGATAGTGTACAGACAAGATACATCTAATGTTAGAGTCAGTAATCACTTTCACCCAAAAATAATTGAAAATAAAATCCTTGCATTCAGGTACAAAAGCTAGAAAAGACTGCACCAAAGGGAACAATGTACTCAGATGTATTCTCTACAAGCTACCTCAGACCGATATAATTGGCATCCCTGGAGGATGTTTCCTATTATTCTGTACAAATCATTCATAGATAAACAGACCAACAATACTACATTGAATAAATGCATACATTATTTCCTGCTATGTTATAGAGATTATTCCACCCAAGTGGGATAATATAATTTTAGCTCAGTAAAACTAATGGAGGTTCGCCCCAACATGACAAGGCGTGTTACAAATAGACTCAGACCTGGGCACTTCAGTTTTAAGCCCTAAAGCCTAAGGGTGGACTGTCAATCAGTAACACCTTCCTACCCTGTGACGAGTAAGGTACTGCCTCCTTTTCTCATTGGCTGAGCCATAACAAGGTCAGCCAATTAGAGAAGGCAGCAGTCTCAATCTGCCAGGACCACCAAGACTTCCCACTTATCACCTGTCATCACCCCTGTGGCCCAGTAAGTTTAAAAAAAATGTTTTGTGTGTGTGTATATATGAATGTATGTGTATTTGTGCGTGCGTGCACGCTGTGAGTGGCAATGTGTGTGTGTGTATGTGCTTGTGAATTGTTATACCTCGCTGTTGCTGTGCTGGCGCCCACCCAGCCCAAACACCTGCATCACACCCGGAGGAGAGCCCTCACTGTTGGGACTGCAGCTGTGCCCGTCCGGGCTGCTCTTCTGTGTTCTCTGTGTCGAGGGCCCCTGGGGGCGAAGAAAGGAGATGGGAGCAGCCGTTCCAGCACACTTCTGGCATTGTTCTAGCCTCTCAAGGTCACATGCTGATGTGGAGAAGGCTGTGGGGGGAGGGGGAGCGTTGGTTCCGTCTCCTCAAGCAGTCCAGCTTGCACCACTCGCTTGCACCGTTGCCACCAGTGCGCCTGGCCTTCTCGCGGAGGTGAGTAGGCCCCGATGTGCTGCAGGGTGATAGGATGCTTGGCGTTTGGTGCTTGTTAAGTGGCTGGGTGGCCAGCATTTTCAGTCTGCTCTGGCAGCCAGGAGGCCTTTGGTTGAGATCAGTGGTCGAAGTGGGGAAAAAAAAGTAGGGGAACTGTGGGTGGAGAATCAGGGGGCGGGAATAACTGAAGATTGAATCAGTGGGCGGAGTCAGGGGTGTGGCTAGAAATAGCAAAACATACCAATTTTTAGTACGTTTAGCATTTCACTGATCAGTTACAGCTTATAAAGTTATTTAATTAAAACAATGGATAAACATGTTTATTTGAGGTTTAATTCAGGAAAAAGCAAACACTCATAGGGAATACAGGTTTATGTAAAGCGTGTGAAATATAAGCAGGAACAACATGTTACCTTAATGCTTTTACTCTCATTGTTCAGAAATGCTATGATTACGTACGGTAATCCCCATTACTCTTAGTCCTACTCGTCCTCGACCCAGTCATCACTCATGAGGTATTCCACACGACAGGAAACAAAACAGGAAACGCTTTCTGACTCCACCCACCCTCCTGTCAGGTGCTATAATACACCTCACCACCAGAAGCAAATCCTGATGTACCAAGCACCAAAGGCCTGGAAAGGGAGGGCGGGCGGGTCGTATGACTGGGTCGAGGACGAGTAGGACTAAGAGTAATGGGGATTACCGTACGTAATCATAGCATTACCTCTACGTCCCTCTTCCTCGACCCAGTCATCACTCATGAGGCATACCAAAGCAACCCCACAAAGGCCTTTGGCACACCACAAACAGAAACAGAACAGACACCAAGGAGTGCAGCAAGACACAGTTTAATAACAAACAGAAATAAACAGAATCAAACAGATGGGGGGATCCCCACAACTTGCAACACACCAGAACCAAAATTAGGGCGGCCAGACAGAGCACAATTCAAGCGATAATGTCGCACAAACGTGGACTCGGACGCCCAGGTAGCCGCCCTACAGATCTCCTTAAGGGGAACCCCATGGAAGGCAGCCCAGGAAGCAGACACACCCCTGGTAGACCTCGCCTGAACCCCAGACGGGCAAGGCAAACCAGAGCCCTGGTAAGCCAACAAGATCACAGCCTTGATCCAGCGACCCAAAGTAAGACGAGAGGCAGCCTTACCTCTACCAGCCAAACCAAAGGTCACGAAGAGGGAGTCAGA
Organism: Lissotriton helveticus; assembly: GCF_964261635.1. Classification (NCBI taxonomy): domain Eukaryota; kingdom Metazoa; phylum Chordata; class Amphibia; order Caudata; family Salamandridae; genus Lissotriton; species Lissotriton helveticus. Next base: position 1,613,579,352 of record NC_136057.1, read on the forward strand.
AGACCGAAACCCAGCAGAACGAGCAACATAAACAGACAACGCCCTCCTCACATCCAAGGAATGTAGCAAGACATCAGAAGGAGAGGAAGGAGAAGGACAGAGAGAAGGAAGAACCAACTCCTGGGAGGAATGGAAACGGGAACAAATTTTTGGCATAAAACCGGGGTCCAAGGAAAGGACCACAGCGTCGTCCAGAAACCTCAAAAAGGGGGGAGAACAACGCAAAGCCGTAAGCTCTCCCAACCTCCGAGCAGATGTAACAGCCACCAAAAAAGCTACTTTGAAAGACAGGAATTTCAACTCCACGGAATCCAAAGGCTCAAAGGGAGGGGACTGCAAGGCACCCAGAACCAAAGAGAGATCCCAAGGAGGAACCGGAGAGCGGACAGAAGGAGCAGAAAGAGAGAAACTCCTAAACAGACGGGAAACCAGCAACCCGTCCGAAGGAAGAAGAGAAGCCGGATCACGAAAGGCCCGAATAGCAGCCCACTGACCCTTCAAAGTGGACAAAGCATAGTGTTTTTGAAAACCATCCAAAAAAAACTGCAGAATAGAAGAAACATCACAAGAGGTAGGAGACAGATCCAGGGCAACACACCAAGAAGAAAAAGAAGCCCAGTGTTTCGAATAGGAGGACAGAGTGGACTTCCGACGAGACGCCTGCATCACAGTGATGAGGTGGTCGGGCAGACCCCGGACTCCAAGAGACAACCGTTCAACCTCCAGACCGCCAAGGTGAGAGGAACCAACAGGGAGGGAGACGGGGAACACAGTGGAGAGGGGTAGCGGGGCAGGATCCACGGAGGGCCCACCGCCAGACCCAGAAGCAGAGGAAACCAGGAGTGGCGAGGCCAATAAGGGAGAACAGCCACCACCCGAGCCCCCACCCGTCGAACCTTCAGTAAGAAAGCAGGGATCAGAGGAAAGGGGGGAAACGCATAGAGGAACCAAGGAGGCCAAAGGACAGACAAGGCATCCACCCCCCAAGCCTCCGACTCCGGGGTCCTGGAACAGAACAGGGGAAGCAAGGCATCGGACCTGGAGGCAAACAGGTCCAGAACCGGAGTCCCGAATCTCCGGCAGAGCAACCGGAAAATCCGAGGGGCCAGACACAGGGAGAGAGAGGACGGGAACTTCCGACTCAAGGAATCGGCAACCACGTTGTCCACACCCCGAATGTGCACAGCAGAGAGAGCCACCAGATGACACTCGGCCCAACTCGCAATTGCACATGCCACCAAATTCAGGGAGAGGCAGCGGGTACTGCCCTGGTGGTTGATGTAGGCCACAGTCACAGTGTTGTCCGACCTCACCAATACGTTGCACCCCAGAAGATGATCCTTGAGAAGGCGGAGAGCCCTCTCCACCGCAGACAGCTCCATCCAATTGGAAGAGCGGTGCGACTCCGAAGGAAGCCAACGTGCCTGCACCGACCAACGGCCCAGAGTCGCACCCCAACCGAAAGCGCTGGCATCCGTCGTCAACACCAAGGGGGCCGGAGGATGGAACCACATGCCCCTCGACAGATTCGAAGAGTCCAGCCACCACTGGAGAGCAGACACCAACTCTGGAGTCACAGGCACAGGAATCGAGAAGTCCTGGACAGGAAAGGGGACCCAACTCTGAACATGCCACAACAGAGGCCGAAGATGAGCCCTGGCCCAGGGCACCGTGAACACCGTGGCAGACATGTGGCCCTGAACCACCAGCCACTGCAGCAGAGGAGCCGAATCCCGGGAAAGCAACCTCCTCAACAGCAACTGAAGACGCAGAATCCTGGACTCCGGGAGAAAAACCATGCCCAGAACTGAGTCGAACACGGCCCCAATGAAAGTTCTCCGAGTGGCAGGCTCCAGGTGACTCTTCGGCAGATTGACCAGGAACCTATGATCCTCGAGCGTACGCATGGTCAAGGAAAGGTGGCGAGACATGACCTCTGGAGATGGAGACTGCAGCAGCCAGTCGTCCAAGTAAGAAAAAACGGACACCCCCAGGAGATGGAGATGAGCCACCAAGGGAGCCGCCACCTTGGTGAACACCCTGGGGGCGGACCGGAGACCAAAGGGGAGGACGCAAAACTGCCAGTGACGACCCTCCAGGCAGAAGCGCAGGTACTGCTGATCCACCAACGCCATCGGAACATGAAGGTACGCATCCTGGAGATCCAGAGAGGTGAACACCCAGCCCTCCTGGATCAATGGGATCACCCTCTGCAAAGTATCCATTTTGAAAGTGATCTTGCGCACAAACAAGTTCAGGGCCCGAAGATTGATGACAACACGGAAACCCCCCGTGATCTTCGGGACCACAAAGACAACCGAATAAGTCCCCAGTCCACGTTCCAGGGGGGGAACCGGGACAATCGCCAGTTTGTTGAACAGAACCTGAACACCCTCCAACAACCCCAGACGACGAGACGGGTCCGAAGGCAAGGGGGTCACCACAACACCCGAGGGAGGCGGAGGAGACAGGAACTCTATCCGGTAACCCCTGGACACAACATCCAGTACCCACTGGTCGGAGGTTGTCAACAACCAAGCAGGGAGGAACAGCCGCAGCCTCCCACCAACCGCGGGCCGACCACCAGCGAGATCGGGCACTGGAGCGGCGTAGTCAGGAACGAGGAGCGCCAGATCCACCATCCGGCTGGGGCTTCTTCTGGAATCTCCGAGGAAAGGACCCACGAGCACCACGCTGGCCCTTAAACGAGGACTGCTGAAACCTGGAAGGCTGGCGAAAGGACCTGGCATTCGAAAAGGAGGAACCCTTATGAGAAGGGGCAGGACGGAAGGACAAAGAATGCTTCCTCTCCTTGAAGACTTTATGGAGCTTGTCCTCCAGGGCGTCCCCAAAAAGAAGAGTACCTGAAAACGGCAACCGTAAGGCCATAGAACGCTGCGCCGCATCCGTCTTCCAACCCCGCAGCAGTAAGTTCCGACGGGCAGCCACAGAGGAACCACAAGACAGAGCAGAGGCCCGGACCGAGTCAAAGGCAATGTCCGAAAGGAACTCCGATTGACGTTCCATAGACTCCAGCAACTCCGGACAAGTGCCCCCCTCCTGCATAGTCGAAAACAAAGTCTTGAAGTCAGCCAACAAAGACTGTGCAACATAAGCACCATAAACACCCGACCGAAGAGCCAGGTGAGAGCCAGCATAGGACTTCTTCAGAGCAGAGTCTATCTTCTTATCAACTCCATCCTTCAGGATATTATCATCAGCCATGGAAGGCCGACCCACCAGGGAAGCAACAATAGAGTCCACCTGCACTGAATCAGGCAGGGCAACCTCCAAATCCTGCAAAGGATACAGTTTAGACATGAACCTGGGCAAAGAAATATGGTCCGGGTCTTTCCACTCTTTAAGAAGGACATCCATAACAAAGGGGTGGACGGGCAAGGAAGAAGACACAGGCCTCCGAAACTACGGCAGAACAGCATCCTGGGAGGTACTGGGCACAGAGACCTCAGGGAAACCCATATTCTCCCTAACATGACCAAGAATATCAGGCAACAGTTCCCTTGAAATGTACTTGCCCTGCAGATCCACCGCACCCAAAGCGGACTCATCAGAGGAAGCAGAGGAGGAGATATCAGAATAAAGGAGAGCAGGGGACTCCGAGCGACCCCCAGCACCCTTCTTGGAAGCCTTGAGCTCGGACAGCGTCTCCAAAATCAGCAGCTTCAGCCTCTTCGAGTCACCCAGACCAGCACTCCGACCACCAGGGGCAGAATCACCACTGTCGGAAGAGGACGACCCAACAGGAGAGACATGCTTTCTCTTCCTATGGTGTTTCCCCATCGTAAACAGCAAATCCACAAGACACAGCAAACCAGCAAAGCAGTACGGAACGCACAGCAACTCCACAAGTGGCACAGAAGAAAAGAAAACGAATCCCGCCATAAATAGGAGGAAAACACTCACCCCACAGCTGCAGCCCCTTGGAAACCGAGGATGTAGAAGGAGGGGCAGAAAAACGAGACATCCAGGAGCTCCGACGAAGGAAAAACACCCCGAGTCATCAAGGCGGAAAGGAGACGATGACGTCATCGCAAGGAGCCGTGCAGCCAATCAGGAAGGAAGTCAGGGAACCCGGAGCCCACCCGGGTGCCCGCTCATGCAAAAATTAGTATCCGAGGACGAGAACGGCATCCCGCCTCCAGCCTCGACAACGCGGCCCAACACAAGAATAAATACGGCCCCCGCACTGCCAAACGAAGGGGGGACGGAACCGGAGCCAGGAGGTGAGTGCGCCCCGCCCTAAAGAGAACGGAGAACGCGGGCAGCCAGTCCGCTACCTACCGCAAGCAAAGCGAGTGCTCCACCAAATGAGCCCACGCCCCTGCGTCCGTCAAAGGGCAGGGCGCGAGGGTAACAGCCACCAAATGCGCGCGGAGACAAGCAAAGAGTCCAGGATCCAGGGGCAGAAACCACGGGGACCCGAGAAGCCCCGCAACCCAGGGTCCCCGTCACGAGTGAAGTGCAGGAAGCCCAGCAGCCCGCCTTCAAAAGAGTCCCACGGAGGTCCATGAGCACCCCCAAGGCCCAGCAAAGGAGGAAAACCACAGGACAATCGAAGCAGGTAAGTGCCCGGCACTCACCCAAGCGTCACCCATCAGCATCCAACCGACAGGAAACAAAACAGGATTTGCTTCTGGTGGTGAGGTGTATTATAGCACCTGACAGGAGGGTGGGTGGAGTCAGAAAGCGTTTCCTGTTTTGTTTCCTGTCGTGTGGAATACCTCATGAGTGATGACTGGGTCGAGGAAGAGGGACGTAGAGGTAATCCATGATTATTTTTTGTCTCAAACATTGAGGTCATGAATACAGGGCTCCTCCTGTACACATGTGTTAAGCAGGGCTCAGAAGAGAAAGGGACTCTTCAAGAGAATCTAGACTCACGGAAAACCACAAAGGCTCCTTCATATTCCTGTCAGCTAGCTAGCTGCTCAATCATAATGTAGAAAAAAGAACAACTGGTGGACAGAATGCAGAACAATATCATACATTCACCCCAGTACAGAGATCTGGGCCTAAATCCATTGATTTTTTTGCTCACCATGCCATTCCAGTTTTACCCAGCCATATGCAAATCAGTCTTGACACTGCGCCCAAGGGGAACAGTCCAGCCCGAACTGCCAAGCCAGGTCCTCCCTGGACTGGAAACAAGCATCCTAGGACCGGTTTCGTGCTTTCAGCCCTCATCCGCCAGGATAGCTTGATTCCAGTGGCATGGAGATCACGGGACTCATGTCTGAGCATACCTGTCCCACTCGGGTGACAAATGCAAAAAGAACAATTGATGGACAGAATGCAGAACAATGTCATACATTCACCCCAGTTCAGAGATCTGGACTTAAATCCATCTTTTTTTCTCACCATGCCATTCCAGTTTGGACCCAGACATATGCAAATCAGTCTAGATTCTGCGCCCAATGGGAACAGTCCAGCCCGAACTGCCCAAGTGTCCTTTCATTCAGGAAGTGAACACAAAGCAGTACCCACTGAACTATGCACATAACATATTGCTCTTTGATATGCATGGTACATGTTCTTTGCAGCAGGCATATTACCCCTCTGCACTACCTTAGATGAGTAAAACAGCCACTAGACAGACCATGCTCCCATCTCTCTCCAGCAGGTAATTTGATCACCAAAGTTATCTTGACACTTGTATTGTTGACCGAAACCTGCTGAATATACAAAGAACTTTGCAGTGTTTTTGAAACTTCTGCACTTGTACAAAACCGGTCTCCCCAAACTAATTTGGCCCCCTAACCTTCAAGTCGCCCTGGGGAACGCCTGCTCCTGCCCTTTCACTGCTCCTGTCCAGTCAGTACTCCTGCTCATGCTCGATCAACACTCCTGCTTCATAAATTTCCCTGCCCCCTCCCTTCTCCCGGCCTGTTACTTCTCCTGCCCTGTTCACTGCTCCTGCCCTGTTCACTGCTCCTACCCTGTTCACTGCTCCTGCCCTGTTCACCGCTCCTGCCCTGTTCACCGCTCCTGCCCTGTTCACCGCTCCTGCCCTGTGCACCGCTCCTGCCCTGTTCACTGCTCCTGCCCCGTTCACCGCTCCTCTCCCGTTCACCGCTCCTGTCCCGTTCACTGCTCCTGTCCGTTCACCGCTCCTGCCCGGTGACCGCTCCTGCCCGGTCACCGCTCCTGCCCGGTCACTGCTCCTGCTAATGCCTAATCACTGCTTCTGCCCCTTCACCTCTCCTGCCCGGTCACCTCTCCTGCCCGGTCACCTCTCCTCTCCTGCCCTGTCACCTGCCCGTCACTTCTTCTGCCCGGTCACTTCTTCTGCCCGGTCACTTCTCCTGCCCGGTCACTTCTCCTGCCCGGTCACTTCTCCTGCCCTGTTGCCTCTCCTGCCCTGTTGCCTCGCCTTCCTCGTCACTTCTCCTGTTCCAGTCACTTCTCCTGTCCCAGTCACTTCTCCTGTCCCAGTCACTTCTCCTGTCCCGTCACTTCTCCTGTCCCTTCACTTCTCCTGTCCCGTCACTTCTCCTGTCCCGTCACTTTTCCTGCACCGTCACTTCTGCCCCGTTCACTGCTCCTGCCCCATTCACTGCTCCTGCCCCATTCACTGCTCCTGCCCGGTTCACTGCTCCTGCCCCGTTCACTGCTCCTACCCTGTTTACTGCTCCTGCCCTGTTCACCGCTCCTGCCCTATTCACCGCTCCTGCCCTGTTCACCGTTCCTGCCCTGTTCACCGCTCCTGCCCTGTTCACCACTCCTGCCCTGTTCACCGCTCCTGCCCCTTTCCCCGCTCCTGTCCCGTTCACTGCTCCTGTCTGTTCACCGCTCCTGCCCGGTCACCGCTCCTGCCCGGTCACTGCTCCTGCTCCTGCCTAATCAATGCTTCTGCCCCTTCACCTCTCCTGCCCCGTCACCGCTCCTTCCCCGTCACCTCCCCTGCCCCATCACCTCTCCTGCCCCGTCACCTCTTCTGCCCCGTCACGTCACCTGCCAATCACTTCTCCTGCCCGGTCATCTCTCCTGCCCTGTCACGTCACCTGCCCGTCACTTCTTCTGCCCGGTCACTTCTCCTGCCCGGTCACTTCTCCTGCCCTGTTGCCTCTCCTGCCCTGTTGCCTCGCCTTCCCAGTCACTTCTCCTGTCCCAGTCACTTCTCCTGTCCCGTCACTTCTCCTGTCCCATCACTTTTCCTGCACCGTCACTTCTGCCCCATTCACTGCTCCTTCCCCATTCACTGCTCCTGCCCCATTCACTGCTCCTGCCCATTTCACTGCTCCTGCCCCGTTAACTGCTCCTGCCCAGTTACAAATCCTGCTCATGCCTAATCACCACTCCTGCCCCATTACTTCTACTGCTTCATCACTTATCCTGCCCCGTCACCTCTCCTGCCCCGTCACCTCTCCTGCCCCGTCACCTCTCCTGCCCGTCACCTCTACTGCCCCATCACCTCTCATGCCACGGGGGCCTCTCCAGCCCCTTCCCCGTCACCTCTCCTGCCCCATCACTTCTCCTGCCCGGTGACCTCTCCTGCCCGGTCACCTCTCCCGTCCGGTCACCTCTCCTGTCCAGTTACCTCTCCTTTCCTGTTGCCTCTCCTGCGGCGTCACTGCTCCTGCACTTTTCCTGCCTCGTCACATTTCCTACCCGTCACTTTTCCTGCCCTGTCACTTTTCCTGCCCCATCACTTTTCCTGCCCTGTTCACCGTTCCTGCCCGTTCACCGCTCCTGTCCTGTCAGCACTCCTTCCGGATCACCGCTCCTGTCCCATCACTTCTCCTGCCCCGTTCACTGCTCTTATCCGTTCACTGCTCCTGCGGTTACCGCTCCTGCCTATGCCTAATCTCCGCTCCTGCCCCTTCACTTCTCCAGCCCCATCACTTCTCCTGCCCCGTCACTTCTCCTGCCCCCTCCCTCCCCACCCCCTCTCCCGGTCACCTCTCCTGCCCTAGTACCCCTCCTTTCCTGTCGCTCCTGTCGCCTCTTCTGTCTGGTCACTGCTCCTGCCCAATTCACTCTGTGTACAACATTAACAAATTACACAAGGTGTCAAGTTCCCCACCTACTCTGTCTGGGGAAAGCCCCGCTGTAATCACCAACTCCAATCTCACTGGCACTTGATATGTTAAAGGCAGAGGGCGGGCGCATTGTAATTCGAAAGGGGGTAATCAGCCTCAATCGGAATGACAATGGGCCTGCCCTTGGTCTGTGCGAGCTCAGGGGGAGCGGGGGCTGCTGCAGCCTCTGGAGTTCACAGAGAAGTGCGAGCAGCCCCTGGAATCTAATGAAAAAAGTTATCGTTTTTAAGCCAGACTATTCTTGCCATTCTGCAATGCTTTTTTGAAAGTAAGAAGTAGGGGAACGGACTGAAATCATTTTTAGAAGTAGGGGCACCGCGTGCCCTTCCGTTCCCGCCCACTTCTACCACTGGTTGAGATGGAAACAGAGGGGTATGACATGCTAAAGCCCCCCTGATCTACCAAAAGTCTCTGGACCTAGCCTCTGAGTGCAGAGATTGTTTGCTGACGGCCCCTTTCTGACATTCTAAATTGGTGTGGTGGGGTGAGAGGCAGGAGCAGGTCCTCAGATCAGGGGTGAGGTAAGTGTTTTGGCGACTTACTCCATTTCTGCAAAAGCATACTCTCATCGATCCTGATTTCTTTTCCTGATTCCTTGGTGACTCCTTCCTGGGTCATCATTGCAGACAATGACAGAGTGATTTGGTGTCTTTTTCTCTTTTAATCCTTATCTTACAGAAGCAAGTGTAAAAACACCCTAACATGAGCGCCAGTGAAGCGCCAGTAATAGACCTGCTGGGAGCCTAAACACTGGTGTAATCGCTGAAGTCTTGGGCCGCTGGGACTACATGTTCGAGATCACTAGTGGTCTTAGGAATAACTATTAAAATGTTACTCCAGTACTCAGGGAGCCATTTTTCTTGGGTCTATGGAGAGGTGCTCTACCTGGTCTAGTTGGTTTATATCCTGGTGTCGGGTACAAAGTTTTGTTTCGGTCTGGACTCTCATGGACACCTGTGGTCACCTGTGATTGAAGTGCGCAGTGGAACCCACCAGCCTTTGGATCCAAGATGGGGTGGTGGCGGCAGGGTGATTGTGGGTCTAAGACAGGGATGAACACAACTTTAGATTGCTTCATTCAGAGAGCGGTGGGTTTGATCAACAAGGAAACTGACCTGGTCGAGTGACACCTATCCTTATCACCCGCACCCCGTAAACCGCCTGCAGGCCATAAGCAACAGTTGCCTGCACTCCGACTATTGGGGCACAACAATTTATCCGCCAACTACCATGAGCCATTTAAGGAGACAACAAATGGCATTCCTGTGGAATTAGGGGAGGCAAGGGGGGCAAGTAGGACTCTGACAACCTCCACCCTTGTGCCATCTCCCAAGAGTTCTGTGCCATCTGTTCCCCTAAAGGCACAGGGGGAAAATGCAAGAGGGAGAAAGGGAACTCTAAAGCCAAGAGGTTATGCCACAAGACTCTGGTGGGGGGGAATGTGGGGGGTGGTTCATTGTGTTTCGCTCAGGAAGAACTACAGGCTTTGTGCGACAAGCTTCTGCTAGGAGTAGAAGAGTGCTTAGAACTCTTATTCCAGCGAGAGAGTAAAAGTGAAACTGAGATTACTTCGCTGGGAGATGCACTACCCCCAAAAAATCCATAGTCTGAAGTATGCCGCCACAACTTGGGTGGCAAGGAAAAGAGTGTTCCAGGGGGGAAAGAGTGCAACTAGGTGGAATTGAGAGTGCACTCACAGTTGGAGGTTAGTACTAATAGTCCAAGTGAGATTGGTACCCGAGAGCCAGGGCAAGGGTTGGAAGGACAAACAGTTGGTGGTAACGTGGAAGGGTGTAGGAGTAGAGGGACTCACGAAGATAGACCTGCAACGTTAGATCACTTGGGTAAGGATAAGATGGTTGGTGCCTTAAGGTTGCCCCCTGAGGCCTGCCTATATGTTGTCATACTGAACAACGTTCCTATTTTGGTAGAAGGTGCAGGGGATTGAATCGCACAAATACGGGATGACCATTGAGAATCCGCAAAGACACGCCATACTCTGGAAAAAGACTCAGGACAAACAAGAGGAGTCAGGGCAGTCACTAAGGAGACTACACTCAATCCAAAACTGACACGGCGCAAAGAGTCGGCTCCCCTAACCAGCAATCAGACTCGGACGATATCGACAGGTCCTCTGGACCAGAATCAAGGCATCCCCTAGAGAAGGTAATTCTGGCACTTGAACAGAGCGGGGGAGACGAAGAACCGAAAGATGATGCTCCACCCACGGACCGCGAACCGAAGGATTTGGGTGCTGCAAGTTGAACGCTGGCGGGGAAGCACTACGGACTAGCTCTCACCCCCCCTTCTTCTTTCCTTTCTTTCTTTTTCTATCTTTTTCTATCTTTTATCTTTTGCTGCCCTATTCTTTCTGTTCTTGTCCCTTCTTCGAAGAGTGCTGGGCCTCAAACGGTAGTCAGCCAGGACACCTGAGCAGCAAAAACTGTAGGAGTCGGAGATTTGGGGTTTATTATTGGACAGACCGACCTATCCACACTGACCAAGGGCTGCTTCCAGAGATGGGGGAGGGCATAAGGTTGAGGGGGATGGAGGTAGGTGGGGTGGGGGTTGGGAGGGGTTTTGCGCAGTTGGGTTCCAAATGTTTATATTTTTGTTTGTCAAGCACAAAGATCACTAAACCAGGATTATCATGGGGGAATTCCACTCCCACCACCCCCTCGACTGTAACAATACTGTTGTAATGTCGCCAGAGGTAACATGATCAGACATCCGACTCTGACGGTTATGACCTGGAAAGGTAATGGACTGAGGGACAAGATTAAACGTGGACTAGTGTCACAGCATATTAAGCGACTCCACCGAGATGGGACAATGTTACAAGAAACGCATCTCATGGGTACACAGTGCGGTTTTATCGCTCGCAGGGCCTACAGGGTCCTGGCACACTCTGGGTTCAACTCTGGGGCAAGGGGGGTGGCGATCCTGATTAGAAAAAACATTCCCTTTCAAATCGCACGTCTTTGGCACGATCCCTTGGGTAGATTTGTGGGAGTCCTGTGGCTATGGGGACGGACTGAGGTCCTCCTGATATGCGTCTACGCACCCCCCAGGTTGCAGGCTTCCACCATGACGAAAGTGATTGACTTACTGATTGAGGCACCCTCAGCCCTACATGTGGTAGGAGGCATCTTTAATGATGTACTGGATCCTGGTCTGGATCGCTTTGGAGGGGGAGTCAGATCCACATTGACCACACCACTACGACATTTCTCCACAATGCTGGGACTGACGGATATTTGGAAGGACAAACATCCCCAAACTAGACAGTTCTCCTTTTACTCGGGGGCTCATGACACACATTCTAGGCTTGACTACATATTTTTGTCCCAGGGGGGAAATATGTGACGCAGGGTGTGCTGACTATACCGCCAGAGGCCTCTCGGACCACTCCCCACTCTTGGTAGAGATAGGTTTGCGGGACGGTGCACTTAGTTGAAGACTGTGCCCATGGGACCTGCAGAACGTGAAAATCGCAAGAGGAATTAGGGCAGACACTGAAGTTTATTTCTTAAAAAAATATGGACTCTGTCCCTGCTAGAGTGAAGGTCTGGGAGGCCTATAAGACGGTACTATGGGATACGGCCCAGAATCGTATAGCATGGGAGAAAAAAGAAAAGGACAAGTGTCTGACAGAACTGGAACACAAAATAAACGACTTAGATAGACAGGTTGCCCAGAGCAACGACCCTGAAAAATCCCTTAAACTCGCATCCCTAAGGCTGGAGTACAAGGAACTGGCCTCCGACAACGCCAGGAAATTGCACCTGGCGACACTACACCGCCTTTACAAGGTAGGCAACAGGGCTGTGAAGCTCCTAGCCTGGCTTAGCATGCGAGAGGTTCAAAATAGATGGGTGAAACAAGTGGTAGACCTCCAGGGGACCTAAGAGTCTACGGACGAGGGCGTGGCCACAGCCTTCGCTGAATACTATAGGGACCACTAACGGGTGCGGCCACTAAAATCACAGGCAGAGATACAGGAGTATCTGGGGCAATACCCTCCCCAATGCTAGAAGAGGTGAAAATCCAGCCCTGGACGAAGATCTGTCACGGACTGAGGTTCGAGAGGCGGTGGCAAAGTTGTGCCCCGGGAAGACCCCTGGCACCAATGGAATACCCGCGGAATTCTATAGGTAAAACATGGATATTCTATGTCCCCACCTTCTCAGGCTCTTCATAGATGCCCAAAAGAATAGGACTCTCCCCACGGGCCTGTGGCTGCCATGGCCACTATTGTGGTCATATGCAAGGAGGGCAAGCCACATGATCAATGTGGGTCCTATAGATCCATCTCTTTGCTGAACTCGGAAGTTAAGATCCTGGCCACCATTCTAGCGACTCACCTTCTGGGGGTGATCAAGGGTCTGATCCATGAAGACCAGTCCGGATTTATGCCAGGCAGATCTACCCGGCTGAACCTTAGACGCACACACAACTGGCTATGGAGGTGCGAAACTGGACGAGTCCGCAGGTGTTTTTATCATTGGACACAGAAAAAGTGTTCCATGCTGTCAACTGGCAGTTCCTCGACACTACCCTGGCTAAATTTGGACTAGAGCTGAAATTCCGAAGCTGGGTGGCACTCCTACATAAACAAACGATGGCCACAGTGTGTGTCAATGGTCGGTGCTCGGCACCTTTCCCTATCGCAAGAGGGACGAGACAGGGCTGCCCACTGTCACCTTTCCTCTTTGTGCTTACTCTAGAGTCGCTGGCCTGTGCCATTAGGATACACCCTTCGATGCGGGGCTTCAATATCACAGCCACGGACACAGAGGAGGAGAAAATCTCTCTCTATGTGAACGATATTCTGATGTACATCACACACCCCGAAACGACCATACCGGCCCTTTTCGACTTGATTACGAACTACGGACAACACCGGGGGTACAAAATAAACTGGAATATATCTACACTGTACTGTCCGACTAACACACAACTAGACTGCTCTCTGCCCAGAGAGCTGCGAGTAGTGCTGAAGGGCTTTAAATATCTGGGTATTTTCATCTCGCCCCACGCAGAGGTGTGTAGACGGGAGAATTTGGGCGTAATCCTGAGCAACTTTAGGGCGGACATGGAGAGATGGAAAGATCTTCCTCTCACCTAGTTAGGTCGAGCTGCTCTCTTTAAAATGATCACCCTGTCTCAACTCTTATATGCCCTCTAGAACTCGTACCATCTCCTACCCAAGGCCATCTTCACAGAAATAGATAGCAAAATTAGATCACTAATATGGCAGGACGGTCACCCCAGAATTGCAGTTCGGATACTGCAGCGTAACCCCTACAATGGAGGGACCGCACTCCGTGACAGAGGACTATTATTGAGCATCTCACCTGATTCCCATAAACGAATGAACACACAAACACAGAGAACACCCCACATACCGTCTCGAGAGAGAGGCAATGCAACCCCATACATACCTACATTACCTCTGTGGGGAGAAGGGTAGCTCATGTCTACTACCCGCAACACAAGTGACCTTGCTGGCATGGAAGAGGGCTAGCAAGACCTTGGGCTGGACTAAACAGATAACGCGGACCACAACGCTCTGGGAAGGGACTTGATTTAGGGAATTACACAAACTCACAGGGTTAGAGACCTGGGACCTTCTTGGGATCTCCACGATAGGGGACATTGTCGAAAAAGGGGAGCTTTAAACATAAGCAAAATTCAAGCAAAAATACAACAGGAACGATTCCCAATTCCTTAAGTACGCAAAATTGCAACATGCGAGGTGGGCGGAAAACATCCCCAGGGAGCAACTTCCGGAATACGCATCCCTGGAGGGTAGGCTCCTGCAGGAGGAGCTGATCGGTAAAGCGATCTCCCTCACATATAAAACCATCAATAACAATATCCCTGATGGGATGCTAGGTCTCCAAGCAAGGTGGGAGAAGGATGTGGGGTCCATGGAAGATATTGATTGTGAGGCAGCATTAATGCACCCCAGGGAGGGGGCCATAAAGGCACGACTTCAACTCATTCAACTGTAAATACTGCACTGAACATACTATTATAGAGATTGGCTACATAGGATGGGATGGTCAGAGTCACCGCTTTGCCTGATGTGCACGCCACTAAAAGTGATTTTTACCATGGGATCTGGGCGTGTCCCACACTCCTACCATACTGGACGCAGGTGATTGAACTATTAGGAACTGTCCTAGGGGTAACGTTGCCGATGGAGCCCAAATTTGTGATACTGGGGATCTCAAGCGAGGTGGACATAACTAGAACGCACTTGATTTTTGCTTCTTTGGGGTTGGTGATGGCCAAAAGGGACATTGCCAGAGATGGGGAGTGGCCGAAAAACCGACCACCCAGGAGTGGATGAAAGGAATGGATATGTACATGACTGCTGAGCACGTCACATATTGTAGCAGAGGGTGCCCGAAACAATTGCACAAGATCTGGGACCCCTGCAGAAAACACTTTGGGTTGGATATGAGAGGTGACACGCAACAGTCCACCAGACACACCGCACAGGAGACACAGACATAGAGACCCGAGCCAATAACACTTTAAAGATTACTCCTTCAACCTACCAGAAACTGTTCCCTGGTTCAGGATGCAACCACATAACCATGACGACAGTTACCTCTGGCATACACTGTTTTCAATTTATCAATGGAAGGGAAGGGGAGGTGGCTTTGCTGATAATGATCATATTTGTAACGGTTTGAGATCTAATTTCATTAATGCACCATGTAAGAATTCTTTTGTGCTGATTGTTCAGTTGAATAAAAGAAAAAAAAATAATAAGAAAAAAAAGAAAAAAAACATTTAATTGGTTATGCTCTCATGCTGGCTTTGGCCATGCCGATGCATGCCAAATTTTGATGGTCAGGAGAGTTGCTTGGGTGGGACTGTATTGTGAATTTTAGCGACCAGTTGATTGTTCATCACTTACTTACCTCAGGTGCACGCCTAAACCAGAGAGGATCTAATATTGTAATTCTACCTCTGGGTTTCTTTTACAGGTATTTGAGCGAGAGGAAGGGATCATCAGGCTGGCAGCACCAAAGACTTGAACAGCTAAGTAGATCATAGTGGGCAACTGCTGGTACAAGTAGCAACCTTATACCACTAAACCTGCATTCTCCACTAGCAGAGGCTGATTGACTGCCCCCAAACCAGGATGACTCTATAGTAAATGGGAGGGAGGGTATACAAGCTGTTGACGTGTCACCTTTTCCATCTAGTTTAACTTGCACCGTGCAGGGACAGGGAGGCACCCGGCTACCATGGGGATGTGAGTGAGCCTGGTGCAGCCAGATAAGAACTATCCCTGATCCATGCAGAATGATCGATACAAAACTAGTATATGGCCCCACTGTGTCATTTTGCCCCTGGAGTGCCACAGACATCACTGTTATGCTGTAATGTAGCAGGAATCAGGAGCAAGTCAGGAGATCCAGATTGGGGCACTTTTGTGGATAGCTATGACATTTGCCTCTTCCAGGAAACATGGGCGGTTGAGCAGGTAAACAAGTGTGGTTTTAGACTTATATCCTGGCAATCAAATCAAGTGCTGGGCATCCCTCGGGGAGGGGAGGGGCTTTTGGTGTAGATGTTGTCCACCCTTTCTTACTCAGTTACATCTGTTCACCTGGAATCCCTGGATGTCCAAACTCTGTTATATACAAGGCCAAAACTAAATCCTATCATGCTCATTAACTTCTACAACAGGAGTGCTATCCACAGGCAGGAATCCAAGCATTACATCTTATGGATAGAGTACTTCAGGAGCATGTAAATACCTATATGGTGATCATAGTGGGGGATTTAAATTTTAAATTTGAGCCTAGCAGCTTGCTTAGTGTCTTGACCAGAGATGAGAACCCCGTGTGGGGAATTCCAGACCAAGTCCTCTCTAAAAGGCGATCTTTTTCAAGAGCAGTGCTGTAGGTTATGGATCTTGTTATTGCCGACAGAATTACGACATGTAATGGGTGCTCCTCATCTCATTAATGTTTGGTCTCGACTTTTAGAAGAGGAACCTACCAGAGCACAATTGACTATATCTTTCTAGATGTAAGAATGTGGAGTAAGCTGGAGAATATGTGTGTGTTGTAGAAAGAGGAGAGAGTGACCTCAATCCACTGAGTCTAACACTAAAAATGACAATGACCCTCTCTAGAGCTGTAGATGTGGAAAAGGGCTATGAGCACCTTGTGGCAACAAACAATAGAAGGAATGTGAGACGTGAAGTAGTACGTGCTTAACCGGAGCGAGTCAGGGCCCTGTATGAAATTGTGGTTGCCCATATGGAAAGAATGTTTGTGAACTGGAGACGCAACAACCAGATTCTGGCTGAGCATTCTGTGGCTTTTGATAAATTGAGCAGTGTTGTAAATAAAGGGGATGGGGGGTACCAAAAGCACGAAATGGGATGGTTTAATGAACAGTGTAAAAAGGCAAAAGTAGCCCTTTTGCAAGCTGTAAAAAGAGGGGATGTTAAAGTTAAAAGGGAAGGCAGGGCATTGTACGAGGAAACTGTGAGAGCAGCCAAATTAGAATGGGACGAGGACTTATGGGCGGACCTTTTGAATGCTAGTTACTAACGACCCAAAAATGTTTTGTTTACTAGTTAGCAGGAGAGAAGAGGATTTGGGTATTCCGGCTGAAACTTCCATCCTCCCGAGTGAGGTGGTTTCCCACTTTGGGAGATTGTATACCCAGGTGTGGATGGGGGGAGTAAACAGGGGGGTGGAGATGTGTATAGAAGACCAAATACGACACAACATCCAGTTATCTTCTCCTTTGAGGTATCGGAGTGTGCAGTTGCCTCATTTAAGCCTGGCAAAGCCCTAGGCTTTGACAAAATCCCAGCTGATGTTTTTAAGTCCAATCCAAGTGATGGGTGCCCAACATCAATGTTGTCTCCAATGTAACTGCAGCGAAGAGGGTGATTCCCTCCTCTTGGAATGGGGCAGGAATTGTTCCAAATTTCAAAAAGGGGGGCCCTAGTGTGTCAGCAAACTATTGCCCTATTGGCCTCCTAGACAACCTCCCAAACATATTTGCAAACAGGTACTGGAGAAAGAATTATATTGGTGTGATGATATCAAAATCCTCTGCAACGTTCAGTCAGGTTTTTGGCAGAAGGTTAGTGCAGTGAACCAGGTCTTTCGGTTTCTCTTGACCAAGTGGAAGGTGGTAGATCTCGCCAAAGGTTATCTTCATGTGGCGTCCATCGACCTGAACGGTGTCTTTGACCTGGTAACTAGGGAGATGCTTTGGGAAGTCCTCCAGGAAATGGGTATCCCGCCTGATCTTCTCCATCTGATTAGACATTTGCACGAGGACAATTTTGTGAAAGTGAGTAGTGGGGTGAGAGGAGAACTAATTGATGCCTTCCCTGTCAACCAAGGTGTACGGCAGGGATGTGTACTCGCACCAACTCTTTTCCTCCTTTACATCAACACTTGTATTACTTATTTAATGGGCTATGTGAATGATTTCCCTTCCTTAGCGGGGGTAAAAATACCAGCTCTCCTCTTCGCGGATGACATATTGTTGCTGTCCAAAACTAAGACGGGCCTGCTGAATTTTGTTGATAATTTCAACCAAACATGCAGAGATTTTAGCTTTGAAATCAACACCAACAAGACCAATGGTGTATTCCAAGAGAGGTAGGTCGAGAGGAACCGTCAGTAGCAGTCGGCAGTAGGTGTTTCTGTAGGGCGGTGACGTGGGCAGGGGGAGGGGCAGGGTGGGGGGTAGTAATGTGTGGATTACGCAGTTTTACAGGTAAATAAACATTTAAATAAATAAAACGAATTTCGTTGCGCGCACTGCATCCCATTTGGTGATGCAGTGTGCGCAACGAAATTCGTTTTATTTATTTCAATGTTTACTTACCTGTAAAACTCCGTAATCCATACATTACTACCCCCCACCCTGCCCACGCCACCGCCCGACAGAAACACCTACTGCCGACCGCTACTGGGAACCGTGAAGGTTGGGCCAGAGGAACTGGAAAGGGTATAGGATTTCGACCATATGGGCAGCAGGCTGGATGAGACTGGATTATGGACCCCGCAGATCTTAAAAAGTACTCTGATTGCGAAACATAGGGCGGGCACCATATAAAAGTTTGCAAAACATTCGGCCTGGTCGCCCGCCCAGCGGTTGAAATCTATTAAGCACAGGCCAGGGGGGCTGCATTGTATGTGGAGGAATTATGGGGGCACTCTAATACTAGCCCCCTCTGCACTGCAGAAAACAATTTCATTACAGGGCTGCTGGGTGTAGGGAGGAGCACGCCATTGGTTCCTTTCCGTTTAGACCTGGGATTGAATGATTTAGAGTCAATGCTTCTATTAAAACCCTTGTTGTATTGGATACGAGTGTGAAATATGGAAGAACTGTGTCACGTAACGGAGGGCTAGAGGGACGTGATTGCAGCTAAAGGGGTAGACAGAGTGTGATGGTTAAGGGCGCTTAAAAAAATCTGGTCTGATCTGGGCCTTGGGAAATACTGGAGCGAGCCATAGGCCATTCAGGGAGGGGAGGTTCCAGTAAATATGGTGCTGGAGAAAGCCAGCTGTCTTAGAGATCACAATGCATCGCTAAGGAATCTGACAAGTGCATTTCTCTGCCCCATGTATGTGTGTGAGGGCAAGGTATTCCTGGACTTTATACAACCCCCACAGGTACGACGCCTACACCTACAATTTAGATATGAGTGTTTACCTGTAGCAGCCTTTATTGCACAATGGAGGGAGGCGAACCAGGAATCTGAGTGTTGTCCATGCCGCCAGACTTCCCGCGAGCGTGATGAACATGTGTTGGTTTTTTGCCCCCTCTATGTGAAACCGAGGTCCAAATGGATCCCTCCCACGAGTAGATCCCTCTGTTTTTGTCGAGAGGAGAGGCTTATAGAATATGCAAAAGTGACACGACCTTGATTGTGGTGGTGGCCATCTCTAAATTCTTGTATGCAGTTTGGATAACTAGAAGTAAATGTTAAAAGGCACACAAAGGCAAGAAAAGCCAGGTAGTGAATGCCCCCTTTTGATTTTACACCCCTTGATTGATTTTATGAATATTTATTGTTATTTATTGTTGTTTTTATGTTTGTTTTATTTTTGTTTTAAGATGTTCTTAACTGATGCATACTATTTTGATTATGAAACAGGGTTTCGAAATATCTATAAACAATACAATATGCATTATTGGTGTTTGTGTGCGTGCTTGTGAATGGAAGAGTATGGGTGAGTGTGAGTGTATGTGTGTGGCCAGCCCGCCACCCTGACAAAATACAGTCCACCCCTGGCCCCACATATATGCAGCTGCACAAAGTTTAGTATGCTATTTGTACCATTGTAGCGTGTGGGGAGGGGCCATAACTAATGAGAAGTGAAACCTTGAGTGAGTCATGATGACCCTCCCTCCCTCAACAATGGCAAGCATATTGCTATCATATTGCATTGTGCACATCTACATAATGGGTAATGCCAGGGTATTTTATTTCATGTGTTTAATAAAAAAAGATATTAACTAGAATAGGGAGTCAAGGGGTTAAGTGTTTACAGTGAGGTAATATCACATTAAAGATGCCTCTTGACCAGCAGCAGAGTGGTTTGCATGTGCAGGGTCATTGTAATATACAGTCTGGGAGGTGAGGCAGTAAACAGTGCTTTTCTCATGTCAGTTTGTCTGTACTGGGATAGTAATATGGAATTGGACCTTTGCACTGTAGCAAGAAACGTGGGAAGCTGCGTTTATTGATACTGTTACTCTAAATAATATTAATTACCGAGCCACATAATTTTTTTCGCTTGCCTGGATTAAATACAGGGAGACTATGATAAAAAAAAACTGAAAAATCACTGACAGTTTCAAATACTTGAAATATGAAATATATGAAAGCCATACCTCGACCACGAATTCACTCCTCATTACATTACTTTAGTATATATCAGGTTTTCACTTACTGTTTTCAATAAACATTTCTCCATTTGCCAGTTTGCAAATGGCACCCCTAGCAAGCTCTGCACTAAAAAATGCCATATAAAAAAACATAACGGGTAATATGTGAAATTCATTCTACATTACCATCTCGGGGTTCTGGTCGTTGGCCTCATGGTTTAGGATGTCATCAGAAAGCCTCATTGGCAATAAAGGATCGTATTAAACCGTAACCCATTTATATGTATGCTGGAAAAACCTTTAAGGGTAAGTTATGGATTATTTTACACTTTAGACATTGAGGCATGTTTAATAGAACTTCAGAAATTCCACGAACAAAACATAATTCACTCCCAAATGCACTTCTGATGACTTCACATGTAATGTCCCATGCAATGAACTTCGCAAATAACACTTTCATTTTAGCATGATCCTGCGACGTGGAGCGACCATCGAGGTTAGCGACCCATCATTGAAAAACGTGAAAAGTTATGGGGGGGATACAGAACAGGTGCATACAAATCTGCATTTTAATTTCTTGCCTCTGGTTAGGCAAATCTGAAAACGTGCTGCTAAATGTCACTCCACAAGAGTAAGTTCCTTTTTCCTTGATGCTTCTATAAAACGAGTGGAATAAAGTTCAGTAGTTTTGCTGCATTTTTAAATATGAAATATGTACATAACTGCAATTCCAAATAATTTGCAGACGCCTTGATCTTTCTTCCTATGCAAAATACGACCAGTAAAAACACACGTGTTAAAAGCTAGGATCTGCAAGAATAGAGTGAACCGCATTTTTTGCAACTTTATTCTACCCACTGATCCATTTTATTTATTTCGATAAAAGTTTTTTAATGGTGTATTTTATCACTATCAAAGGGGCGACTAAGTGCTATATGCCAGTAATAACCTAGAAAGTAATATGCCAAACAGCAGGACAGGATAAATGCCAATACAAGCAGTGAGCACACGTGAAAATGTCATCACAGTTGTTAAATGGAACAGGGTATAGCTGCCAAATAGACTTCAAATGGACAGAATGTGTGTAGCAACATGTCATTTCTTTTGTAATGACATATGAGAAAATAATGTGCAGGGATCTTCTCACACTGAGAACTATAGCTATCTCACCAGGCCAGACTTGGAAAACTGAATGCAGGTTCAATATATGAAATGTCATGCCCCCACGCCCCAGATACACTGGGTTGTTTGTGAAACGTTCTCTGGATGCAAGAATACAGAATCATGTAGCTATCTCGAAACGCCTGCAAGCTGGCGCTACTCATCTATTGCAGGAATGCCCCGAGGTCACTGTAGAGGTCAGAAGCGGGTCTTACTCGGTGCTCATAGAGGCCAGGCACGATTCCCTCTCACCTGTCGGCAGTTCGGAAAGTTAGATAGAAATCCACGAACCTACGTGTGTTGCACAATATATCTTTCCCTGTAGAGACAGGCCCATGTAACAACTGCAAGAGCAAAAGAGAGTTTATGGTACGCAAAGGATGAACGTGGCCATTGAATGGCAGATGCAAATCCAGATCCTGGCTAATCGGTATGCCAGAGTCTTAAAAGACTTTGGTTGAATCTTTTGTCGCAGTGCTGCAGCCAAGAAGTCCCAAACGTGTGCCAATGTAACCAACCACATTTAACATGTCTACGTTTTGCACCCCAAGTCTCTGTAAAAGTGTACTAGGCTCAATGTCCATTGGTAACGTAATGTTATGCCTCCATATTTTATTATTAGAAAGGAGATCTCACTTTCACCAATCAATAACTGTGCAAAGCCAACGCACACACAAATACACTCTTCCCATTCTGCCCCCTGATATTTTACTAAAAAGATTTCAGCTTTATTTACATTGCCCCATGCGTCAAAGGCAGTGCACGTTTTTCTCAAACTAGGGGTAGTGACCCATATCAAGACTCGGTTTGAGAGGGGAGTTCCTTCAAAATTGTGATTCTGTACCTTGTTATCAATGGTTAGTGACTGCAATTAGAAAAATGCTTCTGGAAGCATTTACAGGACTCAGGGACTTAGTCCCCTGTCCTGAACTTGTGAACAAAAGAAGATATTAGGAGACAGAGTACAGACACCCTGACCCCCTAAGCCCCCTTGGGGCCAAACACCCCCCCCAAAAAAATCTGCAAAAATGAGTGCGATCCCACAAGATCGAAAAATAAAACAAAAAAACAAAATGGCGGCCAGAGCCCACTCCTGAGGCCATATTCAATAAGGTAAGGGGCCGCACAGCCCCTTCCCTGAGCCTTTAAAGAACCCGTGGAGCCCACCCCGGGGGGGGGCGAAATTTGCATAGTAGAGAAGGAGGGAGCATGGCCCTACTCCAGAAGCCTCCAGAGGCCCCTAGAGCAGATTTCAAAACGGTTGGCCGCGCAGCTCCCCTCCCCAAGCCATGACAGGTCTCAGGAAGCCCACCCTTGGGCCAACATTAATGTATATGGGGAGGGGGGGGCATGCGTCCCCCCTCCCCGAGCCACTAATGGCCCTGGGGAGCCCACCCTAGGGTCGAAGTTTGCATAGTAGGGGAGGAGCCTCCAGAGGCCCCAGTTATCCCATCTCCTGGAGCAGATTTCAATATTAAAGGTGACGGGGTTGCAAAGCCCCCCCTCTCTGAGCCATGACAGGCCTCCAGAAGCCCGGGGCAGATTTCAAAACTAAAGGGAAGGTGAGCCGCGCAGTTCCAATCCCCAAGCCATGACAGGTCCCAGGATGCCCGCCCTCGGATCAACATTAATGTATAGGGGGAGGGGGGCCATGAATGGCCCTGGGGAGCCCACATTAGGGTCGAAGTTTGCATAGTAGAGCAGGAGCCTCCAGAGGCTCCAGTGATCCCATCTCCTGGAGCAGATTTCAATACTAAAGGGGACGGGGTTGCAAAGCGGCCCCTCTCTGAGCCATGACAGACCACGAGCCTGGGGAGCCTATCCCAAGGGCCAAAATCAATGTATGTGTGGAGGGGAGGGGAGTCCACCCTTCTCCCCGAGTCTCTAAAGGCACCGGCTCCTGCTGCATGCTAGGAACCGACTGGGGCCACAGGTCATTAGGGCTCCCTCTGCAGCCCTCAACGAGTACATGGTAGGTGCCCCAGGGGAAGTGGGGGGCATCAGGGTACCTACCTTTAATAGTGCTGGCCCCGGGAGATGGCCCACTCTCCTTCATTACTCATAGTGGCCGTGGCAGATGGGGTCCATAGGGCTGGAAATGGCTCTGGTAGGGGGCCCGTGTGGCCCCCTCCCCTTTAATTAAAAAAACGGCCCTGTGGGTTGTAGTCCCCGGGGCCTAATAAGGCACTGGGGACTACATGAGCCCCCCCTACTCTTTAATTGTATTACTGGCTCTTGGGGATGGGGTCCCCAGGGTCTAACAAGAATCGGAAAGGGGGCCAACGTGGTCCCTCTCCCCTTAGTTAGTGGCCCGGGGAAATGGGGTCCCCAAGGCCTAATAAGGCTTGGGAAGGGAGGTCACACAGCCCACCCTTTATTTAAAAAAACAGACCTGGGGATGGGGTCCCCAGAGCCTAATAAGGCTCGAGGAGGGGTGACCACGTGGCCTCCCTCCCCTTTAATTGTAGTAGTGGTTCTGGGTGATGGGGTACGTAGGTCCCAACAAGGCTCGGGGTGGGGAGCCATGCAGTCCCCTCCCCTGTAATCAAAAATCGGCCCTGATGATGAGGTCCCCAGGGCTTGATAAGGATCGGGAGGGGGAATGTTTTTCTGTAAAGGTCAGGGGGTGACCTTTACAGAAAAACATTCCTGGGGGAAGGGGTCCCCAGGGCCTACTAAGGCCAGCGGAGAGTGACTACGTGGCTCCCCTCCTCTTTCATAAAAAAAAGGCCCTGGGAGTTGGGATCCCCAGGGCCTAATAAGGGTCAGGGAGGCGGGCCATGCAGGCCCCCTCCCCCTTAATAAAAAAAAATGCCCCAGAGGATGGGGTTCCCAGAGCCTAATAAGGCTCGGGGAGGGGGTCCATGTGCCCCCCTCCCCTTTAATTAAAAAAAGCCCTGGGGATGTGGTCCTCAGAACCTAATAAGGCTCGGGGATAGTGGGCACGTGGCCGCCCTCCCCTTTCATCAAAAAAAGGCTCTGGGGATGCGGTTTCCAGAGCTGAAAAAGGCTCAGGGAGGGTGACCACTCGGTCCCCCTTCCATTTAAAAACAAGCATTTACAATGCAATGGTTTCGCCTTTGGAAAAGTTAGAGTTATTGGCATTGTAAATGACAAATTTTTTATTTATGTGTTGGCTTTGAAAACAGATAAATAAATGGCATTGTCATTTACATTGCTATTAGCTTAATCTCTGCAGTCACTCTGTACTCTCTTGCACTCCCTAGCACTTCCTACTCACTCTGCACTCTGTAGCACTAACTACTCACTCTGCACTCCCAATGCACTCTGCACTCCCAATGCACTCTGCACTCCTTATGCTCTCTGCACTCCTTATGCTCTCTGCACTCCTTATGCTCTCTGCACTCCTTGTGCTCTCTGCACTCCTTATGCTCTTTACACTCCTTATGCTCTCTGCACTCCCTATGCTCTCTGCACTCCCCATGCTCTCTGCACTCCCCATGCTCTCTGCACTCCCCATGCTCTCTGCACTCCCCATGCTCTCTGCTCTCCCCATGCTCTCTGCTCTCCCCATGCTCTGTGCACTCCCTACTCTGCACTCACTACTCTGCACACTCACTACTCTGCACACTCACTACTCTGCACACTCACTACTCTGCACACTCACTACTCTGCACACTTACTACTCTGCACACTCACTACTCTGCACACTCACTACTCTGCACACTCACTACTCTGCACACTCACTACTCTGCACACTCACTACTCTGCAC
This sequence comes from Lissotriton helveticus, assembly GCF_964261635.1. NCBI lineage: Eukaryota > Metazoa > Chordata > Amphibia > Caudata > Salamandridae > Lissotriton > Lissotriton helveticus. The sequence goes on from NC_136057.1 coordinate 1,613,604,208, forward strand.
ACTCACTACTCTGCACACTCACTAATTTGCACACTCACTACTCTGCACACTCACTACTCTGCACACTCACTACTCTGCACACTCACTACTGTGCACTCACTAGTCTGCACACTCACTAGTCTGCACACTCACTAGTCTGCACACTCACTACTCAGCACTTTGCACTCACTACTTTGAGTATGTAGAGTGAGTGTGCAGAGTAGTGAGGGCAGAGTGCACTTTGCACTCACTACTCTGCACACTCACTGTACACACTCACTCTGCATTTATATTGTGCACTTTGCACACTCACTCTGCATTCACACTTTGCACTCATACTCTACACACTCACTCTGCACACTTTGTGTTATATCACTAACTGGCTGTCCGAGGTTAACATTTTTTAAATTACACTAAATGTCAGGCGCACCATCCTGGCGAGCGCCTGATGTGCCAAAATATGCCCTATTACCGGACTTGTTGTGACCGACACTGCCCCATTGCAGACAAAGTCTAAAACGAACAATATCCCCAGACCAGTAGCTCCTGAGCATTCAGGCCGGGCTCCGTGACTCTCTGCCCCCAAGTGCTTCTGACATGCCTTCCTCGGCTTGGTATCTTGTATCCGAAGATGTTTAATTCACATTCCTCAAGGTAAGTAAAGTAGAACATATAATGCTTCACATCAGCATCCAAAGGTTTAAAAATCCCAATGCATTTCGGGCATAACGGGATGGCCCTTCGTCAGGGGAATCTATCTACAAAAGATATTTACAGTAATCTTAATACTGAACATTCATATTCAAGAAAAACTCATCGAAAAGAAAAGGACCCTGCTCAATGTGAAAGCAATGTGGCCAAGCGCAGAAACTGAACATTATAGCAGACCAAGTGAAACATTGTCACACCACCACGTGGAAAAAGGAAAAGAAAGAAAAAGGGAAAAAAAGGTGCAGGTGAGTTAAAATAAAGCTTAGAAATGGCATGCAGGACCAGACTCAGACATGCATAATACATATCAAATAGTGCACCACTTCGCCAATAGAGGAGCAAAATCAGAATCACAATTTTTTTTTAATTTACTAGTAAAGTCAAAAAACGTAGTCTGAAAGACTCACTGAGAAAACCACTAGCTTGACGTCCAATATATTCAGAAAGCTCACTGTAAACGTGAAAACTTGGTATTACTCGAGTGGATAGGAGAGCATTAAACAAGAACTTGACGAGGAACATAGCTGGTACTCACCAACAGTATTACGTGTTGGTGTCTTCACTATAGGAGTGTGTAACGTGAAGATAATCTCTCGTGCAACGTCAGTCACAGAACCAACTGTCAAACAGAAACCGAACAGTGTTATTACCAATCTACACAAACAAGCCTCAAAGCTATGACGTTGCAAAGCGACACCCGCTTACCTAAAGTCAACTTGAAGCAGCTCGATAGAAACCGGCAGCTAGAAGCATGCATTAGCCCTCACCCGAGTGAGCGCGAGACGCTGTGTTTATCCAACCCAGTGACGGACAATGATAAGAAGAGGGACTAAACAGCATGAGTCCCATGGCGGCCATCTTGGAGTGGTTTAAACGCACTTGGTGGACGAATAAAAGAAAGGACACCAGAGGAAAGAAAGAGCGCTGGCATAACATTGGCAAACACATGGTACAATGCAGTATCATACATATTAGTGTGAAAATAAGCAAATAGGTATAATGAACATACGTGATGCAATAAAGAGACAATTAATCTGGCATGATAAATGACATGAAAGAGTATGATCATACACAAAAAAAATGTTAATACAGACAAGAGTCAATGTAATCTGAATGCAATATTACAGAAAGCAAGACAGATCAAATTTATCATTCAACCCTAGCGGAGATAAGGTTTGCAAAAACCAAATCTAATAAACTTCGCGTTGGAGTAAAGATTTAGTGATGTTCCTATCTGGTAATAATTGTTGTTGTTCAAGTACTCCAAACCGCAATTGAGCAATGCTATGGCGATAGGTGTTCCAATGTACAGTAATAGGTGAACTGGCATAGTTATTTCTGATACGACTCTTGTGTTCCGTGAGACGGGTGCGGAGATTTCTCTCTGTTTTTCCGACATAATACAGATCACATGGACATTTGATGTAGTATATCACATGCTGACTGTTACAGGTGGTGTTATGCCGTAGCATGATCTTTTTGCCTGAACGAGGATGGGCTAAAGAATTGCCAATGATAGCATTATTGCAGTGAGAGCAATTTCTGCATTTGGATAAACCTCTCATAGATGTAGTGTACTCTTGTGAAGGTTTATTCAATAATTCTTTGAGATTACGTGATCTTTTAAACGCAAAAATAGGTTTTTCAGAGAACACCCCCTTGAAATCAGGTTCAGTCTGCAATAGGGACCATCGGTCCAATATGCTAGTTTTGACCAATTTAGAGTGGGTTGAATATGTGGAAACAAAAACTTGTCTGTTGGGATTAACATCCTTACTAGATTTCTTGAGAAGATCTGTACGTGATAAAGTTAAGGATCTGGCAGCCGCCTGATCAACAATAGTGGGAGGATATCCCCTTTTCAAAAAATTTTCTTTAGTTTTTTGAATGGTCTGCATGCCCACTTCAGTGTTAGAAGAAATCCGCTTAACTCTCAGAAACTGAGAAAAAGGCAAATGGCGTTTAAGTGACCAAGGGTGGAAGCTCTGATAGAGCAAGGCATTATTGCGGTCCATGGATTTCTGAAAACTGGATGTTTCTACAGTGGGAGGTGTTAATGTGATCTTGACATCAAGGAAAGCAATGTTTTTAGGGTCAATCTGGTGGGTGAATTGAATTCTGGGATTGATAGCGTTAAGATCGAGTATCAAACATTCAAGCTCTCTTTTGGGTCCATGCCAAACTATCAGTATATCATCGATATACCGACGGTACATTATCAGATTCTTACTCAAATTAAAGTTCGACAGAATATGCTCAGTCTCGAATTTGAACATGAAAATGTTCGCGTAGCTGGGGGCTCCCGAAAAGCCCATGGATGTACCATTTGACTGTATGAAAAATTGGTCTTTCCATTTGAAATAACAGTGAAACAAACAGAAATGCAAAATTTCCATAAGAAATACTCGATCAGCGCGTGCAATTTCATGTCTGAGCAGAGCCCATTCAACAGCTTCAAGCCCTTCCAAGTGAGGGATTGAAGTATACAACGATACCACATCAACTGTACATAACCAGGTGTCACCTTCTGAGGGTATGTCAAGATCTTGCAAAATATTGAGCAGATGAGTGGTATCCTGAACATAGGATGGACAAGATTGAACAATTGGCTGGAGGAAAGTGTCAAGGTAGTGTCCCAAATTTTCATGAATAGAACCACACCCCGAGACAATAGGTCTCAAGGGGGGGTCCATCAAGCTCTTGTGAATTTTGGGCAGCATGTAAAGCAAAGGTCTTCGTGGGAACTGAGTAGTCAAAAAATCTTTAGTTTTCTTGCTGATCCATTTCATTTCTAGAGCAAGAACTAGAATTTTTTCAAGAACCGCTTGAAATTCCTTAGTGGGATCTTGTGGCAAAGGAAGGTATGTGGATGTGTCTTGCAACATGATATCAATCTTAGACACATAACTACATTCATTCATCACCACCAGCGCACCCCCCTTGTCTGCCTTAGTGAAATGTAGCGATCTATCTGCTTGCAAAGATTTAAGAGCGGATTTCTCACTGCGAGTAAGATTAGAAGAAACATTAGGGCAAGTGGGTAATTTAGCCAGATCTTGTTTGACAAGTGATTCAAATAGATCGATGGTCTTGTGGGAAACAGGAGCGATAAATGTGCTTTTTGGCTTAAACTCAAGAAACTCATCTGTGTCAACAGGTGTAGACGTATCAATTACATTCGAGAAAAAATGGCGAAGTCTAAGTTTCCTCGTAAATTTGTATAATTCAACCTGAGAGTCTAAGTTTTTAGCATGAAAAGTTGGCACAAAAGAACAACCCTTATTGAGAACCGCTAGCTGTTTGTCAGTAAGTGTTTTGGAGGAGATGTTCACAACTAGTGTTTCTTTTTGCGACTTGGTTTGCCTGAATCGGTGCCCTCTCCGCGTTTGTTTGTTTCTGTGACTGACTGTGTTGGTGGCTGATTGGCAGCAGGACTCGTGGACAAAAAAGAAACCTTAGAGCCACTGGCACTAGGACCAGCAGTAACACTGTCTGTAGTTTGATTTGTCACAGGTACCGGTGGATGAGTAAGCTGTGTGTCAGTGACCGATGCAAGACTTTCGTCAGATGAAGCTGAACCTTGCTTTTGCCAGGTGCGTTTCTGGGCATATACCTCAGCCCATGAGTAAACTTCATCGAGCTTGTAGTCGATGGTGTCTCGACGAAATTTGCGTACTTTTCGTTCGTGAATGTCTTTGGCATAGGAATCCAAGCGAGCATTAATGTCATTCAGTGTGGTAGTTAAAGGATCAGCCTCCATACGTTGTGAGAGGTTCGATTGTAGTTCTTTAATCTCGGCTTCCAAGCCGACCAGGACTTGCGAGAGCTCCTCTACAATAAGTAAAATGAGATCTAAAGAACACTTATTAAGAATCGCGTACCACTTGTCCATAAATTTCCTATTCATCTTGAAAAGCATAGGTTTAATAGCTATACGTAAACCGCGTGGAATGCGGCTAGCCTTATGATACTGTATCAGCGTGGTAGCATGCAGGCGCTGATTAATTTCTCTACGCATGAGATATTCTAGTTGACGTATTTGTTGTTGTATGGGTCCTGAGTTGGTGTCAAAGGTTCTCACCTCTTTGATGAGTCCATAAATATCACTAGCTTCTGCGGATGTGTAAACTTTAGTGTGTGCTCTATTTTCTGTAAGATGAAGTATGTCATCGAAGGACGACATGATAAAGGGTGTCTATGTGATTTTTCAGTGGTGGTGCAAACAATGGCTGCAGTGCAGTAAAATTGAAACAACAGTACAGATAATAGCAGCCTTAATGCACTCAGTAATCAAAAATAAACAGCATACAGTGAACTTAACATGATAAAATCACAATTTTCACAGCAAGGTGTGCAAAGGGTAAGAGGTCCTGCAAGCCTGCTATAACTTGACACGAAAAGGAAATCTCCAGACAGTGATCTGGAATAACCCGATGCACTACAACAGGCGTCGGGGACGCTTCAACAATTTTAAACAATATACATCAATTTGATTCTTGGCTTAATACATCGTACTCCGTGCAGCATCAAAAGTAAACCATAACAGAGCACAACAAGACATTCATGAAATAACACGTCTTGGTATCTTGTATCCGAAGACGTTTAATTCACATTCTTCAAGGTAAGTAAAGTAGAACATATAATGCTTCACATCAGCATCCAAAGGTTTAAAAATCCCAATGCATTTCGGGCATAACGGGATGGCCCTTCGTCAGGGGAATCTATCAACAAAAGATATTTACAGTAATCTTAATACTGAACATTCATATTCAAGAAAAACTCATCGAAAAGAAAAGGACCCTGCTCAATGTGAAAGCAATGTGGCCAAGCGCAGAAACTGAACGTTATAGCAGAACCAAGTGAAACATTGTCACACCACCACGTGGAAAAAGGAAAAGAAAGAAAAAAGGAAAAAAAGGTGCAGGTGAGTTAAAATAAAGCTTAGAAATGGCATGCAGGACCAGACTCAGACATGCATAATACATATCAAATAGTGCACCACTTCGCCAATAGGGGAGCAAAATCAGAATCACAACATTTTTTTAAATTTACTAGTAAAGTAAAAAAACGTAGTCTGAAAGACTCACTGAGAAAACCACTAGCTTGACGTCCAATATATTCAGAAAGCTCACTGTAAACGTGAAAACTTGGTATTACTCGAGTGGATAGGAGAGCATTAAACAAGAACTTGACGAGGAACATAGCTGGTACTCACCAACAGTATTACGTGTTGGTGTCTTCACTATAGGAGTGTGTAACGTGAAGATAATCTCTCGTGCAACGTCAGTCACAGAACCAACTGTCAAACAGAAACTGAACAGTGTTGTTACCAATCTACACAAACAAGCCTCAAAGCTATGACGTTGCAAAGCGACACCCGCTTACCTAAAGTCAACTTGAAGCAGCTCGATAGAAACCGGCAGCTAGAAGCATGCATTAGCCCTCACCCGAGTGAGCGCGAGACGCTGTGTTTATCCCACCCAGTGACGGACAATGATAAGAAGAGGGACTAAACAGCATGAGTCCCATGGCGGCCATCTTGGAGTGGTTTAAACGCACTTGGTGGACGAATAAAAGAAAGGACACCAGAGGAAAGAAAGAGCGCTGGCATAACATTGGCAAACACATGGTACAATGCAGTATCATACATATTAGTGTGAAAATAAGCAAATAGGTATAATGAACATACGTGATGCAATAAAGAGAAAATTAATCTGGCATGAAAAATCCCGTTATGCCCGAAATGCATTGGGATTTTTAAACCTTTGGATGCTGATGTGAAGCATTATATGTTCTACTTTACTTACCTAGAAGAATGTGAATTAAACATCTTCGGATACAAGATACCAAGACGTGTTATTTCATGAATGTCTTGTTGTGTTCTGTTATGGTTTACCTTTGATGCTGCACGGAGTACGATGTATTAAGCCAAGAATCAAATTGATGTATATTGTTTAAGCGTCCCCGACGCCTGTTGTAGTGCATCGGGTTATTCCAGATCACTGTCTGGAGATTTCCTTTTCGTGTCAAGTTATAGCAGGCTTGCAGGGCCTCTTACCCTTTGCACACATTGCTGTGAAAATTGTGGTTTTATCATGTTAAGCTTGGGCCAGTGTTACAAGAACTTGTGCTATTAACAGAGCTGTGTTCCTGATAACGTGCCACTCACCGTAAAGAAAGCGCTTTGACGCCTGGCCAGCGGCAGCAAGCGCTACATAAATCCAATTACAATATATATTTTTTTTAAACATCGGTATGACTTGCTCGTGAATTTACCCCGCTATTCGGCCCAGATCACGGGGTGTCTGAGGCTCTATACGTTATGTCCTTTCAGTTTTAGCAAGTAGGAGCCCCGGGTCGCTAATGTAAAACCTGCAAGGCCGAAGTGACCCTCGCGACCTCTAGGAGCTGGCACCGGCAGTTTAGCACGCTTAATGTCCTCTGTTGCTAAAATTACACAATTAACATAGTTTACCCGTTTTAGAATAAAAGTATAGTAGTGCTTTCTTTCATTTACTAAAAGTCTAATTTAAAGCAATAATCCTTTCGGACTCTGGGGAAAGATATACACTTGTTGCGCTGCCCTTTGGCGCGAACCCAGGTCTCCCAGACCACAGTCAACCGCTCTACCAACTACGCTGATTCATATAGTGCAAACTCGACCCGGTGTCCCAGAGCGCTTTACAGAGTACCAGTTACATTACACCCGAACACAATAATTTCGGTAGGGAGATTAAGGTATTTGCCCAGAATCACGAGATGTTGCCGAGGATCGCTCCTTGTTCCCCAAGTCTGGCGGTATCATACCCCAGGCTTCTCGCGACCGCGCTTCCTTTTAAAAAAAATTTTTTTTATCATTCATCGCTAAATACTCGAACACCGCTCTCTTATAGCCCGTAGGCCAACTCGCACCCCATCCCGCCACGCGGGTCGGAACGAAAAGCCCTCCCTCCACCTACCGAATAACGCTGCCCTCGCTCTGCCCGCGATATCGCTGCTCATGTTCTCACCCATGACTTAAAAACAGCAAGCGCCTATCATCTTCTTACTCTGGATAATTAACCTTGCTTTTTCCAGCATATATTTTGATTCTTGCTGAAAATAGGAAAATATCTCTACAATTAAATCGCTTCACCGGGGCCCGAACCCAAGGCTCCCGGCACCATAAACATGTGCTCCAAACGCTACGCTATGGCCTCTCACCCGTTTGCACTCCAAAGCCGCCAGGCCTGACTCCACCGCACGATAACTATTTCCCGGCTAGCGAACGGACAGCGGGAGGGGGGGGGGCGGGAACGGCGCACGGTCAGCGGGAGGGGGGGCGGGAACGGCGCACCGTCAGCGGGAGGGGGGGGGCGGGAACGGGCACTCACCTGGACTTCTTCCGGCGGCGGTCGGCCGCGGAATGGGAAGAAAACAAACGGACTACAAAAAAAATAAACCCCGCCCACGGCCGCGATGACGACATCGCAGAGGTGGAGAGGGAAAAAATCTCGGGAACGCCCACGAGTCGCCTCGCAGGATGACGGACGCCTTTGTTTGCCAATGGCTAGCGTCCATTTATGGAGCTAGCCAATGGGATACAGAGGCGGGCCGAACATCCCTACTGTTGACAAAAGTCTGCTCTGCGAGCTCTCGCCAGGTCGAAACCTAAAAAGGACCCAGGGAAAGGGTCCCCAGGCCCTAATAAGGCTTGCGGAGGGGGGCACATAGACCCCACCCTTTAAAAAGCATAACGTGGCCAACCCCCAGCCATGCATGGCCAACAAAAAAAACAAAAAAGTCACTGAAAAAAACAAAGGTTAATGTTATATTATAGACTAGTTAAGTGAATACGTTGTAGAGTTTATGTAGCCCCCACAGATGAGGCAAAAGCAGGTTTTGGGGAAGAAAAGATTATCTACGGGGCTAGGAGCGCCGGGAGCCGCGTCCTTGCACAGCACAGGCTCCGCGCTACCTAAAATGGCCGCTGCGTCTCGCGTCATCGCGCAACGCTGGCAACTAGAGTGCTAACACTACATACGTCAGTGAGAACATTAACGCTTTGAACTAAAAAAAAAGCACAAAAATTCACCAGTTATAGTTAGCAGAGCTAACTATTACTCCCACCCTCACGTTGCACTGCTTATGACTTCACATATTATATCACTCATGAAATGTTCTATAACATAATTTATGACATCACTGATGAAATCTCAAATGACATCATTGATGACATTGCTAGTGTGCAAATGGCAAAAAAGTAAAAATATGCATACAAGTAGACTTAAATGTCCACACCCCTTCTGAACCATATAAATGTGTGGGTGGGGGCATATGTGCCTGAAAATATGACTGGAATGTTACTGCCAGTAACATTAAGGTGGTACTTTAGGTGTAACTCCACTTTTAGCGGGTAGGGAAATGTCTTGGTCTACGCTGCTTAAAAACTATGAATACCATAGAATTGGAATAAAGTCGTCACCAGAGCAGAATTGCACATGCCAAACAAGAATTATAACTGGGAGCACACTGGATTCTGCATTCTTTCCCAAAGATGCAGACTATCATACTCAAGATGATGAGAACTTCACATAAGAGACAACAGACATTGTACTAGACTTTGTTAATTTACTCCTACAGGTAACTACACTCTCAGCCTCCACACAGTCCCAGAAATCACTTCTTTAGAGGATCCAATAGGATTGATGCACTCTTCCGTTACTCACTGCCTCCACTTTTGCTCACCTCCACAACAATGGCAATGGACTCGGACATGCTCTGTTAGAGCTCCGTTGCTGACTCCCCTTCGCCCGCAGCATTCATCCGCTACAGCACATCGGGCAAGAACCACACTCCACGCTGTTACTTGAAGCGTAAAAGGCCATTTTATTAGGACAAGGTTGCACTCCTTTAAACTTTATTACATAGTACATAAATGCAACAAATATACATTCCCCATCTCCTTCAGACTCATTCTCCATTCTTCTTTCTCCAAACCATCTCACCTGTTTGACTCTTTCCCCATTCACTCGGTGACCTCCTTCCTCTAACCATTCTCACCTTCACTTGCCCTCCGCACATCCTCTGTTGAATTTTCTTTCATTGCCTCCCGCGCCCGCTATCAGTCACCCGTGTACCGTTCTCCCCCCCCCGAGGGGTGGATCCGCCCGTATGTGACTCACCACCCCTCCAAAGTACCGCTAACCAGGGAACCCCCGGAGGGTGGTTCCCTGCCCCACCCCCCGAGCGCAGCGAATGCTTCCGCCACCTACGTTGCAACCGGTGGCTGACCAGCCATCACCCTATCAATGCCTCTCGGGCACCCAAGAAACCATTTCGAGGCAATCCCGACCGGGAAAGATGCCCCCTTTTACGCAGCAAAAGACCAAGCCCACTTATGTATGCAACCCGCGCCATCCAACCATCGTCAAGCCAACCATGCCAGTGACAGGAAACCCTCCTTTCGGTGAACGACCATCCCCCACCTGGAACCCTGCCCAAAACCACCAAGAACATCCTGTCAGACCAAATCCGCGGCCGGGAAGACGTCTGCTGTCACTGTGCACGACCATCCACCAACCAGTACTGCGTCCCGCAATACCTCAGCACATATCGTGGGCCATTCTCCGCCCTTGAAAGGTGCCCCCTTTCGTGGTGAACGACCATCCACCACCCTTCCTGCACCTCCAGTAGATAAATTAAATTTCCGGCCAACCTTCATTGCGACAAACTCCCCCCTTCCGGTGACGACCATCCATCTTAGCTTACAGCCCGTGTAACAGACCATTCACAGGCCAAACTCTGTCTGCGACAAGCGCCCCCTCCTCCGTGGATGACCGTCCACCCTCTTCCCTGCTTCCAATCGAAGCAGCCAACCTTCTCGGGCCAGGACCTTGCTCATGCCAAACACCACCATTCACGGTGAACGACCATACACCCTATTGCCCGCCTCCATGCGAAACAAATTTTTTAAAGGGAACTGAAACCTCGTCCATCACCAGGCCCCCCCCCGCGTTGGAAGACCATCCACCCATTTGCTCATCCACTTGAAACAGAGAGTATCCTCGGACCAGAACCTTGCTCCTGTCAAGTGCCCCATTCGTGGTGAAAGGCCATTCACCCCTTTGCTTGCCTCCAATTGAAACAGCCCGAAAACGCGGGCCAAACCTCGCTCATGCCACGCGCCCCCATCCGGGTGAACGACCATCCACCCAATTGCATCACCACCACCCGAACACACATTTTTTGCTGGGACCGAAACTGTGCGTCACAAGCGCACCCCCACGCGGCGAATGACCATCCGCCGGTCCGCTCTTCCAAAGTGATAGCATACTCAGGCCACCACCTCGTTCATGTCAGGCGCCCCCTCCGCAGTGGACGACTATCCACCCTCTGCCTGCCTCCACACCAACCGCTAGGATTATCGGGCCAAAAACCCTGCTCATGTCCAGTACCCCAGTCGCGATTCAAGGCCATCCATCCCATGGCATGTGACAATTGTCACCCCCGAGGTGAACGACCATCCACCATCAGTACCCGCACCCTGAAGGACAAGGAACAGACTCCGGGACGGGCGGGATCATCAACCCCACCGGCGACCCTTATCGTGATGCAATTCCCTCGCTCCCACCAGCGTTACGTGTGGACAAGCGACGTTGAGCAGGCCAAATTCGGCCATGAAAGGTGACACCCCCCATCCCATGTGTGACCAAACTCTTGCAACCTGTAACAAGAAGGCACCGGTCAGGCCAAATCCCGGCCCCGGAACCCGCACCCCCCTTCTGGTCACTTGCCCCGCAAGTCAGGTCAATAGCACCCTTTGTGCCCCCCCTGTTGCAAGGCCCCCAGTCCTAGACAGGGACCTAATCGCCTCCATCACCCACACCGCACGCCCTTCCATAAATCACAGTGCAACGCCATACCAGAGACAACCCATTGCATGTCCGTCTCCCACCCGTACATACCGCTTGGGCAACTCTGTCTGACACGCAACAATGTCCTCCGCTCCGCCACACACACCGCCATACATCTTCCAGAATTCCTCAAAGCATCACATCTCCTCGTAACAAGCCATTCTGCCACCACCGTTGAATCACTCCCAGGAGAAGGGGGCCAGTTCCCCGCCCGGCGACCGCCCGGGTCCTGCTCCACTCCCAACTCCTGTAGTAGAAAAGAACAATTAGTCCTACATGAAGGGCATCCCTCTCCCCATAACCCCTGTTCTCCACCACGTCGTCCTCAAAACACATGCTCGTACAAGCATGCCGAACCAGCAGCCCCCCACGTCCACAGTCTGCACCCGCTAACTGCACCCCAACAATTAGCACCGTGCGCCACAGCAGGCGGCTCCCACTCAAACTGCCCAGACCCCCACGAAATCCAGGACAACCAGCCGAACAAGGATCCCACCTGCCACCATTGAAAAACTACACCCCCAGCCCTAGGCAGACCCCGCAGGGCCATCACAACTGTGCCGTAGCCAACTGTCCCGAACCACAACCACCAAAAAACCCCACCCCAAACACCAGGTACCATGACATACCATCCACACATGCACCCCAAACGCCAACGTCACCCGGCTCGATAACCATGCACCCTGCCACGTACGCCAAAACACTTCCGGCGCCGCCATGCCAATCACCATTACACTGCCCAAATAACCTCCGCACACCATAGACCACAGCAACCCCACCTGGGGAAAACCAACGGAAACCCACGACCCCCTCAACCCCCGAGAATAGCACAGCGCCAGACCTTCCGCCACTGCACGCACCCATCACCAACACTCTGTACTCACACCTTGCCGCCAGCTCCCCTGCAGCCTCGAGCTCCGCACCCCCAACCAAATCCCCCAGTGGACATCCCCACCTAAACCCCCCCCTTCACGAGCATCCCTCTCAGACTGACCTGCTGTAAAGACGCCTGCGCCCCAGGCCCCCCACACGCTTCCCCCATTGATTCCTCAGCTACGGAGAACCCCTGCCACGTATGGGTCAAGCCACCTCCAACCCTCTTAAAGCAAACACACAACGTACCCTCTTCTGACAAAACACCCTTTTGTGCGCCAGGCTCCCGTCTCTCCCCAGCATGACATCAAGCACCATGTACCCAAGTCCCAATAATGACCAAAAAGAACTCCACAGCCCTACCGATCCCTTGCACAACATCGCTCCGTATCCAAATCCAGACTGAACCAGTCAACCCAACCTGATGGCCCCCACACACCGCACGCCCCAGCCACGGGCAAAGCCAAAACAGTGCATAACCCCCAGTCTGACCATTCGCTTACCTGGCAGCCTGCCCTTCGGGCCCCCCAATCGCTATGCCAACGCACAGCTACCAGTGGCACAGAACTTCCGCAAGGCTTAAGTGACAAAACCCTCACCCAACATTAGCATCCCGCAACCGGTGCCCTCCTCCAGTCCCCTGGCCAGTCCCCACGCCTACCCAACACGTGCCACCCCCTTTATTCATTCTTTCCATTTTGTAGTTTGTGAAAACAGTCCTCCATCAGCCCGCCACAGCAGCCTGCCCCCCCCCCCCAATAGCAGCACAGACCAGTGCACCCCGGCCACCCCGCCGTATACCCCCCAACAGTACAGCTCTTCCCCCCCCATTCTCATATCCGTACCTCAGCATCAACCAGGACCTTCTCATCCGGCGCTGGCGTACCCCATTGCCGCCGTTCCCGCCGCAAAATCGCGCCCAGCTTGGCTCCTGTAGCAACAACAAAACAAATGTTACGGCAACCCCCCACCCCTATAGTGGCCCCCACTCAACCGCCGACCAATCCACACTGCATCATCCTTCCACAAACCCACTCGCCATTCCTACCGCATCACCACCGCCAAGTCAAAAAATCCACTACCCATCCGCAGACACCATACACCGTCACACACTGGTCGCAAGTTCACCAAACAATTCCATATGCTGAACCACCATACACCGTCACACACTGGTCGCAACTTCACCAAACAATTCCATATGCTGAACTGGGTGCCCTGCGCGATCCCGCGATGGAGGGGCAGGCCGCCGCGGACCCCCCTACAGCTTCTGACCAGCGCCCAGAGGCCGTCGTGCGCCCCCGCTGGCACCCCACTCGCCTCCGGCACAATACCGGCCAGGAACCCCCCCACCAGGTCGCTCCAACCAGGTGAGCCCCGAGCACCACCGGGCCTCGCGCCGTGCAGGCGGTCCCTCACCCCTACTTCCAATGCCCCCCTGAAACCCCCCCGCATGACTGACCACATCCCCAGGCCCGCCCACACAGCCACTCCAAAGCAAAGCCTGAGCGTCCAAAACGCGTCACATCTGTGCGATCCACGCTTGGACCAGCCGAAAAAATCAAGGCCACACCGCACCATGCAGACAGGGGGACATAATAAAGACACAAAAAGGGGGGGCACCAACACCGCCCCCCAAAGGTCCCCCCCGCTGCCGGCAGGCAGAAAGGCCCCCCCCCACCAGGAAAAAAGACAGCGGAAAAATAACCCCGGGCATCTACACAGGAAGCCCCGCCCCCCCAGTCCACGCGGTACACGACAGGGCACGCCGGCCCCCCCCAGCCCCCGCCGACCGCAGAGGCAGCCAGCGCACGCAGTACCATGCCAGAAGCCGCACCCAAACCGGGGAAGAACACCGCCAGCCTCCCTCCCAGGCACGGCCAGACCAGTCACCTCCCGCGCGCCAAGGACCACCCCCCCCAGACAGGGACCAAGCCAGCAACCTTGCACATCTGAAAAAAGCCTAGCCTGGCCTGCCGCCCGCACATACTGCTGCCGGACACAACACCTGGGGCCCCGTACCCACACTCCCGGGATCGCCGAGCCGCAGGCCCCAAGCATCAAGGAAACACAAACGCCGACACACGCGCCAAGCCCCGGCCAGCCCGGCACCCGCCCCGGAGCCCCCCGGCCGCAGCCCCTACCCCCGGCCCATACTGCGCCGCCGTCCACAAGAAATACCCCCCACAAGGCATGCCGGACCAGGTGCGAAGCTCCCCGACACCCCCGGGAAACCCCGCCATCCAAAATGCAGGAATAAATGACGAAGAAAGCACAGACCGCAGCCCAAGGAAACACACCCGCACGCCCCCTGTAACAGCCAGTGCGAAACAAAACACACCGCCGATCGCCAAATCGGCCCCTACCCCAAACCACCCACCTACCGAAGACAAACTTTCTAACGACCCCCCGGTGGTGCTCAGGAGTTAAGAAGAGGCTGTTTCCTTATAGACTCCTAAACCCCACCCCCATCCCCTTCTAATCCCCACCCCACACCTTGTCCTTCCGGTCTCGCGCGAATACCCCAGGGGAAGACTGGTCTGCGACCTTTACTTCCCCTGGGGCCCGCATTTTCGGAGCTACCGACTAGATCCGCCGAGCACTGGCGAGACCTGCAACACGCTGGGCGGCTGGGGGCCACCGTGGCTGTGGTAATCAGCGGGTGCGACCAAGTGGCGGAGGAGGCTCCCGACTGGAAGTGCGGCGAGCCCGGCTACCGCTCGCAGGATACACATGGGACAAGCCCCGCCCAGAAGGCTGCAGCACCCAGTGGAGAAGAAAGCGCCGTTCTCCCCCGGCTCTGTCGGCCAAGATCCTGAGGTCGACTGGGGCAATGGCGACCCTACCAACGCGGTGGCTTGCTCCCTACGGACAGGACCACCCACGGAGTCAAAGTGCACACAGGAACACAAGAAGGCGGATCCGAAGCCTGGCGACCAGTGGTGACCCCTGCTGTACGGCGCGTCACCTGGAGGAGCACCAGAAACACCACAGGAGGTACCCCGGGCTCAAGCAAGAGTCCAGAAACAGGGGAGAGGTGCTGGGTGCGGCTGGGGCATGTGTGACGGACTAGGGAAAGTGAAAGGGGACACTGGCTCGACATTGTGGTGGCCGGAAGTGAGCCGGGTCGTGGCTCTCACCACATTGGCTCCTGCCCTCTGCAGCCCCACGACTATACCTGCCCAGTGTGACGTTCCCAAGTGTGACTCTTCTACTGTGAGCGCCCACCACCTCTGGGGGTAGTGCTATAACATGGGCTCCGGGGCACGGGCTCCGCTGCTGGAACACCACAGCTGACCTTTGCTTGGATACCTACCCCGACGAACTACCTCATTAGTAACCAGACCTGGGAAACAGGCCTTTCTTGCCCCCTTTTGCACAGTCGCGCTGAAGTGGTCGCTGGCACTAGCTCCGCAGCACCTCTATGTCACACAGGGGCCGACCTAGGACTGGCACCGGAGGCCCACTGTCTCAGCCCACCCTGACCTGCGCCCAGTCCAACAAGATGTCCACGGAGGTGACCTCCGACCCAATGTCCAGCAAATTAGACGCTGTCCTGGCAGTGGTCGAGAAGCTGGGAGCAACTATGGAACAGACCCGCACCTCCCTCGAAAGCAAGATAGACAAGGTGGCCATTGATTTGAACCTTCTGCATGCGGACCACCGCAAGCTCGCGGACAGGGCGTGTGCGATGGAGACCACTATGGCGGAGATCTTCCCACAAACAATAGCTGCGGAGAAACGTCTTAACGACCTCGCCGCCCGAGTAGATTTGCTTGAACATCGCTTCGAGGATGCTTAACCCCTTGCGTGCGGCTGCGATTCTGCGCCTGTGCGGCGTTTTTCAAAGTGGGCGGGTTCATAACGGCCCCCAGCCGTCATCAGCACACGCCCACCGTGCTGCATGACGGACGGGGGCCGTCATCAGCACGCAAGGGGTTAAGGGCGGTCGAGACATAACAATGTGTGCGTGGTGGGCCTTCAGGAGGACACGGAAGGGAAGGACGCAGTGGCCTATGCTGAATCCTGGCTCGGAGACCTGCTGCGGAGGGGTCACTCTCCTGTTCCTGGGAGCCTTCCCCAGGCCACTCTTGATACGAGTGTTGAATCACCTTGACAGGGACACCATCCTACAGGAAACCAGGACTGCCGGCCATACAAGTGTGTAAGCACACACTCCCGTTTTTCCACGATTTCACAGCGCTGGTACAGAGACAACGTTATTCCTATATGGCGGTGAAGCGTTGGATATGGCAGCAAGACCTCAAGTATTCCCTGTTATTCCCCGCAAGTCTGCGGGTGATAGCGAACGGCAACACCCACTTCTTTGACACTCCGGGAGTGACTGACTGGACACACAAGACTCCACGGGGCGCCCCCTTGGCGGCGGGAGCGGATTATACAAACACCAGCGCCCTTCCTGGAAGAAACGGAAAGGGAAGGGAAGAGACACAAAAAGACTCAATCATCCCAGGGCTTTGGACCTAACCTTCAGCAAATGATCCAAGACCAATATTATGCTCTTCAGGTGGCAGCCGAAATTGGAGGGTATCCAGGCGAAGCACCTTCTACCTCCAGTTTGCAGGAACGGGAAAACGAAGACGACCTATCGGATGGCACCCTGAACTCACAGGGCTCTGACAACTTCCCGGAGGTCACTCCTCAGATCGCATACAATGTAATTTAGTCTTCAGTATGGAACTCTGTGTACACACCGCCCAGACCACACCACTGCCCACAGAAGTATAACTGGACTCTGTTGTTAATGGTTCATAATATTGGCCTATTATACTGCACACGCATGTCTCCATGGGTTGCGGGGGAGGGTGTATGGGAGGTGAGGCCCAGGACGGCATGGGTCCGCATCACATAATGCGTGGTTCCTACACGTAGCCGGCCCGTGTTTACCAACACGAGGCACTGATTTCTGCTTCTTTGCTGGGCTGGGGAGTCATTAGGACACTGAACCTGTTGCTTTGAGAGGGACTTCATGTCCGCCTTGATCGGATAATGGTGCCTGATGATCTTCTACCAGTCATCACAGAGCCTCAATATCTTGGGAGGACCCATTCAGATCATAATCCCCACACCTTACAATTAGACTGGAATAGCAGAATGCTGCCGATCTCGAGATAGCGTTTACAACCGGACACACTGTTGGATATGACATTTCAGGAGATACTGGGCACGATTGTGACACAATACTTTGAGGAAAATGCAGGCATTGCCTCGTCACCGCTGTTTTAAAGACTGTTATTCGGGGCACTGCCTAGGTACGCAGGACGGCATGCGTAGACAACTAGAGACGGATCTTACTGTTTTGGAGGGGAGACTGGCATCCAATGAGAGAGGGGAAGTCAAGGGCTCAAACAGGCAACTACTGAATAGTAGGGAAGAACACGCCCGATTAATGTAAAGTCTCCGCTGCCTTAATTATGTGGGGCATTCGGCCACTACACACCATTCAGGCGATAAGGCTGACAGACTCCTAGCTTCGTTAATCCATTAAGATGACACTGCCTCGCCCGTCACTTCACTTCGCTCCATGCAGGTCACCATGATGTACTCTCAACAGGACATACACTGGGAATTCACGGCTCACTACACCACACTATACCAGTCGCATACGTTAGCCACCCCCGACGATATTCATAGGTATCTAGAAGACATTGCCTTACCGCTGATTACACCAGAGCAACGACTTGAATTAGATCATCCCCTTTTACAAGATGAAATCAGGGCGGCAACTGGCAAAACTCCTTGCCTGGACGGTTTGCCGGCGGAGTTCTATAAGGTCTACGCAGCGGCCCTGGTGCCCAACTCAAGAAGATTTATGATGCCTCAATGGAGGATTCCGCTCTCTCGGACACACAGCATGAGGAGCTGCTGATCTCTCTTCCTAAGCCAGGGAGAAAGCCGGATATGCTAGGCTCGTACAGGCCGTTAGCTCTGCTCAATACGGACTACAAGGTTTTAGCGTCCATTATTGCAGCACAATTGGCCCCACTGGTACAGACCTTGGTGCATGCGGATCAGAACGGCTTTGTCCCCACCAGAAGCACAACGCTGAACATACGTAGACTCTTCAAGGTGCAACACTATGCGACGGACACTTGGCCCTGCTCCGGTTGCTTGGTCCTTGAATTCTAAAAGGCCTTTGACTCCCTGGAATGGCTGTATCTCTTCGAGGTGCTGCGGGGATATGGGTTGGGCACCACATTCTTACATATGGTCAGGTTCCTATATATGTGGCCCTCTGTCAGAGTCGGGACGGGCCGACTGACATCGGACAGCATTTGGATAGGCAGGGGCACTAGGCAGGGCTGCCCTCTGGCACCACTCCTTTTTTCACTTGCTATAGAACCCCTTGCCTCCCAACTTCATAGGGAGGGAGTGGACTGGGGCATTTGGTTGGAAGACAGCTTACATGCTGTCTATCTATACGCTGACGATCTGCTACTATATTTCCAGGAACTCTATGATATCTCCACTACCATCGCTGCTACTCTTCAAAACTTTGAAAGGGTCTCAGGTCTCCAAGTGAACTGGGCAAAGTCAGGATTGTACCCCTTTCGGGATGACACCGCTGACCATGACGACCGTATGAACGATTTTTCTCTCTGCTGGCACTCATCCACGTTCTATTACCTGGGCATCTTTGTATACCAGAACCCTGCCAATATCCTGGAGGGAAACCTGATTAGGGTTATATCGGCCAACAGGACTCAGATCCAGTTTTGGAAGTCGCTTGTACTGAATGTGATGGGCAGAATAGCGCTGTCCAAGATGGTAGTATTACCAAAATTATTATATTACTTTATCAATCTCCCGGTCTACGTCCCGGCCAGAGTGTTTTGTGACCTTGACCGACTGGCCTTGGAGCTCATCTGGAACACCGGTCGGTTCAGGATAGCACTATGGAAACTGCATGCTCCTCTAGCAGGGGGGCTTGGCGGTCCCCAACATGGAGTGGTATTACCTGGCTGCGCAATTGCAGTGGGTGACGAAATGGTTGGTAGGCCTAGGCCTCGATGACATGGCTTCCACACAGCCGCTGTGGTCCCAATCCCAGATATACCACTTGTTCCATCCCATTGCTCATCCGCCGGGCCCTCACAGACCTGTATTGCCCTAGCACACCGTTGCTACAGGAGGATCCTGTACCTCACCTGGAACACGGTCCCTTACGCCCCGCTGCTGCTGCTTCTGGGGATGCCCTGGGGCACAGCGGGCACCTCTAATGGGGCATTGGCATGCTGGCATGCAGCAGACTTACAAACTTAGGGCAATCTTTACGCCGAGGGCACCTTGATACAATTTGAGACCCTGGCGGAGGAATATTATCTATCAGCAGGACAATTCTTGCTCCATAATTTCAAAACGAGATCGCGCTCTGCGGCTGTGGGGCGACATCACCTCCGAGCCGGAAATGCACCTCCTGCTACAATACCTTGTTTGCCGGAAGCGTTACTTACACACACGATGCAGCCTATGACAGCCCTTTGCATAAAGTGGGAGGCGGACAGGGGGAATCCATGGTCGGATCGCAAATGGGACATAATGTTAGCCACCCCTATGTGTATACCATGGATTTAGGCTTATACAGATGTTTATTAGGCATAGGGCGTACCTCTCCCCGGACAAATTAAACAAATATTTTCACATGCTTACCTCCGCATGTCCCCGCTGCCTACGGACGAATGCGGACCTCCTTCACATATTATCGTCCTGTGCCTCCTTACATGTATATTGGCAAGAAGTCACTGCGGCACCCATGACAAGCACTTGCCGAGCACTGCCGCACACATGGGAGGCGTGCATACTGGGCTTCTACCCCAGACTGAAGAAGCACAAGGCTACATCCAGATTTATTAACTTAGGCCTCATAGTAGCGAAAAGGCTGATCACTAAAAAATAGAAGCATGCCAACCCCCCCGCCCTTGCCAGCTGGAAAAATCCACTCTTCGTGTGGGCTCGGGCAGAGAGCATGTCACTGCACAGGGAGGAAATAGCCAAGTAACGTAAATACCCTATTGCGTAATTCTGGGACACTATACTCGCGGACCTGCCGCATGCAGACAGGGAGGCCCGGAGCAGTCCCTCACAGGTGGATGGCGGGCGGGGCACAAATAACGATCCCCAGATGCATGACGCCCTAGGCTCAGCATAAACTGAGCGACGCCATGGGAGAAGAAGACATTCTCAGGGCATATGCGTGCCGGGGAGAGTGAGTCCCAATCGCTTATCCCATTGGGCACTAGGGGGATGGAGCAATGCGCTTAATACAGCTTAGATGAGATGGCAGCACATTTCTCATACATATTCTGACCCTGGCGTGATGATTTGATGATGGTTTGCTTTATTGTTTTAATGTTGATTGTTGGATTATATGCACTGTATCAAGTTTTCCTCAACTTTACTTTCCAAACTGGACAATCAGGTGCAGACATGCATGTGGAATGCCATCTGGGCACATGGACACAGCAACGACGCTAGGTCGAGACAAAGCAAACGCTCCGTCATCTGAACGGCCATGAAAGTGTGTCCCTTCTGATGATTACCTTGGATGCTCTGCTTGACAATAACACTCTGCTGTTCTTTATCTGTTGTACAGAACTAATACTGGTCATGGTTTGCAATTGCTCCAAGAAAACGTATTACAACCTTTGTCGCACTTGTACTGGTCACTTCTTCCCTACCTCATATATCTTTCTTTTATATTTTTTCTGTTACCTGTATGTTTGACAAAATGCAAATAAAGATATTTCCCCCCCCCCCCCCCCAAAAAAAAAAAATGAGAGCCAGTGACAAGAAATGGGGAAAGGTGAATGGGATTATGGAGAAAACAGAAACAATTGATCCTACTTCTCTGACTCATCCATTTTGGTGGACACTGTGTCTGAAGGGGGTGACTAATGTCCATAAAGTTCTGCATTTAACTGTAACAGTGAATGGATATACTTTAGCAATTTCTGTAAGTAACCAATTCTCTATACTTCGATGGGGAACTTGTTTTCCTGGAAACTAAACATAAAAGAGAAGTGTTTCTTAACGGAATGTTTATCAACCCTACTTTCTATGAGTAGGATAACTTCCACAAGCATTATCACTATTTACTCTGTGTAGAAGATGAGTTAGAGTCTCTACTTGAATCTTGTATGACTGCAAGTCAATAAACAAATATTAATATCCTATGAATCCCATGGTAACAAATTTTATAAGCATTAATATAACTCTGAATACTTTAATATTATGCACACAGCATGTGTAACATAGCCAGGAGCGGCCCGTGCAGGTAAGAGCCATGGGGCAATGGGGCGGGTACTCGACAGATGATGACGAGGGAAAATTAAACAATTAATGTTTCCTCGCCGTCTGTCGAGTCCCTCCCACCTCACCCCCCACCCCGCTCTTACCTGCGTTGTTGATATCCTGCTCTGAAGGTAGAAATACCCTTTCCTCTTGCCCCTCGGAAAGGCACTTTGCGATATTGTAATGTCCCAAGGACCTTACCGTTTCTGTGTCCTTCTTGATGTCTTGTAGTGTGTCATCTATATGCTTACCAAAAAGCATGTCTCCATCAAACGGTTAATCCAAAATTTTATTTTGTACCTCAGGGTGAAACCAGGTAGCAGGTAGCCAGCCTTGCCGCCTTAGGACAGCCGAACCTGCCAAGGCGCGAAAAGCAGTTGTGGGAATGTCCATAGCACAATCGATAATTTCTGAGGAAGATCGCTCCCCCTCCTCAAGGATCTTCTTCGCTTCCGCCTTGGAACTGTACGGTAGTTGATCCATAAAAGGAGACAAATCGTACCACATTTGGCAATCATATCGTCCCAAAATTGCAAGTGCATTGGAGGCTCGAACCAGGAGGATGGACATAGAGGAAAATCCCTTGCCCACATTGTCAAGGCATCTGCCCTCCTTATCTGGTGGTGTGGTAAGTGGTGCCAATGGGTTCTTTGATTTTCTCTGAGCCGCCTGAGAGATAACGGAGTCCGGCTTCGGTTGGCCAACCAGGCAAGCAGGACTATCATCAGGAGCCTTATATTTTTTCTCCAGTCGCGGTAGAACAGGGATAACGGTAGCTGGAGACTGCATCACCTTTATTCCTTCACTCCATACGTGCTCTATAATGGGGATAGAACGGATGGATTTCCTATAAGGCACTTTGAAATCATAGAGAAAACAGTCCGATTGTACTACCGGAATGGGAAGGGCAAACCTCTTTGAAGCTCTCTCCATAAGATTATGGAAACCTCCGATGTCTGCTGGAGGAGAATCTACAGGATCCGGTAAAGGCGAAGTGGGATCTGGTATGATATATTCGTCCTATTCCCTATCCGGATTCCGGACATTTTCCACATTCCGTTCACCATCTGAGGAATCATCATCATCATCATCCTGCCCCGTGATGATATTCTGCTGTTCCTCCAAAGGTTCCAATTCTGGTGGTTGAGCCATAGAAGTAGACGGAGGGGGCGGTGGTGGTGGTAGTGGAGGCGGTTGCATGGATTTAGAGGCTTGAGATGGGAATCTCCTCCTATAATCCAACAACATGATCTGCAAGTCACTTATCAGGGAAGGCGGCATGGACACCATGCCTTGATGTGATTGTTCTTGAGGCCTATCCCAAGGAGGGAGTTGCCGTTGTTCCATGTAATAATCATCAGAATCTGAGTCCTGGTATTTCACCCGGAGCTGAGATGGACTGTACGCATCACCATAAGGACTATCTTCCTTATCCGAGTACGCTTTGTCCAAAAGTAATGCAGGAGGTAATGTCAGAGATGTCATTTCCCTGTGTAATTTGGCGTCCTTTAATCGAGATTTTTACTTTTTGCACCGTCGTCGGAGAAAGGATTGTCGACGACGATGGACAGATCGTCGACGGTACCGTCGCCGAGCTCGACGTCAGTACCAACGTAGCCGTCGTCATTGACATCGTCGTTGTCGACATCGTCTTCGTCGTCACCACCGTCGGCGTCATCGTCGTCAACGGCGAGGTTGTGAACATCGTCGACGGCACTGTGATAGGTACCTGCATCGTCGTCGAAGCTCTTGGCGACGGGACCGTCGACGGAGCTGAGATCGAAGCCTGGTGAACTTTAGCAGCCGTCGTCGACGTACCTGATGATGTCATCGTCGACAAACCGGTTTTCTTCTCCGATTTCCCCTCCTGAGGTACAGATGTTGGCTTTTTGAAAAGTTTTGCCTTCTCAGTTGGTGGAGAGGCAATAGAAGGTCCATGGCTCACCTTCTGAGCAAGAAGTACCTCAGGAACAAGTCCCTCCCTCTCCTTTACACCTCAGTGAGGAGATGTTTTGGGACTGGGCCTGTTAGACCTATCAGAGGTCTTTTGAGAGGCGTTAGCAGGTGGTTCAGTTGAAGTTGAAGAGGAAGACCTACCCCTCTTTTTAGACCTCCTTGAAGATGTAGCTGAGGAGGAATCTTCGCTGTTACTTGAAATTACCTCTTTCCTTGGCTTCATGTTCTGTAACTAGGTCAAAAGTCGTCCTTCCCTATCTCTCAGGGTCTTGGTGGAGAAGGTTCTGCAGATTTTACAGTCAGTGGCCCTGTGATTCGGGTACTTGTGATTCGGGTACAAGCAATAAATACAATCCAAAAGTTGTAGAGAAATCTGAGCAGAGCTCAGTGGAGGCTCCCTTGGCACTACGTGCAGTAGAAAATCTGAGGCTCTGAGGTTCTCTCAGGAGGGTTCTATGGGGTGAGGCTAACCTGATTGGTTGTTGCAAGTTTTTTGTCTCTTTTACAAAAAGAGGTGGATATGCTACAAAATGAGGTGAGGCCTAGGCCTTTCTTTCTCTTTTGTACCTACTGCTATGATATTTTTTTGTTTACCGAGGTTCCCATTCCGACGATGGGAAATGATACAAGCTATGGGAATCTATGAAAGTTCCAATACTGGGGCAACTAACCCTTCTGTTGCTTAGCATGGTGCAAGTGTAAAGCATGTTTGTTCTGTAAACTGGAGAAAACATCAGCATGAAGCGTACGGAAATTAACAGCAAGTTCTGCTGTCCAAAACATCATACACACAGCAAAATTGTTTACTCTACAAAAGCAGTTTAAAATCAAATACAACATTCCATAGCTCCTTTGTCTCTCATTCCCTCCCATGGTGACTTCACTAAAGGTTCCTTTTGGTCGTCTCTACATAACTTTTGATATCTCTGCACTCCCAGCTGCCCTCTCCTAGGCTGGAGCTCAGTGCAAGGATAGAGGCGCTGAAGCACCACTAATGTGCTTCTTTTATTTTTGTCAAGTTCGTTTTCCCCCCACTGCCCAGCTCAATAGAATAATTCCTACTTTGCATGGTCGGTCCTTATCCTGTGTGTTTTGGTACAGCGCAGCATTTGTCAATTCCAGGTTTGTTGGTGCAATAAGGGATTTACTAGTACAAATAGTCATTTACTAGTTTCCCCTGGAGAAGGCTCTGTAAAGAGGGCCCGGTGAGGGCTTATGACCCCTCACCTGATCAATGTGTGACTATAGCCTGGGTTTGAGTATTGAACTCGTGTAAATACCAAAAACAGTGACATACTCATAAGTAACATCACAGTGCCCTTTCCTTCAACTTTGCCTGTGCCCAATTCACATTGTGCCTCTCCCCCTGTGCCCCTTGGATCCTGCCCCCCTCCCTGTGCTCCTTTCATCCTGCAGTTCTCTTCTTGTGCCCGTTTCGCCCTGTATCTCTCTCCTTTTGCCCCTTTCACCTGCACCTCTCCCTGCTCCCCTTTTGCCCCGCACCTCTCTTCCTGTACCTTTTCCCCCACACCTCTCTCCCTGTGCCCCTTTCGTCATGCACCTCTCTCCTTGTGCCCCTTTTGCACGCACCTCTTTCCCTATGCCCATTTTGGTTGCAGGCTGTTTCCTCCATCTTTATTGGCAAATTATTTGATCTAAACAAGGTTTCTGCGTGATATAGCACTTTTTTTTATACATGTTTTATATTGTGTGGATGTTGCTCACAAAGTAAGCCTGTTAGAACCTATACCCTTCCACCACTGATTTACCACAAACCACTATACTCTTCCACCATTAATTTACCACAAGCTTTGATGTCTTTAATGGCTATTGTAATGTAATGGTTATATACTGCATGGCTAAACACTTATAGGGTCCAAAAGGCCAGACCTATTGGCTATGCCAATGCTTGTACTCATTATTGTCTATGAAAACAACTATAAATATGTGAATTCAGTTATACAAAAACCTATTGATTTAATAGACCATAATGCAGTTCCGTAGTAATCTGTGCCACGTACAGGGTATACATGTCAACTGTCTTGCCTCTTAGTTCACTGATGGTTCATCTTTAAAAACTATCACTTTTAATAAGCAGTGGAGTGCTATAATGTTGCAAATTAATGTCAAAGTCTCCACATGTTAAAGAGATACACTTTTTTGAATGTTTAAAAGGCTTTATCATATTTTACATGATGTTTGTTGCATGATTTATACAGCAAAGATTTTCAGGGCTCGGCTGGTGAACAGGCTCTAAGAACTGATCCAGACCATTGGCTCAGCTCTTCCTGGTAATTTGTTGGCTCGCCCACCTCTAGGTATGTTGTACACCCCCCTTACACTTTCGAAGGTGGGCATGATATAGTGTCGGTATAAGCCAGTTTCTTTGTCAAATCCTGCTTCCACTCACAACCAGATTTTATTAGGTTTTCAAGACATCGTTGACATACATAGATGTTATCCATGTCACATCTAGTATACATTACGCAATGTATTTGCTCTCTGGTAGGCTTAGTTTAACTTCCCTTTTAACAAAAAAATCTCCCCTCCCCCCTTGAGTTGCGCTTATGTTGACGTAATTTAGTCCCTGAGTGTTGTTGGGTTCCCCTGTGCCAGGCTTTTAGCTTCAATATGGCGTGGTGCCTATTGTCTCTGGTCTTGATGTTCGTCTCTTTCTCTCTCATGTTCCAGCACCGCTGGTTGTGGGGAACCTGTCCCGCTATTACCCTGTCTATCTGCTGTCAGTTTGCCTACTAGATTGTCCCATGCCCTGCCTCTATCTATTTTACCTATCTCTCGACTGGCCTACCTGAGCAGTAGCCTACCCTCTGCCCCACCCACTTTACGAGTTCTTTTTTCCAGGTAACGATCTGTGGCTCTCCTGGTGCCTTCCAATTCCTTGGTGTCTCTCTCTTAGCAAGAACATAGGCCAGGTTCAGAAATATTCCAGTCGTCTTGTTTTTGGATGTGTGAGGGAACCATCCTAACAGGAAGTGCACTGGGGTATGAGGGAGCTCTTTGTCAATAAGGTCACCTACCACTTGCCTTATCTCCTCCCAAAATATTTGCAGCGTGGGGCAGCTCCAAGACATACGCATTATATGTGCTTCCATTTCTCCGCATCTTGGGCATTCTGCCATCTCTGTCCCAAAATATCTCCTAATGTAGGACGAGGTGAGGTATGCTCTATGCTGTATGTAGAAATTAATTAATTTAAATCGCACATTTCTAGATGCTTTCAAGGTTTGCTCTAAGATCTGGTCCCACTCCTCATCTGGGACCTGCTTTCAAAGGTCTTCTTCCCACTGTAATCGCAGGCGCTCTAGCAGCTTTTGCATATCTTGACTCATTGCAAGAGACTGTCTTGATCCTCCCAGCTGATAACGCGATATACCTACATCCTGCTAGTGCCTGCGGCTCCATGCCACCCACACCCCAGTGTTGCCTTATCCTTCTAGTGAGGGCCCCATGTTTCAGAAATTGACCTCCCGGTAAGTCATATGCCACTTGCAATTCTTCAAAGGGGAGCAGTATAGAATCTTTGTATAAGTCTCCCACCACTTTCAGTCCTGCCGCTTCCCAGTCCTCTACCCCTGCCCAGTGTTACCCCCGCAGCAGATACCGTAGCATTGTGATGGCCAGGTGTTGAGAGTAGGGGATTCTTGCACCCACCCATTGCAGGTATCTAGTCCAGCAGCGTACTAACACCCTGGTTTTCATCTTGTCTTCTGACACATTCCATCGTACCCGCAGAAGGATCTTCGCCAGGGTTGAGACATCAGGTGCGACTGGGTATTGTTCCCTGTCCTGGTTACGCTCTGCCACTAGCCATAGGATCAGCCAGTATAACTGGGCAGCTATATAATATCCCTATACATTGGGGACCGCTAGGCCACCTTCCACTGCGGAGCGCTGTGGGGAAGTCAATGCTATCCTTCTGTGCCCTGCTCCCCACATAAAGGACGTTATCATTGAGTCAAGGTCTTTGAATGTTGCTCTCGGGATCCATACCAGGAGAGCCATGAAGTAGTACAGTAGCCGTGGGAGCGCTACCATCTTCAAGACTGCTACCCGTTCAGCTACCGATAGCGGCAGAGTTGCCCAGGATGCCATTGCGGTCTATACAGATCTCATTGCTCTACCCATGTTACCCTGTAGTAGCTCAGCTGGGGCACAGCATATTTTGACTCCCAGATACGGCAAGAAGTCAGGCTCCCATTTCAGGTTCTCTAAATCAGATGGTGGGGGGGCATTGGGCGCCACAGGGTACGGGCTGGATTTCCGCCAATTGACTTTAAGGCCAGATATGTTGCAGAACCGGGCCTGCATGCCAAGGGCCCCTCTCAGTTCACCCGCTGTTAATGAGAAATAGTAAGAGGTCATCAGTATACAGGGCTATAGAGTGTTTCACCGCACCTATCCTTAGGGCATTGTAGTCCTGCCCGCTCCTCGCCCTGCACGCCAGAGGCTCCATGGCCAGGGAAAACAGGAGTGGAGAGAGGGGACATCCCTGCCTCGTTCCCCTCTCCACCCCTTGCCTGGGTGAGAAGGTCTTCCCAGTGCACACTTGGGCCTTGGGGGACGTATACAATAGCCGCACCCATGGAAGAAAGCCTCCTCCCAGTCCCATCCTAGTCAAGACTTCATAGAGGTAGGGCCACTCAAGGCTGTCAAAGGCCTTCTCGATGTCCACTGCAAATACCGTCACCTCCCACCCGTCGTACCTGTTGGAGTGCATGACAGCCAGGAGTCGCCTAATATTTATGTACCTTTTCCACCCCGGAATAAATCCTGTTTGGTCTGCATGGACCAATTCTGTCATGTGGGAGAGAAGGCGCATCGCCAGGACCTTGCTTAGGATTTTGTAATCCATGTTCAGCATGGATAAAGGCCTGTAGGCTGTATAGTCATGTTACTCCTTCACAGGCTTAGGCACCAGGACAATGAGGGCCTCCCTAGCACTCTCTGGGAGTATGCTCACTCCCCGGGCTTCCTGGTACATTGTGACCAGTCGAGGGCCAGCTCCCCACATACGCTGCATAGAATTCAGTCAGTAGGCCGTCCGTGCCCGTGGTCTTATTCCTTGCCATACCCTTGATGGCGACTCGTACCTCCTGCTGTGTAATGTCCGCTCCTAGCCCTTCGGCCTCCTATTTATTTTATTTATTTATTTATTTCTAAAGCGCGACATTCATCCCGTGGGGATATCATGGCGCTAGGAGTGGCAGGGAAGTGGTGGAACATGTTGTGCTTGATGGGGCATCGGCAGACGGCAGGGTTAGGGAAATAGATATGTTTTGAGTTTCTTCCTGAATGTCATAAACTCGTTGGTTAGTCATAACTCCAGTTGAAGCTCATTCCAATGCAATGCTGCAAGGTGCAAAAAAGAACGCCCACCTGTCCTGCTCCTACTGATTCTTTTAGTCTCAGCTAGTGCTAAAGAGCGTGACTATAGGCATCTGGGTGGGGTATAGAATTTAATTCTATTCTGGAGAATCTTAGGGCCTGTGTGGTGGAGTGCCCAATGGACGTGTCCTAGGAGTTTAAAACACGCTCTTTGGTGCATAGGCAGTCAGTGGAGCTGTTTTAGACATTTTGTCACGGAACTGTATCTGCTCTCTTTGCACACCAGTCTAGCTGCTGCATTCTGTAATACCTGGAGGCATTTAAAAAGATAATCTGGCATGCCGACAAAAAGTGCATTTCCGTAGTCCAACCTACTGACCAGCAGTGCCTGCGTGACGGTTCTCCTGTTGTCCAGAGGGATCCATGGGAATAGTCTTTTTAGGAGCTTCAAGGCGGCGAAGCTTCTACCACACAGGGTCCGCACGTGGTCTTTCATTGACAAGGTGTTGTCAATGGTGATGCCCAGGTTTTTGACGCACTGTTTTGGTGCTGGCGCCATGCCCAAAGAGTGGGGCCACCAGGTGGATCCCAGATGTGATTAGCTCCGCCAAGAAGCAGGATTTCTAATTTCTCTGCATTGATCTTAAGGCAATGCTCTGACATCCAGTTTGCCTAGGGGCTCAGCCTTGCCATCTGCAGACCTGTGAGGTACTCCCTTGTTTCCACATGCTCACCTTCTCATGACCTTTGGTATAGTTTTGCATAGTAGCGGGTGAAGATCTCAATAATCTTTGCCTGCGTATAGTGCCTAACCCCTTTCTCATCCTCTATTCCACCAGTGGCGGGCCCCTGCTCACCGGTTTGCCAACCATGCCAGGAGCGATCCCGATTTGTCCTGCTCAGCATGGGTGCGCTCTAGGTACCTCTTGTAGTCAAAGCATCTAAGACTCTCTATCTGTCTTGCCACCTCCTCCTTGGCCTCCAAGACTGCCTTCTGAAGCTTAGGGCGCTCTGGTCGTCTGCGCTCCAGTCCCCTAAAGCTCATCTCTGCTCCCTCTACTTCTCCCAGGATGACACTCTTGCCCCCTGTGGTACGGGTTATACATTGGCCTCTCAGGATTACCTTGAAGGTGTCCCACTCTTCGTTCGGCGAGGGGGCCATCCCCACGTTGGCCTCGAGGTAGTGTGCAATTTCCCCCTGATCTCTTCCCTGGTCCTCCAGGGTGTCCGAATGGAGTCTCCATGTGGGGATCGCTGATATAGTGTGCATCCATCTCATGGATAAGACAATTGGGTTGTGGTCCGATATCGTGCGTGCAAGATATTCCGCCGCAGTAACGTGGCGTTGCATATCTGTGGTGCATAAAAAAGCATCTATTCACACATGTACCTCATGAACCACTGAGAAGTGGGAATAGTCCTTATCTTGGGGGTGTAAGGTCCTCCAGTCATCAATCAGTCCCAAACTCTGTCTCCAGGTGGTGAATGCATGCAAGGCGCATGCTGCATGGGAGTTTCACAGTGGGGGGTGAGATTTATCTAGAAGTGTGTTGTCCACACTATTAAAGTCGCCCCCCATTAGGGTAGTGCCAGTCAAGTATTATGTCAGGCAGTGACTCAGTCTTGCAAAAACGGGTGGTTGCTCTGTGTTGGGGGCGTAGATGCTAATTATATTTATCTCCCGGCCCTCTAGTCGGCCCTTTATGGATACGTAGCGACCCTCCGGATCTACCAGCGAGTCCATCAGTTGGAATGGGACCCCCGCTTGGATCCATATTAGCACCCCTGTGCATATGCCGAATATGTAGTGTAGAAGAGCTGGCCCCTCCATCGCCTCTGCAAAGCCTGTCCCTCTTTCTGCGTTAGGTGTGTCTGCTGTAGTAGGTCTATCTGGGCTCCCACCCGTGTTTCGTCATTGTGTGCATACCTCTAATGTTCCAAGTCATGCATTTGTACTTCTGTAAGTCAGCCACTGGGTAATGTCACGGTTTCCGGCACTCCTCCCTCCTTATGTGCTGTCATCAGCCTGCTCTCCCCACTCATTCCCATGCAGTTCTTTGTGCGCTGCAACTCAAGGAGTCCCCCCATATCAGCATTAAACATTTCCCCAAACTCCCAAACCCCAGGATAAGCAGAAAAACACCCCCATCCAAACTAAGGTTATAAGTCTGCAAGAAACTGCTTGCAGTTTGATCAGTCAATTTCAAGGGGGGAAGGCCAGTCATTCACTGCTCTCCCAGTCTCTGAAGCCACCTTACAGTTCCACGGTCGCACAGGTACCCCACGGCGCCCTACCTCCATCAAACCCAGTACCTTAGTGCTGGGTTGGGTGCGTCTAGTGTCCCTCCAGACCTGTTTATAGTGGATTTCTTCTCTCTTCTTCTAAACGATGTCATTCGCCGTCTGCGGAGTTATGTCTAGGAGTACAACGCTCTGCGCCTCAGAGTCGCTGGACCGCTGCTCTGAGCCAGAGTCTGCAGTAGTCTCGCTGCCCTCAGGGGGTGCATGGTTCCTCCCTTTACCACTCATCAACGCCACCACTTGCATCGCGTTTTGGTGCTCGAGCTGTGCCTCTTCTTGCGTGGGGGCTAGTCTCCCTCAAGACCCGCTGACCCTGAGTGTGGTCCATCTTCTTCTCCTCTCCAGATCTCGTTGTGGCGCCATCCCTTTGTGCTTCTCCAGCCAGTCTGAGGCCTCCAGCGAGGTTCTGAAGAACTCTGTGCCATTCTCCGTGGTCACTCGTAATGTGGCCGGGCATTGCGTTACATATTTGTAGTTCAGTTGCCGCAATCTCTGCTTCACTTCTCGGTAGAAGCCTTTCTGTCTAGGAAGATTCGCACCGTTGTGTTGTCCACCGCTATATCTCCTTTGAGGCGTACCTGGGCACGGATATGGTCTCTGTCCCTGTAATGGAGGAGCTTCGCTATAACTACTCGGGGTGCTGCTCCTGGGATAGGTGGTTTCGTGGGGAGTCGGTGCGCTCTCTCTAGGACGAAGAAGCTTGATAGGCCGTCTGGTGCCACTTCTTCCCGCAGCCATTTTTCCAGATAATCTACCATATTGCGGGCTTCTATTTTCTCCTGTAGACCTATGATTCTGAGATTGCTTCTGCGCAATCTATTTTCAGCGTCATCAGCTCAGAATTCCAATGTGTGCACTATGTCCGGTAGTGACTCAGATATTTGGCCCTTGTTTGTCTTAACACGTTCCGCCAATCTTTTGTGGACCTCCCTGAGGAGGCCCAAGTCCAGACCCAGCGAGTCAATTTTGGTTTCCACGCGATCTCTGGAGGAAGTGATGGCTTGTAGTATGTCCTGCAATGCGGGGTCTCTGGAGTGGTCTGCTAGTGATTGGATCGTCCCCCTCTCCTCCATCGATTTTTCTGCTGAGGCCTCCTCTCTGTACTTCTTTTTGGGGATCTTCACCATCGTGTCTTATCTATCTGCAGCACTTCTGGTGTAGCGTGTGCTCATAGGGCGCTCTTGATATCCCTCGTCTTGCGTGGGGTCCTCCTTTCTGCGGGCTCTCCTCGGTCTGTAGTGTACCCCCACTCGCACCTGGGCTAGTTGCGTCCGCGTCTGCCTCGGTTTCCCGCCACTCTTCACCAGCCCCCTCTGTTGCATCCTATGTTCTCAGTGCAGGTCCAAGTCCGCCCTCTCCAGGGCCTGCCAGGGGCTTTGGGTTACATTATGTTCTTGTCTCGTGTACCGCTATGCACCACACAGGTTATTGCTTGCTCCACCGGGAGCTCCCAGGCCGCAGTCTAGTTAGCGTGCTCACCTCGCTTACTTCACCCCTGCTCTCCGCCTGCTCACACGCACCTCAGAGCTCTGTGTTCTTCCGGAGTGGCCGCCCAAAAAGTGCTGCCCGGAGAGTCTCTCCCCTGTTCCTTATGCTAGGCTCTGAGATATACAGTCCCTGTGCCCGCACTCCAGCCCTATCAGCGCTGCTGGGCCCAATCGGCTGTATTAGGCCTCCTTGCCGGCACGGTTAGTCCTCTTCTCTCCTCATCAGGCCCTAGGGCCTAATTTGGATCTCACCGCTTGTTTGGGGAGGCTCTGCTTCCTCTCTGGCCGCTAAATACCAGTCTCCTCCGTTGGGGCCCTACTCGCGCCCCAGGGCACCCAAGTTGGCAGGCCTCACAGGGTCCTCTGTGGTGCGGTCCAGATCCCCTGCCCTGCCGCAGCCGCTCCTACCAGGCTTTTTTGGCTGTCCTTTTCTTCCAGGCGCCGGCAGAAATCTCCATGCTCACTCCGTCGCGCCACAGGGGGGCCTCCTCTGCATCCGTCTCGGCTTCCTGCCGCTACCTCCTCCAATCGCGCTGGTGCAGCCGTAATACGCTCACCCCTTGTGGACCAGCGCAGTGTTCTCCGGGGTTTTTCGGGCCACCTTCTTTACTACGCTTGTTGTCGCCGGCTGCTGCCAGGCTCAGCTCTCGGGTCTGCCAATTGGGGTCTCCGGCAGGTTCGCATCCACCTCAGCAGCGTTCCCCCAATTTGTCCTCAGAGAGTCTCCAGGTATACTTCTAGGTCCAGCTGTACGGCAGGGGGAAGGCACTCCTGTTCTCAGGCTTTTGCAGCTAGGTCAGTGATGTTGGCTGGCTTTTCTTTCTGGGTCAGCTACATCTTGCCGTGGTCAGAGTTTGCTGTTCCGGCGTTTTCCGTCGGTGGGACAGGGTTTCTCCATCTCTGACATGCATCCCTTACTCCGGATGACTGTGGGGGTGCGCTGTAGGGGCTTTTGTCCCGTTCAGGGAGTCAGGATGACACTCGATGACGGCTGACCGATCAGAGCTTTCAAGCTGCGCTGCTCACTCCACCGGCACCA
Source organism: Lissotriton helveticus (assembly GCF_964261635.1). NCBI lineage: Eukaryota > Metazoa > Chordata > Amphibia > Caudata > Salamandridae > Lissotriton > Lissotriton helveticus. The sequence continues at coordinate 1,613,638,104 of NC_136057.1, forward strand.
AGCCACGCCCCCAAATCCAGCTTCCACTCATGGTCATTATTTGAATTTGCGGAGGCTCCACCTTGCTAGATTTAATGTAGGTAATGTAGAACCATTGAATTTTTTTGATTATCTTTGTCAGCATAGTTTGGTTCTGTGCAATAACTGTGACTTTGTAGACGTCAGTTTCATATTCCTTAATACTGACTCATTTAATGTTCTAGTGAGTAATTCAGTTTGTCATTACTTTTCAGGTTATTTTTATCTTCAAACCATTCTATTGGCTATTGTACTTGGACGGCTAAATAATATACCTAATAATTAGGTGCTCTCTATCCGCCTATGTCAAGGGGTCTTTGTATTTTCCCAATTGCAACTCTCTATCACCCTGTGCCACATTCTATTCACCCACTAAAGTTGGAGGCTCTTTAAAACAGTGTCTGAAAGTGACTACCAGCAAGCCTTCAAAGTGATATTATAGCATTGGAAACACCATAATTTTGGCTATCTTCAGCTCAATTACTGTTGTCGGGGGAAATTTATTCCAGAAGGGAATTGACAGATGAGTAGTTGTGATTGCCTTACTAAGGTCGCCTGCAATTAGGTTGTCCTCTTCATGATACATGTATACATTGGTGCAGCGCAAAATTGGCTATACCTTTACACATCACACTTTAATAACATAGATGTGGACTTAGCAACATTTGCCATTTATTGCTAGAGTGCATTCACTATAGGATTAGTGAATTTACTCATATTGTGTACCTAAACTGTATTGAATTATATCCTTTGAAGACATGATGACTAAACCATCCTTACTTAGTAAACATGAACTTATAAAATAAAATCAATCTACATAATGTGTGCCTTAATACACTAAAGGACATTTCCTATTTAGCTGATTGAATAGAAACCATCCTCATATATTTAGAATGTGATTACTCTAGAAACTAAAAAAGTGTATGTAAGTTTATGTGTGCACTAATGGTGCATACATATTTCATTCAAATGTAGTTCTTAGCCATATGTATGCAATATTACCAAAAGATATTACTGTATGCCACACGCCATATGAATCTAATGTACTGACATTTTACATTTACTTGTGTTTGAAGGTGCACAAGCATGTTAAATGTGCGCTATTGCTTTAACATGCTAGGTTGACATTTTAGGCCTACAGTCCCATGCAGCATAAAATATTGTTTCCCATTTTCTGCTGACATTACTTTCTTGCAGGTATTCACAAGTATTGTTAGATTGAGCGTTCACGGAATCGTCTATTCGTCATCTTTTGTAACCAGGCCTAGTTGCACAAGGACGATGTTGTTCCGATGTTTGGTGTGGAATCTTTTTCTAATGTTGTAGTCTACAACGGAGGAATGGAAAGGGAGAATGGTACCCCTGATGATGCATGCAAAGGGGTGTTGCTTTAGAGACTCTTGCATTAAAACCTACTGTTCAGAGGGCTGGAGAGCAGATCCCTTCAGACCTCTTCAGAACATTTTCAGAACCTTTTCAGACCCTTAGGAGCACTTTCCCTTGGACTTTGAGAGATTTATACCTCTATGCGTATTCCATTTAGTTCTTGCTGACTTTGACTTAGGATAGCATTCATTTCTCTGACCCAAGAAGACTCTTGACCAACTTTCTGCAATGATGACACCTTCCCTTACTTCCTATACTCCATTTTACTCTTTTGCTGTATTTCCTAAGACTTTTCCAACTTTCCTGCAGTTCCCTGATTTTGTTGATACCGAAGGTTACAGAATCATCCTCTTAGCTTGGACTCTAATTTAGGTGATTCTAGATGTACCTGTGTATAGACGATAAAATCTGGCACTCTTCTCTGAGCAGCAAATACTACTGTTAATCTTTCGTATTGCTGTGACGGAACTTCTTGTGTGTTTATTAGTGATACATGTAAACTTCTTTAGGAAGTTGAGTTTCCCAGTTGTTATTCTGTGCCTTCATAGCATGGTGGTGAAAGTCATGTACCTTAACATGATTGTTACCTTGTAATTAATCTTCTTCGCTATAGCTACTGATTCTTGATCCTTGTTGTGTAGTCAAATGGGTTACATTGTTAATTGAAATTTGTTTTATGTAATGTTAACTTCGATCACCTCTCAGTCGGGAAGAAAGGTCCATCGGAGCACTAATGGTAAGAGGGTTGGTCCAAAACACTGAATCAGATGTTTGAACTTGTTGAGGTTCATTTTGACCTATATGGTAGGGAACTGAGAACACTCCGCTCCCTCGTTGATCTCAGTAGGACAAGACATTATTTTGACTGATGTTACCCCTGAATTCTCGTCAAAACCCTCCAGAGTCTCTGTCATTTATCGTATACACTGATTTTGACTATCGTAAGAATAGAAAAAGTGCATCATCCACATATGAGGGATATTGTATACTCTCTGTTTGGCAAATTAATTCTCCATTTGGGTCCCCTTTCTATAAAGATGCAAGCAAAACACTCCATGGTCAGGGCAAATAATATTGGGAAAAAAAGAAAAAAAGGACACAAGAATCCTCTGGTCTATCAGGAGATACTTGGGGACGAAGAGGGCTGGCTAAAAAGAAGGCGCCCCTTTAAAAGGACTGTTTCCCTCACCCACCAGAGGTGGCGGCAAGCTTCCTCTTTGGGAATCCTCCTCCCATCATGAAGCCTAGTCATGATGCTGGCTACAACCCCCTCTCTGCGAGATGAGATGTTTTAATGTGGGAGAGGTTCTTACTAAATCCCCATGTGAGCGAACAGTGTTGTGAGGGGTGCAGTGCCGAAGTGAAGTGATGTAAAACTAGCTACAGGGTTTACCACACCATTTTATTCTGGCTACTTTGTGCTAGGATTAAAAACAGAAAGTACGACAGAAAACATTTTATGTCCCCTTACAGGTAATAACGGTGAATCCACCATCTTGCTTTCCTTGGATCACTGGTTTTGTATCAAATTCTATATACTTGAAACAATATCACTTTCACAGCAGTAGCCAACTTCAGACCCTGAAGAAAGACACAACACTCTCTAGGTCATTGGCACTACATGTCAATCTGGGCACATTACAATAGGATCTAATGTTTTCTGTTGTTCTTTCTGTTTTTAATCCTAGCACAAGGTATCGAGAATAAAATGATTTGGTAAACCCTGTAGCTAGTTTTACATCACTTCACTTGCAGCACTGCACCCCTCACAACACTCTGTTAGCTCACATTGGTTTTTCAGTAACAACCCTTCCCACGAATAACTCCGCTGAGCTCCTCCCTCGCAGCAAAGGGGTTGCAGCCCGCATCATGACTAGGCTTTATTATGTGAGGAGGGTTCCCAATGATGAAGCATTCCACCTCTGGTGGGTGTGGGAAACCATCCTTTAAAGGGATATCTTCTTTTAAGCGAGCCTCTTTGTCCCCCAGTATCTCTTGATAGACCTGAGGGTTCTTGTGTGTTTTGTTATTAGAATCGGGGCGTTTGCCCTCACTGGTCTCAAAAAATCTCCTCTGGCCCCCGTCTGGTGGACACACAAATAATATTGGAGACAGTGGCCACACTTTTCAGGTGCCTCTGCCAATAGACCATTGTGTCAAGTTCACCCATCCCTTGCCGAATCTGGCCAGTGGTTCGGAATATAACAGCATTATACATTCCAAGAATTCAAGCCCCATCCCCATCCCCATCCTCCTGAAAACATAGAGGAGGTATGTCCAGCCCAATGTGTCAAACACTTTATGTCAAATTAGATAACTGTCGGAGAAGACTTCTATACACACTATGGTTATCACATAAAACAACCTCCTTAAGTTTAAAAATGTATTTCAATCAGGTAAGCAGCCAGTTTGGCCTTGGTGCACTAATTTGAGCAATACATTTAGTAGTCTATTGGCCAGTGTCTTCCCAAGGATTTTGTAACTCAGAATTAGGACAAATTGGGTTGGTAGGACCTCACATTCAGGGGTTCTCAATCTTGTGTCGGCAGAACCACTATATTCGTTTTCTACAGTGAGTGCTGTAGTGTTCCTTTTTACTTTGTTACATTGTATACTTCAAATAATCGTGGGGAAAGATTAGTTTCATATCTTGAATAGAATTCCACTGCAAATAAATCAGAACCATGGGGTTTGGCTCTAGCTAACTGGTGAACATAGATGAATGGCATCATTAGCTGCTCTGGTTGATACAGTCTGAGCCCAGTAACCCCTGACTGCCCATGGACTCCTGTAAAAGTCCCCATAGATACTTTAAAATGCAACAAGTAGACATGCAAAGGACCATTGTAAAAGAAAATGGGTGAAGCCCAATGCATAATGGCAATATGTAGGTAGATTCAAATGAAGAGCAAATAAATACATATAAATTAAACATCTTATCACATAACCTAGCTCGTAACAATCAATCAATTAATCAATTTATTTGGTTTATAACAAAAAAATATACAGATTACATTAAAATACAATTTGATATAAGTAATAATGAATGCATACCACCTTAAATCAGCAAAATATCAACAATAAAATGAAAACTATAATGGTTTACACAATTTAACCACGGATTTAAAAAAAACTACCAACCCCGTCACTTGTCAGGTTGTCTTGTAGCATTTGTAAAAACAATATTGCTGGTCTACACTTTTTGAACCCAGCCTTTTTTAACAAATGGACTAAAAAGACATTGCCACATAAGTTTAAAATAAACACAAAATAGATAAAATGCATAATTGTTTGTAGGGACAGTAAGTTGCAATCGGACTCAAACCATCCTTTATGAAAGGAAATGATGAATGATACATAAAAGAAATTGAGTTAACAGGTATCACTCCCAGGAATCAGCCACATTTAACAGATAAGGTTCCATTTTCAATGTGGTCCGTAACATAACATATGATCTAATCATAGGCTTCTCAAGTTCAGCTAGCTCTCTTTTCAGATGCTGGTGAGTTAAAAATTAATTCTTAGCCTATGTATAATCTTTTTTAGCTATACTGTTAGGAATGAAAAAGAGTTGGATCTGCCCAGTTCAATACACAGTTTCCAAATATCACAAAACCATTGAGCTTTTAGATGCTGTTCCATCTTGAGACAGTCATATTCCATCTTGAGGCAGTCAGTAATACAATCTCTGTTCACATTGGTAGCTGGAATTAGACCAAACTAACAGCCATAAAAGCACAGGGATTGTTTGATTACATCCTTCAGATAACTCAACCGTAGCTTTTCATTATTAGAGAAACGCCAGCTGAAACTCCATAAACCAAAACCATACTGGACAATAGAAAGACATTTACTTTTATATATCTCTAACATATGATGAACAGGCTTGCAGGCACATGCATCAACCTTTAAAAAATTTGCAAAATTTGCGAATCTCAAAAATAGCCCACTTGCGATCGCAATCTACCCCCAGCAATGCATGAATGAAAATATAGCGAAAACACATGTTTTCGCTAAAATAAGTTATCACAAATAATTCGGAGAATTGAATTGCGATTCTGTAATTGCATGTCCCAATTAGCGATTCGTAATAAAAAATTCGCAATTCTATGCATGAAAAATCGCAAATAGCGTTATTGTTGAAAATCACAATTTTGCAAGTGCAATATAAGAAGGATCACAACCAAGTGGTAATCAAGAGTGAAAATTACATACAGCTGAAATTCAATAGAAACATACTTAAACACACCCAGAATGCCCCTGAACATTTCACAATGGCAGCGCTTTACCTGATGGCAAGGAGGATGAGGCTCCAGGCTGCAGCACACAGAAGGAGGAGAAAACACAAGCGCATCTTCAGAGTCCGCATTACATTGCTAGGTCAAACAGATGAGGAGATATAAGACAAGTATAGGCTCAATGCTGCAATGATCATTGATTGAATAAATGAAATGGATCCCATTTTGCAGCATCAGACACGTAGGACCAATGCAATACCCACACATGTGCATGTCCTATGTTGCCTGCACCTACTGGCGTCAGGCAGTTTTCAGGGGGTCATAGCAGCAGCTGGAGGTGTGTCTCAAAGCGCACTTTCACGTTTCTTTAAAGCATTCCTTAATGCCATGATGTCCCGGATCAACTCCCACATTAGCTTCCCTACAACCGCACATGACCTGACAAAGACCAAACAGGAATTTTGTCAAATAGCCCGCTTCCCACAAGTCTTAGGTTGCATTGATTGCACCCATGTAGCAATATGTCCCCCTGCAGGTAATGAATACATATATAGAAATAGGAAATGTTTTCATTCCCCACACATACAATGCAATGCAAAATACATAATAACTGACATTGTGGCTAAATACCCAGGAAGCGCCCATGATTCCTATATATTCCGTCAGAGTGGCATACACACTAGTCTGTTCACGGGTGAATTATGAGAGGGACATCTGCTTGGTAAACATGTGTTATTAATTCTCACAGACATTTTATGTATGCCAATGCATTACCGCCACTGACCCTTTGCTTACTTCCATGTAGGTGACAGTGCATACGCCTTGCGGAATTACATCATGACGCCGTACCTAAATCCTACAACCCCCAATGAGCAAAGGTAGAATGCTGCGCATATCTCCACCCGGAACATAATTGAGCACAGTTTTGGGCTGTTGAAGAGCCGCTCCTGATGCCTACACAAAACAGGTGGAGCATTACAATACAAACCAGAACAATGCTGCAGGATAGTGGCTGCATTTGCCATATTACACAACATTGCCACAAGGAGAGGCATTCCTATAGAGGTGTCTGACAGCGAGTCAGATGACGACAACCAGCAAGGGCCACACCGATGTGCAGCACATGGGGCAAGCGCACAAGAAGGGCGCAGAAGACGCACAGAAATTACACAAAATTATTTCTGAGGTGAGTAATGATGAGACAATACACGGCTATTTCGATCAAAGTATGTTTATCTCAAATTAAATGGATTTTAGTGTTGAAGCACACATATCAGGTGCCCAGTAGCAGAGGAATAGTATTAGTGAACAAAAATAAATGGAAATAATAATATGACTTGAAAGTCAGTCACAAATGTTGTCTTCGTCAATGGTTGCGTCACCATATATGAATGTCTGTGGACATGCCAGTCTATCTCTTCCTCCCAAGCACATCAGATGCCTTTCGGCTGCTGCATCTCCATACCTTATGTTGGATACGGAGGGTGTCCTGCTGCGAGTGTTGCGCCTTCTTGCAGTGGTGACAGGCATTGACAGACTGCTGAGGCTTGAGGCCTCTTCACTCCCCTCTTCCACCGACACATTGTTCGACTCAACTGTGGCAGCATGCATTTGTTCCACTGCGCTTATTACCTGGCCCAGTGACTTGGCCACATCCCCACTCCAATTGGACATCTCAATCTGCATTGTGACAGACCTACGTGACAGCAGTGCAGTGTTGTTGGCCAGCCTATTATTTGATTTAGTATATACGTGCATGCGCTGCATCAACTGGTGATGGTGTCTTGTCTGTGACAAATGTCCCTCCTTCATCACCCTGGTCAGTTCCCTCACGCAATCTGTCAGAACAGCGATGTTACCTGTCATCTTTCCAATTTGTACCTGCACTAACCGCATGTTTTTTGCCTTCAGGCACTGCACCCGGAGCATCTGGGCCTCCAGACCACCCCAGACATCAGTAGGTTGGTCCTCCTGCTGTGTGTATTGTGACCTCGCTCTTCGCCGCCGGTTTCGGACTGTGCTAATCCAGACCTGTGCTTGGGCTGTCAGCGTGAGTGTTCCTTAAGCATGGCTGGTCTCTGGTGTTACATTTGCCACATCCTCTGTTTCCATTGTCTGCAGTGGTGGGACTGTTGCCCTGCGTGTATTAGGAGCACAGGATGGTTGTTGTGGTACCACAGGTGTGTCCATCTCATCCACAGCGGTAGTATCCTGTGTGTTCATGCAGTCACTGTTCTCGGCCTCTCCTTGTTCTGTATCTGTGATGTTAAACAGTGCGAATCAGCATTCATTTATGTCTGTGATGTAATGTCACATTAATCATTACTTTCCTGCAATTAAATCTTTTTCTGTTACACTATTTTTGAGACTTTTTATTTCTAATTGTGTTTTTGCCAAAGTACCTGCCTGACCTGCCTGCATCTCCCATAATGCACTTTGTTGTGTTTGGAAAATGTGGACTGGATTTGCATAATGGACACTTGTGCTGTACTGAGGTGATGTGATAATTTTCATATATATACCAATGGTCACTTGCATGCATTTTACCTTGAGATGTGTTGGCCGCTCCAGAAGTGTCCAGCTGCGTCACTCCAACAGCAGCTTCAGGCTGGAGGGTGGACTCCACCAGGTCCTCCATGGGTGTGTTCCCAGTCTGTGTTGGTGCTCCCCCTCCTTTCTTCCTGGCATCCTTCAGCCTATCGGCAATCCTTTCCTTTGCACGACTGCACAGGTCGTACCATCGCTTTTTCAATTCATCTATGGAGCAGTGTGTGACCCCCACAACATTAACTTTATTTTGGATCCAGATCCATATTTTCCTTTTTTCTTGCTCTGGTACTTTCAGTGACAATTTGCCAAATAGCTTGTCATGGCTGATTATCACATCCTCAATTAGTGTATCTATTTCCTTCTCAGAAAATGTCATTTTGCGCTTCCTGGCTGCTTGACTGTCCTCTGCTGTGGTTTCATCCATTTTGGACAAGGACCAGTTGTTGTTCAAAGGTTTTCTTTCACTACTGTTCACCTCCTGCAGTCAGCTTCCTCCTCTCACTATGACTGTGCACTGAATGAGGCCTGGGCTGACTGACTTCCTGGTCGTGATGTCATCAATAAGCATCAACCGTCCGACTTCGCAATTTGAGATTTCACAAATTGCGATTGAGAATTATAGAGATTTGCACATTATTCGCAGATTTTATGAGCATAGCTATTTGCGATTCCTTATTTTTTGCAAATATGGAATCTCAACTTTCTGTTTCGGTGCATGTGCCTGTTTGACCCTAATCCAGATGCAAACTTATACACTGCTCCTAGTAAATGAATAAATCATTTACATCTGGTCGGAATCAAACTAGACAAACAGCCAGAAGCATCCAACTTCACACACTGGCAATTAAATGTGCTCACTTTCTCAGTTCTTTTACCTTTGACCATGATTGTTCTAGACTTAGTATACCTTGGCCATAAATCATCATATAAGTTTTTGTAAGAACTTTTTCCGGGTCATCCATGAACCTGACAAACGAACGGAGAAGTTTTTAGGGCGGTTTGACGCTCACATAAAGCAGAGTGGGATTAGCTTTTTTCCCAATACTTTGCAAGTTCTGGCCTTTGGAAACTATATAAGAGTCCAGCTTGTTGTCATATGATATAAAAGTGATTGGTGATAGGACACAGCCTTGGTTTTTTTTTTAAAACATATTTTATTACATTTTTAGTTTACAACCCATCAATTACGGCAAGTTGCAGATACACAATATCATAGTACATCGCCATCATCGGACAGTATACTTGCCTCATCATGTACAGTGCGTATGTGACATATAGATACAACCAACCCAACCCACCCTCCCTCCCTCCCCCAACTTCGTCTGGCACCAACCACACATAGCACATATGGCAAGGTGTGCTCCTGTCTACTCCCGACCACACAGAAACATTAAAAGTGTATAGATTTACGCTCCCTGTAGCACAGGGTCCAAAAACAATGGAATGCCATAATCATGGGGCCTGGAGGACTGGGGCTCGGCAATACAATAGCCATTAAGTCCGGGCTACCGGTACAGGTGGCAGGGCCGCGGCCCTAAACGCTTCCAGAATGCTATCCCAGTCTAAAGGGATGACTCTTTTGCGCAATCCGAGACCTTCCTCCCGGCAGATGGCAGCACTCTCCGCTCCGCCCCATCTCACTACTTCCCCATGCCAGCCATAAAGCTGTGGTGCTGTGGCCGACTTCCACCGCATTGTAATGGAGCGCTTAGCCGGGAGTAGGGACACATCTATGTAGCGAAGTTACACTTTTGGCGCCTTGGGGCGCCGTATCAGTCCCAGAAGACACACTGCAGGCGTGTCTGGGACGGGAATCCCAACCGCAGCCATGAGAGGACACAGCCTTGTTAAACACCTCTACCATGATTAAATAGAGCAGCACATTCACCTTTTAATCTGTACCTTACTCTAGTAGATGGAGCTGGATGTAAACTCGGGAAAACCGGTTTTTAGGTTTCGCCTGGCAATCCGCTGCGCAGCAGCGTTCGCGCAGGTAAAATCTAATGTTAGAACAGTATGGGGGACTTGAACCCGCCCCTTCTTCCATTGGCTAGCTCCATAAATGGAGGCTAGCCATTGGAAGACATCGTTGTCAATCACTTTTTCCCGGTCAGGACTCTTTTTTTAAGTCCCGCCCCTTGTTGCCGTGTGTCCTGGGCCGCTGCCGGCCGCTGCCGGCCCGGGACACCCCCGTGACGTCATTCCCCGGGCCGCGCTGTGATTGGCTGCCGGCCCGGGACACCTCCGTGACTTCATTCCCCGGGCCACGCTGTGATTGGCTGCCGGCCCGGGACCTGACTTGTTATTGTTGGACCTGGTGTTGTTTTGTTGTATTGCTTTATAGTTCCTTGCTGTTTATTTTATAGTGTTCAGTTACAAGCACCGCGTTTCATCACACAGCATGTGCACCTTTATTCACGCACGGTGCCGTCCGTCTCTTCCCAGCAGGCAGGCATGGCGCAAACAGAGCAGTTTGCCTAAAACGGCTTCCTTCTTCTTGCCACCCTCAGCCTCTTCCACCTCACCCCACTGCCACAAAACCCCATCGAGGCGCCCACAGTCTCTTCTACCTCTTCCCACTGCTATGAATCCAAAGCAGGCAGGGCGAAAATAGAGCAGGCTGCCTCAAATAGCTTCCGCCCGCTACCAGCAAACGCTTTCAATTTAAATTTATAAGCCTCGGAGCGGCAGTCTTTGTAGGTATTACAGACTAAACGTGTGCCCGGGGATACTACACGTTAAGAGTTCCGGAAATGGAGGGGCGTGTTCGAGCCCATCGGCTTTTGGGGACGAGGCTTGTTTTGCATATCTAACCCAGTACCCCCTTCTTCCACGGACCTGATGGGCAGCTGCTGTGTGCAAACCCAGAGAAAGTCCTGAAGGTACGACATCTTTATTATTCCCCCCAATCGCCCCCTCTGCTCGGCAAACTTTTCTTTTTGCTTGTTTAACAATAGCGATCGCGAAAGTGATCGCTTTAAATGCTGCTTTATTGCCGTCGCACGTATTTATTTATTTATTATTTTAACAATAGCGATCGCGAAAGTGATCGCTTTAAATGCTGCTTTATTGCCGTCACACGTATTTAATTATTTATTAACATGCCGGTTATTAGTAAAGTACATGTAAAAGGCTAACACAGGTACACGCAAAGCTGCTCTTGATTTGTTTTAGGCTCTGTAAAGAACGTCAACCCGGATTTGTACAGGATCAACAATTCTTTGTAGTTTCAACGCCCCCTCCCTTCTCAGCCGGGACAAGCCCCTGCCCTCGGAGCACACTGTGTTCACGTTGTTGTGCGGCGTCCAAAGGGGCACTGAACCGCTGGTAACTGGCAGTGCTGGGGTGTATTAAACACACAAACCCTTGGTTACAGGACATAAGGATTATTATAGTGTGAGTGCAGAGTGCACAGAGTGCGCAGAGTGCAGATTGTGAAGTAGTGAGTGCAGAGTGAGTGTGCAGAGTGTGGGTGCAGAGTGCAGAGTGAGTGTGCAGAGTGAGTGTGCAGAGTGCAGAGTGAGTGTGTAGAGTGAGTGTGCAGAGTAGTGAGTGCAGAGTGAGTGTGCAGAGTGCAGAGTAGTGAGTGTGCAGAGTAGTGAGTGCAGAGTAGTGAGTGTGCAGACTAGTGAGTGCAGAGTGTGAGTGCAGAGTGCAAATTGAGTGTGCAGAGTAGTGAGTGCAGAGTGAGTGTGCAGAGAGTGTGAGTGCAGAGATTGTGAGTGCAGAGAGTGCAGAGTAGAGAGTGCAGAGTAGATGCCAATAGCTCTAACTTTTCCAAAGGCGAAACCGTTGCATTGTAAATGCTTGTTGTTGGAAATGGGATCCCCGGCTGGCCAGGGCTTTCGCCAAAGTCAGTCAGAGACCACCACACCCAAGTCAGGGCAAGGGAGTTACACGCCAAGATAACCCCTACTCACCCTCTAGGTAACGTGGCGCGAGCAGCAAGGCTAAACTTGGAGGCGATGTAGGCTAAGTATTTGCGCACGCACCCCAGCAACAACACCCAAAGGCCCACCACAAAGGAAACTCCACACAAGGTTATATAAAAATAGCCTTTGTATTACACCAAAACACATTAGATAAAACACACTTTACAATGTGCCAGAGGCACGGGCAGAATTTACAAGGGATTATTGTACAAGACAGGGCCACCTGGACCACTGTCAGGAATCAGAAGTAGCACTTTCAGAAATAGCACTTAGTACATAGAATATAAATTTACTTTAGCACAAAATAGCACACAACCAGTAACTACTGGTAACAGGACCTCACTAGCACCACCTGCACTAGGGAGAAAACAACCACCTATGTATCACAATACCTGTAGGGGTGTAAGAGGAAAACACATGATGCAATGCATGACATTCATTCAGAGGTGTAAAAACAATATCAATTGCGCCAATCTCACAAGTCACCACCTGTGACTGTCCATGTGTCCCAATGTCAGGGCCTAAACGTGGCAGCTGCCCACGAAGTGCTGGGCAGCTGGAGATGAGGATGGGGCCAACGTGGGAGCCTCTCTAGGCTCTGCCCAACTGACTGTCTCCTGAGCCTCTCTGGGCTCGCGAAACAAATGGCCCCTGCCTCTCTGGCTCGCAAAACAAAAGATGCAGCCTCACTGGGCTGTTGGGGTCCCTCACGGGGGACCTAGAAACACTGGGGGTGCCTCGAGCCACTCTGGGCAGGAGGCACCAATGCGGGCGTGTAGGAGTCCCTCCTGGACTCAAGACTCAAGTAGTGCCCACACGAGCCCCTCGGGCTCTGAAAACAACTGCTGCAACCAAGAGCCTCTCAGGGCAAGAGACAAAATGCCCTCACAAGCCTCTCAGGGCTCGTTACCACTTTTGCCCCCTGAGCCCTTCGTGGGCTGAACAAATATGCGGCCAGAGCCTCTCCGGGCTCAAAGAAGGAATGCCCCCGGGGCCCCACTCACCGGCTTCCTGTGGCGGAGGGAGGGGCTCCTCCTCTTCACTGGGGACACACGAGAGCTCCCGCTCCTCGGGGCTCTCTCCTCTTCACTGGGGACACACGAGAGCTCCCGCTCCTCGGGGCTCTCTCCTCTTCACTTCGCTTGGACTCCTCTGAGTCCAGGCTGTCCCTCGAGGCGGCGGTCTTCTTTCACGAGAGCTCCCGCTCCTCGGGGCTCTCTCGGCACACTTCTCCCTTCTCTCCTGGGCTCTCCCTCGCTTTGGGAGCCTGGGGGGGGGAACAAGGAAAGACGCCGGCTTCTCCCCTTACCGGAGCACGGGGTGGCCTCCCGTCTGCTTCCGGTTGCCTCTTTGTCCTGCCCCCGGCCTGCCTGACTTCCGGGTCGCGGCTGCGGGGGCGGGACTTCCGTCGGGCCGCTCACTGATTGGCCGGCCGGCCAACCACTTCCGGGTCGCACTTGGCAGCGGCCCGGCAACGTTTTAAAAACACTCCGGGCTGCGGCGGTGACTCCACAGGAAAATGCGGCGTGGGCAGCCGCTCAACGGGGAAAATAAACAATAACTCGAGGTGGGCACTCGAGGGGCTCAGCACTCCTGAGCAAATGCCGGGTGGGCACCGGCTGGGCAATTACACGCTCCCAAGCGCTCCAGCCAGAATAAAGCGCTGTTAGGCGCTAGAAGGAAAACGAAGCGCTCCCAGGCGCTAGGAACCTCAGAAAGCGCTCACCAGCGCAAGCAATAGATAAAGGTCCACAAAATGTCCTTCAGCAAGGCAGGGGGGGGCAAGGCTGGGCCCAGAGCCAGCACACTGGGTCTCCAGGCAGGGAGACACCCCAAGTGGCGGTCCTCTGGCCCAGCGACAGCAGCAACAGCCCCTCAGGATCCTAGAAGAGAACCACTTCAGTGGGGAGACAGCCCCATTTTTATACAGTGCATTCCTTTGTCTGAGGGTGCAGAGTGGGGGCGGAACCAGTCGCAGCTGGTTCTTGAGTACTCTGTTTACCTCAACCACCCTCTCTATTCACTGGCAGGGCTTGGGTCATTAGACACACCACAGGGGGGCGGAGCCAGCATTGTGTGGGGAAAACCCAGCCCATCCAGGACACAGGTACACTCCTCCCACACATTACTCATGCAGATCTCCCACTCACCACCGGGCAGACCCATCCAGACTTCCTGGAGCCTGGCATGCCAGCCAGCTCCAGCCAATCACACGCCAGCACCCTCACAGCACACGTACAGCCATGTCTAGAAATGGCGCTTCGCTACTAGACACATACATGCTGCATACACCATCTCGCAGCATTCACTCTCACGAGTTCACACATACCAGACTCAAGCCTGTACACCCCACGCATCAGGAACTACCAGGGACACATACATTCCCCATGCATTCCTATGGGCGGGCAGGCCTAGCTCAGCACATGCACTCAGAGTGCGCACGCACTTTCCACTGGGACACAGTGAAAGTGCGCAGAATCCAAAAATCACCATCTCCAGGTCACCATTTCAAGCAAAAAGTCTCGGGGTGAACCTGCCCTAAGGGCCAAAGTCCAACATAACCCCCTTCCAGCCAAAACGCAGGGGAGACCAATCACCACCGTGATGGACTTCCCTGCTTGGGGCGATAGAACACAGACGCGGGCCCACAACTGCAGGGACACCCTCCTGTTCTACGCCATGGTGAACCCAGGGGATTCCTTCTAAACACACTGTCTGGACCAACTGGGCTACCCCACTGGTACTCCCAAGTTGTCCGCGGCCAGGACCAGGCCCTGGGCCACCCAGGTGCCACTGGTCCATGCCAATTCGCAGAGCGGGGGGTAGTAACCCCTGGCACATAGGAGCCATTCTCCACTCTTCCTGTCTGCAAGACAGGACTAGACTGCCACTGGTTCTCCAGCCTAAGGCCTACAACCTCAGGCGGACCAGGAGTCTCAGGGAAGGCTCTCCTCCCCTTACCTCTTCTTCTAGGGTTCCTCCTCCCTCTGCAAGGGGTACCCCTAGAACGCCATTCCAACCCAGGACTTATCCACTCAGGTTGCACCGGGGTCAGAGGTGGGCTCTCCCACCCTCTGCACCCCCTTCCAGAGGTCTGCCCTCTCCCACCTGGAGAAGTTCCTCTGGAAGAAGAACCGGTCAGGACACTGGTTACAGTCGTCCTACCCTTCAGGTCAGGCTGATCCTGAACCTGGCCTTCCAACCTCTGGTCTAAAACCTTCGGTGGAACAATTGCCTGGCACTCCAGGACTTCTGGGGATTCACACGCAATCCCCCTGAGGCTAACAAATGTCACATCGGTTGCGTGACTGTCTGTCTGGCGCAGATCTCCCGCCCTCTGTCCACCTGAC
The DNA here is from genome assembly GCF_964261635.1 of Lissotriton helveticus. Classification (NCBI taxonomy): domain Eukaryota; kingdom Metazoa; phylum Chordata; class Amphibia; order Caudata; family Salamandridae; genus Lissotriton; species Lissotriton helveticus. Next base: position 1,613,653,578 of record NC_136057.1, read on the forward strand.
AGTGCGTGACGATCCCCCAGACCAGAAGTGGTGTCACCATGGTCACTACACGGGAACCTAGCCCAACTGGGTAGTCCCTGACCCACTGGTCCTTCCACTGGGGAACTCCCCCAATCACTCCTCACTCTGGACTCCTGTACCCTCCCTACCGGAGCGGTACTGCCAGACTCTAGAACCACAGGAGCTCTGGTTACAGACACTCCAGGTCCTCTACTCACTAGGAGATCCTCCTCAAGTGGACTAACAGGACAGCCTAGGTCCCCAACCTGGTGTTCCCTCAAGAAACCACCCAGGTTCTGAGACAGGGCTTCGGGCCTCTGGGGGCTCTCAGCCACCCACTGACTCCTGCTCCACTGAGCCAGGCAGTCAGCCCCTACACCCTTCTCACTAACCAGGGACCTAGCTGGGCTACACTGAGCCTCTTCCACCACGCTGGGCTGGAAGATCCCTGACCCACTACTTTTGGAGTCACTCACCAATGACTCTACAGAACCTCTGGTCCCTTCCCAGCGGTCTGCTTCCTCTGCCAGCTCACATGGTTCAGACAATCCACACCCTAACAGGTGTTGGCGCAACCCTGGTGAACAACAACTGAGCAACTGCTCTCTGAGAAGCATATCGAACAATAGGTCCCAATCACATTTCGTGGGCTCCCGTACCCAATCACACAGGGCTTCACAACAGTCATCCTCAAAGTCTTCCCAAGACTGATGAGACGGTTTCCTAAGGTTCCTAAACCTCAACCTATTCTCCTCCTCTGGGGAAACAGGAACCATACTCTGGGAACTGGGACTTTCTAGACTGAGATTTAAATAGCTGCCACCACTGGACCCAACCCTCCCTGGGGGATCCAGAAACTCAACACTGCGCGCAGGGGATAGTCTACCCTCCAGAGCTACTTTGCCTCTGGTGGCGGCCCTCTCAGCCTCCTCTATCCTGTCCTGCGCTAAGACCCTCTCGGCCTCCAGCTGTTGCTTCTTAACCTCCAGCTGTTGCTTTCTAATGCCCAGCTGTGCCATAGCCTGGGCATGCTCCAACCTGAGCCTCTCTAAAGCCAGCTGGTGCTCCCTTTCTCTCCTCCTATCTTCCAGCTCCTCTGGGGACAGGTAAAGGGATGAGGCGCTGCCTCCTACGCTGGACCCAGCAAGGGACTCCCTATCTATGGGGTCCTCCCTCTCTACTGGCATCCAGGTGCTGACATCTTCTTCCTCCTCTGAATCTTCAGGGCACCCCACAGACCAACCACCCTCCTGGTGTGAAGCCCGGGCCCTTTCCTCACTGCGCTCAAGGTCCCACTGACACTTTTGCCATAGGATCAGGCTGCTCCTAAGTTCAGACTGAGTGTCTAACTCATCCACCCCTATGTCTCTCTCTTCACAGAACCTTACCAACTCTCCCATACTGTATCTAAACAGATCACAGACATCAAAAGCAGGCACCATTCTGGCGGACGTTCTAGAGAAGAGATCACACAGGGAACCTAGGGTCTGAGCTAACACAGGAGTACACAATTCACAAGGTATTCAGCAAGCTCTCTACCCCAGAGAACTCACACTCACTTGCCTAGTGCCACACACCATTCATCCACACACAACCCCCCCCTCGGACTAGTAAGGCAGTTTCTACCACCCCTGACTTCTCAACCTGACCACACGTGACACAGGTACCAGACTCTGGGCGCGGGGCAGGGGAACAAATGCACTGGACACAATTGCACAATGATACCTTCAGGAGAAGAAAATATGAAACTTCCAAAAAAAAAACAATCCCCTAAAATGTGGTCATCTAAAATGCAGAGTTTTGTGGTGCAGCCAGCCGCTACTAAGGTACAAGGCAAACACAAATCCTTATCCCACCGCTTGCCGCCAATGTTGGAAATGGGATCCCCGGCTGGCCAGGGCTTTCGCCAAAGTCAGTCAGAGACCACCACACCCAAGTCAGGGCAAGGGAGTTACACGCCAAGATAACCCCTACTCACCCTCTAGGTAACGTGGCGCGAGCAGCAAGGCTAAACTTGGAGGCGATGTAGGCTAAGTATTTGCGCACGCACCCCAGCAACAACACCCAAAGGCCCACCACAAAGGAAACTCCACACAAGGTTATATAAAAATAGCCTTTGTATTACACCAAAACACATTAGATAAAACACACTTTACAATGTGCCAGAGGCACGGGCAGAATTTACAAGGGATTATTGTACAAGACAGGGCCACCTGGACCACTGTCAGGAATCAGAAGTAGCACTTTCAGAAATAGCACTTAGTACATAGAATATAAATTTACTTTAGCACAAAATAGCACACAACCAGTAACTACTGGTAACAGGACCTCACTAGCACCACCTGCACTAGGGAGAAAACAACCACCTATGTATCACAATACCTGTAGGGGTGTAAGAGGAAAACACATGATGCAATGCATGACATTCATTCAGAGGTGTAAAAACAATATCAATTGCGCCAATCTCACAAGTCACCACCTGTGACTGTCCATGTGTCCCAATGTCAGGGCCTAAACGTGGCAGCTGCCCACGAAGTGCTGGGCAGCTGGAGATGAGGATGGGGCCAACGTGGGAGCCTCTCTAGGCTCTGCCCAACTGACTGTCTCCTGAGCCTCTCTGGGCTCGCGAAACAAATGGCCCCTGCCTCTCTGGCTCGCAAAACAAAAGATGCAGCCTCACTGGGCTGTTGGGGTCCCTCACGGGGGACCTAGAAACACTGGGGGTGCCTCGAGCCACTCTGGGCAGGAGGCACCAATGCGGGCGTGTAGGAGTCCCTCCTGGACTCAAGACTCAAGTAGTGCCCACACGAGCCCCTCGGGCTCTGAAAACAACTGCTGCAACCAAGAGCCTCTCAGGGCAAGAGACAAAATGCCCTCACGAGCCTCTCAGGGCTCGTTACCACTTTTGCCCCCTGAGCCCTTCGTGGGCTGAACAAATATGCGGCCAGAGCCTCTCCGGGCTCAAAGAAGGAATGCCCCCGGGGCCCCACTCACCGGCTTCCTGTGGCGGAGGGAGGGGCTCCTCCTCTTCACTGGGGACACACGAGAGCTCCCGCTCCTCGGGGCTCTCTCCTCTTCACTGGGGACACACGAGAGCTCCCGCTCCTCGGGGCTCTCTCCTCTTCACTTCGCTTGGACTCCTCTGAGTCCAGGCTGTCCCTCGAGGCGGCGGTCTTCTTTCACGAGAGCTCCCGCTCCTCGGGGCTCTCTCGGCACACTTCTCCCTTCTCTCCTGGGCTCTCCCTCGCTTTGGGAGCCTGGGGGGGGGAACAAGGAAAGACGCCGGCTTCTCCCCTTACCGGAGCACGGGGTGGCCTCCCGTCTGCTTCCGGTTGCCTCTTTGTCCTGCCCCCGGCCTGCCTGACTTCCGGGTCGCGGCTGCGGGGGCGGGACTTCCGTCGGGCCGCTCACTGATTGGCCGGCCGGCCAACCACTTCCGGGTCGCACTTGGCAGCGGCCCGGCAACGTTTTAAAAACACTCCGGGCTGCGGCGGTGACTCCACAGGAAAATGCGGCGTGGGCAGCCGCTCAACGGGGAAAATAAACAATAACTCGAGGTGGGCACTCGAGGGGCTCAGCACTCCTGAGCAAATGCCGGGTGGGCACCGGCTGGGCAATTACACGCTCCCAAGCGCTCCAGCCAGAATAAAGCGCTGTTAGGCGCTAGAAGGAAAACGAAGCGCTCCCAGGCGCTAGGAACCTCAGAAAGCGCTCACCAGCGCAAGCAATAGATAAAGGTCCACAAAATGTCCTTCAGCAAGGCAGGGGGGGGCAAGGCTGGGCCCAGAGCCAGCACACTGGGTCTCCAGGCAGGGAGACACCCCAAGTGGCGGTCCTCTGGCCCAGCGACAGCAGCAACAGCCCCTCAGGATCCTAGAAGAGAACCACTTCAGTGGGGAGACAGCCCCATTTTTATACAGTGCATTCCTTTGTCTGAGGGTGCAGAGTGGGGGCGGAACCAGTCGCAGCTGGTTCTTGAGTACTCTGTTTACCTCAACCACCCTCTCTATTCACTGGCAGGGCTTGGGTCATTAGACACACCACAGGGGGGCGGAGCCAGCATTGTGTGGGGAAAACCCAGCCCATCCAGGACACAGGTACACTCCTCCCACACATTACTCATGCAGATCTCCCACTCACCACCGGGCAGACCCATCCAGACTTCCTGGAGCCTGGCATGCCAGCCAGCTCCAGCCAATCACACGCCAGCACCCTCACAGCACACGTACAGCCATGTCTAGAAATGGCGCTTCGCTACTAGACACATACATGCTGCATACACCATCTCGCAGCATTCACTCTCACGAGTTCACACATACCAGACTCAAGCCTGTACACCCCACGCATCAGGAACTACCAGGGACACATACATTCCCCATGCATTCCTATGGGCGGGCAGGCCTAGCTCAGCACATGCACTCAGAGTGCGCACGCACTTTCCACTGGGACACAGTGAAAGTGCGCAGAATCCAAAAATCACCATCTCCAGGTCACCATTTCAAGCAAAAAGTCTCTGGGTGAACCTGCCCTAAGGGCCAAAGTCCAACACTTGTTAAATTGTGAGATCAATATCTAAGGATGCCAAAATATTAGCTGTTTTGTCTCTAGTAACTCGATAAAATGTGAAGCTCAGATCCTTGAAGGCTAATTGCAATGAGCCCTGGCTAGTGAAAGTATATTTGTCTATGAATAACTGACAATTTAAACATTGTTCCGTGGTTATCAAATCTTTCTTAAAGCCATATTCTATGTCTTATAGGATTAAACATTCCATTGCCCAACTCAGTATTCTGTCCAGGATCATCATCCCAGCAATCTTCACTATATAATCAATTAATGAAATTGGGCAATAACAGCAAGGGTCGCCCCTATTTCCTTTTTTAAATATGGGTCAATTATGGATTGAACCAAAACGCTCCAAATATGAGGAACTAATAGCAGTTAGAACATTAGTAACAAAAGAGGGAACATAACTCACTATTTGCCTTAAAGAGGTTAAATATAACCCCATCAGGACTACGAGCCGTAGACAAAGGAGTTTCACAAATTGCAGTAATCACATCATCCAATATAAAAACAACAAAAGAGGATATGGGGTTGCAGAAGAAGAATCCAATAAAGAATAATAGATGCATGAGAAATATGAAACCCATTCAACAGGCTGCAAATAGATTTCTAAATGGGTACTGGGTATACTATAAAGAAGCTTCCAAAGAAGGGCATCTTCTCTTTTCATACTAGCCAATTGTAACTCGGCCCAGACAGTCTTTCTGATAACCATGTTTCTAAACAGCAATATATTCTTGTACAATCTTCTCCATGTAGCCTCCTCCTAGGGCCTCATCTAAGCACTATGAAGTTGTTTACATGCCAGAGAGAATAAGGAATCAAACCATCTTACAGGACTACTTATTTGCTTTTATTTCAGGGTTACAAGTATTTTTTTTTAAAACAGAACATATCCGATTGAAGAGCTGTGAACAACATCAGCTTTCCTGTTGACTTCTAAACAATTAAGCACGTCTTTAAAAAAGAAGTCAACAGATTCTTTAAAAAAAAATCAAGATCTGCCAGCTCTTATTTGAATCTACGTACCACCATCTTTAATGATCAGATCACATGGTGTATTCAATTTCAAGTTGGTGGAAAATAGTTAAATATTTGTCAGGCTCTGAATATGAACTTAATACCGACAGAACCCACACATCTAGCGGGCCATACTACTCAGTTGGTAGTTCACTCCTTGCAATTGCAATGCTTAGTTGGCTTTGTTCAGCACTAGACTCCTCCTTTTACCCCTTGCACAAAATTCATTCCTGGGAATAACCAGGCACATTGCGATGCCAGTGGTCGAAATCTAAATGTGAAAAGTAAGCCACTATTCTTGAAAAATGTAGGCCATTGCTATCCTCTAGCGCCCTGTCAAAAAACGCTGAGCTTTCAAAATATGGCTCTGCCCTTCGCCTGGTAACCTAATTCCTGCAAAATCATGTAAGCTTCAAGGCTCAAATCCTTCAGCTTCTTTGTTTACTTTAGACTTAGGGCCTAATTTATAATCAATGAACGGCCCATTGTTCTGCCATGGAGACAGAGTAAACTACTCCATCCCCATAACGGAGGGACCGCCAGCCAAATGTATATATGATGAATCAGACTGTCATTTCACAATGCACCTGTAGGAACCGCCGGCAGGGCAATTCCTGTCAATGCATATAATTGTTGGCTATGAGGCTGGGTCAGCATGACGTGATCCTGCATCAAACAGTTTTTTTATTTTTATTTTCAGACATTAAAATCACGAAACTGGATTTTCTTTTTCAATGTAAAAAAAGCAATGCTCCACTTACCATGGGAGTCATCTCCCTTGACTGGGGGAGCATTATGTGCAAGTTATTGTCCCTCTCCACCATGGATTTCCTGGTGGTGACGGACAGTAAAAAAATGTTCACATGTCTGCAAAGCCTGTTTGGGTGGGCAAACATACGGGCATTTCTCCGACGGCCCTTACTTCGTCAGACCTTCAGAGAGGTTTGACTATGGCAGCCGCCATAGCCAAACCTAAGGTCCGCTGGAACACAAATTTGGCAGGCGGACCGTTATGTTGGTGGTATGTATACTCCATCGCTATTGTGAAGGAGCATACAGAGCTCCAACATTTAAATCAGTCCCTTAATCACATCTAAACGCTTCTGTAAATGGATTGAGAGAACATGGAGGATGAATTATAATGTAAAGGATCTGTCCATTTATGAGTCAGAATTAAATACATATAACAAACTAGTCAATAAGGCCAAAGTCAATTATTGTTACAAGTGCATTCACCACTCCAATAACCCTACTAAAGAAGGTATGGCACTGTCGGGCATTTTTATAAAATGTATTCATTTGCTGCCGGGACCTTCCACCTTCCTAATGCCCACCTGCCCTTCTGTGAACACCATAAGCCCCATCTGGAATGTTTTATCCCAGCCACTTCCGGCAAGATGGTACGTAAGCTAATTTTGACCTCTTTGGGTTTTCCACTAGACCCTTGTCCAGTCGGACACCTAAAAAAAAGTTTATTCTGTGGTTGCTCCCTCACTCAGTTCTTTGTAACTCTTTGTTATCCTACCTATTATTATTGCCACTTCCTGGAAATAAGACCCAGTTATTCAGCTTTTTAAAAAAATCTAAGGCAGTGCCTGCCGTTTTTTTGTTACAGTTTTTGACAGACTTCCTTTCCCTCCATGGTTAAAAAAGTCACCAAGTATGTGCTAAACTCACACCTAGAAGAACATTTCATTTTACATCCTTTAAAATGTGTTTTTTCAAAAAAAGTTATCAGTGAACAGTTCTTGTGAAAGACTCAAACAATATCCGGTTGATTCTAGATGCAGGCTGTCTTGCTTCTCTCTACAGGGTTTGTGAGCGTTTATTCCTCCTTTCCCAATCTTTTCATCCATTCCCATCAATGGGCAAATTTTCCTTAGATACTACAGTACCAATTGATTTGTGTGTGTAAAGTTCTTTTTATTAGTATTATCACACAGTTTCATCCATTTTTGCTCATTTTTCATTTATCCATTATGCAGTTGATTCTTACAACAAAGGACAGAACAGCCGACACGTGTTTCACCCTGTTTGGCACGTAAAGCCAGGGCTTTCTCAAGGCCTTTATTTGAAAAAAAAAGCAAGTATAAGTGTTAAGTCAGCCAAGCAAAAAGACTGACAATTCGGATCCAAAAGAATAGAAATGGATGAAAAGTAAGCCCTAATACCACAACCAGTGCTGTTTTAAAAACGATTTAGAAAAGTCAGGCTTTCTAAAGTTTCATATAAATAGTATAAAAAATCGTGAGGTTTAGGAGCAAAAAGTAGGTGTTTAGGAACCAGAGGTCAGGTAAAGTAATTTGAAAAGTCTTTTGAAAGAACTGCAAGATAGGATGTAGCCTAAAAAGAAAGGTTCATGCAGTGCCTACAAATGCAAAATGAAAAGGGAGATAGCGTGCTGGCAAGCATCAATTGAGCTTTTTATTTGTGAGTACATCACCATGTGACTATGAATGTACATGATTCTTTGCTGTCTGGTAAAAAAGAAAAACTATAAACTAGGTCATTTTTTGATCTTGATCACCTCTTGATTGCCTTAACCGCATGCGTGCGGGCGGAATTCCGCCCGTACGCTGGGTTTTGCGAAAGCGCACTTTACGTGACGAGCTGGGCTCGTCATGAGCGTGCGAGGAGGCTACGCCATGACGAGCCCAGCTCGTCATGAGCGTCGAAGGGGTTAAGCACAAGATATTTCATGTCATTGCATGCTGATATAACTACCATGCATGAGAATGTTTCATATCTAAATCAAGAGTGCACTTAATACCTTCTACTTTCATATCACAATTACTCACAAATAAAAAGCTCATTTGTGCACCATGTCTCCTGGAACATTAAAATATCGTAGGTGCGAACCAGATCAACCCACTCTACAGAATCCAACTTGGATCTTAATCCCGCTACATTCCAGCTTAAAACATTTATACTTGAATCTGCATTTTTTAAATCGCTGGAACCTGTACCTGATATAAACGGAGCTGTTATCTCCGATACCATAAAAGATAGGGGATTCGGTAGTCAATCCTGACTCTCCAAGCAAGAGAGGGAGGAAAACCGGTTCTGTAGGGTCCATGGTGGCGTAAAAGAATTACGCCAGCCCTCTGAGCAGAACGGAGCTCTAGTTTGGTTCTGAGGGTTCCAAATTAAAGTGGGGGGGATATAAAGGCCTATAGGGGGTTTATAAAAAAAGCCCAATGGTAAGGATTGTATGTTAGTTGCGGCTGGGTGCTGATTAGCTTGTACTTGTAGTAGCCATTTTACCAAAGGGGGGAGTCTAAAATTTATAATTATACAATCACCTTGGATATTCTTTGCTAAAAGCCCCACCCAGCCCACACGTCGTACCATAAGGATATCATTGGCGTGCTCCATCCCTAAACCCTTATGTTTTATCAGCCAGTCCATGCTCTTATTTTTGAGTTGATCCCATGACTCGGGTTGATCTTTTTTCAGAAGGGGGACGCCAGCTAGGATTACAACGTATGGGCAGGCTTCGGGGGTAAATTAAGAACATCTTTAGAGGGGTAAGGGCCATCTTTCAGGGCAGTTGCTCCACCTAGAGGCCCCAGCGTCGATGGGAAAAATGGACACAGGGAGCCTTGACTGACTATTATTAGTTATCTCTTCGGTGGCTACTGCTGAGTTAGATAGAAGTATCGGGGTTGGAGTTGGTTTTGGGAGGCAGCTGTCTTTCGAGAAACCATGCTTGTCATGGGTGGCATTAATAATTGGGGGTGGGCATATGCCACTAGTTTTCGATGTACTCCGAACTGTTGCGTCGGTATTTTTATTGCCCCCTCTGTTTTATCAGCAACAACAGCGTTATTATTCTTAGACTCAGGTTTTCTAACCAAATTTTCTAGTCTATCCAGCCGTTTAAATAGAGCATTAAATTGTTTGTCTATTAATGATTTTAAACGATCATAAACAGAATCTGTTAAAGTATCGATTGAAAAGTCCCCCAATTTACCCTGTATACCCTATGTTATCATGTGGTCAGTTTGTATGTGGGCGGAGGAGATATCTTCTACAACTGGGGTCAAATCCACAGTATCAGTCAAAGTGGGCTCAGTGGGACCCTTTGAGGCTGGGGTCAGTCCTCGCTTACACATGCTTTGCGGGGTCAATCAATCAATCAATGGGTTGGGTTTTTGAACGGGCCGGCTGTTTCCTTTTGTTTAATGTTGGTTTTGTTGCTCCTCTCTTCCTTTTCACGCCCGCTGGATCAGCAGCCGTGATATCTGTAGACAAGTCCCCATTCCTAGCGTCAATTTGTGGCAATGCGTTTACACTATCGCCATCAGCAACAACAAATTAAGGCTGGAGCTCAGGTTCGAGTTCCAGGACCTTGGCTGACATATCACGCTTGCTGGGAGTGATGATCAAAATCTCTGGTGACAGAGGGGGCGGGGTGTATGAATTACCCTGATCAGCTCCACCTAAGGAAAGCCGATGAGGCGTGGGTAGACTCATAGAGAGTCTTCTTTCGGTTAATTCAATCTCAGTTGTGACCATGTTTGCCACTTCTACCAGCATGCTTTCAATAACAGTCACAGACGAAGGCTTAGGACCAGGTATAGCTATGCGTTTCCCCATAGTGTAATATAACAGTTAACTCACTTTTCCTCCGGCAAGGCTTAGAGGGGTGGCCCAGCCCTGCCTCGGTCTGCCCCGGACGGCCACAGAGGGCCCGCCCTTTGCCCGGGCTTAGCGGAGGTGTTCTGCTGTTAAGTAGCGCCTCCGGGCGCTGGCTGTAGCGTCACCAGTGCGCCGATGTACTGCTGGGGCACCTGGGGCTTGTAGTTGGAACAGCCGTTCCCCTCACGGCGCTGGAAATGCTGGTGCACTGCCCCGCCGCCGTTTCCCTCACGGCCGGAGCTGCCGCCTGGTAAAATGCCGCTGTTTTGGACCCCCAGAGCGCTCGGCGCTCTGCTGTTAAGTAGCGCCTCCGGGCGCTGGCTGTAGCGTCACCAGTGCGCCGGTGTACTGCTGGGGCACCTGGGGCTTGTAGTTGGAACAACCGTTCTCCTATACATGGTGCACATAAATAAATAATATTTTGCCACATGCGTTACAGAATACTACATGTTGGGAAGCACACGAGTTTAACAGTTTTGTTCATACTGACCTGAAAAAGTGCAAGTGCTCAGAATAAGGAATTGACCAAAATAGTCTAGATGTGTGTTTTCGAAACATATCTGCGATTATAATTTATGTTAGTATGTTACTTCTCAAAAAACCTTTTTCATGTCACGATAAGCACGTTGGTACTTTTTCTGTATTTGGATTATGTTTCCTAAACAGTATAGATTAGCTGAATAAATATCGTTCAAATTAGGGCTATGGGGCGCATGCATCATTTGAAATTGCGCTTGCAAAGGGGCAGATTTGCAGAATCTACTCCTTTGTGACCGCAATTTTTGCATTTGGATGCATCGTCCCAAATGCAAAAATCGCAATTTGTGATTGCAGTTAAGGAATCGCAAATTACGATGCCTTAAATGCAATGCAAGATTGAATTTAAAATAGCGATTTCGCTATTATGGCCCTCTAAATACCGATTATTTCAACCAGATGGTATTTAGTGGAAACTTTGAAAAATGCCTGTAGGCCCGTAGGAATGAATGGGAAGCCATTCCTTAATTGGGACTCGCAATTTGCGACTTGCAATTAAGGAATGTTTAGGAATCACTATTTTTATAGCGATTCCTACATGCATAGGCTATTGCTAGTCCATAATTGCGATTCCTTAATAATTGCAATTAAGGACTCGCAAAAGCGTACCTTGAAGTATGTGCCCCTTAGTGCCTTGTTGCAACTGAATACATTTTTAATTCACAAATGAGCGTTTGTAATGTTTAGATTCTTGAATCACTTACTAGAGATGGACATGCATCTCTGTCCTAAACGTAATATGCAACAAATGTAATAGCCTCAATAATGTTTACTGTTAAAAAAGCAGTACTACCGTCCGAATTTATCACCCCTGGTGTCTGCTTTTCAATTTGTCAATAACTCTATCCAGTTCAGTTTCTTAAAGCAGTCTCCCTTTTACACCTTAAGTTCTCTCCTCTTTTTTTGTTTTAAAGAAAGGTTTGCACCACATTCTTAATGCAGAACATGAGTCGAGCATTCATTCAGCGATTTATCTTTATTTTTATAACATGCTCTTAGGATGGATGCACATTGTTTCCCCCATGTCAAATATCAAGCGAGTAGACAAGGTTAAAACCAGATAATACAAGGGTTCTGCCAGTAAAGGGCAGACAAGAAATACAAGGACTGGATGTGCACATCCAACAGGACATCAGATTCAGGTTTGCTATGAAAGCAGCCAACATATAACCATGATATACAATATAGATATACAGTTGTCAAATTGGTTAATGTAGACACACTTTCCTCAACTAAGGAGATACCTTTCTTAAAAACTGTATTATGGGGAGCCATCCAAGCTTTCAAGTTATTGGCATATAAACGTCCTCACATAAACCATTTGGTTCACAGTTGTCTTTCCAGTCCGTTCGTGATGTAAGCGAAAAAGACAGGAACTTAAAATGTGATTGATCTCCTCACAAAACTCCCTTTCCTTTTGGTGCTGGAATATGGATCATATATAACCGCAGAATGCAACTTTGTTAGCTATAGAAACGGTGTCTTGTAGACATAAATGACTTTGTCTAAGCCCCTACCTTCACTATATACTAAAGAACGTTCAGTTTACTGTTGCATTCAGTAGAAATCTGAACAATGCTAAATTAGAGCGTTGCTCTAAAATCTTCCAACAATGTTGCTGTGTGCACGCACAGACGCAGGGTCACCAAAAACTGTCTGGGTTGCTTCAGTCCCACAGCAGGACATTAATTATATGAACAAGCAAGGTGGGTGCATTTTATGTTTTCAATTTTACTTTTGTTACTGCCAACTACAAAATAAATAATTATATTTCAATACTAGTTCAGTTCAGTTTATTGTTATTAGTTAACAAAAAACATCACAATACAAGTTAAAAACATATAAAAGAAATCCTTTCTAAAATAATCAATTTTCTTACAAATATGGATTAATATTGGTACAACACAAGAAAATATCTTGAACTTATTAAAATAGAACGTTATAAAATTCATTCAATTCATAATTGTAGGTACACTTCACTGTTGTGATAAAGTACCGTATGCGTCTATAAAAAATTCCGCAGCTCCAGATATCAATATCCTGTTATTATTTTATCATCATATCAATGTCTTATGGTCTTACGACTGGACATATCCTTATGCTGTTGTATAGTACTTACAATTCTGTTATACTGCTTTGTCATGAAATGGTAAAAACTTCAGAAGTAGAGTCCAGACTTCTCATGTTGGCTGTTCTACACCTTGGCATCCCTCTCTCATTAAATAAGCGCTTTAAAAGTGCACATTGTTCAATATGGGACATAAGCAGACCAAATGCACAAAATCCTCATCTGGGGCATCACATAGTCTGCACATTTTTGGTTCTTTATATCGCCATACTGGTTTGTCTGACAAAGACGGTAGATCACCTAAGCGCATGGCCAATAGTTTTTTCTTAAAATACACCAGATGGGTTAGATGTAGGCATGTTGCCGGTTGCAATGAGACATACGTTTGAATTGTCATCCATGCATGGGCTTGCCACGAAAATGTACTTTTATCATCAACTAGCGAATTAATTTTTGCTGCTTTATTCATGGCTTGACAAAAAGTAGGATGCGACCAATTCAAGTCCCACAAGTCACCCGCTTTGGTTAGTTGTAAAGATGAAAACAGATATTTATTGTAACTTGAATTCTCATCGTTAGTCACGGATTCCCATAAAGCGCTGATTATTTCGTATTTTATGCATGGATTTAATGAAATGGTACCTTCTTGCTATGTTTTGCTGTGGCAATCCCAATTCCAAACGAATTTGAGCAGGGGAAGCATTACAGTGCAAACGAAAAACCTGTTTGTATGTTTTGATTTGTAGTCTGTCCAACATTTTGGAATGCCTACCATGCATCATCATACTTGCGTAAATTAGAGATGGAAGCAATTTTGCTTTAACAACAGAGAGAAGTGATTGGTAGGAGGGACCGTCTAGTTTTTTTGGGAGCAAGCTGAATGCATGTATTAAAGCATTGTTCTTCCTAACACAATATTGTTGGTAGGCATGAAAGTTGAAATTTTTATCAAAATTAAAACCCAAATATTTATAAGTACTGACTTCTTCTATGATCACATAATCCTGCTTGATCTTTAATGAGGCCTGGGGATTATTCCAAATGAGCATGGATTTTGTCTTGGCAATGTTAATTTCCAATTTATTAAGTTTTGATCAATCTTCGAAGTCCAATTTCTGTGTGACTCAGCAGCACAATATCATCGGCGTAGGATAGATGGCATATTGTTAGTGGACCAAACCTTGGTTTATTATTGATCCCCTCCAACTATCAGGAATCATGCCTGTATTTTCCTCCTCTTTAAATATTAGCCCTATCGGATTGGCCCAGTATTTTGGGTCCAATTTAAATATGGCCTGTGGAATGCCATTTGGTCCTGGGGCACTGTCACTTCTTCCTGATTTTATCCCATTTTCAACTCTTGTAAGCGCACACATTGTATTATCTAAAGTGGGTACAAACTCATGATATGGCAATGTTTTAATCCTGGTTATTAATTCAGTTTCAATGGATTTCTTAGTTTTATTAGTCTTATTTACTTGCAGCTGTTCTTCGTCAATAAAACATTTTTTCAGATATACTACCCAATTTTGTTCCGTAACATTTGATGATACTGTTACTTTGTTAATCTTATTTAAACCATTTATTGTTTCCCAAAATGCTTTGGAATTTGATTGTTTGCAGTTGTAGACCAACTTTGTCCAAAACCCGTCTGTAATTTTTCTTTTTCTTGCCAAACATGTTTCTTAAATTCCTTGGGCCTCATTTATGAAAAGTGACGCATCGCTGCGTGAAAACAGCGATGCGTCACTTTTCATTACGCCCTCCTTGCGACACCAATGATGCGTCATATTTACAGTATGACGCATCATTGCGCAAGGAGTTACAGATACGTCAGAATTTCTGACATATCTGTAAGCGCAAAAGTGACGCATTGCTGGAGTGTGTCACAAAAGTGACGCAACTCCAGCAATGCGTCCTTTCACATGGGGCAAGCCCCATTTCAAAGGGCCCGCTTCAGTCTTAGGCCTGCTGTGAGGCAGGCATAAGATTTTGACACATTTGAGTCCTAGAAGTGGCGCACTGAAATCTGGTAGATTTCACTGCGTCACTTCTACGACCCTTTCTTGCGTGGGAACACCCCCCCTGCATACATTATACCTGGCGCAGGTATAATGTAGCGCAGGAGTTTACAAAGTGACGCATCTCTCTAGATGCGTCACGTTGCAAATATGACGCAACATGGCACATTTCTTTCACTGCTGGTGCGTCACAAAAAGTGACGCAACGGCGGTGTAAAAGTGACGCAAGGGCTCATAAATAAGCCCCCTTCTTCAGTTGTTTTTGCTTGCCCCATGCATCTGGTTGGTTACCGCATTTCTTTACCCTCCTTATTTCTTTTCTTAGTTCTTTTTTTAGCTCTTTAATTTTCTGTAATGATGGATGAACATAGCTTTTGGTCCGTCTTGATATTAAATTTGATTTCTGGTTCGTTATTTCAATCGCAAATTTGATCAAGGCATTTAATATGGTAGAAGATAATGCTATACTATCCTCCAATATTGTTTTGGCTTTGCCTGCGAGTTCTGGAAGTCGATGAGATGGCCAATTCACTCATTTATGGGTAGTTATTGCATTTCCCTCGTCGATTGTTAGAACAGACTGATATCTATCTGAATGTATATTTATTGCTATTTGCTGAATTGAGTGATCGCTGTCCATTGTGCCCTTAATTTTAAACATACTTAGTTGCTGGATTAGTGGCAGGGAAAGAATAGTATACTCAATTACGGACCCAGACGTTGGTTCGTAATATGTTAAACTTGGAGGATTATCATCCGGTGTACTCCCGTTAATTACTCTCAAGCCAAAATGTTCTAGAGTGGTGACCATTTCCTTACCTATTTTATTGGGTTTCCTCCAGGGATGGGCTGTTTGATGGTTTACCGACCAAATTTCATTTTCTACTGTTAACTGGTCGTCTTCGTCCGGTGTGTGAATGAGATGGATATTGAAATCACCTGTAATGACTATTTACCAATTTGGGCTATTATATCATACTTCGGATATTTTGTGTATTAACTTTTTAAATGTTATTGATTTGTCTTGGGCATTTGGATAGGCGTAAATGTTGAAAAAAATTAAAGAGCTTATCCAATGATCACTACCAAAATTAAGTCTGATTATTTGTATGTTTTTTGAAGTTGTCGACATTTGTTCTGATTCTACCTTAATGTTGTTTGATATATTGACCAATAATCCGCCTTTTGGTCTTCCAAAGCGATTAATTTTTACAGCATCCACCTGATGTAATGTAAATCCCAGCAATTGCATTGAGCCTGTCATCCATGTTTCTTGCAATGCTATGTTGTCCTATGGAGCCCAAGTTTCCATAAGAATCCTATCAGTAAGCTTGGTTGTTGCACCTGCAATATTCCAGGAATATATATTTAGTTTAGCAGCTTGCAGGGCACATGTTGGTTCAGAAACTGGTCATTGCATATTTACATTTTTTTATATTAGCGGTGACCAATGCCTATAATTATGTCTTCTTTCTGTTTGTATTGTTGTTCCTGTACCCGTTGGTCCTCGGGCATTATACAAATTCGAATATACAGAAGAATGGGAGCTCTTCTTATTGTCCCAATGTGCCAATGGAGCTGGGTAGCGCTGTGGTATACGTTTTATTATTGATATGCCCCATAATTCAAATTGCTCTTTAGCGCCGAGAATTTGATTTGCTAATTTTTTCTGACTTCCATGATGTTACAGTTATCTCTGACAGATGATTATGTGTGTTTAGCAAAAACTTCACAGATAATAAGTCTGTTGTTTTGATAAAACGTAATGATCGCACCTCAGTTAGCAGCCTCAAAATATTTCCCCTATTTAGAATGTCTTGCTTGCCTCTTGAACTGCATACAGGGATTAATGTGATTTGCCACCGGTCGCTGGTATCCTTTGCTTCTGTTGGTAAAATCTGTTCTGACGATGCTTCATTTATGTGATCCTGCATTGGGCTTATATATTTTATTTGGCCTGCACAATGAGAATAATTATTTCTAATATTTTTGTCGTCATTGGGGAACAGAGTGATGTTTCTTGTGCAGAGAGGCTCATACTCCATATTACTTTCTAATAGGGGACATGGGATCAAAATTGTTTTGTCCACCCTAGAAGTTATTATACGTTTGTTTTATTAATTTTATTACGGTGATTAGTTGCAGAAGCCACTATTGGACTAATATTGGTTGGTTTGGGCCTTACCAAGAGGTTCTGTTCAGAGAGACTGAGAAGATGGTACCTAGGGGCGTCTAAGTTGATCTCGTCCTTTTGCATCCTCTGATAATGTATCGTGTTCAGCGTCCAAAGTTAATGCCTCCAATTGCAAGGTGTCTGGAAGGATGCCCTTTTTTAATGTTTTTTTATTTTTGTTTATTTCCTTTGGAGGTAAGACTTGTTTGGGTAGTGTATGCTTGTCTTTATCCTTTTGACCTGCCTTCCACTTTTTTGCTCAATTTTCGCTAACTTTATTTTTGAACTTGTTAATCAAAGGGTGTGATATTCTGTCCACTGATTTATCCAGTAATGTGAATTTTTCTCTGCGACCTTTATTTTTGGAAGAGATTTCTTTTTTTGTGTGGCATTGAACACTGAATAGAAGTTTTTGGCCTCTGCATCCTTTTGCATGGAACTATTCGTGTTCACTCTTCCCTTTCTAGTGTGTTTTTTTTGCCTTTTTGTTAATACTTGGGTGAATGTAGTGTTTGCATTTGTAGTAAGAGGTTGTGGTCCATTAGATGTTAAATGAATCAGCGATAAATTGTTTTGAGTTTCATTTGTGCTTACACAATCTGACACATTTGGTTGTCTTCCTTGTTGTTCATAGGTTTCCTTTTTTGTTGAGTTGTCTATTAACTGGAATTGCTCTTGTATATGTTCCCTCTGGAATTTGCATTAAAAATGGTTTGTGATCTTATGACTTATTTCTTGCAGTATGTCTGTTAATATAGACTGCAGAGTACTATCTATTATTTGGTCGCATTTGCAGATACATTGTAGATCTGTGCTCTTAGGTGTTTGGACCTTCATTAGCTGTTTGGTAAGTATATCTATTTTGGTGTTAATGCTGGAAATGTGTGTTGCCATAATATTCATGAGATCGATCTGAAGGTCTAACTTATCCGATTGCATATTTAATACTGAAATCGGCGTTTGCAGAATGCTTAATAGTGCGGAATGTAGACAGGATAGGTTGTCTGTATCCATTGGTTGATATATTTTTTAGGTTTACAGGTTTCATATCCTCCTATTTTGGAATTATCCAGCTGCAATGGTGACATACTTAGACCTTTTCCTGTTTGTATATCGAATTGATCCTGCCTTGGGTTAGGTACTGGACCATATGTTGAATTATTCTTTAAATCCATTAGGATTTGGGGTGAAGAGTGGCTTGATATTTCTATAATTGAGAAGAGGTCCTTATTTGTTTCAGTGCCAATTGATCTTGTTGCAAGAACTTGATTCATTTTGTATAATTGATTTGTAGTTTCTAATTGTGGTGTTACAGGAGTGATTGCCAAGTTTGTCTGATTTAAGGCTTTTACAAGTTCAGCATTATCCATTATTAATGTGGAGTGCAACTATGAAGTTTGCAGATCATCCTCCTTTGAAACCTTTGTAACATAGGGTGTTAAAGGGAAATCGTAGCGTAGATTATGCTCAACCAGTTTATCTCTGTTAGGATTTGAGTGAAAGTGATCCAGTGTTTTGATCTTTGGTACTATTTCTATTTCACCATGTTGTTGTTTTTTTCCCTTAAGTTCAGTAGTCAAATCTATAACTGTTTTCTTGGTGATCCGAATCATTCTTGTGATTGTTCACAGAGTGTATAATTGCCTGTACAGTGTTTCTTTTCGTACTTTTTGCTTGGTGGATTTTTGCCAGATTTTCCCCATCTATTGAGTCTGTTATTATTTGATCAATTTTCTCTACACTTTCCCTGTATTTGGGCTCTAGAATTGATGCTGTTGCATAAGGTGCTAGTTGTTGTACCTCTCACGTTTCTGAAGCCATTGTTTTTTGTGGAACAAGAGATGTGCGCAGACCCTTTATGTGTCCTAGTTCCGAAAAGATTGCTGCCGCCAGGTCTTTCCAAATGAAAAATAATTTTTTTGTTCCGACCTTTTCGCTTTTCCAAAATAAGTTTCCAGTGGTAGAATTATCGGGCAAGAATGACTTACTATTCCTTGAGATCTTGTTGTTGGAGATGCCCCCCCTGTTGTAGTTGACTTATTTTGTGACTTTTTTTGTTGGTGTGATTTTTGTAACGGGCCCACCTGCCTAACCCGTCCTGATCTCATTTCGCTTATACCACTTTTTAGGTGTAACACCAGTTGGCAGTTGCCGTCCAAGCTTCCTTTTAATGGCCTTTTTGGTTTAGACGGGAAGAGGTGTAATTCTCTGGCATCTGTGTTAGGATAATGCCGCTTGACAGGCAGAGTGCGTTATCCGGCTGTACTCCGTGTGGAGACAGGGTATGAGCGTACTCTAAAACGTGCCTTTCTGTTTATTTTCTGACAGGAGAAGGATAGTGGCGAAAATTGTTTACGGATTAAGAGTTAACCTCATGGATATTGAAGTGGGCTCAAAAGGGCGGTGTCCGTTTAGGTATGTGATGCTTTTCACTCTAAACTACATGTCCTACATGAGGTATTTGGAGTTTGTCCACTGTATGTTATTTTATGACCACTCAGAAATATGTACGTATTTGTTTGATATCTAAGGTACCTTGGGACCGAGTTTCTGGTGTGACCCATCCCTGTACTTTAAGGATTGTAGAGTGCGTGCCGCACTAACATTGAAGGTATTTACAGGATTTGGATGACTTTGATGCTGGGATCTGTATCTTTTTCTTGCTTTTTTCTGGTACAACCCGTTCTTTCTTTGAGAGCACGTATGGTTGTGGATTGCACGCCTTGTTTTTGTTTTGGTGTTCCCATTCTCTTTGTTGTTGGGTTTAAGGTATCCTTTTTTGTTCTTTGGAGCTGCACCCGATCCGTTTGGCACTGCATGGTCACATAGGGGATAGTGTTAGATTGGCAGAACTGATTGTTGCGTTTAATATTTATCATTTTTATTGTTTTAGTGAAATTATACCCTTGTCCTGACGAAGCCTATAGAAATTACTGGCGACCGCGACTGCGTCGGCACTTTGATAAGAAGTCCCCTAAAGTGTTGAGTTGGTCCAAATTCTAATATAAGCGCCTCCATAAATAATGAGCTAGGTTTGGCATACCTGTGGCGCTCTTTGGACTTTGTGGAAGTGTATTACTTTGACTTAAAAGTGTACACTGCGAGAATCTTTTGTGTTTCTTTAGGGTATATGGATATATATTTTTTTCTGTATGAAATCATTTTTTGTGTATGTATTGTATATATTGTATATGTGATGTATATATTGTATTATGTATTGTGTATAGACATAATGTAAATTAGGGTGTTTCATTGTTGTATAGTCCTGATTCAGTATATATATACATTTATGTTTCTTTATGTGCCCTACCTCGTCATTTTACATGTATATATTTTGTCTTTATTTATGGTTATATATGACATGAAAATATAATATTGAACATCAGGGTAATTAGTTATACCTTGTATGCAAATAAATGCGAAATTAATCCCTCTGTACTACTTCTTCTTTATACACATCGTTTGATGTCCCTTGCTCATGTATAGAAGGGTGATTTGGGCATAACCTCTGTTTTTTCCAGCGCTTCTGGTTTGTCACAGCAACAGTGACGGAGTTATCAAAACTTTCCACTGTCAGCAAAAGCCGAAAGCGAGATGTCACAATAGCCGGATGGCCAGCCCAACCCTCAACCCCTATCTCTTTTCCAGAGTCAAAAGTGATTTTTTCAGTGTCCACTACGTGTTGTATTTTTGTGTTTTTATGCTTTAGGCTTATGAATTGGCCTTTTTTAATTCCCTGTTTTTCCCATTTTTTTCCTTTTACCCGAAATCCTTTGATCCTTACAGGAAAACAGCGGGGGGAGGCATGCAGGTCACGGTGGTTGAATCAAAGCCAGAGCAGGCTAAAGAGCCCCTGCTCATTGCATGAAAGCGGGAGGAAAGAGAAGCATCAGCAGCAGGCAGGACACTCTCTCTCCTAACCCCAAACGCATTTGCAATGCAATAGACCTTGTATTTGCGAGAGTTTATGCTCTTGGCATTGTAAATAACAATGTCTTTTATTTATCTGTTTTAAAAACACATAAATAAAAGTAGTTGTCATTTACAGTGCCAATAGCTCAAACTCTTCTCAATGCGAAACCTATTGCATTGCAAATGCTTGTATAACTATATGGGGAGGGGGGCATGAATACGCCCCCCTCTCCTGGCTCATTTTGGGCCCCTGGGACCCCATCCCTGGGGCCAGGTTTATTGTTTAAATGAGGGGGGCTGCACGGCCTGTTGGATTTTGTCTCCCAAACTGAATCCGGCCCTGGGGACCTCATCCACCTTGGACCCAATTTAACTGTTTAGGGGGAGGTATGTGGCCTTCTCCCCGACCTGCATTTGGCCGTGGTGGCCCCAGGGCCCAATGTATTTTTTAGGGTTAGAAGGCGATCTGGGGACCCCATCCCTAAGGGTTGTGATTTTATATAAAAGGTAGGCGGGCCACACAGCCCCCCTCTTTGAGCCTTTATTGGACCCATCTCTCTGGGGAGCTCACACACTGTGTCCCGGTGAGCCCGACCCTAGGACATAGCAATTAAAAAGTCTGATCCTAGCGGATGTGAGCTTAAAAAATGCTCCCGCCACCCGGGAGCAGACTTGAGATCTGTTTCCCTGCCGGCACTGCAGAGATAACTATAACTTGTGCCTCCGCCATGCATTGCTTATGACCTCACATATTACATCACTCATGACATGTTTTATGACATCACCAATGAAATCTTAAATTACATCATTGTTGAAATCACTGATGACATCATCTAAAGAGTGTGTTACTTTATTTTACAGTTTACATAGTGGCTGGAAGATAGCATATTATTTTCAATCTAATTTTGTACAGCCTGTGTCCGGCTAATGGGTGTAAGTGTTTACAAAACGCATGTGCTGATAATGCATCATAGGTGTGTATAGGTATTTAAAAGATCATAAATCTTTGCATTAAAGAGTAACTCTGTGTGCGGATGAAAGTTGACGACTTGTATCCAGTATGTTCCACAAACATTCTTTGGATCTGCAGAAATAGTTTTCAACAAGGCAAAGAATCTACTTAGTAGATACTAAGTATTGTAAGCAGCCTAGATTTATTAGGCAGAATCGTCGTAGCATGACAATTTCTACGTAACATAGAGAACTGTTTAGCTTCAAAGGGTGGGCTATTTGTAAAGTTTTCACTGCAGTATGAAGCCTGCAGGTAGTATGATCTTCAGCACCTTCAGACCTTGGTTATTTTAAGTGAATAGTGTCTGTTTTGACAAGTGTTGCATAGAGTGTAAACTGTTCTTAGTAGACACGTTTTAACTTCTTTGTGGTGTATTTCTTATGAGAGTTTCATTGTTGGCAAACAGTGTGGTACAAAGTAAACTCTTTTCATAGATTGGAGAAGCGTCATTTTGGTTCCTCCCTCACACGTCAGAAATACGCATATTTATGTGTACTTAGCACTACATTTTTGTGTGTCATAATGTCATTTTTTTAATGATTTTATTGCTGCTTTAAGAAAACAAAAACAAACATACAAATGGAGGGCAAACTTTCATCTTATCAAAGAAGAGAAACATTGCACCCCTAAGCTGGCATATGTTTCTATAGTTACACTGTAGTGGGGCTGAGCCTTGCATTTCTACAGTGTTAAGTTAGCATGAGCTTATTAGAACGTCATTTTACCTTTTTGCTTTCTTTTGCACACAACACACACTTTAGTTATTGTTTCATGCTAGGCTGAGAGTTTTGCTTCACATGAGAATAACTTGTTTTTCTACTTTGCTAGACTTGCCGCGTAATCATAGTCTGAAAAGTGAGTACAGAGGCCTTCAAGGTTATTAACACTTGCTTTTGTTCGAACTGATCAGCGCACGTTCTAGACATAACATATATGCAGCTGTGGACAGCTCAGATACTGGCGCCTTTAATAATACACTGTGTAGGCTTGATTGAACACTCTTGGAGAACATTCGTATGCTGAGAGCTTGTGCTGAACTCGATGTGATTCACTCCTGCTAAACTCTGAGGTATGGGGTCACCTATGCAAGCCTAAGAGACCTTCTGTAGTTATAAAATAACCTAATAGCAAGGGAGGGTGAAATATAGGTATATATTTAACCTGTTTCCATTTAGCATTATAACATGCTTTCTCCCTTTGTATTTTATGGAATAGTAACTATGCTGACAATCTTATTTCTTATCATATGTCTGCCTGTATTAGCTAAGATGCTGCACCTGAGATCACGGCGTTG
Source organism: Lissotriton helveticus (assembly GCF_964261635.1). NCBI lineage: Eukaryota > Metazoa > Chordata > Amphibia > Caudata > Salamandridae > Lissotriton > Lissotriton helveticus. Next base: position 1,613,676,822 of record NC_136057.1, read on the forward strand.
AAATAAATATTTTAAACTTGCTCGTGTCTCCCTTTACTCCCTGTTCTGGACTGGTATGAGAGTATAATGAAAGAGTGCTCATGTTTCCCACCTTACCTGAGGTATCCTAAGTCGCATGTTCTGGGTTGTCTAATCTTTGGTGACTTTGCTATAGGACAAAGAGCTAATGCGACACTGATGCTAGTCTGGTAGGGGATTTTAGATACTAAGGTGAGTTTTGGCACACCCTAATTCACTGAGGTCCTGAGTCTCTGCACAGTTCTGTGACAGAGCAGAATCCCTGCAACAACACAATGATAAGTTATTTCTATAAACTGTACTTAACAGCGCTTGAGAACATTATTATATAGAAAGATGACAAAAATCATGGAGTAGCATTTCACATATAAAGGAATCAGGGGGGTGAGCGGGGGAGGACAGAGTAGACATATAAACACTTGGGGTAAGTTTGTTCAGCCAAGGATACAACTTTGCAGAAAAGTCCAGCTTTACCTATTTATACGGGAGGAGATACATGCATGTAAATCTCACAGGGCTTCGTGTGGCACAGACCGATAGTGGGCGCGGGCTGTAGGGGGACAGGAGGGGTCCTGTCATGTCCAGGAGTTGAGGGGGAGAAAGATACAGTGGAATCGCGTTGATGGGTGCATAGATAGGTACGGTATATGTGCCAAATGTCCTTCGGCGGGAGGCTGCAGTGTAGAGTAGGTCTCGGTTTGCATGTTGCAGTATGCCATGCTGCAGAGCCATGCCTCTTTTGTGGGGTGACGTTGAGCCCCCCAATGTACTAAAATTTCCCTTTTGGCCTGTAACAATAGTATAGTTATGAACCTACAATAGCAGGTCGGGATGGGGCTTGGCTAAGTAAGATGGCGGAGTAGACGTGCCTGTGAAGAGCTCCTGTCGTCCATGAATCCGATCAGCATCCTGGCATAGGAACCTTAATAATTTGAACACATACAGATAATGTGACCCCCTTTCTGAATAAGGGATACCTGTTTTTGTAGCCATGGACCCTGTGGGATGGTGTATTGCACGCTATTTTAGCTGACTGCTGGAGCTGCCGGCCTTTTTCCCGGCCTCCCGGAACAGCGTGTACGGCTGGGGTTTGGTGCCTGGAGACTGTGGAACTGAACATCCTGCTGGGACTGCAGCGCTGGAGGACCGAAGTGGTGCCGCTGCCTTCCACTACGATTGTCCTGGCCGATGGAGGACGGTGCATGCAGAGCCGGTACATGGGCGCGAACCCCTGGCAATCTGCGACTGAGGCCCGGCCAGTGATGAATTGGTTTCCTTATCCGGACTGTGGGGGTGAAACCGGCTCGCTGCGTCTGGTGCCTTACGGGGCTGTATTTGTGCCCTATTGAAGCGGTGCTGGCACTGCTGCACCTGACGGCCTGAAGAGGCGTATGTTGGAGCCACGCGGATTGAGCCTGAATTGTGCCTGGATGTCTGTGGCCTGTCCACTTGCTACCCGTGCTGCATGAGAGACGCCTGTCCTACGAGCCGGACCCAGGCTGCTCTTCCAAACGGGTGGAGGCTGCCCAGGGAGCTTCAGGCTGCTATAGAGGGACCTGGGGCCTGCATAATCCATGTGAGAACTCAGCCCATATGGATCATAGATGTGTTGTGACTCAGTGCTAATGTAAATGGGTGAGATGCTAGAAACAGACTGTTATTTTCTCAATTAAAACAGAGGCTGGTAAGCTGGGCTGCGACGGGTGGAGGAGCGGGGCGACTGACGGGGCGGAGGGCCCTTCCACTAAACTCCATGCACTGGCCACAGGCCTCGACTGGACTGATGTCTGGAGACATATGCACGGCCCACGCAGGGAATATACCTACTTCTACACGGTACATGACTCATTCTCCAGGCTGGACTATATTTTTGTCCCCAGGGGGCTGACACATAGGATACTATCGGCCACAATTCTGCCGAGAGCCTTGTCAGACCATTCGCCAGTAGCCCTAACGTTCCGAATAGGCCCGGGCAGGCAACCCTTTAGGTGGAGAATGTCGGGGTGGGAACTGCACAAGGATGAGTATAGGGAGCACTTGACCAAAGAAACAGATAACTACCTAGTGTCTAACGTAGGGTCAGTAGAATACCCAGCTACCCTTTGGGAGGCTTTAAAACCCACGCTGCGGGGTATCGATATCTCCTGGTGCGCGGCGGCACAAGGGGAGCGGCAACGGGAGGCAGACATGGCGGCACTGGAGCGGAGGGGTCGGGAAGCAGGCGGTGGACCTGCTAGACGACAGCTTGTGTTGGCTCAGCAGCGGTATACCGCGATACTGATGGATGAGGCACGACAGGCCTGGCTGGCCACGCGGAGCCGGGTATATCAATGGGGAGATAAATCAAGCAAGATGCTCCACCACTTATGCCAGGGCACTCTACACGCCCAGCCGTTGCCCCGAATATTGGATCCCGAGGGGGTGCCTATTTTTGAGCCTCCGGCCACCGCGGAGAGTTTTGCGGCATACTACGAAGATCTGTACGCGCCCAAGGAATGCCTTGGGGAAGACGTTATTCAGCAGTTTATCGATGATCTCCCCCCACGGACCGTCTCAGACGACGTGCGGGAGCAGTTAGACAGGCCCCTGTCAGGTGATGAACTGGGCGCGGCCCTGGAAGAGCTGAACCCCGGAAAGGCCCCCGGTCCCAATGGCTTTCCGTGGAAATTTTTCAGGCGGTTCTTTGTACAGCGGGGCCCACATCTTCGTCCGGTTGTGGAGGAGGCGCGCGAGAGTGGCATACTTCCCCCGGATTGGGGGCATGCAGAGGTGGTAGTATTTTTAAAACCAGTCAGGCCCCCCGAGAGTCATGCGTTCTACCGCCCTATATCCCTGCTCAATACCGAGGCTAAGGTCCTGGCTAAGGCCTTGGCTAATAGGCTCAAGCCCCACATCACGGACTTGGTCCATCCCGACCAGGCCAGGTTCATGCCTCGGAGGGCGACTCGCCACAATAATAGACGCGCTCATGTCGCGATATCGGCCTGGGAGAGATTGGGGGAGCAGGCAGTGTTATTCTTAGCAGATATGGATAGGGCCTTTGATTCCCTGAGCTGGGTGTATCTGTTTGCCCTGCTGTGGTGCCTCAATTTTGGCCCGCGCTTCATGGCCTATCTGCAGTTGTTATATACAGACCTCACGGCGTCAGTACGAGTGGGGGGAGCAATCTCTTGCTCCTTTCGGGTCCAACGGGGCACACGTCAGGGCTGTCCCCTCTCCCCCTACCTGTTCGCGCTCGCCATGGAGCCCTTGGCGGTGAGGGTGCGCATAGACGCCCAACTTAAGGGCTTTAGGTGGACGACGGGCCTCACCGATGAAATAGCACTCTATGCTGATGACGTCCTGTTCTTCCTTACCGATCTGGATCGATCGGGGCGCAACAGCTACGTATTATGCAGATTTTCGGTGAAACCTCCGGTCTCTATATAAATCCGGGCAAATCGACACTATGGGTCCTGGGCGGAGTGCGGCAGGTGGGAGCCTGGGCCTCAGGCCTCCGGCTGGCGTCTGGAGGGATGAAATACCTAGGGGTGTACCTGTCGGAAGCAGCAGTCGCCTCACAAGATAGTAACTTGACCCAGGTATGGGACCGCTAGGTGGGTTTCTGTGGGAGGGGGGATCGCATGGGTGGCCCTGCATACGTGTTTTCTATCCTCCTACACTGGGGGGTTGGCTGCATCTGATGTTCTTTCCTACTATCAGGCGGCGCACTTACTTGTTCTGAATGAGTGGTGGTACGGTGACAGAGGAGACCCGGCCTACGCGGTCGAGCGGCACCTGATGGGCTCAGTCTCCGTACATACGCTGCTGTATTCCGCATCACTTCGACAGTGCCTTCCCTCCGCCATGCAGGTGGTATTCTACGTCTGGAAGCGTGCGCTGAGCAGGATGGGGTAGTGGAACGTGCTGACCCGAGAGACTCCTCTCTGGCGGAATGGACGCCTCCACCGTCTAGATGCGCTGCAGGGCTTCCGGGGCTGGGACACCATAGGAATCTCCTCTCTAAGGGATGCAATGTCAGGTCTTACACTGAAATCCTTCCAAAACCTGCAAGATGAGTATGGGATGTCACGCTCCCAGTTCTTTAAATACCTATAGTTTAGGCATGCATTGACACCTCACCTGACCGACTTGGGGTGCCTCCCTGATTTTAGTCCATTAGAGGCTAAGGTGTTTATGGGGGAACTAACTACCTGATAGAAAAATGTCACGTATTTACCAGACGTTAGTTCACCACTGCTCCACTGACCTCCACAGACTTAGGACTGCATGAGGGGGGGACTTAGGGGACTTGGAGGAAGAGGACTGGGCTGAAGCATTGGCGAGCCCACGGGAGGCGGCCATCTCCACCCGCCTGCGCCTGGTACAATTCAAATATTTACATCGTACATACTTCACCCAAGAGTGCCTCTGGAGGGCAGGAATGATTGGTTCCCCTGATTGTCTCCACTGCGGGACGGATGAGGGTACACTTTTGCATACTGTCTGGGGGTGCTCTGTGCTGCTTAGGTTTTGGAGAGGGGTGTTTGCCTTTTTATCCGAGGTGTTGGCATGGGAGCTCCCGCGCACGCCGAGATTGGCTTTGCTGCATGTGATGGAAGGGATTGTGGGCAATAGATACAAGCGTCACCTGTTGTTGCTGGGCCTCACGCTGGCGAAGAGGGACATAGCCAGGGCGTGGAAGGCGCCTCGAGCTCCGCCATTGACTGCAGGGAAAAATGGTATGGACTTTTGCATGGGACTCGAGCTGCTGATATTTATAGCTAGGGGATGCCCCCGTAAACACTTTAAGATTCGGAAGAGATGGGCGGACTATCGCGGGCTGGACTTAGACCCGCCACCGGAGGGGGCCGCCCCCCCCGACAATTTGACAGGTGGATGGTTTGTGGGGTGGATAGAGTGTTTTGATGGACTTGGTATGCTCCTTCAGGATTTCTTATGGTTATTAGTGGCAGCATCAGCGCAAATGGGGGGAAGGGAGGGGGGTTCATTAGTTTCTCTATAAAAGTCTAAGATATTATTGCCGATTATGTGTGCAATAGTCTCCATATTCCGGAGCTATGCAATATATGTGATCTATGACAATTAAAATCTGTTTTTAAAAAAAAACAGAGGGCTGGTAGTGCCGGACCTGTGCTTATACAGAGGATTCACGTTGCTGCTGGGGCCCTGACTGCTGCTCTCCATATTGTACAGGGAGTACTACTGCAATTAATCTGCACCAGTCGGGCTGCACTGCGGTGTGGCGCCTGGGGAGGATCTGAGGAACGCGAACGCCCAGCTGGTGGTGGTTGCTGCTCTGCAGTGTATAGCCAAGCCACGTCACGGGAGAGGGCACTGAGATTGTACTGTTTGTCTCCCCGGCCTGTGCACCTGCTCATATAATCGCAAAAGATAAAGGAAGCAAAGCCCAATCCAACAAAATATCAAACTATGCCCAGCCACTTAATATGGAACAGCCAGCCTCAGCGATGGTGCAGTCTGCGGAAACAGCTGACCCACCGTCAGCTGTGGATAGACCCCCATATATTGCCGAAATACTCACAGCTATCCACGATACAAGGGGTGAATTGAAAAACAGAACTGAAGCGGTCACCATCAAAGTTAATCTACTCTGTTGCGACCTGCGAAAAATCTCAGACAGGGTTACAACCACAAAACAAACTGTAGATACAATGCAAACGGAGCTGCACAGTCTCCGGGGCACTGTGCTTGCCCTCCAGAAAAAATGAGTGCACCTGGATGGCCCGGCCAAAGACGCAGAGGAACGTTAATGGCGGAACAATCTTCACTTCATTGGCTTTCTTGAAAAGGCGGAGGGATCATCGGCGGAACTGTTCCTCGAGGAACGGCTGACAGAGATCTCAGCCCCCAGGGGGCTTTCAAAGTTCTTTACAGTAGAGAGAGCACATAGGGCACTTGTGCCTCCTCCAAAACCAAGACTAATTTGCATACAGCCAGGTTCTGAAACTGGGATGGTGCAATGAGCTAAAAAACGGTGTTGGATCTAGCCCTGATCTCTTGACTGGGTGAGAGTACTCTGCTTAATTCAGAGACTCTGTCCATCACCACCCCTTGTTGTAAATTATTTTGTCCACCCTAAGCGTGGAAGGGTATACTCAGATGTGAGTCCCTTGCTCATTGCACCATCAGGATTCAAGCAAGCCGGGCCGAAGACGCCTGAAATGGCAGAAACCGGTCCCCGGAAGCTTGTTTCCTTCCCAGTGTAAGAATTGGCTTTTGTAGTCTGGTCTGCCCTGTTCCCATGATGCACTGGGCCAGGGACAGACTAATTTGCATACAGCCAGGTTCTGAAACTGGGATGGTGCAATGAGCTAAAAAACGGTGTTGGATCTAGCCCTGATCTCTTGACTGGGTGAGAGTACTCTGCTTAATTCAGAGACTCTGTCCATCACCACCCCTTGTTGTAAATTATTTTGTCCACCCTAAGCGTGGAAGGGTATACTCAGATGTGAGTCCCTTGCTCATTGCACCATCAGGTTTCAAGCAAGCCGGGCCGAAGACGCCTGAAATGGCAGAAACCGGTCCCCGGAAGCTTGTTTCCTTCCCAGTGTAAGAATTGGCTTTTGTAGTCTGGTCTGCCCTGTTCCCATGATGCACTGGGCCAGGGACAGACTAATTTGCATACAGCCAGGTTCTGAAACTGGGATGGTGCAATGAGCTAAAAAACGGTGTTGGATCTAGCCCTGATCTCTTGACTGGGTGAGAGTACTCTGCTTAATTCAGAGACTCTGTCCATCACCACCCCTTGTTGTAAATTATTTTGTCCACCCTAAGCGTGGAAGGGTATACTCAGATGTGAGTCCCTTGCTCATTGCACCATCAGGATTCAAGCAAGCCGGGCCGAAGACGCCTGAAATGGCAGAAACCGGTCCCCGGAAGCTTGTTTCCTTCCCAGTGTAAGAATTGGCTTTTGTAGTCTGGTCTGCCCTGTTCCCATGATGCACTGGGCCAGGGACAGACTAATTTGCATACAGCCAGGTTCTGAAACTGGGATGGTGCAATGAGCTAAAAAACGGTGTTGGATCTAGCCCTGATCTCTTGACTGGGTGAGAGTACTCTGCTTAATTCAGAGACTCTGTCCATCACCACCCCTTGTTGTAAATTATTTTGTCCACCATAAGCGGGGAAGGGTATACTCAGATGTGAGTCCCTTGCTCATTGCACCATCAGGATTCAAGCAAGCCGGGCCGAAGACGCCTGAAATGGCAGAAACCGGTCCCCGGAAGCTTGTTTCCTTCCCAGTGTAAGAATTGGCTTTTGTAGTCTGGTCTGCCCTGTTCCCATGATGCACTGTGCCAGGGACAGACTAATTTGCATACAGCCAGGTTCTGAAACTGGGATGGTGCAATGAGCTAAAAAACGGTGTTGGATCTAGCCCTGATCTCTTGACTGGGTGAGAGTACTCTGCTTAATTCAGAGACTCTGTCCATCACCACCCCTTGTTGTAAATTATTTTGTCCACCCTAAGCGTGGAAGGGTATACTCAGATGTGAGTCCCTTGCTCATTGCACCATCAGGATTCAAGCAAGCCGGGCCGAAGACGCCTGAAATGGCAGAAACCGGTCCCCGGAAGCTTGTTTCCTTCCCAGTGTAAGAATTGGCTTTTGTAGTCTGGTCTGCCCTGTTCCCATGATGCACTGGGCCAGGGACAGACTAATTTGCATACAGCCAGGTTCTGAAACTGGGATGGTGCAATGAGCTAAAAAACGGTGTTGGATCTAGCCCTGATCTCTTGACTGGGTGAGAGTACTCTGCTTAATTCAGAGACTCTGTCCATCACCACCCCTTGTTGTAAATTATTTTGTCCACACTAAGCGTGGAAGGGTATACTCAGATGTGAGTCCCTTGCTCATTGCACCATCAGGATTCAAGCAAGCCGGGCCGAAGACGCCTGAAATGGCAGAAACCGGTCCCCGGAAGCTTGTTTCCTTCCCAGTGTAAGAATTGGTTTTTGTAGTCTGGTCTGCCCTGTTCCCATGATGCACTGGGCCAGGGACAGACTAATTTGCATACAGCCAGGTTCTGAAACTGGGATGGTGCAATGAGCTAAAAAACGGTGTTGGATCTAGCCCTGATCTCTTGACTGGGTGAGAGTATTCTGCTTAATTCAGAGACTCTGTCCATCACCACCCCTTGTTGTAAATTATTTTGTCCACCCTAAGCGTGGAAGGGTATACTCAGATGTGAGTCCCTTGCTCATTGCACCATCAGGATTCAAGCAAGCCGGGCCGAAGACGCCTGAAATGGCAGAAACCGGTCCCCGGAAGCTTGTTTCCTTCCCAGTGTAAGAATTGGCTTTTGTAGTCTGGTCTGCCCTGTTCCCATGATGCACTGGGCCAGGGACAGACTAATTTGCATACAGCCAGGTTCTGAAACTGGGATGGTGCAATGAGCTAAAAAACGGTGTTGGATCTAGCCCTGATCTCTTGACTGGGTGAGAGTACTCTGCTTAATTCAGAGACTCTGTCCATCACCACCCCTTGTTGTAAATTATTTTGTCCACCCTAAGCGTGGAAGGGTATACTCAGATGTGAGTCCCTTGCTCATTGCACCATCAGGATTCAAGCAAGCCGGGCCGAAGACGCCTGAAATGGCAGAAACCGGTCCCCGGAAGCTTGTTTCCTTCCCAGTGTAAGAATTGGCTTTTGTAGTCTGGTCTGCCCTGTTCCCATGATGCACTGGGCCAGGGACAGACTAATTTGCATACAGCCAGGTTCTGAAACTGGGATGGTGCAATGAGCTAAAAAACGGTGTTGGATCTAGCCCTGATCTCTTGACTGGGTGAGAGTACTCTGCTTAATTCAGAGACTCTGTCCATCACCACCCCTTGTTGTAAATTATTTTGTCCACCCTAAGCGTGGAAGGGTATACTCAGATGTGAGTCCCTTGCTCATTGCACCATCAGGATTCAAGCAAGCCGGGCCGAAGACGCCTGAAATGGCAGAAACCGGTCCCCGGAAGCTTGTTTCCTTCCCAGTGTAAGAATTGGCTTTTGTAGTCTGGTCTGCCCTGTTCCCATGATGCACTGGGCCAGGGACAGACTAATTTGCATACAGCCAGGTTCTGAAACTGGGATGGTGCAATGAGCTAAAAAACGGTGTTGGATCTAGCCCTGATCTCTTGACTGGGTGAGAGTACTCTGCTTAATTCAGAGACTCTGTCCATCACCACCCCTTGTTGTAAATTATTTTGTCCACCCTAAGCGTGGAAGGGTATACTCAGATGTGAGTCCCTTGCTCATTGCACCATCAGGATTCAAGCAAGCCGGGCCGAAGACGCCTGAAATGGCAGAAACCGGTCCCCGGAAGCTTGTTTCCTTCCCAGTGTAAGAATTGGCTTTTGTAGTCTGGTCTGCCCTGTTCCCATGATGCACTGGGCCAGGGACAGACTAATTTGCATACAGCCAGGTTCTGAAACTGGGATGGTGCAATGAGCTAAAAAACGGTGTTGGATCTAGCCCTGATCTCTTGACTGGGTGAGAGTACTCTGCTTAATTCAGAGACTCTGTCCATCACCACCCCTTGTTGTAAATTATTTTGTCCACCCTATGCGTGGAAGGGTATACTCAGATGTGAGTCCCTTGCTCATTGCACCATCAGGATTCAAGCAAGCCGGGCCGAAGACGCCTGAAATGGCAGAAACCGGTCCCCGGAAGCTTGTTTCCTTCCCAGTGTAAGAATTGGCTTTTGTAGTCTGGTCTGCCCTGTTCCCATGATGCACTGGGCCAGGGACAGACTAATTTGCATACAGCCAGGTTCTGAAACTGGGATGGTGCAATGAGCTAAAAAACGGTGTTGGATCTAGCCCTGATCTCTTGACTGGGTGAGAGTACTCTGCTTAATTCAGAGACTCTGTCCATCACCACCCCTTGTTGTAAATTATTTTGTCCACCCTAAGCGTGGAAGGGTATACTCAGATGTGAGTCCCTTGCTCATTGCACCATCAGGATTCAAGCAAGCCGGGCCGAAGACGCCTGAAATGGCAGAAACCGGTCCCCGGAAGCTTGTTTCCTTCCCAGTGTAAGAATTGGCTTTTGTAGTCTGGTCTGCCCTGTTCCCATGATGCACTGGGCCAGGGACAGACTAATTTGCATACAGCCAGGTTCTGAAACTGGGATGGTGCAATGAGCTAAAAAACGGTGTTGGATCTAGCCCTGATCTCTTGACTGGGTGAGAGTACTCTGCTTAATTCAGAGACTCTGTCCATCACCACCCCTTGTTGTAAATTATTTTGTCCACCCTAAGCGTGGAAGGGTATACTCAGATGTGAGTCCCTTGCTCATTGCACCATCAGGATTCAAGCAAGCCGGGCCGAAGACGCCTGAAATGGCAGAAACCGGTCCCCGGAAGCTTGTTTCCTTCCCAGTGTAAGAATTGGCTTTTGTAGTCTGGTCTGCCCTGTTCCCATGATGCACTGGGCCAGGGACAGACTAATTTGCATACAGCCAGGTTCTGAAACTGGGATGGTGCAATGAGCTAAAAAACGGTGTTGGATCTAGCCCTGATCTCTTGACTGGGTGAGAGTACTCTGCTTAATTCAGAGACTCTGTCCATCACCACCCCTTGTTGTAAATTATTTTGTCCACCCTAAGCGTGGAAGGGTATACTCAGATGTGAGTCCCTTGCTCATTGCACCATCAGGATTCAAGCAAGCCGGGCCGAAGACGCCTGAAATGGCAGAAACCGGTCCCCGGAAGCTTGTTTCCTTCCCAGTGTAAGAATTGGCTTTTGTAGTCTGGTCTGCCCTGTTCCCATGATGCACTGGGCCAGGGACAGACTAATTTGCATACAGCCAGGTTCTGAAACTGGGATGGTGCAATGAGCTAAAAAACGGTGTTGGATCTAGCCCTGATCTCTTGACTGGGTGAGAGTACTCTGCTTAATTCAGAGACTCTGTCCATCACCACCCCTTGTTGTAAATTCCTCCAAAACCAGGGGCAGCTCCCAGAGCCATCATAGCCCGTTTTCTCAATTTCCGGGACAGGGATCTCCTATTGAAACTAGCACGTACGAAGAGACAAATTATACCCAGCGGATACAAGAACAAAGACGCTCTTTTTTAGCTGTGAAGCGACACCTGCGTGACTTAAATCCTAAATATAGCCTTTTCTATCCAGCCAAACTGAAAGTGGAGCACAATGGAAAGGCTCTGTTTTTCTTTACAACAGGAGAGGCGGCCGACTGGCTGGATGCAAGCAGCTCTCCGGGACCATGTCTAGTTCTCTCCATGGTTACGCCTAGCAGGCCCGGTCTTCGTGATCTGTCTAGGAGCCAGCGATTGTAGAAATACTCTCAGGGGACCACCAGTCGTCACTTTCCTAGAAGAAGAACAGTCTGCCCGGATGGCACATTGCAGGCCTTGGAGGTTGTTCCAGACTCAAGGGCTTTGTTGCCAGGACGCCCACCGAACAATGATGCCAATGAGGACATTGATGTCTGAAAAAGCTGCTTAGGTGGGACAACTGGTACGATTTGTGACCAGACACTCCTGATTGGTAAGATCGACCTAATGTGGGGTTTCGAGTTGTAATTAAAGGGGGACTCCATTGATACACTGACTTTTCTTTCCATACGCAATGCTTTCTATGACAGGGGCATGCCCCCCTAGTGACTTGTACCTGCCGATGGAGTTGGAGGTTTGGTCTCACACCTCAGCGGCTTGCCACTCACTTCTGTGGAACGGGGTGGGCGGGAACTCACATGACTGTGCTGCAGTTACTATAGTTGTGTTAGTTTGAATTTGCAGAGGTATACTATAGGGGAATGGGGCATTGTCTACATGCCCTCACTGAGCATAGGTTTGCCAGGGAGGGAAATATGAAGGTGCCCAAGGGGAAGGGTGTTGTTGGGGTAGTTCTATGTTGGGATTGGGCCTTCCTTTATGTGGAGCACCTTGTGAACTGCCAGAGGTTGCATGACCAGGGGACACCGCTTATTGCCCTGGGAGATGGGAGGGATTCTTCTGGGAGGAGTGTTGAGGGGGAATGCTATGCCGTCCACCATGACTAAATTATTTACCTCGAATGTACGCGGTATCGCTAAATCTGATCAACAAAGACGAGTATTTGCTTACCTGAAGAGATACAAAGTGTAAGTGGCGTGTCTTCAAGAAACACATGTCTGGGGTGATTCCATAAAATGTCTGAAAAAAAGATGGCGAGGGTAGATTTATGAAAAATACATAAGGGGTGCTATCGGTCTGTAGTGGCTAGAAAGTGTCTGTTTCTATTAGATAAGTGTATGTATAAACTAAAAGTGTGGAAAAGGAGGAATAACAAAGAATAGGAAAAGTAAACCCATCAGCCCACCCATTGGCGGAGCATCATCATCTGGGATTTTAGAGTACCAACTGGTATCCACTAGGTGCCTCACTGTAGGAGAGTGTGAGGAAACTCTAGTCTTGGATCCACCAGAGATGGAAAGCCAGACAGCAGTTTATCATGAGCTGTGGGAGAAGGAAAAAAGTTGCAGTGCTCAAAGGAAATGTGTGTTAAATATAAAGTGGTGATTTAAAATTGACTAGCATGGTGCCTGATGACTAATTTTATTCTGGCGGTCACCATGTTGACAAGGTTAAAAGCAGAGTGTGGATGGATGAAACCAAATATTACCATCCATAGATGAATTAGTGGGTCAACATGTTTCAGCCTAAAAAGGCTTTATTCAGGACCTATTGTAACACTACTGCAACTGTGAAGAATAATAACACACAAAATACAAACCATGCGAAAAGCAATAAACCTACCATACGTGTATATACTTAGTGGTAGGAAGTGAAGTCATGGTGTGTAAGAAATAAATCCGCTCCTAAAACACACAAAATAGTAAAGACAGACACATGTATCAATTATGGAAATATGAAAACACCATATATGTAATGAGACATATAGCAGCCATAGAGTCATTGCTCAATAAAAGTTCAATATGTAATCACTCACCCAAAATTTTCTTGGGGGTGGCCTCACCTCGCCTGGCGCTCGCTCAGGTAATGAGGCCCGCTCTAAAAAAATGGAAATAAGAAGGAGAATATCATAGCATCAACTGATGTATGATATGTATCCATTTCATAAATCTCCTGGTGTTCCAATAGGCAGAAATGCAGAACAGCAGTCCTCGCTGGCCAGCCAGCCGATGATCAGAAAGATGTTAAGACATTCATCAGTTCAATTTTGTAGAAAAAAACGATGGTTTGTGTCTGTAGTTGTTTAACAAACATGGCCAGAAAAAGGGCTCAATAACCTAAATGGCACCTGTAGAGATTTGCAGAATCAAGGTGACAGGTCTATAGAAAAAAGAACTGCAAGTAAAGGTAACTAATTTTAAGTCACTTGACTTTGTTAAAGACAAAGGGGCATATTACCAAGGGCATTATCGCCGCATTAGCGGGACTTTTTCCCGCTAATGCGGCGATAATTTTATCGCCCTTTTACCAAGCTGTCGCTAACACCAGTTAGCGACAGCTTGTAGGCGATAGCGGGCATTTAGGGGCCCACTTTGCATGTCAGCGATAATTATCGCTAATGACATGCAAAGTGGGCGTGCCAAGATGTTAGCGACTGAAAACAGTCGCTAACATCTCTAACTCCTATTAACAACTTTTGGAAATATTCGCGCTAAGCGCGAATATCTCCAGAAGCTAATGCCTGCTAAAAGCAGTTCTTAGCCATGTTATCCAATGGAAGGTGGATAACATGGCTAAGAGCATTGTCACGATAATGCATGAATATCGCTGACTTTTCAGCGATATTCATGCATTTCACAGGATTTTTACCGCTTTTGAGATAAACCTTGATAATATCAAGGTATCTCAGCGGTAAAAATCCTCGGTGCTCGGCGATATTTTTTTCCCGCTAACCAAGCAATAGCGATAATTATCGCTATTGCTTGGTAATATGCCCCAAAGGGGCATATTACCAAGGGCATTATCGCCGCATTAGCGGGACTTTTTCCCGCTAATGCGGCGATAATTTTATCGCCCTATTACCAAGCTGTCGCTAACACCAGTTAGCGACAGCTTGTAGGCGATAGCGGGCATTTAGGGGCCCACTTTGCATGTCAGCGATAATTATCGCTAATGACATGCAAAGTGGGCGTGCCAAGATGTTAGCGACAGAAAACAGTCGCTAACATCTCTAACTCCTATTAACAACTTTTGGAAATATTCGCGCTAAGCGCGAATATCTCCAAAAGCTAACGCCTGCTAAAAGCAGTTCTTAGCCATGTTATCCAATGGAAGGTGAATAAAATGGCTAAGAGCATTGTCACGATAATGCATGAATATCGCTGACTTTTCAGCGATATTCATGCATTTCACAGGATTTTTACCGCTTTTGAGATAAACCTTGATAATATCAAGGTATCTCAGCGGTAAAAATCCTCGGTGCTCGGCGATATTTTTTTCCCGCTAACCAAGCAATAGCGATAATTATCGCTATTGCTTGGTAATATGCCCCAAAGTTCTCAAGGTGGGGCCACCAAGGATTAAATTATAAACCACCTAGCTGTTACAATATGGGGTAAAGAATATAAGCCTCCTTTATCAGTAGCCTGTAGCACACTCACCTGTCCGTCGGTACCTCAGACCCCTACTGAGTCGAGGGGAAGGTAACTAGACGGACAGGGAGGGTAGATTTATGCCACCTCTTATTCCGGGTTTGCAAGTGATGTCCTCATATGGGTAGCATTGGGAGTCCCATTCCAACACTTACATCACATGGTTGATGTGGATGGCCAGTATGTTGTACTGCATGGGAGACATGATGGATCCGAAATCTGTATTATAAATGTGTATGCTCCGAACGATGACAGCTCCTCCTTTTTTAGTGATCTCTTAGAAGCGGCTTCTCCATATCATGGGGCTCCAATACTATTAACGGGGGACTTTAATTGTGTCCTGGACGGTGCGCTGGATAGAGAACCCCCCAAAATGCACACAAAACCAAGGATGACACTGGCGCTCCATCAAATATTGCAGGGCTTACAACTCCGAGATGTATGGCAAGAACGCTTCCCCCTCACAAGACAGTTCTCCCGCTATACTCCTGCTTCGAGCACTTCCAGCAGACTAGACTATTAGGGGCAGATTTATGTTAACTGGCGCATCCCCAGGGATGCGCCAGTTAACATGCGCCACAGTGCGCCACTGCTCCGCCACCCATGGTGCGCCGCATTTATGATGCGGCGCACCATGGTGCAAGGCAGTGAAGATGCGTGACGCATCTCTCGGCGCACGGGCGGCGCATTGCAGGAGTCATGTCGCAAGTGCGACATGACTCCTGCAATGCACAGGGGCCACCTGTTCAATGTATGGTGCGTCACCCTTACGCCTGCTTCAAGCAGGTGTAGGGAATTGACGGAGAAAGTGACTGAGTGAAATCTCATAGATTTCACTCAGACACTTTTAGGAGGCGTTCCTGCGCAGGAACGCCCCCCCCTGCGCAGGAACGCCTCCTTATGGCGCAGGGGTTTCCAACGTGACGCATCTCCTAGATGCGTCACGTTGTAAATAGGGCGCATTGTTTGCGCCGCCGTTGCGTCACATTACGTGACGCAATTGCGGCGCAAGGAGGCGCAAGAGCCTCATAAATCTGCCCCTTAGTTTTTATCCTCTGAGTTGGGTCACATGGTTTGGGGTATAACGTATCAAACGAGCTATCTGTCGGACCATTCCCCGGTCTTGCTGGAGATGGGGACTAACAGGGTCAGATCTCAGATACCATTGTGGTGATTAAAAAGTGAGGCGTTAACTGATCCTCCATTTTTGGCCACGGTATCGGCAGAATTGAATAATTATTTCAGAGAAAATTGGGAGACAGCTTCCAGCCGGGCTAGTGAATAGGAAGCTATGTAGTTTGTTGACAGAGTCGTTAGTATAAAAACGGCTTATGGAGTGCGGACCCAATTAGAAAAAGATGTCGCTCTCCACCAAACTAGGCTAGGGAACCTGCAGATGGAACTAAGTACAGACCCCCAGAAACAGACAGAGTTGACTGATGCTAAGGAAGCACTCATGACGGACCTCGGCAGAATGGAGAAATAAGTCTATACAACATATCGTCAGCAACTTTATAGGGAGGGGGATAAAACTGGGGCCTTGTTAGCATGCCTTGTAAGGCAGGAGACACCAACTACTCCTATACTACAGAGTTGCGCAGCTCTTAGTAGATCGACAACTGGCAGTTTATAATGAGGCGTTGCAGATAGGCTTCTGCCCGCCCACTATGAGCAAAGCACTAGTAGCTATGATTCCCAAAAAAGACAAGGATTCTGACTTGCCGAGCTCCTACAGGTCTATCTCTTTGCTGAATATAGATGCCAATATACTGAGTGGTATTATGGCTAACCGCCTCCTCCCTTATATGAGATTTTGATTCACACAGAACAGGTGGGGTTTATTCCTAGATGGAATACTACATATAATTTACAACGGCTGGCACATGTCTGGCATGCTCCCTGCCTAGCGGACTCCGATAGTGCGGTAGTATCCCTTGATATTGAGCAGGCATTTGACTCTGTGGAGTGGCCTTACATGTGGTAGGTCCTGAGGTTTGGACAGCGGTACCTTACAGACAGATAAACTTACACAGGGGAATGGGACAGGGCAGCCCGCTCTCGCCCCTGCTTTTTGCGATCGCCCTGGAACCACTGGCAGTTCGCATACAGGCAGCCATGGACAGTTGGGGAATACAATTAGGTAACACCCATCATGTAATTTCATTATATGCAGACGATACGCTGCAATATCTGCGTCAGCCAGGAACATCCATCCCGGTGCTCTTACACTAACTGGGGCAATTTGGGGGCATCTCAGGGCTGCATATTAATCCCGGCAAGTCAAGGGTAATATCGCTGGGTAGGATGGCTGCTTGCCAACCGAAAGTATGACCAAATATAGACCTCCCTTGGGCCGCGGAAGGGGAACTATACCTGGGAATACACCTGGCTTACTCTGAGGACACCTTTTATGCAGCCAATATGGAGCGTGTCCTTGAAGGGCTATGGGGCTCGATACGCTTCTAGACTGATCTACCTCTATCGCTTATGGAACGTATAGCAATTTTTAAAATGATTACTCTCCCACAGTGTCTATATGACTTACAACACTCTTTTCATGCGATACCGAGATCATGTTTTATTACCCTGGACACCCAAATTGGCTCACTCCTGTGGGGGAAAAACGAAGAAGAGTCCGACTAGCAACATTACAAAGGACTTGGGAGGGAGGTGGCTTAGAGGTCCCACGGCTGGACATGTACTATATGGTGTCTCAATTACAATATGCAGTTCACTGTTTAGATGACGAAGATAACTGGGAGAAAAATCTGTTGGCCCGAACATATGGAGACGAGTCGCTGACCGCATTATTAATGAAGGGATCTTCGATCTCTGATAAATACCCCAATGTAATACGACATTTGACAACTGTGTGGGAGCAGGCGTTACATAGGATAGTCCGACAAGCCCCGTATGCACCAGACATGCCTTTAAGGGCGATTCGTCCATTTACAGCAATTGCGGATTCTGTGTCGGTTAGTCGCTGGAGGGAGGGGGCTGTCTGCTGATGGGGGACCTGTATAGGAATGACCGCTTCAGGACCCATGAAGAGGCACAAATTGAATTTAACCTAGGTCCAGGCCAATTTTTACAATATGCCAAAATATCGAGGATCACACAAGAGCTATGGCAGAATTTTCCGGATGAGCCACCCATTACTAGTATCCTTTAAAATATGCTAGGAA
The DNA here is from genome assembly GCF_964261635.1 of Lissotriton helveticus. Taxonomy (NCBI): domain Eukaryota; kingdom Metazoa; phylum Chordata; class Amphibia; order Caudata; family Salamandridae; genus Lissotriton; species Lissotriton helveticus. Next base: position 1,613,694,601 of record NC_136057.1, read on the forward strand.
TGGTCCGGGGAGGGGAAGGGACTGAATTTGTACTTATATAGAGCTGTAAGAGATGATCTTCCAAGAGAGTTTTTGCGTCTTCAGCAGAAATGGGATGATGCACTGGAAAAGCCCCTGATGGAGGCAGAATGGCAGAAGATACATGGGGGTGTCCGTAAAGTTAGCACAATGCTCGCTTTAAATTACTCCACTTCAATGTTATCCACCAGGTATATTTAACCCCCCGTACGTTACATGTAATATACCCCGCTCTGGAGGACTGCTGCCCTAGATGTCATACACAGGGGGCGGAATTCATTCATATGATCTGGATTTGCCCCACATTGCTGTTTTACTGGGAGGGAGTACAAGGAAAACTGGGAAGGGCCACGGGCTGGACTATTACACAGGATATCAGGACGGTGTTATTGGGCCTACTACCAACTCCTAAAAATAAAGAACTGAGCAGGCGCTTTGTAAAACTGGGACTAGTGTTAACCAAAAGACGGGCGGTAATTCCCTGGATGCAACCAGGACCCCCGAAGCATTCAGATTGGGTACAAGATATAAATGAGTGGGCAACGGCAGAGTTGGTCCGGATGCAATATGTAAGGAAAGACGAAAAAGCAGAGGATGAGAACTTAGCCTGGGCGTCCACCCGACACAACACTCTCAAGACAGGCATGATACTCATGGGGATAACTCCGGTGGAAACCCGGATAGACACACCCGACACCTGAATAATGGATATATCATATTGGCTAATGGTAGTCACAAAAAAAATGAAATTGTATGGTTCAGAAAGAAGGGTGGGAAGGGGGGGAGTTATTGGTTATTGTTTAATTTCTGCTAAAGTTCTATTAGCTGTTATGTACAGACACTACTGCTGGGTATGCACATCGTTGGGGGATGCCAGAGACTGCTATTTGTGGTCCAACACATGCTTTTTGTAAAAATGCTGCTAAAAATGTGTCTTATTACATGCAAATGTACATATTGTGCAGAATGTACTGCATTTAAGGTTGAAGATGCCAACAAAATATAAAAAAAAATGTTTTTTTTAACCAATAGCTGGTCGGGATGTCTGATAGTGCTAACTTGGGAGATGGTGTGAGTGTTGTGGATATCATGGTTGATAGCACCTGAGACACCGATATCCAATAAGTGGATAAGACAGGGCAGGTCCAGGTCATATGAGAGAAGTCCGCTCCTAGGTGGTGGCATTTGGGCATTGTGGAGTTTTAGAGAACTCACATTTGGCCAATTCTGTGGAGGTGATATAAAATCTATGGACGAACTTAAAGTGTAGGAGTTTGTGTCGGTGGTTAATCGAGACCCGCTTTATTTGCTCGAAGCAACAAGCCAATTTCTTGTCTGTGAGCAGTTGTCCCAGATCCTCCTCCCAATAGCGCCACGCCCCTCCGCCTTGTACCTGCTTTAGAGTCATGCAAGAGCGGTAGAGTTTAGTAATCAGGTGTCAACCGCCATTGTCTGTGATTAGGAGTGTAAGAGGTGGGAATTCCTCTGGGGGACGGGGAAGGACGGGATCACTTCATGTAAGGCACCATGCAGTCTAGTAATAATTAATCTATCCATGTATGATAGTATGAGTAGAGAGATCTGTTAATGTTCTGATGTGTCCATCCGGGAACAGATACCCGAATGTGTGAACACGTAACTTTCGTAAGGTACGTTGTACTAATTTCTCGAATGCTAATGGGATCCATGAATTTTGAGGCAGTGGAAGTTTAGCCGAATACAGAGAGCCAGATCCCAAAAGCTGGCCAAGCTTCTGCCAGACCCAACATGTGGTAGAGAGAGTGTGTACGTCGTCAGGGTCCATGCGGATGCCTTGCAGGAATATCACATTGAGTGGGACAGGGTCTGCTAGGTCCTGCTTGGGTTTGTTATAGGGTATCCGGGCATCAGGATGAAACCAGTTGTAGGCGAACTGGGCATGTACGGCCATATAATATAAGTTGAAGTCAGGGACTGCAAATCCATTGTGCTCATAAGGAAGTGTAAGTGTATCCCATGCTATCTGCAGCCTTTAACCATCCCATACCAGGCGGAGCAGTTGGCCGCGGAGCTGTGAGAAGAAAGTTTTTGTCAGAGGGATGGGGATGTTTACGAAGAAATATAAAAAGCAAGGGAGGATGTTCATTTTGATGAGGGCTATACGGCCGGATATGGACAGTGGCAATCGGATCCAGCGGTCCTCCTAGGTGGTCAGCTTATCCATGGCAGGTCAGTAATTTAGATGGAGTATTTGTTCCTTGTTTCTATGAAGTGTGATTCCTAGATATTTGGAGATATTGGTCGCCCAGCAAAGGGGGCCGTTGCCGCTAGAGGGGATTGTCGAGTCCATCAGAGGGAAAAGCTCGGACTTGCCCCAGTTTATGTGCAGGCCCGACATTTCACAGAAGCGGCCATTCTCATCCACAAGAGGGTTCAGATTTACAGCAGATCCCTTATAAACAGCAGAATGTAATCCGAATACATGGAGATTAATAGAGGGCCAGAATGGAACCAAAGTCCTCGGTGCATGTGCTTCTCCTACAAATGCCTAACCAGGGATTCATGGCTATAATAAAGAGCACCAGCGACAATGGGCAGCCCAGTCGTGTGCCACGTGATATCAGGAATGGCTCGGAAAGGGAGCCATTCAGCCGAAGCCTAGCTGTGGGAGAGGAGTACAAAAGTGAAGTTAGAGCAATAAAGTTGTTGGGCATGCCAAGTTTGTGGAGTGTTGCATAGAGAAAAGGCCACTCCAATGAGTTGAAGGCCTTCTCAGCATCTAGGAGCGCTACTGCTACAGGAGTTTTAGGTGATATCCTGTTTAACACCTAGAAGACAGTTCTGAGGTTGAGAGCGGTTGACCTGTGGGTATGAAACCGGACTGCACCGGGGAGAGGATCTGGTCTAGAAGCAGTGATAGCCTGTTTGCTAACATCTTGGCCAATAGCTTATTGTCAAAGTTTAACAATGATAAAGGCCTGTATGAGGGGTATCTGGCGGGATCCTTACCGAGTTTCAGTAAGAGGGAGATTGCTGCCTCCTGCTTTGTTGGTGGGAGTACGCTGCTGTCAAGGGATTCGGAATAGACCTCTAGCAGATGGGGTGTCAGCGTCTATTTAAATGCCTTCGGATAGGCCATCTAGACCAGGTGCCTGCGAACCAACAAGCAAATCAGTTACCTGACCAAACTCCTCAGCAGTGAAGGGCTCGCTAAGGAATTGAGCCTGTCCAATAGTTAGCCACACTATCACCACCTCCTCTAGATAGGCCAGATGGGAAGCGAAGTTTGCAGGGAGCTTACTGGTGTATAGCATCTTGTAGTACGCTACTCATTCCCTTAATATGTCTACGTTATCCGTGACAGCAGTGTCAACTTCCCGACGCAAGGATGTGATGTGTCCGGCCCCCAAAGGGGAGCGTACCAGGCTGGCCAATGTCCTACCAGTACGTTCTCCCTCCCCATATCTGCGAGCTGCCTGGTATTTGACTAGTAGGGTGGCCTCCCTTTCTGCAAGGTCATTGAATTCTAATAAAAGAGATTCCCATTTAAGGGAAGGGTCCGTGAAGTCAGTGGAACTGTCTATATTCGTCAACTCGTTTTCCAGCGTGTCATAACGTTATTAATGTAACAGTGCTGCACTTGAACTCAGTACTGAAGTGCATTCACTGTAGAATTAGGAATTCATATATACTGTGTGCCTTAACCTTATTAAAAGAGATATATACGACTTAAAGATTTGATCAAAAAAATCCTGACACTATTACAATGTCTTTACATTAGAAACAAGATTGATTTATGTGAATGTGTGCACTATTGTGTTTGCATTGGTATTCATTATCAGTTTTTCAGTTTTCAGTTTTTAACGTCTTTATTTCGAAGTTTTCTTCATAAAAGACAGCATATAAAACATGTACAAATGTAGAACGTTGTGAAGTACAAATCTTTAAAAAATACATTGTAGACAGACATTTGCTTTTAAAAAACAATTACATTTCATTTCATCAAAAAAGACGTTATATTTCCTTATGAGTTAAAAATATTGAATTTTCCAGTATATACTTTAGACAGCTCATATTGGTATGGTCATACAGTTACTATTCCCTCAATTATCGCCTTTAATGCGCCTGGCTCTAATGATCCAGGCCCATCCGAGGTATTTTGCCATGCCAATGGACAACCACTCAGCTGTATTAGATCTTAAAATATGCAACGCTTCTTCGCATACTCGTACATTTAACCTTCTACATATGGGTTTAAGCCATTTCCGACATGGTGCGTAGTAAGCAGGGCAGGCAAAAAGAAAATGGCCCAATGATTCCCTTTGCTCACTACAGAAGGGGCAAAACAAAAACAAGTTTTTTCGCCATTTGTTGGTATATTCCCTTATTGGTAACATGCCAACTCTAAATTGGTGATAGAGTTTCTTATCTACACTTTTAGTAATAGTGTCCCAGTAGGTCTCAGTTTGAAAAACTACTTTGTGGAGCAGAAAAGTGCCGGTCAGATTAGAATTCTTTGAAAGCAGAACCAGGTCTTCCTTTACAGTGGCCCAAAACAACAATTTAAATTCTTTTTTTGACGGGAATACCTGGTTTCCCGGATCTGACCATTGCAAATGGAGACCCATTCGTACATTCAAATTTGCTTTACATTTATTTAATCTAATTCTGAACCTAATTCACTGACATTTCTTAGTCATTTGTAGTTGTATGTGCACATGCATATTAAATGTGTACACTGGAGTTAACACGTTAAGTTAACATGAGTAAGTCTGTATTTTTTTCTTCATAAAATACTGCTTTCCATTTCTCCTTGCTTGTCTTCTCCTTGCCGGTACGTTCACATGGTTTGTTAATTTGAGAATAGATATAACACTGTATTAGCGATAGAAAGCCTGAAAAGAATACCTTGACAAAGAACATGAAGAGCCAGAGCATTAAATGACAGCCTCTATTCTGTAATGGTGCAAGGAATTACAGGTGACCAAGGACAATATTGTTCTCAAGACTGGCATAGGAAAATCTGCTGTTATAGCTCACAACATGAGAATGGAAAGGACAATGGACCCCTGATGGTGTGAACAGTTGGTGTTATCCATATGAGTCTTGTGGTATTATCTAGTGTTGTCACAGGTTGATGTGGGTTACTTTTTCCTTGGACTTTGAGAGGTACAGACCTCTATGCTTACCCCTTTGATTCTTTGCTGAGAGTGGCTCAGGCTACCACGTATCTCCCTATCCCTAGAAAACTCTTCATTGAGCTTCAGAAATGCTGACACCTCCCCACAACTTCCTGCATTTTTTCTCTTTTGCTGCATTTTCCCAACCTTTTGAGGTCCTTTTAGACTTAACCACCCTCTCTAGTTTTAGACTAAATTTGGGGACTCTAGATATTACTCATGTTTAGAAGATAATATTGAAGACTGTTTTCTGAGCATCAGATTTTACTGTTTTCTTTGTATTGCTTGACTGAACTTTGTGTTTGTCTTATACTTATGGACCTGTATTTCTTCAGGAGGTTTGGCTATCCAGTTGTTATTCTGTATCTTTACAGCATGGTATTGAAATTAACCTGCTTGCTATCTTGTAATAAACCTTCTTGACGTTATTTACTGATTCCTGGTCCTTATTGTGTAGCCAAATGTATTACACTGTTAATTATAAGTGCTTGACCAAGAGCTAACTCCCACCACCTCTCAGTCGCACAAAAAGATGAATCGGATAACCAATGCTAAGAGGATTGGTCCAGCGCTGGATCACAATAAACACTGTTTACATTACCCACTTTTCTAGTCATGTTAGCTTAATTTCTCAATTTAAGTTCGGTGACTTGGAGGGGTTTAATACAGGTACAAATTGTCCATAGTAGGGTATTCATTTTGCAAAAGACTTAGACTTAGAGTATCTTGAGGAACTTGGCTTTCTCTGAACAGTTATATATATGAAATAAAGCTGTGTCCACCCTGTTCTCCCCTTGTGGCCTCTGTTCTTTTTAGCCGAAAAGGAATTTCTTCATTTATACTGAGCGAGCCAGCAGCTCAGTCCAGATGGCCCTGCAGCACTAAGCGACCCGGAGAAAAACTGGCACAACGCTGCTCGCAGCATCTTTGCAACCAGGGAACTGGTATCTTCGGAGTCCACCACGACCAACTGGAAGGAGTGAAAGGATCGAGGTATTTTACTTCAATGGGGCGCGCTGTCTCGCATTTGACTGCCCCCACTCATACTCCAACTAGGCGCAACTGGCAGCTGCAGTATGCAAGGGGACACAGAAAGGACTCATTCTGTTTAATTTGCTCCATGACCCGCCCGACTTACCTGAAGCCCGCACAGCAATCATCAAACACTCACTCCCCCACGCCACCATCTCGGGATGCTAACACGAGGCATGCTGGGACTTGGAGTTCGTTTCACCACACACGAACTCTGATTGGTGCGCAGACAGCGTAAGGAGGAGGGGAATAGGTGCCGGCGGATATTTTAAACAGGAGGAGAATATTAGGGACGTGTTCTTTGCAGCTGAAGGCGCTGAAGAAGGCTACTTTGCCGAAATGCATCTGCCAGGACTGGGACCTTGTGAAATAAAGCTGTGTCCACCCTGTTCTCCCCTTGTGGCCTCTGTTCTTTTTCGCCGAAAAGGAATTTCTTCATATATATATATATATATATATATATATATATATATATATATATATATATATATTTATTACCTACTGGCGGTCGCCAGTAGGTAGTTATAGTTAGGACCTAGTTTCCATAGGAAATCCACAACATTCTATTTGGAATAACTTTGGCGCTGGTGGACTAATCTTTGCGAATTTCTCCAAGAAAATGGCCTGCTTGGCTCCGCTCCTTCCCTGGGGGTGATTCGTCAAGTGGGGGCCGAGAAAAAAGGGGTGTCCCAAAACGTGTTTTCTCCATGCAATTTTCCATAGGGACCTTTAGCCAGGGCTACAGCCCGAACGGCTAAACGGAATTACACCAAATTTGGCAGAGAGGTAGAGTTTGGTTCGCATATTGTGCTTTTCGTTAAATGGTGTAAATCCGTTCAGTAGTTCCTGAGAAAATCAAAAGTAAAATCATAGCGATATCTGGAGACGAAGTACTGCATGCGTACCAAAATCCGTACAATTACGAGCACGAGCTGCATGCTGATTGGATGTCAACTGTCTGTCAACACTCCAAACCAGGAACTGTTGGCAGCCATCTTGTGCCTCGGTAGCACCGAGTCACAAGAAAACAGTAAAAGAAAGTTGAAAAATAAGGAAAGGGGGCAGGGTAGAAACATGTTGATCCTCTAGGCCTGCTCAGGGGGTCCCACATGGATCTTTTGGCGCAAAAGTTTTATTATTTTTTTAAATAAAAAAAACGCGGGGTACGCGTATTGTACTCGTACGCGGTGGAAAAGGAAAAAAAAACCTAGAAGTCCGTTTTATTCTTAATTAGCTCCCGGGGGGGGGGGGGGGGCAAATCTCGGGGGCAATTTTTTTCTATAATGGGGGGCTTGGAAGTCTCCAACAGGAACAAAAGAATGAAAAAAAAATTATGTCGAGGACAGCGATGTTCCTGCTTCCTGCGTTTTATCAGATCAATAGACTGTTTCCCATAACACAAACGTTTATTGCAATAAATGCATAGAATTTTAAGTTTAGCAAAATCAGGATCAATTTGTAGGTGTGGACTGCTTGCTGAAAATGCTGGTGCAGCAGTTGATGTGCTTGGTACAGCAGCAGGTGGGTTGTCCTTCAACCTCTGTGTTGCAGCTCGAGCAAAGTTGTTGGGGTGTGAGTTCTTCACGTGTCGCTCCATATTTGCTGTGCCAAAGGAGTATTTTTGAGATGGATCACCCCTTGAAAGAGTTTGGAAAATTTTACAGGTTACTTTTGGAGCATTAACCTTTTTTTGCCCTTCTGGACAAGTAAAAAACTGCCAAATTAGAGCTTCTTTCCTCTTCTTTGGAGGTTCTTCCGGAATGAAATATTCCTCTGAAGAATGGCTGGAAGATGAGTCCATTGCTGTTATTATGGTAAACTTCGTTCTATTTGACAAGATTCTCAGAAGAGATGCTTCTTCTTAGAAAGTCAAAGTAGAATGGGACGGAAGTTTCAACAGTTGTAATAGGAAGTGTTATGAACCAATCAAATCTCTTCTTTTAAAGTCATGGCTTTGCGTACGCTTACGCTGTGATTACCTTACTCTTACGATGCGAGTACGCATGACGTTCCACCGTGATTTGTGTAATTGCTTTTAAAAGTAATATAGGATTATTGGAACTTAAATTTTTTTTTCATAATTATCCTAGATAATGTCTTCTGTTACTATGTTCATTAAATACATAAATATATGTTTTTAAACAATTATAAAACATTCGCATCTTTGTGTAGGGGGCGCCGTACATGACGTCACACGGAAGCTTTGATGCGACGTGTAACGTGAAAGCGTATTCGTAGCGTATGCTGAGAATGATTAGCAGTACAAACTATGGTGCGAACAGTCTCTGGCTGTCACATCAGAGCACAGGGCGCGCTATGAGAATGCTTAGAAGTGGTCACTCATTGGAGATCCGATTGAGCTGTGCGCCTTATCCACGGTATCATAACGTTACTTTTTAGCCTGTTTAAGTTTGAGGTTTGCATGAAATACTATGCTATAGGCAGATATGGATCTTTAGGCACCGACTTATCTCCATGAAGCTTGGTTATATTATAATTTACATATAGGTGCCTGAGGGAGGGAAAAGAAGTCTATCTGAATGGTGAGGATAGCACAATGGCACCAGATCCCTCCTTAATTTGTAGACACATACAATTGCATGGCTCTTGTAAACAAGATGCGCCCAATTTGGCCTGAGTTTTGAAAGGCACTCCGACACCTGCTATCATACCAACGTTCAGTTTACTGGAAACGTGAGTTATTTAATTTGAAATAAGGTAGATTGTTGTGCAATGTTAGCAGGCATCGGTTACATGATTACGGTAACTCAGCGTGTGGTTTGCTATACAAAAGTTGTGTTTACTCCTCTGCATGGGAAGCTGGATGTTTCTATCTGGCCTTCGATTCCGACCTTGAAAGAAGAGTCAACCAAATGAGCCGTATAAGAGCACTATTGTCTCAAAAAGAGGTCGCTCTTACATATACTAGAGAAACATTTGTCCTTCATGTAGCAAACACCCGCACAGAAGTGCATGCTTTATTAAATACATACGTGCCCCTGCATTTTGGGGAGTTAATTCAGACTATCTTTAATGCGTCCTTGACTACGGAGTTACTTTACTTTTTTAAAGTTATAAGCAGTGGCCTTGTGACTTTTTTTCAAACTATATTTGGTGTCTTCTCTGCATTTTTCCATTCAACGTTTTCCAGCATCGTTGGTGGATTCCCCTTAATACTAGCATTAGTTGCCGGTGTGCTTCTATTCGTTTGTTTACTTAAATATGGATGCACATCCTGCAGCACACAACAATATTTCTCGGTTGTTGCTGGTGCGCAACCAAATGCTTAGTTATTACGGAGCGCTGCCTCTGGCTACATTGAGTGCAGTTTATGGATTATAGTTTTGATTTTCCTTTTTCACATGCGTTCAACCTGTCTTCCATTGCCTGAGCTGCGATTTCGACTGGGCCCTGGATTTGTATCTCTGCTGTACGGTGTCTCCCAACGCGGATTATGACCAGCTGATGAGCCCCTTAGTGGTTCATGATTTGCTCTGTTTTGGCAGCGGAATTATGGCCTTAGCAGCGATACATGGAATAATGGGACGTTGGAATGTTTTTGCAGCGGCGCATGACTTCTTGGTACGCAGTTACATTGAAGATGACCCGAGTTTTCCTGCGATGGTGATAGAGGCTCCGGTCGTTGAGGAACATGTATGTTCATTTCCACTATTGAATTGGATGGCTGAAATGTTTTCAGATGGGAAAAATGACTTCCTCTTGGAGGCTGTTGCTACATACTGTGCTTATAAGCTGTTGGAATAAGACTCTTTGATTTTTCTACCTATTCTTTATTATTTAGTTACTGCTTTCTATGAAACAGCGAATCATTTTTTTTGCAAATATGAACTTGACTGTGCTTTTCAGGCTTGGACTCTGTGTTCGTAATTAGTCCACGTTTATATCACGTGCTTCGATCAAGGAAGGGTGTCGTGGGGCTGAGGCTTGCACTCACCGTGTTCAGTTAGCATGGGTTTATTAGAAGCTTAAACACCGTTTTTGCTTTCCTGCTCTGCTTTGCACACGACACGCACTTGCGATACACGCACTTGTTTAGAGAAGGCTGAGTATTTTGCTTCACATGAGAATAATTTTTTATGCTACATTTGTAGACTGCCTCCCTAGTTTAGTGTGTATAGTGAGAGCATGGAACATCAAGGGTATCTTAGAGACTGTGTCTGTTATTCGGAATGATCCTTGCACATTCGAGCCGTAACACATATGCAGCTGTGGCCACCTCTTATACTGGCGCGTTTAATAATGCACTGTGCAGGCATGATTACACACAGTTGGAGAACATTCGTTTCCTGACAGTTTGTGCAGAACTCAATGTGATCCACTACTGCTGAGTACCAGAGGTATGGGTCCGCCCATGTAATCCTATGAGACCTTCTGTAGATATAAACTAACCTGTTAGTTAGGGAGTGTGAAATCTAGGTATATTTTAAATCTGTTTCCCTTTAGCATTATAAGATGCTTTCTCCCATTGTATTTTATGGAATAGTAACAATGCTGACAACCTTTTTTCTGATAATATGTTTGCTTGTATTATCTAAGGTACTGCGCATGAGATTACGGCGTTAGAAATAAACATTTCAAACTTGCACGTTTCTTTATTTACTGCTTGTTTTGGACTGGTGTAAGACTATAACAAAAGAGTGCTCTTGTTATCCACCTTAACTGAGGTAATCTAAGTTGCATGTTCTGGGTTGACTAGTTATTGTTTTTTTTGCTATAGGGCGAAGAAAAATGAGTCACTGATTGATAGTCTGTAAGGGGGTTTGGATACTAAGGTGGGTTTCGGAACACTGTAATTCACTGAGGTCCTAAGTCTTTATGTACAGTTCTGTGTAGGAGCAGAATCCCTGCAACAGTAGTTACAACAAAAAGGCTCGATAAAGGGCTTTGAGTTTGAACCAGAATATCAAATTGAAGAATAATTGATAACCCCAGCCAAGAAAGGGAGCAAGTGTGCAAATTTCACTGTGACTTGGGCTGGGGTAGTTGTTACAAAAAAAAGGCTCGATAAAGGCCTGCACTTTGAATTTGAATTAAAGAACAATTTTCATAACCCCAGCCAAGAAAGGCAGCAAGTAGGTGTGTGTATGTGTGGATGATGAGTTGATTGAGCGGAAGATGAATAAGGTGAAAAATAAGAAAGGCTGCAGACATGCAAACTTTCCACTTCTTTGTAAGGGAAGTGGGTGTTTAGTTTTCCAGTGCATATTTATATATATATTCACTGAAAAAACCATATGTTTCACACACGTTATAGTTAGGAATTAGCATTTAAAAAACATTGCAAATTCAATGAAAAAACCATAGGTTTCAAACACGTTATAGTTAGGAATTAGTATTTAAAAAACCTTAGTAATTCATTGAAAAAACCTTAGGTTTCACACATGTTATAGTTAGCTGCATATTTCACTCATACAAAACCTTTGAAATTCCCCCATTATAGTTAGTTCAGCTAACTATAACTCACGCGCCCGAAATGCACTGCTGATGACGTCACATATTACATCACTCATGACATGGTCAGTGACATCACTCATGACATCAGTGATGACATCTCAAATGATATCACTGATGACATCATCCTTTTGACAGAGTGGCAGACCTGCTCTCAGCGTAATATAACCGTTGATACACACATTCAAAAATAGAAACTAAAATTTTCAAAAAATGGAGATACCAATACCACTTACAACAACCTATACAGTAATTCTACCATCTACATACACATACACTCATTCACCAACACTTCTATATAGTCACTCATACATGTAATCACTCTTCATATGTACTCATACACCTATACATGCTGTTACACACCGACACTCATCCATAGAGTTACTCACACACATACTCACAGATGCAAATAAACTATCAAACATCCATTTACTTGCATATACAGCTATACACAAACCACTACACTTACTTTTACAGAAACATACACACACTTACTCTCTTAAATAATCACTTATAGAAACACATACGTATTTATACAGGAAATCTTCCAATCTCTCACTCTCACATATACTCACTTACATACATCAATACTCACATATAGTAGTTTAAAGCATATGTACTTACTCATAAAGACACTATTGAGACAGTCATTCACTCACTAACACACCCATACACACACTCATCCACCTATACAGTCCTGCACACATGCTGTCTTCAAAACACATACAAACAGTGAGTCACTCATTCATGCATCTATGTACTAAGTAATATCCCCCACCGAACCATACAGACACTCAGACACTCATAGTGATACTCAAAAAAACAACTAATAACCTATATAGACACTCATGTAGCTACTCACCAACCCATGCAGCCACTTATACACAAAGTGAGAGACTGATACAGATATTTACATATTTAAACATTACTCACTAACCCATGTATTCACTAAGATACAATTAATCAGTCAGTTTTACAATCAATTTTACACAAAAAAATCATCCGTTTAGACACTTATCTACCCATTTATTCTTCCATCGACCTTGAGATATACATATATAAAACATATTTAATTTTCAGAAAAACACACATTCACTAGATGATGTCATCAGTGATATCATTTGAGATGTCATCAGTGATGTCATGAGTGATGTCACTGACCATGTCATGAGTGATGTAATATGTGACGTCATCAGCAGTGCATTGCGGGCGCGCGAGTTATAGTTAGCTGAACTAACTATAACGGGGGAATTTCAAAGGTTTTGTATAAGTGAAATATCCAGCTAACCATAACATGTGTGAAACCTATGGTTTTTTCAGTGAATTTCTAAGGTTTTTTAAATACTAATTCCTAACTATAACGTGTGTGAAACCTATGTTTTTTTCAGTGAGGGTTTCCTGCATATCTGTGGTTGATTGTTAAATTGAACTGGGAAGTGTATTGTATGGGGTCAATGTTGCACGTAACACATGGCTGCTACATCTAAGGGAGTTGTATTTGTAATGGCATTAATGATGCTTCATATTATTTTGAGCTATTTTATGCTTACTGTCTGGCCTCTAATGCCACACTAGTTGATGGAGTACTGTGAACAAAAGAAGCTTGGGGAACATCATCAGTGATGTAATCAAAGATGTAATTTGAGATGTCATGAGTGATGTCTTAAATGATGTCATAGAACATGTCATGAGTGATGTAATATGTGAGGTCATTAGCAGTGCATGGTGGGGGTGCAAATGATAGTTAGCTCTGCTAACTATAACTGGTGATTTTTGTGTTTTTGGTTTTTCCTTTTAAAAGTTGATGTTGTCACTGACATAGTCCCCTAACTATAAGGTTACTTTAACAAACACACACACAGATTGGGATTAGCAAACATATCCCCTTTAGTGTGCTAATTCTTCTGCAAATTGGTTTAGCTTGGAATGGCAATAGCAAATTTGACACTTTTACTGTCCAACACTGTGAGAAATGTAGAGTGGATCATTATAAGGTGGGGTTGTGTGACCTTGCCATATAATAATGGTTCAGTTCTGTATGCGGTCCAGTCAGCTTTATCTGTAAACCCTTAGCTTTGCTTTGGGAAGCTGTGGCACATAGCAGTTAGGTGTCACATAGCAGTTAGGTGTTATCAAAAAGAACTTGTGCAAATGATTAAGAAGTACCAAAACAGTGAATAAGAAGAAAATGCAACTCAATCAAAATTTAACATGCGATCATAAATATAGGTTGTATTTTCACCTTTAAAAAGACACCTCAATGTAATCTATCATGATCACGGTTTAGGGTTAGCTACAACAAGCAAGTTGAAAACAGCTACAAGAGCACTCTTGGGGTGACAGTAAGCCAGTCACAGGGAAGAGACAGTCCAGGGTGACAGATACCTGTTGGTTTTATTAGTCTCCCTTCAAGTTCTGAACCCTATGGTCAAGTCAATTCAATTCAATTCATGAAGCTTTATTCGGTACAAAAGAAATGACCATAAAAGCACATATAAAAAAGTACACAAAACATAAATCATCGATTTAAAATGAATTTCATGGGATACAGAGCAAATACACTAAAATGTCATGCTTTTACGCACACTAATAGATTTGTTTAAAAACACAGCAGTATAAAAACAGATGTCAGCAGATTTCATGTTAAAAATAAGACTCATTGCCTCATCAACTGTACGTACCCCATATTTAACAAACAGAGGTTTTAGGTACATAATTTGAAAGTTCAGGTACAGTTTGCATATTAATAAAAAGTGCAAGGTGCTCTGTTTTGATATACCGTCACACAGACACGGTCCTTTAGGATGTTGCTTAAGGTTAGGCAGGGCCACCAAATTGTGTACTATTCCAAACCTTAGTCTGGTCAGGACAAACGTATGCGATTGCCTGGTGACCAGTGCTAAGTATGGTGGAAAACCTTCAGTGAGGGAATATCTGCTAGAGAATGTGACAGTTAATATGGACCGACAGGCAAAAGCCCTCTTCTTTGCCAAATTATCCAAAAATATTGCCTTCAGCTCTGCTTTAGGTATCGTCAAAGCAGCTTTAGGGTCGGTCAAAACAATAAGATTAAAAACTTGTAAATAACAATCAGAGACATATTTAATCCACTGGATTTTCCTATACAGGTCCAATGAAAGACAATCCTCAATTATAGATCTGTTTAGAGTCTTTTCGTCCCGGAGCCATATAGAGCGCCATAACATTAAAGCTTTAGGGTCGGTCAAAACATTAAGATTAAAAACTTGTAAATAACAATCAGAGACATATTTAATCCACGGGATTTTCCTATACAGGTCCAATTAAAGACAATCCTCAATTATAGATCTGTTTAGAGTCTTTTCGTCCTGGAGCCATATAGAGCGCCATAACATTAAAGGTCTTAAGGATAAAAGATCAATCAAATAATTAATATCTAATTCCCGATGGATCAATACAGTGGCGGCAGAGGTGGGCAAACATAAAAGTTTTTTCAGGAAAGAATTTTCCTCCAGCTGCAACTTATGGTCGCAGCTGTGACCCCATATAGCCGCCCCATACAATGCAATAGTGGCGCATCTAGCTTGGTAATTTTGCAACATGTCTCTGGTTCGCCTATCTCCAATTTTTGCTGCAAATTTGAAGATACCATGGGCACTTTTTGCCATTTTATTACTGATGTTGTTAAATTCGTTGGTCCGTTTTCTGTCATGGGAAAAAGTGATTCCGAGATAACAAAATGAATCAACTGGTTGCACCTTGTTACCATCAATAAAAAAGGCATTGGATGTATTATTTTTCACCCCATAGGTCATAGTATGCGTCTTTTCCTTATTGATGAGTAGTTTCCTGTCCTTAATGAACAGAGAAAATCTATCCATCAAACACTGTAAACCCAAAGGGGTCTGGAAAGGAGCACGGCGTCATCAGCATATAATAACACCGGCAGTGATACGCTTTTTAACCTGGGTGCATCAGCTTGGACACTTTTTAAAATTTCATCAGTTTCATTGATAAATAAAATAAACAATAACGGAGCTAAAACACAACCTTGTCTTATGTCGCGTTGAACGCTAAATTTGGGGGTGCATTCTCCATTAGTTCCAAAGCGCACACAAGTTTGCAGCTTTTGGTACAGCCTGGCAAGAAAGAAAATGATACCCTCAGGGGCTCCCATCCGCAACAAGATGGGCCATAAAATTGCATGATCGACGCTGTCGAAGGCGCTGCTTAGATCAGCCAAGCATAAGTATTGTTGCGCCACTTTTAGCTTCGACATATTTCCCAATTATGAGGTCAAGATTTAAACATTGGTCTAATGTGCCCCTACCTTTCCTAAATCCGAACTGGCTTTCTGCCAGGATTCCCTTTTCATCAACCCACTCCTCGAACCTGGCTAACATGACTCGGCTCATAACATTTACAGAGGAGTCCAGGAGGGAAATGGGGCGATAATTTTTTACTTCAGACCTATTACCCTTCCTGAAGATTGGGATGATAATAGATTCCCCCCAGGTATTTGGGGCGTCTGAGCATACGGCTGCATTAAAAACATTGGCAAGGAGGGGGCTCCAGATCTCCGGGACTGCTTTGTAGACATCAATAGGAACCCCATCGGGTCCCTGAGCTTTCCCCCCCTTGCTAGCACGGATTCCTGACTCGACCTCGGCCACAGTAAAATTTAAAGGTAGAACGGGCCAACTGCATGGGGTAGTAACTGGGCCGCAATCAGAGCCGAAAATATTAGAAAAATGCATTACCCAGCAATCACAAGGGACATTAGAGCTTAATGCTGGGATATTATCCTCTCTGAGGAAGGGAGAATTGACCGTAGCCCAGAATAATGTATTATTGTGTAACTCTGCAGCTTGGTTAAGAGAATCCCATGCTTCCTCCTGTAAATCTCTTCTCCTCTTTTTCAATGCAAGTTTATATTCAGCTCTTTGTTTAGTTATTAAAGTGGTGTCCCTAGGTTTTTTAGCTAGTGCGTTTTTCAGCTCTGTTAATAGCTTAGTACACGAATGGTCGAACCATCCTTGTCCGTGACTGCGTTTATCTCTACTTGGTCAGGTGAACCTAGCATCAATCGATAGGTTTATGTTTTTAAAAGCAGTTAAAACACATTCACACTCAGTATTATTTTCGAGGATGAGGGTAATGTCTGTTAAACAGTCAGAAACAATAGAGCCTATAAGTTCATTTGCTTTATCCCCAACCCATCTAACTCTAACACCGTTTGGTCTGTGGGGTTCCACATTTGTGATAGTATGACCCACAGCTACAGGACTCTCACTCCCTAGTGAACAATCTAGGATAATATAATTATGATCGCTCAAAGATGTAACTTCAATCCTAGGGGCTACACAATGAGAACTAATACTCGAGGACACAATAACGTGATCAATTACCGAGCTTGTCGTCCAGTTTTTAAATGTAGGGATGGTCAGCCCGTTTACATCTTTAGCAAAGTCCAGGATTTCCAGGTCATAGTTGCTAATAAATTTGTACAGCATTTCTCCATAACTATTATGCCTGAAGTGGAGATCTTCACATCCGACATTATTCACAACCCCACATACTTTCTGTGATGACAATTCACATACAGAAATATTAAAATCTCCCAACCAAATAAACTCAAAAAAGACATTAGATTGATCAATTAAGTCATCAATAGTGCTAGCTAAGTTTTTTACAACAGACGTCCTACTATCATCAAAAATATTATTATAATAGTTGATTAGGAGGACGTTTTGACCGTGGACATTGCGAAGCCACAGAATCTGTACATGTGACCCCACAGTCAAATATTTTATAATCTTAATCTGTCTATTAATAGAAACCAAAATTATAAGGCCCCCTTTAGCTCTCCCCAAGGCGGATCTGACAGCCTGTAAGTTGAACAATACAAACCCCGCAAAATGTAACTCCTCCCTACACCAGGTTTCCTGGAAACAGAGTATGTCATAGGTGTTAATAAAATCCTTCCAACCCAAGACGTCCTCTTTAGATTTTAGTCCAGCGATATTCCAACTGACTATGGAAATGCCATTAAATGCTTTGGCACTGGCGATATTTGGGGGAATAGAGCCAACTACCTCTTCCTCATTTATAAAGTTCTCAGCTACTCTAAGACTGGTACCACTTGATGGGTGTTGGCCCTCCACCATGGTCAGGTCAGGGATGGAAGACTTTTCACAAGGATTAAGCACCTGGGCAATGGCTTGCTGGCCTGGAGCAGGATCCCCTTCCTGGGCGAGTCAGTCATTTAAGTCCAGAGAGCTCAAAGCTTGGAATCTATTTTGAGTAGGGACTAAGCATGGGCGGATTTTGCGGATCCACGATTCACGAATTTGCGGATTCACGGATCGTGGATCCGCAAAATCCGCGGATTATGCGGATCGGCGGATTTGGGGGCGGGGCTTCCTCGAGTGTGTGGGCGGGGCCAAACGGACGGGGCTTCCATGCGAGCGCGCATGCCGCTTGTGTGTATAATAGGTCAGAGACCGATCAGAGCAGCAGATTAAGAGACAGAAGCTCGGGCGGGGCCAAACGGACGGGGCTTCCATGCGAGCGCACATGGCGCTTGTGTGTATAAAAGGTCAGAGACCGATCAGAGCAGCAGATTAAGAGACAGACTCGTGCTCGACACACCTGCCCAGCCTCCACAACGCTCACGATTATTTTTGGGCTGATGAATGAGTCACTGAATTTAAGCTTCAACTAGGGCACATGCGTTATTGATATCTGCAAGTGTTTCCTGTTGAGGTTTATTTTTTGTGCCAGGACCGTCGTGCCAGAATGAACCCTGCCCTTCATATTTATTCAAGAAGACACCACCGTCCTGCTTTATCTTATCTGTTAGAGCTTCCTGTTGAAGCTAATTAAGTAACCATTTGAGGATGGCGCTGGCAGCTTGCCGGCGCCATCGTAAATTAGGCATTAGGCTTGAACTTTTGACCGCAAAATCCGCTCCGATCGCGGATTGCGGATTTTCGGTGAATTCGCGAGAGTTCGCGGACCGCGGATTCACCGAAAATCCGCAAAATCCACGATCGGAGCGGATTTTGCGCTCATGCTTAGTAGGGACCCCAAACGCCGGGAGATGGATAGGCGGGGAATTTCTGTTTCCATGGTTATACGGGGGAATTTTAGCTAAATGACTATAAAAATAGCCAAGAGGGCGTACACAGATTCTATCTTCACCGGAAATTAGGGAGGCTGCCCCTAACAAAACTGTGGCCACGTGCTGGGGGTGTTTAAAATTGGCAATGACACAGTCACCCCTGCTGGTTTTACTAGAGGTACCTATCCAATCAGCCCTTCTGGTGGTTAAAATTTGATCGGAATAAGTAGTTGGGAAACCACAGTTATTGTGCAACCACGAAACCGTTTTGTTTTTTAATGAATCGTGAGATTCCTGCTGGGGCCTAATAGAGTCAGTCTCAAAAGGTGGAACATTAGTCAAAACGACCACATATGGTGCACAATCTGGGGGCAGATCAATAGGGCGTTTTCTTCTAGTTTCGATAACTCTGGCTGGGTTTGATGGAACCACAGCAATAGCAGCTGGCTTGTTCTGACAGATGGTGGACGGTAAGTCAGAAGGTAGGGGGGCCGATCTAACAGCCTCTCTTACTAATCCTCCCCCAATTAACTGTTTTGCAGCTACTTTGGTAGGGACTAGACCCTCATTGACGGGCCTATACTTTTCAACCAGAGCAATATGCGAATCAAGAATACCACCTAATCTGATTACTTCGGTTGAAATCTGATCCAGTTTATCCACCAAGGGTTTGATGATCTTATCAACCTTGGCATCTATAATGCTTATTAAAAGCTCAAATTGTTCGGTATTCATAAGGGTTGGAACATTCTTAGCTATCAGCTCCTCGTCCCCTGCAGAGCTTTTGGGTAGGGTTTCACCTCTTCTTTTGTTACGGGTACGATACCCCCCGATTGATAGGTGCTTTTCTGCATGCTCTCAATGCTCTAGGTGTCGGTGAGCACCGGACAGGAGATACACTGGGTGCAGCAGAAATATCCTGAGTGTCTACAGATTGGACTTGGGTTTCCGACGAGATATCAAGGTTAACGAGGTCAGGATGATCCTCTGAATGTAAGACGGTGTGAGGATCAGGCAGGGTAAGGCATTTAGTTGGAGAATTCTCCTTTCCTAGTGACATCCTTCGATCCTTATTAATTTTACTGACCACTTTCACCAAATAATTATCCATTGTGGACAACACTGAGGGATTTTTGGGAGCCTTCTGTTTAGACATTATATAGCTTAAAGCACAAGGGTAACCTACGAAAATATAAAATCAATTATGTGTAAATAAAAACAAAGCTTTCATGAACTCCAAGATGCTGGTAGAATTAGACCCGCAATGAGAAATGAATAAAAATAACCCTTAACGTTATAAACAGTCAAAGGTACAATATGAGCATGGAGAGAAATAGTCTCACTTTGGTCTAAAGGTCTCCTCTCCAGCGAGAGCCAAGGGGGGAGGCCCAGCCCAGCCTCGGCCTGCCCCGGACTGCCACAGACTGTCCCTCCCTTGTCCCGGGCTTCTCCCGGCACGTCCCGCGCACGTCCTCGCGGGACGAGGGACCGGTCAAGTCTTTATGCGCCTCCTGGCGCGTAGAAACAGCGCTTCCTGCCCCTGAGGATACTGGGGCTTGTAGGCGTTGGCAGCGGTGACACCGGCGGAGCCAAGCCCGGCCGGTCGATAGAAACAGGGGGCGGAGCAAAGCCCAGCCGCGTCAGGGAAAGCAGCAAGCCCAGTGCCCAACAAACACCGGGGGACTCAGCACCGGTCAAGTCTTTATGCGCCTCCTGGCACGTAGAAACAGCGCGTCCTGCCCCTGAGGATCCTGGGGCTTGTAGGCGTTGGCAGCGGTGAGACTGGCGGAGCCAAGCCCGGCCGGTCGATAGAAACAGATGGCGGAGCAAAGCCCGGCCGCGTCAGGGAAAGCAGCAAGCCCAGCGCCCAACAAACACCGGGGGACTCAGCACCGGTCAAGTCTTTATGCGCCTCCTGGCGCGTAGAAACAGCGAGTCCTGCCCCTGAGGATCCTGGGGCTTGTAGGCGTTGGCAGCGGTGAGACCGGCGGAGCCAAGCCCGGCCGGTCGATAGAAACAGGGGGCGGAGCAAAGCCTGGCCGCGTCAGGGAAAGCAGCAAGCCAGCGCCCAACAAACACCCTATGGTCAAGTCACCATTGAAAGTAATGGAGTGGTCATGATGCAAGGGATAAGAGATGCTGAAGATGCTCAAAGATGGCAAGGATGCTGAGCCTGTGTGGTTAGTCTTCCTGAAGCCACCCCTTGAACCTCGAGATGTGAGGCGTTGGCCTCAGAGGTTGATCTCTCATGGCATTCAGAGAAGTACAGCTGTCACAAACTCGTTGCCACAAGTATTAAAACAAGTTTTAAAAGTCCATCTCACCAACATGTGTGTACAAATAATGGTACAATGCTTAAACAGCAAGGTATGTTGTGTTATAGTTGTGTGTGCATGAACAGTCATACCAGTTATGGGGTTCACTATCTGACTCATTTGTTTGTGCAGACTCTGGTGATTCATTTGTTGTTTCTCTTTGACAGCAGGTTTAGGTTCTGGAACAAATTACCTGCTGACCCTGATCACTCATCTGTTTGTGCTAACTCTGATGACTTCATTGTTGTTTCCCTTTGTCAACAGGTGTAAGTATTAGAACATGTTTTAGGGCACCGCCTTCTGAGACCGTACCTTTATTTAAAGAGGTTGTGTCCTTTCAGCTGTGCTTGCTAGTTGTGTTTGGTTTTGAAAGGAGTTGCCACATCGAGGAGCCAAACACTCAAGAGGTTTGATTTGAGAGAGCTGTTTCGGTCTTCCTACAGATCAAGGCAGCATGTGTTTCCTAACACCACGCTCTCTAACTGCTTTCTTTCAGTCCCCGCTCACCGTCTTCAGATATTCAGAAGAGGTACCACCTTCTGAGACTCATGTAGATTCTTCTGGCGAATTGGAAAAAACAGTACTCCAGTAACATGGTGAGTTGGGGAGCACATTTAGAGATGCACTAGTGGTAGGTGAAGGGAGATCAACCAACGAAAGCATGAGAGACACATTGGGAACTAACTCCTAGTTCTCTACTAATCTGTAGGATCTGAGCGTTTGTTGGACAACATAAACTTTGGGTGAGGTGCCTAGGCTGATTTCAGGCACCCCGCAGGATATGTTGGCCTAGAGACCAGCTAGCTCACAGTGCCACCATGGAACCCCCCTAACCCAACCATGGAGTGAATGCTTTCTGGCAACCACTGAACTTGACAACCATGACCCCTCAGGGATCGTGGTAACAGATCAGAACCTTTCGGCTCAGTCACTCATACTTACTTGTTCTCAGAGAAATATACAGAGAATACACAGTGGGACGTTTTCAGTACATTTATTGAACCAATGCTAATCTTGTATAAAATAAATGTGCTCCAGTAGACAGAAGCAGATGAAAGTGATTACAAGCACAAAAAGAGTAAATAGTTGACATTGCTCTACCATGGTGCTAAAATAGTATGTATATATATAAAAGCAGTTTTCAGGTGGAACATCATTTTATTTAATTGCAAAGTCCCGCCCTTGTGGGCGTCGCAAAGCAGGGCATGCTGGTCTCTGTAGTTTCGCCCATCGCTGCTGACTCACAGTTCCTTCCAAAACCCGATTGGGTACTGATTTGCCACAAGGAGAGTTCACAAGATATATACCCGAGTGGGCACATGAGATGAGACCAGCATGCCCTGCTTTGCGACGCCCACAAGGGCGGGACTTTGCAATTGAATAAAATGATGTTCCACCTGAAAACTGCTTTTCCAGCATATCTGTGGGGGAGAGTCAGTGAACAAGAGCATCACATGCTCGAAACGCGTTTGGCAGTCACACAGCATTGAGATGAATGGCTGGCTTAAGGGTCTGCTGCCAGCGGTTGTGTGCGTGACCCCTTCCTTGTGTGACCTCCTCATTTTGGACAAACTCGTTTTTGATATATATATATATATATATATATATATATATATATATATATATATATATATATAGGCAGGCATATAAAAACAAGTTAGTAATCAGGTATAATCCTACTGTACAGGCGTGCTCTGTATGTACCTAGGGTGTGTGTAGGTGTAAAGCCAAGAATCCCCCAAGGGATGATCCAACCCCATTACCTGACGGGGGAGAATGTAGGACCCTGTCTTAGTCACGAACTGGACACCCCTCACTGTGATGTCAGACTGCTACTTGGTGAAGTCACAGCATGCAGGGACCCTCGGTGGCAGCTGAAGTGCCTTCTCTACTAATCCTCTCAGATGCTTATTATTTTTAATTAAAAAGCATACTTGTGATGTGCATATAGATTAGTAAGGTTATGGACATTGTACTTGGTGTCTGAGCCATTGCGATAATGTTATGCAAATACAGATGTTTAAACAGAAGTTGTTTCAGAGAAAGTAGTAACCAATCCAACATTGTCATGCACGCGAATATGTGCAAAAAGTCACAGCAGCAATGTTATTGTACAAAAAGAGGACAATGTAAGATAATGTGCTGCTTTTCTACATGGGCCTAACCAAGGCCTACAACACCCACTCCTCATACTAAGTGCCAATATATAAAAGCATTCTGAAAAGCCAGCAGGCCATAATGAAATTCAATCTAAAACATCTAAAACCACTTCAAAATCATCTAAAAGCAAGCTTCCCTTTAAAATATTCATAAAAGCTTTTAAAAATCATTATACCATTTGAACTCCCACCCACTCAGAAATCCATGGTGCCTAGAAAAGCAGAATATCATTCTTATAGTCATTTTGTTTAAAAAATATACCAAATCATTCCCACCACACGGAAAAGCCAATTGTTTATGTGTTTCGTTAGATAGTCGCAACATTGCTGTCGCTGGCAACCACAGACAATGTTCCCAGAGGCGCACCTCAAAGCAGGTTTATGGAGCAAAGGTGATTCCATCCAGTTCCCACAGCACCAGCCGATGGAGAGACTGCACCCTGGAAGTGTTCCGCAGAGTCAGTATCGGTTTACCTAGGAGCCAAAGCATCTCAGGGTGCCTCGAAAAATGCATTAATTAGCAGTGGAAAACGATGGGGGTAAACAATACCCATGGGCCTGTGCGGTGGATCAGAACCAATCCCTGCACGCTCCTCTACAAAACCCCAAAGACACATTTATGTATAAAAAGGAGTCCTGTCTCTTTAAACAGAACACCGATTTCTGCCTGGAAGAGTGTCAATGGTGTTCATAAAGAGAAATTGAAAAAGACACCGGCATCAGTAACCCAGGCGCGTATGTCAAGAAGCAAGACACCAGAAGAAGGGAGATGCCTGGTTTGCCTGGAAGAGGACCTCAGGAGCGCGGAAGGCAGAGAAGACGTCGGGCCAGCGAAGATGCCACGGATTTGGAAGCTGACACCAAGGTGTGGATCGAAGATTGGTGGTTATGCTGACGCTGAGAGGGCTGCCGCAACCCAGGAGAGTTGCAGCGTAGCGGGTGAGTCCAAATAAGTGAGGGTTGAATGGATTTTGGCAGGCAGGAGGTACAGAGAGCTCGTGGGACGGGCCCTTAGGTGTAATAAGGGATCGGGTATTACCAAAGAAACCTCTCACTGTGACGGCCCTTTTTTCACTTTCTTATTGTTTGCATGTACACGAAAAGTCCCAAAAAGTAGGGTAACAGGCGAAACCCTGAAGTAATTTTGGCATTAAAAGAGGAAGAGAGCATAAGACATTAAAAGGATATTTGCTCCTGCGTTTCTATGATTTCAGGTCATTATTTTGGTTTTTTTCTTCACGTTAATCCCAACAGTGCTTTACAAAACAGAATCCAGTAAACAATAGTGCATGTAAGTAAGTAAGTAAGTAAAATTTAATTCGATCAATTGTATGACCATAGCAAGGTAAAAACCAATTAAAACATCACAATTTGTGGATATAATCAATTTCATCATAAAAAGAGAATTAAAAAAGGGAACATAGCAACATTTACATTTAAAACCTGTTAAACACAGTCCCTATAATGTATTTACAAGCAGAAATGCATTGATTACCATAGTAATGATCACAAGTTTGCCTTTTTGTAAATGCCTAAAGTGCCACAATTCATTATCACTATTTGCCAGCTCAACAGTTTTTCATAGCCTTCGCTCTCCTCCACCATACATGTAACAAGAATCATGAGAGTGCAAAAACAAGCCATCTTGTCGACTCTGTATTAAAAATTCTCATTGCATCTGCTGGACTTCGACATGATAACAGGCGACAAATTGGTGCGATCCAGGTCCTACGCAAATCTGAGTAGGCTGTGCAATAGAGAATAAGGTGACTACTAGTTTCTATAGCAGAGTGACACATAGGACATGTCGACAAGAGTGAGTTTTGACCCCATTTGCTATTTACAGAATTTAAAGGCAGAGTTCCGTATCTGAATTGTAAAAACAGCATTCTAACACAGGGTGTTTCAACCTCATCAAGGAACATTTCAAAACTATGGCTAGGTTTTATTTTGAGGAAAGCAGAGGTCAGTGTACCATGGGTGTTCAAATTTAAAGTACACTGGTCTTGGTAATCCCAGAACCTCTTTTTCAGTGTAGACACCATCCCTTTCTTAATATTTCTGGGCAGTCCCAGATAAAACCCAAACTAAGGGGGTCATTAGGATCGCGGATTTCCCGCATCCTCCGGGTCGGCGGAAGCCACCGCCGGTCCGGAGGATGCGGGAAAACCGCCGCGGATGCTTGAAAGACCCACTGCCAAATTAGGATGGCTGGTGCGTCTTGGAATCTGTCCGCCGCTTTTACGCGCGGTCGCCTTCCGACCGTGGCGGGAAAGCACTAACATGGCTGGCGGTGTCTATCAGACACCGCCAGCCATATTATGATGGAGTAGAAAGTATGCTTTTCCACGGCGGCTTTTCCGCTGTGGAAAAGCATACGGACCTTCCCTTCGGGGCCTGTTGCGGGCCCCCTGGGTGAAGGGGGGGTGGGGGGTGCACATGGGGGGTACCTATGGTACCCCCCTGCATTTGCGTGAACAAAGCGGCAGGCACCGCGCGGTGCCTGCCGCTTTGTGCCCCCAAATGCCGTGCATGCATTTTTAACATTGCGGCGCGTGCAGCTTGAAGCTGCACCCGCCGCAATGTTAAAAATAGAGAATGTGACCGCCAACCTGGCGGTCACATCCTAATCTGCATGGAGGGACCGCCGCTGCCCCTGCGGACGGTCCCTCCTACTCTATGATGGCGGACGGACTCAAGTCCGTCCGCCATCATAATCGGCCCCTAAGTTTGTAGAACCAATCTCTGATCCCTCCTAGCCATTTAACACGCCCACTCCTTTTATGGCGGGTAATTAACTCCGTTAAGCAGCTTCTAAGAGGGACTTGAGAGTTATTAACTCAGATCCTAATCCAAAAGGTTAATACCTTCAAGATGGCTAAGTGGGCAATGGATCTACGGCCGAGGTCCAATCTCAGTGGTAGGAGAGGGGTGTTCATGGGTAGGTTTAAAATTATCCTAATGAATCTATTTTCCGCAAGTACTAGACCTTTTAGATTTTCTAGGCCCCAAAGTTCTGCTCCATAGAGTGCTGCACCCAGCCCTTTTGCTCTATGGAGTTCTATCAATGGGGATATTGGTCTGTATGGGGACACTTTGACCCTCTTGTTTATTGCACTGTCTATATGTTGGAGTGTTAGAGTGCTCTTTTCAATTTGGTCCGACCTAACTACATTTTCATTTATTCGAACCCCAAGATAGTCAAAGGATTTTACCCGCTCCAGGCTTTGGGAGTTAAGAAGCAACGTTCCACGTTCCCTTGTGATGTTTATAGAGATTAAACACCATGTATTTGGTCATACTACAGTTGATTGCAAGCCCCCTCGAGTTACAGGCCCCCTCAAATCTATTGAGGAGGTTCTGGATTCCTCTTGGCGTTTTTGCAATCAATAGGGTGTCATCCGCGAATAGCAAACAGGGGACAGTTCTGCCTGCCATTTTAGGAGGGTCTCCATCGCAGTTAAAGAGCTCACCTATAATTCCATTCACAAAAAATGTGTATAAGAGTAGGGGCCAGGACGCATCCCTGGCGGACACCTTTTTGGATATTAATATTGCCCATTCGTGTTCCATCGTACCTTTGCAAAGTTATTTACATGCAAGCGTACCAAGATGTTAAGCAGGTAAGGTGGTAGGCACATATCTCTCAAGACGGACCACAGTAGGGTTCTATTGATTGAGTCGAAAGCTGTTTTTAAGTCCGCGAACACAACGTACAGGTGACCTCTATTGATGACCACTTCCTTCCAGATTATCGTGAGGAATCTGAGGACCTGATCCGTTGTGCTCGTGGACTCCCTGAAACCAGCCTGAAGGTCAGAAAGTACATGTTCGTTCTCCATCCATTGTTGGATTCTGACTAAGATGACCTTCCCAAAGATTTTTTGAGAAACATCAATGAGACTGATGGGTCTATAGTTTTCGGGGGAGCCCTTTTCTCCTTTTTCAAAGATGGGGATGATTTCAGCGCCCTTCCAGGAAGGTGGGATCTCTCCCCCTTTCAGGATGGCGTTGAGAACTCTAGTTAATAATACCCCCCATATTTCAGGCTCTGCTCTATACATATCTATACATATCTCCAGGCAGTTTGTCCAAACCAGGGGCCTTCCCTTTCTGGATCGAATATATGGCCTAAATAGTAATGGATATATCCTCTATTAAGGGCGGGGAGAGCAGGGCTTCCAATGGAACTGTTCTTAGTCCCCCCCACCCCCCCAATGCTGCATATAAAGTCCCAAAGTATTCCTCTCAGATTTGAGGCTGCAGGTAAAAACTATTTTCTGTTATCAGACTACTAGAGCCTTTGGCCATTAAGTGCCAGAATTTTTGACTATTCCTCATCTGTGAGGCTTCCACAAGATCTCTCCATTTATCAGCCTCCCAGTCTTTTCTGGCATTTTTCTGGTTACAGATGCAGTTTTTCCTGCATGCTCTTATATTATCTGGGGATTCGGTCTTTACTGCCTTCATTAGAATTTTCTTAGCCCTCCTACATGATTGGTTATACCATGGCTTAGTGTGTTTACGAGAGAGCATGTTATAATTTATTTTACAAAAAAAAGATTTTATGGCATAATTTAATTCCCTGAAAACTTGCAGAGTGTCAGCCCTGTTCTCATTTATTGGAGCTAATTCCACTAAGGCTCGCTCTAACCTTTTATACATTTCTGGGAGGGCTGTCTGATCTAAGAGAATCATCGCCATTTAACACTTCTCTCGTTGTTGCTTGTAATAACTGGGGTGTTATTTTGTGATATAGGGCCATGGTAATCCATCATATTATGCAGTGTTAAGAATAGAGCGTTGTGGTCCCTGTTGTCCCTGTCAATAACCATCATATCTTTGATATTTCCCCAGAGTTCTATATCGACTAAAAAATAGTCGATTCTGGATTTAGATACCCCTCGCTTAAAAGTAAACCCGGCTCTCTTATCTGAGTCAGTCCTACCATTGCATGATCGTAACCCATGGTCTATAATAAGAGAGTTTACTTGCTGGGCTGCCCTGGTACACATTTTTTTAATGGAATTTCCAGTTTCAGGATTCCTCTTGCTTCGTCCCCCTCATCGATGAGTTCCTGGATATAATCCACGGGCTCAAAGGTGGCAATTATTAGTCGGTGCTTCCCTCTTGCTAAATCAAGATGATTCCCCAGGAGTGTCAGTGTTTCAGTGGGCCTATGTGGGGAGCTCAACCGGTTGTATACATTTATGATCTTCATGGGAACACCCCCATTTGAGAGGGATATTTCCATCCCAAGTATGTCTTCGCAACCAAGGTTAAAGCTTTTGATTTACAAAAAGGTCAGAGATATTCTGCTGCACATATTATTCTGTTTGGGAAAACATTGTCATGCCTTGGTGCAAAGGATCAAGAGGGAACCCAACCTTTCAATTCCCTTAAACAATGATATAAACTATCCTTGTAAACAACAGCACATGAGATTTTGATCAGCACACAAGAGAAGTATATGTACACTGTACAATCACAACAGATTCTTCTTAATTTTCAAATTCCTTTATTGATTTCTCTGTTAAATTTCATTTCTTCCAAAGCATCAAAGTAGCCAACGCGTTTCGTCCCCCTTAGAGGACTTCTTCAGGGCTACAAAACAAAGACAATGGAATCAAGTATTAAAATCACTTATGTACAAATCCATATTAGACATTATACAAATTAATAAAACATTATATTACATTTATTTACACTTTATACATCTTTGACTGGTAGTTAGTACTACTTTAGTGACATTAAAGCCTCTATTCAGTTTGGGGGCACCCGAGAGGATCATCAAAAGCTATACTTTGGACACAGATTCAAAATATGGATAATGCATGATATCATGGGAAAACCTCTAATTCTAAGAAGAAGAAGAGAAGGGTAATATCATCTTTGATAACCACTTATGGTTGGTTATAGATTAACATCTCTATTTCTATAAATTCTCCAAGAGATATCCTCACACTTCAAAAGATACGGATTATCACATACCCATATCAGAATTTTATGAGGAAAAGTAAAATCTCAAAATTCATGAGGCAACTTCACTCATAAGCGTCTTACCAATATACAATGTCATTACGAACACAATTACATACCAACAGTACTTTTATAAAGAACAAAAGTGATAACAGCGCTTCCCATAACAAATATGGGTGAGCAAGACAGCAAGATACTTTGGGAGCGACTAAAAAGTACAGAACCATGTATTTGTCATAACAAACAATTGAACTTCAAGATAATGACCAAAGAAAAAATATATATGTAAATTTTTTATATGTACCTGCAATCTTAAATTCTGGCTATAGTAAGGAAAATAACTTCTGATCTCTTAAGAGTAAGCCTTCCAGAGTAAGAATCCCAAGTCCTATAGGGGGCAGAAAAATTCCAAAACGGGCTTGTTAGTTGACAAACCAGATCCTCTCCCCCATGAAATTCTTAATAAAGCATCTCATATTGCTGATCGTATTATATGTCCTTTTAGTTCACATCTTAGTACTATATTGTGTGTCTTGTACACTTCGTATTTGTCCTCTTACAACCCTTTTAATCTAATTTTTATTTTTATTAATTACAAACGGGTGCAGCGTAGCCTAAATAGTTTATGCTGGGCATGTAGCTAATTTGAACATTAATACTATGTGTGCCTTGCAGAATCCGCATGCAACAGAAGCCGTGATAAATCTTTGCCTCTCACCTTGTTCGATTGTGAGAGGATGCACCTTATGTGGCGTGCAATGTAAGTCTTGCACTCCGGCATCCGTTTATTCTAGTACATAGCTTTTATTGGGTCTGAAACCGGAGTGATTACAAACGGACGCAGCGTAGCCTAAATAGTTTATGCTGGGCATGTAGCTAATTTGAACATGAATACTATGTGTGGCTTGCAGAATAAATTTTGTATTCTGGCAATCGTTTATTCAAACATATTTTTCACCTTGCTAATTCGCTAATTATAGAAATAGGGCAAGTGGAAGGTTTATAACAAACTGCAAATGGGGTTGTCTGAAAAACTAATATTGAAAATTATATAAGTGCTTACTCACATGGGGATCTTTACAGTTAGAGATCCCTTTTTTTGTTAGTAACCATGCTATGATAAAAAAGAAAAATTAGATTAAAAGGGTTGTAAGAGGACAAATACGAAGTGTACAAGACACACAATATAGTACTAAGATGTGAACTAAAAGGACATATAATACGATCAGCAATTTGAGATGCTTTATTAAGAATTTCATGGGGGAGAGGATCTGGTTTGTCAACTAACAAGCCCGTTTTGGAATTTTTCTGCCCCCTATAGGACTTGGGATTCTTACTCTGGAAGGCTTACTCTTAAGAGATCAGAAGTTATTTTCCTTACTATAGCCAGAATTTAAGATTGCAGGTACATATAAAAAATTTACATATATATTTTTTCTTTGGTCATTATCTTGAAGTTCAATTGTTTGTTATGACAAATACATGGTTCTGTACTTTTTAGTCGCTCCCAAAGTATCTTGCTGTCTTGCTCACCCATATTTGTTATGGGAGGCGCTGTTATCACTTTTGTTCTTTATAAAGGTACTGTTGGTATGTAATTGTGTTCGTAATGACATTGTATATTGGTAAGACGCTTATGAGTGAAGTTGCCTCATGAATTTTGACATTTTACTTTTCCTCATAAAATTCTGATATGGGTATGTGATAATCCGTATCTTTTGAAGTGTGAGGATATCTCTTGGAGAATTTATAGAAATAGAGATGTTAATCTATAACCAACCATAAGTGGTTATCAAAGATGATATTACCCTTCTCTTCATTTTCTTCTTCGTTTTTCACCCATATCAATAAGCCCCCTGCTGGGTGGCCCATTGGTCATAGTGCATGTTATTTGGAGGAAAAATCCCTGGGGTTAAGAAACTCCTCAGAGTGGCAAAAGAAACCCCACTCTTCTGCCTCGTAATGAACTTTTACACGACCAAGTGTGAGGTTACTGGTATCCTAAATAAGCCCAGAAAAGAGACAAAATACTTACGGCTGCTGTTTCTCTTTCCTCCGAGACTCTGGGCGCCATACCATCTTGCGGACGTTGCGAGAAGAAAGATGAAAGAAGAAGGAAAAATCAAGAACAACCAGACCATACCATATCTACGAACTATAGCTCATGAAAAAACAGTTTCTTTAGCAATTGGGTTCTCTAATGAACCATCATTGAGACTAAAAAGCAGCCTCCTCCTCTATACATACGCCCATCCCTCTTACAGGGCCTTTAAGGGGTCCATTAGTACCTAAATGTCCAATGGCGCAACCAATTGCAATCAGAGACAGAAATCCAATACACATTCATGGCTGCAAAGCAGGCAGCGGAATACCGGTTGTAGGAGGAGAAGCCACAC
Organism: Lissotriton helveticus; assembly: GCF_964261635.1. Lineage (NCBI taxonomy): Eukaryota > Metazoa > Chordata > Amphibia > Caudata > Salamandridae > Lissotriton > Lissotriton helveticus. Next base: position 1,613,726,233 of record NC_136057.1, read on the forward strand.
AGGCCTGAACAATAAGAACCAGTGCTCATTCAGTTCTTGAAGCCGATGTGTGCCGAAGCAGTGTATCATATGCTCATGGCATTGCAGCACAGCCAGTGCTTTCTCTATTCCAGGTTGATCTGGTTAAAATTAGAATTCCCACCACAAGTAGAAGGACAAACTGAAGACCTCCAAAAACGTTTCTCTACACAGAGTGAATAAAAGATGGTATACCTTTCAAAATATTCTGAAAGGTGCTAACCAGTCCAGATCCAATACATTTAAAAAGTGCACTATTCTCTTCGCATCAGACTTATTAATGATACGATGGACCAGCTCCCCAAACTGCAGCTGAAAGTTAGTATGAAGTTGCCTATGTATCTCAGACGAGGACCTTACAACCTGGAGATCAAATGTCTTTCTGGCTAATGTTAAATCCACATCTTTTCAAAACACATTGATTTCAGTTTTCTCAGAGAATCAACCCATATGTTGGGAGCATTTATCGACGTCCATAGAGATGCATGCCTAACTGTGCGGACAGGTGGATACAGTACTTCTGTGCAACAAGTGACTATGGAATGAATCGTCAACAGATAAGCAATGCCTGGTTCCATCCCGCAGCAGTCTTGATCGTTCAGCATCAAGTAATTCCCAATAGAGAACAGTCTGAAAACCGGTCAGATCACAGTAGCTGGAGAACCCTTCAGATATCAGGAGAAGTTAACAACCAAAGCGTTACAATCCCCATGAAGTGAAATGTCCTTGCATACTAAGGACCAGCTCAAAACATTCACACAGTCTGAACCGCTAAGAAAGACTCCATGTCCTCATTCCTGAATCTAAACTTGAATGGTAATTCCCAGTATTCATGCACATAACCTTTGCCTAGCGCTTCATATCTGCCTACTTGGGGGTATTGTAGACAATATTGGAATTGGAAAGTTGTGACCATTAGGGTAATGTAACCATGGATTATCCAGTCTGTGGCTGGTGTCTCAGCCATGTTGAAAGGTAATTGATTTGATTTTCCAATCTGCAACATGGTTTATTTTGCATCTCTTCGTGCCATCAATATCTGTCTTTCAGTTAGATCGTATGCATAAAACAGACTAATGCTGTTTATATAACACCATGGCACGTGGCCAGAACCTAATGTTTGAAGTGTCCAGCCTAATAATACAATGGCCTGTAGTTGTGATTGTCCATGCTGTATTTCCTGCTGTATTATATCAATTGCAGTAGATATAATGTTGCCCAGTGAATATATCCTGGAGAATAATGTGATCATACCATTCAACCACAGCCAAAGCTATTTCTAAATTAATCCTATCAATCTCGTGCAGTCTCTCAGCAGCTTCCTGTTGAGAAACTTTCCACAGCTCGTGGTATATTGCATACAAGAAGCGCTACTGACATGGGTTCCAGGTACCAAAGAAGAAATCTCTGACATCCAGGTCACCAGAAAGAAGGGACAATTATTGTTTCACCTGAGAAAGTGTTGAGGTTTTTAGCCAGTAAAGTCACAACTTCCCACGCTATATGATGTCACCACCCCCGATTGTTCTGATTGTACATATCGCTGGTCAGGTATATTTATTTTCAACCCTTCGGCATTGCCCAGGAATTTAGACTGACACCCATTAGTGTCCACGGATGTATGACGTTACAACGCATACTTTCACAACGCATACTTTTACAACGCATACCTTTACAACGCAACATCCATTACAACGCATTCCATTACAACGAATTTTTAAAAACTACCTTTACAACTCATTCCATTACAACGCATCCTACCTTTACAACGCATACCATTACAACGCACAATATTACATTGCATGTATGGTAAGTATTGGATAGTGTATGGGTAAAAATTACTATTCTAACTCCGGGGGGGGGGGGGTGCAACAGTAGGGTAAGTGTTGGATAGTGTAGGGGTAAAAATTACTATTCTAACTCCAGGAGGGTGCAACAGTAGGGTAAGTGTTGGATAGTGTAGGGGTACAAATTAATATTCTAACTCCAGGGGGTGCAACAGTAGGGTAAGTGTTGGATAGTGTAAGGGTACTATGCGTTGTAATGTTATGCGTTGTAATGGTATGCATTGTAATGACATGCGTTGTAGTGGTATGCGTTGTAGTGTCATGCGTTGTAATGGATGTTGCGTTGTAAAAGTTTTGTTGTAATGGTAGTGTGTTGTAAAAGTTGCGTTGTAAAGGTTGTTTCCCGTGTCCACAGGCAAAACCAACCATCCCTTCCAATTGGGGTCTGATGAATTGTAAGAGCCATTACATATCAACTGTGTTGTGTGAAATGCTGCCAGTTCTCAAAACGTGAGAATGTGGGAATACGAGGTGTGTTCGAATCTTTCATCTTGGCTATTCCAAGACAGGAAGTTTCTTGCACTGTTTTATTCAGGAACATTATTTGATGTGGTAATAGGCATGCTCTAAACATGGCCTCAGTTTCTTGAACCTGCCAATCTTTTGTACCCCGAACAGATTTTGTATCTATTGCGTCTTTCTAAAAGTCGAAACATTGTACATATAGCTGGGAAAGAAAGGAAGCAAAGTATATCAGCTTGGTGTTTGTTAGCATATTTTTCTTTGCAGGGTTAGCTACAAACCTATAATAAGAGGCCGGGTCTGATTTGTCAAAATCAGAAATATAGGCAAACTTCTGTGCAAATGTTTTTGAACTACCTTTTGGCGGTGTTGGACAGCGTTCCCATTGGATGAAATAATAAACAGCACATGGGATACTTGCATTTTGTAAAAAATGGTGACCATAATGTTGATAACAGAACATAGCACCATGATTAGATGTACCATCATACAATTCATCAGAAGAAAACACCACTGACTGCTCTAGATCTTCTGACATGTTATGCACTGTATCAATTTCCCAATCATCAGAGAAATTACTAGAGGTAATGATATCAATTAAGGAAATTTTAAACAAATATAGTATTTGTAAAAGTTTAGGAGGACGATACATATCATACGATACCCTATACCACACTATTCCTTTTGTAACTGGAACTGCTGTAATGTTCACCAGGGACAGATCCCTTTGTTCACAGTGCGATGATGCATGTGGTGTCCATACCAATTACACAAGTTGTGCTGCAGAGAATTTTGGTAGATACTGTCTGTTCAGAAGCAGGAAAAAGACAGTCAACAAACCAATCCACAGGACTAAGAAAAGTAATCCAATTGTAATCCAAAGGTGTAACCAAGGAGTAACAAAGTATGTATTTTTCAGCCAAAGATAGAGAGCATGCACTTGTGGCTTAAAAGGAAGAGGCGACGGTGATGGCATCTCAGGTTCAGTTGAATGCGATGAGAAATCAACATAGTTCACGAATTAGCCAGACGCCTTTTGGTCTATTTTTGGCAGCTCAGCAGGTTTTGTAGAACAGGGCGATGACTCACTCTATGGCATTTTCGTGTAGATCTTGTAAAAATGTTTAATTGAAATTTGTGTCTGTACTAGTTGAATGTACAGTTGTAGTTTTTTCAACAGGAAGGACAAATAGTTAGTTGTTGTTTGCTGTTTCTCGTTGGAGAGGGGAATCTTCTTTAGTCATTAAAGCTTCCATCTGTACTTCCTGAATGGTAGCGAGAGGGGTGCGGTAGTTACCCAGGAGTCCACGTGACCTACTTTATATAATCGGTCACATAGTGTGGTTTGATCAGATCAATTGAGACAAACCTTTTGTCTCGGCGACTGGCAAGGGGTGTAAGAAGTCCAGTTCTGGCACCTTTGACAGCAAGGACAGGCACAGGCTCTCTATAAGATGACCCAAATTCATTCTTGTCCACAATTATCTCCCTGACCGGATCCCCAATCTTCGGGACACAGCCAATTCTTGATGGTACAACCTTCACTTTTCCAGTGGCGGTGCGTTTTACTTGGACGTTGCTTTGTGTCTCCCGGATTTTCTTGGCATGTTATTGAGTGCCCCCAAGACCCCATATAGGTGATGGACCCAACTGTGACCTGAACCTAGTACCCTTGCTGTTAAGTCCAGTTTCTTCCTCTCAACTACAAAATTTCCAACAAGATGATAATGGGAGGAGTACTGCAATGTAACACCCAAACTTCCCATGGCTTCTTTGTAAGCCCGAGAGCTAACTGGCGGACCCTGGTCGGAATTTAGTTTGTCAATTGCGTATGTCCTGATAAAGACTCAGAAATCATTGATAACAGTTCGGGCGTCAGCTGAACGCTGTGGCCATACTCATAGGAATCAAGATCATGAATCTACTGCCACCAAGATGTACTTGTAAGCCCCATTGGATTGTAAGGGGCTGCAGTGATCCAAATATACACACGCCAAAGGCCTGTTTGAGATCAATAGAGGTGGTCTGTGGTGGACAAGCTACGGCGGAACCCTTCATCTGCTGGCAGATGTCACATTTGAAGACAAAGTCCTTGGTCTGTTTTGTAAGACCTGGCCACTAATAGTGTTGCTTCATTAATGAAACTGTAGCAGTACTAGCAAAACTAGTTACTTACTTTCGGTAATGCTTTTCCTGGTAGATACAGTATCTACCTGTGTATTCCTCACCTTCTGAATTACCCCTACGCCAGCATTACACAGAAACTTTATTCATAGCTCTCCCACGTCAACGAGGACTTCACATTAGCACGGCTCTGCTCGCGACCCCGTATGACCTCACCAGAGCCATAAGAAGACCTTGTTGGCGTACTGACCTCAGTTCCACCCATTTTTTCAGTGCCTTTGAGGCAAACAGGTAGACCAACCACATTTTGCAAGTATACACAGTATACAATATATATGCAAATATACACAGAATATGAAAGAATAAAAAGGAAAACAGGAAAAGCCAAAGCTGAGACATTACCTTACAACAAGCATCATAGCAAAGCAAATTACATTGAAGTACACAAATTTCATGCACAAAAACCTTTTTAGCCCAACTAGGAAGACAACAGGGAGGAGGGTGGGTCAGTGAGGAAACCACAGGCAGATACTGTATCCACCAAAAAAAAGCAGTACCGAAGGTAAGTAACTTGTTCTTCTGATGGATTCATCTGCCTGTGGATTCCTCACCTTTTAAATTGTATCCCCAAGCAGTCCCTCTCCTGGCAAAGGGTGTCCACCTAATTATACCAACAAATCCTGCAGCACAGAACGTGCAAAATAGCCGTCCCTCCTCACTTCTGAATCCAGGCAATAATGCTTTGCAAAAGTGTGGAGGGAAGCCCGTGTTGCTGCCTTACAGATGTCTACCATACGGACACCTCTAGCCAAAGCTGAAGATGAAGACTTTGCCCTAGTAGAATGAGCTCTAATACCTTCAGGAGGCTCCTTCTTGGTCAAGCTTAGTATATCTTGATGCACAAGATGATCCATCTGGAAAGCGTTCTCTTATGGACAGCTTTGCCCTTCATATGTCACACGTAACCAACAAAGAGCTGATCGTCCAGCCTCAAGTCCTTGGTTCTGTCCAAGTAGAAGCTGACCGCCCTTCCAGGATCTAGGTGGGGAAGTCTGTCCTCCTTGGAAGGGTGAGGGGAGGATAGAAAAAGGTAAAGTGATGGTCTGCCCTAGATGAAAAGGAGTAACTACCTCAGGCAGCAAAGCAGCTCTGGTCCTGATAACCATCTTGTCTGCATAGATGGTTGTAAAAAGAGGCTTGAAACTAAGAGCCTGAAGCTTGCTTACCCTATCGGCAGAGGTAATAGCAATTAGAAAAACAGTCTTGAATGTGAGAAGCCGCAACAGGCAACTATGAGGAGGCTCGAAAGGAGAATTCATCAGGAAAGTCAGAACCAAATTCAAGTCCCACTGAGGCATAATGAAGGGAGTGGGAGGAAATGAATAGTGTGGCTCTTATTAAACCTCATAACTATGGGAGACTTGAATAACGAAGGCTGATCAGGTAAACAAAGGAAGGCTGATAAAGCCGACAAGTAACCCTTAACAGTAACCACAGCTAAACCTTGCTGGGCCAAGAAAAGTGAAAAGCTAAGAACATCAGTTAAATGGAGCTTCAAGGGATCAATCGACCTCTCTTCATTCCACCTCACAAATCTGGCCATCTACAGGAATAAACAGATTTGGTGGAGTGTCTTCTGGCCGATAAAATAACGTCCACCACATCCGGTGGGAGAGAGAAAGAACTCAGGTTACCCCGTTCAATCTCCAGGCATGTAGGTGCAGGCTCTGGAGGTGGGGGTGTAGAACCTACCCCAGCGACTGCGAAAGATCTGGCCTGAGAGGGAGATGGAACGGACGGTGCGATGAGAGAAGAAGGTCTGTGTACCACACCCTTCTTGGCCAATCAGGAGCGATCAATCTGACTTGGGCCTGGTCTTGGCAAATCTTCCTCGGAACTCAAGGAATAAAGGGTATGGGAGGAAACGTGTAGAGAAGTAGCGAGCCCCAACCCTACTGAAACATGTCCCCCAACGCTCCCCACATTTGATACTGGAGACTGCAGAACAACGGGTTGTGCACATTCTTGTGACCGGCAAACAGGCCCAACTGAGGAAACCCCTACATCCTGAAAATAAGTTGGACCACCTCTGGATGGAGACGCCAATCATGATTGGCTGAGTACTGCCGATTGAGACTGTCCGCACGCACATTCAGCACTCTGGCCAGATGATTCGCAATCACGCGAATCTGATTGTCCTGGGTGCAGGACCCGAGTCGCAGAGCCTTTCTGCAGAGGCTATACAACCCTACTTCTCCCTGCTTGTTGATGTACCGCATTGCGGTAGTGTTGTCCGTCAGGACCAGAACTGACTGACCGCAAAGGGAAGAAAGGCCTTGAGAGCCATACGTATCGCCCGCAATTCTAGATGATTGATGTGAAACAATCTTTTCTCTGGAGACCAAAGGCCTTTGATCTCCAGGTCCACCAGATAAGCTCCCCACCCCAGAGTGGATGCGTCCGTTATCACTGTGGCCACGGGTGGAAGAGGCTGAAACGGCTTCCCTTGAGACAAGCTGCCTGGAACACCCCACAATAACAGATCCGCCGCAGTATCTCTGGGGATTCTGAATACCTCGCTGAGATGTCCGTTGTACTGAAACCACTGCCTGCGGAGGCACCACAGGAGTGCCCTCATATGCCAGTGTGCACGTTAGACCAACAGTATGCAGGAAGCGAACAGACAGAGCAGGCGTAAGACCTTCAGGACTGGAACTTCCGCCCCTTCTTGAAACAACGGAATCATAGCCTAGATATCTAGGATCCTCCGAAGAGGTGGGAAGGCACGATTCACAGTAGTGTCCAGTAATGCCCCTATGAATAGGTTGCGCTGGAGGGCATCGGGTGAGATTTGAGTACATTTATCGAAAAACCCAAGTCGAATAACAGCCGAGCTGTTATCTGCAGATGATGCAGCACCAAGTCTAGAGACTTCGCCTTGAGCAGTCAGTCGTCTGAATAGGGGAATTCTGAGATGAGCTGCAACCACGACTATCACCTTTGTGAAGGCTTGCGGTGCAGTCCGAATGGAAGGACCCCAAATTGGCAGTGTTGGGACCGCGCCGTAAAAAGGAGATACTTCTGATGCAACCTCAGAATGGGGATGTGGAAATACGCAGCCTACAAATCGATCAACACCATCTGGTCTTCCTACTGCAGTGCCAGAAGAACCTGAGCTAGGGTCAACATCTTGAATTTCTCCTGCTTGAGGTAAAAATTCGAGACAATGTGGTCCAGGATTGGTCTCAACTGCCTGTCCTTTGAGGGGATCAGGAAATATCAGGAGTAACACCCCTGACCCCTTTCCTGCTCCGGAACCACCTCTATCGCAATCAATCAATCAATCATTACATTTATAGAGCGCGCTACATACCCGTGAGGGTCTCAAGGCGCTAGGGGGGAGAGCTACTGGTCGAAGAGCCAGGTCTTGAGGAGTCTTCTGAAGACCAGTAGGTCCTGAGTCTGTCGTAGATTGGTTGGGAGAGTGTTCCAGGTCTTGGCGGCGAGGTAGGAGAAGGATATTCCTCCGGCTGTGGTTTTCTGGATCCGGGGGACTGTGGCGAGGGCGAGGTTGGCTGAGCGAAGGCTTCGGGTGGGGGTGTGGAAGCTGAGTCAGTTGTTGAGGTAGGTGGGTCCGGTGTTGTGTAGTGCTTTGTGTGCGTGGATGAGGAGTTTGAAGGTGATCCTCTTGTTGACGGGGATCCAGTGCAGGCCTCTCAGGTGGGGTGTGATGTGGCTGCGGCGGGGGACGTCGAGGATCATTCGAGCCAAGGCGTTCTGGATTCGTTGTAGTCGTCTCAGGAGCTTGTTTGCAGTTCCTGAGTAGAGGGAGTTCCCGTAGTCTAGTCTGCTAGTGATGAGGGCCTGGGTGACGGTTTTTCTAGTGTCGGTGGGGATCCATTTGAAGATTCTGCGGAGCATTCGGAGGGTGTTGAAGCAGGACGGGAGACGGCATTGACTTGTCTGGTCATGGAGAGGGTGGAGTCGAGGATGACCCCCAGGTTGCGTGCGTGGTCTGTGGGTTACGGGGCTGCGCCTAGCGATGTGGGCCACCAGGAGTCGTCCCAGGCTGAGGGGGTGGGTCTGAGTATGAGGACCTCCGTTTTGTCTGAGTTCAGCTTCAGTCTGCTGTCCTTCATCCAGTCGGCTACGGCCTTCATTCCTCTGTGGAGGTTGGGTTTGGCGGTGTAGGGGTCTTCGGTGAGGGATATGATCAGCTGGGTGTCATCGGTGTAAGAGAAGATGTTGAGATTATGTTGTCGCGCGACGTGGGCGAGTGGTGCCATGTAGATATTGAACAGCGTCGGGCTGAGGGAGGATCCCTGTGGGACGCCGCAGATGATCTCGGTGGATTTCGAGCGGAAGGGTGGGAGGCGGACGCTCTGGGTTCTGCCGGAGAGGAAGGATGTGGTCCAGGCCAGGGCCTTCTCTTGAATTCCGGCGTCATGGAGGCGTGCTGATAGGGTGCGGTGGCAGACTGTGTCAAAGGCTGCTGATAGGTCCAGGAGGATGAAGGTGGCTGTTTCTCCTTTGTCCATCAGGATCCTGACGTCGTCAGTGGCGGCGATAAGGGCGGTCTCGGTGCTGTGGTTGCTGCGAAAACCGGATTGGGAGGGGTCCAGGATGTTGTTGCCTTCGAGGTAGCGGGTTAGCTGTTTGTTGACGATCTTCTCTGTCACTTTTGCCGGCAACGGGAGCAGGGAGATGGGCTGGAAGTTCTTGAGGTCCTTGGGGTCCGCCTTGGGCTTCTTCAGAAGGGCGTTGATCTCGGCGTGCTTCCAGCTTTCCAGGAAGGTTGCTGTCTCGAAGGAGCTGTTGATTGTTTTTCGGAGGTGGGACGCGATGGTTGTGCTGGCTTTGTTGAAGACGTGGTGAGGGCAGGGGTCAGATGGGGATCCGGAGTGGATGGAGTTCCTGGTTTTGATGGTGTCTTCGTCGCTGACGTTGGACCAGGCGGTCAGGCGGCTGGTGCAGGTGGTGGTCACAGGGGTGTTGGACTCAGTGGTGGGTGCGGGGGGGTCAGAGTTGAGGCTGTAGTGGATGTCGGTGATCTTGCGATGAAAGAAGGCAGCCAGGGAGTCGCACAGGTCTTGTGATGTGGGATGTCATTGGTGTTGGAGCTGGGGTTGGAGAGTTCTTTCACGATGTTGAAGAGCTCTTTGGTGTTGTGCACGTTGTTGTCTAGGCGGTCTTTGAAGGCGGTCCTCTTGGCGGTCCTGATGAGTTGGAGGTGCCTGCGGGTGGCGCTTTTGAGGGCTGTGTGGCTGTCTGGTGTTCGGTCGTGGAGCCATTTCTTCTCCAGTTTCCGACAGGTGTGCTTGGAGATCCGGAGGTCTTCGGTGAACCAGGTGGCTGTCTTGTTGGTGTGGCTGGTTGTGGCGGTCTTGAGAGGGGCGAGGGTGTTGGCGCAGTCGTTGATCCACTGTGTGAGGTTGGTTGCGGCGGTGTCTGGGTCGGTGGGGTCGGTGGATGGTCTCCGGGCGGGGGTAGTCGTTAGTTGGTCCTGGGTGACCTTGCCCCAGCAGCGGCACGGCAGCTGTTGGGTGCGTTGGTGTGTGGTGGGTTTCCTGAAGGTGAAGTGGACGCATCTGTGGTCGGTCCAGTGGGGTTCGGAGGTGTAGTTGAAGGAGACGTAGGGACTTGCGGAGAAGATGGGGTCAAGTGTGTTTCCAGCGGCGTGGGTGGGTGTCGTCACGAGCTGTTTGAGTCCGAGGTTGGCTAGGTTGTCGATCAGGGTGGTGGAGTTGGCGTCGTTGTTGTTCTCGAGGTGGAAGTTCAGGTCCCCGAGGAAGATGTAGTCCGTGGAGGCGAGGGCGTGGGTGCTGATGAGGTCGGTGATGGTGTCGCTGAACTGTGGTCGTGGTCCGGGGGGGTCTGTAGATGAGTGTTCCTCTGAGGGTCGTGTTGGGGTCGGTGTGAATCTGGAAGTGCATGTGCTCGGCGGTGGTGATGATGTCATAGGTGTTGGTTGAGATTCTGATGGAGTCTTTGTGAACGATGGCGATTCCGCCTCCCACTCCGTTGGTGCGGTCTCTGCGGGAGATCTTGTAGCCCTGTGGGATGTGTGGTGCTGAGGTGGTGTTCATCCAGGTCTCCGTTAGGAAGGCGACGTCGGGGTCGGTGGAGTCTAGGAGGTCCCAGAGTTCAATGGCGTGTTTGCGAGCGGAGCGAGTGTTGAGGAGGATGCAGCGGAGGTCGTTGGGTTCTCTGGTAGATGGTTTGGTGGGTTGGATGCTGGTGAATCTGCAGTTGCAGCAGGCGAAGGGCCCTTGGGTGTGCTTTGGGGTGGCTCGGTAGCAGGGGTGGTCTAGTTCGGTGTTGAGTGCGTGGAGGGTGCTGGAGTCGTAGCGCAGTCTGGTGTTGCGGGTGACGCGGGGTCCAGGGGTTCTGGCGCTGGGCACGGTCCAGGCGCGGACGGGCGCAGACGGGCTTGCCTTTGGCGCGCCCGCTGCACGCGTCCGCTGCGCTTCAACGCGGCGCCCTCCATAAGTGGGAGGGAGGAGCAGCTGGGAGACGGGAGTGGGGCTGCCAATGGGCGAGGGCAGTGGGCACAGAAGGCAAAAAGGGGGCAGGGCCGCAGGGGAGTAGCGGCGGGAAGCGGGGAGCGGGGGCACAGAGGGCAAGGGCGAAAAACGAGCGGCAAACAGAGGGAAGAAAAACACAAATTATGCAGCCAGGAATGGGGGAGAACAGAGCAAGAAACCAAAAAACAACAGCACAAGGGCAAAAACGAGCGGCAAACAGAGGGAAGAAAAAACACAAATTATGCGGCCAGGAATGGGGGAGAACAAAGCAACAAACCAAAAAACAACAGCACAGGTGCCAGGGGCTCACCAGCGCCGAACCCCTGGCAGCAGCAGCAGTGGGTCAGTCACGGGCCACCAGGTGGAGCCGTGCGGCATGGGGAGCGACCAGAGTTCAGGTCGCACCTTTCTTAAGCAAGGCCAGGACCTCTTGCTGAAGAAGCAGCAGATGGTCCTCCGAACACCAGCCCTGGTGAGGAGGGAAAGGAGGGGAAAACTCCTGGAAATGAAGGGCGTACCCATTTTCAACAAGATTCAAAACCCAAAGATCTGATGTAACACATTTCCAATTTTGTAGAAAATGGGACACCCAACCTCCTACAGGATCAACATGCTCCAAGATGGGAGATCTAGAGCTGCTTCCCTGTGGAATCGGTGGAGAACCCAGGAGAGGAGGAGGACTGTTGTTGAGCGGCTCCTCGCAAGCAGCCTCTTCCCTTCCCTCTGTACAATTTGTACAGGGGGTTCTGCTGCTGCTGTTGTTGCTGACGGCCTTGAAAGGAAGCTGCCTTTCCAAAACCACGGAACCTCCTGTAACCATAGCCCCTAGGCTGGGACTGCAGACCCAGGGATCTTGCAGTAGCCCTGCTGTCTTTGAAGTGCTGAAGAGCAAAATCCCCTTATGTCCCGAAAAGACTGGATCCATCGAAAGGAAGATCAAGCAGAGAGGCCTGCATATCCAGAGAAAACCCGGAACCTCTCAACCAGGCGTGCCTGCTGGTAGCCAACAAGGAGCCCGTCACCTGGCGACCGAGTCTGCTGTATCCAGTCCTGACTAAATCACTTGACGAGCTGCCACCTGCGTATCAGTCCAAAAAGTGTATCCTCCAAAAAGCGTATCCTCCAAAAAGTGACCTTGTACATCACCAGGCAGTTTAGGAGCCACCTCTTTGGCTGAGTCCATCAGAGCATCGATATAGGCGTTAGTAGATTTCAAAGCCATACTTGCTGAGGAGAACACCTTTTTGGCTGACTGCTCCAGCTTTTTGGAGTCCCTCTCCCCTGGGGTGGTGGGGAAGGATCCTGTGACTGCCTAGATGAACATGATGCTTGAACCACCAAGTTCTCCGGAGAAGAGTGGGAGGTTAGAAAAGCCAGATCCCCCGGAGCAGGCTTATTGCGTGTTACCACCACTCTTGAAACTGCTGGGGCAGCCAAGGGCTTCTGCCACATTTCAAGAATCAGCGCTGTTAATGCCTCATTAAATAGAAGTAAAGGCTCAACAACTGAAGACGGAGAGTGCAAAACTTCAGTTAGAATATTCGTTCTAACCTCAGCTGTGGGCAATTGCAGATCCAACAGGTCAGTAGCTTTCCTACTGAGAGCATGACAAGGAGCCATATCCTGAGAAGCCATTGCTTTTGGAGAAGAAAGCTTCCACTCTGGAGAAGTGTCCAATCTAATGGCCTCCTGAAGACCTTCAAAGTCATCCATGGACTCAAGGATTTCCACCTCTTCAGCTTGTTCCTGCTGTCCCTGGAACAACTCTTCTACGTGCAGCCTCTAAGCCTCCCTCCTGGAGCGCATCTTTGGGATCGGCAGCACCAGGCACGACGCCGGTGACATCGGTGCTGAAAGACCCTTGGTAGTGGATATCAGCGCTGCTCGAAGCCGGGAAGGCATCTTCCCATAACCAAACGGCGCTGGAGACTGCAGAATCGGCGTTGAGAATCTCGGCGCCAGGAGATACCATGGTGTCATCGGCATGAAAGGCACGAATAGTGCCTGGGCGTATTGTTGGGGGATGCCCAAATTGTATGCAAGTGGAACCACGGGGCCAGCTGGCTCACCGGATGGGTGAGCTGCTTTGGCAAACATGACAAACATTGCATTTAAAAAATGCGAAGGACCCGGAAAGGGAGGGTAAGGATCTGGAGCTGCCTGTTCTGGATCCGAGCAAGGCCGGGAGGCGGGTTACGGCTGCTACGCCGGTGACACCATAGCAGGGGCAGGCAAAGCCGGAGGAGCTGGAGACGACTCCAGAGGTGTCGGTGAATCCCTCTGTGCCGGAGAAGTGACCGGAGACGCCTACGGAGAAGGAGAGGGAAAAGGACTGGACAAGCCTACCTCAAAGACTTGCCTTTCGAAAACCGACGTTGGAACCCATGCCAACACTTATTTTTGTGCGTATTCGCCAACCTACAAGTGTGAGGGGGTCGACTTCGACTTGGATCTCTTGCGGCCCCTCTTCTCCTTTCTCACCCAGGCCATGAATATCTTCGCTTCTTGCTCCTTGAGTGCCTTCGGATTCATCCTCGGACAAGATGAACATCCCTCAACATCGTGATCTGATGACAGGCACCACAGGCAATCTTCGTGGGGGTCCTTGATGGACATATGACCCCCACACTCCCAACAAGGCTTGAACCCTTACTTCTTTTGTGTAGCCATCTTCCTGCTACACTAAAGACAGAAACTGCAACAAAGTGACATCCGAAGGAAATCCCAGAAAAACCATTACGCGTTGATGGCGCGGAAAGGGGGGAACTGATAGCACACCGATGAGGTCTTCTTATGGCTCCGGTGATGTCAGACGGATCACTGACATAATATAGAATGACAAACTATAGACTTACCAAAATATAGTCACCAAAATATCGAATTCCTATCTACAAACAGGTAAGTACAAAAATATCGAATCCAAAATATAGTCTGTAAAAAATAGTCAGTCAAAATATCGATTTTTTTTAAATGTCTTAAAAGTAATTTAAAATTAATGAAATAATAAATATAATTAACTAAAACATACTTAAAAATACTCAAATAACCTTCAAATTAAGATATAATTAATTTAAGTTATTAATAAAAAATGTACAATATTTTACCGTAGGATAGCAGGAGGGTAACATTTAATATTACCACTCCAGTGAGTGCAACAGTAGGGAAAGCGTTGGATAGCGTAGGGGTAAAAAATACTATTCCCACTCCAGTGAGTGCAACAGTAGGGAAAGCGTTGGATAGCGTAGGGGTAAAAAATACTATTCCCACTCCAGAGAGTGCAACAGTAGGTAAAGCGTTAGATAGCGTAGGGGTACAAATTACTATTCCCACTCCAGAGAGTGCAACAGTAGGGAAAGCGTTGGATAGCGTAGGGGTAAAAAATACTATTCCCACTCCAGAGAGTGCAACAGTAGGTAAAGCGTTAGATAGCGTAGGGGTAAAAATTACTATTCCCACTCCAGAGAGTGCAACAGTAGGGAAAGCGTTGGATAGCGTAGGGGTAAAAAATACTATTCCCACTCCAGTGAGTGCAACAGTAGGGAAAGCGTTGGATAGCGTAAGGGTAAAAATTACTATTCCCACTCCAGAGAGTGCAACAGTAGGGAAAGCGTTGGATAGCGGGATTGTAAAAAATACTATTCCCACTCCAGTGAGTGCAACAGTAGGGAAAGTGTTGGATAGCGTAGGGGTAAAAAATACTATTCCCACTCCAGAGAGTGCAACAGTAGGGAAAGCGTTGGATAGCGTAGGGGTAAAAAATACTATTCCCACTCCAGTGAGTGCAACAGTAGGGAAAGCGTTGGATAGCATAAGGGTAAAAATTACTATTCCCACTCCAGAGAGTGCAAAAGTAGGGAAAGCGTTGGATAGCGGGAGGGTAAAAATTACTATTCCAACTCCACTGCGTGCAACCGTAGGGAAAGCGTTGGATAGCGTAGGGGTAAAAATTACTATTCCCACTCCAGAGAGTGCAACAGTAGGGAAAGCGTTGGATATTGGAAGGGTAAAAATTACTATTTCCACTCCAGAGAGTACAACAGTAGGGAAAGCATTGGATAGCGTAAGGGTAAAAATTACTATTCCCACTCCAGTGAGTTTAACAGTAGGGAAAGTAATGATTTAATATATTATTAAAAATAAATTAAATATCAATACCAATAAAACATTAATTGAAATTAATAACCAATTTAATATTATGTAATAATTAATTAGAAATACAACAACATATTAGTTATTAAAAATTAATAATCTATTCATAATTATTTAACAACTAATTAATTTTCAATAACAAAAACTAATTAATAATAAAAAATTAATACCAATTAAAAATTAACAGTAAATTAATTATCAATACACAAAAAGTATTTTTAATATGTCATTAATTACAATTACATTACTTCCCACCCTATTCCCCTATAAACCCACATCCCACTACAGAAAATACATTAATACAATTATCATAATTATCAAATATTTAATTAATACAAAATAATGACCAATTAATAAAAAATTAATTGCCAATTAATAGAAATTAATTACCAATTAAAAATTAATTAACAATAAATTTAACATCAATACCAATAAATGAAAAAAATTATTTACTTAATTACAATTAAATTACTTCCCACCCTATTCCCCTATAAACCCACAACCCGCTACAGAAAATAAATTTAGAAAATTAACATAATTAACAATTAATCAATTAATACAAATTAATTGTCAATTAATAAAAATGAATTACCAATTAAAAAATAACAATAAATTCAAAATGAATACCAATAAATAAATAAAAATATTTAATTAATTACAATTAAATTACTTCCCACCCTATTCCCCTATAAACCCACAACCCGCTACAGAACTAAAAAGCTAAATTTAATTAAAAATTAATAATAATTGCTAAAAATTAATATTTAATTTATTATAATTAAATTACTTCCCACCCTATTCCCCTATAAACCCACAACCCGCTACAGAATTAAATTACGCAAAAATTAAATAACATAAAATTCATTACATAAAATACATTAAACATACATTACAAAAATTAATATACACTTTTCACACATATACTAACATACAAAACACTTTAAAAAAATTTATATTATTAAAAAATCGATATATTTAATGCCTATATTGTATACTTCGATATTTTGACTTCTATATTTTGAAAATCGATATTACTTACCTTAAATTCGATATTTTGAACCACTATATTTTGTCCATTCGATATTTTGTCCATTCTATATTTTTACTTCGATATTATGTCCATTCTATATTTTGGAATCGATATTATGACTGTTTACCGTCATATGGAGTTTTGAGCGGAGCTGTGCTATTGTGACGTCCTGGTCGATGTGGGAGAGCTATGAAAAAAGTTTCCATGGATTGCTGGCGCAGGGGTAATTCAAAAGATGGGGAATCCACAGGCTGATGTATACATCAGAACGAGTGATTGCAGCAACGGCAGCAGTGAGTACTGTTGCCGTAGCAGCTCCATCAGCCATGGAATTCCCTGCAACGTGATTGCCAACATGTTGATAACTCATTGTGAGGATAACATGAGCCTGTGGCAAGCATTCTTTCAGCTTTGCCACCTGTTCCCAAAGCATCTTGTGCTTGATTGTGCAACCCTTGGAATCTTGAAATTCATTCTGGCTCCAATAATGAAGTTATTCATCATAAGTGTGGGGAATCCATGATCCGCATTTTGTAGTGCCAGTATCAGGGCTCTGTGTTCTGCCTGCTGCCCTATACAGTCCCCTAGGGACTGTGTGTGTTTTTTCAAGACAGACCTTTCCATCATGCATGAGCCCCTTTACGATTGTGCATGCCGTGGAATATTGGTGTCTTGTCTCTACAGCAGGCTGGGCAGACCCATCAGTGTAGCTGATGTAATCATATTTATCTAGAGGCATAATTTCATTCGGCATATGATATCCTTTTTTATACTGCAAACATACTTGTGTTTTAGAAACAAATCTGTAATCTACATCTTTTGCAGTGAGAGAGATAGCCCATCATGTCTATCTTGGATGAAATGCTTTGGCATTTGGAACGCTCGCTTTGGTAACGCCCACTAAGGTCGGTATTGGGGTATGACAATTATGTGTTTTACCTGAGCTAGTGCTCTCTCTCTCTCACTGCAGCAGTCTGTAATGCTGTGAGAATTCTCTCAGTGGGTGCAAAATGCATTTCAGCATTTGTTTGGAAATGTGACTTGTATGTATAAGTACTGTATCACCTTCGTTGAACATGATGTATGTATACCCAGTTGGTCCAGCAACTACGTTGATCACCAGGTTGGTCATGTTTACACGTGTGTATAAATGTTTGGAATCTATCATGCCAGCTTGTACAGAACGTAAAATGTTTGTAGGTTCCTGGGTCTAATGTGTGATTGAAAAAACATGTTGACTTAAATCGTAGAACAGTTTTACTCCTTCTGCGTAATCCAAAATGTATGTTCTACCAAAATGTAAAAATCTTAAAGTGGATTGTAGTCTTTTAAGAGTTGTTGGAGGTTGGAGCAATGAACATTTTTATAAAAAATGTGCCGCCAGGCTATTGCCTTCATGTGACAACTCGTATCCTAAAAACAGGACATTGAGATGGGCAATTTTGGATTTTATTTAAATTAAATGTGTAGCCCAGGTGAGCACATTTTAGAATCATACTGTCTACTCTGTTTAAGTGTCCGATTAATTTATCATCCATCAGATTAATATCATCTACATAGGACAACGTCTCCCCATCAAAATGTTGAAGTACCTCTGTCACTCTGGCTGAAAACAGCCCAGGGCTATTCTTATACCCTTGAGGTCAATTGCTAAATTACCTCTGTGAACCTAGCACTGAACATGCTGTCAAATATCTGCTTTCAAGCTCTATATACTGCCAAAGAAATCCATTTGAGATATTTAGTGTTGTTTTGTATTTTTTTCACACAGTTATTCATTAGTGCAGCACTGTGTGCATTTTGTACTGCAAATGTATGCTGGTAGTCTAAAACTAGGTGGTATGAATTGTCCGGTTTCTTTTCAGAAAACAAGGGTTTATTCATTGATGAGAAGCAGTTTTCTATTACACCCTGGTAGGCAAGTTGTTCTAGAATTTCCCAAATTTGTTTTTTAGCTTCATGTTTTATTGGGCGTTGTCTCTGGAGTTGAAGACTGTTTTCAAAGGGATTTTGTGATGAGGTGACTCATCATCTCAAGCCAGCATGATTTCAATATAGTGCAGGAGCTAGCGCTAACACCCACTGCTTGGCGTAAGTATGTTTAATTGATTACGGAACGAGGTCAGAGAAAGCTGGTAAAATTACGGTTTTCCCGTTTGAGCATTCCATTGCGAAGTCAGGAGGCCATTCTTTTTCAGCCAAAATAATATCGTAACCACATGTCACGTTCTGACTAATCCAACATTGTCACGCACTTGAATATGTCTAACAGGTCACAGCAGTAATGTTATTGTGCAAAAAGAGGACATTGTGAGAAAATTTGAAGCTTTGCTACATGATCCCCACCCGACCACATAACAGTAGAGATTTGTCTTTGGATATATAAGCTTGTTTTGGAAACACACAATAAACCTTGAAAAAAACAGTTGCATTTTTTGATTAAGAAACATCAAAAACTTGTGCTATTTAACATACAAAACTGTGCTCTCTTAGTGGAAACAGCCAGCAATTTCTTGTGTGGATTGTAAAAACAATTCTTCCCTGAAAGTAGAACTAAGAACTGTTGACTAACCTTTTTACTTCCAGGTATTTTTTCCTGCAGTATCCACCTTAAACTCCTTTCTCCTTGTTTGGCCACATTGATACGCTGGTGAAATATAAATATAAGAGTCGATGCTGCCAGAAGGAGAGCATCGTGACAGCATTGCGCATGAGGAATCGGGCTTGACAGAATAGCAAGTTCAACGGTATTTGTTCCTCATGAGTGGGCTTTTCAAGTTATCAACCATAGAGGACTTGTGCAGAATGCTTAAAAACATGCTGAAAGATCTGGTGGCGACATCCACAGAAACCTCAGCTCTTGCAACTCAAGTGGCTCAAATACAGGGTCATTTGAGTCTTTCTAGAGCCTCCCCAGTAATTCCTGCATCAGTAACTGCGGCATCAACTCCCCAGGCGATCACAGTTACCATTCTCGATGCAGTATCCTTAAGCTCTACCAGAGAAGGTGTCAGGGCACCTGATTCAAAACCAGCCCTTCCTTATCCAGGTACAACTCAATTTTATGGATCAACCAACAGCCTTTCCAGATGAACAGTTACATATAGCTTTCATGATCTCATACTAGAGTGGTGATTCCGAGGCCCCTTTTCTTTACAACTGGAGAAATTGTACGAGGCAATTTGAGAAAATATTTGATTGACGTATTGCCATAGCATCGACAGATAGAGAGCTCTTAGAATTAAGACAAGAAGGTGAGTAACTGACGCCATACATTGCACAGTTTAAACCAAGTGGTCGGAAGCTAAAACACCTGCATTGTTCCATTGCAGACTTAGAGACAAGCTAAAAGACATCATAGCTCAGATTGATCCTCAACCTCAGAGTTGTAGCGATTTGGTTGACCTTGCTCTGCTCATAAAACATAGGCTATGCCTCTGAAAAGGTGAGAGGAGGCAACCTGAAACTCGAGTCTTTCCTCACTCCCGAAACAGGTTTGCTTATTCTTCCAATAATAAAAATACAGAACCTACAGAAATAGGGGATGTGCGTTATCCGCTTACTGTGGAAAAAAAGATTTACAACATAAGAATGTCCAGTGTCTGTCTTGTGAAAAGAAAGGTCACTTTGTTTAGGAGCGTTCAGCCAAACCAAAGGCTTGAGCAATATCAAAGCAAACTGTTAGTATCACTGTGCCCAAAGAGTCAGAAAACTAACCAACTGCAAAGAGAAGCAGGAGGACCCTTTGAGCTTGATCAATCAGCAGCTAAAATTCTATAGAGTTCAGTACCACATCTACTCTTGAACGTCACTCTACAGTTCAAACAAGAGGAAGTCACTGTAGTGGTCATGCTAGACCATGGGCCCACAGGCAATTTCATAGTTGCTACCTATTGCTCAAACTTAGGGACCACTAAGATCAAGAATAAGAGACCCGAAAAAAGTCAGGGACGTAGACGGTTCTTTGTTCACTTCCAGTCCATTCACCTGCCAGACCAAACTGGCTCATATGATCTGTGGCCATGAATCTCAAAATCATGAGGATATACTAAGTGTTTAACGAATTGCTGCAGCACAATTTGGAATCATTTTAGGAATGCCATGGATAATGGTTCATAATCACAGCATAGACTGAGCTAAAAGGAACGTGACTTTTTCCACAAATCCTGTCTAAAACTGGTATTTTGGACAACCAGGGCTCCAGTGATCAAACATTTCATCTCAACAGCTGCAGAGCCAAATATAATCTTACCTATGGAATATGAAGACTTTCGTGGCATCTTAAGATTCTTCAGCAAAAGTCAGAAAGAGACGTTACCCCTCCTCTTCTGTCATATGATTTCCAAATTGATCTGGTTCCCGGCACTAAAATATAGTGTAGTCAGATCCATGCCCTCACAGACCAAGAGAACATTTTTTTCTCCAGAATGGATTTTTTAAACCATCAAAAGCTCCAGCATGCACACCCTTATTCTTTGTCCCTTGAAGCAGTAGGGATCTTTAGAGTTGGATGGATTACAGGGCTCTTAATAGCATTACTGTAAAGAACCGGTACCCTCTTCCATTCATTCCAGTACTATTGGATTAAGCTAAAGATGCTAACTTCTATACTAAACTTGATCTAAGGGAGGGCTACCATTTGGTCCACATTAGGCCCGGAGATCAATGCAAGATGGTTTTTCTGACCCGTTATGGGCTGTTTGAATATTGTATGATGCCTTTTGTACTATTTAATGTTTATGCAGCATTTCAATTTTTCTTCAAAGACATACTCCACAAATTTCTAGATACATTTATTATTGTATACATCAACAACATTCTTATCAATTCACAATCTAAAATGAGCACATCATCCATGTGAGCACTATCTTAACAACTTTAAGACAACATGGCCTTTATTGTAAACTCACCAAATGTGAGTTTCAGACTACCACGGTGGGATTCTTAGAGTTCATCCCAACTCCTCAAGGCATCTCAATGGCTCAATGTAAGATTAGGCCCATTACTGATTGGTCACAGCCTCAAAATATGAAAGATGCACAACAGTTTGGGGGGTTTGCAAATATTTACAGGAGTTGCATTGATCATTTTTCTTCTAACGTCACCTCTGTAGTGTCGTGTGAGAGAGCAATGATGGGACCCTTTCGGCTCCTAATGGACTCCGTAGAACTGTGACATAAGTGTTAGAGCCGAGTGAAGTGAATGCAGGTTTAAAATGTTGAGTTTACGGTTACACACAGAAGACTAAAGACATGTTTTAGTAAGCTCCGTGTCTGGGGTAGTCATTAGCGAGTACCCAGGATGGGGAGGATGCTACAAGTGGCGACAAGATAGAGGATAAGTAACGCAAGGATTAACAGTGCTCTCCCAGAGACTTTGATGTGGTCCAGCAAACTGCTCTTTCACACCACATGCATCTCAGTCAAAGTACCAAATCAATGCTTGCCATACGTGGATTCAAAGAAAAACTCCAGCCTTTCTAAAGCATCTGAAGATACAAAAGCTTCAATGAGAAGTTTACACATCATTGGCCAAGAACCTGCTGGGAAGGCCATAAAAAGATGTACTAAGCAACTGCACAACCTAAAGCTATACATCATATGGAGTGATAATGCTAAAGGCGGATATAACCAGGTTTTTGAAAGAGCAGCAATAGTGACAGCCAATTGCAAGATAACGTTGTGAACAGAAGCGCTACAAGGCAGACATCAAACAGGTATCAGACAGTACAAAGAGACACTTACAAGCAAAGCAATTTGAATGCAAGACACGGTTATCTGCTTACCAGAACTGACTAATGAGAGTCATCATACCATAGCGGTGGGCGTTGTAGCCTCAGAAGAAGTGCCCGGGGTTGTGTTTACAGAGCTGTACGTACCCGAACCGGCACACCATCAAAGTTGCTGTCTGGCGTCTCATAACAACTCCAGAGGCCTCCAGGAAAAGTGAAGGGTTCCCATGGAGACCAAGGGGAGGTCACAGTTCCACCGATTGGCAAAGATGACCCAGAGGTCAGAACAGCATAGGGCCTGAGAGAGAGCATGAATGAAGCAGGTCCTAGCGGACAACAGAAAATGTCAGAGAGACCTCCCTCTCAGTATCATTCAATCACACAAATGGTTACAATGCCGCCGCCTTCCTCAAACCACCACCAACATTCGATACAGCGAAAAATCTGAATTTTGGTGTCAGATGGACTGTTTGGATAGACACATTTGATGATTTACTTGATGAGCTAGTAGAAACAAATAACAAGATGATGATCAAATACCTCGAAAATCTAGCTGGTGAATTTGTAAAAGAAGTCATAAAGAAAATGCAGCAAGTTGACAAAATTTCATACCGTTAAATCAAAGAATCTGTGAACCTCAAGTTCATTCCAAGGCAGAATGTAGATTATGAAAGGTAAATTTTTAGTCAAAAAGGACAGATGGTGAAACCATGGACAAATTTGTTGAGAGACTGGATACGCTCATCAAACACTGCAGTTTAAAAGAACTTAATGATGAGGAAGCTATACGCCTCAGGGTTATTGACGGATGCCTGTCAGATTCATTCAGACAATGAATGCTAAGAAAAACTCTTAGTCTGGAGAAAGTTCCCATGGCTGCCAGAGCAGAAAGAGCGTACTGATCGACAAGCTGCTGAGATGGAGGCCGGAAGTGTCCAGAGTGAGTCAGTCATGAATATGAAAAGTAAGCCTAAGCACAAGGCAGAGGGACACAGAGTGATGTCTACACAGAAACAAAGTTAGGCTTCCGGTGTGGATTTTTGTTTCCACACGGATGTAAATCTCCCAGGTATGCAAAGGCTGTGGGAAAGAGAACCATTTTGTAACATTTTGTAAGCAGAAGGAAAAAGTGAGTGCCTCACAACGTGAAGAGAAAATTGCCGCCCGAACGCTTCAGAAGCGATGCTCAATTCACATCCACAAGGCCAAGTGACCACACAAATTGAGGCAAATCGACATCAAATTGAAGTCAATCATCAACTAAAAACTTGTCAAAACGTTATTTAGTATCAACATTAACCCCTTCGACGCTCATGACGAGCCCAGCTCGTCATGGAGTTTCCATTGATTTCAATGGAAATTGCATGGCAGAACATCAGGGAGCTTAGCATCCAAGTGGTTAAGTGAAAGGGAAGACAATGGAGAAGTGTGGCTCACTGGTTAGAGGAGGCAGACCTGGAAGCAGAGGTCAGCCCGGGACCAGGGTTCAATTCCCGGCTCGGCGGGGTCTTGAGTCCTAAAATGTCCATGGACTCGACAATTCTCGCTCCGGTGCCTACTCGATTCACGGGTTCACACTCTGCGACTCTGGGCAATAGCTTGCTTAATCTCCACAACGGCCCCTCGCGGCGGGATGCCTGGCTTTCACCTTGCGGATACCCTGCCGGGGTTATCTCACAGGGGAATACCAGGACGGGTTCCCTAAGCAAGCGCTTAGAAACCGCTTGGTGATTTGCGCTATATAAATTCCTGTACATTTACATTTACAATGGTTGTGCAATGTCTATGTTTTTCTGAGGAAAATGTGCGCACGTTGGATTTGCCACTTGTGAAGAGATAACTTGAAGGAAAGTTGACATTAAAAAGCGCCAAAGTCATTCAAACATTGTCCGAAAATTAAACTAAAAGTAAATGGTTGCTAAATACCTTTTATTATCAACAGAGGTGTGTCGATAAAGGTTCGTGCAACAATGAAACACAAGAAAACAAAAGTACACGCACCCATTCATGTACTTCAAGGTATGGTGTAAAGGGCCTGATATCAGTGATCTATAACATGAACTATCATAATAAAAATAGGGAGTCCATTCCCTTCATTGTTTCAATGGTTAGGAAAACTCAAGAATATGAAAGTACAATTATACAATAATGAGGACGTCCGTCCTATCGCCCAAAGATACAGGCAAACTACATTTAATGTACAGTAAGCTGTTGATAAAGAACTTGAATAATTACTCAAACATGATATCATTGGAGATTTCACTGGTTTAACACCCAGGGTTTCTCCCATAGTGATAGTGTCCAAAAAGGTCAGTGAAGGAGCTATATTCATCTCTGCTGTAATTCGTCATGCGAACAAGGCAATTGAACAAGAATGACATCTAGGTCCTCACATCGCCAAAATGATAACCCAATTACATGTTGCGAAGGTCTTCTCTCGTCTTGATTTAAATAAAGGATATCATCAGTTGGAACTCAAGGAGAGTTGCAGGCACATTACATAACCTTTTCTACATATATTGGTCTGCTCCGATATAAGAGACTAAGGTTTTTTGTGTCTTCAGCTTCAGACCAGTTTCAAATAGTCATTTGACATATCGTACTGCCTTTCATGAATGCGGTTAATTATAGTGATAACATATTGGTTTTCGGAGCTACACAGAAGAAGCATGATAAAGCTCTCACGCAAATGGGTCAATTACTTGTGGATGTGGGTTTGACTTTGAATGCAGATAAATGTATATTCCATAAGAAAAGGCTAAAATGTACATCTTTTCTGATGGGGGCATTAAACCCAATCCAGATAAAGTGCAAGCATTGTCAACTGCCAGTCCTCCACAAGATATTTCCATGTTATGTTCATTTCTTGGCATGGCCAGCTCATGCTCTCGATTGACACAAGACTTTGCCACCATGAGTGCTCCATTGAGAAACTTGACAAAAATACTTTTTCATTTCATTGGTCACATGAATGCGAGCAAAGCTTCAAGAAGATCAAACAAGCTCTTGAAAATGCTACTGAAATGGCATACGTTAAGCCAAAATTTGATACAGAAGTTATTGTTGACGCTAGCACAGTCTGGTTAGGCACAATCCTTGCACAGCACAGCGGACACCCAAATGCTCGAAGGCATATTGTGGCGTATGAAAGGCGGACGTCTGTCCCAAACAGAGCGTGCCTATTTAAAACCTAAGAAAGAAAGTTCAGCAGTGGTATGGGCTTGTGAACATTCACACATTCTTAAATGGAAAGCCTTTCACACTTTGACTGATCATCAAGCTTTGTTGACTATCTTTGACAATCCAAAGGCCAAAATTCCTCCTTGCATTGAACTTTGGGGGTCTACAATTACAAGAATACAACTACACAATTGTGCACCACCGAGGGAAGATCAAAACCCTGACTACTTCTCACGAGTGCCTCTACAGTGCTATGGTACTCCTTCTAAGCCAGCTGAAGCCTACATAAATTTCATTGTGAAATCTAGCACACCAGCCATTTTGTAGGAACAAATTGTCACTGCTATAAGTCAAGATAGTAATATGGTAAAATTGAAAGACATTACTGCACATCAGTCTTGGAACGGACCTCTTACCAGTGACAGTGAATACCAGAAGTATACAAATGTAAAAGATGACCTGTCTGTTAGTCAAGAAGGCGCTATCCTGAGAGGTTCAAGAATTGTTATTCCAGAGAATTTGCAACAACAGATAATTGAAGTTGCCCATAAAGGACATTGTGGAATTGTTGCAACAAAACGGGCTCTCCGAGACAGAGTCTGGTTTCCCCATCTCATTGAAAGAGCTGAAAGAGAATTGAAGGACTGGCATCTATGCAACTTCCTGTCATCGAAAACCACCCAAAATACCATAAACATGTCCAAGTTGTCAAAGAATGCATAGGAAAGAATTTACGTTGACTTCTTCGGTCCTCTTGACAAGGGATATCACCTGATGGTGATTGTTGAGGAATACTTCAGTTTTTCATGGATAAAAAATTTCTCATCTATCACTCAAGAAATGTTGTGTGGCGTTTTAAGCTCTGAGTCAATTTTCCCGATTCATGCCCTTATATATGTACAATTCACATTGCCCTTATATAGGCATAGAAATCAAGCCCTTATTTAGGCACATCCCATGCTACCCAAATACAGGCATGGCTACTTCCACCCGTACCAAACGTCACAACGACTTCTTGGAAAACCAGCTTAAGCAGTCAGGGACTTCCCCTTGCCTGAATATTGATTTGTCCAAGAACTCAGTTACTTTACAAAGAACAACTATTCCCTAGGCGTTCTTTCCTGACAAGACAGAATACATACTTTTTCAAGCTAACAAACTGTATTTATGTTCTATTATGTGTGTGTTCTACTGAATGTGATTTAGCACTCTACTGCCCCACAATTGAGAACCTACCATTTCATATGGGATACTTAGTACCATAGTTTATATGTGTGTTCGTTATATCTCTCCTTCCCTCACAGGTGACTATAAGTCAAGCGCAATGGGATCGGCGCACTAATAACTACGTGCTCGTCTTTCAGGCTTACTACATCAGAACTTCTGATAGAGCTAGGATGCGTATAAATATAAATTATATCTATACACATTGATAAAGAACATTTGTTCACTTTTTCTTGTACATACACCTTCATTTTTCCTTAATTGTGGTAAGATATCAGTGAGTGACAGGGGGATCTGGCCCTGGTCCTGACGAAGGGGCTTGGCGCCCCGAAACATGTGACCCGCACAGGAGAGTAAGCGCATTAACCTGCTTTGTCTCTCCGAATCACTTTTTTAACAATACCAGCCAGTGTCTATTAAATAGTTTTTTCTACCACTAGGCCAGGTATTTTTTAACATCACTTATATATATCACCCCTGACCCTACTGACACTCACTCCACTTCACTCACATAGCACCCACATTAAAAGGTGCTCCAGCGTAGTCGCTAGTCGAAGCACTGCCCTATCCCGCAGCGGGGCGGGAAGACCCCAATGATGAAGCATGACACCAAGGGCCCTTTTGGTGTGTGAGGGGTATTTTAACACACATTGTGTATTCCATCAACATCAGGATACACACTAATTCCGCTTGAGGTGGACCCTGTTGATAAAATGTACTTTCAAGAGAGGAGGATGTACCCACCTCGGTGCCGTTGAGCACCACCTCTTCACTCCCCCCATTGATATTCTTTACTTTCCAGACAGCGCGCAGCTGTGGGAGTTCTTTTTCTCGATTGAGGAAAACCAGATCTCCTGGACCGAAACAGAATAACCAAGTTGGTATTTTCTGTCTCACATCTTATTTACATAATATTTCAATTTTTTCGTGTCACTTATATCACAGTTATTTTGCACACATAGTCACGACACACACAGTTTGTTAGCTATCCACCATGGAGGACGCTGGCGGCCTCACTTTTGATGACGACAAAGTCGATAGGATCCTAACAACCCTACGCCCATTTGAAGGGTTGAGCAGCTCCAAATCTGGCACAAATGATGGTGACTGGGATGAACTAGCTGCTCTAAGGAGAACACAAATAAAGACGGCCTTGCCTGGCCTACTTATGTCGGAGTACCTAAAATCAAAAACAGCCCCTCCTGGCTTAGCAGTAAAAAATGAACCATTCATTTCCACTCAAGATCTCGAGTTCAAGAGGGACTGGTCCCTTATAAGTTGGAGATGCACTAGGGAATGGCTAGTCCTTAATATAAAAACTGCGAGCAAACTTACACAAGAACTCAAAATAGACATAACGAAGCTAGAGGTGAAGATCAAAAGTTATCTATCCCCTGCGGCCCTTCAAAAGCGATTAGAGGAACTAAACCAGGAGATGACGGACTTTGAACTCACCCTGAAAAAGAGTAAATAAAAGAAACATAGGAAAGATAAAGAGGGTTTCTCACATGAACGCATATATCCGTACATCAAAAAAGATTATGTGTCCAAGAATCAGAACAACGATCAGGACAGTGACTTTTCGGACACAAGCTCTAACAGTTCAAGTTCGAGTAGGAGTGGTAATCAGGTAGCAAGAGGAGGGACACCATCCCACAGGAGACCGTATCCACATGGCGGGAGGGGTTGGGCACCCTATCAGGGACCACCAGGCTATATGCAAGGACCCCCAGGCTATATGCAATACCCACCAGTGCCACCCTACGTGGGTAATCATTTCCAACCATGGTACCAACAGACTCCCCCATTCAACTACTATGGCCCACCGCCTTTTTTAGGCCAGCGCCAAGGCCCCCGAAGGGGCAGAAATCAAAAAGGCACACAGGTCCACTGGAACCAACAACCAGAGGTGCCTACGGGGGTGTCAACCAGGAGCCAAACAGCATCAACCAGTCGGGGAACCTAGTGGTAAACCTATCCGATCATCAACTAACAGAGGCCCAAAAGAATGTACTGGGTAAGGGGTTAGGCTTTGTCTCTACTAACAAGATGGACAAATTTAGAGTGTGTCAAGAAATGAAAGAGTTTATGAGGAAACTAAAGCTAAAAACCTTTTTTCGGAACTCTGACAATGGGACAGTTGACCAATCAGATTTATCTAGTCTGTGACTCTCAGCATCATATGTTCATGCATGCATCCATCTTTTGCACCCTCGCCAGTACAGCTACACACTTTTTCCAGACCTGGTCAGCTCTGTTGTGTGTTATATATCGTAGTTTGGGGTATGAGCAGACAGGTCATTAAACATTCCCCGTGACCCTCCATATACTTGTTTTGTTTTTGATAATTTAGAGCAACTGTCCAGTTGCGGGTCTTTTTTGAAAGGTTGCAACGCATTTTGGTTGCACCCACTAAGCTCACCTAACATAATTGTGCATGTTTCCCTTCTGATAACCTATTTTTAACACCTACCATCTTTTTAACATTTGAGACAATCACAAAACTCTCATAAATCATGAGCGTAATGATCCTGTACAAGGGCCACGTTGTGCTCTCTCCAATTGAGACCCTGCATGATGTATCTACTGGTTACTAATCCAAGTCATAGTCTTCTGTATGATGAATCATTTGTAGCGGATGTCACAGTGTACCCTTGAGTGACTCTGTATAGATTTTTGATTTTCATTTTCTTGCTTCGGGGCGCAGTCTTTTTACATCATGAGCACTGCACACGATAAATCTTAGTTAAACCTTAACCGTGTAAGTAAACATTGGGCACAGGACACATATATAGTGTTTTGCAAACCGGACATTTATATGAATCTAGGGTGATTTGGAGACCCTATGAACCATTATACCCAGTGTATGCTCTTCAATTTGAACAGAATTTCCATCACATTCGGGTGTCTTTTAATTTAATCGCACTCGCTAAATTGCAGCCTTCAGTGTTCCCCCCCCTGTTTTGTTTCGTTAAGTAAACATTAAAGAAACAAAAAATTAAGCACCTGTCATCTCACCGCGCGTGTGCACAAGAGCAGTGTCTCTTCACTTACGCTGGCGCCCATAGCCTGTCCAAAGTTATTGCGCATGCGCGCATGAGGAGTGTCTCTTTGTACACGCCGACTTCCAGAGGTTGTGACTCTCAATGGCCATCACTGCCAAATTATCGGCGGTTATAAAAGTGTGTTGGACGGTTCCCACCAACACCTCCACTTCCGCTCGTTTCTCCATCGGAGGCACCGACGGGCAGGTCAGTCTCTTGTTGGCCCTCTGTTTTCTCGCTGCAGTTAACTTCTACTTGGTTGTGTGGCTGAGGTACTTCGTGCTTTTGATTCACGGACGGCCCCTTAAATCCATTATACTCGAAGTCTCACTGAGGACTTTGTTGCTCCATGGCACTGGGTATTTGATGAGCCTATTATTATGCACAGTCCCTATTTATAACTCTAGGGGCACATATAATTGTATATTGTGTTTATTAGATAGGTTTTATGACCTATTGTGAACACACTTAGAGGTTGTCATGAATATATTTTTTCGTGCCCTATGATATTACAGGCATTATAGTTTTGGGCACTTTCTATTGTCCTACGGACATGAGTGTAGGCTTTGTAAGGTTGTATGGTGGGGGTACTAGCACACGTGTGTTGGGTTTGGGTGTAGAGCATTTGGCTTGGTTACTATAGAGCTGTGTACTCATGGTTTCCTTTTTTCTACACTATAGAGCGGGGCCTCATACTCCCGAGCGGTTGCCGGGTGAGGTGAGGTCTTCACCCACACAAAGCTGGGTGAGTAGCACCATGAGGAAATGCCTCATGTTGTTTGAGCTATTAAGCTTTTCATATCATGCTGAATGCGAATCATTCATGCAAGTGTGTCCTGCCTGTGCGGCGTATGTGTATTTATATGTATGTATCATTGATAGATGGTGTTGATGCAAAACAATTTCTGTTTTCTTAGGAAGAAGATGTTCTACTTTCCTTCCAGTGGACATTCAAATGTGATGGTTCCTGGTAGATATGTACCTACTTAGTACATTGTCTCTTGTTGATTTAACATTCTCAATCATGTTTGCAGTAGAATTTTCTAGTTATGGTCCTGAAGAAAGCCGGGGCAATGCCCCTTGGGCTGAAACATGTCGACCGACTTACACTACGCCATAGGGTAATCTTATTACTCGGCGTGTTTTTAACTCTTGACACAAGGAGTGTGTTTTGAATATTTTACAACGCCCTTGTAGTCAATTTTATTTCACTATTGTCACTTAAGCACTGCACTTTAGTAAACATCATTCCATGTTGAACATCACGGCTAGTTTTCTGACATCCATGTCCATATCGACACTACATGGTCGGTTGTGTTTTGGAGTGATCAGTAACATCCCACATGACGTAAATTCCACCATAATGGGTGGTCTGATGGGATTTATCTAGTCTGTGACTCTCAGCATCATATGTTCATGCATGCATCCATCTTTTGCACCCTCGCCAGTACAGCTACACACTTTTTCCAGACCTGGTCAGCTCTGTTGTGTGTTATATATCGTAGTTTGGGGTATGAGCAGACAGGTCATTAAACATTCCCCGTGACCCTCCATATACTTGTTTTGTTTTTGATATATGCAATACCCACCAGTGCCACCCTACGTGGGTAATCATTTCCAACCATGGTACCAACAGACTCCCCCATTCAACTACTATGGCCCACCGCCTTTTTTAGGCCAGCGCCAAGGCCCCCGAAGGGGCAGAAATCAAAAAGGCACACAGGTCCACTGGAACCAACAACCAGAGGTGCCTACGGGGGTGTCAACCAGGAGCCAAACAGCATCAACCAGTCGGGGAACCTAGTGGTAAACCTATCCGATCATCAACTAACAGAGGCCCAAAAGAATGTACTGGGTAAGGGGTTAGGCTTTGTCTCTACTAACAAGATGGACAAATTTAGAGTGTGTCAAGAAATGAAAGAGTTTATGAGGAAACTAAAGCTAAAAACCTTTTTTCGGAACTCTGACAATGGGACAGTTGACCAATCAGACACTGGTTTAAAGAATAAATCCACTTTCACCCCAGTAGACTCCACAATACCAGTTGAACTCCTGGCTTTTGAGAAAGCAGTCATGGAGGAACTAGAAAACTTGCCCACAGAAGCGACCGACACCTACCAAAACACTACCAGATTGGAGAGAGTCGCACTCCAAGAACTTCCCAATAACCAAGATATCGTAATTAAGCCAGCCGATAAGGGCGGGGCTACGGTCATACAGACCTATGAGAATTACGACAGAGAATGTAGAAAACTACTAGAAGACAGACGCAACTACGAGGTACTCAGAGAAGACCCAACAGAAGAGGTCAGGATCTGCATTCTCATAATGATTGAGGAAGCCAGAGCACATGACTGGTTAACCAAGAAAGAGAGTGACTTCCTAATTCAGGAAAACCCCAAAACACCCTATTTTTACACTATACCAAAGATTCATAAGGATGCCCCCTATCCACCAGGTCGCCCTATAGTATCAGGGATAGAGTCAATCCTTGAACCATTGTCTAAATTCGCAGACGCATTCCTTAGACCTATAGTGCAAGCGACCAACACCTACTTGAGGGACACCAAGGCTGTCCTACAGTTGGTTAAGGAAGTACCTTTCGATCCAGAACAGGACCTACTTTTAGGTTTAGATGTAGAGAGCCTCTACACGAGCCTCCCACACCAAGAAACTTGGAAATAATAGAGGAAGTCCTTATCTCCACACCTTGGAAATACCACACACTGAGACAGGTGGTTCTTGAATGTATCTCTCTATCCCTCAAGAAGAACTTTTTTCAGTACGAAAGGACGTACTATCTACAGAAACACGGCACGAGCATGGGCAGCACACGTGTCCCCAGTCTGGCCGGTTTGTACGTGCATCCTCTAGAGACAACAAAAATCCTCAGCGACCAAAATCCCTACAGGAACCATGTGGTGACATGGAAAAGGTACATTGATGATGTGCTAGTCATCTGGAGGGGTAACCAGGACTCAGTCAACCATTTCATGACCTGGCTGAATCAGCAAGACCGGTTCCTGAAATTTACTCACACAGTTTCGAAGGAGAACCTTGTGTTCCTGGATTTAAACATCTATCCCACTGACGGGAAATTAGAGACATGCACTCATTTCAAACCTACTGCCAAGAACAGCTTGTTACTTTACAGCAGTTTTCACCCGCGACACCTACGCGACAATCTACCCTACGGGCCATTCCTTCGTTTGCGGCGCAACTGCAGCAACATAAAGGAATTTAAAACCCAAGCAGCTGAACTAGAGCACAAACTATTGAACAGAAATTACCCAAGAACTATTGTCAACAAGGGCCTCAAAAGAGCCCGAAATAACAACAGAGAGGCCCTGTTAGAACCAACACCGATAAAAGAACCGGACCCACGCCCCATCTGCGTAACAACGTACAATACCAACTCGAACCATATCACTAAGATTGTGAACAAACATTGGAAGATGCTAAACTGCGGCAAACTTAACTTTCCAAAACCGATGTTTGCACATAGAAGGGGCAAAAATCTGAAGGATCTGTTGGTCCACACAAGACCAAAAAACATCGACAGTAATGATCCTCCAAAACTAGAAGCTATCAGTGGGCACCACCCGTGTGGCACATGTGCGTCCTGTGAATACACCCAAAAAAGCCGGAGCATCACCTTCTTCAACCAATCTACTTGGGAACAACGTTCTTTCACTAATTGTAATAGCCGCAACGTGGTCTACCTGATTACTTGTCCCTGCAAGAAAGAATACGTAGGCATGACCACCAGGCCTGTGAAAGTCCGTATGGGCGAGCACCGCAGCAACGTGCCTTGCAAAAAAACTACGACCAGGATGGCGACACACTTTGTGACAATGGGACATAGTATCCATGATTTAAAATGGACAGTCATAGAGGCTTTCAGGAATGACAAGGACCTTTTTTCAAAGGAACAACGTTGGATGTACCGTTTAGGTACTCACCAGACAGGCCTAAATGACGAAATACCCTGGTCCCAACTAAAGATCTAATAGATCTAAACACTTTTCTGTAATAATGTATAATGCAGGCGCGCAACACCCATTGGGCTCACCGGGCTTCAGCCCCCCCCGTCGCCTCCTCTGCCCGGGCTAAGATTACACGCACTGAAAGGATGCATGAAGGCTGCGCATCCGATCCGAGAATGATTTTTTTAAATGTTTCTGAGAGGCCCGGCAGCCCGAGCCGCCAGACAGCCTGCCTCTGAACCGTGTCAGTGAGTTAACCCCCTGCCCTCACCTCTTGTTTTCCTTTAGAGTGGCGCCGCGAGGTGAAATCCTTGCCTGAAGGCAGGGATTTCACCTAAGCACTTGATGGTGTGTGAAGATGGGGTGTGAAGATGTGCACAGCAGGGGGAAAGGGCTGGCCAGTGCAGGTGACACTTTTCCTTTGTAAAGGAATTCCTGCTGGCGTCATAGCCCAGGGTGTGCTGTCTGTGCACTTGTATAGATGTGTATTCCATACAAGTGCACAGACAGCAAACCCTGGGCTATGACACCAGCAGAAATTAATTTACAAAGGAAAAGCATCACCTACACTGCCATCCCTTTCACCCTGCTGTCTGTGAAAGGGATGGAATACACATCCAAGGAGCTGCTCACCAGATAAATGGTGAACAGGGCCATGGATCTTTCTATTTTCGCATCCAAGGGCAGCAGCGAAGAAGCAGAGGGGACCCAGGCAAGGAGAATCCAGGAGACCTATCTACCCTGAGACCTTCGAGGGGCTGGATGCCAGGACACAGTGCTGCTGATCAGCCAGACTCCACAGGATAGCATCAGAAGAGCAAGCAGCAGTTTTTTATTTATGTAAGTTCCAGTAACTTTAATGCATTTTTCAGCACAGCATTACTTACTGCCTGCATATCTAGGTTACTGTGAATGTTGTTCTTGACTTACATACATAGAAACGTCAAAGAGGACAGTCCCCTCCAAATATGCAAATGTAGTGTAAGTTTGTAGTGTTCATTTTTTTTGGGGTGCTTGTGGGTAATTTTAGAGTTCAGGGTGGGTGTGGGTTTTAGGGTGCCAGTGAGTCATTTTATGGTTCAGGGTGGGTTACGGATTGGGGTGCCAGGGGGTAATTTTAGGGTTCTGAGCGGGTATGTGTTTTGGGATTCCAGGGGGCAATTTTAGGGTTCAGGGTGGGTATGGGTTTTGGGGTGCCAGGTGACATTTTAGGGTTCAGCGTGGGTATGTGTTTTGGTGTGCCAGTGGTAATTTTAAGATTCAGGGTGAGTATGGGTTTTGGGGGGCAAGGGTGTTATTTTAGGGATCACTGCAGGTATGGGTTTTGGGGTGCCAGGGGTAATTTTAGGGTTCAGGGTGGGTATGGGTTTTGGGGTGCCAGGGGTAATTTTAGGGTTCAGGGCGGGTATGGGTTTTGTGGCTCCAGGGGGGTGATTTTAGGGTTCATGGTGGTAATGGGGTTTGGGGCGCCAAGGGGTAATTTTAGGGTGTGGGGTGGATATGGGTTTTGGGGTGCCAGGAGGGGGGGATAATTTTAGGGATCGGTATGGGTTTTGGGCTGCCCGGGGTAATTTTAGGGTTCAGGGCGGGTATGGGTTTTAGGGTGTGAGAGGGTTAATTTTAGGGTTCAGCATGGGTATGTGTTTTGTGTGCCAGGGGTAATTTTAAGATTCAGGGTGAGTATGGGTTTTGGGGGCAAGGGTGTAATTTTAGGGATCACTGCGGGTATGGGTTTTGGGGTGCCAGGGGTAATGTTAGGGTTCAGGGTGTTTATGGGTTTTGGGGTGCCAGGGGTAATTTTAGGGTTCAGAGTGGGTGTGGGTTTTGGGGTGCCATGGGATTAATTTTAGGGTTCAGCGTGGGTATGTATTTATAATAGTGCCAGGGGTAATTTTAGGGTTTAGGGCAGGTGTGGGTTTTGGGATGTCAGGGGGCTATTTTAGGGTTCAGGGTGGGTATGGGTTATGGGGTGCCAGAGGGGAATGTATGGTTCAGCATGGGTATGGGTTTTGGGGTGCCTGGGGTAATTATAAGGTTCAGGGTGGGTATGGGTTTGGGGGGGAAGGGGGAATTTATGGTTCAGCATGGGTATGGTTTCTGGGGTGCCAGGGGTAATTTAAGGTTCAGGGCGGGTATGGGTTTTGGGGCTCCAGGGGGGTGATTTTAGGGTTCAGGGTGGTAAT
This sequence comes from Lissotriton helveticus, assembly GCF_964261635.1. NCBI lineage: Eukaryota > Metazoa > Chordata > Amphibia > Caudata > Salamandridae > Lissotriton > Lissotriton helveticus. Next base: position 1,613,761,735 of record NC_136057.1, read on the forward strand.
GGGTTTTGGGGCGCCAGGGTGGTAAATTCAGAGTTAAGGGTGGAAATGGGTTTTAGGGTGCCAGGAGTAATTTTGGGGTTCAGTGTGGGTATGGGTTTTGGGTTAATTTTAGGGTTCAGGGTGGGTATGGGTTTTGGGGTGCCAGGGGGGTAAATTCAGAGTTCAGGGTGGTAATGGGTTTTAGGGTGCCAGGAGTAATTTTGGGGTTCAGTGTGGGTATGGGTTTTGGGTTAATTTTAGGGTTTCATGGTAGGTATGGGCTTTGGGGTGCCAGGGGGGCAATTTTAGGGTTGGTATGAGTTGAAGGGTTGTAGGGTTTTAAGGAAATGTGGGTGTATATATATATATATATATATATATATATATATATATATATATATATATTTACTTTACTAAAAAAAATAAGCCATTTACAGGGATATATAAACCTATATACATATATATATGTAGCGTATATACTGTAACATAGTTATATTTTAAAACAAATCTTTTACCACGCATATGCTTTTGTTGTAAAGGCATGTGCGTGGTAAGAGTTTGCATTGTAATGGTATTGGGTTGTAACAGCACTTGAGTTGTTGAGTTATTACAACCGTGTTGCAAAGACATGCATTGTGATGGCATGTGTTGTACTGTCTTACATTCGTGCGATGCTGAAGCACTTATCCATGCATGTAGCAGGTTACACCTAGTGGGTGTGTGGTTGGAAGAGTGTTGTCTTTATTTAAGCCTCTGTGAAAAGCATCTCCATGCAGTTCATGATGAATACCAAGGTGCAGTTATTGAGCTATGGGAATCGGTGCTTAGTCGTGTGATTGATGAGGAAGTGTGCAAGATAGGAGACCATTTCTATAATATATTTTATGCTGCCAGCTCTCATTAGCTCTGCAGGTCCCTTTATTATGCTGGTGGTTTATTTCTTGTGTTCTGGATCCTGGCTCCTGCTTATGATGGGGGAAGCAGTAGATGGTTCAATCTGATCTTATGGATTCGCAAGAGTTAGCAGAACTAATATATGTCATAGTCTGGTAACTTCTTATGGATGTATGACGGTACAATGCGTACCGTTTCTACGCATGCCTTTACAACGCGTCTTTAACAACGCAAGTCGTTACAACGACTTGCGCTGTTGGGCGTGGATAGTGAATAGTATAATTTACTATTCTAACACCAGTCCCCGTGGTTAGTAGGGAAGGTGTTGGAATAGTAAATATACTATTCAATATCCTTTAGCGCCCTCCAGCGCAAGTCGTGGTTATGACTTGCGTTGTAAAGGACGCGTCGTAAAAGCACTGCGGGGTAACGTCCGCGTTGAAAAGGATGTTCCCCACTTCTTATCTAGTACTACAGACCTGCACATTACGTAATAATCTAAAATTAAATTTAGTTCCGGAATACCTTTCCAAAAATAATAGTTGCACCATTATAGACTCAAATGGCTTGCCCAGTTTGTGATTAATTTTTCATCCCATAATAGATGCAGACACCTCTCAGTAACTTTAATTTCGGGTGTCAAGAAGTTTCCGCTAGCAGGTGCTCTTCGGTTTCAATAAGTTTCAGATTATTGATGAGGCCCAACACACACACTTTTTTTAAGCATGTCCAAAGTATGTTGATTGGCTCTTCGAATGTGAGATTTTCCTGCAGGTAATGCAGTGTATCAAAAATGCATGTCAAGCAGGCGGTGTATTTGAAAACACCATCTTGGTTACTCAAACGTTACTAGGGTTGGACTTTTACATGAGAGCGCAGAGCTCAGGCAATTAAGGGTTCCACGTGTGAGCCTCTATCCTGACTTGATACATGCAATCATATTGTGGTATTGAGCTATTTAGAGGGTATTTACGTTGCTTGCTGATGTGCACCACTCCTTAATATCGCAATTGTGAGAGCATAATATCCACATTTGGTAAACACACTTTTCAATGAACTCTGTAACCTGCTGGTACATCGGGTAGGTGTGTGTTATACGATCTGCTATCCTTTCATCCATCAATCCAACCATCCATCCTTTCTGATTTCAATGTACTCTGCCAACCTTACACCGATCCTTTTAGCCACCATCTCAGATATCTATTCACTCTACCATCCCTTCACCAACGCATCCATCCTCTCACATTTAGATTTACTATAGTTTCACCCTTGTATCCATCCATTCTGATTTCCTTTTACGCTGCCATAATTTTACCCATTTAATTGGGATTTACTTAACTTACACAAAGACCACTTATTGTGGTTTTGAGTGGTTTAGTAACTCCAGAGTAATGAGAGGCAGAGCATTGAGCTGCCTTGAGTTACCTTGCGTTGGGAAGTTGTTCCATGGGTGGAGCTAGGGCATTCCCACACATCTGTCAATGGATTTTGACACAATCCCACAGTTACTTCGGCCAGTACACCTGGGAATGCTTCCAAATGGTGCGCCTTCCAGGCCCAGGCGTTACTAGGGGAAATATCATTATTTATCCTTGTTGCTTCCTTTTTCCATGTGAGCTGCATTCAGGTATTCCTTCCTTCTCAGTAAAATTCTTGCTCATAACGCAGGCACCGTTGCACCATGATGTCTGCATTGGCACTATGCAGCACCAGTTGAGGGAGACAGCAGAAATGTGTCATATTTTTGTAAATATGGCACATTTCTGCTCTCTGCCTTTGATGCAACACAGCACAACATGTTCCCTTGCCAAGTTGTGGTGCATGAAAGCTTAGTAAATCTGGGCCTAAATATTTGTGAGGCCTGTTCTTTCTGTAGGTAAGCGTACATTGAAAGCATAGAGGGCACAAGTCTTTGCGTCAAACATTAGAAACTGTAATCTTATAATTATGTATCCAGATGGTTTTGCATAATTGTTTGGGGCTGATTTGCATTGGACATTTTCATATTATAAGAAATTCCAGCCATTTCATTGAAGTTTTAGACATGTGGTAAGTGTGTGGTATCATAATTGTACAGAAAATCAGGCTACTTCTAGCTTGCTTCTTTAAAGAGTTTTAGGGTAATTTAGAGAGGTACTGGGTGTTTAACTTGTACTTCTTGGCTTTTTAATGTTGGTTTATTGTACAAAATTACAGTATTCTTTCCCCCGTAGTTTTGTAATAATTAAGTAAGTGACCTGAGGGCCTTTTTTATATTTCACTAGAGATCGCTATCCGCATACAGCAGGATGCCGAACACCAGAGGCTTTGGACCACAAAATGTTAAGCGGCGAAAGATAGAGGATTTTTTCACTCGTCAGCCAGCCGCTCAAGACCCTTTGACAGCATGTTCTGATTCAGGTGAAAAACCTGCCCTGCCAGCTTCCGGCTACACTCCTGAAGAACATTCAGCATTTCTTCATTCTGAGTCTCCTGCATATACAACCACTGGTATGCCAGCGACTAGTAGTCCATGTTTGGAAAAGTCAAAGAGTTCATCCATCTTAGATATAGGAGTATATATAGATGTCTCAAGACTCAGCACAGTTTCATCATCAATCCCAAATGAGTTACGCTACCAACTTTTGCACTCTTCCTGGACGCCAGAGACATCATACAAGTTTCCAGTTGTTCAAGAGGGAAATCAAGCACGTCGCTTTCAACATGAATGGTTGAAAACCTATCGCCCATGGCTTGCCTACAGTGCTAAACTTGAGGGGGCCTTATGCAAGATGTGTATACTCTTTGCCCGTAAAGAAGTTGGAAGAGGTTCTCATCAAGCTGTGGGGAAATTAGTGCTTCGGCCCATAACAAAATGGAAACATGCTCAAAGTGATTTTCGTTTCCATGCTTCTTCCTTGTATCACAAAGAGAGTATGACAGCGGCAGCTAACTTCTCATCTATTTTTGAAGGAAAGTCTGTTGCTGTTACAACTATGATCGAGAGCAACTGGAAGAAAACTATTTTGGAAAACAGAAAACGACTTGTGCCAATAGTGGAATCAGTACTCCATTGTGCAAAACAAGGTATAGCTCTTCGAGGACACAGAGACAGTGGACAACCTATTACTTCAAAGGAACCCGAAGAGAATGATGGCAATTTCCGTGCTGCTCTGCGCCTACGACTTCAAGCTGGTGATGAAGTTCTGGCATGGCATCTGGCAACGTGTCCCTCTAATGCAACTTATACAAGTTGGAAGATTCAGAATGATATCATCTCTGCTTGTAACATTCTAATGAGAAATAGAGTGGTGGAGCGCGCAAACAATGCAAGATTTTTTGCCATTTTAGCAGATGGAACAACTGACAGTGCCACTATCGAGCAACTTGTTCTAGTAATTCGTTTTATAGAAGGTACATCTGTGTATGAAGAATTCCTTGGCTTCGAAGAGCTTCAGGATGGAACAGGGGTTGAAATTGGAAAGAAAATTCTCACTTCCTTAGAAACCTATGGCCTGAATTTAGATCGTATACGTGGGCAAGCATACGATGGTTGTGCTGCAATGAAAAGTTCTGTTAAAGGTGCACAAGCGCTAGTTTTAGAGCGTGTGCCAAAGGCATTTTATGTACATTGTGGAAGTCATTCACTGAATCTTGTGATTGGACATTCATGTGAAATACGTCAAATCCGTAATTGTCTTTCAACACTTAAAGAAGTGTCTAATTTTGTAAGAGGCTCTGCAAAAAGGATGGCTGTCCTAAAGGCGAAATTTGCTACTTTGCCAGATACAAAAATGAAACTGTTAAGTGGTTTATGTGAGACACGGTGGGTTGAAAGGAATGCATCGGTTGTTCGTTTTGTTGATATGTACCCAGCTGTGGTTGACTCTTTGCTTGAGATCTCGGATTGGCAAGATCACAATGCCTCTTCCAAGGCTGAGCAATTTCTCGCAGCTGTTCAGTCCCATAACTTCATTGTTGCATTACACATCCTGGCACGATTTTCTGGGCTACTGCTTCCTGTTTCAGCTGCACTCCAAAATCCTAATACAGATATGTTGGAGTGCATAGGACAGATTGAAACAGTCAAGCAGGTGATTCAAGAAAGCAGAGACAAAGCTGAAGACGCATTTCATGAGATTTTCATTAAAGCCCAAACCACAGCAGGGGAACCTCTGACAATGCCACGCCTTACTGGCAGGCAGACACAACGGGCCAATTACAAGACTAGTGATCCTGAAGCTTACTTTAGGATTTCAATATTTTTACCATTTATAGACAATTTATTGTATGAATTGTCAGAAAGATTCAGCCAGCATGTGAAAAAGGCCTGTACAATGCAGTATCTGGTACCAAGATTTGTTACCCAAGAGTCTTTTAAAAATTTGAAGGATGCTCTTGACATATATGAGGACGATTTACCTGGTACACGCGAGGATCTTAAAAATGAATATGACATGTGGGTAATGACATGGCTGAAGGTACCTATTGAAGAAAGGCCAGGGAATATAATGGATACCTTAACTCACGCTCACATTGACTTCTATCCCAACATATACTGCCTGCTAAAATTATTTGCCACTTTGCCAGTGACAACCGCATCCCCAGAAAGGTGCTTCAGTTGTCTTCGCAGACTGAAAACCTATCTTCGGTCAACAATGGGGCAAGAACGACTCTCTGGACTTGCAATGATAAACATTTCACGTGCACATTGTCCTCCTATAGAAGCAATTGTTAATGAACTGGCGAAAAAGGGTCGTCGCCTTGAAATGGCATTGTGAAAATTGGTTATAATGTGTTCCTAAAGTGCTTTGTAGTAAAATATATTAAATTGGCCTTTTAATTCAGTACATTCTGTTCCTTTTTCATAAGAAAATAGCATATAAATGCATCAAATTAACAAAAATGTGTGCTTTAATTGTTGTCCAGTTTCAAAAGCAGAATTCACCACATTTTTTTCTCAGCTTGACCTGAGCATTAACCGATCCTGATTATCTGCCATTTTAGCTCCGCCCCATTGATTAACATTAGCCACGCCCCTTCATCTGCCATGTTAGCCCCCCCCAAAATTAAGACCTAGTTGCGCCCCTGGTATAATGTATGTCACACTTCCTATACTCTTAGACAAAAATTGGACATCGTTTTGCTATTCACCCAGAACTACTGTAAACACAAGTTCCAACTTCTAGATCTGAAAAGATTGTAGCCCTCCTGTACCATCACATGGTACGTTTGTTAAACTTTCTAGGTCCTCTGTAAATGGCCCAAACGAGAATCAGGCGCTCCTTTGCCATACACGCTGGAATTCAGTGACTAGTATCATAGCACGCGCATGCGTGCACAACAGTAGACGATGCGCGCATAAACTACAATTCTCCGCGCATGCGCGCAGAAACAATACTATTCCGCGCCTGCGTTTTCAAAACCGGGACTCGACCGCATTACGAGCGAAGGGGTTTTTCTCTTTTTTCTCCTTTCTCAAAGAATGTTTGAAGAAACCAATTATTTAGCGGCTTACCATGATTGAAATTTGTACATACAAATGGGTCTACAAACAATCCAACAACTATGAAATTTCCATTTAACAAATGGCTGCCGCAATAACCATAAGTTCGGGCTCGTTTCCGAGGGCACACCTATCCAGAATCCGAATTAGTAACCAATTAACTCGCCATTGTCTAATTAACCCATCTATATATAGACCTGCCCCATCCTGGTTTCTCACTAACACGGAAGCCACGGACGAAGGAGGAAGCACCGACGTGCTGGGGGTTGAGTAAGTACGGCATAGCCGATTGAGACACACAGCTGAGAGCTCACTTTGTAAAAACCTAATGCAACAAGACCACTTAGGCTGCTACAAAAAATCCTGGAACAATTATGCATGTCTCCCCCATGTTTCTCCTTTTGTCTTCCCCTCTACAGTTGGACCCTCAAATACCCTTTGTCCAGACCTGGCTCATGGGGCATTAATCCAATTTTCCTAAGTATGTATCAAAGACAGAATACATACTTTTTAAAGCTAACAAACTGTATTTATGTTCTATTATGTGTGTGTTCTACTGAATGTGATTTAGCACTCTACTGCCCCACAATTGAGAACCTACCAATTCATATGGGATACTTATTACCATAGTTTATATGTGTGTTTGTTATATCTCTCCTTCCCTCACAGGTGACTATAAGTCAAGCGCAATGGGATCGGCGCACTAATAACTATGTGCTCTTGTCTTTCAGGCTTACTACATCAGAACTTCTGATAGAGCTAGGATGTGTATAAATATAAATTATATCTATACACATTGATAAAGAACATTTCTTCACTTTTTCTTGTACATACACCTTCATTTTTCCTTAATTGTGGTAAGACATTAGTGAGTGACAGGGGGATCTGACCCTGGTCCTGACGAAGGGGCTTGGCACCCCGAAACATGTTGACCTGCACAGGAGAGTAAGCACATTAACCTGCTTTGTCTCTCCGAATCACTTTTTTAACAATACCAGCCAGTGTCTATTAAATAGTTTTTTCTACCACTAGGCCAGGTATTTTTTAACATCACTTATATAAATCACCCCTGACCCTACTGACACTCACTCCACTTCACTCACATAGCACCCACATTAAAAGGTGCTCCAGCGTAGTCGCTAGTCGCAGCACTGCCCTGTCCCGCAGCGGGGCGGGAAGACCCCAATGATGAAGCATGACACCAAGGGCCCTTTTGGTGTGTGAGGGGTATTTTAACACACATTGTGTATTCCATCAACATCAAGGATACACACTAATTCCGCTTGAGGTGGACCCTGTTGATAAAATGTTCTTTCCTGACCTGCATATGCCAGACTTTACGTCAAACTATGGCATTCCTAAACACCTTCAAGGTATAAATATACCTTCACTTGCTCTATCAAGATATGGTGGTTCGGAGCAGTTCGAGGACCTACTTGCCCGACGCAGCTCGCTACAGCAAGTGCAGAAGGAAGCCGACTCTCCAGCTGACGCACTGATCAGGAAGCTGCCCTTCTCCTGCCGAGAATCCAGCTCCAGTGTTTCTGGCTCCCCTTGCGGGGTGTTGGGAAATCGAGTCCCGAGACAGAGAGACAAGACCTCCTTCATTCTAAACAAGGTATGGAACTGATTAGAACTTAGAGAAACCTTTGGTAGATTCTTGGCAAAAACGAAACCTATGCTACACAATACTTACTTCTTCCATCGTACTAGACTTAGGTTAGGTACATTGGGGTAGGCGTATTTTAGAAGCACCAGTTGAGTATTTTAGTTAATGCTATTTATGTATGTATTTTGATATGGCTTAGAAACCATACAATGCTCTTATAGTATTATTTCATATTACTGTTTATGCTGTACGCATTATACTTTGCAGTCTGCATAACGATAGTAGCAGCTCACCTCTCTTGCATGAGAAAGAAGGTGGTTCAATAAACCCTTTTTGTTGAAAACGCCCGTCTCTCTATTTCTCTGCAACTCTGTAGAAACCAAGCATGCACGATTGATTGAGTGAAATACTTATCTATTGTTTCAACGACTCTGAGAGATATATTCTTATTATTGGGAAACAAAGTTGTCATGTTTATGCGGTTGTCAGAAACGAATCCCTTCTTGTGTATTTGAGAAAGTTTCTAGTGACCTCTGAGTTAGCTGGCACACACACAATTAAGTTTAGTATCTTCGATAGAGACCTTGTTGACCTCAGTCCTACGTCAAATCTATGGGATATATTATTCCAATGCGCAGAGCCTATTGGGAATATAGGAACTACACTACAGAAAGAGTCATAGAGTGAGTGGCCGGAATATTCACAATCCTGCAATCCTAAAATCTGACAACGGCCCACCTTTCAACAGTCAAGAATTCAGAGACTTTCTCAGACATCTTAATGTGATACTTCAGAAGAGTACACCTCTTTGGCTAAAGGCCTTGTCTAAAGTTTTATAAGTGCTCTCAAGAAAGCTGTTAAGAGTGCTGAATTGGAAAAGCTTGACTTAAAACTGTATTGAATTCCACTCTTCAAGCTTACCGTTCGAACCCTCACTGGAACACAGGTGAAAGCCCTGAACCTTGATGCTTGGAGAGCCATGAAGACCAGGTTACCTCAATGGATCAACAGAAGATCAAGTACTGAGGAAGAAACTCATATAAGAGACTTGTATTATAAAACAAAAATGAAAGCCTTTGCAGAGAAGCGTTGACATGCAAAAGACGATACTTTTACTAGAGGAGAGCAAGTGCTTGTTAGTCCATCTAGAAAATGAAAATCTGATACGCCCTCCAATGCTGAGCCATTTCATGTTCTGACCGGCACAGGACACATGGTGACTGGCCAAATTCCAGGAAGCCTTTATGTGAGATTCCTTCCATTTCCGCCATGTGGCTAATTGCTCATTAGGCACTGATGTCAATGTAGAGACTGGGTCTGAAAGGACAACTGAAGATACCCTTAACTGCTGTTGTTCCTACGTTGTCACTGCAGATCATGTACACTTCGACTGCCTGTCCCCAGTTTCCGAAACACAGTCAAACCGTGTGATCAGAGCACCACGAAGGCTCATTGAAGAGCTATGATTGCAAATATTTGTAAAAAAAAATTATTTTTCATTTAACAGAGGGGGAGATGTAGTATTGTGTGAGTCAGCAATGTTGGAATCCTTTTGGCTCCTGATGGACTCCGTCGAACTGTGACATAAGTGTTAGAGTGTAGTGAAGTGAATAAAGGTATAAAATGTTGAGTTTGCTGTTACATACAGAAGAATAAAGACGTTTTTACTAAGCTCCATGTGCGGCATAGTCGTAAGCAGGGACCAAGGCTGTGGAGGACGCTACAAACTCCAATACTAAACTGCTTAAAAAGAGGGTACCATTTGCTTAGACATAAGAGCAAAAGGACAAGTTACTTACCTTACACTTTATCTGGTAGAGACATGATCTAGCCGCATAGTCCTTACCTTTGAACTTTCAGGCGTCAGGCTGGACCCGGAAGATTTTTCATAGCAGTACCCCTGCGTGCCGGTAGGTGGTGTAGCTCAAGTTCGCGTGACGTCGTTGGCGTGGTGTTCGTCGTCGTGATGTCCGCATCGTCAATATAACTGCCACTCCGCGCGTTGACATCAGTACTTTTCACAACTTTCCACACCAAAAGCGCGAAGCCATGAAGTCACTGAGCATGTGTTAAAAATTAACAGCTAGGGCCCGGAAGGGTAACATCCCGGACACTTAAAAAGCAACAGAAGATCCACCCGAAGGGGCAACCTGATCGGAGGATCGATGCTCATGTCTGGAATCTCAGGATACCAAACTCCCCATGCCCAGTCCGGAGCCACAAGAATAACTTTTCGAGCACTCTGGACAGGAGTGGTATGGGCAGAAAGGCGTATAGGAGGCTTGAGTTCCACTTGCGGTGAAAAGCGCCGCTGAGCGAGAGCTGCCTTGGAAGCTGCAGCACACAAAACTGCTGACATTGCACGTTCTCTTCAGAGGCGAACAGATCTAACCAAGGCTCTCCCCATCGCTGAAAGAGACTTTGTGCCATCTCCAGATGGAGAGGCCTTTCGTGATCCGCTAGGCACCTTGGCTGAGCTCATCCGCCGTGGCATTCAGAGAATCGGCCAGGTGTTGAACCCCCAGGAAAATGCCCTGTTGTTCATGCCAAGTCCAGAGATGCAGGGCCTCCTGACAAAAAGTCCACGACCCCACTCGGCCTTGTTTGTTGCAGTACCACATGTTGGTAGTGTTGTCTGTAAACACCTGTTTGATCTTTCCCTTCATTGATGACAAAAAGGCTTTCAGTGCCAGTCGGATCACCCGAAGATCCAACAAACTGATATGGAGCTTGGTTTCCGCCAGAGTCCAGAGTCCCCTGATCTCCACCTCTCCCAGATGGCCGCCCCATCCCAGAAGGGACAAATACTGTCACTACTGTGAGTTCTGGGTGGGGAAGGGAAAGGGGTCTGCGCTTGAACCAAATGCGGTCTGTTAGTCACCACTGCAAGTCTCTCGCAGTGCCCCCTGAAATCGGAACCATGTCGTTGAGATTTCCTCAATGTCGTGCCCATTGGAACTTCAGGTCCAATTGCAGAGCCCACATGTGCCACCGTACATGGGTCACTAGCAGGATGCAGGAGGCCATAAGGCCCAACAGCCCAAGACATTCTCACCAAAATCCAGGATAGAGCTTGAATCATCGGTATCATGGCCTGAATATCCTGGGCTTGCTGTTCGAGAGGATAGGCCCGAAACTGAACCATGCCCAGAACCGCTCCAATGAAAGAGAGCGTCTGAGAGGTGGTCAGGTGTGACTTTGGCATGTTGATAGTGAACTCCAGCAAATGCAGGAATATTGCCATAGTCTGGAGGTGGCAGACAACTGTCTGGGGCAAGCCCGCCTTCAACAACCAGTCGTCAAGATAGAGGAAGACTGAAACCCCTGATCTCTGCAGATAGGCCGCGACCACCGCCATCATCTTTGTGAACACCTGAGGGGCGCAGGTGAGGCCAAAAGGAAGCACTGCAAATTGAAAGTGCTTGTGGCCCACTGTAAACCACAGGTATTGCCAATGGGCAAGCAGGAAGGGGATGTGGAAATAGGGGTCTGCAAGTTCAACGCTACCATCCAGTCTCCTGGGTCCAAGGCAGACAGGACCTGAGCTAGGGTGAGGATCTTGAATTTCTCCTTTTTTAGGAAGTAGTTGAGGGCTCTGTCCTTCTTTTGGACCAGAAAGTAGCGGGAATAACAACCACAGCCTACTTCTGGCCAAGGAACCCTCTCTATACCCCCCTTGGCCAAGAGAGTCTTGACTTCTTCGCGGAGTAGGGCAAGGTGATCCTCCGTTAGCTGATCGTATACTACAGGTATGGATGGAGTGGCAGTCTCGGAGGGCAGGGAGTAGCCCCTTCGGACTTTTTGCAACATCCACTTGTCCAACGGGATGACCTGCCAGTGGTGGAGATGGTGGCGTACTCTACCACCAACTGGCTGTAAATGATCCTGGAGGGTCGGACTAGGAAGGTTTTGCAGTGGAGGAGGGCGTTGTGGCCTGGCTCGACTTCTGGCACTCCGACCCACGGGGTCGGGGTGATCCGCATCCACAGCCCCTCGGAGGCTGCTGAGCTTGCAGGGCCCACTGGCTGAAATAGAGTTTGCACCGTTGGTAGTCACTTCCATAGCCAAGAAAGAAGCGAAAAGCGGATACCAGCCGGGATGTTGTACTGAGGCCCAAGGACTTGGTTGCGGCCCGCAAGTCCTTGAAGCATTCAAGGGCGACATCTTCCTTGTCTCCGAAGAGACAGGAGCTATCGAAGGGCATGCCCATGAGGTTGGCTTGGACATCCCCCGAAAAGCCAGGCATTTTCAGTCAGGCTTGGTGACAGACGGCCACCGTCGTGAAAATCGCTCTGCCAGCATGTCTGGTGTGTCCAAGCCACATCTGATGGAGAACTTTGCTGCGTCTCTCCTGTAGGAAATAGCTTGGGAGAGTAGAGGTTGGTCTTCCTCCCACACTCTGGGCAGCACTTGCGCAACCGTGTCCAAAACAGAATGGGTATAACGGTCCAAAAGGCATGCGGAAGAAAAAATCTTCTTCCCATAATTCTCCAGAATCTAAGATTCCCTGTCTGGAGGTGCGGAAAGGAACGCACCACAGGAAGTGGAAGCTTGGACCACCCAACTTTGTGGGTGGTGAGGAAAAGTGGGTCACCCAGTGAAGGGCAAAGGTGGCAGGCAATCGTCTTATTCACAGGAGCCCCTGTGCTGGGTTTGGACGAGGTACACAGAAGGACGTCTGATAAGGCCTCATCACAAAGCAGCAAGGGTTCCGAGCTGGAGACCCCAGGCTGCATGACCTCTGTCAAGACGTTAGTCTTTACTGCCACTGTAGGGAGCTGCAGATTCAGGACCTCTGCAGCCCTGCTAACCACCATAGCAAAGGATGCCCCCTCATCTGTAGCCAAGGTAGGTGGAGACAGCATGTCAGAGTCTGGAGAGGTGTCCAGACCACTGGCCTCACCCAGTTCCTCGTACCAGTTCATCTCTTTGGTTGCTGGATTTCTAAGGGATCCTGCTCCCCCCTTCTCATCCATCACCAACCCTTCAGAATAGGGCAATTTGAACAACATGGCACCGTAAAGCTCCGTCGGCGCAGGTCTCGGCATTGGGGGATGTCCGCCGGCTCAGTGATGTCGGGTATAAGGATTGGGGAGGCGCCACCGGTGGGCGCCGGCAACGACAAGGGTCTCTGCGCTGGATGCGGTGCTGGGGAAGGTCGCTGTGGAGAAGCGACCGGAGCAGGTCCTGGCCTGGGGACAGGTCCAGTTGGAGGCGTCGCTCCAGGGCCAGAGCCGCAGGCGCGGAACCCATGGGCACTCCTCCATTATTATCTGAGCCTGCGGGGCAAACGCCAAAACACGGTGCACATGGCATCGTATTACTCCTTAAGCTGGGCGGGGGTCGCTCCCAGACCCGAAAAGGCAGGGAAACGCAAGGCGAGCCAGGCGCCCGTTCCATGGAGCAGGGTCTCGAACACCGAGGTTCCTCCGCCATGTTGTGAGATGGGCGGGGTGAAGCTTCTGGTGTTTTTGGTGGTGCCTCTTACCTGACTTCGACAAAGAGGATTTTGATTCGCCGGAATGGTGCTTGGACCTTCCTCTTGACCAAAATCTGGACCGGGATTGAGACAGACGAGGTGACCGCCGCAGTGCCGGATGCCCGGCCTTGAGCAGCTTTAGGGACCGCTCCCTCAAAGCTGGAGGGTGTCATGGCCTGGCAGTTCGAGCACAACTTTGAGTCGTGGTCGCAATCCAGACACCACTGACACACCAAGTGGGGGTCCATAACCACCATGGCGCGGTGACCGGCGTCACAAAGCTTGAATCCCGTCTTCTTGGAAAACATCCTACACACCAAATAAGTCAACAAAAGTAAAAACGAGTCTGTCAAAAAATGACAGGGGGTTACTCTCTTCAGCGGATCGGCGCTGGCAGGACTTGAAAAAAGTAGCACCTCAATATTGGATCATCTAGACTCGTCTAACCCATTTACAGTTGAGGTAGGTGCCTCTGACGGAGCCATTGGAGCAATTCTTTCTCAGTGGGATTCCGAGGATTGCCAATTACATCCAGTTGCTTTTCTGTCAAAAAAGTGTTACCAGCTGGAAAAAACTACACCATAGCTGGAAAAGAATAGATTGATGGCTATTCAACAGGCTTTCAAGGAATGGAGACATTATTTGGTTTTATGTCACAGTTTTTAGAGACCACCGTCATTTTCAGATTCACAGGTGTTGCCGAGCACTGTCACTCAAACAAGTAAGGTGGATCTTGTTATTTGTGGAGTTTGATTTCATTGTCACCTTTTGTTCTGGAAGTAATAACCAAAAAGCGAACGCCTTATCCTGTTACTACCTTGAGGAGACAGAAACTATCAATCAACCACCACTCATCATTGGCCAAGGTCAGATTATTGGAGTAACTAACAAAGAGAATTTCCGTGATCAGATCAAAAAGGACATCTATATAAAAAAAGTAATATTCGGTGAATCTCAAGGTTCAATTTATGAGATTTGTAATAAACTAAACTTTCAGGAGAGTAAACTTTAGGTACCAGTAAAGGCCTGATAATCAAAGGTACTTCAATAGTGTCATGACCATTCATTAACAGGGCACCCAGGTCATACTAGGACCTTGGAACTAGTAAACCGCAATTTTTGTTGGCTAGGCTGGAGACAAGATGTTTTTGCCTACGTTCAGGAATGTGACATCTGAAGTCAAGCCAAATCAGAGCACTCAAAAAGAAAGGACTTTCACAACCCATACCCACTTCTAACCACACCTGGGAGGATATTTCTGTGGATTTCATCACCATTTTCCCTGAGGATTATGGGAACATTTCCATTCTGGTAGAAGTTGACAGACTCTCCAAGATGACCCACGTTATTGCCTGCACAGGTTGTCCTTCTGTTAGTGACACTGTGACCCTGGTACTAAATCATGTGGTCCATCTGCATGGGCTACCGAAGACTATAACATCAGTCCGAGGGCCCACAATTTACCTCCCATTTCTGGAAAAAACTGTGTATTGCCTTGAAAATCTAATCTAATTTTTCCACGAGTTGCCATCAAGAAACAGATGGCCAAACAGAGAGGGGTTAACTAAGAGTTGTAGAAATATCTTTGCTGCTTCACCCTAGTTTGCTTACAACTCATATTATGCAACACTTGGCATTTCATAATTCTATGCAAACTATGGGGATGTATGACACTACAACGCATGCTTTTACCACGCATGCTGTTACAACACAGTTTTTACAACGCATGCTGTTACAACGCATAGCGCTTTGGGGTGCTGGATAGTGAATAGTTTAATTTACTATTCCAACTCCAGTCCCCGTGGATAGTAGGGAAGGTGTTGGATAGTAAATTAAATCTATTCCCTATCCTAGAGCGCCCCCCAGTGCAATGCGTTGTAATGGTTTTCATTGTAAAACCTGCGTTGTAATAGCACTGCGTTGTAAAAGTTTCGTTGTAAAGGATGTTTCCCAACTATGGATATCACCCTAGGTATCAACCTTTATTACAGCCTTTAAATCACAGTTCCATCATTAGTCTTGCCCTGCGCCTCAAACACATGGCACATCTAGCCCAGACAATGCGTTGCAATATCTTGAAGACCAAGGCTCAGTACACACAGGTCGCTGACCGTCGTTGATAGCTTGGTCCTACTTACTCACCTGAAGACAAAGTGTGGATCTCTACAAAAAACATAACCTTCAGGCACCGTCATCGTTTTCATCCATGTTTCATTGAGCCATTTGAAGTACACTGTAAGACTAATCCAGTTACCTTTAAGCTTAAATTGCCCCGGTCTATGAATATTCAACGTGCTTTTCATACTTCCTTATCAAACCCAGCTGTGTCTATATTTCGCTCCGGCCACCCCGATGCTGGTAAATAAACACTGAGAGTATGAAGTTAGTACTATCAAAGACATGAAAATACACCATCGTCACCCATATCTTGTTGCCTGCTATGAACATGATCTGGAGGAAGATTCATGAGAGCCCGCAAATGCCATTCATGCTCCCCTCCAGTCACATCAATTCCATGCTCACAGCTGCCAGCGAGAGTCTCTGTTGTCCTGTTATTGATGAACTTTTGGTTTCGGGGGAGTGATGTGACAAACTCCTTTCTGCAAGTATTAAAACAAGTTAAAAAAAAGTCCATTTCATTAGCATGTTTGTAGAAATAACACTTAAACAACAAGATATATTGCCTCACTGTAATGTCTTATTGTTATTTTTTTGTGTGCTTTAACACTCATGCCAGTAATGTGCTTCACTATGTGACTCATTTGTTTGATTTGTTGTGCTGACTCTGATGACTCATTTGTTTATTCCCTATTGCAGCAAGTGTCAGCTCTGGAACAGGCTCAAATGGTTTGCAGACCCTGTCGATTCATTTGTTTGTGCTGACTCTGGTGTCTTCATTGTTGTATCCCTTTGTCAACAGTTGGAGTATCTGGAACATGCTTGAGGTCACAGCCTTCTTAGATAGCACCACTATTTAAAGCAGTTATGTCCTTTCAGCTGTCCTTGCTATTCGTGTTTGGTTGTGAAAGAAGTTGCTGCAACGAGAAGCCAAACACCCAAGAAGTTCTCTCAGAGCTGTTCTGGTCTTCCTACAGATCAAGCCTGCATGTTTTTACTGGCACCACGCTCTCTAACTGCGTTCTTTGGGTCCCCGCTCACCTTCTTCAAATGTTCGGATGAAGTACTGCCTTCTTGCGCTCAAGCAGAAATTCTTATGGCGAATTGAGGAAAATCATCATTCTGGTAAGGTGGCAAGTTGCGGGGTCATGTTTAGGGATGCACTATAGGTAGGTGAAGGGAGATCAACCAGCCATAGCAGAAAGACACATTGGGAACTAACTCCTAGTTCTCCCACAGTAGAGATTTGTCTTTGGAGATATAGGCTTGTTTTGGAAACTCGCAATGAACATTGAAAAGAACTGTTACAGCTTTTGATTCTGGAATATTAAGAACTTGTGTTATTTAACATAAGGAACTGTGGGGTATATTATCAAGGGGGTTTATCTCCGCTTTTTTGGCTATAAAAGCCAAGAAAGCGGAGATAAAATTATCTCCCTATTACCAAGCTGTCGCTAACACCAGTTAGTGACAGCTAATAGGAGATAGCGACCATCTTGGGCCCCGCTTTGCATGTCAGTGATATTTATCACTAATGACATGCAAAGTGGGCGTGCCAAGATGTTAGCGACTGGAAACAGTCGCTAACATCGCTATCTCCTATTACCAACTTTTGGAGATATTCGCGCTAAGCGCGAATATCTCCAAAAGCTAACACCTGCCCTGAGCAGTTCTTCACCATGTTATCCAATGGGAGGTGGATAACATGGCTAAGAGCATTTGCTCGATAATGCATGAATATCGCTGACTTTTCAGCGATATTCATGCATTGCGGCCGTTTTTTATCGCATTTGCGATAAACCTTGCTAATAGCAAGGTTTATCTGCGATAAAAATCGCCGATGTGCGGCGATAATTTTTGTCTCTAAACAAGTTAGAGACAAAAATTATCGCTAGTTGTTGGTAATATGCCCCTGTAATTCTAGACTTTGTTCTCTTAGTGGAAATAACAAGCGTTTTCTTATGTGAAATGTAGAAACAATTCTTTGTGAAAATAGAACTAAGAATTGTTGACTAACCTTTTTCCTTCTAGGTCTCCTTCCCTGCAGTACCCACCCTAACTTCCCTTACCCCCATTTGGCCACATCGATACTCTGGTAAAATATAAAACTCTGAATTGGTGCTGCCAGAAGGAGGGCATCTTTAGAACATAATTTCCTAGGAACCAGTCCTGACAGTAAAAATTCCAACATGCTCAAACATGCCCCGCCTTGACTTTGTTGATGGATTTTTGTTCTTGATTTAATTACCAGAATGATAAATATATTTATGCCATATGGGACATTCCTAACCATTTGCACACATAGAGCTAGCTATAGTGCTGATATAGAGTTTGGTAGACTTCATACACCATTGCAAACCCTGTGCGCCCCCGGTTCACCCGCCTCATTTAGACACAGCCGACCTCAAGTTTTCTCTCAAGGCATTCCCATGGGCATCGTTGATGGAGAATTTCCTCCGATGGAGTAGGGGCCTTCAAATGGAGGACATTACACCGTCCACAAATGACTATAGGTGTATATTTATTGCATGCGTACATTGTGGGCTATTGCATGTGTATACTGTGGGCAGGCGTGCAAAGAATTATTACACCATACGTTTCTGTCAATTGGGAATGCCAAATAATTTGTTTTATGAGTCAAGACAAACTAAGTATAACGAGCACATGACACATGGTAAAGATTAGCCTATGTGGAGCCACATTCGATGGAATCTTGATGTGATCTTGTACCAGAACCCACATGCAGGTGAAGAGCAGAAGGGGTATTAAGCCCTTTTACCTTATTTCCTTAATAGAGCCAAGCTAGTAGCACAGCTGTGCTATTATGAAAAGCCACTGGTCCACCAAGGTATTGGAGAAGTCGTTCCTGTCAGTAAACTAGTCTATCCAGATTTAAACATCACAATGTAATAATGTCCCATATGTCTGAATATTTACTCACCCTATCATGTTGAAAGAGATACACAAGGTTAGACAGTGGAAGTATCCAATGTAATGTTCTTCCAATATTAAAACCTGTAATGAACCCAGTTATTAGTAATTTGTAGGTATATTCCCCTATGTCCATTGTACTACTGCAAGGACCCCATGACCAAAGCTTGTACATAATAGGCAACTCACTTGTAGTAATGAATAGGTGTGATTATGAGCCTGAAATACTATCACAACACCATGATGGAACTTGCTATGAAAAGGTGGTGGGTAACCCTACTTTTGCATTAACTACTAAGATTAACCAAAATGTAAAGAAATGACATGATAGATGTTTACTTAATGAGGATGAATACATGTTCTTGTGAACTGTCAACCTAGGTACCCCTGTTTATACAATCTCCCAAAGGTACATAAGAATGTACCTTTCCCTACTGGGAGACCGGTAATTTCTGGCATTGGAGGACTTATGGAATGGCTATTGGAATATGTAGATGTGCTTTTACAGCCCCTTGTAAAGAATCTGCCCTCTTACCTGCAAGACACAAAACATAAACTTAACCTCTTAGGGGATATAAACTAGGAACTAGGTATGGTTCTGGGTACTTTAGATAATATATGTCTTTACACATGTACTGGGCATGACTATGGACTTGCAGCCTTGCAACAAATATTGAATAAAAGATCAGCAAGTCTTTGGGAACACAAGGGGATGTTATTGGAGATGAAAAAGCTAATTTCGAAAAACAATGTGTTCTTATTTAAGGATGTGTGGTATCGACAACTGCAGGGGACTGTGATGGCTTCCAGATTCGTACCCTTGTACGCCTGCCTCTTTATGGGGGGGGGGGGGCTGGAGGGGAACCTGATCTGGGGCCCACGGGGAACACCTTGGAATGATTATGTATTTTATTGGGGTCACTAAATAGATGACTGTCTCATGATCTGGAAAGGCAGTGTTGAACAACTCAATGACTTCTGTTCCTATTCTAACAATAATGAGTATAATATTAACTTTACATATCAATACAGTACGGAAAAAAATCACCTTTCATGACCTTGAACTGTACATTAAAAATGACAAAAGCCAGAGCAGACTCTTTTGAAAACGACTTCATGTAACTCAGTGTTACACGCATCAAGTTCCCATCCAAAATATCAAGTTAACGCTATACCATTTGGGGAGATGATAAGGATAAATGAAACTGTAGTGATGCTTAGGAATGTGAAAAGGTACTCAATGACACTGAATTAAGGTTCCTATAAAGCTATTGAAGCAGCCAGGTAGTTAGTGATGCCATAAAAAGGATTGCCAAAACCAGCAGAGCACACACACTAACTAAGAGACAATAGGGACAGGACGAATCTAAGAAGGTACGATTAGTGACAGACTTCAGCAGACTTTCGTTTAAGTTCAAAAAGTACCTACAAAAACATTGGCACCTATTAATAGCTGATAGGCTCCTCAAGGGTTACATCTCTGACAGACCGGACATAACCTTTTGTAGGGGGCTGACACTTAAGAATCTCCTCAGTCCTAGTTACCCTAAGTGTAAATAGAAGGAGAATTGGCTGTCGAAGCACACATTTGGTTTTTACAAATTCTGGCACTGTGGAATGTGCAGATGGGCAATGGATAAAATGAAGACACTTAACATTGGAGAAGTGGGGATGTTTGATATTTCCCATAATAACACCAAATTTGTGGTGTGTATCATTGTCTGCAAATGTGAACAGATTAATGTCGGGAGCACTATCAGGTGGCTTAGACACAGAGTGGATGAGCACATGAGGGCTGTTACATCTAATGATGCACGATACACCATCGAGACCCATGCCTTAGAGTGCGAAGCACAAACAGAACACAAAAGCTTTAGATTTTGCGGAACTGATTATGTAGTCAGAGACCCCGGGGGGGGGGTTCAGGGAACTAAGCCTGAGGCGTAGAGAGGCAATGTGGATACTGCATTTACAGTCCATGGAAAAAGGATTTAATATTGATAATGAGTTTCACGCTTCAAATATATCCAGATGTATAGTTGGGCTGCAGCCTACAAAGCATCTCCTGCCAATAAAAATAAGTTTAAACTTGGTGAACATAGCCCATTTATCTCTGACTTACTAAACAGAGGCCCAGAAAAGAAAGAAATATCTAGATGGTATAACTTTATTATGGAGGAGACAGATGGAGACTTTGTCTTGCCAGAGTCATTATGGGGTTCTGTTCTGGTGGATCTGAATTTACAAATTCTTTGGAAGTCTTCTTTCGAGCTTTTGTGGAGCATTGTCAAGCCATCATGGCTTCGAAGAAATCACATCTTCACCCTTTATAGGGCGTATTACTCCCCCTTAAGACTTTCTAAATTTGTAGGAGGACAGCCAGTGTCCTGCGCAAAATGTGGTTTGGTTGCTGCTTCGGATACTCATATGTTCTTGGATTGCCCGCAACTAACAGTGTTTTGGCAGGATATCAGCAAGTGCCTTTCTGAGTCTCTAGGTAGACCTGTCACAATGGACTTGCCCCTGATTATCTTTGGAGTCTTGGAAGGAGTACAACACCTACCCAGATGTCTAGTCTTTTATTCCATCTTGCTCGCAAGAAGAGAGATCTGCAGGAAGTGAAAAGACTCTGCCCCACCCACCTTTAGAGATTGGCAAAATTCAGTACTGCAGACCTCTGTCACAGATATGGCCCGAGCTGGTAATCGCAGAAAAAGGGCATTTTGGCACCTATTAACCTGGCCTCAGTGAAGTAATCGGGGGTTTCCCCCCCCCCCCGAGTCCAATGATTGATTTCCTTAGGTGCTTTGTTATCCTGCACCATTGGTACAGCCGCTACCCGGTTCATGCCCGGCTCCCACTTGGCTGTTAAAACTACCCCAAGATTTGCTGCGGGTTGGCAAATTAAAGACTTGGTGCTTTTTTGGATTACGGTGGAAGACTGTGGGATGGATGGTCTCCATAAGATATGTGTCCCCTCCAGTTTTTCAGCTAAACTGAGTCAGTTATTCTCCGTTGATTCCTTTTGGCACGTTGTCTATATGGTGGTTATGAGGACAAAAAAAAAAAAAAAAAAAAAAGATAATGAGTTGCAGTATTTTTGGGGGAGGGATGCAATATTTATTAAACTAATTAAAGTTGTAAATGTGTTAAGTGCCATACTTTCCGTTTGATCTCTCACCTGTACTATCTGCTATATCTGATTAAAGTAACCGCAATAGATAAACAGAAAGATGGCGGTTATATGCACTTTATATAAGGCAATATGTTATGATCATAATCAACTATCACGGGGTCACAGGTTTTACTGACAGTGTATTTCCATCTTTAATTCACAGGCTAGTGGAACCCAGATGTAGATAAACAGCTACACTCAAATTGGCTTTGTCCTTTAGAAGCACTCAGTTTTGACTTATGGACCTCTTTCGGTGCGAAACACGGAACACACTGACCTTTACATAGGTTCTGTCACTATATGTTTTACCGTCACTTGCTATAAAGACATTTATATACTCACATGTCTTAATTGTGACAAGCGATAGACTGATCGTAGGCGGCGCAACTCAAATATTAAGTGGGTTTAGATTGTAGGGGAAGAAGAATATCGCTAATTTGAATATGAGTTGTTGTTTTCTTCGCCCTTACTTTTTATTAATCAATTTGGTATCACGACTTGCCCTGCTTTGGACAGATGTACTTCAAGCACGAGTCCGTCTTCCTTCCTGCCTTTAATTCGGGAAGGCAACATGGCGCCCATGCAGAACGCCACTTTATGCTGAGCACTCTCAGTGCACTCCGATTTTGAAAGGATTAGGTAAGTTTCATAACCCAATTTGATATAATGTAGATGTGTTATGATAACACATACAGCGGCAGGATTGGACTCTTAATCTGTTAGAGGGTATTCCTTATATATCTCATAGGGCCTACATTGACCCGGGTTAATATGTGAATGAAATAATTACTGTTGCATATCGGTCACAGGATATCGCCTTCACATTTACTGGTGAGTTGCGTATTATGTACAAGCTTTGGTCGTGGGGTTTTTATATTGGTACAAAAGATATATGGGAATATACCTACAAATTACGAATAACTGTGTTAATTATAGGTTTTACTAGTGTACAAACATTACAATTGATACTCCAAAGCGTCCAACGTCGTGTGACTCTCAACATGATAGGGTGAGTAAATATTCAAACATGTGGGAGATTATTACATGGTGATGTTTAAATCTGGATAGACCAGTTTACCGACAGGAACGACTTCTCTAATACCTAGTTGGACCAGTGGCTTTTCATAATAGCGCAGCTGTGCTACTAGCTTGGCTCTATTACGGAAATAAGGTAAAAGGGCTTAGTACCCCTTCTGCTCTTCACCTGCATGTGGGTTCTGGTACAAGATCACATCAAGATTCCATCTAATGTAGCTCCACATAGGCTAATCTTTACTATTCTATATGGTGTTGTCATTTGCTCTTATACTTAGTTGGTCTTGACTCATAAAACAAATTCTTTGATGTTACCAATTGACAAAAACGTATGGTGTTGTAATTCTTTGCACGCCTGCCCACAATATACGCATGCAATTGCCCACAATGTACGCATGATCTGGCCCGTGTGTTGGATACTGACGACTTGACGTAAGAGGGACACGCTAATTATAGCCGCCCATCTTTTGGATGTACCTACGCTTACTAATCCCGACCCACTCATCAAAATACACGTACATCGGTGCCAAGAAGCCCGCTCGGGGCTCGTGCCCTGCACGACCGGGAGGTGTATCTATTCGTGATTGCTTGGAAGAGCCTATATGTGGACACGAATTTCTGTTAGGCGATATTTTTATTCCTGAACTACATCTCGTCCAAATTCACCTTCGTGTTTATTTCGAGTTTCTTCAAGTCGTAGGGGCTACTCCCTGCCCCTGAACCTTTTCATCCACGCTCTACCTTGTCTGTTGATAGGGATATTGTCTTCAGACCGAACATTATGATTTGAAGCGGCAGCCCTGAATCTAACTGTCTACATTCATTGTACTGATTATTATGTTCTGATTAGTTACAGAAGAAATTAGTTATAATTATTTGCGCCCTGACGAAGGATTGGTGAATATCGGTCCTGTTCAAAAACGCACGTCGGCGCTTTGTTCTGCTTTGTTTCCTGCTTTATTTGTTTCCAATGATGTATATATATATATCTTTTATTAACTGTTTGTATATATCGTGAACTGGTATGACTGATGATGGTTTGGATGGGTGTGATTGGTGGTTGCTATGAGGGTATGAGAGGGTTGTGTCGCATACAACTTGATATGTAAATAGATTTTGTACATACATTTATGTCCTCATGATTGTTGAATCTATGAATGAAAACTTTAAAAAATAATAATAAATAGATATGTTTTCCAAATAAATTCTCTCTGTGTGGGACTGTGACACTTTATATAGATTAGAGCTTATGCCTTTAATATATATCTAGATTTAGTTATTTTTTCCCTGTGTTTTGATTACACCCCTTCTGCTCTTCACCTGCATGTGGGTTCTGGTACAAGATCACATCAAGATTCCATCTATTGTAGCTCCACATAGGGTAATCTTTACTATACTATATGGTGTTGTCATTTGCTCTTTATACTTAGTTGGTCTTGACTCATAAAACAAATTATTTGATGTTACCAATTGACAAAAAATGTATGGTGTTGTAATTCTTTGCACGCCTGCCCACAATATACGCATGCAATTGCCCACAATGTACGCATGTGATAAAAATTCACCTATAGTCATTGGTGGTGGCAATAACAGTTGCCTAAAAAATTTCTACTCTGTGTTCAGTTTAGAATGCCTATACTGTTATTTTTCTTTTTCGCATTTGTAGCCCTCACCAAGACAAAATTCTCGACAAAACACATGTTGGCTACTGTAAAGAATCAGCTTTGTGAACAAGTAAAATAAATGACTTGTGGAGTCCAAGACTTGAAGTAATATATTGATGAGTGGAGTCCAAAATCTGAAAGAATGCAGCAAATGAGGAGTCTAATACTGTGACTGCAAACTACATATATGTACTAATTAGTGTGTGCCAATTGGGTTTATATGAAATTGTACAGGACCTTGTGCGGGGTTCCTAGCTGTGAAGGTGGGGTAAACAATCCTCCCTTGTGTGCATCACTTCTAGTTTTCTGAATTTAATATATTGTGTTAACTGTCAGGTGGTGCTGAAAGAAACCCCGGTTTTCACCCCTCTTTTTGTTATTACACCATCCACCCTATTAAGGTAATGCATTTTTTTCCTGTCTGTCAGTACCAGGAAAAACCTGATGGTGAGGGAGAGAAAAAAAATAATGACCACCCACACACCCTGGGAGAACGTTTCCAAGGTGTGGGGGTCATTAGTGTTTTGTTTTTGTTAAAGTTTGTTACAGAAAAATAAAAGGTTTTGGAAAGTTTGCTGGACAGGCATCCAAACCGATGGCAGCTGTCCACCAACGTTTTGTACACTGAAAGGAACCGCCATCATAAAGGATCCACTGTTCAATATACAGAGATGACTGCTGAGTCAGTGGTTATCTCCAAATTTGAGGACCGATAGTTCTTCAGAGTAGTGGATGAAATGTGCACTGCCATCATGATGGACAGAATACCATTTCTCAAACTATAAATCAGGCCTACACTATTTACTATTTACAGGTCACAAAAAAAACTAGTCACAATTATGAACCAGTATTTTTCAAGCCAGTAAACAATTTTACAAACCGAACTACATACTACTAGCTCAGTTCATAATATTCTGATTTCAGATAGGGTTGTAACCTACCTACCTCATGAGTATGAAAGAGGTAGGTCACAAATTGCGACGTCCTCCAATTGAAGGCCTTCACATTGATGGTTGTCTGCTAGGGTCTGCAGACCACCATGTCTGTGAAAGATGTTCAATAAAGTGAAGATTCTTTTAAAAAATGCAGCCTTTTTTCCTTTAAGAGTTACTTTTTTAAGTTTGCTTGAGAATTGGCATTGGTACCTTTGACTACTGCTTTCTTCCCGACAATTCTTTTAACATTCACGAAGGAGAAGGGGTTCCAGGAGTACCCTTTCCCTTTTGCCAATAGGTTAATACACCAACTCTGAATCAGAAACGTTTCAATATATTTCAGATTTCAGCTGCATTGCATACCGAATCAGCATTTGGAAAGAATGCCTACAACACACTCCTTCCAAATACTATACTTGTACAAGTTCACAATCCTATTTTAGTAGTCTGTAAACATTTACTGAATCCTAATATGGGGTACTTTTGATGGTGCTTTTTTGTGGCTGCAAACTTTGAATCATAGTGATTTCAACTGTAAAAATGATTTCCACTTCTGGCCAACATCTCAATCTCTGTTGCCTCAATTACAATTTTTTTCAGTTTCATGATTTGATTTCACTCATCCTGATTATAAGGTTAACGTATATGGAGACTTACCGGTGAACTCTTTACTACTTTTGCCAGTGATTGGTAGGTGAGGAGTCAAGTGGATGTTGCCATTTCTTGAAGGCTGTTACAATATATATTTATGTCTATATTTGCCCTGGAAAAAAAAAGTTAAATTAACGTTAAAGTTAGGTGCGATAAAAAGATCTATTTTTGTTTTTTTTAAAAACCTTAGAAATTCACTGAAAAAAATAAAAGGTTAAAGTAGCATTACAGTTAGGTGAATTTGTCAGTGACAACATTAATGTTTTGAAATAAAAAACACAGAAATTCACCAGTTATAGTTAGCCTAGCTAACCCTAACTTGCACCTCCAAAATGCATTGCTTATGACCCCACATATTAAATCACCCATGACCTGTTCATGACATCATTTATGGCATCACTGATATCTCAAATTACATAATTTATGGCAAAACTGATAACATCATCCACGCTTCTGTAGCACACATTGCTCTATACATGGGTATAGCATTAGATCTCTGAATGTAAGCACAAAGCAGCTCAGATGCATATGAGGCATCATTATTGCCAGAACAGAAACAACTCCCTTAGGTGTATAAAACATGGGTTATGTGCCACCTTGACCCTATACCTTACAGTTCATGGGTGGTTTGGTTCACATTAACAATCAACCACAGATATTTGGGAAACACTCATTGCATCCCCAGGGCTGTTTATTTTTTAAATAAAGGGGAGCGGGCCGCAAGGCACCCCACTACGAGACTTTTTAGCACCCCATCCCCCAGGGCCGTACATATATTTTAAAAGGGGATGGGGCCACACAGCTCCCCCTTCTGAGCCTTTTGAGGCCCTGGGGACCCCATATCCCAGAGCCTTTTTTGTATTAAAGTGAAGGAGGGCCACACAGCCCCACTCCCCGATCCTGTTTAAGCCCTGGGACCCCATCCCCCAGGGCCATAAATATATGCTAAAAGGAGAAGCGGAGAAGCGTCCCTTCCAGCCCCATCCGAGGCTTGTAAGACCCTGAGAACCACATCCCCAGGGTTGTTTGTTTTTTAATTAAAAGGGATGAAGGGCCACACAGCACCTAGCCCGAGCCTTTTAGGCCCTGAGGACCCTATCCCCAAGGCTGTACATATATGTTAAAAGGGAATGGGGCCACACAGTCCCCCAGCCAAGTCTCTTTAGTCCCCAGGGATACCATCCCTCATGACCTTTTTTTATTAAAGGGAAGAGGGATCATGCAGCTCCACTCCCGAGACTCTTTAGGCACTGGGGACCCCATCCCCCAGGACCGTACATATATATTGAAAGGAGAGAGGGGTAGCGCAGTCCCCGCTACCCAAGCCTTGTAAAGCCCTGCATCCACCAGGGCCATTTGTTTTTTAATTAAAGGGGAGTGGGGGGCGCCTGGCACACCGCCCGGACCCTTATTCGGCCTGACAACCTCATCACCCAGGGTCGTATATGTATGTTAAAAGGAGAAGGGGGCGCACAGCTCCTCCCCTGTGACTTGTAAGGCTTTGGGGACCGCATCCTTCAGGGCCCCTTGTTTTTTAATTAAAGGAAAGTGGGGGTTGCCAGGCCTCCCTGCCCAAGCCATTATCGGTTTCAGGGACCCCGGTCCCTGAAAATGTAAAAGTGAGTGTCCTAGTGCCAACCCAGGGAACCCACCATATAGTCGCTGGGGTCTGTGGGGGGAGCCCCAAGCCCCCGCGGGCTACCCACATGCGGCAAGAGCCAACATTGCTACCACCCGCAGGGAACAGTTCATAATGCTGCTCCCTCCAGGCAGGAGCAATATTTTGAACAAAAGTCCACTCTCAGTGGGCAGGAGCATTTTGGAAAACTCCCAGCCAATTGGGACCAGACTTGGTTTTTCCTCCAACTTGGCAGGAAATTCAAAAATGTTCCCATCAAGAAAAAGCAAACACGGGTTTCAGCAAAGAAATCCCTACGTCCCGGGGGTGGGCTCCCCGGGACATAGATACTAAGCTGACCCCAGATGATGGGGCACTGAGCATGTCATGAGTGCTGTAATATGTGACGTCATCAGCAGTGCATTGCGGGTGCGCGAGTTATAGTTAGGTCTACTAACTATGACGGCCAAATTTCTATGGTTTTGTATGAGTGAAATCTCCAACTAATTATACAGTCCCTGAATCCTATGGTTTTTTCAGTTAATTTCTTAGGTTTTTTAAATGCTAATTTCTAACTTATCAAAAGGTTGTGTATGCATGAACCATGCTACTACATCCCCACAGGTGGCACACCGGATAAAGAATGTTTCAATAACAGATTATCCATATAGTTGAATTTATTGAGACGAGGGTTAATCCTCAAAACCAAGTTGATATTTAATCCATATCAATCATGTGTTCATATTCATTCATATTCATATTCAAATGAGGAACAATCAAGAAATGCGACTCCAATGCATTTCGGGCGGAGCCCTTTATCAAGGAGTGCTGTAAAGAAGGAGATGGGTAACAATCAGGTCAAATGTCATAAAACTAAAGCGAAACAGCGCGCTGGGCTTTAATCATATGTGGGGGCCAAGAGGAGGTTAAAGATTAAAGTGCCGATCAAGGAGTGAAAAACTATGAGTGACGTGACTCATGGCTAAAGGCTAGATGCGGGGTCGTGACTAATGGTATACTCGGTGCAAACAGGGTGCTCTTAGCTTTAACAGACGTGGAGGGCATTAACACTATAAAAAGTGCCTTTCAAAAACGTACTTGGAGTTCAGTATAACGCAGCGCGTTACTAGCAGGTTCGGGATTCTACCAAGAACGCTTGGACAGAATGTCGGAAATGACGAACATAAAGGAAGGCGAAAGGTGCAAACATGAAAAGCGGACTCAACCAAGGGTGAAAAAAAGGTGTTTTAGCGCCATGATGGAGTGGTGAAAATAAACAAAGGAGGTTCTCGAGGACATAGTGATAATGAGAGGGTAAAAAGATGACGAAAAGAAAATTAACTGTAAAGAATCGAAGATATAAAGACACACGCAGCAAGAAAGCAATGTAGCATGATCCAGGCATTATAAATAGCAACTAAATTCACAACGATCATTTAACCCAAAAGGCTTTTGGGTCTGCAGACGGTATATCCATTCCAGTTCCCTTTTCAAAAGGAGTTTGTTATTGTCAGTTCCCTCCTTTTTGTTGACAATTTCCAAAATGATGTATTGCAATTGTGCAATAGAGTGACGAGCTTCATCAAAGTGCATGGCAATGTTGGACTTTACATTTTTTAATCGAATGTTCGATTTGTGCTCATTTAAGCGAGTCTTTATTTTTCTTTCGGTCTTCCCCACATATAATTTACCACACGGGCATTTTAATGCGTAGATTAAATTTGAAGAGTCACATGTGGCGTTGACTCGAAGTTTGATGACCTTGCCTTTCATGGGGTGATGGATGAAGTTACCTTTGATGATGGAATTACAGTGTCTGCAGTTCAGACAAGGCTGTGTGCCTTTGTATTGTTGACTTGAGGTTGTAGGATTGGTCAATATTTCTTTGATGTTTCGACTTCGTGTGTGGGCAAACAAAGGTACAAATCTGAACATTTCATCGAAGTCTGGTTCAATCTGAAGAATGGGCCAATGTTTAAGTATGATCTTTTTATAGACCTTGCTCACAGTTGAATGTTTGGAAACCAGGACATTGCGTGGTTGTGCTGAAATCGGTTTTTTGAACAGAGCTTCTTGTCTTGTAATTTGTGCCACACGAGATTGTGCCTCATTAAGAGCCTGTAAGGGGTAACCTCTATCCAGAAATCGTTTATGCATTTCATTCATGCGAATTTCCATGGTGTGTTCATCTGAAATGATGTGTTTGACTCTCAAAAGTTGAGAAAACGGCAAATGTCTTTTTAGTGACTCTTGATGATGGCTTTTATAGTGTAGGGTGTTGTTGCGATCAGTCTTTTTCCTATGAAGATCAGTGATGAGCCCATTGGTGGCGATTTTTATGTTGACGTCTAAAAATGTAATTTCAGAGTCGCTAATCTCCCATGTTAGTTTGATTCGATCATCCTTGGAATTAAGTTGACAAAGGAATTGTTCAAGAGAATCTTTGGAATCCATCCAGATGAAAAATAGGTCGTCGATATACCTGACGTACATTTTTATTTTTCCTTGATTGATGTGGTCACTATATATGTGTGTTTTTTCAAAGTTTTCCATATAAATGTTGGCATATGAAGGGGCCGCACAATTTCCCATGGCCATTCCAGAAAGATGTAGGAACCACTCATTATGAACTTGAAAATAACTATGGTATAAGGTATATACCATCAATTCCATGAGGAAAGCTTGCATGGGAACGTTAATGTCACTATTAAGTAAAGCTTGTTCAATAGCTTCGATGCCTCCCTGGTGAGGGATGGATGTATACAAGGAGCTGACGTCAGCCGTGCACATTATATACTTGTTGTCATGGTCTATTTGAATATTGGATAATTTGGTCAAAAATTCAGTAGTATCCTTGATGTAACTGTGAGCTTTGATAACAATGGGTTGCAAATATTTATCAATTAGTTTCCCTGAGGCTTCGTGAATTGAACCTTTGGTGGACACAATAGGCCGGAAAGGTGGATTGTAGAGATCTTTGTGAATTTTGGGGCTCATTTGTAAAGTCGGGCTCCTGGGGTGCTGTGGTAAAAGAAAGTTCTTGGTGCGTTCCTGTATGACATTGTTTTGAAAAGCTTTCATGACGATGTCTTGAAGAGTATTATAAAATTCTCTTGTGGGATTGTTATCCAGTTGCATATACAAGGAAGCATCACGTATGTGTTCTTGTAGTCGCCGAGTGTACATAGAATTGTCAAGGATGACAAGAGCCCCTCCCTTGTCGGCTTTCATGCATTTAATTTCCTTATTATTGGCCAAAGATTGAAGGACATCACGATCTTTAGTGGTGAGGTTTTGGCGCCGGGTGTGGCGCTGGAAATTGATTTTTGACACGTCGTTGCGTACCAATTTTTCAAATAAATCGATTGACTTGTGGCTGCAAGGAGCTTGAAATGTACTTACAGGTCTCAATCCTTTTAGTTCATCAGGTTTGTTGTCAATGGTAGGTGGTAAAACCTTTTCGAAGAAATAACGTAACCTAAGTTTCCTTACAAATTTGAAGGTACTAACCTCGAGTTCCAGTAGATTAGTGTCAGTAGTAGGAATGAACGATGTACCTTTTTCAAGTAGATTCATCTGATGTGAAGTGATGGTAATGTTCGAAATGTTAATAACTAAATGTTCTTTTTCGGTTTGGGATCTTTCGTTGTTACCTTGCTCCGAGTAGTTGGAGCGGTTGAATCTTTTTCTTTTGCTCTGGCTCCTCCTGAGTCTTCGACGTTGTCCGTGTCTACCTCTAAAAAATGAACCGCAGAGGTCTGAATTTGTGAAGTGGCGGATGTGCTTGCAGGTTCATGAGTTGGTCTAGGAGGTATAGTGCTGCGGGGCGGTCGAGTTGAGGTGTCGCTACCAGAAGAAGATGTATCAGTCTGTGTGTTAGTTGGTCGATTACGTCGTCGTTGGGCGTACACGTCTGCCCACGAGTAAACCTCGTCAAGCTTGTAATCAAGCGTATCGCGGCGAAATTTCTGAATTTTCCGCTCATTGATTTCTTTCTGGTGTTTATCTAATGTAATCTTTAAGTCAGCCAATGTGTTTGAAAGCTCTTCTGGGGTTAACATTTCTTTGAGTTCTTGATCAATTTCTTTAATTTCTTGTTCACATATGATTAAAGCCCAGCGCGCTGTTTCGCTTTAGTTTTATGACATTTGACCTGATTGTTACCCGTCTCCTTCTTTACAGCACTCCTTGATAAAGGGCTCCGCCCGAAATGCATTGGAGTCGCATTTCTTGATTGTTCCTCATTTGAATATGAATATGAATGAATATGAACACATGATTGATATGGATTAAATATCAACTTGGTTTTGAGGATTAACCCTCGTCTCAATAAATTCAACTATATGGATAATCTGTTATTGAAACATTCTTTATCCGGTGTGCCACCTGTGGGGATGTAGTAGCATGGTTCATGCATACACAACCTTTTGATTATTTCCTTTTGTGTTTCGGACGGAGACACTACCCACGTGTGCACCCAAGACTCTCTCCAACTGCTACAACTATTTCACAACTCTGCTGTGCATCGCTTTTCACCATTTATTATCTACAAACATTCCGCCTTGAGTGATTGCACGCCTTAAAATGCAATTTGAAGAAATCAGTCGCAGTACTGAAGCCCGAGCACACACTCTTGCGTACGACGAAGAGGAACGTCAACGCATTTATGCTTTAATTGAGGAAGACATCACGCCAACTTCTACCACACGCAACAAAGAACAATGTATAAAGCAACTACTATACCTATCAAAGAGACACATCAACCAAAAGCTCCATGCGAGCACACTACTCAAATATCATAGGGCACTCAGAATCCCTCGCGGTTTACGGATCGCCTTGAAACCCTCATTATGCAAGAATTCGAAAACATTTAAAGACAAATGGGAAAGAATATTGAATAAATGTAGCCTGGATCTCATCCTGTTAATTGTTGAAGAACTCTCAGACATTCTAAAAGAACTTGAACAAGAAATTAAAGAAATTGATCAAGAACTCAAAGAAATGTTAACCCCAGAAGAGCTTTCAAACACATTGGCTGACTTAAAGATTACATTAGATAAACACCAGAAAGAAATCAACGAGCGGAAAATTCGGAAATTTCGCCGCGATACGTTGGATTACAAGCTTGACGAGGTTTACTCGTGGGCAGACGTGTACGCCCAACGACGACGTAATCGACCAACTAACACACAGACTGATACATCTTCTTCTGGTAGCGACACCTCAACTCGACCGCCCCGCAGCACTATACCTCCTAGACCAACTCATGAACCTGCAAGCACATCCGCCACTTCACAAATTCAGACCTCTGCGGTTCATTTTTTAGAGGTAGACACGGACAACGTCGAAGACTCAGGAGGAGCCAGAGCAAAAGAAAAAGATTCAACCGCTCCAACTACTCGGAGCAAGGTAACAACGAAAGATCCCAAACCGAAAAAGAACATTTAGTTATTAACATTTCGAACATTACCATCACTTCACATCAGATGAATCTACTTGAAAAAGGTACATCGTTCATTCCTACTACTGACACTAATCTACTGGAACTCGAGGTTAGTACCTTCAAATTTGTAAGGAAACTTAGGTTACGTTATTTCTTCGAAAAGGTTTTACCACCTACCATTGACAACAAACCTGATGAACTAAAAGGATTGAGACCTGTAAGTACATTTCAAGCTCCTTGCAGCCACAAGTCAATCGATTTATTTGAAAAATTGGTACGCAACGACGTGTCAAAAATCAATTTCCAGCGCCACACCCGGCGCCAAAACCTCACCACTAAAGATCGTGATGTCCTTCAATCTTTGGCCAATAATAAGGAAATTAAATGCATGAAAGCCGACAAGGGAGGGGCTCTTGTCATCCTTGACAATTCTATGTACACTCGGCGACTACAAGAACACATACGTGATGCTTCCTTGTATATGCAACTGGATAACAATCCCACAAGAGAATTTTATAATACTCTTCAAGACATCGTCATGAAAGCTTTTCAAAACAATGTCATACAGGAACGCACCAAGAACTTTCTTTTACCACAGCACCCCAGGAGCCCGACTTTACAAATGAGCCCCAAAATTCACAAAGATCTCTACAATCCACCTTTCCGGCCTATTGTGTCCACCAAAGGTTCAATTCACGAAGCCTCAGGGAAACTAATTGATAAATATTTGCAACCCATTGTTATCAAAGCTCACAGTTACATCAAGGATACTACTGAATTTTTGACCAAATTACCCAATATTCAAATAGACCATGACAACAAGTATATAATGTGCACGGCTGACGTCAGCTCCTTGTATACATCCATCCCTCACCAGGGAGGCATCGAAGCTATTGAACAAGCTTTACTTAATAGTGACATTAACGTTCCCATGCAAGCTTTCCTCATGGAATTGATGGTATATACCTTATACCATAGTTATTTTCAAGTTCATAATGAGTGGTTCCTACATCTTTCTGGAATGGCCATGGGAAATTGTGCGGCCCCTTCATATGCCAACATTTATATGGAAAACTTTGAAAAAACACACATATATCAATCAATCAAGGAAAAATAAAAATGTACGTCAGGTATATCGACGACCTATTTTTCATCTGGATGGATTCCAAAGATTCTCTTGAACAATTCCTTTGTCAACTTAATTCCAAGGATGATCAAATCAAACTAACATGGGAGATTAGCGACTCTGAAATTACATTTTTAGACGTCAACATAAAAATCACCACCAATGGGCTCATCACTGATCTTCATAGGAAAAAGACTGATCGCAACAACACCCTACACTATAAAAGCCATCATCAAGAGTCACTAAAAAGACATTTGCCGTTTTCTCAACTTTTGAGAGTCAAACGCATCGTTTCAGATGAACACACCATGGAAATTCGCATGAATGAAATGCATAAACGATTTCTGGATAGAGGTTACCCCTTACAGGTTCTTAATGAGGCACAATCTCGTGTGGCACAAATTACAAGACAAGAAGCTCTGTTCAAAAAACCGATTTCAGCACAACCACGCAATGTCCTGGTTTCCAAACATTCAACTGTGAGCAAGGTCTATAAAAAGATCATACTTAAACATTGGCCCATTCTTCAGATTGAACCAGACTTCGATGAAATGTTCAGATTTGTACCTTTGTTTGCCCACACACGAAGTCGAAACATCAAAGAAATATTGACCAATCCTACAACCTCAAGTCAACAATACAAAGGCACACAGCCTTGTCTGAACTGCAGACACTGTAATTCCATCATCAAAGGTAACTTCATCCATCACCCCATGAAAGGCAAGGTCATCAAACTTCGAGTCAACGCCACATGTGACTCTTCAAATTTAATCTACGCATTAAAATGCCTGTGTGGTAAATTATATGTGGGGAAGACCGAAAGAAAAATAAAGACTCGCTTAAATGAGCACAAATCGAACATTCGATTAAAAAATGTAAAGTCCAACATTGCCATGCACTTTGATGAAGCTCGTCACTCTATTGCACAATTGCAATACATCATTTTGGAAATTGTCAACAAAAAGGAGGGAACTGACAATAACAAACTCCTTTTGAAAAGGGAACTGGAATGGATATACCGTCTGCAGACCCAAAAGCCTTTTGGGTTAAATGATCGTTGTGAATTTAGTTGCTATTTATAATGCCTGGATCATGCTACATTGCTTTCTTGCTGCGTGTGTCTTTATATCTTTGATTCTTTACAGTTAATTTTCTTTTCGTCATCTTTTTACCCTCTCATTATCACTATGTCCTCGAGAACCTCCTTTGTTTATTTTCACCACTCCATCATGGCGCTAAAACACCTTTTTTTCACCCTTGGTTGAGTCCGCTTTTCATGTTTGCACCTTTCGCCTTCCTTTATGTTCGTCATTTCCGACATTCTGTCCAAGCGTTCTTGGTAGAATCCCGAACCTGCTAGTAACGCGCTGCGTTATACTGAACTCCAAGTAAGTTTTTGAAAGGCACTTTTTATAGTGTTAATGCCCTCCACGTCTGTTAAAGCTAAGAGAACCCTGTTTGCACCGAGTATACCATTAGTCACGACCCCGCATCTAGCCTTTAGCCATGAGTCACGTCACTCATAGTTTTTCACTCCTTGATCGGCACTTTAATCTTTAACCTCCTCTTGGCCCCCACATATGATTAAAGCCCAGCGCGCTGTTTCGCTTTAGTTTTATGACATTTGACCTGATTGTTACCCGTCTCCTTCTTTACAGCACTCCTTGATAAAGGGCTCCGCCCGAAATGCATTGGAGTCGCATTTCTTGATTGTTCCTCATTTGAATATGAATATGAATGAATATGAACACATGATTGATATGGATTAAATATCAACTCGGTTTTGAGGATTAACCCTCGTCTCAATAAATTCAACTATATGGATAATCTGTTATTGAAACATTCTTTATCCGGTGTGCCACCTGTGGGGATGTAGTAGCATGGTTCATGCATACACAACCTTTTGATTATTTCCTTTTGTGTTTCGGACGGAGACACTACCCACGTGTGCACCCAAGACTCTCTCCAACTGCTACAACTATTTCACAACTCTGCTGTGCATCGCTTTTCACCATTTAATTTCTAACTTATAACATCCCTGAAACCTATGGTTTTTTCAGTGAATTTCAAAGGTTTTTTAAATTAAAATGTCTAACTATAACGTCCTGAAACCTATGTTTTTTTCAGTTAATAACTAGGGTATTTTAAATGCTATTTTCTAATTATGCCTACAAAGATAAGACATGTGAAGAAAGAGGAAGAAAAGTGCAGAAAGAAGCAAGACAAATGCAGAAAGAGGCAACAGACATCCAGAAAGACGAAGAAAAGTGCAGCAATAAGAAGAGATGTGCAGAAAGAACCAACAGAGTAGCAGAAAGTAATCCTGTGCCCTCAACTTTTTGCTGATGGGTATTGGTGGTAACTGACTCTGACTAAGCAGGCCTAGAGCCAGTGCTATGCTAAAAGACACTTAGAATACAGAGGAGAAAAAAAAAGCTCGAGGTAGCTCCAGTAAGCACCACAGAGCTGCGTTGCAGAGAGGTGTAAAAAGGGGCACGGTCTCTGAACACCTCTCTGCAAGGCAGCTCTCTGGCGCATACTGGAGGTACCTGGTGGGCTAGTTGGCCCCCAGGGACCCCCAGTATTCAAGAGGAATTCATTCCCCAACTTACAACGCGCCCGGGGGAGTTTGCTGAGTGCTGCAGGGAGGGGGCGGGGCCTGGCAGCAATGCCAGATTTTTAATTTTATTTTACAAGGGGGGGCACATTTTTACATTAATTGGGGCCCTGGGGACCCCATCCACCAGGGCCTGCTTTAAAAAACATTTTTTAAATAAAAACGGGAAGGGGGACAATTTCGGCCCCGGGGATCTCATCCCCCGGGGCATGGCCACATTTTGTAAATTATTTTTAAAGGAGGGGGGCTGCGTGGCCCCCCTCCTTAGGCCTCAAGTGGCCCCGGGGTTGTGCCTCGTTTTTTAAAAATGAATTTTTTTAGTGATTGATGGAGGGGGACGCGTGGCGCCCCACCAAGGCCACTTTTGGCCCCGGGGATCCCATCCCCCGGCCGGCACTATCCGTTGGGGACCGTGGGGGGAGCCCCAATGCCCCCACGGTACCGCCGGCTCCCCGCCTCCTGCAGGAGCCGGCATTGCTTTTCCACAAGGGGAGCTGCTAACATGCAGCTCCCCTTGTGGAAAAGCAAACTGGTTTGGATTTTCCCTGCTCTCGCTTACAAAATACAAACCAGTGTTTACTATGACAGGGCGGGAGCCGCACAGCTTCCGCCCTGCCATAGCAAACAGCAGTGTCCCGGGGGTGGGCACGCCGGGACAATGCAGGAGCCGGCCCTGGGGGGTGGTGGTCCCCAGGGTCATAGAGGGCTCCAGGAGGGGGGCCGCGTACCCCCCTCCCAATGTGATTGAAGCCCACGGGAGGTGGTGGTCCCTGGGGCTCGGGGGTCCGTAACGGACCCCCACATTTGCATTTTAGTGCCCCGGGGAGGTGGCAGTCACAGGGACGTGTGGGGGGGCTCGAGCCCCCCCACAGGTTTTTTTTTAAAGCACCGTGGGTGGTGGTCCCCGGGGCAGCAGGGGGGGCGTGTGCCCCTGGCAAATAATTAATAAAAGCCCTGGGGGTGGTCGTCCCCGGGGCTTGCGGGGCCTTGGAGGCCCCCACACATTAAACAAGAAACTCCGGGGCTGCGAGGGGGCAGAGTACCCTCCCGAACATAATGTTGATCAAGCTCCAGGGGGTGACGGTCCCCGGGGCTACGCGGGCCCCGCATACTGTGGAACACCTTACCTCAGTCAATTAGGACTAGCCCCTCGCTTTGGTCCTTTCGTAAACAGCTAAAAACTTGGCTGTTCAATCAGTAATACCCCAGATCAACATGTGCACATGGAAAATCTGTTTGCAGAAGTCACAGCGCCGAGACGCCCAAGGGCATTTGTTCGCGCTTAATCAAATGTCATAAATAAATAAATAAATATATTTGCTGCAAATGCACCCAGGACCTGGCCCACCCGGGGGCCTCAATGAAGTCCGCGCATCATTTAAAAAAAAAAAATCTGCAGGATTCTTGACCCCAGCGCGCATTTCGCCCAATTATTTCTTTTTAAAATGCTTTTTAACGCCCTGGGGTCCCTTGTGGAACGCCCCGAGCAGGTCTGGGGGTCAGGGTGTTTCTACCTTGCCCCCTTTTCTTTTTTTTCACCTTTGTTTTTCTCTTTTCTTGTGACTCGGTTCTACAGAGTCACAAGATGTCTGCCAACACTTCCTGGCTTGGAGTGCTGACAGCCAAATAGAATAAAGCTCTTGGTCGGCAGGGGTCACGACTCCTCCGTGGCCACAGATATCGAAACTTTTATTTTTGAATTTCTCAGCAACTACTGAACTGATTTACACCATTTAAAAAAAAGGCCGCTTTCTGAACCAAGCACTACCTTTTTGCCAAATTTGGGGTAATTCCGTTCAATAGTTTGGGTTGTAGCCTTGCCTAAAGTTTCCTATCGGAAATTAATTTTTTGACTCTCCTTTTTTGAATCTCTCAGCAACTACTGAACGGATTTACATGATTTAAAAAAAAGTTGCTTTCTGAACCAAGCACAATTTGGGGTAATACCGTGTAGCAGTTCGAGCTGTAGCCCATCTCGAAATTTCCAATGGAAATTAACATGTGGAAAACGCGTTTTGGGACCCCCCTTTTTTCTCAGCCCCCGTTTGATTAATCACCCCCAAACTTTCAGGATAGGAGCTGACCTGGCTAGACTGTCTTTTCGGAGAATTTCGCGACAATTCATCAAACGACGCCAAAGTTAGTAGTAAATCGAAAAATGTTTTCCTATGGAAACTAGGTTCTAACTATAACTACCTACTGGCGACCAGCTGTAAATAGATATATATTACCTACTGCCGGTCGCCAGTAGGTAGTTATAGTTTGATGAATTGTATATATATATATAAGGGCTTTAGAATACTTTTTGGGCACACGACCTCTCCATTGTTATAACCATAATAGGATGATTTTAGAATTTGTTACGTGGTGTCTCCATCATAATTACTTTGTCTTTGGTAAGGATGTTTACCTACAGAAAAGAGGTGTTGCCATGGGGGCCTGCTTTTCCCCCAGCTATGCGTGCTTGCACGTAGGCTGGTGGGAGAGGTGGGTCCTCATGGGGGAGCATTTCCAAACGTTTCTGGAGCATGTTACTTTATGGGTTCGTTTTATAGATGATGTGTTTTTAATTTGGAGAGGGGATGAAGAGAGTGCCAGATCATTCATCACAAGTCTTAACATTAATTCTGTAAATTTGAAGTTTACATCAAACATCAGTAAAGACTTTGTAGATTTTTTAGATGTTAGAGTCTTGGCCAGTAACAATAAATTATCAACTACCCTCCACAGAAAGGAAACAGCTGGGAACTCAACGCTTCATGCAAGTAGTTCCCACCCACGTCACGTCATAGATAATATACCCTATGGCGAACTACTTTGTCTAAAACGCATCTGTAGTGATGAGGAGGAATTTGAGAAATGCACTGTTGATGCAGTGACTAGATTCAAAGCCAGAGAATACAATGATAAAATCCTCAATATGGCGATAAATAAAACAAAACAAAAATCTAGAGAATCGCTGTTTCTCAAAGAGTCCTCCACAATGCATAGCAACACAAAGTCAGCTGAGTGTAATATCAGGTTCATTACAGCATTCAGTTGCCAGGAAAGAAAGATCAGGGCTATCCTAACCAAGAGTTGGCCCATTCTAAAAACAGACGGAGTGTTGGCATCCCAACTTCCCAACAATCCCATCGTTTCATTTCGTAGAGGTCCTTCCATGCGGACCCTAGTATCCAACTCTTTTCCTGAGCTCCCTAAAAACACATCTTGGTTCAAACCCCGGCCGGGGTTTTACAAATGTTCGAGCTGCAGAGCTTGCAAGTTCGGCATTAACATGACTCATTACAGCACTCCCTTCAGTACCATTCCTGTGCCCATCAGGGAAAATTACAATTGCAAGACGGAGTATGCTGTATATGTTCTGGGGTGCACCTGTGGCCTGAGATATGTTGGGAGTACCAGGCTACAGGTGCACGCCAGAATATTGCAGCATCTCTGGGCAATTGTCAATAATGACAGTTCTTACCCTGTCGCAAGACATTTTAAAAGTGTACATGGTAACAATCTTAAATGTCTTTCATATTATGTACTCACCTCAGTGCCAAAAATGCGTAGAGGTGGTGACAGGGATAAAAGATTACGCCAACTGGAATCAAAAACTATATTAGAACTGGACAGTAAGGTCCTAACGGGCTAAATACGACAGAGGATTTGTACCATTTCTTATAGGGCTCTATGGAGAATCTGGAAGGGAAGTTATCTGTTACGACATATTGATTTTGAAGTAC
The DNA here is from genome assembly GCF_964261635.1 of Lissotriton helveticus. NCBI lineage: Eukaryota > Metazoa > Chordata > Amphibia > Caudata > Salamandridae > Lissotriton > Lissotriton helveticus. The sequence goes on from NC_136057.1 coordinate 1,613,802,225, forward strand.
TTGCTGTGGTGATGTCTCTCCTTGGTTCTATGCCTTTAACACCTGATGTCGCACTATGAATTGACATTACTAATTGAAATGATCTATGCTGCTTTTTTGTTTATTTGTATTCTGCAAAGGAAAACAATTTTCGTTTGGAACTACACCTTGGGATGGATATATACACATTTATTTTATTTTCATATGGTAATACAGATTTGGTTTATTAAATCCAACTGTAGGGGCACATTTTACATCAACAGGGTCTATGGGAATTATCTTCTAGAATATCATTATTTTTGGTTCCACGGTACAGCTTTATCTTTAACATCTTGTGGTCCTTCTATTTTTGGTCGGGCCTGTAAACATGATGGGGTTGCCATCTATGTGAGATGTCCCCAAACAATTAGTGCATATACAGATTGACTCAGTGACATATAATAGTTTTTGGCTTCAACCAGAGACATTGCATATAATGATGATTTACATTGCGATATTTTGCACATTTTAGATAATGGAAATACCGGCTTTTAGAAATTTTGATATTTCAATGTGATTTTTAAGTATTTATTTGGTACTTTTAACACATGCCGGTCCTTTTTGCACTTTGCACAAATTGTTTACATAATGCAGTGATTTGCACATTATATCTATGCTGCTAATATTCAATGTTCTCTGACCAACGTATACAGCAATCTTTGAGTCGATTGTAGTCTACGGACATAATGCATTTATGCAGATATCATTTGTAATCTTGAGATTTATTTATCAATTTGACAAAATGTGGAACCATTTTGCAATAACCGTGCAATAGAATTGAATTGTTTTTAACATTTGTATGAGGTATTCCAGTTGTCCCTGCAGTATGTTGTTTACTTCTATTAATCACATGGTGTATCTCACAACGTATAAAAATTAGGCTTTCAAAAATGCATTTCAATGTGATCAAGGGCATCTGCCCGAAACGCGTCAGTCCGCTGTATGCTTTTGAAGATTGGTGTTTTGAAATAAACTATCTTGCCTCAACTTTGGGATTCACTGGTCTCTGTTCGCCACTGGCTGGAGGTTCAGGGTCGTATCTTTGGATTATATATATATATGTATATATATATATATATATATATATATATATATATATATTTTGTTTTGTAACCTTGCTATGCGGCAGAGCTTTTGAATTAAATGGCTTTACCACGCTGCAATCTGGCTTTGAGTGCTCTTCTTTGAGGCGAGTCCTTGCTACGAGGGGACTCAAGAGTTTGAAAATGACGAAAAGACGAGGAAGACCCAAGTTTAGTGCAAATCTTTAAATATTTATTTCTGTGCTTGCCATATCGTCACGACGTGTTTCGGCAGATCCCTGCCTTGGTCACATGACAACAGTGTCGTGAGATACACCTCTATTTAAAGTGACAGTGCAAAAATAGGCATAAAAGAAATACTGTCAGTATTTTCTCACTTAACATTTCTGTAAAATACATAATCCAAGAATCAGTCAGTATTTCTTAATCAAACAATAATGTATAATACATAATATAAAATTGGTATATTGTAACAATGGTTTAAAGTGACATCTGTGCTTAAATGCGGTAGCCTTTGGCTTCTGTGTATCGAATAGCCAGACTCCTATTACGTATTTAACTAATTTTGCAATATTGCATCCCACTTTGACACCTCACCTCTGTCAATATCAAACATCTACCTTATATCACATTTGATATCTAATCCATCATTGTATGTATTTAATCTGAATGCCTATACAATATACACAGTGTATCCCTAGAACCAACCCCTTAACTCAATTATTTATTGTGATATTTTTTTGTACTTTGTGTATTTTTTTTTTATATATAGAACTAACAAACAGAAAAGTGCTCCCTAAACGTATAAAATAAAATGAAACAAAAGAGTCATCAAGGCACTATTGTGCAGCCAACCTATTGCAGAGACCACTATAGCTTTGATTAAGCTTAGAACGTATGAAAACAGGTTTCCATTATTTTGGATAATAAGATTCCATACTCATGATCATGAAAGATTCCCACAATTAATCAATATGCCAACCGGTAAACAATTAATTCATCCATAAATAAAGTAGAAATCTTTAAAATCTCGTTATCATCATAGGCTATAGTATCAAAAATATATCTCTCTATTTACAATAAGAACAGTGTTAAAAGAAATTCTGTATTTCATTTCTTATATACATAGTTTGATAATGTTATAGAAAATCCTGATAGCCTACTTTTTCAAGCAAGTTGGATGGAATTAGAACAGTTAATGGTCATAGTACCTAATTTAGTTACATGTGTCTGTATAAGTTAGTTCTGTCAACCCAGGTAGGTATATAGATCCTCACTCATATTTAAACCATTTGGTTGTTTCGTATTCAATAGGAGAATATAATGAGTCTCTAGTCTACGCAACATCTCCTCTCTGTCCCCTCCTCTCCGTTGTATCGGTACCGTATCCAACAGGAAATATCTGAGGTCTTTGGGTTTGCCACCATGGACATCATGGAAGTGACGGGCCACAGGGTAGCTCTGGTCATTATTATTAATTGCCCTTATATGCTGTAATATACGTCTGTGACCCGGCAACTTAGAACTCCCTACATATTTCAAATTGCAACTACACTCCAAGACGTACACCACATACTCACTTTTACAAGTGAGATGATGTTTGATACTTTGTGGTGTTGTGCTGAAGGCAGTAAGATAAGAGGTCCTATTCACTCCATATGTGCAAGCTTTACACTGAGGGCATTTATAAAATCCCTTCCGTGCCAAAGATAAACCTGTGGAGTCCTTATACTCAGGACTGCTCTTTACCAATATGTCAGCCATGGAGGTGGCCTTACGATATGTGATTGCAGGAAACTCTGGGTGATGACTACCTATCACCGGGTCATCCTTTACCACATGCCAATTACGCTGTATGATTTTACGTAAATCCTTATGCTGTCTGTTGTAGGTCAGAATCAGCCTGGGAGGTTCATGAGTTGTTTGGGCATTAGCAATCTCTGGTTGCCTACGATTGACCGTACTTTCTATGAGCTCCTCCCTTAGTTTGACATTGGATTTGGCAATTGCAGCATCAATCACTTTTGCACCATAGCCCCGCTCTAAGAACCTGGCCTTGCTCTCCTGCTGATGCTTTCTGAGTTCCTCCTCCTCGCTGCATATTCTGCGCAGCCTAAGCATTTCCCCGTACGGGATGCTGTGTATAAGGTGTCTAGGGTGTGCGCTAGTTGCATGTAGCAACGTATTCCCTGCAGTCTCTTTCCTAAACAAGGTTGTACATATCTTGTTTTCAACTATATTTACTGACACATCCAAAAAGGATACCTGACAATTGCTTATAGTGTGCGTCAAATGTAAGTTAATGTCATTAACATTGATCTCTCTAATAAAATCCATGGCTTCTTCTCTGGTACCTTTCCACACAATTATCAGATCATCTATGTATCTGAGCCAAGAAACAATTTTTTCTGTGTATATATCCGTATATTGCCTCTTGAGGACCAGTTCTTCCCACCAGCCCATAAAGAGGCAAGCGTAGCTGGGGGAAAAACTGGCCCCCATTGCTACCCCTTGAACTTGGCGATACATTTGCTTATTAAACAAAAAATAGTTGTGTTCCAAACAGAAAGTTAATAGGTCCATGAGCATTCTGTTGTGTTCTGCAAACTCCATATTCCTTTTACCTAGGAAATGTTTCACTGCTCTTAACCCATCTTGGTTCCTGATGCAGGTATACAGCGATGACACATCTAGGGTGATGAGATAATACCCATCTTGCCAATTGATTTTGTTGATCTTTAGTAAGAAATCTCCTGTATCTTTTATAAAAGATTCCAACCCCACCACATGCTCCTGTAAAAATTAGTCGATGTACCTGGATCGATTTTCAAGTGGGCCATCACAGGCTGCAATTATAGGGCGACCAGGAGGTTTTGCACGGTCCTTATGTATCTTCGGTATAAAGTATATTACTGGTGTTTTGGGGAATTCTTTTTTCAGATACTTGAACTCATCATTGTTTAACAACCCCAAGCTCTTCCAAGCCAGTAATTTAGTACATAGGTCATCTTGCATACGTTTGTAGTTAAGTGGTGTGCTGGTGACATAGCATTGGGTATCCCCTAAATGTTTGTTTGCTTCAATGAGATATTCAGAGAGGGGCCACAACACAATATTCCCTCCTTTATCCGAATTTCTTATTACGACCTTATCTTCACTTTTCAATTTGTCAACTAATAGTCCATATTTGATTTCTTCATTGGAACGTTGTCTTTTTGTTGATTGGATTCTCCTGTTCAGTTTTTTCACTTGTGCCACTACAATTTCATTAAAGACATCTATCGAATCTTTCATCATAATTGGCACAAATTTCGACTTGTTTTTGAAAGGTGTTTCCGGTTTGGTGTTACTTAAACTACGTACTTCTTGTGAAGTCAAAATTGGAAAGGGTGTTACAAAAATCTCACTTTCCTGTGAAGTTTGATATTGCGATGCGATGTCCGGTGAATTGATGATGCTTTGAGCCGCAGCTAGAGTTTCAAAATCACTAGACACCAGATTAGTGTACTTGTTCCCTGTGTCAACCGTGGGTGTGTTTTTCGATTTGCCCCTAGTTTGCAGCTTGTGGAATTTCTGGAGCTTTAATTTACGGATAAACAGATAGATGTCAGCTCTGGATCGTGTATATTGGAAGTTGGATTCTGGGCAGTAAGATAAGCCTAGTGACAGTAATTGCTTCTCCGCCACTGTGAGGGTCACTTCAGACAAATTGATGATGGTATTAGAGTTCGTTCCAACCTCCGCCATATTGTCTCTTCCTCTGCTCATTGATTCTGATTTTTGTTTTTCTTTTTCCATGAACCCCGGTTCCAACTTCCTCGCAATGTCGCGTTTCCTCTGGGCGGTCCTCCTCTCCCGCCTGCTCCTGGTGCGCCGTTTTTTGCCGGCTGCGCTGTTGTTGCAGAGCGTAGAGTCTCCCGCCTACTCTGCCGTATATACTCCAGTTCTTCCCCCATCGTAGGTTTAATAGCATTACTGCTTCCCTCTCCTTCCTCTGAGCCACTTTCTGTGTATACACTTGACCCCGAGATCAAGGAGGTTTCTGGTGCAGTGTTTACTGATTGATGCGATGACCCAATGGGTTGATTAGGCATTTTGCCTGCATTCTGCCTCGCCACATCGTATTTTCGTGAAAACGTAAAAATCCTTCCATTTTCGTAATCCTCCTTATCTCGTCTAAATTTGTACATTTTTCGCACTTTGATTTTTTCATCCTCTTTTTGTAAGCGTTCTTCCATTTCCTGTTCAAACTTGTCTTTGATTTCTTGTGGGTCATTGAGCGCCTCTATTTCTCTGCGCAGCAAGTCGATATTGGGAAAAATTTCTTCGCGGTCACTCTCCGCATGCCTCACTAGAATCTCCACCAACCTCCTGGAGTTATCTAAATTGCATTCTGCCCATTCAGCCATTAAGCGGGGATTCGGTGTGTCATAATTAGGGGCTATCATTATCCTGAGCCCTCGAGGTATGCGGTTGACATCCAAATAGCCTCGTAAAGATTTAGCCTCCCATCATTTAGCTGTTTCCCTGCGCATTAGTTTTTCAAGCGCTTTGTATTTGTCTTTTATTCCTGTTCCTCCGGCAGCTATGTTTAAGCCGGTAACTGTCTCTGTCTGCCTTGGCTGCACAGCCTCGTCAGAGAACATTCCTGCCGCTGCATGTTTGCGGTTCTTAACTGCTACCGCCGACATGACAAAATTGCACGTATTGGTTTTGCCGCTTTTCGCCACTGCTTGCTTCGCACACAGATATCGAGCTATCTTTTGCCCGTAGCTACTTGGGTGCACACCTCCTCACCTGCTGATTGTCTCGGACTGCCTTGCCACAGGATCCGTTGCCGCTTACTGCAGCTACCGAGCTCCCGCTCCTCCGAGCTTTGCCTGGCTGCCGGAAATGGGCGACTCCTTCTTCCTGGTCTCGCCAGGGCTTCCACTACAGCAGGGGGCTCCGAAGGTTTCCGTTTTCCGGTGCATTCAAAGCAAAGCACCTTAATTCCGCAAGGCTGTTCACGGAACGCCAGTACCAGCAACCTTCCTTCTGTCTCCAGAGCCAACTTGTCGAGGAGGGGGTCTTCTTCGCTGGGGAAAGCTGTCCAGCGCTATATGCTGCAAGGCTCGTCTTCAAGGGGACGAAAAGACGAGGAAGACCCAAGTTTAGTGCAAATTTTTAAATATTTATTTCTGTGCTTGCCATATCGTCACGACGCGTTTCGGCAGATCCGTGCCTTGATCACATGACAACAGTGTCGTGAGATACACCTCTATTTAAAGTGACAGTGCAAAAATAGGCGTAAAAGAAATACTGTCAGTATTTTCTCACTTAACATTTCTGTAAAATACATAATCCAAGAATCAGTCAGTATTTCTTAATCAAACAATAATGTATAATACATAATATAAAATTGCTATATTGTAACAATGGTTTAAAGTGACATCTGTGCTTAAATGCGGTAGCCTTTGGCTTATATATATATATATTGCTACGTTTCTTCTCACCCCATGTACATCGGCTGAAGTCACGGCACAGCAACAGGTAAGTTGTAAACTTTTTTACTTTATTCACAAACCATGTGCAAAGTTTTAGCGTGCATCAAAAAAACGGACGGTTACACGTTTCGGCTACTCCTAGCCTTCCACTGGACCAGGAGTATATATATATCCGAACAACTCCTGCCACTTCCGAATCCCGCCAGCGGCGGTACGGTGAAGAAGGAGGCACAGACCCCGCAGTTTTTAGGCAAAGATCTCCTTTTTATTTTAGACCCAACACAACGCGTTTCAAGCCCTCAAGCCCTTGTTCACGTGCAATATGTGTATACTCCATCATACTTTTTAAAGTTAAAAGTAGACACACCCCTTGACAAACATCACAGGTCACATGATCATGTGTATAGAAAACAGACTATATATACAAGGCTTATATTTGTCGTGATAAAGCCTTTAAGCATACCTCCATATTTCATTATTTGTTATATTCATTAGAGCACATAAATATATTATAAATATAAATATATATGTGCAAAAAAGCTATTTTTAATTCTATAACATAATTCAATATTTGGATGAATCCAACATATGCATATCTTGTATAGTCGTTTATATTGACATCTAACTGGATGAATCCATACAAAAGTCATGTGTTAAACTCTGTGGAAAATACTTTATCTTTTTGTTTTTTCTTTTTTAGTGCAAAGTGGGTGCATATTGTGCAAAATGTGCAAATATAAAGTGCTTAAGTAGACGACAAATAACTATATATAATTCCAGATCTGATCAAGTCATTAATAAATGCAAACAATATATATATATATATATATATATATACACATCACAAAGATCTCTATATCAGTAAAATGCCAACAAGGGACACAATACCTTTAAAAAGACATATAAAAAGTATATAAACTTGCATTAAAAAGAAGCTATATCTACTTCAACCAGATCTAGAGGGAAAAGAAGAAAATTAAAAATTCATCAAAATAGATTCATATTTACATCAAAGCTAATTCATCCAAATCAGAGATATATCTTATATATATATAAGATACAGGTGATCACAGGAGTCTGGAGAGACTACTTCCCCGAGATCCCCAAGACCCCCTGCCTTTCTCACGAACATCTCTAGGGCCCCCCTAACGAAGAATCCGAAAAAAGAGGAGACCTCCACCAACTGCATGCTCATAAATTGCAGATCAGCTATCAAACATGCGACAGAGCTGGCAGAATCAATCCTTAGAATCCTTACACACGACGTAGACATTACGTTCATCACCGAGACTTGGCTAAATGACCTCTCTTACCCAATCGTGGATATGCTGCTGCCACCAGGCTTCATAATCATTAACAAAGACAGAAAGGACCAACGCGGAATAGGCGTAGCAATCAGTCACAAGAACAACATCTCCATAACGGAAACCGACACCTTCAACTATAACTCTTTTGAATACCTATCCACCGACATTAAGACAAATGACAAAAAGTCTCTACGCTGTCCTCTCCTATACCACCCACCAGGCAACACCAACATATTCGGCGAACACCTGTCTGACCTGATTGCAAAATGCTCACTCCGCGACACAAGCAACCTAATTATGGGGGACCTCAACCTTCACTGGAACGAAGAAAACAACTCTCTAATCCTAACTCTGAAGGATCTCCTCCTCACCAACAACCTCACCCAACACTGCTCAGAGGAAACTCACAACAGAGGAGCAATCCTAGATGCCATTATTGCCCAAAGAGACACAATCACGATCGACCACATTCTGCCTGTTGACTGGTCCGACCACCACATCATCCTATTCCACATCAACCAAACGACTTGAAAACAATCCCTTACACATGACCCTCCCAAATGGGTGTGAAACCTCAATCAGATTCCCTTGGCTGACCTACAAGAAAAGGTTAGCTCACTCACCCATCCTCACAGAGCATCTCTCCACAACAGAACTCACCGCCATCTACAACAGAAATATGACCTCCAGTCTGAACCAATTTGCCCCATTGAAACTAAAAAAGAGTCAGGAACACTACATCCAGTTCCTGGTTTAACACAGACATCAACGCTGAAAGGCGACAACTTCCAAAATCCTCCATGATCAACTCAAATCAGTTTGTGCGAATTATACAAACCACATAAACAACTAAAAATCTGCATTTTTCTGCAACGCTCTAAACAATGCAAAAAACAGGCCTAAAGAACTCTTCAACCTCATTAGGCAACAAACCTCCAAGCCCCCTAAATCCTCAGGTCAGGCCTCCAAAGAGCGATGTGACAACTTCGCAAACTTCTATAACGACAAAATCACCAAGATCTAGCTTTCACTGGACAACTGCAACTACCTCAGTCCCCCTCTCACGATCCTCCCACCAGGAACAGAAGACCCCACACCCAAACAACCCCCTAAAACCTGGAAACCCTTCATCCCCAACTCGGATAAGGAGATACTCAATCCAATCTCCTCTTCCTAACCTTCTACTCATGTCCTAGATACTATTCCTGCCCAAATGGCCCAAAAACTTAACCTCTCCCTAGCCCCGCTCTGAAGCAAAATCATAAATAGCTCTCTAAGAACGGGGGACATTCCAGAATGCCTGAAAGTTGGCCATGTCACTCCACTACTGAAAAAGCCAGGCTTGGACACCAATGATCTGAACAACTTCCTACCCGTCTCCAACCTCCCTCTCCTAGCCCAAATCCTAAAAAGGTGCGTCCTCCTACAACTGACTCAACATATGGACAGCATCACCCAGCTAGACCCCCACCAATCAGGCTCCAGAAAAGGCTGTAGCACTGAGACCGCGACAAAACAGACATCTTACTCATTTCTAACAAAGAAGAGAACCCCCAAATCCTAGACTGGCTAAAAGCTATTGATTCTCTCAATGGCAATCTCATGCCGGCTGACTCTGTTAAATCGCTAGGAATCACCCTAGACCCAAAACTTGACATGACAAAGCACATTAAGAACTCAGCACAAAGTGCCTTCGTCAACATGAAACTACTCAACAAAATAAAACCCTTCATCCCGCCCAAGGACCTCAAACAAGCGACTCAATCACTGGTGCTGTCTAGACTTGATTACGGGAATGCAATCCTCACAGGTACAGCTAAATCACACCTAGCTCCACTCAGAACAACTTTCAACTCAGCAGCTAAAATGGTCACCGGAGTTAAGAAATACGATCATATTTCACCCACACTCAGAGAACTGAAATGGCTCCCAGTCGAAATGCGAGCCAGCTTCAGAACTGCCTGCCTAACACACAAAGCCCTGCACAGAGGGAAGCCAGAATACCTGCTCTGCAAACTCAAGAAAGCCAGCCAGGCAAGGAACCTCCTCCGGTGCACTAACACGCTACTCCTCATCCCTATGAAAACACGTAAACAAAAAAACGCAGTCCGGTCCTTCGCTGGAAATGCGCCAGAAATCTGGACCTTCATTACAGTCCATATCAGGACTAACTCCTCCTTTGTAAAATCCAAGAGACAGCTCAAAGACCTCTTCCTCAATCGTTCCCTCCCTAACTGATAGCAGTCATCGAAACTCACAAACCAGCACACTGCCGCTCCCTGCTATCGGGATATTAACACCTTTTCCTCCTCGCCTCCACGAGTGGAAGTGCCCTTGTCACCCCTCCCCAAAGGAGAAGCGGTGCAATTCAACAGACACACAACTTAAATACTACCTGACCCCCTTGTATCGCTGGGTACATTGTACTGAGACTTGAAATGCGCCTTGAGCTAATATGATTACTTTTGTCTAGATTGAATGTATCTCACAGGCCGACTGTTGTGAAGCGCTCCGATACCTTTGGGTCTGGCTCGCGCTATAGAAAACTCCTAAAATAAAATAAAAAAAAATATATATATATATATTTTTTTTTTACTGGTATATATATTTTTATATATATATATATATCTTCAAGGTACGTAGATGTGGAGTTAAGAGGAGTAAATAGTACATTTATAGTTACCTTCACAGTATTATGGTATTACATCCTCTAGCTAAAAAAAATTTGTAGAACAAGATTTTTTTACTCGATATTCCACTACACAACCCACCTGTGACGAGGGGTGCCAGCCCGGAACCAAGAAGGGAAACGCTCTAATAATGAAGACTAGGGATAGACCTGTCTCACCTCTCTTCCCACAGCAGCCAGAAAATTGGAACAGGGCCTAGCCACCACTCTTCCTACTTGCAGAAGAAAGTGGACCCTGCTTCTTTAACTGGGCCGAATTTACGGAAAGGCCCGCCCCTTGGATGCCGCCACGGAGTCAGAGCCGGTAAAACCAGGAAGTGAAGAGAGGAAGGTGTGTCCTACACCCGGAGGAGGAAGCGAGGACGGAGAGAGAGCAGAGCCGAATGAGGGGAGGAAGCCTGACAAAGCTACAGGAGAGGAACCAACCCGACATCTCCCGGAGCCAGGAGGCCAACGACATGGCGTATCGCCCAGCCACGCTTCAGGGGAAGCGTGGCTCACACAGGTACGTTCACGTATCTTGGGTTGGGCGGGTAGGAAGGGTTTTAAGCCACCATAACCTCACCGGAAAGAAACCCAGTCACTCCCCTTCCTGAGCCCTACCGACACGAGGTACCCAGTTATTCTTTTGTTTTTGGGCACCGTTTGACTCCTCACTACCCTTCCCTTGATCACTGTATATATTTGGACACCCGACTGAATCCAGTCTTTATCTTTTCCTTTTAGGCCTACTCTGGACCTGCGACTGGCCCTGTGATCACCCTGGAGTGGAGGAAAAGAGGAAAAATCCTTCTTAGAGGGCCCGTATCCCCGGAAAAGGAGCAGGAAGCGTCCCTACCTTATTATAGACTCAGTACAAGGAGAAAGAAACAGATAAAACCAATAAAACCTGGGTTAACTCAATTGAACGTCTCCGCAATTTCCTCTAACCCGCTAACACTGGTGGAGAATGCGGGCAGAGAGGTAGCCATCTGTATTGAAAAGATGGAGGATCTTTTGCAGCACCTAGTAAAAGGCCAAGAACAGCTAGGATGGGCTGTAGAACAGCAACTAACGTCCGTCCAAGCGGATAGAGAAACATTCAAAACCACGATCTCAGCCCAAATTGAGGGGTTACAGAAAATGATAACGGACCCCATGGCGCCCCCGTACCGGGAACCCGAAAGTCCCCATCCCAGTCCATCGGGGATATCCCTCCAGAAATACATACCAGGAGAAGACCCTGACGTGTTTCTTCTCAATTTCGAAAGGGCTGCCCATGCATGCGGTCGGCCCCTTGAGAAGTGGCCGTTTTTTTGGGCCCCCCCTGTAGTCTGCGGAGGCACAGGCAGCATATCAGGTGGCCAACGCCTCTGGGGACGTCCCCTATGCAACCGTTAAAACAATCATCCTAGACCATCTAGGACTTGACTCAGAGGCTTATCCCATACGCTTTAGAAAGGAGAGGGGCACGCCAGGGGAAAATCCAAAGACCTTGTTTTTTCGTTTAAAAATGGTCTCTGACAAGTGGCTCACCCCGCGGTATCATCCAAAGAGGCAATCATGGACAAAATATATTTGGAGCAGTATTTGGAGGCGTTGCCGTATAACACTCAGAAATGAATGCGCCAGCACTCCAACCTGACTACTGCTCAAGCCATGGAAACGGCCGCTACATTCGCCAGGGCTCAACCCCGGCTGCATCCCTGGGAACCCGACAAAACCTCCCGACTACCGACCAACAAGATGGAAAAGAAACCTCGAACAGGCAGTTAAACATACTACCCCCGCCCCTCAAACCTGATATACCCAGTTTCAGGGGGCCACAATGTTTCGAATGTGGGGCCTGGGGGCATATCGCCAGACTATGCCCCCAAAGTAAGAGGGCAGAAGAACCCATGGAAGTGGGGTACCTCCACAAGACCTTTCTATACTCGGCTGAACTAGGAGGAGCATACCATGTGAGAGAAGGGTGAATGGGGAAGAAATTAAGGCTCTCCTTGATTCAGGCTGCAAACAGTCCGTAATAAAAGGGGTGTTCGTTAAGCCCAACCAGGTGCTTCCCAATTCCTGGGTATATATTAAATGTGTCCATGGGGATATATAAGCATATCCAATAGCAAACATAACCTTAGAACTGACCAGGGGAAAGGCTTGCACTGTGAGGGTGGGGGTTCTCGAGACCCTTCCAGAGGAGATCATCATTGGGACAGACAACCCTAATGTCCTAGAGTTGTTCACCCACACCCTCAAACTGTCTTCTTCCCAAAAGCAACTGAAAGGCAAAGATCCTTCTGCTGTTCCGGCCTTACTATCCCCTGAGCCTTGGGCAACCGATAGAAGTTTTATATTCGTCCAAGCTAACGACGCCACACTGTTCAATGCCTGGGAACAGGCTCATAATACCCAAGACACCCCTGACCCCAGGTTTCCCCGTTTCATTATCAGGGAAGGGCTCCTCTATAGGCATGGTGATAACGATGACCCTCTTCAGCTCCTCATACCCATGTGCTTTAGGGAACAAATCATGTTTTATGCCCATACACACCTATTAGCTGGACACATAGGGAGTGAGAAAACCACACAAAATGTATTAAGGCAATTCTATTGGCCGGGGATTTACAAAGATATTAAGACCCATTGCCAGTCCTGTGATGTATGTCAAAAGAGGAACACCCACCGCCCACCCGCCGTTCCATTGCACCCACTCCTGATAATAGGCACCCTGGTTGAAAGAGTGGGGATGGATTTGATAGGGCCCCTCCCTAGAACCAGGAAAGGAAATCTATACGCGCTTGTCATTGTAGACTACTCCACCAGATTCCCCGAGGCCTTTCCCCTGAAAGTCCCTACCTCCCGAGTCATAGCGGAGAAGCTTATCGAATTGTTCTCCCGGGTAGGGTTCCCTAAAGAGATCTTAACCGATCAAGGCATGCCCTTTGTGTCCAGGCTGATGCAGGAGGTATGCAAGTTGCTGGACCTTCGACACATTAAAACATCAGTGTACCACCCGCAAACGGACGGACTGGTCGAGCGCTATAATGGCACCCTCAAGTCCAACCTCAAAAAGATGCTTTCTGTAAATGGGACGGAGTGGGATCGTATACTACCCTTGGCTCTGTATGTCATCAGAGGACAAACCCAAAGTAGTCTCGGGTGCTTGTCATTTGAACAACTATATGCCCGCCAGCCCAGAACACTCCTCGAGATGACCAAGGAAGCGTGGAAAACAGAAGACGCCGGGGAAGAACGCAACATATTGGAATACAGCCAAACCCTGAAAAACTAACTAGGGAAAATACGAGAGTTGGCATATTCCAACTTGGAGAAAAGTCAGGAGAAACAAAAAACATTCTATGATAAGGGAAAATGTTGGAGAAGACTAGAGGTGGACGACTGGGCTCTGGTCTTGCTTCCCTCCAGCACAAGAAAGTTTCAGGCAGAATGGATGGGGCCTTATAAAGTGACCGGAACAGTAGTAAGAACAAGTATAGAATCCAGATCTCCACCCACAAGAACCAGATCTACCATATAAATTCACTGAAAAAGTGGATTGGACGTCCCGCAAAGAACAGCCACCTTACCATACCCACGGGCTCTTCCCCTAAGTCGACACTAGAACTACTGGTGGTAAACGACAAACTCAGAAGGCAAGGACAAGAAGGTCTGCAGAAAGTTCTGTTACCTTTCTGTCCTCCGTTTTCCGACCTCCCTGGGAAGACCTCGGTGATTGAACATCGAATCAAGACCCCGCCGGGAGCCCTGGTCAAACATCGACCATATAGGATTCCAGCCGCTAAAAGAATGGACGTACGGAAGGAAGTGCAAGAGATGCTGCGTTTCGTGGTGATAAGACCGTCCAGGAGTGAATGGTCCTCACCAATAGTAATGGTCCCAAAACCAGATGGGAGTACCAGATTTTGTATGGACTTCCGCGCCTTGAACCGTATATCCTCATTTGACGCATACCCAATACCCTGCATCGACGAGCTTATAGAAAAGCTTGGAGAAGCCAAATACATCAGTACGTTAGACTTGACCAAAGGCTACTGGCAAGTGCCCTTAAAAGAAGAGGCAGCTTTTGTAACACCAGACGGGCTCTATGAGTTTAACGTGCTCCCCGGCACTCACGCAACTTTTCAGCGCCTCATGAACAAAGTCTTACGGGAACACCATGCCTTCAGCTCTGCGTACCTAGATGACATCATAATATTTAGTCCGTCTTGGGAAAGTCACCTTGAGCACCTGCGAACCATCCTGGGAGCCTTAAAGGATGCTGACCTTCATGTGAATTCAAAGAAATCGCGCATTGGCTATCAAAAAGTTAAATATCTGAGGTATCTACTTGGTCACGGAGTGATTGAGCCACAGATCGAGAAAGTACGGGCGATTGCAGAAACCCCTTTCCCCAAAAATAAAAAGGAGATGAGGGCCTTCCTGGGGCTTATCGGGTATTACCGCCGTTGTATCCCCTCCTTTTTAGAGATAGCAGCTCCATTGACCGACACACTAAAAAAAGACTCCAAACCCAAAATATATCAATACCCAACATCCTCCATGAGGGGCGCATTAAATTCCCTAAAGAGAGCAATCACTACAAGTCCGGTGTTAACCTCCCCGGACTTTACCCGTCCCTTCCTCCTACACACCGACGCATCAGAATATGGGGTGGGAGCTGTCCTATCTCAACTGTCTCCTGAGGGGATAGAAAATCCAATACTCTACATCAGTAGAAAGCTTTTACCTCGGGAGTTAAAATACCCAACCATCGAGAAGGAGTGTCTCGCTATAAAGTGGGCTGTGGGACAAATTAAGATATTATCTCGAAGGGCACCCATTCACCCTATATACAGACCATGCTCCTCTTAAGTGGATGAGCCGCAACATCTCCCAAAATCCCCGGATCCTGAGATGGTTTCTGTCCCTCCAACCCTTTTCCTTTACAGTATGTCATCGGAAGGGAACCGATAATGATAATGCTGACTTCCTCTTTCGATTCCCTCTCCCCAGTCGGGAGAAATCCAGGGGGGGTGGTATGTGATGAGGGGGGCCAGCCGGGAACCAACGCTCTAATATTGAAGACTAGGGATAGACCTGTCTCACCTCTCTTCCCACAGCAGCCAGAAAATTGGAACAGGGCCGAGCCACCACTCTTCCTACCTGCAGAAGAAAGTGGACCCTGCTTCTTTAACTGGGCCGAATTTACGGAAAGCCCCACCCCCTTGGAGGACGCCATGGATTCAGAGCCGGTAAAACCAGGAAGTGAAGAGAGGAAGGTGTGTCCTACACCCGGAGGAGGAAGCGAGTACGGAGAGAGCAGAGCCGAATGAGGGGAGGAAGCCGGATAAAGCTACAGGAGGAAACCAACCCGACGTCTACCGGAGCCAGGAGGCCAACGACACGGCGTATCGCCCAGCCACGCTTCAGGGGAAGCGTGGCTCACACAGGTACGTTCGCGTATCTCGGGTTGGGCGGGGAGGAAGGGGTTTAAGCCACCATAACCTCACCGGAGAGAAACCCAGTCAAAGTATTGCTGCACGATTTCAAGACGAATGAAGACATGACTTTGGGCAATTTCCGTACACGGGAATATTAGAACCTCGAAACAATCCTCGCGGCTTCAACACTACTTAGTACGAGTCATTCTTCTGGTCACTTTCCTATCAAGAATACAGTGAATGATATACCCGGTACTTTGGATTCTGTATACATCTTAAAGAACGAGCAAGCGAGCATTGTTCTTTTAAGGACATCGCCCCTGATGAAGGGACTAGCTCCCGAAATGCATTGGGCATCGGCTTCAAAAATAGGATCTGTATGAAGAAACGATTTTTCTGAACTTACTTTCTTGTAAATAGGTTCTTTTAGAAAATCACGTGACATGCTATGAAATGAAATAGTGTCAATCAAAATAGATGTATAAACATTGAAAATTAGGCAATGTATGTTTATTTATGAAGTATCATGAATGAAATATGGAATTTTGATACACATATATGAGTTACAAAATTGGAATAATAATAAATGTTCACAACATGTTAAAATTTTGAGACTGTGTAAACATGTGGAAATAATTTTCTTTCCAAGGGAACAGTGCGCATTACGTGTAGATTTGTTCTGCATCCTATAGTCCTCTCAGCAACAGTGTTAGCCAACACTTGTGTGTAATGTAGCACCCCAACCAGATCAATTTATCAGCGTAATTGATTTAATCTAATTATAGTAGATAACTACAGGAGTGCGCCTCTACCTTTCAGTACAAGTAGTTTGTTGTACATTACATATGTCCTCAATGCTGTACTCTTTTGTTGCATACATTGTGTCCCTTGTGTCTTAACCACTGGACTTTTTTTCACTATTTCTCTACAGAGGGCAGCAGAAATGGAGGGGAAGCCCAACAGCACCTGCCAGCAGACAGACACTTGGCCATTGAGCAGTGGGAGGAGTGACATCAGTAGATGAATAGTCTGTTCCCCAAATGTCAGCTTGATTGCCAGGCAGGTTTTCCAGGAGTCAGGCATGGAGGAAGATGTTATGGTTCTCAACATCACTAAGGGCAAGGAAGAAAGCAAGACTGGCAGTTATCCTTTCCGGGGGCAGTAGATGGGGTAAATGTATGACTTCCAAACATAACCTCACACTGCTACCACATACTTCTTCACTCCTCCTCCTCAAACAGTGGGTGCTCACCAAAACTACAGCGGTTGAGAGGACGGTTTACACCTAACAAACCTGAGCCCTTACCAGTGGCGTAACAAAGGTCCCCCGCAGCACCTGGAGTGTGTGGGGCCCTCGAGCTCCAGGGGGCCTCCTCAGCACAGTACCCTGGCTGAGAACTCTAGAGTGAGTCGGCAGGGAGGGCCCTCCCTGTACTTTACAGGGGTCCACCTCAAGTTTAGTTACGCCATTGGCCCTTACATGTACTCCCTATGCCAGCCCGACCCATCCCCCTATGGGGGCAGATCTTGGGCGGCTAATCCACGGGCACATGAGAAGTTTGTTATTTTTACACGAGTGCTGGGCTGCGCCGCACAGTTAACTAATCTGCTTACTCATCTCAGAATGTCTCTATGTTTTCTTCAAAACCCATCCCTTCCCATCTATTTTGTTAATAAGCCTTCCCCATTACATCACTCCTGCCCCTCTTGTGTCAAATTCCCACCAGGAGGTGTTGGATAATGCTTCCCTTTCTCTTGTCACTATGCCGTGCTGTAGGACATGGTGTCCTTTACTGATGAATCGGTAGTAGACAAAAGCTAGGAAGCTGTGCCTTCAAACTAGGAGAGCCCAATCTATCAATGGTTGGGGGAAGCAATTTGTGTTTTTCACTTTTTTACTTTGGGACACTCCTTTGTAGGGAATTTCATTTCACAATGGATTTTGTTGTTTTGTTTTGCTAAATGGATTGCATTTCTTCTTGAATATTGGTAATTGTGGTACTTTTTTTAGATTTTTATCTTGAACTTTGATTAGGTTGCACTGTTTTGTACTGTTTTTCAAACATGCTCGAAGTCAGTGAATGGGTCTTAGCATTTGGACTTCAGTGGAAACCCACTGAATCACTACTAGAAGCAGGGGGCCCCAGACTAAGCATCATCTACAATTTGAACCCCAAAACAATACACATAAAACAGAAATAAATATACATTAAACAAAACACAAATTATGAAATATTTTCTTAATTCACTCACAAATAGTAAAAAAATTGAAAATTGAGGAAATATAATAAAGATATAGACTGTTTTATGACAACTAATAACGTCCCCGATAAATAAGTAAAAGGAATGATGTGGGAGTTGAGTGATCCCTGAGTAAGATGATAAACATAGTGCTGTGGTAGCAAGAGAGCGATTCCTCGATCCTAATGGGGCGTAAATTTCCACACACCACTAATAAATAGAAGCTATGGCACCAAGCAGAAACAAATAGTTCTGCACCTTTAGTTACAGACCACCAACAAAGTAAAAAAAAATACAGAACAAGAACTGTAGCGTCCTCCCCAGTCTGGGAGCATGCAAAGGACCATGCAACACATGGAGCTCCGGTTTGCATGTCATTATTCAAATGCATGCACATGTTAACTGAACGTACAGCGTCATTAACTTTATTGGCCACACCCAGACATACCCCAGTACCTTCCATTGAATTACATGATGCTTGTAAGGAGTCCGCCGGGGACTACTAGAGTCAGGCAGTTACACAGATGACACGCTTTCAGGTTCCCTTTCAACTTGTTCATTGAGGCTCGGAAACCACACTCAATCCCCGAGGGCTCTCTTGGTGGTAGAAATACCACGGTGTCCTTTGTGTGCTAGTTCAATTACTTGTTGCCTCAGGCTCTCAGGTATGACTATTCTCAACCCAAACAGTATAATACCATCTTGCATGATGGAAAGTTCTTCTTGAACATTTTTAAACTTTTGATGTTCAACATCATCCGTGAGAGGTTGAGTATGGTTTCCCCCATGACTGTGTTGCAATAATGTCTTTCAGCGTGAGCATGTTTTGATCATCATTGGTGGTAGGGGTGATTTGTTCAATAGATAAAGCTGTAGGTGTGCTAGATTTTACTATGAAGTTAACATATGCTTCTGCTGCCTTAGATGTTGTGCTGTGATATTGTAACAGCAGTTGTGAAAAGTGGTCTGCAGGGTTTTGATCCTTCCTCGGCTTACGCACAATGGTGTAGTCGTAATCTTCAAGTCGCAACCCCCACCTCTCAATGTGAGGAGGCATCTTGGCGTTCGGAGTCCCAAAAATAGTGAGGAACGCCTGCTGGTCCGTGATAAAGGTGAAATGCTTTGTGTAGAGAAACACGTTGAAGTGTTCACAAGCCCATACTACTGCTAAGTTCTCCTTTTTGGGCCAAGAGTAAGCATGTCCAGTCTGAGATAGATTCCTGCTACCATAGGCCACAATGTGTCTCTGTGCATCTGGTTGTCCATTGAGTTGAGCAAGAATTGCGCCGAACGCCACAGGGATTGTATCTATCTACTACAGTTTCAGTGTGTCGTTTAGGATCAAAATAGGCCATTTCAGTTGCATTTTCAATGGAATGTTTAATTTGCCTGAAGCTTTGGTCACACCCAGAAAACCACTTAAAAGGAACATTCCGCCACTTAAAAGGAACATTCCGCCTTTTTAGGTGTCTCAGGAGGGGACTCACGGTGGCGAAATCACGAATGTGTCTGTAACAGTAAATGTACAATATGGGAGTGGTCCCAGTACAGAATTATTTATCATAAACACAACATACCGAAATCAAAAAACATATATGGCATACACAACTTTCATAGCTTACTGTTATTTAATCACAATGAACAAAACATTTTGATAGTTGAGTGCCCCAAATGGAAAGGAAGGGGTGTAAGAGAAGGGATTCAAGTGATTGATGTGAAGATGAACAGGTATAGAGAAAGAGTAAAGTACACATCTCGTGATCCTCTGCAATAATCAATGAACTGCTCCACTTTAAGTCACATTAATTCAAACAATGTCATTGGACTACATAGCCCTGCTTCAATGTTATCCCAGTGAAAGATCGCTGTAGAATGTGCTCGCGAGTACAGGAGATGTCAACGTTTCAACCCCAAATTGCTGTAGGTATCTAAAATCCTTACAAGGGGTCTGTTGGCTTAGTGCGTACTGTTCAGACATTGTTCGCTGCACCAAGCAATCTGCACTTTTGGCAAACATAACCCCTGTGCTTGCATTTGGGTCACCACGCTCGATCGGAGGTCTTCTTTCTTAATAGTGACTTGATGGCTCGCTTGGTTGAACATATACCTTTCATGATAGTCATTCGGAATTGGATTGAACTTGGCCTCCAATGTCTTCTTGATTTGACGGTATGATACTTCATCAGCTTGAGGCATTTTCTTGATCACTTCTTTTACTCCATCACCTGCTAGATTATTTAAGTATGTGATGATCTTTTTGTCATCTATTTCTTCAAGAGCATCTATGAAGTCATCGAATGTTTCAATCCAGGCAGTCCATCTGGTGGCATTATTCAGCTTTTTGGCGGTATCAAACAGTGATGGTTTCAAGAAAACGGCAGAGCTGTATTTTGCGTATCCTTCGGCCTCCGTTTGGCTTAGTGTGTACTGTTCAGACATTGTTCGCTGAACCAAGCAATCTGTACTTTTGGCAAACATAACCCCTGTGCTTGAATTTGGGTCACCACGCTCGATCGGAGGTCTTCTTTCTTAATAGTGAGTACTGGTTCCACCTCCTGTAACTGATTGTCACCAATATCAACTTTATGCATGGCACCTAGTTGTCACTGTCTTTAGCGCGTTCTGCTTTGCATCAATGAGGTCTCTGTATTACTCAGTGGCACAGTATCTCTTCTTTTGGATTTGCCAGAGAGTTTATGGTCCTTTGTATGGCCTTCACCTCCAGAGTGGCACTTTGACTCCACAGACACCACCCTTGCTTCCCAGGGTAAACATGGCACACAGGAGCAGTTAGCTAGACCACAGCAAACTCTCAGGGAGAGTAGTATTTCAGGGCACGTATCCCCTTCTCTTCGCCATTTGTAGCGTCCTACCCAGTCCGGGAGCATGCAAAGGACCACACCTTACACGGAGATCTGGCTTGCACATCTTTATTCAACTGCATTCAACCATTAGCTGAACATACTGCATCATGAACTTTATTGAACACACCCAGATACCTTCCAATCGATTAACTAATGCTTTTAAATTGTCCGCTGTGGACCACTCGAGTCCTTGTGCAGAAAAGCACACAACACAACAAGAACTACATGAGTCAACCACACCAGAGTGAAATGAGACAACAGTATAAACTCTGGCAGAGATCACCCAGGACTTCCTACAAAATTAAATATGAGCTAAGAATCAAGAATAATGATTTCAAAGCCTGTTTCAACAGCCTGAAAAGAGATCTGAGTTTCCTTGGAAAATGGGTGGAAGTATTTGAACAAACAGTGGACAAGAGAAGGGGGGAGTAGGACAGAGTGTTGAATCGTCTTATCTTGTTACAGGAGGAAAATTAAGAATTATAACTCAAACAGAAGGACTTGGAAAATTGAAATAAGCAGAGGAGCATCATGATAAGAGGTCAGCTGAGAAAAGCAGAAGGCCAAAGCATCTAAGGTTACATGTGCAACCTGCTTCATTGAATAAGGAGCTAATGAGATGAGCTGCTGCTGAGGCTGGACAGTACTCACAGAGCTAGCATAGAAGTAAAGCTGTTTCAGACATACTCACCAACGTTTCTTTCTTTGTAGACAAGGAGGAGTTAATGCCCTCAGCCCATGAGAAAGGGAAACAATCTACAAGGGTCGCAGATTCCAACTGTTCTTCTCGTGTAGTTCTCACTAATCCGTAGTGCCTGCTTGTTTGTTGGACAACATAAACTGTGGTTGAGGTGCCTAGACTGATTCGGACACCCCCGCAGGATAAGTTGGCCTAGAGACCAGCTAGCTCAAAGTGCCACTGTAGGCCCCCCTAACCTTACAAGGGAGCAAATGGTTTCTGGCAATCACTGAACATGACAACCCTAACCCTCAGGGCTTGTGGAAACAGAACAGAACCTTTTCGCTCAGTCACTCATGCTTACTTGTGCTCAGAGAAATAAACAGAGGATACCCAGCAGGACGTTTTTCAGTATATTTACTGAACCAATATTATTCTTGTATAGTATACATATGCTGCAATAATCAGTAGACATAAGCAGACGAAGGTGATTACAAGCAGTAAAAGAGTAAATAGTAGATACAGTTCTACCACGGTGCTAAAACATTGTATATATGCATGAATACAAACAAGACAGTAATCAGGTGTACTCCTACTATGCAAACCCTACTCTGAGTATACCTAGAGTGTGTGTAGGTGTGAAGCCAAGAATCCCCCCAAGAGACCATCCAACCCCATTATCGGACGGGAGAGAATGCAGGAGCCTGTCTTGGTCACGAACTGAACACCCGTCACAGAGATGCCAGACTGCTGCGTGGTGAAGTATCAGCATGCAGGGACCCTCGGTGTCAGCTGAAGTGCCTCCTCTGCTAATCTTTTGAGAGGCTCATTATTTATAGTAGAAAGCATCCTTGTGATGTGATGTGCCTGCTCCACAGTTTGGGAGTCTCAGGAGAAGCTCTGGCCTGGCTCAAGTCCTTCTTAAGTGATAGGACTTTTCAAGTCTTTGAGGGATCTCATGTCTCCTTAAGCAAGCCTTTGGGCTGTGGGGTACCGCAGGGCTCATCTTTGAGCCCATCGCTATTCAATGCGTATATGAGACCGCTGGCTGAGATCGTCCGTCCACATGGTATTAAGATCATTACATATGCGGACGACACTCAGCTAGTGGTCTCTCTTGCGCAGAGGAACTGCCAGCATCCCCAGACTGACTTAACAACCTGCCTGGAACAGGTTAAGAGCTGGATGACGATGTCGAACCTTAAGCTCAACGGTGATAAAACCGAGCTTATGCTTCTCGGCCCACCAGCCCTGCCTACCATAGATTTGTTATTGCCCACTAGTATGGGCGTGCCTCCTACACCCAGAGACGACATAAAAAGTCTTGGGGTATTGATGGATAAAACCTTGACCTTTAACACCCAGGCAACTAAACTGTCAGCGACCTGCTTCGGACTTATCCGGATGCTGAAGAAGATTTTCCCACTCCTACCCCTCGAAGCCAAGCAAGTCGTTATGCAGGGCTTAATTCAATCTCGCCTCGACTTTAGTAACGCCTTGTACTTAGGGGCGCCTGAATACTGTCTGCAAAAATTGCAGCGGATCCAGAACTGCGCAGCACAAACAGTGCTTAGTCTCCCACGCAGAGCCTCGGCGGAGCTTGGACTGAGAACTCTGCACTGGCTACCTGTTAGGGAGAGAGTCAAATTTAAGTCCATGTGCATCTCCCATCAAGCATACTGGAAAACTGGCCCTAAAATCAACCACTCTCTGATCACTCCCCATTGTTCAAACAAGCAGCTTCGCTCCGACCATGCTTTTTTGGCGACAGTTCCCCGTATTAGAAGATCTAGAGCAGGTGGCCGATCCTTTTCCTATAATGCCGCCAAGTTATGGAATTCACTCCCCCTCCATTTAAGATCTAATTCCAACCTGACGACTTTTCGCAAACAGCTCAAAACCTTTTTGTTTAACACTGCAGACTAGCCCCTAGGTTACTACCTGGGGAGGCACCAATCTAATCCTCAGCGCCTGGACGCCTCAGGGCAGCAGCCGCGCTTAGTAAAAATTATTTTAATTTCATTTCATTTCATGTGCATATAGATTAGCGATGATATGGATATGTAGCAAGCCCTGTTTCCCCGTGGATGAAGATAGAACAACATTTGTACATAGTGCGTCAAGAGGCCTTGTACATGGTGTTCAAGGCATTGAAATAATGTTATGAGAAGCTAGCTGTGTAAATAAAAACGTTTCAGAGAAACTAATCTAACATTGTCTTGCACGCAAATATGTGCAAAAGGTCACAGCAGAACTGTTATTGTGAAAAATTAGGACAATGTAAGAAAAATGTGTAGCTCTGTTACTTGGGTCTAACCCGGGCATATAACACCAACTCCTCAAACTAAGGGTCGACACATAAAAGCTATCTAAAAGCCAACAGGCCATAATAAAATTAAAACTATAAAAGGTCAAAAACTACTTACAAAATCTTCTAAAAACAATCGTCCCTTTAAAATACGCATAATAAAAGCCTTTAAAAGTCATTATACTATTTAAAAATCCCAAGCACTCAGAAGACCATGCTGCCAAGAATAATAAAAGCAGAGATTCCGGTGGAAAAATGTAAATGATAATGATACTAGAATGCGCAATTGCAATGTATGTGAGGGTTATGTCGATATCCAAAGGAGAAAACCATATACAACTCAATATTTAGTACTAACAATAGTTGTTTATATAAATATAAATAAATAAATATAAATGCAATTTTTCAAAAAAACTGTGCAATGTGTCCCCAGTGAACATGGAACCTAAAAAAAGTAGTGACTTATTTGTGACATATATTCTTGGTTTCCAACATTTGTAAAAGTCGACCATCTGAAGTAATACGTTTTATTAAAAACTTTATTTTTCAGTTTACGTAACATGTACAAAAACACACAATTGGCATCACTACAATGTATGCATACAGTTCGACAACCTCATTATTGGCACTTAGGAACGTTGGCAGCATCCAGAGAGGTTCGGCCACATGAGGAGTAAACAGATTAGCAGACAAATAAAAACCATCGTGAGGAAGCAGCCAAGCACGTCACAACTATAGGTGGTATATAACTCTAGGGGTCACCCCCTCCCTCACCATCAGACCCCGACCCAACTGGCGTACACACCTCGTAACTCGCACTGTCAGACTCGCTATGGGAGGATTGCACCCTCTCCGCCAGTCCCGAGGCACACATAACGCGCCAGGCGAGTAAGTCGTCCTGTATTTTCTCGTATCTCCGAGTAAGTTGCATGTGAGTTTCCTCAGCCGGGGATCACTCTCTAACATCCCTAAGCCAAATGGTAACCTCCGGAGCCCTCTGTCCCATCCAAGTGATCGCCACCCTGTACTTGGTGGGTATAGTACGGGTAGATAGAAACCATGAAACCATGACGTTTTCAAAGGTCAGTTTCACCGTTGCTCTAGCCGCTCTCAGGATGCAGTACCTATCCCGGTAGATCAGGACCTTAGCAATGAGGGCTCGCGGTGGAGCGCCCGGCCTCGGCGGTGGGACCAGCGCCCTATGGGCCCGCTCAATTACAAAGACCTCAGACAGGCCCGTGGGGCAAAGTGTTGTATGGATCCAGTATTCCAGGAAGCGCTCCACATTGCCCATCTCCGAGCGTTCCGGACCCTGATGTTACTGCGGCGTGCCCTCCCTTCCGCATCTTCTGCCCTGCGTTCCAGCGCCCTTGCTGTGGCAGTGAGCTGCGAGACGGTCTTCTTCAGGGACACCCCCTCCCCTTGCAGCTGAACGATATTCCCCTCTGCAGTAGAGACTTTCATCGCCACTTTCCGCAGATCCGCCCGCAGCAAGTTCACATCTATGGAGACTGTTTCTATTTGCTTCTCCAGGGCGGAATGGGACCCCTGTATCGCCTTCAAGAGCACTGCCCAGGAGGGCTCGTCGGCTGCCTCACTCTCCCCATCCTGTCCCGACTGACGCATGATCCGCTGCGAGGGGAGTCGCTGAGTGGTGTATTGAGTTATAGTGTTAGGCTGAGAGGCGTGGGGCATCCTGTCCTTATCCATCGCAGTAGCCGGAAGGGACCGCACCTGGGCCCCTCGAGCGGCAGAGGCGTCTCTAGACAGTCCCACACAATGACTTGTGGAGATAGGAAGAGCCCGTGGCTGTCCCTCCGGCCGTATGCAGCTGTAGCCGCCAGCGCCACCACTTCCCACTCACCGCTGCGTCGTCGGTAAAGTCCCCGGTACGTGCAGGAGAGGGCCCCTGGCTCCGGGTCGCAAAGTCCTAGCCGCCAGGTTCCGCCGAGGTCAGCCACAACGTAGGGGCTCAACCCCCTGCAGGGAACCCCCAAGGATAGTGGGCACCGCGTCAGGGCAGCAGATGGGCCGGATCCAGTGCCCAGCCCCGGTGCCTCCACCCACACTCTCCAGTGTCACAGCAAACACCAAGGGGTCAGCGGGGGTCTAAGCGACCGCTCCCTCTGCGATGAGGCTGGCACTAGTCCCCAGGTCTCCCGCAGCTTCCCGCCTCCTCCTGTGCTGTAGGTACAGATGTCAGGAGCAGGACGAGGGCTCAGCCCCTCAAGGGAGATCACCGATGTCAGCGGGCGCCTCCCGCACCGCCACCACACGCCCGGTGCAGCCTGCAGCAGGCCCCAGCTCCAGGCCACCTTGCGGTCATGTAGGCCGCATCCCCGGCCTCGCGTAGGTCTGGTCCTCCAGCTTCAGGAGCCCAGCGTCTCCGCAGCCTTCCGCCGGCCTCCGGCCCGTTTCTCCACCGCCTAGGGCACTTTCCCCGCCCCCGGAGACCAACGCGCACCTCCAGGGCCGGTCCGGGTGTCACCTCAGGTGGGCCCAGCCTCCATGGCAACCCTCGAGATGCACGTCACCCCTCACTGCACCGTCCGTGCACTCGTAGGGTCCGGACGTGCCACAGGAGCCCGGTGGCAGTGGGCGCCTCCCGTGCTGCTACTCTTCTCCCGGGGCTGACCACGACGGACACCAGGATCACGGACCGCCTCAGCCCCCGTTGGTATAGGCCGAAGCCCTGGCCTCGCATCAGTCCAGCCCAGCGGTCCCACGGCCCGGGCCGCGACAGCCGTCCACAGCCCACCGGGTCGGTTAACCACCAAACAGGATGTGCCCCTTGGTTACAGGGACTCCTAGACCTCCATAAACTCGGTCAGAGCACCCTATTTAAAGATTTATTGCAGGATTCAGTGCTGGCCTGGCGGGAGCCGAAGGAGCTCACGTCATGTCGGCCATGCAGCTTGGCCACGCCCCCCATCTGAAGTAATAAGTAATAAAGACAGCGTCCTTATATAAAAATAGGCGCTGATGAATGGTTAGCTTTGTTTTGACACTACTTTTTAAGGTTCCATGTTCCAAATATTGAGTTGTATATGGTTTTTCTCCTTTGGATATCGACCTAACTCTTACATACATTGCGATTGCGCATTTTAGTATCATTATCATTTACATTTTTCCACAGGAACCACTGTTTCTGCTAATACAATACTTACCCTCGTTCCTCGTGAGTAGGGTCTCCCTTGTTTCCTTTTCTTGGCCAAGAATAATAAAGCAAGCATTTTTATTCTGTTTGTTTAAAAAACAAGCCAAATTATTCACCATACAGATAAACCAATTATTTATGAGTTCCGAGTGGTAGATGAAACAGTGCTTTTGCCCGGAACTGCAGATGAAGTTCCAGAGGCGCACCTCGAAGCAGGCTTATGGACCAAAAGTGATTTCATTCAGTCCCCACAGCAGCCACTGTTGTGTGGTGTTTTAGGCTCCAATTGAATTTTCCCGATTCATGCCTGTATATAGGTACAATTCACGTTGCCCTTATATAGGCATAGAAATCCAGCCCTTATTTAGGCATAGCCCATGCTACCCAAAAACAGGCATGGCTACTTCCATCTGTTCACCAAACGTCACAACGATTTCTTGGAAAACCAGCTTAAGTTGTTAGGGAACTTCCCCTTGCTTGAATATTGATTTCTCCAAGAACTCAGTTACTTTACAGTGAACAACTATTCCCCCTGGGGTTCATTTATGACATTCATATGCCCAAATTTACGTCAACTATGGCATTCCAAAACACCTTCAAGGTATAAATATACCTTCACTTGCTATAGCAAGATACGGTGGTTCGGAGCAGTTCGAAGACCTACTTGCCCGACGCAGCTCGCTACAGCAAGTGCCGAAGGAAGCCGACTCTCCAGCTGATGCACTGATCAGGAAGCTGCCTTTCTCCTGGCGAGAATCCAGCTCCAGTGTTTCCAGCTCCCCTTGCGGGGTGTTGGGAAATCGAGTCCCGAGACAGAGATACCAGACCTCCTTCATTCTAAGGTAGGGAGCTGATTAGAACCTAGAGAAACCTTTGGTAGATTCTTGGCAAAAATTAAACCTATGCTAAACAATACTTACTTCTTCCCTCGTACTAGACTTAGGTTAGGTACATTGGGGTAGGCATATTTTAGAAGCACCGGTTGAGTATTTTAGTCTATGTTATTTATGTATGTATTTTTATATGGCTCTTACAGTATTATTTCATATTACTGTTTACGCTGTACGCATTATACTTTGCGGTCTGCCTAACGATTGTAGCAGTTCACTTCTCTTGCATGAGAAAGAAGACTGTTCATTAAACCCTTTTTATTGAAAACGCCCATCTCACTATTTCTCTGCAACTCTGTAGAAATGAAGCATGCCCGATTGACTGAGTGAACTAGCTATCTATTGTTTCCACGACTCAGAGATATATTCTTATTCTTGGGAAATAAAGTTGTCATGTTTATGCGGTTGTCAGAAACTAATCCCTTCTTGTGTATTCGAGAACGTTTCTAGTGACCTCTGAGTTAGCTGGCACACACACAATTAAGTTTAGTATATTCGATAGAGACCTGACATAAGTCCTATGTCAAATCTATAGGATATATCATTCCAAAGCGCAGAGCCTATTGGGAATATAGGAACTACATTACAGGGCACCCAATGTTTGGTAAGGCACTAATTTAACGCTAGATACTAAAGTAACTCAGTCGTGCTTTTCTCAGAGACCCCTTTTTCCGTAAATACTCCAATAGACGTCTGGAGTGGGTAAAAGGATAATATCCGCCATAGCTGAGTTGGACGAAAAATCCTATGTATTAGTTTTTGGTTTTTTCAACGTTGAAGGATACAGTGTTCCAAAATATTGTCCACCTTATCTTTGTTTCCTTGAAACTTGCTCTTGAAACTTTCAGTCAACAAAAATGTCCCTCGATAATAATACCGAGGCCGGTGGAGCTACAGGCGACAACGCCGTACAAACTTTAAACTTTACGACCGACGAGGATGCTATAAGCATTCCAGAAAATTTAAGGAAAGCCATCACTATAAAACTCATACGAAATGGCCTATCAGCAAGAGGTGGTAGGGTAGTTTTTGTGAAAGAGGCACATGAATATCACCAGACAGAGGTATTCTATTCATGGATAGTCTTCCCTGAAGCAGATCCAAGAACAAAAGTGTTTCACTTCTCCAAAGAAGATGAGCCACCAGAGGAATACATTCCTTTCAAGGATAAAGAAATTCCACTAACTAACCAGGAGCATGTGCTCTGGTTTAAAGGCGCCCTAAAACATATAAATCACATTACCAGGCTCGGTCCACTAGGTAGACCAGGAGCAACAACGCAAGTATTAGCCAGCTATACACCACATCCTGCCATTGAAGAAATGTCAGATGCGGAGCTATTAGTTCAACTCAAAGAACTAATCAAAATCTATAGACAATTGGTTCAATATGTCATGCGGACTCTTACAGTCCAACCGGCAATAATGATTCCACAGCATCCCCCTTCCCAGGGGAACACAAATAAAATTACACCACAGACTTTACATTCAGACGTTGGTAAATTACCCGCAAAACGGGAACAAATTCCATTCTGAATAGCTCAAACAATTACTCAAATCGAGGCAGTATTTCCTAATACTACCACTCATGAGAAACACAGACTTTTAACAATTTATTTACCAATGGGGATCGCACCACACCTGGAGGACTGCGACACTTGGGATACAGTCTTTGCTGCAATTTACACTAAAAACATGGTGTTCCGTCTATGGCTGTAATACCAGACGTCCTGAAACAGATTCAAAATGAATACGGGGCAGAGCCTGCTTTGAATCTAGGTATGAAATTACTGAAAGATTTCAAACAGGCCTCAACAATAATATTAGCTTATATTAAAGGTGAGGCAGCATCCGTGGCGATCCGCCAAAAGTTAAGGGAATTTGGTGTAACTGAGCTGGACAGAATAATTGAAAAATCCTATGAAGAATTAGGCAGAGACAGCTTGGGTGAGAAACCAGTTAAACCACAACTGTCAGAAAGTCCTGTAAAGGTCTTTAATAAAAACACTCCTGTTCCTCCCAAAAAGAAGTGGGAGAACACGAAACAAACTTCTAAAGAAAAGCAGTCTCAATCCAGAGGTAGGTCTCCTCAAAAGGAGCCCTCTAAAAGGAGGTATAACCTCAGTAATAGGGATAATTTGAGAAAACCTGATATATATCAAGGTACTGATACACGTTCCTCTCGTACCTTTCAGATTTCGTCACAGAAATCCAAAAGAAGAGGACGGTCAGAAAACAAGGAAGAACGCGTGAAGTCCAAAGACGATCAACACATTCAGAAAAACAAGAAAACTCAATTCACCAAAAAGAAAGTAGCAGGTCTAAAAATCAGAAATGCCGAGGATCTTGAGGACACAACTCAAGAACGGGTAATGGGCTCAGACAATGTTGGACAGCGCAGCAGAAGTCACCATAGCTCGCAGGAACTTGAAGGATCATCTGGAGAAAGTGGGCTTGAATGAGTTCATTCAAGTTGAAACGGCAGATACCAGGGTTAGTGTCTCACATAAGCTATATGAGGTAACACTCCGGTTGGAGGGGGACATACCAAGAAAAGTGAGAGCACTCTTTTGGGAGCGACTCTCTAAGGGTTATGACATTCTTCTAGCTGAACAAGACTGGCCACCACAATTTGTCAGGGAGTGCCCACATGGCGAAGAAATCATTATGCCAGCTTTCTCCAACCACATTCCAATTCATTTAAAATATACTAATGCCAGGAAATGGGCAGTTGCCCAGGCTCTTGCATTATATAAAATCATGTAGGATGGGATGAGGATTCTCCTCACCATAAAATT
The DNA here is from genome assembly GCF_964261635.1 of Lissotriton helveticus. Classification (NCBI taxonomy): domain Eukaryota; kingdom Metazoa; phylum Chordata; class Amphibia; order Caudata; family Salamandridae; genus Lissotriton; species Lissotriton helveticus. The sequence goes on from NC_136057.1 coordinate 1,613,833,121, forward strand.
CAGTTAAAAAATCAACCAACTGCACAAAGGCAGCATCCAGTTAAGCAAGAAGCTAAAAAACAGGTCAGGGAGATATTAGATCAACTTGAATACCAGGGGGTGATTGAAACATGCACCTCGTCAATGAACAATCCTTTGTTTCCTGTCTCCAAACCAGACAATACATATCGTCTAGTTTTGGATTACAGACATTTAAACTCTTGTTGCAAAACTTTTGCAGTACACAATGCACACAGTGCAGCATTAATGAATAACAGTGTGCGTAAAAAGTATAAAACCACATTAGATATTTCTAACGGTTTCTTCTGTCAAAACATTGCACCAGAAAGTAGGTATTTGACCGCTTTCTCAATTATGGGACACAGGGTCACTTCTGTCGTCTCCCACAGGGATTCAAGAATAGTCCAGGGTTATTTTCAGCCAGAGTAACAGAGTTACTACAAACCTATGATGATGAGGCATTATCATATGTCGATGACATCTATCTAACAGACGATGACTTGGATAGGCACTTGAACAGGGTGAACACCATCATACTTGGCTTCGCCTCTGAAGGGTATGAATTCAATTTTAAGAAATCGAGAATTGCCCATTTAATAGACCCCTTTCTGGGATATGATTTATCAAGTGAAGGCAAAGGCCTGGCAGTGAACTTTCTTGAGAAATGTGCGCTGCTCCAACCTCCAAAAACGCTGAAGAACTTACAGTTGATTCTAGGTTTCCTAAATTTTGGAAGAACTTACATTCCAAACTACGCAGAAAGGGTTAAACCTCTCTACGAATTAATAAAACCTGATTTTAAAACAGTTAATTGGACAGAAAAACACACCGAAATTTTGCGTTCAGTCCAAACAGACATGTTAGCAACAAAACATTTGCAAACACGCATAAACGTGCGCAACTTAGTGATCCGAATCATTCCAGGACAAAGCGGATTCACGTACTTAACTTTTAACGAAGGTGAAAAAGTACCAATAGCTTACAAATCACAGTTGTACACACAAGCAGAAATGAAATTCACTACAACAGAAAAAACACTAACAGCGGTTCAAAACTGCAGTAGCAAAAGAGAGAGCCCTCGCACAGGGTAAGCGCATAATGGTTGTTACACCTGTACCTGCCTTAGAGGAGGTGACAAAAGCGAGCATTCCGAATGCTAAAGATTTACAGCCAAGATGGATACGATGGATTAATTCTCTTTCTGCTAGACGTTGAATACATTTTTGATCCATATTTGAAGACACAAGCTTTTCTACAATACGAACAAGAATGTCCTCTGCCTACTGAATTTCTGCCTCTAGAGCAGTATGAATGTATAATTTATACTGACGGATCAGCCCAACCCGCAACGGGGGGTAAACAAGCCTAAAGTGCAGCGTGCGTGATCGTTAAAGGTCGCTGGCGCGTTGGTAAATTCTGACAAATGGTCACAAAAACTCAATCTCTAGGAGATTGTACAGCTCAGCGAGCTGAACTACAAGCATTCAAGATGGCACTTGAAAATACAGATCGCGGATTCCCCACACTCATAGTGTGCGATTCGTATTATTGTGTTCAATCTTACAATGAATACTTGCAGAACTGGATTCAAAACGGTTACAAAGATGCAAAAGGTGGCACAATCAAGCATAAATTGCTTTGGGAACAAGTAGTTCAGTTACGACAAGGATTACAAAACACTCCCATGATACATACACTGAGTCATCAACGTGATGGCGTTCACGTTGAAGGGAATTCATTGGCTGATGAAGCCGCGAAGGCAGTTGTGCAAACGGCTTCCGTAGCTGCAATCACTCGTTCAAAAACTAAAATAGACAGCGAAATAATGCAAGCTGTCAATGCTTCAAGCAAGGACAGTGGTAAAACATTACCAAAAGGTTTTCCACTCAAATACTCATATATAACTAATGCAAATATTGTTCCGTTTGCTCGAATCCCTGGAGTGGGGGATAGAGTAATTCCAAACATGGAACATAGATTAGGACTAATCTTAGCAGCACATGAAGGGCTCGCCTCTGCACACGCAGGTGTTTCTGCCACAGTATCATTATTAAAACAGAGATACTGGTGGCCGCGCATGAGGAAACAAACCAGAAACTATGTTTTGGAATGTGAAATCTGCCAAAAGATGAAAGTCTCTACAGTGAAAAGTCCTGCGCAGACGCCCCTGTTAATCTTAGATAAACCATTAGCTTGGGTTTACCTGGACCACTGCGGTCCCTTACAGAGTGATGGTAACTATAAATATATCATGGTCGCAGTGGATTTGTGTTCAAGATTCATTTGGATGTGGCCTGAGCGCTTGGCTGACGCTCGAACTGATATAAAAGATTTGCGAGTCTTTATCGGCACATACGTAGTCGGCACGCTACATTCTGACCAGGGTCCTGCGTTTAGCTCGCGAGCTTACAAGGAGGCCATGGCTAAATTGGGCATTGCATTGCGGTACTCTAGTCCGTTCCATCCTGAGGGAATTCGGTAGTGGAGAGAAAAAAACGGGTCATAAAGCAATCTATAACAGCTAGGGTATTAGGCTCGGGTGACGGGCGGGTCAAACATCTAATAAGTGTCCAACGTAGTCTTAACAATCTGCCAAGAAGTTCTATAGGGGGTATCACTCCATATGAAGTCCTTTTTGGAACCAGAATGATAATTTTGGATCTCGATTGTCAGACTTCAGTGGTAGAACAAAAACCCTTTGATATCAAAGACCGTTTGGCTGTTTTGCAGGACTTAAATGAAATAAGAATGAAACAAAGTAACATGTTCCTGAAGCCAACAGCCACTAAAGAGAAACCGACTGTCCCAGCAAGCCTGTCTGGATTCCTAAGCTTGGGGATCTAGCCAGAGAGAAGACTCCGGACAAGAAGGAATTTGGGTCTTCCTCCAGACAACCAGTACCTGTCCTAGCAATCCACGGATCAAGAACAGTATTACTGCCGCCCCTTGCTGGTAAAAAGACGAACAGGTTCATGTCCATCGACCTGGTTAAACCACATCATGTGGCCGATCATAAGCAGTAGGCTCCAAAGATGTAGCAGACACCCGAATCTGCCTACTATCCAAGAGGTTCAAACTGAAAGACTCATCACTTTTGAAGAATCTGTAGTGCGAAATGAAGGAGTAAGCAACAACGCTTTGGAACTTGTACCTCTTGAAACCCAAATAACAGTTGGTCAAGGAACACCTGTCTATAATGAAAAACCATCTGACTATGTATGTAACAAGTGATCGAGTGAATCCAGCGATTTCAACGAATCCTTATGCATTCCCTACAATTGACAGAACTGCCTCTAGCTATTTCATTAACATTGATATGTGTTCCGAGGATCCCAGCGAACCTGAAACGATGCCAGTAAAACCAACTTTTAAAGAACAAGCAACAGAACTTTTTCATCACCTGGAAAAGACTTATCTGGTTTCACAATGGATTGAACTTTGGATTGTGTTGGATGTACTTTTTCTTCTACTTTGGTTGACTCTGGTAATAACTTTGAGAATGCTGATAAATGGAAGATATGTTAAAAAGGACACAGCAAGTAAGAACATCAACTTACTCCTCTTTTTTTTTTTTTTTTTTTTAATATTTTTATTAGTGTTAACAGGGTGACAGGAAGACAAAAACAACAAAAATTCACAAATAATTTATGCCAATGTATATGCTATAAAACAATTAACTTATATACATTATAAACAAAAGCAATTCTGATATATAGTCACAGTAAAAAAAGTTCCTATTACAAATTAAACCAAAAAGGCTTAGCAGTCATACAACATTATACCTACATAAGGTTTTAGTCTAGAAAAGTACCCCAAATTCTATTAAATTTAATCAATGAGCGTGTTCCCCTGAGGTTTGCTAGGGCTAGCTCCATAGCATGTATCTCTGTTACTAAGGTCCACCATTTCCAAGCCGTCGGTGGTTCTGGGTCGATCCAGTCCCTGGCCAGGACTAATTTAGAGCATGAAAAAAGTATAGTGATTAAGGTTGATTGTAGAGATGGAGAGAAATTAAGATCTAGTAAGACCAATGCGGCCGTGATAGTAGGAAACGAGATATTTTTTAATCTCAATATACTCAATACATCGTCCCAAAAGGTCTTGAGTTTGGGGCAAGAGTACAAAATATGAACTAAATTAGCCGCTTCTAGCAAACATTTAGGGCACTTAGTACGGCTGCTAAAAGAAGGGTTCGGAGACCATCTGGCATTTCTCTCAGGTGTATAGTAGAGCAAACAGGTCGTTCTATATTGTTGTAGCCGAAGGCTAGATGAACGTACCAAATTGTTTATATTGACAAGAGAGTGCTCTATCTGATTGGAGGTAATATTTAGATCCAATTGGGTACTCCATTTCGCAGCCAGTTTTTCGCTATCATTTATCTTGAATGTACTGAGTATTTTATAGGATTCGCTAATGATTGACTTGTTTTTGTCTGAATAAAGACATGTCCATATGTCACATTCAGAAATATTTTGTAGTTTTTTTTATTAATCAAATAATCGTGAATTTGCATGTACTTGAATCTAGAAGCTTCTGGTAGATCATACAGTTGTTTAAGCATATTAAATTCTAACAGCCCCTGCGAGCCATATAGATCCCCCAAGGTCCTAATCCCGAGAGACACCCAACTATAAGTAATAGAATCTGTAAAGATATCCGGGAGACCTGGGTTGCCCCACAAAGGTAATTTTGGGTGATAAAAAGTTGTTTTGCAGAATTTTAGTATATTATTCCATATCCTAACAATATCTCTAGCAGTCTTAAATCTTACCCTTTTGTAGAAATTCGGATCATTTATGCTGAGCAAAAAAAGTAATGAGTCTTGTTTTAACATAAAAGAATGAAAAAAGAGAGTTCTATCTCCATGAAAAACGAGAACCAAAAATATAGTTTGAAGTCCGGGACATTCAGCCCTCCTTTGTTTATATTGTTTTTCAGCATTTTTAGTGACCTTCTGGCCCTTTTGTAGCCCCATATAAAACTACTCAAAAGCCCATCTAGATGTTGAAAAAATTTGTTATTTAATGCCAGTGGAATAGATCGGAATAAATATACAAACTTTGGAAGAACTTTCATTTTAATAAGATTTATTCTGCTAATCATATTCAAGGGTAGTTTATTCCATTTTTTCAAGATAAGAGTAGTTTTTTTAATCAGATCATTATAATTTATATTGTTAATATCTTGTAGTCTAGCTGTTAGTTTAACCCCTAAATATGTAGCCTCTTTACAGATCTCGGGAATAAGGTCCGTAGGGGAGTAGTTAGTTATGACTTGCGTCTTCTGACGATTAAGCTTATAGCCTGACACCTTCCCAAATTTCTCAGCCTCATTATAAATACCTTTCAGCGCTTTGACAATATCCGAGGTGTATACTGCGATGTCGTCAGCGTAAGCTGTCATTTTCAGCTCCTGTGAGCTTGAGCTAAAAGGGACAATCAGATTTTGGGAGTGAAGGGCGAGTAAAAAAGGTTCAAGTGAAAGGGCAAATAAAAGGGGTGAGAGAGGACATCCTTGCCGAGTCCCACGCATGATGGGAAATTCTAGTGAGGTCAAGCCCCCATAGCTAATGCAAGCAGTAGGTTTATCGTAAAGTGCTTTTATGCCCTTTAAAAAGTTTCCCCCGAACCCCATTTTGGACAGCAAACACCAGAGATAAGTCCACCCCACTCGGTCAAAAGCCTTTTCGGCGTCTAATAATATCATGCCGAGTGGGGTGGATTCAGTCTCCGCTACATCGAATGCCGTAATCGCCGTGTTTACATGTGTTGTTGTATCTCTCCCGAAGATAAAGCCGTGTTGGTGTGGGTTTACAATTTTTGGCATATACGGAGCTAATCTTTGTGCCATAATTTTAGCGAATATTTTCGCATCAGTGTTTATCAGGGAGATGGGCCGATATGACCCTCTCTCCTCCTTGGGCTTCCCTTTTTTTTAAAAAAAGATTATTTTTGTCCTGTTCCAGGATTTGGGAGCCGTTCCGTTTTGTCCAATCGATTGTATAACTTCTAATAATAGTTGTTCTAATTCTGAGCTGCAAATTTTATAAAGTTCCAGGGGTATTGTGTCCTCTCCGGCCGCTTTCCCGGTTGGTAAAGAATTGATAGCCTGTTGTAGTTCGATCAGTGATATGTCATTAGACAGTGCGCCCAAACCTACTATATTCCCTGTATTCACTGGGTATTCGTCTACATATTCCTCAATTAAATCTATATCTGCAGGGCTATCTGGGGTATATAAGTTTTCGTAGTATTCTGCAAATTGGTCAAGTATGTCTTGTGGTTGGTTGTAGGGTATCTGCTCTATCTTCTGCTACTTTATAGGCAAGGATTCTACCGATTTTATCTCCTCCCTCATATTGAGCTATTTTAAATTTGTGGATCCTTGCACTGTTTTTCCAAATAAGGTTTGATTTTATATCGGTTTTTAATACGCTAAGTTTTAAGTTAATTTCCGTGATTGCTGGAGAGTTAAGCTGTAGAGATTTAACTAGCAGGTCTTCTTGTTTCGTTATATTATCTAATAATGTAAGCTTGTATTGCTTCTGCTCTGCATTTTGCCTGAAAACATAAGCTTGAGTAAAGCCCCTAATGCTTGCCATGCAAGAGTCCCAAACCATGCAGCACCCAGTTGAGTTTCTATTAATACTTATAAATTCGTTAAGATGACTTTTAAGTTGCGTCACATATTTTGGGTCTGCAATTAGATATCTGGGAAAAGAAAATGGCCTAGGTGGGGTCCTAACACTTTGTGTGTCAAACATCATTATTAGAGCGTTATGATCGGATGTTATCCGGGGGCAAAGAATCATAGAGCCAGTCTGTAGTAGATTATCACTAGCTAGGGCCATATCTAATCTAGTACACATCTTGTGGGGTGCGGAGTAATATGTAAAACCTGGCACCCTTGGGTACAGATGTCTCCAAGCATCTTTGATATTATGTGTCCGGCATATATCCAATATGGATATCCTGGTCCTGCGCAGCCTTTGATAAGAGTATGGCTTAGTAGTGTCAATTTTATAGTCCATGATGCAATTAAAATCCCCCATTATAATTTTTTCCCCCTCCCAGTCCAAAAGTTTCACATTTAACTGATCAAAGTGCTTTGGTTCGTCTACGTTTGGGCCATATACTACACATAAAACATATTTAGTGTTCATATAATTAATTTGTGCTATAGCCCATCTACCATCTTTATCGTGAGCGGTTTGAAGTACTTCTGCCCTAAATCTCTTATCCTTGAGGATAGCAACTCCTCTAGTAGGATTCCCAAAAGTAGAACAAACCAAAACTTCGTACCCCATTTGATTTAAGACTTTCCTGTCTTTCCATATAATGTGGTTTTCAGATAAAAAACAAAAATGAGGGTCATGCAGTTTCAGTTCTTCTGATACTAAAGATCTTTTGTTTTTGCTATTGAGTCCTGCCACGTTCCAAGCTAAACATTTTATTAAATGCATTTAAATGTCAATGAAAGTACTACGCTCCTCTTCAAATAGCCAGCTACTAAAACTTGTTCATTCATGCCTCTATAACAAACGAAAGTAACATCTATAACAAACAATAAGACCATCAAAAAAACATAGTTTACGACCTTTATCATTTGGTTTCCCCCTGTCATCCTGCAAACAATTTTTGCTGTATCCCCCCCCCCCCCCCCCCCAAGATCCCCCAGCCCCCCACTAGCGGAGATGCGGCCCCTCCCCCCTCCCTGGCTCTCTCCCCGGCCGGGGGAGAACCACCCTCCAGTGACCGCTGCCGTTGGTGAGGCAGCACGTGTGGTGACGCACCCTGGGACGCTTCCACCCCCCTACACCTTCCTAGAGCTTACTACATTGTGAATGCTATGTAAAAAATACCATAAATCTTTCTTTTCCTTCTTTTCGATTATTCCCCCCTCTACTTTGTGATTTTGTGATTCGTGTCCCCCAATCTCTCTTTAATTATCTTATTCACCAGCCTTCATATTAGTGCTAATTATTTTTATACCTAGCTCTAGCTAGAGCTAATACTGGTGAGATAATCCTCTGCTTCCTTAACATCATTAAAGGTATGTGTTTGTCCATTCTTTATAACCTTTAAACGAGCCGGTTCTTGAAGAAATACCTGCCCGCCATGGGACTTAATTGGATCCATCAGTTTACGGAGCTGCCACCTCCTGTCCATAGTGTCTCTACTGAGATCAGATCGTGCAAAGAACGAGAACTCTCCTACAGCTATTGGGGCATTAGGACGGGCTCTCTGCCAAACCGCTTGGTGTAGAAGAAAGTTGCCAAAATGAATTAAAAAGGGGCGTGGAAATTGATTCTCTCTATTCCTCTGAAATAAAGGCAAACGATGGGCCCTCTGAATTTGCGAGTCCCAATCCCAGTCTAACAGGTCCGGGAAGGCCTTCTGGAGCACCCCTACAATATAAGCTCTAGGATCTGAGCCCTCTGATCTCTCCGGAATACCAAAGAGTTTTAGGTTAGACCGCCTTTGACGATTCTCCAGGTCCTCGACCTTTAGCTGTAGTGCCTTCAGCTGATCATCGTGCTTTTCCACTGTTCCAGCTAATTTCATGTTTGTCTCCTCCACTTGTACCACCCGTTCCTGAAGTTCTATAGTCTCTTGGGTTATCCCCCCTATTTTAACAACTAAATCCTGTAGAGAAGATTGTGTCTTATTGTTGTCTTCCCTAAGTTGGAGATAGTGTTCCTGGGCTTCCGCCCGTTGATTGCTCAGTTGATTGCTCAGAATCGTAAAAATTTCGCCCAGGGACGGGATGTCATCCCCATCTCCCGCTTCTGCTCCCGCGTTTCTTGGAACAGTTGTAGGTGAGACTGGAGTGCAGCCCATGGATGTCTCCATTAAAGAGGATGGACTTGATGTTACATGAGAGGACGTTTGAATGACAGCAGACAAAGCGTTGGTTACGCCCAAGGAAGTTCCAAGTTCCAAGTTATTAAGTTGTCTTTTGGACTGCTCTTGAATTTTAACTCTTCTATCTGGTCCGCCAGGGGTGTATTATCGGAGTTGATCAAAGTGTCTTTTTCCGGGGAAATCACTATTGGCAGGGGATCTGTTGGACTTCCACCTGACAACCTCAACGTCATAGTTTTCACCAAGGTCTTTGCTACAATCCAATTTCTTAGCGGACTTTTCTCTGAAATATGCTTCTTCAGGGCATAGTTATTACTTATCTTTAATTTTAACCGCTTAGAAATAGCGCCAGTCTTATTGGGTTTCTTTGTCTTTTGTTTGCCCACAGTTTTATTCTTAGAGAAACTCCCCCCCGTTAATAGATCAGTTGATGTGTCATCTTCTGTTCCGGATTCAGCTTCATAGTCCTCATACGAATCCTGCTCGGTATCCAATGAAGTCGATATGTGCACTAAGTTTTCATTTAGTTCCCCGTGTTCATTACCCTGGTCTTCTGGTATCCCCTCTAAATTGCGTGTGATGGCATCGTCGGGGACTAGCTTGGTTGCTAATGCCATAGGTTGTACATTTAGAGGTTCAATAGCGATTTTCCCGGCGTTAGAGTTGGAGTCAGCATTTTGACGGCTTAAAATCATTCCTACATCTCCCCCCTGTTGAGTTGCACCGGGGTCTGTTGGTATTTTTTTTAGATGTTGCGGAGTGATCTCTTCGGCAACCCCCCCAGTCTTTGTTAGCATGTTTAATCCGGTTTTATCTGCTTTAGGGGTCAAACCCTTAATCTGTGCCCCAACAGAAAGTATGGATGGCCTCAGTACCTGTTTAGTCGCACCGGTTGCTGATTTCTTTTCCCCCACCGAGGCAGGGACAGAAGCAGAAACCTCGTCGATCTCCAGTAAGGTACCATAGGTGTGTGTTTCTGTGGGCTGTGAGGGGGTGATCGCTACCATCGATAGCGCCGTTGAAGATACGACGACGGTAGCAGTGGAAGAAGTAGCTACCGGGGGAGGGGCAGTCACCGCCATTGTCGCAGTGGTCGTCGTAGTGGTCGTCCCCGTGGCCGTTGCTGCCGCTACCGCCTGTTTACTGTTCCGTGTTTGACGCGGTGGCATTTGTACAGGGTTCTTTGGGGACATCCTTCGGACCCAGTAGTTGCCGACAGTCAATCGTCGGCGGATAGCAAGACCAAAGCAGCCGATCTCAGGGTCACTGATCCGCCCTCTCAGCAACTGCCACAACAGCAAAGCGGCATCCAGAAGAAAAAGCATCGACTAGCCAAGGCACAGAGGCCGTCGACAGAGGGTCTACCCTGCTCGGCTCCAAGACAGTTCCATTAGCGGTTCCCCGTTCCTCCGAAGCTCAAGGAAAGGGAGGCGAGCGGAGCTCACAGGTGAGTCAACCGGCACGGGCCCTCACTCCGCCATTTTGGATCCGCCCCCTTCCTAGAACATCAACTTACTCCTCAAGCCACACAAATTATCTCATCATTAACAAAGAGACTTGTCATCAGTGAACATCACAGCCGTTCCTATATCTGGTGGTATAGGTTAGGACAGAACTGATTATGACATTTTTGGCCCTGTAGAGCTGTTGAAGATTCCACACTAGTTCAAGATTTCCTTGAATGACTTTGTTTCATCTAGTACCTTTTTTGATGAATGGTACTTGGATACTGTTAATATTATGATGTCAGACTTAGAAATGTCTGCTGTATTTACAAATCATGAATACTTTGAAGGTTTATCAGATTATGAACAAATGTATTGTTATAATCACTATGGTCATCATTTCTTGCACAAATCTGCAAATCCTAGAAATGTACTGATGTATAACCAATGGGAACATTGCCCGACGACACCAAAGGGTAGCTCAAAAACATTTTATGGCAAATTTCCTTACTTTTCAGGTTTTAATGTATCTCATCCAGAATCATTTTACTTTAAAAATGTTTATAGGACAGGAACGAAAAGTATGTTGACAAATACCAAACAAATTTATTCTGCGGCCTTTTATGCTCAGCTGTCTTCGTTAGGTTTTGACTTTTGGAAAGACAACATTGAGACAAAAACTGTCTGGGGCACGAAAGACTGGCAAGTGTAGGGATTGGAAGCCTTACTTAGAGCCTGCACCATCCCAGAGCAAATAATGTTTTTGAATGACACTGTCCCACAGACACCTTGTCTTGGGTTAGCCAAGATCAAAGAGTTAAACAAACCGTCCATACCTACACCTACACCTGATACCAGTAACACTTCAGAGGGGGAAGTCGACATACATACTATTTTGCATCACAACAGAACAGATCCAGATTGGAAAAAATTGTTAATCTGGCCCACACACACAAACAACTGTCAAGATAGATTACTGAATAAAACACAAGGGTTCACATTCACTAGGCCAGACCCAAGATATGTTCAGAGACAGCATCCAGGAAGAGTAACAACATACAGTGTAGGGAAACTGTGCCTTGAATGGTTACATAGATCTACACTCAAGGATGTTAAACAACACTTATCTTTACTGAAAGATGGCGCTGATCTAAGGGACGTCTTGCAAGGACCTACTAAACAGCGTCATAAACGTTTTATATAAGCCGGTATCTATGCATTGTATAATGAAGCATGGAAGATTACGCAAGCAGAGACTGCAGAACGAATATGAGATATTGATCGTATTAACTTAGAGAAATCTCTCTCTTTAGTTGACAATGGGTTAACGACTCTGTCATCCAGGATATATTCTTTGGACAGCATAGTATCCTCTGCCATAGACATCATGGAACAGGACTTGGTCATGCTGCAACATGGTCAGTCGCAATTATGTTCTATCATGCTATTAGGCTGGACGTTACAAAACCTTCGTTCAGGCTATGTGCCTTGGCGTTTAATCAATACTACGTCACTGTTTTCAGAATTCAATCTCACTGAAAAACAGATCAAACTGGCACAGAGGGGAGCAGACTATACGGTGCTGAGCATTGAAAAACTGGAAAGATTACCATTTACAGTCGCTGAAAAGCCAGCAATTGAATGGATAATACATGGAACAATCATTCTGCCTGTTACAATTTTCCATTTACAGTATTGCTTAAAACATATACCAGGAGGCATATATGAAAGGTTGGGTAAAGAATACATCAAGACATCCTGGGAATTACCATACACGCACAGACGTTGGAGTGGGGGGAAATAAGTGTTTCTTAGTGGTAAAAATTGTGAAAACGCACTAAGCGGTTCTCTCCTTTGTTAAGATATTAATTTACACGGGACCTGCGATGGTTCCTCTAACTACTTATCCTGCCACCTGCAAGGTTCACCAGCTGGGGTGATTGATTTAATTTTTGGACAACTTTCTAATGGAAGTTACCTCATGTTGAACGATCACAGCAGCTATGGCATGTTGCCAGGTTTACCCTATCTCGCAACTGTGTCAGCCAGGGTCACTTGCTGTATGCAAGTATTGTTTCCAAAAACCAAGACAGATCGGGAGTCGCCATTATGGCCTTCACTGAACATATCTTCTATATGAATTGATACTTTAAGCATAAAGAAAGCCATTCTTTTGCAGAAAACTGTGCCACTGACCTCGGCCAAAGAGACCTATGATCTGCAAGTCGCAAGGACTTCTGCAGAGATACATGCCCTCTTAACTACAAATTGCCCTATACATTTCTCGGAAATGTTAAGTCGTATCTTAAACATGTCAGTGGTATTGTACATGTATTTAAGAAATTTTTTTCTGGACTGTTAGCACCCTTTGAAGCAGTCCTAGGAATATTTCCAAACTTCGTGCACTCTGTGTTTGGCGGATTGCCTCTCATTTTGGGACTAGCTGCAGGGATACTATTTTTGCTCCTCCTGCTTTGATATGGCAAGCCAATCCACAAGCGACACCCAGTTCACCGTGGAGAACACTCTACTGGCGATGAAGTGTCGTGAGTGCATCGTCCACATTTTGGGACTATCCCGTCTAAGAGAATTGAATACCACATGGTTTCTATCATTCAGACCAATTTGGCAAGATTGCATCTTACCTGTTCTACGATGCCTGCTATGCGGAGAAGAATGTGTGTTAGACACCTGTCTCACACTCCCAGCAGTCATGCCAATGGATGTTGATACTTTGCTGGAACCGGTAAAGGCCCATGCGCAGTATTGTCCCCAGCGGCTACCAATTCTGATGACGGCATTCATTGAGATCTCACAGACGCAAAATGCTGATGGTGAGGTACGAGAGGAAACAGGCACACAGGTACGTTCCAATTCGAACATTGCTAATGCGACCAACGCTGGCGGCGATGCTTCACATCTATGTGCGGTTGATCTTCTTAACGAGGTAATCCAACTTTCACCTACAATGGTAGACGAATTCTTTACAGACTTAGAAGATTTGATGTTTTCTCCAAACAATAACAATGACTTTTGAATTTGGCACGCAGTGTTCTGAGAGACTCTGAATTCGTCCTTCATTTTTTCAAACCAAAATTCTAACTTTGGGGCTCTTTTTTCTATGATTCAACTTTTGTTTTTCCAAATTTGAATTTTTTCATTTTTTTTCCCGCACAAAAGTAATCTGTTTAAGTAGAAGTATTCATAGAGAACTAGAATTCTTTGAAAACTTCCAGAGACAATATTTGACCTTGTCCACATTCAAACGGTTTATATAATCTGTCATGAAATGGTCTCGACTTTTTCTTCTGTATTTAAGAGCCATTTCATAAATGTATTTTTTCATGATTCATTCGGTTAGCATTTTCAAATGTCAAACTATATGCTTTGAATGAAACATTGCTTTAAATACGTACAGCACATATGATCTTTTCGTGTACAACCAGAACCAATGTACTTTTATGTATTTTGGGTGGATTTTTAACACATCATGCTTAGATATGTTTAACGTGTTTAGAACTTAGTAATGTTGTACATAAGAAAGTGGAGTGGGTGTTGTGTGGCGTTTTAGACTCTGATTGAATTTTCCCGATTCATGCTCTTATATAGGTACAATTCACGTTGCCCTTATATAGGCATATAAATCCAGCCCTTATTTAGGCATAGCCTATGCTACCCAAATACAGGCATGGCTACTTCCACCCGTACCAAACGTCACAACGACTTCTTGGAAAACCAGCTTAAGCAGTCAGGGACTTCCCCTTGCCTGATTATTGATTTGACCAAGAACTCAGTTACTTTACAAAGAACAACTATTCCCTAGGGGTTCTTTCCTGACCTTCATATGCCAGACTTTACGTCAAACTATGGCATTCCTAAACACCCTCAAGGTATAAATATACCTTCACTTGCTCTAGCAAGATATGGTGGTTCGGAGCAGTTCGAGGACCTACTTGCCCGACGCAGCTCGCTACAGCAAGTGCAGAAGGAAGCCGACTCTCCAGCTGACGCACTGATCAGGAAGCTGCCCTTCTCCTGCTGAGAATCCAGCTCTAGTGTTTCTGGCTCCTCTTGCGGGGTGTTGGGAAATCGAGTCCCGAGACAGAGAGACAAGCTATGGAACTGATTAGAACTTAGAGAAACCTTTGGTAGATTCTTGGCAAAAACGAAACCTATGCTACACAATACTTACATCTTCCCTCGTACTAGACTTAGGTTAGGTACATTGGGGTAGGCGTATTTTAGAAGCACCAGTTGAGTATTTTAGTTAATGCTATTTATGTATGTATTTTTATATGACTTAGAAACCATACAATGCTCTTACTGTATTATTTCATATTACTGTTTACGCTGTACGCATGACACTTTGCGGTCTGCCTAACGATTGTAGCAGTTCACTTCTCTTGTATGAGAAAGAAGACTGTTCTATAAACCCTTTTTATTGAAAATGCCGTCTCACTATTTCTCTGCAACTCTGTAGAAACGAAGCATGCACGATTGGCTGAGTGAACTAGTTATCTATTGTTTCCACGACTCTGAGAGATGTATTCTTATTCTTGGGAAACAAAGTTGTCATGTTTATGCGGTTGTCAGAAACTAATCCCTTCTTGTGTATTCGAGAAAGTGTCTAGTGACATCTGAGTTAGCTGGCACACACACACACAATTAAGTTTAGTATATTCGATAGAGACCTCCTGACATAATGCCTACGTCAAATCTATAGGATATATTATTCCAATGGGCAGAGCCTATTGGGAATATAGGAACTACACTACACCACTGAGGAAGGGACTGCATCCTGTAAGCGTATCGTAGAGCAGGTGTCTATTTCACTAAGAGCCAAAGCATCCACAAGTATTAAGACAATCAGGAGACCTTCAAAAACGCTTCCCAACACGGAGTGTATGAAAGACGGGATTACTCCAAAAATTTACTGAAAGGTGCTAACCAGTCTAGACCTAATACTTTTAAAAATTGCACTATTCCCTTCGTATCAGACACATTAAAGATATGGTTGGCAGCTCCACAAAATGCAGCAGGAAGTTAGTGTGGAGTAGCGACTGTATCTCGGACAAGGACCTTGCAATCTGGAGATCAAATGTCTCTCTGACTGATGTTGAGGCCACATCTTTTTGAAAAAGCATCGCTTTCAGTTTGCTCAGAGAATCAAAGCGTATTTCAGAAACATTTATCGAAGGCCATAGCGTTGCCTCCGTAACTGTGCAGGCAGGTGGAAACAGTACTTGTGTGCAACAAGTGACTATGGAATAAACCATTACCAGATAAGCGATGCCTGGTTTGATTCCAGTAATGGTCCCTGGCAGGGAATTGGATGATTGGAAAATAAATATAGACTCAGTCAGTTCTATATTGATAAAGACATACCCAGCCGGGCAGTGGTCTTCCACGTTTTTATATTTTAAATGAGGACATACAAAACAGAATAACACCTTCAACAGTTCACGTGCGTGGGGCACAAGCCTGTACCCAAACCACGACCGTGCACAGACAAAGACATACACAAAAGGGCTTTTACAAGGCAAATTCAGCAATCTCTATAGGGTTCCAGTTTTCTGGGCAGAGAGATTACTTATAGGTACCATTACAATGTTACATTTTGTACATTTCCACAGGTATATGGTACACATTGGGTCGACGACGTTTCGGACCCCCTTGTTAAATAATGGGGTCCATCATCAGGACAAGAAAATAGTTGCCTTTTTAGTTATTAGCCTCTTTAGCCAGTAATTCAGAACGGAGTCTCAAGGGTCCAGGGCGGGAAAGAGTAATTATCTCGAGTCCGTTTCAACCAGTGTATATTAATCAGACTTCCTCGAGGGTCCAGTGGCGGCAGACGAGTAGTGTCTTTGTCCGCTTGTTCCTTTGGAGCCGAATATTATCGGCGGCGCCGAATCGCGCTGGGGTCCTGAAACCAGGGGGCCGGATCAGTCGGCAGACATTGAGTACCTGGTTCCGAAACGTCGTCGACCCAATGTGTACCATATACCTGTGGAAATGTACAAAATGTAACATTGTAATGGTACCTATAAGTAATCTCTCTGCCCAGAAAACTGGAACCCTATAGAGATTGTTGAATTTGCCTTGTAAAAGCCCTTTTGTGTATGTCTTTGTCTGTGCACGGTCGTGGTTTGGGTACAGGCTTGTGCCCCACGCACGTGAACTGTTGAAGGTGTTATTCTGTTTTGTATGTCCTCATTTAAAATATAAAAACGTGGAAGACCACTGCCCGGCTGGGTATGTCTTTATCAATATAGAACTGACTGAGTCTATATTTATTTTCCAATCATCCAATTCCCTGCCAGGGACCATTGTTGTTTCTACATAATTAACTTCCCCGAGGTCCCTCGCTGATACCAATTGGGGTCCCCTTGTTGTTTAAATAGGTTTGATTCCATAGCAACCTTGATCGTTCAGCATCAAATAGCTCCAATTCAAGAGCAGCTTGAAAACCGGATGAATCTTGGCATCTGCAGAACCCTTCAGATAACAGGACAAGTTCTCAACTGAAGCATTGCATGCCTCATGAAGTTAAATGTCCTTGCATATAAGGCCCCACTTAAAGCATCCTCACAGTCGGAACCACTAAGGAAAACGTATGTGTCCCTATTCCTGCATCTAAACCTAAATGATAATTCCCAGTATTCACGCACATAACCTTCCCCTAGCGTCTCATATCTGCCTACTTGTTGGTACTGTAGACAGTATTGGAATAGGAAAGTTGTGGCAGGTAGGGTGATGTAACCATGGATTATCCAGACTGTGGATGGTGTCTCAGCCACAGTGAAATGTAATTGGTGTAACTGTTTCAATGTGCAACCTGGAACATTTTGCATCTCTCCGTGCCTACTATCTGTCTTTCTGTTAGATAATATGCAGAAAACAGACTTGCATCTGTCTTTCTGTTAGATCATATGCAGAAAACAGACTTGTGCAGTTGAAATAATGCCAGGGCACGTAGCCCGAACATAGTGTATAAAGTGTATAGAGTATATAGAGCTTAATAATACAATAGACCGGAGTTGCAATTGTCCATGTTGTAGTATACACGTATCTTGCTGTATTATGTCAATTGCAGAAGATACTATTTTGGCCAGCGAATACATTCTGGATGTTAATGTGGTCATACCATTGTCAACCATGGCCACAGCCTTTTCTAAATTAACCCTATCAATCTTGTGCAGTCTCTCAGCAGCTTCCTGTTGGGAAATTTACCACAGCTCATTGTATAGGGCATACAAGAAGCACTTGGGTTCCATGGACCTAACAGGAAATCTCTGAGAGCCATCTCATCAGAAAGAAGGGAAAACTGTTTTTTCACCTGAGAGAGTGTTGAGGTTTTCGGCCAATCAAGGCACAACTTCCCAATAATATATAGGTTTCCCCGAGGCAAGACTGATAGTGATATTTTATTGATTGATTAATTAAAATCTTTACAAAAACGTAAATACTCCATTATGTACATTTGAATTACAATACATCATTAAAATTGCATTTTAAATAACAGTAAATCGTTAAAATTATATATATTCGTTATTAAGGCCGCTTAAATAAAACAATTTCATATATTTAAGAGTTAATGGAGAATATATTCATTCTAATATCCAATGTCATATTGTTCTAATTTTTTCCATACTATCGTTAAAATTTTGTCAAAGCAGAATTAATGGGTACATCGTCTGAACAAAGACATCGAATCAATGCTTGACTGCATGTCCTTATCCCTCTTTCAATAAATAGCCTTTTTAGTAATGTTAATCTGTCATTTTTTAGTTCTGGACAGAGACACAAAAGATGTATAATATTTTCCTCTCGGATTTGCACAGCCAACACAATATGTTATTTTCAAGTTTTTTCCAAGGTAGTGCATGGGATTCTCCCGGCCATACTCCAAATCGCGCTTTGATGAAAATCTGTTTACTTTTCAATGACCATGCCGTGTCCAAATATTGCTGAAGCCTCTTTTTTGTGTATCCATTTATTATGGACCATGCATGTTTCCTTTTAACAAAGGTAGCTTTGTCGCTTATCAATGATAGGTAATCTGTTGTTTTATTCACAACTTTTTTAAACGATTCCTGGGTTATGGTAGAGGTCCGGATCCCCCGAACCTCAAATTCATCCAAAGCCTTGTCCAGGTATTTCCAGGCGGATGATTTATTGTTTCCTTCAATTTCTTTCCATAGAAGCTGCAAAATTACGTTCTCCATATCATTTTTCACTCTGTTCCATACTTTGATTATATGACCCTTTCGTGCGAACAGTTGATTATTCAAGCCAAATTCCAGCCTTACTTAGGCTTGTGATGCATTTTTGGGAAGGAGGAAAAGGTATCTAAAAGTTTTTGAAATAGCATTGTTAACAATCATTGCATCTTTTCTGTTTAGGGCCTCACTGCCGTAAGTTAAGGATGGTAATAATTTAGCCGATATCACCTTAAGCACTGGTTGATAAGTTAGATTACTCGGTGACTTTTTGATAATCCCAAATGCAGCTGTTAAAGCATTTGCTTTCCTAATGATATCAAGCTTCTGGGGGACAAAGTTGCCATTGTAATTAAATATGACTCCCAGATATCTATAGGTTTCAACTTGTTCCAGGTTCTCCTTTCCCAGAAACCATTTGGAATTATACTTCCGTCTGGAATTTTTTGCAACAACCATAACTTTGGATTTGGTTTCATTTATTACCATATTATTTTCTGTGGCGTATTCCAGTGTGCGTGTTATTAAACTTTGTAAGCCCACCTTTGTGTTGCTTAGAAGAATGACATCATCTGCATAGAGTAGATTTGATATGTTTATCAGCAAGCTTGGGTGGATGAGCATTTATGTCGTTCAAGGCCTCCGTCAAATCGGCTAAAAACAGGTTAAATAATAAAGGAGCCAATACACACCCTTGCTTCAGTCCACCTAGCGTTGGTATTTCCTTGGTTAGTGAATGACCATTACCGATACGTACTCTGACCCAAGTATGTGTATGCAGAAGACAAATCAGGTGCAGTAACAATAAAATATGTCACCACCCACGTTTTCTGATTGCACATATTGCTGATCAGGTCTATTGATCCTAAACCCTTCAGTGTTGCCCAGGAATCTAGATTGACACCCATTTGTGTCCACAGGTCAAACCAACCATCCCTTCCAATTGAGGTCTGATGAATTCTAAGAACCATTTCATATCATAGTATCTAGTGTATCCTCAATGAATTGTGTTAAATGCTGCCAGTTCTCAAAACGTGAAATGCAGGAATACAAGGTGTGTTGAGATCTTTCATCTTGGCTATTCCGAGACAGGAAGTTTGTTGCACTGTTTTGTTCAGGAAAATAGTCTGATGTGGTATGAGGCATGCTCTGAATAAGGCTTTAGTTGCCTGAATCTGCCAGTCTCTAGTCCCCCAAACAGATTTTGTGTCTATGTTGTCTTTACAAAAGTCAAAACCCTATACAGACAGTGGGGAAATAAAGAAAGCAGAGTATATCAGCTTGGTGTTTGTTAGCATATTTGCAGGTGTGGGTGCAAGCCTATAATCATAAGATGCCGGATCTGATGTGTCAAAACCACAAAAATAAGCAAACCTTTGTGCGAGTGTTTTTGAACTATCTTTCGGTGGTGTTGGGCAGTGTTCCCATTGAGTATAATTATAAACAGCACGTGGGATACTAGCTTTGAGTAAGAAGTGATGACCATAATGCTGATAGCAAAACATATCAGCAAAATTAGATATACCATCATACAATTCATTAGAAGATCATGCAGCCGCTTGCTCTAGATCTGCAAGCACATTATGCACAGTCAGGGCCGGCTCTAGGGCAGTGCGATCAGTGCCACCGCACCGGGCGCTGACTTGGTGGGACGTCCTTTTCGCAAGTCTATTATCACTTCAAAATCACCTGACGCTCTACTGGCTTCCAACATTTTTCAGGCATCAATTAAAAGGTCAAAATAACTCTGGTGATTAATCGTCTTCCTGGAAAAAGACTGGAGGTTTGTCATGGGGAAGTTTTGACTCATACTAAGATAGCGCAGAGGGTTAAAATACATGCTGCTAAGGATGTGTACTATGAAGATAACAAAGTGCATATAATGTAAATAGGTCTCTGGGTTACTGCATCTATAAGAGTGCTCCTTTTGTTACTTGTCATTTATAAGTCAAAATCCTAATATAAAACATTGAGCTAATAACTGTCATCAAATAGCTGTATGCAAACTGCAAGGTATATGTTAGAAATATATGTTTTTTCATTCAGTCTTTCATTACATTAACCTTGCCAAAAGGGTTCATTTGAGTAAAACTATTCTTACTATTAAAGAGAACCCCTAACAATGATGTTTTGTTTTAAATTCTGAATTTGTGCTTTTCCAGAATAAGGACTCTTAAACTATATTGCCTACCAGTATCAATGACATGTCACTCGTACATTACACCTTGTAGTCCTGTCTGACGTATCATTTACTATACACTGAGTTACACACATATGATGGTCTCTGTGCAATGTGTGTGATGTAAAGTGCTCTGACACCTTACACTGGTATCAGCGGTGCAATAAAACTAAATGAATCTGAGAGACAGTGGTTAAGGAGCCTTGAGGGGCACTGTTAAATGGTGCTAGTGAGGGAATCCATGGCAGAGGTGGTCCTTGGGGGGTGGGCGACAACAAACATTGTTGCACAGGGCGCCACCAGTGTTAAAGCCAGCCCTGTGCACAGTCTCAATGTCCCAACAATCAGAGAAATTACTAAAAGTGATGATACATTTTAAGGAAATTGTAAACAAATACGGTATTTGTAAAAGTTCAGTAGGACCATACACATCTTACGATACCATGTCCTAAACTATTCCTTCCGGAAAAGGAACTGCTCTAATGTTTACCAGGGACAGGTCCCTTAGTTCACGGTGCGATGATGCACGTTGTCTCAGAACGAAGTTTACAAGATGTACTGCAGAGCATTCTGGGAGATAGTGTCCATTCAAAAGTAGGAAAAAGACAGTCACCAGACCACTCCAGAGGACCAGGACTAGTAATCCAATTGTAATTCAGAGATGTAACCAAGGAGTAACAAAGTATGTCTTTTTCAGCCAAACATAGAGAGCATGCACTCGTAGCTTGAAAGTGAGAGGCGGTGGTATCTCAGATTCACTTGAATCCGATGAGAAGTTATCATAATGCACAAAGTAGTCAGCCGCCGTCCAGTCTATTTTTGCCACTCAGCAGATTTTGAAGAACTGGGAGATGAATCGATCCATGGCATCTCCACACAGATATCGTCAATTTTCCAAATTGAGATTTGTGTTTCTGTACTCCTTTGATGGAACAGTTGTAATTGTTTCAACAGGAAGAAGTAATACCTCATTGTTGTTTGCAGTTTCTCTATGGGGGTGAGGAGTCTTCTGTAGTTATTAAAGCTTTCATCTGAACTTCCTGAACGGTAGGAAGAGGAGTGCAGCAGCTACCCAGGAGCCTGCATGGCCTACTGTTGAAAATCGTCCACATATTGTGATTTGTTCAGATCGATTGAGACAAACCTTTTGTCTCTGCAACCAGCAAGAGGTGGAAGAAGTACAGTTCTGGTACCTTCGACAACCAGGACAGGTACAGGTGCTCTGTAAGACGGCCCAACTTATTTTGTGTGTTTTGGGAACCAAGGGAATCCCAAAATACTGTGACCTGGGGTAGTAATATGGTTTAGGAAAACAGTGGTCCTGATGAGGCCTGAAGAGGTCCTCGGGTAGCAAGGGCTACTAATTACTAGATTAAGTATTATTCAAACGAAGGTTTACCAATTCAACGTGCTCTCACTTAAATGTCCTGATGATGATCTTGATTTGAATAGATTGAAACACCGTTGACCTCATAATCAAAGCTCCTTGACTGTAATTAACTAATTGGGAGTCTTTGAATGTTGTTTTCAATGCAATGTAAAGTTGTATTGTCACTAAGCACTCTCACTTCACGCACTGTCACATATTTATGTGTGAGCACTAGAAGTATTTAAAAATGGATTATATTCCTTTTTATGTTAATAAAATGTGATGTCATTCAAAGAAACCTTGTGTTCACACATACATTGCTTACTGAGTCCAATCCGTATACGGTATTTACTGACCAACTTATTTCGTGTCCACAATTTTTTCCCTGACCAGGTCCCCAGTCTTTGGAACCCAGCATGTTCTTGCTGATACGACCTTCACTTCCCCAGTGGTGGTGTGTTTTACTTGGACGTTGCTTTGTGCACCACAACATTCATTGAGTTCCTGTAAAACACCCAAGCATTAATTGGTGTAAAATGGTATTTCCGCAGCCACTGAATTGTCATTATCCAGGTCTGGTACCCGCATTCTCACACTAAACAGGATTTCAAATGGAGTACGGCCCCCCAGGGATTTTTTGGGCATATTATTGAGTGTCCTCTGGACCCCATTTAGGTGACTGACCCAACTGCGACCCGAGCCCAATATCCATGCTGTTAAGGACTGCTTTGAGTCACAGTTTTTCATCTCAACTATCGAATTTCTCTAAGGGTGATAAAGAGAGAAGTACCGCAAGGCCACACCCAAACTTTCCATGACTACTTTGTAAGCCCGAGTGCTAAACGGTGGTCCCAAGTCGGAATGTAGTGTGCCAATTGCTTATGTCCCGATGAAGACTCGCAAATCCTTTATATCAGTTCAAGTGTCAGCCGAGCGCTGTGGCCAAACCCACATGAATCTGGAGCATGAATCCCTGCCACCAAGATGTACTTGTAGGCCCCAGCTGATTGTAAGGGGCCGCAGTGATCAAAATAAACACAAGCCAGAGCCTTATCTTAGATCAATAGAGGTGTCTGAGGTGGACTTACTATGGTTGAGCCTTTCATCTGCTAACAGATGTCACATTTGTGGAGAAAGTCCTTGGTCTGTTTAGTTAGACCTGGCCAGCAATAGCGTTGCTTCAGAAGCAAAACTGTAGCAGTAACCCATGTGTGTGCTGAACCGAGACCCTCATGTGCAGCTAGTATTAATTCCAATCTGCGATTAGTGTTTGGTATTACTCTATTCCCCACTCCTGGAATCTGAGAATACTGAATATTTTGTGCATCTAACTTGTAGGAGCACTGGAGTGGAAAGTCTTTAGGCAGGTGTGTATCATTGTGGACCGCATTGATACCCACCATGATGTCTCCGTCTAATTTCGTACTGGAACAAGCGATTGCAACAACTACAGTAGTGCGGACTGTTGTCTTGGTGGCTTTGTCAGCCATGGAATTCCCTTTAACGTGAACGCCAACACATTGATGAGTCAATGTGTGGATAACTTGAGCACGTGGCAAGCATTCTTTCAGCTGTCCCACCTATTCCCAAAGCTGCCTGTGCTTGATTATGCAACACTTGTAATCACAAAATCCATTTTGGCCCCAATAGTGAAGATATTAATTATAGGGCTGGACACAGTAATATGAATTGCATACTATTAGTGTGGGGAATCTGTATTCCTTACTTTGTAGTGCCAGAATTAGGGCTTTGAGCTTTGCCAGAAGCGTTGTATTATCTCCTAGGGACCCCTGTGTGTGTTTTTTCAGGACAGAACGTTCTATCATGCATGTGCCCCTTTGCGATTGTGCATGCCATGGAATATTGGTGTCTTGTCCCTTCGGCAGGCTAAGCAGGTCCATCAGTGTCAATTATGTAATCATATCAATCTAATTCTAGAGCCATTATTTTATTTGGCATAGGATATTCTTGTTCGTACTGCAGGAATGCTTGTGTTTGAAGTGTAGAATTGAATCTGTAGTCTACATCTTTTGCAGTGAGAGAGTTAGCCCATTGAATCCATATTGGATGTAATGCTTTGGCATTTGGAACGCTCGCTTTTCTAACAGCCGTTAAGGTCGGTACTAGGTCTACCACAATCATTAATTTCACCTGGGCTAGTGCTCTCTCTCACTACAGCAGTCTGTACCACTGTGAGAATGTTCTCAGTGGGTGCAACACGCATTTCAGCATTTGTGTACAAAATTGATTTGTATGCAATGGGTACTGTACCACCTTCATAGAAAGTGAAATAGGTGTACCCGGCTGGTCCAGCGACTACACGGATAACCAGATTGGTTGTGTTTACACGTGTGTGTAAATGTTTGGAAGCTATCATATCAGTTTGTACGGAACGTAAAATGTTTGTATGTGCTGTGTCCAATGAGTGACAGAAAAATCAGGTCTGATTAAATTGTAGAAGTTTTATTCGTTCTGCATAATCTAAAATGTTTGTTCTGCAAACATTCAGGAATCCTAAAATGGATTGTAGTCTTCAGAGTCTTTGGAGGTTGGAGCAGTGCACATTTCTCCAAAACATGTGCTGTCAGGCTTTTGCTTTCACTTGACAACTTGTATCCCAGAAACAGGACATTGAGTTGGGCAATCTTTGATTTTTTTAAATTATATTTGTAGCCCAAATGAGCAAACAGCACTACAATGCAGTCTACTCTGTCTAAGTGTTCCATTAATTCATCATCAGTCAGACAAATATCATCCACATAGGGCAATGCCTCCTCATCAAAAATTTGAAATAACTCTGTCACTCTTGTTGAAAACAGCCCAGGGCTATTCTTACACTCCTGAGGTAAACAACAAAATTGTCGCTGTAAACCTAGCTTTGAAAATGCTGTCAAATACCTTCTTTCAGGTGCTATTTTCTGTCAGAAGAATCCACTTGAGATATCTAACGTTGTTTTGTATTTCTTCCACACAATGTTATTAATCAGGGGGATACTATGTGGCTTTTGTACTGCAAATATGCGTGTGGTTATATTCAAATGTCTGTAGTCTAAAACTAGATGTATGAATTATCCAGGTTCATTACAGAAAAGAAGGGATTATTCATGGATGAGGTGCAATTATTATTACACCCTGGTATTCAAGTTGGTCTAGGATTTCCCTAACTAGTTTTTTAGCTTCATGTTTTATTGAGTACTGTCTCCGGTATCGAGGAGTTGATTTTAATGAGATCTCGTGATGAAGTGATTCATTACCCCACTCAACATGACTGCAGTATAGTGTAGGAGCGAGCGCTAATGCCCACTCCTTGGCGAATGAATGTTTAACTGATTCTGGAATGAAGTCAGAGAAAGCAGGTCAAATTGCAGTTTCCTCCATTGGGCACTCCGTTATAAACTCAGGTGGCCAATAATTTCTAGCCGAAATAACATCGTAACCATAAGTCAAATTCTCCCAAAAGAGAGCATTGATGTTTCTGGGTACGTCCCCCTCCATTTGGAGCGTTATTTCGTATAAACGATGTGGGACACTTACCGTTGTATCAGGAGTTTCCATAGTGACATGCACATTCAGCACTAGTACCACCAGATAATCCATCACGGTTCTGGCGAGCTATTGTAACTTCCACCACGCTGCCCAGCATCATCACTGCCCATCTCCCGTTCAGAAGCAGAGTCCTCAGTAGCCTGGGTATATCTTATTTTAATCCCAGCTACCTTCTTCTTTTTGAATTGAGGTTTAGGAGTCTTTTGTTTGTCTTCTTTTTTAAGGATTTAGTCTGAAGTGCACTGTGTTTTCCTTTCTGGCTTCACACGCTCTTCTGATCTGCGCTCTGACCGTCCACCTCTCTCTGAACGTGTATCGGATAAATCCTGAAAGGAACAAGAGAAACGTGTATAATTATCCTGATACCGGTCAGGCTATCTAATTTTATCAGGGTTTCTTAAATTATATTTGTCAGTGGTTTCCTGTTGAGGAGAACCACCCCGTGATTGTGTCTTGTTTTGTTTATTTTTGTTTATTGTAATTAAAACACGTCTTTCCATCAGACATTACCATTCATTTAGAGGTATGCTACTCTATGGTGGAATACTCGAGAGGATTACTGTTCTTTATTTTGTAAAATAATCAGGTAAAAATACGTGACTAAAAGATATTAGCAGTATAGACTTCATGATGCACACTTGGTAGCGATCTTGCCCTTATGGTCGATCTTCAACAAACAGTTGTGAAATAGACCCATTCGGGAGTTCCCAGTACTAATAATCAATTTCGCCTAAAATTAAAATAAAATCTATTTTGCTAAGTAAGCATTAAATGAAAACAGACTCAGACCGCTGAGGAAAGGTCTTTCTTCATTGACTACACTGCTGTCTCTCATATCTGGTAACCCGGAAAAGCATGCTCTCTCCCGGGCTCAGATTGATAGAGTTAGCACAAATCGTGCCGAGTGAGACTGCAGGTAGCACGAGACAACACCACCGCCGCTACAAACCGTAACGTATTTCTATAACTAAAGGTTTTGATATCCACTATTATTTCTAGTAGGTCTCCTTGACCCACTGGGACCCTGATGAGGCAAAAATAACCTCCAAATCAGGTATGTGTCGAAATCACGAAAGTCAAAGATTTATTTAGTACCGGCACAAATGTTTACCGTAATCAATTCCAATTAACAGGGGCACAAAACAAACTACCGCTGCACAACTTAATCTGATATGTGATAATACATCGCTAGTAATCCTTGTTTCGAGTGTTTATCCATATTAAAGAATGAACAGAGAAATCTTGCCATACCCAAAATAATGTTTCATCATTTTGGGGGAGTTGAACTTGACCGCTAGTTTGAGTGTGGTCGATGAAAGTATTGCCATTTTCTAGTTGCGACGCTTTATTGAGCAATTTTTTATGTTCCTGCAAACCTGACCAGTACACTAGTTATCTGTGAACCCCACCACCCCACTTCCCTAGTCTATTTTTCAATTTTCTTCCACAGGTACCCAGCGACCTACAAGGAATTAAATTACATATTATTTCCTTATTGATCTAAAAGAAGGCATTCCAGGAAATACCTACTTGCCTAGCACAAAAAGAGACGCCCATGGTCTCTGCACACCCTACACTTCGGTCCTGAAGAAAGCCCACTTGACCCTCTGGCGACCAAAGGGCTGAAACATGTTGACCTATAATATTCACGAAACCTAGTGAGTGAGAGCCATTATCACTCTCAGCCACACAACCTTATTATTAATTCTCATTATCTCAAAACTGGAACGAATAAAATTCATTATTCTGGTATGAAGATATTTTTAAACTATTCACTTCACTTTTTCACTGCCATATCACTGATCACTACTGTTTTAACCAAGGGTAAAGCCTCCGGGTGGAGGATGCATAACAACTAAACCCCATGATTATACATACAATGTGTTAAGAATAGCGGAGAATCAAGATATACTGCTAAAATTACTAACTATACACGTGCATGAGGGTTTTTTAATTGGGACTAGTTAGAACGATACCTGCATACCCTGGTTATGCGGGACAAGTGATCCTTCTCTCTTGATTATATGTTATAAGCCTAAGGAAACTGAATGGATCATGTTTTCCTTCTTCCCCCACTTTGATTTTTTGATGATTAGCAGCGCATAGCTGTGGGAGTATAAATTTGCCACTCTCGTCCCCTTTTGAATCACAAGGGTACTATTTATGGCAGACAATCTTGGATTGAGCTATTCAACTGAAGAAATTGACGCAATACTCGCCCGACCACCACTACTACTGGACAGGGACATCTCCCAGACTCTGGCTAACAGTAATGAAGGGAATGAACTATCTGAATTAAAAAAGGAACAAGTCAGAACAGCTGTCCACGGGATAATCATGACGGAATATTTAAGGGTCAATGCAGCACCAAAGGGACTTTGGGTGACTAATGCACCACAAATCTTTCTGAAAGACCTAGCATTCCGCAAAGACTGGTCGGCTATTTTGTGGAAAAGCACGAGGGACTACCTGGTATTAATAATAAAAACAGCCACCAGAATTACTGATGAACTCACAATAACGATTCAAATTATTGAGACCAAATTGAACAACATGGTCCATGTCACTGTATATAAAAAAAGGTTGGAAGAAATAAACAAGGAAATGAGCGAAACCCAGGAATATTTAACGCAAACTAAACTACAAAAACTGGGATAAGAACTCAAAAAATTCACCCTGGAATGCATACATCCCTACAGCCACAAGGACTATAACCCCAATGACAATGCTTCAAACTATGGTTCCAATAGCGGATCATCAACAGATGGATCCGATTGGAGCGGGGACGAATTCCCCAATAACCAGAGAGGGAGAAACCGTAATAGGAGGGGCAACCGACGAGGCCGCAACTACTGGCACACCCCTAACTACTCAGTAAACCCGCAAAGTATGCCTTTTCATCCCTTTAACCCTCACTTTCAAGGTTGGGTGGATCCCTACTTCCAGGACCACCTCCTATGAGTCTCCAAATGCAACAACCTATGGGATGCAACTACCAACAAAAGCCACCTTTTTTAGGGAGAGGCCAAACGAACCAAAGACCAAGACTAAAAGGAGTAACTTGGCAGGACCAACCGTGACAAGTACACACCAGGAGCATGACCAGAGCCAAACCAGGGACAAGCACAATGCCCTCGTAGTCAATCTAACCAACAAAGTTCTGTCGGAAAACCAAGAACGAATTCTGAACAGGGGCCTTGGGTATGTCCCAACACCCAATCTTGATATCTTCAAAACCAAATGTGAGATTGCAGAATTCTGCAGAAAACTGAAATTAAAAGCCTTTTTCAGCAACCAAGCACCTCAAACTCCAGATGGAGATACTTCTCTACGGAAAAAAATCAAATTTCTGTCCACTGAATTCACAGGTCCCTATCGAGTTGCTCACCTTGAGCAGGCAATTATGAATGAGATAGATGGCTTGAAGGACAACACGAAAAAACCATTTCAAAATATATCAAGAGCTGAACAACAAGCTCTGGATGAATTGAGAAATGATGGGGAAATCATCATAAATCAAGCAGACAAAGGGGGAGGGATAGTCCTTCTCTCTAAGGAAGGATACAACCGACAATGCCTAGATTTGCTTTCTGACAAAAAGTTTTACAAAATCATCAATAAGGACCCCACACCGAGATTACAGAGAACCATCACATTGATGGTCACAGAAGCAGAAACAAACAATTGGATCCCGAAGAACGAAGCAGAATTCCTAGAAACTAATACCCCTACGATACCTTACTTTTATTCCCTGCCAAAGACTCATAAAGCTCGCAATCCACCCCCAGGAAGACCTATTGTTTCCGGGATTGGATCAGTATTAGAACCGTTGTCGCAGTTTGCAGACCAATATCTGAAGCCATTAACGCAAAAAACTCCCACCTATCTGAAAGACACGAGGGATCTTCTTAATCTCCTACAGGACATCAATTACTCAGAGGAAACCATGATTCTGGTGGAGCTCGACGTTGAGAGCCTTTACACAAGCCTCCCCCAGCAAAAGACTCTCGACACACTAGAAACTATCATCTTTAACAGTGATTGGGATTACAAAACACCCAGACACTTTGTACTCGAATGTTGCAAGATGGCCCTCATGGAAAACTATTTTCAATACAATGACACCATGTATCAACAATTCCACGGCACATCCATGGGGAGCACATTCGGTCCTAGTGTAGCAGGGCTCTACGTGAGCAATTTCGAATCAGAACACATCAACAACCCCATCAATCCATATCACAAACAGATTTTGTTTTGGCGTCGTTATATCGACAACATCATTCTAATCTGGGAAGGCGATATGGAAAGCCTTAAAAGCTTCCATACATGGATTAATACAAGAGACGAATGGTTACAATTTACCTATACCGCAGACAAACATCAACTTGACTTTCTGGATATCACTATCTATGCCGAGAACCATATTTTACATACAAAAACCTACCAAAAACCAACATCAAAAAACAGTTTACTTTCATACCAAAGTTTTCATCCTCGCCCACTCAGGGAGAATCTCCCTTACAGCCAGTTCTTAAGATTACGCAGAAATTGCAGTAAACCAACAGAGTATAAGAAACAGGCAAATGAACTGTGTGAAAAACTAAAAGAAAGAGACTACCCCCAAAGAGTCATTGACAAGTGTAAGAAGAGGGCAAGGAATCAAAACAGAGAAAGTCTTCTGGATCTAACACAGAGAACACCTGAACCAGACCTGATGACATGTGTTACCACATATGGCACTGCTAGCAATAATGTTAAAAAGATCATCAACAAAAACTGGGGAATTTTGACCTCAGCCAATATAAAATGGCCAAAACCTAGATTTGCTAATAAAAGAACCCGCAATCTGAAAGACATACTGGTCCACACCAGACCACCTTCCAAAAAATCAACAGCAGGAACGAACCAACTATAGGACTTTCGTCCCGTCACCGGCCACTTCCCATGTGGCTCATGCTCAGTATGCCCGTTAACAAAGACGACAAAGGAGATACAATTGTTACCTGACTTCAAATGGAAATTAATCAACCACACGAATTGCAACATCAGCCATGTGATCTATATGATCACATGCCCATGCGAAAAGCGCTACATAGGAATGACATGTAGAAAGGTCAAGCAACGCATCTGCCAACACCGCAGTAATGTTAAGTGTAAGAAGATCACGACCAAGATGTCAACCCATTATCTTGAAGCAGGACACACAATTGAAGACCTGAACTGGGTAACTCTAGAAACCCTGGGAAATAAAGACCATAATGCGGAAAGAATCCTTTTTGAGAAGGAGCAGAGGTGGGTGCACCGTTTAAAGAGTGACTCAGATGGACTCAATGATAATGTCCCGTGGGGAAGCGTATACAGATAACTGACTGCAAAATTGGCCCCACCACCATTATTCCATGAACCCATTAGTCCTTAACTAAAACTCGTTTGTCTACTAGACATTTGCAATTACTTTGAGTTATTTCCTCAATGATGACATTCTTGAGAGGAACGCCATTTTGTATTTGTAAATAATAAGTTAACAATATGTGACAAAACAGTATTAGCAGAGTAGACTTTGAGTTACATATTGGAGCAAACTTGCTCCTTTGTTCATCCTTCAACAAACATCTTTGAACCCACTAGCCATTAATTAAAACACGTCTTTCCATCAGACATTACCATTCATTTAGAGGTATGCTACTCTATGGTGGAATACTCAAGAGGATTACTGTTATTTATTTTGTAAAATAATCAGGTAAAAATACGTGACTAAAAGATATTAGCAGTATAGACTTCATGATGCACACCTGGTGGCGATCTTGCCCTTATGTTCGATCTTCAACAAAGAGTTGTGAAATAGACCCATTCGGGAGTTCCCAGTACTAATAATCAATTCCGCCTAAAATTAAAATAAAATCAATTTTTTGCTAAGTAAACATTAAATGAAAACAGACTCAGACCGCTGAGGAAAGGTCTTTCTTCATTGGCTACACTGCTGTCTCTCATATCTGGTAACCTGGAAAAGCATGCTCTCTCCCGGGCCCAGATTGGTAGAGTCAGCACAAGTTGTGCCGAGTGAGACTGCAGGTAGCACGAGACAACACCACTGCCGCTACAAACCGTAACGTATTTCTATAACTAAAGGTTTTGATATCCACTATTATTTCTAGTAGGTCGCCCTGACCCACTGGGACCCCGATGAGGCAAAAATAACCTCCAAATCAGGTATGTGTCGAAATCACGAAAGTCAAAGATTTATTTAGTACCGGCACAAATGTTTACCTTAATCAATTCCAATTAACAGGGGCACAAAACAAACTACCGCTGCACAACTTAATCTGATATATGATAATACATCGCTAGTAATCCTTGTTTCGAGTGTTTATCCCTATTAAAGAATGAACAGAGAAATCTTGCCATACCCAAAATAATGTTTCATCATTTTGGGGGAGTTGAACTTGACCGCTAGTTTGAGTGTGGTCGATGAAAGTATTGCCATTTTCTAGTTGCGACGCTTTATTGAGCGATTTTTTATGTTCCTGGCAAACCTGACCAGTACACTAGTTATCTGTGAACCCCACCACCCCACTTCCCTAGTCTATTTTTCAATTTTCTTCCACAGGTACCCAGCGAACTACAAGGAATTAAATTACATATTATTTCCTTATTGATCTAAAAGAAGGCATTCCAGGAAATACCTACTTGCCTAGCACAAAAAGAGACGCCCATGGTCTCTGCACACCCTACACTTCGGTCCTGAATAAAGCCCACTTGACCCTCTGGCAACCAAAGGGCTGAAACATGTCGACCTATAATATTCACGAAACCTAGTGTGTGAGAGCCATTATCACTCTCAGCCACACAACCTTATTATTAATTCTCATTATCTCAAAACTGGAACGAATAAAATTCATTATTCTGATATGAAGATATTTTTAAACTATTCACTTCACTTTTTCACTGCCATATCACTGATCACTACTGTTTTAACAAAGGGTAAAGCCTCCGGGTGGAGGATGCATAACAACTAAACCCCATGATTATGCATACAACGTGTTAAGAATAGCGGAGAATCAAGATATACCGCTAAAATTACTAACTATACACGTGCATGAGGGTTTTTTAATTGGGACTAGTTAGAACGATACCTGCATACCCTGGTTATGGGGGACAAGTGATCCTTCTCTCTTGATTATATATTGTCCCATTTCTTCATGGAAGAATCAGGTGCTTGCTTAGAGTTATCCTTTTCAGAATTACTTTTAACTGGTGGGTTCCCAGGTCTGACTCCCAGTTTATCCCTGCTTAGATTATCATAGGTTCATAGGTTTGTTCGATAACCGCAGGCAATTCCTGCTCCTGCTGTGAAGGAGTGAACTCCCCTAGGCGTTGGTGTAAAGCCAATGCTGCTGTTTCGCGCTTTACGTTACTTAACATAATGGCTGATACCACGGCGAAATTGCCCACCAGTTTCATCCCCAAGTCCCGGGCAGGTGCTGCCCCATACTCACTCAGTACTTATTTCAGTACTTCAGGTAAAACTGCTATTGAAAGGGTACCATGAGTTCTGGTGTAAACTTCAGCGAAGACTGTAACCCAAGTGGCACAATCTTCCCCAGCTGCAAGCAAATTGTTCATATTCTGTGTTTTCCCTGCGGGCCCATATGAGAAAAACTGTCTCAAGTTGGCTTGTTTTCTGTTCTATACACAACAGAATTTTCTCCCGGCTGGTGGGAATCTTTCCCATTATGGCATTCGCATTTTGGGGCCGATACCCGTGCTAGCCAATTATGGTTGTGTAGCCTGAGCAGTCCGCGCTGGGATAATTGTGAGTGTTCGCATTAAAAACTGTGTGAGATTTCTATACATTTTTACTAGATCTTTTATAACATTGTTAATTCTGCTGCATCTAAATTAGCAATATTAGTCTGAAGTGTATATTAAGCTAGGACCGGCCAATTAGCTCCTGCTTTACTAAGCGGACCAAGTCTCACATTTTCTACCAATTTATGTGTTCTTGGTAAGTTAATGGAATTTCTATGTCACATATGGAAAGTATTACTCTGGTGTTTCACCTTCGATGTAAGTGTGAAACAATTGTGTACGTGCATCCGGGAACTTAACCCAAGAAGAGAATACCTCTGTTCTGAATCCTTTGTGTACCTCAGTCACAAATTTAACAACCCCTGTTGCCGGGAGGCCGTATTGTAATAATTTCATAGTAAATGCATCTCTGCAATTTTTTGTAATATTTAGTGTAACTCCATCATTATCTCAGTGTTCGGACAATGCGTCTCAGCATGCAGGGACCCTCAGTGTCAGCGGAAGTGCCCTATCTAATAATTATTGGATCGAATATAGATATTAAAGAGTCTTAACGATCATAACCAAAAGCATATCACCAATAGCGATATATGTATTGGACGTCCTTTTTGTTAAAATGTTTTTTCATGTAAAAAGTGTTTGTTATATATGTTGTATTGCACATTTATGCCTTATTTATGTGTGTTTGCTAAACAGTTTTGAGAATAACACATTCATGTTTTATTTAAGTGTGTTTGTAAATTGTTTTGAGAACAAGGATGTATTGATATGACACGATATATGTATTTTTACAGATTGAAAGAAATAACTAAGCACAAAAAATAGTGATGATAAAAAGGTGAAAATAAATACACCGGTTCAAACTAAAATCAATGGGTTTGGCTATTTAGCAAAGACACCTAGCTTTAAAATAAAACACGAGGCACGGGCACATACTGAAGCTACTTGATGGCACAAGGTAACCCTATCTCATTCATCTTGAGCAATGCAAGGGAATTTGCAGTATGGGGAAACGGAAGCCTACACCTGCCCCAAAAACCACTAATACCACTCTTGATGGTTTTCTTCAAAAGGGGGTAGGAGCCATTAGTAAATAAATAGAACACGCTGAGCGGAGACTTTCTTTGGCACCAATTCCTGATGCTCTTTTACCTCCCTCTAACAATGAACCCCATTTGGACAATCCTGAAATTGTTATTGATCACAGGCCTCAACCCCCAATCTCTCCGACTGTGATAGTTTTGAGCCAGGGTGAGCCTCTTGCAATACCGGATGAAGGTGAGCCCCTTACACGCTCAACTAAGGCAAAGGCTGGACCACCGACTGTACCAGGAAGAAGGAGGAAATGTACTGAGAGGACAGGGCTCAGAAGCTGAATGGTCAGTCGCCAAAGACAAAGAGAACCAAACAAACCCACATATCAGGAAATATTTGTAAATCTTGCAACGGAGGGGCTAGCAACATTGTACAGGATGGGTCTGACATCTTAATTGGAAAATGTTGTAAATTAGTCCAGGAGGCCCTGGCACCCATTTTGACTAGATTGACCAGCTTAGAGGAGCAATTAGCCCACGTTCTTCCAGCGCTAGTGGAAAAGCAATCAGCAAACAAACCAGCAGAAAGAGAAATCCCATCAAGTTACACAGCCAAAGGGCAGGGTGTCGTTTTTTCTGGTGCCTCCCTGAACGGGGTGGCCCCTGTAAGAGCAACATCTACCTCAAATACTTTAGCTCCCTCACAAGATCATATCTATGATAGCTTAAATATCGGTACCCCGGCCACGATACCAAAGGACCATGTGCCCCAGGGGAACCCCCTGTATATAGTCAACACCCGGGCCATGGCGTTTTGCATCAAACAACATCTAATCCAGTGGGCGGGGGTAGAGCCCTTTTTGGGGATATAATGTCATACAACCGACCAGATGGTTCATTAAGTGGGCAGGGGGTCAATGACACACTAAACCTTCCCCCAGAAAGTACACCCTACACTTTGATCTTGACGGGGCTTTGTTTTGTGAGCAATAGGCTATTTGAGATTGGTTTGGGCGAGTATGTTGACACTCCGACGAGTATCCACACAATCGCTAAGGCTATTATAAAAGAAGCGCATCATATCTGGGCAACCGCGTGTCATACGCATTCTGAGGCGACAGGTCCCAGTTGCTTGTTCACGGCTAAACAGCAATTTTATCTAACCTTTATTACTAATTGTAGGAACTGCGGTCACCAGCTCCCCGGGGGGTAGCCTGGCTCGAGCAGGTAGGCACCCGAAAGCTTAGGTGTTAAGTGACCACACAACACACACATCCGCTGAGCCAGTAAGCGCACACAATGACTGAGACCACACCAGTAAGTTTGATTTAAATCAATAAGTTTTATCTAGATCAAGGTTCAGGGAAATCAGGAATCAAGGCATCAGCATCTCCTTAGTACATTTCATTAAAGCATTTCATCAGAGGAGCAAAGGGAGCAGTTCAATAACCAATATAACATGTCGCAATAACCATTTCATTAAAGCCATGAGCACTTCACTCCATAACTGTTCACCTTTCAGCATGCCTGAATAAACATTTCAGCAATCATGAATAAACATTTCATTAAAGAGATAAGCGTGTCATTACAAAGCCATAAGCAGTTCATTAGGCAGAAGTAAAACTCTTTGGAGATCAGGCAACATTTCATTAAGCAAAGATAACAGTGCATCCGGTAAAAATGAGCATTTCACTAATCAGGGCCTGGTGTTAACTGATGTTCAACTCTACCCCAGGCAGGGGTTAACTTTAATAATTCCGGACCTCAGAGGGCCTAGTTACTGTTCTGGCCCAGTTCTGATTCTTGTGTGGCTAATTGGGGCCAACAACAGTGTTCCCCAGGGGAGAGGTGAACTCGGGGCCTCCTGTGGCCTTCCGCCCTCCTCCCTGGGGGTTACCTGGTCTCTTCGGCCCTTCCTGGGCCCTTGCGGAGGTTTCAGCGCTCTGGCAGGGGGTAGGGGGCTCACGCTGGCTACAGAGCCCCCTTGCCGATATTCCTGGCTTGGGCGAGGGATGCAGGCCGATTAGGGGGAGGCCCGCACGCTCTAGCGCTCCTCTCAGGGGTTTCGCGGGTTAAGGGGAGGGCTCCTACGCTCCTCTGAGCCCTCCGGCAGTGTCTCGTTCTGTTCCCGGGCCCTCGAGGACGTCAGAGGCCCGGGAACCAGTCAGGAGGAAGGCGTGTTGGTGGCAGCCAATGGCTGCGCGGCTATAGACGGGGGCGCGGCCGATGACGCAGCCGGGCTCCCTCGTCACGTGGGGTGAGTGTCCCGGCCTCCAAGGCCCAGCCCGGCCTGACTGGAATTCGCGGCAGCCTACCTCAGGCTCCGGAGGCTGCCGCGGGGATATTTCGTTCTTGGGCCGGGCTGCGGCGGGGATAGCGGCCCCTGAGTACGCCGGAAGACTGCGCCTCTCCCGCCCACTCCTCCGGGCCTGGCGCGGCCCACAGCACACGGAGGCGGCCCTCTCCTGGCACCGGGGGCCGCCGAAATGAAATGAAAAAGAAATTTCTAAAGCGCACTGCGGCCAAGCGGCTTCCTGGCGCTAAGGAACACATCAGTATCTGCCAAGAGTCCGAGGGGGATTAGCCGGGAAAAGCCTGGAGAAAAAGAAAAGTTTTGAGGGCTTTACGAAAGTGGGAAAAGATAGGGATAGAGCGAATGGAGAGAGGGAGATTGTTCCAAATCTGGGGGGCCGCAC
The DNA here is from genome assembly GCF_964261635.1 of Lissotriton helveticus. Taxonomy (NCBI): domain Eukaryota; kingdom Metazoa; phylum Chordata; class Amphibia; order Caudata; family Salamandridae; genus Lissotriton; species Lissotriton helveticus. Next base: position 1,613,870,291 of record NC_136057.1, read on the forward strand.
TGAGAAGCGGGTGCCCCCAGTGCGGGATTTACGGAAGCGGGGGACGTGAAGAAGAGAAAGAGAGGAAGAGCGGAGAGAGCGACTGGGGGCATGGGAGGAAATTAGAGAGTTAATGAAAAGCGGGGCAGAACGGGCGTGCGCCCGAAAGGCCAAACAGGCTAGTTTAAACTGGGATCTAAAATGGACAGGGAGCCAGTGAAGGGTTTTGAGGGCCGGAGTGATGTGGGAGGATTTGGGAAGACGGAGGATAAGACGGGCCGCCTGGTTTTGGATGGCCTGGAGACGGCGAGCTTCGTAGGCAGGAATGCCTACGTACAAGCCATTTCCATAATCCAGGCGGGATGTGATGAGGGCCGTGATAATGGTTTTGAGAGCATCAACAGAAAAGAACCGGGAGATTTTGCGAATGAGACGGAGGGAAAAAAAGCAGGAGGACACAACGGAACTAATTTGGGCATGCATAGATAGATCATTACTGATCTTGATGCCCAAAGTCCGGACAGAGGAAACTGGGGAGGGCCAAAAGAAAGGGGCCAGTGAGCTGAGGACCAGGGATTAGACGAGCCACCAGTGAGGACGAGCTCTGTCTTGTCGGGATTGAGCTTCAAATGATTGAAGCTCATCCACTGGGAAATGAGAACAAGAGTAGAGCAAAACTTGGGAAGAGAATCAGTTGGGGAGGAAAGATCAAAGACGAGCTGGAGGTCATCTGCGTAGTTATACACAGAGACCCCCAGCTCGAGAAGGGAAGAGATGAGGGGGCGGATGTAAAGGTTGAAGAGAAGGGGGGAGAGGGAAGAACCTTGAGGTACCCCACATGTGACCGGAAGGGGGGGAGCGGAAAAGTCAGAAAGGTGAACTGCCTGTGATCTGCCCTGAAGAAAGGACGCGATCCAGGAGAGGGCAGTGCCTTGGATGCCCGCTGCGCTGACCCGGTCGAGCAGGATGGCATGGTCGACCGTGTCAAACGCAGCGGACAGATCCAAAAGGACCAAGGCCTGGGGGAGGTTGCTGTCGGCCTTCCCCTTAAGTTCATCCAGGACCGCGAGGACCACACCCTCAGTGGAGTGGCCGGGACGAAAACCAGCCTGGTGAGAGGCCAGGATATTGTTCTCCTCAATGTAGGTGGAAAGGCAGGATGTCACGTAGCTTTCGAGAATCTTCCCTAGGTAGGGGAGAAGGGAGATCGGCCTGAAGTTCGATGGAAGGGAGGGGTCCAGGTCAGCTTTCTTCAAGATAGGATAAACAACAGCAGATTTAAAAGAAGAGGGAACACGACCCGAAGCCAGGGAAGAGTTGAGAAAAGTAAGGGGAGGGATGGGACAACTGGTGTAGAGAGTTCTGAGGATCCGTGCTGGAGCACAGTCCGCGGGGGAGCCGGACTTGACCTTGACAAGCAGACCGAGGAAAAGCTCAGATGAGATTGGTTCGAAATGATCCAAAGCAGAGGGAGACGGGTAAGAGTGATCAGGCAGATCAGGTTGAGGCACAATGGGAATATTGGCCTTGATGGTAGTGATTTTATTGATAAAGTAATCATTCAAAGAGTGACAGAGAGATTGAGAGGGGGCAGGGGAAGGGCATGCACGGTCAGAGGTAGCAAGACTGTGAACCAGTGAGAAGATCTCACGAGATTTGTTGGCCGAGAGGGCCACTCGCTCAGTAAAATATTGAGACTTGGCCGCTAGGATGGCTTTTTTATAGTTATTGAGGAGGGCTTTGTATTTGAGGCGGAGGGTAGGGCAGTAGTTGCGACGCCAGCGACGCTCCGAGCGCCTGAGCTCTAATTTCAGGGATTTGAGGTCGTTGGAAAACCACTTGTGGGCGTCATGAAGGCGAGCTGATTTGATCTTTTTGAGTGGGGCGACCTGGTCACAAGCAGAAGAGAGCCAGGTGTTAATGGCATTCGCCTGACTTTCCAAAGGCAGGTCTGTCAGGGTAGGAGCCGATGAAGACAATAAGGAAGAAAGATCGTTGAGATCAGTCTTGTTCCAACTCCGAGCCAAGATGTTTTAAGGCAGGGAGGCTTTCTCGGCTTGGCCCAAGTGGATGGAAAAGGAGATCATGGAATGATCCGACCAAACACAGGGGAGAATAGAGGTGGTCGAAAGGTTACAGCGTAAGGACCAAATTTGGTCCAGGATATGACCGTGGGTATGGGTAGGGACCAAAACGTGAGGTAAGAAATTGAAGCAGCGAAGTGTGGCAGAAAAGTCTTTAGAAGAGGAGTCCTCCCTCGGATCAACCGGCCAAAAGTTGAAGTCGCCGAGCAGGAGTAGCGAGGAATTCTTTACCGCCAAGGTGGCCAAGAGGTCCTGCAGGGTAGACACAAATGATGGCATGCTTTGAGGGGGGCGGTACATGAGTACCACCGTAAGGGGTACCGGGAGATTAAGGGAGCGGGCCACCAGAAAGTCAACACTGGGTATGCGAGGGTGCGGAAGAAGCTGGAATTTCATAGAGCAGCGAACTATCATAGCCGCACCACCTCCAGTTTTTCCGTCGGGGTGGTCAGCGCGAAGGGCATAGTGGGTACTAGGGAGAATGGCAAGGAGGTCCGGAAGTGAGTCAGAAGAAAACCAGGTTTCGGTGAGGAAAAGAAAGTCCGGAGAATCAGTGTCCAGAAGGTTGAAAAGGGCAGTTTGATTTTTAACAGCAGAGCGAGTGTTAAGAAGGATAGCAGAGGCGGTAGGGGAACCGGAAGTAGGGCCAATAACAGAGGGCGTGGAAGAGATAGAGAGAGAGGGAATGGGAGAGACGGGACAAGAGCGAGGAGGGGCATAAATACCGTGCGAGGATAAGTGTTGGACTGCAGAGGGGGAAAGGGGAGCAGAAGCGGAGATGGACAATAGTTGGGCAGAAGAGTACGCCAGAGGAAGGGCAGGGTCTGAGGCCCCTGGTCCCGGCCCGTCGCGGACGGGCGCAGACGGGCTTGCCTTAGGCGCGCAAACGGCGCGCCCGCTGCGCCCGTCCGCTGCGCGAACGGTGGAGGCACATGATTTATAGGACAACTAGGAGGCGTGGCCAAAGAAGTGGGCGTGGCCGGGGGAGCGTCCGCTGAAGGCGGCAGGCGGGTGGTTGTGAGGCCGCGGCAGCGTCAACTCGGCTGCGCGGGAAGGCAGGGTCGAGAGAGAGGTCCCTGGACTCAAGGACTCAAGGTGAGGAAGTGCCGAAGGGGCAGATGAAGGCGCAGAGGCTCCCGCGATATAGCGGTAGGTCAGGCAGCGCTTTTGGGGACACAGCGCTCCAGGGCCTCCACGCCAGGGCACAAAGCAGAGCAGCGCTCTGCAATTTCAGCGCTTGAGCAGTTTAACAATAGCGCTTCTCAGGCACAGCGTTTCAGGGGGCTAGTGCTACGAAGGATGAGCGCTTAGCAGTACAAGCAGTTTAGTCAGAGGGAGTTAGGCAGGTCAGCGCAGGGGCCCAGGTGAAGTCAGGGGTAGCACAGTCCAGTACCTGGTTGATCCCCAGTAGTCCTGGTTGGAGCAGGTGGGTTTCTTCTTGGCGCTTGGTGGTTCTAGCGCCCTTGGGAGGCAGTTACTTGAAGAGGGGGGGGGTTGAGTTGAAGGCTGCTGATAGGATTCCTCAGCAGATCACTGCAGGTGGTCCCTGGGTTTCCCTCCCGCCGGGCCAGATCAGTGGGCTAGTTCAGTGTTCCTCACACAGCTTGGTGGGCAGCGCCTAAACCCTGTCACCCCCAGTGGAATAGGTTCCTGACTAGGCCCTACCGCCTAAGTCTCCTGCGTAGGGTCCCCCAGGTCAGTGATGCCCCAACTGACTAAAAAGTTTCCCTCCTTTCTTTATATATGCCCAGGTCAGGTGACCACCCTCTAAGGCGGCAATAACAGACTCCGCCCCTATTCTAGAAGGTTCCAGGAGCTTCCCTAGTCTAGCTAGGGGCAGGCAAGGCAGGCTGGTATGGCAACAATGTTTAGGGGTTCCAGCCAGCTCCTGGCAACTAGAGTGCGACTAAAAAGGCCACGCTGCAGTAGCAGGGGCCAGTGGCAGCCATGTTGGGGGAAGAGAGCCCCTGCACCTTAGCATTGATTAGCAATGGGAAGGTGCTCGGAGACCTAGGGCCAACAAAAAAGAAGGTGGGAAAAATGAGGCAAGGGCGAAAAAAATAGGGAAAGACCACCCTAGGGCTGACAGGTCTAACACTAATATACAGATACAATTCTTTTTAACAAGATTTCGTTTAGGCACTGTGCACTTTCTGGTGGCATTTCCAAGACAATCTGGGTGGGCCGACAATCTTATCCCCTGTCCTTGTGACAACACGGCAACCCAGAATACACTGCACTTCATCCTATTTTGCTCACCTTACAAGGAACCAAGGGAAAGAATTTCGGAACCACTATTAAAGGATATTCAGCCTTGCAGATACGTTGATGGGTTCAGATATTTGCAATCACTGACCAGTTCTGCTATTTGTACTGCGGTGTCAAATTTGATAAAAGTTGCAATGGCTATTAGAAAGCGTTATGATATATAGTAAACAAATAAGAAGGAAAATACCTTTTACTGTGTAATTTTAAGCATTATGAAATTTCATGGTTGATGATGTTTCGTTTTTATACATGATTTTATTAACAAGGATATGTACATTTTAATATGTAGTGTTTGTTTGTCAAACGTTTATGGTCTTGGCACCAAATAAAGTTATTCTTGACTTAACAGCTGAAGCCTGAAAGAGTGTATTGACAGAAGAAGAAAAAACAAAATGCTCTGTTAAGCACAGAGCACACAGGCCAGAGTTTTCCCCAGCACTAGTTAGGAGAACAAGCTCCCAGTGCAATGGGCAGATAAAAATGTACACACAAGTGATCATAAGTTTCCAATAGGAACACATGAGTAACCCTTAAAAAAACAATCCAGCAGGTGTCTACCCTGAGGTCATGCAAACAAACAAAAACACCCTTCCAATACTAACAAAATATGTAAACATTTTCAGCTGTGCAAGCTAGTCTACATTTTCACACGCTGGGAGCCAAGGGATATGAACATTAATGAGACAGCACGTGCGTTTGGGCAATGTTAGCAGGAACAAGAAAACATGGCTGAATTGAAATACACTTATACTAATACAATTAAAAACTTTTTTATGCTTTTGCAACGTTTCCTCACATGCTATTATTATCTTGAACTTTGGTTTGCACTGTTATTGGGCTGCTTTTCAAACCTCTTCCTTATAAGTGAGTGGTTCTTAACTTTTGACTTCTGTGGGCCCCCTCTGGATCACTACAGGAAATAGCTGACGCCAGCCTTATGTAATCCAACAATGTGAACCTCAAACTAATGCACAAAAATACAGAAGCGAGTATACATTTAATAAAGCACAAATTATGAATTCTTTTCTTTAATTCACTTACAAATCAACACACAAAAATCTAATTTTAAGTTTAATAGGAAACATGTAGATTTTCAAAATTTGGTTTATTTCTAAAAGACGTAGTGATATTCTAGAGGTCTCCAACCTTTTCGGTAGTGAGAGCTACTTCTGATCAATAAAAATCGTCGTGAGCTACTAAAGGCGAAGCATCACGCACATTTTTTCGCTGAACCCCTCCGCACACCAAGTTTCATGAACTTTAAGTCTAATTTGTTTGGAGCCCATACTGTGGTTTGAACAAAATACTTAAAGTTTCCTAGAATATATTCTCATGTTTCTAATTTTACTCTAGGGCACATTAAACGCTTAAAAAGGTCTGCTTTATTTCAATGATTCCATAGTACTCATCCCATCTCCGATTACTAACACATCACAAGTCACCCTCACATTCAAGCGGTACATGCCATGATGATACTGTCTCTGAAGAGCACTCTCTAGTTGAGCTACAAACAAAGCAGGGAGTGTTGTAAGGGAAGGGAAACCACCTGAAAGCTGTTATAAATGAACAGAAGCTACTCCCTGACTAGACTGGGCAGCTGAGTATGGGGTTCTGATCCCTGGCAATGGGAAGATGGAGGCTGGTACTGAAGGTGTCTCAGTATTCCCACATTGAGTTTAATGTGCTCTCAAAAACAATACCTTGGAGCACAGCACCTATTCAATAGCAGGAAAAACAGGGGTTTTCCATGTACCTCACATACACAGCCCTGTAAGTGCCTGCTCCCTGCATCTCACATACAATGTCATAAATTTGTTCCCCGTATTTTACATGCAGTCATCTGTTTGCTCTCTGCTCTGCACACGCAAAGCATCATGCCAGCTAGTCCATGTACTTCAAATGCACAGCCTCATGCATGCCTCTCCGCTTTGCACATGTACCTCTGTACCTGCACCTCACATTTACTGTTATGTAAATTTGTTCCCTGCACCTCACATGCACAGTGTTATATTTGCTTGTTTTTTGCACCTCGCATGCACATCTTCATGTGTGTAAGCCCCTCAAGTGCAGCTTCTTGGGTGACCCCCTCCCTGTGCCCTCCATTCGCAGTATCAGTATGTTCCCTGCACCTCACATATCCTCATGTTTATCTGTCCCTTCACCTCACATACAGAGCTCCCGCTCTCTGCTGCACTTCAAATGTTCAGCCATCATGTCTGCCTGTTTCAGAAGCCAGCACCTCATGTGCAGACTGACATGTCTGTTCTTCATTGTTCAATACATATATAGAATGATAATCAGACCAGAAATTGAAAATGAAAGGATGTCTGGATGACAAGCAGACTGATCATAGACACAGAAGGATAGCCGATCGACTGTAACACTTGTTGTCACAAGCAGAGGGTAACAGCAGAATACCACCCCACCGGGGGCCTTTGACTTAGCTTGATATGAATTCTTTGCATGAAGTAAAAAAAAAATGTAAACTGACTCCTTTGTGGAGGTAGGAAACATAAGAAGGCATGTGCCATAAACAGTTGTTCCAATGCAGCAGACCATTCGACTGACTTGACACTGCACAGCGGAAATACAATATTCTTATTTTGAATAAATTAGCATGTTCGTTAACAGTACAGCATATGAGACTGATTTTTTTTAAGGACACTTGATTTTTTAGGCACGGGGCATCCAGTATGAGTTCATGAGGTCTAGTTATATGATGGGTGTTAGGAATAGCAACAGATTAAGCATACCATGAATCAAAATACAAATCAATCACTGTCTTGAAAATGTGCCATGGATCCAGGGTTTGAGGAGCAGGTATGGACACCCATGTTCAAGGTAGATGAGAAGTTGCCAAACCCATGTCCTTTTTTGCCATTAGAAAGGCCAGATACAAAGGGATCGGCGCACTTCCTGAAGTAAAATGAAAAGACTTCGTTGGAATATTGGGCTCCATCTTCTTGAGTTTATAGAGGTGGGGGAGCAGATTTCCAAACTTCAAGTTTTGTTTACATGCAAGTAGTGATGTGGAACCACCACACAATCACCACGATTGTGTGGTTTTTCTACATCACTACTACATGTAAAAAAATATTACAAGCGAGGAGGCATGCACTTCTAATGTGAGAACGCATCAATGCGAAGAAAAATCAAAATCGTTTTTTTAATCTAAATCAAGCAAGACAGCATTTTTAAAACGTTCAGTTCCAAACCTGTGACGGATATTTTTTTTCCAACATAGAAATCACGAGTGCATTATTGATCTCTTCTCCCCCTCCTCACCCTCTCCACGGCATGCCCTCTTGACTGTGGCTCTGGTCAAGAATATTTTTGGCGCCTGGGGCTTAGAACGACGAAGGATAGGGCAGGGGCTAACAATTACTCGACAATTAATTCAGTGGCCAGGGCGCAGCAACTAGTTCAGGCCAGGACTTACCTAGTGAAAGACTCAGAGTCGGACTGGAAAAGGCACGGGCACTGATAGGACGGTAGCAGTTCAATACTGCCTGTTCCACGCCACTTGCACACCAACAAGCTTTTCGGGCCCTGCTGCTCTGCACCTGCAGTACGCACGTCGTGCAGGATGTCAGTAAGCGCTGTGCAGGGCTCCAGAAGGGAGTAGGAGCAGCTCCATTTTAGTAGTGCACACGTTGCTCACGATGAAAGCGCGGTGCCAGGCTCTTGAAGGTAGGGGGGCAGATGGGTGATGCTACGATGATGCAAATGACGTCATCCTCTTCAGCCCGCCCCAGCTAAGCTTAGGCCTATCAGAGCACCTGGTTAAGGTATGGGCGGCCAACAGCTCTTAAAAAAGGCCCAAAAAATGATAAAGACTATGAAGGGCTAAACAACTACTCACGGGGCCTCGGCGAGCTACCGGTAGCTCACGGTCGACCGGTTGGAGACCCCTGCTCTAGAGCATTAATTCACTATTTTGCTTATAGTCAGACCCTCCAAGATTAAGGGCTGGATTTATCAATATTTTGAATAGCGATTTCCTAATTGTGATTTTTTGCATATCGCAATTAGGTAAATGCTATTCCGAATGTCCTTGTGGGATTGCAAATCGACGTACCTTATGAATATTAATGAGGTAGGTCGCAATTTGAGACCCATTAGGACTCGCTGAAATCACAATTGATGGTGGTCTGCGAGAGTCAGCAGACCACCGTTACAATTGATGGTGGTCTGCGGGAGTCAGCAGACCTCCGTGTCTGTGATTCCTTTTAAATACAGCAATCATTTTTTTCTTTAAATGCAACCCATTTTCCTTAAAGACAAACCGGTTGAGTTTAAAAAAGAAAAATGAAAAGTTTTCTTTACATTATTTAAGAGCAGACAGTGGCCCGTGGGACCACTGCCTGCTCTTAAAAAATGTTTTAACGAACATTCACGAAGCGAACCCTTGGGAATCCCTTCTCAAATGGGTTACCACCTACCTGAAGTAGATGGTAAAATGCGAAGAATAATTCTGTGATTCAGGGCACCACTAATGGTAATGACTGCAGTGTTCTGCTGGACCCATACTTGTGTTTTTATCAACCATCCCAGAGAGCTGGCTTTTATTCCCACCCCACACCCATCCAACACAGGTGTCATCGGTCAGGTGACCATGCCAATAGAGGGGCCCAAGTGAACATGCTTCGGCCAGTTTTAAGTACAGTACTTATGTGTACGTGGGGCTCACGACATGACATTGGTGACGAGCAGCTGTGACCCTCCATAAGAGCTAGCTGCAGCAGTTCATCGTGGAGGGGGGGAATAGCCCCAGTCTGATGCCAGCCCAACAAAGGCACTGCCACTATCACTTGCCCAAGAAGAACATGGCAAGCAAAACTGTTGGAAAAGGCCGACGAATACCGTGCCCTGCACCCCCAAGGTGAGGTATGCCCACTTGCCAGTGTGATCAGCAAGAGAACAGAAAGCGGTGCGTAAATTAAAGTCCCTGCAGAGCATCCTGCACCTACCAGCCAGCGGTGAGACAGTAAGGGTCCCCGGAACTACGGATAAGTGCAACCCCTGCACAGAATGAAGTGACTGCATTCAAGTAAGGCAGCCCGACAAAGCTGACCACGGATGAATAGTATAATCGGGCCCGCCGTCCAGTAGAATAAAGTCTGCCATACACCACAACCTTGCCTCTGACAGCTGCAGATAAGTGCAGCACCTCATCTGCTTGTGGTGAACCGCGTGGTCCGGGAAAGATACAAGGCGGACTGGTGAGTGGCGCTCCACAGTCTGTGCAAGCTGCTGAATGTTGGTGAGGCACTCCGCCAGAAGTATTGAGCCCACACCAGCCCTGACATCCCAAGGGCTGAACCAGGCCCTTTTAAGTGCTCCCTTGACCAGCCTCTTGGGGTACCCTCGTTCCAGTAGTCGGTCGCTCAACTCCTCTGATTTTGACATGAAGTCTTCCTTCTTGGAGCAATTACGACAGATACTTATGATGAAGAACTTCTTTTTTCAGGGCCAATATTACCTTCAAACGAAGGGAGTAGCAATGGGGGCGGCCTTTGCCCCAGACTTGGACATTATCTTCATGGATTATTTTGAGAATTCATTCATCTTCAGCGACTACAATCCTTTTAACAGCAAGGTTACTATGTGGAGGAGGTACATAGATGATATCCTCATGATCTGGACTGGGGATCCAGTAGAGTTACGTTTTTTTCACACACGGCTAAATCAGAGGTGCCAGGACATACAGTTTACCATACACTTCAACCCCATAGAGATTGATTTTCTCGACATCACCATCAGAAATGAGAACAACAAACTGTCCACCACATTATACCGTAAGCCAGCTGAACTCAATTCACATCTCAGGTATAACAGTTATCACCCTAGCGGCCTAAGGGATAATCTACCATTCAGGCAGTCCCTGCGTATCCTTCGTAATTGCTCCAAGAAGGAAGACTTCATGTCAGAATCAGAGGAGCTGAGCGACCGACTGGTGGATCGAGGGTACCCCAGGAGGCTGGTCAGGAGAGCATGCAAAAGAGCCTGGTTCAGCCCTAGGAAAGCGCTGCTTACACCAAGAGAGACAGACAATGACTCCACACAGAGGATGATCTGTGTCACCACCTTTTTAACACAGAGTAAATGCCTTAAAGAAGGTGATCAACAAATACTATATCAGATGATATTGAACAACCAGGTTTACCATTGCACTCTTTCAGGAACGCTAAAAGTGTGAAGGACCACATGGTGCGTTCCTTTCTGGACTCTCTGGAAGCTCCATCCCAACAAACTCTTTGGAATCTACCACCCACACTGGGCCACTTCAAGTGTGGCCACTGTAAGGCCTGCAAGATTACAATCCAAACTTAACAGTTAGTTTATAAACAACACACTACTGATCTCAAATCCTTTACGAACTGTAATACTACCAACGTTATTTATGGAATAATCTGCCGTTGTGCCAAAAAATATGTCAGACAAACACAGCAAAAAATAAAAGCATGCATATTGCAGCAATGCAGCCGCATACAATGTGGAGTACAAGGAGCACCCTTGGTTGAGAATTTCAGAGTTGCTAAACATAGTCCAGACGACCTACAGTGGGTAGTCTTGGAGAAGGCTACCCTTGGCTTGGCCCCAGGGTAGGTACCATTGAAACCATTCTCAGTGTCAGAGAATGCAAATGGATGTCCCGCTTAGACTCAATACAAAATGGCCTTAACGAATCGGACGCTAGCAATGCACAGCTATAGTACCCAGTATCAGAATAAGATGTTTGCGCACTCTGCACATAGCAGCGTCATACATCTGGTCCTTCCCGGTTGATCCGCTTCATGTGAACTGCTTACTTATAATGGACATTCTTACTACTTAGAACAGCTTTCTCATACACTGACAATATCTAGATTTCCATACATACAAGTAACGCCCGCTATTGGTGCGCCACGTCTTCAATTTGGAATGTATGTTAAATTGTTTTTATGGCACATGTCATGATTATGTATTAAACTTCTCTTTGCAACAACGCGTATAACAATATAGTGGCAAGTATAAGGCCCATCTCTTTTGGCACATTTGATCAGTAATTGTACAAAACTTTACCATGTGCTATTGGTGCGCGACATCTTCAATTTGGAATGTATGTTAAAAAATGTTAATGGTAATTGTCATGATATGTATCTTTGCACTAACAAGATAGTGCCTAGTATAATGCCCATCCCCTTTGGCACATTTAACCAGTAGTCTGAAAAGAAATTCTTTTTTGCTTGCTATGTTCATAGAAAATCCCACTGCCTCCGGTAAACTCTGCACTTCATCATGTCTTTATGTAAATCTTTTTTGACAGCGGATCGGCATTTAAGCCTACTCGTAATTTGCCTCCTGCGGGAGCGGGCGTACCGGGAATTATGAATTATCTTTTATTCTTCCCTTTTTCTTGCCTTGGGTTTTAGATGTTGCACGGCCAATTTTGCTTGTGCAGTTGTATTTGGATCCTCTAGAAACATTAACATTATGTTAACACTGCCGATTCTCCTAAACTTTCCCAGCTAGTCTTTCTTCTATGACAGAGCTGTGATAACTTGTCCATAATGACAAGCATCGAGCGTCTGCCCCTGCTATATAAACTGCAGCTGTGGCAGTGCTCCGTTTCCCTTCAAGCGAGACGGAGGCAGATCTAAGAATAGAGGTAAGCTTTAATCGCGCCCTGTCCCTTAAACGTCAAACCCGTTTTGAACAGATGCTCAGCTGCCTCAGGTGACTTCTTACATGAGGATAAGAGTCGTTTTCTATATTTTTATCTCCCCCAGATTTAAGTACCTGGCGGGCCTCTCAAGTGTCACGATCCATTCTAGAGGTAATTATCTTTGTTTGATCAATGACACAGACAATTTTACTGTTTTCTTCAACCGCAATGGTGCTTGATTTGGGGTCCTATTATTGTTGATTTCCTTTTTCCTCTCTCTTTCAGATTTGCCCATAACGACCTCATGGAACTTCACGGTCCAAGCTAATTCATTTATTTTTTCGTCCAATGGCCACTTTTAAGGGATAGATTACTTTTCAATTGATTTTAAGTAAGTTTATTATATTCAGCAAAGTAGCTTTATAGATGTCACTCATTATTCAAATTTATGTGAAACGAATCTGACGCCTGCACCTTATTTTTCAGGTGCCTGTTTCCGGCTCTCTGCCTTTGGAGCCTACGGGCCCAACCACTACTATTAACTGTTTGTTGGCGGGATCAGATAGGATTTCGTCATTAAAACGCCAGCGTTTTGGGGGTAAAATCGAGTGGGAGCCCGCGAGCTTGAAGCTAATGCAAGCATGATTAGAAATCAGCTTCGGAGCAATATCTGTTTCCTCAATGAGATGAGTGAAAGGGCTAGAAATTAGGATATAGTCAATTCTGGAGTATGATATAGTGAATTCTGGAGTATGAATTGTGTGGATCGGAGTAAAAGGTGTAGTCCTTCCCGTCAGGGTGTTGGAGCCGCCAGGAATCTTTTAATAAGAATTTATTGCATAGGCGTGTGACAGATTCGTGGGAGCGAGAAGGCTGGAATGAGCACTTTGAATGGCGGTCTAATAAAGGGTCCATGGGAATGTTTTAATCTCCACCTACAACTAGGAGCTCATCTTGTGAAATGTTCTCTATCGCTTGGGAGACTGATTCCCAAAAGTCAGGTGTATCAGAATTGGGACTGTATATGTTCACCACATGAATTGGATCATCGCCTCTCAACAGATGGGTAATCAATAGTCTACCGTCCGTGTCGTGGGTATGCAAGGTGACCGATAACTTAGATTTTTTTGAGATTAGGGTGATCATACCTCCCTTCTTATGATTCGCCGAGGAACAGAGAGTGTGGGAGATCCAGTTAAGGTTAATAAAGCGTGTGTCTTCCTCTGAGAGTTTAGTCTCTTGAAGCAGGATGACATCCCCTTTTGATTTAGAGAGGTATTCGAAGACCTTCCGTCTTTTCACAGGGTGATTAAGACCCTTGACATTCAATGAGACATACCAGTTGGTGTCTGATGTGGAAATGCTATTTGGAGGTTTCGTGGTACAACTCTAGTGTGTGGACATTTGGAAGTGTATGATCTGTGCAATATCATAGATGCGTCAGCCTTCACAACAAAAAAGAAGCAAAAAACAAAGCAAGTGGAAACGACCGGTGGGGTGAACAACCTCAATTTTGACCCCTCCCTACCCTCCTCCCCCTTCCTCACCTTTCCCCTCCCCACCCACCCTCCCCAATGTAAGAAATTTAGAGTGTGCAACGGCAGTACCGTCTGCTAGCTCCTCCGGCCACGCCCACTTCCTGGCCACGCCCCCTTCGGGGCCGCTACCTACTTAGGGGCTGATTACAAGCTCGCCTCCTCAACAGGATCGCTCCCCTGCCATCCGCGGGAGCTCTTAGCCACTTTTGCTTCTTTTAATTCTCACTGGCACCTCGCAGCGCCTCAGCGCGCTTTTTAATCCACTGTCCCCTTACCTGGCTCTGGGACCTCGCCCTCATTCCTCCCTCCCGCGCAGCCGAGCTTGACGCTGCCGCGGCTTCCCTCTGACTTGCCTGCCGCCTTCAGCGGACGCTCCTCCGGCCACGCCCACTTCCTGGCCACGCCCCCTTCGGGGCCGCTACCTACTTAGGGGCTGATTACAAGCTCGCCTCCTCAACAGGATCGCTCCCCTGCCATCCGCGGGAGCTCTTAGCCACTTTTGCTTCTTTTAATTCTCACTGGCACCTCGCAGCGCCTCAGCGCGCTTTTTAATCCACTGTCCCCTTACCTGGCTCTGGGACCTCGCCCTCATTCCTCCCTCCCGCGCAGCCGAGCTTGACGCTGCCGCGGCTTCCCTCTGACTTGCCTGCCGCCTTCAGCGGACGCTCCTCCGGCCACGCCCACTTCCTGGCCACACCCCCTTTTTCTCGCTAATAAATCATGTGCCTCTACCGTTCGCGCAGCGGACGGGCGCAGCGGGCGCGCCGTTTGCGCGCCGAAGGCGCGCCTAAGGCAAGCCCGTCTGCGCCCGTCCGCGACCGGCCGGGACCAGGGGCCACAGACCCTGCCCGTCCTCTGATGTACTCTTCCGCCCAACTCACTTCGTTTCCTGCCTCCACCCCCCCCTCCCCCTCCACAGTTAAACTCTTATCCTCGCATGGCATTTATGTCCCCCCTCTTATTTGCCCAGTCCTGCCCATCCCCCCTCCTCTATCATCTCCCCTGCCGTCCTTCATTCGCACTTCCCCCGGTTTCCCAGTCGCCTCTGCCCTTCTCCTCAACACTCGCTCTGCTGTGAAAAATCAATCTGCTCTCTTCAACCTTTTGGACACTGACGCCCCGGACTTTCTGTTCCTTACAGAAACTTGGTTTTCCTCGGACTCCCTTCCCGACTTGCTGGCCATCCTCCCTGACACCCACTATGCTCTTCGCGCCGACCGCCCAGATGGTAAAACTGGAGGTGGTGTGGCCATGATAGTTCACCGCTCCCTCCAATTCCAGCTCTTACCGCACCCCGGTATTTCCGGTGTGGAGTTCCTGGTGGCCCGCTCGCTCAACCTCCCGGTTCCCCTGACGGTGATTCTTCTCTACCGCCCCCCTCAAAATATGCCGTCATTTGTGTCCACCCTGCAGGATCTCCTGGCCACTCTGGCCGTAAACAATTCCTCGTTACTTTTGCTCGGGGACTTTAATTTCTGGCCGGGTGACCCAAGGGAGGACTCCTCCTCCAAAGACTTTTCCACCACTCTTCGTTGTCTTAATTTTCTCCCTCTTGTTTTGGCCCCTACCCACATTCATGGTCATACTTTGGACCAGATTTGGTCCCTACGCTGTAACTCCTCGGTCACCTCGATCTCCCCTTGTGTCTGGTCCGATCATTTTTTGATTTCCTTTTCCATCAGCCTAGGTCAACCCGAGAAAGTCTCCCCGCCCAAAAACACATGGGCCCGGAGTTGGAACAAGACGGACCTTAGTGATCTTTCTTCTTCTCTACTTTCATCGGCTCCCACCCTGACCAGCCTCTCTGTGGAGAACCAGGCGGCTGCTATTAACAACTGGCTCTCCTCGGCTTGCGACCGGGCCGCCCCACTCAGAAAGATCAGATCAGCCCGTCCCTATGATGCACACAAGTGGTTTTCCAGCGACCTCAGGTCGCTGAAATTAGAACTTAGGCGCTCTGAGCGTCGCTGGCGCCGCAATTACTGTCCTGATCTTCGCCTTACTTATAAAGCTCTTCTGAACAGCTACAAATCGGCCATTCTTGCGGCAAAATCTAAGTATTTTTCGGAGCGCGTAGCCCTTTCGGCCAACAAATCACGTGAGATTTTCTCACTGGTGCGTAGTCTTGCCACCTCCGACCGCGCTAGTTTGTCCCCTGCCCCCTCTCTTTCCCTCTGTCACTCCCTTAATGACTATTTTATCAATAAAATAATAACCATCAAGTCCAACATTCCGGTTGTACCTGAACCCAACTTCCCGGACCACTCCTTCCGTTGCTCTCTTGTTTTTGATCACTTCCTACCCATCTCACCTGAGCTCTTCCGTGACCTCCTTGCTAAGGTCAAGTCCGGCTCTCCGGCAGATTGCGCTCCTGCTCGGATTCTTAGATCCCTTTACACTTCTTGCCCCATTCCCCCCTTAACTCTTCTTAATTCTTGTTTGGCTTCGGGCTCTGTTCCTTCTTTCTTTAAAACTGCCATTGTGCACCCCATCCTGAAGAAAGCTGGCCTGGATCCTTCCCTTCCATCGAACTATAGGCCGATCTCCCTTCTTCCCTATCTCGGGAAAATCCTCGAGAGCTATGTGACTTCTTGTCTCTCGAACTTTATTGAGGAGAATAACATCTTGGCCTCCCGCCAGGCTGGCTTTCGACCTGGCCACTCCACTGAGAGTGTGGTCCTCGCGGTCCTGGATGAACTGAAGGGGAAGGCTGATTGCAATCTCCCCCAGGCCTTAGTTCTTTTGGACTTGTCCGCTGCGTTTGACACGGTCGATCATGCCATCCTCCTCGACCGTGTCGGCGCAGCGGGCATCCAGGGCACCGCCCTTTCCTGGATCGCGTCCTTTCTTCAGGGCAGATCACAGGCAGTTCACCTCTCTGATTTCTCTGCCCCCCCCCTCCCGGTCACATGTGGGGTACCCCAAGGTTCTTCTCTGTCCCCTCTTCTCTTCAACCTTTATATCCGCCCTCTTATCTCTTCCCTTCTCGAGCTGGGGGTCTCTGTGTACAACTACGCAGATGACCTCCAGCTTGTCTTTGATCTATCCTCTCCTACTCACTCTCTTTCCAAGTTCAGCTCTACTCTACTCTTTATTTCCCAATGGATGAGCTTTAATCATTTAAAGCTTAATCCTGACAAGACTGAGCTTGTCCTCACTGGTGGTCCCTCTAACCCCTGGTCTGCTGTTCACTGGCCCCTTTCCTTCGGTCCCCCTCCCTTACCAGTTTCCTCCGTTCGGACCTTGGGCATTAAGATCAGTAATGATCTTTCTATGCATGCGCATATTAGCGCCGTCGTTTCCGCTTGTTTTCTTTCCCTCCGCCTCATCCGCAAAATCTCCCGGTTTTTTTCTGTTGATGCCCTTAAAACTATTATTTCTGCCCTTATTATATCTCGCCTGGATTATGGTAATGGCCTGTTTGTAGGCATCCCGGCTTACGAGACTCGCCGCCTCCAGGCCATCCAGAACCAGGCAGCCCGTCTTGTTTTTCGTCTTCCCAAGTTTTCCCACATCACCCCTGCCCTTAAATCCCTTCACTGGCTCCCTGTTCACTTCAGATCTCACTTTAAACTTGCCTGTTTGGCTTTCCGGGCCCATGCCCGATCTGCTCCTCTCTTTATCAATTCTCTAGTTTCTTCTCATGCCCCCTGTCGCTCTCTTCGCTCGTCCTCTCTCTCCCTTCTTCACGTGCCCCGCTTCCGCAAATCCCGCACCGGAGGCACCCGCTTCTCGGTGCGGGCTCCCCAGATCTGGAATTCTCTTCCCCTTTCTATTCGCTCTATCCCTATTTTCTCACATTTCCGGAAAGCTCTTAAAACTTTCTTCTTTCTTCAGGCTTTTCCTGTCTAATCTCCCCCCGGTTTTCTTTGCAAATTGTTGGCTGTGATCCTCAGCGCCAGGAAGCCGCTTGGCCGCAGTGCGCTTTTATAAATATTTGTTTCATTTCATTTCATTTAGCAGAACAGAGGGTAAAAATGAGACAATAGAACTTCAGGCTAGTCAGGTTATATGAGGAGCCCACAATAGACCCTTGACAAGCAGTAATTAGCTTAGATAACAAGTAGACAACGAGTAGGTTATAAAGCGGCATAGTTACTATATCAGAACAATGCAGGCAAACATGAACTGCGAGTGCAACTAGCATAGCTCTCAAAATACTCAACAGAATGGGTTGCGTAGCCAGAGTTATTCGAAAATACTAACGAACGCCCTACTGGACAAGAGAGAGCACAAAAAATGTTGTAAATTGGTGATAATCAAGCAGATTAATCGTCAAGAATAGAGAACACAGGAGGAGCTTCGCGGGCATCCAAGATGGTCGCGTGAGCACAGAGCTCCCCGGACCCGAACCGCCCTTTGCAACTATCCTTACTACATCCTGATATTGAAGATGGGCTTTTGTTCGCAAACCCTCGCTGATCTCAACATTCTTTGAAGAATCAAATTCGGACGTTGGGATCCACTTTTACATCGCCTCGAACTTTTACGGCCCGCCCCGAGACGGACCGGGGGCTCGGTTGCTTGGCAGGCCGGGGAGTAGTTTAACAACAACGGCTGAAGGGGTCCCCTCTCGATCGAGCCCAGTCTGACTTTCAGTTTCGTTTTCTACTACCGGCTTGTATTGATGGCAGTGTCGCTCGGATTGATCCTCGGCCGGCCTGGTGTTTCTACACTGCTTTGTGCTGTCCCTGCTGAGTGCCCTGTCTCCAGCTTTCTTGGCGTTTGTGCTCATTTGATCCAGTTTCGGTGTCTGCTTGGCCACTCTACACTCGGCCATTTTTACCAGGTCGCGCGGGCCCCTCCGGGGTCCCTTCTCCAATATGGCCACCAGACCTGAAATGAGAGGCGCAAGATCAAGACACCTCTCCGTGGGGGACAGACCCAGACGAACATTATGGATCATTATTCTCAGTTAAAAGGGTCCCCCGGCGGTACTGGTCGCACTTCAGACGATACTAAGGCTGATCCTGCAGCGTCCTCGGAAATATCGTTGCATGACGTCATGGGTGCCATTACCAGCATGAAGGCCTCCATGGGACAGCAGTACGAGGCCCTTGCCTCTAAGATTGACACGGTAGCCGTCGACATCACGCTGATTAGAGCGGACTTGGCGAAGACTAACGAGAGGGTCAAGTCGTTGGATTTGAAGACTTCCAGTCTTATTACGGATGTCACAGATGCTCAGACTGAGATCGGTAACCTGCGTTCTTCTCGCGACATGATGGCTCGTCGCCTTGAGGATTTATTTGTGCCTGATTGTGCCGGCGCCACTGCCATTTGCATCGCGCTATTTACAATTGTGCCCCAATCCTGTTGCGATATTGGCTTGCTGCCATTTTGTTTTTTGTTGTTGTGTTGTGCCTCCCTGCCCTGATCTCCACCCCGCTCCCGCCTCCCAGCTGATCCTCCCTCCCCCTTCCACTATCCACATATGACAGATGCCTACGCGCGCAGCGTTCACGCGCAGCGATCTCGCCCTATGCGCGCCGAAGGTGTGCCAAAGGTAAGCCCGTCTACGCCCGTCCGCGCCTGGACCGCGCCCAGCGCCAGCCCCCCTGGTCCACGCAAATCCCATTCCACCCGCATAACATACGCCGCCGCAACCCTCTCAGCACTTAACCCCGGCCCACTCCCTAACTGCTACCAAGCCGCTCCAGGACACACCCATGGACCCTTCACCTGCCACTCCTGCAAGTTCGACTGCATCAGGACCCACACCAAATCCACAAACTCCAAACAGAGCTCCGACACTAACCACCTAAAGTGCTTACTGCTCAACACCCGCTCAGTCCACAGACACTCCATCGAACTCTGGAACTTACTCGACACTACATCGCCGGACGTCGCCTTCCTTACAGAAACTTGGATGAACGCCTCATCAGCCCCCGACATCGCCATAGCCATCCCAGACACCTACAAGATCATCCGAAAGGACCGCATCAACCAAACAAGAGGAGGCATCGCCATCGTCCATAGGAACACCATCCGCATCACGAGCAGCTCCGACGATAACCTCGCTACCGCCGAACACCTTCACTTCCAGATTCACACCGACCCCAAAACCACATTCAGAGGCACCCTTATCTACAGACCCCCAGGACCCCGCTCACAATTCAGTGAAGACATCACCGACTTCATCAGCCCTCACGCCCTCCCCTCTGAGGACTACATTCTACTGGGAGACCTCAACTTCCACCTGGACAAGAAAAACGACAACAACACCACCACCCTTCTGGACAACATGGCCAATCTCGGACTCAAACAACTCGTTGACACCCCCACCCACTCCGCCAGACACACGCTCGACCCTATCTTCACCTCCAGCAAGCACATCTCCTTCGATCACACCACAGCTCTCCACTGGACGGACCACAGCTGCGTTCACTTCCACTACAAAAAATCCACGTCCCATAACCCCCCACAACCTATTCCCCGAAGAAACTGGAACAAAATCACCACCGACCAGCTCTTCTCGTCGCTTCAACAAAACACTCCTGCCAATTCATCGGACCCAAACCAAGCAGCCACCAACCTCACACAATGGATCACCCACAGCGCAAACGAACTAGCACCCTTGAAAAACCATCTAATCAAGCAAGGGAACAAAAAAGCCCCCTGGTTCAACGATGACCTTAGGAAATCCAAGAAGCTCTGTCGGACTCTCGAGAAAACCTGGAGAAAAAACCCTACCACTGACAACCTGGCCTCCTTCAAAAACGCCACCCGCAAACACCACCAACTCATCCGATCCACCAAGAAATCAGCATTTAAGGATCGACTTGAAAACAATGCCCAAAACAGCAAGGAACTATTCAACATCGTCAAAGAATTCACTAACCCCTCCGCAGGCACTAACGACATCACCCCCTCCCAAGACCTCTGCGACTCTCTATCATCATTCTTCCACAACAAAATCGCCGAAATACACAACAGCTTTCAAAACCAGTCCGAAGACCGGCCCACTCCACCCACCTCCGAACCAAAACCCCCCTCTAACAACCTTTGCGCCTGGAACCCAATCACCACTGAAGACACCATCCGCCTGATGAATTCCATCCACTCAGGATCGCCAACCGACCCTTGTCCCCACCACATCTTCAACAAAGCAGACTCCATCATCGCACCCCATCTCCGAGACGTAATCAACTTCTCCCTCAACTCCGCCACCTTCCCAGAAAACTGGAAACATGCCGAACTCAGCGCCCTTCTGAAGAAACCCACGGCTGACCCAACCGAACTTAAGAACTACCGCCCCATCTCGCTCCTCCCATTCCCCGCCAAAGTCATCGAGAAAGCCATCAACAGTCAGCTCGCCGCCTTCCTAGAATCCAACAAATCCCTCGACTCCTCTCAATCAGGCTTCCGAGACAAACACAGCACCAAAACCGCCCTCATCGCAGCAACAGATGACATCCGAACACAACTGGACAACGGAGAAACAGTTGCTCTCATCTTACTTGACCTCTCCGCAGCCTTCGACACAGTCTGTCATAGCACCCTCATACAACGCCTCAGCAACATCGGAGTACAAGGAAAGGCATTGGACTGGATAATATCGTTCCTCACCGGAAGAACCCAGAGAGTCCGCCTCCCCCCATTCAAATCAGAGGCCACAGAAGTCATCTGCGGCGTACCACAAGGATCGTCACTCAACCCCACCCTCTTCAACGTATACATGAGTCCCCTCGCATCCATCGCGCGCCAACACAAGCTCAACATCATCTCCTACGCAGACGACACCCAGGTGATCCTCTCCCTCACAAAAGACCCAAACACCGCCAAAACCAACCTACACGAAGGAATGAAAGAAGTAGCCGAATGGATGAAAAACAGCCGTTTAAAACTAAACTCGGACAAAACAGAAGTCCTCATCTTAGGACCATCCCCCTCTGCCTGGGACAACTCATGGTGGCCACCGGCCCTCGGAACCGCACCCATACCTACGGACCACGCACGTAACCTGGGCTTCATCCTAGACTCCTCCCTCTCGATGACCAGACAAGTCAACGCCGTCTCATCATCTTGTTTCAACATCCTACGAATGCTCAAAAAAATCTTCCGTTGGATCCCCACCGAAACATGAAAGACAGTCACCCACGCACTGGTCACAAGCCGATTGGATTACGGCAACACCCTTTACGCCGGAACCACAGCCAAACTACAGAAAAAACTCCAACGCATCCAAAACGCCTCAGCCAGGCTCATTTTGGACATCCCTCGGCAAGCTCACATTTCCGACCACCTGAAAGACCTCCATTGGCTCCCTGTCAACAAGAGAATAACGTTCCGTCTCCTCACCCACGCACACAAAGCCCTCTACGACCTAGGACCCGAATGCCTCAACACGCGTCTATCCTTCTACACCCCCTCCCGCCAACTACGATCGTCCAATCAAGCCCTCGCCGCAATCCCGCGCATCCACAGATCCACCATGGGGGGAAGATCCTTCTCCTACTTAGCGGCTAAAACCTGGAATTCTCTCCCCACCCACCTCCGCCTCACTCAGAACCACCTCTCTTTCAGAAAGCAACTTAAAACCTGGATATTCGATAAGTAAATTCACCTCCCTCCCTCAAGCGCCCTGAGACCCTCTGGGTGAGTAGTGCGCTATACAAATTTCTGAACTTGAACTTATTATGAAAATAGGCACCCCCGAGGCCCATCATTGCCAGACTATTCCACTTCAGGGATAGAGACACTATTCTTCAGGCCTCGCGGGACAAGGGCCCTGTGAAATTCGAAAATGCCTCCGTGACCTTTTATCCCGACTTTACACCGCTCGTTCAGAGACAAAGGCTGGGATTTCAGGGAGTGAAGAGACGGCTGCGGGACTTGGGCCTTAAGTACGCCATGTTGTTCCCGACCAGACTTCAGATCGAATATGGGGAACGTACATTTTTCTTTGATCGTCCGGACAATGTTAGTGACTGGCTTGACTCTTTGCCCAAGAGAGACGATCGACCTGGGCACCCCGGTGGCGCGCCGGAGTGAAAGTGACACCTCGGATCCTGGCGTCTGAACTTTTCTACTATTTCAGCTGAGTCTGGACATTGTTTCTCTTTTTTTTTTGTCTCGATTGGCCCGTGGGTGGCGGGGGGTGAATGGGGACTCTTCCTCCTCCTGGGTTCTTTGTGTAGATTAGTTTAATGATGGGGCGACAGGCACACTGCAAGTTGGGGTGGCTTATGAGTCGTACGCAGGGGTGCAGGGTGGAGGGTGTTGTAACGGATTCAAGTTGGGGGGTGGGGGGTGTGTGTGTGTGTGTTTTTCTCCATTCACGAGGCATCGTATTGGTTCTTTCTTTTGGTTCTGGTCAGTGGGTCTTGTGTGGGTGTTTCTCTGCCTATTTCTTGGGGATGGGGGGTGGCGAGTTGAGACTGCTGTCCTGGAGTGTCAATGGGTTGGGAGACAGGATAAAGCGAGGGGTCGTGTTACGGTTCCTTAGACGTCATTCTCCCGATATTGTCCTTTTGCAGGAGACGCATCTAATAGGTAACACATGTCAGGCCATGAATAGAAGTGGATACCGGCTGGTGGCTCACTCTGGGTTTACTTCTGGTTCCAGGGGGGCGGGCATTCTTATCCGGTCTTCTCTCCCCTTTGAAATTGATGAAGTGACGCTTGACGACAGGGGGCGCTACGCGGCGCTCACTGGTAGATGGGAGGGGAAGACACTGTCCATACTTTCTGTGTATATCCCTCCGGGTCTACAGGCCTCGACTTACGCTGATCTTGGCAGGGTTATATTGGGGCTCCCTGAGGGCCTACTGATTCTAGGTGGGGATTTTAATTCTGTTGTCTCCGGCATTTCTGATCGTTATCACCCTAGGGATTTGCCTAGGTCTCAAATGTGGCTGAGTGACTTGCTCGAAACCTTCGGGCAGGTAGACGGTTGGAGGTTAATGCACCCCACGCAGTTACAGTACACTTTCCATTCCGGGGCCCATGGCAGTCTCTCCAGATTGGATTACTTCTTAATGCCATCGGTCCAATCCTCCTCCATTAGAGAGATTCGTCACTTTACTAGGGGTATTTCTGATCATTCCCCTCTGTGGCTTAGTTTTGAGGTCGGGGCGGGCAGTGAGGGTAGAGTTGCCCCTATTAACCCCTGGTACTTCCGCAATCCCAAAACCCGCTCTGAACTTGTTAAAGCTATTGATCATTATTTCGATGAAAATGTGGGGTCTGTTTCCTCTGCTGTTTCACTGTGGGAAGCCTTTAAGACGGTTGTCCGTGGGCAATCCCTGTCGCTGATTGCCGCCACCAAGAGGGCTAATAATGTGGAACTTGTACGATTGGAAACCGAAATAACTGCACTTGAGGACGATCTTGAATCAGGTGTCTCTCGCGCAAAGCTGCACTCCCTTGGTTTGAAACAAGCCGACTATAGAGCTCTTGTGACTGATGCTGTGAAAATGATGTATAGAGAGCAACAGGGTAGGTTGTATGATGTGGGAGACAAGGCTGGTAAATTGCTTGCGTGGTTGGACAAGAAAGAGAGGGCGAATCGTGTTGTTCCGGTGATTGTTGGGCCTGATGGTGAGTGTGTTACGGACCCAGTTGGGATTATTCAGTGTTTTGTTGATCACTTTAAGATTGTGTACGCCTCGGTCTGTGGTAGAGATGAGGAAGACTCTCGCTCCCTGTTGCGGGAGATTGCATTGCCCTGCCTTTCTGACGCCGACAGGGACCTCATGGAGGCTCCGCTCACGGTGGATGAAGTTGCTGTGGCTATACGTTCCCTCCGGTCTGGCAAGGCAATGGGCCCCAATGGTTTGCCCATTGAACTGTACAAGCTGCGACCCGACAAAATGGCGCCCCACTTAAGGGAGATGTTCCTTGAGGCTTTGGAGTCTGGTTCCCTTCCCGCTGATCAACGACTTGCTACCATTGTAGTTATCCATAAGGAGGGTAAGCCGCGGGATCGTTGTACTTCGTACAGACCTATTTCTTTACTTAATGCCGAACCTAAAATCCTAGCTAAATTGTTGGCTAATCGCTTGATTAAGGTGATCGGAGACTTGATCCATCCAGATCAATCCGGTTTCATTCCACATCGCAACACCGCTCTTAATCTTCGCAGACTCCATGGAGTTCTCGCGAGAGCTGGGACGCTCACCGAGCCGGCCATTTTGGCTTCCCTTGACGCTACCATGGCTTTCGATACCATCGAGTGGCCCTACCTTTGAGCGGCCCTCTCGAAGTTTGGGTTTGGGCCGGTTTTCATCGCCTGGGTGAAACTTCTTTACGAGAGGCCTTTGGCTCAGGTGGTAGTTAATGGGAAAGTGTCTCGTGTTTTTACACTTGGGCGTGGTACCGGGCAGGGCTGCCCGCTGTCGCCGCTGCTTTTTGCCATCGCTCTGGAACCTTTGGCGGAGTGGCACCGTTGGGAGCCTTCAATGCGGGGCATTCGGTGGACTCCCGATTTTGAGGATCGAATCTCGTTATACGCGGATGACATCCTTCTCTATCTTACCTCCCCTCGGAAGTCCTTGAATGTACTTTTTGATGTTCTGACCTCCTTCGGGAAGAACTCGGGTCTCATTATTAATTGGGCTAAATCCTGCGTCTACGTTTTGGCGGGGATCTCCCTCCATTGCCTCGTAGATTTCCAATTCAAGTAACTGAGACCGGTTTTAAGTACTTAGGGATTTACATCTCCTTGGACCCCTCTGTGCGCTACGAGCGAAATTTGTTACCCCCCCTTCAGCGGCTCAAGCTTGATGTTGTACGCTGGCGTGGGTTGCCTTTATCACCACTTGGTAGAGCGGCGCTTTTTAAAATGATGTCGCTGCCTCGATTTTTATATGCACTTCAGAATTCGCTTGACCCGATCGCTTTGGGTTATTTTCGTGAAGTGGAGAGCCTGCAGAGACGACTGGTCTGGGATGGGCGTGCCCGCATTGCTCTTTCCAAACTCACGCTTCCGTGGTATGACGGTGGTATCGCCCTCCCAGATATCAGGCGCTATTACTGGGCTTCTCAACTGAGTGTGATCAACCACGCGACTTATGCTTCCGGCCCTGCCCCGGCTTTTTCCATGGATAAATTTCTTCTGCCAGGAGGGACCTTCAATAGGGCGCTCTTTTCCAGGGGACTTTGTGGAGCACTGACCGGTCCCACTAAAATTGCTGTAAGGGTGTGGCAGGATGCGAATGCGGCATTGGGGTGGTGTGGTAGATTTACCCGTGCGACTCCTTTGTTTGATTCTGAATGTTTGGGACATCTGTGGAGAACGAAAGGCTTTGATAAATGTGATATGATTGGTATAAGCAGGGTAGGTGATCTATGGACGAAGGGTACCGTCAAGTCCTTCGATGTGTTGAAAGCGGAGTACGAGCTTGGTGACACGGAATTCTTCAGGTATGCTCAGGTCCGTCATGCTCTACTGTCAGTCTTTGCTGTGGGTGATGATATTCCTGAATCCTCCCCCCTCGAGGACCGCATGGCCATGTGCCCGACAGCACGATTTCCTTGATCTATAAGAAGCTGATTAATAATAGAGCTGATTTGCTGGTGCGCCTTCGGGCTTTTGTGGAGCGCTGATGGACTAGAACTGGATGACGAGGACTGGCAATCTGCTTTATCCTCGCCTAAGGAGGTTGCTATTCCTGCTCGCCTTAGGTTCGTCCAGCTTAAAATCCTCCATCGTGTGCATGTTACTGGTCCGAGTCTGGTTCGAATGGGTTATTCTTTAGATGGGTTGTGCAAGCGTGGCTGCGGTATGTCTGGCACCTTCCTCCACATTCTATGGGAATGTCCGGAGGTGGTTGAGTTTTGGTCCCGAATACATGTGGTGATAGAGAGAGTTACTGGTGTGCCGCTGCTGCCCGAGGCCAGGCGTTGTCTGCTGAATGTCTGGGAACCTAATGATTACAACACGGCTCAGATCAACTGGGCGACCCTTGGTAATATGGTCGCGAAAAGGGATATCGCTCAGCTCTGGGGCTCCCACAGGCCATCCACCGTGTCCAAATGGAAGGAGAACATGGATTGGTGCATGTTTCGGGAGAAGACTGTGTACCTATCCCGGGGCAGGCCCAAGAAATGGGGTAGGATCTGGTCCCAATGGAATGCATATCGTGGAAATATATATACTCCCCCACAAGATGTGTATCCCGATGTCTCCTTGTCCCCCTAAACTGACATTCCGATTTTTGTTCTAGATAGTATTACTGCTTGTTTCCTTGCCTACCCCTCCCTCCCCACAAATATCGACTGTAATGTTTGTACTCTGCACTAGAGCTCTGCCTACATGGACTCGTGATCATGCTTTACTCTATTTCTGCCTTGTGAGTTTTGTTATTTTGTTTATTTGATTGTTTCAATTAAAAAAAAAAAAGAATAGAGAACAGACAAAACGTTATAAACAGTATAGTTAGCTAGACCTACAGCTTTATTAACGATGGGCAAGTAGCAGGAGTTTCAGGCATTTGGAGTGTCCTGGGAATCCGTTTTCCGCTTGTTGGATGAGCCACTTGACAGGTCCATGTTCTGTGCCGGGCAGTCTTCCAAGTGGCGTGCTAGATCGCGGGGATCAGAGAAGAAAAGTTGTTTGCCATTTTCGGTAATTTTGAACTTGGATGGGCCACAAAGGAAAACAGGATACTTTTCGCTTTCAGTTTGTCTCTCAGCCAGAGGAATCCTTTCCGTATTTCCACAGTTTCTTTGAAGAAATCCTGGGTGAATATTATTCTCTGGCCTTCCCATGAGATCTGGAGGTTCTTCCTTGCGAACTGCAATATGGATTCGACGTGTTGGTACCTAAGCGGCTTGCAGATCAAAGGACGAGGGCCCTTCCTACCCTGGGCATTGAAGGTAGGGATTCTATGCGCTCTGTCCAGTTCCAAGCCATGTTGGAATGTTATCCCTGTGATCATTGGAATCCATGCTTCTAGGAATGCCACACAAGAACCAGCGTCCGTTTCAGAATTCTCTGGTACGCCAAAGATATGGATGTTCCCTCTCCTGTTGCGGTCCTCCAACTCGGCATTTTGTCTTAAAAGGTCATCTGTAGTACTCTGAAGGCGCTTGAGTATATTTGAAGATTGTGAGGTCTTGTCTTCCACCTCACTCAAGCGTAGCTCTGCCTTGTTGAGGCTTTTATTCATGGTGCTCATTCCGCCCTGATCGCCGTAAGTTCCAGCAGTATGGAGTCTGTGTTGCACTTGGTGGACTTGGCAAGATTGTGAACTTCAGCCAGTTTTTTGAGGATCATATCCATGGTGGCTGATATATCAGCTCTCGCTTTGATGGGGGATTCTGAAAGTGTAGGCTCCGGGCGCACTTTTTTAGTGTTGTTTCTGCCTTCCCTTTCCGCCATTGTTAGTCAGGTTAGACAGATTTGTAAGAGATAAGGGGCCCGATGTACGTAATCCCAGATTACCGATTCTTAAATACCGAATCATACCGATTCGGTATTTAAGAACAGGCAAATGGGATGTAGGTAATTTTTCTTAAATAATTACCAAATCGGTAAGTTTCGGTAATTACCGAATCAGTATTTACCGATTTGGTAATTGCCATTCATTCCTATGGGCCTAGTGGCCCATAGGAATGAATGTCAATTACCGAATCTGTAAATACAGATTCGGTAAATGGGGGAAACATTGAAGGGTGGCAGGGTGTCACTTTGACACCCTGTTGCATCCCTCAAATGTGTATGGGTGCACATGTTGCAGACATACATGCCCTAAGGGCATGTATATCTGCAACATGGCACTGTTGGAAAAGCAAAAAAAATGCTTTTTCTAAGGTTTTCAATATTTACCACCAACTTCTAGTTGGTGGTAAATAACGAATCCTAAAATGGGAAAAGCACTCATTTGAGTGCTCCCTACATTTCAGATTCGGTAATTTACCGAATTCTTAAATACCGATTCGGTAAATTACCGAATCTGAAATGAAGCCACCTACATATGAAAAGCCTAATTCCAGTCGCTAACGGCCGAAATTCGGTAATTTCGGCTGTTACCGACCGGAATTACGCTTCCTACATCTGGCCCAAGATGTGGTGGACACTGCAGCTGGTGAGGCTCTCTTCCTGATCACGATAACGCTTCAGTGACGTGTCCACACGACGTCCAGAGTTTAGAATGAGGATAACCCCACATGCAAGATGTACCGGCTGCGAGGAGGATCTCTGCGGGCTCTTTACTCCGGTGGGTAGTAGCCAAATAATGAGGCGAGATCAAACCATTTCATCCAGCGATGTTGTTATTTTGACAATTGGTTGGGATAAGCGGGGAAGCCGTAGGCAGCGTGGAGTACCTCACATTGGGGAATGTTAGGATGTAAGCCACAGTTGAGCAAGCAGGTAAGTTGTCAGGCTATCTGCTTGTTGTGAGTCCTGTAAGTTTGTTAATCGGGTTAGAAACCATCTAGGTGAGCGCCACTGCAGTAAGCATCAATTTGCTCCTTTCTTCCTATCAGCGAGCTGTATAAAGCGTGGATCAAAGAGCCCCACGTGGTGCCATTGGATCTGGTGTTGCGCGCAAAGTAGGTGAGGCGGAACAGGTCGGGCCACTTCAAGTCACGCCGCCATTTTAGAGGTGCCGGTATTTGGTGGTGACTGTGGTGTAAACTGGCCAGTTGCAGTATGTCACCCTTAGTGGAAAGTGGGACACAACAGAGATGGCTTTTTTTTTTAAAGGATTACATTTGTAAAGACATCAGTTTTGATTCTGCATATTCTTTCTTACGGTTTTGCACAGCAACACAATGATTTGCAACTGAAATCAACACCAACATATTTTTGTCTTGACACTAATATATACTGTCCTCAATTGTTCCTGTATTTTGGGGAAGAACGCTTGCACAAACACAGTTCCAACATTCTCTTGGGCAGTTTCTATAGCATTTATAATACTAGAATAACAGTCAAAAACATCTGTTTTGACAGGACATACGTCAGTAACCTTTTTTATATTAAAGAAGACTTTGTTAGGTTAAAAAAACAACGGAAATGTTAAGGATAATGATGATGCCTGAATTCATAGGAATTTTGTCAACGTGTTTCTTTTTTTCGTCATCTCAACAAGGGTCAATGGCAATTTGTAAGGACCTAAATACAAAGCCTGATCTACTCAAGTGAGTGTCCTACTCAGTAAAATTATTATAGTCCCACCTAAAGTGATATGCAAGAAGTGTCATAAATTAAAGGAATTACTTCTCATGCAACTTACATTCTTATTCTGATGTGTTGTCCAAAAGACCCGTATAACATAGAAAAGAAATATACACATAGCAAACAAAATAAAACAAGCAGCCTGTTTCGCATCCTTTATTACTTGTGCCAATATTATGCTGCACATTGCATTGTAATTTTTAACTAAACAGTAACTGCACACATTGTGTGCAGTCCTTGAGAACAGTTTATCAGAATTGTGCCAAAAAGTTGACCCTCTGCACTGTACAGATTTATCATTGAGTGGGTGTAATAATGAATCAAATATTACCACACCCTGGTACCCCATATCTTACTCACACGCATAGTTGTAAGGTAGATTGAGTTTGTGAGCAAACAAACCAAAAACTCTTGGTATCTCATCAAAATATCAAAGCATTAGGGTCCCTGGGATTAAGCTAGATCCAGACTAACAGGTGGTCATCTAAATAAAAAGTAATGTAATAAATCACAATATTAGGCCTAGAGAGTGACTTCATTCCAGGCCGTAATCCATCTCACTTACTTCCCCGTCTGTAATCAGTGTTTTGAGACTACTCGTCTCCAAGGTCCCCTAAACAGAGATGCAAGGCTTGCGCCTTAGTCTATATCAGAGGTCTTCAAACCGGGGGGCCTTAAGTGATCCCAGGGGGGGCACCAGGCTCTGGCAAAGAGAAGCATCATGCTTTGAGAGGATCACCTTCAAGCTCCTCACCCACGCACACAAGGCACTTCACACCACCGGCCCAGCATACCTCAACAGACGACTGAGCTTCTAAACCCCCAACCGCCAGCTCTGCTCCGCCGACCTCGCCCTCGCCACAGTCCCCCGCGTCAGAAGAGCGGCCTCCGGCAGCAGCTCGTTCTCCCACCTCGCCGCCAAGACCTGGAACACCCTACCCATCCCCCTACGGCAGACCCAAGACCTGCTAATCTTCAGAAGACTCAAGACCTGGCTTTTCGAGCAGTAGCAGCACTCCCCCCCCCACCCCCAGCGCCTTGAGACCCTCACGGGTAAGTAGTGCGCTTTACAAATGCTCTGATTGATTGATTGTTTTAAGTGATAAAAAAGGAACGGCAGTAAGCCACTTTGTAATAGGCCATCACTAACATCTTTTGCCATTTATAGCCTGACTGGGAGTATGTGTAAAAGGGTTAACAGTACTTAACTGCAATGGTTAAATATGTTTAAACATATTGAAACATTGCCATTTTAGCACAATAATTATGAACATTTGTGGGGGGGGGCTGACTATTTTCTTATTTACACGGATTAAGAAGTTTGAAGACCATTGGTCTATACGGGGATGGAACCCATGTTCATCCGCCATTGTGACCGGAGCTCCAATGTGATCATGAAATGCGTCAAGGAACTGCTTGTCAATTGAAACATTGGTATATTGAGGGTTACATATTGCATGTCTTGTTTCTTGGGGGAGCCTAAGGATTGTGAGTGAATTGTCATTACAATACACACAACAACATAGTTTTCCCCTAACATGGCCATGTTATATATTTTTGTAGCCATGTGACAATAATTTATATACCAGTGAATGAGGGGCGAAGACATGTTGGTCGGTAATCGGGAGGGACGAAGAACTTGGTAGTTACTTCATTGACTTGTATAGATAGGTAACTACAACAATATACAAAAGTTGTTGTGTGTTTTGTAATGGCAATTCCCCACAATCCTTTGGCTCTCCCTATGAAACGAGCTAGCAAATTTGCTTCAGCTGACAAGCAGTTCCTGCACTGAGTGTCCACCTGGCACGCTGATTCATTGCAGTTGACACTCCGTTCACATGGGGAGAATCAACACATGCTCCATCCCCATATAGATTGGGACGCAAGCTCTGCATAGCATCTCTATTTCCTGGACTTTGGAGATGGGTAGGCTCAAAATAGCGACTTTGGACAGGGCAAGGAAGTATGAAGTACTTATAATGCCTTTTATCCAGATTTATTACATAAGGATTAGTTACTTACCTGTAATCCTAGTTCTCTTCCAGGGGTATCCTCATCAAAGTCATAAGCACTAGAATATTCCCGCCCATGCGCGGGACCCCGGAAACACAATCATATATGTGCCCCACATATATGAATATATATATATATATATATATATATATATATATATATATATATATTCACTGAAAAAACCATAGGTTATAGACCATATATAGTTAGGAATTAGCATTTAAAAAACCTTATTTTACTCACACAAAACCATTGAAATTCCATATATAGTTAGTTGCACTAACTATATATCGCGCACCCGCAATCCACTGCTGATCATGTCACATATTACATCATTCATGACATGGTCAGTGACATCACTGATGACATCACTGATGACATCTCAAATGACATCACTGATGACATCACTGATGACAACATCCAGTGACTGTATGTTTCTGTAAAGTTAAAATATGTCTTACATATTGAAGAATGAGTGGATGTATAAGTGTCTGGATGAAGGATTTAGTAGGTGCGTGACTGACTGTATGAGTGAGTGATTAAATGTGTCTCACTGAATGCATGGGTTAGTGACTAAACTGTCTTAATTTGTGCATCATTATGTCTGTTGTTCTGTAAACTGCTGCATGTGTTGATCATTAGCTATACGAGAGGCTATATGTGTTATTAATTGGTTGCCCAAGTATTTCTATGGGAGATTGAGTTTGTGTGGGGGTGGCTGGAAGGTGTGTGACTCTATGCATAGATGTGTGAGCAGTTTATTCACTAGGTGTATGAGTTCAAGAGTGCATGTGGAAACAGCTACATGGGCAGTTGACTGTGTGCATGAGTGTATTGATGAGTGAATGGATATCTCAATGCTACATGTCATAGTAAGTACATATGTAAAACACAGTACATGTGAGAGTTGGCATATATAAATAACTGTGCATGAGAGCCACTGAATGAGTGAGTGGTTGTATCGATCATTGTGAACTTGTATCAGGGATTGTATAAGAGAGTAAATATGTGTTAGTATATGTTTCAATAAGTAAGGTGTGTTTAACTGTATAGTTGAAGAAATGGAGGTGAGATTGTTTCTTTGCATGACTGACTGGGTGTGTGAGTAACTCCATGGATGAGTGGCAGTGTGTGAGTGTCTGTATACACTGAGTGTATCTAAGGTTATATTAGAGTCTGAAGAGGTTTATCGTATTAGCACAAGAATGATGTCAAATGAGATGTCATCAGTGATGTCATCAGTGATGTCATTTGAGATGTCATCAGTGATGTCACTGACCATGTCATGAATGATGTAATATGTGACATGATCAGCAGTGGATTGCGGGTGCGCGATATATAGTTAGTGCAACTAACTATATATGGAATTTCAATGGTTTGTGTGAGTAAAATAAGGTTTTTTAAATGCTAATTCCTAACTATATATGGTCTATAACCTATGGTTTTTTCAGTGAATTTTCAAGGTTTTGTAAATGCTAATTCCTAACTATATATGGTCTATAACCTATGGTTTTTTCAGTGAATTTCAATGGTTTTTTAATAGCAAATATCATAAGCTGTTGAATGTCAAGTACGTGGTAAGTGAAAACATTTTCGTGTTTATGCACACTGATCTGCTTTGAATGGTGCCCCCCCCCCCTCATTTCTATTAGGAGTACTCTCTCTTTGCAGATAGTGAAAGGTAGTTAACGCAGGCCTTTGCCCCCGTTGTAATCCGTCGTGCCTGCTTCTCTCTCCATTTCATTGATTGTTATCCAAGTATTTACTGTTTTAGAATTAGTTCTCTTTGGTTCATTCTCTATTTACAAACAAACACAGAGTCGCAATACTCTGTTTAGTCTTTGCAGATAACGAAAAATCGTGTAAAAAAAAAGAAAAGGAATCGAGCAAAATCAGTAGGCCACTAATGGGATCTCTTTTTGACCTCGCTAAAATAGAAACATTAGGAACAACCCCTCATGACAAATACAAAACTAGTGAGATGAACTGAACTCCACACAATGATGGCTGCAAAACAGCTCGGCTCCGCCACCCACCCCGCCCAAAATAACGATAAAGAACGGCTGCCATGATTGGTTGCGGAATGACCACGACGGAGCTACGAAATGGTGCTGCTCTCATGCTAACCCCAGCTTCAGTCTGAAACATCCAGAAACACTGTAGACTACCAATTCGATCAGTTCCGGTAGCGCCCCAATGTAACCCGGTAGAGAAGAACTAGCCCTCCCCTCTTTGACTGATGGTTCTTGTTGCCTGTCCCTTCTGTTGTCATTTAACAGAACTATTTAGCCTGCTGAAAGGGGTTGTGTTCCGACCGCTGGTTGGTGGAGACATTTTGACTATATTCTGTACCTGCGTTGTCGCGTAATGCGTCATATGACGCGCCGCGTTAGCGCATCCGGAAGTCATCCGGGGCGCGCAGCGCGTAACGTAAGCATAACAAGTCATGTGACTTGTTAATAAAACTTTTCATTGGTTCATTTTACTTTTCTTATTGTAATGATGAAAGGCTTGGTCATATGACCTAAAAATTACGCTTTTCATTACTTCCGAACATTATTTTTTCTTAAATATATGTTATAATGTTCCAGGCTAATGTACTTTCCCGGAAATTTTACAACTGTCCTGCAAGTAAAATATATTCTTTTTTCGAGAAAAAGAGCGTTTCTTCGTCCCATGACGGAGCCGTTGAGCAAAAGAGGGTCGACCTGCTGTCTTAGTCGCCGATACGCCTGAATATGAGATTCTTATCGATCACTTTATGTTGCAGGAATAGAAAACACAACAGCCCTTGACCATTTATCTTTACTGCGTTCCTTCGTATTATACCTTTTACCCTTCATGTAATTGGTCTGCTTTATTTCACTTGCCTTTTAATGATTCTAAAACAGTCACTATTATTAAAAACTTTACCAATGTATATACTACTACCATGTTTTCTTTTAAAAACCTTTATTGTGAAAATTTCATTATACAAATACGAGCCTATAACCACGTGGGCCTGCCACAGAGCAAACTGTAATCGTATATGATGAATAGACATTTACACTGTAGAGGAACGTAACGGGCGGGCCATTAGGTTGCAAGAACTAAGGTGTCTAACAGTTACGGAATCGGTGGACGTACATTTTATAATTAAAATACGACAGGGCCAGTTACAATAAAATTATCTAGATATACATTTGCGGGCAAGTACCATGGGTGACGTTAATTCGAACTTTCAACAGTACAGTAATCAATAACACATCAGAACTTAATATCAATAGGGATGTCGAAATAGTCAATCAATTCTCGTCCCCGCCCGCCATGTGCTTCAAAACTGCATACGTATCTCGTGATTTCAAGGTTCTGCAACCAGTACACAACAAGGAGTTACGAGTCCCATTTATTCCGGCGCCATTTTGGGCGAGGACGGGCAGGTCCAGGATATAGTCAAAATGTCTCTACCAACCATCGACTATGATGATGTTCATATGCTGTATTTATTAGAGTAACACTCATCTGTCCACATGAAATTAATTTGCCACAATCTAAACATGTCATTTTAATCTTTCCAAAGTTCTTCTAAATATTTGGGACCGTTTCCCTTGCCTCTGAAGCTCTCAGTGCCACTTCTTTGATGAATGTACTAGCAGGTCAGGGGTTCTCCTCCAAATCTCTCTTTTATGCAGCACTATAATTAATTGGTGCCACCTCTCCATATGACGATGCATGGTATAGTTACCACAACTATATTTTTTTTCGGTTCCTCTGGAGAGTTCATCGTGGCAGATGAAGCGTGTAACGTACCGGGCATTTACCTTTTTTTGCATGTACAGGAAAGGAAAAAAAAATCGAGCGTCCGAGTTCTAAGGTGTCCCAGGGCCATTTTAGTGGACCAGGCCCAAATCCAAAGAACAGGCCGCCATTTTGAGAGTCCTCTTGCAGCCGCCTGTCGCTGTAGCATCAAGAGCAGCCGAAACTCAGCTGAATGGCAACTGAAACGGTAAAGGGGCGCCCCACTACAGCAGACGAGCCTCCACCTAGGAAGGCCCATTCACGCCGGCTCCCCCCCCTTCGGGCACCCCACGCCGTTATTCGGAGCAGTATTGTAGGATGGCCACACCAGTGCGGCAACTTGCTAGACATCACCTCGGTGGTAACCGAATCTCAACGCCTTGTGGTGTCTTCTATTCAAAAAACATTGTTATGCTGCCTTCGACCTATTCGCCGCAAGTGCGCACACAACTCAACTGCATAGCTTGCTAGACACCACCTCGGTGCCATCCGGATCTTGGAATGTCAGCACCTTTTGGTGTCTTCTCTTCAGAAAATATTGTTGCGCTGCCTTTGGCCCCATTCGCACATCAGTCCGCTACTGACGCCATCTCACAGGCTAATGGGGCGCCCCACGCCGACTTTCAGCATTGTAGAATGACCACACCAGTACAGCAACTTGCTAGACATCACCTCGGTGCCATCCGGATCTCGGCGCCCCACTGCAGATGAAGTGCCTCTCAACTATGAAACCACCACGGTGACATCCGGATCTTGGCGCGTTGTGCTGCCTTCGGCCTATTCGCACATCGGTCCGCTACTGACGCCATCTCACAGGCTAATGGGGCGACCCACGCCGAGTTTCAGCATTGTAGGATGACCACACCAGTACAGCAACTTGCTAGACATCACCTCGGTGCCATCCGAATCTTGGCATCTCAACGCCTAGTGGTATCTTCCATACAAAAAATATTGTTACGCTGCCTTTGGCCCCATTCGCACATCAGTCCGCAACTTAGACATCACCTCGGTGCCATCCGGATCTTGGCATCTCAGCGCCTTGTGGTGTCAGTCAGAAAATATTGTTGCGCTGCCTTTGGCCCCATTCGCACATCGGTCCGCTACTGACGCCATCTCACAGGCCAACGGGGCGCCCCACGCCGACTTTCAACATTGTAGGATGGCCACAGAAGTGCGACAACTTACTAGACACCACCTCGGTGCCATCCGGATCTTGGCGCGTTGTGCTGCCTTCGGCCTATTCGCACATCGGTCCGCTACTGACGCCATCTCACAGGCCAACGGGGCGCCCCACGCCGACTTTCAGCATTGTTGGATGGCCACACCAGTGCGGCAACTTACTAGACACCACCTCGGTGCCATCCGGATCTTGGCGCGTTGTGCTGCCTTCGGCCTATTCGCACATCGGTCCGCTACTGACGCAAACTCACAGGCCAACGGGGCGCCCCACGCCGACTTTCAGCATTGTAGGATGGCCACACCAGTGCTGCAACTTGCTGGACACCACCTCGGTGCCATCCGGATCTTGGCGCGTTGTATTGCCTTCGGCCTATTCGCACATCGGTCCGCTACTGACGCCGCCTCACGTGCCAACGTATTTTCTCCGCATTTTATACCCTATGCCGCATAACAGGTCATGTGACTTGTTCATAAAACTTTTCATTGGTTCATTTTACTTTTGGTTTCCTAATGATGGAAGGCTTGATCATATGACCTAAAAACAACACTTTTCATTGGATGAAAACTTTTTTTTTTTCCCAAACGATGAAAGCCCCACCTTGTTTCTGGATGTTTCAGACTAAACTGGCGTCAGCATGAGAGCACCACCATCTCGTAGCTCCGTCGTGGTCATTCCGCGAGCAATCATGGCAGCCGCTCCCCACCAGAAGCCTGCAGGAGTCGGGGCCCCCAAAACTTTTGATGAATTCTCAAGGCGGAGGGGACGCTTTCGAGAATGGGGTCCAAGACCTAGCAGACAAGCGTCCGATTTCCAAGGTGTCCCAGGGCCATTTCAGTGGACCAGGCCCAAAAAGGAAAGAGCCTGCCGCCATTTTGAGAGTCCTGTGACAGCCGCCTATCGCTGCACCGCAAGAGTGGGCGCAACTCAGCTGAATTGCGGCTTTTGACACAGTGGACCAAAAACGGACGGAATGGCAACTGAAACGGTAAAGGGGCGCCCCACTACAACAGATGACACTCCACCTGGAGAGGCCCGTTCACGCCGCCTCCCCCGGGGCGCCCCACGCCATTATTCGGAGCAGCATTGTAGGATACCAAAACCAGTGCGGCAACTTACTGGACATCACCTTGGTGCCATCGTTCTGCTGCCTTGGAACTATTCGCACAACAGTTTGCTACTGATGACCCACCCCCCGCGACGCCCCACACCGTTATTTGCTGGGTGGCAACTTACTAGACATCACTTTCGTGTCATCTAGATTTCGGCGCGTTCTGCTGCCTTGGAACTATTCGCACAACAGTTTGCTACTGATGACCCACCCCCCGCGACGCCCCACGCCGGAAATCTGGACGTTGTCCTGCGTTGGGACTATTCGCACAGCCGACCGCTACTTCGTTGTTTTTCCCTAAAAATGTTTATATGTTATTACTATTTTTGTTTTCTTGTATATATTTATAAATTATTAAAGTTTTATAATCTTACTACTTTGTCGGAGTGCTATATATTTTTAATG
The DNA here is from genome assembly GCF_964261635.1 of Lissotriton helveticus. Lineage (NCBI taxonomy): Eukaryota > Metazoa > Chordata > Amphibia > Caudata > Salamandridae > Lissotriton > Lissotriton helveticus. Next base: position 1,613,908,423 of record NC_136057.1, read on the forward strand.
TGACACATAATTGTAAAAACTTTGATGTACAAAGAGTCATCCCTGGAATCTTCCGCTTCACGCTCGGTCCCCTCCCCAATCACAATACAGGATGGTTTTCAGATAATAGCAACGCTTCTGCTGTGACGGATCTCATCGAGTGTGGGCCTTGATCTACTATAACTCCTTTGAAGAGGGGTGATTCTTTACAGCTGTGGCCATAAACTACATCTGCAGGGCTAGCTGATAGCCTAGGACCGGCCTGGACAATCGGACACAGAGGAAAAGGAGTGTCAGAGGGTGCGGTAGTGAATAGGGCGAAAGGGAGGTGTCGGGCGGGCACAGGGTGTGATTCTCAGGGAAGAGCAGCGCAGATGGGGGGAGGTTTATTACCCATGCATAAGACAGAGAGCGGGGGTGACCACTGCCTGAGTGAGATGCTTGCGAGGGTGGGGAGCCATGCTAAGGATCGACAGCGTGCACAGAGTGGGTCTGGTCAAGGCATCTAAAATGGCTGCCGTGCACGACAAAAGTGTGGCATTTGAAAAAAGACAAGATGGCGCAGACAATGTTTTTCAACACTTCCTGATTTCCTTCGAATCGAACGTTAACAGACGTTGGGGCATATTACCAAAGTTAAGCGATATTTATCCCTAACGATGCATTGCAAAGATTTTTTTACCGTCAGAAATTATCGCAGATAAACCTTGCTATTATCAAGGTTTATCGCAAATACGATAAAAAACGACCGCAATGCATTAATATCGCTGAAAACTCAGCGATATTCATGCATTACCGAGCTAATGCTCTTAGCCATGTTATCCACCTCCCATTGGATAACATGGCTAAGAACTGCTCAGGGCAGCTGTTACTTTTTGGAGATATTCGCGCTTATCTCGAATATTTCCAAAAGTTGATAATAGGAGATAGCGATGTTAGCGACTGTTTCCAGTCGCTAACATCTTGGCATGCCCACTTTGCATGTCATTAGTGATAAATATCACTCACATGCAAAGTGGGGCCCAAGATGGTCGCTATCTCCTACTAGCCGTCGCTAACTGGTGTTAGCAACAGCTAGGTAATACAGATATAATTTTATCTCCGCGAAGCGGAGCGCTGTTACAGATATATATCTTGTTTTTGAACGTTAATTTCTCAAAATGCACTGAAGCACATATATTGAGACCTAGCAAAGGCACATCGGGCTACCAGTCCCTAATATTTTACCAAGTTTCGTGCAAATCCATTCAGCCGTTCGATTATTATTATTATTTTTTTTTTTTGCCCCGCGGGGCCCTTTTAAAACCTCCACATCAAACCTAGGGGGTCAGCGAGGATCTACTATGCCCCCTTATGGTCATTTGCCCCTTCGCTTTGGCCTCCTCTTGTCTCTCGATCCTACCGAGAGACAAGATGGCGGCCGCTACGTACTGTTTGGAATGTTTACAGACACCGGAGAGACAATCAGCTTCGCTTCGCAAAGCTCCGTAACGCGAAAAGTACGCGAAGCGGTGCGCTGTTACAGATATATATCTTTTTTTGAACGTTAATTTCTCAAAATCCACTGAAGCACATATATTGAGACCTAGCAAAGGCACATCGGGCTACCAGTCCCTACAATTTTGCCAAGTTTCGTGCAAATCCATTCAGCCGTTGGATTATTATTATTATTTTTTTTTTTGCCCCGCGGGGCCCTTTTAAAACCTCCACATCAAACCTAGGGGGTCAGCGAGGATCTACTATTCCCCCTTATGGTCATTTGCCCCTTCGCTTTGGCCTCCTCTTGTCTCTCGATCCTACCGAGAGACAAGATGGCGGCCGCTACGGACTGTTTGGAATGTTGACAGACGCCGGAGAACCAATCAGCTTCGCTTCACAAAGCTCCGTTGCGCGAAAAGTACGCGTCCTGGAGCGCTGCCCGGTCCGCTGTTACAGATATATATCTTTTTTTAAACGTTAATTTCTCAAAATCCACTGTAGCACATATATTGAGACCTACAAAAGGCACATCGGGCTACCAGTCCCTACAATTTTGCCAAGTTTCGTGCAAATCCATTCAGCCGTTCGGGCTAAAAGTGAGGCCAACCGCCCTATGGAAAACTCAATGTTAAAAACACGTTTTGGGACCCCCCTTTTTTCTCGACCCCCCTGGACGAACTCCCCCCCAATTTTCAGGGGCTGCTCAGAAACAAAATGTGCCATTTTCCTGAAAATTTCAGCCAATTCCGTCCACAAACGCCAAAGTTATTAGACATAGAATTTTCAAAAAACCCATAGAGAAAAAATCCTAACTATATATACCTACTGGCGACCGCCAGTAGGTAATATATATATATATATATATATACACATATACATATATACATATATAAAAATAAGCAACTGCAGCCTTGTACACACCAGAACTAAATAATGCTGCAAGGATTCCCCATTATATCATGAAAACATGCATTAGAAACAGGGAAAAACAACAATAAAACATGTTTTGAATCTGTTTTAATGCTTAGCAGACAGGAGAAACTCTTATAAAGGACAGAAAGCATAGACAGCTCCTAGGCTGCATTGCAAAAACACAGTTTAAAAAGACCGAAAAGCTAACTTATAGCAACATAGAAATAAACTGGCACCCTGCCTTTAAGGCATTCATGACCCCCAGCTTCCCATCATGCCTCAGGGGTGACAGTTAGGTCAGTTGTTCTTTGCAGTGACTCAAAAAGCCATGGCACAAAGAGTTGACAATACCTTTAAAAATACAAGAATCCTTTGCCCGGGGAGGCAGGAGGGTTGCTTATGACTCTGATGAGGATTACCCTGGAAGAGAACTAGGATTACAGGTAAGAAACTAATCCTTCTCTTCCAAGGGATCGTCATCAATAGTCATAAGCACTAGAATAGAATAGCGAGCCTCACCTCATCCCCCTGCGGGCAAAGGAACATAACGGTAAATTAACCAATCAGCTTAGATAACGAAGCCTGAAACAGATAGAACACTATCCGAAAAGATTCCTCAAGGAGGCTTGGCCCACTTGAGTATCAGCCCTGTGAAGGTGGGAAGGTGTGAACCGATCTCCAGGTTGCAGCCTTGCAAATTTCTGACATTGGAACATCATGCAAGAAAGACACTGTGGCCGCTTTCCCCCTAGTGGAGTGTGCTTTAGGCGACAAAAACAAGGGTTTTTTAGCCAGCTGGTAAGCCAATGCTATGCAGGACACGATCCTTCTGGAAATGGGATCTTTTAGAGGCTGGGAAGCCTGTTCTCATGGCACCATAATTCAAGAATAATTGATCCGATTATTACTATCCTGAGGTCGCGCTGCAGCGGGGTGCCGGTGATTGCGCGCTGCCTTCATTCGTGTTTTTCCGGAGTTTCCACCAGCCCGGTAACCGGAGTTACTCGAGAGGTTCTTTTGTGGCCTCCGCCGCCCTGAAGCCGGGACCTCGTCCGCTGCATGTGGCCGGGTCCTAACTGATCAACACCGGCCCTTTGGTCCTGGTCGGAGCCGGCCCATTGTGACATCTTGGCTGCTGACTGAGAGCGGGAACGGAATTTCTCGGCTGGAGCGCTGCTCCTCTCGCAGCGCGCCTGAAGAGCGTTTGCGAGGTGTCAGCCCCCTGGGAGTGCAATTTATTGAGGAAAGCTGGAGGTGAGCGACGTCGACCCCATTTTCGGAGTTTCCCGATTTTGGCGGGCCGCCCCTGAATCTACCCCGGACTTGCATTGATGTGGGGATGGCTGTTCCGAAGGGTGAATTTTTCGAGGTATGCCTTGCTGGCGTAGATACCTTGGACTGCTGTCTGCCGGTGCCATCCTCTCCCCCATCTTATTGCTATTCTCCCTCCATGGACACGTTTGATGGTGCCCCGCGTGAGTTGGTCTGCAGTGCCCTGCCTATCGAGGTGCAGTATGATGGGATATGCGGGTCTTCTCGAAACACGGAGGTGTGGAGTCACCGATCTGTGCTATCCTTTGGCACCATTCTCGCTGCTCTTGGGGACCTACACTGTGTGTGGAGGGATGGTTATTGAGAGCTAGGTGATAAGCTTGATGGCGTGCATTACACTCTGAGGCGGACAAGGAGGTCCTGCTCCCAGTGGGATGTCGACTTCCCTTCTCCGTTTCCCGAGGGGGCTACTATGTTTCCACGCGACTGCGAGGCGGAGCGTATTCTCCTGGATGATGTGGGTACCCGCGGACGGCCGTCTGCTAGCTCCTGCGACACAGCTGTGTATCTCTCCCACCTGGGGGATGAGACTTCGTTGGCGATATCGTCGTTACCACTCCGGACAATGCCTTTTCAACTGTTCGCTCCTTTGACGGCTTCTTCCTTCCGAGCCCCACTTTCCTTGCTCTGGATTGAGTGTCGTCGGGCGACCTTGGGGGCGATACTTGTCAAGGAAGATGGCCATCTTGGTGACTGGCGGCGTCCATTTTGTGTCTACAGCCCGCTCCGCCGTACGTGGACATTTAGTTCCTTTGTGGTGGATGGGACGGGCTCCCCTCGGGAGCCATGTTTAGGGGGGCTTGCACGAACAGGCCAGGGCTAGGTGTTCCCTTTTCTACTTGCTGGATGCTTGGCTGGCGGAGGATCGGACTGACATGTTTTAATGTAACGTTCAGCTGCGCTGTTTTTGCTGTCTCTCCCCATTCGTTACAGTAATTGTTGTTCATCACGGTTGACATGTATTCTTGGGGTGGAGATTGAACCTGAGGCTTGGGAGACCGGGAGCGCATGTGTATGGCCCTCCTCCGATTAATTAATTAATATCGTTTCCTTTTTCTTTTCTGTCTTTCTTTTCTCTGTCTGCATTTCGGGTACTCTTTATTGGGCGACAGACGCACTGCTAGGGGGGGGTAGGCCGTAGCCTCTGCATGTGTGTTGGGTGGGGGGTGTGGAGGGGGGGGTTTCTTTTTGTCAGTTTTCTGTTTCTATGGGCCTGATTTTTTCTTTTCTTTTTTTATTCCTTTTATCTTCTCCTTTTTCTTGGGTCAGTAGGGTTCCTTGATGTGGGGTGGGTACGGACGGGCACGAAATATTCTGATGGTTATTTATCCTTTCATTGCTGTTTAAGTGCCGTTCTTTGCTTATGTTTCCCTGTTCGTTAGATATCCTTTGTGGACATTGCTCACTCTTGCTCTTGGTGATTGTATGGTTACTGATCCTTCTTTGTCCCTACCCTTTTCTGTATGTTGCTTATATAATTTCAAAAATTTAACCTTAATTTTCCTGTTTCTCGGCAGTCTGAGGCTTCTAGTGTAATTCTGAATACTTGCTAATTATTCTTATCGTGCTGCCGAGTTGCCGTATCGTTTGTGTAAGTGCTTGGACATACGTTGAGGCCGGCCAGGTGGTTGTAGGCCCGTAACTGTTTACTGATACTGCACCATAAAGGTTTTTAAAAAAAATAAAAATAAAAAATAAAAAAAGAATAATTGATCCGTTTTTCTTATGCCCTTGGTACCCTGTAGATAGGAGTCGCTGGGTTTGGAAAAAAGGATGGCAGGGAGATTGACTGATTTATATGAAAATCAGACACAACCTTAGGCAGAAAAGAAGGGTGAGCCCTTAATACAACTCTGCTATTGGGAAAAACGGTGTAAGGCTCCTTTGCACACAGCACTTGGATTTCACTTACTCTGCGCGCTGATGTTACCGCTACCAGAAAAGTGGCCTTCCACGTCAGATGCTGTAAAGAAGCCTAGTGAATGGGCTCAAAAGGAGGACCCATTAATTTGGACAGCACCAGATTCAACTCCCATGGAGGAGAAGGGTTTCGAACAGGGGGATATACTTTCTTTAACCCTTGTAAGAAGTCCTTAACCACCTGTATTTGGAAAAAGGAAGGTTGGCTGGGTGACTTTCTGTATGCCATAATGGCTGACAAATGAACCCTGATTGAAGCATATTTCAAACCTGCTTTAGCTAGATACAGAAGGTAAGGAAGAGTGACATCTTCCTGCTCCTTCGTAGGGTCAAAGTGATTTTCAACACACCAAAGGAAGAACCTCTTCCACTTGAACGCATACGACGCTCTGGTGGAGGGCCTCTTAGCCTCTTTCAAAATGTGCATGCAATCTTGTGGCAGTTTCAAGTGTCCGTATTGAAGGATCTCAGGAGCCATGCTGCCAAGTTCAGTGAGGGAAGGCTGGGATGGAGAATCTTCCCATCCATTTTGGTCAGTAGGTCCGCTCTGCAAGGCAGTCTCCTATGTGGGAGCACTGACAACTGAAGAAGGTCCGGGTACCACCACTGCCGCGGCCAGTCTGGAGCTATCAGAATCATTTTCATGTTGGATCTGATGAGCTTGGACACCACCTTCAGGATCAGAGGCAGAGGAGGAAAGGCGAGGCAAATGTCCCTGACCAATGCATCAAAAGCGCATTCCTCCATGTGCCTGGACGGTGGAATCTGGATGCGAAGGCGTGGCATTTTTTGTTTTTGTCGTCTGCAAACAAATCTATTGATGGACGACCCCATCGATGGAAAAGATCTGCCACTTCCTCATCGTGTAGCACCCAGTCTGGCTGATCTTCGAAGTGCCGACTGAGCGCGTCTGCTTTGACATTCTGCTCTCCTGGAAGGTGCACTGCTACTACAGAGAGGTTTCGGGCTAGTAGCCAGTGCCAGATTGCTTGAGACTCCAAGGAGAGAGGGCGAGAGCATGTACCCCCCTGCTTGTTTAGATAAAACATGGTGGCCGTGTTGTCTGTTTGGATCAGGACTGAGTTGGACTTGATCGAAGGTAGAAAAGCTTTCAGAGCCAGGTGGACTGCTCGTAGCTCCAACATGTTTATGTGGTAGGACTGTTCCTTTGTGGACCACCGGCCCTGCATTTGAAGGCACCCCATGTGTGCCCACCATCCCTGCAGAGATGCATCCGTTACTAACGATTGCACTGGAACTGGCTGGTGAAAGGGGACTCCCACCAACAGATTTTTAGGTCGAGTCCACCACTTGATGGATGATTTCGCTGCTTGGGAGAGAACGATCCGATCTTCCCAGCGACCAGTTGCTTGATCCCATTTGTCTTCTAGATCTTGCTGCAATGGTCGCATTCTCAGCCTGGCGTTGGGGGTGAGAAATATGCAGGAGGCCTTTGACCCCAGCAGGGATGCAACTTGCCGGACTGCTGGGTGTTCTGTCTGTAGCAGAATCCTGCACTTCTGCTGCATTGAAGAAAGTCTCTCCTGCGAAGGAAACGCTCTTCCTTTGTTTGTATCCAGAGTAGATCCTAGATAGTGGATCATCTGAGTGGGCTGCTGCACGGACTTCTCCATGTTGACATGAAGGCCCAGGTCGTGTAACTGCTGCAGACAAACTTGGAAGTCGCTCCTTACTTATTGAGGAGATGGCCCTTTGAGAAGCCAATCGTCCAAGTAAGAGTAGACGAACAGACCTCTTCTGTGAAGGGCGGCTGAAACCACTGCCATGCACTTGGTAAAGACTCGTGGGGCAAACTTGAGCCCGAAGGGTAAGACTTTGTACTGATAGTGTTTGTGTCCGACCACAAACCGCAGATACTTGCGATGACGCAGAGCAATGGGTATGTGGAAGTACGCATCTTGGAGGTCCATCGAACACATCTAATCTCCTACTTGCAGATGTGGACATATTTGATGAAGGGCCAACATGCGAAACTTCTCCTTCACGATGACTCTGTTCAGAAGGCGAAGATCCAGGATAGATCTGAACTTGTGCTCCTGCTCTTTTTTGCAAAAAACAACAAGTGATGGACTGAATGTGGATCAATGTCACACACTCCCCCAGTCAAAAGATCTGGGCCCAAATCCATCGTTTTTTTGCACTCCACACCACCCTGGGTCAGATAATGGCTTTATGCAAATCAGCTCTGACCCTGTTGCCCCATGGGAACAGTCCAGTCCGAACTACAACAGCCATATCTTTCCCAGACCGGAATCAAGCATCCGAGGACCGGACCGGTTTCGAGGTAACACCTCTCTTCAGCCCGGCTAGCTTGACTCCAAGTGGTGTGGAGTGCCTGGGACCCACGTCTGGGCATCCCCAGCGCACTTAGGGCGGCAATTGCAAAAAACAACAAGTGATGGACTGAATGTGGATCAATGTCACACACTCCCCCAGTCAAAAGATCTGGGCCCAAATCCATCGTTTTTTTGCACTCCACACCACCCTGGGTCAGATAATGGCTTTATGCAAATCAGCTCTGACCCTGTTGCCCCATGGGAACAGTCCAGTCCGAACTACAACAGCCATATCTTTCCCAGACCGGAATCAAGCATCCGAGGACCGGACCGGTTTCGAGGTAACACCATCCTCGGATGCTTGTTTCCGTTCTGAGAAGGACATGGCTTTTGTAGTTCGGACTGGACTGTTCCCATGGGGCACAGGGTCAGCGCTGATTTGCATATCGCCATTGTCTAACCCAGGGTGGTGTGGAGTGGAAAAACGATGGATTTGGGCCCAGATCTTTTGACTGGGGTGAATGTGTGACATTGATCCACATTCTGTCCATCATTGTTGTTTTTGCAGTAACCTGCTCTTTTTTGGGCACAAGAAAGTACCTGGAGTAGACTCCCTTCCCTCACTGGGAAGGAGGAACCTCTTCTATGGCGTGCTTTTGAAGAAGAGCTTTCACCTCCTGTCGGAGCAACTTTAGTTGGTGAGGACAAGATCTTTCTGGAGGAATGTCCTTTGGGAGCACACGGAAACGTAGAGTGTATCCATTGCGCAGTATATTGAGCACCCAACGATCTTTTTTGATGCTGCACCACTCTGCCAGATGATGTGAAGCACTTCCTCCCACAGGAGTGGGCAACGGCGCCAGAGGAAGGCACCGCTCATGGTTTTCCTCCTGTTCTAGCCGTGGTAGAGGACTGTTGCTGGTGTCCACCTCTACCTCTGTTCGATTTACGGCCCTGATATTGAGACTTGCCCTGGTTTTTCCCCTGGGACCATTGAAGGGTTTAAACCCTCTGTTGGGATCCCTTGCGCTGGTTGGGCCTGTATTGTTGTTTGAATTATTTCTTCTTTTCCAAGCCGACGGCCTTGAGGGTGTCAAGCTCTTCTTTCATTCTGCCCATCTCCTCATCTGCATGAGTGCCAAATAGAGAGCAGCCAGTAAACGGGAGATTTAGTATTCTCTGTTGCGCGTCAGGCTTGAGACCTGTCAGCCTCAACCACGAGGATCTTCTTGCGCAGACTCCATGAGCGTTAGAATGCGCCAATAGCGTCGCGCCGTCCGCTGCCGTGCTGAACATTTGGTTTGCAACAAGAGATCCCTCGGTGACGATCTCATCAAAGTCCTTCTGATCCTCTTTTGGTAGCTTCTCTTTGAAGCGGTCCAAGGAGTCCCACAAGGCCCTGTCATAGCGGCCTGACAAAGCAACCGTACTGGAGACCTTTAGGGTTCAAGCCGCCGAGTTGCAAACCTTACGTCCCCAAGAGTCCTGGGACCTGCTTTCCTTATCGGTGGGACCGATGAAGATGCAGTGACAGCATGAGTCTTCCTTGCTGCCGCAACGATTACTGAATCTGCAGGTGGATCCATCTTCAAGAAGACGGGGTCTGAAGAAGCCGGCTTGTAGTTCTTTTGGATTCGAGCCGGCACCGCCTTGATCGTGGCAGGCATCAGGAAGGTGTCCATCACAGGGTCCAGGATACCCCGAACCAAGGGGAGCAATAGACGAGACGCCGTCTTCTGATGCAGAGTCTCGAAGATCACCGTCGTCTCCACTTGAGGGACGGACATTTTGATGTTGAGCTTCTGAGCCCCTCTTTGAAGCACATCGTGGTAGGTGTTGATATCATCTATCGGAGACACCCTCGAGATAGGACTGTCCGATAATGTAGGGGAATAATCCCTCCTTGACGAGCGGGTTGAAGAAGAAGAAATAGATGGTATCCTCCTAATTCTGTGATGGAAACTATGCCTTCGTCCCCGCGATCTGTTTGTGCGTCCCTCTCGTCTGCGGGAACGTGATCTGTCATGCCTTCGTTCCCGGGATCTGCCCGTGCGTTCACCACGTCTAGGGGAACTCGACCTGTCCACTTCCTGCACCAATCTTTGCAAAGGTGACCTCTGGATAGTACCTGCATATTCTTGCATCCGCTGTGTCGCTCCAGTATCTTTACAGTGATACAGGGGGAGAAGCCATCTCGGGGACAAGTTCACAGCAGAGGCAGTCTCCCTTTGATGTGATGGGGACTGATGAGCAGGTCTGCTGGCTTCTGGAGAGGCAGATCTCATAGAAGGCTGTCCAGAGGAGTGAGAGGAAGAATGGGGCGAAGCTGATTACGTCACCAGAACCACTGATCCTTCCATAGATCTCACTGAGGAAGGCCTTGACGTCGGACGTGCACCCCTTGACGTCGAACCGGACCTTCTCTCCTCGACGTCGATCTCCGGTCTGATGTGACTGGTCTCGATGGTTCCTTATACCTCGACGCCGATGATGACGCCTGAACATCCCTTCTGCTCAACGCTGAACGTCGATCCGACGGCGACCGCCGCCGTTCAGATCCAGGTGAAGGGTCTCTGTGACTCGACATCGAACGTCGGTTTGAAGACGTCGGCGGAGGGCTCCTCTTCCTCGACGTTGAACGTCGTTGTGACGACGGTGGAGGACTTCTCTTGTTCAACGCCAAACGTCGTCGAGACGGCGGCGGAGGTGTGTCTATCCTCGATGACGAAAGTCATCGAGACGACGGCGGTGGGGTGTCTATCCTCGACGCCGGTCGTCGTCGAGAGGACAACAGAGGAGTTCCCATCCTCGATGCCTATCGTCGCCGGGATGACAACAGCGGAGGACTCTCGCCCCTCGACGTCGATGGATTTGCGACGACGGAGGGGAACCTGCTCTCGACGCCGAACGTCATGCTGACACCGGCGGAGGGCTTCTACTCCTCGGCGCCGATCGTCGCCGGGTTGACGAGGGCGGAGGACTGATACTCCTCGACGCCGATCGTCACCGAGTTGACGTTGGCGGAAGGCTTCTGTTCCTCGACGCCGATCGTCACCGGGTTGACGACGGCGGATGGTCAAGAGTCTTCGACGTCGACAACGTACCTTAGTGACGATGTCTTCTCGACGGCGAGCCCGCTGTCAATGGTCTTTTCTTAGATAAATGACCTAACGGTGGTTGATTTTTCAGCGCCGAGCTGATGTAGAAGGGTTAGAGGTCTTGCTTCTTGATGGAGTCCTAGACCTCTTGGAACCCTTCCTCACAGGAGACCTTCCTCTTGATTTTTCTGCCAATCCATACAGGTGAATCCTTTCTCTGTCCTTCAAGGTTCTCTTGGACAGGGTTTGGCAATGATGACAGGTCTTAGGGTCATGGTCTTCAGGCAAACAAAGGATACAAACCTCATGAGAGTCTGTCTTGGCCTTCTTTTTACTACAAGAAGGACAGGAGTCAAAAAGAGAAGGCATTTTGAGTGTTAAAAAATGCCCAAAACTGTCAAAAAATGACAGAGCCTTACTTCAGAAGGTGGAATACGTCGAAGTAAGTCAAAAAAGTTGTGAAAAAAAAATTATTTTTGACTAAAATCAGAAAGAAGTGGAGCTGTGTAACCAGGATCCTTCCTGAAGGAGCCGGAAAGAACAACTGACCTAACTGTCACCCCTGAGGCATGATGGGAAGCTGGGGGTCATGAGTCCCTTAAAGGCACGGTGTCAGTGTATTTCTATGTTGCTATGAGTTCGCTTTTCAGTCTTTTTAGACTGTGTTTTTTCAATGCAGCCTGGGAGCGGTCTATGCTTTCAGTCCTTTATGAGAGCTTCTGCTGTCTGCTAAGCATTAAAACAGATTCAAAACATGTTTTATTGTTGGTGTTCCCTGTTTCTAATGCATGCTTTCATGATATAATGGGGAGTCCTTGCAGTATTATTCAGCTCTGGCGTGTACAAGGCTGCAGTTGCATATTTTTATATATATATATATATATATATATATATATATATATATATATATATATATATATATATATATATATATATATATATATATATATATATATATATATATAGATACATATGTGAGGGCACATATATGATTGTGTTTCTGGGGTCCCGCGCATGGGTGGGAATATTCTAGTGCTTATGACTATTGATGAGGATCCCCTGGAAGAGAACTCCTTTATTTAGATGAACACCTGGTTTTCTGGATCGCACGAGTCCCAAAGGAACCTATAACTTCAGGATTTGGGTGAGATACTAAGGGCCTATTTGACAACAAAATGATGCAGTGCTGTGCCGCTAGCCATTTTGTTGTGCCAAGCTGCGTCATTTTAAAAGCACTGGGATGCGTCATATTTACATCAATGTGATGCATCCTTCTGCTTTCCCCTGTGCTGGTGCATAACTGGCTACCATGCACCAATGCAGGCACTCTTCCACCATGGTGCAAGTGTGGCAGCATTGTGGGGATGATTGTTTATGTGCAGGAAGGGGCAGCTTCATGCACAAAAACAATCATTGATGCTGTTTTCCTCCATAGAAAGAGGAAAAACGAGCAAAACAAAAAATATTTCTGCTCGTTGTGGCTCCTTACGCCTCCCTATGCCTCCCCTAGGAGTCGTAGGATTCTGACTTATTACCAGGTTTACGAAAAGTTGTAAATCTGGGAATGTTGCAGAATCCATGGGTGTTGCATGGGAATACCCACAGCAACACCAATGGCACGCCCCTTTGCTTTGAAATTATGGGCTAGCACATTTTGCCAGCGGTGCGTCAAAAAAAATGATGCACCAGCAGCGCAAGGGGCTTGTAAATAAGCCCACCCTAGGTTTTTGTGTTTCTATGTTCAAAGACTCAATATACTCTACAACTATACATGTGAGTGACATGTGGGGTACCAGGGTGTGGCAATGTTTATTCCATTATTACACCCACTCCATGTGTATGGTGCAGCAGGTTCTCTTTTTGGTACAATTCTAGCATATTCTTATCAATGATAGCACACTGTGCATGCCACTGTTCAGTTGGAAAGTTCAATATAGAGCACAATCTTGGCAGAAGTAACAAAGAAGCTGAAACTCGAGATACCCTACCAATGTGGTAGCAATAAAACTCGAAACCGAGATCACTAGTACCTTAGATACCTTTGCTCCCAAACTTAAACCTAAACTAACAAACAAACCTCCATCTGAGAAGTGGTATTCGCAGGATCTCAGGACACTGAAAGGAGAATAAATCACTAGAAGACTCCTGGAGGCTGTCTAAACAGGAAACAGACAGATCAAGATACAGGGTTGAATTAAGGATCTATAATAATGCCGTCAAAAAAGCAAAGAAGACCTACTTTGCACAACAAATACACGAGAACTGTAATTCAGCAAAAGAACTATTCAAAGTAGTGAAGGAGCGCTGTAAACCAGCCAGCCTGTCTCAAACTTTGCTCCCCTCAAGGAAAAATTGTGAGAAGTTCAGCGCATTTTTTGCTGATAAGATTAGTAAAATCTATTCCTCATTTGATACTAACTCTTCCCTAGGCATAGTTAACTGGGAATACCAACCCCCACATCCAGAGGTCGCAACACAGATGGGCAACTTCTTTCCTTCTACAGAATCTGAGGTTGTGAGAGCCATGTTGGAAGTAAAATCAGGATCTCCCCTCGATCCATTCCCTCATTTTATATTCTACCAGATTACTCCAATAATATGTCCTTATGTTACTCATTACTTAATAGATCCCTGGACACAGCAGTATTTCCAGAAATATGGAAGCAGCCTGTTGTGACTCCACTGCTGAAGAAAGCCGGAACAAATGTTCATAACCCAGAGAACTACCGGCCCATTTCCCAGCTCCCGTACCTCTCTAAGGTCCTAGAAAAGCTGGTAAATAGACATTTGGCTAACTACCTGGAGGTTAATGAACTACTGGACTGTTCTCAGACTGGCTTTAGAGCCACTAACAGTACAGAGGCCACTCTACTAGGCATCCCAGACGACATAAGATCACAGACTGATTAAGGAAAGACTGTTGCCCTGATCTTATTAGAACTGTCGGCGGCGTTCGACACAGTCTCACATAATCTGCTGTTGGAGATTCTCTTTGAAAAGGACACCCATGCCAAAGCTCCTCAGTGGCTTAATTCCTTTCTGAGGGACAGAATTCAGATGGTACAAATGGGCCAGTTGTCCTCAAAACCAAAAAGCATCAGCTGTGGTGTTCCCCAAGGAGCCTTCTTGAGCCCAACACTTTTCAATGCCTATGTGTCATCTTTGACCCTGATAATTAGGAAATGGGGCCTCAGCATCTGTTCTTATGCGGATGGCACACAGCTGATCATAACCATTGAAGAAAGGCATGAGGACACAAGGGTTAAGTTACATAGCTGCCTCTCAGAGATGGCAACCTGGATGTCCAAACATTGCTTTAAGCTTAACGCAGGCAAATCGGAAATATTGCTTTTCGGAGGAGCTAATTTAATCTGGGATGCCACTTGGTGGCCTCACTCCTTGGGTGATGCTCTAGCGCCCAAACAATGCGCAAAAAATCTGGGCATGACCATTGAAAACACCCTGTCCATGCAGGATCATGTGCGGATTGGTGTGGAAGAGGTTTTGCGATTTTAAAACTCCTAAGAAGGCTTTTTCCGTGGATCCCACTAGAATGTAGAAGGACGGTTACACAGGCATTACTCATCAGCAGATTAGACTATGAAATGCACTGCATGTGGGCATGGAAGACTACCTCTCGGCTACAAGTACTGCAAAATGCGGCCGCCAAGCTTGTGTGCAACAAAAGTAGATTACGTTCAGCATCTGCATGCATGAAACAGCTCCACTGGCTACCTATGCGCCAAAGAGCAAAATTCAAGCTGCTGAGTCATGCACGCAAGGCACTGCATAACCTTGGACCCAAAATCCTTCAGAACAAAATCGAACTCTACGTCCCCACGAGGTGCTTAAGTTCGCAACACCAAGCACTAGCTAGGCCCAGACGTATAAAGAAAGTAAGAACAGTAGGCTGATCATTTTCATACTTGGTGGTCAAACACTGGAACAAACTACACTGGCAACTGAGGGGTTTTTTGGGTATTCCAGAATTACAAGGCGCACAACCAGAGTGTCCGTAAAGTTAAAGTTTGAAACAAAAGTATACAGTAGTTGGTACAGGCAATGGGGCGAACGGTAAAACCTCACAACCGCTCAACGATGGACCAAGCTTGGTACATACTAGAACAAGAAGAAAACCACAATGCCCCTGCACTCGTACAGAAGTGTAATTAAGGTGTGTGATAACAACACTGTCAATTAGCTCAGTATGAGGGAAAAATTAGAACAACATCCAACTTATTCAAGTAGATCAATTGTCGGTAATCATTTTTCAGACAAAATAGGGAAGGAAAATCAGGATGTAATCCGTTGTTGGTACGAAAGAGTTTCGTTTATTGTTCCTTTAGGTAGGCCAACACGTGTTTCATCGCAGGGAAACAGACTGCGAATCTTCAGGGCCTAATAGGTGAGGTGCAAAGGCCACCTCGGATAAGTGTATTCGAAGGATCCTGTAAGGCCGAGTTTCACTGGTTGAGTGAAGTCGCACTCCGAGACCGGATAAGTCTCTTAAATAAAGCACAAAGTGTAAACCGGGATACGTGACGTTGTCAACAAACACGAAAGGCGGGTACACCTTGTCGTAGCAGTTCTCCCTCTTGAGTTTCCCGGCGCCGTTTTCCACCCGTCCTTGGAAAACGGCGCCGGGAAACTCAAGAGGGAGAACTGCTACGACAAGGTGTACCCGCCTTTCGTGTTTGTTGACAACGTCACGTATCTGAAGTTACCTGTCAATCCTCTCCTCCCGGTTTACACTTTGTGCTTTATTTAAGAGACTTATCCGGTCTCGGAGTGCGACTTCACTCAACCAGTGAAACTCCGCCTTACAGGATCCTTCGAATACACTTATCCGAGGTGGCCTTTGCACCTCACCTATTAGGCCCTGAAGATTCGCAGTCTGTTTCCCTGCGATGAAACACGTGTTGGCCTACCTAAAGGAACAATAAACGAAACTCTTTCGTACCAACAACGGATTACATCCTGATTTTCCTTCCCTATTTTGTCTGAAAAATGATTACCGACAATTGATCTACTTGAATAAGTTGGATGTTGTTCTAATTTTTCCCTCATACTGAGCTAATTGACAGTGTTGTTATCACACACCTTAATTACACTTCTGTACGAGTGCAGGGGCATTGTGGTTTTCTACTGGAACAAACTACCCCTAGACCTACGCCTTACGGAGAACTATGTAACTTTTAGGAACAAATGAAAAATCCAGCCTTTTCCCATGACGTAAGTGTGAGCAGCAGATGCACCTAATACAAACTACCATGTGTCCCGCAAAACAGCGCCGTGATATCCATCAGGATGAATGTTGCGCTTTACGAATAAAATAAATTTAAAATAAAAAAACTAAAAACAGAGTGTTTATTTTATGTTGTTTAATATAATGGACAAAATAGAGGGACCCCCTGTAACTTGTGGTAGTTCCTAGGACAGGGAAAATGCAATGGCAAAAATTAATCGCTAGGCAACATACAGGTATAACAAATCTGATAACAGACCTTCAAGTAGACATTTTTAAAAGAAAACAACTCAATGTACCAAGAGAATACGCAAAAATATTATTTAATTTTAATTACAAAATCATTAACAAGGTGGCTAAACATTACAACAAACATTACGTAAAAATGGATAACATGTTGATAACTTCATTTTTCTATGCACAGTTTAAATTGCAGCTCAATCATGTCGTTCACTATCTGATTTAATTATATTATTCTATTTAGACTGTGCAGATCTAAGTTGATGTAAACACAGACGTGGAATACACAGACAAAAATTACAGTTATTAAAACAAAGACGTGGCCACTCTTATGTCAATGGACACACACATCACATTAAAGAAGTAAAAATGTGGTGCTGATTCTCCGACGCGCATTTCGGCGGTAGTGCCGCCTTCATCATGAAACCGCATGGAAAGACATCATCGACAAATACATGTTGAAGGTACATTAAGTCAATGCACATCTCCTTATGTTAGAAGCTAAAATAAAGTTAATTAAATTCACTTGTGCTCTCAAATCATGCGCTATTGTGATGATCAGAAAACATATGATAGAGGATATATGATCGTGTGAAAATCAGTGAACATGCAAGGATAACGAAAAAAGTGTTTCTTAAGAATCAGTCAAATAGATATAAAGTTGCACCAAAACCAAAGAGGGCAGCATGAAAGATATAGTATAGTTCAGAATAGAGATGAAGAGTAATAACAAGCTCACTATGAACAAATGAATAGAAGGACCTGTAACGACTCAAAACTGCCTTGAGGGGGAAAAACGGTCCCAAATGATTCTGAAAATAGATAACAAAAGCTGGACAACATTGTCCAGATAAATAGAGATTATGATATTGTATCAGACAAAGCACATAGCAAAATCTCGAAATTTAATAAAGGCACATACCTAATAGTTCGGTCGAAAGGTCGACAAACTTGGCATAATTCTTCAGTTCCTGAAGGTCTAATTACAAAGAAAATAGAGAGCGACCTTTAATCATACGGTTGCCCGGATGTTATGAAATCTCTATTTTTTGAGACAATAATTTGAGGTCTCTAAGAAATGTGAACATACCTTTAAAAGGAATATTAAATGTATGTTATACGAAAGGTCCAAACAGAAATTAGTAATATTTGCACGCCTTAGGCCTCTGTGGGATTTTTTAAGAGATGCCTGGGATTAATTGATAGCCAATCCAACATCCTCACATGTAGGAAATAGAGGTCGAACGTGTAAACTGAATCAACCGATCCAGATATCTGCAATAATAAAAACAAAAGCTGACTGAGACCAACATTAAATGGATCCATAACAAATAAAAATTATTCAGTGAATTTAAGGAGCAGTCCGATATACTAAGGGCCATATGTATCAACATTCCCTTTTGCGATTTCTAAATAGCGATTTTTAAGGAATCGCTATTTAGAAATCGCAAAATGGTATGTATGTAGAAAATCGCTTTTTTTTTTTTTTTTTTTAAAACCTTTATTTGGACAAAAAGGATATACAAATACGGGCCTACAACCAGTCAGGCCGGCCACTAATACGAGAGGGCAAGCAATAAATCCAGGATGACAGTGTACGGAATAAAACGCAGTAAATCGCAATCATTACAGCATCAAAAAAAGGGGGGGGGAACACAGACGGCCAGCAAAAAGGAACAATGAAGGTTAATTTTATAATAATACAAAAAGGAATATCGCAGGCTCGACTACAACACAAGACGTTACCGGGTTCCCAGAGCGAGTCATTGACAACAATAAAGCTAAAGGGTGACAATGTGGGAGAATGGCGTAGCAACGCACATCAGTGTAAGAGCAAATATCAGTAAATCAAAGCCATAATTAGTTTCACTCGTCTCATTCAGACCCACCACCCATCAGCATATTAGAGACAAAAACAGGAACCGAAAGGAAAACTAACCCGCCATATTGACCTTAAGGAAAGGAAAGAAAAGAGGAAAAACAGAGCTGAAGGGGAAGAACACCGCGCTGATACCAGTACCTCACAGCAGAAACACTTAAGGATTGGGAACATTAATAATGAGGAGGGCGTGAGAGTCGTGTTCAAAATGCAGCATAGCCCCATAGAGGAAGCAGCGGGTATGCAAACCCCACCCACATAGCCCATGGGAGACAGGGACAGACGCGGCACCCCTATAAAGAGACACAAAAGGGGCCATAGAACTAAAAAGGAAGACAACGAAAAAGTCCCAACCTACCCATCCCACCCAGCACCCCTGCAGAAGGCTACGGCCTACCCCCCCCAGCAGCGTGCCTGTCGCCCTAAACCGAACCCGAAATGTAGTAAAGACAAAAGAAAAAAGGAATGAAAAACAAAAACAAAAAACATAAAGACAAGAAGGAAATAGGAGGGGGGGAGTAAAGGATCAATTAACAATACGTTCGGCCCCAATCCTCCGCCCAACCATATAAACGTAACATTTTAAAACCAGAGCGACACATTCTCGAGAATCGTAAAACACACTAGGGGGTCACCCACAACGCCATGAGTACGGGCCGGTCCGCCGCTAAGCTGTACCCCGGCGATCCACCGGGAATTAGTTGTCTCACCCCAGGCCTTTCTTAGTGACCACCACCACCCACCACATAGCGGCAGGAAATAGGCAACTCAGTATGAAGAAAGCACTCGAATGAAAAGATATTAGGCAAAGGTGTAGGTCGGGGAGGTCCATCAACAGACAAGAGAACAGAAGTCCGGGTATATAGTTCAAGTGTCCCAGGAAAATTAACCCGAGCCACAGAACACAGGAGTTCAGTCACGCCATCTGAAAAAACCGGAACTTCCCCGCAGCACACGACAACGACCCCACCGAAGCAGAGATAGACAACAGTCCACCATGTTCATTGGGTGCTCGGACAGGAACAGGCCCGAGCCCGGGGTCCAAGTCTCCAAACTCCAAACAGTGAGTCACCAAAGGTTCCAATGCACCGGGGTGCAGACCTGTCGATGGGCGGCGACAGTAATCGTCGCCGCGACCAGGGGGGGCGAGGCAGCGGCTCCATCGAAACAGGAGGATACCGTGAATAGCCGTCCATCCAAGATGGCGGCGGATCGCACAGGTTCCCCCGGGGCACCGGGGATCAAGGCCGCGTGCAGGGATCGCAAGGCGTTGATAACATCACCGATAGTAGGCTCATGCTCACACAGCAAGGTATCCGTGCCGTCCAACATCTCAGGTCCACCGATTTGGGGATATCCACAGCCCAGGTCGTCGGCCGCCATTTTTTAATTCCAGCCGCGACACCACTCTTTACGGCTCTCGAAGCCGGCACACAGATGCGGTTCTCCTCCGGCACACAAAGGGAAAAAAATGAAGGGGGGGGACCCCGCTAATGGCAGCCTTGGTGCAGAAAGGAGAGCCGCCAAAGTCGGGGGTCCGCCGCACTAACACCTGCGCGGTCTACGAACAGAGTCCGGGCGCATGGATCCAGGATGGATGGACGGGACAGTGGCGGGGGGCATCCCCTCACACGACTAGTCCTCGGAGCGCCGCACCCCGCACCAGCACCACTGCCGCCGCGGCAGGCCCGGGCCGGATCCACCGGGTTACTCGCACAACGGCCCTTCACTGTCAGGCGCCTCTCTCGGCCGGGGCTACCATCGACACCACCGCCAGGCTGAGTCCAGTAGGCAAGGCCCCGGTCCCGACTCCATGGAGGCCCCGTTCTCTCCGGGGGCAGAACTTCGGAATCACTGCACGCAGGAGCCTCCAGGTCAAACGGTGAGTACGAGCAATAATTCACGCATCTTTATCCGCTCGAGTGTGTCGTCTTAGGGCAGGATATGAAGCAGGATATGTGTTGCAGGCCGGATGGCTGACGGAGCCGAGCTATGAAGCGACCATTACGATCGCGAGCTTGGCTCCTCCCCGAAAATCGCTTTTTTTATTGATTTCTTAAGATTCCTTAATTTCGATTAGCAAATTGTTAATCGCAATTAAGGAATAATTTCCCATTCATTTCTATGGGCCAGGAGGCCCATAGGAATGAATGCGATATTATTTTCAATTTGCGATTCGCAATTTGCTCATCGCAAATTGAGAATAATTTCAAGGGTGCAGGGTTGTTTCAAGAACACCCTGCTGCACCCCTGAAAATGACATGTGTGCGCATATGGCGCACATATACATGCCCTAAGGGCATCTATGAGCGTCACATGGCACCTTTACAAATTGCATAAAGTGCATTTGTAAAAGAAATCGCAAAATACCACCAACTACAAGTTGGTGGTAATTTGCGATTCCTTAAGGGCATTTTGGATTTTTATTTTGCTTAATACATTGCATTTAAGGAATCGCAAAATTTGCGATTCCTTAAATGCAATCGCAAAATAAGGAATGGCAAATTTTGCGATTCCTTATTTTGCACCCAAATTCTTTCATACATACCATTTTGCGAAAATGGGTTCGCAAACGCCGAAATTCTGCGAATTTCGGCGTTTGCGAACCCATTTGGCCTTGATACATATGGCCCTAAGAGCCTTGCAATTTCCTGCTCTATGTATTACTAACGAACTTGCCAAGATTACAGAAATAGAACGTTGCCGATTATCTAGCGAATAGGAGTCGATGTGTGTTTTAAACCGAGAAGAATTACACGCAAATTGATGGTATAAGTAGTTAATGTGCATAAGAACATGGAGATTCATAAGCGCAACAGAATGGTGACAAAAGTATGTGTCTTGTAGAAAGAATAAATGAAACATATTTTATTTATCATGAATTAATAGCAAAAATGGTCTCTGTATTAGGCTCCTAAACATAAATGGCTATCAGATGGAATTTACAGTTGGTCATTATCATGCGAATAGGAGTTGATGCGTGTTTAAGGCAGATAAGGGCTGCACGCATTATATTACAGATGTAGGGAATTTTATGTGCGTGGAAACGAAGATTTAAAGACGCAACAGAGTGAAAACAAGACTGAGGGTATCAGAGATAAAGTAAAATTATCTTATTTTCAGCTGTTTGTCCTGTGTTTATATCTTTTTAAGTTCATACGGGTCTGAAGGACAAACCACCTGAATCAGGGATGTAAGTTACAAAAGAAGTAATTTCTTTCCTTTCTGACACTTCTTGCAGATCTCTTTAGGCGGGATTATAATAATTTTACTGATTATGACACTCACTTGAGTGGATTAGGCTGTGCATTTAGGTCCTGACAAATTGCCACTGATCATTTGCTGGGATGAAGAAGGCATGAAACACATTGACCAGATTCTTATAAATTATGGGAGCATCCTTATCCTTGGGATTCCTACAGTTTATTAAACTTTAAGAAAACCCCAAGCCATAAAAAAAGGTTTTATGGGGAACCTTTACTTATTTTGAATGTGTCACTCTTCAGACCAGTCTACCTCGCATATAAGTTCTGTCCTCATGCTTACTTTTGGAGGGCATAGGTCTGGTTATTCTAGACTTTGAGGCAGGGTAAACGATCATTGCAAAGAGTTCCCTCAAGTGGCCAGTTGGGCATTGCAGCGCCAGTCCAACGAGGAGCACAGCCAGATAATGAAGCATGCCACCTTTTGGTTGGCAAGGGCTTGTGCTTCCAAAAAAAGATGCCTCTGATGACCTCATTAGGCCCAAGTACCTAAAGTGGATGAATAGGACCTTCACTACAGAAGTGCAGACCGAGTAATTGCTAGATATACTTTAGGGGGGATGTTTTGACCCAGAATATTTCTCTATCCTCCCAATATTTTGATATATGGCATAATTCAGTAACAGCATTCAACAACCATTCCTAGCAGCAGTAAGAGTTGTGGTGCTCGAGTGTGCTTGCTGTGGACAAATAGCCTTAGACAGAAGACATACCTTTGCCTCCCATGGCATAATGAAACATAACCATTGATTAACATTGAATTGGGAGTGTAACATTCAAAAAGGGTTTGCAATTCTTCTTAACTTTTTTAGAGTTATCCCCTATTTTGAGAAATTGTTCAGTGATATTTAAGAGATCAGATGGGGAACATGGATTTCAACTTTGCCTCCTTATTCTTGATCTGGGTACTCTTTCAAGGGCAGAAGTGCATAAAGTGTGTCGTGGAGAAGGTGATTAGAGCCATAACTGTCTTCACCACCAGCTGAGGGGCGACCCCTTTCAGTCATGGTGCACATTCCACATCTCCTGCCTTGTCCTGCAGTCAGCCTTAGAGTTTCCAAGATAACAGTTGGACTCCAAGACCAACTAGTTTAACTCTGCCCCTCAGATCGGTAGGAACAGGATTGCACCTGCAGTGGAAAGTGAGGTGTCATGCCAGCCTCCCATCTCACTCTTGTACGTGTGCTGCTCTCCTGTCCCTTGCACTCCCTTGCCCAGTCTCTGCCTGTGCCTCTTCTACCAATGCACCGACCTGTGCTGCTTACAGGCACTCCTTACAGTGCATAACAAAATCTCCTGACACCATCGGGAAGCTTGAAACGGCTTATATATTTCCTCCTCCCTTTACTCTATGGTTTCTGAAATATCATTGGTTTTGGGCAATTTGAATCCCATTTTCTTATGGATGTCTTCCATTCCCTGTAATTGAGAGTCCTGTTTTTGTTTCATTGATTACTCATGCCAATTTAGAACAAAAGCCAATGTTCTGGGCTGGGCATGTTTTGAGTTCTTTCAATCTATTATGAAGAGTATTCAAGAGCTCGATATTGAAGGTACCTTTAACTGGTATAAACTTTGGGCCATCAATACTAGTGCACTTTACCAAGGGCTAGATGTACAAAGAAAATGAACACTGATAGTTAATTTGCAATTCTTATCAAATCCCAATTTATGAATTGGTATTTGGTACGTACGAATTTGAGTGTCTGGCCGTTACCGATTCGGTACAAGTCGCATTCGCTATAGCAGGAAATGTTCAGGCAGAATCCAGAGAAGGAGGTTGGAGGGAGGAAGAGAAAATTACAATTCTTAGAAAAGGAGTTGGAAATACTTACTTGGGAGTGTGTGGCAAACGATGATGCCTTGCTTGGGAAAACATCCCTCTCTGTACCAGTTGTACAGAAGAAGAAAATCTGGCTGAAAACCCAGAAGCGCATCAACTCTGTGGGGGTTACACAGAGATCCATTGAAGAGATCCGCAAAAGGTCCTCTTCCGAGCCAAGACCAAAGAAAAGATGGCAACCTGTAGATCTGAGGCCTATGCAACAGGCAACCAACGCAACCACCACCAACTCTCCTGGAGGAAATGACTGAGTCCACCCGGGAGCCAGAAACTGTGTCTGGACTCAGCAACATTGACACTTCAGAGGCTCCATCTACTTCAAAAGGTAAAAATGACACAAACACTTAAAGTGTCACAATACATGCCTGCAGTAATGTGTGAGGCAACATTGTTACCATGTTAGACAGGGAAGACCAAGTTACTTACTTTCGGTAATGCATTTTCTGGTGGATACAGTATCTGCCTGTGGATGCCTCACCTTTTGAATTACCCCCAATATGCAGCATTCCACAGAAACTTTTATCCACAGCTCTCCCACATCTACGAGGAAGTCACAATGGAACGGCTCCGAACGCGACTCTGCGTGAGGTCATTGGACCCATAAGAAGACCTCATTGGCGTGCTGACCTCAGTTCCACCCATTTTTTCCGTGCCTTCAAGGCAAACGGGTGAACCAACAACATTTTCACGAGTATACATAGTATAGAAAACACAACCCAATCTGGAAATTCTTGATCATAGGCATTTCCTAGTGTCACGTATAACATGATTCCAACAATAAATCACATACAATATGCATGGATTCTTTTTTTGGTATAAGCAGACAGGCAACGGGGAGCTGGGTGGGTCAGTGAGGAATCCACAAGCAGATACTGTATACACCAGAAAAAGCGTTACCGAAGTTAAGTAGCTTGTTCTCCCAATGGATAAATCTGCCTGTGGATTCCTCACCTTTTTAATTGAATCCCCAAGCAGTCCCGCACCCAGGAAAGGTGCCTGTGTGCCTATACAAAAAAAGTCCTGCAGCACAGAACGTGCAAAAAAATGGCCATCCCTCCTCACGTCTAAATCCAAGCAATAATGCTTTGCAAAAGTGTGGAGAGAGGTCCATGTTGCCGCCTTGCAGATGTCTACCACAGAGACACCTCTAGCTAAAGCCGAACAAAAAGACTTAGCTCCCGTAGAATGAGCACAAATACCTTCAGGATACTCCTTTTTGGCCAAGGAGGAGCAGATCTTAATGCACAGGATTATCCACCTGGACAGAATTCTTCAGTGAACAGCCTAGCCCTTCATCTTGCCCACATAACCAATTAAAAGATGATTATCAACCTGAAATCCTTGGTTCTGTCCTAGTAGAAGCTGACCACCCTCCTGGGGTCAGGAGATGAAGTCTCTTCTCCTCCTTAGAAAAGGGAGGGAGGATAGAAAGTTGGTATGGTGATGGACTGCCCCAAGTGGAAAGGAGTGACTAACTTAGGCAGGAAAGCAGCTCTGGTCCTAAGAACCAACTTATCAACATGGAATGATGAAACAGAAACCTTGGAGCTAAGAGCTTGAAATTCACTCACCCTCCTAGCGGACGTGATCGCAACCCAGTCCTGTTGCAAGCAAAAATATAGTTTTAAACTCTAGAAACTTTAAGGAACAACTATTTAACGGTTCAAAGGGTGAACCCATCAAGTATGTGAGAACCAAATTTAAATCCCACTGAGGCACAATAAAAGGAGTGGGAGGAAACCTATTTATGAGACCTTTAATGAATCTCATGACAATGGGAGATTTAAACAATAAGGGTTGATCTGGTAAACAGAGAAAAGCTGACAAGGCAGATATGTAGCCCCTACCAGCAGCTACTGGACAACCCTGTTGCGCTAGGGAAAGAGAGAAACTCAGAACATCAGATAAATGGGCTTGCAAAGGATCAATCAAACGCTCTCCACACCATTTAACAAACTTGGCCCACCTACCAGAATAAACCGATTTGGTGGAGTGTCTTATGGCGGATATTATAAGGTCCACCACACTGGTAGAGAGAAGGAACTCAGGTTGCCCTGTTCAACTCCAGGCATGAAGGTATTGGCTCTGGAGGAAGAACCTGCTCCTGCAACTGCAAGAGGAGGTCTGCCCTGAGAGGGAGACAGAAGGAGGGTGCAGTGAGAGGCAAAGGAGGTCTGTGTATCACACCTTTAGCAGCCAATCTGGGCCGATCAATATGACTTCGGCCTGGTCTTGGCGAATCTTCCTCAGAACCAGAGGAACCAAGGGTATGGGAGGAAACATGTAAGGAGGTTGTGAACCTCAATCTAACTGACACATGTTCCCCCAGCGCTCCCCACGATGGATACTGGAGACTGCAGAATGCCGGGCAGTGCGCGTTCTCGTAAGTGGCAAACTCCTCCAACTGAAGCTATCCCCACAATCTGAAAATGTGAAGGACTACCTCTGGATGGAGACGCCACTCGTGATTGGCTAAATACTGCTGACTGAGACTGTCCACATGCACATTAAGATGACCGGGCGGAGGGGGGGGACGTGGCCAAGCAGCATGGCCGACAGGACGTAAGCTCCTCCAGCTCCCGTCCCGTGGACCCATATATCCTTTAAATAAATCCTACCTGGGCTGCGTTTTGCCGGATTCGAGGGTCGGAAGCTCCTTGACTGCTGGGGGCCCCCCTGGCTGGAGGTCCGCTGGTTGTCTCCCCCGTTTTTCCCCAGAGGACGACCCCGGAGCTTGGAAGGCTGGGCTGCCGCCTATGTGAGGCCGGGGACTGAGGCCTGCATCGGAGCGGCGCTGCGATGGCGGCTCGGCTGTGAGGCGTCCCGAGAGTCTGAGGTGCTTGCTGCGGGCCGGCGGAGCCCGCTGCCATCCGGGGCTCCGCATCTGAATAGACTGTGTGTGTGGCTGGGGCCCTGCGGCGGCTCTTCACTGCCCGGCATCGCCCGCGCTTGGAGGAGGTGAGAGCGGCGCCTCTGTTGCACTGGCCGGCTTATGCTTGCTCGGGGAGGAGCATCCCGATCGCGGGACTGCTCCTTGGCCCTGACCTCCTTTGTTCTCTGGGGTCCTGAGGAGCCGGCCTGGAGTCTGGAGCAGCGGCGGCAGATGAGGCAATACGGGGCGCGCAGAGACGGACTCCCGCCCCTCCCCCAGGCCGCCACCATCTTGAGGCTGCATTGCGGCATCCGTGCCTATTAGAGACGGAACCTCCCGATCGCGGGAGCGCTCCCCTGCCTGTGTGCCCCTCTGTCCTCTGGGGTCTGAGGTGCCGGCCTGGATTCTGTGGCAGCAGCGGGGAACGAATCACCACAGGGCGAACGGGCCGGACAACCGCCCCTCCCCCACTCCGCCATAATCCTGACTGCACTGAGGCGGCCACGCTTGTCGGACTGGGAGCACCCCGACCGCGTGTGTGCTCCCTGGTGGGGACCTCCTGTGACACCTGGAGCCCTGGAGTGCCGGCCTGGGGTCCGAGGCAGCTAACTTCCGCCCCTCCCCCACATCGCATCATCTTTGAACTGCATTGAGGTGGCCGTCTGCCGTGAGGAGCGGGATTGCAGCTGGATGGCCGCTGCCCCCCACTGAGGTGCCGCGGCACTGGGGTCCCGCTGACGGTTGGGTACTGGGAGCCTGTGGTGGCTGAGACCTGCGGGGTGGTGCAGGACCCCCCACACCTGGATATTGCCCCTCCACACGGTGCCTCCATCCTTTGCCTGCGACGGGGTATCCTGTCGTCGCCCAGCCGGAACTTGCAATGGAGTAGCCGCTGCCCCTTACTAGTAGTCTGGGGTGGCCTAGGCCTGCCGGTTGGGCTCTCCGCTGCTTGCGCGGGCCGGCGTCCTGTGGCGCCCTGCTTGCCCCCAGGCCCCACCACCTGCCCAGGGGCGAACGTCGGATCTGCTGGACGTTGCGGTTTGTCATCCTAGGGGTTCTGCTCCTCCCTGGGGCGCCTTTCCTGGGGTCACGCCGCTGGCCCGGACTGCTCCTGCTGCCATTGATACTTTGGTGGGGCTGGGCACTTCCTGCACCCCGGTTGGAGGCTGCGTGGACCTGGTTACCACATAAACGTGGCGTTGCCGGCCTTCTCCGGACGCCCTTCATCCTCCCACCGCCTGGGGCTGCTTCGGGGCGAGGACTGGTACACGGCCGAGATTTGGGGAACGGACCGGAGGCACGAGCCTGGGAGGCGATCGCTGTGAGTGGCCCTTGAAGATCTGCCGTCGAGGATTGGTGCCACCAGACTGGGGGAGATTCGCAAGGAGAGGATGTCGAAGTCCACCCAGCCAAATACCATCACACAATATACTACCCAGCGGCTGCCTTCGCAAAGGATAACGCGCCAGACCGGTCAAGAGGAGGGCGCGGACGGGTCATCGGAGCCCTCCCGGGCGGAACTGTTGAAGGCTATACAGGGCTCCCATTCAGCACTAGAGAGGCAGATAGAGACAGTCTCGATTGATGTCAACCTTCTCCGGACAGACCTCCGTAAGGTGGCAGACAAGGTCTCAGATGCTGAAGGTAACATTACCCAACTACAGGGAGCGGTGTCCTCTCTCCAGCAGACAGTCAAGCAACTCACGGCCACGACTGGAAAGGAGGGCCGAGGATGCGGAAGGCAGGGCGCGTCGGAGCAACATCAGGCTCCTGGGTGTACCGGAACGGTTGGAGGCGGGGAATGCTGAGAGGTTCCTGGAGAACTGGATTCGGGCTCAGTTGTGCCCACGCGGTCTGTCGGATGTCTTCGTCATAGAGCGGGCGCATAGGGCCCTGGTCCCCCCTCCGCGTCCAGGCGAGCCCCCGAGGGCGCTGATCGCGAAGATCCTGAACTATAAGGATCGGGACTGCATCTTGAGGGCCGCGAGGGAGGCGGAGTCACTCACCATTGAAAACAGTCGTATATCCATTTATCCTGACTACACTCAGCAGGTGCAAGAACAGAGGAAGTCCTACCTGGGCGTTAAGCAGAAGCTCCGCGAGATGCAACTCCAATATATGCTCCTGTACCCGGCTAAGCTGAAGGTGATCTCACAGAGCCGGGCGCACTTTTTCGAATCCCCAGCGGAGGTGTGGGAGTGGCTGGAGATACGGGGAGACGACCTGCCCCCGGGGGAACGCGGGGGGCCCCAAGAGACGTGGGGGACCCGACCCCAACGACGACGGCGAGGTCGACATAGACGCCGGTCTAGATCGGAGGGCTCCGAAGGACCTAGAATCACGGTGGGAGAAGATGGTGCTCTGCGCATGAGATCCTTGTTGGCAGAGGTTGACCCGGGGACCTCGGGCGCACCCGCCCCCGGGGAAGCCTTGGTTCCTGATACCCTGCGGGGCACTGTGCCAGATGTGAACTCCTCAGCCCCGGTGATTCCGGAGACTGGGCTTTCTGAACCAACGCTGGAGCCGGCTCCGCCCGGAGGTACTGTTTGACTTTTGGGATTTTGTGCTCCGATGAGAGGCCTCCTCCTGGGACTCTGGATAGTTCGGTATGCTTGTGTCCCATATCTCTTGTTATTGGGTGATTGGGTGAGGCGGAGGACTTGCATCCTGTTGATGAGGCGCTGTGGGGTGGAAGCTCTTTCTCAATCCGGATGGGGAGGGGCCTGTCCTCGGTCTGCCCTTGGTGGATGAGCCCGGGGCCTATCCTGAATGTATGGGTCCCGAGGGGAAGTTGGTCAGGGTGGGGGGGTTGCTTGGTTGTTGTGGGTGTGTGTTGTGTGGACGAATGGGGTGGCTGTGTATGTCCTGGCACCGGCAGGGGGAGGGCAGGGTAGCATGTTTTTTTGTTGCTGTCATCTTGCTTGTGGGTGGGAATGGGGGTGGAAGTTCGGGGGGGTTGGGGGTTCTTTGGGGGAGGGTGGGGTTGGGGAGAGTAGTTGTTGCTGGCATCAAGTGTATTGTATTGCAGGTCTCAGTGTGGCGGATCGAGTGGGCTAGACTTACCGGCCCGGATGCTGTGCAGGCCCGGGGGTGGCGGACCACACTATCTGTGATATACAGCCCGGATAAGCGTACCTACCAACTATGGGTTTCAAATTCTTAACCTGGAACGTGCGGGGGTTGGACACTTGCACCAAACGACACAGGATCCTCTCCTTTCTTAAACGCCACGGGGTCTCCGTTGCCTGCCTCCAGGAGACCCATTTGAATGAGGAGGGTGCCCAGAAGTTGTCCAGGAAATGGCGGGGCCAGGTGTTCCATTCCTCCTTCTCCACGTATGCCAGAGGGGTCCTTATTTGGGTTGCACCCGGAGTGCCCTGTGCCGTGCAGTATGTGGAGGCGGACATTGAGGGCAGGTACCTGCTACTACGGATTAAGTTAGATGGTAGGGACTTCCTGCTATTGAATTCCTATGCACCGAATACCGATGACCCTGCTTTCTTTTCCCATCTTCAGGACCTCATAGTCTCGGATCTCGACACCCCCTTCCTCTGGTTCGGGGATTTTAACTGCGTGTTAGATCCGGAGTTAGATAGACACCCTCCTCGCACTGGCACAAAACCGCGCATGACAGCCCGCCTCAAGGAGGTGATGCATAACCTAGGCGCTGTAGATGTAAGGCGTACGGGCCACCCCACTCAAAGACTCTACACCTGCTATACTCCGACACACAACACACATAGCAGACTGGACCGCATACTTGCGGCCAATGTTGCCGCGTTTCTCTCATTGACGGTTACCCATCAGGCACGGTTTCTATCGGACCATGCTCCGGTGACATGCGTAGCGCACTGGGCTGACCAGACTGCGCGTCCCCGTACTTGGCGGATGCAAGTGGACCTCTTGCAGGATCAGGTGGGGAAGGACCATGTAGAGACTGTCCTGACTGATTATGTGGATCTGAACTGGGGAGACGAGGACCTGGCCTACTCCACCAAATGGGAGGCTCTGAAGGCGGTGGTACGGGGGGCCTGTATGGGCCTCACCTATGGGGTCCGGAAACAATTGCTCTGTGACTTGCGAGACGCGGAGGACCGACTCCGGCGCTGTCAGTCTCTGCCGGAGCCCGCAGCCTCGGATTGTGCGGTGGAAGAGGAGGCTCAGGTGTCCATACATGACACTCTTACCTGGCTGGACAAATACACCTTAGGCCAATTTAGGCACCGTCTCCACCGGGAGGGCGATAAATCTGGGCGCTTGCTGGCCTGGATCCTTCGACGGGAGTTCGCCCCTGAACGGATTGTTGCCTTGCGGGCTCCCACGGGGGACGTGGCACACTCGGAGTCGGCTATTCTCGAGGTGCTCCGATCTCACCTCCAGAAGGTGTATACGGCGGACCCTACAATCACGGAGGACTCCTATCAGCCTTACCTCCAAGGATTGGACCTTCAGGTCCTTTTCGAAGAGGCGATGGAGGAACTGGACGCACCAGTGGCTATGGCTGCCCTACCGCGAGCTAAGGCGCCGGGTGGTGACGGTTTTCCACCGGAGTTCTACCACTCGTTTGCTGATATCCAGGGCCCCCTTCTTTTGCGGGTCTATGGTGAAGCCCTGGAGACCGGTAGTCTCCCGCCTACTATGAACCAGGGGGAGGTCTGCATGATTTTAAAGCCGGGAGGGGACAAGTTGGATCCGGCAGCATACCGGCCTATCACCCTAATCAACACGGACGTGAAGATCCTTACCCGGCTGTTGGCCACTCGCCTGGCCCCGCACATGGCACATTTGGTCCACCGGGATCAGTGTGGGTTTATCCCCGGTCGTAACACCGCGATGAACCTTCGGCATCTAAATCATGTCCTCCATGGGGTGCAAGGTAGCGTGGATCCTCAGGTCTTGGTGTCCATAGACCTCGCTAAGGCCTTTGACACTGTCAGCTGGGGGTACCTCCTGGAGGTGCTCCGGAGAGCAGGGCTCTATGGGGCTCCCCGGGCTAAGGTTCGGCTAGGATCGGCCCGTTCAGAGGAGTGGCCCTTGGAGCGGGGCACACGACAGGGGTGCCCCCTGTCACGGCTCCTTTTCGCCCTCGCGATTGAGCCCTTGGCGGTCTCTGTTCGGACTGAGCTGGAGCAATGGGGCATTAAAGTCGGAAATACCGTGAACGTGGTCTCCCTTCATGCGGATGACGCTCTGTTTTACCTGTCATCCCCAGAGGACTCGGTCCCCGCTTTATTGCAGTTGCAGTTGCAGTTGCTAGACGGCTTTGGTGCGGCCTCCGGGCTGCGTATTAATCCTGCGAAGTCTTTAATCTTTCCTCTGGCGGGATACGCCGTCGCTCCGGCCGTGGACCTCCCGTGCCTAGGGCTGCGCTGGGAACTAGAAGCCTTTCGGTATTTGGGTATCCAAGTGGCTCCGTCTGACGACCAGTTGTTGACCCGCAACGCGGAACGAGTGATCCGCTCTCTGCACCAATCCGTGTCCTTTTGGAATACGCTTCCTCTGTCCCTTATGGGACAGTTGGCGGTCGCCAAAATGGTGATGCTGCCTCGCGTACTGTATGTACTGCAGAATACGCTATGCCCGCTCCACCCGCGAATATTCCGCACGCTCAATTCCCTGCTTACATCTCTGCTCTGGACAGGCGGACGTAGCAGAGTAGCTCTAAATACCGTGGTCCGGAGCTGGGAAGAGGGAGGGCTAGAGGCCCCGAGATTTGACCTCTACTACTACGCAGCGCAGCTCCTGCCGACTGCGAGATGGTTCGCGGCTGCGGACAACTGGGAACTACAGCTCCTGGCGGGCAGTGCAGACGAGAAGGCTCTACAGGTGGCTTTGATGCAAGGACGGGGCGCGGATGCAGCCCTACCCTATGTGGTACGTCACACGGCCAAAGTCTGGCAGCGGTTTGTGGAAAAGATCTTGAAGCGAGCCCCCTTTCATAGGGAGCAACCGGTGTGGATCCTGGCCCCAGTATTGTTGATGGGGAAAAGTGTGTCCTTCCGGGAATGGCGAGACGGAGGCTGTGAGACTCTGGCGGACCTTTATCCGGATGACTCCTTCGTGTCTTTTGAGAAAGCCTCGGACGCCTTTGGCCTGAGCAGGGGACAATATTTACACTATAGGGGACTCCAGGAGGTGGCGAGGACCACCTGGCCCCAGTTCCCGGAGGCGCCACCGCTGACGCACACCCTTAACATCCTCCTTTCCTGCGGTAGGGGAAAGCGGTTGATATCCCTACTGTATTCAGCCATGCGGCGGGATTTGGCCCCGCCGACCGCGCCGTCCTGGGCGGCTTGGGAGGCGGATCTGGGGATGGCTTTGGAGCCGGGACAGCGCAAACGTATCGGGCTCCTGACCCGGAGAGTCTTGTGTAATGCGCGGTTCAAGTTGATCCACTTTAATTTTATGCATCGCACCTACATGACCCCGGTATCCTTGAAGCGTATTTCCGCAGACAGGCGAGATGACTGCCCTAGATGTGGGACGTTGAGCGCTGGGTTCTTTCATCTGGCCTGGGAATGCCCGCAGGTTGGTTACTTCTGGAAGGAGGTGGTGGACCACATCGGACGTGTCACGGGCCTCCGGATTAATCTGGAGCCGCTTCATTGCCTCCTGGCGTTGGTGCCCAAGCCCAAGAAGAGGAACTTGTCCTATAAGTTCCTGCAGTTGCTGTTAGTGTTGGCTCGGCGGCGGGTGGCTATCACTTGGATGGGGCAGAGGGCCCCTGCACTGTCCCTTTGGCTTAAGGATGTTCGGGAGTGGTGCCTGGCTGAAGAAACGCACATGCAGCGCACGCGACGCGATGAGAGACTGCAGGAGGACCTACTAGCTTGGAGGGTGATGTGTGCTGCGGGGGTGTCGGATAATGACTCGGATGCCACTAGCGCCGAATTGTTCATCCCTGAGGGTTCTGATTCCGAAGAGGACGTGGTGAGAGATACGGCAGGGGGATCTGTGTTGGGGTAGTGCCCTGCTGGGCACGCGCTGATGTTCCCTATCTTGTAACCCTATAAGTTGTCTTGTGTCCCAGAGAAAGGACTGTAAATGTGGGGTCTGCACCCTATCGGGCCGTGAGAAACTACCTGACTCTTGCATGCACTCTATTGATGATGCCGCGTTCTTTTTTTGGGGGGGGGGGTGTTTAGTTGTTGGGTGTTGATGGGGTTCGGATTGCAAAACCACCTGCGCGGATGGGTGGTGGGTGGGCTACATGCAAGACATGAACAGAGGAATGAATGACGTGCATAAAGGGGGGACGCAGAAACAAAACCTAAACGGAAACTGCGGATGTTAGAAATCCTGGCGTGTTTATATACATTGGTTATGTCTTTCTTGGTGGCATTCCTTATTGTTACGCCGCCCGGCCTCCGGGATGTGGGCCAGAAGGCTGTGTCCTATCCTGAATGTGGACTTTGGTCATGTTCGAATCCAAATGCCTATGTTTTGAATGAATGAATAATCAACAGAGACCACCTGAAAATAAATCAGTAGATATTCCGATGTTGTTGGAATATACTCAGTGTGTTAAAATACCCCTCACACACCAAAAGGGCCCTTGGTGTCATGCTTCATCATCGGGGTCTTCCCGCCCCCGCTGCGGGAGGGGGCAGTGCTGCGACAAGCGACTACGCCGGAGCACCTTTTTATTGTGAGTGCTATGTGAGTGAAATGAGGTGAGTGTCAGTGGGGTCAGGAGTGATATTACGAGTGAGGATTAAAAAATACCTGGCCTAGTGGTAGAAAAAACTATTTAATAGGCACTGGCTGGTATTGTTAAAAGGGGTGAGGCGGAGGGCAAGAGCGGGTTACTAGCCTTGCTCTCCTGTGTGGGTCAACATGTTTCGGGGCGACATGCCCCTTCGTCAGGACCGGGTATAGATCCCCCTGTCACTCACTAATGTGCTCCCACAAATTGAGAGTGTAATGTATTATCAATGTGTATAAATATATTTTATAGATACACGTGTTAAAGCTAACTCAGAATTTCTGATGATATAAGCCTGAAAGGATAAGAACACAGGTTTTAGAAAGAGCGCGGATCCCAATGCGCTGGACTAATGAGTGCCTGTAGGGAAAGAAAATGCAATAAAGAGGAAAAAACACACTTGTAGGCTATTACATGACACGCCAGAGGGTCCTTGGGAGGGCCATGTTGCCAAATATAGTGATCGTGGGAACGAATAGTTAGACACACATTTATACACACACAACACTGTAGAGCACCATAAGCTAGCAGAGAGATGTATATACATCAAGATACATACTTTAGAAATGAGGAGACAGTGCCCCATGAGCCAAGCTGGGCGAAGGGTACAGGGGGTCCAACTATAAGAAGGAATGGAAAAGGGGGAGAAAAAGAAGAGAAGGTATTGCTAGGACCTAGAGTGGCTATATATACTAAGTTGTTCAATGTAGTGGATTCCAGGTCGGTTCCATCGGCTATGCCGTACTTACTCAACCCCAACACCTCAGTGCTTCCTCCTTCGTCAGTGGCTTCCGTGGTAATGGTAAGCCAGAGCGGGGCGGGTCTTTTTATAGTCTGGCTATAACAGGATGATTGAGTGCTGATTGATTAACTCGATACCGGTGTGAGCGTTCGATCGAGTAGTTCTGCCAAGTAACCAGGGCGGCCATTGTTAAGTGTCCGAGAAAGGCTGGGAGGAGGCGCGTTTTTGAGATCGTTATTAGGATATGTATGTCCTATAGTATTGTTAATTCGTGATAGGCAGGTAGTATAAATAGGCAGGTAATATATACCGTGATACGCACTGAGGTATACTCGGGCGTCTAACAAACACAACCACGCATGCGTGGAAAAGCTCTGTCTGCAGTTTTTTCTCAGCGCATGCGCGGGGGAAAGCGTGCCTTCGCGCTAATCGATAATGAAGGTCTGAGCTGCAAGGGAAGTTCCCTGATTTCTAAAAGAGAGGCAAAACACGCAGCGTTGTTATTACAATATACCTACAGAACAGGGGAAATATCTTGTTTTTATCATTGTAAATGTTATACACACTATACTAACAACGGGTATAAATACAGTGCATAATATCAAATCCTGATTCACATAAATCAGCCAGCAGATTATTGGGGTGGCGGGGGGGGGGGAGACAGAAAAGGGTTGTTTTTCTGTGATTTGACACTGTGTTCATGTTCAGATTGTGTCAACCCTGTTAGGTGGGTGCCCAGGCGGTAAACCCAACGTTGTTCCTTGGCTAGAAGGTCCTTGTCACTTCTGTAGGCTTCTATGACTGTCCATTTAAGGTCATCCACACTGTGACCCATTGTTGCATAATGGGTGTCCATTCTCGTGGTAGTTTTTTTACAACGTACGTTGCTGCGATGTTCTCCCATCCGTATTTTGACAGGCCTTGTGGTCATGCCTACATATTCTTTTTTGCACGGGCAGGTGATCAGATAGACCGAATTCCGGCTGTTGCAGTTAGTGAAGGAACGTTGTTACCATGTGGAATGGTTGGAGAAAGTGATATTGCGACTTTTCTGCGTGTACTGGCAGGATGTGCATGAGCCACAAGGATGGTGCCCGCCAACAGTTGAAAGTTTGGGGGGTTCCTCGTTTGTGAGTTGTTTTGGTCTCGTGTGGACCAACAGATCTTTAAGGTTCTTACCTCTTCTGTGTGCAAACATTGGTTTTGGGAAATCTAGTTTCCCGCAATTTAGTATTCTCCAGTGTCTGTTCACAATCTTTGTGATTTGGTTCGAATTGGTGTTGTATGTTGTGACACAAATGGGGCGTTGGTCTTGTTCCTTTTTCACTGTGGGTTCTAATAAGGCTTCCCTGTTGTTGTTCCGCGCTCTTTTAAAGCCCTTATTGACCACCTTACTAGGATAGTTTCTGCTACTGAGCTTGGTTTTCAAGTCAGCTGCTTGGGTCTTAAAGTCTTGAATAGCGCTGCAATTACGCCTAAGGCGGAGGAATTGTCCGTAGGGTAAATTGTCACGTAGATGTCGTGGAAGCTGGAGGCCTCGCATTTGACGATGAGGAGGTCGACAGGATCCTAGCAACCCTACGCCCCTTCGAAGGGCTGAGCAACACAGAACCAGGCATCAATTAAGGCGACTGGGACGAGTTGGCTGCCCTTAGGAGAACACAAATAAAGACAGCCTTGCACGGGCTTCTCATGTCCGAGTATCTGAAGTCAAAAACGGCCCCTCCAGGCCTAATAGTGAAAAACGAACCGTTTATCTTCACTCATGATTTAGAATTTAAGAGGGATTGGTCTCTAATAAGTTGGAGGTGTACTAGGGACTGGCTAGTCCTGATAGTAAAAACTGCGACAAAACTAACACAAGAACTTAAAATAGAGATAACCCAGTTAGAGGTGAAGATAAAGAGTTACCTATCCCCTACTGCTCTGAAAAAAAGACTGGAGGAACTAAATCAAGAAATGACAGAATTTGAATGTACCCTGAAAAAGAACAAGTATAAAAAACACAAAAAAAGATACAGAAAATTTTACGCATGAACGCATATATCCCTACATCAAAAAAGATCATGTGTCCAAAAATCAGAACAACGATCAAGACACTGACTTTTCTGATACAAGCTCCAACGGGTCAAACTCCAGTAGGAATAGTAACCAGAGTACACGAGGAGGGACACAATTCTTTGGCAAGGGCTACCCACGGGCAGGGAGAGGTTGGGGCCCCTATCAAGGACCACCTCCCTTCATGCAAGGACCCCCAGGTTTCATGCAATACCCACCAGGACCCGCCTACATGGGGAATCAATTCCAACCATGGGACCAACAAATGCCCCCTTTCAACCACTTTGGCCAACCGCCTTTTTTAGGCCAGCGCCAAGGAACAAGAAAGGGCCGAAATCGGAAAGGTACACAGGTCCACTGGAATCAACAGCCAGTGACACCCCTAGGTGTATCAACTCGGAGCCAAACAGCGTCGACCAGTTGAGGAACTTAGTGGTAAATTTGTCAGACCACTTACTAACGGAAGCCCAGGAGAATGTCCTAAGTAAGGGCTTGGGTTTTGTCCCCACTCACAAGATGGATAAATTTAAACTCTGCCAAGAGATGAAAGAGTTTATGCGCAAACTTAAGCTAAAAGCTTTTTTTCAGGACTCAAACAATGAAACAAACGTCCAATCAGATACAGGCCTAAAAAACAAATCCTCTTTCACCCCTCCAGACTCAACGTTACCAGTTGAACTGTTAGCTTTTGAAAAAGCAGTCATGGTAGATCTGGAAAAGTTATCCACGGACGCTGGAGACATCTTTAACAACACTTCCAGATTTGAGAGGACTGCCCTCCACGAACTCGCCAATAACGAAACTATTGTAATTAAGCCAGCCGACAAAGGCGGGGCTACGGTGATACAAACATATTCCAATTACGATAGAGAATGCAGGAAATTACTTGAAGACAGACGCAATTATCAAGTACTAAGGGAAGACCCGACTGAAGAAGTTAGGATCTGTATCCTCATTATGATTGAAGAAGCAATGGCACATGATTGGCTAACGAAACAAGAGAGTGATTTTCTCCTTCAAAAAAATCCCAAAACTCCGTATTTTTACACCATTCCCAAGATTCATAAGGACGCCCCCTATCCACCTGGACGCCCCATAGTATCTGGGATACAGTCAATTCTTGAACCTCTATCAAAATTTGCCGATGCCTTCCTAAGACCAATAGTGCAAACTACAAGTACCTATCTAAAGGACACGAAAGCTGTCCTACAGTTGGTCAAAGAAATATCTTTTGATCCAGAACAGGACCTCCTCCTAGGTCTGGACGTAGAGAGTCTCTACACGAGTCTCCCCCATCAAGAGACGTTGGAAATAATTGAGGAAGTTCTGTTCTCTACCCCTTGGGTTTACCACACCCCGAGACAGGTGGTCCTTGAATGCATATCCATGACCCTGAAGAAAAAAAAAATTCTGTATGAAAATACATACTATCTACAAAAACACGGCACGAGTATGGGCAGCACCTGTGCACCGAGCTTAGCAGGGCTCTACGTGCACCACCTCGAAACCACTAAAATCCTGAACGACCAGAATCCATACAAGAACCATGTGGTCGCATGGAAAAGATACATAGATGACGTCTTTGTCATCTGGAGGGGTGATCAAGACTCTGTTGTCCAGTTTATGACTTGGCTGAACCAACAAGACCGGTTCCTCAAGTTCACCCACTCAGCCTCCAAGGAGAACCTTGTCTTTCTTGATCTCAATATCTACCCCTCCAATTGAAAATTGGAAACATGCACCCACTTCAAACCTACAGCTAAAAACAGTCTGTTGCTATATAGCAGTTTCCACCCACGACATCTACGTGACAATTTACCCTACAGACAATTCCTCCGCCTTAGGCGTAATTGCAGCGCTATTCAAGACTTTAAGACCCAAGCAGCTGACTTGAAAACGAAGCTCAGTAGCAGAAACTATCCTAGTAAGGTGGTCAATAAGGGCTTTAAAAGAGCGCGGAACAACAACAGGGAAGCCTTATTAGAACCCACAGTGAAAAAGGAACAAGACCAACGCCCCATTTGTGTCACAACATACAACACCAATTCGAACCAAATCACAAAGATTGTGAACAGACACTGGAGAATACTAAATTGCGGGAAACTAGATTTCCCAAAACCAATGTTTGCACACAGAAGAGGTAAGAACCTTAAAGATCTGTTGGTCCACACGAGACCAAAACAACTCACAAATGAGGAACCCCCCAAACTTTCAACTGTTGGCGGGCACCATCCTTGTGGCTCATACACATCCTGCCAGTACACGCAGAAAAGTCGCAATATCACTTTCTCCAACCATTCCACATGGGAACAACGTTCCTTCACTAACTGCAACAGCCGGAATTTGGTCTATCTGATCACCTGCCCGTGCAAAAAAGAATATGTAGGCATGACCACAAGGCCTGTCAAAATACGGATGGGCGAACATCGCAGCAACGTACGTTGTAAAAAAACTACCACGAGAATGGCCACCCATTATGCAACAATGGGTCACAGTGTGGATGACCTTAAATGGACAGTCATAGAAGCCTACAGAAGTGACAAGGACCTTCTAGCCAAGGAACAACGTTGGGTTTACCGCCTGGGCACCCACCTAACAGGGTTGAACGATGATATTCCCTGGTCCCAACTCAGGGTATAACCCATCCCAGGTACTATGTGAGCCCCTGCTCACACAATCTGAACATGAACACAGTGTCAAATCACAGAAAAACAACCCTTTTCTGTCTCCCCCCCCCGCCACCCCAATAATCTGCTGACTGATTTATGTGAATCAGGATTTGATATTATGCACTGTATTTATACCCGTTGTTAGTATAGTGTGTATAACATTTACAATGATAAAAACAAGATATTTCCCCTGTTCTGTAGGTATATTGTAATAACATAACGCTGCGTGTTTTGCCTCTCTTTTAGAAATCGGGGAACTTCCCTTGCAGCTCAGACCTTCATTATCGAGTAGCGCGAAGGCACACTTTCCCCCGCGCATGCGCTGAGAAAAAACTGCAGACAGAGCTTTTTCGCGCATGCGTGGTTGTGTTTGTTAGACGCCCGAGTATACCTCAGTGCGTATCACGGTA
This sequence comes from Lissotriton helveticus, assembly GCF_964261635.1. Classification (NCBI taxonomy): domain Eukaryota; kingdom Metazoa; phylum Chordata; class Amphibia; order Caudata; family Salamandridae; genus Lissotriton; species Lissotriton helveticus. The sequence continues at coordinate 1,613,948,366 of NC_136057.1, forward strand.
TATATTACCTGCCTATTTATACTACCTGCCTATCACGAATTAACAATACTATATGACATACATATCCTAATAACGATCTCAAAAACGCGCCTCCTCCCAGCCTTTCTCGGACACTTAACAATGGCCGCCCTGGTTACTTGGCAGAACTACTCGATCGAACGCTCACACCGGTATCGAGTTAATCAATCAGCACTCAATCATCCTGTTATAGCCAGACTATAAAAAGACCCGCCCCGCTCTGGCTTACCATTACCACGGAAGCCACTGACGAAGGAGGAAGCACTGAGGTGTTGGGGTTGAGTAAGTACGGCATAGCCGATGGAACCGACCTGGAATCCACTACATTGAACAACTTAGTATATATAGCCACTCTAGGTCCTAGCAATACCTTCTCTTCTTTTTCTCCCCCTTTTCCATTCCTTCTTATAGTTGGACCCCCTGTACCCTTCGCCCAGCTTGGCTCATGGGGCACTGTCTCCTCATTTCTAAAGTATGTATCTTGATGTATATACATCTCTCTGCTAGCTTATGGTGCTCTACAGTGTTGTGTGTGTATAAATGTGTGTCTAACTATTCGTTCCCACGATCACTATATTTGGCAACATGGCCCTCCCAAGGACCCTCTGGCGTGTCATGTAATAGCCTACAAGTGTGTTTTTTCCTCTTTATTGCATTTTCTTTCCCTACAGGCACTCATTAGTCCAGCGCATTGGGATCCGCGCTCTTTCTAAAACCTGTGTTCTTATCCTTTCAGGCTTATATCATCAGAAATTCTGAGTTAGCTTTAACACGTGTATCTATAAAATATATTTATACACATTGATAATACATTACACTCTCAATTTGTGGGAGCACATTAGTGAGTGACAGGGGGATCTATACCCGGTCCTGACGAAGGGGCATGTCGCCCCGAAACATGTTGACCCACACAGGAGAGCAAGGCTAGTAACCCGCTCTTGCCCTCCGCCTCACCCCTTTTAACAATACCAGCCAGTGCCTATTAAATAGTTTTTTCTACCACTAGGCCAGGTATTTTTTAATCCTCACTCGTAATATCACTCCTGACCCCACTGACACTCACCTCATTTCACTCACATAGCACTCACAATAAAAAGGTGCTCCGGCGAAGTCGCTTGTCGCAGCACTGCCCCGTCCCGCAGCAGGGGCGGGAAGACCCCGATGATGAAGCATGACACCAAGGGCCCTTTTGGTGTGTGAGGGGTATTTTAACACACTGAGTATATTCCAACAACATCGGAATATCTACTGATTTATTTTCAGGTGGTCTCTGTTGATTATTCATACTTTTGTAAGAGGAGGATTAGCCCACCGCGGTGCTGAGTAGCACCACCTCTTCACTCCCTTTTTTTGATATCCCCTATGTTTTGAATGAGCCTGGAATATGTCTTTTATGTTCTTGTTTTCCGCAATAAACAAGAACATGTTTTCCGGGCGGATGATTCTCATTTATCCAGGCCTGATGTTCCTGAGCCCAGGAACAGAGTTGCAGAGCCTCGCTGCAGAGAAGATACAACCCTACTCTTCCCTGTTTGTTGATGTACCACATCATGGTAGTATTGTCCGTTAGGACCTGAACCGACTGCCCACAAAGGGAAGAGAGGAAGGCCTTGAGAGTCAAACCTATCGCCTGCAATTCTAGAAGATTGATGTGAAACAATCTTTCCTCTGGAGACCAAAGACCTTTGACCTTCAGATCCCCCAGACGGGGTCCCCACCCTAGAGTGGATGCATCCATTATCAGTGTGGCCACCGGAGAAGGAGGGTGAAACAGCTTCCCTTGGGACAGCTTGCCTGGAACACTCCACCATTGCAGCTCCACTGCAGTGTCTACGGAGATTCTGACCACCTCTTCAAGATCTCTTTTGTGTTGAAACCACTGCCTGCAGAGGCACCACTGGAGGGCCCTCATATGCCAGCATGCATGGTTGACGAACAGTATGCAAGAAGCAAACAGACCGAGCAGGCGCAAGACCTTCAGGACTGGATCAGCCACTCCATTCTGAAAAAGTGGAATCAAGGCCTGGATGGAGTAGTTTCTTACCTGTAACTCCAGTTCTGTAGTAGGGGTATCTCTGTTATAGACATAATCTAGTGAATAGTCCCGCTCATGTGCGGGGACCCCGGAGCAATCAAAAATAATCTCTTAAGCTGTCTTTATGTGCAGTCCTGCATAGACACTTAAGAGAGAATTTAAAGACAAATAATGCAGTCTATACATATAAGGCTACACTGTCCAGTACTTCAACTAGATATTCCACCAAAATTAAATTCAGCACAGCCTGCCAAGTTTCTCTCATAGCAAAACTTCCCCTTTTACCAAGAAAGCCTGTGGAAAGATAGAGAGGAAGGGGTGGACAGACAAGCCCCATAGGCTGCCATTATGTGGCTCAAAAAGGGATACTGTGCCTTTAAGGAAACTTTCTAGAACTCTCAGTATCCCAGAATGCACAGCAGGTCCCCTCCACTTTCAGTTCTTTTTGGATGTGTATAAAGCTAGACCTGTAGCATTCAGTACATGAACATCTTTCTCCACCGGGGAGGAGGGCGGGCGCTTATGACTATAACAGAGATACCCCTACTACAGAACTGGAGTTACAGGTAAGAAACTACTCCTTCTGTAGTAGGGGATCTCTGTGTATAGTCATATTCTAGTGAATAGAATGGCAAGCCCATCCCCAACACCAAGGCGGCGGTGGAGAAGAAGAAATACAACACCACTACTGTGCGAACAGATTTCACAGCGAAGCCTGCCCAACCTGAGCATCTGCCTTGGCATCAGAGTCCAGACAGTAATGCTTAGCAAAGGTATGGACCGACTTCTAAGTGGCAGCCCTGCAGATCTCTGCAATGGGAACATTACGGAGCAAAGCTGTCGTGGCCGCTTTGCCCCTGGTGGAATGAGCCTTAGGCTTACCCCCTAAGGTCTTATTAGCCTTTTGATACCACAATTGTATACAGGACACAATCCACCTCGAGATGGACTGTTTAGAGGTAGCAAGACCAGTTCTGACTGACCCATAGTTGATAAACAATTGGTCTGACCTACGAATATCCTTGGTTTTATCCAGATAAAATTTCAACACCCTTCTGACATCCAGGGAATGAAGAGATCTTTCCGCTGGAGTAGAAGGATTCTGAAAAAATTTAGGTAACGTTATAGTCTGGTTAACATGGAAATCAGAAATAACCTAAGGAAGAAACTTAGGGTGAGTGCGCATTACAACCTTAGCAGCATGAAATACAGTATAAGGTTCTTGGCAACACAATGCCTGAATTTCACTCACCCTGCGGGCCGATGTAATGGCCACGAGGAACGCCGCCTTCCAGGACAGGTGCTGTAGCGAAGCCTTATGAATAGGTTCAAAAGGTTCCTGGACAGCACCACATTCAATTCCCATGAAGGCGAGGGAAGACGAACAGGAGGAAACACTTTCTTCAAGCCTTCCAAAAAATCCTTTATCACAGGAATTTTGAAAAAAGAAGTCTGTGAAGGGCATTTCCTGTAGGCAGTCAGCGCAGCTAGATGGACCTTAATGGAATGGAAGTTAAGGCCAGACTGCGCGCATAATGCAAAAGGTATGGAAGGATGACATCTTCCTTACATGTCGTCGGATCATAGTTCTCGGACTTGCACCAGATGCAGAATCTCTTCCACTTGTAAGCATAAGAAGTCCTAGTGGAAGGTCTCTTAGCCTCCTTCAGAATGTCCATTCAATCTGCAGGGAGATTCAAATGGCCATATTGCACTATCTCAGGAGCCATGCCGCCAAACTCAAAGACGAGAGGTTGGGGTGTACCATCTGTCCCCCGAACTTCGTGAGAAGGTCCGGCCGGCACGGCAGCCGTATGTGAGGAAGAAGAGACCGGTGAAGCAGGTCCGTGAACCACCACTGTCTGGGCCATTCCGGGGCAATTAGGATCATCCGCGCCCTGGACTGGGGCAGCTTGATGAGCACCGCCGGAATCAGGGGAATGGGTGGAAAAGCATACAGAAAGCTGTTCGGCCAGTCGATCCATAGCGCATTCCCCAGCGTCCCCTGCTGGTAATACCTGGACGCGAAGTCTCGGTATTTGCTGTTTTCGGCGGTGGCGAACAGATCCACGTCTGGAGTGCCCCACCTGGCGAAGATGTCTCTGAGTACTTCGTCGTTTATGACCCATTCGTGGTTTTCCTGAATCAGTCTGCTCAGTGCGTCCACCTGAACATTCTGCACACCTGGCAGATGGGTAGCCATTATCGTCAGACCTCTGGCTAGCAGCCAGTGCCAGATCGCCTGCGCCTCCTGCGACAGAGTGCGCGATCTTGAACCCCCCTGCTTGTTGAGGTAATACATCGTGGTCGTATTGTCCGTCTGTACAAGCAGGGAGTCGGTCTGAAAGGACGGATGAAAGGCCTTCAGTGCCAAGTGAACTGCTCTGAGTTCCAGGAAATTGATATGATACGTGGACTCCGTCGGGGTCCACGTTCCATGTATCTGTAACTCTCCGGAATACGCTCCCCAGCTGTGGAGAGAAGCATCCGTCACGATGGTCTGAGTGGGAATGTCGTTGTGGAAGGGAACCCCTTTGAGGAGGTTCTCCGCTGAACTCCACCATTTCAGAGACTGTAGAGCATGCAGAGACAGTCGTATCGTGTTGTTCCAGTTCCCTCGCCTCTGGTCCCACTGATCCTCCAGACACTCCTGCAGCAGTCTCATGTGCAGCCGTGCGTGTGGTGTGAGGAAGATACAGGAGGCCATCGACCCCAGTAGAGAAGACACCGTCCTCACTGCTGTAGATGAAACGGTCATAAGAGCCTGAGCCTTCCGAAGGAGTGATAAACGTCTCTCCTCCGAAGGAGACACGCTTGCTGACAGCGTATTGATGGAGGCTCCCAAGTACTGGAGGCACTGGACTGGAGTCGGGACGGACTTGGACATGTTGATGTGCAACCCCAGCTTGTTCAAGAGAATGGACGTCTTCTCGAAGTGCGATTGAGCTTCCGCGAAGGTGGATGCCTTGATCACCCAATCGTCCAGGTACGAGTAGACAAACACCTTGTTCTTTCTCAGGTGTGCCGCTACCACTGCCATGCATTTTGAAAAGGTCCTGGGCATAGACTTCAGCCCGAACGGTAGGAACTTCCAGTGTTTCTGTGCAATGGGCACATGGAAGTATGCATCCTGTAGGTCTATCGCGCACAGCCAGTCTCCCCTTTGCAGTTGAGGGTAAATCTGGTGCAAAGACAGCATGCAAAACTTTTCCTTGCAAATCCATTTGTTTGCTTGCCGCAAATCCAGAATGGGCCTGAACTAGTTCTTGTCTTTCTTGCGTACCAGAAAGAACCGTGAGTAAAGACCTCTTCCCCTTTGAGACAGAGGGACGTCTTCTATCGCCCTTTTTCTTAACAGGGTATGGGCCTCCACCTGGAGCTCGCGCAGCTGAAACTGCGAGCAAACCGGAGGAATTGCTGAAGGCGACTGATGACCCGAAGACTGTATCCATTGCAAACAATATTCAGCACCCACCTGTCCTGATAATTTTTCTCCACTCTGCCAGGTAGTATTGGACACTTCCCCCCACCGGAGTGGGTAACGGATGACGGGGAAGTAGCAGCTCAGGGGCTAGACCCGGCCGGGCCTTTGGTCGCGGTGACAGATTGCTGCCCACCCCGGCCCTTCTGACGTTTTTGGAAGGGCCTCTTCTGGAACTGCTGCTGTTGTTGCTGTCCAGTTTGCTGGCCTCGCCCCCTGCCCTGCGCCCGTACAGTCTCTGGAACGGGCGGTAGGTCTTCTTTTATTCCTTGGGCTTCTCCAAGCTGACAGCCGTCAGGGTTTCAGCCTCTGCCTTCATCCGGGCCATTTCATCGTCAGCGTGCTTTCCAAAGAGGGTCTCGCCCGAAAATGGTAAGTTGGCCACCCTCTGTTGGGCCTCAGGTTTCAATGACGTAAGCCGCAACCAGGCATGACGTCTCTGGTTGACCCCATGGCAGTACCCGTGGGCTGCCAGGAGTGATGAATCCGCAGCTGCGCTGATCAGTTGATTAAAGACCAGCAGTCCCTCGTTCAGGATCTCCATGAAATCCTCCCTCTTCTCCTTGGGAAGGAGGTCAGCGCACTGTTGGAGGGACTCCCACAGAGCCCGATCGTACCGACCCAACAACGCCGAGGCACTCGCGGCCTTCATGGAGGTGGCGGCCGTCCCGCAGATCTTCCTGCCTGCCGAATCTATCCAGCGGCTCTCCTTGTCTGGAGGCACTGTAGATGAACGGTGGTGGCATGTTGTTTTCGCGCCGCCGTCACTATCACCGAATCCAGTGCTGGATCCACCCTGAGAAATGCTGGGTCCGAGTCAGGAGCCCTGTACTTCTTTTGGAGCCTGGAGGGGGCTGATTTCGTAGTCGCAGGAGTGAGGAACAACTCCATGGCGGGCTCCACCAATCCCGGGACTAACGGCAACAGAGGTCGAGACAATTGCTTCCTATGAAGGGTCTCAAAAATGACTGAGGTTGTCGGCGTGGGCACAGTAAGCGTGATCCCAGCTAGCTCGCCCCTCTCAGCAGCACATCCTGGAAGGATATAATGTCGTCCACAGGCGACACCCTCGTCCGTTGGGGACCCCGACAGGGCAGGAGAGTAGTCCCTGGCGCTGGACGAATCCGTACGAGACCTAGACCTGCCCCTCCTGTGGCGCCGTCTAGATCTAGTAGACGAACGACGGCGACTCCTGGATCTCCCTCTCCGTCCGGAGCGGGATCTAGACCTCCTCGGCCTTGGTCGTTCCGCAGGTCTTAGCGGCGGAAGTTGTGGCGGCCTGACCGGAAGCCTCGGAGGAAGAGGCCCCGTAGGCGGAGTCGGAAAGCGTGGCAACGAGGTCGACCTCGTGGAGTAGGCGGCCGCCCATGAGGTGGCGGAGGTGGATTTGGTGGCAGTCCATGAGGCGGCGGAGGAGGAGGGTGATGAGGAGGAGGCGGTGGCGGAGGTGGCGTTGGAATCTGAGGTGTCGGATCCTTAGGCAACGGAGGCGGTGGTGAAGGCGACCTCGGTTTAGGGGGCGAGTATACCACAGAGTACACCGAGCCCGGAGACTTCTCCCCTCTCCTCTTCTTCCTCGCCTGACCTGACTGGGGAGACCGAGAGGCCGTGCCCCCTGTCGGTGAACGACGTCGCCGCTGTGCCCCCGATGATCTGGAGGAGCTTCTGGCGTCAGAACGTCTCCTGGAGGACGATGCCTTCCTCCTAGGCTCCGAGCGCCTCTTCGGCGTCGATGAACGCCTTCTCGACGCCGACGAACGGCGTCTCGATGATCTATGCCTCGACATCGGAGTTCTCCTTCTCGACCGTCAAAGAGCGCAGAGACCTCGAAGCTCTTCGTCTTGACGTCGATGACCTTCTTGACATCGACGATCTCCTCTTCGACGTCGAACGGTGAGTCGACGTCGACGGCCATCGTGAGCTCTCTCGACGTCGATGACTCGGCGACGACAATAAATCTGTACCCGATGTCGACCTCGACGTCAGTCCCCTCGACGTCGAACGTTGACGCCGCTTCGACCCAGAGCCCTGGGGAGACGGGGAACAGACCGTGGTCATTCCTCTCGACGCCGACGTCGAGGCTATCGACGTCGACGGAGACCGGTGGCGTTTTCTGGTCTTCTTCTCACTGGGGAGCGCCCCAGAGGCCTCAGCACGGGCAGATGAAGCAATTCCAGCATGCCCAGACCCACCTTGCTGTTTTCTTTGCTCCAGTCCTTGGAGCCTGATCTTCTGTCTGTCCCTCAGGGTCCTGGTGGAGAAAGTCTGGCAGATTTCACACTCCTCAGGAACATGTGCAGAAGGGAGACACAGGATAAACACCTTGTGTGGATCGGACTTGGCCTTCTTCCTAGAGCACTCGGGGCATTTATCAAATAAGGCAGGCATATTTGATAAATGAGGGCTCAGAATTACCAGAAAAACACCAGTAATTAAAGAAGGCTCAAAAACAAGTCGAGTGAACACACTCTAACACTTTAAAAGTGCAAAAAAATTGAAATAAACTCTAAAAAGGGAGAGCTCAATGCCCCAGGGTCCTGCTAGCAAGAGCCGGAAAAAAGAACTGAAAGTGGAGGGGACCTGCTGTGCATTCTGGGATACTGAGAGTTCTAGAAAGTTTCCTTAAAGGCACAGTATCCCTTTTTAAACCACATAATGGCAGCCTATGGGGCTTGTCTGTCCACCCCTTCCTCTCTATCTTTCCAGAGGCTTTCTTGGTAAAAGGGGAGGTTTTTCTATGAGAGAAACTTGGCAGGCTATGCAGAATTTAATTTTGGTGGAATATCTAGTTGAAGTACTGGGCAGTGTAGCCTTATATGTATAGACTGCATTATTTGTCTTTAAATTCTCTCTTAAGTGTCTATGCAGGACTGCACATAAAGACAGCTTAAGAGATTATTTTTGATTGCTCCGGGGTCCCCGCACATGAGCGGGACTATTCACTAGAATATGACTATACACAGAGATCCCCTACTACAGAAGTCTTGAATCCTCTGCGGAGGCGGGAAGGCACAACTCACAGTATTGTCCAGTGCTGCCCTTATGAACAGGTTGCACTGAGAGGGAACCAGGTGAGATCTGGGTACATTTATTGAAAACCCCAACTCGAACAACAGTTGTGTTGTTACCTGTAAATGATGCAGCACCATCTCTGGCAACTTTGCTTTGAGCAGCCAGTCACCCAGATAGGGTAAGACAGGCATCCCCAACCTTCTGAGATGAGCTGAACCACCACCATCACCTTTGCGAAGACTTGCGGTGCGGAAGTAAGGCCGAATGGAAGGATAGCAAACTGGTAATGATGAAACCCCACCATAAAATGAAGAAACTTCCGATGTGACTTCAGGATGGGAATGTCAAAATACACATCCTGTAAATCGATCAACAACATCCAGTTTTCCTTCTCCAGCGCAAGAAGAACCGGATCCAGTGTAAATATTTTGAATTCCTCCTGTTTGAGGTAAGAATTCAAACCCTGAGGTCGAGGATCGGCCATAAATGACCATCCTTTTTGGGAATCAGGAACTACAGAGAGTAGCACCCTTGACCCCTTTCCTGCTCCGGAACCACCTCAATTGCACACTTTTGTAGTAATGTCAGAACCTCCTGATGGAGAAGCAGAATATGCGCTTCAGAGCAAATGCCCTGATGGGGAGAGAAAGGAGGAGGCAACTCCGGGAAGGGTAGTGCATACCTAATCTCTACGATGTTCAACACCAAAAGATATATAGTAACAGACCTCCAATGCTGTAGAAAATGGGACACCCGTCCTCCCACAGGACAAGTATGCTCTAGGATGGTGGAGCTGAAGCTGCTTCCCTGCCACACTATCTGGAGGGGCAGAAGAGGTAGAGGAGACTTGTTGTCATGCAGCACCACGCAGACGACCACAGCAATTTCCCCTGTAGGACCTGTACAAGGAATTTGCCTGCTGCTGTGTCTGGCACAAAAGGACACATTTTACTGTCCTTAAAGCTTGAAGCGCAGAATCCGCCTTAGCCCCAAACAGGCAAGATCCATCGAAGGACAAATCCAGCAATGTAGCCAGAACTTCAGGCAAGAATCTTAAACCACGCAACCTTGCATGCCTTCTAGTAGCCACAGATGACCTAATTGCCCTGGTTACTGATTCAGCCGTGTCCAGACCATATTGTATCACTTGGCGGGCAGCAACTTCAGCATCCGACAACACCTCTGAGAAATGCCCTTGTAACTCTTCGGGAAACTTTGGGATAACTTCCCTGGCTGAGTCCATGAGGGCATGGATGTAGCGACCCAAAAGGGATGTGGCATTTGTTGAATTAAGGGCCATACTCCCTATTAAAAACACCTTCTTTGCCGACTGCTCCATGCACTTTGACTCCCTAACTGCAGGCGCAGATGGGAATGAACCTGCAGACTGTCTTGAAGAGCACGAAGCCTGGACCACCAAGCTTTCCGGCAAAGGGTGAGTGGACAGTAAAGCAGGATCCCTCTGAGCCACCTTGTACCTCCTTGCAACAAACCTGGAAAATGCTGGAGTGGACATTGTCTTCTGCCAGACATCAAGAAAAAGCTCTGTAAACGTCTCATTGACCCAGCACCCCCACATATCCTAGCTAAAGCATTGGATATCATTCTGCCATCTCTCACTGGATTGCTTAACCTGTCACTCGACACAGCTCTGGTCCCCAAACCTAGGACGCATGCGGTCATCAGACCATTACAAAAAAAAAGCTAAACTCGACCAAACAGTATTTAATAACCTGCATCCTATTTCCCTTCTGAAGTTTCTCTGCAAACTTTTGGAGAAACATGTAAATCACACATTGGTCAATTTTTTGGAGACTACTGACATCCTTCACCCCACTCAGATGGGCTTTCACAAGTCCCACAGCACAGAGGCAGCATTACTGTTGGTAACAGAGGAGCTGAAGGCGCTATTAGATGACGGAGGGTCGGCCGCTATTCTCCTTCTATATCTGAGCACGGCTTTTGATACCGTGGATCACGCCATTCTAAAAAAAACAGACTAAGCAAAGTAGGAATCCAAGGTGAAGCCCTGGATTGGCTCACCTCTTTTTTAGAGAACATATATTTTAAAGTGATGGAAAAGGACTGTTTCTCAGATCGTTTGCCAATTACCTGTGGTGTTCCACAGGGCTCGTCTGTCAGCCATACACTATTTAACATTTACGTGTGACAGCTTGCCAACATACTGCAGGAGTTTGACATATCAGTGGTGTCTTACGCTGATAACACCCAGTTGGTAGTGTTTCTGACAAATGGCCCTAATTCAAGAAACCATCAGCTTATTCACTGTCTCAAGAAGGTACCAAAATGGATGTCATACAGTTGCTTGAAGCTAAACATTGAAAAGCCGGAGCTTATGATATTGAGAAACCTTGCCGTACACACACCCCTGATTCAATGGCCTAACGATATGGGCGACCCACCCTCCCCCCCAACCTGTCATAAAAAATCTGTGAATTTGGCTGGAGGGCACACTCATAATGAACTATCAAACCAAGAAATTATCAGGAATTCGCTTCTCGCTACTCAAAATGATCAGGAACAATATTGAACTGATCCCAGATCATCTCAAAAGAACTGTCATTCAGTCCCTTATAATTTCACGCCTGGACTATGGCAACCAGCTTTAATGGGCTCACCAAAATATGTAACTAAAAGACTACAGGTGGTGCAAAATGTGGCAGCCAGGCTGTTATTAAAAATCCCATGCCATGTATCAGTTAAAGAATCATTTAAACAGCTTTGCTCGTTGCCAATCGAAGCCAGAATCAAGTTTAAATCCCTCTGTATTGCCCAGGGGGGCCATAAACAAAAAAGGCTCACTAAAGCTCAGACAACTGATATATAGGTACACTCTGACCAGACACCTAAGATCCTCCCAACTGCAGCTCCATTAGGACAACCAGAGCAAAAATGGCAAGATGAGGAGGTAGGTCATTCGCCCATCTATTACCGAAGCTGTGGAACACATTCCCTCTCGACCTCTCATCATTGCCGAATAAAACCTCTTTTAGAAAAAAATCTAAATACTTGTCTGTTTCCCTGTTAGTTCACTCATGATCATTGCTCAAGACAGCACTCACCAGCGCTGGGAGCCATCAGGCAGCAATGCGCTTTACAAAGGTAAAAGTATTTTATAACTCCCTTTACAACCTGAGAAATAAAAATTATTTTGTTTAACACTGCTCTTTTTGTGTTTAGCTCTGTGCAAAATGTAACACACAGCATCATTCACATACCTTATAAGTAATTGCTTGTAATGCCATACGTCTGGCTTTTCCTTCTGCTCCCAAAATACCTTCCTATGTTGCATGTGCTGGTGTATTTTGTTGTTCTCCTACATCAGAATCTGATTCCGAGATTATCTCCAGCAATCTTCTCTGCATTGCGACGTCGTGGAACATTGCACAAGTTGCAATTATCTCGCAACTTATTTCTGGAGAATATTGTATGGCACCCCCACTTTTGTGTAGACAGCGAAATCTACTCTTCGAGAGAGCAAATGGCCTTTCAATTACACCTAGGTAAGTTTGTGTGCTGCATTGTAGCTTACCTCCCTCTGGCTTGCTGGGTGTTAATATCCATCACCTCAGGGCATATGCACTGTCACCTAAAATAAATTTGAACAATGTTGCTATGATATACAATTTAAACATTTAGGACATTTATGTTATATACATAGTCCATATTTACCAATAAGAAAGCCATTTTCAAACTCTCATCTGATAAAGACTTGGGTAAATGCAGCTATGCCTGAATATGATAGAGTCATGTGTACCGCCAGGGTACTTGGCTACAAAATCTGTGATGATATGTTCTGGATCACAGACCACTTGTATATTTAGTCAATGGATGTATTTTCTATTTCTAAATATATACTCATTGTAAGAGGAAGGACATGTGGGAACATGGGTGCCATCAATACAGAAAGAAACACAAAGGGGTGCTATCGGTCTATATTGGCTAGAAAGTGTCTGTTTTCTATTGAAAGAGTGTATGTATGAACTATAAGTGTGGAAAAGGGGGAAGAACAAGAAATAGGAAAAGTAAACCCATCAGCCCACCCATTGGCGGAGCATCATCATCTGGGATTTTAGAATACAAACTGGTATCCACTAGGTACCTCACCGTGGGAGAGTGTGAGGGAACTCTAGAATTGCATCCACCAGTGATGGAAAGCCAGACAGCAGTGTATCATGAGCTGTGGGAGATGAAAAAGTTGCAGTGCTCAAAGAAAGTGTGTGCTAAATAGAAAGTGGTGATTTAAAATTGACTAGCATGGTGCCTAATGACTAATTTTATTCTGGCGGTCACCATGTTGACAAGGTTAAAAGTAGAGTGTGGATGGATGAAACCAAATATTACCATCCATAGATGAGTTAGTTGGTCGACATGTTTCAGCCTAAAAGGCTTTCTTCAGGACCTATTGTAACACTACTGCAACTGTGAAAAATAATAAAAAGTACCAAGTACATACCATGCAAAAGCAATAAACCTACCATACGTGTGTATACTTTGTGGTAGGAAATGAAGTCATGGTATGTAAAAAATTAATCCGCTCCTAAAACACAAAAAATAGTAAAGACAGACACATATATCAATTGTGCAAATATGAAAACAACATATATGTAATGAGACATATAGCAGCCACAGAGTCATTGCTCAGTTAATGTTCATTATGTAATCACTCACCCAAAATTTACTTGGGGGTGGCCTCACCTCGCCTGGCGCTCGCTCAGGTAATGAGGCCCCGCTCTAAAGAAATTGGAAAGAAGGAGAAAAATATCATAACATCAGCTTATGTATGATATGGATCCATTTCATAGATCTCCTGGTGTTCCAGAAAGGCAGAAATGCAGAACAGTAGTCCTCGCTGGCCTAGCCAGCCGATGATCAGAAAGGTGTTAAGACATTCATCAGTTCAATTTGTGAAAAGAAAAAGACGGCTTGCGTCTGTAGTTGTTTAACAAACATTGCCTGACAATAGGCTCAATAACCTGAATGGCACCTATTCGGTTAAGCAAATAGGAGATCTGCAAAAACAAGGTAACAGATCTATGAAGAGAGAACTGCAAGTCAAGATAACTAGTTTTTAGTCACTTAGCTTATTAAAAACGAAGTTCTCAAGATAAAAATGTGGCCATCAAGCCTTAAATTGTAAACCACCTAGCTGTTACAGTATGGGGTTAAGAGTATAAGCCTCCCATGTTTGTAGCCTCTAGCACACTCACCTGTCCGTCTGTACCATGATGCGCCATGAGACTCCCTCACGGGATGTGATATGTCTGCGCAATACAAATATCCAGACTAGACTAGACTAGACCTCAGGCCCCTACTGAGTCGAGGGGAAGGTAACTAGACGGACAGGGAGATCCGTGTAAATACAGGTTAGGCGGACCTGAGAGGGAACTGCAATTAAGCACAGACCGCCAGTAGAGCAGCGGCCTCTTGATTGGTTTACAGCGTGTGTAAGAACTCGCTATTGGTTATAGCGCTAGCCAATGGGGATGGAGTATGAGCCCCATCGTCCAATGAGAGCCAAGAGAGGCGTCCAAGGTCATGTGTTGTTGTGGTGTTTTATTTTCATACTTGCAAAGTTGCAATTGAGCAAAATTTCAATTGAGCACAGACCATCTGCGATGTATGGGACTCTCCTCATTGAATCCCAGCGGACCGAAAACAAACCGTTGCTCGCGAGGAGTCCCTCAGTAGAAACACAACCTCTGATAGGTTTACAGAGTGTGTAAACACTCGCTATTGGTTAAGGCGCTGGCCAATGGGGATGGAGTTTTAGCCCCATTGTCCAATGAGAGCCAAGAGGGGCGTCCAAGGTCATGTTTTATCGTGGTATTTTGTTTTCATAATTGCAAAGTATAAAAATCAAAAGTACAAAAACAATCATTATGAATGGAAACGATGTAAAAAATGAAAAACTATCTTAGAATATGACAACACGGTAAAGGGAACTACCAATGTAGATCGTGAGCAGCGTTGCAAGTGCTAAGGCTCGCTATTGGTTAGGTGGATGGCCAGTGGAGAAGAAGTATTCACACAATGGCCCAATGAGATGTTGATAGTTGCCATTGGAGATCATTGGGAGAGGAAAAGATCGTCATCTCCTTAGTTAGTTGATGGACAGCAAAAGCTCATAGAAGGAAAAAACCTTCATAGAAGGATCACAACAGAGTCACTGACTCTTATAAAACTGTATATGTTGCTATTGTGTGTAGAAATTGTCAATCTATGAAGACTGGATACTCACAACTACAGAAATTTTATGACAGCCATGAGAGTTGCTACAGTTGTCAGTAATAATCATCAAATCTGGACCCACGAGATCTCATCGTTTAGCCCTCCAGTGACACAATTTAGTTTAAAAATCCACTTTTGTTCCTTCACAAACAAATAGTGAGAAACATCACTAACATGCTGGGGAATGAAAGGTTTTTCGAGTACTACCCACTTCAAATCTTCAACATTGTGCTTCATGGTGAGGAAATGATTTGTCAAGCGTGTTGCCTGTCGGTTTCGCCTAATAGTGCTTTTGTGTTCCAGTATCCTGAGCTTTACTTTTCTCGTGGTCATTCCTATATAGCGAAGGGGACAAGGACACGATATCATGTAAATCACCTTTTCGCTATTACAATTAGTGTGATGTTTCAGAATCCAAGGGCGTGCTGTACCAATGTCCACCGTTAAAGTCTTCTCAGTTTGAGGACACACAGAGCAACCCCCACAAGGATAATGGCCCTGAACTGATGGTAGATTCCACAAAGTGGTGATAGAATCCTGTGGGAAGGAGCGAGGCCTGGTATGTACCAGACCATCACGCAAATTTTGGCTCCTCTTGAAGGCGAACAAAGGGCAGGGGACAGTCACTCCAGCAGTGTTCAAAATCCGCCAATTTTTGCGGATTTTCTGTACTTGTGTGGGAGCTGTACTAAAAGTAGTTACAAAAGTCACATTCTTCAAAGGAGGTTTCGCAACTGGTGGGGCAAGTAAGGCCTCTCGATGGTTGTTAGAGGCCCTCTTTCTTGCCTTGAGTATAAGAGCATTCGGATAGTTCCGTTTTCTCAGCTTAGTGCTCAGGTCCCTAGATAGATCTTCATAGTCACACATTTCAGAACAATTTCTACGCACCCTAAGAAACTGCCCAAAGGGCAAATTCTCTTGCAAAGAGCGTGGATGGTGGCTATGAAATGAAGCAAGGAGTTCCTTGACATAGGTTTGCGTCCTTTGTATCCTGGAGGTAGGTGGGCATTGCACGCACCAAAGGTCTCAGGAAGAAATCGACAAAGGTGGAGAGTGGCTCCAACAAGGACCCAATGCCTGAAATGATAGGCCATCAATACAACCAATTATATGGGAAAATCGGGCAATGCAGTAGAAATCCAATTTTGCTAACTGCAACTCCTGTGCTGGGAAAAGTAATATGGTGATGTATTCTCTCTACCATTGCATCCAGGAAATCATAAAAAAAAAAAAACTAGAAAGGGCACTCTGCGATACCCCACCTGCAGCAGCAATGACACCTTGGTAGAGGCTAATGGATGGAGTGAGAATAGTACCTGCTAATTGGTGGGTATTGGATTGCTTTTGACAGTGTTTCTCTCAAGCTGAGGCCTTATTTCTGCAATTAGTTCTAAAATTCTGGAAACACTCAGGCTGTACTTATTAAACATCTCCTCCTCTTTTAGTTGGAAGAGTGTCAGACTCACACTGTAAATCTGTTCCTGTCTCCTCTTCCTCCTTTGCAGGGCATTCAGACTCCACATCTTCCTCGCAATGACATACTGTGCTGCCATTGTGGAACACCCTGATGCATTTTGGGCCTTTTTATATAGGTTTCACCTAGTTACCACCTGATCAGAGTTGGTAGTAATTTATACATGCTAAATCCACATTTTGTGACTATTCAATATTTGCGAATGGTTGATATATACTATTGGTAGTTTGGAATCAGTAACATCGACGCGCAGACTCTGATCACTAAATTACTAATTCAGTAACTTGTTGGTTACAAAGAATAGAGCAACTAATACTTTGGATACACTCGAAAACACATTTTTTGCAGTTGGTTACCAATTCAGTAATACTTTGTACATCTAGCCCCAAACTCTCTATGTACTTGTACATACTCTTTAGATATTGGTGATATTTAACATAGGCAGGAATCAGTTTAACTGAGGCTTAATTTAGGTTTGGTTTACAGGCCCCCATTTTCCTTACTATACAAATGGGGGGAGGGGGGCATGTGGGAGTCTGCCACCTTGTGACCCAGTTCATTCCATTTATGGAGGGGTGTAGAAAGGGTAAGAAGGGAAGCAGCTAATCCCACTGCTATTGTAGAGGGATATGGAAAATGAATTAACAGCAATTTACCGACTCTTTTGCATTTGGTAACTGTTTTGGCTCACAGAGGATCCATGGTGCCTGGATCAGAGTATATCTTTCATTCACATATTTGTCTGCTAGGATTTGTACTAGGGTTTTAGGCTACTCTTGTGCCTCCACCCTTTCTAGACCCTTACTGCTCTTATACCAAGGGCTACACTGACACTTCTAAGTCTTAGTATCCTGGAACATCCTCCTGTACCTACATAAAACAGTTTATCTTATCATAATCTGCCCCAACGCCAAATGACATATTCAGATTTAAAAGCTGAAGCAAGTGACTGTTACACATTTTTACTATTGTGAGTAAATACAGTGTTTACACTAGTACAACATGCTGTGCTGCCTTAGAGTGTTCAAAGAGATCACAACTTCCTTAGCATACAAAAAATTGCCTAGTAGGGCGGTATCCCTGCAGTCTTATTTTCCAGCAGAACGCAAAAAAAGCCATCACTAAATTGCTCCAGGAAACCAGATGATCCCTTGGATTGGCAGATGAAACACAGAGGACAAAATAAGAAATGTGTGGCAGAAGGGATGATACAACACTGTTCCGCTTTAGACTCCCACCACTACTTCCGGCTTCCTGGTTTGAGCCCTGCCCCCTGAAGCTGTGTGCTTTTTCAGTGGCCTTCTAAGCCGCAATGGATTATGGGTGCCGGAGTGGAGTTTCATACAGAATTCCATTCTAGTGCCCAGGTTTCTCACTTCTATCAGTGTGTGTTTTGCTGAAGGCCTGCACTACTGCTTCTCAAATGCAGGAGTCTCGACATTGTGAAGGGATCGCTCTCCCTGATGCATAGATGGGTGAAAGGATCAAGGGTAAGGGCTGGCTGAAACATGATGTGCTTGTTGTTGAACAGTGCTTGATAGTGTTTAATCTGAGAGGCTGACACACAACTGGGTCAGAGGAAAACGGACAGTGCTGTACAATGGTGACCGAGCAAATATATATCAGTATTAATCTGTCGGGGTATTTTGGAGAGCTGGTTGAGATCTGGTGGGTGTGGTGGTTTGCTTCTACGGTGCTGGTTGGCACACTGGCATTCGCAGCATTTCTAATTGACTTTCCTTCCACCCACCATATTGATTTTTCATTCTGCTTCCCCTTTCTGTTTTCGACTTTGTAGCTAAAATGTGTAGTAACACTAAAAGGTGCATGAAGTCATTAGCTCCACACAATGCTCATAGTGCAGATCAATTGCCAGACATGGCTTCAAATTCCTTTGAAGGACTGAAAGGGATCAGGCTGCCAGGGCCCTCATCAAAGGGAATAAGAAATTGCCCAGAATTCAGGAGGAAATTAGGGCCGCAATTAAGACAGTCCAATTACAGCGGCTGAGGTAGCCCCCCTTATTGGGGGGGGGGGGGGAGCATCAATCACCCCCTTAGATTGTCTCACGAGAAACCTTGCAGGTGGGTATTCAGGTACTCAAAAAGACTGTGATCAGTTCTGGCACTATTCAGAATAATACAAAGCCACTTAAAGACAGGTTTCAGGAGACAGGGTCGATCTACTTGTGCAGGTCGCATTTTTCTACACAAGAGACTGTTTCATCTGACGAAATGATACCCACCATACATATTGAACCACAGATGAAGACGGGGTTGAAAGCCCCAGGAGGAAAGGTTTCCCAATGTTTCAACAGAAGCAAAATCTGAATATCCATCCATGTAAGAGGTCAGCAAAACAAGACGGCCTCTGATGGGCAATCAGGGATTGTTATTGTTCCGTTCCACTAAGATCCACTGCCAATCTCTAACCTAACCAGATCAAGCACAGGAAGACGAAGAACATAATAAGAGCAATGGAGGCTTTCTCTACCAACAGTGTTTGTTTTCTCAACCAGAGACCTGTACCACCAGTTATGATTCAAGTATAATACTTTGATGCCACTATTAGAGAAGCACAATCTAACATAGGTTAGTTTAAGCACTTGACTGATAAAAGGTTATTCCCCATTTGACTTCTGAATATTAATCTCATGATTATAGAATCTGTTTGCTAATGCGGTGCAAGTAGCTTCCATTGCTATAGGAGTTATTTCAAGACAGACACACATATCTCTATTCTAGATGTGTTTTTGGCAGGAAGAGAGGGTGACTGCACATGCTGCATACCTCTTTGAAGCATTTTAAATGCATTTGATGCATTTCTCTTGAAAATATTTTCACTTAAGGATGGAGTTTTGAAGTTTGATGATATAGTTCCCAACGCTGGGAGCTTTTAGATGCACAGACCTACACAGTGTGTAATCAAATAGGTGCTCTACTGAGACCGAGAAGTCTCTCTGAGACATCATGAGCGGTAACTGGTCATAATATCGATTCCAAAATATTGAATGGACAAAATATAGAGTATAAAATATCGAGTATAGGGAAATATCGAAAGTAAGAATATCGAGGTGTAAAATATCGTTTAATTTAATAGTAATAAAATATCGAATACAAAAATATCTAGTCAAAAATATTGAGTAGTCTTAATATCGTTTTTTTAGTGTTGGTAAAAATATCGAAAATATAAATATCAAGTGTTAATAATATAATAAAAAACTCCTAAAAAAATAAAAAAGATTATAAAACTAAAAAAAAGTTATATTTAGTCAATATTTTTATTGTAATAAATGTGCAATTTGTTAGAAAATATTTTCGATTAGGGACGGGAAGTTGGGTTAATAGGGGATAAGGGTGGGGAGTAATTTAAAAATATGTAGGCTAAATAATTAATATTTTGTCTAAAAATATAAATAGAAAATTAAAAATTAAAAAAAATAATTAAAACATTTTCTTTTTTGAAATATATTAAAATTATAAAATTTAAAAAAATTAGAAAGTTAATGTTTAGGAGCGGGATGTTGGGTTATTAGGGGATAAGGGTGGGGAGTAATTTAAAAATGTGTAGGAAAAGTAATTAATAAATTGTATAAAAAAATGAAATTAAAAAAAAGCAAAAAATTATAAAAACAATTTTTAAAAACATTATGAAAATCATTACAATAATACATTGTAAAAAAATACAATTGAACGTTAATGTTTAGGAGCGGGATGTTGGGTTATTAGGGGATAAGGGTGGGGAGTAAATTAAAAATAATAAAACAAAAAAAAAAATGGTTTAAATAATGTATATAGCAATTTGAAAAAAATTTTTTAAACATTTTTAAAAATTAAAAATTATTGCTAAAAAAATGTCATATTGAAATTTGAAAAATAAAACAAATTATAATGAATTAAATAGAACAAATAAAATAAAAATTTTAAAATAAATTAACATTTTAAATTTATGGAAAAAAATTATTATTGAAATATGAAAACAAATATCTAATGAAAAAATAGAAAATCAAGAAGAAAAAAAAAATATTTAAAAATAATTTAAAATTTATGGGAAAATAAAATTACATTTTTCATATAGAAATTGTAAAAATATAACAAAATATGTTTTAAATAGAAAAAAACATTATAACATTAAGAAATATTAAAAAATATAAAAAAGTTAAATCATTTTTATTAAAATGTTGAAACAAATTTGATAAGCATAAATTCTACAATTTTCTTTTATAAAAATACAACATTAATTAATTAATCAAATATTAATAAAAATAAGAAACTAAAACATTATAAAACATATAAATACAATAACTAAAAATCATAAAATAGGAATTAGAAAAATGAATTTAGAAATATATGTAAATAGCAAAACAAAAAAAATCACTACTATATATTGCATGTATTATTAATAATGTATTTTGTCCACTGTTTTAATAGAAATATAGTGTAAATGTAAAACTAATGTTGGATGTTTTCACAAAGATTTAAAAAAATTATTTAAATATTACGAGAACTAAAATATATATTACTATATATGATCATTAGAAAATATTGTGGAAATAGTACGAAATTTAAATAAAATAAATTGAATAATAAATACAATTTAAAATAATAAAAAATTAGCACAATTTACAAATGTTATCTAAATAATCAGAATAGTTCAACATTTATGTAAAAAAGCAATTTATCACTTGTAATTAAAATATCATAAGAAATTGGTAAATGTGTATTAATTTATAATGGGTCAGTGTCCAGCGCCTTCCCTGATAATTGTCTGATTGGAGTTGGAATAGTAAATTATAATGGGTTACTGTCCAGCACCTTCCCTGATATTTGTCAGACAGGAGTTGGAATAGTAAATTATAATAGTTCAGTGTCCAGCACCTTCCCTGATATTTAACTGACTGGAGTTGGAATAGTAAATTATAATGGGTCAGTGTCCAGCACCTTCCATGATATATTTCTGATTGGAGTTGGAATAGTAAATTATAATGGGTCAGTGTCCAGCACCTTCAATGATATATTTCTGATTGGAGTTGGAATAGTAAATTATAATGGGTCAGTGTCCAGCACCTTCCCTGATATATTTCTGACTGGAGTTGGAATAGTAAGTTATAATGGGTTAGTGTCCAGCACCTTCCATGATATATTTCTGACTGGAGTTGGAATAGTAAATTATAATGGGTCAGTGTCCAGCACCTTCCATGATATTTGTATGATTGGAGTTGGAATAGTAAATTATAATGGGTCAGTGTCCAGCACCTTCCCTGATATTTAACTGACTGGAGTTGGAATAGTAAATTATAATGGGTCAGTGTCCAGCACCTTCCCTGATATTTGTCTGACTGGAGTTGGAATAGTAAATTATAATGGGTCAGTGTCCAGCACCTTCTCTGATATTTTACTGACTGGAGTTGGAATAGTAAATTATAATGGGTCAGTGTCCAGCACCTTCCCTGATATTTGTCTGACTGGAGTTGGAATAGTAAATTATAATGGGTCAGTGTCCAGCACCTTCCCTGATATTTAACTGACTGGAGTTGGAATAGTAAATTATAATGGGTCACTGTCCAGCACCTTCAATGATATTTATTTGACTGCATTTTGAGCAGTATATTTCATTGGGTAAGTCTCCACCACCTTGTTATTTTTCTACGTAATTTCAATGAAGTGGGAATAGTAAGTTATATATATGTTAAAAATCTATCTCAAAACGAATATTAATAAAAATTCTGATGTAATTTATTTGTATTTTTAATATATGTAATGGTACATGAAGTTTTACATTTATATCTCTAATCATAAATGTTCACATTTTTACATAACAGTTTATTCATCTTTTAAAAATAGGTAGACATGAAGGTTTAGAAAATGTTTATTGTCAATTTGAATTTATAATATGTACAGTACAGTATAATTTTTTTAACATTTTACTTAAGTAGTTAGTTAACTAGGATGTATTACATTACATTTATTTATATTCATAAATGTAGTACATTTTTACAAAATGATCTTTTTGACAATATTGTATTATTTACAACATTTAAAAAAAATGTTTTTAAAGCATATTACAAATTTATTTAATAATGTTAATATATTATATATTAATATTATTAAATATACATGTTGTATATAGACATGACTATAAACTAATAAGCAAGTAAATATTTATTTTTATAATTTTAATTCTAAATAGACTTTTAAATACTTTGGTACATATTACATACAATGTTCTTAATCAAAATAGAATATAGAAATAATTATTATTACATGTATTTAAATCTTTTAGGAAAAAAACATTATTCCTAATGCTATATCAAATAGAAAATCATTTAGTTAGTTGGATATAATGTTTCATTAGTAATTTCAATTTATTTACATACACGTTTAGAATTATTAATAATAATAATTAATATAGTATATTAAATATTAAAATTAATTTACAATTGTGAAAACATCATATTTTTTTATAAAATAACATACATCTAATCAACAAATATTAGGTCACATTTATATTTCTCATTGTATTCATTTACAATTGACATATATAAATATTATTAATAATAATAATAAATAATATTTTTATTTATTAATATTATTAATTTAAAAATGGAATATAGTTGTAGAGTCACTTAAATAAAGACAAATATATATATAATATATAAAAATTCACACTACATATGTTTTATGTATTTATTGCAATGTTTATATATTTTTACAATATTAATATTAAATAATATTAATAAAATATTCTTTAATATTAATTAACAAAGGATATTTAATCTAATAATATTTTAATATGTGTTAGTTAATTGTGTATAAAATTATAAGTGTAGTTATATATTTTATTTCGACTTAGAACATTGTATTTAGTATGTTTAAGTTGCTAATATTGTTTCAAGGGGACTACTTTTTTACCGCGTAAGGTTATTTTGCTTCATTCAGGACTGGAGAAGCTTGCGGTTGGAAGCTGCGTCGCGTTGAGAAAGGTAAGGTCTATTTTAAGTAATATATCTTAGAGAGTAGTAGTGTTTGAGTATATATTAGAGGTTTGTAGTGCTATTGTGTGTATGTAGTCGTTGTTTTGCTATGTTTTAGGTGAAAAATCATTTTGACGGAGGTGTCGTGAGTGTTTGAGGCATAGTGTATTTTAATGCTTTGGATATTATCATATGTGTATTTAAATGCTTTACATTACTGTTTATGTATATTTGGAAATGTATGGGCCTTTGTGTGGGTGGGTTTCTTTTCTGTATGCTTTTTTACAGGTTCCGGTATTTAGCTGTTTCTTTCCGGAGAAGGAAACTTTTTTTTTTTTTTTAGAAAAGAGTGTATTACTTTTAAATGTAATATTTAAAACTCTCTCTCCTCTTTTCGTGCTTTCATGGAGCGATTTTTACATTTACTTAATATTTTTCGGGTTTTTATGGCTATCCGTTTGGAATGGACTTGGAGTACATAATGCGTTTTTTTAGAAACTAAGGGGTCGATTCCGATTCGGGAAAAAAAACGTCCGTGCGATTTGTATCCGGAGCCCTCTCCGTACGAATCGTACCCGTCCGTCCGAGTCGTGAAGTACAATCCGTATTCCGTGAATCCGTCCGAATCGTCGCGATCCGTGCGTATTGCAAGGCTGAAACCGTGAACCGTACGACTCGTACACATACCGTACGACTCGTACACATGCCGTACGACCAGACAAGTACGATCCGGACCGGGGTATGAGGACGCGATTCGTACGGTCCACGTCAGGTAAGGGCAAGTCGTATGGAAAAGCACACAAAGACATACACACCGTACGGTCCATACCACCCATGATCGCAGGGGTACGCACCGTACCCCTGCGATCATGGGGTGTACGAGCCGTACCCCCATTGTACGATTGGTGTACGAGCCGTACCCCCATTGTATGATCAGTGTACGAGCCGTACCCCATTGTACGATCGGTGTACGAGCCGTACACCCATCGTACAATGGGGGTACGGCTCGTACACCGATCGTACAATGGGGTACGCCCGTGCACCGATCGTACAATGGGGGTATGGCTCGTACACCGATCGTACATGGGGTACGGCACGTACACCGATCGTACAATGGGGGTACGGCTCGTACACCCCATGATCGCAGGGGTACGGTGCGTACCCCTGCGATCATGGGGGGTACGTACCGTACCCGGGGGGGCCGTTCCGTACCTGTTTCATCGCGAACTCTGGTTTTTACGGCTGTTTTCAGCTCCCGTAGAAAAAGGTCGTACGGTGCGTACCCGACACGTATCGTACTTGCTGGGTCGTAAAAATCAGCCGCGAACCGTACAGATGTTGCGTACAGCGGGTTCCGAGGGAAAATCGTACGGAGATTAGAGTCGTACGGTGTCTTGTACGACTCGTACGGAGTACGGCTCCTGGTACGAATCGTACTTCGTCGTACGTATGGGACGTTTACAGGTACGATTCGTACGGGGAAAAAACGCTCCGTACGACGATTAGTAGCGCTTTTTATCGGATCGGAATTGACCCCTAAGTGTGTGTATGTTCATTTTTTTGAATAAAAGTCAACACACTTTGTTTAATTCCGTGTCCCTGGAGCGATTTCTATATTCTTTACCTGTTTTTCGAGTTTTGAGGGTATCGCATTGGATTGGGAGAAGAATATGCGTTTTAATTTTTAACAACGTGTGTGTATATCACTTTAAATAATAAAGTTACCACACTTCTTTTATCGGGATTTCCTGGAGCGTTTTTTTATATTTTTACTTGTTTTCGGGTGTTTGAGTCTTTCGAAAATTGGATTTGTAATGGATTGCCAAGGGATTGGATGGATTATAAGTGGCTGTATTACGTCTTCTTCTGTGATATAAATTGCAAGTTTTTTACTTCTATATTATTAGGGTGGGAAATGTAATTTTTAATGTTATTGTAATGTTTGATATCATAATAAATAGTGCATATTTGTCTACAAAATTGTTTGTAAATGTTTATAAATATGTACAACAAATATGTATTATTTTTAATGAAACCAAAATGTCAAGATTTTGTAACATTTTAAGAAAATACCAGAAACTATTGGTATTTTTTGACAGATAATTTACAGTAGGGTTTTTGCTATTAGGTATAGGTAGTCTAGACCTCTTGTTGAAGGATATAGTGTGACCTGGCTTTGAAGTAGTCGGAACATTTGTTTTGTTTGTTTTGTTAGTTTTGGACCTATTTGTGTTACAGATTGTTCTATACGTAGCTCTTAGTAGCTTTGTTCTTTTAGTAAAGCTTGTATTAGATTGTGGAAGGTGGGTTTTCCTCTGCTAGTGGTAGCTTGAAATGCATTGTGCCATCCTTCTACACTGTTGTTTGTTTTAGCCTCTTGATTCAATGTACTTAGATATACATGCCACCAAGCTATGTGGAATTTAGGTTGGCGTCTGTGTCCAGATCTATGTAACCTTCCCACCCAAGTATCTTCAAAGTAGTCTAGAAGTGTGGCTAATTTTTCCTCATATTTCTGGTAGTATGGACTGTCAATTAGTATATTATAATGTTCTGCTACGTCAGTAACAGGGACATAGGATAGTGCAATTAATTTTTTATTTGATATGCAAAATTGCTATCTGTTGCATATTGGATGCTTAATGTGGATTTTTGGAGATGTCTCCATATGCTTTGGTTAAAATGATAATAGCAACCTTGTATTGCTGTGTGGGGAATTGTTTTTAAAATGCTATTAATCATTGCTAGCTCGAAATCAATAATTATTTTCTGGGGAAAATATTTATTAGTTTAATTTTTTATTACATTTAGCATTTCTGTATATGTGTTTTGTGTTTTGTTAGGTAACAAACAGTAAATAAATGGTATATTGTAATGATGGTACAATCCATCTATGCTACAGTTGGTAGAATGGTTTAGGACATGGTTTAAAAGTCCCATCCATCATCCAGTGTTCGCATTGTTGTAGTTTCCTTAAATTTGTTGCAGTAGCAAACATTATAATTCTGTTAGTAGGGCTTTCGTTGTCAAATAGTACAAATTTATCCTTATTATGTGTTATGCTCATTTCTGGGGAAATTACAATTTCTTCGAATGTTTTAGGGTTAGGTTGAGTTGTAGTTGTGAGTCTTTTTTGGCGTGCAATTGTGCGTTTTAGGGAGTCAATAGAGGGTAGTTGACCTGAAGCATGGCCAGGAACTTTTAAAAGTTCCTCTTTTATGATCTGTGTTGTTGGTTTGTTAGTCCCTGTACTTGCTTCTTTGATACTTTCCAAAGCATCCCTGATCTCTATTTCTGTGACATTAGGGGGGTGATTGTGTTCTCTAGTAAATAATACATTTGCTTCTTCAGTAGTAGCCTTACCATAGCATTTATTTGAATAATATTGAGTACATTTCCAAAATACTTTGGTTCCTGTTTGTCTTTCCTGATTATAAACATACCCCATGTAGCATAGCAAAAGTTTATTTTTCTGTGACATTACAAATTCAGCACCTTCAGTCATTTTTCTATTACTTGTGCTAGGAAAAATTAGAAAGACACATATTTTAATGTAAAATATAGTTCTACATGCGTTTAGACATTTATATTTCACTGTTTATACTTACAGTTATTTTCTCTTGTTTAGAGAAATGCTGAAAAGGTGTTTTCAAAATATTTCTTGTATGTTCTTTTATTTCTGTTGGTAGGAAAAGCAAGAATTTTATAAACTATTCTTTTATAATATTTGGAGCTTTTTCTAGGGGGAAGCTGTTTTGTAGTTAGTATTTTAGGGCCTTTTAGGAAGTTAACAGATATACCTACTTGTTTGAATTGTGTAGTCTTTGCCTTAGGTGGAGTACATTTAGGATGTATTCTAAATATCTGTCAAGAAGATATAATAAAAAAAATTCTATTAGAAAAACGCTTTAGCATTTTAGGGACTTTTAGGAAGCCAACAGATATACTTACTTTTTAAAAATGTGTAGTTGTTGGCTTTGGTGGAGTAGATTTATGATGGATTATGAATATCTGTGAAGAAGATAGAAGAAAGAAAAAATGGCTATTAGAAAAAAACTTTAGCATTTTTGGGCCTTTTAGGAAGGCAACAGATATACTTACTTCTTTAAATTGTGTAGTCTTTGCCTTTGGTGTAGTAGATTTAGGATGTATTCTGAATATCTGTTAAGAAGATCAAATAAAGAAGAAATGGCTATTACAAAAGAGTTTAAAAGAAATGCAGTTGGTGTGTTAGAGAACAGTTATATATACTTACAATCAGTATTTAGTGGCAAAGAATTAGTAACAGGTTATTTGATGTGTTTTAGAGATTTCTGTAGAAGAAATGTAAAAGTTGAAAAATAAATGTTATTTAAACTGTTAAGAGACATAGTTACATTTCTAGCCTAATACTTGTTTTTTTATAAAAAAAAATGTTTAACTTACTTGAATTTTTTATGTAGCAATCTTGTTTTCCAAAGTAGATTTCTCAGGAATAACGTTGTCAAACTGTAGCCTTCTTTTTTCTATATAGTTAGCAGCAGGAAATAGCAGTGGGAATGTACTCCTTTTATAGAGTGTATTTTCTTTGTTCTTTCATTTGATTGGATGTTTTAAGAAAGGGAGCATTTCATTGGCTAGTTTGAATTTTTTTACATTTAATTGCTTGGTTTGTTGTTGTGGGAATCCTAATTTGTGAAGATTTCTGCATTAAAGCTCGTTTGTATTTTAATTATTTACAAATATATGTAATAATAATGTGATAATATATGTAGAAACAATAGTATTTATTTATATATGTGATTCAATGTTTTGATGATATGAGGCTAAAATGTTTAAATATTTAATGTGTATCAAATATATGTTTTTTATAGATTTATATGTATTGTTGAGTGTATAATGTATTTTAAATTTAGAGTTTTATAGTATTTTACATATTTAATGTATTTTTTCTATTGTCGATAATCATCTATTTTCGATATTTTAGCTATCTATATATTTGCAGTCGATATTTTTGTAGTGTTATATATATTTTTTAACAAAACAATATTTTTGTAGTCTATATTTTGGCTATCTATATTAGTGTTGTCGATAATTTAGATACTCGATATTTTGTCCTCGATATTTTTATAGTTTCCTGAATAAATATAGGAACTCGATATTATTGCTGTCGATAATTTATCGCCGATATTTTTGCAACTCGATATTGTGTCCGTCGATATTATGTCAGTGATCCATCATGAGCACCAGGCATCATTTGGTGGTCAATTTCCCCATTCATCTATGTATGTTATTAGGGGTATGTTAAATAATAATAGTCACCTGTCACGTGTTGGTTGGGTTTACACCATGTGCTGACAAACACATTTTTACACTTCCTCAAGTAACACACTAACTGATTAAAGTAATATTAGTCTATACATACAACTGACTTTTATAGGACTCATTCCTACTGGATCTGCACAACATGTACATAAATACAGTACATGTAAATAATTCATGAATAGGGCTTCGGGTTAGCACAACAGATGTGATCACACTAGAATCTTGAAAGAGCACCTGGTGGTAAATCTAACCAAACCATATGCAGATTGGTCCTAGGATGGTGTGTGGATCCAGTCCGTGGCTTGCAGACTCCCAGACTGCCGGACACGTCGAGCGAGGAGAAAGACGATGACTGTGGCAGCTCGTCTGCTTGGGAATCGCGCAAGCTGAAAGCGCCTGAAAGCACCTGACTGACTGGCATCACTCCGGTGTGTGAGGTGCAAGGAAAGACCATCGCGGTTCCACTCCGCTGTAAGGCACCGCAGAAGCACTAAGTTGACTGACACCACCCAACCCCGACCCCGTTCCAGCCCCGGTCAATGTGCCGGGGAGTGTAGCGGAAGCAGGGGGACAGCTCCTCGGCTCCACTCAACGTGCTTGGAGCGGGGAGAGGAGTGTTGCGCTGAGCAGCAAGCTGAGAACCAGCTGAGAGCAAGGGAGCCAGGGCTCAGAGAGCGGGGGGCAGAGAGACAAGAGCTGCCCCTGTTTGAGCCCAGCGAGCCTCACTAAGCCTCACTAAGCCTCATTGAGCCGTGGAAACCATCACTGCAGGACCGCCCTCCCACTTGTCAGAGCACAAGGTGGTGAGTCTTGTGGGAGAGCTGTAGGAGACGCAGTGGTAGCAGGGGTGAGGTGAGTTTGTGAGGTCATGAGGTTTGTGAGCGTTGCTCTGGTTAGAAGCTCAAGGGAGCGACACTCAAGCGGGGGGTGCAACACTATTGCAGAACCAAGGCTAAGGCTTAGGTGCAGCTAAGGTGCAGTGTGACACTGACAGGAGCATCAGGAGCCAAAGAGTCAAGGAGCTTACACGAGCACACAATAACACCAAGAGCTACGGAAGCAGGACCAACGAAGTGCAGGCACAAGTCGAAGACAAGGCTTACAAGGCATACAAGGCATACATTACACTGAATCACACTGAATATCCCAATATATCCATCACGAGTACCAGATTACTGGACTTTTCTGGCACGGGAGTGGACAAATTCAGGGCCAAAGCCGGGCTAGAGCCGGGCAAAAGCCAAGACCAAAAACCAAAATCTAAGCAGACCTTAGCTTGGACTAATTTGGATTGCAACAAGCAGTTGACCATCAACAAAATAGAAAAACAACCAGCTAAACTAGAATTTTGAAAAATGAAAAAATGTAAGTCAAAAGCCAAAACATAGCCACTCACCCAAGGAGGATGAGATCAGGCAGGGTCAGGCGGATGCCGAAGCAATCTCAAAAAACCCTAAAGGCGAAGAAAACCCCTAACGTCGATCAAGTGAACTCCAGACAAAATAAAATTGTACTTAACAACTCAATGCAGACAAAAAAGGAACACAAATAGCTGCACAAAGTCCACTAATCTCCCCAATTGCAACCATTAATAAGAACAAAAACCAGGAAGGGAGAGGGAAAGCAGGAATAAACAAGGCCTTCTTCTTCCTGAAAAATCCAGGGGCCACACTCCTCACGACTCCACGAGTTTTGCCAGGCCTGCCCGCTCCTTAAACTCCCAAGAAGGCAGACTACAACAAATGTCCAGCAACCGCTCTAAGTGTTTTAACTGCCCAGTCATCCCTGGGTCAAATAGCCCCTTTTGAGGACCAAATCACCTCAAGCAGCCAAAGCCTATATCAAGATGACAGAAAAGCAATTAATCAACAACATAAGGAAACTGGAGAGAGCAACCAGCGGAGAGATACTTCCACGGACATGGCCGGCATAGGGGAAATTTCAGCAGGGGGCCGTGGTAAACTTCAGGCAACAGCAACAACTCCTCCTGTCAGGGATAGCAATTGGAGGAAGGAAGGAGAGACGCATGGAGAAAGTCCAACAAGATTAGAATCAAACGCAACACCTAAAACTGCACTAACTTTCTTCACAAAATTCACATCACCTAGCGCCCTAACAAAGTCACTAAGACACAAATCAACTGTCAAACAGGCATGAAGAATTGACGCCCAGATACACAAGGCCCAAATGACAAGTACAATGGAACCAAACAACTTGAATGACTCTGAAACGTCATGGCTGAAGTTCCTAAGTTCCACATCAAGCCCAAGAGACGTCACAAGACACAAGCAAAATTAAATTCAAATAAAAAAAGCAGCAGCCAAAATAAACCTCAAATTCAACGAAGAGGAGCCGACTATCCAGGAGAAGAACCAGGACAAAACACCGGAAAAAACTGGAACAGGAACAACATCAACTCCGAATTCCAGCAACAGCACACCACACCAAGAGCACAATCTAGGAGTTGACAATTTATCATATCAAAATAATGGACACAGTGCCAGCATAACCCACCCGGAGCTTCTCACATCAGTAATAGAAATCCTCCAGTCATTAGCATAGGCACTTAATTGGCAATCGGACAAACTGGACATCCAAATAGACCTAATGAATACCATAGCTCATTACATCACGGGGATTGACATTAACCACATTAGTGCTAAGGCAATTTCCCCTGAGTGCTGTTACTCCAGATTTCCCATTGTTCATGACGAGCTCAGCTCGTCATGAGCACACGAGCAGTGTACTGCATGACGAGCTGAGCTCGTCATAAGCATGGAAGGGGTTAAACTGGACAAACTGAATAAATTGATAACAACAGCCCAATCAAAATACACACTAGAACAAAGTCCCTGCCCAATTATAGATAAACTGAGACTCCTTCCTAACCTTGTAGAACAAATCCTAGCACTCAGACAATCAAGCACGCCTCGCTTCAAGCACAAAGTAGTTGACAATAACACACAACTAACTCCACTGAAACAGACAGATAAGGAAAAACAAAAAGTGAAAAACTTGGAAAAAGCAGGTCCCACGTCAAACATACCTGTCCCAACTAATCAAACTACACTAACTAGACGTAAAAAAAAATGTGAAAGGAAAGCAAGGAATAAACAATCTGCAGGGAACATGGAGCAAGGGGCGAAAATGTTCCCTATATTCACCACATCCCCAAAAAATGGTCAAGCACTAAACATTACCAAATCGTCTGAGGATCCAATGGACATATCGATCGAGTCACCAAAAAAGCAGCCCCTGGCTAAAATAGGAAGGGAAGACCTAATCTTAAAGGAAGAAAGTGACCACATTACGAACAGTACAGCGGAGTCTACACGAGACAGAAAGGACAGAGTTGCAAGCCCCAAGACGAGCGTGGGCCCGCAACACAGAGAGACCAAACACCAAACCTACAGAGCAAGACTTGCTCAGAGGGCGTCGCGAAAATAAGAGCCTGCAAAGTAAACATGGGCACCCTCCAAAAAAGCGAATACACAGACCGCCCACATAGCACTGAGACAAGCTTACAAGACAAAATAAGAGCCTGCAAAGGAAACATGGGCACCCTCCAAAAAAGCGAATACACAGACCGCCCACATAGCACTGAGACAAGCTTACAAGACAAAAAGGAAGGGCAAAACAAAAAATTCATGTTGCACGGGCCCAAACCCAATGGCAAACTGGAAAAGGGGACGGAAGGGACAACATATACCGCACAAGGCAAAGAAACATCAAACCCCCAACAGAGCAAGATACAAAGTAAGGCACGAGGGAATAATGACCGAATCCAGTTTGAACGCCCAGGTAACAACCAAGAGGAAACTTCTAACACCATCAAACCCCCGGAAGGCAATGATACCAAGAAACTCCCAGTTGGGACAGCCAAGAGCCCACCCCCTACCTCAGATATAAAGATTCTTCTACACCATGGATGCCGAAATGTAAATATTAACAACAAGGGGGAAGCTGTCCACGGGGGAGGTGTAGAGGCAGTCCATATGAGGGAACCACCGTTCAAATGCAACATCAATGGTGAAACTGGGAAAGAGAATAATCAGCCCAAACGGCCACTGTCAACAATTACATCACAATACGCCGAATCAAGTACCAAATCGACAAGTGGAAAGCGCTCCACACAAACACCCACCACAACGTGGCCATACCACAAAGCTAGCTCCTACTGCAGGACTGACCACGAAGCCAGTGCCGGAAGCTGGACTGGGAAGGATGAACAACACCTCAAACAACTGCTATTAACTCCGGAATATGAAACACAGGGGATGCACAACATCTAAACTGGGGCAACATACTTAAACTCTTCACAAACATCCAAGGGCTACAACATTTAAACTCAGCGCATTTACTTTCAGTGGAATTTTGAAGCAAGAAAACAACAACACACTGGAACAAACTCTTATGACATGGCAAACGAGGAGATTACACAGCTAATAATGACCTCCAAGAAAATATTCGACACATGGGGCATACATTCGACACATAGGGTAGAACCACGCTACCTAGGTCCACTTAGGGAACCATCGGTGATGAAGGGAAAAGCTGGACGCACGCCAGACAAAAAGGAGCAGGTACACTCAGTACTCCGGAATACAAGAGGGCACAGCCCACCTCCGGCAAGACACACTGTGGACAACTTAGGAAGACAAGAAAGAAAACAAGTTACTTACCTGTAACTACAGTTATCCAGTATTGGTATCTTTCATAGATTCACATGCTTGAATCATTCCCCGTCGTCGAGGCTGGAGTCCCACGGTAAAAATATATACCATAGCAGTGCCTAAAAATTTCTTGTAGTAGGCTGGAAAAGACTAAAAGGCTTAACTAGGCCCAAAACTTAGCAGCCTATCTACCTCATTATGTAAAAAGACCTGAAAAGTAGCCTCAGCCAATCAGCTGTCCTCACCATCTAGAACCTTCCCAGCTCAGGCAGTTCTCCTCAGATTTTCCCAGCACAAGTGAGAAGTAAGTATCCATAAAAAAAGAACTGCCCTGCCGGGGAGGAGGGTGGGTGCATGTGAATCTATGAAAGATACCAATACTGGATAACTGTAGTTACAGGTAAGTAACTTGTTTTCTTATCCAGTATTGGGGTATCTTTCATAGATTCACATGCCTGAATCAGAGTAGCAAGCAGTGACATCATGTCTGTCGTTAGAGGAAGGTGGGAGACAAAATAAAACGTATCCATCCCCACACAACCTGGAAGTTTATAGAGCACAAACATGTTAACAGAACATAT
This sequence comes from Lissotriton helveticus, assembly GCF_964261635.1. Lineage (NCBI taxonomy): Eukaryota > Metazoa > Chordata > Amphibia > Caudata > Salamandridae > Lissotriton > Lissotriton helveticus. Next base: position 1,613,982,169 of record NC_136057.1, read on the forward strand.
GCATTAAAAACCTTCATATAGTATATTATAGACTAGGATAGCATTTGAACACATTAGAACATTATAATGAAATACGCATGCTTAAAATAGTTAAAGTATGAAGGAAAAGACTATAAAAAATCTAACCTTAGTGAAGGAGATGCCGCAGCACCACTTCCCCAACCGCTGTGTCATCATGAGTTGCCGACTGCAGACAGTAGTGCTTCGTAAAAGTGTGCACACTTTTCCACGTAGCAGCTCGGCAAATGTTCTCCAGCGTCACTCCAGCGAAAAGGGCCGTCGACGCTGACATTGTTCTGGTGGAATGTGCCTTAACCTTTCTTGTTAAGGGTTTGTTAGCTTTTTCGTGACAGAAGAAAATTATAGATGACAACCATCTAGCTATAGTCGCCTTTGTTACAGCTTGACCCAAGGTGGCTTGACCATAAGCAACAAAAAGTTGACTAGATTTGCGTATGTCCTTTGTTTTTTGAAGATAAAACGTAAGGCATCGTTTCACATCTAAGGAATGTAATACCTTGTCTGCCGGAGTTTTAGGATCCGGGAAAAAAGTTTTGAGCTTGACAGGCTGATTGATGTGGAATTCGGTCGGCACCTTTGGGATGAACTTTGGATTAGTTCTAAGCGTCACAAAGTCTCTAGAGAATTGTAAGAAAGGATGCGTAATCATGAAGGCTTGTATCTCACTGACTCTGCGGGCTGAAGTAAGAGCTAGTAAAATAGCTACTTTCCAAGTTAAAAACGTCAGCTCCGCCCTGTGAATGGGTTCAAAAGGCCTCTTTATCAGTTGGGATAGAATAATATTGAGGTCCCACTCCGGAGGGGGAGGCCGAACTGGAGGAAAAGCTCGGAATAACCCTTTAAGGAATTGTTTGACCAATGATGATGAACATAATGATGGTTTGTTGGAACTCTTCCTGAATCTGGATATTGCCGCCAGATGTACCTTAATGGACGAGAAAACCAGACCTGCTTTAGTTAAAGACAGTAGATAAGGAAGGATGTCCTCAGGTGGAGCTTGGAGTGGATGAACATTATTTTCTCCACACCAGGAACAGAATCGCTCCCACTTAAAACGATATGTCTTGATGGTACTTTGCGCACGGGCTTGTGATAAAATCGCCCTGCAATCTGAGGAGATGTTAAGATCCTTGAACTTTAGGAAGTCAGGAGCCAGGCGTGCAACTGCAGCGATTGAGGGTCCGGGTGTCGGATCTGGCCTCCCTCTCTCGTTAACATCGACACCGTCGGCGTGAGACGAAGTGGAGGCTGCTGGGAGAGCTGAAGGAGTTCTTGAAACCAATACTGTCTTGGCCAACGGGGAGCAATGAGGATGAGAGTGCAATGTTCCCTCTTCATCTTTTGCAGTATCTTCGGAATGAGCGGGATCGGAGGATAAGCGTACGCAAATATTCCGGACCATCTAATTAAAAGGGCATTTCCCCTTGATCCCTGTTGAGGAAACCTGCTGGCGTAAAACAGGCATTTGCGGTTCTGCTGCGTAGCAAACAGATCCAGGGTTGGTGTTCCCCATGTTTGAAAGATTCTCTCCACTTGATGTTGCTCGAGTTCCCATTCGTGACAGCCTGTGAAAGTCCTGCTGAGGTTGTCGGCTAGAGAGTTCTGAACACCTTGCACATGTTCTGCTCTGAGGGCTATGCCGTGGTGTATGACCCATTCCCACAGCTCTTGAGCTTCCAGCGAGAGCGAGAGAGATTTTGTTCCCCCTTGTTTGTTTATATAATACATGCTGGTGGTATTGTCCGTGCACACCAGGACTGACGAATTCGCAATCCGTGGAAGGAAGGCTTGCAGGGACAGAAAAATGGCTCTCAGCTCCAGGCTGTTGATATATTTCTGCTGATACTGATGAGACCACCGCTCTTGAATCTGAAGGTCCTCGAGGTGACCTCCCCAACCTTCCATGGAAGCATCTGTTGTCAGGATGAACTCTGGTATGTCGTGGAGAAATGTGAGGCCTGGTGACAAATTGTGTTTCTTCGACCACCAAAGAAGGGCTTGCTTCATCTTGGATGTTACTTTTATGCGGTCGTCGAACGACCCGTTCGCTTGTTTCCACTGCCGATGTAATTCTTCCTGCAGTGGCCTCATTCTGAGTCTCGCCATGGGGATGAGACTGATTGCAGATGAGCACATCCCTAGAAGGGAAGCAAATGTTCGGACCGAAAGAGACCTTCTTGCAGATATTTGTTTTGCCAGGTTTAACCGTTTGGTTTGCCGCTCTTGAGTCAAGAACGCCTTGCACTGGCATGTGTCCAATACCGCTCCCAGAAAGGTTAATTCCTGCCGGGGTTGGAGCTGAGATTTCTTTGCATTGAGGGTCAGTCCCAGGTTGGAGAACAGAGAGAGGGAACTCTTGACCGCTTCCTTTGTGGAGTTCTTCGATGGTCCTTTTAGGAGCCAGTCGTCGAGGTACGGGAAAACTTGTATTCCCTGTGATCTCAGCATGGCCACTACCGGGGCTAAACACTTGGTAAATATCCTCAGTGCTGATTTCAGGCCGAATGGGAGCACCTTGAATTGAAAGTGGACGCCAGCCACTGCAAACCTCGGGTATTTGCGGTGATTTGGATGGATAGGGATGTGGAAGTAGGCGTCTTCCAGGTCCAGAGAAGCCATAAAGTCCCCTTTGTTCAGACAATTCAGAATATCTGTTAGTGTTACCATGCGAAAACTCTGTTTCTTCAGATATTTGTTGAGCTTGCGCAGATCTAAAATTGACCGCCACTCTCCAGAATTTTTCTCTACGAGGAAGAAGCGAGAATAAAATCCTTTCCCTTTCTGAGTGGAGGGAACTCGTTCTATCGCATTCTTGTGTAGCATCTTTAAGGCCTCTTTGAACAATAAGTGAAGACGAGGGGAGGGGGACCCCTGGGCGGCACTGTTGGTGTTTTTTGCAAAAACTCCAGAGTGTGTCCATTCCTGACAAGATCCAGGAACCACTGATCTGAAGTTATGCTCCGCCACTGTTGGTAAAAGGCGGAAATCTTGGCGCCCACGGGCAGGGGAGGATGAATGACCGACGTCCGGCAAAGCTCATTGGCGCTTGTTGGAATCACGCCCTTGATTGTTTGAGCGCCGTTTCCCTCCCTGACGAGATAAACTACCAGAGGCAGGCTGTCTGTAGGATGATTGATAGTACGGTTGCTTGTACTGAGACTGGTACTGTCGATTTTGCTGGTTGGAATACTTTCCTCTGGAGGAGTAACCACGGCCCCTTGCTCCTCTAAAGGAACCTCTCCTGTATTGTAGGGTTCCTAGTGATTTGGTAGTGTCCGTATCCATTTTGATAGCCAGCAAAGCATCATCCCCATCGTACGTCATGTCCAAAATCTTCGTTTGGACCTCAGGTCTGAAGGAGGTAGCCTTGAGCCAACGCTGACGCCTGAGGACTGCTGCTCCCGCCAATTGCCGAAAATTGGTGTTAGATATATCAAGGGCGCAATCAATGATCTCCGATGCCGCCCTTTCTCCCTCAAGCACGATTTTGCGCGCCTCCTGTTGTCGATCCTCCGGGATCAGATCGAGGAATTCTGACAGATCTGACCACATTTGTCTGTCATAACGGGCCATAATTGCTAACAAATTAGCTGCCTTAATGGAGGCTGCTGCGTTTGCAGAGAACTTTTTCCCTATTGCATCCAGTCTCCTGCCTTCCTTGTCAGGTTATTTACAACAAGGGGTGGTGATGGACAGAGTCTCTGAATTAAGCAGAGTACTCTCACCCAGTCAAGAGATCAGGGCTAGATCCAACACCGTTTTTTAGCTCATTGCACCATCCCAGTTTCAGAACCTGGCTGTATGCAAATTAGTCTGTCCCTGGCCCAGTGCATCATGGGAACAGGGCAGACCAGACTACAAAAGCCAATTCTTACACTGGGAAGGAAACAAGCTTCCGGGGACCGGTTTCTGCCATTTCAGGCGTCTTCGGCCCGGCTTGCTTGAATCCTGATGGTGCAATGAGCAAGGGACTCACATCTGAGTATACCCTTCCACGCTTAGGGTGGACAAAATTATTTACAACAAGGGGTGGTGATGGACAGAGTCTCTGAATTAAGCAGAGTACTCTCACCCAGTCAAGAGATCAGGGCTAGATCCAACACTGTTTTTTAGCTCATTGCACCATCCCAGTTTCAGAACCTGGCTGTATGCAAATTAGTCTGTCCCTGGCCCAGTGCATCATGGGAACAGGGCAGACCAGACTACAAAAGCCAATTCTTACACTGGGAAGGAAACAAGCTTCCGGGGACCGGTTTCTGCCATTTCAGGCGTCTTCGGCCCGGCTTGCTTGAATCCTGATGGTGCAATGAGCAAGGGACTCACATCTGAGTATACCCTTCCACGCTTAGGGTGGACAAAATTATTTACAACAAGGGGTGGTGATGGACAGAGTCTCTGAATTAAGCAGAGTACTCTCACCCAGTCAAGAGATCAGGGCTAGATCCAACACAGTTTTTTAGCTCATTGCACCATCCCAGTTTCAGAACCTGGCTGTATGCAAATTAGTCTGTCCCTGGCCCAGTGCATCATGGGAACAGGGCAGACCAGACTACAAAAGCCAATTCTTACACTGGGAAGGAAACAAGCTTCCGGGGACCGGTTTCTGCCATTTCAGGCGTCTTCGGCCCGGCTTGCTTGAATTCTGATGGTGCAATGGGCAAGGGACTCACATCTGAGTATACCCTTCCACGCTTAGGGTGGACAAAATTATTTACAACAAGGGGTGGTGATGGACAGAGTCTCTGAATTAAGCAGAGTACTCTCACCCAGTCAAGAGATCAGGGCTAGATCCAACACCTTTTTTTAGCTCATTGCACCATCCCAGTTTCAGAACCTGGCTGTATGCAAATTAGTCTGTCCCTGGCCCAGTGCATCATGGGAACAGGGCAGACCAGACTACAAAAGCCAATTCTTACACTGGGAAGGAAACAAGCTTCCGGGGACCGGTCTCTGCCATTTCAGGCGTCTTCGGCCCGGCTTGCTTGAATCCTGATGGTGCAATGAGCAAGGGACTCACATCTGAGTATACCCTTCCACGCTTAGGGTGGACAAAATTATTTACAACAAGGGGTGGTGATGGACAGAGTCTCTGAATTAAGCAGAGTACTCTCACCCAGTCAAGAGATCAGGGCTAGATCCAACACCGTTTTTTAGCTCATTGCACCATCCCAGTTTCAGAACCTGGCTGTATGCAAATTAGTCTGTCCCTGGCCCAGTGCATCATGGGAACAGGGCAGACCAGACTACAAAAGCCAATTCTTACACTGGGAAGGAAACAAGCTTCCGGGGACCGGTTTCTGCCATTTCAGGCGTCTTCGGCCCGGCTTGCTTGAATCCTGATGGTGCAATGAGCAAGGGACTCACATCTGAGTATACCCTTCCACGCTTAGGGTGGACAAAATTATTTACAACAAGGGGTGGTGATGGACAGAGTCTCTGAATTAAGCAGAGTACTCTCACCCAGTCAAGAGATCAGGGCTAGATCCAACACCGTTTTTTAGCTCATTGCACCATCCCAGTTTCAGAACCTGGCTGTATGCAAATTAGTCTGTCTCTGGCCCAGTGCATCATGGGAACAGGGCAGACCAGACTACAAAAGCCAATTCTTACACTGGGAAGGAAACAAGCTTCCGGGGACCGGTTTCTGCCATTTCAGGCGTCTTCGGCCGGGCTTGCTTGAATCCTGATGGTGCAATGAGCAAGGGACTCACATCTGAGTATACCCTTTCACGCTTAGGGTGGACAAAATTATTTACAACAAGGGGTGGTGATGGACAGAGTCTCTGAATTAAGCAGAGTACTCTCACCCAGTCAAGAGATCAGGGCTAGATCCAACACCGTTTTTTAGCTCATTGCACCATCCCAGTTTCAGAACCTGGCTGTATGCAAATTAGTCTGTCCCTGGCCCAGTGCATCATGGGAACAGGGCAGACCAGACTACAAAAGCCAATTCTTACACTGGGAAGGAAACAAGCTTCCGGGGACCGGTTTCTGCCATTTCAGGCGTCTTCGGCCCGGCTTGCTTGAATCCTGATGGTGCAATGAGCAAGGGACTCACATCTGAGTATACCCTTCCACGCTTAGGGTGGACAAAATTATTTACAACAAGGGGTGGTGATGGACAGAGTCTCTGAATTAAGCAGAGTACTCTCACCCAGTCAAGAGATCAGGGCTAGATCCAACACCGTTTTTTAGCTCATTGCACCATCCCAGTTTCAGAACCTGGCTGTATGCAAATTAGTCTGTCCCTGGCCCAGTGCATCATGGGAACAGGGCAGACCAGACTACAAAAGCCAATTCTTACACTGGGAAGGAAACAAGCTTCCGGGGACCGGTTTCTGGCATTACAGCCGTCTTCGGCCCGGCTTGCTTGAATCCTGATGGTGCAATGAGCAAGGGACTCACATCTGAGTATACCCTTCCACGCTTAGGGTGGACAAAATTATTTACAACAAGGGGTGGTGATGGACAGAGTCTCTGAATTAAGCAGAGTACTCTCACCCAGTCAAGAGATCAGGGCTAGATCCAACACCGTTTTGTCAGGTGGCGTTGAAATCGGAGCTGAAGGGTTCTTGGACCTCTGTTGCGCCGCTTGAGATATGACCGAGTCCGGCCGAGGGTGTCCTATTAAACAAGATGGAGCATCAAGTGGCGCGCAATACTTCTTCTCAATTCTTGGAAGGACTGCTGGAATGGAAGCGGGCATTTTCATGATGTTGAGGCCCTCCTTCCATATGTAGTCAATAATTGGGATAGCCCTGGTCATCTTCCGATATTCCTCTTTAAAGTCATGCAAAAAGCAGTCAGACTGCTCCACTGTAACAGGCAATTCAAATCTGGTAGCCGCACGTTGTATAATGTTATGAAATCCGCCAATGTCCTCAGGCAGAGAATCTGACGGGTGCGGCGTAGGCGGTGAAGGCATGGGAATGACATAATCATCCCACGGATCCGTTGGTGTAACATCTGGCAACTTGCCCTCTTCCCTGCCATCACCCTCTTCAGAAGAAGAGGTATCCGTGTCACCTTGGGGAGTAGGGTTTGCATCCTGCCTTGGCGACAAAGGAGCTTGCGGCGAAGGAGGCCTTGGCATCTCAACTGGCACAGGCGGCACAAAAGGTGCAACTGGAGTTGGAGGAAATCTCTGGCGATAGTCTGCCAACATGGCTTGTAAGTCTTGTATCAAAGTAGGTGGCAGATGACTTGAATCCTCCGAACGTGGAGGTCTTGTATGGTGCGAATGATGTGGCGTTGACAAGTCCATGTGGCCGTAATGCTCTTGCTCATCGTCCTCGTCCTCCTCTTGATACTTAATGTTCAATTGTGAAGGGTGATGGGCAACCCCAAAAGGGCCTTCATACTCTTCTTCGTCATCAGAATCATCCTCCACATATGTCTCCAAAATGTGAGATGGTAAAAGTGGAGAAATGTGAGAGTAATCCTGTCTTTGATAAGTTTTCATTTGGAAACGGGTATACTGCACTCTCGTCGGCGGTGTCGTCACTAGAATTGCCGTCGACGGAACTGCCAATGGTTTTACCGTCGACGGAGCTGTTGTCGACGGTACTGCCGACAATGATGTTGTCGTCGACGAGGTCGTTGACGGAGTCTTCGTCAATGAATCCTTCGTCAAAGATGTCTTCGTCGACGAATCTTTCGTCAACGAGGCCGTCGATGGCGTCTTTGTCGACAAAACCTTCGTCGACGGGGCCGTCGATGGTGTCTTCGTCGACGACTCCTTCGTGGACAAGGCCGTCGATTGTGTCTTCGTCGACGGAACAGTCGTCGACGGGCTAGTTGGCGAGGTCTTCGTCGACGTGGCTGATGGGGTCTTCGTCGACGGAGCCGTCGTCGACGGGATAGTCGACGATGATGTCAACGGCAATTGGATTTTCGTCGACGAAGGCTTTATAGACGACGACGAAATTTTAGCAGACACCAAAGGAGAAGTAATAACTGAAGTGGTGACCGTTGCAGAAGAGGTTGAAGAGGAAGAAGTCAAAGTAGTAGTATGAGGAGACACCAGGGAAATAGTCTTAGTCTGGGCTGTACTCACAGTGGACGGTCTTGATGGAGACGAGGTGCTCCTTGAGGGTTCTGAGGCTCTCTGAGAGGGTTTAGATTTTTTCTTCCTCTCTGGAGAAGAGCTCTCTCTGAATCTGGCTCTCTTGCTGGAGGTAGAGGCCTTGTCCTCATCATCTGTGGAAGATGATTTTAACCACAAAAGAACCCTTGCCTCTCTATCCCTGATAGTTTTAGTAGGGAAGGTACGGCAAATCCTACAATCCTTCACAACATGTGAGGGGTGTAGACAATAGATGCAGTCGGAGTGCTGGTCGTCCACATGGACCCTCTTCTTATTACAGGTTCCACAAGCCTTGAAAATAGCCTTCTTTTCAGACATTTTGAGGAAAAAAGAGACAAAACTGAGTAGGCACTCAGGGAGACTTCCTTACACACGAAGTGCGGTGAAAATCTGAGGAGAACTGCCTGAGCTGGGAAGGTTCTAGAGGGTGAGGACAGCTGATTGGCTGAGGCTACTTTTTCAGGTCTTTTTACATAATGAGGTAGATAGGCTGCTAAGTTTTGGGCCTAGTTAGGCCTTTTAGTCTTTTCCAGCCTAATACAAGAAATTTTTAGGCACTGCTATGGTATATATTTTTACCGTGGGACTCCCGCCTCGACGACGGGGAATGATTCAGGCATGTGAATCTATGAAAGATACCCCAATACTGGATAAACACTCAAGATGACGTTGACTACTGAAGCTGGTTAGCTGGAATGCTGAACAAGGAGAAAGATAATTGACCCTGCCAAAAACAGCCAAAGAACAACACCCAAGACATCCTCCATTTGATATCATGGAACATAGCAGGCGCCAGGAAATGGTTAGAAAATGGCTGGCCCCTCCGTATTTGGGCATCATGCGACATTATCGCCTTACAAGAGACTTGGGCACTAGAGAAGCTACCGCTTGTTGCGTTCACACACTTCAGCACTCCAGCAGAAAAATACAGCAAGTATGGCAGCCCAAAAGGGGGGCTATCAGTTTACATTGTGACAGACATCAACATCAGATCTGAGCAAATAGCCCCGCATGGGCCAAACGTGCAACTAATAAAACTGTCTCTTCCCGGCAGAGGGCCCCCGTATTACTAGTGAACACTTATGTACACCCTTACGTGAAAGAGCAGCAAGCCCAGATAAACCAGCTAATAACCACAATCAACGCCATACGAAACAACAACCCTTCCTGGGAAATCATCTTAACAGGTGATTTTAACTCAAATTTAATCTACACTCCAGAAGAGGATGAGAAGCTAGCTGCAGACAATGAATTCTGGAACATGACACAGCAATATCAGCTCAAAACAGAGCGCCACAATCGAGCAGGGCAACACCTGGTAACAACCTTGGAATACCTGGGCCTGTGGATCCTAAATGGTAGAACTCCAGGTGACTACCCTCCAAAGTATACTCATCTTGGAGGCTCGACAACATCAAGGCTCAACTACACAGCAGTATCACTTCCATTACTGCCCTTCTTACAGCAATTCTCAATTGAATTCACGACAAAAAGTGATCATTCATACCAGCACATCTATTTCAACTTAAAGCCTGTTAAACACCAAAACAGTAGGATAATCGAAGACAGCTCGCTCTCAACCAATCTGAAACGATTAAAATGGTCAACAGACAACATTGAAGACCTTCAAGTAAATGTTCAGGGAATAAAAACAGAAAACAAAACAAATGCAGATGACCAGATTCAAAACTGGGAGAGTTTCACGGAAGAGCTAACAACAGTTATGTCCGTTTCTCATAGAAAAGCACAGGCATCAAAACATAATACGCCACTCTCAACGGAACTAGTTAAACTCAAGCTAGAAATAAGGAAAAACGCAAGAACACTAAAAAAATCAACCACGACACTTACAGATTGGGACCAAAGACAGAACCTCAAGAAAAAATACAAAAAGGCATTGTGGGAACACAAAAGAACACTGAAGGACGACTTTTGGGCAAAACTACTCTGCACGGCAAAGAACACCAGCTCAAGTGCATTTTGGAGAATAATCAATGGGCTAAACCACCCCGCAAATCCAATAACATCAAGCGTCCAAGAAGCCGATTGTTCGGCACTAATAACAAAGAGATTTACGGACACAACACCTCTGAAACACCCAGAATGGAGGCAGAGAATGCGAGAGACGCCCATGGCATGCAGGGAACAACAAATTAATCACAAGAAGGCCCCACAAAAAACAAACAGCTCCCTAACCTGTCGACGAAACACAATGCACAACACAGAAGAAGCTTACTTGAGAGAAGAAAGGAGGGCAGTGCAAGCACCAGGAACGGGACAATTGCCTACACTGCACTACTTAGAAGAGGCACAATTAACCGAGAACTATGAGATAGCAGACACACTCAGACACCCAGGTTTCAGTGCGGAAGACATAAGAAGAACACTTAGGAAGAGCCGTGGCAGTGGGGCCCCAGGTCCAAACAGCAATCCCCCAATAATTTTTAAATCCGACCCGGATTTCTGGAGGGGAAGATTAAAAAAACTGTTCTATGAGGTAGAGAGAGAAAATCAAATTCCGTGTCGAGCTGGCAAGGCTCAGTAATCACTCCCATCTTCAAAGGTGGAGACAGAACATCTCCAGCAAGCTACAGGCTGATAGCACTTTTGGACATAGACGCAAAGAATTACTCCTCATTACTCCTGGAAGACCTGACTACCTGGTCTGATAGCACAAAACGAATCCCGCCTAACCAAAAAGGCTTCAGGAAAGGGTGTGGGACAATAACAAACATTCTATCACTCTCATTGATAGCCGATAAATACATCCGAAGGAAGCAGCAGCTGCATCTCTGCTTCATTGACCTAAAGGCGGCCTTCGACAGCGTAGACAGCAATATTCTATGGGGAAAACTGCATAGCTGGAATGTCCTGGATAAAATACTCAGAAGAATACTGCTCTTATACTCCAACACATGGATGAAAGTAAAACTGGGAGATGGAGCAAGGTTATCAAGAAAGATTAAAACCAGCAAAGGGCTTAAACAAGGCTGTGTCCTGGCCCCTTATCTCTTCAATCTTTTCATGGCAGACCTTGCTCCAAGGCTCAACAAGAACATATCTCATCCACCCAAATTATGCACTCTACCTCTAACCCATTTATCCTACGCGGACAACGTCGTACTGATGAGTCTAACCAAGATCAGCTTACAAAGGTCACTTGTGGGATTTTTGGAACTTATAGCCAATAATAACTTGAAGATAAACATTACAAAAAGTAAAACAATGCTGATCACCTGACGACAGACTGTCAACCAACAAATCCAATTGGAAAGCAAAAAGATAGAAGCAGTGCCTAATTACAGTACTTGGGATTCTACTTTGACAATCGGCACAATCACCAGCAGCAAAAAGCCTACATCTCGCAGAGAGCAAACGCTTTATCGTTCGCCCTCAGGTCCCTATGAAAAAAGCTTCAGGGGCCATCATTTAGACCCCTAATGGCAACAATAAAAGCCAAAATACTACCTACGCTATCATAGGGCAGCATAGCTCTCCATGGGAAAGATGTGACCCTGCTTAACAAAGTACAGATGGCAATCTACAAAACAGTCTTTCAAATTCATCAGGGAGCTTCACCAGCGCAGACCAGATTAGAATTTGGGGTAACAAACAAAATGCTGGGAAGGAATAACGACCATCATGGAATTGGTATAGCTTGAAACAAAACATAGCAGCCTTGGAACTGAATAAGGCTCTGTGGGACGAAATAGAAAATGACGCAAAGTCCCCATACACCCTATTCCAATTAAAAGCCCTTAACAGACACTTGCACAAGAGAACTCTGGGAAACTAATCTGCCTTACCCGGCTTTTAAGCAAGCTATAAATAAATCGGCAAAGTTCCACTCGCTGCTAGCAGACACACTCACTTTTAGCACAAGAAAACATGCTTGGATGGTAATATCCAATTACAAATCACTCACCCCAGCTTCATACTTAACAATTACATTCCCGGCCCACAGAAAACTACAGTTAATGGCCCCACGTCTGGATAAATTCCCATCCATCATGGACCAGCCAACTTAGGTCTATGACGGGCCCAAAGACTGCAGACTATGTAGGAGGAGTAAGGAGGACCTCATCCATTTGTCTGTATTTGTCCGAACTTATCCCAAGCACGAGGCACCTTTCTAAAAAAAAAGCCATGAACACCAGAGGCATAAGAACGTGCAGATCGGCAATCATGGCGACCGTAGACCCAACTGACACTCCATTGAATTGCCAACTAATAAAGTTCCTCTTAGCCCATACACAAGCACTAAAATGTAACCTTGTGCCCTGCTCACAAAAAGGAAATAGGACGGCCAATTCAGAAGTAGAGTGTACTCCCGAATACAACACAGAACAACAGTAGGACATTGGGAGGAACACCTCACATGGACCAATAAATGCTTCAGATTGTTTAAAATAGTATATTGTGTATGTAAAAATGACTATATTTAAAACAAAAAAAAACGAGTGCTGTTTTATATATAATTGCAACAGACACGGAAGGTTTTATGGTTTAGAAACACAAAAAGTGGGAAAATATTAACAGTTTTTATTCGTAGCGTCTGATTTTACAAAATGTATTGTTATGGTTTTAATTAACTGAAATAATAAACTTTTCTCTCTGGATTTGGGCCTACCACACAACATTAAAACAATATTCTGGCTGCTTTTATTTGATATTTGTGACATCATTTTTTAACTTACTTTTTGTAGAGATCGTCTGGCCTCCAGTCTTTATAAAGAGATGTACCTCAAAGTAAGGAGGTAATAATACTGCCAATTTTTCGTTCTTAGCCCCTAAAGAGGGTAGCTTGAAAAATATTCAAGCAGGTGGGCTTTTAATATAGGGTCCAGACCTGTACAGAGAGAAAGCGGGTGGGATAATACATTTATTTCCACATGTTATTCCCGTAAGGAATGAGCCTCAATTGCAAGCCTAATATCTTCTGAAGACAGAAGCTAAACATGGCATAAAAGCTATTTTAAACTAGCTAAAATATCAAGGCATTATAGTGAGATGCAGTTCTATAATGAACACTCCCTTTTTTTCTGGTTTTAATAAACCTGACAGAACCCTATAAATTAGTATTGGGCTATATATATTTAGACATGCCTATAAACACGCATGCACACTAACAAAACAGGATTCAAAATTAACCTAATAGGATATGTCCATTTAAAATAACCCTGAATATTTCCAATGGGTTTTTCATCTAATACATTGCGCCCACAAAACATTATCTAACCACTTTTCTTGTTCAAATAAGTTTCAGTGTTTTTAGATTCCTATAAAAAAATATTTATGTGCTAGAAATTGTCTAGATGTGTTTGCTGTGAAACAATGCACATCTCACAGGAAGAGCCATACCTTAAAAACATTTACATCACAAGTTATAGTAGGCTTTTCTAAACACCTGACTAGAGTAGAACATTACTGACCATACACAATTACAAAATTAACACTTAAAAATGCAAAATTGTGTTTTCTAATGTATTTTCATTCTATCCGTTTTACATCCGCTTTTATATCCATTTTATATCTTAATGCTCACTATGGTAAAACATCAATTGGACATATTTCTTTTACTAGAAACTGAGCAGCCTGATATTCTTTTGTTGACTGAGACTTGGCTCTCCCATGACTCGTCCCCAATATCCTGGCAGCCTTACCCAAGGATTATTGTTGTTATTGTTATTGTTATTTTGTCTTCTATAGCGCCCACTCACCGGCAGGTCTCAAGGCTGTATTCTTCATGCCAACCTCCCTCAGGGGAAAGTAGGTAGAGGAGTCGTTGCCATAATACACAATACCCGGAAATTCACTGCACTAGCACCACTAGACCTGCCGTCAGTTGATAACTTGGTAGTTAAATAAGAATCTGACACATCCCCCTGATTTGTGTCCAGCTCTATAGGCCAGCTCACAGTATGCCCCTATTTCCAAAATCTCTGGGTGAACAGGTAGCTCGCCTTTTCACTAATCATGTAAAACATTTACTGATTGGTGACTTTAACTACTGGGACAACGATACAGCGGGTGGCCCTTATTCAGCGGAATTATCTGATTTAGTCACAGGGCTCAACCTCACCCAGCAAGTGTCCTCGGCCACACATATTAAAGGGCACACACTGGATCACGTCTGGACAGCTAATCTCAATATACCCACCCTGTCGACAGCACCTTGCATATGGTCTGATCACCATTTAATTACATTTACCATCAATAACATCACTCTGGGCAAAACCCCTCCTATTGTTGGGGGAACGGCAAGGAACTGGAATAAAGTTGACAAAACTTTATTTCTTAATACTTTGTCTAATACTGTCCCGCCCGATCAACTCTCTGTCAACCTTATTGACGAGAGTCTAACAACCTGGCTATCAGTTGCTAGCAACATGCATGCACTTCTAAGAAAATTAAACTTTGCCAGACGTCACAAAGCTCAAAGATGGTTGTTTATCGACCATAAAGCTCAGAAATTATCTCTCCGGCAATTTGAAAGGAGGTGGAGATGCAACTATCAATCAGAGGACAAACAGATCTTCTTAGAGGCGATGAATAATTACAAAAAAGCTATTTTGGCCACTAAAGCCGCCTTTTTTCCGCTAAAATTTTAACCACTATCAATAAGTCCCAAAAAATGTTCTCTATTGTTAATGACCTCTCCACCCCTGACTGAATTACAATAAAACCCACCCCCTCTCAAAACGTTGGTAATTCCTTAAATACCTTCTTTATTGAAAAGATCTTCAAAATTAAGGCTAGAATTCCGAACCCCCAGGTCAGCCCTACTGCACCCAGGAATCCTTGTATTTTTAATCAATTTCCACGAATGAGTAACCAGATATTCTTGGACCACCTACTTAAAATTTAATCAGACTCACCTGGGGACTCCCAGCATCCTGAAAGAATATTCACTGCTATTCTTGGACCAGCGCTTTCTTTCTTAAATAAGTCACTGTCTCAGGGTTGTGTCCCTGCAACTTTCAAGGAGGCAATCGTTGTACCCCTCCTTACCAAATTGCCGTCCTATATCCCTACTTCCATACTTGGCTAAGATTTCGGAAGTAGGGATATCTGTCCGCTTTTTTGGAACAGTCTGAGTAATTTGAACCCCATCAAGCAGGTTTTTGTCCAGCACACTCTACTGAGGCTGTTATACTGTCAGTGCTTGACACTCTCTGGATGGAGACGGACAGGGGTCATCCACAAGCCTCAGTGCTGCTTGATCTCTCTGCAGCTTCGGACACGGTCGACCATGATATATTGGTTGACCGTGTCAGAGATGCTGGGATTCAGGGGTCCGCTCTTGGCTAGATCAGCTCCTTTCTGGAAAACCACGTTCAGTCGGTTCGTACTGCTCAGTTCACTCCCACTAAGATGAAAATTTCCTGCGGAGTTCCGCAGAGCTCATCACTTTCCCCCCTTTTGTTCAACCTTTATCTTCTCCCTCTAGTCCGAGCCTTAAAAGAAAGGAAAGTTAGCACCTTTAACTATGCTGATGATTTCCAGCTAATTTTCCCCATCAGCAATACTCTCGACTTGGTCCGCAACTTTCAGACCACCATGCTGTTGATCGGCGAGTGGATGAACAGCAATCATTTAAAACACAATTCAGATAAAAGTGAGCTAATCCCAACCGGTGGCACTCAGAATGCCTGGAGCCCTCACCTCTGGCCAACAGAATGGGGCCTGCCCCCTTCTTCTACCTCAGCAAAAAGTCTTGGGGTAACAATTAACAGTGACCTTACCATAAAATCCCAAATAGGGTCAGTCATTTCAACGTGCTTTTTCCAACTGAGGAAAATAACAAAGATCAGAAGATTTCACAAGCAGGAAGCCCTGATCCAGGTGGTTCTGGCTATGGTGATGTCCCACATTGACTACGCCAATTCCCTCTATTTTGGCCTCCCTTTGTACTATGACTTCAACTTGTACAGAACCAAGCAGCAAGACTGATCTTTCAGCAACCCAGGCCCCAACATGTCTCATGAGGAAGCTGCATTGGCTCCCTATCTCACAGCGCCGTGCCTTTAAGGTATACTGCCTTATCTTCAAGTCCCTCAATGGAAGTAGACCCTAATTTATGGATAAGCTTATCAAAAAGCACGCACCTCTGAACAACCTGCACTCAGCGCATAAGTACCGTTTGTCTACTCCCTCTTTTAAACTGAAGCGACTGAGCGGCACTAGGTTCGCTGTTTTAGCTCCTAGATGTAGGAGAGTAGGATCTGCTTCCTATGGTTACCCACACTTTTTGATGTGTTTCACTGGTTTATCGACTTTAGCCTGGCTGTGGCCCTGCTAATCAGGACCACAGCCTAGCTGTTCTCTCTCTAAATTGATTACCTGTACATTAGGTACACTCCAGATTGGTTACTGGGTTACCCTTGCGAGTCACTAGTATATGGTACCTTAGGTACCAAGGGCATAGGTACCCTAGAGGCCTACCAGGGGCTGAAGCATGTATTATGCCACCCCTGGGAAGCCTTCCAAAATGGCACCACAGGTCTGCACTTGCAGCCTGGGTAAGGTGGTGTAAGCACCCGTAACTTAGATATAGTATACCTATATCTACCTATATATATAGACACATATAGACCTATAATGCACTCCTATGGCAGGCCTTGACAATCCGGAAGGCAGAGTGCTTGGTTTTGTGTGGGAGGGTGCCCAAGCATGAGCTGAGCACCTCTGCTACTTTCGGAATCCCTTCCTTATAGCTGTTTTATGATACAGCCATACCATATACTCCTAAGTGTATTAGAACCTCGCGGTAAATGCTAACTTTGGAATTGCTGCATCAAAACATTTCGTGTTTGGTATCAAACACTTTGGAATCCTACCCCCCCCGCCAGTTCAGCGGCGGGGGTAGAATTCCACCCTTTATCGAGGGAAAAGACGTACACACTTACTTACCCGATAAATGTTTAAAAGAGCCTGAGCATCACAAAATGGATGCCGCTGCCACAGACACAAGTCTGACCTCCTACTGCTGGATGCAACTCCGGCAGGGGAGGCCTGGACAATAGGTTTCCTGCCCAGGGAGGCACCTCCCCAGACAGGCTTCAGTGTATTGGGGCAGGGTGGGTTGCATTCAGTGAATGCTTTCCAGTCAGTGCCTGGGGCACACATGGTGTTCCTGTGCATTTCCCAGTTCAAACCAGTTGCTGGGGCACTCAGCCCCAGCTCTGGCACAAAACAGGACATAGGTTTAAGGTTTAAGGTTTATTTTTATTGTACAGTTAATAAAAACTCACAATTTTGAAACGCACAAATTTTAAAAGGTCAGTATTTTCTTTAAAACAAGTAAGGTGCAATAGCTCAAGTGTTAAAAAGTGTAAAAGTATCAGCTTAGGTTGCATAAGAGTCTGTGGGATTTTCGTGGCCTTGATGCTTTCAAATTCGAAGACCATGATAGCCGGGGGTGTTTACTCTATTATTGTTGAGAAGACCCTCTGGATTTTTCGTTCAGTCTTGTGGCCACTATATCAAAGAATTTTGTTGTTCTGCAGTTTAGCTGAGTTTCATCAGGATTAAAACAGAGCAACACGGTCTGCCTGCAGCTCGTTATGCCCTTCTGGTTCCATAAAGCCCGAAACAAGGAGCGCCTTATGTCCCGGAGGTTTGTGCAAATGCAGATAATGTGTATGAGGTCCTCTTTCGCAGAAAGACAGAGGCGGCATTGATTTGCGGGATTCTCCTTTGTCCATGGAGCCAGGTGCGGAGCTATAGGAATTCTGCCCATGCGCATATTAAGAAACTTGTTTTTTGTCTTCTGTGTGAGCCCCGTCGTTAGGTACTCTTGTGGTTTTAGAGCGCTGTAACCATTCAACACGACCCATCCGTGAGCTCTCTTAGCTAGGGTGGCTTTGTCCTCAATTAATAAGACCATCTTGGTGACTTTTGACACCACTTTTTTGAAGGTGCCAAGGTCAGTTGCCGACTCCCATAAGTCTGCAAGTCCTAAGACCTTCAGTGATTCCATTAAGTAGGTCCTTGCAGGTGAGTTGTCTCTGATGGTTAGTTCGGTCCAGAGGAGGGCGTTTAAGGAAAACAGGACATAGGGGAAGGGGTGTAACCACCCCCTACCTAGGTCCTCTCATAGGTGGAACCCTAGAGTTAGTTCAACCCCTAAACTTAGTATAAGTATAGGAACCCAGTCCCTAGGACTTTAGATTACCCTGGACGAAACTCTGAAACAGAAATCGTGGACCTTCAACATTCCATATCAACTGGAAGACGGAAGAAATCTTCCTTGGGGGTCAAGGAGTGACCCCGCTGTTCAAACAGGCACCAAAGAAGCATCTTGCCGGTCTGCATTTTCAAGGCTCCCGCCAGATTCAGAAGAATCTGTGACACAGGACACAGACTTCCAGACATCTCTTACTTGTAGTCCAAGCCCTGAGCACCTTTTGCATCGAGGATTGTGGGCCTACACTCCACGAGTGTTCTGTTGGCCCGCTTTTAGCATTACCGCTTGAGGCTCCTTCGTGATCCCTTGTCCGTTGACTGGTGGGTCCCCAAAAAGGTAAATCCCTTGTTTCTTGGGCTTCCCTGGTTGCTCCAGACGTGCCCTGACTCCCCTCCAAAGGGTGAGTCCCTCAAACCTTGCTGGTCTGCTCCGAAGCCAATCTCGTCATCTTGTGTGGGTTGCTGTTGCCAAGGCTTGTTGGATCCAATCTGGATATCATCGCTGTGGCACTCGACATCCGACGTGGGACAGCTCAAATCCAGGTCCTGGTTGTCGTCGACACCTCCTGCACCTCGTGGCTGAAGAGTCAAGCTTCACCTACATCACATTAAAGCACCCGACATCGGCTGGAATCTTCTTGTCGCCTTCCTGGTCACTGGCAGGTGACCCAGACTCTGTCCCCTCTGCTTTCAGGTTCTTCAGATCTCTGATCTACCCTTGGATCCATCCGGACACTTTTCTCCTAGTCGCCAGCAGCACTTCTTTGCAGCTCTCCATTGGAAACGACGACAAAACCTGACACGAAAAGACACCTATGCACCCGGCTTCCCTGGGTGAGGTAACACAAGTACTTCGGTGCTCCTGTGGGTCTTGACTCTCGAAGTGTCCAGTACTGAGGGGGTTTTACCGTAGTCCACTCCAAAGTGTCCTTAAATTCTAAACTTGTAACTTTAACTTTCTCCATAGAAGCCAATAGTGATGTGCGCCTGTGTTTAGACACTGCATGCGTCCCCCGTGGGTTTCCTGCGTCCCTACCTTGGGTGGTTCCTGGTTGCCCCAGCGGTTCTACAGGCCATAGGCCTTGTCTCTATGCTTAGAGCGGTACTTATACCACTTTCTTAGTATATGGTTTGTGAGGCCCCTAGGGCAAAACATATACGGTGCTAATTTACTGTGTGCTATTTAAGTTCTTGTATTGTACTTTTACTTATAGCCTCATAAAGAGACTAGAGGGGTGTGTTTAGAATAAATGCATATATTTTATATATATACCTGGTGTGGTTCTCCTTTCATTTGATTATTCAAGGGATTATAGACAAGTAAAACAAGCTGCTTTACATTCCTTCAAGACTTAGCCTGAAGGCTGCTCTCCACAGCTACCACTAGGATAGTTTCTATAAAGGTTGTCTTAAACCTACCATCAATAAGGGTTGTTTGGACTGGTGCAAGGTGCCCACTAGAATAGTGGACATCATATGCCAGGCTAACTTCTCACATTGGTGTGCAGTGGGTGGGATTCCAGCTTGCATTGTTTTACCAGATAATCTTGAGAATATCATTTGAAAAACCACTAAAGGTACCAAAGGTACATATAATACAAGCTTATAATACAGTAAGTTCTACTGAATTTAGAGTTGTGTGTGTTAAGGGCCTAGCAAACCCTCACCACAACTCAAGAGAGGTTTAGTAGGGAACCGAATAGTGTAGGTAGGTGCACACACCACACCTCACTAGTCATGTCTTTAAAGGAGGGACCCAGTGGGTCTGTCCCAGATGTCAGTCAGGCACAGACATCTAAGTATGACACATTCCCTTTTCAAGAGTAAAGGGGTCCATGTGCCATGAGAAAATTGAAGCCAGGACAGAATCCCAATACCCAACACCTTATAGAGGTGTTATTGCTTGATGACTTTAAGAAAGCAACAGATCCTGAAAAGGTAGGCAGTGGGGTGGGTACATCAGAAGAAGAGAACACTGGTGAGTTACCTCACCAGGACTCTGATGATGATGTAGACCAGGTAGGTGACAATGACCTAGACCCGCAGAATCCAGTTCTGCCTGGAGATGAGGAAGGCCAAGGTGACCCTGTCTATGTCCGCCCAGGTAGAGTTGGTGGTGTGCCCAGAAGGGAAAGATCTCCTTCCCATGAGTCTAACTATTCTGGTACATCTATAGGGTCCTCTGCCTCTTCCCATAAGAGGAATACCTCTCAAGGGAAGAAGGAGCATCAGGTGAGAATGGAAGAAGCTCAGCTGAGGATAAGGAGATAGAAGATAGACTTAGAAAAGGAGACCCTAGCTCTTGAAAGAGAGAGAGAAAAGATGAGGCTAGAGCCCCATGGTGGCAGCAATATCCCTAGTGGTGGGGATAGGTCTTATGACCATAGAAACCTTAACAAGATTGTCCCTCCCTATCAGAATGGGGATGACATCCACAAATAGATTACTGCACTGGAGAAGGCCTGCAAAGTACAGAGGGTACCCCAGGAGCAGTGGGCAGCAATCTTGTGGCTCTCCTTTGCAGACAAAGGTAGAGATAAGCTCCTCACTGTAAGTGAAGAGGATGCTGATGATTACAAGGGCCTGAAGAGTGCTCCGATAGATGGGTTTGGCTTAACCACTGAGCAGTATAGAATACAGTTCAGAAACACCCAGAAGGAACAGACTCAGGACTGGGTTGACTTTGTAGATTGTGCTACTAATGCTCTGGAGGGCAGGTTACTGGGCAGTAAAGTGTGTGACTATACAGGATTGTATAATCTGATCATGAGAGAACAAATTCTAAATAACTGTCAGAACCAGCTGTTGCATCAGCACCTGGTAGACTCTGATCTGACCTCTCCCCAAGAACTGGGAAAGAAGGCAGACAAATGGGTCAGAACCAGGGTTATGTTATGTTATGTTATACTGTATGTCTAAAGCGCACGGCTACTCAGAGTGTCCCGGCGCTGCTACAATGAATCCCCCACCGCCCTCCTATGAAGAAAGCATCACAAGAGAGGACTCAGAACAAAAGTGTTTTCAATTTCTTCTTAAAGACTAGTGGGTCTGAGACCCTCCTAAGCGCAAGGGGAAGCTCATTCCAGGCAAGGCCAGCTTTGCGAGTGAAAGAGCAGCCCCCCAGGCTATGACGCAGAAACCGCGGATTCTGTATGAGGAGTTGGTGCGATGACCGCAAATGCCTAGATGGAATATAGAAGGCGAAGCGCTTCTGAAGATAGAGTGGGCCCTGTCCATACAAGGCCCGTTGGACAACGGCCAGCATTTTAAATTTCAGGCGAGCCTCTACTGGGAGCCAGTGAAGGTGCCGGAGATGAACCCGCACACTCTGCCTGGACGAAAAACCCAGCAAGAGCCTCGCCGCCGCATTTTGGACTACCTGCAGTTTTTTTATCAGATAGCCCGGGCAGCCCACAAGAAGCGCGTTGGAATAGTCTAGCCTGGAAAGAATTAGCGCCCGGACCACCGTTTCTTTAGCCTCTGCAGGCAGGAGGGGGAGAAATTTGCGCAGCGTTCTCAGTAAGCCAAAACAAGTCCCAGTGAGTTTTCTGACATGCATCGCAAAATTCAAATTTTCCTCAAACCAGACCCCTACATTTTTTGCAAGATCTATGTCAGATTGAGGGGGCGGAAAGTCTGGAGGCCACAGTCTGGCTCTGAAATCCGCAGGAAACGCTCCAAACAGGAGCACCTCAGATTTCTCCTCGTTACATTTAAGCTGCGCGTTGGACAACCAACGAAACACAGCAGAGAGACAACACTGAGCCGAACTGACTGAATCCTCGCCCCTTCTCCAGGTGAACAATAGCTGCGTGTCATCCGCATAGGCCATCACCTTAGCCCCCAGTGACTTCGCGAGGTAAACCAGGGGAATCACATAGATGTTAAACAAAAGGGGGCTAAGCGAAGAGCCCTGCGGGACACCAGTGGAGAGAGGGGATGGGGACGAGGCAAATGGTGGCAGCCAGACCTGCTGAGATCTATCCTCAAAAAAGGATAGAAGCCAGCTCCAGGCTGAGCCCGCAATACCGATGGCATCCAGCCGCTCAAGGAGGAGAGCGTGGGGGACCGTATCGAATGCCGCCGAGAGATCCAGCATCACTAGAGCTGCTCTCCCGCCGGCATCCAAACAGCCCCTGATAGCCTCCACCACCTCTAGCAGTGCCAACTCCGTGCTATGGGCGGCTCAAAACCCTGATTGCGCAGGATGCAGCACGCCCGCCTTCGCCACAAAGCTAGTAAGCTGCGAGGTGACCGCCTTTTCGCAGACCTTGGCCAAACTAGGCAACAAAGAAATAGGTCTGTAATTGGCGGGGAGCGATGGATCCAGGATGGGCTTCTTGAGCAAGGGGAGCAGGAGAGCCTGCTTCCAAGCAAGCGGAACATACGTCTCGCGAAGCGACTGGTTAATCAAAAGATTAACCTCCGGATTGACCGTGTCGGCTAATTCAGCCAGCATGCGAGCCGCGCAGGGGTCGTTGGGGGAACCAGATTTCAGTGCCACAAGGATTCTGCGGGAGGTCATAAGATCGATAGAGCTAAAGGCCAAGAAGGAGTGATCCGAGCCCTTCTCTAGCCCAGACCCTCGCATGGACAAGGACGGCATCGGATTTTTTGGGAAGGAAACTTGAATATCCCTGATCTTCTCCCTAAAGTGATTAGTCAGAGTGTTTGCCCAAATGGCTGAGGGGGTAACAACTACCTCCTGCGCTCTGGGCGCCACAAAACTCTGCACAATGGCAAAGATTTCCTTCGCATTATTATTCGCCCTATCAATGCGAGCGACATAATGCGAGCTTTTAGCCGAGGAGACATGGCAAGATAATACAATTTCTGTTTGGCTCTAAGCGCCAGTTTGGCCATAGGACAGTATCCACTGGCCCTCCATGCTCTTTCCAAAACCTTACAGGAGTGTTTGAGGTCCCTCAACTCCGAAGTAAGGTTTCGAGGGGGTTTCTCTCCCCAGCTTACAGGGACCAGGGGCCGATAGGGTGGAGACAGCACCACTAATCCAACTCTAAAATGTGGTGACATTGTCGTGAAGGGCACTTACTAAGGTTGGGCGCGATGCCGCCAGCTGAGCCCTTAGAAGAGCCGCATCAATATTCCTGGCCAAGGGGGCACGGTGGGAAGATGGCGGTAAACGTACGCGATGGGCAGGCCACGAAAAGAATACTGGGAAATGATCTGACCAGGTGATTGGGAGAGGTTTTTTGCATAGCTAGCTGGAGAAGCAGAAGGTACAGAACCAAGGTGGTGATCAGAAGAAGGAATATCAAAAGGGGGGGTTAAAGACCAGAAGTCTTCACAAGGTCCCCAAAAAGCTTTTAATGGTGGGAACTCCCAATCTTCCAAAACGAAAGAAGGCCCAAAGAAACCATGGTGCAACGCCTGTAAGCAGAATAGTCACTGGACCAGTGACTGCACCAAAAAGGAAACAACTCCAGCCACCATTGCCCCTAAGGCAACTGTTCCCCCTAATTCAGCTACAAGTGGTGGTTCTCAGCACAAGGGTGTAGTAGGGTTAACCCTGGGATCTGAGATGGGCTCTGGCCTAGTCAGAGTGCCAAGTCAAGCTGTTTTAGTCTGTGATGGAGGCATGGATATGACCTCCCCTGTAAGTCCCAGTAACCTGGGCAAGTACAAACACCGTTTATAAATGAGAATAAAATGAGGCCTACAGGGACACAAGGGCAAGTGTCACAATGGTGACACCAGACTTTGTGGACCCTGGACAAGTCATATTAGGAGAGACTTAACAAGTGATCAATGCTAGCAATGCCAGGACCACTCATGCCCTGGCAGTTGTTAATTTCTCCTGGGGAGGGGTAACTGGCCCTAAGAAAGTTGTGATAAGTGCAGACCTCCCTGTAGAATGCTTGCTTGGTGATGACCTTAAAACTTCAGCCTGGTCTGAAGTGGAGTTTAGGACACATGCAGAAATGTTATGTTTCTCAGCACATGTTCTTGCAGTGACTAGTCACAGGTCAAAAAGTCTAACACTGGACAGGCCCTGGATTCTGGAATAATGGACCAGGTGCCTTCCAAGAAAAAGAGCAGTAGGGTTAAGGCAGTGCCTTCCCCCCTGACTCAGAGTGATTATCAGTCTTTTGAGGAAGCTGATTGTGAGCCTGAACAAGGAACTGTCCCAGAGGAGCTTGAGCCTGATCAGGTTGAGTTTCTGGGGACAGGAGGCCCTTCCAGGGCAGACCTGAGTCAGGCGCAGCAGAGCTGCCCTTCTCTTGAACCCCTCAGACATCAAGCTGCTGCTGAGGCTGCTGGGAATGCGAGTGGCACCCATAAACTTTATTGGGATGATGGACTCCTGTATTCAGAGAGTAGAGACCCCAATCCTGGTGCAGCCAGGAGGTTAGTCATACCTTTGGCATTCAGGGGCTTCCTATTGACACTAGCCCATGATATTCCCCTCGCAGGACACCTAGGCCAGAACAAGACTTGGGACAGAATTATCCCTCGCTTTCACTGGCCCCACATGTCTGAAGACACCAAGGAGTTTTGTGGCTCCTGTGTAACCTGCCAAGCCAGTGGTAAGGCAGGTGGCACTACAAAGGCCACCCTAATACCACTACCTGTGGTGGGGGTTCCATTTGAAAGAGTGGGGATTGACATTGTTGGCCCAATGGATCCTCAGCCAGCATCTGGGCACAGGTTTATCCTAGTGGTAGTGGATCATGCCACTAGGTACCCAGAAGCTATTCCACTTAGGACGACAAATGCACCTGTTGTGGCAAGAGCCCTCTTGGGAGTGTTCTCAAGAGTGGGGTTTCCTAATGAGGTAGTATCTGACAGAGGTGCAAACTTTATGTCCAGCTACTTGACTGCAATGTGGAAGGAATGTGGTGTCAACTATAAGTTCACCACACCCTATCATCCACAGTGCAATGGTTTGGTAGAAAGGTTCAACAAAACCTTAAAGGGTATGATTAAGGGTCTCCCTGAAAAGCTCAGGCGGTGATGGGATATCGTGCTACCGTGACTTATGTTTGCATACAGGGAGGTTCCTCAGAAGGGGGTTGGCTACAGCCCATTTGAACTTATGTTTGGACATCCTGTCAGAGGACCACTTTGTCTGGTGAAGGAGGGATGGGAGATATCTCTCAAACCCCCTAAACAGGATACTGTGGACTATGTACTTGGTCTCCGCTCCAGGACGGCTGAGTACATGAAAAAGGCAACTAAAAACCTTGAGGCTAGCCAGGAATTACAGAAAGCCTGGCATGACCAAAAGGCTGTACTGACTGTTTACCAGCCAGGACAGAAAGTGTGGGTGTTGGAGCCTGTGGCCCCAGCAGCTCTCCAAGACAGGTGGAATGGCCCCCACACTATTGTTGAACAGAAGGGAGAGGTTACCTATTTGTAGATCTTGGAACTCCCAGAAGCACACATAGGGTGCTTCATGTCAACAGACTGAAACCATATGTTGACAGGGCATACATGGGCTTGCTCATGGCTACTGATGAAGGACAGGAGGAAGAGAGTGGCCCTCTCCCAGACCTGCTCTCTTAGAACCCTGATGATGGATCAGTTGATGGAGTAGCCTTGACAGGCAGCCTCACTGATCAGAAGCAAACTGATTGCAGACAAGTTCTACAACAGTTTAGACATGTTTTCACTGACTCCAAGTCAGACTACCCGGTGCACTCATGAAGCGGACCCTAGGGACAGTCTGCCTGTTAAAAAAAGATTTACAGGAAACCTGATCATGTCAGGGACTGTATCAGGATAGAAGTCCAGAAAATGTTGGATCTGGGAGTAATTCAACCTTCAGATAGCCCTTGGGCTAGTCCAGTAGTCTTGGTACCAAAACTTCACACCCAGGGTGGTAAGAGAGAGATGAGATTTTGTGTTGACTACAGAGGTCTCAATGCAGTCACCAGGACTGATGCCCATTCAATACCCAGAGCAGATGAGCTCATAGATATGTTGGCATCTGCCGAATTTCTGAGCACATTTGATCTAACAGCTGGCTACTGGCAGATCAGACTAGCTGATGATGCAAAGCCAAAATAACATTTTCAACCTGGTCTGAAAAATGCACCTGCCGAATTTCAAAGGTTGGAGAACAAAGTCTTAACGTGCCTGGAAGACTATAGTGCAGCGTATCTAGATGATATTGCTGTCTTTAGCTCCACCTGGGAAGATCACCTGATCCACCTTAAACATGTTTTAGAGGCCCTGCAGAAGGCAGGCCTAAGTATCAAGGCTACTAAGTGCCAGATAGGGCAGAGGCAGGTTGTGTACCTGGGCCACCTTGTAGGGGGAGGCCAGGTTCAACCATTGCAGAGCAAAATCCAGACTATAATGGACTGGGTTTCTCCAACCACCCAGACTCAGGTCAGAGCTTTCTTGGGCCTAACTGGGTACTAGAGGAGATTTGTCAAGGGGTATGGATCCATTGTGACACCCCTGAATGACTTAACTTCTAAAAGAATGCCTAAGAAAGTTCAGTGGACATTTAGCTGTCAAAAGGCATTTGATGACCTGAAGCAGGACATGTGCACTGCACCAATTCTGCAAAGTCCTAACTACTCCAAAGAATTCATTGTCCAAACAGATGCATCTGAGTTGGGGGTAGGGGCTGTCACAATTGAGTAATGAAGGTCAGGACCAGCCAGTAGCTTTTATTAGCAGATGGCTGACCCTAGAGAGAAAGGTTGGTCAGCTATTGAGAGGGAGGCCTTTGCTGTGGTTTGGGCTCTGACGAAGCTGAGGTCATACTTGTTTGGCACTCACTTCACAGTTCAGACAGACCATAAGGCCCTCTCAAGGCTATAACAGATGAAGGGTGAAAACCCTAAAGTTTTGAGGTAGTCCATTTCCCTACAGGGGATGGACTATACAGTGGATCATAGATCTGGGAGTAACCATGCCAATGCAGATGGACTCTCCAGATATTTCCACTTAGAACAAGAAAACTCAACTGGTCAAGGTTAGTTTAATGTCCCTGCGTTGGGGGGTGGGGGGGTGTAGGAGAGTAGGATCTGCTTCCTATGGTTACCCCCACTTTTTGCTGTGTTTCACTGATTTATCGACTTTAGCCTGGCTGTGGCCCTGCTAATCAGGCCCACAGCCTAGCTGTTCTCCCTCTAAATTGATTACCTGTACATTAGGTACACTCCAGATTGGTTACTGGGTTACCCTTGTGAGTCCCTAGTATATGGTACCTTAGGTACCAAGGGCATAGGTACCCCAGAGGCCTACCAGGGGCTGAAGCATGTATTATGCCACCCCTGGGAAGCCTTCCAAATGGCACCACAGGTCTGCACTTGCAGCCTGGGTAAGGTGATGTAAGCACCCCTTACTTAGATATAGTATACCTATATATACCTATATATATAGACACATATAAACCTATGTCACTCCTATAGCAGGCCTTGACAATCCTGAAGGCAGAGTGCTTGGTTGTTTGTGAGAGGGTGCCCAAGCAAGAGCTGAGACCCGCTGCAGCTTTCGGAATCCCTTCCTTACAGATGTTCTATGATACATATAACAACAACAGGAGCAAGGACCCGCCAACCGTGTTGGGATTGGGGTATTAAAATGATAAGAACATATGGTATCCCAACTGGTATAATTCAAAGACAATTAGTGAGGATATGAGTACATTATCCACAAGGAAGCAAGGAGACTCTATATGATTATAACGTGCTCATGGCATCATTTATATAGACAAATGGGGAAAGAAAAAGAACTTAGCAGTTGTAACAGCACTGCAAAACATAGATAATACAATTGAAAACAACCCAAATTGCACGCGGTGTTCGAGGTGTGTGAGTGAAGACCAAAGGTAACGACGCAGGTGACAATGTGATCAGCGTGGGCGGCGCAAAGTGACTGGTGCATAAATATACGGTGAGTAATAGGCACAAAATGGTTCCAGGTGACTTCAGGAGTTAGTTTCTACTTCGGTTCAATGTACTGTTCGTGAACCACTTTGTGTGAAGCGCCTATGATTGCGCTGGAAGGTCGACGGCGTTTCGATCCACATGAATCGGGATCATCATCAGGACTGGGTTGGGTCGAAAGGCAGTGCAGAATCAGCGACGAATCTGCTGATGTGGGGGAGTGGGGTCCATGATTGTGGAAGAGGTAGTCAAGGGCTGCGGAGCAAACACGCATCAAGAGGGGGCCCAGAAGTATAATTTCTTCGCAACCGATCCAGCAGTGATCGGTGTGGAGAGATCTGTGGGGGCAAGAGACGCGCTGAAATAGCGCGTCCCTTGCCCCTACAGATCCAGTCTCTCCACACCGATCACTGCCGGATCGGTTGCGAAGAAATTATACTTCTGGGCCCCCTCTTGATGCGTGTTTGCTCCGCAGCCCTTGACTACCTCTTCCACAATCATGGACCCCACTCCCTCACATCAGCAGATTCGTCGCTGATTCTGCACTGCCTTTCGACCCAACCCAGTCCTGATGATGATCCCGATTCATGTGGATCGAAACGCCGTCGACCTTCCAGCGCGATCATAGGCACATCACACAAAGTGGTTTACGAACAGTACATTGAACCGAAGTAGAAACGAACTCCTGAAGTCACCTGGAACCATTTTGTGCCTATTACTCACTGTATATTTATGCACCAGTCACTTTGTGCCACCCACGCTGATCACATTGTCACCTGCGTCATTACCTTGGTCTTCACTCACACACCTCGAACACCACGTGCAATTTGGGTGTTTTTCAATTGTATTATCTATGTTTTGCAGTGCTGTTACAACTGCTAAGTTCTTTTTCTTTCCCCATTTGTCTATATAAATGATGCCATGAGCACGTTATAATCATATAGAGTCTCCTTGCTTCCTTGTGGATAATGTACTCATATCCTCACTAATTGTCTTTGAATTATACCAGTTGGGATACCATATGTTCTTATCGTTCTATGATACAGCCATACCATATACTCTTAAGTGCATTATAACCTTGGAATGGCTGCATCAAAAAATTTTGTGTTTGGTGTCAAACACTTTGGAATCCTACCCCCCCCCCTGCAAGTTCTGTTGGCAGGGGTAGAATTCCACCCTTCTAGAGGGAGAAGACATGTACACACTTACCCGGTAAATGTTTTAAAGAGCCCTAGCATCACAAAATGGATGCTTCTGCCACAGACACAATTCTGACCTCCTGCTGCTGAATGCAACTCCGGCAGGGGAGGCATGAACAATGGGTTTCCTGCCCAGCGAGGAGCTAGCACAATATACAGTAGGAAAAAAACCTCAATACTAATAACATTGAACTAGTCCCACACAGACAGCATCACAATTATATACCTTTTTTTGTATTTTATTTTCAGAAAATATATATATCATTTCTTTTACTATATAATCAATAATTTTTCAATAAATATCAGACATAAAAATCATACAATTAAATATGACTCACATCCAGATCCAATTTGTGCGAGTCCCAACATAGACGAAGCATTAGAAAATGACGGTGCATGTCTCAACAATCAACAAATACAAAATAATATATACATACACAACCACAAAAAATAAAAAAAGTTACAAATCAAAGAGAAAAATACAATTTTACAAAAACAAAACATACATCATAAGCATACACAACCACAAAAAAAATGCGCCGACGCGCGTTTCGGAATTTCATGTACCATCCTTCCTCAGGGCGCTAATGGTGTATTTACAAATTTTGTTGATCCTTATACATTAACTTTATTTCACAAGGCAATAAATACTCGAAGTAGAAGCTTCGTCACTCGAGTTGGCTGGACATGAGCAGCATCTCCCCAGACAGGCTTTAGTGTATTGGGGCAGGGTGGGTTGCATTCAGTGAATGCTTTCCAGACAGTGCCTGGGGCACACAAGGTGTCCCTGTGCATTTCCCAGTTCAAACCGGTTACTGGGGCACTCAGCCCCAGCTCTGGCACAAAACTGGACAAAGGGGAAGGTGTGTTAACACCCCCTCCCCAGGTACTCACATAGGTGGGACCCTAGAGTTAGTCCAACCCCTAAACTTAGTATAAGTATAGGAACCCAGTCCCTAGGACTTTAGAGTACCCTGGACGAAACTCTGAAACAGAAATCTTGGACTTTTGACATTCCATATCGACTGGAAGACCAAAGGAATCTCCCTTGGGGTCAAGGAGTGACCCCCCCTGGTCAAACAGGCACCAAAGAAGCATCTTGCCGGTCTGCATTTTTGAGACTCCGCCGGATCCCGAAGAATCTGCGACACAAGACACGGACTTCCAGACATCTCTGAGGCTGACACGAGTCCCCAGTAAAGCTGAGACCTGTAGCTATCACATGACACGTGGGACCGGAACTCCTGGACATCCTGCACATTTGCTAATGCATCGACTTCCCGAGCTTTCCCGAAGTTGTGCATTGGGCTACTTTTAGTCCGAGCCCTGAGCACCTTTTGCATCGAAGATTGTGGGCCTACACACCACAAGTGTTTTGTGGGCCCGCTTTCGGCATTTCCGCTCGAGGCTCCTTCGCGATCCCTAGTCTGTTGACTGGTGGGTCGCCACAAAGGTAAATTCTTTGTTTCTTGGGCTTCCCTGGTTGCTGGTTTCTCTAGATGTGCCCTGACACCCTTCCAAAAGGTGAGTCCCTCAGACCTTGCTGGTCTGCTCTGAAGCCAATCTTGTCATCTTGCGTGGTTGCTGTTGCCAAGGCTTGTTAGGTCCAATCTGGATACCGACGCAGCAGCACTCGACATCCGACGTGGGACAGTTCGAATCCAGCTCCTGGTTGTCGTCGACACCTCCTGGACCTCGTAGCTGAAGCGTCAAGCTTCACCTACATCACCTTAAAGCACCCAACATCGGATGCCATCTTCTTGTCGCCTTCCTGGTCACTGGCTAGTGACCCAGACTCTGTTCCCTCTGCTTTCAGGTTCTTCGGATCTCCGATCCACCCTTGGATTCATCCGGACACTTTTCTCCTGGTCGCCTGCAGCACTTCTTTGCAGCTCTCCATTGGAAACGACGACAAAACCCAACACGAAAAGACACCTATACACCCGGCTTCCCTGGGTGAGGTAACACGAGTACTTCAGTGCTCCCATGGGTCTTGACTCTCGAAGTGTCCAGTACTGAGGGGGTTTTACCGTAGTCCACTCCTAAGTGTCCTTAAACTCTAAACTTGTAACTTTAACTTTCTCAATAAAAGTACATGGTGATTCACAGCTGTGTTTAGACACTGCACGCGTCCCCCGTGGGTCTCCTGCGTCCCTACCTTGGGTGGTTCCTGGTTGCCCCAGCGGTTCTATAGGCCCTAGGCCTTGTCTCTATGCTTAGAGCGGTACTTATACCACTTTCTTGGTATATGGTTTCTGAGGCCCCTAGGGCAAAACGTATACTGTAGTAATTTACTGTGTGCTATTTAAGTTCTTGTATTGTACTTTTACTTCTAGCCTCATAAAGAGACTAGAGGGTTGTGTTTAGAATAAATAAATATATTTTATATATATACCTGGTGTGGTTCTCCTTTCATTTTAATATTCACGGGTTGATAGGCTGGTAAAATAAGCTGCTTTACATTCCTTCAAGACTTAGCCTGAAGGCTGCTCTCCACAGCTACCACTAGGAAAGCTTTCTATAAAGGTTGTCTTAAACCTACCATCAATAAGGGTCGTTTGGACTGGTGCAAGGTGCCCACTAGAATAGTGGACATCATATGCCAGGCCAACTTCTCACAGAGGATACTGGAATTCCCTCCCTGTTGAAATCAGCTCCGAGCTTTAAGAAGCTCCTTAAAACTTGGTTGTTTAGACAAGCCTATGATTAATTCCCTTGGGTCCCGGCACCTCTCTATGTAGTGCCATAACCAATCTGGTGTACGTGCGATTTACAATTTTTTTTAACATAACATTTTACTTAGCTGAGATTTATCCAGCACCAGAGTACGTGATTATTTCTCAGTCTATGTTCAAAAATATATGAACCTTACAGGGGATTTCATAATTTCAAAAGTTTACTTGCTTCATTAGATTGAGCAAGTGAAGCCTTTTGTAATGATTTCTTTTTCTCACATTTTCTGAAATACATTGGTTGAAAATGTGCAAAGTTATCTCACATGGACTGGAAATGGATATGTTTGAGACATTATAAACCAAGCATTTCTTTTTCTTTCTGAACCTTTAGGTTATATGCACATAATTCACAGGAAGGTTGTCCAGAAATATGTGTGAAAAACAATTCCTAGGCAATCATATTAGATACAAAATATGTAGGCGGAGGGTATCACAAAAACCAATGACAGATAACAATGTACATAAAGTAAAGTTTCATATTTTAATACATCATCAGTTAAAATTAAAAACTATAATACATTCCAATAATAACTCAAAGTCTCAATTCATAAAATCAGGTAAAAAATACACAGTCAATAGGCAATAAAGTTATACAATCAGTAATAAATCAGACAGTGATAATCTAACAAGAAAAAACAATAAATTATACAATAATATTACAACAGAGCCATGTTTTTAATTTCCTGCGGAAGGTGAGATGGTTAGTTTCCTGACGGAGGGAGAGAGGCAGGGCGTTCCATAGTTTGGAAGCCTTGTAGGAAAAGAGACGGCCTCCCGAGCGGGGAGGTCGGGGAACTGTTTTATTGTTGGCTCTCATTAACAGACAAGTGTTCACAAATTGAGGACTTGTCTGGGATCCAACAAGTCAATCCAGACAGACCAGAAGGAGCTGTGGTTAAGAGGCCGGTTGGAGAACCGACTGACTTCGAAATATGAGGGTATCAATGGTACCCCGAGACACGAGGTTGACTCGGCTGGATCCAAAGAACTAGAGGCAACACAGTCAAAGAGACCTGGCAAGGAGTAACATGGAAGGGTGGAATGATATGAGAGATGTCCTAATGATAAATCTGGCCATATGGACCATACAGTGCATTGTACTTTGTTACGTGAAAGTTCTACATGTTGGTGATTTGTAGTGGCTAGTGGTGTGATGGAAAGCATTTGCATTGTGACAAAGAAGATTCACCATTACTGCTCTAAAATAATATGTGAAAGTCCAATATGTTGTTGATTTTTTAGCGCCTAGTAGTGTGACGGAAAGGATTTGCATTGTGAAAAAGAAGATTCACCATTACTGCACTAAAATAATTATCTCATAGAAGTAGTGAAACATGTGAGTTGTTATAGCAAATTATGTGGTGTAAATAATCAGTATGTAGATAAAGTACAGCCATGTCCAGTAAAAGGAACTCTAGCATGGGATATGATGACTAAACAAGCGATGGAGACTGGGCTGTTTTTGGAATTATGGCATGATTATACTGAAAAGGAGTTTTCATTACAGTTTTCATGGAAAGGCACTTTTTATGATGAATTAAATTATCTAAGGGAAGGTATGTTTAAGAAAGAAAGGAGGAAAGTGAGACTATCGCAGTTTGATCTGCTGAATAGGTGGGAAAAATACACTAGGCAAAACATATGAAGGAAGTAACTAAGATGGAAAGGGAGAAAGAAAGCAAGGGAATGTGACAGCAAGAAAGGGGTTCATGAATTTTCTTAAGAGATGAGAGAATATATGAAGGAAATACAAAGGAAAGTATGCATTTGTGGTATATAAACCAGAACAGATGGCCTTTGCTCCTTCCATTTCGGAGGACCCTATAATTTTGCACATTTTCACTAAAAGATCACAGCTGGCACCATATGACACAGCCACTGATCAGTTATGGCAAACACGTCATATCAGAAGCCTTCGGTTCCTGCATTAGAAGAACAGGGAGACTCAATGGAAAATGACCCTCCTTTTCCTCCTTTCCCTATTTGCAGCCTACAGGGGGGACCTGTTGCCAGTACTAAATTATTAAGAAGTACCATAATTCCTGAAATGTGAGGTCAAATTAAATTATTCGTTCAGAACTGCATGGAACATGGCACTATGCAATATGCAGATAAGGAGGATAGGAATTTGAACACCTGTGAAAATGCAGTGAAAAACTCTATAATACAAGAAATGGGAAAGGTTATACTTCCTTTATGCATTAGTTATAATTTACTAAGGTTTAAACAGGGTCAGCTGCAGGACCTGTAGCTGTCCAATAATTTCGCCCACTATGACAGTGAATCCGAGACATTTGGCCTGATACACGCTGAATATGACTATAACACAGTGTTTGCCCTATATCTTTAATGGGTTGAGGAGTACCAAATGTTATGTGCTTCTATGATGACCCCTATGAGTGAAGTGCCACGCTTTGATGCCCATTACCCTTGTAATCATGTACATGTCCTATGGACTAAAATGGAACTCATTGCTTTTTCCAAAGACTACAATGGTAAACACTGATCAATGGTATGGAAGGACAGAAAAGATATTGTGCTTAGGCCAGTTAACATTGAATGACTGAGACCAAATGTCTTCCTGCATTCTCCCTCCTGATATATGGAAGAACACTTTGAAGATGTTGACTAGACCAAATTTAATACTACAGGAGATGACACAAAACTGATTGTCAGGAGACTGATGAAATAGCAGTCCGGCCAGGCAAATGAATGGTTAGATTGCAAGAGTTAGTGCCTCGTAAGAGATTAGATTGGACAGAACTGTAAACAAGAAAAGAATGATAATGTAGCAGCCTTCTTCTCCCGTATACAAAAGGTGTTCTCTGCCCATAGAGGGATGGATTCTGCTGAAGAGGGGGCCCAACATGCCCTTCCCCGTTGTTTTATAAATAGCCTCAAAGAATGTATAAGAATATCCATCCATACTAATGAGCCAACATGGGGAGTAAAGCCACTAACAGATGTATTGGCCATTGTTCAATAATACGCCGCGGACAGGTACAGGAAGACCAGAATAGGGATAAGAAACACCAGAAGTTAAAGAGTAAAATGTTGCTTCGGCAACTACAGCAAGGGACAGGCAGGTCAAAATTCCGGGGGCAATGGGGGGAGAACAATGAGATACTCTGCACCAATTTACGGACCCCAGAATACCCAAATAGATAATGGATGTCACAATTGCAAAGACCCTAAGAACTGGATTAGAGAGTGCCCATTACTACAGAAAACAAATACAGTGCGCTCCACATCATGAGTACGTGCCCAAGGGAGCTACAGAAATTATTTTAACAGTGTCACAACAACATAATGATATGCCCAATAATGTCCCCTAAGCCGAATATTATGCTAAGGACACCACTAATTGGGGACAGCAACAAAACTACTTTGACAGACAGGCAGATGGTAACTGTCCCCTTGCCTGATTATGATTTTGTCCAGTAGGGAAACCTGGGAGGGAGTGAGGAACAGGTGTAGAGCCCAGTAAATCTGAGAGGGACATATATTGAAACAATGGTAGAAGGACAAAAAGTAAAATTCCTCCTGGACACTTGGGCCACTACGTCCCCCATTTCTTGAAAGATAACTCAACGGGCACCCCTCTCGGGAAGTATAATAAATCGGTGGATTTTTCTAACATCCACATACACACCCCTGCCTCCAGCCCACTGAAATATACCATGGCCCAATAACTGACAAGCATTTTTTTCTGTTAACAGATAGTTGTCCCCTTAACTTGCGAAGTATAGACTGACTTTAAACATTGCATGCAACAATAAAATGCACTTCAGATGGCATATATCTTTAAAGTACCAAAAACCCTCTTTTTACCACTAATATCTACTTCACTCATGCCCAAACTACATGCCCTGAATGGGTGTTTGACAAAGTAGACAACAATGTTTGGACCTCCGGTAAGAACGATGTGGGACATATGACAATAGCACCTGTCTGAATAACAGTGAAACAAACGTTTCCTCTCCCGTGAGTGCCACAGTACAAAATATCATCAGAAGGGGGACAAGGAATGAAAATAGTGATACAGGACTTACTTAGAAAGTGATAAGAGACATACAGGGCTCCCCATGCAATAGCCCAATCCTCCCTTTATTAAAAAACGGTGATAGGTCTACTAAGGAAGATGTTTGGATCTTTGTGATTTTTATTCGCTGGTACTAACAGCACAATTAGACACCTTTCAGTTGATGCCAGCCACAACTCTCATATAATACATAGGTGAATTACATTTTGGGTCAGCACCAGCAAAACACACTGCAGTTCTGACACCGTTCACTGTTACCTTTCCTTGGTACACATGGCAAATAGGTATCTCTCACTTAAATTGCAATTTGTTCAACAGGATGTTGCCTATTTAGGGCACCTCCTGTTGAAGGGAAAAAGGAGAATTGACCCTCAAAGAGTGAAAGCTATATTGGACATTCAAGCCTCAACAACACAACAAGCACAAGCATAGCTGAGTATGGCGGGCTATTAAAGACAACTGATCCCTAACTTTTCCCTTCTTTACAAACCTTCAACATGGTTAACTGACCACCAACAACAAGATGGGTGCACACTTGCTGCTCTTACACAACAATAGGGTGACTGGAAATTACTCTGCACTTATCGTTTTTACCAGCATGCCTGTGTGCAACTGCAGCAGCAGCTGTTTCCCTATAAAAAGCAGAAATATTGATTTTAGGACGCTATGTACATCTATATTTACTTCACTCTCTCGATATATTGTTAAACAAAACACAAAGTCAACATCTGACAAATGTCTGATCAACACAACCGAAGAACCGAGGCTTAAATTGAAGGTGATTGACAGCACACTACGGGGGATTCACAGCACGAAATATAACTAATCTCCATTGGAAGGCCTGCTCCATTGGTATTGATACCACGTCATATTTTAACCCTGATAAAGTCCTATTATGGACGAAATGCGTTGGCTGGGCTGATGCATGTATTCATTCTTCTAACTGTGAATATAAAAGCAACATAACTGAATTCAAGAACTATCAAGACTCCCGTCCACATATGTTTCATTAATGCCATTATTTAAAAGATTATATTGAACTTTACACTAGAATTGCTTTAGATATTAGTGTGCTTGATACAATCTTTGTTTTCATAATTGTGGTTATTATGAAATTTACAAAAGCACTGAATCCTGAAAATTTACAATTATACACAATAGAAAAACCTGCAAGACCTAGCACATAAATAAACATAAAACTTTCATAGAAAGTTTTCTTATTCAACGTTGCTGACGCGCCAACCACTTCTTTTTGCTGCATGCAGAAAACAGAGAAACTTCAGATAAATCAGAATAAACATGATGAATACTCCCAGACTTAGTTACACTGCACATTTTTATTGCAACTCTTACTGTCGAAGGCTATGAGCACTGGAAAACAACACTGATCATATTTTAACTGAAATGATCCAGAATGGTATTTTCAATTTGGCTGTATTCAGAATGGTGTTTTTTCATTTGACTGTATGTGATTTTAGTGTAAATCCCTATGGCTTCATGATACATACATGTTTCTAAACAGTGATTCATGTCATGTTATGCCTACATGTTAACTGTGCAAAAAAATGACATTTTTTATTCCTCCTTGTGAAAAATATTGTTTTGAAAGTGTGCTTTAAAAAATAGATTTGATAGATTATGCGCATTGGCAAATTAAAAAGAGCTCCTTAGGTATTTATGTACGAGCAGGAGGGCTAGCGTCTGGTATGGTATTAAGGTCGAGTGCACCAAACCATTCTGCATAGAGAGAGGCGTCAGGCTGGTCTGTGACCTTGCACCTTTCCTTTTCACTCTATACATAAACAGCTTATGTTGTGTGCTAGTGGATAGGTGCAGGTACCTAGCCCCAAATTGGCCATCACCCATTTCGGCCCTCCTCTACACAGATGACGTGGTTCTAATGGCCCATACTCCGTTGGGCTTACAGGATTTACTTACCAACTTTGTTATCTATATGCAAGATCTATGTCTATTTGTTAACCAAAGTAAATCGTTCACTCTGAAATGTGGGACAAGATCTACTAAATGCAGTGAGATAGGGATTAATGGTACTAAGATTTTCTCTACATCTACGTTTCCGTACTTGGGCATTTTGCTTAACAAAGAGGCCTCACAGCAAACCATCCTAAATCATGCTATTATTAGGGACTGCCTTGATTCCTTTTCTACTTTCCATATTGCATGGTTGAAATATATCAAATGTCTTTCAGGAGAACTGAGGCACCGGAATATTTCGACCATCCCGAATCTCTGGAAGGCATTAGTATAAAAGAATTAAAAGCGAATTGTATGTCCTTGTTTGAGCTTTACAGGCTGTGTACTGAACTGTTGAAGCCAAGAGTACTGAAGAACCAAACCATGTTGACTACGTATGAAGTGCAGCCCTATCTCAAACATATACTGAATTCTAGGCACCCGTTTGTTCTCACTTGTTATAGGTTGAACGTTTTTCATTGCTTTACTAGCTTCCCCACTGTTAATGATTGGTCTTCATCTTTAGAAAAATGTCCTTGTGATAAGGTGTCATCTCAGAGCCCTCAAGCATATTGGTTTTTTGTGTACACTCTACATTGCCCAGAGGAAGCATTTTACTGTCGCTCTCCTCAGAGCTTTCAATTTTCAACACTGTAGACCTGCGCACCTTTTCTTGAAACTTTACCTACAATTCATATATGTTGTATAAGGTGATACTTTTTTTGGGCTGTGATTAACTGTAGAAAGAATATCCAATAGATGTAAACTCTGCTTGTAAGCTTGTTACTAATTAAGGAAGAAGAAAAGAATTCACACAAACGTTGAGTTTGTGATCCATGCGTTACATGCATATATATTTTTTTTCACATCACTGGCCATCACAATAATAATTAGGTTTTACTAATTATGTACATTATGAGTTAACTTGCATATAGTTATTTTCTAACAAAAGTCTAACATTATGGATGTTTTTATTCATTGAACTCTCCTTTTAACATTGAACACACTGAAAATGAGTACAAACTTTATTGGAATTTGAATTCTTTTGACTAAATGAACAAGTTACTTACCTTCGGTAACGATATATCTGTAAGAAACAGTAGTTAGTATTAGATTCCTCACCTTAGAATATCCCCAGGCGTCAGTCTGGATCCGGAAACTTTTGCGTAGCAGTACCCCTGCGCGTCGGTAGGCGTCGTCTGCAGGCGTCCCCTGCGGCTCCGCGTCGTCGGCGTCGTGCGCCGTGATGACGTCGCTGGAGTATATAGACGCCGCCTCCGCGCGCTGACGTCAGTTCTTTGCACACAGCTTTTCCGCGCCAGAACACGCAGAGCCATGTGAGAACTAACACTGGTGCCATGTGAAACTAGGGCCCTGAAAGGGATGTCCTTAACCCTAGGTATCAGTTCGCAGAACGGGGAGGATGGGTGGGGCGGTAAGGAATCTAATACTAACTACTGTTTCTTACAGATATATCGTTACCGAAGGTAAGTAACTTGTTCATCTGAAAGAAACAGGTTAGTATTAGATTCCTCACCTTAGAATAGATACCCCAGCAATACCAACCCCGGTGGTGGGTCTGCGAACCAATACAAACCTACACCAGAAAGTCCTGGAGGACCGAACGGCCAAAGAAGCCATCCCTCCGGACTTGACTGTCCAGGCAGTAGTGCCTCGCAAAGGTGTGCAGCGAGGCCCACGTAGCCGCCTGGCAAATGTCCTGCAAAGGGACTCCCCGGCCCAGGGCAGTAGTAGCCGCCGTGGCCCGAGTGGAATGGGCCCTCAGCCCAACAGGAGGCTCCTTCCGAGCCAAAGAGTAGCATGCTTTGATGCACAGGACGACCCATCGAGAAATGGTCCGTTTCTGTACCGCCCTTCCCTTCTTCTCACCCACGTAGCCAACAAACAGTTGGTCATCCACCCGGAATTGGCGTGTGCGATCCATATAAAATGAAAGCGCACGTTTTGGGTCCAGACGATGGAGCCGCTCCTCATCTTTTGAAGGATGCGGAGGCGGGAAGAAGGAAGGCAAGGTGATGGACTGCCCGATGTGAAAAGCAGAAACTACTTTGGGCAGGAAAGAAGGTCTAGTTCTAAGAACCACCTTGTCAGGATGAACGGACAAGAAAGGAGGTTTCACAGAAAGAGCCTGGAGCTCACTCACTCTCCTGGCAGAGGTGATGGCAACCAGGAAGGCCGTCTTTAAAGTGAGAAGACGGAGAGGACAGGAATGAAGCGGCTCAAAGGGAGCGCACATCAAGAAGGTCAGAACCAGGTTCAAGTCCCACTGAGGCATCACGAACGGAACAGGAGGAAACATGTGCGTGATGCCTTTCAAGAATCTCAGTACAATAGGGGACTTGAACAAAGATGGCTGATCAGGTAGCCTTAAGAAGGCGGAAAGGGCAGAAAGGTAGCCCTTGATAGTGCCCAGAGCAGAGCCCTGCTGGGCAAGAGAAAGAAGGAAGAGGAGAACCTCAGAAAGGGGAGCAGAGAGAGGATCCACAGCCTTTGCTGTGCACCATGCCACAAATCTGTTCCACCGGCAGGCGTATACCGACTTCGTGGAGGG
The DNA here is from genome assembly GCF_964261635.1 of Lissotriton helveticus. Lineage (NCBI taxonomy): Eukaryota > Metazoa > Chordata > Amphibia > Caudata > Salamandridae > Lissotriton > Lissotriton helveticus. The sequence goes on from NC_136057.1 coordinate 1,614,022,852, forward strand.
ACGCCTGGCTGCCAGAATCACATCACAGACTTCAGGAGGCAAGTCAAATGGCCTCAACTGTCGCCGCTCAATCTCCAAGCATGGAGGTGGAGACTGGACAGGTTCGGGTGGAGGACCGTCCCCTGCTGCTGCGACAGAAGGTCCTCCTGAAGGGGCAGGCGGATCGAGGGACCGACTGACATGCTGAATAGCTCGGGATACCAGTACCTTCGAGCCCAGTCCGGAGCCACAAGGATAACTTGGGCCCGGTCGCGCCTGATCTTCTTCAGCACTCTGGGCAGAAGTGGTATAGGCGGAAAGGCGTACAATAGACCGCAACTCCACTCGCGCCGAAAGGCGTCTCCGAGCGAGTGCCGTCTTGGAAACTCCAACGCGCAGAACTGATGACATTGCGCGTTCTCTTCTGTGGCGAATAGATCTAACCAAGGCTCTCCCCATTGCAGAAAGAGGCCTTTCGCCACGTCCGAGTTCAGACGCCATTCGTGATCCACCGAGCACCGACGGTTGAGTTCGTCCGCCCTGGCATTCAGAGAACCTGCCAGGTGTCGAACCGTCAGAGTCACGCCCTGACGTTCCAGCCATTGCCAGAGACGCAGGGCCTCCTGGCAAAGGGTCCACGACCCCACTCAGCCCTGTTTGTTGCAGTACCACATGGCGGTGGTGTTGTCCGTGAACACCTGCACTACACTCCCGTTGACAAAGGGGAGGAATGCCTTCAGTGCTAGGCGAATCGCCCGCAGCTCCAACATGTTGATATGGAGCCGGGACTCCGCCGGAGACCAGATGCCTCTGATCTCCGCCTCTCCCAAGTGGCCTCCCCAGCCCTGGAGGGACGCGTCCGTCACAACTACGTGCTCCGGTTGGGGAAGGGAGAGGGATCTGCCCCTGACCCAATCGCGGTCCGTAAGCCACCACTGCAACTGTCTCGCAGTGCCCTCCGAGATCAGGACGTGGTCGGATAGGTTGCCCTGATGCCGGGCCCACTGAAACTTCAGGTCCCACTGCAGAGCCCGCATCCGCCACCTGGCGTGATGCACCAGAAGGATGCAGGAGGCCATCAGCCCCATAAGCCGCAGCGTCAACCTGACCGAGACCAGGGATAACGGCTGAAAGATGGGAATCAAAGCCTGAATATCCCAGACCCGCCGTTCCGGAGGAAAAACCCGAAACTGCGCTGAGTCGAGAACCGCTCCGATGAAAAGGAGCTGTTGAGAGGGGCACAGGTGTGATTTCGGCACGTTGATGGAAAACCCCAGCTCGTGCAGGAGGTCTGCCGTCACCTGGAGGTGGTGGACGACTGTCTGGGGCGAGCCCGCCTTCAACAACCAGTCGTCGAGGTAGGGGAAGACTGAAACCCCTAACCGGCGCAGATGAGCTGCGACCACCGCCATCACTTTCGTGAACACCCGTGGGGCGCTGGTAAGGCCGAATGGGAGCACGATAAACTGAAAGTGCTCGTGGCCTACCGTGAACCGCAGGTAACGCCGGTGGGCCGGCAGGACGGGGATGTGAAAATACGCATCCTGCAAGTCCAACGCTACCATCCAGTCTTGCGGGTCTAGAGCAGCCAAGACCTGAGCCAAAGTCAACATCTTGAACTTCTCCTTCCGGAGGAAGCCGTTGACGTTCCGTAGATCCAAGATAGGACGCAGGCCCCCCTTGTCCTTCTTGGGCACCAGAAAGTAGTGGGAGTAGCAACCACACCCTACTTCTGGCCCAGGAACGCGCTCGATGGCCCCCTTGGCCAAGAGGGCCGTAACTTGCTCCTGCAGAAGTGTCAAGTGGTCCCCCGACACAGTGGTTCTGCGGTGGCATGGCTGGAGGAGTGGTCTTGAAGGGGAGGGAGTAGCCCCTTCGGACGAGCTGCAGCACCCACCTGTCCGAGGTGATAGTGCGCCAGCGGGAGTGGTGATGGCGAACCCTGCCACCCACTGGCGTCACATGGGCCCGAAAGCCCAGACTAGGAGGATTTGGAGGCTGCTGCGGGGGGAGGTGTGGCCTGACCTCGCCGCTGTCCCCGACCGCCACCACGGCGGAATCCACGGCCGCCACCGCGTTGAGAAGTGTTCTGCGGTGCGTGGCTGGCAGCACGTGTGGGACCGCCCCTTCCGTGGCCACGAAAGGAGCGAAACGAACCCGTTTGCTGGCGCTGGGTCGAGAGACCCAAGGACTTGGCCGTGACCCTGGAGTCCTTGAAGCGCTCAAGCGCGTTGTCCGCTTTGTCGCCAAACAGGCGACTGCCATCGAACGGCATGTCCATCAGGGCATTCTGGACATCCGGCGAAAAATTGGCGGATCTCAGCCAGGCGTGGCGACGAATCGCCACCGTCGTGGACATCGCTCTGCCCAGCGAGTCGGTCGTATCAAGACCACACCTGATCGAATACCTCGCCGCATCCCGGCCTTCAACCATAGTCTGGCCGAGCTTGTCCCGTACCTCCTGCGGGCATTGCGGCAGACACTCCGCGACCGTATCCCACAGAGAGTGGGTGTAGCGGCCCAAGAGGCATGCGGTATTGCAAGACCGCAGTCCCGCACTCAGGGACGAGAAGACCTTCTTGCCAAACTGGTCATACCTCTTTGACTCCCGGTCGGGCGGGGCCGACGGGAATGCGGATTGGGATGTGGAGGCCTGGATCACCAGACTCTCAGGGGTGGGATGGGTGGACAGAAACTTAGGGTCGTCCGAACACGGACGGTGGCGCCTGGCAACGTTCCTGTCAACAGGCGAACCTGAAGCGGGCCTGGACCACGTGCCCAACAGAACGTCCGTCAAGGCTTCATTAAACGGCAGCAGAGGCTCCTGTGGGCATGACTGCGGTTTGAATACCTCGGTGAGGATGTTAGGCTTCACCTTTGCGACGGGGAGCTCAAGGTGCAAGGCCTTGGCAGCCCTCATCAGCACCACAGAGTAGGCAGCCCCAGCCTCTGACGCCACAGTGGGAGGCGAGACAAAACCAGGGTTAGGCGATTCGTCTAGACCACTGGCATCACCCAAGTCACCTGTCCAGTCCACGTCGTACTGACAGTCGCGTGTCAGAGGGTCCTCAGACCCCTCCCAACCCTCTCCATAATCTCCATCATCTCCGTACTCGGATTCGACGATGTAGACCGGCTCCTCGGGGTCAATGGGCCCCATCGGCGCCGGACTCGGCGTCGGGCGACGCCGGTCCGACTCCGCGTCCGGAACTGGAGAGGAAATGGGGGTGGCGCCGCCCGGAGCCGGCGCCGGAGCCCCGACGCCGGCCGGAACCGGCGTCGGAGTCACGGCGCCGCGCAGAGGCGGCACTACGGGTTGCCCCGAAGGAATCGACGCCGGAGAGGCCGGGTGACCAGCCGGCGACGACCCTGAAGGGCCCAGCGGCGCCGGGGCCGGAGCCGCCGGCGGCGTCGGGGCCGGAGCACCCGACGGCGTCGGTGCAGGAGCACCCGAACCGCTTGGGCCCCCGGACGGGACCACCGGGCCCGCAGGCGCCGTAGGCCCCGTCGGAGGAGACAGCGCCCTCATGGCCGTGAGGAACTCCTCCATCTCCTCGCGCGACGCGCCTTGCCCAGGGACCGACGGGTATGGAGCAGGCAGCGTCGGCGACTCACGCGGAGCCGCGGGGGTGGGGCCACCCGAACCCCCGGCCGCATCGCACGAGCGTCGGGGGGAGTCGGGGGTGCGATGACGACGCCCCGACTTCTTGTGTCGCTTACCTGAGGAACCGGAGGAGTGGTGACGACTTCCGGAGCGCTCGCGGCGGCTCCGCGACCGTTCTCTCGACCGCTCCCTCGACCTCCGGCCGGACCGGGACCGCTCTCGACGCGGGGCCGACATCCGGAACTCGAGCAGCTTGCGGGACCGCTCCCGCCTAGCCTTGCTCGTCAAGGCCCAGCAGTCGACGCAGGACTCGACGTCGTGGTCCGCGCCCAGGCACCGGAGGCAGAGTCGATGGTGGTCGGTGACCGACATCAGGCGGTCGCACCCGTCACAGTTTTTAAACCCGGGCATCCTACCGGCACCAAAAAAGTTAGAAGTTATCAAAAAACTAGGTCAAAAGACCGGAGTACTGCTCTTCGGATCTGCGCTACATGGCGCGGAAAAAAGAAGAACTGACGTCAGCGCGCGGAGGCGGCGTCTATATACTCCAGCGACGTCATCACGGCACACGACGCCGACGACGCGGAGCCGCAGGGGACGCCTGCAGACGACGCCTACCGACGCGCAGGGGTACTGCTACGCAAAAGTTTCCGGATCCAGACTGACGCCTGGGGATATTCTAAGGTGAGGAATCTAATACTAACCTGTTTCTTTCAGATAATGTTCAACCATTGAATTCAGTGGAGAGCTCATGTCCACATCATCAACGGAAAAAACTAAGTCAACCATACTGCATCCCTATGCATGAAACAAACTGTACCTGTTTAGTTTTTTTCTGTTTTTTGAAACAGAAAGAGTTTTAAGTGAGACTGGCTGCGCTTTCTTCAGAAAAAAAATCTATTTCCCTTTTATTTTTCATTACACATAAAACCCTTGCTGATATTCCTTACATATGATGTTGCATATAATAGTGAATGTTTTTCTGATGTATTTTTCTTATCAAACAGGAAGATATAGTAAAGAACATGTCTTCCAGCGCATAGACCATTTTTTCAGTTCAGTTTGAAGATGTGTTATTGAACATGTATCAAGTGATGAATTGCTATCACATCAAATGTGTGTTTCTGGTATGTGCTTTTTTTTGTAAATGTATAATGAATATGTTAGATAAGCAAGATCAATCAAAACTACACATTCACTGATAATTTAGTGACTATTTTGCTCAGAAATGATGCAGAGAGGGCAATAAATCTTATGACTGTTTCCCTCTATAATTTTATTATGTTATGTATTTTTATCACTTGCTCTTAGACTTCTTTATTTTAGTTGAAGTTTTTAAACACGTACAAGACAGGTTCCACTTTAGCTATAGTTCCCATTTTAATTAGCCTATCCAGTTTGTTTACCTTTGGCCTTGAATCCATTCTAGGTTATGAAGGTCCTCATCTCAGACCATAAAGGCTGCCATCTTTGACAATGGAGGCTGCCATTGTTCCTCCAATTATGTAGAAACATAAACATGTTTGCCTTTAACATAAATGTTGTCATTGCCTATCTTTTCAAGAATTGTGAAAGTGTCAAAACATTCAGATATAGACATCAACAAATCTCCTAGTGTGACATCAGTTTGAGTCAGGTGCCTTTGTCAAAGTCACTGTTAGACACGGGTAGCGTGGTGCAGAGTGGGCGGGCCAAACTCCGGAGGAAATGTGTAAAGAATCCGCGCAGCACACACAGGCGACACACAAGGCACACTACAGAAAGAGAATCCACACCAGGTTAGGTAAAAAACAGTATGTGCATTGTAAAATAAACACATCAGAAGGGAATCACAGGTGCAGATAAACTGTGCCAGCCGGCACAGGGTAATAATTCACATGGGACTATTTACAAGGCAGGGCCAATGGGGCCGCTGACAGCATCATCACAAGTTACAAAGATAAGTATAAGGAATAAATGTAAAGTCCATCAGCTTTAGATAAGTAACCGCCGGTAGATACTGGCAAACCCAGGCATGTAGCATAAATTGCTTTAGGCCTATGTCAAATTGGCATTAGGCATGGAATGAAAACATCTCTGCCTCTCAATTGGCATAAAACATATCCGGTATTGAGGCATGAACCATGGGCCTAGAATGAAAATGTCAGGTCAACCTATAAACAGATTAGGGGCCAACCAACCTTAGACTGGGGCCTAAAACCTATGCGCATGAAGGCATACATCATTTTGGTATGAATACATTAATAGCATGAAGGCATCATCTCAGACTTCTCCTTAGTGTAACAAGAGAACGTTATGCATAACCGTATTAGCATAAATCACGTGGACATAAACATGAAGCACCCTAACATCCGTATTCAGCATCAATCACCTTTGCCATAGGCCTGAAAGGAAACCCAGCATGGTATAACATTAGGCAAGATCACCAGCATAAATATATTGGGCACAGCCACATTGGCATGGAAGCATTAAACCTAAATCACGTGGCATCTCCCTAGGCATCAATGCAGGATTATTAGGCATTACACATGTTAGCATTAGGGGGAATGAACCCATTAGGTATAAATCCCATTAACATGGGGCAGAAATCATTAGCCATGTAAGCATGGAACACATTACACATACATCATGGCATAGCCCTAGTAGGTCAGGCAGGGACACCCGGTATGCAGCACATCAGCCTAATCCTAAGTACATGGGGCATCTCAGTACTGCGAACATTAGAGTAGGACATTAACATAGTGGTGCATCCGTTGTAACCCCAAACATCACTACCCACTACAGTGCAGGGTAACCTCTGGCATCACGGCGCCTAGGGAGCCCCTTCCCTGGGGCCCTCAGATTACCAATGCCCCCAAACGTCACAACTGCCCACTGTCCAGCGGGGCAGTTGTGTCAGATAGAGTCAGCACAGGTCCGTTGGAGCCCCTCTCTAGGACTCAGGAGTCCGCAGACTTGCCCACCCTGCAGCTGCCCGCTATTAAGTGGGGCAGCTGAGGAATCAACTGTGCACTGGCACCGGGTGCTGGCACCGGCAATGTTCCCCGACAGATCCCCCAACCGCTAGCAGACAGAGCCCCACTCACCAGGCTCTCAGAGCAGGCTACAGAAGTCCGCTCCTAAGCCCCCTTTGCGTCTTCTTGGCCTGGCCACGGCCCGCTTCTCCTGCTACAGGCAGCAATAACGCAGGGTAGGCACCTGCGAAATTAGCATAAGGACCGCGGGGTGGGCTCCCGCTTTTAGCAATCAGGCAGGAGGGAACCTCACATGCCGGGGTTTCCTTATAGCGCTTTAGCAGCACCGCGCTGCAGGCACTAGCTCCTCTCTTCCTGCCAAAGCGGCTGGAGAAGTCCGGAGATGTAACGGTCCAGAGACAGTCAAATAGCGCCTCTCACCTCCTGGGCAATGGAAATCTAGCGCTCCAGGGACAACACATCAGCGCCTCTCTCTCCTGGCACTCCACAGGCAGCACTAACAAGGTGCTAGGGGGCCGGGGCACACCGACAATTCCAGTTTAGCGTTCCTTTCTTCTCCAGGAGCTAGCCAGCAGGCAGGGCACAGTTGTAGCGCTCATGAGGCACCAGGTAGGTGAGCACACAGGCTCATGAGGCGGTACCTCCTGGCAGAGTGTCCCCTCTCATTCAGGTCCACGCTCAGTCTGAGCACATGGTGGCACAGCCCCCCTATATATACACCCCTCCTCCCACCTACCAGAAAGGGCTAGAACGGGTCGTGGCTTGGACGCCGGGACAAATGGCGGCGTGAGGCTTTTCTCCTCCTGTGGCGACTGCTGTTTTGCAATCTTGCGACACCCCGAGCGCCTCAACAACGGGACTGAAGAGGTCCCCGTAAACTGGAGAGTGTGGTCCTACCTGGAAAGGTTTCCTGGATGGCTCCGAGATCGGACAATGTGACTTTCGACCTCCGTGCCCGTTCATAGATAACGGAGGCGCTGAGAACCGATGACTTTCACGAACACGAGTCGGAGCTCCTGAATATGCCCCGCATTGATCGCGCTCCACTCCTAGGACATTCCAAGAACCCCTGAGTGAGTACGCGGCGGCAGAGCGGCTCTTTGATGCCTAAACGCTCCTATTAGGTCACTACTGGGTCCCCGCGCGCTGCACACAAAATGGCGGGCACACCCGATATGTGTCGACCTCATCCCGGGCACAGATGGTTCCCGTAGCAGTGCCCCACTCAACACCATCATTTTACCCTCAGCTAGTGATCTGTGAGCCAGCGCAGTGAGAATTTGAGCGTATTCAAAGCCCCAACAACCGTGGTGTCGCCACATGTACGATCTCTACCCCAGCAAGATGGCGGACGGGTGCGCGACCGCGATTACCGATCACGCCTGATTTCCACCGAAAACTATTGCCCACAGGTGCCTAATGCCTTCTTCTGGGGGTATACAGAAAAGAGTAACGAGGTGTTGCTGCGACTTACTGATTTCCACGAGCTATGTCGAAATACGGCGCTAGCCTCACAGGATATTGCTTTGCCTGATATTGCTGCTCCATGAACGTCAAGAAGGGGGCAGAACAGTGAGAGTATAAAAGGGCGCGCAGATAGTGAATACGGGACACTATGCCTCAATACTGCTGACAGTGGAATACCAGGAGGGGGGCAGAGAGATGCAAAAAAAACGCAAAGTCATTCACCACACTGCAATTGGCACCTAATAAATGAGAGACGCTATGTGCTGGTACTCATTAGTGTAAGCGATGAGCCTCAGATGTGAGGGTGACCTAACAATCTGGTGATCTGGATACCTACAATTCTGGGCGAGATATTTGCATGCCTTATAGCCTAAAGTTTTATCTTAATGCTACATCACAGCCCCTGGTGACACACCACATGTTAGGAGACATGATCAAGCTAGGAGCAGAATGGTAAACGCACGTGACTCTATAAAGGTGAGCTAAGAATGCACCACTAACTGAGATAAAGGGCACCACCTATAGCGTCTCTTAATTCTGCGCAACGTACCTCTTCCTGAACCAGCGAAATAATTGTATGAGGTTACTGGTGATCTGTTTGAAGCTGCTGCTGACTCCTACTACACCGGTCTAGCCACAACCTCTAGGTGCAACACCTGTAATATAATCGAAGCAATCTCATAAAAAAGAGTTTCCCAGGGACCAGAAAGGACTGGGTATCAAATGATTATCAACAAGAAATTCCTTTCTGTGTAATTATTCTTTCAGTTGGTGACCATGAGGCTTACACATACAAATCATTAACCTTTGATTTACAGCTGTGACACTGGAAAAATATTATTGCTCCACACTAGAATAAGTTTTTTGTTCTCTCAAAATTTATTTTCATAGAATTTTTTTTATATTTAATAAAACCATGTTCAAAAATGCATTCAATATATACTTGGGTGCTCTGGTACAATATTGCACAAACTGTCTAACAATTCCGTATTACGGTATCTACCTCAGAGTCACTCATTAATACTGTAAAATCATATAATTTCAAAATCACAAATTAAATAATGAACAGATACATTTCATATACATTTAAAAAGTCCCATTGTCGACGCGTTTCGGTGCGTTGGTTACAATTATAGCACCTTCCTCAGGACGGACAGAGTTAAAAACCAATTTAGTTCTTCTTTTTGTATTGGTAGGGTTGACGTCCTTCTATGAATTATCAGGACGACTGTATCATCACTAGTAAACTTTGTGATAAAAGCCACTTCAATTATGGGCCAGAGAAGTATAGAGTTTATTAAAAGCCAGGGTGACACGTAATCAATGGTGTCTTCATTCAAGCAGGAGCGTCTTTAAATGTGCGCCGCCTATATTCAATCGTTTGCCGTGCCAGTAAGGTTTACGCCTAATGATTATAGTCAGGCTGTCCACTTCTGCGCCTTTGCTAATGGTATCTTGATGTCGGTTAGAGCGTGCGCTGTAACTTGGCAGCCTGAATGTGACAACGCTATGCTCTTTTCTTTAAGTGCTGTGTGCACAGTGATAGTAGTGTCGATCTTGTAGTTGTTACAATGTTCTCTTGACCTCGAAATTACGGCGAACCTGCTTCTGGCAACGAACTGCTTCCCAAAGGCTGGTCTAGTGTGGAGCAATAATATTTTTCCAGTGTCACAGCTGTAAATCAAAGGTTAATGATTTGTATGTGTAGGCCTCATGGTCACCAACTGAAAGAATAATTACACAGAAAGGAATTTCTTGTTGATAATCATATAATCGAAGCAACCCTTTGCCGTATCAGTGTCACGGATCTTAGGTTGACTGTACCTATTAACACAGCTCCCAAGCGCCCAGTGGTGCAGCTACTTCTCGAGACAAGACCTACCCCCGGAGACAAGACTGTACCTATTGACGCAGATCCCAAGCACCCAGTGGTGCAGCCACTCCTCGGGACAAGACTCTCCTCTCTTCCTCGTCAGGAACAAAAGCCAACATGGGAGATAAGGAGACAACGAAAAACCTCAAACGCCTAAAGGCTGAACCACCAAACCCGGTATAGCCCATCAAAGGCAAGAAAGAAGTCAGCGAGACCATGGACATCATACTGAGCAGATTTGGAAGAAGTACGGGACTTGGCGAAGTCTACAAAAGAGGAGATTGTGGCCGTTAGGCAAGATATAAGAGATACTAACTCTAGGCTCACCGAAACCGAATCAAGGATTAGCCGTCTCGAGGACATAGAAACCAAAACCTGTGGGGCTCTCAGGCACCTCACTATAACCTCAGAACAGACAACAAAGAGACTCTCCGAGTTAGAAGATAGGAACCGGAGAGGAAACCTTAGAATATTTGGCATTCCGGAAGGTTCAGAAGAGGCTCACGGTTCATGTGTTGCCTTTTTAGAAACATGGTTCACGCAAGCGACCAATTTCACCTTCGCCCAACCACTGGAATTTGACAGGGCACATGGAGTTCCAGGCAGGATAACAAAAAAACAAAAAGGCCCGAGACCTATCATCTGTAAGCCCCTGAGATTCCAGCATGTGGAGCAAATACTGTCTTTTGTGCGTAAAAACAACCATGTCCTATGGAAAGCAAACAAGGTGTATATATCACAAGACTACAGCAAAGAAACTGTCGACGTGAGGAAAGCTTTCCTTGCAATGCGTCCACAATTGCGGTCACTAGGCCACCAGTTTGGATTTGTTGGCCCGACTAAGTTCCGGATGACCATGCATGGAGTCTCCCACATATTCACAGACCCGCAAAAACTCAAGCGACTACTACATAGTCCAGAGGAGTCATCTATGGACACAACATCGGTTGAAGCGGCTGGGGCATCTGCCTCTGGATATAAATGAGTATCCTTTATCCTTTATCTGTGTTGCCAATTCACTTCCAATATGATGTGTCCCTCAAAGACTCACTATGTGGTACAAACTGTAGTGACCTTTCTAAGTCCACGTCTAACACATCGCCTTAACTTCAAGACTTGATATGAGGGCCGACTGGTCATTAGTATCATACTGTTTCCTTGTTGACACCATAACTACTGTTGTTACGTTATACTTGTTCTCAAGTGCTCCACATGTATGATCCACTTGGAATGTTGGTGCATACCCTGCACCCTGTGTTCACCTTATGTGCAAACTATTAGTCAAATTAATAGTCAAACCTTTGACAGGCACCATTTTGCTATCTATAAATCACATGGATCCAAGCAATGCAATGAGACCAGATGCATGGTTCCGTTACTCGTTATTCATTGTCTCTAGTATTAGTTGATATTACTCTCTGATGTTCAAAAGTTGATATAGTTCCCAACCTTTGATATGATGCATATGTTGCCATGGAGGCGGCATCGCTGTTGTTTTTCCTAGTCACCATGCCCTACATCTACGTTTGGGGAGGGGTGGGCGGGTTGAGGGAGAGGGAGGGTGTGGGCGGGGGAGATGGGGTAAGGGGCGGGGTAAGGGTTTGTCCTTTTTCTTGTTTCTGGTTTTTGCTATTGTTTTTGCTTTTACTTTTACTTATGCTTTTATTTATACCTGGGTGCCTGAATCGTCCAGATGCTGCATATCGTTGCCAAAATCTACACATTACCAGTACTTCAGTGTTACAACCGATTGTTCTACAATCAACACTGTCCTCATGGTGGTTGCTGTCCAGTCAGGGCTGTTAGGATTGTTGCCCAACACGTTTCTAAAATGTCTATATATGGGTCCCCCAGTGTTACCTACGCCTTTGTACAGATACCCCTTCCCTGACCACGGATCTTTTTCTGTATTCACATGACGTCGTCCACAATTGATACACCCATGGGGGTAACGAAGGTAGGCAACCTGAAAATCCTCTCGCTTAATGCGTAAGGCCTTAATCAGCCTGTCAAGCGTCAGAAAATCCTAGACTACTTGCGTAGGCAGAAGGGTGATATTGTCCTGTTGCAGGAGTCCAAATTAGAAGCCAAACAATTCCACACGCTTAGGAACAAATTCTACACAGAGGTTGTGGGGTCGGAAGCAATCGCGAAAAAGAATGGTGTGGTGACCTTGATTGCCAGGAAATCCAATGTAGACTTAATCTCCTCCGTGTCTGACTCTAAGGGGAGGTGGATCACAGCTAAATTACATTACAAACGTTTATGCCCCAAACACATGCAACCTAACATTCTGGGCAGACCTTACGAAGCAGCTCGACACTATCCCTGACACACCCGTCCACATCCTGGCAGGTGACTTTAACTTGCCATCTGACCCCACCCTTGACAGGGACTCCAGGTGCCCCTTTCGCAGTAATAAGGCACATAAAGCTTTCACTAAGCTCTGTAGCAGGTTTCAACTGATAGACTCCTGGCGATTGCAAAATCCGGATGGGAGAGAGTATACATTCTACTCCCCTCCGCACGACTCGTTCTCCCGAATTGATTATTTATTTATTACAAAGAACGCCATTGCTAGAATTGAAGAAGCGACTATAGAACCAAGGGTTATTTCAGATCACTCTTGCATATCACTCACCGTCTCCAATATAAAACCAACACTCCGCCAATCGCTATGGCGCCTCAACGAGGAAATCCTCGAAAAGGAGCAACACAGGAACACTATCGAAGCCGCTATAAAAGACTATCTGGAAGATAATAAGAGGGGCGATACCACTGACTTGACGCGCTGGGAGGCACTGAAAGGGGGTTATCATTAAACTTAAATCTGCCATAAACAAGAATTATAACGTGGCCTTGGAGGCACTAGAAGAAGACATTTCTGCCCTGGAAGCTAGATACTTGAAGGACAGGAAAGAGGAGACACTGAATAAACTAACTAATAAAAAGTATGCTTACAATAAAATAATAAGCGAAAGAGCAGGGGTGTGGTTAAATAGGAAGAAGCGTTTTAAAATTTGCGACTCAAATAAGGCTGGGAAAAGCCTAGCAGCCTACCTTAAATTCAAGATTAAAAAAAATATGATCAGTTCTGTCTCAGATCAATCCGGAGTTGCCTGGTCCGACCCTCTCAAAATTGCAGAAATATTCAAAGAGTTCTATGAGCATTTATATGCCAAAAACGTGAATGTGAATGAAGACAAGATTAAAGACTATTTAGAGAGCTGTGCTCTACCGTCTCTTCCTCCGGAGGACCAAGAAGGCCTCCACAGCCCTATTTCGCAAACCGAGATTGAGGAAGCTATAAAGTCTCTTAAATGCGGGAAGGCCCCTGGACCTGATGGGTTCACCGCTAGATTTTAAAAATGCTTCTCCTCCACGTTATCTTCCCCACTTCTCCACCTCTTCCGTGAAATTAATGAGACAGGTGAGGTAAAAGGTACATTGGCGGAGGCTATCATAGCAGTGCTACCCAAAGGGGGGAAGGATCCAAAGCTCCCCAAGAACTATAGGCCTATCTCGCTTATCAACTTGGATTATAAGCTTTTAGCTTCGATCCTAGCCAACCGCGTCCAGAAGGTTTTACCGAAATTGATACACCCCTCCCAAGCCGGCTTCCTGAAGTATAGGCTGTCCAGCGACAATACCAGAACCTTAGCCCACGTCCTTGAGAAAGCTAGACTCCTCACCACTCCTACTGCGGCAATCACCCTTGATGCCGAAAAAGCATTCGACAAAGTGGATTGGACATATTTAGAGGCTGTTTTACATAAGTTCGAACTAGGGCCGTCATTCACGAAATTGGTTATGTCCCTTTACTCCTGTCCCTCAGCCAGGGTTAGAGCGGGAGGGTCGTTCTCCTCATCATTTACACTACAACAGGGAACCAGGCAAGGGTGCCCCCTCTCTCCTTCGCTGTTCCTTTTGGCCATAGAACCATTTCTGTACCACATCCGCCATAATAAAGACATTCCCGGAATTTCATTTAAAGACTGTACGATAAAACTTACAGCATACGCAGACAATGTACTAGTCGTATCAGAAAAAGCCGGGGAGGCGATACCAGCTCTTATGTCCACTATTGAGGAGTTCTCGGAAGTATCGGGATACAAATTAAAAAAAGACAAAACGGAGGTTAAATTACTGAATAACCAAGGAAATAAGGAAATCTTGGGGGACTCTGGTTTAACCTGGCAGCCGGGCTGCTTCAAATATCTGGGGCTAGACCTCATTGCTACCCTACGAGTTAATGAGGATCAGCTCTTAAAGAAAATGTCAAAACTGCTTGACGGTTGGTTTCCTAAGTTTTTGTCGTGGTGGGGGAGGGCTGAGACCATAAAAATTATGGTGACCCCGCTGGTGAACTATCTAGCGAGTATGCTTCCAATGACTTTCTCCGAGGACTTTTTATACAAGGTGGATATACTCTTTGGTACATTCTTATGGCAAGGGAAGAAGCCAAGGGTATCAATGAAGAAGCTGCAACTAGCTAAAGACAAAGGCGGCCTGGGTCTTCCCAACTTTAGGAATTACCAAACTGCGTTCCTGTGCAAACAGGGTGCACACTGGTTCATTGAAGATCCAATGTATGTCCCGCTATGGGTAGACATAGAGAAATCCCTAGTTGGCAACGTTCCCCTCCCTGCGCTACTCACCATGGATTTGACACATCTTCCTCACTCAAAATACATCTTATTGAACACGAGACGTGGCCTTTTAAGGCTGGACCAAGTTCATACGACTGGCCTTAAGGTAAAAAACACCACCTCAGTAGCCTTGTGGCATAACCCCACCCTTATTCTTAATGGGGAGCCCCTCAACTGGGAGCATTGGTCTGCAACGGGTATTAATATGGTGAGTGACCTCTATGATGGGCACTACCCGTTACCTTACTCCTCGATCCAAGCAACACACTGTCTTACACCGATGGACTTCTATGATTTCCTCAAATTAAAGACACTCCTGTCCACACGCTCTCTCAAACCCTCAGAACCATGGCTTAAGCCACAATTAGCACGTATTAGAGCGGCAGGTCACTTTGTGTCAAAGGTTTACAAACTTCTCCTCCCTTTGCCGGGGAAAGCCCAAAAACGTAATGAGTCTCGGTGGGAGGTGGAGCCCAACACAACGGGGATTACATTCGACTGGGACAAAAGAACAAGGGCCCGATGTAGGTAATTCTTATTTACCACTTCTTAAATACCGAATTTTACCGATTCGGTATTTAAGAAGTGGTAAATATGAAGGGGGGAGATGTAGGTATTTCAGAATCTGTAAATACCGAATCGTTAAGATTTGGTATTTACCGATTCTGTAAATACCGAATCGGTATTGTCCATTGATTCCTATGGGCTTTGAAGCCCATAGGAATCAATGGGAAGTACTGATTCTGTAAATACAGAATCGGTAAAATTACCGAATTTGCAAGGGTGACAGGGTGTCACTTTGACACCCTGTTGCACCCCTGTCCCTGGCTTGTGTGCCATGTGACACACAGACATGCCCTTAAGGCATGTCTGTGTGCCACATGGCACAGGTGTACATGCACAGATGTGCATGTACACTGGAATTCGTTATTTACCATGGAATAGTATTCCATGGTAAATAACGAATTCTAAAGGCTCTGTAGCACTGTTTAAAGTGCTACCTACATAAGAAAATACAGATTCGGTAATTTTACCGATCGGTAATTTTACCGAATCTGTAAAATTACCGATTCGGTAAAATTACAGAATCTGTATGTTTTTCAAAGCCCTACATACCAATGTCCAAATACCGGTTGGAAACGGGCGAAAATCGGTATTTTCGGCCGTTTCCGACCGGTATTTAGACACCTACATCTGGCCCCAAGTTACTTACCTTCGGTAACGCTTTTTCTGGTAGATACAGTATCTGCCTGTGGATTCCTCACCTTGTGAATATCCCCCTTGCGTCAGCAACGTTCGGAAAATTCTTTGTAGCACGACGGCGTGGACGACGTCATAGGAGCTCGGCATCGCGCGCGACTCCGTCTGACGTCACCGACTCCATATTAGGCCTACGTCGGCGTGATGACGTCAGTTCCGCCCTTTTTTCCGTGCCTTCGAGGCACCCGGACGGACCAATGACAGTAGATATATATGAATACATTGTACACAGTACATACATTTCAAAATTACACACCCATAGTATGCAGCCAAGGTTAGAAAACCTATTTCAAACATATACATAAATATACAAAAATGTACATAAACAGGTAAAGCAGAGTGGACAACGGGGAGGCGGGTGGGTCAGTGAGGAATCCACAGGCAGATACTGTATCTACCAGAAAAAGCGTTACCGAAGGTAAGTAACTTGTTCTTCTGATAGATACATCTGCCAGTGTATTCCTCACCTTGTGAATAGAGTCCCACAGCAGTCCCCACTCCCGGAGGAGGGTGTCCACTCTGCTATACCAGGAAATCTTGGAGGACAGAGCGCGCAAAGTGGCCGTCCCTCCTCACCTCGGTATCCAAGCAGTAATGCTTCGCGAAAGTGTGGAGGGAGGCCCAAGTCGCGGCTCTGCAAATGTCCTCACCAGGTACACCTCTAGACAATGCAGAAGTAGCAGACTTTGCCCTGGTAGATTGAGCTCTTATACCCCCAGGAGGGTCCTTACCCGCCAGAGAGTAGCAGATCTTGATGCACATAATTATCCACCTGGAAAGTGTGCGCTTGTGCACCGCTCTACCCTTCCGGCAGCCAGCAAAACCAACAAACAGCTGGTCATCCATTCGAAAGTCTCTTGTTCTATCAAGATAAAAGGACACCGCCCTATTAGGGTCCAGACGGTGCAGTCTCTCTTCCTCCTTGGAAGGGTGAGGGGGAGGATAAAAGGAAGGAAGGGTAATAGATTGACCTAGATGGAAGGGAGATGCCACCGTAGGCAGAAAAGCAGCCCTGGTCCTAAGAACTATTCGATCAGCATGAATGGTCTGGAATGGGGGCTTGGAACTAAGAGCTTGAAGCTCACTTACCCTCCTTGCCAAGGTGATCGCAACTAGGAAGACCGCCTTAAAAGACAAAAGCCTCATGGGACACTTGTGTAAGGGTTCGAAGGGAGAACCCATCAAGAATGTCAAGACAAGATTTAAGTCCCATTGAGGCACGACAAATGGAGAAGGAGGGAACTTATTAGTGAGGCCCCTCAGAAACCTCAAAACCACTGGAGATTTAAAAAGAGATGGCTGATCCGGCAAACAGAGAAATGCCGACAACGCCGAAAGGTAACCGTTGACTGTGGCAACAGCAAATCCTTGCTGCGCCAAAGAAAGAGCAAACTGTAAAATATCGGACAAGCGAGCCCTCAAAGGGTCAATAGACTTCTCCCCACACCAAACAACAAATTTAGACCACCTTTACGAATAGATGGACTTGGTGGAGTCACGCCTGGCCGAAAGAATGACATCCACCACATTGTGTGGGAGAGAAAAGGAATTCAGGTTGCCCCGTTCAATTTCCAGGCATGAAGGTGTAATGTCTGGAGGTGGGGGTGTAGAACCTGCCCCTCCATCTGAGAGAGGAGATCTGCCCTGAAAGAGAGACGGAGCGGCGGGTGAGAGGAGAGGTGGAGAAGATCCGTGTACCACACCCTTCTTGGCCAATCCGGGGGGACCAATATGACTTGGGCCTGGTCCTGGCGAATCTTCCTCAGAACCCGAGGATTCAAGGGTATGGGAGGAAACGCGTAAAGGAGTTGACTTCCCCAACTCAACTGAAACGCGTCCCCCAAAGCTCCTTGCATCGGATACTGGAGGCTGCAGAATGACAGGCAGTGAGCATTCTCGCGAGTGGCGAACAGGTCCACCCGAGGAGTCCCCCACATCTGAAAGATGTCGTGAACAACCTCTGGATGGAGCCTCCACTCGTGGTCGGCTGAGAACTGCCTACTGAGAATGTCTGCACGTACGTTCAGAACTCCGGCCAGATGATTTGCCATCAGACAAATCTTGTAGTCCTGAACCCAGGACCAGAGACGCAGAGCCTCTCTGCAGAGACACTGCGACCCTACTCCTCCCTGCTTGTTGACATAACACATCGCGGTCGTGTTGTCCGTCAGGACTTGAACCGACTGACCGCGAAGGGAAGGGAGGAAGGCCTTGAGCGCCAGACATATCGCCCGCAACTCTAGAAGGTTGATGTGAAGCAACCTTTCCTCTGGAGACCAAAGACCTTTGACCTCCAGATCCCCCAGATGAGCACCCCACCCTAGAGTGGATGCATCCGATATCACCGTGGCCACCGATGGAGGTAGTTGAAAAGGCTTTCCTTGAGACAGATTGCCCTCCACGCTCCACCAAAGCAAATCCGCTGCAGTTTCTCTGGAGATCCTCACTGACTCCCTGAGATCTCCATTGTGCTGATACCACTGCCTGCGGAGGCACCACTGGAGTGCCCTCATGTGCCAGCATGCATGGTTGACCAACAGAATGCAGGAAGCCATCAGACCAGGCAGACGAAGGACCCTCAGGACTGGAACAACCGCTCCATTGTAGAATAAAGGAATCAATTCCTGTATGTCGCGAATCCTTTGAGGAGGAGGGAATGCACGACACACAGTAGTGTCCAGTACCGCACCTATGAACAGGTTGCGCTGGGAGGGCACCAGGTGAGACTTGGGTACATTTATCGAAAAACCCAACCTGTGCAACAACTGAATTGTCTCTTGCAGATGATGGAGCACCTTCTCCGGCGACTCCGCTTTGATCAGCCAGTCGTCCAGATACGGGAATACAGGTATCCCCGACCTCCTGAGATGTGCTGCCACCACTGCCATCACCGTGGTGAAAACTCGAGGCACAGTAGTAAGACCAAACGGAAGGACCGCAAACTGGTAGTGTTGCGACCCCACCGTAAAACGGAGATACTATACTTTCTGTGCGACTTCAGGATGGGGATGTGGAAATAAGCATCCTGCAAGTCGATCGACACCATCCAGTCTTCTTCCAACAGCGCTTGAAGAACCTGCGCAAGAGTGAGCCTCTTGAACATTTCCTGTTTCAGATACAAGTTCAAGATCCTGAGTTCCAGGATTGGACGAAGTCTGCCACCCTTTTTGGGGATCAGGAAATAACGGGAGTAGCACCCCTGACCCCTCTCCTGCTCCGGAACAACCTCTATCGCACCCTTTCTGAACAGTGCCAGGACTTCTTCCTGCAGGAGAAACAGGTAGTCCTCCGAACAATAACCTTGGCAAGGAGGGTAATTGGGAGGGAACTCCTGAAAAGGCAGAGCACACCCATTTTCTACGAGATTGAGAACCCAAAGATCTGATGTAACCGATTCCCAATCCCGTAGAAAATGAGTAAGCCGACCCCCTACCGGACCCGCCTGATCCGGAATGGTGGATCTAGGGCTGCTTTGCTGTTGTAGGTGGGGGTGGGTATTAGAGGAGGAAGTAGAGGAGGAGGAGGCTTAACGTCCACGGGCACGACCCCTTTGTCTTCCTCTGTATGACTTGTACAAAGGGTTCTGTTGTTGCTGCTGTTGTTCGCTTTGTTTAAAGGGACGAAAAGTGGACCTCCCAAAGCCCCTGTACTTCCTGGTGGAAGAGCCTCTAGTTTGCAGGCCCAAAGACCTAGCCGTCGCCCGGCTATCTTTGAACCTCTCCAATGCCGCATCCGCTTTCTTTCCAAAGAGGCCAGTGCCGTCAAAAGGCAATCCATAGGAGCAGCCTGCACGTCTGCTGAAAACTCAGAAGATTTTAGCCAAGCGGCTCTTCTGGTGGCCACTGAAGAACCCATTATCCTAGCCACAGAGTCCGCCGTGTCCATGCCACTCTGAATAACCTGGCGGGCTGCTGCCTGAGTGTCAGAGACAACCTCATTGAAGTTCTTTCTATCTTCCTCCGGAAGCTTAGATGACAATTGCTTAACCGAATCCATTAAGGCATGTACATATCTGCCCAGTAGGCAAGTAGCATTCGTAGACTTCAAAGCCATGCTACCTGAGGAGAAAACCTTTTTAGCAGTTTGATCCAATTTCTTTGAGTCTTTATCTCCAGGTACCTGGGGAAAAGAGCCTGCTGACCTGTTCGAACAAGCGGCTTGCACCACCAGACTCTCCGGCGAAGGATTGGAAGTCAAGAACTCAGGGTCACCTGGAGCCACCCTATATCGTCTCGCCACTGACCTGGACACCGCAGGAGCAGACAAAGGCTTATTCCAGACTTCCAAAATTGGTTCAGTCAGAGCCTCAGTGAATGGCAGAGTCGGCTCAACGACTGAAGAAGACGAATGTAAAACCTCCGTGAGGATATTAGATTTGAACTCCACTGTAGGCAAAGTCAAATTTAGCAGCTCAGCAGCCTTTTTAATAACCACATGGTATGGCGCCACATCCCTAGAGGGTGCATCAGAAACTGCAGGCAACCCCCATTCTGGAGAAAGTTCTAGGCTACTAGCACTATGGAGATCCACAAATAAATCCTCCTCCTGAAGTTCCCCTTCCTCCACTTCAGGGTCCTCATATTTCTTCTCCTCCAGGAGACGCTGGGCTCTACGCCTCGACCACTCCAGATGAATCGAAGTCGTCGGATCCGGTAATGACTCCGACGGAGTTGGAGCCGGCGTCGAACGAGGAACCGGAACAGCTGGAGGATGGGAAGCCGGAACCGGCGTCGAGCTCCGATCCAAATCCCTAGGTCGCTCCGGAGCCGGCGAAGCCGTGTGCGGAGTCGATGACCTTGGCGGCGTCGTACCGAGCCAAGGTGGATATGGCGTCGGCATAAACGGCAGAAAAGGCGCCGGAGCATAAGCATGAGGGACACCCAAGTTAAACGACAATGGACCCATGGGAACCACAGGTGCTCCAGAGGGGTACATTGCCCTCGCATAGACGCCAAACATGGCGTTAAGGAAATACGAGGGGTCCTGACCAGGACGAGGAAAGGGAGGGTACGAACCCAATGGCTGCCCCGAAGGAGGCTGCTCCGGATTTGGCTCCTCTTGACCCTCTGGGTTATCCACCAGAGTCGATGCCCGAGGAATCTCCACGTCTTCTTCATGCTCCGAAGACTGACACTCCAGCTCCGGATCCGGGGAAATTCTCTCGAGATCGTACATGCAAGGCACCACCTTCAGGCTCACAGGAGAAGAAGACACAAAATCCCTTTGATGTCTTTGAGAAGAAGACTTCCTCTTTGAGTCCGATGACCCAGAATGATGCCTTGAACTATGCTTCTTCCTCTTGTGTTTTTTCTTCGAGGAACCGGAAGCATGTCCCGAAGCCGACTTCGACGCCGACTCCGACCGGGACCTCGATCTTGACTTCGATCTTGACTTCGGCTTCGATCTCGAGCGTCTAGACCTTGACTTCGAAGATCTCTTGGCTTCTTTACCTTTCACCTTTGCCAGTAGAAGTTTTGCCTCCTGTTCTCGCAGAGCCTTAGGGTTCATCTTAAAGCAGGATCGACCGCCTTTAACATTATGGTCAGAACCCAGACACCACAAACAATCGTCGTGTGGATCTGTGATGGACATCATCCGGGCACACGAGCCGCACTGCTTAAAGCCCGTCTTCTTCAACGACATCTTCGACGATGAACAGAAACACAGTAACCCACAAATAGTAACAAAGTCACTATCTGAATCACAGAAGATCCCAGAAACCGTTAGCGTCGACGACGCGGAAAAAAGGGAACTGACGTCATCACGCCGACGTAGGCCTAATATGGAGTCGGTGACGTCAGACGGAGTCGCGCACAATGCCGTGCTCCTATGACGTCGTCCACGCCGGCGTGCTACAAAGAATTTTCCGAACGTTGCTGACGCAAGGGGGATATTCACACGGTGAGGAATCCACTGGCAGATGTATCTAACAGAATCCACGCTACAGCCCTTGTAAACAAAGTCTCCCCAATATTGTCACAAACCAAATACATGCTACTTAACAGGGCGTATTGGACACCGCACAGGTTATTTAAACTCCAACTAAAAGACAACCCCAATTGTTGGAACTGTTTTTTGGCTGTAGGAGATCTAGCACACATGCTTTTTCATTGCTCTTCGCTAGGAAACTATTGGGGGAAAATATTTGATTGTATAGAACATATCCTTAAGATTAAACCTCCAAGACAATTTGTTTATGTTATAATGGGTGTTCTGGATCCAAACGTGACCAATGACAATGACCGTCAATTATTAGACTTACTACTCACCCTGGCATGTAAGGTAATATTATGTAAGTGGAAGAAGGCCTCGGAAGTAAGATGTGGCAAGAATGGGTATCTTGCATCAGAGGAGCAGATAATCATGGTTTACATTCCTCCCCATGGCGTGCTTCCAACAAGAAGCTTTGGAAATCCCTCGATGCCTCTTCCTTTTCATTTGACCCTCCGTAGGGTCATCCTTAGTAATCGTCCCACTGATAAAGGAAACATACATACCTGCCACTGTATACACTATATGGCAATGCCCAAGCCTGCTGGTACTTGTTCGAACCACTGACTATTGGCCTGCTGTGTGTGGAGTATAATCCTGGCCTAGGAAGATCTCGCTATATGCATGCCACTCCTTTCCAATGTAACATTGAGATATGCCAGTTTTGACATATAGGTTATCCGTTGTGTCCATGTGACTTGTTATACCATCTTGTAATCGATTTTTACATATAGGTTATCCGTTTTTAGGTACATTTTTTTCTTGCCATCTACCTGAAGATACCAACTCTGTGCTTTTTCCTGTCTCCATTTGTAAGTTGTAATTACCTTATAATAATATCATATGTTGTAGGTTCTGACCAATGCAAATGTTGTGAATATGTCTTGTAAAGAGCTATATCTTCGAACCAGCATTGGAAAGTGGACTATTGAGTACTACACAATCTCTTGGTTTGTAATATGTTGATTATACAACTTGTTAGACACAAAGTATGAATGTTGGGCCCTTTAGTGTTAAGTTACAGGCAGCGTTTTATGTAATATATGTTATGCAACATTGCACTTTTTATATAAATTGTATCTTTAATGTATCTAATCTGATAATGTAAGCCACTTTAGAATTGTTTTTTATAAAGCTTTTTCTTTACATGTAATTGCAGATTATATCTTGTGGCTCCTGAAGAAGGCGTTTTCGCCGAAACGCGCGTCGAGTAATTTTTCTTCATTCTGTTTGTGGACACCGTTGATTATTAGATGTTGTCTTTTTATTTATTCATAAAGATTGTATATTGTATTATTTGGTGTAATAATTGCATATAATTTTATTGTACCGTCATATAACTTGAACAATTTCAGTTTTTTATATGATTTTTATTAAGTATATTAAAAACATGTTTGTCTTAAATCAATAATTATTTCTTTTAATTGTTTGCCTGTTCCTAGTCACCATTGGGTCCAAATAACTTGTTGTCTGCTATTAAGATTGCCTAGGAATTTTTTACATACACTTTACTTACCCTGCCCTAGGAGTCTTAAGTAACCACTACCCAGGGGGTCCTTGTTTTTCTCAAAAAAAAAAAAAATTCCACTCCTTTCCAATGTAACATTGAGGTATGCCCGTAATCTTTGGTATATGATATGCACTAGTTTTGTACTCTGCATTTTGTATTCTACATTCTGTATTTGTACTTTACATTTTGTATTCTGCATTTTTCTTATATTTTACTTATTTTATATCGTGTTCATGGCTGTGCTCTTTCTATGATCTGATGTATGTATTCATCCCTGTGATTCCTTGCTCTTTCCATTGCCATTTTTCTGATTCCAACTTCAGCCAATGCATTCCGTATCTTATGTATCCTCAGTATTCCTTATTGATTACTTTCCTTTTGTTTTTCTAATAAAAACGACTTGAAATAAAAAAAAGAAAGGGCTAGAACCTTTCAGAAGGCTCCTGGCAGGTCCCAACTGTCACTGTGGGAAAGGTGTAGAGCACCCCGGGTGCTAGGCTTCCCTCCAAAAGCTGGGGGTGCTGGGAAACAAATGTAAATGTAAATGTAAATGTAGTATACTTGTAAAGCGCACAGCTGCCCCAGCAACGGGGCGTCCCGGCGCTGTATAACTCTGGGGAACCCGTCCTGGCTTTCCCTGTGGGATGGTCCCTTGCTGGGAGTCCCCAAGGTGGAGCCAGGCATCCCCGGAATTGGTGGGGCCGTTGTGGAGATTAGGCAAGCTAATGCCCAGAGTTGCTGAGTGGAAACCCTGATTAGAGTAAGCACCGAAGCTAGAATTATCGAGTCCGCTGACCAAGGTCCACGACCCTGCCGCGTCGGGACTTGAACCCTGGTCCCGGGCCGACTTCTGCTCTCGGGCCTGCCGCCTCTAACCAGTGAGCCATACTACTCCACAGTAGACTGCTTCCCCACCTCAGTCAGGTGGCACAAACACACAGCCATGGCAGCCATTTTAAAAGTAGCATTTCTTCACAACAGTACAAATAAATCTGCGCACGCCATTGCGCAGCAGGCATTTTCTCACACATGGTAAAAGGCTAGTGGGGAAAAGCGAAAATTTTTAGGGAAAAGGGCCAAGTCCAACAGTCACATAAGAACAAATACAGACAAATAGCCAATATAGTTTAGTCTGAATTGACGTCCTTGTATGTCCATATGGAAACATTTGGGATGCACACCTTTTTGCACATGATCTATGTCAGACATTCCTCAACTCGTGTCAAAAATTCCAATCTCTGATAACATTCAGTATATAAGGATGGTCACTTAACCACTCAGGAGAGAAACTTCACCCAGGTCGCAGATGTAGATCGCAGATCCAAATGAGCAAGGCATCAGATTCTATCTCAACCAAAGAAGCCACCAGCAAGACTCCTTGAGCCTCTGCAACGCAATTCATTCCGCCTTCACAAACTGGTGCAAGGATCGTGTTCTCTCGTTGACACAACACTTACTATCTCTTGGCATTGTGGTCAAAATAGCTGACAAGCTATTCCAAACATAAAACAAATCCTGTTGCGCAGGTATGTGCACCACCTCCGATAGAACTCGTATAGTACGTGAGGGTGTAAGGGTGATTTTACGTTTTTTTCCAGTTTTC
Source organism: Lissotriton helveticus (assembly GCF_964261635.1). Taxonomy (NCBI): domain Eukaryota; kingdom Metazoa; phylum Chordata; class Amphibia; order Caudata; family Salamandridae; genus Lissotriton; species Lissotriton helveticus. Next base: position 1,614,047,763 of record NC_136057.1, read on the forward strand.
ACTGTTACAGAAAAACCTAGCTGCTTTTATTATCTTTTGTGATCTTACCAATGTAAATGGTAATGTTAGATTATATTTACAGAGCGCCAATCACCAAAGGTCTCTAGGCGCTAGAAGCGTGGACCCTAATCCGGGGTCCCTTGGTAGCCAGCACATGATAGGTGGATTTAGCCGAATGCCTCAGTAAACAGGTTGGTTTTGAGTTTCTTCCTAAACATGAGTAGTGTGGTTTCTCTGCGTAAATTGTCTGGAAGCTTGTTCCAGAACTGGGGAATCACAACCAGGAAAGCCTGCCCTCCCCCAATGAAGATCTGTTAAAGTGTTGGCAATCCAACAGGCTAGCCTCAGGTGACCGGAGGTGGCGTCCAGGCACATAGGGCTTAAGGCGATCTTTAATATATTTGGGCGCCGCTTAATGCATTGCTTTATGTGTGAAGCACAGGCCCTTGAACCTGGTTGTTTAAAAATCAGCCTAGCTGCATCATTTAAAATCACCTGAAGTTTACCCAGAAGTTTGTCGGGGCGCCCTATGTTCACTGCATTGCCGTAGTCCAGTTGTGACAGTATTACGGCTGTCACGACGGTGCGCATGGTGGAGAAGGACAGCAGGGCCCGAGCTTGCGGAGTTGCCGCATCAGGCCTGTGCAGCTCGCCACTACAGCTCCCCACTACAGCTGACACCTGGTTGTTTAAGGTTAGTTTGGTAAGGTTAGTTTGGTGTCCAGTTTGATACCCAGGCTCTTTACGGCTGGCACTGGTGTTGAGGTCGTGCTTAGCTCTTGGGGCCCAAAAAGATTTCACCAGGGTGAGGTCTCCGTAGTTAGAGCCAGTACCTCAGTGATTTGGAGGTCATCCAGTTCATGGTGAGCCGGAGGATATTCTGGACATTGAGCTGTGCTTGGGGTCAGTTATCGACTCGTACAATTAACTGGGTGACATCAGCATAGTTGAACACCTGGCAGTCTAGTTTTGCCAGTGCTTCAACCAGAGGCTGGAGGTATATATTGAATTGCAAGGGGGACAGCGCAGAGCCCTGTGGGACCCCCCAGCGCAGAACACCCTGCCTGGACCTACATTCTCCTAATTGGACTTTTTAAGTCCGGTTTTCCATGAAGGAGGTAATCCACTGAAGTACCGTTCCGGAAACTCCCAGCCGTCTGACACAGGCCAGCAGCTGCGCATGGCCCACCGTGTCAAACGCGGCTGAGAGATCCAATAGGATCAGTGCCGAGGGAATCTTCTTGTCAGCGGCTAGCCTCAATTCATCCAGCACAGAGAGCATCACCAGTTCGGTGCTGTTGTGGGCCCTAAATCCTGCTTGTCATGAGTGTAGCAGCTGATGTTCTTCCAGGAAGGTCGAGAGGGCCTTGAGCACATGTTGCTCAAGAACTTTGGCCAGATAAGGCAGCTGGGAGATTGGTCGGAAGTTCTTAAGGTTGTTCTTCTGCTCCAGCTTTTTGTCGGCAGTGGTATCACCATGGCTTCTTTGAATTTTTGGGGTACCTTCCCTGTAGTCAGGGAGATATTTATTAGGGACAGTACTTCTGATTCCACTACCTAAACAACCCTCTTCTGGTGACCCGGATTTTACCTTCGCCATGATGTGGCTTAGACCATTAGAGTCAAGTGCCGGGAAGGTTGAGAGAGAGGCATCTAGGAACTCTGGTGAGTCCTCCACTGCTAGGGGCCAGGGGGTGATACAGGTAATACCTATTTCAGTGATGATGATTTTAACCTTGGATAGGAAGAAGCCCTGTACCTTTTCACAGTCCGCCTGATTAGCGACCGTCCTTTGTTCTTTTGTACAACTCAGCTCTTTGAGTACGTTGAAGGTCTCTCTCTGGAAGTTTGTAGCCTCCCTAATCCTCCCTTCATAGTATACAGATTTGGATCTCATGATAGATTTTTTGTAGAGGGCTAATGTTGCTGAGATTCTAGGTCGTATAATTTCCGCCATTGCCTCTCGTATTAACGGAGAACCTGTTTTTCCCCTCTCAATTCTTGCGTGTACCAGGGGGCACCCTTCATACTGTTAGTTACCTTTTCCCTTTGCAAGGGAGCCATGTAGAAAGCTGCCCTTAACCCGGAGATGAGGTTATCATATGCCAGGTTCGCATCCCCGGGTTGTGATCCAGTGTGTATAGTCTCGTTTAATGCTTCCCTCAGCTTGGCGTCCTCAATCTTGCATCAAGACAACGGATGCTGTGCCGTTCCTCAGGAGAAAAAGGTACGAGTCACACTAGTGTTGTGGTGCCACTGGTCTCAGTGAGATCACAGTTGGGCATTCATTTTGTTGGATGTATTGCCCTCACACACCCTTGCAGGTGTCATGCTTCATCATCTGGGCTGATCCTCGTTAGGTCGGCAGTGCAATACCCAATGGGCTCAACTCTAAGAGGGGCACTATGGGAGTTGTTTTCTGAATAATGAGACACCACTCTGTCATGGCCGCCCGATTATCCACACCAATCACATGACCTTAGATGTGACACTACCGGTGTCACATGACCCCGGGATTTACAGAAAAACATGGGCGTTCACTGAACAGGTACCTCCCGGACTTGGTGGCGTGGGTAGGTCCTGCTGGCAGCGCACAAGGCTACAAACTGTGAGTAAGAGGCACCAACATTAGTGATTGAAGCGCCGTGCACATTCAGTGAAAATAGTAAGGCCCGCCGTAGGAATTACTTCCTAGAAGGGTAGCGCATTGTACGGAGGGAGGGAAGCGATGCTCAACCCGACTTTACCGCTACGCACGGGACCAGGTTTTGAGCCATGCACAGTACTGGCGAGATGACAGGGCTAATACGATTTAAATCAAAGACCCCCTTCAAAATGCCTAGAGAGCGAGGATTAGATTATTTAAATAAAATGGCAACAAGAAGCGCAGTAGCTCTACACGGGGAGGGGTTACGCCCTTGTAGAATTAGATGTAGCTTAAACGGGGCACCACCCAGTAATACATCCGTTTATGGAGCTACCGCTAATTCGCACCAGAACACGGGTATGAGTGATGCCCTCATAAATTAAATCTAGTTGTATGGGGAACGACTATGCAATACACCCATTTGTGAAGCCACCGCTGAATTTGCAACATGACATGGGGCATTGACAAGGAGCAAGGTAGCGCTCCACATCCGTTTATGAAGCCACCGCTGAATTAACAACAGAACATAGGGCATTGACAGGGAGCAAGGTAACACTCCACGCACACGGCACAGCCTGGGCAAACGCAATGCCCGTTAAATTCATAATGTTAGTACAAACGAAAACACAAGCCGAGTGTAACATAGCCCAACATTAACTTGCCAAGTTATCCTATCTTATGACATTGATATGGCAGACACTAGATCTTTTTAAATACCCAGAGTGGAGTACACAAACATGACATGACCCTTCATGTCGTATACATACCTAGTGATAAGGAAATGCAGTGGCTGGAGGAACCTCTAGTAACCTGTTCAGTTACTGTGTTTTTAAAATATCCATGTAGACTAAGCATTAGCAAGAGATGAAAGAATATACTTCACTTTCCCTTTATATTGAATCCTTCTACACAGAGCCAGACCTCATGGAAGTATAAAAACTATTGTGCAGGCCGCCGGGTACTATTGATGCCTGGGTTTCTTACACAATAGGTGAGTCCTATGCTTTAATCCACCACCATTTGCTCTGCTTCAATATCCACAGGGGCATGCAGTACACAACTTGCTCACTGAGGATATTTTGTCATGATGTTTTTAACCACTTTTATTCACTGAATACGCTAGCTGCACAAATGTTAGCGTGCTCTGGAGAAATGTATTATGTCACCACTACTATGGTCAGGAAACCTACACCTGTTTTTATATGCCTTTTATCTCATCATTACAGGGAGATCCAGCCCATCACAGATACATGAACACAACAAGCACCCTCTTCTTGTGACACTCAGACTAGCCTATTGGATACTTATATAGGTCCTATATTGTAGACAGACTCAACATAATGCTGTTTAAGGTCCTGAAGAATCGCGAATGAATTAACGTAACCGCGAGAAACATGTCGACCACTACAAACACACACTAACCAGCACTGAAGTAGGAACATTGCATTCCATCAAGTGCTGGTTATCGAACATTTTAATTAAGGCAAGAGACCCCCAGAATAAAGTTTCTCATAGGTAGTACCAGCCTTATTTTAAACTCACTTTCATGTGTACACACCCCTGGCCCCACACCCGCACTTCACAAAACGGCTGTTGGATAAAAGATCTCTGATAAAGTGCCCCTCTTAGAGGTGAGCCCATTGGGTATTGCACCGCCGATCCCAACGAGGAGCAGCCCAGATGATGAAGCATGACACCTGCACGGGTGTGTGAGGGCATTACATCCAACAAAATGGATACCCAACTGTGATCTCACTGAGACCAGTGGCACCACAACCCTAGTGTGACTCGTACCTTTTTCTCCTGAGGAACGGCACAGCATCCGTTGTCTTGACGTATTGGGGCACTCGCCAATGCTGGACCTCCCACTCCCATGGAGTGGAAATTGCCCCTCTCTCCTCTCTCTCCCTTGTTGAAAACACACGTCCTCAATCTTGCGCCAGTTTCGTGCTGCCCTCAAAATTGGGGGTAGGTGTGTGGGGTGGCTAACCACTGGGTGTTGGAGGCTGATCAGATAGTGATCTGACCAGCTGCATGGTCTGCAATCTATATGTATCTTAGCTGAGGACGTGGTCTAGATGAGGTCTAGAGTATGACCCCTCACATAGGTGGGGGATTCCATAATTAGCTGCTTTTATTGTCTTTTGTGATCTTACCAATATCATGTGCACTAGATTCCAGCCTTTTAAAAACACTTTTTTAAAAATAAATATGTTGAACTACAAATTAAGTTTCTAGTGATCTTGAGTGGGAAAACCATTAATGCTGCCTGCTAGTAAAAGCATTGACACCACCTCATTTATATATTGGGAGGACTCTGCAGGACTCCATTCAACTGTATTTCACATTCAGCACCAGTGTATTGGACTTAGTTCACTCATGTCACCCTTGGGTGTTAAAATAAACCTTGTAAAGCTCTGACCGAGCATCAGTCTGCGAAACAAGGGGCTGCCTTTAGAACGGGCCCCCTTTGACAATCCAGAGGAATCTCACGATGAAGTGCTCTGAACATGCTGCCCAAGGTGGCAGCAGCTGGGGCTTTCACCTGCTGATCTTGCATCTTCCGTCGCCCTATAGTCGTGCCAGGCCCGGTCACTCACATTGAGCTGACCTGCTGCCAGTTTCGTGAAAGGAAACCCAATTTTTAAATCATTTTCAGATTCCATATGTGTCAACCTTTCTTGAAGATTTTGCTTTTAAAAACCAAGAGGTTATTGATTCGAAAATGTTTGGAACTGAATGGATTTTCCAGAATAACTGATTTTCTGACAGAAGGCAGATGGAAAACAGGGACCAAAATTCGAGAAGGATTTAAAATAGATTAGAATGTAATATTCTGATACTTAAATGCCCTCCATCTTACCCTTAAAGTATTTTTTCCATTATGTACATTACTTCAGGAGGAATTGGTTTTTAATTTGGTTGAAACAACTACCTGAAAGAAACCTGGGATTTAAAGACATTATTTGACAGAACAAAAACAGCCAAATGTATTCTGAAAATTGCTAATTAATTTATTAAACAAGTTCTGCCTGCTGAGATTTTGTCAAACGATCAGCAAATACAATTTTTCAAACCTTAGGGGTACTGACTTTTGTAATATCCAATTCTACTCAAAGTGGCTTAATACGATCCTCCAAACATTGAGGCAAAATGTATCTTAGATAAGATATCTTATACGATATCTTATACATGGCTAACTGGTATCATACTATTTGGCAGTGTCCTACACTAAATTACTTTTGGTGTTCCCTATTTCAGTATCTAAACGAAATATTTCGCATTGATATTCCACATAATGCTATGATTCCCCTGGTAGGATATCATCTGCTGCACAGAGCAGCAAGACATTTTCAGAAGTTGATTTACAAACTAATGTTAGTGGTACGCTCATTAATGTTAAAGAGGTGGGTGGGAGATCCCATTACTCCCATCTTTCATGGGCCGCTGTGTTAAATGTTTTGTGACAGGCAACCTGAAGTATTATATGCCAAATGAGTCAGTGCTAGGTTAAACTTTGTTAATACTTGAGGCATGTTATTTTGTTTACTAAAGACAATGGTGAACAACAAATTATTGTAGATGAAATTTGATTTACTTATTTTGTATCCTATTTATTGTTGTGTTCATGTTTCAGTAGGGACTTTTAGGGCCAGATGTAGGTAATCCCAGATTACCGATTCTTAAATACCGAATCATACCGATTCGGTATTTAAGAACAGGCAAATGGGATGTAGATACTTTTACCTAAAAAATTACCGAATCGGTAAGTTTCGGTAATTACCGAATCGGTATTACCGATTCGGTAAAAGGGGGAAACATTGAAGGGTGGCAGGGTGTCACTTTGACACCCTGTTGCACCCCTCAATTGTGTATGGGTGCACATGTTGCAGACATACATGCCCTAAGGGCATGTATGTCTGCAACATGGCACGGTTGGAAAAGCAAAAAAAATGCTTTTTCCAAGGTTTTAATTATTTACCACCAACTTGTAGTTGGTGGTAAATAACGAACCCTAAAAGGGGAAAAGCACTCATTTGAGTGCTCCCTACATAGCAAAATCGGTAATTTACCGATTCGGTATTTTAAGGAATCGGTAATTTACCGATTCCTTAAAATACCGATTTGGTAAATTACTGAATCAGTAAAATGCCCACCTACATCTCATTTTCCAAATACCGGTCGGTAACGGCCGGAATTACCTTATTTCGGCCGTTACCGACCGGTATTTGCCTACCTACATCTGGCCCTGAGACACTTAGAATGTTGTTAAGGGAAGCACTTTAGAATTTATTATAATTATCTCTGCCTTATAGAAGTGATGGCTTTCATACCTTTTCAGTTATATAAAATTCTGCACAAGTCTTGGGTGACATCTGGGCACGATTACACTTTCTTTATCTCTGCGTTTAGATCTAGATTTGGTTGCATTTATGTTTCTTTTACATTTATTTTGCTGATGTACTCTGCTTTTTACTTTAACAGTTTTTGATGTATGCTTCGGAAAGCAAAATAAAAAAGTGTAAAAAAAAGATAAGTATGGGATGCAGACACTGGAGGTCTATGACCAATAGGGCATAAAGTCATAAATAAAAATAGAAAGAATATCATGCAGTGCCAAAGAAGCAGCTAAGGCTGATATCTTCCAGAAGGTGAAATAGTTAAGCACAATCAATAAAATCCGAAGACCAGATGTTTTACAACTATAGTACAGGTGGGTTCAGCAATTAGGTTGACCCGTCCCCTATATGTACTGAGTGCTATGAGGGCACGCCCATTGCTTTTAATGATGAATTATATTACCTTTAATCCCGATAATATGAAAAAGAGACTAAAAGATTCAGGGGACTCATCTCTACTACAGGAAACACATGTACTTCTGAAAGATTTAGCTTCAAATGGTTTCTACGTTAGTTCTTCACCCCTGGTCAATTTAACAAAGGTGGGGTTGCAATCATGTTTTTGAAAATATAGCACTGCAAAGTTCTATTTCTGATCCCAGCTGAAGGAAGTAGGACATTTATACTGAAAGCAACAATTATCTGGTGCCCTAATCCTGTTAGTCGTCACCTAATTTTGGGATTTCTTGCAAGGCCACTGGAATCATTGGAATCAGAAATCCAATTTGGGGCCTGACAGGGGGCTTGTTAAGAATTTATCTTAATGACAATCAGCATTATGGAGAGAACAACCCTGTTGGGCTCTTATACAACTATTTGATCCTTGGAGGTGCAAAGATGCGAAACGGTGCTAACTCGTCATTTTAATAAAAAAAATATATACATATATATCTTTTAATTGAAGTTTTAACAGACACAAAGTAAATAGAGCCTACGTAGCCGTGGTGCTAATTTAAAGCTGAACATTGGGTTTTTACTGGGGGAAGGGTACTTTGGGTGGGGGGTGTTGTTTATGTGTTTAATACTGTAAAGATTTTAAGTAATCGCACAGTTAATAAAGTTACTTACTTACTTACTTACTGAAAACAAGAGAGGCTTGCACTCAACATGGTCTAAAAAAGGGTCCTCAAAGACTCCATTACAAATGTGAACATGGATGGAGTTTATACCATCATTAAGGAGACCTGAGCATCATGATGGATAAAATCAAGGATGTCATGACAGCTAACCAAACATATACTAATATGCCCATATGCCTGGTGTCAGAACTTGCCCTAGCTCATTTTATGTCGCATCGTACGTTAACCTGATTGCATTATTGCTGTTTGTACTAAAACAATAAAAATATGTTTTAATCCGCGAAAGTGGGGGGCACTTTGGGGACCCTGGAATGAATTTAGGGGAGACATTTGTGAGCCACCACAGTTAGAAAGTGACTCGGATTCGGATGATTAGGGGAGGGACGACGGGAATATCCAGGATTGCGGGGCTTTGTTGCTGAGACATGCCAATTATGATATCTGTTTCTGTTTGCAAGCATGTAACGTATCCACCTCATGTCTTTCAATATTTATGTATGATTGGTAAGTGAAATGTAACCTTGAAAACGTCCATTGTTCACTTTTTATTTTCAATAAAAAAATTTAAAAAAAGATATATATATATATATGTTTTTTTTTTTAAATGACAGCTAACCAAACAGCTACTTTATCAGTTGAAATGTATGAGTGGCTGTGCCAGATGGGGCTGGTGGACATTGGGCAAGTAGGTCACTCCTCCAACTCAAAAGAATATACTTTTTAATATGTTGGCCCACTGCACTTATAATAGATTGAACCGTTTTCTTGTCTCCTCCTCAGAAGATTAGAAGAAGAGATTCCTGTCACCAAGGTTGGGCATATTGCTTTATTAGACCATGCTCCAATCAATATTGCTGCCAATCTACTAGCTCTGCTGAGGCTGGATAGGTGTTGGAGATGCAGAGATAATCTGCTTCACGATAAACAGAATCAAGGCTCAGTGGCCAAGAAAACAGACTTTATAGAAGAATGATGCTGGAGTGGTGGGTGTAGGTGCACTCTAGGATCTATAGTGGTGATAAACGAACAACTGAATGCTGCCTCAGCAGCATTTACCAAGACTAGAGCAGATAAATGTACCAATCTGGCAGCCAAACTAAAGGAGTTGGAGAACATACATGAAATAACTTAAAGAGTATGCCACAGAACAATATCAGAGTACAAGTCAGAGTCCTAGACACATACAAGGCAGAATATGCATTGTTTTTGAACTAAACAAAAATATGAGAGTGCGGACAACAAAGTAGAGGAACTGTTGGAATGTAAACTGATGTGACAGGATCGAAGAGGTTAAGGATGCAAGTTGAATGGTCCAGTACATTGCCCTGGCAGATGATAAGACCGTTAAAGCTTTAAGGAGGTACTTTTATGTACAGCTACATTTCAGAAATGGAAGCCATGGATTCTGATGGATTAACTCCACTACTTTACCGGATAATGACAAAACTATGGTCACAGTGTTTCAAAAACCAAGGAAAGCTTCTATCCTTTGTAGCTTATACCACCCAATCTCATTTCTTATTTTGACACAATACTCTTCACATGAGTACTAGCAGCTGTACTGGGAGTGATTGCCCCAGGACTCATAGATCCTGACCAGTCAGGTTTTTTTTTTAGAGAGACTATAGGGACCGCACCAAATATGTACTACACATCATAGATAATATACATAGGACCTGGAAGAAAGCAATATTTTTGTGATCGCACATAACAGATCATAGAAAGTGTGCATTGACTTTCTATTCCAAACTCTAAAAATGTTTGGACTTGGTTCCAAATTCAGGGAATGGATACTGAGCAACTATGGGAGCTTCTAGGCAAGTATTAGGGTGAACAAAATCTTGTTGACACCCTTTGAGATAAGGCAAAGCCTTACATTTGGCTGTATAATGGAGATGATTGCAGAAAGAATTTGCAATAACAAGCCCAAAGAGGAAATCCAGATAGGCAGGGAGGTCGATAAGTAGACAATGTATGTCAACGATATTCAGATTGCACTTAGCAATCAAACAATTTCGGTCTCTCTGCTTATGCAGGAATCGGAACTGCAACTTGAGCATTCTGGGTTCAAAGTAAACCTACAGAAATCTCAGGTAGTGAATGTATTCAACCTTCAAGACCAAGAGAAAACACTAAAAACCCTCTATCCATTTCAATGGGCAACTAAGCACATTGAATGTTTAGTTATGCAAATACCATTGCCCCTGGATCAGCTATTTCAAGCCAGTTACAATCCATTCATACAGAATATTTGGACAGAACTTCAGTTTTGGCTTATGGGCGGCTTAGCTGGAATGATTGGCAACAGTTAAGATCTCTATGCAACCAAGATACTGTATTTTGGCCAGACTATTTCACTTCCTCTACTTTCCCAATTGATCAAACATAATGTAAGACTCTGATGGGGCTGGGAGACATCCAAAGTTAGCAAGAATTAACATGACACTGCTAACTAGGAAGAGGTTTGGGCCTCCTTGACATCAATAAAATATTATCTAGCTACGTAGCTGCCTTTTTATAGTTGAATTGGAACAAAGGGAATCGGACAAGCAATTTTGCTTTATCAGATGATAGTGGAATGCATATAAGGCAAACACCTTGGGTAGAGAAGATACATAGAGCTTTGTGCATCGCTGATAGTATGGGTTGTGTGGCAAAGTGCTGGAAACTCACTTCTTTTCCCTGCCCAATCATACCCATAGTTGGGAATCTGATGTTGTATCTAGACAAATATACAATCCTAGTGGAAGAAAAGACAAAAGGGAAATCCCTTAGCCAAATTTACTGGGAGGAAACATTGGGCAGAGTCCTAAAGCACAAGCAATGGGAATAAATTTACAACAGAGTGCGAAACATGGCATGTTGCTCAACAAAGAGATATACGCTAATCAAGCTGTCTTGTATCTTTTACAGTGTAGACAAGCCTGATACATTGAAATAGTTGGACACTAATACACCTGACAAATGTTTGCATGGTTATGGGGAATCGGATACCCTAAAACACCATGCCCAAAACTTCAGACATACTGGTTAGAGGTATGGATGCAAATGACCTGATGTTTCTCACAACCATACCTAAAATCCCAGGGTACATACTACTTGGTGTACCATACTGTATTACTTTCAACAGTTCTCACTACAGGTCTTACAGATGTCACTAGTACTGTGTACAGTGAACAGGGCAATCACTGCATTATGGGGAAAACTTTAGATTACATGGCAGTTCGGGCAGGCCGGTTCTTATTGGAACAGGGATAAGGCTGATTTGCAGCTGGCTGGATCCAAACTGAAGTGGCATGGTGAGCAAAATAATAATGGGTTGAAATGCTACCCAAGTCACTGCAAGTGGTTCGATCCATGGCAAGCATTCCTACCTTTATCTTTTATGTATTTGAAAAAATAAACCTCCAGCATTCCAAAACCAGTTATATCGAGTGTGAGATTATTAGGGATGGGGATAATCACCCTCACTATAATGTACACAAATTGGTAAGGCTCTTGACCCCATTCCTTGCTTATTTATGCTCATATTCAGGAGAACCGTAACATCCTAGGCCTAGCGGTGTGGCCTGTGTGATTAGCCTCTCCGGGGGTCTGGCCTCGGCGCTGCGGTTGCGCATTGACTATCGAGAGTGGGGCTCCCGGCTTCCGAATACCCTGAGGCCTTTTGGACGGTGTGAGGACACAGCAGAGCTCACGATGTCAGAGCCTGACGGCCCCCTGGAAGATCCTATGGGCAACATTAAGCAGATAATAGTGTCTATGCAGCAGGGCCTGACGGCGATTGATGCTACGATTGACACGTTAGCCTATAGAATGGATAGAATGTCTGAGTGGGTTGAAAAACATTCAGAGCACTTGGATATGGCCGAGCAGCGCATCACGGAGACTGAGGATGCCCAGGCTGACTCCTGCAGCGCCCAGAAACGTGTGGAGAAGGCCTTAGTGGCTTTGTAGGACAGCGCCGAAGACTTGGAGGCCAGGCCACGGCGCAGTAACCTGAGAATTACGGGCCTGGCGGAGTCTACAGCGGCAGGCAACATGGAGACTTTTGTCGAAAAGCTCCACATGACATTGCTGGGTGCTACCATGTTTGTCGTGGACAGGGCACACCGCTCGTTGGATTCTTGGCCTCCGCCCAGAGCTCCACCGAGGCCTATAATTGCCACCCTCTTGAACTGGGTCACCTGCAGAACGAGGGGTCGACGATTTCCCGATTCCCGGACTTTACCCTGAATGTTCAGGAGGCTAGAAGACAATTCACACCCCTGAAACGTAAACTCCTGAACCAAAGCATTGAATATGCTTTGCTTTACCCGGCACGTCTCCGAGTAATGCTGGATGGGAAAGCCAAGATTTTCTCCGACCCAAAATCTCTTCAGACTGCACTGAACAGCTGGCAAAAGGTTTTCAGGGGCAGGAAGGGCCAGCAGGACAGTTCTTCCGCTGATGGTGCTACTGGCAGTCGTGATGACAATGATTGATGGGTGGATGGAGAGGTTGCTCCTGGCTGGGTTTCTTCTGTTTAGTTAGTTTTGCTTGCACTTGTGCTATGTGTGTATTGCAATATACTTGTTGGGGGAATTGATGTTGCACCGGGCTGTTCTATTCGTGATTTGTCCTCCACATGTGCTAGTCGAGGGGGTCCTCTTTATACTGGACGGGCAATTTGGACTGTGGTGGGGTACTTGGCGCTCTGGTGGGGAAATGCTCATTGATTCCGGAATTGTTTATGTTACTGCTAGCTGCTCCACTTCGATTGTTGAAGTGGTACTATTGTTACTAGGCGATTTGGCGGAGAGGTGGTACACTGTGGTACTGCTGGGTGACATCCGCCCAAGGGGTTACACGCTGTTTTCCTAGTGATTCTGGGGGTGTATTGATGTGCTTGTGTGGGTAGTTTTGCGAAACCCTTTTCTGTTACCTAATTGACAGGGAGGGATACTGGTCGCCTTAGCCGTGTTGGGGATGGCGAGGTGCGGGTGAGGGGGTGGGGCTGGGGTTTTCTGTTGTTTTATGTTTTTGATGATCACATGCTTGATAGTTATCATGATGTGGGGGGGCTTCCACAGGGCTTCACATGGTGGCAACACCGATTGCACAAATTCTATACATGTCACAGCACAACACGAGACGGGGCACTATTAAGAAGTTTAGCCTCATGACATGAAATATCAGAGGCCTCATTGATCACCGGAAGGTGCGTAGGATCCTGACGTACTTGAAGCGGAAGGAGGTAGTCATAGCTCTGCTCCAGGAGACACACCTACACCCTGGTAGCACGCTACTCCCTGGTACTGGATCAGCGGGCCTTTCACATGCTGCGGGATTTACATTACACTCAAAGGGCGTGCTGACATGGGTCAACCCTTAATCAGGCCTCCAACTTGAGCGCTGCGTGACAGACCAAGCTGGTAGATATGTCATATCCTGATGTTATGGTAAGGGGCAAAATGTTCTCCTTGTCAACTTCTATGGCCCGAATTATGATGACCCGCATTTGTATAAGTCCATATTTGCAATCCTCAAGTTCCGTGCAATGCTACTGATGTTTTGGGGTGGTGACTTTAATTGTGTCTTGAATCCAGAGCTTGACCGCTCAAAGGGCCCTCCCAGGCCTCCATCTGCTTCCGCCCGTGCCATTGCGGATGTAGCCTTGCAATTGCACATGGTGGGTGTTTGGAGAGCTAGATCTGGCGGTAGGGGTGGATTCACACATTACTCGGCACCTTCTGATATTCACACTAGCATTGATCACTGGCTCATCTCGCAGACCTTGCTATCTAGTATTCAGGACTGCGCTTTCTTGGCTCAGACTTTTTCGGACCACTCGCTCATATTACTAGTGCTCACTGTTCTCTCGCGGGGTCCTCCCCCTTTCCTGTGGCGTTTTCCCCCATTTGCTTTACTAGATGCAGTATTTAAGTCTGACCTCACAGACGCAATCACAGAATTTTTCGCTCATAACGTGGGCTCCGTGGACTCCTTCGCCACGGTCTGGGAGACATTTAAGGTCTTTATAAGGGGGTTGGCTATTGGTAAACATGCCGGAGTATTACGTTCTATCAGAGACAGGCTGGCTCTTTTGGAATCCCGAATAGCTCACTTTGGTAGCTAATGACAAACTGCAGTCTAGAGAATTGTTGAAGTCCACACTTGATGAGTTTCATAAAGAGTTCGACAGCGAAGTCAAATACATGGGTAAATACGCCACGGCTAGAATATATGCGGAGGCAGACAGACCTAGTTCTGTGGTGGCGGCATTGGCCCGTTGCAGAATGAAGTCTGGTGTTATCGTAGAGATGACAGATGAGGAGGGTACTCTCATGACAGAGCAGGCGGAAATCAACGATCGGTTCCATAGATACTATCAAGAGCTATATAACTCCAAAGTTGACCCTAGCGACGATGATATCGTGAATTATCCCGAATACATCAAGCTCCCGTGGTTGGCGGATTGGCACCGGGAATTTCTGATGCGCCCCCTCAAGGCCCAGGAAATACAATTGGCACTGAGTCCTATGCGGGAGGGTAGTGCTCCAGGGATGGATAGAGTGACAGTGTCCTTTTATAAACCTTAAGTGACATACTGGTTCCTCACCTGAGCTCCTTGTTTCAGGATATGGGTGCTGCTGGGGTCAAGCCACACTCTATGCATGAGGCTTTGATTATTACGTTGTTGAAACCTCATAAAGACCTCCAGAAATGTTCCTCTTATTGTCCCCTCTCGTTGCTCAATGTGGATACAAAATTATTTGCTAAAATATTGGCTAACTGTCTCTCTCCGCTCTTGCCCTCTTTGATCGGCCCGGAGCAGGCCAGGTTTATTACGGGGCATACGCTGTCCTATAATCTCAGAACGGTGTTTGGTGCCTTCCACATGTTCGGCCAGATGTGAGAGCGGCTGCGGTCTTTTTAGACGCAGAAAAGGCCTTCGATTCCATTGAATGGAAATTTATGCTCGCTGTGTTGCGCCGTATGGGAGTGGGAGAGATATTTTCACAACTATTAATGGTGCTATATAACTTGCCATTGGCGCGCATCTGCACAGGAGACACGGTCTCCTCCCCAGTTCATATATCGTGGGCACTCAACAAGGATGTTCCTTGTCCCCCTTGTTGTATGCAGTGGCTGCTGAACACCTTCTGAAGGCATTGCGGGAATATCACGGACACAGAGGCCTCCGATTCACCAATCATAACTTAATTGTTTCGGCCTATGCCGATGATATGCTTTTGTATACCCGTGACCCAGATGTTCACCTTGCCCCAATAATGCGCGAGGTGCAGCGCTTTGGCGGGCTTTCGGGCCTTCTGATTAATTGGGACAAATCCATAGTTTTCCTGTTGACTTCATTCACTGTGCCGATTCCTCTTGACTTTCCTCTACAGTGGACATCTAAACCGGTCAGTTATTTGGGTATTCCAGTTCACTCAGATGCGGACCAAGTCATCAAGGTGAATTATGGCAGAGCTATTGCCAGATTAGGTGATGACATAGCCAGATGGTTTAGACTCCCGCTTTGCCACCACCCATAGCTCCCAACTCCTCAGGACGGGAACGATACTCAAAGATTCCACCTCCTGACCTCCACAACTCTGTTGCAAATATTACACAGAATAGTGAAGTGATCAGGTGAGGAATAGGGACAGGAAAGGGTACTGCAGGGAAAAGAACCTGTTAGGAAACAAAGACAAAATGTAATTCCAAAATAACATCAATTCTACTCTCAGTATGTGTCTTGCTAATGTTCCTTAAATACCTCTTGTTCCTAGTAGGTATCCTTATTACATGGTCAACCCTGAGTAGACCGTACAGTCCCTGCATATACGTTACAAGACAAGAACACAAAATATGCCAGTATAGTGCCCATACATAAACCTTGTCATAACACTCTACTACATATAACTGCCTCTCACCTCACTCATACCCCCTTGAATGGTAAATGACCAGACTGCCATATACATTGCATCTGAGTTTCCTCTGGTGTATATCATGTAAGGACAGTCAAGACACAAATCCAAACAAAGTAAGCTTGTGCTCCTTGCACGTCTTCGCGTCCCTACTTGAACGCTAATCCACAGACTTAATGATCCTAACAACCAAAAAAGAAGTTGAGCCACTTCTTTGAAGAAAACTATCAAATACAAATCACGAATATATTTAATCCCAAAGGTTGTGCTCCTTGCACTTCTCCGCATTTCTCAATTGAACCCTAATCCATGGAATAAATAAACACAACCCTTAGCATAAAAGGGGAGTCCTTCAAAGAAATAAGGTTTGGCTTAGAGACGGGATGCAGCCTTGTGTGACCCCCGCTCTAACAACAAATTCCTAGAAATACCGGAATCTTCATAATTCTGAAGACGGATTCCAGTCGCCTGTTATGCTTGCTCCAGGCCTGAGTGCACTTGCAGAGCCCTGCTGTGCCTAAAGATAGCTCCAGATACAAAGCGTCCACTTTCCACCAGGACTAATTCTCCATAGACGCCACAAACACTGAGACAACCAGGAACTGAGAATTACGAACATTTGAGGACGTGCACAACGTCCTCAAACACCCATGAGCCTCATGGGAATTGTAGTTCTTGTCACATTGAACTTGGTAGGCGCTACGGCCGACCGCGGCTGACACGCTTTCCCTGGTGGGGAGGGTTTCTCTGATGAAGATGGCGGTGCTCCCCCGCTTTCTTTTTCTCTTCGCCAATATACCCTTGGTCGTGCCTAGACCTTTGTTTAAAGAGCTGCGTATATTGATGACCAAGTTGGCTTGGGTGGGTAAGTCTCCGCGCATAGCGTTTGACATACTTACTTTGCCCTACACTGCGGGGGGCCGGGGCGCACCGGATTTGGAACTCTATTATAGTGTGACGCAAGCCTCGCATGCATATAGCTGGGTACACAGCCCAATAGATTTGCCACACCTCCAGATTGAAAGGGTGGTGGCCGACCGGACCCCTTGCCGAGGTTGTTAACTAAGCCTCCCCTCCGGCGCTGCGGAGTCCTAGATTCGGTCAACTCCGTAGTCCATGCCTGGCACGTACTGCTTCGTATGCATGATGGAGCTCAGCTATACTTGCCACATCTAAGAGTGGATTGGTGTCAGTGGTTTACTCTCAGCTCCGAGCGGGGTGCTATTCGCTCGCTGAACAGCCTCAATGTCCATAAGATGGGTGACCTATTCGCTGATGGGGAGGGGGCAGGAGTTACGGGGCCCTCGGCATTAACGCAATTTTACTTTTTTTAGAGCTTGACATGCGCTCGGTCCTGGGTGATGAGCTCTTGGAACCATTAGAGGTCCCGGCCCTATTGCTGCTATTGCCCTCCACATCACTAGTTAAGTTGGTCTCCCGCCTGTATGCTTCGGCGCAACTTATAAAGACTACTTCGTACGAGAAGGGCCGACTGGCATGGCAGTCGGATCATGGGGTCCCGATCTCAAACGCCATCTGGTACTACTGCTGTGAGTCCACTTGCAAAGTTTCACTATATGGCCGGCATCGGTTGGCCCATTTTAAATTCTTACACAGGGTACATTAATCACTGCAACAACTGCATAGGTACGGATTGCGGGACACTGATTGTTGTGAGAGATGCGATATGCTAGGAGCTGGGTTTTTTCACCTTGTTTGGCAGTGTCCCCCTGTGGAGGCTTTTTGGAGCGGCATCTTTAAAGTGTTAACGGTTATAGTGAGGATATCGCTTTCTCCTGACCCCCTAATGGCGCTATTGGGTCACACTAAGCCTCTACAAAAGAGTGTTCGTAAATTGATTAATATGGGTCTGCTTTTGGCAAAACGTAATTTCAAAAGGGGGTGGTGATGGACAGAGTATCTGAGTTAATCAGAACACTCCTACCCAGTCAACAGATCAGGGCTTGATCCATCACCGTTTTTTAGCTCACTGCACCATCCCAGTTCAGAACCTGGCTATATGCAAATTAGTCTGTCCCTGGCCCAGTGCATCATGGGAACAGGGCAGACCAAACTACCAAGCCAATTCTTCACTGGAAAGGAAACAAGCTTCCGGGGACCGGTTTCTGGCATTACAGCCGTCTTCGACCCGGCTTGCTTGAATCCTGATGGTGCAGTGAGCAAGGGACTCACGTCTGAGCATACCCTTCCACACTTGTGGTGGCCAAAATAATTTCAAAAGGGGGTGGTGATGGACAGAGTATCTGAGTTAATCAGAACACTCCTACCCAGTCAACAGATCAGGGCTTGATCCATCACCGTTTTTTAGCTAACTGCACCATCCCAGTTCAGAACCTGGCTATATGCAAATTAGTCTGTCCCTGGCCCAGTGCATCATGGGAACAGGGCAGACCAAACTACCAAGCCAATTCTTCACTGGAAAGGAAACAAGCTTCCGGGGACCGGTTTCTGGCATTACAGCCGTCTTCGGCCCGGCTTGCTTGAATCCTGATGGTGCAGTGAGCAAGGGACTCACGTCTGAGCATACCCTTCCACACTTGTGGTGGCCAAAATAATTTCAAAAGGGGGTGGTGATGGACAGAGTATCTGAGTTAATCAGAACACTCCTACCCAGTCAACAGATCAGGGCTTGATCCATCACCGTTTTTTAGCTCACTGCACCATCCCAGTTCAGAACCTGGCTATATGCAAATTAGTCTGTCCCTGGCCCAGTGCATCATGGGAACAGGGCAGACCAAACTACCAAGCCAATTCTTCACTGGAAAGGAAACAAGCTTCCGGGGACCGGTTTCTGGCATTACAGCCGTCTTCGGCCCGGCTTGCTTGAATCCTGATGGTGCAGTGAGCAAGGGACTCACGTCTGAGCATACCCTTCCACACTTGTGGTGGCCAAAATAATTTCAAAAGGGGGTGGTGATGGACAGAGTATCTGAGTTAATCAGAACACTCCTACCCAGTCAACAGATCAGGGCTTGATCCATCACCGTTTTTTAGCTCACTGCACCATCCCAGTTCAGAACCTGGCTATATGCAAATTAGTCTGTCCCTGGCCCAGTGCATCATGGGAACAGGGCAGACCAAACTACCAAGCCAATTCTTCACTGGAAAGGAAACAAGCTTCCGGGGACCGGTTTCTGGCATTACAGCCGTCTTTGGCCCGGCTTGCTTGAATCCTGATGGTGCAGTGAGCAAGGGACTCACGTCTGAGCATACCCTTCCACACTTGTGGTGGCCAAAATAATTTCAAAAGGGGGTGGTGATGGACAGAGTATCTGAGTTAATCAGAACACTCCTACCCAGTCAACAGATCAGGGCTTGATCCATCACCGTTTTTTAGCTCACTGCACCATCCCAGTTCAGAACCTGGCTATATGCAAATTAGTCTGTCCCTGGCCCAATGCATCATGGGAACAGGGCAGACCAAACTACCAAGCCAATTCTTCACTGGAAAGGAAACAAGCTTCAGGTTCTGAACTGGGATGGTGCAGTGAGCTAAAAAACGGTGATGGATCAAGCCCTGATCTGTTGACTGGGTAGGAGTGTTCTGATTAACTCAGATACTCTGTCCATCACCACCCCCTTTTTGAAATTATTTTGGCCACCATGAGTGTGGAAGGGTATGCTCAGACGTGAGTCCCTTGCTCATTGCACCATCAGGATTCAAGCAAGCCGGGCCGAAGACGGCTGTAATGCCAGAAACCGGTCCCCGGAAGCTTGTTTCCTTTCCAGTGAAGAATTGGCTTGGTAGTTTGGTCTGCCCTGTTCCCATGATGCACTGGGCCAGGGACAGACTAATTTGCATATAGCCAGGTTCTGAACTGGGATGGTGCAGTGAGCTAAAAAACGGTGATGGATCAAGCCCTGATCTGTTGACTGGGTAGGAGTGTTCTGATTAACTCAGATACTCTGTCCATCACCACCCCCTTTTTGAAATTATTTTGGCCACCATGAGTGTGGAAGGGTATGCTCAGACGTGAGTCCCTTGCTCATTGCACCATCAGGATTCAAGCAAGCCGGGCCGAAGACGGCTGTAATGCCAGAAACCGGTCCCCGGAAGCTTGTTTCCTTTCCAGTGAAGAATTGGCTTGGTAGTTTGGTCTGCCCTGTTCCCATGATGCACTGGGCCAGGGACAGACTAATTTGCATATAGCCAGGTTCTGAACTGGGATGGTGCAGTGAGCTAAAAAACGGTGATGGATCAAGCCCTGATCTGTTGACTGGGTAGGAGTGTTCTGATTAACTCAGATACTCTGTCCATCACCACCCCCTTTTTGAAATTATTTTGGCCACCATGAGTGTGGAAGGGTATGCTCAGACGTGAGTCCCTTGCTCATTGCACCATCAGGATTCAAGCAAGCCGGGCCGAAGACGGCTGTAATGCCAGAAACCGGTCCCCGGAAGCTTGTTTCCTTTCCAGTGAAGAATTGGCTTGGTAGTTTGGTCTGCCCTGTTCCCATGATGCACTGGGCCAGGGACAGACTAATTTCCATATAGCCAGGTTCTGAACTGGGATGGTGCAGTGAGCTAAAAAACGGTGATGGATCAAGCCCTGATCTGTTGACTGGGTAGGAGTGTTCTGATTAACTCAGATACTCTGTCCATCACCACCCCCTTTTTGAAATTATTTTGGCCACCATGAGTGTGGAAGGGTATGCTCAGACGTGAGTCCCTTGCTCATTGCACCATCAGGATTCAAGCAAGCCGGGCCGAAGACGGCTGTAATGCCAGAAACCGGTCCCCGGAAGCTTGTTTCCTTTCCAGTGAAGAATTGGCTTGGTAGTTTGGTCTGCCCTGTTCCCATGATGCACTGGGCCAGGGACAGACTAATTTGCATATAGCCAGGTTCTGAACTGGGATGGTGCAGTGAGCTAAAAAACGGTGATGGATCAAGCCCTGATCTGTTGACTGGGTAGGAGTGTTCTGATTAACTCAGATACTCTGTCCATCACCACCCCCTTTTTGAAATTATTTTGGCCACCATGAGTGTGGAAGGGTATGCTCAGACGTGAGTCCCTTGCTCATTGCACCATCAGGATTCAAGCAAGCCGGGCCGAAGACGGCTGTAATGCCAGAAACCGGTCCCCGGAAGCTTGTTTCCTTTCCAGTGAAGAATTGGCTTGGTAGTTTGGTCTGCCCTGTTCCCATGATGCACTGGGCCAGGGACAGACTAATTTGCATATAGCCAGGTTCTGAACTGGGATGGTGCAGTGAGCTAAAAAACGGTGATGGATCAAGCCCTGATCTGTTGACTGGGTAGGAGTGTTCTGATTAACTCAGATACTCTGTCCATCACCACCCCCTTTTTGAAATTATTTTGGCCACCATGAGTGTGGAAGGGTATGCTCAGACGTGAGTCCCTTGCTCATTGCACCATCAGGATTCAAGCAAGCCGGGCCGAAGACGGCTGTAATGCCAGAAACCGGTCCCCGGAAGCTTGTTTCCTTTCCAGTGAAGAATTGGCTTGGTAGTTTGGTCTGCCCTGTTCCCATGATGCACTGGGCCAGGGACAGACTAATTTCCATATAGCCAGGTTCTGAACTGGGATGGTGCAGTGAGCTAAAAAACGGTGATGGATCAAGCCCTGATCTGTTGACTGGGTAGGAGTGTTCTGATTAACTCAGATACTCTGTCCATCACCACCCCCTTTTTGAAATTATTTTGGCCACCATGAGTGTGGAAGGGTATGCTCAGACGTGAGTCCCTTGCTCATTGCACCATCAGGATTCAAGCAAGCCGGGCCGAAGACGGCTGTAATGCCAGAAACCGGTCCCCGGAAGCTTGTTTCCTTTCCAGTGAAGAATTGGCTTGGTAGTTTGGTCTGCCCTGTTCCCATGATGCACTGGGCCAGGGACAGACTAATTTGCATATAGCCAGGTTCTGAACTGGGATGGTGCAGTGAGCTAAAAAACGGTGATGGATCAAGCCCTGATCTGTTGACTGGGTAGGAGTGTTCTGATTAACTCAGATACTCTGTCCATCACCACCCCCTTTTTGAAATTATTTTGGCAAAACGTAGACTGGCGGTGCGGTGCGCTGGATGCGGGGCCCCGTCCAGACGATTGCAGAATGGGAAAAAGATATGTTGTATTGTAATACTCAATCGGAGGTCTATAATGAACTGATGCCCCCCTGCAGTCGGACAAAAGGTTTTTGGGGTTTCTTTGCGCAATATCAAGCAATGCAACGTGATAGTGATGTAAATCAAGAGTAACAGCTGACTGTTTGTGACAGAGATGGGTAAACCAGGAAGAGGGATGTGCAGATGGACCTAATGTGTGTACTATTTATTTCGCTGATACCGATACCGACTATGTAGTAATAGCACTGTGTAATGATGTTATGACTCCCAGTCTGCGTAGCCTCGTTGTCATGCATGTCCAATGTTGCCTCGTATGTTGATTGTAGCAGGCCAGCCTAATCCTCGTTGGACTGCGCATTTCTGCCCTACTATGTAAGCAAACACATGTGATACCTGAAAATGTGATCTGTTTTATTTTCTTTTACTGTATGTGCTTATTCTTTTAAAATTCAATAAAAACATTTTTTTTAAACTGTAACATCCTCAATAACCTAGGGTCAAACTTCAAACCTCCTGACAGTTCACAAATGATCGAAGAGCTTGAAAGAGAAGAAGGAGAGATTGAGAACTGAGCTGCATCCCAGTAGAGAGCTCTTGAACAGTTTACTACCAGTTGTGTTGATCTGGAGGGCTGTTGATAAGAGCGTTGTGGTTGGGTAAGGGGTTGGCAGGCATCTGCTTTGAATATTTTCTTTCCTCACCTGCCTGTGGGATATCTTTGGTAACTGTCTAAAAACTTGAATAACCAGAATTGATCCACAATAGGTGCAGGGCCTTGTTATGCGACCTATTGTTCTTTAGTCTCACCAGTTTGAGATGTTCCGGGTGTAACTGTATTGCATCTTTCAGGAACATGTTACATCAAAGTCTTTCTAAATAGGTGTTCTTTGGTGCTAAATGCCACTCTATGTTGGGAAGGCCAGGTTGCAACAAATTCAGCTTTGCAAAGAAGTCATCCTCCAACAGTGAAGCCCCAACAGTGAAGTCTTGAATAGAAATAACCTTCCACAAAGTTATGGGTATCTGTCTCTGATTGGTATTCAAACTGGTGGTGGAGATATGACACTAGGGGGTGTGACATGGTTAGCGGAGGCTATGGAAGGAAAATTGTTGACCTGGGAACCCATACATATCTGGATCACAATTAACCACTGAAGATGTACCACTGAGCGAGTTTGAGTCAGGGGAAAAAGCTGTGCTACTTCCAGGGTGAGTGGGAAGACTATACGAGTCCTGTGTATCAAGGGAAATCAACTTTGTCATTGGTTTAAGCCCCTGTGATTTGCAACCCAGAAGAAAAGAAATCCATCAGAGAGAGATTGTGCACCGACGAAGTTCCCAGGATGAAATGAGTGGTAGATTAGGACTTCGTGGTATGACTGCTCTTATCATTGTCACCATACCTGCTGTGACTAAGCTGCAGGGCCAGAGGATTCTTTCCCAGGATCATGTTTTATTGACTGCTAATGAATCGAAAATTGGGTTCAGACTCTTCTCCTATAAGTGCTGTGAATGAAAGTGGCACCGTGAGAAGTTGATAAGCATAGAGTAGTATAGTGGGAGCAATAATGGCATCACAACATACATGATATTATGTGCCCCACATGTGGTCTTGTGTGGATGATCCCTGGGGTGAGTATTTCTTCATCTCATTGACTTGGCAAATGAAGGTTTGGTGAAGACAAGGAAACAAGCAATTAGATACCACATGGCATGCTTAGACTCACACCTGTGAAACATTTGTGGACCTGAGAATGAAGCTCAATTCAACAAAGACAGAATTCCTGTTATATACATGTTTAATAAAGTTTTTAGTAATGGCAGGTTGCATGTATAGCCGGTATGGGTGGGAGATATTTAAAGTGTGTATGTGTAATTAATTTTGGTATTTAAATAATCTAAATTAAAAGCATTTATTGAGTAGTTTAACAGTTTTGAAATGTAACGTTTTAAATATATGTAAAGCTAAACATTTTTTGTAGGTTTTGATAATGTTTCAATGTTAAAAAAATCAATGTAAGTTATACATTTATGATTTAAATGTTCTTATTTCTAAAATATTTAACCTGTAGTTATAATTTTTTTATTTTATGTTATGTTTATTTGGTGTCTATGATCATTAAAAGGGAAATATTAAAACAATTAATCAATGTATTATCTTAATAGTTAGTAAAATTTAACTTTAAATTGCAAATGTATTTAATGTTTTTATTTAAGTTTTGTTTCAGTGTATTTTGTAAATAAAAATGTATACTTATATGTTTTAGTCATCTTTTTATTTTATGTGGTTCTTTAATTTTCTTAATTTCAAAGAAAATGATTATTATTACTTTTATTAGTAGCATGTTGGGTTATAGCAGAATAGGGTGGGGAGGTTTTGAAGCATTTGATATTAGATTTATATTGCATTTATCGATTTATAAAGTATTGTATTGTGTTACATTTTGAAATATAAGGTTTAATATATTTACATTAATTATTACAAGATAGTAATTGTTTACAATAATTTTTATTTATTTAATGTATTTTAAATATATTTCACTTTTGTTTATAAGTGTAGTTATTGTATGTTTGATCACTTTATTGTCCAACACCTTCCTCAAAATGGTTTAGATTGGAGTAGAAACTGTATATCTAACTCTTACTTTCCCACACCTACACCAAAATAATTGAGATTGGACGGGGAATAATAACTCTAACTCCTTTAATGTCCAACACTTTCCCCAAATGGTTTAGCTTGATGTGGGAATAATAAATGTGAACAGTTTAGTGTTCTACACCTTCCCCAAAATGGTTTAGATCGGAGTGAGAATAGTAAATCTAACCCCTTCAGTGTCCAACATCATCCAGAAACGGTTTAGATCAGAGTGGGAATATTAATGTAACCCCTTAAATATCACATTCCCTGAGATGCAGATCACCTTCCCTAAGGTGGCTTAGATTGGAGTGGTAATAGTAATTTTAACCCTTTTAGTGTCCAACAGCTTTCTCAAAATGGTTTAGATTGGAGTGGTATTAGTAAATCTTTCCCTTTTAGTGTCCAGCACCATTCCCAAGTTGGAATGGGAATTATAAATCCAAACCCATTTGGTGGCCTACACCTTCCCCGAATTGGTTTATATTGGAGTTGAAATAGTAGTAAATGTTACCCTTTAGTGTCAAACCCTTTCCCCATAATGGCTTGAAGAGTGTATTTTTGTACAAAGTGACATTTTATATAATATTAATCAATAGAGGTCAAGGTTTTTACATACTTTTATTCATGTATTTTTTTAATTTATTGAATTTACATTTATTCATTTATTTTTTACCTTTTTCCAAAAGAAAAAACTTCATTTTTACATGTATTTGTAACAGATTTTGAAGACTTATATTTCTAAACATTTATTTAAAAATGATACTATGTATTTTTACATTTTTAGAATGCATTTTTAATATATATTATTTAAAACTATTTAATATAGATTTATATTTCTACAGTGCCATTTACCTTCTACTTTGTAGAACAAAGGTCGGTCAAAAACCTTCCAGCCAGCAGTGTTGGTGCCTCGCGGCAGCACCGATACCCACCAACAATGTTCAAACAAGGAAGACTTTCCAATTTAGAAGAAGAAAAAAGTTGGCACTCGAAGATTAGGTCATGACAATGTGTAATCCACAATCTGCAAGACGCGTTTCGGCATTATTACCTTCTTCAGTTCAACAAGCACCACCACTTATAAATATATAAATATATATATATATATATATATATATATATATATATATATATATATATATATATATATATATACATTCCACCTAAAGAAAGAAAGAAAAGACTCTTCTCTATTTCAACCATTCCAGTGTATAGTTCAAGGTATTAATTTGCAGTCAATAATTTACAAATCTATTGTGTCTGTAATTCTTTATTGAAGCACACGTTACTGCCTATACTATAACCAGTTATTTTCACTAATTTAATTAGAAACAATTCATTGATTAAATCCATATAATAATTGATATCATGTGAATCTCAATGTTCTGCTGATAAATTACAGTTGCTTCATTGATATTCACAACGTGTTCCTAAGAGGATATGGAATGTGTCAAATAAATATTCATATCCTTTAACCAAATAGCATAATGCCCCAGTGGGATGTAATCCTAATCATTCATAATTTATGCTTACATTTATTTTTGTATTTGTTCAATATGTTGTTGACCATTTTTTAAACATTTTAATAGTTTGTTTCACATACATTTTTAAAGTTTTTTATTTTCATTTAACAGACATTAGTTTAATGCTACCTGTATTTTGCACTCTATTGCTTACATTCTGAGGTGGATTTTGCTTGTGCCGGTTGCTTCTCCATGTTGCTATTTGATTCATAAGGTAAGAATTTGTTAAAGTTTTTATTTAGGGTTTTCGGGGTAGGGCAGTCTGGGTAGGTCTAGTTATTATGGGTTATGTTGTTAGTTTTATTTAGTAAGGTTATTTAGTGGTAGTTTATGTTGCGTTCTTATTTAATGTAATGTGGTGGTCCTAACCATAGTTTGCTAGTAGTAGCGTAGTATGTTTGCAGTGTTGTAATATTATGTTTGTATTGTATTTGGTATGTATGTATTGCGAGGGTGGGTGCTGTATGTTTTTACATAGTAGGAAGCCAGAGCGCAACATTAGCAGCTATTTTAATACATTTTTTTTTAAAAAGGAAAGTAATTTGGTTTAATTTAAATTAACATTATTTCTTAATTTCCTTAGATTTCTTTTTTTAGGTTTTTATGGCTGCCAAAGAATGTGGATTATTTTAGCAGATTTAGGGCCTGATTTTGATCTTGGCGGATTTGGTCCCGCTGTAATTTTTCATCGTCAAATTATCTGTCCACCTAGTAGGCGGTCCGCCCGCTCTATTTTGATGCTGGCAAGTCGATGGCCGAAAGACTGTCAGACTGCCACCGTGTCCGCCAGAATTTTCCTCAGTGTCATAGGCAAAAGGGGCTGTCGGAGACCATTCAGACAATATTACCACTGGGCCAATTATGATGTGCCTTTCGTTCGAGGAAACTGTGGCAGGTAAACCTCCAAACCTGAGTTGGCGGGATGCAAGGAATATGAGGTAGAAACATACCTTTTTTTCAGTTTACCACTTCTGTTTCCGTCTTGAACCTGATTGCCCAAGTACTTACCTTGTTACTGCTACTTATCCACAAAGAAAATCAACTCCGTTGTTGCCAGGATAAAAGATAAGTCTCTTTTTTTACTTGTTTCCCTATGAATCATGTGTTTACATTTGTCCTGGACTTGTGCATTTCTACATTGCTCTTACATGCAATGTATTTCTTATGTATAATGCATATGTGTATATTTTACAACTTATGAATGTAAAATAAACACACTTGTATTAACACTTTAAAAAAATTGCAATTGTAAAATTAAAAATATGTAAAGATGAGAGATAGTATTCTATCATGTATATTTTTAGAATTACCCTAAAAAAGTTTAATTTTAAAAAGAGTAAGGGTAAGAGGGTTGGTAGAGTAGTGGCGTTTAATAATCTGGTGAGTGTGTGTGTGTGTTTTTGGTTGGGTTCTTGTATGTAGGTGGGCTTTTGCGTAAGTGTATTGGTTTTGAGGAGGTTGGTATTGTGGTATTTGGTGTGCTTGTGGGTGTAGATTGCATAATGTGTATATTTTATTTGTGCTTCTTTGTGTGTATATGTTTGAGTGAGTTTGTGTGTGTGTGTGTGTGTTTGTGCAGCTTGTGTCTGTTTGAGTGGGTGCCTGCAAAGAAGTGAGTGTGCTTAGGATTGGGGTGAGAGTTTGGAATTGGGTTGAGGAAAGGACAGAAAGTTGGGATGGTTGTGAGGCTTGGTTGAGTGAGAAGGCTGCTATGCTATATGTTATCAACATGCAAAACACATTAGCAACAGCTAATTCAAAAACAAACACTACATGTATATTTAGTATGTTTAGTGGCACATTTTAATTATTACTTTCAGTCTCCACTTCACCAGGGATTCCTGTCAGGCCTTCAGGATGTAGGATCTGCAATCCCGTCTCCTCCAGGGCTAGAGTGGTGAAGGGGGGGCTGGGAGAACCACCACCAGTCCTTTGGACCTCCAGGTGATGCCTGGAGCTATGTAGGTGACACAAATTAGAACAAACACATCAGGTGTGTGATGCTGACGTCCATCCAAAAGTCACAGCAATAGTTCAATGTAGAACGCTTCCCACGACGGACTCACTCTGTCATTCCATCAGGAATTTGCCGCTAGGACAATGCCAGCAGAACTGAGGAATCTAAATAGGTTTGGTTAAATCCCGCCGCCCTTGTGGAGATAGAGTAATGTTAGCCAGCAGAGGAATCCGCCACATCGGAGGAGGTGAGCCACTTACGTGACGGAAAACAGTCTGTTGATGCGGATGGAGGTTCAGCCAGCCCACATCTAAATACAGAATGGGCGGAATTGTTAGTTCCAAAAAATACTTGTCACCGCCTCCAAGGAGGGATGACTGGGGTCCCACCAAGATCTATATCTGGCCCTTAATTTTTGGCCCTTTAATTTTTGTATTTTATTTTGGGTTTCTTACTTTTTCTTTATTTTTATTTTTGATATCTCTGTGAATTGTATTTTTGGGAGGTGAAAGGTTTTTTTTTTTTTTAATTTGTGTTTTTGTTTTATATAGCACGAACTCGGGTCTCATATCGCTTTACATGAGCACCAGTTTTGTAACAGATGCTCACATTCATTTTTGTTAGGCACGGGGAGATGAAGTGATTTGCCCAGAATTACAGGATGTTGAGAGTCATTGCCGAGACTCGAACCTGGTTCCCCAGCTTCGAAGATGACCACTCACGAACATTAGCTATGCAACTATAAGTATGATATATATATTTATTTTTGGGTAGGAAATGCTATATTTAATTTATCTCTGCATTATGCTTCTACTGCAAAAGAAAAGCTTTATTTTTTATGTTCAAGTTTTAATTTGAGAGCAGCTTTGTATTTTTTATATTGCATGGTTCTGGTGTCCTCTGGAAAAAAAACATTAGGAGAAATAATTTCTATTTATCATTCATATTCCATACTTTATTAATAGTTTAAGTTCATTCCGGCCCTAACTAAAGTATGTGGACCATCAATTTTGATGTACTCTATCATGTTTTCGACGGTGTACCCTATCTGACAAACTCTAAATTTCTCCTGTGGATACATTCTATTATTTCCTCTGACCACGTAAGTTGAGATTTCTATGCCCAAAATGAATTGTATTCATTTTAGGCAGATCGATTAATAATAAAGGAAGCCGATTTCTCAACTAGACTACAAGATATTATCATTGGGAGCTTCAGGGTTAATCGAGGAAATGTCAAGGTGGGTGAAGTTTGGTGGCCATTGAAGACAGTTGTCCGATGTGTAGCAAATGCATGCATAATTTCTAAATCATACGCTAGAAATACAAATATAAAGGACTCCATAATCACATTCAACAATTGGAAAAAGCAAATGTTATGGCTGCCCAACATCAGCAGCTGAAACAAGCTTTCAAGAATGTTTCTAAAATAATGACAATGAACATCAGACTACAACTGACAAATTCAAGAAATTATTACAGCCAAGCAATGGCTTATCTACTACATCCAACTAAAAGATGGTTTTCCACTGATGTGAGGGAGTTAGGGTGTACTATTTAGAAATTGCTTAAGCCAAGTCCAAACCCCAAAAAGCCCATTGTTCAGTGAGAGGATTGATGGAGTTCCTGCGGTTCTGTGTAGCAGCGGAGGAGTGTATTAACAGGGTTGGACGTTGCAATTGCTTATGCTTGGATTGCAGCATTTTGCAGTGGCTATGTGGTGTTCTACGGAGATGATATTTGTTTTGTGCATGTGGTGCTTGATGAAAAGAAGCTGAATTGGCTATTGGGACTGTCGTGGCCTAAGATCCCGCGATACATACCTACATGGTAATGAGTTTTTACTAAGTGCAGTTGTCTGCTGTGTTGTGGTGCTGGTCGTGAGACGTCGTTAACTCCAATATTGAGATAAGGACTTTATCTTTGTGTGAGTGTGAGGTGTGGTTGATATAGTGAATCACAGGGAGGAACTGTGTCAATCCAGGTAAGATCCCGTTGGTTGTGGTTTAATTTGAAGTGAATTTCAGAGAAGGTCTGAACTTGTTCTTGTATGTATGAAAATCTTTAATTTCATGAGAGGAGCAGACAGCTAGTTGTGAAAATTGCATGCATTGGTTTGTTTGTAAATTGCTGAGAGAAACGTGCTCGTAACATTGTGAAGGAGGGGGAGCCCTTAACCTCTGTCACTGCGCTGTTCCATCTGCCTAGCTCCATGAGACTAGGACGCTGTTCCTCATCCCACACCTTTGATACGGTTGTAGATCCTGCTGTAGAAGGACCAAGCATCCAGCCTGACTGCTGTGTCTACTCTCCCCCACTGGCGTCCTGGTAACCGTAATTGTTAACCCTTTTGTAGTGGTTACTGGTCATTGCTTCCTCTTGGATACTTTATTGTTTTGCCTTTGGCACACTTTACTCTCTTATTTTTATTCACTATATTTTAGTTATTTGGGTGTTGTTTTTTGCTTGCCGTTTTTACCCGCTCCCACCATTTTTCTGCAACCCACCCTCCCGCCTCCCACACAGCCCCTCCCTCGACATATGAAGGCCGCTGTGCGGGACCGCTGCGGGTGCACCAAAGGCAAGCCCATCTGCGCCTGGACCGAACACAGCCCCAGGACCTCTGGTCCTCCCACCTTCTACCATTACACGTCGAAGGAGCTCCTGGCCCTGGACCCCGGGCACCGCATCAACAACTGCTTTGTGTCCTCCCCATACTCAATCAAAGGACCCTTCAGCTACCACCACTGCTGCTTCGCCTGCCACACAGGATCCACTGCCCACTCTGGACCCCGCACCGCTCCCAATCAGAAGACTACAAACAACCCCGAACTGCTCCAGTGCATCCTGCTAAACACACTCTCTATCTGCAAACACGCCATAGAAATCTGGGACACCATCACCACCTTCTCCCCAGACATCGCCTTCATCACTGAAATGTGGGTCAACTGTGACATTTCCCACCGCCACTCTCGACAGCTACAAGATGATACACTGAGACCGGGCCAACAGAAATGGCAAGGTCCTCGTCATTATCTCCAGGAAAACCATCTGATACACTGTCACCAAACGACAACCCAACGTCCCTCAAAGAAAACGTCAACTTCCATCAACAGATCAGCGCTAAGACCATAGTAAGAGGCACTCTTGTCTACAGACCACAGGGGCCTGACCCAGCTTTATGCAACACCATCTCCAGCCTCATCGCCCCCTAGCCCTCGACTCCTACTACTATATCCTACTCGGTGACCTCTATTTCCACATCAATGACCCAAATGAGGGCAACTCCATCACGCTCCTGGAGAACCTGAAAAACATTGATCTCACCCAACTGGTCATCGATACCACGTGGACAAAGCTGGACACACACTCGACTCCATCATCACCTCCAGAAACAATGTAAAATTCACCTAGGTGACTGAACTAACCTGGACCAACCGCACAATCATCCACTTCACCATCTCTGACCCCCAGCACACTGCCAAGCACCACTGCCTCGCATACCACAGCTGAAGCAAAGTTACTGAGACGCAGTGAACACAGGCCCTCAGTATCACACAACCGGAAACATCAGAAGACCTGTACCAGGCCATCCAGAACTTCTCCGTCTGGATCACAAAATGCGCTGACAGAGTAGATCCATTGAAACCTGCAAAATCCAATAAAACCTCAAAACACGTCAGCTGGTTCACCCAGAGCTCAGAACGACCAAGTGCAGCTACTATCGACTTGAAAAGAGAGGCGGGCCAACAAAAACCCCTCCAACAGAGCCACTCACAAAGCAGCCCTAAGCAACTACCACCGGCAACTCAAGGAAGCAGTCATCACTATCCGCATTGATACCGCTGCCATGCACATGAAGGATCTCTTCAAAATAGTCAAGGCATTCTCCAACCGGACAGCCACAGAGAACACCATCTACCCCTACCAAGACCTCTGCAACACCCTCTCGGACTACTTCCACAGCAAAATAGCCACTATCTAAAACAACTTCGACCCCCAACCCACCTCTCCCACCCTTAACAGTCTCAAACCACCAGGGAATACCAGCCGAACGCATACCACCTGATCTCTACTCACCACGCATACCACCACAGTCATCATGTCATCCGTACACTACAGGGTGCCCACCGACCCCATGCCCCCAACCAACATTTCAACCTCAGAACCAGCCCAATCAGTAGAGAACTTGCTAGCATCCTCAACATCTCCATCACTACAGCAACTTTCCCCTATAGATGGAAACACGCTTAGGTCAGACCCCTTCTAAAGAAACCCTTAGAAAACCCCAGTGACCTCAGAAACTATAGACCGATCTTCCCTGTTCCCCTGCCCAGCCAAACTACTCAAGTAAGCCATCAACCAATAGCTCACTGAATACCTGGAACACAACCACCTCCTCGACGCCTCACAATCGGGCTTCCATGCCAACTACGGCACTGAAACTGCGCTGATTGCTGCCACAGATGACATCAGAACCCTCCTCAACTGTGGACAAACTGTGGCCCTGATCCTTCTCAACCTCTGTGCTGCATTTGACACCATCTCCCACCACACCTTCATCGACAGACTCTACAACATCGGCATTCAGCAAAATGCCCTCCTGTGGATTGCCTCCTTCCTTTACAGGACTCACCCAGAGCATCCGACTGCCTCCCTTTACCTCTGCACCTAAAGACATCATATGCGGCATACCACAAGGATAATAGCTCTGTTCTACCCTGTTCAACATCAACGTGATCCCCCTCACATACATTGTGACATCCCAGACTCAACATAATCTCCTATGCAGACGACACTCAACTAATCCTCTTGCTCAGCGAGGACCCTTCCAAAGCCAAAATCAACTTCTGCCACAACATGACCAATGTTGCCAAATGGATCAGAGACAACGGCCTCAAACTTAACTTCGACAAAACAGGTATTGATCTTCAGGAATAAAACCTCTGCATGGGACCACCGCTGGTGGCTGGCAGAACTCGGACCGCCACACAGACTGATGACCATGCTCGCAACCTTTGCATCATCCTTGAAGCCAACTGACCATGAAATGACAAGTCAATGCATTTGTCTCCTCCTGCTTATAAACCCTTTGCATGCTCTGCTCAATTTTCAAATGGATCCCAATCATCACCAGAACGACTCTCATGCAGGCCCTCATCACCAGCCACCTCAACTACAGCACTCTCTATGGCAGAATCCTCCCCCCAGCTCCTCAGCAGACTCCAGACCATAAACATACTGCGACCAGACTCATCCTAAACTTCCCGGGGTTGACCCACATCACTCCATACCTCAGAAACCTACACTGGCTCCCCATCCAGAAGAGATGCCAGTTCAAGATCCACACACATGCCTACAAAGCCCTTCACAACCAAGGACCTCCATACATCAACCACCATCTGAAATTCCATCTGCTCTTAGGACACCTTCGCTCACCCTCACTCGTCCTCGCACACAAACTCCACATCTGCCGCAGGAGAGCCGTTCCTTCTCCGATATCGCCACCAAAACTTGGAATGACTTGCTCCTCCACGTCTGAACAACACCCTTCCCTGGCGGGCTTTAGAAAGAAACTGAAGCTCTGGGTTTTCGACTGAGTGATGGCACGCACAACGCCCGGAAACACTTAGGGATGACAGTGCTGCGCTTTACAAATGCTGATTGATTAATTGAGCTGCTGCAAGGAGTGAGATTTATTGCACAGTGTGCCACGCTAGTACTGGTCAGCTGGTGTAACTTCGCACTGGCATTGGTTGGATATGCCATAGAGAGCCGCACTAGTATTGGCTTTGATCACGGAACAGAGAATTGTGCGTGAAAAACCATGTCCTGGTTTAAAGGAAAAGTAATCTTGCAGATTTAGATTAAAAATGAAATTCTTTAAAGCACTAGGGAAGTCTAATCAGTGGCGTAGCATGGGGGGGCACAGGGGTGGTTGCAAAATTCCTAGGGGGCACAACATTTTAAAAGAAAAGAATTCGGACGACAATGTTTTTTTCTTTTCATATTTTGCGTCAGTAAGTGCTAACCTTCCACGGGTTAGGGGTAGCAATACTTGCCTTACCCCGGGAGCTGGCAACCCACGCTACGCAGCTGAGTCTAATGAAGGGAGATGTGACCATACCTGTTAGAAAGGGAGAAGAGGCACCACCCAAAAGTACACCATGTCATATTATTTCAATAGAATTGGGTCTTCACACATGTATTTGGCTCGCACAATGCTATAAGATTACAGAGAAAGATTGTCCTTTGACATTTTCCTCATTATGAGATATTTAGTTTTAAAATCATTGAATATTTAAGGAGGACGTTGTATGATATGTAACCAACTCCTAGACCGACACAATAGAAAGCACTTAATACCTGGGAACATTCAGCTCATCTTAGGCACAGAGAGAGAAATTTCAAGGAGCAGTGAAGAAAACCATACCCACTTGTGCGTATGCTAGATGGGATGCAGAACAGAAATCTTAGCGAACTGACATGATTGAGGGAACTAGATTATATCCTTCATTAATGGGTGAGGAAGAAGGGAAAGGTATATGAAAGGATAAGAAAAAGAAGAAAGAGACAGATGACACAGAGAACGCAGCTGAGGACAGTTATAGTGACTCAAATGAGGGCTTTATAACCAAGTTATTGTTAAACCATACACCACCATACAATGTGACTCAAACTGGAGGAGTGAGTAATGTACATATGGGTAAAACGTTTGATGTGCCTATCGCACTAATAAATCTAAATTCTAATCCAATGGGGAAAATTTCAGGAATTACAGCCCCTTCAAATTCACTTTTCCTAAATGCCCTACATGCACTGACAGTTCTGGTAACAACTGATCTTGTAGTTACTTTGTACAACCCTGGAATGGTAGAAAATACTACACATACTTTGGCTTCTCCTACTGGAATGAGTACTTCAGGTAGCAATCCTGCGGACTCAACGATGAGACAAATTCCTCAAACTCCTTTGGTTGCAACACAAGGAAATACCTCATGTGCTGCGAGTGCAGACCATACAATAAATCGGATAGGGTTTGACCCGAATGGAAGGTTTTCCCGGAGATCACCACCCTTTTTCATGCCCAACATGAATGTACCTCTAAGCTCTACTGACATACCCTTAGGAAAGAAATGCCTATGGATTCACCAAAATATGACATGTCCCTTTTGAGCTCACCCCCTGATGTAAATCGTGGGTCCTTTTGCGGTGAGATAATTCTTAATACTCCAGTAGATCCACATGGCCTTTCTGCCAGAGAGATACCCCGAGTAGTACTAGAAATCCGGGAACAAATGGAAGGGTTACTTAGGTCCCAGAGTGGAAATGAACACTAGATGTGGGTACATTGAAAATAGAATTGGATGAGATGATACTGGGAACTCTTGACATGTCCCACTTAAATGTCTTTTGGAATGATGAACTATTGTTCAGGTGTAAAGACATTACTAGACATGCAGGACAACCTCATGAAAGATTGTCTAAATTGGCTCACAGATAAGATATTGACTTACAGATATCTAAAGCTCTACAGAGAAGCTTTGATGACAAGGATCTTGCTACTATGAGACAGCCAGGAATGAAGTTACAGATCAAAGAATTAATTGCTTATGTTTGAAAATGGAGTGAGCTGAACAAATGGGAAGGTAGAAGGGCAAAGAAAAAAGAACAGAAGAAAGTTAGAATAGAATTACATCTGACTGGAGATGAGGAAGAGAAGGAGGATATGCATATGCTACCAATGAGAGAAGTGCCTGGTGGAGATTATGGACTGATCTTGCGCCATTCATAAATGATTTTTCAGAATTGAGAGAGAACCCAGTGGACTGGTATAGACAGGTTGATCACTTTGTAAAAACATCAAAGGTCCTGCAGCATGGTTTGAATACCTTCTTTGAAATTGTGATTCCAGGTGACTTGTGGGTTGAATGCAAAGTTTTTGTGGATTGGCCCGAGAGGGAGCCGGTGAGACATCCCACATCACATTCTCCGTCCCCGTGGTGATGAAAAAAGAGTAGTTTCTTACCTATAACTCCAGTTCTCTTGTAGGGGTATTTCCGTGATAGTCATAATCATGTGAATAGTCCCGCCCATGTACGTGGACCCCGGAGCACTTCATTAGATATATCTTCTTACGTTGTCATCTTCTGCCTTTCTTCAGGAAGGTCTGCATAGACACTTACGAGATAAAAAAATAATAATGCAGGCTAACCAACTAGGCTGCACTTCCCATTAGTTCATCTTGAAGTGAAAATAAATAGCCAGTTTAACTTAAAATATAGCAATTTGCTGAGTTTTACACATAGAAAACTCCCCTTCACAAAACTCCTTTTTTCGTGATAGAGATGAAAAGGATTGGACAGAGAAGCCTCCATAGAGTGCCATTGTGTGTCTGCAAAAGGATACCGTACCTTTAAGAGTCTCCAGAGACCCCCAGTGTCCCATGATGCACAGCCAGAGGCAGTTACTTTCAGTTCTTTTTGAAGGCGTAAAGAAGCAGAGCCTGCTGAGTCTTGGGTACGTCGGTGTCTACTACCGGGGAGGCGGGTGGGTTGCTTATGACTATCACGGAAATACCCCTACCAGAGAACTGGAGTTACAGGTAAGAAATTACGTCTTCTCTTGTATGGGATTTCCATGTATAGTCATAATCATGTGAATAGACTAGCAGGCCCATCCCAAAACAACGCTCCAGCGGTGGAAGAAGCAGAGAGCAACCGCACTATTGTGCAAATAGATTTCGAAGTGAAGCCTGCCCAACCTGAGCATCTGCCCTAGCATCAGTGTCTAGGCAGTAGTGCTTAGTAAATGTATGGACTGACTTCCTAGTTGCAGCCTTACAGATTTCCGGAATAGGTACAATACGAAGTAAAGCCGCAGTAGCTGCTTTACTTCTGGGAAAGTGAGCCCTAGGCTTACTAACCAGAGTCTTGTTGGCTTTCTGATAACCCAGCTGAATACAGGAAACAATCCACCTAGAAATGGATCGTTTGGAGTTAGTTAGACCAGTTGGGACTTAGCCATAGTTTACAAATGACTGGTCTGATCTACGGATATCCTTAGTCTTGTCCAAATAGAACTTCAAGACCCTCCTAACATCAAGGTAATGAAGCGACCTCTCAGCCGGAGAAGAGGGAATCTGAAAAAATATAGGCAATGTAATAGTTTGTTTCACATGAAACTCTGAAACAACTTTAGGGAGGAACATAGGCTGAGTCCTCATAACTACCTTAGAGGAATGAAAGACTGTATAAGGCTCTTTACAACATAATAGAAACCATCTCAATGGACCGCACACCGCTAGCCCCTCCTCCGGATCGCCCCTAGGGACTCTGGTATATGGAGTTCTTGAGTGGTTCACCCCAGTGGGTGCAAGTAGGTACTTGTTGGACTGATGATCTCTAGACCCGATATTTGTCCAGGGTTTTTGGATATCGCCCGAGACATGGCTCGGGTTTCGGGATAACTTCCCTCATCAGTAGAGAAAATAGTTACGGGTGGAAGAGAAGGCCGCCAAACAACCGTCAATAGCCTCGATGCCTGAACCGGCACGCAGGTGCGTCGTCCAGGAGCCCGTCGGCTCAAAGCTCAAGGGAGCCAATTTGTAGAAACCATCGCAATGGACCGCACACCGCTAGCCCCTCCTCCGGATCGCCCCTAGGGACTCTGGTACATGGAGTTCTTGAGTGGTTCACCCCAGTGGGTGCAAGTAGGTACTTGTTGGACTGATGATCTCTAGACCCAATACATGTCCCGGGTTTTTGGATATCGCCCGAGACATGGCTCGGGTTTCGGGATAACTTCCCTCATCAGTAGAGAAAATAGTTAGGGGTGGAAGAGAAGGCCGCCAAACAACCGTCAATGGCCTCGATGCCCAAACCGGCACGCAGGTGCGTCGTCCAGGAGCCCGTCGGCTCAAAGCTCAAGGGAGCCAATTTGTAGAAACCATCGCAATGGACCGCACACCGCTAGCCCCTCCTCCGGATCGCCCCTAGGGACTCTGGTACATGGAGTTCTTGAGTGGTTCACCCCAGTGGGTGCAAGTAGGTACTTGTTGGACTGATGATCTCTAGACCCAATACATGTCCCGGGTTTTTGGATATCGCCCGAGACATGGCTCGGGTTTCGGGATAACTTCCCTCATCAGTAGAGAAAATAGTTAGGGGTGGAAGAGAAGGCCGCCAAACAACCGTCAATGGCCTCGATGCCCGAACCGGCACGCAGGTGCGTCGTCCAGGAGCCCGTCGGCTCAAAGCTCAAGGGAGCCAATTTGTAGAAACCATCGCAATGGACCGCACACCGCTAGCCCCTCCTCCGGATCGCCCCTAGGGACTCTGGTACATGGAGTTCTTGAGTGGTTCACCCCAGTGGGTGCAAGTAGGTACTTGTTGGACTGATGATCTCTAGACCGGATACATGTCCCGGGTTTTTGGATATCGCCCGAGACATGGCTCGGGTTTCGGGATAACTTCCCTCATCAGTAGAGAAAATAGTTAGGGGTGGAAGAGAAGGCCGCCAAACAACCGTCAATGGCCTCGATGCCCGAACCGGCACGCAGGTGCGTTGTCCAGGAGCCCGTCGGCTCAAAGCTCAAGGGAGCCAATTTGCAGAAACCATCGCAATGGACCGCACACCGCTAGCCCCTCCTCCGGATCGCCCCTAGGGACTCTGGTACATGGAGTTCTTGAGTGGTTCACCCCAGTGGGTGCAAGTAGGTACTTGTTGGACTGATGATCTCTAGACCCGATACATGTCCCGGGTTTTTGGATATCGCCCGAGACATGGCTCGGGTTTCGGGATAACTTCCCTCATCAGTAGAGAAAATAGTTAGGGGTGGAAGAGAAGGCCGCCAAACAACCGTCAATGGCCTTGATGCCCGAACCGGCACGCAGGTGCGTTGTCCAGGAGCCCCTCTGCTCAAAGCTCAAGGGAGCCAATTTGTAGAAACCATCGCAATGGACCGCACACCGTTAGCCCCTCCTCCGGATCGCCCCTAGGGACTCTGGTACATGGAGTTCTTGAGTGGTTCACCCCAGTGGGTGCAAGTAAGTACTTGTTGGACTGATGATCTCTAGACCCGATACATGTCCCGGGTTTTTGGATATCGCCCGAGACATGGCTCGGGTTTCGGGATAACTTCCCTCATCAGTAGAGATATAGTTAGGGGTGGAAGAGAAGGCCGCCAAACAACCGTCAATGGCCTCGATGCCCGAACCGGCACGCAGGTGCGTTGTCCAGGAGCCCGTCGGCTCAAAACTCAAGGGAGCCAATTTGTAGAAACCATCGCAATGGACCGCACACCGCTAGCCCCTCCTCCGGATCGCCCCTAGGGACTCTGGTACATGGAGTTCTTGAGTGGTTCACCCCAGTGGGTGCCAGTAGGGACTTGTTGGACTGATGATCTCTAGACCCGATACATGTCCCGGGTTTTTGGATATCGCCCGAGACATGGCTTGGGTTTCGGGATAACTTCCCTCATCAGTAGAGAAAATAGTTAGGGGTGGAAGAGAAGGCCGCCAAACAACCGTCAATGGCCTCGATGCCCGAACCGGCACGCAGGTGCGTCGTCCAGGAGCCCGTCGGCTCAAAGCTCAAGGGAGCCAATTTGTAGAAACCATCGCAATGGACCGCACACCGCTAGCCCCTCCTCCGGATCGCCCCTAGGGACTCTGGTACATGGAGTTCTTGAGTGGTTCACCCCAGTGGGTGCAAGTAGGTACTTGTTGGACTGATGATCTCTAGACCCAATACATGTCCCGGGTTTTTGGATATCGCCCGAGACATGGCTCGGGTTTCGGGATAACTTCCCTCATCAGTAGAGAAAATAGTTAGGGGTGGAAGAGAAGGCCGCCAAACAACCGTCAATGGCCTCGATGCCCGAACCGGCACGCAGGTGCCTCGTCCAGGAGCCCGTCGGCTCAAAGCTCAAGGGAGCCAATTTGTAGAAACCATCGCAATGGACCGCACACCGCTAGCCCCTCCTCCTCATTGCCCTAGGGACTCTTGTACATGGAGTTCTTGAGTGGTTCACCCCAGTGGGTGCAAGTATGTACTTGTTGGACTGATGATCTCTAGACCTGATACATGTCCCGGGTTTTTGGATATCGCCCGAGACATGGCTCGGGTTTCGGTATAACTTCCCTCATCAGTAGAGAAAATAGTTAGGGGTGGAAGAGAAGGCCGCCAAACAACCGTCAATGGCCTCGATGCCCGAACCGGCACGCAGGTGCGTCGTCCAGGAGCCCGTCGGCTCAAACTCAAGGGAGCCAATTTGTAGAAACCATCGCAATGGACCGCACACCGCTAGCTCCTCCTCTGGATCGCCCCTAGGGACTCTGGTACATGGAGTTCTTGAGTGGTTCACCCCAGTGGGTGCAAGTAGGTACTTGTTGGACTGATGATCTCTAGACCCGATACATGTCCCGGGTTTTTGGATATCGCCAGAGACATGGCTCGGGTTTCGGGATAACTTCCCTCATCAGTAGAGAAAATAGTTAGGGGTGGAAGAGAAGGCCGCCAAACAACCGTCAATGGCCTCGATGCCCGAACCGGCACGCAGGTGCGTCGTCCAGGAGCCCGTCGGCTCAAAGCTCAAGGGAGCCAATTTGTAGAAACCATCGCAATGGACCGCACACTGCTAGCCCCTCCTCCGGATCGCCCCTAGGGACTCTGGTACATGGAGTTCTTGAGTGGTTCACCCCAGTGGGTGCAAGTAGGGACTTGTTGGACTGATGATCTCTAGACCCGATACATGTCCCGGGTTTTTGGATATCGCCCGAGACATGGCTCGGGTTTCGGGATAACTTCCCTCATCAGTAGAGAAAATAGTTAGGGGTGGAAGAGAAGGCCGCCAAACAACCGTCAATGGCCTCGATGCCCGAACCGGCACGCAGGTGCGTCGTCCAGAAGCCCGTCGGCTCAAAGCTCGAGGGAGCCAATTTGTAGAAACCATCGCAATGGACCGCACACCGCTAACCCCTCCTCCGGATCGCCCCTAGGGACTCTGGTACATGGAGTTCTTGAGTGGTTCACCCCAGTGGGTGCAAGTAGGTACTTGTTGGACTGATGATCTCTAGACCCGATACATGTCCCGGGTTTTTGGATATTGAGCCGGTGGAGGTGACGACCTCGAGATAACGCATCCGCGCGCCTTAAGAGGTATCTGGACCTACGAATATTTTCGGCAGCCCATGCAGCAACCCCGTGCACACGCCTAATCCCTGCTGATGAGCGTTAATGAACGCGAAACACGTGTCCAGGGATGGCAAGCACACCAAGTGAATACCTTGAAGACTCAAGACCCGGGTAGAAGCGCACCCGCTGATACCGACTACATCGACCATCATGCTCCGGGGTCACACGCTGATGGGACGAGCGGTGTGCGACCTCATTTGGACATACTCTTTACAACATAATGCCTGAAGTTCGCTAACCCTGCGGGCAGAAGTAATGGTCACAAGGAAAGCCGTCTTCCAAGACAGATGCTGAATAGAAGCCTTATGAATGGGTTAAAACGGTTCCCTTATCAGTTGTGAAAGGAACACATTGAGCTCCCAGGGAGGTGAAGGACGCCTAATGGGAGGAAACACATTCTTCAATCCCTCAAGAAAATCTCTGATGACTGGGTTTTTAAAAAGAAAAGTTTGTGAAGGACATTTCCTATAAGCAGTTAAAGCTGCCAGGTGAATTTTGATCGAATGAAACTGAAGGCCAGATTGAGCCAAGTGTAGCAAGTAAGGAAGAATGACATCTTCCTTGCAGGAGGTAGGATCTACATTCTTAGATGTACACCAGATGCAAAATCTCTTCCATTTATATGCTTAGGACATGTGTGTAGATGGTCGTTTGGCCTCCTTAAATATCTGAATACAGTC
The DNA here is from genome assembly GCF_964261635.1 of Lissotriton helveticus. NCBI lineage: Eukaryota > Metazoa > Chordata > Amphibia > Caudata > Salamandridae > Lissotriton > Lissotriton helveticus. The sequence goes on from NC_136057.1 coordinate 1,614,089,896, forward strand.
TTGAGGGAGATTCAAATGTCCGTACTGCACAAACTCAGGAGCATGCCGCCAAATTAAACGACGAGAGATTGGGGTGCACAATCTGTCCACCGAACTTCATCATAAGGTCCGGCCGGCATGGAAGACGGAGATGTGGCAGGAGAGACCGGTAGAGTAGGTCTGTGAACCACCACTGACGGGGCCACACCGGAGCAATGAGGATCATCTTGGCCAGCGATTGCGAGAGCGTGATCAGTACTGTCGGGATCAGGGGAATTGTCGGAAAAGCGTAGAGAAAGCTGCCTGACCAGTTGATCCATAGTGCATTCCCCAGAGTCCCTGGTTGGTAAAACCTGGAGGCGAAGTCGCAGCATTTGCTGTTTTCTGCGGTAGCGAACAGATCGACCTCTGGAGTACCACATTTTTCGAAGATGTCTCGCACCACTTCGTCGTTTAAGACCCATTTGTGATTTTCTTGAATGAGTCTGCTGAGCGCGTCTGCCTGAGCATTCTGAACACCTGGGAAGTGGGTTGCTGTGATGGTCAGGTTCCTGGCCAACAGCCAGTTCCAGATGGCCTGGGCTTCCCGAGATAACGCTCGAGATGTCAAGCCCCCCTGCTTGTTGAGGTAGAACATTGTGGTAGTATTGTCCGTCGGAACAAGCAGGGAACTGGTGTGAAATGACAGCTGGAAGACTTTCAGCGCCAAATGGACTGCTCGAAGTTCCATGAAGTTGATATGGTATTTGGTCTCTTTCCGGGACCACGTACCCTGTATCTGAAGGTGGTCGGAATGTGCACCCCAGCCATGGAGAGAGAAGCATCCGTCACTATGGTTTGCGTCGGTATCTCCTTGTGGAAGGGAATCCCCCGGAGGAGTTTTTTGGGGAGAACACCACCATTGGATGGACTGGAGAGCCTGCTGTTATAGTTGAATCCTGTCTTTCCAATCCCCCAGTTTCTGGTCCCACTGATCCTCCAGACTTTCTTGCAGGGGTCTCATATGAAGGCGTGCGTTCGGAGTGAGGAAGATGCAGGAGGCCATGGAGCCCAGGAGAGAAGAAACCTTCCTCACCGTCGGGTAGGGCATATTCATGAGAGCCTGAGCCTTCCGAAGAATCGATAAGCGTCTCTCCTCCGAAGAACACACGTTTGCTGAGCATGTATCGATGGTGGCTCCCAGGTACTCTAGACATTGGACAGGAGTTGAGACGGACTTCGTGAGGTTGATGGGGAGGCCCAAGCGAAGTAGGAGATTGGAAGTCCGATTGAAATGCAGTTGCGCTTCCTGAAACGTAGCTGCCTTGATCAGCCAGTCGTCCAGATACGGGTAGACAAACACCATGCTCTTCCTTAGATGTGCAACAACCACGGCCATGCATTTGGAAAATGTCCGGAGCACTGACTTCAGGCCGAAAGGCAGCACGGAGTATTGATAATGGTTGTTGCCTAAGGTGAATCACAGGAACTTGCAATGCTTCCTCGCTATGGGCACGTGAAAATATGCGTCTTGCAGATCTATTGCACATACCCAGTCTCCCTGATGAAGTTGAGGGTAGATTTGATGCAAGAACAACATCCAAAACTTTTCTCAGCGAAACCATTTGTTGGCCTGTCGCAGGCCGAGGATGTGTCTGAACTTGTTCTTGTCTTTTTTGCGGACTAGAAAGAACCGAGAATACAGTCCTGTTCCTCTCTGTGCCAGAGGAATCGGTTCTATTGCCCTTTTCTTAAAGAGGGTGTTGGCCTCCATCTGCAACTCATGTAGCATGTAGCGTGAGTGAGTTGGAGTAATCGACGGAGGAGGGCTAGTCACACGTAACGAGTTTCCACTGCGAACAATATTCAGCACCCAATTGTCCTTAGTTATTTTCTACCACTCTGCCAGATAGTTTTGAATGCTTCCCCCCATCAGAGTGGGTAACGGACAAGGGGGAAGAAACCCTTCAGGGGTAGGAACCAGCAGGAGCCTTGTTCCCTTGTCCAGACTGCTGGTTGGATCGTCCTCGCGGTTGGCGTTTCTGAAACGGCTGAAAAGACTGCTGAAACTGCTGTTGTTGGTTGGACTGACGGCTTTGAGATCGTTGGAACTTCTGGGAGGAATAACGCAGTTGGAAAGGGTGGAATGTTTTTCTCTGTTCTTTAGGTTTCTCTAAACCTACAGCCTTCAAAATCTCCATTTCAGTCTTCATGCGGGCCATCTCGTCATCCGTATGGGAGCCAAAGAGAGTTGTGCCAGAGAACGGTAGATTAGAAATGCGGTGTTGCGCCTCTGGCTTCAGTGAAGTAAGACGAAGCCAAACATGTATCCATAGAGCAATTCCGTGGCAATACCCGTAGGTTGATAGAAGTGAAGTATCCGCTGCAGCGCTGATGACTTGATTCGAAACCATCAGGCCCTCATTCACTATCTCCTGGAAATCTTCCCGCTGGTCCCTGGGTAGGAGAGCCACAAATTGTTGAAGCGACTCCCACAGGGGTCTGTCATAACGGCCCAGCAAGGCAGTAGAGCTGGCCACCTTCATGGATACGGTGTTGCAAGCTTTTCTCCCCACCGAATCCAGCTTCCGGTTTTCCTTATCCGGTGGTACCGTAGAAGTCGGAGTTGTAGCATGCTGTTTCCTTGCCGCCACCACTATGACAGAGTCTGGGTGGGGTCCAGTTGGTAGAAAGCTGGATCCGACTCAGGTGGGCGATATTTCTTCTGTAACCTGGAAGGCGCAGATTTTATAGAAGATGGCGTCAAGAACAGCTCCATAGCCGGTTCCTCCAAACCAGGCACCAACGGAAGCAATGGACGAGATGTTTGTCTCTGCTGGAGAGTTTCAAATATCACCAGTGTCAACGGCAACAGGAGTAGACAGGGGAAGATTCCGCTTTGAAGCCCCTCTGACAAGAACCTCCTGAAAGGTGGAGATATCGTCAACGGGAGACACCCTCTGAGGAGGAGAATTCGTTAGAGTAGGCGAGTACCTCCCCGTACTCGTGGAAGACGTATCCCTGGTATGCCGGGAGAGGGATCTTTCATAGCGATGATGATGAGATCGTGTTGAAGATCAGTGCTGTCTATGGGAACGATGTCTCGACCGAGACCATGACCTTGGTCTCCGAGACTCTGCAGGACACATGGGCTGAGGAGCCGTGGGCCGAGGCTGAGGCAGAGGAAGAGACGTCGGTGGAAGAGGCAGTGGAGGAGGAGAAGGAGGGCTTGGTGGTGATGGCGGTGTCACTGGCAGGGCCACCGGTTGACAAGGAGCAGGTGTCCTGGATGGTGAATAGGTATGCGAGTATTCTGAACCTGAAGCAGAGACCAACCTCCTCCGTTTTCGAGCTGACCGTGAAGAAGGGGCCCTGGACTCAACGTCAGACCTCCCCTTCGACATCGATCTACTGCTTGACGGCGAGCGTTGACGTCGTCTGGAACGGGAACTCCCTGTCGACATATACAGGCTCACTACGGAGCGAGCCCCAGAACGGTACCTCTACGTCGAACGTCGGTGTTGAACCCTCGACGTCGACCTTCTCATTGACTTCGACCTTCTCCTCGATGTTGACCTTCTCTTAGACATCGACGGCGACTGCCATTGCTTGTGTTACTCCGATCGACGACGATGATGTTTCGACGGCGATCTTCATTGAGTCGAGGTCGAACGCAGGGACACCCGCGACGGCGATCTCGTCTGAGGCCTCGCCGTTCTTCTCCTCGACGTTGATCGTAGATGGTGCTACGAACCAGAGCTCTGAGTCAACGGACAGCATATAGTAGTCATACCTGCTCTCGCCGTCGTCGTCGTCATCTTCAACGTCGATTGGGAACGGCGTAGTTTTTCCGCCGTTTTTCGCCAGGGGAGCACCCCAGAGGTCAAAACATGGGTTTTGGTAGAGGACTTACCCTCTCCTTGCCCAGAGGCTGTAGATGCTGCCTTCTGTGTTCTCTGCTCCAACCCTTGGAGCCGAATCTTCTCCCTGTCACGCAAGGTGCGCCTAGAAAAGGTCTTGCAAATAGGTGTCAGGTACATGAGAGACAGGCAAACACAGAATACAGACTCTGTGTGCATCAGACTTGGCATTCTTCTTACCATAGTCAGGACACTTGTCAAACAGAGAAGGCATTTTGACAGGAAAACTGTAGAAATTCCGCCAAAAAAGCACAGTAGAAGGTAGATAAAGGCCAAAGACGTCGAGTGAAACTGCAAAAATCCCAAAACAGAATTACATTTTGAATGGAATACCAAAAAAGGTAGCGCTCAAAGCTCCAGGGTCCTGCTAGCATGAGTCGGAAAAAAGAACTGAAAGTAACTGCGTCTGGCTGTGCATCATGGGATAACTGGGGTCTCTGGAGACTCTTAAAGGTATGGTATCCATTTGCAGACACATAATGGCAGCCTATGGGGGCTTCTCTGTCCAATCTTTTTCATATCTATAATGAAAAAAGGAGTTTTGTGAAGGGGAGTTTGCTATGTGTAAAACTCAGCAAATTGCTAAATTTTAAGTTAAACCTGCTATCTTTTTCCACTTCAAGATGATGTAATGGCCAGTGTAGCCTATTTGGTTAGGCTGCATTATTGTTTTTTTATCTCTTAACTATCTATGCAGGACTTCCTGAAGAAAGGCAGAAGATGACAACTTAAGACGATATATCTAATGATGTGCTCCTTGGTCCACGCACATGGGCGGGACTATTCACATGATTATGACTATACACGGAAATCCCCTACAAGAGAAGTATAATAAGGTGATTACATTTTTTAGATCTAAAATATTTCCTAAAGTGATTGATTGGGTGAAGATTGAAAGAACAACCCAAGAGTCCAAAGAAACAATATGTGCTTATTATGACTGTTGCAGGCATTTAAACAGTATAGTGGAACATAATGACTGAGTCTAAAGACATGGGACATTTTGTGTACAGATTTGTGCATGGATTGAAAGCTGAGAATAGTTTGATGACTCAAGAGCACTTGATTTGTTGGCAGAGAAAGCCTATTGACAAGATATTGCGATGTACAAAATATTGCAGCGATGTCTTGGAAATGAAACAAGGAATTGAAGGGGAATCTAAGGAAGGCACAAATGAAAACTGCACAGCAATGTCTGAATCAACAGTTTGTTGGGAATGCTGGTCTCATGTTGGGAGTGTATCAACAGAGATGGAAATGGGTTTTAACCGCAGGGTAGAGGTCGTGGTGTTCCAATTGATCCGAGTACAGGGATTGATATGTCGTCTTTAAAGAAGTCCATTCCTTGCCACGATTGCAGGAAGTTGGGGCATTCGATGCAGGACTATCTATTTAATACTGGTAACATGGCAAATGGAAAGTGCCGGCTGAGACTGGGCAACGTTGGTCACTCATGGAGCCCACAGGCAGTACGTTACCTAGGAGTTCGGCTATATTATATGCTGCAGGACATCTACGAGGGCAAGTACTGTAAGCTGATGGCGGCCATTAGATCATCCATACACTTTTGGAAAGATCTTTCGCTGGCAGTCACGGGCAAGATAGCGGTCGCAAAAATGATCCTAGTCCAAAGACTCCTATATCTATTTTCCAATCTCCCGGTGGTTCCCCCCACTCCTTTTTCCGCGAACTGGATGCCCTGCTAGGGACCCTCATCTGGGGCTCTGGCAATGGGCATATTGCCTTGGCAAAGCTGCAGATGCCTCTCGACCAAGGAAGGCTAGCTGCCCCATCCTTTGAGGCTTACTTCCTGGCAGCCCAATTACAATGGGTATCCCGCTGGACAACGGGCCGGGCGCAGAGAGAACTGATCACTACGGCTGGACAACTTCAGACTCCCGTCATCCATCGCATGCTGCTACCAAGGGCTGCGCCGCCCCCGACCACGCCACTCCAACTGATGACGGCGTGCGCCTGTCTCGCACGCATCCACAGAATGCATTGCGTGACGCCTCCGTACTCCCCTCGCCTGCCGCTGGTAGGGCTCCCCAAAGGCTGCACACATTATACGGAAAGAATGCTGCACATATGGACTGAACACGCCCTGACGGACGCTGGGCGCTATATTTTAACGGACAACTGCAAACATTTGAGGCACTCATGACTGACTTTGAACTCCCTAGGGGACAGTTCCTGCTGCATAGGCAGCTCCTAGATGACTGCCGCAAACAATGGCACACAATTGAATTAGAACCCCCTACACACCCGGTCCTCCACGCAATCCTACAGATGGGCCCAGAGCGACATCTAGTCACCTGGATATACAAAGACATACGATTCCTTAAGCAGCCCACTCTTGCACCCCTCAGGGAAAAATGGGAAACCGACTTTTGCAGGCCATTACATGATAGGGAATGGGTCAAAGCACTAGCATACACCAAGAAGTTATCCTGCAACTACCGCTTCAAAAACATACAATTGCATATCCTGCATCGGTCATACCTCACTCCTGAAAAACTCCAGAAGTATTTCCCCGATAGTTCCTTCTCCTGCCCTAGATGCCGAGAGCCCACTGCCTCATTTTTACACATGCTATGGGACTGTCCGTCCCTCCACAGCTACTGGCGTACAGTCCATACTACTCTTAGAATGGTCACAGGACTACGGGACCTATACACATGGGAAGCAAGCGGCCTGGGTATCTGTAAGCGTCACAAGCACATGAAAGTAGGAATGCGCTTTGCCTCCTTAGTGCTCTTCCTGGCCAAATGATGCATAACTATGCACTGGATGGCACCAGAAGGCTCTACCTGGTGGCCTGGGTGGGTGCAGTCAAGAAATGGGGCGCAGCTGAAGAGGGAATATTTTGCGGGGAGGAAGTCCAGGGAATTCACAAACATCCAATCTCCATGCCCTGGGCATGATACTCCACTCCTTTACACAAGAAACGCTAACAGTGGCGGAAACACAGAGGGGCGGTTCCCCCAGGGCCCAATAGCCCCAGTGGATGCTCGGGAGGGTATGCAACGGGTCCAGACACCCAACGGGCCAGACCTAATGGCCATCAACGACAAATCACCACACCCTCATACTGGCAGCTCTTAGCGATATCCCTCCCTCTCCCTTAACTGCACCAGCGCAACTCCAACATGGTGTCACGCAATAGTGCAGCTTTCAGGCGCCCATGTACACGCAATCGCAAACATAAGACACAGTGCATCCCAGTTTTATACCCCAAGTTTGTTCACGGTTAGAATATGGCTGACATTCCGCAACCCCTACGAGAACATATGTGGGGGGACAATGCACTTCACATCCCCAGCGCTATGCAGCGGTCGTTCTACGCGAACGTTAACAGTGTATGGACACAGACCCCTGGGGGTCATCGCCAACCAACAGACTGAGCGAGAGGGATCTACGACCTTCAAATTATATGCTCTTATGTCAAATTATGATGTACCCATGCGAGAGCACTTGTACGCCAATACCATCAGCTGCGAAAGATGTGATATATGCTATAATCTTAAATGCCAATAAAAATGTTTAAAAAAAAAAAACATGGTAAATGGAAATCAGGTTCAGAATGGTGGATGTGTGCAATCTCAAGGAAATAATATGGTTCAGACAAGCAAGTACAGAGAGAGAGAGTATCAAATTACAATGTACCCCAAGCTCAGGCAATGCAGATTCCACATGCCACAATGCCACAGCAAAATCAAATGCTGAGAGATCTAATTTGATTCAAATTCCCAATGTAAACATAAATCCTTTCATGAATCAGGATACGTCTCAACAGTACTCTGTACTATAAACAGATGAGGATTACATCTCAGACCTGTCACAATGATTGGGCTTGAGAAGGAAGGAGGATTGTGTACATGGCTTAAACGTAGAGGTAGACCAGAGTAGTCCATTCGTGGACAGCAAGGTGAATGGTTATCCCATTTCATTCTTGATAGACACTGGTGTAACCCGCTCTACTGCAAGAACAGCAGGTCAAGACTGATTTGCATTTGGCTGGGTCTGAACTGGGGAGGCATGGTGATAAAAGAACAATTGATTTAACCCAGATCTGTTGACTGCGGGGGAATGTATGATTTATTCAGCATTTTGTCCATCATTTGTTTGCGGAGCACTACCTAAATCAGATCAAGTGATGTTTGTTGATAGCTCCTGCTTACGAGACTATGAGGAAACCTGAGAGCTGCCTACGAAGTCTTTATTATCTCAGGTGTGGTTGAAGCCTCCTGGCTTCAAGGAGTATTGTCTGCACAAGTGGCTGAACTAATTGCTCTTATTAGGGCATGCTGTGTTTCAGACCAGCTGAGAGTGACCATTTTACTGATAGTCAATATGGCTTTGGTGTTGTTCATGACTTTGACAGTTATTGTAACAACATGGATTTATGACCTCTTCGGGGTCACCCATAAAAAATGGTGAGAGTGTCCATAATCAGTTACAGGCAGTACAGCTGCTGGCCCAGATTGGGGTTGTGAAGTGTGCTGCACATCACAATGGCGCTGATTATGTTACTGTAGGTAACAGATATGCCAGATGAAACTATACAATACTGTGCCCTGAATGCTTATACCCTTAATGGGGAGTAGCTGAACAAAAAGCAGGATGAGACCAATTGAAATCTGGTGTTAACTACAGGTGATACTTGGGAGGAGGTTAAGAGATTTCAGGAATGAGTGTCACAACAGCAAGGATGGATTCGAGCATGTTGTGCCAAAAGAGAGGAACATAATATTTGGGTTTCAGGAGATGGAATGTGTTGCCGAATAGCTTATTACCTCCAATAGTGAGACATTACCATGGACCTGCACACGTAGGTAGAGGCGCCACGGTGTGCTTGTTCAGACAAACATGGTTCAATCCTAGATTCAGATTAATGGCTGAAGTGGAATGTCACAGATGTGCTGGGTGCCAGCAGAATGTTGGCAGAAGAATGGCAGTAACACTGAGTAACATAGGGAGATCAGGAGGTCCCTTCAACAGGATGAAACTGGACCTTATTGAGATGCCTGAAAATGTGCTTGTGAACATTACAGAGAACTTGATTCTTAATTACTGCAAAGGACTAGCTGATGTGGTGCATTCTATATATCATCCAGTTGGAAAGGCGACAACCCTGCCTCAAGAGCAGTGCCATGATCTCACTCCCGGCGACTAGGTTATGGTGAAGAAGCACATGCACAAGTTGTGCTCCAAACCTCACTGGCGAGGCCCGTACCAGGTTATTTTGGTCACTACAACAGCTGTGAAGTGTGGAGCTCCCCCCCAACTGGGTGCACGTCGCACATATTCGCAGAGTCACTTGTGCCCTTGATGAGATAACCAATAACAATAAAGGGTATGGCTCATAAGCAGCAAGGCTGAGCACTAGTAAACTAAAAAAACACACCAAATTGCCAATGCTGCTACTGTTTACAAAATGACTTACAAACTGATGTATGAATGACCCATCACTACATCTTAAAGCTCAGTAGTCGCTTTTTTATTTTAGTTTTTCACTTCATTTTTTCTCAAAAGATTTTCACTTGATATATCTATATATACAATACATTATAAAATGAACCCACAAATGCTATACAAAAAAATGCTCATACATTTAGACAACAATTCACAACAAACTCACCGCTTCATGCATACTACATTCATACTCCAAGAAAATAACATAAAGTGAACCAAACAACACTAATTCAAAAAAAGACTTCTTTCAATTAGCAAAAATATATTATACACTTTTTACACTTGATGAAACTGATTGATTTTGAATAGATCTAGTTACAGGTACGATATATATATAACAAATGACAAATTGTTTGGTTTATCCAAAGGTCTACGCGTTTCAAACCCCTTGGTTTGAGGGGTTCTCATCAGGACCAAACCTCACTAAAAAACAGAAAGGGGGACACCAATAAGAAAATGACCTAGTTCAAAGTATGCCAATGCTCGAACAGTCTTAACTGATGCATCATCTTACCTCTAGGTGAGATCTAACGAGAAACGCCATTAATGGCACATGTAGAAGGAGGTGAATCTAAAACATAGAAGACAAGAGGAGAAAAGAAAACTGTAATTGTTCTGTCCGTACTCTGAGAAGTGTGTCAGCTGTAATAAGTTGTCGCCAAGGGACTAGACTTACGTTGGAAATTTCTTTTATAGAAGTCCCAATTTTGGAAGCGTGGGAGACCCCGCTGGCGCTCTGAGAGATCTAGAGAAATCTGAGAGGTGGTGGAAAATGTATTAAAAATCTATAACTTGCTAACCAGGTTTTTGAAAAAACAACGCGGCATCAATGGAATCCAGCGTTGCTTACCTAAACCTTGAGGCTTGATTGCTGCCTGTCCGTAGTAAGGTCAGAATCTATAGGAAAGAGGGAAAGGAAAGCGCACTAAAATCAAATGCTGTTAAAAGCGGAGGGCATGAGGGTTGCGCCAGGTGTATAATTCCGCAGTTTACTCACCGCGTTCGAGATTGAATCCTCTTCGAATTGCTTTCCGTATTCCGGCCAATCGTTGTGCCTGAGGTTCAAAGGTGCTAAACACTGCATTTATAAACGGCCATGATTGGTCGTCCGGTGGTGCTGGGATATGTAGTTCATTATTGTCCTCGAAGCTATATATGTTCACGCTGTGAGGATCAATAAAGCTTCATCTCATCTGTGCGATGCGGTTTTCCCTGTAGCCCATTTAGCGCGAGTCACTGTGGGATATGTAGTTTTTTCGCCGTGCATCTCCATTACCAGTAGTGTTTGTACCGTTAATATTATGAACACCAACTTAGCATTGATGTTCAGGGAGAAAGCCAGGGAGGTGTGGTTGGACAAGTTTTATTTCATGCACAGTCTCTCGGTAAGCAGTTCCGCTATAGATTTCCTTCCTGTAATAGATCGAGCATGATTTCTAATAGTATGAGGCAACATTATTTAGATGATAATCTCCATTGATTGTCCTTCTTTTTCCTTTTATATGAGCGAGCGTGAGGGGTATATTCCTTATTTACTGGTACATTCTATAGCTTGTACAGTTCTGAAATTTCATTTAATCCTGACACAGCTGTGTCAAATTTGACTATAAGTAAAGCCTCTCGTCGTGACAATTTCTGTTCCCTGTCGCCTCCATTAGGATCTATCTCCACAATAGAAATTACTGTCCACTGTAAATCTCTTTCTGTATGTGATTGTCTAGTCCAATGATTCACTAGAGGTGCAGATTCCACTTTTTTTCTAATGCGTGACTTATGTTGGATTATTCTTTGGCGTATTTCCTGTGTTGTTTTTCCAATATATAGCAACCCGCACGGGCAGGTTTTCCCATATATCACGAACTTAGTTCTACAATTGGAAAAGGTTTCGTGTTTCCAGTGTATTCCTTTGTGGGACCACAGTTGAAGGTGTGCTATTCACCCACAAAGGAAAACACTGGAAACACGAAACCTTTTCCAATTGTAGAACTAAATTCGTGATATATGGGATAAACCCATATACATCGATGTCGGGACCAGGTTCGCCAGTATATTCCAAGATGGCAACCACACAGTGTGAGTGGGTTGAGTAGTATGACCATACATGTGATACACGCCACTGTTATGATGCCAATTTGTGGTCATATGCCTGAGCAAGATAGGTCCCTACCGTATTAACTATATTACTCCACACTACTGTCGAGTATATATCCTTTTCATGTGTCTTCGACGTCAGAAGGGGGGACAATGTACATCTCTGTAAGAGTGAATAGGCATATACATTTTGAAGTTACATTATTACCACACTGCGGTTAACTAATGTGCCTTCGAAACTATATAATACTTATTTTTGCAATTCGATTGCCATAAACTACAAATGTCATCGCTATGACGTCATTTTGTAGTTACATGCGCATGCTTGGCCGATGTGCGCGAACTACAGACGCCATGTTTCTGACGTCATTCTGTAGTCGCGCACTTTGTCGCTGTGCTTTTTCGTGACTTCTACACCGAAATACAGAGTTTTCCCTCGTCGGAATCGAGCAGCGCTACGTTCTAGTAAGTGCCCATCCGCTCTTACACTGAATATATGGTTAATATGTGTTTTTGTCATCGGGATACGGCATGGTAGGGTATTGGCAGCTGGTCCAATGAATGGATTTAAGACAGCCTCCAGGTCACGTTGGTGCCTCCCCCAAGACTCAGAGAAGTCCTGAGGCACCGACGGACAGGTAGGCTCTAGCGTTTTTGCTGTCTCTCTTTTTTGCGCTTTGGGCGATTTGACCAGTACCGTAATTACGGTCAATAATTGGAGTTGAGTACCGATTCCTATTGTCTGTACCAGACATAAATAGGAGAGCCTGATGGGTACATGACAAGTTTTAGATAAACCTATGAGGGTTAGTACATACTCCCCTATATTGGCGTATTGATTGGTAATAGACTAAGCAGCAAAGATGTGGACACGAATGAGGTTCTTTTTCTTACAATATTCAGTAGACTGAGAAGTGGTAGAAAAGCCTTATTCGATTTCACAAGTTCATAAAATCATAAAAGCAAAATTTCATTCACAAAATAATACAGTTCAATAATTACAATTCATATCAGTGCTAAGCCATAAAAATGTTTAAGAACTTATTAAACTTTTCTTTCTCCTCAAGGTACTTTTTAAAAAAACTGTTATTATACCTACACAGTACATATCACTTAGAAGTTGTAAAAACAGTAGGGCAGGGCGACAGTGACGCCATGTACCCTGATTTAAAAAGGTTTAATCCATCTAGCCCTTTCCGCCGAATAAAATTTACAAAAGAATAACACGTGTAATGTAGATTGGTCAGATAAGTTATCACACGGGCATTTACAGAGGATTCTAAACCGATCATTGGTTTTAGGAAATGTGATTAAACGGAAAAAATAATCAAATCTAAATCTAGTCAGGATGAACCTATCAAACCCCTCTTGGCACCAGACCAGGTATGGTTGAATTAAAGGTGAGGTCAAGGTAAGTTGGTGTTGTATTACCTTTTTCTTGTTGATCTCCACTCCTAGTCTTAAGGATTCAAAGTGGTACCAGCAAAGAGCTTTTAGGTACTTCTTGGATATATTGACTAGGGAAGCAGGGTTATCGTAAAACTCGGGTCTCCCCAGGTCATTGGTAAGGTTGCGAATATACTTCAACCATGGGATCTTTGCGGCCTGGTCTAAGCCCAACGAGTCTCCGATAATTTCCCTGTTTAGAATTAGATCTGTTGTGGTCCATACTCTGTGCCATAGCAGTAAGGGTTGCATACTAATTAAATCACTTATGTGTCGTACCCCCAGCTCGGAATGAAGGTTAAAAACAGGTGTGCTTTGAGGAGTGGCTAAAATAAACCATAAAAATGCATTTTCTACCCTTTGAATAGGTGATGTATCACAGACTCCCCTTACTCCTGCTCCATACACAGCTACACTGATGCACTTAGCCTTATACATTTTAAATAGGATATCCGGTGGCCTTTTGCCCATCTTTTTAGCGAATAGCATTAGTGCTGCTGTTGCTCTTCTAAGCAGCAATGTCCTATTGTTTATGGCTGGTCCCCAGGATCCTGTCTCCTCTAAGACAATCCCTAGGTATGAGAATATTTTAGTAGATGTGATTTTCTCACTCCCAGCAAACAAGGGACAATGTCTCTTTTTTCCTCGCCCACAGGACATAACAAATGTTTTTTTCACATTTAGTTTCAGGCCCTTTTTATCCATAAAATGTAGGTAAGTATCTGACTGAGAAGTGAATTATGCCTGGAGTGGTTGATGATGTATCAGGGGCAATTTTGAATGTACTACCCTCTGGTTAGCAAGACTTATTGCTTAGGTGGGCGAGGTGGTTGTTACTTGTAGGGACTGTATACTACAACAGCTCCTTGGTTCCATACCCTGTAGCCCCCTTTACAATTTTGCTTTCTGCACAGCGGGGCCTCCATATCCTGAGCACGGTCCAGGTGAGGTGAGGTCCAGTCCCCGGTCAAGCTGGGTGAGCATATTATAATTTCACTATTTTAAAACTTTTCTTGAAGGAATACATGAAGCGACTAGAAAGCCTATTTTATGTTTATTTGATTTATCTTAGATGCCATCTGCATACCTTGACGCGGAGGATAAGTCCTATACTGGTTGTATATTTTGTTCAACTTATACTTGTTATTATGTTGATGAATAACAAATAAATTTGTGTTGATTTACATTTTTCAATATTGAACCACTTACATAAGCAGTAGCAATAGAGTAGAGCAGAAGCCCTGAAGAAAGCCTAGGGACTCATAGCAGGCCTGGCTGAAACATGTCGGCTCTTTTTGGCAGTTATTTTTTCGAACTGCGCTTTGCACTGTTCTGTTTTTAGCTAGGGAGTGTGTCTGTGTTTAATAAAGTGTTCTTGTGTCAGGGCACACCACCCTATTTTACTTATCACTTCACTCACTTAATTGTTTTGCACTGCTTCCATCCTTTCTTTGGTCAGTTGCCCGCTGGACTGTTCAGAGTGAATGTGGGCGGTATTCGGCTGAGTACCTATTGGGACGGTGTACTCTATTGATCAAGAGATACACTGACCTTTTGAGCCGTTTGACCAAATGATAACACTGATCACCTTGAAGAGTTGATGGTTATCCGGATATCATGAAAAGCTGATTCCTACCACATATTACATTTAATGTTTCTTTCCTGTTGTTTCATGATAGACCTTTACTTTATGGCTTTCCCGGTAAATTTACAGACAATACTCTACTAATAAGAGAGTGTGATTAGCCAGCCACGAGTCTGTGGCCTTTAGACCCCCGGTTTGTTGTGTTGTTTATATATAGTGATTGGGGAAGTGAACCTGGGCTGGTCTTTAAAATTTTCCCTATGATCCTCCTCCCCTTCGTGTGTATTGAAAGGACCTACTACAACAGTAATGCAAGTTGTGTCTGAAGGCCGGTGGCCAAGCACACAGGAGAGGGGAAGATGCAGTTTGTCTTAAGTGAGGGTATAATACATTATCCCAGAAAATACTGAAGGATCTGACCTAATTTACAATGATGAAGAGGGGCCAACAATAAGGAGAACAAAGGGAGCTAGAGTACCCTGTCTGAGGTACTCCTCACCTGAATGGACATATCTTGCTGTCAATGACTGGAAGAGAGCCTTTTTGGACATTTTGTTATAAAAATTTGCATTCAATTGAGCCTCCTTGAACTGAACTATGTGGCAGAACTGAGTTTTGAAATATAATTGCCACTAAACAGAGTGAGTAAATTTATTCTGGATGTGATCATTAGTGAGTTTGAACCGAGCATTTATTAGAGAGAGAACTTAACGGATTTGCCAAAACTACTAAAAAGGTAGTACCACGGCCCGAGTCTGCTAAAGGAGTCTAATGTTGGCACTTAGATTAACATGAAGTAGGGCAAAGGAAGTCTCACAAAGATCATTTGCATATACTGTGCTAAAAATACATTTTGGCTTTGCTTTACTACTTGAGCGACTGGACTGATCGAGAAAGACTGTGCTGAAATCTTCAGTTTAAACAGTCTAACACCAGAGAACTCATGGAACTTAGACCTAATACTGGTAGACATAGATGTTTATGTGTAGGAGTATTTATAGTTGTGACACTAATATTGATTGCTTTGCTTGTAATATTGATTCTGCCCCATCCTTCCTCTGTTGAGGAGCTTAGATCTAAAAGTGCCCCTCAAATACAACTCCCTACTGACAATAACTTACCTGCAATAGATGAGAAAGACTTACATGTAGATACATCTAGAGGAGACTATTCATTGAACGCTTATTCTAAATTGCTTTATGAGTATGTTGACACTATGGATGCTAGGGATTGCTACCTGTGCATGCAATTACCTTCATCAGTTGCTGAGGGATACCATACCATTATCTCCCCTTGACATATGGAGATACCTGTAGTTTATTGCTGAGCATACTTTATGGAAGGGGTCAACTTCAATATTATTACTCAATTGATGACTTAAGGCCTGATTACGATGTGAGTCACATCGTAGGTATCACTTCTGATCACCGCATTACAATGCAAGTGAAACTAGTCGGTCATTCTGGCTGGATTCCGATGGAGGCCCCACCGTAATCCCTGAGGACTGCGTTTCCGCCGTTAGGATTACAATGTCGGTTTATGGAAGGGGTCCTCTTCAATATTATTACTCAATTGATGACTTAGGGCCTGATTATGATGTGAGTCACATCGTAGGTTTCACTTCTGACCACTGCATTACAATGCAAGTGAAACTAGTCGGTCATTCTGTCTGGATTCTGATGGAGGGCCCACCGTAATCCTTGAGGACTGCGTTTCCGCCATTGGGATTACAATGTCTGTTTCTGACATGCTTTCCATGTTAGGCTTTCTGACTTTGGGTCCCCTAGCAGGGCCCCCTTCTCCCTGCGGCCTCCGGTTGGGGGATGAGGGGGCATAGGTGCCCCCTGTTAATTCCTGCACCATGTGGCAGGCACCAGTAGGTGCCTGCCACGAGGTGCAGGGATTAACAGAAACTCCCATTTCTCTAATGGAGCTTGTGCTACGGCCGCAGTACAAGCTCTCATAGAGACATCGGAGTATGTGCGGTCGCATTGTAGTAGCGGTGTCGGGACCACCGACCAGAGGTCAGTGGATGCCGAGACCGCAATGGTGTCCGCCTGACACCATAATCAGGCCCTTAGTGTCTTCAGGAGGTTCCTGAGTGGAATTATTCGAGTTGTTAGCCTGATGCTAAAACTTCAGAGATAGCAGGACATTTCTTTAGACCCACCATGACATTAGATACAGCTTATACGCATAGACATAATTTAACGTTCCTCAACAGGTATAGAAAAGAAATTCATAGATTCAGTAGAAGATAGATGAAGAGATACACTGACTAAAGCAACAAATCATTAAAATTACTTAAGTAGGCTAAAGAGTTAAGTGAGCATAAATTAGTGGGAAATTTAGCAGCATTAGCTCTAGATTGTAAACATAAAGGGAAAGTATGCATATTCATTAGCAAGTCCACAACAGACACAAATTATGTGGAAAACAGCAAATGTGATCATACATTTGAAGTTCCTGGAAATTGGGGATTTTATTTAGATGGAAATAATCCTGTTTTTCCTGGAGTTTATTATATTTATGAGAAGAATGAATTTTACAGGTTGCCCAAGAGATGGTGTGGAACATATTACCTAGGGATAGTTTTTCCAAAAAATTATCATGAAAGAAAACTTGATGACCCAACTAAGGGAGAACATTTGAGAATTTAGGGCCTGATTACTATGACGGTGGGACCGCCACTGAGAGCCCGTAGGTGGCGATCCCATCGCAATATTGTTTTCCGCCCGCCAAATTAGGATGGTGGCGGATGGGTGACGGTCGGAGAGACCAACTGCCACGGATCCGATGGGCTCAAGAAGCCCGTGAGACTGTCAGAGGGAAAATTGATCCCTACAATGGTGGCGGTGCCTGCCACCGTAGGGATTATGATGTCCCTCCCCACTAGCAGTTTCATGGCGGATTACCCACCATGAAAAGGCTGGCAGGAACGGACATTGGGGGACAGTAGCGGGCCTCACTTCCTCCCTGGCCCTCAGTTTTGGATTTAAATCCCTGCACCATGTGCCCGGCAACGCATGGAGCCTGCCACGTAGTGCAGGGATATGTGTAATGCCCATTTTTTTGTACTGCGGCGTGTGCTGCACACCGCAGCACCCACCGCAATATAAAATATAGACATTTAATGACAGCTGGCGGGACTGCCGACTTGTAGTCGGGCGGCCCCGTTTCTTACGTCCGACCGACATCCTAATAAGGCCCTAAGATAGGTGCCAATGCTAGTGAAATCGTAGGAGACCTCTTTGGTGATCTAATACCATCTGAAGAAGTGATACTTAACTTGCAAAACATTAGAAAGCTTTGTACTGTAGCTTATACGTTATTTACTATTACTGGTGGAGGGTTTTCAGTGATAGAAAAATGGTTGCAATCAGATCAATGGTTTCGCAGAATCGACTTGCATTAGAGATCCTTCTCACGAAGGAGAGCAGAGCTTGTCAGATGTTAAAAGTTCAATAATGTTCAACTTCCGTTCCAGACAAGAGTAAGGAGTTGAAGAAATACATTAAGAACATTAGTGACTTAAAGAAAGATCTGAAAGGGTTAGAAGCAACAGGTGAGGAAAAGGATTTCTGCAATAGGCAGATGGTTTGGAAACTTAAGGAATGGAATAGTTGGAAGGACGTTTAACCCTTTAGGGGTTAATTGTTCTTTGTGGATTATTCCTGTTAAGGGAGACAAATGTGCAAAAGTGAAAAAGGAAGTGAAGAGAAAGAAAGCAGACATAGAACTAGAGGATAGAAAAAACACATGCTATGATGACATGACGTTCCTGGAGGAATAAGGAAGAAAGATGATGAAAGCAAGCAGACTGTAATTTGTCCATCAGATAAAAGATTGTTATCCTAAATGTGATGGCTTGATCAGAGGGGCGATTGGTACAGCGCAATTATCACCCCACCTTTACAAGTCACAGATCCATAACATAACCGTGCACTTGGCACCTGATTTCTGTGAGACCTAAAGACATTAAAATTAAATGTTGCACTTGACATCATTTTTAAAGTGTATTCACTGTAGAATTAGAGACTTCATACATAACACTGTGTGCCTTAACCATATTAAAAGAGATACTCTGGAGACTTGATGAATAAACCATCTTTACATATTTAGAATGTGTCTACTCTAGAAACAATTAATTTATGTAACGTGTGAAAAAAATGTACACGTATATTTGATATAAAATGGAGTTCTTACCCATACTTACACATGCTTATTAAAAATGTACTGTATGTCACAGGTAATATGGATCTAATGTACTGACAAAGTTATATTAATGTGTGTTTGCAAGTGCACATGCATATTAAGTGTGCACCATTGATTCATATTCCAAACTTGCCTTAAGTAGGCCTGTTGGGGCAGAGCTTGCCTGGCCTAAAGATGGCCGCTAACTAAGGAAGCTCCGTATGCCGCTTTCTCGATCCGATATTTATCCGCATCATTCCCGGGGATAGCCGCCCAAACAGAAGCACCATCAATGTAGCTAACGGCGCGCGCTTCGTCGATATCAAAATCGGCCCAAAGTATGCGGACATTGTGAAGTTGGAGGCGACTGCGACTTGAGACCTGACGCTGCTTGGGGACGTGGCCTAGGAGGGGGCAGGCAGCCCGGAGCTGTGGTCGGCTGAACATACGCTGCCCCGTCACATGTGTACGGCTCATCGACCAGGCTCCCCTCTGGAGACGCCTCCCGTGTTGCGGTGAGTGAGGGCACTGGCAGTATCTTGGACGCCTGGCCTGGCATGACTGGGAGGCATGGTCTGAGCCCAGGCCTACATAAAGTGTGCTGTGAGGCTGAGAATGGTACCCTGCTCGCTCCTGAGAGCGGTACAAACGCACATTAAGGGAGCGGCACACAGGCAAATAGACATTTGACTGTGCCCTGTGAGGGATTGCTGTGCCGCGCCCATGGAGAGTCGAACACCGAAGCGGGGCCCATCTGGCGGCGTGCATATCCACAACTTGCAGCGGGCCTGGTGTGCCAGAATCAAGGAGTTCTGCACATAGATAAAAGAGATATAGTGGAACCTTGTCGCGGTTCCTCTCCTCCTGCTTGTTGAGCACATCGGTACTGAACAGTAGTGTGCCGTCCCCTCACTAAACTGTCGAACAGTGGTCTCCTGCACGAAGATCGGGGCTCCACTTGAAAGCAGCACTGTAGGGCGATGCCAACAAGGCCCGCCCCGGGAATTGATTGAGCACCGGCCTCCCCAGTTGCTGAGCCGCAGTGAAAGAACATACCAGCTGCTTTGCGGGTTGAAGTAGGTGATCGCCACACCTGAATCGGCGGCACCGCGATCACCGGGGGCTGTAGCACGATGGGCAAACTCGACAAGACACAGTCTAAACTCCAATTTGAACAGCGCAAGTCCAGGCATAGGGAGGAAGCCGCAGACATTGCTTCAGCAATGCCCATTGTAGAACCTGGGAAACCAGTGGGGACAAATACTAGCGGCGATGCAAAAGTGTTTATCTACAATTGATGGAAAAATAGATTCATTATCGTATAGAATGGACCGAATGTCAGAAGTCTCGGAAGTGGAGGAAGCGCAGACGGACACGGAACATGCACAACAGCAAATGGCAAAAAATCCTAGCTGTCCTACAGGACAAGGCCGAGGACCTGGAGGCCAGGTCGCGGCGCAGCAACCTACGTATAGTGGGCCTTCCGGATACTACAGCCCCGGGCTTGAGGGAGGTATTTGTGGAAAAGTTACTTACCAACCTACTAGGATGTGACATTTTTTCGACCATGTTTGTTGTGGAACAAACGCATCGCTCCTTGGGCCCCAGTCTCCTCCAGGCGCTCCACCGCAGCCTATCATAGCTAAGCTAAGCTGCTAAACTACAGGGACAGGCCTTGAGAAAAGCTAGAGAATTGGGAGAGTTGCGATTCGAAGGCTCCTCCATTTCGTCATTTCCAGACTTCACGCTTAAGGTGCAAGAGGAAAGAAAGCAGTTCGCCCTAATGAAACGCAAGCTACGAGAGCAGCACATAGAATATGCAATGCTGTACCCGGCAAAGATGAGAGTTATCTTCAACTGCGAAGCTAAGATCTTCACAGACCCCAAGTCCCTCCAGAAAGCCCTTAAGGAACTGTCCAAAGCCAACTCACCTAGGAAAGCTTCGGCCTCAGCGGATGGAGCAGAAGGCAATAGAGGTGATCTTGAAGAGAATGATTGCCTTTGAGCTGATCTTACTTGGCCTCTAAAATAACTCCTGTTGAAGGTGACTGCAGATACAACCAGATTGGTGCTGAGTGATTTGGGTGCTCTGGTAGCACTAACATCTATGGCAGGCTAAGTGGGTCACTATCAGACTGTCAGTGGATAATGGGTGCTGGCGTAGCACCACTAACTACAAGGGAACTTTGATATCACCTATTTGACTCTGGGCCTCGCACTGAAGAAACATGCTGCCTATATAGACTGCTTTAAGCGACACCCAGGGTGGGTGGCGTCCCCCCGGAGGAGTGACTTGTACTTATAATCAGCGGCAGGAGTGGTGCTGGCAAAGTTCGAGGCGCATGCCGGCAACATCCGCCCCTACGTGTTACCCACTGTTTGGTTTAACGTTGTGTATTTTGTATTTCTTTATATCCCGGCTATAGTGGTAGGGAGAGTTCTGGTTGGTTGCTGGGGAGTGGGAAGTAGTCCGCTTATGCACAGTTGGGTATTGCATGGCGTGGGTGGAGGAGGGAGGGTTACTTATTTTTGTTTCACAGAGAGCACAGACAGGATAGACGCATAATATGGCATCAGGTGGCTTAGTAAGCTGCAGGCAACAAAAGAAAATAGATCAAGGTACAAATGATGCAAAGCGGCACAGGGCATAGTCACAATGACAGAATACAATTTATAACCTGGAATGTTAGAGGCCTAAATGATTACAGAAAATTGCGCAAGATAATGGCCTACCAAAAAAGACATGACATAGACGTGGTTCTCCTACGAGGGATGCACTTGACCCCAAACAGCTGCATGCTTACCAGGAGGCGGCTCCTTGGTGCATTCCAGGCGGCTGGATTCACTTCACATGCTAGAGGGGTAATCACCGGGGTTAACCCAAAATCAGCAATCTCTTTAGATGAACTAGAAACTGACCCGAATGGTAGAGTCGCAATTTCTAGGTGCCATGGAAAATGCTCAGATTTACATGTTGTCAATATATATGGTCCAAACTATGATGACCCTCAATTTTATAAGTCATTACTCGCACAAACACGGGGAAGTTTGTCACTGCCCCAATTATGGGGAGGTGACCTAAATTGTGTGTTAGACCAGCTCCTGGATAGATTGGGGGGACCTCCTAGATGCCCGATATAGCCACCCAGTTGGACATGATAGATTTCTAGAGAGCCAGGTCACCTGGGGAGGCCAGGTTCACACACTATTTTGCCCCTCATGATCTACACACCAGAATAGTTTATTGGCTAATCTCTAGATTGCATAATGTGTGCCTTAGTACAATAAATTCCGTTGAAATGTTTAGATGATTGAATAGAACCCATCTTCACATATGTAGAATGTGACTACCCTAGAAACAGCAAACGTTTATGTAATGTGTGCAATAATGTCATCTGTATATTTCATTTAAATGTAGTTCTTAGGCATACTTACACATGTTTATCAGAGATATTATTGTGTACCATATGCAATGTGAATCTAATGTTCTGACATTTTACATTTACTTCTGTTTAAGTGTGCACACGCATACTAAATGGGCCCCATTGAGTTAATACTTCCAGTAGCCTTGAGTAGCCCTGTTCCCCATGCTATATAATATACTGTGTTCCATTTTTCTGCTAACATGACTTTTCTTGCAGGTATTCACATGCATTGTTAGTTTGGGAACAGATACATTACTGTATTAGTGATATAGAGAGAGAGAGAGCCTGAGAAGACCTTGAGGAATGAACATGGAGAGCCAGAGGGTTCACTAAAAGGTCTATTCAGCAATGTTGAGTGTGAGAAGACAATGTCGTTCCCATGTCCAGTGTGGGATACTTTGCAAATGTTGCAATCCGCAACTTGAGAAGGGAGAAAGACAATGGATGCCTGATGATGCTGTTAAGCGGTAAAAAATATTGTGTTCTGTTAACTTAGCCTCTGCTCTTCTCCATTTTGCTTGCTAGCTCCATTTTATGTTTTTACGGGGACTTTCTAAGTTAGAAATTGCATGTTCACTGAAAGCTGGTCATTCTGATAAGATTTGCGTGTCAGAGTGAGCTGCCCTGACCTGCTGAAAGGCCTAGGAGCAAGATGCTTAAACTGTTAGCCCACCAACGCCTGTAACTTCCCTTGCTTAGCTATGAAAGTGGTGTGGGTAGGGGTTTATCAGGATTGTACAGTGCAGCATGTAGGCGTTGTGTATGGGGGTTGTGTAAATGTTATGCAAAAATGTCATAGGAGGGTTATGTAAAGTGTGATGTAACCATGACTAAGGGGTTTTCTGATGAACTCCTACTGTGCCTAGATTGTATAAAAGGCAGACCACAAGTTGATCTTTTTAACAACAATACACAGGTAGTAGTGATCCCTTAAGGAAAATATCCTCACCTTTAATAAACACAATGTAGTAAATGATTGATTTAGCGTGAAAAGTCAAAATAAACGGATCTATTTCCATACACGGGTGCCAGCTCATCCTGACCCCAATCCTAACTTTGGAGCATGCAGATCGGTAGAGGAAGGGCTCCGGTGCTCCTGACTGCGACTCCGGCCCAGCTGTGACACCGGGGGCCAGAGATACAAAGCATTGACTGTGCGGCCTGTTCTGGAGCCGAAGCCGGAGGCTCGAGTGAGGACTGTGGCCGGGCCTGGGGCGAACAACATCGGGCCGGAACTGGAAGCCGCCGGGCCGGCCCAGAGTTTGATGCGGGAGCTCGGCGTGACTGCTATGAACGACTGCGGCGGAAGGGACGAGTGGGGGCATGTGACAGAGGCAGTCACCTCGCAAGTGATTCCCCAGGCGGAGGCGGCGGTGAGGAGTGGCCCTGGAAGGCACCGGTGAGGCAGCAAGATATCCAGTGGCAATGGAGAGGCGGCGAGGCCCAGAGGGGGGCGCTGGAGGTACTGGGGGCGCATGGAGTGTAGTGACTTGTTTGGTTGCGCCCCCTCTACTATATCCTGAGGTACTGTGAGGTGTCTTGTGGGGCGACTTCCTGCTTCACTGGAGGCTACGCTAGATTGGGGCCACCAGTTGGCCCAGTGAATTGTTTGGTGGCCCCCCTTCTATATCCTGAGGTGTTGTGAGGTGTCTTGAGGGGCAAGTTCCTGCTTCACTGGAGGCTGCGCTGGACGGATCACTGAAATAATATCGAGTGACAAAATATCGACCTTCCAGAATATCGTTGACAAAATATAGACTGTCAAAATATCGACTTTCTATGTACAAACAGGTAAGTACAAAAATATCGAGTTTAAAATATCGTTTACAAAAATATTGTTGTAAAAAATATCGACTTTAATAAAAACAATGTTTAATTACATTAATATAAAAAATTAATTACTAAAATATACTTAACAATACTTAAAATAACTTTTAATAATTAAATAATTAATGAAAGTAAACAAATAATATTTTTTTATTCATATTTCTTAAAACATATATATATATATAGTAACAAAATGTAATTAAATAATAGCCAATATTATTAACGTACAAATACAAAAGAGTAAAAATTACTATTCCCACTCAATGGGTGCAACAGTAGGGAAAGCTTTGGATAGCGTAGGGGTTAAAATTACTATTCCCACTCCAAAGAGTGCAACAGTGGATATATGACGTTACAACGCAACTTTTACAACGCACTACCATTACAACGAAATTTTTACAACGCAAAAACTATTACAACGCATGTTTTTACAACGCATGTTTTTACAACGCAGATACCTTTACAACGCATACCATTACAACGTAAGTATTGGTAAGTATATAATAATTTTTTTTAATTTAAATTATTTAAAATTAATTTAATATATTTTAATTTAATTTAATTTCATAAAATTAATTTAATGTAAATTTAATTTTACTTTATTTTTACACTGTACCCCTGTACCCCAAAAACCCCAAACTGACTCTGAACCCTAAAAAAAACCTTTACGCAAAAACCCAAAACTTACCCTGAACCCTAAAAATACCCCTTTACCCAAAAACTAAAAACTGACCCTGAACCCTAAAAATACCCCTTTACCCAAAAAACAAAAACTGACCCTGAACCCTAAAAATACCCCTTTACCCAAAAACTAAAAACTGACCCTGAACCCTAAAAATACCACTTTACCCAAAAACTAAAAACTGACCCTGAACCCTAAAAATACCCCTTTACCCAAAAACTAAAAATTGACCCTGAACCCTAAAAATACCCCTTTACCCAAAAACTAAAAACTGACCCTGAACCCTAAAAATACCCCTTTACCCAAAAACCAAAAACTGTAAATATTTCAATTAGTTACCTATTAATACTAATTTATAACTAATTACCAATTATTTATTTGATAATTAAAATTAAATTTACAATTATTTTATATTAAATACAATTAAATAAATGTTATTATTTCATTAATTATTATTAAATTACTTCCCACTCTATTCCCCTATAAACCCACAACCCGCTACAGGAAATAAATAATTTAATTTAACATAATTAGCAATTAATCAATTAAATTAAATTAATTACCAATTACATTTTAATTAATTAACAAATATTTTTTAATTAACAATTAATTAAATATTACTACCAATTATTAAATTTACATATTTAATTAATTATAATTAAATTACTTCCAACCCTATTCCCCTATAAACCCACAACCCGCTACAGGAAATAAATTATTTAAATTTACATAATTAGCAATTAATCAATAAAATAAAATTAATTACCAATTAAATTTTAAATAATTAACAAATATTATTTAATTACCAATTAATTAAATATTACTACCAATAAATACATTTACATATTTAATTAATTATAATTAAATTACTTCCCACCCTATTCCCCTATAAACCCACAACCCGCTACAGAATAAAATTACACAATATTTAAAAAAAATCATTAATTAAAAATAATTATAACATAAAATGACACTTTTCACACATATTATAACATGAAAAACACTATAAATAATTAAATATTATTTAAAAAACGATATTTTTTACTATCTAGATTATATACTTGGATATTTTCACTTTCTATATTATTTACAGTCGATATTACTTCACTTACCTTAAAAACGATATTTTGGCTGTCTATATTCTGTCCTGTCGATATTTTGTCCAAACGATATTTCAAACTCGCTATTCTGTCCAAACGATATTTTGGAGTCGATATTATGTCTGTGCACCGCGCTGGACTGTGGCCGCCAGTTGGCCCAGTGGCGAGGTTGGTGGCTCTAGGGGGGGCCGTGATTACTGGTGGGCCCCTCGGTATTCGTTCGAGGGCCCAGAGGAGTGCCAAAATAGTACGGCCCTAGGGGGGGCGCCGCTGCCAAGGGGGTATTGTTACGGCCCCCGGCGGTCCCCGGATTTATTGAACTCAGGCCGCTCCTTAGGCGCAGGGGGCTGCGTTCCATAGTACTGCCTGCAAGGCTACCGTGCCTTTGGACTGGGCTCACCCGGGCACGTCAAGTCACATACGGAGCGGGGTGGACGGCTGACGGGGTCGGTCTGGCCTGTAACCTTCACCATTCCCGCAGAAGGAAGGAGTGCTGAAGCACCCGAGTTACAGCATCTCTGATGGCGACCAAACCGGAGGTTGACAGGCACCAACCATGAACCTCTAAAGGGGTCAGGCAGATCCAGACTAACAAATTGGACCGTTATACAATGCCTAGGGGCTCCCCTACGGATTCAAGACAGGCTCAGTCGGCAGGGGGAGATTCTTCGGGCTCTACGGCGGAGCCAACGCTCTTGGATGTTATGGCCGCCATTGAGGGAATCAAGACGTCACTGGGGCAAAAAATGGAACTGCTCGACAACAAGTTAGACACAGTCACAATAGAGAAAATGTATGTAATGTACTCCTCTGCAGAAAAAATTTATCATATCAATAACGAAATCAGGGAGATTCAACAGATTGCAACAAAAGAGGAAAAAGAACAATGGGAGAAGACAGGAATATTGAATAGTGAAAATTGTTGGAGAAGCGGGTTAAATGGGGACAGATGGAAATTGCCCAGTTCCTATGTACTACCGTTTGTCACTATGGCACATGGTCTAGCACATGTTAGTGCAAAGAGTATAGCCACACAGTTAGAGCAGGTATGGCAGCATCCAGATATAAGGAAAACAGCTGAACACCGTGTTAAACACTGTATGATATGTTTGCAACACAATCCGGGGAAGGGAGCGGCTACCCCAAAAGGAGGGTTCTCTCCACCTAGTGCGCCATTCGAAGTCCTGCAGATGGATTTTATAGAACTGTAAAGGTGCAATAACCTTAGGTATGCCTTGGTTATAGTATGTGCCTTTAGTAAGTGGGTGGAGGCATATCCAACGAAAGATAATACTGTACTTACTACAGCTAAGATCCTTTTGAAGGAGTACTTCCCCCGGTTGGAAATCTGTAGAAATTTATGGAGTCATAATGGACCTCATTTTATTGCACGTGTTATAAAATTCATTTCTGAAAGTTTGGGTATGTCAGAAATTTCATGCTGCTAATCACCCACAATCTGCTGGCTTGGTGGAAAGCTATAATGAGACCTTGAAACTTAAACTAGCTAAGGTGCAGGCCTCGACAGGGCTTAAATGGCCTGATGCTTTGCCATTAGCCCTTATGTCTACCCGAGCAGTGGCACATAGCAAGTCTGGCCTTACACCATATGAAGTGGTATTTGGGAGGCCAATGAATGTATGAGGTCCCCCACTTCCTAAGAAAATGAGAGAACTTGAGTACCCTATTTTGTCTCCAGCAATGGTTCTTGTTGTGCTTGGTTTGCACTTTTGTGGGTGGCAAAAATATGGGGTGTTTCCAGTGTTGATGTAGGGGGTCTTAATAGGAAACTGAATAAAGTATGTTATCCAAACGATGATGGAGATCCGCAGGCAAAGGGAACGGAATGGGAAATGGAGGAATATGCTAGAGGTATCTCTGTAACAAGATATGTCTTTGCATGGACATGGAGTAAATTAGAGAAAGGATTCCCCATTATAACAGTAACAGACACACAAGCTCCCTTATGTGTAAAATGTTTTGGTCCCATTTTTGTAGGTAATAGTGATTGTGACATTGTATTGACTATAACAGGTCCGGCTCTTAGTAGTTTTTAGCATCCCATAATACATATTTTATTTGTGGTAATAGGATTACTTCAATCTACCTACAGGATGGGCAGGGATATGTTATGTATCCTTCCTCCCCCCCTCCGTTTATTTAGCTCCAGCTTCTTATCATAAGACTGGACTATCGTCCCTCAATCCTTTATTAACGCGGACCAAGAGAATGATAGATATTAAAGCAGTGGATCAGACTGATACCTCATTGCAAGAATATGATGATGTAAAACTGGGTATGTTATTCTTTGTTGGACCACCTCTCAACAGTAGAAACATACAAAGCCTCACTAGAGTAGTTGATGCAGTACTTAATCAGACTATGACAGCTTTAGGTAACATCACTGAGCGGATGCGCTTCAAAGGTGTTGCACTAGGTACGCTGTAGAAATTGAGCATTTTTTACTTATTGTGTTGTGTTGCCAGTTTTATCTGTTCACTCACCCGACCTGGTGTTTTAATTGCTGAGCGCGAGCCACGACTGAGCATTGTGCAATCCTTACTGTGCTGGGTTGCTGGGTCTCTAACGCTCTTTTTTGTACCGGGCTGCCTCTTGCGATCACTTTGTCCTGCCTTGCTCCCCGCATTTCCTGGTCGCCGCCCCGGTCCACCACGGCTTGTGCCGGTTGACTGAAGGGCTCATTCTACCAATTACACGACCCGCTCTGTGGGTCACGCACTTCCGGTGGAGGCGGGCACTTCTTCCCCAGCCCTATTTCTCCCCCATGTCGGCCCAGATGCGCGAAGCGAGCGCGCCACTGGCACGCCAAAGGCATGCCCGTCTGCGCCCGTCCGCGCCGGTATGCTGCCAGACGCAAGACCCTCTGGCTCTTTCCAAGCTCGTACCTATTCCAGGGAGTGGCTGCTTGCTGCACAGCGCCAAACACCATGTGGCAATCACTATCTACACCCAGCTGCGCTTCAACAGCAGTGTAAGGTATGCGGCTTTAGAACTGATGTAACCGATAGATCTTTGTGTAGACCTTTCAGCACTCCACATATTAACATTCTTAGCCTGAATTGTAGGTCGCTAGCTAAACATCACGAAGAAGTATTTGATCTTCTTCAGTATCTTACCCCAGATAAACTTGTTTTACCCGATACATGGCTAACAAGCAACTCTGTGGCAATTCCTGCTTTAGCCCTTCCCTTGGGCTATTCCTTACTGGCCCAGAATAGATCTTGCGGTAGGGGTGGGGGTTTAGCAGTGATATTTAAATCAGCCTTTTCCTGCACCCTATCACCCCACAATATCCCGGATTGTGAGTGTGCGTTGTTTAAAATCTGTCTATCACACACTTTTACCTTCTCTGGGCTCCTCATTTACCGCCCGCCGGGACTATCTAAAGCTTTTCAAGAGGCCCTTGTACTCTCTGCATCTATACTGGCTCTGGAGGCAGCCAATTTCAGTATTCTGGGTGATCTGAATTTGCACCTAGATTGCCATGACTCCCGGGAAATCACTAACTTCTAGGGGGACAAGGAGGCCTGCCAACTACTGCAAATAGTCGGGGTCCATCCCATCTTGCAGGCCATCTACTGGACC
This sequence comes from Lissotriton helveticus, assembly GCF_964261635.1. Taxonomy (NCBI): domain Eukaryota; kingdom Metazoa; phylum Chordata; class Amphibia; order Caudata; family Salamandridae; genus Lissotriton; species Lissotriton helveticus. The sequence goes on from NC_136057.1 coordinate 1,614,119,205, forward strand.
CTGTATTCTCTAACATCCATCCTGTGACTGCCTATGCCCCTCTCCAACTAGCCTGGTCCGACCATTTTCTTATTCATATGAGTTTCGATCTGGCGGACGCCTTCTTCAGACACTCCAACATTCCACCATGAAACGACCGTGGCACAAACTGGAAGCTTCTGTGTTTGCATCCAGTCTAAAAGCCTCCTGCCCGATATGGCCTACCGATCTAGAGGAAACGGATAAGGTCTATAGGAATTGGATTAGTGATACACTAGACGGCTGTATTCCTAAAAAGCTGACCTGTGCTAAGCGTATAAAATCCCACTCCTGGTACAACGAGTCCTTAAGGCAGGAGAAAAAAAAATGCAAATCTTTGGAACGCTCCTGGAGGCGCTCCTATGACCCTACAGCAAAACAACTCTATAGGTCGGCGATTAAAGCCTACCAGAAACTTGTTCAAAAGGTTAAAGCTGCATTTTATACCAATCTAATTACTTCAAGCGCCAATCCCTCCAAAACTATTTTTTCTCTCGTCAATGATATGACGAAACCCCTAGCTGACACCAATAATATCATCTTTTCTGACCAGCATTGTGAAGCTCTAGCCCAATACTTTATCAATAAAATTGACAGTATCTATACTAACCTTGATGTGCGTAGGGTGGTACCTGAACCACGGCCTTCTATCACTATCTAGGATTCCTTTCCTAGACTACAAGTTCTTCACCCTCTCTCCTGTAATGATATGGTAACTATCTCCAACAAGGTGAAATCCGGCTCTCCTGCCGACCCTGTTAAACCTGACATTTTTATGAAGTTCCAAATGATTAACAGATCACTTCAGTCAGCGGTGCTTCCTAAATCCTGGAAGCACGCTAAGGTTGTTCCGATCCTAAAAAAGCCCACACTGGATGCATCAGCCCCTGAGAATTTTCGGCCCATCTCATTGCTCCCTTACCTGGTGAAGGTCATGGAATCCCATGTTAACACCATTCTTACCAGGTACTTGGAGGATAATGAGATCTTGGACAAGTCGCAAAACGGATTCCGGCCTAAGCATAGTACAGAATCCGCTTTGTTGGCAGTCACAGAGCAGCTGAGGGCAGAACTGGATGAGGGCGGCACCACAGTGTTGGTGCTGCTTGACCTGAGTGCGGCCTTCGACACGGTCTCCCATGAGATCTTGCTCCATCGACTGAGGGAGATCGGGGTCAGTGGAACAGCTTGGGACTGTTTTGCATAATTTTTGTCTGAGCGTTCTTTCCAGATTCACGCTCCTCCATACCAGTCCAATACACATCCCCTATTCACCTTTTCCAAAAAACCCCAGTCAAGACAAACTGAGGTTTCAGGAGGATATCATGGTAATCTCAGAATGGTTGGCAGCAAACTATCTTCAACTTAACTCTTCTAAAACAGAGGTGCTTCTGTTCGGTAGAGACTCGCATAAATGGGATGACCTATGGTGTCCTGATGCACTGGGTCCCCCCCCCCCCCCAGCCTAAAAACTCAGTAAAAAACTTAGGAGTCCTGATGGATAACTCCCTCTCCTTTGAATTGCATGCAAAAAAAGTGGCAGGCACTTGCTTTGGCCACTTACGTGGGCTGAAACCCATTTTAGGTCTTTTTACTGCACCCATTCGTCAGGTGATCATTTCATCAGTAGTCTTGTCTCGTCTGGACTACTGCAACGGACTCCTACTGGGCACAAATAAAACGGTCACGAAGAGACTGCAACGGGCACAGAATGCTGCCGCCCGCACACTGTTTGCCCTCCCTAAACATTGCCACACCTCCCACCTTTTGCATCGTTTACACTGGCTCCCGGTCCAACAGAGAATTCATTTTAAAACTCTTTGTACCCTTTATAAGATCCTATTTCATCAGGGTCCCCAGATTCTGCAGGGTCTATGCTCTTTATATGTTCCAACTCGAGCTCTGCGCTCTGCTGATTTGCACTTAGCCTGCACTCCCAGGGTGCGCAGGAGCAGAGCGGGCGGACGCTCTTTTAGGTCTCTAGCTCCTGCCCTTTGGAATTCTATCCCATTGCGGACCGTCGCACCCAGAATCACTTGGCCTTCAGAAAACAGATTAAAACCTGGCTATTTTCTTATATCTAGCCGGGGCACTCTTGCCCGTGGCAACTGCACCGGTCATTTCTGGGATGTCTTTTCCCTTGCTTTCTCCTTCACCTGTGCTGCCCGTTCAACTAGCGCTGGGACGCCCCATTGCTGGGGTAGCTATGCGCTCTAGAAATCACCTTAACATAACATAACATAACCTCAGGCGGCAAGACTTGTAGTTTTGCAGAACCGTATGGTTCTAGATGTCATCCTTGCAGATCGTGGAGCTGCATGCCGAATTATCGGCGCCAGTTGTTGGATTTATATACCAGACAACACACCTACCGTTAATCAGACGATTTCTAAATTGCATAAGATAGTGGCCGAGATACACCAAGACACTGGAATATGGACCTGGTCTAGTTGGTTCTGGAACATTGTTATATCATGGGGATGGAAATTCTTTCTTATAGCGGCTTGTATAGCAGGCGCAATTTTATGATGTTGTCTTTGTATTCAATGTATGCCTATTATATGCTCCCTCTGTACTTCTTTATGTATGTCCTGTATCACTAAGAACGAGTATATTTGTGATGTTAACAAACAGCTTGTGTAAAATGTGACATTACATAACATTTTTACTGTCATTTACATGGGGCATGGCCTAGGGTATGGTCGCCCCTCGCAGGGCTTTATGCCTAAGTAGCCAAGCATGGCTCAGAAACTTGGCCACCCCGCAAGAAAACTGAATTCCTTGTTTCCTTGATACTGGTACACCTAACTTTCTTTACGAGGTTGGGTTTCCCAGATATTATTCTGTATCTTTATAGTATGGTGCTCAGAGTTGTGTATTTTAACTTGATTTTTAATTTGTGATAAATCTTCTCAATCATAGCCACTGATTCCTGGTCCTCATTACGTAGCCAAATGGGTTACACTGTTAACTGAAATTGATTGATGAAATCTTCACTTCATCGACTCTCCATCGGGGAAAAAGGTCCATCGCAGGACCATTGGTACGAATGTGGGACCAGAGAGCTGGTGAACAACCTTTACAACGAAACTTTTACAACGCACTACCATTACAACGCGGTCATTACAACGCATTGCGCTGGGGGGCGCTCTAGGATAGGGAATATGTTTCATTTTCTATCCAACACCTTCCCTAGTGTCCACGGGGACTGGGGTTGGAATAGAAAATTAAACTTATCACTATCCAGCACCTCTAAGCGCTATGCGTTGTAAAGGTTTGCGATGTAAAAACCGAGTTGTAAAGGCAGGCGTTGTAATAGCCTGCGTTGTAACGTCATATATCCCAGAGAGCTCTGTATTAATTTTGCAGTATGGCAGATGGTTTTCCACTGACATGAGGCAGTTAGAGTGGCCTATTTGGAAATTGCCCAAGCCCAGTCCAAACCGCAAAAGCCCACGATTCGGTCAAAGGATTGATGGAGTTCCGGTGTAGCAGAGGAGAAATGTGACTATTATTAGGGTTGGGTGTTGAAATTGCTTATTTTAGATTGCAGTATTTTGCAGTTGCTGTGTGGTGTTCCGTGGAGATGATTTAGGTTGATGTGGGATTGTGGTTTTTAATGCAGAGAAGTTGAAGTGGTTATTGGGTATGTTGTGCCCTAGATCCCGGGATATAGAGACTAAAAGTCAAGTTGTCAGTGTAGAAGATAATGGGTCTAGTTGTCTGCTGTGTTGTGGTGCTGGTCATGAGACTTCGTCGACAGCATTATTGAGAAAGGGACTTTATCTTTGTGTGATTGTGAGATGTGGTTGGTACAATTGATCTCAGTGCACAGGGAACAACTATATCAATCCGAGTGAGATCTCGCTGGTCGAGGTTTCATTTGAAGTGAATGTCATGATAGGTCGGAAAGTGTCGCTACGAATTGGTTTTTGTGTGTATGAAAATCTTTAATTTCTTTAGCAGACAGTTAGTTGTTGAAATTGCTTGTATTTGTTTTATATGTAAATTGCTGAGAGAACGCGCTCATAGAAATTGTAAAGAAGGATGAGCTGCTGGAAGTATCGAGATTGATGTCACAGTGTGCTGCACTAGTATAGGTCGGTTGGTGTAGAGCCGCGCTGGTATTGCTTGGATACATCATAGAGAGCACTGTATCAGGACAACCGATAGCCTTAATACTAAAAACATGTAAACCAATCCATCTACCTTTCAAATGAAAATTGTCAATCTCATGCAACAAATGAAGATTTTGTTACGTCTCACCCTACAAATGTCAAGTTTATTTCCGCTGTCAATTAGTGGTTATGGAATGGATCCATAACTGGTCCTTATGTCGGGAGGCCTGTAACTAGGCAGAGTTGCACATGAATAAAGTATAAGACTAATACAATGATGAGCCAACAGATGTATATTTGTGAACTATTCTGTACAGAGAAATGAATGATTGCAGTTGGCTGGCTTTTCCCAAAATGGCACCGTCTGAGCAACATGGTATCTCCTTCAAAGATGGTGCTCATATATAGGTGCTTAGCGTCTGGAAACACCTCAGCAAAGGCTTGGTAGGTTTTTTGTGCTTTATGAGAATAAGACACTTGCTAGTATGTAGTGTCTTTCCAATGGCATTCCAGCTTCTGCTTTGTCCTGTGAGCACCAAATTGGAGGCCATCTGGTAGTACCATAAATACTGTGCATAAAAGGAATCTTACCAACCAATGTGCAATGTGAAATTTTGCGCAGTGGAGGTATTGAATCTTAATATGTGACTCATTGCAATTGTATGTGAAAAGGAGGGGTTTGGCCCGGGAGGAAAATAAGGGAGGGAAGGTAGGGCCTATTAACAACAAAAAACAATATTTACCTTAACCTCCAATTATTTGAATATGTTACTAGTATAGAACAATAAACGAAAATGAATGCGTTTATCCTGGCGATCAATATTGCCTGGTTAAATTTAATTTTTCTTCATGCTAGATTAAATTAAAAAAAGAACACATAATCTACTAAACAGACAGTCTCATTATAGACAATCACATACAATAATAAATTAGAACTCAACCAAAGAATTGTCAAAAAATACATATACACCAATGAGAAATATACAAATATAATAACAATGAATCAGTGAAAGAACAGTTGTGAGACGCGTTTCAAGTCCTGGTTTTTTGAATTGCCGGACTCTCATCAGGGCTGGATGAGTCTTTTCATAAAAACCAACTGGCAGTTGCCCAGCGTGGTTTGTGGGCTCGTATTGTAAATTCGTGCAGTGCAAGCCACTCTTAGAAGTGCTTCTAGTGTGGCGTGGTGATTTGGTAACTTCGCGTTCACTGTATTGGGTCGTGGTACTAGGGTTCTTAAGATACGTGGGAAGGTCACAACTCGGGGAGGGTGCCACGACTTTTATTTACTCAGATCTGTTCCAATTTGGAATCTGTTTGGGAAGCTTTATGCTCGTTTACATTATTCACTCATACCGCGTAAGTGATGAATGGCATTTTTGTGTAGTATTATCATAGTTGGACGGGTAAGCCTGTCAGCCAGTGTGAGAGCATGGAATGTACAATGACAGAGTGAGAAACAACAAAAAGTTCATCAGAAACATTAGACCCCGTGGTTCGCTACGATCGTAATCTGCTTCCTCCGCTCCAACGGTTCAAATCTGACGTTGTGGGCTGGCGCAGGTTGCCGCTATCCCCCCTCGGGCATGCTGCTCTTTTCAAAATGATGTCCTTGCCGCGTTTTTTATACGCGCTCCAGAACACGTTTGATGTAATTCCGGCGAGCTATTTTCGGGAGGTGGAGAGTTTGCAGAGGCGGTTGATATGGGATGGGCGTTCGTGTATTGCCCTCGCCAAGCTGACGCTTCCCTGGTATGACAGCGGTATCGCACTTCCGGATATCAGGCGCTATTATTGGGCCTCTCAGCTGGGAGCGATCAATCATGGAATGTATGGTCCAGCGTTAAATCCTGCATTCGAGATGGATAAGTGGTTGCTACCGGGTGGGGATTATAACAGGGCGCTTTACTCCAAATCTGCTGGAGGGAAACTTTCGGGACCCACTAAGATAGCGGTACGAGTGTGGCATTGTGCGGATGCGGCAATGGGATGGAGGGATCGACTAACCCGGGCGACTCCGCTCTATGCGTCTGAAAGATTGGGTAGCCTGTGGAAGACAAAAGGATTTGAGAAGTGGGATATGATTGGTATTTGTAGGGTGAGTGATCTCTGGGTCAAGGGCAGGATTAAGACTTTTGAGGCGCTGAAGGTAGAATATAAGCTGAGTGACAGGGAATTCTTCCGTTATGCGCAGATTCACCACGCATTGAGTTCGGTCTTTCCTGAGGGTATTGACATCCCGGAATCATCCCCACTTGAAGATCGGGTGCTTGATGGCTTTGTGCCCGACCGCACTATTTCTTTGATATATAAGAAATTGATCAACGATCGAGCGGACCTGTTGGCGCAACTCAGGGAGGTCTGGACCAGTGACGGTTTAGAGTTGGATGGCGAGGACTGGCAATCGGCGATATCCTCACCTAAGGAGGTCGCGATTCCGGCCCATCTCCGACTCGTCCAGCTTAAGATCCTGCATCGGATTTATGTGACTGGCCCTCGCCTGATTCGTATGGGTTATTCTGTGGATGGATTATGTAAGCGTGGTTGTGGTTTGATTGGTACTTTCCTCCATATAATTTGGGAGTGTCCGGACGGAGGTGGTTGTGTTCTGGAATCGAGTGCATGCTGTGATGGAGGAGGTCACGGATGTCGCGCTGTCGCCTGAAGCCAGGTTTTGTCTGTTGAATGTATGGGAACCGAATGACTATGATGTGGCACAGACGCAATGGGCGACCCTTGGGAATATGATTGCCAAGAGAGACATTGCGCAGTTGTGGGGTTCCCAGAGGCCGCCCACGGTCTCGGCATGGAAGGAGAACATGGACTGGTGTATGTTTAGAGAGAAGACGGTGTATGTGGCGCGGGGCAGACCTAAGAAATGGGGTAAAATCTGGGGTCAATGGAACTCCTACCGTGGAGATATTTGCACACCTCCCCTTGCAGATATTCCGGATGTTCCTCTGTCCCCCTGACCCGACATTCCTAGTATTGTTTAGTTTCTATGTTTTTTGACTCTGGTTTCTCCCCTGCCCCCCCCGCACTAATGATTCTTTGTATTATATTGTAATGCACTTTCCTTCCTCTTTGAACACATAACCAACTGTACTGCTTATTATTGCCTTGTCTGTTTGTTCTTTTTTCATAATAAAAAGAGTTACAAAAAAATAAAAAATAAAAAGTTCATCAGATATTTGTATCATTTGACGGTCTGTTGTCAGTAGTCGTATTAATGCAATGCATTACTTGTCTACAAGGCATTAGACTTTTTTGCCATAAACTAAAGAGAAAAAAGAATTTAATTACGGTCTTCATTTCTTCAACCAAAGTTGAAGATCGAATTAAAGGATTAGAGATCTGATCCGATTCGAAACTTAAACTCTAAGTTGCTAGTTAAACATAAGGCAGAGAATTAGTAGTTTTGAAGGGGGAATTCTAATTAGTATGCACAACATGTAGCTATCAGACCCTTAAAATATGCAAATCGTGTATTATCTAAGTTGGAGGTAAATGGCAATGCACTCAAATACAGTACAGATTTTTAAAAGACAATCATTTTATAAAGCTTAATTAAATCTCATGAATAAAAGATTCCAAATATGTAAAACTCAGTGGAAGGCTCCATATATTTATGATTTGGGTGCTTATGTAAAACCCCTGCTTGGATTTTAACTTTAATTGCTTTAAAGCTCAAAGGAAGGGTATGTCCTTGTCAACCACCAGTACTTGTGTTCACATGTGAACATCACTTACAATTATAAATTGAAATGAGGTAAGAGGAAATAAACAGCTGTGCATTAACTTTTTTTGCTTATCCGTTAGTTTCTATCAACAAGTACCTAAGAATTAAGGCACCTTCTCCTAAATAGATGGCACTCTGAAGCACAGTAAAGACGCCCCGACAGAGGTGCAATGGAACACACAGGAATACATATGCACTGCTGCGTCACAAGAGAATACATCAGAAGCAGGAACCCAGATTCGATCCTCTGAACCATCCCTTAGATTTGTTATGTCCTCTGCTGGGGTACTGTAAGCAAGTTAGTTGTTTCCTTCCTTTTACGCACTTGACTTCTGGCTTGAGAAGCACAGTTCCTGGGGTTTCAGACAGAGGGACTACTGCATTTAAGGATTCTAAGTGGGATACCTCAACAAATCCAATACATCTAGACTGCATAGGCCAAACATAATTTAATGTTTGCACACCAAAATCCTTACAAGACGTTTATGGGCTTGTCCTAACATTACAGTTACGTTTTGAACAAACAGATGAAGAACATTCATTCAATGTTTGTATCCTAATCTAAATGCTGTGGAATTATAGCTCTGTGATTCACTTCAATACTTCGTAGGCCAGGTAGGTTTCGAGTCAAATTTTACTTAGCAAAACACTCTTCCAACACTAGGTTCCAATGTAGAATATTGAAACTTGTCACAAACACTGTAAACATGTAAATGGCCTTTTCAAGTCCAAAGCTGTGGTAAATCCAATCTACATGTTATCAAATTATTTCACATTTCTCAATCTTTACTGGTAAATATAATTTACCTAAAACCTAAACTAGTCCCAGCTGCAAGTGATTAATCTAACCTATTTTCTGTTCCAGCTCCAGTTGTAATTGGTGAATACAACTATTTAGAACGCTAAGGTTGCTTTCTAGTCCAAGATATAAATGGCAAATTCAATCTATTGAACGCCAAATCAACGGAAAAATCAACCTACCGGAAACCTAATCTAACGTCAAGTCGTAAGTGATTGTTCCAACCAAAATGATACAAATTCCTGTCCCAATTCCCTACTGGTCAAGTAAACATACTTGATTCTAAATTCGGTTTCCTAGTTTCGAGTTGTAACTGGTTAAAGCAAGCCCACCTTAAACATAACCCAGTCCCAATTTATAATTAGTCAATCTAATCCATTTGGAATCTAATTTCGTCTTTACCGTTTCCATCTTAAATAAAACCAATAACATTCCTTGATGTTACCAGGTACTTAAGACTTCAAGTCTAATAAACTTCATATTTAATCTTTCCAGCCATTAGTTGTTCTTGAATGTTTATCAAAACTCACTAGTTTAATGCAGTTTAAAGTGACACCAAAGAGACTCATAGCATAGAAAACATAATATACATTTAGGATAATTCAACTTTAAAAAGAAACTCACTACACCATATAATATACTGTCAAAATACTAGAAACCAGCTGCAAATCCACAATATCTTAAATGCTTGATTTTTGTTATTTGATAATGCAATGTTCAAGGCACTTCAACATATTTAATCCCAATAGACTCCTCAAGGTACTGTGATGTATTTCTATAGGTACTGTATCGATTCCCCTATTCCTGACCCTGGTTTGGTTAATAATTAACTAGCAGCCATCCAACGGTGCAAAAACCGTTATCTGATTAAGCCACACCACGGCACAGAAGCGCGTTATCTGATTAGGTCATAACGCATGCCATCTAATTAGACAAGCGATATTCCTCCAGTCCCTGATAAGGAATACGGAGTTCTCAAAACAAATCAAACCTACAGCGACCTGGGAAATTCCCGTAGCCATTGTTTTGATTTCACCGAGAACTTCAGTAAAAGAATGTGCGAACGAACCCGTTCGTATGACATCCTTATTGACGTATATATGTCCATCCTTACGTCAATCTCGGCACCTTTAAGGTATAAATATTACCGACATTGCCTTAAGCAAACACACGCGGTGGTGACGAGATTGGAGCAGCGAGACTTGCCGAGGAGCCCAGCAGAGAGCGAAACCCACAGGCGCTGCCCCGCCTTCCTGACGCGCTGAGAACTGCCGAGAAATCCAGCTCCGGCGCTTCCACGCAGCCCTCGCAGGCAGCTGGAATATCAAGACCTGGGATAAGAGATACCAGCCCTCCACCATTCTAGATCTCAGGTACAGAACTGAATAACCCCTTGCAGAGAATTCTTGAGTCAGTCCTTTGGCAAAACAAACTTAACTTAAACTGCTACTTATCTACTCCCGCCCACGTATTAGGCTTAGGTCAGATACACTGGGGTAGGCGTGGTTAGAAGCACCAGTTGAGTACGATTAGTCAAATGTATATATGTATGTATCTATTTTATCCATTTTAAAGTATCATATGGCTCAGAAACCATATCAATGCTTTTTCAGTATTATTTTATAATTCTGTCTTTACTGTATGCACTTTACTTAACTATAAGTATTGCAATAATAGCGATTCATTTCTCTTGTACGAGAAAAGAGACTGATCAATAAATACCATCTTTTATTGAACACGCCCGTCTCTTCCTTTTCTCTACAATCTGGTGAAACTAAGAATGCACTGAACTGACTGAGTAAAATAAGTTGTCTTTTGTTTTCACACGACTCTAGAGATACACTCTTGATTAGGGGAGAGCAAAGTTGTCATGTTCTATGGTTGTCAGAAACTAAATCCCTTCTTGTCTATCCAGGGAGGTTAAAATCCTCCTTGCCTATTCGAGAAAGTTTCTAGTGAACTCTGAGCTAGCTGGCAAACACAAAACTTTAAGTCTAATATCGTCAGTAGAAGACCTAGTTAACCTCCGTCCTAGGCCTATACTATTGAAGATATTATTCCAATGCGCAGAGCCTATTGGGATGATAGGAACTACACTACATGGCGCCCAACGGTTTGGATAGGCGATAAAACTAACGCAAGACATTAGAGTAACTCAGTCGTTCTTTTTCACACAGAGCCCCTTTTTTCCCATATAACTCCAAAGACGTCTGGAGTGGGTGAAAGGTTAGACTCCTATGTATGGTTCTTGGTTTATTCAACGTTGAAGGATACACTGTTCCAAAATATTGTGCATCTAATCTTTGTTTCCGTAGAAACTTGATCTGTAAACAAACAAAATAACCTTCCTGACAGTAGAATGTCAGACACTGAAGAAGAAAGAGAGACAGCTAGAATAGCAGCTGAACTCCTCGCAGCTGACAATAGTCTCCTACAACAAGACCCGGATGCAACTCTCATCCCCGTCAGCATAAGAAAATCTATAACCTTAAAACTTATAGAAAATGGACTGACACCAAGAGGTGGTACAGTCATATTCGTAATTGAGGCACACGAATATCGGCAGACAGAGGTATTCTATTCATGGATACATTTTCCAGCAGCAAACGCTGTAACAAAGGTCTTCCACTATTACAAAACAGAGGAACCTCCTAATGAGTACATTCCTTTTGAGGAGGTGGAAATACCACTCAAATTCCAAGAGCACCTGCTCTTGTTTAATGGCGCCCTAAAACATAATAATCACATCACCAGGCTCGGTCCACTAGGTAGACCAGGAGCAACTTGGCCGGTCCTAGCCGGATACACACCACATCCAGACATTGAAGAAATGCCTGCAGCAGACCTTTTAGCACAGCTAAAACAACTAATTAAAATACATAGACAATTAGTCCAATATGTAATGCGGACTTCAACAGTCCAACCAGCAATTAAAATTCCACAGCTGACCCCTCATCAGGGGAACACAAATAAAATTACACCACAGAACATACAGTCCTGTCTAGGTAAAGTACCAGCAAAACGGGAACAAATACCTTTCTGGCTAGCACAAAAAATCACTCAAATAGAGGCTGTGTTCCCAGATACCACCTCTGTTGAGAAACACAGGATTCTGACTATCTGTCTTCCAATGGGAATCGCACCACATGTGGAGGACTGTGACACTTGGGGTACAGTCTTTGCTTCCATTTACACAAAAACACATGGTGTACCATCCATGTCAGTAATACCAGATGTGCTAAAACAAATTCAAGATGAATACGGTCCAGAACCAACTTTAACTCTCGGTATGAAATTACTGAAAGACTTCAAGCAGGTCTCGGCAATATTACTAGCAAACATAAAGGGAGAAGCAGCAAATGTGGCGATCCGCCAGAGGTTAAAAGAGACAAATATAGCAGACCAACCATCTGAAATTGCCAGAATCATAGAAAAATCCTATGAAGAACCAGGAAGAGATAGTCTGGGTGGAATACCAGTGAAACCCCAACTAGTTGAAAGTCCTGAAAAGGTATTTATTAAAAATAATTTAAACACTCAAAAAAAGAGCTGGGATGGAAACAAACAATCCAATCCTAAAGAAAAAAGATTCCAGTCCAGAGGAAGGTCTCCTCGGCGGAGAGAAAGATCTCCTGACCAAGGACGCAAGTCTCCCCAAAGGGAGCCCTCTGTGAAAAAATACAACCTTAGAAATAGGGATAATATAAAAAAACCTGATAGATATCAAGATATTGATACACGTCCCTCTCAATCTTTTCAGACTTCCTCGCAGAAATCGGAAAGAAGAGGACGATCAGAACACAGGGAAGAGCACGTCAAGTCCAAAGACAAGGAACCTGCTCATCTGAATAAAAAATTACAATTTCCAAAAAAAAGAAGGTAGCCAGTATTAAAGTAATAAATCATGCCGAGAATACTGAGGACACAGCTGAAAAACGGAGAATGGGCTCAGACAATGCTAGACAGCGCAGCAGAAGTGAGCATAGCTCGCAAAGTCCTTATGAATCATCTGGAGACAGTGGACACGAATGAATACATTCAAGTGGAAACTGCAGATACCAGAGTTAGCAAACCTCATAAAATATATGAAATAACATTGCGTATAGAGGGGGATAAGACTGGAAAAATAAGGGGTCTATTTTGGGATAATCTCTCCAAGGGCTATGACATCCTTCTAGCTGAACAAGACTGGCCACCCGAGTTTGTCAGGGAGTGCCCACATGGCGTAGAAATAATTATGCCTGCCTTCTCAAATCATATCCCAATTCATAAAAAATATACACTTGCAAGAAAGTGGGCAGTAGCTCAAGCCCCTGCCTTATACAAAAATCATGTGGGATGGGATGAGGACTCTCCTCCTCACAAAATCCAGTTAAAATCACAACCTACTGCACAGAGGCAGTACCCAATTAAGCAAGAAGCTAAAAAACAGGTAAAAGAGATCCTAGATCAACTTGAATACCAGGGGGTGATTGAAACTTGCACCTCACAAATGAACAACCCTTTGTTTCCTGTCTCCAAACCAGACAATTCATATCGTCTTGTTTTGGACTACAGACACCTTAACTCATGTTGCAAAACCTTTGCAGTACAAAACTCGCATAGTGCTGCACTAATGAATAACATAGTGCGCAAAAAATACAAAACAACATTAGACATCTCTAATGGATTCTTTTGTCAAAATATAGCACCAGAGAGCAGATATTTGACGGCGTTCTCAATAAATGGCGCGCAAAAAAAATTCTGTTGTTTGCCCCAGGGGTTCAAGAACAGCCCAGGATTATTCTCAGCGAGAGTAACAGAATTACTACAAACATATGATGACGAGACATTATCTTATGTCGACGACATCTATCTAACAGATGATGACTTGGATACTCACTTGAAGAGAGTGAACACCATAATACTTGGGTTCGCAGCAGAGGGTTACAAATTCAACTTTAAAAAATCAAGAATTGCCCATCTAACAGTCCTGTTTTTAGGATATGAACTATCAAGTGAAGGCAAAAGCCTGGCTGACAATTTCTTAGAGAAATGTGCTGTAATCCAAGCACCTAGAACACTAAAAAACCTACAATCAATTCTAGGCTTCCTAAATTTCGGAAGAACTTACATTATAAATTACGCAGAAAGGGTCAAACCCCTTTATGATCTAATAAAACCAGATTTTAAAAGAATCAATTGGACTCAAAAACACACAGAAATTTTGAGATCTTTACAAACAGACATGTTAATTAAAACAAAATTACAAACACGTGATAACACACGCAACCTTGTGATTCGAGTCATCCCAGGAAGATGCGGATTCACATACCTGACCTCTAATGAGGGAGAAAAGGTACCAATTGCATACAAATCACACTTGTACACAAAAGCTGAAATGAAATTTAGCCCAACGGAAAAAATTCTGACCGCGGTACAGACTGCTGTAGCAAAGGAGCGGGCCCTAGCACAAGGTAAACGAATAATCATCGTGACACCGATACCAGCCCTGGAGGCGGTAACGAAGGCAAGCATTCCGAATGCTAAAGCACTCCATCCAAGGTGGATACAGTGGGCTAACTCTCTTGCTGCAACAGACGTGGTATACGAATTTGATCCCAACTTAAAAACACAAGAATTTCTCCAATATGAATTTGAATGTCCTCCGCCAACCGAAATTCTGCCTCTAGAACATTACGGCTGTATAATATATACAGACGGATCAGCACAACCTGCAGTGGGGGGGTAAACAAGCTTACAGTGCTGCGTGCGCGATTGTTAAAGGTCACTGGCACGAAGGAAAATTTAAACCGCTGGTCACTAAAACGCAATCTCTAGGTGATTGTACAGCTCAGCGAGCAGAACTACTGGCATTCAAGATGGCGCTTGAAAATACCGATCGAGAATTCCCCACACTCATAGTGTGCGATTCGTATTATTGCGTTCAGTCTTACAATGAATACTTGCAGATCTGGGTTCAGAATGGTTTTAAAGATGCGAAAGGTGGCACAATCAAGCATAAAATGCTTTGGGAACAAGTAGTTCTTTTACAAAAAGAACTACAAAAGACTCACGTGATACATACACTGAGTCATCAACGTGATGGCGTTCACGTTGCAGGGAATTCATTGGCTGATGAGGCCGCGAAGGCAGCTGTGCAAACGGCTTCCGTAGCTGCCATCACCCGGTCACAAACAAAAATAGACAGCGAAATATTACAGGCTGTCAGCGCTACAGTAAAAGAAGCAATAGAAACACTCCCAAAAGGCTTTCCAGTAAAGTACTCATACATAACTGATGCAAATAATGTTCCGTTTGCTCGAATCCCTGGAGTGGGGGATAGGGCAATTCCAAACATGGAACATAGGTTAGGACTCATCATAGCGGCACACGAAGGGCTTGCTTCTGTACATGCTGGCGTTTCAGCCACAGTATCATTACTAAAGCAGAGATACTGGTGGCCACAAATGAGAAGACAGACAAGGTACTATGTTCTAGAATGTGAAATATGTCAAAGAATGAAGGTATCAACAGTGAGACGACCAGCACAGACGCCCCTTCTAATCTCAGATAAACCATTAGCCTGTGTTTATCTGGACCACTGTGGTCCCTTACAGAGGGATGGTAACTATAAATATATCTTGGTCGCAGTGGATTCATGTACGAGATTCATATGGATGTGGCCCCAGCGATCGGCTGACGCCAGAACTGTTATAAAAGATTTGCGAGTCTTTATCGGCACATACGCAATTGGCATGCTACATTCTGACCAGGGACCTGCTTTTAGCTCTCGAGCTTATAAGGAGGCCATGACCAGCATGGGCATTGCATTGCGGTACTCTTGTCCATTTCATCCTGAGGGAAACGGAATCGTAGAAAGAAAAAACCGTGACATAAAGCAATCTATAACAGCAAAGGTATTAGGTTCGGGAGCTGGGTGGGTCAAACATCTAATAAGTGTCCAACGTAGTCTAAATAACCTGCCAAGAGATTCTCTGAGGGGATTCAGTCCGTACGAACTATTGTTTGGGACTAGAATGATGATCCAAGATCTTGACAGTCAGACTTCAGTGGTTAAAGACAAATGCTTTGATATCAAAGATCGTTTGGCTATTTTGCAGGACTTAAATGAAACAAGAAAAGACCTGAGCAACATAAAGCTGAAACAGCAGCCAACGACCACTGAAGAGAAACCACCTGTCCCAGCAAGACCTGTCGGGATTCCAAAAGTCGGGGATCTAGTCAGAGAGAAGATCGCGGTAAAGAAGGAAGTTGGGCCTTCTTACAGGAAAGCAGTTCCTGTCTTGTCTATCAACGGGACAAGATCAGTAGTACTACCACCCCTTGCTGGTAAAAAGGAGAACAGAGTTGTATCCATCGACTTTGTAAAACCACAATCATGTGGCCGATAACAAACAGTAGGCCAAGTGGACTCCCAAGAAGTAGTATAACACCGATGTTTGCTACAAATCCAGAGGTTCAAACTAAGAGGCTAATCACATTCGAAATGCCCACAGAACATCAACAAGGAATATGCAACAAAGCAATGGAACTTGAACCTCTAAAAACCCAAATAAAGACATTTAGTCGAGACACACCAACCTACAATGAAGTAAAATATGAGTATGCTGATAAAACAAAGGAAACATCTAGAACAAAAAGTAATCCAGAAGCAATTGGAACAATTGACAGAACAGCATCCGGCTACTTCATCAACTTCGATGATTCATCTGAAGATCTGAGTGAATCTAAGAAACAGCCATCAACAAAAACTTTTAAAGATAAAGCTAAGGAACTTTTTCAACAGCTGAAAGAAACCTATCTGATTTCTCCATGGATTGAATTTTGGGTGGCCTTAGGTGCATTTATCCTCATACTTTGGCTCATCATGGTACTATGCTTGGGACATTTCATTGAAGGAAAATATGCTAAAATGGACACAGCAAGCCAGAAAATCAACTTGGTCCTTAAACCACACACATCTTCACACGTCGAGAAAAGAGAACTTTCTTCAGTGAACTTCACAGCCAATCCTATACCAGGCGGTGTAGCATGGGACAAAACTGATTATGAAATCTATGGTCCGGTTGAAATCCTGAAGTATCCACACCAATTCAAGATCTCATTGAGTGACTTTGTAAAACCAAGCACATTTTCTGATGATTGGGACTTTGAAAGTATTAATGATATGATGTCTGATCTTGTGATGTCTGCTAAATTTACAGAACATGATTATTTGCAGGGTTCGTCTAATTATGATCAAATGTTCTGCTACAACCACTATGGTAACCATTATCTACACAAATCTGCACAACCTAGAAATGTTTTAAATTATAACCAATGGGAACATTGTGCTACTCCTCCAAAAGGTAGCTCGAAAACATTTTATGATAAATATTCATACTTTTCAGGGTTTAACACAAGTAATGCAGAAACATTTTATTTCAAATTGTCAAATAAGACAGGTATGAAGACCATGCTTACAAACACAAAATTGATATATTCAGATTCATTTTTTGAGCGAATGAATACATTTGGTTTTGATTTCTGGAACAATAATATTGAAGCAAAAACTGTTTGGGGTACAAGAGATTGGCAAGTACAAGGTATAGAATCATTGTTTAGAGCCTGCATGATCCCAGAACAAATTATATTTTTGAATGACACTATTCAACAAACTACCTGTCTTGGCTTAGCCAAAATCAAAGATTTAAACAAACCGTCTATTCCAAAGCCAACAGTGAACGATAATAGCTCTATAGATGTTGAGATAGACGTAAACCATATACTAAACCAAAACAGAACACATCCTGAATGGAAACAATGGTTGATCTGGCCCACAGATACAAATAACTGTCAAGACAGATTCCTGAACAAAATACAGGGGTTCACATTGACCAGGCCAGACCCTAGATATTCCCAAAGACAACATCCAGGGATAGTAACCACCTACAGCGTGGGCAAGCTCTGCCTTCAATGGCTACAAACGTCCACACTGGCAGAAATTAAGCAACACCTAACTTTACTTACAGAAGGTGCTGACTTGCGTGATTTCATTATGGGACCACGCAAACAGCGTCAAAAACGTTTCATAGCGGCCTCTATATATGCAGCTTATAACGGAGCCTGGAAAGAAACTCAAATTGAGACAGCAGAGAAAATAAGGGAAATTGACCGTATTAATTTGGAAAAATCACTTTCTGTGGTGGACAATGGGTTAATGACTCTGTCCTCCAGAATATATTCTCTAGACAGCATTGTGTCTTCAGCAATCGATATAATATCGCAAGACTTACTGATGTTACAACACGGTCAGTCCCAATTGCGTTCTATTGTACAGCTTGGCTGGACGTTACAAAATCTGCGTTCAGGCTATGTGCCTTGGCGTTTAATTAACACAACGTCATTATTTTATATCTTTAACCTTACTGATAAACAAATCAGTATGGCACAGAAGGGTGCTGACTATACAATTCTGAGCATTGAAAAACTTGAGAGATTACCATTGACAATGTCAGAACGACCTGTCATTGAATGGATAATACATGGAATAATAAATATTCCGATAACTACTTTCCAGTTTCAATACTGCCAAAAATATATACAGGCAGGCCAGTATGAAAGGTTGGGTAAAGGGTACATTAAGTCAACATGGAACTTGCCCTATACACACGAATGTGTCAGTAATAAAGGCCAGAAAGTGTTTCTTAGTGGCGATAATTGTGCAAGATCACTAAGCGGTACACTTCTGTGTCAGGGTATTAGCTTGCATGGAGCCTGTGAAGGGACTTCAAATAACCTTTCATGTTACCAGCTAGGCACACCTGCAACACAAATAGAACCATTCTTTAGGAGACTCTCGAACGGGAGTTACATTCTAATAGTAGATCGCAGATGTTGTCGTTTGCTGCCCGGAAAACCTTATCTCATAACCGTGACTAGGAAGGTCATGTGCTGTGAACGGGTATTGTTCCCGAACGATTCCCCAGACAGGGAGGCAAGGTTATGGCCCGATTTGAAAATTGCTTCTATTCGAATTGATACTTTAAGCAGAATGAAGAGAGTGCTCCTACAGACGCCGACCAGGCTAACGTCATCAAAAGAAACGTATGATCTCCAAGTTGCAAGGACAACGGCAGAGATTCATTTATTGTTATCAACAAATTCCCCCATACATTTCGCAAAAATACTGAACGAAATCTTAAACATTTCTGATACCAGTGGTGTCTCAAGTGTATTTAAGACAGTGTTTTCAGGAATTTTGATACCATTCAAAGCCATCCTGGGTATTTTTCCAGACTTTGTCCATTCCATCTTTGGCGGACTTCCTCTCCTTTTGGGACTAGTGGCAGGCATCCTATTTTTGATCCTGTTATTTCGCTATGGCAAACCATGTCACAGACAAAACACCTGCGACAAGGGAAGAAACGATCCTAGCCATTGGCTACCGGGACCGCATAACTAGAGTCCTTGGACTAGCACGGCTACGGGACTTGAACATGACTTGGTTTCTTTCATTTAGACCAATGTGGCAACGTTGTGTTATGCCTGTATTAAGGTGCTTGCTATGCGGCGAAGAATGCGTGTTGGACACCTGTTTGACACTACAATCGGATGTGCCATTGGACGCAGAAACCTTGTTGGGTCCGGTAACGGCTCATGCATTGTGCTGCCCCCAGTGGCTACCTATCCTGATGACGGCATTCGTGGAGACTTCACCACTACGATTGAGGGGTAGTGAAGTACGAGATGAAAGCAGCATCGATCAGGTACGACCTTCAGTCAGCTATGCTGATCAAAACATCAATGAAGGCAATCATGCTCATGAATGCACGGTAACAACTTTTTCAGACTTAGTGGAACTTTCGCAAGAAGCTGTTGACAGTTTTTTCAACAGTCTAAATGATATGATGTTTTCACCAGAGCAGAAGGAATGACTTTGAGCAAACTAGCACACGGAGTTCCCTGCAGACTTGAATTTGGCCTTCAACTTTAAAGTAGAGCAATGAAATGTAACAATTTTTTTTCCTCTCACCTCCCTCAATTCCAAAATATTTACAATTTTTTGGGACACTTATCTTCTGCTTAAAGTAGACATTATTCTTAGAGAACTGAATTTCTATTTTAGGTAGTCAAGAGACATTAGCTACCCTCTAGCATTTTCGTACAAAACTTTATGATTGTGATGGAATGGTCTCGCACTTTTCTTCTGTATAAAAGAGCCATTTCATGTGTAGTTTTCGCAATTTATTCATGCTGGGTTGAAATATGCGTTATATATTTAGCATTATTATACTGCTTGTGCATACAGTACATGTGATTATGTTTCATATATTACATATTTCAAATTTTCAGAATGCATTTGAATGTATTTTGGGGTGGTACGGTATACACATACGCTACTAGTTTCACTATGCCTAGATTTGTAAATATGGACATAGTCTAAGTGGAGTGGGTGTGATGTATTTCTATAGGTACTGTATCGATTCCCCTATTCCTGACCCTGGTTTGGTTAATAATGAACTAGCAGCCATCCAACAGTGCAAAAACCGTTATCTGATTAAGCCACACCACGGCACAGAAGCGCGTTATCTGATTAGGTCATAACGCATGCCATCTAATTAGACAAGCGATATTCCTCCAGCCCCTGATAAGGAATACGGAGTTCTCAAAACAAATCAAACCTACAGCGACCTGGGAAAATCCCGTAGCCATTGTTTTGATTTCACCGAGAACTTCAGTAAAAGAATGTGCGAACGAACCCGTTCGTATGACATCCTTATTGACATATATATGGCCATCCTTACGTCAATCTCGGCACCTTTAAGGTATAAATATTACCGACATTGCCTTAAGCAAACACACGCGGTGGTGACGAGATTGGAGCAGCGAGACTTGCCGAGGAGCCCAGCAGAGAGCGAAGCCCACAGGCGCTGCCCCGCCTTCCTGACGCGCTGAGAACGAGACGCTGCCTTTCTCCTGCCGAGAAATCCAGCTCCGGCGCTTCCACGCAGCCCTCGCAGGCAGCTGGAATATCAAGACCTGGGATAAGAGATACCAGCCCTCCACCATTCTAGATCTCAGGTACAGAACTGAATAACCCCTTGCAGAGAATTCTTGAGTCAGTCCTGTGGCAAAACAAACTTAACTTAAACTGCTACTTATCTACTCCCGCCCACGTATTAGGCTTAGGTCAGATACACTGGGGTAGGCGTGGTTAGAAGCACCAGTTGAGTACGATTAGTCAAATGTATATATGTATGTATCTATTTTATCCATTTTAAAGTATCATATGGCTCAGAAACCATATCAATGCTTTTTCAGTATTATTTTATAATTCTGTCTTTACTGTATGCACTTTACTTAACTATAAGTATTGCAATAATAGCGATTCATTTCTCTTGTACGAGAAAAGAGACTGATCAATAAATACCATCTTTTATTGAACACGCCCGTCTCTTCCTTTTCTCTACAATCTGGTGAAACTAAGAATGCACTGAACTGACTGAGTAAAATAAGTTGTCTTTTGTTTTCACACGACTCTAGAGATACACTCTTGATTAGGGGAGAGCAAAGTTGTCATGTTCTATGGTTGCCAGAAACTAAATCCCTTCTTGTCTATCCAGGGAGGTTAAAATCCTCCTTGCCTATTCGAGAAAGTTTCTAGTGAACTCTGAGCTAGCTGGCAAACACAAAACTTTAAGTCTAATATCGTCAGTAGAAGACCTAGTTAACCTCCGTCCTAGGTCTATACTATTGAAGATATTATTCCAATGCGCAGAGCCTATTGGGATGATAGGAACTACACTACAGTACAATAGTTTATTACTCTGACACTTCATTATCCTAATTACTATCTTTTTTTAAAGATAGAATTCATTTAATTAAATCAATATCTTGGAATAGGATACGCACAAGAGTGTTACATAATCAATTTAACTCCCTAAGGCCCTTAGTAAGAGTTGGGTGAAACCTTTATCACCAGTCAGTCCAACAGTTTATTTGGTCAATATTGACCATAAATGCACCAACATATAAATAGGCTTAAAACTTCTACAGAAAACAAGGATAAAAATAGGTGTAAAAATAAGTGTTATCAAATATATGCAATAATTCCATAATACATTGTGGTACACCTCCTGGGCGTCTCTCTCTGCGTTAACACAATAAGAAAAACCCTTCAAAAGGGTCCGCACTGTTATAAGGAAATCCACCTCAGATAAAAATTGAGCTACAACAAATGCCTTAAAATCAAGTTAGGATGAAGCATATTTCTTCCTGATCTTTGGCACAGCAACTATAACTGATCACTGAACAACAAGTAGATTCCATGTCTAGACACTGTTAAAATTGAAGGCTATCTTTGGGCCCCAACGGATTCCCTATCGATCTATTTAGACACAACCCCACTTTCTGGGCCCCTCTACTGACACACGCATTCCGTGCTGAAATCAAGGGGGGTATGGGAGGCAGCATGTATAGACAGTAGATGAAAAGGTGTGAGTTAATAACGAAAGAGTCCACTTTGTTGTTTGCAGCTTTGGTGTGTCTCTATTCTAAGAATGCTGGACATACTATAGGCATCACTTCTTCACTGGGGATGCAGTGATGTATCCTCAAGTATTTTGGACTTTCTATGTTGGTCATTCTTCAGACCCTCCCGACCTTCTAATCTCACGTTGACCAGCCCACTGGTCATGCTAGTTTCTCACTATTGAGGTGTGAATTTTGGCTTTGCACTATAATGAACCATAATGACACTACCAATCCACTTTGTCTTTACTCCCCTTCTCCTTCCTTTCTGTGCACTGTCACACAGCTACTGTTACACGTCTGTATTTTCACCGCTTACTCTCACTATGAATTCTTTTCCTTGATGACTCTTGTTCCACCTTAGTTTCTCAATTTCCTTTTGTCTTCCGGCACGAGCACGTGAGACCAATTGTCCCTTTTTTATGGACACTGCAATCATTCTACTTGTTGATATTCTAAATATGTACATGTTGTATGATATTACAGTGTCAGGATTGGGCAGACAAATCCTCTTGACAATCATCAGCAACTCTCTGTAGTTTATAAAATCCATCAGGGTCGTCATTTTAGACCAAGTAGATACTTATCTAAGCGATGGTCTTCTCTGCGGTATAAAAAACTAGTGACACAACTGGGGCGGAATTCTAAGATGGCCGTCATTGTTTACAGTTAGATTGCGGTCTATTGTTTCGACCATGCAACGATCGCAGCTGTGTTGGCGGTTCCTTGTTTGTGGAACTGCGCACTTCAACTGATATTTTGGCATGAAACGGTCGCGACTTTTTGCCGACGTTTCCTTACCAGTTTCTGGGGGCATTTAGACACCGGATTGGGGTCTGTGAGTATAGACCAAAGACTCGTAGAGAACAGTAGAAATATCGCAGCTGCGGTAAGTTTGAATTTTGATAATTATTTCGTGCTGTTGAAGTTCATTGCAGTCAAGACTACTATCTAGTCAAGAATTCGAAATTTCTTCAATGAAAATCATTGCTAAACTCCCGCAATAAGGAGAAAGAAAGTTAGTTACGAGAGTTTATTAAGTTCAGTAATTTTTGCCACAGAGACTTGTTTAGAGACAATGAAAAGCATGGAAGATTGATATGAGACGAATATCGTTTCCAGTTCATTATTGGTTATCTATTCTTTGAAAAGAGACTATACAAGAGAACCACTGAAGATTAACACAAGGGAATACACCTAGGCAGAAGTTTGACAAGTATGTGTTGTTATATATATATAAAGATACTTACCACCTTTAGTGAATACAATTCTCTTGTGTACTTCGTGGCTTTCTTCATTAGAATACTTCATTATTATCTGCAAAAGAATAAAGAGACATACAAAAGTTATTACAAGGTGCAATAAGGTAACATAGATTTCCTAGTTAGAGATAGAGAGTAAGAGACAATAGAATAAAGAATAACTGTTATCTGTATCTTAATAGAACTGCTTAATCTAGAAGAATTTAGCAGCAATCACCTTGTAGAAAAGACATCGAAAGAACAGTTAGCCACACTGCTAGGACAGGTAATCACTTTTTAAGTAGTAGAATTTAGAGTTGAAAAGTGATATAGGAAAGAACTGCTAGAGTTGCTCTTTTACAGGAGAAAGACACAGAGAAGAAGAAACAGGAATAGTGCAGTCCAGTCCAGCAGAAGGAAGACGTGGCGTGTTTCTCTCTTTACTACCAATCCCCTTTTCCCCCTCTTTGATGTCAGGATCTAAATGACCTTGGTATCTCAGCGTGGCATAGAGGAATAAGCATCTGCTCCTGTGGAAGCTGAAGATTCTGGAAATCAGGTACTCGACATACAGCCCTGGAGAAGCCCAGGTTTGGGCAAAACGCGTTGGCGGTGCTTCTATGAACCATCCAGCATTCTTAGAATAAAGACACACCAAGGCTGCAAACAACAAAGTGGACTCTTTCGTTATTAACACATGCCTTTTCATCTCCTGTATGTACATGTTGCCTCTCATACCCCCTGTTTGAATGTAATGCTGGAGCACATGAAGACAGTGCCCCCACCCTCTATCGAGAGTGGCAGTTTCGACCAGCCTCGCTAGGATTTTGCAGGACAAAAAGCATGTAATTGGCATATAGAGACACATGGTCCTCTGTACCTTCACCCCACCCGAAGCTGCCGAGCCTGGCATCGATCCGAACACGTTCCGCAAGTGGTTCTACTATGAGGGAGAAAAGGAGAGGAGAGAGGGGGCATCCCTGTCTCGTGCCACGCCCAATGGGGAACCTGTGTGATAGGGCCCGATTCACCCTCACCTGAGCCATAGGTGAGAGTAGAGGTGAGAAACCCAGCCTCTGAAACGTGGGGCAAACTACATCTTCTAGAGCACCGCCTAAGAAAAGGCCAGTGTACCAAGTCGAATGCTCGCTCAAGGTCGACTATGAGCAGTGCCGCCCCCTCAGGAATTTCGTCCAGGCGGGCCAATGCCAGATGGAGTCTTCTGAGGCAATGTCTGGTGCTCCTCCCAGGCATAAAGCCGCTCTGGTCATTGTGGACTACAGAGCGATCACAGTGGCCAGGCATGTGGCCAGCACCTTAGCTACAATTTTCACCTCCAAATTGATGAGAGAGATACAGCACTCCCCCGGGGGTTTGCCAGGCTTCAATATCACAACAGTTGCCTCTGAGGTCTCGTGGGAGCTACCTCCTATCATAGGCGTCTCTGTGCAGTGCCATGAGGTGCGGAATCAGTAAGGGGGAGTATTTTCCATATAACTCCAGTGGAAAGCTATTTGGGCCCAGGCTTTCTCCCACTGGTATAGACAATTAAACTGTTGGAGTGCCTCTGACGTAAGCAGTAGGTCAAGCTCAGTGATTTCCCCTACACTAAGTGTGTGGACTGGCAGATCACGGATAAGAGGGTTTGCATGCTCTGGAACACCAGGCTCCCGCAAAGGGCTACAGGGCTTGAAAGTTGGAGGCAAACTGTGCGTCAGGAGTTCCGACTCCGGCAGCATACCTCTCTGCACCGACTGCAGTTCCATGACAAGACTGTAAGGCCATGAGGCCACCATTAGCCAATACAACAGCTTACTAGCCTGATTTCCAAACTCATACCGACCCTGGGAGTGAAGCCAGCTCAAGGCAGCAGATTTCAGCAATTTCTGTTTAAGAGTTAGTTGGTCACTGCCAGGTCTCTGTGAGCCACAAGCAGTGGGACAATAGTGGCCCTCCACACCAGGTCTCTAATATTATCTTCTAGCTGCACAAACTCTGCCTCTTTGCACCTACTGCATTCGCCGGTAATGGATTTATGACCGTTTTAAATGCCTCCTACAAGGTGGTGGTAGAGGAGACCGTGCCTGTGTTTAGTTCGAAATAGCCGACTATTGAAGCGCGGATATCCTCCCCGAACTCACCGCCCAACAGCCACCAGGCATTTAAACTACCTATACCCTCCTTGCCTCTATATGGTCTCCCTACTGTCAATAGTATTGGGGATTGATCTGAGAGCCCCCTGGGCAAAATCTGTGTCCACAGGGAATAACCCACCTCAGATGAAGGCAGCAAGAAATAATCCCAGCAGGAGGAGGTGCCATTCTCTTAAAGCCATCAAATCTGGCTCTCCCTGTGATCCATGCACCCTGGCTTTAGTGGCAGAGACCATTAATCCGGCTGGAAACCTTATCTTAAATACCTCAATTAGTACAGCTTCAGTGCATGGAAGCAGGTGAAGATCCTTCGACTTATTGAAAAGCCAACGGCGGACTCGGCTATTCCAGCCAATTTCAGGCTGATTTCCTTGCTGCCAGCCTTGTACAAAATATTGGAGAAGCAGGTGAATTTACAACTTTCAAACGTCTTGGAAGCTAATAAGTTGCTACACCCTAGCCAATCTGGCTTTAGAGCCCGCTTTAGTACAGAAACTGCATTGGCTGAGGTATCGGAATATAACAAAGGAACCCTAGATGGGGGGGGCGTACTGATCATGTTGGACCTGGCAGCGGCCTTCGATACCATACTCCATACACTGCGGCTTGACTGCCTCCAAGACATTGGAGTGACAGAACATGCATTGGACTGGCTAACATTATTTATAGCAGACATAAGCCGGAAAGTTTGGGTTCTTCCCTGCTCAACTAGCCCAACGAAGGTGGCCACAGGTGTTCCCCAAGGCTCGGCTCTAAGTCCAACGCTCTTCAATGTATATCTTACACCCATGGCACTTCTAGTAGAAGAATTGGAAGTGAAGGTGCTATTCTATGCAGGTGACACTCAATTGCTTTTTTCTTGGAGTAAGGGTTCTGAGCCGAAGTGCACACAAATTAAAATCTGCTTTACCGCAGTCTTCTACTGGCCAGCCAAAGAACGACTTAAATGCAATGAGAAAAAAACGAAAATCCTCTGCTTCGAGACTTTCCCAACAAACTTCGAGCTAACTATTTGGCCTGACAATGCCTCCCTTCCTGGCCCTCAGAAGGACTTAGTAAAAAACCTGAGAATAACCTTTGATAATAAACTCTCTTTTTGTCCTCAAGTCAAAAAGCTATTCTGAGGTCTCTTAAGAATTTCTGCCCCTGCTCTCCTTTTCAGTAAGGAAAACAGTCATCCAGGCATTTGTTTAATCTAGAATAGATTATGGCAGTGCTTTACACCTGGGGATACCAGAATACCTAATGGATAAATTGCAAGTGATCCAGAACGCAGCAGTTCGCCTTCTGCTAAATGCGCCAAACGACAACTCATTAGCCCACATCTGCAGTGACTACACTGGTTACCCATCAGGGAGAGGTTCGAATTTAACCCTATCCATGCTCATGACAAGCCCAGCTCGTCATGAGGCACAGTGGAGCTGTGCTCATGATGAGCTGGGCTCGTCATAACAGTCGCGGTCCGCCCACGCGTAATTGATTTCCCACCTGTGTGGGAGAATCAATCAGTGGGAGGAGGCGTGACGAGCCCAGCTCGTCATGAGCACAGCTCCACTGTGCCTCATGACAAGCTGGGCTCGTCACGAGCACCGCGGTGACGCCCCCCCGCGCCATGGGGGAATTACCCCTCGCGACGAAGGGGTTAAGGCTCTGACACTGGTACATGATGCTTTGTATCAGACGGGCCCAGAATACCTTAGCGCTAGATTCACTTTCTACAACCCATCTAGATATTTAGGATCTACCAGTAAACTTCTAGCGGTGATCCCAAAGTTCCAGCGTCAAAGATCTGGAGGCAGATCTCTAGCACTCCTGGAAGCATCAGCATGGAATCAGCTCCCGTTGGAGCTACGATCTGTTAGTAACTCATTGCTGTTCAGGAAGAAACTGAAAACCTAGTTCTTTGTGCAAGTCTAATGTCCACCTGGCCGACCTTTCTACGTTTGCGCCGGGACGCTCCTGGGAATAACTGCACGCACTATAAATCGCTTATCATATCATATCACATTGAGATACTGCCAGGGGACTTAGTAGAAGCTTTGGCGCATGCTGGGAGGAAGGTTCATTTATCCTGGCTTCTGGTCAATGGTCTGGGTCTCAAATTACCCCTCTGAGTGGCTCCATGAAGATCCTTCATTCTCTCACATATTGACTCACGTAGACTTGACTTCCCAGTCTTATCGCCAGACTAAAAGTGACAGGGGCGCCCCACGCTGGCTGACATGCACCAACATACCAAGCACAGTGTCTTCCTGGCAAGCCATATTGATGACCTCCTATGCACGTCGTGTATGGCTTCATTTTTTGCCTTAGCATGAAATTGTGTGTGCTTTTCAAAATGAACTTGTAATGTTTTGTGTTTATTACCATTTTTGCCAGGACAAAACATGGGGTCAGAATGATGAGAGATGTCATGTATTGCCACGCTGTGCTATGTGCATAAGCTAATGTATTAGCTGGCATGTGGTATGCATTATGTGCTTGCTAGGAGGCTTGATGATATAAACTTGAATTTACAGTGTATACTGTCTCTCCAAGTCTGAGGTCTCTGTCATGTACGGTTGGGAGAGTGATTCATAGAAAAGTGAATCTGGTGAAATTGGGAGAAAAAATCCTCCCCAAACCACTCCATGAACAAACTAGACAAGCATTGGCAAAGTTAATAGGATTAGGATGTACACGGCAGAGATACTATACTGCCTTCCCCAATCCTTTTTTCCTTTCACATATGTGTGTGAACAAACTGTGATCTTGGAATGGATTTTCTAGTAAACATAATCCGTTCAAGGATACCCACTGATGCAGATGCATGCCTCCTGACAAATGTGCACATACAATGTGATACAAGTAGCCATTTTTAATTTTCTGATGTAGCATGGTGGATGGGAATGATAGAGCAGAAAATCCAAATATTTAAAAATAAAAAAAATAAAAAGGAAAATAGAACAAGAAGTTCAACCGCACTTTGCAGTTGCCAGGCTCTCAGAAATAAAATTAACACAGGGAGTAGTGCAGATAGCATTGATCATCGAGAAGAGGAGGGAGGTGGAGGTAGGGCTGGGGGAGGGTGGTAGCAAGAGAGCGAAGAAACACACACACTTCCATGGAGTGCTAATGTAAAAGAAAAAAAGTCCCTTGAAGATTCCAGTGGCTGGATACAACTCATCCAGTCAGACCACTGACACTTAAATGCTCCAAGGTGGGTCAAACACAAGATTAGGGAGGAAAGTCATTGAATCAGAATCAAAACAACTGCGACAGACAACAAAGCTATCCATTCATCAGCAAGGGGTTGATCCAGGGACCTAGCTATTATTATTGTGTGTAGCATATTAAATGCAACCATGACTATCGGTGTGAGATGCCACTGCACCCCAGTTGTTACTGTTTATTACTACAAAACAAGGGGATGAGGGCCTAATTTCCTATCTTGTGCTAGACCGCATGACAGCCTTGTTATGCCACTGGGCTGAACAAAAAGCCCATTGAAAGCATATGTTATGTACTGGAAACAATAGGTCTGGCTACATATAGCTAAAGTTAAAGTAAACAAAGACAGCAAATGAATGTTATAATTTAATATGGACAATTTTATATAAAGTCTTATTTAAGTTTCATATCTGGGCCTTTGTGAAATCTTAAAACATGAACAAATGGCCAGTATTTTTCTCTGGGAAAGGTGGAAACCTTATCAAGCAGTCTCTGAAACATTCAGTAGAATCATTTTGCGGTGGCTTCTGGACCACCACAAAGTTACTGCATGCAGGTCACCTCCTCTTTTTTTTTTACCTTGTTCTCGAACCCAACTCTTGCAAAAAAAGGCCGCTTCACACATTTCTAGACTAGGTCTGCTACCGCTGGCCTATTCATATAGCATGCCTGCATAAAGGACACTCGACATTAGATGTGCTTATGGGAATAAGTCTCGACTGGCCAAGCTCCCCTTTATTTAACCCCTAAGCTGCTTCCGGGTCTCAGGGTGTGTGTGTGTAACGTTCAGCTTTACACATAGAGGCCAGGTGGCTCCATGTATCTCTCGCATATTTAGTTACTGCATGTATACTCAACAACCTATAGCCCCATTCATCACATAGAGCATACATAGTTCACTTGGCTGGGGGCCGCATTGGGTCTCATATCGAAATGTTGACTCTGGAGAGTAGGTGATCATTCTTCCCTGGTCTCACCTGGCTCTCGGTCTGGCGTGGATCTGACTCGTATATCCTCTGGTTCCGGTACGCAGATTACCAGTGTCTGCACATGCTCCATGTGTGAAAGCACCCCACAAGCACCCTCTAGCCCACAGTTTAGCACCAGCTTGGCGTATCTGGTTGTGCCACATGCGGTTGTCTCAGTGTGACTCTTCCTCTCACCACATCCACACCTCTTCCTTGTTGCTCGGTGTTGCTGGTCCTCTCATTAGGACTACTTCCATTTCTTCAGCCTGGCTGTTCACCAGCTCATGAGATCATGCCAAAATGTAGATGCCTTAACACTGACTAACTGCCTTTGGTTGACCTTCTAATTCTCTCTTCAGTTAAGGTACAGAATATCAATTACAATATTTTACCATCTTTAAACTTAGTAATACTTAATATAGTAATAAAAGACTTCCACAGGGGTATAAAAACCGTCTGGGAGTATTAACTGCAAGAAAAATGGAGATTTAAAAAAATGATCCTGCAGTGTTGTCCCACATCAATGACATATATATGACTGATGATGATTTAAATGAGCACCTAGGTAATGTGAACAGAATGGTGACTATTTTAGTTCAACACAGATATAAAGTAAATCTCCACAAAGATTACATTCCTTAATGTGATCTTTTTGGATATGAATTATCCAGTAAAAGCAAATGATTGGAGGCATATTTCTGGCAGAAATGTGCCCATCTTATATACTCCAAATATACTGGGAAGATTGCATGCCACTATTGAGTTCCTACATTTCTGAGGCGATTACTTGCACATTATGCTGCGCAATTAAAGCCCTTATATGACTTGATGACGCCCGCCTTTAATGAAAGGATTTGTATGGGCACATATACAGCTATTCTAAGGGGATGCAAACAGACATGTGGAGGTACAGTATCTCCAGACGTGACAACAAGCAACCCCTGCAATTAGGGTTGCTCCTAACACCTTAGGCCACACTTAAGTAGTTTATGTCAAAGAACAGACGACTCCAAGAGGAACGATTCACTCCAAATGACAAATGCACGTAGCTGTGCAGATGACTATTTTGAAGGAGCATCTTCTGGCATAGGGCAAATAGATCATCATAACTACCCAATACCTACATTAGAAGCAGATATGAAAGCAAATATCATTAATGCAAATGCATTACATCATCAAAGAGTGCACGGGCCTCGATGCAAAATGTTAGCAATAGAAAATTTGAGTGTGATCATACACTCAGAACATAGGAATTCCTACGATATCCGCCAGCTATACTGCATACTCCACACGTGCAATCTTACATGCACAGCTATGCAGATCCTGTAGATGGTACTAAACAAATATTCTCTGTGGCTTGTGCTGCAGTCCAGGTAGTTCTTCAAGATGGTGATTTCAAGACACTACAAACTCGCAACAAAATATTAGGTGATTCATCTATACAAATAGCTGAGATTCATGCCCTATGTCTAGCACTTCAAGAGGCTGATCCATTACTTCCCACAATCATCATGTCAGATTCAGCATTCTGTGTATAAGGACTCGATGTATACATACTTATTTAGTGCTTGAATGGAATCAGAGATGTAAAAAGTACATCAATAAACAATTAGAAGCTTTGGGGAATAGTGGTTGCCCTGCAAGATAAACTACCCTCGGTCCACATACAGCGGCCCAAAAAGGTGAAGGAATTCGTGCTAAAGGATACTGTGCAGCTTATTTGGCTGCAACAGCAGTGGTGAAAACTTGCAAGGTTGCTGCTGTGACTCAATCTCAAACGAAAATTGATGCAAATATTATGGTTGAAATAATAGCAACAATGAAAAGAGGAAAAGTTGTATATCCAATAAGCACTTTAGTGTTGTATAACTTGACCACGCTGGCCCAATGCCAACTGTCTGTCAATATAAATATATGTTAACTGTAGTTAATTCCTGCTCTAGATTTTTATAGGTTTGTCCACAAAAGACTGCCACTGCTCCAGCAGTCATACACCTTTTGCAGTGCCCTGTACCAATGGGAGCAGTTCATGTCTTTCATTAAGATAATGGCCAGCCTTTGCCGAAAAAGTCTTTGCTGATGTTATCCCTGCCTTGGGAGTATGTCTGCTATTCTTGCATTCCTTCAATCCAGAATCAAATGGAATTGCCAAGTGAGTCAACAATATACATAAAAAGGACTTGGCCGCTAGGGTATTTGTTACAGGGTTGTTGTGGTGACATAATCTAGATGAGGCACAGTGGGCAGTGGCCACTGGTGATCTTTGAAACTGCCAGGAGCTCACTCATTTTTATAAAAATGTGCCTTGAAAGTTCCCCATATGGCCGTAATTGCACTGAGTTTTGTAGACTGCGTTTCGACCTGTGTTGTTTCAGGACATCATCAGGACGGGACCATAGTTTTATGAAAAGGATTGGGTAAGGGAAGGGGTGAGGAGAAAAGGGGAACATGGGTGGGACTAATAACTACTTCATACGTAGTCAGAAGGCTTGCTAGAAACAGAATCAAGGAGAAGCGGGTTGTCAAATGGGGGAACAAATCACCAAGGAACCTGTGAATTGTGAATCCAGTGGGGTGCACGACCACTGCAACAAGCACTGGGGAGTCTGACTGCAAAATAAAGATGGGATGAATAGGGTAAGGAAAAAGGTAAGGAAAAGGGGCGGCTGAAGAACTGGAACCCCAAAGGGAACAAGGGAACTCTTGCCAAGAATTGAACAGTGTGTGTGTGCTCAATTAAGTTGGAGAATGATAATAGTCTGGGAGCCGAGATAAACATACGGTGCCCAATAGGTTGAATGTTAGGTAAAGTGCGACATGCAGGGAATCAGTCTGCTCCAAATTGCATTGCTATAAAGAAAGTAACTGTGTAAAGCATAAGAAAAACAATCAGCACAGCTTGAATTCCACATGGGGTAAGGCCGAGGAAAATGCTTACCGTATACGTTGATCACACTGGTGACAAGCCTCACATCGATGGTCTGCCATGGGGAACAAGCAATGACTAGAAAGGGGAGGAGTGGTGGACACGGGGGAGAATGGTGAAGTAGGAGCGAGCAACAGCATGGGTGTGTAAACGGCATCGGGAAAGTGAATCAGGACAGGGCAGCAATAGTGGTACTGGATTGCAATAAATTCCCTGAAATTGCTTGGGTGAGAAGCAAGCGTGTTGAAGCCCCGAGTCAGCACACTGGCTGTGGGAGGGGGAGGGGAGTTTACAGGCGCTAAGTGGTTTAAGGATGGCGAGGGAGATGAAGCAAAACAAACAAGCCTGTGCATGTGAGAGCAAGCACCAGGCCATACAGTGAGGGACGAAACGAGATGCGGGAGCTGCTGGTGCGCGCGCGCAGTTGCGAGCAGCAGCATATGTTTCCAATTATCGCATCCGGCGTGTGGGCGCGATAATTGGAAACCTATGCTGCTGCTGCGCGTAACTGCAAGCATTAGGCCGTGGGCGTGAACATGGGGGACAAAAAGGTGGGACAAAAAGAGCCTTTGGCCAATTGAGTGCTGTCTTTGTTAAAAGAGGCACGCAAAGGCCGATAGCCTGGGGCAAAACAAAAAGCACACGCACAAGCGTGTGTGAGCGTGAGGTGAGCTTTCTGAAAGCCCTTACATAAAGTCGAGCAGTACATGCGCACTGCGCTAGGCTCCACCTAAAAACGAATTAGTGCATAGGTCAGGTTCTGGGCATACCTGGGGTGAGCCTCGATGGGATGGATAAGTTCCTAATAGGTCACATGGTCTTTTGGCAAGGTTGGCCAGTGAACTCGATATAAGGTTGTGCCAATCCCGTCTTGTTATGTAAATTTACATGAGCAGGCAAAATGGATACACAAGGACGGGCTGCTAGGGATAATGATAGTAGCTGTTCCCTATCCTGTCATGCTAAGGCAAAATTTGCTTAAACCAGCAGTCATGTTCTGCACATCGGTACATCGGCATTTTTACAGCACATAGTTTTGCACACTGGCACTCTTTCTGTAGAATTACTATGACTATTAACTTTAAGAAATGGATTATAGAGTGAACTAATAGCATATTCATTCTGATATTTTGCCTAAATGTTTTGCGACTCAAGGCAACTCGAAATTTTCACTTCACAAGGAGATGCCGGCAGGGAACTTTGTTCATTTATGCAACTCTCTCTAACACGCTGGAAGAAGAACGATGTACCTTAATTTACTTATCTGTTTATGACATGTAGCTGATAAACCACAGAACTAAAGGTCTTATCACTGATACTCAACTCTTATCTTGTAAGATACAACTCTTTGAACCGGCCTTGTGCTGGCAGAGGGAATTTCCGCTATTAAGCAATTTTGTATTAAGTCATATAAGCTCTG
Organism: Lissotriton helveticus; assembly: GCF_964261635.1. Lineage (NCBI taxonomy): Eukaryota > Metazoa > Chordata > Amphibia > Caudata > Salamandridae > Lissotriton > Lissotriton helveticus. Next base: position 1,614,153,312 of record NC_136057.1, read on the forward strand.
CTTTGAATTTTGTAGGAATATGGCAGACTAAGGGCCAGATGTAGGTAGGCTTTTACCGGTCGGTAACGGACGATTTCGGCCGTTACCGACCGGTAAATGGATTTTGAGATGTAGGGGGCAGAATCGGTAAATTTACCGATCGGTAAATTTACCGATTCTGTAAATTACCGAATCGGTATTTTTACCGATTCGGTAATTTTGAGATGTAGGTGGGACTCTTCTGAGTCCCACAAGCCTTACAGAATCGGTATTTTACCATCAAATTCAATTTGATGGTAAAATACCGATTCCGGTGTGCATGCACATGTGTGCATGCACACCTGTGCCATATGACAGGCAGACCTGCCCTTAGGGCAGGTATGCCTGCCACATGGCACCCGAACCTGTTTTGGGGGTGCTAGAGGGTGTCAAAGTGACACCTCCTGCACCCTTGTGAAATTAGGTATTTACCGATTCGGTAAATACCGAATCGGTAATGCCCATTCATTCCTATGGGTTTCAAAGCCCATAGGAATGAATGGGCATTACCGGTCGGTATTTACCGAATCGGTAAATACCGACTTTTACAGATTCGGTAAATCCACATCTGGATTTACCTACATCTCCCTCCTTATATTTTACCGATTCATAAATACCGAATCGGTAAAATTCGGTATTTATGAGTCTGTAAAATATATTTACCTACATCTGGTCCTAAGTGTTGATCTTTGTCCAGTCTACACACGCATTCTGAGTGCGGATTTGTGCATTGATCCCACTAGCATTATAAATGGCTTAAAAGTCTGCCTCCGACTCCTCGCACTTTGAATGTTGGTGGACAGAGTGGTGATAACCAAAGCGTAGAAGCTCGCTTTCAACAAATGGCGACTCTGGTGGGACTTCTACGTGGGGCATCCAGCAGCTCTTGAGTCTGTGGCTGAGGTGGCCAACATGAGACCTATCATGATGGGGGCCCCTGCAATCAAGAGAGACAAGTTTCTCGCAGCTGCCATCTGACGTTTCAAAGCGGTGTCCCTCAGCAACAGGATTTCTCCGGCAGAGGTCCCAAAAGGGTTGATTGCAGACTGTCACATTTGTCCAAAGTGCGGAGAGAAGGACGTCCCCAAATTAACTTGGTGAGGTAGTAATGAATGCATGCTTGCGCAACTGTTTGAATTGAAGAGACAATTGGTTTTTTGGGAGATTGGGGATTCGGATTGTTAGCTTTCACATTTATTGAGGGTCTCCAATTTTAGGGAACAATAAGTAAACTAAGGAAAAGCATTTCACATTGTTATTGTTGTTTTGTAAGTCCATAGTTGGACAATCTGCTCCATTCCTCACCCCAATTTGTAAAATGTAGGTGAAATTTGGATTTGGGGGAATCTTTGGAATAGATTTTTTGGTATAAAATATACAAAGGAGAATAAAGATTTGAGATGGCTGCTGGACGGCTCCTTAGATTTAAACAAAAATACACTATTTACAACAATGTTTTTTTTAGGAAAAAAGAAAATAAATAAGAATAAGAATGTTATCAAAAAAAAGAAGACAGTGAGACAGGCAATGTGGGAAAGCTTAATAAAATGGGAAAAACATGTACCACATTTGTAGGGCTCGAAAAAAGTCCACTTGAAATCTCGAGCGAGATTTAATAAGCATGAGCTATTTTAGGGATTACCACAGTGATCTGACAGCAGGTGTTCTACTTACTCAGCAAACTGAATGAGCAATAACAATGCTTTTAAATATTATCTTGTCACATTTGCTCAGCTTTCAGAGACAGAGGTCACAAGTCAGTTTGTTTTCTGTGACTGAAGATAAAGGATTTTGTAAAGTGCACTGTGTGACAAGCGTACTGTGCAAAGCATGTGAAATTAAGGGTTTTAAAATGTCAGTGTTTTTGTTTTCTTTCTTCCCTAATACAGCACTGGAATAGCTGATGAGTGAACTGTTCAAACATTTCAAATATATTTCACCAATTATGAAGACACATTTTTGTAATTCTGTGGTGAGGAAACAATATTTTTATAGCATCAAAACAAATTAGAACGATTTGCTTGGTGATGTGCAAATGTTAGGTATTTTTGCTGAAACCCGATTTCCAAACATTGTTTGTGCACTGTGTATTTTTATCAGTAAGACTGCACGTTAGTGGGAACGTTTTATGGCCATTTAAATGGAAAATATGGTATCTGTAAATGACAGTGTACTACTATATTATGCTTTGTTTTATTAATATATTTGGGAAAGGCAAGTTTTAGACATGAACTTGGAACTATTACTGCTCCTGCCCAGATGACAATGCTATTACCAACCACCCCCCCAAGGTCCAACTGGTCAACAGCCTTACGCACCCCTTGACTAGGATGCACAAAACAATGTGCCTCAACAGGGAAATGTGCAAATACTGGCCCGTTCAATTGGGCCCTCTGTTTTAGTGATGGTACATTCCTCCCCAGGTTAACAGCCTGTTAGACCCGGCTTTCTGGGGCCCGGGCACTCATGGGTTGTTATGTTTTATATGGGTACCCCAATATAGGCTCAGTTAGCAACCTAACCTTTCACTTATATTCTCTACATAACAGTTCTTGGGACTGACCTTTTACCTAGTTACAGTACTGCTTACAGGATTTGAGGTTTTCCCTGAAAACTAGCCTGAGGAATCTTGGAAACTCAGCAAGACTACCATCTCCTGCATAATAACTATGTATAAATCCTAAGTCCGACATGACTCAGCAAGGTAGAATGCCTGAGGGTACCACTTTGGGTATATATACATCATATCTTTGCTGAAGCAGGGAGAGGAGAAAAGGACTTCCATGCTGACACACTGACAAGAGACGTTGAGGTTGCTGCACGCAAACACTCCAGCTCGCAGTGGTCTGACATCCTTCACGGGGTGTCCATCTCGAGAACAAGACGGGGTCCCACAGTCTCTCATTTCAGGTTATAGGATCGACTTTATCCTAGAGGGTTCTTGGCTTCACACCTACATACATGCTAGGTACACTTAGGTACATCTCGTTAGGGTCGCATTGTAGGAGTAAACATTTTATGGTCATGTATTTTAATACCTGCATGTATTCATCGTTTTAGCACTATGGTAGAAATCTACCATCCTTTTACTCTGTTGGTGCTTATAATCATTTATATCTGTTTCTGTCTAATGGTTGTGTCAGCACACCTATTTTACACTAGAATGATGCTGGTTCAATGAATGGTTATTGAAAAACGTCCCCACCTTTTATTCTGTGTATCTCTCTGAGACAATGTGAGCATGAGTGACTGAGTGAAAAGTACTGCACTGTTTCCACGATCCCTGATGGGACAGAGTTGTCATGTTCGATAGATGCCAAGAACTATTCTCTCCTTGGTAAGAGGGGTTAATAGTGGCACTGTGAGCTAGCTGGTATAAAGGCTAACATACCTGGAGGGGGTGTCTGGAATCAGTTTTGACACCAATCCTGCAGTGTATGTAGTATAAATGTGCAGATCCTATATAGGTCTATAGGAACTACACAACATGGCACCGCCAACATTGGTTTGGTACTTATTTAACAGTCAAACCTAACTAGTTCAGTCATGCTATTCTCAGAGACCCCTACTCACATTTTACCAGAGACGTCTGGAGTGGGAAGGGAACTATCCGCCACAGCTGAGAAGGCATATCCTTTGTATTGGCTATAGGTTTATCAAGCTTGAAGGACAAATAGTTCCTATTGTGCATAAAACCTTATCTCAGTTTCCTTGAAACTCTTCCTTGAAAACCTTTGCCCGCATGCAAATGCAGCAAGGGAGGAAGAGCAGGATAGTGAAATTAACATTTCATAAAATGTTAGAACTGCCCTTACTTTAAAACTAGCAGACTACGGAGTCACAGTCGTGATTGAGGCTGACGAGTCATATTGAACATATTGAACAGAGATATTCTACTCATGGGTTAAATTCCCAACTGCAGATGCACAATCAAATACATTTCACTCTTATACTGAAGATGAAACGCCAGATGAATACTGTCCGTATGAGGACATTGAAGTTCCGCTCACCTACCAGGAGCACATAAAGTGGTTTAAAGACGCCCTCCCACACACAAAAGAAAAAGTGAGAATCTGTCCGCTCGGAAGAGATGGTGTGACTTGGCCAGTCCTAGCGACTACACACATTGATTGATCCAGACATTGATTCAATGCCAGTAGCAGACTTACGTCCACTTCATAAAGAAATAACTAAACTTTACAGAAACCTGACACATTTCATGATGAGAACACTCACACTTCAGCCAGAAAGGGCTACACAGGCAGGACAAATTCAGGAATCTAGAGCTAAAATAACAGCACAAACGCTACAGTTATGGGTAAAATGCCCACCGGACATGAGCAAAAGCTAGAAAAATAACAGTTAGAGATAGTATTTCCACACACAAGCCCTCAAGAAAAACACAGAATGAAAAAAATGTGCTTGCAAATGGGGATAGATCCCCAGATAGAGTATTGTACCTCTTGGAGTACAGTCTTCGCTGCCATATATACCAGAACTCATGGTATCCCTTCATTAGCAGTAATACCAGCTGTATTAATACAAATACAGAATGAATATGGAGCAGAACCTGCTCTGAACTTAGGGATGAAATTGTTAGGAAATTGTGCCCAGGTATCAGCTATTATAATAGCAAATATAAAAGGGGAGGCAGCAGCAGTGGCAATACGCCAACGCCTGATGGACTTCACTCCTTTACAACAGGAACGTGAATTACCTAAAATTATTCAAGACACCTATGCTGAATTAGGTAGAGATAGTTTGGGAGCTAGAGCAACAAAACCTCAACTCATGGGTGGTCCTGAAAAAGAAACACCAACCAAGCACCTGATTCTCCCACGACGAAATGGGATAATAACAATAAAGAACAAAAGAATAAACAAAATAGATCTCAATCCAGGAGTGGGTGTTCTTAACAGTAGCCCTCCGAAAGGAGATACAACCTTAGGAATAGAGATACATTACAAACCTGACAGGTTTCAAGATACTGATACACGTTCCTCTTGTTCCTTTCAGTATTCACCAAGACACTACGAGAGGGAAGGACGGTCAGAACACAGACAAGAAGAGCGTACAAAGTCCAGAGACACACAACACGCTTCAGACTATACTTTCAAAAAAGAAGACAAGAAAAAATCAAAACCTCAATAAAGAAAATAGCTGGTCTTAAAGTTAGACATGCCCAGAATTCTAAGGACTCAACTTCTGATCGGGAATAGTCTCTGACGATGCTAGACAGCGCAGCAGAAGTAACAACAGCTTGCCAGAACCTGATGGAATTTCTGGTGACAGCAGAGTTGAATGAACATATCACGGTGGAGACACCTGATACCAGGGTAAGTGTCCCGCATAAGTTACATGAAACACTGCAAATGGAGGGGGACAAACCCAGAAAAATTAAAGGTCTCTTTTAGAAAAACCTGACTTACGGCTATGACATCCTTTTAGCTGAAAAAGATTGGTCGCCTGAAATTTTTATGGATTACCCAAAGGGAAAAACAGTAATGTTACTAGCTTTTCCCGACCTCGTTCCAATGTACTTAAAACATACATATGAGCAGGAGTGGGCGATAGCACTTACTCCAGCATTATATCGCAACCATCTTGGGTGGGAGGCTGAGTCACCTCACCATACAATCCCAGTAAAAACTAACCCAACTCCACAGAGACAATACCCAATAAAACAAGTGAAAAACAGGTCAGTTAGATCTTAGATCAACATGGATATCAGGGTGTAATTGAAACATGCACCTCTTCAATGAATAATCCTTTGTTTCCCGTAATGTAACCCAATAATTCATACGTCTATTTTTAGACTACAGACATTTGAACACATCCACAAAAACATTTGCAGTACAGAATGCACACAATACCGCATTAATGAATAAAATTACGCAGAAAAAATACAAAACAACACTAGATATCCCAAATGGATTTTTTTGCCAAAAGATAGCGCCTGAAAGCATATATTTAACAGCATTCTCAGCGCTAGGATCCCAGCTTCAATTTTGTCCACTCCCCCAAGGGTATAAGATAAGCCCTGGTTTGTTCTTCGCTAGGGTAACAGAGTTACTTCATAATTTGGATGAAGAGGCATTGTCCTATGTGGATGATGTTTATCTGGCAGATGATGATTTAAGGGATCACTTGACCAGGGTGAGCAACATAATTTTGGGGTTTGCCTCTGAGGGCTACAAATTCAACTTTAAAAAGCTCACCTCAATGTCCTATTTCTAGGATACGAGCTTTAAAGTAAAGGGTAAAGCCTAGCAGCTAACTTTTTAGAAAAGTGTGCGCTGCTCCAACCTCCTAAATCTTTGAAGAACTTACAATCCATATTGGGATTTTTAAATTTTGGCAAAACATACATTTTAGATCAAACTGAACTGACCTAATAAGACCGGATTTTTCAGTTAGGCACTGGACACAGGAACACACAGATATCCTTTGTTCCCTACAAGCTGATATGATAGCTTCAAAACATCTACACACACGTGTAAACACCACAAATTTGGGGATCCGTGTTACAGCGGGTCAATCTGGGTATACTTACCTAACCTTCAATAAAGGAGAAAGAGTACCCATACCATACAAGTCACACTTGTACACAAACGCAGAAAAGCGTTTTGCTTTTACAGAAAAAATTCTGACAGCAGTACAGACTGCTGTAGTGAGAGAAAGAGCACTGACTCAGGGGAAACAAATAATTGTTGTAACTCCAGTAGCAGCTTTATAGGCTGTTACAAACGCAAGCGTTTCGAATGCTAAAGCTTTAAATTCAAAATGGATACAATGGACTAATTCGCTCACTGCAACAGACGTAGATTCCAAATTTGACTCTACACTTAAAACACAAGCATTTCTGCAATATGAACAAAAATATCCTCTCTCGGATGAAATAATACCTCTAGATCAGTATGAATACATTATTTACACTTATGGATCTGCTCAGCCGGCCGTAGGAAGTAAACAGCAATACAGCGCCGCATGTGCAATTGTAAAGGGTCGTATGCAGGAAGGCAAGTTCCATCCTAGCAATACAAGGACACAGTCTCTAGGAGAGTGCATGGCACAGCTCGCAGAATTAAAAGCACTGTTACTTGCTCTAATAAATACAGATCGAGAATTCCTCACACTGAGTGTGTGCGATTCTTTTTATTGTGTCTAGTCATACAATGAGTATCTTTACTACTGGGGTCAACATGGGTTTAAAGACTCAAAAGTAGCACAATTAAGCATAAAATACTATGGGAACAGGTAGCTAAATTGAAAAACGAACTACCAAAAGCTTATGTGATACACATGCTGAGTCATCAACGTGATGGCGTTCACGTTGAAGGGAATTCATTGGCTGATGAAGCCTAAAAGGAAGCAGTATGAACTGCAACCGTAGCTGCAATCCCTCGTTCTAGCACAGGAGTAGACGGACAGATAATGGTAGCTGGCATTGCTTCACACAAAAACAGCACAGCCTTACCGAAAGGTTTTACACTCAAGTACTTCTACAAGTTAGATGCAAAAAATATTCTGTATGCTGAGATTCCAGGAATGGGGGCTAGAGTAATACCAAACATGGAACGCAGATTAGGTTTAATTCTAGCTGCAAACGTGGGTCTAGGTTCTGCACTTGCTGGAGTTACTGCTACGGTTTCTTTACTGAAACAACGCTATTGGTGGCCAGGACTAACTAAACAGACAAAGAGGTTTGTCTTAAATTGCGACATCTGTCAGCAGATAAAGGGTTCCACCGTAGCACATCCAGCGCGGACACCATTACTAATATCTGACAGACTGCTCGCTTGTGTCTGTTTGGACCTCTACGGCCCCCTACAATCGGATGGGGCTTACAAGTACATCATGGTGGCAGTGGATTCATGTTCAGAAATTCCTATGGGTATGGCCTCCGCGCTCGGCTGACGCTCGAACTGCTATAAAAGATTTGAGAGTCTTTATATGGACATACGCAGTTGGCACATTACATTCTGACCGCAGCCCCATGCTTAGCTCTATGGCTTATAAGGAGGACATGGAAGGTTTGGGAGTTGCATTGTGGTACTCCTCTACGTACCATCCCAAGGGAAATTCGGTCATGGAGAGGAAAAACCGAGGCTTAAAGCAAACTTTAACAGCAAGAGTATTAGGTTTGGGTAGTAGTTGGGTCAATCAGTTATACATGGTCCAAAGAGCCCTTAACAATATGCCAAATTCCCTAGGGGGTGTCACTCCTTAAGAGGTCCTATTTGGGACGAGAATGTGGGTACCTGACCTCGATTGTGAAAACACAGTGGCGGATGAAAAGCCATTCCGGGCACTACAAAGCAACGTGCAAGTAAAACGCATCGCCCCTGGGGAAGTCAAATCAGTTACAGCAAGACCTGCCTGGATCCCTAAGGCCGGGGATCTGGTCAGAGAAAAGATTGTTGACAAAAAATAAAATGGGCCATCAAACAGAAAGTCAGTCCCTGTCTTGGCTGTCAAAGGAACAAGAACAGTACTTCTTCCACCTCTTGCCGGCAAAAAAGAAAAGAGATTTGTCTCCATTGATCTGATCAAACCACACTATGTGATACTGAATAGTATACCGATACTGAATAGTAGGCCTCGTGGGCTCCTGGGTATCCGACGCTTTTCTGCTCGCTACCATACGGGAAATTCAGACAGAAAGACTCATACCTTTGGAAGAGTCGCCAATACAAAGTAATGGAGTCAGCAATAATGAAATCGAACTCGTTCCTTTGGAAACAGTACATCAAAACACAAATGAAAGACAAATATCAATTTGGCCAAACACCGATGTCTACTTCAATATGCCTCTACAAGAGATGCATGCCAGTTCAACAAAACCTGCTGAGCTACCAAAGATAGATCGAGCTGCATCTGGCTACTTCATCGATTTTGATACCTTCTCTCTTGATCACAGTGAACCTGAGACAACGCCAGCCCGAGTCTCCCGTAAGCAACAACTTCGTGACTTCTACACTTTTCTGAAAGAGACTTACCTCGTATCACCTTGGCTCAAGCTCTGGATAATAACTGGAATACTGTTTTTTTCTGTTCTGGATTAGCCTAGTGACTGTCTTTTGCTTACTCAGGAATGGAAATTATTTCCCAGAATGCTCTGCAGTATCAAATGTGAACTTGGTCCGGAAACCTCATACGCCATCTCATCGTGAACAAGAGACCTGTCCTTTGTGAACATTACAGCTGTTCCAATTCCTGAAGGTATAATTTGGGACAAGGCTGATTATGATGTATTTGGTCCCACTGAACTTTTGAAAATACTACATGTATTATGACAATTAGGATTTTAAAACTGTACACAATATGTTGTATAATTTAGAACAATCCGCTGTATTTTCAAGCACATCTCAGAAGACACATTTGATTTTGACACTATGTGCTTTTACCATATGGTCATCACTTTTTACCCAAATCCAGTATCCCACGTAATATGTCCACATACCACCAATGGGAACACTGCCCAATTCCATTAAAGGTAGTTCGACAAAGTTTGCACAGAAATGTTCTTATTTTTCAAGGTTTAACACTTCCGATGAGACCGTATATTATTATAAGGTTGCACCTACAACTGCACAGAAAAATATGCTAACTAACACCAAACAGATTTATTCTGCATTCTTTATTTCCCAACTGTCTGAACAGGGTTTTGACTTATGGAAGGACACTATAGACATTAAATCAGTCTGGGGTTATAAGGAATGGCAGGTACAGGGAACAGAAGAACTATTTTGAGCATGCCTCATCCCACAGCAGATACTATTTCTGAATGAAACTGTGCAACCGACTTCCTGTCTTGGACAAGCCAAGAACAAGGATTTGAACACACCTCGGAGTCCCATAGCATCACACATCAATTTTACATCACGTGGAGGGGATACAATAGATGACATCATACAGTACAATTCATCAGACCCCAATTGTATGGGATGGTTAGTTTGGCCCACAGACACAAACAGATATGAGTCAAAATTCAGGGTACAACCGAAGGGTTTAGTATCCATAGGTCAGACCAACACTATGTACAAAGAGAATTGCCGGAGGGTGGTGACATCATACAGTTTTGGAAAGTTATGCCTCGATTAGCTAAAAACCTCAACACTGTTTTACAAACAAGGCCCAGAGCACACATAAAAAGTTCCTTGAGACGTAAACATATGTATAAATTAAATAAGATTGATTACAAGTGGTTGTTTCTATTTGCTTTTATAGGTGATCATGGTTCTCCTTGCAGAGGAGATCCAAAGAACATGAAACCAGCCGACACGTGTTTCGTCAAAGTGTTTAGTAACCCGTGACCCTTCAGGGCTGGGGGTGATACAAAAAAGATGGTACAGTAAAAGCTCATGGGAAGTATAAAGGAGTGTATCCACAAACACATTGGTTTTATCCCCTTTTGAGAGTTTGGAGTCACTTAATATGTCTTTATCCACCCAACTTTTTAATTGTTTCCACTCACCTAAGGTGTTTCTTTCACGTCACCCCGCCCGTTTGGCATTTTTTGACATATCTGTAATAGACCTTTTACTGTACCATCTTTTTTGTATCACCCCTAGCCCTGAAGAGTCACGGGTTACTACCCGCATTGACGAAACCCGTGTCGGCTGGTTTCATGTACTTTGGATCTCCTCTGCAAGGAGAACCATGATCAGCTATAAAAGCAAATAGAAACAACCACTTTTGATCGATCTTATTTCATTTATACATATGTTTACGTCTCAAGGAACTCTACGTGTGCTCTGGACTTTGTTTGTAAAACTTTGTGGTGGAGGTCTTACCCCACTCTTTCTTAGGGGTTTTGGGTTTCCCCTGACCAAGCAGCACCATTACACATTTGTATTCTTTTTTATTCCTACCGCTACCTGATGAGCGCCAACGTTTTCTGATTATTTAAAACCCCTTGCAGAACTCTTAAAAACCTCAACACTGTCCCATGTGAAACAGCTCTTATCCTTACTCTCAGATGAGGTAGATCTAAGGGATTATTTTATTAGGTTCCTGAAAACCACGTCAGAAACGTTTCCTATATGCTGTTTATAATGAAATCTGGAAAATCTCTCAACAAGAAGTCGCAAAGAGGCTCTGTGAAATAGATAGAATTAACCTAGAAAAGGTGTTAGCTGTAGTCGATAATGGTATGACTACTTTAATATCCAGGATTTATTCACTGAACAATATTGTATCTTCTGCTATAGATATACTAGAACAGGATTTGTCCATACTACAGCACAGGCAGTCTCAACTACATTCTATTATGTTGTTAAGCTGGACGCTACACTCATTACGAGCCGGTTATGGGCCTTTGCAACGTATCAACAGTACGTTCCTATTCTCTGCTTACACTCTAAGAAGCAGATAACAATGGCACAAAGGGGAGCAAAATATATAATGCTGCGTATTGAAAAACTGGACCAATTACCTTTCACTGTGGCAGAGTCACCATCCACAGTATGGTTAATCCATGGCCATATAACATTACCGGTCACAACTTTCCACTTTCAGTATTGCCTGGAACAACAACAGGCAGGCACATATGAAGTGATGGGTAGGGAATTCATCAAGAAATCTTGTGAATTGCCATACAGATTTCAATGCAGGAGGGGAGACATGGAAGTGTTTCTGAGTGGTACAAACTGTGACAACTCTTTAAGTGGATCTCTCATATGCCAAGAGATCGTGCTTCACTTGGCCTGTGACGGTTCAGTTGCAAACTTATCCTGTCATTTCAAAGGGTCCCCAGCTGCCATGATCAATACAGTGTTCAGGTTGCTTTAAAATGGGGGTTACTTAATGCTGAATGATCATTGTTGTTGTGGGATGAGCCCAGGCATCACATATGTTGTCACTGTAAACTCCAGAGTTACTTGTAGGTAAGTATTGTTTTCACTGGCCCACACAGTCAGGGAGGTGCTTCGTTGAATGTTTCCTTTATATGGTTTGATACTAGCCGAATGAAAGCCATGCTTGTACAAAGAACGGTGTCCTTAATCTCTGCTTGAGAGACTTTTGATCTCCAGGTTGCAAGGTCCTCATCTGAGATACAGGCACCAGTATTAACAAACTGCCCTTTCCATTTCACAGAAATGGTAAAAGGTATCTACATGTCTGATACGACGGGTATGTTACACCTATTTAAGACGATAGATTCTGGATTATTAAGCACCTTTCAGACAGTATTCAGAGTGATTCCAAACTTCATAAATCCGTCTTCGGAAGCATTTTAGGAGGACTTCCACTGATCCTGTTCCTAATAGCAGGAATCCTGATTGTAATTTTTCTGCTACGCAATGGACGTCCCAGTCACCAAGGAGATGGAAAAAACGCTCTTGGAGCACCAAAACCGTGATCGCATGTTGCTCCATCTGGGCACACCTCGCCTTCGAGAACTAAGCGAGTCTTGGTTCCTGTCATTTAGACCAGTCTGGATTGACTGTGTTCTGCCTGCGATGCCTGTTCTGCAGACAAGAATGCATGTTGGATCTCTGTCTAATACTTCCATTGGTTGCGCCACAAGACTGGACCCGATAACGGCCCATGTTCTGCTGTGTCCTTAGTGTATTCCAATATTGATGTCTGAATTCTTAGAACCTCCACAGGATGCTTCAGCTCCTGCTGGAATGGATACCAGCTCCCCAGCAAGAACTCAGGCCTTGGATGTCACACAGGTTTCCCCAGCATCGGCTGTGGATCATAGAGAAGATCAACTGTGCTTGATTGACCGAATCTGTGAGGTGTTGCAGGGATCATTGTCTGCGATGGCAAGCAACAGTGATGTTGCGTCTCCCAGCCAGGACACATAAACATTTGGCATTTTGTGTGTTGGGAAAACATTGGCCTTTTTCAAAACAAGCACATTGGAATTTTAAACAATAAACACTTTTGTTGAGCTGCATGGCTTTCAGTCACTCATAGTTGTTTGAACTATATATATACAAACATATTTTAGTAAGAATTCTACCGCCAAATATACAATTTTAGCATATTAAGAATGTTTTTCACTTTTACACACTCTTTTATGGACTAATTAGTTATTTGCGTACAATACCTAGAAGTACATTAATATTATGGTATGTCATCCAGTCGAAAGAGGAGTGGATGTTATGTTTCATATAGGTACCCTAATAAAGGCTCAGGTAGCAACCTAACCTTTCACCTATATTCTCCCCTACCATTACACTACATGATGGTTCTTGGGACTGACCTTTTACCTAGTTACGATACTGCTTACAGGACGTGGAGTTTTCTCTGAAAACCAGCCTCATCCATTATGCATGAGGATTCTTGGAAACTAAGCAGAGCTACCATCTCCTGCATAATAACTATGTATAAGGGTCATTCCTTTTGTCATCATAAGTCCGACATGACTCAGCAAGGTAGAACACCTGAGGGTACCACTTTGGGTATGTATACACCATATCTTTGCTGAAGCAGGGAGAAGAGAAAAGGACTTCCATACTGACGCGAGACGCTGAGGTTCCTGCACGCAGACACTCCAGCTCGCAGCAGTCTGACATCACTTGTGTGGTGTCCAGCTAGAGACGAAGACAGGGTCCCACAGTTTCTCATTTCAGACATTCTTGGCTTCACACCTATATACATGCTAGGTAAACTTAGGAACATCTAGTTAGAGTCGCATAGTAGGAGTACGCATTTTATGGTCATGTATTTTTATACCTGCCTTTATTCATCGTTTGAGCACTATGGTAGAAATCTACCATCCTTTAACTCTGTTGGTGCTTATAATCATTTATATCTGTGTCTGTCTAATGGTTGTTTCAGCACACTTATTTTACACTAGAATGACACTGGTTCAATGAATGCTTATTGAAAATATCCCCACTGTTTATTCTGTGCATCTCTCTAAGACAAAGTGAGCATGAGTGACTGAGCGAAAAGTACTGCACTGTTTCCATGATCCCTGATGGGACAGAGTCATCATGTTCGATAGATGCCAAGAACTATTCTCTCCTTGGTAAGAGGGATTTCTAGTGGCACTGTGAGCTAGCTGGTATACAGGCTAACATACCCAGTGGGAGTGTCTGGAATCAGTCTGAACACCAATCCCGCATTGTTTGTGGCCTAAATGCGTAGTTTGGAACTACACAACAGGGTCACTATGCTCCAATTGCATCAACAGGAGTGTTCCCCACTGGTGTCCTGGGGACTCAGTACTAGTGGACCCAAGATTGGATAACCAAGTACTACTCTCTAGCTGTTGACTCTCAGAGTAGCGAGACAGAGCAGTCCAAGGCTTACTAAAGAGGTGAGGTGTGGTTAGACATTCAGAATACAGTGCACACTGTATTACCAGCTGATAAAAATCAATGTCCATTCAGTGCTTTTCTTTTTGTCTTTTTTTAAAGTACTTTGATACACTCAAGAGAACAATACTACACATAAAACTAGGATAAACAGTGAAAACCAGATGTCTCTAAAACCCTCAGGGCAAAGTTCTGACCCCAAACAGTATTATAGCACCTAGAAGCTAAGAACTATAAAAACACAGTTAACATGAAGACCTACAATTAGCATTGCATCTTACAGACAATGTCGCACAGGGTTGTTCTCATTAGACATATTCTTATTATGAAAGTTATTTAAAATTGAGCACTGATAAAGTGTTACGGCAACAGGCTTTTTTAGATAGGGGAAAAGAGAAAGGCATGGGAAATATGAGAAGTGGAGGACAATGGAACAGAAGCTGGTCGAGCCTCATCGGATCCGGCGCAGCCTAATCCTGCGCAGTGTAGGATTAGGCCAAAATGGGTTTGCCTATTGCTTACAGGAAGGGTCATTGGAAGGATGAATGCCCTAATTTACAGGGCCAAACAACGGTGGTGAAAGGAAGGGGTAATTAATTCACAAGGAGTACAAGCAGACTTTTCAGACAGACCCCCAGGATATAGCGGCATGGATTCGCAAATTTAGCGGCACAAATATGGAAATTTAGCAGCATTTTTGCGGCACTTTATTTTACTCATAATCATTCATTTTCAGCTTTAAAACAATGGAAACTGTTTTAGCAGAGTATTCCACTTTGAAATAGGCCCTGATGTGATGTTATTTCCTGTGATGTCCCTTCCACGAACTCCTAGCATTTTAGTGAATTGCCGCCCATGCTCTAGTTGCTGCCAAGACCTGGAACGACCCCCCCCCAGCTCTCTACAGCCCCCTCGCCTGCCAGACTTCAGTCTTCAATAGAGACCATGTGCCCAGATACCCCTACGGGTGACAGTATTGTGGTTTACAAATGCTGTTTGTCTGTAACTATCAGACCACAGATTTGAATTCAGTCTTCGGTTAACCTAGCCTATATTCACCTACTCTCCAATTGTGAACAGATGCAGGATCGGTCTGTCTAGAAGAGCAACCTGGTGTTAGGTACCAAAGTGCCCAGTGTGTAGAATATTCAGGTACAGCTCAGTGTGCGATCAGATCATGCCTCTATGTCTACTGTTAAAAGAGAGGAGTGTGAATTGGGATTTGTCAATCCACAAAACTGTGTTGCCTGAGTCTGAACTGGTTCAACCCCAAAATCGAATCTAATCTATCTTGAATTTGGATTGGGGTGCCGCTCGAGGTCGTGGACGTTTTGGTCATTCCCTGTCTTGGAGGCTCACGTTGCATCTTGTATGGAACTGTTGCTGATTTAAAAGTCCACGTTGTTTTTTATCAGAAACTGTGCATTTTAATCGGGACTGCAGCTGTTCTCTAATCTTCTAACTGGGCTTTCTCGGCGGAGCGGGACTGCGAGGACCAGAGGTACTAGCGCTTTATCATCTCGCGCACCTGTTGCTTCTTCCCGCCCCCCCCGCCCTGCTGACCTTGAAATACGACTCGCAGCCCCCGCTATGCGGGGGCCGCTCGAGGTCATGGACGTTTTGGTCATTCCCTGTCTTGGAGGCTCACGTTGCATCTTGTATGGAGCTGTTGCTGATTTAAAAGCCCACGTTGTTTTTTATCAGAAACTGTGCATTTTAATCGGGACTGCAGCTGTTCTCTAATCTTCTAACTGGGCTTTCTCGGCGGAGCGGGACTGCGAGGACCAGAGGTACTAGCGCTTTGTCATCTCGCGCACCTGGTGCCTCTTCCCGCCCACCTCCTTCTTGTATTTAGTAACGCCCTTAACCGCTATCGCGGGACGCGCGCCGGGCAAAGCCCGGTCCAAGGGCGGGCCCGTTTAAGCCCGTTCAAGGCCGTAGAAGACCAGACCGGGCCTCCCCTCTTAAATCTGTTTCCCTGTGGGCTCCAAATTGTATGTATATTATCAATTAATCTCTCGAAAAATAACTGCTCCGAGTTTGCTTTTGTATTATACAAGATGGCTACACGAGAAAGCAGGAGTAAGGTCGTATTGGGAGGGAGCCAGCTAACAGGAACACTAGACAATTTTATAAAAAGGGCCAATACTTTTATAGATCAAGGCATAAGCATAATGGAGCGTAGAGTCTCCCAGTACCTAGCAATGGCCAAAAGGTCGTCAATTGGCCATATTGCCTCTGCTCGAACTCCAGAGCATATTAGTAAACCGATTCTTATTGAGACCCAAGCAGATGTGCACTGTATGCCTAATCTACTTCTTCAAGTACCTGCACAACTGCCCACTGTTCCGCAGCCCCTACGGGATTAGAAGTGTTGGACGAAACCATAATCGAAACCATAGAGGTTGTGGCCCATGATGAAGAATCTAACAAATTGCGTGGTAGGTGGGAGGGCGCGATATCAAAAAGAAAACGACCCACCGCCAATGCCCCTGGTGGAAAAAAAGCCAAAGTAGCCAAACTACAGTCCACAATTGATAATATAGATATACTAAACAAACAGGGGGAGGAGCAGGGGTCAGTATCAGAGGTAGCTCTGAACGGGCAGGATGCAACACAAACTAACGCTAACATAGATGGGCCGCAAGAGTATAGAGTTGGTAATAATGCAGCAATAATTGACACAGGTATATCAGAGGATGGGGTCGCCTTCTTAGTGAGGAATCTGGGGAAAATGCTCAAAAATCTATTAACTCCCCTGGAAACTAGACTGTCACGTATTGAAAACCAGCTCCTTGAGGTGGAAAGGAGTATAATAACATTGTCAAGTCTTAGCTTAAATGAAATGTCAAGTAAAACAACTCTGGATGTTGTACCAACAGCTTCAGCCGCAGAGAACCCCAAGCTTAATTCTGAGGTTCAAAGGCTAAGCTGGAATCCTGTTGATCTAGCTTGGAAAAACCCTCCAGAAAAAGACAGAGTAGCTAAGGACTTTACAAACCTAGGCTCAATGGGCACAAAGCAGACTCTGTCAAGTCCTAAAGAGCATCGGACAGGGAGCACACCAAAGGGTGGTTTCATCAACTTACCACCAGAAGCTAGCCCATACGTAGTTGTTTTGATGGGGGTCCCAGTGCTAGGTAACCAAACTGAGGAATCCTTTTAAGCACTTAAAAACAAAGTATCCCACTGGCTTAATGTCAATCAACCTTTACCTCCACACATAAAGAGCAAAATGTTAATGGTACGGAGAGTTCCTTGGATAGGATACACTAGGAAAACATCTCCAGGGGACTGTGTGGTTGTAAATTTTGAAGATCCCCAAACTACGCATTTTATTTGCTCATGGAGCCCCCAGGATAATATAGCTACCATTGAAACTAGACCTCTTTCGTTTTTTTATCCACCTAGTGTGCGATCCGACGGTGGTGGAAATTGGTCTAGGGTCAAATACCATGCTCGTGGGGGGTCAAACTATAGGGGTTTAAATACCCCTTATAGTTGGGGACGAGTTCCTACATTTAATAGGTTTAGTTGCTTAGAATCAGTGGACTAACTGGAGCAGAATGCGGGTAGTAAACCTAGCACCAAGGGTGGGGCAAGCATGACAAGTCCAGAGTTTAGTCATAAATCTAGAACAAGAACGACAGAGGTGGAAGGGTATGTTGAAAGTCAAACCAATTCTAATGTCTGTGTCCCATTCGTGGGAAAAGGAGTT
Organism: Lissotriton helveticus; assembly: GCF_964261635.1. Classification (NCBI taxonomy): domain Eukaryota; kingdom Metazoa; phylum Chordata; class Amphibia; order Caudata; family Salamandridae; genus Lissotriton; species Lissotriton helveticus. The sequence goes on from NC_136057.1 coordinate 1,614,171,327, forward strand.
CTTAGTATTTCCCCTAGTGAAGGGAGGTTGGGGGTTGAATATGCACAGGGGGGCGAAATGTTGGAGGGTACATTGCTCCATAGAGAAACTGTGAACTGTGATATTAGAATGGGAAAATGTTCTAACATATTAGATGGTGAGAGCCCTATATGTGGGAGTCGTATAGAAACTATAAGTGCAATGGACACTCCCTCAATCCAGGGGCGAACTAGCAATGGAAATGATAATGCTCATGCTCATACTCTGAAACTAATATCATGGAATACAGCAGGACTGACAAAACATCTGAGTGATCCTGACTGGTCCAACTATATAGATTCGAGTGAAATTTGTCTGCTCCAGGAAACGTGGTCACTTAGTACACCTCACAGAGTAGGTTATAAGTCATTTGGAATTAGTGCAATACCATCTGCGAGAGGCAGGCCCTCTGGTGGACTCATCACCTGGGTAAAGGTAACACTGAAAATCCAGGTTGAAGTCATGGACTCAAATTCAATGGACATTTTGGTACTAAAAATTACCACGTGCAAAGGGAAGGTGTTACATCTTATTAACGTCTATAATAGACCTGCTTCATTATCAAAAGAATCAATAACTTTAGCTAAATTGGGCTTACTTTTAAATAAGATAGTTGATAAAGGAGCTGTAATAATAGCTGGGGATCTGAATTGCAGCTATGAACCAATTGTAGGCCTGGGTGACGTTTTCGATGAGGAAGACAAAGCGAATAACATTCCTTTGTTGGATAATATAGAACCTGTCTATTGCTCAGTCGTGGCAGTTCAATTAATGAAGCTGTCTGCAGAACATGGACTGAGGGCTTGTAACAGCTGTCTCCCGTCTGACATATCTAAAAGACCTACCTTTGTAAGAAATAGCTCAAAGAGCAATTTAGATTTCATAATTGTCTCCCTGGACATTTGGCAGTACATGATCGATCTAGAGGTTAAAGATAGACTAGAGAGCGATCATCGCCCATTGGATTTATCACTTGACCCATGTATAGTTAATGGGGCAGTTAGTGCTAATATAATAGAAGCCCAAACTGAACCCTGTGATGAAATTCTTGTTAGTAACAATAGGTGAGCTTTAAAATGGTCCCACCTATTAGAACACGGTGGAACTCTCGCAGATATCTATTTACTACTCGTTAAGACATTCTCCGACTATATAAATTTATCTGCTGGGGAGGTTAATTCGGACACCTTTATAAAAGTACATAATGAGTTTTTTAAAACCCTAAAAACTATGGTTACTAAAATGCCAAAAAAGAAACATCAAAAGTTAAACAATCTGTTACATAGTAAGCCATGGTATGGCAAGACTTGCCGGCAGTAAAAAAAAAAAGTCTTTTATTGGCAATAAAAACGAGATTGCCAGGTGATGTCAGATTGGCACGGAAAGAGTACAAGCAAACCCAGGCGGCTGCAAGAAAAACATGGGAAGAAGACAGTTGGGCTGAGCTGCTGGCAGCTGCACAGGCAAAAGATAATATAGGGTTTTGGAGACTGGTGGCAAATGGGAACCACGTAGGAAGAGTAGCCAAGGATGTCTAGCTAGACGAACTTACGTGGGTCAACCATTTTACCACTTTGTATAAAAAATATGAACCCATAAATGCTACCAGTGAAGATGCACCATGGCTGATTCCTTCCAGTATAAAATTGAAATTTAGTGTAGAGGAAACGGAGATGGCTATCAATGCCGTAAAAAACGGGAAAGCTCCTGGTTTAGATAAAGTCCCAGGTGACCTCTACAAGCATGAGTTAAACATTTGGGCACCATACATAAACTATTTGTGTAATGTTTTGGCGTCCGGCGCAGACTGCCCAGAAAGTTGGCGGGGAGCAGAGATTGTTTTAATATTTAAAAAGGGCGATAGGTCCGATCCATCGAACTATTGCCCAATTAGCCTAATGGATATTCTTCAAAAAATCTATTCTAGGCATATTTTAGCTCGGGTAAATTTATGGATGGAAGATAACTCGGTTCTTACAAAATTTCAAGCAGGGTTCAGGAGCAAAGTGAGCACTGTCGATCAAGTTTTTCGATTTTGCTGTCTCTACTGGAACTATGTCCACATTAGAAAGGGAAATCTCTACGTTGCGTTTGTCGATCTTAGAGCAGCGTTCGACCTTGTGCCACATGGTCTTTTATGGAAGTCCATCTATATGTTGGGCTTACCAGGTTGCTTGCTGCAACAGATAATTGAGCTGCACGCGGAAAACGTTGGTAAAGTGAGATGGAGCCCTAATGGGGAATTATCTCAGAATATACCGATTGAGCGTGGAGTCCGCCAGGGTTGTGTGCTGGCCCCCACTTTATTTTCCCTTTATGTGAATGATATCCCCACACACTTGGCTGACTGTAACAACGATTCCCCCAAATTGAATGGTGAGAGGGTAACCGTGTTACTATTCGCGGACGACACCATACTCATTTCCCAAACTTCCAGAGGCCTACAGACACTTCTTAACTCGTTCCATGACTACTGTAATAAAAAGGGACTTGAGATAAATGCAAAGAAAACCAAATGCATGGCCTTAAATCCATATAAACCACAAAAAGGTTGCCTAGTATTAAACGGACAGAAACTAGAATCTGTTCAAAACTTCTCCTATCTGGGAGTTTCCCTTGACTCTAATTTTACATGGAAGCCCCAAATAGAGAAGAGTAAACTAACATTTACACAAAACACTATACCCATTCTAAAAAAACATGGCGCAAGTACTAGCAAAGCTGTTTCACCGGCATTAGATTATTCAAGTTCAAGGCCCAGTCCGCAACATTGTACGGTGCGGAAATTTGGGGGCCCATGTCGAAGAACGCCTTCTCAATTATTGAGAATACATTTTTGAGAAGTCTGGTAAAGGCTCCAAAGAGCACCCCATTGGTGCCATTATTGTTGGATTTGAATATCAAAAGAACAGACCATTATACTATTGTGTGGTCCCTAATGTTTTGGGTGAGACTTTGGTTAACGCCAGAATTGCAGGATTATAGAAATGGGTTGAAAGAGATAATGTGCCTCGATGTACTAAAATCTAATGTATGGCTAAAACATGTTCGGTCTTGGTTCTATAAAATTTGTTTGCCCCCAGTTCTGGGACGCTCCGGAAACCTTACCCCGCAATTCAAAAAATCTGGTGAAGATTGCCTTCTGGGGCTCCGGACTTACAACTGCAAGCTTGTGGCCGAGACCCGGAGCAGACCTCCTGCAGCTCAGTGCCGGTACTCACTTGGAGGTGCTATCCAGAGCCCCGAAAGGCATCCAAAGTGAAATTGGGGGGGAGTGAATAGGTCTCGGGACCTTCCTAATGCTGTGAAACGGAGACCCTAAGCACAGGTGCAGCACAGAGGGGTCTCCGAACCTTCCCACTACGCTCCCACATTGCTCTCTCACCACCTCACTGCAAGGGGGCCTCTGGCTGATACTGTGACCTGGGCCACATGCTGCCAAAACAAGCGCAGAACACTAAAGTCTCCAACTACTACACCCCAGCCACCTCGGGCGCAGACAAGGAAGGAGGAGCCCCGACCGTCGGCGACATGGCGCTCACTAGAGAGGATCTGATGGCCTTACTGAGGGAGTACAAGAAGGAACTCCAGGAGGACATTAAAGCATACATGGGGGCCTTGCTCGATGTGTTTAAAGCTGAGATAGGAGGAAAATTGTTGGCCCTGCAGGCGGACATGGACTAGATTGGGGCTCGCACCCTAGACCTAGAGGCGAAATGCCAGGAACTGTCAGATCATGTTCAGCCTCTTGCAGAAGGATCTGCTGACCTACGCAATCAGCTTAAGGCCACAATACCTAAATGCGAAGACTGAGGTGCCGGGTTTTTAAGAACCCGGTGTCAGGGAATAACACCCGAAGACCTCTGAGTTCCCCCTTGTTTCGGACCACAGAAACACGGAGTCTTCTAGTCCCAGTCAGAGATCAAGTTTTATTGATAGCTACCAAGTAACAGGTGTCCTAGAAGCACGACAAGCACGGGTCATGTGTTCTCAGGAGACTGTTCGTTTTTACAGAACCAGCCTTCTCCTTATATACAAAAATAATAGCTGCAAGCAAGAATTCTTGAGTTTATGATATGGCTATACACATATTTCTACAATAATACAAAGGAGCGAAGTCATGTAGGCAAGCCCGTATTTTAGATGTCCAATTCGTGATAGATTACCTAGCCAGGCCCGGAACTCCCATCAGATATCGGTGAAACCCCAATAAAAGAAGGCACCTCCTAGTCATAAAACTGGCCATAAACAGGGAGCGTGGACAGGTGTGTATGTGTGTAGAAAACATGATCTGTAGGAGGTGAATGGTTTGTGGTATGTTGTGCATTGATGCTATCGTGTTTGGCCACTGGGCGAGGAGCTGCCCAAACAGGTTTGGCTGGAGGCAAGGGAGTCAGTTGGGACAGGTCAGGGGGAAGTCAGGGAAGGTGGACGTGTCCTTTTAGATCAAGCTCGACCTTTAATTGACTTATCATGAGGGCAAGACACAAGATGGATACCGTTTAAAAAATTGTGTCTGAGGGGTCGGGACGGAAACTACGATTCGGGGGTGTTAGCATGTCTCGATCATGATGCAAATGCATAGAAATGATGTCCTAATCATTATCGGTTCGTCGATACCAAATTCGTCATGGTACGTTGATGTTTCGGGATACGGGTATCGGACCTCGATACCGGGACAACAGTAGGGTCCAGAATTTCAGAACCACACACCCTCCTTCTGCCCTCATATAAGGCAATAATTCGTGTTAATCCGAGTCTAAGTCTGTATGAAGGAATTCGTGGAGATGCTGCTGTAGCATCATTCTGTTGCTCAGTTCGTCCCTTGACACAGGCTTCCGTACACATGAGGTAGCACAGAGGCCACATAGTGCAGGAGCGCACTGTACACACAGGCAGAACATAAACAGAAGTGCTAAGATCATCCCAATGAAGATCAGTGTTTTCCATCCCCAGGTAGCGATCAGTCCCCAGAACCACCCTAGTAAGGACCAGTCCCCTTTTTCTACGTGAAGGGAACCAGATATCTCGTGTAACTTAGAGATGGCCTGGTACACTGTCGGTGCGTTATCAAGGATGAAAATGCAACAACTGGATTGGATCACTCTACACACACCACCACGATCGGCGAGTATGATATCTAGGGCAACTCGGTTCTGAAGGGTCATAAGTCGATTCGACTGAAGTTCGGTCGTCAAATTGCCAAGAGCTCCGGCCGTTGTAATCACGGCGGATTAAACTATCCTCGATAACTGGCGAATATTCCTGCTGTTCACCATAGGCCCCCAAAATGGCAGAAAACCCTTTGCGAAGTCAGCGAATTCCTGACCCGCGGTGTCGTCTTTACTCACGACACCTCTAGCTGTCCTTGTCCGATGGTAATCTGCTCTGGCCGTGTAGGTGGGAGGCAGCAGAAATGCGATAAAGCATGTACCTGAGAAGTCAGGGGGCAACCAGGAGTAAGCTTGGTCATGGCAGACGAAATACGTGCCTTTGGCTGCTAATAGTATAGGGGAAGTTCGGGAAGCGAACACATAGGTTTCCGTGCATATACTCTTTCCTAATTGTGCTTTGGAATCCCTGCCGATACCTTGTAAACATAAGTGACCTCGGTTGGGTACTATCCAAACTGGGCGGGATTTCTTTGCTGTCTGGCTCTTACTCAGGTAAACCCTATATATAGTTACGTTCCAACGAGTGTACGGAGTGAGTTCATCTTTGGGAATCGTAAGATAGGTGTCGAACTCTCTACTCATATTTCTTATCCCTGCTATTAGTGCCTTGTTACTGGAATCACTTTCAGTAGAACGGGTCGGGTATGGTTCTAGGGCGAATAGGAACATGGTCTGGAAAGCCCACAGAGAACCATAATAACTGAAAGGCAGGATGAAGTATGGGATACCCTTATCCGTTGTGTGTGGCATGAGTCCACATATCCAACAGTTCGATGTGTTCATTATGGACTGGTGTTGGTGTAGAAGTTGAATGAATGAGTTATTTACAAATTCGAGTCTTCTGGCAGACTCGTGTTCAGGTAGAGGGTGAAAGTAGTGTGGAGAGATAGTAGGAGGAGGCTGTGGCCGGGTGTCATTTGAAAAAGTAACTTGGAATACGAATAGAGTATAACCAGTTAAAAACATCGTTATGCTACACAACATTAAAATACATGTTATCAAAAACCTTCTTTTGGCCAGTACAGTGCATAGTTGCCTTTCAATGTTCGGGAGTCTGGTAGGTCTCTTTACCCTAGGAAACTCCATCCTCTAGTTGCTGCCCGCGGTGGTAGGTTGGTTCTGCCAGGGAGTGCGCTCTGTTCAGTCCGGGGTAACTCCCTTGGACCAACCAGAACCGTTGACCTAGACGTCCCCAGTTGCACTCCTCAGCCTTCAACCGCGACCCTAGCAGCAGAACCGGATGGCGGTTTGAAAATCAAAAATGAGCAAGTTTCCTGAGAGTGAGAGAGAGCTGAAAAATCAAAAATAGTTCTTGGGGGAAGGGAAAATCACATTCGTTTTTTTTTTTTTTTATTAGTCTCTTTGTCTTGACCTTAGATTATATTGTTGTTTCCCAGGTACGGTGTGGTCTTCAAACAATGTCTCAGGTTCGGTAGTGTCCAACTGCATAGACGGTGGCACAAGTCCTTGTAAAATATGATCACTCTCCTTTTCGGTACCAGTTTCTTTTAAACGTGCATCGCTGAAAGGGATGAAGCGAGGTATGGATTCTGTCTCGGAGTCGGCAATTCCTTCGTTGACCCACCGGTCGTATGGAAGGGGCAGAGGGACCCGTTTACAATGGGTCCCGTGCACCCAGTTCTTTTTGCCTTCCACCCGAACCGCTGATCTCGTGGAAAGAAGTACCAGGTAAGGTCCGGTCCACCTCGGCTGTCCGTTGTTTGTGCGCTGGAAATTCCGCACCAAGACCCACGTGCCGGGTGCGATGGAGTGACCTGGATCGTCAGAGGCTGGTGGAGAGGAACTGTGAACCTGTTGGTGTAAAACACGCAATTTAGTTGTCAATTCGCACAAATAGTCAAGCAGTACGGGGTGCTCTATTTCGCTGAGTTTGTTTGGTCTTGGCACGCCCCAGACGTTGGCTGGGCGGCCAAACACTATCTCATGGGGGCTAAGTCCTAACCTGGAATGGACTGTCATTCTGGTTGACAAGAGTGCCAGGGGCAAGGCGTCAGGCCATTTAAGACCTGTACAGGCTTGGATCTTGGTTAATTTGAGCTTTAAAGTGCCATTGTAGCACTCTACCAATCCAGCTGATTGGGGGTGATTCGCAGAGTGGAATTTTTGTTGTATGCCTAAACATTCACACACTCTCTTCATCACGCGTCCTACGAATTCACTTCCATTATCACTCCAGACGATTCTAGGCATGCCGAATCTCGGGAAGAACTCTTTGACAAGAGCTTTGGCAGTTGACAAGGCAGTATTGTCCTTAAGGGGGTACGCTTCCACCCACCTGGAGAAAGCGCAAACAACAACTAGCACATACTTCAGATTGTTGCATCTCTCCATGTGAATGAAATCGAGCTGCAAAACCTCGAACGGATACGTTGGAGGCGCAAAATGACCAGCTGGAGTTGGGGTTCCCCTACCGGGATTGTACTTCAAACATACCATACAGTTTCTGACCACATTCTCTGCATATTTCGGGATATTGCTGTTTTGCCATACTGGGGCCAATACTTTACAGATTCCTTTCGAACTGATGTGCGCAAATCCATGAGCCATTGTTACTACTGCAAGTACATATGCGTTAGGTAATAGCCATCGCTGGTGTTCTGACAATTCGACCCAACAACCATTCGGATCTAACCTACCCGTACTTTCTCTCCATTCATTCACCTCTTTCTCAGTTGCCTCGGCTTGTATAGATTTCACGCTTTCGATGGTGTCCTCACACATTCCTACATCAGTAATCCATCTAGCGGGACCTACAACATACATTCGACTCATTGTGTTCCTTGCAGTCTCTTTTGCAACCTCGTCTGCAAATGCATTCCCGCGGCCAACATCATCCTGAATCTTTTTGTGTGCACTGCATTTTACAATGGCAACTTGTAGTGGCAAGGTCAGTGACTGGAGGAGCTCATTAACTAGCTGACCATGTTGTATCTTTGCACCATGTGACGTAAGAAACCCACGTTCACGCCACAATCTCCCAAAACTGTGAGCCACACCAAAGGCGTATTGGCTGTCAGTGTACACATTCACTCGCTTTCCTTTCGCTAACACACATGCTCTGGTAAGCGCAATTAGCTCTGCAGCTTGTGCAGAATTATGGGAAATGCGCGCGGTCTCTATAATGGTGTGTAATGTCGTTACGGCATATGCTGCAGTCATATCACCATTCGGCAGCTTGAAACATGAACCATCAACCCATAAAGTATTGTTGCATTCAGGAAGGGGAGTGTCCTGTAAGTCTACTCTCCCTTTTGTCTCTTCTTCTGTCCTAAAACAGCAGTCATGGTTATCAATCTTGTCTGTTTCTGTCGGACTGGGTAATAATGTTGCGTGATTCAGTGTATCGCACCTCTTTATGTGGATGTGACTTGCTAGCAGTGTAAGTTCGTAACTGGATAGTCGAGCGCTAGTAAGGTGTTGTGTCTTCGTCCTGTTTAGTAAAATGTCTACTGTATGCGGAACCATAACGATCAGAGTATTATTCATGACTAATCCAGCGGATTGCCGGATGCAGACAGCTGCTGCGGCGGTAGCCCTCAGACAACTTGGTAGGGCTTTAGCCACAGGGTCTAGAGTTGCCGAAAAATACGCGCATGGGCGCTGTCTGTCCCCAAAATGTTGTGGTAAAACTGATAATGCACAACCTTCCTTCTCATGGACATATAATGTAAAAGGCTTACTGTAGTTGGGGTTTCCCAACACAGGAGCCGAACACAATGCATCACGCAACTCGTGGAAACTCGTCTGGCAATCTTCAGACCAAGGCATAGGATTTGGCGTGTCTTTACAGAGTAGTGCCAGCAAGGGTTTAGCTAGTAGTGAGAAATTCGGTATCCATTGTCTACAGTACGATGTAATGCCCAAGAAAGCTCGAACATCTCTCTGTGTTCTTGGGGCACTCAGTTCTGCAATTGCCTGTATTCTTTCTGGTGTCAGTCTCCTTCCCTCCTTCGACAAGATGTGACCTAGGTAGGTTACTTCTTGTCGGCAAAATTGTAGTTTGGAGAGAGAGACTTTGTGCTTCATGTCACATAAGTGATGCAATAATGATAACGTAGCTTTCTTGCAAATCTCTTCAGTGTCTGCAGCGATCAGCAGATCGTCTACGTACTGAATCAGAGTTGAACCATTCGGTAGAACAATCGTGTCTAGTTGTGTTTTCAGGGCCTGACTGAATATTGATGGGCTTTCGCAGTAGCCTTGAGGAGCGCACTTGAAGCGGAAACTTCGTCCTCCTAAATTAAATCCGAAAATATCTCCACTCTCCTCAGCAATCGGGATGCTGAAGAAAGCGTTCTTCAGGTCAATCACCGAGAACCAATTTGCTGAAGCTGGAACCATCGTCAATAAAGCAGTAATGACGGGGACAACTGGAAACTGTGGGATAACTATCTTGTTCACTTCTCTGAGGTCGATCACGAACCTATACACAGGGGGCTGTGAAGGATCCGTACGCTTTAAAACCGGTAAGACTGGACTGTTACAAACATTTCCTGTTGTTTCTTCAATGACGTCCTTATCAATCAGGTCATAAACAATCGTCAATAACGCCTTTTCACATTCGCTAGATATTTTGTATTGGGGAATGCGTGGCAACCTAACGTTGGCTTTCAATGTTATGACATACGGTGCTATCTCCAAACGACCTACATCATTAGAGCCATTAGCCCAAAGTATATCAGGAAGTGATGACAATTCAGTTGCAATATTTTCTTTTGACACATACATTGGAGAAATGACTTTCTTACCTAAAGTAAGTTGTACTCCCAATGGTGAACAGTACAAAGTCGCATATAACCTTTTTAGCAAATCCAAGCCTAACAAATTTTCACCGCAACCTGTTGTCAAAATGAGGGGTGCTTCTAATTCGCATGGGCCAATAGAAAGAGATACAGGACTGGAGATCGGGTTTCTAACAGGGGCGCCAGAGAAACCTACTGAAACATTCATTTCGCCAGACAAAGGTGCGCCAGGAAGTTTCGAGTGCATGATAGAACTTTTTGTAGCACCAGTATCCAGCAGAAATGGCTCTGACACTCCTGACGTAATTACCTTGACATACGGTCCATTCTGATCTACTGGAACTGAAATAACTCCCTCTCTTTGTCCATGGCTGTCCTAGCAATCGTTACCCTCATTTTCGTGTTCGGTGTAATAGTCGTCAGTATAGTACTGAGCTGACCTGGACGACGCATTATTCTGTTGGTCAAAGCTGTTCATCGAATTCTGAGGCGGAAAAGAAGTTGTATTTTGGGTGAAATTTCCACGGCCCCTACCTCTAGGGGCATGTTGAACACCTCTTCCCCTTACACCTGAAGCACCGCTCAAACGTCGTGCAAGAGCCGGACAATTACCTTTAAAGTGACCCTCTTCCTTGCAATACGCACATTGATTCGGGCCATAAGCAATACGCTGATGGGAAAACTCGTTTCCTTGCGCGTTTCTCGAATACTGCTGTTGTTGTTGATAATTGGGCTGACTAGCCGTACGAGGCGGGAGGCGGATAAGCTTGCTGGAGAAGAACTTTAGTTTTTAAATCTTTTGTCTTTTTGTCGACTTTATCTAGCTCGTTTTTGCGCCTATTTTCATAGTACTGGGCTGTAGCTAAAATTTGAGCTGACGTAGAGACAGCCCAAGCACTCTCTGAATCTTTCAGTTTATTATACAGTTCAAGAATTAAATTATGTACGAATTTGTCTACAAACAATCTTTGACCACCCTCGGTAGCCATATCCTGACCACTATGATCGGTGAAAGTCTCCTCAAATCTTGTGAAAAAGTCAGACACATTCTCATCTTTCTTCTGCTTGCACGCAGATAGCTTGTCCCAGTTTACGCGTACTTCAGGCATTATCGTTTTCATGTACGCGATAATTCTACCAGGAAGTTCAGCTATTAACGGCTCAGGTTTAGAACCACCAATTTGTCTAGCATCTATAGCGGCAATGTTCGCCCATGAGTCACCTAGTTCTTGGTCATGGTTTGTATGACGTATTTTGCTCCATAGAGGATGTGGAACAACGTTCCCAAACAGCATGTCTATATCCGCTAAATTCATTATACATGAGCTTGCAGTTTGCGATAACTCCTTATAATACCCAGTCGGGTTTTTATGAGGATCAGGCAGTGTCTGCTTGAGTGCTAAGACATCGGATCTTTTCCAGGGGACATGTACCCATACACGCTGGAAATGAGGCAGAATTGGCGGATTCGCATTCGCATCACCTTCCCTCCAAACCGGAGGAACCTCTCTCATGGGGTACTGTTTCACTCTTTTCCCGCCTGGTGCATCGTCTTCGTGACATGATCTAGAGACGTTTCCCTTACTCCTATAAGAGAGCAATAACTCTATTGCTTTCTCAACATCTGCACCTATAATCATACCTTCATAGAACTTAAAGCGTGTACGCCATAGTTCGTTCATTGTGTATGTGGGATCATTTGTCTTCACATCTTCGCCCAGATATACACACATTTCTTCGAATACGTATCTCTGAGTGGGTGCATTCCATTGACGGGAAACTTCCATAACAGACTGAACATCATATCTAACAGTATCCGTAATCCATTTACGGGCTAGTTCATGCAGCACTTTTCTTTCCTCGTAATCAGGCAGTTGACTACGTAACTGTCTATGTTCTGTTTTAGGGGTCGTTTTAGGCGACCCGAAGAAAGGTGAAAGCAGACCAGTGACTGTACCTGTCACTCTTTGTCTAATAGAAGGAGAACCTTGCGGAGGAGCAAGTGCATCGGAAAAAACAGGCTGAGGCAAAGAAGAAGTAGAGGCAATAGCAGAGGAAGCTGAAGTAGTAGCAGACGTAGTATCATAGACAATAGCTGGAGCTGTAGGCAAAGTCGTAGAAGTAGATGGAGTATGTAGCAAAGATGGCGGCCCTTGAGAAGGCTGCGCCGGAGAAGTAGAAACCAGCTGAAGAGGAGCTGGCGTTCGTGCAAGAGCTGGGTTACGTGCGCCGGGGCGCGGTATAGTAAAATGCTTTGGTGTTGTAGTAGCGTTTAACGCATACGGTGGAGGTGAGTTTAATAAGTGGGACATCAATGGATCTTTCTCGGATCTCTCCTCTTGACCTTGTCCCTTATTTGGTAACATCGGGTAGCATTTATCTACTGCTAGTTTCTTGCTCCTAAGCATTTGTTCGCTTTCTTTCTCTTCCTCGTTATCCCTGTATGCAATGGCAGCTTGCACCATTGACATACCTCTCTTATTCTTTTTTGCTAATTTTATTTCTTTCTGTTTGGCTTCTTTGCGCCATAAGCGGAAAGAGTCAAACATCGCCGGCCGGGCTTTTCTCTTGAATAATTTGACCTCTAAGTTATCTAATATTTCTGAGTCGAAACTACCATATTGGGGCCATTTTAAAACACCATCCTTGCGGGTGTATTTTATCCACACTTCATTATATGTGATAGGACCTACGCCGTGCTTTACATAGAGCTCGTATGTTGGAGTTCCAATCGGAGGAACCGGACAGGAATCCTCTAATCGGGAGTCCTTACTATAACCAAGACAAAACAAGTTTCCAAGTCTGCTAAAACCAGGCATCTTTGCTCACTAGTCTAGCTTCAAACTTCAAAGGATTATCTGTTACGATATTTCTCGTGAATACACAAGTCCTTCGGCTTTGGGGCTTGCAAGTACCAAATCAAAGCGTATCTCAAGGATACCAAAAACTAAGGACAAACTAAGGACTGGGAGACGCTCCACCTATACTTAACTGAAATATTTGAAGATCGGTGACGTCGCTAGAAGACTCGTCTATCGTTTCGCTCTACCAAGCATCACTGGGTCCAAAACAAGGCGATAGTCAGGGCAGCAGTCCTTCGTAGCCGTCGGGACGCGGGGAACCTCGCAGCAAAGACCTTTGGAACCACGTCGACATACAGGGGTCGCTGAAGTGGCTGGCCGTCCTCCGGAATTTTCACATGAAGCTCCTCACGAACATCTGGCTTGGACCGTCGCCGCTTGATACCGCCCCGAGTTGGGCGCCAACTGAGGTGCCGGGTTTTTAAGAACCCGGTGGTGTCAGGGAATAACACCCGAAGACCTCTGAGTTCCCCCTTGTTTCGGACCACAGAAACACGGAGTCTTCTAGTCGCAGTCAGAGATCAAGTTTTATTGATAGCTACCAAGTAACAGGTGTCCTAGAAGCACGACAAGCACGGGTCATGTGTTCTCAGGAGACTGTTCGTTTTTACAGAACCAGCCTTCTCCTTATATACAAAAATAATAGCTGCAAGCAAGAATTCTTGAGTTTATGATATGGCTATACACATATTTCTACAATAATACAAAGGAGCGAAGTCATGTAGGCAAGCCCGTATTTTAGATGTCCAATTCGTGATAGATTACCTAGCCAGGCCCGGAACTCCCATCAGATATCGGTGAAACCCCAATAAAAGAAGGCACCTCCTAGTCATAAAACTGGCCATAAACAGGGAGCGTGGACAGGTGTGTATGTGTGTAGAAAACATGATCTGTAGGAGGTGAATGGTTTGTGGTATGTTGTGCATTGATGCTATCGTGTTTGGCCACTGGGCGAGGAGCTGCCCAAACAGGTTTGGCTGGAGGCAAGGGAGTCAGTTGGGACAGGTCAGGGAGAAGTCAGGGAAGGCGGACGTGTCCTTTTAGATCAAGCTCGACCTTTAATTGACTTATCATGAGGGCAAGACACAAGATGGATACCGTTTACAAAATGGTGTCTGAGGGGTCGGGACGGAAACTACGATTCGGGGGTGTTAGCATGTCTCGATCATGATGCAAATGCATAGGAATGATGTCCTAATCATTATCGGTTCGTCGATACCAAATTCGTCATGGTATGTTGATGTTTCGGGATACGGGTATCGGACCTCGATACCGGGACAACAGTAGGGTCCAGAATTTCAGAACCACAAGACTTGGAGAATCGCTCGAGACATGACAACTTTTGTGTAAGGGGTCTGGAGGAAGGCTGTGAGGGCCCTGATCTAGAAGCATTCATGGTGGGGTTGTTTGTGACAGTGCTGGGAGAAGATGGTCCGGAGGTGCGACTCAAGAGGGTCCACAGGTTGGGGCCGCAACTCCCGGGGGACTCCAGGAAACCCAGGGATGTTCTGACAAAATCCAGCTCCTTCAAGATCGAATAACTGATTCTTCAAAAGGCACCTGCCATGGACAAAATAACATTTGAAAATGCTTCATGCTGGTTTTTTTAGGACGTGGCCCAAACTACACTATCTTGTTGGCAGCAGTTCAGGACGATCACAGACGCCCTGAAGGAGCGCAAACTAAATTATCGATGGACATATCGTTTTGCCTAGCCTTCTCGTTGGAGAACAGAAACGTTCACTGCACGGAAGTCGAGGAAGCAGCATCCATCCTGGGCATTGAAATCCCCGCTCCTAAAAAATCGAAGGAAGCGGATGGCTCAGGAACAGACTCACAAAGGGAAAGACGCAATGGAGGCCCATGGCTGCAACAAAGAAGAGGCGGCAACAAAACAATGGGTTGAGATATTAAGAATCTCTTTGTCCTGATTACACTTTCCAACGTCAGATACAGACTGGTGAACTCCTATGGCTCTCAAAACCCAAGGAGACCTGACAACCTTTGAAGATGACTAAGTGCTAATCAGATCCCACAGAAGCTTGAGAGGTAGTGCTTGTAAAAGGGTCCTAAGATATAGCTTTTAGTCTTCAAACTGTCAATGATCAATGGCTAATTCTAACTTCATTACAATCAGCTAAGGGGAGGGCTTTGGCGGCGGAATTGGGTCCGCCCCTGGTGATGCTCAAGTCGAGGTTCTCTTCTGAGATTGAGCACCTCAGAGATGAATCTTCTAGTTTATACATGTTGTTATTGAATATGTTCTTATTATCACAGATCTTTTTGATCATTCTCTATGGTCAGGATCGGGTGGGAGGGGGGTCCAGTCTTGGATTCTCACAGGCTGTCTCTGAGGGGCAGAAGCAAGTATAGTTACATAAATAATGTTGGTTAACTGTTTATCTTGGAATGTGAGGGGTCTGAACTCCCCTTATAAGAGGCATAGCATGTAGCATTTTCTACTAGATCATAACGCACAAATAGTGGCCCTGCAAGAAACACACCTACCAAAAAAAGAAGAACAGAGGCTGAGACACAGAGCCTACCCGCAGATTTTTCGATCATCCGCCCACACGGAACACAATGGGGTGGCTATCCTCTTTCACTCCTCTGTTCCATTTCTCCTTCAGGATTCTAAAGCAGATAAAGCAGGGAGATTCCTGATGGTCAGGGTTGAGCTTAGGGGTAGACCATGCACTATTGCAACAGTTTATGCGCCCAATGTGGGGCAACAAGAATTTCTTAATGCATTCCTTGTCTCACTGGAGGGGTTCGCTACAGGGGACATCCTACTGCTGGGAGATTTTAGGTCTATCTGGGATCCGTCACTAGACACTACTCATCCAAATAGGGCAGTAGGGGGGTATTTAACAAGATACTCAAATTGGCAATCCAAGGCTTGGGTCGTATGGACACCTGGAGGGGTCTTCACCCCTCGGCAAGGGACTTCTGCTTTTTCTCTCACCCTCACAGGTCCTACTCCAGGATAGATCACGCCTTCATTAGCCGATCCCTACGTCACATGCTTTCATTTTGCCAGTTCCATCCGATTTACCTCTCAGATCACGCCCCTTTAGAGCTGGTGCTAGATTGGCCACCCCTGCGTGCTAAACACACCAGATGGTATTTCCCTAACTTCCTTAGCAGAGATTGTCTCCTTAGAGATGAATTAAGAAAATCAATCACAGAATTATTTATCCTTAACGACCCAGCAATGACTTCTTTCGCCGGCAATTGGGATGCCTTCAAGGCCGTCATCAGGGGTAAGTGCATTGAACTAGCAACCACATTAATCAAGCATTTGCAATGCAATAGGTCTCACATTCACACACGTTTGAGCTATTGGCATTGTAAATGGCAATGCATTATTATTATAGATTTGGTTTTTAAAACTTAAATAAAAGGCATAGTCATTTACAATGCCAATAGCCTAAACTTGCATAAATGCAAGACCTATTGCATTGCAAATGCTTGTTGCTGATGGTGCAGCGCTTCTGTCCTGAAGCATCGCCAGAGGACCTTAGTAGCACTAAGTTCCTAAAGCATTACTTCCTAGATGATCTTGTATGGTGCCTCTGTGGTCTTATTGTAACTAACTCTCCGGCCAGTTGCTGATTCGCCGGCGAAGACGAAGCGCTGCCCTTTTCCACTGGTTGTTTATAGTTATGATTGGACAAATTGGGCAGCGGAGAGGAATGCAACTTATTGTGGTAGGTTATCAAATGTGTAATATTGTATGGGCTCTCTTCAAGGCGCTGACACAACAAAGTATTCTGATGCTGACATCACTTTCCGTCCTGGATGGGAGAGTCATATTGGGTCCGGAGACAGGTGCTTGAGAGGGGGTCAGCACAGATGACTGAGCAGCGGTGCAGTGGAGGAAAGGAGGTAGCGGGGTGGGAGGGATGCAAATGGTAGAGAAAGGCAGAGGCAAAGTGCAGAAGAGGTACAGAGGCAATGGGTGGAGAGGTACTGTGGCACTGGGAGGAGAGGTACAGAGCGCTGGGTGGAGAGGTACAGAGCAATGGGTGGAGAGGCAGAGAGTGCTGGATGGAGAGGTACAGAGTGCTGGGTGGAGAGGTACAGAGTGCTGGGTGGAGAGGTACAGAGGTGGGTGGAGAGGTACAGAGGTACTGGGTGGAGAGGTACAGAGACGCTGGGTGGAGAGGTACAGAGGCGCTGGGTGGAGAGGTACAGAGGCGCTGGGTGGAGAGGTACAGAGGCGCTGGGTGGGGAGGTACAGAGTGCTAGGTGGAGACGTACAGAGGCACTGGGTGGAGAGGTTGGTGACTGACAGAAGAGAACGTTGGAAGGGTGTCCATATGTCCACATAGAGCCGCTTCCAGGCGCTTTGCGGGCGCGCATACATAAAGATCCACAGTGGCGGTTTGACGGGTGCTTCGACACCCGGCCTCTGGGGATGGCGACCCCGGCTTGGATGGGAGAGAGTCATTTAGGGGTCCGGGGACAGGTGCTTGAGAGGGGGCCAGCGCAAATTAGTGAGTAGCAGGAAATCATGAGTTGGCGACTTTATTTCTGCTGTCCTGAGAGAGGTGCCCTTCCTTCCACTGTGTGACCTCCAGCACTTTAAGTGGGATGAAAGAAAAGGGCGTGGCAGACGTAATTAAGGACGTGGCTCAAAAACATATAAGCTGAAAATCTGTGCTTAGTATAGTGCGCCACCCGAGTGCTGCCTCTGCATCCAGATATATAATACAACAAGTAACATTCACCTACAACAAGTCAGGATTATTGGCTTTGTCAATGGTTCTTAGTTCCATAAGATAAATAAGCAACAACTATGGCTTCATTTTGTAAAATATTAAAAATGCTTCAGTTCTGAATGACGAGGCTGTGAAAGAACTGTAAAGAGCCTCTTTGAAGCCCCACCTACTGAATCCCTGCTCTGCCGTCAGAAGGCACCTATCAGTCCCCTCTGTCCTCAAGAGGGGGTTGTTTGTTAGTACCTGTGACTTCCGGCCTCTGCCCTCTGTAGGCTGGAGAGTCTGTAGTTTCTGTCCATTTATTCGACCCGTGTGCCCGTTTCTTGAACCTGTGTGACCTCACGCCCCTGCCCTCAAAGGGCCTGGAAGACGTGTGTTTGCCGGTCTGTCTCCAGCAGGGGTCCGAGCACAGAAGCAAATGTGGAAAGAAAAAGGGTTGCATTATACACAGATTCCACTGTGCACCACAGTACAACTTTAACCAAGAAAATGAATACTCCCACTGTGCGCCACGGTGCAACTTTAACCAAGAAAATGCATATGCTCTTCACGGTGCAGGGGCAAAAACGGCTAATGCGGTGTAAACAGCACATTACAGGTGACTTCAAACAGCAGTCAGGAACTGAAGGTTGCAACCCTGTCTGCATCGACAGTGCGACTTTAAGGCTGTGCGGGCATTGGCCTCGCAGAGAGCACAAAGGTCAAGGGGCGCCCACTTCATGACAGGCTGAACAGAGATAAAAGCAGCCTGCAGACATATTTGCGTGTGCAGCATTTTCAGGGGATAATTCTAATGGCATGATAACTATGGTGGTTAATGTCTTTCCAGTGTACCGCTACTGGTCTCTTTATATGCTAATCTCCACCAACATGCTCAACCCTCCAGCCTAAACAGAATTTCGCTTCAACCTACCACCAAGGGGAATTTGTCATAGCAGCCTGCAATTCTTGTAAATAGGAAGCGTTGCCGTGTATCTCAAACAGAAACTGAAACTTCTCTGTTAAGGCTCAGAAATTGTTGAAAAACGGCCAGCGAAATCACTTGCTAGTTAATGTTCAGCACGGAGACAACAGCATTCAGTCCGCCGTTTTGGGACAGATTCTCGGCTGTCCTGCAGGTCCGCCGGAGCACAAGCAGGCATCCACATCTGTCATTAGGGCTGATCGCAGCAAAAAGACAGAAGTGGATACCTGCTTGTGCCCCGGAGGGACCGACATAAAAAAACAAGCGCGCTTCGCCTCGCGTTGGCAGCAGGGGGAGGGAGAGAGGAGGGGACCTGCGCCTGCTTCCCTTACATGAACGAGCGCTGACACCATATGTTTGCAAGTTAATTACAAACATATGGTGTCAGCGCTCGAGCCCGCAAGGGAATAGCCACACGTGCACGCATTGCCATTGAAGGCAATGGAACGCGTGCACTGTTGTGGCTTAAAAAGGGGACCGATGACTACAGGTCTCCTCCTATGCAGCGCATGCGCGCTGCGTAGGCGAGACCTAAAAACCAGCGTAAGGTGGAGAGGATACTCCTAGAAGGGGCACTACATACCGCAGAACGGGCCCACAAGGTCAATCCCTCGGTGTAAAACCTACGAAAAGTCACACAGCTAAAAGGAAAATTACAGGCTATCTACACCAATGGGGCGTAAATAACCATCATGCGACTACAAGCCTGAAACTACAAAGGAGGAAATAAGGTGGGATCCCTCCTGGCTAGCCAACTAAGAGCGAGACAGGCGAAAGAATATATAGCACAAATTGTGGGGAAAAAAGGCTCTTTTCGGAACAGTGAAGAGGGGAAAGCTAGAGCTTTTGGCGATTTCTACAGGTCCCTTTACACTGTGGACCCCCTGGCGGTTGAGGACCAGGAGAGATACTTAGAAGCGATCACCCTTCCACAGATCCCAGTCTCCACGAATGAGGACTTATCAGACCTATTTCCGGTGAGGAAGTACAAAGGGCAATAGACTCACTTAAACTGCAAAAAGCACCTGGCCTTGATGCCTTAAATGGCCACTTCTATCGTACCTTTTCCCCCGACCTGGTGCCTTGCTTAGTGTCCTTATTTAACAATATTGCAACCACACAGCAAGTGACCCCGTCTTTGGGGAAGCGCTAATCTCGGTCATCCCCAAACCAGGGAAGGACCACACAAATTGCGCCTCTTACAGGCCTATTGCGCTCCTGAACCTTGATGCCAAATTATACTCTAAAATTCTGGCCACGCGCTTAGAGAATGTCATGCCATATCTCATTAAGCCCGATCAAGCAGGGTTCATTAAGGGGAGGCAAACGCACGACAACCTACGGAGAGTAGTCCACATTAACGAAAAAGTGCAAAAAAAAAGAACAAAAAAGAACATCCCCGCGGCCCTTCTCTCGCTTGACGTGGGGAAGGCCTTTGATCGGGTCGATTGGGCCTTCTTGTCGCGAACAATGAAGAAATTCGGTTTTGACATGGCCTTCATAGGTATGGTACGGGCTAACTACTCTGCTCCTCGATCGCAGGTTCTAGTAAATGGAGTGGCATCGGAGCCCTTTGATCTCTTGCGAGGCACCAGACAGGGTTGCCCGCTTTCCCCCCTCCTATTTTCCCTAAGCACTGAGCCCTTAGTGGAACAAATCAGGGATAATCCCTCTTCGCCGATGACGTGTTGCTTCTAGTCACGAGACCGCTATCCTCTCTCCCGGCCATCCAAAACGAGCTTGCTTCCTTTGAAAAGGCCTCGGGTTTAAAGTTAATCTATCGAAGTTCTATCTCCTTAACTTGACACTGCCCAGGGAATCCATGAGAGCTATGGGGGGACTGGCCCCTTTCCAAAACATGCATAAAGACATTATGTGATTGGGAGTCAAACTCACCCCTAAGATATCGAACCTCTACGGAGCTAACTATCCTCCCTTGCTTCGACAGCTTAAGGCAGACTTGGCCAAGTGGAGAACCTCTTATACTTCCTGGATAGGAAGCATCAATGCAGTTAAAATGAATGTGCTCCCTAGGTTACACTACCTCTTTCAGGGCCTTCCGATACCGGTGGAGAGGACTCTGTTTGGTGATTTTAAAAAGATGATCACTAAATTAATTTCGCAAGGGAAAAGGGCTTGGTTATCCTTCCGGATGCTTACCAAAGAGAGAATGGAAGGGGGATTGGCACTCCCAGACTTCTTTGGCTACTATAGGGTGGCACAACTCCGGGTGATCACAGGCTGGTCGCTTCGCAAATCGGAAAAACTCTGGCTTCACATAGACCGGCAAATTGTGGGCAGAACGATTTGGGACCTCCTTTGGAAGTCAAAACAAAATCATCCTTTAAATGCATACATTAGCACCCCCATGGCCACCACCCTGCGGGTATGTGATGACCTTAACAGATCAATTCCCCTGACCACTTTCCCTTCCCCCTACACCCCTATTCACTTTAACCTAGACTTCCCCCCAGCTCATCAAGAGGGCCCGTTTGAGACTTGGGAGGCCGGGGGTTGTCTTGTGATTTCGGATCTCTTTAAGGGGGAGAAGTTGTTCACCTTTGAGGAATGCACCAAAACTTTTAAGCTTAAGCCCTCTGAAAATTCCACTACATTCAACTTAAACACTGGGTACAGCACCCTCAGCTCAGGCTAACCGCAACCAGAGATCTACTCCCAATTGAAAAAAATTGCGCAGTCGGGGGCTTCCTCGAGGGGGACCATTTCTTTACATTACTCTCTCATACGAACTCTAGTTCCCCGCCTCACACCTAGACATCAAGGGTTCTGAGGTTATCGTCTCTCTACTCCTTTGGGGGAATAACAATGGGGCTCCTTGTATAAAGATGAACACAAATACAACCACTCCATATATCTAAGAGAGGCTCACTATAAAATTATGTATGAATGGTACTTGCACCCCCAGAAGTTGAGCAAAATATTCCCTAACACCTCCGATAGATGTTGGAGAGGTTGTGGTCTCCTGGGAGATTTTAAACACATATTGTGGGACTGCCCTTCCATCCAGGCTTTCTGGAAAGAAATGTTATCCCAAATTAAGACAATACTGGGCTATCCACTTCCCGCTACAATAGAGCACACTCTCTTGGGGATCCGGGACACAAGTCTGAAAGTCAAACAGACGGGGACCACCCTGTGATGTGGTTGTGCTTAGGGGCCGCCAATATGGCAATAGCTGCAGTGTGGAAGAAAATGGAGGCCCCTCCCTAACACAATGGCATGCTCGGGCTATGGCGAGCTCTGGCGATGGAGAGAATGGCAGATATAGTGGAGGACAAAAGAACAGGATTCAACTACACTTGCCCCCCCCCCCCTGGTGGAGTACTTATCTGTAGGTCTGCCCCTCTTCACTTGTGGCCCCAGGTTAAGGGCTCTTCATCTCTTTCATATCTAACTCTAGGGTCAACTGTGACTTTTAAGCGGAGAAACTTGGGGGATCTGGCTCGGGCCCTACCCACGATACCCCATCCACACAACTGACTAACTTTGACTTTGTGATACTGTGATACTATTGTTTGTTTTGTCTTGTTTTTGAGTTGTACGGGTAGAATGGTTCTGGGTGGGAGGCACAAATGCCAACTAGGCAACAAGTCCAACGCTGGGAATTACGCATCAAGATCTTTATTGGTCAATTTCTCCTGCATCCAGATGAAGAACATAATGTTTGTAGGTATCTCAGGTCGAGTCCTAGTACACAAGATAAACATGTTGTTTACCTCTTGATCTGAGAGATATACTGAAACCTCCCATCACTGTTTGTTTTGTATGTGTTTTGCAAAACATTTTGAAATAAACTATATATTTGCATTTGATTACTTGCTGTGTTTATGAAGCAGCGTTAATGGTTTAAATATGGTAGCCAAGATTTCCATGCTAAAAGCATATAAACAGACAGAAGCTTTTACAATGATGGCTATACTGTCATTTGCCTATAATACCTTTGAATACCATCCATAGGGCAGTCTAAGAAAGGCAGAAGAAGGTTAATTAACAAGTCAATAAAGCTGGCCCCTATGTTACTGTACAGCTGGGGGGAGGGGGCATGAGTTCCTGGTGGATGCTTGTGCTACTAATACCTCTCTGGTTTATAATCGCTTTCCTAGGGCTCCCCTTTCTGTTCTTGTATCTCAATTCAGAGCCCTATGTCACAACCACTGCATGTTACTACAGGGGTCTCCAACATTTTCTGTAACAAAAGCCACTAGTAATGTAAAAGTGAGCACCCAATCCAAGAGTGTCAGCAGTGATCAAATTTGTGTGTTGGGCAAGGTTTTCAGCAGTAATGTTAAAAAAAGGCTTTGACAATTTGAACTGACATATTACATATATAGTACAACCTTTACACCAAGGTATAAATATAAGTAACAAATATCTCAATTTCACCAATTTTCTGTAGACATCAGCTTGAGTTGTGAAAATACAAAAACAAATTGTCTTGAATACATGCTTTTAATTTTGGAATACAGGTTGGGCTACACACAGGAGAGCTACTCAGAGGTACCTGGTGAGCTACTGGTTGCTCACAAGCTTCTCATTGGCGACACACCAATGCAGCAGAAGGTTGCAAACAGACTACAGTGAAACTATTGCTTCATTTAGCCTCCTTTGGACATAAAGGGCCAGATGTAGGTAATTCATATTTACCTACTCTTAAATACCGAATTTTACCGATTCGGTATTTAAAAGTCGGTAAATATGAAGGGGGGAGATGTAGGTATTACAGATTCTGTAAATACCGAATCTTTAAGATTCGGTATTTACCGATTCTGTAAATACCGAATCGGTATTGCCCATTGATTCCTATGGGCCTTGAAGCCCATAGGAATCAATGGGCAATACCGATTCTGTAATTACAGAATCGGTAAATACCGAATTTTGCAAGGGTGCAGGGGGTGTCACTTTGACACCCTCTGGCACCCCAAAAATAGGCATGTGCGCCATGTGGCACACAGACATGCCCTAAGGGCATGTCTGTCTGTCACATGGCTAGGTGTGCATGCACACATGTGCATGCACACCTGAATTCGGTATTTTAACACCCAATTGGATTGGGTGGTAAAATACCGAATCTGAAAGGCCTGCGGCACTCAAAGATGTGCTACCTACATGTGCTTTTACAGAATCGGTATTTTTACCGAGTCTGTATTTACCGATTCGGTAATTTTACCAAATCTGTAAATACAGATTCGGTAAAATACCGATTCTGTAAAGCATGCTCCTACATTAGAAAACCCTAATACCGGTCAGAAACGGCCGAAATCGGCCGTTTCCGTCCGGTATTAGGGCTCCTACATCGGGCCCTAGGTCTCTTGTTCCAAATTACAGTATTGCATACAGGAGGTTCTCTATTTAGGTCATCTCCTGTCGAAGGGGGGGGGGGGGTAGGACGCTACACCCAGATAGGATAATTGGTGCAGAACTTCCAGAAACCACTGACTCAATCTGATGTCTGAGCGTGTATTACCAAATGTTTCACTCATTGCTTGCTTTAACATTAAAGGATGTATGCATGCCACTCGCTTCCTTGGACTAATCAGTGTGAAGCTGTCTTTTTGCAATTGAAAAATTATTTATGTAATGCTCCTGCTTTAGGTAACCCTGATTATACCAAATTTGTGCATGGAAAAGATGGTTGCAGCTTGGCACAGACCCATGTAGGAAGATATAAGTCATGCGAATGTATCTCCTCCACATTGGACCCCACTGCGACACAGCAATCTAAAATGTCTGGGTCACAATTTGACCGTTATGATACCGCATGTAGTGGATATATTATTAAACAAAACTCAGATCCAGCACCTGACCAGTGCGAGATTAACCAGATATGAGTTGACTCTTTTTACTCCAAACATCACTCTTAAATGCTGTAACATTTTGAATCCACCCACTGTACTATCCCTCCCCAAGTCGCAAAAGGATGAGAAGCATGATTGCATATTTATTACCGAGGAGGAGACTAAAGGACGGGTAGACCAGACAGATACCCCTATATCTGACCCCCAAGGGGAACTGTTTGTGGATGGTTCATGTTTCAAACTTCCAGATGGCACTAGAACAGCGGCCTATGCAGTTACACCTTGAAAACTGTGGTTGAGTAATGTAAAATACAACAAATGTCAACCCAAGCTGTGGACCTGACAACTCTGACTAGAGCCTGTGAATTAAGTAAAGATTTGACTGTAAATATCTATATAGATAACTAATATGCCTTTGGGCTCGCCCACTCTTTCGGATGACTGTAAAGGAAGGGGCTTTTGACTTCTCAGGGTGCTAAGATACAGCATACGGAACGAATAGTAAAGTTAGAGGATGCCTTGATGTTGCCAAGAAGTGTTGCTACTGTTAAATGTTTTGCCCACAAGAAAAGTGTAGATGAGAAAATACAGGAAAATGCTTTTGCCACGAAAGAGCTAAATGAACAGCCTAATTAGAGTATAGTCTAATTGTTGGACTTGGCCCTTTTGGCAGGTTCACCCCTAAACTTTTTGCTTTTACTGGTGACCTGGTGATGGTGATTTTTGGGTTCTGCGCACTTTCACTGTGTCCCAGTGGAAAGTGCGTGCGCACTTTGAGTGCATGTGGTGAGATAGGCCTGCCCTCCCATAGGAATGCATGGGGAATGTCTGTGTCCCTGGTAGTTCCTGATGCGTGAGGTGTGCATGCTCAAATCTGGTATGTGCGAACTCGTGAGAGTGAATGCTTCGCAATGATGCATGTGGCATGATTGTGTCTTGTGTACAAATGCCACTTCTAGGAGCTGGCATATTAGTGTAAAATATGCCTGGCGTGTGATTGGCTGGAGCTGGCTGGTGAGCCTGGCTCCAGGAAGGCTGGATGGGTCTGCCCGGTGGTGAGTGGGAGATTAGCATGCTGATGGCTGGGGAGGAGTGTACCTGTGTACTGAATGAGGCTGGGTTTTCCCCAGACAATGCTGGCTCCGCCCCCCTGTGGTGCGACTGACGACCCTAGCCCTGCCAGTGAATAGAGGGGAGTGATGAGCACATCAAGGGTGCTCCAAAACCAGCTGCGACTGGCTCCTTCCCCACCCTGCACCCACAGACAAAGGAATGTGGTGTATAAAAATGGGGCTGTGTCCCCACAGAAACTGTTCTCTTCCAGGATCCTGCCAGAGGAGGCTGCTGCTGTTGCTGGGCCAGAGGACCGCCACTTGGACTGTCTCCCTGCCTGGAGACCCAGTGAGCTGGCTCTGGGCCCAGCCTTGCCCCCCCTGCCTACCTAAGGACTTTGCTGGAACTCTGCCCTGCTGAGAGCACCTGGGAGCGCTGTGCTTGTGCTCCCAGCGCCTGGGAGCGCTTTGGGCTTTCTCTGGAGCGCCTCGAAGCGCTTTATTTGCCTTTGGCGCTTGAGAGCGCTCTTATTTGTGGTCCTAGCGCTGGGGAGCGCTTGTGTGCACAGCCGGTGCCCACCCGGCATTTGCCCGCTTTAATTGCCGATTTTGAAGCCCCTGGCGAGTGCCCCCCTCGCCAGGGACCTTGCCGCTATTTTTTTGGTGGCCCCCAGATCGAGTGCCCACCTCGATTTATTGTTTAATTTTGACCAGCCGGTGCCCACCCGGCATTGCCCCTCGAGATTCACCGCCGCCGCCCAGGGTGTCTAGAAACGTTGCCGGGCCGCTGCCAAGTGCGACCCGGAAGTGCCCGCCTCCCTGCTCGGGGCCGCGCTGTCATTGGCGGACACCCGAGGCAGGAAGTCAGGCAAGCTGCAGCAGGACGTGGCCAGGCCTGTAGCAGCCCGGAAGTCCGGCCGGCGGATGGAGCCCGCCCCGCGCTCCTGCACCAGAGGAGGAAGCCGGAAGCTGACTGCCGAGGCTCCCATGTGAAGGGAGAGCCCCGGGGAGAGCGAGAAGGAACCCAGCGTCTTGTCCTCGGCGAGGCTCTCGAGGGTGAGAGAGCCCCGCCCGCGCCCGGCAAGGAGAAGAGCCAAGCTCCGGCCGAGGAAGGAGACCGCCAGCGTCCCCGCCGCCTCAGGAGAGACCAGTCCGGTGAGTGGGGCTCTGTGTCCATTAGGGAAGAGGAGGGCGTCGGGGCACGTTGTCGGTGCCCGCCCCTCCCCTCCATCGCCCGGGCAGTTGTTGTGAAGTCCCTGAGGGTTCCGGGGGCCATTGTCGTTTTTGGAGTCCCCAGGAGGGGGGGCCCCAGCAAAGAAGGCGGCATCAGTGTACTAGAGCCCCCGAGGCTCTTGGAGGCATAAAGGCATCTCGAGTCCCCCGAGAGGGACTCTGACGTCGTGGAGGCAAGTTACTCTGAGAGCCCGAGAGGCTCAGGGGCATTTCTGTTTCACGAGCCCAGAGAGGCTCAAAAGTGCCACAGTTGTTTAGGAGCCCAGAGAGGCTCAAGGGGGCATTTATTGATTTCGAGTCCCCAGAGGGGGGACTCCAACGTTGGTGCCACATTTGTTTAGAGCCCTGAGAGACTCAGGGGGACAGTGTAATTGTTCAGAGCCTGAGAGGCTCCAACGTTGTCCCCACCAGCATTGCTCCCCAGTTGCCCAGCACTTTGTGGGCAACTGCCACGTTTAGGCCCCCTGACACTGGGACACAGGGCGTCCTAGCCCCAACAAGGCCAGTTGGCCTAGGGACAGTCACAGGTGGTGACTTATGTGAGTTTGGCGCAATTGTTCTCTTGCTGCACCTCTGAATGTGTTTTTATGCGTCATGTGCCTTGTTCTTACACCTCTGGATGTATTGTTGATGCATCATGTGTTTTCCTTCCTTACACCGCTGAATGTATGTTTATGCATCATGTGTCATGTGCTTACACCCCTACAGGTATTGTGATACTTAGGTGGTTGTTTTTCTCCTAGTGCAGGTGGTGCTAGTGAGGTCCTGGTTACCAGTGATTACTGGTGGTGTACTTTAGGTTCTAATTTGTGCTACAGTAATTTTATATTCTAACTTCTAAGTGCTATTTCTAAAAAGTGTTACTTCTAAAAGTGCTGAATCCTGACAGTGGTCCAGGTGGCCCTGTCTTGTACATATCCCCTGTAAATTCTGCCTGTGGGCACATTGTAAAGTGTGTGTTTTATCTAATGTGTTTTGGTGTAATACAAAGGCTATTTACATATAACCTTGTGTGGAGTTTCCTTTGTGGTGGGCCTGGGTGTTGTTGCTGGGGTGCGTGCGCAAATACTTAACTCACATCGCCTCCGAGTTTAGCCTTGCTGCTCGCGCCACGTTACCTAGAGGGTGAGCAGGGGTTATCTTGGCGTGTAACTCCCTTGCCCTGACTTAGGAGTGGTGGTCTCTGATTGACTTTGGCGAAAGCCCTGACCAGCCAGGGATCCCATTTCTAACACTAATGTATGTTGTAGGGACAGCTAGATGGATATCAGAAGTGCTTATGTTTAATCAATCTAGATTGCGTTAGGGAAACACAGGAAGAAGGTACGGAGGAAGAGAAGCAATAGTCGAAAAGACATAGGTGTCAGGCTGCAACAGGATGTTGGATAGATCTGTCATAAAAGCAAAGATGAATGCTTCCAAATTGTTATGTTAATGCTATTGTTGCCATGGCCCACAGTCTAGCCCACAGCAGGGCTAAAGGAATAGTGGCCACGTCAGATCATATATGGTTCAATGATTTGATTCCCAGGGTGGCAGAGTTCTATGTCAAGAGATGCATGATGTGCACTACTTACAACACAGAAAAAGGTAATCTGTTTCAGCAGGTCATTTTGCACCCCTAGAACTGCCCTTTCAGGTCTTGCAACCGTTTGAGGTGGTTATGGGGAGGCCAGCAAATGTATAGGGTATACCAAGATCAAAGAAATTCTCTGACTTTGAACATACTTTGCTTGTCAATTACTGTGACCAATTGACTAAAGATTTGCATTTGACTGATTCACAGGTGAAGGCCAGTCTCCCTCCTAGTCACAAGCTGAGACCTACAGACTGTGTCTTCACCCACCACTTTGAGAGGAAGTCCATCCTTGAGCCATGTTGGAAGGGTCCCGTGCAAATTCTCTTTGCCACCCAGACTGGTGCTAAGTGCACAGGACATTGACACTGGATCCATGCCAGTGACATGGAGAAAACAAGCGCCATTCCCTTTGCCATATGATCAGTGGGAATAAGAGGAATACCTGATTTTTAATGTGATCAGATCTCTCAGCAAGTGCTATTTGGGGATGGTGATCTTTTGATACAAGGTGAGGTGGTGCCATTGGAACAAGAACTTGCTGTCATCGTGCCTGATCCAGATGAACAGATTCTGACATTGTTCAGCCCTGATACAAATTGCGGCCAATGGCTGAAAAGAACTATAGACTTTGATCGAAGAAACCATCTCTGGAGATGTAGCAAGCCATATCGGTGGTCAAGACCGCCAACAGAAGTAAACCCCTGCCTCGCATCCACTACCTCTCACAAGCTATAATCACTGACTCCTACTAACACACTACCACTCCTTCCCTAGTCGTTTACACTAACTTTCATCTATTCATCCAGACAGCTCACTAGTACTGTGGAAACAAACTTTAGATAATAGTGAGGGCACCCATTTTGTATAACCTGATATTGTGATAGTCCAATGATTATGGGAATTGTAGACAAAATGTGCTTGAACTCATGTAACACTGCTGGTAGACAGTTTGTACATTGCCAGGAAGCTGCTGGTTTGAGCAAGAGAGTACCTTTCCATGTTACTGCATTCTGCCTGCTTGCCTTAGCAACAGGCCCAGTAGGCCTCAGAAGCACAGTGTAATATGCATAGAATAATGTGGACCTTTCTGATTGGTCAGTATTTATTGGTTGTGCTTGGACACAATGTAACTGTCGAACTCTAGACATAAGGGGCTTGTCATGTACACATTAGGTGGATTCCAGACCTATTCTTGTGTAACATTGTACTGTAATTTTCCAATCGTGATGTATTTCGCAACCACCTGCCGTAATATAATGCCCCGGCCCATCTCTTGTTACACATGAGATATTGTAGCGAAACTTGTGGTTTAAGACTTTATATTCTTGTGCCTTACTTCTGCTTATTTGAGCATTCAGTAACCTAACTGGTGCTCCCGTGCATGAAATAAACCTCTTTATTTTATTCAGGTGTTGTGACAGTTTCTTTCTGAGTCTGTGTACATTTTTGGAGTTTTTACAGTACATACAACACAATCTCTTAGTAAAGTCGTCCATGTTTTCCCATTTGGTCGCATGGACCTCTGTTGGGTGATATGAAGTACTTTAAGGGAAAAAAACAATTATACATTTCTAGAATGTGAAGCCAATGTTGACAATAAGGACCAGGAATCGTTGAATATGGTTAAAGGGATTTCACTTTGGATTACCAATCAATCCAGTATATAAGCATGCCAAAAATAAGTTCAAGAGATACAGTAATACAGCATGCAAGCTGAAATATCTCAGTAGATTCAGTCATAATAAAATGAAATCCAGAACAGTGATAGCCACAATAACAAAGAAACAAATTAAAGTGAACAGATGTTCCATAAAGAAACTTCCCCTCTCTCTACTAAACATGAATTGACCTCAGAGATATTTATATCTCTATTTTGAGATCAATGAAGGTGGCATAATAATTAGACTTCAGCAGAAGCCTTGAGAAACAGAAGTCAGTGTTTAGCATAAAGCTTTACACATGAAAGAATAAGGCAAACAGAGAGGTATGTACTTCTCAAAGTCTGAAGGGAATAGCTGCCTTCTAACTGTGAGAATACTGTTGGGCCTGGACCTTTTGGCAGCGTTATACCCAAACGTTTTGGCTTCATCTGCCTATTATTCTGACCTTCTATTTGTTGAGTTTAGGACTCTGCGCACTTTACCACTGCTAATCAGTGCTAAAGTGCATGTGCTCTCACCCCTAAACAAGGTACAATTGCTTTACACCTGTTTGGCATATTTGATTTACTTGTAAGTCCCTTGTACAATGGTATACCATATATCCGGAGCCTGTACATTAAAAGCTACTAGTGGGCCTGCAGCACTGCTTGTGCCACCTAATGACATAGCCTTTCAAGCCTGCCCCCGCAGGGCCTGATAGCGCAGTTTACCGCCACTTCAACTTGCCATTTAAAACTACTACCAATCCGTAAACTCCCCACTTTTCTACACGTAGCTCAACCCTAATGGGAGGCCCTAGGTAGCCCTATGGGCAGGGCGCTGTGTAAGTAAAAGGTAGGACATGTGCCTTTATGTGGGTCATGTCCTGGTAGTGACAAACAGCCTGTTTCATTTTTCATTGCTGTGAGGCCTAATCCTCTCATAGGCTAGCATTAGGAATTCCCTTATATATTTTCTTAAGTGGTAATTCCTGATCAGAAAGGAGTAGCATTACCATGTTTGGTATGTTTAGAATAGTGGTGATAAATCCTACTTACTGATGTAGTTGGATTTTTCATTACTATTTTAGAAATGCCACTTTTTTAAAAGTGGGTCTTTCTCTGTGCTTATTAATCTTTGTGTTTGGTAGCCTGCCTCCAACACACATCTGACCTTGGTGACAGCTATTGGCGCTAGGGTGACCAACCGTCCGTAAATTTCACGGACAGTCCGTAATTTCGGCCGTCTGTCCGTTGTCCGTGAAGGATTCTTTAACGGACGCCATTTGTGCGTCATTTTAACAGGGCACCGGTTGCCCCACCCTAAAGCCGGCACAGCTTGCCCCCACCTCCCTTCTTGACTCCGATGCTGCACCAAAGCTCCTCAGATACTCAGCAGCATTGGAGAGGCACAGCGGGATGGCAACCCTCACACCTCCAGCCCTTGATGACCTGTTAAGAGGTGCTTCGAAGGTGACTGAGAGGGAGGGGCTGCAGGTTCAGGAGCAGCGACATCTCTATTCACATGCAAACAGCCCTGAATGCGTCATGTCTCTGCTATTTAGAGGGGGCTCACACATTCCATTTCTACCCAGGGCCCTAAACATCCTAGACTCGGCCAGATTACACCCCTGATTACACCGAGGCAGCACGTGCTTCTCTTCACCGAGCTTAATTACTGTCACTGAATTGTAAGCAAACCTCGGTTCTTCAAACATGCAGTCTATAATGTAATACAATAAAGAAATGGCACAATCACACCCACACTGATTAACAAAGTATGGAGGACAATCAGTTCAATCTGTTCTCTCGGAGTATCTCCTGTAAGTACTGTATATCACTGTGGGGGATGGCATTTTGGACAGAGAGCCTGTCTTCTCGTTGTCTTGTGCATGAGGGGGCGAGGAGCCCCAGATGATACTACAATACTGCATGTCCACCCCTGTGCCCACCCTGGTGGGTCCTGTTCCCTCTCCTGTCCTCCCCTCAGTGATGGCTCCAGTCCACCCCCGCCTGTGATGGCTCCTGTCCCCCTATGTTGTGGCTCCAGTCCACCCCCGCCTGTGATGGCTCTTGTCCCCCCCTGTGGTGGATCCTGTCTCA
Organism: Lissotriton helveticus; assembly: GCF_964261635.1. Lineage (NCBI taxonomy): Eukaryota > Metazoa > Chordata > Amphibia > Caudata > Salamandridae > Lissotriton > Lissotriton helveticus. The sequence goes on from NC_136057.1 coordinate 1,614,203,253, forward strand.
GCCCTGGGTGGCTTCTGTCCCAGTCCTGGAACGGCCCCTGCAGCGAGGGTGAAGTTCTTGATGGGCCTTTTCTCAAAAGGGCTCAGCTCAAAATTAATATGGAAAGGTGGGTAAGTAAGTGAAGGGATGGGTGAATGGCTGGATGAATTAGTGAAAGGGTGAATGGATGAATGAAAGATTGAATACATGGATAATGAGAGAGGATGGATGGATTGATGAGTGAGGGGAAGGATGGAGAGAAACTGTAAATAGCTGGATGTATGGGTGGAAGGGTAGCTGGATGATGGATGAGGGGAAAGATGGATGAGGGGAAGGATGATGGATGAGGAGAAGGATGGATGGGGGAGGGAAGGATGGATGGATGGGTGAGGGGAAGGATGGATGATGGATGAAAGGAAGGATGGATGAGGGGAGGGATGGATGGATGAGGGGAAGGATGGATGGATGAGGGGAAGGATGGATGGATGAGGGGATGGATGGATGGATGAGGGGACGGATGGATGAGGGGAAAGAAGGATGGATGGATGAGGGGAAGGATGGATGGATGAGGGGATGGATGGATGGATGAGGGGAAGGATGGATGGATGAGGGGAAGGATGGATGGATGAGGGGAAGGATGGATGGATGAGGGGATGGATGGAGGGCAAGGATGGATGGATGGGTGGGTGAAAGGATGGATGGATGGATGATGAGGGGAAGGAAGGATGGATGGATGATGAGGGGAAGGATGGATGGATGGATGAGGGGATGGATGGATGGATGAGGGGATGGATGGAGGGGAAGGATGGATGAATGGGTGGGTGAAAGGATGGATGATGAGGGGAAGGATGGATGATGAGGGGAAGGATGGATGATGAGGGGAAGGATGGATGGATGATGAGGGGAAGGATGGATGATGAGGGGGAAGGATGGATGGATGGATGATGAGGGGAAGGATGGATGGATGAGGGGAAGGATGGATGGATGAGGGGATGGATGGATGGATGAGGGAATGGATGGATGGATGAGGGGATGGATGGAGGGGAGAGATGGATGGATGGGTGGGTGAAAGGATGGATGGATGGATGATGAGGGGAAGGATGGATGGATGATGAGGGGAAGGATGGATGGATGATGAGGGGAAGGATGGATGATGAGGGGAAGGATGGATGATGAGGGGAAGGATGGATGGATGATGAGGGGGTTGGGTGAAAGGATGGATGGATGATGGGAAGGGTAGATGGATGGATGATGAGGGGAAGGGTAGATGGATGGATGATGAGGGGGTGGGTGAAAAGGATGGATGGATGATGAGGGAATAAATGGATGATGAGGGGGTGGGTGAAAGGATGGATGGATGATGAGGGGAAGGATGGATGGATGATGAGGGGAAGGATGGATGGATGATGAGTGGGTGGGTAGAAGGATGGATGGATGATGAGGGAAAAGGATGGATGGATGATGAGGGGAAGGATGGATGGATGATGAGGGGAAGGACGGATGGATGGATGATGGGTGGGTGAAAGGATGGATGGATGATAAGTGGGTGGGTGAAAGGATGGATGGATGGATGAGTGGGTGGGTGGATGGTGGGTGGGTGAAAGGATGGATCAGTGGATTGGATGGTGGGTGGGTGAAAGGATGGATGAGTGGGTGGGTGGATGGTGGGTGGATGGTTGCGTGTATGATGGGTGAGTAGGTGGATGAGTGAAATGATAGATGGATTGATAAGTGCAAGGGTGAATGACTGGACATATGAGTGAAAGGGTGGATGTAAGGATGGATGAGTGAGTGAAAGGGAGGGTAGATGGACAAAAGGATGAATAGATGTGTGAAGGAGTGAAATGATAGATGGATGAGTGATAGGGTCAAAGGATGGATTCATGAGTGGATGAGTAGATGGATGAATGGGTGGGTGGATGGATGGATGGAAGGAAGGACGGCTAAGTGAAAGGGTCAATGGAGAGAGAAAGGGAGGATGGATGGATGACTAAAAGAGTGGATGGGTGGAAGGATTAGTAAGTGAAAGGATGGCTGGATTGGTGAAAGGGTAAATGGCTGAATGGATGAGTGAATGGATGGATGGGATGAAGAGTGGATGGATAAGTGTACAGATAGATAGGGTGAAAGGGTAGATGGATGAGGGGATGGATGAAGGGATGGATGAGTGAAAGGATAGGTGGAAGGATACATGATGGATAGGTTTGCAAATGGTTGAATATGTTTGGAAATGGCTGGGCTTACTTATACACTATTGCGTGACCTCTGATGTGTCTGTAAAACGTACCTATTGTCCTGAAGTTTTGTCCTGAATTTTGACCTCTTGTCCTGAATTTGTGTCCTGAATTTTGACCCTTTGTCCTGAATTTTTACACTCACCGTCCTGAATTTGCACCAATGCCAGTTGGTCACCCTAATTGGCGCATACCTTCCAGACAGCCACCACAATAGAAGGGCTGGGTGTCACATGGTATCCATCTGCAGTCATCTGCATACTGATAGTCTTCCTGGGCTGGGAGAGGTCGTTCACACTTTACACTTGTATTGGCTGTGTCCTGCCCTCACACAAAGGGCTGATTTACTCCCCACTGATCGTCTGGAGCCAGGACTGGGTTGAAAGGGATTGGTGAACCAATCCCTTTCAACCCAGCCCTGGCTCCCCACTGATTGCCTGGAGACAGGGCTGGGTTGGGTTGAAAGGGATTGGTGCACCCTAGTATAAGTACTGGGGCACTGACCCAATTTTTTTAGACACTGCGTGGGACTTGTAACCAGACACTGCTGGCTCTACAGCCTGCACATTTCCAGAGGACTGCTATGCTGTCAGGTGGGGCCACCACTGAACAAACTGCTTTGCTGTGTTGGCCTGCTGATTGTTCAGCTGCAGGAGGGACTACCACTTTACTAATCTACCTTAATGTGCTGGCCTGCTGCCCACTCCCTGCTTGTGCTTTGAGTGTTCTCCAATGGCTTGTTGCCTTGCCGCCCTGTTTCTTCAATCTCAGGGCCCTAAAGGATGGCACCACAAACCCCTCTGCCGTGGGACTCTGCCACCTGTGAGTTCAGCAGGATGGTTGTAATTGACTGCTGTTTTGCCTTCAAGGACAGCGCTTGATGCACTTTATCCTGCCCCAAACCGGACGGGCAGACAATTTGGGTGAAGTTCTTCTAATCAGAACATGCCGTGCACTCTATCAATCCCTAGAGCAGTGCCGCATTCTTTGATGACGCGGTACCAGCAATCGCCTTTCGGGACTGACTATACCCGAGCAAGGGGCCCACGCTGCATCGGCAGTGCATGCCAAGTCCGCCGCGCTCCAGCTTAGGTCAGCAACCTGCATTATGGCCAGAGGCGTTGCCTGGGCAATGTGGGAGACTCTGGCCAACATCATTACTGTATTGTTCCTGGCATGAGCCTGCCCCCCCACCCCACACACATCCCATCCCTAGGGGAGATTGCGAGCTCCACTCGAGAGAAACGAAAGCCAGTGTTAGAAGCCAAATACCAAAAAAACCCTGCTCAAATCCAGAGGAGTTCTCTTCTGACGTGGCCCTCTGCTGAGACACCGACTAAAGGTATTGAGGTTCTGCAGCGGAATCGTGCGATCGCAGGCAGCTGGGTTTAAGACGTGGGAGCGAGGTCTCCTGCATGCCTGCAGGCTAGTGCCCCTCCCCCTACGTACTTACCTCGACGAAGGAGCACTGTTCTGTTCCGCCCTCAAAGGGTGGAAAACCTCCAATGAGGACCCCAAGAGTGGCGGGGAACAATCACCATGGATCATTGTGGAATTATAACTATATTTAATGGGACTGCTCTTGTGTTATCAACCTGGGATGGACAAATTGTTATTACTGTTTGCGGGATGTTTGCAGGACTCTTTTTAGATTTAGTGAGGTTCTGGACCAAGCTGATGTTTGAAAGGCAGTATGGAGTTAGGCTCATGTTGTACTCTCAGCCCCATAAGAACTATAGTTACTTACCTGTAAACTGTGGTTCTCCAGTATTGGTGTCTTTCATAGATTCACATGCTTGAATATCCCCCGTCGTCGAAGTGGGAGTCCCACGGTACATAAAATAGCAGTCATATATGCATGTATACATGAAAATTATAATGAATAAAAATATACATACATATAGTGCTATAAATTGTAAATTCTAAAAGTACCATAGAACATAATAGGCCCATTGAAAAGCCTAAGGGAGAACTCACTTTAGTAGCATATCAGTGTCATTATGTGTTGGTTCACATTCCAGCCAATCAGGCTGTAGCCTCCTCTAGAACCTTCTCCTCAGAAGCCCAAGTCCTCAGATTTTCGTAGCACAGAGTAAGTAAAAGTGCCTGAGGAGAAGAGAGCCTCTGAGGGGAGGATGGGAGGGTCGCATGTGAATCTATGAAAGACACCAATACTGGAGAACCACAGTTTACAGGTAAGTAACTATAGTTCTTCTCCAGTATTAGGGGTGTCTTTCATAGATTCACATGCTTGAATAGAGTAGAAAGCAGTAAAACATCACAGGAGTCATAAAGGTATACATCAAGCAAAGAAGGTAAATATATATGGCAATATGCACTAAATACCAAAACATAATTAGGAAAAAACCTTTATGACTGGAGGCGGGTAGCAACAGAGGCTCACCTTCATTGGAAAAGATTCCGCAGCACCGCTTGACCCACTGCCGCATCCGCGGCGTCTGTTGATTGCAGGCAGTAGTGCTTAGTAAAAGTATGGCTGCTCGACCAAGTAGCAGCTCTGCAGATCTGTCGTAAGGGTACCCCCGCAAAAAGGGCAGCCGAAGTAGACACTGCTCTAGTTGAATGAGCTCGAACAGGAGCAGGAAGGGGCTTTCCAGCCCGTTGGTGGCAGAAGGATATGGTAGAGGATATCCACCTGGTTATAGTCTGCTTGGTAACAGGTTGTCCTTTGCAAGTTGGACCATATGCCACAAACAATTGATCTGATTTTCTGATAGGTGCAGTTCGTTGAATGTAGAATTTGAGACAACGTTTCACATCTAATGAATGCAATGACCGCTCAGCTGGAGTTTGCGGAGCAGGAAAGAAAGTCTTCAGAATTACAGGTTCGTTGAGATGAAAGTCACTGGGAACCTTTGGGATGAACTTAGGATTAGTTCGTAATGTCACAGCCTCGTTGGAGAATTTTAGGAAAGGAGGCTGTATGGTAAACGCCTGGATGTCACTGATGCGTCTTGAGGACGTTAAGGCGAGTAAGAGAGCCACCTTCCACGTGAGAAATTTAAGAGTTGCCGAGTGAATAGGCTCAAAAGGTGGTAGAAGAAGTTGAGACAAGACCAAATTCAAGCGCCAGGCAGGTGGAGGGCGACGGATAGGTGGAAACATCCGAAAAAGGCCCTTGTAAAATTGCTTAATGATCCTTGAAGAACATAAAGATGTGGAACCATCATGGCGGAAACGGGAAATCGCCGCCAGAAACACTTTAAGAGTTGAGTGGGACAGACCCGATTTTGCCAGGGATAAAAAGAAAGGTAAAATTTGTTCAGGTTTTGCAGTCATTGGGTCCAAATCCTTGGTGCGGCACCAGACACAGAAACGCTTCCACTTGAGTTGGTACGTTTTTATGGTGGAGGGTGCGCGAGCCCGCGCTAACACCTCCCTGCAGTCCCTGTCAATAGTTAAACGTGCAAATTCATTGTACTCAGGTTCCAGGCATGGAGTTGAAGGTATGCTGGATCCGGATGACAAATTAGTCCCTGCTGCATCGTGAGGAGGTGCGGTAGAGGATGGAGTGGCAACGGATCGGACTGCGAGAAGAGGAGCAGGTCCGTGAACCATGGACGTCTCGGCCACTTGGGTGCGATCAGGATGATGCGACAAGGTTGGAACCTCATCCTGTGTAACAATCGAGGGATCAGAGGAAGTGGAGGGAAAGCATAGATGAAGTCGTTCGACCAATCGATCGAAAATGCATTCCCGCTCGACTCTCTGTGGGGATGCCGACTTGCAAAGCGTGGGCATTTCCTGTTGACAGCAGTCGCAAAAAGATCCATCCGTGGCTGGCCCCACCGCCGGAAGATGAACTCGACTGTGGGCTGGTTGAGTTCCCACTCGTGATTGTCTGATGATGCTCGGCTGAGAGAATCCGCCAGAACATTGGCCACACCCGGCACGTGAATGGCTGTGAGATGAATTTGACGTTGAATCGCCCAATCCCATATTTCTTGTGCCAGTTGAGAAAGTGGAAGAGACCTCGTGCCGCCCTGCTTGTTGAGGTAGTGCATGCTGGTGGTGTTGTCCGTCCTCACCAGCAAAGTGTGTCCCCGCACTAACCTCTGGAAAGATTTGAGGGCTAAGAAAATCGCCAAGAGTTCCAGACGATTGATGTGCCAAGTTCGTTGTATTGCCGTCCACTTCCCTTTCACAGACATGCCGTCGAGATGCGCTCCCCAGCCTTCGAGAGACGCGTCTGTCGTAAGCGTCAGAGTTGGGGGTTCGTCCTGGAATGAACGGCCCGCAGAAATGTGTGGAGGGTGAGCCCACCACTCCAGCGCTTTCTGTATGCGAGGCGTTAAAAGGACCTTGTCCTCGAATGACCCCGACACCTGTTTCCACTGCCTGTCCAGTTCCTCCTGTAGAGTCCTCATGTGCAATCTGCAATTTGGAATGAGGTGGATGCACGAGGAGGCCATGCCAAGGAATGATTTGAACATTCGGACAGAAACGGACAGTTTTGATTGGAGGAAACGCACCATCTTTATCATGCGGTCCTGTCTTTCCTGGGAAACGAACACTTTTCCCTGCCGAGAATCTAGCAAGGCTCCGAGAAAATTTCTCCGTTGCGATGGTTGAAAGTGTGACTTCTGGCAATTGATTGAAAGCCCCAAGGCGTGGAAAAGGGAGACGCAAACTTGAGTGTGCTGCTCCGTCAGGTGGAAAGTGCTTGCCTTGATGAGGCAGTCGTCCAGGTATGGGTAAAATTGGATACCTTGGAGACGTAGGAAGGCAGCTACGGGGGCCAAGATCTTGGTAAAAACCCTTGGTGCTGAGCGGAGGCCGAATGGCAGGACTTTGAATTGGAAGTGTAGCTGCCCGACCGTGAAGCGGAGATACTTCCTGTGTCTGGGGTGGATTGGCACATGGAAGTAAGCGTCCTGAAGGTCGATTGTGGAATAGAACTCGCTTGGATTGAGAAAATTCAGAATTTGGATCAGAGTTAACATCTGAAAAGTTTTTGAAATTAGAAATTTGTTTAGAGCTCGTAGATCCAATATTGGACGCCATTCCCCCGACTTCTTCATGACTAAGAAAAAGCGGGAATAAAACCCCTTGCCGCGTTGACCTTGCGGCACTAGTTCGATGGCTCCTTTTTTGATCATTAATTTCACCTGGGCCAAAAGGTCCTTGAAATGAGGAGGTGGTGGCCCCGAAGGTGGATGAGTGGGTGGAAATTTTGTGAATTCCAGGGTATGTCCTTTGGTTATAACGTCCAGGACCCATTGGTCGGAGGTGATTGTGGACCATTTGTAAAAGTACTTCGAGATGCGACCTCCAAGATTTACGGTCGGCAAAAGGAAGGGCCTGAGGCAGTCACTGCTTTTTGGTGTTTGATCCACCTCTATAAGTGGATTTCCTTTGGTAAGGTCTGGAGGTGGATTGTCGAGTTTGAGATTGATAGGCGCCCCTTTGTCTGTTATCGTTGTAGGTGTTGAATGAACGATATTGACTTGAGCCACGAAAAGTAGAGGAGCCTCCGCCTCTACCCCGTGCACCCCGAAAGGGCCGTTTCTTGTATTGTAGGGTCGCCAAAGATTTCGCAGTGTCAGTGTCCTTTTTGATCGCCTCAAGGGCATCATCCACATGTTTGCCAAACAATAATTCTCCGTCATACGGTAAATCTAGGACTCTTGCCTGTACTTCTGGACGGAAAGTGGTCGATCGCAGCCAGCCTTGACGCCTCAAGACTGCAGCCCCCGCCAATTGTCGAAACCCCGTGGAGGAAATATCGAGTGCACAATCAATGATTTCGGAAGAAATCAACTCTCCCTCGTGAATAATCGCCTGTGCTTCTGTCCGGATTGCCTCAGGCAGCTGAGGAATCAATGCAGCAACCTCGGACCACATCTGGCGGTCATAACGGCCCAGTATAGCCAGAGTGTTTGCCGCCCTCACCGTAGTAGCCGCCATGGTCGTGAATTTCTTTCCTATGGAATCCAATTTGCGGCCTTCCTGATCAGGTGGAGAGGTGAGTGGCGTTGCCGGATTGCGCATTCTTTTTTGTGCAGCCTGAGTAATTACCGAATCTGCTTTCGGTTGAGACACCAAGCAGGCCGGAGAAGACGCCGGAGCTTTGTATTTCCTGTCCAATCTGGGTAAAACCGCAGGAACAGAATTGGGACGCTCCATCAATTTAAGGCCTTCCTTCCAAATATATTCCACGATTGGTATAGTGTGGGATTGCTTTTGTGATATGTCTTTAAAGTCATATAGAAAGCAGTCACTTTCATGCTGTTGTTGTTCGACTTTGAGATGAAACCGTTTCGTAGCACGGATCATCAAGTTGTGGAAATGTGCCATGTCCACTGGGGGCGAATGTAGAGGCGAGGTGGGCGGAGTGGAAGGTGTTTGAGCCCTATAATCGTCCCACTCAGCCATGTCGGCGTCATTGTTGTCATCAGTATTGTGAGGATCCGGATCCTCGTCGCCAGTGTCAGGACGAGCACCATCCGGTGAAGCAGGTGAAACTGGTGTAGGTGCCTGAGGAAGTTGCGGTTGAGGCTGCGGAGGAGGCAGTGGTGCTGGAGAAGCAGGAGTAGAAGAAGGAAACCTGCGGTTATAATCATCCAGCATGTGCTGAAGGTTCATTACCAAAGATAGAGGTATCTGAGTAACAGGTTCAGAAGGCACCGGTTCGGACGTATCAACAGGAAACAATTCAGTCCCATCTTCGACATTGTCCACCACATCACCCTCGTCACTATATTCCTGGCACTTAATGTTTAAATCCGAAGGACTGGTTGCCTGTTAAAAAAATCCTTCCACTTCTGAATCGTTTCCGGATTCTTCCTCACCAGACTGGAATAATTTGTCTGGAAGACGAGTGCCACTCCTCACAGGACTCAGTTGGATGAGTGGTATGGTCCGCAAAGAAGAAGCAGTAACCACTGTGTAGACGGAAGCCGTTTTTGGTAGAGGTTGGTGCGACGCCAACGAGCCCGTTGGCGTAAATGCGGCACTGTCAGCAACACCCTGAGGCGGGTGCATCGTCGACAAAGAGGCCATCGGCGTCGACTTGGACGGAATTTTCTTCGTCGACGAGGATTTCTTGTCCGTCGACGGGGCCGTCGACGAAAGCGGGGCTTTGTTCGTCGACGAGAGTGGAGCTCTGGCCGTCGACGACGAAGGCGTCGACGGGATGAGAGTCGTCGACGAGGCCGTCGACGAGGCCGTCGACGATGTAGTGCTGGTCGACGGAGGCGCCGTCGACGGGCCCGTCGACGGGGCGCTGGGTGGAGGCTTGGTCTTCGTCGACGGTGTATGCGCCGACGATGGATGCGTCGACGGCTTCGTCGACGGCGGGCCCGTCGACGGGGCGCTGGGTGGAGGCTTGGTCTTCGTCGACGGTGTATGCGCCGACGATGGATGCGTCGACGGCTTCGTCGTCGACGGTCTATCCTTGACGGTCGTCGACGAGATCTTCACCACTGAAGAGATGGGTCTCACCTTCGTGGTCGCCGTCGACGAGGTGGTCGTCGTCGACGTAGCGCTGGCGGACATGGAACATGTCGTCGTCGACGTGGAGGTGGTAGATACGGATTTCGTCGACGCTGAAGACGTCGACGGGCGCGCCCGTCGACGAGCCCGTCGACGAGCCAAAACCAGATTTCTTACTGGTAGGTAAGGCTTTGGGCGCAGACGTCAGAGAACCAGGTCCCGTAGACGTGCCCTGAAGCGAATCCTGTGGGGAGACAATCCTAGAGGACTCCAACAGTCTACTCTTCTTGAGAAAAGGAGAAGGAACCTCGGTCTCAGACCCACGCTTCTGAGAGGACTTTGAAGTAAAAGATGACAGGCTCTCCACATCAGAAACCACAGACTCCGAAGTCTTCAACTTCTGTAGCCACAGAAGGAGACGGGCCTCTCTATCTCTCAGAGTTTTAGGAGGGAAAGTGCGACAGTACTTACAGTTTTTCACCTCATGGTCTGGGTAGAGACAGTAAATGCATTTACTGTGTGGATCTTCGTGGAAAAGGCGCAGTTTACCACATGAAGGGCAGGCTTTAAACAGAGATTTCTTGTTTGAAGACATTTTCTTGAAGAAAAAACAGGTAAAGTTGAAGAAAACTGAGCAGAGCTCAGGGAGACTCCCTTCGCACGACGTGCGGTAGAAAATCTGAGGACTTGGGCTTCTGAGGAGAAGGTTCTAGAGGAGGCTACAGCCTGATTGGCTGGAATGTGATCCAACACATAATGACACTGATATGCTACTAAAGTGAGTTCTCCCTTAGGCTTTTCAATGGGCCTATTATGTTCTATGGTACTTTTAGAATTTACAATTTATAGCACTATATGTATGTATATTTTTTATTCATTATAATTTTCATGTATACATGCATATATGACTGCTATTTTATGTACCGTGGGACTCCCACTTCGACGACGGGGGATATTCAAGCATGTGAATCTATGAAAGACACCCCTAATACTGGAGAAAAAATATTCCCAGAACAATATGTTTCTAGTGTCAGAGAGGATCATATATAATGTCACAATAGATATTTGTGTCTCAGAGGTATTTGGATGATAACCAATTTTGCAATGAGATTCCCATTTTGGCAATACCAAGCGTATTCCTAGGTGGGCATTTGAAAGGGAGATGCTGTAGGACGATGACTGTAAGAAGTACATGATACAGAATAATAAGGAACTTCTACATTTACATACTGAACCTTCAACCATAACAATATTTTGGGATGCATTTAAATCATCAATATGGGCGACATAGCACAGGTACACTCAATACATGAATAAGACCGAAGCAGAGGAATCAATAAGTTGAAAATAGCAGATATTGTGTTTGGAGGTTGAATGTGCTAAAGCCATATACTTGCAGGATACCTCTGAACATGGCATATTCATTACGCTCACAATTTGGAAAACACTATTTGCCTGAAATATGTGAACGTTACTGCTGCTTATCTTACCCAATGCCATAAGGTGCATAAATACAGTGAGACCCTAGGGAAGATATTGACTTATAAAATTAGAAAGCAAAAGGTGGCAGGAAATAAAAAACAATTAGAGAGTAAAATGGGCTGCTGATCCAGCACAAGTATGGTACAATATGAACAGTTTCAGCAGGATCTTTATTTGGAAACAAATTGTTCCTCGGTATGGAGCCATATTGCAGCACATTACCTATGGGTTTACTTGCTCCCAAAAATCTGCCAATTAAAATGACCAAGTGGATCTAGAATAAGTAAGAGGCATTGGTGGCACCTCCAAGTGGTAAGGCCACAGGTGCTGTCATTTTATTGGACCCCCTTTGCCGACACCTACTTCTCACCGGTCAATGGATCCCTGAACACCGATATCATCTTCCACACCACACGCAGAGCTCAATGGAGAAAAGCGTTCCTCACCTTACTCAACGTCTCCACCACCAGGAAATCCGCTCATGGCCTAACACTCTCCATCACACCATCCCAACTCTTCCCAGGCAGAACCACCATTACTATCTACAATAACGGGGTTGTCCTAATTCAATCCACAGACAGGAACCTGGAACTACTCGACAACCTGTTCCCCACTTTCAAAGAGCACCTCTTCAATCCTCGGACCTCCACTCATATCCCACTCCAACTGAACCAGAACACCACACTTCCAACTAGCGTCTCAGAACAACCCACCGCTTCTGACCCTCACAACACGACTCTCTCCCAGCCCACCTCCCCCCCACTTTCCCCACCCCCGCCACTCGCTGCACTCCTCCCACTCCTAGCCCCCACTCCCCCCTCGACCTCTCCCCCCCACTCTCTGCACTCACGCCACTCCTGGCCCCCACTCCTTCCTCAACATCTCCCCCCCACTCTTTGCACTCAAGCTACTCCTGACCGTCACCCCTCCCTCAACATCTTCCCCACCACTCCCTGCACTCCCGCCACTCCTAGCTCTCACTCCTCCCTCAACCGTTCCCCCCCACTCTTTGCACTCCCGCCACTCCTGGCCCCCACTCCTCCCTCAACATCTCCCCCCCACTCTCACTCCCTTTTACTACACCCCCGCAACAACCAGCCTCCACACGTCTCGCAATTGACTCACCCCTCCCTTCATTGATTCCCTGTCCAATAACACCAACACCGTCACTTATCTTCTCACTCCTCCCCCCCAACATCATTGCTACCTGCGAGAACTCCAACACACTCACTAACACCCCCAAATCCAAATCCATTTCCAATCACCTCAATAACACCCCCACCCCTTCCCCCCATGCTCCAGTCGCTCAGACACGTGCTCTCCCTCTGTGCCCCCCCCCAACTCCTTACCCAACTGCACACTGGACACAATCATGACCACCCTCCTCCAAGTGAAAGAAGAACTCCACACCCTCAAAGAGTTACTCCTCACGCACCCCAGACACCCCCCTCTCACCACCACTCCTCAACGAAACAACAACCCCCCTCACATCCTACTCACCCCTCACATTGGACCTCTATCCCCTCTCGCAATACCGCCAACCGCCCCCAGCGCACTATCAAGACACATCCTACACACCCCTTACATTGGACCTCTATCCCCTCTCGCAATACCTCCAACCGCCCCCAGCGCACTATCAAGACTCTCTCGGACCTCGACATACATACCCTACTCCGCACTTATGTCCCGGAAACCCAAAACGTCTTAGCCACCACACACCTGTCCATTCCTACGATTCTTTCCAACCATCTCAGACACCCCACGCATAACAACAGAGGCTCCGTGCCCAACAACCTCACTAAAGTCCCTCTCACTATAAACCCCTCCTCCTCCCCTTGCACCCCCAGACTCAAATGCACACTTCTCAACTGTAGATCGGCCCAAGAACACTCGTCGGAGGTCGCTGACCTCATCATGTATCTGGACCTTGACCTAGCCATCCTAACTGAAACTTGGCTAACTGAATCCTCTACTCCTATCATGGATATCCTAGTCCCCCCCAACTACTGCATCATTAGACTTGACAGGTCCAACAAGACAGGCGGCGGAATCTCATGCATTTACAAGAGCAACCTCTCAATTAATAAAGTCACCGCCCCTTCTCTTATCTCCTGTGAATACTTCTGCCTTGATGTCATCAGTGAAAACAAACCTGTATGCTCACTACACATCATTTACCACCCTCCTGGGGACAAACTCATCTTCTCCCAACAACTCATGGACACAATGTCAATCAACTCAGGACGGCAAAACACACAAATCTACCTTGGCGATTACAATCTTCACTGGAATGACTGCAGTGACGCAGTGGTTAATAGCCTCAAAACTTTCCTTAACGCTTCTGACCTCACACAAATATGCAACAGCCCGACACATGACAAAGGCTCTATCCTCGACCTTGTCATCTCCAAAGAAGGCACTACTCAACTTGATTCAATCCAACCTTGTGACTGGTCAGACCACCATATTGTCACATTCTTCATCAAGGAAAAAGTTAAACGTATCCCGGTCCAATACTCCATGCCCAAAGTTTGGAAAAGAGACCTGAGGAAACTCCATACAAACTCTTTACCCCCTAACAGCTGCAATCTCCTACTCCCCCCTACCGACGTTACTGACGTTCAGTACTTAACGGACCACTATCTCAACACCATGGCCTCAATAATCAATGAGGCTGCACCGATGCAACTGAAAAGAGTCTCCACCAAGATCTCCAACCCCTGGTACAACGGGAGTCTCAATGAAGACAGGCGGGCTATGCGAATGGCAGAGCGCACCTGGAGATCTGTTCCCTCGGCACTGCACCTAAAAATTCTGAAGAAAAAGAGAAACGCCTACTTCAGGAAAATAAAACGCTCAAAATCAGAATTCTTCAGACTTCAGCTCGACCAAGCAAAAAAATGTCCAAGTAAACTGTTCGAGCTAATCCGATCACAATCTAAGGAACAACCCCCAACTGCTGACATTATGGGCACTGCTCCTTCCTGTGAAGATTTCTCTGCTTTCTTTAACAAAAAAAACGGACAACATAAGGAGCGATCTCCTCATTGACGCAAGCCTTTACTCAAAGCCCCACTGCATAACACCCAATGAACTAAAAAACAATGCAACATGGTCATCCTTTGACACCTACTCTGAAGAAGAAATTGACAGAGTACTCAGCACCCTGAAACCATCCAACCACCTCACTGACCCTCTTCCTGCTAACGCTGTAAAAGACTTCACCCCTTTGCTCCTCCCACTCTGGACTAAAATTATCAATAGCTCACTTCAACAAGGAACCATCCCTGACTCCCTCAAAGTTGGACAAGCGACACCTTTACTGAAGAAACCAACAGCCGACCCCACTGATCTAAACAACTACCGTCCGATTACCAACATTCCCTCTCTCGCCAAACTGTTGAAAAAATGCGTCCAACTACAACTGACAAAGCACATAGAACAGTCTGATCTCCTCAACCCTCATCAATCAGGCTTCCGAGCAGGGCACAGCACTGAAACCGCTATGACTCACATAATTGACGACGCCCTCCAAATTTTAGATCAAAATGATACCTGCCTCCACATCCTTCTTGACCTCTCTTCAGCATTCGACACGGTGAAACATGAGAACTTACTCGAACTCTTAAAAACAAGAATGGGTCTCTCTGGGACTGTTCTTCAGTGGTTCACTTCCTTTCTACACAACCGGACTCAAAAATTCAAGAGCAAAAACTTGATGTCCTCTTCAGTACCTGTTACGTTAGGTGTCCCCCAAGGTTCATGCCTATCCCCCACTTTATTCAACTTAGTTATGAAACCACTCACCACCCTGCTACAAGCATCCAATGTACACTTTCACATGTACGCCGATGACACTCAACTATATCTCAAGTTACAATCCCCCAAAGACATCATGCATCTGAACTCAACGATCAGAAGCACCCAATCTTGGCTGGCCGATAACCACCTCAAACTCAATGCTATGAAAACTGAGTTCCTCCTGATCTCACCTCCCACGAAAATATCCACCACACAAACATGGCTTAAGCACCTAACAGCACTCAATGTCCAACCGACCATCGTGGATTCAGCAAAATCCTTAGGCATAACACTTGACACCAACCTCAACATGCAGCAGCATATCAGCAAGGTAACTAAGGGGGCGAACTTCCAAATAAATACCTTGAGGAAACTTAAACCCTTCCTCCCAGCCAAAGACTTCCAAACTGCAGTACAAGCACTAGTCATCCCTCGCATAGACTACGGCAGCGTGGCCCTCTGCGGCCTCCCTCTAACTACAACTGCACCCCTCAGAGCTTCACTAAACGCGGCAGATAGACTCATCACTGGATCTAAAAAACATTCGCATATCTCCCCTGACTTTAAAGCCCTGAACTGGTTGCCTCTTGAAGCCAGAATACAGCTGAAAATTGCCTGCATGACGCACAAGGCTATACACCTGAAATCACCCGGCTACCTCACACAGAAGTTGACAATTTCCGGTGGGTCCAGAACCACCAGAAGTACAAACAATCTTCTGCTGAAGCCTCGAAGATTCCGGAAGGAAAAAACCTACACACGCTCCTTCTCAGGAATGGCGCCCAGGATCTGGAACTCACTCCCTCCTGAAACCAGACTCATCTCCTCCACTCTTCTTTTTAAGAAAGAAGTCAAAAGTATCCTCATGGCTAAATACACTTGAACTACTGCGTTTGATTTACTCTGCGTCGATCAGTATTACCGGTCCTATTCCTAGGCACATGTGTTTTACTTTTTTTTTTTTTTTTAGCTACCTAATTGTTCATGCTCCCTCATATCTGTATTATTTGTGATATTTGTACTATTTACATTGATTTGATGACCTACCTTCCCACTATGCCATGCTACCTCATATCTGTACTATCTGTAATAGTTGTACTATTTACACTAACGTGATTACCTAACCTCCTACTATGCTCCCTCGTTTCCCTACCCTGGCACTTGCCTGTGTAAAGCGCTCTGTTATCTGCAAAGATCTTGTTCGCGCTATATAAAACTTTCAAAATAAAAATAAATAAATCACCCCCAATGTTTTGACCTCAGTGCCAGTGTTCTGACCTGTAAAATGTGTGTTTAACTGGCTTATACCCACTTGACATAGGTTAACTTACATATCATCCACTAGCATGTGGTACCAGGGGTATCCAGGGCCTGTAAGTTAAAGTGCCATTTGCAGACTGCAGCACTTATTGTGCTACCATAGGGGTGACAAAGTAAAAGCATGTCTCTCAGCCTGCCACTGCTGACTGGTTGAGCAGTTTTAAACTTCTAACTTGACCGTACCATTTAAAGTAATGGCAAAGCCCAAACCTTCCTTTTTAACATATGTAAGTCACCCCTAAGGTAGGCCTAATGAGCTGTACGTCAGGGTGCTATGTATTAGAAAGTAAAGCATGTCTTTTTATATGTCCTAAAGCACAAGTCACTTACCTTTGGTAATGATATATCTGTAAGAAACAGTAGTTAGTGTTAGATTCCTTACCTTAGAATATCCCCAGGCGTCAGACTGGATCCGGAAAGTTTTGCTTAGCAGTACACCTGCGCGTCGGTAGGCGTCGTCTGCGGCTCCGCGTCCGTCGTCAGTGTCTTTTGCACCGGGATGACGTCGTCGGAGTACTTAGACACCGCCCTCACGTGCTGACATCAGTTCTTATACACAGCTTTTCCGCGCCAGAAACGCAGAGTGATGATAAAAACCGACACTGGTGCCATGAAACTAGGGCCCTGAAAGGGATGTCCTTAACCCTAGATATCGGTTCGCAGAACGGGGAGGATGGGTGGGGTGGTAAGGAATCTAACACTAACTACTGTTTCTTACAGATATATCGTTACCGAAGGTAAGTAACTTGTTCATCTGAAAGAAACAGGTTAGTGTTAGATTCCTTACCTTAGAATAGATACCCCAGCAATACCAACCCCGGTGGTGGGTCTGCGAACCAATGATCACACCAGAAAGTCCTGGAGAACAGAACGGCCGAAAAAGGCATCTCTCCGGACTTGGCTGTCCAGGCAGTAGTGTCTAGCAAACGTGTGCAGGGAGGCCCACGTAGCTGCCTGACAGATGTCCTGCAAGGGGACTCCCCGACCCAGGGCAGTAGTAGCCGCCGTGGCCCGAGTGGAATGTGCACGCAGCCCCACAGGAGGCTCCTTTTTAGCCAGTGAATAACAAGCCTTTATGCACAAAACAACCCACCGAGAAATGGTTCGTTTGTGCACCGCCCGTCCCTTCTTAGCGCCCATGTAACCAACAGGGAGGGATGCCTGGCTGCCAGAATCACATCACAGACTTCAGGAGGCAAGTCAAATGGCCTCAACTGTCGCTGCTTAATCTCCACGCATGGAGGTGGAGACTGGACAGGTTCGGGTGGAGAAACGTCCCCTGCTGCGGCGACAGAAGGTCCTCCTGAAGAGGCAGACGAATCGGGGGATCGACTGACATGCTGAGTAGCTCGGGATACCATTATCTTCGTGCCCAGTCCAGAGCCACAAGGATGACTTGGGCCCGGTCGCGCCTGATCTTCTTCAGCACTCTGGGCAGAAGTGGTATTGGCGGAAAGGCGTAAAATAGACCGCAGCTCCACTCTCGACGAAAAGCGTCTCCGAGCGAGTGCCGCCTTGGAAATTCCAACGCGCAGAGCTGATGACATTGTTCGTTCTCTTCGGTGGTGAATAAATCTAACCAAGGCTCTCCCCATCTCTGAAAGAGGCCTTGCGCCACGTCCGAGTTCAGACGCAATTCGTGATCCATCATGCACTGGCCGCTGAGTTCGTCCACCCTGGCGTTCAGGAACCTGCCAGGTGTTGAACCATCAGGGTGACGCCCTGGTTTTCAAGCCATTGCCAGAGGCGCAGAGCCTCCTGACAAAGGGTCCACGACCCCACCCCGCCCTGTTTGTTGCAGTACCACATGGCCAAGGTGTTGTCTGTGAACACCTGCACTACACTTCCCCGGACAGAGGGAAGGAGTGCCTTCAGTGCAAGTCGGATCGCCCGCAACCCCAGAAGGTTCATATGGAGCCGGGACTCCGCCGGAGACCAGAGGCCTCTGATCTCCGCCTCTCCCATGTAGCCCCCCCAGCCCAGGAGGG
This sequence comes from Lissotriton helveticus, assembly GCF_964261635.1. NCBI lineage: Eukaryota > Metazoa > Chordata > Amphibia > Caudata > Salamandridae > Lissotriton > Lissotriton helveticus. Next base: position 1,614,221,512 of record NC_136057.1, read on the forward strand.
ACGCATCCGTCACTACTACGTGCTCTGATTGGGGTAGGGAGAGGGATCTGTCGCTGACCCAATTGCGGTCCGTGAGTCACCACTGCAACCGTCTCGCAGTGCCCTCTGAGATCAGGACGTGGTCGGACAGGTTGCCCTAATGCTGGGCCCACTGAAACTTCAGGTCCCACAGCAGAGCCCGCATCCGCCACCTGGTGTGATGCACCAGAAGGATGCAGGAGGCCATCAGCCCCAGAAGCCGCAGCGTCAACCTGACCGAGACTCGGAATAAAGGCTGAAAGATCATACACAGAGCCATAATATCCCGAACCCGCTGTTCGGGAGGATAAACCCGAAACTGTGCCAAATCCAGAACCGCTCCGATGAAGAGGAGCTTCTGAGAGGGACACAGGTGGGACTTTGGCACATTGATGGAGAACCACAGCAGTTGCAGGAGGTCGGCCGTAGTCTGGAGGTGGCTGACGACTGTCTGGGGCGAGCCCGCCTTCATCAACCAGTCGTCGAGATAGGGGAAGACTGGCACCCCTAATCTGCGCAGATGAGCTGCGACCACCGCCATCACTTTCGTGAACACCCGAGGGGCGCTGGTAAGACCGAAGGGGAGCACGGTAAACTGGAAGTGGTCGCGGCCTACCGTGAACCGCAGGTAACGCCGGTGGGCCGGCAGGACGGGGATGTGAAAATATGCGTCCTGCAAGTCCAACGCTACCATCCAGTCTTCTGGGTCTAGGGCAGCTAAGATCTGAGCCAAAGTCTGCCTCTTGAACTTCTCATTCTGGAGGAAGCCGTTGATGTTCCGCAGGTCCAAGATAGGGCATAGGCCCCCTTTGCTCTTCTTGGGAACCAGAAAGTAGTGGGAGTAACAACCACACCCTACTTCTGGCCCAGGAACACGCTCGATGGCCCCCTTGGCCAAGAGGGCCATAACTTCCTCTTGCAGAAGTTGCAAGTGATCCACCGACACGCAGTGGTACTGCGGTGGCATGGCTGGAGGGGTCGCCTCGAAGGGGAGGGAGTAGCCCCTTCGGACGATTTGCAGCACCCACATGTCCGATGTGATGGAGCGCCAGTAGAGGAGGTGATGGCGAACCCTGCCCCCCACTGGCGTTGAATGGGCCTGAAAGCTCGGACTAGGAAGGCTTTGAGGCGGATGCTGCGGGGGTGGATGTGGACTGGCCTCGCCTCTGTCCCCTGGCACCGCCACGGAGCTTACCACGTCCGCTGCCGCGCTGGATGTTAGTCTGCGGGCCGAGGCTGGCAGGACGTGAGGGGGCGCCCCTTCCATGGCCACGAAAGGAGCGAAAGGCAGAAGTTTGCTGGCGCTGGCCAGACAGGCCCAAGGACTTGGCCGTAGTCCTGGAGTCCTTGAAACGCTCAAGCGCACTGTCTGCCTTGTCGCCAAAGAGGCGACGGCCATCAAACGGCATGTCCATGAGGGAATTCTGGACATCAGCCGAAAAGTTGGCGGACCTCAGCCAGGCGTGGCGGCGAACCGCCACCGTCGTGGAAATTGCCCTGCCCAGCGAGTCCGTGGTATCCAGCCCACCTCGGATAGAGTACCGTGCTGCATCCCGCCCTTCCGCAAGGGCTTGAGCGAGTTTGACCCGGGCCTCCTCCGGGCAAGCTGGCAGCACGTCCACGGCCGTGTCCCACAGAGAGTGGGTATAACAGCCCAAAAGGCAAGCGGTGCTGACCGACCGCAACCCCAAACTAAGTGAGAACAGCTTCTTACTGAAATGCTCATACCTTTTGGATTCCCGATCAGGTGGAGCAGTCGGGAATGCGGTCTGGGAGTTAGAGGCCTGGATAACCAGACTCTCGGGGTGGGGTGGGTGGACAGGAAGCTAGGGTCGCCCGGGGCCGGGCGGTGGCGCCTGGCCACGTTCCGATCTACAGGAGGACCTGTAGCAGGCCTGGAACAAGTGCCCAACAGAACGTCGGTAAGGGCCTCATTAAACGGCAGTAGAAGCTCCGAAGAGCTTGCCTGCAGTTTAAGGATCTCGGTGAGGAGGTTAGTCCTCACGGCCGCGACGGGGAGCTTAAGACCCAAGGCCTTGGCCGCCCTCGTCAGCACCACGCTGTAAGCAGCCCCCTCCTCCGTAGCCACGGTAGGAGGGGAGACAAAGCCAGTGACGGGCGAAGTGTCCAATCCACTGGCCTCCCCTAGATCCACTGCCCAGTCCTGATACGACTGGCACTCTCGTGCCAGAGGGTCCTCAGACCCCTCCCAATCCTCCTCGTCTCCCATCTCCTGGTAGTCAGGTGCAAGGGATGGGGCCGGATCATAGATGAATTGCTCTTCTCTCGGCGTCGAACAACGCCGGTCCGACGCCAGATCCGGACCGAGGGAGGGACCGGGGACGACGTTGTCCGGGGGCGACACCCTGGGGGTCAGCGCCGGTGGAGGGGTCGTAAGGTCGACCAGCGGCGACCCGGATCCGGTGGGGCCCTGCGGCGTTGGGACCGAAGTTGTCGACGGCGCCGGGGCCGAAGCACCCGGCCCACTTGGGCTCGCAGTCGGGGCCGCGGGGCACGAAGGCGCCACAGCGGGACCCGACGGAGAAGAGAGCGACCTCATGGCCATGAGGAAGGCATCGATCTCCTCCGGCGTCGCGTTCAGCCCAGGGACCGGCGGGTATGGGGCTGCCAGCGGCGCCTGCGGCTCCGGCGGAACCGAGTGGGCGGTGTCGCCCGAACCCCCGGCCGCATCGTGTGAGCGTCGGGGGGAGTCGGAAGAGCGATGTCCTCTCTTCGACTTCTTGTGCCTCTTGCCTGAGGACTTGGAGCCCGACGAATTGTGTTGACTCGCCGAGCTGCGATAACTGTGGCCCCGCGACCAGTCCTTCGACCTCCTCCTCGACCTGGACTGTGAACGGCGCGGGGCCGACTACCGGAGCTCGAGGCGCTTACGGGACCGCTCCTGCCTAGCCTTCGACGTCAAGGCCCAGCAGTCGGGGCACGACTTGTCGTCGTGGTCGGCCCCAAGGCAATACAGGCACCGACGGTGGGGGTCTGTAACCGACATCAGACGGTTACAGTCAGCACAGGGCTTGAACCCGGGCTTCCCTACCGGCACCGAGAGTCTACCAACTCGAAAAAAGACCCAAAAAGGATCAAAAAAGTTAGTAAAAAAGTACCTAAGGAGTCCTTTTTTTTCTGGATCTGCGCGTGCTGGCGCAGAAAAAAAGAAGAACTGACGTCAGCGCGCGAGGGCGGCGTCTAAGTACTCTGACGACGTCATCCCGGCACCAACGACGCCGACGACGCGCAGGGGTACTGCTACGCAAAACTTTTCAGATCCTGTCTGACGCCTGGGGATATTCTAAGTTAAGGAATTTAACACTAAACTGTTTCTTTCAGATAGTAAAAACACCACATTTTTGTTTTTGCTTTTGAAAGACTAGTAGCCCAATTGACAGGTACAGGGTTATTTACTGACAACTCAGGTATACTAACTTTTGAACGGACTACTACAGTTGGTACTTCAAGGTATTAAAACTATTTTTGCAATAAAACTGCTGTGATGCCTGAGTCACCTTTATGTTATGTTATGTTATGTTATGTTATGTTAAATAGGCTTCTATAGCACATGGCTGCCTCAGCAACGGGGCGTCCCAGCGCTTGCGGACAACCAGACAGAGAGGCACGGCACGGGGAATAAATATTGTATGACAACTTGGGATTCGGTCCCCTAAATGGAGGCGAACAGCCAGGTTTTGATATATTTCCGGAAATGCCAATGATTTTGGATGGCCCGTGCCTCAATGGGAATAGAGTTCCATAGGGCCGGTGCGAGGGACCTAAATGATCGGCCGCTCGCTCTGCACCTACGTACCCTAATGGTACGAGCCAGATGGAGATCAGCAGAACGTAAGGCCCGAGTAGGAAGATAGGGGGAACAGAGGCCCTGAAGTATTTGGGGGCCTGGCCATGTAAAAATTTGTGGGTGAGACAAAGGGTCTTAAATTCAATTCTTTGCTTCACCGGTAACCAATGAAGCCGGCGAAGGAGGTGGGAGGAGTGGCTGTGTTTGGGTATGGCGAAGAGGGTGCGGGCCGCTGCATTTTGAGCCCTCTGGAGCCTTTTAACAACTGACTTGTTAGTACGCACCAGGAGACCATTACAGTAGTCTAAGGGGGAAAGGACCAAAGACTGGACTATAACTTGGCGAGTGGGTGGCTCAAAGAAGCCCAGGATAGGTTTAATGCAGCGTAGGCGGCCGAAACAGGTACCCGCAACCTTCTTTGCATGAGACTCAAAGGAGAGGGAATTATCCATTAGGACACCCAGATTTCTGACAGCCTCTTTGGGAATAGGGGGAGGACCCATCGACGAAGGCCACCACTGGTAGTCCCACTTCTGTGAGTCACGACCCAGCCAGAGTACCTTCCGTTTTAGACGAGTTCAGCTGGAGATAATTATCCGACATCCAGTTTGAAATGGCAAAAACATCTTCCTGAAATTTGGCCTGATCAGGTATAGTGTCTTTGGGGAAAGTGAATATAAGTTGCGTGTCGTCCGCATATGAGATCATTTTGATCTTTCGTTCTCTGGCCAGAAGGGCCAGAGGGCGGACGTACACGTTAAACAACGTGGGGCTGAGGGCAGAGCCCTGAGGGACGCCACACTTCAGGGGGAGCCTGCTGGAGGAGTACGGCGGGCGTGAATCTGAAAGGAACGGTCAGATAGAAGCGACACGAACCAGACCAGAGCCCCGTCTTTGACCCCGATCTCCCCGAGACGTTTGAGCAGGGTCTCATGAGAGACCGTGTCGAACGCCGCGCTCAAATCCAGCAGGATCAGAGCAGAGGTGTTTCCTAGATCTTGTGAGGCCCGCAGTTGTTCCGTGACAGCCATGAGAGCTGACTCCGTGCTATGTCTAGCCCGGAAGCCGTTTTGTGACTCATTCAAGATTCTGATGGATTCCAGGTGATCAGTCAGGATGGTGTTTACATGAGCTTCCATCACCTTGGCCAGGTACGGCAGGAGGGAAATGGGTCTAAAGTTTTCTGGGCGGGAAGGGTCAAGAGTGGGCTTTTTCAACAGGGGGATAACGTTGGCATGCTTCCAAGACCTGGGGATGGCGGAGGATCTTAACGATCTGTTAATCAGTTCCCGTCCTTCATTTAGGGTGGAGTCCTGAAAAAGAAAAAAGGTATTGGGTTAAACTGGATCATCGGGAGATCCAGACTTCACCTTGGTGGCTAAAAAGTCAAGATCTTTATGAGAAATGGGAGGGAGGGTTTGAAGAAGAACGGGGAGATCGGGTGAGTGAATCACTTGGCCCGGAGTGGGAGTGGGCCTTCTGGTTTCCAGTGAGATGTAGATCTCATGAATTTTGTTAGTAAAAAAGTGAGCCAGATCTTCGCACTGCACGTTAGAGGCAATTATATTGCAAGTACCCTCTGGAGCTTTGGTCATATCTTTTATTAGAGAGAAAATGGATTTTGAGGGTTGTAGCTGGAGATAATCAAATTAGTATAGAACGCTGCCTTAGTTTTCCAAATGAGTTTATGATAAGCTTTAGTGGCAGACCTATAACTGATCTTTGCTAAGGTGTCATAGGAACGCCTCCAGGCGCATTCAAGAGTCTTGCAGTGTTTTTTTCTGCCGCTAATGTCTCTGTGTACCATAGATGAGACTGCACACGTTTCGGCCGGGACATTTTATTAGGAATCTGGAGGTCCAGGGAGCTATTAATCCAGTCCCTAAAGGCTATGTCAGCTTCCTCCAGATTATTGGGCCAGTCCGGGTGGGAGGATTTAAGGCTGGCCTCTAACCTGGGGGCGTCCAGTTTGTGCCACGGGTGCCTCCGGAGAGGGAGGGAGGGATTCTAACGGACGATTGCCGTGATACTAATACATATCTGGATCAGAAAGCTATCTGTCCAGGCGAGGGGGAGGGGGGCATGTACTCTGATTCCCTCAATATTAAAGAACACTGGGTCGAGCAAATGGCCTGCTTGGTGAGATGGACCTTTAACCAGCTGGAATAGTTGCCAGGCTTCTGGATCTCCAAGGAAATCTGTGATGTCCTGGGAATCATATCGCTCTAAGTGTAAGTTTAGGTCTCCCAGTATGCTAAAGTTGGATGTCTGCAGGGCCAGGGAAGAGATAATCTGAGGTAGGGCTTCCTGAAAAGCTTTTGTCGCTCCCGGAGGGCGGTAGATGAGGAGGCCCGTGAAAGTGAAGTTATCTGAGATCTTGATCTTAAATTGTGTACATTCACAGTTAGGTATTGTTACTGGAGAGAGGACGCAGGGGAAGGTCGATTTAGCTATCACAGCTAGCCCGCCCCCCCTACCGTTGGGCCTATTCTGTGTGTACATAGCGTATCCTGGGAAAAGGGCCAAGACCGGAATAGCAGTTGCGTCATTCGTGAGCCATGTCTCCGTAAGAAAGAGTATGTCGGGCGACCTATCCTGAAGCATCTCGAGCACATCCTCATGGTGTCTAACCAGGGACCTGCAGTTCAGGCTGTAAGCATTTAGATACGTGGGTTAGGATTTCACAGGGGTTATCGGAGCATCCTCTGTAGCCCTAAAACCGCAGTTGTTACACCTTGCGCCTGGGGTGTCTAAATGCCAGTGTGGGTCAGCGCAAGAGGCCTGTGTACGAAGGGCAAACAGGTCCTCACAGGAATACCGGGACTGATGGACCGTCCGACAGCCAGGGGGTCTGGCGCGAATGGCACGGACGGGCGCAGACGGGCTTGGTTGCGCGGGAGTGCTGGCATGGCGGCTATGAGGGCGCAGGACCCGCCTCTGCCGGTAGTGCGTCACCCTCAAGGGGCTGAGCCAAGGTCTGACAACGCCCTCCACTCAAGCGGCACAAGCCGTGGTGGAACGGGGCACAGACCGGAAGTAAGGAGCAGGTAAGAATGCAGCAAAACGATCCGTCTAAAATATATACAGTTTTTAAAAAAGAAGTAAAGTCTCGAAATGTCTGTAGTCAAATTTCAGAGAAGCACAATACAATTGCCACACCACCGCTCGCTAGCGTCTTACTGAGCTGGCGCGTCCGCTGCGCGGGAGTGCTGACATGGCTGCTATGAGGGCGCAGGACCCGCCTCTGCCGGTAGTGCGTCACCTTCAAGGGGCTGAGCCAAGGTCTGACAACGCCCTCCAGTCAAGGGGCACAAGCCGTGGTGGAACGGGGCACAGACCGGAAGTAAGGAGCAGGTAAGAATGCAGTAAAACGATCCGTCTAAAATATATACAGTTTTAAAAAAAGAAGTAAAGTCTCGAAATTTCTGTAGTCAAATTTCAGAGAAGCACAATACAATTACCACACCACCGCTCGCTAGCGCCTTACTGAGCTGGCGCGTCCGCTGCGCGGGAGTGCTGGCATGGCGGCTATGAGGGCGCAGGACCCGCCTCTGCCAGTAGTGCATCACCCTCAAGGGGCTGAGCCAAGGTCTGACAACGCCCTTCACTCAAGCGGCACAAGCCGTGGTGGAACGGGGCACAGACCGGAAGTAAGGAGCAGGTAAGAATGCAGTAAAACGATCCGTCTAAAATATATACAGTTTTTAAAAAAAGAAGTAAAGTCTCGAAATTTCTGTAGTCAAATTTCAGAGAAGCACAATACAATTGCCACACCACCGCTCGCTAGCGCCTTACTGAGCTGGCGCGTCCGCTGCGCGGGAGTGCTGGCATGGCGGCTATGAGGGCGCAGGACCCGCCTCTGCCGGTAGTGCGTCACCCTCAAGGGGCTGAGCCAAGGTCTGACAACGCCCTCCACTCAAGCGGCACAAGCCGTGGTGGAACGGGGCACAGACCGGAAGTAAGGAACAGGTAAGAATGCAGTAAAACCATCCGTCTAAAATATATATATACAGTTTTTAAAAAAGAAGTAAAGCCTCGAAATTTCTGTAGTCAAATTTCAGAGAAGCACAATACAATTGCCACACCACCGCTCGCTAGCGCCTTACTGAGCTGGCGCGTCCCCTTTTGGTAGAAAGGCAACTTTGGAAAGTTGCCACTCTGTTGTCCAATTTTTCTAGAGGCCATTAATGACTGCTGGCCTTAAGTAAGCCTCCTGGGGAGACATGCGAACGACTCGAAGGAAAAGACACAATAGATACCTGCCATTGGAAGAGGTGTTACCTCTCCCTAGAAAGAAGCCAAACAGCATGTGGGCCCAAAAGGTGAGCTAAAAATGGGGAAGCCGCCATTGAAGGGTAAATGGTGAACACACACAAAAGGGGCAGCTCTTTTTTTCTGGTAGTCTGGTTGGATTCGGGGACAGAGAGGAGAAAACAGTTGGTAAACCAGTTCTCCCATACGCGTTTATTCCTCAGGTAGGCACCCCTGTAGGGTGGGCTATCAAGTGCCACACACCAAGAGAAGGGTTCTGCCATCTTAGGACAGGGTAAAATATTTCACTCTGGGATAGTTAGATGCCACACTTTGCAGGAAGTCTTCATCAGGCTGGAGAACACTTGGCAAGCCATTGGCTAGTAGTCACTGCATTTCTACGGCAATTTGTGGGCATAAAAGTGACCACCCTGGCACCTAGACCTCAGATCACGTCTGCACTGGAGAGTGGACTGAAAATAGATTGTCCTGCTATTCCATGAATGTGGCAAAGAGTGGCTGCACCAAAGACTGGACTGCACCTGACAATACTTTGGCTAGCAAAGAGAAGATTGTGCTGTGGTGCCCTGCTTGAGGAAAGTCATCCCTGAGCCCCAGTCAGAAGAGGTGAAATTCAAGAGTAAATTGTGTGACTTCCTGTTAAACCTCCAGGGCCACAAAAGCTGAGGAAGCCTGCTTTGATGAGTTGGTAGCCAAGAACGCCTAACCCCCGCTGACCGCCAATGTGCAGTCTTGGAGACCATGTCCTGACACTCAAAGGTTGCACCTGAGTCTGCTGGACCCAAGAGAATTGTCAGAGTACAGTTTGGTCACCAGCAAGAAAGTTATCACCAGTTGAAGACTAGGCTGCACCTGTTGATCCTTGGGCTATTAAAGAGAGGATTGTGCCTGTGGTGCCCTGCTTGTTGAAAGTTGTCTCTGAGCCCCGAACAGAAGAGGAGAACTCCAAGAGTTAGTTGGCTGAATTCCTGTTAGAGTTGCAGGTCCATAAAAGCTGAAGAAGTCTGCTTTGGCAAGTTAGTCGAAGCAATCGTTGGATCGCCACGGACAGCTGAAGCGCAGCATGGGAGACCAAATTCGGAAGCTCAAAAGTGGCACCTAAATGTGTTGGACCAAGGAGAGTCATCGGAGTTCAGTTTGGTCACCCAAGACTGACACTAGCCTGAGTTACACAGAACGGCTTGTTTTGCTATTATTGGAGACCAGTAGAACAGTGACAACTGGATTTTGGCTGGACTTTAAGAGACACCACCTATGTCAGACCTTTATCGAGAAGGTTTCCAACACTTGGGGAAGTAGGAAATTAACAACATATAAGGTTGACTGTGAAACGTTCTGCCAGCAGAAACTTCCTCCATTATAACAGTAGCCATCCTAATAATCTAAAATGGACTATCCCCTACGGGAAATTACTCAGAGCCAGGAGACACTGCAGAACAACAGAAGACTATGTACAAATCAAAGAGAACATGATCATGAAATTTAGACAAAGACATTACCCTCAATATGTCATATGAAAAGCAGAAGACAAGGAAGGTATCAAACATAACACAAGAAGATCTAGTAAGACATATTCCAAAAAGATACGGAACACACAAAGTGATATGATAACTTCGTGCAAGTGAGATTTGGGAAACATGGTGAACTTACTCCCTGCTTTCCTGTTAACAAGGGGGTACGCCAGGGTTGCGTGCTGGCACCTATCCTGTTCTGCCTATTTGTAAATGGCCTCATTGAGCAACTCAGAAAAGTTCAGTATAATGATGCACCTAGGCTAGCATCGGGCAAGGTCCCAGCGCTGATGTTTGCTGATGACACCCTCCTACTTTCAAAGACACCAATGAGAATCTAGTGCATTCTAGAATGCTTTGATATCTTCTGTAAGTTCCAGGGGCTGGACATAAACACTTCCAAAACCAAGTATATGGTGTTTAATCCTGTTAACACATCTCGCCCAAATCCACATTTGAATGGCTTTCCCCTTGACGGAGTGACGGTGTTCGACTATCTAGGCGTCACTCTGACTGAGCATCTAGAGTGGGGTCCGCAGATAGCTAAGGTCAGCCTTAAGCTAGCACAGACACTGGGAGGGCTTATGAAACAGTACAGATCCTCACGATTTAAACGAGTGGGGCCAATAGTTGAAATTTACAAAACTCAATCGTGGGGTGCCACAATGTATGGCGCAGAATTGTGGGGGCATCACCCTAGCACTAGTCTGAACAAAGTGAAGAATAATTTCATGAGACAGCTACTAGGTCTTCCATCCAGCACACCTCTCACTCCATTGCGATTGGACCTGGGTATTAGGCCCATCAACGAAGAGCTGGCTTTCAGACCTCTGACATTTTGGTGCCGTCTCTGGGTGACCCCAGAACTGGACACTTTTCGTTCCGAGCTTAAAGAGCTCTTGCGCATGCCTGGCTCTACCGAAATACCCTGGTTTAAGCATATTAGGGATCGCTGTACTCAGCTGGGGAAAGCGGGTCTATGGAGATCACCTGAGGAGTCTTGTCTCCTAGTCCCAAGGTTAGAATCGGTAAGAGCCTATAGATCTCATAGGCTCTCTGCCATCCAATTAAATCCACATTGTGGCCGACTAACCACAGAATTTTTATTGATAAAGGATGAATATAAACTGGAATCTTTTCTGGATGATATCCAACCGACCTTGGCTAGGAAATTATACATGCAGCTCAGATTAGGGACTTGCCTCTCCATGCCAACACAACCAAATGCTCCAAGACTCTTTCTGGTGAATGCCCCGCCTGCAACTACAAGGAAGAAACTGAGCTACACATTCTTTTCTTTTGTCCAGCATATGCGTTATTTCGCCGGCGTTGGCTCACTCAACTTCGAAAGAACCTGGGCTTTGTGCATTGTGACGAAGCATATAGAGTACTAAAATACGAGTCCCACACACCAATTGTTTTTGCCGTTGCCCGTTTTCTTAATTCTATGTGGCACGTGCGGAGGACTATTTTAACTTAGCAACGTTTTAACAAGGTAATAGTCTACCCTTTCCATTCTAATCTTCGCCATTTTAGCGGTTTTAACTATTTATTACAAACATTTGCACTGAAATGAAGATTGAAGATTGATGCTTTTAGAGACTACTGTAAAGCATTGCAGAATTGCACTAGGATTTGGCCCCTAGATAATTCACTGTTTCTTCATACCATGGGTTGTGGGGACCCCTGGAAGTGATTTTCCTACAATGCAATAAAGAATCATGTTCTCGGTTGTGCAATATATATGGCGAAATTGTATATATTTTATTGTGTATTTTGATATTGATGCTTTTATGGTCTTTGTGACCGAAATAAAGTAGTTTGGAAAGGAATGAATATGATAAGCTTCATCTAACCAGACAGTACAGAGCACTATGAATGACACAGCTTTAAAAAAAATTGAGTATCCTGAAAAGTAATGCTATCATGTAAAGGACACAATGTTTTTTGACAGATCACTTTAAAAAAACATCCTCCCTCAGGCATCACCTAGTACATAGTTGCCTGGCCAATAAAACTTAACATACCTGTTTGGGACAGAAGAAGCGTTTCTTTATCAGAACCTTATGCAAGGCTTGCAAAAACAATAACCAAGAATCATCTGAAGGGGCCCAGTACAATCAGAATGGTAGATGTGTTAATAACTGCTTACATGAAATTCCTAACACATAGTATACTTGTTGGTATGTCCGAGCAACAGATGTACCATCCAGCAAGTTAAAAGCGGGATCTTAGAAACACGTAAGACCTGTAAGGAAACAGGATCCTTCTTACCAATAGCCAAACACTTTAAAGAGACACAAAGTAGTATCAGAGATCTGTTGGACAAGTTACTTAACTTCTGTAACGCCTTATCTGGTAGAGACATGATCTAGCCGCAGATTCCTTACCTTTGAACTTCCAGGCGTCAGGCTGGATCCGGAAGATTTTTCATAGCAGTACCACTGCGCGTCGGTAGATGGCATCGGTCAACTCCGCGTGACGTAGTCGATGTTGTGTTTGTTGTTGTCGGGACGCCCACGTCGTCAATATAACCGGCACTTTGGCACCCTGACGTTAGTACTTTTCACGACTTTCCACACCAGAAGTGCGGAGCCATGACGTGACTGACCATGGTGTGTTAAAAAAAACTAACAGCTAGGACCCTGAAGGGAACACCCCTGACACTTAAAACCCCATTACACAGTACGGGGAGAATGGGTGGTTCGGTAAGGAATCTGCGGCTAGAACAGGTAAGTAACTTGTCCATCTGATAGAGACATCTAGCCACAGATTCTTTACCTTTGAACAGATACCCAAGCAATACCATGGGGGAGGAACTGGGGAAAGGTTCAGACCAGAAAATCCTGTAAAACAGAGCGACCATAGAGGCCCTCTCTGCGAACCTGGGAATCCAGGCAGTAGTGTCTGACAAACATGTGCAGAGAAGCCCACGTGGCAGCTTGGCCTATATTCGAAATGGGTACACTACACTGGGGAGCTGTTATGGCCGCTTTTGCCCTGGTGTAATGGGCCCTAAGCCCCCTTCAGGGGGCTCCTTCTTCGGTAAGGCAAAACACATTTTTATGATGAGAATAACCCATCGGGATATAGTCCTCTTCTGGACAGCACAGCCTCTCTTTGCGCCCACGTACCCTATAAAGAGTTGGTCATCCACCCAGAACTCTTTAGGTAGATCAAGGAAGAACAACAACGCTCTTTTGGGGTCCAGGGTGTGGAGATGTTCCTCTTCTTTGGAAGGATGCAGTGCATAGAAGTTGGGCAGGGTAACCGACTCTCCCATATGGAAAGGTGTTACCACCTTAGGAAGGAAAGATGCCATAGTTTGGAGTACTAGCTTTCTGGAAAGGTTGTTGGGGGAAGAAGCTTTGAACATAGTGCCTGTAGCTCACTGACTCTCCTGGCAGTGGTTATTGACACCAAAAAGCTGACTTGATGGTGAGCAGCCACAGAAGACAGTGCACACATCAAAAAGGTGACCACCAAATTAAGGTCCCACTGTGGTATGATGAAAGGTGAAGGGGGAAACAAATGGGTTAGTCCCTTCAAACATCTTTGCACTATCAGAGATTTGAACAAGGATGGCTGATCTGACAGCCGAAGAAGAGAAGAATGGTCCGAAAGGTAGCGCTTCATAGTGCCCAAAGCAGAGCCCTGCCAGACGAAGAAAGTATGAAGAGAAGGACTTCAGATAAGGGAGCAGATAAAGGGTCAATAGCCCGATCTGTACAATATTTACAAAACTAGTTCCATCGGCAGGCATATACTGATTTTGTAGAGGGGCGCCTGGCTGCAAAGATAACCTCACAGACTTCAGGAGGAAGGTCAAAAGCTGTCTACTGACGCTGATCAATACCAGTGCAAGGAGGCGGAGAGTAGCAGTTTTGGGTGGGGGGTCCTGCTCTGCTGCTGCGACAGAAGATCCTCCCGAAAGGACAGCCTGATCGGAGAATCGATGCTCATGTATAGAAGCTCAGGATGCCCAGTCCGGAGCCACAAGAATGAACATTAGTTACTTACCTGTAAACTGTGGTTCTCCAGTATTGGTGTCTTTCAGAGATTCACATGCTTGAATATTCCCCGTCGTCGAAGTGGGAGTCCCACGGTACATAAAATAGTAGTAAAATAAATATATATATATATATATATATATATAAAAAAATTATATAATTATACATATACATAAGAAATGTAGTACATATAAAATATATAACGTAAAGTTAAAAGTACCATAGAACTGAAAAGGCCCATAGAAGCCCTAAAGGGAGAATTCACTTTAGTAACATATCATAGTCATTATACTAGTCCACATTCCAGCCAATCAGGCAACAGCACCCTCTAGAACCTTCTCCTCAGAAGCTCAAGCCCTCAGATTTTCGTAGCACCAAAGTGACCAAGAGTGCATGAGGAGAAGAGAGCCTCTGAGGGGAGGAAGGGTGGGTCACATGTGAATCTATGAAAGACACCAATACTGGAGAACCACAGTTTACAGGTAAGTAACTAATGTTCTTCTCCAGTATTAGGGGTGTCTTTCATAGATTCACATGCTTGAATAAGAGTAGAAAGCAGTAAAGTAACACATGAGTCATAAAAGGCAGTTCAAAACCAGATAAATAAAACTGTAGTACTAAAAATATAGCATACATTGAGACATATGGCAAAACCTTTTATGACAGGAGGCGGGAAGCAACAGAGGCTCACCTTAATTAAAAAGATTCCGTAGTACAGCTTGGCCCACAGCAGTATCCCCGGCGTCCGCTGACTCCAGACAATAGTGCCTCGTAAACGTGTGTCTGCTCGACCACGTTGCAGCTCTGCAGTTCTGGCGCAGAGGCACTCCAGCAAAGAGGGCGGTAGATGATGCCACTGCCCTTGTCGAGTGTGCTCGCAGCGGAGCAGAGAGAGGCTTTCCGGCCTGGCAATGGCAGAAAGAGATGGCAGAAGAAATCCATCTAGTAATGGTTTGTTTGGTGACTGGTTGTCCTTTGCATATCCGGCCATAGGCCACAAAGAGCTGGTCTGATTTACGAAAAGGAGCGGTGCGCTGGATGTAGAATTTCAGGCAGCGGTTTAAATCCAAGGAATGCAAAGAACGCTCAGCGGGAGACTGAGGATTTGGGGAAAAAGTTCTGAGAATGACAGGCTCATTCAGATGGAAATCCGAGGGAACTTTGGAAATAAATTTTGGATTTGTACGCAAAGTAACAGCGTCTTTGGAGAATTGAAGAAATGGAGGTTGAATTGTAAATGCTTGGATATCACTTACTCGCCTTGATGATGTCAACGCGAGTAGGAGAGCAACCTTGCATGTGAGGAATTTTAAGTCCGCTGAATGTATTGGCTCAAAAGGAGGTAGGAGGAGCTGAGATCAAACCAGATTCAAGCGCCACGAAGGCGGAGGACGACGTATAGGCGGATACATTCGAAAGAGGCCTTTGAAGAACTGCCGAATGATCCGAAAGGAATACAAAGATGTGGTGCCATCGTGACGAAAGCGGGAAATCGCTGCCAGAAAGACTTTAAGATTGGAATGAGAAAGTCCTGATTTCGCTAGCGATAAGAAAAAAGGCAGGATGTGCTCCGGCTTGGCGTGCATTGGATCAAGAGCTTCCTTGTGACACCAGACACAAAACCGCTTCAATTTCAATTGATATGTTTTAATGGTGGAAGAAGCGCGTGCATGAACCAGCACGTTCCTGCACTCCGGAGTGATATTCAGACCTGCAAACTCATTGTGTTCAGGTTCCAAGCATGCAGTTGGAGATATGCCGGATCCGGATGGCAAATGCGGCCTTGGTTCATGGTGAGCAGGTGAGGCAGAGGGCGAAGAGGTATCGGATCGCACATGGACAATAGGAGGAGGTCCGTGAACCACGGGCGACGTGGCCACCTGGGCGCAATCAGTATGACATGGCATGGCTGAAGCTTCATCCTGTGCAGCAGGCGTGGAATGAGAGGGAGCGGGGGAAAAGCGTAGACGAATTCGCTCGACCAGTTGATCGAAAACGCATTCCCGCTCGACTCTCTGTGGGGATGCCGACTTGCAAAGCGTAGGCATTTGCGGTTGGTTTGAGTCGCAAACAGATCCAGCTGTGGTTGGCCCCACTGGCGAAAGATGTACTCCAGAATGGGTTGGTGGAGTTCCCATTCGTGATTGTCTGCCAGAGATCTGCTGAGACCGTCGGCGAGGGTGTTGGAGACGCCCGGCACGTGAACTGCTGTCAGGTGAACTTGATGTTGAATTGCCCAATTCCAGATTTCTTGCGCCTGTTTGGAAAGCAGTAGAGATCTCGTACCTCCCTGCTTGTTGAGGTAGTGCATGCTGGTGGTGTTGTCTGTCCGCACCAGCAGTGATTGGCCTTGTATCAGTATCCGGAAAGACTTTAGGGCAAGGAAGATGGCCAAGAGTTCTAGTCGATTTATATGCCATGTGCATTGAGTTGCAGTCCACTTGCCCTTGACCGACATTCCGTCCAGGTGTGCCCCCCAACCCTCCAAGGAATCATCCGTTGTGAGGGCGGGTGTAGGAGCTGTCTCCTGGAAGGGCCGCCCGGCGGCGATATTCAGAAGGTGAGCCCGCCATTCCAAAGATGTTTGAATGCGGGGGTCAGGTAGAGTTTGTCGTTGAATGACCCCGAGATTTGTTTCCATTGTTTGTCCACCTCCTCCTGGATGACTCTCATGTGAAGTCTGCAGTGTGGGATCAGATGTATGCAAGAGGAGGCCATGCCCAGAAAAGATTTCAAGATCCGGACAGAAACTGACTTTTTTGATTTGAGATAAGCGACCATCTTGAGTATGCAAAGTTGTCGCTCCTGGGACACAAACACCTGTGCCAGACGAGAATCGATTAAGGCTTCTAGAAAAATTCTCTGTTGTGAGGGGCGAAGATGAGACTTTTCCTGGTTCACAGAAAGGGCCAAGGTGTGAAAAAGTGACAGACAGGTCTGAGTATGCTGTCTTGCTGTTTGACGTGTCTGTACTTTTATTAGACAATCGTCCAGATAAGGATAAAATTGAATGCCTTGCAGGCGAAGGAAAGCTGCGACCGGAGCCATGATCTTCGTGAAGACCCTCGGCGCTGATCGAAGGCCGAAAGGCAGCACCTTGAACTGGAAGTGCTTTGATCCGACAGTGAAGCGAAGATATTTTCTGTGTTTGTGATGTATTGGCACATGAAAATATGAATCTTGGAGGTCTATAGTGGAGAGGAACTCTCCTGGATTGAGGTATTGCAAAATTTCCTGTAGGGTCAACATTCGGAAAGTCTGTGACTTGATGAATTTGTTGAGGGCTCGTAAGTCCAGAATCGGGCGCCATTCTCCCGACTTTTTCTTGATTAAGAAGAAGCGGGAATAAAAGCCCCTGCCCTGTTGTGCTCGAGGGACCACTTCGACAGCCCCTTTTTGTATCATGATCCTGACTTGAGCCAACAGATCTTTCAGATGAGGTGGGGGGGACCAGAAGGTTGACGGGTGGGTGGAAATTTTGTAAACTCTAGAACATGTCCTTTCGAGATGACATCTAGGACCCAAAGATCCGAGGTGAAATGAGACCAATTGGAGAAGTTTTGGGAGATTCGACCTCCAATCTTCAGAGTCGGAGAACACTTGTCGGGGAAGTCACTGCTTTTTGGAGGTGTTTCCCCCTCTGTAATTATTTTTCCTCCGATAAGGTCTTGAATCGGTCTGGCGATTTTGAGATTGGTAGCTGTGTCTTTGTTTGTTGTCACCATAGGAGCGATATTGGGAGGAGCCACGAAAATTTGAAGAGCCACCTCTGCCACGTGCTCCTCGAAAAGGCCCTTTTCTGTACTGGAGGCTTCCTAAGGCACGAGCAGTATCTGTGTCCTTTTTAATGGATTCCAGAGCGTCGTCGACATGCTTGCACAAAAAGGGATTCACTGTCGTATGGCACGTCAAGTATTTTCCCCATGCACCTCGGGGCGAAAAGCTGTAGATTTGAGCCAGCCCTGGCGTCGTAAGACAGCGGCTCCAGCAAGTTGTCTGAACCCTGTTGAAGAGATGTCAACAGCGCAATCTATAATCTCTGAAGAGATTTTTTCCCCTTCTTGGACTATCGTCTGGGCCTCGGCTCAGACGGAATCTGGGAGCTGGTCAATCAAAGCTGCGATCTCTGACCACATTTGGCGGTCATATCTTCCAAGGATGGCAAGGGAGTTGGCCGCTCTGACCGTTGCGGCAGCCATGGTGGTAAATTTCTTGCCAATACAGTCCAACTGGCCTCCTTCTTGGTGCGGAGGGGAGGTTAGCGGAGTGGCCGGATTCCTTGAATGTTTCTGGGCAGCCTGCGTTACAACTGAGTCCGCCTTAGGGTGTGAAACAAGGCATGTTGGAGAGTCTGTAGGCGCCTTGTACTTTTTGTCCAGGCGTGGTAAAACAGCTGGGATGGAATTTGGTCGGGCCATAAGCTTAAGGCCTTCTTGCCAAATAAAATCAATAATTGGGATGGTATGGGTTTGTTTGAGAGGCTGATCTTTGAAATCATAGAGGAAGCAATACGTTTGCTGCATCTCTAAGGTTAAATAGAAACGTTTGGCAGCACGCACCATTAAATTATGAAAGCTTCCAATGTCCACCGGCGGGGAAGGCAAAGGCGACGTCGGTGGCGTAGATGCCGTTTGGGCTCTATAATCATCCCAATCCGCGAGGACGTTATCTACATCCTGATCAGTGTCCTGGTGCACATCCGCATCATCATCTGTATCTGGTTGCAGATGGCCCGGCGACTGCGGCGTCTTCGCATGTATGGGTGTGGGCGCCGCAGGTTGAGGAGTTGGTGAAGTAGGCGTAGATGGAGGGAACCTGCGATTATAATCATCTAACATATTCTGTAGGTTGGTCACCAAAGAAGACGGTATTTGAGTCATTCGTTCCTCATGAGGTGGCTCCAGGCGAGCATCATGGACAGGAAAAAGAGCACACCCATCCTCCTCATACTCCTCATCATCTTCTTGGCACTTTATGTTGAGTTCAGATGGACTGGATGCAGGACGAAAAACATCATTCGCATAAGAACCGTCATCAGAATTGTCTTCTGCAGACTCAAATAATTGGGTTGGAAGAGTTTCAGTCATAGGACTCAAAGGAACTGGGCGTTTGACCACTGAAGCTGTGACCACCGTGAAAGTAGTTGCAGTACCGAGTGAATGGTGTGTCGTTGACGGTCCCGTCGACGAGGTGGCAGTGGAAACAAACGTAGATGGCAATGGAGCCGTCGACGGAGATAATATCTTCTCCTTTGTCTTCGTTGACGTAGCTTTGCGTGCCGTCGACGGAATCGTCGACGAAGAGGAAGTTTTCGACATGGATATCGCCGTCGACGAGACAGCCGTTGACAAAGGTGGAATCATCGACATATACAGCACCATCGACGAGGATGTCGCCGTCGATGAACTGGTAGCCTTCGACGAAGTTTTCGCCGTCGACGAGGTTTTCGCCGTCGACGAGGTCTTGGCCGTTGACGAGGTCTTAGCCGTCAACGAGGACTTGGCCGTCGACGAGGTCGAAGATGTGGCTGTCGACGAAGATGTGGCCGTCGACGATGGACGCTTCTTAGTCACAGGCGTCGACGAGGCAGGTTTAACGGCCGTCGACGATATCTTGAGAATAGAGGAAATAGGCCTCACCTCTGGGAGCGTCGACGACAAGGTAGACGTAGTCGTTGTCTTCGTAGACATAGAACATGTTGTTGTCAACGTTGGTACAGCGTCGACGGATCTCGTAGTCGTCGACGGACGCGTCGTCGGTCCCGTCGATGAGCTGCCGCCCGTTTTAGATGACGAGGGCACAGTTTGGGATTGCGATGCCAGAGAACCAGGTCCCGTAGGCGTGGAGGTTAGCAAATCCCGTGGGGAGACAGATTTTGAAGCGTCAACGAGCTTCTTTCTTTTCAGGAAAGGAGAAGGCATCTCAGTCTCTGACCCAGGCTGGAGAGAGGCTTTAGAATGGAAAGAAGACACGCTTTCCATGTCCGAAACTGGATCTTCGGAAGTCTTCAACTTCTGTAGCCACAGAAGGAGACGGGCCTCTCTATCCTTCAAAGTCTTTGAGGAGAAGGTCCTGCAAAACTTGCAGTTCTTTACTTCATGGTCCGGATAAAGACAGTAAATACACTTACTGTGAGGATCTTCATGAAAAAGGCGAAGTTTTCCACAGGATGAACAAGGTCTAAATAGAGATTTTTTAGTTGTAGACATCTTGACAGTAGAAATGAGCAAATAAGTTGAAGAAACTGAGCAGAGCTCAGGGAGACTCCCTTCACACGACGTGCGGTAGAAAATCTGAGGGCTTGAGCTTCTGAGGAGAAGGTTCTAGAGGGTACTGTTGCCTGATTGGCTGGAATGTGGACTATTATAATGACTATGATATGTTACTAAAGTGAATTCTCCCTTTAGGGCTTCTATGGGCCTTTTCAGTTCTATGGTACTTTTAACTTTACGTTATATATTTTATATGTACTACATTTCTTATGTATATGAATAATTATATAATTTTTTAATATATATATATATATATATTAATTTTACTACTATTGTATGTACCGTGGGACTTCCACTTCGATGACGGGGAATATTCAAGCATGTGAATCTATGAAATACACCCCTAATACTGGACAAAACTTGTGATCGGTTGCTCCTGATCTTCTTGAGCACTCTGAGCAAAAATGGTATGAGCAGAATGGCATATAGAAGGCCTGAGCTCAACTCACGACGAAAAGCGTCACTGAGCGAGTGCTGCCTTGGAAGCCCTAACACGCAAATCAGCTGACATTGCGCGTTCTCCCTGGAAGCGAACAGATCTAATCATGGCTCTCCCCACAGGTGAAAGAGACCTTGTGCCACCTCCGGATGGAGAGGCGATTTGTGGTCCGCAAGGCACCTTCGGCTGAGCTTGTCTGCCCTGGAGTTCAGAGAACTGGTCAGGTGTTGAACCACCAGGGAAATGCCCTGACGTTCCAGCCAAGTTCAGAGGTGCAGGGCCTCCTGACAGGGGGTCCACGGCCCCACTCTGCCCTATTTGTTGCAGTATCACATGGCGGTAGTGTTGTGAACACTTAAACAACCCTTCCTTTTAGTAACGGCAAAAAGGCTTTCAGTGCCAGTTGGATCGCCTGAAGCTCCAGCAGGTTGTAATGGAGCTTGGCTTCTGCCAGAGACCAGAGTCCACTGATCTCCACCTCCCCAAGATGGCCACCCCAGCCCAAAAGGGACGTGTTCATCACTACTGTGAGATCTGGGTGGAGATGGGAGAGGGGTTTGCCCTTGAACCATTCGCGGTCCGTCTGCAGATCTTTCGCAGTGCCCTCTGAAATCTGAACTAGGTCGGTGAGGTTTCCTTGATGCTGTGCTCATTTGAAACTTCAGGCCCCCCTGCAGAGCCCGTATTTGCCACCGTGCATGGGTCCCTAGCAGGATGCAGGAGGCCATGAGGCGCAACAGCCTCAGAGTCAGTCTCACCGATATCAAGGATAGAGGCTGTATCATGGCCTGAATATCCTGGACTCGCCGTTAAAGAGGATAGGCCCGAAACTGCACGGTGTCCTAAACCGCCTCAATGAAAGGAAGCGACTGAGAGAGAGTCAGGTGCGGCTCCAGCACGTTGATAGTGAACGCCAGCGAATGCAAGAGGTTCACTGTCGTCTAGAGGTGGGAGACAACTGCCTGGGATGAGCCTGCCTTCAACAACCAGTCGTCGAGATAGTGGAAGACTGGAATCTCAGATCTCCGCAGATGAGCTGCGACCACCGCCATCACCTTCGTGAACACTCAAGGGGCACTAGTGAGGCCAAAGGGGAGCACTGTGAACTGAAAGTGCTCGTTGCCCACTGTGAACCGCAGGTAGAAAGGATGGGCAGGTAGGATGGGAAAATGAAAGTAGGCATCCTGCAAGTCCAGCGGTACCATCCAGTCGCCTGGGTCCAGGGCAGACAGGACCTGAGCACGGTTGAGCATCTTGAATTTCTCCTTTTTGAGGAAGAAATGGAGGGTTCTGAGGTCTAGGATAGGACGAAGGCCTCCATCCTTTTTGGATCCAAGAAGTAGCGGGAATAGCAACCGCTGCCTACTTCGGGCCGGGGAACCCTCTCTATGGCTCCCTTGGCCATGAGAGCATTGACTTCCTCGCAGAGCACAACAAGGTGATCCTACGTCAGCTGATTGTATGCTGTGGCATTGAGGAAGGAGTAGTCTTGAAGGGGAGGGAGTAACCCCTCCAGACTATTTGCAGCACCCACCTGTCCGATGTGATGTTTTGCCAGCGGTGTAAGTGATGGCGTATTCTGCCACAAAGTGGCCGAGGGTGGTCCTGGGGGATCGGACTAGGAGGGTTTTGCTGTGGAGGAGGGGATGGTGGCTTGGCCTGACTTCTACTTCTCTGACCCACGAGGTCGGGGTGAGCCATGTCTGCGGCCCTGCAGAAGTTGCTGAACTTGTGGGCCCTCTGGCCGGAATAGGGTTAGCGTGGCTGGTAGCCCCATCCATAGCAATGAAAGGTGCGAAAGCAACGTGACAACATCACATTTCTACAGGGACCCAGAGGAGGCCTGAGCGCACCGCCCTCTCCTACAGACGTGCATGGCCCACTAGTGCCACAGCAGTGCAGTCACCAACCCTGGACACAAGCAGCACCGGCTCCCAGCAGCGAGGGCTTATACCGTCCCTACCCCAGCCCGGCGCCGTCTCCCTCCTCAGACAGGATGCCCTCGGGATTGAGGCATCCTGGACCATTCCGGTGAGCACCTCAGACCCCTCCCTCCCTCTCCCAGCCCCTGGGTTCTTACCAGCAAGGAAGCAGCGGGTTTGCACCGAAGAAGCAGCACCCTTGGCACAATCGGCGGAAGTGATGGCATATTCTGCCACCAACTGGCCGAGAGTGGTCTTGTGGGATCAGACAAGGATGGTTTTGTGGTGGAGGAGGGGATGATGGCTTGGCCCGACTTTTGGTTCCCTGACCCAGGAGGTAGGGGTGGGCCACATCCGCACCCTGCAGAAGTTGCTGAACTTGCCGGGCCCTTCTTGCATTAATACAGTTGGCACGGCTGGTAGCCCCATCCATAGCCACGAAAAGAGTGAACATTGGTTGAAGCCCCGAAGGCAGCAGTGAGACCTAAAGACTTAGCTGTGGCCTACGAGTCCTTGAAGCGCTCAAGGGCAGCATTCACCTTGTCTCCAAAGAGACGGCAGCCATCAAAAGGCAGGTCCATGAGGTTGGCTTGGACATCCCACGAAAAAACAGATGTTCTCAGCCGGGCGTGATGACGCACTCCACCTGTTGTGGAAATCGCTCTATCTAGCAAGTCCATCGTGTCCAAGCCACATTTGATGGCGAACTTAGCTACGTCTCTCCCATCTGATATAGCTAGGGAGAGTAGAGCCTGGTCATCCTCCGAGACTCTGGGTAGCACCTGCGCTACCATATCCGATAGAGAATGGGAGTAACGGCCTAAGAGGCATGTGATGTTCACCGACAGCAGCGATAGGCTGGTGGAATAGAACATTTTCTTCCCAAGGTTTTCCAGCCTCTTGGATTCGCTGTCCGGGGGTGCAGAAGGGAATGCACCTTAGGACGTGGAAGCTTGGACAACCAAGCTTTCGTGAGTGGGGTGGTTGGTGAGGAAAAGTGGGTCCCCCGGTGCGGGCTATGGCGGCTGCCAATCGTCCTTTTCACAGGAGCCCTGTGCTGGGTTTGGACCATGTCCCCAGAAGGACGTCTGTCAAGGCCTCATTGAAAGGCAGTAGGAGTTCCAAGCTCAAGACCCCAGGCAGCAGGACCTCTGTCAAGACATTTGTCTTGACTGCCACCATAGGAAGCTGCAGGTCAAAAACATCCACAGCCCTACGCACCACCATGGCAAAAGTCACTCCCTCCTCCGTAGCCAGGGTAGGTGGAGATAACATGCCAGAGTCTGGGGAGGTGTCCGGACCACTGGCGTCACCCAATTCCTCATACCAGTCCAGGTCTTGCTGTTGCGGGATCTCTAAGGGGTCCTTTTCCCCTTCCCAATCCTCTTCCTCCATCCCTAACCCTGCAGAATAAGGCAGGGAGAACGGCATTGAGCCGTACAGCTCCGTCGGCACTGGTCTCGGCATCAGGGGACGCCCAACGGCTCTGTGTCGTTGGGAATGAGGATGGGGGAGGCGCCGCCAGTGGGCATCAGCGAGGACCTCTGCAATGGACATTGCGTCGTAGAAGGTCGCTGTGGTGGACCGGAGCCGCCGGCACGGGAACCATGGAGGCCCTCTATCCTCTAAGCCTGCGGGACCCAAAGGCGCGCTGGCTGGGTCAGGCCGCCGAAATATGGCAAACATGGCGTCATTCTTTGAGTTGGACGGGGTGGCTCCCGGCCCCAGAAAGGGAGGGCAACGCAGAGCAGACCCAGGAAACACCTCCGCGGAGCGGGGCCTCGAGCATCGAGGTTCCTCTGGCGTGTCACTAGACAGGCGGTGCAAAGTGCTTTCTGTGGTGCCTCTTACCTGATTTCAACGACTTTAACCAAGAGGACTTCGTATTACCGGATCGGTGCTCGGACCTTCTTCTCGACCGAAACCTGGACCGCGATCGAGACTGGCAAGGCGACCTCTGTGTTGCCGGACGCCGGGCCAGATAGAGGCTTTAGGGACCGCTCCCTCAAATATTTCAGTGCCATGCCCTGGCAGTTGGAGCAAAACTTGGAGTCATGGTCGCACCCCAGACACCACAGACAAAGCAAATGGGGGTCCGGAACCAACATGGCGCGGTGACAGGCGCCACACTGCTTGAACCCCGAAGTCGTCTTACTCAACATCCCTAAACACACCAACGGAGTAGATAAAAAGTTGAAAAAAGTCTGTTAAAAATGACAGGGGGTAACTCTCTTCAACAGATCAGCACTGGCTGGCGCGGAAAGAAAAGAACTGACATCAGCGCGCCGGAGTGGCAGTTTTATTGACGGCGTGGATGTAACAACGATGACAAACATGACGCTGACGACGTCACAAATAGTCGACCGAAGCCATCTACCGGCGAGCAGGGATACTGCTACGGAAAATCTTCTGGATCTAGCCTGATGCCTGGAAGTTCAAAGGTAAGGAATCTGCGGCTAGATGTCTCAATACAGATACAGTTGTTCAGTGAGGACAGAATTCTTCCCAGCACTAGAGGAGGAAACAGGGTCTAAATAAAACATTAATTTATAATCCAAAATACCAGAAGAGCTAAACACTGATGAATAGCTAGCTGTATACCTATATTGACACTGTTTGGCACTGCTTTACTTTGTTCTGTCATGTAGGATTTTTTCTTTGCAAGGACTACTACATTTGCTAGAAACACAGCATGAATTAGAGATATTATATGCCCACTGTGGCTTAATTAAGGAGAATTACTGACACCTTGAGTTAAATATTGAATAGAAGAGCATGGGTAGGAGAACCCAATATTATCATATTTACATACCGTGCAATTTTGCAAAGAATTATTTGGGACGGTTTAATTAGAATTAGTATCATTATTATCACCATTATGATTTGCTCAACAAACTTGGGTAAAAATTGCCTACAATATGAATAGATGTCATATTTTTATTAAAAAAAGGATAACTGATACGTTGTACTACATATATATCTTCTATGTCAACAATATTTTTTCTATTTCTATCTCCTGTGTATCATTGAACCGATAGTCCCTTTTCACTGTCTGACTGGAAGAGCACTTTAAAAAAGAAAATGAACTATGACATAGACAGAATGAACATTGTTTTTGTTTTACTAAAGCAGGATTTATTAACTCTTAAAGTTACTTAGGCAAATAGACCACGTACTATTCAGAACTAAAGTGATAAACAGAAAGATTAAAAGTCTCTTTTAATACTTACCTGAAGATTAAGCTTCTTGCTGAGTTTTTTCCGTTTTCCAGAACTTCCTGCACATAAAAGAAAAGGTTATTAGTTCAGCTTAACATTATAAAGCTATAATTAGAGGCATGGAAATATAGAATCTTACTAAACAGTGGTTATTTTCTACAGGAAAAAGCAACGCACAAATACCATAGAGAGGCATATTAAAAATCAACTACTATTACAGAAGAGAGGTAATAGCCAAGCCTTCTAGAGGTATGTAATTTAAATGAGTAGAAAATATACAGTCTAGTTAAGCCTTGCTAGAATGTAGTAATGAATGTAATTTTTGTTACAGTGTCCTGGTACCTGAGAAACACATCAAAACAAAAGTAACAGCGAATAGAAGACACCAAATAACAGAAGACGAGGCCATCTCTTCTCAGTCCCAATTCCCCTTTCCCCTCTGTAGGTTCTTTCATTCTCCCATAAAAACACTTTGGGAGCATGGGGAGAAACTCAGGGAGGCATTGGGATCTAGCATCATTCTGCTCTTGTGAAGATCCTGGGAAACTTCAAGTAAGACTCTTGACTGAGTGAAGTGCCCACAACCTTTTACTCACCTGAACAAAATGGCCGACGGGTTTGATCTAAATAATTTGGGTAGGGTCTTAGAAGCTATTCAGAAGGAATTGTTAGCTGTCAGGGTGGAAAGCTAAGCTACACACAATGAACCACTAGAATTGAGGCAAGGCAATAACGAACTAGTGGCGTACTTAGCCCAATTTAACAACCTCATAGTAAAGACTAACTCGCCAGAAAATAAAAGAGCAGCATTGTTTTACAGAGGTTTAAATGATGAACTCAAAGACGCCCTTTCCCAAATACCAAACAGACCAACTGAAGTTTCCGCCCTTCTCGATTTGGCCTTAGAATTGGATTACAGGCAGATGGAGAGAAGAGGCGAAAAAAGAAGGGATTTTCGTTCGAGTGTGCCAATACTTTGCAATCTGCAGCTCCGCATTTGATCCTTCTGGTCATATTGAAGTTTAGAACATTCGTCCAATCAGACATTCCGGTTATGATTGACTCGGGAGCGACCGGAAATTTTTGTGACTTGAAGTTCGCTTCCAAGATTGGGTTGCAGGCCATATGAAAGGAAAGAAGTGAAGCTGTGAGAGCAGTGGACGGGACAAATCTCTCTTCCGGGCCCTAAAGTGAGCCACACAGAAAAGGTGGAACTCATCCTTCCAGACGGACACCGTGAGTTCTTGCAGTTTAATCTCATCGACGCACCGCAATTTGAGCTAATCCTCGGTCTTCTCTGACTAACGGAGCATAATCCTCAAATTGATTGGGAGAAGCGATAGTGTATCTGCCAGTCTATGTGACAGCGGAGTCTCAGTGGGCATCATTCATACCAAAGAAATTCCAAAGATAGAACAAGATTATAAGGATGGGCTTAGTGAGGTGGATGCTAAAAAGCTCCCCCCACATCGACCCTATGATTGCAAAATTGAGCTGGAACCAGGGGCAAACCTTCCATGCAGCAGAATCTATGGGCCATATGTATCAAGGAACCAATTTGCGATTCTGTAATAGCGATTTTTAAGAAATCGCTATTTCAGAATCGCAAAATGGTATGTATCAAGAAAAACGCAATTTTTTAGCGATTTCTTGATATTCCTTAATTGCGAATTCGCAAATTGCGAATTCGCAATTAAGGAATACTTTCCCATTCATTTCTATGGGCCAGGAGGCCCATAGGAAGGAATGGGAATTTTATCTCAATTTGCGATTTGCAATTTGCTAATCGCAAATTGAGAATAATTTCAAGGGTGCAGGGGTGTCCAAAGGACACTCTGTTGCACCCCTGAAATAAGCATGGGTGCACATGTGGTGCACATACATGCCCTAAGGGCATGTATGTGCGTCACATGGCATTTTGAAAAATGCTGAAATGTGCATTTTTCAAGGAAATCGCAACTTGGTAATTTGCGATTCCTTAAGGGCATTTTGGATTTTTTTTTTGCTTAATACATTGCATTTAAGGAATCGCAAAATTTGCGATTCCTTAAATGCAATCGCAAAATAAGGAATGGCAAATTTTGCGATTCCTTAAATGCAATCGCAAAATAAGGAATGGCAAATTTTGCGATTCCTTATTTTGCACCCAAATTCTTTCATACATGCCATTTTGCAAAAATGAGGTTGCAAACACCGAAACTCTGCGAATTTCGGCGTTTGCGAACCCATTTGGCCTTGATGCATATGGCCCTAAGTCCTATCAGAGAAGGAGGATAAATTCTTGAAGGAGTATATCTAGGCTTATTTGAAGAACGGGTTTATCAGGCCTTCGCAATTCCCAGTCTCCTCGCTGTTATTTTTTGTACCCAAGAAGGAAGAGGGCGATCTAAGAACCTGTATAGATTACCGCACTTTGAACAGGATGATGGTTAAGAACAGATATCCTTTGCTTCTAATTTCTGCGCTTCTGGTTCATGTACAGTGAGCTCAGATCTATACAAAACTGGATCTTCGAGGAGCATATCACCTTGTCCAGATCAGAGAGGGCGACGAATGGGCCACGATCAGGTCCACGTTTGGTCTTTATGAGTACTAGGTGATGCCCTAAGGACTTTGTAATGCGCCAGCAGCTTTTCAGTTCTTCAATATCAACGTTTTGAGTCAATATATTGACAAGGGTGCCATCGTCTATATTGTTGACATTCTTATTTACTCTGCGCGAAGGAGAGCATCAAGAACATGTCAAAGGAATTTTGGAGAAGTTGCGCGAAGACAGTCTTTATGTCAAGTTTGAAAAATGTGCATTCCACGTAAATTCAGTGGATTTCCTTGAATTTGTTGTCTCCTGAAGGAATCACCATGGATACACGCAAGATAAAGGCTGTATTGGATTGGCCATACCTAACTTCAGTTAAAGAGATACAACGATTTATTGGGTTCGCCAATTTTTACAGGCGGTGCATCGAGGGCAACTCTCTAAAGGTGATTCCAATTACTCGTTTACTACGAAAAGGTGTTCCTGTTTCCTGGTCAACTGAGGCTGAAATCGCTTTTCAGCCCTTAAAAGAAAGTTTAACCATGGCCCCCCTACTCCACCATGCTGATTCTTTGGAGCCCTTTTATTTGGAGATGGATGCGTCAGACCAAGCAATCAGGGGAGTTTTGTCCCAGAGGCATAAGAAGACCGGTCAATTACATCCAGTTGCCTATCACTCCAGGAGCTCCTCCCAGCGGAAATCAATTACACCATCACGGAAAAGGAGCTATTAGCTATCAAAGATGCCTTCAAGGAGTGGAGGCATTACTTAATGGGGCCAGGCACACAGTAACAGTATATACTATCCACAAGAATCTGCAATTCCTAAAATCAGCAAGAACCCTGACACAGCATCAGCTCAGATGGTCTTACAATTTTGTGATCACCTATCGGCCTGGAAATAAGAACGGTAAAGCGGATGCCTTGTCCAGGATGGATACGAAAGGACAAAGGGCGGAGTTAGAAGACCAGAAGAGCATTCCAGAATGAAAGATAGTAGGTACCATCACTCATGAATCTCTGGAAGGAAAAGTAAGAGAGTCACCATCTTCAGAAGACCTTCAACAACGGGTTTTGTCTGACCCGTCTCATGAAGTTCACAAAGATCTATCTTATAATGGAGGGGCCCTGTTCATACATACGGTGGGACTTCAAGAGTAAATTTTGCATGACTGTCATGATCACCCGACGGCTGGTCATAAAGGAATTAATAAGACGAAGAGTTGATAAAGAGACAATTTTGGTGTCCCAATATGATGAAGGATATCAAGCAATATGTTTTGGGTTGTGAAATCTGTACACGGGGAAAACCAACACGGCAGTCACCACAGGGATTACTACAGCCGATGCCTATGCCTCCTTATCCCTGGCACACTGTGACCATGGTTCTGATTGTGGACCTGCCCTCCAGTCGGGGCTACAATACGAATCTGGTTGTTGTGGACGCCTTTACCAAGATGGCTCAATGTGTTTCCCTGCAAGACATTCCTAGTGCTAAGGAATTAGCTACACAATTCAGTTAACATGTAGTGAGGTTACACAGAATTCCCAAGGCCCTCATTTTTGACCGTGGCACTCAATTCCTGTCCCATTTCTTAAAGGCTTTTACCAAGGGGTTAAACATAGAAACTAGATTCTCCACTAGTTATCACCCAGAGACAGACGGACAGACTGAAAGGGCAAATCAAGAGCTTGAGCAGTATCTAAGGCTGTTTTTGTTAGATCAAGAAGGGGACTGGACACACAATAATTGACAGAATAGCTCTACAGGTCATTCTCCAATCTATTTCAACTATGGTCGACACCCAAATTTGATTATCAGCACTAATGAGGTGTTAGTCGCAGCAGCTAAGGATTTGGTCAAACATTTAGGAGAACCTCATCAGGCAGCTAGAGAGAAGTTAGAAAAATCAAAAGAAATATACAAATGTTATGCCAGCAAAAAGAGAAGATTAGGGGATGATTATTCTGTAGGGTGTAATGTGTGGTTTAGCACAAAAAAATTAAATTAAAGGGAAATCGAAAATTCCAACCCCGTTTCATAGGTCCCTTTGAAGTAGAAAAGAAGTTAAACCCAGTGACCTATAGGTTAAAACTGCCTCCTCAAGTGAGAATCATGTCTCCCTACTGAAGAGATCCTCACCAAATCTTAGGCCTAGAAGACATCCCAAGCCTATTCAAACTGAAAATGGAGAAGAGTTTGAGATAAAACGAATCCTAGATGCTAAGTGGAAATACAGAAAGTTATACTATTTTGTCGACTGGAAAGGTTATGGTCCAGAGAAAAGGTCTTGGGAACCATCTTACGATATGAATGCCCCGAGGTTAGTGAAAACCTTTCATGAACAAAATCCTCTCAAGGCGGATCCTGGGGAACCCCCCTTGTGGAGGGGTACTGTCAGGAATCAAAATCTAAGACAGAAGCAATGTCAATTTGTAGGGGCAACCACTGGTTACAGCAGGCGAAGGTTGATTAAAAATCTAAGTTTCCATCTGAACCTAAATAACCAATCCTGGACTGAATTGGTCAGAAGAAATACTTTAAAGATGGCTGAAAGCGCTATAGTTGGCGCTTCAGCTTATTCACATTATTCACACACACAACATCATCTACCCACCTGGCCTCTCAAAACAATCGGCCAAACGGTTCAAACACAACTTCATCAAATCACACCCTGAAACACTCGTCGCCGATCCCTACTTCTCACCGCGCAACAGACACTCAACCAGCGACATCATCTTCCACACCAAACGGAGAGCACAGTGGAGGAAACTTCTCCTAGCCACTTTTCCTATTTCCTCCACTAGAAAATCGGCTCACGGTCTAGCTATTTATATTGCCCCTTCCCAACTCTTTCAAGCTACAGCAACAATCACTATCTATAACAACGGTACCATCCTCATATAAGCCTCTGACCGTAGTTTAAACCTCCTAGATAACATCTTCTCTATCATCAAAAAACAAGTGGACAAACCGCAAACTGCTCCACTACCCACCTACACTCACCCCAGCACTATTAGAGTTGATATAGCACTAGCCCCCCCTCCTCTCCCGTCCATCTCAGGCTTCTCACTCTTCAGAATCTGACTCTTCAGACTCTTTTGCTTACCTCATCCCAGTTACCCGGTCATCCACCCCCACCTACAAAACTAGCAGCACCACACCAAACCAGCTCACGCCTCCCCCTCCCATCATGGCTGAGACCACTCTGGCCCCTCACATTTCTACGGCTACCTCTCTGACCTCAGCTCCCCACCCCTACTCCCTCTCCATCCCTCGCCTCCCAACCCAGCCACTCCTCACAACATGGCTGAGACCACTCTGGCACCTCACACTTCCACGGTTACCTCTCTGACCTCAGCTCCACCACCCCTACTCCCCCTCCATCCCCCAACTCTTCATCTCGCTTTCCAACCCAGCCACTCCTCACAACAGCACAACAATGATCGGCTCCATACAGCTCAACCCATCCCCATTAGCAACGGAACCCACTACGGGAACCACCTCATGTCACCCTCCTTCCCCTACTCGCAATATCACACCTCTCGTGGACTTGACACATGCCAAACAGTCCACCACAGCTCTGTCCCCCGCACGCCACGGTCCATCCCTCGACCTCACAGACACCAGTCCACCCCCTTAGCAACCTATACCTCTCCCCACACCACCCACTCCTGACCACCAACTTGGCAAATCCTCCATCCAACCACCTACATCACTATCCCTACCACACACACACACACACAGCTGCACAGTCGAACACACGCACCCTGGCACCAACACACTCACCCAACCAGCTGACTCCCCAAACATACACACCTAGCGCATCTCCCCCCCCACCATAACACCAGCAGACACTAGACTCAATGGGATCATGTCCACACTCCTTCTAATCAAAGAAGACCTCAAAGTGTTTAAAATCATGCTATCGAATCATCCTTGGCTCCCAAGATCCAACAATACTAACAAGTCCCCCACACGCCCCCACTGCAACATGAAACACATTGCTCCCATGTGGATAACGGTACCCTCCCATAACCGACACTCCCGCCCGTCGCGTACCAACAACCACCTCTCCGAGTCCGATCTCCTCTCTCTCCTGCTCTCCTACGAACCCCCCCTACTATCCCCGATCCTCCCACTCACATGCTCATCCCCACTATCCTCTCAACCCCTCACAGGCCCTTAGCTCACCACAACAGAGCAATCACCATCAATAATCTCTGTAAAGTCCCACTTATCCAGGAACACACCCCCTCCCCTGCCACCCCGTCTTAAATGCACGATCCTGAATTGCAGATCGGCATCGAAACACGTGACTGACATAGCCGACCTAATTATCTCGACTAACCTTGACCTCATCATTCTCACTGAAACATGGCTTACAGATTCTTCCTCGCCCCTCATCGACATTTTGGTTCCCCCTAACTATGACATCATCAGACTAGACATGCTGGGAGGCAAGACTGGAGGTGGCATTGTGTGCATACACCGGAGCGACATCACAATAAACAGAACCCTACCCTCGCTACTCCCTGCCTGTGAATACATCAGCCTCGACATCAGCAGTACTGGTAAACCTGTCTGCTCGCTCCGCATCATCTATCACCCACCTGGCGACAACCTCCTATTCACAGAACACCTCATGGACCTGATCACATCACTCACTGGTCGACGAAAGACACACATTTTCCTGGGTGACTTTAACCTCCACTGGAACGACCCTAACGACACAGTGGTCAACAGCCTCAAAAACTTCCTCAACGCCTTAGACCTCAATCAACTATGCAACAGCCCGACACACAATAAAGGCGCAATTTTGGACTTAATAATCTCTAAGAATGATTCCATCCATCTTGAATCGATCCTCCCGTGTGATTGGTCTGACCATCACATCATCACCTTCTGCATCAACGAAACAATCAAGCTCTCCTCTGCCCAAGATACAAAACCTAAGGTATGGAAAAGGGATTGGAAAAAGCTCAACCCAAATATGTTACCCGCCTCTAGCAAGAATTCACTACTACCCCCTGCTGGAACTTCCAATGTTACTTACCTCACCAACTATTACCTAACCTCCATGACATCTATAATTAACGAATTTGCGCCCCTGCAACTAAAGAGAGTCTCCACGAAATATTCTAAACCCTGGTTCAATGGTCTCCTTAACGAGGAAAGACGTTCTCTCAGAACTGCCGAACGCAACTGAAGATCAGTACCATTCGCCAAGCTACTCCTGACTCTTAAAAGAAAGAGAAATGCCTATTTTCGTAAGGTCAAACGCACTAAAGCAGACTTCTTTAGCCAACAACTTGACCAGGCAAAAAATCGACCCGAACAATTGTTTGAATTAATCAAAACACAATCTAAGGACCAACCTCAACGGCCACAAGATCTAACTCATCCACAACCATCATGTGATGACTTCTCTAACCACTTTAACCTAAAGACGGAGAACATCAAAAAAGATCTCCTCAAGGACCTAATCTCCCACTCTTGCCCCCTCACCAAATCCTCCCCCCTACCACTTCTCAACAAATCCCAAAAAAATGTACCTTGAAAAACGACACAACATGGTCATACTTTTACACCTGTTCGGAAGAAGCTATAGGCAAATTTCTCAGTGTCCTGAAGACTTCCAATCACCTCACTGACCCTCTCCCCGCAAATGCGGTCAAAGATCTTGCACCGTTGCTACTATCCATATGGACCAAGATCATCAACAGTTCACTTCGACAAGGCTGCATCCCGGACGCCCTAAAGGTAGGGTGGTGTCTCCTATCCTTAAGAAACCCACAGCTGACCCCAGGGACCTAAACAACTAACCCCCTATCACCAATATTACCACTCTGGCCAAACTTCTGGAAAAATGTGTTCATCACCAACTGACAAAACATATCGATCACTTCAACCCCCTAAATAAACACCAATTCGGCTTCCGTGCAAATCACAGCACGGAATCAGCCATGACACACATCATTGATGATGCACTTCAACTACTTGATCATAACGAAGCATGCCTCCTCATCCTATTAGAAAACGTGGTCCGAGTTATGGATCAATTTGCAAAAAACTTTATTAGGTATTACTTCATACCAATATGCACCACATATTTGTTAAATGCAATTAAATTAAGTTAGAGATGCAAAATTTCAAGTCGGTTTGCATTGGTTCTTAGCAAAAGTTTACTCATATAGATTTCATCAAAGAATTTAACATCAGCGTTCATCATTGATTCAATGTAATTGTACAGTCATTACATTAAAGGTGCTCTCAGTGTGAGAAGGAGGGGAAGTGAAGAGGTTGTGAGGGACTGGGTAAAGGTGGTGTGACATTAATAACATCACAATAAAATCAAAAACGCCTTTACAAACAAGTTAATATTAATGTTCCCAAATCACATCACACATAGGTAAGATATATTCTTTTCTTTAAATCCTATGGTGTGTTAGGTTGGCGTAGTCTACGTTTCGACCCCCATAGACGCTGAAGGGTTAATGTAGCCTCATGTTGGGGTCTTCGTCAGGACAAAGTTGGAAAGCACGAAAAAGACGGTCAGTGACTGCGCCGTCGATAAGTGGGCCTGAGCGTGCTCCTTCCAATTTTGGGCAGTACTCCTCTGGAGTCAGCGTAGAAATACTTGTCCAAATAAAGGTTTTCGTATGGTCGACGTGCTGGTCTGACACCGTTCGCATCAGTGGCCTCAGCCGCCACTCCTTCTGCTACCACCGGTCCTCTGGGCCATCCACTCCGTGGGTGACTCCCCAAGGACATTGTCCTTGACCCACGGTGAAATACTGCGCTTGTGCTGACTCTGCCGTCCAGTCCAGGAGGAGCCGCAAAACTTAGTGGAGGCACAGAGCGCCATAAAATTCGTGGGAGGCGTCCTACAGCGCGAGACACGCACTGGGCGAAGACCAGGCCAAGAGGGCCGTCTTACCCTGTCATAGACCGGAGGAGACTGGGTCCCCTCTCTTGGCCCTGTGATCCGGGACATATTCAGGGTCGATTACACGCCCTCCATCTTTCATTGAACTGCAACCTTTTGCCTTTGGGCCAGTCTACCTATAACCACTGGAAGGACGTCTTCTTAAAGACCCGTAAGTGCAACCTTTTTATAATACTGACAGGTTTGTGATCATTTGATAACTGTAGTAGTAGCCTTGCACCTCTCTGGATTTTCCTCCCACACTGCTGTATGGTCGTAGGTGATAAACTCTAGATAAATCCAAGAGCTGCGGTGTCCACGAAATCTGCACTATGGGGAAGCGCATCACTAGCGTAAACCACCAAGCGCCGCCCCAGCCCTTACCCACAGCCCGGCCCCAGACCTCCATCAATAGGATGCTCCAGAGGGTCATAGGGGTAGTGGCTAGAGAGATAGAACTAACAGAACGGCGGCTGTCACTGTCCCCTGACTTCTGGTAGCGCCTCGACAAATCCACCCTCTCCCGCAACCATTAGTGATCTGGAAAGAACCCCAGCACCCTCCATGCAAGTCCCAGATATTGAATTAGGAACTATATCCAAAGTACCTATATGGAAGGGTGGAGAGAACAAGGGCACTGTTAAGAACACAAAAACCAAACAGTCTACTAGGGCGGGGGTAAAGCAAAAGAAATCCAATGATGGAACACCTGTCAACAACGGAGCCACGATCCACCCGGACATCGACCAAAGCTCGCAAATGGACTCGTGCCTCACATCATGGGTGGCCTCCCTGATGGAGGCTTTGCAAGGGCAGATCAGAATCATTGTGAAAGATGAGTTTGCCCCTGCTCGACTTGCCAAACTGGTCCATCTATGTGCCAACAATGACGAGAAATTCCTTGTAACCCATGCACCTGATAGAGAGAGTGGAACTGTTCCAGCGGCCCTTCCATCCTGGATAATGCCAAGTCCTCGGACAAGTCCATATCCCCTTGTGAGGAGACCCCGGCTATTTAGACTAAGGCAACTACTAGTCCAAACTCTGTTCCTAAGCAAGAGGAGCGGGTACCTTCAACCATGGGTCCTATGATTAACCTTGTGACCAAATCCGGGCCTCAGGATCAGAGGGGGTGGGGTATAGGTAGAGTTGCCAATAATTATTCTCCCCCCAGCCTCAACCCTTTATGTTGTGGTACTTGCAGGAGTCCCTGAAGCTAAAGAGGAGCAGATGGAAACCAGGTTTAAGCTTAAAAATAAGTGCTTGTATCGGCTAGACAGATACAGCCAATGTGCCTACTCACGTGCAAACGATATTCTAATGACCAGCAGCGTCAGTTGGGTGGGAAACAGGCCTAAAGATCAACGTGGGGTCTGTGTCATAACCAACTTTAAAAATCCACAATCCGTTCAACATCTCTTGCAACTGAACAATCACACCTTGGATCTTGGTACCACAATTAGGCTACTCCCTCTCACCCATTTCTACATTCCACGCCCGATGATCCTCACTCGGGCAGGCAATAGACATCAGCAGGGTGACTGGCACCAGAAACAGCCATTAACTGGACAAGGGCACCAATATCTGAGACTCCATCTATTTAATCTGCCCGTGGCAAACAGATATGGGGTCCTAGAAGATATCAATTGACCTGCATCAAAATCTAACTCCGACAGGCAAAATACCTGCTCAGGGTCCTTTGGGGGGGGGATTGTGCCTGGGTTCGTACTCCGACCCGGCCGTTTCACAGGGTCCAGGGAAGGAATCAGAGTCGGTACAAATGAGGAAGGCCCCTATGGATACGGCCACAGATGTTAGAACTGCAGAGTCTAGGTCCACAAGACAGCGTCCCAGTGGCAATCCTGTGAACTTGAAGTCTAGCTTGCTCAATCCCCCTACACTGCTCTTAAGTTTACAAGCAACAAGACCCAAACCTATTACACAGCCTTCAGAAATAGCCCCTTTTTTCACAAAATCCCAGGACCAAACCCACTCACCAGGTGTGTTAGAGACCCCAGGTGCAACAGCTATGAGGGCAAGATCTGTAGCTTTTGCTGGTACAACCAGTATGTGCTGGAGTGTACTGCTTGAGCCAGAAGATCTGCTGGAGCAGGAAATCCTGAGTGGCAGCGTAGTTAGCCGTAATGCATTGAAAAAACTTAGGGTTTTATCCTGGAATGTAGCTGGCCTCAAGAGAAAACTGAACTGCCCCGACTGGGGGGAGTTTGTGGATTCATTTGATATCTGCATGTTCCAGGAAACCTGGGCTACTGAGGAGACACTGCTTGTGGGGTTTGCATCTTTTAATAACCTACTATATCACGGGGCGGGTCAGACCTTCTGGTGGGTTATGTTCCTGGTTAGACTCTCATCAAGGTTGCACGGCTACCCCAGTGGAGTCCCCATCTGATGACATCTTGTGCACTATGTTAACTTTTCCACCTAGTCTCAAATTAGCCTTAGTTAATGTTTAATCCAGGCCTGTAAGGATCGGCCAAGAATCTTCGATTCTAAACAAACTAGACGGTTTCATCTCTAGCTTCTCCAATAATGTCCTAGTAGTTCTGGGGTTGAATTCAAATGCCAATTTGAACCCATGAAAGATCTTAATGGCTCACCACCCTCAGAGGAGGATAAGCTCCGGTGCATCCCTGAGTCCAACATCTCTCCAATCAGTGTCTGGACACCGCTGACTCTCCAGATCAACTCAATTACCTTAAAACACTCTATGAGAGCCTGCAATGGCCGCACCTGCTCGGACTCACCTGGAAAGCACACATTCAACGGGCTGGGACATTCTTCCATCTTAGATTACATCCTGGTCGAAACCAGGATGTGGGACAGGGTCGTTGACTTCGCTGTCCTGCCGCGACATGGCAGCAACCATAATGCCCTAACTCTTGAGATGCTATTGCCAACCACTGGGGGAAATTGTAACCTACCATCAACAATTGACAATAGACTAATACTCACCAACGATAGGCGGAAGGTAAGGTGGGTGCGAATCGCACAATCACCAAATAAAATGACCCTCCTATTTGAATCCATCACATCCATTCTTGAGAAACTGGCTGAGTTTGTAATGAAAGATGGCACAGTGGTATCTACAGCAGATGTTGCCAAGATAAGACCGAGTTGGTGTTGACGGGTGGTTGCTCCAGTCCCTGGTCTTCACTTTTTTGGCCCCCTTCCCTTGGTCTCCCTCCGGTTCCCTCTACCTCTGTCAAGACCCTAGGTATTAAACTTAACTCTCACCTTACCCTTCACTCCCAGGTTAGTTCTGTGGTTTCTTCTTCCTTTCTTTCTCTCTGCACCATCCGCAAGGTCTCTCGATTTTTCACCTTCGAGGCCTTGAAGCTGATCGTCCTTGCGATGGTCATCTCCCGCCTGGATTATGGCAACGCCCTATATGCAGGTATACCTGCATATAGTCTCAGGTGGTTGCAGATGATTCAAAACCAGGCGGCTCGGTTGGTCTTTAACCTTCCCAAATCCTCACATGTCACTCCCCTCCTGAAAACTTTACATTGGCTCCCGGTCCGGGAACGTGTCCAATTCAAGCTTGCGACTATCACCTACCAGGCTCGACTGAGCACGGCCCCTGCTTTCATTTCCTCTGAGTTTATCCCTTACCTTCCAGCCAGGGAGCTCCGATCTTCTTCCCAATTTCTGTTGACAGTCCCCCGGTTTCGCCGGAAAAAGTGGGGGGGTTCAAAATTTGCGACCCTTGCCCCAGCTCTCTGGAATTCATTACCCTTAGAGCTCAGATCCCTAACTCCATATTCCCAGTTTCGAAAGAAACTTAAAACCTATCTTTTCAGCAAAATCTTTATTTAGTCTCCGGTCACCTGTCCTCTTCCCTTTGTCCCTTGTGGAGATCTGCCAGTTACAGCGCCATGAAACCGCTGGTGAAAGAGCGCTATATAAAACTTTTTAAACTCAAACTCAAACTCAAGATCCATGAGACCTTGACTGCTAAACTGGTGGATACGTTTTGGCCAGTGGGCACCCAAGGGGGAGGTACAAGGTAAAGCGGACATGGTTCACCCGTGGTTGTTGAGAGTCTAAGAAGGCCCTAATCAAGGCTATAAAATCCAAGAGTAGCACCCAAATTAAAACAGCGAGAGCCTCCTACAGAGCCACTATTGCACAGGCAACAAAAAACTTGTGATATGGACAAATGGGCATCCTTGAAACTGGCCCCAGCGGGCAAAGACATGAAAACCTTTTGAAATATTGTATCCACAGGGAGCAGTAACGGAAAGGCGGCTCTGGAGCCGAATATAGCGGCTGACAGCTAGAAAGAGTATTTCCAGGCCCTCTATGCTCCTTTGGAGACTGAAGCCAACAGTCAGATCCCTGCTGCCCAGTTATCATTGAGTTTCCATGTAGAGACCCCGGGGTGAGTGCCTGCATTGTTCAACACTCCGTCCATAATCCCCTTTGGTTTTGCTTTGTTCGCCCTAATTGACAGGGTATGCCCAGACGTGGGACCCTTGCTCACTTTGCCACTGGATTCAAGCTAGCCTGGCTGATGACGGCTGATTAGCCAGAAACCGGTCCCAGGATGCTTGTTTCTGGTCCAGGGAGGACATGGCTTGGCAGTTCGGGCTGGACTGTTCCCATGAGGCACAGGGTCAGACTGATTTCCATATGGCCATTTCTGAACTGGGGTGGCGGAGTGAGCTAAAGAATGATGATGGATTAAACCCAGATCAGTTGACTGGGGGTGAGTGCTTGCATTGTTCAACACTCCGTCCATCATCCCCATTGGTTTTTGGTTAGTTCGCCCTAAGTTGGCAGGGTATGCCCAGACGTGAGTGACTTGCTCACTTTGCCACTAGATTCAAGTTAGCCTGGCTGATGACAGCTGTTTAGCCAGAAACCGGTCCCAGGATGCTTGTTCCCGGTCCAGGGAAGACATGGCTTGGCAGTTTGGGCTGGACAGTTCTCATGAAGCACAGGGTTAGACTGATTTGAATACGGCCATGTCTGAACTGGGGTGACAGAGTGAGCTAAAGAATGATGATGGATTAAACCCAGATCAGTTGACTGGGGGTGAGTGCTTGCATTGTTCAACACTCCGTCCATCATCCCCTTTCATTTTCCTGAGTTAAACTTGGCAGAAGTCACTAGAGCTGTAAGCAGAATAGCCCCTGACAAAGCTCCAGGCTTAGATAAGATACCAGGGGATCTTTTCCGTGCTGAGCCCAGGATCTGGGGTCCCTACTTGTGGGTGCTTTTCAATGCCATCTTACAAGGGATGGCACTCACCACTACTTGGGCTGGAGCTGAGATTCTCCCAGTATATAAAAAAGGGTCCCCTCTATTACACATCAACTACAAACCAATCAGTCTGACTGATGTTTTGCAGAAAGTTTTTGCCAGGATCATACCTGTTCGCCTGCAGACTTGGTTGGAGGAACATAAGGTCATGAACCCTCTTCAAGCCGGCTTCAGGGAAAAAATATCTACCATCGACCAAATTTGTAGGCTGCTACTCCTTTATTGGAAAGCAGTGAATCTAGAAACTGGCAGTATATATTTGGTCTGTGGACCTTAAAAGTGCCTTTGATCTGGTACCCAGAAAAGCATTGTGGTTGGTATTGAACGATCTTGAAATCCCTCACTACCGTTGAACATGGTTAGAAGACTGCACGATGGCAACTGCCCAAATCAGATATGGGAAGCACAGGGAACTTACGCCGCCCATTTCAATCAACAGGAGAGTAAGACAGGGATGTGTGCTCACCCCCACACTGTTCTGCATTTACATCAATGCTCTGGTAGGTGTGCTATGTGGACTGAAGGACATAGATGCCCCCAAGCTGGGTCAAAAGCTAATTCCAGCTATGATGTTCGCAGATGACACTCTTCTGCTTTCTAAATCTTCGATGGGCATCCAGAGAATCCTAGATGGGTTATGTGAGTTCTGTAGTCTCAGGTGGTTGGAGATCAACACACAAAAGACAAAATACATGGTCTTCAACCCTGTTAGCACAACCCGCCCCAACCCGCATATGAATGGAGTCCAACTGGAGCAGATATCTGTTTTTGATTATTTAGGTCTCACCCTAACAGAAAAAATTAAGTGGGGGCCCTAAATGGATAAGTCAAGTCTCAAGTTGGCTCAGACCACTGGCGAGCTGGCCAAGCTCTACAGAAATTCTTTTCACAAGCCTGTAGGCCCAGTCATAGAGCTCTACATGACCCAACTTAGCAGTGCGACCATGTATGGGGCCAAACTTTGGGGGCACCTCCTCCTCAAAACCATTATTAAAACAGAGAATAGTTTTCTCAGACAGTTGTTCGGTCTACCAGTGAGCTCCTACCTAGTTCCAGTGCCATTGGATCTAGGGGTGAGTGAGGCCTATTGTAGAACAACTGGGCTGTAGAGTCCTACTTTTTGGCGGCTTATGGGTGACCCCTGAGCTGAAGAATACAAACAAGTCTGAGCTCCAAGAATTACTGTGACTTCCTGGCATACGCAAATTGGCATGGTTTGCATACATCAATGAAGGTTTCCATAAACCCTAGGCGAAGCACTACGCTCGCGTAGTTTGCGAAGTTTGCGCAACTTCGCACTACGCGAGCTGCATGTAGCACAGTGCGAACACGCGTAGTGAAGCGTAGCGTAGTGCAGCGGTCATTTTTTGCTTGTTCGCGGTCCTCAACGTCATGTTCCCGACCGCGAGCAAGCAAATTGACATCCCGGCGAGATTCTCAATGCGGGGAGGTCAGGTTTCTCATTGCGAGTGGTCGTGCATGCTCGCGATGAGAAACTACCTGTTCGCGTTGAGAAAGCTGCCGCTCGAGTAAAAATCTACTCGAGCGGCAGAAAACTACAGCTCGCACTGTGCAAGATGCAGTTTTCAATGATTGCACAGTGCCGGATGCCTGTTCGCACTGTGCAATCATTGAAAATGCATCTTGCACAGTGCGAACATGCTACTACGCAGCTCGCGTAGTGCTATGTGAAGTTCGCGTAGTGCGAAGTGCACTTCGCGTAGCTTCGCGTAGCGCTACTTCGCGAACTACGCCCAGGGTTAGTTTCCATGCCATAGGTAGAGATTCTCTATGGAATAATCCTGAGTCGGCTTGTGTGGCAATTTCCCGCAACCAACTAATTAGCACCTATGGGGGAGGGGGGGAGTTGCTCAACTATATGAAAACTCTGCCAACGGTTCCCTAACAGCGAATTTTTTGTCAGTAAAGGACCTGTACTATCTAGAGACATGTTTAGATGAAATCCATCCGGCCCTAGCCAGGAAATTGTATGTACAATTCAGGCATGGTTCCCTCCCTCTGCGCGCATTTACCAACAAATGGTCTGGCAGCTCTGCACTGGAGTGACCAAGCTGCAGTAGGGGTGAAGAGTCCGAAATTCATGTATTCTTCTTCTGTCCTGGATATCAAAACATTAGACTGAGATGGCTGGTCCAATTGTGCAGGAACCAAATGCCAATTGTCTATGCTGTATCCCGTTTTTTATGTTCTATGTGGTGGGCGCGTAATGGCTTTTTAAGAAACCAGTCATCAATGTTATATTGATTGATTTATTAACTGTTATGTAATCACCCAATCCCATTTTATCTGGGTTTTAGCTATGTTTACACATTGTACATATTTATCTATGTTCTTTTATGGTCCACGGACCGAAATAAAGAAAGATTGGATTGGATTGGATTTGAAATACTTGTTTTTATTTTTCTCAACACAATCCTCAGTGCACCACGTTGGGTAATGGCCACTGTACCAGAAATGTTTCCCCGACTGTCATTCAGAACATGGTGGATTCACAAATCTACAGCCGAATTCGCAAATCAACAGGGGCAGGAGAAAAAGCACCATAGTCCAATAGTTTGCCCTTATCTTTTAACTGAATGTGCATATCCTCTGAAGAACTGCGAATCCACTGAGCATCTGTGGATCAGCAGTCAAAATTGCTCTAAAATAGCTCCCTCATGCCCAGAGGGAAGGTTTTTTAAAGCTTATTTCTTGAAAACTAGTGGCCAGATTTATGCCAAGCCAAGAAATGCACATCCTTGAGTAAAGCTATACTTTTATGCCGAGTTGGGTGTAATTACATTTAGCTGTTTTTTTCAGACTGAGGCTCAAATGGGAAATGCCACTTTGGACCACTCTTTCTTTTTTTTGGCTCCCGATTGACAGACCTGCATGAAACTTGAGATGAAGAGTACAAGGTGGATGAACTGTTTTATTGGAAAGTGTTGTGCATATTTGTCTAATGGTACCATATTTATATGGCAACCAAAAAAATGCCTTTTCAATTAAAAATCTGACCTAACACAAGTATTATTGTTACCTGTGTGACAGAGGGGCAGGCTGGCAGACAGACAGACAGACAGACAGACAGACAGACAGACAGATAGATAGATAGATAGATAGATAGATTTGCAAGAACTTGGCAGACATAGACAATACATATAAAGTGTAAGTGCCAGTGGATGTATGCGTTACTGTAGCGGCAGTATGGACAGGTATAGAGCGAGAGTCCGGGCGGGTGTTTAGAGAGAAAGGTAGCGCTACTGAGCTCAGAATCGTGAGATAGGTGCACACCTGAACATGTAGACCTGGTGCTTCAGCGCTTCCGCCGTTGATGAGGTGGTACTGACTAGACTGGTGTTCACAAAATGGAGCGGTTTTCTGCAAGGTTTGTAGAGGATGTGATTGGACTGATGGGCGAGAGCTGTTAACCAATAATACGGGCGAGAGCAGAGGTCATATTTTTTACACTTTTACATCAGTGCCAACAGTAATGTAGGATTTATTGTGGTTTTAATCGTGAGCAACAAACAAAACACATTACGCAGTATTCACAAGCCAAGTGTGTTGGGCCCGAGAGGAACGAAGAAATCTGATGTGTAACCTTACATTATATGTATATTTTTTAATGTATAATACTGTATTTCGAAATTATTTTAATTGGTTGTGACTGTTTTATTTTGTAACCACTACGGCCTCTGCAATTAAATAATAATTAATAAATGAATAGGGACAGTAGAAGAAAACTAGATCGCACAGATACAAGTTTGCAACGATACATGTATACTATAGACTAGAGTCCACCAGTCCGAAACAGTAGTTGTTTAATTTGCTTAGTCAGCTGAACAGCAGGTTTTTGGCTTTCTGGGGGGAGGTTGGGCCAGAGACAGAGAAAGAGAGTGGGAGAGGGGCGGTAGAGGGAACGAGCTTGTTTTGGAAGGGGGGGGGGGGGGTATTTTATGCTTTTAATGTACTTTATGGGCAGTAATCTTTTCGAATGCAAAGAAGTGTAATTTTGTCTCTTTCGTTCATATACCGTAAAATGTTGCACCGTATGGGATGTACCTCAGAATAACATCATTGTTTGACCACCAGCAGCGTATGAGATGCCTTGCTTCATCTAAAAGAACCAACAAAGGTGACCTAGGTGCCAAGAAGTGATCCTACCAGAGACATGCCCTGTACCTCAGCGGCTAAGAGAAATGTAACTTTAAAGCACTTAGCTATTTTTGTATTACTTAAGATGCTGTGTGGCACTTAGGAAGCTTTTCCTATCTTCATCACACCTCGTTTAAATTTCTCCCAAATGCAGAGGTGCG
Organism: Lissotriton helveticus; assembly: GCF_964261635.1. NCBI lineage: Eukaryota > Metazoa > Chordata > Amphibia > Caudata > Salamandridae > Lissotriton > Lissotriton helveticus. The sequence goes on from NC_136057.1 coordinate 1,614,266,052, forward strand.
TCCCCTCTATTAACAGATGGGGCTGTGGATAAATGTTTATGTAAACGCCGACTGCAATCATATCTTCTAGGCGCATTTGTTGTACCAAGCGCCAGGAAACGTACTCGGAGACACGTGAAACGTCTACCTTCTAAGAGTTACAACAGAGAACGTCTTTCTGGAAGGAATTTAGAGGAGTGTATGTAGAATATTTACCAATCCCAGTCACCCAAATAAAGTGTTTTGCTGATCTGGGAAACAGGCGCTGAGACTGATCGTTCAGTGTATGTGATGGAAAGCTGCACATGCTTCCGCGAGCGCCTGCGCGTGTCACGTGTCTAAGCGCGCGACAAACACACGAGTGCGTGAAATATTGGCGTGGTGGCCCCTGGGGTTTGGTGGCCCTGTGCAGTTGCACAGTTTGCACATGCCTAAGGCCGGCCCTGTAGGAGTGCATTCAAATGCATCATGAATGTATGGTATCTTAGTAATTTATATTACGCTAATATAGTGGGTGTGTACATATAGCTCTGTGTGCCAATCTGAGTATTAATGTTTGTGTATTTGTACTGCCTCGTGTTGGCTGTCAAAACGCATATATATATACACACACACACACACATATGTCTGGCTCTTGCGTGTGTGCCAATCTGAGTGTTAATGTGCGTGCATTTGTACTCCCTCGTATTGGCTGTCGAAACGTATATATATATGTGTGTGTGTGTTGTGTGTGTACTTACACACACACATGTCTGTGGCTGATGCGTGCGTGCACAAAGTTCAAGAACTTTCCTATTCATAACTAAGTTCTCGATCACCAACACTCGTGCGGCTACATCTTTACACACATGGAAATGCACAGACATCTCGGCCAGTTCACATATGCGCATTATTAAGTTGGCGGGCAATTCTCTGACCCTTCTAAAGGGCCTGGAACCGCGCGCGGTGCACGTTTTTATTGCCAAACCCCAAAGATTGAGTGCCTCGGAAGTTTATGGTTCTGTTCTCAGTCCCACTTAATCCCTAACTACAAATTCCAGTGCCCCTTTCCTCTCTGGAAGCAGACCGGATATGGCGAGCGAGGCCACCCCTGAAGAGCCCTGGCCGCAGCCCCCGACGGGGAAGACAAGGGAGAGAAAGAGAGCGGCCGGGAGGGGCTCTGGGGGACCCGCCGGGGCTGCCTGGGCGCAGTTAATGGCCTTGGCTGGGCAGGGCTTAGCCTTTCTGCGGGGAGCTGATGTTTACAGCTGTCTGTCTGGGTGGGCGGGGGCCCCTGTGCAAAGTGAAGGTCAAGGTAGGTCCCACCTTCTGTGCCACGCTCCGGCTCCCCTGAAGGTGCCAGGCAGAGGACGGCCCGGGCACCTGAGCGCCCATTCCGCCATATGTTGATGGCACAGGAGCGCGTCAGTGTTTGCATCAGTCCTAAGGAGCCAGGAGGGAGCAGGTCCTATGAGACATTACCACAGCCCATCGGTCACAAGGAGGAGGAGGGGGGGTGGGGAGGGAGTGCAGACTTCAAACGGCCATTCTTTCGACGAGGAGCAAACAGCGCGTCTGACTCGCAGAGAAAATAAAGCGTCATGAGCCACGTCCGCCCGACTCACGAGGACGGCGCCCAGGGTGCCGCTTCCCCGCTGGTAAGAAGCCAGGTGCTGGGAGGGGGAGGGGTGTGAGGTGCGCCCGGCTCGCGCAGGAGCGGTTCCGGGTGCCTCGCTCCCGAGGGCATCCTGATCCTGTCTGAGGCTGCAGACGGCGCCGGGCCAGGGCAGGGACGGCAGAGGCGCGCGCTGCGGGCGCCGGGGCCGCTCGCGCCCCGGGAGGGTGACAGCGCTGCTCTGGCGCGAGGGGGCCGCGCGCCTGCAGGTGGGCCGCTCGCGCCCCGGGAGGGTGACTGCGCAAGAGGGCCGCGCGCGCCTGCAGGTGGGCCGCTGCGCGCGGCCTCCTCTGGGCCCCCTTCCCGGTAGAAGCGGGATGTTGTCACGTTGTTGACGTTCACGGTGGGCTCTTGGACTGGCACGGCCATGCGTGCCCGTGGTGGGGGCTGGGAAAGGGGACACTTGTTCTACCATGGTAGAGAAAACTGTGTGCCCGAGTCGAGGGCTGTTTGTTTTGATTGTGTTTATATTTCCACGTAAATGCGTCATTGCAGCCACGATGTTGACTGAATGCTGGCTATTGCAGGGGCAGTGTTTTCGAATGGTGCATTTGCTCATTTCCGGTGTAGAGACCAGGGATCTGAATTGAAAGGGTTCTTCGTTTGGCCTATGATGTGTTGTTCCTCATTAATGTAACCTGTAGGTTTGTTGTTGATCTCCTCGGCGCTTTCCTGGCCCAGAGCGCAAGCAGCCGCCAAGGCCTGCACCAGGGGCTTGTTACTTGCCTGGAAAACCGCCCCACACTGCAAGGTAGAGAGGGAGCGGGCGTGGGACCTGAAGTGGGATATTTCACTATATTTCAACCCCTCAACATTACTAGGGTGCCGGGCAGCGATAAGCAAGCCGACATTAGCTGGATTAAATGTCTCCATTCGCAGATATCTTCTGAGAGGATGTGAGCAGTGAAGGGTGGTACACTTGAACCTCAGACCCTGAATGGGAGGGGGTCGGTGGGCGGCAAGGCCAAGTCCGCTTCTTCTATTGCTATCACTTGGGACCTTCAGACTTCCCTGAATGTGTGTGTGCGGGAGAGGGGCACATAGAAAGAAACAGACTCAAGAGGGGTGATGTATAGGACAATTATACTTTTATATATATATATATATATATATATATATATATATATATATATATATATATATATATATATATATATATATTATGTTTAAACATGTCTCCTAAAATACGAATGCATTTAAACGTAAATACAAAACGGCTCGCTTCTGTACCAATCACATCAGAAAAGTTCCTTCAACATTCCTCCCAGGCTAATAAACCAGTTTTCGCTTCTTTTCCTGCCACCACTGGCATGTATTGTGTAAGAACGGCCGCTCTGGGTGGAGGACGGCTTGGGCGGCCGGGCCACTCCGTGAGAAGAAGAAAGCGGCGCTGTGCACATATAGGGGCACTCCGCCCCCTCGTGTTAAAGAAGTATTTTGCGTTTAGGTCAAAAAGGACGGCGCAGCTCCTCTGAGTGTCGACCATATGCGGGCAGGGAGGGGTGGTGCCCAGGTCCCCCAGATGCTCGGATTTAGCTGCGATAACCACGGCTTTCAGCCTCCACGGGTTATGTTGTCTCTGAATCCCTTGAAAGGGCGCCTCTTCCATGGCTGCCCTCTGCAGTGCCTTGAAGACCCGGGTCCAAGAAGCAGTCTTGGAAATGTACGGGAGGAGGGAGGGGACAGGTTGAGCAGTCAAGGAGCTGAAAGAAATGCACGCAGGAAGGCAGCGTGTACTCTTTGTCCACATGCATGCACACGCGTATGCACGCACACGGGTACATATTAGCGGCGCACACAAATATTCATGCATAGATGTAGACGGTTACATACAGCGCGCAATCAGTATGTTTCTGCAATGTGAACAGGTTTCCCATATAGGCTTTGTGTGTCTGCATGTATAGACAGTTAAATAAATACTTCGGCGACTAGAAACGCAGGCAGACAGACTAGCACGCCTAGACGTCAATGACAGAAAGGAGGACAAATATATCGATACACAAACACCTCCAGGCACAAGTACACACACACAGTCACGTCTATGCACATGCCGTCACGCAGACATATTTTATATGTTTGCATGCATGTACCTAGTTAGCTATACATGCGGATAAACACGCGTGTGTTTGCGCAGACATAAATAATAGGTTCTAATGAACTTGTAGCGCGCGGCTGCACGGGAAAAGGCCGTCTGTTGCAGATATTTCTTTCTAGCCGGAAGGGCTTGCCCGGGTGTTAAGACAGGGCTCTTAAGGTGTGCTTGCCAAGTCACAAAATATTTACAGGTGGAGCAAATGCAGGAAGGGGTTAAGGGTTAATGACTCAAGCATCCTAGCAGGACTTGCAGAACCTGAGCGAACGGGTAGTTTGTTTTATTACAGTACCATAAATTACAGGAGCCGACGAAGGCAGCGAGATAGGAGGCCGCCGACACACCTGCGATCTATAGGCGCCGGTTCCATCAGCTAGGCCAGAGGTAGGTAGGCATACTCCACTGTACTCCGCGCCGGAGCCAGGCCAGGGCTTCGCGGGCCAGGTATGATCTGAAGAAGGCAAGCAGACAGAAACACGCATGGAACGGTGGACATAGACAGAGACGGACAGACAGACAGTAGAAGAGGGGCAGCGGGTAGAGACAGGAGACCCGGCAAAGGGGCACTTCAGACCGGGTTATGAGGTGGGACGGACGTAGGCAGACACGACTGTACCTTTGTCTATTCGCGATAACCCGCGCATCTCCCTGGCTCCCTCTCTTCCTGCAGGGACATTTTGAGGATTTTGGGGGCCCTGTCCAGAACAGCTTTAAAGTTATGATCCAATTGCAGCTTTCTCAGAACTTCTTTTACGAGGTTACTGACACTAGACAGGCAGACTGGTCTAAATTCTACATGTTTCCATCTAGTATTCAGGGATAGTGACGTGTGATTTCATGAATGTAATATAGCAGCGTCTCACTAATATTATTTCACATAATCTCTACCATCCACTGCCATTTCGCATACGTGAAGTCCTGTTTCGATCGAAAAGGAGCTTTTTTTTATAATGTTGCATGGTGTTGAAAAACATAAACGCAACTTTCTCTACAAAATGTCTGCAACAGACTCCCACACGTTACCTGTTCTGTATTAAAAATAAATGAAAGGAAAATGGTATTTAAAATAATGTATGTCTGCAAACGAATCAAGGTCATCAGGGCAGAACTGTGTGGAGATCAGAGCCACATCTATGGGGGTGGGGGGTGTCTGAAAGGATGAGACCCGGGCCAGAGACCACTTTGCCCATGTCTTAAAACGTCTCTGCTTCATGCACACGTCTCTGCTTCCTGCCACTTCGTTTTGCCATCCATGGCACACGTCTCTGCTTCCTGCCGCTTCACTGTGCCCTCCATGGCACACACCTCTGCTTCCTGCCACTTCGTTTTGCCCTCCATGGCACACGTCTCTGCTTCCTGCCACTTCGTTTTGCCATCCATGGCACACGTCTCTGCTTCCTGCCGCTTCGTTTTGCCCTCCTTGGCACACGCCTCTGCTTCCTGCCGCTTCACTGTGCCCTCCATGGCACACGCCTCTGTTTCCTGCCGCTTCGTTTTGCCATCCATGGCACACGTCTCTGCTTCCTGCCGCTTCGTTTTGCCCTCCTTGGCACACGCCTCTGCTTCCTGCCGCTTCACTGTGCCCTCCATGGCACACGCCTCTGTTTCCTGCCGCTTCGTTTTGCCATCCATGGCACACGCCTCTGCTTCCTGCCGCTTCGTTTTGCCATCCTTGGCACTGGATGATTTTAGCTCATTATCTGCACACCCCAGGCGCCTCTGCAGAGAAAGTGACAGGCAGGTGACATTTCGTATCTCTGTATCTCTCTCGTGAGGTGTGAGCCCCAGTTTCATGTCACTGCACAATAACGCCAGTTTTACCCACACCACAGACCCTGGGGGCTTAGTAGAGGAAGGGGCGCTCTGCAGAGGACCTCGGGGAACTGTCTCCCAGTTGTATGCAGGCGTCTCAGTGGGAGATGTGCAGGGTGGCGAGGGCATCCGTGGCAGAGTCTCTCCAATGAGGTCCCGTACCGGGAGTGCACCGCCAAGCCGCGCCGCAAAACTCCAAGGCTGCTCTTGTAACCGCGGTATATACAACGACCACAGTGGCATATCGGGACAGTGAAATGCTGACGGACAGTAGTGTACACAAACTGCCCATTGAGCTTTCATCCGCGTTAGAAAGCCTCACCATGTAGTCCTGGTTTAAACCCCAGTAGTGTGTCCGAAAAGCGAAAGCGGTGGCATGTTTAGAGCGGGGATTCCCAGCTGACATTTGAAAAAGCCATGCGTATTTTTAAACATCCTATAAAAAAAGTTAATTCGCTCTTGAAAACCCAGCCTCCAATAAAACGCGTCTGTAAAAAGCCACGAACAACTTAGCTGGGGGATGCGGCGGCAGGCGAAAGAAAACATCTCAGGGCATTGTGTCTACTGGAAACACTTTACGAGTGCAGCGTCTGATCATTATTAGCACTATGAGTTATTATTAATGGACACCCGCGCCTATTAACCCGGTAATCTTCATCTACACAAGAGGCCCTGGCTGCTCCCCTCCATTTAATTCCCAATTTCTTTTATTAAAACATATGCCAGCAACGCAACACCATAAAACCAGACTCCATTGCGAAAAAGAAAATACGTTACATCTTATCTCGTTTACACATGAATTGACAAGGGCGCAGATCGCACGGGCTCTCAGAGAAACAGTTTAAAGCTCGCGCAGGTCTGCACAACCGGTGTGCGCAGGGAAGCTGATATTAGGATGAAACGGGCCCTTTCCTGTGTGTTTTTCTTATTTGTTATCAGACGTGTTCCTGGATGCGCGGACAATGGCTGCCCGCCATGATTCATCTAGCCGGTATCTTCATTGAAGCCACATGGGCTTGAGTTTATGCCCCCAGATACCAAGTGACCCCCCCCCCCCCTTGCCCGTGGCTGGTTTGCACCTTACTCTGTACTTCATAATGGCCTGGCCCTCTCCCAGACAGAACCAGCCATTTGGGGGGGAGCCATCATATCTGGCTTCCAGCTTGTGGCTGCAGGGTTGGAAGCCGGACCAGAGACTGCATTAAGTCATCTTGATTTGTACCACATGCTGGTATTTTTTCAAGCCACTGGCTCTAGAGAGTGGGAAGGGATTCCTGTTCTCTTCTGGCTGGAGTGGTTGGGGTGACACAGACACAACGCTGTAAGCTGTCTTTACATGGCAGCCTTACAGGCTGTGGCTTGGATACAAGTGGAAAACAATAGAAGACGCGAATACATTTACAAACCTCAAAACCATGCTGATAGATGTGTCGTAATATATTTGGCACCGTTTTTCTAACGTCAGCATGACTCCAAATAATTAGGTAATTAGCTAAGCAAACTGGGCGTAGGTGAAGTAGAAGCATTCAGTAAAAGTATGAGTGTGTGTGTGTATGTGTATGTATGTGTGTGTGTGTGTCTGTATATATATATGTATATATATATTTTTTATTTACACACAGACAGATATAGTTAGCTTACAAGGAATGTTAGTTAACATAACAGTTCGAAATTGTACCAGCGAGAAAGGTGTATTTTTGTAAGCGTGTTTCTGTGTCTTTGGTGTCTTGAAAGCCTATATTTCGTAAACAAAAAAGAGGTGAATTTCACGTCAGGGGAGTTCTCGAGGGTTTTTGAGCCCCTTAACTTTAGAATATAAAGAGGAAAGAGAGGCTACGCCGTTATACATGTTAGTACTCCAGTGAAACGATGACATTCAAGTTCATTGCTGCATTACCATCAAACTGAGAACAGAAAACATTGTTAACTGCCTTCCAGACTCCTGATGTTCAGAGTTCAATGCTCTATGTGATCTCGCCTTCCTGCAGAAACTCAACCCCTTGCATTCCGGCTTTGGTTCCATTCCCGTTTTGAACATACACACATGAAAACGTGTACAGCATAAAAGCAGGTGCAAATATTGTGTTTATTAGCATTACTGAGGGAGGAAAGGGTTATCATAATCTACTCGAGTCTTTGTCTCTTGTGAGTCCGGTAATGGTAGCAAATAGCATGCTACACTCTGCAGTGATTCTGTCTATCTATCTATCTAAATGTATCTATCTATTTAGTGAATATCTACCACTCTATCTACCGCTCTCTCTATATATATGTATATATAAATATATATATATATATATATATATATACACACACACACACAGAGAATTAGCACAAAGAAAATTAAATAGAAAATCCTTTGATAAAGTGAATGAGAAAAACAACAACTTTGGGCTGTGTATTTGTGCGTGTGTGTGTATCAAACCCACATATATATGTATTCTCTGTATATATATATATATATATATGTATATATATATATATACATATACATATACATACACACACACACACACACAAGTCTACTATCAAACAAACCTTCACTCTTTTATGACAATTGTCAAATTTACCACCTTGTAACCCTCTTTAGAAAACAAAAAATGCGTATTTATTACCACTGTTGTAGTGGTGGGCGTCATTTCCTACTGGAAGCTTCGTGAACAATGCCCACCCAAACACTAGTACTAGAAAGAGCCCTACATTATGCCCAGCTGCATGTGTGCCGTACACAGCAACCACACTTACAGATAAGTGTACCCTGACACTGTACCATTCTCTGCGAACGGGCACCCATATCTATGTTTGATGCAGAAATACAATACTAAGATATTTGTAAAAATGATTCCTTCTGCCGGACGTCTTCCCCAGCACGAGTCGTCAATCCTGCACAGATTCCAAGTCACAAACAATCACGGTGCCTGTGTACTTTCAGTTGACTTTAAAAAGAAGGTATCAACAATAGTTACTAAGCCCCTGCTTACTCCAGCCTGTGAGCGCAGACAGATGGGGTTTAAAGGTTCCCTTATGTGCCTGCCTCCGCCCTTGCCTTCATTTAAGCTGATATCTGAATGTTGTACATATAGGTCCCCTCTATGCTATGAAACTGACAGTTTTTTCGGAAATGTCTACTCAGCGCTTCGACGCCTCGCCAGGGGTAGTAAGCACTATATAAATGCAATTACAATGCAATACAATACTCAGAGTGTCAATGCAAATTACGGAAATAAAAGCCTAATTAGTGTGATGTGGCGCTGCTTTGATGTATTAAACCACCCCCTTCACACTGAGCGAGCGCTAAGAGGCCGGACTGACAGGCGATGTTGTAATATCTGGCAACAGCCGCCAGAACACATCGAAAGGCAATTGTCCCTAAACTAGAGGATTCGAAAATATACATTGAACAAGGATGCTGTGTGTGTGGGAGAGAGAGAGGGCGAGCCTGCGCAAGACTGTACGAGAGCATTTATGTGCAAAGTGACTGCAATTAAGTTATGTGGCCACCACGTTTTCCCATTAATTATGGATTTGCCACATTTATAACTTAATCCCTCATTTGATTCATAATCTGGAGTTTTTATCGGAAAATAGTTTCTAACTCAAACGAAGCAAAAGTTCCTGAAATCCCGCACCACCTGTTGCTGCGCAGCGGGAGGCCCGCCACAAGGTTGGTAGGGGCTCGCCATCTTGCTGTTCATTGCTAAGTTTGGGTGCCAGGCTGGTTCTAATGCCCAGCCATCGTCAACTGGTGTAAAAATGAAAAAATATTGAGGTAAACACAACCACAAAATGTGCCATTTTGAGCCCAATAATTTGACCTTTCTTCGACGTTTCTTGCTGCATTATCTTGTCCCGCCTGCCCGTGTCGTTCCAGTGAGGCCCCTGTTTGTGTGAGAGGGTGGATGTGAGTGTGCATGTGAGAGTGTACACGAGAGACGGCGTATGTGTGTGTATACATGTGTGTGAACAAGAGCGTGTGGAACGAGAGCGTGTGTATACATGTGTGTAAACGAGAGCGTATGTGTATACATGTGTGTAAACGAGAGCGTATGTGTCTATACATGTGTGTGAGCGAGTGTGTGTACCGTGTGAGAGGCAAAATGGGACATAAAAAGTGTTTGCGATTGTATGAGGGTGAGATAGATAGCGCCCCGTGCATGAAGGCGTGAGTTTAAGTATACATATGTGTGAGTGTATGTGCAGGCTAGAGTGCCATGGGAGTGTGTGTGAGAATGCGTGTGTGTGTGACAAAGACTGTGTGTGATCATATAGTGTCTGTAGGGAAATAGCGTAAAATAAAGTGAATGTGTGTAAGATAGATGTGTGAGTGTGTGTGTTATAAGCGCCTGTACGACAAAACGTCAGCACTGTATGATTTCATGTGAGAGATGGTGTGTCTACTCGAGAGTGCGTGCACACCTATGTGCGAACGTGTACATTCGTGTGTGTGAGAGTATATGAGAGTGTGTGTGCGCGCACAGATAGCGCCTTGAGTGTATACATTTCTAGGCAGTCTGTCAGGATACCGAAGAAAAACAAACCACCGTGAGACAACCTCCGTGCAAGCTGGTTTGTGGCAAATATGCCTCCGGCGTAAGACTGCGGAATGCGTAATATTTCCCACTTATAAGACCAACGTCCATGTTTGGTTGTTTCAGTTATTTAAATCACAAATAGAATATTTTTAGGGTTATATTTTAGTTTGCGATTGACCGAGACGCCTTACTGGTGCATCTGCGGAAGAGGGCATACTGGTCAAATGTTATATTTATGTGCGCTCATCAGGCTGATCCGTCGATATTACATACACAGTTGTTACAGTATATTCCTGTAGATATGTTTATGTCATTGAGTGTGTGTGGTGTGTATTCGTTATCGTTTGAAACAACTTATATAATTTCCACGATACACAAAAACTGTCCCCTTCATGGCGATATGTAATGCGGAAGCTCCGAGTAATGGGCAATAGTACACCTTTACAGTGACATATGTTCTTATTTGCCGTTGTGTGTACTTCTTTGTGGTGCGCGGGCGCCTTCGGGTACGTGTAACTTGTCCGTGCTTACACATGAATGCAGAGTGTGTGGGCGCGCTCAGATAGGGAACAGGTTCACTTTCAAATAATCGCACAAAACTAAAAATTCCTGGCAAAGGGCACTTTGAACCCTCGCTTCTGGTCCTGCTTGCATTGACTTTCAAACACGTGCCGTGAACATGTATTGTAGCGCCTGGTGAAATATTCGCTAGCCAGCCGCCGGCCTTTTGGAGAACTCCGCATATTAACCATCTCAAGGGGGCTTGGAAGCCTTGTTAACCTGCACGCTGATGAGGCGAGGGTACCCCTTCTCACATGCCCCCCCCCCCACCCCACCCGTGCAGGGGGGCTGCTCGAGTCTTCACTACTCTCAGCTGTTTGTTGCTTCCGAGCATCCAGGCGGCCCTTACATGGCAACTGTCGTTAAAACTGGGTTTTACAAGCACAGTCTGAGAACTTTCCTGATGTGATAAAGGCACTTGTTTGTGTTTCTCTCTCCCCAGCGCCCTTTGCCCCATCTAATGCACAATACAACTTGCCAACGTGTCTGGTTTTGTTTGGTGAAAACACTGCATGTAAGTTTTGTGGTGTGGTTTGGCTGCGTGGGGCTGTTGTTGTCTTCTACCAGGATTATCAGGCTCGTCTCTTTCTTCCCTTCTATCCAGCCAGAAGGAATGGGCTCTGCAGACAGCTTTCCGGCTTTTATGGCGGTCAAGGAATTCCCTTTAGTGGTCAAATTCAAGGGCTCGCTCCCCCCAGCTGCTGCCTCTGTCTTTCGGAGCAGGAAGGCAGAGGACGGTCTCTTTGGTGAGAGGCAGCAACGAGAGACAGCAGGAACATGCTTAGTCGAAACTAGACATTTCCGAGAGTAAATCGCAGCAGGCAGAGAGAGGCTGAAGCTCGTAAACATGTACACAAACACACTGCAGACATGCCCATGCCTTTATGTACACCGAAGACAATGCTTGCGCCTCTGCACGTTACCTTTTGGATATTAAAGGGGGGAATGCATGCGCATGCGCCATCCTGACAGGAGTACGGCATGGGTAGTAGGTGTGCGTAAAGGGACGGCAGGCAGACACCCACAGGCGCAGACAGACACCCAGCAGGCGCAGACAGCACACACCGGCCAGTGTATTTCTGCAAACAATGCCGCAGTAAAGTTGCGGCCTGGACAGCAGTGTGGCCGTAGCGCCCAGAGACCGCCTCCGCCGGCGCAGGAGTGCCCGGCGAGCCGCTGGCACCGAGGTGGAGTCCGTGTGGCCGTCTGTGGCGTGTGGTGCGCTCGCCTCAGTGCGCAGCTTCCTGTGGCAGGGACTGAAGTGGAGAAAGAAATAATGACATCCATAAACAGCTTAAGGTTATTAGTTTGTAGGTGGTATTAATACTGGCCCATAAAATGGCAAGTAAAGGGACTAGTGAGGCGCTTTAATTAAAGCGCTGTCATCCTTGCTGCAAACGATGCTCTGCTCTGCTCGTAAAAGTCACAAATTGAAAAGTCCAGGAAACGTGGACACACACACACACAGGCACACAAACACAGAACACAGACTCATACACAGGCACACAAACACATACACACAGACACAGCCACACAAACGCAGACACACACACACACACAGACACACACAGGCACACAAACACACACACACACACACACAGGAGCGCACACACACACACGTCAGAAAAGTAGACAGAAGACAAGACGAGAGAAGTAGGCAAAGAATGAGGCTGGAGGAGAAGGGGGGGCTTTGCACTTACACACTGTTCGTCTTTTGTGTGCACTTATCTTATCAATAGTGTGTCAATAATGATGGGCTGCTCTTTTATACAAAGAATACTATTGAGAAGGGGAGGCTGTGGGTGAAGGAGACGAGGACAGCGCTGCCCACGCTGTGTGTGAGGCTGGAATGGACCGCAGGGTGTGAAGCCGTCACGTTTGCCCGCAGGATGTGTGGTAAATTCGTTGGATTCCAACCATAATGTTAGCTATCCCTTGCACTGCATCACTGCCTTGCTCGCGAATTCCAACTTCGTGTGTCGATGTGCCTCAGTCCATCACTATATGTATATGTATATATATAAATATATATATATATATATATATATATATATATATATATATATATATATATATATATATACACACACATATACACACACACACACACATATATATATATATATATATATATATATATCAACCCCCGTCTCCTTATACTAATTTCGGACCAGGCGCAGTCACCAATATTCCCTTTGCAAAGATTTCTTTCATACTGATTTGCGGCGCCAAGAGACTCAAGTGCAAACCCAAGGCCTGGTTCGCAATCTTTTTCTCCTAAATGTACCTTGTTCCTGGAAACCCAGCGGTAACTCGCCCTAATTCTGGAATAAGATGTAACTGCCTAGAGAGTAGTTTTGTTTTTTTAATCCGGCCCGCTTACACACTTCCCTCCCAGCCTGCACACCTGCGTTGCGGCAGAATGTTTTTGTTTTTTAAAATTGTGAGTTTTTTTCTTTCCGAAGTTTAGTCCTTGCGCCTCCGCCCAGTAACATTTGGTGTTTTGATCTATAGTATTACGAACGAATAAGACCGCATTTTAATTCGAGGTCTTTGCGGGTTGTTGGTTTTGTTTGAAAGCCGTTTCAACATTTCTATATTTGTTTTGAAAGTAGTGTCAGGGTGCAGGTTTTCTTCCTCAATTAATATCTGTGATTTAGATGATGTGTCTAGCGCATTACTGTTTGCTCGGGTGAGTTGTATTTAAAAATATGGGCCATTTGATCTATTTCACTAAATAAAGCAACATATTTCGTAATGGTTTATGTAGCCTTTCTTTTAATAGGGGATTAGCAGCTTTATTGTTCTTTCCCACAATGACGTGCATTAATAAAATAATGAAAACAGACACTTTGTTGGTAAAACCTAGAAAAGGGGGCTAGATTGATATATACATCAAAAACGTGTTCCCTTCACGTCAAAACTATATGATAAAGTTGCATGTTGTTTGCAAGTGGTGCTCCTCACGTTCTCGTTTGCGGATCGTTTGCAGACCCGCTTCTGCACAGGTACGTTGCAGACTTTAGACGGACACTATGGAAAGGGAGCACAGACAGACATTTACCTAGTTTGCGAAGGACCGAGAGAGGCGACGAACAAGTGTTAGCTTCGTAAACACGCGACAGAACAAACAGCTCAGGGCTTCTACTGTGTAAAGCTAGAACATTACACAGGATTGTACCTCCGGAACCCAATGACACCACCTTTCGCTCTAGTACGATTTGGGGCAAATTGTCCGTCCGTCTACCTGTGATCTAAACTGTTGGCTGTTCATCGAGCTAGATGGAGAGATTTCCAAAGAGTAATCTATCTATCTATCTATCTATCTATCTATCTATCTATCTATCTATCTATCTATCTATCTATCTATCTATCTGTCTGTCTGTCTGTCTGTCTGTCTGTCTGTCTGTTTGTCTGCCTATCTATCTATCTATCTATCCTTCTATCTATCTATGTCTGTCTGTCCAACCATCCATCCACCTGTTTACTGATCGATGCACCCATCTCCCTATTGATGAATGCGCCCCCCCCCCCCTCCCGTGCGTGGTGGGTGCTTTAAAGTCCATATATTGTCCACCAGCACACACTAGACGTGGTTAGAAAACGAGGAAGTCCAGACAAATTGCTTTAATAACACTCTTTGAGCTGGGGCTGAGGCTGAGGCGGGCAGGGCTTGGAGTGGCCATTGATTGTTCATAAACTTTTCCATTAAATATTCAATACTCCACTCTTCGGCTGTAACATTAAACGGGTGGCTTCGCATGTTTATGAGACACCGGCTTCGTCTGCCTCCCCGCTGCCTGGTCTTCGTCAGAAATCCGATATTCTGAGGGCTTCGGGGAGCTCGAGATGAGGAAGGCTGCAGGAAGTTTGAAAGTTTGGTAAACTTTATGGCCCCCCGCTGCCCCAATAGCCCGATGCTCCATAAAAGAGGAATATTCCTCAGAGGCCAGCGCCTCTCTGATGTGTTCTCCTCGGACGAGGGGCATCTAAAGGGATGCACCTTTGGTGGAGGGTGGCACAGCTGCCACACACCTTCGCGCGTGCCAGGGGAGCTCCCTAAAGTCCACCGAGCTCGGATACAAAGTGCCCCCAGCCAAGGAGCCCGCGCTCCACTGGAAGAGGCAGGTATCGAAGAAATCTAGAAAGCAGATTTAAAAATCACAAACTTCTTGTGGTGCCAAGCGCTCCTCCCTCCCTCCCCCACCCACCCCCTCCACCTCCCACCCTGCGCGCCGCTCGCTCGCTCGCCCCACACAAGGGGAGTGCCTGCACGGGCAAGGAAGGAAGGGGGACCGAACCCCCCGAATACAAATCTGCAATTGATTTTCATAATGTTTCTGCGGTGTTCGCAAACCAATCGCTTTTGAACCCGCTCCCGGAGCTTACCTACGAGCACCCTCCTACGCCGCTAAGTGCTGCCACTGATATATGGCGATATCTACTTGGGCGTCACGTGCTCCCGGGGAGCGACTAAGACGGATAGCGCGTCATCCAGCCTTCCCAAATGTTTCCCCCTCTGCAGAGCGCCTCCAAAAACATCTATCTGTAGCGGCAGAAGGGGAGAAAGATGTTTAACTCAGTGAACCTGGGCAACTTCTGCTCGCAGCCGCGCAAGGAGCGCAGCGGCGAGTACGGGGAGCGCACCAACCTCTACCTGCCCAGCTGCACCTACTATGTGCCCGAGTTCTCGTCCGTGCCCTCCTTCCTGCCCCAGGCCCCCTCCCGGCAGATCTCCTACCCCTACTCCGGCAACCTCTCGCAGCCGGTGCGCGAGGTGCCCTACGGCTTGGACCCTGGCAGCAAGTGGCACCCCCGCGGCAACTACGCCTCCTGCTACCCGGCGGCGGCCGAGGAGCTGCTGGCCCGCGAGTGCAGCCTCCCGCCCTCCTCCGGCATGAGCGAGGGGGTGTACAGCCACCACCACCACCGCCACCACCACCACCACCACCCGGGCGCCACCCACCACCCGCCCGCCGCCGGCGCCTTCTACAAGAACAGCGTGCTGCCGCAGGGCTTCGACCGCTTCTTTGACAACGCCTACTGCGGGGGGCCGGACCCCCCGGCGGCGGCCGCGGGGGCTGGGGACGAGGACTGCGCCCCCAAGGCCGCCGACAAGCCGCCCCTGGCAGCCGAGCCGGAGCCGGAAGACGACGAGGACCCCAGCCGCCCCGGCTCCTCCGCCTCGCCCTCCTCTGCCCACAACAAGGAAGGCAGCAAAGGCAGCGGCACCAGTAGGTAACAGCTATAAAGAGCGGGGGGAGAGGGGGCGGCAGGGGTTAAGAGCCCGGCCCGATGCTTTGTCGGTCACATTTTATGTGGAGTTTTATAAGCATTCAAAGCAAGTTTATTGTGAGCGAGAAGGAGCTTTCTTCCAGCCAGAGCCAATGTTTACGATGCAGGAGAGAAAAAAATCCGTGCGAGACAGAAAGGGGGACCGGATGGAAATGTTGCATCCCAGGGCAGCATCCCCTCTCATCCCCGTTTTAAGGGCCTGTGAAATTGTTTGAAAAGCACCAGAGCCTCGTGGCAAAAATTAGCTTTGATCGTGAACTTCCAGGCTGCATTTTTTTCATGTGGGGTGCGTTTGATGGGATTCAGGGGAGCTCGAGTCAGAGCACTTCGGCCCCAAACCCCTCCCCTGCACCACTGTCCTAAAATCTCAGCTCTGCCTCTGCGGAGCGGGCTGCTCTTGAACTCACGTGTAGGTTTCCGTCTTCATGTTCCTCTGTTCGAGTACAGAGGGGCGGCTGGGCATCTGTGCTGCTTTACTCCATTGCAGTGACGGAGTGGGTATTATTATTATGACTATTATTGTAATTATCACTGCTGTTTGCCGCCAGCCTTTAATATCGCCACCTCTCCACGCCTGTGGTCCATCACACCCCCTGAATGGGTGTGCTGCTGTCATTCTAGCGCACAGAGGCAGCGTGCCACGTGCAGCCCGGGGGTTCAGTGAGCCTGGCACGCAGAGGGCGCACCTTGGAGGGCTTCTAGCCGCTGTAGACGGGTGGCGCGGCTTCTAGCCGCTGTAGACCGGTGGCGTTGGCCCAGGCCCGCCTGGAAGGCGCCGCGCTTGGGACCTCCGGTCTCTGCTCGGCCTCGGGGGCAGTGGGATGGCCTTGAACCTGGCCACACCGCGGGCTCCATGGCACGGGCGCCGGGCGGCCTCCGGAGGGATCATGTTAACTTTAGGGGCCTGTTACACACAGCAGCCTTCCAGCAACATTCTGCGCTTTTTGCGCATGCCATTCTTTAATCCCGTTTAATTCCAAGTCCTAGAAGGGGCACAACATTAAAACTCCTTCCGCTTGGACTCTTGGCCTTTTTCGAGGCGCTTAAGTCTCCTGTAGCCCACTCAGCTGATTCTAGGAGCCTACCCCTCCAGGACCTGTCTGATTCCGCCGCCACGTTTTGGACGTGTGTGTGCGTGCAAGACTTCTGCCTGACGTATCCGGGGTCGTGTAAAATCGCGTGCCTGTGCCGGCAGAAGAGTAGGTGTGACGTGACTGCGATGCGAAAGGGTTAAAGGATTCCCACTTGGGAATAGGGTTACAGCGTTTGTCCATATGAAGGCAGAATACATTAGTGAAAGTGAAAGGGTTAATCGACTAATGCAAATGTCTCGAAGCACACCTCTCCCATATGCACTTCGCCGAACCCTCACTATGCAGGGCAGAAGTACACCAGCACATACATGAGCGCTCAGCAAGCTCATCTGCCTGTCCGTTTTTCTAAAATCATCTGACTGGGAATGTATGTGTGCACCTATATATCTATAGATGTGTGTGAGATCGTGTGTGTGCGCGCTCATGTACCTATGCAGACGCGCGCACACACACGTGTTTACAATTCTTGATATACAAGTAAACAAGTATAATTTCTACATTGGCGACCATGTGTATGTACTTCGATGCATTGCTACATTACAGATAGGGAGGCAGGCAGGCTTATGTAGGTAGGTAAATAGAAGCATAGCTAGAAGGGTAGATAGATAGAAACGAGTTATGTATGTATGTATATGGCATTTATGGAGCGCAACTGTCACTCCCATAGGCATAATGGCGATAAGAGAATTTATTTAAAAAAAAGTATTTATATAAAAAATAGTATTTATATAAAAAAATAGTATTCATATTTAAAAAAGTATTTATATAAAAAACAAAAGTACAGAATTTCATAAACCTATTTTTGACAATCATAACATTAAAAATAAAACGCAAGCATGAATGAATGAAATAGAGATGACAGAAACACAGAGCACTGTGCATATGGATTTTTTTCTGATTTTTCCATGTTGATGCACTCACAAATGACGCCTTACAGACAGAGTGCACCGTGTCCAGACACACCATTATAGTTCCATGTAC
This sequence comes from Lissotriton helveticus, assembly GCF_964261635.1. NCBI lineage: Eukaryota > Metazoa > Chordata > Amphibia > Caudata > Salamandridae > Lissotriton > Lissotriton helveticus. Next base: position 1,614,284,052 of record NC_136057.1, read on the forward strand.
ACGAGGTATGCTCGTGTGTGTCTGAGTGCACAGCAGGCATAGTGAGTAGTACATCCCATGGGACGTTTCTTCTAATGCTATCAAATGTCGATGTGTTTATAAATGTATGCCCGCCCTAATAACGCGATGATCACAAAATAGCCATCGTATGATAAGCGTGACATGTAGAAGCAGTACAGCCACATGCATTGCGACCCCGCTATTCACGCACACATTGTGTTAAATGCTGAAACATATGTGTACGTGTTCCTGCCCTGTTCGGTGGTGTAAGTGTATTCGTTTATTGTCCTTTGATGCAGAATTCATCAAAACACAACGAGATGCGTGAGCCTTGACATTTGAACGCACACATGAAGGGACGGGGCTACGTCGAGGCGCGCATGTGTACACACCCACACACATGCATAGTTTCAGCTAGTTTTGCTCACACGTCTATTGCTCGATTCTTCGAATAATTGATACTTATCCCCTTTTTCAGACAGACTTTTATATCCTATAACAGATCCTATAACAGAGACGGACAGGCATAGTATGGTATTCAAAACAATACACTTTAATCTCCGGAGCAAACAAGCAATCCGCACGAGAAGAGAAAGGCACAGACAGTGTGTGTAGTTGTTTCAACAGTTGTGTGTCTATAGGTGTGTATGTGGGTGGGTCGGAGGATATACATATGCGTACAAGGGGATGGGGCGCAGTTGTCGGACCCTAAAGCAAACACAAATAATACACAGCAGCAGTCCTTGCTCAAGGCGCGCCACAACACCCTTATGCTCACCCATGCTACTGCCGACGACGCATTCTACCTGTGCGTGTGTATCGAGGTCGCTATGCAGGCATGGTGTCACATATATGAATGACATGCGCGTGCACCGCAGGACACAGATGGCAGAGTACTATTGAAGTGTATGCATTATGTGTAGCCATACTTTCTCTGCGAATGTAAAGTACACACCGCTGTGTTTTCCGTGCTGACAACTCTTGTGTTTCTTTGCAGGTGCCCCACGGACGAGAAAGAAGAGATGTCCTTACTCCAAGTTCCAGATCAGGGAGCTGGAGCGGGAGTTTTTCTTCAATGTGTACATTAACAAGGAAAAAAGGCTCCAGCTGTCTCGGATGCTGAACCTCACTGACCGGCAAGTTAAAATTTGGTTTCAGAACAGGAGAATGAAAGAGAAAAAACTTAGCAGAGACCGCCTGCAGTATTTCTCTGGTAACCCTTTGTTGTGAACATTGCTGGGATGGGACTGAATCCCGAAGCCGGGATGAACTGAAGGAAGAAAGGAAGGACCACTGAGGCAACCAGGCCACCTCCCGGGCTCGTCGTATCCAGGACTGCGCTTCATGTGTGCACAGGGCCGAGGACTTAAGGGGACATTTTATCTATACGTGGCGAACTTTGATACACGAACTTTATATTTAACTAGAAGACTGTGAAACAGGACCATTCATTACGTCACTCCGTTTTTTGTTCTTTATTATTACAGTGCGGTGTTATTATGAAAGATGTGGTATCTGCATCCTCAAAGAATCATTGAAATAAAAAAAAGCCAAAATGCTCCTTTTTTTTCTCTATTGAAGTAAATGAACTATTATGCACAAGCACACGCACACACATACATACAATAAAAAAACTCAAAATATGAGTGTAGTTAAACGTTTTCAGTTGTGAATATGTGGTTTATGTAAACTCAAAACAGATATAAGAAGGAACGCTCACCAATATGGGCACGCTATCACAAGAAAGCAGGCATACACATAGACACAAAGATATATATTTACGCCCATGTTCGGCCTGAATTTTTGGCAACAAAGAGAGAGTGTGAAGAAAAAAAATAATAGAAAAAAAATATATATATATATATAGATGGTTAGATACACCTCCCAAACAAATAACGCCTGTGCTCTGGCGCCTGACCTGTACGCGATGCACTGAAAAACGTAATATCCGTCTGTGCGTTAGCTTGTGTGAGTTTATGCCGCAGGTGTGCGCGCCAGTGCAGATTCTCGGTTTCTGCAGTTTGTAGGAGATATTGCATGTTATCAGGTGGGCCCAGATTATAATGTATTTACCCTTGTTGATGTGTAGGAAACCTCGGCGGGCAGTATTCGTTCAGGCAGTCACTCTCGCTGAGCGCAAAGAGGCAGTAGATTCGCAAACCCCAACTACAGACCTAAACTATTTCCCAGAACTCGTTTCAATTTCAACGTATGTGTTATTCTTTCCCTGCACGAAGCATTTTCGCTGCATAAACGCCATTTACACTCGTTTCAGAGGCCTGTCTTTGCCACACAACCCCCTCAATGCTCCACGCCTAGCTCCTTGATTTTTCAATGAGGGAATATTTTATTATAGCCATTAACAGGCCAGAAGGGCAAGGAATAAAAACTCTGCCGATACCAACAGGCGGGGAGAGGACGACCGAAGAAGTCGAAAAAAGGAAAAAATACACCCCAACGAGAATAAAGTGCGCTCAGTCAAGGGGCATGTTCACGTCATCGTTAATGGGGTTCATGACATCACACTAAGTGAACGTAAATAACATTGAAATCTTATAAAGAGATATTCGGTGACCAGAACGTGTATTTTGTGTAAACATTTTACAACACTGTTTCTATTTCTGGTGTTATAACAAAAATGTTCGGCTTATATGTATTTGTTGTATTGTTGCTGAAAACAGTTGTGGTAAAAAAAACTCTAATAATATCCCTCTGATTGGCCGTTGAATGATTCTACCCGCTCCGACATATTGAAAGTATTTTTTCCATCTCTATACCCCTTTGTTCTAATTGCAAAGAATACAAATGGGTGGGCTATCTGGCTCCCCGAACTAAACGCATGCTGTCACTAAAATAAATAAATATTAGACCACATTGAAATGTGCTCACACACACAATGTTTTATTAAACGTCCAGCACTCAATAAAAACTACGACAGGGCCTGTGCCTTTTTTCCTTACCGCGAGGATGCACCCCGCCATCGGCTATGGGGTGAACGACATAAACAGAACAGAATCATAATTTCTAGCGTTTTACTAAGTTTTTCTTCTGTTTGAAGAAAACACGCACAAAGGGGTCTCATAACACGCACACTTGTTTTAATCAAATACAACGTCTCAATCTAATAAAAAACACCAAATCCCGGAAGCGCCTAGAAAACGTCATCGTTCTCGGGTTTCCTTGATCTACTACCCCGCACAAGCTTTGTTTATGCAACGTCTTGTGACCAACTTCGATACTTAGTTAAGGGATGGGTATTTTTAGATACTAAACTATGTATTCCTTTTCTGTGTGATTCCCTCCCCGCAATCACAGAATATTTGCTAGCCGTTTAAAGAACATATTTCTTTGCAGCTCTTCCCGAGTGTGTGTGTGTTTTTTTTCTCCCTTGGCTTGTGTCAAGTTCCAACTGAACCACACTCAGCCTTGCCCCCAAGCTTTTGTGCTGCACACCTTGTATTTTCTTTCTTCCATGTGCCTAAGCTGGGCTCGGCTGGACTGTGGCGTGTAGGTGCTTGCCAGGTGGCCAAGGGCTAAAGTTAATGTCCAGAACAGCAGTGGTCGGCTGGACAATGGCAGCCAAGTCTAGACAGTGCAGTAAAACTGCAGCACTAAACAGCTTAATTTTTCTTAATGACACCGTCTGGCAGCGAGGGAGAACTTCCGCTGTAAATAGTAAACAAATAGACAGGGTGGGGGGGAGGGGTCTGCTCCGAGGCAGAGCCGGCGGAGGGCTAGTTCAAAGTTTCCTGGAGCTAAAATGGAATGCCGGCCGTAAAACTCCAAGTTTATGGAGCATGGGGGAGTTAAGAGCAGATTTAAGCAGTGGCGTCAGGTAGGGTAAAAAGCCCTCCAATGTTCTTTCTTTGAAAAGGAGGGCGGGGGGCGAAAAGGGGGACCCTGTGTGGGCCACCTTGGGAGGAGGCCGTGCCCGATGCGAGAGAGGGCGTGTGGGTTAGCACATACCTTACACTGCAGCGCCACCGGGGAGGGGGCAAGAGGGGACTTCGCAGGGTATTAAGATACGTTTTGGAACATGGCCGGTGGGGCCTCAAGGGGGAACCCTATACACTGGAAAAATGTGAATGTATGATGTCTTTGAACTTCAGTGAAGTCAAGGTCGCCGCCTTTAACCCCACTGTAATGAAGGGGAAATAAGAAACTGCGCCCCGCTTTTCTATGATCGACATATATATGGGGTATCACAAAAAGAAATGCCTTGACGAAGCTTTCGGCCAATAAGAGCGTTAAACATTCAAGTCGAATGAGAAACGTGCAGGCATTTAACATTCGTTAGACAAACACCCCAGGCTCGCTGCTTTGTATGTGAAAAAGATTGCCAGCTCTCCCCGACTGAAAAGTAGTCATAAAGGTGTCCAGCAGAAACTTTCGGTTTGTTTTTTTAAACCTCCCCTGCTTGTCGCACGGACCACACCAGACAAAGAAACTTTACTCTTGGTGAGAACGGAAGAGGAAAAGTCTGGCTGCGGCCCGGGGTGGGGGGCAGGGAGTTCGTTAATGACACACACGCTAATTGCTCGCCATGTGACGTCAAAGTTCACCAGTCGCTTCCCCGAGGGCTGGCTCCCGTCCCCCAGCACTTCTGCACAACATTTGGGAGAAGGCCGTGGACTTTCTGCCGTGGGACGAGCTGCGAGCGGCGGTCTGCGCGGAAGTGTGGACCTGGCCTCCAGGTGGGTGACCCGGGCCCCGCACGCACCCACGCACACCAGGCGCAGGCGCACGGCCCCTGTTTGAAGAAAGTCAGACTAGTAAACAGTTTGAGGCAGGGCGGCTCCTGAGCAGAGGGCCTAGCTAGGCTTGCGTTGTTGGACGTGACTGCTCGGCCAGACAAGCCCAGCACAGGAGCCTCGTCCTCGAGTTGCGGGAAACATAAACTTGACTATGGGTTAAAAACCGCAGGCTGCGCTAGGCGGTGGCCGAGGGGCCTGTTTTAGATGGAAAGTGTGTGTGTGTGTGTGTGTGTGTGTGTAAACCAGGCAGGGAGGTGGAGCGGGAGCGCTTTTTGGGCAAGGAGAGTTTGGTAAAGAGGGTGGTGGAGAGCGTGGGCCAGAGGATGGCGGATTCAGAAGGAAGAAACACAGGCGCAGAGGTGGGCTTTGAGGCGCTGGACGCCGCAACAACACACGGTGAAGGCTCTGCTCTCTGCACAGCAGATCGAAACATGATGCTACTCGCAGTGTGTGTGTGCGGGTGCAAACGTCCCCAATATACTGTTGCATGTTTGTACCCAAGTCCGCGCATGGCTGGCTTGTTCATGGCGGCGTTTGCCAGGCCCAGCAGTTCCAGGCTGACCGTTTCCTCGCTGGCAAACTCTACACGGATTCTACGCTTTCTTCTGGCCCACCCTTCAATGCTAACTCCTGGAGTGCCGGGCCATGTTATATCTACTATGCGGAGGGAGTGTGTGAGACCGCTCAGAGCGGGCTGGTGAGATCAAACGCTTTGCCACATGTGGGACTGCAGCCTCCCGCCCACTGCATGGCTGCTTGCAGGCCTGGTCCGGTGTGTGTGTGTGTGTGTGTGAAGCCACACGTCTCCTTCTCACACTGCACCTCACGCACGTCCTGTCTGGACTTGCGTGAGGTGCAGTGTGAGAAGGAGACGTGTGGCTTTACTAACACACCGGGACACTTGTGTTTAATGCACTTGAAGCTTGAACTTCTCGAGAAGCCGGATCTGCTTGTGTGGTAGAAGCAGTGTCATTGTGTGTCCGGAGTTTGTAATCCCACACTCGGGGAGGAACAGCAGTTTGTACAATACTCGTCGTTCCTACTCCTTGAACGGCCGTGAGCTTCCACACAGGCGTTACTTGTGCACAACAAACCACCCCTGTGCACGCCTTTAATTCGCAGATATACATAATGTGAGCACAAGAGAAAGGCGGCACAGAAGAATAGCGTTTTTCGATGTTCTTATTGTCATAAAAAAGGTAGCCTTGCATGTGTTGATAGCAAATATATGTACGCAGCCGTGCCTCTTAAAAAGTGTTTTCAATCTTTCAATCGAAACAATACACCTACAAAACATACAATAGATACAGAGTTACAACCCTTCTACGGTATTCTTTTCACATTCAATATATTTGTGAACAGGGTTTCTAAGAATTTCTCGTACATGAATGTTACAATATTAGCAAATGTTGGATGAGATTATTTAACACAAGTTTGCTTACGAATATATGAATGTACACATAGATAGATCTAAGAACTATATGGAGAACGTTTCCATACAGTTGTAAAGCCACATAGGTTTATGCAGTGATACACAAGACAAGCTGAATGATACACAGATCGATAGATGCCAACAGGACTAAAACCTTGAAACTACCATGTTTTATTTCTTTTTTAGAAAATACGGAGAACAAATAAATCCAATTTCGAGTAAGACCGTCTTCAAATGCATTGGCAATACCAAAATCATACGCTAAATAACGTATAATAGTATTATACATTATTAAAAAAGATTTATTTTTCGGCTAAACAGATATTTAAAAAGACGGAGTACGTGGTGTCGTATACCGAAACAGTTTGACAAAAAAATGCTAGATATAAAATAACATATACAAAACATAATGTATACTGCGTCAGACAGACTACATTCAGTAACCTATTAAACGCATTGTACGTTTTTATGAATTTTTGGACACGAAATTGTTTTAGTTACAAACGCATAGGTACATGTATGAAAACACAAAGAGAAGCGTATACAATATTTACTCTATCAGCCCCAAACACATGTAAAGACCATACATGAAAATGTTCTACAAAGTAACACGATATATCCTGTGGGGAAACAACAAACTGATAGAATTCCTACAAAGAAAATATGTCACCCTTCTCCAAAACGCTGTACGAGTTACAATTAAAATATTGCTATTATAAAGTAATGTTAAGAACAAGAGCATTTTACTGTGTTGTACTCTACGTTAATTGTCAGCCACATTTTTGGAAGTAGAATTCTTGTTCACATGTAAATTAAAAAGGCGATGCCTAAAATGTAGAATTGTTAAACATTTAAAAAGCTTGATAAGGAATTATTTTACTGGATTTACCAGTGGACTTGCTAAGTCCACATTTGACTATCCACCATCGTTATATGCACAATCCATATTTTTAATATAAGATAAGGAAATGAGTAGAATCGGGGGTCTGGAACACACACGCACGCACGCACACACAGACACAGACACAGAGCCGCAAAATACGGTGCGCAGATGAATATAAGATATGTTTGTGAAAACACATCACATAAGCGGATCCTCGGTAGTGCAGATGTACAAGCGCATTGCGTTCTTAACGATACGTGCAAACACAAGCAAACAGTATCGACAAGTCAGAGTGTTTACCCAAAAGCTCGTGTGAGTATACCCACACCCACACGTGAGTGTTGAGCGGTAGATATAAACAGACGTGTGTGTGTGTGAAATAACACGTTATATGTATCTTATGCACATTTAGACACAAATCCCGTCACATATACCTTTACGAATAACACAAACACAACCTGAAATGCTGGTTTTCACTATATTTCATACAGACGCACGTGTATACAAACGCCCACACGTGTATTCATGTATGGGTTAAGACATATACAGAAGCTAGTCAATCTACCGAGATATATGTAGACACATACAAGCGTGTGTGTGTTCCTGAGCGCATGGCTCACTAAATATGAGAAGAGGTCCCGTTGCAGAATTTGGGGCGTCCCTGCAGCCCCCCTTGCGGAACAGAATATCGAGCTATACTTCTTTGACTTAAGTTACTAAGCAAGAAGGGAAAATGGAAAGGGCGCCAGTAAACTTTCATGACTTTCTTGCAGTGATGCTGTACAGTTTCAAAAGCCAACATCTAAAAGCGTGGGGTTTTATTTTATTTGTTTTGCATCCCTGTTATTGTACTCCAGTGCAGTTTGCAATAAATCAGAGCTTTTCCCAAGAACACAGGGCCTAAGACTGGGCGGCAATGTTCACCTCGAGCTCCTGTTAAAGAATGTGCTTGGCGTGGGTGACTTCCGGGAAACATGGCGGCAGAGTAGGGCTGCGTTTGCAAGTCTGGGTCGCTGTGCAATGAACAGGCCCGAGGTTCGTGGAAAGGCATCTGCGTGGCTGGGCTTTTCGTGTCCGTGCACCACACTGCAATACCTCAAAGGTGCTTTCTGCTAGGAAAGGAAGAAACTCTTTACAGTGTGGCCTCTCTAGCCCTATCCGGCATGTCCAGTCTCGTCTTTTCTTCGGTGCCCAACAGAAAGGCCATAAACATGGCAATAACCATTGCAGCACAACACAGCCTGTGGAACCAGACGCATTCAGACGGATTGTAAAAGTCTGGAAGCCGGGGGGAGGGGAGCACATGTTTTTGAGGTCAAGTTTCCCCCCAAAAAGAGGCAGCGTTTAATGTTTTTATTAGTTTTATACACGGCTGTAAACGTTCTTAACCATAATTCCCCCCCCCAAAAAATACACCCCTTGATGGATTCCAAAGCTGGTTTAAAAAAGGGAACATAGGGTTGGCAATGCAGGTGTGGGTGCGAGCTACTCAGCGTGACACGTACACGTTTCGCTATCCTTTGTGCGTGTTCCTATTTTCCCATTGTAAAGTTGCTGGGGGTTTTTTTGTTTTGTTTTTTTACAAGAAAAGATATTAAAATCCGTGTCGTAAATGCCTCCTATCCCCTTTAGGTTTGATAGCTTGTGTTGATATTTATTTTCTGTAATTAGAGTCATGTTTTTGTCCCAACGGGGGACCCACTTAGGCTGATGAATTTTATCTCCCTCCTTTTAACGAGGCAATGTTTATCATAATTCAAAGGATTTTAAACTTTAAACAATATCTGGGCTCCTGGAGACGTTCCACGTGGTGTTAAATAAACTATTTCCCTTGGCATCTATTAAAGAGTCACAGACCGAACGTAGAAATTGGTATTTTTGGTTGTACAGCTGAAATGTGGTCGCTTTCTTAGTGAAAGACCTAGCACAGGCACGTTTTTAAAATAGGTTTCATTGGATCAAACATTAGCTTCTTTCTGGAAAAAAAGGCGAAGGAAGACTTCTGAGCCCGCTGTCTTTAATGGTGTCTTTTACTGTAGTGATCGCAGACACAAACGCGTTCTCAAGGTCACTTCTGACACGTCACTTCCAGGCGCTCTGCAGGATGCAGGCCAGTTGGGGATGGACTGTGGCCCCCAGCAACGCTGTAAGAGAGAGAAAGAGTAAACACAAATAAAGTTCAGCTCCCGAAGCTTTACCTCTTTCGGTACCATTGGGACTTCTCTTAATCACAGGGGGTGACTACGAACTCATCCCAGTGCGTACAAAAGACGGAGGGCACTTTTCCACGTGCACACTTGTGAAAATACACTTTGTGAGCGAGCCGCGATCCCCGCACAAGAAAAGATGCAGCCATTGAAGGAAAGACAATATCACCACAACTCCCTTATATTCTAGCGCCTATAAATTAGATATATCCACCACCGCTATAGTACTTTTTATACCGTGTTCTTAGAGATCGGGGAGGGGTACTGTTGGTTGTTTACCATAAAGGGTAGGATGTCCCCAAGCAGCCCGGAAAGCCGCTATGCAGATAACACAAACAAGGGCCCATAAAGTCGGGAAATGGCTTTCCAGGGAGAGCAAATGGCGTTTGCAGAGCCAAAGGTTTACAACGCGGGATAGGTGAACAGAACACGCCATGTGTAGAAGTTCCTTTTATTGTTGCTTTATTGTCCAAAGCAGTTTAAATCTGACATTTACGAAGAAACGATAAATAGGAAAGCGAAGGTTTATTAAATACATTTTATGAAGTAGTAGGGTTCTGCTCCAGACATTGCGGGCTACCTCTTGAAAATGCGAGTTATTCAAGTATGTAAAAAGAAAGTTTTAAGTCTTTTTTTTTTTTTTTTTAAAGTGTCCACAGTGATCTAGGGATTTTGACTGGGGCGCTCTCTTGAGACAGCGTTTCCCTTGCTCGACTTTTCAGGACAACAAGGTTTGTCACCTTGGCTTTGATGGAATTAACGTGGAATTGATCCTGAGCTGCTTGTATTCGTGTTTTGTTTTCTTGATTGTTTCGCTGTAAGGCATAGTGCTTTCCGTCAAGGCTGTAATTTCCTAGTAACATCGTGCTTCTGCCTTTTCGGCCTCGAGAGTTCATCTTCGGTGCGTTGAAATAAAAATGTGCTTTCAGTAGGAGAAACAAAACAGTGTTTTTTAAATGCAAACATATCACGGGATATAACGAGAAACATCGTAAGACGCGTAGTTATAAAATATATTATTTCTCACACGAGTTCTTAAAGGAAAACTTGTACTTGTAAAGGTGACATTGACAGCGAACTAAAATAATCATTTTAGTTACTGAAAACAGCTGTTTTTTAATGTTTTTTTAAATAAAACTTTAGAACAGAAAACAAACTATACATAAAGGCGGATAATGTTTTAGTAAATGTGAGGACGCATTGACCACAACATTCGATTATAGCGCGAGAACTTCGCTCCAAAGGCAAGAGTAAATGAAGTTAAAAGACAACACAAAAGCCTGTAACCTCGAGGCTATTACCGCTTTGTGCTGCACATCTGGGCTCCGTTTTCCGCTGACATAGAAGCAACTAAACAGATTTTGCATGTAACGGGGATCAAACTCCAATGCGAGTACAATAAAGTTGAAGGGGCTATTGAGTAAACCCCAGCACATTGTCGATAATTACATATGAAAACAAACCTAACTTGCGGGACAATAAATGAAAATACGACGAACAGTGATCTTTAAATGAAACGATCGTTCTCTCCGGATGACTTTATTCGCTATCTGGGAAATAGTTTCATATTCTTTCTCGTAAAGTAATCCTCGGCATAGATTACAGCACAAAGAGGAAGGAAACGTTAGAGGGTCCACTCAAATCAGCCCAATCCATTATTTTGTATAGTACTGTGCACATGTTAGACTCGGAAAGTGTCGACCGTGAGCCCTGCTAAAACCAGCAGCCACTTGCTTTTAAGGGAGAGCGAGGCAAAAAACATCGACGCCAAGAAATGAAGATATTTTACCAAAAGTGTGGGGCTTCGTACAATAGAACACAACTCCATAACATTAGCAAACAAAGTTAATTTAGGGTTTGGAGTGTGTCAGCCACGATTACATTGGTGGCGCAAGGCGATAATGGCTAGTAGCGCCAAACCCAGTGCTGTCGTTTTCAAGCTCGGCATGTCACCGAGCAGTGTGTGTCCCCTGTTTGTATTATCTTAGGGTTACCCCGTGGCTTCCACTTCGGAGCCCCTCTGTCTTCCTTATCGCGCCTTTGGCTCGCCAGTTGGTAAACAGACTAGCGACGATTTCCTTTGTTCAAAGTGAAGGTCCCGCTGCAGTTCGCCGCCAGCGCAGCTAGATGGCGCCCGCGCTCCACGCTCATTTTCGCTTCCTCGAACAACTTGACCCTGTGACGTCGCCGGCGTCTGAATCATCAAGGCCATTTTCAATCCTCATTGGCCTGGGAGTCACGTGGTGGGGCCAATGCGTGGGTAATTATGGTGCTGATATTTTTCACTAAAAAAAAGATGTCAGCCTCTGGCTGTAGTATTCCACTTTAAAAAGCCTCCCTGAAAATGTCATGCCCCAACAATGTGACTCCCAACTCCTTTTTGATGGACTCTCTAGCCGGAGCTTGCAGAGGGGACACTTACTCCTCCAGCCAAGGGATGTACATGCAGCCTGGGAGCGAGTTCAACTGTGGGGTGATGAGGAACTGTGCCATTGCCCCTTCACTTTCCAAAAGGGACGAAGTGAGCAACCCCAGCCTGTATCCGTCCTACCTCTCCCAGCTGGACAACTGGTGCGACCCCAAGAACACCTACCGGCTGGAGCAGCCTGTTGCCAGGCAGCTGTCCTCCTGCTCCTTCCCCACCAGTGTCAAGGAGGAGAATGTCTGCTGCATGTACACGGCTGACAAGAGGGCGAAGAATGCCACCGAGGCTGCCCTCTACCCCAACCCGCTGCCCGAGCAGTGCCACGCCGAGCGCGAGGTGCCGGTGCCCAGCTACTACCGGCCCGGCCAGGGCTACCCCTTGGACAAGGCGCCCGGCGACTTTGAGACAAGTTTTGAGAGCAGGGCGAGCCTGAACCCCAGGGGCGAAGCGCACCTGGAGCAGCAGCAGCAGCAGCCGCCGCCGCCAGCAGCCAAGGGGGGCAAAGCAGAGCAGCAGAGCCCAAACACCAGCCCCGCGCTCACCAGCACCAGCACCACTAGCACCAGCACCCCTTCCAGTGAGATCAAGACCGAGAAGACGCTGCCGCCCGCCAAAAGCAGCCCCTCGGAGCTGGAGCAGGAGCAGCACAAAGCCACCGACAGCAGCACCGACAACTCTGACACTGAGACGAAAGGTAAGGAACTCTGCCTCGCTGGGGGTGACTTCCACGGGAGAGGAGAGGGCCACTGGGGGCATGTGCCTGTCCACTGCAAGAACTGAGCAGAGGAAAGAAGAGGAACAGTGAACTGCAAAAAGTAACGAGTATTAGAAAGAAGAGGAAGATTTCACTGCAAAAAGTAACGAGTATTAGAAAGAAGAGGAAGATTTCACTGCAAAAAGTAACGAATATTAGAAAGTAGAGGAATATTGAAATGCAAAGAGTAACGAGTATTAGAAAGAAGAGGAACAGTGAACTGCAAAAAGTAACGAGTATTAGAAAGAAGAGGAACAGTGAACTGCAAAAAGTAACGAGTATTAGAAAGAAGAGAACATTTCACTGCAAAAAGTAACGAGTATTAGAAAGAAGAGGAAGATTGAATTGCAAAAAGTACTGAGTATTGGAAAGAAGAGGAATATTTAACAGCAAACTGTACTGAGTATTAGAAAGAAGAGGAATATTTAACTGCAAACTGTACTGAGTATTAGAAAGAAGAGGAATATTTAACTGCAAACTGTACTGAGTATTAGAAAGAAGAGGAATATTTAACTGCAAACTGTACTGAGTATTAGAAAGAAGAGGAATATTTAACTGCAAAAGGTACTGAGCGGAAGAAGTAAGAGAAATAGTTAACAGCAAAAAGTACTAAGTATTTGAAATAAGAGAAATATTTAACTGCAAAAAGTACTAAGCAGAAGAAATAAGAGAAATAGTTAACTGCAAAAATGACTTAGTATTAGAAAGAAGAGAAATATTTAAATGCAAAAAGTACTGGGCAGAAGAAATAAGAGAAATAGTTAACTGCAAAAATGACTGAGTATTAGAAAGAAGAGGAATATTTAACTGCAAAAAAGTACTGATTATTAGAAATAAGAGAAATATTTAACTGCAAAAAAGCACTGAGCAGAAAAAATAAGAAATATTTAACTGCAAAAAGTACTGAGCGGAAGAAATAAGAGAAATAGGTAACTGCAAAAAGTACTGAGTATTAGAAATAAGAGAAATATTTAACTGCAAAAAGTTCACGTTTTCAAACTAACTGAAACGTCCTCATTTTTTATTATACACACACACCTGTGTCGTATATGTTCGTTATTACGACAATTGATATGCATCTATTCTAAAGCGTCTTATTTACTAACGTTAAAACTTTCTCACATAGAACATTTGTAATTGCCAGTAATCTTTTTCGAATTAAAAAAATATAAATTCAGTATCGACTTTGGCTTTAGAAAACTGATACCTCTAAGGTGTTGCGTTAAGTGCAAAATGTATTTCTCTCATTTCAAAATCCATCACAGCCAGTTTCACACAATACCAGAATATGTATATATATATATATATATATATATATATATATATATATATATATATATATAATGTGTGTGTGTGTGTTTATTCATATATACACATGTGTGTGTGTTTATTATATATATATATACACACACACACACCTGCGTGTGTTTGTGTGTTGTGTCAGTGTACACACACAGCCGTACCGCTATCTACAGAGCTCTTACTGTGGGTTGGGTCGTTCAATTAATGTCGAATGAGGTATGTTGGTGACTTTAAATATATGCCGTGTGTTATTCTGAAAATGATAAACGGGTTTATGATCACAAAGACAGCTATGATTATATGTAATTATCTACGTGGGTTTAACGAAAAGAGATCACATGACTGTAAAAGTTTATAACATTAAGGATTCGTGCATGGAATGTTTAAGGTAAATGCGTACTTGAGGTTTCTGTGTATTGAAGGTTGTGCTCTGGAGATGCGCGTGTTATTGTGTGTGTGTTCTAACACCCACGCCTACTTAGTGCACTCAAGTACTCGCCAAGTACTAAAGATAAACCCACCTCTTTGAGATTAAAAAAAAACCACAAAAACTAAACAAGGCATAACTGTCTTTCCAGAAAGATCTGTTCCACATTCACGTGTGCTCACTGCATGAAGGCGCGTGCAGACACCATCTAGTGTCGCCACGTGCACACACACGCAAGTCTCGTGTGCTCACTGCATGAAGGTGCGTGCAGACACCATCTAGTGTCCACGTGCACACACACGCAAGTCGACTGTGCTCACTGCATGAAGGTGCGTGCGGACACCGTCTAGTGGCGCAATATGCACACACAGGCACACACGCATGTCTCGTGTGCTCACTGCATGAAGGTGCGTGCAGATACCGTCTAGTGGCGCAATATGCACACACAGGCACACACGCATGTCTCGTGTGCTCACTGCATGAAGGTGCGTGCAGATACCGTCTAGTGGCGCAATATGCACACACAGGCACACACGCATGTCCCGTGTGCTCACTGCATGAAGGTGCGTGCAGACACCGTCTAGTGGCGCATTATGAACACACACGAAAGCCTACACATTGGGGTGAGTGGACCTCGCATAAACCCCTCTCTTGCACCAAGTACATTAAATCCACCTACACCTATTTCTACCATGATAAAGCACTATGCAGGCATGCGAACAGAAGAGAGACCTTTTCCTTTTTCTTTCCTTACAAAAACATTCTTTATTCCCCCCCCCCCCCCCCGGTTCCTAAAAGTGTAAAGTCAAGGTTATGCAAGTGTGTAGAAGTTCTCCCCCAAAGTTGCGCTGTTTGTCAGTAAGGCCCCCGCGGTGCAAGGTGAAAGTGTATCTTTCCGCTCAGCGTCGTCCTGCTTTGTGCGCTGCGCAACGGGCGATCAGTGTATGTTCAGTCTGAGCGCTGCGTCTGCATGCAATGAATGAATGCCTGTTGTTTGATATACTTTCCGAGGCACTTGTTACTGGCTGCGGACAGAGCTTCAATTGCATTGCAGAGAAAATGTGCGTTACTGTGGCCCTGTATGTTGACGTTACATGTCTTCGTGGTTTGCAAACGGATTTGCAATATTTGAACAGGAATCCGAGAAGCAATTCTGAGTGTTTTGAAACTCAAGTTCAGTGTGAAAAATCTTAAAAGCGAGCTGGAGACACGCCTTTTGAGGAACTGATTACCAGAATATCGCTTTATTTAAAAATAACATCCCTGAAGTGGAAAGATAGAAAAGGGTTATTAAATTTGTCAGTAGTTTTCAAGTGACAAATTGACGAAAGAGGCAGATGCTGAGATGGTTTTCTGGAACTGTGTTCCCTTTCACAAATGTTCGCCACTAGCGCGACTCCTCAATTTATTTACTGTTGTCGAAGCACACGCTGGTGTGCGCTAATATTGAACCTCCCGCCCCATTAACGCTGTTTTATACTCCTGCGATCACAATCTGCTAGAGATGTACATTAATGTATATGTTCACAGGAGTCATCGACCGACCCATGGGGGCAATTGCATGAAGTGTTATGTTCCCAATAGTTACAGTTTCGATAAAAGAAGCCACTTCGCAATCAGCACATATACCGTGCATATATGTAAAGCTGCACAGAGCGCTACGAGAATGCCTCCACGCCCGTGGGTGTGTATAGATAACATATGTCCAGATGGACAGACAGGTCCGTGGCTGGTGGAGTCCAACAATATATTGTTGTACAGCAGCAGCACGTCAGCCACGTCCTCCCTCGCTGGCCATCGGTATACTTGGAAGGCTGATGGCCATGTAGGTTCTGCTGCCGGGAGTGGGCTGTACTATGAGATAAGGGCGATGCCTTCCATGGGTCTTCATAATAAAAGGCAGTGAGTTGCGGAGGCAAATCCGACTCCAAAACTCGCACATTCTCACGAATTCCTTTCGATAGTTTTGAGCATTTAGCGTAGAGCCTACATCAACTAATTCTATGCGTTGCGTGTGAGTGCATTTACATTGCACGCGTGTGTCTGTTTCTATACAGCTCTGGGCGTGTGTCAAACTGAGAGACAAAAAAGGGTGGGGGCCCCTGTCAGACACAAACATACACACAGCACTGCTACTGCGCGCCCGTCTTTGACACGCACGGCAAGATTGGGCCAGGGCGCTGCGAGAACAGCACACACCTCACAGCAGTCCACAGGACGAGGAGACAGTTTACTTAATTCCCCAAGAAGCTCCGTCCTATACTGCTTCCATGGCGATTTGCTGCTTGTTGTTTTGTTTCTTTGTATGTGGCTGCTTGGAGCATGGAGCCTCGGCTGCATTCGGCGTGTGTTGCAGAATCTGTTACTGTCCGCGCAGACTTCACGGGATGGGGACAATTGTTGCTTTTTGTAACCAGATATTAGTCGCTATTGTCGTTCAAGTTGAAAATAAAATATTAGCCCTAGGGAACCTCCAGTAAAAAGCCCGTCTGCAGTGTTAGCGACGCTTGAGACTAGCACAGGTGTTTCCCTCACGCGATACTTACGTTTGAATATTATTTTTAACAGAGGACATAAAGGCAGAAAACACTACAGGAAATTGGCTGACTGCTAAGAGCGGAAGAAAGAAACGGTGTCCTTACACCAAGCACCAGACGCTGGAACTGGAGAAGGAATTCTTGTTTAACATGTACTTGACTCGCGAGCGCCGCCTAGAGATTAGCAAGAGTATCAACCTGACAGACAGGCAAGTCAAAATCTGGTTTCAAAACCGCCGGATGAAATTGAAGAAAATGAATAGGGAGAACCGGATAAGGGAACTGACTTCCAATTTCAATTTTACATGAGAGTTGCAATGGAAACAGAAATCATTTTAAAAACAAAGAGGAATCGCGGAAAGGAAGAATAAACTCTGCTGGGTCAATTTTGCAATTGGTAAGGGAACATAAGGACTTCCACACAGTTAACATTTTGGGTTCTGACATTTTTTTGGCTGATAGCAGTTTATCGAGAGGGAGAAGCATTGAAAAAAATAGCATGAGAATATATATGTAAATATATATAAATATATATATATATTGCATCCGTGTTTCTATGTAAAGTTGAGGTAAACGGTCCCTTCCGTCAGCTTTATGCAATTATTAAGTTATTGTCGTGCAGGAGAAACGGACACAGCTTTTGCCAAAACCCGCTAAAGATTTCTCTGCTTTGTTTATTTTTTTGCAGTGCAAGTTTCCTTTTGCTGTTTTTCTTGGAAGGGAGGGTGTCGAGATTTGTATTTTGACTTTGTTTAGAGCGGATGCGTACGAGACACTGTTTGCTTCCCGTAGAGTAGAATAGGATGAATGTTGTACCATTAAAAGACTCCAAATGCATTTTAAATGTTTGATTACAGAATGTGTGATGAAAGTCCAGGTCAGTATTAGAGGAGTTTAAAAGCAGTTTTATCACAACTGCCTGTGAACCCGCCCATTACGTTTCACAAGGAAATTAAACAGCGTTTTGTAGTGGGTCTTGTGTGCAAAAAAAGACCACCCTTCGTGGATGTGTTATTTAAACCCACTTCGTAATGTGTGTTTATTCTTTGCATGTATCTTTCCTTGGTGGAGCAAAAATAAATTTCATAGAACCGTGCCCGCGCTCTGGTAGCTATACTTGACTGTGTTGCCTGTTTTCCCTATTATATTTTTATACATACATTTATTTTTGCAAAGTAGATTTCGCCCAAAGTCTTCTCTCTCGCCTTTTAAAGGCTTCCGAGAGACTCCTCTAGCCGGTTTAATATAAGAGAGAGACCATAACGTTGATTTAAATATTATCCAGGTGACCACGATAAGTCAAGGTCATAAAACAGTTATGTCAGGACCGTCTTGGTAAGCGCTGGAGGTGGATTTTATGATCTGCAAATATAATGTGCTGCAGCAGTAAAAGATGCAGTTAAAGGTGACTCTGGCGAAGGAAGCGAAGCCAGTGCAGAGCTCCAGGCTTGGGAAGAACACTCCTTTTTTCGGCTTTTTGGTCTATTTTTGTGCGAGAATCCACCCTTCTTCTGTACAGTGGAGTAAAGGCGCACCCCCTCCTGCTGCTCCCCCCGCAAAGAAACAAGGGGATACAACGAATTAAAGGACAGAATGGGATCTGAAGTACACGAGAAAAAGGTAAGAAGAGCATGCTTGTTTTTGCTTTCTCTTTTTGCTGATGGTTTCGGGATACACGTGTTTGATGTTTCTTCTTCTCTGCATAAGAAGGGGTACGAAGTCCACATACAATCTGAACTGGTTTGGTTTGTGATTTCTTACAGTTCGAATGTATTTTTCATTTTGTGCACATATTGATTGTGGGGGGTCGAACTGGATTTAATAATGTTCTGTGTTTCTGCTTTCTGCCCTGGAACTGGATACTCTTCAATGAAATGGGGGTTTTGCTTGGAGGGGTGGAAGGGATTATATATTAGGCGCCAGTCTGGGCTATGTTTGCCTTGCTTTACCTCATGAACTTACTTGGGTGAAATCACCGTCTGGTTGTGTTCTCCTGTTTCTAGCGGTGCACTATGCACTATATATATATATATATATATATATATATATATATATATATATATATATATATATATACGTGTGTGTATACCTATATATATAGAGAGCGATAGATAGGATATATTGAATTCTGCAATAACATGTTTCATTTTCACACTATGCTGTCACACTCTGGGTGAAAAGCTTGTGCTCGTGTATGAAGCAGAACAGACCTGGGCTGTGTGGGGGTGTCCACTCGTGGGAGCTCGGCACGCCGGGTCTGTGCAGGCTGCCCACGCTTCCTAGGGGCAGGGGTGCGGGATGTGATGCTTATGTGTCATGGTTTCAATGCCGTCTGGAGCTGAAGGAGTCGCAGTGGCACATATAAGAAGGGGACGGAAGGTTTGGGAGGAGGGGGCCAGGCACGCGCCACTACCCCTCCTGTCTGCTCACGGGCTTCCACAGGGTACAAGGTAGTCTGAGCCTGCCTGTGCAGCGAAGCACTCAGGGGTGTGCTAGCTCGGAGCGCACCGAGGCACCGCCGGCTCGGCCACAGAGAGGGGACCGCGCTGCTGGAGTTCTCTTGTGCCCTCGCCCGCTTCTCCTCCATGGCACGGATGGGTGTCCGTGGATCGACCGCTCTTTCACGCAGCTGATCCGTGATTTAGGTAGTTTCATGTTGTTGGGCTTGGATATTTTTTTAACTCGGCAACAAGAAACTGCCTTAATTACGTCAGCTTCCTTTCTTCAAGGTCACCGGCTCCGATGCGCCAGACAGAGGGAGCACTGGCATTGCCTCCCCGAGCAAGACACACACCCAGGAGCAGAGCCCCGGTTTCGAGCCCGTGCCCCTGCCCGCCCGGCCCCGGTAGCACAGAGCGCAGCGCTGGAAGAGAGCCTCTCCCGGCTGGGCCGGGCCTCCGAGGCTTGTTCAGAGGACTGGAGCAGACAATAGGGTCTCGCCATGCCTTGTTTTGAGATGATGCCCTTCGGTGGGAGATCCGGCCCAGAGTGATTGACAGGAACCGCGGGAGCCTTCCTGTGCAGCCGGGCTCTCCCGGTTCCTCGGCTCCAATCCTTCTGGACGGGCTTCGCGTTGTATGTGCTCTGTATCGGGTTTCCTGCCCGGGGATCCCGAGGGGTGGCCCGGGGGTACATCTTCTCTGGGTTGGGTTCTGTGTAGTGGCATGTGAACGCACACCGTAGCATGAACCGTGGTATAAATGCCTGCTCGTGTTGCCTCTGCTTTGCACCGTGAAATACATATTTGCTTCTGCACCGCTGGCTTGTGGCGGATGTTCAATGACAGACAGCAGCATTCCTTAACTCGAACCAGAGCGCTAGAACTGTTTGCAAATGGGCGAGGGGGTCCTTGTCCCTGTTACATGAATCTGACTCCCCCTTTCAGCTAAACCTGGACAGTGTTTGCAACGGATGGCTGTGTATGTTTGTTAGCTAAGATCAACCGTCAACTGTCAAAGACAAGTGTTAAAAGGAAATTGTGCTCGCTGCTAATAAATACAACACTTTAATATTTAGGTTTACTTCTTTTATTATTTGCTTATGGCACAGAGGTAGAGATAAGGTAAAAAAAAGGAGGGGGGAGGGCGCTCCAGGATAGAAATACCATTGCAAATACAACAACTTTCAAAACCTGAGGACGATTAAAAGAAACAGAATAGTATCTTAGGACTGGACCCTTCTTTCTTGGGCGGTAGCAGGAGAAGAACTGATCTGAAGAGAGAGAAAAAGAAAGGAAGAAAAAACTCAATGTGTAAACTGTAAGCATTCGAATAATAAGTGACAAGTAGAACATCAGTTATAAAAAAAAAACGAACTGAAACTATTGAAGATAAGAAATCTTATGGTATTTCAAAATACATATTTACACTCGCCAAATGTACTTGCAAATAAACACTTTTATTCAGTTAAACATTTTTAAATTAATTGTGTTTGATGTAATTACCTTAATTAATTAATTCGTCTGTTTTAGTGGTCTGTTGATACCAAATCTATCTATCTATCTATCTATCTATCTATCTATCTATCTATCTGACTTATATGACAACATATTCACTTATGTGTAACAAAAGAAAGTTGATTTCGCCAGAGTGGCATTCGTTTTTTGTCTATACTCTAACATAACAAATAGGAAATGGTCCAAATCATTAGATAGATAGATAGATAGATAGATAGATAGATAGATAGATAGATAGATAGATAGATAGATAGATAAGGCGCTTCACCACACACAGAAGAGTCCCATTCAGTGTTTAACAGCCCAAAGAAACGGATGTAATCAACGTTAATTCTTTTCCCACTGTGTGTTTTTAATTATGACTTTGGCACAGGCATTAACAAGAGAGGCGGGTTGTGGTGGCAAAAAAAGCTTTCAAGTGGTTTCAGAACGTGGCTAAAAATATGTAATTACAGTCTGAGCGGGTATGTCGCTTAAATTGTTGTTCGCACCTACAAGAGCGAGAACCTTAACGCAGACAATTATTAGTGCGAGGTAAAGTTCTTCTGTGTCTCCTGAAGTGTATTCAGACACAGCAGCAGGTGTTGTTTGTACAAGGTGGTTTCCCCAAAGCTTTCCATGTGTTGTTAATGTCAACCCGAGGGAGTGCATCAGGGGTGTGTGGTTTGAAGACGTCTGAAAAGTGTGTGTATAGAAATGAAAATACAGATTCAATGGCGCGTTCACCTGTATGTCTACACATGACTAATGTGTGCACATATATGGAATTTTTTTTACAGTGTTTATCGTTCAGGCAAATATATGAAATTGTTAACTGTTTGTTAAACTCACTGCATTTAATAAAACTTTGAGCCCAATACACAGATGGTAGGAATATAATGGGACCTGCTCGCAAACTTTCATACAGACAAATGTGCCTTTCTCTCTCACATAGGACAGTGTGCGTCTGTATGTAATATAGGTTTCTCTGCGTTTGTGTGTGCATATATTTATTCACATACACACCTGTGTGTGTGTGTGTATATATACACACACACACGTGTGTATGTGATTGAATATATGTGTATATATATATATATATATATATACACACACACACGTATGTATGTGAATGAATATATATATATGAATATATATATATATATATATATATATATATATATATATATATATATATATATATATCAGGGTCTTTCAATGGTACTGTATATATACACACACGCACGCACATAGAGGGTCTCGACATACATCGTTTTGTATTTTGTGGCGTCGTGGTATTTTTCGATGCACTGTTCTCTCCCAAATAGTTGTTAAAGACATAAGCAGTGTTGTTTGCATGAACATGTTTGATGACACAGTCAAAGCGGTCAGAGTTTTGGTTAGCTGAACGATCTCTGCCTTCTGCGGCCGAGGGTGGGTGCGGGCATCCGAAAGGAGCGAGCCTGCAGTCCGAGGGTGGGAGAGGGCAGTCCTGCTCTGTGCGGCCTGTATGTAAACAGTGTCCATGTAGTGCCTCCGTAGCTGAAAGGACCCTTCCTTCCTTCCGTTCAAGGGGTTAATGTCCAAAGGAACTTCCGTGCGCCACATGATCCATGGGTCTGAAGTGGCTGGGACTGGCACCTGTGTGCCCAGGTGCAGGATGCACTGTGCCAACATCCACATCGCCCTCCCCCACAGCCCAAGCGTGGCAGCATTACCATCACAACGCTTTGAGCGAACTTGTGCCTAGAGGTGGCGGGCTCCAAGTGGTTGTGCTCGCGTGTTTGGTTTTCAGCTAGGTCCTCGCTATCCCATACGTGTGTTTACCTTTTGGTGAACTTGACTTCCCCGAGCTACAAGAAAACGTATTATTCATGCTTCGAAAAAAAACATTTGTATCTAGGTGTCCCCTAACACACACGCACAGTCTGTTGACGTCTCTATCTATCCATGTATATCTGTTTCTAAGCACACACGCAGCCGTGTTTTGCAGAGACGTTGCTCTAAGCATGAACATGTGACTGCATGCACGTGGATACGAATGGCCCCCTATACTAGCGTGTTCTGCGTGCAGGCATGCGTGCCAGGGAGAAAGGAAAAAGCAGAAATAGGCATACCCGTAGACACCGCTGCAGCCTCACGTGTCTTCTTTCAGGACATCCCCGTACAAGGACTGCAGGGACGCGGGTTGTCTGCTGCACGGATTGTCTGCAATAAAGACATTTTTTCCAGCTACACACAAGACGACACACATTACAAAGACACACACAGACTCTCATAGAGCTTTGCTGGCAATCAGGCCCACTCAGCCTACAATGAAAGGAAATTTGGGGCACTTGGGAGAGACTTGAGGAAATCGTGACTGCTTTAATGACACTTTGGAATGTTAACTACACCGAACACTTCCGACACTAAAAATCAGGCTGCAATTCCAACACGTTTTGTCTGAAAACTTTTTTGAGACAGAAATACTAATAGGTACAATGGCATCGCCATGCCACGTAACCCCACAGGAAGCACGGAACCCATAAAGCGCGTTCATACTCAGTCCACTGCCATTGCGAAGCTGCCATATTCTCTTTTCTCTTCTTCTAAGAGCTGCTGGTTCTTTTTTATTTAACCGTTAGACTTCAAACTGAGATCTCAAGAAATCTGCCTCATTTTTGGAGGGGCCGAGAAAGGAGAAAGCCTAATTTTGGAGGAGTGGATCTTTGTACACAGCACATTACACTATTGATAGGTGCAATCTATTCTTACATTTAAAAAAAAAAAAGTCTTCCCGTCAGAGAACTGAAAGAAAATAGGAGAGCTGAAGAGCAAGGAGGTCTTTGTGTGAAAATGTCTCAATTGTGGTACACTATGTGCTCTTGTTTATTTTTGGAAATATATCAAGTTGGGCACAAAAAGGAAAATACGATAGTTACAGTGGTCCGGCAAGTTCAAGCTCTGCTTGTAACAAATGGGACATGTTCCTCCTTTTTAGGCTCTTGACAATCCATCATAAATTGTGTGTGTGTCTCTTTGTAAAACCGAATGAACAGTTTGAGAAAGAAAAGGAATTGTAAGGAGAAGCAAACATGCTACTAACCCGCAAGGAAATTAAATAGCCAACTAGAAAGGAAAGAAACATAAAAGACAAACATAGAAGAAATAAGATACCGGGGGGAGGGGAGGGGGTTGACAGAACACAGTAAAGATTAAACGATGAAGAATGTAAAGGGGGAGCTAGAACTAAAATAACAATCCAGAAAACCTTTTTGTGGGCTGTCGATAAGCGACCTCAATTTTGCTAAAAGAAATTCGCCCCTCTAGGCAGCGTCTGGAAATTTTGGAGCAGGGGCCTTGCTGATTTGAAGCAGGGGGATGAAAAATAGGATAAGGCGATATTTCTCCGAACTTGAAGGAGTTTATTGAAGGGTGGAAGAGAATCGTTCATACTATCGGTAGTTATTTTTCTCCACGAGGCATTGTGCTGTCAAGGGTGGCGCGTTTGTGTCTGCAAGAGCCTAGGCCTTTCAGCCTGTGGGCAATCAACCTGTACTTCCCTCCTCTCAGGTCGCCTATGAGGCAGGATGCTGAAATTCCACTTAAAGGGATATCACATTCTACCTTCGTCCATGCTGCTCCTCAAGGAGAGCCGCTCCTCTGTCGTTCCTTTCAGGAGGAGGGTAGAGTCTGCCCTCCCTCCAGGCTTGAACTTACACTGGGATTTTTTCCTGAGTATGGACGGATGCGTTTTTTATTTTGATACCAGAGGGAATGAAGTAGAGGTTTCAGGAGCCCTTCCCTACACCTTGGATGCCTGCAGCCTTCTTTTATTTGAAGTGATTGATTTCTTTTTTACTTGAGAGTCCAGTGGATGCTTTCAGCAGTGAGTAGGCAGTGTGGCGGTGCGCCTCTGCTCCCAGTAAAGGCGTTTATTTTCCAATTTGGGGAATGACAGTTTGATGCATAAATCTGACGACCACGCACAAATTCGGATCTACAGCCCAAGAGGAAAGAAACTATGGGTGGCATAACCTAAGAGTTACAAGTAAGACTTCTGCAATATTCACCTAGCTGCAGCGGCAGGATTGCTGTGTGCATTGCTTTTATTTGTTTACGTCAGTGGCTCTGTGCTGGAGTCGAGAGGTTGAGCTGTGAGTATTGCAAGTCACTGAGTGAGGGTGGAGATGGCATTCAGGGCCCTGGAATGGACCAGGGGGTGTTTCATTCAAAAGCTGCGCGCTCTGTCAGCATTGCTAGCTTGCATGAGATTTTCCAAGAGTGGGGATGTGTATTCTTTCATAAGGCACGCAACATTAGTTTTCTTGTCAAGTAATGAAGAGAATAATGTCCTGCTCCCATTGTGCTCCCTCCAGCATTTCAGATATTATTATACATTCCTGCACAAGGCACTGTCCCGCGCGTTGTTTGTAAACGCTGTGCATACAGTGTGCAGTCAGAAAAACAGGTTTCCGCTTTACAAGTACGTCATTCTATCTCTGCTCGTAGGTACTGAATAGTAAATTTAGCTGAAAAACTGTTGAAAGAATCATTACGCACTTCTATCTCTGCTCGTAGGTACTGAATGGTAAATTTTGCTGAAAAACTGTTGAAAGAATCATTACGCACTTCTATCTCTGCTCGTAGGTACTGAATAGTATATAATTAGCTGGAAAACTGTTGAAGGAATCATTCTGCACATAATACAAAATTGTCTTGTTTTGGTCTTCGATTCTGGTCGCGTTTGCTATGATTTGCTTTGTCCTGCCCACAAATCCTAATATTTGTTTCACTGCCACCAGTGTTTGTTGTTTGGCTTGTGGTTGTGTGGGAAAGATAATTTTGAAGGGAGGCTGAGGGGGCGGGCAATAAACCAAAAGTACATTGAAGTTGTACTTGAAGATTTAGAAAGACATGCACTGAAAAGCTGGCGTTGTGTTGTTTTTTTCTTTATCATTAACGCGGCTGTTGAAACGGAGTCGAAATCAATGATACTTTGTCATCAAGAAATATTATGAAGGCCTTTTAGGAATGTGCTCGAAAATATTTTGAATTGGTGCATTGTGCCACTGTCAGGGGGTTTGCACGTGTGCTCAGTCGATGCCCTGCTGCGGCTTCTCACGAGTGTTGTGAAGAGACCGCCCTTAGAATGCAAAGCCATGCTTGAATGTATGTGGCATATTTGGACAGGGACACACACCCACACCGCGGCCCGGGCTGCACACATACAGGTTTCATCCGCCTGCTTGCAGAGGACCAGCGGTGTGGCGGGGGCTGCCTCAAGAATCCTTAGGCACCTTTTATCGGTGAGGGGGTCTCCCAGCACTGTACCTTACCGACTCCATCGTCACAGAGACGAACGTGAGCACTAGAGCCACGCTGGGAGGCTGACCTGACTGAGTAAGAAGGAACAGATTTTAAAACGATTGCTGAGCTGTGAGCAAACGACTTGTTTATGCTGGCCAATGGGAGGCTGCACCGTGAGAAATAAACTCTCCTCTTTCTAACTTGCTTGCGTAGAGGTAGGACAATGCGCCGAAAAATGAACTGATTTGAGACAGGGAGAAGTATCTGGCAGAACAAGTCACCCAAAAGAAAAGGGCACTTTCAAAACCTCACATCCATAGTAGAAGTGCTAGGTGTTAGGGGCTGAAGTAGGCAGGGGTAGTAGTGTTCAATGGTTCCCAGTGGTGGCACTACTGGCAGGTTTGTTTTTAAACTAAAAACGCATTTCTCAAACGCAGCACGGAGTTATGTATATGTTCTATTGAAATATAGTCTCCCAGAGCAGGATGTGTGTACCATAATGTCATGGCGTGCTTGGCTTGGGTCACAGATGTCCCCCAGGTAGAAGGGTGTGAGCGAGCCTTCAGGAGCCGCCCCGTGCTGAGTGCTCTGCTGTGCATCATTTATCCTCGTTTGCCCAACTCAACCTTCATTCTGAACTCAGGAGTGATTCAAAGGCAGGGTAAGACACTCGTATCCTTTCCAGCTGCCACAACACAAGTCTGTCTACATAAAAAAAAACGCGAGACGAGATGAATGTCTAAAAAACAAAAAATGATTGTGTCCTTGTGTAATGTAACTGGTGCTCATGTAAAGCGCTACAATACCTTCGGGTCGAGTTCGCGCTACATAAAACCTAAAACAAAATAATGTGGTTCCACCATCCATTTCTAATAAAGAGAAGACAAGGAATTTATTTTTTCAGATATTCTCTCGAAACCTCATTTTAAGTGCCATTTGCTGCTTCCTCTCCAGTTTTAACACACTCTAGTGCCAAAAGAAGATTTTTGTAAGTATTATTTCAACTATAAAATACACTGGTCGAAGGCCCATACTTTACTTTAAGACGTACACAATGGCACGAGAAAAGAAACAACGACAAACACCCTTTTGAGGGACCGGACGGAAGTGACCCATCTCCAAAAGTGAGCTTTTTCAAGGGATCCCCTGGTCTTCCATTTTTGTTTCCTGAAAGACATGTTTATGGACAATCGAATGGTCCTCGTAAAAAATTTATTGAAGGACATAAAAACATCCCACGGCCGCTTGCCGACTGCGAGAGCTGCCTTTCGGCTCGGCGCTCTTTGGGAGGGGAGGGGGTATTTCTTCAGTGTGCTATAATTAGTATGCATGCACAACTTCTGGAGTGTGTCCGTGTACCTCTGCGTCAACATACAACTACACGCACACGTGTTTGTATGACTAGATCAATAGGGCCACCTTCCAACTTACTTTAAAAACTGAAGGGGTGGGCAACTGACTGCAATCGCCACAAAAAAAACTAAAGAAACACAACATCACGGGGAAAAAATGAAGAAAACGCAATAATTGGAAATAACAATTATTTCCCATTTAAATCAGAAATATATTTTGTGCATTTGAAGCCAAATGTATCCAGGGATGAACACACAGAAGGAAAAAAACTGCACAGGCAATGGCAGACAGAGATGAATGACGCGAAGAAGTAGTCCCCTCTTCTTGCTGCCTGCACGTCCCATAACTCCCTTATTTCCCCTAGATTTTCTCCCATACACTGCCTTTTTCATCCCCATGGGGCAGCCAGACCCGCGACAAAGCCACCCTAGCTGCCTCTCATAATTTCCAGCAGCTCCCACGACTAATATTCCACGGTAATTCCATCAGAGTTATGCAAGCCGGTTCAGCCTAGCTCTATTAAAGGAGTAGAGGGGAGGGGGCGAAAAAAGAACCTGCGCATTGATACACACTGTATTTTTTTTGGGTAAATACTATCACGTGGGAGGCGAGATCCAATAGGCAGCAGGGAAATGCTGAAAAAATAATTACCTGCCCTGATTGTTCTATGAGCAGATAAAAAGTACACATTCACTTCATACAATAATCTTATGAATGTAAAAGAGGGGGGACACAATGTCGGCTTCGGGTCCTATCAGCAACTACTATGTGGACTCCCTGATCGGCCATGAGGGGGACGAGCTGCTGGCTTCCAGGTTCCCAGCCACTGGGGCTCACCCTGCAGCCGCCAGACCGTCAGGGCTGGTCCCGGACTGTGCAGATTTCCCATCCTGCAGCTTTGCCCCCAAACCCACTGTCTTCACCACCTCCTGGGCTCCCGTGCACTCGCAGTCCTCGGTGGTGTACCACCCTTACAGCCACCACCAGCCGCACATTGGCACCGACGCGAGGTACGTGCGCTCCTGGCTGGAGCCGCTCTCCGGGGCCGTGTCCTTCCCGGGCTTCGCGGCCACCAGCAGGCATTACGGGCTCAAGCCCGACTCCTTCCCCGGCAGGAGGGGCGACTGCGGCCCTGGCGACCCCCGCAGCTACCCGGATTACATGTACGGCTCCCCCGGCGACTTCCGCGACAGGACCCCGCAGATCATCCCCTCCCCGGAATCCGAAGCCCTGGGCTCCAGCAAGCACAAAGACGACAAGGCGGAACTGGACCCGAGTAAGTTTGCACTTATTGCTGTTTACAACCGGGAGTGGGAGTGGTGGGTGGATGGAGGGAGAATTATAGACGTGCCTTGAAGTGTCCTCCATAAAATGTAACTACCTTGGGCTGTTAAGGAGCCCTTTATAGGGCTTCTCCGAAAGCCACTGTTCCTGCAGAGAGGCTGTAAAAACAGAAGATGCAAGATCAGATCAGGGAAAAAGCTACTAGGTAGGGTGAAGGCATCTTGGAGGCTAAAATGTGCGTGCAGGTTTGGTTTTATTGTGCTGGGGAAAGCTCCCTCGAACGCTTTGTGTCCAAGAGCTTCCAGCGCTATGTGTGTTGCGTTTCATGCATGTCCGAGGCGGCCAGAGTGGGCACACTTTCCAAGAATATACTGCAGGCTGTGGCTCCATGTGGAAGGAGGGTTAAGAGAGCTTAGAAAAGATGGGCAGAGGGCTGTCTCCAGAGGCTTCCAATGCTGTGCTTTAGGAAGTGAACGCTCGTCCTCCATGGGGACAGCTGTAAGGCCACCTTTTGGGGTGGCTGGCTACACATGGGCTCACCCACCGGCAGGGGCTGCGCTAGAAACATAGCGGGGTATTAAAGAGGAAGGGGGCCACCATGTCAGCCATGACACTGGGTCTTACCCTTGAAGAGGCACGTTCTGGAGTCCAGAGCTCCCGGCACTTCCTCTGCAAGGGAGGTCTCGGCTAGGGCGGTGGCACGGTACAGCTGCCAGGTGCAACGCCAGCACTCAGGGACGTCTCATGCACCTTATAGTTACACAGGGAGGCGTGATGCTAAAGGGAGTTAGAAGGTGATACTTCGGTGTAAAGGCAAGCAGAGAGAGGTTGGCAGAGGTGAGAGGGTGCAGCACAGCACATGCCCATTGTGTTTCCCAAACAAGTGCTAGTTTAATTTCGCAACAGCACACAGGTCACTGAGCACTCAAGCAAACATAGGTCAGTGGCCAGGTAACCTTGCATATGACTAGATTCCAGCGGTGCACGCAGTGCCCTAAAAATGCCTCATTTGCTCTTAAACCTGAGCACTACTTGCTACACTTGATACAGATCGTTGTGTGTGTGAAAATGCAGGCTACGTCTAAGTTGTAAATATCTTGTGTAATCAGGGTCACAAAAAACAACACAGGATGTAAATCTAAACAGACATACACAGGAGAATATACCAGTGCACACACAACTGCATGGATATCTATCTTTGTGTAGTCACCTAAACACACACATTAGGCTACAGTTATCTTTCTGTGCACGTCCACGCACATAAACACAAGGTGGTGGGGATAAAACCCCAGACACACCATGACCACACATATATGTGAGGAAAAGACATGCCAACTGGCCCTCTGTAACTTGGAACCCATGATACGTTCTATTTGGACTACCAGCCAATATTACTTAACATATGCTTCTAGGCATTAGTGCGGGATTTAAGACAAAAGATAACAGTGAGCAAAAGAGCACAATGACACACCTCAAGCCCTTGCTTCCCAGGATACACAGAGAGTACACGTCTCGAATCCACTATGGGGAGTGAACCATGGGGTGCATGCAGAGCTCTGTCGAAGGAAGAAGCTCAGGCGCAAATTCATACACAAATACCAAAAAGGAAAGTAGACGCTCATACCTCTTAAAGTAGTTACCACTGGTGGAGAGAGAGGTAACAGGAACACAAGAAGCTCAAAGTGCAGTTAAATTGTTCCGTCAGTGGGGGGGGAGAAGAAATTCGGAAGCTTAGTCTCGATACACGCCCTGCCGAAGGGTTGCGGTTGTAAAAAGCGTTTATGGGCCCAGTATACATGGATATATTTGACTTTTTATGACTATGTCCTTAAGTTACTCCTACTGGCCCTAAACATAAACCGCCAACTCGGTGTTAATAACAGTAGCATGCAATGTGGTAAAAGCAAGAAAATAGGGGGGGGAAATAACTTTTGTAACAAGTATTCTAAAGTTTAGAAATGATTGCTTAAACAGACCAGAGTGCCAGGTTCAGAACAGCTTCTACACATGTGCATGTCAGTTGTGCGTATCCGAAGTAAGACTACATGTTCACGTTGTTTCAATTCTTCTTTTTTTTTCATTTGCTTAGACAACCCGGTGGCGAATTGGATCCACGCACGGTCCACCAGGAAGAAAAGATGCCCCTACACAAAATATCAGACTCTGGAACTGGAGAAAGAATTTTTATTTAACATGTACCTGACCCGAGACCGGCGCTATGAAGTTGCCAGGGTCCTCAACCTCACGGAGCGCCAAGTCAAAATCTGGTTCCAGAATAGGAGGATGAAGATGAAAAAGATGAACAAAGAAAAAAACGACAAAGAACAACCTTGAAAAAGTTCAAAGAAAAACAAACTTAATAAACGGTGTGCATATCAATGAAGAGAACAGAAAAGAACTGTTAAAGTTAACCACTCTGGATAAGACAAAAACGTTTTTTTGACTTTGAATGTAAAGGATTCGTGTTTAGATTAGTTTAAACACATCAGTATTTTGGAGCACATGCTTTTCTAGAAAAGCAAATAAATGAATAAAAACGATGTTTTCGTCTATTTCCCTCAGAATACAAGTACTTGAATTGTTGGTTTGTATTTGTTTTGTAGTATTTTATTTTATTTTGTAACTTATACTGCGACAGTGTTTTTTTATTTTACAGATTGTGATTGGTTATTTTGTATTAAAGTAGGGCCGTGTCTGTTGATTTGGGAAATTGTTGTCCATGAAATATGTTCTCGTGTAAATACTTGTTTGTTTAAGTTTTGTCAGAAGAAAACCCTACTTGTATTGTTATTCTGTTTTGCTTGTAGAAAATATGTAAATATAGCTAACACCACTGAAACAATGATTGGAGTCTCTTTATTTAAATTAAGCCATTTTCTTTGGCTGTTGATTCAGGCAACAAAACTGCTAATCAGATCCTTCGATATGGTAGGAGATTGGAGAAAATAAGACACGCAATTCTGCGAAAATGAGCAGGAAAAAAACATTTTGTATGATTTGCTGAGAATGCAATGTGGTAGAAGGGTCTCAGAATGGCACGAAGGCTCTGATCACCTTGCCACTTGTGCATGATTCATTATTAAGATCCCTTGGCAATGGACAATGCAACGTACACGTAATCCTCGTACACTGTTTCTATCAATTATCTAACAATAAATAAATATATCTAACGAATAGCAAGAGTACGAAACAGAATCGAAACAGAGTATACCTGGAAGTATAAATGCATCTTATTCTGTGTTTGTACCAACAGCTATGCTGTGTATCTCTGATAGGAAGGAGGAAAACAGCAACATCATTTCTTCCCTTCCATAAGAGCTACTTCTGGGTTTTGACGTTTTGGTCTCTCCTGGTTAGAAGAGGCATATACATCGCTTATTCTACGCTATGTGACAGCAATTAATGCCAACCACTTAATACATTAGAGCAAATTAAAGCTGCCCTGTGTGTGTGTTGTGTATGCGTGCATCTCCTAGTATTTGCGTGTCTATTTGTTGTGCGATTGTGTTTAGGTGCTCGTGTGTCTCTGTGGAGTATGTCTGTTTTGTGTGTTCATTAATGTGAGCTAGTTACATGGCAAATACCCTTCACTTTGACATCTGGTTGTGTCTGCGATGTCAGTTTTTTTGTGGAAAGCCCACGCACTGATTGTTGAAAAATAAGCCTAGTAGCTCACGTGGGCTCTCGCAATTCAACATGGCGGGCAACGTGTGTAGTGTGGCTCCATTCCAGCCTGTACACTCTAACCATGTGTACTCGTCATTAGATGGAGAAGGTTTTAAACCACAGTCTCACCGAGGTCCCCGGTACAAAGGTTTACATCAGGTCGTGCGTTTAATGAAATGGGTTTCAGCGATATTCAATTTTGCTAATGATAAACACACGGCCTGGAGCAGGAGGTTTGACGCCCCCTGCACGCTGAAATGCGAATCTGGACATGATTAAACTTTGCGCTGGCCTCCAAAGCTCTCTGCATTTAATTCTCAAATGGATATTGCCCTTAGCAAATGGGCAGCTTTTAAAAGGTTCCCTAAAGCAAGCGATGTATAGTGTGCAGCAGCCTCAGGATATAATGCCTATCTTTATTTATATCTTGGAGTGTGCAGTGACAGGGCGGCGCGGCTAGAGACAGGCTTTGTGACAGTGCGAGTTATAACGTGTGTGAGGGAGAGAAGGTTGTGGCGAGCTGTAATTACAGCATGAGCACAAAGACAAATATATTTTTCGATACATAATTCTGTGCACGTACTATGTGCGCTTGAAGTTTTGATTAATGCATTTAAGTGCACACGAACCGAGTGCATAAATGTGTGTGACCAAGTGCTATTTACAGCGGAGTGCGTCCTGTAATGGCCTAACCAACTAAATATATGGGTGAGAGGTGTGTGTGTGTATATGTATTTAGAAATATCAAATATTGGGTGTTACAGCATTCAATCGTAGGGGCGGCCTGTGAGGTATATACAGCCACATTCAGTACATCACTCACTTACTAAAACAGGTGCATTAAACGCCACAGACAGACGGTAAAACTGCTTCGACATGAAAGACGCGCACAGAAGAAGCAGGTACTTGTCTTAATCGACAAACAGATGATTCCCTGCCCTGGGGTAACAAGCATTAGATGCCCTTCATCGCCGCATGGAAAAACTACTCGACCTAAGGCAAAGTTTACCTACATTTGGTAATATTTGTGATGTGTCTTGGGTTGACACTGCTACATACGAATTGCGGCTTTGCTATAGCTGTTTCCGGTTTTTTTCTTCACATGTTGTTGCTGCGTGGATGTAAAAGAAGGTTCGCGCATTGTGTAAACACTGTATTCCACGCAGAGGCCTGTCTTTACCAGGGCTGAGTGGTGGAAGGAAGTAGTGGTGTGGCCCAGAGGGACGGACGGTTGTTTGGCAGGGCCCGGACAATAGATTAATCAGTGAAGTGTCCCATGAAGAGATGGGACCCTCTTTCAAAGAAAGGGGAAGCAAGCAGACATAAAAACAAATCAAGCAAGTCATACCAAGACACAGAAAACGAAGCCACGTTTATCCGTCGGGAAAGTGTCAATAAGCCACCTACATGTTTGTATGGAAAATAGTTAAATATTTCGTTACAGGAGTGCGTTTAAGCCTTTTGTCAGCGTACTTTTCTTTTTTTTTCTTCTTTAAATTGCTTCAGGAAGACTGCCTTTTATTGCCCGTCACAAAACAGCGAACAGGATGGATTCCTGCCGGACTGAAAGCAGTCCGGAGGTGCACTTCCGCAACAAAAATGCTGCCTTTTACAGCTCTGTTTGTCCCACTGCTGTTGTCCTAAAAGGCAAGAACAAAAAACAGGGCTCCCGGGATGGCTAGACGTCTGGCGTTAATTGTTTTATGGTTTAAATAAAGCGGAGGCGCTTCCCTTTGAAACTGGATTTTTGGAATGTTTCGTCTAGCACTATAAACAGTAGCAAAACTAAATTCTCGACAAAAAAAACGGCCTAAACTAAGAGTGGGGTGAGACATGCGAAATTAGGAGTTATGCTTGCCAACATTTTCAAAACAACAATAAAACCATTTTTTTTAAAAAGCACGTTCGGCGTTTTCCGTAGAAATTCTGATAAAGTACACACACAAATATTTAAATTTCAACATTAGCAAAATGTACCGTTTCACAGAGATCGGTGACTATTTACAGTAAACCGACAATATTTATATAGACCTTGGATCAATCCAATGGCATCCTTGTTTCACTACATTTCATCGTAGTCTGTTTCTGTGCATGTTTTTTTTTGTCTGGTTGCCACAGAATGAATAAATGTGCATCATTTGTAGAAGATGTTAAACAGATGTTCACTGTTTTGAAATTATTCGACACCATGGCATGCATTAATATCTCTACACTAAATATTATTTCACGCACACACATTAATAGTCAAAGTCATTAATATGAACGCATCAAATATTTAATTGTCACATAAGATAGATAAACAGGGGCAGGTAAGCAGAAAAAAATACTGCATAATTAATATCGCATATCTGTCAGTTTAAAGTAATACATAAAGCATACATTGAATTGCATTATTTAATGAAGCGCAGCAATGGATGTCGGACGGTTAACACAATTTAGCAATGGCAGTCACCGCAAACAGAAGATAAAACATTTGACAATCGGTTAAAAAAACGTAACATAACATTTTGTAAAAAAAAAAAAAAAAGAAACCAAA
This sequence comes from Lissotriton helveticus, assembly GCF_964261635.1. Taxonomy (NCBI): domain Eukaryota; kingdom Metazoa; phylum Chordata; class Amphibia; order Caudata; family Salamandridae; genus Lissotriton; species Lissotriton helveticus. Next base: position 1,614,318,838 of record NC_136057.1, read on the forward strand.
ACACCGTGTTTATATTGTAATATTTTATTTTTATGAAAATGTATGTTTAGTTTCAATCCACTCCTGTTTTGTCAGAAAATATATTGTAGGCTCAAGGTGCTGGGCAAAAAAGAGACGCAAGATGGCGCTGTTGTTCAATGTTACAAGCAGGGTTGCCCATTAATTTGCACAGAAGTCGATTACACCTACAGGCCTTCCCATGGATTTCCAAACGGAACTCATAACGCATATTTACAGCATCTTGCATCTATTAAGAGTACGTTTCCGTGTGTATGAGAATCTAAAAGAAGTAGTGAAAAGTAAACAATATTGGCTCAGAAAACGTAATGTAATCTCTTCTATTGAAATTGAGTGGAGGGGAAACCATAATATGGTTATGTGCTTTGCAATAGAACTCGGCCTCCATGTACTTTAAAATACTTTAAGGTGAAGGCTTGTTAGTTTAGGAGAAACGTTTGCGGGAGGAGTTCGGAAGCACAAGTGGGGAATGTAGGCCAAAAAAGAGCTAATCACACAAAGGGGCATGCGTAGCGCGCGCGCGCGTGTGTGTGTGTGTCGATAGAAGGATGGGTACACTTGTGAGAAAGATTAAGTATATTTACATGTTTAATAAAGATGCAAATCCAAGCGAAATTGTCTGATGTGAGCATCTAATGGAAGCACTGTGCCCACCTCAATATATGCATACTTTAAGAAAATATAATACACACACACATATGTACACACGTCATATACACCAACATGTAGAAAGAGAGTACAGCTTGTAATTTAGAATTTAGTGTACATAAATATTTTTTAAAAGAGAAATAATGTGTAGAGCAACGTTAGACAATATTTACGCCGGACAATATTCATACAACGGTATTGTGTTACCACACTCATTAAACACCTACCTGGTAGGTCACGGAGATAAATGGAATATATATATAGTCACAGATTTTGTATGCCCGATTGCGAGGAGAAATTAAAAACATTGCATTTTTATTCTCCGTTGCATCGTTAAACTACACACACACACACCCCACATAATGAAATTGAAAGAAAGTTCCAGTGGCATTTAGCAATAGGATGACTAATTAAAAATAGCTACAAAACAGAAATGTACAAAAGAAAATCGATAGGTATTATCAGGGATTGGTTTAAAACTGGAATGTGGAAGTAGTAGGCAAGGCGGTTATACTTCAAGAAACAGCACAGTGGAAACTACTCGCTCTATGGAAACAAACCCCTGCAAACAATCTCAAGAAGATTAAATCAATTTCAGTCGAATATATTGCTCACACACATAGGTTCCAAAATTTAAACCAACGCAGCACAGTACACAAATTGAAGAACGTTAAACTAATCTCGAAATATAAATGTATTTTCCGAATTCCTGAAGTGGACCCTTTTCGTGTAGAGATAATGCAATAATTTCACATTTCAAGCTTACATTCTGCATGTGAAGCTATCCTTTCATGAAAATTATACACACACACGTAAGATGCTAGAAACAAGCGTGTGTGAATAGGTATGAAGTCAGGTACATAGAACTGATAATACAATGCACCTATGTATGTGGCAATATTATCTTTCTATGGAAACCACTGGGGAGAAAAATCTTCCTCGCCTTGTTCTGATATTTGTAAACCGAAGCCATCCATTAAAAAAGGTAGCAAAGTGTACACACTTGAGCTCAAAAAGCTGAATTACTGTTGCATGCATGTTGCTGTTTTTTTTTCTTTCAAGCATAGAAGCATAGAAGGCATTTGTGGTCGTAGGCGCACAGTGAATCGGAAGAACACGCGAGTGAAAAAAAAACTCTGCTATCCAACGTATGTTCTTTCCCCAATCTCAAATGTACGCATTCAGGATAAAATGGGGATGTAGGTTGTTATAAACTAAACATAAAGCGAGCAGTATATTTATTGTTCCGTGCTTTCCTGTTTCCGAAGGAAGACTTGGAGCTGGTTGAATTTTATGGGAGTTTTTTAGTACAGTCATAAAAAGGAAGCCTTTTGAATGGAGCAGCTGAATGATTGTCAGCATGGAGCTACTAAACCACAAAGTACTAAGTATGTGCCCTGTGCAGTATTTGCTACAGCGACAGATGGAAATAAGGTTGTTTTGCAACAAGCGACTGTTTTTCTTGCTTTTGTTTGTTTTGCTTTGCGCCTCACTTTTCCCCAGCTGGTGCAGAATAAAAACAAGTCCGTTTTATTGAACATATGCATGCTTTGCTGTGAATCTCAAAGTCAACCACTCCCTAAGGAGCCAACAGTCATCAGAGAATGACTTAAATAATACCCCTATATGGACACTGAAAACACATTGGTCTCTCTGGTAAAAAAAAGACTTATCCACAGTGACTCGGGATGTAAAGTTTCCTTTACTGAACAAGTGCCTCCTCCTGATTCGCTCTACCCCTTTAACACTGTTATATTTGTCTGTGTTATTGTTTATTTAGACATTAAACGTGTTTTCTCCATTTAAAATAAAGCACACTTACAGCTAAAGGCTACGCATGCTGCATGTTACAGAGGGTGGTGTAAAAGAGAGGCGGGGGAGAGGGAGTGTGTGAAGGGGACGTGACGTCACGACTTCTGTTGATTGTGCATTATTCTCCGAAATAAATAAATACCGACGGGAAGGTGGGAGGGGCTCTTAATGGCCGATATCAATCAATAATTTGTGTATCACGACCCCATAGGAAGGTTTCATTTTCATACCTGTCGAGGTTACCTAAGCTGACCTCACAGCGCATGTATCCCTCTCCGAGCAGTGAAGAGGCTGGATAGGAGAGAGAGCGAGCGAGCGAGCAGAAAAAAAGCACCTTAAAGATATTAATGCGCACCTTTCATAACCCACCCTCATTCATTTATGTTTTTTTTTTTGTCCTGGTGGTTGGTTTCCTACGTCCCCTTCCTTCAAACCCCTCACCCCCCACCCCAAAGCCCCTTGTCATTTCTCTCACTGCTTCGTCCTGCTGCAGGGTTATTGGCAGGCAGCGCCAATAGCGTGTGAAGGCGCCTCACCGCCGGGATTTTGAGGAATTTGCCTGTGGTGCTCAGGCAAGGAGCAGTAAAAGGGAAACTGAAGCACAGCTCTACCTACCGACTGATACAAGCGCAGCCAAGAGGCAGCACTGAGAATTTTTTAAAGAGCCCTGCACTCTCGGCCACCATGATCCATCTGTGAAGAGGGGCTGCTCACATCCTGCCGTGTTACAGACAAACCAACACTGAAGGACTTTAGAGAACAGCCGGGGGCAGAAACCACTGGGCTTCTCGAATTAAAAGCGTCTGGGTGTTTTGTTCATCATTTTCCTGGCTTTTCTCCCTGCCCAGTTGCTCTTTCGGTTTGGGAGGGGGACGGAGAGCGCGAGACAGGCAGGTCGCACTGTCCATGCTGCAGCCATGAGCTCCTACTTTGTGAATCCGCTCTTCTCCAAGTACAAAGGCGGCGAGTCCCTGGAACCCACGTACTACGACTGCCGCTTCCCCCAAGGTGTTAGCAGGAGCCATGCCTTGGTGTACGGCCCGGGCACGGGGGGCCCGGGCTTCCAGCATCCGTCCCACCACGTGCAGGACTTCTTCCATCACGGGACCACCTCGGGCATCTCCAACACGGGCTATCAGCAGAACCCCTGCGCCCTGACCTGCCACGGGGACGCTTCCAAGTTCTATGGCTACGAGGCACTTCCGCGGCAGTCCCTTTATGGTGGCCAGCAAGAGGGGAGCGTGGTTCAGTACCCTGACTGTAAATCGTCCTCCAACAGTAACACTAGCGACGGACAGAGCCACTTAAATCAAACCTCGTCTCCCAGCCTCATGTTCCCGTGGATGAGACCACACGGTTAGGATACGTAAATATGCACGGATTATTGTGATGTCACTTGCTTGCTTGTTGTTGTTCTGTTGATACTGCATGCTGTACCCATCCTTTCCGCTTTAAATTTGAAAAAAGTAAACTAATAGATTGGGACTCAGAGCAGAATCAAATGCCTCTCTGTGGGTTCCACAAAACCTGGAGCGACCCCTTCCCCTTCTCAGAAGAAAGTTAATGTAGGTGATTTCAGTTAAAAGTTTTTTTTTCGTGTGGCCCTCCCTGCCATAAAGTTGGAGTTATTTTTATGACTCTGCCTCGAGGAGAGAAACTCGATACAGCTCCCATGAGGTTGTTTGGAAATTGCTGGTTGCGATGCATGCTGTGTTGTTGTTGCTTTTGTAAACGCGGCAGAGGGGGGACTCCCTGTGATAGAGAAATGTAGGTAGATCTAGGTGTTTCCCGCGAGTGGGCCAGGGCTGGAGTGATTTACACTAACCGGTCGCGGGCTTGCAAACGCGTTTTACAAGGCACTAACCAGAGAAACTTTGCACAGAGCTTCCGCGGCCTCTGTCCCAAACACTCAGAGTGATTTGTGGACAGAAAACGAGGCAATGTTGAATGGGCAGGCTCCTCTTGCTTCTGCAGTTTTAACGCACATAATCATCCAGCGCATATTTTTTACCAAGACAGTCTCTATCTAGTTCAGTGTCTTTGTGGGACTGACTGCAAACTCTAGTCTTAATGTTGTCAGGACAGACATTTCCTTTAAACCCCGAGAAGGCACAGCCATTCCACACAACAGAAGCTTTGAATTGCAGATTTGTGATGCTCTGCAAGTTTGGGCATGATTTATGCATTCGTCTATATAGCAAGTGTCTGAAGAACTACATTTCCGAGGCCCGTTTTCTAGGACGTGAAACAGGTATGTTCAGGCCATTCTTTAAAAAGCATACCGTGGTTAGCACGAGAAACACTTGCACGCCGGACTTATTTTCCCTCTGTGAGAGACTTCCCGTAACACGGAGACCTCTCGATTTGCTCTCTCAACTAGTTTTGTTTTGTTTTTGAAAGGTTAGGGAAGGCACAAACCACAATAAAACGTGCCCGAGAAAAGAGGCCAGAAGGGAATGATCTGGGAGCCAAACGACTCCATCCACAGGGATGAAAGGCACGGAGGGGCAAGATGGTAAAAGTTGATTAGTGTGGCAGTAAAGGAAGCTGTTTAGTTTTATAAGGGCACTTGTCGTGGAGCACGGCTGGGAAGAGGAAGGGGGACCCTGTAGTAAAAGAAGGCTGAGAAAGGGTAATCAGCAACTTAACAACTTAAATTAAAAAAAAACTGCTGTTGTTTCTCTTGTCCCCCCGCAGCTCCCGGAAGGCGCAGTGGCCGACAGACCTACAGCCGGTACCAGACCCTGGAGCTGGAGAAGGAGTTCCTGTTCAACCCGTACTTGACACGGAAGCGCCGCATCGAGGTCTCCCACGCACTGGGACTCACGGAGAGGCAGGTCAAGATCTGGTTCCAGAACCGGAGGATGAAGTGGAAAAAGGAGAACAACAAGGACAAGCTGCCGGGAGCCAGGGACGAGGAGAAGACCGAGGAAGAGACGAACGAGGAGGAAGAGAAGGATCAGGAGGAGGAGAAGGAGGACTCAAAGGAATAGTCTTGTATGTTTATGTGTGTGTTACTGGTTGTTTCTTGCTCCATTTCCTACTTTATTTTGAAATTTGTTTTGCTGTGGCTTCATTTTTGGCCCATCCACTGCATCAGACAAATGAAAATAGAGACATGCCCACGACTTCCTTCTTTGTGTTCATTTAAATGTCAAAGGACGGATAATTAGTCATAAGAAACTACCTATCCTGGGAGTCGAATCCTTTTTATGAAGTTTCCCGGGACTTACGCTGCATTAAAGGAGCCTGCTTATTTGTGGGTCAGATGGAAATATTGGTTCATGCGATATCAACAGTGATAGGCCAGCAGAAGAGAGAAAACAAAGACAATACAAGTGCTATGCCAAGTTGCACATGATGTTTAGGAATTGAAAACAAGTACAAATCAGTGTTTTGATTCTGTTGCACCTCTTTCACTTCTTCCGCAGGTGAGCGAGAGAAGAAGGAGGCCAACAGCTGCTTCATGCTAACAGTATTGATTGAATGGGAGAAGGGGACAGATCTATCTATCTATCTATCTATCTATCTATCTATCTATCTATCTATCTATCCATCGAGACTCCCCTTCTCCCATATATACATACACATTCTAACGTCTTGTGTCTGTCGCACCTATGTATGTACGTGCATCCAGTTAGTATAACTTTTAGTGTTACAATGAAACTCGCACGTTTTCGACTATAACTTGACAAAACAGGGAAGATAACAGAGAAGGAGCCAACATCAACTGTCACATTAATGAACAATGTCTCTCTGAGAGAACAAAACAAGCCCGGTGAATTTGCGGGTGTGATTCTCTGTGGTATGCGCTGTCCACGTAGGCATTCTCTTTGTTTTTTTGTTTACTGTTGATGTGCGAACCCTCAAGAGTTGTTCTTGTACTACCTACCAGGTAACCTGCTTCTGAATCTGTAGCAACCAATGGGCACTTACATAATGCAATAATGTACTTGTCCTGCGTGTTTAACTAGTAGCAGTGTTACCAAATGCAAGCTACGAAGTAGCCAATACAGAGACAAGAAAATAAACGTGTACCTTACCTTGTACTTCATAACTACCTATTGAAGAAGTTTTGCTTTGGGATGAATGCGAAATGCAGTCGTGTTGTAGTTTGCTGCAGCTTTACATATGTTTCATCCTTAAACAGATTCCCAACAACTGAAAACTGCCTAGTTGAACGCACATGTTGTTACTTTTTATCGTGCTTATAAGTAGTGTAGGACTAAATTGCACTGAATGTATAGTTATATATTTGTCTTGACCATAACTGTTTAAAGCAATGTGCTGAAAATAAAGGCAAAACGAGCCTTTATTTCGAGTTTATTTTTTATTTCTGTAACAGCATAGTTCTGCGTGTTCAAACTATGAATGAATGTAACAGCTGTCCTCGAGGACTAGGTTCTAGAGACAGCCGGTTTGTATTGTATACGTGAGACTTTAAGTAAATAATATTAATGATAATAAAACAGTTTTAAAATTATCTAATTTCGTCCTCGTTGTTTCTGTTGTGAGAGGGATAAGACAGACGATGTATAGACACGTATACTGTTCTAAGACAGGAGTAAAATGAACTGAAGTGGATTGAAGGAAAGAGAGGGATGGAGGGGGCGCTGTCAAAGCACAGTCGATGGTCGATAACAAAATCAAAAATAGTTCGTGGCCGATCTTCATGAATGAGAAAATAACTCCGACCTAACCTACTTCTCGTCATTAGCTCCAGTCAGCTTGAGACTCAGTGCAAAGGTAACCGGACTGGCTATATAGACTTCATTTAAACAGAAAGACAAAACATTCCCCAGTAATCTGAAGGGGAGACCTCTTACAAGTATCCATCCGCCAAGTGGAACCCTGGTGAATCCCACTGTCAGTAGTTTGGGCCTTTGAAGAGTCAGACATTCAACCAGCTCTACTAGTGAAAGTGCTTTCATTCTGTAAGGGATACAAGGCGTCATGAAAAAATTACACATTTTATGGTTGGTAAATGTACAATGTACCTGATGCATGTATGCAAGAGTGCGATAGCGTTCAAAGTCTTAAAACATGCAACCATTTCAGACAGAAATGGCCAACTTTCAGGGACATACATGTGATGGAAGCAATGCCTGGACCCCAAACCACGCTTCTGCTCTTATCAGATTGTGTGTCTTGGAAATTGAAGTAAATTCACCAAATATGATTTGTGTGTGTTTTGGAAGGCGGGTCAGCCTTCTGAAGAAAACTCAGCACAGTTTTGCACAACAACCCCTATCCCCAAGAAAGCACTATGTTTTCAGACACACAAGGGGAAATCGGCGATTAATTCTCTTCTGAAGATAAACCAAGGTTGTTTTCTTTTCATCTGGCATGTTTGCGAACACGGTTTAGGGGTGGATTTGGTGTAGAGAGGATGTGGATTAAACGACGTGCGGTTTCCTCTCACAAAGCCTGGGTTTACTTTGCTTTTAATACTTGTGCGAGGAGATGCGAACCTGGTAAGGCGGGCGGGCCCCTTCCCTTCCTCGTGTGAACCTTGGTGTTTGCCTACCTTTTGGGGGAGAAATGGACAGCGTCGTATATCGGCCTTTTGGAAGAGGGAACCTTTTCTCACAGCACTTAACTAAATGACATGGCCGCTGCACTTCAAAATTCATTCTTGATCATTACTGTGTATAACTTCAAAGTTAAAACGTTTAGCAAAAGACCACTGAAGGCACCATCTCGTTCCTCACTTTGGGAGCTAAAAGGCTAAAATGTATTTCCAGTGGCTGAACACACCCGGCCTTTTAGGGAAAACCTGGCGTGGCCCTTGATTCCAGCTACAGGAACATTCACAATGGTTGAAGCTTGTTTATGCTGTATACAGTGCCGAGGATTAATTTCAAGTCACATTTGAATGATACAGAACAGCACTGCAGATGATGTACGATCAAAGGCCAATAAAGTTACACCTTTCACCAAAAGAACTGCTCTTTAGCCAACACACATCCCAGCTATGGGACAAATGTGTGCGGATGAGTTCATCTTAGAAAATCAGGCATTAGGATCGTGGTAAAGAACATCTAGCCACAGAAAAATATCCGGGAATCCAGCCTCATATATATACATCTGAGGGGCTTTGTAAAGTAGTAATGGCTCGGGTGTTTGCAATTAGTGCCCTACGTATTAACTCTCTCAATATGTGTGCATGCTCGTATGTGTGTATGTGTGTATATATATATATATATATATATATATATATATATATATATATATGCACACGCATTGTATCTAGTATCTATCTATATTTACACATTTTTAGACTTCCAAAATGAATAACTGCCATTCGGGTGACTGATCTGGTCATCCATGTATGTCCATTTTGAGGGGGACCCTTGAGTAACCACCGAAATTCTGCAATATCGACATCTATGCCAACGTTATATTTAGCAAACTGCTTCCCTCAATAACTTTCTTGAACGTTTTAAGTAATAAAGAAAGTTACCACTATAATAAGTAATTTCAGTGAGTCAGCGTTGGTAAATAAACACACCCAACTTGGGCTCTGAGGAAATTCTCTACACCACAAAAAACTATTAGGAACCATTAGGATTATCTGAGGAACTTGTACTTCATTACAAAACTATTAGTTTGAATACAATTAATGAACTCTGCCGAAACGCCATCAAATGTAATACTGTATCCAGACAGTGCATAAATGGACAGCAACATGTACTCCTCGTGTGTGGAATAACATACTTATGTAGATAGATAGATAGATCGATAGATAGATAGATGAGTCAAAAGTATGAAAACAACTCTTGATAGTTTTTGATGTGCCCTTCAATTCCATAGAATAGCAGACACATTGATATATAGCTCCCTATATAGACAATGTTGTTCACAAACGCACAGTCTACAATAACAAAGTCACACAGAGGCAGATAACAGACAAGAAAAGTTGAGAAACGTAGCTAGAAAAATAGACAGGCAGACCACCAAGAGACAGTCAGGATGATACACTTGTTTAGGGAAACACTGGATGATAGGCAGCTAGCTAACAGGCAGTCAAACAAACAAGTGGATAAGCAAAGAGACTAGACAAACGCAAATAAGACAGCGAGACAGACACGTTAAGAAACAGCTAAAGACACAGGATGGCAGGCACACACCCAGTGTACAGAGAAAGTGACAATAAGGTTCACAAACTTTACTAGAGAAACATAAATATAGATAGATCCATGAGAACAGGCACATACCTTGCTATATACAGAAGCAAACCCAGAATTATGAGCCAACTATTACCAAGAAAATAAATCACGCCTAGTTGTTAATCCTTTTCACAAAAAGCAATGGATAGGTATGGGACTAGTTTGAGGGGATAGAACTATTCTTTATTTCTTAACGAATTAAGCACATTATGTGACTCGAATACTGCAAAAAGTCAAACCGAGAGCTGCCATGAAATGGAAGAAAAGAGTAATGTTTGAGATAAGAACCCCACCTCGTCTGCCCTCAAATATTGAAACCGGTATCTCGCTTTGAGTAAGTACCATTGACAAGCCTCATAAGACATTATTTTTTCTTTCGACGTTTTTCTTTATTTGCTGATCACATCAATGTAAAACGCCGTTTAAGTCACCAGAATCCTCAAGCATCCTGTTCGATTATAACAGCTACCACGCCAATGTTTGCATTAATATCCAAAAGGCAAAATTGGTCAAAATAGCAACATCTAACACGCCACAAGCTACTCCGGAGAACAACTATTTTTTAACAAGGAATTTCAGTTTTTACAAAGGCACCATTCTATTTAGAGTGATATGCCGAAAATAATCTTCTGTGTCTCTATAGGAGTCACTGCGTACACACCAAAAAGCGGACTATTTATAAAAGTGGAATTTTAACTGAACATCTGAATATTATTCTTTAGGCGATATCATACCACTTGCCAAGATTTCGAAGACAGATAAAACGGCAATTAATGAATAAATAAAAAAATGTTGAAGTAATTACTAATCTAAATGTTATTCTAATGCAGTACTATATATATATATATATATATATATATATATATATATATATACATAGAGAGAGAGAGGGAGGGGGGGGGGACTTGGAAAAAAAATGGATACGAAAATTCCTTTCGGTGACACCTTACAAACGGGAGAACCTTTTCTCTATGCATTCGTCTTATGCTTGTAAGTTTTAATACCTATTTTAAATATAATTGCGGGGCATAAGGATATTAAGGGCATTATTTGTACCTATGAAAGATGTAAAACCTCCCACCCAGTGTGCGTGTCTCGTGGGAAGGACTAGCTCCGCCAGATTCGTTAGTATGAAAAATAACTATCATAAAATAGAGACCACACTAAAGAAAAGAAGGAACTTGGAAGAACCAAAACAAGGGTTATGTGGAAAGATAAGATGAGAACAGATAATAAATGCTACATGAAAAAACGTGCAAAAAAATACAGTAAGGGTGAAAAACGAATACAAATAATGATGGGGAAAGATATGCAATAAGGTAAAGCAATCAAAATATATTAGTAATTAACATAATAAAACGAAAGCAAAAGCAGAAAATAAAACGAGATGGTTACACTGAACGGAGACAATGCCAAATGAAATGAAGATAAAGCAATAAATGCTGATAAACTGTGCGGCAAGTGAGAATATATTGTCATGTCTGGAAAATATTGAGAAGGTAATTCTGAAAGGACATCTGTTGACCAGCTTGTTTGTGGAAATTTTAGTGAACATGGCTTGGAGTTACATTTCTGTGCAATCAGCTGCTGTCGGCGTGACCCGCTCATGGGGTCTCCGACCGTTTGGAAAAGTAAATACTTTTTTGATGATTCATATAGTATAGGTGCATAAAGAAGCAACTTCGCGAATTGCAAAGCACTGAGAATGTGAAGTTATTTGAGATGGGAGTCTAATAATTAAAGTAGACTCCTTATCTTTGATTCCAGGGAGCAGCAACAGTTCAGCAAAAAGTTATAACGGAAGCCGACCACTTGTAATGGCACCTGAGATGGTTTTAGCCTAACCTGTGGTGTGTATCTTGTTTTACCCGCAGCAACATGCTGCACTCATACCTCATTCCATACAATGTTTTCTCTTACCCTTCCGTAAGTTATATTGTGTATTTGCCACGTGTCTCTTCTCCCATATTTACAACAATCGTTAAGCCAAGTAAATATCACATTTGTCAATAAAAGTGATGAAAATGGGCACACCCAAAAGGATGAAGGTCGGCACTTTTTTAAACGAATATCATCCTAAACCACTGCAGTCAAAACCAGAAACCCTCTCCAGACAGGAGAACGGCCAATATAAACTATGGAAGAGTATTCAAAAACATGGAATGTCCTCGTCGATAACCTGTTTTAACTATGTTTTTTCATCGGTAGTCAGCTCAATACCTACATAAACCATTCAAGGGCCTAAACTTGAAAATGGTTTTAATTTCGAATATTTCAGACGAAGTGACCTCTATTTTGAACCTAGCTGGACCTGAAATGGCATTGTAAACCAAGCAAGGAGAAGGTGACACGTTAGCTTTACGTTAAAAAAACAGTTTAACTTTGTTTAATTTCAGAGGCAGTGTTCGTATTTACATTTATGTTGTATGGTAAACAGCTAATATTTTTGATACTGAAATAAGTATTTTCTCCGAACATGTGCCATTATAAATCCATCACTTTAGTTAAGAGTTTGTGTAATAAGAGCAAAACGTCGATCCTCTCGTTTGCACCAAAAGCCCCAACAAATACTAGTGGCCATAAAGACTTATAATGAAATAAGGTACAATACGCACTCTTAAGATCATCCGTGCGTTGACTTTAACGCTATGCAATAAGGTTTTCAGTCCTCCGCCCTAAATGCAGTCACAGGCAGAAAGCTCTTGTTTTTTTTTTCTTTCGGGGTGGGGACACACTGCAGGGCGGGGGCCAAAAAAAGAAGTCCCTAATAGTCGGTTCTAAATATGGCGGAGGGAGAGGATCAGGTCTGCACACGCCACAGAGATGCAGCGCATTCCGAGTTGTTTGCAGGAAATTTACAGCTGAGCAATAAAAGTTTACGACTGAATCACAAGTAGGATTGGCCACAGGAAGTCATGTGGACACCATCCGTGAACGTGAACTTTTTATTGTTGGTTTCGCTTATGACTATTTCACTGTGCTCTCTTTCTTTAACAGTCCGACCAGTGCCAGTGATAGAGGTTTATCCCACCTCCTTTTTTAAATTTAGTTTGTCATTTTTCTCTCGCCCGCCCCATAAAATATAGATTCCTTTTGTTTTTTCCTCTTCCCGTGCTGCTCCGAGGCATTTTGGGATCAATGAATGGCTACACCTCACGCCCGCCTCCCCCTTTTCCACCCCTAGGGGCAAAAGGCAATCCCTTTTCTTAGGAGAATCACAGAGCACGGGAGCAAGCAGTTGTAAATACCTTTTGGGTATACATTTTTTTCTTCCCTAATCTCCGCTGCCCTTAGAAGCCAGTGCACTGTGCCTTGCTCCGCTGCGCCTTTTGGGGGGATGTGTTTTCCTCTTCGCCCTGTGTTTGTGGAGCTCGACAAAGCATCAGCGGATGAGACAGAGGGAAGAAAGGAGGAATGGAAAGAGAGAGGGAGACAGAGAGGAAGCGTTGGGTAAGTGATCCCTTATTGGCTAAAATGTCTTAACTAATGATCCGTGGCAAAGGGTGGTAAAAAATAATGATACATGATTTTCTGAGCCAGGAAAAAGCAGGCGTGGAACCCTGATATGAGGGAATGTGGCTAATTCGCGGGGTGGGGGGGGGGGGGGGGGGGGGGGGTGGCGGGGAGGGGGCGGGGGTGTCTTTGTGATGTCACCGGGGGTTCTGTGCGCGCTGCTGCGTTGGAACGATGGGGCAATGGGCTTGTTGTTGGCCGCGTGCTAGGTCTGCTTTCATTGATCCAATTCTGCTCTTGGCCCAGGCGTAAACAAAACAAGCCTGTTAGCGAGAGACGGGGTAACAACGGTGCAGAGGTGCAGAGAGGAGCTAGGGGAAGAGGGTCTGGAAGGGAAGGATGAGGTTTGCAACAGTTTCTGAGGGAAGAGACTCCCAGACACATGCGCAGTCAAGGCAACATTCAGGAAATTTGAAGGCCAAATCTGTATTAGTGGGTACCATCCCTTTAGCATGTTGGCCTTGGTTCACCCCCCCCCCCTCCTGCGAGCCAGGATCTTTTATTGGAAGAAATTGCACTCGTTATTTTCGCGTTTTAATTTGTAATTTCATAGCTGAATTAATGTTTTTCATGAATAGTTTAGCTATTTGTTCGGATGTAATTGCAAAACACACCCTCTCTCCCAATTCAATAACTGTTGCAACTGGGCATTGTCAGATGTACCTCGAATTTCATATAATGGCGTGCTTTTTCTGATAATTTTTAACATAAGCAAAAGCGTGTGTGGGGATTTGTAGCGTTTTAATGACTCTGCGCTGTCACATCAAAGAGCGATATTTTCCCAAACACTTAATGTTTCAGTCTTTTCTCTTCGACAGGCAGGAAATATATATATTTTCAACTTTGTTAAAATGACTTTCCTTCTCATTAATGTTCGCATTCAAACAATAGTTTGGTTTCATTTTGAAGCTGGGGAGCGGGATTTACGAAGGCTGGAGGAAGTCATTTTGGTCAAATCATTTGCGAGTTAATTATTTTATTTTCATAAATGAGATGATAAAAGACATCAAAGATCATACATACGGTGTTTATTAATGACGTGGTAACGTAAAAAGAATCATACCAAAATACAATGAAGGGAAAACTATAACCGTAAGGACAGAGAAGAGACAAAACATTACGTTTTATCTCTTCTCTCTCCTTACGGTTATATAGATATGTTGCTGAGTCTCTTTCACGAATGCAGACATACTTTATATATATTGACCACATACAATACGCAGCATTTCAAGGACACATGTCGAGTTCACAATGTGCATAATGTATGTATTTTATGAACGAGAGGGCAGAAATATAGACCTCACATGAGTTCTAGTCTTTATAGCGTGTAAATATTAAACTATTTTGTCTTATCTCGAGTTCCACTGCACAGCACATGGCCTATTTGGAAGAATGTACACCGAACACGTGCCTTGCCTATTTCGAACAAACTAAAATATCACAAAGTTGGGATGAAGTCAGAAGTAATCTGGAGACCGAAAATAAGTTATTTTGGTTTGCTAGATTAGTCTCCCACTCCACCCAGATAAAGAACGAAACAAACAGGTGCAGTAGGGCGCTGCAATTTGTAATTCACCAACCAGAAAATTGCCGATTTCATTATTCCGAATAAATGGGGAATCCGCGGATTACTTGCTGTTATTCATAAAAATAATTTGCCCTGTTATACAGCTACCCATATTAGTTAGTTTTTTTTACACTCTATGATCTAGATTAAAATGAGCACGTCGGTCAGGTATTTCAATGACAAATTAGGTCCTAGGAATGAGAAGAGCTTGTATAAAGTCGGTCCCTGCAGCATTCTGAACCCCCTAGTCTGAACAGGCTCACAGCATCAAGTGAATATTTCATAGAGCCCCCCTTTAAGCAGATCAAATATTTCAGTACAGAAGATCAAAGCCTTATATGTAGATAGAATGTGTGTGTGTATATCCTAGCTGCTGCGTGGAGCGAGGCCCAACACAATGCAGAAGCTTTGATCTTGCTGTGCTCGTGTGCGCGATCTCTTCCTCCGAGTAAGTAGGGTGTTGGATGGATATGTCTGTGCGTTTATACAGATATATATATATATATATATATCACGCAGGCTGCCGAACGTTAATAAGACACTAGGTCTAGTGTATGGATTTCCCCAACAGCGACATGCTCTCTCTGCTCAAACCTGCAGAGTGCACGCCATTGTATATGCTGTGTGTGAGTGTGATGTATGCCTTTGTTCGAGTCGCGCCTTATTGATCGTATCTAGAAGAGAGGCATAGATGAAACGTGTAGCTTGTGTTCTATTGCTTCCGGGACTCACTTCCGCTTCTGGCAAACATACCCTAAAGATTTCTCATAATGCATATTGTACGCTTTTATATAGTATTCTATGTTATTGAGTAAAAACTGAACAGCTTTTTACACTGATGGTGACGTTGCAGCCTAGTCCATATAACATCATAGGCAATATAAAATTTAAAAGAACACACTCGTGGAAAATGCTGTTTGGGAGCTTCATGTGCTTAAATTTGGTATTAAACAGAAGGTAAAGTACTTACAGAGCAAGTGTGCTTACTTACACAATTTTATTGATGTGTATACATAAGTATGTGCACTTGATTATTTCTTTTCTCCTATGTGTAAGACAAAAACTCAAGGTACCAACAAGTCAAACAGATTAAATAAAGAGCGGCAGGCATTGTCTCTACCTATTGGTCGGGATTCCCCTGGTGAGCTACAAAGAAAATGCGAATGACCAAATCATCTTAGTAGGAGAAAGTGGTTCAAGAGAGGCCACGAGAGAGAAGACAGGAGGGGCGTGCCATAGGGTGGCGGTGGAAATAAAATAATAAAGGAACAGCATTCAAACAGTGAGTACAGAGAGTACATAAAATCGCATGCTGATCAGAGATTGGTAGGGAAGCATTTATTCATAACAACAAAAGGAACCGTATCTGTGTGTACCAAAAGAAAGAAGATACACGTGACTTGGGTAAGAAGAGAGGCTCAACAGAAGCTAGAATGAGCAACTATACGCTGGGCGGGAATACACGCTGTTTCTCACAGTGTAAGTGATTAAATGTCCTTAGTCAAAGCTTGTTAGTGTGTCAACACGTGTATTGTTCGACCACAGAGAGTGATCTGTTACTACCCCGTGTGTGTGTGTGTGTATTAGCTCAAAATATATCCATCCATGCCTACGCGATAATAGTTTACAGGGCGGGCGCCGTTTGACGTTTACAGAAAAAAAAACTAAAAACAGTAAAATTCACAGCTTATTTTAATGTTCATAAACACATGGTGGTTGTATCGATACATGTTCCCACAGCAACAAACAATCGAATTGTGAGTATCTCCTCCACCTGTTTTGAAAGCATAATGTGTTCTCCGCAAGATCATTTCAGACGCAGAGGGACTCCGATCTGCTGATTGGCTGTCGGGCTGCCTTCTGTGTGGGCGTGGACATTGAGTTCCCGCCCACGGCCCCGTTTCCGGCAGACGGCAGCCCCTTGAAGCAGGCCATAAAGCGAGGCTTGTGACTGACCGTGTGTAGCAGATTATACAGTTCTAGAGCAAATGCGCTTGTCTGTAGTGCGCCTTGAAATGCAGGCGTAAGTGGGAAATGGTTGGATAAAGGAAATCTTTGAAGGAATTACCACAAGGAAGGACAATATGGTCGCGTTTTAAGGGAAATGTTGTACAAAGGGGTAGACAAAGCTTCCTATATGAAGCATGTCATTTCTAATTTTGTGCGTTTCCGAATGAAGCGGTTAAAAAAACATTAAATACAATTACGCTAACAACATATGAAATGCAAATGTGGTGTTGGGCAAAACATAAACGTGTAGGAATGTCATGCATTTCACATTTTCATGTTCAGTACTATTATTTTCGACCCCTCCTTTCCCCAACCCTTCAACCATATATGTTGGGAGTGGGGAGACGCTTTCTTCAAAGACCGACAAGAAAGTCCACATTGGAAATGCCAAATAGTCACCGTTGATCTTGTGTTGTGCGGTGTATTAAGTAACTGTAATTACTGGGGTGATTTAGAGGCGAATCTCAACTATTACTGGGTGCAGTGCCACCATGTGACAGAAGGATGCCAGATCCGCATTAATCACAGCATCCATTGTGGAGGAAGGAGAAATTGAGAAAAAAAATCACGAAAGAAACTAGCAGCGTAAAGGCCACAGTTAAATAAATTGTTTGTGTGTGTGTGAGAGAGAGAGAAGGAGGTGACGGGAGGAAATAGAGGCACAAGGAGGTTCTCCGTGGGTTACTGGGTGCAAAGTAAACATGATCAGACCAAAAGGCCTCTGGATGTGGGCACTGTTACCCTATTCAATTCTCTTTTCCGGTTCCATTGAAGTGCGGAAGGCGTGGGTGCTCGGAGGCAGATGCACACGCCGCTGCTACCTTAAGGGAGATGGATCTGAGAAGTACGCCCTCCCCCTGTCAAAGCAAGAGCTGCAAGCAAGCACACTGTTTACAGTGTTTACTGGGCAGCGGCCTGCAGCTGCAGATCTGGCTCGCTGTGGAGATGATGCTAAACTGGGCAGCAGGGCTTATCTCACAGCCCACCGGGACTAGCATGCAACAGGCGAAGTGTTCTGTAAAACCCCCGCTCTTCGCAAGGCTATACGATGGAGGGGTGCTGCATGGCTGCACTTGTATGGTATGTAATATGAATTAAATAAATCCGAATAGTGACTGGATAGCAATGCTTAAGACTAAAACAATGTGACTACAATGTGACTACTGGTGTAAAAGTAACCAGGATATTTCCTCGAACAATAGGCCTCCTGAGTCGTACATTCATCACATTCTATATTTCTGAAGGAGAAGCAAATATAACTTATTGAGTTATAAACATATTTCACAAAGGAGGAGTGCAAAGTATATTTTGACAACACACATGCACACACACTCCAATCCCCCACCCCACCTCTTCTCAGTTCAGACTTTGAGAGTTCGAGTGATGAGTGCTTCTGCCTTAAATACTTGTTTTGCCAAATCACATGGTTGTGGTCATTTTTTTTTTATCTCATGGGAATATTTTGGATTTTCCCTATTACCATGCAGAGACGTGAATGTACCTTTTTCATGGACAGAAGGTGTGTGCAGAGCGAGTGTGTATGCGTGTCTTCTTGTTCCTGGTGACACGAAGGCTCGTTGATATAGTTTGCTCTAAATGACTTCGATCATTTTTGGCTTGGCCTGCTTAAAGGTTCGCATATGACAGCAACCGCTCAATGGAAATAGTATCATATGTTCAAATAGGTCGTTCGTGTTATTTGATATCAAACTCATGCTTTCAGATCTGTGCATATAAGCTATAAAGCTGATGTGATCACGGCGGAGGGATTTTTCATTCTTATCCTCCGAGATACTCACAGGTCATATCATGCCTGCGACTACGGTAAGGGAGGCAGAATGCTCTCAAAATCCGAACCTCTCTCTAGTAGTTCCTTGTGATGTTATTACCTTACATTATTTTCAATATATATATATATATATTAATTATTCAATTGTATTTTCTTGATCTGCCATATGTTGGAATATGCTTCAAATGATTAGATATGTTTTAGCAGCACATTCTTGATCTATCAAAACTCAGTTGTTTGGTTATTATTTCTGTGAGTTCTTTGATATCAGTTACTGTTCATGAGTAAAAATTACAACGATCAAGTCAAGCAAAACAAATATGATATTCTCATTTACCTTTTTGAAAATAAAATAATAAATGATGCCTCTGGTAGAAGGGTGAGGAGCGACTAGTGTTTTTTTTTATTGTAACAGCTGGTAGGTACATCAGCAGGACAGCTCCCTATATTTTCACATTGGCAGCGTAACTCCCCCCCCTCCCCCCCGCCCCGAACGAGCCTTTGAAGTGGAATACAACAAATTTTAATACTTTGGTACAGTTACGTTATTTTCTTATGTCACCCCCAGAATGGGTATGTATTGTCCGTGAATTAACCCATGATTAATCTACTACTAGTAGAAAATGGACATATCCGAACTAGGAAGCAGTACTTTTATAAATACTTTTGAGTTCAGCATGAGCAATATCGTCCTTAAACACACGCTTGCAAAGATAGGTGCAGATACAGATGCACTTAGATACATATTTATTAACATTCCAAATAAACCGATCAGACAGTTTTCGCAGCTCTGTCCATCTTCACAACATGCAATAGTGGGGAGTTGCAGGTTGCCGCGGGTGTTGGGTTCTGCTACTTTAGATTTTACAGGAAGCTGGCATTGTTTATAGAGTATACGCGACGCGTGTTTTCCAACATGTATATAATATGGGCCATCGCGGTAATTAATATTCATACACACAGACGTTCAAACACTGGCCACAAATGTTCGTTTGGATTGGAGCCACGTGTACCGGTATTTCATACAACCGAACTTTCCTTGGTCCACAAAACTGCGTCTCGTGACTTCTTTCTGATGATAGGAACCTAATAGAAAAAAATCAAGTATTATAACATCGTATGTAGAGCTCAATAACTAGCTATTCGCTATAACTTCAATTTTGAGACATACAGTAACTAGGAAATCTATAGGAACAGCCCTTCCAAGAAGAATACTAGTAGTTGACAACATTATTTAATACACATTTAAAAACAACTATACACACTGGTCATAGCGAGTTGTGAACCTCTCAAAGAAAATGAGACACACAAGAGAGTTGGAGAAGAATATGTAACATTTACCTTCTGTTACTCCACACAAAAGCGCCCACGTGCACAAAAGAGAGAAGGCAAATAAAACAGTCCACTTTTTAAGAAAAAGTAAAATTCCCCAAACGTTCCGTACAAACATCCACACAGCGTGCTCGCCATTTAAATAGATAAATACAATTAAATAAGAAATAATTATAGGTAGAGATTGTCTGCTCTGTAGGAATGAGTGCCTCGTGTGTTTATTCAAAAAGGTTAGTCGCAAGATTGAGATAATTTTAGGTGGACACAAACCTTTATTTGTTTTTTCGCATCATGTATATCCAATTTCAATACTAAGTATAGGGATCTAAGAATTTTAACAGAAGCAGATTTTTTAAAGTTAAGAATTGTAATGTTTTCTGTGAGGAGGTAAAATATTTCTTCAAGTTCTCAAATACAGAATTGTAAAAGTGCTTCCATTAAAAAAAACACTTGAGGTAAACCATCAAAGAGAAAAAAAATACATCCTTAAAACACAGGCACTGGTCCTTAGAACCCATAATTAAATTAAAATGAAATATCATTCAGTGTGATATTGTTCTTGCGATGGTGACACTAAAACTTGAACGTTGGAGACATCTCCATTTAAAGGAGAGGGGCCTAACATTTCACACCCATATAATCATTAAACGGGCTCTAAAAATGTATGGATGACAGGGGTTATTTCCGATACGAAAAAATCCTTCTTTAGAGAAGTCTAGTCATAAGTAAGAACCCGGAAGCGCAATAAATTACACATATAACTATTCCACGAGGTTGAGAAAGATAAGTGATCAGTCATGTTTTGTTATATGTTTGTATATGCATTTATACTTAACACGCTACTGATCTACTGTCAGCCCACATTCCCATGTGTGTGATACACAGAAAAACAAAAACACACCATCTAAAAACCTCACTCCGCGTTATAACTGTTTGCAATATATGTGTGTGTGTGTGGTGTGGGGTGTGTGGTGTGTGTGTGTGTGCGACAGAGTTGTGTGTATACACATTATTATAGAACATTACTGCGCATTTAGGTCAAATGTATGGTAGGCAGTAAACAGGAAATTGATTGAAATATCGATAACAAAGCACGGTTTGCATACGTATACATACACTTTGCATGTATTACAATTACTCATGCGTATTAACACACATATAAGACATTATATTTGCTCTTTTTGCTCAATAAATCTACAGTATTTACCTGCCGGTATAGGATATGATATGCCTGTGATACACATAGCCTCTGTTTTTGCCCAGTTGAATATTGGACACCTAATCAATACAGACTTTCAGGAAAAAAACAAAAGGAAGAAGCATGGATACAAAATGTGGCAAATAAGGATCCGGAAAGTTTTACTGATTTTATAAGGCCGAAAGTTCATAAAATATCATTTCGTCCTTCCTTGTATCTATGAGGGCGTAGAAAACACGTGTGTTTGGCAACATCACTTAAATCTTTTCATGTCTCTCACTTAATCAATCTGCCAGTTATCCTTGAGTGGGATAAAGTCCGGCTATTTTACCCCTACCTCAAATTCGTAGGGAATGAAGCTGAAAGTACACAGTGACAGGGGAACTTAAAAGGTTGCTTCATGTTAAGCATATATATATATATATATATATATATATATATATATATATATATACACACACACACACACACACACAGGTACTTTTGTGTTTGTTCCCGCTACATTAACAAGTCTTTCGTTCAGGAGATGAGGAAACACATACCAAAACAATAATTAAACGAAATGTGGGTTACATGGCTGAAAAGTATTTTTATTCTCAACCTCTGCAACAAATTGAAAATTGCACACCAAAAACTGTACAAAAAAACAGCCCGTTTATAGATCCTCGCTTTTTTCCTTAAATTCGCATGCTTGCATGCTTTTTGCACCACAACTATAGTGTGACATTGATTGTACAGTTTAAGACAACGCTTGGATGGAGGTTTTTCTTTCCATTTCATCAAAGTGTTCTCTAATATTTATAGCTCCTTTTTGTGTTGTCCCGCCTTACTTGCAGCAGCTGTGCACTGCTCACCATAAATCGAACAGATCTTTAAGCGTTGCCCCCTGTTTAGAGTTGCAATAAAACACTGAACTTTCCCGACCGCATGACACACTATAATCCCCCATACAAGCCACTCGTTGTGCAACACCTCAACTCAGAGCAAAAACTCGAGTAACTGCAAATTAGAAAAGACAGGAATTTGACTGAGCCTGTCAGAGACACACACAAGCTCCCATTGTACATAGACGTATATAAGCTAGCAGAAGCGAAAGTACAATCTTAAACTATTTAAAAAGAACTGAAATTGTAGCTGCTGCTGTCTGCGGGACATAGCTTAATCATGAAAGCAAATTAAGGAGATCTTGTTAGTAGCTAACCATTGAAACGTGTTCAACATCTAGTGATAGGAGTGATATGCAGGGGGCCCTTAACGATTCAAATTTCCTTTGAACTAAGAGAATTACCATATTTGGAGAAACATGCTTTCAGCAACGTGTCCCTTACGTTGACAACTTGAGATTATGAGTAATGGGCTCATGCATGAGCATGTGAATACTATCTGTGACACACATGTAACACGAAGAGTCTGCCCACAGCAATGCAGCACTGGGTAGTTGCACATGTATTTACATTACAAGGTTCTTTTCTCACGTAAGCAATGCAAAGCAGACATCGTTCCTGCAAATACAAACATCACGGTTTTTTTTAACCACTGGTTACTTTCCCCTAAAAGAATCAATTCTTTCAATCAAAAAAGGGAATGGTGTTATTGTTGGGGGTTGGAGGGCTTCAAAGGGGTGAGAATACTTCGACTTTGTTTTGCCTGGTAACGGGCAAAAGGAAGTCTTGGTGCAAAAAGGATGAATAAACCAGCTTTCTGACGGCATTCCCTTCTCGGTGAGTTTTATGGCCACCATTGATTATCCTTGCTTTGTACCACAGAGGAAAGGGATCGTAAAAACCCTTCGGCATCCGGGTTCCTGTCCCGGTAAAGAGAAAATATGGCTTTCTCTTCCACATGGCCAAATAATGGCTTGGGAGATAGCCATTGTGTAAAATACATGTATATGTGTGTGTGCGCATGTGTGCGGCAATCAGAAAGACGTGGATATTTGCAAGCATTCGTAAATAAGGAAAATGCATTACTCCTGGCGTCATTGTTTGAAAACACATTGTAATATTTCCACAGGTTCACAGTTCAACATTGTGATGTTGAATTGTAATTGAAATACACTAGCTCACACAATACGGATATAGATATATAGACACATTTCTAAATGCGTCTTTTTTTTATTGCGATAGGCTTTAAAAAAGAAAATGCAAATGCCATATTACACTTTTGTTCCACGTACTTCCTGGAATCAGTTCACAAATGGGGCGGAGATTATGGACCTTGATTGCTATAACTCCAATCTGAAACAGTTGGAGTTCGATCTATAAACCGTGTTGCTAACATCACTACACATTAAGAAACAGAAACAAAAGCACATCTTCTAAATAAACCATTTAAGAGTATTTAATTGCGACAATACAGGATGACGGGGGTGCTGGGTGGGGAATAACATGAAGAAAACGAGACTGTGAAGCCCAGGTAAACCCGTCTTCGGCACATATTGGCAGAACAACACACATATGCTGTAGCAATGGCAAACTGTGCACCACTGCCAATGAAATAATAGCAATTAAGATTCATATGACAGCACTGGCTTGAAATCAGTAACATCTGCACAGTGGAGACACATAATGTCCTTTCAGCTATGCTGAGGTGGGAAACACACGCATTTGCTTCACAATGAAGCTTAGGGGAAAACCCCCATGCAAACGAATCAACTGACACACCTCTAGAGCCATCGGGCCATTTGCTGAAAATTCTTTTTTTTTTTTAAAATATATATATAAAATGAAAAAAATATGATTTTCATTCATCTCAGAACTTTCTACGTAAACGGAAACTGTATTTTAAAAAGTGTGCATATGAGTTGCCTTTCAGTCTAAAGCAATCATGCCCCGTTCTGCCTCAACTAAAAATGTACATAATGTTTTTTTTCACTCATTTCCTTTTCTCCATAAGGCAATTTGTTACGTATTCAGCATTTCGAGACTTACTTTTCATGTATACTTAGTTTCAACTGGGGAATCAACACAAGCAAAACCAATTTTTTCCCTTTCTTGACATCTTGCTTCCTATTGGCTCTAGGCAGGTCAGCTGACTTTGTCATTTTGTCTGTCCCGGAGTGGAGCCGTCCCTATAACAATCTAGATCAGGCTACAAAGTGGAGACAGAAATAAATATTAAAGAAATCCTAGCGGCAGGTAAAAGGGGGTTCGATATGAATTCCTACTTCACCAACCCGTCTTTATCCTGCCATCTAGCCAGTGGGCAGGAGGTGCTGCCCAACGTGGCCCTGAATTCATCTGCCTATGACCCCGTCAGGCATTTCTCGACTTATGGAGCAGCCGTGGCTCAGAACAGGATCTACTCGTCTCCGTTCTACTCACCGCAAGACAATGTGGTGTTCAGCTCCGGCCGCGGCCCCTATGAGTACGGGTCTAACGCCTTCTACCAGGACAAGGACATGCTTTCTAGCTGCCGGCAGAACGCGATGGGACACAACACACAGACCTCAATTGCCCAGGATTTTAGCAGCGACCAAAGCAGGGCCAGTGTCCAGGAGCAGAAGACAAGCATTCAGATCTACCCCTGGATGCAGCGCATGAATTCCCACAGTGGTGAGTCTTTTTTCTCCCCCTCTTTACAGCTCGGAGATATAAATTAAATAAACGGAATCATCTTTACGACCATCTCTCCCTCGCAGAACAGGCTCGGCTCCTTTTTATGGCCCCATAAAAGCCATAAAGGCTGCCTCCTTTCACAGTTGGCGCTATAGGCCTTTTTTTAAAGTTGTTGCAAGCAAACATAGTTTTCTGTGTTATTTCTCATTGAAACAGTTTACTAATTTTAAACAGTATACCGAATAACGTTTCTCCAGGTTTTTATATATTTTATTTAATATTTTGTGGGAGGAAATCTGGCGTGCATAAGACTTTTTGGAAGTGCAAGGGAGATGAGTTCCACAAGCTGAGACGATAGGTACCCGAGAAAAAAATAGCAGTGTATACATTTTGCACCGTTCGAGGGTGAGTTTTTGAAGCTTAGCCTGGGAGGATAGAAACACATTTTACAAAGTGATCGATCCTTTCTGTTACCTTTTGCAGTGCTAACCATTGAAAAGTTTATGCTAATCATGGTAAAGGGTGGCTTTACGCAATATATTAACGCTGTAACTTAGTACATATGGCTCGCAGGTTGTGTGATTTGTTGCACACAACTAATGTTGGGTGCCCAGAGCCTCAGAGGGGCATTATAGTAAATACACATATTAGTTAGTGGCAAAGAATCACTGCGTGTTAATGGCTCGGAGTCTGTGCATGTTAGGAGATCTGGTACAACAGATATAAAGTCTTGTGGGAAGTTGTGTCTTTTCCTTATTTTGTAACGATATTATGTTGCGCTTCATGCGTGTAACTTTTTTTTGTTTGTAGTTCCATTGTTATGGATATGGTCTAAATTGCCAGTGTAGATAAGAGGCTCTTAGGGGCATGTTTTCTTGCGTTGGGGAGAGGTAAACAGGCGTGTTTCCTATGTGGGAACTTCGCTGCGGTGTACATGTTGGATGAGGAAACTAAGAGCGTGTATACAGTCCGAGTGGACTGCTTCGTTCTATAGAAAGGTGCATTTATTAGCGAGCTTTTGTGTACACGGATCAATAGGTGCATGCTTTCTGTTTTTGGGTTGCATTTTGTTTTGCAGTTCTTTTGTAGAACTTAAATAATGCTTGTGGCCTCTGCTTATGTGATGGTAGACTTTAAATGTGTTTCTGAGGAGGGGGAGGTTTCTGTGTTTGTTTTGTTAAGTGTCGTGTTGTGTAAATGGGGGTCTAACATGGGCTTTAGGCAGAAGAATAGCGTTGGCAAATAACATGATTTTCACTAATGTTGTCCAGTTTGTCTTGTTTCTGAATCTCTAGGTGTGGGCTATGGCACGGACCGGAGAAGGGGGCGCCAGATCTACTCGCGCTACCAGACCCTGGAGTTGGAGAAGGAGTTTCACTTCAACCGCTACCTGACCCGGCGCAGGAGGATCGAGATCGCCAACGCGCTCTGCCTGACCGAGCGGCAGATCAAGATCTGGTTCCAGAACCGGAGGATGAAGTGGAAGAAGGAGAGCAACCTGACCTCCACGCTGTCCGGCGGCACGGGGGGCGCCTCCGACAGTCTGGCCGAGGGCAAGGAGAAGGAAGAGGAGACTGAGGAGGAACAACAGAAGGAGTGAACTGGAGGGGAAGGCTGCCGGCTCTGGCCCCTGCCTGCACCCCAGCTGTATTTATCACTGGCACAATGAATATGGATGGGCATCTTACAACCACCAAACAGAACACTAGAGAGCCAGCCAAGGCTTCCAAAGGACAAACTCCCACCTCACTGTGCTCCAGTTTATATTCGACTGCCATCTCCACGTGTCCTTTGACTGACATTGCTTTTTTTTCTTCTGTTTTCCGAACTATGAATGAAGAGACTGTGTTCCAGAGCAAATCAAACTATGTACATACTAAAGTCATCGCCTAAAAAGACCATACAAAAGGGGATAGCCCTGCAAATGATTGTGCCTGTTTGTTTTGGGATGAGCTTGGGTGGCGCACCAAGACTACATGCTACCTACACTGCCACACCAATGCACATACCCGGTTTGACCAGCCACACCCTCCGGTCACTCTTCTTGAAAGTTGTGGCCACGAAGATATCGCATTTTCTCAAGACTAGCATCATTGTGTTTAAATGACACTCGAATCACCCTGCGTATTGACAAAACTGTGACAGTTTCTACCATGTTCCCTCTTAGCTGTATGTGGTGCTTATCCGTATTTATATTTATGGTTTAGTTCTCTGTATTATTGTGCGAGGAGTATCAAGTGAATGCAGATCCCTAGTGTTAGATACAAACTTTGTGTTTCATTTACTCTGTATAAAGTTAATGTCCAAAGGACTTATTGATTGTTCAGTATTTAATAAACTTGATATTATTTTTAATGATGATATGATTGCCTTTTTTATGCACATTTATGGAGGAATTCACAAGATTGATTTCTTGGCTAAAACAATTTAGAAATACTGTCAATACTAATTTTTCTGTCAACCCAAATTTCCCCTCAAATTCTAAACGTTTGACTCAACATGTTAAATGTGGCTTAAAGGACGTGCGCTCTTTGAAGCCGTGTAATCCGCGTGGCCCATCACCGAAATAACTGCCTTTCCAAAGTGAAGGTACTTCCACAAAAGCACCGCTTGTTATCTACATGGAAAGAGGCTGCCTGATTTCAGATATGTGCCAGATGTGATTAAAGTTCAGATAAGACGCCTCGTGCGTCTTTGAAGCTCTGTCATAAAACGTAAAATAGGCAGGGACTCTACCTCACCTCAGTCACAGAATAACGTAAGCAATCACTTCTACATTGAAAAAAATACTGAACTCACCAGGGGTTAAGGGCACAACCTCAACAGTATAGGGGTATATATATATATATATATATATATATATATATATATATATATATATATATATATACATACACATACTCTGGTAATACTGGGGAATAGTAGGTTATATATAGGCTTTAAAAACACAACATTCAGGTAAAATAGCCGCAATAAGGACAACGTGAGGTACGACTCTTTCACCATACCGGTGCCCCACCCTTTCATCTAAACTTATAAGTACGTGTATTACTACATTCAAAGGTGAACAAAGTGAACCCAGTCAACGAGGCTCTATTGCGAAACGACACAAATAGACATACCCAATTATATGATGGTGTGTGCGTGTGTACGGCCGCGGGCAGCGGGATTCTGCTCCATTCCAACCTCTCCTCCCCAGTAAAAATCGGACAAGGCAAAAATCTTTCGATTCTTTAAAATAACTCGTTGGGATAAATGGAAAATTGAAGACTGCAACAGACACCGACACTTGACCAGAAATTGGAAACCCTTGAAGGATTTCCATCATTTACTCTGATCACGACAATGGAAAGCTATAGCATACAGTATAACGTGGGTCCTAGGATAAAAGCCATATATACACTGTATTTGCACACAATTTCGTATTGTAGTGTAGATGTAAAATGGCTTGTGGTAATTGGCAGAGTAAGTTGCACCCTTCACCACAGTATTTTAAATTAGCAGCAAACAGGTCTTGCTCTGTTTTAGTGCATAACAGTTGCTGCAGACTACGCACGGTCTATTCCGTTTCTCACATTCAATAAACTATCAATTATGCAACCTTAGCATGGTTGCAAAAATAGCAAGTAAGAAAGCATTATACATAGGAGTGCGCCTCTATTCCATTATACGAGTTTACATGTATATAGCTCGTGAGATAGGCACATAGATCCTTCTCCACAAATACGACATAAGAAGCACATTTATAAGGGTTTGTCGGAACGATTTAGAAGCGGTATTACTTAATGTGTTAGGGCGAGGACAAATAGAGAGATGACTTGCTACATTATTCCATCCACTCTATATGATATAGTACTATTATACATGGAGAAATATCAGAGGGAAGAGTGGTGTGCGTGTGTGTATACACACATGGAGACAATTAACGAGGTATTTACATGTAAGTGGTAATGGTGTGCATGCCTGCGTGTAGTATGAAATAAACAGCGTGAGGCGCAACAACGCTCTGTATCTCTCTTCATTGTAGTTAACTGTTTTGTTATATATCTTTTATTCTCTATTAG
Organism: Lissotriton helveticus; assembly: GCF_964261635.1. Classification (NCBI taxonomy): domain Eukaryota; kingdom Metazoa; phylum Chordata; class Amphibia; order Caudata; family Salamandridae; genus Lissotriton; species Lissotriton helveticus. The sequence continues at coordinate 1,614,347,515 of NC_136057.1, forward strand.
CTTCCTATTGCAACGTCTGTATTTGTGCCTGCCCGGTTCGTCCACATTCCGTCTGTCCCAGTATATGCAAATTCATAGCATTGTTCTCATTCCAATAAGGGGCAATACTAGCACCAAATAAGAAAGGTTGTAGCATTGAAGCCTCTATCTTAACCCAATAATCACAACTGAGTCCGGGTTCCTAATATATACCCTCCAGACTGTTGCATCACTCAAGGGGGACGTAGATAGCCCCGTTCTGGAAGCTGTCATTCTCCACTGCAGACACCAGGTGACGCTCTGGACTCGTCGTCTCGAGATTCACTGTTTTTTTTCCTACAAGGGGCCTTCAGTTTGCTCTGCCAACATATCAAGATACGTTTCACAGGCTTCCATCAATAACCTCCTGGGGTCATCAAGCCAAATTTATGACTGGCCAACAAAATCACGTGCTTCTATTTAAACATCCCATATTTGGGCACAGCCCATAGAATAAAGAAAGAGGAATCTCCACCTATAAATTCTGCACTTTAGAGAACAAAACCCCTGAACTTCAAAGGGCCACAAATCAAGCTTAATCAAAGGGTGCAAAAAAAATCAACAATAACAACCACTAAGGATGAGTTCTTACGTAGCAAATTCGTACTATAAGCAAAGTCCAAATGTTCCTGCATATGCAATGCAAAACTACGGGAATTATGGATCAGTTTCTGACGTTCAGCCGTCCAGGTATTGCTACAGTGGGCTTGATTTGAGCCTTTCCTTCCCTTCGTCTTCTCCGTCCAACTCTCTGAGCGGGCTGGACGTCCCTGCCGCCCCCAGAGCCGTGCCCGACCGGCCCTCCTGCACAGTCATGGGGTCTTCGGGGCACCCCGTAGGCAGAGGAGATCAGAGTCCTTTGAACCCTGGAATTTACAGCCAGAAATCTGGGAGCAGCACGCTGGAGAGCCGAGCTGAGGACACAGGGGAGATAAAAACTGAAGCGGTACCAACAACCCAGCAACAAGGACAACAACTGCCACAGCAGCAGCAGCAGCCTCCTCAGATCTATCCCTGGATGACCAAACTACACATGAGTCATGGTAAACTTTCACTTTTTGATTTTCTTTCACAGGGGTTTGCCTCCGTTTTATAGGCCATACGGGCAAATAATAAAAAAAAAACTGAGGTCGTAAATTTTACGACTAAGGCATCAATTGCTCGTAAAACTGTCCACTAAACGGCTTAGAGGCTATAGACACCCAAATTTATGATAGCATAATTGGATCATAGAAACAAAACGTGTAGAAAAGACAATATTTCCATTCTATTTTTATAGTTTTATGAGGGATTTGGAAGGGGAAATAACTTTTAATAAAGTGTTTTTTTGTAAACTGGTGATGTTGTACAAGCACTATAGAGCAGACATGTTGTAAATGCATATGTCTTCTAAAGAGGGTAGGAATGTTTGTATTCTGTACAGTGGTTTATTCTGTACAGTGATCTTTTTTTACGGAAGATTTTTTTTTCTAAGCAGATTGAATGTGAAAATAAGCAAATAACTGTATTTTTTTAAGTGTATTTACATGCTTTAAAATGTACTTATAGCACAGGATAGAAGGGGGATTCTAAAGTCAGTCCCAGCAAATACTTCGCTATATTGCCGCCTTTATGCATTCCAAAGCTTCTGCGTCTTTAATATTCTACGTTGGCCAGAGGCTGTGATGCAAATATTGTTGCTAGACCTTCCATGTGGAGAGATGGAAATAAAATCACACACCACAGTTTCTTTGATATGTTGCCTTTAAATTGAACCAAACTTCAATCAGTGTTTTTTTTTTCACAACGGTGCGCCCTTCTGCCCGTTACAGAAACAGACGGCAAGCGATCCCGGACCAGCTACACGCGCTATCAGACCTTGGAGCTGGAGAAGGAGTTTCATTTTAATAGATATCTAACTCGCCGGAGGCGCATTGAGATCGCCAACAACCTCTGTCTCAACGAGCGACAAATCAAGATTTGGTTTCAGAACCGCCGGATGAAATGGAAAAAGGATTCCAAACTTAAATTGAAGGACTCCCTCTAAAGAGTGCAGAGACATTTGTCCCTCTCCCCATGGATGTGCCCACTAAAACTGTTTCCTTTTTTGCGGGAGGGGGAGGCAGTGTTTTGGGTGAGATGGTTTCTTTGAGACACGGTGCAGTTAAAGGAACGCATCTTCGACTTCTTATTTAAAAGTCCGAAATCCTTAGCTTTTTGCAAAATGTAATGTATAATAATTTTGGTTTTAAATCAATGTCTTAGGCTATAATAAAGTTCTTTTCAAAACGCAGAGGGACCCCTCCAGCAGCTTCCACTGCGCTGGGGGCAGCTTGCCTCCCGTCTGGAACAGGGCAATCTGTCTGGGGTCACACAGAGTTCTCTTGGTCAATATGCTAATCTTGATCTGCTTACTCTGGGGACACGAATGCCTGTCTTTATTGGAAGACCTAGGACAATACCAAGCGTAGGTAACCACTTTTAAGACCGAACAGAGAAACAATAATACCAACTCTGTATACAAAGTTGGTTGACATCATTACATTATTATTATTTTAGTTTGAAGTCGTGGAACTAACAAAGCCAGCCTCTGCTGTAAAGTTTATAGTTTACCTCGACATGTCGTTTCCTGATGCACTTATGTGGCCGTATGAAGTGATTGTGATATACTTTCCCTTTCGAAAGCAAACTAATAGACTATAGCTACACTCAACGTCTGAAGAGTGCCAGACTGATAGGACGTTATACTATCTGTACATTATCCCATTGCCTAGCTGGCCAGTTATTTAGTGAACTGGGAGAGAGCAACTGTGAAAACTAAGAAAGCAGTGTTGGGAAGGGTGAACAGAAATGTTTTTCCCGTGTAATTTATTTGTTTGAGTTATTAAATGTAGAGTAAATGAAATGTTACTAAAGTATATATAAACTAATTTGTACATTTTTGTTTTGAGTATAGTCATTTTTAGTCTTTCCCCATTAATGGAGTACATATATTTATTGTTGAGTTTCTTACGTGACAGATCATGAAACATATATATTTTCTCATATTGAATATATAGTAAAGACCCCCAAATATAAAGGTGTAAAACGTATTTTTTAAAGAAATCTGAATTCAGCTTTTATTGATATAAATATGGAAATGCTTCAAACAATATTCTGCACGAGGAAAGAGGGCGTAGGTTGGAACTTAGAACAATTACTATCCCTCTGAACATCTCATCAACACTGTAATGCACTCGTATTAATACGCTGTAATGTAAGGGTGTTGTGACCTTAGTCTGCTAAATGTAGTTGATGCTTGCAAGGCTCAGCAGGCCCTTCCCAACCTGCAACTTGGCTGACTGTGGCAGCCTTAAATAAACGAGTGCAGTGAAGTGAGATCACCCAGAAGAGTCAACGTGTATTGCATAGTAACATCTATTCTAGCTCCTGGAAATATTAAAATCCATTTACAATGTTGGCATAGGCTTGATAGGCGACAAGCATATGCCACTAAAAGGTAAGAGGACTACATAGTTTTAGCACAGGGCCCCGCGACCAATACCCCCTTGTAGATAAGGCCAAGGGATTTGCTCCAGTCTTTAAGCAATCATGATTAGGAAGAAACTCACGTGCAGTGAGAGCACTCTAGGTGTTCATGGAATTGGTAGTGCGCTGTGGTGCCTACCAGGGGCTATGTTTGGAAAAGCATTTATTATAACACTTTTTTGTTTTAATGATTTGTCATAAGGATCCAGAAATATCTGCCAGAAGGTAAATAAACCCTACACACAATATGCTGTCATTGGTGCATTTCATTCCATGTGTAAATTTCGGCCCACATGTTCCTTTAAAGTCCACATCCCAATTGGCTCTTTTAGATCTAGATTAAATCTGTTTACAGTAGAGAACAAATGTGTAAAAGAAAGGCCACTGGGCCCATAAAACTTTATAGCGTTTCCTTTTACACCTCGCTGAACAAAGGCACGATTTCCTTGAGAGGGAAACAAACGTTGGTGTGTGTGTGGTTGTGGTACGGGGAGACACTACGGAGAGTTTAAAGGTCACACGGTACCTTCACACTAAAGACGTTTCAACACTAGAGAACCACGCAAAAAACGAATCCTGACAATAAAAAAAAAATTACATTGGGCTGGTGGTCGAAGCCACCACACTGTGGGCTATGTTCGGTTTGGGGTTTAACCTTTTCTGTTAACTGCTTTCGAAATATTGAGTAACTGATTTGATATTTGTTAGTTAATTGAGAAATGGTGCTTCTTTATGTTCCTATATGGCTAATAATTTACCCAATCTGTCTTTAGCACAAGACTTGATAATTAGCCATCATTTAAAGAACGTGAATTACGTGAAAGGTTATTTCCAGTCTATAGCGCGATATCGTGTGCACCTCTCCGTTTTTTCAAAGTAAACTGAAACAAATGCATCACGGTTTAAAAGAAAGCTCACTGAAGACAGTGGTCTACCTTTTGAAATCATATGGCATAGAACAACAAAAGGCTTGTCAAAGAGTGTGGGTGTAAGTGCCACGTCCCTCTCTGTATGCACGACTAGTTCAACTCCCTATGCCAAGCTAAACTTTTGATAATTAGATGGAGTGGGCATTAGCTAGAAACAGACGTCTCGATTATATAATGCCAACGGCCCTGGTTACTCTCCTCTGCCAAATCGCTCGCGCCCTTTATCACAGCAAGCAAGCTATACGTCATTCTGATATTATTCCTTTTAGTTGATCGCAAACAGGCTGAATCGAAAAGTCCACCGTTGCAAGAAAGTAGATCAGAAAACCGCCCTCTCTCCAATTCCTGGTGCATGTAATTCCCAAAGTGTGCGCAGGGTCTTTTCCCTTTGCATCTATATCCATTAACGCATTACCCACCCTTCCATTTGACTACATACCCGCAAAGAAAGAAAAGACTTACCTGACCCTCTGACAAGGATGCACTGTAAAATCAAAGTCGAAAGAAAAAATAAAAAAAAAATAAACTGAGCAAAAAGGCCATCTCATTTGTATTTTTTCAAACAGCTCCAGCACTTTAAAGAAGAGGCTTTAAGTTTAACTGAGACCATAAGGCCAAATACCCTAGGCTCCTATGCCGAATTTAGCAGTTAAAAAGTTTGGAAGGTTATTTATGTGAATTGCCCTAAGCAAGAGCGCTGAGTGGCTGTCCTGAAACACGTGGTGTCATTAAAGTAAGTTTTATGGTTTGGGGAAGCTGACAATCCCACAATATATTTACATCATATATAATCTTAACTGTCCGAGGACGCAGCTGCTAGGGCGCTTTAACGCTAGGACAGTGGGTCACAGCAGCTAGTGTGGATTACCTCGCATGCTGTAGCACAGGACACAGCGTCTCACATGCAGTCCGAGCGGCCTGGCCTCAGTAAGTCCCTTGCTTATTCTCGCTCTGTGTGAAATTTTATGTTTGTAACAGTAATTACCGAGGGCAGTAGAAAGGGCATTAAACTGCACATTTTAGGATGTGAGCTACTCAGAGGAAAGAGTGCGGTTATCTCTCGAGCTTGACTGAAATTAATATAAACGCAGATTTTGTTTGGGGTTTCGTAAATAAGACTTATCTCTAAACAATATTCGTTGGTCGAGCTTCTAAAAGTTTGATAAAACCCCATGGCGGATTTCTGCCTACATCTTTCACTGCCCAAAAACCGTATCTTGTTCGGCATTTCTGGGCCCTAAACATGTGCAACGGGTAGCCACAAGCCCTCGGGAGAAGCCAAGGTAACGAGAACGTTGTCAAAAGGTAATGAGTCCAGTGGCTTGAGGTTTGTTTTCTGACAGTCGCTGCTTTAAAAAAATGTGAGGAGTCAGTTGTCCCTGGTTAGCCGAGGATGTGCTCTAAGGTGGGGTGGGGCCCTGATATCAAACGTGCATGGAGGTTTAATCTGTACTGCATGCAGGAACCGCCAGCTCCGCTGACAGGTGTGCACCGTGCAATAGGAGGGAGAAAAGTGTCTTAACTCTTGACCGCAGAAAACTTGTGTAAACGGAGGTATTTAACCACTTTTCCAGACAGGTATGGGCTCGCACGCCCCTCCCCTTTCTCTTTAGTCATCCTGCACTAAACCCCACCCCCTTACATACACAAGTTTCTTTTTTTTTTCATTGAGAGGTATGCAGAAGTGTTGTTTTGGACATCACGTTTTAATGCGCAACTTTCACACTGAGTTAAAACTCTCACTCAGACTACCATATATAGCAGGAACGTTTACCTTAAAAAATTAAATCCCCATAAACACAACATACAGCTAAGCATTTTCCGATACACCAGTCTGTGTTATTTCAAAGTCATGAAATGATCAAGCAGAAAGATACTGTGCCTTTTGCAGGAGTAGTGTGCACGGTAATGCACATCTTCTAAAATACCCCCTTTCAAAGTATGTGTTGTCCGGTAGATGGCTATGGCCTCTCATGACACCCAAGTGAATGTCCCACATCTAAAAAAATGTCACCAAGGCAAAACAAAACCTCTGGTACCTATTTGAACTGTGCTTTATTTTTTGGATCTGGTAGGAGGGGAAGTCACTTCTTGTTGACCACGCAGCTATTCAAAAAAACATAACTGTAGCACATGTGCTTACCCTCGCAAGCACATAACAAATACACTTATGGCAGTAGATTTTCAGTAAGTAGTGTAGGTCCACGCTTCGGACAAGTCAGACTCGTCCGGACAAGTCAGGCCCACTTCTTTGTGTATTATCCCTTATGTCACGCTAGATGGATTTAAAGAGCACCCACCACAGATTTGTGGGACTATTAAAACTTGCAAAAACCAACAGAAACTCGAGCATGTACTGTTATCGTCTTTTTAGTGCCATATTCTATTTTTGATTAGGTGGAATTTCTTAAATAACAGTGAGCTCAGGCGGCAGACTCCTTCTGGGCACTGCAGTTGCAATCGCGACTGAAAACATAGTCCATGGCTGTCGATGTAACATGAATCGGTGCTTGTTCTGGGTTCTCCTTTCGTATAGGGCATGCCTGAAAGCAAGGGTTTATCTTCTATTTCCGTACAACTCCAGGCTCGCTGTCCTTTCCTTTTGGGAGTGCAGGTACCCGGGCAATGCTAAAAGGCGAATGAAACACGGACACATACAAAGACTTTAACAATGCTATAACATTGATTTATTTAGACACAGTGAGTTGGACATTAATGCAAGGGCATGATTAAACGCACTTCTTGAATGCACGGGTTTTTGTTGTACAAGTTACACAGTGCACCGCAGCACGATGCAGTTACTCGGCTTTTGCACCCCACAAAGGCCAAGAGACGTTCCGTATTCATCAGTATGTGACCAGGTAGGAAGAATAAACATTAGATTATGGTTTGTCTTCATGGTTTGGCAGTTCACTGGATACGTAAGTGACTGAGTGCTCGCTACACCAAGTATCTGACGCGTGTATTAGAGGCGCAGATCTGCTGTGTGCATGTAGCCCCCGCTCGGGAAGGCCGCCCTTTGAAAGTGCGGTACGACAGATGGGAAATAAGTACACGGATTCTTCTCCATTCCTTAACTTCTACGATAGTAGAGTGGATTGCCTTCGATGCAAATACGCCATAGAAAGTCATAGCTGCTGTTTTGTTACTCAGGAAGTTAGACTTTGAAGAGTTTTTTTTATGCTGCCATTCTAGCTCCCCCGCCCCCACGGGCTTCGGATGACCTTGTGAACAATGCAGACTGTTACGTGAACGGCGTCAGTATAAGTTCAAAAGTTCAGGCTCAGTTCATAGACGGTTGATTTTGTCGAGAGGTGCAGAGTTGGAGTAGGGACAGGGCTTCACTTCGGGTCTGCCTGGCCGGTAAAGTCGATGGTGAGTTAGGGCACTCAGATCGGATTTATTTGTAGGGTCGCAATTATAAACGTAAATCTGAAAATGACGTGGGCAATTTTATATAAAGAGAAGACACAAGTACACACAAAAAACTGAGAGAACAGTTTGTTTTTGTGTTCGCCATAACCATGCACTTAAAAGGTTTAGGCAGGTATAAGTGGCATCCGAATCTCTTCTACATAAAGCACTTTTATTCGACAAATGCATATTTACCCCCGGTCACTTTTTCTGCAAGATAGAGAAACGCATGAAAATAGAAATACACCAGAGCCATAATTGAATCTTTAGAACACATTTTGTTTTTGATCGTGTAAAATATTGCCCGGCCTGATCCATGTTCTCCGTTAGTCATTATAATTTCGCATTCAAGGGCGGCACGCACCGATTTAATAAGCATCAAAACTGCGATTGTAGCAGTCAAGAAGTGCTAGAGGTGCTGGTTTTCTCGAAAAAAAGACTGAGTAGTGTTTGTTGATGGTTATTTCAAGGTAGCCGCCATTTATGTGGCAAAGCCCCAATACCACCATGCTCGGAGGCTCCCAAAACGGCGCAAGACTTTTTGCGGACTACCTTGGCAGTGATGCCATCAGGTGCAAATATATGCATTTCAATCGTGTATGATTATTTTTCCTCTGGTGAACATGACGAGATCCCGCAAAAAACACCAACGTTTGGCAATTTAGGAGTGGATTGGGAAGTGGTGCTGGCTCTTGCAGACTACTGTACTGAACGACTAGCAGAAAATGCATTTTCAGGAAAAATAAAAAGAGGAAAATGCAAATCGGTGTCTGCAGCAGAACGATCTGATAGTACAAGCAAATTGCCAGCATTACTGCCATCTCTTCCTACGAGTAGAGCAGGAATTTGCTGGAATAGGACGGCAATTACACCTCAACTTTAACTTAATACCCATCGAACTAGTGCTGCGCCCCAAGTCCTAAATATTTTACCTCTGGGGGAACGACGGTGAGAAAGTAAATAAAGGGAATAAGGAAGGTCGATTGGCAACCCACTCTACTCTTTAAAATAATCATGTCAAGAACGTGCATATGACACCATAAAAAACAATTTGTAATGGTAATTATGTCTAAGAGTGAGGCATTAATAAGGTCTCGTTGATTTCTGGCACAGCAAGCTACAGCAACTCAACACTTTGTGATACAGGTCATTGGTTACATCACTACAATTCAAAATGGCGCCCTCACGGCATGTAACTCTTCTGTGTGGAACCTGCCTGCGGGCTTCTAAGCTCTCGTTACTGAGCTATTCTTTCTTTCTAGGCTCATTTTTTTTACGATGGGACTGGGGTGGGAGAGGCCATGGATGGTAATTGGAATGCTGCGGTATTGGTAACCTTGACAGGATAATTGTATGTTTAGACACAGCAGTCACTGACTGTACTTGTTTAGTGTACCAGTCCCGCATACCTGTCGATGGTCTTTGTACTGTAATTATAGGAAATACAGTCTATGCACGTGGGATAAGACGTTATCAGCTACTGCCACTCCTTAGAGCCATGGGTTAATATGATATTTTGGCAAGTGTGTTTTCTGTTGCAGAACAGACCATGATTGCCAATCAACGATTTGTGGTGAATACCTCATTTCCCCTAACTTGAAAGAAAGAATCTGTTGGTTAGAGTTGCGTGCTTTCCAGCATATGCACCGTTAGGAAAGAGGAGCGAAGTTCATATTCGTTTTTGTGACTGAGGTCTTTAGGAGACATTGCTGTGTTTTGCTGTCTTGAGGGTATGTCTCCTAAACCCGACGTCGATTGTTTTTCGACATGGGACCCGAATCCACTTGCCCGGTCTGGCGTCAAGTTTCTTGTCATAAACTACCCACTGCCGGTCAAAAAACGTGTCTTCTTCTCATGTCGCATCAAAGAATCACAGGAAATTGCAGGAAAGAAAATTACGGCCCACTTTGGTATCGGTACACATTTCAAGGAAGAAATGTTCATGCATGTGTTAAGTGTTCTGTACGAAAGGCAATCCACAGATGACGATATCCGTGTGGTCTTAAAAAGTCAGAGTGGCAAAGGGCTTCGTACTAAAAAAAAATCACTCGCAGTAAAGTATACCACCCCATACTGGCCGGCAGTAGCCTGTAAAGATACAGACATAGAATTTGGAACTAAGATGTGCTCTAACAAATGCAGCCTAGCAGTTCTTGTGGGGCTCCCAATAGCTCCTTTATATTTTTTTTATTAAAATGATCATTCAGCACCCCTGCTACTACCATTCGAAGGACTGTAGGGGGACTTGGCCAGCGGACAGAGGCGGGAGAGAAGAGCAGTCCATGCCATGTGTGAATGCAGCTTATCCTTGGCTGTGTTGCTATCTGGAAGGCGTGCAACGCAGCACACGCTCAACACTTCATAAATGGGGGATCAGATCAGTCTTAGTGAAACGTTCCCAGGGAGGTTATCTGAGCCCTTCAAAGGGTGAGCTGGGACATGCGTCTTTTATCCTTTTACAGTACCTCACCTCTTGATTGCGAGTGCACATCCAGCTGGCACATTCGTGTTATAGCCACGAATGTTATTTGGCAATGAACTAAGAAATTCGCATCAAATGCAATTTCTTGTAACAAGTATTCAATCAGTTTTCAGAAATTGGAAAACATATCTGTAACAAACACCAAAGCTCAAGTGTTTATTCTGAAATAGCCAACTGGATTTCATTTAACTGTACCTGAAAACTGTAAGGGCGTTGTTGTCGATTGGGCCTGGGTTTATTTCAAAATTAGTTTTGGACTTGGTTCTTGGGTCACACAGAAAAAAACAGAAAACAGAAAAACGCAAACGCCTGCTGTCAGCGTATGAATTTCCTTTGTGAACTAATTCTTCTTGAAGTTGGAGTCAGACATGTAATCAAGTCATATAATCAATCAATGTAAACAAGAAAAAAATGGAAGTCCCCCTTCTAATACTATCCCGACATACGCACTTAATGGACACAACACATTCACAACACATTACTCTATTAATAGCTTGAAAAGATGGAATGCAATCAAACAAGGAACTCCATAACATAATTCCCTCGAAGTTAATACAATCTAAATACACAGGTATGCTATATGCGGACAGACCTTGGAAGAAGCTACATGGCAGTTATTTTGAAAAGGCGACAGCACCTTTCTATTTACTTACTTGACAGAATGCCATCAAAACAAAGTGTAGGTAAGATAGCCTCGCCCCCGGGGTGGGGGCGAGGCTATCTTACCTACACTTCCCATACCTCTAAATTATCCAGAGGATATTAGTTAAATAGGTTAGAAGACCTGCGCGACTGAATGACACGTTTAGCACAACTGAGAACAGCTGCTTAAATAGAGAATGCAGTGCAAACTATTCTCTTTATAATAGCATCCAGCTCCAGACACGCGTGTCCTTTGCAGTGGGATTTTAGCACAGGCAGGATTCAGTGTGATATCAGTAAGCCATCTTCTTATTTTGACTTCTGCCCTTGTTTCTAGTTACAGTCAGATGGAGCAGCTGATAGCTTCACATTCCCTTCACCCCCACCCCAGAGATGAAGGCTGGCTTCAGTTTTATGGCAGGCTGCCCTTCCTGCCAGAGCGGGGTGTGGAGGCCATAAACGCAGCTTGGAGTCTGGTTTGATCTCCTGTAATCACAGGAAGCGCTTGTCTGCTCAAATGTTGTAAATTCCAGAAATGTGCTTTCCAATGGCTGTGAATCTCCAAAGGGCACCTCAAGAAAACAAGAAAAAAATATTAATTTGGATATTCCAGCCCCTAACCCCGTACTAAGCATCGGTCTGTACATTGCCCAGTGTAAATCCTCAATGGAACGTTGAAGCTACCATGAAAATCCCCCCCACAATTATTTTTTTTACTGCTAAATACATTCTTGTAGATTCTTCATCGTCCAAAGGTTTTTGTGAGTACTACAATGAATAGTTATCTCACATGTCCGTACTATAGAGAGATAATCTGTTATGCATCTCACAAAGCCAGCCTCACCCATTCACAAAGTGCTACTGTTTCTTAAAAGATGGATAAGGAGGCCCCTCTCACTGGCAAATGTAAGACTCTCCAACATGATCGTTTTCACTGTTGACAATAAGTTAGTTGCTTTGCATAGTTTGGAAGAGTATGGGGAAGAAAAATTACATATTACCACAGGTCACCAAGTGTATCCTCTTTTTCAGAAATATGATTTCTGTACTTAACCTCGCTCACTAAGGTTACTGTATGCCAAAGTGGAAACCAAGGGTCCAAACAAATCTATATTCCTCCCCGCATACTTCTCCATTACGGTTAAAATCATCTCTATGCGAACTAAATCCAAAACTTGCACACTGTGAAAGGAAACAGTCCCTCGGCCCAATCGGTCATGTCACACCTTGTGCACACACTAGGCAGTGCAGCAAGTTCCCAGAGTGTTTACACCATCATAAATAACGCTCAGGGGACCAGTCACCTTTCCCAAGTCTGAGGTGTGCATAGTTAATTCTGGCGCCTGATCCAACAAGGAATTCTACAGTACTGCAAGGTACTATTGAGGCAGACACTGCAGCGTTCATAAATGCCTCTGTACCTTATAAGAGTTCTGGATTTGGAATGCCATGCGCGAGAAGACTTACGTTTCTTCAGTTCCCTCTTTAAAAGTGGCCACTTTCTCCAGCAGAAAACTGGAAGTCGTCCAGGGAACGATTTGCTTTCAAAACCAGACAGTGTTGGGGAAATTAAACAACTATATGGAATCCTCACCCCAGACTTGTTGCGGGTACAGAGGGTTTGCCATTATATCACAGTAACACTGTGGCCACATCTTGAGCTGTAGAGCCACCACGTTCATGCATTCTAGTGTAGTGTTCTGACGAATGCTGGCTGGTAGCAACACTTCTTCCTTCATTGCCTGTCGACCGCAGTCCTCACTCACCGAGAGTGATCAAAGAATGTCCAGGGCCCACAAAAGGCGCCCTTGCACCTTTCTTCAGTAGTCTAAATGTTCCTTATCTCTAAATGCCCTAGGCATGTTTTGCGTGCTTTGACCCAGTGGTTTGATTGCTCAACTGGTGTACTGCAATCAGTTTTTTTTGTGGTTTGACTAATCGCAGCTGCAGTCCGAAATGCACGCAGAATCCTAATCAAAAGCAATTCCACATGGTCCAAATTACAACTGTAAGCAGTTGCAGTTTAGTGATGACAACTACCTGTACTTAATATTTTGTCTCGCAGAAGGTGGCAAACATTACTTGGTAGACTACTTTTGGGATTCATTCCAAAGTGTGTGCACCAAAAAAGTTCTCAAGCACTAGTGGGGGCGGGAAGAAAGACAAATACAATGAGGGGATAACACTCAAATAACTAAAGAACACGGGCACAACAAGTGCAACACAAAGTTTCCCTTATTTCGTTTTAATCAGAGAGAAATGTTTTCTGTACCAAACAGTGCTAGCCCTATACGAAAATCCAATATTATGCCGTTTCCTTAATTTCCAGTCCATTAATACTTGGTCTTACTTAGTGCGTTGCAGCTCGCACCCCCTCATAGATGCTTTAAGAACACATAACAAATGAATTACAAATATATCTAAAAACTCTATTAAAAGATCCGCTTTTATGAAAAGCAATACCAATACATTTAAAATTATAATCACCTCCTTCTCACGAACGCCAGCTCTGAACAAGCACTGCTTGAGAACTGGAAACCTGGTTTGGAAATCACTACATGCAATAAAACGTGGAAAACTTAAAAATGGTGAAAGGGAGACGACGTTAGCCCTATTGTATGAATGGGGACAACATGCTTCTCCGCCTCCAGTTGAGCGGAAAAACGAGGCCGCTGGGTTTCACAGCTCATGGGAGTCATCTCTCCTCTTGATCTGCCAGCTTGATGAAACCCTGTTTATGGGAATCTGAGCCCTTCAGAGTAGAGACGGCGTTGCTTATAAACAGACACAATATTGCTAGGGCACTTGCAAGATCAAAAGAGGCTTTAAAGACGATCAGAGAAATTGATTTATGCGCCGTTTCAGTAACATTCAGCTATCGATTTCACCACTTATCAGTATAAACATATATACTGCAGAGGTATCATTACCACACCACACCAAAGGCGCTGGAGTTTAACCCATTGAACGCGGAAATGATAAGACTACTGGGAGAACACAATAGCATAGCCCTGTCAGCGCTGCCTTGTTTAAAAATACATTTTTTTTTTACTTTACCTCTCCCCAGAGAAAGCGAGCTCCCAATTGATTTTTAATTTTCCGGTACGTCAATAGTGGACACGGCCTAGAATGCTCGTGCCGTCTAATCTTCCTAGCGCAGGCACATGACTCTGCCTGCCATTGGTAACTTCTAAACAGCCCTGCAGATATTTGCAATTGTGTTTGCCTGCTTTCGAGCTGTAAAGTCGGAGGCACCTAAATAGGAAGGTAGAGTCTGCTCCTGATCTAGTAGGTGTTGGCCACAGCGCACGCACGGGTCTGTACATGCGCCAGCACCAACACTGGGTAGGCACTGATCAACGCGTTTCTCGGTCCCTGGTCGGGTGTCAGGGTGATGCTGGCTCTGGCGTGGAGTTCACTGGCTGGTCAGCGCAGTCATCGCGATGGTGGACCAGAAAGAGGCTTCTCATTTAAAGTCAGCTTACCGGGCTCTGTCTATATTGCATCCTACAAGCATCCGTGATGTTTTCCATAGACTTGGTAGAAAAAGTTAGTCTCTTAACAGATCAAATGCCAATTTCTGTCAAAAAACCGCACTACTGAAGTGTTTCCTAAGGGCCAGGGCGGTTCTGACGAGGGTAGAACAGGGGAATGGACAACTGGCCTGGCTTTCCCGAATATCCATTGACTCTATCAAAATGTACTGATTCAGGTTAGATGTGTTTTGTTTTGATAAACAAGACAGTTCGAAAATAATTCGCAAATATGGAGCATGATTATTGCCGTCCTTAACAATATTGGAAATAACAGAAATGTTTTAGCAGCATATTTACCTAGTATTCAATTCGCTAATCAAAATACCGCCTAGCCCTCTCTCTCGCTACCTCTCTCTCTATCTCTCTCTCTCTCACACACACACACACACAAACACACAGTGTGTATGCCATGAGAGTGATAATTGCGTCTACACATGCACAGATGTAAACTCACACGCAAAGATAGCATCCCCCCATACGTGCATATAACTATGAGCGGCACAACTCTTTCTCCATAGACTAAAAGCATAAATTGCTCATCAGTACGTTTCACAGTAAAGATATAACATATGTAAGATGTGAATCGGACATTCTCCTGAAGTACTGTTCTCAATTATGCGCAAACAGTGATGTTTAGAAAACACTGCATACACCCGGTTTAACTTAACTGAAATACCAAAATAATTAAAACGAGCATATACTATTTGAGTGTGGAAAAAACATGGTTAATGCTAAGTTCGAGAGCATACTAGTATTCTAGAGTGTTTTGAGCTATTTAAAGTGCTACAAACAAATGATAAGTTATATTGTTTCCAACCAATATTAAAGTTAAGAGTTTGCGGGTCACTGAAAATTCATTCTTCAAGAGTTCACGAACTGTGGCTCAATTGTCAGGAAATATATGAAACAAAGTGTAATATAGATTGGATCTGCTAGTGCTGAAGGGGTTTCTGCAGCGAACCAGGTATTTTTTAAAAGAGGGAGACGGGGAGAGAAAAAGAGAGCGAGAGAAAGAGTGAAAAAACAACAATTTTTCCAGCATAAAAATGAACCATCAAATTAGTTCGCCTCTGGGCTTCATTTTTCCCCTTCTACATTATAACTAGTTATTGAACTAGCTGGGAGATCTAAAGGCCATTTGCACGGAGACAAATTTCAATGGAGTTTCACCATCAATAATTCTTTGGCAGTGACCTATTGGAGGCAGTCAAACAGGCGAGGTGAAATTCAGGTCACGCCGTCTAACCAATATGAAAATGCGTCCACTTTTAAAAAGGCACTTAAAGCCAGATCTGAAGAAAATTGAGTTCAACCACAGGAGAAAAAAACTACGCTTGCTACTAACAAACAAATAAGAACATGCAAGATATATTCTCAGTCGCTGTGAAATTAATGAGTAGCTAAAATAAATGGATTGGCTGGATTGTGCGGGAGCGTGCGCTGGTTTCAAATCATTTTAGAGGGATGGACAATCTGATTAACAAAAGATTTAAAGCAAGAACAGAATCAGTTATTTGGATAATTTTAAATTATATGTGCATAAGGATCGTAAGGTGGGCCCTTACATTTGTAGCCAAATATCCAGAAGGAAGCCGTGTCCTCGCGGTAGCAGGGAAACGTTATATAGCATGAATCGTTATAACGCACTACCGTTTTAATTTGACTCATTGAATTAAGATTTCGAAGAGGATTCTGGATAAACGTCTAGTTAGATATGTCTAATTGAGGGATGGTGTAAATGCGAACCACCCCATCTCCTTCAAAACAATGGGAAACCTAAACTGCCAGTACAAAGGTAGTTCATTTTTTTCACCACTGCACAGATTGCTAATGACTCGGGGTGCGGGTTATCCAACGGTCAATATGGTAATAGGGCCCACAATGAACCCAGGAGACAATGGGCAAGTATTCTGCTGCACAGCCAGAAGGACTTCGTGCTAAAAATTGTGCAGGCTTGGCACCCACAGAAATTCTTAGCGTTTTTCTTCACGGCAAAACTAGAAAACAGAAAATAAAAGCCACCAAGTTTGACCAGTATATTAATATATGCAGCATTCTCCGCTGTGCCACTTTAACCGCAATGTTGTTTATGTTTGCAAAGGAGAGGCGAGGAGAGGTGTCGATCTGCATTTTATTCAGATTGTTCTGCATCATATGTAATTACTGCGAAGGAAATCGCCTGTTTCTTATAGAGCCACTTTGATCAATATATCCCAGGCGTCATCCTCCTTAAATATGGGTGATGAAATAGTTGAAACTTTCACGAGCTAGACAAGTTTAACAGCAAAGTAAAATAATACACATTTACTCATAAACTCTTACATACTTCTTTCATTTTCATTGCAAAAATGAGCTAGCTGACTGCCTTAACTGAGGATGTGGGCAAGGAGAAAAGAATAAGCCATCTAGAATATAGTCAGAATTGAACCAGCTCCTTATTAAACTGATATGCTTCAGAATTATTTTTATCTCAATTAAGGCTACATCCTAAAACAAGCATTCGATTATTAGCCTCCTGTTTAGTTTTATTACAAAGCCTAATGACATTTGGAAGATTGCCTGACACGCAGCTTAAAAGTGGAGGTGAAATAGCTTCTTTGAGCTAGACGACATTCTGTGGCATCACATTCAGAAAAATATGGAGTATTTTTCTTGGAAGATATTACCTTTCCTTAAAAGTAGTTCGATGCTGATTTTTTAAGACAGAGGCAGAAGAAACAAGAAAACTAAGAAATGCATTGGACATATACGCACATACGTGTTATCAAATATTGGAATTCCGTTAGTATTCAAAGAGGTATGTATACACAAGACAACCAAAAATGTGTGTTGTGTGTGTGAGCGCGAGCACATAGGTAGATGGAAGAAGACAACACGCTCCACTAAATGAGAAGTACTCTAGTACTACTGGTTAATGGACATTTCCCATAGAAAAAAACAGCCTTCGCACCATACATGTGTGTGTGTCACATTATTTTGCTTCAAGTAAATACACCCGTCTTCTGGAAAACGCTAAGTGGCTGGTTGGTGGAATTTGCATTTTAAAATTTTCCATACAGTTGGTCAAGCTACAAAACACACAATGATCCACTGTGGCGGTGCAAACCTCACAGGCGCTGTCATCGCTTTAGAAGCACACATACTCTCCTACTAAATAAACCAATCACATATAAATAATAAAGGTTGCCCATTTTATTCTGCAAAGCAGAGGTCTACCACTGTAATTGTCGTGCTTTGGCGAGTTATCCAGGGTTTTTCAGACTTCAAAACAAGTCGAGTATGTGCACCCTGAATTTGTGTGGCTATTTGAGAGTCACACACTCGTCTCTAAAGGGGTACACGGACGATGCCTAAGTCTAGCAAAAGTTGTTTCCATCCCTAGTCCCCTCCACCATGTAGTTTCGTACAAAAGGCCTTTAATGAACCCCCGAATGTGTTTCCAGTGTTAATGTTATGAGGTGCTTCAAGCTATGAAATAAATAGAGCATAACATAGACAGCGAGAGCTTAACGTTAAGGGCGTGGGTTGAAATATCATAGAATAACTTGTATTTCACTTTCCTGGAAAGAAGTAACAACAGACGCCGCTAGTAGAAAAAAAAACACAGTTACTACAAAGAGCCTCAGCCATTACGAGTGACTGATTTACGACGTTTTACAGCCCCATAAAAGCTGCTACAACGAGCCAAAAGCCTCTAACACCGCTGGCACATTTGGTCTAATAAATAAAGCATAAACATCTAACTTTATGTGTCAGTTTTATTGTTATGAAATAAAATACTGCAATGGCCTGCAAGCTACTATCCTCAAGTATAATTGTTATCAAGCAGAACATGGGAGCAATCGGGTCTCATTCCTCCTCGTGCAGCATTTAATGGGAGCTGTAGATAATCCATTTAATTGCACTAACTGCTTCGAAATGTGTCCATAATTTATCAATTTTTGGCAAATGAAATATAACCAATTGATCCTCGGTGTTTTGTCCAGGAGAGCTCTGCCGTCTTATGGCCTATACTGAAAGAACTCCCTCGAGCACGTGTTTATGCAGTTTATGGAGCAACTTGAGGAAGTCCCTTGACTTGTTATTTGGTGACCTCAGGAAGATCGTGAAGGGGCAGTCTGGCGGTAGAAAGGGTGCAATTGTGATAATGAGTGTGTGTATGTGTTTTTTTTTTGGGGGGGGTCATAAAACAGGGATATAAACAAACTATACGGAGAAATCATGGAGCTGCAAATGATGAAAAAGCACTGTCTTATATAACAGTGACATCCAATAAGCCTATTTGGCAAAACACCAATTGTAAACATGAAATCTCATGGATAAGCAACACACATTCGACCTGACAGCTAAAAAACTTTGTGCAGAGTGGTACGCCTGTATGCTCGTGGAATGTATTTTCCCTAGTGGTAAGTCGAACGTTTGTTTTTATTTAAATGACCAATTCTGTCAAATGTAAACTAATCTTCTCTTCCGTGGTATCTCTACAGCAAAGAGCACGTGCACCGTGGAATGGCGAGGACCCAATGTGTCTGACAGTGGTATTTACCTGCTGGCCTTTTGCAGATAACCTAAGTGTGTCTAACCGGAGGCCCACCTGTTTATTCTAAAATTCATATCTAGGGTAAGATCTTCTCGATGTCTCGGTCGAAACAACAGTTTCAGCTCTTCTTCTCCTTTGCCCGGGTGGTGAACCTGTCACACCTCCCACCCCAAATCAAGCAGCAACAGTCACGCAAGCACCCAGGACTTCCACTGAGGCTGTGGGTTCCGGGCGTGGAAGTAAAGGGGCGAGTGTGTAACGTTGGGGGGAGTCGAAGTAAAAAGAATGTGGTGCTGCTGTAATCTCTATTCCGCCTACACACTCAAATGAAATACTTCACTGCAAATATATTGCCCGTTTATATATATATTTCTTAGGTTTTACCATTACCCCCACTGGATGGTGTCTGGAAGAGTACCGGCTCGTCTGCAAGATCGCAAACAAACACATTGTCTTATATTTTGAAAACGCTTTTTTTTTTTTGGTTCCTTATCCGGAGACTGTTCTGCTCGCTGTGATTGGCCAGGGCAGTCACATGGTGAAAGTAACTTTACGGGGTCGCCAGCTAGTAGGAGGGCTTTATGGAGCAGAAAAACGACAAAGCGAGAAAAATTATTTTCCACTCCAGAAATTAATGACCATGAGCTCGTATTTGATGGACTCTAACTACATCGATCCGAAATTTCCTCCATGCGAGGAATATTCGCAAAATAACTACATCCCAGAGCACAGCCCGGAGTACTACAGCCGGACCCGGGACCCGGGATTCCCGCATCACCACCACCAACAGGACCTGTACCCGCCGGTCTACCCAGAGAGGCAGTACAGCTGTGCAAGTATCCCGGGGCCAGGAAACCCGGCAGCAGCAGCGCACACACGGGGACATGGACAGCCCCCCGGAAGCCACCTCCTGGCAGAGAAAACCCAGCTCTGCGACCAGCCTCCACCACCGCCACCGCCTCCTCTCTCCGGCAGCGACTCCACCACCCCTTCGCCAGTCCCCCCTGCCTCCATCCAGGACCACT
This sequence comes from Lissotriton helveticus, assembly GCF_964261635.1. Taxonomy (NCBI): domain Eukaryota; kingdom Metazoa; phylum Chordata; class Amphibia; order Caudata; family Salamandridae; genus Lissotriton; species Lissotriton helveticus. The sequence continues at coordinate 1,614,367,608 of NC_136057.1, forward strand.
CCAACGGCACAGCCTCCAAACAGCCCATAGTGTACCCCTGGATGAAAAAAATACACGTCAGTACTGGTAGGCAACTTTTTTGTGTGTCCCCCCTACCCCCTTCTGTGTTTCCTCACTAGCTTTCTCTCTCTGCCATGCCTCCCTCTCTCTCTCCCCTTCTAGCTGAGAGTCTTTGGGTTAGCACAATTGAGCTGGATTTACGACTGCGAATGGGTAATTACACCCACCATAAATTTTATAGCCAGGCTAGTCTGGGCAGTCCCAGCCATGTGCTTCATTCTGTTCTGTGTGGTGTAAGGCTGGGAAAAAACTCCCAAAGCTTTGCGAGGGGTACATCAATAATTCAGAATATTTGCAGCTCAGGGAAACCCCATTCTTGTTATGGCAGAGAAAATTTCGAGCCGACACGCGTTCTTTATGATCCATTTTGGTTGCGTTTTCCTGGCCCAACTCTTTGTGTACGCTAATCTTTTTGCCTTTTTCTCTCGCTCTGTGCCTTTCCTGCCCCAATATCCCTTTATTTCCACCCCTCTCTGTCTCTCTGTCTCTCCCCCTTTCCCCACCCCCTCTCTCAGTGAATCCCAATTACAATGGGAGCGAGCCCAAGAGGTCCCGGACTGCTTACACAAGACAGCAAGTCTTGGAATTGGAAAAGGAATTCCACTATAACAGATACCTTACCCGGCGAAGGCGCATAGAAATTGCCCACTCCCTGTGCCTTTCGGAGAGACAGATCAAAATCTGGTTTCAGAACAGGAGGATGAAGTGGAAAAAGGACCACAGGCTGCCGAACACCAAAGTGCGATCCACAGCTCCCTCAAACCCCCCTTCCAGCAGCGCCATGGCTGCAAACGCTGCTGCCGATGAACTGTCACAGGGCTCAGTACAGGACCAGCGAGTGGAGGATATCACTAGGTTATAGAGCAGAGAACAAATAAAGGACTGCTTATTTATAGAATTTAATATATAAACATATATATATATATATATATATATATTTTGGTTCTCGTAGTTTTCTTCTTGTGCAACAAAGAGGTGTTGTTGGCCACATCGTCAAAAAGACTTTAGTGCATGGAATGTAGCATGATGCCAAGCCGAATATCTGTCAGTGTTTTTATTAGTTATTTTGCGCCTTTCGCGGTTTTATTTATTTTGTAAAAAAACGAACAAAACATAAAGTGAAATGGGTCTTTAAGGACGAAATGAGCAAGAAAATCAGCGAGAGACTGTTGACTTTATCAGATATTTAGGAGACGCGAACCACGGAAGAGCTGCCTGTAGATGGAAGGACAAAATGGAGATATGACGTCTTTTGTGTTTTTTTCAAAACGTACATAGAACATAAAGTGAGAGACTTAAAGCTCACGGCAAAACAAGAACGTTAAGCACGCTGCTGTGTAAACAGATTCACTTGGTTTCAGTTTGAGATGGAAAAAGAGTCTATATATATTTGTGTTTCTAAGACAGTGCAATGTCTAGATTAGTTGCTAGTTTTTTTCTCGTGGGTGATGTGTTCATTTTTTTAAAATCAATTGGTCAGAACAATGTACATTGCAATAAAGTACTTTTGTGTATATGTGACAGTGCCAGTATTAAATAAAAAACAGTGGGTGTGAATTCTCCTTCCTTGCAAGTTTGGTGCTTTTGTTTTTAGACTATCTCTCCGCTGTGTTTCCGGTATGAATGTATGCTCCCCACTTTCTTCAACGTCAAAATAAGGTCAACCATACAACTTCCTGTACTAAGCTTTGACTGTTTAAGAACGGCACGCCACATAGACGGGGGGCAGACAAAACACGAAAGCATTGTTTTATTGTGTACAGAAGAATTGAGATCAAGGCTGCGATAAGAGGATTGTGATGTTGAAAACTCAAAGACAATGATGTAACGGTCGTAATCATCTACACGAAATGGAGAAAACTATAGATTGGAATTTACGCCTATCTCACAATTTTAACTATTGGGCCTTAGTTAGCTATGGTGCTCACTAAGCGCCAGCGAAAGAGTTCATGACCCTTTTCCCTTGACTATTCTGAATTGAAAAGGCAGGTTTAAACAGCATATATACATATAACCTGCGAGAAGTCATCAGCCACCTATACTGAGCACTGCAAGGACCTAAAGATACAAGCTAAGAAGATTGTATTTTTGTAATGTTTGTGTTGTGGGGCGGAGATACTCTCTGGGTCCACTCATCATTGTTTTTGATGCAGAAGGTGTTCAGTCTTTGGAAAATATGATCCTGGCCTTACCTGACAGCAAGATGCTGAATTTTTGGTAGATTCCATACGAGACCACCGATTCATGCCCTTATCATATCACTATAGGCCTCTGAATGATTTCACTTGACGACAAAGGGAAGATGAGATGCATGGGTTATCATTCTGGGTGTTAGCAAACATATCGACCTCGCTTATCAGAGTAATGCGTATTTTTACAGTATAAAAAGCTTAATTTTAATTGGCACTAAACAAACGTGCCAGATCACTTTCCTTTTGTGATAACTGAATGGGGCGACACCAATAGATTACGGGACAAAAATACTACCAGCAGGAAATCCAACGCCATTCACTGTGCTACAGGCAAATGGAAGAGTGCCTCTCATTTGCCTTTCTTTGGTATGTGTTTCAATATACACTTTATCTCCTTTCTCAACAAAATAATGTTATGATCCCAGCTGCATTTTCAGTAGGTTCTGGTAGTAATTGTTTCCATCGAGTTAACATGTTTTGTAGCTAGTTCACTAATAAAAAAACATGTATTTCTTTGTCCCCTTTGCAAAGAAGCTGCTTGCTTGCTTAATAAATGCGGAACCACTTTTTTTTTACTGTCGTTGACGTACGTGTATGTTTTACATTTGAAGTAGTAGTAGAGTTCTGTTTTGCATGCCAAAGAAGTGTATGAAAAAACATGATTTTAAGAACATTTGTTACGCTAGCAATGCTTAGATAACGCATCACAAGTTAATTAAACAGGATAGTCTTCAGACAATGTGTTTAGATGCTGAAGGGCGCTCACTGCACCCCCCCCCCTTGCAATATTTGAACATTGAATGCAAACCTTTCCTCTGTTATAGCTCTCTGCAAATACTTCAAAAGTGATGAATTATAACCGAGGACGAGCAGTTTCTATTCTACGGGCCTTTTTGTGTTTCTCTGTCGCCCAAGAAACCCAAACACACATTAATCACGTTTGTTTTCAGCTACCGCATTACACTCCTTTGTTTCCTAAGTTATAGGAAGTGTATAGAAACACGTATATAACTCCTCTTTAAATCCTACAGAAACAAAATAAATGTAACTTGGTTTGCTTCCTACTTTGTTCGGGATTGGTTCTTCTAGACTCGTTTCAGCCTTTTAGACTTGGCCGTGACAGAAGAATGCCTTCAAGCCCTCATTGACGGAATGTACTTCAGGTTAATAGGGGCAACAGAATACGAAGACATTCTTAAACCCCCCTCGCATAGGTTTAAGCCCATCTCCCCGTGGGCGCTGACGCCGCCATGTAGAGATGGAGAAAGAGGGTTTTAAGGAAGTTGTGCTAAACTGGGAGGAAAATGGGTTCACGGAAAGGCCACATTTTCTATCCCATTAGCTCTCCTTCAGTCCAGCGGCCTGACCTCCAGGACCCCTGACCCGGGTAGGTCTCTCAACGTGTACCTTCTCAGTGTTCTCCACACTGATCGGGAGACTCCGCTCTGTTCGGCCTCTTTGTAGATTTTACCATAGCAATGGCCAAGAGCGCGGGGCAGCTTTCTATGCGTGTAAGGCCATTGTGTCCGTCCCCAAGACGCCCAAATAAATAGGGAGAAGGGTGAATCTACGGCCACACATTCCCAAACGTGGTGCAAGGAGGCCTTGTTCCCACATGGGAACCTAGAGGGTAGCTCAAACTTCCACAACTTACAAGTGAGTTTGTACCGAAAAACGTGTTTCACCCTCGTTCCCCCTTCCTCAATAGGTATCATCCTGTCTCAAGATGTTCTCACAACTCCGTTTTCTTCTCAATTTTTCAGTTTTTTTATGATCCGTGTCGTACTCTTTTCTTGTTACTAAGCATATGAGCTGCCAACAAGAAATCGTAATTAACCAGTGACCTGGGGGGAAACACATAAGGCCCATACACGACGTTTGCAATTTTAGGATAAAAAGTAACGCTGGAGTCACTGTAGCTGTATACACCATGGCAATATGCACCATACAATTTTAAAGGTCACTTTGAGAAACCGCAGGATTTTCTCCATTTTAGAGTTTGGATTAATTTTAGCACACACAGAAGTTCGAGTAAAATAAAACTGGCAGGAACAGCTTAAAGTATCAGATAATCGATGCACTTAATTAGAACACAAATGTAACTGCTCTGCGATTTTTAAAGTTACTTTTTGGGGGCATAGTAACCAACAGAGAATGCCGTTAGTTAAGAACGCAAGGAATATTTATTACTAAAAAGTGTCCTGTCTTTTGATTTATACATTCAAAAACTATCCTGGGGCGTAACTAGTTAGTGAGAGGCGGATCACTTCTGCAGTGCACCTTTGCAAGTTAAACATCGCTGATCCATGTACAGTAACGGAGTTTTTAACGACAGGTCCTGTTTCTTTAACATACCTGCAATTAAAAACATCCCTAACACACCTGCGTGGATGATCATTAAAAGCACACACCCAGCCAGCGCTAAGTGCGCGATTACGATTTCCCTCTATAAACGCCAAGAGTACATCCCTGTAAGATGTATTTATTATGGCCTCGTATATCATTATAGTAAGATATCGGTTTATGTACTTCCCGTTCTGTCACCATGATTCATGCAATTGGCACAGAACCAATGCAAACAGTTGGGCTTTTTGGTGAGCTAGCAAAGTTTACAGCCAAACAGCCACTCCACTCCATGCATTTGCCATTCAACTTTTCATTCTAATAAATACGGTCCTTTCATTCAAGGAGATACACCAACATGATTACCTAGTGCGCAAAAACATTCCCATTTCTTAAACAATTAAGTCCTCAGTCACTATTGAATGCACTAATATTTAATGTGAGTGTTTGTTCCCTGATTTCTTTTTTAAGTTCTGGCTTTATAAACGTGGATTTCTTCTTCAAAGACAGCGTGAGTGACTAAGACTTGTGCACCGATTTCCAAGTACTGGCTATCACCCATTTGTTTTCATTGCCTAATTCCCATTTTGAGTTTGTAACTTTCTACTTTGGAATTTCTGCATGGTTCACAATAGATCTTGCAAAAAAAAAAAAATTACATTAAAAAACACGGTGATAGTTTTGCAGCATAGAATTTGGCTGGTATACATTCAAATTTGAGAATACTCGATTTTGTGGAAATAAGAGAATAAAAACAGTTTCCAGGACTGTGTTTGATGGTAGGGCAAATCTACATGCCTCGATTGTAAAATGTACCTTAGCCATTAGTGGCATGTTTTTCTCAGCACTCCCTCACGAGAACCAGCAAGAGTCCACCAACAGAACAGGACCTCTCTGTGGTCTAAAATGTTAATAGTAGAAAGGAGAGACACTACGCAGTTGGAATGAGAGCGAATGTTGTTAATAATAAGATTCAATACAAACGTTATACAAAGATCAAAAGACAGCACAATCAAACGCCCTGGAAATAGACGTCACTGGACATGTACATCTTTGGTATTGTATAAACAAAAGATTAGCATGCAGATATGTACATCTACATGTCGCTTTTCATTAAATCTTTCACTAGCCTTCTATGATCTTGCTTCATATATATGTACAGCCAACACATGCACATTGCGCGTTTGTGTATCTTACAACTGCAACTGCTTCATGCCAATGTTTCACTTATGCAATTCTAGATATTTAAAAACTTAATTCAAAAGAATACAACAGAACTGTCCAACTAATCTAAAAATAACGTTAGAAAAGAATATAAGAAAAAAACGCAAGGTAGTTAAAATGCTTTTAACAAAATATGGTGATCATGTAAGTGTACGGACGTGCACGACTTTCAATGTACAAGAGAAGGAATATTGCCCATTGAGAGATGTGCACTGTATATGCTTTTGGTACTAGATATACAATGTGGGGAAGTGGGCGAGGGTGTGGGTGCCTGGTGTTCTAAGAGTCTAGTCCATTCTCTGTAAATATTTAAACAGCGCTCGATAAAATGTTTATCTGCAGGTTGACTTGTGCATTAGTCCAGGTCATGACCCCACGTTAAGAAAGGAGGACAATGAACTATTGACCGAGAAGAGAAGACTCGTGTTGAAGCGAGCTGCAGTTAGATTTTAGCAATTGCTGGGAGCAGCAGCAGGTTAACTTTGTTTATGTAGCCAGCAACGCGGACACACCCTTCTACGTTTCTGTAGACAACTCAACCTCAGCCCTTCCCCCCTCCGTTCGAAAACCTTTCAGATCTCCATACTAACACTGTGTGAAAGCAATGTTTATTGCCTTTTCTAATTCATACATTTTGCAGTGAATTAGCATTCAGTGCTTAATTAATAGAAAGACCAATAGCTTTAATAAAAATATCACAAGGGACAGCCATCCTTCACCTGCTAAGGTAAATGTGGATATTCGCACCAAAGAATATGACAAGAATATGAAAGCTTAACTTTAGTTAAGTCTCCTACAGGGACTCACACATTTTAAGAGCAGTTACTTTGTAGTTTACTTGATTACTGCCTAGCATGAAAGTTCACTTGTGAGTTGATTGAAAAAACATAAAAATGTACAAATACATAATGTATACAAAATTGTCAAACGATTTATATTCTCTATTTTGTAACTGAGGGTAAGTGTGGCCGGAGCGACTGCTTCATCACCTCTGCCCCACCCCCTCAGCCATTGGACACTCAAAATAATTCACATAATAATGCTCCCTCCCTCACTTTATGATCTTGCAAGGTAACTTCAATATAGTCTGTAAGTACAATGTTAAAGATAAACCACATCAAAACACTAACGTTACTTAAACTTAAATACTAGATATGTTGGAATACAAGAAATAATTTATTTATTTATTTATTTTGCGGGTTTGTAGAGCGCTAGAATAAACTCCCAAGGGAGTATCTCCGCGCTATCTGACTGCTGAACCTGCAGGAGATCGAATTCCCTGGCTCCAAACTAGTTCTTAGACTGTGTGGTTAGACCTGAAACAAGAACGTCTTCAGCTTTTTCCTGAAGGCCAGATGGTTTTCAAGCTGCCTAAGCTGGAAAGGGAGACCATTCCATATCCTCGGTCCCCTCACAGACAGAGCCTTACCCCCTTGCCTTGCCCGCCTGATCCTAGGAATCTTGAGAAGCATTTGGTCACTGGACCGTAGAGCACGAGAAGGAACATACGGCACAAACTTGTCTGCCAGATAGGAGGGACCCAAACCATGAAGTCCTTTGTGGACCGTACAACAGATCTTAAAAACAACTCTCTGACGGATGGAAAGCCAATGAAGCCTGGCAAGTAGAGGTTTTGAAGGTGTTCTCGGAGGGGCATTTAGAACCAACCTGGCTGCGGTGTTCTGCACAACCTGTAACCTATCCAGGTCCTCCTCATTAGCTGACAGCAAGAGACCATTACAATAGTCAAGACGACTGATAACCAAGGCCTGGACCAGGGTCTTTCTGATGGTGTCTGGAAGCAATAGAAAAACTCTGCGCAGCAATCCAATGGTCCGAAAGCAAGATCCAACAATGTTGGTAACATGCTGCTTCAAGCTGAGTTCTTGTTCCAGACGTACCCCTAGGTTCTTGACTATTTGCTTAGGCTCGGGGATTGGGCCTAGATCTAAAGGCCACCAGTCAGGAGCCCAGCTGATCTTAGCCTCACCGAAAAGCATAACCTCTGTCTTTGAAACATTGCACTGCAACATATTCAAAGACATCCACTGGGAAACTGCTCTCATCCCCTTAGAGAAAGAATGTAATACCTCTGGAGGAAGATGGTCAAAGGGAAAGAGCAGCTGGGTATCGTCAGCATATGACACTGGGCAAAAACCAAAGGCTCTCAGGATATTAGCCAGGGGGGCCACATAGATGTTGAATAAAGTAGGGCTCAAACAGGAGTCCTGTGGCACCCCCTTAGTAATCCTGGTCTCCTCGGATCGGAAATTGCCCATGGTGACACATTGGGTCCGATCCGAAAGAAAGCTCTTTAGCCAAGCCAATGCCATGCCCCCTAGTCCACTCCCAGTCAGACGCTGGACCAGAATCTCATGTGAGATGGTATCAAAAGCTGCCGATAGATCTAGCAGCACCAGGACAGCTGATGTTCCTTTGTCCTGGAGCATGCGTAGATCATCGGTAATCGACAGCAACGCTGTTTCCATGCTGTATTTTGGTCTAAAGCCCGACTGAGATGGATCTAGGGCACCAGTATGTTCCAGGTGATTGGACAAGTGCTTATTGACGTGCTTTTCTATGAGTTTTCCCATGAATGGTAAAAGGGAAATGGGTCTCAGATTGGTCATGTCAGCCCATGCAGTGGCGGTGTTCTTGCGAATGGGTCGCACTTGGGCTAACTTCCACTCCAGTAAGACACAGCCTGTGTCCAAGGAGAGGTTGACCAAACTTTGTATTTCTGGTGCTAATATGCTCCTCACTGAAACCATCACTCTCGGTGGAAGCTGGTCCATAGGACTCCCACTCTTTATAGTTGTAATGAGTCCCTCCACTTCAGCCAAAGTGATGTTAGAAAAGTTCGACAGAGTGGAAGCGATGATCTTTTTACTCGCTGGGACGACAGTGGGAAGAGTAACATGTCCAATGGAAGCAATGGAGGCATGAATCTTCTCATAGATGGTTTCAATCTTGTTCGTAAAGAAACAGGAAATATCATTGCAAAGTTGTTGAGATGAAGTGTCAACACTCTCACACGCTGCCGGCTTCAAGAAGGAGTTCAGTATTTGGTAAAGCATCCTCGGCGCATTTCCTACCGCCTCTAACTGTGAGGTAATATGCTGTTTGCGAGCTGTTCGAATAGCTTTGTGATATGATTTTAATGCCCTCTGATACTCCAATTTATCTGACTCCAGATGAGATCTACGCCAGGTTTTCTCTAATTTTCTTGTTCTACGCTTCATAGACCTCAGGTCCTCTGAAAACCACACCTCCTGATTTTTCGTCGGGCGGGTCTTAAAGGTTTTCATAGGAACTATGTGCTCAATGGCAATGGTTACTGCCTTTTCATATCTTTCTAGCGCCACATCAATGTTATTGGTTGTGGCATAATCTTGGATAGAGAAGGCATCCCTAAAAGGTTCATTGGTTATCTTGTGCCATTGTCTCGGTTTCATGGGGATCTGAATAGATCTCTTGGGAGTTGGTCCTATCTCAGGAATATAAAATTCTATAGTAAAATGGTCCGTCCATAGATTTACAATAGGGGCAGAACACTCAACTCCAAGGAGCCTGGACAAGATGAGGTCCAGAGTATGTCCGGCCCTATGAGTGGGTCCTTTATTACGTAGCAAAAATCCCAATGAAAAGAGATCATTTAGGAAGTCCTGAGTCTCTTTTTCCTCCTTTAGCTCTGCGTGTATATTAAAATCCCCCAATAATAAAAAGTCTTTCTCGACATTAACATGGGGGGCCAATAATTCCATCAAAGTGTTGGAAAAATTGTTCATAGGTCCAGGAGGCCGATAGACCAAAGCACCGTTCATAAAACATTTAGGCGAGGTACTGATTTTAAAAACCAACATCTCCATCTCTGCTGAGCAATATTGCTCGAGAGTGGAGACCATGATATTGTCTTTATGCACGATGGCAAGGCCACCTCCCTTTTTTATGGGTCTGTCCTGACAGATAATTTTGTATCCCACCGGTATTCCCAAGGTAATAGTAGGTGCAGTGTGGGGTTTTAACCAAGTTTCAGTAAAGAAACATAGGTCAGGTTCAGCCTCCGAGATAAGATCCCATATCTGCATGTGATGTTTAGGCAGTGATCTAATGTTACATAGGAGGCATTTATTACGGGAACCGGTGTTGATAGGGGCAGGGGAAGCGGGCGTGACTAATTGCTCCAGCGGGAGCGGTGCATTCATACTCTGAAAGCGGCAATTTTTACATGAGAAGGGGCCTTCTAGAAATTGAACTTGGTTGCACACACAGTCTCCACAAATGGGTGTTTGTACATGGCGTAGTTCGGCAGCAGTGTATGATATCTTGTGCATGATGTTATCACTTACTGGTGCAGGGATCACCATCCTGGCCCCTGGCCCCGTCCTGTCACGGACGGGCACAGACGGGCTTCTCTCTGGCGCCTCTCCGGCGCTTCACTGCGCGCGACCGCTGCGCGCTCAAGGTGACGAGAGGGCTAAATAGGCCCTCCCACCCTCAACTGGACGGCTAACCGCCTCGGCGGAAGTGTAGGCGGCGAGTATTTCCTGTCCCACAGCCTATCGGTGAGTGCGTGTCAGTGAGCAATTTCAGTTTCTAAATAACAAACAGCTTAAAACGCTGACGCATCAACATGAAATTAAGTGTGCCTCAGAAATCAACACTCTGAAATCAACACATCCGGTGTCATATATAGCCCCAATTTTAAAACACTAAAATCGCTAAAGTTCTCGAGTAACAGATTTAAAAGCACAGTTTGTAAAAACACAGTTTGTAGTGTTGGAGCAATTCGACTAGCGTCAAGCAGTGTAAGAGAGCACTGCCACTGCCCCCTCTTACCACATAAAACTGTACCTCGCTCCTGTGACCTCGAGGGCACATCCTAGCTACCTAATCCTTAGAACACTGCTGAAAAACGATTTTTTCGGTCCACAGCCCCAAAAAGAATTGACAAGAAACAACCTCACCACTACTATATCCGGAATAATTACACTTTCCCTATATTAACAGATGAACATTCTGTATCCTTACTATTTTCAACCTGCATGCAGTGCAGTGGTACAAATAATGGTGATCTTCTGAAGACTTTATACATAATCACAATTCGGGCTTCACCAATCATTTCAAGTGGTGCTCTGCATTACAGCTATAAATACAGTAGTCACTACTACCACATATTTTCTTCTATATCTAGTGCTGAAGAGTGGCCGAAAGAGGGTAACCTAGCATTAAGATCAAAGCCAATAAAAAGAAGAAAGGTAGGCAAAGAAAAGATCAAACCGAGACGATTGGTAATTGATGTACAGGTGATGGATTACAAATGTACAGAAGAGCACAATTTCCTTATACATCACACAAACACTTTAATTTACTTAAACTAGATAGCTATTGTATGAGTGCTTAATGAAAACTGCACATTTATTGAACTCTGGCAGTATTAAATAATTATTTGAATAACTTTTCAATCGGCCCTCTCCATAAGCAAACAGCGTGCTACATTGGTTTTTGGGCCTCCAAACAATACTTGATCGTGTCAATCTAGCCACCCCATCACGCCTTTAACAACAGATTCGAACAGCTTTTAATCACCTGATTAATTGTTGGCGATAGTCCCCTCTATGTCCCTCTTTCATTTTACACTTGACAGATTTGTCACATTTCTTATCTAGCAATGGTTGTACTAAAAATAAAAATGAAACCTGGCAAAAAAAGCTCAAACCCACCCACGCAGAACTGTACAAGGGAGTTTAGTGGGTGTTGGGTAATAGGATGGAAGGGAGTAATTAAAAAATGGGTCTTAAAGGTGCACAAAATTTCAACTTTAACGACAAAGCATTTTGTAGACTATTGAGGTATATTTACGAGAGATAATCGCCACAAGAACATCACTTTTTGTGACGTTCAGGTGGCGATAAGCCCTTTGCCTAGAAAGTCGCCTAACAGCTAGAGCGGTCGACCTCGAAGCTGGGGAACCGGGTTCAAGTCTTGGTAGGGATGTTCAACATCCTGTGATTCTGGGCAGATCACTTGATCTCTCTCCGTGCCTAACAATAAAATAAATGTGTCCGTCTGTAACGCATCTGATCCTCATGCAAAGCACTCTGATACCTTTGGATTAAGTTTGCGCTATATAAAACTTCCACATAAAAACATACATTTTTTTTTACAAGGCAGCGTTAGGCCACTTAACGTGGCTTAACATCACTTTGTGAATAAGGCCCCCCTTCCATTCAGCACTTAGCATGAAAGGGGAGGGTAATGGGTGTTGCGGTGGGCCTTCCCCCGCAACACCCATTGCTTTTTGACGCTGCCCCCTACTTACAAGGGTGGCGTAAGTAGGCGGCAGCGGCAAAAATAAGAACAGGGAAAACCTGGTCTTAACCTGGCGAAGTGAGGAGAAATGATTTTGCCTCTCATTTGCCGTTTCTATATGTGTTGCATTCTGAGCACACATAGAAACAGCAAATTGCCACTAGTGATTGTTCATGTGCAGTAAGGTGTCCCTTCCTGCAGCTAATCATGAAAAAATTACAAGTTGCAACTTTCTATGTGTGCTGCATAAAGCAGCACATATAGAAGTTATAAATCACCATTAGTGATTGTTTGTGTGCAGGAAGGGACACCTCACTGCACATGAACAATGTTAGGTTATGTTATGTTACATTAGGATTTATATAGCGCAACATACACCGACAGGATCCTTGGCGCTAAGAGGTGCGTGGCGAATGCAGTGTTATGCCAGAGACAGCTAGTTGTAGGCCATGGTGAAGAGCCAAGTCTGCAACAGCTTCCTGAACCACAGGTAGTCTTCTTCACGCCTGAGAGGAGCAGGAAAGGAGTTCCAGATCTTGGGACCCAGGAAAGAGGACCTGGTCCCACCAAGACGTTTGCAACGGATTCTAGGTATCCTCAAGAGGTTCTGGTGTGATCTCCGAATGCGCTTAGGTAGATATTTATTGATCAAAGATACCATAAAGCTAGGACCAATGTTTTGGGTGGCTTTAAAGAGAGTGCAACCTGCCTTAAACAAGGCTCGTTGTTCCACTGGAAGCCAATGAAGATCTCTAAGCAAAGGGGTGATGTGGCAACGCCTATCCTTAAGAAAGATGATTCTGGCCACTTGGTTCTGAATCATCTGTAAGCGATGTTTCTGGAATTGCGGATGTCCAATGTATAGGAGAAGTGTGGCTCAGTGGTTAGAGGCGGCAGACCCGGAAGCTGAGATCGACCGTGGACCAGGGTTCGATTCCCCGCCTCGGGCTCAAAAATTCCACGGACTCGACAATTCTCGCTCTGGTGCCTACTCAACTCACGGGGTCACACTCTGCGACTCTGGGCAATAGCTTGCTTAATCTCCACTACGGCCCCTCGCGGCGGGATGCCTGGCTTTCACCTTGTGGACACCCTGCCGGGGTTTCTCACAGGGGAATACCAGGACGGGTTCCCTAAGCAAGCGCCGGGACGCTTACGGGCAACTGTGCGCTTTACAAATCCAACACATTTCCGTAATCGATTTTAGAGAGGATAAGAGCGATGGCAATTTGAGTTATAGCTTCCTTGTTGACGAAACGTCTGATTTTGCGCAATTTGCGCAATTGGGCAAAGCACGCCGAAGTCACTGAGCCAATTTGAGTGCACATAGAAAGGTCGGCATCGATATGCAGACCAAGGCTTTTTATAGTCGATTTAGGAGTGGGTGCCTCACCTAGCTCAGGGGGCCATTGGGATGGGGTCCAATATTCAGGTTTACTGTGGGGGACAATGATCTCAATTTTTTCTGAGTTTAGCTTTAGATGATTTTTATTCATCCAAGTTTTGACATATATCATGGATTTTTTAACAAAGTTCTTACAGTCCACCGAGTTGTCAAGGGTGAAAATAAGCTGCATGTCATCTGCATAGTTAAAGATTTTAACACCCATCTGACGTAGACCTGAGATCAAGGGGCGAATATAGATATTAAACAAAATGGGTGAAAGAGAGAAGCCCTGGGGGACACCACAGTTTAAGTCTACCATTGTGTACTTAAAGGGGGATAACCATACAGACTGTTTGCGGGCTTCTAAAAAGGAGCTGAACCACGTACGGGCAGAACCCCCGAGACCTGCTGTGGCGATACGCTCCAACAGAATGTTATGATTCACGGTATCAAACGCCGCAGACAGGTCAAGGAGGATTAGGGCAGAAGTATGCCCTATGTCTGCCTGGCCTTTAAGATCGTCCAGTACTGAAAGGATCACTGCTTCAGTAGAGTGGGCTGGCCGAAAGCCAGCCTGATAGTTATCCAAAAATGTTGTCCTTTCCAGAAAAGAGCTAAGGCAAGTGGCCACGTGAGTTTCCAATATTTTTGCTGGAAAAGGTAGGAGAGAAATGGGTCTATAATTCTCTAATTTATTCGGGTCTATACCTTGCTTTTTCTGAAGTGGAACTATCACTGCTTCTTTGAAAGCCAGTGGGACAATACCAAGGGAGAGTGAATGGTTCATGAACTTGATAAAAATATCAGGGATGGCGTGATAAATTGCTTTAGAGATGGAGGTAGGACAATCCTCCTTAGGAGAACCTGATTTGACCTTAACTACTAGATCCAGGAAGCATTCTTTGTTCATCTGGGGAAGGGAGTTGAGAACACAGGCGTTAGGGGTGACCATATTGCTACGGGGACTACCATTGATGGTGGTGATGGAATTTTGGATTTTCTTTATTTTATCTAGAAAGAAGAGATTTAGGTTATTACAAAGCAATTGACAATCATTCCTGCAACACAGGCACCCTTGCACTATGGTGTATGGGTGCCTGCATTAGCACTAGGGAGCTTAATTTAGCACCAGAGCTACAGGAAAGGCAGGGGTGCGCTGCATTCTTGTAAATACGGTGCATCGCTGCCTTTTTAGAATGGCGGAGTGCTGCATTAGCAATTTTGGCTTAATACCACGCTCAGCCATTCTTTTGTAAATATGCCCCTAAATGTCCTAAATTTACTCCCCTAACTTGCATTTCAAATGGAAATGTCAGAATAACCAGCCCGACCCCGCGTCTAGCACTTCTCTGTTTCTAGGAGACAAAAGCACAGCAAAAAAGAGCTCAGTTCTGGTTGGCAAGGTGACAAAAACTGAGAAACACAAGTAGTCTTGAATGTTGAAGTTAAAATACAAGCCAGGACTTCTTTCATACAAGCATGGTGAAGGTGGGAATGATTTTCCTTCAACATATAGATATTCATGGACGTAATATGTGTGTGTACAGCTGACCTGTAAAAAGACTGGCCATGTTTTTTTTTGTGTGAAGAAATTACGTTTTATATAGGAATAGAATATATGATATTTTGGGTGTATGTGGGTTATCATCACCCCCAATACGGTCAACAACAAAAAGGCACCTAAGCCTGTAGAGAGCACAACATACTGTTTTCCATTTTAGTACTACAGGGCCCATTTTCCAAACTTTCCCATTTGAGTACTGAAGTGCACGCAATTTTAGATGTTCAGTAATAGGTACAAAGGGCCCAGATGTGTTAGCAATACAACCCTGATCTATTGTACAAGTAATATGTTCCTATAGCCCTAGCCCAAATATTGTTCAGTTTAGGAAAATATATGACAAAACTACAGGCTTCCTTTGTAGAGGAGGGTAGGGCACTGGTTCATAATATTTACTACCCTATCCTAAGATCTTCAAATGGCACATAGCATATGGAGAGGTTTCATTCTAACCTACAAAAAGGGTTTCAAATTGGTAATCAAATCAATATGGTTGTATGACATAATATAGAGAACAGGGAAATACTGACCTACTCAAATATAGCGCAAAATATTAGGAACCAAAATATTGCGTTCATATATTTTGTAAATAAACTGCAGAAATATCAAGCCAAAAATAGCGTGGCCCAGAATATCATCACAAAACATTACTTCGATTGAACTATATATAGCCTTATTATGGCATTTCATATAACAGTTTAAATTAATAAAAGTAAATAAATAAATATAATAAAAAACATAAAATGCAATTAAAACTAAAATATATATGTAAACATTGAAAACATTATTTAAACAAAAGTAAACAATGTTAATATTACTATTACCAATAAAAAAGACATATATATGTCAAATCCCTCTCATCATACTTAAGGGATACATCTGATTTCATCCGCCTCATTGCTGACATACCCTGGGAACCAGATATACTGATGACAGTATTGGATGTGACAGGACTCTACACATGTATAGCACATAATCATGGCATGCAGTATTTCTTAAAAACTCGCTCTCTGAAATACATGAAACATAACTGCATGTTGGTTGAATTCTTACATTTCTGCCTGCACAATAACATATTTTTGTTCCAGAAACAATACTACAGACAAAAGAGAGGGACAGCGATGGGCACCTGCTTCGCCCCCAGCTACGCGAACCTCTTCGTGGGCTGGTGGGAGAAGCAGGTGGCCTGGTCTGATGACAATCAGAGATGGGTCGCGTCAATTATCGGGTGGCATCGATATATTGACGATTTGTTCATTTTCTGGAAAGGCTCAAAGACAGAGGCTGAATTGTTTATTCAAACCTTAAACAAAAATGATCTCAATTTGCACCTCAGTGGCACTATCAGCAGTCTTGAGGTAGACTTTCTTGATCTCAAAGTCTTCATTAAGGATGGAAGAATTTGCACCTCTCTTTTCCGTAAGGCTACAGCCGGAAACTCCACCTTAGAAGCCAGCAGCTGCCATCCCAAACCCCTAAAGAACAGTATACCCTTTGGTGAACTGTTACGTCTCAAGAGAAATTGTACACTTACAGAGGATTTTGAGAGAGCTGCAGAAGACTCAATGGCAAGGTTTAGACTGAGATATACAATTGTGCTCTCGCTACTACATGAAAGTATCACAAACAGTACATTGACTGATAAGTATTTAAGGAGACAGAAGCAGATTCTTTGGTGTGTTCTTGATACAGCAAGAAGATGGTTTATTCTCTCCAGACTCAAGAATTGTTACGCAAAGCCGACACGTGTTTCGTCGTGTACAGTTGAGTCAACACGACTCTTCAGGGCTTGGAGATTGGTACGTTCGTGGTACTTGGCATTAGGTCTGGGCCAATATCCATGTATTGGACATTACTTGTCGGAGAGAGACACTGATTTAATTCAAATGTGACTACACAGAAACGGTCTGTCCCTTTAGGATAGTCACGTAGAAAGTACTTATGAAATGGCAATCTGCCGTGTAGAATATCAGAAGTCTTCGTATTAGTCCACTCTGACTCCTGGTGTGTCAGGAGGTAGCCGGGAGGGGATCCGTCTGGTATGGGGCTCGCTAGAGACGGGTGCGTCTCTAAAGATGCGGTGCGCTGTCTATTGGTATCCCTCCTCCTATGGTTCCCGGTCGCCGTCTCTCTGTACGGACGACGGCAGACTGAGAGGTTACACTGACAACACACTCAAAAACGCATATGACAGAGTGCGTCTAATTCCCAGAGCAAGTCTGTTCAAGAACTCCAGTGAGAGTAAAGTTGGTGAAGACATAACACCACGCTTCATCACAACTTTTTCCAATGACTCCTCATTGATTCATAACATCATTAGTCGCCATTGGAATATTCTTAAAACAGACAGTGTAGTTGGCAAACAATTATCATCCCATCCTAAAATTACCTACAGGAGAAACAGATCCTTAAAAGACACTCTAATACATAGTCACTTTGATGCCATCCCGAGATCACCACGACTGGGACACCTGACTGAGTTTTTCCCTTGCCAAAACTGTAAGGCCTGTCAGTCAAGTGGAAAAATCACCTCATATGAAATCCCTGATACTGGATTAGTGAGAAAAATTACTAAATTTCTCACTTGTACAAGCCCGTACTGTGTATATCGACTTGAATGCCCCTGTAAACTATATTACATTGGGAGCTCTATTCATCCAGTCAAAAAGCGAATCTTAGAACACGCTAGGGCAATAGAACACAACAACCCAAACTACCCTGTTGCAAGACACTTTGCACTTAAACACAAGAGTGACCGTAATCTCCTCAAATCCCATTGTCTGGATCAAATCCCCCCCAAAGATCGTGGCGGGAACAGAGAGGCACAAATGAGAAAACTTGAGTCTAGGTTCCGAACTAAGTCTCCATTTGGATTAAACACAGGGGAAGAATTGGCCAGTCATCTTGGCTAACTTTGAAGTAGAACTGTAACCAGTATTCCCCTCTTGTGTTTTCCTTGTTGCTGATCATTAATTATCCTAACAGGATTACCATTGATTAATCATGTACATATTTCTTGTTTAATTTGCTTTATCAGCCCATAAAGGGCTTAATAACGTCTGTTTGCACAACATGGTCACTAATGTTGGTTTTATATTGACCACTACAAAATGGCCGCTATGTTGATTAGATATTTGTAGTCTCTCCTTTGTGTTTATGTAACAACTGATTGACGTCAACAAAATAACTTTATTTAAATCTCAATGAACTGTGTTTTGAGTAACAGCAGACTAAGGCGAGATGCCGAAACGCGTCCTGTTTAATCTGATTGTGTAATAAACCTTTGAATCCTGGATGTTGAGTTGTGGAGTGCCGTCCATTCTTTTGCCGCAGTAAAGGAATTTGGAGCGTATATATATATATACCCGTGATCTGTTGGGGAGATCCCACTCCCCGGGGCCCAACCAACCCCAATTCACTTTTGGTTACTTCTATTTGCTAACTTCTTTTAATTTTTTTTTTTTTCGCACATCACACTCCCACCCACCACTGTACCCTTCTCAGTAGAGCATCAAGAGGGTTGTAAATAGCTAGTATAGGGGTCACTTTTTTGCACAACTCTGGCGTTGGGACAAGGCTTGTTCCAGAGCCGTGGAATCATTCCTTTAAGTTTTATTTAGAAACACCTCCCTTTGCACTTCTCCCTGCGAACATGGACCTTATTTTGATTCTGTGAATATATACCAGCAATGTTAACTCAACCTGATGTCTGTCAGGTGAATGTGTGTATTTGCCGAAACAGGATCATCATTTGTTGTTATTACTGTTTAGCCACTCGGCCTAGATTGCCATTCACTTCTTTACTCCTCCCTGAAAATACCTACAAAAGGCCACTTGGCCCGCACCATTAATTACAGTGATGCTTACATGCTCTATATATTTTTTTAAAAATGTTTAAATGTCTATTCATACAAGAATACCTTATCTGGTTTCAGGGCATTTAATTACTGGGATGCAGTCATTTCTTGATATTATGTTCACAACATGCATTACTTGAACTAAGAAACAATGTAGTCTGTTTTCCAGCTCAATTGTAGTTTTTCTCGGACAATGGTCCCTTTATTGTGCACTTTAAAATGGTGGTTGCAACTGTATGCGTTTGGCTAACGAGAAAGACCGCCTGGTCGAAACGCGTCGCCAATAAATACAATTCCATACCGTACACGGATCCTGGAGTGCGAGTCTTTGTTTTTCCCGGTGAATGCTACCGGGATTCCTTTCGCATATATATATAAATATATATATATGGTGACAGCGGAGGAGGCGATGACGGCACTCCAGAATGTGCCGACTCCGACCCTGCCGCAGGAAGCAGTAGATGAGTTAGAGGCAGACCTATCACTGGAGGAGATACAGATAGCCATCAATGCGCTTCATACCGGCAAAGCGCTGGGCCCCAATGGGATCCCTATTGAATGGTTTCAGACAATGTCAGACACGCTGAGTGAACCCCTACTGGCCATGTACACGGAAAGTCTTGTGAGGGGGGCCCTACCTCTTGATCAGCGGATGGCGACCATTGTGGCTATTCCAAAACCGGGCAAGCCGCCCACTGAGTGTGCGTCGTACCGCACGATCTCTCTTCTCAATGCCGAAGCAAAAATGTTGGCGAAACTACTGGCTACCAGGCTGATGCTTCACCTCGCACAATTTATTCATCCGGATCAATCGGGCTTTATGCCACATAGAAGCACGGCGTTGAACCTTCGAAGAGTGCACGGGGCAGTCGCGCGAGCCTCCTTGTTGACAGAGCCGGCAGCCATACTATCGTTAGATGCCAGGATGGCGTTTGACATGGTGGAATGGCAATATCTCTTTGCAGTGCTGGCCCACATGGGCTTCGGCACTAAGTTTATTTCCTGGATACGGCTTCTATACACGAGTCCGGTGGCACACGTAGCGGCAAACGGCCACATCTCCCGTGAGATCCCGCTGGCTAGGGGGACGCGGCAGGGATGCCCGCTCTCTCCCCTATTGTTCGCCTTAGTCCTGGAGCCCCTGGCCGCTGTCATTAGAGCTACCCCGTTGTTAAGAGGAATACGCTGGGGAGACAACTGGGAAGATAGAGTCTCCCTTTATGCTGATGACATGCTAATTTATTTGTCGGACCCAGAGAGAGGCATCCCGGTGCTGTTGGCACTGTGTGATACACACGGGCGACACTCTGGATATACGATAAACTGGACAAAGTCGGTCATCTACGAATTGAAGTGTCCTTTTCCGGACCTTCCCAGCGATTGCCCATTGACGGTAGCAGACACCTTCTTCAAGTACCTGGGAATAAATGTCACTCGCGACACTGCGGTCTTTATCGAGCAGAACTTAATACCGCCACTCACTCGTCTGAGAGCTGATGTGAGACATTGGAAGGCCCTCCCTCTGACGCTGCTGGGGCGAGCGGCGCTGTTTTAAATGATGGCGCTGCCACGCCTTCTTTATGTATTGGAAAATACACCAATCTTGGTGCCGCCCTCCTATTTCCAGAAGGTGACAGCGGTGGTGACGGGCCTGCTGTGGGGGGAGCGCCCGGCTCGGGTAGCACATTTGAAACTCAACCGAGGCTGGTATGATGGTGGAATAGCCCTGCCTAATATACAACTATACTATTGGGCGGCACAGCTTAAAGTGATAAATTATTGGCTTCACGCCCCACAAGACGACCCGGCTTATCTAGCAGACAGAGCGCAATTGGGTACACGCAGCCTGCTGGCCCCGCTGTATCACAAGGGTCTTGCAGCGAAGTTAACGGGCCCGACCAAGCACACTGTGGCACTATGGCATAGGGCGCAGGCGAGACTTAAATGAGGAGGTGTCATAACAAAACTTACACCTCTGTGGGACACTAAGGCGCCTGGTTGCTTGAGACATAGCAAGGGTTTTACTCAATGGGACAACATAGGAATCTCCACGGTAGGAGACATGTGGACAAAAGACGGGGTGGTCCCTTTCTCGCACCTACAATAGCAGTACGACTTAGGTCTTAACGAAACCTACTGGTATATACAGATACGACATGCACTGATGGTGGCTATTGAGCCAGGAACAGAGGTCCCGGAGTCCTCCCCGTTGGAGGATCGCCTGCTCACTGACTTTATGCAGACCGGCGCCACGTCCCTCACGTACCGAAAACTGATGAATAACCTGCCAGACCCCTTACTTAAACTAAAAGAGAAGTGGGAGGGTGAACTAGGTGCTATGGATGAGACGGATTGGAATGCTGCAATGGCATCCCCAAAGGAAGCAGGCATTTCGGCTCGATTCCGGTTGGTACAATTTAAAATATTACACCAGGTTTACTATACTAGGACCACCCTACACAAACTACACAGGGCAGAACACCCGAATTGCCTCAGGGGCTGTGGGGAGGAGGGGACATTGCTACATACACTCTGGGACTGCCCGATTATTACTGAATATTGGCGGCAAATAATGCGCACCATTTCCCAGACTCTGGAGCTTTCACTTACACCGGACCCGCGTGTGTGTTTGTTGAATGTGTGGGGGCAGAATGATCTGACACGCCAGGGACAGCAATGGGCAATAGTGGGTATCATGGTTGCCAAACGGGATATAGCGCAGAAATGGGGGGTGGCAGAAACGCCGACCTTGGCACAGTGGTGCAGGAACATGGATAGGATTCTGGTGGTTGAACGAGCAGTGTATAAAATGAGAGCTAACCCTCGCAAATGGAATAAGATCTGGCAGCCTTGGAACAGCTATCGGGGGGACCTGTGCGAGCCTTTACCCGAGGGGGACATTGATAGTTCCGAGGAGGAGGTGGACTGAACGACCCAATTCATGATCACCGGACCTGGCTGTGGGAGGGATCACGGAGCAAGCATGGTTGTTCGAGTCGTTAGAAACTTGGGGACTAGGAAAGGACATGGTGAGCGCCTGGAATGACCTAGTAGCGTGGAAAACCAGATAAATGTTGATAAGTTGAGTATTGGGTACCGATCCTATCGAGTCACGAATTGAGTTATGGTTATAAAATAAAAAGTAAGACAGATTCAGATTCTTCTAAACTCATTAGCGTGCTTTTTACAAACTTGTCAATAAATTGCTGCCGGACCGAAGGTTGTCGGCTGAAGAGCTGTGTAACTATTATTTTGAATTATCACTGTGTATGGCAGCCGGCCTCCGGGTTGTAGGCGGAATGCTGTGTATATTTGGCAAATGTCAATAAAAGTCTTACGACCAAAAAAATAATAATAATAATAAAATAAAATAATATATATATATGACTAAAGGAAAAGGTTGTCTTGGTCAAACAAAGTATGTAGAAGAATGCAACTGGAATCAGCCTGTTGACCAAGCAAAATCAAGGTCAGAGGGAGGATTTGGAGAGGATCGAGAATTCCTCTAGGAGGAATAACCTCCAGATCCTAAATGTCCCAGTGGCAGAGGAAGGTAGTGACAGTAAGACCTTTATCATTGCATTAATATGGGACACAGTTCTCAAAGATAGACCTGATATTAACCTCGAACAGGAGCCCCAGAGAGCACACAGGGATCCATTTAAAAGAAATCTGAAGCACCAAAAACTCAAGAAGATCTTCGTAAATTTTCTCTCTGAGGCAGTGAAAGAGGTCATCTTGGGCATTGCTTTGAAGTGTAGATTTCTCCCTGTCAAAGGTTATTCGTTCACTGTTAGGTCCCATGCATGTAAGGCTATAGACCAGGGTAAGTAGTAGCTCAGTAGGAGAATGGAAGAGCTTAACAAAGTGGGGGCCAGAGTTCAACTAACATTCTCAGCGATGCTACACATTATGAGGCACAATCAGATGTATAACTATCATACTTTGGAAGATGTGAACACGCTGATTGACTCCATCAAAAGGGGTCCAAATTCATGAGGTTTTTCCCTATTGAGGTCAGGATTCATGTAGAGTCGGGGTGGGGGGAGTGCACATTGCGGTCTAGTTTATAGTTTTGTTCATACCATTTCCTCCGAAGGATGTTCTTTGGCATTCCAACCAGAAGTGGAAGGGTTCCCCTAGGTGAGGTCTGGGAGAGGGGGCACTGGGGGGGGGGGGGGGGAGCAGTTGGCGAGAAAATAAATGTCCTCAAGATCACCAAGCTGCTGTTTTCGAATCACTTATATCAATATAAATTATATTACAGGAAGAAGGAGTGGAGGTCCTTAGAAATTAAAAGAGGGTAGGCAAAGAGATGCGCTTTTTACCTTGGAATGTTAATGGCCTCAGGCCAAAAGGGAAGCAGAGTTTGGTGCTTTGGTATGTTGAAGAAAGTATGGCCCATGTCATAAGCCTGCAGGAGACCCATTTAACAGTATTTGAGAGTAGAGACTTCTTTTCGAAATATAGGTGGATTGAAGATTATGTAGAATTGGATCAAGCTGAGTATTGCACAGGGGATGCAATTCATTTGAGGAAAGAAGCAGGGATGAAGGTGTTGCGCTAAAAAAACGATCGCTCAGGTAGGTTGGTATTGGCAGTTATGAGATGTTCTGATCACAAATTCATATGTGCGGGCTTTTATGGCCCCAAAAAACGATGATCTTTCGTCACCGGAATGCAACCTTGTGGAGTCCTCCTTACCGGTGGTCCTGGGGTGCGATTTCAACACTGTTAGATATCAGTCTCAATATATCTCCCAGGAGAGATTGTATCCATACACCCAAGACTAGGCAGGCTCTAAAAAGTGTTCTACAGGATTTGGGCTTGGTGGATGTGTGGCACAACCAAATAGGTCAGAGAAGGGGGCATACATTCTCAATAGATCTCCCAGGAGAGATTGTATCGACACACCCATGATTAAGCAGACTCTAAAAAGTGTTCTACAGGATTTGGGTTTGGTGGATGTGTGGCACAACCAAATAGGTCAGAGAAGGGGGCATACATTCCACAGCAAGAAATATGGCAATTTCTCAAGGCTCGACTATTTCTTTGTGAATAGTGCCATAGCATTAAAGGTTAAAAGTGATCAACTACCTGCCAGGGCATATCTTCGATCATTCAGCTGTGACTATGCTTTTTCAGTGTCCTGGTTATGGGCAGAATTCTCGGTGGACAGTCATTCAAGTCCTTTGTTTGGATGCAGGAGTTGGATTGGCTTTGAAAAAAGCTAGTGGTGATTTTTTTATTGCTAACATAGGATCTGCCTTCCCTGCTATAGTCTGGGATACTTTTAAAGCCTTCATAGGTGGGGTCTTGCGAAGTCAAACTTATTTGAAAAATAAATCTGAGAGGGCTTTGTTTTGGGACACTGGAGACTACCACGAAGGCTCAAAACGTTCCTCTGGGTAGGGATCAAGCACTGAAGAGTTTGGAAGAGGCGCAGCTTAATTTTAAAATCAAGCTGAATAAAAAGTGCAGGGAGAAGTGGCAGGCCAAGTGTGAATCTTTCTGATTATGGGGAACGATCGGGATCACTCTTGGCATGGAAGGTGAGATCAGAGAGGTCTAGGAATAACATCAAGGAGCTGATTATTAATTCCTTGGCGGACAATTCCAAAAAGTCAGGAGAAATGCAGGAACACCAGGTCTCCCTATTCTCAGCGCTATATACAGAGGAGGTCTATCCAGACCTTGATAGGCTCAGGGAATGGTTGAGGGACAGGGACCTTCCTGGGCTCATGGAGTTGTGACAGAGTCCCCTGAGGTGCAGATCACTGAGGCAGAAATTTGGGAGCACCTGAAACATGTTAAAAATGGGAAGTTGGAGGGCCAAGGCTTTCGACCGAGTATACTGGGCTTATCTCTAGGGGGTCTTGGCAGTACTAGTTTTCAGCCCGTGTTTTATATCGACCCTCCAGAGATTACATGGAAACTCGTCTGCCCGAATCCTATTTAATGGGTCCTTGACTAATGCTTTCAGAATCTGTAGAGGCAAAAGGCAGGGTTGTCCTCTTTCTCCCCTTCTATTTGACATCTATATCAAACCGTTTGCCCAGTTACTCAAAAGGGATCAACAGGCAAATCCCCTTTTCCTCGCAGCACTATATGAACAAGATAGCGCTCTATGCCGATGACCTTATAATATACACATCAGACCTGCCCAGACTAACCCTAGGGTAGAAAAGCTAGTTGAGGAGTTTGGGGCTCTTTCATGATACTCCACGAATATTGCTAAATCAGAGATTGGGATGACGAGGTTGAGACTGAGATAAATACTTGGGCTTTTCCATATTTTATTCATTGGAGGTAGTCCCGACACATAATCTAGGGAGGGTGGTAAAGTAGATCGATCTCTTGCTTACTATTTTGAGGAATTTACCCCTGACAGGTTATAGTCAAGTGAACTTGATTAAAATGTCGTTACTCCCTAAGTTGACATATCTCTTTAACTGTATCCCACTCACGTTTCCTAGATCAGCTATTACTAAAATACAGAGGAAAATAACAAGTTTCATCTGGGCTACTGGAGAAGCTAGGCTCTCCTGGAAAAATGTGAGGAGAAAGGTTGAAAAGAGGGGGTCTGACATTGCCAGACTTGAGTTTTTATTGTATGGCTTTCCAATTCAAGAACTGTTGAATGCTTCTTGGGACTTCGGATAGTTCAACCTGGGGTGAGATACTAGTAGAAATTATCACAGAGCTGGGACTATAGATTTCCTTTAAGTTCGGGGCCCCATATTAAAAAAAAAAAAGGTTTGATTGAAAGTTTTAAAGGCGAAATACCTTTGGTAAACAGTCATGAAGACTCTGAGTATTAGTTACTATTCAGATTTTTCACAACTTTGGGACTCCCTTGACATCCCCGAGTGTTTGTTGGAAGGATTAAGTTATTCCCCTAGGAAGGCTGAGATAACAACCTGAGGGGGACTGTTCACAGTGCAAGGGCTATTACCTTGGAAAGCACTTAAGACTACGACTGGGGGCTCCATATGAAGATTTAAATACTTGCAGCTCTCCTTTTGGTATACAAATGCTAATCAGGAGATCGGTGGAGCCTGGGAAGTTGAGTCACTCCTGCAAGATGTGTGGCCCAAGAACAAAGAGGTTTCATATGGTATTGGAAGCACTTGGATGCTGACAACAGAAGCCTGGAGGCACCATAGGTGGTTTGACAGGAGATGATCCCAGAGTCTGAGCTATGACATCTGTGGCAAGTATCCTTAAAATTCCTGCTCTCTACGGTTAAGCTGCTAATTTGAAAAGCAGGGGGGTGGAATTCCTATAGTTTGATGCCCAGGACATATTGTTTGGGGTAGAGACAACAAGATTTCATGTGTATTTTGTCCCTCGGACAATGAGGCCCAAACCCTTGCAGCACAAACCCTTTTGATGTCAGTTTACAGTACCACATTATGGATCAGGGAAGGGCATTGTTTGCAGCTAAGGTAATATCTGTGTTCCTATGTTAATGCTGTTCAAACTTGATATATGGTTCAGCAATGCAAAGACATTATTAGGGTGAGCGAAAAGTTGTATGCTCGGTCTGAAACTACTGACAGCTGTTCTAGTAAAAATATGTGTACACACGTTTTCAAAGTTCAGCAGTATGAGGCTATGTATTGTGCTCCCGGAATACTCTCTGATTAGATGCAAATATTTGCAGAAGCTTGAAAGCAAGATGGGCAATTCTTTGCTTTCAAAATAAAATGTTCACAAAAAAATGTAAAATTTTAGGTACCGTTTCTTTGCAGTATCATTTATAAAATGGGTTGATGCATGCTAATATTATCCCAAAAATATTCCTAATGAAAAATCGGTGTAACCAGTTTCTACATGATTATGGGAAACAAACATAAACAAGCAGTGGCTAAGTCAGTGCATCTGAAATTGGTGGTCAGCCTTTTGGCTTGTCAATGTGTCTTGTTTTGCCATGGTTTTTGTAAACTTTATTGGCGTGGGAGCTGCCGGGCCTTAATCATTATAAGAAGCATTGGTAAACATCAGAAAACATTTTTGTCTCAAAAGTACACAATATCACATTAGTTCCTGGCACTGAACAAATATACTTTCTATGCTGATATGCTCCTCGTGAAAGAGCACAGTGCTATCACTCATAGTGAAGCCAGCCGATAGATAGACAGAGAAACAGAATTTTGATAAACACAAAAGGTCTTGGTTAACGCCAGACCTAATTAGGGGCCCAATTATTAAAGAAATCTCAAAAGTGCACCAATGGTAAATGTCCTTAATTAGTGCCATTTAGTGCAGATTTATGGCTTCCATGAATGTACCTGAATTTACAGCAGTAGGTCAAGAAATCGTAGTCCTGGAAAATATAAGTGAACTGCATTTTAGCCAGAGCAAATATGCATTTTAGATTTGCTCATGTGAAAATTTGTTGAGAGTCTGCAAGTTCACTTCAGGAATACATTTCCAACCTTTCTCAGTATGGGAAAAGATTAGAGAAGAGCTGGTGAAAACCCTTAAACATGCAAGTTAGCAGGTTTGCACAGACTCAAAAGGGCATTTTAACCCTGGAACTATTGCTAGGGAGAGGTGTGGCGCCGCGGCCAGGGCGACTGACGCTGGAATCTGGGGATCAGGGTTCGATCCCCGGCTCCGGCGGCAGGTTAGCCCAGCACCATGTGACTCTGGGCAATAGCTTGCTTAATCTTCCCGACGGCCCCCAGCGCCTAGAGACCCTTACGGGTGATTGTGCACTTTACAAATGTGGATTATTATTATTATTATTATTATTATTATTATTGCTTACCACTACCTTCAGTCCCAGTATAAAGCACTGCAGAAAGGTGGCAAAATATGGGAATTGCTACATTTCATAATCTGAGAGGCTATATCAGAGCTCTTATATAATGAGAATGCTGCCATAATTTGTCACTGCACTACATGGCATGAAAGGGACACGTGGATTTTGTTGCAGGGTAAGTAAATTTATGAAGCATCCTGCCCCATGGACAAGTAGATATTTTATTAAATTCCACACCTCTGAAAAAGGAACCATTATTTCACCCTTAACAGAATATTTTGGACTCCCCCAAAGGTTTACAAGATTTGTACAGAACCCGGAACCCGGCTCCAAGAAGCAGAAGATGAGGCCACCTTGAAGCAAATGATGAATACGTTTGCCAACTGCCCCTCGATTAGCGGGAACCGGGAGATCGTGAGTCATATCATTGCGGAAATGTTAGGAGTTATAATCAAGCTGAGCTACATGCTGATGTTGTTTGGGGTACGTACTGCATTACACAGCCTCTTGGGTAGATCTTAGCAGTGTCTGCTGTTTTATTGATTGCTTCTTCCTAGAAGGGAGATCTGTAAACACTGGTTAGATCCATTACCTTCCTCCCCAGAGGACTTGCTAAAGTTCTCACATCGGACCTGCATACTGGATGACCCTGCAGATTGGATCTAGGGAGCATACCAGGCAGAACGGATGCTATTTAGGCTAATATTTTGAGGTAGAATGGCATGTTGGGCCCGGTAAATCGAGTAGACTCATGATTGCACCCAAGCACCAATGCGATATGGGTTTCTAGCCCAGTTTGGTATGGTGGTGGGGCAAACGCAAGTGCATTAGGCTGGAAGCCAGTCCCCTAATGTAGTATTGTTTAAGTTTGCAGCAGCTTTAGTGATATGAGGACCAAAAAATTGGTCAACTTTTATAAATACTTTCAAAAAAGTAGTAAAAACAAGTGTTCAGATATTACTGTTCGCACTCCGAAATGAGCAAAAGTAGGGACAGTCGTGGACTTTAGAGAGGTCAGATTCACTATTCATTCCTGCCCAACAAATTAAATGAATAAATACACATTTATATTCCTATTTTTTTAAAATAGAAAAATATTTTCTATTAAAACACTTTTCACCCTATTACACTAAAACAATTTACACCAACAATTAATAGAAATAAAAAAATCAAAATGATACAAAAATGCGACAAAATGAATATTACATTAAAAATGAAAGAAAATAAACAAAATCAATAGAGAAAATTTGCCCAATGAAAAACAAATGAACAAATAAATAAATAGCACAAATAATTAACAATTTATCAATAAATGTATTTATATAATTTTCAGTTAAAAATTCATTTTGAATAGAAAATAATGTATACAGTAAAAAAACTTCCCACACTAAGACCCATATAGGAAATTAACAATAATGTAATTAACAATTGTGTGGGCGTGGCCTTGCAGGCGTCCAAGATGGCCACCTAGCGCGAAGCTCTGACTGGCGGGGGAGATGAGGGCATGTGGAACTTGCCCTCACCCTCCTTAATCCATGTCCAGTAGACAGAAAGCAAGAGACTGACTGACCCTGCTGCAACTAGTGAGCTGACTACCACCTTCCCTGGGGGCCATAATCCTGCCTGCCATGGATGCAGCCTGTTTGGGAGAGTAGGCCTCAGAAGCCCTGTAGTGTCAGAGGCTGTAAGAGAGCCTAGGACCACTCTGCTTGCCAAGCTCACTGTGTTGGGTAGGATGCACTGCTAAAATATAGCAGCCCCACCCTCAATCCTGGTAACGTGGTTGACCCATCCGGAAGCTGGTGAGAGGGTCGCGCTGGTTGCGATTGAAGCTGTGCTGTATCGATATGCGGCAGGCGGGCTTGGCCGAATGTTGAAGTGCCCTGAGTTTCTGGCGGTAGTGGCCCCTGGAGGATCTCCTGGCTCTGCGTGAAGCCTGTATATCAACAGCAATGGCGGGTGCACTGTGTGCCCAGGAGATAGGAAGTGCACTATCTGGGGCTCCACCATAGTGTCGGCCATCTGGAGGTCCCACTTAATTTGATTCGCTTGTGCTGCCTTGCATGGGAGCAGAGGCGACTTTTTGGTCAGAGGGGATATCTTCTCCTGGGTCTTCTTAGTAGTACATGTTCTCAGCAAGGTCCAGTCCGCAAGGCAATATGAAAAGGCACTGGGAAGCACGCACATCTCTGTTAACCCTCAAAATTCAGTGAGGGAGCTACGCCGCCACCCTGTTTCTGAAGATCTCCTTCCTAATGCAGTTATATTGGTCCACTGAGTAGAGCAATACACTGAAAACAGATCCGGTATTCACCTGGGTAGTGCTACCAAGTCCTGTTTTTGTGACTCACCCTCTGTGCCAAGCCCCCTACATTTTCTTCCTGCCTAATTGTGTGAGGCCCATCATGCAGGCGTCCATCCCTGGGCTTACACTGTGAAAATATTAAGATGTTTGTTGACTCCTCCCTATAGCTGTACCTACATCTGCTTCTCCAAGAAATCCCCTCCAATGAGACCCTGAAAGGAGGCTCTGCAAATTACCTAGTGGAACCTAAATTGACCTTTGCTCCGGCAATGGGTACGGGTTAACTGCAGCAGGAGAAACCCCCGCTTTGACACAAAGAAGACTTCGCTGCCGCCACTGTGGATCACTGGCAAGATGCGGTAAGTGATGAGCCATCTGACTCCACAATGGCTATCCTTATTGAGCTCCGTAGGTCTGCAATCCATTGATGCTAAGATTGACTATTGGCTACTCATCTTGACTGGCTCACGGAACATATGGATAGATGTGCAGATCTATGGAACAGAATGGCAAATTTTGGACCTCGAGGGGGATGGTACAGATATTAGAGCTAAAGTTGTTAAGCTTGAAAAGCAGGTCTTGGCCATTTCAATGAAGAATGAGGATCCAGACGCACGCTTTAGACGCAACAATATTTGCCATGGGGAGGGTGGGGGGTAGGGTACTGCAGAATCTACTAATACTGGACACATGTCTGCGTATGAGAAGACTTTACCAGAAGGGCATCTCTGTGGCATTCCTTGTGGAATGGGAGCACAAGTTATTTGGTCTTCAGCCCCCTCCCTGTGTCGCTCCAAAGCCCATTATCACCAGGCTTCTTAACTGCCAGGACCGTAACAATGTCCTCCGCAAGGCAAGGGAGAAAGGCCTGTTTCAAAACCAGGGATCGCCAATTTCCATATTTCTGGACTTCATCGCTGTGGTCCAAGAAGCCAGATGTAAGTTCACCAAGGTCTGGTGCCTGTTTCGGGATTGGGGCATCAGAGACTCCATGTTCAATCCTGCAAGACTCAAGGTGGAACTTGATGGAAAGGCGCATATTTTTCTGCAAGCTCTGGAGGCCCTTAACTTCCTTAGATCCATCCCTACCTTTGGATCCACACCAAAAAACCTGGCAAGTCCTGCCAGAAGATGTCGCTCCACTACTCGTTCGAAGGCTGGAACTCCAGAGGACTGATTTAATGAGCCCTTGTGATTTCCCCTTCTCGTCCTCCCTTTCGTCTATCGTTGGATTACATTTTTGAAGTCTCCACATTCATGCATTAAACTATTGTTGGCACTCAGATTGTCTGAGTCGGCGCAAAGAAAGGGAGGCGCAGCTGGTAACAATTTGGACCGGCCTTATCGCGTTGGAAAAGGCAGCGCAGACTGACGGTGACCCAGGGATTATCCACCAGATGCAACTCAAAGCAGCGGAATATAGGGCCCTGGCCACTTACGCCGCCAAGACTTTAGCAAGGGACAGGGAGGGCAGAATATACGACCAAGGCGATAAGGCGGGTAAGCTCATTGCCTGGCTCGATAAAAAACCGCAGGCACAGAGAGTAGTGGCTGAGCTTACGACTGAATCTGGAGCCGTCAGGCAATTCAGAGGATGGCGTGTAATAATTCACTAATTGATGTATGGGGAAAATTGAAACCATCGGAACCAGGCTATACCTATTATTCAGCGCCGCATAAAATTTGTGTTAGATTAGATTTATTGTTTACTTCCGGTTTGCCTTTATCCAATTTGCATATAGAGAGACTCCCACGCATAGTATCGGACCACAACCCACTTATCCTGACAGTTAAGGGAGAGGGTTTTAGGAGACAGGAAAGGGCCAGGACTTTTGAGAAGGATTTATTAGAAGATTCAAATTATGCAAGTCATATGCATGTATGGATAAAGAACTTTTGGGACATTAACAGAGGTAGTACTACGGTAGGAAATGCATGGGACGCCTTTAAGGCAGGGATCCGAGGTGAGACTCTGAGTTTTAGTCTGGCCAAGTAGAAAAAAGAAAGGGAACTCTCAGAGCAGTTAAGGAAAGCAGTGTTAGGCGCAGAGCAGAAGCTGGTGCAGGCTATTAGAGAAAGGAAAGATATAGACCAACAAGTTTTACGTGTTACTTTGGCGAAAGCGGCTGCAGAAGAAAGAATAGCCATAAAAGCAGCAAAAATCTTCGACACAAAAAGAGAGAACTGCTATAAATATAATGAAAGGGTTGGCCACACTCTTGCAATAAGAACGAGACAAAGAGTAGTTAGGGGGAAATCAAGGAAATAAGGGATAAAGGAGGCAATATCGTTTCAGGTGAGAATGAGATTAGGGAGGTCTTTAGGCATTTTTACCACAGACTGTATAGGGAGGAGAAGGACACATCAGTAGAGGGTATAGATAGATATCTTCAGGACGTACCAAGCAGAGTAATTACCGATGAGGATAGGGAAATGCTGGGGGCCACGCTGAGTGAAGAGGAAATTCTGGAGGCTTTGTTGAGCTTACCTTCTGGGAAAGCCTCCGGGCCGGATATGATTCAAGGGGAATTTTACAAAGTGTTTTTCAAGACACTGAAGATAGATCTAATAAACACAATACTTGAGGCCCAGAAAGGAGTATCAACTCCGGCTAGTTGGGCGGGGGCAGATATAACAATAATTCTTAAGAAGGGAAAACCACCTGTTGAGCCTGGGTCATATCGCCCGATAACATTAACAAACTTGTATGTCAAGATGTTTTCTAAATGTCTAGCTATAAGATTGGCAAGAGTAATAGTAGGATTGGTGAGCAAGAATCAACACGGGTTTATTCCAAATAGGGGCACCACACAGCATATAAGGAAAGTAATCACCTTATTTGACGCGCAGGGGATAGCACAGGGGGGCGCAGGGGGACCCATGGCAGTCCTCCTGCTAGACGCCGAGAAGGCTTTTGACCGCGTGACCTGGGAGTACCTATGGGCGGTACTGAGGAAAGCAGAATGTGGGGAAAGTTTTGTGAAAGCAATACAGTCACTATACAGGGCTCCAACTGCATGCATAAGGGTGAATGCGGGTCGCTCAAGCCCGATTGGAATTTCACGAGGTACAAGGCAGGGCTGCCCGTGTTCATCCTTATTGTTTGCGTTGTACATAGATCCGCTGATCTCGAAACTGGAACAAAATGTTCTGATACAGCCAATGATAACAAATACCGGCCTCTGCAAAGTACTTGCCTACGCGGATGACCAGGCAGTTATTACACCCACACCCACTGAGGCTATCAGAGAGATAGAAATTGAAGCAGATCAGTTTGGATGGGTGGCTGGCTATGCTCTGAATAAGGCCAAAACACAAATAATTCATAATGCACATACAGTATGTACAGACTCACGGGTGGTGGCTGAAGGTGTTTACTTGGGAGTGACTATCACGGCAAAACTAGATAAGCTAGTCGACATAAACATTAGTCCAATAATAAACGAGGCTAAGCGAGATCTAGACAGAGTGCATAATATACATATGTCTATAGTGGGTCGCATAAACTTTGTGAAAATGAATCTCCTGCCTAAATTTTTATACTTATTTAGATCAATTCCGTTATTTTTCAATGCTGATTGGTTTAACACAATAGAACAAGTATTTAATCGTTTCATCTGGTCCCAAGGCAAAACAAGAAGAGCACTGAGATATATGTCATTACCACGGGAGCAGGGGGGTTGGGCTATGCCGGATTTGAAATTGTACTACTGGGCGGCAGCATTACAGCAGATGACAGGTCTTTTGGGTGGTGCCAAAATGGAGGAAGAAACTCATACTGGGTCCATGGAAATATATGGTTTGGTGTTAGGAGTAGAAACAGAGAACGTGTTTCTGAAACACACAGAGCCGAGCTTCTTCAAAAAAAACAAAATCTAAAACAGTGGAGGCGGCATATAAGATTTGGAGGGCCTTTAAGAAGAGCTTTGGCTTGGGCAGATTTAATGCACATACTAGATTGGCCAAAAATCCTACAATACCGCAGGACATTTTTTCAGATGTTATTTTTGGTGAGTGGGAACGACTGGGGGTAAAGAAGGTGGGGCATCTCATAGGGCCAGAGGGTATGCAGCAATTCGCAGTCCTTCAAGGGGTATATGGAATGAACTCAAGAAGTTTTTTCAAGTATTTACAGATAAGAAGCTTCTTAGCAGGCAAGGTAGGAGGGGCGCGAGGATTTGAAAGCAATACAATCCTGCAGATTATCGAGGAGGGGCAGGGGTGCACAATTGGGAGACTGTACATTGAGCTAATTAAGAATAGAGGTGATGACCTAGAAAAGGTGGAAATAAAATGGATGAACAGATTAGGGATAGTGCGGGGGATGTTTGGGAAATCATTACAGCTGGGTCAAGAAATCCTTCGCTTATCAGCTCTGCAAGCGCAGCATTTTAAAACTTTGTAAAACACTGTACTATATGCCTGCCAAAATCGCACAATGGGGGGATCGCAAGGGATTACCTGCCCCAGATGTGATAGTATGGAGGGGGATATAACTCATATGTTTGCTACCTGTCCTAGTTTGCTGCCCCTCATAGAAGCCATGGAGACATTTTTAGACGTGGCATTAAAAGTCAAGGTAAAGATAAAACCAGAGTTAATTCTGTTAGGGGTTGCAGACGATACTCCCCAAGGTAACCAAGAGTTCTTTCTCTTTGTAGCAATGGCAGTATTGCGGTTATGTATAGCTACGGCTTGGAAGGATAGAACACCCCCTACGTTGCAGCAGTGGGTAGCAAGGTTGTTATATAGCTGTAACATAGAAAATACAATTTATGCACGGAAGGGGAAAAGGGGCAGAATAAGGGGGCGACAAATTTGGTTTCCGATTAATGAATGGAGAAAAGGGATGGGTTAACCTCAATTAATTTGGAAATGTTTATCTGTAGTCCTCTTTCCCTTCCTCTTCTCGTCCTATGTAAATATTTTTCTTTCTTGTCTAGATCTTTTTTTTCGTTTATTTTTTTCCATGCTCTCATGATAAAATGATAAAATGTATCAGTAATATACTGTAAATGGATTATATTGTTAGTTCCCGATTTAAGATTTTGTGGAAATGGTCCTGTGGGGGAGGGGGGGAGTAACTGTTTTAAAAAATCTCAATAAAAAGAATCTGGAGCTGTCATTACGGAACCCCGCGAGATAGTCAGTGAATTTGCACAACACTTCCAGAGGGTATATAGCAGAGGGTCCGACCACCCGGAGGAAGATTCCGTGGCCTTATTGGCTCACATTCGGATGCCGGCTCTCTCGGAGGATGAGAAACACTCTTTAGAGGCGCCACTCACGTAGACGAGCTAGAGCGGGCTATTAGGGATCTTCGCCCGGGTAAAGCCCATGTGCCCAACGGCCTCCCGATCGAGCTGTACAAGCTCAAACCTGAAGGCCTTAGCCCTTACCTCAAGCGTATGTTTGAGGAAAGTAAGGAGAGGAGAGTGTTACCGCGAGATCAACGTTTAGCCACAATCGAGGCCATCCCAAAAGAAGGGAAACCGAGAGATTCCTGTGCCTCCTACAGGCCCATATCTTTACTGAATGCAGAGCCCAAAATACTGACCAAGGTCCTCGCCAACAGGCTCAAGCCAATTTAAAATTCACTGGTCCACTCGGACCAATCGGGCTTTATGCCCCACCGCAACACCGCGCTCAACCTCCGTCGTCTTAATGGAGTGATGGGGCGATGTCACACTATTCAAGAAGCCATGGTTGTGGTGTCGCTTGATGCCACAATTGCATTCGACACGCTTGAGTGGCCCTACATGATGGCAGTTCTGTGGAAATTGGGACTTGGCCCGAGTTTTATCGGATGGGTGCGTCTCCTTTACTCAGAGCCCCTGGCCCAGGTCACTGTAAACAATAAAACCTCTGAGGCTTTTGCACTAGGAAGAGGGACGCGACAGGGATGTCCCCTCTCCCCTCTGCTGTTTGCCCTTTCTCTTGAACCACTCGCTGCCTGGGTTAGACAGGATGTTTCTCTGAAGGGGCTCCGGTGGGCCGACGGCTGGGAGGACAGGATCTCGCTCTACGCGGATGACATCCTCCTTTATCTCTCGAGACCTCGAAGGTCCCTCATGGAGGCCCTGGACATCTTCACCAATTTTGGGAAGAACTCAGGTTATAGAATTGGAGTAAATCCCTATTGTATGTCCTCCATGGCGACCCCCCAGTAGTCCCTAGAGACTGCCCGATTAAGGTGGTCACGAACGGGTTCAAATACCTGGGAATCTACATCCCTAAAGATAAAGCCATCATGTACATAGGAAATCTTCTGCCGCCCTTACAGCTGTTTAAACGAGACTCCGCAACCTGGCAGAAGCTCCCGCTGTCCCTGCTGGGCCTAGCGGCTCTTTTTAAAATGATGGCACTGCCTAGATTCCTTTACGCCCTACAAAACTACCCTGACCTGGTCCCGCAGTCGTATTTTGCGGCCGTCGAGGCCGCACAAAGAGATCTCCTTTGGTCTGGCACACCCCGAATATCCCTACAGAAATTGACACTGTGATGGTTTGATGGGGGTATAGCGCTCCCGGACATCCGTAAGTATTACTGGGCCGCCCACCTCTCGGCCATCAACCAAGGCACCTACTGTGACGACGATACGGAATGGACCGATGGCTCCTTCCGGGCGGGAACTTCGAGGCGGCGCTTTACTCAAAACCTGGTAGATTCTCGCTCACAGGGCCAACACAACACTGTCGAATTATGGCACATTGTTCAGCGCAAACTGGGATGGGCCAATACCCTTACAATGGCTACCCCGCTATGGGTCTCAGAGAAGCTAGGCAATTTCGGCCGCACCAAAGGGTTCCGCAACTGGGATCTAATTGGCATCTCCCACGTTAAAGACCTATGGGGTCCGGACGGAGTTAGGCCCTTCGCTTCACTCCAAAGCACGTACGAACTTGCACAAAGAGAATACTTCCGATACTTGCAGGTTAGGCACTCCCTTCAGAAGAATATTCCCCCAAGGACCAAACCCCCAAAAGCCTCCCCCATGGAGGATAGATTGCTAGATGGGCACCTCCCAGAACATGCAATTTCCCTCACATATAAAAAACTCAAACAATTCTCTGGACCCGTTACTAGCTCTCAAAGGGAAGTGGGAGGCTGACGGACTAGAAATAGATGACGAGGAGTCGAAAAGTGCGCTTGCTTCCCCTAAGGAAGTGGTTATATCATCTAAGCTTAGACTTATCCAGCTTAAAATACTTCATCGGGTGTACGTTTCTGGCACCAGACTGAAGCTGATGGGTCGTAGTGAGGAGGGTCTCTGTAGGAGGGGATGTGGGGAGGTAGGAACCTTCATTCACATAATATGGGAGTGCCCAGTGTTACAGACATACCGGAAACGAGTGCTTCAATGTATGACAGAAGTGTGGGGGGTGGAGCTGCGTATGGCGGCTAAGAGGTGCCTTTTAGACATCTGGGATCCCACAGATCTGCTAGCGAAGGGGAGGTTATGGGTGACGCTAGGACAAGCAGTGACAAAGCGAAACATTGCCAGGCTGCGGGGGGCAATAGTGCCTCCGAAACTAAAGTCCTGGAAAAAAGATATGGACTGGTGCATGCTCCAGGAAAAGACAGTGTACATGGTTCGAGGGTGCCCCAAGAAATGGGGGGTGGTGTGGTCAAACTGGAACGACTACAGAGGCAACATATTTGAACCCCCCCCAACCCTTACACACAGACGGGGCGGCTGAACTGTGAACAGATTTATGACATGCTGCTGTAAACACTTTACAATAGACCGCACATTGTTGGCTCTGTGTTCTCTATGGTACACTGTAACAATTCTATTGCAAGACTGTGATGACCACCACTTGTTTTGAGCTGTTAATAAAAAGAATTAAAAAAAAAAAGTCAGTTTGCTGAATTTTGGTACGACCCGATGCGTGCATACCTTACCTGGCCAAGAAGCAAGGGACCTCAGACTGGTGGAACCCGCTGGCCTCACTTCCTCTAATGAGCACGTCCAGACCACATAGGAAGGTGCACAGAGTTGCCACTACCTGTCGGGTTTGGTAAGCTTTGTGCCGTAATGCTGGTACAGCCAGTCTTTACTCACCGGCTATTAAATTACATTCAAATCTCATTCTCCCATTCACACACGAACGCACAGTCCAAAATACCCTATTGAGGAAATGGGTCATCTTTATATAAATGTCATCCTTATATCTTTAGATAAGTTTTGCTCCTGAGGCAATTCTACTACCTTGAATATATTTATATATGCCTGCTTCCAAGATACAGTGAGGAAGGCATGGCCAGAGTTCCAGCAGAAGCTGCTGAATTTATTCCCTTAACATATTTTGGCCCAGATGTGCAAAGTTTCCAGTTTGCATTTCTTAAATAGCAACTCCTTAGAAATCGCTATTTAAAAAATGCAAAAGGATATGTATTAAATTTGCAATTCCCCAATAGCGATTCCTACAAAGTAGGTATTGATACTAGGGATGGCAAATGGAAATGCCATTGCATTCCCACTAATGGACAGAATAATAAATGATTTACATTTCTAAAATTGCGATTTCCTAATAGGTGCCTCTGGGCTTAGGGCCCCCCCACCTTTGGAGACATCCCATATTACCTAGTGCACATGTAAGCGCACATA
Source organism: Lissotriton helveticus (assembly GCF_964261635.1). Taxonomy (NCBI): domain Eukaryota; kingdom Metazoa; phylum Chordata; class Amphibia; order Caudata; family Salamandridae; genus Lissotriton; species Lissotriton helveticus. The sequence continues at coordinate 1,614,406,230 of NC_136057.1, forward strand.
TGGCCTGGGGGTTTATGTGCTCATCATGTCGCATTAAAAAATGCATTCATAAACGCATTTTTAATTTTGCACATAGTTATTATCGACTTCAATTTGATGGTATTAACATTGTCTAAATGCTCAATTCACTTTTAGAAAAGGCTACATGCATGTGCTTTATGAATCGCAACTAGGTAATCCCTTGTGATTCCTAAATTGCTGTGGCAATTTGCCATGTCTCCCTGGTAGAAATTGGAAATTGCAACCGGTTTTGGCCCTTTGTACATCTGAAAAGGCTATTTAGCATTTTATAATGAGCTGAACTAGCGTTTCGGCCTGTTAAGAAATTAAGAAATGTTAAATGGCTTTGTACATCTGGGCTTAGATTACATCTGCTGACACCACTTGCTGGGTCTCTGAGCTCTGTAGCCTGTTAGTGTAACTTCAGACAGCCAAGGATGATATGGTCAGGGAGTCTTGGCAGTGGGAGCTTGGCACGCCTATACCCACTGCTCGGTGGAAATATTGTTGTTAATAAACGGGTACCAAGTCTGTGAACTACAGACTTTAGTTATTGAATTACAAATGTCGACACTGGGTTTACACCACCCCAAGAAAACAACATTGTATAACCCCCTCACTCCCCTACAGTTGCTGCAAGCGGGATGCTGCTGGATTCTTAAATCTTGTTTGGGAATGCTCCATATCTAAATTACTGGAGGTGAGATACTGAGTGTGACAGCGGACATTACCCAACACACCATGCATTTAGATCCGCTGATAGCCGTATTAGGATAAGTTGAAGTGGTCCCAGCTGGAGTTCGGTGCCTCATGGTGATGGCCATACTGTTGGTTAAATGCAGAGTAGTGATTTACTGGGGTCGCGTTGAAATAAATACCTACTATTGCTGATTGGCTACGGGATATGGCAATATGCAATGAATGGATTGAAACCTAAATATTGATGCCAGCTGTGAGACATTCGAAGACCATACCGCCCCTATCTTCTCTGTACTGTGCCTGACGACTAGTCAGACCAGTCACAGGAGGGACAAGACTAGGGCACTATGCCCTATGTTGTACATTTACGTAAGTGAAGAGCTCTGAATCCATGACCCTCCTGGCGCTGATATAGTTCTGCTACTTGTCTAAATGGCTATCCTTTTTTATCATGTATACTGCTGTGTAAAATGCTAATTTCTGTTATATGCTTTCTATACAATACTTACAGTGCTGCACTGAAATGTGTATTGCAAAGGTGGACTGGGCCACAATATTAGTGACCCACTGGGCCACAATATTAGTGACCCATATTTTTGATTCAATATTTTGTTCAAATACATATCAATGCTGGTCTGCATTAACAGCAGTGGTGGAAATCACTCTGCGAATGGTAGAAATGAAAATAAGTTAGTTACCTGTAACTACAGCTCTCCAGTATTGGTATGTTTAATAGATTCACATTCTTGAATCATCTTGAAGTGGAAGTCCCACAGTATGATTATAAAAGCAGTACATTATATATCAATAGGCTACAACGCAATGAATAGTCACTGCAATAGCCTATCCATATTCTTTTTTGTAAAAAAAAAAAAAAAGAACCAAACTTGAGCTATAACCAATAAGACGACAGCACCCATGTAGAACACTCCAAAGAGAGGCTAATTCCCTCAGATTTTAAAGCACAAGTGTGGTAAGAGTTATCCTTGGCTAAATAAGGAAAGCCTCTCAGGGGAGGAGAGGGGGTCACATGTGAATCTATGAAAGATACCAATACTAGAGAACTGTAGTTACAGGTAACTTATTTTCTTCTCCAGTATTGAATCTTTCATAGATTCACATGCTTGAATCAAGAAATCAAGCAGTTATATTAGTTAATCGATGCAGAAATGTAAGTACCCTTGGAGGAAAAAAGGTAACAATTAAATATATAATAGCATTGTACAACATAGCAGCTGTATGTATATAAAAGTACAAGATATTATACAATAACATGTTATGAAAGAAAATACATAAAGCAAGAACAAACATCCTCATGAATAGAAGCTTACCTTATTGAAAAAAGATGACATAAGACCGCCTGTCCTACAGCTGCGTCACTGCAGGTTGCCAAACCCAGGCAATAGTGTTTAGTGAAAGAGTGGGTATTCTTCCACGTTGCAGCACGGCAAGTCTTGTCCAACAGAACACGAGAAAATAGAGCAGCAGAGGTGGATACTGCTCATGCGAAATGCGCTTTAGCCTTGACCATATGTGGTTTTTGTCTGCTTTAAGATGGCAGAGCTGGATGGTTGCAGCCATCTATTGTGCAATAGTTTCCTTTGTGACTGAAGTGCCTTGCTTAGTTGGACTGTAAGATACAAGCAACTGGTCAGTCTTTCTAATTTGATTAATCTGTTGCAAATAACATTGAAGACATTGTTTGATGTCTAAAGAGTACAGAGATTTCTCAGTTGGTGAAGACGGATTTGGAAATAATAGGCTTGTTAAGGTGAAAATGAGATGGAACTTTTGGAATAAATCTTGGATTAGTCCGGAGAAGAACGTAGTCATCAGTGAAGCGTAGCTAGGGTTCTTTTATTGTTAAGGCTTGAATATTGCTAACTCTCCTAGCAGAGGTGAGAGCCGAAAGTAATGCAACCTTTCAAGTAAAACATTTTCATTCCGCCTTGTGAATGGGCTTGAATGGTGCTTCATAAGTTGTGAAAGAACGATGTTAAGACGCCATTTTGGAGGAAAAACTCGAATTGGTTGAAAAGCTCTGAATAATCCCTTCATGTATTGTTTCAAAATACTTGTAGAACAGAGCAACAATCAATTGGACAAACGTCTATATCAAGAAATACCAGCGAGTTCCAACTTTGACAGATGCATGCACTGATCCTGATATAACAAGCGAGAGAAGGTAAGGTAGAATTTACTTTGGTGATAAATCAATAGGATGGATTTGTTTAATGGACACCATGAACAGAAACGTTTCCATTTTAGCTTAAAGGTCATTTGCAGATTCAGCTTTCGCTCTGGATAGTCTTGAGGGAAAGTTAAATCCTTGAATTCAATGAATTCAGGAGCCATGCATGCAATTGGATAGAGGTGGGATGCGGATGGAGAACTTGATCCCTGTTCATGGTCAACAGTGTTATAGTTACTGGAAGGCGAAAGGGTTCGGATTCCTAGAGCAGGAAGAGCTACGTGAACCAGTACTGGCGGGGTCAGCGGAGCAATGAGGATCATTGAGCACGGTTCTCTTCATTTGCATGAGAAGCCTGGGAATGAGAGGGCATGGGGGAAAAGCAAAGACCGCATACCATCTAATCAAAAACGCATTATCCCATAACCCTCTTTTAGGTTTGTAGCTGGAGAAGAACCAGCATATTCGATTCTCTTGAGAGGCGAAGAGATCTAAGTTCGGTTTACCCCATTATTGGAAAATATAGAGTTGAGACTGCTGGTTGAGCTCCCACTCTTGACAGGCTTGACTAGTTCTGCTCAGGGTAACTACTAGATTGTTGCTCGCCCCTGGTAGATGTCCCTCCTTGATGGATATGCTGTACAGTAGAATCCATGGCAACATTTTTTTGTGCTTCCACAGATAAAACGTGAGACTTTGTACCTCCCCGCTAATTGAGGTAATGCGTGCAGGTGGTATTGTCTGTTCGTATAAGGAGGAATGACTAAAGCACCAGAAAAATGGCTCTCAATTCTAGGAAGCTGATGTGCATCTTGGATTTTAAGAGAGTTTTCTATAGCACTGGCAAGACCCGTGGGTAGCAGAGTGATTTACAACATGTACACAGGCAATAAAAAATAATAGAGTCGAGAGTTACTTGATTGTAGGCTGCTGAAAAGAGCTATACCAGAGGGTGCCGAATGAGGGGGAGATCCTTTAGTTTTCTTTTAAAGGTCATGAAGGAGGGGTTTGTTCTGAGTTCTGCTGGCAGGGAGTTCCAGAGTTTGGGGTCATTGCCCGAGAAAGGAGCGAGCCAGGGCTTTTTGTTTATGTTTCTTTGGGGGTATGAAAGTAGGTTGTTGGTGCTTCTCAGGTTTCCTGCCTGCCCTGGTGAGGTTGGCTGCCAGGTAGGCTGGTTTACCAGAGTAAAGGACTTTGTGGGTGAGACAGGCAGTTTTCAAGGGGCAGTGAGCTTCAATTGGGAGCATTTAAGATCTTTCAGGGAGGGTGAGACATGATCGTGCCTTTTGGCACAGGTGACCATCCTTGCTGCTGCATTTAGAGTTGTTCTCAGGGGCTCTAGGTGGGATCTCGCGGTGCCTGTGAGGGTAGCGTTCTGGTAGTTTAGTCTGGACAGAACTAAGGCTTGTGTTGCGGTTTTTGGATCCCGGGGGGGGGGGGGGGGGGCTTGATTTTGTTAAGTAGTTTTAATTTGTAGAGGGCACTCTTTGAGGTAGTCTTAATGTGTGAGCTCATGTTCAGGTTAGGGTCCAGTATGATTCCCAGCGAATTGGCAGAGCCTGCCAGGATAGGTTGCAATTTAGTTGATAAGCTTTATCCATTCTTGGACCGGGGGGGGGGGGTTATCTGTTGTTGGAGTGGAGAAGAAGTTCAGTCTTCTCTTGATTGAGTTAAATTTGCATGTGTGATAGCCAGTTTTGGATTTTTGTTAGAGTGTCATTTAGATGGCGTATGTCTTCTGGAGAGGATATTTCTGGATGTTGTCAGAATAGAGGTGAAGGGGTTGTTTGCTTGCTTAATTATGGTAGCAAGGGGCTCCATGTAGATATTGAAGAGAGTAGCTGAGAGGACTGAACCCTGGGGGACACCTCTGGTTATAGTAGAAGTATTTGAAGTTGCGTTATTTTTATTTGTTGAGAGCGGTTGTGAAACAAGGATGTGAACCATTTCAGCACCAGGCCGTCAGCTCCAATCTAATGTTTCAGGGTGTTAGGAAGAAGTTTATGGCCCACTGTGTCAAAGCCCGCAGATAGGTCTAGGAGGATGAGCAGACAGCAACGGCCGTCATCCATACATTTGTGGATATCATCTGCTATATTTAGTGTAGCTGTTTCCGTGCTACAGCCCTTTCTGAAGCCTAATTGTCGAGAATCCAGGAGATTGTTAGTGTACATGTGATGGATGAGTTGGAGTAGGACACAGTTCTCGAGGATTTTTGCCAGGTTTGAGATGGGTCTGAAGTTATTGAGGTACTCAGGGTCTGATCTCCTTTTTTAGTAGTGGACTGACTTTGCCTAGTTTTAGGAAGTCGGACATGACCCCAGTACTTAGGAAGCTGTTTATTATCATCGTCAAGAGAGGGGTAATGACATGATTAAGATTTTTTGCCACAGAGGCCGTGAGAAGGTCTGCAAGGTGAGAGGAGTGCTTCGAATTCGCAATTCGTTAAAAGATGTCCAATTCCGTGAGTTGGTTGAATACTTTCCAGCAACTGGTGGTAGAAGGGGATCCTAGGATTTGGTTGCCCTATTTTGTCTCAGGAGGGGGATCTCTACTTGGATAGTGACGCACTCCATCTCCCCGATATTTGGAGATCCTGAAGATGTGCTCCCCAACTTTCCAGAGAAGAGTATGTGGTGATAATTAAATCTGGAAGTGGAGAGAGGAACGTTAGCCCTGAAGAGAGATTTTTGGAGGGCTGACACTAAAGCAGTGCTTTTTTATTGCTGGTGTCATCCGAACATGACTGTTGAATGTTCCGGTAATTTTAGCCATTGGTTGTCCAGCTTTGCCTGAATAGGTCTCATTCTGAGACAAGCGTAAAGAACCAAGAGAATTGCTGAGGACATCATGCCAAGTACCAATTAGATGAGACGAAAAGAAGCGAAATCTCTTCTGGACTGATAGTGAGCCAACAAGATCATGGTTTTATGTCTTTCCGCGGACAAAAATGGGTTTTCCTGTAAAGTATGTAGAGTTGCCCCTAGAAAGGTTATCCTCTGAGAGAGTGACAGAAGAGACTTATGGTAATTAACTGTGAGTCCTAGAGAATGAAATAGATGTAGGCAAGTGAGGCCTGTTGAAGAGATAGAGCTTTTACCAGCCAATGGTCGAAGTACGGGAATTATGTTTAGATACGCCGTGGAGCGGGACATTTGATAAAAACCCAGGGAGCTGAGCGGAGACCGAAGAGTAGCACCTTGAACTGATAGTGAGTGCATGCTACAGTAAAATGGAGGAATGTTCGATGTATGGGATGGATAGGGACGTGAATTTACGCATCTTGCAAATTAAGTCTGGTCATAAAATCTGTGTGGTTGAGTGGTTGTAATATCTCCTGGGAGTGACCATAGAGAAGGGATTTTTCTGTAGGTACTTGTTGAGTTGTCTGAGGTCCAGAATGGGACACCATTCTCCCAACCTTTTCATTACTAGAAAGAAGCGAGAATAAAAGCCCCTTCCCTTTTGGGAGTGTGGAACATTTTATATGGCACCTTTCTGCAGCATGGCAAATGCTTTCTTCCTGAGTAGGTGGAGATGATATGGAAGTATTGTTTGTAGTGGGTGAGAAGGTGGAACTGTGTTAAACTCAAGAGTATGGCCATACTTGATAAGAACCCACCTGTCTTTTGTAATTTGCTACCATTGTGGGTATATCAAGAGATGCATGCTCCTATAAATGGTGGGGTAGAAGAAACTGTGGTAGGCTGCACAAAAATATAATTATTTTCTGACACTGTTTCTTAACTGTGCTGGTTGCTTGCATCTAGGCAGTTGTCTGGAATAGGCAGCTGTTGGTGTTGCACAAAGGTTTTGATGTTGTTGATAGGTGGGGCGAAATGACTGATAGAGCTGAAAGGTTTGATATTGTTGGTAGTCGCCACAAAAGGAGTAGGCACCTCCTCTTCGTGCTCCTATAAAACATTTTTCTTAAATCGCAGTGTCCGTGTCTGCCTTAATGGTTTGTAAGGCATCGTCCATCTGTTTCTCAAAAAGCGCATCACCATCAAAAGGAATATCTAAGATCTTGCTCTGCACCTCAGGGCCGAATGTGGTTGCCTTAAACCAGCCTTGGTGCCTAAGGACGTCTGCACCTGCACATTGATGAAAAGTGAGGTAGACTGCGTCCATAACAGAATCAATGATCTCAGAAGCTGATCTTTCACCTTCCAGCAATATTTCACATGCTTCCTGATTCTTATTTTCCGGCAGAAGATTCAGATATGGTGAGATAATTGACCATATCTGGGATACCTTCCCAAGATTGCTAATTAATTGGCAGCATACACTGCAGTGCATGAGATTGTAGTAAACCTTTTGCCAATGTTATCAAGGCACCTGCCTTCTTGTCAGGAGGTAAAGCGACAGGCGCAGAAGGATTCTTCAACCTGCGCTGCGCAGCTTGAGTTACAAAAGTGAGTCTGGTTTTGGTTGTCGCTGGAGCTTTATCTTGAGTTTTTTATTTCTTGCCAATTCTGGGAAGGACTGCAGTCTCAGAAGCTGGTGTTTTCATTATTTTAAGACCGTCTTCCCACATGTAATTGATTAGATTGATTGCCCTCACTGGCTTTCTTGACTAGCCCTTATAATCATAAATGTAAATGTGGGATACTTGTAAAGCGCACTGTTACTCTACCCGAGTGTCCTGGCGCTGTAGACCGCTGGGGAACAAAGCAGTCAGACTGCTTGACTGTCATAGAAAGCTGAAATCTTGTGGCTGCCCTCTCCATCAAGGTGTGAAAAATCACCTTTGTCCGTCCTCTGGTGGTGAATTCACCGACTGAGGAGCTGGGGAAGGTATCCATCACACTCAGCAGTTGAACGGGTGACCTGAGGTTCTCCCTCCTCTCTCTCCTCGATGGAGGAAGATGGGTCTTGTCTCTGTGGCATGGCAAGGTTTGAGGCTGACGTCATTCAAGGTGTGGGAGGCGGCATAGGGAGTGGAGATCCCGGAGCTGGAAGTGGCGGGGTAGGCGGTGGTGCTGCTTCCACAGGTAAAGGAAAACGTGCTTGCTAGTGCATAGTTTGGAGATCTTGGACTAATGCCACAGGAAGCTGCACCATGAATTCAGGGACAGTACCCTGGAATTTGCTTGAGTAATGCTGATAATTATATTCCTGCGCTTAATAATCGTTCTCCTCCTCATCATCTTCCTGATACTTAACGTGAAGCTCGGATGGGCTATGAGCTAGGCTTCAAACTTCGTGATGTGAGGTGCCGTAAGGAGGAATAACGTTTATACAAAGACAGTAAAGAGATTCATTGTGCAAACTGATGCTTGCACAAGTGTGTAAATCCGAAGATTAAAACACGCAAACCGTGGAGACAAAAAGGAACCAATAACGTTTGGACGTAGCCCTCTGAATAGATAGTTTTCGGAATATTTTATCTTGAACTGTACTCTAGAAATGAACAGTGTTTGAGTACTGTTACAAGAAACCATCTTTGACTGGACCCCGGCAGTTCTTTTAAGATAAGAGACAACTGCTTCAACTCGATAAGTGGAACATATCTGACTATTAGCTCTGACTTCATATCCCCCTTTCTCTTCTTGTGTCCCCTGGTTGGTGTAAAAAATTTGTGGGTATCTGGAAAGGTCCTGATGAAGCTGGTTTAACTACTCTTCTCATACCGCTGAAACACACGTCGACCTCATGCTCAGCCTTGCGCTGTAAACATTAGATTCAATCTGGTCGTGGAGGTTTTTCAGTCAGACATAACCTCCACCTTATTCAGATGCTATCTGTAGAAAGTTCGTATGAAGTTTGAATGTGTTTGAATGGGTGTGAGATGGATGTATTTATATAAGTTAGTCCAGGGGTCATATTCTCTCTTTAAAATGTATTTTGTGTAAATTTATAGATATGAATTTGTAAATTGTATATTTGATGTAATGATTTAAATGATATTGTTTTCTATGATATATGAACTCTTATAATTGAGGAAAAATTAAAAAAAAATGGAAAATGAAATTTTATAAAGTACATAAAGAAATGAAATAATAAAAGTGATGGAAAGTTAATATGTTGAGTGTCACTGTTGTAATTCTATGTAATAGTTTGTCCAGGCAAGATTAAGTCTCTATTTATAAAAAAAATAGATAGGCCATGAGGGAGTGTGTTCAATGAGCTAGTCCGAAAAGCCCATCATCATCTGATTCTCGGTGGCAATGGTAAGATCTGTGAAGGCTTTTGAAGAAAGTGTCTCGTCAACAGTGTTGTCGACGGAAACGTTGACGGTGCCAAATTGAGAGTGAGAAGTAAATATGAAGCCCTCTTTGGCTTTAATAGTGACAGTGTCGATAAGGTCTTCGTTGAGAGTGGTGGTGGCGAAACTGGCACCAGCGATGGGACGATGCTTATGGACAACAAAGTTATGGTCGATGTAACCAATGTGTTGTCGTCATTGGCCAGGTTGTCATCGACGGTATAAGGAGTTGTTGACGAAGTGGCCATTGCCAATTGTGTGTTGTTCGTTGAAGAGGAGTTAGTTTTCAGCGATGTACCGATCGTCGATAGTGAGGTTGTCGAATGTGCCATCTTTGTCGATGATGGAGCTGTAGACGACACGAGAGTCATCGTCGACAGAGGTGAAGTGAGTGTCGACTGTGATTTAGTTTGTCGAATGCTGTTTTGCCGACATTGCTGTCATCGGTGAGGATTTCATTGCAAGCTTTATCTTTATCAACGAGGAATCTGAGGAAGATTTAATAGTTGTTGAGGTCAAGCCAGACACTGGAGTTGGAGAGTCAGATTTTACCTCAGAAGAAATTAGCAGTTTTCCTTTTTGTGAAGAGCTTTTAAAAGACTCTTATACTTTAAACCATAAAAAAGACTTTGAACCATAAAAGACTCTTGGTGTGTTGTTTGTTTGAAGCCTTTTTATGGCACTATGGTGTCTCCTCTGACCTATGTCTCTTCTTAGGTTTTTCATCAGAAGTATGAGAGCTTGCACTTTCTTCTTCGCCAGAGGCAACGTTAGACTTGGTTCTCAGTTTTTGTAGCCATAATAACAACATCCCCTCTCTGTCCTTGAGGGTTTTTAGTTGAAAAGGTTCTGCTAATCTTGCAGTCTTTAACCTTATGGAGTGGGTATAAGCAACGGAAGCAGTCCATATGAGGATTGTTAGCATGGTGCCTTTTCTTACCAAAAATTCTACAAGACCTGAAAGTCCTTTCTTTGAAAATTCCAATGTGGTACACAGCAAATCGATGAAAGCATCAAAGCATGTGAAAAAAAACTGAGCAGAGCTAAGGGAGACTTCCTCTCACACGACGTGTGGTAGTAAATCAGAGGGAATTAGCCTATATTTGGAGTATAGGGTGCAGTCGTCTGATTATTTAAAGCTAAAGTTTGGTTCTTTTTTTACAAAAGGATATAGATAGGCTACTGCAGTGACTATTGATTGCATTGTAGCCTATTGATATATCATTTACTGCTTTTATAAAGCATGTGAATCTATGAAATATCCAATACTTGGAAAAGCCTGTGTTTAGATGTTGGAGTGCTATGTAGTACTGAGTTGTATGTAGAGTTATTCAGAGAGTCTGTTCAAGTGGGTTGTCCTATATACTGGAGGAGTTCTCCGAGGTGGGACTGGATAAGTGAGATATTTAATTGAGGGCTTGAATACTGCTAGACTAGCTTGATTTTAAAACTATAGCAACATAATCTGTTTGCGATGCTTTACAGGGCATCCTTGTAAATGGCTTTGTGTTTAATGGCAAGGAGTTTTAAGATTTGTGCTCAAACTGGAATCCTATCTGGGATCTCTGAGGGAAGGGATTTATGCTTTACGTTTGATCAGTGATGATCGCATCCTACTTAAATCTTTTTACACACAAATAGGTAATGGAGTTCTTCTGCAGTCTCTCGACATTTTTTAAAAAGTCAAATTTTGCTTCAGCTTTTGTGCCCCGATTATGGTCTGGTGAAATTCACACTAACATGATAAATGCACTTTAGAGGCATAAAATAGAAGTGAAACATTGTGCGTCTTTCAATGTAACAATATGGTTACCATGGACTTTTTTTTGTTACTGCTTTGCTCACAATAGGCATTTGGTATCTCTCAATGATAAGCTCTGACAACTATGGGGGAGTACTTTCAGTTAGTATTGAGTGGACACCTAATATTGTTCTTCCTATGGAACAGTTTTTGGTTGGGAATTTGATTAACATTCCTCTATCAGCAGGGCTAGCAAGTCACAAGCTTCAGAGGTTGTCACCTCATGCAAGCAAATGAAGTGTCGTTTGGAAAGAAAAATTTGATTTGAGGCTTTTGTCATTCTATTAACTATACCTCATGCACTATAGGGACTTTCCCAATTGGTGGTAATGGGGTGTATTTGTTTTTTTCTGACAGGATAATTATCCTCAAGATGAAGATGCAATGGTACAGCCCTTGAGGCTTCTTCCTAGCTCCTCAACTTTTGTCCTAGAATATTAATCAGGTAGTTGAGAGGGATGTCCAGTGCATTAACGACGCCCCTAGCCTTAGTGGAACAAAGATTACTACCGTATTATTTGCTGATGACATCATTCTGGTTTTCAAGTCCACAATGAACTTCAATGTCTCTTCACAAAAAACCTGCAGATTTCTGAGGGAGAAAAGGTTTACTAGTGAATGCCAACAAGACTAAATTAATTAGGTCAAATCACATAAAGATGTGAGAAATAATTTTATCCTAAACAACTCTAGCCTAGAACAGGTGGATGTGTTCCCTTGTCTAGGCATCAACCTGTCAATCTTTACTTCTTAGAATCCACATATTTAGGATGGAGAACGTTCTGGCACAGAGTGGAGGAGCAACGGCCGATTTGCAAATTAAATGGGGGGGGGGTGGGGGGCACTCCGAGTGACATGCCTTGGAAGCATACAAAGCACAGTACAAGAATGTTTCTCTTTATGGATTGGAACTCTGGGGCCATGAAAACCTTGCAGATCTATCTAAGATAAGGTTTCCTAAACGGTTTGCTCAGACTTCCTCTGGTTCATAAACACTTCCCTTTAATTAAGGGCTGGGGATTACTGATATCATCAGCTCCACCAAATTTAGACCCCTCTTATATTGGATAAAAGTCTGGAGCATGTCGGAGCTCTTCCACCTCAACGATGCACTTCCACTATTCAGACAGGATAGCCTTAGTCTGCTTAAGGTATATTGGGAACATGCTGGGCTAAATCGGTCTTTCACATCTTTGGGACTGCCAGAGTATGATTACGCTTGACAGTGCCCCTGAAGTAAAGTCAGTATATAAGATGTGGTCTGAGGGCAGGCCTTTGTTCAATACTGCCATAGTAGTGTGACAAAGGCATTCTTACTGCGTATATGTATATCTAAATTTGAGACATTATTAGATGATATTGCCTTGGTTTTAGCTACATTTGGTATCTTACCACAGAATTACTGTATTTCTAAATACAGCAATTCTTTTTTCCAATCCCCTGCTGTTATATCTGTACTGCTGTTACTGAAGACATGACACATTTTGTATTCTTCTGCCTATTATACATCCCCAAGAAGCGAAAGGCCGCTGCCCCTTGTAAGAGTCACCAGTGTCCAAAACATGGAACCTGCTTTGGAGACATTGAAACCTATACACAAAGTGAAATGGTAGTTGTTATAGTTTGTTACTTTTTTACAGCATGGCCCTATAGAGGGCAAGGTTTTGCCATGTAATGCCCGTCATCTTACATTTTTAAGCGTACTTACCATTATATTTGTTTTATCCTTATGTGTTTTAGGAATTGATATTATAATATTAATAATAATAATAATAATAAAAAGGTTTATAAAGCGCCTGGTGGCGCCATCTTGGCGTATCCCCGCGCTATGGAGATGAGGTAAGTAACAGTGAATAGGTAGGTTACACTCTAAATATTGTAGAGGTGAGTTTTTAAGAGTTTTCTAAAATTAGCCTCTGATTCTGTTAGCCTAAGGCCAACTGGAAGTAGGTTCCAGTTTTTGGCTGCTAAAACTCTGAAAGAACGGCCGCCCATTTTAGCTTTTTTAACACGGGGGTCCTCAGTAGGCCTGTTCCCATTGAGCGTAGTTTTCTATTTGGCTCATAAATATGGACGAGGTCTTGCAGATATAGCGGAGCTTTGTGCCATATGATCCTGTGGCATAGTAAGAGTGCTTTGAACATGACTCTCTTCTTTACCGGCAGCCAGTGAAGAGTCGCAAGAGAGGGTTTCGAAGCTGCTCTTCTGGGGAGTTTTAAAACCAAACGTGCTGCAGTATTTTGGAGGACTTGCAGGCGCCCCATGCTTTTTTCCGTGGTACCTAGAAACAAGACATTACCGTAATCCATACGGGAGGTTACCAATGCTTGAGTCATGGTGCGTCTGGCCTCCAGTGGAAGTAGATCTAGGGTGCGGTTAAGAGTTTTTAGCACTCCAAAGCATTTTCCCACTAGTCTATGAATATGGCCATCATAGGATAATTTGGGATCAACCCATATTCCCAGATTTTTAGCCTCTTTGCAGGGAGTGGGCATAGGGCCCAAGCAGGATGGCGACCAGTCAACCGTCCAACTCGAGTCATTCCCTCCAATTACCATTACCTCCGTCTTGGAGCCGTTAAGCTTCAAGCAGTGAGAATTCATCCATCCTGCTAGGTCCTGCAAGCAGGCTTTGAAATTAGCTGCTGCAATTGTTGGAGCTTGGAACAAGGAGATCAGCAGTTGGGTATCGTCGGCGTATGAGACTAACTCTACACCGTACGTTTGTACCACATCTGCTAGGGGGGCCATATATAGATTAAACAACATGGGGCTCAGGGCCGAGCCCTGAGGCACCCCTTGTTCTAAGGCTATCGCCGACGATGTAAAAGAGCCCCGCTGGATCTGAAAGCTACGGTCTGTAAGAAACGCTTTCAGCCAGCCCAGCGCGGATTCAGTGATACCTGCTTTGTTTAGACACTGTAGCAAGATGGAGTGTGCTACAGTGTCAAACGCCGCACTGAGGTCCAGCATGATCAGTGCCATGGTGTGTCCAGCATCTGCCCCTAGTCGCAAAGTCTCAGTCGCTCTCAAAAGGGCCGTCTCAGTAGAGTAGCCCGGCCTGAAACCCGACTGAGAGGGATGCAGGAGATTGTTCTTTTCTAAATGTGACACTAGCTGACTGTTCGTCACTTTCTCCGCCACCTTGGCTGCATACGGTACCAAGGATATAGGTCTCAAATTTTCAAGTGTCTCATGACTAACATTTGCTTTCTTTTTGATGGGAAGAACAATTGCTTTTTTCCAATCTTCCGGGAGTCTAGCTGACGCAAAAGAGATTTGAAGTACATGCCTAATGTACGGCTCCAGTACCGTGAGGCTTTCTCCCAACACCTTGGGTGGAGCGGGGTCCCGAGGGGAACCAGATTTGATACCCAGACATATACTACTAAGTGTCTCTGGAGGGGGTACCGAAAAAACCTGTAGACATTCCTCCACTGTGCTTATGCCCGCCATTTCTTCAAAGTCGCGTCCACAAATCGTGTCGCCAGAGAAAGTGGCATAGATGTCCCTAACCTTTCCTGAAAAGTACTTCGCTACTCTATTACATTCTTCAATAGAGTCATTTTGAGGAGTGTTTCCATTGGCTACCATTGATATCTCCTTGAAAATTTTAAAAAGCTCCTTAGAGGAGTTTTCTGCCTCCCCAATACAAGCTTTGTAGTGCATGGCTTTGGTTCCTCGCAGTTTAGTGTAGTATTTCCTTAGTGCTATCCTATAACTGGTCTTCATTTGGGGACAGAAGTCTACCCGCCATCTCCGCTCCAATTTTTTGCATTCTGATTTAGCAGCCTGTAACTCAGGTGTAAACCAAGGGGCGGATTTCTTCCTTCTGCTCTCTCTCTTAGATACACATATCGGGGCCGTCGCATCCAGGGCATTTAGAATGCGCTTCTCTAACCTGCTATTAGAGCTTTCGCAATCCACACCCCCTGGTTTACCACCTAACTCTAATAGTTTATTAAAGGTGTCTTGTGCGAAGTTCTTCCAATTGCGACGTGGGTAGCATTTGTTATTCTCCCTGAAAGTGTCCGATTCTGGTCTATAGATGTTAAAAGGGATTAAGAAATGATCCGACCACGGTACGGGTAAGGGCGCATTCACCCTCACTCCGTTCCAACTACTAAAGACAGGATCCAGTAGGTGGCCATGTTTATGGGTCGGGGCATTGTTTTTTAGTTCCAGTTGTAGGGCCTGTAGTTCTTGCCTGATGTCACTTGCATCTTTAGCTAGTACATCTTCCATATGGATATTCAAATCCCCTAATACCAGGATTCTGCTCTTCCTTATGGCTAAGTGAGCTACAGCTTCTACTAAAATATTTATAAAATCGTTGAGCCTTCCTGGAGCTCTGTAGACGAGGATTCCCGACACAGAGTGTTGAGGTCCAAGCTTGAGAGTAAAAAGACCAGTTTCACAATTATCAATCTGCAAGGGCGATAAGGTACATTCCAGCGGAGCCTTGATAGCGATTGCAATCCCTCCGCCCCTCCCCCATTCCTGTCTAGTCTGGAGAGTGAGTACCCTGGTGGCATGGCTTCTATGATTTCCGGGTCGGAATGTTCCCCTAGCCATGTCTCCGTTAAGAAGAGTACATCCAGTTCCTCATCCACAAGGAGGTCCCATATCTGATTGCTGCGTTTGCTAAGTGATCTGCAGTTTAGCAAGCCTCCTTGTACCCTCCCTTTATCTGCCTCACTAGCCGGTTCTCTTTGGTACTCAAACGGGCACAAGGAACAGTTTCGAAGTGTTAAAACCTCCATTGTGTGCCAACAAGGTTCCACCGTAGATGGGCAAAGGTCTAATAAGTCCTGTCTTCCATATCGTATGCGGGAGGGCCTGGTTCTGCCAGAGGTCGTGGCCCCAAGCCCCGGTAGGCCGCGGATGGGCGCAGACGGGCTGGACTTTGGCGCGACTTCGGCACGCCTCCGTCGCGCCCGCTGCACGCGTCCGCTGCGCGGTCGCAGGCCCACACACATTTATAGAAAGAGAGGGGCGGCTAGAGCGCTGACCTGGCAGCAATGAGCCCGGAAGTGCTGGGCTCCTCCTCACCCTCCGCATCAAACGCCCAGAATGGACGCGGCGGACCGGGGCGGGAGTAGAGTAAGTGAGTGACCCCTGAGCTATCCAATCAGCCCAGAAGTAAAGTGCAATCAGATTTAAAAGCACAAGACAAGATACACTGTGATATTTTAAAATTTAGCAGAACAATCGCTAAAGTGTAAAAACGCTCTCAACTCAGCGCTCGCAGTGCGATACTTGTGACACACAGCGCATAAGCAGATAGAGTCAGCCACTGCCACCGGCTTAACTCGTCTCCACCCCGCGACTGCCTTTCTCCTCACCTTTTAAGCTAAAACATAAACAGCGCGGCTAGAGCGCTGACCTGGCAGCAATGAGCCCGGAAGTGCTGGGCTCCTCCTCACCCTCCGCATCAAACGCCCAGAATGGACGCGGTGGACCGGGGCGGGAGTAGAGTAAGTGAGTGACCCCCGAGCTATCCAATCAGCCCAGAAGTAAAGTGCAATCAGATTTAAAAGCACAAGACAAGATACACTGTGATATTTTAAAATTTAGCAGAACAATCGCTAAAGTGTAAAAACGCTCTCAACTCAGCGCTCGCAGTGCGATACTTGTGACACACAGCGCATAAGCAGATAGAGTCAGCCACTGCCACCGGCTTAACTCGTCTCCACCCCGCGACTGCGTTTCTCCTCACCTTTTAAGCTAAAACATAAACAGCGCGGCTAGAGCGCTGACCTGGCAGCAATGAGCCCGGAAGTGCTGGGCTCCTCCTCTCCTCTCCCTGCAGATGCAATATTGAAGTATGTGAAGATGCGCATTATTAGGATGAGTGGTGGTAGGATGAATTGGCTCAGCATGGCTTTTTTCCCCCAAAAAAGAAAATCCATGAATTTTGTAGCTCGTGAGGTACTGTGTTGTTTTCAGTTTAACATTTATGAATACTGTGCTGAAAGGTTACTGGAAGTTGGCTACAGCCAATTAATTAATTTTGGTGAACATGAGTTATTTGCTCAGCATAAGAAGATACGCTGGTTGAATATAACAATGGCTTAGTCAGGTAATATCAGGAAGAAAGCATATTTGATGGGGTGGAGCTATAAGGCTCGTGATTCTTGCGTTGTTGATTTTTTTTTATCAACTGTTGTGATGATTCGTGGATATGATGAATAAACATGTTCTGTTTTAAGGCCTGGTATTAGCCAAGACCTTTTGATTTTACTAAAAGAACAAGTTACCTACCTTCGGTAACTATATATCTGTAAGAAACATTAGTTAGTTATGGATTCCTTACCTTAGAATTACCCCAAGGCGTCAGACAGGATCTGGAAAAATTTTTCATCAGCAGTATCTCTGCACGTCGGAAGGTGGCATCGGTAGGCTCCGCGTCCGTCTTTGGCGTCGTAATCCCCGGGATGACGTTGCGGCAGCTACTTAGACGCCGCCCTCGCGCGCTGCCGTCAGTTCTGTACACGAACAGTTATTGGATATCGTTGTGTTGAAGGCATGCTTACCATTGAAGGCTCCTTGTGTGCAGCTGAGGTCCGGGTGCTCCTTTGTACGTTGGGTACTTCAGAGCTGGAATATTTACGCGGCGACCCATGCCGCGGAAGGAGCACCACCCTGAAAGAACCGGGGGCCATACGGTCTTGACTACGGGCTGAGAACATGGGACAGCAGCTTATGGATGTTGCACGAATTCCACACAGCGAGGCCCATCTGTGGGCTCGAAAAGTTACCTTACCAACTGAACATTAGCGCGACGTGAGGCACTACAAGTCCCAGAAGTCCCATCCAGGGCGTGCATCTAAGCAAGAAGGGGGGTGGTGCCTCAAGCGCTCCTTCATAACTGCCAAAGCCTCTGAAGAGAAGTGGGGACACTTCGAAACGCGTCAGGCATCCAGGGCAGTTTGAACAGTTATTGGATATTGTTGTGTTGAAGGCGTGCTTACCATTGAAGGCTCCTTGTGTGCAGCTGAGGTCCGGGTGCTCCTTTGTACGTTGGGTACTTCGGAGCTGGAATATTTACGCGGCGACCCATGCTGCGGAAGGAGCACCACCCTGAAAGAACCGGGGGCCATGCGGTCTTGACTATGGGCCGAGAACATGGGACAGCAGCTTATGGATGTTGCGCGAATTCCAGACAGCGAGGCCCATCTGTGGGCTCGAAAAGTTACCTTACCAACAGAACATTAGCGCGACATGAGGCACTACAAGTCCCAGAAGTCCCATCCAGGGCGTGCATCTAAGCAAGAAGGGGGGTGGTGCCTCAAGCGCTCCTTCATAACTGCCAAAGCCTCTGAAGAGAAGTGGGGACACTTCGAAACGCGTCAGGCATCCAGGGCAGTTTGAACAGTTATTGGATATCGTTGTGTTGAAGGCGTGCTTACCATTGAAGGCTCCTTGTGTGCAGCTGAGGTCCGGGTGCTCCTTTGTACGTTGGGTACTTCGGAGCTGGAATATTTACGCAGCGACCCATGCCGCGGAAGGAGCACCACCCTGAAAGAACCGGGGGCCATGCGGTCTTGACTACGGGCCGAGAACATGGGACAGCAGCTTATGGATGTTGCACGAATTCCACACAGCGAGGCCCATCTGTGGGCTCGAAAAGTTACCTTACCAACTGAACATTAGCGCGATGTCAGGCACTACAAGTCCCAGAAGTCCCATCCAGGGCGTGCATATAAGCAAGAAGGGGGGTGGTGCCTCAAGCGCTCCTTCATAACTGCCAAAGCCTCTGAAGAGAAGTGGGGACACTTCGAAACGCGTCAGGCATCCAGGGCAGTTTGAACAGTTATTGGATATCGTTGTGTTGAAGGCGCGCTTACCATTGAAGGCTCCTTGTGTGCAGCTGAGGTCCGGGTGCTCCTTTGTACGTTGGGTACTTCGGAGCTGGAATATTTACGCATCAACCCATGCCGCGGAAGGAGCACCACCCTGAAAGAACCGGGGGCCATGCGGTCTTGACTACGGGCCGAGAACATGGGACAGTAGCTTATGGATGTTGCACGAATTCCACACAGCGAGGCCCATCTGTGGGCTCGAAAAGTTACCTTAGCAACTGAACATTAGCGCGTCGTGAGGCACTACAAGTCCCAGAAGTCCCATCCAGGGCGTGCATCTAAGCAAGAAGGGAGGTGGTGCCTCAAGCGCTCCTTCATAACTGCCAAAGCCTCTGAAGAGAAGTGGGGACACTTCGAAACGCGTCAGGCATCCAGGGCAGTTTGAACAGTTATTGGATATCGTTGTGTTGAAGGTGTGCTTACCATTGAAGGCTCCTTGTGTGCAGCTGAGGTCCGGGTGCTCCTTTTGTACGTTGGGTACTTCGGAGCTGGAATATATATATATATATATATATATATATATATATATATATATATATATATATATATATACACACACACACACATATATACACACAAACACATACATAAACATATTCCTACTTAAGGGGATTTCATACAACCTTCTTCATCCATTGGTTTATTTGTGTCATTCACATTTTTCTACCACCCTCAACAGTATGGCGTAATGAGCTAGCCCTTCAATAACTGAATAGCCTCACTCTGCGTGACAGCATTTTGCTCTTTAACAAGGAGAACATCCTCGCACACAATTCCTTTCGGTGCCAGGAACTAATTACAATAGCAATACATGCAGACTGAGAGCAAAAATTATTTTTAGTTTTGGGCAATTTTATAGGTCGAGCCTGGGCAGCGCATGCGCTACTCTGCAAGGCATCCTGTATTCGAGTATGGAGTTGAAGCTCCATCCACTCTCCGCCCATATTTTTCATTGGCTTGTGTCATTGTCCTTTGTAAATGCTGTCTACTGATTCGTTAATAGAATTGTTAGTCCCTCCTTGTCTTCATTTATAACATCCCATGAATACTGGCCCTTTTACTGTAACATTCAGCTCGCCATGCACGCTTCTACTTTCCAAGCAGTCAGGGACAATAGCGGCCGCTTCTTTGAAATGAAAAAGGCCTCACATTTACAAGAGTTTGAGCTATTGGCATTGTAAATGACCATGCCTTTTATTTATGTGTTAATTATCAAAACTGATAAATATAAGGCACTGTCATTTACAATTCCAATAGCTTAAACTCTTGCAAATGCGAGACCTATTGCATTGCAAATGCTTGTTTTATTTGGTGAGAGTCCAGTAACTTACTAACAGTAAAGTTTTCAAAAACTTTGATACAACAAATATTCATTGTCAAAGTAAGGCAACGAAAGCCAATTGCTATTTCTTTTATTCCATTTTACACGGCAGTTTTGAAGGTGTGCACAACCTTTGATCTCAGCAACAATCTGTTATGGATTTTGGTTGGGGACACATACACTACGATCGAGAAAGCTTGTTATAAAGCATTATATGCATGTGTTGTGGGATTTTGCTGTGTAATGCAGTTTTTGCTAGAGATGATTGCCAGTCAGGTTTTTTTCAAGTTTGTTTCGTTTTATAAAGAGTTATTACGTATTGATGAGATCAACAACATATAATAAAAACATTTTAGCGAAAGTGAGTACCTCTTGGAGCTTGTTTCGAAGGCAAGACGATTTGCTGTCGTCCTGACATGCAGCTAAGAGTATATATTTGGCGGGGTAAGCACTAAAAATGGGAGACCTCCCATACATGCTTGACTTAAGTGGAGAACTACTGCCATGTGAGTACAAGTTGCCCAGAGATGACTAGGATTGTCAGCTCAAATTACTTTTGCAATTTATCAACATTTGTTTCGAAGATACTTTTATAATTCTTTTCTAGAAAAGTTATCTATTCGTTTCTGATGCCGATTTAGCCTTGCTATGTATTGGAAATTCTGTTTTTGTTTGCTATAATATAAATGTAGAATATCTGCATAGTATCAAGTGCATTTTAACCCCTTGGGTGCGGCCGGAATTTCGCCGCGGCAAAATTCCACGTGTGTGCAGATTGGATAGCTCCCGGCAGTCCGACGCACACACGGCGTCAGATGGCCAGAGGCCGTCCGAGGCATGCAAGGTGTTAAACACAAGGGGCTGTACGCACAACCATATGCTATTTGAGATCATGTTGAGATTAAAAAACAGAAACCAGGATATGATGGGTAGACTAAGCAAATAATACAGTACACGACAGAACAGTGCGCAATTGTGTTTTCTGTAAGTTTATTATCATTCATATTTAGAATCTGAGACGCAGACATTGAACTGTTAAGAATCACATGTTTTTCGTAAAGTGCTACAATCAATCAATCAATCAATCAATCAATCAATCTTTATTCGGATATAAAATATCCATAAAAGCACATGTCAAAAACACCAGCAACAATACAGATTACTATGCAAACCGCAATATAAAAACAATGAGTACATAAAGACTTTCAAATTGCATCAGGGAACCTCGATAATATACATGTGTTGAAAGGCATGATGTGTAGAACAACAGTGTCAAGAATAACATTAAAATGTAAAAAGTTCATGGCCCTGACAAATAGCATTGTTGTGCTGTTAGGTACAATTTGATGTCCAACGAATAGCAGCATATTATATTAATGTGCAATCAAATGTAAACCGTTTTAGCAACATAATGTAAAGTGCAATCAAGTATAAACTATAAAATGTGTAAAATGTAATCTGGCATGCGGACAACCCTTATTTTCAATATTCCATGTCATAAAATAATTTATCGGTCCGTACAACTAACAACATGACGACAGCCCTTTCTTTCAATACTCCATGTCATAAAATCATTTATCGGTCCATACAACTAACAACAGTGGATTCGGTTGTGCTACTGTGTGTTACGGAGTGCTCATAGAGACACGTGAGTGGACTGTCATTCTTAAGAAGGAACTTACTCGAAAGATCAGATTGTCCCTCTCAAGCTTTAAAATTTCCAGGTAGGCTGTTCTATAATCAATGTTGACAGTTGCCTTGAAATAGGGGATCCGATATTGTTTAGTGTATTTTTTTCATAAAAGTTGCAACAGAATAAAAAATGTAACATCGTTTGATTGCTACGTGTACCACAAGGGCAGGACATTTTCTCGAGATTGATGTTAAAGCCCAAAGGAAAGCAAAGTAACTATTTTAAATAAATTTTTATTGCAGAAGCTCAGATGGGATCAGATCCGCATTATCATACACATTTCAAAATAAAACAGCAGTACATTTCAAAGTAGAACCAGTGCCCTCAGAGTCTCTCCAGGACGTACAACAAAAAAAACAATCTGATATAATCAGTGGTCCTTCCTCCACACACCAGCAACTTAACAGAGGAGACACTCATGTAAACCATCTAGGCATCTGCATTTTCTGTTAACTCCCCCCCCCCCCCTCCCCCAGAACAAACAGCATAGTATGCATGAAAATCAGCGTAACAACTCTTGTTCAGAACTTAACTGCGCAGTCATATCAGTGGCCCCATATCCTTCAGTCCCCATCCCCCACCCCGCCCGGTAGACAATTAGTATAAGTAATGTTTGTCCATCCATGTGTGCCTGTTCCATCAGGTTCAACTCATGACGGGCACCGCAGCTCCCTCTCGACCCCCCCCTCAGCATCAGTCGTGATCATGGGCCTCCCACTCCCAGCCCTCCATCCAACCCGTGATAGTGTCTCCATTTCGACCAGACCTTTTTAAACTTATTCGGACAACCTCTCGCTTTATACGTCACCCGTTCCGCTGCCATATAAAGGTCCAACCCTCTCCTCCACTCTTCCACAGCAGGTACAGTCCCTGCCCCCCAATATTTTGCAATGTCCCGTTTTGCCACTACCAGCGCCAAGGTCAGGAACACCAGCAGAGGGCGCGGGAGATCAACATCATTAGTCATTCCCAGGATGGCTAGCTTGGGCTCCTGTTCAAGCGGCACAGACAAGACATCTTTAAATTCAGTAAATATGAGGGTCCAGTAGGATTGTATTCTATCACACGCCCATATTACATGAAAGAAGTCCCCTCCCTCAAGCTGACATCTTAGGCATTTGTCATCTAAGGTTTTCCCCATTTTGAATAATCTCACCCTATCGAAGTATGTTCTGTGTAGTACATTGTACTGAATAAGACGGAGCCGGGATTTAATAGCCACCTCCCTAGGGTGCATTAGAACTGTGTCCAAGTCGATATCCTCAAGTGTGCCCACATCTTTCTCCCAGTTGTCTCTAAGATTTGCCAGGACCCCAGCCTGTTATTGGTAAGTGTTTTGTATGTGAGTGATACAGCTTTATTCGGTATCCGTTCCTGTAGTAGCCTACCTTCCAGCGGGGCATACTCGGGAAGGCCTTCAAGATTCAAAGCCTGTGCCCTCCACGCATGTCGCAATTGGGTGTATTTATAAAACTGTGTTAGAAGGAGACCATATTCCGCCTGTAAGGTCGCTAAGGGTTTCAATTCTCCTCTAGCAACGACATCTCCGATCGTGGATATTCAAATATCATCCCATCTCTTAAATCCGGTAAGTTTATGCAGCTCGGGGAGCCACCTACAGTGCCAGAGCGGAGTCTGCCTGGTAGGCCGCTTATCCCACCCTATGTGTCTTGTGGCCATTCTCCAGGCTCGGAGTGTGATGCTTGTGGCCGGGAGCAGCGATTTCGTCGCTGATCTTCCATATAAATACGACAACAGATTATGCGGGGATAGTTTGTCACGCTCCAGCGCATACGTGGGGTGGTCCGCCGGAGCGTGGAGCCAGTCGCTAATGGGGGATATGTGTTCCGCCCAATAGTAGGCTTCAAGATTAGGGAGCGAGATTCCACCACTATATTGATGGCGCTGGAGTGTGGTCAACACTACTCTCGGCTGCTTGCCCAACCATATAAAAGCTCGAAGGTCCGCATGAATTTTACGTAGTATGCTGTCTGGGAGCATATAATATTCATTTTGCAAGGCGTATAAATACTTGGGTAACACTATCATCTTATACATCGCTGCTCTGCCCAGGAGCGTCAAGGGGAGCTGTCGCCAACGATCCATATCCGATGCGGAGTTCACGAGTATCCTCTCTACATTGTTGCGGCGCGACAGTTGCCTGTCTAGCGTGTTGTATACCCCTAGATATTGAAAGCCTGCCTCAGATACTACCAGCTTATCTGGAAGCGCCTCTCCGCTGGTATCTCCTTTGGGGTCAAAGAGGACAAATTTGTGCCAGTTAATAGCATAACCGGAGTAACTGCCATAGCGTTCCAGCTCTCTGAACAATTTGGGCACTGTGTTCTTTGGGTCAGTGACGTATAAAAGGACATCGTCCGCGTACAGGGATAGTTTTTCCTGCGTGTCGTCCGTGTCAGCGACCCGGAAACCTGAGATCTTGTGGTTGTGCCTAATCCTGGCCGCCAGCACTTCGATTGTTAGTGTGAAAAGAAGCGGTCGGGTGCCTCTTTGAATATTAATTACGCGAGAGAGCCTACCATTTACCCTCACCCTGGCGCGCGGGTTAGTATATAGAAGGCGGACCCACGCACGGAATTTTGGGCCGAGGCCAAATTTTTGCAGCACGGCCTCTAGGAACGGCCAGTGCACTGAGTCAAAGGCCTTCTCGGCATCTAAGGAAAGGAACCAGTGTGGCGGTTCCCTATCCCTCACCTCCTGCAGCCAGTTATGTGTGCGTCTGAGGTTGAATTTCGTGGCCCGGTCCGGCAAGAAGCCAGTTTGATCTAGGTGTATCAGGTCAGGCATTACTGTCTTCATCCGTCGCGCCAATACCGTGGCCAGGATCTTCACCTCCGTATTCAACAGGGAAATGGGTCGGTATGAGGCGCAATCCTCGCGTGGTTTGCCCTCCTTATGTATCGGGATTATGGTCGCCATGGCGAGGTCAGCCGGCAGGCCTCCCTCCCGGCACGCCTCAGTAAAGAGGTTTTTCAAGTGGGGGGCTAGGATATCAGCCGTACCCTTAAAGAATTCCGGAGGGAAGCCATTCGGCCCCGGAACCTTGCCCGGTTTCAGTCCCGAGATGGCGGCTTTCACCTCCTCGAGGGAGATGTCGGCCTCTAGCACTGGTAGGGCCACATCGTCCACCACAGATAGAGCGACTTGTGACAAGTAGAGAAGCGCGTTTTCGCACGTGCCCAATGGTCTGGCTTCGTAAAAGCGCTCATAATAAGCCACGTACATGTCTGCAATATGGGGGTCTGAGCACACCGTTCTCCCTGTCTCGTCCATGACTCCATCCACCCATCTCGCCGCTCTCTCCTTACGACTAAGCCACGCCAAAAGTTTGCCCGACTTATCCCCCACGTCGTACAATCGGTGAAGTGTCGCCAGGTTTTGCGTTCTAGCCTCCTCTGAGACTAGTTCCCGATATCTCCTCTGGGTGTCTAGAAGTTTACGAAGTGCCGTGGTGCATTTAGTACGTAGGTGTTCTCTCTCTAGCTCCACTATCTCCCGCTCAACATTCCCCACCTCCTCCTGCCGTTTTCTCTTCTCCTCCCCTAATCTACTGTTTATTCTGTCCCTCAGTACTGGCTTCAGTTCTTCCCATAGGGTCACTGCCGAATCCACCGATCCGTCATTTTCGGCCAAGTAAACCTGTGCATCAGCTCTAATGCCTTTAAGTACTGCTTTATTTGTGAGGTCCCAGGCGGCGAGACGCCACGAGGCCTCACCTCTGTACCCAGGGCGGCCCATCGACACTAGGAGTGGCGAGTGGTCAGAGAGACCCCTCGCCAGGTATTCTGCCGTGTCTTCCACTGTAAGTTCCTGCCTGTGTGTGAAGATATAATCCAGCCTAGAAAACACCTTGTGTGCAGCCGAGTAGAAGGAGTATGCAGCAGCGATTGGGTGTAGCAGCCGCCAAACATCGGTCAAGCCTATTTCGGACATTGTTTGTGCGAGGGGAGTCCGGAGTCCACGGGTGTTGGGCGTCCCTGATCTATCCAAACCCTTATCCATCACATCATTAAAATCGCCTCCCACTAACTGTATAGAGTCCGAGGTGTCTAGGAGTATGGTCGCTAGCTTCTTCAACGCCATTGCCTGTAACTGCGGGGGTGCATACACAGAAACAAGAGTGTAGGTGCGCCTACGCCAAGTCCCCTGTACCCCTATACACATTCCCAGTGGGTCCCCCCATGTACGGGTGATACGAAATGGGGAAGTATTCTTAACAATAATCGCTACCCCCCTGGAGCCAGTCGTGTAACCCGCATGTCCCAGCACTTTATACCTACCCCTCGCTAGGAATGCACAGGTCGTGCCCTTAAGATGAGTTTCTTGCAAAAAAACGATGTCCGGGCCTATTCTCTTTAGATAGTTATTCACCAATCCCCGTTTTATTTTGTTACCCAGACCATTCACATTCCATGTCAGGACTTGTATTTTTTCAGTACCCATAGCATATGCCAATAGTGTTTTTGCCATCCGGGCATTGAGGTCAGGGGACCTCCAGTACGAGAAGACTTCACAAGGTACCAGACCACTTGACTGCAGATAACCAACATATCCCCCCTACTCCCCAACCAAGACCCCTCCCCGCAAAAAACTGTAGTAACTGTTCCCCCCCTTCCACCCCCCTCCCCACCTTTTCCCCCCATCCAGCCCATCCATGCAACCATGAACAACTAGGACTTTCAGGAGGTAAAGGTCTGTCGCCCACCCACCAGATCCTATATCAAACTAACCCCAGGGTTCAAACGAGAGTTCCACAAGGGCTGCCGACCCTGTGAGTGCGTTGTGCTCCGAGTCCTATCGTATCTGGAACGAACCAGACCATATGTCTCACAGCAGCAACCCTCAAGTAACTGATCGAGTCAATGAAAGAAAAGAAGAAAAGTAAGTACAACTTGCTTGGTATCAGCATCGGCGTGCTGCCGATACGGATGTTGGCCCCAAACCTCTTCACGACTGTGAGTCTTGTGTATCAATGTCCTGCTCCTCTGTTCCGCCAGTCGCCCCCTGCTCCATCTCCCGGATCAGCACCTCCAGCGGATGTGTCGAGCGGTCCGTTGCTTCATCCAGCTCCGACGGTGTCCCATTGTCCAGTTCTCCCATGTCCGATGAGTGCGGCCCTCCAAAGTAACTATTTTAAAGTGCCGGCCCTGATGCGAAAAAGCAAGCTTCTCTCCCAATGACCTATGTTCATCAAAACTTGGATGGCATATGGGGTTGGGGGCTACTCACATCCAATAATGACATGTATCTGGCAACTGATGATTTTGAGAGCTCTGTAGCATATCTTGCATTATTATATGATTCATACAGGACGGTCTTTTTATTAGTTCCTTCTGGATCAGTTACATTTAGGAAGATATGTTCTAGATTCAAGCTGCTCAGGCTTTTTCTGACAGCGGCAAGCCAGGGTATGCTCCCGCCCCTGTTGCATTTAAGACAGTCTGCTATTATATCCCTTGTCAAGGTTGCTGCCAGATTTTGCCAAACCTTTAGCCAAAATATGGCAGGGCGGATTCTAATATAGTCTTCTATACAATACAGATTTAGTTCCTTATGACATACAAAATGTGAGGTGGAAATTGGGGCCCCTAGAAGTTTCCGGCTGAATCTATTTTCCTCTCACTGGATTCCACTGCAGTTTCTAAAACCCCAAACTTCTGCGCCGTATGTGGCAGTGGGAGTACACTGTTAAAACCCCAAACTTCTGCGCCATACGTGGGAGTCAGAGTACACTGTTTTTTGTAAATTTTGATTATGGGTAATAATATTTCGGCTTGTTTGGGTTGTGGGAGGCTCAGAATTGAATTAGTGGCTTTTAAGAATTTGCTTCTATGAGCCATTGTCCGAGAAGGTGCACAGTCAAAATATCGAGTCAACAATGTCGATTTGCACTAATATCGAGTCAGAAAAATCGAAGGTAAGAAATATCGATGTTCTAAATATCGTTGTCTAAAATATCGATTTGAATGTATATTCATTAATATCGAGACAAGTAATATCGATGATAGAAATATCGACATATATAATGTCGAAATGTCAAAATATCGACATTTTTAAATATAGGTTTCTAATATATTAATAATAAAAAATGTTATATAAATGTGCTATAATCTTTAATTATAATATAAATTATTTATATAAAGTATTATAAATTTTAGGAGCGGGATGTTGGGTTTATAGGGGATAAGGGTGGGAAGTGTATTAAAAATATAAATATTAAAAATATAAATGTTAAAAAATATGTTAGAGAAAATAGAATGCGAAATTAAATATTAGAAATTCGAAATATGAAAATAGAAAATATATAAAAATTTTAGCAGCGGGATGTTGGGTTGATAGGGGATAAGGGTGGGGAGTGTATGAAAAATATAAATAAAAATAAATAATTTATCAAATACATTTTTATAAAATAGATTTCGAAATTTTAAATTTGAAATCTGAAAATTTTATTTTTAAATCTGAAATTTAAAATTAGAAAATTATTTAAAAATTGAGCAGCGGGATGTTGGGTTTATAGGGGATAAGGGTGGGGAGTGTATGAAAAATATAAAATAAAATATTTATTTTAGGAAATACATTTATATAAAATAGATTTCGAAATTTTAATTTTGAAATATGAAATTTTAAATTTTAAATCTGAAATTTGAAATTAGAAAATTTTAAAATATTTTAGCAGCGGGATGTTGGGTTTTTAGGGGATAAGGGTGGGGAGTGTATGAAAAATATAAATAAAAATAAATAATTTATCAAATAAATATTTCGAAAAATTAAATTAGAAATTTGAAATATTAATTTTTAAATCTGAAATTTGAAATTAGAAAATAATTTAAAAATTCTTCAGCGGGATGTTGGGTTTATAGGGAATAAGGGTGGGGAGTGTATGAAAAATATAAAATAAAATATTTTTTTTAGGAAATACATTTATATAAAATAGATTTCGAAATTTTATATTTGAAATATGAAATTTTACATTTTAAATATGAAATGTTAAATTAAAAAATTGAAAACAATTGGATACAGGGGTATTTTTAGGTTTCAGGGCTAAGTTTGGATTTTGGGTTAGAGGGGTATTTTTAGGTTTCAGGGCTATGTTTGGGTTTTGGGGTAGAGGGGTATTTTTAGGTTTCAGGGCTAGGTTTGGTTTTTAGGGTACAGGGGTATTTTTAGGTTTCAGTGCTAGGTTTGAGTTTTGGGGTAGAGGGGTATTTTTAGTTTTCAGGGCTAGGTTTGGGTTTTGGGGTAGGGGGGTATCTCTAGGTTTCAGGGCTAGGTTTGGGTTTTGGGATACAGGGGTATTTTTATGTTTCAGGGCTAAGTTTGGATTTTGGGTTAGAGGGGTATTTTTAGGTTTCAGGGCTATGTTTGGGTTTTGGGGTAGAGGGGTATTTTTAGGTTTCAGGGCAAGGTTTGGGTTTTGGGGTAGAGGGGTATTTTTAGTTTTCAGGCGTAGGTTTGGGTTTTGGGGTAGAGGGGTATTTTTAGGTTTCAGGGCTAGGTTTGGGTTTTGGGGTAGAGGGGTATTGTTAGTCTTCAGGGCTAGGTTTGGGTTTTGGGGTAGAGGTGTTTCTTTAGGTTTCAGGGCTATGTTTGGGTTTGGGGTAGAGGGTTATTTTTAGTTTTCAGGGCTAGGTTTGGGTTTTGGGGTAGAGGGGTATTTTTAGGTTTCAGGGCTAGGTTAGAGTTTTGGGGTAGAGGGGTATCTTTAGGTTTCAGGGCTAGGTTTGAGTTTTGGGGTAGAGGGGTATTTTTAGTTTAGCTAGGTTTGGGTTTTGGGGTAGAGGGGTATCTTTAGGTTTCAGGGCTAGGTTTGGGTTTTGGGATACAGGGGTCTTTTTAGGTTTCAGGGCTAAGTTTGGATTTTGGGGTAGAAAGGTATTTTTAGGTTTCAGGGCTAGGTTTGGGTTTTGGGGTACAGGGGTATTTTTAAGTTTCAGGGCTAGGTTTGGGTTTTGGGGTACAGGGGTATTTTTAGGTTTTAGACATAGGTTGAGTGTTTAGTTTAGTTTAGTTTAAAGGAGCTTGTAAAGCGCCTGGTGACGCCTCCCGGCGTGTCCCCCCGCGTGTCCAGCATATATCCTAATTAAATGTAGATCGCAGTTGGCATAGTAAATTAAATAGGTTCTGTGTACAGCAACTACCCTAATTAAATGTATATTTGAGTTACAATTGTTAATTTGATAGTTTAAGTGTTCATTATTAATAATAAAAAAAATTATTTTGGATTTGGAAAAGTAAATGTTTAATGTTAAGTGTCCAGTATCGATTTTAATAAATTGTATATTTATGTGTGAATAGTAAATTGATAGTAATAGTTTATTATATATGTAAAATAATAATAAAAATCATTATATATTGTAAACATTTTTACAAATTTATATATTGGTATTAATTATTTAATAATGGGTAGTAGATAAAAATGACACAGTTTTAAACACATTTTTTCTTTATTTGTTCATATAGTAATTAAAGCAAATAATACATGTACAAAAAATTATTTTATACAATTTAAACACAATAATATATCTAATTTAGCACCAATTTCTTTTTTATTTCGATATCTTTGCAGTAATTTACATTTGTGGTATATGTAAATTATATAGTAAAACATAAAACATTGAACATTATACTATATAGAGTATATACATTTTAAGAGAAATTACAATACATCACAATTGTTAATAAATTATATAGTAATATTTTTGTTACATATACATGTGAACTTCAATATATGTTATATATGTAGATATATTTGGAATTAACAACATTGATAATATTTATAGTTCATATCATACAATGTATATTTTACAAACATGTTAAATTATAATATCTGTTATATATTTTTAATTTATTAATATTAATTTTATAATATTCATATTAATATATTAAACATATTAGTCACAATTTGTATATAAGTAATGAAAAATAACACTTTTTATTTTTAATAATTTAACGTAAATATGGTTTGTTTTATTATAACATTAAATATTAATATATACTAATAATTAATGCAATAAAATTTTTTAATCAAATTAATATTTTTGTAGGAAAATTAATAATACATGGGATAAATACAGCCGAAATAATTATACAGTTTTAACAAATTTTTATTACTAAAACAAATTAAGTTGACATTTATTTAACTGTTATTTGGATAATAGTATCATTTGGGAGTTTCATTTTGTAAACGCTCTTAGTCTTTTTGGGTCATTTTGGAAGATTCAAGCTCGCGGTTGGAAGCTACTTCACGTCTGAGAAGGTAAGAGTGCTATTTGTTATATTTTAACTAATTTAAGGTAATTTTGAAGGTAGTACTTTGTTATTTGTTGTTTGTGGAATACTATGTTAGGGTTAACTTCTTATGTAGTTCGTTATTAATGTTTTTACATTTTCTTAGCGTATTCTCAGTAACGGCCTTGGAGTTATTGTGTTTGTGGCTTTTTATGATTTTTTCCTTACATATATGTATGTTCTAGTTATTAATAATGTATTATTCTAAGTTTTATGTAGGTGGGTATTATTTTTTTTCTCTTGTACGTTTTTGGAAACACCCATTTCCGTTTCCGAGTTGTTACGTTTTTTTTTTAAAATAAGTGCATTTCAGTTGTAACTGCTATGTGTTTTAGACTTCGTTGATTTATTTGTGTTTCTGGAGCGTTTCATACATTCTAGAGCCTTTTTCGGGAATCAGAGTTATCTAATAATTGGGATTTCAGATGTATTTCGAACAGTAGTATTTTTGCATTGTATTGGGCCCCTTTTTTTATATGCTGTGGATTTATTACAGCATGGATTGTAATGGATCATTGGATTTGCTAATTACGTTGTTGTCAAAAGGTAAATGCATTTATGTTATTAAATGTTGTGTGTTGGGAAATGTTCAATTTAAAAAAAAAAAAGGTTGAGTTACATATTTTATTTGTCTAAAAATTATTATATATTTATAATTTTTAGAAAATAATAATATCTTATAATTTGTGAATAAGATGGTTTCGTTACATTTAAGGCTTTTTTAAATGTTCAGATTTTTTGTGAGTTATTATTTTTAGATTAGTGTTTTGGCTATCATTTTTAAGTATTCTAGTCCTGGGTAAAGTTGTACTTGTTGTTGTAAATATTGGTACATTTGGGCTGTTTGTCTTGATAGTTTGGGTTTTAATTGTAGAACGGATTGCTCCATTCTTAACTCTTGGAAACTTTGTTCTTTTTGTATTGCTGTTAGTAGCTTGTGTAGTGTAGGAGTTGTTCGCCCAGTTGAAGATAGAAAGGCATTATGCCAACCCTCCACTGCGTTGTTTGTTTTGGCCTCTTGATTTAGGGTTGGTAGATATACATTCCACCAAGGAATTAGGAATGTAGGCTGTCGTCTGTGGCCTGACCGGTGTAGTCTCCCCACCCAGGTATCCTCAAAATAATCCAAAAGTGGAGACAATTTTTGTTCATTTTGTGTATA
Organism: Lissotriton helveticus; assembly: GCF_964261635.1. Classification (NCBI taxonomy): domain Eukaryota; kingdom Metazoa; phylum Chordata; class Amphibia; order Caudata; family Salamandridae; genus Lissotriton; species Lissotriton helveticus. Next base: position 1,614,438,478 of record NC_136057.1, read on the forward strand.
GAAAGGACTTTCTATTAAAAGATTATAGTGTTCAGCCACATCGGTTATTGGCACGTATGCTAGGGCAATGAGGTGTTTTATATGGTATGCGAAGGTAATATTGGTTGCATATTCATAGTGTTAATTTTAGCAAATTTTTCCATATACATTGGTTAAAATGGAAGTAACATCCTTGTATGGATGTGTGTGGATATATTTTAAGGATGGAATTTATCATAGCTTGTTCAAAGTCAATTATAATTTTTAGGGGAAAGAAGTCTCTTGTTTCTTCTTTGATTTTGTTTAATATTTCAGTGTATGTAGAAGTTTGTTTGTTTGGTAACAAACAATAAATGAATGGTATGCAGGTATTGTGGAATTGGCCATGTTTAGTATATAATTGATAGAATGGTTTAGGGCATATGCTAAAAGTGCCATCCATCATCCATGTTTGACTATCAGTTAATTTTTTGAGGTTGGTGTTTGTTGCAAACATTATTATCCTTTTATCTTTGTTGTTGTTGTCGTAGAAGATAAAAGGTTCATCATTATGAGTTATGCTAAGCTCAGGTGGAATTATGACCTGTTCAAAAGTTTTTGGTGTTGCTATTGTTGGTGTACTAGATTTTTTGGTTCTAGCAATAGTTCTTTTTATAGCAGCTATCGTTGGTAACTGACCTCTTGCCTCTCTAGGTACTCTAGGTATTAATTCCTTAAGTATTACACTAGTCGGTAAGTCAGAGGTTTTGCTTAATTCCTTAATATTGTCTAGGGTAGATCTAACCTCTATTTCTGAGATATTAGGTGGATGGTTATGTTCAGTAGTATTAATCACACTTGTTTCTCTAGTTGTTGCACGACCATAACATTTGTTGGAATAATACTTAGTACATTTCCAGTTAACTTTAAGGTCTTTTTGTTTTTCCTGAGTATAAGTATACCCCATATAGCATAACAAATATTTCCCTTTCTGAGATGAGATAAATCTTGCATCTTCTGTCATTGTTGGTTTCTTAAATCTAGAAAAGGTGTATTAAATATTATTAGAAATAGTCATTTTATTAGAAGAGGAAAAAAAATACATATGTAACATTTGTGGGTAATTACCTATTCCAAAGTAGTATATTTTCAAAGGAGATCTTTTTGTTGATTGATGCTTTAATACATTGTAGTGGTCTGTTGAAAGAAAATGAAGAATATTTTAGTGAATTTTTATGTGTGTATTTTTATAACACATTTGCTAAGGTACAATGTTTTATTATGAAAACGTTAGCAACATTTATTCAGATGTATATATCATTTAAAGAAAAAACAGTTTTAAATATACAAACAGTTAAATCTAAACATTGTGAGTGTTTAAAATACAAATATTAGTACTTGGGCATGTTTTCGATGCTTACCTATTTTTTATTTTTAGTTGTTGATGGTAGAATGTTTGTTGTTATGTTGCAGCTTTAATTAGTAAAGGTATCTGTGGAAAAAAGTAATAGTATGATGAAACTTTAGTTTAGTTTTTATAATAGAAGTAACATTTTTTAAACAAGCATTTCACATTGTAAGTCTTTGAAAACTGTGTTTAATTAAAAACAAAAATTAGACATTTAAGTAGGAAAGTATGAGTTAGTTATAACATGTTTTACTATTGATTTGGCATTTATTTAGTGTTTAAAAAGGTAATTTAATAAACTTACTTATCAAATTTGTTGTTGTACTTTTCTTGAAAATGTTCATCTGTTTGTTAACCTTGAATCTGTTTAGGATATATGTAGAGATAGATAGAAAAGCAGTTTAAGATATTTAGAATGAACGGCAGGTTGCAAATAATGTAACTTTTTATACTGAAACATAAAATTACTTACTTTTTGTTGATTTGTAGTATATTTGTATGAGAGCAATATTTAGAGTAGTAGAAATAAGTGCATTTCTCCTTGAAGCTGAATAATTTCTGCTGGTTTTTGAGTCTTAATTGTAGCTGGTTTTATAGGGTATGTTTAATTAGTGTTAGTTTGTGATTGGTTAGAAGCATAGAAAACAGTTCCTATTGGTTAGTTTGAATTTTTTTATTTTTAATAGTTTAATTTGCTGAATTCGAAATGTTTGTTTAGAGAGTTTGTGTATTAGTAAGTATTTTAAATATAATATAATTAAATAGTATAGCTTTAAAACATTTATAATATAAAATAAATATGTGTATATATAAGAAATGTAATATGTGATTGTTACCATAGATTTCGTAATTTAATAATATTTTTTTAGAGATATATAGTTATTTAATAGTATAATTTTAATATATTTAATGTGTATAATGTTTATATAAACTGTAAGAATGATTTTGAAAAGTCGATATTTAGGTAATGTCGATATTATTGATGTCTATATTTTGGTAATCGATGTTTTTGTATAGTGGTATGTATATTAATGATTGTCGATATTTTGTATTTCGATATAAGTGTGATCGAAATTAGTTTACTCAAGATTTTTGTATATCGATATAGTGAGATCGATGTTTTAGTAAATTTATAAATAAGTATAGGATGTCGATGTAATTGTAATCTATATTTAAGACACGATATTTGTGTAGGTCGATTTTAGTGAAATCGAAATTTTGTCAGAGATTCGTCAGAGAATACTAACCCCAAATATGGGAAAGTGCATTTGCCTAATAAATGTTCAGGGCCTGAAGTTATTGAATTAATAAGGTGCATTTTTGGGCCACAAGTCATAATAAAAGATTTTTTTAAATGAGTGCAAAGGTCTAAATCAGCCCTAAAAACTACAAAACCTCTAACTAAAGTGTGTTGTGCATTCGGTCTGCGGCCCGTTAGGGCAGCATTGTCCGCATATAGTAGGGTGGGGAGTGCATTACCATTGATTCTCGGGACATCATTAGTAAGTTTTGACAATACATTATTTAATTCATTAATGTAAAGAATAAATAGGAGCGGGTCCAGTAGGCACCCTTGCCTAACCCCTCTGCCAATGTTGATGTCCTTCGAAACCTCCCCGTCGTTGCTGATCCTTACCCGTCCCTTCAGGTCCCTGTGCAAATAAGCTCAAAAGTGGACTAGGGCCTCATCCAGCACATATTTTACAAGAACCGACCATTAAGCGGGACCTGTTAACAAAGTCGAAGGCTGAGGTGAGGTCCATAAAAGCCAAGTAGATGGGTGACTAATTAAATTTAGGTTAAGGCACTGTTCTACTGTTCCTAATTTGCTTCTAAAACCTAGATGACACTTATTTAAAATGTGTTCCCTCTCAACGCAGGACCTAATTTTATTAAACAGGATCCTCTCAAGAATCTTTAATGTATTATCAAACTGGGAAATCGGTCTGTAGCAGCTAGGGTTGGATCGGTCTCCTTTTTTTAGTTCGAGCCTAGAGCAGCGCATGCGCTGCTTGCTTGACTTTTAGTCAGGGGGTTTCAAAGTGCTACCCCATGCTTTTGCTGGCCTAGCTCTTGCATTCACGTGAGTGTGCACACACGCAGCCGCCATCTGTCTTTCACGGGTCACTAAGTGCGTGGACGCTGCAGCTGCTTTCACTTTCGCAGCCGCGCGCCCTCTCGCTCCGCTCCGTCCTGTATAGTACCTATTTGAAAATGATCTCAGTACACAGGCACTACTGTGGGCCTGCTTTCTAGTGGTAGTTTACACCTGATTGACTTTGTGATTTAGGGGCCGATTAGGATGGCGGACGGACTTGCGTCCGTCCGCCACCCTTGAGGAGGAGGGAACGTCCGCAGGGGCTGCGGCGTTCCCTCCGTGCTGATTAGGATGTGACCGCCAGGGTTGCGGTCACATCCTCTATTTTTAACATTGCGGCGGGTGGAGCTTCAAGCTGCACCCGCCGCAATGTTAAAAATGCACGCATTGCATTTGCATGCAGTAAGAGGCAGGCACCGCGCGGTGCCTGCCGCTTTCTGCATGCAAATGCAGGGGGGTACCATAGGTACCCCCCATGTGCACCCCCCACCCCCCCTTCACCTAGGGGGCCCGCAACGGACCCCGCAGTGAAGTTCCGTATGCTTTTCCACGGCGGAAAACCCGCCGCGGAAAAGCATACTTTACAGGCCATCCTAATATGGTGGACGGTGTCTGACAGACACCATCACCATATTAGAGCTTTTCCGCCGCGGTTGTAAGCCAGCCGCGGCGGAAAAGCTGTGGACGGAAACCAGGACCCACCAGCCATCCTAATGTGGCGGTGGGTCTTTGGTCAGTCCGCTGCGGTTTTTCCGCATCCTCTGGGCCGGCGGTGCCTTCCGCCGGCCCCGAGGATGCGGAAAAACCGCGACCCTAATGACCCCCTTAGTGTGCACTGTACTCTTATTTAGAGGGAGCCAAGCGGTTCACCCTCTCATCGGGACACCCTAAATCGCTTTGTTTGGCACCTAGGATAACACCTCGCCAATTCTTTCTCTTGTTTGGAAGGCCGGGATCAGGGCTTCCGGAGGCACGTTCACGATGGACTGGTCTATAAGGGGAAGCTTCCTCATTTTGGCTTCCTTGTGGTCCGCTTCTAAGACCTGGCCTCATCTGGTGTGTCCCTCAGATGAACTCCCCCCTGGCATGAGGTTTCACAATCTGCTCTGTCAGGAGAACGAATATATATCCACCTCTTTTTGGGCCCATTCCAGCATCGAAATTTCTGCTGATGAGTCACACGAGCTGTTCTCAGTTCAACGTGGATTTTAGTGCATGTTCCGAAATGGACGTAATTCTGGGAGAAAGGTTGTTTTGTGTTCTAGCACGTTATTTCCAATTTTGGAATTGTTTTTTAAGGTAGACATTTAGAAAACTATAAACCAAAATAATCTGACAACTAAGAACATTATGGAGGTTACTGGCTTGTGGTTCGATTTGTAAAAAATGTTTGCATTCATATCTAACACTATGTATTAAAAATCTCACTCCTAAAGATTAATCTTTCACAGAGAGTTAAGGGCAACGTACTTTGCCTGTTTGTGCCAGCGTGTGGCAAATGTATGCTTTGTCTTTAAACGCTGTTATACATTTTGCAGCCAGTGGTCAGTTGCTTGCGGTGCAAGGGCTGTCTTCATTTAAAAACGACATTTGTATGTCTACTCTCTTTAGATTTATTTATGTGCAGAATTACGAACATATTGGGCCACATAATAAAAATTAATATTATAGCTTCTAATATGCCTCCTCCGCATGTACGTGGATTGAGAGAAAGCAGGGTTTTCTTAAGACTTTATTTAGAATTTAGGGCAAGTAGAGCAATTTATACTTGTAAATTCTGATTGTGAACGTTAACACAAGAGTGTTTTGTGCGTAAGTTTCCATACATGGGAATTTCTGTGAATAAATCAGAATGTCCATCAGCGCGAATATACGGTAAAGCACAGTGGCAAACTAGAAAATTCTGCTTACAAAAAAAATTACTTGCATGCAGGACGCTGCACGGTACAGGTTTTGCGCGTTCGGCGCAATGGCGAGGAATCACAGACCTGAAAGCAATCACCCGTGGAACATAAATAGCATTAACCACAGCCAGGGGTTGTTCCTCTGTAAATGCAGCTAACAAGCTAGCATAGCCCAGAGGCATAGTCCCCTGACATGTGCCACGACTGGAACAGGAAGTATGGGTGGAAATAAACCATAGTTCCATATGTGGTGGAACATTACGAGCAGCAGAACAATGGCTCTACCTTACAACTCATCTTGCTGGGCGTGGAGCTGCATGCAGTGGGTGGGGTGTAAATGTAGTAGGATGAGAAAAGATGTATGATGGAGTCCAAGGTCACAAGGATGAACATGGCAGCTCCATCGTCCAAGTTAGGTCTTGGCACACATTTTCAACACGGTCTCGAGCAAGCTATGCCACATCATGTCACCCCAGATGCTACATGGATCGGCATCGCTTTATCTACAGCCAAGCTAGCCAAAAATCATTCAGTTCAATGTCTCTGTGCAATGTCTCTCTCCCCGTATGTTCTTGTTTTTATATCAGAGTACCACTATTCTGGTCTTCCCATTAATGTGACCCCATGATGTTACCTGCATCTGCATATGCCTGTCTTTCTGTATTCATAACGTCTGTTTTCCTGTCCGGTGTCCATGTCTCGGCCTACCCACCCTGCCTCTATGTCCATGTCCCCCTGAATCCTTGACTCATGTTCCCTTTCTTGCCCCGTATTGTACCCCTCACTGAGCATCTTGTATACCAGTAGCAGACCACTTGGACAAAGGATATTTTTCACAGGTTTGGTTGCAGACCAAGTAAGCCTAATTTGTATGTTATTTTGCACACCTGCATGGCCAAACACTGCCTCTGCACGTGATGATGATCAATGTGTGTGTTACAAATATGTAAAAACATGTTACAGTGCTGGGTTTCAATTTTCCTATTATCCTTCTCAAGACAGTCATTGTATAGTTCTGATTCGCTTTTTCTAGGTGCCCATTTCCTTGGTGTAAATACATTCGAGATGATTTTTTTCATTATTTTGAAGGTTTTTATTACACAGTTCTTCACAAATATCATATCTGCAAGGCATCCTTTCCATTATATGTATGGGTAATGAAACCTTTTTAATTGATGGCCAACACCTGTTACTCCCCACATAAGACCTACCAGCAGGGGCTTTTTCCAAGGCTAAACATTTGCATATGCTTTATGAAGTTGTACATTCTTCACACACTATTTCACCTCTTGTGAGACTTGGTGCTCTTGAAAGAAATGAAGTGCTCGTGCACTATCGTCCTTGTAGTTGTGCTGAAAAACCTTTGTTTTGATTTTAGAGGTGCCCTTTAGTCCCTTTTAAAAACAATGTATTCTTTTAGCGTGTTAAGAATAAAAATAAGCAAGCATAGGCCTAGCCAATAGGTCTCGTTTTTGGGACCTTATAAGTATTTAGTTATGCAGCACAAAATCCTTCTTGGTGCAACAACATAAACTGTTGCATGGCTAACCACTTATAAGGTCCCAATGGCGAGACCTGTTGGCTATACCAATGCTTGTTAAAAATAGGCACGATGATACTGGTAGACCAAGTGCTCAGAATAAAAGTACTTGTTAAGTTATTAAAAACGTTAAGCAAAAGAGGTGCCCAGAATTCGGGTTTATGTTTAATTAGGTCGATGGAGAGCCCATCAGGGCCAGGGGCCCTATTACCTAAGCTTTGGTGGATGGCATCCTTAACTTCTAACACGGATATAGAAATCCGTGAGGCGATATGATTATCTAAGAAATCCTCATTCTGTGGTGGGGCTGTGTAAATCTTGGAAAAGTGAGTTTCCCAGGCTTCGCTGGTTATATTGCAACTGATAGAGGTGAGGGTAAGGCCCATAGACCGCATATCTTTGACTGCTGGCCCAAAAACATTTCCATTATTAAGACTAGCAGCACAGGCAAGATTGTTCCAGTGTTCTTTTAAGATCTCATCTTTTTGTTGCCTGGTCACTTTGTTTATAGTGGGACCATAAAGATTTAACAAGAGTTGCGTCCCTCGGTGTTGCTGCGAGGGCTGCTCGGAGTTCTCTATTTACTCACGTGCAAGTACTATTAAACCATCGTGGGTTCTGGCTCGTGTCTGACACAGGCCTGGAAATCAGTTGTTTAATGCCAGCACACAAACAGCTAAACGCATTAATTACCTCTGGGTTGGGGTCGCTAAATGACAAACAGATATGGATGAGGAATGTGTGGGCTTTTATCATTTTGGAAAACAGATTTTAGTTATCGATACCTTTCCAAATCACTCTTAATTTATCAGTCGAGACCACTAAGTTGCTTGCCCCAGGCTCTTTAACTGGACTCGGTCTGGGGGCGAATCTAATTATAGTTAGAGTTGGGTTGTGATCCCCCTGCACAGTGGGTAAAAGCTCTGCCTTTAATAAAAGATTTTCTAGTGAGGCAGATATAAAAACATAATCAATAGTTGAGTCACAGCCGCGACCCCTGTATCCAAGCCTATCCCTGGATACTGGGAGGAGACTGTAATGTAGTCTTAGACGCCTCATTGGATAGATCACACCCACCGCTGCAGGGCACTACTCTGCTGAAACAGGCCGAGGCATTATCACAATGGATGGGGGGGTGGGATTTGCAGGATGTATGGAGAATGCGACATCCCCTTCATAGAGAATACTCATATTACTCAATAGTACATGACCTACACACGAGAATAGACAGACTACTGTGTATGGGTAGGATAGCAATGCAGGTGCTGGACTCCACTTATCTTCCCAAAACTTTTTCTGACCACAACCCGCTGGAGACCACAATGGCATGGGGTAGAATTCCCACACCGGTCCCCAGGTGGCGACTCTGGCCGCAACTCCTGGAAGATCAGGTCTTCCGTAGTACCCTCTCCACTACTATTGAACATTACTTTCTGGATAACAGCAACACAGCTTCCAATAAATTGATAGAATGGGACGCCTTTAAGGCAGTGGTCCGGGGAAAGGCCATAGGAGTGACTGTGGGGGCAAGACAAGAATTGCATACATCACTAGTGGAGGTTGAGGAGACAATGGGCATACTTGAGAAAGAGGCAGACACGGACAGGGAGAAAAAGAAACCTCTGCAGGAACTGCGGATCTGCCACGCGGAACTGCTAGAATCTCTGAGAGTAATGGATTATGCAGCATTCATACAGCGTGCACACAGTGAGGCGGGCAGGGCGGGAACCTTATTGGCTTGCATACTACGTGATGATCCACCATCGGTGGTTATACCTCGGCTTATCAGAGATACTGGGGATATAATTACCACTCAAGGGGAGATTAATACGGCGTTCCGTGACTATTATGCCACGCTATATAGGGCGCCTGACGGCTCTACGGGGGCATGCACGGAGGCCTTTTTGTCAGACCTAACATACCCGACAATTCCGGAGCTGATGCGTAAATCGCTTATAGGACAGATTACACAACAGGAGATCAGAATAGCAATGAAAGGGCTACAGCGCAACAAAACTCCTGGTATTGATGGCCTACCCATCGAATTTTATGATACTTACGCGGAGACTTTGGTGCCCCAGCTGGTAGATTTATATAAAGGGGTATGGGAAAGGGGATCTTTGCCTAGTACGATGGCACAAGCATTGGTCATCGTGCCTCCAAAGCCGGGTAGGGAACACACAGACATGGCAAATTATCGAATGCTATCGCTACTGCCCACAGAATATAAAATACTGAGTAAGCTGCTTGCAAACAGGCTGGTTCCACATTTATCGAAGTTAATACTTAATGACAAACCGGCTTCCTGCCTGCCAGGAGCACCTCCCTCAATATAAGGAAACTGCATTATTTACTAACGGAGGCCCCGAAATTTTACCCATACACCGGCTGCCTCTCACTTGACCTACGGCAGGCGTTTGACTCCATTCAATGGGAGTATATGTTCCAAGCACTTGGGAAGTTTGGCATCCCGGACGAATACATAACATGGGTAAGAATATTATACGATGCCCCGACGGCGCGTACTAGAACAGGAGGACACATATCCGGGGAATACACCATACATAAAGGCACAAGACAGGGATGCCCGCTGTCCCCCCTTCTTTTTATCTTAGCGTTAGAACCGTTAGCGATACAACTACGACAAAACTTTATAGATATGGGGATACGTCTTGGTAACACGACCCATTTATTCTCGGCATACCCCTCTAGTTAATCTATTTGTGACGTTCCAAACATTCCAACGCATATCAGGACTGGCTTTAAACACCACCAAGACGCATGCTTTTTTCTTTGCAGACGGGGTGGACACTATAGAACTAGATATTGGCACCACGATGATACAGGTCACACCGTCAACATTTCGTTATTTGGGCATACAAATCTATAGGAAACATGACGACATGTTGGAGGGTAATCTGAATAAGGCAATTAGGGCACTAAGAGCTAGTATTGCGTTTTGGACTGCGTTGCCACTTTCCATAACGGGCAGGGCAGCTATTGCTAAAATGGTTGTGTTGCCCCGTTTGGTATACTATTTCACGAACCTACCTATAATGGTGCCACAGCATCACGGATAACAGCACAATACATGCTCTATTACTACCGGGTAGTAGGATTACAGCGGAGCTTCCCCTACTGCTGCAGACAGCGCTACGTTGCTGGAGAGCGGCACTGAACTACACCCGCACGGAGCATAGATATGCAGGGAATATACCATTACTGGGGATCACGCTCGCAGGTGGAAGGCTCACGAAACTTATACTGACGCCATGGTTAGATGTAGGCATACATACGATTGCACACCTGTTTGGGGGGTAACTCTGATGGACCATAATACATTAATGCGTCAAACCGGAGCCCCAGCATCTATGTTTTTAACACACACGGCATTGATTAACTTTAATAAGAAGACTTGGGCTCCTCAGAGGACACCTCCCCCTGAGAATGAACTGATTAAGATGGTATATTATATGGGAGGTGGACGACATTAGATCAAATGGTTATACACCGGGATCAGTGCACACACGAGGCTTTCTTTGCAAGCGTTGAAAACCCAATGGGAAGAAGATGTAGGGAAGGGGTTGTCAGACAGGGAATGGCAGATAGTGCTGGAACACCCCAAGAAAATACCTCGTAATGCCAGGTTCAAATTTATACAAATGATGGTGCTGCACCGGGCATATTTAACACCGAACAGACTAGACAAGATGTTCCCCCAAACACAACACTGCTGCCCGCGGTGTTTTTAGTGGGGGCAGGCTTCATACACATGGTATGGGATTGCCCAAGACTGCGTAGGTACTGGGTAACGGTACGACAAATGATAGAATACTCAACGAAGATTACAATTACTGAAACAGCGGTGGAATGCATTTTGGGACTTCATACTCGGATCACCTCCCACAAAGTACAATATCGATTTGTAAACCTAGCATGTCTATTGGCGGTTCGTAATATAACTAGACGGTGGAAATCCCGGACATCCCCTGAAGTGAATGTATGGCATACGGAATTAATAAGATGTGGCAGAGCGGAAGGTGCGGCAATACGTAGAGAAGAAACTAGAGGCCTGCGTAAGACCCCGATATCTCTTGAATGGGGGGTCATGTTGGAAGAGATGCGCATGCAAGACCTGGATATGCTGTTGTAGGAAAGGGATAACATGTGTTAGTGACTTGGCGGCTGGGGTTGAACTGGCATACTGATGGGGCATAAAGTGTAACTGGATGTGTGGCCTAGGTATTTATAGGACACCGCCCACCCACTAGATTAACCGAATGCGTGAAGGTTAGCTGGACAAAGACCGAACCTAGGGGAGGGGGGTAGTTGGGATTGAGTTTATGTTTAATATTATAATTGTTTTTACATTCTCTCAAACGGATGTTTATCTGTACTGTTGAAAAAGTAATGTACACTGTCGAAATGCCTTTATTGTGTAGAGTACTGTATTGACAGTTTGACGAGGTTGGACGAACCACAAACTTGTTTTGAAAGCATAATGCAAAAGATGTGAACCGTAAATTTAATAAAATTTGTTTTAAAAAAAAAAAAGTATCATTGGACAAATGGTCTGAGAGTTCCATCCCCCTTTTGCATGGGAGCTCGCGAACCAAGGATACAGTAGCTATTTCATTTTCCATTGGGATCCTGACATTAAAGTCGCCATCAAGGCAGATTCCAACTAGATTGTGGGGCGCCTTTTGACTTTGTAGACTACTAATAAAATCAAACAGATTGATGAAATTCATATTTGGTGAGGTTACAAAATCATTGTTATGAAAATTAATAAAACAAATCGAAGCCCCCATGTGTAGATCAAGGCTTGAAAATGATTATTGTTTGTAACCAGAGGCTTGACGCTACCATCTGATGAGATATTTACCCAAATGTAGAGTCCGCCAGATGGACGGCCTACTTTAGGGGTAGGTACAATGTTATTAAAACATGCAAAACCTTCTAAAAAATAAATCCCTTGTGGCCCAGGTTTCTTGGAACATGAGAATATCAATGACGGATTTAGAAAATTAATCACAACACAGTCTCCCTCAATATTCTTTTGTGAGGGGTCAACTCATCCTACCCTACGCACCACTAAGATGTCAGTGATATATGGCACTTTGAACCCTTTATGTTTGATGAGCCAGTCAACACTTTTGTTCCGCAGTTGTTCCCAGGTCTCAGTCTGTTTTTTTCTTAATGGGGGATGCCTGCTAGGACTAGGACGTAGGGACATGCCGCCAGTGGTAAATTAAGGACGTCTCTGCTAGTCTCGGCAGGCAGCCCAGTGTCATGGTTTTCTATGATGGTGGTGTCGCTTAAAGTGTTACGCCCTAAAAGGGCTGGATATGTGGAATTATCAGGAGCAGTATGATTAGAATGGAAATTAGTGCTGTCACTTCGCCTTATGGGTAATTCAGTTTTCTGAATGGAGGTGGAATTAGGTGGAGGGCTTTCCTTTGCTTTGTTACACTTTGCACAAACACTTTTAAGGGGAGGGGATTTAATCCCCTTCGGTGCTGATGACAGCTCCCGGTCGTCATCAGTTACGGTGGGCGTGTGCTGATGACGGCCGGGAGCCGTCATGACCACGCCCGCGATCGGAATGTGCCGCACAGGCGCAGAATTCCGGCCGCAGGCAGGGGGTTAAGTATCGGGTTTGCCGTTGTGGTTTCAGGTTCTCTGTGCTAGAGGACTGTAACTTCTGAACCTCCCTGCGGCAATTGTAGATTTAAGAGTGCTAGTATGTGTGTTTGATTTATTTATCAGCGACTCCAAGCAATCTAAACGTTTCCAAAGTGTGGTAAAGTTCTCATCCACGAGTACACTAATGCACTCATATACCTAGTCCACTATTATATCGGTTGAGATGTCACCAGGTCTGAAACGAGTTGAAGGGGCTGCTATAGATTCAGTTTGCATGTGGATGGAATAATTTGGTTGTTCTGGTAAGGTTAGGTCGACCATGGGATCCTCCGTGACGTCGACAGACGCCGCATTTGCGGAGGTCGTAGTGGTCGCCATATTTTGAATCCAAGAACTCAGGGCAGTACGTTGCTGTTTTAGCCGAGGGGGTTGTTTCCTCTTAGAGCTTGTTGGTTTGGCTAATTTTCTTTATCTTGCCTTTATTGACCTGAAGACTGCCTTTGACCTAGTTCAGAGGGAGGGGCTGTGGAGGGTTTTGTCAGAGATGGGTCTGCCCCCGTACATTCTTTCCCTCTTGGTGAGGCTCCATGCTGACAACTTTGCGCAGGTGAGGTGGGGTGTGCACGGCGAGAAAACTGACAGGATCCCAGTGGAAAGGGGCGTCCGCCAGGGATGTGTGCTTGCTCCCACTCTGTTCTCTCTTTATGTGAATGGAGTGGTTGAGCACCTGCTTAGTAAACCTGCAGATGCACCGTCCCTGGCAGGAAAGCGCATCCCCACTTTACTTTTTGCCAACGACACCCTCCTCATCTCAAAGACTCCCATGGGCCTGCAGACCCTTTTAAATAGCTTTCAGGAGTTCTGCACTAAAAGGGGCTTGATTATTAACTCCACCAAAACTAAATTCTTGGTTTTGAACCCGCCCAAAAAACTGGGCCGTCCCCCGCTGTTAAATTCTGTGCCCTTGGAGAGGGTGTCTGAATTTGATTATTTAGGCATCCGTCTCACTGACTCAATGCATTGGCACTCACACATTCAGAAGATGCTACTTGGGCACAAAAGGGTGGGTGGAACACTCCTTAAAGAGCAACGCTCCTCTGTTACTAAGCCCATCGCCCCAGTTATGGAGATTTATAAAGCAAGAGGGGTTAATGCTGCTTTGTATGGGGCGGAACTGTGGGGAACTTGTAATCTGGAAGTACTAGTTAGATCTGAGAACAAATTCCTGAAGGACTTGATGGCCCTCCCCCAGAGCACACCTACAGTTCCTGTACTCCTAGATTTGGGTTGCAGATCGATTAAGGACCAAGCCCAACTATGCCCTTTGCTACTTTGGGCGCGCCTGTGGCGTGTGCCTGAGTTGGTTTCATATGCGAATGGCTTACAAGAGGTTATGCTCATGGAGGGCTGGTCTAAGATAAAGTGGCTGAGGGATGTGAAACAGCTCTTAGGGGATTTAGGTCTTGGTGATGCATGGGTATGCAGGAGCACTCCTCCTAAAGCTGCCCTCAAGAAGCTCTATTGGAACTGGATATCTTACAAAACCTCAATTGATCCTAATCATTGCAAAACCACCAGTAACTTTCTGATGATCAAGGATGTGGTGGCCTATGAACTCTACCTTGATATAATATCCAATCCCTCAGCCCGAGCCCTGTATTTTAAATTCAGAACTGGGTCGCTACCTGTAAATGAACTGACCGCCCGCTGGAAAACTCACCTTCAGCGTTCTCCTTTTTGTGTGACGTGTCAAACACGAGTTGAGTCGGTTGCCCACATTTTCTTTGAATGCCCGGCCTATTTAGCGCCAAGGCGTTACTGGCTCAAACCTTTATGCAGACATTTAGGTACCCGGCATTATAAAGAGGCATTGCGCATTTTAATGTCCGACACACGTTCACTTCTGGTTTGTGGTGTGTCAAAGTTTTTAAAATGGTCCTGGACTATTCGTACGAAAAGGCTTTCATTATTAATTTAATACTTGTCTTAACTGCTGTTGCAATGTTTTATTTTTGTATATAGTATGTGTTTGCCTAATTACTGTTTTTTAAATTCATTGTACCATGCTTTTATGATATTTTTTTATATCGAAATAAAGCTTCAATCAATCAATCAATCAATCAATTTTCTTTTCCTTTTCACCCTTGTAATTATTGGATTTGGGGAGACATCCTTATTTGGTACGATATCATCAATTTGGGCCGCAACTGATTGGCCCTCAGGAACTCCGTTGTCCTGATTGCCCTGATAGTTTTCTATGGTACGGCCACATTCTTGGTTTGGCAAATGCCTAGTGGTATTAAGAATTACATTTGGCGACAGGGGGAGGCCAGTACAATCCTCCTGTTCCACTCCTGCAGAAGGAGTAGTCCGTGGTACAGCCAACCCCAGGGACAGTCGCCTCTCGGTTAGCTCAATCTCCGCTGCTACAATGTCAACTGCTCTTTCTAGCATGCTGTCTATAGATGTAGGGATACAAGAGCTTGTTATAGTGGTACGTTTCCCCATGTTGTGATATTTCAGCATTCACCTCAACATAATTTATTAGTTGGCACCTCTCAGAGGGGTGGCCCAGCCCATCCCCTTCCAGGCTCTGACGAGCGCTGACCCGGGCCAAGGGCGAGCCCGGGGACGTCCCGCGCTGCAGGAGCCCTGGGGTAAATTTGAGCACCTCATGGCGTGCTTGCAGAGTGTAGGCGGCGAACAGGCCGCTAGGGCCGCTGGGATATGCAGTCCGCAGGCCTCGCTCGACTCAGCCTCCCCACAGGATGGAACCACGGGTCTGCTGGAGGCAAGGGCGACCGGTCTGTGGCAGGGTAGGGTGAGTTGTTTCTCCTTCCCCACACAAACAGTGTGGAGACGCGGTGTTGTGCTTTACAGCTAGCATCAGGCTGCACGGGGAGCCGGAAAACTTTCACCAGTAACTCAAATCCTCAGAGGCATCTCCACAACGCAAACAAGGAGACATCTAAAGGGAGTCAAGTGCTACATTATAAATTAGACTCCCAATTATTCACATTCCAAGGTTAGCAACTTAGTGACTTGACAACACCACTTCTATTAACTTTAACGTGTCTAGCTGAAGACCGGGAAGTCTGTGGATGACTTCTCTAAATGTGATTCTGTATTAATGGGTTACAGCAGCTGGCTGAATGGGTTCGAAGTGCAGTGGTAATTTGCCATGGATATGTCATTGGAATTCGGTAAGGTTAAGGTTTTTGGCATAACTTCAGCGATCTGGCACTACTATTATTTTTTTTATTGACAAGGTTTTTTGTTGGATACGGACAGTGACGTTTAATCCAGTCTTAAATTGTAGAGCAGGAGGACATGTTTAGGTTTGTCAGAATCGAACAATGTAGTCCTTCATATGAGTTGTACTTTACCAAAGGGTGTTAAAAAAAGAAAACTTGGATGGCAGAAATGTTTTTCAAAGCTTGGTCTATGCAGGAATTAAAATTCAAAAGCACCAGGGTATTTTTGATTTACAGTATAGGATGGAGAAGATATCTATTTTGACCTGTGTATTGGTTTTGGAGTTCTGTATATTTATGATAATTGTGATGAAGTGGTGAGGGAAGTGTAAAATTAAACAACTATATATTATGAGATAAATGTGAGAGTTGGCAAGAAATGTACCTATAATAATTTCCAGTTGTGAGAGGCTATTCTGCCTCGCTTTTAGTGCTCTGTCTATTTATGATGGGAAGGAGGGACCTGACAGTGATGTTTGATATAACTTTGAGCCGCATCTCTGCTGTGTGAGAGTTAATTTGATTTTCTCACATTCGTATTTTTGTTGCCACTCATGTGGGCGAATGGAGATAAGACATTAGATGCATTCAATCAGTGCATTTGTGGCGTGAAATGCTTTTTAGGTGCGTGTCTTTGTGGTGTTGTATGGCTAATTTGTGGAGTAGTACTTTTTACAGAGTATGGGCTAGAGGTATAAAAGCTTTTTGCATTTCTTAATGGGTTGAATCGCAATTTTGGCCATGTAAGAAATGCAAAACAGCCTTTTCAAATGTACAAAGTCCAAAAACCGGTCTTAATTTGCAATTTCTAACCGATAGAAATAGTAGATTGCGACAGCAAATTTGGAAACCCCAATAGAGATTATGTATTTATGATTCCTGAAGCATTTCCTAAATGCGTATTGGGCATTTAGGAAATGCAATTACCTTTGACTCAAAGTTGATACAAAGTCTATGCTAACCATGAGCAAAATTTAAAAAATGCATTTAAAAATGCATTTGTTAAGGTGACATGTAATAATAATAAAGATATTTGTATAGCGCACAGCTACCCAAGATGGGGTGTCCCGGCGCTAGTACGGACAGAAGTAGAGATAGTGGTCAGTATACGTTTAGTCATTGCGACTAGAGAGCCAGCTTTTCAAAGCCTTTCTAAATTCCTGTTCCGACTGCAATGCGCGCCATTGAGGAGGTAGGTTACTCCAGCATTTAGGGGTCCCCACCTCGAATGTCCTTCCCCCCCCATTCTGGCCTTTGCGAACTGGGGGGTGGTAAGGTATTGTTTGTGGTTGGTCCCAAGAGATCTGCTCTGCTGGCAACGACAAATTCTCTTCCTCAAGTAGTTGGGCCCCCTACTTTGAGGTGCCCGAAAGGCAAGAGTAAGGGTCTTAAATTCGATGTGCTTGGCCACAAGTAGCCAATGCAGCTTTCTCCGGTAAGGGGAAATACGTTTGCGAAGAGAGACCTTACAGACCAGTATGACTGCTGAATTCTGCATTATCTGGAGCCTACGGATGTTAGCATAATCAAGATGGGAGGTGATTAGGGCCTGAACAACGGTTTTGCATGCTGACTCGGGCAAGAAGTCAATACATTTTCTAATGATTTTTATCTAGCCAAAGCAGGTTGCGGATACCTGATGAACATGGGTAGCAAGGGACATGTCTTTGTCCCACCTGACTCCTAGATTCTTAACTGAATTCTTAGGTGTAGGGGGGATCCTAAATCAGCAGGCCACCAAAACGCTAAGGAGGGTACTACAGCTTGATTAAACAAGCATTGGCATAGCCAATAGGTCTCGCTTTTGGGACCTTATAAGTATTTAGTTATGCAGCACAATATCCTTGGTGCAACAACATTAACTGTTTGCATGGTTAAACACTTATAAGGTCCCAAAGGCGAGACCTATTGGCTATGCCAATGCTTGTTGTGCATTAAAACAGTGTTAGGTGAGTGTGTGTAACTGAAAGAATGCGTCCATCCTCTGTGCAGCATGCTGGTACCAGTGTGCTTCACACCACTAAAGGTAGGCAAGTGAAAAACATTAAAAAGGCAACTCACAGCCAATATTCCCTACTTCCTTTATGCAGGGCCATATCCCTATAGATCAGCATAATTCTGAAGTTGCTCGAACGTTGCATTATTAAAGGGTCAATGTGCAGAACATCGAGTGTTGCCTCCGGGTACTTGTTTCAAAACTAGAAGGGTGGCGGGGGCTCCATTCAAGCTTACGCACTCGGAAGGCACTCTGTGAAATGTTACTGTTTCACAATTGAAGTTACACTGCAAGGGATTAAACTGATGGCAAAACAGAAACTGCCTGCTATAGCAATAGATACCTTGAAACTTCTCACAAGGGAGGGGTAAAGGGTAACTGTGAAGAGCTGGTTACACATTCATATGCCAGAGGACGCCGCTCAAACCCGTCCTGCCCAGGATTTCCAAACAAAGGCTAAAATTACGAAAGCTTTGGGGGCTTCTTAAATATTTGGCCATCATCTAGCAATTCCACTTTAAAAACGAGAGCTAGTAGGTGAAACTCAAGTTGCAGTGTTACTCTCACAGTCTATGTTCCCAGAAGGGACTGTGTGTTAGCGTCGTTTGTTGCTCGCTCTTAATGGCTTTGTGCTGGGGTGTAGAGGGTTAAAGCGTGCTCTGACACCGATGTCTGGCCGGAGCATACAATACTAAAAGATAAGGTGGCCATAGAGCGTGCAACGTAAGCAAATAGTAACATGAGCTGGGTCCATGGAACCAATGAAAACAGGAACAAGCACCAGAAAATGTCTACTGTCTGAGGCGGCATTGGCTTAGTCGGAAGTCAATTGCTCCTTGAAGAATTCACATCAGATGCTTCCGAAGTTAAGAATAACAAGCTAACAAGGAGGGAGGGGGAGAATGGAGGGGGAAGAAGGGTGGGGGATAGCGAGAGCAGGCAGCAAGGGGGTGGAGGAGCATGATTCACGCTCTGGAAGGCATAATAAGCCATGACAGAAAGGCAGATGGTGGCTGCGCGCGTAAACTCTCAAGAGCACGCAAGCTTTAGGCCACCAAAATCCTCTGGTGGCACTTTTAAAAGCCACTTACTAAATGTCTCGAAAAGACAGCTTTCGCTGTCTCAGGCGAGACCTAAAAACAGGACCTTCATCTTGTCAGCATTAAGTTTTAAGAAATTAGTGCTCATCCAGGCAGAAATGCTTTTTATTTACAACAAGGGGTGGTGATGGACAGAGTCTCTGAATTAAGCAGAGTACTCTCACCCAGTCAAGAGATCAGGGCTAGATCCAACACCGTTTTTTAGCTCATTGCACCATCCCAGTTTCAGAACCTGGCTGTATGCAAATTAGTCTGTCCCTGGCCCAGTGCATCATGGGAACAGGGCAGACCAGACTACAAAAGCCAATTCTTACACTGGGAAGGAAACAAGCTTCCGGGGACCGGTTTCTGGCATTACAGCCGTCTTCGGCCCGGCTTGCTTGAATCCTGATGGTGCAATGAGCAAGGGACTCACATCTGAGTATACCCTTCCACGCTTAGGGTGGACAAAATTATTTACAACAAGGGGTGGTGATGGATAGAGTCTCTGAATTAAGCAGAGTACTCTCACCCACTCAAGAGATCAGGGCTAGATCCAACACCGTTTTTTTAGCTCATTGCACCATCCCAGTTTCAGAACCTGGCTGTATGCAAATTAGTCTGTCCCTGGCCCAGTGCATCATGGGAACAGGGCAGACCAGACTACAAAAGCCAATTCTTACACTGGGAAGGAAACAAGCTTCCGGGGACCGGTTTCTGGCATTACAGCCGTCTTCGGCCCGGCTTGCTTGAATCCTGATGGTGCAATGAGCAAGGGACTCACATCTGAGTATACCCTTCCACGCTTAGGGTGGACAAAATTAATTACAACAAGGGGTGGTGATGGACAGAGTCTCTGAATTAAGCAGAGTACTCTCACCCAGTCAAGAGATCAGGGCTAGATCCAACACCGTTTTTTAGCTCATTGCACCATCCCAGTTAGTTTCAGGACCTGGCTGTATGCAAATTAGTCTGTCCCTGGCCCAGTGCATCATGGGAACAGGGCAGACCAGACTACAAAAGCCAATTCTTACACTGGGAAGGAAACAAGCTTCCGGGGACCGGTTTCTGGCATTACAGCCGTCTTCGGCCCGGCTTGCTTGAATCCTGATGGTGCAATGAGCAAGGGACTCACATCTGAGTATACCCTTCCACGCTTAGGGTGGACAAAATTATTTACAACAAGGGGTGGTGATGGACAGAGTCTCTGAATTAAGCAGAGTACTCTCACCCGGTCAAGAGATCAGGGCTAGATCCAACACCGTTTTTTAGCTCATTGCACCATCCCAGTTTCAGAACCTGGCTGTATGCAAATTAGTCTGTCCCTGGCCCAGTGCGTCATGGGAACAGGGCAGACCAGACTACAAAAGCCAATTCTTACACTGGGAAGGAAACAAGCTTCCGGGGACCGGTTTCTGGCATTACAGCCGTCTTCGGCCCGGCTTGCTTGAATCCTGATGGTGCAATGAGCAAGGGACTCACATCTGAGTATACCCTTCCACGCTTAGGGTGGACAAAATTATTTACAACAAGGGGTGGTGATGAACAGAGTCTCTGAATTAAGCAGGGTACTCTCACCCAGTCAAGAGATCAGGGCTAGATCCAACACCGTTTTTTAGCTCATTGCACCATCCCAGTTTCAGAACCTGGCTGTATGCAAATTAGTCTGTCCCTGGCCCAGTGCATCATGGGAACAGGGCAGACCAGACTACAACAATGAGCTAAAAAACGGTGTTGGATCTAGCCCTGATCTTTTGACTGGGTGAGAGTATTCTGCTTAATTCAGAGACTCTGTCCCTCACCACCCCTTGTTGTAAATATTTTTGTCCACCCTAAGCGTGGAAGGGTATACTCAGACATGAGTCCCTTGCTCATTGCACCATCAGGATTCAAGCAAGCCGGGCCGAAGACGGCTGTAATGCCAGAAACCGGTCCCCGGAAGCTTGTTTCCTTCCCAGTGTAAGAATTGGCTTTTGTAGTTTCGTTTGCCCTGTTCCCATCATGCACTGGGACAGGAACAGACTAATTTGCATACAGCCAGGTTCTGAAACTGGGATGGTGCAATGAGCTAAAAAAACGGTGTTGGATCTAGCCCTGATCTTTTGACTGGGTGAGAGTATTCTGCTTAATTCAGAGACTCTGTCCCTCACCACCCCTTGTTGTAAATATTTTTGTCCACCCCAAGCGTGGAAGGGTATACTCAGACATGAGTCCCTTGCTCATTGCACCATCAGGATTCGAGCAAGCCGGGCCGAAGACGGCTGTAATGCCAGAAACCGGTCCCCGGAAGCTTGTTTCCTTCCCAGTGTAAGAATTGGCTTTTGTAGTTTAGTTTGCCCTGTTCCCATCATGCACTGGGACAGGAACAGACTAATTTGCATACAGCCAGGTTCTGAAACTGGGATGGTGCAATGAGCTAAAAAAACGGTGTTGGATCTAGCCCTGATCTTTTGACTGGGTGAGAGTATTCTGCTTAATTCAGAGACTCTGTCCCTCACCACCCCTTGTTGTAAATATTTTTGTCCACCCCAAGCGTGGAAGGGTATACTCAGACATGAGTCCCTTGCTCATTGCACCATCAGGACTCGAGCAAGCCGGGCCGAAGACGGCTGTAATGCCAGAAACCGGTCCCCGGAAGCTTGTTTCCTTCCCAGTGTAAGAATTGGCTTTTGTAGTTTAGTTTGCCCTGTTCCCATCATGCACTGGGACAGGAGCAGACTAATTTGCATACAGCCAGGTTCTGAAACTGGGATGGTGCAATGAGCTAAAAAACGGTGTTGGATCTAGCCCTGATCTTTTGACTGGGTGAGAGTATTCTGCTTAATTCAGAGACTCTGTCCCTCACCACCCCTTGTTGTAAATATTTTTGTCCACCCCAAGCGTGGAAGGGTATACTCAGACATGAGTCCCTTGCTCATTGCACCATCAGGATTCAAGCAAGCCGGGCCGAAGACGGCTGTAATGCCAGAAACCGGTCCCCGGAAGCTTGTTTCCTTCCCAGTGTAAGAATTGGCTTTTGTAGTTTAGTTTGCCCTGTTCCCATCATGCACTGGGACAGGAACAGACTAATTTGCATACAGCCAGGTTCTGAAACTGGGATGGTGCAATGAGCTAAAAAACGGTGTTGGATCTAGCCCTGATCTTTTGACTGGGTGAGAGTATTCTGCTTAATTCAGAGACTCTGTCCCTCACCACCCCTTGTAAATATTTTTGTCCACCCTAAGCGTGGAAGGGTATACTCAGACATGAGTCCCTTGCTCATTGCACCATCAGGATTCAAGCAAGCCGGGCCGAAGACGGCTGTAATGCCAGAAACCGGTACCCGGAAGCTTGTTTCCTTCCCAGTGTAAGAATTGGCTTTTGTAGTTTAGTTTGCCCTGTTCCCATCATGCACTGGGACAGGAACAGACTAATTTGCATACAGCCAGGTTCTGAAACTGGGATGGTGCAATGAGCTAAAAAACGGTGTTGGATCTAGCCCTGATCTTTTGACTGGGTGAGAGTATTCTGCTTAATTCAGAGACTCTGTCCCTCACCACCCCTTGTTGTAAATATTTTTGTCCACCCCAAGCGTGGAAGGGTATACTCAGACATGAGTCCCTTGCTCATTGCACCATCAGGATTCAAGCAAGCCGGGCCGAAGACGGCTGTAATGCCAGAAACCGGTCCCCGGAAGCTTGTTTCCTTCCCACTGTAAGAATTGGCTTTTGTAGTTTAGTTTGCCCTGTTCCCATCATGCACTGGGACAGGAACAGACTAATTTGCATACAGCCAGGTTCTGAAACTGGGATGGTGCTATGAGCTAAAAAACGGTGTTGGATCTAGCCCTGATCTTTTGACTGGGTGAGAGTATTCTGCTTAATTCAGAGACTCTGTCCCTCACCACCCCTTGTTGTAAATATTTTTGTCCACCCTAAGCGTGGAAGGGTATACTCAGACATGAGTCCCTTGCTCATTGCACCATCAGGATTCAAGCAAGCCGGGCCGAAGACGGCTGTAATGCCAGAAACCGGTCCCCGGAAGCTTGTTTCCTTCCCAGTGTAAGAATTGGCTTTTGTAGTTTAGTTTGCCCTGTTCCCATCATGCACTGGGACAGGAACAGACTAATTTGCATACAGCCAGGTTCTGAAACTGGGATGGTGCAATGAGCTAAAAAACGGTGTTGGATCTAGCCCTGATCTTTTGACTGGGTGAGAGTATTCTGCTTAATTCAGAGACTCTGTCCCTCACCACCCCTTGTTGTAAATATTTTTGTCCACCCTAAGCGTGGAAGGGTATACTCAGACATGAGTCCCTTGCTCATTGCACCATCAGGATTCAAGCAAGCCGGGCCGAAGACGGCTGTAATGCCAGAAACCGGTCCCCGGAAGCTTGTTTCCTTCCCAGTGTAAGAATTGGCTTTTGTAGTTTAGTTTGCCCTGTTCCCATCATGCACTGGGACAGGAACAGACTAATTTGCATACAGCCAGGTTCTGAAACTGGGATGGTGCAATGAGCTAAAAAACGGTGTTGGATCTAGCCCTGATCTTTTGACTGGGTGAGAGTATTCTGCTTAATTCAGAGACTCTGTCCCTCACCACCCCTTGTTGTAAATAGAAATGCTTTTTAGGCACACTTTTAGAGAGTCAAAGGAAGATGCCAACACTCCACTGAAGGTAAACATCAGCTCAGTGTTATCGGCGTAAGATATCACCTTGATCCCAGTGTCGGCGATGAGCTCCGCAAGCAAAGTCAGATAGATGTTGAAAAGTAGCAGGCTCAAGGCCAATCCCTGTGGTACCCCCCACTTTAATGGTTTCACGGGGAGGTGAAAGGATGGCACGAGATCTGTTGTTTACTGCCGTGTAGGTAAGACGCGATCCAGTCAAGCCCTTTCCCCTGGATGCCAATGCGCTTAAGGCGATCCAGTAAGATGGAATGGGACCATGTGTCAAACGCTGCTGACAGGTCGAGAAGTACCAGCATGACCGCAGAGCCACCATTCACAGCCCATCGAATGGCATCTGCCATCTCAATCAGCGCTGTTTCTGTACTGAAACCAGGGTGGAAGCAGGACTGGGATTCTTGCAGTACGCCATTGGACTCAATGAAAGCTGCTTGTGAGCTAGCCTCTCTAGTACTTTAGCAGGTGCAGGCAACAGGGAAATGGGCCTATAATTACAGGTGACTGCAAGGTCAGCATTGACTTTCTTTCGAATGGGAAGGAAAAACGCATGTTTCCAGGCCGATGGAAAGATCCCCTGTCTAAGCGAGGAATTCCAGATGGCGTTCAGGGGGGGGTTTGAGCAACTCAGCTAAGGCACGATATTGTTTCACTGGCCAGGGATCGCCAGGTGACCATGATTTACATTTCTGGAGTTCCCCCAAGGAAGCCTCTAACGAGATTGTTGCAAATTCCAAGAACACTGATTCGGTGTCACAGGGCTACTAAGAGTGCCCTCTCCAGGGTGAGGGTGTGCTACTGGGAAAGATGCGTAAATCTGAAATACTTTCTCCTCAAAAATCCGAAATCTTATTACAAAACTCCTGTGAAGGAGGGATAGAGTGAGTGAGTGCTGGTGGGTTAGTGACGGACTTCACAACCTCAAAACCCTCACTGGAAGAGTTCTTAGCACTGGCAATGCATTCAGTAAAAAAATCTCTTTTTGCTCCGATGAGATGTTTACGATACTCTTTAAGTGCTGCTTGATAACCAATTTTGTCCTCCTGAGAAGTCAATGATCTTCATTTGCGCTCCAGTCTTTTACATTAACTTTTTTGGCTCTGATATTCGCTGAGAACCAAGGAGCGGAAGGGAGGATGTAGCGCAAATATGCCCCTAGGCCTGCACTACAAATTTCGGGGTGCTTCCAGGGGGGCCTTAACCCCTTCGGTGCTCATGACGAGCTCAGCTCGTCATGGCATATACCTCTCAGGTGCTCATGACGAGCTCAGCTCGTCATGACCACACCCGTTTTTATTGCTGACCAGCACAGGAGAGGAATATCATCAGCAGTGATGTGGTTAAACCCAGTAGCACCCTTCAGTTTTGATTTCCTAAATTGCATTTTCCTATTAGGAAATCACAATTTAGGAAATGAAAACCATTTCCTATTTGGCCCAGTGGGAACGCAAATGTATTTCCTATTTGCGATTTCCTAATAGCGATTCCAAGTCAGTAGGAATCGCTATTAGAAAATTCCTATTTTGCATTGTCTAAATAGTTTGCAAAATAAGAATTTTGTACATTTTGCTTTCTAGCTCGTGGTGGAATGAAAGCAGGTTTAGTGAAAGGACAACGGAATAATAGACAATAAGACAGTGTGGTTTTAAGTTTTGAAGGCTTCTTGTTACTATGAATTCTGTGTTAGTGGAATATTTAGATCATATGTCTCTTTTCTGTGCTGCATTTAGCGGATTTCTCCAAAGGAATATCTACCAAGGTGTAGGGTTTGCGTATGGGGGTGAGACAGATAATGGGAATGTCCTGAGGTGCATGTATCATGTTAAGGAAAGTACTGTTTGTTAGTAGAGAGTATTTATGCGTCTATATGGGAGAAAAGGTTGGTTGGTTGCTTACAAATTATAAAACTTACAGAGATATCAGCACTTAAAGACATTATTAGTTTGTGACTTATTTAATCAGTAAAAGGAACAGCAGGGGTTGGATGTAAAGAATAAACAAGTTAAGATGGCAAAGGTAGTGATCCATCTTTAATTTCATTAATACAAATCATTCTAGCTTTAGAAGTCGGGCCACATGAATTTCATGGATTGTCTTGATCAAGTTATGAAATTATATTCTCGGGATTGTGGGCTCGAATACATTGTATTAACCCTTCACTCACTTGATTCTGAAATATAGAGCTTCACGTTTAGTTGACCTTTATAATAATTGAGCAGCATTGCAAATAACTGCTTGTCTTACCCAACAAGGAAGCTTAGGAGAATGGTTTAGATTTTTGAAACTCCGACGCTTCAATGCCTACAACAGACAGAAGCAGTAAAAAAACTCATTTGTCAACTTACGTGCCTCTAGGAGTTTGTCATTATCAACTTAAATACTGTTGTGTTATTAAAACTTTCAAGACGTAGAAGTATGCCCATAAACACCTTGGTTCTGCACAGAATGCACAGACTCGCTAAATTCCTTCTTTACAATGAAATGTATTTCCTTTAAACTCAAACATTCCAATAATCATTAAATCAATCAATCAGGGTTTTATAAAGCGCGCTACTCACCTGTGAGGGTCTCAAGCACTTGGGGGACAGGGGGTGGGGGTGGCAGCTCCGGTTCAGTTGAAGAGCCAGGTCTTGAGGTCCTTCCTGAATGCGTGCAGGGTCAAGGCGCATCTGATGTTCACAGGGAGCTCATTCCAGGTCTTGGCTGCGATGTGGGAGCAGGCACTCCCGCCTGTTCTGTTTCTGCGGATGCGGGGGACCTCCGCCAGGGAGAGGTCGGCGGATTGTAGGTTCCTCTTGGATGTGTGGAAGGATAATCTATTTTTGAGGTATTCGGGACCGATGTGGTTGAGTGATTTGTAGGCATGGGTGAGGAGTTTGAAGGTGATCCTCTTCTTGACAGGGAGTCGTAGGTGTTTGGTAATGTATTTGTGACGTGGTGCCCCGAGGATGAGTCTGGCTGCAGCGTTCTGGATGGTTTGGAGTTTGTGTAGAAGAGTTCTGTTGATACCGGCATATAGGGCATTGCCGTAGTCCAGTCTGCTTGTTATAAGAGCGTGGGTGACGGTGTTCCTGCAGTCAGGATTCCATTTGAAAATGTTGCATAGGCTGCGTAGGCAGCTGAAACTGGTGGAGGCGACGGCGTTGATCTGGCGGTTCATGGAGAGGGAGGAGTTGAGGATGATGCAGAGGTTTCATGCGTGGTCAGTGGGGGTGGGCGGGCGCCTAAGGGCGGCGGGCCACCAGGTGTTGTCCCATGCGGAGGTGCAGGGTCTGAGGATGAGGACCTTGGTCTTCTCAGAGTTGAGCTTCAAATAGCTGTCTTTCATCCAGGCATCCACATTCTTCATTCCTTACTGGAAACACTGGTGTTTTCAGGCTTCTTCATGAGTGACAGGACAAGCTGGGTGTCGTCGGCATAAGATACAATGCTGAGCCCATGCTGTCTGATGATGGTTACGAGGGGGGCAAGTAGAGTTGAAGAGCGTGGGGCTGAGTTAGGATCCTGTGATTTCTGTGGGTTTGGAGAGGAAGGGAGGGAGTCGGATCCTCTGGGTTCTGCCAGAGAGAAAGGATTGGATTCAGTCGAGGTGTGGTAAGATTCTATGTGCAACACATTCCAGCATTACCAGTGACTGCTGAGTTTGTGATACCGTATAGTTTTGGATCTCGCTTACAGACAGCTTTTAGTTGTCAAATATTTTGAAAAATACTAATATTAACAGTGGGCTTTTAGCCGGCCCAATGCTTACTACTGGTTTTTATTTTTATTTATTTATAAAGTTTAATATAGCGCAAACTTGACCCAAGAGGGTATCAGAGCGCTTTACATTTAGGATCGTTGCGTTAGAAGTTACATCAGTTACAAGAGCATAGTAAGGCACAGTACACAAAAACAATGCTGCGAGAATTTGCAGCGATAATTCGTAGGAAGGAGAGGATATAGTAGTGGAGCGACATCCTCTGGCAGGACTTGCCAGGTCCCCCGGTGTGGATCCAGAGGTAGGGATGGATCCAAGGAAGCCAAGGGCCTCTAGAGCCCGCAGAAAAACATGCGCCCCTCCATCAAGCTCCACCTTGAGTCTTGCAGGATTGAACATGGAGTCTCTGAAGCCCCAATCCCGAAACAGGCACCAGACCTTGGTGAACTTACACCTGGCTTCTTGGACCACAGCAATGAAGTCCAGAAATATGGAAATCGGCGATCTCTGGTTTTGAAACAGGCCTTTCTCCCTTGCCAGGCGGAGAACATTGTTACGGTCCTGGCAGTTAAGAAGCCTGGTGATAATGGGCTTTGGAAGGACACAGGGA
This sequence comes from Lissotriton helveticus, assembly GCF_964261635.1. Taxonomy (NCBI): domain Eukaryota; kingdom Metazoa; phylum Chordata; class Amphibia; order Caudata; family Salamandridae; genus Lissotriton; species Lissotriton helveticus. Next base: position 1,614,466,334 of record NC_136057.1, read on the forward strand.
GGGGGCTGAAGACCAAATAACTTGTGCTCCCATTTCACAAGGAATGCCACAGAGATGCCCTGCTGGTAAAGTCTTCTCATACGCAGACATGTGTCCCGTATTAGTAGTTCCTGCAGTACCGCCCCCCTCCCCATGGCAAATATTGTTGCGTCTAAAGCATGCGTCTGGATCCTCATTCTTCATTGAAATGGCCAATACCTGCTTTTCAAGCTTAACAACTTTAGCTCTAATATCTGTACCATCCCCCTCGAGGTCCATAATTTGCCATTCTGTTCCATCGATCTGCACGTCTTTCCATATGTTCCGCGAGGTGGTCAAGATGAGTAGCCGTAGAGTCAATCTTAGCATCAATGGATTGCAGACCTACGGAGCTCAATAAGGATAGCCATTGTGGAGTCAGAGGGCTCATCACTTACCGCATCTTGCAAGTGATCCACAGTGGCGGCAGCGACGTCTTCTTTGTGTCAAAGCGGAGATTTCTCCTGCTGCAGTTAACCCGTACCCATTGCCGGAGCAAAGGTCAATGTAGGTTCCACTAGGTAATTTGCATAGCCTCCTTTCAGGGTCTCCTCGGAGGGGATTTCTCGGAGAAGCAGATGTAGGTACAGCTACAGGGAGGAGTCAACAAACATCTTATTAATGTCACAGTGTTAGCCCAGGGATGGACGCCTGCATGATGGGCCTCACACAATTAGGCAGGAAGAAAATGTGAGGGACTTGGCACAGGGGGTGAGTCACAAAAACAGGACATGGTAGCACTACCCAGGTGAATACAGGATCTGTTTTCAGTGCAGTGCTCTACTCAGTGGACCAATATAACTGCAGGAGGAAGATCTTCAGAAACAGGGTGGCAGCATAACACCCTCACTGAATATTGAGGGTTAACAGAGATGTGCATGCTTTCCAGTGCCTTTTCATATTGTCTTGCGGACTGGATCTTGCTGAGAACATGTACAACTAAGAAGACCCAGGAGAAGATGTCCCCTCTGACCAAAAAGTCGCCCCTGCTCCCATTCAATGTAGCACAAGCAAATCAAATGAAGGGGGACCTCCAGATGGCCGACACTATGGTGGAGCCCCAGCTAGTGCACTCTCCATCTCCTGGGCACACAGTGCACCCGCCATTGTTGTTGATATACAAGCTTCACGCAGAGCCAGGAGATCCTCCAGGGGCCATTACGCCAGACTCTCAGGGCACTTCAACATTCAACCAAGCCCGCCTGCCGCACAGCGCCACAGCACAGCTTCAATCGCAACCAGCGCGACCCTCTCACCGGCTTCCGGAAGGGTCAACCACGTTACCAGGATTGAGGGTGGGGCTGCTATATTTTAGCAGTGCATCCTACCCGACACAGTGAGCGTGCAACCAGAGTGGTCCCAGGCTCTCCTACAGCCCCTGACGCTACAGGGCTTCTGAGGCCTACTCTCCCAAACAGGCTGCATCCATGGCAGGCAGGATTATGGCCGCCTGGGAAGGTGGTAGTCAGCTCACTAGTTGCAGCAGGGTCAGTCAGTCTCTTGCTTCCAGTCTACTGGACATGGATTAAGGAGGGTGCGGGCAAGTTCCACATGCCTTCATCTCCCCCGACAGTCAGAGCTTCGCGCTAGGTGGCCATCTTGGACGCCGGCAAGGCCACGCCCACAAATGTGTTAATTAAATTATTGTTAATTTCCTACATGGGTCTTAGTGTGGGAAGTTTTTTTACTATATAAATTATTTTTTTTTCAAAATGAATTTTAACTGATAATTATATAAGTGAATTTATTGATAAATTGTTAATTATTTGTGCTGTTTATTTAATTGTTCATTTGTTTTTCATTGGGCAAAATTTCTCTATTGATTTTGTTTGTTTTCTTTCATTGCTAATGTAATATTCATTATGTCGCATTTTTGTATAATTTTCTTATCCCAATATTTGATGGCTTTAATTCTTTTGTGTTTGTCACTCCCCTGGAGCCTATCTTCTTTACCAATCTTTTCAATGGATAATTTCTATTCTTCCACTGCTTATATTCTGAGAACTGCTTTTTTCATTTCAATTAGCCCTATATTGGAGTGCATGTGTTTCTTGCTCTCTCACTTGTGTGCGGCTTCTACCCTCAAATTCCCCCCATTCACACTCTCGGCGTTGCTCTCCCACTCTCCCCAACGCATAACATGTATGTTGCTTCCTTCATCCCTACCAGCTTTCTTCTCATTTTCTTTTTCAAACTTTCACCCTCCCAACTCCTCTGTTGCTGCCCCACCTCCGCCCTAGTCTCTCTAGTCGCACAGAGGCGGTAACTTGCAATCCTGCTCCTCCCAAGTCACTCCTCTGCTGCTATCCTACCCTTCCCTGTCGCTTTTTTCTTTTCTTTTTTGGAGGGCCTGGCAGATGAACTTTGCGGCTTGTATGTTCATTTGACTAACTTAAGACAAAATCCTAAACTTACTACTTTTGGTATTCACAGAAGGCATTTAGTAGTAGTAAAGTTAGGATTTTGTCTTAAGTTTGACTTAAGACAAACTTAAGACAGACTTCAGATAGACTTAAGACAGACTTAAGACAGACTTAAGTTAGGATTTTGTCTTAAGTTTGTCTTAAATCTGTCTTAAGTTTGCTTAAGTTTGTCTTAAGTCAAACTTAAGACAAAATCCTAACTTTACTACTACTAAATGCCTTCTGTGAATACCAAAGTAGTACGTTTAGGATTTTGTCTTAAGTTAGTTCTGTGAATCGGCCCCTACTTATTTACAAAAGTTAAATACTGTCTAGTCACAATTTGACCATGACAAAACAACATTTTTAAACAATTCTTTGAATTACGTACATAATAATAAATCAGCTCGAGACAATTACGCACACTGTTGAGCCACATAAATTCTAAAATCGTTTTTTTATTATTATTAAGCAAGAGATCAGAAAAGAAATTACACGTTTTTAATTTTTTTATTAAATCCTAGGAAGGAAAAAAAACAATTAAAAAAAACAGTTGATTAAACAATCATAAACATCCAATAAATCACAAAATCCATTTTGAAAAAAGACAATTGCAGAATTCTAAAAACCTTGATTCCTAGCAAAAGTTTGACCTATTGTATTTAACAGAATTAAAGAAGCTGTTCAGAATATAAAATCGATAAAATATTTCTAAATGAATGAAAATCTTTTAATTGCACCCCTTCGTTTAGCATAGGCTTCTTCAAATTTTTTAGTGCGCTTCATCTTATTGAACCATTTCTTATATAAAGGTGCTTCAAGCGACCTCCAGTTTTGCAATATTAATGAACGAGCCACTAACATAGAAATAGCTAGAAAACTAACCTCTGATTTATCTAGCTTAACCTCTCTAATAGAAATTCCGAAAAGAGCTGCCTCCGCTATTGGGGCGAAAGGTTTCTTTATAGCCCTACTAATGTACTCAAAACTTCTACACCAAAACATCTCAAGTTTGGGGCAAGTAAAAAATGTATGTCTCCACCTTTCTTCAGTTGGATAGAGGCAGCGAAAACACCTGTTTTCAACTTGATGATAACATTTATTTAGGGCCTTTGGAGTATAATAAGCAATCCAATGCGAGAGAAACGCCATTCTCTTAAAGTTGGCAGCTCTAGGGATTTTATAACCAGAAACTGAATTATTTCGCCATTCAAATCTGGAAAAGGTACATGAAGTTTCTAAAGCAACCTTCTCAAGAAACTTTTCAACCAAAGAAGATTGATTTTGGGATCTCAATAATCTATACCAGTTTCCTACCCCTCTCAAATTAACAGGAAAAAGAGAAGTAGCAGCCTTAGAGGGAGAGCTACTCAATACAAACTTATATTTATTTAAAAAATAAAAAAATTGAAGCTATTCAAAGAATGAGGTTTTAATACGATCGTAACATCTAGACTGAACTTCTTCCCATGTAGTGATCCTGTCCTGAATAAAAAACTGATTAACTATACCCAACCCAGAGTCCTGCCAGGTTCTAAAATGGGGAAAATGTATATAGAGACCCAAATCTCTACATTCATGTAACTTTAATGCGTAGAGCCCAGAAAATATAGAAGATATAAAATTGATAAGAGTTTTATATATGTTTTTTGGGGGGGAGTTTCGAGGTTTTTAGGAAAGTGGAAGTTTGAGTTCCCGCTTCTGCAATCATTTTGTTAATAAAAAAATTATCTCTAGATTTTGTTAGATAATAGACAGGCATTTGATTCTGCATCTAGTTGAAGAACCGAAAGTTTAACTCTGGGAGCCTTTTTATTCCAAATAAAAGATCTAAATATTGCATCTAGGGCCAGATGTAGGAAGCCTAATACCGGTCGGTAACGCCGAAATTACCGAATTTCGGCCGTTACCGACCGGTATTAGGCATTTTAGATGTAGGGGCCTAATTTAGGGATTCGGTACCGAATCGGTAATTAAGGAGTCAGTAAATGACTGAATTCTTAAATACCGATTAGGTAAGTTACCGAATCCTTAATGTGGGAAGCACTCAAGTGAGTGCTTTTCACTTGTAAGGATTTGTTATTTACCACCAACTACAAGTAGGTGATAAATAACGAAAACGGTTAAAAAAGCAATTTTGTGCTTTTTTAACAGTGCCATGTGCACCCATGCACTATTCAGGGGTGCAACAGGGTATCAAAGTGACACCCTGCCACCCTTGAATGTGTTCCCCATTTTACCGAATCGGTATTTACCGATTTGGTAATTCCCATTCATTCCTATGGGCCTGGTAAAAAATACAGAATGAATACCTACATCCCATATACCGATTGTAAAATACAGAATCGGTAAAATTCGGTATTTTAGAATCGGTAAATCTGGATTACCTACATCTGGCCCCTAGTTCTTTAAAATAACTAGCATTTACCTTAATGATATCAGAAAAATGAAAATGTATAAAGGTAGTATCGACATTTTAATAAGCGCCACTCGACCTATCAGGGTTAACGGAAGACTTCCCATTGTGCAAAAAGTTTCTGTATTTTAATAATAGTAGCCTCATAATTCAATTTAGCTAACTGACTAAATTGCCCGGTTACAAAGATGCTGCTGCTCAAGATTATCCGGAAGAAATTCAGATCCAGTATTTAATATTATATATAATCTCAGTTTTTGTAGGATGGATCTGTATCCCCCTATTAATTCGAATTGAATAAACTCGGTCATAATCCGATCTATATTTAGCCTTTGAGGACATAGATACAGAATGGCATAGTCAGCGAATAGCTTCAGCTTAGCCATACCTGGTATCGGGGCTTGAATATTCCTAATGCCCCTTATTTTAATCGCTAGAGGTTTTATAAAAAAGTGAATAGAGGTGATAAGGGGCAACCTTGCCTGGTTCCCCTATTAATATCCACTAAACCTATTTGATTACCATTTATTACTATCTGCGCCTGAGCCACCTAATAAATATTTTGTATCATTGAAATAACTTGAGGCGGAAAATTAAAATTTTGAAGCCCGAAAAATAAAACGTCTCAAATAACTAAATCAAAAGCTTTTTCTGCATCGACCATCATAATGCAAGCTGGTGTCTTATTAACATTAAAATAATCCAATGCTTGAATCAAATACCCAGTATTAGATGTCATGGACCGACCTGCAACGAAACCCGTTTCATCCTCATGGATTACCTGTTGAGCTTGTGGGGTAAAACGCTGTGCCCAGAACTTCATCATAATCTTATAATCAGCGTTCAAAAGGCTAATGGGTCTGAAAGAGTTCACATTATTGAGTTCCTTTCCCTTTTTGACGAAGCTTACTACGATAGCACTCTTAAACTCAACCGGGACAGCACCACGAGTCTTAACGAAATTAAAAAGTTTCTTAGGAAATGGAATCAACTCTTTTGAATTTTTTTTATAAAATTCTATGGGAAATCCATCATCCCCAGAAGCTTTTGCCCCAGCCATTTAATTTATAACTTCCAGAATCTCAGATATGCCTATTTCGCTTTGAAGTTGTTTTACAGAGTTTGCAGATAATCTGGGAAATTCTACTCCTTCAAAATATTCCTGAATTGCTTCAGGCCTTATAGTATATTTTGTATATAGTTGTAGGTAATGTTCCGAAAACACCCGGAATATCTCTAGTCTATCTGAAACTACTAAATTTGACTTGGAATCTCTTGTCTCTGAAACACAAGCAGACTCTTTTTTTTTTTTTTAAGTCCTCATATCACCGTAAGCGCCTGCCATCATCACATATAAGACCCACCTGATCCTAAACGCCCTGGGTCTATGTTCCTGCATTCGCTTTCGGCCCCACCAGGCCAGCATCTTTGTACGAGGCGTGGTGTAATCATCAGACCAAAAATTAGATCCGCCTTAGTTCCTTTCCCCAGCGAACCAAGGGCGACCAGATGTTTCTCTCACTACGTTCCAGGCTTGCCATGTTCAAAGCCATACAGACCCATTTCTCATACGTGGGGGGGGGCAGGATCTTTCAATAATATACAGATCTCTCGTCGGGCCAGCAGGATCAAACATAAGAAGAGGCCCATATATTGTCCTGTTTCGAAGGTGGTGATACCTAAACCCGATCCAAATATAACTAGCTGTAGATCTAAAGTGATTTCCACCCCGAAGATACCCATCAATGCCTTCTCTATATTGCCCCAGTAGCTCTTTAGCTGAGTGCACTCATAGAACATGTGCAGATCATCTGCTTCTATCAGGCCACATCTGGGACATCTGGGGGGGTGGATTCGGGGCAAACTTGGCAATTTTTTGGGGGGTATAGTACAACCTGTTGATGGTGTAGAAATGATTTTTTTTTAAGAGAAGCAGGCTTCACAAATTTATACAAATTTTTAAGAGACAGGAAGTAAAGCTCTAAGGAACTGTCCTCCAATGTGGATGCCCTCCAAACCAAGTGTGATGACGGTAATTCAGTGTATTCCCTATCTAACAAACTACCATACCATAGACCTATTTCTTTCTTAATTGGAGCTATATTTTGGAGCTTTGCCTCCACCTCATAATTACCCCCTATATTACCCTTTTCTGCCTCGTACCATGAACATAGTTGTAGAAATTTGAAACGAGAAAAGGTATCTCCAATCCTTGCTCTCAGGACTTCCCATGGTAAGACCCCATCTGAAGATATTAACTCAGACCACACCAAAATACCTGCACTCGCAATTGGAGCAGCCAAGCCATCCTTCAAGCACTCAGGGAGTCCGGGGGACTCCCAAATTGGGGCAAACTCTGAAAAATAATTTATCCCCCACCTTGCCTTAAGGCTTTGTCAAGTATTTAGTGCTGATCTAATCACCTTCAGACGGACTTTTTTTAAAAACCTGGGGGCCCCGAACTTATACAAAAATCCCTCGCCGCCTCCCTCGTGGTTGACCATGGCGCTCAGGATCCTCCCCCAATTGTTTTCGGTTGGACTAGACAATAGGCAACGGGTGTTTTTAAACTGGAAAGACAAACAATAGCAAAAGACGTCAGGTAGAGCTCGGCCCCCCTTGATTAACCTTCTCTTTAGTTTCTTCCATGACAATCTGGAGCTCCTATTGGCCCAAATAAAACTTCCTATCTTACCCTGTATTTTACTAAGAAGTTTGCCTGGAAAATCTAGGGGGATGACACTAAAAAGATAAGTCAGTTTGGGTAAGATTACCATTTTAACGATGTTGACGCGGCCGTAAATTGTAAGTGGTAGGTTTTTCCACCTCAGAAACAGATGATCTATGTCCTTCAAAACTCTCCTTAAATTTGTCAATGGGATATTCACCACATCCTGCACAATATTTATCCCCAGGTATTTGCATTCTGTACTGACATTTCTATCCCACCCTTCAATCCCTCAACACATTATCTCCGCAGACTCAAGCAGACTCTTAACGAGCTTTGGATGCCCAGGCTAACATTTTCCCCATCATTTGACTCTCTTCATAGACTTTTTGCATGTAAGACTGAGAGCTATTAATTTCCTCGAAAATAAAAAAATCTCTCAAATTCTTCCTGGCTTCCTCCCACTGGCCCTGTGCCGGGGAATTACGAAATCTCAAAGCTTTTTGGAGAGAAAGCTGGAGTTCTGCGATTTCTTCCAAACGTTTTTTGTCCTTACCTACAGATACTGCAATCATTTGGGCCCTAGCCGCTGCTTTAAAGCCACCCCAAACCAAAATAACTTTGGCTGTACCTTCATTCCGATTAAAGTAATCCTTAATCCAAACCCTAAAACTCTCCAACCAATGAGGATCTTGGAGGAGGAGGAGGTCCATCTGCCACCTGGACCTCCTCCTCCTTTTATACCCGATGCTCGAGATCCAATTGGACAAAAGAATGGTCAGAAAAAGCAATTGAACCGATTTCAGCTGCAGCGAGTAACGTGAAATAAAGACAAATCGATACGTGAGGCAGTACGAAACGGACAAGAATAACAAGTATATTCCCGAGCTGTCTGATTAACCGAGCACCAAGCATCAATCAAATACAAGTCCTGCGTCAGACTATCAAAGGCTTTCTTTGTCTGGGGTTTTAGCTGTTTTTTATTGTTATTTGAGGTATCTATTGTCAGGTTTTGTATTTAGTTAAAATCACCACCTAAAATAATTTGCCCTGGCACTACAATAAGAGCTTTATGTATTGTTGCAAATATTAATGCATCATCTAAAATAGGGCCATAGTAGTTAAGGAAATTTATAATGTTACCATCAATTTTAGCTTCATCCAAAATCCATCGACCTTGGTCTTTTCTATTGAATGGTTTAATGGTTTGTTTTACCTTAAGGGGGAGAGGGGTAGGTCACCTATGGTGCAACACCATGGCACCAGTAGTCCAGAAAGGGATCGAACAGTGGTTAGCGGAGAAGGTCATATTTCTTGGGGGTGGGCATGGCTTTTGGGAGGCCACTTTTGGGGAGGGAGGAAGGGGGAAGGGGGCTTTAAAGAAAAAAACGAGCAGGAGTTATCAGGATAGAAAAATACAGAACTGGAAATGGAAGGTAAAGATTTTCTGTTATTGGGATTATGAATCTAAACAGTAGATGTTGTATTAAATTCTAAATTAGTTAACGGCAAGGATGGAAATCCCTTCCAATGAATGCTCAACAGATAATAATGACATCCAGTTTTATGAGTGAAAGAATGTATTGGTGTCTCTATATAGCTCTTTCATACCCTTTGCGAGAACAAAGCTCTTCCAGAATTGCCGAGTAAGTAGCTATTCCATATTGTATCTTTAAATAGGTGCTTCAAAAGCTTGAAGGTCTGACAGAATGAATGATCATTTTTGTATCAGATTCTTATGCATGGTTGGAAGATTGTTTTAATTTGGCTTCAATGAGACTAGCTGGCCGCATTGCAGGATGTTTGAAAGTGTAAGTATATGGTTATCAAACGTAATTGCTCATATGTATGCTGCGGAGCGGACAGCATAAGAATAGAAGCAGCCCGCATGAAGGCACTTACTATCTCTACATCAACAGTGCTGTAAATAGAGAGAACTCTTGAGGGCATCTAGTTAGGACCCTAAGAAACATCTGGCACCATTTTAATGTGTCTAACAAAGGATGACAATGCACAAAAGCACTGTAAGGTGCCAGTAATTCGTTCGGCAAGAGAAGAAGAGAGTTTTGAAAGAAATTGTTCTTGTGAGATTGGATATTTGATTACGTGCTCTAGTGAGTCCGATACAAAAGCATGATCACCAGGAAGGTAAAAACACACATACGAGTATCTTGCACTGAGATGGGATTAGAACTATTACCACTAGGGTACAATCGATTTCTGGGAACAAGCATACACAGAGGATTCACATTTTTTTTTGAACAGGCATAGAAAAAGTCCATAACTTGGGAGGAGACACTAGGAAAATACTGTTTCAGAAAGAGGAGAGATGGATTTTTAAAGTCACCACATATAAAAAACACCTTAATGACGATATTCCATGGAGCTCTCCATAATGTACCTATGAGGAAATAATAATCATACCCATCATATTCATATGATTTAATTGTTAAATTATTCTGTAAATACTGTAGCCACAATACCCAAATTACAATAACCTACTATTCGTTACTAGATAATCTCATCTCAGCTGTGAGTCATTGGCATGTACTTTAAGTGCATCATTGTTAGGATAATCATTTTGGTTTAGTCTACTGCTATTCAGGATAAGATTAGATGTTCTAGCATAACACCATGGCTGCGAGGCCAATTATGGTCTAGGGCTACCCAGTTGAGACCTTCATGTACACATTTACATATTTTGTCACAATGAGCAGAATGACGACACTGTGCTACACCATTTAAGCTCTCAGGTGACATATGGGTACCCCATCCTCTCAGTTATTCATGCTAGCCTTCCAACACTTTGTTATGGCGAGTAGGTCAATGACATCACTAGGCGAACATATTCATGCAAACTTGTCTTGGCAAATACATATGCTTACTCATTTCTATCTATGGTATGACGAGGTGTAGATTGACATCACCAAATTAGCAGGACGTCACAGCTAATACCTATGTGTTCTGCATTGCCATGTTAGAAGAAAGTCTACCTTTATTTCAGACATACAGCCCAGCACAGTATCGGTTTGGTAGTAAGGTTCTTAAAGTATGCTGACAGAAGTAGTCATACCATTTGATGAGTGTTAAATGAACTATGCTGTCCTCTTGTTTGGCAGTCATGTTAAAAGCATTTACACTTATCAAACTGCAGATATGGCTTGTATTAGCCTGGTAAACTCTTTGCAGTGGCTAAGCATTCAGATACATGATTAAAACCTCCAACAAACAACTAATACATTACTCTTATGACAAGAAATTGAAGATATCTACTTTATCTGAATCATCTAGTCTCATCATCATTAACTATAAAAAAAGAGACTCTAAACCCCAAACATATCTTACTTGATACACTATATGCAATAACTCTACTAGATGAAAGGCTAGCTAATGAAACACCACTGAACCTCATGTTGTCCTTGTGGTTTAATAAAAATATTAAAACTGATGGACGTGTCTTTTGGGGCAAGCTGCACAATGAAGGCATTTCCCTAAGAGCTCCAAGGTCTCTCCTCCTTTAGCCCAAACTATATCTGTTGCTGCTTTGGGCCTTTTTGGACCCCATCAAGACTTCATAAGCTTGGAATTCTCTAAACTGACATGTGCTGTTACCTTATCGACGGGAAGGTGACCTGCAACATCAGACTTTCAATTTCAAAATTGCGCAACTCTCTCCCACTAATATCCAAGATCACGAAGAGCGAGATGTGGGTTGACAATTTTGTTGAGTTATGAAATCCATGCCATCCAAGGCATACTCAACCTGAACAATAGTAAAATCCTTCACTTAGCCTTATTATTGAGAGTGGGATTAAAATCATTACTATCTAGTTGGAAAAAGGCCGGTCATATTTCAGTTCATACCTGTGGGCCAACATATGATATGAATGTAGCGCCGACAACTTAGCCATAAATACTGTTAACATTCTAGGGCACATATCTACAGACAAGTAAACTACCATGAATCTTCACATAGTTGATGTACCCTCTGCAAATTAGCATTATACAGCGGAATTCAGGGAGCCTCACTAACTCATTATTGAAATCCAGGGACCCTCCACTGAGTCGTTATTGGATTCTAAGGAGCCCCCCGCCCGAATCGTTTTTGAAATCTTGGTACCCAAACTTGAGCAATTTGGATGATTTTAACTGCAAACAGTACACAAAAATATGGGAACAAGCATTCATCAAATACATAAATTATAGAATATTTTATTTAATTCACAAATATAAACAAAAATAAACATTTTAACTGTGAGTTCCCGAGCCACAAGTTAAGAACCTCTGCCACAGTATGTCTTATATAGCGTTGCAGATATGTTGGCATGTTAGCCTTTAGCAGAATTACTAAGCCAAGCACCCTGATGATATAATGTGGATTTATTCCACCTCATTGCTACTTATTCCACCTGTAACTCTGTATTTGGTTTATGCCTTGGTTTGCTCATATGCCCTACTCGGTCACCCAAACCCCCAGGTTGAATAAAACCTTGTAAGGAGATATACTGATCAATTGCTAAGTATGTTAACTTTCAATAAAGACATTAAGGAAAATGAGAAGTGCTCCACAATGAGGCACACATGCCAATTACACATCTGCTCAAACCTACTAAAACTGAAAAAGTAACTAAAGAATTACGCGCATTCAATCAAATACAGCATCTTTTAAGAATAGGTGAAGTCTTTATTAAGTATGGGCCCAACCTTGAAATAAATATGTTGACTATTAAGCAGGACGTTAACAGAAATAAATAACGTGATGATATCTGCTGCTTCATGTAATTCTAGTGTATTGACTAAACAATTCACATACAATTCAATAGTGGTGTACAATTCATGTACTCCGCAAAATGCCACAAGCCACATATTTCGCCACGTGTGTTTGTGGTTTTATTATTCTGATGGTGAAACATTTTGAAAAAACTTTCAGAGGCATTCCAGGACTCCTCTTTCCATGGCCATATTTAACATACTGGCCACGAATAAGATTGAACATTTGGAAAATAATCTCTTGAACACGCCGAGAATGCATTTTTACTGCTGTTCCCACAGTTTTGAAAGTAAGAGTTTAAAAAAATCATTTTTATTTATTTCTTCTCATTGTTACTGTGCCTGGTTTCAGTTAACTAAGACGTCCTAGAATATTCTGTCTGTCAGTTTTGCTGTGACATACATTTAATTTAAATAGTTTTTATATTATTAATATTTGTATTTTAATGGTTTCAGTTTGAGAGGCATGTGGCATACTGGTTCTTCAGACGTGTTATAAAAATTGTCTACAAAGCAATCCATACAACTGCATTACAGTGGCGGGCGACTGTTAAGACGTTAGTCATTAGGTATTACAGTATGCATTTTGATTCGAAAAATGAAGCTATTCCGAATTTAACAATTCCAGGTTATATTAAAGTGTCTTTTTTTGAACGTATTTTGTAATATAAAAATGTAATAACAAAATCTGTAATATATAGCAATGTCTCACTCCTAAACTATCAACACCAATTAATCATTACTCCTATCAGTACAGCAGATGTTCCATCGAAATTATTCATCTATCTATGTATCTTTGGATTTGTAAAAGCAAGGCTACCACAACAGGTTTTCCCAATTCTAAGTAAAGGACGGGATGGCAGACAGCCAGGGCTTCAGCAGCTTACAAAACTCAAACAAGCATTTGCAATGCAATAGGTCTCGCATTTACGCAAGTTTAAGCTATTGGCATTGTAAATGACAGTGATGGGCGTAGATTGCGTGGTAGTGGAACTGCTGACATTTGGCATCCCTGTGACGGGATTGTGGGCCGGTGCACAAATGTTGCTGTCAAAGGGGTTGTGGGTATAAAAAAGTGATTTCATGCATGCCTGCTTGCTCCTGGGAATGCGTTACCATTAGCACAGGAATGAAACTTCGTTAGAATAGACCAGTTTGTTTATATAGTTTCAGCAGTTTTGTTTTTCCCCATTTCACATGCATAACTACAATATTTTACTTTAAAAAACAGGGCGTAAAGGAACGCTAAAAAAAGAATACAGCTTGAAACATCATGGAAAGTAAACGAGCACCGTTTTGCACTTTTACTGCATGCGGATGCCTTTACTAACTTTAACTAGAGCATTTGTAAATTTCCCCAGTTACCACAACTTGTTTCTTACATAGAGCTACTAAGCACTGCAAATAATAAGTGTCAATATGACAGAATATAGTGGTATAATTTTCCCTATCACCAGTAGGAAGGAAGGCTGTAATAACTTTGCAGGGATCTTAACATGTAAAATGCAGATCACTGCATGTTTCAGAGGCGGGCAATCTAATCTCCAAGGCGTCCTGCTGGTTTATCATGTGTCATCACTACAATTTCTGATACTTTCCTGTAGGGATATTGACATATTTTCCAGCTAGTAGCACTCCTTGCAGAATCTTTTACACTGCTCCCACCCCTTTTGGGGCCTGTAAAGGGATCTTCCTGTTGCTACCCCATACCTTCTAGTTTGTGTAGTATCACCCTGTAACAACGTGAACCATAGTTAATAAATAGGGGGACAGCTAGGCGTGACATAAGAGACTGCCTGCCACGAATTCCAGTTACACTGCACAACATGTCTGCATTTGCAAATGAGGGCTTGATCTGAGCCACACGCATGTGCGCTCCACCCTGTGCCTCATGGAGGGGGTTGTGAGGGAGCGTTGGCTGCCCTTAAAAGACCGGGATCGTAGTGTGTGCATGAAATAAAAGCAAGGAGCGGAACGCTATTTTTAAAGCGTCCCGCGTTGCAAACAAATATATCTTTTTTGTTGTTGTTGAATTAACCCGCATTTTAAAAAGAAGACGAGTTGGTGTCAATCACGTTGTGCTGCGCTGGGAGAGGATAAAACATACAGGGCCAGATATAGGAAATCCCCGATTACCGATTCTTAAATACCGAATCATACCGATTCAGTATTTAAGAACTGGCAATCGGGATGTAGGTATATTTACCGAATTGATTACCGAATCGGTATGATTCGGTAATTAATGAATCGGTATTTACCGATTCTGTAACTGCCATTGATTCCTATGGGCCTCAAGGCCCATAGGAATCAATGTCAATTACCGAATCGGTAAATATCGATTCGGTAATTGGGGGAAACATTGAATGGTGGCAGGGTGTCACTTTGACACCCTGTTGCACCCCTCAATTGTGCATGGGTGCACATGTTGCTGACGTATGTCTGCAACATGGCACTGTTTAAAAAGCAAAAAAAATGCTTTTTAAATGGTTTTCTTAATTTACCACCAACTACTAGTTGGTGGTAAATTAAGAATTCTTAAACCCTTGTAGCACTGAAAACAGTGCTACCTACATCTGAAATTACAGATTCGGTAATTTTACCAATTCGGTATTTTACCAAATCGGTAAAATTACAGAATCGGTAAAATGACTGATTCTGTAATTTTAGATGCCCCTACATCTCAATATCCACATACCGGTCGGAAACGGCCGAAAATCGGTATTTTCGGCCGTTTCCGACTGGTATTTGCCTACCTACATCGGGCCCACAATGTTAACACAAAAAGCACGCTGTGCGATCTAAATATATATTTATTTTTGTTATATTAACCCGTATTTTAAAAAGACACGCTGGCGCCATTACCGTTGTGCTGCGCTGGGAGAAAAAAACAAACATACAATGTTAACACAAAAAGGACGTGGTGCGATCTAAATATATATATATTTTTTGTTATATTAACCCGTATTTTTAAAAGAAGACGTGCTGGCGCCATTACCGATGTGCCGCGTTTTAAGAAAATAAAAACAATGTTTAAAACGGACAGCACGTCATGTATGCTTCTACAGCTAAGCAAAGAACCCATTAATTAAGTAAATAGTCCTCACCAACTAGTAATAAAAGCTGCCGAGTGCCAACACAAATAAAAGGTCCAGTCCTCATGGAAGGTAACAAATGCAGACAGGGAGGGACTAACAAGCCTATTTACGAATCACAATCCAGCATTTAGGAAAGACAATGACACAAGCCAATGCCAAATATGGGTGGGGAGTGGGTGGGGCTTCCAGTGCATACTACAATTAAGCATGCCTCGCAGAGCGAGCAGAGCATGCGCGCTGCAGCTAGGCTTGACCTAAAAACGTATCTCTGTGTTCAGAGACATTACCTCAAAACAGGGACATGTGCTAAATTTACTGAAGTATGTAGAGACAGGTGGTGAAAAACCAAGACAGTCCCGGCAAATCCAAGACGCATGGTCACTAGCCTAGGGAGAGAAGAGAGGTGAAGCTTATACACACAGAGAATGTGACGGGGAACGAAGAATATGATGAAATTGCAAGGAGAATTAGAGGAAGAGGCTGAAGTAAGGAGAATGTACTCAGAAGTATAAGAAGGAGAGGAGTAAATGGCAAGATGTAGTGGAGAGAAGAGATGAACTGCGGAGAGAGTTTTGATTAGGGAAGGGCATCTAGCCATTATTGAAGCCGAACAGAGGGCAAGTGAGTGACAGAATGAACTAGTGGATTGATCACACCCACGTATGAGGAGACTGAAGAGTGTGAAGAACTGCTTTACTGATTGAGACAGCCTGGTTAAAAGCACTGCAAATACTTATATTGCCTCTAAGAACGTGCTGCCTTCTTTCATTATAGGTATAGCACCACTGCTAACGTGTGCTGCACTGTCTCCTGAGACATATCACACCAACAAGGGGTGTTCTTCTGGCTTATCAACAATACAACCACACTGTTTATATCTCCCACACTGTCTTTTTAGGTATGGTACCCCTATTAAGAAGTGCTGGTCTGATATGACAATAAAGGGAGAGCAGTGCTGTAGCAAATTGTCACTACTGGCTGTTCACGTGATATTATGCAATATAGCATTTGTGTAGCTCTCAGTACCCCTCTTGTGGCATTGTAGCATTCAAAGTGTACCGAGTGGGTGCAGGCAGAACTCTGGGTCTGTATTTCTTGTTATAGAAGGTCTTGTGTTGGAAGAGTTTGGTGTGGTGCGTGGGGTCCCGATACGTGGTCATTTATAGTATTGCAACCCTGTGAGAAGATTAGCAGCTCATCCTGCACAGCAGACGAGAGCTTGACAGCACCTGTCATCAGTGTATGTATACTAAATTGTACAGATTAATATAAATTGCAAAAAATACATAATTGTGATCCACCCTGGTACTTCTCTGTGACAAAACTCTCTGCCAAGCACGATTCTTCGCTCTATCACCCCTCACTTCCACACACCTACTTCAACCTCTTTTGTCATACCCCAATAGCACTCAGACTGTTGGTGAAATACTACCATTTCAGAAAAGATAAGTCCATCCGCAGCACTCCTTGCTCTCATTCCAGTTTACGCTTCCTTTCTTTGTGTGCCCATACTGTGCAGTACACATAACCAACCTAACATAATAAGGTCGCAGTGAAAAGTGAAACATCACTTAAAGACAACATGTACACTCCCTTCCGTACTCTTTCTCCCACAAAGATAGCTCCTGTACCTACCTAGTCTCCTGCGGTCGGTTCACCAGATTGCCGTCTGCCACACCTGCTTCCAGTTCTTGCAGTGTGTAAGGCCCAGGTCCACTACTCACGGCCTCTGGTGGCTCATACACAGCACAAGTCGAACCAAGACCATATCCAGTGGGCAGGTCATCGCCAAAACAGTCTTTCCATGGAATTGTCCCAAAATACCTTTAGGGGTGCGCACGCCTTTATTGTTTCGAACTTGGTGTTCCAATCAATTTTTTATTACAGATGGCACAACTTTTCCATCTTGGTTTGTCCACGCTCCTTTTCTGTTGTCGGTACACGTTTCAAGTAAAGATATGCTGTGCTCTCCTGAGACATTTTTGTTGTGATGGATCCTGTAGACCTGTAATTTCTTTGAATTATGCTAACATGTATCTTTGACTTATCTTTTCTTTTGAGGTGAACAAACTGTGTTATACACCCAACTATTTGATTGAGGTGAATTGTGTGTTTTTATCACCTTTTCAATGGAGACAAATGATCTTACTCTCACCTTTTCTTGTGAATTTGATATCCATGCACCTGCTCAGTTATGGTGAATTGAGTCGTTCAAAAGCCACTATGGATATGATCAATTCTGTTGTCCACTGATCTTCTGAAATGAGGCAAATCCTGTCATACATGCACCTTTCTGAGGACTGATAATTCTGTTGCCAAGACACCTTAATGATTTTTGCAAAATCTATAGTCCAAAACTGTTTGCGACTATGGTGAATCCTGGCATCGGCACATCTTTTCATTTGTGGCCAGTCATTCTGGTCACCAATATTTTTGCTTGGTCCAGTTCAGCAACACATCCTGCTTCCAGTCAGTCGTGCCCACTGCACACATTTCGGCTTATTGCAATTCCCCAGTTACTTTGCTTGTGACAAGACCTCACTTGACACCATTTCACTTGCGATAAATCCAAGTACCCACACACCCTCAATAACTTCAACCCTACACACAGTTTTGTTTGCAATTAATCCTACCTTCTGCTAATCTTTCCGCATTCCACAGTTCCAAACTTTTTCGCTTGTGACAAATCCTACTTGTTGCAGACCTTTATGCTCGAGATGAGTCCTACTTTCTCCACAAACCCACTCTTGAAATATATCTTCTCCATGTCTCTCTTCACTTGCAGCAAATCCTACCATTTGTGGTAAATCCAACAGTCCTTAGATGTTACAGCTTCGCTTCAATCCCACAGATGTTTTTCTTGCCATAAATCCTACAGTCAACGTATCTCTTAGCTGCGTACAATTGTGTTCTGTCACACACGCATGCACCTTTCTCTTCAAGCAGAGTGCCCCCGCATCCTGCCTGCTGACATCGAGGCATTCCTTCCGCACACTGCTGCACTTGTGGAGAACGCTGATGTCTGAGCACCTTTCACTTCTGGAAAATCTTACCGCCAACACAACTTTCTGCTCACAGCAAATGTTGATGTCTTGGTGTCTCTCTTGCAAGAAAGGTTAATGTCTGCACACCTCTCTGCTTGCTTCAAATGATGCTGTCTGCACGCTTTCCGCGTGCGTGGAATCCTTCTCTAGCCCCATCTGACCACTCTTGTGGAGTCTCGCTCCGCACACCTTTTCTCTCCGGAGATTCCTCCTGCCCACACCTTTCCTCTCCCAGAGATTGCTACTGTCCACGCAAGAAACGCACCCTTCAGCTGGAGGAGATTCTTACATTCAATTCTTGCAGTGTCTACCCTTCCTTACACCTTGCTTCTTGCGGGCGTCCTGTCCTCACACCTTGCTTCTTACCGCGTCCTGTCCTTATACCTTGCTTCTTGCCGCGTCCTGTCTTTACACCTTGCAGCCCCCCGCACACCTTCCTTCCCGCGTGCAGTCCTGCCGCCCAAGGATGCTCCTCTCCAGCTGGCATCGGCGGCCGCCTCGGCTGGGCGTGCGCTGGGTGATGGCGCAGGGTACACACGCGCGCCAGCAGGGCCGGTGTTAATGCACAGAGCCAAGTGTTTCTGCCCCACCCGCGCCCCCTCCGCTCACAACAAACAGCGGCAGCCCGCTGCAGTGTAACCCAAGCCCGGCCATTGTTCGCCGCGGCCAAGGGCTGGCTATATTTGACTCACGGTGGGTGTGTGAGTGTGTGCCCCCAGCGCCATTCTGCACGTGCCCCGCATTGCTGGCACAGAGGCCAGGGTAGTCCTGCACCTTGGCTCCCAAAGCCTCCACCCCCGAAGACGGACAGTAAATACCTGACATGTACCTTTCGCGGCTCTACTGAAAACCTCTTGGTATGTTTTGAAGAAAGTATTGTACTTGTTTATATACATAGCAAAATAGTTACGTGACCGACCTAGGATATTGAATGTTAACGAGAGAAACTAGTTATCTGTTGACTCACAGTGCAGTGAGATCTATTCCAGAAAGTATAAATTGAAGAAAAATCGCAAAAAAACATTGGGTGCAAAAAACGGGGGCTGTTTTATTAACCCTTTAGGTGCTGCCGTCGGCCAACGGTCGTCACGGGCACTACCTCCCCAGTGCTGCGTGCGACCGCTGGACGTCCAGTTCAGCACTGGATAATGGACAGCGCAGCACTGGGGAGGTTTGTTTACTAGCTCCTAAGGTGTTAATTGCGATACTCAGTGGCAATTAGTTTCGTTTAGTAAACAAGCATTACGGGCACTCTATTAAATAAATAACAAGTCTGGTATTAAGAAACTCACTGCCGCAGCCCGGCTTGGACAGGAAGCCAGGCAACCTGTGTTGGGACGGGGCCGCAAAAAGACAGGAAGCAGACGGGAGCCTACCCCGCGCTCCTGTGCCCGTGAAGCCAGCCAGAAGTGAGCGTGTGAGCTAGCGGGGCTCCCGTGCTCGTAGAGAGCCCCGCCTGCTGCCGAGACTGACCCGCTGCAGAGGGAGAGGGACACGCGGAAAGAGCCCTGTGAGAGGGGCAGGGGGTGTGCGTGTGTGTCTGTGTGCGCGTGTGTCTGACACAGACACAGCTTGCTGCATTCTATTCTTTCCCCACCCTCGTATTTCACACATTCATTATGGCGCATGGTAAAGATGGTTACACTATGTCAACCAATACGAACACTGACAACTTTTCTACGCTTACCATGGCATGCTCATCCCTCTAACTTCCTAAAAGCATAGTGTCAAAATTTTGCATCCGTTTTCAATCTGTGTATTAAATCTCGTTTGACGCATCCTTTTGCTGACATCTGGGACCCGTTTTGGTGCTAAGTGAAATGTTAGAAACTTACTTGCATGTGTTCCCGCCCTTATTAACTATCCCCCAAACAATCAATTACACCTGAATATGCCAATATTCAAAGGCTGAACATAAACAAAGGACCATAGCGTCTGTGCTCTTTCCGTTGTTTTACTACATATCCCAGAATGCAAAGTAACCCATCCCTTTCCTCATAGTATTTTGCACCAAGGCGCCGTTATCCCCTTAACATATTGTGCATGACGAGTAACTGCATACAAATCTGTCTGATCATCTCATTTCACTAATTTCATTAACATGAACCCTTTCGTCTCATTTGAGATTGCACCCATGGATAAAAAGCAACAAAAAAGTTCAACTAAACCAAGATCATCATAAATGAAGATACAAACCAACTATCATGAGAAAGATTCTGAATGTCACAGGAGACGGCCTTCACCTGCTGAATGTTTACGCATTGAGATACATTTCATAGAATGATTAATTAAATAGATTTTGATAAGTATGATTGTTTTGATCAGACAGATTGAAAGTATAAGTCAAAAGTAACAGATGAAAAAGAATGGTGAAATAAGGAGTAAAATTAAAGAATACAGATGAATTTGATTCATTGGATTCAAAACAAGGTTTGGTTGTGCAGCTTGACGGGATTAATTTTGGTTCCTTTCTTGTGAACAGTAGATGAGCAGCCACATTTTGCACGATTTGAATGAAGCCTGTTCAATTACTTTTTATTGGCCCTTAGGTATAGAACATTACCATTATCCAGCCTAGAAATGATCAAGGACTCTATGATGCACTCAAAAGGATCCATAGAATTTTCCTTATGCATTTGAGGAGCCTGAAGCAACATGCTGCAATTTTATAAATATGATGATCCATAGTAAGTTTGGCAGCCAGCCAGAAGCCCAAATTCCTGACCACCGAGCCGGGAATGATTAGTGGCCCAAACTGAAATTCTCTGAAAAGGAACTGGACATACTGATAGAGGAATGCTGCAACAACCTCGAGCAGCTGTTTGGGAGGTCATCCCACACTTTCCCAGAGTCAGACAAAAGTAATATATGTAGAGAGATGCACATTAATGCTCTGGGTGGGGCGGACAGGTAACTGGACGATTTAAAGAAAAACCTGCGCTCCAGGGCCAAGGAAAGGGGGAAGCACAGCTGCGTGAAGTCCAAGGGACAGGAGGAGGACCATGCAATTTCTCAGAACCTTCTGAAGCAGAGGCTATGGTGGAGAGTACGTTGGGGAGAGAGGTAGTGGTGGGATTTGGGACCCTTGACACATCTCTACCTCCACCACCCCCTGGTAAGTGTGAAATGTGTACCAAGTCAGCATTTCAGAAAAAAGCCTGCTCCACACATGTATGCCACACACCCACACCCGACTGCATCTAGATGCTCCATCTACATGAACCCAAAGTCATAGTTGGTGCATTATGTGAAACGTAGTCAGTGACATAAAAAAGTGCAGCTAAGGACTGATATGAGCTGAATAACAGTACCACCACTGAGATAGTGACTCACATATTTTTCCTTATTTTCATATTTGCAATATAGATACACCTCTGGGAGGAGAGCAAAGGGTGGATGATACAGATGAAGCCCAGGATCAGGGCCTGATGGATGAAGGGCAGGATTAGGGAACAGCATATGAGCTAAGTTGTTCTAATGTCCATGCTACTGCTGCATCCAGGTCCCGGCAGGCTCCAGTGATTGACATCTCAGCAGCCAGCACAATCCCAACGCACTCAGGTCACCAGGATCTGGCTGCTGCGTAAGACACAGCAGTCAGGTAGGCAGCTTGAAGCTAGGTTGTACACTCCCTCTCATACTGGAGGAGCCACTCAGGTGGTACTTGGTGGCCTGAAACAAGCCATGTTGAAGGTTCAGCGCCTGCAACAAAAACAGATAAGGCTAATCAATACCAAGCTTAGCCATAGATTTCTGAATATCACACAACAGATCGTTGAGAACCAGGCCCGCATTTAGGGAAAATGTGATGCCCTTAGAGGGGCTATTGGGTAGCTGTGCACAGAGTTGTCTGAGGAGAAAGGGCAGCAAAGGAGAATGGAGCGCAGCCGGGCACACAGAATAAACTCTATGACCAGGGCAATCAGGAGGCTGGTGCAGGTAACCACACAACACACCAAGCGCACCAAGCGCACCCTGGGTCTGCAGATCGAGATGGGCCACTACAGTGGTGACGTTGCACGAGCGCTGCAACAGATAACAGCTGCAGTGGAGGCGATACAAACAAACAATGTTGCTAGTGGAGTAGCAACAGCGGCAGCAGACAGTGAGGTGTCCAGCCACAGTAGTACCTCTGCTGCAGAAACACCAATTCTGCGTAGAAGCAGCAGCCATCAACCTGTAATCCCACCTGCCAGATCCCCCCATGCTGAACGTAGAGGCAAGAAATGACTTGTTTGCACCAATGTGCCATACAGTGTGCCCATTTTTTTTTCTTTGGTGGTGCAGTACCCACATGACAGTTATACTTTTCTTTTGGTTCTGCAGATGGAGATGCGGTTCAACAATATTTGTGCGTGCCTTCAGAATACAGGGAATCTGACATTGTGAAAATCACATTTCGTATTGTCATTTTTTGAGAGTAGAGTGTCAATGGGTAGGACGTACCTTGAAAAATAATGTCTGGCTATGTGGTCCCTGCGCCCCCTACCCTCTGCTGCTGTGCCTCCCTCGCTTTACAAAAGGGGATGATGGACGGAGCGTTTGAGCAAATCAAGCACTCACCCCCAGTCAAATGATCTGGGTTTAATCCATCACCATTCTTTAGCTCACTCCGCCACCCCAGTTCAGACATGGCCATATGCAAATCAGAAGGCCTGTCGTCAAACACAGCGACGCTGCTAGCGGCCATTAATCGGTCGCGAACTGCCCTCGAGGCCCAGATCGGGCCGTGGGCTCGGAGGTGTCGTTCCCCCGCCAAGATCTCCAGAAGGTGGTAGACTGCATCACCAAAGTGGAGACAAGGGTCTCCACTGTTAAACACACTATTTCCACTGTCCAGAAGGTAGACAGGTGTCCTGTGGTCTCCAAAGAGATATCGGCACGGGTCGAAGACGCGGAGGGGAAGGCCGGGTGCAACAACATCCGCCTGCTGGGTTTCCCGGAGGGCTGCGAGGGGCCCTCGATGGATGCCTTCCTCTCGGGAAGGCTCAGGGCACTGCTGCCCCCAGGAGACATGTCCTCCTGCTTCGTGATTTAGCGTGCCCACCGCGCACTGGCCAAGAATTTGCCACCTGGGGAGAGTCCGAGGCCTGTTATTGCTCGGCTACTTTACTATGCAGATCGGGACGCCATCCTTCGCTTTGCCCGGCTACACAAAGACAAAATGACCTTTGAGTCCCAGCCCATCATGGTCTTCCCGGACTACACCCGGTTGGTCCAGCAGCAGCGGCAGTATTTTGTAGCGGCCAAGCGACGACTATGGGAGCTGAACTTATCCTATGCGCTACAGTTCCCAGCCCACAAGAAAGTGATCTACAATGCCAAAACGCTCTTCTTCGATACCCCAGAAGAAGTGTTTGTGTGGACGGAGGAGAGACGCAATCTTAAGCTGCACTCGCCACCCCCCATAGACTCCGACTCTTCCCAAAGTTCACACAGGAGCGTCCTACAGGGCAGAGATGCAACTAATCTGCAACACCAATCCCGCTCCAAGTGGAGCGCCCATCGTCAGACGGGCACAGAAGACTGAGGTAGCCCTGGGGGTCCCAGACTGTTTCTAGCCTACTCTTTTCACGGACTGGGCTGGCCCCCAGTGATGGCCACAAATTGGGGTGTCTCGGATTCATGGGGCTGAGGTCCTTAGTATTTGCCCTGGAAGGTATTGAACTTAACACGCCCTCAACATTCTGAGTTATGCTGGGCAATTTTGGGTGGGGGATCCATTGGGGGAACCGTCTGGGTCATCGCTTTTGGTGCCTGGATCGAGATTCCACCACGACAGATACTCCATGTTTCGGGAAGTATGGGGGGAGTTGGGGAGGGTTGTTTGCTTGACAATTCACACACCATACACGCACCACTATATCCCAACATCTACACATCATCTATTGCACTACAGTTTGAGGACCAGACATGGCCCACACGGCGGGTGATCCTCCACTGGGGGAAACTTAACATTATTACATGGAATGTACGGGGTTTATTAAACAAGGTCAAACAGGGGCGGTGCTTCATTTGGCAAAGAGTTATTCGGCCGACATTCTACTACTACAGGAGACACATCTTCTTGGCAATAAAGCCCCATGCCTCTCCTGTTACTGGTTTGTCACAGTGTACCATTCAGGCTTCACACGGGGGCGCGTGGTACAGCAGTACTAATCCACGGTTGAGTTCCACTCCAGGTTACACGACATTGGCTGGACCCAGGGGGTCGTCTCTGGTACTGTAGGCAGGGAACAGATCACAATAGGGAGCATCTATGCCCCTCCTCCGCTTGGCCAGACTTTAGTCGATAAAATAACGCAGCTGTGGGGAGATCTCCCGGGTGGCCTGACAATTCTGGTGGGAGATTGGAATGACATAATGGGTCCTTTGGACAGGTGGCGGGCCAGATCATTGGATGCTCCCCCTCCCAGGTGCAAACTGAACATACTGACACACACATTGGGCTGGGCCGACGCATGGCTGGCCTGTCATCCCTCTGTAGCCGGGTTCACGGTTGCATCATCCGTCCACCCCACCCTCTCACGCCTGGATTATTTGTTCCTCCCTCATAATTATGTACACAGAGTGTCACACACCTCATCCTGCCCCGAGGCCTGTCTGACCATTCACCAGTACAACTCAAGCTCTGCCTGCAGACCCGCCATACACCCTACAGATGGCGCATGTCTCCCTGGCTGCTCAGATATGTCGGGCATAGGGAAATGCTGCATCGGGCAATAGCCGACTACTTCAATCTAAATGTCTGGACTTCCCCGTCCCCGACCGTCTTGTGGGAGGCCTTTAATCCTACGATTAGAGGGGCCGATATCAGTTATCGTACCGGGGAGAAACGGCGTCGTCTGGCCCATATAAAAGAATTGGAAGACAGACAGGCCACTTAAAAATCTCTAATGGTAGAGGGCTCCGGTTAGCGCTATCAGTGAGCAGCACCAGCTGCTCACTGATAGCGCTAAAGAGGCCTGGCTAGCGACCCAACATAGGATTTACCAATGGGGCGACAAGTCCAGCCAGATGCTCCATAGATTATGTCAGGCCAAAGCTTCCCCGACGCAGGTTCCTCTATTACGGTCCCTAGATGGTGACGTTTGTGCTTCCCCAGAGGCGGTGGCGCAGGCCTTTGCCGACTTCTATGTGGCATTAAACGACGAACGAGAGGTAATTGCCGACCCTCTAATAGATTTTTTTCTGAGATATTCACCCTCGGCGCCTCTCAGATGGCCAGCGGGATGCACTAGACCAGCCCATCTCCCTAGACGAGCTACAGGCAGTTCTATCCAATACACACCTGGGACGTAAGCCGGGCCCAAATGCGTTCCCGTGCGATATCATGCGCCCACATATGGGGACTTTAGGCCCTCGCCTGCTCAAGGCGCTACTCGCGGACTCTGAGCGGGGTATTCTGCCGGCGGACTGGCGGCACGCTGAGATAGTCGCCTTCCTTAAACCGGGCCGCCCTCCAGAAGATCCTGGTTCATATCACCCCATATCCCTGTTGAACTACGAGCCTAAACTGCTAGGGAAGATTCTGGCCGAATGCCTCCGCACGTGTATCGGGGATCTGGTACACCCAGATCAATCTGGTTTTATGCCGCAACGCTCCACTAGACACAACATTAGAAGCACGCAACACGCAGTAGCAGAGGCCCACCGCCTGGGATGCCACGCAGCCATCCTGTTGGCGGACATTGATAAGGCATTCGACTCGTTGAGCTGGACCTACCTTTTAAAACTCTTAAAGGCTTTTAATCTGGGGGCACGTTTTCACACCTACGTGAAGCTGTTATATACGCGCCTTACCGCCAAGGTCCATGTAACCGGATACCATTCTGCCCCCTTCCCTATTCGCAGGGAATGAGACAGGGATGCTCCCCTTTCGCCACTATTATTTGCCTTAGGTATCGAGCCCTTGGCAGCATGGGTACGCCTAGATGCGGTTTTCCGCAGGCTGGTCTGGTCGCCAGAGTGCTTGGATAAGACGCGTTATATGCGAATGACGCCCTGTTTTTCATGTCTGATCCCTGGGTCACCGGGCCGCAGGTACTCTAGATTCTAAGGATATTCGGGGAGACATCCAGACTGTGCGCTAACCCATCCAAATCCATCTTTTTCCCATCTGCGGAGACCAGAGGAGTTAGGCTTGGGCCTCGCAGCTGATCGTCGTAGCTATGGGCTTCAAATACCATGGAGTATATATCACAAAATGTCCCAACGTTTCGTGGTCGCGCAACACAGCTCCCTTGCTCCCAGTGGTGCGCGACAAAACAACGGTGTGGTCTCACCTCCCTTTCTCGCTATATGGACGATCCGCCATTTTTAAGATGGTGTCCCTGCCACGCTTGCTTTATAGTATGGTAGAACAAGGGCACCCCGTTAGAAGAACCTGGGGTTAAGATATGTTTAGGGAAAACAACAGTTCAGTTTGGCCCAATAGGGTCCTATGCAACCAAGTGGCGTCCCCATGGAGGACACAAGGTAAAATTTAGGCTAGACAATTAATCATTGCGGGAGCACGAAAGTAGTAGGGGAGCATATGTGGTGTAAAATAGACATTTTATTTTACACAAGCATAATTAGAAATAGTCTGAGTAATCAGGTGCTCACATAAAGTGACAGGTGCGTATTGTGACAAAGTGAGGTGAACTTAAAAACATTACATCGCATTGACAACAGAGAAGGAACTTCAGATAAGTAAGTACAACTGAGGAAGTTCCAGTTGTAGGGGTCGACGGCGTTTCGATCTTTTAGGGACTTGAGATCACCTTCAGTACAATAAGTGAGCAACCTGAAATCTCTACTGGGGCCACTGTCCCTGGGGGGACAGTGGGGGAACTACTTCCAGCCGGAAGTAGTAATTTAGGGCAATCTGGTCGAGTCGGCTCTCGTGAAAATCTTGGACCAACTAAAGGGTTTACTGCTATATCAATTGGGACAGGGTAGTGGAATACCACAATGGCACCAGGCGGTTCGGCGGTGCTCTGTGCCCGGGATTAATGCACCTACAGATAGGCCCTCATTTAAGGAGGCCGCGCGGGTGAGCCGTCAATGGCAATGCTCCCAACCTTAAGCGTGGATTAAACAAGTTTGGAGGCGGGAGGGTGGGTGCGTGGTTAATGTGCTGGCAGGGCAGTCCTTAGTTAGAAAGACGCGAGGATGAGCCGTCAGTGGCAAAAACGCCCAACATATGAGGAGCCTCGTTAGTGGAGCTTCAATTAGTTTAAGCTTCCATTTGGGCATCAAGATGCCCTCCCCCCGGCCTACCAGACGGTGATCCAGATATGGAGGAGAGTGTCCAGGTCTATGGCATGGTGGGGCATGCTGACCGGCGCCACCCCTCTCTGGCAAGGATCTCACCTTCGGCCAGTTTCGGCCCTGGTGGGGTTCCACAGATGGGACACTATAGGGATTTCTACACTTGGGGAATAATGCAGGGGCACATTCTTAAGTCCTTCCAGTCCTTCCAGAGATTGCAGGAGGAGTTTTACTCAAATCCCAGTTCCATAGGTATGTATCTACAGCTTTCATCATGCCTTGTCTCCTTTGATACGACATCTCACGTCTTTACCTGATTTCTATCAACTAGAAGGTAGATTGTTAATGGGAGATCTAGGGGGCCACAAAATTCGTCAAATTTATCAAACCCTCACCACGCACTCCAAGATTACCATGCATCGGACCCGGGAGGCGTGGGAGGCGGACGTACCAGCCCTGACAGATGATGACTGGGAGGAGGCGCTGGCTAACCCCAGGTACTCTGCTGTCTCTACTAGATACCGGCTGATTCAATTTAAGTACCGCCACAGAATATACTATACCCGCCTCCGTCTATGGAAATTGGGGGCCATTCAATCCCCTACATGTCTCTGCTGTGACTCGAACGACGGGACATTCTTCCATATGGTTTGGGACTGCGTGGCACTGCAACACTTCTGGTCGGGCGTTTTGTTCTGCTTGGGGCGGGTACTGACATGGGACATTCCAGCGGATCCCAGACTGACACTGTTACACAGCACTGAGGACATCGGGGGAATAGATATAAGAGACACCTCCTATTCTTCACACTAGCCAAACAAGACATTGCACAACATTGGAAACCTACATCTCCCCCGGGTATTGCGACATGGAAAAACCCAACATAGGATTTACCAATGGGGCGACAAGTCCAGCCAGATGCTCCATAGATTGTGTCAGGCCAAAGCTTCCCCGACGCAGGTTCCTTTATTACCGTCCCTAGACTGTGACGTTTGTGCTTCCCCAGAGGCGGTGGTGCAGGCCTTTGCCGACTTCTATGTGGCATTAAACGACGAACGAGAGGTAATTGCCGACCCTCTCATAGATTACTTTTTCTGAGATATTCACCCTCGGCGCCTCTCAGATGGCCAGCGGGATGCACTAGACCAGCCCATCTCCCTAGACGAGCTACAGGCAGTTCTATCCAATACACACCTGGGACGTGAGCCGGGCCCAAATGGGTTCCCGTGCGATTTCATGCGCCCACATATGGGAACCTTAAGCCATCGCCTGCTCAAGGCGCTACTCGCGGACTCTGAGCAGGGTATTCTGCCGGCGGACTGGCGGCACGCTGAGATAGTCGCCTTCCTTAAACCGGGCCGCCCTCCAGAAGATCCTGGTTCATATCACCCCATATCCCTGTTGAACTACGAGTCTAAACTGCTAGGGAAGATTCTGGCCGAATGCCTCTGCACGTGTATCGGGGATCTGGTACACCCAGATCAATCTGGTTTTATGCCGCAACGCTCCACTAGACACAACATTAGAAGCACGCAACACGCGGTAGCAGAGGCCCACCGTCTGGGACACCACGCAGCCATCCTGTTGGCGGACATTGATAAGGCATTCGACTCGTTGAGCTGGACCTACCTTTTAAAACTCTTAAAGGCTTTTAATTTGGGGGCACGTTTTCACACCTACGTGAAGCTGTTATATACGTGCCTTACCGCCAAGGTCCATGTAACCGGATACCATTCTGCCCCCTTCCCTATTCGCAGGGAATGAGACAGGGATGCTCCCCTTTCGCCACTATTATTTGCCTTAGGTATCGAGCCCTTGGCAGCATGGGTACGCCTAGATGCGGTTTTCCGCAGGCTGGTCTGGTCGCCAGAGTGCTTGGATAAGACGCGTTATATGCGAATGACGCCCTGTTTTTCATGTCTGATCTCTGGGTCACCGGCCGCAGGTACTCTAGATTCTACGGATATTCGGGGAGACATCCAGACTGTGCGCTAACCCATCCAAATCCATCTTTTTCCCATCTGCGGAGAGCAGAGGAGTCAGGCTTGGGCCTCGCAGCTGATCGTCGTAGCTATGGGCTTCAAATACCATGGAGTATATATCACAAAATGTCCCAACGTTTCGTGGTCGCGCAACACAGCTCCCTTGCTCCCAGTGGTGCGCGACAAAACAACGGTGTGGTCTCACCTCCCTTTCTCGCTATATGGACGATCCGCCATTTTTAAGATGGTGTCCCTGCCACGCTTGCTTTATAGTATGGTACAACAAGGGTACCCCGTTAGAAGAACCTGGGGTTAAGATATGTTTAGGGAAAACAACAGTTCAGTTTGGCCCAATAGGGTCCTATGCAACCAAGTGGCGTCCCCAAGGAGGACACAAGGTAAAATTTAGGCTAGACAATTAATCATTGCGGGAGCACGAAAGTAGTAGGGGAGCATATGTGGTGTAAAATAGACATTTTATTTAACACAAGCATAATTAGAAATAGTCTGAGTAATCAGGTACTCACATAAAGTGACAGGTGCGTAATGTGACAAAGTGAGGTGAACTTAAATACATTACATCGCATTGACAACAGAGAAGGAACTTCACATAAGTAAGTACAACTGAGGAAGTTCCTGTTGTAGGGGTCGACGGCGTTTCGATCTTTTAGGGACTTGAAATCATCTTCAGTACAATAAGTGAGCAACCTGAAATCTCTACTGGGGCCACTGTCCCTGGGGGGACAGTGGGGGGGACAGTGGGGGAACTACTTCCAGCCGGAAGTAGTAATTTAGGGCAATCTGGTCGAGTCTGCTCTCGTGAAAATCTTGGACCAACTAAAGGGTTTACTGCTATATCAATTGGGACAGGGTAGTGGAATACCACAATGGCACCAGGCGGTTCGGCGGTGCTCTGTGCCCGGGATTAATGCACCTGCAGATAGGCCTTCAGTTAAGGAGGCCACGCGGGTGAGCCGTCAATGGCAATGCTCCCAACCTTAAACGTGGATTAAACAAGTTTGGAGGCGGGAGGGTGGGTGCGTGGTTAATGTGCTGGCAGGGCAGTCCTCAGTTAGAAAGACGCGAGGATGAGCCGTCAGTGGCAAAACGCCCAACATATGAGGAGCCTCGTTAGTGGAGCTTCAATTAGTTTAAGCTTCCATTTGGGCATCAAGATGCCCTCCCCCCCAACCTACCAGACGGTGATCCAAATATGGAGGAGAGTGTCCAGGTCTATGGGATGGTGGGGCATGCTGACCGGCGCCACCCCTCTCTGGCAGGGATCTCACCTTCGGCCAGTTTCGGCCCTGGTGGGGTTCCACAGATGGGACACTATAGGGATTTCTACACTTGGGGAATAATGCAGGGGCACATTCTTAAGTCCTTCCAGTCCTTCCAGAGATTGCAGGAGGAGTTTGACTCAAATCCCAGTTCCATAGGTATGTATCTACAGCTTTCGTCATGCCTTGTCTCCTTTGATACGACATCTCACGTCTTTACCTGATTTCTATCAACTAGAAGGTAGATTGTTAATGGGAGATCAAGGGGCCCACAAAATTCGTCAAATTTGTCAAACCCTCACCACGCACTCCAAAACTACCATGCATCGTACCCGGGCGGCGTGGGAGGCGGACGTACCAGCCCTGACAGATGATGACTGGGATGAGGCGCTGGCTAACCCCAGGTACTCTGCTGTCTCTACTAGATACCGGCTGATTCAATTTAAGTACTGCCACAGAATATACTATACCCGCCTCCGTCTCTGGAAGATGGGGGCCATTCAATCCCCTACATGTTTCCGCTGTGACTC
Organism: Lissotriton helveticus; assembly: GCF_964261635.1. NCBI lineage: Eukaryota > Metazoa > Chordata > Amphibia > Caudata > Salamandridae > Lissotriton > Lissotriton helveticus. The sequence goes on from NC_136057.1 coordinate 1,614,497,794, forward strand.
GAACGACGGGACATTCTTCCTTATGGTTTGGGACTGCGTGGCACTGCAACACTTCTGGTCGGGCGTTTTGTCATGCTTGGGGCGGGTCCTGACATGGGACATTCCAGCGGATCCCAGACTGACACTGTTACACAGCACTGAGGACATGGGGGGAATAGATATAAGAGACACCTCCTATTCTTCACACTAGCCAAACAGGACATTGCACAACATTGGAAAGCTACATCTCCCCCTGGTATTGCGACATGGAAAAAGGCGTTGGATAAATGTATGTCGGTCAAAATAGCAGAGTTTCAGGCGAGGGGCTGTCCTCAGAAACACGGGAAGATCTGGGCCAGGTGGGCTGAATATCGAGGTATAGACTTATCCCTCCTTGCGCCGCTGGCAAACCAGGACCCTCTTGAGTGGCTGGTAGTAAATGACTCGCCTGTTTAATGTGTTAGCTCACTACAGATGTGGATGGACACTGATTTGTTGTAACCATATCTTGCTTTTTATGGGCTGCGTGGTTTGGGGGAAGGGACGGGGATAGGGAGTTCGGTTTGATGTTCCGCAGACCTCCTGCGGGGAAACATTTCAGTGCCTACAGTCTCTACAATCTGCCCTGTCAATGTATGACTTTTGTTGGGCTCTGCCCACTTGGTACTGCAGAAAATCAATAACATTTGTTGTTAAAGAAAAATCCTGAAGTAAGGTTAGCCCTTTCATCTCATACGTTTTGGTGGACTGTATAGATAAAGCAAGCTTGACTCATACTCTGATTGCAGAAGTTGATAGGGGCGCTACACACTAGTCACAAACTTTGTTCAATCAGATAAACTGAGATGTGATAAATGCATGCTAGTTTATCATAAAAACAATTTAGATTACGAGTGTGAGTTTGCATGTGCACATTCATTTTGGGTACAGTTTAGCATGAAGTACCTACAACTGTGCTGTAGTTTGGGTTTCTGTGTGAACAGACTATTACCTGCAACTTAATTTTCTGTGGGGTCCCCGAATTCTTCAGTGACTAGCAGTGGCGGCTGGTATTTAACAGCAGTGGGAGAGAGTCACAGGGGGGAGGAGGTAATGAAGATTTTTTTTTTAAAACACTTAACTGTCTGTCGCTGCCTCCTTTCGGTCCTCTTCGCCTGCTTCCAGGGCATGAAGTACCCGGCTCCCAGCCTCCCAATAGCTAATCACAATACTGCAATGCAGCTTTGTGATTAGTCTGCGCGCCGTGGATGGGCGCTCTGCCAGAGAATGTGAGTCAGGGCATGTTCTCCATGCAGGCTGTAATGCAGCCGGCATGGAGAACATGCAAAGTGCACATGCCGGTTTGACCAGCCTGAGACAGTAGGCTAAAGCGTCCTGCGCACATGGAGTGGGCAAACCAATCCTCCACTGCTCTGTGAGCAAAGCAGCCCCGCCCCTACCCAGCTGAGCAAAGTGAAAAATAAAATAATAATAATCAGTTTATTTTTTTCCTTTTTCAACCTGCTCATGGGGGGGGCAACGCTCCTCCGCCTTAGTGGAGTAGCCGCCACTGGTGACTAGACTCAATTTGTTATCAAGCAGTTACAAGTATCAAGCAGTTACAGGTATGTAGTGAGAAGATTGCTATCCTTGACAAGTCAGTAATGTCTGTTACTAATATTTGAGAAACAGATTTTTCATAGTTGAAGTGATATCTACATCAAACTAAATGAACTGAAGAAGATGTGGGAGAAGGAACTTTGAACACAGGGAAAGCAGTGAGACTGATGTAATATGAACGAATGACCACACAGAAACACACCATCATGGTTCCAATTCAGCATGCCAGCAACATTTATGTGTAAAGCTTTATTTTGAATGTATTTATTGTAGCTCACTACTTTCCATTCTAATAATATTTAAACAATAACTATAAAGGCCTACGCACAACCTGATGTATTGTTAAATATTCAATGAAGAACATGTGACTTTGGTGAAACGGAATCAGAACACATATTGCTAAATTCTATGTATTTAAACTCATTGAGGAATATTTTGAGATAAATGAAATTATTAATGATAATTTGGCTTATAAACAATTGATACATCCTGATCATTCTTGTAATTAAAAGTATTTCTAATTTTGGGTACGTTCTAACTGTGGTATGACAGAATTTCTATAAAATTATATATTCTATATAGTTGATATGGTAAATAAAATCTAAATTAAACTACATATAAAGACACGCCTGTGTCTTTGTATAAGACTGAATATAATAGTGTGTTCCCTTTACACAAACATAACTTCGAAAAAACAAATAAATACAGAAAATTCAAAGAGCATGCTTTTTCTCTTTATCCAGCACTGTCATTTTAAATTACATTTAGTGTACAGAAATCTAACATTGTGTGGGTATCAAACACATTGTCACATCATACTACAAAGTAAGTTATTGTACCCTTCTCAGCCTATGACTAGAGATTATGGGAAGTGATGGGCAAAACCCGTACAGGCCTAATGCAGGAATGGATAATTAACATCAGAAAAAACCTGGAAACACAGGGGCAGTAATGGCACGAATAGTAGCGTAGCAAGGATGTCATGGGCCCTCATGCAAGAAAAATGCTGTTGGGGCAGTAAATACAATCAATTATCAGAGTTTAATAGGCCCCTCGGGGCTCTTTTCCACAGTGCCACTGCGCATGTCCCACCAATAGCAGTTATGCCAAGTACGAACACACTTCACCCAAAAAACACACCACTAGTAGTAGAAAAACAAATTTTCACCATTTGCTTAATGTCCTTGCTTCCGGCTTGCTATTGAACACCACTATTTAATGTCAGCGTTCTAATCTTTAAGATCACCATAGTCAGGCTTAGCATTCCATATAGAGTATTATAGTTGTACTCTGACTAAAAAGTTGTTTTCAGCCATACCAGTACAAGGAAATATTCAAAGGTCCCAATTCTTGAAGAAACATTTTACTTGTACAGTTGCAAATGTAATCCTGCCTAAGGGAGAATCCGTGCCAGTCACAGGAAGAACACTTACAAAAGGTACTTGTGGGCATGGATTTACAGATATATATAAACAACAGGAGAGAGAAGGGCCAAAGTAAATACTCTCTGGCCCCTTAACTTAATCAATAATAAACAACTAGAGAGTATCATGAATTATAGACAACACGACAAAAAAGAAGAAAGGCAAGTGAAAGCTTTCTCCCACACCCTACAGTGCTCCATACATACCGAATGAGTGTGCTAGAACTAGAATTAGTGAGTTTAGACAAGAGGAAAAAGGAACCCTCAGGCACCTACACAAGGATGGTTGCCATTGTCTTCATTGGGTCCCTGTAGTTAGTGCGTATAAAAGTACATCGGACCAAAAAATGTGATGTTAAAATGAGTATAGATCACTCTCTCAACCAACGTTTTTTAATAAAGAGGTGATACGAACTCAATTAAAACCAAAGTGTATGAATCGGACAGAAATGGGTTAAGCAAATTTGAACCCCCTGTCCTGAAAGGTGGTCGACATGTTTCAGCTATCTGGTCTTCTACGACCCAGCATTCCTCAGGACCAAAAGAAAACTCACCCAGCGAGGCAGTACACCCCCTAAAGTGTCTACTCACGGTGGATGGTTGTTCACATAAACGCGTTTTACCAACTTGTGTTCCTTTATTATGGTAAGCGTCTTGTACACTACCTCTATTATTGTGAGGTTTTATGGAATTCTGTTAGATTTCCATTGTCATTTCGAACAAAACAAAGGGCAAATCTTCCCCTTAAATTTTTTTTCTTTATAGAGTAATAGCTCCATAAGACCGTGGTGGAGGAAATCTTCACGGCAGCATTTGCTCGCTGGCGGCTCCCCACATTTCCACCTAAGTACGACACATCCACGGCTCGAACACGGTTTTCTATACTCATTTTAACATCACATTTTTTGGTCCGATGTACTTTTACACGCACTAACTACAGGGACCCAATGAAGACAATGGCAACCTTCCTTGTGTAGGTGCCTGAGGGTTCCTTTTTCCTCTTGTCTAAACTCACTAATTCTAGTTCTAGCACACTCATTCGGTATGTATGGAGCACTGTAGGGTGTGGGAGAAAGCTTTCACTTGCCTTTCTTCTTTTTTGTCGTGTTGTCTATAATTCATGATACTCTCTAGTTGTTTATTATTCATGGATTTACAGAGTCACACATTCCAAATACATCAAAACACATTTTCATACAAAAAGATTTGGTTTAGTAATTTATTTTATTGGACCATCATATGTTCGACAAATAAGATATATTTTTTGCTTAACCAGCTCCACCAGGTGCACTTCCTTTTGTTTGAATGCCCTTACTGCAACTAACCATTACTGCATCTCAAACTCGCCGAGGTGCCATAAGTTCTAGGTGGTGCTGTGTGTGGGCTGGTGGTTGGTATGTTACGGTGAACACTGGTACAATATTCCTGTATTGTGGTGCATTCCTTGTGAGGTTTGGACTGCCATGTTATGTATAATGTGTATTTTAGTATGAGCACCTTGTGTATATCAAATTGTATTGTATGGTGTGCTGCACTGTATTGCGGCATTTAGTAGAATGAAGTTAGGCAGTATGACATGATTGAGTCAGTAAAAAGTTTGAAATGTGGATTGGCACTGTGCCTTGCTTTTGGTGTGGCACAGAACAATTTGCTATTCTCTCTCTTTTTGTGTGTGATTTGGTGTCAAATGACATCTTTCTTTCCCATCATCTCAATGGAGTGTTAAGAACTAGTGAATATAAATAACTTCACCCTTAACCCGTTAAGTGCTGCGCACGTTTACCTCAGTAGTGCTGCGCACGTCCGCTGAACGGCGCGGCCCTGCCCGTGCAATAGTTCAGCGCAGCGGAGGGGTTAATGTTACAACTGTGTTTTCAGTCATATATCCAACAATTAAAGTGCAGATACATTCCTAGTGGTACCAACCTTCTTACAAGTGTTGGGGTGTTTGGAATGCAGTAGTTTGAATCCTCGGACCTCCTTTGGACAAAACTAGTTGGCAAGTTAAGCTACTTTGGTCATTTGAGAGGACCTCCTAGGGTATTTACCTAGGTGAAGGTTGGTAATATAATCTGGCGACAATGTGTCTTCTACAGAGGAGCCACTCTAATGCTCTTCACATGGTTTTGCAAGTGACAAATACACAGCCCTTTTAACTGTAAGTTACCAGAAAAAGACGTTTTATTCAATTACAAAGGGTGCTCAGAAAGCAGCGAATTTTGTAAATCCACCCTCTCTATGGTGATCTGAAGTATAGCAGTATCCTAAATTGGTTTGCTATCTGCCAATACGGAGTATTATCTGTTGTTTTGTTAACATCAATTAGATGTATAAATTGAGTTATTTAGAAATAAAGCTCTGCTAGCTTGATGGCTGAAGTGGACTTGTGGCCTCTATCTTGGCTGAATATTATCTGACAAAGGGGCCTTACCGCCAGCCAACGTTTTAAGCCTAAAACCGTAGAATCGACAGCCTTGTGAATTGTCAGAGAGGAGGGCCCTCTGCTTGCAGACTTTCCTAAACAGACATCAAAGAATAAGTTCCTTAAAATACAATAGAATTTATAAAGCACGTGGCTACCTCTGAGGAGGCGTCCTGGCGCCCCATCCTTCAGTAACGTCTTTTCTTGTAGAGACTATATCTAACTGCAGAGTCCTCACCTTTTGTATATCCCCAGGTGTCAGACTTGATCCGGAAAATTGGTATAGAAATTTTCCCTCGTACCAACAGGTGATGGTGTGTTACTTCGAGCTGCCCTGTCCAGTGCAGATGTGATGTTGTGACCTGTCTATATACATCATCAATTTCCTTGTGAATTCTGTCCATGACGACAGAAGTAGAGACAATATAAAAAAGTGTGCAGTACGTTTTGAGATGTAATCTTATTCGAATGAAGGAGATCATTCCACAGAATGGGAAGGAGGGAGGAAAGTTGAAGAAACTGCAGTTAGAGAGTCTCTACCAGAAAAAACCTTTTAGTGTAACAACCATTCCCAACATCGCTAAGGCACCATCACCTGAGTTCGTCCACCCAGATGTTTAAAGATCTCTCATGTGCTGGGTAATTAGGGAAATGCCCAGAGCATTCAGCAACTTCCAAAGGAGTAGACCCTCATCCCCACTCAGCCCTGTTTCAGTACCACATGGCGGTTGGGTGGTCCGTGAGAACCTATGTCTGTTCCTACTTGATCATTGGAAGGAATGCTTTCAGTGCCGAACGAATCACTTGTAACTACAAAAAGCTAATGTTGAGGTGCACCTCTGCCAGAGACCAGAGTCCTGTGATCTCCACCTCTCTCAGATGACCACTCTAACCGAGCAATGATGCATCCATCACAATCATTATTTCTGGGTGGGGAGGGGGTCTGCCGCACATCCAACTGTGGTTGAGCAGCCAGAACTGTGGGTCTTTTGCAGTCTCCTCAGACACCGACACCTGGATGGAATCTGACAGATTTCCTGAGTGCTGAGCCCACTGAGACTTCAGATTCCACCACAAAGCCAGCATGTATCACCTGCTGTGATCCACAAGTGAGATGCAAGAGGCCAAGAGGCCAAGAATCCACAGGGCTGACCTCACTGAAGGCCCAGGCTGCAGGCTGCAACATCAGGATCGTAGCCAAAGACACTGGACTTGTTTATGTGGGCGGATGGCTCTGAAAGTCACCAGGTCTGGGATGGCTCCAATGAAGGCGAGCCATTGTGTAGGCATGATTACAACATTATGATGGAAAACTCCAAAAATATCAAAAGATCTGCTGTCATCTGGAGCTATTCACAAATGTTTAATCTGAGTCCGGTACACCTACAGCCACCAATTGTTGAGATATGGGAAGACTGGTACTCCCAACCTCAATAGATGGGTTGCGACCACCACCATCAATCACCTTTTTGTACACCCGTGTTCCACTGGTAAGGCCAGAGGGGAGCATTGAAAACTGATACTGCTCCTGATCCACCTGGAACCACAGATAATGTTGGTGGGGATGTATGACATTACAACGCATACTTTTACCATGCCTACCTTTACATCGCAAGTTTTACAACGCATACCATTACAACGCATAATGCTTTTGGGCGCTGGATAGTGAATAGTTTAATTTACTATTCCAACTTCAGTCCCCGTGGACAGTAGGGAAGGTGTTGGATAGTACATTAAACCTATTCCCTATCCTAGAGCGCCCCCCAGCGCTATGTGTTGTAATGGTTTGCGTTGTAAGAGTTGCGTTGTAATGGTAGTTCGTTGTAAAAGTTTCGTTGTAAAGGCTGTATACCGTTGGTGGGACTGTAGGACGGGAATATGGAAATATGAGTCCTGCAAGTCCAGCACTACCATCCAGTCTCCTTGATCGAGGGCAGACAGACCGTGGACCAGGTTTAGCATCCTAAACTTGTCTTTCCTTAGGGAGAAATTCAGAAGGTGACGATCTAGTTTGGGACAAAGGCTTGTGTCCTTCTTTGGTATCAGAAAGTAACAGGAGTAGTAACCAGTCCTGATTTCGGAAACCAGCAGCCCCTCTATTGCTACCTTGACTAAGAGAGCTATAACTTCTCCTTAGAGCATAGACAAGTGATACCCAGAAGATGTTGTGTTGTGGGTGGTTTGTCTGGAGGATAACAAAGGAAAAGTAGGGAGTAACCTTGTTTCACAATCTGGAGTACCCATTGATCCGAGGTGATACTCTTCCATCCAGGGAGGTAAAAAGTGATCTTTGTCTAAATGGTTATTTGTGTCTTTTTAAGGTTAAAATAAAGGGATTTCATTTTAGTGAATCTTTCAAGGGCTGAACCGCTTTTGCCCCAGACAGTCCTGAGCCATCAAAAGGCATGTCCATATGTGACTGTTGGACATCAGTGGAGAAAAATGTGGACCAAATCCAGGCGCAGTGTCTAAAAACTACACTTGTTCCAACTGCTCTTCCTAGGGAGTCAGTAATGTCCAAACCTGGCTTTATCACATTTTTTGCAGAATTCTGACCATCCAAAATTAAACGTTGTAAAATATGGCAGAATTCGTCAGAGACTGCTGGTAGAAAATCAGTCACTTAGCTCCATAAGGTTTGCAAGTATCACCTCAGGAGTCATAATGTATTAGGGTAAGTTTGGTTGAAGAAAAACATATTTTTGCCAAAGCCTCCATTCTCTTTGATTCCCTACATGGACGAGTGGTAGGAAAAGCATTCAGTTTTGTATGGGCTGAGATGCCTGTACTACAAGACTCTCCGGAGTATGGTGTAGTAACAAAAAGTATGGATCTCCAGGAGCTGGTCTGTGACCTCTTGCCATTTGCCTATTAATTGGAGTGAAGGAAGTGACCCGATTAGGGTCACCCGGGTCACTTAAGACCACCTCTCTGCCTTCCCAATAAATGAAGAGTTGAAAAGACAGTACAGAATACAAACCAAACAGATTCATTAGAAGGGCGCTGCAGCGGAGTCTGGTCTGACCCACCTCATAGGATAGCTGCCGAGGGACTGACCCCCATCTACACGGTAACACAAAATATACATTTCCAACACCTCTAAACTCCCGCCTAAACTGGAATTTTCCAGCTCAAGGCCATGGTGCAAAAAGAAGGCAAACAAGGATGAGAGATGGCACAGGGCTGGGTACATACTACCTCGACCCCAAGGTCATTCGGCCGGTGTCTACCATTCTAAGATGTGGGAACAAGTCTAACAGCAAAGGTATGCAACAATAGATAGTACATTCATTAGTGCAGCAAAGCTTCAACCTTATTATTATTATTATTATTATTCAATGCTTTTGTAGCGCGCTCTATTACTAACAAAATAGTATCCTGGCGCGATGAAGGCACAGCAGTATTGACAGAAAGCAGATATCTGCAGACACTAAATGGGGAAGATTTAAACTATAGTGTTAAAAAGGTGAGTTTTTAGACCTTTCTTAAACGCACTGAGAGTAGATGCAGTTTTCAGATGGAGGGGTAAGGTATTCCAAGATTTAGCCGCTCTCACTGAGATTGATTGCCCGCCAAGTCTACAGTATTTAAATTTAGGAATGGACATTTGACACAGGTTGGCCGATCGCAGTGAGCGGTTAGGAACATACAGGCAAAACCTTTTTCTCAAATAAGCCGGGCCAGTTTGATGAATAGCTCGGTAGGCAAGCACTAGAATTTTGAACAGGATCCTATGAGCAACTGGAAGCCAATGAAGAGCGTGGAGAAGCGGGCGAGCACTGGAACGCCTGGGGACATTAAACAAAAGTCTGAGAAGTACAAGCTGGAGGCGCAGATGCAGCCTTTCTGCTGAGGCAAGCATTGTGAGACAGAAGCTCGATCTTAGTTACAGAACAAGATGGCGCCAATAAAGATGGCGCCATGAATGCAAACTTAACACGGAATAGAGTTTAAGCATAGCAAAAGGAGCATTTCGATTCTGTGCATTACAGCAATAACATTTCAAATCTAACACCCTCCTTTTAGCATTCATGCTAAGCTTTATTGATGCCATCAGGTAAGGGTCTTTACATTTCTAAAACGGAGAGAAAGGAAATATTCACACAGACTACCATTACTAGCATATGAACTGTCCATTAGAGTTATTTCTGTAGAATCTTAACACATATAATCTGTATTCGAATATTCCTTCATCAATATTAGACAAATCCTGAAAACCCTGCATCATCATAGCTTTTGCATTAGGATTACGCCACGGGGTCCTGGGACGTGTCTTGAACATTGATAAACAGCAGGCACAACATGCAGGGAGGCAGTGCATACACAGACAGCAGGTCAGAAGGATTGGTGTCACTACAACGCGGTTTATAACAACGCATTCCGTTACATCGGAATTTTTACAACGCAGGATCCATTACATCGGATGCCATTACAACGCATGGCATTACATAGCAGATGCTATTACAACGCATGGCATTACATCGTAAGTATAGGTAAGTATACCTTTTTAAAAAAAAGTGTAATTAAGTTAATTTAATTAATTTATTTAATTTAATTAAAATACATTTTAAAATAGTAATTAATTTATTTAATAAATTTAAATCTATTTATTTAAATTAATTTTAATAAAAATTGTAATTAATTTTATTTAATTAATATAATTAAATTAATTTAATTTAAATATTTTTTGATTGTAATTAAATTAAATTATTTAAAATAATGTATTTAATTTAATTATTTTAATTAAGAAATGTAATTAATATAATATAATTAATTTAATTTAACCTAAAAACACCCCTGTACCCCAAAACCCAAACCCTGCCCTGAAACCTAAAAAAACCCTGTACCCCAAAACCCAAACCCTACCCTGAAACCTAAAAACACCCCTGTACCCCAAAACCCAAACCCTACCCTGAAACCTAAAAACACCCCTGTACCCCAAAACCCAAACCCTACCCTGAAACCTAAAAACACCCCTGTATCCCAAAACCCAAACCCTACCCTGAAACCTAAAAACACCCCTGTACCCCAAAACCCAAACCCTACCCTGAAACCTAAAACACCCCTGTACCCCAAAACCCAAACCCTACCCTGAAACCTAAAACACCCTACCCTGAAACCTAAAACACCCCTGTACCCCAAAACCCAAACCCTACCCTGAAACCTAAAAACACCCTACCCTGAAACCTAAAACACCCCTGTACCCCAAAACCCAAACCCTACCCTGAAACCTAAAAACACCCTTGTACACCCAAACCCTACCCTGAAACCTAAAAACACCCCTGTACCCCAAAACCCAAACCCTACCCTGACACCTAAAAACACCCCTGTACCCCAAAACCCAAACCCTACCCTGAAACCTAAAAACACCCTTGTACCCCAAAACCCAAACCCTACCCTGAAACCTAAAAACACCCCTGTACCCCAAAACCCAAACCCTACCCTGAAACCTAAAAACACCCCTGTACCCCAAAACCCAAACCCTACCCTGAAACCTAAAAACACCCCTGTACCCCAAAACCCTAAAACCTAAAAACACCCCTGTACCCCAAAACCCAAACCCTGCCCTAAAACCTAAAAATACCCAAACACCCCAAAACATATACCTCAGTACCCCAAAACATATACTCCTATAATCATACTTATTAAAAAAATTACTTAAATTAATAAATTTAATTTATAATATTTAAAAACATAAATAAATATTTTTATTTATTTTTATTTATAATTAATAATAATTAAATCAATTATATAATATTAAATAAAATAAATAAAAATTATATACTTACCAATATTTACGATGTAATGGTATGCGTTGTAATACCATCTGCTATGTAATGCCATGCGTTGTAATGGCATCCGATGTAATGGATCCTGCGTTGTAATAGCTGCGTTGTAACAGCATTACGACGTAAAAGTTGCGTTGTAAGTGATACCTGTTATGGCAACCAGGAAAGTGAGAATCTTCCAACTCCAAGTAGTGAACATGCCCCAGAACCATCCTATGAATGACCATGACCATTCTCCTGGTGTACCTCCAAGGCAATTTTATGCAATTTCTGTATGGCTGCGTACACAGTGGGGGCGTTGTCAGGGATGTACACACAACAGCTACTACTGATGACGCGACAGGCCCCACCCCGGTCGTCTAGGATAACATCTTAAACCATGCGATTTTGGAAGGCAACAAGTCTCGTAGCCTGGACCTCTACTGTGATATTTGTCAATATTCCTGCAGTCGTATTAATGACTCATTCCACCACCATCGTGAGCCGTCTAATACTAAGACTATTAGTCATTGGGCCCCAAAAGGATATGATGCCTTTCATTGCGTCTCTGAACTGCTATACGGAGAAGTGGAGAAGTGTGGCTCAATGGTTAGAGCGGCAGACCCTGATGCAGAGGTCTGGCCCGGGACCAGGGTCCAATTCCCGCCTCGGCGGGTCTTGGGCTCAATTTCCTCGGACCTGATCATTCTCGCCTCGGTGCCTATTCTAATCATGGGTCCCACTCTGCAACTCTGGGCAATAGCTTGCTTAATCTCCACAACAGCCCCAACAGCGCTGGGATGCCTGGCTTCACCTTGGGGGCGCCCAGAAGTGGGCATTTCACAGGGAAAAGCCAGGAAGTGTTCCACAGCGGTATGCGTACAGCACCAAGACGCCTCAGGGTATAAGTGCGCTATACAAGTACGAATTCATTTCATTTCATACGGTGGTGTCTGTCTGATCTATGTCATCAGTGCTAATCATTCTTTTAAACCAGGGTACATGGCATGGGCATCTCTACGATGTAGATGATGGTCCTTTTGGTAATTAGGAGGGGCTATGAACACAGGTGGCAGGAGGTAAGACAGGTAACACCTTCCCGACCATCCTTCAGGAAGCCAAACAAAACTGTGAACTACACAAACAAAATAAACATTAGACGGCGGGATCAGGAGTGGACTTTTAGTTACTCTCAAATTATAAGTAGTGTTGCATCTTCTCTCCCCCACCTCTACTTCCCCAGCCCCTTGGATGTAAATAGGGGCCATGACATCCACCACTGACAAGGGTATCAGCTTATCTTCAGTAACGTTACTGGTCTGAAAGGACTGGTAGTATTCAGATGAGTTGAACTGTAGAAAATTGTCCCAATTCCCCTTTCTTACCCCCTTCGGCGCATGCATGCAGGAGCTCCAGAACAACCTGCCAAACTGTTCTCGGCCTGTGGGGGCACCAGGGGGTACTCTATGCTGGAAACATACGTTCTGGGTCAGGGTACGGAACTAGTACTTTTTCATTCCAATGTATCAATCTGGTGATGGGGACGGACTATGCTAAGCAATGCCAACCACCCCTCACAACTACTGACATATGACAAAAGCATGGATAACAAATTCTCACTTCTATGAGTTACTGAGGGCAACAATCCACACACCGAACACTTTGTTGTATTATAAGCAGTGTGCTTGTTTGTTTGTTTGTTTGTTTATTGAGTTTTCTATAGCGCTGGCTAGACCCGTAGGTAACAGAGCGCTTTTCATGAGGTACCACAAAGTTACAAAATTACATCAGTTAACAGGTTACATAAGTTACCAGTGAAACATCTAAAGAGCATAGGAGATTAGATAAATGGAGCGTAGAAGGGTAGGGTGAAGGGGTAGGAGGGAGATACAACAGCGAGACGAAGGTAAGTCTGCCCCAAGTCCGGCTGGGTAGGTGACTGCCAAGGGTGAAGTCCACGGCCCATCTCCTCTTAACTATCAGGTAGCTCCACCAGGCATCGGCCAAATAGCAAGGTCTCGGTTAAAAGAGCATAGGAAGACAAGATAAATGGTGTGCTGCTGATGCAAGGTCTTCCTTGTGGTGCTTGAGAGTAACAAAGATATGTTCGGGAGGAACAGGTGTAGTACCAATCAAAATATGCACAGGATATTTCTCCTCGAGAAAATACGTTACCCCAAGCACCAATATTAAAGAAATCATAATAATTTTTAGAAACCCAACTTTGCTTTTCACAGACCAGGAAGACCAAGCAGGCCCATTTTGCTCAGGACACGGAGCTGCAAAAGGCTGCTCTTCCTCCTGAATGAGGCGACCAAAGGGAAACATTTTTGTAAGACAGCGGAAAAGATTTAAACTTGGAGCCAAGCTGCAATAAAAGCAAGAAATTAAGAAAGTATATTATTCATTAGACGTAGGCGCTTTTGAGCACCGGCGGTGGAGCTGTTGGTCTAGCTCAGATCCAGATCCCGCGTTGCAGGGCAAAGCACCATCTCCTCAGAAACACAGTTCACTTGCCCTGTTCAGTGACTGTCCGAATAACGCACCAATCCACCTGTCCCTGAACTATCGTTGGTACCAAGCGCAGGGTACCTGCACCCTATCTTTCAGCAATGCAGTCCATCCCTACTAATCTGACTGTCCCTTTGGTGCACTGTTCCTCTTACGGGGGTGCAAATTGTACCTCAACACCCCAGGCACAGCTGGGTCAGAGAATGAGGGGTCGGGCGCAAGGGGACCAAGGGGCAATGGGTCAGACTCGAGCAAATCAGTGAATTGGGGCTCAACTGGACGTGGCTCAATCACAGGTGCGCCAACAGACTGGGGCTCCTGGATGGCCTTAATTTCAGGTGGCACCGCCTCAGTCAGCAGTGCATGACTCTCCTCTTCAGTCGGAGCCCTCTTGAGCCGGGCATCCGAGAAGGGAATGAACCGTGGCACCTGCTCCGTCTCACAGTCCCCAATCCCGTACGCGACCTATTGGTCTTAGGGCAGCGGAAGGGGCACTCTTTTGCAATGGGTGGTGTGCATCCAGTTCTTCCGACCGTCGACTTTCACCGCTGTCCTAGTGGCCAAAAGGACCTGGAGGCGTCCCTGACAGTATGGCTCCAAGTCACTCCTCTGTTGGAAATTGCGGACTAAAATCCAATCTCAAGGCAGCATCTCGTGGCCGGGCCCCTCTGGATGTTGCTGTAATGTCTCAGTGATCTGTTGGTGAACAAAACGCAAATTTCTATCAATTCGTAACTGTAATCTATAAGCAGGGGGTATTTTATGTCGGAGAACCTACGTGGTTGAGGGACACCCTAGACATTTGCCGGGGGCTCAGACACAACCTCAAATGGGGACAATCCAGTCCTAGAGTGAGCTGTGACTCTCGTAGACATTAGTGCTAGGGGTAAAGCATCAGGCCACTGGTATCCTATGCTCTCTTTGATCTTGGCCATTTTCAACTTGAGAGTACCTTTGTACTTCTCAACCAAACCAACTGATTGGGGGTGGTTCGCTGCATGGAAATGTTGCCTACTGTGCAACCCGTCGCACACCAACTGGATGACCTTGGCGTTAAAGTGGCTGCCATTGGCACTCCAAATCAAACGGGGCAAACCAAAACGTAGGAAGAACTCTTTCAAGAGCACCTTTGCTGTCGCCACGGCGCTGTTCTCTTTAGTGGGGTGAGCCTCAATCCATTTACTGAACGCACAGACGACCACCAACACATATTTCAAGTTATTGACTCGTTCCATTTCGATGTAATCCATCTAGAGAACCTCGAAAGAGAAGGAAGGTGGTGCAAAACTGCCAATAGGAGTGGGAGTACCCTTCCCAGGAGTGTGGAGGAGTGTGGCTCAATGGTTAGAGCGGCAGACCCTGATGCAGAGTTCTGGCCAGGGACCAGGGTTCAATTCCCGCCTCGGCGGGGTCTCGGGCTCAATTTCCTCGTACCTGTTAATTCTCGCCTCGGTGCCTATTCTAATCACGGGCCCCACGCTGCAACACTGGGCAATAGCTTGCTTAGCCTCCACACCGGCCCAACAGCGCTAAGGATGCCTGGCTTCACCCTGGGGGTGCCCAAGAGTGGACACTTCACAGGGAAAGCCAGGAGGGGTCCCACAGCCGTATGAGTATCAGCGCCAGGAAACCGCATAGGCGACACCGCAAGGTGACCGTCTGGTGACAGTGCGCTCTATAAGTACCATGACATTTACATGCATCAAGCAGACCATGCAGTACTTTACCAGGTGAGCTGCAACGATGCGGAGAAAAACATCACCAACAAAGATTTTAGCATTTTGAAGAAACTAGCCAACAATAAAAATATCACCTGTATCAAAGCTGACAAAGGAGGAGGCTTGGTTATAATGAACTCCACTATGTATGAAACCAAAGTTAGTGAACACATCTCAGATCCGGACACATATGCCATACTAGATCAGAATCCAACAAATGAATATATGTCAACTTTAACAACTATTGTACAAAGAGTTAGAGACAATGGAGTCATCAACGAAAGGACAAAGAAGTATTTAATTAAACAATATCCTAGAAGCCCGTCATTTTATATGATGCCAAAAATTCACAAAGACCTGAACAATCCACCGTTAAGACCCATAGTCTCGACAAGAGGAAGTTTACACGAACCAATCGGTCGTTTTTTAGACAAATACTATCAACCGACAGTCAAGAAAATTACCACATACATTAAAGATACTACTGACTTCCTACTGAAACTGAATACAGTACAGATTAAACCAGATGAACCGGTCCTATTGTGCACAGCAGACATAAAATCATTATACACATCAATTCCACATGACTCCGGATTAGAAGCAATGGAACAGGCAATACTAACAACAGACTATGATCTACCTATGCAAACATTCCTGATGGAATGAATGGTTTTTACTCTGTATCAAAGCTATTTCAAACATGACAACAAATGGTACCAACAGTTGGTAGGGACCTCAATGGGTAAATGCGCGGCTCCTGTATACGCGAACATTTACATGAAGATGTATGAAGAGAACAACATATTAAACAATGTCAACTGGACATCCAATCTAAAGATGCTTGTAAGATACATCGATGACATTTTTATCACCTGGTCAAACACAAAAGAGAAATTGCAAGAAGTGCTATCGAACCTGAATGAAGTTAATGACAGAATCCAACTCACTTGGGAGATTTCGAACAAAACCATATCTTTTTTAGATGTTCAAATCACTTTATCAACCGAAGGAATTGAAACTGACATACACCGAAAAATCACAGACAGAAACAATACCCTACATTATCTTAGCTTTCATCAAGAAAATCTTAAACTGCACTTACCTCTCTCGCAAATGATGAGAGCCAAAAGAATTGTATCAAACCCACAAAAAGCCACAGTGAGAATCGAAGAAATGGTGGAGAGATTTGAAAAAAGAGGATATCCCAAAGAAATCATTGATATAGCAAAAACGAGGGTCAAAAACATTCACAGAAATCAGCTATTGGAAGCTCGACCAAAAAAGGAAGATACAAGAACGACCATGGTGTCGAAATACTCAACTTCCAGCATGAAATTTAAGAAAATCATTAAAAACCATTGGGGGATACTAAAAGCTGAACCAGACTTCAACTCCATATTTGAGAGACCTCCAATTTTTGCTTTTACCGGAGGTAAAATTTTGGGTGAATTACTCAAGACACAAACTGGAACCACCATCATTTTTTGAGGAACCAGACCCTGTTTACACTGTGGGAACTGCAATACCATCATCAAAGGGAATGTAATTTCCCATCCCATGAAGGGACATAAGATTAAATTACGAGTCAACGCCACCTGTGACACACCCAACGTTATATACATGCTCAAGTGCCCGTGCGGCAAAGTATATGTTGGAAAAACTGAGAGAAAAATAAAAACAAGAATCAATGAACACAAATCTAATATAAGAACTAAAAACTGGAAATCTTCAGTAGCACTACATTTTTGTGAAGCGCATCACAATGTTTCACAATTACAGTTTCTTATTCTGGAAACAGTATTAAACAAGCATTTACAATGCAATGGTTTCGCCTTTGGAAAAGTTAGAGCTATTGGCATTGTAAATGTCAAAATTTGTATTTATGTGTTGGTTTTGAAAACAGATAAATAAATGGCATTGTCATTTACATTGCCATTAGCTTAATCTCTAGCAGTCACTTTGCAGTCACTCTGCACTCCCTAGCACTCCCTAGTCACTCTGCACTCCCTAGCACTCCCTAGTCACTCTGCAGTCCCTAGCACTCCCTAGTCACTCTGCAGTCCCTAGCACTCCCTAGTCACTCTGCACTCCCTAGCACTCCCTAGTCACTCTGCACTCCCTAGTCACTCTGCACTCTCTCCACTCTGCACTCTCTCCACTCTCTCCACTCTGCACTCTCTCCACTCTGCACTCTCTCCACTCTGCACTCTCTCCACTCTGCACTCTCTCTACTCTGCACTCTCTCTACTCTGCACTCTCTCTACTCTGCACTGCACTCTCTCTACTCTACCAATAGCACTTTCCCACCTCTCAAAGACCAGCAACCCTACTCTACTAAAAGTCTAACAGAGTAGCAGTCACAATATCACAAGCACTCACAGACAAGCACCACACACTACCAGCAGCGCTAACAACCCTCCGAGAGTAGCAGTCACACCCCTCACAGACTAGCACCACACACTACCAGCAGCGCTAATAACCCTCCGAGAGTAGCAGTCACACTATCACAAGCACTCACACCCCTCACAGACTAGCACCACACAGTACCAGCAGCGCTAACCCTCCGAGAGTAGCAGTCACACTATCACAAGCACTCACACCCCTCACAGACTAGCACCACACACTACCAGAAGCGCAAACCACCCTCCGAGTGTAGCAGTCACACTATCACAAGCACTCACACCCCTCACAGACTAGCACCACACACTACCAGCAGCGCTAACAGCCCTCCGAGAGTAGCAGTCACACTATCACAAGCACTCACACCCCTCACAGACTAGCACCACACACTACCAGCAGCGCTAACAGCCCTCCGAGAGTAGCAGTCACACTATCACAAGCACTCACACCCCTCACAGACTAGCACCACACACTACCAGCAGCGCTAACAGCCCTCCGAGAGTAGCAGTCACACTATCACAAGCACTCACACCCCTCACAGACTAGCACCACACACTACCAGCAGCGCTAACAGCCCTCCGAGAGTAGCAGTCACACCCCTCAGAGACTAGCACAACACACTACCAGCAGGGCTAACAACCCTCCGAATGTTGTAGTCACATGCAACTAAAAGCCCCCCCATCCACCACAGACTAGCAGTCACACACAACTGGAAGCATATTCACTCCCCTCACCGGCTAGCATCCACACGCTACCAGGAGTACTTTTACACATTAGCAGTCACACATTACCTTCACACCCCACACAGATTAGTAATAACACTACCGGCAACACTCACACCCATCACTACTGACGCACACCAAGTAGGAAACACACTTTTCTAATATAAATAGAGGTGCATAGTACAAATTCGCTTAATAAAGCTAACCTATTTTAATGAGGCAACCAAGCACTCTAGCACTCACAAAAACAATGAAATGCCTGTATTGGCAGAATGTTAGTAACGGTTTCTATAAATGGTGGACATTCTTAAAATAGTGAGGCCTACTGGCTTTGTCTATGCTTCTTATTGTTGAAGTCCGGTTGTATTCATCCTCGCTTCTGCGTATGTCACTCTAGTTCTAGTGGTGCTGCTTTTACACGCAGGAGGTATTAGCGCTTCGGAGGTGGTGATTCCGGGCTGTACTGACAGAAAGAAGCACCACGCTGGGATTGGAGCATGAAATGGCACGTCACTCTGAGCAGCATCTTTTCCATGTTAACACCTTGCGTTGCTTACTTCATTCTTAGATGGGGAACTAAAGCACTCCAGGAATCCCTGACAGAACATGCGCAAGCACAGGCAACAAGCACTGGTAAAGCTAATAGGTGTGGATTTCTCAACGTTTTCAAATACATGTGCAGCACTGCAAACTTGGGAAATGATTAAAACAAAGAGCACAGAGGTACGAGGCACAGAACGAAGTAAGTTGCAAACAGAGACTCCACAATAGTCTGTGTACATCTGTCCAAACCGACGTTCGCACGGTAAAGCCAGACCAGTGCTCCTTTTATACCCGAAAGAGCAGCAGGAACGATAAACACAGGATCCATCCGATGTCGCATGTACCACCAACAGAGTCTATAATGACGGCAGTAATTTAAGCACAGCCACGGCCACAGAGAGCTGCTCTGCAGAAGGTTAGCGCTTTGGGTCATAAGCAAATGCAAATGCGTTACCAAGTACACTGCACCCGAGCGCTCACGGCTGCCTGTCCCAGTCCCAGACCTCTCAGTATAAACGCTGCAGGCTCTGCAGACTCAAGAGCCGCAGTCAGGGGAAACAAAATGTCGGCCGGCATCCAGTCAGGAAGGCGCTTACAGCGCATACTCGTAGCATTCCCGTCTGTTACGGAAGCGAATCAATTCGCGTCCATAGATGCCAAAGAAAGGCACGTAAGGCACAGTGTCACGCAAGGTACCGACAGAAACTCTGATAGCTGTATACAGATCAGTTAAAGTAACGCAACATATTTATAAACAATTTTGATTTGAAGATAATTTGGAAAGTCTCTTGGCGGGAGGGGGGCGGGAAAGGAACGGACAACGGGAGGGGTGGTGGGGCGAGAAAGGAACGGACAACGGGAGGGGGACAGGAAAGGAACCACTCACCTTGACTTCCTCGGCCGGCGGTCGGCCGCCAAATGGCCCAAACAAACCTCCACGAGACAAAAAAAAAAAAGCCCCGCCCACCGCCGCATGACGTAGCCAAAGGGAAAAATTCTCGGAAACGCCCCCGAATCTGGTCCAGCCTTGACGGACAGATCCGGCACCCAATGGCTAGCCTCCATTTATGAAGCTAGCCAATGGGAGCCGGGGGACGTTCCTGAAGCACTTATAGTTAACAATGGATTTCGCCTGCGCCGAAAAGCTGCGCAGAGCGCAGCCTTCGGCAGGCGAAACCCAAAAAAGAAGGTGTGGATAATAATCAACAGCTACTTCAAAGAGAAAATCACTGGATTTATATGTTGAACTCTAACAAACCGTGTGGCCTTAATGATCGGGTTGAATTTTCATGCTACTTATAGATCATGCTAACTGTTTATCTTGATATATGTACAATTTGAGAACACAAAGGTGGCTCCCATACATTCTTTGAACCTGTTTATGATGTTGTCTTGGCAGGTCTAATTACGTCACCACATTCATAATTCATTCGTATAACATCTAATACCTTATTTATTATTCGTCATTATTTATTTTATACACGTTCATTTTCATTGTTTATTTATCTTTCTCGATTTCGCATATTTCGCATATCTCACATCATCCGATTTCCAATAGTATTTCTTTCACGTTCATGATCACGTGATCGGCACCCGACACCTATCAGAACTCTTCCAACTGATTTTCAGGACGTGTTTTCCGAGTTACTTTTTGCAACAACGTGAAACCGGCACGCCGAAACCAGATACTCGCGTACACGGATCTAAACTGCAGGAGACGCTCAGCGTCCCACAAGTAAGTTTCTTGACGACATAGAATGAACGAAATATTTTCACCAATGACCAGCTCGCGCAGCGAGCGCCAAACCGTTACGTTTCTTCCATTATTAAACAATCACGTTTCCCCCCCTTTTTTTAGTATTCACGTGGAATTTGACAAGCAATTGAATATCGATCATCGAGATGTAAGTACGCGGGAAACGCGTACGCTTTTTACATTTTTTCTTTCACAAAGCATGTTTCACTAGAGCACATCATAGCACCAATATATAATGCACCACCCAATTGATTTCATTCAGTGATTTAAGAATGTTGTACTACTGTGATGACCGACCATTTCCAGTTTCTGAAATGTTTTATTCTATTCATTTTTTCATAGTACATGCTCCCTGATGAAGGGCTATACAAAGCCCGAAATGCATTGGATAAAGCAAAATGAATCTCTGATGTTATGTAAATACATGATATAAATATGAAATGAAGATGAATTTCATGAAAAAAACAATAAAAACAAAAATAAAGTAAAGGACTGCAATGAAATTTGTGATGAGAATATTCTTTTAGCACAATAAGGAATCCTTGTTTCGTTACTAAGGAGAGAAGGTGTGCACCAGGGGATGCGACTAATTTTCAATTAGAAGCACGAGTGTGGATATTGTCTTTACGCCAGACAGGATCTAGCAGCGTTGCACTGATGTGTGCTGGCCCGTGCGCCATGGTAACCACAGGGAGCACATATGCATCCAGTAGCATCCATCACTGCTTTCCGTATTTGTCCATCCAACACCCATCTTCATCCAAATTAGCTGTGCTCTCCTGCCTTATTGCTAACTCCTCGATTGTTGTCTCACTCTGGATTTCTTTTACATTCTCCAGAGTATCCTCAAACATCCCATTTTCAGGCACCCACCTAGCTGGACGTGCCACAAACATCCTCTTCTTGGTCAGTGATGTCTCCTTTGCGGTCACTCTCCCAACATCATCACTTATTGCCTTGTGAGCACTGCACTTCACTATTGCTAGCCTCTTAGAGAGTGCCAGGGCTGACAAAAGTCTGTATATTAGTTGGCCATTCTGTATTTTCATTCCATGGGACGTCAGGAACCCCCTCTCCACCCAGAGCCGCCCAAAATTATGAGCCACGCCGAATGCATACTGGCTGTCAGTGTATATATATTGATAGCCAGTCCCTCACTCAACTCACAGGCACGAAGAAGGGCCACTAACTCTGCAGCTTGCGCTGATTGGTAGGGAACTTGTGATGTCTCGACTACAGTGTGTAGGGTGGTCATAGCATAGGCTGCTGGTAATCTAAAACAGGAGCCATCAACATATAGCTCCCCTTGGGGTTCGAATAGGGGAACATCAGTCAAGTCTGCCCATCCTTTCGTCTCTTTCTCCGTACGGTAGATGCAATCATGCATGTCCGTCTTCTCACTCTCAGAAGGGAGGGGTAGTAACGTGGCTGGGTTCAGAGTGGCACATCTTTTGATGGTGACATGTGGTGCAAACAAGGTAAGCTTATAGGCAGTCAGACGTGCACTGGTAAGGTGCTGCGTCTTTGTTCTGTTCAAAAGTGTGTCCACAGCATGCGGGACCATGACTGTGAGATCAGTATCAAGGACAAGCCCTGCCGATTGTCGTATTGAGATGGCCACGGCAGCGACAGCTCTCAGACAGCTCGGGAGGGCTCTGGTGACGTTGTCAAGCAGAGCAGAGAAGGAGGCACACGGCCTTTGCTTACCTCCAAACGCCGGTGTTAA
This sequence comes from Lissotriton helveticus, assembly GCF_964261635.1. Taxonomy (NCBI): domain Eukaryota; kingdom Metazoa; phylum Chordata; class Amphibia; order Caudata; family Salamandridae; genus Lissotriton; species Lissotriton helveticus. The sequence goes on from NC_136057.1 coordinate 1,614,520,361, forward strand.
GACAGAAAGCGGTGCCTAGCACAGGTGCAGGGCAGAGCGCAAATTTTTAGTTGCTCAAAAGCATGCTGACAAATCATGCGTTCGGGGCAGGGGTTCATGCACATCTTTAGTGGTTGGACGTAGGCCTTTGTTAGTAATGCTAAGGGATCCAGTGGGGACAATACGAAGTGATGCCTATAAACGTTCGCACATCCCGTTGCGTCTTAGGGATGGACATCTTAGTCAGGAACACGCTCAGGTGTTAGTCTCCTTCCCTCCTTCTACAGTAGGTGACCTAAGTCGGTGACCTCATGTCGACAATATTGAAATTTTGAGAGGGACACTTTATGTCCATGATGGGCCAAATGTAGTAATTATTCAACTGTTGCATCCTTGCAACCTTTTTCAGTATCCAAAGATATTAAGAGGACATTACCTGAGGAAAGGAGAAGGGTGTCCAATTGACCTTTTAAAGCTTACTATAGAGACTGGGACTGTAAGTATAGGCCTGGGGAGCCCAACAGAGTCTAAAACTCCTGCCGGCCAAAGAGAACCCAAACAGATACCTGTTATCTGGGTGTATGGGGATGCTAAAGAACGCATTCTTCAAATCAATGACAGAAAAGTATGTGGCAAAGGGAGGAATCGTGGTCAGGAGAGCAGTGATGTCAGGAACAACAGGGAACTGGGAGACCACAATCTTATTCACCTCATGCAGATCAATCACAAAGCGGTAGACATCAGGATGATCATCCGGGGAACCTGAGGGTGCCTTTTTAAGATGGGAAGAATAGGGCTATTGCACACATTAGCATTCGTCTCTTCAACAATTCCAGACGCAATCAAATCCTGCATAATCTGCAGCAGCGCCCATTCTCCTGCCTTTGGTATTTTATACTGGGCAAGACGGGGCAGGACAGCCTTGTCCTTAACTCTAATGGAAACCGGAGGGATCAGCAACAGTCCTACGTCAGTGTCACCTGTAGCCCATAATGTCGTCGGCACATCCGGGCGGGAAGAGTGTCATCTTTTGACAAACATTCCTTAGAATTCACTACGTTGGGTCCTATGGTCATATAGCCGCCATCCGGAGAGCACGAAATAGTCGCGTGTAACTTCTTCAACAAGTCCAAACCCATTAAATTCACTCCACAATTAGATGTCAATAAGAAGGGCGAATCAACAGTAAAAGGACCAATAGTCAGGGCCAGTGGCTCAGAGATGGGGCTCACAACCGGTATGCCCAAGAAGCCTATCAAAACATTATTTTGGCCATACAGGGCTACCCCGAGGACAAGTGAACGCGAAAGCGAGCTATCCTTTGCGCCTGTGTCCACCAAGAATTTCTTTGCTGAGCCCTGCAGATCAGCAATGAAATAGGGTCCCCGGTGGTCCACACAGATCTGGACTGATCCCCCACACTGCCCTTGGCTGTCCTAGCCGTGGTTAAGTCCCGTCACTTTGTCCAAATCCTAATCATCATGGTAATACTGTCGCCCCCTCCGATCATCAAAATAGTTCTGTTCACACCTCCCCGGCCTCCGTCATAGCCACCTGTTCCCCTTCCTCGTGATCACCGTCCTCTTTGAGTCTCAACCCTTTGCAACAGCGTCGGACACTCACTACCCCAGTGCCCCTCCTCCTAACAATAATCGCACTGGTTCGGCCCCACAGGCGTAGTATTCCTGCTAGTGCGGGGCAGCTGTCAGGCCGGGCCAATGCCTCATCCTCTACCGCTGCCCTGGGACACCTGCTGCATCATCACCTTGTCTTCAGCTCCTTATTTTTCCTCTCTACCTTCTCCTTCTCTTCATTCTTTCTGTGCTCGTGATACTAAGCCGTACTTAATACCATCTTAATACCATCGCCATCTCAAGAAGCAAGTTCGTAACAAACCCGTTAACAAACAATCGAATACCTCCCTCCATCGACAAGTCCTGTCCGCTGAAATCCAGAAACACCCCTTCAAACCTAGTGAAGGAGTCGGATACACTTTCATCTTTCTTCTGACGACATGCTGTTAACTTATCCCAATCTACTCTTCTAGGTGGAATCAAGGAGTGCATAAATGTGATAATTCGTCCTGGCAAAGCTAGCATCTCAGCTTTAGGCTTCTCACCAGGCTTCCTCTTCTTATCCTGTGCCCTAATCTCATCCCAAGTGCCACGCAACTCCACTACATGGTCCTGTGTGTGCACCTGCCGCCAAATATCAACCGGCACCAGCCAACCGTAAAACATCTCACTATCGGCCAGCGTCATCACCGTCAACTCTTTAAAATAGGCAGTCGGATTCTTCCAAGGGTCGGGCAACTGGGTCTTAAAACATAAAACCTCACTCCTTTTCCAAGGAGTATAAACCTACTGTTCCTGAAAACGGCCCTCCACTCGCTGCCTGATGACTTGGTCCTGCCCATTTCGAAGCTCTGGTATTTCGGGGTGGTAGATGGGATGTACTTCCCTCATCGGGAACTGAGACACTGGAATCGGGCTCCTAAGGATCAACCTCCCTCGGTAACCAGTCAACGTGGCAACATTACTAAAAACATTATTAGGAGCCATGCCAGCCGCATACACACTATCCTGAATATCATAAATAATTTGGGGGGCAACATCATTAAAACACTGCTCCCATAGCCCAATCAGAGTAGCAGACATATGCTTGAGGGCATGCTGCTGCACAAATAGCTCGTAATCTTTCAGCACACTCCACACATCCTCCACACTGTAAATCGGATTACGGGCCCAGTGTGGGGCCTGGTCAGCCACCATCTTCTTCTCTGCATCACCCACACCAGACCGAATCATCACTCGCCCCATCCGCTCTTTAGTAGAGACCCGATCCCCATCATCCAATCCCCGCACCGGTGTCCCCGCGTACAGTAAGGGCGAGGAAAGGGAGTAGGAGGAGGACACACTCATAGACATTACAGGAACAGGGGACACTAATGTCTATGTGGTGGGTATAAGCGAGAGGGGCAGGGAAGAGCCTGGGGCAATGGGCACAGCAGATCGGCCTATAATAGCTGCAGTCCTGGCTGATGGAGCTGAAGAGGAAATGGGGGGCGCTCCATCTGAAACGGCAAAGTCAGGGGTAGGGGAGACAGAGGCAGCAGCATGAGGTGTTGATGGGGCTGTTGTGTATATCCTTTGTGGTGCATAAGGAGGGGGTGGCCGCACATCCAACGGATCCCCCACAAAAGGATCGCAGTCTTCGAGTGTGACATAACATTTATCACATTGCAATCTAATATTTTAAGTTCAATATTTTGACTGCACACCCTACAGTCCCGCCCAAACTGGAATTTTCCAGCTCATGCCATAGTGAACAAAGAAGGCAAACAAGGATGAGAGATGGCACAGGGCTGGGTACATACTATCTCATTCATTAGTGCAGCGAAGCTTCAACCTTGAGAAGTACAAGTTGGAGGCGCAAGGGCAGCCTTTCTGCTGAGACAAGCTTTGTGATACAGAAGCTCGGTCTTAGTTACAGAACAAGATGGCGCCAATAAAGATGGCGCCATTAATGCTAACGTAACACAGAATAGAGTTTAAGCATAGCAAAGAGAGCGTTTCGGTTATGTGCATTACGGAAATAACATTTCAAATCTAACAGGAGGGCAAGATCCTTGTTTTGTGCTGCTGCACACAAGTATATCAATAAGATCCTCACTAAAGGGAAATTAAGGGTTAGGAGTGTTGTTGGGACCTCCTGTGTTGGTTAAGATAAAGTAAAGGGTCCTGCTGCCCCTGTAATAACTGTCGCAAATGATGAAGTCTCTTCAGTAACCATTGCAGGATTTGGGGAAGAAAGTCCAATGTTTGGTGAGGTATGTGGATCACTAGCATTTTGTAGAGCCTCAAAAATATCCCCTTGTTCATAAGGATGGTACTCTTAATCAAAAATAAACTCCTCATAAAATAATCAGACTCAGATTGGGCATATAGTCCCAAGGACCACTGCCTTCTTTCACAAAATCAAACTGAAACATTTCATTTTTCTTTTTGAAACGCACTGCATTAAAAAAAAGTTGCTTTACTGAAAAGCAAGCACAGACATGGTGGAATGTGTGTCTCAGAATCTGAGAGAACAGTTGGATCTTCGTCAGTGTCATTGAATTCGGTCTCTGCACCAACATCGAAGGAAATGGTGTTGGTCATGTTAACAACTATGGCGCCGAACCAAGCCCCATTAGTGGGGCTGTATATGTTGTTGGATCCGGAATCAACTGTATCGGAGCCAAGCATATATACTGGCTTCGGAACAAGGTTGAAGGCTAAAACTGGCATCAAGGACGACTCCGCCAATGGTAAGCCAGCTGGGGGCCCTCTGGGATCCATGGGCCGAAAGGTACATTACTACAGTGGATACGGTGTGGCTTCAAAGATTTTGTCTGTAGCTGCTGTTCCAGCATCAATAGCAATGGAATCAGCATTGAAGTTGGCTCTTATAGGAAGGACAGGTCCGTGGCCTTGAGGGGCCAGTTCCGTAAAGAGACTCTTAATCGAGTGAGTGGTGAGAAGCAGGTGACCCATGTTGGGGTTTAATATGTTTTTAGACCTCCTCTTCGACTGACCAGATTTCAAAGACCAATGACTTTGAAAATGAGAGTGTATGTGCGCTCTTGACTTTGACAGGGATTGCTGCGCCCCGGACTTCGATCAGGAATGATGGTCATCAACTTCCTCATGTTGGCGACGGCGAGCTTCACCTTGCGATCATGGGTGGCCTTTTACTTCATCTTGGCACATGAAGAACATGACTGAGTTATTTCTGGAAGCAAGACATCAAAGTCAGATGTCATGAAGATCTGTAACCGGCATCTTCCATGTACAGTCCTTACTGGGCTCAAAACCTGTTGATTTGGATGACATTTTGTCCGCACGCTTGCAAATCTTTGAAGCTACGGAAATATGTTGGTTGGCACAGAAAGAAAGGAACTGATGCTAGCGGAAGCAGGTGGCATATAAATACTGGTACCGACATCACATCCACATGGGATGAAGCGGCACAAGGCAGAACAACGCCATATGATGTCAGCTCACCTGTCAGCATGAGGGGAAACTACTTTATAAAGTTTTCAGGATACAGTCTAAAGCCTGGGGATATTCAAAAGGTGGGAAATGTGTGGTTTAAAGCCTCTATCCGAAACTATTTTATAGGGACACTGAGGCCTGGAAGATATATGCGGTACAAAAGGGGGTGGTGATGGACGGAGCATCTGAACCAATCAAACACTCACACCCTGTCAAAAGATCTGGGTTTGATCCATCACCGTTCTTTAGCCCACTCTGCCACCCCAGTTCAGACATGGCTATATGCAAATCAGTCTGACCCTGTGCCTCATGGGAACAGTCCAGCCCGAACTGCCAAGCCATGCCTTCCCTGGACCGGATAAAGAACGGTGATGGATCAAACCCAGATCTTTTGACTGGGTGTGAGTGTTTGATTGGTTCTGATGCTCCGTCCATCACCACCCCCTTTTGTACCACTGGAAGATATATGCAGCACAAAAAGTATGATGAAATATCATCGCACACTCTTTGGCACAATATATGAATCTTCTCAATAAGCAGTATGATTTTGTTTGCTGCTCAGAAGCAACTCTGCTTACATGTTAACGCTGCAGTATCAAGCAGCTTTAGGAACAGTGCAGAAACGAGGTGCACTTGAAAACATGCCAGTTCATCATCTTGCATGCTCCTTTGTTGTTGTTGTGGTGGTGAGTAAACAATTGTAAAGGATATTTTTATCTACCATCCTAAAAAAGTCACAAACATTTAAAGATACTTTAGTCTTTAAATTTCCCATATGATCAATTCACCATCTTGAGAATGAATTTACCAAAGACACTTGGATGATCATTTCATTTTGAGACCTAGCTGTTTACTTCAGGGCTCCTGAGCAGAGGCTCCAGGGGCCCCATGTACAAAGAATTCTGTTTGTGACTTCATAATTGCGAATCTTTGAGACTTACAATTGGGAAGTCGCAAACAGCGATGTACTACTGTATCTCAGGCACACTTTGCGATTCCCAGTGGGTCGCATATAGACCCTACCACCTCAATGGTCACGAAGTAGATCGAAATTTGCGACCCATAGGGAATCGCTAAAAACAGAAGGATGGTGGCCTGCTGGGGACAGCAGACCACCATGTTTGTGCTTGCTTTTCAGTAAAGCAACTTTTTTTTTTAATGAAGTGCGTTTCAAATAGAAAAGTGAAATGTTTCAGTTTGATTTTGTGAGAGAATGCCGTGGTCCTTGGGACCACTGCCTGTTCTTAAAAAACCTTTTCACAACCATTCACAAAGGGGAAGTGGTCCCCTAGGGAACCCTTCCCGTTTGCGACTGGCTTATCACCTACTTGAAGTAGGCAGTAAACTGCAAATGTTTTCCAACTGCTTTTTTGTCGCAAAACATTCAGACATCCCTCTGCGACTCGCTATTAGGACGGGAGACCTTCGACACACCCCTTCCTAACACTGACTCGCAAATCCTTGTTTGCAAATCGGTAATATTTACGTCTCTCAAAATAGAATTAGTACATGTAAAAATGCTATTTAGTGGTTTAACAAGCTGATTCTCCGATTGAGACCACTAAAACCTTTTGAACATGTGGCCCTATGTGCCTCAGTAGGTCTAGTCAAAGTCATTAGTACTTTCAGCAGGGATTTTAAGACAAGTTATTAATGCAAAGTCCAGCAAATTTCGTAGTGGGTGTAGGTCTTTCGTTTAATAGCAATTATCCACCTTCACAGCATTTACTGAGCTTTTTTGTTTTTTTACTTATCCACAAAACAATTCAAGTTTCAGTTATACAATTCATTAAATGTTATCTTTTCAATGAGTACTTGGTGAAATTTCCATTATTTCTTCACTTGTACTGAACTGTATTAAATTATTCCTTGCTTTCTCCACTGCTCAATTGTTAAAAAAAACACAGTATCCACCTCAGATACTACCCCAGTAACCACCTGTTGCCCTAGGAACTAAAGGAAAGGTATTGCAATTGACCTGTGCCTTTCAGATTTATATGAAAATATCGTAGCATGGGGCTTAGAAAAAGGCAGAATTCAGTTAGCGGACGCTATAAAATAAGGCAAACTATGCAGAGGGTGAAGACAGACACTACCTACTACTGAACTAAACATTTAATTCTCACTATCACATTTTTAGTAAATGTGCTAGACATAAATCTTTATAAATCTGGACAGGGCTCTTAATACAGTGATATTTTCAAAAGGTCAATCCCTTGGCCTGTCCATCAGAATAACTGACACCCAGGTTGTGTAATGGGCTAGTTAAAGACTATGGAATCAGAAGACTTGTTCATTAATCTCAGCTTCCACTTTTGTCCACATTGTGTCCACTCGGGCAATCAGCTTTTAAATGTATTCCTTTGCTCCCACTGTTTGTCAAGATCAGGATTATCATCATGACTAACAGCTTTCAGTATGCTTGCAGTAATAAAATGGATATCCCATTATCTTGGGTAGGGTTAGTAGACAGTTCCCACTTTCATGGTCTATTCACCAAATGGTCCTATGGTGTTAAAGTAATAGACTTTGGAACAAGCAGTACCACATTAAAGACTCCAATTTTACCCTACTACTTGATCTCGGATAATTCATACTCTCCCTGTGCCTCTATACCTTGGTCTACAATATGTGTGAAAATATGAAAGAGGCCAAAAAAGAGAAAAAAACATCAAGGGTACATTCTAAGGAAAGGCCTCTACAATGCCTTTCCTTCACACATTCAAGATGGTTTGACTGCAGATGTCCACGATCTATATTAGCATCTCTAAAGGCAAACATGGTCCCAATAGCTGCATTGTGTAAGTACCTTCTGTGCTGCAGCACCTCCCTCCCAGTCACAGATGGGCACCTCCATTACAGCTCATATAGGGTTGACAAAGTGAGATAGACTCTCTGCCAGACAAATCAACTGTATCCTGTCAGTCAACTTGAATCCTCCTTTCAACTATTTGTTTGTACTAAGTGAAGCACAAAAAAACAGTTTTCAAGAGACGGGATTGAGTAATCTTTTTGAAAAAATGCACACTATTAACTCCGGATTAAGAAACTGTTCCTTATTATAAAAAGAAAGAAAGGAGGATGCCAGGATCATGAAAGCACTTGATATGGTGACCATTCGATCAACATCCCGCTCTCAACCACCCAAGACATGGAGCCATACTTGACATGGGTAAAGGCCTCAGAACTCAGATTGTTTTCTCCCATGATTAAGTGTGAACACAATTCATTATTCAGTGGCCTTCCCTATTGCTGGTACCTGGTGTGTGTCATTACCGTGCTGCCCATTCAATGGGAGGTCACTTCCGTCAACAACGCACTTTATGCTATTTTGCACCCTGTACACCTCTTTTAGAAAACGATTCTTCCGCCCCATACTCAGCGGAGGATCTGTTAGTACTCATTTTGGGTGTTTGCATTATTTACAGCGTCTTGAGTCTCCTTTGATATGTTTTGAAGTTCTGAATTTTATTACTCAAGTGCTGAGATTAAGGAAAAATATACATTGTGATCTATGTTTTTGACTTTGATGCAGGTTCTGCTTGATTGCTCAATATAGATTTGGTTGGCATCAAGGGATTCCTATAGACAATGTGAATGTTGGATACGATCAACTCTGTAGGGCTGTTGCAAGGATTTCTGCTCATACAAAGAACTGTGCAAAGAGACCTAGGACATTAGTGAATTGTGGTGTACCAGAAACTCACCTCAGTACCTTCCTTTGTGTTTGTAAAGCGCTCTGATACTCACTGGTCTAGCTAGCGCTATATAAAACTTTATAAATAGAAACCCCAACCAGCTAGCAATCAGTGTCACATTAGCTCTTCGTCCTATAGCAAAGTAACCAATGATTATACAACCTAGAACATGCGACTTAGGACCATCTCAGGAATGGTGAGAAGTGAGAACACTCTTTTGTTATACTCTCATACCAGTCCACAACAGGAGTGAAAAAGAGACACGGTAAGGTTAAAATATTTATTTTAACGACGTGATCTCATACACAAAATTTTAGTCAACATAAGCAGACATATGATTACAAATAATATGGTCAGCATGGTTACAACTCCATAAAATACAAAAGGAGGAATCATATTACAATGATAGTGCAAACAGGTGATATAGCACCTAGTTTAAACACCCTCCCTATATAGGAACTATGTATTATAAACAAAAGAAGGTCTCTTGAGCTTTTTTGGGGGGACCCCATTACCTTTCCGCTCAATAAGTGTAAATTACATCTGGATCAGCAAGGCTCTCTGCATCCCAGGAATCTTCCAAGTGTGTGAAATTATAGCAAGTGTGCTATGATAAAGGTGCCAGAATCTTGCTTGGCTCGCAGCTGCCAAAATTTTGTGTCGAGAATGTGTTACATGGACATGCCGATAAACAGGCTCAAATGTTATATGATAACCTTGCTGGCTCAGCACTCACTGTACAGACTGGGGGCCCGATGTATGTCTAGAGATGTCAAAAAACAAACCTTTTCTCATGTATAGACCTTCGTGAAAGCTAACTTGCAAAAACAACTATGCAGTGTCGTGTGCAAAAGCAGCAAAAGGTAAAATGGAGCTTAAACTTCTAATAAGCCATGCTAACATAACATGCAGGCATACTACAGGGCTATTTGTATTAACAACTTATGATTTTAATGAGTGAAAATATTTTAGCTTAGATGTGATTTTTGGGTGAAATCTCTGTAAATAATTTTTATTGTGTTTTTAATGGTCAAGAATGACTATATGTAAATTGATACTTGTATAGCGCACTACTCACCCGCAAGGGTCTCAAGGCGCTTGTACGAATACCGCTGTGGAACCCATCTTGGCTTTCCCTGTGAGGTGTCCACCTGGGCACCCCCAAGGTGGAGGCCAGGCATCCTTAGCGTTGTGGGGGCCGTTGTGGAGATTAAGCAAGCTATTGCCCAGAGTTGCAGAGTGGGACTCCATGATTGGAATAGGCACCAAGGCGAGAATTATCAGGTCCGTGGAATTTTGAGCACAAGACCCGCCGAGGCGGGAAATTGAACCCTGGTCCCGGGCTAGACCTCTGCATCAGGGTCTGCCGCTCTAACCATTGAGCCACACTTCTCCACTTATAAAGGTAGATATGATAAAATGATCACTGTTGCATGTCAATTGGATAGCAGAGGAGCATTTGGATTCAGTAGAAAATTATTCAGTATGAGTATGTGGGCACCATCCACAGACGGCAACAAGCGTAAAATTAGGTGGAAACGTTTGATTAGAGTTTGCAACAGGAGGTACATGGTTGGGAATACAAAGAAACTGTTATTACTGACATAACTTTTACTGTTGTAACGGATGCATTTGCAGCTAAGACAGAGCATTGGCAGGCCACCAAGAGATTTGACATCTAATTAAATGTTATCTTAACTAGGTCAGATGTGAAAGAAGAGAGGCATATAGTTTTACATGCTCAAGAGGGTTTCTGAAGGTGGGTTAGGGAAAGCTACAGTAGTGGCTGTTACATTTTGAGTCCATTAGAATTGTGGAAATGTTGATCTAGGTTCGCATTGCTGACAATCATCATAGATTTGAAATCCTGCAGGGCAGGTTCAGTCCTTGATTCTTCCATAATTGATGGATTGAGAGCCATAAATGAGTGAATATCAACATCTAATATTTCTAAGCATGGGAATTTTTTTAAACTGTTATCCCCAAAAGATATTCTAAATTTTGCAAAACAGTGGGAGAGCACCTTGGAAAGATAGATACTATTTAAACCACATAGAGTTTTATTCAATTCAGATGGGTGAAAGGATGAGTTCTTCTGAAAATCCAACCTCTGAATTGTAGTTTGAATATAAATGTCCTTACCAGGGGTGACCCTGTGCCTACTCCACTACCTCTAATCTCACACATGAAGCAACAGTGCAGCGATGCCAAAACACCACGCTTAGAGCATGTTTCTAAACCTCAAACCCTTCACTCAACACCTTCCACGGTGATCAATTAACAACCCACACCCTTTTCAGCCACGCACTCTGAAAGAGCCCCCAGTACCTTGAGGCAAAGTTGGGTGATTTGGGACATTGTCAGGGATACGAAGCAGTACAAAAATGCTGCAATATAATAAGTTAGCCCACTAAGCTGTGTAACTGCAGAGTATAATGCACTTTTCCTAGACCAATAATGTTTGCACATATAATTATCAGTCTTCTTTTCATCATGTGTACTTTACCTCGCTCTATGTTCCTCAGGCCTCATCCAGCCACCCATTTTTGTCCCACACCTTTTACACTCTTCCTGCAAATGTTCTCTCCATTGTCGTTCTATCTAAAGCAGGAGTTGTCTCTCGCTGGGAGGTTTAGATAGGCTCTTGCCCAGGTCTATTGTGCTACTACCCCAAGCCCTTACACCACAGATGCAGCACGGTGTCAGGCAGCAACAAAGAACAAAAAACACTTTTCTACACACATCAATTTTTCTATTTGAGGAAATGTATGAGCAGACAGATCTTCTTAAATGTTTAGATATGACTTTCTGTCCATGTGGGCATAATTGCACACACACATACATCAAAAAGTACCTTTCAGGGAAAAACAATCTGGGAACTTAGGGCAGTTTTTTAGTTTTGATGAAGAGCAGCTCCTAAATAGAGCATCCTGTAATACCACCAACATTCTCCTCACCTTAAATATAAAAGCCTGTTAGTTTTTTTGGGGACATACCCAGAGTTCACTGCTTCCCTTTTTGCATAATTTATGTGTGCCTATAAACCTGAAAACTCATTGGTTTGACTTATACAGAGTGCTTCTGTGTCTGGACGAAGCTATAGCTCTCTGAAGAGCTGAATTGGCAGCGAAACACGTATCAGTGGTTGCTTTTATTAATTTCAGGTGGCTTGGACTGTATTTTACAAACCCAAAGCTGTAATACTGTGCCTGATGTGGTAAAAGGCTTTTGTCATTTTTCCGCTGGGCATGGATAGCACTATGCTAATCCTATGCTTAAAGACTTTGCTGTAAACATGGCAAAAGGCTTTGTCACTTTCTAGCTTGGCATGGATGGTACTGTGCTAATCCTATGGTCAAAAACTATTAGAGAAACAGATATTAGAGGTGAGCAGATTCAGAATGTTGCTTGTGCTGTAGGGTTCTCCATGTAAAGGAGCTACTCGCCACCTAAACTTGAGGACTAGCCAGAGTTCTCTGCTTGCTTCTTAGCATAATGTATGCACCACTCTAAGTCTGAAAGACATATATATATATATATATATATATATATATATATATATATATATATATATATATATATACACACACACACACATATACATATATACACATACACACACCAGTGACTGGGTAGTTATAGTTAGTGCTACATTTGCATTGGTTGTCATCCTAATAACTTTGGCACCATTTGATAAATCTTCACAATACCTTCCAAAAAGTTAGTCACTTTAGGGCACAAGTTATAGTTATTTGAGATAACAATAACTGGTGAATTTCAGTTGTTTTGTTCTTTTAAAACAGTATGTTTTAACTGACATTTTCACATAACTATAACGTCCCTTTAACCCACTGTCTTTTCAGTAATTTCTAACGTTTTTTTAAAATACCTAACTATAACTATCACTTTAACCTTTGTTTCTTCAGTGACATATATATAAGGCTCCTAGTTATCCTTTTTTACTGATTTTTACAGATAAATACAGACAGAAAACAATGTGTTTCTTGAGTGTATTTAATTGTAAAAGTGGAAAAATACAGAAAATTATGCTTCTTGTGGGTGACTTTCCATGCTGTCTTTCGTGCCTTCTAGGGCAACAACTGAGCTGATACACAGAATGGAAGTTAAAAAAACAGGTTCAAATTTCCCTGAATACAGGTATGTGTTAGCATATATTTGTATTATTTATAATACTGATATTTACCTGTGGGTGTAAGGTTTGGCTATATTTGGCTGCTTAGTTTGCTAAAACGTGACAGGCAGCAAAGTATGAGTGCATGTTTATCAGTTCAATGAATGTGGAAATATTATGTGTTATAATACTGATATTTACCTGTGGGTGTAAGGTTTGGCTATATTTGGCTACTTAGTTTGCTAAAACGCGACAGGCAGCAAAGTATGAGTGCATGTTTATCAGTTAAATGAATGTGGAAATATACTGTGTTCCTACTCTATTTATTCTCAAACCCAAAACAAATATGTTTAAATACCAATAAGATGGTCAAAAAATAAATATGGATACATAAAGAAGGAAATGTTACAAAAATAAATACCATAAAACCGGTAGCCCTAATGATATATATATAAAAAATGCGTGTGTGCACTTTCTTTCCAGTTGTCTATTGTATGAGGTCCAAATTGTTTGATCTTGCGGCGACTGTGTACCTGCCCTAAAAATCCCTTGAACGGATGCCACTGTCTTGAGTACATTTTCTGCAAATCAGTCCAATGAATTCCAATATTCCTATGGCGGTTTAGAGTCTCTTTTTAGCTGAGAAATATTTTGGAATCCAAAGAGCTTGCAAACTACTGGAGTTTTAGGTACAGGTTTACAACTTATGTTCAAATATGCAAGATACCTACAGCTTCATCAGTTCTGACAAATACAAATAAGTAGAACAAACATAAACTCTGCATAAGGAACTAGTGATTTACATACATACAAATACTATTCATTACTTTTTACACAGTGCGTCGACAATGACATTTTTAGTGTGCAAACAAAACTGTGCCCCTCACACTCCCAAGAAGGGCAGTGCATAATTACTTGCTGCTGAAACAGTGCAAGTATATTTTAAATGGGCTAAAAAATAAACGGCGCCCATAAAAATAAAAAAAATCTGTTTGATGTCTATTTGGGTCAATGTTAGTGTGCATTTTATTTATTTACTTGTACTTGTTTTAAAGCGTGCAGTAATGTTGCTTTTGGAGCCACTTCTCAGCACTAGGCCACTTGGTGAACAATGAAGCAGTAGGGTTTCAGGTCGAGAGGCAAGAGTTTTTTCTCCATTGGGTATTGATAGTATAGTAGATTTGAGGTAAAACACACTATGAGAAAAGTAAACTTTGCCTGCAGGCAATAGTCTAGACATACATGAACGTAACATAACTTATGCTGGTAGTGTTTAACTGCAGCTCTTTTGTCCGTTTTATCAAAATACAGAACATACATATTTTTACTTTGACTGAATCACACACATGTCCCACGGAAAAAAATGATCCTCTAAATCCAAAACTCTGTGTTTTACTAGAAAGTCTCACCAACAACAAAAACAACCCGAGTAAACTAGAACATCAATGATATTAAATCAATATATATTTTCTATCAACAAGATAGTGTTAAAATATCTAACAATGTGAAAATTCTGAAAATAATTTCATTCTCACTGAAATTGAAGGCATTTACTGCCAAGTGTTGAGTCACATTGGATACATTTAACAACCACTTCTGTACATAAAAGCCAGTGCATAAATTCAATTCCACGTCTTAACTATCTTAAACTCCGTGTCTATTTTGTATTCCTCAACATAGTCAAGTGCGGAAGGTGTGCCCAGAAAAAGTAGTGCATTCGTTTATTTGACTGTTTGATGAAGCTGAAAATATAAGTACGCAGGTGTTGTTCTCCTACCTGCACTGCATTCTCCCTGGCTTACTCACGCAGCTGTCAAACTCCAGGTAAAATCCACAGCAGGAGGCCATTTCCCATCCCACGGCTAACTCACTGTCTCACACCATGGCTGGCGGGTCCCTCGCGAGTGTTTTACTCCCCACGACGCATCTCTAACCACTACTCTACCCTCTCCCAAATTCTAACCGTCGCACGAAGGCAGGCCTCTGTCGTGTTCTTCTTTGTATGTAACAGTTCTGCACAGCAACAATATGTATGTGCACGAGAATTGTCCCGACGCCTTCTACTGCGAAATGGGAAGCAAATTGCGGTCGTTAACTTTTCCTCACCCAGCGCAATGGCGGCCCGAGAGCCCTCGGTGTCCTGACACCACCCGGTCGCCTTCATGAGGGTAAAGGCGGTTCCGGCGCCAGCCTCCTGACGAGGAAAGCACGAGGACAAACACCTGCTACGCACGAGGCCCGGCCGCCCCGCGAGGTGATTGACAACCGTTGAGCGCAGAAGAGCGGGAGGAAGGTCTGCGCGAGGCGTAAGCGCAGTGACGAGGGGCGTAAGAGGAGTGACGCGACCGCGCAGCTGAAGTGTCGCACCTGAGGCCCATTGCGTCGATGAGTATAACAGAAAGTTGTCGTAGACGTCATGCGGAACAGACTATGTACTCTTATTTCAAATTCATAAAAGTTTCTCTTTGTTCGCTCTTGAGCTCGATCAACTAGATTGAGTGAATATATTCAAAACGATAGTTTCTAAACGTGCTTCGAAACATTTGAGCAGCACCACCTCCCTAACTGAAAAGACATCAGTTAACCAAGCTGCAAATATTTTGTTATGGGGCCTACAGTGTTATTGAGTAGGGGGCCACATTACAGTCTGTTAAAACACACAAGAAAAGAAAAAGAAGTGCAGTCAAATAAGGTAGGAAAGACTTTAAAGAAGATCTAGAGACTGGTACAGGTCGGACTGACCTATGGTGCAATTAGGCAGTGCTCGATGGTCTGGCAGTCATTGGTTTTTACTGGTTTTTAGCGTATGGACTCAACAACCTGAAAGATCCCAAAAACACTCGAAATGAGATATGAGACTCCAGGTTGGCAGCCTCTA
Source organism: Lissotriton helveticus (assembly GCF_964261635.1). Classification (NCBI taxonomy): domain Eukaryota; kingdom Metazoa; phylum Chordata; class Amphibia; order Caudata; family Salamandridae; genus Lissotriton; species Lissotriton helveticus. Next base: position 1,614,536,084 of record NC_136057.1, read on the forward strand.
TTGCTGAGTATCAAAGCTAAATACTCTTGATCTGGGCATACTTAAGGGGTATGGTATGTAGGTTTCACTTTCACCGGTGGATGGTGCAGGTAAGTGAGACGGGGGAGGGAAGTCGATACGACGGAATAGGGTTTTATTAATTTATTTAATTTGACCAATACTGTCAACTGTTGACTCGCCTGCACCGGCCGCTGCTGTTCACTTTCCATTGAAGGTATTCTCTGCAATGCATATAAAACTTTATAAATAAATAAATAAAACTTTGTTTACACATGTCAACTTTTAACCCCTTAAGTGCTGCGCACGTTCAGCGGCCGACGGCACCACTACCTCCGTAGTGCTGCCGTCGGCCGTTGAACGTTCGAACTGCACCTGCGCAATGGAACGTCCAGCACTGGAGCTGGACGTTCCATAGCAGCTATGAGGTTAAATTTCACGTGGATGTAGATCTTGAACACCAGATTGAGTAGGTTGAAAACTGCTTCTTTGGTAAAAGGAAAATCTGTGTGTGAGTCAAAGGCATTTTGGGAATTCAGGGTGCGCTAAGAAAATATTGCCGTTATGAGGGTCAGCTAAAGAGAAAATAGGACCAATCCATCTGAATGGTTCAAAAGCACAGTAGGCTAATGCCCCACCTATCACATCCGTATATACCATGGACGTTGACGTACAAGCCCACTAATTTACAACTATTCTTTAATGGTGAATCTGTGCAAACAACGTACAAGTAGAATGTCACAATTTTGCAACCATAATGTAGTGCTGAACCTGTGTAAGCAATCTATAAAGGCATACAAATTAATATTTTTTACATTTACAACTAATGTACAGTGCTGAATCTTTGTCACCAATTGAAACAGATATACAACTTCACTACTTTATAACAATCCCTAATGCTGAATCAGTGCAACCAATCACCATAGAAATAGAAGTGCACTGTTTTACAAATGTTCTATTGTGGTGAATCCATGGCAACCCGTGGAAGCAAAAATTCCATATCACTGTTAAAGCAACTTATGAATAGTGGTGAATGAGTGCAACAATCAACATAGAAATTAAAAATCTCTATTTTACAACTGTTCTATAATGTGGACATGTGCTACCTATCGACCTAGAAATACACGTTCATTGTTTTACAAGTAATCTGAAGTCATGCATCTGTGCAACCAATTGATATAGAGATACAACTCCACCATTTGTGCCCTATTCTGTAGTGCACAATCTGTGCAAACACACACTTGCAACACAACATCTCTATTTTACATACCCCTGTATGGTCTGAATTTGTGCAACCAATATAAAACACTCTGTGGTGCTGAGTCTGTGCAGGCAATCGACGTAAAACACTAGTTCACTGTTCCACAATTATACAACAGTTGCTAAACCAGTGCAACCAATCGACACAGAAATACAAGTTCACTGTTTTAAAACGTTTCTACTGTTCAACGTTTCAGTGCTGCAGAGGCCTGTTGTGTGGAGAATTGCCAAACAATTCTGTTCCAAGGAGGCATTTTCAACTCTGCTGCAAGCGGTGGTGTGGTGTACATGTGATCAGTTTCAGGGGTGGAAAACTAGACATGATTTTTTTCCCTAACTGAATAACCCCTCACCCCAGACACTTACCTTACTCTAAAAGAACAAAGAGCTGGAGAGAGGCGAGTCGTTTTATGTCAAGTGGCTCGCTGACAGACTCAACACTCAAACAGTCCCTTTGAATTTGAACTCTTTCTGAAGTTAAACACGTCTCAGGCCACCTCTGGACACATTAGTGTATTGTTTTTGATCGAGATGTGTACAGCGCCTAGAGGCTGCCCTGCAGCCACTTCGCAGCATTCAGTTATCATAGCTCTTGATTTTAAATAAGAGAGTTCATACTTGCAAAAGAAACATTTATCCTTCAGTCCCAATCAAACAGTTTGCAACACTCGCTCTGGTTTAACGTCTGAATGGGGAACACGTTTTAAATATCTATCCACAGCTAATTAAAATGCCTTTGCTACTTCCTCTGCCTTTCACCGTGTAATTTCCGGCTCCAGTCACCTAACAGGTCAAGAAGAGCTGCTTTTAAGCATTCCAGCTGTGCCCTTTCAAGCTGCTGTGCTTAAACATTGTTTCAGCACACTTTCTGCTAGGGCATTTTGAAGTATTTGGCGGCCATTACACATCAGTTTTTTACTCTTTCTGCTTTGAGGGGGAACAATTCAAAATCAAAAATTGACATTGACCTATGAGCCTTCCAAGGCTCCTAAAAGGACTCAACAAGGTGTTACAGAAATAAAAGGACAGTACAGCACACGGAAGTACAGTCAAACAAGCTCTACAAAACTGAACAATCAAAATCCTTTAATACTATAAAGCGGCCCCTAGGTTATTTGTATTTAATTATAGTATGTCTATTGTCCTTTTATGAGGCCGTAAAGTGGTTTTCAGTTGGTCGATTAATTAACTATTACCTTTTTTGTACATGACTGGAGAGCGATGGTGTTTGAGGTGTCATTCCTGGGTGATGTATTTTGGTGTCGTGCGTGAGTCCAGAAGATGTACTCCATCCGCCATTGACATAGCGGCATGTAACAATGACGTGCACATGGAGTTGAATGTAGTGGAGTGTGAGTGATAGTTCTTGCTCTGCGAATACCAAACAATGTGATTTGTAGTCCAGAGTCATTATCCCATGGATTATCCATTGAACTTTACATAGGGATTTCAAGGAGATCTGTCATGTGAATTATACCCCATATTGATCCGCAAAGGCAGGGTTAATGCTGTCCAGCCTACTCAGGTTTAGAACTTGTCTGATTGCAGCATTCTGATCTTGTTCTATCTCGCTGAATAAGGAGGCGATTCACAAAAAAGCAGTGAACCTGCATTTGCAGCTTTACAACTACTTCTGAATGTACATGTACCACTTTGTGGAATTCCTGGTATTCCAGAAATCTGCATAGAAAGCTGCAGCAGATCAAATTTACTACTGTGAATAGACACCAAAGTGTCTAGAAAATGTAATGGCAGAGCCCACTGGCTCAATGAAAACATGATGACATTAGGGCTGGTGAGGCCTACCTCGTGTTATAAAGGCCTAAGATAAGGAAGATACATCATAGTCCTTATATTATGTATTTCTCTGGCCCCTCTGTTGACTTGGGGTTTGGTTGAGGGGCAAGGCCTGGAATCCATTATCATGTTACATTTTTTTCATCTCTGCTCCATTGCTGATGGTCATATCTCTGCAAGCCAGGTGAATATAATATCATACTTTTGCCATGACCCACAAGTGACTAGCTGCATTTTACAACATTTAAGTGTAATATGGTTTTTAGCATTTACTGATCTACTGTACAGAAGCATTTACAGATTCCAGAGGTCTTGAGGTCAGAAGGTGTTTTCAATTCGAAGATGAGCTTTGCATTTTTAGCATATTTGTAATAGGTAAGCTTGAAGGACTTGACACGAGCAGAAAGTAGGGTGAGAGGCGTGCATTGATGAGTAGAGAGGCAATTGATGAGCCACAGGGAACACATACCTGAAAAGTGAATGGCGGAGAGCTGAATGGAGGAAATATGATAACGCCAGCTCTGTGTTTGGGTTTGAACTGACTATGCCCTCGACTTCTTTTTTTGATAATCAACTTTATTGGATTTATAACAACAGGAAAAATTCATTGGTTGCAGTTCAATAATCATTGGAAGGAACATGTCAGGACTGATTGCCGACAAGGAGAGGGGCGGTCCATCAGGGTATAGCACAGCAGTCCATACAGTAATTATAGTGATACTTGGATTAAAAAGAAGACAGATCATCATGGTGGCATCATATTAAACCATTTACCCCACACTTTGCTGAATACGTCAGGACATCCCCGGGCTTCAAATAGGGCTTCCTCCTGGATCCCACACCAGTCCGCTCCATTCCTCCATCTCTGCACAGTAGGTGCCTTGTCCTGGGACCAGTGCGCTGCTATGTCTCTCTTGGCCACCGCCACAGCTGTCCCCAAAAGGTGCTTGTCCATCCTAGAGCCATCCAAGCCATCAACACCCCCAGCAGCATACGCATTGGATCATGGGGAACCTCCCACCCCAGGGCCTGCGTAAGCTCAAGTTCCACCCTCTTCAAAACGGCGCCAGCGCCGGACAGCACCATACCATGTGATAAAAATCAGCAGGGGCAAAGGCACATCGTGCGCATGCTGGAGAGGGCTTAAACCGGGCCTGAAATAGACGTGCCGGGGTGAGGTATGCCGCATGAAGGTAATAAATGCAGTTGGACCAGGCGCAATTTGGAGGATGTGGTCAGGGTTTTGGGCGCCATGAGGGCATCCATCCAATCCGCCTCTTCTAGGGGGCCCAGCCAACCCTCCCGCCGAGCCCTGAGCCGATCTAGAGAAGCGGGACCATTATTTACCAGGGACCGGTATATGCGGAACACTCCCTGCCCTCAACTTCTATGGCATTTATTTTGAAACCCTGTCTGTTTGTGTGAGCCAAGGCTGTTTTGTTTGCTGGAACCAGATAGCTGGAAATAAGCAGACTTTTTAATGAGTTTATCTAGGAATAATCCATTAAATATTGGTCTGTAGTTTCCTCGGCCCTAATGATTAAGTTGCAGAATGAATAGACTTCTTTAAATAACCTTTCGTTTGGGTAACTCGGCTAGAGAGATACGTATCCTTTCCTGATGGATGCTGTGTGGATTCAGTACTGCTTTTGTAGCTTCATTATATTGTTAAAGTTGTTTTTTTTCTATATTGTCTTTCACAACAATTTTTGTTAAATTTTCAAAGATTGACTTATGAATTGAACTAAAACATCTTTCGAGGATGTGGCTGGAGATGTGTTGTTTTGAAGGCGAAACTATGTGAAATGACTTTGGGCCTGATTTAGAGTTCAGTAGACATGTTACTCCGACACAAACATGACAAACATCCCATCCACAGTATTACAAATGCCTTACAGCCAATGGAAGTTGTAATATGGCGGAAAGGATATCCGTTATGTTTGAGACAGAGTTTAAATCAGGCCCTCGTTAACCATTCCTTGATTTATTCATTTATTTTCCTTTTGCTATAATATCTAGAAGGTATTAGTGTGGTTTACTGGTCACAATAAAAAGCAGAAACAATGGATTCCAGGTTTGTTTTTATTTAGAGAGTTTACTTTAACAGATTAAACAAAACACAGGATGGAAAAAATTCAGAATAAGTTGAGAGGAGGTCAGGACAGGTGAGTGTTCAATAGTTTTTTGAAGGTGAGAAGGTCTAATTGTGTCATGAGTAGGGATGGGCGGTGGGGCGTGGGGTGGTTGCAGGCACTGCTTGTGACTCCTGCAAATAATTGTTTTAGTGTGCAAGATTGTTCACATTTGGGTTCTTGCAGGTGAAAGGTGTCTTTTCTCCCATGATTCCCTCGTTTCTTCAGAGATAGTGTGCAGAGATGTCAGGAAAGGAGGGGTGCCCAGATACAGAGTATTGTATGTGAATAATGTTATTGTCTTCGCTGGTACCAAGAGCAGAGTAGCACTGAGTTTTGTTGGGAAGGAATTTAGGTTGATCCTCTTCTAGTAGAATTAGTTGTGATTGGCTCTATTAGTGTCAGAGTTGCCATGGGGAGCTCGCCAAACCGTAGAATTGTTTCCAACGACTGAGACTAGTTATTTTCAGTTGAAGATACCATTCAGGATGTGACCACCAATATAGATGATCCCAGTGACTTGGTGATGGAACTCGTTGCTTTAAGGTCAGTGAGTATGTGTGTGGCAGAAAATGCTTTGATAACATAAAATAATGTGAATCCACAAAGACATCTTTTAGTTGAAGTGGTGGGGGCAATTTTATTTCTATTTTGACACACCCGATTATACTGTCAAGGAAGTTTAAAACTTGTAAATAGAGTTACAAACTAGAGCCTTGTCATGCTAAAGTAGGAAAGGGAAGTGGGCAGACAAGAACGGTCTGGAATAGTCGTTATCCGTCATCATATATAAATGTGAGTACCTGATATTTCACATAGAGGTACAGGCAAACGTTTGTAATTATTTTCAATTTTGACAAATAAGAAAATTATGGCACTTGAAGATAAAGTAAATTGTCCAGGACCACACATTCACATTTCACTTAACAGACACAATAAAACAATGGCCAAAGCAAGTAACGACATTTAACAAGAAACACAATGGTGCATTGGTTAACCTGCCCACCTTTGTACACAAGGGCTAAGTAAACGTCTGTATGACCAGTCAGTAGTGAGACTTTGGAAAGAGTGTCTTTTGCTTATTCTGGTAGAACATAGAAATAGGGTTGTCTGTGAGCACCGCACCGTTCTTCTCTCACTGAATCTGTAAAAAAAATTGAATGACAGAAAGAAAGCCTTGGATTAAAAAAGATTTATTTGCATAACATGGGTCTTCTCAAAACCATTAGTCATATCAAAAGCTGCAGGGCAAATTCACCTACACGCTTTTCATGTTTATATAGATATGAATGAGTTATCTAGCTCAATTAAGGCCTATATTCCCCACGCTTAGATTAAACCTTTTTGCCCTCTTTTTGGTATTAATAGTGGAAAAACAGAACAAAAGCAAGGAGGTGCATCAAATTGGGCTAGTAGACAGATGCCCAGCTCTCTTAGAAGAAACCTCCACTTTTCTTTTCTGCAATCCTTTTCTTGAATTAGAGCACAGCACAGAAAAGATACACAATGATCTTGGTCCTAGAGGCTCCTGCAACCACAAAAGAAACAATTTAATTTAAGGAGTTTTGGGTCCCCTATTATGAGCAACTTTTAATTTTATTACCTATATTGTTGCTAAGTCAAGCCTGCCTCATGCCAAACAACATTGAATTATACCTTAAAATTACAGAAACTGGGCCACACACAAAACGAGAAATATAGTTTGTCTGGGAACTCAAAATCCTATAGATGACCCTGGGTAGAAAGAGGGAGTCTAAGGTAGATGTAGGCAGAGAGAGGGAAAGACGTTGAGCTAGAGAAATAACATTTATATAAATGTGGAGAAAAATCTCCTTCTCAGTAGGCCCCTAGGAAAATGTGGGCCAAGGACAGTTGCCCACTCTGACATGACTTAAAATGTCCCTGCACAAAAATGCTCTACAGTGTTCCTCTGTGGAGGAGGAAGGTTGAGTCTGAATGGCGTCCAAGGGTATGGAGTCCGAGAAGACTTGGATAATGTGTGAACCCGTGACTGAGGGGCTCACAAAACCTCCTGTATACATACCCATGTCAAACTGTTAACGCACTGGGAACCGGAGCGAGGGTAGGCATACATGCAAGTTGCCGCCACCCGACTGAGTGGAGCAACATTGTGCTCCTTGTCAACCCCGTCGGGCCGTAGTTCCTGAACTTCGACCCAGTCCAGGACTACTAGGGCCCCACAACAGGCAACTCCCTATAGTCTTGGATCCTGTTTTTCCAATTGTGCACTAATATTTCACATAGGTCCTAATGAAGTGCCAACCGATTCCTTTGGAACAATTAGGCACGAAACATGTAGACCCCACTTTAGAGAACCCCTGTTAGGAACATCACATTCCCATAGGGCGTCCAGTTTATTTTATTTAGGCAGGATCTACCTTCACCATTAAACTTATTGAGATTAGGATTGACCCTGACCTATTTTAAATCACTTTACACGTGCACATAACCTCCCACTGCCCCCACATCCGCACGCACCCAACGGCTTCTATATAAAAAGATCTCCGACAAAGAGCCCCGGAAATGGTGAGTCCATCGAGCATTGCAGCGCCGGCCCGACGAGGAGCAAGGCCCAATGATGAAGCATGACACCTCTCAGGGTGTGTGAGGGCAACATTACAAAAGCATTGTCTTTTCCCCTTCCCCTTCCATTAACCCCTTAGGAACTGCATCCCTCGTGTTCAAACTGTTAACGCAGCCATCAGTTGGTGTGAATCACCCTTGTTGGCACATTTTCGGTCAAAGGAAGTTGCTCATACTGGGAATGTTGGTCTTGGTGCAGTTGAACTTCCTGTCACAAATACGCAAAACATAAATAGAATTCATGTAAGTCACTAAATATTACATAGAAATACCAAGTATTTTGTAGACAGTAATCCCATGTAACAAGTGAAATAAGAGGAAGCTGTTCAACATGGACATGTCTACAATTAGATAAAGGCTTCCTGATCCAAGAGGAAGTGAAGCTCGAACCACAGGATTCTGTGGGAACGTGCACAATGGCATTCATGGCCCTGCTATGTAGAGCTTCCGCTGTAGGTTTTCACTTAATGCTTTAATAGAATCATTTGCATATTGTCGGGTATACTTCCTTTACAATGTACATCAAACATTGCAGTGTATTATCAGAGTTCTCATGCGTCCTAAGGCAGAAAGCCACCCATGAAAACATTGAGTTGGGAGCAGTGGGGCAAGGCTTTCCTCTTTATAGAGCTAATTTGACTACCAAAAGTGCTGCACAAAGATGGCAGCGGCCATGGGTGTCAAGACAGGCTCCTTGGTTTGAATTTCTGTCTTAGATTCCTATCTGAACGACAGAGCTAGCAAAAGCCATGGACCTAAAGGCAGCCCCCACCTTTCTCTTTCATCATCAGTCAATCAATCAGGGAATTGTGATGCACGCTACTCATCCGTGAGGGTCTCAAGGCGCTGGGGTGAAGGATGCAGCTCCTAGTCAGCCGAAAATCCAGGTCTTGAGGTTTTTCCTGAAGTAGGGGAGCTTCTGATGTTGACTGGAAGCTCGTTCCAGGCCTTGGCTGCGACGTAGGAGAAGGCTCTTCCACCCTCTCTGGTTCTGCGGATGCACAGGGTTTTTGATAGGGCGAGGTCGGCAGAGCAGAGATTTCATGTATGCATATGAGTACAGTGACGCATTTAGCTTTTAAACACTAGATTACCTGTGCTAGCACAATAGATAAGTAAGCATACCAGAGTAGGATAGTTGTTGAAAATAAAGGGACAGGCAACCACCTGCATTTATTCAATAACATTTAATCAAGATTCTGCGAAACTCAATACTTTAAATTCTCTATAAAGTTCGTACATACATAGTTGTGCACACAGAAATACTCAAGACCTAAAGAGCCTTCCAGCTCTTTATCTGGCAACGGTCAGATGGAGTATTTCATGGAGTTGCTAGAGTTTGCTCAAAGTTGAGTCTCAAAATTTTTTGCATTTTCTTTGGTATAACTGCCTCTTATTATGAAAGCAGATCACACAGATATGAAACACGATCAAAGAGTATTTTGCCAGTTTCTACCAACTGTGTCTGCTTTGTAAGGGCACTAAGATGTTTGTGCATTGACTTGTATTTTACACCACCAGTTTTCATACATTAGCTAAATGTACAAACTCTGCTTCCTAAGCGAGCCGTCAGGTAATGGGCTTGGCTACTATCTTCATATAGCCGTGGGTTTGAGATATCAATGTACCAAATGCCTAGGCTATCCTCAGTCAGCATGAAAATTGTATGATGGCCACCTATGAGCTAAATCTGCAAATTAATGTTGGCTCAAGTCAATCAACTAAAGGACATCAGTCCAAAGTGCAACACAGACGAGGATCCACATCTATTTCACCGTTGTCACTCCCTACAAACAAGGTTTGAAGTGCCTTGTTTGTTGCATGATTATTCGATGCAACTTCAACATGTGCACAAAGATCCTAGAAACATCACTCAATAGTTGCATTTGTCTATGTACGTGGAATGTCCTGTTGTGCCATGCAAATTCGGACATGGCAGATTAATGGACTAACTAGGATTCAGCTTTGCAGTTGGTTCACTGTGCAAGCACAAAGGCATCTTTTCACAAGTCCTTAAGGTTGCATATCTAGCTGAAGTAAGTTCCTTCCCAAATGGCAAGGTTTTTTAGAAGGGATGGGTGAAATCGCAATAACATGTTTTCACAAAATTGTTTGCAAAATGGATGAAGTTATGTGATTTTGAAAAAAGAATGCAAGGGCAGTCCTCACATGTAAAGGCGCACAAGATACCAGCAGAAAACTGGACCAAGTAGAAAATGTCGCAGTACCATGGTTTTACCATTCTTGTGAGACATTTTCTGCTTGAGGGAGTTTCCTGTGTGCAAAATCGTATGACATTGTGCACCCATAAATCTCTCAAAAATGTCTCTAGATTTGCATATTGTGAAATTTCAAATTTCATAAGATTTTGCATGCGTAAAAAATGTGTCCTTGGGCCGAATTTATAGTTGGAAATATATTTACTCATAGGGGTGGTTTATTTTGTTTAAATATTGTTAATTGTAGATGCAGCTTCTCGGAACTGATGACACCATTCAGTCATCCGTGGTAAAAATACTGATAAGAAAAAGAAGCGCAAGTGTATAAACAGTAATGATGGACAAAAAGGGTATCCCGCTTTAGCTCAGGAGGGCTGGATACATGCCGGATTTGCAGGATATCCATGCCAGCTAAATTTCATAACATCAGTCTAAAAGACATTGATTGTATAGTCAGTTGGTATCCTTAAATCTTGGCATAAATCCTCCATTGTAGACAAGACCTTTAGCCCTCTGATGCAGAGTATGAGAAAAGTTCAGGTAGTAACTTTTGGAAATATCTTCAAACTACTCACTAGCCTTTTAGTTTCTTAACTGTGTCTTACTGGTCAGTGTAAGGCCTGGTAGTGGTTCTAAAACAGCTTCTCTGGCCCACTTTTATCCTTCAATCTCGAGGGTACAGCTACAAATTGAGGCAAATAAGAAGTGCTTGTTTCATGTGCAGAGGTTTCATAGTATGCCCCACCATAAACAACCTTCCATTTATAGTAGTGGTGATAAAAACTTTTCGTCAAAGTAGACTGATGCATTTTACGTGATTGATTAACTTTATGCTGTTATTGGCGTTGGTGTAGAGCATAACCTGTCATTAGTTAGAGTGTCAGACTTTAATTGTGAACATATGCTATCAGTAGTGTGTATGGCTAGGTACCTCTGTTAGGTCGGTGTCTCATTTTCAATGAGTTGTGGATGTGTATTATTGAGACTGAAGAAAGGTACTGAATCGCTTATGCATCGTCTAGGATGGTAGATATAGTAGAAGTGAATGTGTGTGTGTAAGACAATTGGTGCTAAAGAGTGCTGTTGTACACCATTACAGCCAATTAATGGTACATTTGCCCAGTGTACTAACACTCAGAGGTGGTCAAGCCTGCAAATTAGCAGGGCGAGCAGAGTCAAGTAAATTCTGGCATGGAAATACGGTCCCTAACACGAGCCAGGCCAACAACATATTAAGCCTATAAATTGTGCAACCTATGTCATATATGAAAACACACTTCAAAATTCAAAAAAAGTGTAGTTCTTTAGCCTGTGGTGGCGTTCCACTTTAGATCACTGAACTGTATCACTGCACTGACTGTTATTATCCAACCCAATATTCAAGAACACGAAAATGGCCCTGCTTAAAATAGACAAAAAAATGGAACACAGTATTAAAAACTTGAAGATTAAATATAGGGGGAAACCCCTATCCATAGAGAATTGGAAGAGAATGGGAATCTCCTTCCCAGCGCAGCTGGAAGAAGGAGGCAACCCCACCACATTCAGCAGGCTAAAAGAGAAACATAAACTACCAGACATCGAGCTCTACAGCTACCTAAAAATCAGAACAGCTCTGACGAAGGCAAACCTAGCACACCACAACCCGTCAATCATACAATACATGACAAGGCTAAACAAAGTAGGGCACCAAGTATCTCACATCTACAAGCTACTACGCCCTAGCACCACCAAAATCAATGACAAACCAGCAGAATACTGGTCGAAACAGCACTACACCACACTAAACGTGCACGAAATGGAACGTCTCTGGGCCTCCCCCTAAAGGAACAAAATCACCCCAGCACTGGCCCAGGCAAAGTTTTGGCTATTGCACAAAACCTACTGGACCCCGGCACGTCTAGCAGCACTAGGCCTCAGAGAAAACAATGTATACTGGAACAGCGAGAACGAAAAGGGGGACCTGGCTCACCTCATCTTCTATTAACCTAAAGTTAAAAGGTTCTGGGAGGAAGTATTCACCTTTATAGAGAAAATGCTAGGATGTACACTCAAACCAGAATTCCACCCCTTGCCACAGCATTTATAACCACTGATCAAGACTCACAACAAGACAGGGACTTGCTGGACCTCCTCCTGACCGTGGCAGTTAAAATGGTGGTATCCAAATGGAAGGAAACAGCTAAAGTGTCATTCAAGGGGTGGCTCAACTGGATGATATATCTCAGGGGCGCAGACAGTATCACACTACGGAATTCTCCCTGGAGACCAGCAACCAGGGGAATGTGGGCATCGCTGGATGAATACTTGGACCCCAACGAACCCCCGTGAACACAACTGTAGAAGGGCGACCGCCCACAAAGCAATCTCCCGAAGGCCAGATTAGACTTGCGAGCGGGCACTTCTTCTGGTGCAATACCCTTCTCCTCCTCATCTTGTTTCTCCTTCTTTCTTTCTGTCTGTTTATCTCCTCTCAATCACTTTCATTTGTATAGTAGGACAGTGGAAAGGGGGGCAGCCAAACATGTAGACCACTTACCTGTATAATGGGCAAGATCAGCCAGTTTGTGTTGTTACCTTGCGATGGTAAAGCAACGACAATTGTATGTGTTAAAAATTTCTTAATAAAATACTTTGAAATTAAAAAAAAGAAGTGATGTTTTCTAAACATGAGCTTAGAAACATCCATGCCCCTTCCATCCTATTATAATACTATTAGTGAACCATGTGCCAGGTCAGTTCTCATGTGTACCCTTATATGTAGGGTAGGTTGGTATAATAATAGGGGCACATTTAAACTCTATTAACAAAGAGTTTTGACAGAAAACATCATGAACTGATGTGTGCCAATGGGCTTTTAATTGTGCAGATAAAAGAAAAGGAGAGACAGTTAAATAAGATAGTTGCCTAGGCTGACAGTGGAAATTCAAGCAGGAAAGCTGGGGTTGAACCCAGGTTCCCTGCTTGCTAGACGGGCACCTCTTTCTCACATTTTTAGGTCGATCCTGGGCAGCGAATGCGCTGCTCTGCGAGGCATGCTGTATTTGAGTATGGACTTGAAGTTCCGCCCACATTTTTCATTGGCTTGTGTCATTGTTCTTTGTAAATGCTGGCTTCTGATCTTTATTAGGCATGTTAGTCCCTCCTGAGTACCGCCTTGTCTTCATTTGTAACCTTCTATGAGGACTGGCCCATTTACTTCTGTTGTTACACGGTATGTCTTATTTAGTCTGTACAAAGCAAACACAAGGAGATGATGGAGAGAGCACTGAATCTTTTCAGACACTCACCCCCTGTCTGTGGTGGAGAAGTGAGCTAAAGAACGATGATGGATTCAACCCAGATCTGTGACTGGGGGGTGAGTGTCTGAAAAGTTTCAACACTCTGTCCATCATCTCCTCGTGTTTGCTTTGTTCGCCCTAAGTTGGCAGGGTATGCCCAGACGTGTCTCCCGTGTTCGCTTTGCCACTGGTTTCAAGCTAGCCAGGCTGATGAGGGGTGTTACCCCGCAACTGGTCCCAGGATGCTTGTTTCTGGTCCAGGAAAGAACTGGCTTGGCAGTTCGGGCTGGACTGTTCCCCTGAGGACAGGGTCAAGACAGATTTGCATATAGCTGGGTCTGAACGGGGGTGGCAAAGTGAGCTAAAGAACGATGATGGATTCAACCCAGATCTGTGACTCGGGGTGGGTGTCTGAAAAGTTTCAACCTCTATCACCATCTCTTTGTGTTTGCTTTTTTTTAGTCTGTAAGCACTATTTTCTTTAACAAGTTTCTCCTACTGCAAGCAGGACATGCTTTCGTGTAACATTCAGGGCGCCATGCACTCTTTCACTTTCCAAGCTGCCCGGGACAATGGCAGCCACTTCTTGCATTTACAAGAGTTTGAGCTATTGACATTGTAAATGACAATGCCTTTTATGTGTTAATTATCAAAACTTAAATAAAAGGCATTGTCATTTACAATGCCAATAGCTTAAACTCACGCACATACGAGACCTATTGCATTGCAAATGCTTGTTAAAGCTTTGTCTTTAATTCTTGGAGGCACAACATCACTGCACTCTGTTAAATAAACACACATGACATGTTATGTCAAGTTGAAAGCTTAAGACTTGCAATAAAATGGTGACTGCGGTAAGAAAGTGGGCGTCTGAAACCACAGCTTGTTTTCGCTCGGCTCGTCATTGCCTCGAGTTTTCAAGAAGACCACGAGTTGAGCCAGAGCAAGGAATCTGGTTTGAGCTTTAAATGGCTGCCCCATTTCTACTCACACCGTGAGGGTTTTGTGACTTCTGTATGCCTCATATGTTGAGTTCAATTTCAGTTTAAGTTCTTCTCCAAAGATCAATAATAGGTGGTGGACAAACAATATAAAAGTCAGCGATGAAACAGGGCTTATATCTAGATCCTGCAACATGCTCGATAATTACATACTAAACGACCCCGCCGGGAAACATCCTTTACAACGCAACTTTTACCACGCAGTGCCTTTACGACGCAACTTTTACAACGCAAACCATTACAACGTGTTGCGCTGGGGGGCGCTCTAGGATAGGGAATAGATTTAATTTACTATCCAACACCTTCCCTAGTGTCCACGGGTACTGGAGTTGGAAAGGTAAATTAAACTATTCACTATCCAGGACCCCAAAGCGCTATGCGTTGTAAAGGCATGCGTTGTAAAAACCGTGTTGCAAAGGCATGCGTGGTAAAAGCATGCGTTGTAATGTCATACATCCGACCCCGCCATACTCTCTTCTTTTCTCCTGTCATCTTGGTGAAGATGTGCATAAATCTGTGTAAATCAGAGATCTTCGTTTATGTTCGGCCCCAGCTAACTGTCCTGAATATTTACATTGTTAATTTACAATTTTTCAATGTTTATTAAGATCAGTTCTTCCCCAGGAGGCTGCAAAGTGTCAAACAAGAATAAAGGTCAGCACTGACATTATACATCTAATAAGTAAAGAACATACATTAAAGTAAAATGTTGTAGATAAATCTAACAAGGGAATTATTTTCCTTGGAACTTCTTGAAAAGGCCTGTTTTCAATTCCTGATGAAGCTGCTGCATTATTTCATTGCCGGGCGGAGAGCGGTTTCCACTATGGCTTAGAAGCGCAAGAGGAAAAGGCTGGATGTTGGCCTAAGAGTCTGCAGCATCCTGATCCAGACCACTGAATAACAACGCACACTTTTTGCCGTGATCAACTGTACATTCTTAATTCTACTCTTGATTGCCTAAAAAAGCGCTTGAGACCTTTTTTGTCTACTATTTTCACGTAACTGTGGCACTGAGAGATCAATGCACCTGAGGCCTAAACTATCCTCAGCCAGCGTGGAAATTGTATGATGGCCCCTTATTAGTTAAATCTGCATTTAACTGTTGGCTCAAGTTGATTTTTCAGTGGACTTAGAGTCCACCAATTGCTTCTCATTGGTTGGTTTCATTGTCACTCTCATTTGCTTGCATTTTATTGGTCAGCTGCCATAGGGTCCCTTCCTCTTCATGTGTTTGCCCCTCCCCTGGAACATGGACAAATTACGAGTTTCCTTCCACTGCTCATTTTTCTAGGTGCTACGTTTTTCTTTGTTTTTAAGCACTGTACGAGAGTGCATGTTTTTCAGCAGTCTCCCTTGTGTACTTCTCCCACTTCGTGTTCCTCCCACCCGCTGGATCTCCACTGTCCATCTGCTTACCCCAGCACCTCCCTCCCAGCCTCTGTTGTCCATCTGCTTGCCCCAGTGCCTCCCTCCCACCCTGTGTTGTGCATGTGCTTGCTCCACACTCCTGCCTCTAACCCTCAATTGTCTGTTTTTTTGCGGCAGCAACTTCTGACCACCATCTATTGTCTGTTTTCTTGCCCAAACCTCTACAGACCAGTGTCCATTGTCCATGATGCCCCCCACTCACGTCCCTCCATTGTTCGTGTTGTCCCCCACCTACCATCCCTATGTTGTACATGTTGCCATCCCGCCCACCTCCGCCTGTTGTTTGTGTTTTGGTCCACCTGCTCCCCCTCCGTTGTCTGTGTTGACCTATCATCTGCCCGACTTTGTGGTCTATGGTGCCCCTACACGTGCTCTCCCTTCGTTGTCAATTTTGTCCCCCTATCTGCCCTTCCTCCGCTGACCATGTCCCCCTCTCCGTTATCTGTGTTGCCCTTCACACTCGCCATAACAATAAAAGCGCTGTGACATGAACTCTGCTGGACGTATCATAGCACGGCCTACTCACACAATCCGGGTGTCGGTATTGACCCTGCACCCACCCTCCGTGTTGCCTCCCACCCTGCAATAACAAATAATAAATAAAAAAACACTTTTACATGGACACTGCTGACCATGTCATAACTGCTTATTCCCCCTATCTTGCATTGTCAGTATTGGGCCCCCACACGTCCTCTCTCTCTCTGTGCTGCCTCCCGCCCCGTCCTCCCTCCTGCCAGCAATTAAGAATAAGTTCTATGACGCTGGTCGCATCTTAGTGCTTTCTATACTTTTTTTAACTTCCTTCCTGCTGCATAGAAGTCACACTGTTGTACAGCATGGCTAAAATGACACTCCAATCCCTCTTGTAGGCGAGCTCTTAGACGGGTAGGCCTTCGTGGAATGTAGCATTTTGATCTGTCCAAAAGGCATGATACAAAAACCCCATATAATAAAATTGAAATATCGAAAGTGCTCTGTTTTATTTGAGTTTCCTTGTCTGAAGAGGGATTATCGGGTTAAATGTAGGCATCCGCAGTAAAACAATGCTCTATTTCATTTGGTTTTTGCAGTTTAGGGAGAATTCCTGTAACCTGCCAAGAACATATGCCTTGAGATTTGTTGAAGATCCTCCAAGCAGAGCATAAAATTCCGAAATCCCCAAAGTCACATCACCGACCAGGATTTAAATAAAGGTGACTTTAAAATAAAATGCCATTACCATCTGCAGGCTGATGGTTGGCTTCCGTACACTCTTTGACAGAGAGAAAGAGCCTGGGTGGAATTGAACCTATATTGTAATTCATTACGCCATTATTGCGGTACTGCCAATGTTCTGGGCACAGAAGAGTTCTCATTTTTTCATATTAGCTTGCTGACGCAGGGCTGTCAAGCTGCTTATGTGTGTCTTAGATGTTGTCTTAGCCACTGCCTACATTCCTGTATTCACCACGGATGTTGAATTGATGGTGGGGATTGCTGCATGCTTCTTCTCGTTGAGCCGTCTTTGAGGTGGCTGGTTTATTTAAGTTATTTCTATTATTATTGGATTGTGGGCGACTTCAATTTTAAGGCACTGTTATTATTGGAATATGTTGTTTTGTTGGCTGCTATTTTTTTATTATTTTATTAATTAATTGTAGTTCTTTTGCACATTGCAATGATTCTCCCTAATATTGGCGGTGTTGCATCTATTAATAAAATATCCTGCTGAATGTTTGAAGATATTTTGTTTATCAGAGCTAGCAATGCTCACTGCATTTTCCAGTTTGCTGCACGGTGCCCAATTTGTATTACAACGTTATTCATTGGACGGCAGCACAGGTCTAGGGCTTGATTTGGCATGTTTAGTCAAGAGGCGGTGATAATCACAGCAGGTGCTGTTTTAATGTGGTGGTATGCTGTGTTTCACGTATTTTCTTTGACTGATGTAGTTACAGCAGAGATGGATTTGTTTGCGTGTATTGCAACATGTTTTACCTTATTTGAAGTACCCCTTACGTACTCAGGCATTTGTTGTGCTTGTCGTACCACAAAGGTTTTGGCTTTTATATGTTGATTACGTGATCTTACATCCCACCTTCCCGCATTGCACATCATACTCCCTCTTCTGTTTTTTCATCAGGACCTTCACTTGCCTAACATTTCTATTCTCACTTCTCTGTTGACTAATCTTTCGCTGTTTGTCACGCCACCATACAGATCAAGTTTCTTCTTTACTTTCTTGAACTATTACTCCCTTCCCAATATAGATCTTATCTCCTGTTACCCTACAGCACCACATGAGTTTTAACGCCTACCTCTACGTTTCCTGTACTATTTTCCATTGTTTTCATGGTTCCTCCCTAGTACCTACCAATATTCTGTAATTTCTAGGTATGTACCCACACACAACTTTCCCTTTGCCTCTCTCTTTCTCCCTGCTGATCATCACTGCGGCTGCACCCAATCAAGCATTCTCATACTATCCCCCAGACAACCCTCTTCCCTTTATTATATTTTGTACTCTATCCCTCCATTCTTTTGATCCTGTCAAAGAGGACCACATCCTAGCCTCTACGTCTGCTGCCTGATTTGTATTTATTTATTAGTGTGTTTCTCCGTGCTTGACCAGTAAGTAATATGCCTAGTGTATAGTGGACAATACCAATACTTACAGAAGACTTAGATTCAGCAGACTCCTTATCATTGGTTGACATTCTCATTAATATCTTTTTCTTGCTGTTCTCATGTTTGTCCCTCCCCTGAGCATAGCTTATTTACCATCCTTTTGAGTGGATTGACTTGTATCCTTCCATTCTACTTTTTTTAGGTTTTGCCTACCTGATCGCACACGCGAAAGACCTATTGCAAACCTACAGTGGTCTTAGAGCCTGCCCATTGCTCTCTATTGGTTGGCTTTATTGTCAGTCTCATTTGCTTGCTTGCTTCTTGATGCCTTCACTTCCTGTTCTTGTGTTTGTTGCTCATTTGGAGCACTGCCTCTATATGATCCTTATGATTGGCTGTCATATCTTTTCAATGCTGACATTTAGGAAACTACTTTTTTTTCTTTTCCATTCAACCTTCAATAAGAGTGTGCGTGTTTTCTAGCTCTTTTCCAAGTGTGCTGTTTCCTCCCTCTAATATCTCCTTTTCTCCCAGGCTTTCTTGCCTTCAATCCCATCTGTAAAAGCACAACAACAGGAACATTTTCGCTGGTGTATGGCTGAATTACTTAAGTGGATGTTTTTGTTTTATTTCCTACATTCCACCCATTGCAAGAGCAATTTGGCACACAAATCGTTTATGATGCTAGGGGAAGGGCCATCTGCAGCACTCACTAAGCTGGGCCATAAATCTGCTCCAAGGCCTACTACAGAGAACCGAATGGCTGAATGTTGTGGGAAGTAAATTAAGCCTTGGCAAGTGTTTCCCTACACATTCTAACTCTTCCTTAAACTTTTTTAAATTATGTTCAGTTTCCTAAGTGAACAGTATTTTAAAACATAATCGTGCCATTTATAAAGACTCAAATCATTGAATTCCGTGTAGAGTTTGGAATACCATGAGATATGTTTACTTTTCCTCCATTATTTTGAAATGCTTTTTCCTTTTTACATTTTCTAAACATTTTGGGCAAACATTGGCAAAGCCAAGAGCTTGGCACTAGCAATTATATATGCAAAACCTATTCCCTTGGCCAGTGCCTGTTTATTTTTCCTTCAAAACTCATGCAGTTGCATATGTTTTCTTGCGCAATCTCTTGTGTGCTGCTTCTGCACTGAAATCCCTCGTTAAAAAAATATTTAAACATTTTTTGCATTGTCCAGCAGCTGCAGTTTGCTGCACGGATGATTCTTTCTAAAAAAGAATGTGCTTTTGCACGTTTTATTTACTGCTTCAAGATGGGGATCTTGGAACAATAAATGAAATGATAAACAAAATGGCCGTGGCTTCATGACGCATGAGTGCTCATACATGATGACTGTCTGGCTGTCGTGGCATTATGACGCATACATGTGTATGCCTCATTGCACCGGTTTATTTTTCATTGCTGATTCGCTTTTGCAAAAAAGAATTGTGTTCTTTTTGCCAAGACCGAACAGCACTAGAAAAAGCATTGGCAAAGTCAAAAGATTGAGTAATGCCATTGAGAGACGAGACCTGTTGCATTTCCCAGTGCTTGCCCGCACTGTTGCTATGTTTGTTAGCTTTATCAAAATGAATCCAGTGAAATGGAAAATAAATAGAAAAGTGATTAATCATATTTGGTGCTGCATTTTTAGTATTCATTATATATAATGCACTGCACTCCTGTTCATGAGTGGGGGGATTTCGATGATTTGTCGCAGCTCACTGTGCGAATCAGATTGCCGCTTGGCGCTAGAGCCTGAAGTCTTCCATATAAGCTTGGTGTAATGGTGAATAGCACAAGCTATCTAAACATTCATTTCTACATGTTAAGTATTGTTACATTTTAATATTGGAAGCAGGGTTGTGGATGATGGAATAGGCAGGAACATTCGTGTCTTCCTTATGTGGAAGAAAGCTTGTTTAAGATTCCAAAAGGTTTTTCTTCACTTCTATTGGATCTTCACTGGAAGCAATTGCTTTTCTGCTTTTTCATAGAATTTCTTACAGAATTTGCCATATTGTATTCCGTTTATGTTTTAAATATAACATTTGCAACAGTAAATGATTTTTTAGCTGGCGTTGTGTGAAATTTGTTTCCTATACTGGGACTACCCTCCAAAAATCTTGATTCAATTAATAACTAGGACTGGATGAAATTTCTCGGGCATAATCTTGCTAATTTTGTGGTACATTTGTTCCCATAATTCCCTCTTATTCCTGTTACACTGAGTTGTTTACATTACTTTCAGAACACAAATGTTGCATGAACACACAAGAACATATTGAACAACCAGAACATGAGCAGCTGCTGTTTGCAGCGGTTGCGTTTTTTGTTTTTGTTTTTTTTTTAGCTGCGAAATGCAGCCATACATCCAAAGTGGACGCAAGGATGGATTTCACTCTAAAATATAGTCCCAAGTAGCATTTCACATAATTTTTTCTTACATTTCGCAAACGCAAATTTTGCACCCTCTTACTAATAAACTCCATGTCCACTCTCCACAGCACAAACTGGCGATGAAGCAAAAATAAGAAAGCTGCAATGATACTACAGGTACAATCTTGATCTCCACCTAGGAGGCAGAACTCAAAAGGAGCCAAGATCTAACCTTCTAACACACTTTTGGAAGTCAAAGTATGTTTTATTTCTGCAGTGGGTCACCAAAACATTCATCTGCTGTAGTCCAATTCTTTATAGTAGACAGTTTGGGCTAAACCAGCCTCTTCAAAGGTCTCTTGTTGCAAGCTTGACAAGTTAAGCAAGATGAAATAGTGGGTTTTGACTGCTCTTAATCCTAAGCTTTCAGCGGCACCTATTAACACATTTATTGGCTCCTCTAGCCTTTACTTCACTCTGGCAGCTGTTGAATTAAACCATGAAACCCTAGTTTCCGCTAAATAATTGCTACCGATATATTCATCAAATATTGTGCTTAGTAATTTTCCGAAGCAGGCCTAACCTGATACATAAAATGACATCACCCCAGTTCAAAATGGTGCCTTCGCTGATCTGGGCTTTGAGTATCTCTTTACCTCCAGATGGTTTGTGGCCTGTTTCACAGGGAGCAAATTCTAGCACAGCTGGACAAACAAGGCTTTAACAAAATATAAAGAATGATTCACTCCATTTATATAAAGATCTTTATTTGTTAGAATTAAATTTCCCCCCTCACTGATGCACCCCTTAATTCAGCTAGTGCATGTGGTGTGCAATAAAATTAATGCAATGAAATTAATATTGGCTTTACATGAACAATATTATTAACGTTTTTATTCGTAAAGGAATAAGTCACTCTGCACCCATAGGTTTACCACTCGCTGTGTAAGATATGTGTACATTTTCTCCTATCAGGAATTCACCAAACCTTTCTTGCTTACATGTGGAAACGTGCCAGTTTCAGGCGAAATAATGGAAGCATTTGTGAGTTGTTTCCCAGGCAACAATATACATGCCTATGTTCTAGCATGCCAAAAGAAACGCAAAGAGCAATTGCAATTTGACTTATTAAATCTATATAATATACTTACTTGTAGGGGCTTTCAGTCACTCATCTTCTTTCATTGGGCTATTGTTGCGTTGTCCACAGTTTAATTCCTTCAAGTGCAGCATGCAGAATGGGCAGTGGACCTTGTCAGCCAATGGCTAACTTAGCCGTGAGAGGTGACATTATCCTCTTTCACATGGAGCACATCCGACCACAAAGTAGTTTATTTACTTCAGTGTCAGGGACTACAATGGCAAGTGTGCCTTTTGAGACAAAAATAATTTGTATTTTGCTGTTAGCAATGTATTTTATGAAAGCAGTGAGGGCCCTGAACAGCAATGGCAATGTATGCTTTTTGAGACCCCAAAAATATTTTTCCTTTTAGAGGTGTTGTTTTGTTATACTAGCAAAAATCCAGAAGCTCGCACAATAATTAAGATTTTCAAAAGCATGCTAATACAAAACAAGCATTACAAAACCCAAAGATTGGCAGCTACGTCAGACCTTATTGACTTTGCCAGTGCTTGCTTCTTTTCTTTTCTACAAAGTAGAATTGTATTTCCCTTTGACGAAATGCCTAAGTCTACATCCCATCAATTTTGGAGATCCACTTTTCACCCTGGGAAGCTGTTACACATGCTCATGAGAGGAGTAAAATGCCGTCCATTTCCAGGTGATTACAAGTGAAAAATAGTTTGTGAATGCCCTCAAACCAGCGACAGCGCCTCCGCTATTGCGGTAGCGCGTCAACCCCCCTCGAAGCAGCCCAAAGAAAATAAAAATAAAACGATAATAAACAGTGGTTTACTATCGTTTTATTTTGTGTCACTGTCCCGGAGTCTTGTGGGCGGGCCTGGGGGATAACAGGCACCCACGGGAGTGGTATGCCCTGTTATCAGTGCACAATACAGTTTTGCCGGCTGTCTTAGGCCGGCCAAACCGTCCTGCGCACATTTCATGTTCTCAACACAGGCTGCATTACAGCCTACGTGGAGAACATGCCCATGCTCCCAGTATCTGTCTGAGCGCCGAACCACTGCACTCAGACCAATCAGAACACTGCACAGCAGCGTTGTGAATGGCTCAGGGGAGCCTGGGTGCTTTCTGCTTCCGGCTGGAGCAGAGCTAGGACAGGAGGGACGATGAGAAGAAACGGGCAGCAAGGAGGTAAATTCCATTTATGATTTTTTACTACCCCTCTGTGCACCCACTCCCTCACCCCTATCTAACCTCCAGCCGCCACTGACTCAAACACCTGGGTTTGTGGATGTTCTCAGACTTCCAAGCAATTCCTGCACTGAAATGTCCACTCCCCACCCACTGAAGATGATTTGTTTTTCATGGAAGCCTCCGTTAAGTAAAACCATGTATAACCTCAGATCAAACTTTTCTTTACGCGAAAAGTGGTTTTGTAAATGAATCTATTTGCACGTGCAAGTGTAACAAGCATTGGCATAGCCATTAGGTCTCGCCTTTTGGACCTTATAAGTGTTTAGCCATGCAACAGCTGATGTTGTTGCACCAAGGATATTGTGCTGCATAACTAAATACTTGTATGTTCTGAAAGGCGAGGCGTATTGGGTATGGCAATGGTTTATAGCATAACTATGTTTCTAAACATTACTACAAAGTAATGAATTGTGTGCTACTGAAAACTCTTGTTCTAGCTTTTTTGCTTAAAAAGCAAACGTGGAACAGCTTTACAATTAGTTTTAATGCTAAAGTAGCCTGAAGGCAAAAAATACAAAATGTACCTTCTGAGCAATGTGCAGTAATATTTTTTAAGCATACATAAAACACTCAATTAGAGCTTGGTAGTTTGGATTTTATTTTTGAGCTATTGGCATTGCTAATATGTCTTGTTTTTTGGCACCTTATAAGTGTGTAACCAAAGATATTGGCAATGGTTTGTGCAGGAATAACTGACAAAACTATATTCAATACACATGACAAATACATACATATATAAAATGCAGCTCTAAAACTAACCAATACATTCATCCACAGCTGTCATAATCCATACACAGTCATAGATTTCACTAAATAGACAAACAATGAACTACCAACTTGTTTATAAATCATTCTCATGTCGATATACACATACTGATCTGGAAGATAAGCCTTCAAACATATATTGTCTTGTATGGATCAAGATATGGCGCATGGCAGAAATTCCAATAGCCTAATATCATCGATGATATTAGGCTGTATTTTATATATTTACGTATTTGTCATGTTTGTGTATATCTTTTTTTAATATTGATAATAAAATATGTTTGTAGTGTTTCTAATAGTCATGTGTTGTTGATTTCTGGTAATCATGTAATATTGTATTTGTAAAGTAAAGAGACTGGTTGCCTGAGGGTTTACATTATTGTCATAAAATTAGTAGGATAAGAAGAATTCATTCACAATATAAAATTATATATTCATAGCAAAAATTCCTACAGAGTTCAATAGATTTTATTTATATATGATATATGTTGTATTACTCTTTTATATATTTGACCACAGTTGAGGTATAAATCAATTAACTAATAAACTTGAGTTGACTTGACTTGTACTAGTACAACATGTAGGTTTCATTGTCTCTAAGGCTATCCTAATAAACCTGTTCGCCACTTAACACTTGGGCGCTACTGTGACCTGGCAGCAGCTAATCCTGCTGCACTTTCAGTACAACCCCCCATTGTAACACTGCCCCATCACTTAGCCCCTTTTTTACTTGTCACCCTCCAGTTAAAGTGGACAGATTACAGCTCATTTGCTTAAAAATCCCTTCCTCTGCAGCACATTTCAACAACAGATTTATTAATGCATTATCCTTTGCGAAACACACTGAGGCTTTTTATGCATAGGCAAAAGAAACTGTGGCGGGTATGCCTGCAGATGGGTGGAAGTCGATTTAGGGAAGGCGAGTGGGTGGCAGATTAACAACAAAGCCGGGCTCCCTTTCAAATTAATCTAAAAAATAGGTTCACTCTATAGCTGCACAACGTGGAACCGGTTGTACACGATCAGCTTGTGCCCCTTTGTAAGCAAGGGACCTTTACACAAACTGACACCACAAGGCCTCACCTTGTACCACTCCAGCTGTGCCTGCAATGGGTGTCAATATCATGTGATTCGTGTAATTTGAGAGTGAATCAGAGAAGAATAGAAAGCCGGAGCAGGCCTCCAGTGCTCACATGCCTTGCTCCCCTCGTGTGCTTGATGAGACTGCTGGTGGGGCAGCACAGACAGACTCACTGCCTTGGAGGACAGGGGCGCGAGCGCCCTGACTATGTGGGAGCAAGTCCACCCACGCCAGGGGTTGCGTGCTCACTGAAGGAGAAGGAGCAACAGGGAAGTGGAACCACTGTCTCTGCTTAGAGGACACTTTCCTTTCAGGCCAAGCCACTCCTGCAGCCAGGGGAGGATCCGGTGTGGGAGAGAAATGGATATGCCGTACAAGACACCGGTGTCCATCCAAAGCCTCTGCTATAGTCCCCCGGAGCACCCCGCTATTTCACAGCGAGGACAGAAAATTCTGGGGCATAAAATATCAGAGGACATGTATGTGCGTGTGCGGCAACACAAGGCTGGAAAGGCAAAATTCGGAAAGGATGCCAAAAGGAGCAAAATAGGGTTGACGGGGAAAGGGGGGACACATAGGTGAAAAAGGGGACCATGAAGAAGCCACTGGGGGTTCGGTGGAGGCGTCTTCCCTACATGGAAACAGAAATAGAGAAAATGAATGTAGCAGAAATTGAACAAGGGAACTGGAAATCACCTAATAAACAAGTCCGGGAGTGGTGCGCTCGTGCTTGTGCCCGCCGCTGCACTCGGAAAACAGATGGCACACTACGCGTAACCGCAAGCCGTAGGCCGTGGGTGGCTACAATTGCTGGCAAAGGTGGGACATGCACCCGCCTTTGCCCAATTGCGTGCTGCATTCGCTCGCAACAACAAAAAAACAACACACGAACGAGTGTGTGAAAAGTATAGATTGATTTCAAGAGGTCCTTTTCCTAGAGTAGCGCATGCGTGCTGCCTAGGCTCGACCTGAAAACCTTGATATAATCTCGAGAGTGAGCCTATGCTATTGTCACAAATAAGCCCGCAGTTCAGCCAAACACTGTTTTGAAGATTACACATCTCACACTTGCATCGAGGGTAAGACCATTATCAACTCTAAATCATTTTTTACTGCTAAGCACCGAATAATGGATGTACGACGTTACAACGCGTACTTTTACAACGCGTGCTGTTACTACGCAACTTTTACAACGCAAGTCGTTACAACGACTTGCTTTGGGGGGCGCTGGATAGTAAATATTTTAATTTACTATTCCAACTCCAGTCCCCGTGGATAGTAGGGAAGGAGTTGGATAGTAAATTAAAATATTTACTATCCTGGAGCGCCCCCCCAGCGTAAAAGTTGCGTGGTAACAGTACCGCGTTGTAAAACCTTCGTTGTAAAGGTTGTTCCCCCCGAAGAATGCATTCATTTCTTGCACATCTCTTTATAGGCTTTAAACTCTGGTAAAAACACACCTGAGTTAGGGTCATCAAAAACATTTTCTGCCTGTAGATCTAGCTCTGGTGACTTCAACCTAGAGAAAAATATTTCTGTCAATAATGCCAAAGTGCTAGTGGATCCTACACGCTTCATACTTCTACCCTCTAATAATTCTCAATTTGACATTTTTGAGACCACTAAAAGTTATGGTTGTGGTAGCCCGCTGAGGTTGTGTAGGGAATCTTGCAAACCCAGTTCACAAGAAACAATGGGTCTGATATACGTACAGGCAGGACACAAATAACAGGTGCAAAGTACGCCCCGACTTTATGTGATATGTCTGTAATTTTATGATGCAACCTATAATAATAAGTCGCATTGCTCAGTTCCTATTATTACGGCATACAAGACAATCTTCCTAATGGAAATTTATTGGGCAGTTCACAATTTGCGACTGTCTGCATCTGACTGCAAATGTAGGGTTGCATGACTATAATAGATATTATTGTCTTTGAATTTGCATTCTTAAACGGGTCACCTGTTTTTTAAAGTGGCCACGCACATTAAAGGGATAGGTGCTGCTCTAAGAAAAATGTTTGCTAGTTGGGAAGCCATTGAGGGGAGCAGGCAGTGAGTGGTCCCACTGACAACCTTTGGAAAGCTATCCATTGGATAGCATCCCCTTTGTGAATCCGTAACAAGCCAACTCAGGGTCAGTAACTGATCAATGGTTAGCAACTGCAGTTTCGGTGATGTCATTCATGTATACCCTTCTAACTCAAACTATGAGAAAGACATCCCTTTCATGCCCCACCCATTTGGATTCAGACTGGGTTTCTAAAGCCCTTTATGAGCTGGAAAGACTTTTACCACTCGTTAAAGGGCTTTTGTACATTGTAAAAAGCCCATTAGCAGTCACAAATCCTGGGAATTTTTGGATCATTGGGTTTGCATCTACAAAAGGTATTGGCACTTGAGGCCCAATGTTATTTACCTGCTTTAAATCACTTCATGCTACCCAGCGTGGACTTAATGGGGACTGTCTCGGACACTGAAGAGAAGAGTAGGTAAAATAGGAATATACAGTGACCAAATGTTCATTGTCTCCTTTTGGCCTGAAATGTTGACCCATTCAGAAAGTCATACTGGAGATCCATTTCCATCTTATAGGGCAGCCCTGCTCCCTTTAGAATATTTTTAGTGGATTTGAGGCCGTGGGTCGCACATTTCTTTTTCCAAGCTTCCTTTTGATATCCACCCTCTCTCCCTAACGGCCACATTGCGATGCAGGGCGCGCTACGAAATTAATTTTATTAATTTAATTGTTTACTTACCTGCAATCATCCATATTCCGGTGTTTATCACCCCCACCCTGCCCCTCCCCCGCCCCGCCTGTCTGCCCCACCGCAACTCCCTTCACGGGCCGCGGCTGGAAACGACTGCTTAGAGAAGACTAACAGGGTATTTAGCACCAATAATACTCACCCACATCTAAGGGGTGCCATGGACACAAATACGAGTAGCACTATCATATATGCAGGTTGTGAGTTAGGCAAACAATGTACATTTTGTTCAACCAGTTGTACATATCGCCCTACATGGGACAGGGAGTCAATTAATGTAACAGTGATTGTCTGTCATGTGCTCTTTGTGGGTAGTGGTGCAATGTCATACATTAGGACCGGGGTTAGATCTTCAGGTGTTTTTGTCGCTGCACCTTGCACCACAGCTCCATTATAAATATTACTGACATCAATACAAAAACAACCATGCAATATATGTATGTGAGCTGCTCTGTGTGCTGTTAAATGTTTTAATGTAACATGTTTTGGTTCCCATAGTTTTGGGAGTACTGTGATATCCATCTATTCGTGATTAATATAAGGTAGTTTTCCAAATGTTACCTGTTGCTTGTGTTTGATATTTTGTGGTGTTGGTGATTTTAGTGAAGAGGTAGCTAACAGCAAGGCTTATCATTGGTATATAGATCAATGGAATATATTGTTTATACTGATTTTTGATTGATGTTTGACTTTTGTGTGGGAACAATACAAACCTGACACTCCATAGAGAGGATAACTTTCTCTTTGTTACAGCAAACATTGCATGAACCCCACTTACTATGTTATCAGCCCTTTGACATGAGCAAAGGGCAGGGGAGCAGGGAAACTGGTGTTGTGGGATCCCTCCTACATCCCATAAACGTGAGATACGTTTTTAAAAATAAAAAAAACAAAGTTTGGTGATGTACGAACTGCTTACAAAGGATGTCGTTTTCTGTAAATGTAGATAGACCACCATACGAGTTATTGAGAAAATGATTAGACACATAAAAGCAATATTTTAATCGCCCTATGATTTACACTATGGCAATTGTAGTTTTGCCAAAGTGTGAGAGATGACGCCTAAAATAATTGAAAGTTGAAATAAAACATTTTGGTGATGGTTTAGATAATTTTGTATTTAACTAATAGAAAACCAAGAAATGGCCAATTAATTTTGAGCAGACTTTTAGATTAAATTTGAAAATTAGATGGTTTTCGGGCTGTGTGTGTGAGGGTGTCAATGTGTCTGCTTAACATGGTTGTTGGGAATGTGAATTGTTTGTGTATACTACTGAAGTGCATGACATTCATCAGGTTGATGCGTTAAATGAGGCAGTAAAATGTTGGTTTGTAATCTAGTACATTGCAAAATGCAATGTACATCTTGCAGTTATTATGTTACATTGTATTATGTTATAATAAGTTGCTGTTCATCATCGTGACACGTTATCTGTAAGGGATTTCTTGCCATACATTCAGTTAAAACTATTTTCCTCGTTTCAGTCAGAGAGTATCAGGGCTGGACTGGGAACGCAAACTGGCCTTGGCAATGAAGTCTGACAGGCTGCGCGTGTGGGGGGTGCTGGGAAGAAAAACTGTTGCTGCTTTTGGTACAGGGGTGCGATATAGCAGCACTGCTGCAAAACCGGCTCCCTGTACCAAAAAAAATGGCCCCCACCAGTCCAAAATCAGACCCCACCTTTCCGGGCCACCAGGAAAATGCCTGGTGCCCACTACGGCCAGTCCGGCCCTGGAGATTATCCATTTATCCCCCTCACGCATGGCTCCGAATCTTTAGAGGAAGGGTTATGTTTTTTCAAACAATGTCCCCCGTCAAAAAACATACACGAGTCAATGAAAATGCAAGAGTAGGCTACTTAAATGTGTTTTTACAACATTTCTTATGCAGTCTCAGAGCATACCCATGCAGAGTTGTTGAAGGCAGTCGCTGAACCATGTAACTCTTGTTTTTGCTTCAAGTAACTGCAGATTTGTGTCTGTTCGTATTTTGATAACAGGAGCTTGCAAAGCAGGGTGAAAATGTGTACAGTTTACGGACTGGTCTGGTTGCTTGATGACTCGGCATGGTCTCCGTTCACTATTTCTACCTTGCAGTAGTGAATCTCTCTAATGCAGGATGTTTTTGTTGGTTTCACCCCAGCTCTCCCAGCACTGTCAAATCACAGAATAGGTCTGGATTCTAAGCAATGATGCTGTAAGCTTTGCATGCCTCCATGCCTATTCTCCCAAACTGTCCATGGGATGGACTCTCTTAAGAGCCTATCACTTTTTATCTCTCATTTATCCTCTGTGAACAGTGTAGTCATTCTATGTTACTCTTGTGGCCCTTGGTGATGGATCGATGCCAGAGGCCCTAATTCAAGCAAGGGATATGTCTGTCGGCAGCTGTATAGAGGAGAACAACCATGACTGAGATACATTGGGGCCATCCCACTCTGGGCTCTGGTACCACTTCACCTGCTGAAATAATGGTGGTAGAGCCTGTCCTTGTGGTACCCTTCAGTGCAGGCCAAGCTTTCACCCATTGCCCCCTCTTCTCCAAAAGTCTTCTGTGTAGCACTCCTCGCCCCTTGAGTTTCCGGAGTAGGGAAAGAGCTCTTCAAACAACTGGAATTTTCATTGGGGAGCTATGGTCATGGTGTGGGCTTTGAGTGAGTTCAGGAAGAGTTGGGAGTGAAAAGGACTGAATCAGTGCATACTGTGGTATGGTTATCAGTAAGCTTGTGTTCTTTTAATGCTATTTGAGGTGGGGTGCCTCCTTCATGTTGCAGAGTTTTTAAGCGTGTTCAATGAGTGCAGGGAGAGCCTGGTTGTCATGTAGTTGTGATGTGCTTCAATTTTTTTACACCGTATCTCGAAGAGTGGCATAGCAAGGATGCCATGGGTCCTAAAGCAGGGGTGACTCCTCCGCTAGGGCGGAGGAGCGTTGCCGCACTGCTTTCTCGCAGTGCGAGAAGCAGAAACATAAAATGGTAATAACTGGAAGTTATTACCATTTTATGTTTAGTTGCGGGTAGGAGGGTGGGCAGGGCTGCTGTGCAAGCAGGGGAGGAGTGGTGTGCCCAGTCCTGAGGGTGCAGTGACTGTTTGGTCGGCCCTCTGGGGCTGCCCAAACCAGTCATGCTCACTCTGCCCTTTCTCCAAGCAGGCTGCAATGCAGCCTGCATGGAGAACATGGCCTTCCGGTAAGCCCCTGGCTGGGCAGCGTCCCCACCAATCACAACACTGCCATTGCAGCATTGTGATTGACTTAGGGTAGGGGATGGGCGGGAGGCTGCTTGCTTCCTGTTCCTGCCGCAGAGGTAGTTAAAAAAATGTATTTATATTAAATTAAACCCCCGTTCCCGCATGACCCCCGTCCCCTCCCCGCGTGGCCCCCCGTCCCCCTCCCGGCATGACCCCCCGTCCCCCTCCCCGTGCGACCCTCCATGTCCCCACTTGTGAACCATGCCGGCCTAGACAGTCTTAAATCAAGCAAAGGAAATTGACTGCCCCTTGCTTTTGGAAAGGAAAAGACAGACTCATTTGCAGTACAGCAGGTTCCTCACACCCATGGTCTCTGATGCAGCCCACCAATGATTGGGAGAATGATTGGAACTCCCATTACAAACAATCTGGCTATTCCCATTGCAGTGGTGATGCTCTTTTCAGCTAATTGAAATGATACTCCCATGATTATTGATGATTGAATCATGGAAGCATCATTTCAATGAGCTGAACAGAGCATACGTCCTTTCCACTTTTCAAAGCAAAGACCAGCAGCATGTTTCAGCAAGGAATGCTTGTGAGTGGGACGAAAACTCTCATAGATAAACGCTATACACAGAATACATTGGTGTCGCTTTCCTTTGGGAGGAATGTGCGTAGAGGTGAAGAGAGGGCGAGCGCGAGATTCACCGAGACCTGAGAGCCATAACAGAGTGTTGATGACCTTACATATATGTACCAAAGCAAATTACGAGACGGTGTGGCGCAGCGGCCAGAGCTGCTGACTCTGGAATTTGGGATCGGGGTGCGAGTCTCAGCATTGGCGTAACATCCTGTGATTCTGGGAAAATCACTTAATCTTCCCGTGCCCATGGACAACGCCTGGATACCCTCAGGGGTGATAAGCCACGCTATATAAATCTATAAACTTTAATTAACATCATGAGGTCACTCACAAATGACATCACTGATTATACCCTGAATCAACAGGTCATCGGTCATACCAAAAGGAGAAAATGAACTTAAAAGTACAATTCTTTTGTTGTCTTTTCTGTTTTTTTGCTATACATTTCATGTATATTACAATTTACTCTTTAATTTCAAGACCCTATATCTTCCGTGTTTCACATTGTTTTTTCTTGAATAAACATATCTCCTTTTTATGAGTTCAGAGAGCGATAGTGTTCTCTGAATTCATATATTTCTATAGGGGATGGAAAGCACTGCTCCTGAATCTTAGGCCCCAATCCCTCTCTCTGCCACCTGTGAGTGCACCTTCACCTAGTGTCTGTCTCCACCTCTGTGCCCTGTGCGTGCTGTCATTTCTCCTCACATTTTCAGATAAGGTACATTTCCTTCTCCTCCTCTACCAGCCGCCCAGTTCCTATGCAGTTATTCAGCAATAAACTCCTGTTTGGATGCAGGTGACATACGATGCATTTTTCTCCTAATTGCTGTTTAATGTTAAGACTCGTTTTCAATCATTTTTATATAAATTCCAATTTTCATGTTTTACTAGCTGGAAACTTTGTTTTATGTAACAATGCAAGACATTGAACTCAGGAAATGCCATTTTCCCCACTTTTTACCCATAGACTAGAGTTCACTTAAAAGGCGTTAGCCAACCCTGCAAAAGTATTCTCCACGATACATTTATGCAAAATATTACAAGGTAAGTAGCATGGTGGATACATGCCATACAGAGTTTACATTAGAAAAATTCTAGGGTAGATCCTTAGCACCCGCGCCCTCCGGCTTTTGAACATAGTGCGCTTATAGCTTTACTGGGTCGAGAACCATCAGGTGTACAGAAAATATCTAAACCGTAAAAAGACTTCTTGGGACATACTAGCCAGTAGTGATAAAATCTTCCTGGCATCCGCATCCTAATCTGGCGAGCACCAGTGGCGTAACAAAACATGAGGCCGCCCCCCTGCAAAGTACATGGGCGGCCCCCTCCAAACTCACCCAGGAGCTCTTAGGCCAGGGTACCTTGCTGAGGGTGCCCCTGGAGCTCAGGCCTCCCCCACCCTGCAGGGACCTTTGCTATGCCACTGGGGAGCACCGGCTCTCATTTATAGGGAGGGAACTTATTTCTCAGTCTTCGACCGACAGCAAGAGGCAGAAAGGCATAAACAGCAGAAAGAAGAGGTGAAGAGAAACATAGTACAAAAGAGATAATATAGGGATGCAAATAAACCTAGAGAGCGAGATTAAGAGACCAGAAGTATAGGGTGATGTGAGATTAATGCATGAGGTGGAATCATATCTTAGCAAATTTTGTGTTCAGCAACCTTTGCATGTGGCATTTCCAGAAGAAGTCTCATAAGTAAATCTTTACCCCTCATCTTATTTTATTTATTTATGTATCCTCTCTCTCTCTTTAGTCTATCTTCTCGGGAAGGAGAATGGGCCTGCGGATTATTTGAGCGGGGTGTTCCCCATGTCTGTGACCATGTGTCCGTCTCCCCTTCTCTTTCAGCAGGTTCTCTTCAGTTTCGGCCTTCCTTGGCTGGATCTCTTTGATTTGGAGGGGACGGCCATTTCCCCCCATTTTCGCAGCCTGAATCCCTCGAGGGTGGCCTAGGTGATAGAAGCTTTCTCCATCCCTTAGTCCCAGTGACTCCTGTTTGCCTTTCTCCCATTTCCCTTGATTTCCCGGGTCCTCTGGAAAATTGGGGCAGAGGTTCTGCTTGTGGTTCCGGAATTTTCTTGGAGACTGTTGTTTCCCCTTCGTCTGGTTTTGGCGGTATGTTCCCATTGGAGGATTCCCGTACACCCATCTCCCCTGATTGCTCCCCTTCTCAGCACGTCCTCTTTCCTACGCCTTCTGCTGTGGTTATGGCACTTGAGAGGTTGACCTTGTTGGCTCAGGGTTGCAAATCCCAACCATCCTAGGTAACATATCCACAGGACAGGAGCAGTGGACTAATTTATAATGATACCCATCCCACAGAATGTGATGAGAGGGCCGGAGGCTCCAGTAGCTCATGGATGTTATTAGTCCCTAGGTCAATAGGGTACCTGAAGGGTGCCCCCAGGGCCAGACTGGGAACAGCAACCAGCCCTGGCAGATTGCTGCTCGACTGGCCCTGGTAGCCGGGGGAGGGGGGGGGCGAGGGGGGGCTAACAAAAAGCACCGCTTCCGCTTTTGTTATGGGGGCTGACATTGCAGCACGGCCCACCGGGGAAATGCCTGGTGCCCGCTACAGCCAGTCCGGCCCTGGTGCCCACCATACCTAAGTGATACAGAGGCAGCAGATACCTGCGTTACACCATGGGCGTCCACAGGGGGGGCAAGGAGGGGCACTTGCCCCCCCCCCCCGAGCACCTCTCCTTGCCCCCCCTGCGCACGCCCATGTGCACAAATGCATCTTGGAGGGAGGCCTGACGCCGGGGCTCATCCTCAGGCAGGACATCATCCAACCGTCCGCCTTAATTTTAAGCATTGCAGGGAACAGAGCTGTTCCCTGCAAAAGGCCTCAGCTCCCTGATGGGGCCACCTCGCACTCCCCTGTGCACAAGAGCAGCCCCACCCGGACCATTATCATTCTATGTGGGGCTGATTGCCACATGCAGAATGGCAATGGGTCAGTCTGGGCTGGCACAGAACGTGGTGGTCTCCCCAGCCTTGGTCCAGGGCAGGGCATTCTGTCACATGGAAGTGCAAAAACGCCCATGCTGGTGCTAGGTGAGAATCCAGTTAGCCAAAGGAAGACGGTGAAAGAAGTTCAAAGGAAGGGATTATAGTTATAGTATAGTTGCCATGGTTGCTGCTTTTTTATTTTATGCAACTAACAACCATAGACAAAGCCAATAGTTCTGACTTGTTGTAGGTGTAACGTTACTTGTTCCAAGTGTAACGTTACTTGTTCCAAGTGTAACGTTACTTGTTCCAAGTGTAACGTTACTTGTTGTGTTATATATCTGGATGCAATGACAGAGGCAACAAAAATACCAGTCGGGCGGCACATTAAATTAAGCACAGATTTTTAGCTTTTGTGTTTTAAGCCACGCATTTTATTACATCAAACATCCTTTTGGAGAGACTCCCCCTAGTTTTTTCATCCCACTTAACGCTCTGGAAACAACACCATGTCAGTCGCCCCACGTCAAGGCACTGTGCATCATGCATGACTCATGCCTTCCACTTTTTCAGATTGCCTATGTGCAGGGGCATAGTGAACCCTGCTCCACCCCACCCCTTGCTTTAGGAACTACAGCAAGGGTGGAGTTCTTGATAGGTCTCATCATTAACGTGAAAAGGTGAGTGAATAAGTAAGAGAAGGGATGGGTGGATGGATGGCTGGATAGATGAGTGAAATGATAGATGGATGGATGGATGGATGAGTGAAAGGGTGGATGACGGGCAAGTGAATGGGTGGATGGATGAGTGAAATGATTGATGGATTGATGAATTGATAAGTGAAAGGGTGGATTGATGAATTGGTAAGTGAAAGGGTGAATGGATGGACGGATGAGTGAAAGGGTGGATGTAAGGCTGGATGAGTGAGTGAAAGGGTGGGTAGATGGACAAAAGGATGGATCAATGAGTGAAGGAGTGAAAGGGTGGATGGATGAGTGAAAGGATAGATGAATGATAGGTTCAATGGATGGATTCATGAGTGGATGAGTAGATGGATGGGTGGTTGGATGGATGGCTAAGTGAAAGGGGAATTGAAAGAGGAAGGGGGATGATAAATGGATGACTGAACGAGTGAATGGCTGGATGGATGAGTTAATGGATGGATGGGTGGAAGAGTGGATGGATGAGTGTATGGATGGATAGGATGAAAGGGTAGATGGATGGATGATGGATGAGTAAAAGAGTGGATTGAGGGATAGATAAGTGAAATGATGAATGGAAGGAAACGTGATGGATAGGTTTGTAAATGGATGAATATGGACATTGTTGGGCACACAGATGGAAGGACAGAATGAAAGGGTGAAAGACTGAATGATGGATGAAAGTATGATTACACACTGTAAGCCCCATTATCTTAAGCAACATTTCCTATACATTGACTTTTCCATTTATATGAGTGATTGTCTCTTTATAATATGTGTGTGTTGTAACACACTCCAAAACTCTGCCCCACATACTTGGGATGAGTAGCACTATAGAAGAAATTAAATACACATGAGAGAGGGTCTATGTGAAGATGAGGGGCGCCATTGGAGGGTGGTATCAAGGCCAGACTGGCCGGACCGGGCATCAGGTGTTTTCTCTGGGAGCTGGAAAGGTGGGGGCGGTTTTGTTACCACAAAAAGACCTGCACATTTGCTTAAAGCTGCACGTATACTGACAAACCATGAAGTGCACAATTGTCTCAACCTAATATAAACGTATTTTCACTTGTACTTTAGTGGTTGTCTATTTACTTACTTACATCAGAGAATGTTGCGCAATAGTATATGTCTGTAAACCTTACCTTTTATCCTGAATTTTCACCCTTTGTCCTGAATTTATGTCGCGAATTTTGACCCTTTGTCCTGAATTTTTACACTCACTGTCCTTTATTTGCACCCATGCCAGTTGGCTTGTTAATCTGCCCCGATGCGTTCAGCTTTTGGGATGCCAGTGGGGTAATTTTAGGGTTCAGGGCCGGTATGGGTTTTGGGGTGGCAGTGATAATTTTAGGGTTCAAGGTGGGTATGGGTTTTGAGGTGCCAGGGATAATTTTAGGGTTTTGGGCAGGTATGGGTTTTGGGGTGCCAGGGGAAATGTTAGGGTTCGGGTGGATATGGGTTTTGGGTGCCGGGGTAATTTTAGGGTTCAGGGTGGATATGGGTTTTGGGTTGCAAGGGGGGACATTTTAGGGTTCAGGGCGGGTATGGGTTTTGGGGTGCCAGGGGGACAATTTTAGGGATCAGGGAATGTATAAGGGGCCAGGGGGGTAATATTAGGGTTCATCTAATTGTTGTCCAGTTTCAAATGCAGAATTCATCACTTTTTTTTTCTCAGCTTGGCCTGAGCATTACCTGATCCTGATTGTCTCCCATTTTAGCCCCGCCCCTATTGATTAACATTAGCCACGCCCCTTTGTATGTCAGGTTAGCCCCCCCCCCCCCGGAAAAATGACTGCGGCTGCCCATGCGTTACACCTCTGCCGCAGGGCAAACCCTGCACTCGTTCCACACCACACTTACTCAGCGGACCATGGCTTGACTATAGACAACCCCTCAAAGAGTCCCACCTCGTGGCCAAACCCACACCTCACCTAGACAAGTTGTGGCACAAAGCGTTAAGTGTCCAAGTAATGGTCGAGGGTCCTCCACAAAAAATCATGATATCTCAAAACAAAGAGATGTATGGTGGAGGTGGTGGTGCAGGGGGGGGAAATAGACAAACATAAGCCACCGAGGAAGGGGTGGGTTATACATAGATCAGATAAGGGGAGTGAGAGAGAGGGGGATATGGTGCAGTCGATACCATCAGGTATTCACAGTTCAATGCTTTGAATGCTCGAGTCGTGGCATCTTTTCTCTCTCTTTCCCAAGGCTTAATGCCCCATAAATCCAGCAGGTCTGATCTCTTCCATTCCTTGCAAATTGCAGGACATTACCGTGAGAAGAAGCTATCACCTTCGCGTCGACCGAGTTACCAGCGCGGGGTCACGTGCCGCCCTGATTTGTATGGAAAGAATACAGACCCTGCGTACATTTGATTAGCTGAAAAAACCCATAAACAGCCCCTCTGCAAAACAGAGGCCATTTATGAGAGGTGTAGAGGCAAGTTAATTGAAAAACAGGTTATACGGCTTCCTTACTCAATACATCAGATAGGGAAGCATAGAGAGAGAGACGAAGAGAGAGCTGGTGACTGTGGGCAGGGGGCGGGTGGAATCTGCGGGTGAGATAGGGAGCGAGAATGATGAGGCGACTTAGCTTGGGACCTTATAGGGAGAGATTAAGAGAAAGATACGGATGAAGAGAAAGAGACCAATGAAAAGAGAGGTGAGGGGATTTCGTGGAAAGATAAGTGAGAAGAGTATATTTGTTGTGCTTTATTCTATTTAAAGGCAAGCAGGTAGATTATCAGAAGCCTTAACGTTCTGAACAGCAGTGACATATTGGCACATCTCACCATCTACTATCAAGAGGATTCAGTAAATTAAATGACTGCCTTTGGAATCTGCTGCAGGTCACAAGTTTAAAGACCGACTCAGCCTCCAACCCTCCAACCTGGTAAAATTGAAGTAATAACATTGAGTAGTTTAACCCAAGTTAAAATGGCAGAAAGGCAATTTGTGGCGCTATATGCAGCAAAGATTAATTATTTGAAAGGCCCTGCATTAACAAGTACTGGTAAAGCCAATAAGTCTCGCCTTTAGGACCCATTGGTTTTCTCTATTTTCTTAGGTGTGCTGTACACAGCATCCCCGATTCTCGCAGCAGGGCTATATAAAAAAAAGCCTATTGCGTCATTTAGAAAGTGCACGCAACACTCATGCGCAAGCATAGGAAAGGGTGTGGCTGCTTATTTCTTTCTTTTTAGTTGTTGATCCAACCTGTATCAGCAAATACTAAAAAATGTACAAGAGGTGTGAGGGCTGAAGCAACATGGGATTTCTGGAAGCAACGTGGAGGACAGGGCTGGGGGGAAGCAACTTGGAGGGAACAAATAGGCAAAATAGAAAGCAAAGTGATGGCGAGCATGGGTTTGGACAGCGGATTTCTCCGTTGGACCAAGTTGCTTTTTGCAAACCCGGTAGCTCAAGTGAAAACAGACCGCATTGTATCCCACAGCTACGCAGTGGGACGAGGTACCAGGAAGGGTTGTCCACTGTAACCAATGCGGTTTTCGATGGCACTAGACATTTTGGCTAATGTCCTGTGACCGGGCATACATGACCATGGTTTTAGGATTAATGGGGTCCATCTATTTGTCCCTAAATGCAGATTATAAGTTACTGTAACCAAAGGGGGCAGCGTCCAATGTCCAGCGGGCGATTGGAGCACTGGAGCACTTTGTGAAACTGTCGGGACTGAGGGTCAACTCAGGGCCGGCCTACGGCATGTGCAAGCTGTGCACCTGCACAGGGCCGCCAAACCCCAGGGGCCGCCACGCCAATATATATCCTTAGATACATATTTGCGTGGCGGCCCCTGGCAGGGATTTGGCGGCCTTGGGCCCCCTACCTACACTCCCTGCTCAGGGCCTCCGTGAGCCTAGAGCCGGCCCTGGTCAACTGAGAGGAGTCCTGTGCCTTTCTTCTTGAGAGTAATGCCGGGAGCCCGCAAGCCCACTTCTTTGGGGCATTCACTGAGGTGGGCATCAGACACAATAAGATATCCGGGCATCCAAATCATTCATACGCCGCAACAGCTACATGTTGTAACAGCTGTGGCTTCACTATGATCTGTAGTTGGATTCTGGCTGATGCTGCATCAGCCAGAATCCAACTACAGATCAAGATAAGAAGGGTGCGTTGATTCCAGGCAGTCAGTCACATGAAGCAAGCAACCCAGAGAAATGCAGCTGCCTGCAAGCATCTTTTCTGACCAGACCTGCACCCCCGTATAAGAATAAATCCCACGTTCACACAGGAGTTGGTCATGGTCAGGGTCTGGGTTTTGTTTGATGGATGAGGCACACTCGCTCCCAAACAAAAAGCAGCGTTGGTTGGTTTGGCATGGGTGGACCCGCCACCCACTGCACGGGCGGCATATTCATGATCATACTTAACTAAATTAACTTCTTTAAATCAATACTCTGTGTTACTGTTTTGTTGTAAAACTTAAGTTACCACCAGGTTTGTTCGTGGTGGGCCGGGCGGCCAGCCACAGTGACTGCAGTGCACTGTCTTTTAGGCTGCTGCACAGCAGTTTAACTGATTAGGCCTGCCAGGCCCTGCCTCAAGTCACCTGCAAATAAGTCTGAGAACCGAAGGAGGCATTCTCAAACAGTAGAACATCTTGAATAGATATTTTTTGGAGACTGTAAAAGATGCTAGACTCTGTAAAGTAATTTTTTTTCTCTACACTAGAGATCCCCTTGAAGGATTAGCTTGTAGGGTTAGGGTGGCAACACCCATACTCACCAGCTAGGCAGACACATGGTTACCCCTTCTTTTGTAGTAGGAATGGCAGATGGGTGAACAGAGGAGTGATTGGATGACCTGATATAGCTGAGAAAATTGGTGTTTTTGAAAGTTTGTGATGAGTGAAAAATTAATTGTGTGATTTACTTATTACATTATTTGTTTTGTATCACATTGGTTTTGTTGCCCAGCAGCCCTTTCGCTTGTATGTTGTAGGTCCCCTAGAGAAGCCTTCCAATCAATAGGCTGACTCTGAGGTAATTCTTAATGGCCTATTGCCTTTAACCCTTGTGACGGGTCGTCACTAAACAACACCAAAATGTATATATTTTTGTTTCCAGATAATATTTTTTGAAATTTGGTGAAGGTTGCTCAAGTTGGCATAATATGTGTTGATTGATATTGTATTCAGTAACCAAAAACAATTTTTATCAGTTGACCTTTGAGAATGTGACAACAGGTCATCTACAGTGCGCTTTGAGGGAGGTAAAGCCGCCATCGTACCTTAATTGCTCTTTCTGCTCCTACTTTTCTTTCCAGCCAATCACACATTACTGCATATGTAACATGATTGCAGCCAAGGTAAAGGGTCATATGTTTGAGGGGCCCATTGTATGTAGTGTGCCTGTCTTCTACTATGCAGGTAAGATATAGGGGACATTTTTGTGGCTTACATTAAGAACCCGTGACATCATTGGTACTCTAATGACACCGAATGAGAGAAACAGTAAACCCTACACTTCCTAGGTTAGTGCTCTTCACTTATACGTCCTCCAGTCTATCCATTGATCCTCCCACCCTTCCATCCATCCATTCTTTGATCGATTACCCCATCCTTTTATAATTTCAACAATCCATTAACATTCCTTTCATCCATCGGTTCACTTATTTATCAATCCTTTCACTGACCAATCCATCCTTTCAACCATCTATCTATCCATCCTTTCATCATTCAGTCAATTCAATGGCCATCCTTTCACACTTCCATCCATTTATGCTGAGAGACTTTGTTCCAACCTTCCATCCAACCTTTTGTTAATTGATCCTTTCACCCATCTGTTCAAACTTTCTTCCTTTTCACCATTTATGATTGCACCCTTCTTTGTTGTTTTCACCCTTCCTTCCACTTCTTCTTTCACCTTTCCTTCCTTCCATATTTCCTTCATTCCATATTTCTTTCCTTGTTTCCTTCCTTTCATCATTCATTTCACCTTTCACACATAGTTTTCACCCTTCCTTTCACTTCTCCTTTCCCCTTTCCTTCCTTCCGTTCATAGTTCTTTCCTTGTTCCCTTCCTTTCACCATTCATTTAACCCTACACGCTCTCCTCCTTACCAGTTTCTAGCTACCGTATTTTTTCTTTTCTCAAACAATTTTTTTCACTCTTATCTCCCCCCCTTCCCCCCCACTTACTTTGGTTTCCTGGTCATTTTTTTCTTGTTACAATTAGATTTTCATAATTTCTTTTTCTCTCTCCTTTCTTGAACTTTGCTCTTTTAACATCTCTTGACCTCCACCTTTCAGCCATGCTCTTACCAGATCCTTTTGCGAGCCTTAGTCTGCAAGCCTGCAGACATACGAGACCAGATATAAAACGAATCAATATTTAGTGGGACCCAGATTACAAGGATATTGAGTTCAGTGGCTACCCTGACTTAAACTGCAAAAGAAATTGCACGAGAATAAAATCCCTCCCACCAGTAGATAAATGTTGTATTTGATTAAAACATAAAATCCAGCAGTTGACTGGTCAAGATTTGCTGCTCTATATTGCAGTTATGATCCGTTTGGACCACCCTCCCCACCCCCACACAGGAGGTAGCTCCACTTTTAATTCTCCAGCACTGTCTCTTGTCCCTCTTTTAGCTTGGCCATCAGTGGCGTAACGAAACTTGAGGGAACCCCCCTGCAAAGTACATAGAGGGGTCCCCCTCTGGGCTCACTTGGAAGCTCTCAGACCAGGGTACTGTTGTGAGGGGGGACCCTTGGAGCTTGAGGGCCCACCCCGCACTGCAGGGGCTGTTCAGACCCTTTTTATGCCACTGTTGACCATAGTTAGATACAGGAGTGATTGAACTTCATGGGTCAGGAAGGTGGGTAAGATGAGTTATTTTAAGTAAGGTTAACACTCCTAACTATCCTTCTTTGGTATTCCTCGAGTATAACCTTCAACAATATTAACCTGTGAGTACATCTGTTTACGTTCAGGTCTTTAGCTTTATGTGTATCCTTTTTTTAAATTTTATAACCGCTTGTTACTTTATATCCACATTCTCTCATTTGCACAGATCCATCCTTTGGTTACAAAAGTGTTGCAGAAATTTTAAAAATATGTTCTTCGTTTATGATTGAACTTGAGTGTGGTGGGCCAATACAAGGCTGGTAAGTAATGTGAACCACACACACTAGTCATTGAGGCGTGAGGGGAGTGATTAATCGCTGGCTTAATTATTTATTTTCCACATAATTCTGAACTCCACACTTTTACCACTTCTAACCACTGTACATAACATGTTGTACTATTATCAAATTAATATGTAGTCAGTGTAACCACCATAAGCATGTGATCTCATCTCGTGCTGACCACAGCATGTTTCAGTGCCAAGCCTTCATCTCACTAAGCCATGGTTCCAGCTTTTAGTTAAAATGAGACACAGTTTGTGAAATGACACACAAATTAACTTGCACGCTTCAACACTTTCATGGAAAGAGCTAACCATTGGTCAGAAGGTGCAGTGGCTCCGAGGCCCAGGAGTGTGAGGGCTACCGCGCCGTAGTAATGGTTGACTTTTACTACCCAACTACGGTGTAGGTTTGCCTTGCTACCATTGCCGTGCATTGTATCCTTGGTCACTGTTCACTTTAGTAATGAAGATTAGAGTATGAGGTGTGTGAGTGTTTGCGAGTGTGAGATAGAGTGTGTCACAGAGAGAGATAGGCCAGGAGTGTCCACTGCACCTGTGGACTTTCTACTGTATCTATGCTTCAATTGTAGTTCTAACATCTCTACAACTGAACTGTCTTCAGGGACTTTGCGATGATGTTTATAATGGAAGAAGGTGGAGAGAGATAGATATGGATGGAGAGGGAAAGGGAAAAAAGACATAGGAGGAGGAAGAAAGGGGCGGAAAGAAACCAGGAACAAGGAGAAGAGCTTTTCTTGAGATGTGTCCGATACATCATCTCCCAGAACAGTTAAATAATCCATTTTCCTTCGTGGAATTATAGCAACATTTTCATTTGACCTTTTGTTTAATGGACTTCTGTTAATTATAATTTTGTTGAAATGTTCTCATCTGCAAAAAGTAATGATGGATGATGCGTGAGTGCCTGGCCTGAATATGAGGTATATAAAATGAAAGACCTACGAGTCACCTCCTGAATCATGACCCCGCGTTCTACGGGGCATAGTTCTGCGAATGTTCTCGTTCTGGAGAGCTGCAGACATTGTCACATTTCCCACCAATGAAAGGGATATTGTAATGTTTGTTTATCTGGCAAGAGAAAGATATTTAAAAAAGAGCTTCTCTACATAGCAGTAGAACCACAT
Source organism: Lissotriton helveticus (assembly GCF_964261635.1). Classification (NCBI taxonomy): domain Eukaryota; kingdom Metazoa; phylum Chordata; class Amphibia; order Caudata; family Salamandridae; genus Lissotriton; species Lissotriton helveticus. Next base: position 1,614,579,553 of record NC_136057.1, read on the forward strand.
ACAAAAGGTCATATACAGTTTGGGGGTAACATGCATTTTTAGGTCGAGCCTGGGCTGCGCATGCACTGCTCTGCAAGGGGAAACATCCATAACAACGCGGGCATTACCCCACACTGCTATTACAACGCAAGTCGTTACAACGACTTGTGCTGGAGGGTGCTGTAGGATAGGGAATAGTTTAATTTTCTATCCAACACCTTCCCTACTGTCAACGTGGGCTGGAGTTGGAATAGAAAATTAAACTATTCCACTATCCAGCGCCCCCCAACGCAAGTCGTTGTAACGAATTGCGTTGTAAAAACTGCGTTGCAATGGCATGCGGGTACAAGCCCGTGTTGTAATGCCGTACAACCCTCTGCAAGCAATGCTGTATTAAGGTTTGCACATGAAGCTCTGCCCACTCTCCGCCCAGTTTTTTCATTAGCTTGTGTCATTGTCCGTTGTAAACTGTGGCTTTTCATTAGTAAATAGGCTTAATAATCCCTCCTTAGTACCACCTTGTCTCATTTTGAAACCTCCCATAGTGACACCCCCTGGTACGTGTGTTGTTACTCGGGAGGCTTTAATTACAGCCTCCCAGAATTATTTTCTCAAAGAGCTTTGTCCTGCCTGTTCTTGCCGGCAGGAAAAGGCAGGACACGCTCTCTCCTAATGCATTTTCAATGCAATAGCTCTCGAATGTGCGAGAGTTCAAGCTACTGGCATTGTAAATGACAATGCCTTTTATTTATCTGTTTTTTTTAAAAAACACATACATAAAGGGCATTGTCATTTGCCCAAACTCTTGTAAATGTGAGACTTTTTGCATTGCAAATGCTTGTTTATTTTTATGCATGATGGATGTTGATTGGAGACAACATACAGACAAGGCGAACTATTAACAATACACAGATACACAACGTGGCATATGTACCTACTAGACATTTACATTAGGGCACAACGGGAGGGCATAGGCGTTCAAGAGTGAGTTAGAAGTAGTTGGGGCCATTTCTAAGCAGGGGGGTCCTTAAGGTAGTTTAGGTATGCGGGAAGAGAGGAGGGTGGGCACAGTTCAACTAGGAGTTGACTGCAGTCTTATGCACCTTGTAGAAAGAATGAGCAGAATCGTGAAGCAGCATAGGAAAGTTTGGGGTCAAAATGAAGATTTACGTTATTTGAGCGAAGGTTGCGAAAAGGAGCATATCCTACAACATATAAGATAGGTAACGGGGGATCGATTATTAATACCTTTGAATTCCAGAATTACTACTTTGCAGTTTGCCATGTTTTTTGCCAATAACCAGGTGATTTGGTTAGAATACTAGGATAGAGGATTGGACTTGTGAAGTTTATAAGGGGGTCCCATTTCAAAGTTTACTACTTTGCCCCCTGGAAGGAATGATTATACAAGAATATGTATAAATGAGTTCTATATTTCCCCTATCTTACTGAAACTGACATGACACTGGCTTGATTTGACTTATATCTGTATTTGTGCTGTGTTTTGTATCTATCCCTTTTTAACAAATGTATGCTTTTATGATATCAAAGTTTATATCGAAATAAAGCTTATTTTGAATTTGAATTATACAAGAAAGGCAGCAAGAAGGCTGCTGCAACACTCCCACCTCCTCAGAGTGAATAGGCACACTGTCAGACATTGCTTACTGCTCAGTGTAATGGGGCCATACTTCGAAGCAGGACCTGCTAATGTACTCTCTGGGAAGGAAAGGCAGGTAGACATCACGGCGTGCTGGCTCTGTCTAGACTGATTTTGTGCCCATGAGGGAGAACGCAGTATGTGGCAGGGTGACAACTAACAGTAGCCCTTGTACTCTAACCTATTCAGGAGAGGTGGCATTCATCTTGGATATCTGGGTATAAACACACCTCGTGGTCCATGATGTCGTTGATAGGCAATCGTGATATATATAACGTTTCTCCGTCCAGGACCTCCCTAAATGGATCTTGCATTTCCTTGCCAGGACCTAATGCTTCCAATGGATTTGTATGGATGAATATTGAGAATAAAGAAAAGTATTCAGAAAGTCGTGCTGTTGTCAAAAACAAATGTTGAACTATTTCTTGAACTCGTCTATGACTGGGGATTGTTACATTTTACTAGTGTTATCTTGTGCTGGAACAGGAAGGATTCTTAGACTGGACTAAATTGCACATGTATACATACTAGAACTAATCTTCCACAAGAGTGCATAGTGATAAAGTCAAAGTTTGAGGTAGTTATTCAAGTCATAGGGAGAAGACCTAGTGTGTCGGTATACACCCACACACGTCTGGTAATCATTTGTTGTGTGTTTACTTTTCAAGAATTACAAGTTCCACATACAAGAACAGGGAGTTGGTCGCAGACGCACAGATATTGCTAAGGTATATCCATTGCACGTCACAATTAAGCACAGAACCTTCTATAACACGTTTTTGGGATCTCTTTGTCTTGTAAGTATCCAATACATCCTGCAGGCATCCTAAATCTGTCTTTTTCTCTCATCCCATTCTCTGTCCCAGTCTCTACTACTGGCTCTCATATCCCAGTACATGTTGTCAATGGTGAGAGACAGAAAAGTGCATTGCTCCCATGTGATTGTGAGCACAAAGGATAGTGCACGATGATACACGCTTAATGGACAAACCTACTCGTCAACTCTGTTGGTTAGTTGAGAATGCAATTGGCAATTGATATAGCACGCATAGAAGAATACATACTTAGTGGAACATAAGAACATGTCAGCATTGTTTTCATGCACAGCTATATAACCTATATATGTACATGCTTACAGTCATAAAGAGTTTTTGCCTCACTGATGCACACTTGGCTAAGAGCAGATACACTTTGATTGAAACAGACTTTGGTGATTGCTCGACAACATACCTCTCAAAATTGTTATTTGTATGTTACGTTGTATATTTATGCGTACAATTAAAATAAAAATATATTTTTTCAAGTGATAAAGGGTTTGTGCGGATTGGTCAAGTCCAGCTCTCTTGGGTTCAGTGTGATACCTTTGTCCAAGGCTTTTTTAGGGATCAGTAAAATCAGTATATTGAATTATGACTTTTCTTTTGGTGCAGCTTTTAGACCCAACATTTGAGGTCCTCGTTGGCACTCTGCAAAGATGTGTGAAATATGAATCGATAGACTGGTTAGTAATCAGGCAGTCTCAATGGTTTGCTTGGACTTTTTTCTGACTGGGGGTGAATTGAGAAAGTAAAGTAATCAGGTAGATTGGATGGTTTCTTTTTTCAGGCCAGGGGACTGATGGCCGAGAACCCTGTGTTGATTGTAGAGAGTTGAGTATGCCTGAGTATAGCATTAGCTTTTGGGTAAAGAGTAGATGCTTGTTCAGAATTAGTTTCCCAACCCTTTTTAAATGAATTTAAAAATGTTGTCACTATTTTTAGCAGAACCATTACAGTCCGTAGTGCTCTGTTAAAGATAATCTACAGCCACGACTGGTCTTTCTGTATTTACCCTCGATATAGGGAATATATATTGAGCCGATACTCTTCTAAAGGCCTTACTCAATGGCCTTTTCAGCTTTACAACCCTTAAGAAAAACATTGGCTAGAAAATGCATTGATGAGTTCCAATTCTACACTTCTCACAAGCAAGAAATCTACATTGAAAATCTGTTTAGACAATTGATTACTACTAATTTTATTTACAAAAATCAGAAAATGGGCTTTTAATCATCTTGAATAGAAGCTAAGCCTAATCATAAATAAAATGACAATTATGCTTAAAAGCAAAGAAAGGAAAAGCAATACATTCATGAGCAACATGCACTATTGTCTCTGGATACATGTTGACGGTACATATGATTACAGTGATCAGTGAAAAGGGAATCTTAGTGCAACCATCATATAGACAATGTCAGAGAGTGCAATTAGGGCACACACATATACCCCTGATGCCCACCCCCCCGATCCCTTGAGACCCCACTAGGGGGCCCCGCCCCCCAGTTTCACGACCCCTGATCAGATTATTTCCAGCTGCACCAAAGAGAAGGGCGTGATGCCCCCGTTCTCGAGGACATTCCCCACTTTAGTGATGCCTATAGTGTCCCAGGCCCCTAAGCCCTGCTACTTCGACACCTCTTTCAGCCATGTCCCCTTCCATAGAGTTGTTTCTCAAAAAGGGACTTCAAGATGGATCTGAAATATTTAGGATGTCTTACTACCTTAATGACCCCCTTTTGTAATAATGCTTTAATGGAAGAAAAGGTAAAATATTTGCTGTTCACTCAGCAGCCTGGAGAAGGATTTTTAGTTACAATGAGATTAACTTGCTCTGAACCAAAATAACCAACTTTACTAATAAAACTGTGCAGAATTAGTGCAAGGAGTATTTCTGATAGAAATCAAAGCTGACCAAATCAGGGCTTCCCTTGTACAGGCCATCTGCAAGCAATCCGATGTTTGTGTAGACTATCTCCTAATTTCCAACGTCTGTATAGCGAAAAGGTTTTAACCATGTTCTTGATTTAAAAACCTGTACTTGAGGTTGTCAGCATCCTGTCTATTCTGCCGGTAGTGTGTGAATTAACTCATTAAAGTAATCCCACTTTCTATATTTGAACCCAAGAAAACCAGATATTCTCTTTCTACTCACCCACTCCCCCCTCCCCCCTCTGGCTGTTCCATCTAAAACATTTTCTTTCCTTCCACCTCATTCACCAGTGTTCCCCTCATGACAAAACCTCAGTGCCACCTTTGATGGTATTCTTTCTTTCCATAAGCATATTCTCACTGCTTCTCGAACTTCTGAATTTCAACATCACATCAACTGAAAAATACAGTCAATATTCCGATCTGTATTTTTAGCAATTTGATTGCTCCTTCAATTTACTCTATGCCTCCTTAGCTAGACTTTGGCTATTTTCCTGAAGGAATTACATTTATCAGTAAGTCAGGTATTCATCCCCTTTCCCTCCAATTTTGTCTCAGCTAATTTCCTTCAAATGCTATTTTTTGCTTTTGACATTATGGCCTGTTTTCACTGTCTAATATTAGAAAATATTCATAGTCAAATATTCACTGTCATGTGGCCGTTCTTGGTCCGAAGTACGCTTCCTCTAGATCAGAGCTTTCCAAACTCTGTGTTGGGACACGGTACTGTGTCGGTACTGTGTCGCCTGCCATGTCTGGGTGTGTTGCACGATGATGCATAGCTGCCAAGGTTTCAGATTGCCATCATGGTTCCCTCTATATTCAGCATGCACTTCAAAGGGTTCTACTGCATTCAGTAAATTCTTCACGGGAGCCTCTGAAGTGCGGCTGATGGTGATGCTGCTGCCCTTCCAAATGCATTTCTAAAGACGTGTTTTTCGTGGGGGACGTTTAAATACCTACAGGGCAGTCATTAAACAGCAGGAGACAATTCCTAGAGCTTTCTCTGCAGCCCGAGTACCGTTTGCCAAGTCCACAGACCTCTGGCTCCTCCACCTTTTGTTTTCTCCTCTGTCTGGCTGTGGTGTCACACATGCTTGTCTGAGGCCTTACAAGTCCGATGCTGGTTGGTCTCATTTCAGCAGCCTCTGCTATTTTTGCTGGCCATTCACCACTGCAGTACTTGTTAAACTTTTCTGTACTAGACTTTTGGTTCTCGTTTATAAAATGCAAATAAAATATTTGGAAACAAAAAGGAGTAAGAGTCACAGCTAGAAGTCTGTGCTGATCTTGGAGGCTGGTGCTTTTTACCTGAAATATTAGCTTTAGAAAAAAGAAGACTGAAAGGGTAACCTGATTTAGTCCTTACTAGACTGTACCTCACCTGTAACATCTGTAATTTGAGAACCCCCGAACCCCTTTAGGTGGTTTAGGCTCGCTCGCTACACTCGCTATACTTCTTTCCTGTGTCGCGAAATGATGCATGTCTAGAAAGTGTGTCACCAAGATGAAAAGTTTGGAAAGCTGTGCTCTAGATCAACTAGCTCTTCCCACACGGTTGTTCTTGGTTCATCTACTATCTTCCCCTGAACACCTTCTACTGAGCTGCCTTTCTTAAATACCCCAATTTCTGCAATTCACTGTATCCCATTCTGTTTGTTCAATCCCTATCATCAGTTTTCACATTGTGACAAAAAATCCTCTCTGTGATTTCCAGATTTATACTTTCAGTCATTTACTCAGGCCTATGCCTACTCTTTTATTTGTCAACATGTGACCATGAATTTTACACATCACTCCTTTTACACCATCTATTGCTATTTCTTCCACATTTTAGCTAGAAAAGTGAAACTGAAACTGATACCAGTTTATTTCAGTATGGTGGGATTGTAGATTGTTCTGATGTGATGCCTCAAAAATGGAGTGTCATGGTAAAAGATGGGAATCACTGGCCATTGATGAAGGGGACATATTAGCGTGGTGAAATGGGTAGCCTCTAAATTCTATATTTAAAGTGTGAACATTATCTCATATAAGACTTCCATCAAAGACAGTATGAATTTGGCTGCACCATTTCCTTGTGATTCCAGTCATCAGAGAACGTCATTAGATTTCTATTTTCTTTATCACAGCTTAAGGATCATAAGGCTGATCCCATTTTTCTGTGTCTTTTTACTCTCAAACAATTTGGGGGCATATTATCAAGAACGGCGCTAAAAATTATCGCCGCTTTAGCAGCAGGAAACTGCCGCTAAAGCGGCGATAATGGGCTTGATAATATGCTCTTGTGAATTCCCATAGCAGCCCAGGTTCTGGTGTTAACCTGGGCTGCTATGGGAATTCACAAGGGCATATTATCAAGCCCATTATCGACGCTTTAGCAGCAGTTTCCTGCCGCTAAACCGGCGATAATTTTATCGCCGTTCTTGATAATATGCCCCTAAGTCTTTTCTGCTTTGGCGTTTGTGATTGGTTCATAACTAAATCTGAAAGCGTCTGAAAGTAAATCCAGAAGATGCGTAGCTACAGATTGTGGCTTCCCTAGATATCAGGGCTGGACTGGCCGTAGTGGGCACTGGGCTTTTTACCCCGGGAGGAAGGAAGGGTGGGGCATGGGTTTGTAGCAGTGAGGGATGGTTTTGTTACTGGGGGCCGGTTTTGCAGTAGGTGCTGCAATATAGTCCCCTCTAACAAAAGCAGCAGTGCTTCACACTTGTACCCCCCTCACTCCCTTCCTACCCCAGGAGACTGGTCCGACAAAATTGCCAGGGCTGGTTGGGGTTCCCAGTCCAGCCTGATATCTAGTCATGAAGATTTTAGAAGAGATCTACAAATAGTTATTCTGATGTCTGGCCTTCGAATCTTTTCAGTCATTGTTATAACTTTCTAAATATTCTCTTGTACCTTACCTCTGGTTAAATGTCAACCCTTCTGAGACCGTTTATCTCTGCCTACAGTAATGTGCCTTGGAGTATCTTAGTGAGTAATACATATTAGCACTTTTCTTTGAAATATTGATATTGCAGTGAATTAATCTTTGTTGTTGTTAGGACAGAACATATTCTGTTTGTAGAAGTATTGTTAATAGCACTAATATAGGATTGTGGTTTGCCTCACTTTTTTATCTTGCTACAAAATATTGGGCATGTTCTTAGAGGAGAGAATTGGTTAATATTGTGTTTGTGAGACAAAACAAGTGTTCATTTCTGATTTTCTGTAGATTCTCATTACAAAAGGTTAATTAAACAGTGAATTTGTAAAGATGTAGTTAAAGAAATACTGAAAAGGCTATTTCACCTGTTTGGGTGGCTACGTCATTTGGAAGAATGGCGATTTATGTGCTAAACTCAATGTAAATGTTTGGAAAGCACCTGTAACCAAATATAATCACAGGATCATCATATTAAGGGTATAATAGTTACTTTTCCACCTTGATTTTTAAGTATTACTGACATTGATTGGTTGGTTGAGTCTGGTTGAGGCTTTACCTTTTCCACTTTCAGGGCTTTCTTGCACAAGAAGATGAATTCATGGCTCCTTGTAAGATCGCTTCTGCTGTTTTGACTGTTGTATTTGGTCAAAGTGTTGAGAAATAATCACCATGGGCCTGATTTCCAAAGGTAAACTTACACTTTTGTGTAAGTTTACTATATTTTTTCTAATCACAAACTCCGATTTAATAATAAGTGTACGACGTGGATGCTCCGCAGTTGGGGTGTAGAATTCCGCACATAAAAAGATAGGCCTGACCTATCTTTTTATGTGCAGAGTTCTCCGCCCTGACTGTGGAATCTCCGCAGTGGTGAACTTACTATTAACTTGGAGTTTGTGAATAGCAAAAAAATAGTAGCCTTAACCACACGTGTAAGCTTACCTTTGTGAATCAGGCCTTCAGTTTCTTGCTTTTAATCCAGGGGTTCCAAGAAGTTGTGCAGCTAAATAGCAAAGTGAAATGTATTTTATAAAATGGTTCTACGACATTGAATGTTTGTATAGTGCCTAGTCACTTTGTCACTTGTATACCAAATGCTGTATGAAGGCACAATAAGAGAGAATATCATATTATGCTATGGGGTGTATATAGCACCAAAACCTCAAGGCATTATTTTACTTTGCCATGCTTGTAAGGGTTGGGGATTTCTCTCTGAGGAATGGAGGGTTCTCATTTTCTCCACAAATTTTTGTTGAGTGTGTTCTCTTTTCATGATCATTGATGTGTGTTTCATGTATGTGTGTAGTGTCTGTATGGCATGAACCTAAGCAGAGGCAAACGAGCATGGTACAGGCCCAAAGGCAAAAATAATACAAACATAAACATTTTCATTGGAGGAGGGGCTTTGCTGAGCCATGCGCGTGGACGGGGGCAATTTAAGTCAAGCAGTGTACTGTGCTTTGAAAAGGTAAGTCTTCAGCCCTTTCCTGAGTTGTTTGAAGGATGGAACGATACAATTGGAAACTGGGATATCCCTTCAGACCTATGTATGTAGATGGAGTGGACCTGTTTCTTGTTTTTCTCTTTTTTGCACCTCTTTGTCGCCAGTCTGGTGTCATGGCTGTGGGTGAGCCATAAGCCACCAGATATGCTGAGCTTGTTAGCCAAATATTTAGATGGGCCAATAGTGCTGCTTTTGTAGATTACTTTTTACACAATTGAATACAGGGCAGTAGAATGCCACTAAGATGGAGGAGATAAGGTCTTTAGACTGAAGTGAGTGAATGAGCTCACTTCTACTGCTGATTTCAATATTCTGAGTACTGTGTTAATAAAAACCTCAGTGGTCTGTCATTTGTGATGTTGAATGTGTTTCTTCAAGTTCTTTAGGAATTGCCCATACAGTATTTTCTGCACAGTTGTGAATTGTTTATGGTAATTCTGGCTGCCACTTGAAGTCAGTCCGTGACCCTGGGATTTAGAGTTCATACATCCATCACTTTCATGTGACTGCTACAGTCAGTGTTGTTTGTGTATTGGTGACTTGATATCTTTCTTCTGGCAATGGATAGTTTACATTCACAATAGCTAGTTATTATTGTTTTGACAACATCACTCATGTATTTGGCTGTCTGTGGTGAGTAGGAAACTTAACGCAACAACCAACACCATTTACTCTTTTGTGGTCGGGTGTGTGGATCCCTGCCAGTGTAATTGTAGGATCCAGTTCCTTTAGCTTGTGTTTAGAGTCATAACATGAAAATGCAGGGTTTGTATCTTTGCTGCTTACCCTATTTCTTTACTTTAGTCTTTTGATATTCTCAAAAAGTGTGATGAAGGAAATGATACTTATATCTCTTGGTCTACACATTGGCTTGTGTGTGTACTGCATTCAAAATGGAACCAATCCTGTACCTCTTCTTACAGCTGGTCTACATTAGAGATGTCTAACTACAGGATGGTGAATGAAGCTGAAGGTCAAATTGAATCAAGCAGCTCTTTCACCTTTAATGAATTTCTTGAGTTGGGGAAGTGGGGTTTGCATCAAGCTTCTGAAAGGTCTGATATCAGTATGCTCATCACCGATTTCAGCTGAAGTTTGGACCAACAGCGAGGTGGTACTACCTTTGTATGGGTTGGTCTAGGAAGTGTTGTGTATTAATTTAGTTTTTAAATGCGGCAAGAACGGCTGCCACCTACATATCACAAGGTCAAACATCAGCCATATAGCAACACGTATTGATACCACCTAATTACTGACAAAGGGCACAAAAGGTGGCTTATTTCAAAATAAGGAGACCTGTTAGTGTAAAGATGAACAAGCACAACCCCACCTGGAAACCCCTCCAATAACACATATCACATCTTAACTACAGTAATAAAAATATGGAAAGTGGTGGCGTTACTTGTACAAGGAACAACTGTTGGAAATGGGATCCCCGGCTGGCCAGGGCTTTCGCCAAAGTCAGTCAGAGACCACCACACCCAAGTCAGGGCAAGGGAGTTACACGCCAAGATAACCCCTACTCACCCTCTAGGTAACGTGGCGCGAGCAGCAAGGCTAAACTTGGAGGCGATGTAGGCTAAGTATTTGCGCACGCACCCCAGCAACAACAACCAAAGGCCCACCACAAAGGAAACTCCACACAAGGTTATATAAAAATAGCCTTTGTATTACACCAAAACACATTAGATAAAACACACACTTTACAATGTGCCAGAGGCACGGGCAGAATTTACAAGGGGGATATTTACAAGACAGGGCCACCTGGACCACTGTCAGGAATCAGAAGTAGCACTTTCAGAAATAGCACTTAGTACATAGAATGTAGCACAAAATAGCACACAACCAGTAATCACTGGTAACCAGGACCTCACTAGCACCACCTGTACTAGGGAGAAAACAACCACCTATGTATTACAATACCTGTAGGGGTGCAAAAGCAACACACATGATGTCGTAACATTCAGAGGTGTAAAGGCACATGACGCATAAAAACACATTCAGAGGTGCAGGGGAAGGAAACACATGATGCAGAGTCTACATTCAGCGGTGTAAAAGCAAAGCACATGACGCATAACACACGTTCAGCGGTGTAAGGAACAGGGCACATAATGTATCAACAACACATTCAGAGGTGCAGAACACAGGGTGCGCAAAATATACTACACATTGTACATTTCCTAACACCCAAAAGCAATAGGACATAGATCATAACAGCATCTAAACCTTTAGCGCAGAACTCACAAAGTCCAGGTTGCGCCACTGCGCCAGAACCTAAACGTAGCAGCTGCCCACTACTTGCTGGGCAGCTGAGGGACAGAACAGGGGGCCTAAACGCGGCAGCTGGCACTAAGTGCTGCGCAGCTGGGGAAAGGCCAGGGATGAAGGAGTGCGCCTCACTCCTAAGTCCATAGTATGTCCCTAGAAAAGAAAAGACCTACACGGTGCAGCTGCCCACTAATTGCTGGGCAGCTGGACCGTGTAGGTCTTTTCTTTTCTAGGGACATACTATGGACTTAGGAGTGAGGCGCACTCCTTCATCCCTGGCCTTTCCCCAGCTGCGCAGCACTTAGTGCCAGCTGCCGCGTTTAGGCCCCCTGTTCTGTCCCTCAGCTGCCCAGCAAGTAGTGGGCAGCTGCTACGTTTAGGTTCTGGCGCAGTGGCGCAACCTGGACTTTGTGAGTTCTGCGCTAAAGGTTTAGATGCTGTTATGATCTATGTCCTATTGCTTTTGGGTGTTAGGAAATGTACAATGTGTAGTATATTTTGCGCACCCTGTGTTCTGCACCTCTGAATGTGTTGTTGATACATTATGTGCCCTGTTCCTTACACCGCTGAACGTGTGTTATGCGTCATGTGCTTTGCTTTTACACCGCTGAATGTAGACTCTGCATCATGTGTTTCCTTCCCCTGCACCTCTGAATGTGTTTTTATGCGTCATGTGCCTTTACACCTCTGAATGTTACGACATCATGTGTGTTGCTTTTGCACCCCTACAGGTATTGTAATACATAGGTGGTTGTTTTCTCCCTAGTACAGGTGGTGCTAGTGAGGTCCTGGTTACCAGTGATTACTGGTTGTGTGCTATTTTGTGCTACATTCTATGTACTAAGTGCTATTTCTGAAAGTGCTACTTCTGATTCCTGACAGTGGTCCAGGTGGCCCTGTCTTGTAAATATCCCCCTTGTAAATTCTGCCCGTGCCTCTGGCACATTGTAAAGTGTGTGTTTTATCTAATGTGTTTTGGTGTAATACAAAGGCTATTTTTATATAACCTTGTGTGGAGTTTCCTTTGTGGTGGGCCTTTGGTTGTTGTTGCTGGGGTGCGTGCGCAAATACTTAGCCTACATCGCCTCCAAGTTTAGCCTTGCTGCTCGCGCCACGTTACCTAGAGGGTGAGTAGGGGTTATCTTGGCGTGTAACTCCCTTGCCCTGACTTGGGTGTGGTGGTCTCTGACTGACTTTGGCGAAAGCCCTGGCCAGCCGGGGATCCCATTTCCAACATTGGCGGCAAGCGGTGGGATAAGGATTTGTGTTTGCCTTGTACCTTAGTAGCAGCTGGCTGCACCACAAAACTCTGCATTTTAGATGACCACATTTTAAGGGGATTGTGTTTTTGAAATTCCATTGTTTCTTCTCCTGAAGAGTGTCATTTGATTGTGTTCAGTACATTTGTCCCCCGCCCTGCTTCCAGAGTTTGGTACCTGTGTCGCTTTTGGTCAGGTTGAGAAGTCAGGGGTGGTAGAAACTGCCTTACCGATCCGAGGGGAGGGTGTGTGTGGATGAATGGTGTGTTTTCCTGGACGCATGAGTATGAGTTCTCTTTGATAAGGATATTGTTGAAGTTTTGGAATTGTGTACTCTTACTTCAGATTGTTAAGTCCCCTGTGTTGCACGTGTCTGTGATCATCCTGCCAAGATGGAGTCTGCTTTTAATGTCTGGGGTCTGTTTTTGCATGAACTGAGAGAGTTTTGCGAAGAGAGAGACATTGCAGTGAATGAGTCAGACACCCAGTCCCAACTTAGGGGTAACCTAATCCAATGGCAGAAGGAGGACTGGGAGCGTGAGCACAGTGAGGAGAGGGCCCGGGTCTCACACCATGAGGGTGGTGGGTGAGAGGGGAGCCCTGAAGAGTCTGAGGAGGAGGGAGAAGATGATAGCACAGGGACGCCAGCAGATAGTGAGGACCCCATAGGTAGGGAGTCCCTTGCTGGGTCCAGCGTAGGAGGCAGCGCCTCATCCCTTTTCCTGTCCCCAGAGGAGCTGGAAGATAGGAGGAGAGAAAGGGAGCACCAGCTGGCTTTAGAAAAGCTCAGGTTGGAGCATGCCCAGGCTATGGCACAGCTGGGCATTAGAAAGCAACAGCTGGAGGTTAAGAAGCAACAGCTGGAGACCGAGAGGGTCTTAGCGCAGGACAGGATAGAGGAGGCTGAGAGGGCCGCCACCAGAGGCAAAGTAGCTCTGGAGGGTAGACTATCCCCTGCGCGCAGTGTTGAGTTTCTGGATCCCCCAGGGAGGGTTGAGTCCAGTGGTGGCAGCTATTTAGATTTCAGTGTAGGAAATCCCAGTCCCAGTTCCCCCAGTCTGGTACCTGTTTTCCCAGAGGAAGAGTTAAGGGTGAAGTTCAGGGACAGTAGGAAACTGTCTCACCAGTCTTGGGTAGATTTTGAGGAGGAATGTTGTGATACACTGTGGGCTTGGGTAGAGGTTCACACTGACTCTGATTTTGAAGTCTTGTTTGATCTTATTGTCCAAGAGCAGGTGCTCAGTGGTTGTTCGCCAGAGTTGCGCCAACACCTGTTGCAAATTGGATTTACTGATCCAGAGTTACTGGCAAGGGAAGCAGACCGCTGGGAGAGGGCCAGAGGTTCTCTAGAGTCCCTAGTGAGTGACTCCAAAAGTAGTGGTTCAGGTATCCTCCAGCCCAGCGTGGTGGAGGAGGCTCAGTGTAGCCCAGCTAGGTCCCAGGATAGCGAGGAGGGTGTAGGGGCTCACTGCCTGGCTCAGTGGAGCAGGAGTGAGGGGGAGACCGAGGTTCCCCAGACGCCCGAAGCCCTGCCTCAGGACTTGGATGGTTTCTTGAGGGAACACCAGGTTGGGGACCTAGGCTGTCCTGTTAGTCCACTTGAGGAAGATCTCCTAGTGAGTAGAGGACCTGGAGTGTCTGTAAACAGAGCTCCTGTGGTTCTAGATGCTGGCAGTACCGCTCCGGTAGGGAGGGTACAGGAGTCCAGAGTGAGGAGTGATTGGGGGAGTTCCCTAGTGGCTGGACCAGTGGGTCAGGGACTACCCAGTTGGGCTAGGTTCCCGTGTAGTGACCATGGTGACACCACTTCTGGTCTGGGGGATCTTCGCGCACTGTCAGGTGGACAGGGAGCGGGAGATCTGCGCCAGACAGACAGTCACACGACACATGGGCCATGTGTCAGCCTCAGGGGGATTGTGTGTGAGTCCCCAGAAGTCCTGGAGTGCCAGGCAATTGTTCCACCGAAGGTTTTAGACCAGAGGTTGGAAGGCCAGGTTCAGGATCAGCCTGACCTGAAGGGTAGGACGACTGTAACCAGTGTCCTGACCGGTTCTTCTTCCAGAGGAACTTCTCCAGGTGGGAGAGGGCAGACCTCTGGAAGGGGGTGCAGAGGGTGGGAGAGCCCACCTCTGACCCCGGTGCAACCTGAGTGGATAAGCCCTGGGTTGGAATGGCGTTCTAGGGGTACCCCTCGCAGAGGGAGGAGGAACCCTAGGAGAAGAGGTAGGGGGAGGAGAGCCTTCCCTGAGACTCCTGGTCCGCCTGAGGTTGTAGGCCTTAGGCTGGAGAACCAGTGGCAGTCTAGTCCTGTCTTGCAGACAGGAAGAGTGGAGAATGGCTCCTATGTGCCAGGGGTTACTACCCCCCGCTCTGCGAATTGGCATGGACCAGTGGCACCTGGGTGGCCCAGGGCCTGGTCCTGGCCGCGGACAACTTGGGAGTACCAGTGGGGTAGCCCAGTTGGTCCAGACAGTGTGTTTAGAGGGAATCCCATGGGTTCACCGTGGCGTAGAACAGGAGGGTGTCCCTGCCCCGACGCCCCCCTCTCCCCGAGCATTCACTCACCGGCTTCTTTAGATGCTCCCTCGGTCTGGGGAGTAGCGCGTCTCTTCTCCCCGGGGCTCTCCCTGCAGGCAGCAGCTTCCGCCTGCCTCTCTCCTGCCCCCGGCCTGCCTGACTTCCAGGTCGCGGCTGCGGGGCGGGACTTCCGGTCGGCCTGCTCCCTGATTGGCCGGCCGGCAGGAACACTTCCGGGTCGTCGCGGGCAGCGCGGCGGCCCGTCTCTGGTGCTTCTAGGCGGGGGATGAATTTACCGAGGGGTCGGCACCCTCGAGGAAAATGCACAAAACGGGCGGCAAGGTCCCTGGCAGGGTGGGCACCTGCCAGGCGACAAAACCCTCACAAATAAGCGAGGTGGCACTCGCTTGGGGCGGACAATGCCGGGTGGGCACCGGCCTCCGCAGACAAAGCGCACCCAGCGCTAGAGGCAATTTACAGCGCTCCCTGCGCTAGGCAGACCATCACAGAGCTCCAAGCGCTATAAACAGGATAAAGCGCTCCCAGGCGCCCTCTGCAAGCAGGGCAGAGTTCCAGCAAGTCCTTGGGCAGGCAGGGGGGGGGCAAGGCTGGGCCCAGAGCCAGCTCACTGGGTCTCCAGGCAGGGAGACACCCCAAGTGGCGGTCCTCTGGCCCTGCAGCAACAACAGCCCCCTCAGGATCCTGGAAAAAGAACAACCTCTGTGGGGACACAGCCCCATTTTTATACAGTGCATTCCTTTGTTCAAGGGTGCAGAGTGGGGGCGGAACCAGTCGCAGCTGGTTCTTGAGTACTCTGTTTACCTCAACCACCCTCTCTATTCACTGGCAGGGCTTGGGTCATTAGACACACCACAGGGGGGCGGAGCCAGCATTGTGTGGGGAAAACCCAGCCCATCCAGGACACAGGTACACTCCTCCCACACATCACTCATGCTAATCTCCCACTCACCACCGGGCAGACCCATCCAGACTTCCTGGAGCCTGGCATGCCAGCCAGCTCCACCCAATCACACGCCAGCACCCTCACAGCACACGTACAGCCATGTCTAGAAATGGCGCTTCGCTACTAGACACATACATGCTGCATACACCATCTCGCAGCATTCACTCTCACGAGTCCACACATACCAGACTCAAGCCTGTACACCCCACGCATCAGGAACTACCAGGGACACATACATTCCCCATGCATTCCTATGGGCGGGCAGGCCTAGCTCAGCACATGCACTCAGAGTGCGCACGCACTTTCCACTGGGACACAGTGAAAGTGCGCAGAATCCCAAAAATCACCATTGCCAGGTCACCATTTCACGCAAAAAGTCTAGGGGTGAACCTGCCCTAAGGGCCAAAGTCCAACAACAACCATCTGCTATAGGGTCAGTGGGAGATAAAATACAACTTTTATATACCTATATTTACCTAGATGGAGATAATGAAGAGGGTCAGTTTTCAGATTAAGGATTTTTGTCCCATTTTAAAATCATGTGTGTAAACCCCTCTTTGGCACATAGGGTACCATTTTCGATAGAAAGAATGATTGTTAGAGGGGTTAACTTTTGATTCAGGGCGAGGAATTCTGTATTTTTGCTCCGCTTAGCTTAAGACCTTCTTATCAAATCTCCATGTTAATGTTGTAAGTTACTTAGTAGATGTAGAACTTTCTTATCTCACCGATCCCCTTATCCGGTGTGCCCTTGGAGAGTACGGGCCCTAAGAAATCACCCATTTTGCCTCACAACGGTTTTGGACTGATCAGGCACCCCCACTTTTAAAGGTGTGCTTCCATACCCCAAAGGAATAAAAACTAAACACAGTAATTCCTGCAGAAGTGGAAATGGAGGGGGGAGGGGCGTTCCTGAAGCAGGGACTGATATAATAAAGGGATTTTGTGGTTGTGATGTTTCAATGGCCTGGCAATTAAATCACTCAGATCTAATGAATATATTATATAGCAATTGCATGTTAACAGCAAACTGCAGACTTTGTGACCTTTTATTTAATGATCATTCCCAATGGCTTACAGCGTGGACACAGGCCCTAATAAGAGAATCAGCCCATTGAGTTGCTTTAACACCTAATGGTTTCCACGGCAATAACACAGTGAAGCCTGAATAGAACAGTCCTTCTGTATGAGGGTAGAGTATTACAATGAACCTTGTATTGAGCTAGATGCTGCTAAACCAGGCATCTCCTTCGATCTTTCTGTCGCTGGCCTGCATCACCACCAAGTCCGCATGGCCCAGAGATACTACTATCTTGTTTCAGAGGTGGCAGGGAACTACCTGTAGAGCTATACAAAAGGGGATGATGGACGGAGCGTTTGTTCCCATGAGGCACAGGGTCAGACTGATTTGCATATAGCCATGTCTGAACTGGGGTGGCTGAGTGAACTAAAGAATGGTGATGGATTAAACCCAGATCAGTTGACTGGGGGTGAGTGTTTGATTTGTTCAAACGCTCCGTCCATCATCCCCTTTTGTATAACTACCTGTAGAGCTGCCAGCAGGTAGAATGTGCTGTATCCATACTTTTCGAGGAGCCCTGAAAATCCACAGTGTCTTGAATCGAATCGTGATAGTGCAATGTTCTCATATCTACCTAATGTCAAAGTTAGGTAGAGCTTCCAAAATGTTCTGTGTGTTCAGGGAATGAGGTCCGTGTGTGGGGGAGGAAGATCAACAGTAATCTACTTTTGTTCGTGTAATGCATACATGCCAGTCGACAATAACCTCACTAGACTACAACAAATGTAGAGATTGTTACAAGGCTAGAGCTCTGAACCTCGCCCAGAAACACTTCTTTGGTATCCAGACCCACCTTATTGCTTCAAATCCAAAATTACAGATCCAAAGGCACATGCTTCAGGAAAGGGGGGATTCCATTCAAAAGTAGAATGAGATCGGAAGACACCGGTGTGTGATTTATTGACAACTGATCCCCACCCTCAGAGTGGAAATGCTGTCTTGTCTCTTGAGTTATGCTGTCTTGTCTCTTGAGTTAGTACCAAGTCAGGCTCCCCGTGCTCCCGGGCTGTTCTACTGCAGTCTCACTGACCCATAAATTCAAGGACTGGGAAAGCAGCATGTCAGCGGGGATTCCCCGAAGAATTTACTAGCAGGCACTCAGCCAGGATCATGGCTGGAGCTCATTGGGAGCTCTGGTTTCCATTGCAGTGTTTTACAAAATGCTGGCCAGCAGGTCTTTGCTCAACTGAAGGCTGCAGAATACCTTAGCAGATCAATTGGCCATGCCAGAGATAGCTCATATGTAAATAAATGTAGTCTAGCTTGCCCCTTCACTTTTATAATCCAAAATTGCGCTCAAGAGCTGGACGTCCTTTACAGTTCTAGAATTCTCATTGATCGGGACCAAAACAATCGATTGATATTGTATTTGGGTTTGTTTAGTATTGTTCGGAAGTTAGTCATACTGGATGGTGATAGGTGACGTTGGAGTAGACTAATAACGATTGAATATATCGCATTGTGGCCAGCTTTGTGGATGGATGCATGCGATGATGGCTGTCACATTGCTGTTTCCCTTGTTCTACTGCTGCGTCAGTTACCTAGCTAAAGGGGTAGATCTTTGTTCATCTTTACACAAACTTGCTTGTTGGGTGATCTTGAAAACTTTGGCAGTTTTTGTATGCAAATACATGTGCTGGTGTCAGTAATCCGTTGTGCATGCAAAGTCATTCGCCACACAGAACCATACCCAGAGTGCAACAAAGAAATCCACAAAAGGATCAGGAAAAAAAAACAAATTCATATTAACCAGGACTCATTTTTCATCATTATACTTTGAGCAAGAGAGAGCAAGTGGACAAGGATGAACGAAGAGAACAATTGAAAAAAGAGTCCAATGGAAGCAATCATGGAAGGAAAATAAACGGCAAGAGTGAGGTGAAGATATTAAAACTTTAGGGTGGTTGAAGAATAAAACATGAGGTAGAATCAAGAAAGGCTCTCGATTTTATGGTATTTATTTTTTACTATTATTAAACTATTCAGTATGTATTTATCCAAATTTATTTTTGGCATTTTTCTGTGTAGGTATCCATATTTGATTTATATTTTGTGAAAAATTAAGATACAACTATTATAGTTTCACTTTTATTTAACTGATAAAGGCACTCTTGCACATTAATGCCCGATGGGGGTTTAGTGCAGTAGGAAAATACGTAGGAAACATAATTTATATACAGCACTTTCTTATGAAAACATTGGTATTGTAGCATAAAACACATGTACATCTGCAGTTGTTTAAAACTTCATTAGAAAATCTTACCCTCTTTTCAACTTCCTTTTCTGTCAGTCTATACCACTGGTAGTCACAAACATTTCCCCAGTGGCAAAAAAGTATGATCTGTGGCATGCCCAAAGGATGCATTGATGCCTGGAAGTGTGAGGGTCGGTATGGTGTAAAATGAGTGTAAGGGAAAGCGAAGCATGTACATGATGTGGCCAACAAACCGATCCTTTATGTGGCTTCTGTCTGCCACTCTCTGAATAACCACATGCACCAAGAATTAAAGACAAAGCTTTAACTTTTGATGTAAAACTTGAGATGAAAAGTGATATTTATCGCTTTTCCTCTCAAGGTGGCTGAGTTGCACCGCGCGAAACCCAGAAAACCTGGGATAGATCACAGCTTCCCTACTTGACCAAATTGTGTGATCCTAGGCAATTGTATTATTTCACATTGCCTTCTTTTTCTTCATTACCACATATGAGATCCCTTTGAAATACATATGTTCAGGTTGTGTGCTGTACAACACCTTCTCTTGTACTTGATTTAAAAAACTATAATAGTATTCCAATTATAATAGCAGCACAGAGGGTGCACCTTATAAATTACTTGCCCCATTGTCCACTAATGGCATTGCTATCAGGAGGGGGGTGACATGAATGTTTCCAAGTTCATGTTTGAAAATGATCACTTCTAATAAATGCCTCTCAATGCAATGATATAATCCCATCTACTATGGTGAAACACTTCTGCATGCTAATGATATAAACGTTTTTGAATTTTGAAGAGAGTTTTCATATTTGTACATGCTTAGTGCAAGATATCTTTAAAATGAAGGTGTCCCAAAAGATAAATATTGCACCATCCTTGCTTCTTTACTGTTACGTTAGCTAATGTGAAAATAAATGCTTGCCCATTTAACAGCTTTCTGGATGTTAGTGCTGTGTCAATTAAACAGGATCCCAGTGCTGCTGTTCACCAGAGGGCCGCAAACATAGGTTAGAAGGGCCACATGCAGCCCTAGGCGTACTTTGGGTATCCCTGATCTATACAACCAGTGACACCACAGCAATGAAAATAGACAGAGAAACCAAAGGCTTACTACTGTAATTTATCTGTAAAAATGAGTAAAAACTGATAATTATTGATAATTAGTAGCCTTACTCAGGATTAGGCAGACTTGGTATTTGGCAACACCAGTGGCAGGCTCTTGAGAAAACATTTGTCCCCGCCCTTTTTTAAATGAAAGTCCTAGTCCTATATTTGACCACAGAATGTTTAAGGAACACTTAAGGATGGTACACAATTTTGTTGCTGGCTAGGAACAATAACATTTTGTCTACCACTTTCTGGCCAGTCACTCATTGACACTGTGGCCACACTGGCTGCTTATAGAAGTACTCATCATACCCATAGTATAATATATGTCACTATACCAAAGACATCAGTGGGGCAATATACCAAGCACAGAAAATAGAAGTGTCATACTCAGCACAATATTAGGCCTTTTGATACAAAACAATTATTAGAAAGAAATATTTGGACAGATGCGTAATTTTAGTAAAAATACTTTTTAGTTACGATAAGCAATTGCAGTAATAATAACTACATTTAATATTTAGGTATATATTTGTTCACAGTGAAGGCATCTAAGCATTCCATTTGTGAGAAGAATGTTTCCTAAATATGTTAGAACTGGAGTTACAATTATAACTTGTAAAAGAACAGAATATTGTGGAGGAAAGACTAGAAATTAACTGTTTTCCAACAACAAATGTCAAACAAAAGGAGAAAGTAATGTGACGGGTACATTTGCAATCAAACTATCTTAGCCAAAAAAGTTTGATAAAAACTATTTTCTACCATTTCCCTTTGATAAAAAAAACCTAGGTCTACCAGTAGCCATGATCAACATTTAATTTTAGCACAGACTCATGCTCACCTGCATGTACATACACACATTCCCAAACTCATACATACACACACCAGGTTGAACTTAGGCTCTGACGGTGCCAAACGTCTTCATGTTCAGAACAGGAACAGCATAATTACCTACCGGACAATTAAAACTTAAAAAATGCATATTTTGGTAGTTCTTGTTACCTTCAGACACTATATAGCACATCTGTTGGTAATGCAATACACAAACACCCACATTCTGTGGCATATGTTTTGCTACTTCAGGCTACAGAAGCCCTTGATGCATTAGAGCTTCATACCCTTTACTATGCTGCAGTGTTGGAAACCCGCTCCCCCCATACCTTATCCAAAGTGGCAGAGGTCATATTACGGCATTCGACATAGTGGATCACAAGATACTGAGAGATAAACTTTGCGAGGTGGGAATTCAAGGCAAAGCATTAGATTGGCTCACCTCGTATCTGGAAAACAGATCCTACCAAGTCATGGAGAAAGGCTGCCTCTCTGACAGCTTTACAACAATTTGTGGTGTCCCTCAGGAATCGTCTCTCAGCCCCACCTTGTTCAATACATATGTGTTTCAGATTGCCACCTTAGTGCAGGACTTTAACCCGTCAGCGGTCTCCTATGCGGATGACACCCAGCTGGTTGTTTCTCTTACAGAAGGCCCTAATCCAGGAAATAAATATTTGACATCCTGTTTGAATAAATTGCGCCACTGGATGTCAAGCTGCCGTCTAAAGCTGAATGGTGATAAGAAGGATTTAATGATCCTTAGAAACCAGGTCATACACAGACCAATGATCAGCTGGCCTGTTGACATGCCCCACTCCCCCCTGTTCCAAACCGGTGATAAAACATTTGGGAATCTGGTTGGACAATTTGCTAGCAATGGACCACCAAGCAAATAAACTGTCTGGCATCTGTTTCTCTTTGATCCGATTGCTCAGGAAAATACTGGTACTGATCCCAGAGCATCTAAGGGAAAAGGTAATTCAATCCCACTTAGTTTCTCATCTGGATTATGGCAACTCACTTTATGTGGGCGCACCCAAATACGTAATAAAGAGACTTCAGACTGTGCAAAATGTGGCAGTAAGGCTCCTTCTAAAGGTTCCTAGTTATGTCTCCGCAAGAGAACCCCTCAAACAGCTGCATTGGCTCCTAATTGAGGCAAAGATTAAGTGTAAATGCCTCTGTATTGCTCATAGGGCCATAAATAACAAGTAGCCCAGTAAAGCTCAGGGAGTTGGTAACCACTCATGGTCCAACTAGACACCTGAGATCCTCACATCTTCATTTCCTCGGTACAACCAGGGTAAAAAGGATGAGATGGAGGAAGATCATTTGCACATGTAGTACCGAAGTTGTGGAACGATATTCCACCAAGTCTCAGAGCACTGGAAAATGAACTTTCCTTCAGGAAGAAACTTAAGATATGGCTGTTTCCCCGTTAATGTACCAGAGGCCCTACTTTCAGCACAGACTCACCAGCGCGGGGAAGCCTTTCGGGTAGCCATGGGCTTTACAAAACATAAACATAGTGTAAGCAAC
Organism: Lissotriton helveticus; assembly: GCF_964261635.1. Lineage (NCBI taxonomy): Eukaryota > Metazoa > Chordata > Amphibia > Caudata > Salamandridae > Lissotriton > Lissotriton helveticus. The sequence continues at coordinate 1,614,602,162 of NC_136057.1, forward strand.
ATCCTCCTTCTCTGCAAGACTGACACATTTTAGGTCTAGCCTGAGCAGCGCATGCGCTGCTCTGCGAAACATTTAGTAAGGGTTTTTTCAAAGTGCTTCCAGAGGCTTTTGCTGGCCTCAAGCTTGCGGGCACGCGTGCTGCCGCCATGTGGGGTTGTGTCATGGCTCATTAAGCCTAGCATGCCTCTCCCTGCCTTGCTTATGCTTCAATTCCCTCTCCCACCATATATCGCTTCACCACTCGCGTGTTTTTTTGTTTACTTTCAGTTAAGCGCGCGCGGACAAAACTCCCGGGCTTGTCTTATTCAGCCGCGCGGTTGGGTTACTTTTACGGCCAATGCTTGTTATTGATTGCAGCCTCTGGTTCCTTTGTCTTCTGCACAGTTTCTACTTGTCCCGGTTTCCTTCCCGCACACTTTCCTCCGCATGTTTCTGGTTCTTCCCTCCTTTACCTGCATATTCCCGCCGAGCCTCACCTAGCATTTCCGCTCTTCTCTATTGCCACCTCTCCGCAATGCCCGACTGTTCCCCCGGTCCCATCTGCTCTCCCTGTTTATTTCTTGCCTGCTACTCCTTGCTCTCTGGTCTACGCCTGCTCTCCCGTGAGCCTGGATCTTCCTTCCTTGGCTCTGGGTGTTCTACGTGTTTTCCCTTTCAGTGCCTGCTCCACCTCGTACTTCCTTGCTGTCCAAGCCCCAGACCTCGCTATCTCTATCGTTATACTCTCCCTGTATTTTCCTGCTCCCCCGTGCTTTTTCCCGGGTCCATACTTAAGCGCTTTCATAAACTGAACTCACTTTATATTGCCTAACCCTGCGTTTTCTTCCTACATCTGTTTGCCCTCTCATAATATGTCTTGTCCTTGTATAACGTCAATGTCCTTACTCGTTATATCCTGTCCACTTTTAGTACCCAATTCCTTTCCTCCTGTCAAAACCACTCTCTGTCCTGGCTTCCTTACCCTCCCCCTGCTTTCCTTGTCATTGCTTATATGTCCTGTTCCTGTTTTTTCTCCACCGCTCCATCTCCCAGCTAGCTTGTTATGTCCCAACGTGTTTGCCCTGTCACTGCCTGCTTTGCCTGTTTCAGCTTTCTCACTCCTACTTGCTTTCCCTGCTCAAATGCCCTGTCTCAGATTCCATGCCCTGCTTTTTTTCTGTGACCGTCTGCCCCTGCTTGCTTCTCTGGTCGCTGCTTGTTTTCTCTGCTTGCCTGCCTTTCTCAGACTTCTTGCCCCACCCTTGTGTCTGTTATCTTCCCTTATCCCTGCTTTCACGCTCTGTCCCAGACTCCTTGCCCTGTCTCTGCCTGCTTTCTCTGATCTTCCTCTGCTCTTGCTTGCTTCTCCCGCCAATGCTTTATTTCCCTGCATGCTTGCGCTGCCCCAGATTCTTTTGTCCTGTCCCTGCGTTCTTGCTGTGAGTGTATCCTGTCCATAGTTTCATTGCCACCTCTTTGCTTGCCCTGTCCAGGATTCATTGGCCTGTCCCTGCTTACTTTCTCTGTCCCTCCTCTGCCCATGCTTGCTTTCATTGCCACTGCTTGCTTGCCCTAAATGTTGTGCTATGTCCTGGTTTGCTTTCTCTGACCCCACTCTGTCGTCACTTAATTTATGTGCGCCTCGTCTGTCCCTCTTTACTTTCGCTAACTCCCTCTAACCCTCCTTGTTTCACTTGTCCCTGCTTGCTTGTCCCGGATTCCTTGCCCTCTCCATGCTTGCTTTCTCTCACACTCCTCTGTCCCTTCCTGACTTCTTTGACGATCCTCAGTCCCTGCTTACTTTATAAACATACATACATATAAAAAAAATTGTAGTTTGTGTTTTAAAATGTAGCTGCATATAGCCAAGTATGAAGAAAGAATAGTAACTTATATGTTACTTAGGCTTTTTTTGATTCTTTTTAATTTTTTCCGGGACTATGTCTTCAGTTTTCTTTTTATTTATTTCTTTATTACATCGGACCAGAAAAAAAACATTTGCAATGCAATAGGTCTCGCAATTGCGAGATTTTGACCTATTGGCATTGTAAATTATACTCCCATTTACATGTTTAAAAAAACAACACAAATAAAAGGCATTGTCATTTACAATACCAATACATCAAAGTTTCTAAAATGCGAAAGCTATTCCATTGCAAATGTTTTTTTAATATTTATTTTTTAAGCAATAAGCGCGGGTTCTGCGATTGCTTAAAAAAGAAAGAAATTGCGAAGAAAATTGCAATGCAATATCTCTCGCATTACTAAAAGTTTGAGCTATTGGCGTTCCATTATTATTAGCAATGCCAATAGCTCAAACTTTCAGTAATGCGAGACCGATTGCATTGCATTGTTTAGCCATGCAACACTTGATATTGATTGCACCAAGGATATTGTGCTGCATAACTAAATACTTATAAGGTCCCAAAAACGAGACCTATTGGCTATGCCAATGCTTGTTAGGTCTGGCGTTAGACGTTTGATTTTACAAACATTATTTGTATAGTACACTTAAATAAAGGGGCTTTCTGCCAGCTCTCTTCATCCATTGGTCTGATGTTGTGCCATCCACATTTTGCTTCCTCCCACTATAGCATACCGCATGGGACAATGAATGGGTCAGCCTACTTCAGCCACTGGCTAATTTCACTTTGAATGGCTGCATTTAACCCTTTATCAAGGTGCAAATCCGCACACAAGGAAGTTCGCTTCAGCACCAGTGTTTTTTTGTTTTTACTTTATTATTGCTTTAGTGTTTCTTTGTTTTTAAAGCCTGATGTGATTGCTGGATGCTTTCTACCATCTGCTCATACTTGCTTCCTCTAGACCCTGATCTGCTCCTCCTGCAATTCATTTTACTCCTCTTCTGTTTACAAGCTATTAGCTGCTTGTGTTCATTTTTGGCTGGTTGCTAGGAGACGGCTGCATAATTTACGGTTCTCGCAAGTGTTAAGCATACTGCGCTATCTGGGCCTTTCTTCTAAGTGAAGAAAGTATAATGGGAAGAAACTCATTGCAATTTTTCAGGGTGTTGGTATGGGTTTCACTTTAGCAGCGCATGTACGGAAGTGTCTCTTTTCTCAGGTGCTTGTATTTAAAAAACTTCCTACCTCTAACCAGCATTTATGGGTTGGCTGGGGTCACAGCTGTGACCCCTGGCTTGCCCTTTGCTACCCCTAGCACTGCCTTTGCCACCCCTGGCCCCAGAGGTGGCAAATTTAGTGTGAGGTACACAAGGGTAGCTGGGGCTCCACTCTCTTTATTTTCTGTCTTTTTTTTTATTACACTAATAGTGAATAAACACAATATATTATTCACTAATAGTGTAATAAAAATGGAGTACCATAAGCTGGAATATGCCCTTACATGGCAACTGAGGTAAGTAAAAAATGCTTTCAAAGTATGTAGTGTGCTTGCAGGTGATAGTGTGTTTATGTGTGAGAGAGTGTATTTGTGTGAATTTGTGAGTATGAGTGCAAGTGGAGGTCAAAGGGCAAGTGATGTCACTTCCGCTACCCATGGCATTTCTGTGAATGGAAGCCCATGAACGAGACGCAGCTCGTGGTTTGTTTAGCTTGAGGGAAGGAGATTGACAATCTACAGAAAGATCAAAGAGAAAGAGACTACCATGTAACTCATTGGTTTTCTTTCCCTATCCTTTCTACACCACATAGAACTGCAGACTGTACGATTAGTCACTTGGAACAGCTTCCTGTCTCATGGGCAGTGTGGTTCACCTCTCCAAGATGCAGTTTTAGGCTTCGGTCCCCTCTGTGGCCTCGGTTCGAATCCCTGTGCTTCTACCACACCAGAACCTGTCTTTCTTTACAGACACACAGCAGGCAAGTATTATCAGGGGGGAATGCACACTGTTAGGTAAAAGTGGATGTATGACGTTACAACGCATACATTCACAACGCATACCATTACAACAAAACTTTTAAAATGCAGGATCCATTACCACGCATGCCATTACAACGCAGCTGCTATTACAACGTAGCTGCTATTACAACGCATGCCTTTACAACGTAAGTATGGGTATTTTTTTTTTATTAATGGGAATGTAATAGTAGTGTAAGTGTTGGATAGTGTAGGGGTTTGAAATTACTATTCTAACTTCAGGGGGGTGTAATAGTAGGGTAAGTGTTGGATAGTGTAGGGGGTTAAAATTACTATTCTAACTCCAGGGGGGCGTAATAGTAGGGTAAGTGTCGGATGGTGTAGGGGTTCAAATTTAATTAAATACTTACTCATACTTACGTTGTAATGGCATGCGTTATAATGGCATGCGTTGTAATGGATCCTGCGTTGTAAAAGATTTGTTGTAATGGTAGTGCGTTGTTTTAGTTGCGTTGTAATGGCTGTTTCCCTGTAAAAGTTGCAGTTGTTGAAAATGTCACAGTTTTGCCCACTCTACGCGTTGCAGAGAGCTGCACACATTGGCATATGGAAAGCATTTGCCTCTCTTAGGTTCATCTGCGAGGTGCAAAGGGCCTGCCTAGGCATCAGTGTCTTTGGAGCTCTGAAAATGAAACACTCTACTAGCTAATAAGCATTCATTCGCAAAGTGTGCTTTTATTTTTAAACATGAGGTCCTTAAGGCAAAGAGCTTTAGGAAGTCCGATTTTGAAACTGGACCTGGGAAACAACAGCTCAAAATCCTTCCGGAAATGGAGGCTAGAGGTACGGGTAAATACATAATGCATTTTATCAGAGCTTTGCTCTATACTTTCCAAGGATGCCTTTTTGTAACTTTCAGTGAGAGTTTTCAGAGAACTGCATGTTAAATGTAAAGTTGTGCACCTGCAAACATCTGTAGCTCAAGAAGTGACTTTGGGGGACCAAGGAAAATATTGATTTGTATCATTACCGCTGAACATGTCTTTAATGACAAGTGTTTTACAATTGTTAAAGTGATGGCCATATGTTAACATTTCAATTTCTTTGCCGTTGAGTGGTGTAGTGTGAAAATATAGGGACTGTGACACCTAAATGAGTTGTGACACACCTCTCTGATAGTGTACTGCCAAGTTGGGTTACTAATGAAACAAAATCTACATGTTGCATGTCAGTCAGATGTTTATAACTAAGGGGTTGATTAGGATGGCGGACGGACCTGCGTCCGTCCGCCACCCCAGAGTAGGAGGGACCGTCCGCAGGGGCAGCGGCGGTCCCTCCTGTGCAGTTAGGATGTGACCGCCACCCTGGCGGTCACATCCTGTATTTTTAACATTGCGGCGGGTGCTGCTTCAAGCAGCACCCGCCGCAAGGTTAAAAATGAACGCAGTGCAGGCACCTCGAGGTGCCTGCCGCTTCGTGCACGCAAATGCAGGGGGGTACCATAGGTACCCCCCATGTGCACCCTTCACCCCTGGGGGCCCGCAACGGGCCCCCAAACAAAAGTCCGTATGCCTTTTCACGGCGGAAATGCCGCCGTGGAAAGGCATAGAAATGCTGACATCCTAATATGCCTGGCGGTGTCTGATAGACACCGCCAGACATGTTAGAGCTTTTCCGCCGCGGTCGGAAAGCGACCGCGGCGGAAAAGCTGCGGACGGTCTTCCTGACCCCCCAGCCATCCTAATCTGGCGGGGGGTCTGTGAAGGCTCCGCAGCGGTTTTTCCGCAACCTCCGGGCCGGCGGACTCTTCCGCCGGCCCGGAGGATGCGGAAAAACCGCTATCCTAATGAGGGCCTAAGTGTGGCGTAGAGATGTTTGTTTTGCCAATCACCGTTCTAGTTTCCCCTCCGAGAAGACTTTGAAGTGTTAAGTGTATTTGACTTGTAAATATATCAAAAAAATGTATGAGTGCTACGACCCTAAATCCCGGCCTAGGAAATTTCAACTTACGGGTTCCACGCCTGAGGAATATTAGTGTAAAGATCATCCTGTTTTTGTACTTTTATAATGTAAATGTTTTTAGGTAATTTAAGTACTTATTTATTTAGCATATTTGCACACCTCTACTATGGAGTTCAACAGATTGACAGATAAATCTCACCCGCTGTACTTTTTTATGATGAAACCATAAAATGCACATTCCTTTTTTATTATTATAACTCTCAAATGCTTTATTGTTCCTTATGATTGTACTTTTTGAGGTTATGTTAACCAAAATAAAGTTTTTGATGATGATGATGATGTATTTGACTGGAAACTGTATTACTCTGCAGTTTTACAAAGACAGTGGATTGTTGACATACCACTGCCGCCTTCAGCTCCTCTAAGAGTGTAGGTATCACATGCCACCTTAAAAGCTTCATTTCAGTGCTCCCTACTCCTATACTGATGATAGTGGCTATTTGTACACTGGACACACTGTATGTGTTGTCACACAATGAAACTTTTTCTGTCGGGCATTAGAGAGAGCTTAAGCTGTCTCGTTAGACTATTAATTTAAATATATATATATATATATAATATACAAACATATGAGTCAGCTGTATGGGATTTCATAGAAAAACAATGTCATGGTATACCATTACTGAGAAAACATTTCATCTAAACTGTTAAATGGACATTTTCACAATGAATGCCATTTACCTTTTCGTAGAAACCAATTCATAGAATGTCTTTTTCGTTGAAATTAGCTTTTGAATGGTTAATTTTTAAGTGTAACCGCAATGATTGCAGGTTTTACTTTCAAAACGTTTTGTTGGAGATATTAACTTCAGGGGTATTTATTTCATATTTTATTGTTTAACATCCCTCGCTGGCAGTCAGCGAGGACTGCCCTAAAAGAGCTTCACTGGCTCCCAGTGGCTGCCAGAACACTATTTAAGGCCATGTGCATTCTGCACAAATCTTTTCATCGAACCGGCCCGGCAGTACTGTACCCCTTAGTGATGCCTTATGCGCCGCCTAGAACCCTTCGTTCGGCTTCACTGCATTTGGCAACTAAAGCAAAAATTAAGAAAGCCCGTTGGGGTGGCCGCTCCTTCATTCACTCAGCGGCGAAGGCATGGAACTCCTTGCCTTTACCCCTCAGACAAAACAATAACCTGATGTCATTTAGGAGAGATTTAAAAACCTACCTGTTTTCAAAAGCGTACTAATTCTACCCTGTAGCCGCACACAGTAATCAGTCTATAGCGCTGCGAGGCCTCCGGGTGGTTATGCGCTATATAAGTGGAATTTTTCATTTCATATATTTTACATTGTCAAACAATTACTTTAGAAACGTTTAATTTGCTGACCCATTACCATCGTAAAACCATCCATTGCTGACCCCTCACAACCCAATCAATCCCTGCCCCCTAAACCCTTCACCACACCTAAACTAAAGCCACTGAAGCCTAAAAGCCCTTTCTACCCCACAAAACCTCCCTCCCTGAACCATAACATTACTTACAACCCCTACTCCCCCTATTCCTGAACTCTAAAAACCCCTGTATACATCTAAAACCCCACCCATCCCATTCCCTTAAAACACCTCTGCACGCCGAAACTCCACCCACCCCTGAACCATAAAATAAACCCTCACTGCCCTTAAATACTAGCCATCCAGGACCCATAAGAAATCCTCATCACCCTAAACTACTCATCCCTGAATCCTAGAGCCCCTTTCTACATCTAAACTCCACTCATGTCTGAATCCTTGAAACTCCTCACCACCCTAAACTCCACCCCATCCTGAACCCTAAAAGCACTTCACCATCGCCAGCCACTATCCATATTTGAACCTTAAAATCCCTCACCAGCCCTAAACTCTGGCCTTCTGTTGCTCGGAACAAGTTGGTTTAATGAAACAACAGAGTAGCATCTAAGGAAAGTCTCTCATTGTACAGAGGTTTTGGCCATCCATTTATACAGTTTGTGAGAAACTGATCTGACATTCTTGGCCTAGTCATAAACAACAAATACGGCCATCTGATAATGGGGACATAGGTGTCTCTCGACCTCTGAGAGAGCTATTGTGGGCCAGTGTATATGTGTCCCGACATCCGGAGAGGGGAGTGCATGATCACTATGTGTGGTGTGTATGCTGGGTCCTGATAGGCTGAGTATTCCTAACTGTATGTGACATCTATCTTTGTGGTATTATGGGAATGCTTGCCTTTAGCCAAACCTGTATTGGGGCCAATTTCCTCGGACCTGTGTGTGTGTAACTGCATATCTGTTCGATCAATCAAGGTTTTCCCGGGGTGCATATTTGTTAGGGTCACCAACCGTCCGTAAATTTCATGGACGTCCGTAATTTGGACCTCACGTCCATTGTCTGTGAGGATCCCATTTACGGATTCCCTTTGTCCATAATTTTGGGCCCTGCAGGGAGCAGAGCTGTTCCCCTGCAAGAGGCCTCAGATCCCTGATGGGGCCGCCTCGCTCTCATCCTGAGCACAGGAGCAGCCCCGTCCACTGTCATTTTTTATGCGGCTGATTGCCACATACAGAATGACAATGGGCCAGTTAGAGCTGTTACAGCATGTAGTGCCCTCTTCCTGCCTCGGCCTCGGGCAGGGCATCTATTAGGGTTAAATGGAAGAAATGTACAAAACAAATGTACAAAATTAAAAAGAAGAGGTTGTAGTTCTTACACAGTCTCATCATTTCAGAGCTGAAGCATTTTTGATATTATATACAACAAAGCCATAGTTGCTGCTTTTTTATTCATTTTATGCAACGAACATCAATTGACAAAGCCAATAGTCATGGCTTGTTGTAGGTCTATTGTTACTGGATGCAATGATAGAAACAGCAAAATACCAGTCCGGCGACACATTATGCCCAACACATATTTTTTAGCTTAGGTGTTTTAAGCCACACCCTTAATTACATCAGACACGCCCCTTGGAGAGACCCCCAGTTTTTTTATCCCACTTAAAAGCCCTTGAGACAATACCATGTCTCAGTCACTTCACATCCTGGAACGTTGCATCATGCATGACTCATGACTTCCACGTTTTCAGATTGACTATATGCAGGGGCATAGTGAACCCTCCCCCTCACCACCCCTTGCTTTAGGAACTCCAGCGATGGTGAAGTTCTTGATGGGCCTCTTCTGTCTGCAACTGGATGGGTGGGTTGATGGGTGGGTGTATGGAAGGATGGGTGGCTACGTGAAAAAGGAATGGAGAGAGAAAGGGAGGATGGATGGATGGATGAGTGAAAGCGTGGATGACTGAAAACATGGATGAATGATTGGCAGAGTGGATGGGCGCATGGGTGCATGGATGAGAGAAAAGAAGAATGTAAAGATAGATGAGTGAAAGAATGCATACATGAGTGAAAGGGAGGGGGAGAGGTGAAAGAAAGGATGGATGGATGGATGGATGAGTGAAAGGGGAGAGTGGGTGGACAGATGAGTGACTGGATGTATAGATTAGTAAATGAAAGGATGGCTTGGGTGAAAGGGTAAATGGTTGGATGCATGGGTGGAAGAGTGGATGGATGAGTGAAAGGATGGCTTGGGTGAAAGGGTAAATGGTTGGATGCATGGGTGGAAGAGTGGATGGATGAGTGAAAGGAGGGGTTGAGTGAAAGGAGGGGTTGGGTGAAAGGGTGGCTGAAGGGATGGATGAGTGAAATTATGGATAGATTTGCAAATGGTTAAAAAGGTTTAGATATGGATGGGCACACAGATGGAAGGAAAGAATGAATGGTAAAAGACTGTATGATGGATGCAAGAATTAATAGATGACAGAATGTAAATCTGAAATGGTGGATAGCAGGGGTTTGATGGAAGGATGAATGGCTAGATCCTTGGACAGGCGAGCTCTTCTAGGGAGGGTTGTGATGACTTACTTTGCTTCTTGGTGCCATAAGAGCTTTAGTTCAATGTGGGAGTTATTTAAATGTTTGGCTACCCTCTTGCCTATGTGTTATTATTCTGTGTTTGCTGTGTGCTTATGTGTGGGGTCTATACATCATGCATAGGACATTTTGAGTGACACCCATCTGCTACTTGAATGTTACACTAGTAATTGTAAATGTTTGCATGTTTTGTTTTAGGTGTAATGTTTTAGGGAGAGCCTCATAGTGCCATGAGCTGTGCTTGAGTTGTAGATTGTGTTTGAAACAATAGGCAAGGCGTCGAAAATAAACTATGTAATAGTGTGTTGACAGTGCCTTCTTTAAGAAAGCTGCAGGGAAAAGCACCTTTGTGACTTCTGTCAGCTTGTGCAACTGTCCGCGAAGCCCCATAAGCAAAGTCCGATTCCATATTTTAAGTTCCACATAATGAAACACCCATAATGCGTTGCCTATAGTGGTTCATCACAGCAATCCTCTCTTTATTTCACCTCTGCTTGCCGCGTTACATCTCACAATGGCACTCAGATATGAGATGCTAGTAACAAAGTCTATCCAAGCAGACCTTCCTGAGCACTTCTCTCACCAAACATACCTGCTCAGGACCATGAGTTGTAAACAAAATATCAGACTGGACAACCCAGTGCAGTAACCAAAGAAATAGATTATTATCATATGAAATACCACAAAAAGACCTGCACAATTGTCTCAACCTAATATAAACTTTTTTTGACCTGTACTTGAGTTGTTGTCTATTTACTTACTTTTATACTATTGCGCAACTTCCTCTGATATGTCTGTAAAACTTACCTTTTGGGGAGTGGGCATAAGGGGAGCTGAAGGGACATGCTACAACCGTCTTGCTGTTTACCACTGTACAAAGAACTTGATGCTGATGTATTATTAGTGAAACGTCTTCACATTCTACAGGAGTATTGTTTCTGTATTGCAACTATGAAAATGCCAATAAACACATTTACATTTTTTTTTAAAACGTACCTTTTGTCCCGAAGTCTTGTCCTGAATTTTGACCTTCTGTCCTGAATTTGTGCCCTGAATTTTTACCCTTTGTCCTGAACTTTTACACTTACCATCCTGAATTTGCACCCGTGCCAGTTGGTCACCCTTTTTGGCTTTGGGCTAAGTGTAACCCCACCTGTGACTTGTCAATCAGTAGGCTCAGGTTTGGGTCGTGGGGCCTGTCTGACCACATATCTCTGAGTCGGGGTTGATGGGGAGGTCACCTTGGGTGAATCCAACAGATATTATATGAGTTCATGCAAATGTGTCCAACTAACATAGCGGCCATTGATATCATTTTTACCGACATCCTCAGTATTGTGTGTCCAGTTGTCATAGCGCGCATCAATATTGTCTTTACTGGTATTGACATTGTTATGCATGCATAGATTACGGCATACATTGACATTGTTTCTACTGGTATCGACCTTGTTATGCGAGCACATTTTATGGCATACATTGACATTGCATTTATTGGTATTGCCGTGGTCAGAACTGCATATATCATGGTGTGTAATTACATTGTATTCATGGATATTAACACATCCATGAACGCTAAAACTCCTCAACGCCCTCACACTCCACACATCCCTGAAACTTAAAAACACCTCACACATCTGAACACCAATCGTCCGTATACCCTAAAAAACCCTCACCACTTTTAAAGTCCACCCATCTCGAAATCCTAAAAGCCCATTTCTATGCATGAACTCCTATTATCCCTGAAAGGAATTTTGGATATTGTCAGTTGGGTGAATGCAAATCCATTAAAACTAAATGGGGACAAAACCAAATTTCTGTGTTGTTCGGCAAGTAAGATTCCCATGATTCTATCCTATAATTTCTGGCCCCTCTCATCTGGAGATGAGCTGCTACAATCAGACACAGTTTGTAACTTGGGGTCACATTTCATAACAAGTTATCTTTGGAGAACCATGTCGCAAAAGTAGCAGGCACATGTTTTGCACTTGTATGTAGTCTCAGGAAGGTGCTACCACTATTGCCTACTCAAACTACAAGTTAAATTGCTTATAGTGTGTAGCATCATACTCAGTATTTTACTTTGAAGGTTTTATATAGCGCGAACAAGACTCTTGCGAGTAACAGAGCGCTTTACAGGTCATACGAGGAAAGAACTAAATAACGGTATACAACCTTTACAACTAAACTTTTACAACGACCTACCATTACAACGCAACTTTTACAACGCAAACTATTACAACGCATTGCTCTGGGGGGCGCTCTAGGATAGGGAATAGGTTAATTTACTATCCAATAACCTTCCCTACTATCCACCGGGACTGGAGTTGGAATAGTAAATTAAACTATTCACTATCCAGCACCCCAAAGCGCTATGCGTTGTAATGGTATGCGTGGTAAAAAACGCGTTGTAAAGGTAGGCGTTTGTAAAAGTATGCGTTGTAACGTCATACATCCCTAAATAACATCACACGATCTAAGGGAAAACAGTAATACAAAGCTAATAGTCGCACAGACTAAGCTGACCGAAGGTCGACTATGGAGTGTAGAAAACAGCATACGAATACAATACAGTAAACAGTTATAGAGTTCACGTGAATTTAGCCATGAGATCGCTTTCACTTCTATTTTGAATGAGGCAAAGGAAGTAGACTGGACTATTGCAATGCCTTGCTACTTAGGGCCCCAGACTATCTGCTTAACAGATTATATAGAGTCCAGGTGGCAGCAGCCACAGACCTCACAGATTTTCAGCATCCAATGCCTTGAAGGAATTGCACTGCTGCCTCTGAAGCAGAGGATCTTCAAAGCCATGTGCATTGTGTTCAAGGCATTGCAGGGCACACTCTTGGTGTCCCTACAACGCAGACTGAAAGGGTATACGCCGAGGGAACACCTTCACTCCAGCATTGCAGATTTAGTCTGCTTTAAAAAGTTTTGGAAGGCAAGATGAGGGGGTCGGACCTTTACAGGCAGAGCGGCCCAACTATGGAACAAGCTGACATCATCCCTTAGATCTGCAACAAATTTGCTTCAATTTAGGAAAGCTTTGAAAGCTGGCTTTTCCCCAAATAATTCTTGCTCACATTCTCTTCCCTGACTGGTGCATATCTAGCAGTGTTATACCTACCTATACGGTTAGTGCCAGTATACCAGTTTGGTGACAGTTTGCTCTCTATAAATGGTGTATGAATAAATAATAATAATTGACAAAGCTGTCCAGGTCCGCCCTGCTCTATTTTACCTACAATTGCTGAAACCCGATTGTATTCCATTTGTAGTAGGTTTTTTAAAGTCTGCTTTGCGATCTAGAATATGTATGGAGAATTGATAGTCACTTTATGCTTTATCACGTTTTACCTTCTGTGTCTGTATCTTGTACAATGTTTGCTTGGCCCTGTTAATCCTCCACAATCATGTGTCAGATGCATATATTTTAACCCTATCGTACTGTAATCGGATTTATTATTACTTTTAAGATATGAACTGTATTTTATCATTTGTTTTATAGTGTTGTGTAACTTTTATGGTTATATTCATAAAGCCGAATAAAGTATTTTGAAATTAAATGACAAAGCTGTACAGCAGGTGCTTCTTTAACTTATTTTTCATCTTAACATTAAATATTAGGTATGTATTGTGACTGCTCTTTGCCTGCCCAGTTAGATTATTCTCTGTTTTTAAGTTGCTGGTATAAAATGTTTAAGTGACATTATGACATGCCTTTGATTTGAGTGCTTGGTTACGTTTTTATTTATTATTGGCTCTGCCACAAACAGTAATACAAAAAAATGCATGGAGCAGCTCTATAAGCCTAGAAGGCTTGTCATTTAAAAAAAAAACATAATTAGTAAAACAGCCACAAAATCAATGTTTTTTAAATAAATAAAAACTTGTGAGCATATAGTGGCCAGGGTTAGATGGCGGCAACGTTTCTTTTGTATTTATTTTTATTTTAGTGGCACATGCTGAAAATAATACAAAAGTATTAATAATAAAAATGCAAACATCAAACCAGCCTGCCAAGGCCAGACCTATTGGCTTTGGCAAAGACTGCATGCTCTGTTATGATTCAGAGTGGCTTTCCTGCATGAGATTTCTCATGGATGTGTGCCTTTAACTGCCTGGAGTCAAACTGTAGTATTTATTTATGTAATGATTTAGGCCCTGATTATTATCACAGAATTTACCCATTCTGTGGCAATGGGAAAATGTGCTAGTGCATCTGGGCCCTAGTTATTTTGAGTTTTGTAAAGAGCTGCTTGTAGCTTTTCGCAAACTTCAGAGCGCTGAGTGCGAAGACAAACTGTTTAAGTTATTAAGCATTACGATGAAGTCGGAGACAGTCTGGGTATGGTGAGTAGCCGCATACGGTATGCCTCAATCACTCCCCTCTTCGAAAGACATTGGGTAGAAGCAAGTCTAAAGAGCATAGCTAATAACCTACGACCAGGTTGTAATTTTATGGAGTAATCATACAGAGAGTATCATAAAATCACATAACCACAGTTGCAGTTACTCCTTTGTGTTTGCTTCTTTGCTTAAATACCTATCTATGCTTTGCCACGTGCTTTGCACAGACATCAACACTGATATTGTAAATAGATTTTATTTGTATACTAATGTTTTTATCTCTTTGTATGATTTTTAACTAAATCGAATAAAGATTCTTGACTGACTGACTGACATCAACACTGTTTTTTGTCTCGTCTATTTGCCGCATGTAGGTTTGTAGATGACAGGACTTTACGACACCAGGACTTGTGTAGGGGACTTCAGTCTGGCACCGTCTGCCCCTCTAGGCAGTGCTTTAAATGGGAAAAAATAAGTTCAGGTACTCATTAAAATAGAGGTGTGGCAAGTGGGTTGTGGGCTAGGGGCGGGGCTAAGGGCAAGATATGATCATACATAATGACTTCTGTACCATCTGCAGCACATATCAAAACACATGAGAAATGCGTTTATGTCAATAAAACAGGTTAAGTCATTACACAAAATGACAGCCATGATGGCACTTTTACCCAAATGGTTGCTGCACGCCAGATTGGCAGTGCAGGGTCTGTGTAGAGACCCTGTCCTGTTAATCACAGCGTGACAGAAGCCTCTCAAACGCCTGCAGTATGGGGACATTCAAATGGCCACTGCGGGAATCTTCACCAGAAACTCAGCAAAAGGCTACTTCACGGCTCGGTTAATTACACGCTCCTCGGAAGCAGACCGGCATCTACCCTGCACTGGAGAATAAACCTAACCTGAGCTTGCTGTGCGGTAGGGTACCGGTACTTTCCCTGGCTACAGAGAAGTGCGGGTATTGATGGGAAAAAAATTCGGAAGTGCCTGTACTCAGTACCGGTGAGTCCCGGCCCATATAAAGCATTGCCCCTAAGTAACATCCCTGATACTTCCAACTCCTTTACTTCCTGTATCCTCCTTCAGCCTCATGCATACTCTTCTGTAGGTCCTACTGGGGAGCACCACAAATGGGCAGGCTGGGCTGGATCTCACAGTAGTTCCCTGTATCTAAGTAAAAGGGCTTGTTTAGTCTTAAGCAGTGGGCAATGTTTGCAGGAGGTTCGAAGTGGTGGCGCAAGCACTTCATTTTGGTGACTGAGGCTTTATGTTCAGCATTACACGATGGTTCAGAACAAGCGAGAGAAACACGCACAAGGGGGGAAGGAGACGGAAGAGAAAGACAAGAAACCAGTGGCCACAGAGTAAAGCAGCTGGGATGAAATTTACAAAGACAGGAAGTGTACAGTGGTGGAAAAAGTGTTGCGAAGCAGAATTTAGACTAGCTTTGGAATTTAGGGACCCCAGCATTCACCGTACTGGTGGCCTGTCTTAAGAAAAGCAGTGTTTCGGATTAACGAACTGTGTACAAAGAGGCTTGGAGCAACAGGACGGGGAGTGCATTTCATGGAAATCACAGAATGACCCCGCTTCTGTTCCTAAAGCCGAAACTAAACAGAAACAAATTATTTTCTCTGTTACACGTGTTCACTAGGGGAATTCAGAAGTTAATGTTGCGCCTACATCTGCATTCCTTCATGGGTTTATGATTGAAAAAAAGGCCCATTGCTCACTGTACTGAAACAGCACAGCATGTACCCGGTCTTTCCTGGAGGCTTTATCTGATTTCAGAGACATCAGTCTAGGGCAGACTGAGCACTGTTTTATGCTGGAATGTAACCTTTCCTGGCCCCAACCAGGGTTTCAGAACCAAGAGAGTAGTTTCAGTGTAAAAGGGTATGCCAAAGTTGCAATGCGTTGCAGAAAAATATATGCAATTCCATAAGGTTATTTAAGGATGTAGGAAATGCTGAAGCGTGTGTTAATAGTTCGGTCGCCTTGCGCCACATATCCGTTAAAAATGATCCATGGCGCCTTTAAATAAATTAATAAATACCTGTAAATGAGGTTTTGGTACAGTTTTCCATTTGGGTAGAATTAGATTCTCTCTACCTGCCTTCAGGCAGTTAAAGAATAAGCTGGGGTTCACTGCAAGTCCAACATGGGAGCCTATTTCGTAGAGGACCGCGTACATAAATAGCACCTCAAATGTATTTGGGACTATGGTAGTTACTAGGTGCAACATGTCCGCCCCATTGGGGGTGTGTACCATTGCAATTAGGAATACCAGTGGAAATGACTGTTTTCCCACTCATTTTCATAAGTGTTCTGCTCATTCTGGGCCCCCTTCTCTGTATGTATGCTGTCTGTTTTTTCAGAGGTAAAGTATGCCAGGGGGAACACAAAGGTGCGGGTTTTAACTCAAAACCATAACCCAATTGAGACAGAGGCTCCACTTTCTGCCCAAATTGGGATTTTCATCAAAGACATAAAAAGAACACAAGAGTAGGATCATTGAAAGCCATGATTGCAATGTATTTTACAGCAACAGGAAGTGGTAAATAGAAATTGGGACTCTGTAAAGGATGTGTTCTAGGAATTGGCCCCTGCGGAGAGTTAAATAGGACAGTCAGTTGCTGGTATGAAGAGCTCTATATAAGTGCTACAAATTGACAACTTAAAAAATGATTCAGGTCTCATTTGTAGTAGGAGAGAGCCATATAAATAGCAATAGAACTTATTAAATTGTTTGCCCATTAGGAAGTGGATACATTGCTTAGTTGACTAGTGTGGGAAGAGATCATTAGGCTACACAATGAAAAAAACAGGCATTGGCAAAGCTATTTGGTCTCCCTTTGTCAGTGCTTGTTGACCACTGATATGGTCCTCGTCATTTCTTGTAGATTTAAGGCACTAACATTGGCAAAGTCAGTAGCAACGGGTGGCCATCATGGTATGTTATTTGTAAACTTTCAAGACGGCTGTAACTTTTTGGCAGTGGAGTGATAAAACAATAATTATATAATTTTCATATTGTTCTACAATTGCCGTTTACATTGTGTCTAAATGTACCGTGACGGCCGTCCTGGATATTTACAAAATAACATTCCTAGAAAGCCAAATGGCGCTTTTTCCTTTGTTAATACTTGTGCTGCAATTCTACAAACATTGGTGGAGCCAGTGGCAGCAGAGTGCAAGAAAGAGACTTTCAGTGTGAGCGGTGTCTGGGTTGTCTGAGAAATTGAGGCGAAGAAGAGAGACAGCGGGCAGCGAGGAAGAGCAGGACATGCATTCCCATTGAGTGCAAAAACTCAAATACCTCAGAAACTTGGAAAAAGAAAAATAGCTCCCTCACATCAACAGTGGAAGGATACACTCAGCCAATCAAAACGCAGGGTGACATCTAAACGGTCCATGAGCAAGGCAAACAAGTGATTTGGGAGGAAGGCCCTCAAATTAGGAGCAGAGACAAGAAAGACATCCAATAGTGTGCAAGGGGCAGGCCCAATGTCCACTCTTAGAATTTTTTTAAATATAGGTGATGATGCTGTCTCTAAAAACAGCTTAAACTGTGTATAGTGGGACTGCAAACAGCAGCATATAAGCTATGAGGTGAATATTCTGTATTTCAATGGACATACCTCATCAGATGGTTATGTTACAACCAAACCCTGATGCTGCAAAATTGACTATTTTATAGGTAAGCACTGCATTCAAATGGCTACTGCATGTCCTTCTTTTAATCTCTAGCAGGTATTAGTGTAAACACATACACCCCCACACTCATGCTATAATTGTCGAGTCCCTGTGATGAAACAGATATGTTTATCAGTTTCAAAAGATTTATTTAAGTAGGGTTTTAATGAAGTCTAGTTATTGCCATCATCTGTGGGGTACAACATAAATGTTCACTCACTAATATCCCCATTACTTCTCACAAGGTTTACTGTGCATATCTTCAGCGATTATCAAACTCTTTGTTTCCACTATCTTGTGCCGTGTTTGATCTTCCATTCTGGGTTTTCAGAATATTTGACAGAGTGATAATAATAATATTAAAGTTTATAAAAGCGCATGGTTACGCCATCTCGGAGTGTCCCCGCGCTAGGTGAGAGGGAGGAGACAGATTACCACAGCAGAGAGCAACCTTGCGCTAAGCAGAAAACAGGTGGGTTTTCAGCAGCTTTCTGAATTTAGTTTCAGAGCATTCAAGCCTCAGTTGGATAGGCAGTCTATTCAAATTTTGAGCAGCCAAAACCCGGAAAGAACGGCCTCCCATTTTGGCCTTCTTCACCTTGGGAATTACCAGCTGCCCCGTCCCGCTGGATCTAAGAGACCTGCTAGGAACATACTTGGTAACTAGGTCTCTTAGATAGGCCGGACCAACATTATGGGCAATACGGTGACATATGAGAAGCGCTTTGAACAACACTCTTTTCTTGACTGGGAGCCAATGCAATGAGTCAAGTGCCTTTTTTGATGCCGCTCTCCTCGGCTGCATAAGCGCCAACCGGGCGGCGGCATTCTGTAGAACCTGTAGTCTCCCAAGGCCCTTCGCAGTGGCTCCCAGATAGAGTGATTGCAGCTTCAAACCGCAATCTTCACTCAGGTCCACCAAGGAGGATAAGAACATGTGTATGGCACACTATATGCTGGTACGTCTAGGCACCATTGTCCCCACTGACTACAGTAATTACGAGGGGCACAATTAGACAGAGACTAAGGTCTTCCGTTTATATATGAACTCATAGCGGCACTGCCGGACAGAAGTGTTTATCGCTTACATGGCCCACCTAGAACTCCAGGGGCCCTAGTAGACCAGCCCTAAAGGATCTCAACGGGTTAGTCACAGCGGATACCACATTTTAGCTAGTTGCACATTAAACATGCACCTTTGCTACTTGTAAAGGTACATGCAGCGAATCTGATTTTCCACATGTAATCAAAGTTGCCCCTTTCTGATGGCAAATCTATGGTTTCTTTTTTCTTGACTTGAAGAGTTGCCTTTCCAGGTTATTTCAGTCTTTGCCTTGACGCTTCAACCGCCTTTGGTGACCTTTTGAATGTTCTTTTGATTAATTTGCAACAAAGAAGGTTGTGCTCCATGTGTTATCCCTTTGCACAGATATCATTCTTTTTATAAAAAGGACAAATGTTATTGCCTTTTATAAACAACAATGCATCTGCCATTACAACAATACATTTACATAGTTTAGTCATTTTGCCTGTGTCTCATATTTCAGAATTAGTAACTACAGATCACAGAGAGTATTCATACATTGCAGCAGTGATTTATAACACCTAGTGGTAGTGCGAGGGTCTACTCTACCTCTGTGTAGGCAATCCCCCCCCCATCCCTTGCACTGCCTATGATATTGCTTTACATCTTTCTGGCTTGCACTGAGGTCCCGTAACCTGCACATTCGTATTGCACTGATATCATTCCTTCAGTGTAGGATGACATCCTGTAGGAAATGAATGGGGTTTTGTAATTGAGTGATGCACTTTATTTATTACCAAACATATGTGATAAAGGGGCTGGAACTTGCAGTAGTCCATTTGTTAAAAAGAAAGTGCAGGAGTACAAACGTTTGTCTTAGGAGCCTGCTGCCTCTAATGCGGCTTGCCAATAGTGTTGAATACCAAGACTATCTAGTCTTGATTTCACCTAATGCCTCATTCTTCCACAGCCCTACGCTTGCTGTCTCTTTATCTCATTCTTGCAGGTTCTTTTCCATCCCAACCTTTTCCATTAGTCATTGTTTTCCAGTTTTTCAATCCTGTCGTGGGAATGTTTGCATGAGTCCTGGGGCAATCAGAGGTTACTGTGTTCAGATTGTGACAATAAGAGCTCTTACCACTTGGATTCAGGGGCTTAGCCTGACTATTTAGCCTAAAATTGAGCCCCAAGTGCACCTCATAAGCACTTGACATTCGGGATCACAAAGTTGAGCAGTTCAAGGCTTACTCATAGAGCTGGTGTGGGGTTAGAGCCTATGTTGCAGGGGCACGCACTCTCTAGAGGCATGAGGGGACCTTTCTTCATCCCAACACTTTTCTGCTTTCTCTCATTCTCTGCCTTTCTCTCTCCTTCCCGAGGTCAAAGTCTCATGAAGAAAAAGTACCAGTTCCCAAAAATGAGTGCTGACACCCACCACCTCCAACAGTCAGCACACATTGAAGGTGTCATTCAGTGAAAACATAAAACCTTGTCCTCTTACCCAATCTTACACCATCAACAATCACCAACAATTTGGGTACTGTAATCTCTCTTTAGATGATGGTGTCTGATTGGATTGTAAAACCTATTATCCCATTCACTAAATGACCCCTTTACCACTGAGCGAGATCAGGGAATGTAACGGCTATATCATAAATCACGTCAATCTGAAGTATTACCGATTTCTAAAGCTCCCATACTTTAAGGGCCAGATGTAGGTCGCCCAATACCGGTCGGTAACGGCCGAAATTACCGAATTTCGGCCGTTACCGACCGGTATTGGGTTTTTGAGATGTAGGTGGCATTTTTTAGGATTTAGTATTTTACTGAATCTGTAATTTAAGGATTTGGTAAAATACCGAAATTCTTAACATACCGATTCGGTAAATTACCGAATCCAGGACGTAGGGAGCACTCAAGTTGGTGCATTCCTCAGTTAAGGTTTCGTTATTTACCACCAACTACAAGTTGGTGGTAAATAATGAAAATCTTTGAAAAAGCATTTTTTTTGCTTTTTCAACAGTGCGATATGGCAATAAACATGCCCTTAGGGCATGTATGTGTGCCACATGTGCACCCATACACAATTGAGGGGTGCAACAGGGTGTCAAAGTGACACCCTACCACTCTTCAATATTTTCCCCCTTTTACCGAATCGGTATTGGTAATTCGGTAATTACCAAAACTTACCGATTCGGTAATTTTTAACAAAAAATTACCTACATCTCATTTACCTATTTTTAAATACTGAATCGGTATGATTCGGTATTTAAGAATAGGTAAATTGAGATTACCTACATCTGGCCCTTAGTGTTCATACTTGGTCTAAGAAATACCCCCAGAAAAGTTCAAATGCATTTATGTATCTTTCCAGATAGAAAAGGAGAATGGTATTGCAGAAACCAACTAGAAACGTGTAAAAAGATGGGCTATGCTGAATCTCGCCATTGGAGGAATGGAAGACTACCAAGAAGATATCAGCAATACACTGCTTTATGTATTACACAACATAACATACGAGTCTCACTTTTTGGGTCAGTGAACACACGGTTACCTAGCTTTACTATTCAGGGCAACTTCGCAAATGTGTCAGAATGTAAACAACAGTTTTAAGATTGGCAAAACTGAATAAATTATGTAAATGTCCATTGTTAAATATTCTATTTATTTTATAGACAGAAATTCCTATTGTTCTGTAGCCGTAGCTATATTAAAGTCTGATTGGCCATACAGGTACTAGGCAATAAAGCGAGTCCAATCAAATAGCCTTACTTGCAATTAGACACAACTTTCCAGCTTTAAATGTATTCATTTAATTTTAATTTTCTTGCCATAATAACCAGAGGAATCTGATGGAGAATCATCAATTTTCATAATTTAGCAATATATGAAAATGTTTATTTAAGCATATTATGACTGCGTTGCTCGTTTGGGAAAGTCTAATTTCTTGCTTCAGTGAAGAAGCTTCAACCCAATCTGGTTTTAATGCTCCGTTCACCCAACCTTTCAACAGTTCTGGATGCAACACGTTTTTAAAAAGTAAGCATTAAAGTCTACCATGAAAATGTAAACATGCGCATGAAAAAAGGAACACAGGAGCCAAAATTAACTAGTGCTGCTCCAAATACTCATCCCATGAGTACAAGGCCAACTAATTGTAGCATTAGTCAAATAAGTATTTCTTGTGTGTGGACAGGAGAAAGGGCCATTTACGAGAGCCTTGGTAGATATCAATGTTGTCCTTTGTAATGGCAATGTTAACTTTCTGTTGAGAGGTAGGCTAACGCCTTTCAGCCAATAAAGCAATGGAGTCCCACTCACACATTCTGTTTATCTGATTGGGGTAACCCGGAACCCTTATATTGTTTTGGAAAAAAAGATGCCTAGTATAGACGTCAATTACAGTGACATTGTTTATTTCTGACCTGAATCATGAGGTGAAAACCATCATCTTGGAAGCTACCTCAGTGCTTAATTTGTGAAACAATATGTCCCAGGGTCCAAGTTTTGCACAGAAGCCTGCAGCTACTACTATGAATATCAGGGATGCTTAATACCAAGGCTGCATAGCCTTGATTCTAATTCATGCCTCTTTCATTCACGACCTGACACCCCCAGCCACTTTATCTCATTCTTGCAAGTTCTTATTCATCCTTGCTTTCTCTCTTTGTCACTGCTTTTTTCTTTATCTCCCTCTTTTCTTTTCTCTTTTGTGTTTTTTTCTCTCTTTTGCTCTCGGTAAAAATCTGATTAGGAAGAACAAGTGCTGGTCCCCAGAAATGAGTGGGGTTGCCCCACCTTCAACCACCCTTCAAATTATTTACTGACCAGACTGTATTTAGGTCGAGCCTGTGAGAAGTTGGACTGGTATATGCTGTCCACTAGTTAAAGTGGGCACCCTGTACCAGTCCAACCAACCCTTATGGGGATTCGGTTAAAGATAACCTTTATGAAAGCTATCCTATTGGTAGCTTCACCTTCCTGCAGAGCCTACCAGACAGTACAAGCGTTCTGGATGCAGAAGACCTAGTGTCAGCTTACCGATAATCTACAGTTGGCTTAAAGCCCACCCATTACTTTCCATTAGTTGTCTTTATTGTCACTCTCTTTTACTTGTTTCTATTTCAATGACTTGCCTTGTCCATCTTGTGTTTGACGCTCCCTTGTACCATAGCCTCTTCACTTGGGCCTTCCACTTCTGACTTTTAGGGAACTACTTTTTAGATCTTGCCTAAACAACACATGCACTGTCTCTTTGAGACGATTTGTTTGGTAACAGTGAGCTTGGATGCTGCCCATTGCTTACCACTGATTGGCTTCATTGTTACTCTCATTTACTTGCTTCTTATTGGTCTGCTGCTGGAGGCTTCTTTCCTTTTTGTGTGTCTATCCCTCCCTTGTAGCATGGACGTATTACTAGTTTCCTAACACTACTTTTTCTTTGTCTTTAAACACTTTACCAGAGTGTCTTTTTCAGCTTGCCCTCTTGTGTACTTCTCCCCCTCTATGTTCCTCCTGCTCTCCCATCCCAGCCCTTTTCTATATTTTTATTTTATTATTATTTTATTTATTTTATTTTTATTTTTTATTTTATTTTATAACAAAACACAAAAAATCAAGGCTTGTCATCGAAGCGGAGCACCGAGATATACTACGTGCTTTTTACAAAACATCAGCAATAAAAGCAGGTAATGAGACCATATTGAAATATGGGTAGCATACTATGTCAAGAAGCCGAAATGCTTGGCAGCGGTTGGAATTGATCAATTACATGTACATTGCAAAGAGAAAAATTAGCTCAGCTTTTTTCCTCTCCCCCAGCCTTTGTATTGATTACATCCAAATGTAGACTGTACTGTTTCCAGAGAGTCCATGGCCTCAGTGATGTCCAGCCATATCATGGGGGTTTTTCTTCGCCATTTAGCGTCAGGACACCTCCGGGTACCAGCGCGCTCTAAAAATGTCAAAAAAATAAAATAAATTGTCCGAAAGTTGTAAAATATAGTTCTTGAGTTGGTTCCAAATGTCTCTGAGGCAAGGTGAGGGGGCATAAGCGTTGCATACAGTTTAAGTTGCTTGTTACAAAATATGAAGGTATTTAACCTTTGCTTCAGCTTTGGGCATCGCCCCCTACCTCAATAGCAGTCAATCAAGCATTTGGCCAGGAATAGTGCTAGTGCAAGAAGCTTTTTATAAGCAGTGGGGACCTCCTCTACTCATTGTAAAAGTCCACCCGCACTCCCTCCCTCTCTTGCTCTTCAAAGTTGCTAGCCCCAGCTGCCCACCATCCCTTGCGCTTGTTGCATTTCTCCACACACCCTTTCTCGTCAGTATTGCTTAGCCTCAACTGCCCATCCCTGTCGCTGCTTGCCCCACTCTCCCTCCATCGTCCATGTTGTTGCTTTCCCAACACACTCCCGCCCTTGTCCATGTTGCAGGGTGACCCCACCTTCCACCCTTTGTCTGTGATACTGCAGCAGCCTCCAAACTGCCATTCAAAAAAGTTCTGTGGCACAGACACAGCTGGTCGCATCCTTGAGTTTTTCCCTCGTCCCTCCATTTTCTGTGTTACCTCCCTCCCACCAGCAATAAAAAAAGGCTTATGGCGCAGCCAGTGCTGGCCACATCATAGCGCTGTGCTGCTGTACAACATGGCTAAACATTGACAAAGCTAGAAGCTCTCTTCTCGTAGGTGAGATCTATTGGCTTTGCCAAAGTTTGCTTCTTTTTGTTTTTTAATTCAATTTTATGTAGCGCGAACTTGACCCGTAGGTATTGGGTATCAGAGCGCTTTACAGAGCACCAGTTGCTTTACATGAAGACCCATTCATTTTGTTGTTGTTGTTAGGCACGGGGAGATTAAGTGATTTGCCCCGAATC
Source organism: Lissotriton helveticus (assembly GCF_964261635.1). NCBI lineage: Eukaryota > Metazoa > Chordata > Amphibia > Caudata > Salamandridae > Lissotriton > Lissotriton helveticus. Next base: position 1,614,626,841 of record NC_136057.1, read on the forward strand.
ACAGTATGCTCAGCTTCATTTCCGAGACTCGAACCTGGTTCCCCTGATTCTAGGTTGACCACCCTAGCCTTTAGGCCAACTCCTCTCCTTGAGACTGGGGCTGGTCCTAGGACTTTTGGGGCCCCCGGCAGAAAGGGAATGTGTGGGGCCCTTCTAATTTGCATACAGTGTAAAATCACAGGAAATAACATTACAGGAAGTCCCATCAACTGACTTTTGTTCAGCGGCTATGCAAGAAGCAATTATTTTGGTGTGCATTACAGTAAAACAATAAAACTAATATTAAAACTAATATAAGAAGTATACATATTTTTAAGTTCTATACAAGGAAAGAGTCATTGCTGTGGCATACCGCTGGGATGGGCTGCCCCAGGCTTACTAGCTAATCTATTTGTTTTGCACCACCTATTGATTATCCTGCTTGCCTACATCAATCCCTTGGCAAGCAAAAGCAGTTGGAAATTTGGCATCCACAGGAGCTTGCAGTAGGATCCAGGACAAACATCTAAGATGAAGAGCAATCCTGCACACTGCCACTCTACTTTGGTAGGCCTCAGAGCAATGGACTATTGCTGTGAGGTCCAGGCAAGAGAGGACTCTCTTGGGCTTTGTATAACTGGATCATGCTGCGTGGCGCAAGAGAGCTGGAACAGGTGTGTAGCAATGCCATGCACCATTGTGCAAGCAAGGTAAATTATATCTTTCCACTACCCTCTGGTTACTGACTGGACAGTAAAATACAGCCATAAGTTGTGTGCATTGGGCCCATAACTCTTCTAGACCATGGTCCCATTGCACTTCCTACACTAGTGCTAGGGACGCTCTTCAGAGGGCTCCTCTTGCCCTTGGCATGGAATCCAGGAACTGTGCTGCAAAGCCCCGGGCAGCAGACTCCCTCACTTGGGCCTCCCAGCACTGGACTATGGTTGTGAGACCTAGGGGAGATCAGCCTTGTAAGAACTCTGCAGCTCTGGATCATGGATGTGCATTGCATGAGAGAAGGAACCAGTATAGTAGTAATATAGCCATCAGCCCTGATGCAAGAAAATGATTCCAGACAGTAAAACAAAGCCATAATTTGGGTGCATTATGTCCCTAACATCCTTGAGCCCTGGTACAAAGGCACCTGCTGCACTATTGTTAACTACACCTGCTGATAGTGGACCCATGGGCCTCATAACCATGGTGTCCACTGCTGCTAAGCTCATGGGTGTGTGCCTCCTCCCCTGAGTTTACAGCCATGGCTGTGAGGACTAGGGAATGGAGGGCTTCTTCCAGGCCTCACAGCTCTGGAACATGGCTGTGGAGCCCATAAAAAAGAGGGAAGAACCACAGCCATGGTGCAAAGTAAATGTAAGTGTCCCTTCACCCTCGTCCACTGGCTGCCCAGTACAGTAATGCCATAATTCGGGAAGATTTTGACTTTTTCTATCCCTGCGCATGGTGCCACGGCACCTGCTGCACTACTGATTGCTATACCCCTCACATAGACCCATGCACAGGGCCAGGGTAAAATGCTGTGAGACAAATACAATTGGGCCCACAGGATGGGTCCCACACAAGTCACCCCCCTCTCCTGGGCAAATCAGTCGTGATGTAGCATTGAGAGAATTAGGAGAGGGAGCTCACTACCCATGGGTCTGATAGCACTGAACCATGGCAGCAAGGCCCAGGGAAGAGGGGCCCTCCGCAAGGTCTTTCATTGCTCCACCACGATTACGAGATGTAGGGTAGGGGCCTCCAATCCCTTGGGCCTCACAACCACAGTCTAGTGATGCAAGATCAAGGGGAGGAGACCCAGAATAGGGAAGTCTTCTTCCATGTGCCTTGCAGCAATAGTGTAGCACTGTAAGCCCAGGGAATGGGTGTTCCCTCCTCTGAACTACTCCACTATGATCCAGAGCGGTAGAGAGCAGGGAAGGTTGGTCCCAACCCCTTGGCTTAACAGCTGTGGTCTAGTGCTGCAAGGCCCATTGGATGTGGCCTACTGCCCTGGGTAGCACATCCATAGTCTGGTGCTTCAAGGCCCAGAAGAGGTGGGTACTCTTCCCTAGGACCCGTAGCCTTGGTCTCCAGACATTGCTGTAAAGGCCAAGTAGGGTGACCAATTTTCCATTATCACTTCACAGGACAATATAGGGTGTCCAGTCGCATGGTATAGTCATGGAAATGCAATACAGTGGTAAGTATATCGTCTTTCCCCAAGTTGGAGTGCAATGAAGTCCTGGGTCTACTAATGTAACCAACTGTTTGATCCTCTGCAAATAATTATTTCCCTGTGCCCCATCCACTGATGTGACAATATGGCAGCACTTGGAAACAGGCTTCATGTATGAAATGGATTTTAAGAGGGTACATCCTGGCAGGTCCTGAGCATGGGTAGAGGAGGGTAGAAAATGGAGCTTGAGGTCAGAGCTGCTGACTTTGGAACTGAGGAATCAGACTTGAGTCTTGTCTTGGCTGAACATCCTGTGATCCTGGGCAAATCACTTAATCTCTCCCTATCTAAATAAGGAATATGTCCTTATGAAACGTAATTAGTGCTTGTGTAAAGCATTCCAGTACCTTTGAGTTGAGTTTGATCTATATAAAAACTTCAGGAAAAAATGGGTTTCATTTACTTGTTCAAGGATATTTGCATCTAAATAACGGAAGGTGCTCCTGACCCCACAAGGAGCATGACCCCCTCCTGTGCTGCAACACCTTCATTTCTGCCACTGACAAGCATTTCTTTCATCAGCGGCTAAAAGAGAGAGAGTTGCTTGTCATTCACATGGTTAAAACTGCCAGGCGCCAAAATGGGTGATAATGGGCATCACGTTTTGCCTTTCAGTAGAAAGTGATCTGGATCTGCATTCACATGCCAAACTCACCAAATGCAGACAGGCCTCACAGCTACGCCTGGATCTGCAAGACCCAGGGGAGAAGGGGCCCCTCCCCAGGGTTTAGCAGCCACAGTGGAAATGGCCATCTTCCCCAATTTCTCGCAGCGCTACACATGCCTGCAAGGCCCTGGGGAGAGACATCCCTTCCCTGGGCCTCGCAGTGCTGCACCGTAAGTGCGAGGCCTAAGACGGAGAAACACTTTTGCGAGGCCCCATGTTGGTGGGCTGAGCTCGGGGCCCTGGACAGCTGCCCATGCCTAGCGCCGGCCCTGAGAGTGCATGTGTTTTCCAGTTTTCTCCCTTGTGTGTTTTTCTCCCCCAAACTCTGTTTTGTCTCTGTAGAGACAGTCTAGATTATGCACGTCACGTCGGCGACGTGACGTGTGGGCGGGGGAGAGAGCTGCGCGCGCAGAGGCGAGAGGGAGAGCGCGAAAGAGCGCGAGAGCGAGAGGAGAGCCGGAATAGTGCAGAGGCTCGGCGCTCTTTAGGGGAATACATTAATAAAAGAAGTTAACCCTCACCTGGCCTCAGAGTCATCATTAGTGTAAACCTGCATCATTACAATGGCGACGAGGGTGGGATGAAGACCCCCCAGCAAAGCAGGACCACCAAACTGACCGCAGGACAGCAAGCAAAGCACCAGAGGCACCAGAACCACCACACGAGGGACGGAGAAGCAGAAACACCCTTGTGTAGGACAACAGGTACCCTTAAGAGCGTGGCAGAGCCAGGAACACCCAAGGGGGTGGCGCAGAGGAGTGAAAGAAGGGGGGACAGACCCCAGGAACCGGAAAAAGGGCACCAACCCACACAGCCACCTGCAGGACCAGAGAACACGCGCTGGAGAACCCACAGGGAACGGAGGGGGCCGACACGGAAAGTCCCCGAACCCTAACAAGCGAGGAAGAACAGGACGACGCACCGGGGAGTCCCCGAAACCGAGGAGGAACACTACCCACGGTAAAGAGAGAGAAGATGAGCGCGCAAACAGGTTATGCGACGGCGCCAGTACAGTTCTTACCTCGCCCAGGAGAACCCCTCATGAAGTGGGAGGACTGGAGGGAATACATAGACAATTTCATAGGTGTCCTGGAAGACGAGAACGAAGAAGAGTTCAAACCCCAGAGGAAGAAGCGCATCTTACTACTGAACCTAGGCCCGGAAGGTCTCCGGATTTACAAGAGCTTAGTCCCGAAACAGAGAACAGCCACAGACGACGATGTGTACGCACACGCACTCGACGACCTCAATGAACATTTCAGACCGGCAGTGTGCGTGTCGGTGGACAGGTTTAATTTCCAACAGAGGAAGCAGCGGCAAGGAGAAACGGTGGAGGAGTACGTGGCGGCACTGAAACGGCTGGCAGCTACGTGTAAGTACGCCAACTGGGAAGAAGAGTTCATCAAGGACCAGGTGGTGATGCACACCACGTGCACGACCGTACAAGACAAGTTATGGGCCAGCGGAGACACCACACTAAAAGAGGTGTTAGTCATCGTAAAAAGAGCGGAATTAGCACGTCGATGTGCTGAAGTGACAAGAAAAGAGGCGGCGTCCAGTACAATGGTGAACAAGGTAGACGATGAAGGGTCTCGCAGAGAGTATCAGAACAGGAAACCGTCGGAGAGAGGACCCAACAAGTGGCAAAGCAACGCAAGCACGTCAGGGAAACAAGCAGGGAGCAACAAAAAGTCATGCTACAGGTGTGGGAGCTGGTCGCACGAGGCGCATGATAGGAAGTGCCCGGCGTTCCGCGCCAAGTGCATGTATTGCGGAATAATTGGCCACTACGAGAAGGTTTGCAGGAAGAAGGCCTCCAAGAGCACGGTGAGATGTGTGGGTCAAAGCAACGAAGATCCGGACGACGATACCGAGGCAGAAGAGGTCACGGTGATCTACATTGAAGACCAGGTAATAAGTACGGATGGCAAGGTCCTGGACAGAGAAGGGAGACGAACGATGAAACCAGTTTTAGAAATGGCTATAGGTGGGGTCAAGATCAACGTGGTGGCAGACACAGGATCGCCCTTCACCATCATCCAGAGAGCAGTATGGGAGGAGAAATTTGCACCACGTCTCGGCCCAGAGCTGGAGAAACTAGACATCCGCCCAGTCACGTACAACGGTGACCGCATACCTATGGCAGGGTTCAGACCCCTGACCTTTGAATTTCGAGGCCGGTCAGCACACTGCAAGCTCTACGTATCGGAGAGAGGCCCGTCCGTCTTGGGATGGCTGGATCAAGGCGACCTGGGCATCAAGCTGGATCCGGGAGGCAAGGAGCAAATACTAGTGACGGACCAAGAAGCAGTGCCAGGTCTGGACAAATGGAGGAGCGAATTCCCCAAAGTGTTTGGAGGAACAGTAGGGAAGCTGGAAAAGTTCGCCCACAAAATCATTCTGAAAGAGGACGCCGTCCCGGTGGCCCACAAAGCAAGAAATATCCCGTTGGCGATAAGAGATGCAGTAAGAGAAGAACTCCAAGACTTGGAAAAGAAGGGGATCATCGAACCCATCACATGCGCGGAGTGGCTCGCGCCCTTATTAGTGGTTAAGAAACCCAAAGGAAAAGTCCGGCTGTGCGTCGACTTGAGAGAATTGAACAAAAACATTGTGGTGGAAAGATTCCCCTTGCCCAGGATAGAGGAGATGCTGGCCAGCACCAGGGGGATTAAGTGGTACTCCACCATAGACTTGACCTCCGCGTACCATCAAATAGCCCTGCACCCGGACAGTCGAAAACTAACATCTTTCATCACCCCGTTTGGGTGCTATCAGTTCCGCCGGATGCCATTCGGCCTGGCCTCAGCAGCGGCAGTGTTTCAGAAAATGATGCACCAATTATTCAAGGATATCATAGACGTTCAATACTTCCAAGATGACATCTTAGTGATGGGGAGAGACATACCAGACCATGATGTCAAGCTGGGAAAAGTACTGAAGATCCTAGAGAAGAAAGGACTCACGGCCGAATGGTCCAAGTGCCGAATAGGGATGAACTCAGTAACCTACCTGGGCCATGAGATAGGAGAGCAGGGAGTAACTCCCAAAGCAGACAATGTCAGGGCGATATGCGAAGCACCATCTCCCACCAACAAGGAAGAGGTCAGGTCATTCCTGGGGATGGCAGAATACTATGGGAAATTCGTGCAGCACTTTGCCTCGAAGACTCATCACATGAGACAGCTTACAAAAGAAAACACGGAATTCAGCTGGTCAGAGGACACTCAAAAGGAATTTGAGATCATCAAAAAAGAAGTGGCTAGAGCTATACCTCTCCAAGGGTTCGACCCTCAAGGCAAAACCGTACTGACCACCGACGCCAGCGATAAAGGATTGGGTGCTGTTCTCATGCAAGATCGAGGGCAAGGACAGTTGGAAACGATTAGCTTCGCCTCACGCACACTGAGTGAAACAGAAAAAAGGTACAGCGTGATAGAGAAGGAGATGCTGGCGGTGGTGTGGGCTACCACGCGATTCAGACAATTCCTGTGGGGCACCAGGTTCCAGTTACGGACTGACCACAAACCGTTACTGAGGGTGCTAACATCGAGTGGACATGCAGATGCCACGCCCCGCATATCGAAAATGTCACTAAAGCTTCTGGAATTTAGGTACGATGTGGAACATATATCAGGCAGCAAAAACAAGGTCGCAGACTACTTGAGCCGAGCGGCAGCCATGGAACCAGGTGTGGAGGACAAGGCCGGCACAGAAGAATGGGTGGCACTAATGGAGGACCACGAGAGAGTCATCAGCCTTCAAGAATGGACACAGGCGTATGAGGAAGACCGGACATTGGAAGAGGTGAAAGCTTACATCACCCAAGGATGGCCAGACAAGAGACACATCCAGAGAGAACTCAATCCATACTTCGAAGTAAGGGAAGAACTATCCTTGGACAACCAAGGAATATTCGTGTATAGAGGTGAAAAGGTCATTCCCCCGACAAGCATCATCCCCAGACTGTTGGACATGCTACACGAAGGGCACTTGGGCATCGGAAAACTCAAACTGCGGTCCAAGCAAGACTATTGGTGGCCTGGAATGGACATAAGAGCAGAACGGCACGTAAGGGAGTGTGCGAGATGCCAAGGTGCAGACAAGACACTAAAACCACTGCGCCCAGCATTGGGTACATTTGAAACGCCAAGGAATCCGTGGGAAGAGCTGTCCGTGGATATCCTAGGCCCGATCCTAGACACACAAGGAGTCCAGAAGTACGTGTGTGTTCTGGTCGACAAATTTTCGAAATGGCCAGAAGTGAAGATAGAGGAAACCATGGACACCGAAACAATAGTAAGGTTTTTGGCAGACACCTTTGTGAGGGAGGGCATACCCAAGTCCATCCTCAGTGACAATGGGCCCCAATTCAGATCGGAAAAGTGGGACAAGTTCATGCAAAGAAATGGCATCCGGGCGAAACACACATCCATTTACCACCCGGCGGGAAACGGCCAAGTGGAACGCTTCAACAGGGTGGTGATGGGATCAATCCAAGCGGCCATCTCGGACAACAAAGACTGGGAGAAGGACATATGGCACATGTTATGGGCATACAGGATCACTCCCACGGGTACGGGCTATAGCCCCTTTCAGTTATTGCGAGGCCGGGAACCATTCACCCAGGACAACCGAGTATGGAAAGAAAAAAACGATAGTAAGCGAATGGTCCCCCGCAGTGGTGCGTGCCAACAATGAAAAAGCCCAAGCAGTGTACACAAGACATTACAACGAGAGGAGGAATGTGCGTGACACAGAGCTCAAAGAAGGTGAATGGGTGAGAGTAAAGTTGCCCACACTACAAAGAAAGGGAGAGAGCAAATACAGCAAGCCCATGCAAGTGAAGGAAATTAAGGGTAGAGCGGCCAGATTGAGTGACGGTAACACATGGTCACAGGACCGCATGGCCAGATGTAATAAGATCCTAACTTGGGACCATGGAAGAGCAAGTGGAGAAGAAGAAGAGAATGAGCTTGGGCAACAGGAACATCAGGAGAATGAACAAGCCCCGAGAGGAGGAGAACAACGACAAGTGGAAGCAAGGAGCATCGAGCAGGAAACAAGAGCAGATGAGAATGGTGGTGACAGAAATGGACAAGGAGAGGCAAGAGGAAGCAAAAGGAACGGCGAGGAGGAGAACCACACCACCCCAGTAAGACAGACTCGGAGTGGCAGAGTGGTGGTGAAGCCCATGAGGTTCAGAGACTATGATCTGAGCGACGGACTGTAAGTTACAATTGCTTTGTGGAAAAAAGGGAGATATGTAGAGACAGTCTAGATTATGCACGTCACGTCGGCGACGTGACGTGTGGGCGGGGGAGAGAGCTGCGCGCGCAGAGGCGAGAGGAAGAGCGCGAAAGAGCGCGAGAGCGAGAGGAGAGCCGGAATAGTGCAGAGGCTCGGCGCTCTTTAGGGGAATACATTAATAAAAGAAGTTAACCCTCACCTGGCCTCAGAGTCATCATTAGTGTAAACCTGCATCATTACACTCTCTCTCAACCGTGACCCGTGACCTCCCCCTCGACCCCCCCCCCCGGTTTCTGTGTTGCTCTCTCAACCGTGATTCCCCCCACCCCCCACCCAGGTTTTTGTGTTGCACTCTCAACCGTGACCCCCCCCCCCCCCCCCCCGGGTTTCTGTGTTGCTCTCTCAACCGTGAACCCCCCACCCCGGGTTTCTGTGTAGCTGTCTCATCTGGGTGCTTCTCTCACCCGCCTACCATGTTCCTCTCTGTTGCCAGTGTGCTTCTCTTCCCTCGCCCTCCATGTTGATGTTGCCCTTATGTGCTTCTTCCTGCCCCCTCGAGTTGCAGTCTCCATTGTGCACTTGTCCCCAGCCCCCCAATATTGCTCTCTCTCGTGCCCCCAACCCACCCACTGTTGCTTTCTCCAAGAATGCCAACCGTTCCTTGAGGGAAACCCTATTGCTGGGTCGGAGAATTTTACTTAATGAAGCCATGCTTAATAATAACAAGCACGCTATGGCTTTTGATACAAACAGATCTTTAATCTGAAATCCTCCAAATAAGATCTTTAATCTGAAATTCTCCAAATATCGGTTGATATATATACATCAAATACCTTCTGCTAATTAGCTGTTATATTTACAGTCAAAATGTCCCATCGTGTTCTCTTTTCTAACTCTCTGGTCACGCCTGGCAGAACCCCCTCTCTTTCCCTGAACATTTAGCAGAGTACCTCTGCTATTTGAGTATCTAGCACCCAGGTACAAAAAAGAGAAAAAAGAAAAATGACCAGATCAGGAAATTGTTATGTTAGACATTCGGCCTCATCTCCGAGACCATCCACAAGGCGCTGTGTGCAACCACACGTTTATGCAGGGTTTCCTCTGCTTCTCTTCTCCTGAGAGTGCACACTCACAACACAAGTGTTCATGAAGTGATAACTGATTTCTTAAGACCAGCTGATGAGGTTTTTGATATCTCGATGCTGCTCCATCCTGGCTGTCAGGGCGGCCTTAGGCATGTGCAAGCTGTGCACCTGCACTGGGCCTCCAAACCCCAGGGGCCACCACGCCAATATATATCCTTAATATAATAATCCTCTGAGGATGGATACATATTTGCGTGGCGGCCCCTGGCAGGGATTTGGCGGCTTCTGGCTTTGTTCCACTTCCAAACACCCTGACCCCCCCCCCTCTTCACTGGCCTCCACGCCTGCGTTTCTCCGGGGGCCCCCACCTACGCTCCCTGCCCAGGGCCGCCATGAGCCTGGAGCCACCCCTGTCAGGCTGTCCTTTCCTAACCAATATGGGCGACACTTGAGCATAAGCGTTACACACGCATGCTCGCACATACACACAACAAAACTCTCCCACCCTGACCAGAGTGAAGTCTTGAGTGATAAATCCCATTATCTCCTCTCCCACACTCCTCAATACGCAACTGGGCGTGTGCACACACAGGAATGTAATGATACCTCCGCTTGCCGGAAGTAGCTATGTGCTCAGAGTGAGTAGTGATGGTGTATCCACACGCAGGCCTGTGACACTGACAGACCTGATGCGGATTAGGGAGAATCAATGAACTTCCAGCTCAGATGTTTTCAATAAATATGGCTTATTCACTGATGTAAGGTATCTGGTAATATTTCCAAGTTTGAGGTTTGAAGGAAAATATTGAAAATACCAGTATTTGGTTCAATATACATGGATAACATACAAGGGCTTTTCTTTCCGATGGAGCACACATACATGTGCATTTAGATGTGTTGCAGAAGAGTCCGGTATAGGGTAATGGAAACAATTCTTTATGAATCCCTTCGGTGCCAACATATATTTTCAAAATATCACTTGTTGATCGAGGTAAGCGTAATGCTAAAGGGTTACCAACATTTGAGTCAAGCTTTGTCCTTGATCATCTCATCAATGTGGGACATGTGGCAATGTAAAGGAGCCTCTGAAAGAAAAAAAAAATGGTTGATGACAAGATTAACTTGGGGATACTTGATATATTTCGTAATTTTGTTAGCTGTTTTACGTTTGTGGAGGACATATCATTCAAAAAGACTTTAGCCAGGGGTCTGGCTTGTGTATACCTTTCTTTAATTTTTTTAATGCCATAGAAAATTGCCCTGCCAATATTCCTGAAGGCAACGTTTGTCAATTCCTGCTCTAATCTAAAGGCTGTTACAGGGTATTCACAAACGTGCACAATTTATTAAGAAATAGAATCTTAAACAGCTTACTCTCGATGTCAGGTTAATGACACCGTGATGCCAATCATTAGGATCTCGTATAATTCAAGAACGGTAGGTTGTCCACCAGCCCTGAAGCTTAAGTCCTCCCAGAATCCTCAGCACCAAGGGAAACAAGGCCTACCCAAGCTTTGCCTCTCTTCATGTCTTTCACCTGTGGACAGATAGGTAGATTCAACTATCAGAGAGAACAGGCTTGTGAGGTGTGCATGTAGGTACAGTTTGTGCAGAGAAGGCAAGACTGTTCAGAATCACAGAGGCATATCCTGGCCTGTCCTGCTATCTCTTCAACAGTATAAGACGGGTTCTACCTCTCGACTGTGGCCCTGATCTCTCTTACTGTCACCCCTTGCCCTCCCTACACTGTATTTGTGTCTCCTTTTCTCTTGCCAATGACTCTTGTACCCTCCATCTTGTCTGCCGGCCTATGCAGGGCACAAGTCGTAAAAAAAGAAGTGGGGGAACGCTGTCACCGGAAGTGACGTCACTACAGGAAGTGACGTCACAAAAGGTGCCGAGCTCCTCGTCCCAGAGAGGCCAAAGAGTGAAGTCCAGCTGTTTGGCTGGGGGGACGGCGTCCTCCCGGTAAAATAATTGGGGGGACGCCGTCCACCCGCGTAGTACCCCGACTCGAGCCCTGGGTCTATGGCTTAGAGCTGGCTACTTACAAAGCATTTTCACGTAATTGATGTGTTATTACCATTAGGAATCGAATGATCTATCTACAAGGCTCTGTCCAAAAACCTTTAATGTTATTCCCTCCCTTCAATCATTTCTGTTCCCTCTTGGTACACTAAAGTGGTATTGCACTATGAGGCCATAAAGGTCTACAGAAGAAAGAAGCACAACATACAAAGACCGACATTGATACCGCTCTGTCAGAGCACTCTGTCATTTGTAACATCTTCTCAATGCTTACATTTCAGGAAATGCCCCTAAGTGCAAAATCACTTATACATATGTAGTGTGGACCTCTTGCCATCCATTTCATCATCATGAGCAAGTAAATGCTTATATGTTTGGCTCTGTTTGAGTGATTGTTCAGGTGTACGGTCAGAATGTCTAGATTTCGCTGCAGCCCTCCTGGTGGCATTTCAAGTACGATTGCACTTTCTGGATACGGGTCTTAAGTTGGTAGTTTTTTCTTGAAGTCATTGTTAAAGTTACTAGGTAATAGTGTGAGGTAGATCAGAAAGATCATGTAATATGGTGAGACTATCGAGAGCCATTCTTATCCCGGAACTTCCTCTAGTACAGGTTCACTCTAGCCCCGTGTAAGAGAGCACATTTCTCAAATAATGTTATGTTATGTTATGTTAAATCTGGACTAACAGAGGGGCATATTATCAAGGGAGTTTATCTCCGCTTTTTTGGCTTTAAAAGCCAAGAAAACGGAGATAAAATTATCTCCCTATTACCTAGCTGTCGCTAACACCAGTTAGCGACAGCTAGTAGGAGATAGCGACCATCTTGGGCCCCGCTTTGCATGTCAGTGAAATATATCACTAATGACATGCAAAGTGGGCGTGCCAAGATGTTAGCGACTGGAAACAGTCGCTAACATCGCTATCTCCTATTAGCAACTTTTGGAGATATTCGCGCTAAGCGCGAATATCTCCAAAAGCTAACACCAGCCCCTGAGCAGTTCTTAGCCTTGTTATCCAATGGTAGGTGGATAACATGGCTAAGAGCATTAGCTCGGTAATGCATGAATATCGCTGATTTTTCAATGATATTCATGCATTTCGGCCCATTTTTATCGCTTAGGAGATAAACCTTGATAATAGCAAGGTTCCTAAGCGATAAAAATTGCTGCAGCTCGGCGATAAAAATATTGCCGCTAAGCCAACATAGCGATAATTATCGCTAGTTGTTGGTAATATGCCCCAGAGTTTTACTTATTGAAATCCATAAATTAGGCACACACTTAAACATTCCTGCTTTAGAATAATTTTTGTATCTTTGCTAATTTCTAAAATAAAATATTCTTAATGTGAACTTGACTAAAATAAGCTTTTCTACTATTGTACTCTTTAATATCGAGTACAAGAATATTGCTTCACACAAATATCGCAAGTGTACATGGTGATGTTTAAATTCACTATTCCCAACTCCACATCTATGTACCTGGAAGATAGGTGTTTACCTTCAAGGTACATAGACGTGGAGTCAGGTAAATTTATACATGCTTACCTTTCAATATTCTGCCCATCAATATTTCGTCCACGATGTTAGAGTCACACAATATCCTGAACTTGACATTCTGGAGCTACACCTTTTCTACGGGTCATGATGATAATGTTATTATTTTCCATTAAACCCCCAACTGGAACAGGGACCCATTTTGGCTAGTACTTTAGCTGTTGGATTTAGCAGCAGTCCCTGGGGCCATAATCAGCCTGTGGAGGGGGGCTGTGGTGCCCCTCCCCTATTCAATGAAGGTCTGGCCCCGGGGGGTGTGGTCGCAGGGGCTGAAATGGGCCCGGGGAGGTAAGCCACGCGGCCCTCCTCCCACTTTAAAGAAATTATTTGACCCATGGAGGTGGTGGTCCCTGGGGCCCAGGGGGTCTTCCTGGCCCCCACATAATTTATAAGTAAGCTGCAGGGAAGTGGTGATCCCATGGCATATGAAACCCCTAGGAAAGGGGTCTGTCACCCCCCCCCCCTCCTTTGGTATAAATAAAGCCCTGGAGAGGTGGCAGTCCCCGGAGCAATTGGAGCTCCCTGGATGGGTGTCTCAGTTGTCACACTCCTTAATATCAGTAAAGTCATGGCCCGGGGGTGTGGTCTCCCGGGTCATAAGAGGCAAAACAGAGGGCAGAAAAAATAGCAGAAAAGGAAGGCGAATCAGAGGGCAAAAAAACAAGCAGAAAGAGGAAACAGAACGGAAGAAGGTAAAACAGAGAGCATTCAGACATTCACATGTCCACTCACAGACCCAATGAGACACTCATACACCCACTCACAAATCCACTCAGACAGTTATGCACCCACTCAAAGACCCACTCCGATATTCACGCACCCACTCACACTCACTTAGACATTCACACACCCACCCACAAACCCTCTCACAGAATCACACACCCGCTCACAGACCCACTAAGACTCATACACTCACTGAAGGACCCAATGAGAATTCATACCCCACTCACACACCCACTCAGAGACTCATGCACCCACTCACAGACCTACTCAGACACTCACGCACCCACTCAGAGACTCACTTACACTTATGCACCCACTCACAGACCCACTCAGAAAATCATGCACCCACTACCATACCAACTCCGACTCACGCACCCACTCCTGTGAGTGGGTGCGTGAGTCTGAGTGGGTATGGCAGGCTCATGCACTTACTCACAGACCCACTCAAACAAATCATGCACCCACTCACAGATCCACTAAGACACTTAGGCACTCACTCACACACCCACTCTCTCTCAAAGGTTACAGGTTCAGTTCAGAAATAAAATAAAAAAATAAAAACTTAGAAATTCACTCAAAAAAACCAACGGTTACAGGGATGTCATTGTTAGGAAAAAGAGTAAAAAACCTTAAAAACACATTTAGAAAACTAAAGGTTACAGGGACATCATAGTTAGGCTCCAATTTTACTGATACAAAACCATTACATTTCATCAGTCATGGTTACCTGAGCTAACTATAACTTACACCCCTGCAATGCACTGCTTATGACCTCACATACTACTCATGACATGGTCAGTGACATCATTAATGACATCAAATCAGCCCGGAGAGGGGGATGTGTGCCCTCCTCTTCCATGAATCCAGTGGTGGGCCCCGGTGGATGTGCTCCCTGTGGCAAAAAATGGCCCGAGGACGGGGACCATGTATCCCCCCCCCCCCTAAATAAAACCACTAGGCCCTGGGGATGGAGTCCCTGTGGCAAAAATCAGCCAAGGGAAAGGGACACATGCCCCTCTCCCCCACAAAATGTATTTGGCCCTGGGGGATGGACAGGGGGCAAACTTGCCGCTTTAATTTACTTCAGTTCGGCCTCTCTTCACCACCATGGTGTTTTACAAAAGTAATGAAACCTGTAGTAGCATACCTCAGGTCTCTCTGTATCCGGCTGATAGTTTACCTGGATGATGTTCTACTCATGAGCCAAAATATATATACTATGCGCTCCCATCTTTTTCTCACTTGTTCTCCTCTTTCAGAGTTAGTTTTCCTGTTAAGCAAAGAGAAATCAATTATGACTCCCACTCAACAGATAGATTTTCTAGGTTTTCTGGTAAATTTATCAAGCGCTACTCTTCATCTTCCTCAAGCAAAAGTGAAAGCAATCAAAAGCGAAACTCCACAGTACCCAAATTTCCTTCTCAGATCTATGGCAACGGTAGTAGGCCTACTGTTTTCTTCTATTCAAGCCATCTTTCCAGGTCCACTTCATTACCGGGCACTTCAACACCTACAGATTTGTTTCCTGTGCAAAGGACTCACTTATTCTGATTCCATCACCCAGAGTAACATTTAGATCCTCACACACATGCCTACAAAGCTCTCCATGACGCAGGACCAGAATATTTGAACCATCGCCTCTCATTCCACATACCCGGCAAACAACTTTACTCCTCCCAACTAGCCCTGGCTGCCGTCACACAGATTCACAAGACCAGAACCGGAGAAAGATCCTTCTCCTACCTTGCCGCCAAGGCCTGGAACACCCTGCCCCTCCACTTCAGCAATCCCAGTTGCTGACCCAATTCAGGAAGGATCTCAGGACCTGGCTCTTCCACTGAACCTCCACGCCCAGACGGATCAGCAGCCCCCCCAGTGCGCTTTACAAACTCCTTATTGATTATTGTAATGGTAGATAGACCATTTAGATGCCTGGAACGACAGGACTATCTTGACATCAACCCTCAATCTTGTGTTAGATTCCGATGCAAGTCGAACGGGCCGGGGCACCCGGTGTGGTCCATTCTCGACTGGGGGTACATTTTCTCTTGAGGAGTACAAATTTGATATAAAGGTTTAGAGATGTTGGCTGGCTCTTTTACAATCAAAAGCTAGCAAAACACAGAGTGCAGTGTACCATTCTTCTCCGGGTGGACAACTTTTCTGCAGTCCGTTATATCAATCATCTGAGGGGCACAAGATCCAAGCCTTTAGTGAAACTGGTGAAAACATTTTGGGAATTCTGCCTTCTCAACAAGATCTCAGTCCGTGCAGAATACTTACCGGGCAATCATAATTCCATAGCAGATTTGTACTCCCATCATCTGCGGGACTCCTATTATTGAGGTGGGGTAGTTTCAAGATCGATCTTTTTGCTTCCCATCTCAATCCCCAATTGCCTTGTTTTTTCAGCTGGAGTCCAGATCCTTTAGCTGTTGCTACAGATGCTTTCTTTCAGGACTGTTCCCATTTAGTCACCTATGTTTTACCTCCTTTTCTCATGATCAGCATAGTTCTAGCTCAGGTCAGACATCAACAAGCTACTCTGGTAATAGTGGTCCCATTCTGGCAATCACGGTTATGGTTTTCCCTCACTTCTAGAACTGGCAACCAATTTCCTAGTCCTCCTACCATCTTTCCCAATCTTCTACTGGATCCTTTGGTCATCTTCACTACTTAGTTCCCGACAACTCCCTCACACTCACTGCTTAGAAAATAGTGGTTTTGCCCAATCTGCAGATTTCATGTTGCCAGAAGCCTAAGAACTCATTAGCAAAGTGTGGATCTCGGGGTCTCCTTGGAAAACCACCCAAAGGTGCAGGGTCACCCTATCGTCCACGGGTACGGAATACAAAATGAGACCAACACTGGAGCACAGAGAGAAAAGATATTTATTGCAATCTCATGAGAGAGAAAGTATCGGCAACAGACACCCATAGATGTCTGAGGAGGCAATCTGCTGAGTACTTTGGTTCCGCATCTTATATACCCTTCATCCCCACCCTGTGCGTGCAAGGAGAACAATAACAAAAACCAATAATTTACACAACAAGCAGTGGTCATTCAGATAAAATCAGCAGGTGATAGTTATTAGGCCCCTGCAGGGCATAGGTGAAAACCATAATTATACAACAAGTAGAGGTCAATGTGATAAGTCTGTAGATAGAGGCTGCAGGGGCGCCTGCAGGGCGTAGTGCGCAGGGTGAAGACGATAAGCATCTAGGAAACTCCATGTCCGACTGGTTGAGCATGAGTTGGGTTAGTTTGAGGAGGTCAGTGATGAAGGGTGAAGCACAAAATGGCAGAGCGAATGGCAAGATAACAGACATACTTTTCTACAGAGTACAAAATGGCTGAGCGAGTGTCAGGATAAATAATACATTTTCCACACTGGCAGCTGAAACTAGTGGAGGTAAGTCCTATAGGACCCTATGAATGGATCATCCCTACATTTATGGCAAATCAGTGGGAGAGCATCTGCTCATCTGTCGCCTTTTAATGGGAGAACTTTCTAATCCTCCTCTTCCAAAGTATAGCAAATTGTGGGATGTAAATGGGGTTTTGAATTTGTTTGTTTCCTGGCCTGACAAAGCTGATCTTTCTCTAAAAATGCTTTCCGCAAAACGTATGATATTTTTATGCCTGATCTCTATCAAGCATTTGTCGGATGTTAAAGCTTTGGATGTTTCATCTCGCTAATACACTCCTACTGGGGTGATGTTCACGCTAACAAACTCACAAAGTGTAATTTAATCTCAGTCTTTTACGTTTATTTCCCGGATTAGCCCGAACTTTGTTTTGGACAATGCCTTAAAGTGTATAAACAACAGACTTTTGATCTCAGAACGTCCTCTCATTCCCAGCACCTCATCTCCTTCCATAAACCCTATAATCCAGTTTTTCCCGCCTTTCTGCCTCGCTGGATCAGATGGGTTATGTCTTTGGTGGACATTGATACCTCTCTTTCTGGGGCTCATGCCTCCAGGAGTGCCATGGTTTCTAAAGCTTTGTGGGCAGGTTCCAGACTAGCGGACATTCTGAGATCAGCTGACTGGTCTAACCATAATGTTTTTAGGACATTTTAGTGTAAACCTGTACACAGTGCAGCTTCTGTTGTAATTAACATGCTTTAAACAAGCATAATAGGAGCCTCCGATCTTGACATAAAATGTAGATTTTCCTAGTCATTTATAAATGATGTGTTTACTCTAGCATTTTCTATTGTGTTATCCATTTTTCTTTTTTTACTGGTTCTATTTAACTTCTTGCACAAGGAAAGAGGGCTGTTTGCAGTCAAGTGAGTGGTTATATATGTTACTGATATCCTATTGGTGGTTATTATAATTGGATAGTCTGTTGCTAAGCTTCTTGGTGTTTGTAGTTCACCTGTTCTTGACTGCTGCTATATGAATACATTCAAGATTAGAGAATCATAATACTTGCCACCATGCCTTTAATAAAATTAAGACTTTCCTTCATAAATCACTAGGAAAATCTACATTATTGATGAGAAAACTGTGCATGGTGGGGGGTGCAAGTTATAATGTCCTATGCACGAGTTATAGTTACTTGAGATAGCTGTAACTATAACTGCTGAATGTCTATGGTTTTGTGTGTTTAAAATCTGAACTTAACTCAGGGGCAGATTCTTCGTTAGGGCTCTTGAGCTACGCCCCCCTGAAATTCCTTTGCATTCCTGTACAAATATTAAATAGATTGATTAATTTGGAAATACGATAGAGGAATCTCTAAACAAATCAATGTATTTAAGCCTAGGTTGTCTTACCTAGACTGCCTGCTCTGAAGCAGAAGATGGAAGCCAGGCAGTAAATCAACTTTCTGAACTGCGAGGAAAGACGCAGGGCTTACTGTTCTAAAGTCCTTCATTGCCATTGAAGTGTATGACAGTATCCACTATGGGCCAGTGACGCTTTCAGCGTCATGGTTTTGGGTGCTGGAGACCTCCGTCCCTGCATGAGAGTAGCCATCCGCCATTTACAGGCATAGATCCCACTCTTTTTTCATTCGTCATGCACAGGAGTGGATGCAAGCATGTGTGTTTTGGTGCATTGTTTTCGGAAATGGTAAATGTTAGAATGCTAATCTTCTGTTAAATATATTGTGCTGAGACACCTTGCCATGCTAACCTCCCCTACTGTGCCACCCCAGGCCCTGGCTGCACGTCACTGGCCTGTTAGAAGTGGAGCTTCTGCCTTTGTTCCCTCATGAAATTGATCTAAAAGACAAGTAGGCGAGGGATCTTGCTCCCTTGTGAAGTTGATGCAAATATCCGAGTCAAGTGCAAAGCGAGAGATATGTGCTTACCGTAGACAGTTATCTGCTGTATGACAGTAAAACTGGCCCTATCTTCATTCCCTTAACAACATTAGCCTTAAACATGATTGATTTACAATGAGTGTTAAAAACATAAAGGCAATGTATGTCACCTGCTTTAGTTCCTCTCTTCTTTTGTTTTACTTAATCTTGCCTTCCTCAAGAGTTAGCTATTTAATCATGTTGTGTTATTGTATTTTTTTCGGTGCATACTTTGAGCCGTGCCAGGTGTTCAAGAGGGGGGGCTTTGATTGATAGCTCTGACGCTGATGCTGAAGCCAAAGCAGAGTGCCTGTCAGTGGGTTGACCTCTCCGCAGTGCACACAGAAGAATGGTCATGTATTCCAGTTGTAATTGCAATTCTGTGAAAATGTGTGTGAAGGCGATGCACAGATGGCAAAATATTTACAGGGCAAAAGCAAAAGGAAATAAATTGCTTAAATGTGAGTGAGTGCAGTGTATGTTTAGAAGTGGTGAAGTGAGTGAGGTGGGAGGAAACGCATTCAGGATCGAGTGAAAAGAGGGTGCTGAAGAGGAAAGGGAGGTGGTTGAAGATGTGCAGATGGATGAGATGTGCAGAGAAAAAGGGCATACATATCTAACATAAAGCGCGCATAACTGAAAGCCAAAACTCCTTCCACAGGCCTTAATACTATTGAAATTTCAGATTTTAAACATTTTGAAGGTTAATCATTTAAGACAAATCCTTGTTGTTACTCATTTATCTTAAACAGCTAACAACAATTGACAAAGCCAATCATACTGACAGGTTTTAGGTGTAGGTCAGAAGTTGTGTTATATATATAGATGCAATTACATCTCAGAGAGAAACCAAAATACCAGTCAGGTGCCACACTATTGAAATCATAGAAATGTATTTATGTGTTCCCTTTTATAGAGCCCCCACATGTTTCATCCCACTTAAAGACCTGTCTTCACATATTTCTATATGACTGATTGCAATCAGCAGCTGTGAGTCATTCCCGAAGCCTGGTTAGAGCATTCTTTTCCAAAGGTGATCCGCATGCAGTGCGAGACACTGGGCAAGCATACACTTTAAAAGGCTGAAGTTGTCGCGTTGTACAGTTTGCACATTAGAGTAAATGTTGAACATTCAATGCAGTAGGATATAGGGCAGTTTTTAATGTGTTTAATATTTCAAGACTATATATCCCCACTGAAGTATAAGCCTTGCTTTATCAGTAAATTAATTTGCTTTAAAATACATAATTTGCCAAACCTTTTTTCAATTGTTTTCTCTGTTGGAGGACCCAGCCTTGACCCCACATTCGTCCATTAAGTTTGCTCGCGTGTCTCACTACATAAAAGCCATACCAAACTTTGATGCCTCATCGATTTCAAATACCAAAAGCCACCACTGCTAACTATAAGGCCTCTGTAACTTTGTTTTTTTTGTGAATATATATATTTATATATGCATGTGTGTATGTATATATATGTATATATATATATATATATATATATATATGTATGCATATATATATATATATATATACACACACACACATATATATATATATATATACACACACACACACATGAGAATGTGGTTAAGGCACTTGCACTTTGAAACTTGAGCAATGTTGCACAGATGCACTTGCACTTTTAAACCCACAGTCCCAACAACAGTACATCAGTATAAGGGATTTTAGCGAGAACTAAACCATTGTGGGTTTGTTCAGTATTGCACAACTGCACTTGCACTTTAATGAGAAATCTAAATTTATTAGAGCTTGTAAACTTATCACTCGGGGATAAATTTTTAATCGAACATTTTTGCACTGTTTACCTAGCCCATACAATATACACTTTGCACTTTTTAATTAAAACATGATAATAGCGCAATTGCACAGATATCTCTCTTGAGATTCAAAACATGAATTTTACCATTTCACATATGAAGCATTGAGGTTGTGAATTAAACTACAATTGTGCAGTTGATAGAAAACAAACGAATAAGGTACATTGCCAAAAACAAAGAACTGTGTGCCAAATAAAGGGGCATTTCTTAGTTGCACACAAGGAAATCACAACAGTAGGATGACGAAACGAATATGGGTTTAGTCACAGGGTAGCACTGTATTATTGATATGCACGACAATACATACGCATTGAAAATGATACGAAAAAGCATAAAAATTTAAAAATGTTTTAAAAAAAAGAAAAGAATAAAAGAAAAGAATAATATAAAAATGTGTTTAAACTAATACATATAAAGTTGTAAAGAAAGGAGGAAGACGAATTTGAGAGCATCCGAAAGTCAAAAAAGTTTCTGATTTTATTTTATTTTAAAATGTGTTGAAACGTGCTAAATACATGGTGGAATTGTGTAGCATCCAAGAAATGTAATCAATGAATGTCATTTAAGAAATGTTGAACTTTTAAATAGTATTTTGTTCATGCCCATAGAATCATGTGACTGCTACTCCTAACAAAGGGAGTGCAGCAGTGGAGGTCAGTGTGTAAACTGGAACTGCGGTGTCGGTATCTGGCTGTTGGAATTTGGAATACTGGAGCAGGTTGTGTATATATATGTGGCCGTCCTTTTTTGCACTTTTTGCACAATGGTGTATCAATAAAATATAATTTATAACTGACCTGCTGTAGTGCCGTGACTTCTGCCGAAAGGGAGAGGTGGCGAGAGGAATCCAAGGAATATATATATATATATATATATATATGTACAGGGCTCGAGTCGGGGTACCAAACGGGTGGACGGCGTCCCCCACTTATTTTATCGGGGGGACACCGTCCCCCCTGCCAAACAGCTGGACTCCACTCTTTGGCCTCTGGGACGAAAAGCTCGGCACCTTTCGTGACATCACTTCCTGTTGTGACGTCACTTCCGGTGACAGCGTCCCCCCACTTCTTTTTTGAGGACTTGTGCCCTGTATATATATATATATATATATATATATATATATATATATATATATATATTCAGCCCGTGATCAAAGACATTGGTTGTCCGAAAGGAGTTGGGCGAGAAGAAGTATCGCAGATGTAATTGACGGTTTTTGCCAAAAATATGAAAAACCTGCTGGGGAGTGCAGCTTCGTATAAGGGCAACGATGGAAACATATAGATATATCTATCTATATATCTATCTATATATATCTATATCTATATATATCTATATCTATATATATCTATATCTATATATATCTATATATATATATATATATATATATATATATATATATATATATATATACACTCACAATAAAGTCTAGTGCAGTGATGCCATTGTGGCAATTGAACTGGTGTAAATTGAAAGATTTCTATGAAAAGAATTATCAACTGTGGTTTACTGCCATGTAAACTTGCCTACTTCAAGCTTTCATGTTCTCCTGGGGCTGGTTTGATGCTGGCTATGAAAAAGGGGCTATTTTTGGGACTTGCTTTTGGTTTCTATAAGACTGTGATATGTTCTCCTATTTATTTATTTATTTAATGCGATTTTCTGTAGCGCGAACTTTACCCGAAGGTGTTAGAGTGCTTTACATAAGAACCAGTTGTGATACATAAGGACTTAGGATTACATGTGTTACATAAAAGATACAAACAGGAAAAAAATGCAAAAGTATACATTGTAAAGTCACACAAGGAAGAGGTACGAACAGAAAAAAATGGCAAATGTACAAGTAGTAAAGTCACTCAGGGAGGAGATATAAATGGATAAACTCTAAGAATCACATAGGAATGGTAGAGAGTATAATCGTCTATTACATATACTAGTGATTAGAGCTATCTCTATATACATAAATATACGCTCAGTTATGCATTCTTGCCCAATCTGGCTTCAAAGGTTTTCTTTCGCAGATGCCTTTTGATGGGTGACAATGGCTTTTGATAATACTGTGTTGTGCACGCCCTGCTCCTCTATAACTGTTTTGCGGTAAGCCTAGTACTGTGCTGTGATCCCAGTAGGGAAACAATCCATTGCAGACTTTGTTTTGTTGAAGTGTTTATCCTGTTTAGCATCTCTCAAAGTTAAAGCAATATTATTTCATTCAGTTCTACTAGAGCATGGGCACTCACAAACATTTTCCCAGGCGCCACAAAATATGGTCTGTGGTGTGCCCGAGGGTCGCATTGATGGCAGTGGGATGGGAGTGGGGCTTTGCGGGCTGAGGTGAAAGTGGGCGTTGGGTAAGCGAAGCATGTACATAGTGTGGTAAGTGAGTCATGGAGTTATTTTGAGGGTTTCAGGCCATACTGTCCTCTACATTAATCCTCTAGTCTCTAGAAGAGTCATCAATTCGACAATACTGTGCTAAGCAGTATCTGAATCACTATCCCTTTCTCTACTTGCTATCACTGCTTCGGGAAAGTTAAGTGTAAAAAAAGTAGCAACTTCATTATTGAACTGGTGTGAAATAGAATTTCACAATGTGAAACCAAAAAACCTACGATCAGTCCCGGCTGCCTCATTTGTCCAAATTGTGTGATCCTATACAATTGTTTTATTTCACTTTGCCAACTTTTTCTTCATTTCACACGTCAGAGCACCTTGAAATATCAGTGTTCAGGATATGCATGGTAGAAAACCTTATAATCATGTGTTTCAGTTAATAAACTGTAATGTTATCTAAGTATAGTAAGAAGCCAAGTCACCCAGAGGGTTCGACAAGACATTGACTTGCCTATCAGTTCACTATTGGCATTGTTGTCAGGGTGGGAGGAGGCATGAATGTTTCTATGTTTATTTTTACAAAGTATCACTTTTACAAAATACTTCTAAATGCACTGATACAATTGTATGTGCTAAGATGAAACGTGTCTGTATGTTAATGAAAAAACTTTTTGAATTTTGAAGAAACAGTCATTTTTAAACACTTTTTTGCAAGCTGTCTTAAAAATGAATGTGTTTCGAAAGTTAAGTGGTGCTGGGTACCTTTTTTTTGGGCACCTGTTCTTTTATTTGGTTATCTTGTAAATAAACATTTGCCTGGTTATTTACCATATTTCTGAACGTTAGTGCCCCCTTAAGTAAACAGCAGCCCAGGGTTGCTGCTCACCAAGGGGCCTGCAAGCATGTGAAGTTCAGGAAGGACGCAATGGGCCTGTGGGCCTTACTTTGAGTATCACTGGACTAGAGGAATGACTTTGACAAGTCTGAACCTTGCACAGCTAGACACTTCCAGCCACATTTCAGATTCATATACAATTAAGTCCTGACATTATACACGAGTTAAAATTTGAGAAATTAGAAATACTTTTTTGAGCATTTTGCAATATTCATTTATTTATTATTAAACAGTTCATTAAAACCGTAACATACTGACGACATATTGATACTCGATACAATATTAAAATGTATAAGAATTCATAAAAATTATGTACACATTTGTAAATCTGGAAATACAGATACATTTTAAAGTCCAAGGAGCAACATTTCAAGTTAATTGAATATATCACAATTGGCCGTTTGATCCAGAAAAGGGTGTCAGTTTATTCAGTTACAACATAATTTCTGAGAAACCGTGAAATGCAGTATTTCGAAGCGAGTCCAATGAAGTAAAAAATAAACCGTGCCATCTAAACCACATCCGTTTCATCGAGTGAAGATGTAATACTGCTAGTGGCTGGAGATTTAATTTATGCACATTTGCTGCAGTAAATTCAATAATTCCTATTTTCGGCACTGCAAGTGATTTTATAGTTATTATTCTAGTCTTATTTATGAAGAGGGTATAGATATATGACTAGAGGTGTTAAGGTTTCACTGACTGTGGAGTGACACATGAAATGATCCAATTGCATAAGTACTGTGATTCTGGGGAATAGCTCTGGAATATTGTGATGTTAAAGCCTTGTTCTTAATAAAACTAAAATCTACTATTTTATAATACGCTTACCACTTTGGTTCTTTGAAGAAAGGACTTACAAATCTGACTATCATAACCACACTATTCCATTAAAAGGGCGAAAGAGAGTTCAGGCACGGATCCACAAAAAATCTTCTGAATGAGGGAGTTAAGAAAATAAATATTGGTTATCCTCCTTGGCCAGATGTCTCCACTGTCTGGAGGGACGTCCAATGAAACAAACCCTGTTACACACTAGAGGACGTGTCGGAGCTTAATGCCTTGTAAACAAACCCTGCATTATGCAGCCAAAGGCCTCTGAAACTGCCAGCTTCAAATGCTCCTCTCTGTAAGTCATGCCAGGGGGGCTGTAAACGGTGGATTATAAATTAACTGTAGGGCGGCCAAGAGGTAGATTTTCCCTGAATACCACTTCCTCTCTTTACGGCCCTCTGACGGGCGGGCTCTGAGAGGCTTTGCTGCTCTTATTTTTATAGCCGAACCCTGGCTAGCTGCCTCTCTGGTCCAGCCCTAATGAATGCACACTCCTTATCAATAAATCAGATTCCAGTGGAGTGGCGGCCATTTTTCCTCCCTCATTACTGAGGAAGAATCACCGGCGACATAACGACCCTCGCTTCAGCCGAGTCCCAACCCTTCAATAGTGCCCCTGTAACTCCTCATTTTAGCATAATACCAATGTGTGTTCTCTTTCCAGGCTCCGTTCCCTTCAGTTTATCTCAATCGGATTCCTTTCCTGTTCCGTTTCATCTATTCTTTTACACTCCTCTCCACCTCGGGGTAATCTTGTAACCACGGCTGGTGCCCGTGGCCCGTTTGTCAGAGGTAGCCTAATTATTTCTTGCGGACGCATCATATTTTGTTAGTAAATGTCCCACATAATTACCGCCAACCTCACTGGCTGCACTGAAGGCTGTTGGGAAGAGGTGGTGTATCATCGGGGTGGTGAACAGTGGGGCAAATGAATCTCCGCACTGAGAATATGCCCCCCCCAAAGACATTTGGTTGGCATAACAGGGTGGCATTTTTGTTTACTAACCAACTCGACCCTGATCAGTAACAACTGAGTTCTTTACACAAAATCTAGGCCTAGATGTATCATGCCGTTTGCGAATCGCATTCGGCCTTTGCGAATCGCAAACGGTCTATTTGCATGTTTTGGCATGCATCAAAAATTCGCAAAATAAGGAATTGCAAAAATTTGCGATTCCTTATTTTGCCATAGCATTTAAGGAATCGCAATTTTGAGATTCCTTAACCCCTTCAGCGCTGATGACAAAGCCAGCTCGTCATGGGCGTTACCTGCGCCTCGCGGATGACAAGCTGGCTTTGTCACGTTACGCGCGATTTTCAAATTTCAGCGCACAGCGGGAAAACCCACTAGCGCGGTATAGAGGTTAAATGCTATGTATATAGCATTTTTCAATTGCGAATTTTGGTTAAGAAATCGCAAATTACCACCAACTTGTAGTTGATGTTAATTTGCGAATTCTTTTAAAAATGCACTATTTGGCATTTTTGAAGTTGGCATGTGACGCACACACATGCCCATAGGGCATGTATGTGCGCCATATGCACACACATGTAAATTTCAGGGGTGCAGCAGGGTGTCTTTGAGACACCCCTGCACCCTTGAAATTATTAAAATTTCGCAATCATTCCTATGGGCCTCCTGGCCCATAGGAATGCATGGGAAATTATTCCTTATTTGCGAATTCGCAAAGTGCGAATTCGCAATTTAGGAAGACTGAGAAATCGTTAAAAAATAGCGATTTTTTAGATACATTCCAATTTGCGAATTCTAAATAGCGATTCCTTAAAAATCGCTATTAAGAAATCGCAAAATGGAATTTTGATACATCTACCCCCTACTGTCTACCCAAAGGGTTGGCTGATTTTCACTGATATCAGGTGTCATAGTAAAAAGTGGAGACATTGGACTCAAACGTCCTACACAACCATCGAGATGTTGGTAAGGAGCAGGCACCCAACATCACTTGCTACCACCAGTTGGCTTACACATGTATGCTTCTTCTGGGTAATGGACCGGTACGCCTTTCTAGAAGATACGCAAGCAATTCGGTACAGCCATATGCCTCACTATCAAATACCAAAAATGTTGACTCGCAACGCGTTGAAGTTGACAGATTCACATGTGAGACAGTTCCACCCCTAGTCACAATAACGGTAAATAACAGACTCCAGACTGTGATAGAAACTTCAGACGATCACCCCAGAGTGCCGAAAGAGCTTTAAGGCCACACGCGCTGGCACATTGTGTGCTCCACAAATGAGAATATCTTATCCTAAGGTAGCATGAGGGTGTTGGATCAAAGGGGACATTGCAAAGAAGAAGCATGCATGAGGGAGATATGCACAAGCGGAAAATGCCTGACAAGTTAGGCACCCATGCCTAACTTGTTGCCTAACAGTGGTGCCACCCATGCCTAACTTGTTCTGCAAATGTGACGAAGGTTTGTACTACGTGTGAGGGAAATGTGTGATTGGGTTATATATGACGCCAGTAACCCCACAGTAGTATATATGTAGAGTGTTTCTGATGGAAACTTGGGTGTTGCCTGTACTGTGTGAGGGAAGTTTGTGGCTGGATGGATTGTGCAGCTACTACCCCATGGTAACTGGGTGGTTAGTGCAGCTACTTCCACGCTTGTATATTTTGTCACTGCTTGCGATAGGTAATTGGGTGGTTTATGCTTCTAATGCCCCTTGGTGTAAATGTTTACTGTTTGGGAGCAAAGTTTGCTTTACTATCACGGCAAAGGTTGCGTGGCAAAGCCTCTTCAACTGCTTTCCCACCAAGGGCTCCATCTATAACAGTCTTTTTAAGAAAGGATGATGTGTCCTATGCCTGCTCCGGGTTGAAAATCAACATTTTGGAAACTACAAGTACTTATTTTTGGCATGGATTTATTGTAATAATGTAGGGAGTCGTGTAGAGATGGACATTAAAGGGGCATCTGCCAAAATGGTGGATATCACTACGCACTACGCACCAGAGGATCATAAACAAAATGTGTTTATGCAATTTAAAAATAACTTATAGGGTGTCATATTTTAGACCTTTTAAAATCACACATATAAATGAACAGAGATGAGGAAACATGGGAGTTTTACATAGTATCACCCATTGGTTTACAGCTATTCAGTAGTGAATTTACTCAAGTTAAACCTACCCAAATCAGGGCTATGTCTTACTCAAATAGATTGATCTCTGTGTGAACAAAATCTGTGGATAGATGTAAGGCACCCCCTTCTGTGGTTCCTTATAACACTCCTGGACTGTAACATCTCAAGTACAGCTGTCTCTAAAGGTTATCTTTACCATTTCACTGTGTCCGGTCAAGATTGAGTTGGCAGCTGCAACTCAGTTAATTTGACAAAATAATTTCTTGTCCAACAATCAAATTGAGGTTTAGCCAAATTACGAATGACAACATAAAATAAAAGGTAAATGATGTCCCATGGACTCTGTGCCAATACCTCGTTCAGTTGGAAACAAAGAAATCAATTAGAAAACAACTCGCATTTTTTTTCCTAATTGGAATTTAAGTGTAAAAATTTGGGGTTGGGTTTGCCCCGAAGGAGATATATAAAGAAATGAAAGGCAACAGAAGTAATTTTTCTATTACTACCATTACATTGTGTTAAGTTGAAAAAAAAAAGAAGCAGATGAAAATTTGGTGCATGAGTCTAAAGAAGGTTTCAGCAGCAATAGAGACAAGGAAGCAGAAGAGGAACAAAGCCGCCAAGGCATAAAAGAATGTAAGAAGGGATAGAGAAAGAAGTGGGGGTATGTGAGTCTCATTCATTAGAGAAAAAAACACAACCGACACAATGGTTATTTTGCATAGATTTGTTAGATTGAACACTCACTCGAATGTGGGAAAAATAATCATTGTAAAACTTCAACTTACTACACTTTTTCTCAGGTTCACAAAGAACTGCATTTACAATCCAAAATGTTTGAGCCTCATCTTGCTCATTCTCAAACGGTCTGCTTCCCGGCTAATTGTGTACTTGCTGCTTGCTCAGAAATACTTACATTTTATGGCATATGGTTCGTCATCAACAACAGCCTCCTTTTTTGACCGATCATTTTTTAGGTCTGGCATATATGAAGTCCTTTTGATTTTCTTAAAATTATTTCTTTAAAATACTTAGGGGCTAATTTACAAGCTGGCCACACTAGAGGTTTGGATAAAAAGCCCCTTAGTTCTTCCACTCTTCTTCATCTATCAGTCTGTTGTGGCATTCATATTTTTCTTCCTCCCATTACAGCGCACATTATTGGACAATGGCTAAGCCCATTCCAGCCAATGATTAGCTTCACTGTGAGTGACGGCATCCTACTCTTTCATAAACATCATATTCGCCCTCACAGTCGGTTTTATTTTAGTGCCAGGAACTACTATCGCAATGTGCGCTTTTTGTGGCCATAAAAAATTCTTGGGTTTTGTTATTTTTTTTACCAGGGAGGGCCCAGCATTTCCCTTACAGTAAAGTTTAACTAAAATCGACATGGTCAGCGACTGGCTGCCGCCCCCCCCCCCCAATCCGGCACCCAACACCCAGAAACATGAACATGAGGCTTCTTTATCTTTGGAAGGCGGGGGCTAGTCCCCCGGCCGTATTTATTAAGATATGAAATTAAAAAAGGTTTTAATTGCATGGTCAAGAATGTATACAAAAATCAGCAGGACATTAGATACAATATCATCAACAAGTTTGAGAGGCTAACCTTAACAAAAAATTCTAATACATGTTGTTTCCTAACCGAATCTAACATCCTCATCTTGATTTCTGTACATTTCTGGCCATATGGCAAGGTCGCTAACCGGTGTCAGGTCCTACAAGCTGCGCCTCACCTAGAGCTGTGCGCATGCGCAGCCGTGCTCCGGTAATCGCCCGGTCTACGCCGTGAACTCCATTTACCCACTAAAGGAGGGCCCTTACTCTGCGCCATCCGGTGACGTCATGAGTATGCGCGCACGGGGTGGCTACCAGCCTAAGGAAAGCGTGACTACTCCTGACCCGCGCTCCTTTGAAGCATCAATTACCTTGCCCCTGGAGTTCTAGGAGTGGCCAATGGCCCCTCCCCCTGGGCGGGAACCTCCATAGGATGATGCCCGCCCCCTCAGACCTTAAAATATGTGCTCACCGGTCATGACCTTACCGCATGCCCCATACCTAATAAATACGACGACCTATGGAAAAAATTCTAAAGGACAGCTACACTGGCTAATTAATAACACGCATCAACGTAAAGCTACAAAGGGAAAAAAGGCCTAGACACAATTGGCATCAAAGCACTTTACACACAGTTCGCTACAAAGGGAAAAAATTCCTAAACAAAATTACATCAAAATATACAGTCCAGATAAAGTTCGATTACGCATGTAAGACATGTTAACAGTACGCTAGCAAAATTACGCTCAAACCAGACTTAGTGAAGCAACAACATTTTTTGGATATATGACGTTAAAACGCATGTTTTTACAACGCATACCGTTACAACGGGACTTTTACAACACCAATACTATTACCACGCATGTATTTACAACGCATTTTTTTACAACGCAGGTACCTTTACAACGCATACCATTACAACGTAAGTATTTTTTTTATTGTATATTATTTAAAATTAATATAATGTAATGTAATTGTATTTAATTTAATTTAATTTAATTTATTTTCATTTAATTAATTTAATTTAAATTTAATTTTATTTTATTTTTAGCCTGTACCCCTTTACCCAAAAACCCAAAACTGACCCTGAACCCTAAAAATACCCCTTTACCCAAAAACCCAAAACTGACCCTGAACCCTAAAAATACCCCTTTACCCAAAAACCCAAAACTGACCCTAAACCCTAAAAATACCCCTTTACCCAAAAACTGAAAACTGACCCTAAACCCTAAAAATACCCCTTTACCCAAAAACTGAAAACTGACCCTGAACCCTAAAAATACCCCTTTACCCAAAAACTGAAAACTGACCCTGAACCCTAAAAATACCCCTTTACCCAAAAACCCAAAACTGACCCTGAACTCTAAAAATATCCCTTTACTCAAAAACTGAAAACTGACCCTGAACCCTAAAAATACCCCTTTACCCAAAAACCCAAAACTGACCCTGAACCCTAAAAATACCCCTTTACCCAAAAACTGAAAACTGACCCTGAACCCTAAAAATACCCCTTTACCCAAAAACCCAAAACTGACCCTAAACCCTAAAAATACCCCTTTACCCAAAAACCCAAAACTGACCCTGAACCCTAAAAATACCCCTTTACCCAAAAACTGAAAACTGACCCTGAACCCTAAAAATACCCCTTTACCCAAAAACCCAAAACTGACCCTGAACCCTAAAAATATCCCTTTACCCAAAAACCCAAAACTGACCCTGAACCCTAAAAATATCCCTTTACCCAAAAACCTAAAACTGACCCTGAACCCTAAAAATACCCCTTTACCCAAAAACCCAAAACTGACCCTAAACCCTAAAAATACCCCTTTAAAAAAAACCTAACATATAACATTTTAAATATAATTATATACTTACCAATACTTACGTTGTAATGGTATGCGTTGTAAAAGTACCTGCGTTGTAAAAACATGCGTTGTAAATAAATGCGTTGTAATGGTATTTGCGTTGTAAAAGTTCCGTTGTAATGGTAGTGCGTTGTAAAAAATGCGTTGTAATGTGTGTTTACCACATTTTTTGGTTCCAGGGATGGTGGGTGGGAAAACAAAGAAGCCCCGAGCGCGGGGCACACCGTGCTGTGGGGGAGCGTCCAGGGACAAGGGGGTCTCCCGGGCGCTCCCCGCCTCTTTATTCCCAAGGGGCCAGGCGGAGTAGCGACGCCCCTCCGCCCCGCCCCTCCAGTAGCCCGCCCCCCCTAACCCGGACATCCTCCACTGGTATCCGGGTCAGGGAGGCCGCCGGCCAATCGGTGGTGGGTCGCGCCCAAGGGCCCGCCCCCACCACCGAGAGGCACACAGAGGGGAAGGGGGGAAGCGGTCGCCACGCCGCCATGCGTGCGGGGGGGCCGAGAGCCCCCCCTTTTCACATGGTCAGCGACTGGCTGCCGCCCCCCCCCAATCCGGCACCCAACACCCAGAAACATGAACATGAGGCTTCTTTATCTTTGGAAGGCGGGGGCTAGTCCCCCGGCCGTATTTATTAAGATATGAAATTAAAAAAGGTTTTAATTGCATGGTCAACAATGTATACAAAAATCAGCAGGACATTAGATACAATATCATCAACAAGTTTGAGAGGCTAACCTTAACAAAAAATTCTAATACATGTTGTTTCCTAACCGAATCTAACATCCTCATCTTGATTTCTGTACATTTCTGGCCATATGGCAAGGTCGCTAACCGGTGTCAGGTCCTACAAGCTGCGCCTCACCTAGAGCTGTGCGCATGCGCAGCCGTGCTCTGGTAATCGCCCGGTCTATGCCGTGAACTCCATTTACCCACTAAAGGAGGGCCCTTACTCTGCGCCATCCGGTGACGTCATGAGTATGCGCGCGCGGGGTGGCTACCAGCCTAAGGAAAGCGTGACTACTCCTGACCCGCGCTCCTTTGAAGCATCAATTACCTTGCCCCTGGAGTTCTAGGAGTGGCCAATGGCCCCTCCCCCTGGGCGGGAACCTCTATAGGATGATGCCCGCCTCCTCAGACCTTAAAATATGTGCTCACCGGTCATGACCTTACCGCCACAGGCCAGCATTGTTAACCGACGATCTGGCCTCCCCTGCCTTGACCTACCCTAGAAAGTTCTCACTTTAGCAAAACCCTCCAACCAGGCCCTGACATTATCAGACCACAGGACCTTTCCTTCCTCCGTCAAATGGACTCCCCTCACCAGGTAGAATTATGCACCCCAAATACACCCATGTTGGATCGTCTGCAACCGGGGGGGGCTTGAAATAATTTGTCCAACTGTGTGTTGATCCTCTTTACCGAGTGATTCAACGCCCTGACCGAGTCCGCCCCTCGCCCCTGCCACCGCGGGATAAGTTGAGACCCTACTACTGTGCCATCCGGGCAAGTCCTGGAGACCCACCCGCAGTGGAGATGAACTCATCAATGAGTATTCGCCTCCCAAGTTTGGCCAAGTCATTCCCCCCTAGGTGAAGTATCACCACTGACGGGGGGTCGGGCTGCTGAGCTAAGAGTCCCTGAAAGAAGTTCCTGAACTGACCAAGGCACAGACCCCCAAACCAGATCTTCCCTGTCCCGCGTCCAGCCTGTTGCTTGTGCTGGGACGTTGTAGCTCCTCCACTTCTGGTGATTAGTTCCTCCCCTGCGTCACAGGTTTGAGAAACTGCAAGAACCAGGAAAAGACCAAGAAAACCTGGGTGACAATTCCCACTTCCACCTTAGGGAATGGGTAGCACTTACACCTGCCAGCACTACTTGGGCCCTTGGGTGTCCTCTTTCTCGACGTATGCTTCCCTTTTGACGTCCACCCGCTGCTGATGTTGCGGTGTGGAGCACCCCTCAGATATCCGCCATGGACCCAGCCGTGACTGACGTAAGCATCCCTTGGGCTGTCCACCTGTTGCAGCTGTTGTGATGTGGAGCACTCCAGGTATCCACCATGGACCCGGTCATACATAAATGGAAAAGATAAACACAAACCATTAGTGCTTCTGGCGATAACTGCTGTACACGTGCTAGTCTTACATTACCATCACTTGCTAAGTTTTAGATAAGATTAGCGCCAGATGACTACTCATTAACACTTCGACAATAAATGTTAAGCATAGCCTCAGTTTGTGTCCCATGTATTGTGATTGAATTAGTGTTACGGAGAGTGCCCTGTAGAATGACCTTTATTAGGAATAATATCCCGTGTGCAGTACAGTGACCCAGTGGCAGTGCCACAATATCCCGTGTGCAGTACAGTGACCCAGTGGCAGTGCCACGGCACATTTATGGCTACTAAAAAATTCTGCTGTAGACCAGGACATCACCTCCTATTCCTGGTTTTCCACCCACGTCTTTAGGCCATAGGGTCTAGGTTTGAAAAGGCCAGTCTGTTTGCCAGTGCAGCATCTAGGTCGTTAAGCATAGGATCAAAGAGGCTGAAATGCCAGAAACCGGTCCCCGGTAGCTTGTCTCCTTTCTGGTGAAGAATTGGCTTGGTAGTTTGGTCTGCCCTGTTCCTATGATGCACTGGGCCAGGGACAGACTAATTTGCATATAGCCAGGTTCTGAGCTGGGATGGGGCAGTGAGATAAATAACGGTGATGGATCAAGCCCTGATCTTTGGACTGGGTAAGAGTGGTCTGCTTAATTCAGACACTCTGTTCATCACCACCCCCTTTTCTGTATCGTTTTTGGCCACTATAGGTGTGGCAGGGTATACTCAGACATGAGTCCCTTTCTCACTGCTCCATCAGGATTCAAGCAAGCCGGGCCGAAGAGGCTGAAATGCCAGAAACCGGTCCCCGGTAGCTTGTCTCCTTTCTGGTGAAGAATTGGCTTGGTAGTTTGGTCTGCCCTGTTCCTATGATGCACTGGGCCAGGGACAGACTAATTTGCATATAGCCAGGTTCTGAGCTGGGATGGGGCAGTGAGATAAATAACGGTGATGGATCAAGCCCTGATCTTTGGACTGGGTAAGAGTGGTCTGCTTAATTCAGACACTCTGTTCATCACCACCCCCTTTTCTGTATCGTTAAGCATAGGATCAGCACCGCCCTAACCATGCTAGGCTGTAAAATTGGCTTCCTATTTTCACATTCATTGTTACTACAAGAAAGTTGTGCTGCAGGCGCGGACATCGCCTCTTAATCCTGGTTTTCTACCCACGTCTTTATGCATAGGATCAATGTGTGAGAACAAGACAGTCTACTTAACAGTGCAGCATCAAAGTCTTTAGCTAAAAGGATTAGCACAGCCCTAACTATGCCAGGCTGTAAACTGGCCCAAGGGCCTTTTTCGCTCGCCACTTTGGCTTCTGGTAAATATCATCCTAGCCAACCGGACATGATCACACGCATCCCCAGAACTATGTGATGCCGCAACTAGGCTCTTGGGCACCTTTTAGGTGTGACATCAGGGTGTGTAGGATTATCAGGACCCCAAGTAGTCTTTCTACAGGCTCTAGGCCCTGTCTCTATGCCATTCGTGGTTCCCCTACCACTTTATTGATATATGGCTTTGGTACACCCCTAGAGCTCAACGTATATGGTGCTAAATTACTGTGTGCTATATAGGTTTACAGACTGTAATTATTCGCCTCTAATCTCATCATAGGCTCAACGTATATTGTGCCAATTTACTTGTGTGTTAAATAAGTTTACTGACTGTAATTTCTTGCCTTTAGCCTCGTAAAGGAACTAAAGGGATGTGTTTAGAACAAATACATATATTTGTTATACACCTGTTCTCTTTTCATTTACTCATTCATGAGATTATAGACTGGTAAAACAAGCTGCTCTACATTCCTTCAAGACTTAGCCTGAAGGCTGCACGCAATACAGCTACCACTAGGATAGCTTTCTAATAAGGTTGACTTTAACCTATCCTCAATGAAGGGTCGTTTGGACTGGTGCAATGTCCCCCCTAGAATAGTGAACAGCACCTCAGATGTTGATTACCTTCACAATGAAATAAGTCCCTTGTTTGGCTTTCTGCTTTGGCTTGCAAAGGAATGTGGGCC
This sequence comes from Lissotriton helveticus, assembly GCF_964261635.1. Classification (NCBI taxonomy): domain Eukaryota; kingdom Metazoa; phylum Chordata; class Amphibia; order Caudata; family Salamandridae; genus Lissotriton; species Lissotriton helveticus. Next base: position 1,614,662,256 of record NC_136057.1, read on the forward strand.
CTGGGAAACTGGCTTTCACAGTCTCGTCAAGCCCTACCCTTAGATGTGTGTTAATCCCCAGGAGGACCCCAAGAGAAGGGGGTATACCCTATTCGTGAATGGTTCCACGATTGTTCTAACTATCACCTCAGCAGACACCAATGATAGTAATTCTAGAGTGTCAAAATTTGACTTATGTCAATGGCTGTTCCTTGCGTAAGATAAATAAGCAGCAACCATGGCTTGGATAAAATATTGCAAGTGCCTGGAGGACATCAATAAAGAAGCCCAGGAATGAACACAAAAAAGGCATATGTAGCCCGGGCATCACGGCGATTAAGGAATGTGTTTAGCGCCCGCACCCGGGTGCTCTAAGGAAACTTGTAATCACAGTGCCAAAGTTACAAACATGGTACACAATGAAACAGCACCATGCCGTAATACAACACGTTTAACCACTGCAGAAAAGTGGTAACACGGAGCAAACTAAAGCACCGGCCTCGCTCACTGTTTTGCACTGAAACTCCTGGCCGGTGCGTGCAGCGGCTTGGCCCACAAAGGTAAAACTACCACCATTACCGTGCACTATTCCCAACTCTGGACTGTCACAGTCCGTGTGTGCCCCCTACGCATGTGCATCTATGCTCTGTTTACCCCAAACGTGTCACTGTATTTTGAGCGTGTGTACCATATTCACCCATGTGATAGTGCAGATCCCTACATTTCTGTTTGTACGTCCTTGTAAACAGCTCTGAATTCCATGGCACTCCTTCTGCACACTCATCCTCTGTAGGTGTACGCTACATACGCAGACAAGTCAGTAATCCAGCGCAATGTGTCTGGATACCTACAGATGTACGACTAATTCTATCCTATTGTATTCTATGCGCTTTTATAAAGCGCTGATTTTACCCGAAGGTGTCAGAGCACTGTAACATAGGACCCGTTACATGAGTAAACTGTTGTAGGAATAGAGCAAACAAAGTGTAGCATGAACCGACTGGCCAAGCAAAGTCAACCAGTCTGACCAATGTTGATGACTCACGAACTTCCTGGCGAACAATAGCAGGCCAGATAATCACACAACACATGCGAAAAGAACACCATTTCAAACCCAGCACGCACATGATGTACTCCCTGCCAAGCAGAATTAAACCCAATGCGACCAATTTACAAAGAACAAAACGGATTTCCAGGCAGGGTCTGAGAAGGGGGGGAATTATTTTGAAAATGTCCCTAGCACCAAACATTTGCAAGTGCGCTCTGCTATGCTATATTAATGCATCATACGCTCGCTGTGCAGGGGAATCCTTCAGCACGTTCAGAAACAGTCCACTGCTAAACCTGCATCCCATACATACGCATTGGCGAAATCCTTGAAATACCTGTACAGCCACTTATAAAGCTGTAACCCTAATATGCATTGATAACAGTGCCCTGCCTCCATATCTATGCAAAATGTCCTATGGAGCAGACGGGTAGTTCATGAATCTCGCAAAAGGCAGTGCAAACTGCGCTGGGTTTAAAAGTCATCCTTCCCCCCCATGAAGTCGCTTAATAAAAAATATGCGGCTGTGAAACATCCCCTCATCTCATTAATACAATACGACTATGCTGTATCTTCTGTGCCATATAATTCAATTGAAGGACTTCCCAGTATTCCTACATCAGGTGTGCGGGGCATATTACCCCCTGATTCATTCATGCCAAAGCGCCCCCCCTAGATCACAGCTGACTCTCACGCGTTAAACTACCTCCACGTGCAGTCCCCCTTGATTATGCGCGCAGAACATATTGGTCGCTGCTCCCTTCGTATCAGCTTCAATCACTAGAGAGGTTCTGAGCACCACTGACCAGATTAACTATGCAACTTAAGTAGCATCTCTGACAGGCTTGAAATTTTAATATATCGGAAGTCCTTACATGGCCACAACCTGCCTCACACATGAAATCAGTGTTTAAAACGTCACCCATAGCAATCTGAAAAACCTGATAGCTATGGTTTTATATGAATCATTAATAAGATCGCCGTACAAAGCGCCAGTTACCTTACATAAAACCTTCACTTTGGGACATTACATGATTTTTAATGACTCACAGGATGTACCGAGGTTCGAACCCACACCCCCAGTTCGTATAACGTGCACATGAATCAGAGCGCCGTCATAGCACCAGTTACATTACATAATACACCTTCATTTTTCTGGGAGATGAAGTGAATTGCCCCCACATACAAAAGTAAAACATTATAGTCATGCTGGGTACACCTCTTGTGTTCATCACTCGAAAGTCAGGGTAAAGGTGGGCACTGCCGCTGTGGCTCCTCATCATACGAGGAGTATGCAAGAAAACACAGAGGCCTCCCTGAAGAGGCGCGCACAGACACCCCAGCATCAAGAATGCAGCCGGGGTTCAAATGCCTCAACCAATCTGTATCACCGGCGAGGCATAGGTAAAATTAGGCCTGCGCTCTCCGTTCCCCTACCGCTGAAGCTCCTCCACACATCCCCGCCATTAAAGATGAAATGAAAGGCTGCCTCTGACCCCCTGCCGCAGCAGGCTTAATGGTTCTGCAGACAAGGAGGAGATGGGCGCCCAGCTGCGAGGATTCTTAAACACTGCTCCCAGGCCAGAGGAAGCAACAAAGCCACCCCGTGAACGCCACTCGCGCCGATTAATAATTTGTGCGGCACTTGGCGGGCTTTTAAACGAGAACCTGTGCCAGAGGAACATGCATAAAATCCTCTTACTGACCTCCGGAAAGCACCTATGGAGGGGGAGGAGGGAGAACGCAGGGATAAAAAGGAACCAACAGTGAGATAAGGGGCAGAGAGCGTCCAGTGTTAGAACAGAGGCATGAGGTGGAACAGTGGAAGAAAGACTAATCAGCCTCTGTATTGCCTCTAAGCAAAACTTTGGGCCCCGTCCCGGGCAAAAGCACTTGTACATTGAAAACTTGTCTCGAAAGTTAATGGCCCGTCTGTGAAAAATATCCCCACAATGCGACCTAAAATTATGCTGCCAACCAGGCGCACGCTCACCATTTGTAACAGGAAGCGGTAGGTGGAGGCATCGCTCGCACCGCCGGTGACCGACACAGCTGTTCCCCCGAGGCGAGTTGCCTTCTCCGCCGACAGGCCCAGCTGCTCTCTTCATCCCGCGGGTCGAGGGTCCGGCAGCCTCCATGTTCGTCCATCGATGCAGCGGCGAAGCACCGGACGTCCAAAAATCCTCTAACGCCGCCCTTATAACCGCCCACTTGCACCTGCAAAGAAGAAAAAGGGAAAGAAAATTACACCGCCCCACGGTGGGGCGAGGAGCGAGCCTGGGAGCGCGAAAACAAAGAAGCCCCGAGCGCGGGGCACACCGTGCTGTGGGGGAGCGTCCAGGGACAAGGGGGTCTCCCGGGCGCTCCCCGCCTCTTTATTCCCAAGGGGCCAGGCGGAGTAGCTACGCCCCTCCGCCCCACCCCTCCAGTAGCCCGCCCCCCCTAACCCGGACATCCTCCACTAGTATCCGGGTCAGGGAGGCCGCCGGCCAATCGGTGGTGGGTCGCGCCCAAGGGCCCGCCCCCACCACCGAGAGGCAAACAGAGGGGAAGGGGGGAAGCGGTCGCCGCGCCGCCATGCGTGCGGGGGGGCCGAGGGCCCCCCCTTTTCAAACTAAACGGAGCAAGCATTCCCAAAGACCAAAGGCTGACAGCCAGCAACAGACCTGTGGACTTTGTCAGTGCTTGTTAAGAGACTGTATTGGCCATACCAGGCCCTTCTCTTGTAAACTGCTGCTTCAATTACAAACCTTCAAAATGGCCAAGGAGGGAGGCAGATGTATTCCGGGCAAGTGTGAAATGAATGATTATAGAAAGTAAACACTTCCAAGTGTGCAACATCCTGTCCTTGAGACTCCACTTGACACAGTAAGTAGCTGGTCCTGGCACTGTTATACTGTCTTTTCAGACATTCAGCTAGACATTCACGAGTCAACAGGACCTATGCAAAACACTTTTACATCCAAACAAGATTTGAAAAATGGACAGTCCCTCCCTCCATACACTTTTTATGACGTACTAACTCCTGCTCTGGAGCATAACATTAGCATCTCATTGGACAGCCATAATATTCAAAATCTTGCACCAGAGAATACCATCCTTATACAATTCCGGTCAGAGCGAATGACTATCCATATGGCATTCAGATCTCTGCGGATGTGCAGCGTAACTGAATTCAACAATCTGAAAGCACCCTTATTTGTAAGAAACACTCTTACACATACCCAACAAACAGTTCAGCATTCAGCAGAGGCCTAAAAGATTGTGGGGCATATTACCAAGGGCCCTTATCGCCGCTTTAGCTGGACTTTTTCCCGCTAAAGCTGCGATAATTTGATCGCCCTATTACCAAGCTGTCGCTAACACCAGTTAGCGACAGCTAATAGGCGATAGCGAGCACCTTGGGGCCCGCTTTGCATGTCAGCAATATTTATCGCTAATGACATGCAAAGTGGGCGTGCCAAGATGTTAGCGACTGAAAACAGTCGCTAACATCGCTATCTCCTATTACCTACAAAGGCGCAGTTTTGGAAATATTCGCGCTAAGTGCGAATATCTCCAAAAGCTAACACCCGCCCAGAGCAGTTCTTAGCCATGTTATCCAATGGGAGGTGGATAACATGGCTAAGAGCATTGTCACGATAATGTGTGAATATCGCTGTATTTCCAGCGATATTCACGCATTTCGAATGATTTTTATCGTTTCTGAGATAAACCTTGATGATAACAAGGTATCTCAGCGATAAAAATCGTCGTAGCGCGGCGATAAAATTATTCCCGCTAACCCTGCTTAGGGATAAATATCGCTATTGCTAGGTAATATGCCCCTGTGTGTGTTAGCACCTCACGTATGGCCCAGACATTAGCACCCAAACATACGTATGGCGATTGCACATTTGCTTACATGTGCTGCCCATCATATCTAGCACAAGCCCTACAAATACTCAATGATAAGACATCCAAACCAGTGGGCATGCACACACACTAAGCTTGAGTCTTCAATAAGGACTGAACATTGACCTGTACAACACTCAATGATTTATTCAGGCACAATCCTTAAAAATCCAACTATTAACTGAAAGAGCACAAATCCATGCAACGGTGGAACGCTCAAGCACGCACACCACTCTCTCATGCAGTCTACCACTTGCAGTATGTACAACAATGTCTCAAACCCATATTCATGCCACAGAAGGAAATCTATCATACAGTTAAGCCTACTACAAAAACATGTTCCAACACATGACCCACTGGTCTACATAGAACGTGACATCTGCACGACCTTTGGTGGCTTATGCATTCCCAACCAAATTCATCACACACCAAATTAGTGTACATCTGTGAGGCATTTGATCACTTTCTCATGCACAACACACATACAAAGTCAATCCAGCACACAAGAGGTTTTCTGCAGTGTCCGAAGAAACAACCGTATGACATTCAGTGAGAGGAGTTTGCGCTGTTCTTTCACAAAAACCATCTGTTCGCTCTTTGAACAGGCCAATGGAGTATCCCCAAGGCATTTGAGTGGCTGCTCATGAGCACTACTAACCAAAGCCAAAATACTGTGAATTGTACAAATCTGGATGGCGTTAGGTCACTTTCACGCGGACATGGCATTGAACAGACGTCGATCTAACCTCATCCTTCTGGCATCCATAGTCACGCACACGGGGGGGGGGGGGTACACACAGAATCCAAGTGGCCCCATTTGGAAACTTACATGTGCACAACTTTGATTGTATCTAACAAATCAGTAAAACAGATACATACTGGGAGAACCATTGAGTCACTCGGCCATGCACATCCCTCATATAATCTAACCTGTGTCCCACAGTGATGAATTGCAATTAATTACTCAAGAAACCGAAACATTGGAGTTCAGGGTGTGACAAGGAAATGAGGTGGATTCCTGAAGGGCAGAGCTTGAAAAGCAATGTCTGCCAGTCAGCTTACACATTTATTTAAAAAACAAAATCATCTGCAAATAAACAGGCAACAAGGCATGTGCGACAGTAAATCAGTTTTAGATTACATCGTGGCCGAATTTTAAAATATCTTACAGAATTAAAGCACTTGCTGCAGAGCTCATTGTGTGCCCAGCAAGTTTGGGGGGATTTTAACAGTGGTAAGATAACTCTAGTGGTTGACACAGTTGTGGGAGAGCTCTGTGTTTTGTCCAGTCACAGTTTTGACTCATAAAGTAGCATAGAGGGTTAATATGTTTGTTGGAAAGCACATCAGGTAACATGTAGGTCAAAGATTCACAAATTTGACATTATTTAGAAAGGGAAGTGGGTCACTGGTTTTGATACTGAGATCATTTTTTGTTAGTTCCATTTCATAAACTGCAAGCCTTCTAATATAGCACAGTGATCTATTTGCCGGCATCAAGGAGCTGCATGAAAAAAAAAAAATCTCAATCTGTTGTTATTCTAAGATTGCAAAGAAGGGTTCCTTTGGGGAAGTAACGTCTTAGTACCGACAACCACAATCACTTCGCTATGTTTTATATCCCAACTTTGTGTTTCTCCAAACCATTCACTCTTAACATCTTATGTTTATAAGTATGGATGATGTATGATTCCCACAATTTATAACCCTCATTGTCTTATGTAGTATTTTGTGCACATTGATTTACATACTTGCATGATTTATTGCGTCTCTGTGAATAATGTGAAGCGCACTGACACCCTACACTGGGATTCGTAGCATTATAAAAGAATTACATTAAAAATGAGTAGGTGGCATTTAAATCAATATGTATGTAATTACTCATACAGACAGATAAAAAGTTAAAAACCTGCCTCCAACATCTTCTCTTTAGTAATTGTGACATCATAACAGGCTGTGCGCATTTATTTCCTTTCCTTCCGGTGCAATGATGTTGAGGTGTTAGACTCTGGATAGCGCTCAGCGAGGATGATATTTGAACGAAAGGAGGGCTCGTGTCCCCTTAAGCAGGCCTTTGTTTTATACCTGGCTGAAGGGGAGATAAGAATGCCCCTCTCTGCAGGTGGTTGCCCCAAAGGAATGCAGACAACATGCAGCTGATGTTGAATTATGGCCCGGTTGTTGGAATATGACGTCAGGACAAATTCATCATATTATACTGGGTCGGCCTAGAAATAGCTGCCAGCCCCGAGACCCGGTGCAATCCCACTACTTTCCAGCAACGGCCCCACATTGATCCAAAGTCACCACCTATGCTCTCGGATCCCTCTGATTCAACCTGCACTCCTTCTCACACTGAGACCCTCTGATTCAACCTGCACCCCTTCTCACACTGAGACCCTCTGATTCAACCTGCACCCCTTCTCACACTGAGACCCTCTGATTCAACCTGCACCCCTTCTCACTCTGAGACCCTCTGATTCAACCTGCACCCCTTCTCACACCGCGACTCTCTGATTCAACCTGCACCCCTTCTCACACTGAGACCCTCTGATTCAACCTGCACCCCTTCTCACACTGAGACCCTCTGATTCAACCTGCACTCCTTCTCACACTGAGACCCTCTGATTCAACCTGCACCCTTTCTCACACTGAGGCCCTCTGATTCAACCTGCACCCCTTCTCACACTGAGCCCCTCTGATTCAACCTGCACCCCTTCTCACACTGAGACCCTCCGATTCAACCTGCACCCCTTCTCACACTGAGACCCTCTGATTCAACCTGCACCCCTTCTCACACTGAGACCCTCCGATTCAACCTGCACCCCTTCTCACACTGAGACCCTCTGATTCAACCTGCACCCCTTCTCACACTGAGACCCTCTGATTCAACCTGCACCCCTTCTCACACGGAGACCCTCTGATTCCACCTGCACCCCTTCTCAAACTGAGACCCTCTGATTCAACCTGCACCCCTTCTCAAACTGAGACCCTCTGATTCAACCTGCACCCCTTCTCAAACTGAGACCCTCTGATTCAACCTGCACCCCTTCTCACATGAGACCCTCTGATTCAACCTGCACCCCTTCTCACGCTGAGACCCTCTGATTCAACCTGCACCCCTTCTCACGCTGCGACCCTCTGAGTCAACCTGCACCCCTTCTCACACTGAGACCCTCTGATTCAACCTGCACCACCCCTTCTCACTCTGAGACCCTCTGATTCAACCTGCACCCCTTCTCACACTGAGACCCTCTGATGCAACCTACACCCCTTCTCACACTAAGACCCTCTGATTCAACCTGCACCCCTTCTCACTCTGAGACCCTCTGATTCAACCTGCACCCCCTTCTCACACTGAGACCCTCTGATTCAACCTGCACCCCTTCTCAAACTGAGACCCTCTGATTCAACCTGCACCACCCCTTCTCACTCTGAGACCCTCTGATTCAACCTGCACCCCCTTCTCACACTGAGACCCTCTGATTCAACCTGCACCCCTTCTCACACTAAGACCCTCTGATTCAACCTGCACCCCTTCTCACTCTGAGACCCTCTGATTCAACCTGCACCCCTTCTCACACTGAGACCCTCTGATTCAACCTGCACCCCTTCTCACACTGAGACCCTCTGATTCAACCTGCACCCCTTCTCACACTGAGACCCTCTGATTCAACCTGCACCCCTTCTCACACTGAGACCCTCTGATTCAACCTGCACCCCTTCTCACACCGCGACTCTCTGATTCAACCTGCACCCCTTCTCACTCTGAGACCCTCTGATTCAACCTGCACCACCCCTTCTCAAACTGAGACCCTCTGATTCAACCTGCACCCCTTCTCAAACTGAGACCCTCTGATTCAACCTGCACCCCTTCTCAAACTGAGACCCTCTGATTCAACCTGCACCCCTTCTCACATGAGACCCTCTGATTCAACCTGCACCCCTTCTCACGCTGAGACCCTCTGATTCAACCTGCACCCCTTCTCACGCTGCGACCCTCTGAGTCAACCTGCACCCCTTCTCACACTGAGACCCTCTGATTCAACCTGCACCACCCCTTCTCACTCTGAGACCCTCTGATTCAACCTGCACCCCTTCTCACACTGAGACCCTCTGATGCAACCTACACCCCTTCTCACACTAAGACCCTCTGATTCAACCTGCACCCCTTCTCACTCTGAGACCCTCTGATTCAACCTGCACCCCCTTCTCACACTGAGACCCTCTGATTCAACCTGCACCCCTTCTCAAACTGAGACCCTCTGATTCAACCTGCACCCCCTTCTCACACTGAGACCCTCTGATTCAACCTGCACCCCTTCTCACACTAAGACCCTCTGATTCAACCTGCACCCCTTCTCACTCTGAGACCCTCTGATTCAACCTGCACCCCTTCTCACACTGAGACCCTCTGATTCAACCTGCACCCCTTCTCACACTGAGACCCTCTGATTCAACCTGCACCCCTTCTCACACTGAGACCCTCTGATTCAACCTGCACCCCTTCTCACACTGAGACCCTTTGATTCAACCTGCACCCCTTCTCACACTGAGACCCTCTGATTCAACCTGCACCCCTTCTCACTCTGAGACCCTCTGATTCAACCTGCACCCCTTCTCACTCTGAGACCCTCTGATTCAACCTGCACCCCTTCTCACGCTGAGACCCTCTGATTCAACCTGCACCCCGTCTCACACTGAGACCCTCTGATTCAACCTGCACCCCTTCTCACACCAAGACCCTCTGATTCAACCTGCACCCCTTCTCACACTGAGACCCTCTGATTCAACCTGCACCCCTTCTCACGTTGCGACCCTCTGATTCAACCTGCACCCCTTCTCACGCTGAGACCCTCCGATTCAACCTGCACCCCTTCTCACACCAAGACCCTCTAATTCAACCTGCACCCCTTCTCACACTGAGACCCTCCGATTCAACCTGCACCCCTTCTCACGCTGAGACCCTCCGATTCAACCTGCACCCCTTCTCACACCAAGACCCTCTGATTCAACCTGCACCCCTTCTCACTCTGAGACCCTCTGATTCAACCTGCACTCCTTCTCACTCTGAGACCCTCTGATTCAACCTGCACCCCTTCTCACGCTGAGACCCTCTGATTCAACCTGCACCCCGTCTCACACTGAGACCCTCCGATTCAACCTGCACTCCTTCTCACTCTGAGACCCTCTGATTCAACCTGCACCCCTTCTCACTCTGAGACCCTCTGATTCAACCTGCACCCCTTCTCACGCTGAGACCCTCCGATTCAACCTGCACCCCTTCTCATGCCGAGACCCTCTGATTCAACCTGCACCCCTTCTCACACCGAGACCCTCTGAGTCAACCTGCACCCCTTCTCACACCGAGACCCTCTGATTCCACCTGCACCCCTTCTCACACTGAGACCCTCTGATTCAACCTGCACCCCTTCTCACAATGAGACCCTCTGATTCAACCTGCACCCCTTCTCACACTGAGACCCTCCGATTCAACCTGCACCCCTTCTCACACCGAGACCCTCTGATTCAACCTGCACCACCCCTTCCCACACTGAGACCCTCTGATTCAACCTGCACCCCTTCTCACACTGAGACCCTCTGATTCAACCTGCACCGCTTCTCACACTGAGACCCTCTGATTCAACCTGCACCACCCCTTCCCACACTGAGACCCTCTGATTCAACCTGCACCCCTTCTCACACCGAGACCCTCTGAGTCAACCTGCACCCCTTCTCACACCGAGACCCTCTGATTCCACCTGCACCCCTTCTCACACTGAGACCCTCTGATTCAACCTGCACCCCTTCTCACGCTGCGACCCTCTGATTCCACCTGCACCCCTTCTCACGCTGCGACCCTCTGATTCAACCTGCACCCCTTCTCACACTGAGACCCTCTGATTCAACCTGCACCCCTTCTCACACTGAGACCCTCCGATTCAACCTGCACCCCTTCTCACTCTGAGACCCTCTGATTCAACCTGCAGCCCTTCTCACGCTGAGACCCTCCGATTCAACCTGCACCCCTTCTCACACGGAGACCCTCTGATTCAACCTGCACCCCTTCTCACACTGAGGCCCTCTGATTCAACCTGCACCCCTTCTCACACCGAGACCCTCTGAGTCAACCTGCACCCCTTCTCACACTAAGACCCTCTGATTCAACCTGCACCCCTTCTCACACTGAGACCCTCCGATTCAACCTGCACCCCTTCTCACTCTGAGACCCTCTGATTCAACCTGCACCCCTTCTCACACTGAGACCCTCTGATTCAACCTGCACCCCTTCTCACACTGAGACCCTCTGATTCAACCTGCACCCCTTCTCACACTGAGACCCTCTGATTCAACCTGCACCCCTTCTTACACTGAGAGCCTCCGATTCAACCTGCACCCCTTCTCACTCTGAGACCCTCTGATTCACCTGCACCCCTTCTCACACTGAGACCCTCTGATTCAACCTGCACCCCTTCTCACACTGAGACCCTCTGAGTCAACCTGCACCCCTTCTCACACTAAGACCCTCTGATTCAACCTGCACCCCTTCTCACACTGAGATCCTCCGATTCAACCTGCACTCCTTCTCACACTGAGACCCTCTGATTCAACCTGCACCCCTTCTCACGCTGCGACCCTCCGATTCAACCTGCACTCCTTCTCACACTGAGACCCTCCGATTCAACCTGCACTCCTTCTCACACCGAGACCCTCTGAGTCAACCTGCACCCCTTCTCACACTAAGACCCTCTGATTCAACCTGCACCCCTTCTCACACTGAGACCCTCTGATTCAACCTGCACCCCTTCTCACTCTGAGACCCTCTGATTCAACCTGCACCCCTTCTCACACTGAGACCCTCTGATTCAACCTGCACCCCTTCTCACACTGAGACCCTCTGACTCAACCTGCACCCCTTCTCACACTGAGACCCTCTGATTCAACCTGCACCCCTTCTCACACTGAGACCCTCTGATTCAACCTGCACCCCTTCTCACACTGAGACCCTCTGAGTCAACCTGCACCCCTTCTCACACTAAGACCCTCTGATTCAACCTGCACCCCTTCTCACACTGAGACCCTCCGATTCAACCTGCACTCCTTCTCACACTGAGACCCTCCGATTCAACCTGCACTCCTTCTCAAACTGAGACCCTCCAATTCAACCTGCACTCCTTCTCACACCAAGACCCTCTGAGTCAACCTGCACCCCTTCTCACACTAAGACCCTCTGATTCAACCTGCACCCCTTCTCACACTGAGACCCTCTGATTCAACCTGCACCCCTTCTCACTCTGAGACCCTCTGATTCAACCTGCACCCCTTCTCACACTGAGACCCTCTGAGTCAACCTGCACCCCTTCTCACACTAAGACCCTCTGATTCAACCTGCACCCCTTCTCACACTGAGACCCTCCGATTCAACCTGCACTCCTTCTCACACTGAGACCCTCCGATTCAACCTGCCCCCCCCTCTCATGCCGAGACCCTCTGATTCAACCTGCACCCCTTCTCACACCGAGACCCTCTGAGTCAACCTGCACCCCTTCTCACACTAAGACCCTCTGATACAACCTGCACCCCTTCTCACACTGAGACCCTCTGATTCAACCTGCACCCCTTCTCACTCTGAGACCCTCTGATTCAACCTGCACCCCTTCTCACACTGAGACCCTCTGATTCAACCTGCACCCCTTCTCACACTGAGACCCTCTGACGCAACCTGCACCCCTTCTCACACTGAGACCCTCTGATTCAACCTGCACCCCTTCTCACACTGAGACCCTCTGATTCAACCTGCACCCCTTCTCACACTGAGACCCTCTGACGCAACCTGCACCCCTTCTCACACTGAGACCCTCTGATTCAACCTGCACCCCTTCTGAAACCGAGACCCTCTGATTCAACCTGCACCCCTTCTCACACTGAGACCCTCTGATTCAACTTGCACCCCTTCTTACACTGAGACCCTCCGATTCAACCTGCACCCCTTCTCACTCTGAGACCCTCTGATTCAACCTGCACCCCTTCTCACACTGAGACCCTCTGATTCAACCTGCACCCCTTCTCACACTGAGACCCTCTGAGTCAACCTGCACCCCTTCTCACACTAAGACCCTCTGATTCAACCTGCACCCCTTCTCACACTGAGACCCTCCGATTCAACCTGCACTCCTTCTCACACTGAGACCCTCCGATTCAACCTGCACTCCTTCTCACACTGAGACCCTCCGATTCAACCTGCACTCCTTCTCACACTGAGACCCTCTGATTCAACCTGCACCCCTTCTCACAATGAGACCCTCTGATTCAACCTGCACCCCTTCTCACACCGAGACCCTCTGATTCAACCTGCACCCCTTCTCACACTGAGACCCTCTGATTCAACCTGCACCCCTTCTCACGCTGAGACCCTCTGATTCAACCTGCACCCCTTCTCACACTGAGACCCTCTGATTCAACCTGCACCCCTTCTCACACTGAGACCCACCCCATCGCACACTGAGACCCTCTGATTCAACCTGCACCCCTTCTCACACCGAGACCCTCTGATTCAACCTGCACCCCTTCTCACGCTGAGACCCTCTGATTCAACCTGCACCCCTTCTCACACCGAGACCCTATGATTCAACCTGCACCCCTTCTCACACTGAGACCCTCTGATTCAATCTGCACCCCTTCTCACACTGAGACCCTCTGATTCAACCTGCACCCCCTTCTCACGCTGAGACCCTGTGATTCAACCTACACCCCTTCTCACACTGAGACCCTCTGATTCAACTTGCACTCCTTCTCACACTGAGACCCTCCGATTCAACCTGCACCCCTTCTCACACTGAGACCCTCTGATTCAACCTGCACCACCCCTTCTCACACTGAGACCCTCTGATTCAACCTGCACCCCTTCTCACGCTGAGACCCTCTGATTCAACCTGCACCCCTTCTCACACCGAGACCCTATGATTCAACCTGCACCCCTTCTCACACTGAGACCCTCTGATTCAACCTGCACCACCCCTTCTCACACTGAGACCCTCTGATTCAACCTGCACCCCTTCTCACGCTGAGACCCTCTGATTCAACCTGCACCCCTTCTCACACCGAGACCCTATGATTCAACCTGCACCCCTTCTCACACTGAGACCCTCTGATTCAACCTGCACCCATTCTCACACTGAGACCCTCTGATTCAACCTGCACCCCCTTCTCACGCTGAGACCCTGTGATTCAACCTACACCCCTTCTCACACTGAGACCCTCTGATTCAACTTGCACTCCTTCTCACACTGAGACCCTCCGATTCAACCTGCACCCCTTCTCACACTGAGACCCTCTGATTCAACCTGCACCACCCCTTCTCACACTGAGACCCTCTGATTCAACCTGCACCCCTTCTCACACTGAGACCCTCAGATTCAACCTGCACCCTTTCTCACACTGAGACCCTCTGATTCAACCTGCACCCATTCTCACACTGAGACCCTCTGATTCAACCTGCACCCCTTCTCACACTGAGACCCTCTGATTCAACCTGCACCCCTTCTCAAACTGAGACCCTCTGATTCAACCTGCACCCATTCTCACACTGAGACCCTCTGATTCAACCTGCACCCATTCTCACACTGAGACCCTCTGATTCAACCTGCACCCCTTCTCACACTGAGGCCCTCTGATTCAACCTGCACCCCTTCTCACACTGAGACCCTCTGATTCAACCTGCACTCCTTCTCACACTGAGACCCTCCGATTCAACCTGCACCCCTTCTCACGCTGAGACCCTCTGATTCAACCTGCACCCCTTCTCACACTGAGACCCTCTGATTCAACCTGCACCCCTTCTCACACTAAGACCCTCTGATTCAACCTGCACCCCTTCTCACACTGAGACCCTCCGATTCAACCTGCACTCCTTCTCACACTGAGACCCTCCGATTCAACCTGCACTCCTTCTCACACTGAGACCCTCCGATTCAACCTGCACTCCTTCTCACACTGAGACCCTCTGATTCAACCTGCACCCCTTCTCACAATGAGACCCTCTGATTCAACCTGCACCCCTTCTCACACCGAGACCCTCTGATTCAACCTGCACCCCTTCTCACACTGAGACCCTCTGATTCAACCTGCACCCCTTCTCACGCTGAGACCCTCTGATTCAACCTGCACCCCTTCTCACACTGAGACCCTCTGATTCAACCTGCACCCCTTCTCACACTGAGACCCACCCCATCGCACACTGAGACCCTCTGATTCAACCTGCACCCCTTCTCACACCGAGACCCTCTGATTCAACCTGCACCCCTTCTCACGCTGAGACCCTCTGATTCAACCTGCACCCCTTCTCACACCGAGACCCTATGATTCAACCTGCACCCCTTCTCACACTGAGACCCTCTGATTCAATCTGCACCCCTTCTCACACTGAGACCCTCTGATTCAACCTGCACCCATTCTCACACTGAGACCCTCTGATTCAACCTGCACCCCCTTCTCACGCTGAGACCCTCTGATTCAACCTACACCCCTTCTCACACTGAGACCCTCTGATTCAACTTGCACTCCTTCTCACACTGAGACCCTCCGATTCAACCTGCACCCCTTCTCACACTGAGACCCTCTGATTCAACCTGCACCACCCCTTCTCACACTGAGACCCTCTGATTCAACCTGCACCCCTTCTCACACTGAGACCCTCAGATTCAACCTGCACCCCTTCTCACACTGAGACCCTCTGATTCAACCTGCACCCATTCTCACACTGAGACCCTCTGATTCAACCTGCACCCCTTCTTACACTGAGACCCTCTGATTCAACCTGCACCCCTTCTCAAACTGAGACCCTCTGATTCAACCTGCACCCATTCTCACACTGAGACCCTCTGATTCAACCTGCACCCATTCTCACACTGAGACCCTCTGATTCAACCTGCACCCCTTCTCACACTGAGGCCCTCTGATTCAACCTGCACCCCTTCTCACACTGAGACCCTCTGATTCAACCTGCACTCCTTCTCACACTGAGACCCTCCGATTCAACCTGCACCCCTTCTCACGCTGAGACCCTCTGATTCAACCTGCACCCCTTCTCACACTGAGACCCTCTGATTCAACCTGCACCCCTTCTCACACTGAGGCCCTCTGATTCAACCTGTAACCCTTCTCAAACCGAGGCCCTCTGATTCAACCTGCACCCCTTCTTACACCGAGACCCTCTGATTCAACCTGCACCCCTTCTCACACTGAGACCCTCTGATTCAACCTGCACTCCTTCTCACACTGAGACCCCCTGATTCAACCTGCACCCCTTCTCACACTGAGACCCTCTGATTCAACCTGCACTCCTTCTCACACTGAGACCCTCCGATTCAACCTGCACCCCTTCTCACTCTGAGACCCTCTGATTCAACCTGCACCCCTTCTCACATTGCGACCCTCTGATTCAACCTGCACCCCTTCTCACGCTGCGACCCTCTGATTCCACCTGCACCCCTTGTCACACCGAGACCCTCTGATTCAACCTGCACCCCTTCTCACTCTGAGACCCTCTGATTCAACCTGCACCCCTTCTCACACTGAGACCCTCTGATTCAACATGCACCACCCCTTCTCACACTGAGACCCTCTGATTCAACCTGCACCCCTTCTCACACTGAGACCCTCTGATTCAACCTGCACCGCTTCTCACACTGAGACCCTCTGATTCAACCTGCACCCCTTCTCACACTGAGACCCTCAGATTCAACCTGCACCCCTTCTCACACTGAGACCCTCTGATTCAACCTGCACCCCTTCTCACACTGAGACCCTCCGATTCAACCTGCACCCCTTCTCACTCTGAGACCCTCTGATTTAACCTGCACCCCTTCTCACACTGAGACCCTCTGATTCAACCTGCACCCCTTCTCACACTGAGACCCTCTGATTCAACCTGCACCCCTTCTCACACTGAGACCCTCTGATTCAACCTGCACCCCTTCTCACTCTGAGACCCTCTGATTTAACCTGCACCCCTTCTCACTCTGAGACCCTCTGATTTAACCTGCACCCCTTCTCACACTGAGACCCTCTGATTCAACCTGCACCCCTTCTCACGCTGCGACCCTCTGATTCCACCTGCACCGCTTCTCACACTGAGACCCTCTGATTCAACCTGCACCGCTTCTCACACTGAGACCCTCTGATTCAACCTGCACCCCTTCTCACACCGAGACCCTCTGATTCAACCTGCACCCCTTCTCACACCGCGACTCTCTGATTCAACCTGCACCCCTTCTCACTCTGAGACCCTCTGATTCAACCTGCACCACCCCTTCTCACACTGAGACCCTCTGATTCAACCTGCACCCCTTCTCACTCTGAGACCCTCTGATTTAACCTGCACCCCTTCTCACACTGAGACCCTCTGATTCAACCTGCACCCCTTCTCACACTGAGACCCTCTGATTCAACCTGCACCCCTTCTCACACCGAGACCCTCTGATTCAACCGGCACCCCTTCTCACACCGCGACTCTCTGATTCAACCTGCACCCCTTCTCACTCTGAGACCCTCTGATTCAACCTGCACCACCCCTTCTCACACTGAGACCCTCTGATTCAACCTGCACCCCTTCTCACTCTGAGACCCTCTGATTTAACCTGCACCCCTTCTCACACTGAGACCCTCTGATTCAACCTGCACCCCTTCTCACACTGAGACCCTCTGATTCAACCTGCACCGCTTCTCACACTGAGACCCTCTGATTCAACCTGCACCACCCCTTCTCACACTGAGACCCTCTGATTCAACCTGCACCCCCTTCTCACACTGAGACCCTCTGATTCCACCTGCACCCCTTCTCACACTGAGACCCTCTGATTCAACCTGCACCCCTTCTCACACCGAGACCCTCTGATTCAACCTGCACCCCTTCTCACACTGAGACCCTCTGATTCAACCTGCACCCCCTTCTCACACTGAGACCCTCTGATTCAACCTGCACCCCTTCTCACACTGAGACCCTCTGATTCAACCTGCACCCCTTCTCACACTGAGACCCTCCGATTCAACCTGCACCACCCCTTCTCACTCTGAGACCCTCTGATTCAACCTGCACCCCTTCTCACACTGAGACCCTCTGATTCAACCTGCACCCCTTCTCACAATGAGACCCTCTGATTCAACCTGCACCCCTTCTCACTCTGAGACCCTCTGATTCAACCTGCACCCCTTCTCACACTGAGACCCTCTGATTCAACCTGCACCGCTTCTCAAACCGAGACCCTCTGATTCAACCTGCACCCCCTTCTCACACTGAGACCCTCTGATTCAACCTGCACCCCTTCTCACACTGAGACCCTCGGATTCAACCTGCACCGCTTCTCAAACCGAGACCCTCTGATTCAACCTGCACCCCTTCTCACACTGAGACCCTCTGATTCAACCTGCACCGCTTCTCACACTGAGACCCTCTGATTCAACCTGCACCCCTTCTCACACTGAGACCCTCTGATTCAACCTGCACCCCTTCTCACGCTGCGACCCTCTGATTCAACCTGCACCCCTTCTCACACTGAGACCCTCCGATTCAACCTGCACCCCTTCATACGCTGCGACCCTCTGATTCAACCTGCACCCCTTCTCACGCTGCGACCCTCTGATTCAACCTGCACCCCTTCTCACACTGAGACCCTCTGAGTCAACCTGCACCCCTTCTCACACTGAGACCCTCCGATTCAACCTGCACCCCTTCTCACACTGAGACCCTCTGATTCAACCTGCACCCCTTCTCACGCTGCGACCCTCTGATTCAACCTGCACCCCTTCTCACACTGAGACCCTCCGATTCAACCTGCATCCCTTCTCACACTGAGACCCTCTGATTCAACCTGCACCCCTTCTCACGCTGCGACCCTCTGATTCAACCTGCACCCCTTCTAACACTGAGACCCTCTGATTCAACCTGCACCGCTTCTCACACCGAGACCCTCTGATTCAACCTGCACCCCTTCTCACACTGAGACCCTCTGATTCAACCTGCACCCCTTCTCACACTGAGACCCTCCGATTCAACCTGCACCACACCTTCTCACTCTGAGACCCTCTGATTCAACCTGCACCCCTTCTCACACTGAGACCCTCTGATTCAACCTGCACCCCTTCTCACACTGAGACCCTCTGATTCAACCTGCACCCCTTCTCACACTGAGACCCTCCGATTCAACCTGCACCACCCCTTCTCACTCTGAGACCCTCTGATTCAACCTGCACCCCTTCTCACACTGAGACCCTCTGATTCAACCTGCACCCCTTCTCACACTGAGACCCTCTGATTCAACCTGCACCCCTTCTCACGCTGCGACCCTCTGATTCAACCTGCACCCCTTCTCACACTGAGACCCTCCGATTCAACCTGCACCACCCCTTCTCACTCTGAGACCCTCTGATTCAACCTGCACCCCTTCTCACACTGAGACCCTCTGATTCTACCTGCACCCCTTCTCACACTGAGACCCTCTGATTCCACCTGCACCCCTTCTCACACTGAGACCCTCTGATTCAACCTGCACCCCTTCTCACGCTGCAACCCTCTGATTCAACCTGCACCCCTTCTCACACTGAGACCCTCTGATTCAACCTGCACCCCTTCTCACACCGAGACCCTCTGATTCAACCTGCACCCCTTCTCACACTGAGACCCTCTGATTCAACCTGCACCCCCTTCTCACACTGAGACCCTCTGATTCAACCTGCACCCCTTCTCACACTGAGACCCTCTGATTCAACCTGCACCCCTTCTCACACTGAGACCCTCCGATTCAACCTGCACCACCCCTTCTCACTCTGAGACCCTCTGATTCAACCTGCACCCCTTCTCACACTGAGACCCTCTGATTCAACCTGCACCCCTTCTCACACTGAGACCCTCTGATTCAACCTGCACCCCTTCTCACACTGAGACCCTCTGATTCAACCTGCACCGCTTCTCACACTGAGACCCTCTGATTCAACCTGCACCCCTTCTCACACTGAGACCCTCTGATTCAACCTGCACTGCTTCTCACACTGAGACCCTCTGATTCAACCTGCACCCCTTCTCACACTGAGACCCTCTGATTCAACCTGCACCCCTTCTCACGCTGCGACCCTCTGATTCAACCTGCACCCCTTCTCACACTGAGACCCTCCGATTCAACCTGCACCCCTTCTCACGCTGCGACCCTCTGATTCAACCTGCACCCCTTCTCACGCTGCGACCCTCTGATTCAACCTGCACCCCTTCTCACACTGAGACCCTCCGATTCAACCTGCACCCCTTCTCACACTGAGACCCTCTGAGTCAACCTGCACCCCTTCTCACACTGAGACCCTCCGATTCAACCTGCACCCCTTCTCACACTGAGACCCTCTGATTCAACCTGCACGCCTTCTCACACTGAGACCCTCCGATTCAACCTGCACCCCTTCTCACACTGAGACCCTCTGATTCAACCTGCACCCCTTCTCACGCTGCGACCCTCTGATTCAACCTGCACCCCTTCTCACACTGAGACCCTCTGATTCAACCTGCACCACCCCTTCCCACACTGAGACCCTCTGATTCAACCTGCACCCCCTTCTCACACTGAGACCCTCTGATTCAACCTGCACCCCTTCTCACACTGAGACCCTCTGATTCAACCTGCACCCCTTCTCACACTGAGACCCTCTGATTCAACCTGCACCGCTTCTCACACTGAGACCCTCTGATTCAACCTGCACCCCTTCTCACACTGAGACCCTCTGATTCAACCTGCACCCCTTCTCACGCTGCGACCCTCTGATTCAACCTGCACCCCTTCTCACACTGAGACCCTCTGATTCAACCTGCAACCCTTCTCACACTGAGACCCTCTGATTCAACCTGCACCCCTTCTCACACTGAGACCCTCTGATTCAACCTGCACCCCTTCTCACATTGAGACACTCTTATTCAACCTGCACCCCTTCTCACACCGAGACCCTCTGATTCAACCTGCACCCCTTCTCACGCTGCGACCCTCTGATTCAACCTGCACCCCTTCTCACACTGAGACCCTCTTATTCAACCTGCACCCCTTCTCACACCGAGACCCTCTGATTCAACCTGCACCCCCTTCTCACGCTGCGACCCTCTGATTCAACCTGCACCACCCCTTCCCACACTGAGACCCTCTTATTCAACCTGCACCCCTTCTCACACCGAGACCCTCTGATTCAACCTGCACCCCCTTCTCACGCTGCGACCCTCTGATTCAACCTGCACCACCCCTTCCCACACTGAGACCCTCTGATTCAACCTGCACCCCCTTCTCACACTGAGACCCTCCGATTCAACCTGCACCCCTTCTCACGCTGCGACCCTCTGATTCAACCTGCACCCCTTCTCACGCTGCGACCCTCTGATTCAACCTGCACCCCTTCTCACACTGAGACCCTCCGATTCAACCTGCACCCCTTCTCACGCTGCGACCCTCTGATTCAACCTGCACCCCTTCTCACTCTGAGACCCTCTGATTCAACCTGCACCCCCTTCTCACACTGAGACCCTCTGATTCAACCTGCACCCCTTCTCACACTGAGACCCTCTGATTCAACCTGCACCCCTTCTCACACTGAGACCCTCTGATTCAACCTGCACCCCTTCTCACGCTGCGACCCTCTGATTCCACCTGCACCCCTTCTCACACCGAGACCCTCTGATTCAACCTGCACCCCTTCTCACACCGAGACCCTCTGATTCAACCTGCACCCCTTCTCACGCTGCGACCCTCTGATTCAACCTGCACCCCTTCTCACGCTGCGACCCTCTGATTCAACCTGCACCCCTTCTCACACTGAGACCCTCCGATTCAACCTGCACCCCTTCTCACGCTGCGACCCTCTGATTCAACCTGCACCCCTTCTCACACTGAGACCCTCTGATTCAACCTGCACCCCTTCTCACTCTGAGACCCTCTGATTCAACCTGCACCCCTTCTCACACTGAGACCCTCTGATTCAACCTGCACCCCTTCTCACACTGAGACCCTCTGATTCAACCTGCACCCCCTTCTCACACTGAGACCCTCTGATTCCACCTGCACCCCTTCTCACACTGAGACCATCTGATTCAACCTGCACCCCCTTCTCACACTGAGACCCTCTGATTCAACCTGCACCCCTTCTCACACTGAGACCCTCTGATTCAACCTGCACCCCTTCTCACACTGAGACCCTCCGATTCAACCTGCACCCCTTCTCACACCGAGACCCTCTCATTCAACCTGCACCCCTTCCAACACTGCGACCCTCTGATTCAATCTGCACCCCTTCTCACACGGAGACCCTCTGATTCAACCTGCACCCCTTCTCACACTGAGACCCTCTGATTCAACCTGCACCCCTTCTCACTCTGAGACCCTCTGATTCAACCTGCACCCCGTCTCACACTGAGACCCTCTGATTCAACCTGCACCCCTTCTCACACCTCAACTCTCTGATTCAACCTGCACCCCTTCTCACACTGAGACCCTCAGATTCAACCTGCACCCCTTCTCACACCGCGACTCTCTGATTCAACCTGCACCCCTTCTCACACTGAGACCCTCTGATTCAACCTGCACCCCCTTCTCACACTGAGACCCTCTGATTCAACCTGCACCCCTTCTCACACTGAGACCCTCTGATTCAACCTGCACCCCTTCTCACACTGAGACCCTCCGATTCAACCTGCACCACCCCTTCTCACTCTGAGACCCTCTGATTCAACCTGCACCGCTTCTCACGCTGCGACCCTCTGATTCAACCTGCACCACCCCTTCTCACTCTGAGACCCTCTGATTCAACCTGCACCGCTTCTCACACTGAGACCCTCTGATTCAACCTGCACCACCCCTTCTCACTCTGAGACCCTCTGATTCAACCTGCACCCCTTCTCACACTGAGACCCTCTGATTCTACCTGCACCCCTTCTCACACTGAGACCCTCTGATTCAACCTGCACCCCTTCTCACACTGAGACCCTCTGACGCAACCTGCACCCCAACCTGCACCCCTTCTCGCAATTAGACCCTCAGATTCAACCTGCACCCCTTCTCACACTGAGACCCTCTGATTCAACCTGCACCCCTTCTCACACTGAGACCCTCTGACGCAACCTGCACCCCAACCTGCACCCCTTCTCGCAATGAGACCCTCAGATTCAACCTGCACCCCTTCTCACACTGAGACCCTCTGATTCAACCTGCACCCCTTCTCACACTGAGACCCTCTGATTCAACCTGCACCCCTTCTCACACTGAGACCCTCTGATTCAACCTGCACCCCTTCTCACGCTGCGACCCTCTGATTCAACCTGCACCCCGTCTCACAATGAGAACCTCTGATTCAACCTGCACCATCGACCTTCTCACACCGAGACCCTCTGATTCAACCTGCACCACTTCTCACACCGAGACCCTCTGATTCAACCTGCACCGCTTCTCACACTGAGACCCTCTGATTCAACCTGCACCCCTTCTCACACTGAGACCCTCTGATTCAACCTGCACCCCTTCTCACACTGCGACCCTCTGATTCAACCTGCACCCCTTCTCACACTGAGACCCTCTGATGCAACCTACACCCCTTCTCACACTGAGACCCTCTGATTCAACCTGCACCCCTTCTCACACTGCGACCCTCTGATTCAACCTGCACCCCTTCTCACACTGAGACCCTCTGATGCAACCTACACCCCTTCTCACACTGAGACCCTCTGATTCAACCTGCACCCCTTCTCACACTGAGACCCCACACATTCTTCTCAGCTCTAAATCAGGTCTCTGCGCATTTCTCCTGAGGTTTCTGCACATTTTTCTCAGCCTCCCTTTCCACGTGATTAAAGTCTCATACATTTCTACCAGCTTCCCACTCACTGTCAGTTAATGTCAGGTGTTCTAACTTAAGAGCAGATTCCTCCTCTTGTTTGTTCCGAACTGTAGGAAGTGATGTAAAGGGTTCAAGTTTTGGCCGCTATCCTCAGCAGCAGAAGATGCATAGACACAAGGGTTCTCTATTTTTAAGTTAACCTTAGAGACCGCTTTCACTTTCTATTATGGAAGAAATATTGTCTCTAAGGCATGAAACTATATACATGTAGTGGAGTTTGGGTCAGTCACATGCTCTTGATCGGATGACTTTCTTGGCTACCTCATTTCCTTGCTTTTTATTTGAAGGTTTTCCTTCTTACTCAGGAGCAGTTTTGTTCTTTACTGTGTTCTGACTGGATAGCGTGAATCTTTTTAACTGCCTGCATTCAGGGAACTTCTTTTTTCGTTTTCTTCTAAAACTCCATATCAGTCCCTGAGTCCCACCCTTTTCAATGTTTATGTTCCCTCACTGGCACCAGTTATTCGATCGTATGGGTTGGAACTTACATCTTACGCGGATGATACGCAGATTGTGGTGTCACTGCTACCAGGTAAAGAGGAAGGCGTTGCCAGTAAATTCCAGGAGTGTATGTTAGCGGTTAGTAACTGGATGGCCAGAAATTGTTTAAAATTAAATTCGGCTAAAACCGAAGTTTTACTTTTCGGGTCCAGGGATAACCTTTGGATTCCGAATTGGTGGCCTGAAGGGATGGGTATTCTCCCCATTCCTGTCACGAAGGTCAAAAACCTAGGGGTTCTGATCGACGATCAGTTTACCTTTAGGCCCCAAGTTAACGCAATGACATCATCCATCCACTTTACATTGAAAATAATCCGGAAGATCCTTCCTTTTTTACCAGATGGGTGTAAGAAAACAGTGGTGACCGCCCTGGTTTTATACTGCCTGGATTATTGCAACAGCCTATTTCTTGATGCTCAACAGGGGCTTCTGAACAAATACAGGCCCTGCAAAACGCAGCAGCTCGACTCATCACAGGTTTACCAAAGTTTGGATCCGTTTCCCAGGAATTGGTGAAACTGCAATGGCTCCCAGTGCGGAAGCGGATCTCTTTCAAAGCCTTGTGTATAGTCTTCAAGGCCCATAGAGGTCTCGGGCCGTCCTTCTTAAAGCAGACCAATGGTACATGCCTGGAAGACATCTTAGGTCATCTAACATGGGGCTGATCGTGACCCACCGGACAAGGAAAGCGCGCTGGGGAGGCAGGAGCTTTGTCTTGGGGGCAGCCAGGGCTTGGAATGCTCTGCCTTTGGTTCTTAGACAGATTACAGATTTGATGGCTTTTCGTAAAGGTTTGAAAACATGTCTTTTCTTACATTAAACTTCAGGCTTAGGTGAGGGGAGCTTTCATTCCAGCGCCAGGACACCGTTTGGTAACAGTGCATTCTATAAATGTTATAAATAAATAAATACATTAATTTGTTTTCGTGCTCGCGCTCCTAAGTGCTGTATGCCCTCAAACCCCCACTCTCCATGTTGCTCACCTCTCCCACACCTGTTGCATTGCTTCCCCGTCAGCATTTGCTTTTTTTTAACCTCTTGCCCCTCCTTTCCTCCTCTGCAACTCTGCTGCTCCCAGCTGCATTGACTTCCGCCCTAACCCTCTCCCACTCCTCTGTTGCTCCCCACCTCTTCTTGTTTATTTACATATTTATTTCTTAGCAGGGGCATTTGTGCACATTTTAATCATTTTTCCCATTCCATGATAGGAGTCCATCATCTTGGAACAGTAGATAAAATAAAACAATTGGCAATTGAGTAAGGCTGTATGTGTTTGCATGCATGGAGCCACATTCACATGTGTACGTCATCACCCTGAGACATTGTAGCATCATGGCACCCATACACGCGTCCGTGATGATGCACGCGTGCATACACACCGTTGTGCTTTTTTTCCTTTTTTGCCAGCTTTGTTCAGCATTGGCAACCAAGCATTTTTTTTATTTTTTTGATGATGAAGAAAAACTTCTGCGAAAAAACATTATCACAGCCAACGTGTCAGCATTGCTTTTAAAATGCGTTTTACCAATACTAGTTCTCTTTCCTTCCTATCTGTGCCTCACCCACTTCAGGCTGTTTGCTATTGGTCATCTTTACATTTCTATGTATTTCAGACATTCAGTTTTGCAAATTGTAATTCAAGTTGATTACAATCTGACCATTTAAAAAAAAAAACGATGTGCTTACTAGAGTTCCTTATTTCGCTGAACAGAATAAATCAGGCTTCCAGTAAGTAAATTATATCACCCTTTATTTATGTGACAGGCGTGCAGCTGTTAATCAAATATAACTTAGTGCAACAACGGTGCAGAAGAATGTGTTCTAGTGAGTGAATGTGGAACAGGTGGGTAATCAGTGCATATAGAACAATGGGCGTGGTCTGAATTTGTTGTAAGCGCTAGGTTTTGGATGCAAGCAGTGCTTGATTGTATTGTACGTTCATCCAAGAAATTCCATAGCTGTAGCTGCATCTCGGATACTGGTGCTGTTGGGTATCAGGCCGCCATACTAATCCTAGAAATGTCTGGCTGGATTTGGAATTAGCTGCCAAGAATCCTTATGTTTGACAACCTTAAAGAAAAGTTTTGGTGGAATCAAATCACAAACTATGAAAAAACAAACTTCATTGATTTGAACTCAGCTGACCATAGATCGGATATCATTGTTAATGAATTGAATTAGAGCCCTGCTGAAGTGACCATGTACTGTTAGTGTTGAGAAGCGTGAGTTGGCTTGAGCAGAAACCTGAAATTGTGAAACATATCAATAATAAGAAAGGACTTTTTTTTTTTACAAAAGAGCCTTTGTATCCAGTATTACTTCAAAACTTCGAAATTAGTCTTCTTTAAACAAAGTGAGACACGTTTTCATGTGCTCCCTCCGGAGCAGGATTAGTTAGTTGCTTCTAGTAGAAAGTAGTTTACTTAACACGTATGACACTGTGTACAAAGTTTGCATTTAATTTCCCTACGTGCCTCATTATTTGTGTTTTCAAGTTGGTGAGCGCTCTCAATTACGTCATTCTGTGTCCCCCTTGGTCGATGCAAAATCGTAGTCTTACTTCCAGGGCCGGACTGGCCGTAGAGAGCACCGGGCGTTTCCCTAGTGGGCTGCCACGGTTAGAGGTCGGTTTTGGACGGGGGGGGGGGTGTTTCTGTTATAGGGGGCTGTTAAAGCCGGCCCCCTGTAACAAAAGCAGGTACAGTGTTTTCCACGTGCGCTCCCCTCTAATCCCCCCCACCCATCCCTGCCCGCGAACGTACCGACACAATTGCCAGGTCCAGTGTGCATTCTCAGTCCAGCCCTGCTTACTTCTGTTTGTGGAATGCCCAGGTTTATGGTTTTTCAGAATCTGATGACCATACTTAAGCAAGGCATTCCAACCTTCCATTTCTCAAAGGTGCTGTCTGTCCTCGAGGAGATGGCCCATCCATTTTTGGGCCCTCCTGGAGGGAATAGTCCTTCCCGTGATATGCGGGTTGGACTAGAGCCCAGCTTGTCTGCTCTATTGGTAGCTCATCTGCAGTCTCTCCCCCTCTAGAAAGCAGGTTTGAACTCACTGCAACCTTCCCGACCATTCATGACCCTTCCACACTCAGACACTGCCTTGCAGGCAGACATCCAATTACATATCTCCGTACTGGGTCATTTGGCACTGGCACAACCAGTTTCTTCGCTCTTCCCTGTTGACACACAATATACATTTTGTCCTAATGCGGGCCTGGAGAGGGTATGAAGTTGGACTGCATCCCCCTGCAACCCACCAAGCATGACACTTAGTCTCGATCAGTGGTGGCTGGTGACATTTGAAAGTGGTGAGGCGTAAAAATATTGGAATACTGCACCGCAGCGAGCGAGCGTAACAGAAAATTTGGGGAAAAAAGTAGACAAATGGTGCATTTTCAAGCCAATTTGAGAAAGCAAGAAGGTTAATAAAGCAATTTTAAAAGTGCAGTTATTAGATTAATAAAGAGATATCATATATCATAGGTAGGTGCTTCTTCAGTATAACCACAGAGCTTCATAACAGACTTTGAGATACAATGCATTGCTGAGTACCTCTGACGATTTTAGCTTTCTCAGTTCTGGTTTGCTTGTGATGTCATGTATTCTACCTATAGCATGCTACGACATTCTTCTTGCGGCAAATACACATGGCATAAAGTCACAGCATCAAGTCCGGACCCTTTCTTAAGAACTCACACAGAATACCAGTTCTTCTCAGGTAAGCCATACAATTACTATGGACTCTACGAACTACTGATGTGATGCCTTGGCTTGCACCAAATCGTACAAGATCGCTGTGCATGTAAGTTCCATCTGGCAACAAAGCTGACAAAGTTCCTGGCATGCTGATCCAGCTTACATCATACTGGAAAAGACAACTATCCATGTGAGCACCAGCTTGCACATAATTGAAAGCTAGACTACACAAAACTGTAGAGCCACACCAGTATCAGCAACATAATTTACAGATATTTTCCATATTCTTTCTGCTACTCCAGCTTTTGGACGGATCCCGGGATGGAGTGGGGCCCACTAGCTGTACTTGACGATATGAGACCTTTGATGGGTGGCGTCAGGACACTAATACTACTTGATCTGTTTTTGGCCTTTAACAACTACAGTCATGGGTCCTCCTACAACCATTACATTAAATTGGCTTAAGGGATTGAGTTGCAGCCTAGATAGCAACACTTTCTGACAACAGCCACGCCCACCTTTACCTCAGCACAGCTGCAATGACATGCCCATTGCTAAAGGCGATTCCGTGGCTATTCCCTGCAGCTGCCCCACTGACTCATCCAAATTCCCTTGGTGAAATTGACATCTGTGGTTTTTTTCAGGTGGCTTCTGTAGATAATTCCCTACACCTGCAACTCCCAAAGTACTCTGAGACTTTTTTGTTTCCCCGTGGCTGCTGCCCACGCAGCTGTGCCCTGTAACCCTGTAGGGACTAAGGTGGCGATACATAAAAAACATGGCGGTCTTGACTGACATGGCAGTGGGTCTTCCCACAGATATGAAGCCAGGGCTGGAATGGCTGTAGCAGGTACCGAGTATTTTCCCGGTGGGCCGAAAGGATGGGGGCCGGTTTTGGAGTGGTGGTTTTTTTTGTGTTACTGTTCCCACCAGCAACGCCCTCCTCCACTCCCCCCACGGCCGGCGGACTAATTGAAAGGACTGGTTTGTGTTCTCAGTCTGGCTGCAGATGAAGCCCTGCCTATAGGTTACTACCTTTCTCCATTGTTTTTTCGCACCATTGTGCACTCTTGTTTCTCTTTTTTTTTTAATTGATTACTGGATACACCTCATGGCCTTGTTTTTGCTTGTTTGGGGGTTGGACCTGCAGGGTGTACCTCTGTACCACAGGGGTCTCTCCTGTTATTGCCTGCACCTGCCATAGATGTATGTTGCCACAGTGAGTATCAGGTGGTGAAGTGAAGGGTCCGCTGGTGGGATTGCAGCAATTTAGAGCCTGCATAACACCAAAGAGCAGTCTTGAGTAAGGGCGTGCAAATCTGCCAAAGTCAAGTCGTTGATTCGGTGCCTGGAAATCCTGTGCTGGTGTCTTGTCTTGCCGGGTAATATGACTTTGGTTTTTGTAAGTTTTAGGGCTTCACTGATTCAAAGATTCTGCCCCCTTCATTTTAATGATCACCTTGTTTATCAAATAACAACAATAGTTATATACGTCCCCAAAATGTATTTCATTAATAAAAATGTGTTTCACATGGTTTACGAATCTGATGATGTGTCGCATCATGACAATGACAATTTTTATTGACTGTATAATTAATTAAAATCATTACAGTAAAATCAACAATGAAGCAATTTCTTGTATATAAAAAGAATAGATACTTAAAAAGCTAAAGTTAAAAGCTAATGCTAAAATCAGGACTGTAATTGGTTACATCATTTGCTTGCATGAATTATTTTGTTCAAATGACTGAGTCCCGCATGATTGTCCATTCCCCAACTTATATGCCTTGGAGTAGGTCTGTTGCAGGTGAGCGCAAAAGCTACTCTCAGTGGTGCATTAACTATCTTACTAGGTGCGTTGCATTCTTGGAAGGGGGCGTGGAAATGGGACATGGTCAGTGGTGCTGCGTGAATGAATCCCGTCCGCTGTGGCCCACAGCTTTTAGGGCCAGCCTGATTTGGTGGATGAATTTCGCCAGTCTTGCCAAGATCATTGTGCTGGTATTAGATAGACGTAATGCTGATGCTGCGCTGCAAGACTTTATATTCTTGCTGAGGCAAATTGGGCGCAGTAGTCGCCGGCGATCATTGTTAAGGGTAGGGCAGCAACAGAGAAGGTGCAGCCAGGATTCCTTCTTGTAACTGCACAATCTGCAAGTTGTGGAATCCCCTTTTCGAGCCCAAACTGGATTGAAATCAGCTATCCCCAGCATGGTCAGCCTCATATATAAAATTTTACTTCTGGTTTGAGTTGTGAGGGACTCACTTAAGTAGGGTTGTGCTGTTCCTACCCTGTATGAATCATTTAGTGAGACCAAGTGCGGGCTTCGGCGAAGAGATTTGTAGTCAAGGTCGAAGGAAATTTCGTGCACTTGTCTATTGATGGCTTTCTTCCATGCGCTCAGGGGGATGTCCTGCCGCGACATAGATTCTTCATCGATCTTCAAGACACGTATTGCCATTCCCAGCCTTGTGTGCCATTCCGAGCCTGGCCACTCGAAGATAGATCTCAAATGATTTTTTAAAGAGTTGGCCGGAGCCCTTAAAATTCTTAAATATAGCTTTATAATCTCCCCCTGACATATCAGGTCTGGTCTTGCAACTCCAAGCTCCAGTCTTAGCCTAGTTTTTCTTGCCGACTTTGGTATTTGTAGCACCGATTTATATGCCTTAGCTTGGGCTAGATTGAGAAGAGTCTCCAGTTTCCCGGGGAAGGCTAAGTGGCCATAGCTGATTGCTGGAAGGAGTTTTGCTCTAAGCGCTATCAGGATGGGGCTGGCGGAAGGGCTAGTCAGGTTCTGGCTAAGTTGTCTTAATGCGTGGGTGACCTTGTTGGCTTTAAAGCTCTGCTGGTTTATATGTATATTCGCCTTGGCCCGTTCCGTGAACCAGACCCCTAAGTAGTTGTATGAAGCCACCGAGTTAATTAAATCGTTTCCCAGTTGCCACTGTGCTTTCCTTTTCCGTTGGTAGGACCCAAAGATGATGACCTTGGTTTTCCCTTGGTTGGCTATCAAGTTGTTTACGATGTTAAAGCTATTTAGAGCATTTAATGCTCTTTGTAGTCCCACCTTTGTATGGTCCAGTATGACTGTATCATCGGCGTACTGTAGGACGGGAAGCCTCACGCTTCCTAATCTTGGGGCTATTAGGCTGGCACCTTTTAGTGCCTCTCCCAGGTCCGCCGTATATAAGTTGAAGAGGGTGGGGGCCAGCACACACCCTTGCTTCAGCCCGTTCTCTATGCTTATTTTGGGGGAGACTGTACGGGCACTTGTTTTGACCCTCACCCAGGTGTCCTCGTGTAATGACCTTATTGCCTTCAAAAGATTTGGAGGGATGCCCCACTTTTCAAGTTTCCACCATAATCGTTTTCTGACTACTTTGTCGAAGGCGGTGGTGTAGTCCACGAAGCAGCAAAAGAGTGGGAGGTGGTTCTTCAGTGTTGCCTGGGCTGAGATGTGTGCGAGCGCCAAGACATTGTCCATTGTTGATGCCTGAGACCTAAAGCCTGTCTGGTGCATAGGTATTATGTTTCTCTCTTCTACCCATTTTTCTAGATCTTTCAATAATAGGCGAGCGTAAGCCTTGGCTTCCAGATCTAACAGGGCGATGAGCCTGTAGTTTGACGGCTTTAGGCGATCTCCTTTTTTGAAGATTGGGACGAGTATGGAGCCCCTCCAGGACTCAGGAGTTATTGCTGTCGAAAAGGTGTAGTTGAAGAGCGGAGTCAGGAATTTAGCCCAAAACTCCGGTGCCTGTTTGAAAACCGGTGCTGGAAACCCGTTAGGCCCCGGGGCCCCGTCATTCCTCATGCTCTTGATGGTTTTGATGACCTGTTGAGCATTTGCCCACGTTGGTAGGGTATCAACTACGACGGCCGGGGATCTATTTCCCTTCGGGGCCATGACTGGGCACAGAATTGGAACTCCTGGTTTTGTGCCACTCAGTTGCTCCGACTCTGCAAACTCCACTTTATCGCTTGGTGGGGCTTCCTCGGTGGAGGCCGTTTCATATAGCTGCTTCACGTGTTGTATCCAGTCCTTTTCTGCAACCCCATTTTCTCGTGATGGACCTCGGTTGCTCAGCTGATTTATGTATCTCCAGAGTCGTGCTGAGTTCTTTTGTTTAAGCAGGGAGAAGACTTTGAGCCACTTGCTTTCCGTATCAGCTTTTTTGTGTTCCCAGACCTTCTTCCTGAGGGAGGCCCTCAGTGAGGGGATCGATGCTCCCTCTGTTTGGGGGCGTCCTCTTTTCTTGTCTGCAAGTGCTTTGCGCAACTGTCTTTTGTGGTCGCGTATATCCTGTGGGAGGGTACTTCCTGGTCTATGTGGCCCGTTTGTTCTTGGGTTTTGGAGTTTGGGGTTCCCAAGCTTGGATTGTAGATCCTCTATTATATTATCCCATCCTTTTATGGGTGAGGGCTCGCTCAATAAGCTGCCTTCCTGTGCCTGGTCTAGCCATATTTGAAGTGTGCCGTTGATCTTTTCTGACCACTTAATCCTCCGCAGGGCACTATGCTTCTCCTCCCCACTTGACTTCCCGATGGATTGCTGGACGATGGCTGGCGGTACGTCCAGCTGAAATGCTGCTCTTAGTGGCCTATGGTCGCTTTCCTTCCTGTCTTCCACTTCGAAATCGTCCATTCTGGCCGCCAGCTCTTCACTGATCATGATGTAGTCTATTCTTGAGACATCTCGGAATGTGGGCTTAGGCTGCCAGCCGGTCGAGCAGGATCTCTTTAGTTCGTTGGTAGATATCAGCTTGTGATTGTTGAGAAGATCAAGCAGGGGGGCTGCCCTGCCTAGGCCCCAGGGAGGTGCTTCAGTTTTGTCCAGGTTTTTCAGATTGAAGTCCCCAGCAAGGATGACCTGGAATGTTTTGTGCTTGTTTAGCAGATCTTCAAGTTTCTGTGCCAGTGCCTCCAGTTGGTCTTTCATTAAAGTCTGTGCAGGGTTGATATAGCAATTTATTACCAGTAGACTCGTTGGCTGTTTATTGAGACTCAAACCTCTTATCTGTACAGCTTGCAAACCAGAGAAGTTCAAGTTGATAGAGGTGACTGTGAGTGCGCACTCGTGTTTTATAAAGACGGATAGACCGCCGGCTGGACGACCGAAGATGTTCCTTTTTTCGGCTGGTATTTGATGTTCGTAGTACCCTGCCATAGGAGTGGTGGACAGGGCCCACGTTTCTTGGAAACAGATTATGTCTCCGCTTTCCAGGAACTGCTTCAGGTTTTTGTTTTTAGCGATTTTGCTGATCCCTTCTATGTTCCATGATATTATGGTTAATTGTGGCTTTGACGTTGATCCGGGCTCGGCGTCTCCTCTGGCGGGTTGGCTTTTATCCTGGTTAGGAATGCTGTGTACTCCTTCTTGCGGGTCCCTTTTGGTCAGGGAAGGGGGATGTGGTGCAGATAACCCGTTGGTTGTTTTGACAGGAAATTCTAATACCCAATTGATCCATTTTGCCCGTCTGGTTTCTGTCTTTGGGGCCCGGACTGTTTATCCCATGCAGTACTGACCAAGTGGCCTTTCTCCCTCTTTCAGGGGCCAGAACATGAGGATATTTTGGGTTCGGCAAGATCCGGACTTCAATGCCCCATTCGGCAAATCGTGTGGTGTTGTTCACGACAGCTTGTTGTATTGCTTTTTTCTTCAATCCCACCACTGAAGAGTCACCATGTGTGTCCCCCTTCATGCTCTCGAATTTCACCCATTCTATGTCCCCTGTGCCTGTCTTGTCTAGGGTGTCCAGGTGTTTAAACAGGCGTAGGATGTTACTCCGGTTCAGGATGTCGTGCTTTCCCGTGCTCGAGAATCTCGGTGTGAAAACCACCTCGTAGACAACTTCTAATGGAGCCGGCGTTTGTGCTCTTTCTTCATTTTCTGTAGTAAGTGCTGCTGAAGTTGGCTCTTTGTTTGAGCTTCCTAGTTGGCTTGAGGGAGAACTTCCTTGAGGTCTTGCATTTTGGCCGTTGTTCATCCAAGTGGTGGGCTGGATCTGCGTGCTTGGGTTTAATTGGTTTAAGGTGATCCCTTGCTGCTTCTTTGTTGCCGAAGTTATCTGAGATGGCAGTTCTATAGAAAGTAAATGTTTTCCGACCGTTGAATGGGTGTCAGTGAGGTGATTTTGCCTCTCTGGTGACTTTTGGCCCTTCACGTTGGAGCTCCTTGAAGGTGTTATTTGTTTGAGTTGGGCTTCCGTTATCAAAGAGACCGGGGAGACCCTGTTACCCCAGTTTTTGTCTGTAAATATTGGATACAGCTGGGTTGCTTTTGTGCCCCATTTTTGGGGCGGTTGACTGATTTTCAGTAGCTGGGATTGTCTCACTTTTAGCTTTGTTTTTTTCTGTTGTTTCTTTAGCTTCTTTTTTGCTCTCCTTGATAATGACAGTTCTTGCGTATCTGTTGCGCGTGAGCTATGCTCCTGCAGGACTGTTCCGGTAACATCGCCTTCCCCGGGATTTGGGCTTTGTAGGCTTTTAGATGCTTTTGGGCTACTGTCTAATGTGTGGTTCGTAGGCTCTTCGCATTTGCCGTTGTCGGCAGTGTTCTGCTGACCCTGTGGAACCGCAGGGTGCTGTGTCTCCCTGGAGGTGAAACTATTGTGCTTCTCCCATTCTTCTTGGTTGGTGGGAGTTGGAACCGCCATGCTCCCTTTCGCTAGTTCCACTATATCTGCTAGGACCTCGGGAAGGCAGGCCCATTTCTCGATGAGAGTAGAGCAGCAACAGGAACAATCGCCCCGTTGAAAGGCCGCAAGTTCGGAGAACCTATCGTCAAGGGCCTCCACCTTGGAGCTTATATCTGCTAAGCGGCCTGCGATTGCTTGTAGGAGATCTATTTGCACTTCCATCTTCGTTGATTGCCATAGAAGAGCTTTGTTGGTGGCACTATTAGTCTCCGTCAAGAATGATTTCTCTGGAGTCATGTCCGCACTGCTATTACAAGCGAGATAGACGGATTTTGTGTTAGGGGCCCATGGGGACGTCAGAGGCCATGACAGGTTTGGAGTTAGGTCGAGGGTTTGTTCGATCTTTTGTTCCAGGCTGTGGAGAAGTGAAATTGTAGAATCCCCTGCCGCTAGGGCCGGGCCGTCAGGCTGGGGGGCCGTTGATTTGGAATGTTTGGGTTCATCTTGGGGGTCGCTTTTTCCCGTGGTCTGAAGGTGTGGGCCGAGGTCGTTGGTCTGATGAATTTGGGCTGTTGTCTTTACTGTAAGGCCTCCTGTGGGTGTTGCTGTTTCGATGGCTTTGCTGAATGAAATGCCCAGCCCGTTGTCTGTGGGCGGAGGTAGAGTTCCACCTCTGGGTTGGCCTACAGATTGCATTGGGTAGAGCTGCTCAGGGGCTTCGCTGGTCGTTTCCTGGTTAGTCCTATGTATTTCACATGTGACAGTCTCATCCTTAGATTTGCTAGTAGAGGGAGACAAAAGGCTGCTGTGGTGGTTAGTGCTGTTTTCTCGGGCTGGGCGAAGAGCATCAGGGGAAGCACCCTGGTTAGTATCTTGGTTGCTGCTTAGGGGATCTATTTTCTTGAGAAATTTTCTGATCGAACCCCTTTGATCGGCCTCTTGCGATTTTTCACTTAAGCTATCTGTAAGTGATTTGCTCCTCGTGACTCTGGTTAATGGCGGGTTGGTCGGCGGGTGCATCTTAGGGCTTTTTTCCGGGGTCATAGATAATCGCCCCTTCTTTTTGAGGCCCATGTGGCAGGAGTCCTTCTGGGGTTTCGCTTCCCTCTGACTGGCGGCCGCGCTGAGTCGAGGAGCCGGCCTCGGATGTCCTCCGTAGTCTGTTGATTGCTTGTCAGAGTCTCCACTCTGCCCCTGTCCTTTCTCTCCCCTCTTGCTTTGTGGAGGAAGAGGGGTCTATCAATTCTCCTTTTGGGGTGGTGCTTGGTGAGGGCAGCGGAGATGGACAGGTGCTCCCTGTCCCTCGCCCTCACCTGGGTCAATGGGATGGCGGATCTACCAGGGGGTGGCCAGGGCAAACGTGGCTCACAATTCAAAGCACTGTGGGCTCCTGGCCTTGACGGGGTTTCCCGTTGTCAGCACTGCTCAGCACGGTGCAGAATGGAGCAAGCAGTCATTTAACAATCCGTTGGCAGGTAGGCAAGTAGGCAAATCTCTCTGCTCCTGGGCGATAAGGGCTATTAGAGGGATGTAGAGCACCTACCGTCGGAGGCTGATAATAGAGGACTTTATTTGCTGTGCAGTTAACCGGGCAAAGGAACACTGCCAAGATAGACGATCGCAAGTTGTCTCTTCACCCCCTTTTAGGTATTCCAATCCAATCCTTATATCCCTTTTATTTCCTTCCCCCTTTTTTTTTTGTCCAGATTGGGGGGGGGGGGGTGCTCCTACAGGGGCTTGCCTCTCGCAAATCAGGACTCACCCTTGCTGCTCCGTTTCTTCCTCGCTTGGGGTCACAATTTGGTTCACCGTTGCTGTCCGCCCCTTCTCCTCTGCTGTGCTCTGTGAGTCGAGCTTTCCAGTGGGGTGGGGCGGGTCTACCTGGGCCGGAGAAGCCGGCCGTGTGAGGTCGTGGAGTCTCGAGGTCTGGGTGTCAGGGGTTAGGCTCTGCACTCTCGGCACTCTCCGCCTCCCTGCCTCGATCAGGTCACCCCGACTCTCCCGCCGGCGAGGTTTGTGCTCTCTCGTGCACTGCTCGGGCCGCAAAGAGAGATGTTATCGCGGCTCCGGCCGCGTTGGGCAAAGAGAGGTGTTTCGCGGCACAGTTTTTGGAGGCACCGGCAAGTAAGTTAAGGCAGCTAGGGACGGTGCAGCGCCCTTCGCCTCCTCGCGCTGCTCGACGCTTGCTT
Source organism: Lissotriton helveticus (assembly GCF_964261635.1). Lineage (NCBI taxonomy): Eukaryota > Metazoa > Chordata > Amphibia > Caudata > Salamandridae > Lissotriton > Lissotriton helveticus. Next base: position 1,614,699,117 of record NC_136057.1, read on the forward strand.
GCAGCGCCTGGCAACTGCTCGCAAATCCCGGACTGGAACAGGCAAAAGATCCTGGTCCTGGTAGAAACACAAAAGTAGCCTCATCCCGTTGTGTTATTCTAGTAGGTGGTTGCAACCAGCGGTGAAAGTGCAATGAAAAACGCAAGGGAACTGTGATGATGTGCACAATGGGGCGGTGTGGCTAAAAAAAACTACTCAGTAACTTTTTGGGGTCTTTCACCTTCAGGTATGTACATATAAATGACTCCATATAGAATAACATACAGCTTAAATGGGAAATACATGCAAGTTAGGTTATTCAGTGGGAAATGCACTATAGCACTTTATGAAACCTCTATTAGTTAATGCACTGCAGAGGTCTGTGTCTGTGACCGGAGAGCCACGGATTTGAACCCTGATTGGAGCAGTGAAGAATAGTTAGGAGTGTATTACAGGTCCCTGCAGCCCTTTAAGTGCAGGGGCATGTGTCACTCCCCTTTAAAAAGTACACACTTCACAGCTCAGCGGGTAACTTCTTTCCAATGCCAGTCAAAAAGAATAAATCTGTGTCATCAGGAAGTGTCAAGTTATTCCATTAATTAAAGTCAATGGAGGCTTTCAGGCAAGCAGGCACCCAAACAAGTAGGAGCACAGGTGACTCCTTGCCTTGCACTTCAGCTGAAGCATTTCAGGTGTCGGAATTAACCATCAAAGGTTGGTTATCTTTTAGCATACTGTAGAGTAACTGTTTTCCTTGAATTGAATGTCATGCCCCTCTGATCCCGCCCACTTCGACCACTGTTTGCAATGCTTCGGAGTTGTCTCCATTGATTTTTAATTTTTCAGTAAGATCGTCCTGCAAGTAAAAAGTATCCTCTAGCTAGACTGGCCAATTGTAGATGAAATTAACTATCCCTGTCTCTTTAACTATCAATACTTCTCTCGGTTTGAAGAGTGTTTCAGAAGTAGATGATTCAAATGCTATAGGTCGCAGCCTACCAGACAGTGCAGCTGTCTGGTTTGCTAAAGACATCCTCGGGACATTCAGAAAGTTGACCTAGGAATCATTCTGCCCGTTGCTTGGCATTGGTAGTTTTATTGCTCTCCATTTGCTGGAGTTGTTTTAGGCTGTCCAGCTGGGGTTCGTACATTCCCTTGCCCAAACCTTATTTACAGTATCCTTCAGAGTGCTCCCTTTCAGTAAATAGGCCTATAAATCTCGTTCTTGTCTCATCACATTTGCTGTGCATTCAAAGATCAAGTCAAATGTCAGATGCTGTCTTCTGAGGGCGCTTGTTTACTTTTCTTTCTTTGATTTCAAAGTGAGAGGATTTATGTAACAATCTTGCTGGATACTGGGGGAAGGAAAGTGTTTTTCTAGCCTATGACAACATTTAAATGAACTGTGCAAGTATTTCAGGATATATCAGAATTAGAAACACAAATTTGCACATTTTTGTTATTTCTGAAGTATGTTGGAAACAAGTACTTTAATATCATCAAAACAAATCATTACACTAGGTGATGCAATTTCCACACATTTTTGTCTGTGCACTGAATAGTTTATTAGAAATACTATACATCTGTGCAAATGTAATGGTCATTTCAATTGAAAATGTGTTGTCTGTAATATCAGTGTGCCACCACACCATTAATATTCCCCTCTATGCGTCCCCACTCTACTCTGCACCATTCCACACCACTACTCTCTACTCTGCATTACTCCATATTACAACATATCACGCTGGTGCACTCTGTACTCTACGTCTCTCTACTCTACTCTAGGCCACACCAATTTACTCTGCACAATTCCACTCAACGCACTATACTCTACGCCACTCTGCAACACTGCACTCTACACCACTACAATTTATGCCAATGCACTCTACACCAATACACATTACTCTGTAACACTCAACCCTATGCCTCTACACTCTACACCAATCCACTGTACGCCCTCTATTCTACTCTGCACCACTACACTCTACATCACTTTACTCTATGCCATTACATCCTATGCCAATCTATGCAACTTCACTCTACCCTGAAACAATCTAATCTACGCCACTGCACTTCATGCTACTCTACACCACTCCACTCTTGCCACTGCACTGTACTCTGCATCACTGTACTTAATGCCACTGCTCTCTCTGGCACTCTACTCCACCCTACACCACTGTACTCTGACACTCTACTCTGCAACACTGCACTCTCCACCAATAAACTCTCCGGCACTCAACTCTGCACTACTCCACTTCACTCTACAGCACTATACTCTACTCTGCACCACTCTATGTTATTCTACTCTACACCACTCTATACTGCTGCACTCTATGCCACTCAACTCTACTCTGCACTCTACTCCGCGTAACTCTATGCCACTCCACTCTACTGTGTGCCACTACCCTCTGCATCACTCAACTGCACACCACTCCAATCTGCACCACTTTATACCACTCTACTCTATGCCATTCAATTCTATGCCACTGCTCTCAACGTCACTCTACTCCACTGTACACCAGTGGCGGCTCCGAGGAGTGACGCCCCACTGCCAGGAGCAGCAGAGAAAGGAAAAATTAAAATGATAACGGAATGGTATTATAATTAAATTTTTTCCTCCTGCTGCAGCAGTCCGTGAGGAGCCAGGTATCTGCGTGAAAGGTGCGTGCAATGAGTGTTGCTGGGGCCGTTCCACCTCAATACCCTCTGCTTTTTGACACTGCCTCAGATTTACAAGGATCTCTAAATCTGAGGCAGCCTCAAAACCTAACGCCATGCAATAGCAGGTGTTCGAATTGCGCAAAGAGGAGAAATACTTTTCTTTCTCCTTGTTTAGGCTTTTTCTATGTGTGTTGCATTCTGCAGAACACATAAAAAGAGCAAAACGCCATTAATGATTGTTTATGTGCAGGAAGGTGTCCCTTCCTGCACATAAACAATCATAAAATAATGGCAATTTGCTACTTCTATTGCATTCTGTGGCACACATTGAAGTAGCAAACTGCCATTATTGATTATTTATGTGCAGGAAGGGACACATTCCTGCACATAAACAATCATTCCCTGCAACGCAGGTACCCTTACATTGTGGCGCAAGCGTGTCTGCGTTGGCACTAGGCAGCTATTTTTAGCGCCAGAGCTAGGGAAAACACAGGGCTGCACCGGACATTTGGCAGCACTGTATTTTGGAAATGGCAAAGAGTGGTGCTGCAAAATATGCTGCAGCTCCGTGTCCAACATTTCCTTTTAAACATGCCCTTTGGTCTACTAAATGTTACATCTTTGTCCTCTGTTAATGATTTCTAAATGTGGACTGGAAGAAAATACTACAGAATGTGAATAGGAGAGAATATTGTTGAAGACAACAGTTTTACAATGGTTATCCTGCCTAAAAAGCCCTCTTCCGTCATGGGGGAAGTTAGAATGTTGTTGGGTACCAAATATGTTGTGCAATTTTGGGTCGAAGTAAAAAGAATTATGCTATATCCACATCCAAGTGCTTAAATCCCTCCCTTGTCCAGTCATTCCAATTAAGATAGGATTGAAAACAAAAACAGGAACAAATCATAAAATGTGGAAAACACATATTTATCAGTTGTGATCCCTTTCACAACCTCGTCAATTTTCCAGGGCGTCGTCATTTAATTGCCATGTTGTGACTTCAACAGAAAAGTATTTATATGTGTATGCATATATGCATATATTGGATTTATATTGGACATACTCAGCTACAAAGCAACAGACTGCCACACAAGAGAAAAAGTTGTAATGAGGCTATACAATGAGTAAGCAAGCACATGGCATTCTTAGAAGAAAGGATTTGAGAAGGGTTAAGATTGGATAAGGAGGAGGTAATGGGGAGTAGACTGAAATAAGTAGGGCTCGATTCTCCCTACTCAGCAGAGTGAACGGGGTTAGTGGAGATGCCTGTGGAGGCAGTGGAAATGTCGGAGGAGGAGAAGGTGAGACTAGTATAATGTAACAAAACTAGAATTTGAAGCAGTACAATCTTTGGAACAACTGACTAATGTGATTGTAACACCAACTGATGTGGGGTGGGGTAGCATTGAAAAATCGAATTGACTATAATGTTTACAAGGTCAGACAACTAATAAACTCGGAACACTAAATAAGACTAACTTATGATCCTATCAAATACATATAAGTCTTAAATCCGGGCAGGGATGAAACAGACATTTGTTGAACAATGGTGAAAAAGGGTATTTGTTTTTCAATAAATAAGAATTCTGAATTTAAGCATCTTATACTCTCCCAAACATCAAATGCATTGCAACACCCTAAGGTAGAAATTCTGATTGATTTATCACTTTAGACATTGAAAGTGTGTATACAAAAGCATTATCCGTGACTGAGACAAGTTTAGTCACTAATGCTCTGATTATAGGTGGATCCGTGTTGTCTGACCCCTCTGCAAGCCCTTATTTGCACAAGTGTTGGAATTCTGGGATGTGTGGTATTTAGCAAACACAATTTCTGCAGGTCAAGCCTAGGGAAATTTATGAGGAAACAGGGGAAAACAATATGGAATTTAGCATAAGATACAGATTTTGAGATTTTGGTGTGGTAAGTATCATAAGCCACATATTATTTCCCCAAAACGCAGAGTAGTTGCTATTTATCACACCCAATAAACTCTGAACCCCAGAGAACTAAATGTTACTGGTTGCGATAAATATCACATACTCTTCTTACACACTGATAATCAGGGCCTTGGAGTCAACCCATAGGGTCACAGCTGCTATTATCGTTGAATTATGCTAAAATTGATTTAAGAAAGAACCATTTTATCTTAGAGAACACCTTTTACTCGCAGAGAATGAGATTGCAAATGGCATGGTTTTCACATCCAAAATAGATAATCATCATGTACCACATTTCGAGGACAGGATTATGTACCATGAAAACATCCCCTTCTGTTCAGATATTAGAAATTGGTATTGCTACATAGACAACATACTGTTGATTTGACATGGTCCTGTAGAACATACATTTGTAGAGTTCAATTAGTGGTTGAAGTAAAAAAGTACCAATCTCAAGTATATATCCTTGAGTTCCATAAGGGTAATATTGATTTTGTAGATCTCGAGATCAGGAAAAGGAGTGTTTTCTATACACAAGTTTATATAGAAAACCAACTGCACATAATGCCCTGTTTTGATATAATGGTCATTACAGACCATTCTATTTGTATTTCAATACATTTTATTGATTTTTTATAAAGGAAAGAAAATAGTGGAATATAGGCAAATAACAAAGCAGTGTCAATTTTGCCTACATAAAAAGGTACAAGTATGCATAAAAAATGTGAGTCATATGGATTGTACAGATAAAGGATGGATGCTAGTACATATTATGAACTTTAGATACAAATGGTGGAATGAATAAACCAGTATATTGTAGATTACTGCATAATGGACGTTTGTTCCATCAGGACAGTGCGAATAAAAAGACAGAGTACCTCTACAACAGTTAAGGAAGAGAAAACTAAAAAGGAAGAAGTGAGGTAGTTAAAGAGAAAGGTGAAGTTAAGAGGTAAGAAGGGGTAGAGAAAGGTAGAGAAGAAAGAAATCACCAATTGGAGAGATTGGAAACAAAGGGTTGGATGTTGCCCACAAAGGTCTGGGTATTGTTGGATGAATGTAGTCCTCTGGGGGAATATGCATACATGTATCTAGTGAGCCCCATATTTTCTGTGAAATCACATGGTTGCCCATGAGATTTGCCTGTGTGTCATGCGTACTTAACAGGTAAGTAACCCAGCCAATCAGGTGTGGAATTACATATTATGTAACGGTTTCCATTCTATGAGAATACATTTGATCACAATTGTGAATAAAAGATCAGGAAGAGAAACATCAGATTTCGAGAAGCTACAATTGGTGAGTGCAGTGAGTGGACCAAGCAATACTGTGAGAAAGTCTAGCACAAGTGGTAGATTAAAGATATGATAAATATGCACTTGAATTTTGTCTCAGTAAGGTCTAAGCCACTTACATGTGAAATACAAGCTCTGAAAGGTGTCTTTCATCTCTTTGCAAGTACAGTAGATATCTGTGACCAATAGTTTTAAGTTGAATTATTTATCTTGAGACCAGTAGAGTAGATGTGTTCAGAAAAATCTCTTTTTTGTAAACAATGGAATTATATTATTGTAAAGTGCTCAAGAACAGGTTGTAGACCAAGTGTCCACCGAAGGCGGAGTTCTTCCAATATTCTGAAAATGTTTAGACCATTCACCTTGAATAGAATAGGGGTAGATGTAATAGTCTTACAGAAGCCCAGATAGGTATAGATCTTTGAAGCTATATGGCCTAATCAAAACCATTGAGAAAGAGTCGATAGTAACTCCAGCTCCATCAGGAGGTCTAGTTGGAAGATCTTCACTTTAATGTGCAGGAAATCATAAAACTTAATGTTAAAAAAGGAAAATTGTGGGAAAAGTTTCACAAAAGTCAGAGGTTCAGAACCATGATAGAGGCTGTTAATGAGGGATATGCCCCTAGATGCCCAAAATGGGCCAAAGGAAGAGGAGTCCAGAGTCTGAGTTAATTTGTTGGTCCATAACAAGATATTGGATTTATTAATGGGCAGGGACATAGTTTGTCAATTAGTTTTAAGGAAAAAGACAACATAGACATTGCTCAATTAGTAGCCGGGGGGTACGGCAACTGCTTATGTAGTAGCCAGTGCACACCCTGAGTAGCAAGGTATGCTATCTGATAGTTTATTTATTTATTTATTCATAAAGTTTTATATAGCACAAAGAAACCAGTTCCTCAGATTGCAGCCACCTTCACCCTGTTTGAGACAGAAATTAGTGATTTCTTATTGCTACGAACAATGTCTGCGTCATTTTGTCGACTGAAGCAAAAAAAAAGCTTTGAGAGGCATATTGGCAACATACCAGAAATAAAGTTTTTAATGGAATAATCATCACCTTCAAAGTTTCCAATCTGCTCCACCATGAAATGTGTTGAGGGGACCAAGAGGACAATAGATACTTTTCTCAATGAGTTTGTGTTTGTTGTATTTTACTGATTCTCACAAGTTACACCTGTACCATATACCCAAATATTTAATATTTAATATTTTTTATTGTAAATGTAGCCCAGTATTACCCATGAAGACAGCAAGGCATAGGGGGTTAGGGAGCAGGACCTCAGTCTTCTCTAAACTTTAAAGTTACTCTCCAAACATAGATACGTTGTGAACGATGCTCAAAATAGCTGAAATAGTAGAGTCAGCTTCTTCAGTGAAATTCAGAATATCGTCTGTGTAATCTGCAGTTTTAAAACATGAATTGTTAAAACTAAAACCTTTCATGTCAGTTCAGTTGTTTAGTAATCAAAGCAAAGGGTCTATTGCCCGCAGAAGCAGAAGAGGACACAGTGGACATCCTTGATGGTGCCTTGTTGGAGAGTAAAATAATATGGGGTGGAACCACTGATTTTGATTTTGGCTGAAGTGGCCATAATCATTTTTATAAAGGAATTGCCACTACTATATTGTCTTGCTTTTAGGTCTGGCCAAGTGACCTTATCAAAGGTTGTTTCATCGTCTAAGGCAATTAAAGCCGCTGCAGAATTTGAAAGAGAGCCTTTTGAACTATATAGCATAAAGAGCGAGTGTTGTCGCTCGCCAGCCTTCCCTTGACGAAACATGGCTAAGAGACATGAATTCACTTGGCTTGGTGATGAGCGATTTTAAACGCTTAGTCAGGATTTTGGCATCGATTTTTTTCTCCCATGATTATCATGAACATTGCCTTATAGTATTTCAGCAATGAATGATCTTTAGCCCTCTTTCGGAAATAACCACAATAGTTGATTCCGCAACGGTACCTTTCCCCTTGCCAGATACAGCAAAGTGACTAAGAACAGATTCCAAAGGTGAAACAATCGGAAAGGAAAATGTTTCACAGAAGAAGATGGTGAAGCAGCCTCGTCCTGGAGCTTTACCACCAAGGATTAATAAGATAGCAACCAAAATCTTGTTTCTTTCTAATGGTCTGTTTAGTTTAATTTTGTCGGGTTCAATCAATCAATCAGTAGATTTGTAGAGCACTTCTTGTCACCCGTGAGGATATTCTTAATTATGACACCCAATAGCTAATAGCTTAAAAAAAAAACAATGTGTAAGAGTGAAATTTAACATGGGCCCTAAAATACATGGTATCACAAAGGGTACCATAATGTGAGAACCAGATCATAATGGTTAACATGCAGTGGAGGAACCAAGGGCCAATATCTAGGTGCTAGGGGTTGTAAAATGCTTCAGGTGTAATAGGTGTCAGATGACAGTGTGGGAAGACTCACGAAGTGTTAGCAGTGTGAGCAGGTACCAGGATTCCGGGCAGAAATTGTAAAGTCACAAAAGGATCCATTAAGTAAGGGCTCAACAAAATGGATTAAGCATTGGAGCCAGAGACCTAACATATTGAGTGAGAATGTACGAAATGCCCCATAAGCGGCCACCTGGACATCTCATGTAGGGCGAAGATTGAGTGGAACTATCACCAAATTCAACGAGTCAGTTCAGGTGATGCATATTAGCTATCACAGGGCTTTCAAGTGTGGTTAGCCATAGCAGTTGAAATGGACGGGGTTCACAGGACGTCAGTGTCATCGTAGAAAGGATTGTGCACCCACCGGCAATGTGAGTCCCAGAGCTGTAACTTGTTTGGTCACAAACCGTTTACTGGAGTGGCGCTGATTGCAGATCAGTCAATTTATCTTTGAAATCTATTGGCTGGGTAACACAACACCATCATGCAGGAGCCATGGTGAAGCTGAAGCCATAAGTTCAAGGCCCTTTGCATTGCACATAAAGTTTCGCGTGACTCCGGACCATTGTTCTTGATGGAGGCCCTGGGTGCCTACATCCCTAATAGGACTTTACGGTCATCCACAGCTAATCTGCTAAGAGTCCCCCGGACAAAGACAGCCTCGTGGGATGACAAGCGATTTACTGTCGCCACGGCCAAGCTGTGGAATTCTCTTCCAATCCATAGCAAAGCTAGCTGAACCCTACTCGCCTTCAGAAAAATGACAAAAACATGGCTATTCAGCCAATAGTCTATATCCTCTGTTTCCTGCTCGCTGTCCTTTGCGCTGAGACACCCACAGGTATTTGCGCGCTTTACAAATTGTATAAATAAGTAAATAAATAAATAAAATAAGCTCACCATATAAGGCAGACTCCTCGGTATTCATGCAACTTCGACTGATCAGTGGGTGAGGTCTTGGCGGATGTTGCTATTTCCCCATTTGTATGCACCAGTGTAAGTGTAAAACACTTTTAAACATCGAGAAGCCCCGAGGGATGAGCTGGAGCTCAGAAAGGAGCTGTCATATTGCTTGAGCTCCAAGCCACCCCGTCATAGACGAAATTAAAGAGATAATTTGCCTTTAGAACAATTACAAGATTGCAACACGCAGTTTTGTGTCACGGAAGAGTTGCACAGCCTGCTACACGTTTGTGATCAAATTATCCACGTACTCAAATTTTTCTCAAATCCATCCTGTTTATTTCAAAGTTAATCCATCATAATCCGTCACGTCAAGGACACCAAGTTTTCATGTTTTCATGTATTTTAAATTGCACAAGAATTGCCCATCTGGGCCTATTCATAGGCATGTAATCAAACTTGAATCCTTGTCACATTTAATCTTCACCCAATGCATTTCGGTCATATTAATAAACTTCTTCCGGGGCATCTACAATTACTTTTTTTAAAAATAATAATAAAAAAAGTAAATATAACCCATCACATCTTTTAAACCCATATGCTAATTTGTGCTCCTCATCATCTGCATCAAAATAAATAATCCGAACTAAACTACCTCACCTTCCAATCCTCCCCGCCAAAAAATGTGTGTGTGACCCACCTTGTTATTACCAACCCAATGAACTTCATGGAAACTGAAACTAATTAGCTCTCCCATAACCCTGGTACAGTACCACGGAATCTGATAGAGAGAACGAGCCCGACACAACGATTGTCATATCACAGGCTTACGGACGTATCAAGGTCCGAAGGGCTTCACTTGGACTATTCCTGGACTGTGCGATATTTTTCACAGCCCCGACTGATTAATTTGTCTCAATACACCGATATTGATTCCACACTGTTGCTCCATTATGGGAAATTGAATAATTGGATTGTTTAGAAATGTTATCGTCAAAATATCGAATCCAATTTGCCAGTAAAAACTACAATCCTTGATACAAAACTCTTCTTTGAGCCTTGAAAAAGCCCTGCGGTTGAAACGCGCGTCGGCTGCTGCTGTTTCTACACTCACGCTTTGGAAATAAAATACACAAGACCTGATTTGGAAGTGTGACTGGAGTTCTTTTTGAAGTTTAACTTTCAGGAAATTGGACCACGGACTTATTGGAAACTTTACTATGAGAAAATTCTCTCCACAATCCTCTAACATTTGTAACATGCTTTGATTGGATTATAGATATATTGATTGGCTGTGCTCTGGTGCAGTGTGTATAACACAGACATTTCTTGATCAGTGAAGATTTCAATATTGAAAGACTTTCTTTGCTTTTAAAAGATAGGTTTGTAGTTGCCAATAATAAACCCATTAAAAAAACACATTGACAGAATTGCGGTATTAGGAGCCTCACATTCGTTGTGCCCATTTTGCAGCATGCAATACTGCAAAGACTACTAAAACCTATGAGGCAGCATTCAAACTCCAGTACTGAAAATATTAGCCATTGTATTCTCTGTGGTTTACAATACATTTTAAAAACATCCCAAAAGGTATGCAGAAGAATAATACTGCGTGGTTAGAGTAGGGATTTGATTAGACGGCGTCAATTGGAGTTCATGCAACATAATCAACAAATTCTGAGATGTTGTGGACTAGGCTTTTGAAGTCCTTCATACTGACGCTCTGAATTTGACAAGGATTGTAATTAGGGTAATTTTTTCCCTATTTTTTAGATGTTTCTGAATTCTTTTCAATGGCTAGCACAGTAGAGGAACTTGGTTGCAGGTATTAATCATTTAATTCGACTGTATGTCGATGTTTATTAGAATAAGTACACACATAAGAAATTCTTCCATCACATCGGTGTTCGTTTCTCACATCGCACAATGCTACAGTTGAATGCTTGGCAGATGCTGATATCTCACACGAACATGTGTTTCGGGGCTTGATATACCTCTCTTCGTATAAGTAGGGAGGGGAAGCCAATGGCCTAAATATAGTTTTGGATACAGTCTTCTTGAGCTTTTTCCCCAATTAGTTAGTTGTCTTTTGCTCAGTATTTTAGATTGTTAGGTCATAGCATCGTTGTGAGTAGTTTTTGGTTAATCTTCCTCTCGCTTTTTGTGTAGGAATGTGACTGATATGAATATGGCAATAAGACACATAATTGATGGACGGAATGCAGAACAAATCAAAACATTCACCCCCAGTAAAGAGATCTGGGTTAAATCCATCATTCATGCCACCCCAGTTCAGCCGGGATAGCTTGTTTTCAGTGGCACAATGAGCCCAGGACCCACTCTGGCCATTCCTGGCGTACTTAGGGCGAGAAAGCAAAAGAAACACAATTGATGGACGGAATGCAGAACAAATCAAAACATTCACCCTCAGTCAAGAGAGCTGGGTTAAATCCATCAATCTTTTGCTCACCATGCCACTCTAGCTTAGACCTGGTCATATGCAAATTAGCCTTGACCCTGTGCCTCATAGGAAGTCAGCTTGATCTCTGTACTGGGGTGAATGTATGACATTGTTCTGCATTCTGTACATCAATTGTTCTTTTTGCATTTGTAACCCTGAGTGTGACGGGTATGCCCAGACGTGGGTCCTGTGCTCTCCATGCCACTGGAGTCCACCTATCCTGGCTGATGAGGGCTGAAAGCCAGAAACCGATCCTAGGATGCTTGTTTCCAGTCCAGGAAGGGTCTGGCCTGACAGTTCGGGCTGGACTGTTCCCATTGGGCACAGGGTCAAGACTGATTTGCATATGGCTGGGTCCAAACTGGAATGGCATGGTGAGCAAAAACCGATGGATTTAGGCCCAGGTCGCTGTACTGGGGTGAATGTATGACATTGTTCTGCATTCTGTCCAACAATTGTTCTTTTTGCATGACATGGATATGGGACATCATTCTTGAAACATTACTTTTTAGTGTTGTCTACACATACCTTTAGGTCTCCAATTTATTACTTCTGAAACATTAGATATCCTATAGTAGATATGGGTAGCATGAATTAAAAGTCCACATTTGTTCCCCTATAGGATTTATGTAGGTCAGTGGACTTTTTATCTTGATAACATGTAGGTGTTTCTCACATTCTGTCATCTTCTCCAGCATCTTGGAGTTGATGTTTCACACAGATGAGTGATTTATTTATTGCACATTGCATATTATTTTTTTGTATTTTATAATTGACTAAGATTAATCTTGTTTGATGTTAAGAGAAAACATAAGCAGATAGTTGTTCAGTTCTCTTTAATGCATCCACCATGTAACTGCAGAGCCACCACTGGATCAGCTCTTCAGTAACTGTCAACTTAGTTAATAACATTTCATATGAAGTACACAGGAATCTCAGAGGTTGCATCACAGTTAAAGAGGCATGAACATAACTATTACAACATACAGCCCACAACACATCCCCCAGCAACAAAATAAGAAAAATCCGAAACTCACAAACCGTGTGATACATAAAACAACAGACTAAACCGTGTGATACATAAAACAACAGACTTAAAAAGAAAATACAGAGCAAATGTTATAACTCAACTCTGCGTCGCAAAGCACAATGACAGCTGCAAAACCAAGGATGTAAACATTCTAAGAGTACAAACATAGTTATGCACATTCCTGTACAACAATGGATTGATTGCATGTAATCCTGGAGAGAGGTAAGTCTCCTCCTGGTATGTGCTCCCACAGATGGCAACCTGGTTTGAGATTCAAGCTCAACTTCCACTCTATGTTCATGGCTTGTACCACGTTTATTCACACTACACATGTAATCGCCCCGTCTCCCCACTAAAACGCGAGGTATAGCTTCCTAGGCATAACATGCTCCACACTTCACCATTTTCCAGCAACACCACATTCTTTCTGACCTCATCTTTACAGAAAGATCCCATGAACTTCGATACACACTTGACAGACCGCCTTGGTCGCTTGACATACACATACCCTCCCACTTGCCAATATCTACGAATAGCAACAAAACAGTGGGAAACTCCATTAGATAGGAAAACAACCGGTTTGTGTCCACTTTAAAAAATATAGCTTTCTGTGGGGGTGTGATGTATATTACCACTCCATTAAACAGGGCTTAAATAGATTTTTGCCGTTGTGAACAATTTACGACTCTGCCCTATATGTATTAAACTGTAGGAACAATTATATATATTTTATATTGAATGATTTGTGTAGCCAAAGTTATGATTTGTTTATCTATAGCTGAAAACCATCTTGATATAGTTTTAGGAATTTTGATCATTTTGGACTAGTAAATTACTACACAAATGACAAGGAGTCATGTTACCATTAGATTAGTATAATTCTCGTGGTCCTCGATATGACATCTATATCACTTACTCCTTTGAAGTCTGGAGTAGATCTCTCGAATCAGCAATAACTCTGCCAAGTAGAAGTACAGTTTTTTATACAGGTAGGGATTAGATGATTCTTAACTAATAACAGGTTATTAATAATGTAATAATGTGTACATAATACCCATATCTTTTCCACATGCTTCTAGAAGCCTAATTTGACGGCCCCTACTTTGACCTATTTGGCTTATACTGATGATTGAATCCGAATATAGTGAGTAGACTAACTCTATATTTTCACATGTGGTGGTGGTCTCTATATAAGTTACTTGCGCTCCATTATCTTTCTTCAAAATATCCAATTCTCTCTCTGATTCACTTTGATTTCTACTATATCTTTTGGTGATGATAGTATTGTGTGCTTTTTGGCAGAATTCAATCACTGCTACTGTTTCTTATATTCATACACGGGTTATCTTTTCTTTTTATTAAAATGTCTATACAGAAGACTGTTAAAAGTAATGTTATATACTATGTTTATACAAAGGGACTTTTTAAACATTTACCTATATGTCCTGAAGATGGTCTGACGGATGATTCTGCCACAAAAGACCGAAACGTCGACTGTTACGTCTACTTCCTTAGCATTGATTGCTTTTGAGGAATTGCTATCTAGCCTCTTCACACTCAATTGACCACTCAAACCTGACTTCTTTCTTTAACAATGCCCTTAAAGGCATCGCTACTTTAGTAAACCCCTGAACACATTTTGAATAGTATTCGGCCAGGCCAAGGATCGACCAAACACCGTCCTTGTCAACCGGAGCAGGAGCTTTCATGATGCACCTGGTCAAATTCACCTTGGGCCTAATGCCTTCTCCTGAGATGGTATGTCCAAGGTACGATACCATGAAGACTCTGAATTTGCATTTTTTGCGCGTTAACGTATGTCCACTGCCCCTCAACTTCTCGAAAAACGTGCCTCAAAATGACACTGTGAGCTGTTTTGTCCTTTCCATAAACTAGGATGTTGTCCTGGAAAATTGGTACAATACTGACCCCATCCACGACTCCCTTCATTAATCTCTGAAAACATGCGGCTGCCGATACTAGGGCGAATGGCATCCTTTTGAATCTGAATGCTTCTAGAGGTGTCACAAAGGACGCAAGATGGCGGGAATCTTTGTGCAGATTCACCTGATGGTAAGTTGCTAAAAGATCCATCATGTGAAACACATGGGCCCCGTAAAATACATTGGTTAAGGTCCCTGAACTCCACACACATTCTCAACTTGGACCCATTGTCCTTGGGTGCAAGGATGACAGAGGCAAACTACTGAGATGATTCAATTTCTTCCACCATATCCAACCTCTTAAGCCTGTCCAACTCCTCTTTCAAGGGACCCATCATAAGGTTTGGGACTTTTCGAATGTTATGAACTACTGGTTTGGCATTGTTTTAGAGGACAATTGTGTCTTTGAATCCTCACAGTAAGCCTAATTCTTCCCTGCATACTTCAGGAAAATCTTTCACCACATCCTCATCCTCACTAACATACGCAGATACTTGTACAGTTCTCTTTAATGAATCCACCATTTAGCTGCAGAGCCGCCACTAGACCGGTTCTTCAGTAACTGTCAACGCTGTTGCCAAGGGTGTATAACATTCCATACGATGTACACAGGAATCTGAGAGGTTGCATCACAGTTGAAGAGGAATGAACATAGCTATTACAACATACAGGCCACAGCATTGGACTTTTACTGAATGGTAATTAGCAGAAGGTTGTGAATGAATCGATTGATCTATTATAGTTCCTATGGGTCCTGTTTTACCCTGGGGTTGATACTCAATTGCTGATGATCTAAGTAAACCTAAAAATGTGTTGTGTTAAAATTATGGAGTTGAAAATGGAGTGAAACATCAACCTTATATGAAATGGTAATATATAAAGATTTGTTCAAAATTAAATTTTCTATGGGGCACATGCATCAAGGTAGGCTTTTGTGATTCCTTAATTGTGATTATTAAGGAATCGCAATTAAGGAATCGCAAAAGCCTATGCACGTACGAATCGCTTAAAAAATAGCGATTCCTAAACATTCCTTAATTGCGACTCGCAAATTGCGAGTCGCAATTAAGGAATGGCTTCTCATTCATTCCTATGGGCCTACATGCCCATAGGAATGAATGGGAATTGAATGCGCAATTTGTGAGTAACACCCTTTTGCACCCCTGAAATTGTAATGTGAACACATTTTGCATACACATGCCCAAGGGCATGTGTGTGTGTAACCAGGAACTTTGAAAAATGCACTTTAGTGAATTTTTCAACGTTTTTGCAAATTACCATCAAGTTCAAATTGATGGTAATTTGCAACCCCTATTTGCGAAATCGCTATTTGCGATTTCATCATGCATTGGATTCAGGGAATCGCAATTTGCGATTCCCTAAATGCAATCGCAAATAAGTAATTGCTATTTTTGCGATTTCTGAAATTGCGATTTTTGAATTTGGGGTGATGCATCTCAAATGCAAAAATACCTGTCACAAAGGTGCAGATTCTGCGAATCTGCCCGTTTGCGACCGGTTTTTCGCTTGATGCATGTGGCCCTGAATGTCTTCCCTGGTACTTGTATCCTTATTGAAATTAATAAGAGTTTGCAGTGCGTGAATTAAAATCGAGTCATTTTATTATGAGTGATGGAGAAGATATTCACAAGAAATTATATATTGTCATGACAAGGGTCTCACATACTGTTTACTCTAAGACATCGAAACATCAATATATGTTCTGCTATCTATTAACAAAATAATGTGCCTCCTCTATGACAATGCTGTTTTTTTAATTGTTATAGTTAACATAGTTTGAGTAGAAGAAAGTTCACATATATTGGAGTATGGCATACTCTAGAGGTGATATAAAATTATACATTTCTCAGGTATGCGTGTACCTCTGGTGTGTGGCCTGATCACCGGGGTGCACATAAATGCCCGGGCTTATTAACGTCAAAGTAATTCAGCTGCGGTTGACACCAGAACGGTACTCCAGGCGTACCTTCGAATTGTAGTTTATTCAATTTCAATATTCGTGGCAAAACATTAGATCACCATGACGGCTTTTTCACGTGAAGAAGGCTGACCAAGCTGAAACGAGTCTAATGTCGTCATGGTGATCTGATGTTTTGCCGCAAATACTAAAATTTAATAAAGTACAATTCAAAGTGTTGCCTAGAGTGCCGTTCTGTTGTCAACCGTAACGGAGGTACTTGGATATATATATATCTATATATATATATATATATATATATATATTTTTTTTTGCCAGCCTTTTTAGGATATGTGCTACCTTCTGTCCCCTGGGTGTCTTGATTGGAAGTGTACTACTTGATTATGATTTGTAAATAGATGCTATACAATTGATTACAAAAAACTGGACTACAATATTTTTTGCAAATCATAAGTTCCAGGTTTCTATTATTGTATCGCAATTGCTTTTTGTATTGTTTCTTTAATGGATGTCTGAGGGGGATGATAGTTTCACCCACATGTTGTAATAAAAGTTCATGATATTGAATGGTGCCTCTGGGTGAACCTCAGATACAGACTATCTGACCCAATTTATGAGGGATTAGTGGACTGCCCTATAAATCTATTACATATTTTACAAGCATAACATTTTGACTTATGAGCTTGTGTGTATGTGATATTTCTCTTTTCTTATATAGCATCTATAAGATTTTGAATGGGAATTTTTTATAAAAGCATCAATACCAATATAAAGGACAGTGTGATAACGTGATTAGGGAAGATGAAAAGTTAGCTATTGTAGTATGGGTTAGTTGCGCCAATATTGTGAAAACCGAGCACAATATTATTTATTACCTAACTCAAACCGCAGGAGATAACATTTCAATTATTTTCTTAACTTCCGGGTGAGAGGGACATGCATGAATGAAAACCTGGAGGTAGTAATGTCCAATAGAGAAGGCCTAGTAGATAAAAGGAACAAAATATGGGAATGCCACAGGGCAGTGTGGGTGAGGCTACGTGATTATGGCTGGCCAATAATTTCTGGGTTGGGGAGTATTTGGATAGCATGTCAAATAGATAAGGGGCTTTACATACAAACATCAGTGTCTGTGTGTGTTATACAAGGTTCCAGTGGTGATGGTATTTCTGTAATCGAGCACGCTGAATATTACTAGGCTTTATTGAATATGGAATGTGCGGGTAGACCTTATATTGTGCTGTATAGGCAGTGGTGATTATGAATCATGTAATGACTGGAAACAGCAGCAGGATTACTGGTGAGGGTTGACAGATATCGAGGTGTGAGTGTTTGCGCGAGTTCAGTAGGATGGAGATATTGTTCATTTTTAGATAAATACAATATTAGGTACTCTTGTGATATCCATGGATGGATGGTAAAGACAGTTACTGAAGGAGGGGTGAAATATGGAAGAAATTGGACGACAACTTAGTTGTCATTGGCTTTGACTCTGTATGAGAAACTGAATGAGGGGGTACATTTTCCAATGGAGATGATAGAAAGAGAGGAAGGGAAAGAGCCCAAAGGGACACCTCTGGGAGTGAGATGAGGTATTGATTCTTCAGTTTATTCCCAAGGGACAAAAAGATAGTGGATATAAGATATTCCTTTTATGTGGTAGGACTTTCATTCTTATGGAATGTAGAGAATAGTAGAGCAAACATCACAAGCTGTGGATAGGTCTAGAGTGATATGGATGGAGTGATGGTGGTTATGATGAGCAGTTTTAATAAACCTAGCTACATCGGAGAGTGGTGTTTCCACAGAGTGAAGGCATGAAACCCCAATTGCTGAGAGTTGATAAAGATAGTTTGAGGATATACAGGGTGAGATTATTGAAAACAATAACTTTAGTGTATGACAAGGAACCAGGAGCTGACACAGTGGCAGGTAGTTGTCAGAAGGGGCAGGATCAGCAGTGGGTTTAACTGAATTTGAACCAGTGCTGGATGGGTGTGCACCAGGTGTGAGGGAATGGGAACTGTGTGGCGTTAGACAGATACCCTTTCCTCAAAGGCAGCATCACTAGGACTCAGTCTTCACACCGCTCGTTCTATGATTATGCCGACTCCCTTGAGCATTTAACAACAAGGGGTGGTGATGGACAGAGTTTCTGAATTAAGCAGAATACTCTCACCCAGTCAAGAGATCAGGGCTAGATCCAACGCCGTTTTTTTAGCTCACTGCACCATCCCAGTTCAGAACCTGGCTGTATGCAAATTAGTCTGTTCCTGTCCCAGTGCATGATGGGAACAGGGCAAACCAAACTACCAAGCCAATTCTTACACTGGGAAGGAAACAAGCTTCCGGGGACCGGTTTCTGGCATTTCAGCCGTCGTCGGCCCGGCTTGCTTGAATCCTGATGGTGCAATGAGCAAGGGACTCACATCTGAGTATACCCTTCCACACTTAGGGTGGACAAAATATTTAACAACAAGGGGTGGTGATGGACAGAGTTTCTGAATTAAGCAGAATACTCTCACCCAGTCAAGAGATCAGGGCTAGATCCAACGCCGTTTTTTAGCTCACTGCACCATCCCAGTTCAGAACCTGGCTATATGCAAATTAGTCTGTTCCTGTCCCAGTGCATGATGGGAACAGGGCAAACCAAACTACCAAGCCAATTCTTACACTGGGAAGGAAGCAAGCTTCCGGGGACCGGTGTCTGGCATTTCAGCCGTCGTCGGCCCGGCTTGCTTGAATCCTGATGGTGCAATGAGCAAGGGACTCACATCTGAGTATACCCTTCCACACTTAGGGTGGACAAAATATTTAACAACAAGGGGTGGTGATGGACAGAGTTTCTGAATTAAGCAGAATACTCTCACCCAGTCAAGAGATCAGGGCTAGATCCAACGCCGTTTTTTAGCTCACTGCACCATCCCAGTTCAGAACCTGGCTATATGCAAATTAGTCTGTTCCTGTCCCAGTGCATGATGGGAACAGGGCAAACCAAACTACCAAGCCAATTCTTACACTGGGAAGGAAACAAGCTTCCGGGGACCGGTTTCTGGCATTTCAGCCGTCGTCGGCCCGGCTTGCTTGAATCCTGATGGTGCAATGAGCAAGGGACTCACATCTGAGTATACCCTTCCACGCTTAGGGTGGATAAAATATTTAACAACAAGGGGTGGTGATGGACAGAGTTTCTGAATTAAGCAGAATACTCTCACCCAGTCAAGAGATCAGGACTAGATCCAACGCCGTTTTTTAGCTCACTGCACCATCCCAGTTCAGAACCTGACTCCCTTGAGCATGTCAATTAACAACTTCATTTCGCATGTGACTTTCAGATGACAGTTCAGGCCTTGGTTTGGTCAAGGGTGGCAGTTCTTAATTTGTGGCAAAGGTTGCAGGTGATAGGCTGATACTTATTTTTGAGGGTCAGTCTTATTTTCACCATCTTATTTTAACCCAGAGTAAGAGAGAACACAGCAGAAAAGGGAAAAGGCTAGACTAGACATCTTTGGTGTATGGCAACCCTGGCATTTGGCAGTATTCACTGACGGGGTTGCTGAACACCAACACTGCCTAGTCTTGATTCGACCTAATGCCTCTTTCTTCCACCACTCTACACTTCCTGTGTCTTCATCCCTCTCTTGCAGTTCCTTTTTCATCCCTGATTTTTACCTTTGTCACTATTTTCCTATCTTTCTCTTCCCCACCTTCCTCCTGTTTCTTGCCTTTCAAATAAGTTGTGGTCCTCAGAATGAGTATCGGTGCCCACCATCTGTACAACCGTAACACTGGGAATTTGTGCACGAAGCAGGGGTTATATGTTTTGTGGCGGGAATGTTTGTGCTACAAAAATACAGGTGTGTGAACAGAAAAGGGCTTGATGTATGACGCAAGATAGGTCTCATCTTTTTGGCTAATAATGTATAACTCAATTCCCAAGGAACAAAATCCTCTAATGAAATTAAATGTAATTGATCTAATTCTTGGTATAAAAAATATAGTAAAGCAATACCATTTACTCGTTTTATTTTGCAAGCATTTGTAAATATTCAAGCAGAGTCGTGCAGGTTCGCTCAAAACAGACCATATTGTGTTGTGTGTGAATTGAAAGATGTTAAGTAGGATTGTCTATCTTGTTATCAATATATCTCTCCCCAAGGGGATTTTTGGAAAGTGCCCGAGTACAGATATCTATTTTAAAAGTAGACTGATATCTTACTTTTGTGCAGATATCTTAATGGTGTGCAGGAATGTAGCTTGTGGGCAAATGTCTACCCTGTGACTCAATATTTCACCTCTATGCAGATATTGTGCCTGGGCATGCTATCTCAGTTGTGTCCAGATATTCTGACCTTTGTGCACATACAATCCCAGAATGCATATCCTACATGTGCCTTATTAGTTGAATTTTGTACAGATTACCTGTTCCTCCAAATATATTATTGATATGCATATGTATTGCGTGTATTTGTATATGCTGATTGCTTACCAGAGTGCAGTATCCTACCTGGTTCCCTATATGTTACCTCTGTGACATGGTATGGATATCTCACCAGAATGTAAATATGTTTTCAATTTTTGTACCTTTCCAATGTGATGACATCTTACTCATGTTCTCATATGTTCCATGCCTGCAGAAACACTGTGTGTACACAGATAAAGTACTGAAGGCGGGATGTATTCCATATTTGCAGATACCACTCTTCTCTATGCATAGTTTACCTATGAGAAAAGAAATATCTCTAGTGGCAACATATTACCACTGTGCAGGAACTGGTATACCTTTGCACACATATATGCAATGTGCACATACCTTCTCACTGTGTAAGCAACTTACTTAAGAGTGTTCTGTTCTTCTGTGCCTTGCCTTGCCAGTATGTAGGTATCCTACTTAAATGCAGCTATCACATGTGTATTTGGATATCTGTGCAGATATTATGCAGTTAAGATACTTTCATGCATACCTGTATGCCTTTTTCTAACCTATGTACCAGTATCTCTGTTACAATAGCTTATCTCTTTGTGCATTTCCTGAGTATGTACCTATGTTTTAACTGTGTAAATAATACATACTTATTTATGCACAGACACATTACCTTTTTTTCTGATGAGTTTTCTGTATACATATATCGATACAGTGTGCAGATATATTTTTAGTGTTTAGTAGTCTAGCTTCTGTGGGATTGCCTACCAAATCTCTCAATATTTTATCTCTGTGCAGTTATATTTTCCCCTTACCGGTCTTACATGTGTTGATATGTCTTACTTCTCTACAGACACCTTACATATGTGTTTACATTGTACTTCTTTGAGTGGTTATCTTCCCAGTGTGCAGATACCTTAATTATGTGCAGATAACTAAGCTGTTCCTGTGAGTAGATATATTGCCATTGTGTTGTTATCTTACCCGAATGCAGGTAATTTACCTGTTTGCAGATGCAGTATCTCATGTGTGCAGATATTTCACCTTTGTGCAGACCGGTTACCTGTTGTTGATATCTTAAAAGTGATACCCTAACTATTAACAGATATCTTACCTGTGTTTTACTTTATCTCAAATGTGCAGATATCCCACCATTGTTTATGGATCTTACATGTGTACATAAATCTTACTTATGTGCAGATATGGAACACATGTGAAGGCATGTTATGTTGCCTAGGTTGTGTCTTTGAATATCAGATAGCCCGTCAGTGTCCAGATATTGTCTAACCTATACGTGCATATCCCACGATTGTGCACCTGCCATACCTGCATGGTAAGGTAGTTGCATATTGGTGGGATATCTTACCTTTCCTTAGGCCTAGACATTTTACAGACGTACATATATATGTGTCAATATTTTTGAAGTGAGCATACCTTAACTGTGTACAGATACTTACCTTGGAGCAGATATCCTACCCTGGCAGAGACCTCTCACCTGAACCAAGCAGTGCACTTATATCCCATGTCCACATATCTTACATCTCTGCACATAACTCAGCCTGTTACTGTCCCCGATTTACAAAAATGTGTGTCCCTTTGTGTTGGTAAATGCTAGATCTTTTATTGTAGCACTTCAGCATGTCAGTGCTGTGAAATGTAAGTTCCCATCCAAGGAATGGCTTCCATGTTTAATGTGTCAAGTCCCACCACAATAGTTCTCCCCGACTCCTGCACGTGGGTTGTTGTTATCAGATAGACTTTGGTGGTAAACAGAGCAACCTGTAACACAAATAGAAATACACGTGAAGGGAGACTACAAACACAGCAATGCAGCGTGGAAAAAGGGGGGGGGGGGGGTATTTGAATTGCCCACATTTAACACACCCACGAAAAACTTGTCATAAGGGAATGACACCTCGAAAGTGAGTGTAAATGTTTGCTCATATCGTTGGGGGTGGCAGGGAGGGGTCTCTAGGCTGGCTCAGCTGATGTAAAACTTTATGGAAATCCCCACTTAACCCCCTCCTCCCCTCCCGGCAGTCCCTGCCGCCCTGACAGACACTCGGCAAGATTTCAGAAATAACACCGCTTTCAGCAGGAAAGGCTTGGCTTGAGAGTTTCGCAGTAACCGAGAGCAGGCCGGACACTTGCAACTTGTAAGTAGACTACAACAATACGTACATTTTTCAGAGTATGTCTGTAAGTGCAAAAAAAAGCTTCTGTTCTATTTGTGAGGACAAAAGGGGGCTCGTCCTACAACTAAGAGGGACGCCTTCCAGAGCAACAAGACTTCTCGAGACATCAAGGGGTGCCTGGCTTTGCTTTCCTTGTGAGAGGCTGTTTCAAGGAGGAGTGTGTGTTTTAGTCAAATGAAATTAAAAGGAAAATAGAGAAAGCTGCAGAAATGAGATTTCATCACGTGGGCAGGCGGTCCTGGCAGCAGTCTAGGCCGCCAGCAGAAGAGCAGAGACAGCCTCGGGGAGCTGGTCCGGCGGCTCCAGTCCGTCCCGCAACGAACAAAAACAAACGAACGTAAACACCGACTGGACCGCGCCGTAAGAGCCGTCCTGCTCCCGGTCGCCGCTGGACTCCTGTCGCCGGGCCCTCCGGTGGCTGCGGGAGAAGAGGATCCGGCGCCTGTGCAAGTGAGTCTGTGCGCGCGAGGCAGAGGCCAGGGGAGGGCTGGCGAGATATTTAAGGCCCTGGCGATGAAGTGAGTTATGGCCCTCTTGATCGAAAGGTCATTACAGCGATAAGGGCGGCCATAAAGCTGCGCTCCTCGCATGCTTTTCCTGCGGAGTTTATCATTACGGCTTTATTAATGCACAATGATTGTGAATTATACACTCGTAATAAATAGGAACCTCGACTCGTGGCTTTAAATATTTTATGACCGGGAGCCAGCAGGGTTTTCCCTCCCTCTTGTGGGAGGAAGCATCAAACCACAGAGAGCCCCTCTCTGCTTTTCGCCAATTGTTATTATCAAAATATGCATTTGTTGGCAGCAAGGAAACTGTCGCACTAGGTGTGAAACGGTTTATATGCACGTTTCAGCGTGAGACTACTGGGGTTAGGCAGGTCGGTGAGAAAGAAAGCTCTGGCAGCCATCTGTGTTTGAATAAGCGCCCGGTTATTCGTAAAGGGAGAGCATTTCCGGCACCTGGAACTAGATAATGCAGGGGAACGTACATTTCGAAACAACATAACACGTATACTTGCATCAAAAGCCGTGTTTTTTATATCCACTGTTATCTGAACCCCGATTGTACATTTCAAAGTCAATTTTTCGTCTTGTGGCTATATAGATTTCAAAATAGATGAGCGCCCTGACTTGACAAAGACCCTTTTTTTCCCAGAGGCAAGCAAATAATACCTTCTGCAATTCAGCACAAAGGCCAAGAGCGTGGTTTCTGTGTTGTGTGGGGGATGGGGTCGGGGAAAAAAAGAATATTCGGCACCGTAGCCTAAACAAAGAGAAATACTAGTTTTCAAGGAAAAAATTAGCACTCAGGCAGTGAATACGTTGGTGTGCGTTTGTCTTTACCACCCCTCCGACTTCATGCTCTGTTAACGTGGGAAAATGTGTGTATTATATGTAAAGAAGACCCCCCCCAAGGGTGTGACCATTTCTTATCACCTTGAATACCTACCTGTGTTGGGGAAATAAATAACTGCGACCCACTCAGTTCATGATGCCTCATGAAGGCATCTACAACTTTAATATAAGTACTGCCACATCTTTTAAAAAACTTAAATTGCCATTGACAAATGTGAATCTTTTCCTGCATGTGTTTGCAACACACATACATCCTATGTTGCATAGTATAATTAATGGGGTTTGAAAATAAGCTTAATGAACTTGTACAATTGGAATGCATTTTAAATGTGTAAAGGATCTGTTACGTTTCCACCTCAAACTCCAATGTTATATTTTGAAGGAAAGTGGGGGCAAAAAGGACAGTTGGTATCGGCCACGCTACGCATAACCTACAAGCATCGACAAACAGAGAAAAATAAAGAAAAGTCGAATTGCTTTTCCCCTTTTTAGAAGGAAATTATTTGAAAATAAAGATGCCCCGTTGCAACAATTGCATTTGTTCTTTATATAGTAATATATTTTTTCAGGGTGCCATTCTTTTAAATATAAGCCAATAAATCAAATTGACTAAAGTGTCAGCAAATAAAACTAAAAAAAAAGCGTACAAAGTCCACTTGCCCGATGGGATCCCAGCAAACACCCCAAAACCTTCTCGCTTCCGGGTGTTAAGGTTATCGCTTTTCAAAAAACCCTCGCCCACAGTTCAGCTTTCCTCGTCCACCTTCCAAACTCGCTTCAATCTTCGCCTTCCTTGCCTCCACTGAGGATGGGGGCCTGCAAATAGTCAAGTCACCCAAATGCCTCGCAATGTGTGCTTTTTTCCAAGCATTAGATTTGCAAAGAATTCCTGTCCTCCTGGTCGGAAAAAAAAGAGAGGGAAAGAAAAGGAAAGTAAAACAAAGAACAAGTACACAAAAAAAAAATACAAAAAAGCGAAGCGCTTGTGTAAAAGTTGCAACGCCGGTGGATTCCTGCCTTCCTCCCACGGCTTTTTTTTTTTAAAGCTCCCCTGAAGTAGGAAGTGGCGCAGAGCAGCCGAGTTGTGCCTTTTCTCCTTGTTTACAGCTCCAGCCGGCCCCTGCGCCATAAATCTTGCTCGCAGCCCACAGAGACGCGTGTGTTTGTATGCATCGTTAGGGCCAGCTAATACCTAAGCCATTAACCGGACCAGTGTGGGCTTCTACTTTCGCTGAGGAACATTAACTTACAGTTAAATTTCGCGGAGAGAGAGAGGGCGAGAGAAAAGACATCGCGAATTTGCATAAGTATATTCATCACTCGGGTTTGTCATATTAAATTAGTGGAGTCGTTTTCTTTTTTTCCGACCGCCTAAACTTTTTTCAGCCTTCCAGCGCTGAAATTGTTTTTTATTTATTTATCTTTTCAGAGCAGGGTTGTCGGTACAGGCGCGAACACCATAAATCATAAAATGGTGGGGGGGGGGGGGGGGCGTAGGAGAAGACAGCACAGGGGACAGCAGTTGTTTGTGTAATAAACATCGGGGTGCATTAGTGGACTAGAGAACGGGGCGCTTTCGTCCAAGGGGAAATGGGGGTGAAAGAAAATGTGCCCTCCAACTGAAAATAATAAGTTGGGAGGATGTTATTTGTTGGCCCATAACTGAATTGTTTACTTCCCGCCAACCTATGTTGTGGCGTCTGTGAACCGAATGGCAGGTTGGTTTCAGACTTGGGGGTTATTTGAGGGGTTTGGGGAGTGGTAGACAGTCTAATGCTGCATTCTGTTATTCTTCTAACATTTTTTCCCCATTAGCCTATCGATCTCGCATTTTAAAAAATCTCTCCAACTCACTCCACCTTTCCATTAAAAATCCTATTTCCTGTGCACTCACTAATCAATGCAAATTTTCCCTGCGACTGATTGCATCGGGGCCGCTCTGACGCTGGGCTGAGGCTCGCGTTACTGCTGTTACGCCAACATTCCCCTGGAACCAACCAAAATATACATAAAATAATAATAAAAACAACCATTCTCCCAAACCCCACTGCTTTGGAGGACTGCTGCCAACCACTTCCTTGCAGCCGTGATACCTCCACCCAAAAGCCCATAAGGCAATGCATTCATGCCCCTATAGACACTTCTATATATTTGTTTGGCTGTGTAGTTCCCTCCCTCCCCGGTTCCCACCCCCACCTTCTTTTTTTTTTCTGCTGCTGGTACAGAGATTAGGGCTGTGAACTCCTGCCGCCGCTGCCGGGCTCCCTCGCTCGCCTGTGAAAGTGTTAAAGGTAAGGGGGATCGGCACAAGATGCAAACAGCAGGCTTTTTTTTCTGCTGGGGATGATTTACGATCGAGATCTCGGTTCAAACTGAGTTCACAGGGATTTGCTGCCGCTGAAGGCTGGGAGATGCGCCCGCCTGACAAGCGAGGCTGCCGGAGAGCGCTTTTTTTCAAGGAAAAAAAAATGCTCTGCTCCAGGACTGGGCAAACAAATTGTTCAGGCGCAGAATGTTTACTGGGGTGGGGGAGGAGGGGGCGATTTGCTTTTTAAATGATATGGACATGACCCTACAATTTCCCAGTAAATAAAAGACCACGTCTTACTGTTTACAGACAGTACTCCCCCCCCCTCAGAAAACGAATATGGTGATCTCGAATCATGGGGTGCAGAGTGTAGGGGTTCAGTGTGTGTGTGGGGGGCTTTAATGTTTACATTGCTGCACAGTGGGCATACATCGGAGGGGTGTTCTCTGCATGTGCCTCACAGGAAGTGTCAGAGAGTGTGTGTGTGCGTTCCTGTTTGTGTGTCTGTCGGTGCTTGTACCCCGAAAAAGGCAAAGCTTGTGCGAAGGATCCCCAGTAAAGTACGCCAGGTAATAACCAAGGGATGCCATGTGCTTGGTTTGAAGAGGGGGATCAGCAGTAAGTGTGAGATGGGCGCCGCCCCAGCCCTCCTCTTATGCAGCTGAGTAATGTTCGAACAAAATATTCGTAGAAAGCGCTTCTCGAAATACAAACTCGTAACTAAAGGGAGTCGTTGTGTGGGTCTGGGCCCCAGTCCGACAGGCCCAGCTCCTTAAAGTGCCCCCCCTGCCCCCTGCCGTCCATACACTGGAAGCATTTTGCTGGAATATTTTAGCTCACTTTGTTTGTTTTGGTTTGGCCGACTACAAAGTGCTAAATCTACTCTTTAAAGGAAGTCTAGAGCTGGGCTCAAGTCAGATGTTAGCCCACAGAAAGGCTAGACAGGGACACCGCATGTTTCAGAGACCCTGCAGGTGGGACGGGTGCAAGGGGTCATCGGCTGGCCCCCGGAGATGCAGTGGGGGGTAAGAGGTTCGTTGTGGATGCCAGCAGAAAGGAGTGTAGAGTGGGCGAGGCCACAGGTGTCATTTTCTGGCTAGGAAGCGGTCGGTCGCGCCCGAGTGTCTCTTTCCTAAAGTGCCGAGTCATTTTGGGGAAAAATAGGTTAAACAAAAAATATAAAGGGTGTTCAAACCGGAAAGTGCTGAGAGGTAGTTGGATGTGTGGCGGAGAGACATAGTGGGAACTTTAAAACACTTTTTAGGGGGAGTTCGGGCGTCTCCGCTTGTCATGCTGTCGCAGAGATCTACAAGAGTTGGGGAGATGGATCCATGCGTGCCGGTAGCGTGATGACGTGCGCCTTGCTCCCTAACATAAGCATTGCCATTTGGAAATCCAATGGTAGGAATAAGCTGTTGCACCCAGGTGGCCAAATTCTTATCACTCGCTCTACTGTACAGGGTATGGGGCTAGGAAGTCTCCATAATTGGGTGAGCTTTCTGATTGGCCAGAATCACCCATGTCTGTTTGGGACTGCGAAACTCCTTGCTAATAGCCATCTCTATGCCGGCCAAACTGAAAAGCTTTCCACATTCCCCTAAAGCTAGTCTAAGAGGACTGAACCTGGGCTGGAGTTTAACAAGGGCGGATGAAACTGAAAGCGAGAGCGCCCCATGGGTTCAATAAATCATATACATCGTGGGTCTTCTCATTGCAGAGACATTCCAAACTCGGACTATAGATTATCCGCTGGAGTTCGCTCCTCCCTCATGCCATTGGGTAAATAACCCCAGTTTACCCCAAACTCAGCACAGGCCGGGTGCTGTTCTGGAGATATCCAGGTGTGCTTAGGTGTGGCATCTGAACCCCTTTCATGCGTGTAACAGGTCATTCCAGTTGCTAGGTAGCCCACCCTGTGAGGGTTGGGTTCAAGACCGTCACAAGTAGTTATTACTTGCTCCCATAACTGATGACGTATGTACACCGCATGGCTGTCTGTGACTCGAGCTACCAAGCGCTGTGGGGCTATAGAGGCGCTGGTCCCCCTTTAGAAGTGGTCAGTAATTAAATATATAGACAAAAAGATAGGCAGACCGATAGAAAAATAGACAGACAGACAGATAGATAGATAGATAGATAGATAGACCGATAGATAGATAGACCGATAGATAGATAAATAGACAGAAAGTCAGAAGATAGATAGATAACTGACTTGTAAGGAGCCTGTAGTATGCTGCCTGGGCCGCTCTATGTATTCCTCACACTTCCAGTGTTCCTGTGCGGGGCCGCTCAAAACATCAAATTGCTGATAGTGATAGCCAGTTGGTGCGAGAACTCAAATTACGTTAATGGGATAAAAATGCGAGAAGAATATTCAAATTGTAAAGGAACCGCGCACATTTCTTCAAATACATGATAATCTAAAAACTGAACCTGAAAAAAAGAAACAGTTTTTAGGTGGGTTACACAACTTGTGAAGTTTGCTTGGCTGAAAGTAAGTTTTGGGCCAGGTCGTTGTCTGTGCTGAGGGGTGGCGGTGATTGGCTATATCTGTGCTATGGTTTTTTATTAGTATTATTGGTAGCATACCTATGTATGAAAGGGTCCCTGTCATACTTGCCAAGGTGCACCCCCCTACCCGACAGTGTCGCTTCCGGGCCCTGAAGACATGTTTTGGAGGCTCCTCTGATGTGGCTCTGAGGACCCACCTAGTTCTCCCCGAGCCACCGATAGCGTCCGAAGACACGACAATCCACCCAAAAATCTCACAGTTCTGCAAACACATTTAGTAAAATCTTGCAGCCTGCGGCACCTCCTGGCTCTGCAGGGCCAGAGGTGTGGGACAGAGAGCGGATTCCAGGATATATTCGATCCGCCGTAGCACTTAGCCCGCCCCCCTTTGTTCCCTCGCACTGTCTCTCTATGGTAATTATTCTGCAATCGGCTTTGTTCGCCCCTTCCCGACGAATCCAAGGAAATCGTTGAGTTCTGAATTAAAGCTCGCCCTTCCCAAGTGCAGAGGCGTCCTTCCAAATACACACCTTCACTACCACCGACCCTAAACCCAAAACTTAAGCCGCACTTTATAAAAACACAACCCACATTCAGCAGACGAATGACCCACAGCTTTTACAGAAAATGGAGAAAGATAGGGCCAATTTTAAAAGTTGCATTTCGATATTTTGGGGGCACCTGAAACCCCATGCCCTTCAGTTATAGCTACAGAAAATGCATGGCAAATACAAGGTCACACGGTTATCGATTACACGAATAAAGACCGCGCCCGTATCATGATTTGGGGAAAGCGGCGCTGCCATTTTGGGTGCTTAAAAAAAGCTGCACTTGTAGGTGACATCCCGGTGGAGACTGGATCTCCCTGTCAGCAGTTACTGCTGGGGCGTCAGGGTTTGGGATGTCACAACAAAGATGGGGTTTTGGGAGCTCGCAGTACCTACCCCGGCAGGAACTTTTTTTTAAAATTTCTGTAGCTTCGGGCAGAGCCAGCCCTCGGTGGTCCTTTTGTCACGTCCCAGCTTGCCTGTGCGCGTGTGAGAGGTAGCCAAAATATCCCCAGCAGGTGCCACGTCAGAGCACGTCAGAAGGTGGCCCTCTCTCGTCCCTATTTTCTCCCCCCCAAATTAAAATTAATTTCCTGTTTTTTTTTTCTCTCCACTTTTCCTCCTGTCAGCAGGTTTGGGGACCTCCGCGCGCACCTTGCCGGGATGCTGTGCTAAGTGGCTGCGCCTCCGCCCAGGGATGCGTCGCTCTCACGTGCCTCCTGCCTGCTGAGCCTAAACCGAGGACCCCCCTCTCCGGGGAGTGGCCCCTCTCCACCTCCACCACGTGGTTCTTTGGGGGGGTCCTCCCGTTCGCTAAGTTGAGGGGCCCGGGGGTCTCCTACGAGGAAGAGCTGGGAGATGCAAAAAGCCCTCTACTTCGATCAGCAGGGGTCCTTTGGAGACTGTCCCTACCAAGAGCCAGGCGTCATGGGTTACCTGGGCCACGAAAGTTTCACAACTTTCGCCGAGTACCACCAGTCCCCCTACTGCATGCAGCCGGACCACTCCAGCGCCTCCGCCAGCCACGCAGTGGACCAACCGGGCGATGGCAGTCTGACCGAAGGATGCCAGCCTGCCCAGACCCCTGAACTCGCCCGCCGGCCTCCTGTGGCCCCCGCCTCCCCACTTCCGGATGTCAGTGCCTCCAAAGGCTGCCCAGCCCCTGGGACAGTGACAAAGTTTCCAGCTCTTACCAATGGCACCACGAGAGCCAACAGAAGCAGCAACGCACCAAAGCAGATATTCCCCTGGATGAAGGAGACCAGGCAGAGCTTCAAGCAGAAAAAGCATCCTCCTCCCCCTCCTTTGACAGGTAAGGGCCTGCCACCAAGGAAAGTTTGTCTTACCTTGAACACGGGTCAAAGCAGGGTTCCTGCACTTCCCATTCCATTTATTAAGAGTGCTCTGTCCCACCCAGTCTGCTTTGTCACGCTGTAGTGCTGTATGGAACCTGCCATCAAAGGGCTTAGTTTACTGTTCCAATATGTCTGCCAACTTTATCCTCTTTATATCAGGAGCCACTGTGAGCCTCTCAGTGTATGTAGGGCACGGCAAAGGTATGCACTTGCTTCACCGGTTTAGTTTCCTTGCGGAATTAACGTGTTTTACATTCTGCGTTTAATCAGTCATGACAAGGTGATAATAACTTATTTTAATGGAATCACCAGGTTGTGCCATGCTTGTTTGCAGGGAACAAGCTAATATAGGGGCACCCATAGGATGTGTGAATAAATGGATGGGCGTATAGTAGGACGGATTTATGAATAGTTGAGTTAGTGGGTGGGTATATTTATATATGGGTGGCCAGTTTGATGGATGAATGGAAGGGGTGATGGAATATGAGTGCATATTGGGTGAATGCGCTGGTTAATTAGTTAATACTTAAGTTAGACCAGCGAATGGCCGAATGGTGGAGAGTTGGGTCGGTGTATGTGTGACCGGTTAGATAGATAAATGGATGAAACCTCGATGCCTTCTTGGTGAATGGGTGGATAATTGGTGGATACTCGGTAGCTAGAGTGATGGGTGGGTTAAGGGAGGAAAATCTGGTGGATAAACAGACGTACAGTATGTGAGTAGGTATATAACAGGTGACTGGAGGGAATGGTGGGTATACAGTGATCGAATGGTATAGGCTAGGATAACAGATGAATTCATGAATGAATAGTTGGATGAGTGGGTGGATGGGCAGACTGCTGGACTGGATGTTGCTAGCTGAATGTTGGACGGATAGAAACACTGAGTTATGGGTGGATAGATGGATTGGTGGACCTCTGGATGCATGTGTAAGATTTGCATAAATACTGCGTGGGTGGTGGATGGGTGGGTGCATGAATAGAACAGTGGATGTGGACGGATGGATGGGCTGGACGATGAATCATGGTTAATGGTTCGATACATGGGTGGCTGATGGATACCTGG
Organism: Lissotriton helveticus; assembly: GCF_964261635.1. NCBI lineage: Eukaryota > Metazoa > Chordata > Amphibia > Caudata > Salamandridae > Lissotriton > Lissotriton helveticus. Next base: position 1,614,731,444 of record NC_136057.1, read on the forward strand.
ATGGTGGACGGATGGTTCGATTGGGATGTGGAAAGGGTGTGTGTAATGGGGATGTAAAGGCAGGTGGATGCATAGATAAGCAGATTCGAGGATGGATATATATACATATATATATATATATATATATATATATATATATATATATATATATATATATATATATATATATATATATATATATATATATATATATATATGAGTTGGTGACATGGACGAGAGTGGATGGATGAATTTGTGCGTGGGTGGCTAGCTAAACTCGGATGGACGGGTAGAAGGGATGCCTGGGTGGGCAGTGGGCGGATTGGTCGAGTTGCATGTTTTAACAGAACTGTTTTATTTCCAACCTACAGGGGACGACTCTGTTGATGAAAGCCCCCCGGGCTCGAACTCCAAGAGGGCCCGCACAGCCTACACCAACGCCCAGCTGGTGGAGCTGGAGAAGGAGTTCCACTTCAACCGGTACCTCTGCCGCCCCCGCAGGGTGGAGATGGCCTCCCTGCTGAGCCTGTCCGAGCGGCAGATCAAGATCTGGTTCCAGAACCGCCGCATGAAGTACAAGAAGGACCACAAGGGCAAGGGAGGGGGCAGCCCCCCCGGCGGGCAGTCCCCCAGCAGGAGCCCCCCGCTCCACCCCTACCCCGGCCAGGGGGCCACGCTGGAGGAGGCGGGCTACGAGCTGCCCGTGGAGAACGCCTACAGCAGGACCCCGGGGGGCCTGTACGGGCTGGCAGCCTACTCCTTGCCCCTGTATGACAACAGCCCCGCCCACAAAAGGTACGGGTCCGAATCTGTCTCCCCGGATTATGAGCACTTCGCCGTGCAGGAGGACGGCACCTTCGGGGTCCCCAACCTGCAGGGCAGCCCCAGTTTTCTGGGTGGAAACTACTTGGACCCTGTGCCTGGTCCCCTCTACAGCCTCCCTCACCCCTCCTCAGTGGGGACGGACTACAGCTGCTCTGCCCAGGTGCCCAGCAAGCACCACCTGGGGCCCTGCGACCCCCACCCAACCTACACAGACCTCAACACACACCCTGTGCCTCAGGGGGCCTCCCAGGAGCCCCCAGTACTGACACATCTGTAGGTGGCCCAGGTCTTCCCACTGTGATGGAAGTCGCCATGTTTACGGTGGCCTTGACGGGACATTCTCGTGCATCCAATAACCACTCAGCAGTATTAACCGAACACCTTACCTCTATTTATCGATCGACATTATAAAGCTATGCATGAAACGTATTGCAAACCCCAGTGAAGTGTCTTATCTACCAAGAGTTCATGCACCTTTGCCTACATTATTCGGCAACTTAAGAAGTGATAACAGCTAAGAGGTGAAATCGCCCTCTTCTTAGAATGACGTTTTCAATCTGTGTAAAGCAGCAACCAAGACATATGCACGAATCTCTCGCATATACATCCCGATCTCTTTAAACTGTACTTTTTCTATGAACTCCCCCCTCCCCCGCCCACACCACCACACTCTGGCGCCACACTGCAACCCGGGATAATTTATTTTTGGTGGGCATCTCTCAGGACCTCATTGTAAAGCAGAAGTTATTTATTTATGATTGTAGTTTTTCAGCCGATTTCTGATCTGTGTATTTTAGAAAATGTAATTTTTTATGTTTATTTTCAAAAACTTATTTAAGTTCAATCGCCGATTTATTTCCAGTGGAAAAAAAAACAGAGTAGCATTTTTTATTTAAAAATGTTTTGCCTATGCTAACAATTCGGAAAAATATTTTAAATTTTACAGTTTCGTACAACAATAAAGGAGTCTTTGAAAAAATTAAAGGTGGCTTTTCTTTAAGAATAGCTTGTGGGGGGAGGGTGGCTCGGTCAGTGTGTTGTGTGTGTGGGGGGGGGGGGGGGCATTGGAGGTTGACTCGGAACAGCGTTCTGTTGTTCTGTAAAATCACTTTGCCAGCTTGTAGTGACTGGGGGCTGGCTTTCACCCGGCTCTCACCCCCATTAATCACCGAGACAGAGCGCACTTCACACGGCCCCTGCAGCCTTTTCCAGCTCGCTGTTAGTATGCAACACTGCAGCCGCCTAACTTCTGTACTATGTCTGTACAATGGCTTCTGCCTTGCTAAAAACTTCAGTTCCCTGGATATCAGGTCAGACTTTTATTTAAAGTACTTCGTGTCCTTTTGAAATAGGACATGTGCAAAAGTGTGTGTTAGTGTTGTGTGTGTGCGCCCGCGTTCGTTACATAGGTGTACTTTTTCAACTGAATGAGTGTCATATTTGTATATGTTTAGTTTGCTTCCCCCCTCCCACCCCCAAGAAAACGTCTATTTGGTTCTTAGACAAAGTAAAGCTTTGGAAGTGAATTGCTTTCGCCTGAACGTGGGCGTTATCTAAATACACGTTTTGTAAGAATCTTGACGGTGACATTTTATTTTTAAAAGGCACACGTTTAGCTCAATTTCAGGATTGAAATTTGACCTTTGTGTTCATTAGTCATATTCCTTCTTTTGAAAAAAGTTTCAGAAAACGCAGGTTCTGCAATCCACGTTCAGTTTAAACACGGTCATGCTCAGGAGATAATATACTTCAAAACATTCTAAAGATGTATGTATCCCAGCTGTTGGAATCGAAGACAGGTTTCCACGATAATTTTGAAGAACCTCAGAAGTACAAATTTAAAGTTTGGTCACTTATCCATGCATCAGAGACATTCTTTCTAGGAGGACTGCTGATAAACATTTAGTTATTTGCAGGAAAGGAACCTTTCAATTTTCTAGCACGAGTTAAAATAGTAATAAAACTCTCAGTGTTGTACAATTTGAAATTCTGCTGCATGAAATAATGAACTGAAATTGCGACTTCAAAGCACATGCCACAGAAAGATGAGCCTTTCCGCCTATTGCAAATTCAACAACAAAAAACTCTCAATATTTGTTCAACGTGCAGCTGGGTTTATGTCAGGAACTTTAAAGAAAAACATTTGATAAAAGATGTTTGAAACTATTCATGTGAACCAAAAAAATTAAATACTGCATTTTTTTTATTTTGAAGTTTACGGTTGGAAATGTAACTCTAGGATCTCGTCTTTAAAAAGTAACCATAACCTTATACCCAGTTTAAAATGAAAAGGTCTTAAAGTTAGTTGGTAAACAGTGTTAAAATGCAGTTAGGTGTCATATATTGTCTTTAACGGAACTAAACGTAGGTGGAAGAAACAAAAATACTAAACTTTTCTCGCGAGTCCCTGTTTACTCTAGGAAATATTTTTAATATGCGCGTTTAGTATCAATAGTACATATAAAAAAAATCCGCTTCATAAAATGTAATGGCAAAGAAAGCCCATTTGTTTAAACAATAACGCAGACAATTTTTTTTTTAATTTTTAAAAACTACAACATGGGTCTGGAAAGCCAAGATACCATTTCCATTCAGAGGGTCCCCTAAATGTCACGCCTTATGGACACAGGTTACTGTCACGAAATAGTACCCAGGTTCGAAATGAAAAACTAAACACAAATTCTTTCCTAAGTATTTTTTTTCCCGTTCAAAACGTTTGCAGTTCAAAATGTACGTCCACGAATTATTTCAAATGCATTTTGTAATTCTTAAAACACCTTTTCCATACAACACAGTTTAAACCAATTGGAAGAATACTTCAAAATGCACTTTGAAGAATGCGCCTATAAAACTGCATAAATCAAATATTTAGTTATTTCTTGAAAGTATGTTTATAAAACCGTATTTGCCCGTTGAAAAAAATACGACAAGCATGCAGTCTTTATGTGCTGTCTTTAAGATAAAACATGTAAATTGTATCTGAGCAAAATGTCTTTTATTCTGGCCATGTAACCTGGCAGTTCCAGAAAGTGTCGCTGAGCGAGATTGTTTCATATGCAGCATGACAATGTTGTCAAAAGTATTTTGACTTCGCCAGTATTGATTTCAAATAATGTAGGCAGAGAGGAGCAAATGGCGGCGTGCACTTTGCTGTCTAGGCAGCCTGGCATAAAAGCCCGCGCTTGCTGCATATTTAAAGTGCTCTCTCGTAAAAAGATTACATCTCCATTCCTGGAATTAGATAGCAAGCTCCCGGCTAACTCGATTTTACACGGTGAAGTGGCGGGGTCAAAGGGAGCCTGTGCGCCGGTGCTGGCTGAGAGGACAGACAATGAGGTGGGCTCCCCGAGCGGCCCACACATGGCAGAGGGCTGCCAAACACCCACGCACCCCTGGCTGCTGCTGACTTCCACAACGAGCAGGCCTCAAAATACACACAGCCTCCTAGAAACGGGCTTCCCACCCTTTAGTCTTAGTTTTATATGTTCCGTTGGTTTACCTACGTTTTCAGTTGCGCTGCAATGGGTTTTTGACACAGTAGGCCCCTTTTCCACCAAAACGCAAGGGTATACCATGGCCTTCATACATATTTTAGAGGTATATGTATTTTCGTTTACTTTTAGAATGGGTTTAAAAGTAAATGACTCAAAATCAAAAGACATCTCTTTGTGTATGTAGCAGCAAGGTTCACAAGGCTCAGAAGTAGCCCCACCCCCGCCCAAGGATTGGAAGAATATATACCTAGATATACAATGTATGTGCTAAAGGCGTGTATAGTAAATAACATGCATGCACACATGAGTGTATAATATATGAACATGATTGTGAGAAGGTAAAATGAAAATATTTTTGTCTGCATATATAAACATAGATAAGTACAATAGGAATGTGTATATATGTGTGCAAATGCGTGTGTCAAAAAACATACATGAGAATATCTACGAAGGAGAATGTATATTACAGTACATTATGATTGTGTGTGTGTGTGCACATATATAGAATATGGACATATATATCATTAGTGTTTACGTTTTTATGTACATGCCAAGTGTATGTATATAAGTGAATAAATAAAAAGTAACGTGCTTGACTGAAATTTAAAGAAACATAATTGAGGCACCGCTCTCGGAAAGATAATTGGGTGCAATGGAGAGGAAAAGCGACCGAGGTATGGACAGAGTGGAGGTTTTGCCATCCAACTTCAAGGGCAAGCGGGGGAAACAAAGGACGGCATGTGCACCAGATATCTCCATGAGGATTAACAGAAGCCACAATAGAAAAAAAACACTTTTTTCACATTCTACATCGAAACTCAAACTAACGCATTGGCCTTGTTGCGCAGTAAAAATGGGCTAGGGTTTATTATTTACTATTGGAAGGATTTCGATTATTACGCTGAAGGAGGACACTAGAGTCTCCCAAAACACCTTTCACCACAGTGCTCCACCCTCTGCAGCTTCTGTGGGGGTCTCTTTAGAAGTTGAATGCGCACAATGGAGGACGCAGCGCCATTTTGCTTGGTGGAATGATTCTGTGCATTATAGTGCTGAAGGAAGTGTGTATGAGAGTGAATCAAGAAACCAGGGCGCGAGCACAGATTCCCAGGTAGGCACAACACGCTCCCGGAGGCCTCTGGGTGTGCGCGCGCGTGCCCGTTGGACGCGCGGACGCGTCTTTTTCAGAGTTCGGCGGCCGCCATCTTGGAGTTCCTTGAGAGACGCCGCCTGCTCCAGCCGGAAGAAAGCATCTCCACGCGCGCCTCCTAATGCTGATTGACTAACCGTCAAAGCGCGAGCTGCCTCATTTACTAAAGCAGCAGTTAACACCCACGCAAGCTCTTTAAATAATTTTCCTTAGTATTAGTAAAAATTGGAAATAGAGACACGCTAGTTTCTCATAATATCCAGGGCGCTTAAGTGGTGGACACGTGAGTTTTTTAGTATCTGGAACATTCTTAAAAGTGAACGTCTTCGAACACTATATTGAGTTCTTTTTCTTACATGGTATTTAGTGTAGACCGTAGAAAATGCTTTCCAATGTGTGAACACATAAAAAGGTACGTTTATTTTGTGTGTCCTCCCTACGAATGCATAATTTGATTGTGCAAAACAGAGTGGCAGACTAATGCCAAAGGCGTATGTGCCAGCCTTTGGAACTAGCTAGGAGGTATATGACATAAGGTTACAATAGTTTTTGGGAGTTTACGGGATTTGCCCAGAATGTGTCATGCAACTAGTGCTCATGTAAGGCGCTCCAATGCCTTCGTGCTATATAAAAACTGCAAAAAAAGGAGTTATACGTGAAGAGAATGTGGGTGTGACTGCTGATATCATGTTGTGTTTCTCAAACATACTCACGATTTGAGCTGAGCCCGAATGGGAGGATGCAGGCGAGGCACAAAGGGTGCGGCCCAGCTGCTCACACTTGCCTGAAGATAGGGAAGCAGCTGGAATTTTAGAAAGAGCACCGAAGCAGGAGTACACAGGCTGGTTTTCTCAATGCCCAACAAATGATCTGGTCATTGAAGGACAGTAGTGTATACCTTAAACGAACACCTCGGGTTTTAGAGACTCGTGATTCACCATTGTTTTGGGAATCATAGAAAATGGCTATGTTAGGTCTTCCTTCGCCTATACTATATATGCCTTTTTATGTTGCACATAGTAACATCCATAAACCTATGTGTTTTTAGGTATAACTGTGCGTGCATCCTTTCCCAGTAGTAACTCATACCCAGATATATCCATTCACCTCTCCTTCCTTCCTAGGATGGAAGGAATCTGAGAATGTACACTTGTGGGGCAGAACCCAACATTTAAGACAGAATTAAGTGCAGGTACTGCGTCTATACTCCGCCTGAGGGATGTATGACGTTACAATGCACACTTTTACAACTCATACCTTTACAATGCATTTTTTACACCGCAACATCCATTACAACGCACACCATTACAACGCATACCATTACAACGAATTCTTAAAAAATACCTTTACAACGCATTCCACTACAACGCATACTACATTTACAACGCATACCATTACAACGCATTACATTACATTGCATATAAGGTAAGTGTTGGATAGTGTAGGGGTTAAAATTACTATTCTAACTCCAGGGGGTGCAACAGTAGGGAAAGTTTTGGATAGTGTAGGGGTTAAAATTACTATTCTAACTCCAGGGGGTGCAACAGTAGGGTAAGTGTTGGATGGTAAGTTTTGCGTTGTAATGGTATGCGTTGTAATGACTGCGTTGTAATGGTATGCGTTGTAGTGGTGTGCGTTGTAGTGTCATGCGTTGTAATGACTGCGTTGTAAATGTATGCGTTGTAATGGATGTTGCGTTGTAAAAGTTTCGTTGTAATGGTAGTGCGTTGTAAAAGTTGCGTTGTAAACGTTGTATACCCCGCCTGAGCGCCAATTCTTGCAGGAAAATATTTTGCTTAAGAAAGGTTGCCTTTAAATTCGAACAAAGTGAACAATATTTAGATCACCATCCTCTGTATTATTAAAACAGTTTACATGGTTCCTAGTTCTCCATTAGCCCACTATAGTGCATTCAAACCTCGGTTTCTTGTCGTTTTGGTTGTTTATGCAAATTCATACGATCAAGCAAACAGCATGCAATTTTATGATCGTGGGTGTGGATATGGTTAATAACATTTGGGAATGGTGTTGGTGTGCTCTTTCATTTTTTTAATCCGCATCAAAAAAGAATCCTTCAGAAGCACGCTGTACATTAAGTGTGCTGCGTTAAAGTTACACATCGTTTTAATGACCGAGATCAATGGGGTAGTTTACACTTTGGGATTGTTATGCATTCTGCTTTAGTAGAGGGATGAGCCACTCCCTACTCATTAAACAAGAAGGCTACCTGGACCCTTATACAATCAGCTATCTTCCCAAGCAATCAGCTATCTTCCCAAGCACGCCATGGTCAAGAGAAATTCGTTACACAGACTGCTCAGTGCAGAAATGGATCTGTGGGCCTGCCGAACACAGCTCGAGCACTTCTGGGTTTTGCGAGAAGATGCATACAGAGTTCCCCAAAAGTAAGTTCCTCCAATTTTTATTGGTTCATGTATCATGAGGCAAAACAAGATTTGAGAATGCAGTTTCACTTTTGGTCTAGGCATGCTAAGTGGGTACTATGTGCACTCGGTTCCTCTTCTAACTGGTTCCTACATCCTCGTCCCCCTGCTAGCGTTTTCCATTTTAAAAAGTAGAAAAAAGGGGGACCTAGTGGCAGATGTCGACATTTTAAAAAGACAATCTAAATATAACTGAGAAGTATGGCATCAACACAAAATCCTGAATGAGAAGCTATTGGATGTGTTGAGAAAATCCTCATAAAAAAGGAATGTTCCTCAAAATCATGGAAGGATCAACCCTTGGCATTTAGACCCCTCTTGAATGACTGCTAGGCACTGGTGACATGTTGTTAGACTGACTTTGATTTCCGTTGGGCATGTAGTATTTATCCTTAGTGTGCCTAGTGCTGTGGTAAAGCAGAACATCTCCTAAACACACAGCAGGCGCAGTGGCCTTTCCATTCTGCGCCCAGGAAGAGTCTTTTGAAAACCTTCTCTCTTTGGTGTAGGAATATGAAGTGCCCAAGATCACACAAGTAGTCAAGTGGGGGCTTAAAAATCATGTGTTCTGTTGTGGCGTGACAGTGGATGATGCAGCCACCAGACCTTGTCACCACTCTACAACATATCATATCATCAATCGGATAGTCCAGTTTAGGAAAATATTCCTGCAGTCTTTCTGCATATTTTCAGAACGTGTATTTTTAGTTATCTTTACTGAGTCATTTTTGAACTGTTGGACATTCTCCACCCAAAACATGTAGTACACTGCAGCATCATTACATATGAAATTAGGGTTCGAAATAGAGCTATAGTCTATGTTTCCCTTGATAGTTCTTCATTGAAAAGTATCTTAACCTGCTAAGGAACGTTCTCAATACCTTGATAGTTTTGAGAAGCGGCTGTGTTGAACCTTGTTTCAGATGTTAGAATTGCATATTTTTTAAAACCACGCAGAGGTTGATGGTGCTAGGAAGGGCTTTTGTAGAAACAAGCTTATGGTATAGTACTTTTTTTTATAAAGAAGTTTATGGTTGTTGGTGTTGGGCTGGAATTGTATTGAATCCAGTTTTGGCTGCTGCTTGATTTGGTGTGTCATATAGTTAAAAGGTTACTGGAAGGTCGCCTGCGCTGGGGAGTGGTTTTGTTAAAATCAGTGTAAGTTTGATGGTGCAGGGGTGGTATTTTGTAGAAACTAATTTTAGCTTCCTCATGTTCGGATATGACTTTTTGTGGAAAACAGTTTAGTGTTGTTGTTATTGGGATCGGACTTTATTTAAACTGATTGGGATGGTAGTTTATTGAAATCATTTTAAAGATTTTTCATAAAATACGTTTTTTCAACTGGGAAGGGATTTTATTAAAACCAGTTTATGCACGCTGCTATATTGGTGGTATAAGTTTTGTTGAAATCTGTCTGTTTCTGCTGGTTTTGACATGTGAATTTAATAAACCATCTTTAGGTAGCTTTTCTTGTGATTGTGTTGAAAACAAGTGTCATGCTGCTGGTGTTTTGATCGAGCTTTGTGCCACTTACAGGCTGCTGGTTTTGGGAAAGGCTTTTGTAGACTATGATTTTAAAAAAAAAGTTTTTGGTAGCATGATCTACGAGTTTAACCGCAGTCAGGAATGAGGTGTGTGGAGTAGTATTTCAGTATGATGCTGTGAGATATGTGTGAGGTCCTTACAAGGATTCATGACCGACAGTTCCTCAGGACTTCAATGAGCTATGCACAACCACAATTTCGAATACTTTCATTCAGATAGTTTAACACACAAAATATGACAGTTATATGACCAGAGCAGTTGCTTTCATATTTATAGGCTGCTAATAAGGCAAATTAACCGATTCTGTCCTTAAATCCTTGACCTTCTAAACTAGGTGCAAAAAACTCTCTTTTCACCAAAAAACCAAGCTGTCTAAAATCTTCTTTTTTGCTGCGACCCTCACCAAGCCTTCCTTACACAAACAAAAACACATACCTGCAAGAGAACAGCATGCAAATAAAAAGTTATATTTTCAACTTATGCCTACGTATTTCACAGATACTTAATATTATGTAGGAGTTGTGTAGTGAGACAGCCATTTACATTGAGTACAATGATTTGAAAAGGACAAAAGACTTAATCATTTCAAAAGCAGTGTTGCATGTGTGTGCGTGTGTGTGTGTGTGCAGTCAATCCACAACAAATGTTATTTTACGTGGATATTAAAAAAACAGTACTGCAGACAAAGAGTATATACTTCACTGCGAGTCGAGTCAATGTTGAAAAGGTAAAACAAATCTGCCACTGGCATCTTCTGGATTTAACATTGTTTTGCTGAGTCCTGGCTAAGCTAGTCAGGCAATAGGTTTTCAAATTCTTAGCCAATACAAAAATATCTTCCTGTATTTATGGCTTTGTCATTTCCTGTTAGAGAGGCAGGTCCTGCCTGGATGGCTCTAAACTGCTGTTCAACCCTCTAGAGCCTGTAAGGCTGGGTATTTCCGCGAGTATGTATTGGAGGTGCTACTTCCGGTGTTCGTATCTGACTGTCTTCTCCTATGTGTAGCTCTCAGCCACCCTCTCCATGGTGGTTACCACCTTCTCTGACTGTTGGCCTGATTAGGATCTTGGCGGACAGAGTTACTCCATCTCAAACGTGACGGATATCCCATCCGCTGTATTACAATTCCATTATAACTTATGGAACTTTAATATGGCGGATGAGTTATCTGTCTATTTTGTGGCGGAGTGTCCCATCTGCCAACCTCATGGTCAGGCCCTATGTCTGATAGTGCCTCACTCTGTGTCTGTCAGACATCGCTTCTGTGTTGTATGTGTGACAGTGACTCATCCTGTTTGTACACATGCATGTGCTTCCTCATGTATGTCTGTGTAATAGTGCCAGGTCCTGTGTATGTCTAACTGTCCTTCTGACTGTATAATAATATCTCAAAGTGTCTCTCCATGTGTGCGTAGCTGACAGTGCCTCATCTTTTGTACATCCAACAGTTACTTCTTCTGTGTACACCTGTATTGATGTGTGTGCATGTCTGTGCTTTTGAGGTGTGTCTCTAAGAGGGACTCCTCCTATGTGTGCTTTGTTTTTGCAGTACTTTTCATACAGGTTCAGCCACGAGCACTGCATTCGTCCAAAGTGAATCTTCCTCTTCCTTGTCACCTTGCATATGCAAATGTACATCGCCAAATATGTGTTTTCCATGCATCATAATGCACCACTTCCTGTTTGTATCTCCAGCTCTGTTTAAAGTGTATACATGTTACTGTTCCTTAATTATCGAGCCAACAACCCCGCACACGTTCTGAAACCGCGACCCAACTAAACGTGTCCGTTATTTAGTTACTTAGTACTCCCTTTGCTAAGTGCTAACCTCCTTAAAGTAAGATGCCCAGTTACTTTCCATAAGTAAAATTAAAGCTGACAAGATCTTTGCCACATGCGCAACTTAAAGGCACTTACACACATATAGATGCATATAGCATGCATGTGTATGTGCATATGTTCACACACACAAACACACACTTTAGTACATGGACAGACCACACACACAATAACCGTGCACACACCCACTTCTTGCACACATGCATACACTGCGCACAATAAAATAAACAGAACACAAACACGGATACACACTAAAACTTGAACATACACCTACACATGCACCCCAACCTGGGCACATATCTCACACACACCAATCATGTGAACAGACCAAGCACACCCAAAACGCAGACACACACACATATGCAAACACACAGCATATATACACTGACATGTATTCAGGCAGGACACAGGCTCTGATGAAAGTGACAGCTGGCCAGACTTCTCAATATCCTGGGTGATCCATACCATTCTCTTTCACCTCTGATGTCCACTTACTGATGATAAGCACTTACTTTAGGTAAGTTTCCCCCTCATCCATCACCGTTTTTAGGCCCCCATATTCCATAATCACTCACAGTTTTGCCTCGTTCCACTTCCTTTGCCACAGTTCTCCCTCAACCCTATGCCTGCATTTCCCATTCCATATTCGTCGTTTTTGCCCCGTATTCCTTGTGTACTTTGTTATTGGCTCAACCTTCGCTTTTGTGTATCCCCTCCTCTGTACTTCTCTTTCAACTCACCCAAGTTTTTTCTGTCCTGAACACCTGTACTTTGTGTTTCTGTGCCCACCTCAGGTTTTGTGTTCATAATCCGAATGCTTTTGTTTAATAACAGATTTTTTCTACCCTCCCTCGTATCTCATGCTTTGCAATTTCTACATTTCAAATGTTTGTGCCTGTTCACCCTTTGTGGTACGTTTCTTTATCCCCACGTCTTGTTTTTGTGTCCTCCCCATGCATTGTTTTTCACCCCATAGTTTTGTGAACCTTCTAATCCATTCTATATTTATCTCACCACCTCTAGTTTTTGAACCCCTATTATCTAGTGCTTCATTTTAATCCACGTCAGTTCTTTTGTACCACCCAACCCTTTCTAGGGTGCTCTTTTGTTGAGAGCATTCGAGTTAAAATAAAACCAACTTTATGCTGGGTACACCTCTGTTTGTGCTAGTTAGGTCTTTTCTGGATCCCATGTAATATGGGATCCAGAAAAACCCAGCCGATCTCTACCAACAGAAAGACCTGAAGAACCCCCCAGAAGAGCAGACCCACAAGGCCAGAAAACAAGCTGCATTTGTCCTCTCCTCATTTGAAAGGGCTGATAAAGTACTACACACAGTTAATTATGCGCTACAATATACTATAATTGTTATTATCTACATAGCTAGAAGGCCTAAATGTAACGATATAATTCTAACTAACAAAGCCCGCTGCTCCTTTGCCTACTCATCTCTACTAGCAGATAGTGCAGGAAAGAAGGCCGCTAAATCACGTCCCTCACAATTACAAATGAAAACCCTCCAAAACACATATCTCTTGTAGAGACTGGCTGATGCTCTATTTACTTGACAATACCATCGATATTGACCTAAAATAAACTTTGTACTTCCATGTAAATCAGATCTTTATGTACCTGGCATAAGCTTTCCAGAAACTGAGGCACTCTCTATTTGCTTGTAAAATGTAAACATATTTTTCTGTGTTTTGCACCTGGTTGTATTCAGTAGCAGTATTTCAACAAGACATGCTTTCCAGAAACTGAGTAAAAGTCTACTTTCCAGCAAATCACACGTGGATGTTCCTTACAGTTAGTTCAGTTTTCGTCCCAGGAACTATCCTCCGTAGATATTACTTCTTGGATGGACCTTGCCAATTCCTCATAGGAAACAGAGTAAGCCTCCATCTTCCTTGGGAATCTCTAACGGTTGGACATTTTAAAAAGGGGTGGCTCCTCCTCTAAGGCAGAGGAGCGTCGCCCACTGCTTTTCAGAAGTTCCAGAAAAGGAAAATTAAAATAATAACACAATTTAATTACCATTTTATGTCCTGGCCCTACACCAAAAGAGCACATATGACAAATACTCTGGCACCATAAAGTGCACAACCCAACTAGCGAACTATTGCTGACTTCGCAATGTATGTCCTCTCTAAAACCTAAATATCAAAGCTAGATACAGTTACATTTCTCCCTACCCAAACCAACACATTATATATAATACTGCCATCTTCATGTGCACAACAATGCACCAAAGCCATTTACTTTCGCTAAGCGTTGTAACTTCAATTATACATCCATTCTTTCACAAACCTGCTTATCATAAACATTCAAAATGTTATAGCTTAAGCCCCCATAGATAAACAACATTGCATTAAAGGTGTGCATTTGTCTAATGATTCATCTCAACAAAACAGACTAATCAGGCTATACAATTAATAATGTTGTGCTCCAGAAAAATAAAATACATTTGAAAGTACTCTGGCACACACACAAAAAACGCACATCCATGCACATTATTTACCATTAAGATCTCTGATTCTATCAGGCGAATAGTATGTCACTTATTAACCAGTAAAAACCATAACTCAACTGCAATTGGTAGACTGGTTTCTTTAATCTAACAGAATGAGAATAGACCACTTTGACTTATGTCAAGGAGAATCCCAGTACTATAAAGGGCACCAAAAATGCAACAGCACACATATAGAATAAGTACACTATACTTATGCTGGTAGCATAGCATGTTAGGTTATGACATGACATAGCATGCACAGAGCCACCCATGCAAACATTCAAATAGACCCACAAAGCATAGCACCTATGTATAAACACTCACATGAGCACAGCTCCCAAACACAGACCCCACACATGCTTCACATCACACACAATACCAATAAACGAGTATCAGAGTTTTCATAAATTCACAGGAACGCAGGCAAGTATGAGGGTTACATTTATTGTCCGTAAATGCACCTCAGCATTTTAATAGAGCTTCACAGGCAGAGGAACATCCTAACTAACAAGGAGTGGGAAAAAAGATGGAAGGTACTACAACATCTCAAGGTACAACGCAAGTGCCTATTGAATGTGTACGCACACTCACCACCCAAAGCAACAGTTACACACACCAAACCCGCAGTACGCATATAGACATCTCAGTCTTCTGATTCGGTAAATCAGAGGGTTTGCGAATGATAAAATCCTTTGTCAAATATTTTATGCCCATTCTACAATCCCGAAAAGCTTTTCCAAATCAATAAATGGATTTAGAAAACCATTACAGATCAGTATTAGGACGGGGCATCTTTTAGGTTTTATTTTTTCCATATACCAACTTCTAATGGTCTGTATCACTGTTTTGTCACTGAATTCAGGAAAGGTTAATATTTTACAGACACTTCAAAGGAGGTGGTATTGCATTTGCAATCAGAGAGTGGCCCATAAGGTAAGATATTCCTTTTGCGAGCGGCCTCCAGACATGTGCCGAAAACAAAGCAGGGTTCATGAGGAATTTTCACCAACCTCTGCATTTTAGACAAACTGCACATAAGCAGCACTTTCATTGAGTGTTTATTTAGCTAAAAAGTCCTGCTGTCTAAGCAAGGGTCTGCAGAGTCTAGTGTTCAATTCGGCATGTTTTTTTTGCAAGTGCCAGTTGGTGAGGAAATGTGAGGTGTTGTTATTTTGTAAATTAACTTTAAAATTGTTCTCATTGCCAGTTAAAAACGGGATGAATGTTTTCTATGTATAGCCAGACAACAGAAAAGGACATTGAAAGTCCTGTTTTAACATAAAAACTCACATGCAAAAAATGCCACAAACTACTTATCTGCATAATTTCAGTATTTGGGGAAAATACAGGAAGTGTGTGAGAGAATACCTTAACACACCCCAATTAAACCGGTTTTATCAAGCACACCGTGCTTTCTATAAATACCTTCATTACTTCTCCGCAGCAACCCTTTTGCACCAAACTCTCAATGTTAAAGTGCAGGAGTAGATCAACAAAGGTGTCGTGTAATGCATCAACCAAACTTGCTGTCTGTTGCTTGGGAGGGAAAGGGCAGGGCAGCGCTATAGCTATTAAATTATGGCACTGTCCGTCTCTTCTCCTAGCTTTGCTGTACAATCAGGCTGCCTAGCGTAATGCACACGCCTTACCAACACAATGCAAAAGTGTCGCACAATCTGTAGCATTGGTTTCTTGCTGGAAGGGTATCCTTCCAGTACAAAATGCTATACCTAGATAAACTTTCAAACTGTTCCCACTTTGGATGTGTACTGTACACTCCAGCAAAAATAAAAAGTCCGAAAGGTTAGAGAAATAAAACATTTCTCCTTTTGCCTCAAACAGGCATTAGTTTTGGTGCAAAGCCCTATCTATAAATGTTAGAAGCTAGGGATCAGTGTCAAAAACCATGGGTGAGCACATAGGTACGCCGTGTATCACCCATGGTACGCTCACTTGATGCAGAGCAATGCAGAGCAGTTCTACCACTAATTGCATTACTTTAGGGTTCTTCCCACCACAAATAGCGATTTGTGCTGTAAAGTAAATCCCAAATAAATCTTTGCATTGGTTTGTGCGACTTTTGTGATGCAAAACCAACTCAAAATATTACTAATTCAGCCCCAGATGTTTACCGGACTTTCAAACACACCCATCCAGCCATCCCTAAGATTCTGCACCACATTGTACTTGGCTTCCAAGTCAACTCCGGTCTTAATGAAGTCAGTAAACTACCTGAACACCAACCAGTTTAATTGCATCTATACAGTTCAACACAAGACAGGAAGGCTGTCAGCGGGGTCAATGAAAGCGATCTTGTTTGCACGCAGCAGAATCAGGCTCCTTATCCCTGATGTTGTCAATTTACCACTGACCAACCCTGCACTCATATTCCCCAGCAGCAAATTTCTCAGTCAAAAGAATCCAACCAGACATACTCTAAGCTAGCCAACTCAAAGAAGGGACTTGCACTCTGGGGAGGGTAACGTACCCCTAAACTTTAAATCAGCTCCCTGATATATGCTTGATCTCTGCCTCCTCTCTGCTTTCTCCGAGTATTTGGGAATGTATGTATGTGAAATCGTGGAATTAGCTACAAACCACAGGGGAGGGCATCACAAATAAGTTAAGGATGAATATGTCTCTTTACTCTGCACACGTTTACAACGTGTGCCATTACCCCACATTTTTTACTGTGCAAAATCTTTTACATCGCAGGGCTTTACAATCTGTACTATTACAACGCCGTATCCATTACAACGCAATTTACTATTCTAACTCCGTGGAATGCGTTGTAATGGGGAATGCATTGTAATGGTTTGCGGTGTAAAGCCCTGCGTTGTAAAAGTTTTTGCGGAGTAAAAAAGTGGGGTATTGGTCTGTGTTGGTAAGTAGTCGTTGTAAAGGATGTTTACCGTTAAGGATATAGGCTTAATCATACAGTATAGAGAAAGGATCTGGAAAGAAAGAAAGGGTTGTAGAAGAGAGTCAGGTGGGAAAGGTAGTGAAAAAGGGGGTTTTATATAGGCACCCAATGCCAAGGTTTTGCTTGAAAGGAGACTACAGTTCCTTGAAAGTACTGGGATCACCATACAAATTGCAGATACATCAGCGCTTTTCCTCCATAGGCTACATCTTGGTTCACGGAGCAGAATTAATGTTACATAATGAAATAATGTATTTCCAGCCACCATCACTGTTTGATTGCATCATCCTGATGCCACATTATTATGACACAAGTTGTAGTGGTGTCACACTTAGGATATGACTTAATTGATAAGTGAAGGAACAGAGAGCAGCATTCAAGGCAGGAGTAAAACATGTCCTTATTTCACACTGTTCAATATCAAGTTTATAGAAAGAGGCTTCCAGATACCTAGCTAAAAAAGCTAAGTTACATTTCGGCAAAGCTAGAATAAAATAAAATAGCCTGAATTAAATAAAAACAAATTGCAGGGAGAAGATAGATTTTAAATCACGGACTCCATTTGCTAATTTTTTTAATCCTTCTTACCTTTCTTCTTCATCCTATTATTTCTGATTATATTCCATTTTATTTTTTAAAATGTTATTTGAAAAGTTTTATATAGCGCGAACTAGACCCATGCGGGTATCAGAGCGATTTACACGATGAGGAAAATAATGATCAATAAAACATTTAAACCTGGTAAAGGTACGTACAGTGTAGCAGATAACAACTGACAAAACGGAGGAGAGAGTTGAGGATCTAAACCAGGAATCTGTTCATTAGTATGAGTTAGACTTTTTTCTTGAAGGAGATACTGGAGGGAGTCAGTCTTATATCAGGGGAGAGCATTCCAAATTCTGGGAGCAAGGCCCGAGAATGATCTGTTATAGGTTTGTTTCTTGTTGAAACGTTGTGGCTTAAGTAGGGGGGTGGAAGCACTTCTGGTGGATCTAGCGCCTCCTGATAGCTCAAGTTTCCTGGCGAGATAGGTTTGGGTGTTGAAATGTAGAGCTTTATGTGTCATGCATGCAATTTCTAGTTGTATTCTTGGTTCGTAGGGGAGCCAGTTGAGGGATTTAAAGTCCGGGAGATATGAGTGTACTGTTTTGACCCCGTGATGAGCCTTGCCGCCGAGTTGAGTGAAGCCCTTAAGGGGGCTGTTGTGGCCCTAGGTAGACCAATGAGTAGCGTTTCGATAATTGAATCTGGGGATTACTAGTGCTTGCACTGCCAGTTTGTAGTCTGTTTCAGGGAGGGTAGGTTTTAGTTTATATAGTATACTCAGTTGTAAGTTTACACCTTTGGTGGTGGCACTGATGTGTTCCTGCATATTAAGATTTTTATCCAGGGTTATACCTAGTGATTTGGCTGATTAAACGATTTGTGGTGTGCAATTGAAAGCTGTTAAATGCTTCAACCAATCATTTCTTGAGTGTATCTGATTAAGAGGGGCGATTAGGTGGAATTCCGTTTTTTGAGTGTTGAGTTTGAGATGGTTGCATGCTAACCAATTTTGAGTGTTTTGAAGCGTTTTCTGTTATTATTTTGAAAATGTCAAGCCTTGCAAGGAATTTTAGGCAGATACCCTTTGGTCTGTATTTCTCGTCTCATGGTAAAAGTGGCACAGTAATGCTACACACTATAAAGGGAGATTACAGTGGACTGCAAGTTAACCCATATAGGCTCCATTTAAAACGGGGAATAACATTAAAAGATTGCTGCTACCAAACCAATTTCCAAATTCTATTCTGCAATTCTAAAACTTTTTCTCCTGAATAATTTTTCCACAAAAATACAATGGAGTATTTCTGCATGGCTAGGAATACTGTGTTTATGCCCAACTCTGTATTATAAGCTCACTCGTGATGAGGACCTTCGGGTGCCATGCAGCCTTGAATTGAAAACTACATTGTTTTCCCATCGCCACATAATTAGCAGTCACACAATACTTCCCCATTGTAAGTGCTATTAATATTAATGTGAATTAATGGCATTATTGCCTCAATAAAAATAATGCCTTCAGGGCGTTTTTTTCAACTGTTCGTCACACAGCACACATGCAGGGCAAAACAAACGTTTCAACGTAGAGACTTAGGGGCATATTATCAAGGGATTTATCTCTGCTTTTTGGCTTTAAAAGCCAAGAAAGCAGAGATAAAATTATCTCCCTATCAGCAACAGGGTGCTAACACGCAAATTCGCATGTTAGCACCCTTTTTCTCTACTCTTCCCCTTGCATCTCTAATAAGATGCAAAGGGGGCGTTCCAGAGAAAAATAATAGGAGAAATTACTCCTATTATCAAGGATTTCGCTAACCCTGTTAGTGATAAAAAAGCAGCGCTAACCGCGGTTAGCACTGCTTTTTTTACACCTGGTATTTTCCTGACTTAGCCATGATATCCTATGGAAGGTGGATATCATGGCTAAGTTTGTGAGCCCCTATCATCAAGCTAACGCCAAACTTCGAGAGATTATCGTTGGTTTTCCAGCAATAATCTCTCATTTGGCAGTTAGCGCGAGGATTTTTATCACTTCTGAGATAAACCTTGCTAATAGCAAGTTATCGCTGCGATAATTTCCGGCGATGCTTAGCGTTAAAAAATTCGTTGCTAAGCATCGTTAGCGATAAATATCGCTAATCGTTGGTAACATGGCCCTTAAAGTGTTACTTTAGGTCTGAAATCAATACCAAATGTTTACAGCTACCACAAACCGAAGCAAATACAACACAGTATCTTTTGTGTGAACTGGTGTAATACTGGTTACAGTTTACTTTCTCATATCTCTTTTAGTTCCCGTGGCAGAGGGGGCCATTACTGATTTTTTTACCCCCCAGTGTGCTTGTCTAGATGTAAAACTAAATATCTTGAGCATTCTTTTGTAATTATTAGGAGATAAGAAGAACAAACATCTACTTTTATTTGAAGGGGAAATTTTACTCATTTTGCAAAAAATATGCTTCCTTTAGCAAACAATTTTACTAGTAAACATTATTGTGATTTTTAAGGAGCGAGAAAAGAAATAGCAGAGAAGAGGTGTTGTTTCACAGAAATGGTGCCAACGTATGAATTCTTTTGCATATTTCTCAGGAATTACATCATTTTCTAAATTATGAATTTGACTGATAAAAAACGCAAACCATTCTGCCTTCTGCCCTGCGGCGGCTCCTCCTCGATTGCGGAGGAGCCTTGCCCCCATTGCCAGCTGCCTCAAAATGGTAGGAAAGGAAAAATAAAACTATAATAATAAACACATTTTATTATCGTTTTATTTTTCCTTTCTTACCGAGTCTTTGGGGGCGGGGCCATGGGGTTGGCAGGCTGCAGGAGGAGTGGTAAGTGCCCTGTGATCAGTGCGCATGACGGTTTGTCTGACTGTCTCGGGACAACCAAACCGCCAATCGAGCTGCATTGCTGGGTTGGAGACAGCAGGCATAGGCTCCCAGTCTCACTGTGGGTGGAAATTCAGAGCGCTCAGGCCAATCCTGACTCTGCTTCCAGCAGTATGAGAGCAGCATTAGGATTGGCTGCAGTGGAGTCTGGGAGACTGTGCCTACAGAAGAGCACGATACAGACGCCTGCAGGTAAGTTCTTTTAAAAAGAAAAAATATATATTTCGTCATTTGTCATCTGTTGTCCTCCGACCCCTCCCCCCCACCCCCCACTCTTCGAAAACACCAGCCACTACTGCTTCAGCCTCAATGTTAACAAAACTGTGTTATTGAATCATATTCAAGATAACATGATTTAAACTACATGGAGTACTACTATTTTATTATATAAGTATTGAAAAGCAAGGTATATCAGATGGCAACAATGGATGTTGTATGGCGTCTGAATGAATGTGGCAAGTATAATGATATAAAATAAAATAAAAATAAAGCACAAACTTAACAAATGGGCAATCTAGTTTTCAAATTTGGGACTCCTTATTAAAAAAGGCCCCTTGGCCTGTCCTGAAAAAGTCACCTCTTGCGGTATACCTTTTTTATTTTTAGATTTTTAGGGAGCACTGCTACACTCTGATTTCGAGGAACGCCAATGATTGAAGTGTCCTGCGCATAGGACTAAAGGCAATTCTTAATTTGTAAGTAAAAAAGTACATAATTACGTGCATTGAGACCGAAAACCTCCGAGGAGCCAAACGCCAGAGCTGCAGGCTTTTCCAAATACCGAGGCTGCTTTAGTATTGATTACAACTCCTGCCTCTTTCTGCCACCGCTGCACACTTCCCTTCTCACCTATGTCTTGCTCTGGACCACAATTTGATGATGGAAAACAAATGCTGGGGGCAAAGGGGGACAACAAAGAGTGCCGGTGACCACTACATGTAACCAGGGGATACATGAAGCATTGGGAAGGGAAAGAAAACATTCCCATGATGAACACGCGAATAAAAACACATTGATTTTCAAGAATAAAATACCCACCACACACAGACCACTACTGCACATTGCCGCAAGTGTTCCCGTATCCTCGCACTTCTCCATAGGTTTGCGGGTTATCGGTTCATGGAAGCTTGTGAGTTCTACGGTGACCCCATTGCTATCAGCGCATCTCCGGCCGCACAGGTCTGTCAGCACAGCGCCTGCTCACGCCCATGGGAATGTGTATAGGTGGCAGGAAGGAAAACACCTCCAAGGCCTGCCAAGGCGGAGGGAGCAGAGAGGCCTGGAGGCAAAGCAAAGAAAGAGAAGGAAACCAGCGTTTAATGAAGGGGTGGGATCCTTCAGAGTTCACAACTCAAACTGAAGGCACAAAAAGCTGTGGACAGACAGACACACATCTCCATTCAAACCCCGCTGTTTGCTTTCAGCTGCGTTTAAGCAAACTCACGAGAAAGTCCAGACCACCATGGCCTAGCAAAACTAGCCAACTATGGATCTGCCATCATCTTAATGTGTTTTTGTTTTTTAATCACAAAAACAATTTCTGAAAGAAGTAGTGTTTCTGTCCCCTGGTATGCTGTGAACCACTAACACCAATAATGTGAAGCGATTTGCAAAATGTTGAAAACACATGAAAAAGGACAAAAAAATGGTAGCATGTTTCATAGTGGGTTTTACACAAGCACATATTTGTATTCAGACACACCTCCCTTTGGCCACCCAAACCTCCTACATGGTTCGCGCACGCCACCCCATGTCTTGCAGCCATTTCATTCATAGACGTACACTTAAGGCCATATTACAATGTTGGTCGTAGTTGCCTCTGACCGACACCGTTTCTGTGTGAGAACCAACGACCATAGGTTGGCGGAACCGCCCAGCCTATTACAGTGGGAAGGCACATGGTGCAGTCGCAAACTCCCATTTCTCAATGGGAGCTTATGCGGCGGGCGTAAACCGCTCGCAGCACAATGTTCTATTGAGAAATGGGAGTTTGTGGAAATCAGCGCCCAGTGTGGCAGGCACCTAAGGGTTTGCAGGGATTTTCAGGGGGGCACTATAGGTGCCCACAACCATAGCCGCAGAGGGATGGGGGCTTGCTTGGGGCCCACAAAGTCGCTTTCTGACAGCCTTTCAATATTGGAAAGGCCGACATGGCAAGGCTGTCGGAAACCAACATCATAATCCAGACAGCAGAAACGCTGTCATTAAGGGATTATGGTAGGTGTCCGACTGGACGATGGGCTCCTTGAGCCCATTGGTACACAGTCAGATCGACCAGCCAGTTTATATTCCGACCACCGACACTGAAATTCGGCGGTCGGACTGTAAACCTATGGTGAGGGTCTGTAAACCTCCGATGAGCGGTCAGAGGCTTAAAGACCAACATCGCAATGAGGCCCTAAATGTTGTACTGTGTGTTCTATTACCTGACCTGCAAGACAAGGGGGGACGTAGAAATACTATTTTAAAAAGTATGTTTTGTAGTGCAGTTATACACACTTTTGTTAATTAATTTATTACATGTTTAACATTGTGCAATTCACAATGAACTACAGAACACCAGTCCATAATAAAAATAAACCCAAATATGTACAGGAAGGCATTCAAGACTGGACAATTCAATATGTTATGCTGTTTAATACTTATAAAGCTTGACAACCGCCCCTAAAATCCACACTTCAGTACCATGAACCCGGAGAAAAGTCAGGTCTTAAGATACTTTCAAAAAAGCTTTCATTTTCTTTTTGTTTCAAAGTAAGGGGAATCTGATTCCTGGCCTTAGCAGGAAGCACTGATACCTCCCTCTCTCCTCTAGTCTTAACCTGATCCTGGGGCTGCTAGAAGTTTTGCATTGGCCGATCCTAAAATTCTGGTAGGGGGATAAAATGTGAATCAGTCTCAGATTACATAATAATACAATTAACAAAGGCAAAAGGAAGACAACAAAAAACAGTTTACATACAGAATGGGGGACTTGACTGGGAGCTAGCAAAGGTTATCATAATTGTTCTCGTGGGTTACAGTGGTACCAAAGAACAGGTAACCCAAGCAAACAATTGCCCTGATTTACAAAAAATTGGTCAGCGCTATGTGAAATTCTATAACGAAAATAATTGTGCAGAATCGTTTTACAAGGATTCAGCGCCAATGTTGCCATTAGTCACCTTCACTATAATAAAAAATTGCATTTTTGTACTAGAGTAGGTGCCATTCACTTAACAAATAAAAGTGCGAGGGGTCTCACGTGAAAGCTGCACTCGAGACATACAACCGTCTATTCAAATATGTACCCATAGGCAACCGTCCATGTGTAACCTGCTTAAAATGTCTAACTTTCTGGAAATCACACTATATTCCACTTAGCTATTGTTTATGCCTGGTTTCATTTGGTTCTAAGATTCTATGCCAAGTCAGGTCATGCCATTTTAGTAGATAATAGGTTTATGTGGAATCTTAATGTTGTTAGGACAGCTAATCCCTCATTAAACCCACATTGCATAGACAAGCAGGGATTTGGTGCTATGCAGTGTAAATGTATTTAGCGTTGTGCTCCTGTTCTAGGTGCAGAAATTCCGCTTGTGCACTTAAGTTGATAGCACAGGGCACCCTATATCTTGTCTGCTTCAGTGTAAAAGCATGACTCCTCTGTGGTACGCCTGTGTCCAGATTACTTATAAAGAGCATATATACCTGAATTTGGCTTTGGGGTGATATAATGAATATGTGTTGTAATCACTTTCTACGCTGGATGTCCTTGTACACTCTCTTACTAAGTGATTACTTCGTAGATATACCTCTTAATTGTGGGTAAATGGCACAGAGCATCCTTTAATCTAGCCAAATGCAAGTGAGGAACCACAGACTGGTGAAGTGTAGGGAATCAACATTTTGTTTAAAAAAATAACATGATTTATTTTAGTTGAATCTGGCCCCATTTTAGCCTGTATTGAGAGAACCAGGGTAAATCCAGGTGTAATGCAGTAATTTTGTGACCACAGTTGGAGGAGGGAGCTTTACCCCTGTAGTTTTGATTGTTCAGTCCAAGGAGGCTCACTGCGAGTGGTTTGGTAATGGTTGTGGTATTCACCACCTACCCATGCCCCAAAGGTTACTGATACTAGGGGGCATTAGTAACTCGGGATGCGAGAGGGAAGGCCTTGTCACTGCATTGCTCTAAATCGGGCGTAATCCCAAAGTACTTTCAAACGGCTGTTTTGCAGGAGGCCCAACACCTGCAGACCTGTGAGGACATATCCCAAGATGTCTGCCATTCATTGCTAACATGCTGGACAAAAAAGTCTCTGGCTATTAAACATCTTTGAGATGTCTTCACCTAAGGTCGAGTGAAGTGACACAGCCTTTACACGTTAGCAATAGCATTGGTATGAAATCAATGAAGCTGAAAAGCTGGTATGGGTTTTTAAAAACGTCCATATCGATGTATATATTCCAATGTGGAAACGCATAATAAAATGTAACAATGCCACTTTATTAACGCCACAATGTTAGCCCTTTATTTAAAGTGATCATTTGTTGAAGTGAGAGTGCTGGCCAACTGGTGCTCTGTGTCTGAGGCCGCAGACTTATTGTGATACTGTGAAGGTCGGATAATATCACAGTGGTGGCTCCTCCGCTAAGGCGAAGTGTCGTCACCCTACTGCTTTTAAGCAGTTTAAGTAAAGGAAACACAAAATAATAACTATAAGTTATTATCATTTTATTTTTTTCCTTGTTGCAGCAGTTCTGCGGGCGAGACTGGGAGGGGCTTCTCTGCTGACAGAGCAGGGGAGGGGAGGAGTGGCTTGCCCTCCCTAAAGTGCTAATAAACGTGATGGCCGGCCCTCTGTGACCGGCCAAACATTCATGCGCACTTTGCATGTTTTCCATGCAGGCTGCATTACAGGCTGCATGGAGAACATCCCCAGTCTGCCAATCTCTGCTGAGCACCAAACCACGGCGCTCAGACCAATCACTACGCTGCATTGCAACGTTGTGATTGGCAATCGGGAGGCTGGGAGCCGGGTGCATTCTGCTTCCTGCCTTGGAAGCGGGGAAGAGGACCGAGAGGAGACAGCGGTGATGGCGGGTGGCAGACAGGTTAGAGCGTATTTTATTTTTATTTAAATCCCTCCTCCCCACCGCCTTTAAGTACCAGCCGCCACTGCAATAACAACTTGTTAAGGAACCTTGGACATTGGCAATATGTTCTAATAAGCATCATGGAAACATGAACTATCATCTTATTGCGACATCATGGAAACCAGCACAATTTGCTTGGTGGGGGCACCACGTACACCAGTAATATATGTTGATTGGTAGACAATGGAATTTGCTTGTTCAGGCTCTACTGATAATGCCAGTTTATGTTTTTTTGCAAGTTGTTGAAATTAGCTGTAATTGTAATGCGGCAGTGTAGAGGAATCTTTTATAGCGTTGAGTAAAATTAATGACTTCATTTACTTTAAATTCACTATCTATCATAAATGTTTGAGAGTTTCTTTTGTGAGAAACCCTACACCCTTCTGTAATAGGCCTTTCAGTTCTATCATGTTTTATCTAAGGTTACAGATACACTGTTTTTAAGAATAAACTATTTACTGTCATTTTTTAGAAACTTCGTTTGAGAGATTTTCCAATTTCATTGCGATATGGCCAGAGTTTGCAGGTGAGGTACTAGAGGGCCGGAATGAAGTTTATGGGCAATATCTCCACTGCAAAATCCAGCCATTACGAGTCCCACCCCCGAATTATGGAAGAACTGCTCACACCTGGATTTAGTGGGTACTTTTCCAGTGAGAAAAATGCTGACATTTCCCACTTGCTCTTAGTAGGTGGAAAATGTCTGCGGGACTGCTGATGGGGTTGTGAAATAGGGCAGGTGTGACGGGCACCCTTGTGCCTGTCCGGGGGTGTATTAACTGCTCCCCTTGGACCAAATCAGGCAGGACTATGGAATGTTGCATGCTGCAGCCTCTCTGAGATGCCAGGTGTCACTGGCAGTGGCAGCTGGTGACATTTGAAAGTGGTGAGATGTAAAAGTTCGGGATGAGTGTACGTAGCATGCGAGCCTGACGGTCATAAGGAGGATTCGGGGACATTTTTGAAAAAGGAGTGGGCAAATTGTGCATTTTAAAGCAAATTTGAAAAAGCAAGAAGGTTAATAAGGCAATTGTGAAAGGGTAGTTATGACATCAATAAAGAGACTAGTTGTAATAACTCTGAAACCTGGAGAACTACTTCTAATCTTGGGTTCAGCACAAAAAAAGTAATTGTGGCAATTCAAATTTTGATTATGTAAAAATGTATTAAGGGTGTGCCAATTAATATTGACCTATATAGTAAAACAGCAGAATCTGGGGGTAAATGCCTGGTTGAGATTTCAGAACATGGCGGGGTTACAGCATCTAGAGCTCTTTTGCAAATATTTGAAACAACTTGTCAACTTGCAATATCTTTGTTCTTAATAAATATTTCATTGTGTATGGACAGGGGAACAGCAATCAGGTCATATGTTTGGTAAAGTGTGCTACAAGTGAACTAAAACAATCAACCAACCAATAAAATCCAGTTAATTTCTACTTTACTCTCTCCATTTTTGGGGGGTGTTTAGTATATCATGCAACAAGATAAAGTCACCCATGTCACTGCAAACAAACCCTTCTGCAGGTGACATGGACTCATTCTTTCAAGCCAATGTGGGAGGCATGAGAAATTTTAGGCTCAGAGAGAGGGCCACGTGGGGGAAGAGGCGGCTCTATAATTTCTAAGAGGTTGAAAAAATATAAAGATTCAGAGGTGTGACAGGAGCCTCGAAGGAGTGAGAGACGAGTGCCAGAGCATTCTGGAATTATTTTGAATAATGGAATTTAATGTTCGAGGCATATGGGCTGCAGATGGTACATTTATGAATAGATCGCCATCTGGTGTTGGGCTCGGATGATTGCACTTTGTTTTTCTTCTGGAGAAGTCTTTGTCGTCATAGGTGACTCCTCCTCTCGGTGTTAGTGCGCATGGGCATCGGCTCCATCCTTAGATTGTTTTTTTAGGCCATCGGGTTCGGATGAGGATCGAAGCGCTCCGGACCGACTTCAACAAAGAAGGTTATAACCGGCGCGTATTCCTTTCCAAATCGACGGTATCGTTATCGAACGCGACTTCACTCCATACCGACGCGATTCGAAGGACGACGACTACGAGAAACTCGACGTAGTCCAGCCCGGGGTCCATGGAAAGGACTCCATTCAAAAAATGTCCAACGTGTGGTGCTAAGTTCCCACACAAGGACCTACACGAAGTGTGCAACCTCTGCTTGTCCCCTGAACACGAATCCAGGGACTGTGAGGCCTGTGCAGCGTTCTCGTCAAAGTCGACGATTAGAAACCGTCGAGCCCGAAGACACGAGGTATCGAGAATGCAGTCACAAGCAATCCCGGAGCTGTTCGAGGACCAGCAACCAGAAGAGGAGGAAGAAGAGGCCGACGAGGCGGGGTCAGAAGCGGACGAGTCCGACGTCGAGGAATTCGACGTCCAACAAACCGTGAGTGACGACGTCCCTTTACCGAAAAACAGACCCCGCACGGTGTCGACCCCGCCCTCGAGCCCGGTCAGACAACCGAAAAAAGTTTCCAACGCCCCGCCTTCGAGCCCGGCAACGAAACAGAAACCGAAACACTCGGTCCCCCATCATAGTGGTTCCGGTTCCGATAAACCAACCACATCGACACCGAAGCACCAAGTCAAGGAAAGCTCGAAGTCGAAACAGTCCATGTCGACACCGAAGCACGCTTCGGCGCCGAAAACACCCTCGACACCGGGGACATCTTCGATACCGAAGAAGTCGGATCCGAACAAAACTTCGGCACCGAAAATACAAATGGACATTTCAAAGAAAAGACACCTTTCGGAACCGAAAACTGCGGTACCGACACAGGAACACGGAACGGATCCTAAACAAAAGACTTTGTTTATTGACCCAAAGACTGGCAAGGTAGTCACAGAGCTACCTAAAAAGAGGAAACATGAACATTTGGACGACAAGGCTCATCCAAAGAAGAGAACAATGGGGACGAATACAACTCCTCCCCCTTCTCCCAAACCTCACACACCATCTCCGCCTATTCCTCACAATAGGCCAGATATTCCTCCCACACGTCCATCTACACCTACAACAGATGGAGAAAGTGACACAGGGGAGGGGGGACACCCTGGGGATGATGAGGACACAATCCCAGAGGAGGCAGACCCATGGGAGGAGTATAATGTGGGATCAGGTAATGATACCGACCTTGAGTCATATCCCTCAAAACCTTCACCTCCTGATGACAATACTGGGTTTGCACAACTCATTACTAGAGCAGCAACATTTCATAAGGTAGACCTACATACAGAACCTCTAGTACAGGACTTCTTATTAGAGACACTACCTACTGCACAAAGAACATCAGGAACACTACCAATGCTAAAAGGCCTTCTCAGTCATACATCAGAGATATTCAAAGACCCAGTGAGGGCTAGGGTATTGAACCCAAGAATTGATAAAAAATATAGGGCAGCTCCAAAAGACCCAATATACATTAAGGGACAAATTCCTCTAGACTCACTAGTGGTCACAAACGCTCGCAAGAGAGCAAACTCTTTATCTACGGGAGAAGCGCCACCTCCTGACAAGGAGTCTAAACTAATAGATGCCTCTGGCAAGAGAGTAGCATCTCAAGCGGCAAACAGTTGGCGCATAGCTAATACGCAAGCACTACTTGCAAGGTATGACAGAGCGCATTATGATGAGTTAGAAACACTCATCAAACATCTCCCTAAAGAACATCAAAAGAGAGCTGATCAACTTATACAAGAAGGGAAGTTAATTACTAACACTTCAATAAAGTGCGCCCTAGACGCGGCAGAAACTGCGGCAAGGTCGACAAATACAAGCATCATGCTAAGGAGACATGCATGGCTCAGAGTGTCAGGATTCAAACAAGAGGTACAAACCTCGTTACTTAATCAACCTTTTGATGGGAAAACACTTTTTGGCACAGGGACAGATGAGGCCCTAGAAAAAATGAAAAAGGATACAGAAACGGCTAAATCAATGGGAGCATTGCAGCAGCCGACACAAAGAGGTTCCTTTCGTAGATCCACCTATAGAGGAGGATCCAAAAGTACAGGTACAAACCAACAGCCAACCTCTTTTACACCTACATCACCCAGAGGTAATTCTAGAGGTGGATACAGGGGTAACAACAACAAGGGTAGAGGTCGCGGAAACAACAACAACCGCAACTCTCCAACCCCAAAACAGTGACTTCATAGAGCTTCCCCCAGACCATATAACACCGGTAGGGGGACGCCTATCACAGTTCCTACCTGTCTGGGAAAACATCACATCAGACAAGTGGGTAAGACAAATTATCCAACATGGTTATTGCCTAGAACTCACAGCTACCCCACCAAACATCCCCCCCAAACAGCGTCCAATGAAACAAGATCACCTGACACTGTTAAAACAGGAAGTAATATCACTGCTAGAAAAGCATGCCATAGAGAAGGTTCCACAGCACCAACAGGGAACAGGAGTATACTCACTATACTTCCTAATCCCCAAAAAGGACGGGTCTCTAAGGCCAATACTGGACCTAAGACCTCTCAACGCATACATAAATTCGGAACATTTCCACATGGTCACGCTCCAACAAGTACTTCCTTTACTGAAGAAAGGGGACTTTCTTTCTACACTGGATCTAAAAGACGCTTACTTTCATATCCCTATTCACAAAGCCCACAGGAAATACCTCAGGTTTGTGGTAGAAGGACAACATTATCAGTTCAAAGTCCTCCCATTTGGTGTCACGACGGCACCAAGAGTGTTCACAAAATGCCTGGCAGTGGTAGCAGCTCACCTAAGAAGACAACAAATTCATGTCTTCCCATACTTGGACGACTGGCTAATAAAAGCCAGGTCGCAAGAGGAGTGTCTGCAACACACACAAAAGACAATTCAGCTACTACACCAGCTAGGGTTCACGGTGAACTACACAAAGTCACACCTACAACCAAACAAAGTTCAACAATATCTGGGGGCTACCATAGACACAGAAAAAGCCAAAGTGTACCCCAACCCAATAAGAGTCCAAGCAATGCTTACAATCATTCAGAGATTTCAGCCACAACACTCACTAACACCAAGAGTGTTCATGCAGCTACTAGGCATGATGTCATCCTGCATACTGCTAATACCATATGCAAAACTACAAATGCGTCCGCTACAAGAATGCTTAGCGACACAGTGGAATCAGGCTCAAGGACAGATTACGGATCTGGTGTTGGTAGACGACCGCACACACCGCTCTCTGAAGTGGTGGAACAGAACAAACATTACCAAGGGGCGGTCGTTCCTAGAGCCAATTCCACAGGTGACAATAACAGCAGACGCATCGCTCACCGGATGGGGAGCACATATGGACAAATACACAGTACAAGGAAGGTGGAGTGTGCAGGAAAAAACACTGCACATCAACTATCTAGAACTACTGGCAGTGTTTCTAGCATTGAAAGCCTTTCAGATACATGTTATCCACAAAGCAGTCCTGATCAGAACAGACAACATGACAGCAATGTATTATATTCAAAAACAGGGGGGGACGCACTCTCTCCAATTATCCAGACTGGCACAGGAGATTTGGAGATGGGCCATTCCTCAAAACATCTATCTGTTAGCCGAACACCTACCAGGAGTTCAAAACCAGATAGCAGACATCTTAAGCAGACAGTCGGAACAAATACACGAATGGGAACTGCACCAACAAATACTGCAGCCATTCTTCCAAAGATGGGGACAACCAGAGATAGACCTATTTGCCACTCATCAGAACGCAAAATGCCAAAGCTTCGCGTCCAGGTACCCACATCACCTGTCGCAGGGCAATGCGTTATGGATAAATTGGTCCAACAAATTTGCATACGCTTTTCCCCCTCTCCCACTAATCCCATTAGTGGTCAGGAAACTGCAACAACATTCAATGACCATGATACTAGTAGCACCCACGTGGGCAAGACAGCCGTGGTTCACCACGCTCCTGCAACTCTCACAAGTGCCACATCAAAAGCTACGAATTCTACCCATGCACCTTACACAGAACCATGGAGAGATAATGCACCCAGATCCAACTCAATTGAACTTAGCGATCTGGCTCCTGAAATCCTAGAATTTGGGTACTTAGATCTCCCCCCAAATTGCATGGAAATAATTAAACAAGCGAGACGTCCAACCACCAGAGCATGCTATGCAGCTAAGTGGAAGAGGTTTACTATACACTGCACTAATAACAATATCAACCCTCTAGACGTATCAACAAGGGAGATTATTTGCTACTTGTTACACTTACAGCAATGTAATCTAGCGTACACATCTATCAGAGTACATCTAGCAGCTATAGCAGCATACCTACAAAACAGGCAGCGCATATCACTGTTCAGAGTACCAGCGATAAAAGCATTCATGGAAGGTCTTAAAAGAGTCATTCCACCAAGATTACCACCTGCCCCAGTCTGGAACCTCAACGTAGTACTCACCAGACTAATGGGGCCACCCTTCGAACCTATGCATAGGTGCGAAATACAATTCCTTACATGGAAGGTGGCATTCCTTATAGCCATTACCTCACTCAGAAGAGTAAGCGAGTTACAGGCATTAACAATACAAGAACCATTCCTACAGATACACCAGAATAAAGTGGTTCTTAGAACAAACCCAAAGTTCTTGCCTAAAGTAATTTCAGCATTCCACATCAATCAGCCAGTGGAATTACCAGTCTTCTTTCCAAAGCCACAGACGGTGGCAGAAAGGGCTCTACATACACTAGATGTTAAAAGAGCCATTTCATACTACATAGAAAGAACACAAGGCTTCAGGAAAACTAAACAACTATTTGTAGCATTTTCCCCAACACATAAGGGCAATCCTATCTCTAAAGCAGGCATCGCAAGATGGATTGTAAGATGCATACAAATATGTTACATTAAAGCAAAGAGAACATTAACTGTTCCTCCTAGAGCTCATTCCACAAGAAAACTAGGAGCATCTATGGCATTCTTAGGGAACATTCCCCTAGATGACATATGTAGAGCAGCAACTTGGTCTACACCACATACATTCACAAAGCACTACTGTGTTGATGTACAGGCTGCACAACAAGCCAGAGTGGGCCAAGCTGTATTAAAAACTCTATTTCAGACAGTTGCGACAGACACTGGTGACCACCGCTAGGGAGGTAACTGCTGTACAATCTATTCATAAATGTACCATCTGCAGCCCATATGCCTCGAACGGAATATGCTACTTACCAGTATGCATCTGTTCTTGGCATAGAGGGCTGCAGAGTGGTACATGCCCTCCCTGCCTCCCCGGAAACCTGTGTCTGTCCCAACATTATCTTATTTAGATACATTTACATGGGCATATCTTTATGTACTACACTACACTACTCCATCTAACCCTACTATGGCAAAACAATCTAAGGATGGAGCCGATGCCCATGCGCACTAACACCGAGAGGAGGAGTCACCTATGACGACAAAGACTTCTCCAGAAGAAAAACAAAGTGCAATCATCCGAGCCCAACACCAGATGGCGATCTATTCATAAATGTACCACTCTGCAGCCCTCTATGCCAAGAACAGATGCATACTGGTAAGTAGCATATTCCTTCTGCCTCCTATCAACAGGGCCCAGATAAGCTGCTTTGAAATATCAAGTATGTGTTTCTATTTACTAAATGCACTATACGCCACTCTATATGCCCCCATTCGTGCACCCTATTAAAAACCAATGGTGGTGGCGGCTGGGCACAGGGTGCCGATTCCTGAAGTGTCTCAGTTATTTCTTTTTACCCTGCTGCCGCTGCTGGTTGCACAGCGACTAAGAGTCCGACTAAGTGCTGCCTTGCGGTGAGGCCAGGGACCTGGGCCTGAAACTGTCAGGGTAGGACGTGCAAGACAGAGTCAGTCAGAGGTGTTGAGTGAGGTAATGGTCAGAAGGAGGATGGAGGAATAAATACCTCTCGAGTCGTGACTCGTCTCTGAGACTCCGACTGCACACCTCTTCCTTTGCTTCCTCTGTTGTGTCTGCACTGTGGCTTAAAGCGGGTGTCCCAGGGGTAAAATCGGGCCTCAAACCTTTGACAGGGGAACATTAGTTGATCAGCCCCATCAGGGGAAAGAGCAGCAAGAGCCTACACCAGTCTTGGCCTACAACTTACAAACACACCCAACAAGGACTTGGAAAAGGCAAACAGCTTAACAGCACACGGTTGACCACAACCCTGCCAAGCATGTTAAAAGCAAGAAAGATGGGAGGGCATGAGCTTACTTAACCAGCAGTGAGTCAATCAATTGGTGCACATGGTTGCAACAAATTACATAACTATGATGTGAAAAGTATCAATTAAATTCTTACTATGAGAAAACAAAGAAAAAATGTAACCCGCAATCAGCGACTGAACTTGATTTTATTTTTTAATTATTTTGACCTTTTTTTGTTTTTTACACTGTTGTCAGCTTTAAAGCGACTTCAAGTCTTACTCGAAGTGCTGACTTGCGGTGAAGCCAGGAGTCCGGGCCTGAACGTGGCATGGTGGGACATGCAAAATAGAGTCATTTAGGGGTAACGGTCAGAAGGAGTAATAAATACCTCTCGTGACTTGCCTCTGAGACCACAACTGCACCATTTACCCTGATTCCTCTGTCAAGTCTGCACTCTGAATGTTTGTCAGGATAAAGGCGGACTGCTGGACTGGTCCTGGAGGCAAATGGCAGGAAGATTGAGACTCCAGCATGGCAACAGGTGTAAGGGCCAATGACTGCATGGCTTCATAATATTCATAATAAAGCCATACAGTGATTGGTTACAAATTCCGTGAGCCTGAAAAGAACCCTCCCACCTCGCGCTGAGCCCCAGAAATTCAGAAAAGCCTACTAACACATCTCTCAAGTCAATCCCGACACTTCTCTCTTGCTGTGCACAGCATGAGAGCAGTGCCAGGATTGGCTTGAGCAGTCAAAGTTAGTATTCATTTGGAGACTGGGGGGCTGCAGCTGCGAGTATCCCGGCTCACTAATTGAGCAGGAAAGAAAGGCCTCAAGTGTGCATGTCAGGTTTGAACGGCTGCCTTCTGCGGCCAGCCGTACATGGGCACTTGAGTGAGTGACTATCTGTCTTTGATCATGTTATTTAATGTGCGCGTTTTGAAGCCCCCCCCCCCCTATCCACCTCACTCACTAAAGATTCGGGAAGGAACTTAAAGAAACTTTCCAGCGACTGAAAAGCTGACCACTGTGGCCAGAAAACAAAATGTTTGCTTTATTACTTTTATACTGGCGAAGGTGGGCCACAAATAGAGGAACCGCCCCTCGCCCGAATGACTCGGTCTGGAGAGTTTGGCCCTGACAATTTCAGACCCTGAAACCCTCATATTGCGATTTACATTATTTTACCCGAAGTTACTACTCTAGTGAACTAACACAACCTGTAACGTGGGCCTGAGTTTATAGAAACATTTTAATAGTAGGTGCATGTTTCTTAATCATCTTTGTGTGTCAGTCCACCAATTACATTAAAGAGCAACAAATTACTTTTTTGTTTTAATTTTACCATTAATGTTTGCTTTCATTGGAACTGATTTGCTTCCTTTGTTGAATGAAGGGCACGTTAATCATTAGGCTGGTACGCAATGATTGTAGAAATATCAAGGGTCCTTTGACTCTATTTGGCATGGACTTGCTAATCATTTTGTCATACCCCACTGATCTCAATTTCTTTTTTCCCTCCACAGATCCAGAAATGTATTCCTGTTATTGAGACGCCCTTTCATTTTGAAGAACCGGATCGAGGATTATTAAAATATTACCTGATCGTTGTTATTTCATGTTGGTGTGTTTTTGTATTGGCCAACAATTTCAGTATTCCTGGAATTAAAAATAATAAAAGGGAAAGAACAATCTACAAAATATAGTAAAAAGAAAAAACATTCCAAATGACCACTGTCACCCAACACTAGCCCTGCAAATATTTTATTTGAATTTGTTGAAGATGTGCAGCAGACATTCCACAATGAATATCTGCTAACCACTATTTCTCACTCCACAATCCTGGCGTTAAGCAAATTGCCAACATTCTAAAATGTAATTTAAAATGTTCAGTTTTTCAACTGTATTGTGTATTAAAATGTATTCTTATTCTAGAATACCCACGTATCACAAGATATTTCACTATTAAAATTAATCAGCTATCCTAAATAGGCAAGGCAACCCCACTGTGATCAGGCAGCCCCATAATGGACAGGCCAGGAGGTCAAAGGATTCTGATGGCAGAGAAGCTGAGGCACTACCTCCCGATATCTGCCTTTCATTCACTTACCTCTAAATAATGCGGGAAAACTGGCGGTTTGGCAGGGTCGGGGAGTAAACAGTTGTTTAGGGCTCATCTGCTCCACCAAACGCTAAATGACCCCCTCAGTCTTACTTCATCCGTCCATCTAATTTGGTTCCAAGCTTGACAGGGCTTTTTAATAAGGAAAACCCAATGTCACTCTGCTGAGCTTCACCACTGCCCTTTTTAAGCCTTGCTGTACAGACAGCTTTTAGTTGTGAATGACATCTTGTAGACCATACCAGAACTTACAGTGGGCTTAATGTACGCCCATTGTTTACCAGTGGTTGATTTATTTGTCACTCATTTACTTGCATCTTATTCCATGGTTTGCCCTCTTTGTGCGTTCAGTCCTCACCTAAAGCATACCTCCTTACCACCCTTTTGATTTGCTGAATTCTATCAATACACAGCTCTACATCAGGCGATGCTTTGTCCATTAGGGTCTATGCATGTGTTTTTTACTTCTCTCCTCTGTGTGCTCTTTCCGCCTCTGTTCTCCATGTTGCTATTCTCAAGCTCTTGCATGGCAACTCCTGCCACGCGGCATCTCACTCTTCATTATTTATATGTATTTATGCACTGCACAAACCCCACCATGCCAATCCATTGCTTATGCACCCATCGTCCTGGTCATCCCGCCCCCTCACCCTCCTTCTAGGATGCTGCTGCCACTTTCTGGGATGATTGCATTTATTTGCCCTCATTGCTACAACGGAAACACCAAAGAAGGACATTACAAGATATGCCATCTTGGAATAAACAAATTGCAGGTCCAGTTGAAAGATCTGCAATAAAATCAAATAAAAATATCATTAAGCTGCAATTTTCAATAAAATATACGTTGATAGTTATTTAACATTTATTGTATATTTTGGTAAATATTGATGCCATGATTAAAAACTGCCCAAGAACTGAACATTTTAAAAGAACATGACAAGAAGTGCTTGCTGTCATGTAGTTTACATTGCTCGAGCACTTAAATACTTAATTGTCAGTGTTTTCCTAACAACTGAAATGCCAAGAACAAGTCAAGGGGTTCATCTTTGAAATGGTGTTTGAAATCCGGTAAACTCGGGACCCTTTCTTAAGCTGCTGCAGTCCTTCTTCATGTACGGCTGCTAGGTGCTGACTGCCAGTCCGTTCTCTATGTTTCAATCAGCATCTATACATTCGTCCCCATCCACTGCTTCATTTATTCATGTCGTGCTTGATGCTCTTTGCCACGTTGTCTGTCTGGACATGTTTCCTTTCCCATGTTGAGTGTACTGCTGATGATGCTTACTGCTGGTGATTCTTGCTTGCATTAGTGATCTTGGGCACTGATATATTTGCAAACACCTACTACTAGACAAAGTTGTGTCCCTTGTCCGATTCCATGTGCAATTGAAAAGTTTGATGTATTAATGCGTAAGGTCTCTTTTTGGCCCCCGCTCTTGTTTGACTGAAACGATTGTCGAAATAAAGTGACTTTGATGTGGTGAATACAGAGATGTATAGCTACATATGGTTGCAAGCATCACCAACAGAATATTTTCCGGTGAGAGGTTGGATCTTGTCAGAACTGGGAACATTGGGCCCTCTTCTTGTCTAAGACTTATCTTAAGAAATTGTAGCATTTCATCAGTTACCATAAGTCATTGCGTCTGTTCAGGAAGGGCTGCCACCAAAACAAGCATAGATTATTTCGATTGAACTAGAAAAAGATCACTTTCTTATAGTTTCTGGATTAATGTTTGTATAGGTTTGATACTATAAAAGCTCTTACATTATTTAGCAAGAAATCCATTGATACATTTGGGTTGCACGCTGAAACCCTTCAGCATGATTACAAATAAAAAATTCTGACTTTCACTTCGTTATATTTGTGCGTTCTGTGACGTGTGCCTTTTTCTGCTTTTAACTAGCGGATTATCTGTTGTGAAAGGTACAGTCACCACCTACTGCTGGTAATTCTTTATCAGCGAAGATTACTGACATTCAATAATACCCATTCAACATTAAGCTACTCTTTGCAGTCTTCCCATTGCTCCACCAATTTGTTGTTACTGCTCCACCCCATCCCATTTTGTCTTTCTTTTTAGGTAGGCTTTTTAGATACAATTTGCCACTGCTCGCTTCTTTCTCGTTGATAGATTTCCTCATGTTTTCTATTCATGTTTAAATTAAAAGTTAAAAAAATTGCTGCTGCCCATGACACATACATGTGCATGCGTGATGATCCATTTGAGTGTATACGTTATCATGCTGAAGCAGCCTTTTTGCGGACAATCGGTAAACAAATATTGGCATAGCTTAACCATCGGGAAATACCACTAGAAGGCAATACCTATTAGCTTTGCTATACTTGTTTTTTAATTGGCATCCTTTTTTGCAAAAGGTAAACAAACCGTGAACAGTCTAATTGCAAAGAGAGCCCATTGCTTGCTGAATGTCGCAGGCAGAAGCTCCAAACGCACCTCACTGTTTAAGACAAAATGTATGCTTTTTAACAAAGGAAGCCATATTTTCACTAACCCTTGGAACTGCATAATTCATTATTTTCTCTTCTTTCTACTGAAGATTATCAAAATATATAATCTGGTGCTTCACTTTCTTATTTCAATACACATTTCCTGTTTGAAAAAAGAGCATTTGGATGCTAACTGGAACGAAGTAAACTTGTAATATACAAAACACGTAATGACTAACAATTGCATTATGGACCCACAAAACCATATCAGCGATATTTATCAACTACTCCGTCTGTAGCTTCAGGTTCGGGATGTCACTCGAGTCCCTTTTTGTTTTTTCTAAAACAAACGGTGAGAAATATATGCCAACCGTTTATTTTGTTGCACATTGTTCAATACAGGAAATAAAGAATCTCTTGACAGCGCATTTTTAATCTGATTTACATTAAACTGATTCTAATATGTTTTTGCGGCAAATTACTAACTGCCTTTTGGTGTGTTTAATTTCACACTAAAGATTCAGTTTTTATTCTTCATGATTGCAATTACACTTGCTTTCACATGAAGAAGCAAGACCCCAAAGATGTAAGAGGTGTGTGGGAAGAGTGATGGCGTGACAGTGTATTATAAGGAATACCCTATGCCATAAATCAAAAGAATATTGCAAGTCACCCTAGAGCTCCATGATTTTATTAAGGAATGTGGTATTTGACCTCGTTCCTCTCAAAGATCATAGAACTCCTGGGTAACTTGCATTTTTTTTATGATGTAAAGGAGAGGGCACTTTATCCCATATGTAATACAAAGTCCATCTCTTGCCTGGTGTTCTTGTACATATAAAGAAAAACCAAAGGTGGTGATGGACGGAGCGTTGACAATACAAACACTCACCCCCAGTCAACTGATCTTGGTTTAATCCATCACCGTTCTTTAGCTCACTCCGCCACCCCAGTTCAGACATAGCCATATGCAAATATATATGTGAGTATCCGACCCACGAGTGCATGATCTTGCCCTTAGCTCGCTTGTAAACTGCACAGGTCTATTGTTTGCTGCTGTATTTAGCTCTTTAATCGCCGTTTTTTATCTATTTGGTTTTTAACATTGGTCATCCTCATAGCGCTGACACTGTGTGTGTATTTTTAACTAGTACTGTTTGAACTTTGCTATACCCCCATAGTAATATCCCCTTCCTACCTTTTTGATCCCTTTTCGTTTTTCCTTCTTGCACCTAGCACTTTGGAAGCTTTTACTTAGGACTCCGCCCTTAGCGTTCGGCCCCAGCGGTCCCCGGAAGTGAGGCGGGGCCGCATTGCACCGGGGTTGACGCTCTAGCCTTTTGCTCGCCCGCCCGTATTAATTTGGAGCTGGGAGGCGAGCGCAGCTGTATGTGAGTATCCGACCCACGAGTGCATGATCTTGCCCTTAGCTCGCTTGTAAACTGCACAGGTCTATTGTTTGCTGCTGTATTTAGCTCTTTAATCGCCGTTTTTTATCTATTTGGTTTTTAACATTGGTCATCCTCATAGCGCTGACACTGTGTGTGTATTTTTAACTAGTACTGTTTAAACTTTGCTATACCCCCATAGTAATATCCCCTTCCTACCTTTTTGATCCCTTTTCGTTTTTCCTTCTTGCACCTAGCACTTTGGAAGCTTTTACTTAGGACTCCGCCCTTAGCGTTCGGCCCCAGCGGTCCCCGGAAGTGAGGCGGGGCCGCATTGCACCGGGGTTGACGCTCTAGCCTTTTCCTCGCCCGCCCGTATTAAACGCTATGATGAGGCGTGCGCGCAGCGGCCGCGCGCAGCGAGCGCGCCGCATGCGCGCCGAAGGAGCGCCAAAGGAGGGCCCGTCTGTGCCCGTCCGTGCTCCAGCCGGGCACAGGGCCACGACCCTTGGTAGTTTTTTCTCTAATTCTTTTCCACCTACTGCACTCCGGTACTCATCGGCAGATCTTAGGACTTTAAATGTCCCTGCTTGTGAGTTTGCACATACTTGGGTGGTTTTGGACAGTCGGTCCAGAGTTTGCTCCTGTTGCAACTACCAATTCAATAGCCCTGAACCCCTGGCCACCCAATCTAGCTATAAAATTAAGAGCTTTCAAGCGGGCCTTATCAATGCCAGATCACTGGTGCGCCACACGGCGGAGGTCTTTGATCTACTAGCAGAAAATGATTTTGATCTGCTTTTTGTTACCGAGACTTGGATGACCGACTCCTGCGCGCCAGTAGTTGAGCTGGCTATTCCGCGTGGTTTTAAGATCTGCCGCGCTGACCGCCAACAGGGAAGAGGTGGAGGGGTGGCGGTGATTTATCGGGATCATTGGACTCTCACCTGTGAACACTTAGATGAGCTGGTGGAGGCTGAGCTTCTCCACTTTTGTTTGGAGCTCACTCCGCATTTTACTTTAGGCGGCACGTTAGTCTACCGTCCCCCAGGCTCTGTTGGTAACTTTATTGGATCCCTGGAGGAGGTAATTGTGCCACGAGCTCTACGGTTTC
Organism: Lissotriton helveticus; assembly: GCF_964261635.1. Lineage (NCBI taxonomy): Eukaryota > Metazoa > Chordata > Amphibia > Caudata > Salamandridae > Lissotriton > Lissotriton helveticus. The sequence continues at coordinate 1,614,771,965 of NC_136057.1, forward strand.
CCCGTTTTCTTTTGCTGGGCGACTTCAACATTCATGAGGATTTAGGGAACACCACTGTAGCTACTCGTCTCAGTGAGACTTTTAGTATGGCCCACCTTACTCAATGGGTGGACGCTCCCACGCACGTGGGAGGTCACGTTCTTGATCTGATCTGCACCAACTTTGACATCAGTATGTTCCCCCCCTTGCCTATGCCGTGGTCTGATCATTGTTTGATTAAGTTCACCTGGCAGCTAGATAAGGACTTGAAAAAAATTCCTTCTCTGGCACATAGGCCACGAATTAACTTGGGGTCACTAACTGAGTCCCTCTCTCGCACCCGCCCGGATCCGACTACGGAAATGGAGGCGGCGGTTGACGCATTCAATCTTTGGATTGCGAATGGCTCCGCAGCCTCCACTAATGTGGGAGGTATCCGTCGGATGCGATCGAGACCCTCTCAGCCGTGGTTCACTCATGCTCTGCGGGAACAGAAGTCGGTCTGTAAGAAACTAGAGAGAGCATGGAGACATGCCTATTTGCCGGCCGATAAGAAGACTTTACGGGTAGCACAAAAGGACTATTATGCTGCGATTAAGGCGGCTAAAAGCAGGTATTACTCAGACAGAATCGAGAAGGCGGATAACAACAGTAAAGAGATCTTCTCGATTGTCCAAAATTTTTTATCGCCTTGCGCCGCCCAATCTCTGCTTCCTTCATCTGCACCTTGGTGTGAAGAACTGTCCTGTTATTTTACGGACAAAATTAAAAAAATTCAGCTGGACCTGGAAGCGGCTCAAAAGACCTTTTTGACCTCGTCTGCTCACCCTCCACCTGATAGACGATGTCCAGAGGCCCAGTTTGCTGCCTTCCAGCCAGCATCGGAATCTGACATACGGCAAATCCTGGTGGCTTTAAAGTCCGGTTCTCCCTCGGACCCCTGTCCTGCCAGGATTTTGGGAGGGATAGTGGATACCATTGCCCAAGAGGTGACCCAGATCGTCAACCTCTCCCTTTCCACTGCCTTGATTCCGCGAAGCTGGAAGGAGGCAAAGCTGCTCCCGCTGTTAAAAAAGGCTGGTTTAGACCCATCAACTCCATCGAGCTACCGGCCTATCTCACTGCTGCCAGCTTTGGCTAAAGTATGTGAGAAGGTGGCTTTCAAACAGTTGGATAATTTTATCGAGTCCTCTCACGCCCTACATCCTGCTCAGTCGGGGTTCAGGGCAGCTTACAGTACCGAGACGGCATTGGTCGAGGTCTCAGAGGCAGTTCGGGAGTGCTTGGACGGGGGCGGCAGAGCGGTCCTGATTCTATTGGACCTCTCTGCTGCCTTCGATACGGTGCCCCATGCCCTGCTTATTGCGAGACTGGGAGCCGTCGGCATTTCTGGACTGGCCCTCGATTGGCTTATATCGTTCCTGAGCGATAGAACTCAGCAGGTCTGGATGCCTCCTCATTCTTCAGCCCCAAAGAGACTGACAACTGGAGTCCCGCAGGGGTCTACGTTGAGCCCTTTATTGTTTAACGTTTATATGACCCCCTACTTTTTTTGGCGGAACAGCTGGGAGCCAAAATAATGGCCTATGCTGACGACACACAGCTACTTTTCACCTGGCCTAAGGGTGTGTTGGATCCATCAGCTATCCAGCTTTGTTTGTCAGAAGTCTTTCGGTGGCTTGCACAAGTCCAGCTTAAGTGCAATGAAGACAAGTCGGAGGTTTTGTTCTTTGGCACCTTCCCTGCTAACTTCAAGGATCAGATCTGGCCCCCTGACCTACCCTGCCCTAGTGCAATGGGAGGCCCGGCTAAGAACTTGGGGGTCTGGTTCGGCCAGGACCTGAAGTTTTCGGACCATGTAAAAAAATTAACCGGCATCTGCTTTGGCACCGTGAAAACCCTGAGAAGATTTTTCCCTCTCCTCCCCAGGGCTGCTAAGGAAACCGTTCTTCGAGCCCTGATTTTGTCTCGGCTCGATTATGCTAACGCCTTATTTAGCGGCCTGCCTGGGTATATGATTCATCGCCTTCAGGTGATACAAAATGCTGCAGTACGTCTGCTTTTCTCGCTCCCTAGGAGGACGAGTGTGCGGAGCCACTTGCGTAGCCTGCATTGGCTCCCGGTACCACACCGCATTTTGTTCAAAATTCTTGTGCTGGCCTTTAGAGCAGCTCATGGTCAAGGTCCGATGTATTTGCAGAGACGATTCTCATTTTATATCCCCAATCGTGCTCTGCGATCGGCCAACCAATGCCAATTGATTGTTCCCAGATATAGATATGCACGCCTGGGAGGCCAATCTATCTCAGTTAAGGCAGCTCATGCTTGGAATGCCCTTCCTCTCCACCTTAGAGCTTCTCCAACCATCACTGTCTTTAAGAAGGATCTCAAGACCCATCTTTTTAATGCCCCGCTATAACAGACTTGATTCAGATTTGTTCACTCATGAGGTCACACTACTCACCGCGCCAGGATACCCTGTGGTAATAGAGCGCGCTATAAAAGTTTTAAAATAAATAAATAAATAAATAAATCAGTCTGACCCTGTGCCTCATGGGAACAGTCCAGCCCGAACTGCCAAGCCATGTCTTCCCTGGACCGGAATCAAGCTTCCCAGGACCGGTTTCTGGCATTACAGCCGTCTTCAGCCGGGCTTGCTTGACTCCAGTGGCAAAGTGAGCAAGGGACTCGCGTCTGAGCATACACTGCCAACTTAGGGCGAACAAAGAAAAACCAAAGGTGATGATGGACGGAGCGTTGACAATACAAACACTCACCCCCAGTCAACTGATCTGGGTTTAATCCATCACCGTTCTTTAGCTCACTCCGCCACCCCAGTTCAGACATGGCCATATGCAAATCAGTCTGACCCTGTGCCTCATGGGAACAGTCCAGCCCGAACTGCCAAGCCATGTCTTCCCTGGACCGGAATCAAGCTTCCCAGGACCGGTTTCTGGCATTAAAGCCGTCTTCAGCCGGGCTTGCTTGACTCCAGTGGCAAAGTGAGCAAGGGACTCACGTCTGAGCATACCCTGCCAACTTAGGGCGAACAAAGGAAAACCAAAGGTGATGATGGACGGAGCGTTGACAATACAAACACTCACCCCCAGTCAACTGATCTGGGTTTAATCCATCACCGTTCTTTAGCTCACTCCACCACCCCAGTTCAGACATGGCCATATGCAAATCAGTCTGACCCTGTGCCTCATGGGAACAGTCCAGCCCGAACTGCCAAGCCATGTCTTCCCTGGACCGGATTCAAGCTTCCCAGGACCGGTTTCTGGCATTACAGCCGTCTTCAGCCGGGCTTGCTTGACTCCAGTGGCAAAGTGAGCAAGGGACTCACATTTGTATTTTATATTTGTATTTATTGGGGATGTAAGGATGTCTACTTTCACAGATGGTGCATAAACAGCATCACATTGTGGAAGTACATTTGGGGGCATTGGCAATATTGGCATAAGTGCTAAGTAATGCACAGACAATGTTATTACACTCATCATGAATTTTGCATAGTTACAATAATTTAACTGGAAATTAGGAGTACCTAGGTTGTTTGTGGATGGGCAACGATCTGTTCAATAGCGTTGGTATTGCAGCTGTGATTTTCAATCAGACGTGGAACGTAGCTCAGCATTGAGGGTTTCCAGCAGAGGAGTCGCAAGAGGGTGTGAGAACACAAGAGGCACCACAGGGTGGATTTAGGCTTAATAGGTAGGTAGATTCTCATTTGCTGGTAGATAGATTCTCATTTGCTGGTAAATAGATTCTCATTTGCTGACTAGAGGTCCCTCACTGAGCTATGGCGGTCATGGTTTAGAGTTGCTACTACCAATAATGCCTACATTCACTGAAAGTTGTTTGGGTTACTATGTCTATAAGTTTCCAGTTATAGCTACACATTCCTTTGTACAGTCATAAAAAAACTCATGTCTCAGTGGGAACATGACTATTTATGTTTAGAATAGTAAACCTTTTACATTTAAAAACGATTACATATTTTCGTTGACCGGTCAAATGTGTATATATGCATAGACATCTTTGGAATGTGATTTATTCTGTGCTGTGTCTTTGGTCACGTATGCTTGCAGTTCTGTTTTTGTAGGGCAGAAGGAATGCAGTGGTCAGTCACAGCGAGTGAAAGAGCTTCTGTCCACATTTGCTAGGATGTGCCCCAGTCTTCCTTCCGTAGTCGTGATACAGGATGTTTAAAATAGAAAATAATATTTTGGAAGAAAGTTTGATGTAAGTAAAATGTTCCTGGATCAGTCATTTTTTCAAAATAAAATGGACGCCAAACACAAAATTGCAATCAATCTTTTAAATTCTCCTCTCTCTCCCATAACTGCACCTTGATTTCTATGTGTTTAAGACTGAGTTCATTTGGCCAGACTGCCACTTAACATTCTATACCCGTTTCAGTAATTATATCACCAGAAAATCCTCCCATATTTCACAACAGTACTATAATAATGGCATCCTAAACTTGCCTACTGCCTCGATTGAAAAGTGGGGGTAAGAGAACTAAATTCTGGTATTAACATCTCTGACATTCTGCCACTTAACATTCTATACCCTTTTCAGTAATTATATCACCAGAAAATCCTCCCATATTTCACAACAGTACTATAATAATGGCATCCTAAACTTGCCATACTGCCTCGATTGAGAAGTGGTGGTAAGAGAACTAAATTCTGGTATTAACCATCTCTGACATTCCTTACTGTCTCTAAATAAAACAAACACCTTTGGCTTTTTGGCATATGAGGGACAGTGGCGGGTGCCCTGGAGCAGATGATTTCAGCATATGAGGAAAGACATACTGGGAAAGGGCATTCAACCATCTGTCTGGCTGAGTTGCTGATAAACTGAACGAGAAGATGATTTTGCTTCACAAAATATACGAGGTCCAAAAATTCATCACAAATATATTTTTTCATTTAGTTGTTTACTGGTGCAAGTTGCAAATGAGCATTTTTGTGGAGCATGCTTTCACATGATTAAGCGCAGTCACTTATATCGCAGAGTATCTAATGCAAGTATAAAGTCAAGGCATGTGCTTAAGTGTTAAACGTACAATACAAAGACAATAATGAAGAAAAGAGTGTCTCAAAAGAAGCTACATTCAATTCACCAAAGGTGTATCACAAGACCCGTTAGAGACTGTGTGTGGCCGAGCTGATGCTGGATTTCTGATGTCAAAGAAGCTAATTTTGCAGATCATGAACTTGAGCTTTCCTGTGACCATTTGGTTCCAATTCGCTTTTTCAGCTGCTTATAACGTAACTCAGATTTTGAGCAATACCCATGAAATGTCATATTTAGATCCCTTGCGGCAGTCTGTTCTTGCGGAGTTTCGATTGTGTGTGTTAAGATAGTTTTGTGGTGCAGTTAATAAAGCTCGCTCTCTGTTGCTTACCATGCCTACACCGGCTGATGTCAGAAGGAGTCCCACAAAAAGAACAATTTACAAATAAAATATGAAACAATATCTTCTCATTGTGTTTCATCCATGTTGTGGGAATTCTAGGACCCTTCCAGTGGCCTATTATTACAATTTTCCTCCTGTTCATTCCCTCCCACTCTGAGTGGGACCTCAGGAGATAGGATTGTGCATTATTTCCTATGTTATAGGATTGGGTGCCGTGCATATTATCCATGTTTGTGTTGAGATTTTACTCAATTGTCCATTATTGTCAAATTTATTCTTTGACCAATATAAATTATGAAAGCCCATGAGACGTTTTGCTCCAATGTATTGTTAGTACATATCTTTTTTCATTTGTAAATTAATTTTATTTGATGGTAAGGGTTATTTCCCCGGTCATCGGTGCTAATTAATAGATCCTACATACGCATATTAAGATTTGTGTACCCACTGTGGACGCGTTCGCAATAAAAAGGTCTACATAATTCGTTGTTGAGCAGTTTGCTTCAGTTCTTCACTGAAAAAGACTGTTCATTTGCGTGACCCACTGATGTGAAGCACACTTGAGGGAGGGATATGGCAGCCTTCGTCTTAAGGAAACCAATTAGAAGAGTTGATGTAATAAAATACTTCCTCGTGGAATACAATGCATATTATGGACCTCCAGCCCATCTAGTCATGAATCTGTGGGTCAAATCATTGGAACAACCATATAGGATTTCTGTTCCACTGTGCCTCTTAACCTTTCACGCTGCCTGAGAGTGATCTGTGGGCACAAGTTAGTGTAAGGCTTAGCATGTTGACTTCTTTGTGAGTACGTGTGCAAGACATTCTGACACTGGGTGTCTTAAGTTTGTCATCATTAGACTCCGAGCCATTTCATAAGTCCTCTACCCATTGGTTGGTTGCTCAATCACAATCAGGGCATCAATTGTCAACAAAATAAGAAAATGACTTACAAAAGTTACAGAGATTCCCTGACTGACAGTACAGAATGTAGAAAGACCTTTACCAGAGCTTTCCACCTCTACGCAGGGGGACCATTTTCAGAAACTCCCCTGAATGTTTACGTTCTGCAATAGAACGATAAATACATAGAGAAAAATCCTAGGTGGGCATAAGCCCATGTTTTGTCCATATTGAAGAGAAACAATAATGGCCTTGAAGGGATACATGGCATCAACCCTGTTTTCATTTACCCCATGGTAAACGTTCTCGACTTTTTAGTGCCAGGAACAATCACTGCCTATATGCCACATTATTTCTGTTTGGAGATAAAGAAGACGAAATCTGCTGTATGATACCAACAACGCACCTCTCTTTGCATTCTTTTTTCACAAATGTTTGCTCTAATATCATTTGTCTGCTGGAAAATGAGTATTTGGACATGCCTCTTAATCTCCTACGCAATTGAGTAAAAAGGGATGTGTCGCCATCACTTCCATAGTCTACAAATTCACACTAGAGAGGTCTTCACTCAGTTTAGAAATGTAAATCACACCTTTATAGGGAACCAAATCTCCAATATGTTGATATCAATGAGGCATATTTTTACATCCCTGTAAGATCTGTTCATGGTAGGGTGTCAAGATTTGTGAAAGGTAGCTGCACTTCACAGAAGGCGTTTAGGTAACTAAACTGTGCTTAGGTGGTAAAACCAAAATTTATAACGTTCTATATAGCGCTAGCTAGACCCGTAGGTATCATACACAAAGAAAAAGAAAGATTGCATAACATCGCAGGACAAGAGGTTGCATAAACATATACACAAAGACATAATACTTATGCATCCAGTGAGGGGAGAGTGACGCAGGGCCGCTCTAAACTTCCATTCTTTTAATCTCACTCTTGCAAGTTCATTTTCATCCCTGCTTTCTACCTTTGCTTTCTCTTTTCTCAATTTTCTGCTTTTCTTTCTTTTGTCAAAGTCTGATGATGAAACATAAGTCAAGGTCATCAGAAATAAGGGCCAGTGCCCACCACCTTCAACCACCAGTACAAATTAAGCACTGGGGGTAAATTTCCGAATGTTTACATGGGAGCTATTTCTGGTGCAACTGAATTTTGTGCTGCACTCTCAGACTTATTATTTGTATACTGAGTGGACAATGCAGGCCAAATGTATCAATGTGTCCCTCAACGCAGCAAGACAACTTTCTGCGCTGTGTAACAGGGAGCGAGAAGGGATGTCTCATATTTGCTAAGATATGATGTATTCTTGCTCTCTTCCTCGTAGGTGCACACAGTGCTGCCTAGCGCCAATGCAGGCATCCTTCGCCATGGTGCAAGAGTGCCTGTGTTACTAGCAGGATTGTTTTTGTGCTGGAGGGGACACCTTCCTGCACAAAAACAATCCTTAGAGGCATTTTCATCTTTCTACTTGTGCTGCAGGAGAAATTAAGATAATTATCCTTGTTACGCCTCTGTTGTCAATTTTGATGCAATCCCAGGTTTACTATCCTTAGTAAATTTGGGATTGTGTCAAAATCCATGGGTGGATTCATGGGTACATCTATTCTCCTTCTATGGAACGCCTTCCCAATGCAGCGTAAGGCAAGTCCGCAGTTTGCGATACTTTGAGTTACTCTGGATTTACTAAGCCACACAGCGCTATGCAAGCTGGCTTAGTGGGGCTTAGTAAAACTAACTTAAGCCCTCGTGTTGCCTTGCATCACCTTGCATGGGTAAGGGAATGGCTTAGTAAACTGGCCCTATGTTTTTTATTGCCTTGTGACATAATAGCACTCATGCAAAACTTAAGTATATATACCTATGTGTTTGCATATGTCCGTGCTTTGCTTCGGTGAGAATAAAATGAATAAAATAATTGTATTAAGACACGGTCTTTGGTTGCTCTAGGGTTTCATGAGTTGTTCTACATCAGTCCTGCAGGACCAAGAAATCACCAAGGTACTGTACTTGCATTATGACTTTCTGAGGGCCTGGGGTAAAGGTAACATGACCCGCTGTCACTTTTGTTGGCGATACTTTAGTAACACAAGCCTTGGCTTAAGAACAGCCTCTATGCGCATGCTCAAGGTGTCTTCATAAGGGAGACAATTTCACTCACAGCCGGTGTGGGTAAGCGCGGTGGGGCAGTGGAGCGTTGCAGGGGGGTGTTGACAGACGACAGAATAGGTCTCGGTAGTGTTCTCATTCCTCTTCAGAATGTAGCTCACTGTTCCTAGGCTACATGGTCTGGAACGTGGAACTGTAATTCTTCAAGAATGTAAGCAACTAGTCAGTTGACAGTTGCAGGACTCGTATGCCCGATGGGGTCGTTTATCGCCTTCCTAATAAAATCATATTTCACTCTACTCAATGCTCCCGATTCATCTTTTACAGTCTCAGTCGCATGGAAGCCCTAGACATCCCCCTGCAGGTGGGTGCAGTCACTCACTACACCCAACAGCAAGGTAACCTCTCTTCAAAGTGCAGACAGCATGCCACCTGTAGTGCCAAGACACCCTAGGGTATACAAAGCGCTTTCCAAGTACTTAACATAACCTGTAAACATGGAGCGGGTTTGATGCAGCCACTCCATATTTCGTTGAATGTGCTTTCCTGAGGGCAGCACACGTTCCTGGGTGCCCTGCGGAAATAGCTTTCTTTGTTATATGGCACACTGTACCTGTTTACACACGGCGCACCTTTGAAAGATGCGCTGTGGCACAAATTCCCCTTGTCAAAGGTTGGAACGTTCACTTTGATATCTGGGACTAAAAACTACTGGGTGGCTTGATGGCTGGAGAGCAGCTAACTGGCCACCTCTCCAGAATCAAATCTGTGAGGAACAAGTAGGTGAAAGTCTATTTACATATCATAATTAGGTGCATGCACATGCTTTAAATGAACATACTGCTAGGGCAGTCTGTCTGCCAACAGAGGCATTCAATCCTTACAAGCCCATTTTATGGAATTTTACCTGGGGGAGGGGGAGAAGAGGTGTAAGAACTCTTATCTCACCTTGATGGCATCTAGCGAAAGAGGGGGGCCTGGCATATCCAGACAATCTCCAATGTGACAGGACAGTGGATGGCCAGGGAGCATGAGAAGAAATTACTCTATATGAACAATGTAGTGGTTACTCACTCATTGTGGAACTTGTCCCTGTTGAGGAGGGCCCGGTGCCCCAAAACACAAACTGGAAAACTCCAGTGGAGACGGTACTGGAGTTGAGGGACCCCATTGGAGAGAAAGGAGGATTTGGCCACCATCCCTTCACTGGACACACCAATAGAGTGTGCTGCAACAATAGTGTGTGCTGCAACGGTCAGAGCTGCCCACTTTGGAACTGGGGAACCAGGGTCGAGTCTCGACGTTTCCCTCAACATCCTGTGATTCTTGGCAAATCACTAAATCTCCCTGTGCCTACCAAAAAATGAATGTGCCCCTGTGTAATGTAAATGGTGTTCATGTAAAGCGCTCCAATACCTTTGGATAGTGTTCACGCTAAATAAACTAGAAAAACAAACAAAATAGTGAACCCATTGGAAATCAAGCACTGGCAATCCCAATAGGTCTAGGTTTAAAGGAATATTAAACGGTAATGTGAAGCATTACAAATAGCATGGAAATCGATTATGTATTTGTGTGGAAGCAAAGAACTGTAGAATAATATTGGTGTAGTATAAAAGGTCGGGTGACAGTTGTACTGTCAAGACAGACCTAAAAATCCATGCAGGTTAATGACTGCCCTGCTTAAGTCTGTGCCATTGCCAGAGAAAGCACAATAACTTTTCTGGTCATCTTAGGCACCTGCTAGTACTGAAATACCATGTGTGTGCCCCTGGGAGTTCAAGATTAGGCAGCTGAATAAATAAACAAAATGATCACGGATGTTAGGAGGGCAAGCACTTTTTTTCTGGAAGCACACAATCAAAACCTGCACGATCAAAACATGTACTCCTTGCTTCCAACATGAGGGCTGAGCCAAAGGCCCTCTCCTGGTGATTCTCATTTAATTGACTGGAGACAGCTGCGCTGTCAAGCCAAACAATAATGTCAGCACCAGCTGAGATTGAGGGAGAACTACAGGGTTCATTTTTAGATGAGGCACTGTGGTTTGATATTTCCAATTTTCACAAAAGCATTTTACACAGGAAATGTGGCCTATTAAGTAATGTACAGGTGGTACATGACACCCACTCACTTGCAGCGCCTTTTCTCACTGCATTCACATCCTGCTAAAGATGTGATGAGGAAGAGGTATCCTTTCTCCACATATGGTGGCCTGCAGTGTCATCAAGACCTTCTGGAAGAAGGCTCTGTGGCACATGAAAGACTTCTTAGGGGTCCGACACAACCTACCTGAGCAATCCTGGGCAATAGACCAATGCATCTGGAGGGGATGAAAGCAAATGAGTAGACACTGGTATTGGACATGTTAGGGGCCACAAAACACAAACAGTGCACTGCAATGTGTTGGAAGACGAGGGGATGCCCACAAATAGCAAGCTGCTTTCATTAATTATGGCAAATCTTAACAATGGCACTTCTAACATATCCCCTAACTCATAATAGAGCTCAAATTCACAGGGAGGAGGAATCCTATGATTCAGTACTTCTTTAAATTGGAACGTTTGTGTTTTTTACCCCCTTGACTGATTACGCTCTAAATATTTGATTAGATCCGGTGGAAAAGGTCCCAAATGGACCTTCCCTCCTTACAAAGTACCAAGTGATATTTTGGTCCTGACCCCTAGAGAGTACAACAGCTCACTAGACCTTGTGAGCATGTAATAACAGATTCACCCTCAGTGCTGTGCTTCTGGCGACAAATCCAAAGAAGGTTGTCATAGCTGCATCTGTCTTGGTGGTGCGGGCGGGTTCTTGGTCCCATGCGCTATGAACTCAAGGGCTATGGTATTCAAATGGTTGACCTCAAAAGTAGAGCCTCTATATTTTCTGCTTCTTTACGGTATGTATGAAATCAATAAAAAGATGTCAACAAAACCTGCTTATGATGCTGCACCTTTATATTGGCAAGAATATGTGTCATATTTTCGTCTCACAAAGATACATTCTGAGCAAATTAAAATACACATAATCAATTTATACATTTTGTCATGGTAGAGAAGTTCAATGAATAAAAAAAATGTTTATGTTTGTTGTTTTGATTGTCATCTGCTTTAGCCAGTTGTTCACTCTTGCTTTATTTTTCTCATTTTGGTAGGTTGCACAAGATGGCCTCGGAGGTGTACTGGTAATTTGAGATGTTTTAACCCATATCCACAGTTTGATATCCCGAGCAGGACAAGTATCCAGACTGTTGATGCAGCCAAATGAATTCCCACATTAGCTTAAACATTTTTCAAAATATACGTGAGATATTTTGTTTTTGTCAAATGTGATTGATGCATATGCTTTGCACTACACAATGTACATAAGTAACCTATCGATACCTCCTGCCAGTCAATAGCATTTTTAATAACACTAGCAATTTCAAATATGTGTATTAAATGTAAACTGGGATTCTTCTAGAATTGGCTTTAAATAAAATATTTGTGAAATGCCTTTAAATAAAATATTTGCTTTGTACCTCACAAAATGGTCTCTCTGTGATTTTCTTTTTTTGAAAAAGTAATTTTACTTTATTCATTACCACCTCTATTTCTTCAAACGTGTGCCCTCGTTTAATGACCCTGTTTTCTGTGGGGTGAGTGCAGGGTACTGAGGTGGCCTATTGTGCCGCCATTAAGAATCTAGAAGTCATTAAATTTGAGAGAGAGTGCTGCAGTTGGACCTACTCAACGTAAGTCTAAACCCAAACGACATCACTTCAGCCTCAGTAGCGGATGTAAGGAGGAGCCGAATGCACTTGGATGAAGGGTCTCCATCTCTTGAATAACCATAACAATCAGTAGTACTCATTGAATTCCCTACTAAGGAAAGTCTTAGCGAAGCTGCTGCGATTCACAAACCTCTGGTTTACTGGTTGGCCATGTACGTGCAACTGGTACTTAATCCTTGGCCCAAATGTCCCTTTGTTATTGGCATAGAAAAAAATGCACAGCTTCGCGGATGAGGTTTGTAAAAGGGATGCAACTTTGATTTCAGAAACCTTTTATGTACAATGAGATATGTAATTACATTTATATTTAGGTGGGGATTTTGTACAGTTTCTCAGTATGTACTTTATAATAATGTGATTAAGTAGCACTTAGAAATAGCTTGATACAAACATTAACGGATGTCCAATTTCAAACCACAAAAGCAAAATAGTGTTCTTTTACTATTCTTGCATTGACATATACATGAAATGTTGAGCATTAAGGCATCTTTGAAGATTTCCTGTTAAAATATGTTAAGCCGTCTTTAGGGGGAAACACCTATTACAACGCAGGCCTTACAACGCAGTGCCTTTACATCACAGCCAGTACCAGGACTGTGACGTTACCATGAGTTCCATTACAACGCAAGTCATTACAATGACTTGCTTTAGGGAATGTGGTGTTGGATTTTAAGTCCAACACCTTCCCTACTGATACACCGACTGGAGTTGGAAGAGTAATTTAAACTATTCCAAAGTCCAGCGCTTCCTTAAAGCAAGTCGTTAAAATGACTTGTGTTCTAATGGAACTCGTGGTAGTGACACAGTCATGGTATTGACTTCGTTGGATTTATTATGTGTTGTAACAGGTGCCAATCCGTCTTTAAATTAGCCTGTGTACTAAGGTAAGAATGTGGTCCCATACTCCTTCATGCTGTGAAGTTAGCAATATTTCAGAGGTACTGGAAGAATAGCCGTCTCATTAATATACACCTAAGCCTGCTGATCGTCTGAGTTCTCAAGGATGATAGGGAGGGCGTTCCCGAGAAGAACCCACAATCAGAGAACTTGGGCTGAAACACTGGATGTGCAAAAATGGAGACTCTCTAAATAAATGGCACTTACAGAGCAATGACGCCTCTCAACTCTCTGAACCAAGAAAGGTATGCGAACACAAGTCCTTTCTATCGAATTATAAAGATATAAGTTCAGATTATATGTAGAAACTCATGCAACAGAAGACAAGGAAAAAGGAAACGATTGCATTACCTTTTACTCACTTTCCTCTGCAATAATGACTTAATGCCCTATCACACGAAGGGCGACTGTAGCCATAAAATATTACACAAAGCTTAATGGTTAATGCAGAAAGTTAGTCTAGGTGTGGCTTTACCCTGGGTCTCTGCCTTCTCTTCTACACCTACACAGCAGTAAGCATCATTGCACATGCACAGTACAATTGTGTGTTGTATATTTTTGTATGTAAACCCTACCACATACAATTTGGAAAAAGGGACTTGTGGTGTGTTTGGTGTGTGCCACACTACATGGTATAACACATAGTATCATCAATTAACTTGTGATCTATAATCATTACGTTTTGTGTGATATCATAGAATAGGTGTGTGGTAATTTCAATATGTGGTGTAAAGTAATGGAGAAACTCATTCATTAATAGTTATTTGACCAAAAATAGTGATAAACTAAAAGGACAGGACTTTCATGCAATCAAATCTATCTGCCATGCGATATTTCTGATTAATGTGCATCTCAATAAATAGTTTAACTCATACCAAAGAGACTTGAACACCACAGCTTTTTTCCTCAATCATGACTTTAACAGGAAAATAAGGAATTGGACCTTGTCAAGTCTGTACTAACCTACGCACATATTAGATTGATCCTCATTGCATGCTTTAGCAGAGACAATAGCACCATTCATGATCCAGCAGTTCCATCTTCTTTGTGAGTGGTGTTCCTCATTCTCATCTGGCTTTTCTCCTGTAGATTTAGCCTGCTCAGAGCATGTCATCTCTCCAGGAGTAAAACACAGAAGAGCCATTTACTAATGCTTACTGCTGGGGTTGCATCAGTTTTATGACGCAAGCTCAGAGCAGAGTGTTGGGGTGGGATTTGCTATCCAACAAAAAACAGGATTTGCATTGGAAAGTATCCCAAAGTAGCACAAAGTTGTCTTATGAACTACTTTGTGTCAAGGGGCTTACCATGGGTAGTACACTGGCATTCCCAAGCAAACAGCCATGGGTTTTGATGCAAATCCAATCTACTAACATTCATCGACTGGGATTTCCGCCTTATCCTTACTTCTCCTCAATGCAGGCGCAACTAGGATAAATGTTTAAATTGCTCCTCATTTTCCAACTTGGCACGTGTGCTACATTGTACACCAAATATGCCATGTTGGAAATGTATTAAAGGCTAGTTTTGTAATTTTAAAATGTATTTAGGGTCCTCTTCCCGTACAGAACCTAGCCTTAGAGAACAGGCACACCCTTGCACTATGGCGCAACAGTCTGTGCATTGGTATGTTATATTATAGAGTTTTGTATAGTGCTCGTGTACCCCAGGGTGTCTTGGCGCTGCCTTGCATAAGGGCGATCAGCGAGGGCTAATACGTACAATATGGCCCCTAAAGGTTAGAAGAGCCATGTTTTCAATGCTTTCCTAAACTGTAAAAGGTTCTGTGAATTTTTCATTTCAAAGCGGAGGGAATTCCACAGTCTAGCGGTACAGGTCACAAAGCTTTTCCCATCCCAACAGGTTAGTCTGAACTTGGCACCTCAATATTATTCAAGCTAGAGGAACGTGGGAGTCTAGGAGGTGTGTACCAATGGAAACGCTGACTAAGGGCCACCGGTCCAATATTATGTAGTGTCTTGAAGGCAGCGCACAAAGCCTTGAATATGATCCTTTTTTTTCATAAGCAGTCAATGAAACACCAATATATTTCAATGAGCACGTTTAATTGAATACACAGAAATGTGCATATTGGGAAGCAAAAACATTTAAAACAACGAATTTGAATTTCCCCAAATTCAAACATTATCTGTTGTTCCTCATTTATCGCTTTGTTGTGGCTTTGTACCTTATTTCCATGTGATGTTTAAGTGTCCACTGCTTTGAATTTCAGTGAATATCACATTGTCCTGAAATTTTAAGTGTTCCATCACATTTGTCATGATGAAGTGGAAACATATCCCTTTTCATCCCCAATAATATCCTCTGTTTCACTGTCTTTAAATGTTGAACCCTCTCTCTTTCCCTCTGTCCTAAATCAGATAGCATAACCTCTTCCTGCTCCATTCCCTTCAATCTTATTGGTTAGTAAGGGTTGTCCTTGATTTAGTCCAATTGTAACAAATCAGAATTACTGATTGAAAACAAAGCGATTCATCTCATGAATTACTTTATATTTTTCTATTGAATTTAGTTGCTTCAGAGCTTTTCATTTTTTCATTTCCTGTAATGTTTTTATTCAAGCATCACATCAGGAGTAAAGGGCACTGTGAGCCAATAACGTTGTGTCCCAAACAAATCCTGTAATAATTAAACAGAAGTAACTCGTCGCCAATGTCGTCTCCTGCGCTCACCCCAGACAAAGTATGTGGATCTCAGTGCATGAGCAATTGTAGTGTTTAGTAGAAGCGATTGTCGAGCTGGCATGATGTAACGACAGACAGGATTAATGGCATAAAGAGTCTACTAAAGCACATTAGACATCTAGTATGGAGCTGCCTTTGGGTAATAACATTACAATCAAATGGGTATCATATTTTTGAATCAATCTCACAATTCTGGTTACCTACAACGTCACAAAAAGTAGAGGGTTTTGTGGTTTATAAGAGTTTTTACTCCAATAACTGGTGTAAAACTACCATCGAAGAACATTGTGTCTGACTTCCACCACCTTGTCTATTATTTAAAGATCAACCCTAAATATGTTCCTGTTTGTCTACAGATGGTTAGGACAGTGGTAAGCAGAAAAGTAGGTGTGGTCCACCGACTTACATGCCAATATGACAAAGATCTCACAAATTAATTGATTTACCAAAGGCTGGCCAGTCGTAAAACAGCCTTACCGGTGACTTTTTTGGCCTAAGGAGTGAAAACTCCATTAAAATGAGTTTTGCCTAACAGCTTAATGCATGAATCTAGAGTAGCTGGTGGTCTCCCCATTCGTGACCAATAATACCATAGGATGGCAGACATGCAAAGAAGATAAGGCTCACAAGCATCAGAAACACTCTTGGTATGTCGAGCTACCTGAACAACCTGCGTCAAAAAGACAGAAAAGGGACTAATGCCCTTTCAAGTCTGCTGTGTTATACAGACAGAAGTAAAAGCAACATTAATTCTATTCTTTTCAGATTTGACTTGCTGCTAACCAGCTTCTTCACAACCACTTTCACTCTTGTCTCCACATGAGGCCATGTCATTCTCATTACAAACAGCGACACCTCATACAAGTTTCCACATAACAGACCTGTTTCTACAGATATATCTAAACCTATACCCTCTGACTGTGCCCTAATTCACGTTTCACTCAACATTGCTTCACCGAAACCACCCTGTTCTGATAAACCGTCCCTCGTTAACACACTCCTGAATATGTAAACCAAAGTCATTAATACCCGGCTCCACTTAGCAACACCTTCTTTTTGCCAATTTCAAATGCACACTTTCGCTGACCTTATCTCCCATTTTTCCTTTCAGATCTCTACCTCATTTTCACAACAATCACAGCCCTGGGTCACGTTCAGGGTCACACCAAAAATGTGATGACATATCTGAACACAAATGCACACCCACCTGTTTGGATGGACAGAAGATACTTCTTAACTACCTTGAAATCTATAAAATGATGCTGTCTGCATCTAAACCAAGCTTGATTGATCCACTGAAAATACTGTTGTGATCGAATTTCCTCTATCACATCACACCTGCAGAAACTATTACACACAGCAAACTTTCTTCCCGCCCCTCCATACACTGGCACAATCTTGTCTAGTCTACAGCGCATGATATCTTCTCCTAAATTCCATCACAGCCTCGACCATAATAAACACACACATATCCTTCTCATCTCCTCCACCTCATACTCCCCACCTGTGCACAAATCTTACTCCACCCAGCTCGACTCATTCACCCCCACCTCACCTGTGGATCTGATCTCTATACTACAATCGACCAAACCATCTGGTGCCTGGTAGGACTCCTTAATCCTACAATTAGCAACAACTTTTACCTTACCATCTAGAGATTTGTCATGAATTTCCTCTTTCTCAATCACTTCCTGCTCTCTCACTGCTACCTAAAATCTGAAGTTACCCTTCCATTCTAGCAAAAATTGGGCAGTCTGAAAAACATCACAATGTGTGTGGTCTATGCTGCTTTTTGGATGAAGGAAACCATATAATGCTAAAATAGTTTCAAAACCAAAATTGTGATGACGGACAACAATGAACACAAATGCTTTGCCTTTGACAGGTCCTTCAACCTGGAATCACCAACACATCTACTTAGGACCAAAATAAATGAAATGGTCAAGAGCACTAACTTTTATTTCTCCATATTACTCAGATCTTTGCTACTCCTACACGACTATCAGAGCAAACGTACACAGAACACTGGCAATGGCGCTCTTGGACTACTGGTACCTAACCTGTTAGACTGCAACAAAACACTACATACAAGCTTCAACAAGTGCAAAACCAAGAAGCCAGATTTTGCTCGTACAAGAAACGGCGACATCAACTAGAACCAGATATAAAATCCATACACTACACTCTTATTCAGACCAGAAAAGCTAAAGTCACAAAAGCACAGGAGGCAGGGCTATCGGTGTTCAAAGCCGAATGCTACAGATTACTTTATAGGTGTATCTAAAAACAGAACATACACACCCACTTTTAAGGAGCCTTCTAATCACCAAACTGTCCACACAAGCCTTTGAATTTCAGGCGGACTGGGTGTGCACCTAACTTCAACCCAAATCTTAACCAACCCAGAAACAAAATTGCACCCAGAATTCAGTAAAGAGGCAACATAACAAAGAAGTGATCTAAGAAGTCTCAATGATACAAGTTATTCAAGTTCTGAGTTTGACTCCATGTTAACCCAACCCTAATCAACACTTGAAACCAATGCAAAGGTTTAGTTATTCTATCTACTAGGTAATTGATACTAACCCATAATTCAAAAGACATGTTCTGGAGTACTCTGAATACATATCCAAAGACTACTTTTCATTTAAAAGCCACATTTAATTTTCGATTTCCTGAAGATAAAGCCATTGCAATCATGCAAGAAAGAACTACCAAATTATTGTTGCAAGGTTTAATGGATTTCTGCACAAAATCATACAATTACAGAAAATTTGTTCTACGCATCCCATGGTATTCCTATGTGGCAATCATGACATTTTGACACTCTTTATTGGGCTACAAAATGGATTCCATATGAAAATAAAACATTTTCCTGAAGCACAAAAAAGTATACACATTCAGCAGATACCGTTCAAAATGTAGTAAATCCGAAAATATTTTGTGTTGCATGAAAGAACAAGGCAACCATTATGTTGACAGTGTAATAGCAGATTATAGTAGTGTAGAATAGTTTATGTAAATCAAATATAATGTTGCACTCTGCAGAACGCATACCTACTTGTACGCTCCTTCTCTGAGTAAAGGTTGCACCTCTTTTATTCTATCTATCACAGCAAGGTTTTATCACCTGTGTTCTGGAGCTCAGGGTTGGTTTGTTTTTATTTTCACAGTGTCCAGTTTCTGAAAGTGTTGCTTTCTAACAAGGAAAAAACCCTACACGAGTGTGTTGTATATTACATATTTATGATATGTTACTGTACTGAGAACTTTAAGGTTTATTACAACCTTACAGCCATATATAGCTCCATGGTATAGAACCTCTTACAACAAAGTAAGATTGTTTCTACTGGGTATAGCACCTCTCACAACAAAGTGGATAGTTGCTCTGGGTATAGCACTCTTCACAACAAAGTGAGATAGTTGCACTGGGTATAGCGCCTCTTACAACAAAGTGGGTTAGAAGCTCTGGGTGTAGCACCTCTTACAACAAAGTGGGATAGTTGCTCTGGGTATAGCGCTCTTCACAACAAAGTGGGATAATTGCTCTAGGTATAGCGCCTCTTACAACAAAGTGGTATAGTTGCTCTGGGTATTCCGCCCTTCATAACAAAGTGGGATAGTTGCTCTGGGTAAAGCGCCTCTTACAACAAAGTGGGATAGTTGCTCTGGATATAGCGCCCTTCACAACAAAGTGGGATAGTTGCTCTGGGTATAGCACCTATCACAACAAAGTGGGTTAGTTGCTCTGGGTATAGCTCCTCTTACCACAAAGTGGGATAGTTGCTCTGGGTATAGGGCCCTTCACAACAAAGTGGGATAGTTGCTCCTGGGTATAGCGCCCTTCACAACAAAGTGGGATAATTGCTCTGGGTATAGAGCCTTTCACAACAAAATGGGATGGTTGCTCTGGGTATTCCGCCCTTCACAACAAAGTGTGATGGTTGCTCTGGGTATAGCGCCTATCACAACAAAGTGGGATAGTTGCTCTTGATATAGCACCTCTTACAACAAAGTGGGATAGTTACTCTGGGTATAGCGCCTCTTACAACAAAGTGGGATAGTTGCTCTTGGTATGGCGCCTCTTACAACAAAGTGTGATAGTTCTCTGGGTATAGCGCCCTTCACAACAAAGTGGGATAGTTGCTCCTGGGTTTAGTGCATCTTACAACAAAGAAGAATAGTTTCTCCTGGGTATGGCACCTCTCACCACAAAGTGTGATATTTGCTGTTGGGTACAGTTCCTCTTACATGGTGGAATAGTTGTAGCTTTGGTCAAACCCACAACCTAGTCTGGTCACATAGCCACTTAACACCCTCACCAATCAAATTATAGCAATTCACTCCTCATTTCTGTTGATCCCAATTGAAACAAATCTGTATCCATACTTGATTTCTACCTTTCCACCTCTTCTTTCATGGACCCCTAAACATCTCTGCTCATTTGCTTCTCACCTCCAATCTCAGCTATGTACTTTTCCATCTGATCCACCTGGCTTACTGCCTCCCCACATGCACCTCACTACTACAACACTACCACCTACCATCGGTCCTTTCCATCCTCCCTCCCACATACACCCCACCTTCTTCCATCCTCCGCCATCTTTTCCAGACTAATTTCCATCAAATCTTTTCCCAACAAAGCATGTAAAACCTATCTCTAAAATATTACCAGTCACTCACAATTTCCTTTCTGATCTGACACCTCACCCTTTCAACACACTCCCGAATATGTAAACCAAAGTTATTAATGCTCCACTTACACACTCCTTCATTTTGACAATTTCAAGTGCACACTTTCGCTGACCTTAACACCCATATTTTCCTTTGAGATCTCTACCTCATCTGCTCTACATTTACAGCCTTGAATCACGTTCTGGGTCACACCAACAATGTGATGACATTTCTGAACACAAATGCACACCCACCTGCTTTAATGGACGAAAGATGCATCCTAAAATACCCGGAAATCTATAAAAGGATGCTCTCTGAATTTAAACCACCCTTTATTGATCCACTGAAAGTACTATAATGATCTAATTTCCACTATCTACTCACACCTGTAGAAACTTTTACACACAACCAACTTTCTCTCCATCCCTTCATACGCTGGCACAAACTTGACCAGCCTTACAGCCCATGACCACTTCTCCTTAAATTCCATCACAGCCTCGAACATAATTAACACACAAGCTCATTCTCACCTCCCCCACCTCATGCTCCCCACCTGTGCTCAAATCTTACTCCACCCAGCTCGACTTATTCACCCCCACCTCACCTGTAGATCTGACCGCTATGCTCTACCAACCCATCTGGTGCATGGTAGGACCCCATAAACCACAGATCACAATTGGTTCCGTTCCTCTTTCATTCTCTTTCCTGATCAACCACCTTCACCATTGAGCGCACCACTGCAGATCAGAAACCCACCAATTTGTGCCACTCAATGGCTGAATTAAAGTTCTAAGTTCTAATACTATTACCTCATTCTCCCTCACCACCCTTTTGTCAGACCCCCATCCAATTTCAACAGCCGGAAAACCCCCCACAAACATCACCTCTAACAAATATTTCATCACCGTTACAACACAACAACATTCCACTTAATTTCAACAAAACACAATCTTATAGCAACACCAATTTCACAAATGCACTATAAATCACACTCACCCTCCCACAAAGTCCAGAGTAAATCTCTAATAAGCCTGTTTAAGCAGTGCAGTCATTAGGAGGAAACCATAATGTTAAAACACCATCTGTTCCAGCACTCTCCCTACTGCCTCACCTTCCATAAACTGGAGGAAACTTGAGCAAAAATAGAGGCAGGTTAAGAACCTGCTCAATGAATTACACCAGCAGCAACCTGGACATAAGCTCCTCCTTCTGCAAAAGAAATCTACTGCACCTTAATTGTCTGCTGATAACCACTCAATGAGAAAAAAACACAAATCCAACATTTTTGATCTACTAACAAACACTGGACATATTCTTCTTCTGAGAAACCTGGTTGGGAAAAGATACGAACTTTCTCATCTGGATACCGAGCCTTTTCACACAACCAACAAACAAGAAATGAGGTAGCTGGATACTGGTTTAAAGATACCAAAAAAGCCATGAGGACTGAAGTTTGGCAATACAAGGTTGTGAAGCCCTTCTTACAAGATGCATCCCTTGATGCATTTTCACTTGCAACTTCCTCTTGTTCTAAAGACCTCAAGACCAATAACTGAGCTTTTCCAGGTGCATTTTTGAACATAGTATCAGATCTGTCAATCAGATATTTCAATATATGTATATTCACTGACTTTAACATTTGTTTCGACAAACAAAATAGTTTACAAATAAATACCGGTATATCAGTGCTAAAGAACACAACCTACAACAGTTTGTCCCCAAAAATACCCACTAAGCATGTCATACAGTGGCTGTCTTCCCCAACTCAGAACACTTCTATGTTGAGCTACACCCACCAGCCCAATGGACTGACCATAACGTCATCAGCTTCTCACTCAAAATTCTGAATAAAATATTACCATGCCACTGTAGAATAAAGACAATGGAAGAAATTAATCATGTAGGTTTTGAATCATTGCTAACCTCAAACACACAAATGCAAACAATATGCTTAGTTAATCCCAAAGAAAACTTCAAAGCTAGTCCAAAGGTAAAGAAATTGCTTTGCACGAATAAGTAAAAAATAAATAAAAGGACAATTCTCAAATCTTTGATGGAGCAGGTACAAATCCAAGAATGCTCACAACAAAATATATATACACTAACACAACAGAATGTATAAATCGTATACAAAAAGGCAAAAAATCCACTACATGAACAAGATTGACGAAGGCAAATGAACAACAGAGGAATTTCACCAAATTCTATTTAAATTCTGCAATCCAGAATGGAGTCAAATATCTACCCCACCTTCTGAAGACTTCTGTAAAAACTTAGTAACATACTGTTTAGTCAAGGGGACACACTGGTTTTATATTTATCAACGAAGAAGGCAGCTGCCCCCCATTAAAGAAACAAAAACCATGATAGCTGAAAAACAATCTCCTTCTATTTCATCCTTTCAAGAAATTACAACATCAGTATGTCAGGGCCTGGTAAAAATTAGGAACCCACGAGGCTGCCCATGGACCCCTGCCTTCCTCTTACTTTCAAAAAGATTCTCGTACCAACACATCTATTGCTATACGAACAAGAAAGATTATCAATAACTCTTTAGCCACAGGATGGATTGTCCCAGATGAACTGAAGAAAAACTCTAACACCCATTACTTCAGAAAAATAACTTAGACCCACAAGACACTAACAATTACAGAGCACTCTTCAATAAACCTTTATTTCTTTGGAAATCATATTGACAGAGCAGCATTTCTTCACGTTTTGACATTTGTAAAAGAACCAAATCTAATCTCTCATGCTAAACATGTGAAACATGGGGGGCTGAGCTTTTCTTTCCAGGCCCCTCGATTTTGGAACTCTCTTCCTGACTATCTTCAGCTCTCTCAATCTTACATAGAGTTTCTTAAAAATCTGAAGACCTGGCTTTGTGTTAAAGCTTTTGAGGTCTAAATTGTTGCCCTGTTCTGCTGCCGGTCTGATTAGCGCCATGAAACCTTTTTGGTGCACGAGCGCTTTATAAATTCCCCCAACTTCAACTTCAAACAGGTTTCCACGCAGGAAGAGGGACTAAATCAGTCCTAATCGTGATTTAAAAAACACAGTCAACAACAATGGTGTAGCTCCATTGCTGTATCCGAATCTTACAGCAGCTTTTGACAGAGTACACCATAAAACTTTACTTCTTGGACTCAAAGACATAGGTACAGTTAGTATTGTTCTTATTTGGATTTCTTCCTACCTACACAACAGGGTCGAAAAGATACATATATACCCTTTTATAGTCAAATAAATATAACAAAAAAGAACAAGCTTCATGAGGATCTGTCATCTCACCTCTACATCTCAACATTTACATGAAATCAATATGAAAATGAATCCTCATTTGTGAACACTAAGGACATGGGAAAATAAAAAAATAACAGTAGGTCCATAGACATAGGTCAATGGCTGGCATGGAATCACCTCAAATAAAATGTTGCAAAAAAAGATATACTGATCTACGGTGAATGGAAAAGTCATGATCCTCTATCTTTATGGGTGGATGAACTGGGACATACCCCACAAATAGCTAAAGAAGTATGACATCTTGTAATTCTGCAGCAAGGCTACTTTTACATGCAAAGGTAAGAAATCCTGAATGCCTCCCCCATTGTAATTTTTCACTGTAAAAAAAAAATCATCAAATAATTTTATCCTGGGAATGTAGCTACTAGGTTTTCACCATGTCTAATAATTCCAGTTTACAGTAAGAAAATCATTCGTAGCACTACTTTCTCTATTCAAATCCCCAAGCTATGAAATTTCCAACCTGCAAAGTTTAAAGCCACTGAGAATCACATATAGTTCAAAAGAATAGTTAAGAGAAGGTTTTTCCAAAAGTGAAACATCTGAGAATCTCTATGACTTTGATCACAAAGATGAGTACCAGCACAAATAGTGACATCTCAGTCTACAGACTGATGTCCTGTATCACCCTCCAAGATCAGGGGAGAATCAGATCTGCCGATCCCCTCAAAAACATCGTCTAAATCTTACTTGTCAAATCCAAAGGGCTAGCTAATCAAACATTGCACCTCATATTAGAAAGAAGCCCAGCACAAAGCTGAAAAGAATGGGATGAACCTTATCTATTAATATTATCTATCAAAGAATGTAGATGAACACCATTGACAACCAGAGTACCATGGATGCTACGAGAAATAGGACCTTCCCGTATGTATCAACCATGGGCCCTTACATGTTCCTACATGTTTCTGCATGAAGGGGACTTTGAGACCCACCTATGCAATGTTTCTCCTGCCATCATCCATTTCCCCTGCATTTGTTGCTTCTTAATAATCAACAAATGCTAAATTGAATTGCTTTCTAACCCTACCTGCATGCCCCTAAAATATAACATTGCCTAATGACATACTATTTCTGTGCTGACTTCTCTATGCATTGTCATGTTCACACAGAACTACTACTTGCATTGATTTTTCTAGCTCCTCTAATTTACTTAACTCATCACTTACATTTTTAATCACATACCTAATCAATCAAAACGTAATATATTTTACAAGCACGGATATGTAATGCATGAAATGCATCTGAAGAGGACAAGACTAAAAGCCATAAAACTTCAACCATGCATGAAAATGACAAAAACAATTTTAACAATAAATAATGAGAATAGATTAATCATTTACCGGAGCAGTATTCTACTCAGAGGAAAGAGCACCTTCTCAGGGGTGGGAAGACCTATATTGATACAATTAAGTACAACATAACAAACAGAGGCTAAATACATGGGACTTTAGTAAATTCTAAGCACCGTCTTGAAATATATGCCAACTTCACAAAAGTACAATTTAGGCATGAATGAGCATTAAATGTGAAAACAACCACACAAAAATAAATCATTTACCTATTTGAAGAAGAATTATTTTTTAGATTTGTCCACAGCATCAACCAAATGATGGATTACGTGGAAAATGCAAGGCAACTGGGAAATTCCTGTGGCCCTGGTCATGTTTCACTTTTATGATACCATCCCATTGGTATATGGATTTTCAACCAATGGCAAGCCTTAAAAAGTAAACATGTATTTTTATACAGTCTAAACACTACATCCTGGCTAACAGAAGCTTTTGGTCAAATAATGCTGAATAGGGATTCCAAATAGTCAAGTTTTCTCACATTTTGGCAAATTCTTGTCCTACAGGGCACCACACATTGTCTCAGACTCTGAGAGGTAGCAATGACAGCACCTATGAAAGGCATATCCGGCTACCTCAATATCAATAAGCATGAATCAGATACCATTAAGGGATATGAATTCAATCACACACACATTTAAACTATGAAACACACACATCACATTGCAGCTATGAAGCAAGCAGCACCACATGCATCCATCACCTCCAGTTACCAGCAGAAGTTGGCAGAGAGGTTCAGGACCAGAATCCTTGTCCCGAAAGTATCTATAGGAATACATTGCATGTAGGGACAACCCACATGTAGAAGCTAGCAACCAGAAGAACAAGGAGAATCACCTCTGATGATCCGAAGAATGATACTCAAGAAACACATAGTAGAGAAATAAGGATAAAATATCCTCTTGGTATTTTTCAGCGAGCTAGATGCCCTGCTGGGGACCCTTATCTGGAGTCTGGCCACAGGTGTATCGCTCTGGCAAAGTTGCAGTTACCTCTCGACCAAGGAGGGCTAGCTGCGCCATCCTTTGAGGCTTATTTCCTGGCTGCCCAATTACAATGGGTGTCCCGCTGGACAGCGGACCGGGCGCAAAGAGAACTGACCACTACGGCTGGACAACTTCAAACCCCTATCATCCATCGCATGAGGCTACCAGGAGCTGCGCCCCCCTGACCAAGCCACTCAAACTGATGACGGCGCATGCCTGTCTCGCACGCATCTACAGAATGAATCGTGCAGCGCCCCCGTACTCCCCTCTCCTACCGCTGATGGGGCTTCCCAAAGCCCGCATACACTACACAGAGAGAATGCTACACATATGGATGGAGCACGCCCTGACAGAGGTTGGGGCACTATATTTTGACAGACAATTGCAGACGTTTGAGGCACTCGTGAATGACTTTGAGCTCCCTAGGGGACAGCTCTTGCTGCACAGGCAGCTCTTAAATGACTGTCGTAAACAATGGCGCACAATTGAGGAAGAACCCCCTACGCACCCAGTCCTCCAGGCAATCCTACAGATGGTCCCAGGGCGACACCTAGTTACTTTGATATATAAAGCCATATGAGCTCTTAAGCAACCCACACTTGCATCCCTCAGGGAACAATGGGAAGCCGACTTTCGCAGGCCTTTGCATGATCGGGAATGGGACAAAGCATTAGCATACACTAAGAAGGTATCCTGCAACTACCGCTTCAAAAACATACAATTGCATATCCTGAATCGGGCATATCTCACTCCTGCAAAGCTCCAGAAGTATTTCCCCAATGGCACCTTCTCCTCCCCTAGATGTCAGGAGCCCGCTGCCTCCTTTTTCCACATGATATGGGACTGCCCGTCCCTCCACAGCTACTGGTGACCCGTCCATACTACCCTTGGAATGATCAAGGGACTCCGGGCCCTTTACACGTGGGAAGCTAGCGCCCTTGGTATTGGTAAGCTTCATAAGAACATGAAAGTCAAAATGCGCTTTGCCTCCTTAGTGCTCCTCCTGGCCAAACGGTGCATAACTATGCACTGAAAGGCACCTGACGGTCCCCCCCTGGTGGCCTGGGTGGGTGCAGTCAAGAATGGGGGGCAGCGGAAGAGGGAATACTACAAGGGGAGGAAGCTCAGGGAATTCGCAAGCAGCCAATATCCATGCCATGGGCCATGCTGCTTCACTCCTTTACACATGAAATGGCGACAGCGACGGAAATGCGGAGGGGTGGTTCCCCTAGGCCCCCAATGGCCCCAGAGGATGCTCGGGAGGGTACGCAAAGGGCCCAAACACCTAAAGGGTTAGACATAATGGCTGCCACCGACCCATCACCACACTCCCGCGCAGACAGCTCCTAGCGATGTCCCTCCCCCTTCTATCCGCTTTGGCACAATTACATCATGATATCTCACAGTAGTGCAGCTCTCAGGCATTAACACACATGTAACCACAGCATACGACGCATTGCACCCCAGTTTTTCAACCCCAAGTTTATTCATGGTTAGAATAAGGTTGATATTTCAAAGCCCCTGCGAGCTTGTGTGCTGGGAGACAATGCACCTCACATCCGCAGCGCGACGCGGAGAGCAACATATGGGAAGGTAACCTGTATATGGACACAGACCTGTGAGGGTCATCGCCAATTAACAGACTGAGTGACAGGGTTCAACAACCTTCAACCTATGTGCTAGTATGTCACAGTATTAAGTCCCCGTGTGGGATCACTTGTATGCCAAAACCATCGGCAATGAATGATGTGATATATGTAATAAAATGTTTAAATGCCAATAAACATGTTTTACAAAAAAAAATATATATATCCTCTTGGTAATGCAGCACAATTAAACAAGAGTAAACAAACACGCAGACTCGGGGTTAAGAGACCCATTCCCTAACGGAGAACGTGTTAATTTGGCCGACCATGGCTTTGCTTCTATCCAGGGGCAGTTGAAAAGTTTGGATGAAGCTAGTCGTGGCCCGTGACAGGTTGAGCCGGTGGGGGTTGTATTTCAAAGGACGATGACGAGGGAAAATGAAATAAATAATTAATTTCCCCTCAATATCGTCCGTCGAAATACCCTCCCCCACTGGCCCCCACCGCCTCACCGCTCTTACCTGCACGGGCTGCGGCTGGATGAAGCCCAATCGTAATCACTATAGGATAACATATAGCCCACCAGGACAGCAGCAGATACAAGCATCTTACTCACTAACCTCTCTTTGCCTGCCTCACCAATGAAGAGACTTACAGCCAGATTCATCAAACTAAAATCGGCTCGCAAAGGGCCAGATTCTGAGAATCTGACCCTTTGCGAGCGCTATTTTTGCATTTGGGATTCATCATCCCAAATGCAAAAATCGCAATTCTAGAAATCGCTAAATTTCGATTAATTGCATTTAAGGAATCTCAATTTGAGATTCCTTAAATGCAATTCATGAACCATTTTAAAATTGCGAATTTGCAATCTGGGGCCGCTATTTACCGCGAAGTCTAACTACGTGGTAAATAGCAAAAACTTTGAAAAATGCACTAAAGTGCATTTTTCAAAGTTTCATGTTGCGCACACACATGCCCTAAGGGCATGTGTGTGCGCAACATATGTGCACAGATCAATTTCAGGGGTGCAACAGGGTGTCCTTTCGACACCCCTGCACCCTTGAAATCGCAATCTCAATTTGCGAATCGCTAATTGCGATTAGCAAATTGAGATTGTCTTCCCATTCATTCCTATGGGCCTCTAGGCCCATAGGAATGAATGGGGAGGTATTCGCAATTAAGGAATTATTAGAAATCGCTATTTTATAAGTTATTTTTTGATGAATAGCATTTTGCTATTCCTTAATAGCGATTCGGTATTTTTCGCTATTAAGGAATAGCAAAATGTGTTCTTGATGAATCTGGGGGATAGATACTGGCGGGCCAGGACAGTGTGGGGATGCCGTTGCCCTATTTTCCCCTTCGTTCTTTGAAGGAGTCTGCTGGAAGCCGTAATCAACACGTTATCAAGCATTCAGCCTGACGATGTTTATTTTTGTAATTTAAAAATGTAATCCTCTCCTTTGCTCCGTGCAGTGGAACCATCTGCTGGTGCTTTACTGTGCAGTAACATTGGCAGATGTCTCCCATCAGAGCTGCAGAGGCTTGAAATAGACTCTGTGCTATCTGTGCAATGTGTGACAGTCAATTAGCAGTGGAGATTGGGACTTCAAGGGGAAATGTTGCCTTTTTTACCCACATATGTGGGCTACCTGCACAAATGTGCATTGCCATGCGGGTTCAACTTGTCCTGGGTATCCTCAGCTATCAGTGACAATCAGTGATACTTCCTGATTGGGGCATGTGCACTGCTTTAGTAGGATTTCTGAGTCAGTATCCCATCTGGTATATTTACATAAAGAAGTCATGGAGAGGGGCGTGTGCAGTAAGGGAAACATCCTTTACAACGCAACTTTTACCACGCAGTGCCTTTACGACGCAACTTTTACAACGCAAATCATTACAACGCATTGCGCTGGGGGGCACTCTAGGATAGGGAATAGATTTCATTTATTATCCAACACCTTCCCTACTATCCACGGGGACTGGAGTTGGAATAGTAAATTAAACTATTCACTATCCAGCGCCCCAAAGCACTATGCGGTGTTAAGGTATTCGTTGTAAATACCGCGTTGTAAAGGCATGCGTGGTAAAAGCATGCGTTGTAATGTCATACATCCGTGCAGTAATTCCAAGCCAGGGCTGCAGGCTCTGTGTATTTAGTGCAATCAGGGGGGTGATATCAGGGGCCCACCTTACCGTAGTAAAGTTGGTGGCATGACACGGGGCACCCAGTTGTGTGTGTGCAACTGCACTCCACATGATGTCTGCAGTTTACTTCCAAACCAGTTACCGTAGGAGCTATTTTCTTTGCTTTAATTGGGGTCCATGGCACCCTTCCCCATCAAGTGGCTTGGTGTCTCATCAGTGTGTCCCATATGACACCCGAGGAGGATGACACTCACTGGGAGGGCAGAATCCACTCTTAGCTGGACTGCCCTGGAGAAGAAAGGAACATCTAAGGGGAATGCCAGATTGGAAGCTTACAGCAAGTAGACAATGACTGGGTAATATATAAGTTCTATGCAGGCTGTCTTGCTACCAAAGAGTGTTATATTATGTTATATTATGTTTCTTATGATCCATTTGGCGAGCGCTTGCAAACAGATGTTTCTTGGCGGAGCTTTAGGTAAATACAACCTTAAAACCTAACTGCCGGACAAAAAAACCTTGAAAGATACAGAGTTTTTATAAAGCCAAATATTTTAGCTGGTGCCTACATAAGCATAGATTTATTTGTTTCTGCCTGCAAACCCAAAGGGGGCTACTTAGGCCGCCACTGTGGTTTGCTAATCTGAAAGAGCCTAACAGTTGATAGAAGGAAAATGCATTGGCTAGAAAAGTGGTTGATAAAAAGTGTAGGGCTTTTTGGACAATTGTTAGGGGCTTAAAGGATACCCGAAAGTGAATGGATAGCTAGTGTAGAGTTTGCAGTATTTGCAACATATGCCCGCCTCCAACAGTTTGCGTAAACACTCATGCTGCTGCATTCTGAGCATGTTGCAGGTTTAATTTTGACTGGAGATTCAAGGTAGATTGAATTAGCAACTAGCTAAGATGTTAGTGAATTATAGCATTTACTAATCTCGTATGCAGGAAGGGATCAATGAAAGTTGGAATTTCTTTATAGAGGTGAAGGAAACAATTGCAGGCCACATTCATGGCTTGGGCTTCCAGGAACATGGTGCTAAGAGAACTATTAATTTCCGCACAACTCTTGAAGGATCTGGGGGACTGCCATTATATCTGCTCATATGTTCGTGTCCTATTCCGCGACCCACGAATCAGAGGTAACTGAAATCTTGGTTTTGGTTGGCCTCATCTTTGGTTGGCCATCCATCCCCTGAGGAAGGTGAGGGCCTTCATTAATGGTCTCATCTTTTGATTTGGAGACTTGTACACTAACCAAGTTAAAAGTAAGTAAGGTACCAGCATACCGATAAAGGTGTATTCCTGATTCCTGGAGCAAATGGCAAAGGGGCCCCATGAACAGCTTAAACAGAAAGGGCGAGAGGATTGACTCTAATGGGACCCACCAATCCGTATCATATTCCTTCAAAGTATATATTCTTTATGACAAGGGGACCCCACAATTAGCGAACCTGGGTTACATACAATATGTGTTGATAATAGTGGTTGAAAAATGCACCAAAGTCACGTATATGTTCCTTTTTCATGAAAGGAAAAAACCTTGATATAAAAATAGGTCCTGTACTTTTTATCTGGACTCAATATTATGTAAAATACTGAAAGTTTTTGAAGAAACACAATCTCCAGACTTATTGATTTTATGATGCAATTCATTAATTGCAGTAAAATAGGTTACGTTGTTTAAGTAGAGTTTAAGTAGAGCTGAGCGTTTTATTATTATTATATAATTCAACTAGTAGGCTTCTCTCTCTTCATTTCATAAAAAATTATCAAAAAAGACAACATGAATAATTATGAATATAAATACAATAAATACAAGTGTTCAACAGAGACAATATATAGGCCTAATTATAATATGTTTATTCTATTTGTTGAAAATTGTTAGAATTTACATTAACCTACACGGTCAATCACTTAAGCCTGTGGTTAAACCCAGCCTCATTCTTACAAAGATGCAGCATTAAAGCAGACATCCCTCCTTTCAATATTTATCAATATATCTGCAGAAATTAACAGGTATAGCGTTCGTAATTAAGCCAAGACCTTGCTTTGTCAAAATGTAATGGTATTTGGACCCAATCAATATCTTCTTGCCCATATTGAGTAGCTGCAAATTAAGAAGGAAGTTATTGCCAGCCAGGCCGAATCTCCCTGAAGTGAAGGGAGTCTCACACTGTACAACATATTTCCAGCCATTTCGTACAATTTTAGATAGCCGAGGTGCACTGGGGAGCACCATGTCTTCAATTAGCACCAATATGCCAGGTCATCACACTGAAACACACACACTATCTTTCTATCTCTCACTGGTTCCTGTGCAAATCACGTTCTCTTTTTTAGGACGAGATTGACCAGATTTGCCACAAGAAGTAATCTATGAAACCTCAAAAATATAAATAAAGTGGTGTGAATAACTGAAAGATGTTGCCCCCCCCCTCCTCCCCGGGACACCTATCCAATACACATATAGGCAGTAAAACCTAGTATTGTTGTGTTTTTTTATGTGTTATGTTTATGGATTGCACTGTTTAGCTCCAAGCAAGCTAGAGTACAGAGGACAGGTAGCACACATAAGTAAACTTGTTGGAACTCTCAGAAGACACAGATGGAATGAGCGAGAGGCCTAGATGACATTTACTGACTGGAGTTAAGCTGAAGAGAAGTGATAGGCAGCCTTCGAAAGCTCATTCTCAGGCAGGTATTTACACAGACTCTCCTGTGCAGGCACACACATGCAGAAACACAAACTCATTCTCTCACACTTAAAGCAAAATCAGGAACACGTGTTTTCAATTTACATTGGCTCTATTGCTGTAACGGCCTGCTGAGAGGGCAAGTCTAGCACTCCCCATCATGTGCAAGGCCAGGAATTTCATGCCACATTGAAGTGCAGGTACAGGGTAACCAATAGAAAGGCAGGGGTGGGATTATATACTTGTAGATTTATATAGCGTAGTTTATCACCCGTGAGGGTATCCAGGTGCTGTTCAAGGGCACGGGGAGATCAAGTGATTTACCCAGAATCACAGGATGTTGAGCCGATGCCGAGCCTCGAGCCCAGATCAACAGCTCCAGAGCTGGCAGCTGTGGCTGCTGCGCCACATCCTCTTCCGATTTCAAATGGAAGGCCCTCCTCAAGCCCTCTTCTATCTTCTTCTATAAGAAACAGGGACAGGACTTGGGATCCCACCCCTGTATTATCATTAGATTATTTTAGATGGTCATAGGAACTCATTGATGTGCCCCCTGACAGAGTTACTTTAGTAGATGTCCTGTGCTGCCAGAGGCAGGCGTAGTACAAATGCTAAATGATGTGGATTGTGCCTGTATGAGGGGATGTAGCTGAATTGCGCCCCTCATACATGCCTAATCCAAACATCTTTGCAGGTTGAGTCCTCAGCTCCCTTCCTGCTGTCAGTTTGCTGAGCAAAGCAGCGTGACATGTACACACCAGACACCGCCCCTTCAGCTAGGTTGAAAACATGATCGAGGGAGTCGTGTTTTCATACTAACTGGCTCAGGCAAACAGTAGAACAGCATTCACTCCCAGTACGTGTGTATGGGCCTGTGTGGCAGAGCTCACGGTGGGTGGTGAGTCACTGGCCAAAAACACACCAGCCGCCACTGCTAAATATTGTACTCGTTTTTCCTGCAAAATAGGTAGGGTTGACTCTGTTTTAAAGGCAGTGTCTGTGGTTCTTAGCTTTTATTACCGTGCCTGACAGGGCCGGACTGGCCGAAGCGGGCATCAGGCGTTTCCCTGGTGGGCAGACGGGTTGTGGGCCGGTTGTGGTCACCTGGGGGCCGTTTTCGTTACCGGGGGGCGGCAAAATTGTCCCCAGTGACAAAATCGGCCAAAACTGGCCCTAGAAAACAGCTCGGCCGCACCCCCACCAACCCCCAAGGGGGCTGCCCAAGCAGTTTGCCAGGACAGGTTTCTGTTCCCAGTCCGGCATTGGTGCCTGCTACCTATATCTAAGCTCCTTGATTGCCATGACAGTGTTGTTCAGGTCTGCTGCATGTGTATGGGTTGGTTTTCATTACAATAGGGTCTGGTCTAATCACTACAGCACCCATTTCGAATTAGTCCATGAAAATTGTACACATTCTGGGCCCTATTCGCAAAGGTAAGTTTGCAATCTTAGACATCCTCGTGCAGTTTAACATCTACATCCAAGTGGAAATCTCCTCATGGATGGAATTTCATATTTCCACATGTAGTTTTACACCTCGATGTAGACTGATCAGCGGCGGTGCCTCCATGACGGCAGAGGAGCGCCACTGTGAGTCAAGAAAACATAATAAACAAAATCATAATAAAACTAATTGATTACCATTTTATTTTTCATGCTTGCAGCAGCCGAGTCTGAGGGTGGGGCTGGCAGCAGGGAGGAACAGTGTGCACATCTGTTTAAAGTGCGCCTGTCACTTTGGCCGGCTGTCTTGCGATGGCCGCCCTGACATGCGCACTTTAACCCCATCCGCGCTAAGCATTTTCCCGCTGTGCGCTAAAGATTCGCAAATACCGCGTTACATGACGAGCTCAGCTCGTCATGAGCGTACGACAGGCGTACCTCATGACGAGCTGAGGTCGTCATGAGCGTGGAAGGGGTTAAACACTCCAACCTGAGCTGTCTTAGATAGCTGGGGTGGAGCGCAAGCACAGAACCCCAGTGCTCTAAGGAGCGTCAAACCAGTGAGCTCCAGCCAATCTTTGTGCTTCTCTCATGTTGCCTGGGCAGCATGAGAGCAGCACCTGGATTGATAGAGGGGAGTTGGATGAGGCTCGGAAGCCTGTGCTCGAGCCAGCAACTGCCGAGAGGAAGAAAAGGAGCATGACCGAGCACAAGTCAGTAGGTAAGTAAATCTTGTTATTTCTTATTTTAAGTAGATTTACATCACTGAGAGGCACTGTGAGAAACTCAAAGTGCCTTCGGCCTCAAATCCCACAGCTCTCACGCGTGGACAGTCATTAGCACTGTTTAAAATGGACCACGAATGAGAGCGTTGGCAGTGAGTGTAAACGCACTGCTGGCTTTTTTCAGGGCCTGACAGTGGATTAAATATTTGCCCCAGTTTCATTTGCCGCTGGCCGCCACTGAGACTTACAAGCCTCCACTCCGTCAAAAGAAGGAGTTGAGATTTCTACGGCTCCAATTGCGAGTGAAAAATTAGTATTGTCATCTCTCTAACTGTAGCAAAGGGCAACCAATCTGCGCCAGAACTTAACATATTAATACACTTTAAATGATTTGATTTGTTTAATTTGTATTTAAATAATTAATACAAATGTTAATTCCCCCCCTCCCACCACCCCACACGGTATTATTTGAGTGGATTGTGTCACAAATATGGATGCAGGCTATGTATTATTTTAGCTGTGATTTCAATTGGTGCGTAATATAATAGTACTTTAAACGGCTTTGTGAATAGAGCCCTTTCCACGTTTCGTATGACAGTAAACGCCGGTGAAAATAAGTCATTTGAGTCGAGGTGTGTAAGGGGAAATGAGACACAGGAATGTCTGCACGGCACTTCGCCACACTTGTGATGGCTGCAGGTTTGTCATTAACTACTTCCCTCTCCTAATGCTGCGCCTTGAAGCACTGGAACTTTGAATGAATGAAGGGCCTTCCAAACGTGTACCAATTAAACGGTGTGATTTTCTCTCCGAAAGGGCCATCTGTCTTCACAGGAAACAGCAAACGAGACACAAACGCACTCTGCGCCTAGGCCGCCTCCATGCCTGCTGTCAACAGATGGGAGCTTAAGGGGTGTTTGCCTGAAAATAAACCCCTGACTTGGCACAACTGGCCACGGCGAGCTCAATCGGATCTGCTGCCTAAGCCGGCCTCGTGCCTGCACGGGTGACTGCACCGTCCGCCTCCGCCATACCCCCCACGGCAGGGGTGCCAAGTGAGGAACATCGACTGACATGGCATCCATGTGCGACCGGGAACAAAAGGGCGGAATGCAACCGCGGCCCTAACACTCGCAGCATTTTCCAGCCGTCCCAGTGTCTCGCCACTACTTTCTTGTTAGGTCGATCTAGGCAGCGCATGCGCGAGGTTTGCTGTATCGGAGTATGGACTAGAAGTCCCGCCCATATTTGTTATTGGCTTGTGTCATTGTCAATCGTCAATGCTGGCTTCTGATTCATTAACAGGCTTGTTAGTCCCTCCTTAGTACCGCCTTCTCTTCATTTGTAACCTCCCATGAAGACTGGCCCCTTTACTTCGGTTGTTACATGGTATTTCTTCTTTAGTCTGTAAGCACTATTTTCTCTAACGAGTTTCTCCTCCTGCAGGCACAACATGCTTTCCTGCAACATTCAGTGGCCAAGCACACTTTCACTTTCCAAGCAGCCCGGGACAGCTGCTTCTTTGAGCGGGGGCTTCTACTGCAGAAGGAGAAGATGCTTCAAAGCCTGTTTCTGCAGCTAGGAGTCCACTACACAAGGGGATGGGAGAGGGGAGGCGGGCGGAAGCAGAGGGTGGCTTAGGGGAATCAGTGATGCCTGAAAGAGCCTCCCGAGCCCTAAGACTTTCCGTACTAAGAACGCCACTGACGGGCGGGTTTTTCGCATGTGTGACAACTAAGCAATTCATGGAACGCCAGGAGGCAGCGTTTTGCATTCTGGGACTCGTAGTTTAGTTGCCTTGATTTATTAATTCTATCACAAGTGTTTGTTTACATACATGGAGTGCAGGCGTGTAACTCCTAACTGGGTCCAGCTTTCAACTGTGTGGCTAGTGCCCCCTGAGGGCAGCTGGTAGGGGACGGCCAGGCTACCAGATCCTGCATGTCACTAGGACCGTGTTTCACAGACTGTCCTTGTCATTTTTGCAATCTCGATTTCATAGTTTCCGGGTGCATCTCCCCTCCTCCCCCCACCGGTACTTTACATTTGGTGACTTGTAATCAGGATTTTAACATCTCAAGTATACATTTACAAACCCTGGCATCCAACGTGTTGTTGACCACAAAACGCTGGAGGCGTCCAGATGGGAATGGAGCCCCTTGACAGCTATGGTATACTCCAAGTCTGATCCCAGGTGCTTAAGTCAAGCAAATGCAGCTCCCAGAATGCATCAACGTAGGGCGCCACTAGATGCCACATGGCACAGGGTCAGCGGGAGGTTTGATGGTGCAGCGCTGCCAAATATTACCCGGAAACCACAACCACCCCAAGGCTTTTCAGCAAATGCTGGTTAAATGCTGGACTTGTAGTTTATGTCCACCATATGCAAACCCAACAAATCCCAGCATGCAAAGGGTTGTTGACCAAAAGGCATGTTGTAGGTCTGACATAAGACATGGAGACCCCGGCCAGCCAAGATGGTGGGGTCAAGGAGGCACAGGTATTTAGGGAAAGTTTGTTTTCTGTGTGATGGCCACGTGTTAAACGCTGGAAGGGGACTGAGAGAGGGGGGCTTCATTCGCAATGTGTGTGTGGCTGCAGTGAACACAAGCCCTGTGTGTTTGTAGGCACCTGGCACTGATGTCACACTGAGCTCAGCACCTACTCGCTCTGCACTAGTGTTATACTGAATTTGAACTATTTGTAGTGACCTAAACGGGTGTGATATTGTGCACTCAGTTTGGAATGACCTGAACGGGAGCCATACTCCCCATTTCTTTTGGAGAGATCCTGCACTGGTGTTACATTGTGTGGCCACTATTGTTACATTGTGCTTGGTTCGTGCTGACCCTGCACTGGCGATAAACTGTGTTGTGTTTGTGATGTCCATTGTTTGCTTTCTTTTTAAACACAGGTGATGAGTTAATTTGCCCAGACTCACATGGCGTTGGTCCTAAGCCGGGACTCAAACCATGTTCCGTGAGGCCACATCTTGTATACATGCTGGTAAACAGTGTTTCAGGGGTCAAACTTCTAGGCGCACTCCACATAAGCTACTTCCTGCATGGATCCGCATATTCTGCCCTCGAAGAGCACCAGGCTTTAGGATACTGACCACTCTGAGGATGAGAAGTTGCCTGGTTCCTTCTGTTTCTCACATCCTCTGCCTACGTCATGCTCATGTTCAGTGACGCTTGCCTGCACCATATCTGTAGCCCTTCTCTGATCCTCAAGTGCCTCATCCTACAGTCTGTCAACCAAGCACCCCAAAAGGGCGCTAAGAACATGATGCAAACAGGAGCGCTTCATTTCTTCACCAGGGAAATAAAGCGCTACATAAATGTTTCTGTACGTTATGTTAGTGAACCTTTTAAAGAGCATGTACAACAGAAGGGTTCTTGGTGCTAGTTAGGTGAAGTAGATGGGATTCCTGGCTAGTTAGTTAAACACTTGAAGAAACAGATGGGTCTTGAGTGGGCTAAAGAACGGTGATGGATTAAACCCAGATCTGTTGACTGGGAGTGAGTGTTTGATTGGTTCAGATGCTCCATCCATCACCACCCCCTTTTGTACCACTTTGTTCGCCATAAGTTGGCAGGGTATGCTTAGACGTGAGTCCCTTGCTCACTTTGCCATTGGATTCAAGCAAGCCGGGCTGAAGACGGCTGATATGCCAGAAACCGGTCCTCGGAAGCTTGTTTCCGGTCCAGGGAAGGCATGGCTTGGCAGTTCGGGCTGGACTGTTCCCATGAGGCACAGGGTCAGACTGATTTGCATATGGCCATGTCTGAACTGGGGTGGTAGAGTGGGCTAAAGAACGGTGATGGATTAAACCCAGATCTGTTGACTGGGTGTGAGTGTTTGATTGGTTCAGATGCTCCATCCATCACCACCCCCTTTTGTACCACTTTGTTCGCCAGAAGTTGGCTGGGTATGCTCAGACGTGAGTCACTTGCTCACTTTGCCACTGGATTCAAGCAAGCCGGGCTGAAGATGGCTGAAATGCCCGAAACCGGTCCTCGGAAGCTTGTTTCCGGTCCAGGGAAGGCATGGCTTGGCAGTTCGGGCTGGACTGTTCCCATGAGGCACAGGGTCAGACTGATTTGCATATGGCCATGTCCGAACTGGGGTGGCAGAGTGGGCTAAAGAACGTTGATGGATTAAACCCAGATCTGTTGACTGGGTGTGAGTGTTTGATTGGTTCAGATGCTCCGTCCATCACCACCCCCTTTTGTACCACTCAGATTTTACTTCATACATATCATTTTGCTAATTCGCATTCGCAAAATTTCGGCCTTTGCGAATGCGAATTTGCTTCATACATATCGCCCATTGTCTTTTATCGTTTGAGAGAATGCCTCAGTCAAGGAATCCCAGTTATGTTTAATGGGGTGTCTCCATAGGTCTGCCCCCTCTTCCCTATGAAGGTAGGCACTTTCAAATAACAGCCAGAGGGATGTCTCCCGGACCCAGGACTGTGCAGTCGGTGGTGCAGGGTTTTTCCACCTCATAGTGATATAGGGTCTCGCTAATAACATTTGTCCTCCAAGGAATTATTTGAACAATGCCTCATAACTTGGTGCAGTATGGTAATGATTCTCATTTAATAGTTGTGCAATGCCCAACACAACCACAAGGTACAGGGGAACGCTGTATCTGAGGAACAGCAATGGGAACCGAGCGACAGGGTCCCCTGGTAAATCTTGGAGAGATGACCAGGGCAGAGATATGCTCTATTCAGAGTATTAAAATGAAAATTTGAAACACGAATTACGAGTTCTGCAGGGGGTGGCCAATTTCTCTTGAAGGGAAGTCCTAGTTTGGTCTCCATGTTGCAGGTGCACTTGGTATATAGCCAGTGGACTAGATGTGAGTGGTGTCTTCTAGGGTACAGAGTGCTTGTATAACTGCTTTAATGGGGGTTCTGTGTCACGGATCGGGAATATTGTTTCCAGGACATGATTGATTTGTGCGTAGGTGAGGGAATGGCCTGGAGGGAGTGCATAGTCTACTCGAAGTGTGCCAAATGTTAGCAGTGCGCCAGTTGAAATACATTACAGTAACAATTCCTCGTTCGGCCGATAGATAAGTATGTGATTGAGGTATGGTGTTGTTAAAGGCTACCAAGCCAGAGAGAGGGATAGCGGAGGCACAGAGTGATATATGTCTATGTAGAGTTTGTGAGTGACGGAGACTATACAATGCTATGGAGGGCAGAGGGCCTTAGGGAAGAGGGGCTTCAAGGAAAGGCTTGTGGTATGTATTAGATCAGGACTACATTCTTCAGTAAGGAGGCCACTCTGGGGGGGGAGTGCCCTAATAACCTACGAGCTAGTCATTGAAGTTGTGCTGCAAGATAGTATTGTTCAAAACCTTGGTGTTCCAGACATTCCATTTCAGTTGAGAGTATAAGGATAGCCAGTGCCACATGCCTGCAGATGTTGCTCCAGACAAAATTACCTAGTGTTGCATCAAATTTGTGAAAAAAGGATTGGGGTAGGTGTAAGAAGAAATTAACAAAACATATAGAAGGGGGAGTGCTATCATTTTAATCAAGGCTATCTGACCCATGACTGATACGGGCAGGATTTAAAAAAAAACAAATTGTGTCTTCAATGACCATATCGCCCTGCTTAGGTTACCATTCCGCAGATCTTCCAAAGTATGATACACATAATCCCAAGATAATTAAATGTGGTCTGTTGTTTACAGATTTGGGAATCTAATTAGAGAGAAGTTGAAAGTGCATATCCAGCACTATGAGGAAAGATGCTGGATTTGGACCAATTGACACCAAGTCCAGAAATCTGTTTAAATTTACGAATTCTCGCAACATTGTTTTTGTGTACTGTACCTTACTATGCTCTTGTAACTGATGTAACTTTTAACGCAATGATCCTAAATGTAAAGCGCTCTGATACCCTCTTGGGTCAAGTTCGCGCTATATAAAACTTTATAAATAAATAAAATAAAATAAATTGACATTGCAGTGGATGCAGTGGGGGGCAGTTACCCTTGCACACATTTGGACTATTTGCATTAATCCTTATTGTACCTCACCAAGGAACAATGTCACAATCAATGGTGTGCATTGCCTGCAGTATGTTTTTTTCTTGTTGTGGGAGTTTCAAGTTTGGCGTTTAGCACTGAATGTTGTCTTATTCGATGAGGGTGTGGGGAGGATATGGGGATTCCATTCCAACTCCATTGGCTAGGAGGGTGCCAAGGCGGCGGTGGAATAAACTAAAGTTGGAAGACCTGCATCAGCTTCTAGTGGAAGAGCCGCTGGGCCCACTGAATGATGTGGAAACAGGGTATGACCAGTTCTGTGCGTGGATTTCTAGGGCACTGGATTCCCTGATCCCCATTGTGTCTAGTAAAGTGAGTATTAGACATTCAAGCCCGTGGTATGACGGTGCGCTGCGTGCTCTGAAGGGCGTTTGTAGGCGGGCAGAGAGGGCGTGGCGGAAGACGTATGCGGCTGATCTGAAAGCTGCTTATGTTACTTCCGTCAGGACTTACCATCGTGCTATTTGTAGAGCCCGTGCGGCATTCTATGCCCTGGAGTTCCGCACTAGCACAAATCCGTCCAAGACTATTTTTAAGGCCGTCAAGGATCTCTTAGTGAAGAAGACCTCCCCCGTGGGATTGGGGTCTACGTCTCACTGTGAGGTCTTGGCTGCCTTTTTTCTGGAGAAGGTCCAGGCTATTTACCGGGCCTTCCCCAGTTCGGGGCCCGTCTTGGAAGTCCGAGTAGGGGACCATAGTTTGTCCATCTTGCACTCTTTCCCCCCACTTCTTCTGGAGGGGTTTAACAAACTCTCCTCTCAGATTAAATCGGGCTCTCCTTTGGATCCAGTTAGATCGGCTCTCTTCAGAGAACAGTCTTTTCTGGGGCGCTCTGCTGTCTGTACCCTAGTTAATCTCTCACTGGAATCAGGGGTGGTTCCAACCAGATGGAAGCAGGCGGTGGTTTCTCCAATCATTAAGAAGCCTGCACTGGACCCCTCGAAACCGGAGAGCTACCGTCCTATATCGCTCTTGCCCTGGCCGGCAAAGATAGCGGAGGCCCATGTCAACCTGGCCCTATCACAACATCTGGCCCAGACTAAAGCCTTGGACCCTACGCAGAACGGCTTCCGTGCTGGGCACAGCACGG
Organism: Lissotriton helveticus; assembly: GCF_964261635.1. NCBI lineage: Eukaryota > Metazoa > Chordata > Amphibia > Caudata > Salamandridae > Lissotriton > Lissotriton helveticus. The sequence continues at coordinate 1,614,813,842 of NC_136057.1, forward strand.
AGACGGCTCTCTTGGCCATGGTAGAGCACCTGCGTACGGTGCTAGATGCTGGTCAGACGGCGGCGCTGCTATTATTAGATCTCAGCGCCGCCTTCGACACTGTCTCCCATAGCATTTTGTTACATCGGCTGGGGGAGATTGGTGTCGGAGGACAGGCCTTACGGTGGTTCCGCTCCTTCCTTGACAGTCGCTCATTCTGTGTGGCTATTCCCCCCTTCAAGTCCAAATACTATCCTCTGGCCATGGGGGTTCCGCAGGGGTCCTCGCTGAGTCCCACGTTATTCAATCTGTACGTGAGACCGCTGGCTGAGGTCGCTAGGCAATGGGGCCTGACTTTGGTCTCATATGCCGATGATACTCAGCTGGCGGTTACTCTCAGCGGGGACGCGGATCTCGATGCCCCCAGGTTCCAGAAAGGACTGAAGGCTGTGGCCAAGTGGCTGACGGCGAATTGCCTTCAGCTTAATGCCACTAAGACTGAGATTATGATTGTCGGGAAGGGAGTGGAGCTTTGGGGCTATAGATGGTGGCCCTCAGAATTGGGTCCAGTCCCAACCCCGGTTTTGGAACTCAGAAACCTGGGAGTCTGGTTGGACGCTGATCTCTCTTTTGTTGGCCACACTAAGAAAACAGCAGCTTGCTGTTTTGGCGCTCTTCGAGGCTTGAGACCCGTGCTCAGATTTTTCGATGCCCCAACTAGGCAGTTGGTGATTCAGGCTACGGTTATCTCTCGCCTCGATTACGCCAGCTCTCTCCTGGTGGGAGCTAATCTGGCCGAGATCTCTCGCCTGCAGCGGGTACAAAACGCCGCGGCAAGAGCGATAGTCGGTCTGCCTAGATTTTGCCCTGTCTCCAATGTCCTTCGTTCTCTCCACTGGCTACCCGTCAGGAAGAGAATTGATTTTAAGGTTCTTTGTTTGGCTTTTAAAATTTTGAAGGGCATGGGGCCTCAGATCTTGTCTAATCTTCTGTCCCTCTATGCTCCAACGCGTGCTCTGCGCTCCGCTGGCCAGGCCCTTGCAGTGGTCCCGCGTTTCAGGCGCTGTCGTGCGGGTGGCCGCTCTTTTTGTGTTAAGGCAGCAACTCTCTGGAACTCCCTCCCGGTGGAAATCCGGTTGTTGGAGGACCTAATGCCCTTTCGGAAAGCTATCAAAACATTTCTGTTTTAGTTTCTTTGTTTAGCTTTCTTCTGTTCTTAGCTGCTGTTGTGTTGTGCTTAATCTTGTTTGTGGCGCCAGGACGCTCCTTAGCTGGAGCAGCTGTGCGCAAAACAAATACATATAACATAACATAACATAACATTTGACTGTTATGCTTTTTCGAGATCATGCCTTTTAGACAATGCTAGCTGCCTGACTTCTCAACCCGCCAATGCTTATACATATCCCAGATTATTCACTGCCTTTGTTTCTACTCATGGGTGTCCACATGCACACACCCTTAATGACCCTCCAAAGCCTATTATCACCAGGCTTCTCAACTGCCAGGGCCATAACAATGTCCTCCGCCTGGCAAGGGAGAAAGGCCTGATTCAAAACCAGGGATCGCCGATTTCCATATTTCTGGACTTCATCACTGTGGTCCAAGAAGCTAGATGTAAGTTCACCAAGGTCTGGTGCCTGTTTCGGGATTGGGGCATCAGAGACTCCATGTTCAATCCTGCAAGACTCAAGGTGGAACTTGATGGAAAGGCGCATATTTTTCTGCAAGCTCTGGAGACCCTTAACTTCCTTAGATCCATCCCTACCTCTGGATCCACACCAAAAACCCTAGCAAGTCCTGCCAGAAGATGTCGCTCCAACGCTCGTTCAAAGTCAGGAACTCCAGAGGACTGATTTAATGAGCCCCTGTGATTTTCCTCCTTCTCGTCCTCCCTTTCGTCTATCGTTGGATTACATTTTTGATGTCTCCACGTTCATGCATTAAACTATTGTTGGCCCTCAGATTGTCTGTGGTTTTCTAATTCCTGAACAATATCCCCTCCCTCCTACGTATTCTCGCAACATCATTTTTGTGTACTGTACCTTACTATGCTCTTGTAACTGATGTAACTTTTAACGCAATGATCCTAAATGTAAAGTGCTCTGATACCCTCTTGGGTCAAGATTGCGCTATACAAAACGTTATAAATAAGCAAATAAATAAATATTACTGGTGCCTCTTCCTACTGAAAATTAGCATGATATGTACTGTCCTGGCTGGAACCTTATTGCCAAGGATGCATATATGAGGCGCATACATTTACACCAATTAGGGCCAGCACCTTCTCTCCTTAATACTTCTAGCATGTAGTCCCAGTAGAGCGAGTTGAAGACTTTCTCCAGCTCTAGGGTGATGCAAGCCGTCTGAGGGAAGGCTTTAGTGGAACCTAACATGACATCCCAAAGTTTCCTTAGATTATGGGAGGTGTTGCGGCCAAGTATGAAACCTGATTGGTCAGGGTGTATCAATGAAGGAAGATTCTGAAGCAATCTATTAACCAGCAATTGAGTAAGAATCTTACAATCTGCATAAATAATTGTTACTGGACGATAAGAGGACATTACTTTCGGGTTCTTATGGGGTTTGAGCATCGTAAAAAAGATTGCTTTGATTAAAGAATCAGGAAGATGTCCCTGCTCAATGAAGGTAGTGTAAAGTTGAATTGATCGTGTTGCAAATATGGTATAAAACTCAGATGGTAGTCTGTCAGCACCAGGAGTTTTTCCCTGGGACAAATCATGGAGGACCATTTTGAACTCTTGCAATGATAATGAGATATTTAGGTCTTGTCTTGCCGCAGGGACAGCCGAGGTAGCGGAAGCCGGTCGATGAATGCAACCAGCGCTGGGGATGGGGACACAGTCATAGTGAGCAAAGAGTTTCGTTCTAGGTGGAAAATGCATCTTTGATAGTTGACTGGGAGGTCAGTGTCATACCTGAGGGGAGGGTCAATCTGAGTGGAGAGGAACCTGAAAGCCTCGACTTTGCTAAATATTTAAACAGCCGGTCTGCTCTATCAGACGTGGTTCGGTAGGATTTGTAATCAAAGCAGCGTAGCCTTTCTAGGTTATCTAAAAGGGAGCATTTAATGAATTGCCACTCTGCTGTGCTGTCTGGGCTGCTCTGTAACGACTGCTCAAGAGATCTTAGTGAAGTTTCTAGGTGGGTAAGCTCTGCCACTAAAACATTTCGTACTCCTCTGACCGATTTAATGCAAATCCCATGAGTCACCACCTTAACCCCTTCGACGCTCATGACGAGCCCAGCTCGTCATGGAGTTTCCATTGATTTCAATGGAAATTACATTGAAGATCTAAAATAGCCTTAGCATCCAAGTGGTTAAAGGCTACCCATTCCAATAAGGGGGATGAAGCAGTGATCTATTTAGCAGCAAAATTGGATTTGGTTGTGCAAGGATTGGGTAAACACTTTGTCTTCCAATAAAGATGTCTGCAAATGCCAGGCTGGAATTGGGGGTTGGTGTCTCCATCTGGTTAGATTGACCTGTAAGGGGTTATGGTCTGATAATGTCTCGGTGTAGTAAGAGTTAGCGGTTTTGTGGGGAGTGAATGTCCAGTGTGTCCATAAATATATGTGAGAAGGCTTGAGGTGAACCAGACAGTAATAGGAGTAATCCCTATGGAGTGGATATTTCAAACGCCAAATATCTGCTAGCTACCATTTCACAAGCCGGGCTCAAGGGGTTTTCAATGCTGAGTAAGTCAAGGGCTTTGAAAGTGGGGGTGTGGAGTGGTCAAGAGATATGCCACCTCTCAGAACCCAAGGGATTTCAGCCCAATTGTGCAAACGGTCAGATAAAGCCACCCAAAAGCTAGCCTGGACTAAATGTGGGGCGTAAATACCCAGAAGCACCAAGGGGAACCATCTGAGTGGCCCTGCACTAACACCTAATGGTCATCAACCTTGGTGGCTTTGACTTCAAACCTGACTCTAGCTTTAATCCCAAGCATCACTCCTCTTGCATAGGCAGAGAAGCTGGTCTTGTATATATGACCCCACCATGTGTTACAGATTTTGGAGATCCAATGGGCTAACAAATGATTTTCTTTTAAGGTGGCTATATGGACCTTCCAGCAGGTCAAAGTAGAATAGAATTGGTGTCATTTATGAGGGGAATTCATCTCCCTGACATTCCACGAGCGGGTAAACAGAAGAACTGGAGAACATAAAGGTCCCATGGGTTGGTATCCAGGGAGCATCAGCATACTGGAGTCGGCCCTCTGAGGAAGAGTTTGAGAAAAACAGATCTAGTAATTAAATCGAAAGGAGCCAAATAGAAAGTGCTGCATATGGAGGAACTAGAGCACATTTTCTGCTATTTGCGGTATGACTGCTGGGGTGTCAATCATATCTAACTCAAGGACTCCAAAAGCAGCATCATTGCAGGAAGGTCCTGCAGGGACGTCAGGGCTGCAACAGCCTGTTGTTGTTCTAAGCAAGCTTGAGAGCGATTGGAGCCCATTCGTATTTTATACTCTGTTCATGTGAGAGGCATGAGGTGGCAAAATCCGTGAAGATGGCTGGCCAGTCACTGTTGAGCCTCCAACAAGTCCCAAGCCAACTCCGGTTCTGTGAAGAAATGAGTTTGCTGTTTAACGGTGATTCATAGTTGAGCGGTAAACACTAAGGCATATTTGTATCCAGGGAGTGCAGCCTTTGTTTAACCTGCATAAATGAGGAACACTTGTGTTAAGCAGAAGAAGTCAGGGAAGACCATAACTTTGACGTGGTCAACTTGGATTAGGTATTTTTTCCAGGCCTTGACCCTATCAGGTTGCGATGTTTGTAAGTGAGCAACCACACTATCATAGGCCTCGGGGTGCTCCAAGTGGCGGACATCAAGTCGGACTCTGGGCGCCCTTCAACTACAAAACAGCGGAAGTCTGCGGCCGCTAGAATTTTCAGCCAGTCTTCCATAAAACAAGGGGATTGTTCTGCTTCATCCCATCCGGGAGGCCAGAAATGTAAATATTGTTGCAGTGTGAGGGCCCCTCTGCATCCTCAAGTCTGTCCTCCAGGTTTTAATGCATCCCAGCATATGTTGAGTCCATTGTTATAGGTGTTCCGTGCGAAGATTAAGGGTGTAGATGGCAACAGGATTTGCAGCCACCCTATCCGTAAGCTTCTTCTGGTTTTCACTGGTAAAACTCTATTGTAGCATCTACTTTGGCTTCCAGCACTACTAGGGAATCGGTGATCGTCGTCAGGAGAGTGCTCAAAGTCACTGGTTGTGACTGGACAGGGATCTCAAGGGCAAGGATCCGCTGAAGACATGGTTGCAGTAGGTATCACCCGACATAACGCGGGTGTAGGTGGCTTTGCGCACTTCCGTTGCCTTACGTTCTTCCCATACGAAGTGTTCCCCCTTAAAGGATGGGGTTCCAGTGCCCAAAATGTGATACAGTGCGGTATTCGCTCATCGAGAACTGGGTATTCAGTGTGATCCCTGATCATGACCTGCCTTGCCCCACCACAATGCTCTGGAGGACATGGGTCATGAGAAGTCAGGGGAACACTAGTGGGAGTAAGTTCAGGCAGCAGGAATATAGCAACCAATAAGTGTGTAGGTTGGCCTATTGACTGGTTTTATTTCTGATTCTGCAATAAAAATATATTTAAAAAAAAAAATGAAAAAAAGGAATATAGCAACCAAGCGCTCGATCCAATTTGGTACCAATGTCTTGGTGAGGGTGTTCCTGATGTAGTGGAGCCCTAAAAGATGCTGATGTGTCCTAGTGCAGGATGAAAAGGTGCGAGCCCTCAGTCTCTTGATGTGTCTGCCACACCCCTACCGGTCGTAGCGGGGGGGGTACTGGTAGGAAGGTGGAATCTGACTATATGGTTACTCCCACTTTTTGCCTGGTGTTTTGCTGGTTTTCGACTTAGTTGGACTAGGACCCTGCTATCCAGGGCCCCAGTCTATCTGCTTTCTCTATATAATGGACTCCATGTACTGTAGGTACATACCAGATTGGTTACTGGGTCACTCTTGTGAGCCCCTGTATATGGTACCCTAGGTACCCAGGGCATAGGTGCACCCTATGCCTACCAGGGGCTGCAGCATGTATTGTGCCACCCCTGGTTAGCCTTCCAAACTGACACCACAGGTCTGTACTTACAGCCTGGGTAAGTTGGTGTAAGCACCCCTTACTTACATGTAGTATACCTATATCTACCTTATATAGACACATAGTAACCTATAAGTCACTCCTATGACAGGCCTTGACAATCCTGGAGACAGAGTGCTTGGTTTTGTGTGACTATCTCAGAGCCATCTCCTTATAACTGTTCTATGATATAGCCATACCATATACTCTTAAGTGCATTATAATCCTCGCAGTTAATGCTAACTTTGGTTTGGCTTTATCAAAACATGTCGTGTAAGGTGTCAAACACTTTGGAATACTACCCCCCGCCAGTCCTGGCAGTATGGGTAGCATTTCACCCTTCTAGAGGGAGAAGACATGTAGTTACTGGTAAACCATGTTAAAGTTAAACAGAGCCCCAGCATCACAAAATGGATGCTGCTACCACAGACACGAGTCTGCCATCCTGCTGCTGGACAAAACTCCGGCAGGGGAGGCCTGGACAATAGGTTTCCTGTCCAGGTAGGTGCCAGCACCTCCCCAGACAGGCTTTAGTGTATTGGGGCAGGGTGGGTTGCATTCAGGGAATGCTTTTCAGACACTGCCTGGGACACACAAGGTGCTCCATGCATTTCCCAGTTCAAACCGGTTGCTGGGGCACTCAGCCCCAGCTCTGGCGTGAAACTGTACAAAGGGGAAGGGGTGTACCCACCCCCTCCCCAGGTCCACCCATAGGAGGGACCTTAGAGTTAGTCCAACCCCTAAACTTGCTATAAGTATAGAACCCCATTCCCTAGGACTTTAGATTACCCTGGACAAAACTCTGATACATAATTCCTGGACCTTCAACATTCCATATCAACTGGAAGACAGAAGAAATCTCCCTTGTGGTCAAGGAGTGACCACCCTGTCCAAACAGGCACCAATGGCATCTTTGCAGGTCTGCATTTTTTAGGCTCCCGCCGGATCCCGAAGAATTTGTGACACAGGACACAAACTTCCAGACATCTCTGACGCTGACCTGCACTCCCAGCAAAGCTGAGACCTGTGGCAGACAACAAAGACGTGGGACCGGAACTCCTGGACATCCTGCATTTTTGCTACTGCATCTACTTCCCGAGGAATCCTGAAGTTGTTCATTGGGGTATTTGAAGCCCCTGCCCCGAGCACCTTTTGCACCGAAGCTCGGAGGCCCACACTCCACGAGTGTCCTGTGGGCCCGCTTTGTGCATTTCAGCTTGATGCATCTTTGCGGTTCCTAGTCTGTTGGCTAGTGAGCCCCCCCGAAGACCAATCTTCACTTTCTTGAGTGTTCCTGGTTGCTCCAGACTTGCTTCCACTCCTCTCCAAAGGAGGAGTTCCTCAGACTTTGCTGGTCTGCACCGAAGCCCATCTCAACATCCTGCATGGATTGCGTTTGCCAAGGCTTGTTGGGTCCAATCCGGATTCTGACACTACAGTCAACTAGATCCTTTGTGGGACAGCTCGAAACCAGCTCCTGGTCATCGTCGATGCTTCCTGGTCCTCGTGGCTGAAGAGACAAACTTCACCTTTTCACCTGAAATCACCAGACATCAGCTGGCATCTTCCTATCGCCATCCTGGTCACTGGCTAGTGGCCCAGACTCTGTCTCCTCTGCTTTCAGGTTCTTCACATCTCTGATCCACCCGGACACTTTTCCTATGGTCGCCTGCAGCACTTCTTCGCAGCTCTCCATTGCAATCGACGACGAAACCCGACACCAAAAGACACCTATGCACCCGGCTTCCCTGGGTGAGGTAACACGAGTACTCCAGTGCTCCCGTGGGTCTTGACTCTCGAAGTGTCCTAGTCTAAAAGGGTTCCATCGTAGTTCACCTACAAGTGCCCTTAAACTGTAAAATTGTAACTTGTTTGTTCTCCATAGAAAGTCAATGGTAACCCGCGGCTGTGTTTAGACACTGCACGCGTCTCCCGTGGGCCTCCTACATTCTAACCATTGGTGGTTCTAGGCAGCCCCAGTGATTCCAGAGGCCATAGGCCTGCTTTCTAACTCAGACGTGGTTCTTATACCACTCTTTTATTATATGGTTTGTGACGCCCCTAGGGTATAACGTATACTCTGCAACTTGTCGTATGCTAATTAAGTTCCTTGTATTGTACTTTTACCTCTGACCTCATAAAGAGTCCAGAGGGGTTGTGTTTAGAATACATACATATATATTTGATATATACCTTGTGTGGTGTGCTTTCATTTGATCATTCAAGAGATTATAATTGGTAAAACAACTTGCTTAACTCGTCTCCAAGTCTTAGCCTGAATGCTGCTCTCCACAGCTACAACTAGGATAGCTTTCTATAAGGTTGACTTTATAACCTATCAATCTTTATGTTTTCTTTAGTTGTACGGTGCGTAGTAGAACTTCTGATCCATAGATATTCGAAAGTATCGCCAGAGAAAGTACGCTAAATGGACAGCAATTGAAAAGCTTCCTCAACCGTAATTTTCAGGTATATTAACCAGAATTGCATTAAGAATAAGATATTGTTTGGGAGACACTCAGTCTATGCATACCAAAGTATTGAGCATAAACAAGTTGTCCTGAGGCAAAATAGTTAAAAAGTCTCTGGGAACCAGGGGAGTGACCATTAGAGTGTGTGTAATTTGGTGGCTGTAATAACACGTCTAAATGATTGTATTCATAGGCATAATTGTCAGTACACTAAAAGATTGTTATTTATCCTTAGATACAAAGTCAAAAGTCTTAAATGTCCTGATGAAGGTGCCGAGATAAAGTGACACCGAAACGCCGCGTCGACCTTTTGTTAAGACCCTTTTTATTGAAATCTTGTTTTAATTGTTTATTTTCCATATGTGGTACTATCCGGAATGGTATTGTAAGAAAGTTTTAACTTTGTAATAGATTGTAACCCGAGTGGGAGGTATATATGAATAAATTTTTTCATATTTTTATACATTTTTGCTTCATCATTTGATTTAGTCACAGTGTACTGCATACCCTTGAGTTTGATACTTATGTTTGTTGAGTCAGTAGTTACAGGTCAAAATTATTCCCCCTGAGTTCCAGCCACAGCTATCCTTGCCTGCTACCCCTTACAGGGACTCTCTTTTTCCCGAGTGACTTTATAACCTACCATCAATAAGGGTCGTTTGGACTGGTGCAAGGAGCCCACTATAATAGTGGACATCATATACCAGGCCAACTTCTCACAGTACTAGCAGCTCAAGACGTGGTAGATTTTCAGGCCACGAGACAGGGGAAGAAAAGGGGATACTGTGGTCACAGTTATCAGGGTAAAGAGAGGAGAAAATGGGGTCACTTAACTCTTAAATCACTGTTTTGTTTGTTTTATTGTATATCCAGGCAGATCCGCAGGCCGACAGTAACACTAAAAGGAGGAGGCCCCACGAGCGCCATCCTAGGCAGTGCCACGCAGCCCAGCACCGGCCACCAGGAAACCAGGGCATCAGGGGCCAGGCCCAGGTGCACCATGCAGCCCCTCCGTGCCAGATGCAAGGTCCCAGAGGGCAGGAGCAGGGCTTCAGCCAAGACAGGGAGGATCCTGCACCCAGCAGCAAGGATCTGACCCCAGCCTTGCTGCCGGATTCACTGGCGCAACACAGCCACGCTACTCAGGCCTGGGCACTGGCCCAATGCAACTGCCGGGCTAGAAGGAGTGTCTGATGGCTCTGCTCAGCTAGAAAGTGGCAGGATTGTGCGTGCCACAACGAAGCTCCACTAATCTGCTGCCGCCATGTTGAGGAGCTCGGCCACAAACCCCTTTTTCCACCATTTTCTCTTTCACACATTCCCATGTCCCCTCCAGCACATGAACTCCAGCTAGTTCCTTAGAGTAGGCAATTTTCTTGATCATTTCACAGCACAATATGCAGACACACACACTGCAGAAACAAAACCATCCAAAGAAGTTTGTTTGAGGGCCTTGCTGTCTTCTAAATCCGGCCACTAATCTCCTTAAAAGATGTTGATATGACCTGATACAGAACTTAAATGCATTCCAATACCTCTACAACCATCTGAAATAAGGATTGATTACAAGCAATTTCTCCCCTTGAAGAGTCAATTGTACAATGGGAGAAAACAAGGTTATCTATTTGAAAAAATATAGTATTTTAGGATCTGTAGTATCAATGTTAGAAAACAGTATCTACCACAGATATCCCCATGTCAACTACTGTCTTAGGCCCATATAAAAGGCATCATACTCTCCTTCAGCCTTAATGTAATTTTCTGCAAGCATTGAGAGCATTTCGTTTTTTACTTCACCTACCACTGGGAATTGAACCTGTTTCTAAGATCCCCAGTTTGCTGGTGGGTACGTTTTAGACTTGCTTAGTCCCCAACAAGCAGTTCATGTGCCTCAGTATTTGCATCCTCCTTGGGGAATCTCCTAGTAATGTTAATGTAGAGCAAGGATATAGCTTGAAACTAAAATGCATCGTAAGGAATTTTATCAGCCAGGAACAGTAGCAGGTCAGGTGGTCCACACCTGTCATCTTTAAGCATTTTTGCAATGGAAATATGATAAAAGAATATATGGAAGAAAACCACTCAGGGCCGCCATTCAGGTATGTCCTTAGTGCTCATTTCCTCTTTTTAGCCTATTCTGAAGGCCTCTCAGAATGACACATAAGGGGGCAGAGGCATAAGAACATGATTATTTGATGAAGTAGGAGAGACTGTAATACAAGGCTGCTTGCTCCAAGGCCCTCATCGCTTCACTATGCCACATTTTAGTGAGCTGAACGTGATACCTGACACTGTCTACTCAAGGGTTTTATCCTGTGTGTTTTGTGGAGCTGACTCATCAGGAACAGAATTGAGCTAATGCCATGCTTTATTAAAGGTAGCAATAGATTATCGAATGAAGAAGCTACAAACAGATGAAATGAGAATAAAACAATTATTTTAAAGACACTAAAATTAGATTTAACTAAATGTAACCAGAAATTTGCATAACAATCCTAAAGTAATATGTAAGTAAAAACGTTTCTTACGATGTAATATGTCTTATGCTTTAATGGTTTTGCAATACTGATGAAAAATATCACGACTTTGAGGAAATTTAATTAATTATCAGTAACTGCATAACAAAATAAAATCCTCTGTGGTCTGATCGTTTAACCGTAAAAATAACACTGGCTAGCCCATTAAAAACTTTGGAGCTCTACCCTACTGGTTCAGAGCCTCTTCACTTAGCCGTCCTGATTACACCTTATTAGTATTTCTTAAAGTAAAGGTGCTTATAAATCTGTTTTGCAGACATTTACCATGTAATCAAACCCTGTTCCCTCACAGGTGCTGGGGAAAGCAGGTGGCACAGTCTATGGCTTCCCAATCTGCCACTTTGGTCTCAGCTACTTCAACAATGAGAGGTTCTCTGCTGGATAATGTGGCTATTGGATAAAATATTTACAACAAGGGGTGGTGAGGGACAGAGTCTCTGAATTAAGCAGAATACTCTCACCCAGTCAAGAGATCAGGGCTAGATCCAACACCGTTTTTTAGCTCACTGCACCATCCCAGTTTCAGAACCTGGCTGTATGCAAATTAGTCTGTTCCTGTCCCAGTGCATGATGGGAACAGGGCAAACCAAACTACAAAAGCCAATTCTTACACTGGGAAGGAAACAAGCTTCCGGGGTCAATTTGTCCACCATAAGCGTGGAAGGGTATACTCAGACATGAGTCCCTTGCTCACTGCTCCATCAGGATTCAAGCAAGCCGGGCCGACGACGCCTGAAATGGCAGAAACCGGTCCCCGGAAGCTTGTCTCCTTTCTGGTGAAGAATTGGCTTGGTAGTTTGGTCTGCCCTGTTCCCATGATGCACTGGGCCAGGGACAGACTAATTTGCATATAGCCAGGTTCTGAGCTGGGATGGGGCAGTGAGCTAAATAACGGTGATGGATCAAGCCCTGATCTTTGGACTGGGTAAGAGTGGTCTGCTTAATTCAGACACTCTGTTCATCACCACCCCCTTTTCTGAATCATTTTGTCCACCATAAGCGTGGAAGGGTATACTCAGACATGAGTCCCTTGCTCACTGCTCCATCAGGATTCAAGGAAGCCGGGCCGACGACGCCTGAAATGGCAGAAACCGGTCCCCGGAAGCTTGTCTCCTTTCTGGTGAAGAATTGGCTTGGTAGTTTGGTCTGCCCTGTTCCCATGATGCACTGGGCCAGGGACAGACTAATTTGCATATAGCCAGGTTCTGAGCTGGGATGGGGCAGTGAGCTAAATAACGGTGATGGATCAAGCCCTGATCTTTGGACTGGGTAAGAGTGGTCTGCTTAATTCAGACACTCTGTTCATCACCACCCCCTTTTCTGAATTATTGGATAAAATAGCCAGCCCCCCTCTGTTTTTACTTAACAAAACTAGGGCATTTGGTGTCCCACACCAGCTGAATGTGGGACATGGGCAGTCACCCAAAAAGCGGTACAAACCCACAGACAACTGGACAGTTAGCCGCTTTATTGTCCATCTTCTCTCTGATTGCTTTCTGTGATGTTGTGCCCACATGTTGCGACCTTGTTTGTTGTCAGATATGTTGTGCCCACATGTTGCGACCCTGTTTGTTGTCAGATACCTCAATCATTACTAAATGTTTCACTTATAAGAAACCTTCCTTTATGACCACGGACACACGAATTATGTGATCATGTGGTTGTAACGTTTTCTGCATAATTATAATTGTTGAAAACTTGCTACATAGTCCACCATCTGCTGAACAATTTGCAGATTTCAACAAAAACATCTAAACTGGTCAACCTCCAGTTCTTCATTGCTGTGTTCAGGTGCTATCCTGGAACTAATGAGATTAAACTGTTGCCCGACAGTATTAATGCTTCTATTTGTGGATGTGGGATGAGCTATGTAAATCCTTTTTTACTTAAAGATATTTCAAACTGCTCAAAGAAAACATGCTTTTGGGTATTCCTGCAAATTCATGTTACGCCAAGGACACTGTGCCCAGAGCAGAAGTTATTTCAACAAGGTAGTCAGAGAACAGAAAATGCCATATATTACATTTTTCTTTCTAAGTTCAAGTTTCTTGAATCTTTCAGTTTCTGCTAGTGAGACACCTACAATATGCATATATAATACACTACACTGTTCTGCAGGGTGTCCCTTAATGGAAAGAGATTATTCGAAAACCAATGCAGTGGTGCTGAAACAGTTAAGAGTAGAGTTGCTGCCATAAATGTTACATCAAAGAAATAATAGGGTTAGTGAAACATCCAAACATCACACAAAGAACAAGTCCAGTAAATAAGTCACATCCACTCAGCAGCAGAGTGGGAAGGATGTAGCATTTGTCATATGGGTTTGGAGCACATTTTTGCAAATATATTACTAAAGCATGGCGTGGAAGTGCACTGTCATCTACAAACAGCACATTTTCCATTGAAACGCCCACTAAATTTTCACAAACATACAGGTTTACTGGTAAAACAATATAGCACACAAATGATAATGTGTAGAAAATGGGTTTAAGCGAATATTTATAATTTTCAAATCTATTAAAGTCTTTGTTTCTATCACACTTAATTATACAAAATACAAATCTGCCTCGTTTGTGCTTTTCTTGATGCAGGTATATTTTTAAATATCTGTGGAGTTCATTTACGGGTTTTCAAATTTTGTTCTGTGTTAGAAAAAGTGACATCCTGCTGACTTTCCTCTCACACTCCTTGTACCCCAGCAACATTGCTAACTAGTTCTCATTTCAAAATCCTCTCACTTTACAGTCTCAGAAAGAAAACAATTTGTCAGAAGAGATAGCCTGACGTTTGACCCCTGTCTTTGAATGCATTGCAAATGTAACAAGATAAAAACTAAATTTAAAGGCATCTTTACTGCTCATTCACTTTTTGAACTCCAGCATAATTTTTTTGTGGGTGCTGCTGCAAGTCCACACTTTTACCTCCAGAGCGTATGGGCCCATGTGTAGACAATAAGTTTACCCAGAACTGAATAACAGTTCTCGAAACAAAACAAAGGTATGCAGAATAAAACCTTTTACTCCAAGAAGTGTGCACAAACAAGATTGTTTTGTGCTGGGTGACACAACAATGATGCACTCACAGAAAACAAGCCTTCATTTGCAAATGTATTGTGACACACGTATTTCCTTTTGAAGTTAGAAAAGATGGTGGTAGTGAGCTCCAAGTAAAAAAACACACATTACTTGTTCGTGAATAACATTTTCAAAAGAGGCTGCAGGGAGTGCTTTCTTATCTTTCATTAGAAATCTTTGTATTTTCCATAGCATTTGGGATTAATTTTGTATCAATTTGTGTTATGAGGACAAAAGAGCCAAATAATCCTGCCACCGAAAGTGAAGCATAAATAAGTTTATTTTAGTTGCCACATAATTAAGTCAACTTTGGTGCATAATTTTGCTCTATGTTATGGCATAATTAAAGTGGTCATTCTATAAGGACAAAAAAGCACGATAATACAGACACCGAATGTGGTGCTTAATGCAGCATGGAATTATGTGAACGAATAACAGACAGCAATTAGCAAAACTAGTTTTACTAGTAAGCAACTCTATTGATGACAGAGACTTTTCACATAACTGATATGTCGTTTTTCAATGAAAATATCTTATATATGCTAATATATAAATGATACTTAACAGGTATCAAACTATACATATAGACCTATATTTACTAAGAGTTAAAACAACACAGGACAGCAAGCAAAGTTGGGTTGTTGCATTGTGTGAACTGGAGAGAGCAGAACATTGTCATATCTAAACAGAAATGGCTCAGTTCTGGTCGCTCCTTGGGCACTTCATACAGCCATGTACCAAAGCAGCCACCATTGCGCCATTGTGCAAGTGTGTCTACAATGTAAACTGCATAGTTTATGTGCAGGAAGTGCGCTCTAACACTACTCCCTTCCTGTATGTGTTCTGCACATGCAACGAGGACAAAACTGAGAGAAATAGGGATAGTGCTCCTTGTTAAGTCAGCCTCAGGTACACACAGTACTATGGCCTTAATCATGCCTTCAAATCTTTGTAGGTATGGATTGGAATCAAAATCCTCATATGGAAGCATTGGAACACCCATGCACCACACATGGAAGGCCTGTCTGACACAAAGTAAAACGCAGATGTGCATTGACCTGCATTACGTTACGTTTTGTTACAAATTAACATTTACATTGATTTGTGAATCACAAACAGGATTTTGCGTTTGGTCTGAGTTAAAAATGTAACGCAAACCTGACACAGAACCTTTTTAAATCGACCCTAAGTATTCCAGTTGAGTAGCTTTTTTTCCTGCCCACGAAGGCACTTCCAATAACTGTGATTCATTTTGTCGTGAATTTGTAACCAATACCATACTTTGTAACACCCTAAGGTCAGGTCTGAATGTAATCTGTACCACGAGGAAGTCTTTTTCAGACACGGGGTATCCACTGCATTGCTGGTAATCTTTTACTCTTATCAAGATGCGAAAAGTGTTACAGGGAAATATCTTTTGTATAACAATGCTGTCAGTTCACCATAAACAAGCGCATCATGGTAGCTGTGAATTTTCGCTATATAGCACAATCTGCACACTCAATATTACAAGGCAATATTCTTAATGATTCATACTGTGCAGCAAACTGAGGGCCCTAAGTACAGAACAGGTTTTCCCATAGACACAAAATGGGCAGAACCCTTGGATACATCTGGCTGTTAATCTCTTTGTAGTGTGCATTTCTGATTTCGAACAAACGAGGGCTTCCGAGGCCTGGCCTGGATATTCTCAACAGTGTCAGTTTTATCTCAGGCCATAAAGTGAAGAATGTTTGTGCTACACGGAGACCCGCGTTCTGCTGCTCCCGGAGTCCATGCCATGCGTGCCAACCTTTGAAGAACTTTGGGGAGGGGAAAGCATTGAGGATTCCCTGTGACTAGGGCCGAAATACCTGTAGCACTTGTTTAAACCTCCCTGGCAGCGCCTGGTGTTTGATCTGCGTTATCGCATCTTTTACACAAGTTAAACAAGCTCTACAGAACACTCTTAACAAGATAGCATGTCCTCCAGAGCAGCAGGGCCTCTCAGATGTCTGTGACATGTTTATAACCTGAATGTCTTAATAATTAATTGCCTTTTTCTCTCGCTCTCGGGCTTGGCTTGGAGGGAGGCAGGAGCGGTGGTGAAAATGTTCAAGGCTAACGGCAAACTTCCCTCACAGGTAAGCAACACCCCATGTTAAATAAATCAGAGAAATGAAACAAGACAAATCGCGGGCTTTGTTGTGATAACTTCCGCGTTGTGTTAGCTGAGTCCGTCATCTGCGCAACGTGACCTTTCTAGTACGTAAAGCGTCATCGAGCCGCCAGCTGTGGCTCGTGAGCACCACGCAATCCATGCCCTGTGTGTGCAGCCCACTGGGCTTTTCAGCATTCAAACAGTCTAACACACACGCAAAGGGAACGCATATTCTGTTAAGGTTGTTGTTTCTTGATTGTAAAAGGGTTTATGATGGGAATGTATTTGTTTTTTTGTTGTTTGTAGCGAGACTGGTGCTATAGCAAGGCCCAGGCAGGCACCTGCCTTATTGTGCTGCCCCCAAAGGGAAATAAGGCAGCGCCAGATGGCAACAGAAGGGTTGTAGTGAAGAAGTCGACAGAATGAAGTAGTTATATATATATTTATTATAAGTAATATATAAGGTAACAGGTGAGAGCCAGGGAAGCGATGTCTTGCTCTCAACCGCTCTCCATGTACTCCCAGTGTTCCACATGGAACTACCAACACTACACGCTCTATATTCCAATCACGAGCTATTTAAAGAGAAACATACAACATAACACATCCCCCCCCTATACAATGAAAGAAATGAAAATACAAGGAAGAAGGAATGGTAAAATTAAGAAATTTAAAAAAAAGAAAAAAACCAGATAATACATTGTAAATCCTAACTTAGTTACATAGTAAAATCTTTAAGCCAACCAGGCAAAACTCTAGTTCTTTTATCAGGTAACACATCAACTTTATCCTGAGTACCACTCGAATCCAAACGTGTAGTGGCATTAACATTAGTCTGAACATTAGAACTGCCACCCTCACCCACTCCCCTCTCAAAACACGAAGGTGGTCCGGATTTCCTGGGTTCAAAAGAAGTAGAAGTAGACTCAAAACCTAGTTGAGATTGAAGATGACTATTCTCAAAATGATCTTCAACCCAATCAAAACTATTTACATCAGGATTGGAAAATAGTTCTACATTATTCTGATCAGGATTCATTGCAATATTCTTCAGATTCCACACTCTTCCATCATCCAATCTTACAGAATTCCTCAAGACTTCAACAACTTTACACGGTGGTTCAAAACGACTCTCGCCTTTTGGTACTTTAAAGGGTTTCTTAACTCTCACCCAATCTCCAACCTTGACTGAAACCTCTTTAGTGTTATGATGGTAGTCATAAAACTCCTTGCTCTTGTCGTGACTAGACAGTAATTTATCCTTGACCTCTACTGGGGACCAACAAGCTATTTCCCCTTCAGAAAGCCATCCAGGGTTAAATTTACACCTTGCTTTTCTGCCTCTCATCATAGTGAACGGGGACATGCCAGTGCTGTTTTGCACAGTAACCCTATATGACCAAACTGCCTTCTGAACTTGCACTTTCCAGTCAAGTTTACTTTGCACAGAGGCTTGGATGACGCCCTTGATCACTCTGTTGAACCTTTCAACTGTGCCGTTACCACTAGGTTTATACAGTGCAGTAGTCTTATGTTTAATACCACAATTGTCAAAATACTCCTTAGCCTGCTTGGACGTAAATTGGACACCATTGTCAGAAAGAATACAAACAGGCAAACCCTCAACAATGAACAATTTATCTAAAAATTTGAGTACCGCCTGAGTGTCGATTTTCTCTACAAATTTGACTACTGGCCACTTGGAGAAAAGATCAATGGCAACTAAACCATATTCTTTAGAATCACCAATGGGTCCAATAATATCAACAGCAATAGTATCCCAAGGATAATCAGGTATTAAACCGTCACTCATTTTAGGCTTAAATGTCCTAAGGGTTTTGTCAGCGGATACACAAACCACACATTTCTTTACAAACTCCTCTACCTCACTGTCCACACCAGGCCACCAAAACATCCCTTTAACAACAGACTTGGTTCTCACAATTCCAAAATGTCCCTCATGACAAATTTGCAAAATTTTCTTTCTCAATGACACAGGTGGAACAACTCTATCACCCCTAAAGAGTATATCATTTTCAGAGGACAATTCCGTGCGGATTTGCCAAAAAACATCCAACCCAGGAACATCTCTCTTCTTGGGCCAGCCCTTGCAAATGTATTCCAATACATTTTTCAAAATTAAATCTTTTTCTTGTTCCGCTAACCACTCAGTCTTACTAATGGCAGGCTCACCACAATCCTGCACTAATGCCACACAATATTCATTCCAAGGATCATCTTCACATTCCTCAAGAGGAGGTGGGAGTCTAGATAAGCAATCAGCAACACAGTTATCCCTCCCAGGTAAGTAAACCATCTTATAAATATACTCCTTCATCCGCATAGATAGTCTTGCTAGTCTTGCTGACGCACCAGAAATGCCTTCACAAGACAATATGCGGATCAATGGTTTGTGATCTGTACGGATGGTCACTGGTTTGCCCCACACAAATGCTCGAAAATGCTCCAATGCCCATGCACACGCAAGGGCTTCTCTCTCAATGATAGGATACCTACTCTCAGCAGGAGAAAGAGCCCTAGACGCAAACAGGATTATCTTTTCTTTACCTTCCCCATCCTGTTGTGACAACACTGCACCCAAACCTTTGTCACTTGCGTCAGTTGTTAATAAGCAGTCAATATTTGGGTCAAAACTGGCAAGTGCATTAACATTTTGTAATTCACGCTTGATCAATTTAAATTCCTTTTCACATAGATCACCCCATATGAACTTAGTGTTATTCTTCAAGAGTGTGCGCATATTATAAACTTTAGCAGCAAAATTTTTTATAAACTTGGCGCAATACTCGGCCATACCAAGAAACGCTCTCAACTCAACCTTCGAAACTGGTGCAGGAAATTTGACAATATTTTCCACTAACATGGGTTTCGGTTCTACTCCTTCCTCACTTATAACGTGTCCCAAATATGAAATACTCCTTTGGCTGAACTTGCATTTGGATAATTCCACAGTCAGGCCAGCTGACTGTAAGGTTTCCAAAACTTGTTTCAATTTAAAGTCATGGTCTTCTTTGTCCTTTGCCGCAACAAGTATATCATCCTGAAAAAAAGAGATATTTTCCATGTCTCCAAAAAGCCTGTGCATCAACCGCTGAAAAACCGCAGCGGCTGAGGCCAAACCAAAAGGCATACGCCTGAATTGGTAGCAACCAAATGGTGTAATGAACGCCGTAAGATTCTTAGAGTCAGGATCTAACATTACCTGGTGGTAAGCGGCAGAGAGATCAACTGTCGAGAACCATGTAGCACCTTTAAGGGAAGATACCATCTCGTTAATTCTAGGAAGAGGAAATTTGTCCACGACTATATTATTGTTCAAATGGCGCAAATCTATGCACAAACGGATTTTTCCATTGGGTTTCCTGGCTACCACAATTGGAGAAATCCATTCGGACGCCTCAATTTCCTCTATAATACCTTTAGCCAGTAATCCCTGAATCTCCTTCTTAACCTCCTCCCTTATCAGTATCGGTATGGGTCTTACCTTGTGGACCTTAGGTTGTGCATCAGCCTTTAAAATAATTTAATGTTCAAATCCCTTCAGGACACCCAGTTCCTTTGTAAACACTTTAGGAAAATTTTCAACTAATGTCTCCCCCATCCTGCTACAATCATCCAAAATCAGTACTTTTTCCTTAGAATTAGGGTCTAAAATGATGTGCAATTTTTTCTGATCAAACCATCCTAACACCGATGGTCCAACATTTGCAACATATAATTTCGCTCTAGTCGACCTACCTTTAAACAAGAAAGTGAGCCACCTATAGCCTATCATCCCAATTCTGTTACCTGTGAAGCTGATTGGGCTAACATCTGATGGGTACAATTGCTCACCAATCTTACTTACAAATTTCCTTCTCCAAACTTCTTCATTTACAATTGTATATGGGGAACCGGAGTCCGCATACACACTTATCACTACTCCACCGAGAGATATTTCACAAATCGGTTTACCTTTAAGAGATTCTTCTGAAATGTTAATTACATAGTTCCCCCGAACACTCTTTATGCAACAAATATCCTCAGTTTCCACTTCATCCATATACTGATCATCATCCTCATACACATATTTCACACTACTGCGTCTACGACACATTTTGCTGAAATGACCTAGAAGTCCACATATACCACACTTTTTCTTCAAAGCTGGACATAGTCTACTAAATGCCAGATGTTCTTTACTGTCACATCTATAGCATCTCCTATCTTCAAAGTTCCTATTCTGAACCTTTGGTGTTTGACTGTTCCATTTCCCTTGTTGTTGTTGTTGACGAAAGTTTTTGTTAGAAGCTTGAATTTTACAAACGGTTCCAGAACTTTTGGACACATCTTTCTCAGTCTCTTTTACAACGGTAGCGCACCTTCCAGACATTTCAGATTTCCTCATGATAGCTGCCACATCATCAAGAGGAGCATCCCCATTAACCCAAAGACGATCTTGTAATGCAGAGTTGTTGTTGTGCATCACTAGCTGATCACGTATTAGATCATCATGTAAATTATCAAATTTACAGTCAATGGCAAGCTTTTTTAGGTCATCCATCCATTCATCTACGGTTTCTTCTTTGGTTTGCTTTCTTTGAAAAAATTTGTGCCTTATCACCCCTATACATACTTTGGGTGCAAAGTACTTATCCATGTTTTTGATCGTATTTTCAAATTCATCAAGACTGGAATCATCAGACTTGCTCATCCTGGAAAAGGTTTTTAATCCTATTGGCCCTAAAGAATGTAATAAAAGCCTCTTCTTTTGTTCAGGTTTCATTTTCTTCGTTTCATCAACAGCTTCCAAATAATTAACAAAATATTCTTTCCATTCCACCCATTTGATATTGGGTTGAGCACCTTTAACCCAAAATGGTTCAGGAGGACTAATTGAAAAATTTTGTTGCGCCATGCCTTTGTCTTTATCAACAATGTTCACAATGCAATCACCTTCTTCCATGCACTGTGGAATTTTGAATGTACCAACTTTAATCAAACAAAAAAACAACCTTCTCCCGACTTCTCACCTGTTAAAATGTCACAATTGTATAATATATTATTTACTTCACCTTAAAGTGTTGACCGGACTATATATTCTCCATATGTTGTCACCGCCTCCTTCGCGCTGTGAAAACAAACCATTTCAGAGTATTTTTTTTTGAGATGTCGATCTTCTTCGCGCTGAGCAACCAAATTGTAAACAATAGTTCATTAAAATGGCCGCCACGTTGGGGTCACGCTGCGTGACCTGCGTCTGACGTTAGCTCCTGAGGGTGCGCAAGTATTTGCGTTGCTTAGTGACGCGCGCAGTCTTCCTCGAGACAGTCGGCGCATGCAGCGGAATGGCGATGCTGTTCAAACCATGCAGGTACTCTTCAGTTTTCAACGGTCGCTCAGCGATTCATATGCAGCTTAAGTGAAAACGATTAAATTTGAATGCGCAGTCGGCAAAGCGGTGACACTCAAAAAAATTTAACTCGCAGGCAAGCGACTTACTGAAATTGTCCACTCCGGTCTTTTCCTTCACGGTTAAAAAAATGAATTCTCCAGATCTTGAATATTTCCTTGTAAAAGTCTCTTTGTGTGCTCCAGTTTCCTTCGTCGCCAATTTGTAGTGAAGAAGTCGACAGAATGAAGTAGTTATATATATATTTATTATAAGTAATATATGAGGTAACAGGTGAGAGCCAGGGAAGCGATGTCTTGCTCTCAACCGCTCTCCATGTACTCCCAGTGTTCCACATGGAACTACCAACACTACACGCTCTATATTCCAATCACGAGCTATTTAAAGAGAAACATACAACATAACAAGGGTCTAAAAAAGCTTGGGAAAATGGAGCACCCAAAGAGCAAAATGTTCTTTTGTACCAGGCTCAAAAAAAGTTTGCATTAAAGCTGTGTCATTTGGGTCGATGCAACTGATGCAACTGCGGAACAGTTGCATTAAAGCAAGCAAAAGGACGAGAGACATGTAGGGGAAACACTGCCTGCATATAGCACTTCATTTCCCTGACAAGGTCGCAAAGGGAGCTGGTTTGCATTAGGTTCCTGAGTGGCCATTTCAGAGTGTAGGGTTGGAAATGATGGGGACTGTAGAATTACCTATAGGAGTGGTATCGGACGAGGTGCATGAGAGTTGAAGTCACCCTGTGTCACTATAGGGATCATTATGATGGCGGAAAGACCCGGGCCGGCGGTGGCCGAACTTCTGCCATCACTGAGCATTTTACCCACCGCCAAATTAGGATGGTGGTGGGTACCGTGGCAGACGCAAAGTCCGTCCGCAGCTTTATTTTCAAAGGCAATCGTACGGAAGGTGCAGGGTGTCTAAAATGGTGGCGGTGCCTAGCAGGCACCGTCCACCAAATCAGGATGCGGATTTTGGAAGGCTGGCGGGGATTGGGTTTGGGGGCCGTTGCGGGCCCTTCTTGTTGGGGGGGTGCCTCTGCACTGGGGGTACCCATGCATTTCCATGCAACAAGTGGCAGGTCCAGCATGGTGCCTGCCATGTACTGCAGGGAAATGCTGAGCATGGCATTTTAGCGTTGTTGACGGTGCTACAGCTAGTAGCACCATCCGCAATATTAAAAGCCCAGGATGCGCCCGCCAGTATGGCGGGCGCATCCTAATTGCAGTGGTGGGACCGCCGCACGAATGGTGGGC
This sequence comes from Lissotriton helveticus, assembly GCF_964261635.1. NCBI lineage: Eukaryota > Metazoa > Chordata > Amphibia > Caudata > Salamandridae > Lissotriton > Lissotriton helveticus. Next base: position 1,614,836,846 of record NC_136057.1, read on the forward strand.
GGTCCCAGCCCCGCTACGATGGCGGGTGGCCATCGTAATGAGCCCCTATGTTCTCAAATATGACGTGATGTGGAATAATGAGAACAAAAGCTGCTTTCAGCAGGTAAATATTTACCTAAATGGTAGGTTAATAAGTGGAAAGAGCATGTTATGGTGCAATCAAGAGTTCAAGATGGCTGCCTAGTGCCAGTGCTCTTGCCAGCAGGGAGTTCCGTATTGCAGACGTTTCAGCCAGGAGTTTCCACTGCTGCGAGATTTGAGGAAGGGTAGTAAGCACTATATAAATGCAATTACAATACAATACAATACAATATGATGTCCCACAGATGCTAGAAAGAACTTGTGTTTTTCATTGCACAGACTTTTATCATCATATTAATCAGAAATCCTGATGTGAGATTGTCTTAAGTCTTAAGAGGACCAGGGAAAGCAGGTTTTTGTATGAATGAGGGTAGAGCCCAAGCATGGAATCTTTTTCTAGGGTACGGGATGGAAATGCTGGCAGCCCAATGAAGATGTTAGGATGTGGTTTAAAAGTGGCAAGGTATTTGCGAACGGTGGTTCATGCGGGGGTAAGGGGTGGGGGTTTACCATGGCAGGAAGCCTCGTCAGCCCCTAGAGTGTGTCAGGGATGCTCAGGGCGCTGCCAAGCATGACCAGCACGGGTGGAGAGTTGGGGTCTTCAGTCCTCACTGTGTGGTGGAGGTCGCCACGTTCCGCTTTAGTGGGGGTGCCACCGTGCACATGGCACACACTACTCTTGCAGCAACCTTCTGCCTATGCTTGGCTTTCTCACACCTGCACACACACTGGAGGAGCTGGTAAGGATGAACACCAGGACATTTTGGTAAAATACAGTGTCTAATTAAACTTCGATAAATTCGTTTTTATTGTTCAGTATTTGTTTTCAATGAACTCACTATTAGAGAGTGAACAGACTTCCTACAATGGTAAAGCAGAAGGACATGGAAAGTTAATGCAAACACAAAACTGTGAGAGTGCAGTAGGCCTACACTTGGATTTCTGCTACCCCGAACAGCCTGACCTTTTGAATCTGCTCCCCATAGCTGCTGAATGCTACTAGCTGGCATCTGCCCTTCTCTTCACTATGCACTCGTGCTTTTAGCTTGGCAAATAATTGTGGCGCGGGCCATAATTAGTGGTTAACGACTTGTGCAAAGGCATTAACACCTTCACATCTTCTGTAGATGACAATCTGTGTAAGAAATTACCAGAGGCGTGACATTCCAGATCATCTTTCTGATTTTCAAAGCATCAGACACAAGCCAAATTCAAAAACAAACGTGTCCATCATCCCTATGATCTTATGTAATAAAAGTGATAATGAAAACAATATCAAATTTATTAACCTAGGCTCCCCGACTAGGCGCGCTTCATCAAGAACATGGACGGAATATTATCGGTGCGTTGTCATCCATCACCCTTGGGCTCTGGGTGCCGTGAACGTCAGAACAACTACGTCTGTCACAACGTGACACGTAATATCAAGATCAATGGTGTTTTAAACGTGCTCAAGTTATGGGCGATTGGTGGCAACATAAACAATGACAAACTAATGGATTGGTGCCAAGTGATCTGGTGATAGAATGTGTAAATAATGTGCGGTCTTGCATGCACACAAAGAGGTAAGACAAGACTTAAATCAATAGAAAGACAATTTTTATATCTGGTGCGAAACCGAGCAAGCGTGGCTGGTAAGTCAGGCCTATGGGGAGCTCAAAAGGCAGTTTGTGTTTATCAGACACCGACCCATCATCGATGTGAGGGAGTGAGCTGATGCACAACTTTGTTTCCTACAATTCTGTTGCTTGAGAATGGCAAAGTATGTTTGCTCTTTCATGACTATTCTTGCTCAGGAACCAACTTCATCCCTTTATTAGATCTCGCCTAATAGACAACTAATACCCGTTTTGTTGCAAGACATATTGTTAGCTCACAGTGTTTATTATAATTGATTGGCTGCATTGTCACTCACATTCGCATGCTTCTCAATCGTTGTTAGCTTGCTTGGGCTTTCCTACTTCTTCTTGTGTTTTTCCCTCCCCGGAGCATGGATGCATTACTGAGGCCTTATACTGCTTGCATTTCCTGGGGTTACTTTGAACTTTTTTGTTTAAGTGCTCCATAAGAGTGCATGTGTTTTCCAGCTCTCTCCTTGTGTGCTTCTCTTCCACCCTCCACACTCGGTTTTGCGCTCTCATTCTTGCACATGTGTTTCTTTCTCTCTAGCCTGCCCGTTGCTCTCTGATTCATTTGTTTGCACCATCCACCCACGCAAAAGTTGAAATTTACACATTCCGCCCAACATCACATGCAAAGTAATAACCTTTGCATATCCCCAAAGGATGTAGGAATGTCGATTTTAGTAGAAGATGACCAGTGAAAACTGGAGATGAAAATAACCTATCTACTTTAGTGAACAATTTGCATAACTTGAAGACCGTTTCAGGGAGCAGGTTCAGTTGAGAGGACTGTGCAAAAGTGATTGGTCCAGATTTAAGTAAGATAGAGGATAGAGAAGCTGACTTACCACATAAATAAAGTTGAATAGAGAAGTGTGTTTGAAGCGAGGTATGAATTTAGATAGCACATAGGTAGTAAATGTAACAACAAACCAAAAACTTTAAATATCTATGCATAATCTTTCATAATAAACTATCAGGGGAGGCAGAAAAGGCATCTAAGATGATGGCAGTTAAAACCGTGGGAAGTTCCTTGGTAAGAATCCTGTAGAGCAGCTCAACTTGTGTCTCTGAAGAACAAAGCATATTATTGTCAAACTGAGCCAATAGCAGTTTAGGGTGTGCCTATATGGATGCCTTTCATTTCTAACAGGAACAAATATTCCATAATTTAGGGAGCCTATTTAGATTGGTCAAACAGTGCCACCCCTTACCCCCCACCTCGACCGTCACCTACCCAGCCGGACTTTGGGCAGACTTTCCTTTGTCTCTCTGCCATATCTCCCTCCTACCCCTTTACCCTTGCCTCCTTCCCCTCTACACTTTCACTTATCTCGTCTTCCATGGTCTTGTAATGTTTGTCTAGCAACTGATGTAAATTATAACTGATGTAAGTTTGTAATTTTGTAGAACCTTATGTAAAGCGCTCTGATACCTCCGGGTCTAGCCAGCGCTATATAAAACTCTTTAAATAAATAAATAAACAAATTTAGGAATAGTGAGCAGGATCGACTTAGGAGAGCCAAGACGACGACCTGGTGAACGATGGTGAGGAATGCTCTTAATAAATTATAGAGAGTAACTTTGAATAGTTCAACCAACAAAGCGGAGCTCATTAAAGGCAGGTTGCTTCTCAATCCACAACCAATGAAGTCAACTCAATAGGCTAACTCAACTGAGCAACACAAGGGGCGAATGGGGCTAATCTGGGTGAGGGGTGTCCCCCCACTTGCTATCCTGAGTTCAGGGGCAAGAAGAGCAGAAAACACCGAACAGCTGGAAAGAAATGACTACTTGCCGCTCGGTAATAGAGTGGGCCGAATTTGTGTCTTTTTCCTGGGGAAGAGGGGATGTGGATTTTGGACATGTCTTGCTGCGCATGTGCCAGCCGGATGAGGTCCACTTCGACCTGCAGGCACAAACTACAGCAGTGACATCATACAAGAGGACATGATGAATTGAGAAGGTTGATTTTGGGGCGCTTAATCAGAGGCCCTGGGAGGAGTTAACAAAACTTCATTCATTTCAATGGCCGCGGGTGGGACTGGCAGATGTAGCCAATGAGCTAAAGGGAGCAATAATGTTTTGGTCGTCATGAGAGGGTGCAGCGGATAAAACTTGTTTCTTATTCATTTGCAGTAACCCGTGTTTAGTATTGCGTGTGGTTTTACTTTTAAAAACATTATGAAGCTGGGCTTGGGCCTGCGGCCTAAGAGGGTGCATCATCTTGTTTGTTGCAGTATCTGACCAAGAGAAGGAAGGAACGAGCTGTGGCAGCAATAATAGTTGACACATCACCTGGAGCCCCCGTGAGCGCTTTAATCAGCCAGCGACAGATCCAGAACACAGCCTTCAACTCTCAGCAGTCAGCAGGTCAGCAACATCACACATTTACAAGGGCACAGGTTATAATTACTTCAAGTAACTATAAGTGGTGAATTTCAGTGGTTTCTGAATTTCAACAATTATGTTTTAACTGACATTATCACCTAATTATAACGTCACTTCGTGCTTTGTTTTTTACGGTCTTTTTTAATATGAAGTAAGATATTATTACCAGACCTAGCTAAACGTCACTTTAGCCGTTGGTTTTTTTCAGTGAAGTTCTGAGATCTTTGTCTATAGTAGCAATATAAAGAGGTGCCATTTTATGTGAGGCAGACCTACCAGCTTTGTCAAAGGGTTAGAACACTAATATATATATAAAAGGTTGACTCTTGGCTTTAGCAAGGGGTCAGCACATCAACCTGTACACAGTAGAACCATTTGCTTTGTTCAGAAACCACTACAATAATTGATCAATTACTATAATCCAGTGCATTTCCATCTAAATGCATAGCAATGATTATTTATGGTCTCAAAAATATTTTAAATAAAGCATTCATTTTGAAAAAAAACCTTAAACATGTGTTGTGTCTTTTTTGTAGTCTTCAGGCCACAAAATGCAGCCCTAGGACCAGCCACACTGTGTCCCTGTACTCCAGCTGAAAAGCATACAGTAAGCTCTCATGGGGTCATATATTCAGTAGCCCAGGAGACTTGAGCAACTTTTTCAAAACGTTCCTATGGTGCTTCTGTGCTTGCGGCAGCCCTCCGTGACATTTGAAAAATGCTTTGTGGTGCCCCTGCCCCTTCTAAGACCACCACGAGGAGGTACTAAGATATGTAAATGGTCCTTGCAGAGCAATATGGTGTGCTATCTGGCAGCATCAGTGAATATGATATGAGCGGCAGTTTTGCTTATTTTATATATGTGCCCCATGTTTTTTTTCTTCTTTTAATGAATGCCCAGAACCACCTGAGGTACCCTTGAACTGTTCTGTGCATTGGGGACCAAGAGCCATATGTATCAAGCCAAATTGACTTCGCAAACGCCGAAATTCGCAGAATTTCGGCGTTTGCAAATGCAATTTGGACTAATGGTATGCATCAAGGAAATCTACTTGAAAAATAAGGAATCGCAAAATTTGCGATTCCTTACCTTGCGATAGCATTTAAGGAATCGCAAATTTTGCGATTCTTTAAATGCAATGTAAGAAGCCAAAAAAAATAGCAAATTGGCCTTAAGGAATCGCAAATTACCACCAACTTCTAGTTGGTGGTAAGTTGCGAATTCCTTTCAAAATGCATATTTTTTCATTTTTCAAAGTGCCATGTGACGCACATACATGCCCTTAGGGCATGTATGTGTGCCACATGTGCACCCATGCAGATTTCAGAGGAGCAACAGGGTGTCCTTTGGACACCCCTGCACCCTTGAAAATATTCTCAATTTGCGATTTGCAAATTGCGAATCGCAAATTTCCCCTTCATTCCTATGGGCCTCCTGGCCCATAGAAATGAATGGGAAATTATTCCTTAATTGCGATTAGCACTTTGCTAATCGCAATTAAGGAATTTTAAGGAATCGCTAAAAAGAAGTGAATTTCTACATACATACCATTTTGCGATTTCTAAATAGCGATTCCTTAAAAATTGCTATTTAGAAATCGCAAAACGGAATGTTGATACATATGGCCCCAAGTGAGGCAGCATGCGGCTGCAACAGCCTCCCAGCACTGGCCATATTGTTATGTTTTTTATGGGTTCCCAGGTTCCATCCGGGCGCTCAATAACTTTAGTCCATTGGGGTCTGTACATGAGGGCCCATGGCCTCCTTGGACTCGCTGGCTCCCCTGCCAGCACATAACCTGAGTGCCTGCAGGAGTTCATTGTTGTGCACCCGTCCATGGGGGAGCAGCTTTTGTTTCTGCTCCTGCCAGGTGGGAGTAAACCTATGTTGCTTACCCAGAACAGCACACACAGAGAGGAACATTTCTGTTTGTGACTGCACTCGTCTGGGCACGGAACAACACTGTCCCTTGGTGATGGGGTCTCAGGGACACTACCAGCATTTGGCCACAGGAAATGGAGTTCCTGGAGCAATTTAATGTTTTGCGTAGGGGAACCCTATACCGCGCTCCCCCAATAATTATTTCAAATGGCCCCAGGGAATAGACTCCATTTAATGGCTCAGGGAGACGATCCGCATGCCCCCTCCCTTAAAAAATCTATTATGTTCCTTTGGCACCAAGGAAGGTGTCCCAGAGGCATTAAAAGGATTGGTGAGGTGGGCTGCGTGATCCATTTCCCTTATATAATGCTGCAAACCCCAGGGCCCTGGCTCACCCCAGTACCAATAAGTAACAAACAATATATGGCCCTAGGGAGGAAAGGGGGTGCCCAGGGACTTCCACCACAAGGCCTAAGCAGTCCCTACCCTGGTCCCCAATATCTTATTTTTATTAGATATTTTTTCAGGACACTGGGACTCAGTCTCCAGGTGTAAAAATGGCAGCAAACATCTGTGTTGATGTGAGGCAGCCAATCAGATCTTATCTTTTGGTCCGCTGGACCAGCGGTACTACCATATCTCTATATATACATACATTTTTAACCATAAGTTCTCAAAAACTACTGAATGGACTTACACCAAATCACAAAAAGCACCCTTTGTGGGTAAAGATCTAGGGACAGATTTACAAGCCCCTTGCGCCACTTTTGCGTCCCTTGTAACAGGGAAAAAGTGCCGCAAAAGTGGCGCAAGGGGCTTGTAAATAAGCCCCCTAGTTTTCTACAAATATGGTGTAATTCTGTTCAGCAGTTTTTTGCTGTGTTCTGTTCATTTTTCCTATTGAAAATTGGATAGGGAAAACGTGATTAGGAACCCCCATTTGTTACCAAAATTAGGCTCTAAATATTTCAGTTTGTGGATGACTGCCTTAGAGTACTTGAATTACCATCTATGAGTTCATGCTGACAGCAAACCACAATTGTTTCCAGCTGACTGTAAGTAAAACATTAAAAAAAACGTGATAACCTTGCCTGCACAAAGAATTCCCATTTGGTAATTTCAAGATTTAAATGATCTGTATGGACCATAGAACTTCACAGGAGACTTAACTAAAGTTTAAACCATCACTCTCAAATATTTATCCTTTCATTGAAGGGCAAAAGCCCAGACACATGAAGAGCAAATGGAATAAATTCCCCTCACTGTACTTTTAACAGAGGTTGAATTGAAAGCCTACCATTTTGGACATTGCAATAGGTAAGGTAACCTTAACCACCCCCCAAGGCATAACAATACTTTACGATACAAAAGGGGATGATGGACCGAGCGTTTGAACAAATCAAACACTCACCCCCAGTCAACTGATCTGGGTTTAATCCATCACCATTCTTTAGTTCACTCAGCCACCCCAGTTCAGACATGGCTATATGCAAATCAGTCTGACTCTGTGCCTTATGGGAACAGTCCAGCCCGAACTGCCAAGCCATGTCTTCCCTGGACCGGAAACAAGCATCCTGGGACCGGTTTCGGATTCATAATCCTCATCAGCCAGGCTATCTTGAATCCAGTGGCCAAGTGAACAAGGGACTCACGTCTGAGTATACCCTGCCACACTTAGGGCGAACAAAGTGATACAAAAGGGGATGATGGACGGAGCGTTTGAACAAATCAAACACTCACCCCCAGTCAACTGATCTGGGTTTAATCCATCACCATTCTTTAGTTCACTCAGCCACCCCAGTTCAGACATGGCTATATGCAAATCAGTCTGACCCTGTGCCTTATGGGAACAGTCCAGCCCGAACTGCCAAGCCATGTCTTCCCTGGACCGGAAACAAGCATCCTGGGACCGGTTTCGGATTCATAATCCTCATCAGCCAGGCTATCTTGAATCCAGTGGCCAAGTGAACAAGGGACTCACGTCTGAGTATACCCTGCCACACTTAGGGCGAACAAAGCGATACAAAAGGGGATGATGGACGAGCGTTTGAACAAATCAAACACTCACCCCCAGTCAACTGATCTGGGTTTAATCCATCACCATTCTTTAGTTCACTCAGCCACCCCAGTTCAGACATGGCTATATGCAAATCAGTCTGACCCTGTGCCTTATGGGAACAGTCCAGCCCGAACTGCCAAGCCATGTCTTCCCTGGACCGGAAACAAGCATCCTGGGACCGGTTTCGGATTCATAATCCTCATCAGCCAGGCTATCTTGAATCCAGTGGCCAAGTGAACAAGGGACTCACGTCTGAGTATACCCTGCCACACTTAGGGCGAACAAAGCGATACAAAAGGGGATGACGGACGGAGCGTTTGAACAAATCAAACACTCACCCCCAGTCAACTGATCTGGGTTTAATCCATCACCATTCTTTAGTTCACTCAGCCACCCCAGTTCAGACATGGCTATATGCAAATCAGTCTGACCCTGTGCCTTATGGGAACAGTCCAGCACAAACTGCCAAGCCATGTCTTCCCTGGACCGGAAACAAGCATCCTGGGACCGGTTTCGGATTCATAATCCTCTTCATCCAGGCTATCTTGAATCCAGTGGCCAAGTGAACAAGGGACTCACGTCTGAGTATACCCTGCCACACTTAGGGCGAACAAAGCGATACAAAAGGGGATGATGGACGGAGCGTTTGAACAAATCAAACACTCACCCCCAGTCAACTGATCTGGGTTTAATCCATCACCATTCTTTAGTTCACTCAGCCACCCCAGTTCAGACATGGCTGTATGCAAATCAGTCTGACCCTGTGCCTTATGGGAACAGTGCAGCCCGAACTGCCAAGCCATGTCTTCCCTGGACCGGAAACAAGCATCCTGGGACCGGTTTCGGATTCATAATCCTCATCAGCCAGGCTATCTTGAATCCAGTGGCCAAGTGAACAAGGGACTCACGTCTGAGTATACCCTGCCACACTTAGGGCGAACAAAGCGATACAAAAGGTCAGACTGATTTGCATATAGCCATGTCTGAAATGGGGTGGCTGAGTGGGCTAAAGAATGGTGATGGATTAAACCCAGATCAGTTGACTGGGGGTGAGTGTTTGATTTGTTCAAACGCTCCGTCCATCATCCCCTTTTGTATCGCTTTGTTCGCCCTAAGTGTGGCAGGGTATGCTCAGACGTGAGTCCCTTGCTCACTTGGCCACTGGATTCAAGATAGCCTGGCTGATGAGAATTATGAATCCGAAACCGGTCCCAGGATGCTTGTTTCCGGTCCATGGAAGACATGGCTTGGCAGTTCGGGCTGGACTTTTCCCATGAGGCAAAGGGTCAGACTGATTTGCATATAGCCATGTCTGAAATGGGGTGGCTGAGTGGGCTAAAGAATGGTGATGGATTAAACCCAGATCAGTTGACTGGGGGTGAGTGTTTGATTAGTTCAAACGCTCCGTCCATCATCCCCTTTTGTATCGCTTTGTTCGCCCTAAGTGTGGCAGGGTATGCTCAGACGTGAGTCCCTTGCTCACTTGGCCACTGAATTCAAGATAGCCTGGCTGATGAGGATTATGAATCCGAAACCGGTCCCAGGATGCTTGTTTCCGGTCCATGGAAGACATGGCTTGGCAGTTCGGGCTGGACTTTTCCCATGAGGCAAAGGGTCAGACTGATTTGCATATAGCCATGTCTGAAATGGGGTGGCTGAGTGGGCTAAAGAATGGTGATGGATTAAACCCAGATCAGTTGACTGGGGGTGAGTGTTTGATTTGTTCAAACGCTCCATCCATCATCCCCTTTTGTATCGCTTTGTTCGCCCTAAGTGTGGCAGGGTATGCTCAGACGTGAGTCCCTTGCTCACTTGGCCACTGGATTCAAGATAGCCTGGCTGATGAGGATTATGAATCCGAAACCGGTCCCAGGATGCTTGTTTCCGGTCCATGGAAGACATGGCTTGGCAGTTCGGGCTGGACTTTTCCCATGAGGCAAAGAGTCAGACTGATTTGCATATAGCCATGTCTGAAATGGGGTGGCTGAGTGGGCTAGAGAATGGTGATGGATTAAACCCAGATCAGTTGACTGGGGGTGAGTGTTTGATTTGTTCAAACGCTCCGTCCATCATCCCCTTTTGTATCGCTTTGTTCGCCCTAAGTGTGGCAGGGTATGCTCAGACGTGAGTCCCTTGCTCACTTGGCCACTGGATTCAAGATAGCCTGGCTGATGAGGATTATGAATCCGAAACCGGTCCCAGGATGCTTGTTTCCGGTCCATGGAAGACATGGCTTGGCAGTTCGGGCTGGACTTTTCCCATGAGACAAAGGGTCAGACTGATTTGCATATAGCCATGTCTGAAATGGGGTGGCTGAGTGGGCTAAAGAATGGTGATGGATTAAACCCAGATCAGTTGACTGGGGGTGAGTGTTTGATTTGTTCAAACGCTCCGTCCATCATCCCCTTTTGTATAACAATACTTTAACCTTAGTGAGACCATATATACGTATGCCACGTATCATGCTATGGGAAAGGTTTTGCACCACAGGAATCCAGAGACTGGCCAGCTCCCTCCTGTGGCCTATTTTACCTAAAAGGTTTCACCAGGAGAATTGCTGCTATGCAAATATTGTGAAGCGCTCCGATGCCTTTGAGTCAAGTTTGCACTTTATAAAACTCTACAAATAAATAAATAAATGACAATATATTAGATAAAGAATGGAAAGCAAGAGATCTTTTGAAGAATGATGGCATTATTTATTGGGACCCAGACACACAGTATAACTTTGCACTGACAATAGAGATGTGCAGTTTTTAGAGTCAGCTAGAGCACTCACTCACGGACAGCTTAGGCAGACCTTCTCTTTTTCTGATTAAGACTGTGATAAATTATAACCTTGCTGCAACTAAAGCTAAGACAGATGTCTTATGTCAGGAGAATCAACCTGAGAATAAACATAAGGTCATCAGGGATCCTCCAGTGATTTTGTAAATCGAAACTCAAAATAGTCATGTATTTATTTATAAAGTTTTATATAGTGTTAATATGAGCCTTGCGGGTAACAGAGTGCGTTACAATTATCAAGGCGACTTGTATAAAAATACCAAAAATCATAAGGAGGGAACATGGTAATGGAGAGTCTTTAGAGAGAGAGAAGAGCAAAGGTCCCAGGTAGGCAACAACCAGTAAAATGGAATACGTGTAAAATGTGTGAGACATAGGCTTGAGTGCAAACAAAGGGATAAATCCTACGCTGGAGTATAGATCCTGCATTCTACGGCATAAATGTGTCCATCAGTAACCTTTTTACATCTTTCTTTAATGAAGCAGTTGAGGGGTTCATTCTGATTTCAGGGGACGTGCGTTCCAGATTCTCGGGGCCCTGCATGTGCATGAGAAGGCTTGGTTATATGTTTACTTATTACAACATTTTCGGGGTTTCAGCTGTAGGGAACCTGTGCTTCTAGATGCTCTGACACCACCAGAGAGCTCTAGTTTTTGTGCAAGGGACCTCAAAGTGTTGAAATATAAGGCTTTATGTGTCATGCAGGCAATTTTCAAATGAATTATTACCTCATAGAGAAGCCAGTTAAAAGGTTTCAAGTCAGGGTGATGTGATTATTTCTTTTTGATCCTGTAATGAGCCTTGCAGCAGAGTTAAGGGAGACCCTTATTGGCGCCAGCTTGCCTCTGGGTAGGCGGCATAAGGTTGCACTCTTATAGTCCAACCTGGGACTCACTAGAGCTTGAACAGCTGACTTCAGGTCATCTGGGGGTAGGAAAGGTTTTATTTGTCTTAATATGTTCATGTGGAAGTTCACTCCTTTGGTGGCAGAGTTGATGTGCTCCTGCATGTTCAGATACTTGTCCAGCTTTATTTCCAGATATCTTGATGACTCAATAATGTGAGGTACGCAATTCAGAGCTGTTAGATATTTCATCCATTCTGCGATGTCCGGTGCATGTTTAGGTGGGGCAATTAGGAGGAATTCTGTTTTGAGTGCGTTTAGTTTAGAGATTGAATATCTTCATGGTAAGAGACTTTTAAGTATAGTTGTGTTGCATCTGTGTACAAGTGATAGTGGATGTTCATTAAATTCAACAATTCAGTTTTGAGGTTCTATGAAAAAGTTAAAGAGAGGGGTAGAGAACGAAGACTCCTGAGGGACCCCATAAGTGACCTGTCATTCTATAGCCTAGATCACGGGTACTCATAGTACGGCCCACGGGCCGCCAGCAGCCCGGAAAGCCTTCCTTGGCAGCCCGCGGACCTTGCCGACATTGTACCTGTGTTTTCTTTAAAACATTTTAAAGAATGTCCGCAAACACCACCGCAGCAGCGCGGACTCCGAGACACTCTGCTCCATGGGGGCCGGGCGATTTACAACAATGCCTCATTAACAAGTAAATGGTCTTTTAAATACCTGTGAAGTACTCTGGTGTGGCTGTGGGTGCGCCCGGGAAACTGTGGTGAGGTGACAGACAGAGGGAGACAGAGGGAGGGAGACGGAGGGGGGAGACAGAGGGAGGGAGACAGAGGGAGGGGTACAGAGGGATGGAGGACAGAGGGAGGGGGACAGAGGGAGGTTGACCAGAGGGAGGGAGACCAGAGGTAGGGAAACAGAGGGAGAGGGAGAGAGATAGGGAGGGGGAGACAGCTAGGGAGAGGGAGACAGAGACAGAGAGAGGGAGACAGAGAGAGAGGGAGGGAGAGAGACAGAGAGAGGGTGGGAGACAGAGAGAGAGAGAGAAAGATGTGTGTATGCCGAGTCTGGTGGCTCAGTGGACGAAGGCGTCCGCTGCAGGGGCATGTGTTCAACCTCATGGTCACAGTTTTTTTGCTGCTCTAACCCCGCCCCCTCCCCCAAAGACCCCGCCCCCACCGGTTCGGCCCTCTGCCACAAACCACGCTGTAAATCTGGCCCGGAGAGAACGTTTTTGAGTACCCATGGCCTGTTGAAGCATATGCAACCAAAGTATCAGTCCTTTGGTAAAGATGGTTGGCACAAAGAAAAGGAAAGTAGAAAAGAGAAGGATGAGTTATTGTAACAAGAACAAGCTCTGTAATAATCTTCCGCCCTGTTAAGATGAAAGCCTACGAATTGGCTTCAAGATTCTAAAACTGCTGGGCATCTGGGAATAGCTAAAACACTAGCAGCAGTAAGAATTTTCTTTTGCTGGTCAACTTGGTTTACAAAAATTAATCAGTATGTTCCATTTGCGCTCAAATTATGAGTACATGCACTCAACCGGCTGGTCTTTTGAGGCCTTGCCTGCCCCACTTTATCTTTAGCTTTCTAGTAGTTGGGGTCCATTTGACAATAATATGGCATTTTGTTACGTTACCTTAAATATATTTCTCTCAGAGCTAGCTCAAATCCTTTCACAGCATTTTATTCATTTGCTTGGAATGCCATACATTCTGGAAGGTGATAGGGGTCCTCAATTTACTTCTAAATTCATGTCTCTATTGTGTAAAGAACTAGATATGGAAGTCTGGCTGTCTAGTGTTTATCTGGACAGAAGATTAATTGAATAGCTGAATTGAATGGTACTGGAGTTGTCAATTCTTGTTGCAGAAGAGGATTGGAGTGTAAAGATTCAGGAAATCAAAATGTTGGCACAAGAGGCATTAGAAAAAGCCAAGGCTAGTAATAAACTATAATCAAAAAGCATAATTACAGACCCAAGTATATAATTGGTGGAAATGGCTGTCTACTTCCAAAGAATTTGTATTTGAAAAAGTTTATACATTGCAACCTAAGTTTATTGGTCCATTTACCATTGATCACATTGCAAATCCTGTAACTGTACATTTAAGTTGGCTCCATCCATGAAAATCCATCCTGCATTTCACATTTCCTTGTTGAAACTATGTTCTTCAGAAACATCTACTAATCCTGCACGGTTCAACTGAATGCTGAAAAAGAATATGAAGTGCATAGGATTTTAGATGCACAAATGTTTGGAAAACATTTACAATATTTGTTGGATTGGAAGGCGTGTGGCGCTTAAGAGCGATCACAGTAACCGGCCTCCAGTCTAAATTATTTATTTATAAGCGCAACTAATACCCTAAGCCGTCTAGAGTTCTTCATGGCTTTGCTGTACTGCATGAGTTCTACACCAGAAGCAAGGATAAACAAGGAGCTCTGCTGTTGAGAAAGTTGCCTTTTGATGGGTCTGCTATCATGATCCTTGGACCACACTTACCTTCTCGTGCTGGTCTTGCGCAGAGACCTAGTACTCAAAATTACTTGAATGTATGCACCTGCAGAAGTAGAAGATAATGGTAGTATGCATGGATTGTGGTTGCCACTTGGAAAGAGGCTTCACATCTCCCATGGACGCCCTATGCAAGACAGATTAGTGAAGCAAATGAAAACCACAAACCTCATGCAGCCACAAGACTCTAACACAACTTGCAAATGATGGTGGCCATCTTGAACTCAGAGATTATAAATTCATCGTGGTCTCGAGCCTCTTGGCTAGGCAATCGAGATACATATTATAATAATAATAATCCACACTTGTAAAGCGCGAACAATCACCCGTAAGGGTCTCTAGGCGAAGGGGGCCGTAGGGAAGATTAAGCAAGCTATTGCCCAGAGTCACATGGTGCTTGGCTAATCTGCTGCCAGCCCCGGGGATCGAACCATGATCCCCAGATTCCGGAGTCAGTCACCCTGGCCGCGGCGCCACACCTCTCTATTTGCTGTAGCCATGACCTTGTCGCCAGAGTGTTTAAAGCTTGCAGACTGTTGATATCCGTGTTAGTGAAAGACTGAACTTGATACAAATACGTATTTTAGGACAATACTTGGGTTTAAAAATTAAGACTTATAATTGAACAGTAACTTCAGAAGTCATCCCTTAAGGATTATGAACTCTTACATTTGCATCTTGCTATATTCAGGAGAGAAACTGATCTTCATCTTTTCGCACACATTTGATAATTTTTCTTTTGATACCTGCATGCCTTTATTGTATTGACTTATTGTATTGACTTAGATGGGGAGAGTGACAGCTTGTTAGACAAACTCTATAATACTAATGGGCTAATACTAATTTGCTGCAGTTTATAAACTTGACACTTTTAATATAATGTTGATCTCTCAAGTGCATTCATATAACACTGAAGGTGCTAGTCTATGGTGTGAAACTGTTAATAGCTCGGAGTACTCTTGTATATGTTACATAGATTATAGTTGGATTTCAGCTCTAAGAAGGCACAGAGTTTCACCAAACCATTGAGAGTTGGAAATATACAGATTTGTAAGAGGTATATCATATACAGTATTAGGAATTAGGTTTTGGAGTCAGAGCAATAAAACAATTAAAGACCTGCTTTTGTCTTTTGATATCAGCAATCCTATAGTGAAGACTGTGCCTAGCTCTGTGAGCCGGAACTGTTACTCTGGTGGACAGGCAACATCAATCCAAGTGCATTAAGGAACATAACAGAAATATAAATAGAACACCATAGCAATAAACAAAAAAGAAACTTTTCTAGACACAGAAACCACATATTCATTCATTCATTCTTTCAATATCTTTATTTCGACACAGTAGCCATAAAAGCACATATAAAATATCACATTCATATCAAATAGAAATATATACATATACTATCTGTCATAGGTTGCTTGACCATGTGTCCAGACAATAAAATGTTGGAGTCAGTGGCATTAAGATTTTTCACCATACATATGGCGCCGCAACCTTAGTTTACTGGAGAGAGATACTCAGTTTCTGTCTGACTCTCCACCTCAATATCAAGAATGGAGAGCCTACAAAGACTATCAATTACCTTATGTCTGAGTTCATGATTTTTAATTGTAATTGCATTTATATAGCGCTTACTACCCCTGACGAGGCGTCAACGCGCTTTTTGGAGAGTAGGATGTTACTCCGCAATCCAAAAAGGATTATGGTGATTTAGTATAGGGAAATATGAAATTAATTTGAGCGGTGGACATGTGAGTCTGTTATTTGGATTGAAAAAGGATAAGGGATAGAAGAGGGAAGGGTTTGCATTTATATCGCTCTTGCTACCCCTGATGTGGTGTCGAAGTGCTTTTCGGTGAGCAGCACGCTACTCCAGAACAGGACGCGCGGTGAATTAGTAAAGGGAAATATGAAATTAATTTTAGAGGTGGACATGTGAGTCAGTTAATTGGATTGAAAGGATAGTGGAGGGATAGAAGAGGGAAGGGTTTAGAAAGTGTTTATTTGAAGATCATAGCAGTAGGAGGAGGAGGTAAATTGTGGGCGATGTTAGCCTCATTGTATCCAACATCAAAGCACCAAGTAGAGATTCAACCTCTGTGTA
Source organism: Lissotriton helveticus (assembly GCF_964261635.1). Classification (NCBI taxonomy): domain Eukaryota; kingdom Metazoa; phylum Chordata; class Amphibia; order Caudata; family Salamandridae; genus Lissotriton; species Lissotriton helveticus. The sequence continues at coordinate 1,614,853,156 of NC_136057.1, forward strand.
TGTCAATAGAACAGGATAGTCCGGTATGGGAAATGCAGTCTTCTTGTCTTGTGCATGCTGGATTACAGAAAATGCCTTTTTTGAAGCAATTCCCTTAAATTTCAATAGTGGCAGCTGGTCACGTGCATGATAGCTGACAAACCTCACCTTTAGTATATTTAATCTTGAGACTGGGGATTTCTCCCTAGACAATCTTGAATTCTTTCAAGTTTGGCGCCAAAGACTTGTGGTCCAACGTGAGTATTAGTAGGCATTCAAAGGCAACTATGCACTTCTGTTAATATTTCTCTATTATTATAATATGTGAATAGAAAAATTAATGAGGGCTTAAAAGTTCAACCAAGTTCCCACTGCAGCAATCTATAAAGGTGTAATTTCTTATGTATTCCTTTAATTTTCTACTTTTATATATCTTTCATCTTTCTAGTATTAGGAATATGAATTGGGGGTGGGGGGGGGTGGAGTTAATCTAAACAGAATGTCTTTCAGATGTTTGTTGATGCCACCACAAAAAGAGTTTGCCAGATTAGCAAAATGGGATAAAGACTTCATGTAAGTGAGCAATAAATTATTGATCCCTGAGAAAAAGGTACATAGTCAACAAAACTGTTCCTAGTTTAACTCGCACAAAATGACCATTCCTCCATGCTTGTTTGCCTCTTTAAAGTTTCTCTCTTGGAATGTGAAATTCTCTTAGTTTGAACCACATACAGAGCACATCCTAACAGTTTTCCAGAACAAACCACCTACTGCTCAGCTCTTTCTGACTCAGGCATCAATATGATATGGCATTAAATTCTCGGTTTGGTCTCATATATTAACTGCAGGTAATGGCCTTATAATTCTCTTCCGAGGGCGATGAAACATTGCAGCCTCCTTTCTTTATACATATACATTGAACATTTAAAGTATGAGCTCCAGCCAGAGCATTTATTGCAGCATCCTACAGAAAGTCTTTCATGGCCTCTTTGTAATAATATCATAGACTGCTCACAGCCAGATGTTGAAGTGGCCCGCGCAGATGCAAATGAAGCAGGGGCCACAAACGAGACAGGGCATGGACTAAAGGAAAGAAATCATTGCAGGATGGAAATACAAGTACAATTACAAAACGTTCCATGTCTTGGTGCAGAAAAGCAAACACAATTATTTTATAAATAAATTAGAATTTATTTCAAATCGCAGTAGCTAAAAAATCATGTTTTCTACTAATGTATATTCACAATTCCTAATGAAATGAAAGCATATGGAAACACATAGGTCTGTGAGAATCATGCAGCATTCATAGCTATGGCAGAAATCCATTGAATAAACCAAAATAATGATCAGATAAAATATTGAATAATCTCTTTTGCATAGAGTTTGAGAGAAAGCTGTGGTTTGTAACAAATTCACACACACACACACACACACATAGGCACACGTATATTCTAATATTCTCAAAGAATTGGGAAATGAAAGTTGGTGGCATATGAAAACGCTTAGTATTATGGGTAATGCAGAGTGGTTCTTGAAGAACTGTGCGTTTTAGTGGTCTTGCAGAGAGCAGAAGTGCGATCGGATAAACATTTATTGTAGAGGTGTCCATATTTGATCCACTGACTCGAACCTTCTTATACTCTCAACTTTATTGATAAACACATGGGATAACTGACATGCATTGAATCTGAATGGGAATGTTTTACTTAACTAATTAGTTTGACACATGGCAAAGCTGTGGTCCTCGAAGATCAAGGCTGGATGCTTCGGATCTTGTAAGTTCCCGGATAGATTCAAAGATTCTGATATTCATCCTTTACTGGAAAATCCTCTCATGATTCTTCCATTACCACCAGCTTGTGCTCTAAAATCCTCTCATGATTCTTCCATTACCACCAGTTTGTGCTCTAAAATCCTCTCATGATTCTTCCATTACCACCAGTTTGTGCTCTAAAATCCTCTCATGATTCTTCCATTACCACCAGTTTGTGCTCTAAAATCCTCTCATGATTCTTCCATTACCACCAGTTTGTGCTCTAAAATCCTCTCATGATTCTTCCATTACCACCAGTTTGTGCTCTAAAATCCTCTCATGATTCTTCCATTACCACCAGTTTGTGCTCTATCGCCCTACTTCCTTTCCAATCTAAACTAATGATTCACCTAGCTCATTAATAACTTTTTGTTTTTCTCTATTCCAATTCCTTTCCATTGCTCTTGTAGTCTAATTTCTTGTCCGATCTTTCAACCCCACATGGTGAGGGTTGTGACATAAATTATCCGAATTCTTCTGCGCTCTATGAAACCCATTTTTCTTAATGTTTTAGCAGTGTTTGACTTTTTTGCTTACTCTCTTTGTTTCTACTCCCTCTGTGACCTATATAGGACTGCTTGTTTGTTGATTTTCTGCTATCTCTTTCTCCATTGCCACAGTGTGTCAAAGTCTGATCGTGAGTCCTACTCTTCAGTCTTTCTCTAAGTTATCTCATAGTATCAGACTGCAGTCCCTTTCATTACTTTGTTTATGCAAGCCTCCTTGTGTTCATTGGAGGCTTCTGCAAAGAAGAAGGGGTGGGGTAGCGCGGGTGAGAAAAAAGAAAAGATTACTGACCTGCAGCCCCTGGGCTATGCCTTCTTCTGTTCCTGTTGACTCTCAGCAGTGCACAGGCTCCCAGGCTCACCTAAGCCAATCACAAAGCTGCTGTCATTCTGGTAATACTATTAACAGCAATAGAGAAGCACCAGGACTGGCCTGAGCAACTTGGTTTGGTGCTCAGACAGGGCCTGGGAGCCTGTGTCTGTTCTCCACCTGGCTGTGCAACACATCCTCGGTTGGAGAAATGCTAAGTGGCCATGCCGGCTGGCCAAACCGGCATGTGCACCTATGGTGCACACTAGTCCTTCTTCTTGCTCCATCAGGACTATCTCAGTGCTGAAAAATAAAATGATAATAACATAATTTTATAATCATTTTATTTTTCCTGTTTGTACTGCTGAAAGAGCAGTGGCATGACTCTGCTCTACCTTAACGGAGAAGCAACCGCTGCTTGCAGCCCTGCATTCCCTTATTAGGGCAGAGACCCTACAACAGACAACATGACTACCCTCAAGCTCGCCACTCGAAAACACCACCAGCTGATCCGCACCACCAAGAAAACAGCATTCAAGGAACGACTAAACATCAAAGCCCACAACTGCAAGGAACTCTTCAACATCGTCAAAGAGCTCTCGAACCCCAGCGCTGAGGACAACGACATCACCCCCTCGCAAGACCTCTGCAACTCACTCGCCTCGTTCTTCCACAGCAAGATCGCAGACATACACAACAGTTTCAGCACACAACCAACACACCCCACAACCGCACCGACACCCCCCACCACCACCATCCGAGCCTGGACCCCGGTCAACACCGAAGACACCATCCGCACGATAAACTCCATCCACTCCGGATCACCAACCGACCCCTGCCCTCACCACGTCTTCAACAAGGCCGACGCCATCATCGCACCCCACCTGCGGGACATCATCAACGCCTCCTTCTACACCGCCACCTTCCCCGAGAGCTGGAAGCACGCCGAACTCAGCGCCCTACTGAAGAAACCATCAGCGGACCCCACCGAACTCAAAAACTACCGGCCCATCTCGCTCCTTCCTTTTCCTGCCAAAGTCATCGAGAAGACCGTCAACAGACAGCTGGCCGCCTTCCTCGAGACGAATGGATCTCTCGACAACTCACAGTCTGGCTTCCGGGCCAACCACAGCACCGAGACCGCCCTCATCGCAGCCACCGACGACATCAGATCCCTGCTCGACAATGGAGAAACAGCGGCCCTCATCCTCCTGGACCTCTCCGCGGCGTTCGACACGGTCTGCCACCGCACCCTAGTACAACGCCTCAGCAACATCGGAATCCAAGAGAAGGCACTGGAGTGGATCATCTCCTTCCTCACCGGAAGAACCCAGAGAGTCCGCCTCCCTCCGTTCAGATCCGAGGCCACTGAAGTCATCTGCGGCGTACCCCAAGGGTCATCCTTCAGCCCCACGCTGTTCAACATCTACATGAGCCCCCTTGCGGCCATCGCACGCCAACACAACCTCAACATCATCTCCTACGCCGACGACACCCAGCTGATCCTCTCCCTCACCAACGACCCCGCCACCGCCAGAACTAACCTACATGAAGGGATGAAAGACGTAGCCGAGTGGATGATGAACAGCCGCCTGAAACTGAACTCAGATAAGACGGAAGTCCTCATCCTGGGACCCTCACCCTCCGCCTGGGATGACTCCTGGTGGCCCACTGCCCTGGGCAGCGCACCCAAGCCCACAGACCACACACGCAACCTGGGCTTCATCCTGGACTCCTCCCTCTCCATGACCAGACAAGTCAACGCCATCTCCTCGTCATGCTTCAACATCCTCCGCATGCTACGTAAGATCTTCCGGTGGATCCCCACCGAAACCAGGAAGACGGTCACCCAGGCCCTCGTCACCAGCCGACTGGACTACGGCAACACCCTCTACGCCGGAACGACAGCCAAACTTCAAAAGAGACTCCAGCGCATCCAGAACGCCTCAGCACGCCTCATCCTGGACATCCCCCGACACAGCCACATCTCCGAACACCTGAGAAACCTGCACTGGCTCCCCGTCAGCAAGAGAATCACGTTCAGACTCCTCACCCACGCACACAAAGCGCTCCACAACCAAGGCCCAAGATACCTCAACGACCGTCTGACCTTCTACACACCCACCCGCCAGCTACGACCGACCAGCCACGCCCTCACCGCCGTTCCCCGCATCTGAAGGGTCACAACGGGAGGAAGATCCTTCTCCTACCTGGCTGCCAAGACGTGGAACTCCCTCCCCATCCACCTCCGCCTGATCCAAGACCACCTCTCCTTCAGGAAGCAACTCAAGACCTGGCTGTTCGAGCAGTAGCGGACCCCCTTCCCCCAGCGCCTTGAGACCCTACGGGTGAGTAGCGCGCTATACAAATGCTTGATTGATTGATTATAGTGTAGAGATTTGTGTGTTGTGTTATGAAGCACAATGTTTGCCAATAATTTCCTTTTTGAGCCTGAGATTATTACTAAATCTTGGACTTTTCTTCCGTTGTGTTCTCTTTACTCTGAATTTAGTAGCATCTCATCTTCTAACCCACACCTTCTCTGAGCCTATGCTTCTTCATGCTTTTACATCACATCCAAAATCATGTATAACTGTACTTAATCTTAAAAGAAGACAGTTCTGCTTTCTGAGACAGGCATATTATTGTTGGAGAACATAATTATGAGGACCTATTTGTCCTAATGTTTACGATTTCTCTAAATCTAATGTCACGGACTACATTTGCAATTCTTCCTGACTCTTTTGCAAGATTACATTATGGACCTTGAAGGAGCTGTCATTCAAAGATTTGTTTTGGCTAAAAAAATTAAAATTTTACCATTCACAGAATAACAAATCATTTGTTCATTTTAACCTCTCTGTTACATTTGCAGCTGAAGATACCATCAAATAAAAAAATCACACACTTAGCCAACATTTAAATGTTGGTTAAAGTGTGATGTACCCCACTTCATCAAGGTGATTAAAGATATGCCAAAGACCTACTTTGTTCTGCAACACTACAAGATGGTGCAAATGTACTCTATTGCACTTTACATGCTGGCTTTTTTGGTCTAAAAGACTCCTTACAAACATATTATTTGGCTGTGGCCACAATACATTGACATAACTATCCAATAGATGCTTTGCCCTTTTTCCCCATAGAATATACCTTATTTAAAGGGGGGGTCCATGATTATTAGCCATGGCTCCTGCAACGCCTTCTGCCACAGGCCTCAAGCTGCACCTCACAGTTGAAGCTCAACAAGGCCCAAACTGGCTTGGCTTGCTTGTGCTCCTGTTCAGGGGGGATGAGGCCGCACGGTCAGCGCTGGACCGTCGGAACCGGACAAGACTGTCTGAATGCAGAGATCACCTGTCTGTTAATGAGCCAGGGAGAAAAATTAATTATATACTGGAATGCACCCCAGAATAATTACCAGGGGTAGTAGTTGTGTAATGTACCACTACAAGGAGGAACCACGCACATCACAGCAAAGATCAGGTACCGTAGTTGTCAGAAAACAAGAAATGAAGAACACAGATGTGTTTAGATTATTTTAACATGACACCTCTTTTTGACAAGTCACCAGTTGTCTCCACAGTTCCACACTTTACAACGACAATAGTCATGAAGAGTAACACAACTAAATTAGATACACTGGTGTTTTAGAGTAACAAATGTGAAGAGGCAGTTCGAAAAATAAAATATACCATTTTATGCTTCGCTGTGTTTTACACTTGATTTAAGTCATGCACTTTGGTGCTTTAATAATCTTATTGTACTTGCTAAAAGACACATATTTTTAAATACATGATTATTTAACATATATAAGCTCGACGTTCCCACATAAACTCATCTTTTCCATTCATCTCGCACTTGTCCTCCCACCTTTCTCTATGCTTAAATACCACTTGGTATACAAATTAAATTAACCCTCTAGAAATGGAGTCAAAATTTCAACTTAGAAACATTTGTAAAATAGTCAACCAAGGGATGTCTCCTTTCGTGCTGATGTCATATCTGTATATCACGTGGGGAATAAATGGTCAGAACTTATAGGTCATATAGTTATTTCTTTGTAATATACAATACAAATATATATTTGGGTGAATATGGAATATATATTTAACGACTTTAACTAAAATGTCTATGTTACTTAAGACATGTCAACCACACATCCAATTTTATGGAGCCTTTTTTAGCCCTACTTTTCAACCGTTTCTATGTTTTCAAATGATACGTTTTATTCCTTTACCCATTGCAAGTTGACCGCTTGTCAAATGGTTAATCGTAATTTTCCTGCTAGCGCTGAAAATTGGCTTATTAAGTGCCCATAGCGCTATTCAAATAAATAAATGAATGAAATTATGTGAACATTTACACAAGCGGCTGATTATTCAGGCCAAATTGCTTAGACACTGGCCCTACTGCCTTAATATACCAGCACAGATGCTCCGAAAACAATATGTTTTCAGTAAATAATTGTTTCCAAACTGTAATCCTTCTTGAAGCATTGTAGAGCATTACTTCGGCTTTCATAGCAACATAATTAGGCTCTGTGGAAGGGCAGTGGCGATGACATCATTCTTGAGGGGCTGCCAAGTGATGGAGCCTTTGAAGCTCTCTAGTCAGAGTCCATTATTTCTAATTATGATCAAAACCTGCCCTGGAATGTGGTCAGAGTGGGTTTTCAGAAGCACTACAAAGAAAAAGTGCATAAGGAATAAACAAGTCTGTGTCCAGGACCATGGCTCTCCTGCTGGGAAGCTGGATATCTTTGTAAGAAAATAACTTTTCAATGAAAAAAAGCACTAAATAGAATTTATTGTAGTTTGTAAAGCTGTCATGCATCAAACTCTTCCCTTCTAGCCCTCGAAAGATAATGTATACTTAGTATTCTGGTTATGTCAGACATATACGTCCTCCTGGATCACCCAGACCCCAAACAGACGAAAACTTTAGATTCCAACAAGAACAAAGCAGGGTCCTAGGAACAGATTCTAACATATGCTTCCTAGTAAATCAACTAGTGCTTTCTACGTTCATATACGTTTACACTTTTGGTCATTTCGTGTAGAGTATAGCGTTGGACATGTGGCATTTTTAGCTCTCAAGATAGAATACAATGTGGGTTATGGAAGGCTAGGTGTCACCGAGCATGTTTATTTCTCTGTAAACTCTAATACTGCATACCTGTCCTTGTCACCGACATAGGCATAACCTCCTAACATTAGCTGTTTTCGCACCTAGGCATTTTTAGTAAATTATACTTTCCAGGCTGGAGTTGTTAAATGGGCCCTTCATCATTGTTAAATGAGCTAAAGTTAGCCATCTTCACACAGCCATTTTACCAAACGTTACACTCACGGCCAGATGTGGTTGATGGCCCAACAGCATTGACCTACTCTCCTAAAATGATCCCCTTTTAACAAATGCCAAGACTAAAGATGTTGAGGAGTCTCCAGCATTTGTACATTTTTTTGCAGATTCAGATAGCGCAAACTCGACCGAAAAAGTATTGGAGCGCTTTACATTAGCAGCAGTTACGTTACACTAGGTCACATTTATTTTTGTTTTGCAGGGAGAGATTAAGCAATTTGCCCAGAATCTTAGGATGTGGAGTCGACGCCGAGGCTCGAACCCTTGGCTTCCCAGCTCCAAAGTCGGAAGTCCACATCACCTCCCCATTTCCCTTAGCAGGAAACATAAGCCGTCTAGAAACGGGCAATGAGTCTGTAACGTTTGCTCTATCGTACTAAGATTAGTCACCAATGAACCTAACCATTTTAACAAAAGGTACACTCACGGTTAGAAACGGGCGAATGAGTTATCAGAATTGCCGTATTTGCCTAGGTTTATCCATTTTTGGTTGTATACATTTTACCCAATGGTACACTGAAGGCTGGAGGACGGTTTATGGGTTACACCCAAAACCAAAGTTAGCCAAAAGGGCGAACTCTCCCCTTGCCATCTCTGACCCCAAATAGTTTTTTTAAGGGCCAGTGTATATGTAATATATAATATCTGAGAATCGGCAAGCACTCAGAATTAGACATGATAGAGAACAATTTATTTATTTTGATTAATTACAAATAGGGCTCCCGGTTTTATGGTTTTTATATTTCAGTCATTTCCGTCTGTATTTATCCATATTTATTTTTTGCTAATTTTACCAGTATTTATGCATATTTTTTTAAGGCTTTGTGAAAAAATGAAGCTGAAATGTGTATATTTCTGCATTTATTTAACCAGTTAGCGTACACTCGTACCTGAACGCTTGACAGGTTTCAATGATAAATACACACTCGGATGATAAAATATGCCCTTATAAGAAATCATGCACATTTTAGTATCAAGGTTGTGCAAATCTACTGTGGTTTAAGGCTCGTTATTAAATTTCCTTTATTTTTTTAATCCCCTTGTCTGTCAATCTGCACAGCTATTGGCCAGGCAGTCAGGACTGATATTATTTAGAATCACTCAAAAACATCCCAATTTCCGTTTTTATCCACATTTAAAAATAAATACAGACAGGAAAATGAATGGTTTCTGTCTGTATTTATCTGTAAAAATCAGTAAAAACGGAAAACATGGAGCCTTAATTACAAATAATTATAATAAATACTATAGTTTCCTGCTTGTGTTCCGTTGTACATGTCAGCCACAGAAAGCTGAATAGAGGAGGAATACCTTCACTTTATAGAAGTGGTTAAGATCCTGTTATTCTATATTTTAATTTGTTTTTTATTTGTACGTAGTTGGTAGATTTACCAACGTGTGCACCAGGACGCCAAAAGTGGACACCTTCACTGAGTCTAGTTCATGGTGGTAGAAAGTCATGCTGATCTCCAGAGCGTCCGTCTAATTATTGGAGAGGGCAGGCGCTCTCTTGCTTCTGCAAGGATGCGCCAACATTGGGTGGATGTGGCTGCAGGAAGGGAAATTGGACGGGCGCATGCGTGGGCATTCCTGAGGTTGTTGGCTTGACTGGAGGGTTCTGTAGAAGGGCCAAGGCACAAGGACTGGAAGTACAAGGAGTAAGCAACTGTGCTGCATCAAGCATTGGTAATGGTGACATTTATTTATTTTGGTGGCATTCAGCAGGTTAAGGGGCGTTAGTAATAAGTATTTTATTTATTCATAAGGTGTTGTAAATTAGTGGTTGTCTTTAACTTCATTTTTCATCTATTCAGAATAGCATGTAGTACCCTGCTAATTGTTTTTTTTGTTACAAAACCTAAATGGTAATACCCCAGATGCTGCGAGAGCTGCAGAAGGTAAAACATCAATACACCGCTTACCTTCTGTTCCTAGGTCGCGAAAGACAAGCCAGGTGTATCCGCTGCACCTAATGGCAACCCCTAAATGAAGTTCATGACGGCATCTCACACAAAGATAGGATGAGGGCAACTCCTATTGAGCCATAAAGTGGGCACAGTCACTACAAAGGCCCTGATTATGAGGGTGCAAACTGTACACCCACAATTAGCGGTACTGTGCAGTTAAACCTGGTCATTACCATGCAATTATGAGTTAAAGAATGGGGAATAACTGCGATCTGTTTTTTCCAGGTGTTAAACTGTACGGTATTCCCTATTCCAAGGGGTATGACACTCCCATCTATCACCTGCTCTAAGCAGGATGTAATTGAGAGTAAATGTGTCTGTGAAGGGGAGGCTTGGTTGGGTGGTTAGGGATAGGAAAGGATTGTTCTGGCAGGGGGGATCATTGTATACTCACCCATGGCCACAGGAGGAGGTTGAGCAGGGTTGTGTTCCGAGGCCTGGCTGCTGTTGCAGCCAAAGCCTCAAATGATTTTACCATTCAGCATTTTCTGCTGGTAAAATCAGATCTCGTGTTCCCACATCCAGCAAAGCTAGGTTGGAAACACTCGGCCAGTTGCAATCGGTAGAGTGGAACTCCACATGCTAATTCAGCACCACCCTACTCATAATGGTACCATAGATGGTGTCCGTGCAAAGGGACAAACTGAATTTGTTAGATGTGATCGTCCCCAAGGCACGCTGAGCTATCACGCACAGACCTCTTGTGTCCACCGCAGTATGCGCATCAGTACAAGAAACCCTCAGGAAAACCTAGGATCTGCAGGCATATGCAAGCCGGCAAATTTTACAGAGTTAGTGAAATTCTTAATAGTGAACTGTATTTGTAATTTAATATTTTGCAGTTCTTGATGCAGTCTTGTCTATGACATCTGGATCAGATTCTCAAAGAACTGTCCAACTCTACAACTATTTACACCAATTTTTGAAGTTAATTCTTTAATATTTAAATTCTCAAAAAGGTCTGATCCTTGGAATCTGCAACATCACACTTTTCTAGGAGAATTAACACATGTAATAATTTACAAATGTATAAATGAACATGCTGTCTAGGGCATGTTCACATTTGAATTATAGAGAAACTGATTACTTTCACCCCACCAATTAATTTTTAGGAAATATGCCTCATTCCTCGCCCTGTTTACAAATGTACTCACGTTCTTCACAAAAGTAAATCTCCAATCATATTCAGGATACAACTGTATATATGTCGCACAATGCTTTGTTAATATCAACAAATGTGACAGCTTGTTTGTCTCCACCTATTTTGCAGAGTGTCCTCCATCTTGAATGCTCACTCCCAGCCGAGTAGCAGACTAAGGTGACCGAATTTTGAAAACCAAAAACTGGGACATTTCTTATCAAATAATAGAAGGACTATAATCTTATATCAACCAAGCGTCACAGAATAGCAGAGCTCACCCACATAGAAACACAGACAATGAGGCACTAGGGGAAACATTAAAAGTCATTTTTAAACCCAGTAACTTACCCTTTAATTGAATTGCTTTCTGATAAGAGATGATAGCTAGTGGATCACATAAAAGCACACCTTCATTTGTTATCAGTCAACCATCTCTGAAACTCAGCAGCTGGCTAAATTTGCCAAAATCTGCCAGGACAGCTAGGGAAAAACTAGGTTGTCCTGGCAAATTCGGGACACTCGGTCAGTCTAGATGAACTCCATTATAGTATTGCACCATTCTGATGTAATATTGTAAGTAGATCAGTTTATGAAGGTAAGTTCATACTTTGTGAATTACAGACTTGAGTTATGCCTTACGCACACCTTATTTGAACTAATTGCTTCAATCAGATACTTACGAAAAAGCATATATATATGAAACTGAGCGTGCACCCACAAAACCCACAAAAGACAGTGATAAAAAAGGAGGATTTGCTCTTGAGAACTGCATGCGGCAGTGAACATACTGGATCAATCAGCCGCGGTCCGTGCAGGTAACAGCGGTGGGGCGGTGGGGCTGGGTGGGGGGATTCCAGTGGCCGATACCACCCCACTGCTGTTACCTGCATGGACCACTGCTGGGATCAATGCCGATGAAAGAGAGACCAGCGGACCGTCTTAGAGATCTGACATCACCAGATAAGAATCGCTTGGCCTACTGGGAAGTCATGCAAGCCATTTCTCCCATAGTAACCCATACATGGTACCGCACGCTAACGCAGCATGGGTATGGTTCTTTGTCTCTTCGTCTGGACCTCTTTATCAAGCACCATCTCTGAGAACACATATTCCAAGCACTATGTAAATGTAAGCATGGCAGCAAGTAACTATGGAAGAGTGAGGACAGAGAGTGCAAACCTGCAGCTCTAAAAACCGAATTGGGAGTTTGGAGCAATACAAGAGTTTGCGGACCATTTATATCCTCACCGGTACCCGCCAGTTCGCCTGAAGGAGCAAAGGCCATGGTCGTCAGCATCTCTGTGGAGGATCATCCACCCTCTTTAGAGATCTCCGCCTGCCTGGCGGGCCATATTTAAAGTATCCGTTGGCAGACCTTTCTATGCATAATACAATACAGACAACAATTGCCCTTTGTCCTGTTGCTTTATCCCACACAAACTCTCCTTGGTTACTATATACAGTGTAACACTGCTCACATTCACACCATCACCGTGCAATTGTCACTCTCAGCAGCATGCCCTCAAACCTAAGACACAAAGCCTACCTGCATTTTCACACTTAACACTTTAACACTTAACACTTTAACACTTAAATTCTGACTTTCACAATGAAACTTGAGATGGTCAGATGTGTAGAGCAAATGGCCTGTGTCCCCCAAGCCACAGCCAGAGTTCTCATTATCAATTAAATGTTATAAATCTTTCTAAAGGACATTCGCCAACTCACCAGTTTTATTAGTGACCTGTTAAGTGAGGGGTTGCTTTATCTTTCCTTAACTGCAGCGGGAATGTGAGAACTCAAATATAGTTTTGATGCGCTGCTATAAGACGCCATCCTATAGGCTCTTAGGTTCATAACCTGGGGTCCTTAAGGCCTACTTAGGGAGACCGTGAATGTTTTTACAAAATTAAATAACATTAATACAGTTTTCACAAATAAAGAAGCAAAATTAACAATTTGAAAACTTTTTCTATATTTGATTGTAAATTAAACAAAATATTTAAATATTTGACCCTTTTTGGGGGGGGGGGTTATATTGTGCGAACTCGACCCAAAGGTATCAGAGCGCTATACATGAGCACCAGTTGCATTACCTTTTGTTTGGTGTATACTTGTTTTCATACTTTTGTGTATTTTTTTGTGGTTCAAATCATGGAAAGTGCTTAAACCGGGGTCCCCAGATTCCAGTAATGATTGAGTGGGGTCCACAGAAATCCAAAGGTTAAAAGCTGCTGCTGCTATAGAGAATGTCATCAAGAAAGGAAGACATTCTGCCCAACAGCAAATGCTGAATGGTAGTGGATAACAATTCATGAACTCTAGCATCCCACATATTTAGATCCAGAGTATGAGAAGGAATATGGTCGCGCACTTGGTGTGCACAAATTTTACATTTTTGGCTTGGGCATAATGGAGACAACAAGCCCAGGCACCTCACCTACATAAGACAATAGTGAAGGTTTCCCAGAGTGCACAGATTTTGGAGTTGACAGGTTACTGGTAGAGATGGATGGTAACCAAGGTGGTTGGTCCAACACTGTAGCCCGATGATGAGGGGAAGGTACCTGTCTCTGGCCTTTTGTGCATCATGTAGCAAAAATTGTGTAGGATTGCCCTGTTGCCCTTAAGGACATAGGGACTGTTAGACCTGACATCCTTGGCATGGTTTTCCCCCATCTTTTTGCCTCTGACTCATGTATTTTTGATGCTGTGCTGGATTTCGTTTTTGCTGGTTTAGATGCTTTGGACCCTCTGCCACTGCTGATCAGTGTCAGAGGGTAAGTGCTCCCTCTGTAAATTGTCATATTGAGTGAGTATACCTAATTGGCATATTTGTATCACCACGAAGTCCCTAGTAGAGGGCACTGTGTGTGCCAGGGCTGGTGATGACAAATGCTACTAGTGGGCCTGCAGCGCAGATTGCGCCACCCACATGAGTAGCTTGTAAAAGGTGACTCAGGCCTGCCAGCGCAGGGCCTGTGTGCAGTCAGTGACTGCCCTGTCTGCCTGGCCAGTGTCCCCACTGGCTGGGCTTAACCCTCCCCTGTCTGTGCACCTCAGCCACCCCTATGGAAGGCTCCAGGTACCCCCCTGGGTAGGGTGCAGTGAATGGATAGGGTAGAGCGTGTACTAGTGCAGGTAACATGCTCTGGTAGAGAGCAGCAGCCACTTTGTGTGCTCACTGCTGTAGGGCTGTAGGGCTCCCTAGGGTAGCCTGGGGAGGCTGGTCCCATTGGATCCCAGCCTATCTCCCTATAGGAACCAGATGGAACATCCATGAAAGATATCCCTGAACTCAGAATTAAATGACACATCTTTTGGTGAAGGTTGTTTTTGGATCCTGGGGTTGAGAATAGCATTTTTAGAAGTGGCTGTTCTTTTGTATAAACCTTTCTGTGTGCCTGGGCCTGTGTGTGGAATGCCTGCGTGACAGGAGCTGCAGGGCCCCGGAGGGGGTTGGAGTCAGCCCAGGGGTGAAAGGCGACATCTGTTGCCCGGGGAAGGGGAGAGAGAAGAGCCTGATAGTGCTGGGCTGTGCCTGCCTGACCATCGTGCTGGCTAACTCCCCTGCCGATCCACTGTCACCTCTGGCCCTGAAGCTGTCAGGAAGAAGAACACCAGAAACATTCCAGAGCCAAGGATCCCCTTGCACAAAGGACTTCAAAGGCGTTCAGGGGTATAAGGGAAGGACCCCTTACTACAGAAGATTAGATTCTGAAATTCTACAATCAAGACGGACCCTCTGCTGGAAGGAGGACGGCGAGAGAACTAAAGGAAGATTGCCTTGCTGTGTGCTCTAAGGGCTGACCTGTTCTGCTGTATCACTGGAAGCTGAGGAGGGGAAAGGGACTTTGCTGTGGGCTGTGTCCCTGCCTGCTTGAAACTGATGAGACTTTGCTGTGTGCTGTGCCTACAGCTTGAATCTCCAAGGGCCTGAGAAGAGCTGGCTCCCTGTCTGCAACCCAGGAACATAAAGGTTGCCCAAGGCTACAAGAATCTGCTGTGCCCCCCTGAAGCTGCTGTGTGGCGAGGAGATCGTGCAACTGCGTGGTTTGCCTGTTTAGCGCATTGGCTGCTCTCTACTGCTTGAGAGCGCCGCGCTGACCCAGCCTGCTGCAGGGCCAAAGTCGACGTGTTCATCGACACGTGCGTGGGGCAGACCGGAGACCTGTGAGCCTCTACAGCGCAAGGGGCGCTGAAAAACAATTGCTGGCCGTATCACCGCCGCTGCCCGGGGCCAGAGAACCTCAGAGGGAAGCGCCATCCTGATCGGCGCTGAACCGGCGAAGAACGAAGCCGCCGTGCTCCCATTGGTGGAGGGAGCCGAGCCCCCTCACCAACGCCGCGACGGGATTGGCCCGTGCGGCGCAGCGTCATCAGCAGTGCTGGGCCGTGATTGGCCTAGGGAGCGGAGCGTCATCGTTGCCTGTCCCGGGAGCCGCACTGCCATTGGCTGACTCCCGGGTGCTGTGGAGGCTCGCCTGAGGAGCCGCGAGGGGATTGGCTGCCGTCGCTGAGGCAGCTAAAGAAGCCGAGGAATGAGCGCGATCACCGCCGGGCCCAGGAAGAAGTGACCTGACCTCGCCGAGGGATCTCCGTATGTGCTCCAGCCCCTGGCCTGCCGTCTCTGCTCCCCGCTGCTCTTTGAAGGATCGAGAGCGGGCGGAGAGCGTCCGGAGACCGGCCGGGCGGGAGCCACACTGAGCCGTCCCCCGCGAGGTGCCCCTGGGGGACCCGCGTCACCGCGAGCACGGGGAAAGAAGTCCCCCCCTCCCTCAGGATACCGGGTGAGACGCGCTAGGAGCGCTTGTGGTCCCTGAAGCCAGGGGACCATTGGGGCATAATTTAATAACGCTGGCATTGTTTCTTTGCTCATTTGGAGAGCATTGTCAACCCAATAACTTTGGCATATCTTCAAAACGTTGGCATTGTTTGGACTGCTCGTTTTTAGAGCGTAGCCATTATAAATCGGTGGCATTAGGTTTAATACTGATCTGAAGAGACTTGAGACATTTGTTTTTATATGACAACTTCCTGAAACTACGTACCACTATTAAGATTAAGTGCCTCATTTTAATAATGAAGTGATTATCGTGCAACTGCTTGATTTACCTTGCTGAAACTAGATAAAGTTATATATTTTTATAAAAATATACTTACCTGTGTGGACTCAGTTTGTGGTGGATTGGGGATTATTGTTGTGTTAAGTGCAAATGTTATCCACATTGTCTCCGAGTTTAGCCTAGACTGCTCGCGCCATGCTACCTAGAGGGTGAGCAGGGGTTATCTCAGAGGGTTATTCCGTTGCCCTGACCGGAGCTAGGGGTCCCTACTTGGGCCAAGGTACTTACCTTTGCCAACCAGAGACTCCCGGTTCTAACATTGGTGGCTCGCGGTGCGGATTTTGAACTAATAATTGCACTTGACCGGCAGTAATTTCTTGTACATCACTAGTCTAGTTTAGCAGAACAGGTTGCGCAAGACTTTTTCTTTTTGGTGAAACCTTTTTAGTTGAGAAAGGGTAGGAAGCATCATGTCTCGGAAAGCGCCAAGCGTGAATGGAGACGTGGAGGTGGAATTTGAAATCCAGAAGTTGTTAACCTATAACAAGGAGCAACTGAGAAAAGTCTGCAAACAGCTTGAATGCCCAGTGAGGGGCGGCGCAAATAAGGAAGAGCTACGGACAGCTCTGAGGGCCTGGTGGGAGGCCAAACATGGTGTCCCAGAAGCTCCTATTGAAGAGGGTGGGGCACAGGAGATTGGGTTTTGGCCCAGTGAATTGCCAGTGGCGAAGCCAGCGTCTAGGGCCGGCAGCACCCACTCCAGTAGGAATATTTCTCCAGAGGAAGTGGAGGAGAATCAGA
The DNA here is from genome assembly GCF_964261635.1 of Lissotriton helveticus. NCBI lineage: Eukaryota > Metazoa > Chordata > Amphibia > Caudata > Salamandridae > Lissotriton > Lissotriton helveticus. Next base: position 1,614,870,103 of record NC_136057.1, read on the forward strand.
GAACTAGGGCCCATGAGATTGAGCTTTTGAAACTCCGAGCGGACGCCGATGAGAAGAAACTGCGCCTAGAAATTGAGAGAGAGGCACAGGAGAGGAGGCATGCTCTCGCTTTGGAGGAAAAGAAGCTCCAATTGGCTCATGAGAGGAGCATGAAGGAATTCGATTTCAAATATAAAGAGAGGGGGTCCAGTTCTAATGGTGGCAGCGCACAACCAGTACAGGCGGGTAAGGTATACATACCAAAGGATCTGGTACAGAATTATCAGAGGGGTGAGGATATTTATGCGTGGTTCAGAGCGTATGAACTTGCCTTAAAGATGAATGAGGTGCCTGAGAAGAATTGGGGAGCAGGATTGTGGAAGCATTTTGAGGCCTCCGGGAGGGATGTTTTGGCACCCTTAGAAGCAGAGGATGCTTTGTCCTACTCCGCCATGAAGGAGGCTTTGTGCCTCAGGTATGGGCTCACTGCTGAACAGTACCGCCAGAAGTTTAGGAACTTCAAGAAGCTTGATTCAAGTACTTGGGTGGAGTGTGTGAGTATGTACACGCGTGCACTGGAAGGTTGGATGAAGGGCAGCAAAGTTACTGATTATGTGGGGTTGTGTCACTTGATTAGTAGGGAGCACTTAAGTAGTTTGTGTGTCCCAGAGCTGCGCCAGCATCTTTTGGATAGTAAGTTAACTGATCCCAGTGAGCTTGCTAAAGAGGCGGACCGGTGGACTAGCACCAGGGTCCACAAGGGGGTGGTGAGTACCCCAGCCAAGGGTGGACAGGGTCCCCAGCAGAAGAGTGGGGGGGACACGGGTAATCAAAAGGAGTCTTCTAAAGGGCCCCAAACTGGTTCCCAGGAGAAGGTGTCTCAACCCCCCAAGTCTAAGAAGTCCTGGCCCCGTAAGGGCAAGCAGGACAACAGGCCCCCGCCTACCTGCTTTACATGTGGGGCGGTGGGGCACATTGCCCCCAAATGTCCAAAGAAACCTCCAGCACCCTCTGGTGCTCCAGCACCGGCATTGGCCAGTGTAGCTTTGGGAGGGGATTTGATCTCTAGTGGGGAGGAAGGGTTAGCAGTGATGACCCTTGTCTCTTTAGGAGACCGAGAGATGGCCCAGGAAACCTTGCTGCCCCAAAACACTAAGAAATACGGGCAGAAGGTGACCATCAATGGACAGGTGGTGGAGGCTCTGAGAGACACAGGGGCCAGCGTGACATCTGTTAGGTGTCAGTGGGTGTCTGAAGAGCAAATTGTTCCCCAGGTACTCCGGCCTGTGGTGGCAGCTGACAGTTCAGTGCGCTACTGCAGGCTGGCGAAAGTTCCATTTGAATGGGGAGGAGTCTCCGGTATTTTGGAGATTGTAGTAAGTGATGCCTTGCCTGTAGATTGTCTATTAGGTAATGACCTGGAGAGCTCCCCATGGAAAGAGGTGGAGCACCGGACTCACTTGGAGATGTTGGGTTTGCCTGCGTGGATCTGTGTGTCCACCCGTGCAATGACAGTAAGAGAGGGCGGTCTAACAGAGCTGGAGCCTGGAACAATGGCCCAGGGACCTGCCAAGAGAGGAAGGGGTAGAGGGCGCGGGAAACCGGCCCCCACTGTTCCCACGGTCCAGGAGGAGGCAGACCCGGAAGGGGATGCCCTGGAACCTACAGGGGAGCAAGTGGCCGAACTAGGGGAATTGCCTGAGCTGTCCCAGTGGCAGCAAGAGGGTGGTCCCTTCAGGGAGGAATTCTGCCAGGCTCAGAAGGAGTGCCCTTCTCTCATTGGTGTGCGGCAGCAGGCTGCTGACCAGGCCGCAGGCCTGGGGTCCAAGGAGCATTTGATCTATTGGGAGGATGACTTACTTTATAGTGAGCCTAAGTTCGCTGAGCCCGGCGCAGCCCGTGTGCTGGTGGTACCGGAGCGCTTCAGGAGCTTCCTACTGGGTCTGGCTCATGACGTGCCTCTCGCAGGACATCTGGGGCAAGACAAGACCTATCACAGGCTTGTCACCCATTTCTACTGGCCCCAGATGAAGACGCACGTCTCTGCCTTTTGCAAGTCTTGTCAGACTTGTCAGGCCAGTGGCAAGAGTGGAGGGAAGCGCGTGGCACCCCTCCAACCCTTTCCCGTGGTGAGCACCCCTTTTGAGCGGGTGGGCATTGACATCGTGGGGCCCCTGGATCCCAAGACAGCCCTAGGCAACAGGTTTATCCTGGTCTTGGTGGACCATGCCACTCGGTACCCGGAAGCCCTTCCGCTCAGGACAGTCACCGCCCCAGTGGTGGGCCGTGCCCTGATGGGGATCTTTTCCCGGGTGGGATTTCCGAAGGAGGTCGTTTCGGACCGCGGGACAAACTTCATTTCTAAATATATGAAGTCCCTGTGGAGTGAGTGTGGGGTGACTTACAAGTTCACCACTCCTTACCACCCTCAAGGAAATGGTTTGGTTGAGAGATTCAACCGCACATTGAAGGGCATGATCATGGGCCTGGAGGAGCCCATGAGGCGGAAATGGGATGTCTTGTTGCCATGCCTGTTGTTTGCCTACAGGGAGGTGCCTCAGAAATCATTAGGGTTCAGTCCCTTTGAGTTGCTGTATGGCCACCCTGTCAGAGGGCCTCTGGCTCTGGTGAAGGAGGGGTGGGAGAAATCCCGTGGGAAAACCCCTCAGGATGTGTTCAGCTATGTGCTGGCCATTCGCAACCAGACCAAGCGCTTCAGGAAGCTCGCTCAAGAGAACCTGGAGGCTAGCCAGGAGGAAATGAAGAGGTGGTATGACCAGAACACTTCTCTGGTTGAGTTCCAACCTGGTCAGAAGGTGTGGGTGATGGCGCCAGTGGAGCCTTGTGCGCTCCGTGACAAGTGGTCTGGCCCATATGAGGTGGTGGAGCGCAAGAGCGAGGTTACCTATTTGGTTAACCTGAAGACTCCCAGGCAGCCCCTGAGAGTGCTACATGTGAACCGCCTCAAACCCCACTTTGAGAGGACTGAAGTAACTATGCTCATGGCTACAGATGTTGGAGGGGAGGAGGATAGTGATCCTCTCCCTGACCTCCTGGCAGTTAAAGAGCAAGATGGGTCAGTGGATGGTGTGGTCCTCTCCCCCACCCTGACCCCAGAACAGCAGGAGGACTGTCGCCAAGTCTTGGGTCAGTTCGCCCCACTGTTCTCCCTGACCCCAGGTGTCACCAAATGGTGCGTCCACGACGTGGACACTGGAGACAGCATGCCCGTGAAACAGAAGTTTTACAGGGTGGCTGACAAGGTCAGAGCTAGCATCAAGGAAGAAGTTTCCAAGATGTTGGCGCTTGGGGTTATTGAGCCCTCCAGCAGCCCCTGGGCTAGCCCAGTGGTCTTAGTGCCTAAGAAAGCTGCTACCCCCGGTGGCCCCCCAGAACTTCGGTTCTGTGTGGACTACCGTGGGCTCAATGCGGTCACGAAGACTGACGCGCACCCCATCCCCAGAGCTGATGAGCTGGTGGATCGGTTGGGAGCTGCCCAGTACCTGAGTACTTTTGATTTGACTTCAGGGTACTGGCAGATTGCCTTAACTGACGGGGCAAAGGAGAGGTCAGCATTTTCAACTCCAGAAGGACACTTCCAGTTTCGTGTCATGCCCTTTGGGTTGAAAAATGCCCCCGCCACATTTCAGAGATTGGTCAACCAGGTACTGGCAGGGCTGGAGCAATTCAGCGCCGCCTACCTGGATGACATTGCGGTGTTCAGCTCCACTTGGGAGGAACACCTGCAACACCTCACTGAAGTGTTGAAGGCTCTGCAGAAGGCAGGCCTCACTATCAAGGCCAGTAAATGCCAGATAGGGCAGGGATCTGTGGTGTACTTGGGACACCAGGTGGGGAGCGGCAAGGTGGCGCCCCTACAGGCAAAAATTGATACCATTCTGGCTTGGGAACCCCCCAAGACCCAGACGGAGGTGAGAGCCTTTCTAGGTCTCACCGGGTATTACAGACGGTTTGTCAAAGGCTATGACACCATTGTAGCCCCTTTGACGGAGCTGACATCTAGGAATCAGCCCAGGAAAGTGAATTGGACTGAGGCCTGTCAAACTGCGTTTGACACCCTCAAAACTGCCATGTGCACAGCACCGGTGCTTAAGGCACCTGACTTTTCAAGTGAGTTCATTGTGCAAACTGACGCTTCAGAGCAGGGCGTGGGAGCAGTGCTCTCACAGATCAATGATGAGGGAGGAGACCAACCTGTGGCTTTCATTAGCCGGAGGCTAATCCCCAGGGAACAAAAATGGAGTGCCATTGAAAGAGAAGCTTTCGCTGTGGTCTGGGCTCTGAAGAAGCTGAGGCCCTACCTGTTTGGGACTCACTTCCGCGTTCAGACCGACCACAGGCCCCTCAGATGGTTAATGCAGATGAGGGGTGAGAATCCAAAATTGTTGAGGTGGTCCATTTCCCTACAGGGGATGGACTTTACGGTGGAGCACCGCCCTGGTACAGAACACGCCAACGCTGACGGTCTGTCCAGATTCTTCCGCCTTAGTGATGAGGACTCCCAAGAGGTTGGGTAGTTCTCCCCACTTTCAGCTGGAGGGGACACGTGTTAGACCTGACATCCTTGGCATGGTTTTCCCCCATCTTTTTGCCTCTGACTCATGTATTTTTGATGCTGTGCTGGATTTCGTTTTTGCTGGTTTAGATGCTTTGGACCCTCTGCCACTGCTGATCAGTGTCAGAGGGTAAGTGCTCCCTCTGTAAATTGTCATATTGAGTGAGTATACCTAATTGGCATATTTGTATCACCACGAAGTCCCTAGTAGAGGGCACTGTGTGTGCCAGGGCTGGTGATGACAAATGCTACTAGTGGGCCTGCAGCGCAGATTGCGCCACCCACATGAGTAGCTTGTAAAAGGTGACTCAGGCCTGCCAGCGCAGGGCCTGTGTGCAGTCAGTGACTGCCCTGTCTGCCTGGCCAGTGTCCCCACTGGCTGGGCTTAACCCTCCCCTGTCTGTGCACCTCAGCCACCCCTATGGAAGGCTCCAGGTACCCCCCTGGGTAGGGTGCCGTGAATGGATAGGGTAGAGCGTGTACTAGTGCAGGTAACATGCTCTGGTAGAGAGCAGCAGCCACTTTGTGTGCTCACTGCTGTAGGGCTGTAGGGCTCCCTAGGGTAGCCTGGGGAGGCTGGTCCCATTGGATCCCAGCCTATCTCCCTATAGGAACCAGATGGAACATCCATGAAAGATATCCCTGAACTCAGAATTAAATGACACATCTTTTGGTGAAGGTTGTTTTTGGATCCTGGGGTTGAGAATAGCATTTTTAGAAGTGGCTGTTCTTTTGTATAAACCTTTCTGTGTGCCTGGGCCTGTGTGTGGAATGCCTGCGTGACAGGAGCTGCAGGGCCCCGGAGGGGGTTGGAGTCAGCCCAGGGGTGAAAGGCGACATCTGTTGCCCGGGGAAGGGGAGAGAGAAGAGCCTGATAGTGCTGGGCTGTGCCTGCCTGACCATCGTGCTGGCTAACTCCCCTGCCGATCCACTGTCACCTCTGGCCCTGAAGCTGTCAGGAAGAAGAACACCAGAAACATTCCAGAGCCAAGGATCCCCTTGCACAAAGGACTTCAAAGGCGTTCAGGGGTATAAGGGAAGGACCCCTTACTACAGAAGATTAGATTCTGAAATTCTACAATCAAGACGGACCCTCTGCTGGAAGGAGGACGGCGAGAGAACTAAAGGAAGATTGCCTTGCTGTGTGCTCTAAGGGCTGACCTGTTCTGCTGTATCACTGGAAGCTGAGGAGGGGAAAGGGACTTTGCTGTGGGCTGTGTCCCTGCCTGCTTGAAACTGATGAGACTTTGCTGTGTGCTGTGCCTACAGCTTGAATCTCCAAGGGCCTGAGAAGAGCTGGCTCCCTGTCTGCAACCCAGGAACATAAAGGTTGCCCAAGGCTACAAGAATCTGCTGTGCCCCCCTGAAGCTGCTGTGTGGCGAGGAGATCGTGCAACTGCGTGGTTTGCCTGTTTAGCGCATTGGCTGCTCTCTACTGCTTGAGAGCGCCGCGCTGACCCAGCCTGCTGCAGGGCCAAAGTCGACGTGTTCATCGACACGTGCGTGGGGCAGACCGGAGACCTGTGAGCCTCTACAGCGCAAGGGGCGCTGAAAAACAATTGCTGGCCGTATCACCGCCGCTGCCCGGGGCCAGAGAACCTCAGAGGGAAGCGCCATCCTGATCGGCGCTGAACCGGCGAAGAACGAAGCCGCCGTGCTCCCATTGGTGGAGGGAGCCGAGCCCCCTCACCAACGCCGCGACGGGATTGGCCCGTGCGGCGCAGCGTCATCAGCAGTGCTGGGCCGTGATTGGCCTAGGGAGCGGAGCGTCATCGTTGCCTGTCCCGGGAGCCGCACTGCCATTGGCTGACTCCCGGGTGCTGTGGAGGCTCGCCTGAGGAGCCGCGAGGGGATTGGCTGCCGTCGCTGAGGCAGCTAAAGAAGCCGAGGAATGAGCGCGATCACCGCCGGGCCCAGGAAGAAGTGACCTGACCTCGCCGAGGGATCTCCGTATGTGCTCCAGCCCCTGGCCTGCCGTCTCTGCTCCCCGCTGCTCTTTGAAGGATCGAGAGCGGGCGGAGAGCGTCCGGAGACCGGCCGGGCGGGAGCCACACTGAGCCGTCCCCCGCGAGGTGCCCCTGGGGGACCCGCGTCACCGCGAGCACGGGGAAAGAAGTCCCCCCCTCCCTCAGGATACCGGGTGAGACGCGCTAGGAGCGCTTGTGGTCCCTGAAGCCAGGGGACCATTGGGGCATAATTTAATAACGCTGGCATTGTTTCTTTGCTCATTTGGAGAGCATTGTCAACCCAATAACTTTGGCATATCTTCAAAACGTTGGCATTGTTTGGACTGCTCGTTTTTAGAGCGTAGCCATTATAAATCGGTGGCATTAGGTTTAATACTGATCTGAAGAGACTTGAGACATTTGTTTTTATATGACAACTTCCTGAAACTACGTACCACTATTAAGATTAAGTGCCTCATTTTAATAATGAAGTGATTATCGTGCAACTGCTTGATTTACCTTGCTGAAACTAGATAAAGTTATATATTTTTATAAAAATATACTTACCTGTGTGGACTCAGTTTGTGGTGGATTGGGGATTATTGTTGTGTTAAGTGCAAATGTTATCCACATTGTCTCCGAGTTTAGCCTAGACTGCTCGCGCCATGCTACCTAGAGGGTGAGCAGGGGTTATCTCAGAGGGTTATTCCGTTGCCCTGACCGGAGCTAGGGGTCCCTACTTGGGCCAAGGTACTTACCTTTGCCAACCAGAGACTCCCGGTTCTAACAGGGACTAAAGAATATAGATATACTATAGTGTCCCAAATATCTTACCTGTTTGCAGCTGCTCACCTAAATAACATAAGGTGACAATCTTGAAACAACATTAATCTGGCATGTAACACAAACATTTATCTTTGGTAATTAATTATATTCAGCCCTTATGGTATATTTGTAGGGCCGCACCCCAGAAATGGTGCAGACAGAAACCTGATGTCCCAATTCTGATAAGCTTGCTTACATATAGATGGGGTGACTAGGCCCCTATATTGCGACTTCCGCTCGAAATTGTCCTAGAGGACTGGGGGAGGGGGGAGTTGGGGTTGGAGCATGCACAAGAAGTCTAAATGTAATGTAGAAATTCCAATTTGCTGCTGTCATTAATATTAAGGGTTATTCTGCTATACTATACTGGCCGATAGTGATAGCAATAAAAAGGAATTTACCCAGGATCATCCAATTTTCTACGGTGAACAGTTGGGATTACAATGCAGGTATTTTGCTCCAGAAAGTTGTCGACTTGACGCTTTAGACCACATCTTCTCCTGAGTGAAAAAAAGGAATATTACAAAGTCAATAGTGGCTTTCGCACTATCATCTTTCGAAGGGAGATCATGGGCTATTATCTGAAAAGGATTTCTGGTAACTGGCACTAATGTCTCCTCACACACCACATTTTTTCTCAGTATCTCACTGTCCCTCAGGTATCCAACCAGCAGAACCTCTGCTTCAGCAAACAGAAGCACTTAATGACCCTACTCCTACTGGATAACTGATTATTCTTGGCAATCCATATTGGTTTAAGTCTAGGAGGGTCAGATTCATGCCGGATTTTCAGGATCACGACTAAGTAGATCAATGGGTTGCATGTAGATTCATTATCTGCAAATATCTCTTATGTAGCACCTAGAAAGTATTACTGAAAATGTGTGCCATGCAAATGTGAATTGTGGTGGTGGGATTTTAGTAGGAGTAATACAAAATTGAACCAATTTGGCTTTGACTCCCACCCCCATCCCATCCCCCATCGAATGTAAGCATCACACCCTTCGTACAGAGATTGAAGGCAAAGTAAAACTCAAACATTTGTCTTGGTGCATTCATCTGAAGAAAATTGCAATACATTGACTGCCAGGCTACAAGAACTCTAAAACAAGCAATAAAAGGAAATGCAAACTGTACAGCACCTTTCTCCTGGCTCCTGAGCTCATTGTACCTGACATGTTATTTTTTATTTTCAAAGCTCTCCTACTGAATTACAATGTAGGGTTTCCATACGAATTTCCATTACTTTTTCAATAACTTTCAATTTCAGTATAGCACTCATAAAACAAAAGTGTAAAACCTTCTGAATTGAAAGTGAGAATGAACAGAAAGTTTTTTTCTTTTTTTAATAGCCAAATGTTATTATTTTGAATATTTATCAGCGGCATCCAACAACAATAGATGAACATCATCACAGCAAAGTCGGATCATAGAGCCGAGTACCAACAACAGTAAGCAGCAACAGCATCACATCGGTAGTCCGTGATATACCCATTCCCCACCCCATATATTGACATGCTTTTGCGGCATCTCTTTGCTTCATAAATCGGTTTCTCCTGTAGCACACACCAGTCCACTTCCTTGCTCCAGACATCCACTGAAGAGGGTTCTGGCAGCCTCCACGCACGTGCAATTTCCAGTTGGACCACCAAGGAGGCAGCGCCTATGAAAGCCCTTACTGATCTCGGTCCCTCAGCTTCCTTCAGAAGATCCAGCAGGTCGTCTGGGAACCAAGATCAATATGATGGCCCAGTACCCCAGAAATCTCTCACTCCACCACTCCCCAAAAAGCATACAAAGCTGGGCAATACCGTATGGAAAAAGTCAACAGCGGGGAGGGTGCATCTCGCACACGTGGCCTGGCAAGACAGGCCCATCCACTGCAATTTTTGGAGAGACAATTAAGTTGCATGGAGATAATTAATTTGGACCATCCGAAGGCGTGAGGAAATTGCCAATTCTCTTGGGGAAAACCACACCTCCCTCCAGTCATCATTATTATCCAACCCTCCCTCCTGATCCTCAGGAGGAGGAAGCAATCAGGTGTGTTAATCATCAGGGAACGGTAAAGTGTGGAAATGGCTCCTTTGCCTAATCATCACATCATTAGTTTAGCTTCAGAGGATTATACTCAGGAATTTGGGCATCTACTGAGATGTGGACAAGCAGGGTATGGCATAATTGAGGGTATAGAAAGAATTGCATGTGGGAGAGGCAGTAAAGGTTGAGCATCTTCTGAAATGGCATCAGTGTCCCCCGCGACGAACAACCTCCAGGTACGTAATCCCTATTCTTTCCCACTGTTTGAATCCCTGAAGACGAACACCTGCTGGAGCCATGTACCCTGCCACAGTGGTGTTATTCCTGTGAGGCGACAATCCCAATGGATGTAGCGGAGAGACGCCCACCAGCAAAGCAGCAATAGAGCTCCGGGCTAGACTAATTGGATGCAATGCTCAAGTTCAGGTTGGCAGTGGGAGGAGGGCGTTGTGGACCTCATCTCCCTCTATGCGGACGATGTTATACTCTTTCTCACTGACCCTCAGTCTTCGGGCCCCAAATGCCTTGAATTCCTCTGTACAGACAGATAGAGAGAGGAGGCCCCTGGTCTGCAGATTAACATGGCCAAGTCGCTACTGATGTCAGTGGCTGGAGATGCTGTTAGCTGTACCTGGTGCCCCATAGATACCGATACTGCGTCTCTCATTTAACTATCTTGGTGTTTATGTTTCCTGTCTCCCAGACCTGGCATGGACCCTCAATTCTCAACTCTTCATGTCAACCTTGGATAGGGATTCACGGACATAGAATCTCCTGCCACTTAACCCAATGGGGTGCATATCATTATTTAAAATTATGTGCCTCCCTCGCTATCTCTAAGTTTTGGCCAACTTCGCTCACCCGATCCCGCCGAGGTGGTGCTGATCACTTCAGGATGACGGCCTTCTTTTTGGTGGAAGGGGGGGGGGCGACAGTACATGGCCTTCATCACTGGGAGAAAATCCCTGTTTAATGGGGGCCTTGGCATGACTGACATGTAGGGGTACTACCGTGCTACACACCTTGTACCGATCTGGGGCGTAACACAAGCCCCTGCAGCCCCCACGGTGCGGGGGGGGCCCTTAGCACAGTGCTCAGGCCTGAGAGCTCCATATTAAATACGGAGTGGGGGCCCCTTTATGTACCTTGATGTGGGGCCCCCTCAACTTTTGTTACGCCAGTGGTACCGATTAATAAGTGCTTCACTGGAGCTTGGGAGGGCCCCAATTTCATGTAGAATTGCATCTCATGGGTCTCAATGGTCTTCTTGGCCTGCTCTATGGTGGTCCAATACCATCTGCTCTTCCTTCCTGTACCCGAGTCACATTTCTTTGCTGGTGGTTGGCTCTCTGTTACATCCATTGCGAATGTCGAATCACAGGAATAATGCCGCTGGTATTCTGGCAGCAACTCATAGTTCAGGGCAGGGCAAAGTATGCTTGTTTCTGTTTCACCTTTTAAAAACAGGGATCTCAGGTTGGATAGCTAATTTTCTGGTATCATCCCAGCAGCTCCTTAGCTCTAAAGTGGCTTGGTAAGATATGGAGAAAGGAACCATTCCAGGTCCACAGTACCAGTCTTTACACCGAGGAAAAAAGACAATATGACTTTTCCGTTCTCTGTGTTAATCTGGAAATGAAGATTTGTTTTGCATCAGATTGTACTACAATCACCTTCAGAAGGTTCTAACGTCATATTGCATTGCAAGAATATCACATATATAGAGCCAAAAAAATCCATACCACAGTACAATTACCACGAACTCAATAATTACAATTGTCTTATTCTGAGGTAGGAAATCGTGGAGCAACTTAGTTGGAATACGTGGGAGGAACGGGTTTGGGGTCTCAGCAGGTTCTCCCAGAAACACAAGCCTCAGTCGAGTGACTTACGAACATTGTGGTAGTGGTTTCTTTGTGAGGAGGTGGAGGAAATTTTTTTCATTAGGCAATTCAAGATTTTCTCCTAGATTGGTAAAATATCAAATAAGTCAGTAACATCCACTCACAGATACTGAAACATGTACATCAAAGGGAGCCTTGGAGCAAAGGACCCTTCAAGTGACAGGGTTATTTGGAGGGGATTATCCCATAACATAGGGAAACACTGTCTTTATCCTTACAATGTATACAGCCCCCCTCATTTGTTTCTCATGACTTTCCACAAATGAAAATTGTTTCATTTTTTATTGTTTCAATTGAAGATTTTACCCATTAGATTCAAACTAGTGGCATAATGGACTTATTGACAGCAAGGATCTGACCTCTGATTTGACATGAGAAAGCTTACAATTGCTTGAGGTGTCTGCACTGTGTCCTTCCTAATTAACACATTTGCATTCTCCACCTTGTCCCGTGTTTGGAGCAGTCTATCAACTGGAGAAGGCATGCTCAGTAGATCTAAATATGTCTTTCCAATCCATATCTCCACCCACCTGCAAAAAAGACATGCTCTGCCTTGGATTTGCTGAAATTGTGACTTTTGAAGGAGCCATGTCTTGTGACCACCCATGGCACCGTACCATGAACTGGACACAAACTCATCCCCCACACCCTTTCCTAGTCTTTACTTGGACTTTGGAAGAAAAGATACATTTCAGGTTGGTGAGAAAACTGATCAGTACAAGGACTTTGGAAGCCCTTATTCTCATCAAAACTGAAACTAAGTCTTGGACAATGTGAAATAATTTTGCTCTGCCTCAATTAAAATAAGTGCTGTTCCACTGCCAGAGAAAGGAGGTAACCGTTGCAACTCATGAACAGTTATTTTTGCCATGCTCTATGTGGGATTAGAGTCCCAGTCCAATTTTGGGTGGTTAGCTTTTTTGGAAATTTGGAATGAGCTCCCAGCATACAGGGTTAAAAAGCATTGAACCCCCCCCCCCCCGGCTCATTATGTATATTCGCAAAAATAATTGATTTGCATATTATCAGGTACTTTTATTTCACTGCTTGCCCTTTAGACTAATATTCCATATAATGCATAATCTCTCATTTATTAGTAAAGAAAGAAACTTCAGGTCTGAGGATCTGAGTGTCCATTTTAGAGATGCAAAGACATGGGCTCATAAATCCTGCTTTCTTGAGCAACAGCTAACAGCCAGAATGGCTCCACTCACAGATTCTTCTCACAAGGGCTAGTTGTCTTTATACATCTTGTCAGTTTGCCAATCAAACAAGCAGTGGCAGAGCAATAGGTCCCTGGGAGAACTATTGGCTTTGGCACTGCGAACTATTGGCTTTGGGAGTGTTTTTAGCTGTGTTGTACACCAGTGTGGCTGCTGTTCAGCATGGCTAAAAGTTAGTGGTGTGGAGTGAGGTGGGGTAGATTGGAGTGGGGTAGATTGCGGTAGAGTGAAATGGGTATTATTGGGATACAGTGGAGTGGGGTAGATTAGGGTACGTTTTAATGGGATGGGGTGGAGTGGAGTAGATTGTAGTGGGAGAGTTGGGTAGATTAGCAGGGTAGTTTGGGGTGGGGTAGACTGAATTGGGGCAGATTGGGGACAAATGGAGTAGATTGGGGTGGGGTAGATTGAAGTGGCATAGATTGGGGTAGATTAGAGAGGGGTAGATTGGGGTGGAGTGGAGTGGGATATATTGCGGTGGATTGGAGTGGAGTGGGATAAGTTCGGAAAGGGTGGAATAGGTGGATTGGGGAAGATTGGAGTGAAGGCGGGTAGACAAGATTCGTGTAGATTGGAGTGGTGTGAGGTAGATTGAGTGGATTTTAGTAGGGTAGAATGGAATCGAGTGGCGGTATGTTGTTCAGTGGAGTGTCGTAGATTGGTGTGGCATAGAGTCGAAGGGCATATGCATGGTGTGGTAGCGCGCTGCCATTACAGGCAACATATTTTCAATTAAATTGACCATTACATTTGCACCGAAATACGGTATTATTGCACACAAACAATGTGTGCAAATATCATTACCTAGTGTATTGATGTGTTTTGATCATATTCAAATATTTGTTTCCAGCACCCTTCAGAATTACAAAAGAAGTGTTTCATTTGTACTAATTCAGATATATTCTGAAACATCAGCACACCCTCGCCTCTTACATGGATACTCTCAGGATTGTCACTTAAATTCTCTCATGAAGTCAGAGGAAGAAACATGATTACAAAGCCCCCTGGAAGGGAGAGCTTGACATTTGACCTCTGTCTTGAAGTGCACAGCAAATGAGACAAGATAAGAGAAAGATTTAAAGTCCTGTTTACAGAAAGCAAATTTGTGGAAGAATACAATAAACCAGGTTTGGGCAGTTATAGGGACAAAATATTGATAGACAGCCTAAAGCAAATAAAGCCAGCAAATAGAAAGTCAGAAAAAGTGAGTTATAAACCACAAAGCCATTGGTAAGCAACAGGCGGAATGCATTCCTAGGTCAGCTTTCAGAATGTCCCGAAGTTGCTATTGTGCCTTTCTAGCGATCCGGAGGGTAACTATCTCAATGAGAGTCCATTCATGGTAATTTGACTACATGCACCTACAAAATATCTTAAACATATATGTAGGCGTGGGTATAAAAAATACCCAACACTAAAATAAAAAAGCATTTACAATGCAATAGGTCTCGTAATAGAGAGATTTCGGCCTAATGGCATTATAAATGGCAATGCTTTTTATAATATTAAAAGGCATTGTCATTTACAATACCAATAGGTTAAACCTTAGCATAAGCAAGACATATTGTATTGTAGAGCGCGGTGTCCGTGAAACGGGCGCCGCGCTCACCAATAAAGTAAACAATTAAAAAAGTAACAGAGCGCGGTGTCCCTAAAGTGGGCGCCGCACTACTCATTAAAGTTACAACATCAAAAAAAAGAGAAAAAAAACAGAGCGCAGTGTCCTGAAGCGGGCGCTGCGCTTAACATTCTAGTTTTAAAAAAACATTAAACTGAGCGGTGTGTCCCTAAAGCGGGCGCCACGCTCAGCATGCAAATTGTTTAAAAAAAAAACAGTGAAAGAACACACGGTGTCCATGAAGCGGACGATGCGTTCTACTAAAATGTAGTAATAATTTAATAAAGTTTGCCAATTGTCCAGTGAGTGCTGTGGGGGTAGGGGTCAGCTGCTTTAAAAGTTAGACTGGCATAGCGCTGTATACGACAAGAGGTGGGCGGATGCAAATACAAACAAAAAAGCAGCTGCCATTGTATTGTTTGTCCCCATAGTCAATAAGCAAAATAATGCTCACCCACATATAATGCTGACCGTGTAACCAGCCAAGTAAAAGTTCCAGTCGTTATGGGCGGTAACAAATGCAGACAAGGTGGTATCAAGGAGGGATTGAAAAGCCTACTAACGAATCAGAAGCCATCATTTATGAAGGACAGTGACACATGCCAATGACAAATATGGGCGGAGAGTGGCTTCCAGTGCATACCCTAATACAGCATGCCTTGCAGAGCGGGCAGCGCATGCGCGCTGCCCTTAGGCTCGACCTAAAATGAGCTCACCAATGCAAGACTTTTATCAGTTTATAATGCTTTTTGTGGTGGCATAGTTAGCATAATATACTATTGTGACCTCCTAAACTTTATCTGTCAGTTTAGTGACGCCCAAATGTATCTGTTCTTTATTTTCTGCAGTCAATTTCGAGTGCATTCATTAGGACATCGAATTCAAAGAATTCGATGAATTTTTAGAATGCAGTTTAAAACGTAGCCCACATTTATTTATGATTCCGAATTACAATTGCAACAAGTGCTCCCACTAATAGTTAATATAACAAAATCACAGTTAAAAAAAATACACCTTTAGAGATACCCTTCCTTTCCAAGGCAAATCTTGGATCACTCTAAAACTCAAATGTACGCCCAATGTTTTTTGTATATAATTACTCCTCGGCCACTAGATTGCCTATTTTCACTACCAAAGCTCACATTACAGACCTATTTGGTCCTCACGTGTCTCTTCCTTTCTTCTTTTGCCCTGCTTGTCAAAGGTTCATTTAGATTCAATATCCATGCTTATGTTGATCACAGATTTCGGTAGACGACCATTTCTATGAAGCAATCTTCACGAGAAGCGAAACTAAGGTAATGGACCAACTTGTCAGTCCCTCCTGTAGAACCATGGCTGCTCTCCTTGTGTACACCCTCCATTACTATATCAACATTGCAATTGAAGACCTGTTGTGATGAGGGTTCGATCATTCCCCTTGGGAGTCTATTAATGACTGATGTATAGGGTGCATTATTAGAATCTTACTTAATTATATGTTTATCCATCAATCATACATTTTAGCTTGAGAATTCAACAAGACAGTGAAAAGCCAAACATCAAATACAATATGTTTTAATACCAAGAAGCACATTTAGCTCTCTCCTAGGCAGCCAGAGAATGTTACATTCAAAATAATAAAGGTTTATTAAAAGATTTGCAAAGTTACAAATTCAAATCGTCAGGATTCATTGTAATTCAAAAGCCAAAACATGCATGCATTATCAATATATTCAAAACAATTCAAAATCTTATGAGCAAGGACAAACTATTATAAAGTTGTCTTAAATAGAATGGAGCAAATCGGTTCTCCACTTAAGGAGAACGGCCTACACTGCTAAGCTAGGGAAAAGTCAGAGAAATCTTAAGAAAAGTCAAGCTAGCAGAATTCTGCCAGAAGGCCTTTGAAAGTCCGTGGCAATCATCAGCTCTAAATGAGGGGAAAAGGAATCTGAATCTAGACTCTCTAGAGGAAGACAGAACAGCATGCATATAAAGGCATATAGAAAAGGACTTACGTCTAAAGCTAATTGAAAAGTAATCTGAATCTCTACTCTGAGAGCGAGAGAGTCTGAAGAGAATTTAAATCTAAACACTGCAAACACATTTTTAAAATGACAGAATTCTGACATTATTAGTAACATTAATTTCTCAAACAGCCAATGAAATAAGAGAACACAGAAAAGATACAATTAACACTCACGGGTGCAGTTAAAAGGCTTCAATTCAATTAGGAAATTCCACCAATCTCAAAGAACAAAACATTATTTTCTTCTACAGAAACAAGAAAAAATAAGCATTACACGTTTAAATGTTGCTTCAGCTTTTCAGTTACAAAATAAGTGTTCACGTTTCACAAAGCAAAGTGGCCACTGACATGAGTCATTTTAAAATACAGGCCACACTATGTTGGTGGAAAAATACACCTTCACTACAGTGACATGTTGCCTGTTAATGTTGATATATGTGCAAAGTATTTTATTATGAAAAATCTTCAACAGAGGTCACATCACAGTCCTCCTGCTACTGAATCTTTCTGCAGCCTTCGACATCGTCTCCAAACCCACATGTATTGCACGACTACTACACGAAGCCGGCAGGCACACAAGGCCCAGCACTTAGCTAGATTTACTCTTTACTGACAGGCCGCACACAGTCTGTCAGCTGAACCCTTCCCCTCAGGCGCCGTCAACCTCAACTGCGGAGTTCCACAAGGATCCTTACTCCGCTCCACTCTGTTCAACTCCAGTGGCGACTGCTCCAATTTTGGGGTGGTGAGGCAAAACAAGGGGGAGCAGACAGGGTGAAGGAAAAATAAGAAATAACAAGCATTGGAAATGCAATAGGTCTCGCATTAGGAAAGTTTGAGCTATTGGTCTTATAAATGACATTTTTAAAATGTATGTGTTGTTTTTGAAAATAGCTAAATTAATAGCTTTGTCATTTACAATGCCAATGTGACACCTATAGCATTTGTAATGCAACATGTTTTGTATTTACGTGACTTAGATGTATTGATATTACAAATAACAATGGATTTAAATTTTTTAAAATAATTAATACTTAAATAATTAATTTAATTTGTAATGTCAATAGCTTTAAGTTTTGTAAAGAACTTTTGTGAAGATTATGTTCAGTGTTTTTATTGTGACGAAAATCCAAGGACAAAAGTGAAATATTAACATCTTTTTGTGATTTGTAATAAAGCTTGAAAGCTTGAAAACAGCTTGAAACATTGAAAGAACATATTTGAACCAGTGATGCTGTGGTGGTGCTGAGTGATGCTGTGGTCGCGCTGAGTGCTGCTGTGGTTGCGCTGAGTGATGCTGTGGTTGCGCTGAGTGATGCTGTGGTTGCGCTGAGTGATGCTGTATTTGCGCTGAGTGATGCTGTGGTGGTGCTGAGTGATGCTGGGGTGGTGTTGAGTGTTAATGTGGTGGTGCTGAGTGATAATGTGTTGGTGCTGAGTGATGTTGGGGTGGCGCTGAGTGATGATGTGGTGGTGCTGTGGTGGTGCAGAGTGGTGCTGTGGTGGTGGAGAGTGGTGCTGTGGAGGTTCAGTGTGGTGCTGTGGTGGTTCTGTGGTGGCACTGAGTGGTGCTGTGGTGGTGCTGAGTGATGCTGTGGTGGCGCTGAGTGATGCTGTGGTGGTGCTGAGTGGTGCTGTGGTGGTGCTGAGTGGTGCTGTGGTAGTGCTGACTGTTGCTGGGGTGGTGCTGAGTGATGCTGTGGTGTTGCTGAGTGATGCTGTGGTGGTACTGTGGTGGTGCAGAGTGGTGCTGTGGTGGTGGAGAGTGGTGCTGTGGTGGTTCAGTGTGGTGCTGTGGTGGTTCTGTGGTGGCACTGAGTGGTGCTGTGGTGGTGCTGAGTGATGCTGTGGTGGTGCTGAGTGATGCTGTGGTGGTGCTGAGTGGTGCTGTGGTGGTGCTGAGTGGTGCTGTGGTGGTGCTGAGTGATGCTGTGGTGGTGCTGAGTGGGAGATGGGGAGAGGGAGAAAAAGGAGAGCAGGGAGAGGGAGAGGGTAAAGAGAGGGAGAGAGAGGAGAGAGAGAGGGGGAGAGAGGAGAGAGAGACATAGACGGGGAGAGAGGGAGAGGGAAGTGAGGGAAAGGGAGAGAGGGAAGGTAAGAAGAGAGGGGGAGGACGAGAGCGAAGGACGGAGGCGAGAGAGAGGGGAGGGAGAGAGGGAGAGAGAGAGGAGAGCAGGCAGAGGAGGAGATGGGAAGAGGGAGAAAAAGGAGAGCAGGGGGAAGGTAAAGAGAGGGAGAAAGGAGAGAGAGGGGGAGAGAGAGGGGGAGAGGGTAAGAGAGGAGAGAGGAGAGAGGGAGAGGGAAGTGAGGGAAAGGGAGAGAGGTAGACGGAGAGAGGGAGAGTGAGAGAGTGAGGGGAGGGAGAGAGAGGGAGGACGAGAGGGAAGGAGGGAGAGGAGAGGGATTGGAGTGAGAGAGTGAGAGAGAGAGAGAGAGAGAGAGAGAGAGAGAGAGAGAGAGAGATGAGAGCAGTGAGAGGGATATTGGAGGAGAGAGTGAGAACCGGGTGCAGCCAATTCATGGCAGTCCATTTATAGCTTTGAACGGTCTTCATTGCAAGACAGCACTCAGATTTTAAGGTGCACAGTCTTTATGCCTTTGAGTTTCTAAATGTTCGTTTTCTACATGGTATCCCTCCAATGAGGTTAAGTACTGGCCTATGAGGTTACAGGAAGAAATCATAGTTGAAAAGAGGGGTAATAAACAAACTAGCCGCAACATACACATAACTATTGTTTTTGATTCAAGAGAAATTAATACGATTCTCTTTAGTTATATGCAGAAGTATATTTTCTACGAAAGTGGATAAAGAAATACTTATGAAGACAATACAGAAATTAGTTACCATGCAAGAAAGCCGTAATTGAATAATACATAACAGAAGCAACAAGCAATACTTTCAAGCTCAGTTCTTTGAAAAGCAAACAAAAAGATGTGAATGTGGGATACTTGTAAAGCGCACTGTTACTCTACCCGAGTGTCCTGGGGCTGTAGACCGCTGGGGAACCCGTCCTGGTTTTCCCTGTGAGATGGTCCCTTTCTGGGTATCTCCAGGGTGAAACCAGGCATCCCCGGCGTCTGTGGGAGGCCATTGTAGAGATGAGGCAAGCTTAATGCCCAGAGTTACCGAGTGTGTTCCCTGGTTAGAGTAGGCACTGAGGCAAGAATTATCGAGTCCGTTGACCCTGGTCCAAGACCCTGCCGCGTCGGGAATTGAACCCTGGTCCCGGTCCGTTCTCTGCTTACAGGTCTGCCGCCTCTAACCAGTGAGCCACACCTCTCCACTGAGATGGTTTAAAAAAAGAAATCCACGCCACAGCTTGCTATTGCTCTCACAAATAGGAATGCATTTGCTTGGCTTTACTTCTACCTTCTTTTTTATGCATAACAGACCTGTTGTTGTGTTGGCCCCATTACACCAAAACACGACAACGTGTCTTCAGAAAATCGTGAGCAAACCACTCCTAAAACCATGTTACTCCCGAGTGGGTAGCTCGTGTTCACAACATCAAATACATGGTGTTTGGCTCAGGTTTTCACCAATAGTGATGCAACAACCAAAATTACCGCGCAAGACACAGTGAATCTTACCTTCATAAAGTATACAGCAAGGTTGCAGCCCCACGACAAATCACTCGGTACCAGGTAGTGGACGAGTGAGGGCTGGAACCAGGAAGTGAATAAAATGGAAGTCTCTGAAAGCTAATAGGTTGAGGACATACGTAAGAGCTGGAGTGTCAACCGCAATTGTGTTAAATCAAAAGAGCGGCAAAAAGTGAGGAAAGACTATATGAGTGGTGAAAGACTCTTTGTCTCATACTGGTCATTAACTAAAACTGGCGATTAGGTGCCAATATGTGTGAATAAAGTCAGCCCCTATTAGTGTTTGATAGCGGAGGTACATTGCTTAAAATTGACAATTGTACCGAAACGGGCAGTGAAAATTGGGTATATTACGTAAATGTACTGATTAATTTATCATCAGCCAAGCTTCCAGTTGCGCCGAAGAAAGGAAAGGGAGAGAGGTGGAATGGATAGAACCAGCGGTGACTATGCAACGGTAGCCTATGAATCTATTCCTAACTGTTTTTCCTGAATGCTGAGACCTGAGCCACATAGCTGATGCCCGGTGGAGCTGCTAGACAGCTATAGAGGAGATTGGCCCTGGTTTCCCCCTCGACCGTCACCTACCCAGCGGACATTGGACACAGTTCTTTCTCGTATCCCGATATGGCTCCTTCCTCCCCACCCTCCTACGAAGTCTCACAACATTGTTTTTGTTTACTCTACATTACTATGCAATTGTAACTGATGTAACTTATAACGCAACGATCCTCTGGTAAAGCGCTCTGATACCTCCGGGTCTAGCCAGTGCTATATAAAACTTTTCAAATAATATCAAATCAAAACTGTTTTCCCTGAACGCTAAGACCTGTGCAATATGGCTGATGCCCGGTGGAGCTGCTAGACAGCTATAGAGGAGACTGGCCCTGGTTTCCCCCTCGACCGTCACCTACCCAGCCAGACATTTGACACAGTTCTTCCTCGTTTCCCTGCTATGGCTCTTTCCTCCTCTCACTCCTACGGATTCTCGCAACATTGTTTTTGTTTACTGTACCTTACTTTGCTCCTGTTACTGATGTAACGCAACAATCCTAAATGTAAAGTGCTCTGATACCCTCTGGGGTCTTGTTCGCACTATATAAAACTTTATAAATAAAAATCTCTGGTGCACTGTTTAAAGTAGTTAGTCATTATTGAAGTAAGCCCAATTACATGCTTGAGGCACAATCCTTGCACATCCTCTTGGAAGTATTGACGCTTGAATGCCCAAGAATAGATGTTAACACTAGGAGAGCATTGTACTTTTCTCGATTTTCCGTCTGCCTAAACACATTTGGTAATGGTCAGATAGTGCTATATAAACTGTTATGCATCTATTGCTGATTTCAGTTAAGAATGAATGTATCACACAAATGATTCAACTGCATTGCAAACACGTCCATAGTGCAAGCTTCCTTTTGAGAACCTCTTGGACCCTGTCCATTTTAAAGACCCCCACCTCACCTTTTCCATTCCACTTGAGGAACTGGCTGGTGCCTTGTTTATTGAGGTGTTACAAAGAGGTGGGCGGAATTTGCGTAATCGTGTTACGCAATTCTCCACGAAACGTTAAAAAATCTCCGCTAACACGCAGAAATTCCGCGAACAGGCAGAATTGCTTGTTCGCAATGCTTTTTTACTGTTCGCAATCGCTGTTTGCGTGCTCGGGGAGAAATATCTCGCGAATACGCATTTGAGAACGAGAACAAGCAAACAATTTTGAGAAGTCGCGGAACGCAGAATTTTGGGCAATTTTGCATTCTCCGCAGAATGCAAAATTACCTAAATTCCGCAAATTCCGCGAGCGGTATTTACCACCCAGGCCTATACTCAAAGTAGTTGACCAGTGGCGTAACAAAACTTGAAGGGGCCCCCCTGCAAAGTACATGGAGAGGCCCCCTTCCGTACATAGTCTGGAGCTCTCAGGCCAGGGTACTGAGCTGAGGGGGCCCCTTGGAGCTTGGACCCTCCCCCCCACACTGCGGGGGCTGCGGGGGCCTTTGTTTCACCACTGCACCCTTGCATAGCGGGAAGCCAGCTGTCACTCGGCCAACATTGTTTTGCGTTTGATGGAAGCTGAGTTGTTACAACTGTAACCACTCTTGGGACCCCGGAAATCCTTGGCTGTAAGCATTTTTACTTTGTGCACGCTATGCTTCCATGCTGGCGCGCACCAAGACGTTTGCAAATCTGTTCTGCATTAAATCTATAGGTCAGGGCATGGAACCAGTCATCGACATTGCTTGCAGGTGATTGCTCTGCAATCGTAGCTAGATAAATAGATAGCCTAGTTCAATCAATGCCTCAAATACTGTGAATCATGGGAAATGACATCAAGGTCGAGAGAAGGAAGGAGAGGTGAGACATGACTCAAACTTTCCAATGCCTGCCGACTGATCTGCGCCTGCGATGAAACTGAGCTGGGAAATTATTGCACCGAAAACATTTTCCAAAACCTCTTGCACCTTTTCAACATGATTTATTCAGCCATGAATACCTTTGTCAGGTCCAACGTGATGGAGGAGGTGGGGATAGGGCTCCAGCCAGGCAGTGTTGTGTGTGTGTATACATTTTTCTGGACAAGGCCTGCTGTGCATGGGCACGCGTCTGAAAGTGAAGGATCTACCACTATTGAGCCAACAGCCCTCGAGTTACAATTGTAGGCCATGCTGATTTGTGTTCTTGAAATTTCTAGGGTAAACGAAAAGGGTCGGGGACGGCCTTAGGCATGTGCAAGCTGTGCACCTGCACAGGGCCACCAAACCAATATATATCCTTAATATAATAATCCTCTGAGGATGGATACATATTTGCATGGCGCCCCTGGCAGGGATACCCAAACACCCTGACCCCCACCCCCCCCCCCCCCTCTTCACTGGCCTCCGCGCGCCGCCACGCCTGGACCCCCTCTTCCGGGAGGCCCCTACCTACGCTCCATGCCCAGGGCCGCCATGAGCCTAGAGTCGCCCCTGAAAGGGTGTTGGTGCCTGCATTCTCCTTGTGTCCATTTTCACATCCTAAAAGCGAGTTGAAGCCCTTTCGGCCACATGACAGTCTCTTTGCTGGAACAACTGTCTAGTCAACGCAGGGTATGCTCTTTGTCACTGGGATACCGGTTAATGCCGACCTTGTTTGGATTATTGCCACATCCTGGCCTTCAGCACCATGTGGAATAGTTTCTCATCCACCTCATATGCCACTGTCTTCCCAGGCGAATGGTCACAATGGGAAATTAAAGATAGTGTAGTCTGAGCTCACTAACTGTCCCTCCTCCCAGATCCCTTTTAAGCAGTGCGCTCAGAGGTAAATGTATCAAGAAGAGAGAGAGGCAACGTGTAAGGCTTGACTGTAAACACTGGCTGGGGGGGCAGCCTTCTTAATACCAGCACTCTCCCTAACTAGTATATCTTGAATAATCAACCACTCCCCATAACTCTTGGGGAGTCCCTGATTCCGCACACTGTCACACACTGACCATTTCCCTTTGTCGCCATCCTGCTCCGCCTACTCCCAGCTATATGGCCAGATTCTTAAGTCAACAATCGATTATCCCCTAGCTCACCATCTAGTGACAAAGAAATGCTTTAGGCCAGCCACTTCATTCTCATGTTTATTTTTTTTACGGAGTTTTATATAGTGCAAACTCGACCCGAAGGTATCGGGTATCAGAGCGCTTTACACGAGCACCAGTTGAGTTACATGAGAACACATTCATTTTTGTTAGGCACGGGGAGATTAAGTGATTTACCCAGGATCACAGGATGTTGCGCGTCCTTCCCGAGACTTGAACCCGGTTCACCAGATTGGAGGTCAACCGCCCAAGCCGTTGGCAAACTCCTCTCCCCTCCCTTCTCTTTATTCTTCTTGTGGCTCCTTGCCAGCTCTTCTTTTCCCATCCCACTCAATGCACTTAATTAGTGCTAAAGTATCAGAAACTCTTTATATAAGAAACCAACATGACATCAGATTTAGCTTTTGTAAAATGTTCCTTGACCAATGAAAGTCTCTGGTTTAGAGAGACTTGAACTGCGATTCACATCCCATTTAAAAGGGGGTGCAAGGCTTTATGGTGATTATATAAAGTTGGGAGGATGCGAGACATCAACCACAAAGAGTTGGATGTCCTGTGTGCCCTGTTACGACTGTATTGGTGTCAATGGTACTCTAAATACGTTGTGAAGGACTTCTGCTACTTTTTGGTGGATGTTCCATTCTGCAAAGCACTACATAAGGCCCTCAGGACCTGGTTAGAAGTTGTGCCTTAAATTCGGATCCCTGTACAAACACCTGCTTGTGCGGGGATCGCAATTGCAAGTGGTGTGATGTTTATCATACCCGGTACTTCCCAGGCGGGTTGAAGATTGAGCTTTCATTACATTTTGTAAGGCCAAATCTGATGAAATTTAATAAGGGGAAAAGGCATAGTATTTACATGTTGGTTTTAGTGTGGTAAGCACAAGAATCTGAAAGTTATTCCCGAAAAACTCAAATATATTTTGCATCCGATATATTCCAAATATCTCAGTGTTGGATTTTTATTGGATATGATAATGATTACATCTGATTAGGTGAACTTGAAATCAAGTGATTGGCCTTGGAACTCAAGATTAAGACTGATGTTCCTTGCAGAGCAGTGTTAGTTGTGCCAGTGATGCAATAGTAGTTGGTACTGCAGATTAGAAGTCGACTTTATCAATCAATCAACGATTTGCAAAGCGCTGCTTATCATCTATGAGGGTATTCAGGCACAGGGGAGGGGGGGAGGGGTAGCTGCTGCTGGGAGTTGTCAGTCGAACATACAGGTTTTTAGGCCATCTCTGAACGTCTATTGGGTGGGTGCAGTCCAGACGTGAAGTGGGAGGCCGATCAAGGTCTTGGCAGCCAGGTAGGATAAGGTGCGGCCGCAGCTTCTGCTTTTGTGGAAGCGGGGCATGTGGACGAAGGAGAGGGAGGAGGAGTGTAGTTGTCTGCCGGGTTGGTGGAAGTTCAGTCTGTGGTTAAGGTAGGCTGGCCCTTTGTGGTACATGGCCTTGTTGACGTGGGTCACCATTTTGAACTGGCACCATTTTTGGACTGGGTAGACAGTGGAGCGTTCTGAAGTGGGGAGTGATGTGGGCTCTTCTCAGGAGGTTTATGAACGATGGTTATAAATCCGTTTTTGAGTTTGGGCCTTGTCGTAATGTCAACCATAATGAACTGAAGGATTCACTAGTTCTGAAAACCCTTAAGACAGAATGCTGTATTTCCTGATTACTTGTGCCACCATGTAACAATGTATGGGATTTCAAGTATCCTCATTTGGTCCCAGCTGTGTGAACTATACTCCATATGAATCATTTTCAATCCAACGTTGGATTCAGAGATAACACAGTTCACCATTTATTTCAAAGATGTACATCTTTTCCAAAGATCTCCTCTGGTCTCAAAGAGAGCAATATACATTCCCATGATGTCAAAACTCATCGACCTGCATCCATTCTGTTCCAATCCCAGTGGAAGTATCCCATTGTGTCTTCAGTTATCTCTCAGGAATTTTGATAAATATTGAACAAATGCTGTATTCCGTGGACTATCCCAGTATATAGCATATGTTAACAGCAAAGGGCAAAACCTATGGACATGAACCAGGCTGCACAAATAAAGAACCAGTGTTGCCTGTTTGGCTCCCTATCATAGAGCCTTTGGGGACTTATTGTAAAAAAAAAAAAATCGGAGAAATTATATAGAGAAACTGTTTTGCACTTTGAGTAATTCTGTAATTCATTGACATTTTTTGACTAAACAATTATCTTTCCTTAACAAGGGATTTATTTTGTTGTCATCGAGAAGGGAGTGTGTCATCAGGGATGCCTTATTCATTATTAATATTTGGAACAATGCCTTTTTGGGTAGAGAGTTGCTTTCCATGAAAAATGGAATGCAGGTTGAAGTCGACACCAGCAAAAATTACTCACTGATAAATAATATTATATGTTTAGAGAATATCAAGGCAAGTCAATTCCTGGAAGAGGGTTTGAGGTCCACCTCTTCCACCATATAGCATTTACACTAAATTAGACTGTACCTGAACATTTTCTTTTCCTACCGCTTAAAATAGAGGCAGATCTTGTATTTAGGTACTGCGAACAGGAAGAACTGCTTAGAAGTATTTCAGTGGCAACCTATAAGGATGTGGTATGAGATGTGCTTTCTTCTACATCCTCATCCAACATAACACTCTATTCCGAAGCACCTGAACTGGCATGTCTTAAGGAGCAGAGGAGGGTGGAAGTGTGGTGCCGCCTGGACAGAAGCTTTGTGTTTCAGAGGGTTGTGTTGCATTAAACACCTGAGTAAAGTCAAGAAGGACTGCATGCCCAATAGAACCACAAGACTTGCCAATGATGGCGACCATCTTGAATGCCTAGAGTAGAAGTTACTTGTGTCCAAAACATCATTGCTAGGCCATGGTGATGTGATACACAGCTGCTGCTAGAAGTGGGCAAACCAACAAATTAAAAGGGATAATCAAGCCCATGCATAGGCCAAAGCTTTTGTCCTTAGGACATCAGATTATATCACTGCATTGAGAGCATTTATTAAAATTAAGAGTATTTGAACATATAGTGAGAAATATTCCTGCCCGGCCCTAATGACAATGCTATTAGCGATCTAAGATGCAAGTCAGCTTCCATGTGTACTCTATACGTGGCCTTAAGTTTTATTATAGATGGAGAAAAATTACTAGCTGTTAAATCAAACACAAGAGAGGTTTTTTAACAGCCTATATCCAGAACTCACCTATTTGAAGGAGGTGCTCTTAAATGTGATAATGGGCAAAAAGGAAACCTTAATGAAAAGTATTTGCCTAGAATCACAAAATGTGGTCAAGCAGGTAAGCCAGGATTAATCCCAGGTTTTCTGGTTTCACACTGAAATTCAGACACTAGTTGGATTTTTCTTTCTGACATCAAAAAAAAAAAAAAAAAGAAAAAGGTTAATGCTTTCTCCCTCATTCTTAATACCTTGCGTGCTGGTGACAGAACCACTCTGTCACCAGCCACGGACACGCTGTGCTGATGACGGAGTGGTTCCGTCACGGCCTGGCCGCCACGCCTGCGCGGCATCAATTTCACGCCTGCGCGGCGAGTTCTATTGAGCGGGCGGGGCCGTGACGGAACCAGTCCGTCACAAGCACAGCGCGCCTGTGGCTCGTGACGGAGTGGTTCCGTCACGAGCATGGAGGCGCCACGCGTCCCCCCCCTCACCCCCTGCGCCACGGCGGAATTACCGCCGCGGTCAAGGGGTTAAAGAATGAGATTAGAGTGCATGTGACTGACAAAATAAACATTTTACTTTGGACAGCTATATATAGATTGAACCTTGCCAAAGGGCATAAGAGCATTTTACAACAGACGCAGTTACACACTTTTCGGCAGAGGGAGATTAGCTGGGATTCACAGGATGCGGAGTACAGGCCAGGATTCAAAGCTGTCGTCCCTTGTTACATGGGCAACAGATAAAGCCCTAGGCCCATTGTATCTGCACAAGGCACTAGGCCACATTGCATCTGCACTAGGCCACATTGCATCTGCACAAGGCACTAGGCCACATTGCACTGTGAAAGCTCATCTCGAGATTCCAAGATGACCTAGAGCTGAGCCAGAGCCAGGCATCTGGCTCGGGCCTGGCTCGAACTTTCAGTGACTCGTCCTCCTCAAGCTGCTGCAACTGGCTCTTGCTGTTGGTATCCTTGAAAACGAAATCCTGTGAAGTTGACAAAAGCCACCTTGGAAAAGTATTTGGCATTCCACCAGCAAAGAATATAGGGTTTCAATTTGTTGGGTCCTACAATGAGTCCTCTATTAGGATCATAAACTCTATTTCACTTGTTCCTTTTCACACGGAGACATCCGCTGGATTCTCAATTTTTTTTCACTTGTTCCTTTTCACAAGGAGACATCCGCTAGGATTCTCAACTCACTGCCACTCGTGAATTTTCACAGGAGTTATGCTTTGGATTAGGAACTAATCATTTTTAGGGGCGAGCCTAGAGCAGCGCATGCGCTGCATGCTCGACTTTTAGTAAGGGTGTTTTCAAAGTGCTACCAGAGGCTTTTGCTAGCCTCAAACTGGCGGTAACGCGTGTGTGCACGCGCGCAGCCGCCATCTGTCTTTTATCCGTCACGGGTAATTAAGTGCATCACGATCAATTTCACTTTCGGCAATTAAGTGCATCCATCGTGATGCACTTTCACTTTCAGTGCCCGCACGGCCAATGCTTTTCGCGCGCGCTGTTATAGTTTTGTGGTCACTTTGGTCTTGATAAAAATTTACACAATATACAACAGAATCTGTGTTTACCCATGTAATGTGCCACATAATTGCCTCTCCAGTTGCGTAAATTAGTCTAGCTTGTGTTCTCCTTTAGCTCCCACGTTGCCCTTTAATGCCTCTGATGATACCTTCAAGTGCCATTCACTTGTCCTTGCTGCCCCCTACTACATTTATATATCTTAGAAACATCCCAGCAAAATGGCTGAGCGTTAGGGGAAGTAGTCTGACTGCAGCTTCATATCTTACGGTTCTGGTGGGTTGATTCAGTTTTACATCCTTCTTAGATGAATAAAACGAAATCAAGTGAGTTAGGCAGTGGTATCGCCTGTTATTGGCACCCAGAGACAGCCGGTGGTGGCGCCGCATTTCCTGGCGTTATTAAGTGGTCGCAGTTAGGAATTTTTATGAAAAGCTGCTTCAGCGGTCCGGCATGAGCCTAAGTACAAGTCGAGCCATCAAGAGACCATCATCTGAGTCACGCAACAGATGCATTGTAATATCGTGTTGGCATTTCATTATTCTAAATAGTGCATTCTTAATTTCAAAATAACTAAGAAAGAATGACCCATCGGTGCTGCCATAAATGAGACAAGAGCCTATTACATTTCTGTTGTGTGCCTAAAAAACAGGCAACAGTATGGCTTATGGAATACTTTATGGCCGCTTTATCCTTGATCTTTTTTGCTTCAGCGGACGCGCCATAGTAAATCACTTCAAAGAGCTATCACATTCTCTCACAGACACTCTCTCATAGACTCTCACAGATACTCTCTCAGAGACCCCTCACAGGCACTCTCTCTCAGACACTCTCTCACAGACACTCTCACAGACACTCTTTCACACACACTCTCTCACAGACTGTCACAGACATTCTCTCATAGACTCTCACAGACTCTCACGGACACTCTCCCAGACACTCTCTCACAGACATTATCTCACAGACACTCTCACAGACACTCTGTCACAGACTCTCACAGACACTCTCTCACAGACACTCTCTAACAGACTCTCTCTCACAGACACTCTCTCACAAACACTCTCTCACAGACACTCTCAGACTCTCACAGACACTCTCTCACAGACTCACACATACACTCTCACAGACTCTCACAGATATTCTCGCACTCTCACAGACTCTCTGACACTCTCTCACAGACACTCTCTCACAGACTCTCTCTCACTGACTCTCTCTCACTTACTCTCACTGACTCTCTCTCACTGACTGACTGCCTCTCTCTAAAAGATTGACTCACTCTCACTGACAATCTCACTGACTTGCTCTCTTTCACTCACTGACTTACTCACTCTCTCACTCATTCACTCTCACTGATTGACTCTCACTCTCACTGACCGACTCTCTCTCTCTCACTGACTCACTCTCTCACTGACTGACTGACTCTCACTCACTCTCACTGACTGACTGACTCTCTTACTGACTGACTGACTCTCTCACTCACTCTCACTGACTGACTGACCGACCTTCACCCTCCTGTTATTTATGCCCTCATAAAAACCCCACAACAAGCAACCATTGGGACAGGCAGATACAAGTTGTCAGCATTGAAAGGACAAAAAAAACTCAAGACATTATTTTTAATACTTTTTTAATATGGTCGTTTAGTTGTACATAATGCTTTTTTGGTCCTATCTAAGGTAACAAAAATGCTTCTGACGCTTCTTTATTATAACTTTTCAGCATGCTGCAAACTTCTGTACAGCATAGCTTAAAGACATAGGTAAAGTCAATATCTCTGGCTAAACACTTATAAGTTCCCAAAGGCAAGACCTATTGGCTATGCCAATGCTTGTTACAAAGTGTCAACGAGAAGTCAGTGGAATTAGGTTTGCATAGAAACTTTATTTGACAATTTGATGGTATGCTAATATCGATAATTGGCAGTATACGATATACTTATCCCATTCCCTTTCCCCGAGTCGGCTGCTCTTCTACATGGTAGCAGAAACGTCTTCTACATGGTAGTAGTGTTAGGTTGACAGTAGGAACTGCAAAATACCAAGTTACCTTCAGTCCAGGTGGATCTCGGTTGCAATTTTAGGGCATCTTGACACAATTCAGGTGCATCTCCAGCGCTAATGCATCTTGACACAATTCAGGTGCATCAGCAGCACTGGGTTCAACACTAGAATAGCAAGGGAGGGTTCTGGGTAGAGTAATGGTACTATAAAAGAGCTGGGTGATAGCATTATATTGTCAGGATATGGTAGATGGGCCTAAGCTTCAAGATTATTGTGCCACTCAGAGCTAGAATGTAGAGGTCGGAGATTCTGAAGTCTGAAACTTTTTTTCTTGAACAAAACTTCAGCTTGCCAATATTGTGTTCTGATGGCCATGCATATAAATCAGTTGCAAACTACCAGAAAGATAACACAAAAAATAGCAAGTTATGCTCTTCTCACACAAATCTGACCTCCGACAAACATGGAGCACTGTTGCAGAGGATAAGCAGAGCATCCATTGCCCCAAATATAAAATAAGTATCAAATATAAAATAAGTATAGATGTTTTAGAACTCATAATGTTGATTAACATTATGTGAAGTATCTACATAAAATACAATTGCACAAAATACAGATAGTTCATAAACCTATCAGTAAGTTCAATTTTTAGACACCAGATAACAGGAGCCCTCAAAACACTTGTAATGCTGTGATATCAACAGCACAAACTTAAAAAAAATCAAGGCACACTAGGTTTGGAAATGTAAGGTGACTTTGGTGTCTTAAGATCCACTGGCTCCCAATGCAACAAAGGATTACATTCAAAGTCAACTGTACCAGCTATGAATACATCTATGGAATGCATCCTCTGAACATCCAAACATGTACTGCAGTCCAGGCCGGATGTCAGGTCCAGTAATTAAAATCTGGCCAGCCAACCCAAATAAAACAAAACCTAAGGGAAAGGGGACCAGGGTTCAGGACACACACCTTTGGAATGCCTTGGGCCTCCTTTAACAGTTCTACCAGGTATCATTACCTTCAAAAAGGAGCTGAAATTACCTTATTCACTCTCGCACTGCACCGGGACTTCTGACCCCCCCTTCCAACAGACACTAGACTAGGGTGACCAGGCGTCCCGGACTGTCCCCGTTTTTCACCAGCTGTCCCAGGAGATTTCATGAAAATTAGCTCATGTCCCGGTTTTTAGAGAGGGTCGGCTGATAACTGCATTGGTGCATTTTTAGGTTTTACCAAGCAGGAATAGTTAGCAGTTGTTTCAAGAAAGTAATTTAATTACCAGGCAAGCTTCTGGGTTTAAAAATTGCATTTTATGTATGTTCTAAATGCCTGTTCTGTAATTCGCTGATGAGGAGCGTTGTCATTATGTTCGTTGGCTTGAAGTAAAACTGTAGTCCTTCTTCTATTTTAGTGAAATGTCCCGGTTTTTGGCTTAAAAATTCTGGTCACCCTACACTCAGGGGCGGCTCTAGGCTCATGGCGGCCCTGGGCAGGGAGCGTAGGTAGGGGGCCCCGGAGGAGGGGGTCCGGGCGGGGCAGAGCGCAGAGGCCAGTGAAGAGGTGGGGTCAGGGAGTTTGGAAGTGGAACAGAGCCGGAGCCCGCCAAATCCCTACCAGGGGCCGCCACGCAAATATGTATCCATCCTCAGAGGATTATTATATTAAGGATATATATCGGCCTGGTGACCCCTGGGGTTTGGTGGCCCTGTGCAGGTGCACAGCTTGCACATGCCTAAGGCCGCCCCTGCTACACTAGACCCCTTCTTCCAGCAGACACTCCAGCGCAATTGCCACTGAGAACCCAGTGTGAACATTGAATCTCAGTCACCGATGGACAAAGAAAAAGGCTATCAGTTCCTGTGAGTGTGCTGGACCTAAGCACACTATGCTGCTAAGTTCACTGTACACCTAGATGCAACAAACTCAACCAAACACACATACATTCAACAGTCTGCAGCATGTCACTCCAAGTCACCCAGCACACACCTCTGCCTCTTAGTGGGCAGCTCAAAGCTTGCACATATCATATTTACACAATGACGACCTACCCTGTCTGCCACATTTGGTCCATCCCACCAACACAAAACTGAAAGTGTCAAACAAGTATGCCACACTCGCACGCAGACATCAATTCAGCAGCCATACAACAACTCACAATAATACAAATGTATCGGCTAGATGTGATGGCAATGGAATAAGAACACTTTATAGATACAAGGAGATGTGGATTAGTAGCTAAATTGCCGACTTTTAACCAGGGTTCGAATCCCGGCCTTGATTAAAAACCATGTCGTTCCGGGCCAATCGCTGAAAGCCCCTGGACCTAAAATGTAAATATATGAAATGCAATGTTATTATCCAATTCAAAGATGTTGTTATTTAAAGGATGCTCCACCACTGGGTTAACATCCAATACGTACATACTGATGAAGTGACATGTCTTCGCCTACTGTATGACACAGGGCCCTGTCAATCATCCCCACCCCAGGCAGAGTTCCAAAGTTCTATTCAGGGCTACAACATGTGCCCTCTGTCCTGTTAAAGTCCTCAGAGTAAGCTTCCTGCTGCCACCTCTGACGGATTATCACAATCAAGGAACAAATCACCGCTGCTTTTCTTCAATCAGATATGACAGTTTCGCATTCTCGGTTCCATGCCACAGAAACGTTTGCATGGGAAATATTTTTCAGTGATAGATTTTCATGTCGTGCGCCCTAAATGGATTACGTGACCACTGAGAAATCTCTGCGCTTCGGTGGTGTCATCTGAATTAAAGTTCAAATGTGTGTTCTCAGTTGGGGGTGAGGAGAAAACTCAAACAAAGGAGAAAGGGCAGAAGGAGGTGGTGCGAGGTGCTGAAATAGAGATATTTACCATTTTCAGATCAGATCCGCAACTCTGCTGCTCAGTGCAAATCATTGATCATCACATGGAATTTAAAAATCATAAAGCTGTCAGCTGGTGCTCTAGTGACAGGAGCTGAGATCATGAAAGCTCTGGCGCTGAGCAGTTTGCGGTGGCAGCAGGGCAATTTTAAACTAGTCTTTAACCCACATTTGTGCCCACTGGCTAGTACAAAATATTGTTTGTACCTGATCAGTTGGTGCAAATGTCAATTCCCTACTCCATTATCCTTCTCAATCCAAAGAACCAACTAACATATCCACCACTCAAATTACTTTCATATTTCACTATACTAATTCACCACTAATCCTTTATGGGTTCCGCAGTAGCTTGCTACTTGTCGAAAAAGCGCTTTGATGCCTCGTCAGGGGTAGTAAGCGCTATATAAATGCAATTACAATACAATACTTCTGATCTAGGCGTCTTTTGGTTCAACATTGCTCATCCTGGCCTGAGAACTGCAAACTACATGGCACTTGTTGATTCACGAAACTTGATCAAATCAATGCCTGACCACTACCGGCAAGCAGCCGCACCCCAGGTGTATCAGATGGTGTGGCAGAGGGCAGAGTGGAGGAGTTGATGGAATAGGACAGCCTCAGCTACATTTCTAACTCTCTATATCACTGCCATTCGTACTCTCACCTCCCCCCAAAAACTAAATCCTCTCTATTTTATTCTCTTGTCACCTGTTCCACTTCTCTCTCTTTCTCACGTCATCCAATCCACCGCTTCATGCTCAGATCCCCTGCGGTAGAATGTCCCTTAGCATGATCCGCTCTCTTGGCCCGCAAACAACATCCTTCTAAAAATATTATCTCCTTCACACTTATTCTTTGTTTTTAACATCACACTCTCATCTTTGTACTCATTCTTTTAAATGTCTGTCTGTAGTCCCCTTTATTTGACTTCCTCCTTCGTCCTTCTTTTGTGTTTAGTTCTTTTGTCACCAACATCCCTCATGGTCTCGAACTTTCCATTCGCTGGTTCCCGACCCTTTAAAGATCAGCTACCTTTCTTAATATCTCCAACTAATTTCAGAATCCGTTCGCAAATGTTTCACCCATAACCGGCATTTCCAGACACCCACTTGAAAGCCCATCACCCAGAATCATCTTTCATGTTTTCTCCCTTGTATTTTTCTATCGTTTCATTAATAAGATTTAACACTTTATATAACTGTCCCACAGGCCGCTTGCAGAGAGCGTTATTCAGAGATTGCTCATAGAAGTGGAGATGGGGCTCCGCGTTCCCGCCTCTGTTGTGAGCCGCGCTTCCCTCCCAGGCCCGAGGAGCCCTCCGTCAGCACTCACTCGGCTGCTAGCTACAACCTGCTGCCGCCCCTTCACCGCCTCGGAGAACGCTGCGTGTTGGAAAGAAACCAAAAGGCGAGGCCGGGAGTCAATTTCCGACGTCAGAAAAATATTTCTAAAGAGAACGGGTTTGAGCTCCTCCTACGCCTCTGTTCACCCTCCAGGGTGACTGCCAGGCCTCAGACTACAAGAATCTCTTCCAAGTCCAAGAACGAGCACCTTGAATCTACAAAGAAGCATTCCTTTTATTCAGGTCTCTTCCGCCCCACCACGCAGCCACGTTTGGGGTGGGAGACACTCTGGCAATCACGCACTATAGCAATGCAAAAGCCGGAGGCATGTTCTAATAATACCTCACAAATAGACCATGCAACCTGCATTGAAATTCTGTGATCAAATTGTGTGATCCTGGGGAAATAGCTTTGTTGACTCCTCGTCGTTCTTTTGTGCTTAAAACAGGCGAATCTCTTTATCAGATACAGCCAATGCAATGCGTCCTTTTCGCAGGTGGTTGCAAGTCGTGGGCATTGGCACTCATTTTTATTGGTTCTGGGACTTCTTTTTCTTCATCCGACTTTGACCCCAGAGCAAGTAAAGGAGGTGGAAAGGTAGAAAGGATGAGGAGAGAGACAGAAAAAAACAGTGACTATGGCAGAAAGATGAAAAGAACCTAGAAGCAAGAGATAAAGAGAAAGGAAGTGCTGGATTGTGAAAAAAAGAGACAGGTGGAATCATGACAAGGCAGACTTGGCATTTGGTAACCCCAACATTTGGCAGCACAGGAGGGAAGCATCTTAGACTTTAGGCCCCTGCACTCATTTTTACAAAATAAGCAATGGCTAAAATACAGCAGCGGCTGGCATGTAGGAACAGTAGGGGGGGCGGCATATGTGTAGGGCTGGGCGTAGTTTGCGAAGTAGCGCTTTGCGAAGCTACGCGAATTGCACTTCGCACTACGCGTAGCACTACTCGAACTGCGTAGTAGCCTGTTCGCACTGTGCAAGATGCCGTTTTCAATGATTGCACATTGCGGACAAGCATCCGGCACTGTGCAATCATTGAAAACGGCATCTTGCACAGTGTGAACTGTAGTTTTCTGCTGCTCGAGTAGATTTTTACTCAAGCAACAGCTTTCTCAACTTGGACTGGTAGTTTCTCATCGCGAGCGGTCGCGAGCATACGCGACCACTCGCAATGAGAAACCTGACCTCCCTGCGTTGAGAATCTCGCCGGGAGGTTTATTTTCCATGCTCGCGATCAGCAACATCAAGTTGCTGATCGCGAATGAGGAAAAAGTCTCGTCGGCATGTCATTTTGCTTGCTTGCGGTCGCCAACTTGACGTTGAGAACCGCGAGCAAGCAAAAAATGACCTCTGCACTACGCTACGCTATGCGTGTTTGCACTGTGCTACGTGCAGTTCGCGTAGTGCGGAGTAGCGCAAACTTCGCAAACTACGCGAGCGTAGCGTAGTGCTTCGCCCAAGCCTAGTGTTGGTGCTTGCATGCATGCAAGGTGGGTGGTGTGTGTAAATTAAAAGAAAAAAACACTTTCCTTGCTTGTTGCATGACCTCCGAAGACCTCCTTTCTCCGGTCTTCTCGGGCTCCAGTAAATTCCCTTGAGCAATCCTGGTGCTGCTCTCATGCTGATACGCAGCTTGAGAGAAGCACCAGGATTGGAGGGAGTGACCTCTCTCAGCGCTCTCAAGAGCACTGGAGGCCTGTGCTTTCCATAACCCTGCTCTCTTAAGACAGCTAGGTTAGATATGTTTAAAATGCACACGCCAGGCTGGCTGTGGCAAGATTGACGGCCAAAAACGACTTGCACACTTTAAACTGAAGTGCACAGCTCACTGCTGCCACTCAGCAGCAATGGCCCGCTCCGTCCTGACACTTGGTTCAGGATGGGAGGACGGAAAATAAAACGGCAATAAATTAACTTTATTACCATTTTATTTTTTACCCCTGGGGACATTTTGGGCGCTGGGGCGACGCTCCTCCGCTCCCACGGAGAAGCCACTCCTGCTAAAATAGCTTCATGAAAGTTGTATTGCAGCCATTTCCAGTACTGAGAAATAAGGTAGCACAATGCCCATTAATTCTTGGTGTTGCACAGAATCTGTGAACCCTTTGGTATAATCAGTGGGGCAGTTAGACAGAGTATGACAACTTTGTATGTACTCCATTTCTATTTTGAGGCCTAGAATAGATTCTGTGAATGTGCCAAAGAATATATTGTGGCTTCCCTCTGCATCATAGACTTTTTGTAATCTAGTCTCTCAGCAAGGCACCGCACACTACACTCTTCTAAAGAAGTGGCTAATTGCCTGTGTGTATATATACACACTAACCATAACTTGTGCCCTCATCATGCACTACTGATGACCTCTCATATGACACAACATCACTTGTAACATGTTAAATAATGTAATTGATGACACCACTGATGATATCTCAAATGATGTCACTGATGACAACATCAAACAAAGGTGCCACTACTTTGGCTGCTATGAATTAAGAAACATATTATTAAGTAAATTACTATTGTTTGAGTATGTAATATTTAATAGCATATCATAACTAATGATACACTTATTAAACGTATCTACTTAATTTGGCCAAATATTCACCATGTGGTAATTACATACCCAGTGTTAGAAAAGCATATTTCTCTTCAAACATCTATGCACCTACAATAATATAAAAAATATATTTATGAAAAGACCTAAAAGTTTATTCCCATATACAAGTATTATAAATCACTAAACAAACAACAATAAAAAATCACACACCCACTACCTCGGTGCCTCACATTCATCAGCACACCACGAAACAATCAACATAAAAGCCACAAAATGGCTATAAAATGTGAAAGACTCAATATCAAAGTACAACAAACCTACCAACAGCAGGAGGCACCATTTTGGATCATGCCCACCGAGAGCTGCACTCGAGGGGGGGAGGAAGCCAACATAGTATTGGGGGTAGAGATTGCACACAAGTGGTGCTTAGACACTCAGCCAAAAGATCAGAATTGGGTCAGCGGATCAAAACTACTTTGTGGAAAATGACCATTTGGGCACAGCACAGCCCCTAAATTCCATTGTGACGCCTATAAAGCAACGCTTAGGGAGCGGTCATAGCCTTGACAGCGAGAATGAGCAGTGAGGAAGGGCTTGCTGAGAAGAAGCTACAAAAGGAGTTACATGAGGCAGTGCATGTGAAAGAAGAGCCCTCCTACAACAGGCTTTTCAGATTGCAAGGATTCAGGGCCAGCGGCAAACTCTAATAACGAATAAAGCAGGAGATGCCCTACTATGCTTGAAACAAACATTCTATGAAAAAGCTACAAAGTGCAGAGGCTATTGGCCCTTAAGTTGAGGTTGCAGCGATCAAAGCCTACATAGCAAAACTCCAGGTCCCTGATGGTTCCTCAGTAACGGACGAAGAGGGGACAGAGGTATCTCTTTTTCTCTTCTATTGGCAGCTTACAGTGTAGAAAATTGCAAGGAAATGGGACAATTCTTAGATGGTGTGTCGGTAAACCCTCTCACTCCCCAGTGGAGAAAGGAGCTGGATAAGGCTATCGAAGTGCTCAAAGCGGCCATAAAGTATGCACGTTGAATAAGGCTCAATGCTCAGATAAGCTTATGTCTGCCTTTTACTAGGAATTTGCAAAACTCCTCATTGGACCATATACCAATCTATTTAACGCTTTCTCAGGAGAAATGGGTATGCCACTACGCAAGGGGCTCCTGTCCTGCTTATTCTCAAACTGGGAAAATACCTTAAGGAATGTAAGTCATTCTGCTCCATCGCATTGTTAGAAACAGACTGAATTGTTATCAATGTGCTCATGAATAGCTTAACAAGATCTTACCAGCCCTATTACAAAAAGACCAGGTAGACTTGGGCAGTGAAGTCAAGGCTGAGATGACACTTGTAAAGTTGCTCGTCTGGAGTTAAAATCTCAATGGAGAGGAATCTCAGGTCTCCCAATGACTTTGGCGGCAGAAAGAGCCCTCGCTGGTGTGAGCTAGGAGCTCCTGGAGGTGACATTACTCAAGGTATGATGTGGTTTCAGAAGAGAACGAGTCACCGAACCGCATCGTCCTTGCAATAGAACACCTAGCATACCACATATGGCAACCCCTGAGAAAAAAAGACATTTTGTTTGGGATCATACAAAACACATTTAACCTCTTTGTGGCCATTCTACTGAGATCCCTCACAGAGCCCAGGGATTCAATGTCAGTGGTCCTCTACTAGTTGGAAATGTTTGGAAAATTATCAAAATAAACAAAGACAAAGCAGAGATTCTCAATATCTCAATATGGAGACCAAGGGAAAGGGCTCTGAAAATTATTAGAGCAACGAACAGTGGAAAAAAAACAATTGGCCATCTAAAGGTCGTTATTACTAAAACCGATATCTTAAGGCTTGACCACATGGCATGCACTATATGTATACTTCATGGCCTCTGTGTATTAATTTATTAATAACGAACATCGTGTCTCGGCTGCTTTATACCTTCAAGGCTCTCCCGACACCTATTCCAAGTGCAGAGGCAACAAACAGCTTGTATTTAAATTAATCTGGGCTAGGGCAATTAAGATTTAGCAAGAAAGTGTTGCTGGACCCACAAGAAAAGAGAGGATTGGAATGCCCAGAAATATTACACTACTAAGATGCCTCACAAATGCGCATTACAGTTAAACGGTCCTTATAGACGACAGAGAAAAGATGGCTGCACATGAAGCAAACGCTAACAGGAAGACCTCTTAGGGGAGCCCCGAATGCAGAAAGAATCTCAACCACGGAGCGTACAAAGACCTGAAATTTCCAGAACTCATTTAGAGTTTTGGGACAAGATTCATGTTAGAAGAGGACTTACCACTTTTTCCTCCTCTCTGCTTCCACCCATTATAACCCACACTTCACACCAGTGATTGAAGGGAACAAGTTTCAAAGATTGATAGGGGGCAAGGTTTCAAGTTACCGGACTTGCTCGCCAGCGGCCATTCCAAACCTTTAACAACCAGGGTCCCTAAACAGGACCGACTTCAAGATGCCCAAATCATACACTAGATCATACATCCCCTTAATATAGAAGTAACCACTAGGCAGCTCGCTCCCCTTAAAGAAGAAAATGGGATTATGGCAAAGGGGCTTATATTGCGACTGAACTCAACTCTAATTCTAGTTGGGGAGCAAGGAAAGGGTAGATGGGATATTAGATTATGCCACTGCATTGAGGGCCATTATTAAGTTATAGTTTCCGGAATTGAGCTTTGAAATATTTATGCCCTCTACTACGCTGGCAATGGTGTGTAATGACTTTTGGTCCAAAACCTAAGTTTAACTGAGACAAAAATCTAACTTCAATACTCGTAAATGCCTTTTGTGTATACCGAAAGTCGTAAAGTTATATTTTGGTCTCAGTTTACCGATGTGACTCAGGGCTCATGTTTTTTCCTTCAACTATGGGACTTGCGGTCTCATTTATTGCATTATAAAACAAGACTACAGTCCAAGAATTAAAAGGGCAAAAAGAACGGAACTGGAGTATCACATCATGCATAGACATGGGAAACTTGGCAGCCATGTGCTTAACGCAGTTAGTAGCAGGGTCGGATTGGGTAGGCAGACGGTCGGTCATGGGCAATGTGCTGGTGTCTTAGGGTTTCCTGTGGGTTGTTTTTTTAGGGCCTCTGTTAACTGCCCCAAGCATGCCAGGTCATGCCATTTGTTTCAGTCCTCCTCTGACAGGCCATCACACTTCAAGCTATGGTGGGTGGGGGAGGGGTGAGTGAGGTGGGGCCTCGATGGGCCAGGTCTCACTCTGTCCAGAAGCAGTGTCTTTCCCACTGATACCCCTGCCCCCCAACATCTCCGCTCCCCTGCTAGGCCTTTACATTCAGGGCATGGTGGGAGTTATGTAGAGCCTCGCGCGAGAATTGTGTGTGTGGGGGGGTGCAGGTGGTTTTGTGACCATTGGGTTATCTTCACCCCAGCTCCCTGCAGTTGCACCTGTGTGCTTTCTTGACCCCTGCCATGCCATTACCCTGAGGCTAAGGTGAGCTGGAAGGAGGTGAGTAAGAGAAGCGCCACAGGCAGCGCTTGGGGCCAGGTGATTTTTGGACCTTAGGCCAACTCGCTCCCCTTGCTATAGCAGAAGCATCTGTGTGCTTTTTCTGACCCCTTGCCCTGTCGCCTTTGCCCCAATGTCTTTCAGGCCTTGGTGGATTGGGTTGTGTGTTTGCCTAGGCTTGCTGCAACAACACAGAGAAATAAAGAAAAGAGAGGGTGTGGTGTTACGTTCAGAGCTGCCGACTTCCGAACTGGGAACTACATTCGAGTAGACCCCGCTTCTAGTTTTCGCCAATGTTACTGGCTCTGTAAGCTTAAAAATGTTTAATTTACCAAAACATTAGTCCAATGAGACTAACCAAATGGTGTTTCATGAATGGGCGCGGTCCAGGAATGTGGGCTGTTTTTTTTGGGACTGCTGGGCCTCCAACCAAGGGCGGCACCTTCATTATGGCAGAGGAGCGTCGCCCCACAGCTGGAACCAGCAGACACATGTAAAATAAAATATAATTAAGCAGATAATGAAACTGCTTTATTATCATTTTATTTTACTCCAGAGCCGCCGCCAAATCTTGAGGGCGTGGCAATCAGGAGCCGGAAGAGTGGTGGGCTCAGGGCACTGTCAGTGCGCATGTAGCTTTGGACAGCGGTCAAAGAAAGCCAAACCGACATGCACACTTGTATATCTCCAGGCTCTTGCTTGGAGATATCAGCACGGCTCAGGAACACACAGGAGGTAAGGCGGTGGACTTCAGGCTGCAGGTAAGATTTAATTTTTGTTATTTTTCCCTCCCCTCACGCGCTGCATCACCAATTTCATAAGCAAGCGGCCGCCACTGCCTCCGATCCTGGTCAGTAGTGATTTTTTCGCAAAGAAGTCGCCGATATTAGTCCCAGTATTTATCTACATGAACAGAATGAACTTTACTGGGGGCCATAGTTAAGAGTGTGCCAGGGAGCGGGTTGATCTTGCACTCACAGGTTGTATCCAAGCACTGACCAGGAGGACCGGCCTGCTAGCAGGGAGGTTGGAAGCTCCTGCTGCCAGATTCAGCCTGCACTTTGCATCCCATCGCTATTCTGCAGCTGCAGATATGGCCACTGAATCCTGTGAAAGTGCTCGAAGAGAGATAGTATGCTAATTATTTTACAATGCATCCAAGTTAACAACCAACTGTTTGAAAATCATTAGCATAATGTTCCTTTATGAGCACTTGTTCTGTACTTCACTATCAGACCATCTGCAAGAAAGCAACAGAGCAGACTTGGACCATTCTTCCTCTGCAGCACGCAGTGTCAGACTTGGACAGAGAAAGGCCCAGGCCTTTAAAAGTGGCTCCCATAAATGAGTTAGAAAGCAAAGTGGTCCATGTTAACAAACTGGGGCAGTTTTGAACTTGTAAACAGTAAGTATAAGGGGCATATTTATGAGCCGGTATGCGACGCATTAGCACCACGCAACATGGTACATGCGCGATGCAATCCTTAAATGTGATTTTTTTTTTTATTAAATATTTTTATTGTTTTTCTTGACAGGATACATACATGTGAAACCATATAACAATTGTGGCAATTGGAGCAAATCGCTTATCTTTTTGTAGTACATGAATTACGTGGATGGCGTTTTGTATGCGGCTGTAGGATGGCTGGTTCAATGTCCCGTTAGGCTGGTCAACTTCATGGCTACGTTGCACGGACCTATTCTTTTAGCCCTGTGCCTGGTTTTAAACATATAACATGAACATATAACATATAATTGTTTGGTGGCTGGTTGGGGATCGACCCTCTAGCACTCTGCATGGTTATCGCTATTTATGTTGTCTAGGGTGGTTTGAAAGGGTCTAGGTAGCTATCCAGACGTGACCACATCTCTCTATTGGGTTTTCTCCAAGGTGTGTGTCTTAATGCCGTGATGTCTGCTCCTCTTAGGAACGTTACCCAGTTTATCCATCCCTTGTAGGTGGCCTTGGTGGTATCTTTCCACTTGGCTAGTACTGTCTATGTGGCACTCGTTAGGAGGAAGCCGAGAAGGTTTCTGTCTTGTTGTGAGGTAATGTCGGTGTTGAGGTGTGCTGTAGTTAAAGTGCTGAACTTGTGTTTGAGGGTGCAGCCTAGTGCTTGGTTAGTGAAGTTGAACACTTTATCCCAAAATTTCTTGACCTTGCTGCAGTGGAAGATTAGGTGCGCTAGGTCCCCTGTTGCGCTGTTACAATTCCAGCATTGGCTGTTCTCTCTTAGGCCTAGTTTCGCTAGTCGTGCAGTATGCTTGGTGCAGCAACCAGAATTTTGTTTGAGCTAGTACTGGTGATATCATGTTATGTGTAGGGGTTGACCACATGGTAGCAGATTCCTGTTCAGTGAGTTTCGAGCCTATTTGAGTTTCCCAGTAGCCCGTGTTTTTAGCGTTTAGCCTTGAGGTTGTTGGACGGAGGAGTTTATATAGGTGTGATACATGGTGTCCTGTCTTGTTTATGTTTTCCATAAATTGGAAAATTGAGGGGGTCAGTTTGCTTAGGTTTGCTTTTGTAATTGCCGTTTTGATGGCTAGGAAGTTGTATAGTTCCACCTCTGGGAGGCCAAACCTTCCCTTCATGGTGTTGACAGTGAGGGTATGCCCTTCTCTTCTAGGTGTGCCGGGTGAGATAGGCCTAGTTCTTTCCACTTTCCTATTTCTAGGGGTTTTCCTCTGTATTTTATCTTGGGGTTTGCCCAGGGGGCTACCCATTTCGAGTTTTTGATGTTTATCTCTAGTTTTTGGTCTACCTTGAAGAGGGCCTGTTTTGTTATCTTGAATAATGGGTTTCCGTTTAGTGACCGTTTGTTGGCTGTAAGGAGTGTTAGAGGGTCTGTGTTGTCGAGAATGGCTTTCTCTAGAGATAGCCAGGTAGGTGTGTATGTCTGATTTTGCCGTACCCAGTGCATCCCCTGCCTGGCCATGCAGGCTGTCTGGAATGTTCTCAGGTCTGTAACATTGAGGCCTCCCTGTTCTTTTCTCAATCTTAATTTTTGGAGGGCTATTCTTGGCTTTTTGTCCCTCCAGATGAATATGTTCAGTGCCTGGTCTATTTTCTTATGGAAGTCGTCAGTTAGTGCTAGGGGAGCATGCTGGCCAGGTAGTTAACTATTGGTGTAACCATCATTTTGACTGTTTCTATTCTTCCCCACCTGGTGATAAATTTGGGCGTCCAGTTCTCTAGTAGGCCTTTTATCTTTTTGAGTGTATTTTCTTCGTTTTGTTCGAGGGTAGTTCCTAGGTTCCTCCCGAAGTATATTCCTAGGCATTTGACCGATGTCGTTTGCCATGCTAGCCCCAAGTCTCCTAGTACTTCTCTGGTTGTGTGTTCGTTCAGTGGCATCCACTCTGACTTATCTCTATTTAGTTTGTACCCGGAGTGGGAAGCGTAGGTGTCAATGGTGCTCATGAGCGCTGGTATGGATTCGGCTGGATCTTCTGTAATGATCAGCAGGTCGTCCGCGTAGGCCGCAAGCTTGGCCGTGGTGTTGTTGATGGTTATGCCTGCTATGTTCTTGTTTGTGAGGATGTCTTTGATCAGTGGTTCTAGTGCTAGTAGGAACAACAGTGGGGATAGTGGGCAGCCTTGTATTGTCCCTCTTTGGAGGTTAAATGGGGCTGATGTTGTACCGTTTATGGCGATCTGCACTTTTGGGTTTTTGTACAGGGCCATGACTTTCCTGGTGAACATCTCCCCTAGGTTATATGCTTGTTAGCATTTCCCTAGGAAGTGCCAGGATACTCTGTTGAAGGCCTTTTCTGCATCCAGCATGATTGTGACTGCCGGTTTGTGCGCTTTCGAGCAGTGTACTATGACATGACAAAGGCGTCTGGTGTTGTCACTTGACATGCGGCCTTTCATGTACTCTACCTGTGTGTTCCCAATTAGCTGTGGAAGCACTCTGCTGAGTCTTGTTGCTAATATTTTGGCGTATAATTTGCAGTCAAGGTTTATGAGTGATATTGGCCGGTAGTTTTTTGGCCAATGTGGATCCTTGCCCTCCTTTGGTATGACTATGATATTGGCCTGTGACATCGTTGCAGTTACCTCCCCCTTTCCTCCGCAGTGATTGAAGGCTTTCGTTAGGATCGGTGCTATTTGTACTTGGAAGGTTTTGTAGAATGGTGCTGTGTAGCCGTCTGGTCCTGGGGCCTTATTCTCTTTTAGTGACTTAATGACTGTCCTGACCTCAAGGGTCTTGATGTCTTGGCCTAGAGCCTCTGCTTCTTCTCTCGATATCTTTGGTAGCTTTAGATTCTCTAGGT
The DNA here is from genome assembly GCF_964261635.1 of Lissotriton helveticus. Lineage (NCBI taxonomy): Eukaryota > Metazoa > Chordata > Amphibia > Caudata > Salamandridae > Lissotriton > Lissotriton helveticus. The sequence continues at coordinate 1,614,914,708 of NC_136057.1, forward strand.
ATGTTTTAGTTCCCTTTGTGTCCAGACCCTCATCCTTGTTGTAGAGCTCCTTATAAAATTCCCTGAATGTGTGTACGATGTCCTTGTGACGGGTGTGTGTTTTGCTAGTAGTATCTGTGATTGATGTGATATTGTGCTGTCTTTTCTTGTGCTTGAGGTATGATGCTTGTCTTCCCTGCTTTATTAGCTTCGCATAGGTTGATTTCTTTGTATTTTTTTATCCATAGCCCTGCGCGTTCGCTAAGTATTCTGTTGAATTCATATTTCCTCTTTGTGAGCTATGCAAGTGTATTTTGATATGTTGTGTCTCCAATGTGTTGTGTTTCAAGCCTTTTGATGTCTTTTTCCAGCTGTGATAGCTGAGCCCTTGCCTCCCTGTCTCTTCTCGCTTTTATTTCTATTAGTACCCCTCTGATAGTTGCTTTGACTGCCTCCCACAGAGTGCTGGGGTCTACGTCTGGTGTGTCATTGTCTATGATATAGTCAGCAATGGCTTTCTGGATTTTCTCTTTGTCTTTCTGTTTGGCTATGGTTGTGGGATTGAGTCGCCATCTGCGTGTTACGTGTTCATTATGTCTCCCTGCGAGGTGTAGGCTGATGCAGGCATGGTCTGATATCGTTCTAGCCGCGATGTCTGTGTGTTCGATTAGGTGCGTGTGGGTTCCTGATATGAGTATGTAGTCAATTCTGCTGTATGAGTTGTGTGGGTACGAGTAGAAGGTGTAGTCTCTGGTGTCGGGGTGCTGCAGACGCCACGGGTCTGCTAGATCGAGTTTGTTGCATAGGTTCGTTAGCGTCTTGTGTGATGTCGGGGTACGCGCTTTGTTTTTTGCCTGTCTTTCTAGTGTTTGGTCTAGTGCCATATTGAAGTCACCCGTCAAGACCATCATGTTGTGTGAGCTGCAGGATTCTAGATCTTTGGTTACTTTCTCCCAGAATGAGAGGGGGAGAGGGGTTGGCCTAACGGCTAAGGCGCTCGACCTCGGACCTGGGAACTGGGTTCGAGTCTCGGTAACGACGCCAAAAACCCCCTGTGATTCTGGGCAAATCACTTAATCTCCCCGTGCCTAAAAAATGAAAGTGTGTCCTCATGTAACGTAACTGGTGCTATGTAAAGCGCTCTGATAACTGATTCGGTTCGGTTCTAGTTCGCGCTATATAAAACTCCGAAAAAAAATAAAGAAAATAATGGAGTGTCGTCGGTGTTGGGTGCATAGATGTTTGCCACGAGTATTGTCTCCTCTCCTCTTTTCATCTGCGTTATTAGTAGTCTACCCTCCTTGTCTTGCTGCACGTTCTCGATGGTTATGTTAGATTTGCTACTGGTCAGAGTAATGACCCCTCTTTTTTCCCCCACTGCTGGTGAGCAGGCAACCTGACCCATCCACCTGGCTCTGAGTTTGTCTGCTTCCTCTGTGGAGGGTTTTGTTTCTTGTAGTAAGATAATGTCCCCCTTTGTTTTGGCTAAGTTGAATAAAAAATTATAGAATTAAGAACTCTCTCCACAAATGTAGAGACTGGCAACAGTTGCTTCTTGTCTTAGCGCATGATGGCAGTAACTTGTATGGTCTAATAAATGTACTTACATTGAAAATGGTCTGGAGTACCAGTATTGGGGACTAGAACCCAGCAGGGTTTTTGAACCCATTTAAGGAGGAGAGCGATCCAACGCCTACATTTGGCTATGCCCTGTTTGGTGCCTAACATTGTTGCCTGCAGAGCTGCTGCACAGTTGAATATCCTGTTTCAGGAAAGGTCCTCCTCTATCTGGCATCAACAATGACAGAAACATTCATTTCTCTGGTAACCGAGCTCTGCAAAATTCAAACTTTTTGTGTGACCTAAATTGGCCCGAGATCCCGAATGCTGGTATGCATGTGCATGCCAGTGTTGATGTCAGACGGCCCTGTGTACTCTGATGATAACACGCACTTACATCAGCAAGTTGGATGCAATGTGCTGCCATGGTGTTGCATCATGATCAGTAGTGCTGGCCTGTAAACCAGCGATGAGCACTCTGGAATTGTAGTGTGCTTATGGATATCAACATGTGGTGGGTGTGCTTCAATGAGCACATCTATCAGATGATGTAGGTGCACCGTTTTAAATTTGACTTGGGGACAATTTCTTTATTGGTGATGAGCAGACCTCACAGTGTACATCAAGCTATTCTGGATAAATCTATCAGTCATGTTCACACCAAGTAATTTCTTTGCTAAGTAACTATTGTTCTTGTTAGTGGGAAGAGTTCATCAACATTTCAGTGATGCTCACACTATGCATTTCAATTTGTAAACTTTTGTGGGGACAGCTCTCCGCGTATTCTAATGTGAGTCAGGAAACATCCTTCTGGGTATCCGACGTTATTGAGTGAGGCATCTCTGTGCAGTGTGTGATGTGTGCACTCTTCAACTGATGCCAGTATGCAATATAATGTAGTAACTCCTCCATCTTTCCCGCCCAATCCGGATATACCAGATATTGACTGGGAACAATGGAAAGAAGGATTTAAAGCATATTTAGATGAATCTAAGGCAGAGGCCTTTACCAAAAATAAAACAATCTGCCTTATTAATTCATTGTCTAGGTCTGGAAGGCAGAAAATACTCAAATATTTTCCCCAGGAAACTACATTAGGAAGTGAGATGTGGTTCATGGATATGCATCTGCCTTAAAAATCTTGGGCTAATGGTTCCAACCTCGAATAAGAGTGAGGGGCACAAGTTTTATAAGAAACATCAACATCCAGGAGAGTCCATTCAAAGCTTTGTGCAAACTCTGAGAGTTGTTGCTACCCCAAGGGAGTTCAAAGCGCTAGAAGATAAGATGATAAGGGATCATGTGGGTGAAAAAAAACCAACAACAGGGCATTCCAGGAGGTATTGTTGACTTCTCTGAACTTGACTTTGGACAAACTCATTAAATTGGCCTCTGGTATTTAGAACATTGCAACATACATAGCAATATCTCTGCTGACACTACACACCCCAAGTGTCCATAGCATGGACTTTGCTGGGAGAGCAAGCAAAAGAGGATAATAGAAACATTCACAGGTATTAGGCCTAAGGCCGTAGAGTAATACCGATGCAGTAGAAATAGTCAGTTGGGCAATGTCCACTGTTGTTACATATCAGATTGAAAGTGTAATGAAAAAAGAAGGGCAATTTCGCTTAAGTATGTTGTGGTGCAAAGAAGATAAATGCAAAAATTGTCAATGCATTAGGTGATGTTGAAAGAGAATTTGTGGGGTCTGATTCTATTGAGATTCGTGTGCTGTTATGGTTGGATTCAGTATTGATTGATGATGGTAATCCAGGAAGAGAGGTGCTACATATAGGTCTAAATGCCATTAGGAAGGAAGAACATGTGGGTGGTATGGATGTTAAAATAATTTAGATTCAGTACCCGATTCTCAGAGCGGAATGAATCAATGGGCTCAGGTTCAAAATGCTACTATGAGTCAGAACAATGTCAGACCTATAGTATATGGTGGCAAACCTACCGACGTGTTGAGTTTGACACTGGTTTGTCAGTTAAAGGAAATTCCACACCTGGTGTGGTGTGTTTAGCCAAGATGGATACAGTTTGTAGTGGGGGTTAAAGCAAAGAAATCTGGAGAGAATTTTGGATTTAATAATCCGGAACAGGTCTTACCGGCCATGGCTGTGTGACTCACACAGTCTGTCTCGCCAAGGGTAAGAGTGTCACGGTCAAGTGGAAGGCATCAAAACTCTTCTAACACTCAAGGTCCTCCACTGTGTTGCCTGTACCTCACTGACCCCACCAACATGTGGAACATGTCCATGTCCAGCGCTGACCACCACATCCTTCAGGTCAGCATTCTAGAAGCACAAACCTGCTTTGATGAGAGGATTAAAATCTAGTGGTTGCTTTAAAGAGCTTGTAACCAATAAAATTGGTACTGCAGACAGAGCTCACATCATTAGGGAAACTGAAAGCACCTCAGGTTGAGATTGCACTTATCTTAACTCCTCTCTTCTACTCACGCCCCACTCCCCCCAACATCACTCTGGGATCAAAGCTTTCCACAACTTAATCCTGTTTTACCGCTCCTCTTTCCAATACATACATTCTGGTCAAGTACCCAACTGTCTGCAATATGTTTTTGAACCTGATGTGCCAGCAGAAAATCGAATTGTATTGAAATAAAATAAAAACAGTCACTATTTTAAGCAGAAGATGATGAACAGGTGCTGAAACTTTTCATTCTTTAGATCACATCGCCACCCCAGTTTAGACACAGCTATATGCAAATCAGTCCTGACCCTGTGCCTCATGGAAACAGTCCAGCCCAAACGGCCAAGGCATGTCTTCCCTGAACCAGAAACAAGCTTCCGAGGACCGGTTTCGGGGTAACACCCCTCATCAGCCAGGCTAGCTTGAATCCATTGGCAAAGTGAGCAAGGGACCCATGTCTGGGCATACCCTGCCAACTTAAGGCGAACAAAGCAAACACAAGGAGATGATGGACGGAGTGCTGAAACTTTTCAAACACTCACCACCAATTACAGATCTGGGTTGAATCCATCATCGTTCTTAAGCTCACTTTGCCACTCCAGTTCAGCCACAGCCATATGCAAATCAGTCTTGACCCTGTGCCTCATGGGAACGTTCCAGCTCGAACTGCCAAGCCATGATACGTTTTAAGGGATGGGCAAAGTGGGCTGTGGCAGATGTCCCCAGTCATTCAGGGTGCGCCTCGATAGAGCCAACTGTGTTTTGCAGACAATCTTGCCCTGATGACCTTGAATAATTCTTAAACACATTGTTTAAATACTGTTTTCCTTTAATTTACTTTTATTGTGGGTGATGTGTGAGAGTCTTACACAGACATTTGACAGAGAAATGCTGCGTTTATATTTTATGTTTATATGTTTTGCAACATCCATAACGTTTTTTTTTTTTAGATCAAAACAGGACCTCACATATGAGAAATGGGAGGGTGTCACGGAGATTATTTGTAGTAATATTAGTGAGCTGTTCCTGTGTTACAATATTGAAAACACATCAGAACTTGGAGGTGTGTGCCTGAGCACTGTCAGTGACCTGGACAATGAGGGCATGAAAGAGCTGAAACTGGATCATAAAATCAAAGCTGTTCTGTAACATGGGCCCCTAAAATGCATTTGGCCCAGGGCCACCAAAATCTTTAAGATGTCCCTGCTAATGGCATCGGTTCTGTGAGAGAATTATGCAAAAGCAGGGTGTGCAGCATTCCGGAGAGTTGACGGAAGCTCAGAACAAAGGATAAAACAACTCATCAAAGCATGTGTTTTTGATTTGTGCCTAAATATCTCTTTTTGCCATTTCTAGGCACTGCACACAAACATTCCCCCTTTAAATGGATGTCAATTTACCATCCTCGGAAACATGAACACATGAATTTGTGTTACCTGAATCCAAACTTATGACCAGCGGGTCAAGCAGATGCCAGTAGCAAGCACTTAATTCACTGGCCCATCATGCTGGCATACGTGTTGATTACCAAATAACGGGGGATTACCAAGTGTGCAAAATGAATGCATGCTGGGCGAAACTTCTGAATACTTTAATTTGGGGAAATTAGTGGAAAAAGGCCTTATATGTGAAAACTACTCCACCAGTGTATAATAGGTGGATTTGTAGATTTGTGTAACTGCATGTTGTACCCCCAAATCATGCCATGAATGACCTTGATGAATTTCTGTAAGTCTGTACTACAATTCCCTGAGTTTATTGGCCAATTCTGCCTCGCATTATTCTTCAGAATAGAATTATTTTTATGTTAGTGAGTTACCTATATAGTATTCACATTTGTATAGCGCCAACCGCGAGTATTATGGCAGCGCAGCACAATCTCTATATGAACTCTCTTTTATGGTAATAAGACCAGAGACAGGCCAGGTGCTATGTGATTTAATGCGAGAATAGCCAAGCATGCATAGTATGCATGAAAGACTATAATATTATGTAGAGAAAAGGGGATTGTGGGGGAGGACTGACAGGTGAGATGGTGGAAGCCAGGATGAGTTAGTCAGTGAGCCTGGTGGCATCGGTATGCCACAGACAGGGCCACTGGAATTATACGATTTTACAGCAGCCATGTTTTCTGCATAGTTATGGATTTTATGTATTTGCCACATAATCCATTATCAGATCCATAATCAGTAGATTTTTACACAAATAAAGTGCTTCTAGCTCAAACGTATCAAAAGTTACTAAAAACACGGTGACACGAGTTGCCATGCAGTGGAAGGCCAATTGTAAACTCTTGACTTAACCTCTTTCTGTTGCTTGTTGCTCTTTTTAGGTGTGAGACTGGCACTTATGCTGTGAAACCTTTGCACAGACAGCCTTAACCTCTATAAAAATAAAAGAATAAATTAATACAATATTCTCCGTTATGCTACATAATTTGCCTTTTCTTGCCGTATAATTTAGTCATCACTTTCGCACATTTTGGGCCACTCCCGCCACATAATTCCAGTGGCCCTGCCTAGAGAGCAGACTGAACTAGAATGCACAATGACATCCTTGCGGTCTTCCAAAATCTGTCTTCCGGTTGCTAGTGTAGTGGATAAAGGTCTACAAAACCTTTTCGCAATAATCTTCCAAAATTTGGACCGGCGTAAAAAGGTTCCGAATCGCATCTTATGAACTGGAGTGTATAGTGAACAGTGTATTGTCCCTTTTCTCGTCACTGATCTGCCCTCAGCCCCTGCAGATGAATTGGAAGCACCATCCATTCTGAGAAAGAGTTGAAAGATTCACCTCTTTAAAGAACTCTATATCACAATGCATTAATAGTCCACAAACCAGCCGCCTGTCCTATCACTCGTTGACTATATACTGGTTTCCTGCACTTTGTTGCCTTTTGGCTAAGTTTGCGCAATAGAAATACAATATACTTACATACACCAATCAGTGATCATGTGCTCTTCTGTAGTACAGCATGACTGGCCAACCATGTTCCGTAAAGGCCAGAGACAGGCCAGGTTTTCAGGATAACCACTGACAATGCAAGCGATAGCAGTTTTGTTAAACTGTGTGCTAAATTAGCTCAAGTGGACATCCAGAGATTCAAGCATGGATCTGCTTCCTGTAGACCAAGATTAACACCTTCGCTGCGGCGGCAATTCCGCTGCAGCGCTAGGGGCGAGGGGGGCAGCGCTCCCATGCTCGTGACGGAACCGCTCCGTCACGAGCCTCGGGCGCGCTGTGCCAGTGACGGAGCGGTTCCGTCACGGCCCCGCCCGCTCAATAGAATGCGCCACGCAGGCGTGAAATCAGTGCCGCGCAGGCGCGCCGAGCGGGCCGTGACGGAACCGCTCCGTCACCAGCACAGCGCGACCGAGACTGGTGACGGAGCGGTTCCGTCACCAGCATGGAAGGGGTTAAAGACGCCCGAAGTGCACACCACTATTGCACCACAACAGTTCAGAAGGCCACTGTATATAACCAATACTCTTCCCCCATCCTGCGTCTGCACCTTCCTCTCTCCCAGAGATCTGTCTGGAATTAATTTGGCTCTTACATCCAACGACATCTACCTCAGACAGACTAAGATTAGCATTTGTAATTCACAGCTAACAAATGAGCTTGCAGTTCCTTTGCATAATGTATTCAGCCCAGAATGCACTTGGCGTTGTTTCCAAGAATACCTTCCACCACTGCTCTTACCTCTGGACATTACACCTGGGAAACCAACCCTTGAACATGTAAGCGAAGGTTAGGCAGTGATATAAAAATAGCAGTATTGGGGAGCTACCCACACCCACCCTACTCATCAGAGGTATTTTGTTGTATATATAGTGAGGGCCACAGGAAATCTTGGAGCTCGGCCAGTTCAGGAATATTTGTGTTTTTGCCTTTTAATCTTAAACCCCTTCGATCCTCCTACAGCTAAGACACCCCCCTCACCCCCCCCACACACAAACGTTTCCATAAAATATCACCCACTCCTGAAGTGCTCAAATTGATGGATGGGAAACACACAAGCAGGTGCCAGGTATGGGGTGCGTCTTCCAGATCATTAGCAATTAAGATTTTTGGAATTCTCTTGTGAATTCCAGCCCTGCTGTCCACCTTGCAATCCCTTCCTGCTCACCGCCCCCACCTGTCCCACCCACACTGGCAGGCAAGGCACGACAGCTAATTAATCATTTGTAATCATACAGCAGTGCAAAGAAGTGCACGGGGTAAGCAGCGAGCTAGAGAGGCTGCAGACAAAGAATTCAGCGGACCCACCACTCCCACATTCCCCCTGGATTCAATTCCCCAAGATGGCGACCATTGCACAATCGGAACATCCATTTAAAAACGGTTTAAAGCACTACTCCGGTTGTGAAAGGTGGTACGGTTTATTTCAGTGCAACATTTTGTCACGAAAAGAACTATAATTCGGAAGAGTGGTCTCACAACTCAGAGCTTGAGGCGTAAAGGCGCCATCCTTTGAATAGGTGTGATTTACTCCCGACTTTGGTGTGACTTACTCCTAACAGGCGTGATTCCTTGAATTTCTGGAGGGAGTAACACTCATTAAATCAAAGCTTTCTGATTTCGGCTGCTAGGTGTGTAACACTCATTAAATCAAAGCTTTCTGATTTCGGCTGCTAGTTGTTTTCCTGAGGAGCAAGAGGTATGTGCTTCAGTCTCAGCTTGCCCACGTGAACGTGTGTGATCTTGGCTAGATACATTTATTTACCTGTGCTGCGGTCCCTTTCCCTGCTAAATCTGAGAGCACTTAGAAAAAGTCTTAACAGGAACATGGAGAACTGTACGAAAAACAGATTTTTAGACAAAATGTAAGAACAGAGTAAATCCAAGTCTTTTTATTTAAATGCACTCTCTTTGGAACTTGATTAATAATCTACTTTAGGTCTGAAAAAACGTGTGCGGACATGTTTTCTCACACCTTACACAGACGCCCACGTTGACAACAGCACACAGACATGCAACAATGATTGTATGCACGTGGACACACATACATGTAGCCTGGACTTTAAACATGCAGCGATCTTTTTTTGTACAATGTATCCCCTTCCCAATTTATCCCCCCACCCCACCCCGTCCCTACGCTTGTATACTACCCCTTAATCTTGCAAAGCGCTCTGATACTCTCACGGGTCTGGTTTGCGCTCTATAAAACTATAAAATAAAAAGAAATAAATAATAAATAACATAGGCACACAAAAATACATAAGCCAATATGCAAAAAACTATAATGCAAAGTATGTGTCACGTTCTCTAGCAGTATTATTTTCAACGACTAGAGCTAGAAACATTAAAAAAAATCCAAATAATGTGAAATATGTGGCGAGTACATTTAAGCAGTAAACGATGCAGTTACAAGATCGTATAAATCCATTGGCCCTCACAGTTGTCCATTGTTTCATGAACAATTTATTCATAAAAGTTGTACAAAACCTAAACGTAAACGGTGCTCATTGTTACCTGTACTTTGAAGTCAACAAGTTTTTCAATGTAACTACCCCAAAGTGAACATGTAAAATAAAAAATATGTAACAGGTAACTGGTGAATTTCAGTGGTTTCTTTTGTTTTAAAACTGTAATATTTTTATTATTAAAAGACTAATATGTAACTCCACTTTAACAGTTGGTCTTTTCAGTGATTTTTTAAGGCTTTCTTTAAGTAGGTAAAATCTTACTCCTTACTTACGTAAACTTCCACTTAAACTTTTTTTTCCTAGTAAATTTCCATTTTTTTTTTTTAAGTAATGTAAGATCTTATTATGAAACATCCTAGGCCACCCACTGCCGCGTGATTGTAGGGTTGTCCGCAGTGTCTCTGCCTCAAACCCCACAGGCAGCCAACTGGCCACAGACCACCACAAAACAATTTTGTTAGTTCCCGCATCATGACTCCCCTAGGAGTACGACAGGACCACACGAGGAGCCGCACTGGCCACTGTAGGAATCCCGCGAGGTGGGAACAACTTTTTTTTTTATTGCACCCAGAGAGGGTCACTCTAGGTCCCCTTACCGCCACCCAAGGGGTCAGGGTATCCCGGCACTGCTTCCTAATATAGCATTTCATTTGATTTGTCAATAATTGGGAGACCAAGTCTGAGAGTACTGTAATGGTGACAACAACATTTTTAGGGCTCGCCTGGCATTGCAGCGCGAAGCGCTGTCGCTAGCGAGCCTTATTGTCGTTGTGAAGGCCTCCCCAAGTGGTACAGACCGGTGCACGAGCAGACACCGGTCTGTGAACGCGCGAGCCACAGGGAACGCCAACGTGCACGCTCACGGCGTCACGCTCCTGCCCTCCCACGTCTCTTCCAAGGCGCGCTCCAGGCCGACTTGTTGTAGGTTTGTTTACTTTCCTTTATGGCGCAGAATTCCCTACTGTCAAGAATGGCTGGCAGTTCGGCGTTGCCTGCATCTGCGTCCGCTGCCTGCTGTTGGAAGCCCGAGCCTGTAAGAGCTGCCTGCTGGTGAAAGATGCTGCAGAACATTGCCTGTTGTTTCTAAAACCTGCCTGCTGTTTCTGGGATTTAACTATTGCCGAGCTAAATGCACTGCTGTTGAACTGCGCTTGCTGCCGAGCAGCCTGCCTGCTCTGAATGGTACGGCTGCCCGCTGCTGATGAACAGGGTCTCCTGCTGCTGAGATCCACCTGTTGTGAGCCCGCGGCCGAGCTGCCTGCCTCCTGCTTCGGAGAGACACCCTTCGAAATGCTCATGAGAACTGTCTCTTTGTACCTGTGATAACTGCCTGTTTCTGTCTGTGGACTCTGACTGCCGTGCCTGTGACAGCAGCCTGCTTCTTCCGCTGCCTGCTTGAGCTGTGGCTTCTCGGCGCTGCTCGGCAGCGGGCAGCTCTGGCACCATGTGAGCTTGGGGCTCGAAGCCGCACCATGGTGGTCCTGGGCGGCTGCCCCAGGAGACACCTCTCATAGCGATTCATAGTGCAGCGGGTGCAGTGGCACCAGGCCGAAGGGTGAGAGGGGCTGTCTGCACCCCAGTTTGAACAGTTTACACTACCTAGCAGGGATTGTGGGGGGGGGCAGTCAGAATAGCACACCTCTGCGAGCCCCTGCCGCCCCCCGTCCTGCTCTGCTGGGCTCCGCTGCTGCTCTGCGCCCCGGAGAGCTCCGCGCTGGCAGACTTCTCAGGTAAGACCCTCTGCGTCACAGCCTGTCCTCTCGGCAGGTGCCTTCCTTACCTGTGGTCGTGTCCCGGCGGCAGCAGGCAAGAGCGTGCACAGCATCCCGGAAGTAACAGCCCTAAAGCAATCAAGGAGTACACCCCCCCCACAATCCCTGCTAGGTAGTGTAAACTGTCCAAACTGGGGTGCAGGCAGCCCCTCTCACCCTTCGGCCAGGTGCCACTGCACCTGCTGCACTAGGAATCGCTATAACACTTGAGCAGGCATGGTAGAGTTAACGCCACGCCTTGAATGGAACTACTAGGATGCACCTTACATGCAACGTGGGCACAGCGCAGGCATGACCCTGTGAACTGCACGCCCCGCAGGTGGAACAACAGTTTCTCATCCGGGGGTGCGCAGTCAGAATAGCACACCAGTCTTCTCTGCGCCTCACAGGCATACAGGGCGAGCAACAAAACACACCAGCGGAAGTACAGGCATGGTGACTGCACTTTACAGTCACACCAGGCGAACATTTGGCAGAAAAGTTGCGACAGGTTAGAACGTTCTGAAACAGGTACATTGCTAACACGCCTTCAACCCCTAGTCCATATGTGTGGTCTAAATGTCACCTTGCCCGGTTGCTATATTACACCGCCCGCCCTTTTCACCTCACCACTATTAAAGAGCGCGCGCCCTTAACCCCCCTGCGTGTTTGTGATTTCCTCTCAAGGTTTGGTTTTGCAGTTATTTTCTGTAAGGCGGCACTTGCTTTTCAAGACTATTATGGCTGGGAAGAGCTCGGGAGAAACTTTTAGCAATGTCTTGGAGCCGCCGTAGTGCGTTAGGTGACAACGGTTGGGCTTTCTTTTTCCAGATTTTAATTGTGGCACAAAATGAACCTCGGATGTGCCAACGTCACGGGATGGCAAAAAGACAACCTGGTTTGCAGATTGTGCTGATGTTAAGCATCATGTGCCGGAAGTGCCTGCTGTCTCTCCAGAGGCAGAAGTACTGTAGTATAGCAGAGACGTTTTAATGCATGGGCAAAGGGGGCCATTGCCCAGGGCCCCATTTTCCAAGGGTCACCCTGAGAAGATGAACTTTCTCATCATGTGACCTCTATTTATTCAATTTCTTCATGTAACCCTCTCTCCCTGTCTCTGCCTGTCTTTCTCCCTGTCTCTGTCTGTCTTTATCCCTGAATCTCCCTCCCCAGTGGCATTTGAATAATTTTTGGTTCCCACACACAACAAGTTTCTCAACGTTTATTGTATAATTCAGTACTTCAACCTTGCTTGAGTTGAAAGGAAATTGGTAATCATTTCAAAGTTATTCTAACAAGCATTTGCAATGCAATAGGTCTCGCAGTTGTGAGAGTTTGAGCTATTGGCCTTGTAAATGGCAACGCCTTTTATTTACGTGTTGGTTTTTAAAACATACATGAAAGGCATTGTCATTTACAATGCCAATAGCTTAAACTCTTGCAAATGCGAGACCTATTGCATTGCAAATGCTTGTTCTTTATGTTATGGCTGTCAATCATATTGTTTAGTCTGGCGAGTGTCCCATGGGCCCTGCCAATCAGCAAGCTTTTTTGTTGTTTTTTCCTGTGGTTGACCGGCTAGAGTCTTGTGGCAGTAGATATGGCTATTTTTAAAAAAAAAACGTAATTTCTCTAAAATGGCTTAAATTTATACCTAATCACAAAAAGCACACTTTCTGGATAAATATTTAGCCCTCTGCCAAATTTATTGTAATTCTAGTTAGTCCTTGTTTCTGTATTGTTGCCTAATTTGTCTTATGGATGTTGCATTGGGAAAAAGCTGTTTATGGTCCTACCCTTTTCCTGGGCCCCACTCGACGGGTCACAGCAACATTTTCCAGGCAGAAGCTATGGTGCATTAACTTTTTGGGGAACGTTTTGTGAACATTCATAAAACCACACCACATTTATCATTACTTCCACTCTGTAATATACATATCCACACCAATATATACACACACACTCTTATATGTACATATATAAATATATGTACATAGGTATATAATAAATATAAAGAAAACAGTTAAAAAAAGAAAATGATGGCAAAGAAGTGGTTGAGACTCTTGCTTATAACCCCAAGTGAAGTACCTTCTTTCTACTTTCTTTTTGTAGATCATTTTTTTCTTGCTTGGTGAGGCTCCTCTTGATTCTATCCACAGACACAGCTAACAGAGTGTTACCTTGAATTGTCTGCTTTTCGGCTTTACTCCTCGAGATCAGCCATACTTACTCTGACTCAACAATCTCACCAAGAGCGGTTAAACTCCTTGTCAAAGATCATGAACAAGCATAGCGTAACAGGGGCAAATCTTCAAGAGATGGAAATTAGGTCATAATAGAAGAAGAAATAATCAAGACTTAATCTTTAAGCCTGACTACCCGCTCTTGATCATATTGTGAATCCCAGTCGGATCACCGTGCTTTTCTGTTCCTCAGTTCTGTTACCTGAAGAAGGGAAAATGATCAGAAAATAGTTAATTTCCTCTAATAAGTGGTATATAAACTGAACATTTACACTTGCATCAATATCAAATTTGGCTTTAATAATTTGATCCCTTGTATTAACCAGGAATAAAAGTAAAAACACCCCCAAAAGGATAGTGGAAAATCAATTTTAATGGCGGCTAAATATTCAGCTTACAAAACTATAAACATAACATTATGAAATACAGTGTTGTCTTGTTTAAATTCCACATTTCCTAGTTGCAATTGTATCCAACTCAAACGCATCAATTTTCACAGTCCTCAATTCCAATTTTTTAAATGCCAAATGAGTTCCACTATAAAAAGATGACCTAATATTTTTCACAAATTCAGACATAAAGTTATAGCTATTTGTTCTAGTGATAAATCGAAAAAAACAGGTAAGCATAACATCATAATGTATGAAGTTTATAAACTGCTTTGTAAATAATCTAGGGCAACTTCAAAATAATGAAAATATCAGAATATGTCAAATAAAAATAGTGACACAGTGTTTAGAAAAATACAAAACAATTGATTCAAAATTCAGAAAATCTATTTTAGATATAAAAACATGATAGATCAAGTCTTACAGAGACCATGATTTGTACAACATCCTAGCTACAAACATCCATCACACATTCACACTACATTCTATTGTTCATATCAATATATATAGTCTGTTTGGTAATAATACGAATCACGGATAAGTCAAAGTTGATATAACAAAACAGCTAATTGAACACATGATTATTAGGGTGGTTTCCAGATTATCTCTACGTGCGTTTCGGCAGAACACTGCCTTCCTCAGGAGTTCAACCACCGAATGTTGTGCTCAAAATGGTAAGTATTGCAACAGATGAGGATGTAGGATAGAGAATGAGAAAAATTCCAGGTTCAAACCCAATATTATTTTGGATGAAGAATGCCTCAAAATGAGATGGAGCCAGAAAGCCACAGGTAATGTATTTAGTTCTTACAAGAGAAAGGAATACATATTGCAAACTTAATATACTGACAGTAAAGAGGTAGAAGATCTTCTATTATAGTATCTTAACCTTCAGACTGGTACATGATGAACCTGGCAGGGTGGACGAGCTGCCAATCCACTAGCTCTTGCAGCATGTGCTGTGTGCGTTCACGCTATGAAAGGTGCAGACAGCTCTTTCACTGACGCCGGTCACATAGACTGAAGCGCCAAGGTATAAAAATACTGTACAGGTGCACGTCTGACAAAAACTAAGAAAATAGTACAGAATCATTGTCATAAAAATATTTATTGTATTAATCTAGAACACTACTTAATGGACAATTTCCAAGACTCTATTATAAAGTATTTCCTACTGTGGCTACACATACTTCCGTTTTAAGTAAGCCAATGTAAATTTATTTGGAGCTGTTGCACTGTACAGGGATGCTGTCCTTCCTTATTGCATCTGTAGGGTGTTTTTTTTGCCAATGTGTTACTGTGACAATCTGGCAAGTGGTTATTGTTTATATCACTTTCTAGCAACTTTACATATTAAATCTTCACCAGTGGGCAGTTCTGGTAGGGTTAGTCTTGAACATTCAAATGTGCACATCTGTAAAAACTGATGGCAGATAAAGATATCCAGGCCCAGCTAGGACACTCATATCTCAAACAGCTGAAACACTATAGACAGAAGTTTTTCCCAGCTCGGCTTATTGTACCACTCATTATTATTATTATTATTATTATTATTTTTATTACTCAATATGTCTCTATTACAAGCCTATTTGAATGATGGTAATTTTGATGGAAATTATCCTACTAGAGGAATGTTAAATGCTCTTGTATAATTGTATAATTACAGACTCCCTCCTCCAAACCTTCTTTCATTGAGCTTTGCTCAAGGCATGGCTACTGAAATATACGCAGCTCTTCTACGTTATTTAAACTCGTACTTGTCTTCTATCAAGTGTCGTTCTCCTCGCCTTCAGGCTAGTGCATCTCTGTTTATAAGATTTCTCAAACTGGGTGTGTCCCTTCTTGGTAGTGCTAATCTTGTCATTCTGTACATGAAGATATGGCCTATAAAACATGCCCCAACACTTGTGATTTTGCTTTCATACTTATCCCAGTGCTTTCATATTTGTCCTAGGCCTCTATAGGATAGCGTTAGCATTACATGGTGCTACATTCTGACCTCTGGAAGAGCTAAAGAACTAGTAAGAAGAATGGTTCCTGCGAGAACATCATAGAAAACTGACACCCCTTAATCAGCCTTATTTTTAATTATATAAAGGCACCTGATATGGGGGAATTGGCTTAAATCAAGTGTATTAAAAATATTGCTGTTGTAGTGCTGTGTGCTTAAGGTAACTAAAAGCACTTTAAAGCTGTACAGGAATTCAAAGAACACATACTGGTATCATGAGGGTGGAGGCAGGTTTGCGGTTTGTATTCAGAATTATGTTTTCCTACAAGTTATTATATCACACAATGTTTGTGGCCTAATGGGATTGGATTGCTTTAGTTCGATCTACCGTAATCTCCAGAGCGAAAATGGTCACAATAGGACAAATCACAGTTTTTAACTTCTAGAGTAATATTTTAAAATATTTTATTTTTATTTGTTTATTGATTTAACCTTCTATTGGGCAATATAGTGACTGAATAAGATGATGTCACTATTTTCACCTGTAATCTGTACCCAGCACCACTTTCAGACCAGTGGTGGTAGTGTTCTGCTGTGTTTTTAGTATGAATCCACAAGATCATTTTCTTCACAGTACAAATGGCGGGTCTACCAAGTATGGGTGGTGCCATCATATAGTATTGGTTGTCTACCCATTGGTAAATTGCCGTATGAAATTTGCAGTTTCCTTTTACCATTATAAATATTTACTTTAAACCCCAACCACCACAAATTCTGTTGTCTACAAAGTCAGGACTGGTTGAATGTGGCACACATGAAACCAGTTCTTTCACAGGCTGGATCTTGAATCTTTTATATTTCTAAAAAAGGAAGGAATGGAAGATAATCTTCAAAATCTGTGCAGTAATTTTAGATTTTCTGCAAAAACAAGGGTAACTTTTTTATGGGGTGGCCTACATCAGTGGGTAAATGTGGAATGAATCCATGGCAGATTCCCCTGGCTGAACACTAATGTATATGATTTCAGCTTAGATGAATTGATGCAAATGCATCTTATAGACATATCCTGATCTTCTGATGTGGCTCCTGTCCTCATTGACCTAGGCTGGCCACTCAGAGCCTACATAGTAGCTTATATGTTGGCCATGAAACAAAGAGGCCCAAGCTTCAATCTTGGCTTGTACACTTGACCCCATTGTGTAATTTAAAATGAATCAGAATGTCGCTTTGGGAATCAGATCCTTGATTTGCAAACATTTTAGAGTATTCGGAGACAGGTTGAAGACCAAATTAAACCACTGTAATTGTGTTACCTGAATATTATTATTTTCAGCCTCATAGGTATTTTCAGAAGCATCACCCATCAAAAATTATTGAATTTTTTTTCCAGAATTGTTACTGGGATCATTGTTGCCAAGAAGTGTGAATTGTCACATTGTTGTAGTACATGCATTATTGTTTTTTTAGCGGGTGATGAGTATTGAAACTAAGGAATTCTTCTAATTTTCACTTATGCCGTAGAGTCCTTTCCTTTTAGACGTGATTATCAGCTGAGAGAGGGACAGCATTCTTAATTGGGCGTGTGGCTCAGTGAAATGCCGTAGGGTGAACAGTTTTTTTAGGTGGGTTGCTGGGTGAGTAGATTGTCAGATTTGATCTTGTATGTAGGTGGGTGAGGTGTACATGGGCGGGGAGGCCTGTGGGTGAGTGAGAGAGTGGACGGTGAGTAGGGGAATTCGGGTGAGGATTTATTAGGTAATGTGAGTGAGCAATTGGTGTGGAGCGAATTGGTTGATGTTTGGGTGTATGAGCACTCACCAATCGCTCTCACCACCAACACCACCACCACCACCACCAACACCATCTCCATTACTCCTCTGGACCCGACCTTATCTACCCTCCAACAACTCAAAGAGGATCTCCTACAAGTCAAAAAGGATGTCCACGACATCAAAGACCTCCTCCTCTCACGGCCCAGCCTACCTCCCACCATCCCACTACCCTACAAACGATGCACCCCCCCCTACATACACTCGCCTCAAACGATCCCCGAGATGGCCGACTATCCCCGTTCGCAATAACTCCCACCGCCCCCGCCGTGTCCTCAACTCACTGTCTGACCGCGACCTTTGCTCTCTCCTACACTCCTATGGCCCAGGTCCTGTAAAACACATATCCAACACACACATCCCCATACCCACAACTCACTCAAACCCTCTGAGGCTCCCAACCCATAGCAACAGAGTTTCCGTCCCTAGCAACCTCAGAAAAATCCCCCTCTCTCTAGAAGGTTCGACCACCCTTCTCACCCCCAAACTCAAATGCATCCTACTCAACTGCAGATCGGCCCAAAGACACTCCTCCGACATCGCTGATCTCGTCTCAGCAATGGAACTGGACCTAGCCATTCTGACGGAAACGTGGCTTACTGAAGCCTCTACCCCGATAATGGACATATTAGTCCCCCCCAATTATCACATCATTAGACTGGATAGGCCTGTCAAGACGGGCGGGGGAATTGCATGCATCTTTAGGAGCAACCTCTCCGTCACTAAAGCTGCCTCCCCCTCCCTCACCTCCTGTGAACTCCTCTGCCTCGATATCACCAGCGAGGGCAAACAAGTTTGTGCTTTACATCTCATCTATCACCCGCCTGGCGACAACCTCATATTCACCCAACAACTCATGGACACGATCACCTCCAATGCCGGTCGGCAGATCACCCAAATCTACCTGGGTGACTTCAACCTCCACTGGAATGATCAGAAAGACACAGAGGTGAACAGTCTCAAAACTCTCCTTAATGCGCTTGACCTCACCCAAATAGTTGATAGACCAACACACGACAAAGGCGCAATACTCGATCTCATCATCGCCAAGGAGGACTCCACCAAACTGGAGGCGATCGAACCTTGTGACTGGTCAGATCACCACATTATCACCTTCTCTATTAACGAAAAAGTTAAACCTAACCCGGTTCAGCCCACCAAATCCAAAATCTGGAAAAGGGACATGAAGAGTCTTAACCCCACTACGCTCCCTCCCCACCTCGACAATCTCCTCCTCCCCCCTCCAGGTGTCTCGGATGCCCAAGCACTGACCGACCACTACCTTGACTCTATGAAACTGATAGTCAATGAAGTCGCTCCACTGCAACTGAAGAGAGTCTCCAACAAAAGTTCTAACCCCTGGTACGATGGCAGACTCAATGACGACAAGCGCACTATGCGAATGGCAGAGCGTACCTGGAGATCTGACCCCTCATCACTGCATCTAAAGACGCTTAAAAAAAAGAGAAATGACTATTTCAGGAAAATAAAGCGCACAAAGTCTGACTTCTTTAGCCGTCTACTGGACCAAGCAAAAAACAGGCCAAGGAAACTGTTCGAACTAATCAAGACTCAAACAAAGGCACAACCCTTACAATCAAACAAAGCAACAAGCGACACCCCACACTGTGAAGCCTTCTCTGCTTTCTTTAAGCAAAAGACCGACAACATAAGAAATGACCTCGTCATGGACCTAAGCCGATTCCCCAATCACACCAGAATGTCCAACATTCAACCTAAAAACAATGCATCATGGCTGCACTTCGACAGCTACACGGAAGAAGATATATACAAACTACTCTGCACCTTGAAGCCCTCTAATCACCTCACAGACCCTCTACCTGCTAATGCGTTAAAAGACTTCACCCCCTTGCTCCTCCCTCTTTGGACCAAAATCATCAACAGCTCCCTTCAACAAGGTCTCATCCCAGACTCCCTCAAGGTGGGGCAAGTCACGCCTATACTCAAGAAACCCACAGCCGATCCGTCTGACCTGAACAACTACCGGCCCATCACCAATATCCCCACCCTGGCCAAACTGCTGGAGAAATGTGTCCAAATCCAACTAACAAAACACATTGACCAATTTGACCTTCTCAACACTCACCAATCAGGCTTCCGAGCGAAACATAGCACGGAAACAGCTATGACACACATAATTGATGACGCCCTCCAAATCCTTGACCGCAATGATTCCTGTCTCCTCATCCTTCTTGACCTATCGTCAGCTTTTGACACGGTCAAACATGAGAACTTATTGGAGCTGCTAAGCACTAGAATGGGTCTCTCGGGAACTGTTCTCAAATGGTTTGCTTCTTTCCTTCATAACCGGTCGCAGAAGTTCAAGATCGACAATGTGCTATCTAAACCAGTGCCTGCAGACCTAGGTGTCCCACAAGGATCCTGCCTCTCCCCCACACTGTTCAACCTCATCATGGAACCACTCGCCACCTTGCTGCAAGCATCCAATGTTCAATTCCATATGTACGCCGATGACACACAACTCTACCTAAAGCTACAATCCCCGGAAGATATCAAACTACTGAATTCCACACTTAGCAACACTCAATCCTGGCTGGCCGTTAATCACCTCAAACTAAATGCGCTGAAAACTGAGTTCCTACTCATCTCACCCCCGGCGAAAACTTCCACCACCCAAACGTGGCTCAATAACCTAACAGCACTCAATGTCCAACCTACTATCGTGGACTCAGCAAAATCCCTAGGCATCACAGTTGACGCCAAGCTCAACATGCAACAGCACATTAGCATAGCCACAAAAGGGGCTAATTTCCATATCAACACACTGAGGAAACTCAAACCCTTCCTCCCTGCCAAAGACTTCCAAACTGCTGTACAAGCTTTAGTCATCCCTCGCATAGACTACGGAATTGTGGCCCTCAGCGGACTCCCGCTATCCACAACAGCACCCCTAAGAGCCTCCCTGAACGCTGCTGCGAGACTCATTACTGGCTCGAGAAAACATTCGCATATTTCCCCAGACCTAAAATCTCTAAAATGGCTGCCTTTTGAAGCCAGAATTCAACTAAAAAATGCAATAATGACACACTCGGCGGTGCACCACAAAGCACCCAACTACCTCGCGCAAAAGTTGTCTATATCAGGAGGGTCGAGATCCAATCGTAGTACAAAAAACCTACTTTTGAAGCCTAGTAGATTCCGGAAAGAAAAAACATACAAGCGCTCCTTCTCAGGAATGGCACCCAGGATCTGGAATGCGCTCCCTCCGGAAACGAGGCTTATCTCCTCCACGGCACTCTTCAAGAAAGAGGTGAAGAGAATCCTTCTGGCCAAGATCTCCTGAACATTACAGAGACTGGAACTGAGTCTCCGCATCGCGCTGTATCTCTGATCACCCTGCCCTTTGGCACTATCCTACTACCTAGAGGGGCACTACTACGCTACTCTCGTCCTATCGACCAATATATGCTACTCTTTGTTGGATTTATATGACTTGTTTACCTGACTGTATTTTGATAGGTTTTGATATGTTTCTGTACATTATTGTTATCTATGTTTACTCTATGTTTATTGACCACTATATTGCTCCCATTATTATGTTCAGTCCTGTTGCCCTTGCCCCTGTCTCTGTGAAGCGCTCTGATATCTGTAAGGATCTTGTTCGCGCTATATAAAACTTTGAATAAATAAATAAATAAATAAGGAGCAGACAGATGAGTTTGTGAGTCAGTGAGGAGGTATTTCATAAACAGGTCGGGTAGGGCAGCGACTGAATGGACAGGCGAGTGGATGAGCTGGTGGGTGAGTGAGCTGGTTGGTGACTGAGTGAATTGGTAGAGCATGAGTGATTGAGCAGGTGAATGAGTGCAGATGTGTAGGCTAGAGAGTGCCACAGGTTGCCCTTCATGACCTCCAAATGACCTGCCTATTGGCGCTTCACTCAATCCTCTTGAGAAGACTTTCTGTGCAAATCTGCTCATCAGCACTATACCTCGCTCTGACTGCGGCACAGACGTAATAGGTGCTGACCTCTGCCCTTTGTCACCTCTGGACACGTCAGGAAAGAATCAACATGAGGGTACTCCATGTTAAGCCCACTCCTTTCCCAAAGGACGGGGAGGTTATCAAATGCTGAGCATGAGGGTCCCGCGGGACACGTGATGCATTAGGCCTAGTCACGCGCTCTGGTACGCCGCTACGCTTTGCATACGCATGGTGCCCAAGCTCATCGAGCGGCGCGCGTCAACCGCCCATCTGCGGATGACAGGCCAGGAGAATGCTGCTGAATTAAACACAGGGAGCACTGTAAATATTAATTAAGAAGCCCCCGCGAACATCATCAACGCCAACCCTCCCCGCTTATCGGTCTCCGCAGGAAGGAGCCAGATGGGCTGTGGACCAGCCTCTCCCCGGATCCAGGAGCAAGCAGTAGGCCTGGGCCTAATGAATTCCACCCTGGCTCCTCACAGGACGTTTTTACATAAAATCAATGGCAGGAAACAAGGCTTAAATATTTCATCAGGCGATCCATCTTCCGAGGTATGTAAATCTGAATGCCGTAGCTCGCACAGAGGAGGTGTGGGCTGGGGGAGCTGGGGGTGTGAAGGTCCCGGGCCAGCCATGGCGCTTCCAGCCAACTCTACTCAAGTTCTAACGGGGATGAGAAGCAGTAGAAACAGCTACAGCCCAGGAAAGCCTCGTGCAGGGCAACACCAACCAGCAAAAACATTGTCATTGTCACTCAGACAGAAAATATTTTCCAACAAAATTTCCATGAAAAAGTACAAATTGAAAACATCATAGTTAGAAGAATTTAGTGAATTTATTCTGTACAATTTGCATTTTTATGCAGCTTTTAGGACAGACTGTTAATAAAAATTCAGATTCTTTCCCCCAAAAAATGTCTGTGTTGATTGAAGCGACCCATCGAGGCTTGTATCCTCCAGATATTCTCAGTATGACGTCACAATAACCTCATCATACCGTCGTGAACACAAGATTGTCCCCTTAAGGTGGCCCCCGTGCACCTGCTCGGTGTGTCCCCCTTTCCTGAGGCTTGTGCAAGCACATCTTTTAGGGTTGTGTCGTCATATCCTGTGCACTGTGTGTCTGTACACACTGGACTGTGTAACCTCAAACCCGGATTATGCTCCCATTCTATAATGCTATGTTCGCAAGCTCTTTAAATTAGGTCTTCATTTATGTTTCTAATTTCACCCTCATTGGATTGAACTTGTATAGTGCTTCCGCTAAAGATTTAAATAGCAAAACTGAAATACTACAAAAAAGTGGTAATGCACACGAAAAAACACAGCACGATACATCTTGAGGAGAAGATGCAGGTGGTCAGTATAGCTGCTGGATCGTGGCATTTTACTTGGGATTACCTCACCTGTCTCTGGCCCTGATTACGAGTTGGTCGGTATATTCTGACCCGTGCCCAGGGCTCGAGTCGGGGTACCACGCGGGTGTCCCCCCACTTATTTTACCGGGAGCTCGATAACTGGAGCAAATGGAGCCACTACACATTCACTCTTTGGCCTCTCTGGGGCTAGATCGGAGCTCATTCAGAACGCTGCTCACGCGCTGGCTTCTCTGATGCAATCGCATCTAAGGGGTGAGCGAGGGGAGGCAATGAGTCTGATGGTGCAAGCCACCTTTCGTGACATCACTTCCTGTCGTGACATCAGCGTCCCCCCACTTCTTTTTTTAGGACTTGTGCCCTGCCCGTGCCTAAACCCCTGTTTAAACATTAGTCGGAATTATGAGTTGTTAGGTACTTAACACATCCGACCATTATAAGAAGCGTTTAATACCTCAACCTTCGCTACATTTCGACAGGTCAAACCTGCCGAAATTTAACAGGTCAAAGCATGAGGTATTTACCGTATCATGCAGTTTTGGTGCGTTGAACACCAAAATTCGCATGTTATTCTCCACCAACTCTTAATAGGTGTTATCTGTCGCACCCGATAAATAACATAGCACGTGTTATCATTATTTATCAGGTGCGATAAACAACATTTATACTTGTAATCAGGCCCTCTGAGTTTTGGGTCACCATGCCCCCAGGAGTGCCACAGTGCACCTGTGGGATTGCCCTTTTTACCTTAACCCCTTCACTGCGGCGGCTATTCCGCCGCAGTGCTAAGGGGGCGGGGCGGCCGCGCGGCGGGCGCATGCTGGTGACAGAACCGCTCCGTCACCAGCCGCGGTTGCGCTGTGCTCATGACGGAGCGGTTCTATCACGGCCCCGCCCGCTCAATGGAACGCTCAGCGCAGGCGCGGAATCCGCGCCACGCAGGCGTGCCGAGTGGGCCGTGACGGAACCGCTCCGTCATCAGCACAGCGCGACCGCAGCTGATGACGGAGTGGTTCCGTCACCAGCAGGGGAGGGGTTAAGGTTGCATCCCTTTTGGTGTGCATGAGTGTACAGTGGGGATTGGGTTCTACTTTAACCTTCATAATTCTAAATTCATTTATTGTTGGTTCTTTGCCATCCGTCCTCCTTGCTACTACATCTATCAAACTTAGTTCCAGTATCATCGGGTTTGTGTCTTCGACCATCTTGGGGATTGGCGCTATGAAACATTAAATTACTATATCCTCAGATTGGGGTCGCTGTGATACCTTTGCGAGTGAGCTATCCATCTCTAGGTTAAAATATCCTCAGACTGATCATGTACCCTACTAGCGATTGAGTGGCCTAAATTGAAGTTATAGTCTGCTTGGATTGGTGGTGTTGTATACTCCTTGGAATGGGGCTAACAACACCAAGGGCTGAACCTTCCTTGTTTACTAACCATCACAGAAATTTGGTCCCTGTCTCTTGCTTTAGACCTGCCTAATGTGCAAAGGTATTCATTTTTGCGTGTGGTCGCAGGTGGTGGCTGTCAGCTCTCAATTTTTTTGATACTGGGGCTTATTTTTCATCATAGGAGCAAGAAAGGCATAAAAGGGAGAAAGAAGGAGGAAGGGAAAGTTAAGAAAATAGTGGCAAAGGGAGAAAGTATGAACTATCACGGGCGAAAAAGAGATAGGAAATGTCAGGTTTAGGAAGACAGAGGCATACGCTCTATTTCTATTGGAATTTTTTGTTTTGTGTTACGCATAGTATGCCAGAAAGTGAACAGCGCCTTAGGCGTCACAATAACATCAATCAGAAATGTAAAAGAATAATAAAAAAGCTAAAAACCAAAGCCACATACAAAAGATCACAACATTTAACACAAAAGAGCCAACAGTTTGCTAGCATCTAGCATGGCACAGCACAGCCTAGGGAATCAAGATTTGGTAGCCATGGACTCAGCAGCCCCGCAGATGGCTCCTCAGGAACACTTTCACACAAGCACTTATTCAAAATGGAGCCCTGAATTGTAGTCGGGTCCCTGCCCACTCCGGTGGGGTGTGTGCCACCCACCTGCGACCCATGCTCAGTCTCATCAAATGCAGATGTAGATCAACAGCCATTTTATCAGATGTCACTGACCACATTTATAAGAGGGGTCTGTTCAAGATAGTTTGTGCAAAACTGAAACACATTTCCCTCCTTGTAATGACTTATCCCATCATGACTCTCTTTTCAAGCTGATCTAGGGTTAAGAGTAGGATGCAGACATCCGGGTATGACCTGCAAATCGCAGGATAGTTGAGAACCGAGATCTAGAAAGGCAGTCAATAAGGAAATGTTTTATTTAATTAATTTTCGTGGGTGCTCTTTATTAATTGCTAATATTTTCAGTATTATTGCACATTACAGGGGGGCAATTTCCTAAATAAACTAATATGACTCAGCCCTCAATGTTATCCACGCATACGCATTCATAGAGAGTAATCAAGTTGAATAGCCGCGTCATTGCACATCAGGTTGGGATTTGCACAGTTGCAATACATTTTAAATATTACTTTTACAGATATTTATACTTCTAGGCACAGGGACCGTAAGAGATTTTTTCAGAATCACGTAATTTACAGTCAAGTGGCAAAGCTGGGATTGGGACCCATCCCCCCCAGCCACTAAGCCAGCAGTTTAGTGTGCACCTCACACCTACTCTTATGTTTTCAGAAGCCAATGAAAGGAGAAGCAATCAACGTTCTACTGATTTGAACTATTGACTAGAGTTCCCAACCAAGCACGCTATTTGGGAAGACCTGGAAATTGTCTGCCAGGCCCTTTTAAGAACTGGGGGAAGGCACCACCTCCAACTATATCTAATCCTGTCTCCCTCCCTCGGGCACTCTCCTGCAGCGGCATCTAGGGGTAATATTCCTTACCGTAGAAACTGGGCTAGGCCAGACTATGGCCAGGTGGTGTCAGGCACCAGCTTGGCAATTGCACCACCGCGTTGTTGTATCTGGTTTGCCAGGAAGTCCTTAACGTTACCTTGCGGAGATTTAAGTTAGTGGCCATTAATATGGGACCAGCTGTACCCCATCTATGCTCTAAACTGGGATATCCTTTGGACCATCCCTCACACACACACACACACTCTGTGGTACATGCACGCAAGTGCAAGAAGCAATCCTAGGGATTGCCAGAGTGGGAAGCCTCGGCACTCCTTAAAAAGTATTCTCTGGAGTTGGGAAGCCCTCCTTCCATCGCAGAAGTACCACAAGGATTCCCTCTCTGGGTCTACGCACATTTGAAGACCAAAGAGACAATCCTCTGGGATTCTTCTTTTGGTGTGGGATGCTCTCACGCCTCCTGGGAGGTTAGGATAGAGATTAACCCCTTGCATGCTGGTGACGAACCCCAGCCGTCACGCTCCGTGGTGCTCGTGTGCTGATGACGGCTGGGGTTCGTCACGGCCCCGCCCTGTTCGTTTGTTTACCGCACAGCGGCGGAAACGGGCCAGCAGCGAAGGGGTTAACAATATATTCAAGATTACAAACATGACTGCACAAGTTTCACCCCTTTATGGGACTTAAAGAGTCCTCTGATCTCCCCTGGTATCCTGTCAGAATCCCACCCGCGTCAGCTCTGGGGTGAATTGGCGGGGCTCACAGACACACAGGAATATGAGCTATTGGAGCCCCAGCATGGTTGAATTGAGAGTCGCGAGCCTCTACCGGATTCAAACCTGGTGGTTCAGTGGTCGACTGCCTCTGCTCCTGCCCTCTATTGGCAGTCCAGAGATGGGTAGACAGATTTTAGTGGAAGGAGGCTAGCATCCTACTCTGGCAATCCATACCTAAATATACCCTGATCCTCTTTTATAAGAAACACCTAATCCATTCGACAACCCATATGTAGTTTTCTTAAGTGCAAAACACGCCATCTATATAGTTGAACATCTTCCGTTTGACCTGATGTTAGGGCTTAGTCATTATAACTGCAAATAAATAACTCTCCACTGCACTTCAATTCAATATAGTGCAAGTTATTATTAGATCTTGTCTGAGGCAGCTTTCGTTTTTTCTCTAGCCTCATGCAATAAAAGATATAAATAAAAAATACTAACAAATATACATATAAAGAAGGGCTCTGGGTCAACACTCGTTACCTATTGGCCTGTCAATATAACATTCACATCTCGCTTCAGCTCACCACAGCATACAGCAAGAGGCAGTGGGCTAGCCCGCTTCAATTATTGGCTCTCTTGCACTATGAAAGAGGGCATTTGCCTGATTGTTGGTAATAGTTATGTGTTGAAACTGTTCCTTCAGATTACAGTAATTTAAAGCCAGTAGTACCTTTTCTATATGCCAATAAATATATTTTTCATTATGCTAGAAAGCACCTTAATAATGCAATAACAATTATAAGTGATGATTCTGTTTTTAATTTAAAATTTGTATTGCAAGCATATTGCCACCATATTTAGCCTGCATGTTTTCTTATTTTTGTGGCATATGTCTGCAAATAAAAATAAAAATAAAACAATAACATCACAGCAGCTTCCCAAGGCCCGGCCTATTGACTTTAACTGTGCTTGTTTTTATACTTGAATCCATTGTTTATCCAGCCCCAAGTGCTCCTCACATCGAAGACCCAAACTTCATTGCATTTAGACTGCTTATTTTGTTTTTGTAAGTCAAGATTCAAAAGTTGATGCCTTACAATTGTGGGGGTGGGTGGGTTGGTTCTATTGTCTCCAAGCTGAGTACATTTAATAACATATGCATTGGTGTTGGGACACCCTATTGCTACATCAGCGTGTAGCAAGAGAACAGAAACTTCTCATCATCTGGCGTCCACTTCTCAGTTTCCAGCACTGTGGGCATCACGTTTGAGCTGAGGCGGGCTAGTTCTTGCAGCTGGTACAGTGCACATTGACCATTATGGCTAGCAATGGATGGGCAGGTGAAACTGATTGAGCCCACCATGTTGGGTAGAGCATATATGGGACATGGTGCAGCTAGACATTGGTAGAAGGATGCCTCAGTGAGTTACATGCTCGCCGCTGACACAGGAGGCAACAGGCCACCAATAGGAACTCAGCAAAGATGTCAGTTTTTTGTGTGCTTTTTATTGCTGCTCCTTGAGCAGTGGCGGCTGGTCCATTGGGGGCGTTAGGGCGTTGCCCCCCCGCCCGCACCCGCAGCTCCCTCGGCGTACTCTGAACTGAAGTAAACTCTCAGTTTACTTAAGTTCAAAACACCGAGGGACAAATGCCTGTCAGTCAGCATGACACAGGACGGCCCACCCCCTTCAGAGTCTGAAGGGGGTGGGCGGTCCTGTGTCATGTTGACTGACAGGCATAAGGCATTGTCTGGTGCAGGCAGCAGCATATGCGCACGAGTGGGGACGGAGGCACATTTTTCAGCCTTGCCCACGCATGCGCACTTGTGCCTGTGCATGCCCATTTGAAGAGCGAAACCTCGCTCTCCTAATGGGCAGGCGGGCAGAAAGTAACCATGCCCTGTGTCGATCAGGATTGGCTGAGGACGGAGGGCGGGGGTAACGGTTTCCATGAAGGCGCCAAGGTCGGAGGTCCCAGGATGCGGAGCTGACGGTCGGCGGTCAGGTAAATTAAAATTACCCTTTTTAATTCTCTGCTGTGAAGAAATGCAGCCGGCTTTTCGAAACAACCCAGAGCTACGTAACATAAGTGAGGTAGCAAGGCAGTCGACAGGCCCAGGTGGTTAAGGGGTGCGTGCGTTCAGTCAGTATTATTGCCCCCATAGTGTGAACAACAGTTTACCACTTTGAGTAACTGACCGATTTGGAAACCAGCAGCGGCGTTGGGGAAAATATTTAAATCAGCCCTGGATCTTTCCTTTCCTCGAACGACCTACCTTTCTCTTTCCATCAATCCATTCTCCTTCAGTGGGAGCGTGCAGTTTTTGGAGGGTTCTGGTATCTCTGCCAGGAGCATCCGACATACGGCTTCGGTCCCAGGGCCAGGGTCGAACTATTCTGATGGCTGGGCAGAGACTGGTGCACTTTGTGACGGCGGAGGGTGAAGCTAAGCTACTACCAGCAGCGGTGAGCCATGGACGGTAGTACAGACAAACTGAGACCTGTTTGTATTTTGCAGACAATGTTTTTCCTGAAACCATTACTTTGTTTTTTCTGCTCCTGCTGATTGTGTAGCGGCATGAGGCAGTTAATTTTGATTTGTGGTGTGCGCTGCATACCACTCCAGTCTACAAAAGGTCAACTTCTCCACAAAATCACATCGTTTTCCCCTGAATGGAAACGATAAATGAGAGGTCAGTGGTTTGGGAGGGAAGGTTGACGAATGTGGGATATTGAGGAAAGCCGTTCAGCCCTACGGTGAAACGAAATTCTCATGGTCTGTTGTGGGGGTGGGGAATTTTTATATTGGGTATGTTGAATTTAGGAATGGCCAAAATAGGTTTTATAATTTTCACAAATGCGTAAATCTGGGTTCAGCGAATACAGACAAAACTGAACTGAATCAATGTGTTTCTGTGAAAATGGTGTTGTTTTGCCTCCATTCTATTTTTCACAAATTGTTTTGTTTTCAAGAACGATTCGTTTCTACACAAATCAATTCATTTGTGACATAATTTGATGAATGTGTGTGAGCTTGTTTTCTTATTTGATGTATTTTCATGGAAACGTTTCTATGCAAATTAATAGTAAGCATGTTGCCTTACGATAAGGAGACATATCCGCATTGATTAATAACATTGGTAATTATTTTATAAAATGTAAACAATGCACCTACTCGTCTATCTCACATCATTGGAGCCTTTGGCCAGTAGGCGACTGCCAAGCTCTGCACCTCGTGCATGTACCCACTAAGTTATCTTATGGGGCATTTCTTGTGGTATGCAGGATAACCGCAGTCATCAGCAGTAAGTGCAATCACCCAGAGGGCTATCTTAATCGAGCTAAGATCTCCTCCCTGCGGGTTTTGTGTATTTCTATGCAGTTAGTATAGCAGAGATGTCTTTATGGGGTGCAGGCCGGACTGAGTGGAGGCCCGTTTTGTAGCAGCACAGTAACTTTAAAAGCATCAACTGCAGAGTCCCTCTACATCCAGTAGTTTCAAGATAACTCTAATGAGTAATGTTTTTCCTGGAGAAAGATCACAGTTTTGACTCATTGAAGGTAGCTGCACAGAGGGTTCATATGCCTGCTGGAAATAACATGTACTATACAGATTACAGAACAGCAGTTGATGTGCATAGCTTAGTGGGTTACTGCTTTTGTCACAGAGGTCCTTCTGTTACTGTGCAGTTCATACATTACAAGTGTATCTAACACAGTAGCTGCATGCAAGTTACCTGGTACAGGTTAGAACGTTATGTTTTTTTCTAAGTCTTTCATTATCCTAATGTTGCTAAAAAAGGGTTTGTTTGGATATAAATAAATTCTTATTAGCAAAGCTAACACTAACCACTGTGTTACGTCTGAATCCTGAGTTTGTGTTTCTCCATATCACCAAGCGCTCTTAAAAATGCCTACTAATATAGATGACCTGAATCCTACATCTTGTAGTCCCCTTTGTCTTATGTAATATTTTCTATACAATGATTTACACAAATATGATTCATTGTTAACTCAAAGTCTGTTATGCAGTTCTATGGTTATACTGAATAAGCAGCTGCCTAAGTCATTATCATATGTAATCTCTTTATTGATGTCATAACTACTGTTTCGTAATTATTTTATTAACCTTCTCACTTTCTCAAAATTGTTTGAAAATGCACCATTTGCCCACACTTGTTTAAAAATGTTCTTGTGGAGAGAAGCCCCCAGAAACACCCTTATGGCGATCATGCTCGCTTGCTACTCTTACCACAGGGCACTCAGAACTTTTACGCCCCACTAGTTTCAAATGTCACCAGCCGACTGCCCTCCGCCGTCACAAAGTGCACCAGTCTCTGCCCAGCCATCAGAATAGTTCGACCCTGGCCCTGGGACCGAAGCCGTATGTCGGATGCTCCTGGCAGAGATACCAGAAC
Organism: Lissotriton helveticus; assembly: GCF_964261635.1. Lineage (NCBI taxonomy): Eukaryota > Metazoa > Chordata > Amphibia > Caudata > Salamandridae > Lissotriton > Lissotriton helveticus. The sequence continues at coordinate 1,614,945,640 of NC_136057.1, forward strand.
CCTCCAAAAACTGCACGCTCCCACTGAAGGAGAATGGATTGATGGAAAGAGAAAGGTAGGTCGTTCGAGGAAAGGAAAGATCCAGGGCTGATTTAAATATTTTCCCCAACGCCGCTGCTGGTTTCCAAATCGGTCAGTTACTCAAAGTGGTAAACTGTTGTTCACACTATGGGGGCAATAATACTGACTGAACGCACGCACCCCTTAACCACCTGGGCCTGTCGACTGCCTTGCTACCTCACTTATGTTACGTAGCTCTGGGTTGTTTCGAAAAGCCGGCTGCATTTCTTCACAGCAGAGAATTAAAAAGGGTAATTTTAATTTACCTGACCGCCGACCGTCAGCTCCGCATCCTGGGACCTCCGACCTTGGCGCCTTCATGGAAACCGTTACCCCCGCCCTCCGTCCTCAGCCAATCCTGATCGACACAGGGCATGGTTACTTTCTGCCCGCCTGCCCATTAGGAGAGCGAGGTTTCGCTCTTCAAATGGGCATGCACAGGCACAAGTGCGCATGCGTGGGCAAGGCTGAAAAATGTGCCTCCGTCCCCACTCGTGCGCATATGCTGCTGCCTGCACCAGACAATGCCTTATGCCTGTCAGTCAACATGACACAGGACCGCCCACCCCCTTCAGACTCTGAAGGGGGTGGGCCGTCCTGTGTCATGCTGACTGACAGGCATTTGTCCCTCGGTGTTTTGAACTTAAGTAAACTGAGAGTTTACTTCAGTTCAGAGTACGCCGAGGGAGCTGCGGGTGCGGGCGGGGGGGCAACGCCCTAACGCCCCCAATGGACCAGCCGCCACTGGCGGAGGGTGAAGCTAAGCTACTACCAGCAGCGGTGAGCCATGGACGGTAGTACAGACAAACTGAGACCTGTTTGTATTTTGCAGACAATGTTTTTCCTGAAACCATTACTTTGTTTTTTCTGCTCCTGCTGATTGTGTAGCGGCATGAGGCAGTTAATTTTGATTTGTGGTGTGCGCTGCATACCACTCCAGTCTACAAAAGGTCAACTTCTCCACAAAATCACATCGTTTTCCCCTGAATGGAAACGATAAATGAGAGGTCAGTGGTTTGGGAGGGAAGGTTGACGAATGTGGGATATTGAGGAAAGCCGTTCAGCCCTACGGTGAAACGAAATTCTCATGGTCTGTTGTGGGGGTGGGGAATTTTTATATTGGGTATGTTGAATTTAGGAATGGCCAAAATAGGTTTTATAATTTTCACAAATGCGTAAATCTGGGTTCAGCGAATACAGACAAAACTGAACTGAATCAATGTGTTTCTGTGAAAATGGTGTTGTTTTGCCTCCATTCTATTTTTCACAAATTGTTTTGTTTTCAAGAACGATTCGTTTCTACACAAATCAATTCATTTGTGACATAATTTGATGAATGTGTGTGAGCTTGTTTTCTTATTTGATGTATTTTCATGGAAACGTTTCTATGCAAATTAATAGTAAGCATGTTGCCTTACGATAAGGAGACATATCCGCATTGATTAATAACATTGGTAATTATTTTATAAAATGTAAACAATGCACCTACTCGTCTATCTCACATCATTGGAGCCTTTGGCCAGTAGGCGACTGCCAAGCTCTGCACCTCGTGCATGTACCCACTAAGTTATCTTATGGGGCATTTCTTGTGGTATGCAGGATAACCGCAGTCATCAGCAGTAAGTGCAATCACCCAGAGGGCTATCTTAATCGAGCTAAGATCTCCTCCCTGCGGGTTTTGTGTATTTCTATGCAGTTAGTATAGCAGAGATGTCTTTATGGGGTGCAGGCCGGACTGAGTGGAGGCCCGTTTTGTAGCAGCACAGTAACTTTAAAAGCATCAACTGCAGAGTCCCTCTACATCCAGTAGTTTCAAGATAACTCTAATGAGTAATGTTTTTCCTGGAGAAAGATCACAGTTTTGACTCATTGAAGGTAGCTGCACAGAGGGTTCATATGCCTGCTGGAAATAACATGTACTATACAGATTACAGAACAGCAGTTGATGTGCATAGCTTAGTGGGTTACTGCTTTTGTCACAGAGGTCCTTCTGTTACTGTGCAGTTCATACATTACAAGTGTATCTAACACAGTAGCTGCATGCAAGTTACCTGGTACAGGTTAGAACGTTATGTTTTTTTCTAAGTCTTTCATTATCCTAATGTTGCTAAAAAAGGGTTTGTTTGGATATAAATAAATTCTTATTAGCAAAGCTAACACTAACCACTGTGTTACGTCTGAATCCTGAGTTTGTGTTTCTCCATATCACCAAGCGCTCTTAAAAATGCCTACTAATATAGATGACCTGAATCCTACATCTTGTAGTCCCCTTTGTCTTATGTAATATTTTCTATACAATGATTTACACAAATATGATTCATTGTTAACTCAAAGTCTGTTATGCAGTTCTATGGTTATACTGAATAAGCAGCTGCCTAAGTCATTATCATATGTAATCTCTTTATTGATGTCATAACTACTGTTTCGTAATTATTTTATTAACCTTCTCACTTTCTCAAAATTGTTTGAAAATGCACCATTTGCCCACACTTGTTTAAAAATGTTCTTGTGGAGAGAAGCCCCCAGAAACACCCTTATGGCGATCATGCTCGCTTGCTACTCTTACCACAGGGCACTCAGAACTTTTACGCCCCACTAGTTTCAAATGTCACCAGCCGCCACTGTCCTTGAGGTCTGTAAATTGAGTACCATTAAGTTATTACTGACACTGTATAATATAGTGCTAAGAAATCACAGAAGTACAGTATGAAGTGCTACATAAAGTAACGGAATACTTTCAATATGTAGATTTTTTGCTAGGTTTCCTTGTTGGCTTCTGTCAAACATGTTCACAGCATTCATCAACATTTTTAGCCCACGATGGGGCTTTAATTTAAAAAAAAACTAAAGGAAATGAAAGTATCAGGTTCTTTCATTATTATTTTTAAAAAATGTAAGCAGAGCTCCACTTTAAAGTTTCTTCATCAGGCCTACCCGACAGATGTGGAGACTACACTGCACTGCTGAGGCCCGGGAAGGGGGAGAACAAAAAGTCCTTAACTTGTACGTCACAAACTGAGAGCGCCTCCTGAATTTCCAACAAGTGGTGAAATCTTCAATTAGTGGGGAAAAAGAAGAAAAACTATCAGAAACATCTGATACTGCGACCACGACTCGGGAAACTAATTTTTTTGTTACAAGAAATAGAGCCAGGGCCAATGCATGTGTTGGTCTGGTTCAGGGGAAACTGATTACGGTTTGCGACTTCATCCGCAAGTGAATGTTGTAACCATGAGGAACCTTCTCTCCGCCCAAGGCAGATGTGTTATAAATACAAGATTGTTGTTTCACCAATAATCCTAGAAGTTTTGTTTTCTCGCCTCCCCCCCCCCCCCCTTCCATTCTCCACACTGGTACATTCCTACAGTTTAGAATGCAGCGTTCTGAGGTATTCTCCTGTGAGAAAGTAAGCAGGAAATGGTGAATAAAGAGCTTTTCCTGACTTACCTGTGCTGAGTCTTATCTACGACAGTGCCTCACTCATCTGTAGACACTTTATGAAATAAAAGAACTGATATAGGCATAGAATGGTGATAAAATGAATTATTAATTAAAAAAATAGACAAAACGTAAGGATTCTGTGCACACTGGCCTATGGGCATATTTATAAGCCCCTATCGCCACAGGAAGGTCACTTTTCATGAGGATCCTAAACTTAGCGGGAAAGGGCGTGCAATGGGTGTTGCAGTGGGCGTTCCACTGCAACACCCATTGATTTTTACGCTGCCCCCTATTTACAAAGGTGTCGGAAATAGGAGGCAGCGCCAAAATTAAGATCATGGAAAACCTGGTCTTAACATGGCAAAACGAGGAGAAATTGTTAATTTCTTGTTTTTGCTGTTTCTATGTGTGCTGCATTACAATGCAGCACACATAGAAACAGCAAATCGCCATGAATGATTGTTTATGTGCAGGAAGGTGTCCCTTCCTGCACATAAACAATCATTAACAAAACTACGATTTACAACTTCTATGTGTGCTGCACAATGCATCACACATAAAATGTACAATTTGCCGTTGTGGATTGGTTTTGTGCAGGATGGGACACCTTCCTGCACATATACAAGCATTCCCTCCAATGCAGACACCCTTGCATTATGGTGCAAGGGTGCCTGCGTTGGGACTGGACAGTCAGATTTAGCACCAGCGCTAGGGGAAATGCAAGGGTGTGCCGCACTCTTGTGAATACGGCCTTTCAACCAACAACGTTATAGGCGCCATCTTGTAGAGCTGAGGGGGGGTTGTTTCACCTGAATGTGCTTTCAGTTGAATAGCATTCATACCTCTACATCTTATAATACTATTTTAACATGCAAAGATGGTCGTTATTTTTCGCGTGAGTGCGCTGTGACACCTTTAGGAAGGGAGGATTCTCTTTTCTGAGTAATACGGCAATTGGTCTGAAGGATTTGTGTCCTATCACATGATTGGGGCATATTAGTTTCTACTCAGAGTAATAGGAGGTCATCTAAAAGAAATGTGCTTCTGGACGATATTTCGTGCTCTGGCAAGAAGGGTGGAGAAAATGCGACTTCAATACGTGATGTCGCTCTCTAAGAGTGGCCTGCAGCGAATATCTCAGGGTCGCTTTACGCAATCAACTGGATGGATTGGAGTGATGTAACCAGGGCACTTGAGTTGTGTCATTCTGCAGTGGCTGCGTTGTCTGCACAGTATAGGATTTGCCACACTGCTGACCTATCAAAAAAGTTTTCTTTTCTAGCTCAAATGGATCAGAAGTTACTAAACTAAAGACTCCACATGTGCAGTGGGGAAGCCAGGATGCCATGGACCAGGGTGCAAGCAAGAAGAAATGGCCCTTTGACTTCTGTTGGGGTCGTAAAATACAGTAATTATCAGAGTTCAATGGACTTCAGTGCTCTGTGCCCCGGTGCCGCTGCACCTGTTGCATCATTGGTAGCTAATTGCTGGTCTCTGTGCTGAGGTGTTAAACTGGTATTAATGAGGTGAAACTTTTGCCCAGACAGTGTTAATGTGTGTTAAAATGACAAAATAGTATAATGATACTACCAAAGAATATGCTGCACTAGACAGTCTAACTTGCTTTTTCTTGCACAATAATGATGTCAACCCTTCCACATAATTAGCAACAGCGGCTGGTGACTTTTAAAAGTGGTCGGGCATTTCACGCTCCGTGTACGATCGCAACTAGTAGCACAGACTGCATTAAGCGCAATGTTTTATACAACTTACCTTAGCGCCTGCCTTCAACTTCAATAAGCTGTGCCCAAGCTTTTCTGCTGCATAGCCCGCGCTCCCTGCGCCACGCTCGGATACCTTCTCAATTCAAGTGCAGATGATGTTTCTATAAGTGAACAGTAGGACAGCAGCACCCGATTGGTTAGAGCGGGCATAGATAACGCTCACAGGGAGGCTAAGCTCACTGACGTAGCCCGTGATCCAAACCAATCCCGATGCTGCTTTCATACTCTTTGTATAAGTGAACAATACGCCAGCAGCATCCGATTGGTTAGAGCGGGCAGAGACAACGCTCACTGGGAGGCCGGGCTTACTGATGCAGTGCTAGTTGCAAGAGCTGAAGTACGCATGTCTGGTTGGCCGTGGTTAAAGAAACGCGCCAAACTGACATGCGCACTTCATCTCACAGGGACAGGCAGGTTGGCTGGCAATCATCATGCCTTAGCGAGCAGCTCACTTCTCTACCCGGGGTAAAGTAGTGGGCAGAACAGACAGAGAGCAATACTTGACCCGTATGTGACAGCTCGTTCACACATAGCGGGTCAACGCCCCTAGCGCTCCTTAGACGAGCCGCCCCTGGTAACTTGGTCCTCCATTGTCACACAATTCCATGGCCTGTATATAATGTCCTCCTAACTAGAATTGGCTGCAGTGGCTGTCTCCACTGAGTGAGGAGATGTCCTCTGACAGGAATGGCTGACCGAAGTGACTATGAGTGAAACAAAGTCCTCTGCTAATATGAAGTCTCAGCACAACAGAGCTGTGGTAGGTGCCATCTTTATCTAAACTTTGAATGGGTTGAAGTGGTGGCCTTCTGCAATCCATTTAATGTTAATGGAACGCCACCTGTCTCGTACGATTAAAATGAAGGCCTCCTAAGTGCTTAATTTATGAAAGAAAGTTTGCAGGAGCCGGAGTCTCTGCTCAGAAGCCTGTGGCTTGTGCAATTAAACGTCAGCGCACCGAATACCAAGGCCGGTAGTCCTTCCTCCATTAACAGACACTCCCAGTCCCATTTTTTTTCCTCCCGCAAGTTCCTGCTTTCTATTTGCTGTGCTTTTTGCCATCTTTTTCTTCCTCTGTCTTTCCGATTTGTTGTTTTTATCCCTGTTGTATTCAGTAAATATCTGATCCTGAACAATAAGTGCTGGTCCACAAAATAGGGCTTCCCAAAGGCAAACACTGGCTCAAATTAAGCACTGGACATGAATGGAGTACAGCTATGAAGGGATTGCCTTCTGTCTACGAAATGGTGCCCTCTAGTATGAATGGGCAACACTGAAAGCCACACTGAGTGATCTAATGAATGGGCTTGAGTGATTGTCACCTCTTTATCCCATCCTCTGATAGAAATGATATGGAACGTACTTTAAATGAAACCCCAACCTGTGCTCGAAGTGCAGGGGATCCATTCGGATCCCAAACCCGGCAGTTCTTTTTGAGTCAAAAACGCCCCGGACCAGTGAACTGTGCAGACTTGATGAAAACACCAGGGCACATTCATGTGTGTGGCACTGTAAGTGCTTGGTATTCAGTGCATCTACCTGCAGGGGCTAGAGGGGTCTCTTAGTTTCAGTTCCCACTGGGTGCAACATAAATGCCTCAATGTAAGGGCCATCAGCACTCCATTTGTTGGAGCCTTTTTCCTGGCTAGGGGCTAGCTGAAGCTTCAACAACTAGATGCCAGAAAGCAAACACAACCAGCCTGTCACTTCACAGGTACTCAAGAGAGAAACCATGATTTGGGGCAGGTTGTTAATTTCCTAAGCCTTGTAGGGAAGGTATACCTGCACTGTAAGAATGTCAGATAACCATTTATATAGCACTTACTAATAAATAGTTGTAACTGCCCAAAGGAGGCCTTTTTTGCAGCCATGGAATAATACAACATTGAGAATAAAACAGCAAGGCTCTAAACTTCTGCTTTGCTGTTTACACGAAGCTCCTTGACGCCAGTTTTTATCAGCAGGCTATATTAAAAGGATTGTAACTTGTGTCACAGTAGGGTTTGTTTATGCAACATAGGCTGTAACCCTCTGAGCTACCTGCATAAAATGCCCATCCGTGTAGCGCCTGCTACAAGCTGTGCTTCCCAGCAGGCACAATAGCCTTCTATTCGGTGTTGTGATTAGTCAAAGCTGTGACTAGGCTACTTACAGAACTCTCCACAAAGTGCATTGAAGCCCAGATGTATCGCCTCTCTCTTACAGTGACGCTGCCTCCTCGTGCCCAGCCAATAACGAATGAGAACACTGCCTGGTGTTCAGGCTTGGCTGACTGAGGGCCTCCAGCCCTCCTCAATAAAAGGAAATAAACATCTTACCATCAGTGTCACACACTTCCAAGCAGGCCTTGGCCCCACCACCCCCTTCCACTACTTGCCTCTATTTTGTAGTCGAATAACCGTCACGTGACTGCCTGTCACGGCGCGGGGTGACGCTAAATACTCCATGAGGCTGTCAATAATTCGCCATTGCCGTTTCTTTCTCCCAAGCCCAGCACTGGTAGTCACTAAAGCCAGACCTCTACAGTTTGGAAACCCTGGACTGTACAGGTCGCACAGCTAAAGCAGTCTGACAAACAGACCGATTTCTGTGGTTTATTCTGGGGCTATTGAAGTGTGCGTGATGACGTACTGGATTCGTGACGCCATTTGAAACCTTCCTGTCACATGAGTGCAGGCACAACTTAACGCTTGTGTCACACTAACGCTTGTGTCACACTATCAGAACAGAAACCTCGCTGCTTCAGCCCTGCGGCAGGCAGCTCAACAGTGTGCGCATAAAATGAGCCAGAAAGAATCTACACAGCGCCAAGACACCCCATGGGAGTGAACGACGTGCTAAACAAATATCCCAAATAAATAAATAATTTGACGATAAAACATTGCTTAAGTTACTAGCGCAGAGGAGTAGCTGTAACGCCTCGGTGATTATTAGGCGCAGGGATGTGTCCAGCTTCGTGGCACTAAGGAAGGATACGGGAGTATGAAAGGCTCAGCCAGTCCCTCCCTTTAAGGTTGCAAGCTGAGATCTGCAGTATGCGCATTAACCCGCTGATATACCTTACCAGCTGCTGAAGGAATTCAGTTTCAGGCAGCCCACGCAGTGTTCCAGCCCCTGAGCGTCAGGGTGCATGCTTAGCTCTCTCCCGTAGGTGCATTAACCTATTGACCGGCATGAGACGGATGAAAGGCAGAGAAGGATGAAAGGCAGAGAAGGATAAAAGGCAGAAGTGTACGATCATGCAACTCCTCCCCACTTCCTACAAGCATAAACACAGGCAGAGAGACAGACAGAGATATCTGCAGTGAAAGCTCACTCACCCAGCTATATGAATGAGTGTTAAACTGAGGCAAACATCACTTTCCTAAACCCGCCTCCGGTGAATGTCCTGTTCCTCCCCGTACGAGCGTGCTAGCTCCAGCCGTCTGCAGCCACATTTGGCAGTGCTGCTCACACACAGACCCAGGGCTCTAAAGCTGTGAATGAGTCTGTTAATGCGGCGACGAGGAAGAGGGGTTTTAATGGGCTCCGCCGCCCCAGCCCGGCCATTAAAAGTTGAGCGGGCGGTGGAAGCGGCGGGGCCGGGTGCAGCCTGCCATGTGTGCGGTGTCAGGATGATGGATGCGCGGGGGGAGCGGTGTGCAGAGTGGCTGCGCCGCCGCTCTCCGGCGGAGGCCCGCTTTAATCACGAGCACTCCCCATAAAAGCAGAAGGCAAGGCGGGAAAGGAACAGCCCCTCCAGGGAGGACGTGGTGAGGAGCTGAACGCATCTCATCTGCCAAAATACAACAATTAGGGAGAGCTCAGGTGGGCAAAGAACAGCAAGGGCGCGTTTTACATAGCGGCTAAACACCTGGGTATCGAGGCGCTGCTGTGCTAATGAATGTTACTATTGCCAGCCACATTGGCACCGGCGAAGGGTAACACGCAGAGTTTTGGAGCTTTCTGACGTCCTGCGCACAAACCTAAATACCTCGAAAAATACATATTTGATTGGGGAGGGGGGTTCTCCTACTCCCAAGCCTGCTGACAAGCAACAGATTTTTTAGACAGAATTAAACTGTTGTGCTGCTGTTTAGCAAAAAACACATACACAAGGAAAATGCAAACAGCGCTTCCAAGCGATTAGCGTGCAAAGTTTTGCGGTATATCACGTGCAGGTAGTGTTTAGCCTTAAAATTCTCCACAACACTATTAAAAAGTGTGGCGCAAACCAATTGAATACCCTCCTCAAAAACACCGACCACTGTAGTGAAAACACAGGACCAGAAAAACAATTTGAAAAGAAGCTGAAGTTTGCAACAACTGCGGCGCCTGGGTGCAGCCTGGACGGGGTACGGGCCCTCGCAGGGTTCATTCTCAGAGGGATAACTAACGCCACGGGTGTTCTATAGCGCCTCTTAGGGGGTGCCTCATCACACCGCCCCACTGACGCATCACTGACGAGCAGGGGGAAAGATCGCTGTGCTCTGCCAAAGTGTCAGGTCACACACACAGCAGGTGGTACACACACCGCACCCCTCCCCCGCAGCGCTGGACAGGGTGCGGACACAGCGATCAGCGCCTGGCACGCACTCTGGGCATCTCCTCACCTCCGCGTTGACAGATCTGGGAAGATCTTTACGACTGTGGGGGTGAAAGTTATGGTTGCAGACACCTGCTGACCCCCAAATGTGACAACTGAACTAAAAGTCCAATGGTGAGACTCACTGGGACAACGATCCAATGAGGGAGTGGGTGAATCGAACATTCATTTATACAACGCAATCAAAAACAAAGGTGCCTCTAAGCGCTAGAAAAATAACAAAGTTAATACAAGGCGCTGTATTCAGCAAATGGTGTTTCGTGGACAATCTTGTGCCCCCCAGCAAACCCTCGCGCCCCCAGACATCCACTTCTGGTTCCATGACAGTGTTTGAGTGTGCAACTCAGAGCACAGCGCCACACCCACACACACAAACTCTTAGATCGCGCGCGCCGCACACCCACGCGTTACTCTTTTCCACAAACACGGGCACCCCATGCCAGCCCCGTCACCCCACAATGTGCCTACCTCTGGGCTCCACCGGTGGTCCAGGAGCCGGCGCGCCTCGCAGTCCGGGCACAGGGGCAGAGATCTGTTGCAGAGACGGCTCCCTCACGCTCCCCTGAGTGGAAGAGAGAGCGCTGAGTCTGAAAGTTACGGCTCGCAGCCATTAGTCCATCACACGCACCCCCCCCTGCCAGTGAACCCGGGCCATTGGCCGGGGGGAGCTCACGTGATGCCCTGCCAATATATCGAATTTCATCTTCGCGTCGGTCCCCACCTCTCCCCCCCGTCAGTGGGCTTCGGGAAGCAAGTGTCCAACTTGACAGGCTGGGGTGAGGCTGGCAGGGCAGGTGCCACAATGATGAGCCCTTACCCCCAGGACCTGCGGTGCGTTGGGGAGGGCAGTGCCACCTACCCAGGGGTGTGCAGTAGGGGGGAGCCCAGGCTGCAGGATCCACAGAAGTCCTACAGTGCCAGCTGCACAGGAGAAGGATGGGCGTCCTCCGGCCCAAGGGGGCAACTTCAGCTATCAGTGCATGTTCACCAACCCCACCCACACCACCTGCGGCACCCACCCAGTCAGCAGGCGCCTCAGCGCCCCTACAGCTCCCCCCACCCAGGTGCCGCCGCCTTCCCCATACCAAGGAGCCGTGCCAGCTGTGCCCACCCTTGCCAGCCCGCCCCCCACAACACAGACTTTCCTGACTGCAGATCGTCGGGTGCACCGGGGTTTCTAGGCGCCCCTCAGGCCTTCCAGTACCCAGGATGTGGGCACGAACACTTCGGATTCCTCCTGTCCCTGCCCTCTGAAGACGCGAGGGCGGTTTCTCCACAGGACACCCACAGCGACCCTCGAACTTTTGACTGGATGAGAGTGAAAAGGAACCCGCCCAGACTAGGTGAGATGAACAAACTTTACGGCCGAAGAGAACACTTGAAGGAAATGTGACCTGCGTAGTTCTATCAAACCACCGCTGAATATTGGGTGACACACTACACAACATTAGCTCATTCGTCCTAATTTCAAGTTGTTTGAAACTCACCTAACAATATCAAGGCTATTTATATAATATATATAATATACTATCTCGTAGGAAATACGAATTTATTATGTACAGTTTCAAGCAGGTGAAGTCGCAAAAAGAAAAAAAGAATGTAAATGTTTAGAAAATATTACAAACATTTAAGTTCCAGGAGGAATTTAGAGAAACGTTGCACATTTTAACGAAATCCTGTTTCCTTTCAAGAAAAAGAGCAGTTACTTTAGTGAAATACAAACACTGTTCTATTTTCCTGTGTAAGAAAATATAATTTTATAATACGCACTTTTGTTACATTTATTTATTTTAAGGAGTGTTAACTTTAATAAAGTGTGTGCTTCGGGAAGGGAGTGTGCTACATAAAGCGTTAGTACCCCCAAAGAAAAAGGAACACACTTATGATTATGTTTCCTCCCACCCCTTGCCCAATTTGCCCAATATTTACCACAATTGAAGTCCCCCCGCGCCCGCGCCTGTCCCCCGCCCCAAAGCCACGTGCCTTCTTAATCTCTGCTTTCTGAGGATCGGTTTCTAGAAGCTACTTGGAGATTAAGACGTGCTTTGGAGATAACTTCAAAAGTCAAGTGTGTTTGAGATACACTCGTGAGAGCACAGCTGTTACCGTTCCTACACGCGCACCATGGGGTTTGTTCATCATTATCCAGAGGCTAAAAGTATGAAATAAATCTATCTATCTATCTATCTATCTATCTATCTATCTATCTATCTATCTATCTATCTATCTATCTATCTATCTATCTATCTATCTGTCTGTCTGTCTGTCTGTCTGTCTGTCTGTCTGTCTGTAATCTAGCTCAACAGGAATCTTCAGGCATGCATATACACACACAACTACATGCCCATACGCTGTACACACGCGCACCTGCACACTTTTGTTGTTATGCACAGTCTTTAATCGATATAAATGTGAGTTGGGTAATAACAAAATACGTTATTGCTAAAGCCCATGTCCGTGTTCATTCGTAACTGGAGTTCTAAAATGAGGTGCATACGAATACTTTCTATGAGTGTGAGGATGTGTTGGAGAGAAACAAACAAAGGACAAGAAGTGCCTATATTTCTTCAAGGAGTATGGTGTAGTGGGTGCTAAGTGTTTTCTAGGGTTTACTATCTTTAGACGGTGTGTAGGAGGGGGCAAAAAGAACAAACAATGGGTTGAAAACACGCAGCAAAAGAAGCGGAGTGAAAAGGACGCAAGGCACAAAGAGAAACAGTAAGAAATAAAAGTGCGGATGTGTTGAAGTGCCATTTGTGTCCATCACCTTAAACGTAATACAAATAAAGTAAATATCACAGACGCAGTTCCGAACGACTCTCTGTCCTCAAGTTATCGTAAAGAGCAGACCTTTTTATTTTTTTTAAAAAAGGTGGGATGTCCAACAAATCAATTGTGGTCATTAAATGTCACAGAGATAGTCGGAGGAAGTTGTGACTCTTTGTAGCAGAGTTTAGAACTAGAAGCGAACTGACTGCAGAGTATGCATATCCTACTCTAAAATAATGTGTGTGTGTAGGGATCTCTCTCTCTCTCTCTCCATCTATCCATCTGTCTGACCATGCTTGTGTCTATCTGCCTGTGTAGCCATTTGTATATCTATTGGTCTTTGTTTGCTAGAAACTCTCTGAAACGTTTTGCCCACTAGACACATGTTCAGCAAACTTAAAAAACACAGTTCAGGGAAACTAAACCCAAGTTTGTTGCAGATTTCTTACAGGAGCTAAACGTTAAAGGCCACCAGCAAATCTTTCTTTGTATGAAAATTAGTTTGCAGCATTAACTATCATGTCACTGTAAACTTGTTTTTTTCAGTATATATATATATATATATATATATATATATATATATATATATATATATATATATATATATATATATATATATATCTGCTGATATTGGAATAAAGCACTGAAATTGAAGTACCTGCTGTGTGGTGGTCGGTTCCTGGTTTCGCTATCCCGAAGAAAGAGGAAAACGCGTTTTGCTATCAGGACTGTGCCTGCAAAACAAAAATAATTTTTTTATATATATATATATATATATATATATATATATATATATATATATATATATATATATATATATATATATACACATATATAATATATATATATGTATCTCCTGTACTTCCAACCCGAACTCCAAAAAGGAAGGAAGGGCACTCCTTAGAGCTCAAATATCCATTGAGGTTTTATTTCAGCATGAAACAAAAATTAGTAGAAGAGCGTCTACGTGTTTCGGCGCAAAGCCTTTTTCACGACGCTAGCTCACAGTTACTAACCACAGTTTAACATGGTGGTCAGAGCTAAACATAGATGAGGGGTGCAAAACATTTCATCAATTGCAGCAGCCATCTTATAACATGGTTATACCACAAAAACATATATATTCACTGAAAAAAACAAAGGTTACAGGGATATTCTAGTTATATATATATATATATATATATATATATCAACAGCATTAGTTCGTCCCAAACACTTCCCGGACAAACTCCGACACTCCACAGGGGTATGTAAGCTTCAATAGTTTTCAGGCATGGCTGCATATCTATATATATTCACTGAAAAAACCATAGGTTTCAGGAGTTATATAGTTAGGAATTAGTTTTAAAAAAAACCTTTGAAATTCACTCAAAAAACTATAAGTTTTGGTGGTGTTATATTTAGCAGGACATTTTACTCATACAAAACCAATGAAATTGCTCCTATATAGTTAGTTGTACTAACTATATTTCGCGCACCCGCAATCCACTGCTGATGATGTCACATATTAGATCATTCATGACATGGTCAGTGACATCACTGATGACATCTCAAATGACATCACTGATGACATCACTGATGACATCATCCAGTGAATGTGGTTTGCTTCGTTATTTAAATATGCATTATATATATAGCAATTTACATTGAAGAATGAGTGGATATATATAAATACATATTTGGATAGAGGATTTAGTAGCAGTGTAATTGACTGTTTACTTGACCAATTTATAATGTCTCACTAAATATAGTGGATAGTGACTAAACTGTGTGAATATCTGTATCACTTTGTCAGTTGTTGTGTAAACTGATTCTACAGTTGGTTACTAGCTATGTGAAAGTCTATATTAGTTATTGATTAGTTAACTGAGTATTTGTATGGGAGTGTGAAAGTGTGTGTGGTTCGGTGGGGGGTGTGTGACTGTCCACAGATGTGTGAATAGTTGATTCAGTAGATATATGAAGTTAAAACTACATGTTCTAACAGTTTGGGTGAGGGAATCTCTTTATGGGTGTGGTGATGAGCAAATATATTTCTCAAAGGTACAGGTCCAACAAACTAGAAAAATAAAAGGCAGTGTATGTGTCAGTTGTTGTATATAAATAAGTATACATAAGACACAATGATAGTGTGAGTGACTGTATGGATAACTGTATACTTGTAATAATGATTTTATAATTCACTAAGTATGACTTACTATCTAAATGAATAGAAGAAGTGGTGTTTGTATAAGTGTTTTGCTAAGTAAATATGTAAGTATGATCCATTGTTTGCATAAGTGAGTAGGATGACTTCATATGTGAATAGGATGCGTGCTGTTGTTTAATGTCGATATAGATGTATAAGTATTTTTGATAGTGTTCTATTGTTCATTGACAGCATGTATGAGTGAATCCATAGGTAAGTGATTAGATGTGTGTATACATCTATGAATCACTGAGTGGATTTTTAGATACTTGTATTGCTGTGACAATGGATTTAAATATGATACTCTGTATTTTACAAACAGTGATGAAAAATTGTAATAGTGTATGAAAAGGTGTATGTGATTGTCACGTGGATGATGTCATCAGTGATGTCATCAGTGATGTCATTTGAGATGTCATCAGTGATGTCACTGACCATGTCATGAATGATCTAATATGTGACATCATCAGCAGTGGATTGCGGGTGCGCGAAATATAGTTAGTACAACTAACTATATAGGAGCAATTTCATTGGTTTTGTATGAGTAAAATGTCCAGCTAACTATAACACCACTAAAACTTATAGTTTTTTGAGAGAATTTCAAAGGTTTTTTAAAAACTAATTCCTAACTATATAACTCCTGAAACCTATGGTTTTATCAGTGAATTTCAAAGGTTTTTTTAAATGCTAATTCCTAACTATATAAGGCCTGAAACCTATGTTTTTTTCAGTGAATTTCAAAGGTTTTTTAAATGCAGATTCCTAACTATATAAGGCCTGAAACCTATGGTTTTTTCAGTGAATTTCAAAGGTTTTTTAAATGCTAATTCCTAACTATATAAGGCCTGAAACCTATTGTTTTTTCAGTGAATTTCAAAGGTTTTTTAAATGCTAATTCCTAACTATATAAGGCCTGAAACCTATGGTTTTTTCAGTGTTTTAAAAAAAAATGATTGGTTAACTGGTTTATTAAGTGTATCTTAGTGAATACATATATTAGCGAGTAATGTTTAAATATTTAAATATATGCATGAGTGATGTAATATGTGACGTCATCAGCAGTGCATTGCAGACGTGCAAGTTATAGTGAGTCCAACTAACTATAACGTGGGAATTTCAATGGTTTTATGCGAGTAAAATTTCCAGCTAACTATAACTGGTGTGAAACCTATGGTTTAGTCAGTGAATTTCAAAGGTTTTTTAAATGCTAATTCCTAACTATAACTGGTGTGTAACCTATGGTTTTTTCAGTGAATATATATATATATATATAAAATTTCTATGGCTAAATGAAACCCCTCATTTTGTTCCTTTTCAAATTAAATGTATTAAGTGTTACCACTTTATTCCAATCAAGATGACTTCAGGTGTGCCATACTTTTGTCATAAGTAAGACTGTTAGCGTTCTAGTTGTTCTTTAGAACACTCTGGGACATTCTGTCATTGGGCTATAGTTGGGCTACATCTGTCTGATATTTGGGCTACATTTGGGCTCTTTTGTCTCTGGTGGCCATCTTGGGAGACTGCATATCAGAATTTTTTTTAATGAAATATAAGAGGATTTGAGAAGTCACTCAAAATGTGCCCTAATTTTTCTTTCTTCAGCACTAATCATAATTTATATGGCAAAATGAACCCCCTCATTTTGTTCCTTTGCAAATTAAATGTTTTAAGTGTTAACACTTTATTCCAATGAAGATGACTTCAGGTGTGCCATACTTTTGTCATAAGTAAGACCGTTAGCGCTCTAGTTGTTCTTTAGAACACTCTGGGACATTCTGTCATTGGGCTATAGTTGGGCTACATCTGGCTGATATTTGGGCTACATTTGTTTTTTTTTTGTCTCTGGTGGCCATCTTTGGGCTACATTGGGCTACATTGGGCTACATTGGGCTACATTGGGCTACATTTGGGCTCTAACATATATATAGCCCAATGTAGCCCAATATATATTTTTTCAAAGTAAATTTTCGTAAAAACCACTGAAGCACATATCTTGAGACATAGCAAAGGCACATCGGGCTACCAGTCCCTACAATTTTGTCAAGTTTGGTGGAAAACCATTCAGCCGTTCAAGCTAAAAGTGAGTCCAACCGCCCTATGGAAATTAACATGGGAAAAACACGTTTTGGGACCCCCCTTTTATCTCGGCCCCCGCTTGACGAATCCCCCCCAAACTTTCAGGGAAGGAGGGGAGCACCGCGAGGCAAAGTTAAGGAAAATTTCAGGAAGATTCCTCAACCGGCGCCAAAGTTATTCCCAATAGAATGTCGCGATTTCCCTATGGAAAACAATCCTAACTATATATACCTACTGGCTATCGCCAGTAGGTAATATATATATATACACACCCATGTTTCTGTGCATATATGTACGCCCTCAACACAATGGCAGATGTAGTGAACAAGGCGGTAACGCCGAAACGCGTCTAAGCAGCAACTGATCTAAGAAATAAAAGTTTGGATTCAGATTCACGGAGTCAGCGCCTTCTTTGATCGTGAAGTATGGCATGTAAGAATATACATATATATATATATATATATATATATATATATATATATCCAACAAAACGTCGTCCTGATAAAACAAATGTCATGTGATTCTTAATAAATAGTGAAAACATACTCTCAACAGTTTTTCTTCGTTTTACATTTTTCTGGTATGATTAATCTTCTGTACCATAATTTTGTTGAATCGTCAGCGGTCTGCATTCATATATTTAGCAGCATTGTGAACATTATTTAAACGCATAACTTCACATATCGGTTGTAATACCTCGGACTACTCGTCCCATAATTCATTATCGGTTACGTTTTTCATAACGGAACAGTACAAAATTATAATTCTCGACTTCTTGGGGAAAATAATTTTTATAAAGTGGGCACCTTTAATATTCTTTCTGTATCCCAAGTATCCTCCGTTAAGCACAAATCTTTTTCGTATCCAAAATCAAGCCCCAGTGGGCATAAAGATAAATATTTAATTCCACAGAGCAAATTTGATCACTCGCCCAATAAATACTTTACGTCTGAGTTCAAGCCCCAGTGAGAGTATGTTTTCACTGTTTATTAAGAATCACATGACATTTGTTTTCTTTTGTGTATATAACTTTATTGTTTAAACACGGAATTCACTCGTGATCAAGCGGCTGCGGCTGCAAAATGCGTTGGGTGTGATCGCTAATAAATATTCACCTTGAATGCATCTGGGCCTCAGCTTGTTGTCTTTTGGAAAGATATCAGTATTGCAAAGTGGCGCGGGCTGATTTCGCCAAGCGTTTGGATATATATATATATATATATATATATATATATATATATGTATATATATCCAAACGCTTGGCGAAATATATATATTATATTATATATAGAATGTTGCGGATTTCCTATGGAAACTAGGTCCTAACTATATATACCTACTGGCTATCGCCAGTAGGTAATATATATATATATATATATATATATATATATATATATATATATATATATATCAAGCTCACTACCCGTCTGCTCCCCTTCACTCACGGCCGGGTGCTGTTACGGCGGGAGACGGTACCTCGCCAGTCCAAGACTCAGCTCCTGTGCACAAAGCACTCAGCACTCAGCACTCACGGGGGACAATTCAAATATTTTTATTTAAATATATATATATATGTGTGTATTTTTACTGAAAAAAACAAATGTTTCAGGCACATTATAGTTAGGCTCAGATTTCACTCCTACAAAACCAGTGAAATTCAGCAGTTATGGTTACCAGAGCTAACTATAACGTACGCCCCGCAATGCACTGCTTATGACCTCACACTTTAAATCACTTCTGACATGGTCAGTGACATCACTAATGACATCTCAAATGACATTACTGGTGACATCATCCAGTGATTGTGAGTGTTTTCTAAAAGTTGTGTGTGTTAAACGTATATACTAAGGTACAACAAAAGTTAAATTAGTATACTATGTGTATTACTAATGAGTGATTCCTTTTTTTTTAAACATAGTTTATGTAAGTCGCTGTGTGACTCTGTGTATCTGTCTGAGTGGGTTTCTGAGTGAAATCTGAGCCTCACTATAAGGTTCCTGTAACCATTGTATTTTTCAGTGAATTTCTAAGGTTTTTTAAATTCTATTTCCTAATTACAACACACCTGTAACCTTTGATTTTTATGTGAATTTGTAAGGTTTTTGTAATTTCTTTTCCTAACTGTAACCACTAACCTTTAACTCTGACTGTGTGTGTCTCAAAGGGTGCATGAGGGTCTGAGTATGTTGGTAAATGGGGGTGAGAGAGTATGAGTGGGGCTGTAAGTGGGTATGTGAGTGTCTCATTGGGTCTATAAGTGGGTGTGTGAGTCTCTGCGCTGAGTTGTGCTTATTGTGAATGAGTGTCCACGCTGTTCTTTGTGAATTCCAGACCAACCACTGAGCAGCTAGCACAGGAGGTAAAAAGCAGGATGGGATTTCCTTAAACACCGGCATATATTAGCATATATCTGTATATGATATTAATATTTACTTGTGGGTGTGGGGTTTTGATGTCTATGGCTGCTTAATTTGCTAAAATGTGAGACATCAAAGTATGAGTGCATGCTTATGAGTTAAATACCATGTTTATTAATTGAATAAATGTGTAAATATACCATTTTACAACTCCATCTATTCTCAAAACACAAAATAAATGTGGATAAATACCAATAAGATGACTAAACAAGCATTGGCATCGCCAATAGGTCTCGCCATTGGGACCTTATAAGTGTTTAGTTGTGCAGCAGAGTATCCTTACTGCAACAACATTAACTGCTGCATGGCTAAACACTTATAAGGGTCCAAAGGCAAGACCTATTGGCTATGCCAATGCTTGTTTTTACAAGGAAAGGTTGTAAATTGAACATAAATACAACTTCGAAAATTGAGAAAACGCAGGATTTACCGTACTAAGCACATTACAAAAACCAATAAAGTTTGAAATACAACGCATTGCAAGCTAGAGAGCAGAGTAAGACACTGGAAAAGGAGCAAGGGAGCGAACATGCCTAGAAAATGGTCTTTTGGTGAAAGTAAAATAGTGCACGAGATAGAAGGGAGTGGTAATAATGCCATTTTAAGACTAAATTGCGTTATGTGTCAATGCAGCGGCACTGGAGGGGTCTGTAGCTGGGAGAGCAGACGTGGGTGGGGGGCACGCTGGGTGGTCAGTACTGCGGTAAGTGTGGGCCTAAAATCCGTTCCGCTCGTGGAATTTGCGGATTTTCTGCAATTTCGCGATCCGCGAATCTCGCGAAATTGCAGAAAAATCCGCGAATCCGCAAGCGGGACAAATTTTACATGAAGCAGCACTTACAGGGTTACAGCAGGTGCCCAAGTTGAAGCTAATTTCTTTGTAACCATTTACAAAATGGTTACAAAGAAATTAACTTCAACTTGGGCACCTGCTGTAACCCTGTAAGTGCTTCCTGAGCGGCGCATCGTTGACTACTTGCAACTATTCTCTGACCCTGCTCTGACCCTCGAAGCAGGGTCAGAGAATAGTTACAAGTATGGCAACGAGGCTCCTGTCACAAAAATTAAACCTCAACAGGAAGCCCTTACAGATATAAATAAAGCAGGTGCCCGAGTTCAAGCTCAAATTCAGTAACGTTTTAATCAGCCCAAAAAATTAGTGAGCACGGTCGAGGCTGGGCAAGTGTGCTTAATCCCGTCTCTGCCGTCGAAAATTAGCCGTAATACTTCGGGGAGGTCTTTGCATCCATGAGTTTCTCGAGCGTGATCCCCGTGTGGCTGTGGCCAAGAGGCTGCTTTCTCCTCCTCACCTGCTGCCCTGCTCGCTCTCTGACCCATACACAAGAGGCATGTGAACACGCATAGAAGCCCCGCCAGTTTGGCCCGCACACCACACACTAGCGGTATCAAACGTCTTCCCTCCTTTGCCCCACTATGATGGGCAGCTCACTCGAGGGACCTCGACGCCTTTTGGCGCGGCGGCAAAGTTACAGGCACACATGGTCCATGGGGACAAATCATCTGGCCCTTCGAGCGTGATCCCTGTGTGGCTGTGACCAGGAGGCTGCTTTCTCCTCCTCGCCTGCTGTCCTGCTCGCTCTCTGACCCATACACAAGAGGCATGTGATCACACATAGAAGCCCCGCCAGTTTGGCCCGCACACCACACACTAGTGGTATCAAAAGTCTTCCTGCCCTTGCCCCACTATGATGGGCAGCTCACTCAAGGGACCTCGGCGCCTTTTGGCTCGGTGGCAAAGTTACAGGCACACTTGGTCACTGGGGACAAATCATCTGGCCCTTTACGCAGCTGCAGTGTAGGAAAAGCACTATACATTTACCCAACGAGGTAGTACTTACTGATTAGCCAGTAGAAAGTACTCCAGTTGAGTATGGTGCAATCGCAAAAAAATTCCCGGATTGTTTTGCGATTTTGCGCGAATTCGCGGACCGCAGATCCGCAAAATTCGCCCATATTTATACTGTGGTGGCGTGGACAGCAGAGTAAAGAGTAAGAGAGGCTGAGGAAGCAAAATGTGGTTATAAGGCAGGATCTTCGACCACTGAGTATTCACCTACTTGGGAGCAGGCGAACCCCTGTTGCTTAGAGCGGTTCCTGGGGTATATTGCAGCCGTGAAGCCTGTGCGGGCGCAGCTGCCCCACTCCCTGCTGAGCAGACCCTCTGTGACAAACACAAAGAGGCCTTCCATTTAGATTCTATTAGGAAAGGGGTGACCACCAGAGAGGCTCAAAGGATGGTGCACCCTTCCGCCTCGCCCAAGCAGGCTCAGCGACGCTATCACAAGGTTAATGCCAACTATCAGGACCAGGATATCACGGCTGGGTCTTCGCTCAAATTTTGGCTCTTTTACCAAGCAGGTCGCACTTCACCTAAAAACACCCGTCAGTCCTGCCTTGCCCTCAGATGTGCGTGGGAACCGCTCCCACATACACACACGTGGTCGGTCGGCTCTGATGTGTGAGCGGGGGCCCGTATACGGGGCCCACCCCGGAACAACGCCGTCCAACCGAAGCACATAAAAGGGATCGGAGAACCAGCCCCAGACTGCTTGAATGGGTGTGAAGTAAATGGCAGAGGGGGAGGGACTGGAAACTCTCTTCCCTGCTATTTTTCAGGCAAATATAAAAAGGTTATTATTCTTTTCATTCTAAATATGTGTGGCGGCAGGGGAGGAAAATCGGAAAAGGGAGGTGGCGTTTTAATTTTAGACACACTGGTGTCATATTTTCGCCCATTGTGTGCATATGATAAAACTCCGAAGAAGGGATGGCCTCCAGAGCCAAAGTAACCACTGTGTTCTGAGAGTTTTTTTTTCTTATTGATAAAATTGCTTTCATTGCTTGACAGCAAAGTACATAATTTCAAGTTAAGCTGGAATTAAACATACAACAAGCGAGCGCGAAAAGCATTGGCTCTGCCGGCGCCGAAAGATAAAGTGATCGCGATGCACTTAATAATAATTACCCATGTCGGAGAAAAGACAGATGGCGGCTGCGCGCGTGCAGGCGCGCGTTACCGCCATCTTGAGGCCAGCAAAAGCCTCCGGTAGCACTTTGAAAACCCCCTTACTAAAAGTCGAGCATGCAGCGCATGCGCTGCTCTAGGCTCGACCTCAAAAAGAAATATGAATAAATAGAGAGAAATGTTAAAAAATAAATACCATAAAACCAGGAGCCCTAATTATAATGTTACTTTAACCTTTGTTTTTTTAAGTGAATTTGCAAGCTTTTTTTAATATGTAAAGTAAGATACCATTACCATATCTAACAATAACATCACTTTAACCTTTGTTTTTTTCAGTGAATTTCTAGGATTTTTCAAACATAAAGTAATAGATTATTAACATACCCTACTATACCAAATCCATGCCATGGCGTGGGGTGCTGGGCCTGGACTGTGGTTAGGACCTGTGCCCAATCTCACATGGGCAGCCAGCCTATATAGTTGAGCATTGCCCCCTCATTTTTTTCACAATGCTGTGGATCCACGGTTCCCCAGAGAATTTACACAGGGGCAGTACTGGGTGTCGTGCTCGGTCCACGGCTCCATGGAATTGTGAAAAAATATATATTTATGTGAGTGACTCCACCCGCCCCACCCCACAAGGCCCATTGTGTCAGGGTACCAGTAAACTGCCCCTTATGCTTTTTTATTTCCTGGGTCACAGGACCAGGTTCATGGGTCCTGAAATGGCGGCTGTGTAGCTACTATACCAAAGTGAGGTATAGTGTGCACACAGTCCAGTGGAACCCCAAAGGTAGGCAGAGGTAAATTTAGAAAGCACTTCACTCTCTATTTGTGGTAGTGTGGTCGAGCAGTAAGGCAGTATCAGGAGTCAGTGTTAAGCATTTGTTGTGCTCACTCAGTCAGCAAATGAATTCACACACTCAAAGACTAAACTTCAGACTTTTCTGTAAAAATATTCTGTTAGTTATTTTATTTTCTAGAACCAAGCAAGCCTGGCACAGGTAGGTGATAAGTACTTTGCAGTAAATATACAGTTGTAATACAGCTTGTATTTGTAATAGTAAATGCACTTTGTTTTGACTTACAGTACGGTTTCAGAGAAATGCAATACTTTGAAAATACAGTACATAGACTTGAATAGGCTTTTCAGTAAAATTAGCGGTAAGTTACTTTTGAGATTACTTTTCTTAGTCACAGTATTATACCTGGCTAATACTCTGGGACTTTTCGTGTAAACAGGTAAGTAAAATAGTTTTTGTTAGTTAGTGCAATTTTAAAGATTTTCTTTAGGTTTTCAAACTCCACACTTTGAACCTTTTCACAGAAAAACAGTCAATGTTATCCAATGGAGGATAATAGTGTTATTGGTTTTGAGGTAAGTATTTGGTAGTGGGAGTTGAGGTTCTAGGGTTAGACTCAGGTGTCCCCCAGGGTCAAGGATGCACTCTTGTTACACCCTCAGCGGCACTAGAGCAGCCGGGTGCAGAGTGTTGAGGTCCAATGTTATCCAATGGGGGATATGAGGCCTCCGGTTGGTGGCTGCTGACTAGCCGGCCAATTGGTTGTGGCAACAAAGCTCCTGGACTTTAGCTCAGGGCAAATGGGCACACCACTTTCAGTGGTAAATTGAGAAGTTAGGGGTTGGCTAGGCACCATTGAGTTGGGTACACAAGGCTGTGGGGCGTCGGGTGCAGGGGTGCCTTTTGGGGTCGGATCTTCTTACCAGCTCTTGGTCGCAGTTGGGGGGACCTTCTGGATTTAGGCTGCAGGCGTGGCTGGAGGCTTGAGGCAGGTCAAGGGTTGCCGGATGTCGGGTCAGGATCGCTGGGGTGACCTCCTCTTGGTGTTTGCCCACTCCAGCTCGGGCCGTGGACGGCGGTTGGAGAGTGGTGCAGATTTGCCGTTTCCTGCCAAGGCAAGAGGTTGCAGATGAACAAATCCGGTGTTCACTGGAGACAAAGTCTTTGAGGTTGAAGGCAAGCAGGTTCTCTGGGGTTTTTGAGGTTGCTGGCTGCAGGACACACCAGGATTTCACAGGAGCAGGTTCAAGGGGGAGACAGGCCGGTAGGGCTGGGGCCAAGTCAGTGGGCATCTTCCTCTTGTTAGCTTCTGCACGGCTGTTCGATCCTTCTTCTTCTTCTTCTTGTAGTTTCTTCTTGTCTGAGATAGCAAGGTTCAGAGGTGCCCCTAAATACAAGATTTAGAGATGTTACAGGTAGGTAAAAGCTAGGGGCCAATGGATCCCTGACCTGGGATGGGTGCACACCCTATTATTCCACCCTCCAGTGGGAGGGGGGCATGAGTCTGTCCCTGGTTGGCTGAGTCCCTCCATCTTGCGATTGCGAGCGTGTGTGATGTGTGGATCGTCCTGAGGCGGAAGCCGGGACCTTGCCAGTGACTTTTCGAGTGTTGACAATTGTTACTGTGTTTTAAATTATCGTCTCTACTGCCAAGTATTTTAAACTTATTGCTCTTGCTATTTTGCACTTGGTCTCACCTTCATTGGAGGCTCTTCCCCCTGGGTCCCGCCATCTTGGGTGAGGAGGCGGCCGAGCAGACTAGTGCTCCGCTCCTCCCGCCCCTTCCGACATGAAAAACCCGGGCATTGTCGCATCCCGCTGATTGCGAGCGTGTGTGATGTGTGGATCGTCCTGAGGCGGAAGCCGGGACCTTGCCAGTGACTTTTCGAGTGTTGACAATTGTTACTGTGTTTTAAATTATCGTCTCTACTGCCAAGTATTTTAAACTTATTGCTCTTGCTATTTTGCACTTGGTCTCACCTTCATTGGAGACTCTTCCCCCTGGGTCCCGCCATCTTGGGTGAGGAGGCGGCCGAGCAGACTAGTGCTCCGCTCCTCAAGCCCCTTCCGACATAAAATGTCACTTCCACCTAGGAAGAGCAGCGGACAAGCGCAGCAGACAAGCGCAGCGGGCGCGCTGGCGGCGAGCCCGTCTGCGCCCGTCCGCGGCCGGACGGGGACAGGGGCCACGACCCCTGGTCAAAATGGGACAATGATATGCTGGAGCGCACAACAACTCCGTGACCTCTGTCCCGACTATGCCAAAGACTGTCTCCACAGTCTTAATGCGGAAGATACCAACAGCTGCAAAGTGTGTCAGTACAATTGGCAGAATAGACCTCCAACCAGGGCTGAGTATACTAGGTTGACGTGTGGGCTACTCAATACCAGATCCATGAGGAAACATAGTCTTGATATTTATGAACTGTTTCAGACATGAAACTCGATCTACTGTTTCTCACGGAGACCTGGCTCGATTCCAATTCAGAGCCGGACATAGTTGCTTCTCTTCCTGCTGACTACACTCTGGTTCATCTGAATAGATCTGTAGGCAGAGGCGGGGGGATAGCCATAATATCTAAACAGCCATTGTGTTGCCAACTTGAATCTCTCGATATCGCTGACAGCGAGACTGGAGCTTTCTCCATTAAGGTTGACACGGGGAACACAGTGAATGGCCTATTGATTTATCGTCCACCTGGTCCCTCTACCCAGTTCACCACCTGCTTGACGGAAGGCATTACGGAGACTGCCCTGCGTAGGGATAAGTTTCTGCTTTTGGGTGATCTCAACATCGATTTGGACAATCTAGCAGACAAAGGAATCACTGACCTCTACCAGCAATTACAATCCCTCCAATTATCCATTGGATCAATGGCCCCTACCCATCTAAAGGGCCACTTGTTGGATCCCATCTTTGCCAACTGGGAAGGTGTAGAAGTTCAGTCCCCAGTTCCCGTCCCCTGGTAAGACCATTTTTAGTACCTTTCACAATAACTATCCCTGCTAGTAATGCCCAAAAGTTTTCCACCACTAAATACCTGCGTCGCAAATGGACTGCGTTCTCCAAAGCCAAGTTCGACTCTGCCCTCACCAAAGGGGGCAGACCAGGAGGTGAGGATGCTGCCACAGCATCCGATAGACTTGATGATCGTATTACTAATGCCTTGGACGACATAGCCCCTCTCTGTTACAAAACACCTTGTAGTAGACCTCATAAATCTGCCCCTTGGTTTAGCGAAGAACTTCGCCTAGCTAAAGCTGAATGTAAGCAACTAGAAAGGCAATGGAGGGTGGCCTATCTTGATCAAGCAAAACTGAGATATATAGGCAAACACAGGGAATACCATGGCCTGATTAGGCGTGCCAAAACTAATTATTTCTCAGGGAGGATTGGAGAAGCTCATAATTCCACCAAGGAGCTATTTAAAATCTATAAAGAAATTTCTCTATGCGGCTCATCTGTCGACCCTTCCTCGGTTTCAGTGGAGTCCTGTGACCGCATTGCCACCTACTTCTCTGACAAAGTGGCTACTATCTATTCCGCTTTCACAGGGGGAAGGGAAAAGGCAACAGAGTTCAGTGAAAATTTATCGTTAGATGAAGGTGCTAACAGGTTAGGCAACTTTGTCATTACACCCTCTAATGAGCTTCAGCAGATCTGCTGCTCTATCAAGTCAGGGTCCCCCCATGATCCGGCCTCACCGAAACTTCTTGGAGGGAGCATTGAAATCCTTGAACCTTATATCAGAGATGTTCTGGATCTCTCCTTCAGGACCGGCACCGTACCTAAAAGGTGGAAGCAAGCGATTGTGCTTCCGCTCCAAAAAAAACCGAATCTCAGCTGGGACAGGCTGGATAACCTCCGACCTATTTCCCTTCTCCCCTATATGGCCAAAGTGGCAGAGAAGGTGGCCAATCTCCAACTTATGACATATGTGGAGGAAGCCAACCTTCTTCATCCTACCCAGTTTGGATTTCGCTCACGCCACTCCACGGAGTCGGCGCTGCTCCTGGCCACCGAGACCATCAGGCAAGGGGTAGATGAGGGACATACTATGGCTCTCATCTTACTTGACCTAAGTGCCGCCTTTGACACTGTAGCACATTCCACCTTGCTACAGTGTCTTAACAATGGCGAAGTAAATGGTGTGGCACTCAGATGGATACAGTCCTTCCTGACAGAGAGGGGCTTTCAGGTTAGACAGGGAGAACACTACTCTCGTGTGTTCTCGATCAAGGGGTTCCCCAGGGCTCTGCCCTAAGCCCAACCCTGTTTAACTTTTACGCCTCCCCTGTAGCCACTATTGTGGAAAGGTATGGCATCCAACTAGTATCTTACGCCGTCGACACACAGCTGGTCATCTCTCTGTCACGGGCACCCGGAACTGCGGCATTCAACTTCAGTGCTTGCATGCAGGAGCTTGCCTCCTGGATGTCTAACAACTGCCTGAAGTTGAATGGGTCCAAGACTGAAGTGCTCGTGGTGGGAGGGGGCCCGTCTGTGTGGTCCTCGGCATGGTGGCCTGACTGTCTGGGCTCTACTCCAGCGCCGTGTCAACAGGCCAAAAATCTCGGGGTACTATTCGACTCCGAGTTGTCTTTTGCTCCCCAGGTAAATCGGGTGGTGGGAATGTGCTTCGGGATTCTCAAGAGCTTACGTAAAGTCCTTGACCTACTCCCTGTTGGTGCCAGACAGACTCTTGTGCATGCCTTGGTTACATCGAGACTCGACTATGCCAATCTCTTATACCTGGGTATCACGGCTAGAAGTCTCAATCGTCTCCAAGTACTGCAAAACGCCACTGCCCGGCTGGTGCTGAGGCTTCCTAGGAGAACGCCCTCTAAAGCCGCTCTAAAGTCCCTTCACTGGCTTCCGATCCGTGAAAGGATTACCTTCAAAGCTTTATGCATGTGTCATCGCATCTTTGGAGGTAGAGCACCAGCTCCCCTAAACAGCCTCATCACCCCTTATAAACCAGAGCGGATGCTTAGATCCTTTGGCACTGGTCTGGCTGTTGTCCCCAAAATCCGTAAAGCTCGTATGGGGGGGCAGATCGTTCAGGCTTCTCGCAGCCAAGAATTGGAACCTGCTCCCCATGGAATTACGCCTCGAACCCTCTGAGGCCAAATTTCGCAGAGCCCTCAAAACCTACCTTTTCCGCCTAGCACTGATCTAACCTCCTTACCTATCTCACATGCTCACTCTCAGCGCGGGGACACGCCGGAGAGCGTAACCAAGCGCTTTATAAAATTCCATAATAATCTGCAAGATGGTGTGGACTGAGAGTTGTGCTTCACCTCACCTCCCCCACCTGAGGGGTGGAGTTGGCAGAGGTGAGCACACCTCTCTTCCTCACTTGTTTTTCCCGGCAGTTCTCCCACCCAAAGTGAGGGTCAGAACCAGTGGGGACCAGTCGCTGAGAGCAGCAAGTGGCCTGGGGAAGCTCACAAAGGCGGCAAGCCTTTGAAGCTTCCCCTTCGTGAACCCTGCCATCCTGGGGGAGGAGGCTTGGCACCTCGTCCTAGGATGTGCATTGTTTCAGGCCCCAGAGAGCAGCAGGCTCTCGACCCAGGGGTCCAGAAACATGTCTGGTGGTGGCAGCTGAAAGCAGCCACTCAGCCTTGACACTAGGGGTAGGTTAGTTTTCAGGGGGCATCTCTAAGATGCCCTCTGTGTGCTTTTATTGCATTAAATCCCACACTGGCATCAGTGTGGGTTTTATGTGCTGAGAAGTTTTATATCAAACTTCTCAGTTTTCAGAGTAGCCATTATGGTGCTGGGGAGGTTGTAATGGCAAACTCCCAGCACCATATACTCTTAATGGCAGCACTGCACTTACAATGTCTAATAATGGATTTGGACTCTGCAGTGGTACAGGGCTCATGCAGCTGTACCCTCACTACTGGTATAGTACACCCAGCTAGAGGGGTGACTGACCTATGCCGGGGCAGTGGGTTGTAGGCATGGCACACAGAGATGTGTGCCATGTCGACTCTTCACTTTGTTCTGCACCAAAACACGCAGCCTGCAAAGGCAGTGTGTGAGTGTCAGGGTACAGGACCTCTAAGGGTGGCACAATAAGTCCTGCAGCACTTAGAGGCCTTATCTGGTCATAGTGCCCTGGGTACCTGTGGTACTATTTACCAGGGGATGGCCTGTGGCCAGAGATGCCAATTGGGTTTAGGCTTCAATGCATTTTTAGGGAAAGAACATAGGCCCTGAGTACCTGATTAGCAGGAGCCCAGGGCACACTCAATCAAAGCACAACAGCAATTCAGTAAAAAGTGGAGGCAACCATGCAGAAAGAGGGCATTTTCTCACAGCAGCCACAACTGTTTCTTCCATTTGCAGCCAGCTAATCAGATGGCATAGTTTTAGCTTGTGGAACTGCAAATTTTCAGGAAGGCGTTCAGGTGGATGAGACTTTTTTGGAAAGTTTCATGAAGATTCGCCAAACTGCACCAAAGTTATTAGCAAACCAAAAATTCAATTTTCTATGGAAACATGGTCACAACTGACAACCCAGTGGAGGCCGCTCCAATATACAACTGTGGAATTCCATATTCAACAAACTTTGTGACTGATTTTAAAGGTCCATGCACAAGTCCTTATATATTAAGAGCAACACATGTATGATGTAACCCCACTAAATGCCTGTAAATCAGTACATTTATAAAGTAAGCTCCCTTGATATATTGCCAATAACTTAATTTGAATAAAGCTGGGAATGGGGAATCATATTTTAATACAACTAGTATATCTTTCTGAATGAATGTTTTGTTCCATGTGTATATCAGTGGCTTTGAAATCCTGCAATAGAAGTTCTGGAGAGACAACAGTAGCCTGGTGTTATAAACCTTTTCAACTGTATTTGCCTCCTATAGAGCTTTGTCCTTTAACACACAGTTCACAATGTACTTCAATAACAGTCTTGCTTTATACATTTAACTAAATCAACAATGGGAATGGTAATTTTAGTGAAATCCTTTCAGTAGACTATTTACTATGGTACCGACCTGCATTTTGGGATAAGGAACTGAAAAACACTAATGAAAAAAATAACGACTTTGAAAAGTTGTGCTGTTCAAATAATTATTTCAAACCACCAACTATAGGGAAATTATAGCATAACACTCAAGCCCCTGTGTTCCAAACAAGCATAAGAGATTTCAGTCCAGCTGAAATAAAAATACATGTTGTGAAATAAGGAAATTCAAAAAAATTGAACTTTTAGGGAATTGAGTTACAATTTCGTTTACCATTCCATCATACTGAAAGATGCAGTAGTGTGAGAGCACTTTTCATTTCCATTCGTATGGAATTCAGAGCTTCGTCGGCTCACCAGAGTGTGCAGGATGATTCCCAAGAATGGCAGGGCTAATGTGGTGGCGGAGGAGTGTGAGCAAAACCTAGTGAGTAACATGAACAGTTTGGTTCTGTGTGAGTGTGTATGAAAAATATGTCCCCATATCAGGGGACCTAGTTGAAGAGTTTATAGTGAGTGGTGTGGTTTCGTTATAGATAAACTCTAGCTCAAAGATATACATTATTTAAAAAGACCCTGTTGAGGACTATGCCAAGCTTTGCACCTCACTGTTATTAGTCATGAATGGTACAACGGTACCAAGATTAATCTAGAGGGGTACTTTTTTTTTTTTTTGTAGAGTTTTATATAGCGCGAACTAGACCCGAACCGAATCAGGTATCAGAGCGCTTTACATAGCACCAGTTACGTTACATGAGGACACACTTTCATTTTTTTTTTTTTTTAGGCACAGGGAGATTAAGTAATTTGCCCAGAATCACAGGAGGTTTTTGACGTCGTTACCGAGACTCGAACCCAGATCCCCAGGTCCGAGGTCGAGCGCCTTAGCCGTTAGGCCAACCCCTCTCCCCACTTTGAGATGACCGTTAGGTTCAGAGGACACAAGGTGAAATGCAAAGTATATGTTTCTGTTGGTGGACTAGACATTCTGGGGTGGCATCACCAAGGTTGTTTGGGAATTGCTCAGACTAGAATGGGCCTAGCAAGTACTACGGGCGGAGGATATGGAGGTGAGTGAGTGAGCGAGCGGCTGGTTTGGTGGCAGTTCTTGAGCAGAACTCAATATTATTTTAGCAAAAGCTTGAGAAACTGGAAGGAATCACAAATGAATTAAGTTGAAAGAGGGAAGTGCATCAGTGAAGCATAAATTGAGATGTGTGGAGATGATTATCAGGGGTGAATTAGATAAGTTACTTGAGCAGGTCTGTGCTGAAAGAGTTATTGAACTCAGCAAATCATGATTGTCACCCACAGTCATTACCCTGACAAAAAATAATGAACTAAGGACGTGGATTGACCTCAGAAGCCTCAATATGGCTATTTAGCAGAATGTTCATCCCCTGACTAGGCTAGATAAGATGATTACCACTCTAGCTGAGGCGAAATGTTTTCCCAAATTGGATATTCACTCCATCTAAAACTAGGCAGTGTTGGTGAGACATTTTACTACTTTTTTAACACCTAGTCATTCAGTTTTGAGGGATGTCATTTTGGCTTGCCTCGGTTGCAGCCATCTTTCAGCAGGTAGGGTGAGGTGCTCAAGGGGCTCTGTGCTGTGCTGGTTTTGCATAATAATGTTTTAGTCTATGGTAAGGCCTGAGAGGAAAACTCAGAGACTTTATGCTTTCCAGCAGGCTTTCAAGTACAATGGGTTGAGGCTGAGGAAGGACAAACATGAATTTGGCGTGCGCGAGGTGAAATATTTCGGCATGTGATTTCTGGTCAGGTAATTGCTCCACACCAGGGCTATTGAATACTTTAGAAGAGGTACCATATCCTGATGATCAGGAACAGCTCAAAGCATTTTTAGAAATGTG
Organism: Lissotriton helveticus; assembly: GCF_964261635.1. Lineage (NCBI taxonomy): Eukaryota > Metazoa > Chordata > Amphibia > Caudata > Salamandridae > Lissotriton > Lissotriton helveticus. Next base: position 1,614,977,618 of record NC_136057.1, read on the forward strand.
TGAGTTTTAATGGGAATTTTGTGATGGAAACGGAACCTCTTCAAAGGTCATTGAATAAGAATGACAAGTTTATTTGTAGGATGGTGGGTGGTGGGTACCGGAACCTGCTTTAAATGAGAAGTAAATCTTAAAACAATATGGGGCAACCCAGTGTTCCTAGGAACCTACCTGATTATACAATACACTGAACAGTGGTTCCCTCGGGGGAAGCTCTAAGCCTGTGCTTCCTAGGCAAAAATAAAAAAAATCATCTGGTTGATGATTTAAAAAAAGAAAATACACGATGACTGTATTCATTGTGTGTATTGTTTTTCCTTGTTTCTTAAACTGCAATAAAATGCTTTAAACCTAAAAAAAAATACACTTGTTTAATGGATGTACATATGCAACATGGGCTGCTTGCAAGGACCCAGTGTCTGATAGTTGAAGCGCGTGTTTACCTTGGATTTTGTAATCATTTGTTGATCATCGAAAGCGGATCCATCATTTTATATGCCAATAGATTATTCCTTGTTCACGTGAATCATGGCGAGAGGTGTACCAGTATGGTCCTGATGAAGACTCCACAACAAGTGTTTTTAGAGGGGTCAAAACATCGATGTATAAATGTTGACATGAAATGGATGATACTGGTAATATTGGAACCTGTATGGCCATTATGAGTCTCGGTTCAGAGGAACACTTAAATCTTTAGGTGAACATTTTTGGTTTTATGTATTGCTGCACACTATCGTTCACTATCCTTCACTAACCACAATCACTGCACCATCTATTTGAATCACTAACCATCTTTTTTTCATATTTCTTGTATTGTTGATAAATGTGTGTGTGTGTATATATATATATATATACATATATATATATATATATATATATATATATATATATATATATATATATATATATATATATATATATATATATATTAGCTCCTTTGCCTGACACCAAAGATTGAGCAGCACTCGAACACAGGACCAAGGTGGCAAGCCTTTATTTCGAGTACAAGTGGCACATTGCAGGCAGTTTCGATCTGATAGCGACTTAGCCTGACGCGTTTCGAGGGTGTGTCCCTCTTCCTGCACCGTCTCTGTGGAGCACAGACCAGGGCTTAAAGTGGACGCTGTGAGCGGTGGCCCATCTGTGGGCTTGAAAAGGACAGAATATTAGTGCACCATCAGTGGTTGGATTTGCCGGGACCACAAGTTCCATGATGCCGTGGGACACTTGACCCGCCCATTCTGGGCGTTAAATAGGCATGTTGGGACAGGAACCGGATCACACCTGCAACCGCGATTGCCTCTGAGGAAGAGGGACACACCCTCGAAACGCGTCAGGCTAAGTCGCGTTTGTGGCTGTCAGATCGAAACTGCCTGCAACGTGCCACTTGTACTCCGAAATAAAGGCTTGCCACCTTGGTCCTGTGTTCGAGTGCTGCTCAATCTTTGGTGTCAGGCAAAGGAGCTTGTATTGTTTGGCGGCAGCCCAGCCGTCGAGCGGCACCACCCTGTGAAGAGAGAGAGAGGCCACAAGGCAGGATATATGCCTGCACCGTCTCTGTGGAGCACATACCGGGGCTTAGAGTGGACGCTGTGAGCGGTGGCCCATCTGTGGGCTTGAAAAGGACAGAATATTAGTGCACTATCAGTGGTTGGATTTGCCGGGACCACAAGTTCCATGATGCCGTGGGACACTTGACCCGCCCATTCTGGGCGTTAAATAGGCATGTTGGGACAGGAACCGGAGCACACCTGCAACCGCGATTGCCTCTGAGGAAGAGGAACACACCCTCGAAACGCGTCAGGCTAAGTCGCGTTTGTGGCTGTCAGATCGAAACTGCCTGCAACGTGCCACTTGTACTCCGAAATAAAGGCTTGCCACCTTGGTCCTGTGTTCGAGTGCTGCTAAATCTTTGGTGTCAGGCAAAGAAGCTTGTATTGTTTGGCGGCAGCCCAGCCGTCGAGCGGCACCACCCTGTGAAGAGAGAGAGGGGCCACATGGCAGGATATATGCCTGCACCGTCTCTGTGGAGCACAGACCGGGGCTTAAAGTGGACGCTGTGAGCAGTGGCCCATCTGTGGGCTTGAAAAGGACAGAATATTAGTGCACCATCAGTGGTTGGATTTGCCGGGACCACAAGTTCCATGATGCCGTGGGACACTTGACCCGCCCATTCTGGGCGTTAAATAGGCATGTTGGGACAGGAACCGGAGCACACCTGCAACCGCGATTGCCTCTGAGGAAGAGGGACACACCCTCGAAACGCGTCAGGCTAAGTCGCGTTTGTGGCTGTCAGATCGAAACTGCCTGCAATGTGCCACTTGTACTCCGAAATAAAGGCTTGCCACCTTGGTCCTGTGTTCGAGTGCTGCTCAATCTTTGGTGTCAGGCAATGGAGCTTGTATTGTTTGGCGGCAGCCCAGCCGTCGAGCGGCACCACCCTGTGAAGAGAGAGAGGGGCCACACGGCAGGATATATGCCTGCACCGTCTCTGTGGAGCACAGACTGGGGCTTAAAGTGGACGCTGTGAGCGGTGGCCCATCTGTGGGCTTGAAAAGGACAGAATATTAGTGCACCATCAGTGGTTGGATTTGCCGGGACCACAAGTACCATGATGCCGTGGGACACTTGACCCGCCCATTCTGGGCGTTAAATAGGCATGTTGGGACAGGAACCGGAGCACACCTGCAACCGCGATTGCCTCTGAGGACGAGGGACACACCCTCGAAACGCGTCAGGCTAAATCGCGTTTGTGGCTGTCAGATCGAAACTGCCTGCAACGTGCCACTTGTACTCCGAAATAAAGGCTTGCCACCTTGGTCCTGTGTTCGAGTGCTGCTCAATCTTTGGTGTCAGGCAAAGGAGCTTGTATTGTTTGGCGGCAGCCCAGCCGTCGAGCGGCACCACCCTGTGAAGAGAGAGAGGGGCCACACGGCAGGATATATGCCTGCACCGTCTCTGTGGAGCACAGACCGGGGCTTAAAGTGGACGCTGTGAGCGGTGGCCCATCTGTGGGCTTGAAAAGGACAGAATATTAGTGCACCATCAGTGGTTGGATTTGCCGGGACCACAAGTTCCATGATGCCGTGGGACGCTTGACCCGCCCATTCTGGGCATTAAATAGGCATGTTGGGACAGGAACCGGAGCACACCTGCAACCGCGATTGCCTCTGAGGAAGAGGGACACACCCTCGAAACGCGTCAGGCTAAGTCGCGTTTGTGGCTCTCAGATCGAAACTGCCTGCAACGTGCCACTTGTACTCCGAAATAAAGGCTTGCCACCTTGGTCCTGTGTTCGAGTGCTGCTCAATCTTTGGTGTCAGGCAAAGGAGCTTGTATTTATTTATATATATATATATATATATATATATATATATATATATATATATATATATATATATATATATATATATATATATATATATATATATATCTCGCTCCACTGCCAAGAAATTGACCAGACCAGCACTCTCAGTAGATTAAATCTCCTTCGATTTATTGCACAGTCAGCTTTTGCCTTCGTCAGTGTCCTATATATATATATTGGTCATGTGATCAAGGCTCTTTGGGAGCCGAAACGCGTCGTGGCAGACTGGTGTTGGGCGCAATAAATCTTTAGAAACACCACGAATTGGGTCTCGTCTCGTCCTTGTCAGAATTTGGCTGTTGGCGCTACGTACCGCATATATATATATATATATATATTATATATATATATATATATATGTATATATATATTCACTGAAAAAACCATAGGTTATAGACCATATATAGTTAGGAATTAGCATTTACAAAACCTTGAAAATTCACTGAAAAAACCATAGGTTATAGATCATATATAGTTAGGAATTAGCATTTAAAAAACCTTATTTTACTCACACAAAACCATTGAAATTCCATATATAGTTAGTTGCACTAACTATATATCGCGCACCCGCAATCCACTGCTGATCATGTCACATATTACATCATTCATGACATGGTCAGTGACATCACTGATGACATCACTGATGACATCTCAAATGACATCACTGATGACATCACTGATGACAACATCCAGTGACTGTATGTTTCTGTAAAGTTAAAATATGTCTTACATATTGAAGAATGAGTGGATGTATAAGTGTCTGGATGAAGGATTTAGTAGGTGCGTGACTGACTGTATGAGTGAGTGATTAAATGTGTCTCACTGAATGCATGGGTTAGTGACTAAACTGTCTTAATTTGTGCATCATTATGTCTGTTGTGATGTAAACTGCTGCATGTGTTGATCATTAGCTATACGAGAGGCTATATGTGTTATTAATTGGTTGCCCAAGTATTTCTATGGGAGATTGAGTTTGTGTGGGGGTGGCTGGAAGGTGTGTGACTCTGTGCATAGATGTGTGAGCAGTTTATTCACTAGGTGTATGATTTCAAGAGTGCATGTGGAAACAGCTACATGGGCAGTTGACTGTGTGCATGAGTGTATTGATGAGTGAATGGATATCTCAATGCTACATGTCATAGTAAGTACATATGTAAAACACAGTACATGTGAGAGTTGGCATATATAAATAACTGTGCATGAGAGCCACTGAATGAGTGAGTGGTTGTATCGATCATTGTGAACTTGTATCAGGGATTGTATAAGAGAGTAAATATGTGTTAGTATATGTTTCAATAAGTAAGGTGTGTATAACTGTATAGTTGAAGAAATGGAGGTGAGATTGTTTCTTTGCATGACTGACTGGGTGTGTGAGTAACTCCATGGATGAGTGGCAGTGTGTGAGTGTCTGTATACACTGAGTGTATCTAAGGTTATATTAGAGTCTGAAGAGGTTTATCGTATTAGCACAAGAATGATGTCAAATGAGATGTCATCAGTGATGTCATCAGTGATGTCATTTGAGATGTCATCAGTGATGTCATCAGTGATGTCACTGACCATGTCATGAATGATGTAATATGTGACATGATCAGCAGTGGATTGCGGGTGCGCGATATATAGTTAGTGCAACTAACTATATATGGAATTTCAATGGTTTTGTGTGAGTAAAATAAGGTTTTTTAAATGCTAATTCCTAACTATATATGGTCTATAACCTATGGTTTTTTCAGTGAATTTTCAAGGTTTTGTAAATGCTAATTCCTAACTATATATGGTCTATAACCTATGTTTTTTTCAGTGAATTTCAATGGTTTTTTAATAGCAAACATCATAAGCTGTCGAATGTCAAGTACCTGGTAAGTAAAAACATTTTCGTGTTTATGCACACTGATCTGCTTTGAATGCTGCCCCCCACCCCTCATTTCTATTAGGAGTACTCTCTCTTTGCAGATAGTGAAGGGTAGTTAACGCAGGCCTTTGCCCCCGTTGTAATCCGTCGTGCCTGCTTCTCTCTCCATTTGATTGATTGTTCTCTTTGGTTCATTCTCTATTTACAAACAAGCACAGAGTCGCAATACTCTGTTTAGTCTTTGCAGATAGCGAAAAATCGTGTAAAAAAACAAAAGGAATCGAGCAAAATCAGTAGGCCACTAATGGGATCTCTTTTTGACCTCCCTAAAATAGAAACATTAGGAACAACCTGTTGATAATACCAATGTGTATGTACATAAGCGGCGTTCATTTGTGTTCACAGTACCCCTTGTTGATTGTTTGAATCGAGCATTGAATTGTTCGAAGTTGGTTCTCTTAAGGATCTTCTCTGCCTGCAAACGAGGAAGAATAGGAATATTCTCTCTCCCTTTGCAGATAGTGAAGGGTAGGTAACGCAAGCCTTTAACACGTCGTACCTATTTCATTCCTCATTGATTGATTGATTGTCCGAACATTGACTGTTTGGGAATTAGTTCTTTTTGGAGGTATTCCCGGTTTGCAAATAAACGTAGGAAAATCTTTGCAAGTAGTGAAAGGGTACGTAATGCGGACCTTTCTCCCCTGTTGTAATCTGTCATGCCTATCTACTCCCCACTGATTGATGCACCTGTTCGACCCGGACCATTTACTAGAGATAGGGCATCTGGCCCGACCAGAGAGCACCCCTAGTGAAAAGGACATATGCAATAATAACGAAGTGATCACTGTATCCTATTAACAGAAACTTTAGCATGAAACAACCTGGAAAGAAAAGAATAGGAAAACGAAAATCAGTAGGCCACTGATGAACATGAACTTTTATTAAACAACGAACAAAGAAACGATAACATAACGTAATGATAAAACCTATTAATGTCCTAGAAACAAGAAAACGTTAAAATATGCCAGTGGTGAGAGACCAGAAAAACAGTAAGAGAAACCAAATCACCCCTCGCTGTCCCACCGCCTGCCACGCCAAAAAAATCGATAGACTAGGGAAAATGCAAGTCAGTAGAACATCCGCCCCCACTCTGGAAACTACCAAGGTGGGGCAGGGTTGCGGCTACGCCCAGCCGGGAGCTGCCCATATAAGGCGGGTCCTGCTGCCACGCCTCGGCCAGGAGATCCTAACGTAGGGTGTAGCCGGAGGAGAGGCCGAGGCCAGCGGGACCCGGCCAGGGGATTGCCTTTACAACGCTGAACAGTTGCAGGGGGGGGAATGTCTCCTCGACCCTCCCCTCTCTCTCCCAGTCTGGCCGCGGTGGCCCTTGAGAGTTGCAGGTAGTCCCGCCACATGCTCTTCCGGTCCGGCCACCAACGGTCGGGGGGCCGAGGCCGACGGGATCCGGCTGCAGCCGATAAACCAAGAAACCCGTTCATGGGGCCAGAGCCAGGGGCGTCCGGCCGACATCTACCGGAAGCCCGGCCCGAAGACGGACGGGACACTTCTTCTTTCTTGAATAATGGCTGCGACAACACTGGGGGGGGATGTCTTGCACATGCCTCCGACCACCCCCCCCCTCGTCCTCATCGCCTGGTCCGGCCATAACAAATGTCAAGCGAGACACCGTGGGGTGCACTGGGAGGGAGAGACGGTGCAAACAGGCCTCTCCCGCCTCCCCAGGTGGAGGCTTCCCAGCTGCACCCTCAGCGCTCCAGGCGCCCGGAAAAGAGTTCTTCCACTGTAGCCATGCTGCAACGTCTCGCCCGGCAGGGTGGAGCCCGTCCGCTCATTTGACCCCGCGATCGCCAGTAGCTACCGAACTCTCAAAATGGCGGTCGACCTGGCAAGAGCGGGCCCAGCATAAAGAAATGGCCCGGTCACTGGTTGACTCCACCACCGTAGTCCTCCACGACCTTGAAGATTCTAGAGGAGCCGCGGGAGTCTCCGACCCCCGATGGGGAATGACTGCCATGATCGCCCGTGGAGTGACGAAACTGTATCCGCGGGACGTCGGCGCTCCCATGCTGGCGCCAGCCTCACTTTGAATTACTAGAATCCTGCAGACCTCAGTTCCGGTGAAAGCACAGTGTGACCCGGTAGGAAAAATTGTTGCACCCCCTCCCCTTTTTGACTGATAGTTCAAACCACCGATCCTTTCCTTTGCCCTTTTAACGGAACTTTGGACTGCCTCCCCCTCTTTTACATTTTCTAGAGAAAACAAAACATTAACCACTACATTAGCATAGCAGTTGACACCAGAACTGTTTTCAAATTGAAAACCAACAACATCTTCAACAGAATCCTTTTTGTTTCTGCTGTGACCCTGCTACAGCACAGGCATTGTCCCCAGCAGTAATTCTGCAATGCCGGTAAGAATAGCTGTGGTGCCTACTGGACTCACTCACCCCCGCGGCGCCCCACGCCGTTATTTGCTGGGCGGCAACTTACTAGACATCACTTTCGTGCCATCTAGATTTCAGCGCGTTCTGCTGCCTTGGAACTATTCGCACAACAGACTGCTACTGACGACCCACCCCCAGGCAACATCTTCTGAATTTTCATAATTTGAAAGAACTAATAACATGTCCTCATCAGGAATTTCCTCTTCAATCATCTCATCAGGAATTTCCTCATGAAAAGTCTGCAATGATGATTCTTGTAACTCTATGGTCTCCAAACATTCGATAAATTCGCCATCAAGAGATTGATCAAAAAAATCATTCAAGTCATCTCCTCCTTGTGAGAATATTTCATTGTTGGTGCTGTCAATTTCAATAAACGTAGTGGATAATTCAAAAGAAATTGCCACGGTCTCTTCGTTGTTTAAATGTTTTTACTGTTTTTGTTTTGTTGTATATATTTATATGTTATTAAAGTTTTATATTCCTACTACTTTGTTGGAGTGCTATATATTTTTAATGTGACACATAATTGTAAAAACTTTGATGTACAAAGAGTCATTCCTAGAATCTTCCGCTTCAGGCTCGGTCCCCTCCCCAATCACAATACAGGATGGTTTTCAGATAGTAGGAACACGTGTGGTGTGACGGATCTCATCGGGTGTGGGTCTTGATCTACTATAACTCCTTTGAAGAGGGGTGATTCTTTACAGCTGGAGCCATAAACTACATCTGCAGGGCTAGCTGATAGCCTGGACAATCGGACACAGAGGAAGAGGAGTGTCAGAGGGTGCGGTAGTGAATAGGGCGAAAGAGAGGTGTCGGGCGGGCACAGAGTGTGATTTTCAGGGAAGAGCAGCGCAGATGGGGGGAGGTTTATTGCCGATGCATAAGACAGAGAGCGGGGGTGACCAGTGCCTGGGGAAGATGCTTGCGAGGGTGGGGAGCCATGCTACGAATCGACACCGTGCAGAGAGTGGGTCTGCTCAAGGCATCTAAAATGGCTGCCGTGCACGACAAAAGTGTGGCATTTCAAAAAAGGCAAGATGGCGCAGACAATGTTTTTCAACACTTCCTCATTTCCTTCCAATCGAACGTTAACAGACGTTGGTGCATATTACCAAAGTTAAGCGATATTTATCGCTAACGATGCTTACCAACGAATTTTTTTACCGCTAAGCATCGTCAGAAATTATCGAAGATAAACCTTGCTATTATCAAGGTTTATCGCAAATGCGATAATAAACGGCCGCAATGCATGAATATCGCTAAAAAGTCAGCGATATTCATGCATTACCGAGCTAATGCTCTTAGCCATGTTATCCACCTCCCATTGGATAACATGGCTAAGAACTGCTCAGGGCAGGTGTTACTTTTTGGAGATATTCGCGCTTAGTGCGAATATCTCCAAAAGTTGGTAATAGGAGATAGATATCTTGCATGTTGTAATGCAAATTATTGTGGTATATGGAACTCGTACCATAATCTCTCAGGAAAGCAGAAACTGATCCTTTTGGGACCGCCTAAAAAGGCCTAGGGGGTGAGGGGTACTCTACTTTGCCCCCTTTTCACGTTCCGAACTATTTTATTTTACTCTCTTCTGTAATTACACAAAATAGCAGCGATAAGATGCATCGGAGACACACAGTGAGAGAAAGGAGGCCGGAGATGAAGAAGAGATGTCAAATACACATTGGAGATAATATAGTGGCAGAAGGGAAGTAAATATGAGTAAACTTACCATGTAACATAAAAATGTTGCACTCTATACTATAAGTCTCATTTTATACTACAATCACTTCGCTACAACCTCATAAATTAAAAATAAAAATGAATAATGTCTCAAACAATTTTTGATTTCTAAATATAAATTTATTCTTCAGAATTTTCTAAATTTGAAAGAACTAGTACCATGTCCTCATCAGCAATTTCCTCATGAAAAGTCTGCAATGATAATTCTTCTAACTCTATGGCCTCCAAACATTCGATAAATTCGCCATCAACAGATTGATCAAAAAAATCATTCAAGTCATCTCCTCGTGACAATATTTCATTATTGGTGCTCTCAATTTCAATCAATGTAGTGGAATCATTCAAGTCATCTCCTCCTTGTGACAATATTTCATTATTGGTGCTGTCCATTTCAATCAATCTAATGGAATCATACAAGTCATCTCCTCCTTGTGACAATATTTCATTATTGGTGCTCTCAATTTCAATCAATGTAGTGGAATCATTCAAGTCATCTCCTTGTGACAATATTTCATTATTGGTGCTGTCCATTTCAATCAATCTAATGGAATCATACAAGTCATCTCCTCCTTGTGACAATATTTCATTATTGGTGCTCTGAATTTCAATCAATGTAGTGGACAATTCAAAAGAAATTGCCACGGTCTCTTCATTGTGAGCCATTTTATTTTGAAATTGCTTGCTGTAAATTGCAGAAAAAAATAATCACTTTCATTTATCGTTTTTAGTAATACATAATATAAAACTAACTTTATCAAGTATTTAGTATAACAGAAGGACTGCAAATAAATAACAGAAAACATTTTTCAAATTATCTTCAAGTGTACAACATAGTTCCCCTTACAAAGAAATTGCCACGGTCTCTTCATTGTGAGCCATTTATTTTGAAATTGCTTGCTGTAAATTGCAGAAAAAAATAATCACTTTCATTTATCGTTTTTAGTAATACATAATATAAAACTAACTTTATCAAGTATTTAGTATAACAGAAGGACTGCAAATAAATAACAGAAAACATTTTTCAAATTATCTTCAAGTGTACAACATAGTTCCCCTTACAAATTAACAACTCACCTTTTTAAAAGTAGGAAAAGTGTTAGTACTGTGTAAATCAAACACCAGAAATTCACCACCAACAATTCCTCACAAATGTACCTCAGACAGTAGTATCACAAAATGGCTGTGGTTTCCTCTCATTTGACATATATACATAACCAATTAACTTTCATCACACACAAATACAAAACCAAAGTAACATTTTAATTGGTTCTAAATTTCAACACTTTCAAATGTGTTTTCCCCATGCAATTTTCCATAGGACATTTACATACGTCTACAGCCTGAATGGCTGAACGGAATTACACCAAACTTGGCAAAATGGTACATCAAACCTAAGAGGTCAGGAAGAATCTACTATGCCCCCTTATGGTCATTTCCCCCTTCGCTTTGGCCTCCTCTTGTCTCTCAATCCTACCGAGAGACAAGATGGCGGCCGCTACGGACTGTTTGGAATGTTGACTGACGCCGGAGAACCAATCAGCTTCGCAAAGCTCCGTAACACGAAAAGTACGCGAAGCGGAGCGCTGTTACAGATATATATCTTTTTTTGAACGTTAATTTCTCAAAATCCACTGGAGCACATATATTGAGACCTAGCAAAGGCACATCGGGCTACCAGTCCCTAATATTTTGCCAAGTTTCGTGCAAATCCATTCAGCCGTTCGATTATTATTATTATTATTTTTTTTTGCCCCGCGAGGCCCTTTTAAAACCTCCACATCAAACCTAGGGGGTCAGCGAGGATCTACTATGCCCCCTTATGGTCATTTGCCCCTTCGCTTTGGCCTCCTCTTGTCTCTCGATCCTACCGAGAGACAAGATGGCGGCCGCTACGGACTGTTTGGAATGTTTACAGACGCCGGAGAACCAATCAGCTTCGCTTCACAAAGCTCCGTTGCGCGAAAAGTCCGCGAACCGGAGCGCTTCCCGGTCCGCTGTTACAGATATATATCTTTTTTTTAATGTTAATTTCTCAAAATCCACTGAAGCACATATATTGAGACCTACAAAAGGCACATCGGGCTACCAGTCCCTACAATTTTGCCAAGTTTCGTGCAAATCCATTCAGCCGTTCGGGCTAAAAGTGAGGCCAACCGCCCTATGGAAAACTCAATGTTAAAAACACGTTTTGGGACCCCCCTTTTTTCTCAGCCCCCCCTTGACGAACCCCCCCCAAATTTCCAGGGGCTGCTCAGAAACAAAATGTTCCATTTTCCAGAAAATTTCAGCCAATTCCGTCCACAAACGCCAAAGTTATTAGACATAGAATTTTCAAAAATCCCATAGAGAAAAAATCCTAACTATATATACCTACTGGCGACCGCCAGTAGGTAATGTATATATATATATATATATATATATATATATATATCATATGTACATATGGGTGTATTTACAACCATACAACTGTTTTTCGAAAACATCAACTAGATGATTTTTTTTTATTGTTGCCTAGGAAGCTCTAGCTTAGAGCTTCACCCGAGGGAACGGCTATTCAGTATATTGTTTTCAATGAGAGCAAGATAAAAGTGTCTAATGTTCTCCCTGTCTAGCACATACATGTCAGGGAATCCTTTATATATTACTGTATATGCGAGCAGCATGGGAACTGGTGATGTTTCTTCCCATGGGATGGATGAGTTTGAAAGATCCATTATGTTTGTATCCTGCACCCTGAGACCACCGGAGAAGTTGTGTTTAGTGTTTGAGTGTGAAATGCTTGCATGTATGTCGAAGGATTAGCAGTTCAAGGAGTATGTGTGGCCGACCAGGCTTCTTTTGCACACAGACCATAAAGTGCTTGTTCAGTTCTTGAATGGGACAACTGCTGACTTCACCAAGGCAATCCCAGACTATTAGGATTGAAATGATGCTTCAGCAGTGTGCCACTCAATGTGGAGTACATACCCTGTGTAATGAACAAGAAGGCTGTTTGTCTCTATCGTCTACTACAACCATGTGATACTCTGGATGGGATGTTGGATGAGCAGCAAGATATTGACTACAGTGTGTGTGTGGTGGGTTGGAAACAAATGTGTTGGTGAGGAGCATTTGAGGAAAGTACTTTGCTGAGGACTTTACTTTAGGCAAAGTAATGTAGTATGCAAGGAAGGATTTCCCAAGACAAGGGAAACTCCCCAGAACTACAATCATTAAGTAAGGTGCCGACTGAATAGCCAGTAATGAGTGGGCTATTATTTCGAAGTGACAAACCTGGTTTCACGTTGTAGCACCTGAAATATGATGATGGATATTAGTCATGAGAGGCATCTTGACATAACATATAATAAGAAAATATAGAGGGAAACATACTAGTTGCTTGCAATGGATAGAGGTGGGTTGGTAAGTATGTGATTTGTGTGTGAAATGACATGGGACCTAAGTGTAGGACGGCGCCCAGAAGTGAAGTTGGCTGTCTCGAAAAGTTGTGCGAGAAAGTATACATATGATTTGCTCTCGTTCCAGTGAGCAGCCTATCCAACTGGTAGGAGGTGAGGTTTGTAGTGGAACCAAGTACTAATAGTGTGACCACATTCCTTATTTTTCCCAGAGAAGGGTGTCCATAAACGTTGCTGTGTGACAATGGAGTGCAGTTCACATCAGGTGAGATGAGGAAATTCTTAGTGAGTGCTGGGATCAAGCACAAGAGATGCAGTTTGTGTCGATTGCAAGGTAATGAATAGGTGGAAACAGTGAACAATGTTGTGAATGAGTTAGTCAAATAGTGCGGAGGATGCCATTTGGACTATTTTGTGGGCGTTATTAGCACTCCTCTTAGCATCCTCAGAGTTTCTCCCTTAAATGCTCTTCCGTGGAGGTCCTTTGTGTCTTGCATGGTGGAGCCAGTTGAGAAATGTTTTGCCTCATGGGGGATGGTCGTGGGATGCCCTTTGCATCAAGTACGCACATGTGAAAAGCGAAGGTACAATATGACCAGAAAAAAGTTTGCACTTTAGAGAAAGGATATTTGATTTGTGTGAAGCTGCCTGAAACAAAGGCAATGAAAGGAAGACTGGAATTTGGTCCTCAGTGCAAGATGGTGGAGGGAATGTAGTGCTGTAAGATTTTCACATGGTCAGTGGTGGAACGATGCATGTGTGGTGAATGTGTCTGGCAACACCGTTGGAGGATCTGATCCCAAGTGGGGACATTTTTGTTGAACAGAACAAGCAAGCTCTGCTCTCTGAGAGGGTTTCAAACAGCTTAGTTTGGGTATCCCACATGAAGGACTGAACCGCACACCCCCCTCCCCTCCATGTTTAATGGATTATGTTATTAATTGAGTCTTCATCGTTGCTTATGTCTCTACAATTTTTATGACTATTTAATCTCTGTGTATTGTTTGTTCTCTGACCTATTCTTGATGTTTAGGGCTTTCATTTTCTTTTCAGGATATTCTATTTCTTTTTCTTTTGTTTTCTTGTTTTGGGAAGTTGGAGGTGGGTTAGGTTCTACCTAAATCCTGACTGAGCCGCCTTACTTCTTTCCTCTGTTGTGAACTGTTGTTATATGTTAACAAGAATGAGTGGGAGTGTCAGAAAAGGGCAGTTAGGAGGAACTTTTTTGCCTGTTTTCAATTCTCTTTACTTAATTGTAATTGCGATTGTATTTATATAGCACGTACTACCCCTGATGAGGCATTGAAATGCTTTTCTGCGAGTAGCACACTACTCCGGGACCCAAAGGATTAGTACTGGATTAGTATAGGGAAATATAAGTTGTAAATGTGAGCGGTTGACATGCGAGTCTGTAAGTTTGATTGAGAACAATAAATGAGGGATAGAAGCGGGAACAATCTAGATAGTGTTATTTGGGAGATCAGATTATCAGATGACGTTTTAATAAATACATTATTTTATATATTCATCGGTCTGTAGTGTACCTCACTGTGCAGCAGTACTGTTACACAGCATATCATTTAGTGCCCTTTTTTTATCTAAGACAAACTTCGTCAATAATTTGGGTGCATGATTAATCATATAACTTTATAAAAGTACCTCAAACTTTAAACCAATGCTACAGTGATTTCCATTGTGGATTTTAATACAAGTTTTATGCGGGACCCAAAAAAGTACCCCTTTTGAACATATGGGATTTTTAGCGCAGTTTGTTTTGATAAAATTATTCAAAATAAGAGGGGGGACATGAGTGCATATATTGGTGTCAGACATGGGTATGTGCTGACCGCGGTCACATTAGGTCTGCCTGCTACCTTGGCTTTATCTGAGCTTTCATTGTGGAGAATTGGTCCTGGAAGATATGATGGCCACCAGTTGCAATCATGTTTACACTTTGCTGGGAGAATAGAAATATACAAAGTTAGCAAACATAACTCACCCGCCATACTCTGCTCATGACCTCACACTTGGTATCATTGACATCTCAATGATCAATAACACCTCTGTTGACATCATGCTGACATCACATACACCGTGACATTGAACACGGTCTGGGCGCAGGGTGTGGTGAAAGGACGCCTCTCCTTCCCATCCCCCATTGCACACGAACATCGAACATGCGCAGTTCATTCTTTAGAGCAGCCATTATGGATTCCAATGGAATAAAATAGCACCACTGCACATAGTCAAAAGTCGTGTACATTTGCCTTAGAAACTTTACCATGCTAAGTTAGTTTGGAAGGAAAATGAGTGCAGGATTTGGACAAAGGCAGACTCTTGTGCTTAAACCTCACTGTGCGAAGCCAAACGTCATGCATGTTGTGCTCTGTGGACTCCCGATCTGTGGGATGTCAAATCTGCGGTTTCACACTTTTACGACAGCATCAACCGCACAGCGGGTTGATGGGCCAAGTTCAGTTCTCTGGAGGAAGAGAGTCTAGTCTCCAGCCAATTCTTGAGTTCTCTTTGCATTAATCTACTCCACCTCAAACATTATCCCAAGGACATGTGCAACTTCATTAGTCATGTTACATCCCAGCCATGTTGCCCACAGCCAAAAGCCATGCACAGCTTTTTTTTAAGAACCAAAGGTGGGCTGGAAGGAGCGGCCAAAGGTCACATCTTCCTCTAAGTGCTTACTTGATATGGCCGAGGACTGCCTGCTCAGTGCTTTCTAGACATGTGCCTTTGTTAGAGTTACCTCTATAACTCCCACCATGGACTCCTCATAAGGTTGGGTCACGTTCAGTTCATTCGTGGTGTAGACTTGGGTTTTAACCATCTCCTTATTTCTCTTCTCATGTACACACTTTGTGTCGCACATTATCCTTCTAACACACAGTAGTTATCAATGTCATCAGTGATGCCATTGAAGATGTTATTTGAGGTGTCAACAGTGATGTCCTGTGTGAGGTCATGATTTGTAAAGATAAGGGTACCCTTGACACAATTTCCTAAATCAGGGTATGTAAATCAAATGTAAATAAAACAAATTTAGAAAAGTAGAATGTGATTTCTGGACCTAAACAGCTTGAACAGTATAATATAAATACACCCTGTCAAATTCAATGTAGAAAAATATCTTTTTTAATTTATATTTTATATTAGAACATTACATTTCTGTACAATTTAAAAAGAACATGCTGAGAGGATGATGCCCTCTACAATCAAGAAATACATGATGTTTGCAATTTTATAATCCTATTCCCTATTATACATCCTGACGCTGTGCTATAAATCTGTTTCCTGTCACAGTGTAAACAATAGATATTGTAGTATATGGAATTAATTAAACATTCATCAAGAAAAAAATATATATACAGTCCCTGTAAACAGATCTCTCACACAGACTCCTGAACCATTACAGAGTTTTTGGGACTTTTAAAGTGCTGTTGTTTCATAATCATCATAACAACGACAAATACTTTGAATGTCGTCATCATCAGCATAGCGATAGTCGCCGTCCTTAGATATTGGGGTCTGACACTTCAGTTGATGAACCTTGATGTGTTTACTCTCTATGAACCAATAAGTGACCCGTTTTGGATAACGACAATCATCATAAAAAATCTTTTAAACCTTTTTCTCATCCATCTTTTATAGAGCATCTATTGCACTCACCAGTACTGTGGTTATAAAGTCTGACCTATCCAGAGGCTAGAGTACTCCGCATATATGATGAGGTTTTCAAGACCTATGTATGCAGCAGAAGTCAAATTAACGGAGGTCAGGATTAAAAAAAACGAAGGGGCATATTATTAAGCAGGCCGTTAAAAATTATCGCTGTTTCAGAGGCAGAAAACTGCCGCTAAAGAGGCGATAATGGACTTGATAATATGGCCTTGTGAATTTCAATAGAAACCCATGTTCTGGTGTGAACATGGGCTTATATTAGAATTCTCCACTCTTAAAATAATAAAAAAAAGACTAGAAAAAATATGTATTAACGTTTCCTGGACCGGTCATTTTGGGCCCACCTAGGGATATGAGGTCCATGCACCATGTTGGTGAAAGACCCTAGGCCCCAGTGTAAGCAGGAGCCCTCTGGGCCTGTGGCACCTATAAAGATCAACAATGTTTCATAGCACAGGTTTAGGGCAAAGTGAGTTTGGGTGTTGTGGGATAGGTTAACACATCGGCCCTCTTTCGTGGTTTCTTTTCGCCTTCTGCACAGTTCAACAAGTCACAGCATGCGCGTGTTTGCTCACCACCCACTTGAACTGGTTTTCCCAGCTGCTACTGCAGCTTCGCATTTGACCTATGGTCAAAACCTCTGTGTAGCGCCCTACCCCATCCCTCCAGAGCACACACCCTGCCTTTAGAGCAATGTTTATCCTAGGTGTACGTGCTACTTCTATTTACATGTGCGTCATCGGCACGTACGGCCGAACCCATGACCCCAAACTGAGGCGTGGGAGTTATGAAAACTGGGTGCCCCTGCATTGTTTCAAAGTCCGGAAAGTTACGGTCCTATGACCAGAACTTTCCACCAAAGCCCTGTGCAACTTCTCAACCGCTGCACGTTGTGCTTTGTTTGACATCTTTTTAATCAGAGTTCAAAGCACTTAGAATACACATACAGGTCTCAAAGATAACGAAACCACACTCCCAGGCAATTCCTTTGGCTTCCAAGCTGGGCATGGTGGTTCTTTTGTCCTCCTCGGGCCACTTCAAAGTGCTCTGTGCGGTCGGGAGGGAGCTAACTCGAGGCTGAATGGGCCAACCAAAGTGGATAGGGCAGGGATGAATAACTGTGGGGGAGATTGAGGCTCCACCCAAACTGTAACTATACCTTATGCATTAAACTCTGTTGATTCTGTGATTTACCACGCAAATGTAACTTGCTTCTGTTCGACAGACATGCACACCAATACCTTTTTGATTACCGAGAACAGTAAAATACATGGAAGAAATAATTAATGAGTAACATTTTCTGAGGTGATTCCTGAAAGCACCACAAGAACGGCTGTACAATTGCACCCAACATAAAAAGAAACAATAACAAGCATTTGCAATGCAATAGGTCTCGCAGCATTAAAGTTTGAGTTATTGGCATTGTATATGACAATGTGTTGCATTACATTTTTAGCAAAGTCTGTATTGGTGTATAAAGATGATTTGCAAGATGATAGCTGCTGCAAAATATTAAGCAATGTTGGCAATAATATTATATTATAATAATATTGTAAGTTACTGTTGTACTTATAAGCATTTTGGTAGCGCATAGTGATGTAGTGGTGCCCCTGAGGGATGCTGTGGTGGTGCGTAGTGATGCTATAGTAGGGCACCTGATGCGTCTATTTCCTTTTGTTTTGAAAATAATAAAAAGAATTATAAAAAAACAAAAAACAATACACATGATAGGCACTTGGCGCGCATTTGTAGTGCCTCATGTAATTGTACCAGCCTGCATGGGTAAAGGTTTATTTCCAGGAAGCTTTGTTTAATGTCCTTTAGTTCAGAGCATCTTAGACATGCAGCAAGGATAGTTGTGTTAGTGCCACGTCAGCCAACACAACATCCATATGTGCGTACTACCCACAATATGGCCCAAAAATATACACCAACATTACCCTGGAGTTATAGCGAATTAATATTAATTTATTGCGATAGGCTGCTCTAAGTGTGCTGTAATAATGAAACTTCAAGCTTCCCCTACCAATTGAATACAAATATGATACTGCATAGATTAGGAGAGTTCGGGCCTCTGGTATATAGTTACAACCCAGATCTAGCACTGGTATAATGTGCATTATACAATGGTGTATGCAAACTTCAGCACTGCAATTCAATAAAACAGTTACATTTGCGAAGTAGCCTCTTCGTCGCTGCCTGATGACCTCACAGCGTGCTCTCCTGACTTGCAGTTTTACAGCAGACATGAGGACACGGTGATAAAAAGTCGAGCAGGCTACGGGTGTTTAACGAGTTTAAGCTACTGACATTGTAATTAACAATGCCTTTTATTTATGTTTTAAAAAACAAAAAAAATAGGCATTGTCAAATACAGTGCCAATAGCTTACAATGTACAAAAGACTTCGCAAACACTATGCAGGCGAAACATGAAAACCAAAATCTCATAAAAACACTGCATTTGTCAGACCCTCCAGGATATTGAGGCACAGATTAGCAAATATGGCTGCACACAAATGAGAATTTAGTGGCATAAAACTCAAAATGTCGCAGCATTTTAGCAGTACAGTTCTTCTTTTGCCATGGTTACTGGTGTGCCCTGGCTGGACCACAATTAAGGGGCAGCATAAATATTTGCAGGACAGATAATTCATCAATAAAAAGGGCGGAAGGGCAGTCTTATACAGTTAGTAATCTCAAGGTGTCACCACAGGACCTACAGTTCTTTCAATTATCGTACTGTTAACACTAAACAAAGGCAAAATACTTTTGTATGGTCAACCAAATCATGAAAGTCTATGCCAACAGCGCTAGTCCGTGGGAGCACAGCGCTCCTTCCAGGAACAGGGCGAGGCAGGGGAGTGTGGCACAGTCTGTGCCAGTCACACGAGGTGCCCTCCGAGACAGGGGGCTGCTTCTGACGAGCACCCGCCGCCGAGGGGGCACGTGCAGCTCCCAGGTCTGAACTCCGTCGGAGCCAACTCACCTTTCATCCTTTTGTCAAGGATGAAATGAGTGCCGCTAAAAATAATTTATACTTCATTGTGTCCAATTCCTGCATCGAATCCATCGTGTTATCTCCCTGAGGCGCCTACATGTGCTGAAGTGCTGCAGTGTGCGCTATGTAGCGTGATATCCATTTATATATCACACTGCGTTAGGGAGTTGCACGAGGGTGAAGATGGAACGACGCCTGTGAGTTCAACAAACTTTTTCCGGAAAGAATCGACTGAGTGTTAAAGTTTGAGATGCTTTACTGGGGTGCTGGCAGGATGGGGAGGGGTGCAAAGACCCCCCCCCCCCCCACACACTTCACTAACAGTGGGGTGGACGTGCGCTCCAAACTATGTGTGCGGCCCCGACCCCCTTCTATCGCGAGAATAATACTCTGATCACTCGCTCGTGGGTTCACAAATTAATGTGTCCATTGCACTTCTGTTGTTCCTAACAAAATATGGCTCACGTTATCCTGACAATAATTGTAAAGCAGTAAAACATAGGAGAATGTTTTCAGCGGGGTGTCGAGCAAACCCGACTTCCAATCCGGGCTTTCCCTGTATACAAAAAGGTGTGTTCCTGGGCAAATTGCTTTCATGTACGGGCTTCATCTGCAGCAATTGAGAGTGTTTAGAAACAAAGCTGGATCGACTGTTGAGCGCTATTTGTAACAAAAGCAGACCATTAGCTCATCGCATAGAAGTACAGTTACTTCAAAACAAGCAAGGTAAACAGGCGCTGAAATGTCCAGTCGGGATTAAATAGCCCACGCAAAAGACTTTTTTTGGTTTATTTCGTAGAGAATTTATGAGCGTTTGGATAGCGCAGAGGAGACATTTATTTACTCCCACGGTGTACATTTTATCCGCTGTGTTTTTAAATTGTGCACTGAATATGGAGCACTGTATTTACACACATTGCGGTGTTATTGCAGAAATTAGTTCATTTCATTAAAAATCCATGTGTTCAGTAAAGCGCCACTTGCCAGTGAGGCTGCTGTCGAGCGCTGAAGTGTTCTGACACAAGTTACGCAGCATACACCACATACCCAAGATGGGCATGGTGCAATACTGCTTGGCGGGCATACGCCTTCTGGTGCACGGGATTTACATTCTTAAGGTGTATTTGTTTGCGAGGGACGGTAGTCCGCAGCGCCTAGCAGCACTTTCGGCGCTATGGGCACATGCAGTGGGTTTGGAGAAGTGCCTTTGCCTGCTAGCCCCGAACTAGTCATAATAGGTGCCATAGTGCAATGCCCGCAGCAAGCAGCGGGTGGGTTTGGAGAAGTGCCTTTGCCTGCTAGCCCGAACTAGTCATAATAGGTGCAATAGTGCAATGCCCGCAGCAAGCAGCGGGTGCTGGTGAGATGCAGCGATGGCCATGCCTGGCATAGCCGTGCAGTGATGCAGCCTGCAGTGAAAGGTCACCACGAGCGCAGTGTGACAGCCAAGTGCGTGCGTCCACGGGTACAGCGCCCGCCACAGACTTCACAGCCTCTGGGCACAGGCTGGGAACAGAAGCGGTGAAGTTTCCAGTTGTGCAACGGCGCGGGGGACTGATTTCTAATCCCACCTTCCTAATTTTACTTTATCGTGTGATCTTAACCACTTTCATTTCCCGTCACCAGTTTGCCTCTGAAGTGTTTAAAGAGTGCTCAGAAATCCGTTAATTACATACCAAAAATCAGCACTATATAAAACAGACATGACAACCCTCAAGCCGCAGCTCTAAACTTCTTTACGAGGCGAGGGTTGAAGACAGACACGGACAGCTCTCTGTCTAAGGCAGCGCTCGAAACCATCGCCAGCCCGTCTCCCACACTCAGGGCGCCTGCCTGTTTATCAGCGCCCCTCTGCTAACTCCCCCTGCATTCCAAACTCGTGAAGTGTTCACGAGGCGTGCGTCGCGATCCCGTCCTTTCTGCCATGCTGTCGGCAGAAGTTCACGCACGCAACGTTATCCTATGGAACAATGCTGCGCGCGCGGCCAGGTCTTGTCTCCACATTCCAGCTCGTTGTCGGCTGGGACGACAGCTATAGTTCTCTGGCGAGAACGCTCTTCGCGCGTTACTAGCCGAGACCTAAAAAGGTGGGACAGAGCAAATTTTTTGGTGACAAAGAAGGAGAGCAAGAAGGCAAGGAAGGGTTGAGAATAAAAGAGTATATTAGCAATCAGCAGGAGTTTGTATAGAGTGGCTCCTCACAAATGAGGGTCTCAAGGCGCTGGGGGGTCAAGTGGGCGGGCTGCTGATCCATCAGGGCATGGAGATTCAGTCAAAGAGACCGGTCTTGAGATCCTTCCTGAATTGGGTCAGCGATGGGGATTGCCTGGGGTGGAGGGACAGGGCGTTCCAGCAAGGCCACTGTAACGATCTGATTCAGTGGAGTTTTCTACATAATTACGGGTTTAAGGAATTGCCTCTGAGTGCACTATCTGCTCAATAGTTTGCCGGTTTAAACAAAAAAAGTGTTACTAGATCAAACATATAAAAGGTTACTAAAACAAGCATTGGTAATGCATCGTTTTTGCCTATGTAATGAATAAAAAGCTGTTTTCCTCAATCATCGTCGGGAGAAGTGAAGATCTCCCTGACAAATAACACAGGAGTGGAGGGGATGTAGAGCAGCGTCCAGAGCTGCTGACTCTGTAGCAGGGGATCCAGGTTCGAGTTTCAGTTAGAGTTTTGGCAGGGTATCCGACATCCTGTGATTCTATGCAAATCACGTAATCTCTCCGGGCTAAGGCTAAGGCTTCCCAGCGCTAAGTGGTCAGATACTGAATAGGTGCTAACCATGTCTTAGAGACTTGTATATAAATTGTTATATAAATATGCTGCAGGAGTAAAATGCAAAACTTTATGAAAATATAGTTTCACCAAAGCGGATATTAACAGTATTTCGGAGGTGGGAAACTGATAAAAGAAGCAGACGAAGAACAAGCATTGGTAAGTGCAGGAAAATATGCTACAGCCATTAGAAATGGAGGAAAGGTAAGTGGCACGCACAGGAAACAATGAGAAGCTAGGGAAGAGAGGAGGAGGGTTGTAAGTCCCTTTTAAGTTTATATTAAAAACAATAGATTTCTCAAGCACAGTGCAAGCGCTGTGCAGGAGAAACCTAAAAAGTAAAAGCTTAATGCGTGGTGCCCCTTGGTTGCAAACACACTAGAAAGGTTACCATTCCACTTTACAGTAGTTGATTGCTGCTGTCAAGTATCAAACTGGTACTCATGAGGTGAAACTGTCAGGCCAGTATTCATTTGTGTTAAAATGACAAAACAGTGAATTAATACTGCTGAGCACAGAATGTTTTGCTTTACCCTGCATAATGTAATCAACCCTGTGACTTAGTTTGGTTCTCGGTTGCTGCATAAGCCCAGAGGCCCTCCTTATGTGACAGCACTTCCCACATTTCCGACCCACTTCTCCATTGCTCTCCAACAAAATTGTGCATACAGCTCTCCTATTCCGTCTCACTCACCGAAACATCTCACTAAAATGACGGCTTTGTAGTTGTGAATTGCAGGGGGCAGCTAGGGACACCCTTCAGTTCCCTTAGGTCATGGGGTTCTAAGAAAATTAGGATTTTCACAGAATGCAGTTTTTCCCAGTCCTGACGCACCGCGCCATCCTTTCCTTCCTTGGGGATGCAGTAGGCACACTGGCGTTTAGCTCTGGCTTAAAACGGCCCTTTGTTGAAAATTAGTACGGTTTGGTGAACATTATCTGCGCCATCTTGCCTCTTCCCCTGATGCCACACTTTTGTCGTGCGCACCCGCCATTTTAAGATGCCCTGATCAGAGCGAACCCTTTTGCATGCCGCTGGCCCCTGATATAGCCCTTCGCCCTCACTAAGCCTGCACGCTGATCAACCCCCTGCTTGCACCTGCCTTGAATCATAAACCCCTCTTCGGCGCTGCTCTGCCCCAGGCCCTCATCCTGTTCCCAGCGCGACACCTCCCATCTTCCCTTTCATGATCCCCGGCCCTTAGATGCAAACCCCCTCTTCTCCCCGTGTGCCCGTTTGTCTTCCCCGTTCCCAGGCCGACACCCAGCTCTGCCGATACCATTCCTTGCCCCTCCCCGTACAATAGAAAGCTTCCCCCATCAAAGGATCCCCGGGTTGATCAAAGCCCCCACTCCATGAGATCCGATCAAACCCCCCACATTCCGTGAATCGGCGGAATATCCAGCTGCGCGATACTCATCACCTGTTGCGACTAGGGTGGGGACTTCAACTGTAAATGTGTGTGGGAACGGGCCCAAAGGGGAGTTCCGGGAATGTCTTTTCCATACATCAAAGCTTTAACATGAATATGTAATCTGCAATAAAGTCATAAAACAGTGTATAAGAGGCCAGGCCTCAGAAATGTAGGTAGAGCACCTCAGAACGATACCTTCTGCCCGTTTTGTTGTGTTCTCCTCCGGAGAGAATAAAAACCTTGTTTCCTGCCTTCCAGTCTCCAGCGCCTGCCTCTTCATTGATTAAATAACTAGAGGGCCACAGAGGCAATACCGCCGGGCAAATACCGATTGTCCCCGACCCGACTCAGGTTTAACAATTGGCGTCCCAAGCGTGGGGCCCATCAGCGACTCGTGGATCCAGTGGGAGAGGTCCCGACGACAGAGTGAACGACTGCAACGATCGGGAGAGCTCTTGCCCAATAGACCCTCGTCTGGCAGCCGATCATCCGAACTTCACTAGTTCCGAACAGACCTCTCTCGAGTGATCTACGGTCCTGACTGGGAACCATTAGGAGTGCCGTGAGAAATACGAGAAAAAGAGGACGAACGGGCGCTGGATTCGGAAGACAAGAAACTGTCCACATGGTCCGGGTAAGGTCGTGTAATCACGACAAGTTGCGAAATGATTGCTTGATTGTTTGATTGCTTGATTATTTATAAAATACTAGTATTACTCTTTGTTTGACCTATTTGGAGATTCACTGTCTGCACACGGAGAAACAGTAGGCTCCTTCTCTTTTGCAAACGGTGAAGGATAGGTAACGTAACCGTCGCGCCTATCTTTCTCCCCCACTGACTCTATTATTTCTTAACGGTTTTTGGGAGACTCCCCACTCCCTCACTGATTAACTGGGTTCTTTAACCCCGAACTACTGTTCACAGATTGTCTTCTGGAGATTCTCTGTCTGCAAACCGGAAACAACAGCTTCCTCTTTGCGGTTAGTGAAAGGGTAGAGGACGCAGACTTTTGCGCCCTACTTACTCTCCCCATTGTCCTTTTTCTATCCTATTTATTTATTTATTAATTGCTTGATTGTTCCGCGTTCTTGGTTACTCTTTTTTTATTTTTGTTCATGAGGTATTCACTGCCTGCAAACAACGTAGAATAGGAATATTCTGTCTAGTCTTTGCACCTAGTGATAAGATAGGCACTGCTGACTTATTAGTCCCTCGTTACGAGCCGTCATGTCTGTCTTCTCCCCATTGATAGATAATTGGTTCAGCCCGGACCGTGTATTAGAGGTGGACCATATAGCTCCACTAGAAGGCACCCCTAATAAGGACATGTTCATAAACTATGGATTAGTTACCATAGCCTATAATAAATTGTGGCACAGGTATACCAAAGAAAGTCAAGACAAACAGTGGCCACTGGCAGGATCCTTTGACCTTGATAAAATAGAAACGTTAGAAATAGCCCTTCGAAATAATAAGACAACGCCTATTATGCTCGACAGTCTCGGTATGTGGCGCAGAGAGGCTATGCAACGACAGAAAAAAGACGAAGACAAACCAAGTAGAGAAATATACCGACAGGACAACCCCAGGACACCGCTACCCACAAGTTATCCCCCGACACTACGCAAAAGACGACCAGACTTAGGGCCAGACCAATGCGCTTTTTGTAGATATGTCGGACACTGGAAAGCCCAATGCCCGACTCTACTGAGCGTGAGTAAAGGCAAAGGGCCGACAGGAATGACAGATCAGCAGTATGAGAAAAAGCGCGAGACAAAGAAGAACCCGACTTACATAGACAGACCAGATAGAACCACCACGTTTGATTATGCCCGATGGCACAGATTTCGCCAGGACAATTTCAGCGGCATGCTCAAGTTCTCCTAGGTCGGGCAACGTCAAGACGGGAACCCAGCCTCGCTTTAAAATTCACAGACGGAAAGAGATAATTATGACCAATAACTGTTTTATATTCGTCTTGGGTCTTTGTATGTCGTACTTGTACTGTCCCCCCGTCTGAGTTTGTGTGTATGTAATGTACGAATCTGCGTCATCCCTCTACACATGTTTCCGTGTTACTCAACCTCTGTTAAGCAGAAACTTAGCATAAAAGCAACCTGGAAAGAAAGAAATGGTACAACAAAATCCGTAGACCATTGATGAACTTGAACTTTTAATTTAACACAGCAAACAAGAAATAATAACGGTAAACTGTAGAAAATGAAAGTCAAACAGAACATTCGCCCCCCCCCCATTCTGGAACCTTCCAAAGTAGGGCAGGGTTACGGCTACGCCCAACCAGCGGCAACCCATATAAGGCGGGCCCCGCTGCCAACTCTTGGTCAGGAAATCTTAACATATGGGGAAGCCGGAGGAGAGGCAGGGGCCAGCGGAGTCCAGCCGCAACGGCCCTAGGTAGTTGCCGGTAGTCCCGCCACATGCCTCCTCGACCCAGCCGCAACGGGCCTGGATAGACTTAAGTAGTCCCGCCACATGTCCAGAGAAGAGCGAGGCACCTCTTCCTTTTCTCCTCCGCGACAGCCGCAGCAGCTCTGGGCGGCGGATGCCCTGTCCATACCCCTGCAGGAATGCGTCCAGGTCGGGCTGGGAGGGAGAGGCGACGCGGACGAGCCTCTCCCACCTCCACCGATAGGAGGTCTCCCAGCCCCCGGCCCAACGCCGAACACCCCCAGTCAGGCGATGGTGCCAATACTTGCACAGCACCGAACACACCATGGTGGCACCCCAGTATTTGCGCAGCACCGAACGTGCAATGGTGGCCATATTTTCGGAACACCGAACCTGCAATGACTGCACCGATACTCGTGCCGCGCCGAATGCGCGCCACAGGTGGCCATACTCCCACAGCACTGAGCACAAGACTTGGGGAACACCGGATGTGGAGAGACCTTCATGCGGGGCGATGAAAAAGAGCAGCATGGAGTGCACCGGGAGAAGGAGACGGCGCGAACGAGTCTCCCTCGCCCCCCCAGGTGGGGGCATCACAGCTGCACCCCAGCCGAACGTCCCGCCTTCACACAACAGAGACCTCTTCCTTCCACTCCGAAGGATCTCTTCCACTCTTGCAAACTCGACGAGAGTGGCCCCTGTAGGGCCCCAAAATGGCGTCTGGGTCCGCTGGAAGGCGGGCCCCGGCCACTAGAGTAACTTTGACCAGCAATATAACTCGGACATTTGCCCACTGGGGCACGAGCCCCCATCTCCGACAGCATCTCCGCAGCCTTGAAGATCCTACAAAGGTCCCCGGCGGAACCTTCGGCCTCTGCAGGTTTCCGGTAAGGGACGGCTGCCTTGACCGCCAACGAAATAAACATGACATTGCCACTCCTTCTGTTAGCATGAATTCTAGAACTGCCGAAAAGGACTCTGGTCCAACTGCCAGTAATGGGAAACATTTCCCCCTGATGCTACTTCCGGACTGAGCCGGCCCCGCCCAAAATGGCGCCGGTATCAAGAGGGACTTGCGAACACCTCGTGGTGTTCCTTCGCACTAATATAAACTTGATGTTCTGAGACTTTATATGATCCTTTGGACACTTGGCTAGAAAGGACAAGGAGAGCTCACTCGACGAACAGTGTGAAAGGATCCCGCTAAAAATGTTGATTGCAAATGTACGGTATTATATTTTTATAGCTGATGTATAACCTCATTTACGACGCACACATACGGTATGCATATAGGAAATCTGATTGCAACTATTATGATTATGCTTCTAAATTATGAAAATAAATGCCCCCGAACCCCCAGCCAATTAATAGACGTTTTAGTTTCTTACAAATGAATGAATAAAACTTTCCAATGTATTTATTGCCGCAAGACGACACTCCCACTGTACGCGCTTTAGCCATTGCCATGTCCGACCAAATACGACTGCACCCTCATCATCCACGTACTGAAAATGATTCTGAGAAATAAAGGTTTTCGAAACTATGGACGGGTATTGCATGCTTTATTTTAAAAATGTGGGATCGGTGGGAAAGTTCTTTTCTATGCACCCTACTCTGCTCTCTCTTTAAGGTTGAAAGAAGATGGTTGCCCAGCCCTGGAGGACGGATCGGATCGACAACACGACACTCTGCCTTCAAAGTACGCGACTGACTCATGAACTCTCGCGTGGAGGAAGACCTTGACTTCCAAGGATGGGTAAAACGAACGGTGTAAATGAGGGAATGTAAAAGGAGGGTGAAATGAAATGATGTAAATGTTATAAAGTACAACGTTCCAAGGTATCAGGGAACGGAGCTGACCCAAGAACCGAAGAACCTTAGAACGCCACAGCGTTGAAGGAGGTTTAAGGATCCCGATAGTGAGATACATCCTTTGACTAGATACCTCGCACTAGGCATCTCTGGTTTCCTTTTCACGTTTCCCCGCACACGACCTATATGGACACACTGCCCCCCCCCCCCGACTCCAGAAACCATATCCCCGGGGACTCTGCCCCGAGGAGGGAAGACGAGTAAGAGGTGAGTAAAGGACTCTTGAATACATGTATTTAAATATGCGCGAATGCTGTTCCCTCCCCTCCCCCTTTTTTTTCCCTCCCTCTGCAGGTTACATCAGAGATTACAGCCGAGGTGTGGCGAAGATCTGAAGCCTTGCCATGTCTAATACACGAAGCAGACTAGCGCCGCAAGGTGGTGCCTAAGCACGCCTGCAAACTACTCACGTATCGAACAAACCCGAAAAATTAGCACGACCTGATAAAAAGTGATCACCCTTAAACCAGACCGGACGAATGAACCCATGTCACGTATGATGCGAAACTATGAGAGAATGTGTGTGTGTGACCGAGGCGCTGACCCAACTGGTCGAAGGACCGAGAATGCGAGAAAGTGCGACAAAATGGTACCTCCTTTCTTCTTTCCTTTTCTCAAAGCACGTCCCCTCTACCCTGTCTAATGCTCAAACTGCATGATTACAAGATTCTAACGCAGACCCGTGAATGTCCTTTACTGTGTAATGCACTAAATAGCCTTTCTTGAATACACTGCCACCCTCTCTGTTGCACGTGTACTATTTAGCCTGCCGTTGCACTCTCTCTCTCTCTCTCTCGCTCTCTCTCTCTCTCTCTCTCTCTCTCTCTCTCTCTCTCTCTCTCTCTCTCTCTCTCTCTCTCTCTCTCTCTCTCTCTCTCTCTCTATTTTTGCACTCCCACTCTTCTGAGCGATTAGCCCCGAAATTGGCAGACTGCCACCCCTAGCGCACCACCTAATTGGCTTCAAATACCGTCAGTATTTGCACAAAAACTTGTCTTTAATACAATCACCCTGAGACCGTGTCATTACCTCTCCTTTTCCGCTAGAAGTCAATGAACCGAGGTTGGGCCGTAAGGGAAAGGACAGGTAAGACGACAGAGGTCCCCTAATCTGGCCCGTAATAAGGGAACTACATGTCAACGGCTCCTATGGTATAAAACAAGGACCTCAGAATACGCGACCCTCCCCGCCCCGAATTGTCGCAATACCCAGACAGGAAAAATTATCACCCCTGTTACATCCCCTGTATCAGCCGCTCCAAACTGGAGTTATGAAACTACCCCTCATTCCCGGTTGTGAGGAATGGGTCGATTTACGCCCTTACCACAAGTTTCTATGTCCCTAGTTGTTTCCCATAAAACCCCTGTCTTTTCTGATTAAGTACTCAGGCCGTAGGAAGCTACGTAGGAACCAGAATGATGTTTTACAAGGTTAAAAGACTAGACCAAAGTGAAGAAATCGTTGAAATGAACCCTGCCGAAAGTGAAAAATGTTTAGTTGAAAAACAGGACGCATTGATAAAAAGAACTGTTTAGCCTATGTTCGTCTCTCAGCAAAATATCTGTTTAGTACCATGTCGATAGCACACAGTACCCTTGGTAAATATAAAGCCCTAGAGAACGGCATATCTTTGTCAAGCCCGTCTTACGAAGGTGGGTCTCCATCAGATAAACTGTCGAAACTGTAATAAATAATTATGAAGGAAAGCCATAGTACCTCCAACAGGCCCGTCATCGGTCATTTATATGTTAGTTGTGAACCCTAAAATAACGGACGTTTTCATTTCTATCTGAAGCTGGGAGAGAAATAGACTTTTGTGATTACCTTCCTCTGCAAATTCTCTAAAGACTGTCTTTTCAAACTCGTTTAAGGGTACGGCTGTCAGGAGAGAGAAGGACCGGATGTGGGAGCACGAGGCCTGACTGCAGACTATGGAACACCTACGACATGGGCCAAGGCGAGACCGCGACAGAACAGAGCTACAGGACGAGGCACTACCTCCAGCAAAGTGAGAAGAAAGGGCTAACCTGATGCCCCCGCTCTATGTTCGAATGTGTGCCGAAAGGTCCCCGCTCTCTAGACTCGGTCATGAGCCCGCCCATCTGAAGTCTCTCGTTCCCCTAGTTTGTTCCTAATTTGGCCTTGCTCCATCCCCCTTTTTCTCCGACCTACCCTATGGACTGTTTTGTACGCTCTTCTTCCATCTGAACTTTCTGACAATCACCTCAAAGGACACAGGGCGAAAAGGACCTTTCCGACCAGAAACGCGAGGAAAGGGTCGTGCCCTGCAACGCAGAACTTAGAATAGAGCTGGACTTGTAGCTCCACCGCCGATGCTCCACAGCGCCAACGAAAGACAACAAAGAATAATGAGAACTCGTTAACTTCGAACATTTGACATCCTCAATCGCCGTTTCTGCTATGCCTCATTTCTCTCCCAGCCGCCATTGTATTGATCATGCTCCAATCCGAATCTGATATATGTAATAACCTACCAGTCCACGTTATGAAATGTACTTGCTGCTCTCGCTACAGAATCGTTTTTGTATTGCATTCCTATGACTTTCCTGCTAAACAAATTGATCAAAGTTTATCAAATAGGCCCACCTCCTAAAACTAGAAATGTTAAAATGTATTGTTTACAACTCTTTCCATCTAGGGTTCCTACCGTTTTCTTTCTCATGCCCACCACAATAGAACCGAGTAGAAAATGAACCAGCAAGATGTCTTGAATATGTTAAAGGGAGGACTGTTGAAAATTAGTACGGTTTGGTGAACATTATCTGCGCCATCTTGCCTCTTCCCCTGATGCCACACTTTTGTCGTGCGCACCCGCCATTTTAAGATGCCCTGATCAGAGCGAACCCTTTTGCATGCCGCTGGCCCCTGATATAGCCCTTCGCCCTCACTAAGCCTGCACGCTGATCAACCCCCTGCTTGCACCTGCCTTGAATCATAAACCCCTCTTCGGCGCTGCTCTGCCCCAGGCCCTCATCCTGTTCCCAGCGCGACACCTCCCATCTTCCCTTTCATGATCCCCGGCCCTTAGATGCAAACCCCCTCTTCTCCCCGTGTGCCCGTTTGTCTTCCCCGTTCCCAGGCCGACACCCAGCTCTGCCGATACCATTCCTTGCCCCTCCCCGTACAATAGAAAGCTTCCCCCATCAAAGGATCCCCGGGTTGATCAAAGCCCCCACTCCATGAGATCCGATCAAACCCCCCACATTCCGTGAATCGGCGGAATATCCAGCTGCGCGATACTCATCACCTGTTGCGACTAGGGTGGGGACTTCAACTGTAAATGTGTGTGGGAACGGGCCCAAAGGGGAGTTCCGGGAATGTCTTTTCCATACATCAAAGCTTTAACATGAATATGTAATCTGCAATAAAGTCATAAAACAGTGTATAAGAGGCCAGGCCTCAGAAATGTAGGTAGAGCACCTCAGAACGATACCTTCTGCCCGTTTTGTTGTGTTCTCCTCCGGAGAGAATAAAAACCTTGTTTCCTGCCTTCCAGTCTCCAGCGCCTGCCTCTTCATTGATTAAATAACTAGAGGGCCACAGAGGCAATACCGCCGGGCAAATACCGATTGTCCCCGACCCGACTCAGGTTTTTAGGGTTGAAGACAGACACGGACAGCTCTCTGTCTAAGGCAGCGCTCGAAACCATCGCCAGCCCGTCTCCCACACTCAGGGCGCCTGCCTGTTTATCAGCGCCCCTCTGCTAACTCCCCCTGCATTCCAAACTCGTGAAGTGTTCACGAGGCGTGCGTCGCGATCCCGTCCTTTCTGCCATGCTGTCGGCAGAAGTTCACGCACGCAACGTTATCCTATGGAACAATGCTGCGCGCGCGGCCAGGTCTTGTCTCCACATTCCAGCTCGTTGTCGGCTGGGACGACAGCTATAGTTCTCTGGCGAGAACGCTCTTCGCGCGTTACTAGCCGAGACCTAAAAAGGTGGGACAGAGCAAATTTTTTGGTGACAAAGAAGGAGAGCAAGAAGGCAAGGAAGGGTTGAGAATAAAAGAGTATATTAGCAATCAGCAGGAGTTTGTATAGAGTGGCTCCTCACAAATGAGGGTCTCAAGGCGCTGGGGGGTCAAGTGGGCGGGCTGCTGATCCATCAGGGCATGGAGATTCAGTCAAAGAGACCGGTCTTGAGATCCTTCCTGAATTGGGTCAGCGATGGGGATTGCCTGGGGTGGAGGGACAGGGCGTTCCAGCAAGGCCACTGTAACGATCTGATTCAGTGGAGTTTTCTACATAATTACGGGTTTAAGGAATTGCCTCTGAGTGCACTATCTGCTCAATAGTTTGCCGGTTTAAACAAAAAAAGTGTTACTAGATCAAACATATAAAAGGTTACTAAAACAAGCATTGGTAATGCATCGTTTTTGCCTATGTAATGAATAAAAAGCTGTTTTCCTCAATCATCGTCGGGAGAAGTGAAGATCTCCCTGACAAATAACACAGGAGTGGAGGGGATGTAGAGCAGCGTCCAGAGCTGCTGACTCTGTAGCAGGGGATCCAGGTTCGAGTTTCAGTTAGAGTTTTGGCAGGGTATCCGACATCCTGTGATTCTATGCAAATCACGTAATCTCTCCGGGCTAAGGCTAAGGCTTCCCAGCGCTAAGTGGTCAGATACTGAATAGGTGCTAACCATGTCTTAGAGACTTGTATATAAATTGTTATATAAATATGCTGCAGGAGTAAAATGCAAAACTTTATGAAAATATAGTTTCACCAAAGCGGATATTAACAATATTTCGGAGGTGGGAAACTGATAAAAGAAGCAGACGAAGAACAAGCATTGGTAAGTGCAGGAAAATATGCTACAGCCATTAGAAATGGAGGAAAGGTAAGTGGCACGCACAGGAAACAATGAGAAGCTAGGGAAGAGAGGAGGAGGGTTGTAAGTCCCTTTTAAGTTTATATTAAAAACAATAGATTTCTCAAGCACAGTGCAAGCGCTGTGCAGGAGAAACCTAAAAAGTAAAAGCTTAATGCGTGGTGCCCCTTGGTTGCAAACACACTAGAAAGGTTACCATTCCACTTTACAGTAGTTGATTGCTGCTGTCAAGTATCAAACTGGTACTCATGAGGTGAAACTGTCAGGCCAGTATTCATTTGTGTTAAAATGACAAAACAGTGAATTAATACTGCTGAGCACAGAATGTTTTGCTTTACCCTGCATAATGTAATCAACCCTGTGACTTAGTTTGGTTCTCGGTTGCTGCATAAGCCCAGAGGCCCTCCTTATGTGACAGCACTTCCCACATTTCCGACCCACTTCTCCATTGCTCTCCAACAAAATTGTGCATACAGCTCTCCTATTCCGTCTCACTCACCGAAACATCTCACTAAAATGACGGCTTTGTAGTTGTGAATTGCAGGGGGCAGCTAGGGACACCCTTCAGTTCCCTTAGGTCATGGGGTTCTAAGAAAATTAGGATTTTCACAGAATGCAGTTTTTCCCAGTCCTGACGCACCGCGCCATCCTTTCCTTCCTTGGGGATGCAGTAGGCACACTGGCGTTTAGCTCTGGCTTAAAACGGCCCTTGACCAAGTGCTACACTAATCAGGGCAGCAGGCAGTGGCTGTTGGCGCCATTAGTACACCATACTACCTATTCTTCTCTACTGGGCTACACAAACCTCCCGCTTACAAGGAGGGGGCACAGAAACAGAGGAGACTAGTAAAATGGAGCTGCCCTCCCCACTCAGAGAAGGTTTAAGAGGAAAAATCAGACCACGAGTGACTAAAAACACACAGCTACCTCCGTTTTCTGTCCAGAAATACGGTCTGTAATGTGCAAAACATTCAAAACGCGGTCCCAGAACCAGAAGAAATTAGCAATAAAGATTGGCATTTAAATTATGGAGTCCTATCAAAAAGGCTCCAGTGTTTAGGTACCACCCTGTTGTCACAGTATTCAAGTTAATCTTAGCCCGTCCTTTCTCATTCAGGCAGCACCACACTTCCAAGAGATATATTT
Organism: Lissotriton helveticus; assembly: GCF_964261635.1. Classification (NCBI taxonomy): domain Eukaryota; kingdom Metazoa; phylum Chordata; class Amphibia; order Caudata; family Salamandridae; genus Lissotriton; species Lissotriton helveticus. The sequence continues at coordinate 1,615,011,617 of NC_136057.1, forward strand.
TTAAGAATGTGGTATGTAACCGTAATCAACATGTTAATGAATTAATTTTATGGGAATGAACTCAGTGCGAGCACACTCCACTGACGTGCTCTGCGGGCATTTCTACAAGCATATTTTAGGAACATTATTACATTCATATAAATGTACTAGCATTATAAAGAGCAGTGAGCATGGACGTCAATCATGGATATCCTAATGATGCTCTTACTACCCCGGGACAAAAAGCTCAATAGAAAGGTCCATCAACAAAAAAAGTAAACAGGGATCTCTAAATATTTTATTTAGTTCTATGGTTTCACCAGGGGCGGCTCCTCCGTTAAGGCGGAGGAGTTTCGCCCAACTGCTCTCCGAGCATTGCAAAAACGAGAAAAAAAATGATAATAACAAAATATTATTGTCATTTTATTTTTCAGTACGGAGCCAGGGCGGGAGGGGCTTTGCTATCCTGACAGACAGCAGCATCCAGATGGGAGGAGAAGTGGTGGGCATCACAAGTGCACATGACGGTTTGACCGTCATGTGCACTTAGCAGTTCTCTGTCTCGCTGTGTCGCACAGCCGGGTGTAGAACCGTCCCAGGATCCCAGGCACTGTCTGAGCGGCAAACCAGGCAGCTCAGACCAATCACAATGCTTACCCGACTGATAGCAGCGTTGCGATTGGCTTTGGGGAGTCTGGGAGCTTGTGCCCCTTATAGTAGGACCCTAGAAATGACCCACCAAGAAAAATCAATGAATAAATATACAAAAACCAAACCTATAAGAGACATATAGATACAGAGGCAAAACTGAGTCAATACAAGCTGTTCCACTTTGAACTTATTATACCATTGTTGTAAAAAGTGAGGAAAAAAACAAAAAAAACAAATAGGAAACCACGGTCAAGAAAGTACCACAACCTCGGAAGCATGCGATGCAATCATGTCTTATGTATACAAGCTCGGAGAAGGTGATCTAAGTAATACCAGGTAAGAAAGAAAAAATAGCGCAAAAAGAGAGCGAAGTGTGTCCTTGGACCTTAAGAGAACAATGTCATGTCTCAGCCAAAAGTTGAGTGACAAAGAATGATATATGTTAAAAAGTTGTTAGTCATGCAGGGATGGTTATACAAAAAACCCCTCCCGGGAAGGTGGAAACCAGGACATGCAAAGGTGCCCAAAGTCAAGAGCACTTCATTACTGTCCAGAAGCGGTTTCGCTCTAAGCGATTGGCCAATATATCTGTGGCCGAAGTAGATGACTGAAGATCGGACAGCTCAATCACTCTGATAATAATCTAAGAAGAATGATGTTTCTAACATACATCTTTATTAGTAAGTTGGACTATTTAGTGACTATTTGCTGATAGTAGTGCCATGAAATGACAAAGTCCACTCACTTAAAATAGTTGTAAACAACTATATTCAAGGATCAGTTGCTGGGTGGATACAAGTCATCCAGAAGAGATAAAACGTCTTAAAACCAAGTGTGGTTGGCACAATTGAAGAGTCGATATGTCAATCAATTCCTTAAATAAACACTGTTCAGCAAGCAGCTGAATAACAAGGATCAAAGATAAAAATCCATCTTGACAGTCCGTCCTAGATGTGAGATGTCAAATATAATAATATAAGAACTATCAATGGTTATCAAGGGATTTAACTCTATAGTTTCCCATGGGGTGTATACAAGGCGATATATATGACTTCTGACTTATATAGCCCATGAATCTTCTGATATATAAAGAGTATGCCACATCAGATCTTTAGAATCCATAAAGGTTGGGCACCAAAATCCAAGAAGACTTTCATAAGTACTTTAATAACTTCCCTAATGAGACAATACGGCGGCCCACAATCACTTGACACCACCCCTACTCTACCGGGGTATAGGCCCACCCTTGCTATACAGTACACGTGGGCCCCATCATAGAGGGCACTTTGAAACCACTTCCAATGAGACACTCACCGTATGAGACGCCAGTACCAAGTATGCGGCGTGGTCTATCACCTTCCGGAGTATACGGCCCAAATTTTAGGTATGCCAGCAACAAGTAGAACACCATGTATGAAATCAGCAAAAAAAATCATTTTTGATATATCAATTAGTTCAGCACCTAGGTATATACAATAAAAATAAGATGTTTTATCATGACTGGCTAAGCTTAAACAAATATAATCGCAACATAGACAATACAAGGGGAGTTATAAAAAATGTTGAATCCACATCGCATACAAGAACCCCGTCCTATTGCAATATTCCCTTACACATTACGTGCTAAAGGAAACCCATAATATGTTGTATCATAAACCTATATCATTATCCATGTAGTGAACAACCAAGGCCCCAATTAATACTACAGTTGGTGGGTGAGACATATCCAGGTATATACGATAGTCCCCACTGTCAGAAAAGAAATGCCAAAGACTTACTTAGACCCATAATATTCATAGTGTGATGTCCCTGCTTGTCAATATGCTAAATGCCAAAAATACTGCCCCCTAGGTCCACTCACCATGTTAAGCTCCAACATTGAGAGTAGTCTAATCTCCGTTCTGTCACGTGAGAAAAACAAAGGTCGGAGACCCTCCGTTTATAAAGCCCAAACGCCAAAAATGGAACAAGAAACCCCTGAGGCGAGACAGCGCTTCAGTGTGAGATGATATCCACTGAGCATCATAACGTGCATTTTCGTCGCCATCTTGGGGTGACAGGCCACCGTTACTTTGCGGGGTGCATGGCCACAAGTATGTATATTTAACAATTGCAAACTTCACCGCACGTATCTGTCAAACGCCTGAGTAAATGGCAATAACCATAAGGCTACGAGTACTTAGTGGCAAAATCCAGCACATCCAAACTTGGACAGAATATTATTCAGGAGACTGATTTGAACCCAAAATGTTCCTCAGCTTAACATGTTCTCCTCAAATCAGTCTCCCACAGGTAAACGTTTTGCAAAATGCAACATTTTAAAAATATTTAATGAGTTTTGTGGAACCTGAAATTCAGGAATTTTACACATTTTAACAGGGTAATTAATATTTAAATTTGCACTATTTATACATACGCTCATTACTGAAGAAAAATAACTTGGACCAGCTGAACCCTGACAACTACAGACCAATTTCAAATGGACCTTTCCTGGGCCAACTGATAGAAAGAGCAGCTTTTGCCCAGATGTCACAATTCACTGAAGAGAATGCCATACTTTCAGACTTCCAAAAGGGATTCCATCCAGGAAGAGGCACAGAATATGCCCTCATTGCCATCGGGGTTGACCTGCAGAACACAGTTCACTGCAACGAGGCTACTGCGCTACTTCTCTTGGACCCATTCGCTGCCTTTGACACGGATGACCATGACACTAATATGAAGACTCTACGAAGTAGGCGTAGAGGGGACTGCTCTCGACTGGATCACATCCTACCTTCGTAACAGAACGAATGTCATCCATACCCCCCTTTCGCGTCCAAACCGTACTTGACAAAAGCAGGGGTACCTCAAGGCTCTATCATCTCACCCATGCTTTTCAACATCTACATGAAGTCATTACCAGCACTGATCAATCAATTTCACCTCATGTGCTATAACTATACAGATGACACGCAAATACTCCTTCAACTGCAATGCCCCAAAGACATTGGAAACTCGCCAGTTTTCAGTTTTCTCAGAGCTGTGGATCAATTGGTGATGTGGAGCCATCTCAAATTGAATGCATCCAAAACTGAAATGCTCCCGGGTGGCGATTGGAAACATTATGACCCGCTTGCAGCCTGGCCTCATGAACTGGGAACACCACCTAAAATATTGAAGAAAGTAAGAAACCTTGGAAAGGCCACGGACTCCAAGCTATTGCTGAATACCTAGTGGACAAACTAGCAAGATCAAGCTTTGTTACTATAAAAACTCTGAGATTAATCTTCCCCTATTTGGGATTTCCACACATGGTCCAGGCTACCATCTCCCTTGTTTTGACCAAACTCGACTTCGCCAATAGCCTCTTCCATGGATCACCTTTAACAACCATGAAAAGACTACAATGGATTCAGACCTCAGCTTCCAGACTGCTCTTATATATAAAACTGCGAGACCACATCTCCCCTTCCTTGAAAGCCCTGCATTGGTTACCGGTTGCCAGAAGATCCACGCTCAAGCTGCTTTGTATCACTCACAAAGCGATACATGGTACGGGACCACTCTTCTTCAGGAATAAAATCACCAAACACATTGAACAAAGGAGCCTCCGCTCCAGAGTGGCACCTTGCCTCAAAATCCCAAGATACAAGGAAAACCAATGGGTGGCACATCCTTCCCTGCTCAAGCAGCCAAACTATGGAACTCTCTATCCCCCCAACATAAGATCCATGGATAACCACCTTATCTTCAGAAAACTACTCAAAAAATGGCTCGTCCCCAAATAACCACCATACGCAAACAAATAGAAATATACAGCATATCTCTCTGTATATAAGCATTTATTTGTACTATCGATATATACCTATATATGTGTATTGCTTTGTATAAATGTGTAGAATACTTATGTTTAAAAAAATTGGTATATATGGATATTCATTAGTTCTGCTTAACAAATGTACATATTGCTGATAGTTACATTATTTTATGTTTTTAAAATGTATGTAACTGACTGCATATATAAGTAAATATTTTTATCATAACTATTTATCTACAATTGCTTCACTATTGATTTTAAATATATATATATATAAATAAATAAAACTAATTTAAAGTACTACAACACTTGAAAGCCAGTTTATTTAATGCATCTTTAATCTACATATACTACCTTCCTTTGTGCATCTATATACCTTCCATGTACTTATGGATCTATATCTTTATTACTTTTGGATATACATACTTATTATTTTTTAGGTCTCGCCTGTCGATGCGCATGCGCATCGAGCTTGCGAGCCTATTGCGGCTTAAACAACTTTTAACTAAGAAGCAAGGAATCGTGGCGATTCCTTGCAGTGCCCGTGACTTTTAAGCTCAATGCGCATGTGCATTGAGCTTAAAAGCGCGTGCACAGCCGCAATCGCCGTCAGCCGCATTCCTCCGACACCTTTTGAAGTGAAGCTTAGCTTCACTTCAAAGGCCCGGCTTCTTAACACCCACATGCCGCTCTCCCCGCTCCGCCCCCTCCCCTGCCCGCCTTATGCATTTCTCCTACACCCCCTCCCCACAGCAATGCCCTCCGTCTCCTGATCTTCACTCATAAATATATATTGCAGACTCTCATGCTCTGAGCGGGTACTGCCTCCTCCTGCCTTTGCCCTGTGGTTTTGTTTTCCTTTTCCCCGTGTTCCTCCAGTCCTTTGTTCTTTCCCCACCTCTCTGTAGTGTTTTTACCATTCAGCTTTACCCAGCTCCACATCCGCATGATTCTCTGCTCTGCTCTCATTTCTGTACTGCCAACACGCCAAGCGCAGGCTCGGGGCTTTGCCTGTCAAGCGCCTGGGGTTCGTGCCTTCGATTAGGTTCCAATTTGGAAATGTCACACTTTTTTCTGCAAATGTTTTATTTAAACGCCACTATGATTTGTGTCTATGTTGTTGTTTTTAATGGAATCGGTGCTCTTAGCCAATTGTTGGCAAAGTTTGGGCTAGCTTAACTCGTGCCCTTTTTGTGAAGCACCAGCAGACTCCTTAATGGTAAACAGAAGTCACTCAGCCCCATGTGCCTAATGAGATGTTTGTCCCCATTCTGCAGGAGGCCGACGAGCTCACTGGGTCTCTTACTCGGGTGTGTAAATGGATCTCACAGCTGAGCAAAGCACGAGTGTCCACACACCCAACCCAGCGCCAGTAAGCGAGTCTCTTATGCCACCTCAGGAAGCTCAATTATGTCCAACAAGTCACATATTGTCTCAAAGTAAACGCATTTGCAGGTACAAAAGTACATTGATTCATTAGACCAGTGCCTAATTTGAGCCGGTGGTTTCTGATGGAGCTACCGGCACTCCTTTTTTGCGCTAGACCTTACCCCCAGTCAGCTTTCCAATTAACTGGGGCGCTTCCTGCCTTTGTAAAACTGCCGAAGAACAGCTTAATAGCTTTGGCCGAGCCTTCTGCCTGCCTCCTGCCTTGAAGGCAATCTGCTTCTCCGCCCCCCTGGCAGCCAAACGCTCTTCAAAGGCTTTGCTCCACGCCCCCCGCCTGCACCACTCTCCATACTTCTCCTGTCCAGCCTGTGCCTTCTCTCCCTACCCTTAACCCTGCCCCCACCACCTCTCGATATTGCTGCTTGTTTTTCGTGCGTTCTTTCTATGTTCTGTTTTATCTCTGTCTTTGCTGACCTTTTTTCCTCTCCTCCATCTTTTATTCTTTCTTCTCATCCACCCTCCTCTCTTTTCACTGTTTCCTGCATTGTCCGCCCATATTTGCTCCTATTACCCGTTCTCTACTTCTGTTCTTTTTCTTGTCCGCTCTCTCCATATACAGAATTCATTATTCTCTTATTGTCTCGGTTGTTCCTTCTGCAGTCTTTCCTTATCTCAACCCATCTTTCGTTGCTTTAAAGTTCCTCCCCGTTTCATGCTCTGTCTGCTCCTAAGTATAGCGCCGCGAGGGGAAGCAGTGTGCTCTATTTCAGTGTATACAGTACACTCACTCTTTCCCTCAATTCCCTGGCTCCCTCACCCCTCCTCAACTCCCCGGACCCCCCCCACCCCCCCGCTCTTCAGACCCCCCCCCCCTCCCGCACTGCTGTAATTACTGCTTTGATGAGCTCCGTGCCCCTCCAGAACACACAGCGAGAATCGCCTCCGGCTCTCGTTAACACCCCTCGGTGAGACAGACAGGAGCCGAGGCTGCAGCACAGACTCAAGGGCAGGGACAGGGGAGAGTGCACGCAGCTGGAGTCAGACGAGCTGCACCACCCCACAGCGGGGGGCTCCTGTATCAGCATCCACAGACCTCCCAGCAATCACCATCCACAGACCTCCCCAGCCATCACCATCCACAGACCCTCCCAGCCATCACCATCCACAGACCCTTCCAGCCATCACCATCCACAGACCCTCCCAGCCATCACCATCCACAGACCCTCCCAGCCATCACCATCCACAGACCGCCCAGCCATCACCATCCACAGACCGCCCAGCCATCACCATCCACAGACCCTCCCAGCCATCACCATCCACAGACCCTCCCAGCCATCACCATCCACAGACCCTCCCAGCCATCACCATCCACAGACCCTCCCAGCCATCACCATCCACAGACCTCCCAGCAATCACCAGCAATCACCATCCACAGACCTCCCAGGTTCGTTCTTTCTATGTTCTGTTGTATCTCTGTCTTTGCCGACCTTTTTTCCTCTCCTCCATCTTTTATTCTTTCTTCTCATCCACCCTCCTCTCTTTTCACTGTTTCCTGCATTGTCCGCCCATATTTGCTCCTATTACCCGTTCTCTACTTCTGTTCTTTTTCTTGTCCGCTCTCTCCATATACAGAATTCATTATTCTCTTATTGTCTCGGTTGTTCCTTCTGCAGTCTTTCCTTATCTCAACCCATCTTTCGTTGCTTTAAAGTTCCTCCCCGTTTCATGCTCTGTCTGCTCCTAAGTATAGCGCCGCGAGGGGAAGCAGTGTGCTCTATTTCAGTGTATACAGTACACTCACTCTTTCCCTCAATTCCCTGGCTCCCTCACCCCTCCTCAACTCCCCGGACCCCCCCCCCCGCTCTTCAGACCCCCCCCCCTCCCGCACTGCTGTAATTACTGCTTTGATGAGCTCCGTGCCCCTCCCCCCTCTCCATTTACTTACACAAATCTCGCAGATACCCCAAGCAGCAGTGCCCGCACTACCAATCCTTCTGTTATGCCACATCTCTCAGCTTACAGATTCGCACTTTCTTTTCCTCTCAACGTTTCTGCCTCTTTCACTCTCTCTTCCAACTCTCTCCCCCCTCTCCATTTACTTACACAAATCTCGCAGATACCCCAAGCAGCAGTGTCCGCACTACCAATCCTTCTGTTATGCCACATCTCTCAGCTTACAGATTCGCACTTTCTTTTCCTCTCAACGATTCTGCCTTTTTCACTCTCTCTTACAACTCTCTCCCCCCTCTCCATTTACTTACACAAATCTCGCAGATACCACAAGCAGCAGTGCCCGCACTACCAAGCCTTCTGTTATGCCACATCTCTCAGCTTACATATTCCTTCGCTCTTTCTTTTACTCTCCACGTTTCTGCCTCTTTCACTCTCTCTTCCAACTCTCTCCCCCCTCTCCATTTACTTACACAAATCTCGCAGATACCCCAAGCAGCAGTGCCCGCACTACCAATCCTTCTGTTATGCCACATCTCTCAGCTTACAGATTCCTTCGCTCTTTCTTTTACTCTCCACGTTTCTGCCTCTTTCACTCTCTCTTCCAACTCTCTCCCCCCTCTCCATTTACTTACACAAATCTCGCAGATACCCCAAGCAGCAGTGCCCGCACTACCAATCCTTCTGTTATGCCACATCTCTCAGCTTACAGATTCGCACTTTCTTTTCCTCTCAACGTTTCTGCCTCTTTCACTCTCTCTTCCAACTCTCTCCCCCCTCTCCATTTACTTACACAAATCTCGCAGATACCCCAAGCAGCAGTGCCCGCACTACCAATCTTTCTGTTATGCCACATCTCTCAGCTTACAGATTCGCACTTTCTTTTCCTCTCAACGATTCTGCCTCTTTCACTCTCTCTTACAACTCTCTCCCCCCTCTCCATTCACTTACACAAATCTCGCAGATACCCCAAGCAGCAGTGCCCGCACTACCAATCCTTCACACACGCAACGCCACTCACACACGCAACGCCACTCACACACGTTACGCCACTCACATACGCAACGCCACTCACACACGCAACGCCACTCACACACGCAACGCCACTCACACACGCCACTCTTCCACGCAACGCCACTCATCCACAGAAACGCCACTCATCCACAGAAACGCCACTCATCCACGCAACGCCACTCTTCCATTTGCAAAAAGAAAAATGTCTAACTATTCTATTGCGAGACCTATTGCATTTCCAATGCTTGTTCTTATTTATTACTTTTCTTCTAATTAGGCATATCTAATGCACTACCCTATTTTTCCCCCTATACTGCTCTCAATATATCCTCTAGCTCAACTCTCTGACTCATCTCAAAACTCTTTCTACTGCTCTTTCCAATGTACTAGCCTATTCTCACCCAATACCTCTATCAATATAGCCATACCATCACTCTCTCATTCATCCCAAACCCCAGACCACTACTATGACCCCCAAAATAACCCTTTCGAGACTCTTCCCTACTCCACCCCTCCTTGTATCATCTCATACCTCTTTTTTTATTTACTATTACGATCCCCGAAAAAAAGTGTTTTTAAACCCTCCCTCTGACTCATCCACCTCCACCTCCTTTTTATTCATCTCCCTCCACCCCCTTTACTCATCCCAAGCGTCCTCCTACTGCTATGAGCTCCAAAAGAAACAAACAAAACTTTTTTTAAATCCTTCTCTTCTATTCCTCCACTCCTTTACAATCCAAATAACAGACAAACATGTCCAACACTGATATGTATTTCATAGTTCACTACACTATTTCACCACTAATCCTTTATGGGTTCCGGAGTAGCATGCTAATCACCGAAATAGCACTTCAGCACCTCATCAGGGGTAGCAAGCGCTATATAAATACCAACCTTTTTACCTCTTCTACCTATTCACGATCCTTCTCAATCCAAATAACCGACTAACAAATCCACTACTCAAATTACTTTCATATTTCACTATACTAATTCACCACTAACACTGAATGGGTTCCAGAGTAGTGGGCTACTCGCCGAAAAAGCGCTTTGACGCCTCGTCAGGGATAGTAAGCATTATATAAATGCAATTACAATACAATACAACACAATACCAGAATCCTCAAGCTGCTCCACTGACTGTGAAACATCTTTTCCAGACCACATAGACATTTGTTATGCACAGGGCATGTCATCGTTCAACATCCTTCAGGTCACCAGGACTGCATAAAGCAAAACTGTTTTAAGATAAATAATAGTCTCATTGAGAGATGTTTCTTGGGAGAGTACTTCAGAGGAAATTCATGTAAAGTGTGTTTAGTTGTTAAGCTAAGCCACATTGGAAAGTGATCAACCCTCGCAAGACAGCATACCTGGACACTCGTTCGTTGGGGAGCTAGACGCATTTGTTCTAGTGCAAGGCCAGTCAAGTATATTTTTCTGAGAAGACTCTCTAATCATTCCAGGTAGAAACGTGCCAACACCTCTATAATGAACAACAGGTAGCCGTTTTGAAAAGGCTGATAGGATACCAAGTCCTTTCCAGAATTGCACAGCCATTTACCCCCGATTCATCCCTTGGTGTAAAGAACAAATGGGCAATTCCTTCAAATAATCTACCCGTACTGCAAAGACATTAATTTAATTGCCCATTATCACAAAAAGAAGGTGTTGGCATATATCTTTTTATATATATCTTTTTTTTATCTAACTTGCTTTTGTATCACTCTGTTTTTTGTAAATGTCTTTTGTGCACATAAGAATTCTGTATTGTGTGTATTCCTATTCTGTATATGTTGTGGTGTATTAAACCTATGTATGACCACATTTATAATTTCTATAAGATGATTTTGAATGAAATGTTACAAGGATCAAGTCATTTGTTGATTGTTCCTTTCAATGACATAATCGTCAAAAAACATTGACCCGTGAGGGTTTTTTTTTGTGTTTGTAAGTTATCTGTTAGTAGAGCACCAAGCTGATTCATGGGGAGGTGGAAGATAACACAGTATAATATGGAACCCTGGGGGACATTGCAGGTGATAGAGATCTTTTGGAACTTGTATGTACCCATGTGAGCAAACTGGTGTCAGCCGGAAAGGTTGGAAGAGTTATAGTTAGACATACAGGTTTCAATCAATTAGGGTACAAGACTCAATCCAAGATAAGAGGGCTATTTTTGAATTTTGTTTCAGTGTGATTTACAGAAACTTGTCTGTTAGGAGTTTCATATAGGCAATGACTTTACATCCATCTTTGGATGTTATTGAGAATTTTTGAAGGCTGTATACCATGATGTTAGAAGATGTGATTTTCACATAGAACTGGGTACCAGTTAGTATATTCATGGTACAGTACCCATAATTACTGGGTATGGCCCCAAAAGATTAGAGACAGTCATTACAAAAGAATCAGCAACAGGATGCAGTCATGAGGGGTACCTTATTAGGCTGGCCTTGCTGGATAAAGCATTGCCAGTTTTCACCATTTGGATTCAATTTCAGAGGTAGGGAAAGAACTAGTCTAACACTATACCAGCAATGCCTTTTCAATCATTAAGGAAGACGATGCGAGTGATATGGTTGACTATGTTAAAGCCAGCTGAAAGATCTAGGAGAAGAAGTGTTCAGAGTCTGTGAAGTGGAAAGCATTGTCAAGAACCAGTAAAAGAGCAGCTTCAGACCTAAAGCACTGTCTGAACCAGATTGAAAATTGTTCAGAGATTGTTTATGGGATATGGTGAGAAAGTTGGACAGTGATACCTTTCCCTGAAAAAGTAAGTCTGCGGAGGGGCGGAAGTTGAAGAGGTCACTGGGGTCTGCAGAGGGCTTCTTCAGAAGGGGATTGGCTTGATCTCTTTTCAAGCAGTTGGGAAATACACCTTCAATATGCAATAAGTTCTCTAAGTTAGTCCAGTATGGCAACACGAATTTGACCATGTCTTTATGAAGTTTACCCAGAACTGTGAGAGTTAAGTGGTTCAAGTGTTTGACATTGGTATTGGTCTTGAGAAGCTCATGTTCCGAAGAAACTGTAAATGACACAAAGAAGTTGCAAAGAAGTTGCGGCTTTCATGACTAGATTTTCATCAACCGGGTGATATCGGTTGGAAGGTATGAGAGTTAAATCGATTTGTCCTTTTCAGTGAAGAATTTTACATCTGGATTTGGAGACTCCCTTTAGGCCGATCATGGTGGGACTCTTGGCCTGTTTGACTAACAGCTGAGCCTCTAATTCTTAATAACTATTGCCCCATTTCCCTATTACCGCTTCTGGGCAAACAGCTGGAAAGCATCATTAACAGACAGCTAAGCTCATATTTGGAATCTAATCAAATCTTGGACTCATCACAGTCTGGTTTCTGCCCAGGCTTCAGTACTGAAACCACCATCTTGGCAGTGATGGATTCCCTCAGGCAGACCTTAGACGCGGGAGGATCAGTAGTACTGATCCTCTTAGATCTCTCCGCAGCGTTTGATACCATCTTGCACTCAAAGCTTGCGGAGACTCTTCTCCTGCTGTATTCAAGGGACAGCCCTGAAGAGGCTGCAACATTTTTTGTCCGACAGAGCACAAACCATCATGTTAGGACCCTATACTTTTGGAAAAATGCATCTGGATAGGGGCGTTCCTCAGGGCTCTTGCCTGAGCCCGACTTTATTTAACATATCTATGGCTCCACTAGCAAAAAGAGTTGAACAACTAGGATTTGAGATCATCTCATAAGCTGATGATACGCAGCTTATGTTTACCATCAGCTCAAACCCACATACAGATAAGACTCGTTTCGCTACTGGCATGCTCGCAATTTCCAGTTGGGTGACCGAAAACTATCTTCAACTGAATCCCGGCAAAACTGAGGTCATGCTTATGAGGAAAGCCTCAGAGATCTGATCGGACGACTGGTGGCCCTCTCAACTGGGAACTGCTCTGGTTCCCAAACAATCTGTTAAAAACCTAGGTCCAAAATTGGACCAGGCAATGACTGTGAAGGCTCACATTGATGCCACTACCAGCTCCTATTACTACAGTCTACGTTTGCTCCGAAGAATTCTCCCCTTTATGCCTACCAGCTATCGTAGAACTTTAGTTCAAGCAATGGTAATCAGTTGGTTGGACTACGGAAATGCTCTGTTGGCTGAAGTAGGAGAGATCGTGCTAGCTAAATTACAAGTAGTTCAGAATACTGCAGCCAGAATGATTTTAAACCGTCCTGCAGGTTCTCCCTCAACTCCTTTGCTCAGGGAACTGCACTGGCTTCCAGTAGAAAAATGATGTTTTTTCTAAATCTGCTGCTTAACTTTTAACACTCTGAAAGGCAGAGGTCCCCTCTACTTGCAAAAAAAACTCATGCAACACTCACCTTGTAGAAACCTAAGATCTAGCACAACTGGCCTTCTCAAGGTCCCCCGAATTCGCCTAACTCGCACAGGGGGTAGAGCATTCTCTTATCTTGCTCAAGATCTTGGAATAAGCTGCCGGTGGCCCTGTGCAAAATCTCTAGCTATTTTATATTTAGGAAACAGTTGAAAGCCTTTTTGTTTTAAGTGTCTCCTCTGATTTGCACTGGTCCATACAATCTTCAGGTACTATTTTCTAAGCAGCGCCGAGATGCCCCAGGGTGAGTCGTGCGCTTTAGAAATAAATATAACATAACATGTGACTAGGCCAAATGTAGGTCTTGGGCTATTTTTGGTAGGGTCCGAAAGAGATTTGTTGTATGATGATTTGGACTTGAAAAAATGTTTATTGTAGGTGCTTCTAGTCTCCTGTAGTATGCAAGAGTCCCAAGAGAAGGGGATTGTCTCCAAGTATTTTATAGTCTAGTAAAATAGGTTTACCTCTTGAAATCACCTGACAGCCAAGGCAGAGAAAGTTTCAGTAATTACTTCTCAGAGGAGCACACTCCTCATCAGGGTGAAATAAGTTCTAGATACCAAAAATGAGTGCCTCTGCCCACCATCTGCAACCATCAGCATAAAGTAAGTCATGGGTAAGGAGTCCCATACACTAAAGCCCGCCTGTAATTGCTGAGCTGGGACCAGGAACATTCGCATAGTGTATTATACAATCACTGCCTGAGGTCGACGTTTCAACTTTTGTATCTGGAAGGTAAAGTCAATTCATTCTCTACCACCACCCTCCACGTATAATATTGATTTTCAATGTACAATATTTCGGAGGGCAGGGCCTGCGTTCCTTTTTATCGACGCAGCAGCAGTTATTTCCAGGCTGCAAACAGGAAGCGGCCATTTAAAGGTCAGGCGCCTTTGTCTACACCCCGCGCCGCGTTTTATGAGTATTTCTCGCGGCGCAGCTCCAACGGCGCCCGTAATTTCTCCACTCTGGCCTTATTTACTGTTTTATTTGCAGGTGCCAATAAAGCAGGCCGTCTCCAATTCCTCGTGCACGGGTTAATTGATGTTGAAATCTAGATGCGATAGCTTTCTCTGAATTATGTCACCGACGGCCCTGCACCCGGAGCGGTTATGTACGTTTATGGCTCTAGGGGAGGGGGCGCGTGCGTTCTGGGGGCATTAGCAGAAGAACATTTCACAATGAATCATGTTTGCTAATTTAAATGTGATGAAGCGCAAAGATGCCTTAACACTCGACAAGCCGTTTCCAGGAGGGAAAGCACTTCCGCAGGTTAACCCTTTCACGCCCGAGCTGCGGCCTGTTTCCCTTCCTCTTCGTCGCCATCAACTTACCACCTTATTATTAGGCCCTGAGAGACAATAGTGAAGAAAATACCGTTGCATCTTCAAATTCGGAGAGAAGTAGTGGTTTATTGGTAACACCAAAGTCAAGATGTGGCGCGCATATTGTGACGTCACTGGAAAGTATCACCACAATGAACATTATAAACATCCCACTCTTCATCAGTGCCCCTGGCAGTTTTTCGGTGGGTGATAAGCCCATTAAGTAGAGTATTCGGGAACAGAACCCACTGATTTATAATACCACAGCAGGAAGAACTAAACACAGCCTCTTACTTCCTGCTCTGTTTCCTGCCTACCCACTTGACCTACACAATCTCGTGTTAACTTACATCACCTCCACCCCTCCCCCCCCATCCCTCCCCCCCTCAACTCACCAACAGCCTCACCAGTGATTCCAATCTGAACGAAGTGGAAAACAGTAAAGGCCGCCCAGGTACACATTTTTTACTCTCGAATTTTGGATGGTTCTTGCAAAAAATCTAGGAAAAATAAACAATGTCGTAAAGTTCCACTCTAGGTGGGCTTTTACGTGAAAGACTGTACTTTCGAGTATTTTGTATGCGAGATGGGGCTGATGGGCCAGGTGAATAATGCATCCACCACAGGCATCCGTGACTAAGCCATTGTAGGTTACAGCCTTGGCAGGTCCACCCCTTTTCATCCTCACAAGATCAATAAAGGAATAAAATGGTGTTGGGTAACAATATATATATGTGTTATTCACAGCCAAGGTACTCACACATAAACGTGCTCTTTAGACATGCATGATGTTCAAGAGAAAAGTTTTAAGTATGGTAGGCACATGCACACAAAATGCTCGTGAGTTACTGATTTGACACAGTTTCAGAGAACCAACGAGAAAGGGTAAGCAAGTAATGCAGTTTATAGAGAATTATAAATTATGCTTGGGGAGCAGGATCGATTTGCATATTGATATTGATTTGCATATGGCTGGGTCCATAACGTGGTGGCATAGTGAGCAAATGAATGATGGATTAAACCCAGATCTCTTGACTGTGGGTGAGTGGCTGAAATGTTTCAGCGCTCCGTCCATCATCTTGTGTTTGCTTTGTTCGCCCTTAGTTGTTAGGGTATGCCCAGACGTGGGTCCCTTGCTCGCTGTGCCACTGGATTCAGGCTAGCCTGCCTGATATGGGGTAATACCCTGAAAACCTATCCCAGGATGCTTGTTTCTGGTCCAGGAAGGACCTGGCCTGGCAGTTCGGGCTGGACTGTTCCCATGAGGAGTAGGGTCCAGACTCATTTGCATATGGCTGGGTCTGAACTGGGTTGGCGAAGTGAGATAAAGAACGATGATGGATTCAGCCCAGATCTGTGACTGGGGGTGAGTGTCTGAAAAGTTTTAGCTCTCCCTCCATCATCTCCTTGTGTTTGCTATGTCAGTTTCAAGTGCAACTTAACACTTGTGAGATGAAACTGCAAAAGTAGTACATAGGAACACAAAACCCTGTTAACCAGGGGTAGCTAATAGTTGGGAAATCATGCTCTCAAAAAATGTGCACATCTTTTGTGGCAATGACAGTGAATGTAGTGGCATTGTATACATTTCTCTTAGGAAACACTTGTGAGTTATACTCTTGGGAATTATAATTGTGTTACCTATTTGCCCTGAACACATTTTTCTATTGCTTAATTCGATTTTGTACAGGCTAAGGGTACTTCATTCCTGCCAATCATAAAATTCTCTAAAAAATCCCTCTCAATGTGTCACATGTATGTTCTATGAGACTTTTTTAGGGCGATCTGATGCGTCTTCAGATAATGCGCCAAGAACTCTTAAATATTAGTTTCTTGCTTGTTCCTCAAAGCCACCCTTCATAAGCAGAATGTTGCATGCTAGAGTCAGCACTGTTAATCTTTCGATTTTCATGTACATCTTTGCTGTAGAGAAACATATTCACATATATACATATGCCATTCTCTATAAAGAGGCCAAGGACTGTAAGGACAGAGGGGCTTATTTACAATCACTTGCGCCACTTGCGCCACCCTTATGTCACTTTTCCCATGTTAAAAATGACGCAAAAGTGGCGCAAGGGGCTTGTAAATCTACCCCAGGGAATCTGATGTACCTTCTTACCTGCCAAGGCTGGTTTCATGTGCATTGGTGGGTAGTTTCAGTAGCTCACTCTGAGATCTGAATCTTTGGAGTCCAAGTGTCTCTTAATGGAACCTTTCTCCATAATAAAATCCACAATATAATTAGTGTGCTAGGATTTGGTATTTATTTGTTTTGACATTTCTATGTGCATTTATCCGCTTTTTTCAATCACGTTCTCTCTCTTTTTTCCATATTTATTTTGTGAAAAAATGAAGTTGCAATTAGTTCCTTATGTCACCGATAAGTTTACACTCATATTTGGCTGCCTGGTGGGTTTTAATACTGTAATTACCAAATATATGATATGCTCATATCGAAACATGACCATTGTAACATAAACATGTGCAAATCTGCATCTTTTCTAAAGAATACGTCCAAATGGCACTGATGTCTTTCTTTTTCACTCTTTGCTTAGCCAGAGCTGGAGACTGCCACCTGCCCGGCGAGCCATGTGGGGGGCTGCAACGGACCAACTTTAGCACCAAGCAGCTGACCGAGCTGGAGAAGGAGTTCCACTTCAGCAAGTACCTGACCCGTGCGCGACGTCTCGAGGTGGCCGTGGCCCTGCAGCTCAATGAGAGTCAGGTGAAGATCTGGTTCCAGAACCGCCGCATGAAGCAGAAGAAGAGGGAGCGAGAGGCCTTCCAGTGGCTACCGCCCAGCGGCCAGGGGCAGGAGGATCCTGCGTCTTCAGACAAGTCAGACTCCGCCTCTCCAGCCTCCTCACCGTGTGGCAACACTGAATGTGACACTCCCCCTCTGTGACACTACTTCTGTCTTTGTTCGCAAAGATTACCCTCAACAGGTGTGACAGTTTCCAAAGATGACTCTACTACCACCCATCACCAGCAGTAAACAAAGAGTTTGATACTACTTCAAGTCCATCTCCAAAGACTACTCTTCCACAACCCCCTGACTTGTAGTGAGAGTTTTACATTAGTTCAAGCTTCTTTCCAAATACTACTCTTCCGCCACCAATGATCTGAAGCATAAGTTCAACACAACTTCATGTCCCTTTCCAAAATCTACCTACCATACTGGATTACTATACCAAGCCCTCGGTAGCCTGCAATAGTAAAGCGATATTGTGATATGACTTTGTGTGGAAAACAAAGCGCTACCTAAATTCTATAATACATTGCCCCTTCTCTATTTCCAAAGCTTATTAATTTAGATATTTTTTCTGGCCCGGTTTGCGATCTGCAGAGATGGTGTGACACTATCTGAGGTCACTTTCCAAAGAACTAACACACCACAGATTACTTCTCATCCCCCACCTGAATCATTCCAACATCTACCCTGCTTGTGTCACACCCCCAGAAGCCCTTGTCCTGAATTGCTTATTTCACTTTACACTGATCTTTAAACTCATAGATCACTCTTCCAGTCATCACTCCACCATCCAGAGACCAGAACCACTTGTCTTGCCTACCACAATCCTTCACCTGGGGTGCTTCTGTTACAGCAACCGTGCCCTTGAACTGCATTGTGCTTGTAACTCTGCCACGTCACTTTCCAAAGTTCTCCAAACTCATAGGTTATTCCTTCACCCATCACCTCCCCTATTTGCAACCTGGATTGCTTGTCTCATGCTGCCACAATTCTTCCCCTGTGTTGCTTTTGTTATAGTATCCCAAGCCCTTCACCTGGATTGTGTGCGCACTGTGTGGACGTTCCAAATATCCCCAAACTCACAGATTATTTTTCCACCTACCACCCCACCATTCCATGACCTGGAGGGCATGTGAGACACCATCATCTGTCACTTTGTGAAGGTCTCTAAATTCACAGATTATTCTTTCGTGGTCTCCTCCTCCGACACCCCCAATCCTTGATCTGGGGAGCATGTGTGACACAAGCATGTTACTTTCCAAAAATCTCCAAGCACTCTAGATGATACTTTTATGGATTTTCCTCCTCAACAGCCCCAATCCTACTGTCAGTCAGGCCGTCTAGAACCGGCCACCCACCACCTATCCCTATCGCTTGTCCCCGTCACCTTACTCATCTGGCTCTTCTCATTCCCAATGAAAGGGTGCGAGTCTGTATCAGTCAGGGCCTCCACCAATGAAAGCGAGCGAGCCTGTATCAGGCAGTGGCTCTAACTTATTGCAAAACTTTTCCCAATGTAAAGCACAGAAGGCCTGCACAATGTTTTAATTATTGCTAATGTGTAGCTCTTTGAATCGCAGAGTGCTGCAGGCACCTCTCATTCCAAAGAAACAATGGAGAGCTTACTGTTTATAAGAACTTCTGAGTCACAACTCGGCAAAAAAAGGATCTGGAAAGTCCAAGGCAGCTGATGCAGACACCACGCACTAGTTGAGGGAGGAACACCCCTCACGGTGCCACAATGTTAAATGTCCTTCGTACAGGTGGAGTGGGGTGCAAAGATTGACCTTTGCAAATCAGATGTTTTATAGCTTTGCTTGCAGCAAGATGCGTGAAGGCACATTGCTGCGCATCACCAAAGAACCCTTGAGCCTCATCACAAACGGATCCTGGCGGCCATTTTGGAAACACTGTATGGTACATCATACGCGGCTGAAAATACATGTATTATGGGTCAAGTTATGCTGCCGAGCCTTAAAATTCATTTCCAAATCGAAGTAGAATAACAAACCCTGCAGAGCGGTTCCCTGACGCATTTAATGGGGAGTAAATGAAGTTGGGAGCCTGGTTCATCTGTCGTGCTGTGTTGCCGAGGTGTTTACGTACATTTTTCAAGGAACCAAAGGTATTTTTAATGGAGAGACCATTTAATCGCTTAAACGAGCTCCCAGCAGAAGAAACTGCGGAGACAAAAACATTAACGACATTTAAGCGGCCTGTGACATCGCGTGGAGACATGCCTATAAAAAAAAGGTTACATTTCGAGACTATGTGATCACTGTGTCGAACTTTAGCGTTCATTTCCCTTGATTATCGTGAACCAGACACCCCTCCAGAGGAGAGCCGGGAGTCACGTGCATTATCGGATAAGGGCCCAGAGCATTAATACTGATGCAAGCGGGGAGGAGCGGCGCGTGCACGCAGCCCGCGCGGTCGGCCATCGCTTACTGCGGCGAAGCTCCCATCACAGAGATGTTCATTAGCGATTAGATCTGCGGCCGCTGTGAAGAAGCACATAGTTCACTTTAAGAAATAAATTACCGCCGGTAATTTATGGGCTCCGAAGCGGAAAGTGACGCCCGAGATATAACTTACCACCGATATGCGAGATAGGGAACGGGTCCCGTGAAGGGACACTGATATTGGGGGCGCGGGGAAGGGGTTCCTGGTAGTTTATTGAGGGCGGTGTCAGGTTTGCGCCACCCTGGCAGCAGCAGACTTGGGCATCATATATATCAGCACATCTGAGAAATGAATCAAACATATTTCAGGGGATATTCACGATGAACTGCAGAATCAAAGGGTTTTCAGCACATTGTTTTCAGTCAAAATAATCTGTGGGTCCGTCCGTCGGTCGGTCCATCCATCCATCCATCTATCCATCCATCCATCCGTCCATCCATCCGTCCATCCGTCCGTCTGTCTGTCTGTCTGTCTGTCTGACTGTCTATACAAAAATATTCAATTTCAGCACAAGATCGCCACTCGACAGGGCTCCATGAAGGAGGAGAGATTGCTTAGGCCCCGTGTAGCTGATGCCGGATCACTTACAATAGTAGGAACATGACCCGGATTCATTACAACATTGTGTCCCCAAATAACAATTTTGGCGGCATATTTATTCCACCCTGCCCTGTTGGCCTTACCATAAATTCTGTGGCCTTTGTCATAACAAACTCTCCAAACATGATGTCAACCCTGCTAGGAAGATGTTTCTATAGAAATTAGGATTTATTTATCTTTCGTTTGACAACAGGTTATTTTCACAGCAAGTTTTAGGCCCATCCAAAGTTAGGCCTGGACAGACAGTCGACCCTTATCCTTTGTCTGGTTTCATATGAACCAGGCTGAAAGGTCTCAGTCCCTGTATGATGCTCTTCCATACCTTGGCACCTCGAAAGACTTCTTATTCAAAGAGATACTGGGGGGAGAGGGGGGGGGGGTAGTTTACTCCCATGTGTTAGCGTGGGGAGTCAGTGTCCGCCTTCATCTCAGTCCCGCTTTGTGTATCATAACCAAGTGGATATCAGGAAGGAAACGACTAAAGACTAGAGCAAGAAAAATGGAACATTAGAAAAAAGTAAAACTGTTAAAGAAAAAATTCACAGCAATGTGTGTCAGGCACTCCGTGTGTGAAGACCAATGTTTGCAAACAAACTGTCAACTCGACAATGTCTCTGCAAAGAGCCTTTACCACAGACACACGAAGCTGAAACCTAAAGTGTTGTAGTGCCACTATTAACTTGCATGTTGCAGGTAAAACTTTAACACAAAAAAGGAAGCGTTTATAGCAGAGTTCTTTTTTCTTTGATGCCCCTGTTCTCTTTTGTGCTTAAACTTCCATTCTCTCTAGTTTTTCCTTCCTCAATTATTTGCTTTATTTTTAAACATGTTTCTTTCTTGTGTTCCTCGGCTCTGTTCTGCCTCAGTTTCGTGCTTTACTTTTCCTTCTTTTAATTTCATTGCTACCCACTTCCTTTTTGTGTTTTTTGACTTTTGCCCCTGTTCTTGCCCCTCTTTCCTTTCCGTACCTTTCTTTTTTACAAATATTGCATTTGTGGTAACGTTTCTTGGTGCACTTTGTGACTAAATGATTGCTTTTGCTGCTATTACCACTGTTTATGTGAAAAGCCTTATTTTGTTCTGTTTAAAGAGATATTAATTCTGTGTTTGTTTTCTCTCTTGTGTTTCTTGTTCAATACTCTAAGCACCTTAACTGAAACCGGGATCTTTATTTATCAAAGTCTTCAGTTTCCTTAGAGACCTAATGAGAAATATTTGCTACATATTTTCCTCACAGTGTCTTGCAAATAAATGTTCTGTTTGCCCTGCGCAAACCACATGTTGGAAATTTTCCTATTTACTATTATGTGAGCTGTACTTTAGGATATACAATTAAGAGTTAACAAACTCTGCGTTTAAAAGTCATAAATCTCCTCCCGATGTGTACATTTTCTGTTGAAATCCAGCCTGTTGGTGAGAAATCTACAGAGCTCATACATTACTAATACCACAACTTGTCAATATTATCTAATGTGGGTTTACCATAAGGTGGAAAATCGCAATGCCTGAATTGTGTGTAAATGTGCCTTTTTCAAATGTAATTGTCTTATTTTATTTTCCCTATGGAACAAAATCCCTAACCTTCATAAAATTATGAGTTGTTTCCTACCCTGGAAACCCATACTTAAGCTTTTTAAAGTAATCTTATGAGATTTCCAGTTTGGGATATACATGTTAGTGTATGTAAATCCATAAATACTTATGAATTTGAGGGCATTTTGTGAATTTTGGATGGCTAATCTCCTATTCCAGCCCATCAAGTCAGCACGGTTTAAAATCAGCCAAACTGGTGTATTGACTTTTTTGAAATCTCACTTATCTGAATCAGAATATAGAACTTAGAATCGCAAAAGCCTTCCTGTGCAACTAAGTTACATTTAGGCTTGTGATTAGGGCCCACAGAATCAAGCGATCTTGAGATAGACACAAACAAATTTGTTTATACATTTTGCAATGCCAGTAATAGTGCAGGTTGGACGTTAGTATGTGACTGAAAACAAGGAAACAAAATGAAACGGTTGACAGCTAGACAAATTACTTTTGATTCACAATGTGTGCAGGGTTCTGGTATTAAGATGATTATATTTCATTGGTGGGGGTGGAGGTGGAGGATTGAAGTAAAAAAAAAAAATATCAAACAGTAAGATCCTACCTCTGTTTGCCAGGACAATAAATTGAAAGAATTATACGGGTTTAACCTTAAAACTATGATGCATGTGAAATCAGCCAATAAATGCATATTGATGTATCGCTATATCTGCTGAGTGTGCTGTTTTCTGAAGAACGAGGGGTCTGTGTGAAGGGTAAACCTCTGCACGGCTGGGAAGGTGGATAATGCACCTGGCTGTCCACGGACCGACGGGAATGGTGAATCTAGCTCAGCAGGAGAGCGCCGGCATCTATAGGCCCCCTGTTCAGGTACCACAAGTCTCCCTGTCACTTACTTGGTGTGATTCTCTCCCACTGGGACATTCCTACCTTTTGAAAAGTGTTAATGTTTTCAGACCTGCTAACTCACGCAGTGCTGAGTTGTGTCACACGATATGGGTTCACTTTATGCATCGACCTGGTGAAGAGATATTATTTATCACAGGGGGAGCTTTAAGGTGAGCTCAAACCCTTTAGGTAGAGTAGGCGTCTAGCTCATCTGTGGACCTTTTGCCCTGTTTTGACACACTTGGAGGTGAATGATAAGATGGGGCTATGTACAGGTGACAGACGGTCCCGCTGTCTGTCACCACCAATGGGTATGCGACGTTTACGACGCAACTATTACAACGCCGTTCCATTACGACGCGGTCATAACAACGAAAGTTGTTACAACGAATTGCGCTGGGGGGCGCTCAAGGATAGTAAACCATTTAATTTACTATCCCAACACCTTCCCTGCTATCCACGGGGACTGGTGTTGGAATAGTAAATAAAAATGTTTTAATTTGCGCCCCCCCCAACGCAAGTCGTTGTAACGACTTGCGTTGTTACAACCGCGTTGTAATGGAACGCGTTGTAAAAGTGTGTGTCGTAATGACGTACATCCCCACCAATGAACCGAAGGGACTCCTATCAGTATGCTTGGCACTTGTAGCACTGTGCTGCTGCACATAGGCCGTGGCCAGCACAATATTCTATAGCAGTGTTTCCCAAACTGTGCGTGAGGTCCCACTGGTGAGTCACAAGCCGATTTTTGGTGGTTCAAGAGCATTTAATCACAGAAAACCCGCATGGCTGCGAAGTGTTTCGGCCCTCCTGGCCTTGATCATGCGTCCAGAATGTAACATAGTACGCCCATATAAGTGCATAATCATGCTCATAGAACCAGGACAATGCAAAACAATGCTCAGCACATAGGAAATGACTGTAGTCGTATTATTGGAGTGTATACTCGCAAAAACAAAGCATAAGTATATCTTATTAAATTGCATGCAATGAGTTTCAGAAATAATACAAATAAAAATGTGCAATTCATGTTGAACGCACCATGAACTAAATCAAAATAAGCTATAAGTGCATTGAAATGGAGTGTGCGTATATCTGAGGCAGCAGATCAAGCCCCAGAAGTTAATCTAAATAGCAGGTCATACAAATCATATGTGTTGCACAGCGAACAACAATTTCAATAAATACACAAATTAACTTATAATGTCAAACGTAGTTGGGAGGGAACCGTCCTGTAATGAGCACGTCATATGCTTGCCTACAAGCTGATATATATATTTTTACAGAGTTTTATATAGCGTGAACGTGACCTGGACCGGGTATCAGAGCGCTTTACATAGCACCAGTTGCATTACATGAGGACACATTCATTTTTGTTAGGCACGGGGAGATTAAGTGATTTGCCCAAGCTGTTAGGCCAACTCATCTCCCCAATATATAATGGCATGCAAGAATTGTAAAATGACATAGGGTAAGTCTCGGAGATAGGTCTCAATTAAAGTAATGCCAGTTAATACCCGCCACACGCCAGAGGCGTGCCGACATGCAAACGATCAGGAATTTCGGGCTTACAAACATCCAATGACAGAAGTCAAGCCAGGGAAGGTAGGACCAATATTTTTTTAAGTATAGCAGTGCAAAATAAGGTAGGCATGACAGAAATCGGGTGAGCGGCCCATACAGTATACAGAGGAAATGGCAGCAAAAGGTGATGCTGTGGCCAAGCAACCTGTTGCTCAAAGTTGGGCCCATGTTGGGATATTGAAACTCACAGAGGCCTAATGAACCAGAGATAACTGGGAACACAAAATCATGCCATAGTGGGCAAACATCTAATTGCTCATAGGTTAGCGCCAGAGTTGGCCAAGCACAAAACCGTATAGAAAGATAATCAAGTAGTGCTCATGTCTAAGTGGGCAAAAGAGCAGTATCTTAAAATGAGTGATGCCCCATGATTGCTATTCTAAAACTTGGGTCGTAGTTCTGAAAAGCTTTTGAAGCACTGGTCCCACTGTCGCAAATGAGAAATGCAAGCCCCGCCTAGAGCGAGCAGCGCTGCCAATAATTGGCAGATGAAGTGGTGGTTTGGGCTCAGCATCACAGCTGCATGCAGTTCATTATTTAGCTCAATGCAATAAGCAGACAACATGCGACACCTGTGCCTAGAGCACGTAATGTACGGCCCCATAACTTAGCACTTGGGTAACACTCTGGTATATACATCTTTGGCAGTATATTAAAATCGTGCTAATATAACATCTTTCGAGTGAATTCGAAGCATCTATACTAGAGGTGGGCGAGACACTGAAAGGTCAAGCCAGACGCTTGGCCCTGGCACAGCTCGAGGTCCTCTTGGAAATTCAAGCCCAAAATGAGCCGAGCCTTCATGTGGCTTCTGCAAGCCCCCGCGCGCTAACCTCATGTCCCAAGAACTAAAGGCAGAGAGCGAGTTCCCTGCTCTCCCATTGATGCAGGTAACTCAGTGTTGGAGGGCAGGCCCGGGCTGTCCTTCACAGGGCCGGACTGGGAACTAAAACTGGCACTGGCAAAGAGCTCGGCCGGTCCGTTTGCCAGGGCTGGTTTGGGCCGATTTTGTTACAGGGGCTGATGGCCTTGTAACAAAAACGGCCCCCAGAGGCCCAAAATCGTCCCCCACCCTAGCGGCCCACCGGGGAAACGCCCTGTGCCTGCTGCGGCCAGTCCGGAACCTGGTCCTTCATCTCTCGCAGACAGACTGACATGCTGTGCATAGCGGGGAGTTGTCAGCACGGTCGGTCCGGGACAGCGAGGGAGCATGGTCTGTGACCGCACAGAAAGAGTAGAAGTCACGTGCCACGGACGGTGCCATTACTCCTCTCCATCCCTGATGACGTGCAATGTCACCTTTTACTTCCGCTCAAGAATGTCAAACTTCAGACATCCGGCAAAATGGCCGGGGGATTGATACACTACACATCCTGTATGAACATGAATGGGATAGACCGGGTCCGGGTCAAATATTTGATGACTCTGCTGCAAATGCAGTGTTTTTTGTTTTTTTACAGCAAGCAAGTTTCATTTTTTACACAAATGTATACATTTTCGGATGAATATCTCTTTTGGTTAATTCTGCACCTGGGGTTTTGCGGGCACGCGGCAGCGATGTAAACGCCCCTAAACTGAAATGGAAATTGAACAGGCGCTAAAGTGCTGCTGTTGCAATTAGTTATTTAAGCACACATTTATGTACCAACTGCTGTCTTTAGCAGGCGCGCAACACCCATTGGAATCAAAGGGCTTCACCCCCCCCCCCCTCTCGTGTGTTGCATCCCGGGCTCAGACAGCTCCTGGGCTCACACACAGCCGCACCCGAGCACTTCACAGGTCTTTAAAAGACCATGTGCATGTTAATGAGGCTTTGATGTTGTTTCACCCCTTTCAAGAGCCCCTGCAGCTCCACTCTGCCTATCGCTTAAAGTTTCAGCCCCCCACCGAAATTTTTAGTCCCATATCCACTCATCCTTCTCTCACCCTGAAACACATATCATTCATTCGATGAACAATAACATATGTTTTTACAGGTAAGCGGAGACTGAGTGCTACATAAGCAGCCACTTAGTTACGAGATTTTGGGCAGGAGTATGCGTTCCCGCATGTTTTACCCCTCATCCTACTATTCCGTTCATGCTCTTGCACCCGTTAGTAAAATGATGAGTTAGCACCTTCAGGATGTCTTAGCACACGTCATAGTCAGTGGTATAACCAAGGGGTGACAGTAAATGGAGGCTTTTCCTCTATGCTATCACTCTATCCTGAACGATAAAAGACATTCTTTGTGATAGTTGCCGATAAGTCGTATTCACAACTTTGTTGTTCGGTTGCACTTTTTGCGGCTTTGTCAGTGACCACGAAGGCCTTGTGATCGCAGTTTCCATCGTGACACTGAGGATGTTCGGTTAGAAGAACGGTCTGATTTCTGATACTTAGTAACACAGGGGCTACGAGGTTCCAAATGTTGAAACAAACACAAGAGTGCCTTTAACCCCTTGCGTGCCGTCCGACGTCACGGTGGGCGTGTGCGGAGGACGGCCGGGGGCTGTCCGAACCACGACCACGCCATAAATCACCCGCACCGCGGCGGAATTTCCGGCGCGGTTAAAGGGTTAAACTATGGACGTTTCATGGTTGTGTCATTGTATTTGAAACTTTCCCACATTATTACAAATCTGTGGTGAAACTCTGCTGGTTGATCTCCAGACACAGCCTTTGTATACAGTGATGCTTCTCACAGCAGGTTAGTCTTCAACAAGGCCAGTCCTAGGAATTGTGGGGCCCTGGGCGAAATGGAAGATGCTAGGCCACTCTAATTTGCATGTGACATCACAAGAAGTGACATCATAGAAAACCAAAATCCATTGGCAGAGGAGGGCCGCCCTACTGCTTTTAAGCAGTGTCACTTATGGAAAAATAAAATGATAACTACGTTTTTATTTTATTTTTTCCTTGTTGCGGCAGCTTTGCGGGCGGGACTGGGCGGGGCTGCTCTGCTGACACAGCACGGGAATGAAGGAGTGGTTTGCACTCCCTAAAGTGCGCATGAATGTTTGGCCAGCCCTCGGGCCAGTCAAACATTCATGCGCACTTTGCATGTTCTCCATGCAGGCTGCATTACAGCCTGCATGGGGAACATGCCCAGCCTACCATTCTCTGGCTGAACGCAGAACCACAGTGCTCCGACCAATCAGAATGCTACGTTGAAGCATTGTGATTTGCTATCAGGAGGCTGGGAGTGGGGTGCATCCTGCTTCCTGCCCTGGAAGTGGGGAAGAGGACCAAGGGGAGGTGGCGGTGATGTATAACTGCAGATCAGTAGTTTGAATCCAGGTAAGGCACAATCGTCCTTCCAGGGTCCAATATCTGAGTGTCATTCAATAGTATAATAGCAACTCCATACAAAAAGGAGAATGAACCTCTTTTATATGGTAGTGGTAATTCAAATGACAGCTAAAAATACCTTTGACACACCACCACATAGGTATTGTGCTTTTCACCTCTGTGTTAATACTCAATGTGTTGTGTGCATCTTTTCATGCTAAATATTCTAGGCAAAGGCTTAGAATAACATCACCATGAACAAGCATTGACAAAGCCAATAAGTCTCACCTATAAGAGCTATTGGCTTTGGCAATGTGTATTTGCCATGTTGTACACCAGTGTGGCTGCTGTTCAGCATGGTTAAGTTAGTGGCACAGAGTGGCCTTGAGTGGAGTGGTGGGATTAGAGTGTCATCGACTGGATTTGTTGGAGTAGTGTGTCGCAGAGTGGAGTAGGGGGAGTACAGTGTCATACAGCTGAGTAGAGGGGAGTAGAGTTTGGTGGTTTAGTGGCAGAGTGCAGTGTCATATAGTGTAGTACGATAGAGTAGAGTGCCGTAGAGTGGAGTGTGTTGGGATCGGGTGGAGTGGGTTGGAAAGGATTGAGGCAGTGGGTAGATTGGATTGAAGAAGATTGGGGTGGATTGGATTGGACTGTAGAGTGAGTTGGATGGAGTGGAGTGAGGTTTATTGAAGTGAATGGACTGGATTGGATTGTAGAGGGGTGGATTGAAATGGGGTGAGTTGGATTGGATTGAGGTGGATTGGAGTAGGGTGTATTAGATTGGTTTGAGGTGGATTGGATTAGAGTAGGGTGGTTTGGAGTGGATGTGAATTAGAGTGGACAGGAGGGGGTGGATTAGACTGGATTGGAGGGGTGGATTGGATTAGACTGGTGGAGTGGGGTGAATCAGACTGGAGTGCGTGGATTGGAATGTGGTGGTCTGGAGGGATTGGATTTAGTGGGGTGGATTGAACTGGGGCGGGGTGGATTGGATAGGGGTAGAGTGAGGTGGATTGGAGCAGATTGGGGTGGATTGAACGTCAGTGGGGTGGACTGAATGGGGTGGATTGGAATGTGGTGGATTAAAATGGAAAGAGTGGATTGGAGTGTAGTGAATAGGAGTGGGGTAAACCGGAGGGGGGTGGGTGGATTGGAGTGGAGTGTGGTGAACAGGAGTGGAGTGGGGTGGAATGTAGTGAGGTGGGGCGGTTTGGAGTCAGGCAGATTGGAGTGGATAGGAGTGGGGTAGATTGTTGTGGACTGGAGTGGGGAATAATTGGAGTGTGGAAATTGGTGTGGGGCAGTTTGGAGTGGGGTGGGAGGATTGGAATGTGGTGGAGTGGGGGGTCAGAGTAGCACTAAAGAATGTTCAACAATCACATGCGCAGCTGCATTTGGATCTCTTCAGAGATCAACAGGATGAGCAAAAAAATCAAGATCTGTAAGAACCCTCGAGGTTTTTCATAAGGAAGTGATTTGGGGCTGGGGCCCATGGATAAAGGGTGGCCCTGACTCGAGTAGTAAATGAGAATACAACTATACCTTTGCACATTACACTTGATAGGCATTTCAATGTCTTTCCACTCATCATATCAAGGAAGTTGCTTGCTATTTCTACATTTGAAAAGGCAGGTAGCGTGGTTTCGTGGCTGTTGACTGACAGCGTGTCGCACTCTTTCACGACGGGAAACCATGGCTAGCTACAGTAGATCCTTTCGGTCTGCCCTACAACCCACCCTCACTGCCCTGATAAACAAGACCCAGCAGCAGCACTCATCCTGGGCTGTCAACATTGTAACTATGAAATCTCCTACAAGTCATTATATGGACAAGAAATTACTAATTCACAGGCCCTGGACATAAGTGGGCCTGGGGACTCAAAGTGTGTCATGGAGCAGTTAATCAGTAACAATCATGAAAAGAGGGGCCACAGACCTCCCTGCTGGGGAAATTGGGTGGTTATCAGGTTTTCTGCACTTAGCTGCATTTACCCCTCTAGCCCTCTAAGTTTAGCTCTGTTGGCCTGGTCTGGGAAGCAAACATGCTAGTCCCTCAGTGGAATAAAATTGTAGTGATCTACCAGTATAGTGCTGCGAGGCCAAGGACAGGGCCAACCAGCACTACATAATGGATACAAGGCCCTGCAAAGGGGGCCCCACACCTGGACCTTGCAGCCTAATGGAATGTTGCCAGGCCCATCTGCCCTGGGTTACACAGCACTGGATAATGGGCCAAGTCCCAGTGAAAGGGCCCCCACAGATAACTTTGTAGCCTGATCCAGTGCTTCTGGCACATTGGATGGGGAAACACCTCCCCTGTGCCTCAAAGCAGTAGCGCAACACTTTGCTAAACACTGCACCTCTGTGCTGTGCCAGTCTGATCTGGATGCTTCCTCCTCACCTTAGCCACCTCTCCTTACCTGTGAATGCCCAGCTGGTCCTGGAAACAAAAGAGGCTTCTGTTG
This sequence comes from Lissotriton helveticus, assembly GCF_964261635.1. Taxonomy (NCBI): domain Eukaryota; kingdom Metazoa; phylum Chordata; class Amphibia; order Caudata; family Salamandridae; genus Lissotriton; species Lissotriton helveticus. Next base: position 1,615,041,673 of record NC_136057.1, read on the forward strand.
CCTGGAAATGGAAAACACAAAGGGCAGACAGGACTTCACCACAGGTTTTTAACAGAGGAGCTGCCCCACCCTTGTCCCTGAGAGGCGACATAATTGTTGGCCTTGCTGCTGTCACGTCCTATACCCAGTCTTTCCTCACCCCCCTACAGGGTTGGATTGGGATTAAAAATCGGCCCGGGCAAGTAAAAAAAAGTGGCCCACATTTGCATATTGTCTTTGCAAAACACTGATTCGGCAAAGTTTTATAAAAAAAAAAGGGGGGGGGGTAAAAAAATGCATGGATTAGCGTACACTGGTGAAACACACCTGAATACAAGTGAGGCCACTTTTGCTCGGCCCCCTGCCCCTGCAAAATATGCATATGTTAATGGGCCGGCCCCAGCAAGAGAAAGGGAGTGACACCTCTGACCTTTGATAAAAGGGAGGTAATGGAGGCCCATCTACCTCCGGAAAGGCCACTCAGACACCCACTGGGCCGCTGGCGGCATCTGAAAACCACTGAACCCGCCAAATCACCCCCAGACTGCTCAAAAAAGTAACTCACAGCTGGAACTGGACACCGGCCCCTCGGCATTGCCTGAGAGCCCGCATTACCAATCCAACGCTGCCCCCTTACTACTCCACCTCTAGGAATAACACAACACCCTGGCCAGCGAGGTCGGAACACCTCGCTTAAAAACGAATTAGCGATGTGATTGGTTTCTGAGCTGAGCGCCGGGCCCTGGGTAGCTGCCCACACTGCCCATTCCTAGCACAGGCCCTGGTCTCAAGCTGGAGTACCCACAACATGGGCACAATGAAGTGTGATGTTTCTGTACCTGTTGTCAGTCTCTCTGACATAGTAATGAGGGGCAGACAAAAGGGAAAGTCTGAGCTACAAACTTCCTCACCTTGCACAACAAAAATTGGAGTCCCAACCCACACCCTACCACCAAACAATGGTTAGGGGTAAAAATCTAATTTCCTTACAATACAGTGTCTGATGTAAAACAGGCACGAGAGATTGTCTATTCATAGGGCAATATTATATTTATTTTCACATTAAAGCACAATAAAGAAGTGCACTAGAGAAAAAAATCTGTTGTGGTTGATTTAATAGACTAGAATCAGGGTCACTGGGATTATGTGACAAAAGAGGGTCACATCAAGCAGCAGGATTTAGAAAATTATGTGGCAAGAAAAATCAAAGTATGCGGCATAATGTAGCACATTTTTTAAATAGTATTTCTTCAATATTTTCTACTTTTTGCACTTATTAGCACTGTCTGGGCATTGGGTGCGCCTCTTTAGACCAGTTTAACACCCAAATATAGCAACAAGCAACAGAAAGGTGACCATTCAACCTTTCCAAAAGACCTTCCACTCTGCAGCACGTGTCGCTGCTTTTTTAGTAATTTTTTAACCGTTTGAGCTTGAAACGGTTTTTTGTTGAAATCCGCAGATTATGCAGCAGATGATGGATTATGTGGCAAATGAGGCAAATCTATAATCGTGCAGAAATCACAGCGACTGCACAATCGCATAATTACAGTGGCCCTGACTATAATACTATATATGCGGCGCACTTGATAATTAACTTGGCTCTTACTTCACTAACAGCATTGTCATCAGGGTGGAACAGCAAGAATGTTTCTAAAATCATGTGTTAAAATATCACCTTTAATAAATGCCTCCCAGAGCAGTGATATGATCTCATGCTTCCTTGTGCTAAAGAAATACACTTCTTTGAATTTTGAAGTGACTTAAGCTTATTTGTACATAATGTTCGTTGCACAATTTGCATGCCAAATAATACTTATAATGCCGAGGTTGTGAGTTCCTGCCTTACCTGGCGCTCCGGCTAAAGTTCAAAGGAGGTCATGAAGAAGAGGCCAAAGTACCGAAAAATCAATCTACAAGTCAAGAAAAGACGTCTTTTTTCTGTTAAACTTTGTATTGTACTCTCCCTGTTAATTTGTTCGATCTCCCACCTTTAATTTATACATGTGTTGTTTATTGATAACGAAGGCTTTCAATTACATGACGTGGAACAAGGGCAGACACCCAAGGCAACTCACTTAACTTCCTTTTTCACTCACCGCAGCTAGCTGGTTCCAAGCCAAAGCACCCCCCTGCAGGGAGGATGGGGAGGCCGAGGTAGCCTCAAAGACAAATAGATGATGTTTGGTTGACTATTAGACTGTGGGGGCAGAATTCTGCTGTGCTGCTGCTTTTGGTACAAAAGGGGGTGGTGATGGGCGGAGCATCTGAACCAATCAAACACTAACACCCAGTCAACAGATCTAGGTTTAATCCATCACCGTTCTTTAGCCCACTCTGCCACCCCAGTTCAGACATGGCCATATGCAAATCAGTCTGACCCTGTGCCTCATGGGAACAGTCCAGCCCGAACTGCCAAGCCATGCCTTCCCTGGACCGGAAGCAAGCTTCCGAAGACCAGTTCCTGGCATTTCAGCCGTCTTCAGCCCGGCTTGCTTGAATCCAGTGGCAAAGTGAGCAAGGGACTCACGTCTGAGCATACCCTGACAACTTATGGCGAACAAAGTGGTACAAAAGGGGGTGGTGATGGACGGAGCATCTGAACCAATCAAACACTCACACCCAGTCAACAGATCTAGATTTTTTCAAGCAAGCCGGGCTGAAGACGGCTGGAATGCCAGAAACCGGTCCTCGGAAGCTTGTTTCCGGTCCAGGGAAGGCATGGCTTGGCAGTTCGGGCTGGACTGTTCCCATGAGGCACAGGGTCAGACTGATTTGCATATAGCCATGTCTGAATTGGGGTGGCAGAGTGGGCTAAAGAACGGTGATGGATCAAACCCAGATCTTTTGAATGGGTGTGAGTGTTTGATTGGTTCAGATGCTCTGTCCATCACCACCCCCTTTTGTACCGTGCTGCTGCTTTTGACAGTGCTAAGGACAGGTAAGAGGTCCTACTGGAGTAGCGTGCTACTCGCCGAAAAAGCGCTTCGACACCGGGGCAGTAAGCGCTGTATAAATGGAATTACAATACAATACAAGACATCAAGTTGCACAATTACACCAAGAATAGGATAAATAGGCAAGATCTAGCCCATCTTCGACAAAGCTAGCGCCTGGACCACCAGACCCATCTACTAGTCACGGGCAGGGCACAGAAAGGTAGGTGGGGACCACCAGCACAGGTAGATAAACTGCCTAGACTGATCAGACCACCTCCAGGAAAGGGTCCTGATGATAAGTTGGTCAGAATGTCAAGATCTGGTATCTGCAGCCCTGATCACCAACACACAGGCTGCCAACCGAGGAATGAACCATAGTCCGTGGGCAGTCATACAAATGCTATTCCATGGTCACACCTTGAGCCCACCCAACCTTCTGAAAGTATTCATTGGAGGTTCTTGACTAGCTTTGGGGCAGGCTTAGGCACCCAATCTTGGACTGCTCTGCTAAATACTGGCCAAGGTTTTCCACTCAGTTGCCAGGCATTGCCACCTCTTAAAACTGGGGCAATAGTACAGTCTCGATAAAGTAGAATGTCTGGTCAGCCTAAGTGAGACCGCGGATGGCAGAATCTCAATGGTCAATGACTTTGCATGAGAATCAGCTGTCTTTGTTAGGCAGCAGATTCTCAGATCAGTTTGCATCGTTCACATGTACAATGTATAAGACTTGAGATCTTTAGTTCTGTATGTGATCATAGAAAAGGAACATCAGTGAACTGCTCTATTCTGTAATAGATTACAGGCATTTGCCATTATTGTAAATACGTGGTGTGCCCAATTTTCCCTTTCTACCTCCGTTACAAAAAACAGTAAAGGTAGAAATGGGGTACAGGGTCAGACAATTAATTAAAAGCAAGAGTGTGCTGGAGTCTCACGCCAGAAGAATTAGGGCAGACCCCACCATCGTCTAAAAAATGTCAGTGTGTGCAAAGAGGGGGCAGAGCCTGAAAGGAGACTTGTTTTAGTGACGAACACAGCCTGAGGCACTTATAACCGCCTCTCCAACCCCTCTACTAAAAATAAAAAATAAAACTTCTAAGCCTGCCTCTGATGTCCTGGGGACATTTCACACCCCATAATGGACATTGGCTGTAGAGGGCCTTGAAACACGAGCCGGAAACCCACTGTGTCAAGTGGCTTCCAGCTCATCTTTTGCGCCAATGTGTGATATGTGCTCTTCACTTGGAGACTGTGTGAAGCGGACTGATATTGTATAGCGCAAGGTACTTCAAAGCCAGGAAGCCAAAAATGTGAATTGGAAGAAGAAGCAGGAGCCACAAACGGTAGTCTTAGCTGTGAGGAAGTGACTCTGTGTGGCTGGTCATCCCTATTGTTTGTGGAGTGATAATGCTGGTTTTTAGGTCTCGCTTGACGTTGCAGGGCAGAGACCTTCCCCGCCTCCGCGAGAGATTTTGTGAGAGAGGACCTTTGAGAAGAGGGCTTCAAGCCCCGCCCCTCATTCCCATTGTAAACGGTGGCCTGCCATTGGAAATTAGGGTTTTTGGTGGACGCCCTTTCGCCTCCGAGCCGACCCGGTGGCCTGCTTTGCGTCTGTGGCAAAGCAGTTAGAAACTTATAAACACATGGCCCCATAAAGACAAGAGATCGCCGCCAAGCTCCGGCTGCAGCGCAGTCCTCCTTTCACTTTTGGGACTTCTAAAAACTGAGAGAAAAAGAGCTGGTTTGCAGGAGTAGTGCCCTCCGCCTCCCTCGGTGCTTTGGGATTGGATCAGGACCGCGGGAAGCTACCTGCCAGAGCCATTAACCAAGACAGACACAAGAGGTAACGCAGAGATAGAACTGTGCCTGCCTTTTACATACGAAAAAAAATCCTCTCTCGGCCCTGTGCTAAGTGTGCTCCCCATGTCTCCTGCGACTTCGGAGTTTCTTCTTTATTACACTTTAATTGTGTTATTATTGTCGGTTCTAACTGCAGGTCCGCAGAGGCTCTGCCCCTCAGGCGAGCACCTGAAATCTCTATTTCTTGCACCTCTCCGCTGGTGCTGATCCTGTTCCGACTACTCTGGGTGCACACATTTCATTTGCTGAATGAATTAATGTCTGTGTGATAGAACCAAAGCACTTTGGGAGATCTCAGCCTTAAGTCGCCTGCGATGTTTCTAGCGTGGCTTCTTCCAGCGGATGAATCCACTTTTCTTTTCCTGCTCCACTCTGTGTCTCTGTCCCTTCTCTCAGAACACATCACAACTCCACTGCCCCTTCTCTATCTATATTCTCCCTTGAGCTCCATCTCGTCTCCGTTCATCCTCCATCTCCACCTACCCATCCATCCATGCCCTCGTAGTCCCCAATCTCATTCTCTTTCCACCTCTCTCTGTCACCATCACGCCATGCCCCCCCACCATTTGTTATTTGTTGCCCACCTCTCTCTATCTGCCTATTTGTGTTTCTCTACCACTCTCTCTTCCTCCGTCTCCAGTCTCCATCTTCACCCATTCATCCACTTTCCCAGCCCCCTTTTTAGGTCGAGGACCGAAGGCTGCGCTTGCGCAGTCTCCGGTGGGAGATTTAATGTTTTTAGGTATGGGGGCTTGAACCCGCCTCTCTCCTCCATTGGCTGGCTTCCTAAACGGAAGCCAGCCATTGGAGGAGAGGGGCATCACTCCATTCAAGCCCTGTCTTTTTTGGAAACGGGGGCGTGTTTTTTGCGTTCTTTCGCCCTGGGACGTCATCTGTCACTCAGAACGCAAAAACACGCCACCGATTCCGAAATTTTCAGACGTTTGCGGCCGCCATTCTTTTTTTGTGCAGCTCGGCCCTGGAGCCCCGATCCCGCTGCCCGGAGCAGCCCCAGAGGTCGCCCATGTTTGCCCTGGACACCCAGCCGTCTCCCTGCTGATTGCCGGGGTCTCTCGCTGCTGCTGAAGAAGCATTCACTCTTTAATTGTTGACTAGAAGAATCTAATAACGGTTGTGGCAAATGAGGCGTGAAATACAGTGCATGTAAAACATGGGACGGGAAAGTTCACAATTGCGGGATGTTGAGCCTAGGCTGGGATTCGAACGTGGCTACTCGGTTTCAGAGTCGCCAACTCTGGCAGTTGGGCCGAATCTCCGTTATTAATCTTTACCTAAATATTTTTTTTTTGTTTCTACACTTTAGTTTCGATGATAGTATCTTTACTTTTCATTTTCTTGTTAAGTAGTCTGTCTTCTTTTTCAATGCTTCGGTGGCACTTCGTCTTCCCTCCCCGTAGCCTGTCCTTTCTCTATGTTTACTACTCTCCACCGGGTCCATTGTCTTCATTTCCGCTTCCTGTTCTTCGCAAGTTAAGCATGGGGAAACGCAGGGTGAAGATTGCAGCCCGTAGGGAGCTCACGTTCGACGAGGAGAAGCGACGGTGAGTGGGCAGAGAAGACTATATGGAAATGAGGAACGCTAAGTCCCCCCTACCGAATAAAACCGTTTGTTTTCACTGTGAGAAGTTGGCCTGATATATAGTGTTCACTATTCTAGTGATCACTGTGTATCATACCAAACAACCCTTATTGATGATTGGTTGTAAGTCAACCTTTTAGACCAGCTATCTTAGTAGCATGGACACGAGCAGTCTTCAGGCTAAACTCTAGAGGGCATCTTAAGCCAGCTGTTTTACCATCACATATACCCCTTGAACACCAAGTGAAAAGACACCACACAAGTTGTTATGAAAATAAAGGATATTTATTTATAACAAGTCTACCCTGAACTCTTTATGAGTCAGGGAGCTAAGCACAATACAAAACTCTTAAGAAAATACTTTAAGTTGCACAATTTACACAAATGCCCGAGGGGCACGAAAAACCATATACACAAAAAGTGGAATGCAAAATGCTAACAGGTAAGTAACAAGATCCAGAGGCTTCAGGATCGCTAGGACTACACTACTGAACCCTAAGGTTAGGAGCAGGAGGCCTAGGGAGATCGTGTGCAGAGTGTGCACTCTCACGCGGGATGCGGGAAGAAGTCTATGAATTCTAGCATTTCTAAAGTTACTGTTTCTGGACGAATCCGACTAGATAGACTGAAAACGACAAAGGATCTGGACACCTGGATAGTGAACCTGTGCTGGAGTACCGAAATACTCAAGTTACCAAGCCCAGGGGCCGCGGCTGCATAGGGTTGAAAAGACGTCGGGAATCCTCGTTGAAGTCTATGGAGCCTGAAAGAAGAAGTTGCTGGCAGGCGACCAGTGAAGATGTTCGGTGTGATCCAAGGCTGGATCAGTGAAGGAGACGACCTGAAAGCAGAGGGGATTCAGTTCTTAATCACTAGCCAGTGATTATGTGGGCACCAGGATGGCACCGGATGAAGTCACCTCGACCAGGTGAGTGGGCGACGCTGGACTCTGCAGTCACACGGGCTAGGAGGCGTTGTCGGCGTCCAGGCTGGAGGTGCGAGCTGTCCCATGAGGCTGTCGGCTGTCGGCGATGCTGGACTCAGGATTTGAGCAACAAACCTTGGCAAAGGCAAGCCCACGCGGTGGAGTCAAGATGGCGTCTGGAGTGGACCAGGAGTGTCCGGGGTGCTCCTCTCTTGGAAGGGAGCAAGGGCCAGTCTGGAGCAACCAGACCAGTGGTGAAATCGTCGTGGTACGTCGTCAAGAGGGTCACTAGCCAACGGGCAAGTGACCGGACAACGTGGCAAGCAGCAAAGAAGCAGAAGGGCCCCACGCAGATCTCGTGGATGCTGGGAGGCTGGACTTCGGTGCTGGAGCTGCTTAGGGTTAGGGCTTCTCAAACCCCAGTGCACTTACTCGAGGGTCTCTCGGGGGTCGTGCTGGAGAAGCGTCGTGCAGGTGTTGAAGATGGCCGGTCCCACGGGTCTCGTCGCACCCACGAATCTCAGCTGGGCTGGATGATGTAGGTAGAGGTCAGAGATGGCAGGGAATCCGGGTCTCATCGAGCTGGGCAGTCTTGATCCTGAGGATGGACTTACAGCAAACCGCAAGAGCTTCGATGGTGCCTGCTGGTGCAGGGTGGCTACTCCTTAGCCACAAGGGAGAGTCTTCAAAAGAGTCAAGAGTTCCTTTCGTGGAAAGTAGTTTCAAGATTCAAGATTATCTAATTTGGGAAGGGGGCCTGCTCCTACCTTTATACTAAGAAAAGGGGCTGGCACGCGACTAAGTCCTGCCCTATGGGTGGGACTAGGAGGGGGGGTGGTTACACCCCTCTCCTTTGTCCGGTCTCTCCCCAGCTCAGGGGCTGGTGTGCCCCAGGAACTGGTTTGCGCCGGCATATGCACAGTGAGCACCGGGCTGCCACTTGCAGTCACCTTCCTTTCAGCCCTGCCTACCTGGGATACACAAAATCCTGTCTGGGATGGTGCTAGCACCGCCCCTGACAGGAAACCCTTTGTCCAGGCATCCGTTGCTGGAAGGACTCCCGGCAGCAGGAGGGCAGACTTGTGTCTCGTGGCAGCATCCATTTTGTGGAGCTGAGGCTATGTCTGACTTTAACCGGGGTTCACAGTTACATACATGTTGTGTCCCTCTAGAAGGGTGGAATGCTAACCCCGTCGCCAGAATTGGCGAGGGGTTAGTATTCCAATTCGTATGACACCTTACTCGACATGTTTTGATAAAGCTATACCAAAGTTAGCATTTAACCGCGAGGATTATAATGCACTTAAGAGTTTATGGTATAGCGTTATCATGGAACAGCTATTTGGACTTGGTTCCGCAAGCTGCAAACGGGCTCAGCTCATGCCAGAGCACCATCTCACATAATTCCAAGCACTCTGCCTTCAGGATTGATAAGGCCTGCCATAGGAGTGACTGATAGCAATATATGTGTCCATTTTAGGGTTAGATATAGGTATACTATATCTAAAGCAAAGGGTGATTACACCACCTTGCCCCAGCTGTCTTGCAGCCAGTTGTGTCAGTTTTGGATGGCCAGCCAGGGGTGGCATAATACATGCTTCAGCCCCTGGTAGGCCCTGGGTACACCTATGCCCTGGATACCTAGGGTATACTATACAGGGACTGATAAGGTGACTCAGTATCCAATTAGATATGTACCTAGGGTACATGGAGTCCATTTTTAACAGAGAGTGCAGGAAGCCTGGGGTCCTGGATAGCAAGATCCCAGGCCAACTAAGTCAGAAACCAGCAAAACACTAGGCAAAAAGTTGGGGGCAACCATAGACAGGTATCCACCTTCCTACATAACCCCCCCCCCAAACGAAAGGAGATAAGGCTATCCTTGACCAGGTAAGCCTATATTGCCTGAGTGGCCATATGAGGAGGTGCATGCACTGGCATGGTTACCCCCTATCTCATGGTCCACTAAGCAATCCCTCACCCTAAGGGTATCTGAGGGTCTCCACCATAGGGAATCTCTACCTGTGATGTGTTTTGGTAAAGAAAAAGGCTGGTGCTGATATGGAGTACTGAAGTGAGGCTCCACTAATTTTGGGCTCAGCTTCCTCCAATCACTATCCACCTTACATGCCTTTCTTTCCAGGACTGAGTTGCTGTATGCTCTCAGGGTCAACCTCTGGCTACCTAAAGCGGGAGGCTGGGTCCCTCTGGTTGGCTTACTGGAGGGACAGGTAAGGTTTGGGGTCCTTAGGTCCCAGGTTTGGCTGTGCCCAACAGTGTCCATCTGTGGGAGGTCCCTAACTAATTTTAAGGGGGATCCCTCAGGAGTTTGTTTTATTTTCACTTGGCTAGGACTACTAGCTTCAGTGCCCTTAATCTGCTGAATGGGGAGTTCTTTTGGACAGGGGTCCCATTGGGGTCCACCACTGGCCTCCCTGACCTCCACAGCCCTGGGCTGACTGAGGCAGGGTAGAGAGGGGCAGGTTACCTGCTCCAGACTGGGTCCCACCTTGGAAGGGTCCACTGACATCAGGGGCTCTGCCAGGCTAGGCCTGACTACCTCTGGGGCAGCTCCTTCACAAGGGGCAAGATCAGTTCCCTGAGGAGGCTGATCCTTTCCTAAAGTCTGGTGGGAGGGAGATTTCTCTTTCTCCTCAATGTTCTCTGTTTGAGTGGAGTGATCCATAGTTTCAGGCTTCACAACACTAATATCAGTCTGAGTTTGGGCTGTGGCCATCACAACCCCACCAACCTTTTCAGGAAAGGACTCAGTTTGGGTATGGGCTGTTACCATCACAGCCCTGCTAACCTTTTCATGGAGGGAATCTACTTGAGATTGGGCTGAGACTGGCACAGCCCTCCTAACCTGTTCAGGAAGATTTACCATTTTAGAATGGGTTTCTTGTTCTACCTCAGCCCTGGCTGAGATCTCTAAATCATTCCCCAGTAGGCAATCTACAGGCAAGTTTGATGACACTGCCACTCTCTTGGGGCCAGTGACACCTCCCCAGCTGAAATTTACCACTGCTATGGGATGACTCTTCTGCACTCCATCAATGTTTGTCACCTGGTATGTGGCACCAGGTATAAGTTGCCTTGAGGGGACTAGGCTCTCAGTCACCATAGTGATGCTAGCCCCTGTGTCTCAATAGGCCTCAACTTTTGAACCATTGATGAGGGGCTCCTGGCTGTATTTGCCCAAAGTGTTGGGACAATCAGTGAAATTGGCAAACCCCATGCCATCCTCACAGACAAGAGTATCTAAGTTAGGGGACCTGGTTAGGCCAGAGTCCCCAGGAACTCCCAAAGTAAAACCACCCAAATTCTTGGGGGCACTCCCACCACCTGGGGGATTACTACTAGTAGTAACAGGGGGCTTGGGAATGTTACTTGGGGGTATATGCTCCTTATTGGGGTTCTTTGGGCAACTGCTGTCAGTTTTCCAATGACCCACCTGCTTGCAGGTTTGACAATAAGGTTTCTTCTGGGTATTGGAAGGATTCTGGGACCCACCCCCCTCAGAGGATTTTTGGGGCCCTGATGTGGTTTGATCTGTAGATTTATTCCCACCCTTCTCTTGAGGCTTGGTTGATTCCTTCTTCTGGTCACCACCTTGGTTCTTAGGCCTAATCCTGGTTCTGACCCATTTGTCTGCCCTCCTACCCAATTCTTGTGGAGAGGTCAGATCAGAGTCTACCAGGTGCTGGTGTAATAACTGGTTCTGACAATTATTTAAGACTTGCTCTCTCATAATAAGATTATACAATCCTGTGAAGTCAGTTCCTTTACTACCCAGTAGCCAGCCTTCCAGAGCCTAAGTGGCACAATCAACAAAGTCAGCCCAATCCTGAGACTGAATTTTCTGGGTGTCTCTGAACAGCAACCTGTACTGTTCAGTGGTTAAGCCAAACCCATCAATCAGTGTATTTTTCAAGACTTGGTAATTGTTAGAATCCTCAGCTCTAGTAGTGAGGAGCTTATCTCTACCTTTGCCTTCAAAGGAGAGCCACAATATAGCTGCCCACTGACTCTGGGGGATGCACTGGACAGTGCAGGCCCTCTCCAAAGCAGTCATCCACTTGTGGATGTCATCCCCTTGTTTAAAGGGGGGCACTATTTTACTCAGGTGTCTAGTATCAAAACTCCTGTCTTTATCCTTAGAGATATTGCTGCCACCAGTGGGGACTACCCCACACAACTGTTGCTCTCTAGCAAAGGCAAGCTTCTCCTTGGCAAGGGCAAGTTCTTCCCTCTGAATCCTCAGATTAGCCTGTTTCATCCTTGCTTCATGTTCTCTTCTCTGAGGGGAAGTCAGTCTCCTCTGGGGAGAGATCATTCTCCTCTGAGCAGAGGCATGAGAGTGCACAGATCTATTGGAGTCCCTAGAATGAGACCTATCTCTTCTAACTCCAAAGTTAGGCCTGCTTAGGGTCAGTACTGGGGGTCCCCCAGATCCTTCCCTATGCAGGTCTAAGTTGGCCCTAGTAAGCCTGACTAGCTCAGGACCATTGTCTGCCTCATCCCCAGAAATAACCTCTTCATCCTCCTCCTCCTCCTCCACTTCCTCAGTTTCAGTGAGGTCAGGATCTCCAGGGGTACCTTCTAAGGGGGGCATGCTCCCATCTGTATGAGTAGCTTTTCTAGCATCATAAGTCTCTAAGAGACCTAACAGAAAAGGAGTGGTAGGGTTAGAACCCTGTTTTAGTTTCCTGGAGGTACACAATTGTCTCATCTCCTGGAAGCTAAGGCCTGCATATCTGGAAGTGACCTGTGGAGGGTCAACAGCCACAAGGGGAGTCTCTGAAGACTCTCCATGGGTAGACATGCTTCTAGTGTGGTGTAAGTGATGCACCTACCTACACTATGGGTTTACCTACTGATCCCTTGCTAAGAGTTGTAGTCAGGGTGTGCTAAGCCCTGTTGCACTACAACAGCTGGTTCAGTAGAACTCAGAGTATTCTAAGTTAAGTTATATGTACCTGGGTACTTATGTGATCTTTCAATTGATATTCTTAGGATATGTGCGAGGTAAAACAACAGCAAGCTCAAATCCCAACCGCTGCACACCAATGTGAGAAGTTGGCCTGATATATAGTGTTCACTATTCTAGTGATCACTGTGTATCATACCAAACAACCCTTATTGATGATTGGTTGTAAGTCAACCTTTTAGACCAGCTATCCTAGTAGCATGGACACGAGCAGTCTTCAGGCTAAACTCTAGAGGGCGTGTTAAGCCAGCTGTTTTACCATCACATATGAACACCAAGTGAAAGGACACCACACAAGTTGTTATGAAAATAAAGGATATTTATTTATAACAAGTCTACCCTGAACTCTTTATGAGTCAGGGAGCTAAGCACAATACAAAACTCTTAAGAAAATACTTTAAGTTGCACAATTTACACAAATGCCAGAGGGGCACGAAAAACCATATACACAAAAAGTGGAATGCGAAATGCTAACAGGTAAGTAACAAGATCCAGAGGCTTCAGGATCGCTAGGACTACACTACTGAACCCTAAGGTTAGGAGCAGGAGGCCTAGGGAGATCGTGTGCAGAGTGTGCACTCTCACGCGGGATGCGGGAAGAAGTCTATGGATTCTAGCATTTCTAAAGTTACTGTTTCTGGACGAATCCGACTAGATAGACTGAAAACGACAAAGGATCTGGACACCTGGATAGTGAACCTGTGCTGGAGTACCGAAATACTCAAGTTACCAAGCCCAGGGGCCGCGGCTGCATAGGGTTCAAAAGACGTCGGGAATCCTCGTTGAAGTCTATGGAGCCTGAAAGAAGAAGTTGCTGGCAGGCGACCAGTGAAGATGTTCGGTGTGATCCAAGGCTGGATCAGTGAAGGAGACGACCTGAAAGCAGAGGGGACTCAGTTCTTAATCACTAGCCAGTGATTATGTGGGCACCAGGATGGCACCGGATGAAGTCACCTCGACCAGGTGAGTGGGCGACGCTGGACTCTGCAGTCACACGGGCTAGGAGGCGTTGTCGGCGTCCAGGCTGGAGGTGCGAGCTGTCCCATGAGGCTGTCGGCTGTCGGCGATGCTGGACTCAGGATTTGAGCAACAAACCTTGGCAAAGGCAAGCCCACGCGGTGGAGTCAAGATGGCGTCTGGAGTGGACCAGTAGTGTCCGGGGTGCTCCTCTCTTGGAAGGGAGCAAGGGCCAGTCTGGAGCAACCAGACCAGCGGTGAAATCGTCGTGGTACGTCGTCAAGAGGGTCACTAGCCAACGGGCAAGTGACCGGACAACGTGGCAAGCAGCAAAGAAGCAGAAGGGCCCCACGCAGATCTCGTGGATGCTGGGAGGCTGGACTTCGGTGCTGGAGCTGCTTAGGGTTAGGGCTTCTCAAACCCGAGTGCACTTACTCGAGGGTCTCTCGGGGATCGTGCTGGAGAAGCGTCGTGCAGGTGTTGAAGATGGCCGGTCCCACGGGTCTCGTCGCACCCACGAATCTCAGCTGGGCTGGATGATGTAGGTAGAGGTCAGAGATGGCAGGGAATCCGGGTCTCGTCGAGCTGGGCAGTCTTGATCCTGAGGATGGACTTACAGCAAACCGCAAGAGCTTCGATGGTGCCTGCTGGTGCAGGGTGGCTACTCCTTAGCCACAAGGGAGAGTCTTCAAAAGAGTCAAGAGTTCCTTTCGTGGAAAGTAGTTTCAAGATTCAAGATTATCTAATTTGGGAAGGGGGCCTGCTCCTACCTTTATACTAAGAAAAGGGGCTGGCACGCGACTAAGTCCTGCCCTATGGGTGGGACTAGGAGGGGGGTGGTTACACCCCTCTCCTTTGTCCGGTCTCTCCCCAGCTCAGGGGCTGGTGTGCCCCAGGAACTGGTTTGCGCCGGCATATGCACAGTGAGCACCGGGCTGCCACTTGCAGTCACCTTCCTTTCAGCCCTGCCTACCTGGGATACACAAAATCCTGTCTGGGATGGTGCTAGCACCGCCCCTGACAGGAAACCCTTTGTCCAGGCCTCCGTTGCTGGAAGGACTCCCAGCAGCAGGAGGGCAGACTTGTGTCTCGTGGCAGCATCCATTTTGTGGAGCTGAGGCTATGTCTGACTTTAACCGGGGTTCACAGTTACATACATGTTGTGTCCCTCTAGAAGGGTGGAATGCTAACCCCGTCGCCAGAATTGGCGAGGGGTTAGTATTCCAATTCGTATGACACCTTACTCGACATGTTTTGATAAAGCTATACCAAAGTTAGCATTTAACCGCGAGGATTATAATGCACTTAAGAGTATATGGTATAGCGTTATCATGGAACAGCTATTTGGACTTGGTTCCGCAAGCTGCAAACGGGCTCAGCTCATGCCAGAGCACCATCTCACATAATTCCAAGCACTCTGCCTTCAGGATTGATAAGGCCTGCCATAGGAGTGACTGATAGGAATATATGTGTCCATTTTAGGGTTAGATATAGGTATACTATATCTAAAGCAAAGGGTGATTACACCACCTTGCCCCAGCTGTCTTGCAGCCAGTTGTGTCAGTTTTGGATGGCCAGCCAGGGGTGGCATAATACATGCTTCAGCCCCTGGTAGGCCCTGGGTACACCTATGCCCTGGATACCTAGGGTATACTATACAGGGACTGATAAGGTGACTCAGTATCCAATTAGATATGTACCTAGGGTACATGGAGTCCATTTTTAACAGAGAGAGCAGGAAGCCTGGGGTCCTGGATAGCAAGATCCCAGGCCAACTAAGTCAGAAACCAGCAAAACACTAGGCAAAAAGTTGGGGGCAACCATAGACAGGTATCCACCTTCCTACATAACCCCCCCCCAAACGAAAGGAGATAAGGCTATCCTTGACCAGGTAAGCCTATATTGCCTGAGTGGCCATATGAGGAGGTGCATGCACTGGCATGGTTACCCCCTATCTCATGGTCCACTAAGCAATCCCTCACCCTAAGGGTATCTGAGGGTCTCCACCATAGGGAATCTCTACCTGTGATGTGTTTTGGTAAAGAAAAAGGCTGGTGCTGATATGGAGTACTGAAGTGAGGCTCCACTAATTTTGGGCTCAGCTTCCTCCAATCACTATCCACCATACATGCCTTTCTTTCCAGGACTGAGTTGCTGTATGCTCTCAGGGTCAACCTCTGGCTACCTAAAGCTGGAGGCTGGGTCCCTCTGGTTGGCTTACTGGAGGGACAGGTCAGGTTTGGGGTCCTTAGGTCCCAGGTTTGGCTGTGCCCAACAGTGTCCATCTGTGGGAGGTCCCTAACTAATTTTAAGGGGGATCCCTCAGGAGTTTGTTTTATTTTCACTTGGCTAGGACTACTAGCTTCAGTGCCCTTAATCTGCTGAATGGGGAGTTCTTTTGGACAGGGGTCCCATTGGGGTCCACCACTGGCCTCCCTGACCTCCACAGCCCTGGGCTGACTGAGGCAGGGTAGAGAGGGGCAGGTTACCTGCTCCAGACTGGGTCCCACCTTGGAAGGGTCCACTGACATCAGGGGCTCTGCCAGGCTAGGCCTGACTACCTCTGGGGCAGCTCCTTCACAAGGGGCAAGATCAGTTCCCTGAGGAGGCTGATCCTTTCCTAAAGTCTGGTGGGAGGGAGATTTCTCTTTCTCCTCAATGTTCTCTGTTTGAGTGGAGTGATCCATAGTTTCAGGCTTCACAACACTAATATCAGTCTGAGTTTGGGCTGTGGCCATCACAACCCCACCAACCTTTTCAGGAAGGGACTCAGTTTGGGTATGGGCTGTTACCATCACAGCCCTGCTAACCTTTTCATGGAGGGAATCTACTTGAGATTGGGCTGAGACTGGCACAGCCCTCCTAACCTGTTCCGGAAGATTTACCATTTTAGAATGGGTTTCTTGTTCTACCTCAGCCCTGGCTGAGATCTCTAAATCATTCCCCAGTAGGCAATCTACAGGCAAGTTTGATGACACTGCCACTCTCTTGGGGCCAGTGACACCTCCCCAGCTGAGATTTACCACTGCTATGGGATGACTCTTCTGCACTCCATCAATGTTTGTCACCTGGTATGTGGCACCAGGTATAAGTTGCCTTGAGGGGACTAGGCTCTCAGTCACCATAGTGATGCTAGCCCCTGTGTCTCAATAGGCCTCAACTTTTGAACCATTGATGAGGGGCTCCTGTCTGTATTTGCCCAAAGTTTTGGGACAATCAGTGAAATTGGCAAACCCCATGCCATCCTCACAGACAAGAGTATCTAAGTTAGGGGACCTGGTTAGGCCAGAGTCCCCAGGAACTCCCAAAGTAAAACCACCCAAATTCTTGGGGGCACTCCCACCACCTGGGGGATTACTACTAGTAGTAACAGGGGGCTTGGGAATGTTACTTGGGGGTATATTCTCCTTATTGGGGTTCTTTGGGCAACTGCTGTCAGTTTTCCAATGACCCACCTTCTTGCAGGTTTGACAATAAGGTTTCTTCTGGGTATTGGAAGGATTCTGGGACCCACCCCCTCAGAGGATTTTTGGGGCCCTGATGTGGTTTGATCTGTAGATTTATTCCCACCCTTCTCTTGAGGCTTGGTTGATTCCTTCTTCTGGTCACCACCTTGGTTCTTAGGCCTAATCCTGGTTCTGACCCATTTGTCTGCCCTCTTACCCAATTCTTGTGGAGAGGTCAGATCAGAGTCTACCAGGTGCTGGTGTAATAACTGGTTCTGACAATTATTTAAGACTTGCTCTCTCATAATAAGATTATACAATCCTGTGAAGTCAGTAACTTTACTACCCAGTAGCCAGCCTTCCAGAGCCTAAGTGGCACAATCAACAAAGTCAGCCCAATCCTGAGACTGAATTTTCTGGGTGTCTCTGAACAGCAACCTGTACTGTTCAGTGGTTAAGCCAAACCCATCAATCAGTGTATTTTTCAAGACTTGGTAATTGTTAGAATCCTCAGCTCTAGTAGTGAGGAGCTTATCTCTACCTTTGCCTTCAAAGGAGAGCCACAATATAGCTGCCCACTGACTCTGGGGGATGCACTGGACAGTGCAGGCCCTCTCCAAAGCAGTCATCCACTTGTGGATGTCATCCCCTTGTTTAAAGGGGGGCACTATTTTACTCAGGTGTCTAGTATCAAAACTCCTGTCTTTATCCTTAGGGATATTGCTGCCACCAGTGGGGACTACCCCACACAACTGTTGCTCTCTAGCAAAGGCAAGCTTCTCCTTGGGAAGGGCAAGTTCTTCCCTCTGAATCCTCAGATTAGCCTGTTTCATCCTTGCTTCATGTTCTCTTCTCTGAGGGGAAGTCAGTCTCCTCTGGGGAGAGATCATTCTCCTCTGAGCAGAGGCATGAGAGTGCACAGATCTATTGGAGTCCCTAGAATGAGACCTATCTCTTCTAACTCCAAAGTTAGGCCTGCTTGAGGTCAGTACTGGGGGTCCCCCAGATCCTTCCCTATGCAGGTCTAAGTTGGCCCTAGTAAGCCTGACTAGCTCAGGACCATTGTCTGCCTCATCCCCAGAAATAACCTCTTCATCCTC
The DNA here is from genome assembly GCF_964261635.1 of Lissotriton helveticus. Classification (NCBI taxonomy): domain Eukaryota; kingdom Metazoa; phylum Chordata; class Amphibia; order Caudata; family Salamandridae; genus Lissotriton; species Lissotriton helveticus. Next base: position 1,615,059,472 of record NC_136057.1, read on the forward strand.
CTCCTCCTCCACTTCCTCAGTTTCAGTGAGGTCAGGATCTCCAGGGGTACCTTCTAAGGGGGGCATGCTCCCATCTGTATGAGTAGCTTTTCTAGCATCATAAGTCTCTAAGAGACCTAACAGAAAAGGAGTGGTAGGGTTAGAACCCTGTTTTAGTTTCCTGGAGGTACACAATTGTCTCATCTCCTGGAAGCTAAGGCCTGCATATCTGGAAGTGACCTGTGGAGGGTCAACAGCCACAAGGGGAGTCTCTGAAGACTCTCCATGGGTAGACATGCTTCTGGTGTGGTGTAAGTGATGCACCTACCTACACTATGGGTTTACCTACTGATCCCTTGCTAAGAGTTGTAGTCAGGGTGTGCTAAGCCCTGTTGCACTACAACAGCTGGTTCAGTAGAACTCAGAGTATTCTAAGTTAAGTTATATGTACCTGGGTACTTATGTGATCTTTCAATTGATATTCTTAGGATACGTGCGAGGTAAAACAACAGCAAGCTCAAATCCCAACCGCTGCACACCAATGTGAGAAGTTGGCCTGATATATAGTGTTCACTATTCTAGTGATCATTGTGTATCATACCAAACAACCCTTATTGATGATTGGTTGTAAGTCAACCTTTTAGACCAGCTATCCTAGTAGCATGGACACGAGCAGTCTTCAGGCTAAACTCTAGAGGGCGTGTTAAGCCAGCTGTTTTACCATCACATATACCCCTTGAACACCAAGTGAATGGACACCACACAAGTTGTTATGAAAATAAAGGATATTTATTTATAACAAGTCTACCCTGAACTCTTTATGAGTCAGGGAGCTAAGCACAATACAAAACTCTTCAGAAAATACTTTAAGTTGCACAATTTACACAAATGCCCGAGGGGCACGAAAAACCATATACACAAAAAGTGGAATGCGAAATGCTAACAGGTAAGTAACAAGATCCAGAGGCTTCAGGATCGCTAGGACTACACTACTGAACCCTAAGGTTAGGAGCAGGAGGCCTAGGGAGATCGTGTGCAGAGTGTGCACTCTCACGCGGGATGCGGGAAGAAGTCTATGGATTCTAGCGTTTCTAAAGTTACTGTTTCCGGACGAATCCGACTAGATAGACTGAAAACGACAAAGGATCTGGACACCTGGATAGTGAACCTGTGCTGGAGTACCGAAATACTCAAGTTACCTAGCCCAGGGGCCGCGGCTGCATAGGGTTCAAAAGACGTCGGGAATCCTCGTTGAAGTCTATGGAGCCTGAAAGAAGAAGTTGCTGGCAGGCGACCAGTGAAGATGTTCGGTGTGATCCAAGGCTGGATCAGTGAAGGAGACGACCTGAAAGCAGAGGGGACTCAGTTCTTAATCACTAGCCAGTGATTATGTGGGCACCAGGATGGCACCGGATGAAGTCACCTCGACCAGGTGAGTGGGCGACGCTGGACTCTGCAGTCACACGGGCTAGGAGGCGTTGTCGGCGTCCAGGCTGGAGGTGCGAGCTGTCCCACGAGGCTGTCGGCTGTCGGCGATGCTGGACTCAGGATTTGAGCAACAAACCTTGGCAAAGGCAAGCCCACGCGGTGGAGTCAAGATGGCGTCTGGAGTGGACCAGGAGGGTCCGGGGTGCTCCTCTCTTGGAAGGGAGCAAGGGCCAGTCTGGAGCAACCAGACCAGCGGTGAAATCGTCGTGGTACGTCGTCAAGAGGGTCACTAGCCAACGGGCAAGTGACCGGACAACGTGGCAAGCAGCAAAGAAGCAGAAGGGCCCCACGCAGATCTCATGGATGCTGGGAGGCTGGACTTCGGTGCTGGAGCTGCTTAGGGTTAGGGCTTCTCAAACCCCAGTGCACTTACTCGAGGGTCTCTCGGGGGTCATGCTGGAGAAGCGTTGTGCAGGTCTTGAAGATGGCCGGTCCCACGGGTCTCGTCGCACCCACGAATCTCAGCTGGGCTGGATGATGTAGGTAGAGGTCAGAGATGGCAGGGAATCCGGGTCTCGTCGAGCTGGGCAGTCTTGATCCTGAGGATGGACTTACAGCAAACCGCAAGAGCTTCGATGGTGCCTGCTGGTGCAGGGTGGCTACTCCTTAGCCACAAGGGAGAGTCTTCAAAAGAGTCAAGAGTTCCTTTCGTGGAAAGTAGTTTCAAGATTCAAGATTATCTAATTTGGGAAGGGGCCTGCTCCTACCTTTATACTAAGAAAAGGGGCTGGCACGCGAGTAAGTCCTGCCCTATGGGTGGGACTAGGAGGGGGGTGGTTACACCCCTCTCCTTTGTCCGGTCTCTCCCCAGCTCAGGGGCTGGTGTGCCCCAGGAACTGGTTTGCGCCGGCATATGCACAGTGAGCACCGGGGTGCCACTTGCAGTCACCTTCCTTTCAGCCCTGCCTACCTGGGATACACAAAATTCTGTCTGGGATGGTGCTAGCACCGCCCCTGACAGGAAACCCTTTGTCCAGGCCTCCGTTGCTGGAAGGACTCCCAGCAGCAGGAGGGCAGACTTGTGTCTCGGTGGCAGCATCCATTTTGTGGAGCTGAGGCTATGTCTGACTTTAACCGGGGTTCACAGTTACATACATGTTGTGTCCCTCTAGAAGGGTGGAATGCTAACCCCGTCGCAAGAATTGGCGAGGGGTTAGCATTCCAATTCGTATGACACCTTACTCGACATGTTTTGATAAAGCTATACCAAAGTTAGCATTTAACCGCGAGGATTATAATGCATTTAGGAGTATATGGTATAGCGTTATTGTTGGACCCGGTCCTTTGGGCAGGTTCACCCCGTGACTTTTTTGCTTTTTCCTAGCCTGTTTTTGGAACCTGGATTGGTGATTTTAGGCCTCTGCGCACTTTTTCACTGTGGTACAGTGTAAAGTGCGTGTGCTCTCTGTGGATGGATGGTGAGTGACCTGCCCTCCCATATGAATGAATGGGGAATATGTATGCCCATGGTAGATTCCTGATGCATGGGGAGTGCAGGGTCGAGTTTGATATGTGTAAACTCGTGAGAATGAATGCTGCAGAATGGTATATGCGGCATGGCTGTGTCTAGTCTAGAAGCGCTACTTTTAGAAGTTGGCATAATTGTGTAGTGAGTCTGCTGGCGCGTGATTGGCTGATGGGCCTGGCCCAGGCATGCCTGGGCCTGCTGGTAGATGGACTGTCTGGTGAGTAGGACGGGGTCTGCAGGGCCCCGGAGGAGGGGGTCTGAGTCAGCCGTAGATGAAAGGCCCCCATCTGCTGTCACGGATGGGAGGGAAGAGCTCTGGGGGTGCCAGGCTGTGCCTGTCAGCCCACCCTGCTGCCTCTCCCTCCGGATGGCCCCCTGTCACCTCTGACCTGAGGCTGACAGTAGAGGGAAACCAGATACACCCAGGGCTTAGGGCTCGCTTACACAAAGACTTCAAAAGACTTCAAAGCCTTTTCTGTGTATAAGAAGGGGCTGTGTTCCCTTCCAATTTGTTCTTGTTTTCTGACTTGAATCTGCCAGGGGCGTGCTGCTGCTTGAGCTCAGGGGACTCCCTGAGTCCTGCCCAGCCCCTGGACTCCTGATGGACTTGCCTGGATTCCTGGGGGACCCCTCTGCCCTGCCTGGGCGGATGGGGGGACTTGGCTTTGCCCCCTGGGAAACTCTGGGGCCTTGGCAGCATGGAGAAGCTGCATTTCCCTGGGGAAGAGCGCTGGAGCTGTATTCCTAGCGCCTGGAGGCGCTGTGCTTCCCCCTGAGCGCCTGGGAGCGCTCTGCCTGTTGTCTAGCGCTTGGGAGCGCTTCATTTTCCTCAAGCACTTGAGAGCGCTTTATCTGGACTTTTCCTAGCGCTTCGGAGCGCTTGATGTCCGCTTATAGCGCTGGACGCGCTGAGGTACGAGAGCCCACCTCGCTTTATCATTTACTTTGATCGCCGCCCGCCTGCCTGTCTGGATCGGGCCGCCGCGCTGCCCGCGGCGACCCGGAAGTGATTGACAGGCCGGCCAATCCTGTTGCGGCCGGCCGGAAGTCCCGCCCCCCGCAGTCGGCGAGGATTAGAAAGGAAGGCGCGGGAGATGGCGGCGGTGGACGGGGCTCCTCTCGGCTGAGGGAGCCCCAGGGAGACGAGGCGGCCGGTTGGCAGGGCTCCCGTGTGCCGAGGGAGCCCTGCAGAGAGGAGAAGACTCGGGATCGGCTGCTCGGGGCTCCCGGGTGCGGAGGGAGCCCCGGCGAGGAAGAGAGAAGGCCGGCGCGAGGCTCCCCGCATGGAGGGAGAGCCTCGAGGGAGCAGAGACCGGCTGTCGCCCCGCCCGCGATGGGCTGCCGGTAAGTCTGGGCCGAGTGGGGCAGAAGAGGGGAGGGGCGCCGGGGCACGGTGACGGTGTCCGCCCCCCCAGTGGCGCGAGCCCGCGCCGGTTGCCAGTGTGAAGCCACGAGGGCTTCAAGGGCAGCCCCAGTTGGCAGTGGGTCGTCCCAGCGTTTTGCGAGCCCAGAGAGGCTCAAGGGGCCTCATCTTGTTGGGCGAGCCCCGAGGCTCGTAGGGGCATAATGGACTTTGGTGCATCTAGGACGGCCCCAGTTGGTAGTGGGTCGCCCCAACGTGCGTGAGCCTCGAGAAGCTCAGAGGGGCCATATTCTGTTTAAGAGCCTGTTTGGCTCCAACGACCCCCACAGTTGTCCTAAGAGCCTGCTAGGCTCAGGGGGCATATTTGTTCAGAGCCTGTGTGGCTCCAACCTTTTGCGCAGTGTTGTTCTAGGGCCATGAGGGCCCCGGCGCAGTTTTGAATCTCCAGCTGCCCAGCAATTAGTGGGCAGCTGCACCGTTTAGGCGCAAGATGGAGAGTGAGTTCCCGAGAGGGATAGAGATGGCACAGAGGTGCCCGGCCAGTCTCAGCTGCGCAGCACTTAGTGCCAGCTGCAACGTTTAGGCCCTTGTGAGTGTTCCCAGGGGCCCAGCAAGTAGTGGGCCCCTGCATCGTTTAGGCCCCTGACATTGAGACTCAGGGCGTTGTAGCCCCAACAAGGCCAGTTGGCCTAGGGACTGCCACAGGTGGTGGCTTATGTAGGTTTTGCGCAATTGTATGGTTCTTGCACCTCTGAATGTGATTTCTTGCATCATGTCTTATCCCTGCACCTCTGAATGTTTTTAGACATCATGTGACTATTGCGCTACTGTATTATTCTGGTACCTCTGAATGTAATTTTATTGCATCATGTGCTTTATTCTTAACACGGCTGAATGTGTAGGTTTATTCATTATGTGTTTTTCTTGACTACTCCTCTGAATGTATATTTATGCATCATGGGTAATGTGTCCTTTCTTAGACCCCTAAAACGCTGTGTGCTACTTAGGTGGTTTTCCTTTACTACTCCTCTGAATGTGTTTCATACATCATGGGTAATGTGTTCTTTCTTAGACCCCTAAATGCTGTGTGATACTTAGGGGGTTGTTCTTTTTAGTACAGGTGGTCCTAGTGAGGTCCTGGTCCCCTGCGTGACAGTCTCCTAAGGGGTTTAGGGTTGCGTATGTGGTACTTACCTGTTCCCAGTAGTTACTGGCTGTGATCTATAACTGTTACTTTGTGTTACAGTGAAGTTTCTATACTTTTATTCTAATTACTGACAAGTATTTCTATATCTGCAAAGTGTTGATTCAGACAGTGGCCCATGTGGCCCTGTCTTGTAAATAATCCCTTGTGAATATTGCCGTGCCAGTTGGCACAATGTACATGTGTAATTTCTATCTGATATGTTTTGACAATACAAAAGTTATTTTAATATAACCTTGTGTGGAGTCTCTTTTGTGGTGTACCTAGTATGTTGTTGCTGTTGTGCGCTGACGCAAATGCTTTACACATCGCCTCCGAGTTTAGCCTAGACTGCTCGTGCCAAGCTACCTAGAGGGTGAGCAGGGGTTATCTTGGCGTGTGACTTCCTTGCCCTGACTGGAATGGTGGTTTCGGCCTGGCTTTGGCGTCAGCCTTAGCCTACCCGAAATAGCCGGTTTCCTACATTGTTGGTCAGCGGTGCGGATTTGGACGTGTGTTTGCGCAGTGCCATAGCAACAACTGGCTACATTACAAAACTCTGCATTTTTCAGATAGTCACATGTTTGGGATTATTGTTTGTGATTTTGTTTTTCCTCAAGAGTGTCATTTTCAGATGGTGTTCCTGCGCTTTATGTTTAGTGGCAGATGAGAGAAAATGACAGGGCGGGACGCCAGTAGAGAGGGGAGGTTCCCATAGATTAAGAATCCCTTGCTGGGTCCAGTGTCCAACTCCTATTCCTGTCCCTGTGTGGGTAGATGGAAGAGAGGGAGGGTGGAGGAGAAATTGCTTGCTTCGGAGGGTGGTTATTCCCTGAGTGTAGTGTGTGTGTCTGGATTCCCCAGTATGGTAGGATCCAGTGGTGGCAGCTTAAATGTGTCCAGTGCGTGATGTCCCATTCCCAGTTCCCAGAGTATGGTGCCTGGTGCTCAGTAAGAGAGTGACAGGTTGAGAGTCAGAGGCAGTGAGGAACTGTCTCACCAGTCTGGAGGGGGAGTGTGTGGATGAGTGGTGTCTTGAACTGGAGGAGTGCGTGTGAGTTTTTTTTAAGGAGCTTGCACGTGAGGGGTACCTCTGGTGGTGTGCAGGAGGTCCTGCAGAGGCATTGGACAAGAAGGTGGATGTCTGGCGGTGCGCTGGATGTCTTACAGAGACATTAGGGCGTGATTCTAACAGTAGTGGCTTGGGTATCTGATGATCCTGTGTAGGTGAAGAGGTTCATGTGTAGCCCGGCTAAGTCCCATTAGGATGGTAGGGGTGTAGGGGCTCACGTCCTGTCTCAGTGGAGGCGGAGTGAGTGTGGGACGGTGTGTCCCACGTTGGCCCGAAACCCTGTCTCAGGGCCTGGAGGGTTCCCTAAGGGAGCGCCAGGTCAGGGGCCTAGGCTGTACTTACAAGTCATTTGAGGAGGAGCTTCCTGTGTCTAGAGGACGGGGAGTGTCTGTAATCAGAACTCCGGCGGTCCTGGTGTTGGGCAGTACCGCTCCTAAGTGGAGGGTGCAGAAGTCCTGGTTCGCTGGGCATTTGACCGCCTAGAGTGCTTGACCATTTGTGGGGCCTCTGGAGGTCGTTCCCCGAGGAGGGGGGAGGCCAGGTTCAGGTTCAGCCGACCTGGAGGGAAGGGCATCTGTAGTCAGTGTCCTGACCGGTTATTGGCTTCCAGGGGTACCGCTCCAAGGTGGGAGGGTGCAGAACTCTGGAGGGGGGTGCAGAGGGACGGTGTCCTTACTTCTGACCCCGGTGGGAGGAAAGTGTGTTGCTGATACGCCGCTGGCGTGTGCTCTGTCCAGCCTGGAACATACTGAGAATCACCCTGTGATAGGGAGTACTGGAGGAGAGTGTGTCGCTGCTACGCCGCTGGCGCGTGCTCTGTCTAGCCTGAGACATACTGTGCCTGTGATCATAGAACTGGAAGGGGGTGCAGAAGGACGGTGTACTTCTGACCCCGGTGCAACTTGAGGGTTTAAATCCTATGTTGGGAGATTAGAAAGCTTCCAGGTCAAGAGGAATCTCTACCCAAGTAGATCAGCTGAAGAGACTGAGGGGGCTGCCCTTGCTGTGTGCTCTGGGGCCCACCTGCAGTTTGTTGTTTCCACTAAGGTAGAGGAAAGGGGGCTTTGCTGTGTGCTGTGCCCCCACCTGCTTGAAGAGGGACTGTGCTGTGTGCTTTGTACCTCAGAAGTGAAATAGTTTCCAGGTAGGTCCTGATCTGGTAGGAGAGTTGTGTTCTGGTGAGTGCTTTCCTGTGAGGGTTATTCCTTCATCATGACTAGAAGCAAGGGTCCCTACTGGGTCTAAGGTACTTACCTCTGCCAACTAGAGACCCCCAGTTCTAACATTGGTAGAATAGAGGTAGGGTGGGGCATTCTTGCCGTGACCTCTGGTCAGCCTGGGGGTGTGGTCCCTAGGTTGTAGGATCAGTGGTAGCGTAGCTTCACTGAGATAGAGAGTGGAGATTGGCTGTTGTGTGCCAGGGGCTTCTGCCCCCACTCTGTGGATTGGTTAGGACCTGTGATCTTTGGATGGCCTAGGGCCTGGTCCTGGCTGTGGATGACTAGTGTGTACCAGTGGGGTATCCTAGTTGTGCCAGAGAGCTTTTGTTGAGGGAAGTCTATGTGGGTTCCGAGTGGCGAAAAACTGGATGGTGTCCCTGCCCTGCAGGCCCGTGTCCGTGGTTTTGTCGCCCAAAGCATTGAAGACCATCAGTGTAGTGATTGGTCTACCCTGCGTTTTGGCTGGAAGGGGGATGTGTTGGACCCGGTCCTTTGGGCAGGTTCACCCCGTGACTTTTTTTGCTTTTTCCTAGCCTGTTTTTGGAACCTGGATTGGTGATTTTAGGCCTCTGCGCACTTTTTCACTGTGGTACAGTGTAAAGTGCGTGTGCTCTCTGTGGATGGATGGTGAGTGACCTGCCCTCCCATAGGAATGAATGGGGAATATGTATGCCCATGGTAGATTCCTGATGCATGGGGAGTGCAGGGTCGAGTTTGATATGTGTAAACTCATGAGAATGAATGCTGCAGAATGGTATATGCGGCATGGCTGTGTCTAGTCTAGAAGCGCTACTTTTAGAAGTTGGCATAATTGTGTAGTGAGTCTGCTGGCGCGTGATTGGCTGATGGGCCTGGCCCAGGCATGCCTGGGCCTGCTGGTAGATGGACTGTCTGGTGAGTAGGACGGGGTCTGCAGGGCCCCGGAGGAGGGGGTCTGAGTCACCCGTAGATGAAAGGCCCCCATCTGCTGTCACGGATGGGAGGGAAGAGCTCTGGGGGTGCCAGGCTGTGCCTGTCAGCCCACCATGCTCCCTCTCCCTCCGGATGGCCCCCTGTCACCTCTGACCTGAGGCTGACAGGAGAGGGAAACCAGATACACCCAGGGCTTAGGGCTCGCTTACACAAAGACTTCAAAAGACTTCAAAGCCTTTTCTGTGTATAAGAAGGGGCTGTGTTCCCTTCCAATTTGTTCTTGTTTTCTGACTTGAATCTGCCAGGGGCGTGCTGCTGCTTGAGCTCAGGGGACTCCCTGAGTCCTGCCCAGCCCCTGGACTCCTGATGGACTTGCCTGGATTCCTGGGGGACCCCTCTGCCCTGCCTGGGCGGATGGGGGGACTTGGCTTTGCCCCCTGGGAAACTCTGGGGCCTTGGCAGCATGGAGAAGCTGCATTTCCCTGGGGAAGAGCGCTGGAGCTGTATTCCTAGCGCCTGGAGGCGCTGTGCTTCCCCCTGAGCGCCTGGGAGCGCTCTGCCTGTTGTCTAGCGCTTGGGAGCGCTTCATTTTCCCCAAGCGCTTGAGAGCGCTTTATCTGGACTTTTCCTAGCGCTTCGGAGCGCTTGATGTCCGCTTATAGCGCTGGACACGCTGAGGTACGAGAGCCCACCTCGCTTTATCATTTACTTTGATCGCCGCCCGCCTGCCTGTCTGGATCGGGCCGCCGCGCTGCCCGCGGCGACCCGGAAGTGATTGACCGGCCGGCCAATCCTGTCGCGGCCGGCCGGAAGTCCCGCCCCCCGCAGTCGGCGAGGAGGAGAAAGGAAGGCGCGGGAGATGGCGGCGGTGGACGGGGCTCCTCTCGGCTGAGGGAGCCCCAGGGAGACGAGGCGGCCGGTTGGCAGGGCTCCCGTGTGCCGAGGGAGCCCTGCAGAGAGGAGAAGACTCGGGATCGGCTGCTCGGGGCTCCCGGGTGCGGAGGGAGCCCCGGCGAGAAGGCCGGCGCGAGGCTACCCGCATGGAGGGAGAGCCTCGAGGGAGCAGAGACCGGCTGTCGCCCCGCCCGCGATGGGCTGCCGGTAAGTCTGGGCCGAGTGGGGCAGAAGAGGGGAGGGGCGCCGGGGCACAGTGACGGTGTCCGCCCCCCCAGTGGCGCGAGCCCGCGCCGGTTGCCAGTGTGAAGCCACGAGGGCTTCAAGGGCGGCCCCAGTTGGCAGTGGGTCGCCCCAGCGTTTTGCGAGCCCAGAGAGGCTCAAGGGGCCTCATCTTGTTGGGCGAGCCCCGAGGCTCGTAGGGGCATAATGGACTTTGGTGCATCTAGGGCGGCCCCAGTTGGCAGTGGGTCGCCCCAACGTGCGTGAGCCCTGAGAAGCTTAGAGGGGCCATATTCTGTTTAAGAGCCTGTTTGGCTCCAACGACCCCCACAGTTGTCCTAAGAGCCTGCTAGGCTCAGGGGGCATATTTGTTCAGAGCCTGTGTGGCTCCAACCTTTTGCGCAGTGTTGTTCTAGGGCCATGAGGGCCCCGGCGCAGTTTTGAATCTCCAGCTGCCCAGCAATTAGTGGGCAGCTGCACCGTTTCGGCGCAAGATGGAGAGTGAGTCCCCGAGAGGGATAGAGATGGCACAGAGGTGCCCGGCCAGTCTCAGCTGCGCAGCACTTAGTGCCAGCTGCAACGTTTAGGCCCTTGTGAGTGTTCCCAGGGGCCCAGCAAGTAGTGGGCCCCTGCATCGTTTAGGCCCCTGACATTGAGACTCAGGGCGTTCTAGCCCCAACAAGGCCAGTTGGCCTAGGGACTGCCACAGGTGGTGGCTTATGTAGGTTTTGCGCAATTGTATGGTTCTTGCACCTCTGAATGTGATTTCTTGCATCATGTCTTCTCCCTGCACCTCTGAATGTTTTTAGACATCATGTGACTATTGCGCTACTGTATTATTCTGGTACCTCTGAATGTAATTTTATTGCATCATGTGCTTTATTCTTAACACCGCTGAATGTGTAGGTTTATGCATTATGTGTTTTTCCTGACTAATCCTCTGAATGTATATTTATGCATCATGGGTAATGTGTCCTTTCTTAGACCCCTAAAATGCTGTGTGCTACTTAGGTGGTTTTCCTTTACTACTCCTCTGAATGTGTTTCATACATCATGGGTAATGTGTTCTTTCTTAGACCCCTAAATGCTGTGTGATACTTAGGGGGTTGTTCTTTTTAGTACAGGTGGTCCTAGTGAGGTCCTGGTCCCCTGCGTGACAGTCTCCTAAGGGGTTTAGGGTTGCGTAGGTGGTACTTACCTGTTCCCAGTAGTTACTGGATGTGATCTATAACTGTTACTTTGTGTTACAGTGAAGTTTCTATACTTTTATTCTAATTACTGACAAGTATTTCTATATCTGCAAAGTGTTGATTCAGACAGTGGCCCATGTGGCCCTGTCTTGTAAATAATCCCTTGTGAATATTGCCGTGCCAGTTGGCACAATGTACATGTGTAATTTCTATCTGATATGTTTTGACAATACAAAAGTTATTTTAATATAACCTTGTGTGGAGTCTCTTTTGTGGTGTACCTAGTATGTTGTTGCTGTTGTGCGCTGACGCAAATGCTTTAGACATCGCCTCCGAGTTTAGCCTAGACTGCTCGTGCCAAGCTACCTAGAGGGTGAGCAGGGGTTATCTTGGCGTGTGACTTCCTTGCCCTGACTGGAATGGTGGTTTCGGCCTGGCTTTGGCGTCAGCCTTAGCCTACCTGAAATAGCCGGTTTCCTACAGTTATCATGGAACAGCTATTTGGACTTGGTTCCGCAAGCTGCAAACGAGCTCAGCTCATGCCAGAGCACCATCTCACATAATTCCAAGCACTCTGCCTTCAGGATTGATAAGGCCTGCCATAGGAGTGACTGATAGGAATATATGTGTCCATTTTAGGGTTAGATATAGGTATACTATATCTAAAGCAAAGGGTGATTACACCACCTTGCCCCAGCTGTCTTGCAGCCAGTTGTCTCAGTTTTGGATGGCCAGCCAGGGGTGGCATAATACATGCTTCAGCCCCTGGTAGGCCCTGGGTACACCTATGCCCTGGATACCTAGGGTATACTATACAGGGACTGATAAGGTGACTCAGTATCCAATTAGATATGTACCTAGGGTACATGGAGTCCATTTTTAACAGAGAGAGCAGGAAGCCTGGGGTCCTGGATAGCAAGATCCCAGGCCAACTAAGTCAGAAACCAGCAAAACACTAGGCAAAAAGTTGGGGGCAACCATAGTCAGGTATCCACCTTCCTACATAACCCCCCCAAACGAAAGGAGATAAGGCTATCCTTGACCAGGTAAGCCTATATTGCCTGAGTGGCCATATGAGGAGGTGCATGCACTGGCATGGTTACCCCCTATCTCATGGTCCACTAAGCAATCCCTCACCCTAAGGGTATCTGAGGGTCTCCACCATAGGGAATCTCTACCTGTGGTGTGTTTTGGTAAAGAAAAAGGCTGGTGCTGATATGGAGTACTGAAGTGAGGCTCCACTCATTTTGGGCTCAGCTTCCTCCAATCACTATCCACCATACATGCCTTTCTTTCCAGGACTGAGTTGCTGTATGCTCTCAGGGTCAACCTCTGGCTACCTAAAGCTGGAGGCTGGGTCCCTCTGGTTGGCTTACTGGAGGGACAGGTCAGGTTTGGGGTCCTTAGGTCTCAGGTTTGGCTGTGCCCAAAAGTGTCCATCTGTGGGAGGTCCCTAACTAATTTTAAGGGGGATCCCTCAGGAGTTTGTTTTATTTTCACTTGGCTAGGACTACTAGCTTCAGTGCCCTTAATCTGCTGAATGGGGAGTTCTTTTGGACAGGGGGCCCATTGGGGTCCACCACTGGCCTCCCTGACCTCCACAGCCCTGGGCTGACTGAGGCAGGGTAGAGAGGGGCAGGTTACCTGCTCCAGACTGGGTCCCACCTTGGAAGGGTCCACTGACATCAGGGGCTCTGCCAGGCTAGGCCTGACTACCTCTGGGGCAGCTCATTCACAAGGGGCAAGATCAGTTCCCTGAGGAGGCTGATCCTTTCCTAAAGTCTGGTGGGAGGGAGATTTCTCTTTCTCCTCAATGTTCTCTGTTTGAGTGGAGTGATCCATAGTTTCAGGCTTCACAACACTAATATCAGTCTGAGTTAGGGCTGTGGCCATCACAACCCCACCAACCGAACATCTTCAATGGTCGCCTGCTAACCTTTTCATGGAGGGAATCTACTTGAGATTGGGCTGAGACTGGCACAGCCCTCCTAACCTGTTCAGGAAGATTTACCATTTTAGAATGGGTTTCTTGTTCTACCTCAGCCCAGGCTGAGATCTCTAAATCATTCCCCAGTAGGCAATCTACAGGCAAGTTTGATGACACTGCCACTCTCTTGGGGCCAGTGACACCTCCCCAGCTGAGATTTACCACTGCTATGGGATGACTCTTCTGCACTCCATCAATGTTTGTCACCTGGTATGTGGCACCAGGTATAAGTTGCCTTGAGGGGACTAGGCTCTCAGTCACCATAGTGATGCTAGCCCCTGTGTCTCAATAGGCCTCAACTTTTGAACCATTGATGAGGGGCTCCTTTCTGTATTTGCCCAAAGTTTTGGGACAATCAGTGAAATTGGCAAACCCCATGCCATCCTCACAGACAAGAGTATCTAAGTTAGGGGACCTGGTTAGGCCAGAGTCCCCAGGAACTCCCAAAGTAAAACCACCCAAATTCTTGGGGGCACTCCCACCACCTGGGGGATTACTACTAGTAGTAACAGGGGGCTTGGGAATGTTACTTGGGGGTATATTCTCCTTATTGGGGTTCTTTGGGCAACTGCTGTCAGTTTTCCAATGACCCACCTGCTTGCAGGTTTGACAATAAGGTTTCTTCTGGGTATTGGAAGGATTCTGGGACCCACCCCCCTCAGAGGATTTTTGGGGCCCTGATGTGGTTTGATCTGTAGATTTATTCCCACCCTTCTCTTGAGGCTTGGTTGATTCCTTCTTCTGGTCACCACCTTGGTTCTTAGGCCTAATCCTGGTTTTGACCCATTTGTCTGCCCTCTTACCCAATTCTTGTGGAGAGGTCAGATCAGAGTCTACCAGGTGCTGGTGTAATAACTGGTTCTGACAATTATTTAAGACTTGCTCTCTCATAATAAGATTATACAATCCTGTGAAGTCAGTAACTTTACTACCCAGTAGCCAGCCTTCCAGAGCCTTAGTGGCACAATCAACAAAGTCACCCCAATCCTGAGACTGAATTTTCTGGGTGTCTCTGAACAGCAACCTGTACTGTTCAGTGGTTAAGCCAAACCCATCAATCAGTGTATTTTTCAAGACTTGGTAATTGTTAGCATCCTCAGCTCTAGTAGTGAGGAGCTTATCTCTACCTTTGCCTTCAAAGGAGAGCCACAATATAGCTGCCCACTGACTCTGGGGGATGCACTGGACAGTGCAGGCCCTCTCCAAAGCAGTCATCCACTTGTGGATGTCATCCCCTTGTTTAAAGGGGGGCACTATTTTACTCAGGTGTCTAGTATCAAAACTCCTGTCTTTATCCTTAGGGATATTGCTGCCACCAGTGGGGACTACCCCACACAACTGTTGCTCTCTAGCAAAGGCAAGCTTCTCCTTGGCAAGGGCAAGTTCTTCCCTCTGAATCCTCAGATTAGCCTGTTTCATCCTTGCTTCATGTTCTCTTCTCTGAGGGGAAGTCAGTCTCCTCTGGGGAGAGATCATTCTCCTCTGAGCAGAGGCATGAGAGTGCACAGATCTATTGGAGTCCCTAGAATGAGACCTATCTCTTCTAACTCCAAAGTTAGGCCTGCTTAGGGTCAGTACTGGGGGTCCCCCAGATCCTTCCCTATGCAGGTCTAAGTTGGCCCTAGTAAGCCTGACTAGCTCAGGACCATTGTCTGCCTCATCCCCAGAAATAACCTCTTCATCCTCCTCCTCCTCCACTTCCTCAGTTTCAGTGAGGTCAGGATCTCCAGGGGTACCTTCTAAGGGGGGCATGCTCCCATCTGTATGAGTAGCTTTTCTAGCATCATAAATCTCTAAGAGACCTAACAGAAAAGGAGTGGTAGGGTTAGAACCCTGTTTTAGTTTCCTGGAGGTACACAATTGTCTCATCTCCTGGAAGCTAAGGCCTGCATATCTGGAAGTGACCTGTGGAGGGTCAACAGCCACAAGGGGAGTCTCTGAAGACTCTCCATGGGTAGACATGCTTCTAGTGTGGTGTAAGTGATGCACCTACCTACACTATGGGTTTACCTACTGATCCCTTGCTAAGAGTTGTAGTCAGGGTGTGCTAAGCCCTGTTGCACTACAACAGCTGGTTCAGTAGAACTCAGAGTATTCTAAGTTAAGTTATATGTACCTGGGTACTTATGTGATCTTTCAATTGATATTCTTAGGATACGTGCGAGGTAAAACAACAGCAAGCTCAAATCCCAACCGCTGCACACCAATGTGAGAAGTTGGCCTGATATATAGTGTTCACTATTCTAGTGATCACTGTGTATCATACCAAACAATGATTCAGAAAAGGGGGTGGTGATGAACAGAGTGCCTGAATTAAGCAGACCACTCTTACCCCGTCCAAAGATCAGGGCTTGATCCATCACCGTTTTTTAGCTCACTGCCCCATCCCAGCTCAGAACCTGGCTATATGCAAATTAGTCTGTCCCTGGCCCAGTGAATCATGGGAACAGGGCAGACCAAACTACAAAGCCAATTCTTCACCAGAAAGGAGACAAGCTTCCGGGGACCGGTTTCTACCATTTCAGGCGTCGTCGGCCCGGCTTGCTTGAATCCTGATGGTGCAATGAGCAAGGGACTCACATCTGAGTATACCCTTCCACGCTTATGGTGGACAAAATGATTCAGAAAAGGGGGTGGTGATGAACAGAGTGCCTGAATTAAGCAGACCACTCTTACCCCGTCCAAAGATCAGGGCTTGATCCATCACCGTTTTTTAGCTCACTGCCCCATCCCAGCTCAGAACCTGGCTATATGCAAATTAGTCTGTCCCTGGCCCAGTGCATCATGGGAACAGGGCAGACCAAACTACCAAGCCAATTCTTCACCAGAAAGGAGACAAGCTTCCGGGGACCGGTTTCTGCCATTTCAGGCGTCGCGGCCCGGCTTGCTTGAATCCTGATGGTGCAATGAGCAAGGGACTCACATCTGAGTATACCCTTCCACGCTTATGGTGGACAAAATGATTCAGAAAAGGGGGTGGAGATGAACAGAGTGCCTGAATTAAGCAGACCACTCTTACCCCGTCCAAAGATCAGGGCTTGATCCATCACCGTTTTTTAGCTCACTGCCCCATCCCAGCTCAGAACCTGGCTATATGCAAATTAGTCTGTCCCTGGCCCAGTGCATCATGGGAACAGGGCAGACCAAACTACCAAGCCAATTCTTCACCAGAAAGGAGACAAGCTTCCGGGGACCGGTTTCTGCCATTTCAGGCGTCGTCGGCCCGGCTTGCTTGAATCCTGATGGTGCAATGAGCAAGGGACTCACATCTGAGTATACCCTTCCACGCTTATGGTGGACAAAATGATTCAGAAAAGGGGGTGGTGATGAACAGAGTGCCTGAATTAAGCAGACCACTCTTACCCCGTCCAAAAATCAGGGCTTGATCCATCACCGTTTTTTAGCTCACTGCCCCATTCCAGCTCAGAACCTGGCTATATGCAAATTAGTCTGTCCCTGGCCCAGTGCATCATGGGAACAGGGCAGACCAAACTACCAAGCCAATTCTTCACCAGAAAGGAGAGCAGCTTCCGGGGACCGGTTTCTGCCATTTCAGGCGTCGTCGGCCCGGCTTGCTTGAATCCTGATGGTGCAATGAGCAAGGGACTCACATCTGAGTATACCCTTCCACGCTTATGGTGGACAAAATGATTCAGAAAAGGGGGTGGTGATGAACAGAGTGCCTGAATTAAGCAGACCACTCTTACCCCGTCCAAAAATCAGGGCTTGATCCATCACCGTTTTTTAGCTCACTGCCCCATCCCAGCTCAGAACCTGGCTATATGCAAATTAGTCTGTCCCTGGCCCAGTGCATCATGGGAACAGGGCAGACCAAACTACCAAGCCAATTCTTCACCAGAAAGGAGACAAGCTTCCGGGGACCGGTTTCTGCCATTTCAGGCGTCGTCGGCCCGGCTTGCTTGAATCCTGATGGTGCAATGAGCAAGGGACTCACATCTGAGTATACCCTTCCACGCTTATGGTGGACAAAATGATTCAGAAAAGGGGGTGGTGATGAACAGAGTGCCTGAATTAAGCAGACCACTCTTACCCCGTCCAAAGATCAGGGCTTGATCCATCACCGTTTTTTAGCTCACTGCCCCATCCCAGCTCAGAACCTGGCTATATGCAAATTAGTCTGTCCCTGGCCCAGTGCATCATGGGAACAGGGCAGACCAAACTACCAAGCCAATTCTTCACCAGAAAGGAGACAATCTTCCGGGGACCGGTTTCTGCCATTTCAGGCGTCGTCGGCCCGGCTTGCTTGAATCCTGATGGTGCAATGAGCAAGGGACTCACATCTGAGTATACCCTTCCACGCTTATGGTGGACAAAATGATTCAGAAAAGGGGGTGGTGATGAACAGAGTGCCTGAATTAAGCAGACCACTCTTACCCCGTCCAAAGATCAGGGCTTGATCCATCACCGTTTTTTAGCTCACTGCCCCATCCCAGCTCAGAACCTGGCTATATGCAAATTAGTCTGTCCCTGGCCCAGTGCATCATGGGAACAGGGCAGACCAAACTACCAAGCCAATTCTTCACCAGAAAGGAGACAAGCTTCCGGGGACCGGTTTCTGCCATTTCAGGCGTCGTCGGCCCGGCTTGCTTGAATCCTGATGGTGCAATGAGCAAGGGACTCACATCTGAGTATACCCTTCCACGCTTATGGTGGACAAAATGATTCAGAAAAGGGGGTGGTGATGAACAGAGTGCCTGAATTAAGCAGACCACTCTTACCCCGTCCAAAGATCAGGGCTTGATCCATCACTGTTTTTTAGCTCACTGCCCCATCCCAGCTCAGAACCTGGCTATATGCAAATTAGTCTGTCCCTGGCCCAGTGCATCATGGGAACAGGGCAGACCAAACTACCAAGCCAATTCTTCACCAGAAAGGAGACAAGCTTCCGGGGACCGGTTTCTGCCATTTCAGGCGTCGTCGGCCCGGCTTGCTTGAATCCTGATGGTGCAATGAGCAAGGGACTCACATCTGAGTATACCCTTCCACGCTTATGGTGGACAAAATGATTCAGAAAAGGGGGTGGTGATGAACAGAGTGCCTGAATTAAGCAGACCACTCTTACCCCGTCCAAAGATCAGGGCTTGATCCATCACCGTTTTTTAGCTCACTGCCCCATCCCAGCTCAGAACCTGGCTATATGCAAATTAGTCTGTCCCTGGCCCAGTGAATCATGGGAACAGGGCAGACCAAACTACCAAGCCAATTCTTCACCAGAAAGGAGACAAGCTTCCGGGGACCGGTTTCTACCATTTCAGGCGTCGTCGGCCCGGCTTGCTTGAATCCTGATGGTGCAATGAGCAAGGGACTCACATCTGAGTATACCCTTCCACGCTTATGGTGGACAAAATGATTCAGAAAAGGGGGTGGTGATGAACAGAGTGCCTGAATTAAGCAGACCACTCTTACCCCGTCCAAAGATCAGGGCTTGATCCATCACCGTTTTTTAGCTCACTGCCCCATCCCAGCTCAGAACCTGGCTATATGCAAATTAGTCTGTCCCTGGCCCAGTGCATCATGGGAACAGGGCAGACCAAACTACCAAGCCAATTCTTCACCAGAAAGGAGACAAGCTTCCGGGGACCGGTTTCTGCCATTTCAGGCGTCGCGGCCCGGCTTGCTTGAATCCTGATGGTGCAATGAGCAAGGGACTCACATCTGAGTATACCCTTCCACGCTTATGGTGGACAAAATGATTCAGAAAAGGGGGTGGAGATGAACAGAGTGCCTGAATTAAGCAGACCACTCTTACCCCGTCCAAAGATCAGGGCTTGATCCATCACCGTTTTTTAGCTCACTGCCCCATCCCAGCTCAGAACCTGGCTATATGCAAATTAGTCTGTCCCTGGCCCAGTGCATCATGGGAACAGGGCAGACCAAACTACCAAGCCAATTCTTCACCAGAAAGGAGACAAGCTTCCGGGGACCGGTTTCTGCCATTTCAGGCGTCGTCGGCCCGGCTTGCTTGAATCCTGATGGTGCAATGAGCAAGGGACTCACATCTGAGTATACCCTTCCACGCTTATGGTGGACAAAATGATTCAGAAAAGGGGGTGGTGATGAACAGAGTGCCTGAATTAAGCAGACCACTCTTACCCCGTCCAAAGATCAGGGCTTGATCCATCACTGTTTTTTAGCTCACTGCCCCATCCCAGCTCAGAACCTGGCTATATGCAAATTAGTCTGTCCCTGGCCCAGTGCATCATGGGAACAGGGCAGACCAAACTACCAAGCCAATTCTTCACCAGAAAGGAGACAAGCTTCCGGGGACCGGTTTCTGCCATTTCAGGCGTCGTCGGCCCGGCTTGCTTGAATCCTGATGGTGCAATGAGCAAGGGACTCACATCTGAGTATACCCTTCCACGCTTATGGTGGACAAAATGATTCAGAAAAGGGGGTGGTGATGAACAGAGTGCCTGAATTAAGCAGACCACTCTTACCCCGTCCAAAGATCATTTTGGCCACCATGAGTGTGGAAGGGTATGCTCAGACATGAGTCCCTTGCTCACTGCACAATCAGGATTCAAGCAAGCCGGGCCGAAGACGGCTGTAATGCCAGAAACCGGTCCCCGGAAGCTTGTTTCCTTTCCAGTGAAGAATTGGCTTGGTAGTTTGGTCTGCCCTGTTCCCAA
Source organism: Lissotriton helveticus (assembly GCF_964261635.1). Taxonomy (NCBI): domain Eukaryota; kingdom Metazoa; phylum Chordata; class Amphibia; order Caudata; family Salamandridae; genus Lissotriton; species Lissotriton helveticus. The sequence goes on from NC_136057.1 coordinate 1,615,079,100, forward strand.
GATGCACTGGGCCAGGGACAGACTAATTTGCATATAGCCAGGTTCTGAACTGGGATGGTGCAGTGAGCTAAAAAACGGTGATGCATCAAGCCCTGATCTGTTGACTGGGTAGGAGTGTTCTGATTAACTCAGATACTCTGTCCATCACCACCCCCTTTTTGAAATTATCATACCAAACAACCCTTATTGATGATTGGTTGTAAGTCAACCTTTTAGACCAGCTATCCTAGTAGCATGGACACGAGCAGTCTTCAGGCTAAACTCTAGAGGGCGTGTTAAGCCAGCTGTTTTACCATCACATATACCCCTTGAACACCAAGTGAAAGGACACCACACAAGTTGTTATGAAAATAAAGGATATTTATTTATAACAAGTCTACCCTGAACTCTTTATGAGTCAGGGAGCTAAGCACAATACAAAACTCTTAAGAAAATACTTTAAGTTGCACAATTTACACAAATGCCCGAGGGGCACGAAAAAACATATACACAAAAAGTGGAATGCGAAATGCTAACAGGTAAGTAACAAGATCCAGAGGCTTCAGGGTCGCTAGGACTACACTACTGAACCCTAAGGTTAGGAGCAGGAGGCCTAGGGAGATCGTGTGCAGAGTGTGCACTCTCACGCGGGATGCGGGAAGAAGTCTATGGATTCTAGCGTTTCTAAAGTTACTGTTTCCGGACGAATCCGACTAGATAGACTGAAAACGACAAAGGATCTGGACACCTGGATAGTGAACCTGTGCTGGAGTACCGAAATACTCAAGTTACCTAGCCCAGGGGCCGCGGCTGCATAGGGTTCAAAAGACGTCAGGAATCCTCGTTGAAGTCTATGGAGCCTGAAAGAAGAAGTTGCTGGCAGGCGACCAGTGAAGATGTTCGGTGTGATCCAAGGCTGGATCAGTGAAGGAGACGACCTGAAAGCAGAGGGGACTCAGTTCTTAATCACTAGCCAGTGATTATGTGGGCACCAGGATGGCACCGGATGAAGTCACCTCGACCAGGTGAGTGGGCGACGCTGGACTCTGCAGTCACACGGGCTAGGAGGCGTTGTCGGCGTCCAGGCTGGAGGTGCGAGCTGTCCCACTCGGCTGTCGGCTGTCGGCGATGCTGGACTCAGATTTTGAGCAACAAACCTTGGCAAAAGCAAGCCCACGCGGTGGAGTCAAGATGGCGTCTGGAGTGGCCCAGGAGGGTCCGGGGTGCTCCTCTCTTGGAAGGGAGCAAGGGCCTGTCTGGAGCAACCAGACCAGCGGTGAAATCGTCGTGGTACGTCGTCAAGAGGGTCACTAGCCAACGGGCAAGTGACCGGACAACGTGGCAAGCAGCAAAGAAGCAGAAGGGCCCCACGCAGATCTCGTGGATGCTGGGAGGCTGGACTTCGGTGCTGGAGCTGCTTAGGGTTAGGGCTTTCCAAACCCCAGTGCACTTACTCGAGGGTCTCTCGGGGGTCGTGCTGGAGAAGCGTCGTGGAGGTCTTGAAGATGGACGGTCCCACGGGTCTCGTCGCACCCACGAATCTCAGCTGGGCTGGTTGATGTAGGTAGAGGTCAGAGATGGCAGGGAATCCGGGTCTCGTCGAGCTGGGCAGTCTTGATCCTGAGGATGGACTTACAGCAAACCGCAAGAGCTTCGATGGTGCCTGCTGGTGCAGGGTGGCTACTCCTAAGCCACAAGGGAGAGTCTTCAAAAGAGTCAAGAGTTCCTTTCGTGGAAAGTAGTTTCAAGATTCAAGATTATCTAATTTGGGAAGGGGGCCTGCTCCTACCTTTATACTAAGAAAAGGGGCTGGCACGCGACTAAGTCCTGCCCTATGGGTGGGACTAGGAGGGGGGTGGTTACACCCCTCTCCTTTGTCCGGTCTCTCCCCAGCTCAGGGGCTGGTGGGCCCCAGGAACTGGTTTGCGCCGGCATATGCACAGTGAGCACCGGGGTGCCACTTGCAGTCACCTTCCTTTCAGCCCTGCCTACCTGGGATACACAAAATCCTGTCTGGGATGGTGCTAGCACCGCCCCTGACAGGAAACCCTTTGTCCAGGCCTCCGTTGCTGGAAGGACTCCCAGCAGCAGGAGGGCAGACTTGTGTCTCGGTGGCAGCATCCATTTTGTGGAGCTGAGGCTATGTCTGACTTTAACCGGGGTTCACAGTTACATACATGTCGTGTCCCTCTAGAAGGGTGGAATGCTAACCCCGTCACCAGAATTGGCGAGGGGTTAGTATTCCAATTCGTATGACACCTTACTCGACATGTTTTGATAAAGCTATACCAAAGTTAGCATTTAACCGCGAGGATTATAATGCACTTAAGAGTATATGGTATAGCGTTATCATGGAACAGCTATTTGGACTTGGTCCCGCAAGCTGCAAACGGGCTCAGCTCATGCCAGAGCACCATCTCACATAATTCCAAGCACTCTGCCTTCAGGATTGATAAGGCCTGCCATAAGAGTGACTGATAGGAATATATGTGTCCATTTTAGGGTTAGATATAGGTATACTATATCTAAAGCAAAGGGTGATTACACCACCTTGCCCCAGCTGTCTTGCAGCCAGTTGTGTCAGTTTTGGATGGCCAGCTAGGGGTGGCATAATACATGCTTCAGCCCCTGGTAGGCCCTGGGTACACCTATGCCCTGGATACCTAAGGTATGCTATACAGGGACTGATAAGGTGACTCAGTATCCAATTAGATATGTACCTAGGGTACATGGAGTCCATTTTAACAGAGAGAGCAGGAAGCATGGGGTCCTGGATAGCAAGATCCCTGGCCAACTAAGTCAGAAACCAGCAAAACACTAGGCAAAAAGTTGGGGGCAACCATAGTCAGGTATCCACCTTCCTACATTCACCGGAAGCAGCATGTTACACATCGGAAGTAGTTGACCAGAGCGAGGCTTGGAACGGTAGTTGCTGGAAAGTATCAGCTTGCTGGCGGTTAGCAAAAAAGAAAGCAAACTGTGCAAGTGCTAAAGTAAACGCTTTTAGAATGTGCATTTAGAATGCTTGTTGGTTGGAAATGGTAGACATCAAGGAAGACCATTGGCAGGGGAAGAGGCTGAGTTTTCTAATTGGTTGGCGCTGATGAGCAGGACGCATGCAGGCTGGGGTGCTAGGGCAGTACCATGCCAATCGGTGGGAAAAGGAGAATAAAATCCATCCATAGCTGCCAAGGTTTCATTCAGATTGTTGTGTGACATTGTTATAATTTCAATGTAACGAGTGACATTTCAAAAACTATTGAGTGACACCTTCTCACGAGCAAAATCAAGCAATGACAATGAGGGAAATATATAAATATCAGAAATTACACCCATTTGAACAACAAGCAACTCTAAGAATATCTTAAAACTTATGCTAAGCACCAGAATAGGACGGGCACACACGTAGCCTAGGGATCACAGCCCAGCCCCAGACAGTAATTTATTTAAGAAAGACACACACTGAGCAGTATAATACAAATCAATTGGCTGAGCACAGCACCGCCCGATATTTAGTATTAACCTGAGACTAAGAGTAAGTTGCATGGCTATTCAATCGACATTACGGCACGATGTTCACTTTAATGTAGTCAAATCCCATTGCTTACTCTCTCTCAGGTACTTATTTATCATGCAGCCTTGTCACAGCATCTGAGTCTGGCTGCCAGCATCGCGGCCTGGTGAGCTGGGGTCAGGTTGAGTCCCTGAGACTTGCAGTCAGTAATACACTGCGGTGCGACCCAGCAGCTAAGCTTCTGCTATATTGATGCAGTGACTTCACTGTAGTGACACTGGCCTGCCTCCCACTGACTTGATGGGCCAGGGTTCGGGTCGACCGTGTGGGATCGCACCCATCATATTATAGATTGCTGTGGTGGTAAGCAGCTCCTGACTCTGCTGCTTGTTTAACATTGTATTTAAATAATTTTGTTGTATCACAGGGCGGGCTTACTTCTCGTGTCCTGTGGCCTCTGTTCTACAGACCCAAGTGTTCCTTTCAGAATCTAAATCTCATAACACCGGCGCCGACCAGTTGTGGGCTAAATCCAGGAGGTACTGTGGACTCAAACCTCAGAACCCAGTAACCTACAATTAGATTCAATAATTCAATGTCCTACTGCTACATGTATATTAAGGTCTAATGCGCCCACAACTAAATACTACAAACGGCATTGAAAGTATGTACTCAATTAAAGGGGGTAAATAAATCTGGATCTCCCCGAAAGGGCTTCACAAGAATTACCAGGGTGCCATCAGCTGCCAGAAAGGTGACTAAACTCAATAAACTGGTCAGTTTCAGTAATCTGCACATTTCCGTGACACAAAATACCTGAATACCGGCCCCCTGGCTGTGCTTGCTTCCCTGCCCCCTGGCTGTGCTTGCTCTCCTGCCCCCTCGCTGTGCTTGCTTCCCTGCCCCTGGCTGTGCTTGCTTCCCTGCCCCCTTGCTGTGCTTGCTCCCCTGCCCCCTGGCTGTGCTTGCTCCCCTGCCCCTGGCTGTGCTTGCTCCCCTGCCCCCTCGCTGTGCTTGCTTCCCTGCCTCCTCGCTGTGCTTGCTTCCTTGCCCCCTCGCTGTGCTTGCTTCCCTGCCCCCTCGCTGTGCTTGCTTCCCTGCCCCCTGGCTGTGCTTGCTCCCCTGCCCCCGGCTGTGCCTGCTCCCCTGCCCCCTGGTTCTCCTGCCCCTGGCTGTGCTTGCTTCCCTGCCTCCTGGCTGTGCTTGCTTCCCTGCCCCCTGGCTGTGCTTGCTTCCTTGCCCCTGGCTGTGCTTGCTTCCCTGCCCCCTGGCTGTGCTTGCTTCCCTGCCCCCTGGCTGTGCTTGCTCTCCTGTGTGTGTGTGTAGCTCTGGGTGTGTGTGTGGCTCTGGGTGTGTGTGTGGCTCTGGGTGTCTGTGTGGCTCTGTGTGTGTGTGGCTCTGTGTGTGTGTGGGGCTCTGTTTGTGTGTGTGGGGGGGGCTCAGTGTGTGTGTGGGGGGGCTCTGTGTGTGTGTGTGTGTAGCTCTGTGTGGGTGGCTCTGTATGTGTGTGTGGGTGGCTTTGTGTGTGTGGCTCTGTGTGGGTGTAAATGCAATAGGTCATGCATTTGCGAGCTATTAAGCTATTGGCATTGTAAATGACAATGCCATTTATTTAACGATTAAGCTATTGGCAATGTAAATGACAATGCCATTTATTTATGATTTTAAAAAAAAAGAAAAAAAAAGTCATGAGCAATGCCAATAGCTCTACCTTTAATAATGCCGAGACCATTGCATTGTAAATGCTTGTTCCACTTTCCCATCTCTATCCTCCACTGCCAAACACCCCTCTTCCGTCTTAGTTCAGCCCAAAGGGCACTGTTGTGTTGAGTATTACGGAGATCTCGGCTGGCCCGATGTCAAGAGAGGGGGTTCCGCCCGTTCTCTTTCTCCTGTCATCAACATTTAGCCTGCTGAGACGAGCAGTTTAACTTTTTAGATAGTAAACACAGAGTCACGAGTTACGTTGTGCTTACTAGTTACTAGTATTGCAGGGATGACAAAAAAGGATTTAAAACCCCTATCCGGCAGGCGCGCAACGCCCATTAGGCTGAAAGGGCTTCAGTGTGGCAGCCCAGTCTGAGACAGCTTCCCGGGCACACACAGTCGCACCCGAGTATTTCACGGGTCTTTAAAAGACCATTTGCTTGTTAATGAGGCTTCAGTGTTTTGTCACCCCTCCTTAGAGCCCCTGTATCTCCACTCTGCCTACTCCTGATAGAATTAGCCGCCCCAAGGATATTTTTTTCTGAGAACCCCCCACGAAATTTGGCTCTAGTTGTGTTGCTGCGATCCCGGTATCTCCACAGCTTTGAGCGGAACCCCCTTTTACAATCTCATATGTTTCACACTTAAAGGATTCACACCTATTTTCCATGTTTATCACTTTCCCACTCTGGGTCTTCAAAATATCCTACCAGGCTACACTATACACTAGTACGATCAAGACCGGACCCTACATCGCTCTCAGAGGACGCTCATTATAACTTTGGACGTCACATAAAAAATATCTGCCTCTAGTCAAAAGATACCCAATTTGAGGGCAATCACGACCCTGATCCTGTGTGACGTATCTCCTTGAGTGCTTTGAAACCACACTTGAGTTGTTCAGCGCTATATAAGAAAACAACATTGTTAAACTCTACTCGTTCAGTTACCATTTTTTTCACCTCAACACATAGTTTTATTTTGCCCAGTACCTTTTGAAATAAAACCTTACATCGGAACAATATGTTTGTGCCAGAGCGTCTTGTTACTTGCTGCTCTTGCAGTGTTGAATGCAAACACTCATAAAATTCAACCAGACAGGCTATGTCCTGATATAGTACAAATAATAAATTAGAGTTATCAGAAAAAAAGTTGTAAGCACACAGCCCCCTCCCCACCACCCCAAAATAAATCCACTTTACCTTCGTCTTCTGAGTGGTCCACTATCTTGGAAGGAACCGGCTAGAAACAAGCACTGTTTCTTCTCGGCAACCCTCCTGCTGCAGCAGGCAGTGTTTTTATGGTGAACTAGAGAGGCCAGTCAGAAAAGACTCCTGTTGTCTGAATCCTAAACTTTGCGGTTGCTCTTGTGGGTAGGTAGCTGGTGTATGGGATGCTCCGCTCAGCCTTTAACGCCAGAATGACTGGTGTTCTCCCATCGGCTTATTTTTGTTTCCATTCATCTTCCCCCCCACTTCGCCCCCATCACTTTGTCCCGGTGCCACTGCAACTGCTACACTATTCGCAGTTACGCCTCTCGTCCGCAAACAAAAGCAGTTAAAAGATTTGATCTGCAATGTCCCTGCCAACCCCTGTCTGCATTTGTTCTATCCCTCACATCAGCCTGGCACTGCTAGCGTGGCAGAGGTGTCGCATCTAGTTGTAGTTTCTCCTAAAAAAGGAAATACAACAAAATATTTTCTTCTATGTTTGTTTGGGTTGTTTTTTTGCGAAGAAGCCATTTGTTAATCGGAATAGATTAGTCCACCGACATATAAAGTCCCAAAGGCGAGACCGATGCATTGCAAATGCTTGTTGACCCTGTGAAAGGGACACTGCAAACCAAGTCCCAGTGCATGTGCGCTGACCTCTAAAACATGTAGAAATTCACATACTCCTAATGAGCAGTGCTTTAAATGGGAAAAAATAAGTGCAGGTACTCATTAAAATGAGTTAGAGGTGTGGAAAATGGGCGGGGCTAGGGGAGGGGCTAAGGGCAAGATATGATGATATATAATGACTTCTGTACTGGTTGCAGCATATATCAAAATGCACGAGAAATGCGTTTATGTAAACAAATCAGGTTAACTCATTACACAAAATGAAAACCAAACAGGATGATATGTTAACATTTCCTTGTTTTGTAATATTTGCTGCTTCTTAATGCCATATGTTATTTGTTGTTGTATGGCACAATACTATATATTCTCAAGCATGCACACACACACACACACAGAGCGAAACAAGCTGAGATGAACACAAAAGCATTCCACCTATTCCCTTTAAAATATCTCCTGAGAGTGTCCTGATTCTCTCCCTCTTTCTCTCTCTTTTTTCTCACACAAAAATAGGCACACACAGGTCGGCAAGCCCACAGACATATACATATCATATGTATGAATAAACAATTATTAAAGTTAACAAGAAATGCTGTGGTAAAATACCATTTCAAAACCCATTCATGATTTCAGAACTCAACAAATATCTGGTATTTTTATGTAAAAAAGTGGCAATTCTAACTTCACCTGTCACCTCACTTCTATACATTCATCCCTCCCCCTTCCTTCTATGTTCATCTTAACTTACCCTCAACCAAATTCATTTGCCAGTTGTCCTGGAGCTTATTCCTGGAGTGCTGCAGCGTTCCCTGCTGTTCATTTCTCTATGGGAAGGGCCAGTACTTAATTTGTAAAAAAACATAAGTGCCAGGGCTCAAAGTTTTATCTCAGAACCTCGTTTCCAGCGCTGCCGAATGCGAGGTTGACATTTGCTTCATCTACCACCAGAAACTCTCTCCCTCTTTATCTCCATTTTGCAGGTACTTTTCACTCCTACTTTGTCCCTTTGTCTCTATTTTCTAGTTGTTACCTTCTTGCACCTTTACCCATTTTTACCTTTCTCTCTCGTTCTGACCCAATGCCTAAAAATAAGTGCTACTGGGCATCACCTTCAAACACCAGTTCAAATTAAGCACTGACCGGGCCTTGTTGAACATGCTCGGCTACACAGAAAGAGAGAAGCATTTCAATAACTAATTATTGTCAACTTAGCTCCGGTAACAAATACGTGCATGTTTTTTTACATTTAAAAATCAAGACAGGCCCAGAGAGCCAACGTCTAGGCCCACATTACCACCACAAATCCTAGCTAACTTTACACCCATGGAGCCAGTACCCAGGTCAGTCATGTTGTCATGCAAAGGCAGTGAATAGTTATGGAGGGGCACACAAAGGAAAGCAGCCTCTGTGCTGAAGAAAAAGATGAAAAAAACAGCTTTGGGGAAGGTAGAGGATTGTGTGGCGGTGCCGCTCACTTTAGTACAGCCAGTGCATTTCCCTAAATGGGACAGAATTACTGACTGGCAGCCCCAGCCCATTTCACACGTCTGATGGAGGAAGGAGGAGGGGGGCTTTAACACTTTAAACCTAATAGCCGGTGCGCACCTGATCGACAGTGCAGGGTCTGTCATAAGCAAACCCTCTCAGACCCCTGCAGTTTGGGGCCATTCAAGTGAGCGACTCTGGTAAAGGCCACTGAGGGGCTCAGTGACTTGCACGCTCCTCAGAAGCAGAGCGGCATCTGCCCTGAGCTGGAGGACATACCTAACCGGAGCCTGCTGTGCTCTCAATGAGGGTACCGGTACTCTCCCTGACCGAAGAAAAGTGCAGGTACAGAGGGCCAGAACATTTGAAAGTGCCTGTACTCAGTACCGGTGAGTACCGGCCCATTTAAAGCACTGCTAATGAGTCTATTTAATTTTCCTATAAATCCTTAGTATATAATGTAACAAAATATCTTTTGGCATGGAAAGTTAAATTTCACATGGGGACTACACTGCACCATCCACTAGTGTAACAAGACAAACATGGCTCTAATTCTACCAATGTAGCCTGACTGTTGCAGTTTTAAAACTGCAGTTGGACCAGTCAAAATGACTTTAATGACTGGAGAAAACCTGCATTTTAAACATAAAATATTAATAAGTCATCTTCATATAGGCCTTATAGCGCAATGTAGGGTGCATTGTATTTAAAATGAGAACATGTAGACATTTAAAATGAACATGTCCTTACAGGGGCTAGCAACCAAAAGCTATTTTCATTGTAGGAAGCTCCCACCAAGCAAAAGCAAACAGCTATGTTGCGGGGGCGGCACCCCAGGACATAGCAGGAGCTGGACCTGATGGAGGGGGTCACCAGAGCAATTCATGGCTTCACAAAGGGGGCTGGGCTGCCCCCCTCCAACATACAATTTAGCCCCGAGGAGGTGGTGGTTGTCCCCGGGGACAGGGGTTGGCAACGGACCCCCTACATTAATATATTTCAGCCCCAGGGAGGTGGCATTCCCTGGGCTGTGTGGGGGTCACATGCCCCCCCCTTATTTTAATAAATTGCCCCAGGGAAGTGGTGGTCCCCAGGGCTGTGGGGGATTGTGTGGGGCCCTGGCATTCATTTGCTAATTAGCTCCAGGGAGGTGGCGGTCCCCAGGGCTGCTGATGGGTTGTGCATGCCTCCCCACATTATTTGAAGATTATTTGCCCCAGCAAGGTGGTGGCCCCCTGGGCTGTGGGGGCCGCGCGGCCCCCTGCATTCATTTACGTATGACCCGGGGAGGTGGGTTTCCCTGGGGCTGGGGCAGGCCCAGTGGGCTCGCCCAAACACATATTGTAAAGTGCCCCGGGGAGGTGGTGGTCCCCGAAGGTGCAGGGGGGCCTTGCAAGCCCTTCTGCATTCATTTAATCACTTTTCCTTAGGGATGTGGTGGTCCCTGTGGCTGCTGGGTGGGCCATGCAGGCCCTCTGCATTCTTTTAATCACTTTTCCCAGCAGGGCGTGGGTAAGCCTTGTGATCCAGCCTGCTCTGGGGAGGTGGCAGTTCTTGGGGCTGTCATAAGTCCTAGGCAATGACCCTGTTCCCCCTCCTATTTTAATGATATACCCTCGGGACCTGGCCCACCCGCAGGTTATTTAGAAGTAAGCGCAGGAGCCCACACTTTTTTTTTGCTGCAAATATCACAATTTCGCCCCAACTAAAAAAATGCTTTTTGAGGTGTTGGAGTCCCACTGGGACCCCTGGATCAACTTTATGGGGTCAGGGTATTCCTACCCTGTCCTCTTTTCTTTTCTTTTTACATTTTGTTCTGGGAGTAGGCTCAAGCTGAGTCCTAAGATGGCCGCCAATACTTCCCATCATTTCCTGGTTGAAGTGTTGGCAGCCAATCAGAGCTCTGCATTTCCCTGCCCAAGCTCATTATGTTTCTCAAAGTAAACGCGGCCAGAGATATCACTAACTGTATTTTCTTAAATTTCTCACCAACTGCTGAACAGCTTTACACCAAATAACAAAAAGCTCAATCTGCATAACCAAATCTACCTTTCTGCCAAATTTGGTGTAATTCTATTCAGTAGTTCCGGCTGTAGACGTTTTCAAAAGTCCTATGAGAATTAACATGGGAAAACTCACTCTGTTACACCCCTTTTTCGCTGCTCCCGCTTGACAGATCACCCAGAAACTTTATGTGCTCAACAAGTCTCACTATGACACTTTTTTAAAACAAATTTGTGATGATTCGACAAATGGTACCAATGATATAAGCAAGTCAAAAAACACTTTTTCAGTGGTAACATGGGGTCCTAATTAAAGCTACCTACTGGAAATCCAAAGCTGTAATACTGTGCCTGGAGTGGTAAATGGCTTTTGTCATTTTACAGCTCGGTATGGATAGCACTGTGCTAATCCTATGCTTAAAAACTTTGATAGAAAAGCAGACATTTAAGGTGAGCAAATTTAGAGTGTCGCTGGTGTTGAGGGTGCTCTATACAGGAGCTGCCGTCCACCTAAACTTGGGAACTACTCAGAGTTCTCTTCTTCTTTTTTGCATAATTTATGCCTCACTCTATGCCTGCAAGGGTATTGTTTTGACATATACTGGGTGCTCTCTTATGTCTGGGCAAAGCTAAACCTCTCTGAAGAGCTGTAATGACAGCAAAATACGTGTCAGGGGTTGCTTTTATTAATTTCAGGTTGGCTTGGGTGATATTTTACCAATCCAAAGCTGTAATACTGTGCCTGGAGTGGTATATGGCTTTTGTCATGTTACAGCTCTGCATGGATAGCACTGTGCTAATCCTATGCTTAAAGACTTTGCTTTTGAAAGGGCAAAAGATTTTGTCCCTTTCTATCTCGGCATGGATAGCACTGTGCTAATCTTATGCTTAAAAACTTTGATAGAAAAGCAGAGATTTGAGGAGAGCAAATTTAGAGTGTTGCTGGTGTTGAGGATGCTCTATACAGGAGCTGCCTTCCAACTTCCTTGGTAGTTCCCAACTAAACTTGGGAACTACCCAGAGATCTCAGCTTCTTTTTTGCGTATTTATATTTAAAATTACTTTGAAGCTGAACCTACCAGTGTGGCGGCTCCTCTTTTGAGGGTAACCTTTGTGATGGATATGTACGTCTAACCCAGGCGTGGAGGCAGCCCCACTGTGGAAAGCGGCCCCTGAGTGCGCCAGGTGGTGTAGACTCCTAACGGACACAGGCGCTTGTTAATGCTGGCAGTAAGGTGCTTGTAAAGCGGCAAGAGGACGACAAAGCGACCCACTTGGGAATGATATTTGGCGTCATGTATGGACTTCCTGACATCTCACTTGAGAATAAAATTCATCAGCGACACTACAGAGTCCACAGTGCAGCGCGAGCTGCCACGCCCACTGGGGCTGGATCTCATTGGCTTAAAGGGAGCGCTAACGTCAGGTTTGTTCTTTGAGCAAAGCCTTTTGATAAAGTGTGAACAACAGGAAAAGCGTCAAGGCCAGAACATTGAGTTTAGTGATGCGTCCATCTTCGCTTGCAAACAGCCAACATTAAAATTACTTTGAAGCTGAACCTACCTGTGTGGCGGCTCCTCTTTTGAGGGTAACCTTTGTGATGGATATGTACGTCTAACCCAGGCGTGGAGGCAGCTCCGCCGCAGAAAGCGGCCCCTGAGTGCGCCAGGTGGTGTAGACTCCTAACGGACACAGGCTCTTGTTAATGCTGGCAGCAAGGTGCTTGTAAAGCGGCAAGAGGATGACAAAGCGACCCACTTGGGAATGATATTTGGCGTCATGTATGGACTTTCTGAAATCTTACTTGAGAATAAAATTAATCAGCGACACTACAGAGTCCACGGTGCAGCGCAAGCTGCCATGCCCACTGGGGCTGAATCTCATTGGCTTAAAGGGTGTGCTAACGTCAGGTGTGTTCATTGAGCAAAGCCTTTTGATAAAGTGTGAACAACACAAAACGCGTCAAGGCCAGAACATTGAGTTTAGTGATGCGTCCATCTCCGCTTGCAAACAGCCAACATTAAAATTACTTTGAAGCTGAACCTACCTGTGTGGCAGCTCCTCTTTTGAGGGTAACCTTTGTGATGGATATGTACATCTAACCCAGGCGTGGAGGAAGCCCGGCCGCGGAAAGCGGCCCCTGAGTGCGCCAGGTAGTGTAGACTCCTAACGGACACTGGCGCTTGTTAATGCTGGCAGCAAGGTGCTTGTAAAGCGGCAAGAGGATGACAAAGCGACCCACTTGGGAATGATATTTGGCGTCATGTATGGACTTCCTGACATCTCACTTGAGAATAAAATTCATCAGCGACACTACAGAGTCCACAGTGCAGCAGGAGCTGCCACGCCCACTGGGGCTGGATCTCATTGGCTTAAAGGGTGCGCTAACGTCAGGTGTGTTCATTGAGCAAAGCCTTTTGATAAAGTGTGAACAACACGAAACGCGTCAAGGCCAGAACATTGAGTTTAGTGATGCGTCCATCTTCGCTTGCAAACAGCCAACATTAAAATTACTTTGAAGCTGAACCTACCTGTCTGGCGGCTCCTCTTTTGAGGGTAACCTTTGTGATATATATATATATATATATATATATATATATTCACTGAAAAAACCATAGGTTAGAGACCATATATAGTTAGCTGGACATTTTATTGACATAAAACCAATGAAATTCCATATATAGTTAGTTGCACTAACTATATATCGCGCACCCGCAATCCACTGCTGATGATGTCACATATTACATCATTCATGACATGGTCAGTGACATCACTGATGACATCACTGATGACATCTCAAATGACATCACTGATGACATCTCAAATGACATCACTGATGACATCATCTAGTGTCTGTGTGTTTTTGTAAAGTTTAAATATGTTTTACATATTGAAGAATGAGTGGATGTATGGAAGACTGAGTGTGTGTGTGGCTGGCTGGGAGGTGTGTGACTCTGTGCATATCAATGTGTACTTGTATCAGTGATTGTATAAGAGAGTAAGTATGTGTTAGTATATGTGTGAAAAGTATGGTGTTCTGTGTTTAACTGTATAGATGAGGAAATCGAATTGTGATTGATTCTTCACAGGACTGACTAGGTGTCTGAGTGCATATGATAGTGTTGTAATAATGAGTGACTGTATGTATGAGTGATTGTATGGGTGAATGAGTGAATGTGTGTGTAGACGTAGGAATCAGTGAGTGCGTATGTAGTAACTGGTATTGGTGTGTCATGATGTCATCAGTGATGTCATTTGAGATGTCATCAGTGATGTCATTTGAGAAGTCATCAGTGATGTCATCAGTGATGTCACTGAAGTATGGTGTTCTGTGTTTAACTGTATAGATGAGGAAATGGAAGTGTGATTGATTCTTTACAGGACTGACTAGGTGTGTGAGTAACTCCATGGATGAGTGGCAGTGTGTGAGTGTCTGCATAGGTGTATGAGTGCATATGATAGTCCTGTAATAATGAGTGACTGTATGTATGAGTGATTGTATGGGTGAATGAGTGAATGTGTGTGTAGACGTAGGAATCAGTGAGTGCGTATGTAGTAACTGGCATTGGTGTGTCATGATGTCATCAGTGATGTCATTTGAGATGTCATCAGTGATGTCATCAGTGATGTCATTTGAGATGTCATCAGTGATGTCATCAGTGATGTCACTGACCATGTCATGAATGATGTAATATGTGACATCATCAGCAGTGGATTGCGGGTGCGCGATATATAGTTAGTGCAACTAACTATATATGGAATTTCATTGGTTTTATGTCAATAAAATGTCCAGCTAACTATATATGGTCTCTAACCTATGTTTTTTTCAGTGAATTTTCAAGGTTTTGTAAATGCGAATTCCTAACTATATATGGTCTATAACCTATGGTTTTTTCAGTGAATTTTCAAGGTTTTGTAAATGCTAATTCCTAACTATATATGGTCTATAACCTATGGTTTTTTCAGTGAATTTCAATGGTTTTTTAATAGCAAATATCATAAGCTGTTGAATGTCAAGTACGTGGTAAGTAAAAACATTTTCGTGTTTATGCACACTGATCTGCTTTGAATGCTGCCCCCCCCCTCATTTCTATTAGGAGTACTCTCTCTTTGCAGATAGTGAAGGGTAGTTAACGCAGGCCTTTGCCCCCGTTGTAATCCGTCGTGCCTGCTTCTCTCTCCATTTCATTGATTGTTCTCTTTGGTTCATTCTCTATTTACAAACAAGCACCGAGTCGCAATACTCTGTTTAGTCTTTGCAGATAGCGAAAAATCGTGTAAAAAAACAAAAGGAATCGAGCAAAATCAGTAGGCCACTAATGGGATCTCTTTTTGACCTGGCTAAAATAGAAACATTAGGAACAACCTGTTGAAAATAGCAATGTGTATGTACATAAGCGGCGTTCATTTGTGTTCACAGTACCCCTTGTTGATTGTTTGAATCGAGCATTGAATTGTTCGAAGTTGGTTCTCTTAAGGATCTTCTCTGCCTGCAAACGAGGAAGAATAGGAATATTCTCTCTCCCTTTGCAGATAGTGAAAGGTAGGTAACGCAAACCTTTAACACGTCGTGCCTATTTCGTTCCTCATTGATTGATTGTTTGCCCGAACATTGACTGTTTGGGAATTGGTTCTTTTTGGAGGTATTCCCTGTTTGCAAATAAACGTAGGAAAATCTTTGCAAGTAGTGAAAGGGTAGGTAATGCGGACCTTTGTCCCCCGTTGTAATCTGTCATGCCTATCTACTCCCCACTGATTGATGCACCTGTTTCACCCGGACCATTTACTAGAGATAGGTCATCTGGCCCGACCAGAGAGCACCCCTAGTGAAAAGGACATATGCAATAATAACGAAGTGATCACTGTATCCTGTTAACAGAAACTTTAGCATGAAACAACCTGGAAAGAAAGGAATAGGAAAACGAAAATCAGTAGGCCACTGATGAACTTTTTATTAAATAACAAACAAAGAAACGATAACAATACGTAATGATAAAACCTATTATTGTCCTAGAAACAAGAAACGTTAGAAGTAAGCCCGTAATAAGAAACCTGAAAACAGTAAGAGAAACCAAGTGTGACATTGCAACGGCCACAAGGCAACGAGGCTTCATCGCCCCTCACTGCCCCAAAACGTGTCTGTCCCACCGCCTGCCACGCCCAAATAACGGCAAACTGGAAAAGATACAAGTCAGCAGACATCCGCCCCATTCTGGAAACTTTATCGGGATTGTACTTGATTGAGTGTGATGTCACAAACATTTGTGCGGATCTAGATTGTGTTAAGGAATACAATAGGTTAAGAAGAGAGTATGCGCCACATTTGCCTCAATATCCTTTGTTTGAGAAACAGGTTTCTGGCTACGCCCAGCCGGAAGCAACACATATAAGGCGGGTCCTGCTGCCAACCGTCGGCCAGGAGATCATCACGTAGGGTGTAGCCGGAGGAGAGGCCGAGGCCAGCGGGACCCGGCCAGGGGGATTGCTACGACCACCCTGGAGAGTTGCAGGGGGGGGAATGTCCGTGTCCTCGACCCTCCCCTCTCTCTCCCAGTCCGGCCACCATCAACCAGAGGCCGAGGCCGACGGGATCCGGCCGCGGTGGCGGTAACCCTGGAGAATTGCAGGTTAGACCCTCTCTCTCCCAGTCTGGGCCAGCATCCATGGAGGGCCTGGGAGTGGAGAGGCCACTGCACGAAAGGCCCAGGAGAGGCACCACACGCCAAGGCCTGCCCCACCGGATGAGCCAAGGAACCCGTTCATGGGGCCAGAGCAAAGGGCGTCCGGCCGCCATCCACCGGAGGTCCGGCCCAAAGACGGACGGGACATTTCTTCTTTCTTTTATAATGGCTGCGACAACACTGGGGGAGGATGTCTTGCACATGCCTCCGACCCCCCCCCCCCTCGTCCTCATCGCCTGGTCCGGCCATAACAAATGTCAAGCGAGACGCCGTGGGGTGCACTGGGTGGGAGAGACGGTGCGAACAGGCCTCTCCCGCCTCCCCAGGTGGAGGCTTCCCAGCAGCACCCTCAGCGCTCCAGGCGCCCGGAAAAGGGTTCTTCCACTGTGGCGATGCTGCAACGTCTCGCCCGGCAGGGTGGAGCAAGTCCGCTCATTTGACCCCGCGATCGCCAGTAGCTACCGAACTCTCAAAATGGCGGTCGACCTGGCAAGAGCGGGCCCAGCATGAAGAAATGGCCCGGTCACTGGTTGACTCCACCACCGTAGTCCTCCACGACCTTGAAGATTCTAGAGGAGCCGCGGGAGTCCCCGACCCCCGCAGACACCCCCGATGGGGAATGACTGCCATGATCGCCCGTGGAGTGACGAAACTGTAGCCGCGGGACGTCGGCGCTCCCATGCTGGCGCCAGCCTCAGTTTGAATGACTAGAAACCTGCAGACCTCAGTTCCGGTGAAAGCACAGTGTGACCCGGTAGGAAAAATTGTTGCACCCCCTCCCCTTTTTGACTGATGGTTCAAACCACCGATCCTTTCCTTTGCCCTTTTAACGGAACTTTGGACTGCCTCCCTCCCCCCCCCCCCGCGGCGCCCCACGCCGTTATTTGCTGGGCGGCAACTTACTAGACATCACCTTCGTGCCATCCAGATTTCAGCGCGTTCTGCTGCCTTGGAACTATTCGCACAACAGACCGCTACTGACAACCCACCCCCCGGGACGCCCCACGCCGGATACCCAAATCAGTGCGGCACCCAGGCAACATCTCCTGAATTTTCATAATTTGAAAGAACTAGTAACATGTCCTCATCAGGAATTTCCTCTTCAATCATCTCATCAGGAATCTCCTCATGAAAAGTCTGCAATGATGATTCTTGTAACTCTATGGTCTCCAAACATTCGATAAATTCGCCATCAAGAGATTGATCAAAAAAATCATTCAAGTCATCTCCTCCTTGTGAGAATATTTCATTATTGGTGCTGTCAATTTCATTAAATGTAGTGGATAATTCAAAAGAAATTGCCACGTTCTCTTCATTGTTTAAATGTTTTTACTGTTTTTGTTTTGTTGTATATATTTATAAGTTATTAAAGTTTTATATTCCTACTACTTTGTTGGAGTGCTATATATTTTTAATGTGACACATAATTGTAAAAACTTTGATGTACAAAGAGTCATCCCTGGAATCTTCCGCTTCAGGCTCGGTCCCCTCCCCAATCACAATACAGGATGGTTTTCAGATAGTAGGAACGCGTGTGGTTTGACGGATCTCATCGGGTGTGGGCCTTGATCTACTATAACTCCTTTGAAGAGGGGTGATTCTTTACAGCTGGGGCCATAAACTACATCTGCAGGGCTAGCTGATAGCCTGGACAATCGGACACAGAGGAAGAGGAGTGTCAGAGGGTGCGGTAGTGAATAGGGCGAAACGGAGGTGTCGGGCGGGCACAGAGTGTGATTCTCAGGGAAGAGCAGCGCAGATGGGGGGAGGTTTATTGCCGATGCATAAGACAGAGAGCGGGGGTGACCAGTGCCTGGGGAAGATGCTTGCGAGGGTGGGGAGCCATGCTACGGATCAACAGCGTGCAGAGAGCGGGTCTGG
The DNA here is from genome assembly GCF_964261635.1 of Lissotriton helveticus. NCBI lineage: Eukaryota > Metazoa > Chordata > Amphibia > Caudata > Salamandridae > Lissotriton > Lissotriton helveticus. Next base: position 1,615,097,188 of record NC_136057.1, read on the forward strand.
TCAAGGCAACTAAAATGGCTGCCGTGCACGACAAAAGTGTGGCATTTCAAAAAAGGCAAGATGGCGCAGACAATGTTTTTCAACACTTCCTCATTTCCTTCGAATCGAACGTTAACAGACGTTGGTGCATATTACCAAAGTTAAGCGATATTTATCGCTAACGATGCTTAGCAACGAATTTTTTACCGCTAAGCATTGTCAGAAATTATCGCAGATAAACCTTGCTATTATCAAGGTTTATCGCAAATGCGATAAAAAACGGCCGCAATGCATGAATATCGCTAAAAAGTCAGCGATATTCATGCATTACCGAGCTAATGCTCTTAGCCATGTTATCCACCTCCCATTGGATAACATGGCTAAGAACTGCTCAGGGCAGGTGTTAGTTTTTGGAGATATTCGCGCTTAGCGCGAATATCTCCAAAAGTTGGTAATAGGAGATAGATATCTTGCATGTCGTAATGCAAGTTATTGTGGTATATGGAACTCATACCATAATCTCTCAGGAAAACAGAAACTGATCCTTTTGGGACCGCCTGAGAAGGCCTAGGGGGTGAGGGGTACTCTACTTTGCCCCCTTTTCACGTTCCGAACTATTTTATTTTACTCTCTTCTGTAATTACACAAAATGGCAGCGATAAGATGCATCAGACACAGACAGTGAGAGAAAGGAGGCCGGAGATGAAGAAGAGATGTCAAATACACATTGGAGATAATATAGTGGGAGAAGGAAAGTAAATATGAGTAAACTTACCATGTAACATAAAAATGTTGCACTCTATACTATAAGTCTCATTTTATACTACAATCACTTCGCTACAACCTCATAAATTAATAATAAAAATGAATAATGTCTCAAACAATTTTTGATTTCTAAATATAAATTTATTCTTCTGAATTTTCAAAATTTGAAAGAACTAGTAACATGTCCTCATCAGGAATTTCCTCTTCAATCATCTCATCAGGAATCTCCTCATGAAAAGTCTGCAATGATGATTCTTGTAACTCTATGGTCTCCAAACATTCGATAAATTCGCCATCAAGAGATTGATCAAAAAAATCAATCAAGTCATCTCCTCCTTGTGAGAATATTTCATTATTGGTGCTGTCAATTTCAATAAATGTAGTGGATAATTCAAAAGAAATTGCCACGGTCTCTTCATTGTGAGCCATTTTATTTTGAAATTGCTTGCTGTAAATTGCAGAAAAAAATAATCACTTTCATTTATCGTTTTTAGTAATACATAATATAAAACTAACTTTATCAAGTATTTAGTATAACAGAAGGACTGTAAATAAATAACAGAAAACATTTTTCAAATTATCTTAAAGTGTACAACATAGTTCCCCTTACAAATTAACAACTCACCTTTTTAAAAGTAGGAGAAGTGTTAGTACTGTGTAAATCAAACACCAGAAATTGAGCACCAAAAATTCCTCACAAATATACCTCAGACAGTAGTATCACAAAATGGCTGTGGTTTCCTCTCATTTTAGATATATACATAACCAATTAACTTTCATCACACACAAATACAAAACCAAAGTAACATTTTAATTGGTTCTAAATTTCAACACTTTCAAATGTGTTTTCCCCATGCAATTTTCCATAGGACATTTAGATACGTCTACAGCCTGAATGGCTAAACGGAATTACACCAAACTTGGCAAAATGGTACATCAAACCTAAGAGGTCAGGGAGGATCTACTATGCCCCCTTATGGTCATTTGCCCCTTCGCTTTGGCCTCCTCTTGTCTCTCGATCCTACCGAGAGACAAGATGGCGGCCGCTACGGACTGTTTGGAATGTTTACAGCCGCCGGAGAACCAATCAGCTTCGCAAAGCTCCGTAACGCGAAAAGTACGCGAAGCGGAGCGCTGTTACAGATATATATCTTTTTTTTTAACGTTAATTTCTCAAAATCCACTGGAGCACATATATTGAGACCTAGCAAAGGCACATCGGGCTACCAGTCCCTAATATTTTGCCAAGTTTCGTGCAAATCCATTCAGCCGTTCGATTATTATTATTTTTTTTTTTTTTTGCCCCGCGGGGCCCTTTTAAAACCTCCACATCAAACCTAGGGGGTCAGGGAGGATCTACTATGCCCCCTTATGGTCATTTGCCCCTTCGCTTTGGCCTCCTCTTGTCTCTCGATCCTACCGAGAGACAAGATGGCGGCCGCTACGGACTGTTTGGAATGTTTACAGACGCCGGAGAACCAATCAGCTTCGCTTCACAAAGCTCCGTAACGCGAAAAGTACGCGAACTAGAGCGCTGCCCGGTCCGCTGTTACAGATATATATCTTTTTTTGAACGTTAATTTCTCAAAATTCACTGCAGCACATATATTGAGACCTAGCAAAGGCACATCGGGCTACCAGTCCCTACAATTTTGCCAAGTTTCGTGCAAATCCATTCAGCCGTTCGGGCTAAAAGTGAGGCCAACCGCCCTATGGAAAACTCAATGTTAAAAACACGTTTTGGGACCCCCCTTTTTTCTCAGCCCCCCCTTGACAACCCCCCCCCAAATTTTCAGTGGCTGCTCTGAAACAAAATGTTCCATTTTCCTGAAAATTTCAGCCAATTCCGTCCACAAACGCCAAAGTTATTAGACATAGAATTTTCAAAAATCCCATAGAGAAAAAATCCTAACTATATATACCTACTGGCGACTGCCAGTAGGTAATATATATATATATATATATATATAGGTAATATATATATATATATATATATATATATATATATATATATATATATATATATATATATATATATATATATATATATATATATATATATATATATATATATATATATATATATATATATATATATATATATGCAGTGAATCTCCTTCCCAAAAGAAAAAGCAGAGACCCAAGGGGAAACAGTCAAAGCCTCCTTACGATATGCAGCACTCTGCTGATGAATCCCGCCCCTTTTGAACCCGTGGTGACAAGTCCGCACCGCCCCTCAGTTCGTTAATCAGCACACCTGTGTAGTGCCCGGTTGTTGGAGGGAAACTACAGATCCCAGAGTTCCCAATGTCAGGTTCCTGGAGGTGTTGCTGGGGGGATGAAGCAAATGTATACTCCCTGTGCGTGCGTGCGGGAAGCAGAGTGTGCCCTCACAATTAAAAAACCAAAATGTGATGATTCTTTAACGAACAGCTTTGCAGTCCACAAAACAGCGCCTCCTCAGCTCCCCTGTACCGCTTCAGCCATGAAGTCCATGGATTCCAAATAGCAGGGGCTGCAGTGGCAATGCACGTAGCCCAGCGCAAGGTTACAATAACCTCACAACTGCCGAATTTCTTCCCGGGCTCCTTGGCGGACATAGGACCATCCAAACACCTTTGGCAGCAGAGAGAACTGGAACAGTTCGAGCCAGTAAGGTCCAAGCCCAGAGTGAAGCGGGGGTGCTCTGTGGTGCGTCTCTGGCTGACGCATAAGTATGCAGTGAATCTCCTTCCCAAAAGAAAAAGCAGAGACCCAAGGGGAAACAGTTGGAGGCTTTATTTTGCAGTGTGTGGCGGATGCATTTCTGGCCGTAGATAGCCTTCGTCAGCGCCCAAAGCCTCCTTACGAGATGCAGCACTCTGCTGATGAATCCCGCCCCTTTTGAACCCGTGGTGACAAGTCCGCACCGCCCCTCAGTTCGTTAATCAGCACACCTGTGTAGTGCCCGGTTGTTGGAGGGAAACTACAGATCCCAGAGTTCCCAATGTCAGGTTCCTGGAGGTGTTGCTGGGGGGATGAAGCAAATGTATACTCCCTGTGCGTGCGTGCGGGAAGCAGAGTGTGCCCTCACAATTAAAAGACCAAAATGTGATGATTCTTTAACGAACAGCTTTGCAGTCCACAAAACAGCGCCTCCTCAGCTCCCCTGTACCGCTTCAGCCATGAAGTCCATGGATTCCAAATAGCAGGGGCTGCAGTGGCAATGCACGTAGCCCAGCGCAAGGTTACAATAACCTCACAACTGCCGAATTTCTTCCCGGGCTCCTTGGCGGACATAGGACCATCCAAACACCTTTGGCAGCAGAGAGAACTGGAACAGTTCGAGCCAGTAAGGTCCAAGCCCAGAGTGAAGCGGGGGTGCTCTGTGGTGCGTCTCTGGCTGACGCATAAGTATGCAGTGAATCTCCTTCCCAAAAGAAAAAGCAGAGACCCAAGGGGAAACAGTTGGAGGCTTTATTTTGCAGTGTGTGGCGGATGCATTTCTGGCCGTAGATAGCCTTCGTCAGCGCCCAAAGCCTCCTTACGAGATGCAGCACTCTGCTGATGAATCCCGCCCCTTTTGAACCAGTGGTGACAAGTCCGCACCGCCCCTCAGTTCATTAATCAGCACACCTGTGTAGTGCCCGGTTGTTGGAGGGAAACTACAGATCCCAGAGTTCCCAATGTCAGGTTCCTGGAGGTGTTGCTGGGGGGATGAAGCAAATGTATACTCCCTGTGCGTGCGTGCGGGAAGCAGAGTGTGCCCTCACAATTAAAAAACCAAAATGTGATGATTCTTTAACGAACAGCTTTGCAGTCCACAAAACAGCGCCTCCTCAGCTCCCCTGTACCGCTTCAGCCATGAAGTCCATGGATTCCAAATAGCAGGGGCTGCAGTGGCAATGCACGTAGCCCAGCGCAAGGTTACAATAACCTCACAACTGCCGAATTTCTTCCCGGGCTCCTTGGCGGACATAGGACCATCCAAACACCTTTGGCAGCAGAGAGAACTGGAACAGTTCGAGCCAGTAAGGTCCAAGCCCAGAGTGAAGCGGGGGTGCTCTGTGGTGCGTCTCTGGCTGACGCATAAGTATGCAGTGAATCTCCTTCCCAAAAGAAAAAGCAGAGACCCAAGGGGAAACAGTTGGAGGCTTTATTTTGCAGTGTGTGGCGGATGCATTTCTGGCCGTAGATAGCCTTCGTCAGCGCCCAAAGCCTCCTTACGAGATGCAGCACTCTGCTGATGAATCCCGCCCCTTTTGAACCCGTGGTGACAAGTCCGCACCGCCCCTCAGTTCGTTAATCAGCACAACTGTGTAGTGCCCGGTTGTTGGAGGGAAACTACAGATCCCAGAGTTCCCAATGTCAGGTTCCTGGAGGTGTTGCTGGGGGGATGAAGCAAATGTATACTCCCTGTGCGTGCGTGCGGGAAGCAGAGTGTGCCCTCACAATAAAAAAACCAAAATGTGATGATTCTTTAACGAACAGCTTTGCAGTCCACAAAACAGCGCCTCCTCAGCTCCCCTGTACCGCTTCAGCCATGAAGTCCATGGATTCCAAATAGCAGGGGCTGCAGTGGCAATGCACGTAGCCCAGCGCAAGGTTACAATAACCTCACAACTGCCGAATTTCTTCCCGGGCTCCTTGGCGGACATAGGACCATCCAAACACCTTTGGCAGCAGAGAGAACTGGAACAGTTCGAGCCAGTAAGGTCCAAGCCCAGAGTGAAGCGGGGGTGCTCTGTGGTGCGTCTCTGGCTGACGCATAAGTATGCAGTGAATCTCCTTCCCAAAAGAAAAAGCAGAGACCCAAGGGGAAACAGTTGGAGGCTTTATTTTGCAGTGTGTGGCGGATGCATTTCTGGCCGTAGATAGCCTTCGTCAGCGCCCAAAGCCTCCTTACGAGATGCAGCACTCTGCTGATGAATCCCGCCCCTTTTGAACCCGTGGTGACAAGTCCGCACCGCCCCTCAGTTCGTTAATCAGCACACCTGTGTAGTGCCCGGTTGTTGGAGGGAAACTACAGATCCCAGAGTTCCCAATGTCAGGTTCCTGGAGGTGTTGCTGGGGGGATGAAGCAAATGTATACTCCCTGTGCGTGCGTGCGGGAAGCAGAGTGTGCCCTCACAATTAAAAAACCAAAATGTGATGATTCTTTAACGAACAGCTTTGCAGTCCACAAAACAGCGCCTCCTCAGCTCCCCTGTACCGCTTCAGCCATGAAGTCCATGGATTCCAAATAGCAGGGGCTGCAGTGGCAATGCACGTAGCCCAGCGCAAGGTTACAATAACCTCACAACTGCCGAATTTCTTCCCGGGCTCCTTGGCGGACATAGGACCATCCAAACACCTTTGGCAGCAGAGAGAACTGGAACAGTTCGAGCCAGTAAGGTCCAAACCCAGAGTGAAGCGGGGGTGCTCTGTGGTGCGTCTCTGGCTGACGCATAAGTATGCAGTGAATCTCCTTCCCAAAAGAAAAAGCAGAGACCCAAGGGGAAACAGTTGGAGGCTTTATTTTGCAGTGTGTGGCGGATGCATTTCTGGCCGTAGATAGCCTTCGTCAGCGCCCAAAGCCTCCTTACGAGATGCAGCACTCTGCTGATGAATCCCGCCCCTTTTGAACCCGTGGTGACAAGTCCGCACCGCCCCTCAGTTCGTTAATCAGCACACCTGTGTAGTGCCCGGTTGTTGGAGGGAAACTACAGATCCCAGAGTTCCCAATGTCAGGTTCCTGGAGGTGTTGCTGGGGGGATGAAGCAAATGTATACTCCCTGTGCGTGCGTGCGGGAAGCAGAGTGTGCCCTCACAATTAAAAAACCAAAATGTGATGATTCTTTAACGAACAGCTTTGCAGTCCACAAAACAGCGCCTCCTCAGCTCCCCTGTACCGCTTCAGCCATGAAGTCCATGGATTCCAAATAGCAGGGGCTGCAGTGGCAATGCACGTAGCCCAGCGCAAGGTTACAATAACCTCACAACTGCCGAATTTCTTCCCGGGCTCCTTGGCGGACATAGGACCATCCAAACACCTTTGGCAGCAGAGAGAACTGGAACAGTTCGAGCCAGTAAGGTCCAAGCCCAGAGTGAAGCGGGGGTGCTCTGTGGTGCGTCTCTGGCTGACGCATAAGTATGCAGTGAATCTCCTTCCCAAAAGAAAAAGCAGAGACCCAAGGGGAAACAGTTGGAGGCTTTATTTTGCAGTGTGTGGCGGATGCATTTCTGGCCGTAGATAGCCTTCGTCAGCGCCCAAAGCCTCCTTACGAGATGCAGCACTCTGCTGATGAATCCCGCCCCTTTTGAACCCGTGGTGACAAGTCCGCACCGCCCCTCAGTTCGTTAATCAGCACACCTGTGTAGTGCCCGGTTGTTGGAGGGAAACTACAGATCCCAGAGTTCCCAATGTCAGGTTCCTGGAGGTGTTGCTGGGGGGATGAAGCAAATGTATACTCCCTGTGCGTGCGTGCGGGAAGCAGAGTGTGCCCTCACAATTAAAAAACCAAAATGTGATGATTCTTTAACGAACAGCTTTGCAGTCCACAAAACAGCGCCTCCTCAGCTCCCCTGTACCGCTTCAGCCATGAAGTCCATGGATTCCAAATAGCAGGGGCTGCAGTGGCAATGCACGTAGCCCAGCGCAAGGTTACAATAACCTCACAACTGCCGAATTTCTTCCCGGGCTCCTTGGCGGACATAGGACCATCCAAACACCTTTGGCAGCAGAGAGAACTGGAACAGTTCGAGCCAGTAAGGTCCAAGCCCAGAGTGAAGCGGGGGTGCTCTGTGGTGCGTCTCTGGCTGACGCATAAGTATGCAGTGAATCTCCTTCCCAAAAGAAAAAGCAGAGACCCAAGGGGAAACAGTTGGAGGCTTTATTTTGCAGTGTGTGGCGGATGCATTTCTGGCCGTAGATAGCCTTCGTCAGCGCCCAAAGCCTCCTTACGAGATGCAGCACTCTGCTGATGAATCCCGCCCCTTTTGAACCAGTGGTGACAAGTCCGCACCGCCCCTCAGTTCGTTAATCAGCACACCTGTGTAGTGCCCGGTTGTTGGAGGGAAACTACAGATCCCAGAGTTCCCAATGTCAGGTTCCTGGAGGTGTTGCTGGGGGGATGAAGCAAATGTATACTCCCTGTGCGTACGTGCGGGAAGCAGAGTGTGCCCTCACAATTAAAAAACCAAAATGTGATGATTCTTTAACGAACAGCTTTGCAGTCCACAAAACAGCGCCTCCTCAGCTCCCCTGTACCGCTTCAGCCATGAAGTCCATGGATTCCAAATAGCAGGGGCTGCAGTGGCAATGCACGTAGCCCAGCGCAAGGTTACAATAACCTCACAACTGCCGAATTTCTTCCCGGGCTCCTTGGCGGACATAGGACCATCCAAACACCTTTGGCAGCAGAGAGAACTGGAACAGTTCGAGCCAGTAAGGTCCAAACCCAGAGTGAAGCGGGGGTGCTCTGTGGTGCGTCTCTGGCTGACGCATAAGTATGCAGTGAATCTCCTTCCCAAAAGAAAAAGCAGAGACCCAAGGGGAAACAGTTGGAGGCTTTACTTTTGCAGTGTGTGGCGGATGCATTTCTGGCCGTAGATAGCCTTCGTCAGCGCCCAAAGCCTCCTTACGAGATGCAGCACTCTGCTGATGAATCCCGCCCCTTTTGAACCCGTGGTGACAAGTCCGCACCGCCCCTCAGTTCGTTAATCAGCACACCTGTGTAGTGCCCGGTTGTTGGAGGGAAACTACAGATCCCAGAGTTCCCAATGTCAGGTTCCTGGAGGTGTTGCTGGGGGGATGAAGCAAATGTATACTCCCTGTGCGTGCGTGCGGGAAGCAGAGTGTGCCCTCACAATTAAAAAACCAAAATGTGATGATTCTTTAACGAACAGCTTTGCAGTCCACAAAACAGCGCCTCCTCAGCTCCCCTGTACCGCTTCAGCCATGAAGTCCATGGATTCCAAATAGCAGGGGCTGCAGTGGCAATGCACGTAGCCCAGCGCAAGGTTACAATAACCTCACAACTGCCGAATTTCTTCCCGGGCTCCTTGGCGGACATAGGACCATCCAAACACCTTTGGCAGCAGAGAGAACTGGAACAGTTCGAGCCAGTAAGGTCCAAGCCCAGAGTGAAGCGGGGGTGCTCTGTGGTGCGTCTCTGGCTGACGCATAAGTATGCAGTGAATCTCCTTCCCAAAAGAAAAAGCAGAGACCCAAGGGGAAACAGTTGGAGGCTTTATTTTGCAGTGTGTGGCGGATGCATTTCTGGCCGTAGATAGCCTTCGTCAGCGCCCAAAGCCTCCTTACGAGATGCAGCACTCTGCTGATGAATCCCGCCCCTTTTGAACCCGTGGTGACAAGTCCGCACCGCCCCTCAGTTCGTTAATCAGCACACCTGTGTAGTGCCCGGTTGTTGGAGGGAAACTACAGATCCCAGAGTTCCCAATGTCAGGTTCCTGGAGGTGTTGCTGGGGGGATGAAGCAAATGTATACTCCCTGTGCGTGCGTGCGGGAAGCAGAGTGTGCCCTCACAATTAAAAAACCAAAATGTGATGATTCTTTAACGAACAGCTTTGCAGTCCACAAAACAGCGCCTCCTCAGCTCCCCTGTACCGCTTCAGCCATGAAGTCCATGGATTCCAAATAGCAGGGGCTGCAGTGGCAATGCACGTAGCCCAGCGCAAGGTTACAATAACCTCACAACTGCCGAATTTCTTCCCGGGCTCCTTGGCGGACATAGGACCATCCAAACACCTTTGGCAGCAGAGAGAACTGGAACAGTTCGAGCCAGTAAGGTCCAAGCCCAGAGTGAAGCGGGGGTGCTCTGTGGTGCGTCTCTGGCTGACGCATAAGTATGCAGTGAATCTCCTTCCCAAAAGAAAAAGCAGAGACCCAAGGGGAAACAGTTGGAGGCTTTATTTTGCAGTGTGTGGCGGATGCATTTCTGGCCGTAGATAGCCTTCGTCAGCGCCCAAAGCCTCCTTACGAGATGCAGCACTCTGCTGATGAATCCCGCCCCTTTTGAACCCGTGGTGACAAGTCCGCACCGCCCCTCAGTTCGTTAATCAGCACACCTGTGTAGTGCCCGGTTGTTGGAGGGAAACTACAGATCCCAGAGTTCCCAATGTCAGGTTCCTGGAGGTGTTGCTGGGGGGATGAAGCAAATGTATACTCCCTGTGCGTGCGTGCGGGAAGCAGAGTGTGCCCTCACAATTAAAAAACCAAAATGTGATGATTCTTCAACGAACAGCTTTGCAGTCCACAAAACAGCGCCTCCTCAGCTCCCCTGTACCGCTTCAGCCATGAAGTCCATGGATTCCAAATAGCAGGGGCTGCAGTGGCAATGCACGTAGCCCAGCGCAAGGTTACAATAACCTCACAACTGCCGAATTTCTTCCCGGGCTCCTTGGCGGACATAGGACCATCCAAACACCTTTGGCAGCAGAGAGAACTGGAACAGTTCGAGCCAGTAAGGTCCAAGCCCAGAGTGAAGCGGGGGTGCTCTGTGGTGCGTCTCTGGCTGACGCATAAGTATGCAGTGAATCTCCTTCCCAAAAGAAAAAGCAGAGACCCAAGGGGAAACAGTTGGAGGCTTTATTTTGCAGTGTGTGGCGGATGCATTTCTGGCCGTAGATAGCCTTCGTCAGCGCCCAAAGCCTCCTTACGAGATGCAGCACTCTGCTGATGAATCCCGCCCCTTTTGAACCCGTGGTGACAAGTCCGCACCGCCCCTCAGTTCGTTAATCAGCACACCTGTGTAGTGCCCGGTTGTTGGAGGGAAACTACAGATCCCAGAGTTCCCAATGTCAGGTTCCTGGAGGTGTTGCTGGGGGGATGAAGCAAATGTATACTCCCTGTGCGTGCGTGCGGGAAGCAGAGTGTGCCCTCACAATTAAAAAACCAAAATGTGATGATTCTTTAACGAACAGCTTTGCAGTCCACAAAACAGCGCCTCCTCAGCTCCCCTGTACCGCTTCAGCCATGAAGTCCATGGATTCCAAATAGCAGGGGCTGCAGTGGCAATGCACGTAGCCCAGCGCAAGGTTACAATAACCTCACAACTGCCGAATTTCTTCCCGGGCTCCTTGGCGGACATAGGACCATCCAAACACCTTTGGCAGCAGAGAGAACTGGAACAGTTCGAGCCAGTAAGGTCCAAACCCAGAGTGAAGCGGGGGTGCTCTGTGGTGCGTCTCTGGCTGACGCATAAGTATGCAGTGAATCTCCTTCCCAAAAGAAAAAGCAGAGACCCAAGGGGAAACAGTTGGAGGCTTTATTTTGCAGTGTGTGGCGGATGCATTTCTGGCCGTAGATAGCCTTCGTCAGCGCCCAAAGCCTCCTTACGAGATGCAGCACTCTGCTGATGAATCCCGCCCCTTTTGAACCCGTGGTGACAAGTCCGCACCGCCCCTCAGTTCGTTAATCAGCACACCTGTGTAGTGCCCGGTTGTTGGAGGGAAACTACAGATCCCAGAGTTCCCAATGTCAGGTTCCTGGAGGTGTTGCTGGGGGGATGAAGCAAATGTATACTCCCTGTGCTTGCGTGCGGGAAGCAGAGTGTGCCCTCACAATTAAAAAACCAAAATGTGATGATTCTTTAACGAACAGCTTTGCAGTCCACAAAACAGCGCCTCCTCAGCTCCCCTGTACCGCTTCAGCCATGAAGTCCATGGATTCCAAATAGCAGGGGCTGCAGTGGCAATGCACGTAGCCCAGCGCAAGGTTACAATAACCTCACAACTGCCGAATTTCTTCCCGGGCTCCTTGGCGGACATAGGACCATCCAAACACCTTTGGCAGCAGAGAGAACTGGAACAGTTCGAGCCAGTAAGGTCCAAGCCCAGAGTGAAGCGGGGGTGCTCTGTGGTGCGTCTCTGGCTGACGCATAAGTATGCAGTGAATCTCCTTCCCAAAAGTTTGGAATGTTTACAGACGCCGGAGAACCAATCAGCTTCGCTTCACAAAGCTCCGTAACGCGAAAAGTACGCGAACTGGAGCGCTGCCCGGTCCGCTGTTACAGATATATATCTTTTTTTGAACGTTAATTTCTCAAAATTCACTGCAGCACATATATTGAGACCTAGCAAAGGCACATCGGGCTACCAGTCCCTACAATTTTGCCAAGTTTCGTGCAAATCCATTCAGCCGTTCGGGCTAAAAGTGAGGCCAACCGCCCTATGGAAAACTCAATGTTAAAAACACGTTTTGGGACCCCCCTTTTTTCTCAGCCCCCCCTTGACAAACCCCCCCCAAATTTTCAGTGGCTGCTCAGAAACAAAATGTTCCATTTTCCTGAAAATTTCAGCCAATTCCGTCCACAAACGCCAAAGTTATTAGACATAGAATTTTCAAAAATCCCATAGAGAAAAAATCCTAACTATATATACCTACTGGCGACTGCCAGTAGGTAATATATATATATACTGCCAGTAGGTAATATATATATATTACGTTCCATGGGGTTGTCCAAGTAGCGGGTAGCATCCGAGCCTGTGTGCGCCTTCCCCATGTCAATGCAGGGGAAATAAATGTAGCCCATTATTATACTTTATTTAAAACAACTGTACTAATAAATGCAAATTCACACATTTACTATAGTAGAAATGTCAAATTCATTTGTATTAACACAGTATAGCAAAATTAACTAGGGAAAAACACGTTTTAGTACTGTACAGACTGCATTTAAACACGGAACACCTGTCCTAATAGCCCTAGATTTCTTCTATGTGATGTTACCATACTGCACGAATTTAACCACTTACATCCTAATTTCATTAAATACCTTTTGTCAAAACAAGTGCACACAAATAAATACCATGGCATGAACTATATATGAGGATGTACAGACTACAATATTCTATTTATTATCATTGTTGATGGGGGAAGGGGCATCATGACTAACTTGAGTCTTCACCTCTCGTGAGTCATGGCCCATCCCCAGACTCAAATCCACAATTGGAGCATAGAGGGAAGAAAGGACAGGGTCGCCCTCCACCCAACAATTTTAGAACAAACAAAAGACCCTATCCCTGGACGTCAACAGAGGTCAGTTACTAGGGAGATAGAACAGTCTATGTGTACTGACTACTCCAGAACCCTACAAGATGTGTGGGGATAATTTCACTGCACTGCGCCCAAATTCATGAACAACCCAAATTTCCTTGGCAGAGACACCGAACTACAATATGTCTGACCCACCTAGGTCGATGACAAAGATCCACCCACGCGGTGTTGGATCAAATTCTCCTTAGAAAAAATGTGTGAAAACCATGTGACACCTCACGGAAACACCACCAACGGGGTAACTGGTATGTAATTTCCAGACAAGCCCCTGTCTCATCATCGGTAGTCACTTGAGTCTCAAAGAAAGAGAGAAAATAGTGTCCAAAAACAAACAACCAAAACGTGTAACAAACAGTGGAACGCAGAGAGTATCTGCTAGTGACAAACACACAACATAAATAAGTGCATAAAACACAGCATCTACTTCCCTTAACCAACTTTATTCATAGGGAAAAAATTTGTATGCTGCACCACTAAAAAGGCTGGTAGCTATTCATGCATACCATTACCTAATGCCAGTGCCGACATGTTTCACTGCCATATATTTTTAGGCAGTTTCATCAGGGACTCAACAATTACAATGAATAAAAGGGCACTTATGAATCAAAGGGCACTAATAAAGTGCACTGTTACTCCGGAGACTGTCCTGTCGCTCTGCACTTCCAAAATCACTGTACCGGGGACCAAGGCAGATTTACACTAGATTCAAAAGCCAGGTCTAAGTTTCTTTCTGAACAAGGAGGCTTCAGAGATAATTCAAAGTTCAGGAGGCAGTTCATTGCAGGCGAGTGGCCCAAGAAAGGAGAAGAATCTGCCTCGAGTCCTAGAGCGACGAATCCTAAGAATTTTGGCCAGAAAAGCATTTGTAGGCCGAAAGTATCTGGAGGGAACATAGAAACGAACCTTGAGAATCTGAGATATCTAGCACCAGTCTGGTTAAGGGCCCTGTGAACCAGAACAAGGGTCTTAAATAGAAGTTGCTTTTTTATGGGAAGCCAGTGCAGAGCCCGCAAATGAGCGCATACAGAGTATCCCAAATGCAATCCCAAGAAAGTGTGAGCAGCTGCATTCTGGACCACTTGGAGTTTGTTGATGAGATAATCTGAAATGCCCAGATACAATGAATTGGCAAAATCAAGCCTTGAAGATATAAGAGCTTGTACCAACTGCTTCCTGGCAGTAAAGGATAGTAAATGCAAAAACGTTGTTAGAATGCGCAGGAGACCGAAACAAGTACCCACAACAGCATTGATCTGAGGTACAAATGAGAAATAGTCATCACTCATATATACATATAAATCGCTTTTAGACTCTGTACAGCAAATAGCTTTTATAGTCTGCACAGTTCCATTTATACTATATATGTACATATGTGTGGATAGATGTACACCTATATCTAGATGGGTATACAGATAAACATATAGCTAGCTAGATAGATAGATAGAAAGATAGATAGATAGATAGATAGATAGATAGATAGATAGATAGATAGATAGATAGATAGATAGATAGATAGATAGATAGATAGATAGATAGATAGATAGATAGATAGATAGCAGTAGAGCGCTGTACATGGTCAATGGAGAGCATAAAGTCAATGAGTAATGGGAGCTGTAACATTTTGTGAGTGCCTAGTGCATTATGACATGGTGTTTTTCAAAGAGGTAGTTAGTTCACATTGTTCAACTTTTTGGTACAAAGTCATGCCTATGTTTTTCAGGGAAACAGACAAAGGTTAGCAGCGTTTGTCACTGACCCACTCATTTCACCAAACACGCGTCATCTCATTCTGACATCTCCATCAGTCCACTGTGTGTAACACATAGATCAGGTGTGACTTTTCACTTCTTGGTAACTACATTGAAATGTCTATTTGAATGGAGGAATGAGTAGATAGGGGAAAATCTCCACTAAAGTCTGAGTGGTGTCCTGGGGAACATAGTCATGAGGCAGTAACAACAGAATGTGTTCTTTCTTTCCAGCGCATATATATTCGGGACACCTATATCCCACTGTTCCACAAGACTTCAGTAGTTAAACAGAAGACGAAATACTGTGCACTGGCCTAGCAGTCCTGAGCAGCAATATATATCTTCCTGTCACTGAAAGAAACAGAGTGAATTAAACATGCCTTTGAAATGGCCAATCGCAAAACAACCTCTACTACAAAGTCTTTGATATCTATTGTACTTTAAGTGTTCACTTTGGCAACACTAGTATGACTTGCTGTGGAAACTATAGTATTGGTGTATCAGCGCTGGTCGCAGAACAGTCTGCTCAGGCTGGTAATGGGTAATCAGACACCCAAGTGAAACAAATGTAATGTCAAAGTCTATTGACACACATTCGTACTCTTAGGAGCCCGTCAATGGATAGACTCCACCCAGATGGACCACGCACGAAAGCCTCATACTTGACTCATCACTCCCGATTAACCACCAGATCAACGCTGTATCCTCAGACTGTTTCAACACCCTCAACATACTCTGAAAAATGTTTTGATGGATCCCATCCGAATCCAGTAACACTGTCATGCACACCCTTATCAGAAGCAGACTGGACTACGGCAACGCTCTCTATGTCAGAATCAACAAGAAACTACTTTGCAAACTCCAGACTGTCCAGGACACCGCAGCCAGACTGATCCTAGGCATCCCCCGTCACAACCATATCACCCAACACCTCCGTGATCTGCACTGGCTACCCATCGAAAGAAGAATAACCTTCAAGCTCCTCACTCACACATAAAAGGCCCTCCACAACAGAAGACTAGCATACCTAAATAACCGCCTCTCCTTTCTCGCACCCAAGAGACACATCCGATCAACTGACCTCCCTCTGGTCACCATACCACATATCTACAAGACCAGAAGAGGACGAAAGTACTTCTCCTACCTCACAATTGATAAGGCCAGGTTCCACACTACCAACTTATTTCTGAACCCTCGGCCGATGGACCTTTGTTGCCTGCTGAGAAGTGTAGAGTGGAGAAACAACTCGTTTATACGGTCTAGTCAACTTTACATTGAGGCATGACTCTGAAGAACTACTGACTCCAAAGTTCAAATTAGCGGGTTTATTACATAGCCAAAAACAACTTGACATTCAAACACCTCAGGACGGGGTTGTAGAAGTACAAAGGAACTAATAAAAATCCAAACCTACGAGCAAGATTAAATCTTTGGAGCAGGAAAATACTGACAATTTCCAGAACCAGAACGGTGGCAATGATTGCCTCTACATCAAGATCCGTCTTCATCTGCGGTTGATAAGAGAAAAGCATTAGTCTATCCCTACACTACCACTATCGTGACATCCCTACTTAGCATTTCCCAGGCAAGATCTGGAAAAGGTGACAGTGTGTGAGAACTTCCTAAGAAGTACACTCATGTTGTATGGGTCAAGTAGCCAACGTTACAGAGCTCGTTCTAAGATGCTCCTTCCCTCTCCTTAGATTTCCTCACCTCTTCTCCTGTCTCAACCCTCAGAGCACTGACCATAATTCAAAATGCAAAAACACAAAATATGCCCGCTGTTGCCTCAGGATCACCTCATCCTCCTGGACACTTCACATAGGTGATTTTCCGTTAAGTCTCGGTACTCCCAGCTCCTGGCTCTGTGACCTTGATTCCCAGGCCTCCTCCAGCGTGAAAAAACACAGTCTCCCAATTATCAGCATTCTTTGCATAAAAGTATCCTCTCCTCACCAGGCCTAACTCCTAAAACAAAAGACGGTATTCTAACTAACAATGACAACATTCTCCACCTGCAACAGAAACGTGAGACAGAACAAATCAAGCATGCACATGAATTTCAATCTACCCCCTCTGCTAGACCCATCAGGGAAATTACATTTCAGGCCTACAAAAATCAGCCAACATAAGAATAAGGCACTCAGGGCCTACGAATTACACATGAGCAAACATTTATATATGCATTTCCAAACTATCACGTTAAATGAGCCCATTAATACAAATCGGTATGAGCAACCTATAATATTCTACGCATTAAATCTCAATAAGCCACATCACATGCAACTTCAACATGGTGCATGTTTAAATCTATGTCTTACATTATACATGAATTGTTGCAACAAAACTACAGGTTACATTATTCAATACGCAACTGCCACATTTAATTCTTTCAATTGCACGTTATAATTCTAACATTTCTCTTTCACATTGTTATTACCAAGTATATTTTTCTAGCCACGTTAATACAACAAGGGATAAAAGTAGGTGCAGACTACTTGTGATTATAATGCACCCCTACAAATTTATAGAGCATCATCGCGCTCCATCCCAGCCAAGACCTCGCCCTCCACCTCAGTCACGTCCCTAAACTGCTTCACTTCAGGAAGGACCTAAGACCTGACTCTTCTGATGACCCCAGCACTCAACTGAGCCCCCGCCCCCCTGCGCCTTGAGCTCCTCACAGCTGCGTAGCTGCACTTTACCCACCCTGATTAATTGACTTATTCCACATCTACAGACATTGACACTACATAGTCACAACTATTTGCTTGTAAAACCTCTTACTTATGCATTTACAGATACCATTCAATGGTGCATGAGGAACTTTGATGGGGCCAATTTGCTTCCATCTATTTGCAGGAAAGCCTTCAAGGTATGTTCCAGAACAAGAAGTATATAGGGTCTTTTAACAACTCATCAAAGATGGTGGAAGAATAACCGATGTGGTGGCCATCTTGATTACTTGCTTAGATGCTCCAGAGCGAGCAAATGTAGGGGATCTTTTTATTCAACTTCTCATACAAGTTGGAAAACCAATATTATCTGCCATCTCGATTAAATGCTCAGGTCTTATTCAGACATGTTGCTGGCTCTCCAGTCCTTATTGTTAACTTATTTTCTGATACACTGCTGATGTTGTAGCTTACAATACCATTTAACGCTTGTCACAGGTTGTCATTTTGTTCATGATAACTGTTTCAGCTGCTTGGGCCCATCTCAGCCATACTTGGCACATCCTCCATTTATCTGAAAAATATGCCTTGAATTTAAAAGGAATGCCAGTGAGGCATGGTAATTTGTAAATCTAAAGGAATTCCTCTTTTAAATTCATATCATGCTGCACATTTCTTCACTCATTACTCGTCTAGCAATAGACTCTGAACTACGCGCGCTCTGGTAACTTTAATATGTGCTTTTACAAAGGCAATATTTCACAGCGATAGATTTCAGGTTCCTCCAAGCAAATGTTTTCCTTTGCATAGTTTAGAAGGCTTTTTTAAAGTGGGCTTTCCTTCCATCACTAATGTGATTGGTTCTGTCATTGAATGGCATTGTCATTTGAATGGCATAGATGATGTTGCATAAGCTATTGATTTTCACAGTTTTGTGTAGCATGGAAAAGACCCGAGGTAGCAGAGCGCTTTACACAGATTGGGAATGACATGTTTCACTGCAGTACTCTAGACTGACGGTCAGAGAAATTGACCAGGCATGGGATGTGGTTGATGGGGCCCCTGGTGTCAGAGACCTCTGTAAATGCCTCAGCAGAAGTGCTATTGAAAAGTGAGATTTTCAGTTCCTTTTGAAAAGAAACAAGGACAGGCTGATCTTGATGCTTGGGGTAGGGAGTTTCATTCCCCGGGGTAACTTCCAGAGAATGATTGGTTCAGTGACTTAGATTTCTTCAAGACTGGGATTTCTATGAGGAGAGGGTCATGACTTCTCAGCAGGTACAGCCCCCAAAACATCTGTAGTTTCAATCTAGGTAATTTCAGATGCCATCATGAAACTCTAAGTATTGTGTCATCACAAAAGCGCTGGTAAAGGGAGTGGATATATTGCTACTTTATGTTAGCTTCAAATTTTTCCTATTGCACAATAACGCTCTGACCATTAAAGGAGTATAGAGAACAATAACATGTAACATCTATTTATGTGTCCACTTTATAGTAACTTTTTATGGAGTTTGCACACCTGATGTGATCAACAAATGAACTTCAAGAGGCACTACTGAGAGAGAGGATTTGACTCTGCCCACGTGCTTTTCTTCCTTTCTACTGAACTTGATTCAATGGACCTTGAGTAAAAAAAACTATTTTATAAGACAAATTAAGTGCAACAGTGTCTTGGTGACAAGACCACGATTAAGGCGATAGCCCTGATTGAGAACAGGTATGTCTGATGCCCTAGGTCTGATCTGTTTCTTATGACAAAGACAGTAGGCCTGAATTATCTAACGTGTAAAGCATATGTTATAGCATGAAGGCCTTCATTGGTGGGCTGTTACTGTTTGTTAAGGCCTGTAGGCAAGTATTTTTTCTGATGCTTTCCCCAGATTAAATACACCCAGAAAGGAGCTTTGCATCATGTAGCCCTATGACCAAAGCAGAAGGAAGGGGTTTTACATTCTGAACTCTGACTAAATCAATAACAAGGGGGTTTATATTGCAGCCCTTTGTCAAATAAAAGACTCAGAGGTTGTCCATTGTGAAGCAGTGACAAACACCATCAGAAGGGACTTTACATTTGGATTCGTGTTACAAATGCAATAGTAAGGGATTTAGTACACAGGTCCTTTTTTTAGGTCTGGCCATAGTAAATGCTTTTTTAACAGAGTAAAACTTTATGGTCATGTTAAAGTATACTTTGAGTCTACCTTGAATTTCTGATGGTTTTCTCTAGTTAGAGACCATATGGTCTTGTGAATGATCATATTAAAGTCAATAGGCTAATTTAATTGATTTTTAAAAGTGGTGACAAAGGCAGTAGGCCTTTTATTTTACACTGTGAAAGATTTGATAAAGCCTTATGACTTAACCCTTGATAATCGTGAAAAGCATAAGGGGTGGCCCACATAGAGGCATTGTTTGTTTTTAAGGTTACAGCCTAGATACACCAGGTTAGTTACCTCTTTTTAATTTGTGTGGCGTACTTGTTTTGCACCCTGTAATTTTGTGAGGTCTCTTTACAACGGGGTTCAATTTGTCCACTGAAAATCTTGTAAAAAGTTGTCATTTTGTTATTTTCTCCATACTATTAAGTTGTGTGTTCATTACAGTACTTTTCCCTTTTAGAGAAGCATTGTTTGGACATTGATTGTTTTGTTATTTTCGGTGTTGCTGTTTTCGTGTGTTGCTGTGTATTGATTTTCTAGCCCACATCACCTCCCTGAGACAGCTTTGGACTGATTTGTCTCAATACACTGAGGTTCAAGTGCTAAAAGGGGTAGGTATTTAGTCCCTAGTTAGAGGGACTGATGGGCAAGGCTCCATGGCACCAAAGATGAAGAATACCCATTGACACAATTGGGGCACAGGACACTACTGCCAGCCCAGGATGTCCCAAACCAACGTTTTCAAACATAACATAAAGGGGTTTTGCATTGTCAACTCTCTAATAAGTACAAAGGGAAGGGGTTTTACATTGTGAACACTTTGACAAACATCATAAGAAGGAGTGTTATATTACGAACTCTCTGACAAATAAATATGAAGCAGTTTTACATTTTACACAAAGTCAAATGAAATAATGAGAGGGCTGTGAACTCTGACAAATACAATTACGAAGGGGTTCTACAATGTGATTTTTCTGACAACTTCAACGCAAAGGGATTTGCATTGTGGACTCTGATAAATTGTACAGGAGAGGGTTTTACATTGTGACCTCTCTGGCAAATACAATAGAAAGTGGTTTTAAGTAGTGAACTATCTGTCAACTACGGTAAGAAGGGGCTTTACATTGTGAACTCCAGGATAAATGGGAGACGACCATTACAACGCGGTCTTTACACCGCACTACCATTACGACGCGGTCATCACAACACAAGTCGTTACAACGACTTGCGCTGGATGGCGCTATATACTAAGGAATAGTATGATTTACTATTCCAACACCTTCCCTACTGTTACTTGGGCTGGAGTTGGAATAGTAAATCATACTATTCCTAAGTCCAGCGCCTACAGCGCAAGTCGTTGTAACGGCTTGCGTTGTGATAACTGCGTTGTAATGGTAGCGCGGTGTAAACACTGCGTCGTAATGACATACATCCGGATAAATACCCCTTGAAGAGACTTTACATTTTTAACTATCTGGCACATACAGTAGGATGGAAGGGATTCACGTAAGGAACTCTGCGACAAATGCAATATAAAAAGAACAGGTTTAATACATATGTCCATTTTCTTACTCTGGCATCGGAAAATGATTGTTCTCACCAGTGGGAGATCTAAGGTTCATGTAAATGTATGTTTGATTCTTTCTATAATGTTGGATATGGCTATCTAGGCAGAGACCACATGGTCATTATTGTGTTTTGTAACCTGACAAAAGCATGATCTGCTGGTGACATACAACTCATGGCATTCTGCATTATGGCGTGTGCATGTGCGATTCCACCGCGTGGTAGGTGGCGTCTGGTTCTTGACTGGGTTGGTCATGTTATTTCTATGTTAGTCTTCATGCTGACATTCATCCACATTAGCAATGAGAATGGTGCATGAAAGACAACTGGGGTATGCTCACAGGTTCCATGATAGGTTGGGTGGTCTTGACCATAAGCTGAAAGTCGATGATTACGTGGGAGCGAGAACTGGTAGTGGCATAAAGAAAGGGGCATCGAAGTGGCCTTTTCCTAAGCATGTAAAGAAGGTCAGGTGGCATACGGTCATACTGGAGGATGTAAAGAAATTAAATGTGATGAAGCGCATTGATGTAGCATTGAATATATAGAAGTTGCTACAGACAAAGTGCCTGGGCGAAACATTCAGGAATCAGTATTGGAACAATTTGTGTGAATTTGCCAAGAAAGTTTTGAGATTATGTCTAAACAGCGCCACATGGCTTTGCACCTTTTATGTATGCAGGTTCCCTGAACCTGTTTAGGTTTCTTTCCTTATTCCATGTGATCCGTTAATTATCATTGTAGGATCTCTGAATCTATCGATTCTTTCACAGCATTTTGTTAATTTATTAAAGGACATTTTGTTTTTGTTGGGAGAGGGATGTGTTATGTTTTGTAACCTGGTAACATCCTGATCCCTTGGTGGCTTGGAACTCTGCATCCTGCAACAAGTATGGGATTCTACTGTGAGGCAGTAGGAGTCTGGTTCTTGGCTCGGCTGGTTATGACATTTCTACAAGAGTAAAAGTTCTTCTGTAATATTCTTGTGCTGGGACAAGGAAGGATATGGAGGAGCTTTGTGGACGCATTGGAGATGGCACCTGATTACTTTGGGCTGTCCGTGTAATAAACAGCTTGACTAGGCACATATATGAGAGTCGTCGTTACATCTTCCTTAGGTTACCATTCAAATTGACAGTCTACCACAGTCATGGATATTTATTTTCAAGCTAAAGTCAGCAGGTTTGCTTTATTGACTATTAAATGTGATGACAAAGATGGTAGCCTTCTCATTTTACATTTGAAAGACTGGATAATGCCTATAGACGCAATCACTTCGATTGTGAAAAGTCTAATTTTTTTCAGCATGCCTATGGAGAAGCATTGATGGTTTTGAGGATTAATGCAAATTACCGTATGGTCCAACACAGATATTAGAAGGCTAGATTTGCAGGATTAGTTCGAGGCATTAGCAGGCCACCATGAGCTGCCAATCGTGTCAACTTTCTGATGTTACTTTTCAGAAGGGGGGCACTGAAATTGTCACGCTAGGCATGCTATTTTCATACTCTTCTATAGGCGCAGTGTTGTGACATGCTTTACTATAGCTCATGTCTATGGAATGGTGGGAACTCATAGAATTTGATGAGCTCATGGGAGGAATGTTGGGAAGGCATTCTTGGTAAGGACAGTGGTGAAGGCGGTCCCTGTCACCGCTGCTGGTGCGTGGGGGTTCGAGCTGCAAATAAACTTCTGGTGATTAGATGTAAGATACATCATGTAACTTCTTTCCATTGTTTATGTTTAGGTGGCCTAAATCAATGCCTGTCTCACTGCTAACCCTTGCTGCTTGTTGTATATTCTTACTTGGTTCAATATGGCTACTTGGTGTCTGTAGTCCTTTCTTAGTGTTTCTATCTTCTAACCTAAGAGTGTTCTATCTGATGTGTGTGGATTCTAGCCTTGGCAGTTGGTCTGGTCAGCTGTGAGGTTTACTGCTCTGCTGTCTTATCCTATGTAACTTAATAAACCTATCTTAATAACCTGAATACGTGTCCTGCTGCCTATCTAACTTATTTACAACACTGCTCTTTAAGAGGTGAGTTTGCAAGGTCCTTTGGAATTTGGTGAGGGGAGGGTCAGCTTACTAGTCCAGTGGCAAAGCCTTCCACACTTCTGCTCCTGCCATTAAGAGAATTTGGGACTCCGTAATATGTCACAGTAATGCGTCACAATAATGACCATGTTGGCTTCTGTTGGCAAGAAGGAGCTATCGCCTCGCATTGTATTGCAGCACTGGTGTTTTATACTAGTGGAGAGGCCTCTAAGCGGTCCAATTCTCATCCATTTCTGTGTCGCTTTCAGAATTGGGAGGTTGGCTGGGTTTGATTCTAGATTAATCTGTATGTGAGCCGTTAGTTGAGGTGCACGCGAGGTGCACGCGGCTTGAAGGCATGGTCTAAACATAGTAAGGCTTATGTCACAGTGCGTGTGAGGAGCACAGCAGTACATACTTACTTACCTCTTTGTATGGGTCATGACCAGTGGCATGTGTTTCTAGGCAGAGGCAGAGCCAATGGAGGGACTGATATGCAAAACACTTTTGTGCTCGCAACCCTGATATTTGCAAAATCGTAGGGTTTGGGGCATTTCTATTCCCTATTTGTGGGTCGGAAATGCTTTTCTGCCTTGCAAAAGGGCTCTTGCAGTTCATTTGAAATGGCAAATAGGAGTGGGCCTGAAATGGGCTCCCCCTCCTAATATGTATTCCTAGTGACATCAGTCAATGGTTTGTGTATGCAATCGTGCTCGCAACCCATCGGGCAGATACTGACAATCAAGTTGGAGTGGTATCTGATTCGCTTAGTAGAAGAAGTACAGTTGTGACAGCTTCCCCTTTGGAAATTGTGAAGGATGTCCTCGGAGTGAGTAGACAGTGCTCTGGGGGACCATGCTAGGCTCCCACCTATGTAAAGAACAAAACAGTTGCAAATGCCGCTAATTTGTCAAACTAAACATTTGTTGAATAAACATACAATCGAAACAATATGTTTAATGAAATCAATTCTGTTTGTTTTAATTATTTTGCATTTTCATTTAAACACTTCTATTTGAAATTAATTTTTCAATATATTCTACAAAAATTAAAAACCTGGAGTGCACAGCAAATATCATATACAGTGATAACAAACTTCTTGAATATTTACAGTGGAATACAACTTGCTCACCATTCAATCTTCATTCATACGCCACTCAATACATTACAAACCAAACAGACTGACGACAAAACATAAATGATTCGAAAAATTGCTGGATAAATTCTCCAGCAACAAAAGCCAAATGTTTTTTAAACAATCTATACAAATATTTCCTCCTTAATAATTCAATTCACAGTTTTTTAGGCTGTTAAAGGGGTCTACGCGTTTCGAACTACCATTCTTGCGTAGTTCTCTTCAGGACCAATCTGTAATGAAAAGATAAGATCTATTGTGGGATGGAAAATTTTGACAGTGCCCTGCCCTACCCCAAAACTCCAATGACCTCACCTACCTTGCGCTCGACAACACAAGCTTGATGGGCTGTGATCCCAATCTACAAAACATCAGTAAATGCCAAAGTCAGAGATGCATTCAAAAAATCTAGCATGCTGGCAGGCAACCTTGCTTTCATACACATCACTTACTTGGGGATTGAGGGTGCACTCGCGGACTCGCCTGGCTCGCCTGTCTGTTAGGAGACAAAAACGTATGCCCAGTTGGTCACCATCCTGCGTGTAGATTAATGGAGGAAAACGGGGAAATGCACGCACTGTATACCTAGTTTGGGTGAGTCAGGCGTGTTCTATGCAGAAGCGGTTCTGTCGCCTTTGTTTGCTTACAGTTTAACCTTGTTGGCCGTGCTGTGGAAACAAAGCAAGGGAGGCGCGTTGGTAAAATCGTTCCGTTTATACAATAATCGCGGTGGTAGTTAGAGGCAGACTGCTATAGTTGCGACTTACTCAACAGTTCGAGGCTCGATCAAATCTGTGGCTCCCGGCGTACGGACACTGCTCTAGTTCGAAAGCACTTCCTGGTTCCCTTTGGATTGTGGGTAATGTAGTCTAAGTTGATCTGGCAAAGCCCAGGACCGAACTTTATTGTCCAAGGATTGTGTTTCCCGTGAACACCTTCCCGCGTTGGTAAAATCGTTCCATTTTTTCAATAATCGCGGTGGTAGTTAGAGGCATACTGCCATAGTTGCGACTTACTCAACAGTTCGAGGCTTGATCAAATCTGTGGCTGCCGGCGTGCGGACACTGCTCTAATTCGAAAGCGCTTCCTGGTTGCCCTAGGATTGTGGGTAATGTAGTCTAAGTTGATCCGGCGAAGCCGAGCTTATTTTGTCCAAGAATTGTGTTTCACGTGAACACCTTGCCGGTGCGCTCTTGGATGGTTTGATTTTCTGGCCTTTCATGGCACAAAAGAGTAGACAGATTGTGGTATGAGAGCAACCGCCAGATTGCAGCCCAAGTCTTACAGCTAAACTATGGACCGCAATTGGAATGCTCCGACGTTTCCCTTCGTGCAAATAATGTCCAAGGTCCTTGGAATTGTTTGGGAATTTCGTTTTTGGGGGGCCATGAAGGGTGCGACGACCTTTGGTTTCTATAACTGATACAGTACATGTTATGCCCTGAACAGAGGTTGAGGGGTGGAGGACACCTTGCCCCGGTTTCTGTTATGCCTTGACTCCAATCATTGCCAGTTGGCCTAGCTTATAATTTAAAGATTTCCGACAATTCGTTCAATCCCGAGAACACAGTATTGAATTTCAAAATAAGCATGGCCTCTCTTTTTATCAGTTTGGCATCCAAATCTCCTCCTCTGGTGTCATTTTCCACTTTGGAGATGACTGTCCAGGTTAATTCATTTTCGTGATGGTTCTTTTCTTTCCAGTGGTTGACCAAGGGGGCATTCGCAACGTTGTTCTTGATTCTAGATTTGTGCTGTTGAATCCTTACGCGAACCTCTTGATTGGTTTTGCCAATATACAAGAGGTCGCATGGGCATAAAATGCCATATACAACATACCTCGTTTTACAATTGGAGAATGTTTCATGTTTCCAATTAATTGAACTGTGGGTGAATACTTTGCCTTCTTTCGTCGACTCGCAACATGAACAATTGCCGCACTTGTGGTGGCCTTGGATGGGAGGCAGGCGTAGCATGTTTCTCAAATCTGGATTTTTTGTCGTCGGTAGTGCTGCTCTTACCAAGTGGTTGGAAATGCTGTGATTTTTCCTGAATGCAAACAAGGGTTCCTTTTGCAACATTTGGTCTAGATCTTTGACCAGATGCCAATTCTGTTTTACTACTTTCTTTAGACTGTTTGAATTCGGGCAGAAGGTTGATACAAATACCATCCTATCCGTATTCTTTTTTGGTCTTCTTTCTAGTAAACAGTCTCTTGGTGTCCACCATGCTCTCTTACAAGATTTCTTGAGAAGTTTCTTGGGATACCCGCGTTGTTTTAGATTATTGGTCAACGTCTCCGCATGCCTTAAATATTCTTCTTTTTCCGTGCAATTACGGCGAATGCGGAGATACTGCCCATAGGGCAAATTCTCTTTCAGGCTGCGCGGGTGGTTGCTCCCAAAGTGTAATGCTTTGTTGCGATCTGTAGGCTTTTTGTATAGCGTTGTTACTAGCCCACCCATGGAGGGATATACTTCCACATCCAGAAATGGCATCTTGTCACATGAGTAGTCTAAACTGAAATGGATCGTTGGCACTCTGTTGTTGAGCCATTGGTGGAAGTTTTTTAAATTGTCTTCTGACCCAGTCCATACGAAGAACACATCATCAATAAAGCGATGCCAATTGGTTATCCATTGGTGGAACGGATTATTTGTATAGACAAATGTTTCCTCGTATTTTGCCATAAACAGAATTGCTAATTCTGGAGCAAAGGGGCATCCCATCGCCACCCCTCCTGTTTGAAAGAAAAATTGCCCATTGAAGTTGAAATAGTTTTTTTTGAGAGCAAAATCTGCAAGTTTTTTGATGAACGATGTCGGCACTTTGTGTGGTCTTTCGCGTTCCTCTAAGTATACTTCCAGGACATTGAGCCCTTCTTCCTGCGGTATTCTGGTATACAAGGACGTTATGTCCATTGTTACCATTAAATCGCTGTTTTTATCAAACTGGATGGTGGTTAGTTTGTTCAAAAAATCGGTAGTATCTTGTAGATAAGATTTCACATGGTGGACAAATGGTTTTAAAAAGAAGTCCACAAATTTGGAAATCGGTTCTAATAGGGATCCACATCCCGAAACTATTGGGCGGCCAGGAGGTGCTGAGGCATCCTTGTGTATTTTTGGTAATACATATAGAATGGGTATCCTTGGATGTTTTGTTCTCAAGAAATCCAGTTCTTTTTTACCTAAGAATCCCTGTGCCGCACTTTCGTCCAAAAACGTGAACAATTCGTTTTTAAGTTCAGATGTGGGGTCTTTAGGGATTTTCCGATAACATGTTTTGTCCTCCAATTGTCTGGTCACCTCCTTAATGTATAAATCTTTATCCCAAAGGACTATTGATCCGCCTTTATCTGCCTGTTTGATAATGACAGACGTATCTGCTTTCAGATTGGTAAGGGCGACACGTTCGGCTTTTGAAATGTTGTATTTAATCCATTTTTTATTGTTTTCCATTTGGGTTATGGCTGATAACATGGTGCGTTCAAATGTTATCAATTCCTTGGGGACTTTGTTGGTTGGAGGGCAAAAGGTGGATTTCTGTCGTAGACCAGTTGTTTCCATTGTTGTTTGATACGTATTTTCAGCAAAAAACAATTTCAACCTTAATTTCCTGCAAAATTCAATGGTCTCAGTTTTCAATTTGATGAAATCTGTGTGTTTGGACGGAACAAATGTAAGTCCTTTACTTAAGATGGATTCTTCATCCTTTGTTAGAATTTTGTTGGATAAATTAAATATGGGGGACGGCATTAGTTTTTGTAATTTTGCCGCCTCGTTGACATTTCCCATGGTTGAGGGGTGTTCCTTGTCTTGCCTCGTTGTTTGGTTTGGCCTCTGCCTAAAAAAGATGGACCCTGATGTTGTTGCTGGAATCCTTGGTGTTGTTGTTGGTGGCCACCCCTTCTGTTGTAGTTGTTTTGATGGGTGGAATTATCCCCTTCGTTTGAACTTCCTGATGACGAGGTGTCCGAGAAAGTTATGAATTTGTTATAGGATCTGCCTTGGTATTGAGTCAAATGTCTTTTTGAATCAGGTCTTGAATAAAAGTCGGCTTGAAGAAAAGGATAAACTTTTTCCAAATTGAAATTGAGTTTGTCTTTTTCGAATTGTGCTGTCTTTTGGTTCACGGTGTAGTCCTTAAATTCACCAATATCTTTCTGGACTTTTTCAAGTAAAGTTTTTGCATCCGTGATCAATTGGTTGGTTGAAATTGCAGTTTCCAATGCTTGAATTTCCTCCAATTGTGTTTTAGACAATCTTTGTGCCGTTTCTATAGTCAATACCATGAGATCCCTGCTACATTTGGTCTCAATGTAACTGTAGCCTTTTTTGTATATGGGGTCCTCGGTGAAAATTACTGGGATGTTCTTAACTTGTAGTCCACCTGGAATAGTGCCACCTTTCAAATGCTGCAAAAGAAAATGGCCGTGTAGGTCCGTCCGGATTTGCTTCTTCTTGAGTCTTGTGAGTTTGTCTATCTCATTTTGGTTCTGGGCCGAGACACTAAGTGATGCGGACACGAATAACGGGGGGGCAGCTAATAGATTTCTTATGTGCTCTTCGCTATAAGCAAAGGCTTCATTCTCAGACATACTATAGCAACCTTGACTCAATTTTCACCACCAGGTCACACTCACGCAAAACTAATGAAACCACAGTGTAGTACCTCTAAGTCTACTCACTAGTGGATCACCGAGCTCACTGGCTCACAATCCTAACTCAGCTAGTTAAACTGGGAAAAGGACCACACAGACTGGTGTCTGCAATTAGCAATGAACACAAAAACACTGGGTCTGGGCTCCCACGGGCATTGCTTGCCACACTTGTGTAAAGAACAAAACAGTTGCAAATGCCGCTAATTTGTCAAACTAAACATTTGTTGAATAAACATACAATCGAAACAATATGTTTAATGAAATCAATTCTGTTTGTTTTAATTATTTTGCATTTTCATTTAAACACTTCTATTTGAAATTAATTTTTCAATATATTCTACAAAAATTAAAAACCTGGAGTGCACAGCAAATATCATATACAGTGATAACAAACTTCTTGAATATTTACAGTGGAATACAACTTGCTCACCATTCAATCTTCATTCATACGCCACTCAATACATTACAAACCAAACAGACTGACGACAAAACATAAATGATTCGAAAAATTGCTGGATAAATTCTCCAGCAACAAAAGCCAAATGTTTTTTAAACAATCTATACAAATATTTCCTCCTTAATAATTCAATTCACAGTTTTTTAGGCTGTTAAAGGGGTCTACGCGTTTCGAACTACCATTCTTGCGTAGTTCTCTTCAGGACCAATCTGTAATGAAAAGATAAGATCTATTGTGGGATGGAAAATTTTGACAGTGCCCTGCCCTACCCCAAAACTCCAATGACCTCACCTACCTTGCGCTCGACAACACAAGCTTGATGGGCTGTGATCCCAATCTACACAACATCAGTAAATGCCAAAGTCAGAGATGCATTCAAAAAATCTAGCATGCTGGCAGGCAACCTTGCTTTCATACACATCACTTACTTGGGGATTGAGGGTGCACTCGCGGACTCGCCTGGCTCGCCTGTCTGTTAGGAGACAAAAACGTATGCCCAGTTGGTCACCATCCTGCGTGTAGATTAATGGAGGAAAACGGGGAAATGCACGCACTGTATACCTAGTTTGGGTGAGTCAGGCGTGTTCTATGCAGAAGCGGTTCTGTCGCCTTTGTTTGCTTACAGTTTAACCTTGTTGGCCGTGCTGTGGAAACAAAGCAAGGGAGGCGCGTTGGTAAAATCGTTCCGTTTATACAATAATCGCGGTGGTAGTTAGAGGCAGACTGCCATAGTTGCGACTTACTCAACAGTTCGAGGCTCGATCAAATCTGTGGCTCCCGGCGTACGGACACTGCTCTAGTTCGAAAGCACTTCCTGGTTCCCTTTGGATTGTGGGTAATGTAGTCTAAGTTGATCTGGCAAAGCCCAGGACCGAACTTTATTGTCCAAGGATTGTGTTTCCCGTGAACACCTTCCCGCGTTGGTAAAATCGTTCCATTTTTTCAATAATCGCGGTGGTAGTTAGAGGCATACTGCCATAGTTGCGACTTACTCAACAGTTCGAGGCTTGATCAAATCTGTGGCTGCCGGCGTGCGGACACTGCTCTAATTCGAAAGCGCTTCCTGGTTGCCCTAGGATTGTGGGTAATGTAGTCTAAGTTGATCCGGCGAAGCCGAGCTTATTTTGTCCAAGAATTGTGTTTCACGTGAACACCTTGCCGGTGCGCTCTTGGATGGTTTGATTTTCTGGCCTTTCATGGCACAAAAGAGTAGACAGATTGTGGTATGAGAGCAACCGCCAGATTGCAGCCCAAGTCTTACAGCTAAACTATGGACCGCAATTGGAATGCTCCGACGTTTCCCTTCGTGCAAATAATGTCCAAGGTCCTTGGAATTGTTTGGGAATTTCGTTTTTGGGGGGCCATGAAGGGTGCGACGACCTTTGGTTTCTATAACTGATACAGTACATGTTATGCCCTGAACAGAGGTTGAGGGGTGGAGGACACCTTGCCCCGGTTTCTGTTATGCCTTGACTCCAATCATTGCCAGTTGGCCTAGCTTATAATTTAAAGATTTCCGACAATTCGTTCAATCCCGAGAACACAGTATTGAATTTCAAAATAAGCATGGCCTCTCTTTTTATCAGTTTGGCATCCAAATCTCCTCCTCTGGTGTCATTTTCCACTTTGGAGATGACTGTCCAGGTTAATTCATTTTCGTGATGGTTCTTTTCTTTCCAGTGGTTGACCAAGGGGGCATTCGCAACGTTGTTCTTGATTCTAGATTTGTGCTGTTGAATCCTTACGCGAACCTCTTGATTGGTTTTGCCAATATACAAGAGGTCGCATGGGCATAAAATGCCATATACAACATACCTCGTTTTACAATTGGAGAATGTTTCATGTTTCCAATTAATTGAACTGTGGGTGAATACTTTGCCTTCTTTCGTCGACTCGCAACATGAACAATTGCCGCACTTGTGGTGGCCTTGGATGGGAGGCAGGCGTAGCATGTTTCTCAAATCTGGATTTTTTGTCGTCGGTAGTGCTGCTCTTACCAAGTGGTTGGAAATGCTGTGATTTTTCCTGAATGCAAACAAGGGTTCCTTTTGCAACATTTGGTCTAGATCTTTGACCAGATGCCAATTCTGTTTTACTACTTTCTTTAGACTGTTTGAATTCGGGCAGAAGGTTGATACAAATACCATCCTATCCGTATTCTTTTTTGGTCTTCTTTCTAGTAAACAGTCTCTTGGTGTCCACCATGCTCTCTTACAAGATTTCTTGAGAAGTTTCTTGGGATACCCGCGTTGTTTTAGATTATTGGTCAACGTCTCCGCATGCCTTAAATATTCTTCTTTTTCCGTGCAATTACGGCGAATGCGGAGATACTGCCCATAGGGCAAATTCTCTTTCAGGCTGCGCGGGTGGTTGCTCCCAAAGTGTAATGCTTTGTTGCGATCTGTAGGCTTTTTGTATAGCGTTGTTACTAGCCCACCCATGGAGGGATATACTTCCACATCCAGAAATGGCATCTTGTCACATGAGTAGTCTAAACTGACCTATGTCATCCAAAACGAGGCACATGTTTTAGAGCAACACCTGTCCCTTTAAGGGACCCAGGCATCCTTTTGGGAATACTCACACAGGTATGGAGGTCTGCTGTCACTTGCAGGCTTCTATTCCTGTGTCTGTACCAGTTTTCAGAGAGCCTTATATAATGTCCTGCCTAATTAACATACATTAGGGAGGTCGTTTTGCGACTCTCTTTAAATGCGCATTTTGTGATGCGACCTATCAATAAAAAGGTTTTATTAAAATATGATACACAGGTCGCAAACCTGCAGCCTGTCTTTGCATACAATGTTAAACACTAATAGGGTATAAAGCTCCTCAATTTTTTTTTAATACTATATGTAGTAAGCCCAAAATGTGGTTTACTCGTTCTGACTAGACAGAAGGAGACAGGAACAGAACAGATTGTTTACTGGTTAGCTCCCAGGTAGGTTAGGGAAGTAATTCGTTTTGATGTAGTGTGAGTGCTTCTCCTCGGTAACCTAGTGCCCTCAGACAACCTTACGAGTGCCCTGAATCATCATCGGGCATTGCTCCTCGTGTGGGTGGAGCTGCAGTCCCTCACGGGCCCCTCAGGGGGGCTCTTTGGCGGAGTTCTTTTTGGAGATGCCGCAGTTGTGAATGTGGGTCTGGGGGCCCAGCTGGAATGGTGAGTGTGGGAAAATTAAAATGGCCACCCAGTACCCTCAAACCAGTTTTATTCAGGGGTCTGGGTAGTCAATTAAAATGGGGTGGACCCTGGAGTTTCCCTCAAGAAAATAAATAAAAAAAGGGGCGGTAGTATAGCTAATCGCTACTCTCAGGGTAAGTGCTCAAGTGGGAAAAGAAATTAGGTCATAAAATAGGCCAGAGGCTTTACTGCTTTCCAGAATTAAAGGTGGTTGAATTGAATTTGATTTAATTCCAGACTTTGGCTCTCTGTACAGAGAAGGAGGATCCATCCGTTCGAGGCTCCACTTGAAGACAGGTCTGCTGGACCATGGTGGGAGGGAGAGTGTGACTTTATCTAGCAGGTATTTGCGAGCATGGCCGTAGGGATATTGGGCCAGATGTATCAAAGGGTTTTACCCATTCTGTGTCTATGGGAAAATGTTTTTATACATATGGCCCATTATGAACTGTGTCGAGTTTGGCCCAATACATGGTTATGGCTTCTTCTTGAGTTGTGTACCATTTTTCATGGCTGACTTCTAAGGCACTCTACCGAAGTAAGCATTTTATCTGAACTGCCCAGCAGTTGCTCCGCCCACATGATACCCAATTTGCGAATACAGCTGGAAAGTAACTTTGTGGGAACAAGGGTGCAGGCTTTCCCTTCCTCAAATTGACGCATTAAACGGATCTTGCCCGTAATCCCCCTAAATAGGCATAAAGCAGATAAAAAATGAACGCCCCCAGCTAGAGGGCCGCCAATGCTTTCATACGTCTTACGTCCCAGCTGTTACTCCGAATATGGGATTACTCTGTGATAAAACCACCGACTTTGTATATAAATTTAAGCCGAATCCATAGAGGCCTTGGTTCTTTCCACCGCTTTGACCTTTTGACTTTTGTCTCGCCTCGAGACAGGTCTGACCCGGTCACTGTGTCAATAGTCTGCACTCATTAGCATACGACATGGGCCTGGTGGCAGGATGACGAATTGTCTCACTTCTGCCTGGAGAGATGAAGGTGTTGTCGATAGAGAGACCCCGGGCAACAGAAATGCCTACTGCCAGGACAGCATTTCGACACATTATATTAAAAAAAAAACTTAGAATCCCTATTTCAACTGTGATTAATATCTATGTCTTGCTTATTTAATTGGAAATAAGTATATGACCCTTTAATCAACGATTTGCACAAGCTTATTACTCAGCATCTGTTTAGGGAGGTTTTTATTGCAAATTGTAAGGTATACACTAGCATTTGCTTGTTATCTTAACAACACTTACTCAGGACACTCCAACCAACACTCTTTACCAACCATGCTCAGCAAATGAAGAAACGACTTACTCGACCATCAGGAAAGAGCCTTTGGGCCCGGTCAAACGAACAAAAGTGCTACAGAAATGCTACGATGCTATTCAAAGTTATCAGCATTTGTTAAGCACCTTCTACTATCAGTATAGCATTTTAGCACTTTCTTAATTGGGGATTTTTTTTCCCGTAGAATTTTGACACTTAACGCGTCTACAGGTATTCCTATGCACTGACTGGCGATGGGGTACAAGGTTAGCTTATTCACATAGGGACACATCCTGATATCCCTTCCTTTCTGGTCCTTCTCTGACAACCCTTCATAAATTTGTCACCAAACGAATCTGCTTTTTTCAGTCTTCAGAACACCTGTGGGGCACTATCAGCTTAGGGCCTACAAAGCCATGAAGGAGGAGTAATGCGATGATAATAAACTGCAGGATCGAAACGGCATTATAGTCTTCCTTTTATCTATTTTTATATAACAAATGTAGCTTCCTCTTTCTTTCATATCAATTATTGGCAGGAATGCTGCAATTCCCCTGAATTGTGGGTTTTGAAAGAGCCGAAGTGGGCGCAATGGCACGTTTATGTGGCGAGCATGTTTATATATTGTGGATTTTATAAAGCACTGCACACTTCCTTTCAGATGCTTCAAAGCTGGAGAAGTGATGGAAATCTGCAGTCGTGAGACGGGTGATGGGCGAGGAAGCTTGGAGTCCCACCGTGTGGATCACAGTATTGGTCCAAGGACTATAGTTGTTTTAGAAGACAGGTCAGGAACGTTTTGTCTTTAGGATTTTCCTGAAGTGTAGGTAGTTGTTTTCAGATCTTAGGGTGGAGTTTAGGATATACCACATTTTGGGGCCCTGCACTACCAAGAATCTGCCTGTTTCACACTCTTAAATGGCCATTGATGGAAATATGGTCAGGCGATGACCTCAGATTTCCAGCAAGACTTAGTAAGGGGTCAGTTCTTGCAGGTATTCTTTCCACCGACCCATTAAGACTTGTGAACCTTGAATCCCATTCCTACTTCTATTGGAAGCCAATAGGAGGCCTTTAGGGCATTTGCATAGGTAAAGGGTTGTTGGCTTGAATCTGCGAGCTTTGCATGGTGGCTCTGATTCTGTTGGGTAGGAGATTTCAGGTGATGTTGCAGAAAGGCTTTAAGTGAGCCGGGTTCTTCCAGGTCTCAGACCCGGTAGTAATTAAAAACAGACATTCAGACGGGCCCTGTCATGGCCCTATACAGTGGCATAGGACGGGGGATGCAGTGGGTGGGGCTGCCCCGAGTGTCATCACTGAGAGGGGGGTGACAAAATGGCATAAATATGCGTAACTATCTTTTTTTTTCCTTATTTCAATAATTTCAATGTGGGCGGGGGTGACACCGGGTACCACCTGACTTTGCTACGCCACTGGCCCTACATTCATGTCCCCCTGGCTGGTTTTAGGTGACACACACACACACACGCACACACACCAGGTAGCACACAGCTGAAATCATAGGAATTTAGTTAAGATGTTTATGCCATGCCCATAATTACATAGCCACTCCCCTTTAGAGTCCCTCCACTTTACTCATCCACTTTAAAGCCCTGTGTTGCACTAATCCAGCATCCAACAACAAGAGCTCTTGTCAGCTCCACCCGAGAACAGCTTGGACAGGTAGATGAACTGTGAAGGATATGGAGAGCTCGAGAACTGACTTGAGGAACAAACTAGGTAATTTGGAGTCAAAAGTTACCCTCAGATGGTTTTTGGGTTAATAAGTAGGACTGGGTGAAAAAAAAAAATTCTCTTGTAATTTGTAAAAATTTGCGTTATGCTTGTTATATTAAATTAGCCATTATGCAACATCAATACACCAAATTTGCAGTAAATGTATAGTGCGGTGCGGGGGCGGGGTCCGGCGATTCCTGCGACGGCCACAGGTAAAAGCGGGGGTGTGGAGGAGGCTCCATTGCTATGCCGCTGGTTTGGAGTTTGAGTTGACAGTGGAAAGATACTGGGCCAGGGGACAAATGTAAGTGGTGCACAGTAGCAGGAGAGGGCTGATCGTTGGAGGACTCTGCAGTTTACCAGGTGTGTAGATGAATCACAAAATCATATCCTAATGTTTTGGTTGATGTTGGAACGAAGAGATCTAAGCCAGAACAGGTCAGTTCCAAATGTTTGTGAAGAATATTATTTGATCGGTTTATATAATCAAATCAGTGATGCCGATTATGACACAGTATAAATGTTCATATTTCCCTCTTCAGCTGGTTTTGTCAACCCATCATTTAGATGGATTTAAGTGTAGTGCTCAAGTCCCCATGGAACAGACTTCAAAAAGAGTATCCATAAGATAAGCAATACTAACACTGGTTGCGTATAGAACTACTACGCTGAGACA
This sequence comes from Lissotriton helveticus, assembly GCF_964261635.1. NCBI lineage: Eukaryota > Metazoa > Chordata > Amphibia > Caudata > Salamandridae > Lissotriton > Lissotriton helveticus. The sequence goes on from NC_136057.1 coordinate 1,615,133,287, forward strand.
TGAGAATTCGGAGAATTTGGAGATTCCATCTTGCTCCCCAGTCGACCCACCCATATTCCAAATGCAGTCCACATATATTGCAGTATTGAGCCGTGAGCTGTTGGACAGTGCAGTTGGTCAGCTAAAGCCCGCCAACATTCAAATTCAACCTTGTCCGCTCTCTAGAATAAATACAATGTATGTACTCTCAAAACAGAGATAACCAAAATCATGAATGCCGCACAACAACAAGGCGTAGTTCCCAACAAACGTAAGCACCAAATATGCATGCTTTTGTTAAAGAAACCATCAGCTGATCCAATGGATCCTGACAAATATAGACCCCTCGCCATACGCCACTTTAATTAGCAAGATCTTTGAGACTGAGGTCACTGGACGATTACAATAAAGTTATTCAGCATATTACACGGCAATCAGCTTATAAAGCTGAAGGGAACAGAAACAAAAAGTAGCTGTCAGGGAAGGTCTCATTTCCTTCAGTGACTGTCGGCAATCAGTAACCGCAATACTCCTCTACCTATAGTCTACTGATTCAGAAATTAAATTAAAAAAACCCTAATAAGGAAATAAAAGGTGAGGCTATGCTGGGGTGCGTTCTTAAAATGTTACAATCACCAAAATGATCTAATTTTGTTGGCCTAGAAAGTTTTCTTGTTACCCTTACAAATAATGTTTTTTTGGCTATGCATGATCTTCAAAAGTAGTTAAAGATTAAATATAAGGTCACTGCACAAGGTAAGAGCCAATGGAACTAAGCCCCAGAGTCCAGGCAGAAGCTGTCATCACACTATGATCAAACCAAGCACCCCCATTGGCCCCCTCACACCATAAATATAAGCATCAAAAACAATACAAGGCAATGGGGGAATGACATGGATGCAGCCATGGTGGCGGAAAAGGCGGTGTATACGCATAGAGGATGTCCCAAAAAATGGACCCGTATATGAGGGAAATGGAATGAATATAGAGGGAATATTTGTGAGCCACCACATGCGATATCTGACTCTGAGGCTAGCCCATCAAATTCCAAAGAATGAGTGCCTTATTATGGCTCTGTAGCATTTTTCGTTTTCATTCCCTGGTCTTCAATGTTTACTTACTTTAATTTACTTCTCATACTCTAACTCTTCCCTCCGTTTTTTTTCTGTGTTGTATTTCTCTCTGTCCCTTTTCCGTTTCCATTTTTTCTCCACTTTTGCACTCACTACTCTAGGTAATCCCCTTGTCTTCTCCAACATACTTATCACAGCAAAGCCGGCCCTTTCCTCTAACTAGCTCCTGAAGTGTGTGCCGCCCTCCCCGTGCCCCGAGTGGGCGCGGCTGGCACTAATCCCCGACACTCAAGTTTGTTTTAAAATGTCCGCCTCTCTGGGTGATGTTAAGAGGGGTCAGGCCGCCTCTCCTCGGCCCCTTCGGAGCCGGCCCTCCCTCCCAGACTTGTTATGACATTACAGATCTTCAAACCCCAAACACAAGAGAAGGGAGCGCTGACCCGGCACGGGCGCAGCCCCAGACCTGACGTTTATCGTGCGCAAAGATGATAAGGGCTATTATCAACAACACATTTTTTTTGCCCCAACACGTCCACTTGTCTCCTTTACTCCAGAGACAGCTCAGCACCCTGAGCACTTGCTTCTGATAAACAGACTTCGGCCTATGAAAAAGGCTATCATCTTACCCCTGTTTATTAGGCAGGCCGCATAAAGGGTGCACTTGACAACTGCCCTGCCGTTCACTAATGTGACTGTCGTCAGGGCTGTGGGCATAGATATTTGTAAGATCATTTTGAAAAACTATCCATTCTAATAAATGTTTATCGATGCAGTGGCACAATCTGATCTGATGTACTAAGGTGAAACAATTTCGCGTTAAAGCAATTCACTTTTTCTATTTTGAAGACACATTATCATATTTTGATACGATGTTCCTTGCATAATTTATATGGCACATATTTTCAAAGTTTCGGTGGTGCACAGTCTCTTTGAGCCAAGCCAGACCCGTGGCTCGGCCCTAGCTCGCTCTCCCTGTTCATTTGTTGACTTGTCCACCCTTAAATATTAACATGCTCTACCATAGAAACACAAACTATGTTTTACCATACCAGCTCAATGTGAAGGGAAAAAAAATTGCAAGAGAGAAAAGGAACAGGCCCTGTATTTATTGGCAATACAAGCCGCAACGTATCAAAATGTTTCACCCGTTAAAGATGGCGAAAGCACTGTCAGCCTACCCTTCCTGGCATGTTGTAGTCTAATACTACACTGAGTAGCCTTCGGGAGACAAGGGGGGATGCGTGGATGAGCCGCCCCTCCCCACGGCAGAGGGCAAGCTGTGGTGGGTGCCGTGCACCTTCCCTCATGGAGTTCCACTCGATTGGATGGTTACCTGCTGTTGGCCCTTGGGTGCCCCTCCTAAGTAAGCTGTGAAGACCTGTTGCGGGTTTGGGTACCCTTGACAGTGGCAGCCGTTGATTGATTTCCAGCCACAATGTTTGGGGAACTGATCACTAGTCGGCACTGGTGGGCAGGGTGGTACTGCTGGAAGGGGCACGAAAGTCCACGGAATCCTTTGACATTGGCGGGGGAGGCAGCGGGTCCGGTGGTACGGTCGACTGTGCCTGGTCAGTGGATATAAGCAACTGTTACATTGCATATGGCCGACTTGCCCCCTAAAACACCATGGGCAAAGACAGACCAACGAGGGGCACCCAACAAATGAAATTGGACCAATTCACTGTCCCGAGTGTAAGCGGCGGGCTGTAGAGTGAGGACGGCGAAAGGCCCCAGGGTGTGAACGAGCCATCAGGTGCCCAGATCCTAGCAGCCATTGAGGCTTCGGGGCTACAGGCAAAAATTGAGGCCAAGGCCATTGACGTGAATCTACTCAGGACTGACCTGCGCAAGGTAGCAGAATGAGCCATAGAAACAGAGTCAATTAACTGAGATACGGGAGGAGGTCTCTCCACTGAAGGCAGCGGAGGTCGTACTCGAAGCTCACTCAAGAGAAATGGAGGCGAGGCTAGAAGATGCAGAGGGGCACTCCATTAGATGTAACCTGAGGTTTGTGGGATTTCCTAAAGGAGCCAAGGCCAGAAACATGGAGGTCTACCTGGAGGAATGGATCAAGTCAGCGCTCTCAAATGCAAACCTGTTGTGGTTCTTCGCAGTGGAGAGGGCACATAATATGTTATCCTTGCTGCCACAGCCAGGGGCTCCACCCATGACTCTTAGAGCTAAGTTTCCTACCTACAGAGACCGAGACGAAGTCCTGGAGGGGGTCCGCAAACATTGATACCCGAAGTTCGAAAACCACATCATACGAATCTTTCTGGACTATACAAGAGCTGTCCAACTGCAGGGGCAATACCAGTGGTGGCTGGTGATATTTGAAAGTGGTGAGGCATAACAGTTCTGGATTAGTGGCCTGTGGCGAGCCAGCATAGCAAGTGAGCCTGACTGTCATAAGGGGAGTTCAGGTGAGATTTCTCCACAAGAAATAGTTTGAAAAAAAGACTGGGCAAATGGAGCATTTTTAAGAAAATTTGAGAAAACCTTTTTCCCTGTTCCTTTCCCCCCTTTATCATGGCTGTACGTAGTGCAGTGAGAATCATAGGGTGCCATTAGTGTAACCAGTGATCGAAGAAGGGACAAAAAAGTAGGGGTACTGTGGGTGGAGAATCAGGGGGCGGGAATAACCGAAGATTGATTCAGTGGACGGAGTCAGGGGTGTGGCTAGAAATAGCAAAACATACCAATTTTTTGTACTTTTAGCATTTCACTGACCAGTTACAGCTTATAACGTTATTTAATTAAAACAATGGATAAACATGTTTATTTGAGGTTTAATTCAGGAAAAAGCAAACACTCATAGGGAATACAGGTTTATGTAAAGCGTGTGAAATATAAGCAGGAACAACATGCTACCTAACGCTTTTACTCTCATTGTTCAGAAATCCATGATTATTTTTTGTCTCAAACATTGAGGTCATGAATACAGGGCTCCTCCTGTACACATGTGTTAAGCAGGGCTCAGAAGAGAAAGGGACTCTTCAGGAGAATCTAGACTCACGGAAACCCACAAAGGCTCCTTCATATTCATGTCAGCCAGCTAGCTGCTCAATCATAATATAGCAAAAAGAACAACTGGTGGACAGAATGCAGAACAATATCATACAGTCACCCCAGTACAGCGATCTGGGCCTAAATCCATTGTTTCTTTGCTCACCATGCCATTCCAGTTTGAACCCAGCCATATGCAAATCAGTCTTGATCCTGCACCCAATGGGAGCAGTCCAGCCCGAACTGCCAGGCCAGGTCCTCCCTGGACTGGAAACAAGCATCCTAGGACTGGTTTCGGGCTTTCAGCCCTCATCAGCCAGGATAGCTTGATTCCAGGGGCATGGAGAGCACGGGACTCACGTCTAAGCATACCTGTCCCACTCGGGTGATCAATGCAAAAAAGAACAAGTGATGGACAGAATGCAGAACAATGTCATACATTCACCCCAGTACAGAGATCTAGGCTTAAATCCATTGTGTTTGTCTCACCATGCCATTCCAGTTTGGACCCAGCCATATGCAAATCAGTCTGGATTCTGCGCCCAATGGGAACAGTCCAGCCCGAACTGCCAGGCCATATGTATTCAAGTGTCCTTTCATTCGGGAAGTGAACACAAAGCAGTACCCACTGAACTATGCACATAACTTATTGCTCTTTGATATGCATGGTACATGTTCTTTGCAGCAGGCATATTACCCCTATGCACTACCTTAAATGAGTAAAACAGCCACTATACAAAACATGCTTCCATCTCTCTCCAGCAGGTACATTGATCACCAAAGTTATCTTGGCACTTGTATTGTTGACCGAAACCTGCTGAATATACAAAGAACTTTTCAGTGTTTTTAAAACTCCTGCACTTCTACAAAACCGGTCCGCCCAAACTAAACTGGCCCCCTACCCTTCAAGTCGCCCTGGGAAATGCCTGCTCCTGCCCTTTCACTGCTCCTGTCCAGTCAGTACTCCTGCTCATGCTCGATCAACACTCCTGCTTCATCAATTCCCCTGCCCCCTCCCTTCTCCTGGCCTGTCACTTCTCCTGCCCGTCACTTCTCCTGCCCTGTTCACTGCTCCTGCCTTGTTCAGCCCTCCTGCCCTGTTCACCGCTCCTGCCCTGTTCACCGCTCCTGCCCTGTTCACCGCTCCTGCCCTGTTCACCGCTCCTGCCCTGTTTACCGCTCCTGCCCCGTTCACCGCTCCTGTCCATTCACCGCTCCTGCCCGGTCACTGCTCCTGCTCATGCCTAATCACTGCTTCTGCCCCATCACCTCTCCTGCCCCGTCACCTCTCCTGCCCCATCACCACTCCTGCCCCGTCACCTCTCCTGCCCCGTCACGTCACCTGCCCGTCACTTCTCCTGCCTGGTCACTTCTCCTGCCCGGTCACCTCTCCTCTCCTGCCCTGTCACGTCACCTGCCCATCACGTCACCTGCCCATCACGTCACCTGCCCGTCACTTCTTCTGCCCGGTCACTTCTCCTGTCGGTCACTTCTCCTGCCCTGTTGCCTCTCCTGCCCTGTTGCCTCTCCTTCCCCGTCACTTCTCCTGTCCCAGTCGCTTCTCCTGTCCCCGTCACTTCTCCTGTCCCGTCACTTCTCCTGTCCCGTCACTTCTCCTTCTCCTGTCCCGTCACTTCTCCTGTCCCATCACTTCTCCTGTCCCTTCACTTCTCCTGTCCCGTCATTTCTGCCCCGTTCACTGCTCCTGCCCCATTCACTGCTCCTGCCCCGTTCACTGCTCCTGCCCCGTTCACTGCTCCTGCCCCGTTCACTGCTCCTGCCCGGTTACCACTCCTGCTCATGCCTAATCACCGCTCCTGCCCCATTACTTCTACTGCTTCGTCACTTCTGCCCCGTCACCTCCCCTGCCCCGTCACCTCCCCTGCCCCGTCACCTCTCCTGCCCCTTCATCTCTCCTGCCCCGTCACCTCTCCTGCCCCGTCACCTCTCCTGCCCCGTCACTTCTCCTGCCCGTCACTTCTGCCCGGTCACCTCTCCTGTCCAGTTACCTCTCCTGCCCAGGCACCTCTCCTTTCCTGTTGCCTCTCCTGCACCATCACTGCTCCTGACCCATCACTTTTCCTGCCTCGTCACATTTCCTACCCCGTCACTTTTCCTGCCCCATCACTTTTCCTGCCCCGTCACCGCTCCTGCCCGTTCACTGCTCCTGCCCGTTCACTGGTCCTGCCCGGTCAGCACTCCTGCCCGATCACCGCTCCTGCCCCATCACTTTTCCTGCCCCGTCACCGCTCCTGCCCGTTCACTGCTCCTGCCCGGTCAGCACTCCTGCCCGATCACCGCTCCTGTCCCATCACTTCTCCTGCCCCGTTCACTGCTCTTATCTGTTCACTGACCCTATCCGTTCACTGCTCCTGCCGGTTACCGCTCCTGCCTATGCCTAATCCCCGCTCCTGCCCCTTCACTTCTCCTGCCCCATCACTTTTCCTGCCCCCGTCACCTCTCCTGTCCCGTCACTGCTCCTGACACGTCAACTCTCCTGCCCCGTCACTTCTCCTATCCGTTACTTCTCCTGCCCGGTCACCTCTCCTGCCCTAGTACCTCTCCTTTCCTGTCGCTCCTGTTGCCTCTTCTGTCTGGTCACTGCTCCTGCCCAATTCACTCTGTGTACAACATTAACAAACTACACATGGTGTCAAGTTCCCCAGGTACTCTGTCTGGGGAAAGCTCCTCTGTAATCACCAACTCCGACCTCACTGGCACTTGATATGCTAAAGGCAGAGGGCGGGCGCATTGTCATTCGAAAGGGGGTAATCAGCCTCAATCGGAATGACAATGGACCTGCCCTCGGTCTGTGCGAGCTCAGGGGGGGCGGGGGCTGCTGCAGCCTCTGGAGTTCACAGAGAAGTGCGAGCAGCCCCTGGAATCTAATGAAAAAAGTTATTGTTTTAAGTCGGACTATTCTTGCCGTCCCAGGATGCTTTTTTGAAAGTAAGAAGTAGGGGAACGGACTGAAATTATTTTTAGAAGTAGGGGCACGCCGTGCCCTTCCGTTCCTGCCCACTTCTACCACTGAGTGTAATGAAGAACAAGACACTCACTGGGTATTTTATTTTATATTTTATATTTATTTATTTATTTATTTTTTCAATTTATAGGGCGCAACAGCTACCCAAAAAGGGTTTCCCGGCGCCTAGACACAGCTAGTTTGAGGACAGAAAAAAGGGGGAAATGGCTATTGAGTATTATTGTTCAAATAGCCAGGTCTTAACAAGCTTTCTGAATCTGATGTAATTTTCTTCCTTCCGAATGAAGGGAGGGAGCGTGTTCCAAAGGGAGGGTCCCAGATGGGCGAAGGATCTGCCTCCTGTTCTCGCCCGTTTGAATCTCGGTACGCAGAAAAAGGCTGCCGTCTGCGACCGAAGGTTTCGCTTGGGACTGTAAAGATAGGCGAGGGTTTGAAGATATTTAGGTGCTGCACCTGTTTTAATTCTGACATGTAGTTCAGGGCTTTAAAGCGGATTCTGTTTTCAATCCTGAGCCAATGGAGTTTCCGACGATGGTTCGAGACTCCGGAGTTCTTGGGAATATTGCATAGTAGCCGAACTGCTGCGTTTTGCACCATCTGTAGTCGGCCGATTACAGATTTGTTTGCGCCCAGGTACAGAATGTTGCCGTAGTCAAGCCTTGATGTAATGAGGGCATTGACTACGGTCTTATACGTGGACAAAGGCAGCATCCATAGGATCTCCCTCAACCATTTAACTATAGTGAGGCATAGGCCAGTTACTTTACTGGCCTGTTTGTTCATGGATAGGGAATTGTCCAAAATGAAGCCCAAATTTCGAGCGTGGGTCACCGGAGTAGGAAGGGCGCCCATCTGGTCAGGCCAGTGTGCAGAATTCCACAGATCTTGATCTTTTCCCAGGACCAGTATCTCCGTCTTGTCGCCGTTTAGTTTTAACTGTTTTTTTGTCATCCAGTTCAGGATGTTTAGGAGTCCGTCTTTGAGTAACAAAGGGGAATGAGGACAAGATTCGGATAGGGAAAAGATGATTTGGGAGTCGTCGGCATAGTTCATAAGAGTGAGACCCGATTGTTCAACAAGGTCGGCCAGGGGTTTGAGATATAAATTAAAGAACAGAGGGCTTCGAATAGACCCTTGCGGCACTCCATGGGATGCAGGTAAGGAGTCCGAAACGGCTCGTGAAGATGTGATCTGGAAGGTTCGGTTTGTCAGGAAGGACCGGATCCAATCCAGTGCCTTTCCTCGTACACCATTTTTGTGCAGTTCTTTGATAAGAGTTTCGTGGGAGATGGTGTTGAACGCGGCGCTCAGGTCCAATAGCACGAGCGCGACCGTCTGACCTTGATCAAGTAGCTTTCGGATATGTTCAGTGACTCCGAGCAGGGCGGTTTCTGTAGAGAAGCCGGCCCTAAAGCCAGATTGTGATGGATGTAGTAGAGAGTTTTCTTCTGCGAAGGTAGGTAAAGCAGAATAAACGTGTCTCTCCAAACATTTGGAAAATGCCGGGAGCAGGGATATGGGTCTGTAATTAGCGAGGATTTCCGGGTTTGCAGTCTTTTTTTTCAGAAGGGGCGTAACCATGGCATGTTTCCACAAGGCTGGGACAGTGGCAAAATCAAGGGATGAATTCAGGAGATTAGCAATGATCTCCAATGAGTTTTCACCAAGTTGTTTAATGATTTTGATAGGAATGGGGTCCCTGGGGGAGCCGGATTTTATGGTTTTAAGAATTAATTTCAGCTTCTCTACTGAAAGAGCAGGCCAGGATTCCAGTAAGTTGTCACCAAGGGATGTTGGTGCAGGGTCAGAGGGAGTGTATAGTTCTGTATTTTTTGCCTTGATATCTAGGATGATTTTATCAATTTTCTCAGTAAAAAAGCATCCTAACTCCTGACATTGTTGAGTATTTAATGGGGGTGCAGCAGCTGTAGTGTGTGCACCAGCCAGTTCTTTAACTTTGTTGAAGAGGGTTTTTGGCATATTTGTGGCTTCCATGATAGTTCTTGAGACGAAAGCAGCTCTTGCTTTTGCACAGGCCGAGTGATAAAGATTCCTGGCTGACTGGTAGCTTCTTTTTGCATCAGGGGCGTAATTCTTACGCCATTTGCGTTCGAGCGCTTTGCATTTGGATTTTTCGATCTTTAGGCTATCATTATACCATGGAGCCGGAGGGCGGTGTCTGCTCCCTTTGATACAAGTAGAGGGCAAACATTTGTTGGCTGCATCGCTGAGCCAATTTTGCGCTTCGGTTGCTAGGCAGTCCATGTTAGAGCTACAGCTTGGTGGGTTATGTTGTAGTGCCGAGTTTAGTAGTTCTAGGTCTACTAGCTTCCAATTTTTCCTACGTGAGCCTTGAGCATCATATTGCAGGTTGGGTGAGGATGGAAAACTAATGTTGAATTTTATAAGATGGTGGTCAGACCAGCCTGTGGGCAGGGTGGCAATACAACTTAGTTCACTGATGTTGGATATTATAGGGTCCAGCAAGTGGCCAGCTATATGAGTAGGGCTAGAGTTTATCAGGGACAGATTTAGGGCCTTTAGGTCTTCAAGTAGGTTAGAGCAGTAGGGGATAGTTCTTACTCCTTAGTGATATCTTAAGTTCAACGCTTAATACTAAATCCAAGCATGCACTGTAGTTCTACTGGGGTTGATAGATTGGGTGGGAGGGCTTGTTACAATGCTTGGGAAGACAGTAGTTGACTAATGGGGTGTTTACCCGGGATAGGGGATTGGGAATGGTCCAGGAGTAATGGCTAAAGTTTGTGCATCAGCAACTGAGTATCACTTATTGTGGGGGCTAGGAGGGAGTGATGGGGGAGGGGTGGACAGAAAGGGATGGATTTAGCTGGTGTCACCCTTTGTAATATCTGAATCAGTGTGCATGCTCAGATGGAATGTGCTGGGGTTGAATTATTTTGTCAAACGATATAGGAACCACATTTACCTTAGAAGGACAGGAGCATGCATGGCGTTCCTCCAGGTGACACACCTCTTGGAGGCCGAAGCCCAGAAACTCCATAAACAAGCATCTGAAATACAATAGGTCTCACATTTATGTGGAATTGAGCTATTGGCATTGTAAATGAATGTCTTTTATTGATGTTTTGGTTTTTAAAACATAAATAAAAGGCATTGTCATTTACAATGCCAATAGCTTAAACTCTTGCAAATGTGAGACCCATTGCATTCCAATTGCGTGAAGGTATTGCTGAGTTTTCTCCTTCTGTCTCCAACGGCCCTGAAGAGCTCCCCATTTGCAAACTGTCCACAAGAGACCCACCTGCAGTAAGAGAAACTTATTAATAAAATAGTGCTTACAGGATAAAGAAGACTACCGTGCAAGAACAGAAGTAAAAGGGTCAGTCCTCATGGGAGGTTACAAATGAAGGCGGTACTAAGGAGGGACTAACAAGCCTAATAACAAATCAGAAGCCAGCATTTACTAAGGACAATGATACAAGTCAATTATAACTATGGGCGGAGAGTGGGCTGGACTTCAAGTACATACTCCAATACAGCATGGCTCGCAGAGCAGCACATGCGTTGCCCAGGCTCGACCTAAAAATGGCAAGGGCAATTGTACTGCTCCACTTATTCCTCCTATGCCAGAAGGGTATCATATGGGTGTCCCTGGGGGTCTTATTACAGATGAGGGGGCGGTAGCTGACGTGGTTGGGTGGTATGTTCTGTATCATGTTATACTAGACGGATGGGAACTTTGCATGCTTAATGTTATATGCACCTAATACGGATGATGAAGTGTTCTTTGGAGCTCTAGAAACTGAGTTACTCCCCTGTGTTGGATTGCCTATTGTTTGGGTGGGTGATTTTAATTCTGTTTTGGATTGTCACCTAGACCGCCCACCGCCCCGGATGGGAACAAAGCCCAGTATGGTGGCAGGGCTGCGTGAAACCAAGAACAGACTTCAACTTGTTGACATATGGGGGGAGCTCCACCCCATGATAAAGGAATATTCTTCCTATTCCCCCACTCTCAGTGCTCATAGTCGGTTGGTCCGTTTCTTCCTTAAAAATGAGGGTGTCCTTAATATTGAGAAGGCAACCTAACAGGTGCAGTTTCTCTCTAACCACACCCCTTGCTTTCGGAACGTGGAGTGAGGGATCCCAGGCACCGCGTCCCCTTGTGGAGGCTTCAGCCCAAAGTGCTGGGAGACCTGGACTATAACTTAGATATGAAGAAAGCTCTACAAGGCTTCTCACTACAAACTGGAACACTTCCCAAAGGCACAGTGCAGAGTGGGGGACTCTTAAAGTGGTTTTCCGAGGTGTAATCCTCAGAAAGACCTACTGTATCAGAAGGAAAATGGAGAAGGAGTTGGGGGAATGGGAGGTGCACCTCGTGGGGCTACGGAGACAAGCACTGGGGCCCAAGTCGGGAGATGAATCCTTGGCAGAGGCACATAGGATACAGACGGCCATCCAGGACAGGCTCAACTGTCAGCTCCGAAAAGGGCTATAGGCAGCATCTGCACAGAGAGGGTGATAGATCGGGTCACATGTTGGCCTGTCTGCTTAAACGTGAACGCACCCCACCGCTTATTTTCACCCTCCACAGACCGGATGGTATAATGACTATGGGTCAGGTGGCGATTAACCAATTATTGCACAACCACCTGCTGAGTTGTATGCAGCCTCAGCACACGCAGAAGCCGCTGGAGTTGAGGGTTCTCTAGCTCAGAGGGCCATTCCCCAGTTGATGGAGGATCAGGCAGAGGGCTTGGAGAAGTCATAACAATGGAGGAATTGGGCGAGGCACTTCGAGACATGGCCAGGGGGAAATGTCCAGGACAGGATGGTCTCCCTGTTGAGTATTTCTAGGCAAACTCTGCCTCCTTGCTCTCGGCACACCTTGAAACCTTCCTCGAGGCACATAAAGTCAGCGAACTCCTGTTCCATTTGCGGGAAGCCCTTATAATTTTGCTCCCCAAACCAGGCAAGGAGTTTGCTGACCCGGGATCTTACAGGCCACTCTCTATATTCTCAACGTCAAATTTAAATTCCTTGCCAAAGTTCTAGCACTGCAGCTGAGCCGGGTGGTTACACACCTAGTTCAGGATGAGGAGTGTGGCTTTATGCCGGGAAGAGGTACTCGAATGACCTTGAGACAACTGTGGTATCTAACTATAATAACTTTTAAGTCAAGACTGAGAAGCAGGTTCTTTATTCTCGAAAAGGACTCCAACTTCCTGCAAACTCCTCACAGATCAAGTCTTAACCTCATCCACACAGAATTCTAGAACCACATATTAGGTCACAGATTACAGGCATTTAATGTTAATGCTGAACCACTGCCACAACGACCATCTAACGTGATCCACCAAACCTGGGCCACTGACATGAGAGCAGCATTGATAGGCTTAGACATAGAGAAGGCATTTAACACCTTATCCTGGACATATCTATGGGAGGTCCTGCGACGGTTGAGGTTCAGTGTAGAGTTCCTGGCATGGGTGCAACTCCTGTATAACGTGCCTCGTGTGTGAGTGCATGTGGGTATTGAAGTGTCCGACGTCTTTAGCATCGAGAGGGGTACATGACAGGGCTGTCCGTTGTCATCGTTCCTGTTCACCCTTGCTATGGAGACACTGGCGACGTATCTCAGAATGGAGAATACGGGTTGGGGACAAGATGCACGCAGTGTCCATGTATGCTGATGATACATTGATTTATGCGAGGGATCTGGAGCACTCTGTGACTAATGGTGGACTTTGGGGCAGTGTCAACATCATACGATACTGCTAAACCCCTTGGCAGCCCTAGCTAACTTAGATGAATCCAGTGGCGTCACTGGGGTTGGTGTCAACCGGTGCGGGTAACTCATGGTGTCACCCCCTCACGACTTACCGCATGGACCACCTCTGTCGGAAATGTACAGCGCTAGGTACTGTCTTACTCCCTCTAGCTCCCTCTCTATGTCTAGCTTCCTCTAGCTTCCTCTCTCTGTCTTACTCCCTCTAGCTCCCTCTGGTTCCCTCTCTCTCTGTCTTACTCCCTCTAGCTCCCTCTGTCTCTGTCTTACTCCCTCTAGCTCCCTCTCCCTCTGTCTTACTCCCTCTAGCTCCCTCTCTCTGTCTTGCTCCCTCTAGCTCCCTCTCTTACTCCTTCTCGCTCCCTCTCTCTCTGTCTTACTCCCTCTAGCTCCCTGTCTTACTCCCTCTAGCTCCCTCTCTCTGTCTTACTCCCTCTAGCTCCCGCTCTCTCTCTTACTCCCTCTAGCTCCCGCTCTCTCTCTTACTCCCTCTAGCTCCCTCTCTCTCTATTACTCCCTCTAGCTCCTTCTCTCTCTGTCTTGCTCCCTCTAGCACCCTCTCTCTGTTTTACTCCCTCTAGCTCCCTCTCTCTCTCTGTCTTGCTCTCTCTAGCTCCCTCTCTCTGTCTTACTCCCTCTACCTTCCTCTCTCTCTGTCTTACACCTTCTAGCCCCCTCTCTCTTACTCCCTCTAGCTCCCTCTCTCTCTCTTACTCCCTCTAGCTCCCTCTCACTCTGTCTTGCTCCCTCTAGCTCCCTCTCTCTCTTTTACTCCCTCTAGCTCCCTCTCTCTGTCTAGCGCCCTCTAGCTCACTCTCTCTCCGTCTTACTCCCTCTAGCTCCCTCTCTCTGTCTAGCTCCCTCTCTTTCTGTCTTGCTCCCTCTAGATCCCTCTGTCTCCCTCTCTCTGTCTTACTCCCGCTAGCTCCCTCTCTCTGTCTAGCTCCCTCTAGATCCCTCTAGCTGTCTTACTCCCTCTAGCTCCCTCTGGTTCCCTCTCTCTCTGCCTTACTCCCTCTAGCTCCCCCTCTCTCTGTCTTACTCACTCTAGCTTCCTCTCCCTCTGTCTTACTCCCTCTAGCTCCCTCTCTCTGTCTTGCTCCCTCTAGCTCCCTCTCTCTCTGTCTTCCTCCCTCTAGCTCCCTCTCTCTCTCTTACTATCTCTAGCTCCCTCTCTCTGTCTAGCTCCCTCTCTCTCTTGCTCCCTCTAGCTCCCTCTGTCTCCCTCTCTCTGTCTTACTCCCTCTAGCTCCCTCTCTGTCTGTCTTACTCCCTCCAGCTCCCTCTCTCTCTGTCTTACTCCCTCTAGCTCCCTCTCTCTGTCTAGCTCTCTCTAGCTCCCTCTCTCTCTCTCTTACTCCCTCTAGCTCCCTCTCCCTCTGTCTTGCTCCCTCTAGGTCCCTCTCTCTCTCTATCTTAATCCCTGTAGCTCCCTCTCTCTGTCTAGCTCCCTCTCTCCCTGTCTTACTCCCTCTAGCTCCCTCTGTCTCCCTCTCTGTCTTACTCCTTCTAGCTCCCTCTCTCACTCTCTTACTCCCTCTAGCTCCCTCTCTCTGTCTTACTCCCTCTAGCTCCCTCTCTCTGTGTCGTACTCCCTCTAGCTCCCTCTCTCTCTCTTACTCACTCTAGCTCCCTCTCTCTCTGCCTTCCTCCCTCTAGCTCCCTCTCTCTGTCTTGCTCCCTCTACCTCCCTCTGTCTCCCCCTCTCTCTGTCTTACTCCCTCTAGCTCCCTCTCTCTGTCTAGCTCCCTCTCTCTCTGTCTTGCTCTCTCTAGCTCCCTCTCTCTGTCTTACTCCCTCTAGCCCCCTCTCTCTCTGTCTTGCTCCCTCTAGCTCCCTCTCTCTTATTCCCTCTAGCTCCCTCCCTCTCTTTCTTGCTCCCTCTAGCTCCCTCTCTCTCTATCTTACTCCCTCTAGCTCCCTCTCTCTGTCTTACTCCCTCTAGCTCCCTCTCTCTCTGTCTTGCTCCCTCTAGCTCCCTCTCTCTTATTCCCTCTAGCTCCCTCTCTCTCTGTCTTGCTCCCTCTAGCTCCCTCTCTCTCTATCTTACTCCCTCTAGCTCCCTCTCTCTGTCTAGCTCCCTCTCTTTCTGTCTTACTTCCTCTAGCTCCCTCTCTCTTATTCCCTCTAGCTCCCTCTCTCTCTGTCTTGCTCCCTCTAGCTCCCTCCCTCTCTTTCTTGCTCCCTCTAGCTCCCTCTCTCTCTATCTTACTCCCTCTAGCTCCCTCTCTCTGTCTTACTCCCTCTAGCTCCCTCTCTCTCTGTCTTGCTCCCTCTAGCTCCCTCTCTCTTATTCCCTCTAGCTCCCTCTCTCTGTCTTGCTCCCTCTAGCTCCCTCTCTCTCTATCTTGCTCCCTCTAGCTCCCTCTCTCTCTATCTTACTCCCTCTAGCTCCCTCTCTCTGTCTAGCTCCCTCTCTTTCTGTCTTACTTCCTCTAGCTACCTCAGTCTCCCTCTCCCTGTCTTACGCCCTCTAGCTCCCTCTCTCTCTGTCTTTCTCACTCTAGCTCCCTCTCTCTCTGTCTTTCTCACTCTAGCTCCCTCTCTCTCTGTCTTTCTCACTCTAGCTCTCTCTCTCTCTGTCTTACTCACTCTAGCTCCCTCTCTCTCTGTCTTTCTCACTTTAGCTCCCTCTCTCTCTGTCTTTCTCACTCTAGCTCTCTCTCTCTCTGTCTTACTCTCTCTAGCTCCCTCTCTCCCTTTGTTACTACCTCTTGCTCCTTCTCTCTCTGTCTTGCTCTCTCTAGCTCCCTCTCTCTGTATTACTCCCTCTAGCTCCCTCTGTCTCCCCCTCTCTCTCTTACTCCATCTGTCTTCCCTGGATTTGTATAAACAAGAGGGCGAGCAACAGGTGGCACTGTAGTGAAGAGCAGGCTGAAATTTGGAACTGGTTCACTGGAAAACTGAAGACTGCAAGATACTGAAAAATAGGAAACCATGCTCCCTCAAAGGAGCTCGGCTGCTATAGAGTTGCCTTGTGAGCAAAGAAAATTGCAGTCAAGCATTGCAGATCTCCTGCGAGACGCTGGCGAGTATGAACAGCATGAGGAACAAGCTTGCACGGGGAGCGACAGTAAAGGTGAGAGCAGAGGCGAGGCTGCAGTGCAGATTGGTGTCACCCCATGTGTTGGTGTCACCCGGTGCGGGCCGCACCCCCCCCCCCCCGCACCCCCTAGTGACGCCACTGGATGAATCCGATCTCCCAGTGATGGGTTTGCCATGGGAAACCCTGAGTTTCCGCTATCTGATTCTGCAGATAATGGATGACTGCGGCTTACAATATGAGCTGAATATGGGCAACAGCTGTCTAATTAAACAGCACTCATATACTGTTCCATGACAGGTGTAAAATCGCTGATACAGGAGTCATTTTTTAGGTCAAGCCCTGTTTATCTTTAGCTTTGATGTGACCGCATTGGACTCGTTTCATTTAACGATATATATGTTTCTGCAATAAGCACATTTTTAACAGTTTCAATTATGCAATTCTATGTAGAAAACAACGTGGCTACATTAACATACAATTCCAGGGGCACTGCTTATAAAGACTTGGGTTCTGCTGAATGTGTCTGATTGAGTTCTTGCTTCCTTACAGCCTTGAGTTCTGTTGCTTTTTAGCCCGGGGTGCCCGTTTCATTCTTCTCTCACCTCAGTAGCCCTACACCCTTACAGCCATGACTTGCGGTCTCCTGTCCTACAAAAAACTGGTGCTTTATAGGGTTTTGCTCTGGTGCATGCATACCTGGCTCTCAGTGACCATACTACGTTACAGACAACACTTCTGGTCAATTTTCCCCCAGTGAACATGCTGCCTTATAGGCAGAGTCACTGGAATTATGCAGCAAGGGAGGACCAAATGATGCACCAGCGTTGAATAAATTATGTGGCAAGAAATGCTGCAAATTACTCAACAGATGATGGATTATGTAGCAAATGTGCCAAGTCCATGATTATGCAGCAATACCGCCACCAAACAATTCACATCATTCCAGTGGCCTGCATGTAGTTCTTTGCTCAGGTGAATATATATTCAGCTGGCCCTCAGTAACCATCATCCTTTATGGCCAGGTCTTCAAGTGAATTTGTCTGCAGGCCTCAGTTACCTTATTTAACCACAGCCTTAGGTTCTGGCACACGCCTTTGGCCCCCCGAGACCCTTACTTCTTTGGCTTATGTTCAACATTTTGCCACTGATTTGTAGCAACATTTTTTTTTCATGACAAATAATTGGCCATAAATACTGGGCGTTATCTGAAAATGTTAGCTTAAAAAAACAAGAAGGCACAGGCACTAAGTTAGATTGGGCAAATCAGCTGTTCCAGCTGCAGAATGGAATTCCGGATTAAGACCAACCCCTGGGCATCACGCCTCAGACACAAGAAGGACACAGAGCGCCCCTCCACCTGTTTGGGCACTCCGTGCATATGATAAATCTGATTGGCTGGTCTTACATCCGGATTCATGATGTTGGATGCTGGAGCACCATTGAGGAACACTGGTGGGGCAGGACTGATCTCGTCTTTGGACTACGTATCGCGCGGAGAGGATACAAATCTAGGTGTGTTCATTGGGAAGTCCCATTCTCTGACATACCTAGGGGCCGACTATTTCAAAAACATATTGTTCTAGATAACACAGGTGTGTAGAATCCACCATCTTCTCCTGTAAACAATGCTTCCACAGGTTTTCTAGAGCACACTTCATTTACACTTAGATCACTCAAATGCTCACTATTTAGGAATGGCCAAGGCCCCCTTCCAGACCTCCAGACTGCACAAGATGAAGGAGGCCGGCTAATTATGGGGCTTTGTAAGTGGAGACCACACATCCAGGGCCCAGAAGAAATACACCAGCTTAAGGTAGAAGACCATGCCACCTCCAAGTGCACGTGTTTACAATCCAAATGTTCCTACAATTTAGCACTGACCTATTTGATTAATAAAATATTGATTTTTCAAACTATTAGGGAGCTCGGATTCTTCAACAAGGTTTGCTTGGGAGCAAACATTTTCGTCTCCCAGCTCAGTGTGGAAAACTTTATTTAATCTTGCAACTAGCAAGTGGAATTCATTTCCATAATCACAATGACAGGTTCCTCAATAGCACATTTCAATCCCAGTCTCACCTTTCCTTTATGATATTAACATGATTCTCTTTTGCTTTTTACTCCTGTCAGATGAACTCCAGCTGCTAGTCCACCTTTGCCTTCACTCATTCCTTCTTTTTGTATTTTTTGCCACAGCTTATTACAACCTCTGCACCTGAAGACACCTGGGTACCAGCAGTGCATTATATAGCGGTTACAATTCCTTCATTTGTTAGTTCATTTGTTCATTATGTTCAGTAAAGTGCCAACATGCTAACTTTCTGCCACTTCAGAGTAATTTCAGAAATGAATCTGTAACTTTAACCAGTGTCAACTATTTCAAATAAAATGTGTGAGTTCAAATGAGCATGAAACGTATGCCAAGAGCTGCTTCAATCCTTTCTAGGGTGGCATTGACCAAGTGTCACTAGGATGTTCGTTGAAGTGAAGAAGTATCATTGTATAACAAACCTCCACGATGCACCTTCAAAATACAACATTCTTTTATCATTAGATGTACACAAAAAACAAAACTTCTCTAATAAATTCCCCTAGTAAAAAATTGCTTTTTAGTCACTTTCAACCACTCTCGTCTTAACTCTGGCCAGAAAACCTGCTTCTACCTTTTGACCATGCTTCTACCCCTAACCATATCGTTTAGAAGTACACTAACCCTTATCTAACCTTGACTTTAACCTCGAACAGTCTCCTAAACCTAATTATTTCGCTATTTGTAATGCGTTTCCTTTTTAAAATCATTCCCATTCTATTTTTAGCTCACACTTCTTTTTCTCTGGTAACTAATACATTTTTCGATGTTTTGCATATTAACATTTTAATGACGTTAAAAGAAATCACTCGCAACTACTCTTTTACAAATTGATTGTTCCGAATGGTATTTCTTCATTAAAGTTTTTTAGTTTTTTGTTTTTATTTTGCTGTTTTCGTAGTACCATACTTACATACCATCTCTAATTTAGAGCAAATCGCTGTTACTCCTAATACATATCCCAGACGTCTCATAAATTGGAAGGAGTAAACCATAATATTAAAAAATCGGGACAAATACATTAATATGGATAGGCACAACAAGAAAGCGGGGGTGTTCCCAATTCGTCCTACAATGCCGTACAATGTTCTAAAAAACAGTACAAGTATGCATGGGGGAGATATTTACTGTTAATGTAGTTTGTCAGAGGGGTCTAACGTGAAAAGATAGTTTCTCAGTGGTTGCCAGATATCCAGGGGGCTGGAGGTAGGTGGCTGCAGGGCTGAATAGAGTTTGCTATTTGTATCAAAGTTTATTAGACTTTTGATCCATACCTCCGTGGTGGGTGAGCGCTTGTTTCTCCAGTGTATAGCTATTTCACTTTTGGAGAAGAGTAGGGCAATGGCTACGAAGCGGCACAATGATTTTGGTATATCATGGAAATGGCCCAGTAGGGCTAGTAGGGGGAGGGTTGGATAACGAGTTGTGTTATAAGTGTGGTAAAAAAATTCTGCCAACATATTGCGATCTTACTACAGGTCCACCTCATGTAGGCAAAATTGTCCGATGGGGCTCACCATTTTGGACAGTCTGATGATCAAGTTGGGTCTATGCGAGATAGCTTGGCCACTGTAACGTATGCTTGTCGTAAAAAATGATAGTATGATTGAAAGATACTAAACGTGTTTGTGCACAGCATGCGCACCATATTTGATCGGTAAGAGAGTATCCAGATCTTCTTCCCAGGCAGCCCGAAGTTTGGAGTCGCAAGTGGGCAACAGAGCTAAACTGGCATGGTATAGCTTCGAAATTAAAAGGTCCCCATCTGGCTCTGTGATGACCAGCATCAGAGGTAGGCATTCATCTGGCTCTAGCAGATAGGATGGGATCTGAGTTCTAAGTGTTCCATGTAGGCGCCGCAGGACAAAGTGATCCACATGGGGGCACCTCGAAGGCGTGCATCAGCCGCGTGAGAAAATACATGACCACTAAAAAAAGATCTCAGAAAGTATGAAATGAGTATCTCGAAAGGGTGCGTTGGACCAATGTTTCTTGTGTAATTGACAACCAGAAGTTGGCACCTGGAGGAATCGGTGGACAATATAAGAGTTCGTTACCTGTCATTTGAATCAGTCTATTCCAGGACCACCTAGTAGTGGACACTGTTTGAATAGAATATGTCTCTTTATTACGCTTGCCGGCACCCCGCATGTTGTTACAACGCAGCTGTCACAACGACCGGGTTGTAACAATGTATACAATTACCCTTAACGACTTGTGGACAGGGGCGCTGGATGTAGGAATAGTATAATTTACTATTCGAATTCCAGTCTGTGCGGACAGTAGAGATCCAACACCTTCTCCCCCTCCACAAGTCGTTGTTACGCCTTGCGGGGTAATGGTATGCATTGTTACAACACGGTCGTTGCAACGACCACGTTGTAACTGCATGCGGGGTGACAGATTAGTGGTAAGGGCTGTTTACCATTTGAATATCATGTGGGTTTCGCAGTACCCCGGTCAGTAATAATACTTCTAATAGTGTTGGGGCAGCTAGGCAATTTTGGTTCTAGCATATGGTATTAGCACGTCTGGATGGTACTGTAGTGTAGTTCCTATATTCCCAATAGGCTCTGCGCATTGGAATAATATAAACAGCAGTGTAGACATAGGACTGAGGTCGACTAGGTCTCTACTGACTATATTAGACTTAATTAGTTTTGCCAGCTAGCTCAGAGGTCACTAGAAACTTTCTCGAATGTTCAGGAAAGAGTTAACTCTCCTGATTTAGACAATAAGGGATTAGCTTCTGACAACCGCATAAACATGACAACTTTGCTCCCTCAGAATAAAGAGTGTATCTCTAGAGTCGTGTGAAAACAATAGACGGTTATTTCACTCAGTCAATCATGCATACTTAGTTTCACCAGAGTGCAGAGAAATAGAGAGACGGGCGTTTTCAATACAAGGTGTTATTTATTGAGCAGTCTTCTTTCTCATGCAAGAGAAATGAATTGCCACAATTCCAATACTTATCATAAAGTAAAGTGCGTACAGTAAAAGGAGTATTATGAAATAATACTGTAAAAGCATTGATATGGTTTCTTAGCCATATGATACTTTAAAATGGATAAAATATATACATACATAAAAAAATTAACTAACGTACTCAACTGGTGCTTCTAATCTACGCCTACCCCGGTGTACCTGACCTAAGCCTAATATGTGGGAAGGAGTAAGTAAGTAGCAGTTTTAAGTTAAGTTGGTTTTTGCCAAGGAATCTGAATCAAGAATTCTCTCATGGGTTTAGTCAGCTCCGTACCTGGGTAATAGAATGCAAGAGGTCTTGTATCTCTCTCTCAGGACTCGATATCCCAGCAACCCGCAAGGGTATCTGGAAACACCGGAGCTGGATTTTCTCGGCAGGAGAGAAGACAGCTTCTCTTTCAGTGCGTCAAAGGGGAGGGGCGGCTTCCGTGGGCTCTCGCATCAGCTGGGCTCTCGGGCAAGTAGATACCCGCTCTGCTCCAAACCACCGTGTGTTTGCTTAAGGCAACGTTGGTATATTTATACCTGAAAGGTGCAGGGTTTGACGTAAGGTTGGACATAAGACGTCAATAAAAGATGTCACTAAGAACTGGCCGTTCTTTCAGTGCTCTCAGGAGTTCTAGGACAAATCAAAACAACGGAATGGGGAATTCCCAGGTTGCTGGAGGTTTGTTTTGTTTAAACAACGCGTTGTACTTTCTAGGAGTCTAGGGAAGTAGCCTTGCCTAATTTGGACTGCATGGGCTATGACTAAATATGGATATGATTCTTATGCCTTTATAAGGATATTAATTATTATGACCACATAAGGGCATAAATCGGGAATATCGAATTAGGGTCCTAGATAGAAACACAACAGTACCAATGTCGGGCAGTGCTTCACTGTACCACCAGAAAGAAGAGATGCAGTTTGGGAACCCCGAGGTCCTCACGCTCATACGGGAGAACCAGAGAGTCCCACCCAATCCAAGGTTGTTTACCCCTCTAAGTGAGTCGTGTTAAGATAGTCCGAACAGCTGCAAAAAATTAATTGGTGAATGGGATAGGAATATTATGAACTAGGTACAGAAATTGGGAAAATACTACCATTTTAATGATAGCTATGCAGTCTGCAATTGAAAGGGGGAGACGGAGTCATTTATCGACTCGAGTGATCAATTTATCCACTGCTGGGCTGAAGTTAAGGCATAAAGTTTGGTCCTTTTCTCTATGAAGATATATCCCCAAATATCAACTGAGGTATCACACCATGTCAACGGAAATTTGTTGCATGTTCACTCTGTTGCTTCCGTCAGAGGGAATATCTCAGATTTTTCCATTTAATATGTAGTTGCGATATGATTCCGTATTGTGTTATCTCATGAAGAACGGGTGTCAAATTCTCATCTGGGTGTCTCACATAAAGGATAATATCATCTGCATAAAGTGCGACAAGTAGTGTGCCGGGCTTAAACTGTAGGCCCCTATGGAAGTGGTTAATCTGAAGATGACGCACCATGGGTCTATTGCTATTATGAATAATAGTGGTGATGGGGGACATCGCTGCTTAGTTCACTGTGACATAACGAATGGCACAGTCAGCGTACCAGTGAGTAGAATGCGTGATGTTGGTTGCAAGTATAGTAGAGTTATGAGGGACTTGAATCTAAGAGGGAACCCCATTTTGCATAAAGTTGCATGTAAAAAGGTCCATTCCAGTGAATCAAAGGTATTTTTGGCACCTAGCAATGCCGCTGGTACCCTCGGGAGAAATTGTGTAAAATAGTGCAAAAATCGTTTGCAGATTTAGCGCTGTTGATCTATGTGGAACAAATCTCGACTGGGCAGGAGATATTATTTGTTCCGTTAGTAATAATGCGAGGCAGTTATTATCAAAGTTCAGCAACAAAAGTGTCCAATAGGAGTCACAGAGTAAGGGTTTTTCCCCTGGTTTCTGAATTAACGTTATCACTGCTTCCCAGAGAGTGGGTGGGAGTATGCCGCTCTCTAGCGCCTCAGTGTACATTTCGAAAAGATATGGCTCCCGTAGTTGCTTGTACGTTTTCTTAAAAGCCCTAAAAAAAACCATCCAGGCCCAGTGCCTTAGAGTCATCCATCGAATCAATGGCTTGGATTATTTCTTCAATGGTAAAAGGTTCACTAAGAAACTGCTGGTGAACAGTGGTTAGCCAAACCATGGCTATTTCATCTAAATAGTAATTTCAGTGGTGTTTTCGGCCAACCGAGAAGTGTAGAGGTCAGTGCAGTAGTTGAGCAACTCAGCCTGAGTACCTAATGTGTCTGAGATGTGTGCCATCAGGCCGCTGAAGGCCAAAGATATAGGATTGAACTCAGGAAGGTTGTATCAGTCTATCTAACATACGTCCCGGTCTCTCCCCTTCTCCATATTACGGGTCTTAGCATATTTCCCAAAACAATGGGCCTCTCTTTCTACAGACTCCTTAAAGTCGGCTAGTAGGTCTGCTCAGTGCTGTAGATTATTCAGAGTGTGGTGTAGCGTCTGTGCCTGATGCAGCACCACTAAGTCCACCTCCATTCTGGATAGGGTACCACGCAGATTCCGCAGTATCCTTACATGCTTGGAGATATATGCCTTAAGAGCGTCCCATGGAGTGGCCTGGGAGGCAGCGGTTCCCTTATTTAATAAAAAATATTTAATAATAGGAGTGCGGAGTTCAGAGCGGAAGAGGTCATTTTGAAGGGCCATGTTTGGGAATCGCCACTGCCGTTCAACACTGCCTGTTCTAAGGATGCGTAACTTAGTGCTACAGGGGAGTGGTCTGACCATGTATGGGGGTGGTGTGCAATGGAGTTAAGCCAGGGTATGAGTGTGGCCTAGAGAAGCCAATAATCTAAACATGTCCAGGTAGTGTGTTGGGTCAAAAGGAATGTGAACACAGATTTGAGAGCGTACTGTTGGTGCCAAGCCACAACCAACGTGTATGCGTCACAGAGTTCTTGCAGAATGCATCAAGAGCAGGGCTTATCAGCCGGGGCACTCGTGGTGCTATCTGACGCTGGGTTTAAAAGCATGTTAAAATCACCTCCCATACAAATATAATCTGCATCAACTAAATCAATCTGTGACTACACTTTTTGATAGAATTCTGGTCTGTCAGTGTTCGGTCCATGAATATTCACCAACAGTATACGGTAACCCAGTAAGGGGCCCGCCACCAAAAGATATCGGCCCTTTATGTCAGTCTAAACAGTGGAAAGCTGAAATGGCAACCGTTGTGAACCAAAATGAAAACTCCTCTTGCATACGTACTTTAGTTAGAGAAGAAGCGATACGGTCCCATGCGGATATGAATGTGGGTGATAGACTGTGGGACAGAAGAGTCCCTTGCGGAAAAAAAAAAATCTGCATTGTGGCATTGTAGTTACTGTAACACTTGTTTACCTTTACTCATATTGTTCAGACCCTATACGTTCCAATTCATAAGGGTGATGTCTGTGATTGGGTGGGCATTGGTGTGTAGTGATATTGAGTAATAATAACAAAAATGAATATACACACAGTGAGTGGTACTGTACAGTACTAAAACAGTGAACCAGTAAGGTCAAACATAATAAGAAACCCCTGAATTCAGAATGTCCCACCCCCTTCCCATACCTGGTGGACCTTCGCCAAGTGAAACACATCTATAACAGAATTTCTCTAGCCGTAGGGCGGTATCAAATTAACATTCATGTGTATACCATGTGAAAGGTGGCAATGCCATGTTGGGCCCCATATCCTGTAGGAAAAAACGAAGAATTAAACACTGCTACATAGTGGGAAAACAATGTCTGAAATAGCACAGAGACAGAACTATGTAAAAGTTCGATATATGTGTATCATCAGTTCCTGGAATGAATGAGTGATAAACATGTGAAACTCTAGGGCATCAACCGGTAGGGAAAAGATCAGCGCTGGCACTGGAATGGTTGTCTGGTGGTGACCTCACTGGGGAGTCATGTCACGTAGCTGATCGTTCTTCAGAATATTGCTGGCAAAAAGTCTGCATGTCAGTTGGATTGTCAAACATATGTGGTTTACCGTTCACCTCAACTCTAAGATGGGCTGGGTATATTATGCCATAAAGAAGTCCCAGGTTGCAGAGCGTAGCCTTTACTCTGGTATAATTGCGGCACACTTCCTGTATCAGTGCTGTAAAGTCAGGAAACAAGGAGACAGTGGAACCCTGACAGTTCATTGGGCTCCTCTCACTAGCCAAATGTATATCAGTGTCTCGGTCTCTGAAATTCAACAATCGAGCAACGAGTGGCCTCAGGGGGCATCCCAGGTTGGGGTGCGGACCAAGTGATCGATGGGCTCACTCAACCACAAAAGTGGGGGTGAAGGAATCTTTACCAAACATATCAGTCAATAGTCGTTCGACAAACTGACCCAGGAGCCCAGCATTTGTGGATTCAGGTATTTCCAAGCTACGGTTATTATTCTGCCTGATTCTTGCCTCCAAATCCTCCTTTTTCATGTCTACCATCTTTATGAGTTTTCCCAACGATCCAATGTTTTTAGTTGTTTGAGCTGCACCATTTTCTAAATCTGAAACTCTACCTTTGGCACTGTCAAACCTATGCTCATGGCAGTCAAGATGCTCACCCATCATGTCTAGCCTCTTATATAGAGTGTCAAATCGTCCATCTAGGGCTCGAAAGCCTGATCAGAGGTCCGCCATGATTACATCCATGCTAGCCAGTGAGGTGGCCCTGTGTCGTGTGGACCACCTCTCTCAGCCATCGCCTGGTGCTGTATTGTGACAGGAGGCTTCAGCATATCAAAGCTTAATTGGTGCTGTTTAGGGTCTCCTCGAAACATAGCTTGTATGTAGTATGGCGTGGAGCGGAGATCAGTTCCAAGCAACTATCCACAACTACCTGCTAACAACTTTCCTACAGCTCAATTACGATATGATAATCAGTAAAGAAGGCGGAGGCTTAGTGTGGTGCCTATAGCGGTGTTGAAAGTGAAAGCTGTGGGAAGGGACAATGAGGTACCCCACCAGTCATGGTCTAGAAGCCTCACAGCAGCCAATCAAGGAGCAAGCCGCAAGTGGGGGCAGGAGAGGGTGCAGGGCTACTAATGGTTGCAAGTGAATGCACTTCGATAAAACAAGGTTTCTGTACGTCCTAGCAGGCAGGAGCGGCCTCTCAGCCGGGGCACATGCAGGTTGAATATGTGATTCTGACATGTAAGCATGTGGGATCAGCCAATATACTGTGTCAGACTCCTCCCTAGGGCTTATGTAATCGCACTAGTGGTGTTTGGTGGGCGCTTCAGTGTATTTCAGGATGGGCAACCAGCAGAAGGTAAGAGCATCCAGGGGCCACAAGGGGTTCACTGCCACCACAGGCACTGAGGCAGCCAGCCCTGTAAGGGCCTCTAATGGAGCCAAGCACTGCGCCGCCATGGATGGACAGTCTCTGGTCTCCGCTGCAGCAGGAGCAGGCCGCAAGGCCCGGATCACAGGCCCCAACAAGTCTTGTATGCCACCAGGGCCGGGCGGAGGTAATCATTATAGGCAAGAGGGTGGGCGACACACACAGGGGGAGCAAGGAGAATAAAAGACAGCAGGCCAGCCCCACACAGTCCAATGGCTGGCACACCAGGTTCAGCCGTGGCCCTTGTCATCGCGGGGCCTCCATATAGATTTCACAGCAGGGCAGTCCCAGTATGTACAGGTAGCAGGTTAGAATGGAAGGCATTGTTTAAGCCAGTTTATGGGTTTCCGTTGGAGCTTCAACTCCGCGCGGCCATTGCGGTCGACAGCTTGGCCATGCCCCTTCGTAAAAGTTTTTTCATAGTGAGATAAACTATTTTTTTGCTAGTTTGGTAAAAGCTGGTATGCCCCTTGTATATCGTACACAGAATATTGTGGTATGGAAAAATATTGAAACCAACACGCCAGAAAGGTAAGTAAGTATTGATTTTCTATACCTAATTCCACATCTTCAAGGTGTGTAGATGTGGAGTTAGGAATTGTAAATCTATACTTCATCTATATGCAATTCCCTTTTGATATTTTGGTCTTTGATATGATGTCCACGATATTCCGATATTCTGATATTTTTATATTTGATATATTCAGTACTACAATTTAAATGCTTACATTTCTTTCTTGCTAGGTGAGGATGTAATTATTCTAATTGAATGCTTACAGACTCTGCCAGACTACAGATACATGAGCTAGCAAAAAGAGAATTTATGAGTTTCACTTGGAACACTCTGCATAAAATTGGAACGACTCTTATATTATCTCTTTGTTTTGAATAATTTATGCAGCACTGCATGCTTCCATGTGTGTTTTTAAAGGTGAAAACCCTGTTGAATCTGTGAATAATGATCGGATGGAAAACAGACCCAATGGCCCTTACCTGCTGAAAAATAATTCTGTCCGGATCTGCTCTTACTGTGGAGGGTTGTTTCCACTTTCGAGCATGGTTACTATAGGCTGCCCCACCTCCATGAATCCTTAATATCTCTCTACCACCTCACAAGTTCTAAAAAGGCCCAGGGTCTACAGAGTATGTAACGTGTTCTGTTATAAAAAAGACAAACACCCGGAAAACACTCCCCTCCCTCGTCTGCACAATGTCCCTGTGCTTTTTAGCTATGTTCCTGCTATAAATCAAATACATGTATAAATACAAAACACAACAGAGAAAAAAGCAGAAAGCGGAGCCAGCCATATTGTTTCAATTTCTATTTTTGATTTATTGCTCTGAGTATTCATAATAAATTACACAAGCGCCTTTTCCCCTCACTCTGAACACCTGTGTTGGATTAGCCCACACATATGCTGTGCTTTACTCCTGGAGGACTCCAGGCACAGAAATAGTTTCTTCCACAGCTTCCACGCATGGAGGTGCATAAAGGAAAGAGTTTTGCCCAAGCATAGAAAAAATTGGTTCTGAGTTCATTATTAAAGTCCAGACTTGAGCACAGGAAGCTTTTCGGCTGGTTGTTCCTCATTATACATTTATGCACCAGGGGCACATCAAAAACTCTGATTTCTCAGTGCTTGAATAGGACAAGTTGAGAAAAACAAAAAAAATGGGTGAAATGCTTGACTTAATCTCAGCGATTGGTAACTATTTGAGTGTTGCCCGCCATGCCACCCCAGACATGGAGCAGCCATGTGTAAATCAGCATAGATTCTTCTCCAGTAGGAACAGTCCAGCCAGAACTGCCAGGCCAGGTCTCCCCTGAACGTGAACACAAGCACCCCCAGACCGGTTTCAGCCTAGTGATGTCTCATCAATGAGGTACGACTTGATTCATGTGGTACAGTGACAGTAGGACCCATGTCTGGGCATACTCATCACACTTACTGCGGAAAACAGAGGAGTAATCGGTGGAATGCCTCAATCAATCTCAGCTACTGGTAACTACGCAAACATCCCAGTCCATCATTTTTTGCCCACCTTGCCTCCTCAGAAAGATACAAATTAGCTTGGTCCTCCTACATTAGAAGCAGTGCAGCCCTATTTTCAGACCATTCTCTTATAAACAGTAACAAAAGCAACATCAGGCAGGTTTCAGCCTAGTTAGTCGTCTTCAACGAGGCACGCCTTGAGTCCTTGGGCACAGTGAGTACGTGGTCCATATCTTGGCATGCCCGTTTCACTTAGAGTGTCACGGAGGAAATCAAAACAGTCAGCAGGTGGCATTTCCTGTGCCCCGCGGGTAGTGTCACTGCATGGAATCCTGATACCCTCCTATCCCCTATGTTGGATCAAGCACCACCACTTGAGAGTCTTACTAACCGTCGAGCGAGATCCAGCACCTCTAAATAACAGGGCGCTCCTGGTGGATATGTGGACCTTGCAACAGAATACTGGTCACATCATTCACACTAACTGAAGTCCGAACACATGGCCATTGGTGAGACTCAACAGAATATTGCATTCATTTA
The DNA here is from genome assembly GCF_964261635.1 of Lissotriton helveticus. Taxonomy (NCBI): domain Eukaryota; kingdom Metazoa; phylum Chordata; class Amphibia; order Caudata; family Salamandridae; genus Lissotriton; species Lissotriton helveticus. The sequence continues at coordinate 1,615,162,149 of NC_136057.1, forward strand.
CCATGGGTTCTACTGCACACAATATGAGAAGCAGGAATTTAACCTATTTACAGCTGTGCACTAGAAGGGACAATGGATGGAATGAAGGTGCAAAGGGAAGTGTAGTGAGTCCTTGCAGTGGCCACATTTGGAGCACAAACCTTATTTTAGTAAAGTGAGGCAAATGTCTGAAAAGATGAATCATGTCTGTCCAAGGCAATGCCTACTGCGGGGACATCCCCATGCCCTAAGACCTTGAATTTGCATCAGCCTCAAACACAAATACCCTCATTTCAGTCAACCTGAGAAAAAGGACATTATTCTCCACCATCACAGTTTTGACAGTGGGGGAGCCAGTAAAAGCCAGCCCATCATGAGTGCGACTTTGAGGATCAACCAAGGATTGAGGAATAACAGACTAAATTTGTAATTCCAGATCTGAATCCCCCCGCATTATTTTTGTCAGGAAATTTCGCTCGGAGATGTTGTCTGCTGAGTGAAAAGGGAGTGGCATAGAGGGTGGTGGCATGGAGTGGGGTAAAGTGCCGTAGAGTGGAATGGCACAGAGTGTCGTGGAGTGGAGTAAATGGAGTGCATAAATTGGAGAGGTGTAGCAGAGAGTGAAGCGGAGTAGAGTTGTCAAGTGATGTTGAGTAGTGTGTGGTAGAGTGTCGTGAAGTGGAGGGCTGTAGAGTTGATGGTCATAGAGTGTTGTGGAGTATAGTGTCGTAGAGTAGAATGAAGTGGAGTGTTGTAGCATAGTGTTGTGTAGGGTGACATGGAGTGTCGTAGAGTGCTGTGTCACTAAGGGGAGAGGCACAGAATGAGGTGGCATAGAGTGGAGTGGACTGGAGTAGATTGGAATGTTGTAGAGTGTCGTATAGGGGAGTGGACTAGCGCAGAGTGGCATAGACTGGAGTAGGGTGGCGTAGAGTGGTGTGGCACAGAGTGGAGTAGAGTGAAGTGATGTAGAGTGGAGGGGCATAGCGTAAAGTGGAGTAAAATGCCGCTGAGTGGAGTAAAGTGTTGTAGAGTGGAGTGCCACAGAGTGCAGTACCTAGAGTGGTGTAGAGTGGAGTGGCATAGTGTAGAGTGGAGTAAAGTGTCATAGAGTGGTGTTGATTGGAGTAAAGTGTCGTAGAGTAGTGCACACTGGAGTGCCGTAGAGTGGAGTGGCATAGACTGGAGTGGCATAAAGTGCCGTACAGTGGAGTGAAGTGGCATACAATGCAGTGGAATAAAGTAGAGTGCAGTGGAATAGAGTCAAGTGGAGTGGAGTGGAATAGAGTGGAGTAGAGTAAAGTTGTCTTGTGTGGCATTGAGTGGAGTGGAATGTTATACAAGAGATACATCTCCCTAAAATGTCTGTAATTTTTAATGTTATATTGGAGTTACAGAGCTTAATTTGTGCAGTTCATTCTAGTTGGCTTGTCTGGCTGGTTAGCGCTCCGGGTGGAACTTCAGATATGCTGCTATACCAGGCAGCGCACCAAGTTGGACAGTGGGTACAGTTTTTAGGCATTCAACAAAACAGGCGAGGTGAGGGCCATGCAGCTACTTCAACAATAAGCAGGGGTGTCGTTTAGACATCGGGTGTGCAGACATAGATGCCTTGACCGTAGGCAAGTGCCGATAACCCTCGATTGAGAAATCCATCCCTGATCCTGGCTGAGGGTCTAGGAATGACTGAAGCTCATGTCTCATGCGTACTATGTGACCATGCAGACCCTGAACTCACATGAATTATAAACAAGGGCAAGAATAAAATGCATTTTGCTTTTATAAAGAACCTTTTCCAATGCCGTGGAGAGGCAGAGAACTATTCTTGGACTAGGTTTCTGGGGTCAAACATAGCTTACTAGGACCACTGTGAGGGACATCAGAATTTCCTAGGGGCTAGGAAAAGTGGGATACGTGTGAGTGGTTGATTTTCAAAAATAATAGTTACCACAAAATTCAGAGGGCCTCATTTATGAGGCCTTGCGTCAGTTTTGCGCTTCCAGTGCATCACTTTTTGTGATACATCGACGGCGTAAAACATGCCTCCTGTTGCACACTAGTTACAAAGTGTCGCATCTAAGCAGATGCGTCCCTTTGTAGACCCCTGCGCTACATTATACCTGCGTCAGGTATAATGTATGTAGGGGGGCCGTTCCCCCGCAAAAAGCCTCGTAGAAGTGACACAGCGAAATCTATGAGATATCACTGCGCCACATCTAGGACGCTGTTGCGTCAAAATCTTGTGCCTGCCTCACAGCAGGCGTAAGACTGACGCAGGCCCTTTCACATGGGGCTCGCCCTATGTGAAAGGATGCATTGCTGGCATTGCGTCACTTTTGTGACACACGCCAGCAATGCGCCCCTTTTGCGCTTACAGATACGTCAGAAATACTGACGTATCTGTAACTCCTTACGACATGATGCGTCATACATTAAATCTGACGCATCAGGCATGCCGCAAGGAGTGCGCACTGAGAAGTGACACATCGCTGCTTTCACGCAGCGATACGTCATTTCTCATAAATGAGGCCCAGAGTGGGCAGGACCTGTGTTCAAAGATTTATATCTGTTGCGGCTGATAGCGCCATTTTGTGCCTCTGATTTGGAAACTCAGAGCAGCGCCAAAATAAGCTTAGAGTTCAAGACAGCGAGTGGGGAGCGGCGAAGGCCTTTCTTCAGCAATTTACAAAGCAGAAATCAATAGCGAAAGACAGCCTGGAGAAGGGCTGCCATCACCCTGCCCTGCTGGCTCAGCTCGCAGCTTCAGCCCTGCCATTTTGAGAAAGCAGACATGACGACCCAGCACACCTCTGCGCTTCCCTTCGCTGTCCCTCGCTTCTCAGTTTCTGCCTCTTCAGCTCAGCACGAGCCTAATCCCCCATTTCAGCGAGTAAACAGTCTTGGGTCACGCTTGGGATTAGCCACACACACATTTCTAATTTATTCAAATGCACTTCTCCAATAACTGTCTCTGGTCCAAAACTGGGTAATTAGCAGCGATGATCCCGCTGGGAGTGTGGTGGGGCTGACCTCACGCAAGTGGCACGCAACCTGGTCCGCGTAAATGAAGCGGCTTTGGAAGTCCCTTCCAGAGGTTCGGCGCCAGGTTATGGAAATGGTTGCCAAAATCCCAGGCCCGTCGGCACAGACTAGCAGTTTTTGGCCTTCAGAACCAAGTCCTGGCCCCAACAGTGATGGGAAACCAGGAAGTGAGCTACTCAGACTAAAGAGCAGGCACTCACCTTTCGAGATACGAAATGCAAAGAGGGGTTTTGCCCAATCTACACAATACCGCCCCAGTTGTTTGCAACAACCTTACCTTTTAATTCCCTTCCTACTTAACGCCAATGATCTTTTTCCCCTCCTATAAACTAATTAAATCTGTACTCATCCCCTTTGAGCACCTGAACAAAGATACCACCACTCCTTGCTCTCACTTCTGCTGTCGCACCGCCCAGAGGCACAGGGGAAATCAAAAAAAAACTCACACGACAACCCCTGGATCAATCCCCAGAGTGATCAACAGTACAGTGGACAACTAACTTAGGAGAGAGTGCAACTCTTGTCTTCTTCAACCTCTTATCTGCCTCTCCAGCAAGAAAAATCATCACCGTCATCTTTGCTGTCATAATGACAACATCAATCATCCTCTGACTCCAAACCTTCTCCAAAAAGACTAGTAATTAGTTAGCTAACACACCAGTCAGAACAATCAACCAGCAGAGCAACCACTAGAAATGGCCAGGTAACCCCAGGTCAAATAAAGCACTGAATCTGGCACGGCCTCTCTCCAACAACATCTTTTCATCTCAGGCTCGCAACCAGACAAGAGGAACCAGCAATTACATCTTAACCGCCTCACTAGCCAGGATGGTCAACAGAAGCAGCACAAAAATGACACACTGAACCCTGGCCAATTAGGGTGCTAGAAACTTAGACATCATCAACAAAAATCTCTGTATCCATTATGGACTAGAAGCCAAACAGAACCAACAGTTTTACATCACATCATGTCAGCCAGTGAAATCACCAAAATCATCACCTGAGACATTAGATCCCAAGTTGACCTCAGAACCTCCCAGACAAGAGCAAGTATCATAATAAAGCAACCACCCTGAGAATATCCCTCCTACTCGTCGAGCCAAGGACCACCTATGTTGCATCCAAACCAACGCCAGATTTCTATGCAAAAGCATATCATTATTTACAACCTCCAAATTCTCCGTCCAACGCCAGCGCGTCTTCAACTCGTCTCGGTTGAAAAAACAAAGGACGAAAAAGCCGAACCTGTTGTGGTGCAAATTTCAATGCTTTATTTCATTTAAAAAAATGAACACCCAGCAAGCCCGCATGCCGCGTTTCGCCTCTAGCGAGAGGCTTGATCACATGATTGCATCCAAACCAACGCCAGATATCTATGCACAAACATACATATATTTACAACCTGTTAGCAATCTCAACCTGGACATCCATTCATTACCAAAATCTGGCTACAAGACTAGGCTACACATACACCACCTGAGGTAAACATTCAGGGGTATCTTATTGTGTTGAGAAATAGCCTGAAGAAGAAAAGCAGCAGTGGGCTAGTGGTGCTATAAAAACACTTCATTGACCTCAGCATTAGAGAATAAGAACTAATTTTAAGGGTTTCCTTGATTTTGAGAGGAGGTGGACTCACTTAACTAAACTTAGCTTTATTTGTAGGGTGTCATCAAAATCAATTAATAACACCTTTGCATCGTTTAGATTGCCTAGAATTTTTAATAAAGAGGATCTTCATAGATCTTTTTTGGGGGGCCTGGGAACATTTTTAATTATGCCTGCATAATTTGTGAAAATTCAGGAATTGTGCGTTTGAGTTAAATTTCCAAAATTGTGCCTTTACGCCACATCATGTAATTAAACTGTGTTTCTGTCCAATTATAGCTCAGAATATCAGGATTACAGGGATACTAAACCTGAGTTATTTTGGCACACAAATTGTAGGAAATACCTTGCGAAGCCTGCATGTGCTGCATATATAAAACATGTGGTGATGTGTGCAAGCCCTTCGACCACACATTACGCCACATTCATACCTTCCAAAAGTATAACCCAGGGAAATCCCACAGTCTGTGCGATAGATATATTCCTAGGTGGGAAGGGGGGACCTATCACACCAAAATACCAGGGTACTCCTAATACGTTCTTTAGCATTAAGTGGAGTTTTCTATTAAAAGGGTTGTAATGCGATATATGTGTGCTTAAAAAAACACCACAATAAGATAAACAAAGTGTAACAGAAAAACACAATATTGAAATTACAAAGATAGACATGTCCAAAAGTACTAAACTAGGTCTGCGGAAGGCAATATGTATCGACATAGCTCCTTACACTGGCAGCCCTAGCAGGGCAGCATGTACTCAAGGCAGGCTGCACCGCACCACAGTGGTGCTTTAAGTACTTCATCTAAATCGCAGAAACCTCTAGGTCGAGGAAGGGCTCTGGAAGAGGGGTGACAGAACATGTTCTTTCCATGTGTCGCCTGAGACATATCTAACTGCAGCTGCTTGTATTTTTCCTAAAAGCCTTCTTTGGCATGCTGGTTTTTAAGAAGTGTTACTGTCAGCCCATTAGCAGTGATATGCATGCACAGTGGCGGCTCCTTCATTAAGGCGGAGGAGCATCGCCCTACTGCTTTTGGCGGTGTAAATAAAGGAAAAATAAAATAATAGTAACTCATTGTTATTATCATTTTAGTTGTTCCTGCTGCAGCATCTTTGCGGATTGGGCGGGCTGCTCTGCTCTCAGAGCAGGGGGGGGGAGTGGTGGGCACTCTGTAAGTGCACAACTACTGTTTGGCCAGCCCTTTCGGGCCGGCCAAACCGTCATGCGCTCTTTGCATGTTCTTCACCCAGGCTGCATTACAGCCTGGGTGGATAACATGCCCAGGCTCCCATTCCCTGGCTACGCGCCGAACCACACCGCTCAGACCAATCACAATGCTGCATTGCAGCATTGTGATTGGTAAGGGCAGCCTGGGTGCTTTCTGTTCCAGCCCAGCGGAGGTACGACTCAAGACAAGAAGCGGCAAGGAGATACGTTTTATTTATTTTTCTTTAACCCCCACTCATCCCTGCTCCCTGCCCTCCACCCACCTCCCCAATCTGTGCCAGCCGCCACTGTGCAGGCATTTGCATTTGTAAGACGGTCTCTACTTTTCTCCCACTGGGCTGCTTAACCAGATATTGCCTACAGGAAAATTGACAGAGAGCCAGGAACGAAATTTTATTTTGCATTTCACTAGACTGCCATTTGGCATTATGATACAACCAGCCATTCCTGACTTGTCAGCCAACAGCTAGTTGCATTTTGGGGCTTGTAGTTTTGGTCTTAACATTTTTATAATGAAAAAAATGCCAGAGGCTAAAATGCCAGAATTGGCAGAAGGTATTACACATAACATGGAGCCACTTGTTAGCTATGTTTTATAATTTGCAACGTTTCCTAATCCATTTAAAAAACTGTTAGTTTCACACATAAAACCAAAATTAAACTCTTCTAACATATTTTGTGAGGATTAGCTAATTCTTTCACATCATGCATTAAAACAAGCACTGGCAACGCAAATCTTTTTGTCTTTTATGTAGTGGAACCTTTTGTTCCAAGCTTCAAAACACAATACAGGTACAACCAGGACTTCAGCACAGCACCCTCCCTTCATACGAAGGATATGTAGGGGACGTGGCGGAAGTAAAAATTTCATCGCACAATTTTATCACACTTACACTTCAGGTACAACACAGGTAGCTCACTTACCCAGAGAGAGAGCAAGAGAGAGAGAGTCAGGAGTTACAGGACTGTGTATGCTCCCTATAAACAGACATAAACATATAAGACACACAATACTCCGGGAAGAAACAGCAAAGCCACGTACAGACATTTACATACATTCACGTACTGGTATAGCATAATATACCCTCACCTAGCTAGTGTCGTACGCTTCATCAGTGGGTTCCGCACCTTGCACTGGGACGCATCGGAGAGTCCTAGGTGTAGTCTCCTAGTTATGGGATTCCTAGTTTGTATGAAGGTATTTCCCGCATGTTGACACACCTATATTTAAATTGTTGGGGGTGGTGGTTTCTAGTGGTATGTCCCTACCATAAGATTAAAAACAGGACCCTCCTTCCTCTTTCACATCAAAATGTGGCAGCTCTTGAAGATTGCCCCTACTGGATCAGGCGCCTTCCTCCGGACTGTAGGTGTCTCACATCAAATACTGGGAAACAGTCCCTGGTTCAAATGGCTCATTAGTCAAGTGCATTGAATATATCCTTTGTTTTTTCATAACATGTGGCAACAGACCTGGAAACACTTCTTCATAGAACAGAAACACGTTGGGCAGAAACAGTGCATGTTCCTTCTTTCAGAGGACAGGTGTGGCTAGGGCAGCAGCAGCACAAGCTCTTCCATTACAGGTCTAAATGGGGCAGCAGCAGTAAAGCTTTGTTCTGTCATAGAAAATGTACACAATGAGTGCAGCAAAGCAAGCTTCCCTCTCTCACATACAGTAGCAAGTACAATCTACCATTCCACACAAACAGATGCAACAGGGCAGGCTACTACAAGCTTTCATCGCAGAATGTGTACATCTAAGGCATGAGTGACATCTGGGTTAAAGACAGTTCTCAGGAGCGGATGCATCAGCGTTGAGAGGAATGTGCAGGCAGATGACTGAATGAATGAATGAATTCGAGAGTTCTGAAAACATTCTTGGTTAGGTTAGGGTACACCTCCTTGGGGATCAGTCCTAGAGACATTGTAGATGTCTGAGTGAGCTAGCACATTATATATCAAATTTCCTTGAATCAACACCTACTCAGGAACAGTACCTGAGCTCATTTTCCTTTCCCTACCCACCCAATACACAGCAGTTCCTTGTGTGGCAACGAGGAGATAGTCGGCAAGAGCCCCCGGATTTTCTCACGCCAATCCACATTCCACCCACCATTTGGTGTCACCTACATCTAGTGTTGTATAAAGGGTGCATTTGGCCCTAATGCAAGGAACGGAAATAGGCCCAACTGCATCCAGGTTTGGCAGCATGTGATAGCTGTAACTAGAGTGCAGTGGGCCTCTTGCATTCCCCAGCCTTTGTGCCACTGCACTTTCTGCACTATCTGTAGCTACACCCCTGGCTCCTTCTCCCTGCCATACAAGTGCAACGGGAGCTAGAAAATCCTAAGAGACCACAAAAAACAGGGAGGTGAACTCTGTCTTGCATTGATGAAAATTTGGAATTAAAAGTTAATCTGCCTTTTGATTTTTCTGGTTTTACACCAGTTTTCTAAATGGACGAGAGACACTCGCCCTTCGACCTAGTCCTATTTACTCGGGCGTCAAGGAGGAGCTCAGTGGCCCAAAGCCAGAGGGACAATTGGCCAAGTCTCTGCATCTTACTCTAACTACTGGGAACCAGGCCGAGGTTTCAGGGCTGACCTGGCCATTTATGCCATCAGGCATTTCCACGTGTGCTTTAGCCACAGAAGGCATTCCAAGGGCACACTTCTACTTTTGACAGCTCCCAGTGGTTAATTCCAGCAGGCACAATGGCTTCGGGGGGAGGGGGGGGGGGCAAAAGAGACATGAGAGAGGAGAGGAGGAATACTGAATAGATGAACAGAAAGAGAGACAGTGAGATGGGAGGAAGGGAGATGGGCTGGTTTCAGCATTTCTGCCAGTGTTGTTTTTGTTTACCAGTCCGGCCCAAATAGGATCTGGATGGACACCCTTCTATTGTGGCCATTAGGAACAGGATGCTATGGGTAAGAAAAGAGTCCTGAAAAAGGAATGTCTAGAAGCAAGAACCATAGTTCCTACATGTATGTTTGTATTTAGGGTCGAATCTATGCCCCCGAAGGTACCAACACCACCTAATTGTTTCATTGCATGGTACTGTGGTTGCATTTATATGGCACTTGATATCTCTGATAAGGCACAGGGGATTACTGACAGATGTGTAGCACGCTACCCCAAAGGGGGTGTTTGGTTGGTAAAGTCTTGACTTACACTGTGGCCTTTGTGGGTAGTGCTTAAGTGTTGTTCATAATGACCAAAGTGGTATCTTATCCGACATGGGCCTCACTATTTAAGTAGGTGGTGGAGCAAAAAACGAGTGAGGGCTAGAACCCTTGAACCGAAAGATGCGGTCCGGCGGGGAAGCAGAGTAGGTGTTCTGGCGCGTCGTCCCACAGTCTGAAGATTATTTCAAATTGAGACACCGCACCCCCCAGAGACTATGAAGTGCTATTAGGCACATTGCCAAATATACTGTGAGGACTAGGAATCGTATGTATTTTTACGCATGCTTTTTATTAGTAGCAGCGTTTACCTTTTCTTTATCCTTAAAAATGTGTTTTCCTATTAGGGTTCAAACAGGAGTGGCAAACACAGGGCTGATCCCTGTGTGGTCCTGAAGAAAAAGCTAGGGAAAGCTTGAAACATGTCGACCAAACACTGATTCCATTTCCATTATAGACTGGTACACAGTGTTCTACCCCATTTTTAACCATATCAACCTAGGAGCAGGAATAAAATTGTTTAGGCCCACTAGCACGGTATTTTTAAATCACCAGCATCTAACCCCCCCCCTTATAAACATGGCCTATGTGGAAAGAGTTTTGGAGTTGTGCAAGTTGATAAGATAGAAGATGAACCTTCTTGTATTGGGGAGTTCATGCGGAATGGGGAACAGTGAAAAATACTTGTGCATCTTTTCATACCTTTCATCTTTGAGGGGAACAGGTTCCGGTTCTTGCGTGGATAAGGTGTCTATGCATCTAATGCCCAGTCCCTACTTGTATGGGTTATTGATTCTGTTTATTGGTCATTGTAATCCTACCTCATATATTAGGTAAGAAATGGACATTTAGGGGTAGATGTACAAAGCGTTTGAGAATCTCAAATTGGTAGTGAATGGGTTTGCACCTTAAAAAGTGGCCATTTGTGATGTACGAAAGCTATTCTTTATCTTTATTTCTTTATTTCGACATGGCATGTCATAAAAGAACAGCAATAAAAGCAATAAAACAATACATAAAAGGTTAAAAGTTGAAAGTTGAAAGAGCAAATGCTAAAACCAATCCATAGTAATAGCTAGTTCTCATACATGTCATTAGGACCCACATGCCCTGCGGGAGTTAGGGGGCCAACCCCAAGACAGTTCTAAAATTATGCCCTCTTTGTCCCTGCTTAAGAATTGAGCACCAGTGGCCTTCGAGTATTCCACATTGCTGCCAAGAATTTGGAAACAGCGAAGACCACAACAGGTGAGAGATCGAACTTTAAAATTCTAAATGCCTGTGAACAGTGGATTATTCCTAAATTTTTGCATATCGGCATTATCCACCTCCGTCTCGAGTTCAAATAAGCTGGGCAGAAGAAGACAATGTGCACCTCATTTTCCACGTCTGCGGTGCACCCAGGACAGTTCTTGGGAGATGCTGGGCACCACTTGGTCGTAAATGATCTGATGGGAAGAGAACTATGCCGTCATTGAAGAAAAAGCTTCCTTGAGACAGTGGGGTAACATCATCCAGGACACGCTCAAAGTAATACGAGTCCTTTGTCAATAAAAAGTTAGCTGTTAGAGTTCCCAATTGAGAGCTAGACACCAAAAGAGCTCTTTTATCGTCCCGGAACAAGTGAACCAGCTGTTGCCGCGAAATTCATGCGCAGGAATGCTCCGGATTTGACCACATCGAAGCAAAGCCAAGTTTCTCGAGTTCCTCTCTGACATATTTAAACCAAGGAAGTTGACCCACATTAGGCAGCCCCAAGACTTCAGTTAGTTCTTGCCTATATACCTTCAACTCTGGGGAAACCCAGAGTCTCCTCCAGAAGGTTAAGGGTCTGAGGGCCAGATCTTCTTCAATTGGTCTAAGGCCAAGATCGAGTCGTAGCGGCCCTAATGGAGTGCTCGAGGGCAGGGCTACCAACTGTCTTATGAATCTATTCTCAGCTACAGCAATCGCTGGACCACTCTTGTAGCCCCACAACTCAGCCCCGTAGGTCACTGCCCCACGTGCCCGCAGTTTGTAAATTTCAAGTGGTGGGCCAATCGGCTTAAACAATGATTTGCTCAAGAGTTTCAGAATTCCCCCCGCTATCTGGGTCATCTTAAGTTGTGTTTTTAGCTGATGCTGAACCCAGGTAAAAGATTCATTAAGGGTAAGCCCCAGATATTCAAAGGTATGTACTCTTTCTAGCCGGACTCCATCTATGGCAGGATTTGGGCGAGATATCGCGGGGGGGGTTAAAAATCATGAATTTAGTTTTTAAGGTGTTAATTTCCAAACCCCGCTCCCGACAAAACGAGACGAACCCATCCAAAACTCGCTGGAAACCCATTGGTGTCTTAGAAAGTAATAGGGTATCGTCCACGAACATGATCGCGGCGATCCGGGACCCTGCAAGCTTGGGGGCGTCACTATCTGATACTGCCTCCAGGTGTGCAATTACCCCGTTGACATAGAGGCAAAACAGGGTCGGCGCCAAAACGCAACCCTGCCTGGGGAACTGAGTTGACAACAAACCATTGCTGCCACACCTGACCTGTGCATAGTTCTCCACATGAAGACGGATTAGCATGTCCAAGAGAGAGGGTGGAACGCCGAGCTCCCTTAATACAGTCCACAGCTTCTGGCGTGGGACCAGATCAAAAGCCGCACGTAGATATTCAAAGACTGTATAGAGTGACCCACCCCCGATCTTGACAGTTTTCCAGTAGAGCATATATAGGCGGAAAATCTGATCTATTGTAGAGACGTTCTTCCTAAATCCAGCCTGGTATGGGCTCAGAATGGAGTGCTCCTCCGCCCATTCCAAAAGACGATTAAGGATCAACCTTGCAAAAAGTTTTTGGGGCACGTCAATAAGACTAATTGGCCTGTAATTGGCTGGCAACAGAGGCGAACCCTACTTAAAGATAGGGACAATCTCTGCCCCCATCCAGGTACTAGGTACCTCCATGCCTCCCCATATAGCATTAAAAATGACTGTTAGATAGGGGGCCCAGACCGCAGGTTCGTTTTTTAGAAGATCACCCGGCACTTTATCTAAGCCCGGATCCTTTCCTGACGGTAGATTGAGGAAAGCGGTCTCAACCTCCCCCACTGAAAACTCAGGCCCTGTTGTTCCGCTCTGAATAGTAGGGGCTGGTGCCTTCCAGCGGAGGTCACCACGTTAGGTATCCACCTGATATAAGGTGCTAAAGTGCTCTTCCCACACCTCAGCAGCAATGCTGGGTGCCACAGCCTCAACAGGTTCAGCCGACCCAGTATTTACAATTTGCCAAAAATTCCAGCCATATTTTGATGCCAGGGTCGTTACTAAATTGACCCAGTGGTCCGCTTCCCATTCTGTTTTGGCATGATGAATTAGCTGCCTATATACTGCCCTTTTTGCATTGATCAGTACCCTACTGTGATTATGTTTCAGTGCACAGAGGAGCTCTCTTTTTGCCTTTCTGCATTCTGGATTAAACCAGGTAGATTTTTTACCTGTTTTTTTCCCTTTGCCAAAAGGATTTAGGATTCCAGCTAGACTAGTGGTCAATTCCTGATACAGAGCCCCGAGCTTAGCAAATAATAGAGGGGAAGTATTCTCAGAGGTCAAGGCACCAGCAGCTTCCAGTGCCGTGACTACATGGGCATAAATCTCAGCCACTAGCTCTGGACAGTTTACTGCTTTGTCCCATCTAATTCGTCGTCTATTGCTTGAGAGAAGTGCCCGGTTATCTGACCCACACCTACCCCTGGAACCATCTCTAGAAAAACCAGGGAAAAGAAAATCTAGGATCAGGGCATTGTGGTCACTTTCACCCCTAACTTCCACCATAAAGTCCATGACCTTATCCCAAGCACTGGCCAGGTTTGTTGTAAGTACACCTAGTGGGTATGTCTGAGGTTACTCGGCCATTACATGCCCTAATTGAGTGGTTCAAGGTTAGCGAGAGGATTTGAACAGCCAGTGGCGCCCAAGACTTTGGCGGAGGGCCCACCACCGGAGGTATTTTCCAGTGGTCATCCTCTTCCGAAATTACACCGTCCATTAGATCGGGCAATGGCTCAAAATGGGAATTAAGGTCACCACCTATCACAAAGGTGACCCCCTGGGGGATCCTAGTTAGAAACAGGGAAAGCTCATCAATAGTTTTGGACTCTGCCGTGATACTCACTGGTCTGGAGTAGACATTAATCAGAGCAAGTCTGCAGGCATTGGGCCACTCCAATAGGATGCATTGTACATCCTCCGAGGTGGTCTCTAAGATCTTAGCACTGCACCCCAGGTGAGTTTTTACCCAAATTGTAAGCCCCCCGATGGTCTTCCTCTTCCCCCCCAACTTGCAGGCACAGAGAAAGAAGCAAAACCGGTCCGAAATTGATCCTCTCTAGCCCAGGTTTCCTGGAAAAGGCAAACATCATTTGTGTCAATGAAGGAACCCCAATCTGGGCAAACCAGTTTGTTACATAGCCCTGCAACATTCCAGGACAGGATTTTGAGGGGTAATTTATCAGTAGTTGGATTTGGAGGTGACATAGTGTGTTCCTTCACCCCATCTTGCACAAATTCTAAAGTTGGAGTGGCAGCCCCCCTACCAAGGGAGTCGTTGTTGATGAGCCCAAATACAGGCCCCTGCAGATCCACCAAGTCTTTCTTCGGCACTTTACCCTCTTCCAGGAGGGGCTGTCGGTTCATGCTACTCGCAGAGCCATCACTGCCCTCCACTCTGTCTGCAGTATAAAGTCAATCTACTTGGCCCAGATAACAGAACCTATTATCGTGAAGGTAGTTAATTGTCAGAGTGGAAGTATAAGGGTTCCGCCTAAGCCCTCCAATGTGTCTCATGTGACCCACCCTGGCCAGCCATCTTCGCATCCTGTGTCAACTGGTTTACTTGAGGGAGGGTAAAAGAAAGCCAGCGGGTGGGTCTGAATTGTAGTGCCAACTGTGTCGCCCCCCCCAATTGCATATGTGGGAGACTGGCCCCGCATTCCTAAAATTAACCAGGACACAGTCCCCCTTGATGTTTTTGGTAGTTTGACCCACCCGTGGGACCCTTCTAACCATAACTATTTCAGTTGCCTTATGCGGTGGAAGGGGTCTGTGTGTGTTTAACCAGCTGACCACTTTGTTCGGTAGGGAGGAGAATGATTCTGCAATTGGGCCACTAAGCTCGGGTACTCCAGTAAGTACCACTACCAGGGGAGCTGCCTCAGGGGGCAGATTGACTACCTTGCTCCACCTTACACGGCCCCCCTCAGCGGTGGGCCGCTTGACCATCACCCTACCCATACCACTACTTCTAGGGGAATTAGCCCTGGCCACGCCTGCCGGCGCCTGGGCCACACTGGAGGTGGCTGCTGGGGCCATATTAATGGAAGGGGGGATGTCTGTAATTAAAGGTAGCCCCCCACCACTAGTAGTATCGCAACCCTTTTGTATAGTTAGGGCTGAATTGAGGTGGGTCAACATTTCCCCGGTGGACGTTTCTATGGTTTGTAGCCTACATTCAATGCAGGTGAGTCTGTCCACCAAGGGGTTAAGCAAAGATTTCAAGGTGGAGCCAATAGCAGCAATCAGATCCCCCCCTGCCGGCATCTCATCCCCGGATCTAGATATAGTGGGACGAGGTAACATGCAGACCTGGGGTAATAAGTGTGTGGCTTCTTTAGTTACAACGGGTACTTCCCTGTTCGCAACTTGGCCCGTGGGGTAATTAGCTTCAGAGCCCTTATCCAGTTTTGCTTCCCCCCCCCCTTGCCTGAGCGCCGCGCTTTCGCTTCGGGACAGCCCCTTCCCGCATTCCCTGTGACTGACTATTTGCAAGGTCCGACCCTCCCATTACCCACCCAGTAATATCAGTATCAGCAGCCGGTGATAGTACTGACACCTCAGGGACAGCCAAAGGAGATATTCTAGCCACACCCGGGCTCCTCCCGAGGTCTTGCAGAACAGCTGTAATTGTCTGATCAAGTCAAAGAGGCTTTATTAAAGTATTTCTCATAAAAGCACAATACATACAAAAATGTTAAAACAGTATTAAATAGTTGCCTCTTAACAAATAAAAGCAAGTACTATCCATAAAAAGCATAAATATAAATATATATACATAGGATATAAAATACAAACTGCATCAGGTAACTTCGATAAACCCTCCCAATGTAAACAGTTACTTGTCTAACAAGTTAACCCTAATATACCAGGCCCACCCCATAAATTTCGCTACTGCTATGACCAGTGGCAAGCAAGAACTAGTGCAAATAATTCTCAGGGCTACAATGCCACTGTAAGTACCTAAGTTTTTACATGCAGGTTTTAACCAGATTTGCCTAGGAACGGCATAGGCTTGACAGGCGAATAAAAAATGACCAATGGTCTCCCTTGCAATTCCACAAGCGGGGCAGATAGCATTTGATGATCCCCGCCACCTGCCAGTTAAGGACCTCAACGGAAGAGCACCTATCCTCAATTGACATAATAGCTTCCTATCCCATGGCTTTGTTATCTGGTCCCAATAGAGTTCATAATCAGGAGAGATTTTAGATTCCAGATAACATCCTGTCATAGTTCTAGAGTCAGTATTTCTCCAAGCCCGCTCAGCCACATAATCCTAATACAACTCCTTTACAGTAGTTTTACTAGGGAAAAGTGCACCTGGCGGGTTATCCCAGAGGGTTTGAAGACCCAACAAACATAACAAGGATCTAAGGTCTTTTAGCCATTTGATCTTATGGAAAACATCCTCCTTGATTAACACCAAAAAACCCTCAGCGTAATGCTTAAGTTCTGGAGTAATCCAGAGTCGTCTCCAATACAATATCGGGCGAAGCATTACCAAATCAGCCACTCCCTTTCTGCCCAGCTCATATCTAAGGGGGAGGAGGGGAGTACTTTTAGGAAGGCCAGTAATTGTCCTGAAGAACTTATTTTCGGACCTCTGTAATGAATCAAGCTTCCCAAAACCCCACAACTCACCCCCGTAAAGTGCTGAGCCCAAAGCTTTTGCCTCGTAAACCTGTAAGGCTGGCATGATTGGTTTAGTTTTTGATTTTTTATGTTCAGCCCCTAATGCTCCAGCTAATTGTCTATGCCTTAATGTCGCTAGATCAATGTGCTGGGACCATTTAAGATCGTTCGTGATATAAATACCAAGGTAGGTAAAAGCTTTGACTACCTCTAGGGGGCGCTGGTTCATAGTCAACCTGGAACGGAAATTACGGTGCAGGTTAAAAACCATTAACTTGGTTTTGGCCACGTTGACTTCAAGGCACACTGCAGGCCACTCGGAGTCTTTGATAGAATAAGAGTATTGTCGGCGAACATTAATATTGGGACTTTAATGTCCGCCAACGAGGGGGCGTCTAAATTAGCCGAAAGCATTCTTACTACTACACCATTAATGAACAAGGAAAAAAGCAGGGGGGCCATTGCACACCCCTGCCGAACTCCCCGCTCAACCGGGAAATCCGCAGTGACCTCCCCTTGACTGCCCCACTGTATCCTGGCAAAATTCACCTCATGCAGCCTCATAACCATGGTCAGCAAGTCCTCTGGTAGACCCTGCTTCCACAACACTGACCACAGCTTAGACCTGGGAACCAGGTCGAAGGCAGCCCGCAAATCCACAAAAGCGGCATACAGGCTGCCCCCTCCCAGCACCACAGTTCGCCACCGTAGCAGAGTAAAGCGGAACACCTGGTCCACCGTACTAGTAGCCTTCCGGAACCCCGCCCGGTAAGGGGATAATGCATTATTTTCATCCACCCAGTCCATAAGCCTATTCACCACCATCCTCCCCACCACCTTTTGAATGGTAGCTATCAAGCTTATGGGTCTATAATTACCCGGCAAACCCCGATCGCCTTTCTTGTGTACCTAGATAATGATTGCGCCCTTCCAGGATATTGGAACATTTGCACCCTGGGCAACAGCATTAGTCAAAAGTAAGATATATTTGCCCCAGTGTTCCTTGTCATTAATGAAAAGATCCGCCGGGATCCCATCCATACCCGGCGCTCTTCCACTTGATATTGCCCTTAGGGCCAACAACACTTCACCAAGGCTAAAAAAGTTATCTTTAAAATATACAGCCTTGAAACCTTCCATCTCAGAGCCAGGGCTGCTATCGGCATATTGTGGCTTAAAATAATTGACCCAGTCCTCCTCACCAACATTATTATCTGGGCAATTGGGTAAGCCGCCACTCCCCCATTTAACAATGCTCCAGAACAGTCTAGAGTCTTTGATCCTACTTGCCTCTCTTAGTTCATTCCAGTGTCTCTCATCCCATGATTTTTTTGCAGAGGCGATACAATCCCTAAACATCCTTCTTGCACCACGGATAGTCGCTAGATTTCTGCTCTTAATAGCTATTCCCAAAGTTTGCCTGGCTTTTCTACACTGAGCATTATACCACCTCGCAGAACTGGGAAGTACCTTTTTGTTTTTCCTACCCAGTTTCTGGAAATGGCATCTAATAGCACAGAAAAGATTATCATGTATAGCAGAAATTTCATGAGACCCTGGGACGACAATATTTATTTGCTCTAGGGCAATTATCGCCTTGTCTACCTCCATATCTATATTATCCATAGACTGTTGGTTAGCCAAAACATTCGGCCATTTTAGCCGTCGCATGTCGTTGGTGGGTACAGGCAGGGGAACACCAACCCACTCTTTAGCGGACTTCCCTGTTGAGGGCAACCACCATTTGTGTGTAACACACAATGGGTCATGGTCACTTTCAAGCCTATGCTTTACTTCCATATCGTGTACTCCCTTCCATAGTTGAAGACTACACAGAACATAGTCTATCCTACTCCTATTTCTACCGTTATCAAAAGTGCATGCCCCCCCCTTGTCAATCATCGTTCGCCCATTTAGTACCCTAAGGCCCCTTTCCAGTCAAATGGCATTCAAACAAATGATATCCTCAGGCCAACGTTTAATTGGATCTAGATTTAGTTTCGGGACGCCCCATAGCATATCCTCATCCATCCCAACTAGGTCATCACTAATGACCAGGGGTTCAAACGTACGGTTGAAGTCTCCAGCAATAATGGTGTTATTATTCGTGGAGTATATCTCAAGTAGGGAAACCAGAGCCTCAAGAACTACTGATTTCTCCCCATTTGAGCCCCTAGCATACACATTGTATATATCTAGGCTCCCACATAAACCCATACTGAACTTTATAAGTTGAATATCGTTGCTACCAGTATCAACCACTTTGATAGAAAAGGGCAGGCATTGCCGTACCCATATAATCAAGCCACCCTTAGGACGGCCCTTTTGACCTTTAATTGCCAGGATAGAATAGTTCAAGTACCCATGGAGAAAGCAGGGCTCACAGATCCAAGTTTCCTGAAACATACACACATCAAAACAATTTACAAAATCGACCCATTCCTTAGACTCCAACTTTGGGCGGATACCTGCAATGTTCCAGGAAACCAAGCTTCCTACTCCCTCCATATCGTATATTACCGATTCCCTGTGAGTGCCTAGCGGGGGTACATCAAAGTCGATATTATTATCAGTACACTCTACTAGACTAGAATTCCCCTTAGTTTGAGCCCCCCCCCTTGAGATGATGTTCATAATGGGGGCTAACAGTATGCTCCAAAATACTGCCAACTTCATTATAGACAAGTCAGTCGCATTCATTAAGCCCTGAAATAACATTGAATCTATTTGTTATTTCTATTCCTCCTCTATATCTGGAATCACCCCCTTGCCAACGACCAGATGGCATCAAATGAGGTATAGGTCGCAACCCATGTCTTCCTAAAGGGTACGCTTGATTGGAAAAATTCCTCAGTGAGGGGATTCTACGGGAGGATTTTCCCTGAGTGCCTGGTCTATAAAAGAACCCAAGGGGCACAACTTCAATACCCTGCCCCCTCTCTAATGAATACTGTTCTGACTCCCAAAGTATTCTAGCAACTGTGTTCGGATTGTTAAAATTGATGACTATACAGTCACCCTCCCTGGACTTCCTTAAGCCCTCCACCCATCCTACTCTACGAACCATGAGAATATCTCTTCCTAGTTCTTGACCCCCTTCTAGATTCTTTGCGAACCAGTGAGTGACCTTTGTCTTCAGTTGGTAAAACCCCTCAGTTAAACCATCTCGAAGAGGGGGAACATTAGTCATAACCACCACTAGGGGGGTACTTTGGGGGGGTAAGTTCAATGTGAACTGGTTTCCTATAACTGAGTCCAAATTATTAGGAGCCAAATACCCAGGAGCAAGTTCAGTAGGTACTAGCTCCGCTTCCTGACAAGATTGAGATGCCCCCTTCGGAGCATTAGATGTCTCAGAATATAAGTTTTTATCACCTGATTGACTACACTTACATCCCTAGGTACCACTGACTTTTTTCCATTCTGCAAAGAGGATTTACAGATAGAGGGTGCCTGGTCACTTCTGAGTACCCTCTGTTCTGGATTGGCAGGGAACGTTTTGCCCTTGTTTGCTCCAACAGTCAGTGAATGTAACATATGAGAGTTGTCCTTAGCTGCAATTTCCAGTTTGTCCAAGCTTGCAGTGACTATTCTCAGCCTCTCAATAATAGGGAGTAAGAAAGATCGAAGCAGGTGTTCAACCTGCCCCACCAGTGACCCATCCCCATAAACAACTGGGGGAAGTAATGGCGAAGGAATAGGATATAGTGTATTATCAGACTCTACACCGATCCCGGCATTCACTTGCTTATTCCCCTTTTTCGTAGGTTTGGACCTTTTAGCTCTTTTGCTTTGACCGTGACTTTTTTTTTAGGGGCGGTGAGTCGACTACCACACAAACCGGAGAGCCATTGGGGGAAGATATACAGGTGGAAACTTCAACTAAGTCACCACTACGAGGCAGTGTAGGAGAATTATTTTCCTCTAGAATGTTAGAAAGGGAATCTAACTCAATGCTGGACTCGGGCAAACCCAGGTCACTTAGCCGTTGGCTCATGCGATTTTCAAGAGTAGTACAATGCTGAATAGCCCCCAGAGATGAACGTTTCGAGAAAAACTCAGCTGACAGCCTTTTCTCAACTGCACTTATCTGGTTTTCCAATACAACAGAGACCTTAGTAAAATAATTATCCAAAGTACCCAAAATGCTTCCAGTATTGGATTTCTCGCCCTCCTTGCCTCCCTTAATTGACTGAGCCGCCATGAAACCTCAGTCTAAAGTTATCTAGTGCACACAGGGAAAGCCTTAAAGCAAAGACAAGTAAAATACACTCAAAATCACTGTAATAGCAAAACCAAGGGAAATGGCCCAGCCCAGCCACACTCAGCCTCTGACGGCCTCAGACGGTCCCGCTCTTGTCCCCGGCTTCTCCCGGCGCGCTCCCGCACGCGTCACGCGGGACGAGGTTCCGGTCAGCCCTTTAAGCGCCTCCTGGCGCAATGCAATGATGGAGGCGGCGTCCTTGCCGCAGGTGGGGCAGCTGGGAATTGGAGTCCGATGGAAGGGGCTCGGCGGAGCTAAGCCCGGCTGAAAGGGAAGGCGGAGCGATGCCCGGCCCGCAGGTGCTGCAACGATGAAGGGGCTCGGCGGAGCCAAGCCCGGCCAAAGGGTGAGAGCGGAGAAAAGCCCGGCCCTAGAGATAGCAGGTCTGCCCGTCAATAGTTTTTACGGGGGCACTCGGCCCCGGTCAGCCCTTTAAGCGTCTCCTGGCGCGACACAATGGTGGAGGCGGCGTCCTTGCCGCAGGTGGGGCAGCTGGGAATTGGAGTCCGATGGAAGGGGCTCTGCGGAGCCAAGCCCGGCCGAAAGGGAAGGCGGAGCGATGCCCGACCCGCAGGTGCTGCAACTATGAAGGGGCTCGGCGGAGCCAAGCCCGGCCAAAGGGTGAGAGCGGAGCAAATCCCGGCCCTAGAGATAGCAGGTCTGCCCAGTCAATAGTTTTTACGAGGGGCACTCGGCCCCGGTCAGCCCTTTAAGCGCCTCCTGGCGCGACGCAATGGTGGAGGCGGCGTCCTTGCCGCAGGCCCGCAGGTGCTGCAACGATGAAGGGGCTCGGCAGAGCCAAGCCCGGCCAAAGGGTGAGAGCGGAGCAAAGCCCGGCCCATAGAGATAGCAGGTCTGCCCAGTCAATAGTTTTTACTTAATTGTCTGATCTATACTGTCCAGTAAAGCAGCTGAGGATCCCCCCTCCCTTTCTGGCGTTTTAGCACTGGCTAAGAGTCCAAGTGAAGATCTTCTAGCACTATCGATACCTTCAGAGAGACGTTTCTCTACCACAAAAAGTACATTAGACAATATTGAGTTCGCTCTAATCAGAAAGTTGTCCAATGTACCTACTACCGAAGAACTCGAAGCCGTGGCCTTTCTTTTTGTCTCACGGCCCGCCATTGATCGTGTCCGGTCTGAACCTCAGCTCCGAATCCTCAAAAATGTCCCAGGGCAAAGCAGAACCAAGAGGGCTGGCCCGGTCCGGTCCCGTACGGGCTAGAACGGGCCCGCCCTTGGCCCGGGCTTCGCCCGGCGCGCGCCCGCCCGCGTCCCGCGTGCGCGGATATGAGGTAGACTAAATGGCGGTAGTCGGAAGCGGGAAGAGGACCAGCTGCGGCAGATGACAAGCCGCACTGCAGGCTGGTCCTCGCAGGCCCGCGATGAGGCTGTGGGCGGAGAACGCCTAGTTCCAATCCAGTACTCTTTTCCCAGTTAAGCAGCACCCGCACACTCCATCACGAGCGGCTCCCGCGGAGCGGGGGCCGCGAGGAGTAATGTCCTTTGGGAGAAGCAAATCAGGAATCCCCGGCGTCACCAGCTCGCACTCCAAGCACTGCAGAAAGAACTGCAGAAAGCTATTCACAATTGATTTTTTGCGATGCAACCGTTTTGCAAATTGCTATTTTTAGTGCCGCAATTTAGTGATTCGCATTTATAGAATCTATAATTATGACTTGCTAGTCACAAAAAGGCCTGTTTGCACATGCAATTTAACTTTGATTCATTTCAAGTGGTAACTGTGTGCAGAATATAAACTGACCCAGAATTCATCAGGGATATCCATAATGGCTGCATTGTATGTGATTGCGAGGAGGATGTGAATGCTATCTGCGCTGCAGATGAGGCGGCGGAAACAGGAGAGGATTTTGAGGTGAGGCTGACCATTTTCCAACTGAGGATTAGATTTTTGAAACCTGTAATCTAATAAATGATGTAATATTAGAGATTATTGCACTTTTTAAACCACATCTAGGAAGCAGTACTCTGTGCAGGAATACTATCCCGATCCATGTTCAGGCGTTTTGTTCATTACGCCTTTTGGCCTCTCTCAGTTACAAGAGTGCGATTGCTGTTGCTTTCGCATTTTTTCTGCAGATTTCTAGATGCCAGGCTGCCCCATATCACCCACTACCTATACTTATCCAGAAATGCACAGGAAATTCGATCCACTAAATTACCATTTTGCAGGCTTGCTAAATTTCCCCCTGTCATGGGGTGTATAGATGTATTACATATTCCTAATTCTCCTCCATTTCATCAAGGATATTTGCTTAGAACCAGGAAAAACACACATTCTCCCAACATTCCAGTGGTGTGTGTGACAAAAACAATTTAATAACTGATGTGTCACAATACCCAGGAAGCACCCATGACTTCTTCACGTTTAGGCACAGTCGAATACACACGGCTGGAAATAGTGGTGTTGGATGATGGTTATTTGTTAGGTAATGATATTAAATATAATGACACACATGTTTGCGCATATCAAATGCTAATGAAAGAAAGCTCACCGTTTTTTTTGTGTTCTATGTCACCATTCCTATCCTCCATAACCTAAAATGAAAGTTGATATAGCACAGCACATCATCGCATCAAGGATGTGATTGAGAGGACATTTGGCTTCTGAAAACACATTTCCGGTGCCTACATAAAAAGATGTACAAAGCGATACAAAAGGGGATGATGGACGGAGCGTTTGAGCAAATCAAACACTCACCCCCAGTCAACTGATCTGGGTTTAATCCATCACCATTCTTTAGCCCACTCAGCCAACCCAGTTCAGACATGGCCATATGCAAATCAGTCTGACCCTGTGCCTCATGGGAACAGTACATAAAAAGATGATTCTTTACAATATGCTCCAGAAACTGCATGCAAAATAGCAATGTGTGCCATTCTACATAACATTGCAAGCAGGAGAGGCCTACATATCACAGTGTCAGACTCAGATTCGGAGGATGGAGATCCTGAACCACATGTACAGCAGCCAACAGAGGAGAGAAGTGGAGGGGATGTGGTACTGGTGGTGGGACCACAATGCCAATAATTACTTTTCAAGGCAAGTCATATGTGAAAGTACAAATAAAATTAAATTCACAATGCTAAACAAATATAAATGGTAAGTAATGTCCACATTCAATGTCTGTTAAGTCAATGAAAACACAAATATAAAGCACTATGAGTACTTCCCGTACTGTGACATTTGCTGCTTGTTGCATTCCAAATGAGCTGTGCACATGTTGTGCAGCAGGAGTATGACTGCTGCTGCGTCGCAGCGGACGTGCAACTGCAGCAGAGATGCTGCTGACACCAGAGATTTCTTCACTATCTTGAAGTTCAGCAGCTCCCCCACTAGTTATTTGGGCAGGGCATTGTGCCTAGAATGCACAGCTAATCTACCCTAAGCCCTTTATTTAATTTTATTTTTTTATTTAATGCGATTTTATATAGCGCGAACATTACCCGAAGGTGTCAGAGCGCTTTACATAAGAACCAGTTACGATACATAAGGATTTAGGATTACATGCGTTGCATAAAAGATACAAAGAGAAAAAAATTGCAAATGTAAAAGTTATAAAGTCACACAAGGAAGAGATATTCAAGGAAGGGATACAAATGGATATACTCTCAGAGTCACATAGGAATGGTAGAGAGTACAAAGGTCTACTGCATATACTAGTGATTAGAGTTATCTCTATATACATAAGGAAGGGATACACATGGATATACTCTAAGAGTCACATAGGAATGGTAGAGAGTACAAAGGTCTACTGCATATACTAGTGATTAGAGTTATCTCTATATACATATATATACAAATAGTATATTTTCTCAGATCAAGACCCAAAAAAACAGGAGAGCAGAGTTCCATTAAGTGGGGTCGGAGGGGGGACGCAGTCACAACACCAAGGGAGGGTGGGAGGGATACAAGGGTATACGTCCCCACTAAAGTGGCCCATTTGTACTTGAAGATTGACTTTCCGTTTCAATAAGGTTGAAGTGACATGTGCCACTCGCCCAATGGAATAAGGTAACCCATCCATTAGTGCTGCAGTGCTTCTCTCTCTACGCCTTTGATTGGCGTTATCCTGTGCCAGTTGTAGACATAATAGTTCAAGTGCATTAGTGAGCCTGTCCAACCTAGTGTCCATCTTTTCTTGGTTTTCCACTAATTGATAGGCCACAGTATAGAAGCAAAATGAAATGCATTGCTGTGTGTTTTGCAGTTTTTTTCACTATTTTTACCTACTTATGTTCCAGATGCTTAATTTGCAGCACGGAATCCTCAAGCCCACAAATAACTATTTGCAGCACTATTGTCTGCCAATGATGCTTGGTTGCCATGAAATGCCTCACGGCGCCGAGTGAGTGCGAGCACGCACTATGACATGCTGGTGTCGTGGCCTCACAACTGGCTGCAGGATTGGAGTATGAGGCTGTTGGACATCCTCCTCGTGCACTGATTGTGGCTGTGGGGAGTATGAAGCAATGTACAGTGGTCATGTAGTGTGGTTGGCTGAGTGACTATTTCATCAGGATCTTCCACCACCATGTGTGAGTCACCTTGCCCCTCCAAATTTGAGTCATCAGGGTCTTCCTCAGATTGATCTGTTTAAAGAATGAACTTCAAATTAATCGTTTTCTGTGTGAATGAAAAACACTTCTTACTACTTGCTGTCATTTGTTAAAAAAAAATTCTAACACTGACTAGAGTAAGTAAATTCTTGACTATATGTTCCATGATGCACTAAGATGGTTGCGTGAAGGGTCCTTACTAAAATCTCTGTATTATGATAAATAATGAATGGTTGTAGAAGACAGCTTATGGTAACAGATATGTAAATTAAAAAGAAATTATTTACTTTGATATGTTGCAGGTGGAGATGCATCAATCCTTGGTAAACCCACAACTGCCTCAGGCTCCAGGGTAGTCTCCACCATCGACTCCGGTTTAGTGGTCGGGGTCAGTACAGGGGCCACCTCCTGATGCCCGGAGCTCCCTCAGCCGAGTCGCAACCTTCTTCTTTGTGCACGACCTCAGGATATACCACCTCTTCCTGATTACATCAATGAAGCGCTGCATCACTCCAACAGCATTTAATTTTTGCTGCACTTCCTGACATATTTTTTTTATCTGCACCTCTGGGACACTCATGGAAGCTCTTCCAAACAGGAGGCCGTGGTTGTTGCACCACTCTTCTATTAATTCTGAAGTTCTTGTTCAGCATACCAGAGTTTTATTTGTTGGCTCCCTGACACCATCTCTGCTTCTTGGCTTACCATTGCTGGTGTTAGAGAGCTGTGGCTTGCTGCTACAGTTCACAAATTGCACAGGCAGCAGAGTACCACCTCCTCTCTGACTGCTTTACAGGATTGAAATGAGAAGCACTTCCTGGTTTGGAGGTAATTACCCAAAAATAGGAAGTGCATCTCGGTATTTGCATTCTCGCATGGGCGGCTCTAGGCTCATGGCGGCCCTGGGCAGGGAGCATAGGTAGGGGGCCCTGGAAGAGGGGATCCGAGCGGGCGGGGGGGGGGGGGCCCTGTGCAGGTGCACAGCTTGCACATGCCTAAAGCCGCCCCTGAGTCTCGTTAGCAATTTGCGGCAGGGATTACAATTTTGATAATCTCATGCGATTACCAATATAAGGAAGTGAATAGATTGTAAATCACAAAATATGGCCGCAATTTGTACGATTCTATTTTGCGATTACCTAATTGTGATTCACAAATTATCACATTGGGAAATTGCATCTAGCCCTAACTTCTTTTCTAAATCCCAAGTGATGTTATGTTCCTTATGTTAATTGCTTTACTGTCCTATATGTGAAATAAAGACTTGCATTTGAAAAAAATATATAACACCTCAACTGTTCCGAGAATATCAAGGCTCTGTTTTTTAAGAAGACCATTTAAAAAAAACTTTTCATGATATTGCTCTGAGGTGGTTGAAACACTTCACGCTACGCCTGTACAAGTACCAAAGAAATATATAGCTCAATAAAACATACTTTAGCCTAGGGCCAGGCGATTTGTGAGGCAAGGTTAAAGATGCATAAATCCCAATTTTTGTGTTTTGCATATTTTGCATAATGTTTCAATGTAATTTTAACTTGCACCCGAAATAGAGTGGTTCAGGCAGAAAATGTCTTGTTGGAACTGTGAAAATTCACGTGTGCCACTGCTGCATGCAAAGTTTAAACAACATTCACCTCTCGTCTTTAGAGCCACTTGCACACTGCCTCCAACTGTGCTCTTAGTGGTTAAGTTGTGGAACCATTAGAGCTAAATTATTTTCCAAACTTTCCTAAAATGTGTGATCCTCGGAATGCCGATTTATCTTCCAAGGCCTTATTTCTTGATTTTTAATTGAACGTACTTGAAGACAGACAATTTCCTAGTGTATGCACTGTGTAATCAATTGGACATATCCAATCCCATGGACACAGAGGATGGTTAATTTCAAGTTTGCAATTTAAATTGAAAGGTTTCCTAACACTTTGCCTCAGATTCCCACCCTACAGAGTTATTATAGGAATGTCCTATTACTTACCGGTAATCTTCATTACTCCGGGTCCCGTAGTCCTCGACACCTTCATAACAAAGTGGGATAATCCATCTCACTGACAGAAAAAAAGAACAAAGGAATGCTGGACCTACCCTCCCCCTCCCGCTGGGAGTACATAAGCGTACAGGTCCCAGCATTCCCCCTGAAATACCAAGCCATTGATGAAGGCCGGCAGATCAGAGGGAGGGAAGTCATGAAGGTGTCGAGGACTACGGGACCCGGAGTAATGAAGATTACCGGTAAGTAATAGGACATTACCCCCAGGTCCCTACGTCATCGACACCTTCATAACAAAGTGAGAAATACCAAAGCAGACCCCGGCATTCATCCAAAAACACAGCAAGCCACCAGGACACCAAATAAACCCAGAGACTTATTGACAAAAACAGAAGAAATCAGGAGCGAACACAGCCCAACACACCCAAAGCAAAACCGCCCTCATCCCCCAGCAGATTGAGAAGGCGGTAATGCCTGATGAAAGTATTAGAAGAAGCCCAAGTGGCTGCCCTACAGATCTCAGAGAGAGGAACACCCCGGACCTCCGCCCAAGAGGCAGCCCCCTGAACTCCCACAGGAGGAGCCAAGCCCCAAGGGAGCACCCAGTGGGGCATAAAGAACCCCCCCCCCACCCCGAACCACCGGGAGAAGGGAGCCCTGGAGAAGCGGAAGCCCCCCAACGGAGTAACGCAGCCAGGAAGGACAAAAGACCAGGGAGAAAAAAACAGCAAGGGAGAAACCCACAGCCCCAGGCACCGCCAAGCAGCCGCCCCACCAGGAACAAAACAGGCCATCCCGGCCCAACTACCGAGAGTGCACGAGAACAGGCAGCACAGGAGGACACCGCCAAGGCCCAGAAAGGAACCAGCAGGGGCAAGACAGAGAGCGAATCCCCCCCCAACGCAGGGAAGAAAGTGACCCACAGCCAGGGCAACCCACAAACGACCATACCAAAAGGCGAGGGGAAGGAAGACGAGACTGAAGAGGCACGCCAAAGCAAGAGAACAACGAACGGGACCAACCACCGTGCCAACCCCAACACACCAGGGGAAGCCACCAGCAGAGCCACCAAGCCTGAAGAGGGAGGAACCAGACAAGAAAACAGGCACCGACCCAGAGCAACAACCAGGAAGAAAGGGGCCAAGGAACCCAGGCAAGACCCCCACCAACAGCCGACAACCGGGGCAAAAGGGAACCGGAGGCACAGAAAACCCACAGAAGGCCAGGTCAAAGGCAGGAAAGACAAGCAGCCAACCCCAGCAGAGACACCGGACGGCCGCAGCCGAGGCCGCCACACCGGGAGAAGAAATCCGGGGCACAGGAACCAGCCAGCGGCCAGGCCCGAGGCAACCAAAAGCAGGAGACAAAGGGACACGAACCCAGGAACCCACCCAGACCAGGCCAGGGAGAGCAAAAACGGCACCCAAAGCAGACTCCACAAATGGCCAGGGCACAGTCAAGAGAGAAAAGCCAATGGCCGAACACGGAGGCGGGGAAACCAATTCCAGAAACGGGAAGGAGGAACCGTCAGCAACCAAGAGCCGACCCACCGGCCAGGAGGTCCCCAAGGAACCACTCAAGGTGAACCCCAAGAAGGGCAAAACATTAAGGCCAAGAGCCCAACAACGCAGGAGGCCCAGAAAGACCCAAGAAGCCAACCGGACAACCGACAGGTCAGCCAGCCAGGAGGACCCCAAAACGGCACCGGCAGAACCCGAAAGGGGAGGCAGAGGGCCAACCAACCCAACCCAAAAAACCACAGAACAAGAAGGGTCCCAGGGAAAGGCACCAAAGCCCATCAGTGCCAAGCCAACAAGAGAGGAGAAGCAGCAGGAAAACAGAGAGGGAGACCGGCAAGCCACAACCGTCAACCAACACAAAGGGCCCAGCGCACCAGCCAGGCGCAAAGGAGCGGCACAGGAAAGGACACAAGCCCAACCCAATACCCAGACCAACAGGGACAGAACCACCAGATACCAAGAGGCCGCAAAAAGAGGCCCAAAAGCACCAGAGAATGAGCGGCCAGGGAGGACCCAGGCAGGGACCCCACAAAGGGAGTCCAAGAACAGGGACCGCCAGGGAACAAACCCAACAGAGGCAGAGCCGAGACCCCATAGAACCCCGGAAACCCGAGGCAACTCCAAACCACAGGAGAGGAGCCAGGAGAGACCAAAAAGGCACCCAACCTCCAAGGGGCACGGGAACAGACCCAAAATGGGGATGAACAAACCCCGCAGGCACAGCAAGAGCAACGGCCAGAGACACCACAGGCCGAAAGCAGGCCGCACAGGAGGCGAAAACGCACAACCCCAAGGACAGGTCCACAAGGGGAACACGACAGCACCAGGACCCAGGAAGGTCGAAAAAGGGGGAGCGGGAAGGAGTCAAGTGACCCACACAACAGGGGAGTCCGACACCAGTCCACAACCGGCAACCACACCAACAAACCCACCTGCCAAGACCAAGAGAAGGCATGGGGAGGAGGACACCATGAACGGCACCCAAACAGCAGGAAAGAAGGGCACAGGGCAGCCCAAACCCTGAAACAGGGAGGGGCACAGAAGCAGCGCACCCAAGAAAACAAGGAGCCACCCAGGCAGAAGCCAAGGAAGACCCACAACACCCAGCCAACACAGGAGTCAAAGGGAGCGGCATCCTGCAAAAGGAAAAGGACCCCAAAGCGCACCAAGCCACAAAAAGAGCCATAAGAGGGGAAAAGGAAACCACCACTGGAAACCAAACCCCACCAGCCAACCAAGAGCAACACAACACAGCACCAGGCAGGAGGCAAGCCGCAACTATAGCCAGAAAGCCCACCAGGGGCCCCAGCAGGACAGTCCCGGAGCAACAGCCAACCAAGGCCCACCAGGACAGAGGGAGGGCAGACCAGCCCCCTATCCCCGGAAAAAACAACTGAACCTAGGAAACAGGGAGTCCGGAAGCACCAAGGACCCCGAAGCAGGAAGCCCGAAGCGACCCAGTCAAACCCAAACAGGGGCCAAGCTCAAGAGCAGATGCGCCACACCTGGGCACGGGGTGGAACGGGGGGCAGCACGGCCACCACCACGACCCGCAACCAGCACGGACCCCACTCACAGGAAACCCGCCGGGGGGAAAAGCCACCAGCCCGGGCAGGAGGGCATGCAGAAGGAGAGGAGCGAACACAAGGGCACCGGAGGGCCCAGCCGCCACACCCAGGCACTACCAGGCACCAGCAGGGAGGAAAAGGCCACAGGCCAGGAAACCCCACACAGCGAAAACCAGAGCACAGGCCATGCACTGGGGGACAATAGGAAACATGGCACCCTGTGCACGGGCCAAGCCAACACCACCGGAAGGACGCAAGGAGCGCCCAGCACCAGGAGCCACAGGCAGGCACCCAGACAGGAACGCACCAGGCCAGAACCCACAAGAACAGGCAGGAACCAACAGGGCGGACAGGCAGAAGGTGGAAGAATCCGGGAAACTGGCAACCAAGGGGGACACCCCACCAGGCACCAAGGACGTCCAGGGGGAACAGAAGCACGCAGAGCAGCAAGGCAGGAAGCCCCGAGGCCAGAGGATCGAACCAGTCCAAAACCCTGCCAAAGGAAAAGCCCACGAGAGTGGAAAACATGGAGTCAAGGCGGCAGGCCAGCACAGCAGAAGAGCACAGCACATGGAAGAAGAAACCCGCAATGTGCAAACATAGACCGCCCCCCAACCCCTCCGCCCAGACGTCAACCAGCAACAAGCGCCGGGCAAGCCGAAAGCCAGGAGGCCTGAGAATCCAAAACCTGTGGAGGAAGAAGTGCGTAGCACAGGGAAAAAAGGAAGAGACATAGCGCAAAAACCACGCAAAGTCCCAACCCAGCGCAGGGATAGGGAGCGCCACAAGCCAGAGAAAAGCCCCCGAAGACGCCGAGCAGGACTCCCAGACAGGACCCCCTAGGCAGCCCCACTACGCACAGCCAGACCCATCCAGGCAAAGCACAAAACACATGGCCAGAGGAACATGTAAGTGCGAGGCAATTGGGAAAAAGCGTAACCGCTATGCGGTACTCACCACAGGGGCAGGAAGGACTCCAAGCGTCCTGCCCAGGCGTCTTCCAGGACACCAGCGCCGGGCGGGGAAGAGGACTGCAGCCACCGGTCCGACACCGACCCTCCATGAAGCCAGTTCCTGCATCGACACCACGAACAGCAGGGGCGACAGAAAGTAATAAGGCCAGCAGCACCTCTACAGAACTGGGGATGTAGCCCAGTAGCAGATGGCATGCTCCGCATGCATGAGGCCCCGGGTCAATCCTCGGCATCACCAGGCGTCTCCGTTGCTCATCCCGGCGTTTCTCAGAAGGGTAGCCGGCCATCATGCCAACAAGCCAGGTAGGGGGACCAGGAGCATCGCTTAGCTTAGCCCCTGGGCCCCCAAAACAGCCTCAACCGCGCGTCCTCCAACTGGCCAAGCCAAAGGAAGACGCGCGCTGTAACCCAGAAGGAATCCTGGAGGAGCCGGGCGCCCATTAACGCGACTCCCAGCAAGCCCGGCAGGCCAGGAGAAGCGGAACAGGATGACGTATCCACGGAAGAGGTAAGCAGCAAACACGTCCCATTCTGTCTGAGACAGAAAAAAAGAACAGAGGGAATGCTGGGACCTGTACGCTTATGTACTCCCAGCGGGAGGGGAAGAGTAGGTCCAGCATTCCTTTGTTCTTTTTTTCTGTCAGTGAGATGGATTATCTCACTTTGTTATGAAGGTGTCGAGGACGTAGGGACCTGGGGGTAATGGTCAGTTGTTTCTGTCTCATTACAGACAGCTCCAGCTGTCTGTCCAAGCACATTAAGACCAATGACAACATATACGCAGAGAGGCCTTC
This sequence comes from Lissotriton helveticus, assembly GCF_964261635.1. NCBI lineage: Eukaryota > Metazoa > Chordata > Amphibia > Caudata > Salamandridae > Lissotriton > Lissotriton helveticus. The sequence goes on from NC_136057.1 coordinate 1,615,193,834, forward strand.
GCAGATGGCATTTGCTCTTGACTGGATGGCTTCCTTGCATGGTTCCTGCTCCTGATTCAATGGCTTCCCTCCTATTCTTCCGTTTGTCTCACTATTGGAGCATTTGGGTCTCACCTTGCTTTTTTTTGTGAAAGTGTTTTTATTGGTTATTACACCAATATCAGAAAGACAATTAGCATGTGTAATTTTCACGGTTACAATCAGTAATATACATTTGAGACAATGATTCTCATCATCCCCTGCCCCACCCACTTCCGTCACACTGCTATCTTCGTAGTACCCCACCCACCTCGCTTCTTCAACCATCCACGGAATCATTATCTGAGCTTTCATTGTCTGACTCAGGTACAGGGTCGCAAATGTCCCCCCTATAAGTATTCCAGTCAGTCCAGATTTTGGTCCATTTTCGGGGGCATTTCCTATTCATATAAACAGCCCTCTCCGTGGTCATGACGACGTCCACGTCTCTGCACCAGGCCTTCAGTGACGGCAGTTCAGCGGACCCCCATTTCTGCGCCACATTCCTCTTGGCCACCATGAGGCCCATTGTCGCCCATGTTTGCCCGTGCCGTGATAAATCGTTTGGTTCCCAAACATTTAGGAGGCATAGTCTCGGTTCAGGCAACAGTGAAACATGCAGTGTCTGGGACATTGTACGTAGGACCTTGCGCCAATAGTCCGCGAGTGGTGGACACTCTCAGAGTGTGTGGAAAAAGGGGCCCTCGTTCCCACATCCCCTAAGGCAATATGGATGCTGCGCCTTGCCTATTCTGTGAAGTGTAGTTCTAGTGAGATAAGCGCGATGTAAAATTTTGAGCTGAACAAGTCTAAGCCTGGCCGAAATTCCCACCTCTCTAGGCGATGCGAGCGCCATCTGCCACTCTGCCTCGTCCATGGCACCAATATCTGCAGTCCATTTCTCGTGCAAGGTTGCTGTGGGATCTGACATATTATTATTTAATTTGCGGTATGTGAATGAGGTGGCACGCTTAGGCATAAAGTCAGTGAGCAGCCTATCTTCTAGTGGGGAAGCCTCGGGCACGTCCACGGTCTGGGGCAGAGCTGCTAGGAGTGCATGTCTGATTTGTATGTAACGGAATGTCTCAGTAGGCGCAAGCTCGTATTGTTGTCTAAGCTGTTCAAACGGGATGACCGTCCCTTCGTCCCACAGGTCGCCCACCGTGGAAATACCAATACTGTCCCAGTGATCAAATCCCCTGCTGTTCCTAAGTGATCCTAGCTGCTTCGCTTCCGAAAGAGGCGTGAGTTTGGTAATGGTCTCCTTCCACCCCAATTGTGACTGAGCTGTGTACCATAGTGTGACAGTGTGTTTCGTTGGGCCCTCAAGCTTCAGTGCCCGTCTTCTGTTATACAAGGCCGCCAGCATATTGTCTGTTCCCAGCTGCGCCCTATCCGCCTTGTATGCAGAGTCTGTCTGAGGGACGTGTAGCCATTGATTTATAACTTTGAGGTGCGTTGCCCAATAGTAAAAGCGTACGTTAGGGAGTGCTATGCCGCCATCGTACCAACTGCGGTGCAATTTGGCCTGAGCTATGCGTGCCGGTCTGTTGCCCCAGAGGAGTGTGGACACCAGTGCCGCTATCTGCTTAAAATACCGCAAGGGTATCGGATATGGCGTGTTTTCCAGCGCATATAAAAATCGGGGCAGGGCCATCATTTTGAATAAAGCTGCTTTCCCCAACAGCGTTAGGGGCAGCGACTCCCAGTGCGTCACGTCCCTACGTAATCGCTCCAGTGGGGGGGCCAAATTCGCAGAGAAGAAGGTTGCAGGGTCTCTAGTTATGTGTATCCCTAGATACTTGAACGTGTCTTGGGACACCGCCAGTGGGAGTGAGGGGGGAGTCGTGGTATCGGTCCCATAAGCGGGTAAAGAACTGACTTAGTCCAATTTATGGTGTAGCCTGAAATCGTCCCAAAAGCGTCGCAGATCTCAAATAAGACCGGCAGAGCGACTTTCGGGTCTGTAAGGTACACCAAAATATCGTCTGCGTAGAGGGATATACGGTCTTCCCAACCCTCCGCTCATTTAATACCTCGTAAAAGAGGGATTTCACGAATTCGCGCCGCTAGGGGCTCTAACACCAGCGCAAAAAGAAGTGGCGACAGAGGGCAACCCTGTCGAGTCCCTCTTGTCAATGTTATAGTATCTGAAAGTCGTCCGTTCACTGCCACGCGTGCCACCGGATTCGCATATAGGAGCCGGACCCATGCACAGAATTTAGGGCCGAAGCCCAATCACGGAAGGACTGCAAAAAGGTAGGTCCATTCCACCATGTCAAAGGCCATTCTTGCGTCTAGAGAAAGGACCGCTGACGTCTCAGACAGGACATGTCCCCATGCTAGTACACTATGTAGGCGCCTAAGATTGAGTGCAGTGTTTCTGTTTGGCAGAAGCCAGACTGATCCGGGTGAATTAGGTTAGGAAGGTGCGCTTGTAATCTATTTGCAATCAATTTGGCCAAAATCTTGGACTCTGCGTTGAGTAGCGATATTGGGCGGTATGAGAGGCATTCCGACGGGGGCTTCCCTGGTTTCAGAATAGCCACAATTGTGTCCACTCTCTGGTCCAGAGGCAGTATTCCCTGCTCTAGACTGTCGTTGTACCTAGCAAGTAAGCGGGGGCAAAGAGTGTGCCCCATTGATTTATAAAGTTTCAGCGGGATTCCATTGGGACCCAAAGCTTTGCCGGATTGTAAGGATTTAACTGCGGTGCTAACTTCCTCAACAGTGAGATCTGCCTCAAGCTCTTCGGATGCCTCCGGCTCGAGTCCAGGCAGCTCTACGTCGTGTAAAAAGGTTGCAGCATCCACCCCTGTAGCAACAGAGGAAGAATCGTACACCGCACTGAAATGCTCAGCTAGGGTCTTCGCAATGTCCCCTGGATCTGAAGTGAGACGCCCCTCAGCCGTACGTAGTTGTGCTATTGTGCTATAGTTCTGCTCCCCGGAACCCTCCTGTCCAGCCAGGCCAATAACTTCCTTGCCTTATCTCCTACATCATAAATTTTATGTCTGGTTGCTGTAATGGCGGTCACCGTTTCCTGCCTGAGATGTTCCCTGTATTGTTGTTGCTTTAGCAGAAGGGTGTGATCCGTGTCTGGTGTCGGGTTTTCCGTGTGGTCAGTGTCAGCTGCCTGCAGCTCTTGTTCCAGTGTTACGAGGTCTCGATGTTTCGTGCGTTTGTGCCCTGTGATGGAAGCAATAGCTTGACCCCTGAGGACTGTCTTATAGGCCTCCCACAGTACGGCTGGGGAGCTGACCGAGGCCTCGTTTTCGGCAAAGAACTGTTTGGTGGTCCTGCGGAGTTCCCTCCGTATCTGCGGGACGTGCAGATAACCTGGATAGATTGGGTAGAGTTGTTTGTGGGAGGTGTGGTGGGAGGAGAACGTTAAAATTACTGGCGAGTGGTCAGAGATACCCCAGGCCCGAAAGTGATGCTATCAATGCAAGAGAGACTGGACTCTGGGGCTAGGAAATAATCTAGTCTAGATAAACTGTTGTGTACAGCCAAGTGAAAGGTGTATTGTCTATCTGCCGGGTGCTTATGTCTCCACACATCCGCCAGTCCGAGTGCTTCCGTAAAGCTCCGCAGGCGGGAGACTCCAGGTGTCGAGGCCCTCACTGGGTGCCTGTCCATGGTGGCGTCCATCGTGGCGTTAAAATCCCCACCAATGAGGAGGTCCCCACCGGGCAGAGATAAAAAAATTCACTGAGGGCCGGGAGTGCCACCGCTTGCAACGCCGGGGGAACATACACCGACACCACATTAACAAGTCTGCCCTCCCACTGGCCATGTATTGCTGCAAACCTACCCTGATCGTCTGCCTGGTCTGCAAGACTATAAAGGGTGAGTTCTTTCGTAGTAGAATACCTGTCCTTCTAGACCCTGCTGAGAACTCGGAATGCACCACCATTTTGAACCCCCATCTGCCCATTGCTCTACATACCGCACCCATGAGGTGAGTCTCCTTTAGGAGTACCAGTGTAGGGGCCTGGCGTTTCAGGGCTCGTAATACTAACCCTCTTTTAATTTTATCTCCCAGCCCGTGGACATTCCACGTAATCAGTGTGAGTGGGGCCACGGGGATTACTGGGGCCTCTGCCTGGGCGCTAGCATGGATCGTGTCTGTCATCATGACTGAGTGGAGTGGTAAACGGGTAGTGTAACCCTATCATGTCCTGTAAGGAGTTAATATGCAGTAAGTACCATGCTCTGAGGTCTATTCCGATGTGAACCACAACTGAAAAACAAGAAATCTGAACTTCCCCACCCCACAATACCAGCCCCCTCCCTGCCTCCCTGCCCGACGGACTTCGAACTGCCCGCCACCCCAACTTAGCAGAGTGCATCATCCCTAACCACAACAGTGTACTTGCGTGTAGGGGTTACGAAGTCCAGTGAGAGTGTGACCCCTCCTTTTCAGCCGGGCCCGCTTCCGCCCAGTGTCCAGAGCCGGCTTATAGGAAATATCATGTTTCACCAAAGGTGTACTAGTTACAATTCGTCCCTTATCGGTCCGGTTCATCTAGTGCCAAGGTCATCCGCTTCCGTTCTTTGTGAGTTGTCTTCTTCAGGTGGAAAGAGTTCTGGGCTGCCCACCTCTATGGTATCGGTCCGGCGACGCTGGTCTTTATTCCCACAACGGGGTCCGTCCTTTTTTCTCCAACCCTCAAGCCAGTCATAAGCCTCCTCAGGAGTCTCGAAGAACCATGTCTTCCCTTCAGCCCCTACTCTTAGCCTTGCCGAAAACAGCATCGAGTAGGGCACCTCACGTGCTCGTAAAGCCTTTTTGACCTCCAGAAAACTGCGATGCCGTTTTGAAACCGCTGCCATGTAGTCAGGGAAGAAAGATATCGAGGAGTTCTGCAGGCGGATTTATGGGGTGACTCTCGCCGTTTGGAGAATAGAATCTCTATCTCTGAAGTTAAATAGGCGCGCGAGCACCGGCCTGGGGGGCGCCCCCGGCGTGGCCCTTCCACCCGGCACCCTATGCGCCCGCTCCACCGAAAAGAATGTGGAAAGTCCCTTAGGCTGCAGTCTGGTTTTTATCAATTCTTCTACATATAGGTCCATTGCCTGAGTACCTTCACTCTCCGGAATGCCTAAAATGTGGACGTTGTTCCTGCGCGATCGCCCTTCCTGGTCGTCCAGCTTCTCGGCCAGTATTTTGTTTTCTGATTCGAGTCGTGAAACAGTTTTCTTCAATACTGCTGTGTCGCATGCCAGAGACTTTGTGGTGTGCTCAACCTCCGCAACTCTGGTGGAGATTTTCTGGAAGTCCGCACGAAGCAGCGACACATCTGCGGAAATGGAGCCCACTGTGGTCTGCACGTTGGCCAATGCCGCCATTATGTCCTCCAAAGTTATTTTTTTGACGGTGCCCTCTCCTTGCGCTCCACTCGATGAGTTTCTCCCCTCCGGTAGAGGGGGAAAGTCCTTAGTATACGCATATTTGTCCAACTTGGCTTGTGTTGTTAGGTTCCTGGGACCTCTGCCCGACATGATGGCACCCCGGGTTGGCAGCGGGGACCGCCTCGGTACTGTTATAATTGACCAGCAGACACCTAATTTGCTTCGGTCTTCCCCGTGCTGCCCTCCGCTTCACTCCGGGTCCTCAGTGCGGCCGCCAAACAAGGGGGGGGGGAGGCTGAGAAGGTACGATCGTGTTCCACTGTATCCCCAGTATGTTTACCCGTGAGAATCTAGATCTCCCTCACATGAAGGTTAGTATATTCCGACAGAGGCAATGATTTCTACCTCCAGGGCTGCGTGTGGGGTGGGGGGGCACACAGCAGGGGGGGCCTCACTATATATTACTTTGATCCTCCTCAGCCCATCTGCTAGGGCCCGCTCAGTAGTCCAAAGCCCGCATGGCTGGCCCCCTGTGGTTCGCACAGTCAGCTGCAATCCAGACACCCAAGCAGTGTTGCAGTCTCTTTTTGTGCCTCCTCGGGGAAGTAGCCCGGTAAGCGCCGTCAATCTAGGCCCGGGTCTCATACACTACCAGGCCTCTCCGCCCCTCGCATTAGGCTCCTGGGCTGCGCTCTTACTGCAGTGGCTCCACGGAGTTTTAGCGATGTTGGGAGCCCACCAGCTCCTCTCTGGAAATGGGCCCTTTGCTGCCCCGCCGTGTCCTTCGCCGTCGCACTTCTCCCGGAGCCCGCCCAGGCAGGCGAATCACTTGAGGCGCCGGCTTCCACCGCGGAAGTAGGCCGCTGGTCCGTGGTCGCAACTGACCCCGGTTATCTTCGACGGATTTTCACCGGAACCGCGGCAATCAGCGCCGCTCGGTCACGGACGTGTACGGGAGCCCCAGCCTCCCGTTAGTTAGCAGGATAGATGGTCGGATCTATGAGGAAGGGCACCTCGTTTCCGGAGCTTCCTCAGCAAGCAGCCATCTTGCCGGCCGCTAGCCACGCCCCCTCCCTCACCTTGCTTTTTGATTGGTTTAGTGTCACCTTCCACTGCTGATGTTGCGGAACTATGTTCCTTCTTGCATTCTCCCTTTCGCCTCTCTGCCCACCTGTCCAGTCACTCTCTATTTCTGTGGAGGGTCAGCGAGAGGAGACCTGTTGTTATATCGGTCCAAGATGGCGCGCACTTTATGTCCAGATGCAATATTGAGGCCGTCTTAAAAGTATATAAAATAATATTCCGAGATGACCATTATTGGTTGACAATTTTTTACGTTGCAGTCCTACAAGCATTGGCAAAGTCAATCCATGCAGCTTGTTATTTCCTCACATTGTCATCATAAAACAATGCATGCGTAACGTGGCCTCTATTATATGTGTTTATATTACCGTCCTCGTCATCATATTTACCGTTAATATTAATATTACTACGGTAGGCAGTTGGCATGATCATGAGATCTTGCTCTCTTCCTTGTCCTGTTTCTCCATCTCAGCCTTACCCCTGTTCGGCCCACCCTCGCCAGATGTGCCGCATCTGCCTTTTAACCACGCCCACCCGCATCCCCTTAGTGTTAATATCAAAGGACATGGATGTTGGGCGATGCTGAACTCAAGTCCTACCCGCCCCCCCCCCCCCCTTCCACCCGTACATTATATTTTTATATTCAGGGAATGTGGAACTCCGGGGGAGCCCGCTCTGCCTGGGTCCCTATCGGGCTTCCCGAGAGCATAAAACCCGCCAACCCGCTCTCCTTGGGATCGGGAGGGATTAGAAGTGGATTGCGGGGGGTGGGGGCTGGGGCTGGGTCTCTGACAGCTGTGCAGCGGGCCCCCTGCCTCATCCTTGCCATGGGTAAATGCGTGTGTATACCGAGCAATACATCTTCAGGGGCCAGCTGCCCTGTCAGGGCTGGAAGCAACGCCCGGGAGGCGCCAGGGGCAGCGTGGATGAACAGGAGAGGCAATGAAGATATGTAAATACCGCGCACACGTGCAACGCTGCTGCGTCACACCCCATCCCTCACAGATAGATGCAAAACTAGAACCTCAAACAATGTAAGTACCACGTGTAGTTTTATTAATGGGTTGTTATATAGCGCGGACTTTGCCCGAAGGTGTCAGAGCGCTTCACAATAGGAACAGAACTGATACATGAGAACATTACAAGTGAACAAATTACAAAAGCAAACGCTAAGTTACATGAGGCAAAAGTGACAATCGTGAGCAAACAAATACAAGAGGTAGCAAACGGTGCATTACAGGAGGAAAAAGTGACGTGTGCAGGTTACAAAAGCGTTCAAAGTACAAGTAGAGGTAAAGTACTGCAATACATGGCAGACACTCAAACACAAGAACAAACGTTATGTAGGCAATGGTGGCACTTGTGCAAGTATCGAAAGCAAACTAAATGTTAGAGGTAGCAAACAGTGTGTTACAAGAGAAAAGTGACGTGTGCATGTTACAAAAGAGTACCAAACACAGGTAAAAGGGTAATACTGCAATAAATGGCTGACTCTCAAACCACAAGAACACACTGGGAAGGCACTTCCATAGTCATGGAGAATAGAATTTTCTATTATAAAATATCTTCCTTCAGATAATAGAGAGGGCATCAATTACATTTGGAAGTGTCTTTGAAGGAGGAGAACTTTGAGGTCCGTTTTGAAGGCCTGGGAGGAGGAGGTGGTCCAGAGCTGAGGCGGAAGTGAGTTCCAGATTCTCACCGCGTTGCCTGAAAAGGATTGGGCCATCGATCTTTCCTTCTTGAAAGTGGGAGGTTCAAGCAGTACATTTTCCGCATTGCGTGATGGTCTAGAGCCTCCAGAGAGTTTCAGTTTATTCGCCAGGTAGCGAGAAGAGGAGTAGTGCAAGGCTTTGTGGGTGATGCAGGCAGTCTTGTAGATAGATCTTGCCTCGATGGGATGCCAACGGAGGGTGGATAGCATGGGTGTGAAGTGGTCACTTCTTTTGGCCCCATAAATGAAACGAGCTGCTGAATGGAAACAGACTTAAGGGGGGACAGGTGGGATTTGGGGAGGCCAGTAAGAAGAGAATTGCAGTAGTCCAGTCTGGAGTGAACCAGCGATTGGACCAGGGTTTTAAGGTCATGCTCCGGGAAGAAGCGACGAATCCCCCAAAGAAGGCGCAGTTGGTATCTAGCAGACTTTGCAATTGAATTAATGTGGGAGAGTAGATTGAGGTTTGTGTCGAGTACGACACCAAGGGATTTTGTGCTGTCGACAATGATGGGTTTATTGTTCAGTAGATTCATCTGGTCCATCCATGATTGAACCGGGGGAGGAGAAAGTGAGGAGGAGAGGAGGAGGAATTCAGTTTTGGAGGGATTCAGAATCAGTTGATGTGTTGACATCCAGTTTTGAATGGAGTCCAGAGTAGAGCTTAGGACGGAGAGATCGTGAGTGGAGGCAACCTTGAGGTAGATTTGAGTGTCGTCTGCGTAGAGATGATAGTGGAACCTGGATTTACTTAGGAGATGGGAGGAGCTATGCTCATGTAGTTAGGACTGGGACGGGGAGGGCTGATGAGGAGGTAATATTCATTTACTGTTTTGTATAGCGCTTATATGTTAAAAGGTTACTGCCGCTACTTGAAGGAGCTTTGTTACCGTAGCATAGAGTGACAGGGAATTGTGAAGATGGCCACATGAAGGAAGGGGGTGACTCCACGGAGAGACTGGAGTATTGGGTGCTGGACACCGAGACATGAGGAGGGCTGCAGGCAGAGGTGGGACAGAGTAGGAAAACGGAGTGTGCCCACTACATCCAGGCGCGCAACGCCAACAAGTTTACCATAATTCAACCCTTACCAAACACGTCAGGACCTCACACATCACAGCCATCTCTTCCTGCAAAAGACATACTACAACCACTCTTCCAAACCACGGCCACCTTTACGCTTAGCATTGGTGGTGCTCAATGCAGCCATCTTCGTTGGTGGGATCCTTCCCCAAAACCTCCTTCTCCACAAATTCCCGACTACCACACTACAGCAGTGCCCCTCATCTCTCCATAGCCCCTCTCTTGCATGCATTTCATTAGTTTTACAGCGCCTCTCATACCAGTGCAGGGTGTCATAGCACTTTACATCACACACACATTATACAGAGCCAATGAATCATACATGTGTAAATCAGTGTATAGGAAATGTTCCAAAGGAGTATGAGGATTACACGGTGTAGGATTCAATGTCATCCATACTTAAAGGCAGTATATTTTAAGAGTGTTTTGTCTGGCGAAGCACAAACTCAGAATTTAAAACGTACTACAGTGGTTGGATTTAGTAGTAAGAATGTATTTCTACCCAAAGAAACTTGCAGAACATATAACGCTCTAAAAATGCCAAGCAGTTTGCATGCGACACTTTGATAACAGTGCGTAGCTCACTGTGCTATATTAGGGTTGCAACTCATGAATTGCAAGCAATAAAAGGATCTGTGTGACAAAAGCAGTAACCCACTGAGCTATCTATATACAATACAGTTTTGAAATCTGCATGGTACACGTTCTTTGCAGCAGGCTTATTAACCCACTGCACTACTTTATGATGAGTCAAAACCGCCACTAGGCAAAACTCCATCTCCCTACAGCAGGAACATTAATCACCAAAGTTATATTGACATTTTTATTGTTGCCTGAAAATTGCTGGACACACAAGGAACTCTGCAGCAGGTGCTTTTTAAACCTGTGTTATTTCTAAACACATTGCTGCTGCCCCTCCCACCCCCAATCCCCTGGACAGAGCCAGGTGCAGCTACACCGGTCGTACCGGCCTAGAGCCAGCCCTGTTCAAACCATTTGTACAGGCCCACTTATAATTGCCAATGGCAGGTTTGAGAGCTACAGTGCCACACTAGTTTTGCTCTACACATATACCAAATTGCATATAATATAATCAGGGCCAGTGGAATCATACAGGGGTATATTACCAACAACTAGCGATAATTTTTGTCTCTAACTTGTTTAGAGACAAAAATTATCGCCGCACATCGGCGATTTTTATCGCAGATAAACCTTGCTATTAGCAAGGTTTATCGCAAATGCGATAAAAAACGGCCGCAATGCATGAATATCGCTGAAAAGTCAGCGATATTCATGCATTATCGAGCAAATGCTCTTAGCCATGTTATCCACCTCCCATTGGATAACATGGTGAAGAACTGCTCAGGGCAGGTGTTAGCTTTTGGAGATATTCGCGCTTAGAGCGAATATCTCCAAAAGTTGGTAATAGGAGATAGCGATGTTAGCGACTGTTTCCAGTCGCTAACATCTTGGCACGCCCACTTTGCATGTCATTAGTGATAAATATCACTGACATGCAAAGCGGGGCCCAAGATGGTCGCTATCTCCTATTAGCTGTCACTAACTGGTGTTAGCGACAGCTTGGTAATAGGGAGATAATTTTATCTCCGCTTTCTTGGCTTTATTGCCAAAAAAGCGGAGATAAACCCCTTGATAATATACCCCACAGTTCTGCCCCTGTGTTTTCCTTATAATTATAGATTTACCACAATCTCAGCGTAATCAATCATCTGATTCAAAAGTTGCAGATTTCAAGAAAAAAAGTGTGTTTCCTGTTCAAACAGATCAAAAGGTACTAACAAACACCACATGTGGTGCCCCCAGGGGCAGGCATTTTACAAAGGTCAACTGGTCCCCATTTAGCTTTTGACTTGCCATATTCCGGTGCTAAACGAGTTCTTATGATGTGAACTCTTTGCCCAGATGCTATTAATGTATGTGTTAAAATGACAAAAAGGTGAAATAATACTGTGCGCTACTTAATTTTTGTAAACCCTGCCATATATTCGGTACTCCACTGCCACATAATTTTAGTGGCCCACATACAACAAGACAGTTATTATTAAAAATTCTCGAGAATATCGCGCAGAGAACAGAAACCGCACCTATACAAAAACCACTAAATCTATAAATAATGCAAATAGTGTCAGCTTCCCCCTGGTTCATAAAATAGATATCGATTCGAGGACCATCCACGGGCATGTGATGTCTGTGTGATGTGTGTGTGTGTGTGTGTGGCAATCTTCAGGGACAATGAGGAGAACAGGTCATGGGTGGAAGAGGGCTTTGCACATGATTTCTCATTTAAAGTAGGAATATTAACATTAAATTTAGGCTCTCAAACTATGAGAGGGGAAAAAGAGCGGAATGCAGAAGGCAAATTTGCAGAGCAAAATATCAGAGGAAACTTGGCCTTCACCATCAATTTACAATACAGTGTCTTAGTGAGGCAACTAAACTTCACTTTCCATGCCTTTGTAAAAATTGTTGTTCCAACACAAATAGCTCTTTAAAGGAGATATATATGTAAATGTGCGGCTTTTACGCAGTCCTCAATATCAGCATTCAGACTTTGTGTCAACCCTTCCATTTTAGCTGACAAGGTCTCTCCTGACCCTATTTCGCTCCTCCCCCTTCACCCTACCCCCTACCGCTCTGCTCATCTCTTGTTTCCAGCTATTAACCACTGCTCCCACCCGTCCTTGCTCAAAGTTCTCACCCTGTTTATCCACTGGACTTTCTTATATGAACTATCCCTCATCAGTTGAGACCTAGCTATTTGACTGATGCCCGATGGAGCTACCTTGTTTAGCTAAAGGGGAGACGGGCTGTGGATTCCCTCCTCAGTTGGCACCTACCCAGTCGGTCTTTGGGCAGAGTTCCCTTCGTCTCTCCTGCCGTCATTTCCCTCATTCCCCCCTCCCTACTTCTCTCATCTTTCTTTCCTCTTTCAATGTGTTGCTTATTTTTGACGTAAGGTGTAACTGTTATCATTTTCTGTGACATTGTGTAACTGTATGTAAAGCGCTCTGATACCTATGGGTTTAGCCAGCGCTATATAAAACTCATTCAATAAATAAAATAAAATAAAATAAATAAATAAAGGTAATTGAAGTATATATAGTAAGCATATCTGGCCAGGGTCACATAACCAGGGCAAGAGAGAAGCCAGGATCAGAGCTCACGTGTTCTTGATGTACAGTTCGCACCCTGAGCACAAGAGTCATGGTAAGAACCCAGGGTACCCTTACATCTGACATTTGGGACAACTGCACAAAACACTTAAGACCTCATTAAGATCTTAGCGGATGTGTTACTCGTCACAAGCGGGACAGAAATCCCGCCCGCCAAATGACAAGTTCCTTATATCCTACGCAACTTATAATACGGCAAACGGTCTATCCGTCGCGCTTGTGGCGAGTATTCCATCCACCTAGATCGTAATTGGGCCCTTAGACTTCATAAGTGTTAGACATTGAAAACTGTTAAGGATTACACAGACATAAAAGACAGACTGGAATTCACTCCAGACAACAATTGTATACATTTAAGTCGTTTTCTATGTAAGCACAATGACAACTGCATTGCAGCTCTTTCGAGAACACATTATCGGCCACATGCATCAAGTGAATTTGGAGTCGCAAACGGTGCGATTCGGAAAAATCGGCCGTTTGCGATTCCAAAATCACTTTTTGGGATGCATGAAACAATTTTTAAAGAAGCACATTTTTTTGCATTTCCAAGAAATGCGATTGCATTTAAGGAATCGCATTTGTGAGATTCCTTAAAAGCAATGCATGATTTTTTTTTTAAATTGCGAATTAGCAATTAGGGGGTGCAAATTACCACGAGGTTGAACCTTGTGGTAATTTGCGAAAAGTTATGGAAATGCCCAAAAATGCATTTTTTAAACTTTCATGTTACAGACACACATGTCCTTAGGACATGTGTGTGTGAAACATGCACTTTAAAATACATTTCAGGGGTGCAGGGGGGGTCCTTTGGACCCCCCTCTTCACCCTTGCAATGCATCAACAAATTGCAAATTCCAAAAAAAGAAATGCAAAACGGCATTGATTCCTATGGGCCTCTAGGCCCATAGGAATCAATGTAATGCCATTCCTTAATTGCGATTCGCAATTAAGGAAGCGCAAATTCCGAAAATTAAGAAATCCTAAAAAAAATTAGGATTTCTTGATGCATAGGATTTTGCAATTCCTAAATTGCGATTCCTTAATTTTCGCAATTTAGGAAATGCAAAATCCTACAATGATGCATGTGGCCGTATGTTCGCTATACAATCTATAAAGGTACAAAATATTCCAAACCATTTTTAGGTAGTATTTGTAACCTTTTTATGTGTATGGTTTGCATTATTTCTTTATAGTTCTACAGTAGGAGCGGCTTCAGTTTACAGATAAGACCTCTGCACCCATCTGCCTCTGGCTGGTTACATTGAAGCATCCCCCCATTCACATTACACAGGCGTTACAGGCTCGCAACCTGACAGCAGCACACTCTCTTTCATGCTCTGATATTCTCAAGCATCCCATAGCAAGCTATCCCTCAGCTCATGTACAGTTTACAGGCTCAGACCAGAGACAGCAGATCTATCTTTTGGGATTACAGATGTCTTAGAGGCTCTGGTGTCTAACACCAAAGTTATCCTTCGGTTTACATAGATGTTATAGGGTCCGACAGCTGAGCAACCACTCAGGCTAGAGAGGTCTGAGAAGAGCAGGTGTAATAAAAGTAGCAATGTCCCCTAGGCTACCCAAGTCATGCAGACTTAGGGGCAGATTTACAAGCCCCTTGCGGCACGTTTACGCCGCCTTGCGTGACGCAACAGCGTCGTAAACGTGGCGCATCCCTGCGAGGCATTTACAATGTGACGCATCTAGGGAGATGCGTCACGTTATAAAGCCCAGCGCCACAATGGGGGCGTTCCCACGCAGGGTGGGCGTTCCGGCGCCTGTGCGCCTCGCAAAAGTGCCTGGGTGAAATCTACAAGATTTCACGCAGGCACTTCCGCGACGCTGCTACGTCAATTCCTTACGCCTGCTTGAAGCAGGCGTAAGTACTGACGCAGCATGTTATGTATTGGGGGTCCCTGAGCATTGCTGGAGTTGTGTCGCGCTTGCGACGCGACTCCAGCGATGCGCCGCCCTTACGTCACGAGATGCGTCACGCATCTGCCTACCCTTGCGCCACGGCGCGCCGCATTCTAAATGCGGCGCATTTGCCGTGAGGCAAGGGTAGTTTTGCATGACGCATTTGTTCTGGCACATCTCTGCTGATATGCAGAGATGCGCCAGAACTCGTAAATATGCCCCTTTGGCTTCAAACAGAAATCTATCTCTTAGGTTACAAAGGTCTTCGAAGGTCAGACCTTGGGCAGTATACCTAGGTCTTCATGTATAGACATCCTACAGGCGTAAATTTTACGCAGAAGAACCACTCCTTAGGTTACCATAACCGTAAAACCGCAGGCTAAGGATAGCATCACCATGCTTGGGTTATGCATCCTAAAATGTAAAGGGGGAGCCACTTAAATCTAGAGCCAGGCTCGAGCTAGATGGTGGGCTGTGGCTCAGCTCGCGGTCCTTTCGGAACAACAAGCCCAAACGAGCCGAGCTTTCCTTTGGATACTGCCTGCCACCCTCGCTCTTACCTCATGCACAAAGCTAACAAAAAAAGCATTCACATAGGAGGTAAAAAGAAGAGACACCTTTATACCCACTTAGTGGCTGATTTGCACAAAGTGGAACCCGAAAATCTGGGACTAACC
This sequence comes from Lissotriton helveticus, assembly GCF_964261635.1. Taxonomy (NCBI): domain Eukaryota; kingdom Metazoa; phylum Chordata; class Amphibia; order Caudata; family Salamandridae; genus Lissotriton; species Lissotriton helveticus. The sequence goes on from NC_136057.1 coordinate 1,615,208,875, forward strand.
CCAACTTCACAGTTTAACTAAACTGTATGATTTTAGACAAATATTTTGTTTCACCAATCCCCCTTTTTTCATTACCCCTCAATGAAGCTATAATATGACCTATTCATGTCAAGGCTGACTCAAGTTTACGAAATGCGCTTTTGAACATTTCTGAAGCGACTTTATCATACTTTACGTGATTTCTGTTGCATGATTTTCATGACAAATCTTTCCAGGGCTCCGTACAGGCTCTTAGAACCGAGCTAAGGGGTACATGCATCACCATTGTAAATTGCAAATACCTAATTGCGAATTCCTGAGAATCGCAATTAGGTAATCGCAATTTACAATGCATGAAACTCAAAGAGTTTCAGATTGCGCTCTCTAGGGGGTCACAAATCGCTCTACCTCATTAATAATAATGAGGTAGATTGCACTTTGCGACCCCCTAGGAATCGCAAAAATCACAGGGATGATAGCCTGCTGAGGTCAGCAGACCACCATGTCCCTGATTGTTTTTAAATAAAGCAATCTTTTTTCATAAAGCAGCCTGTTTTCCTTAAAAGAACACAAGATGCTTTACAAAAAGTAAAATGAAAAGTTTTCTTGTCATTTTTTAAGAGCAGGCAGTGGTCCGTGGGACCACTGCCTGCTCTTTAAAATGCTTTTAAAACCATTCACAAAGGGGGAGGGATCCCTCGGGGACCCCTTCCCATTTGCGAATTGGTTACCACCTACTTGAAGTAGGTGGTAATATACCAATGTTTTGCGACAGCATTCGCGGTCACAAAACATTCATGCATACGGTTAGGATTCAGTATTTGGAAGGGTCACCCTTAACACGTCCCTTTCAAATACCAAATCGCAAAATCCAATTTGCGATTTGGTAACATGTTACCGAATCGCAATTTGGGTTTGATGTACGTGAAAAGCCTTTTTTGTATTCGCCAACGGGCCAATTCTGTCAATCGGCCCTTTTGCAAATACAAAAATGCTTCATGCTTGTCCCCTATATCTCTGGCTCGACTCTCCCTGTTATTTTCTTTGACTTGCCTACCTCTATTAAAATGTCAAGCATCTGAAAAATGAACAGTTCAATTACTGCATAGACCTGAACACTCAGGCATTTGACAGCAAAACCAACCCCCTCTGACTGGCGGCACATGGCCTACAGGCTCAAGGCTCTGGCAGAAGAGTTATCTCTCTGCTTATACATGTCCTGCAAGATCATGCATCTGAAAGTGAATCTGCTCTTAGTTTACACATCTCTGGAGAGTCAATGCTTCCCTTGGCATACATGCATTTTTAAGGACGGTAACGCTCTTCTCAGCTGATACTATCTTCATTGGCGTAGGCCTCTGGCAGCAAGGCTGTGTCCGAGTTTTCACAGATCTTGCAAGCTCAGAACTTTGATAACCAGTGATTTAAATGGGCAGGTACTGTCCAGTACTAAGTACCTGCACTTCTTTAATTTGAAAGGAAGAGTACCTGCACTTCTCAGCACTGGCGTAATACATTTCATGGAAGAGTACCAGCACTTCTCAGGGGCAAACAGGTACTCTACTCTAAATACTGAGTACCTGCACTTCTGTATTTCCATTGAAAGCACTGATGATGACAGAACTAAGATGGCGTCTACTAATCTAGGAAATGATCTAGCCTACTTGGAAGTAAATGCCTTCAGCAAATGCCAGAAAACTAGGCTTTGGAACACTACTCTGCATGGCCAGTTTTTTAAGCCAACAAATATCTGCCACAGTCAAAATAATTCACTCTCAAAACATAAGTAGTTATAAGGGATACATATAAATGACCTTTAGAAATATGAGCACAAAGCAGTACCCTGTATCTGAATCCTGAGGCTCTTGCATGATGGAGCAACAAAATGGCAGACACGATCCTCTGTCTGAACAAAAATATCACTGGTTGACAAGCCTGTCCTTGATGAGGTTCGCCCACAAATTATAATGTGCACCAGGGTTGTTAAACATCAGCAGGTACATGTACGGTGCACAGTCACACACTAACCTGTTGGCAAAAGTACACATTGGCTCAGCGACTCGGCCTGTGACTTCACGCTTCGGCAATGAGCTGCAAAGTTGGGGCACTGTGACTGAGTGGCTCATTACCAGTAGGACCATGTGAAAGTCTTACCTTGACATTTCTGCCAGTGTCCAGTGCCTCTAAGCCTCCCACTAACTGCCGGTTAGTACCGTGGTAGGGATCAGAACTCATTTTTGGTATTGGAACTTATTTTACTTTATCACACTTTCAGCCAGAGGATGAGAGAGAGAAGGTGGAAAAGCGAGACTAGAGAAGTACAAGACATACAGTAAAACTAAGGGAGACAGTAGGGATGAAAAAGAACATGCACAAGTGACATAAAAAAAGTCAGGTAGGTTGGGGTGGTGAAAGAAAGTGGAATCAAGACTAGGCTTCCTTGGTATTCAGCAACCTAGCACGTTGCAGCGATGGAAGAGAACTCCTAAGAATAACTTTGAGCACCATCAGTTATTTTTAGTAACTTAAGAACCATGTATGCCTACAAGGCAATTATCTTACTGTATTGTATCTGAAATCCCGCTCACTGCCTCAGCCCTACAGCCTAAAGATGCTCCGACAGCTTGACAGCATAGCTGCTACCTTCATTCCCAGGTGAATTTGACAGACACTTCTCAAAAGATCTCAACATAAAGTTGACGTTCTTGTGACCTACATTATTTGAGGAAATGCCGTCGTGTGGGAACATGGCTCTTTATATAGCATGAAAATTATTTAGATGAGTGTCGCATTCCGTGGTTTGTGTATGGTTCAGTACAAGCTAAAAACGTTTTTTTCAGCTTTATAGTGCTCCAGAGGGCTCGGGAGTTGCCAGTCTCCCAAGTGTCAAATAGATCATGCGTACCAAGTAGACATGTACCTGAATGCCTGGGTGCAGAACTAGGGTCATTGACCTTCAAATGTTTTAAACACTACTACAAAACACAAATTACACAATTCTTTCCATAAAAACATTTTTCATTTGGTTTAGTTTCAACTTCATCCATCACTCAAAATTCACTATTCAAACATGTGCTGTTTGCATTTGTTACAGCAAATTATAACAGCTCATAACATGAAATAACATCAAAAATATCCAAGCAATGATTCTTCAAAAGGTTCCATGATGTTAATATGCCACCCTATGCGTTTCGGGACGAGTGATACCTTCTTCAGGGACCTTAACAAAGAAAAAGTAAACCCCATAATCAACATAATTATACCAGCAAAACCTCCAGCATCAGGAGAGAACCACTCAATTATGTCAATGATGTCCATATATCAACAGTGTACCTGTACCCTCTTACTTCACATTAATGTTATTCACATCGCCGGTAGTACATGTTGTGTGACCCAAATTACGATTGTCACAACAACCACAAGAATACAGTGTACGGCCACTATCACCACTGTGATTCCCCACATACACCAGCGTTTGTCATACATGCAACATTACAGTCAAATGTACTCACGAGTAGAAAACAATTCTAGCACTTTTTGAGTAAAGGTACAAATCCACACAGACTATCTGTAAAGAAACTAGCGCGTCACAATGCTGCAATGTAAAACAATCATGCCAATGCTCCTATATGCTCCTACTTCAACATCGTACCTTCATGTAGCTGTAAAGCTACCTCCCGCGCCTTCTATTTGACAAACGCAAGTCCAGTTTGTTTATCCACAGGGTCTTCTAGCCCTGAAATATAAACCCATACTTCAACACACACACTCTAATGGGTACACGTGTTAGCGTACATCACTTATCCAACTACAAAGTACCTGCCTGTTTACTTTATTTTTTTATTTATTTATTTAGATTTGTAATGCGCCTTATCACCCAGGGGTCTCTAAGCGGCATTTCTGAATCTTTCCCAAATGTCGGTCAATGGTGTCTCTGCCCTTACTTCCCTTCTGCGTCAGTGCCTTTCAAAAAATCATGTAGCCACACTGTAACCCAAGTATTAACATCAACGACGGATTATCAGAAAGTCTTCAAAACTACCCACATTTGGGGGCCATCTTAAGATTCCACTTCTACCAAACCATCCAATCTCAAACAGCACAGACTGCATCACTCTTCCCACCACCCGAAGCCATGTTAGTGCCGAAATCTTATTTGCCCTTCACTATTGTTTATAATTTCTTACAGTGCAACCTGTATGGGATTGCCCTCTTAAATTCCACACATTAGAAACCATTCCTTAGCCTGTGCTCCTTCTCTACGTTTATGTACACAATTCATGGTAATTACATCTCAATGTGTGCACCTCTATAGCAGTGGTTTTGAATATCCCACTCAATAAAAACATGTGCATATCGGTAAACTATTATCCTGTGTATGAAGAAACTGAATTATACAAAACATAATTCTCCAAGTGAATGTGCAATATTCATTACATTCTTGTGAGTGAATCTATGTCTTCATGTGATCACATACGTCATGATGGTTTAAGGATTACAACCACTGTGAACTTGCACAACATTATTCCTGTTTGAAACATATCACAATGTGACGTACGTATATCTCCACAACCCCTGTGTTTTCTACTGTTCCTGGTCCACTGAGTGTGAAGAAATGTTTTGATCAAGTGTATGCAACAAAATTGGTAGATCCTCTTAAAGGAAGCAACTCATGTCTAATTTATCATTAAGACCCCCTGGTGACATGGCATTACATTTCTTGATCCAGAAACTTTCTTTCTGTAATAACGTTTTGCTAAAATCTACACCTTTCCTTGGTGTAACTGTTTTCAATATTAAGAACTGTACTTGTGAAACATTGTGTCGAAATTCCAACCAATGTGCCACCTGATTGGATTTTGTGTCTTGTTCTGAATCATGCTTTTATGCTCAGATATCCTGATCTTAATCTTTCTTTCCATCTTGCCAATATAAAGTAGCCCACATAGGCATTTGATGCAGTAAATAAAATTCATTGTATTGCAATTTGACGAATGTTTTAATCCTACTCTCTCACTCTCTATATGGTATGCGAAAAAGAGGGATACTGTGCAAAGAGTCTGGGCATTCCCTTATGAGTGGACAGGGGCTTGCTCTAGCAATCCCAAAGTGTTCTTCTAAGAGGCAGTGTAGTCGAACAGCATTAGGCTTATCAGAGAGGATTGTTAGACATCTAGAAAATACACACACAGTCAATAAATAATGCACACAACACAATAAGGAGATCCACACTAACTTATAAAAACAACACATATCTTTATATACATTCAGGCCCCAGAAGCAATACAATCAGGTAAGTATGTTTTGCAAGAGTAATACTTTAGATTTTCAAAAGTTGGCAGCACAATTTTCAGTAGCTGCAATGTTATCCTATGCAAGGAAAAACAAGTATGGCATACAGGTAGAGTACTGCGACTTACGAGAACAAACTCCTGTGCATAAGGTGAGTATGGGGCAAGGTCCAAGGCAGCACCAGCAGGTCATCCCCAGCAAAACTAGGTTGGCCGGGTGCAATCATGCAATACAGCCTCGGCTGCCCAATGTTAGTCTATGGGGATCAGTGTTCGTGAAAAGAGGCTGCAGGTTAACTGGGAGTCCAGTCGGGCTAAACCAACAGTGAGGCTCAGTCCTCACGATGCTTGGGGACACCTTTGGTTCTCTTTTCACGGGCCGGGAGCAACAGGTGCAGATGTGTCCTTAAGCACTGGGTTTTTGTCACCGGTAGCAGTTGCGATTTGGGGGCCTGAAAAAGAGAGGCTGCAGGCGGCGAGAAGTCGACATTGGGGAAACCAAAGGTGGGCCTCGAGTCTGGACGGTCTAGGGACCACGTTGGCACCATTGTCCCACTTCAACTCGGGCTAGGCAGCTTGGCTCTAGTGGTGCTTTCCAATGTTGGATTTTCGCGGTCTTGGAGCCTCGCAGCTTAGGTTTTGGTACCTGCAGGATGCAGGGATGCAGCTCTGCTGTTCCTCTGGAGTTCCTGGTTCTTGGGTGAAGTGCTAGCAGTTCTCTCAAGCTTTGGAGACACAGCAGCTGAAGGTCAAGCCGTCTTTTGGCACAATTGTTGAAGTTAGCAGGCATGCCGGCAGGGTTGGCAGCAAGTCAGTTGCTGGGGCTACTTTTCTTGTGACTCTTCATGTCATATTCTTCTTTCAGGTCAGCAGGATTTGATTTTGTGGCACCAGGAGCACCCTTAAATAATGAATTTAGGGGAGTTAAGGAGTGTAAAATATTAGCTGATGAGCTCCTTACCCCTGGGGTCACTAGGCCCCTTACATTACCACTTCCTGTGGGGAGTGGGCATAACCCTGTCCCAGAGTTCCTAAGTTTGCCACCACAAAGATGGCAGATTCTGAAAAGTCGTGTTTATTTCAGGTAGCGTACGTTAGGGATGGTACTAGACTCATGGTGAACACGCTGATCTGACTACTAATTTTCCCTCATTGCCCAGGTGCCTGTGAGAGAAGCCAGATTTGCATACAAAAGGAGGTGGTCTCTTTGAAGCACCCTCCATTGGAATGCTAATGCGCAGGTCACCCTGTGGGAGGAGGTATAAAGACCCTCTGCTCGAACAGGCTTTGTTTATGACCTCCTGAGATCAAAGGCCCTCACCCTTGGGGGGTCAGAAACTCATCTCTGGTGGCAGGCTGGCTAAGACCAGTCAGCTAGCATACTAGTAGATGGTAGGTTGGTAATAAAGAGAAAAGACAAATGTTCCACAGCGCACTCAGGAATGAATGGTAAGGTTTGGACTCTTGCTTTGAGAATCCCGCATGTAAAGAAAAGAATAAGAGTGTTAGTTTATATGTATAGTTCCAATCTAATAACACATGCTCTTATTCTAAATGTATGCACAGCTACTGCAGTAACTCCCTGTGTAATTCCCCTCTTCCAATTAAGATACAGTAATGGAGGATGCAGGATCAGATTCCAATCTTTATGATGAAAGAAGGAAAATTGAAGGAGGATAGTAGTCAGAGTAGATACATAACAAAAGTGCGAAGCATCTATGAACTGACCTAACATCAATAAATCAGGAAGTCAGTGGAAGCCCAAAACTGTATATCCAAAAATAAGAAAAGAGGAACAGATTCCCACTTGAAATTGTTTCTTCAGACCCCCCTAAAAAAGAAATCACACACAAATATTTAGGGGTTAAAATATGGATTTGTTTCTTAAATTTCAATAGCAACTAATTATTTGTTTGCATTTTACATTATATACACAGAAAAACTAAACAGTTGCAACAGGAATTAACACAGAAACTGGGCTCTCCAAGTGAAGGGGATTAACTCTCAGTTATGAAACAATATCACTGATTATAGAACAGTGCGTTTTACGGCATTATTAATAGAAGCCGATTTTTTAATTGTCCTTGACTTTGCTTTCTCCAGGTCTCAAAGAATTCCATTCATGGCTGCAAGAATTACAATGAACAGATTTGAGGTCTGTGCAGAAAGGATAGTCGACGCACTGCAACGTAATGGAGACGCCGACACAACGTGATGATCCCGGCAGCAGAAGGTGAGTAAAGGGCAGGGCGGCAGACACGTGTGTGTCTACTAGAATGCGAAGCGCTCTTCAACCCGTGCCAGACACCTTTATGCTTGATTTGCTCTGCCCCGCCTGCACACACAATCGGGCGGGAGCAAGCTTGACGGTGGGCTTAATAATATGAGATGTTTCATACCAAACATCTCTCTGTTTTCAATGAAGCCATCATGTAGCTGGGAACTCGCTTTTACCAGTGTCCAGCACATGTTCTTAAAATGTCTTCCCTGGCCACTTGCACTGGCAGTTAATGGACAGGCCAGCACAGGGGCATATCTGATCATGCAGTTATGCCCACACATGTAGTATAGTGCACCCTACCTTAAGGCTGTAAGGCTTTCTGGAGGGGTGACTTACCTTTACTGCATGCAGTGTCTGCAGGCATGGCACACAGGGATTTGTGCCATGTTGCACCAAGACACGCAGCCTGCAGTAGAAGTCTGTGGGTGATTGCTGAGGGGTCCCTTAGGGTGGCACAATATGTGCTGCAACCCTTAGGGACCCTTCTTAGTACCTCAGGCCCTAGGTACCAGGGGTATTATTTACTACAGACTTACAGAGGGTGTTAACGGCATTGCCAATTCGGGTACAACTGTACAGTTTTGGGAAAGAGATTTGGCATGGGGGACCTGGTTAGCTGGAACCCAGTGCAATTGCATTCAAAATAACATCAAATACCAGGCAAAAAGTGGGGGTGACCATGTCAACAAGCATTAGTAATGCATTGGTTTTGCCTATGTAATGAATAAAGAGATGTTTTCACCAATCATTGTCTGTGAGAAGGAAGGAGCTAACTGACAGATAACATGGGAGTGGCAGCGGCCAGAGCTGCTGACTCGCGAGTTGGGTCTCCCGGTACGAGTCTCAGCACCACCGCGCAACATCCTGTGTTTCTATGCAAATCACTTGTTCTCTCCAGGTGATAAACTGTTATATAAATATGCTACATTAGTATAATGCAAAACTTCATGAAAATATAGTTCCACCAAAGCGGATGTTAATAGTATTTCATCTGTTGGAAACTGATAAGTGAAGCAGATGAGGAATCTGCATTGGCAAATGCAGGAATATATGCTACAGCCAATAGAAATAGAGGAAAGGTAAGTGGCACACACAGGAACCAATGAGAAGCCAGGAAAGAGATGAGGTGGGATGTAAGTCCCTTTTAAGTTTATATTAAAAACAGTAGATTTCTCAAGCACAGCACAAGCGCTGGGCCGGCAAAACCTAAAAAGGGGCACCTTCCTACACTTTGCTTCAACTGCTCTCCAGTTTTACTTCTGCGATTTTGTCCGGAAATTCTAGAAACCTGCAAATCAGCAATCAAACCTTAACTGTCAGCAAACACCCAAGCCAAGGAATGAGCTTGGAACCACTAGAAAAAGGCAAACAAGGAGAAATTAAATAGATTTGTGCAGGGCCCGTGGTATTTTTAAGTCCCTCACTGCTGTAGGAAGTAGGTTGTCCTCTGAAGGAGAATCTCTCCACCCAGTACCACCTGCTTTACGTGGAGATGGGAACGTGTTTTGCAGATATATTTGTCAAGAGTTGTCACAGGAAATGCAAGGTTGCACAGTTTTTCAAACTAGGTGGCATGTTGGGTTATGCTGTTAGCATTTGTGTAGCACACTTCTATAATTTGTGTGACATACCTGTAGGTGGGAGTCTGGGCTACCTATAGATACAAATCTGGCATTTACATTGACAGCAGTCAAATGGTCTGATGCCACATCACTTGCAAACTGAACTCTGGTTTGCTCAATGTATCCTGTATTGGTTAATATGAAAAATAAAACATGTCAAAGATCATGAAATGCATGTATTTCTCTCTCTTCCTCTGACTGAAATTGTGATGGCGTGAGCTCAGTGCTTAATTTGTGCTGGTGGTTGCAGTTGGTGGGCACTGGCACTCATTGGGGGGGGTGGGGTCTTATTCTTAATCATCAACCTTGACCTTCAGTGAGAGAGAGAAAGGAGAAAGAGAAGACAGCAGAAAAATATAGGAAAATAGTGACAAAGGGAGAGAGCAGGAAAGAAAATGAATCCAATCCACAAAAGAGAGATAGAAAGTAAGAAAGTAAAGGGTGCAGCAATAAATAAATAAATAAATAAATAAAATGGAATAAAAACAGAGCCTTGGTATTCAGCAAATCCGCATTCAGCAGCACTGGCGATGGGCTCCTAAGAGTACGGATGTGCGAGTCAACGGACTTTGTCTTTACATTTGTTTCACCTGGCTATATGAACACTCATTTATTTCATGAAGCTTTATTCGGTTCATATTTGAAAATGACCATAAAAGCACACAAGCAAAATGCATAATAGGTACAGATACAGTTTAAAATAGTAAAAAAAAAAAGGAATACATATGATTAAAATATCATACTATTTCTGAACTGAATTGATTTACATATAAAAGTCGCTATATAAAAACATTTGTCCACAGAATTCACATTATAAATCAGCTTCATAGCGTCATCCACATTTCTAACACCATACTTTACAAAAATTGGCTTCAAGTAGGCCACCCTGACATTCGAAAAGAGAGTGCAAATTAGCATAAAGTGCAGGGTGCTTTGCTTCGAACTCCCATCACATGGGCACGGCCCAACGGGATGCTTCTTCGGTTGGGGGAATGCCACCAAAACGTGAGCCGTGCCAAATCTGAGTCTGGTTAAGACAAACCTATGCGCAGGTCTAGTTACCGTGTATAAGTATAACTGGAAACCGTCACTTTCAATATATTTATTATAAAGATGGACTGTAGTGAGGTGACAATTAGCTACTAGAAGTTTCTGGGCTCTATACAACATAAAAGTATTTTCCATATATGATTTAGAGATTTTCCCTGCAGAACATGGGGGCATATTATCAAGGGGGTTTATCTCCGCTTTTTTGGCTTTAAAAGCCAAGAAAGCGGAGATAAAATTATCTCCCTATTACCAAGCTGTCGCTAACACCAGTTAGTGACAGCTAATAGGAGATAGCGACCATCTTGGGCCCCGCTTTGCATGTCAGTGATATTTATCACTAATGACATGCAAAGTGGGCGTGCCAAGATGTTAGCGACTGGAAACAGTCGCTAACATCGCTATCTCCTATTACCAACTTTTGGAGATATTCGCGCTAAGTGCGAATATCTCCAAAAGCTAACACCTGCCCTGAGCAGTTCTTCACCATGTTATCCAATGGGAGGTGGATAACATGGCTAAGAGCATTTGCTCGATAATGCATGAATATCGCTGACTTTTCAGCGATATTCATGCATTGCGGCCGTTTTTTATCGCATTTGCGATAAACCTTGCTAATAGCAAGGTTTATCTGCGATAAAAATCGCCGATGTGCGGCGATAATTTTTGTCTCTAAACAAGTTAGAGACAAAAATTATCGCTAGTTGTTGGTAATATGCCCCATGGTTCTACCAATATGTTAAGGCCAAAGATATCCCGGAAACTATCTACCACATACTTGAGCCAGGGTATCTTAATATAATTATCCAGATCTAGACAGTCCTTGATGACGTTTTGATTAAAAGCGGTCTCCTCCTTCCGCCAAATCGCACGCCAGATCATCAGAGGCCTCAAAAGGATGAGGTCGCCTAAATAGGCAACACCCAATTCCCTATGGGTTAGCTCAATTGGGGCTGAGGTCGGAAGGCAAAGAAGTTTTTTAAGGAAGATATTCTCTTCTCTTTGCACAGGACCTACATTTGTATAGCCCCATAGCCCTGCCCCATATAGCGCAATGGAGACACACCTGGCCTTGTAGATCAACAACATGTCCCTGATCCGCCTGTCGCCGATCTTAGAGGCGAATTTAAATATACCACAGGCACTCTTTGCCATCTTAGTCCTAACATTTAAAAGTTCTTGGGACCAGCTACCAGTACACGTAAAAGTAATACCCAAGTAGCAGAATGTTTCTACTTGCTGCACTTTCACCCCTTCAATAAAAAAGGCATGCTTTTCAATCTTTTTAGCCCCGCAAATCATTGTATGTGTTTTACTCTTGTTAATCAACAGTTTTCTTTCTCTTATAAAATCAGAGAACCTATCCATCAGGCGCTGTAGACCTATAGGGGTCCTTGATAATAGCACGGCCTCATCTGCATAAAGCAGAACTGGCACGCCTGATCCATTAATCTGTGGAGCATCCGCCTTTACTTTTTTCAAAACCGAATCCACAGCGTTAACAAAAAGAGTAAACAACAAAGGGGCAAGAACACAGCCCTGTCTAATTCCCCACTTTACATTAAAATTTGGGGTGCACTCTCCATTTACACCATAGCGCACGCAAACTTGCATCTTTTCATAGAGTCTAGCTAAGAAAAAGATAATGGCCTCCGGTGCACCTAGTTCTAGCAGGACTGGCCATAGAATAGAATGGTCTACTAGATCAAATGCACTACTTAAATCGGCAAAACAAAGGTACAGAGTACCGGGCTTCGCCTTTGTATACTTGCCAATTAAGAGTTCTAAATTCAGGCACTGATCTAGTGTCCCACGGCCCTTTCGGAAACCATACTGGGAGCTGGCAAGGATCCCCTTCTCCTCTGCCCATACTACTAACCTAGACAGCAGCACTCGGCTCATGACTTTCACCGATGAGTCGAGAATACTTATTGGACGATAGTTACTTGCTGCTGACTTGTCCCCCTTCTTATAGATGGGAACAATAACGGAGTCTCCCCATGTAGGCGGGATCACGGTCGTCACAGCTGCGTTAAGAACCAGAGTAAGAATAGGTCCCCACAGCAGCGGGACAGCCCTATACACATCAATGGGGAATCCATCAGGCCCTTGTGCTTTCCCTCCCTTGCTAGCCCGATACTAGTTTTAACTTCTCCCAAGGAAATGTCCAACGGGACTAAAGGCCAACAACTTTGTTCTCCCTCATTGAGGCCACCAGCATGAAATATGGCCGAAAAATGAGATACCCACGCCTCACTACTAACATTAGATGCTAGATGTGGGACTTTATCGTCCTTAAGAAAGGGCGAATTGACCGTGGACCAGAACAAGCAACTATCAGAGGTTTCTGCTGCTCGGGATAAACTATCCAAAGCTTCCAATTGTAGCTCCCTCTTTCTTTTTGAGAGTGTGTTTTTATAGTCGCGTCTCAAAAGTGTAACTTGGTTCTGGTCCCTCGGTCTAAAAGTTAGGGCCTGTTTAAGTTGGGCAAGGTGCGCTGTACAGGCATGGTCAAACCAGCCCTTTTTGTGTACAGCATTACCTGACCTACGTCCTGTAAATACGGAGTCAATGATTTTACTAATAATAACAAAATTGTTCACAATGGCATCAGGTTCACTAGCTACAGCCAGGATACCCTCTATATTTATAAGAGATTTAGATATAATTATAGGCAATACTGTAGAGGATTTTTCCCCTTTCCACCTTAACCTAGTCCCATCAGGCCTATGGGGCTCGACACTAGCTAACGTTTTTAACACATCCTGCCTTCTGCAGTTCCAGGACTCCATTCTCAGTACAATGCAGTTGTGGTCCCTTAAAGTAGGATCCTCAATTACCAAAGTCCTACAATGAGGTACGATACTTGATGAAGCCATAACATGATCTATGTTTGAATTAGTATTCCTTCCGGTGTATGTAGGGATAATTTGACCACTATTATCCGTCGCTGATTCCAATAACTCTAAATCAAATGTTACCATAATATTATTTATGGCCTCCCCGCATGTGTTATATGGAAAGTGGGGTGTATTCTCACCATTATTATTTACCACCCCACATGCCCTGGAGGATGAAAGTGGACAGATAGAAGAATTAAAATCACCCAACCAAATATAGCTAAAAATACATTTTGCTTCGGTTTCAAGCTTCATGAGGGCATTGCCCAATTCCTCAATAACCTTATACCGTGAGTTGTCGAAGATATTGTTATAAAAGTTAATTAAAAGCAGCTCTGAGCCTTCCTTCTGATGTACCCATAAGATTTGGGAGTGGCTTCCTACTGTTATATATTTAACAACAGTCAACAATAGGTCCACAGATATTAATATGAGCAGACCACCCTTTGCCCTGCCACATCGTGATTCAATTGCTTCCAGACTATAACAAACAAACCCTTCAAAACTAGGTTTTTTTGGACACCAGGATTCTTGGAAACATAGAATATCGTATGACCTGATCATGTCCACCCATCCCAGTTTTTCCCCTTTGGATGACCATCCAGCTATATTCCAGCTAATAATAGATGTGCCCTCCATGGTACAGCTTTTACGTTGATCTACAACATTTTCACAATTGACAACCTCTACACGGGGTTCAACCACAACTGGACCGCCGTTAGTCTCCTCGGTACATGTTAAGATCTGGGTATTCACCACACTCTTTGGCACAGGGGCAGGTTCAAGCCTATTTCCATAATGCAGAGTAGGGTTTGCTACCAGGGATTGCTCAGGTTCTATACTAGTTCCATTTAAATTTCCGACCTGGGCATTTAGGGTTACCCTCGGACAGACCCTACTAGCCTGTGAATGTCAATCATTCAGATCCAGTGTACTCAGGGCTTGGTATCTATTCTGAGTCGGGATCTCAAAGATTGGACGCCTGTTGGTATTGGGAAGCCTACTTTGATTATTAAGATGAGGTACCTTACTAAGATGATTATAAAAGTAACCCAATGGGTGCACACGTACACCATTCTCATCCGGTGTTAGAGAGGCTGCTCTAAGTAAGACAGTTGCAACATGTTGAGGATGTTTGAAATTAACAATGACGCAATCACCCCTACAGGTTTTCCTGGCATTTCCGATCCAATCTACCCTTCTGGTTGTAAGTATTTGGTCAGAGTAGTTTGTTGGGAATCCACAATACCTATTCAGCCAGGAGACAGTTTTATTTTTGAGTGAATCATGTGATTCCTGGGGGGATAGCGTCAAATTTGAGTCCAAAGGCGGGACATTGGAAAGTACAACATAAGGTGCACAATCTGGTGGGAGATTATTAAAACGTTTGTTCCGGATTAATGGAGCTGATGTCCCCCCTATACTTGCTGGTGCCTCCGTGGTCGGTTCTATCCGACCATCCAGTGGGCCAGATCCCCCGGGGTTGTTAGTACTAGCTCTTCCCACAGGTAACTTCTGTGCGACATTGCTGTTTAATACATCCCTAACTTTAGGCCTAAGGCTCTCATTGTTGCTGATATGGGCACCCAGAAGACTACCTAGTCTAGATACTTCTGCTGTCAGTAGGTCTATTTTATCCACTAAAGGCTTAACAACAGATTCGATCTTACCTCTATCATATTGACTAATAAATCAAATAGCTCAGAGTTCATATTAACTCCGTCGTTATTAGTCATAGTCTCCTTATGTCGAACAGAATTCTTGGATATGGTTTCAGTTCTCTTCTTGTAAAGTGTTCCCCCACGCTTGGTCTGAACTTTTCTACAAGTCCTTACCGCTCTCTTAGCTGGAGAGCGCCGTGATGGAGTATCAGGAGGGGCCTCCGATGTGTCCTGGACTGGTACATCCTGATTGGGGGCCGATACTACCGGTATTTCCTCTAGTGAAATATCAAATGTACATGGAGGATCCATAGACAGTACAGGGCTAACAACGGGGGGCGTGGGCAATAAGACCGGTGGGCTTTCCCGGCATAATGATTTTCTTCGATCATTATTAATCTTACTCACAACTTTAACTAGATAGTTGTCCATAATTGATTTCTGTTTGGACATTGTTGTACCTGGTTAAAAGTCCCACAATTGTTGTTAATATAACGGACCAACGGTCTCAGATAAATGATAAAAGAATATCGGTATAAAGTCCTTGATAACAATAAAACTATGAAACTATAAAACATGTACGCATAAGAATATATCCGTATTCCTTACTGGGTTGGCAGAGTAGCAATGACCAAGAGGGGTGGCCCAGCCCAGCCTCGTACAGCCCCGGACTGCCACAGACTGCCCGCCCTTTGCCCGGGCTTAGCCCGGCGCCGCCCGCGCGCGTCCCACGTTGCGTGGGTGGCAGGCAGTGATGTAGGGGATAGGGCTGGGCGTAACGAGCCTCAGGTGCTCCCGGTGCTGTGGCCTGCAGAGGGGCTGCTGGTAGTAGTAGTCCTCACTGTGGCAAGGGGGGAGCTGGCAGCAGAATAGCGTCCTCCTTGACGCTCGGGCCCCCGCAAAGAACTTCAGCCGGGTGACTGAACGGCCCCCACCAAACACGCAGCCACACAGACCGCGCTCGTGATCTCAGCGCAGCGGCACCCGCGCCAAGGTATTAAGTAAGCCGTGAGGCTAACAAGCCTCAGGTGCTCCCGGTGCTGTGGCCTGCAGAGGGGCTGCTGGTAGTAGTAGTCCTCACTGCGGCAAGGGGGAAGCTGGCAGCAGAATAGCGTCCTCATTCACGTCCGGGCCCCCGCAAAGAACTTCAGCCAGGTGACTGAACGGTCCCCACCAAACACACAGCCACACAGACCGCGCTCGTGACCTCAGCGCAGCGGCACCCCTTTGAACACTCATTGCCAGCCTGAGCCTACTAGACCAGCGTTGCTAAATCAATAATACAGCTTCCACAGCAAGTCATACTAGTGTTGCCAAAGTAAACACTCAAAGTACAATTGATATCAAAGACTAACTTGTTGAGGTTGTCTAACAATTGGCAATTTTAGAGGCATGTTTAATGCACTCTGTCTCCTTCAGTGACATAAATAGAGATATATTGCTGCTCAGGTCTACTCAGACAGTGCACAGTATTTCTTCTTCTGTGTAACTACTAAAAACTAGATTTCATTGTAGAACGGTGGGATGTTGGTGTCCCAAATTTATCTGCGCTGGGCAATGTAGCAAAGAGAGAGAGTGTCTCTTCGACACATTCTATTGTTACTGCCGCATGACTATGTTTCCCAGGACACCACTCAGACATTGGAGGCATTTGTCCCCATTTTAGTAATTCCTCCATTCAAATGAGATTTCATTTTAGTTACCAAGAATGAATTGATATCTGTTTGGAGGAAACCGCAGAGTTGGGAGGAATGCTGCCAACCTTTGCCTGTTTCCCTGGAAAACACAGTCATGACTTTGTACTAAAAAGCTGAGATTTGAACAATGTTAACTAGCTACGCTCTCTTTAAAGAACGGGACATCAAAATGCTTTAACCATGGGTGGCGATTCACCAAAATGCCAGGGGTAGCTGAAGTGACAACATACATCCTTTGATATCCTTTGATATTAGTGACATCACAGGAAGTAACCATTGACTCTGATTTTTTTCCAGGCAGTCATTTGAACATTTCCTTAACCATGATCATCACAATAATATGCATTGGTGAAGTTCATAATAACTGCATGATTACAATAACAACACAAAGTAGACAACTGTGCATTTTAGATAGCATCTATATAATGCTGCTAACTTGATCTTTGAAAGTTCTGGAACATAATTCTTACCCTCGCATATAGTGATTGAGCAAAGAAAAAATGCGTGCCCCTACTAGGGGTTTCTCCCAGAGAGTATTTTTTACAGAATGTGGTCAAATAGTGAACTCTAAAGCACTATCTTCACATAAAGTTTTAGAAATCCTCTGAAAGGGCACCCATTAAAGTTTCAAATCATTTCATGTTGTGCCAACCCAAAGTAACCTGACGCTTCCCTGAGTTGACCACATTGTTTGGAAAATATGTTATAGATTATGGATGCCACCCTATGTAAAAAAGTAGCTCGACTGTGCCCGGGCTAGCATTTTGTCATGGGTGTCTCCAATATGTCAGTGCCAGAATGTTTCCATTTATGCCATCCATATACCACAAGTGACCCTTCCAACATTACCTCAGTATGTCAGGGCCATCATTTTGTATTGGTCGCCCTCCTCCCATATGTCAGGTTGTCCACCTTTATGCCAAGAATTACCTCCAATGTGTTAGTACCAGTATTTTTTCACAGGTGTCCCACATGCCAAGAATTACCTGTAGTATGTCCTTACCTGTATTTGAACATGAGGGCCCATTATGCCAAGAATAACTTCCAGTGTGCCAGTATTTTGTCATGAGTGTCTGCCATGCTAAGAATTGCCTCAAGTATGCCATCATCAGAATTTTACCACAGGTGTCTCTAGAAGACAAGAATTACATTTAGTGAGCTACGACCAACAACAGACTTGTCAGCATAACACCACATTCTCACCTATATCATCATGATTACTCCCACTCTCTAACACTCCATTGCACTCATTCTTATGCATTGTCACTCACTTAAAGTCACTCGTTTTCACTTATTATGACTCAGTCACACTTACTGACTCCCAGTCTCACAATTTCTCACTCACTGCCTGCCACTGACTAACACACACATGCTTACGTATATCTGCACACTTGCTCACACATGTGCATGCTCACTCTCACAGAAACATACTCTAACCCACAAGCACGCTCATATCATACATTTAAAATCGTTTTTCACTTACATTAGCTACCACCAAAAGTCCCATTCCAGCTAACTGTGCTTCCTTTTTACGGGCTTGGCGACGTCACCACTTGGTCAGAAGTGGGGAGGAGCTGCGAGCCGTATTGTTAGGGGGTTTCTGGCTCGTGCTGGAAAAATTCCTCTGTGCTCGTGCTTTTGCAGTGCTTTATTTTATAATCTGAATGGTGATTGGTCCTCGTGGTGCTGTTTTTTTAGTAGTCTTGATGCGATAGGGCATATGTAATGTTCGTCCGCCATTTTTGGCATTTTCTGTGCGGTTTCGCGCACGGCAGTCCATTAATTTTAATTAGGAGCTGTCAGGGTGCCCTTCTAATGCAATCCAGATGGTGGGAGCGCGTTCACCATTCTGCATTGCATGTATAGGGCGCGCGTTCGTCTGCAGCCTTTTTGTGGCTGAAAAAGAGGCAGTATTTAAATACAGATTACCGAATGAGTTACACAATGATTGTGCTCGCCTGTAACTGCACGGAATCACTTTGTATTAGCATGGGTAGTCTGCGCGCGGTATCCAGAGAGGGGGATGTTTTCATTCAGGAGTGTCACACACTTGACATGAGCATGTTGACAGGAATCACATGCCCTATTGATTGTTGATTGTCTATATTTTTAACCCGTCCTTTCTTTATTTAGTGTGCCTCACGTTACACGGTGGCTTGCTAGCATGATGTTGTCTAAATGCACTCCTATTTCACTGCAATATGTGGGGTGCACAGTTCATTTGAATATGTTGATTCTCGCACCTTTCTTTTAATTGGGCGGAGAATTTATTATTCTCACTTGGGTATTATTAATTGGTTTTTTACATGATTATGAGCCGGATTTGTGATATGTTGCATTTGTTTTCGGTTTGTAGCCATGAGGAAGTCCGTGGAGAATATCACGACGAAACGTGTTGGCTACTTCTGTGAATGGCTATTTCCATGTTTGCATCCGCCAAGACTGAATAAAAAGAGCAGTAAAATACTGCATATTGTGGACGTCTATTGTATTGAACTTTTATGTGATTTATCATTGCTCGGAAAAATGTGTGTTTGCAAGGAAGTGTTCCCGATTAGAAGGACATGGTGTTCGCCTTATTTCCTTTGAAGCGCTGATCTGATATGTATTTCTCTTTAATAGCAACACGTACTTTGGGTACAACACATCAATTGCGCATTGACACAACCATGCCACTACAAAGAGTATCAGATTACATCGCGCAATTTGATTTGATTGCAGCATAATTTACTCAACCCTGCCTGCTAATTGCGTCCTCCTCTGCCGCATAATTTCAGTGGTCCAGGTTAATGTAAATGAATACATTTTCTCCTACAGCGCACTGACAACCTAAGCGCTCCCATTATTGTGGCAGGCAGGGAGATCGCTATGAATGTTTGGTGGCTGTGAACAGTGCTCGGAAGGAACACAGAGAAATCGTGAGCATTGAACACCGTGGGCAGCAGCAGTATGCAGCATGCTCCTAATGCACTGTCACTCATGTCCCATTCATCTCGCTCCAGCGAGATCAGGGTCAATGTCTGTTTCTCTGCCAAGCTTTTCTCTGCAGAGAGGTGTCATCAGTAGTTGGTTTAAAGCCAGAATCCATGCTCACTCGATAGTTGGCATTGTTTGCAGTGAAAGCCATTCCCCTAGTTGGAGTTACTAGGGCTCAGTCTGCATTCCTGTTCAATTCTTGGAATCTGCCTAGAGGAATCTATCTCTGTGGTGGGATCAACAGTAGGCACCAGTCTGTGCCCATTCAGTACCTGCCATCTGGTTGATGTGATCTATCACCTCTGATTAGATTAGCACTCAAACTGTGTGGCCATTCAATCTTTGGCCTCTTTGTGAGGAGCTTTACCTCTCGTGGTTGGTTTAAACCTAATTCTCTGCACCCATATTAAACCTATCCTCTCTCTGCAGAGTTTGAAGCACATTTATGAAAAATAGTTGCTGGTGTGTGTTTGCAAGGAAGTGTTCCCGATTAGAAGGACATGGTGTTCGCCTTATTTCCTTTGAAGCGCTGATCTGATATGTATTTCTCTTTAATAGCAACACGTACTTTGGGTACAACACAACAATTGCGCAGTCCACCACACACATACATAACACCACACACATAAGACCACACACACACCATACACACACATACACCACACACACATACCACACACACACACACACACACCACACACACACCATATACACACCACACACACATACACGACACACACATACCACACACACACCACACACACACCACTCTCTCACCACCACACACTCATCACCACTCACCACAACACACTCACTACCACAGACTCACCCCCACAGACTCACCCCCACAGACTCACCACCACAGACTCACCCCCACAGACTCACCACTACAAACACAACCACACACACAACAACACAACACCAGCCGTCAGTGCACGCTTTCACCAGGGCCAAACACCACAAGCCATCAATGCACTTTTTCACCAAGCACAAACACCATCAGGCGTACAACACCAGGCAGCCGTCAGTGCATGCTTTTGAAGGATGAAGACACAGAGCAGCTCTGCAAATTCCATCAACACAATTTAGAGAATCACATGTATCAGATCTGGAGTGTGCCGCGTGCGTGCTGCTGCTGTGAAGGGAACTAGGCTTCAGTAGCAGGCAGCGGCTGCTTGCAGACTCAAGAAGGATGAAGACACAGAGCAGCCCTGCATATTCCATCAACACAATTTAGAGAATCACATGCATCAGATCTGGAGTGTGTCGCGTGCGTGCTGCTGCTGTGAAGGGAACAAGGCTTCAGTGCCAGGCAGCGGCTGCTTGCAGACCCAAAAAGGATGAAGACACAGAGCAGCCCTGCAGATTAGATCAGCACAGATCAGGCTTCAGTGCCAGGCAGCAGCTGCTTGCAGACCCAAGAAGGATGAAGACACAGAGCAGCCCTGCATATTAGATCAGCACAGATCGGCAGTGCCGCGTGTGCGTGTCTGCCGTGCTGCTGTGAAGGGAACTAGGCTTCAGTGGCAGGCAGCGGCTGCTTGGAGACCCAAGAAGGATGATGAGAAAGAGCAGTCCTGCAGATTAGATCAGCACAGGCAGCAATTTAGAGAATGACATGCATCAGATGTGGAGTGTGCCGCGTGCGTGCTGCTGCTGTGAAGGGAACCAGGCTTCAGTGCCAGGCAGCGGCTGCCTGCAGACCCAAGAAGGATGAAGACACAGAGCAGCCCTGCAGATTCCATCAACACAATTTAGAGAATCACATGTATCAGATCTGGAGTGTGCCGCGTGCGTGCTGCTGCTGTGAAGGGAACAAGGCTTCAGTGCCAGGCAGCGGGTGCTTGCTGACCCAAGAAGGATGAAGACACAGAGCAGCCCTGCAGATTCCATCAACACAATTTACAGAATCACATGCATCAGATCTGGAGTGTGTCGCGTGCGTGCTGCTGCTGTGAAGGGAACAAGGCTTCAGTGCCACATCAGCACAGATCGGCAGTGCCGCGTGTGCGTGTCTGCCGTGCTGCTGTGAAGGGAACTAGGCTTCAGTGGCAGGCAGCGGCTGCGTGCAGACCCAAGAAGGATGAAGACACAGAACAGGCCTACAGATTCCATCAACACAATTTAGAGAATCACATGCATCAGATCTGGAGTGTGCCGCGTGCGTGCTGCTGCTGTGAAGGGAACCAGGCTTCAGTGCCAGGCAGCGGCTGCCTGCAGACCCAAGAAGGATGAAGACACAGAGCAGCCCTGCAGATTCCATCAACACAATTTAGAGAATCACATGTATTAGATCTGGAGTGTGCCGCGTGCGTGCTGCTGCTGTGAAGGGAACGAGGCTTCAGTGCCAGGCAGCGGCTGCTTGCAGACCCAAGAAGGATGAAGACACAGAGCAGCCCTGCAGATTCCATCAACACAATTTAGAGAATCACATGTATCAGATCTGGAGTGTGCCGCGTGCATGCTGCTGCTGTGAAGGGAACGAGGCTTCAGTGCCAGGCAGCGGCTGCTTGCAGACCCAAGAAGAATGAAGACACAGAGCAGCCCTGCAGATTCCATCAACACAATTTAGAGAATCACATGCATTTGCATGGCGAAAAGACATTGCCATTTACAATGCCATTAGCTCAAACTCAAATAAATCCGAGCCCGATTGCATTTCTAATGCTTGTTTATTCTATTAACAGTGGATAATACAGTAGCGTACATTCCCAAAGGGCCTGGGGTCCATCACCACAGGAAAACAGGCAGAGCCTACTGGCGGCATCCCTGGTAGCTTCTTCTCAATGATGCCCAGTCCTACTAGAGCCTGCAGGAGCAGTATGCTCCTGTTGATCCTGTCAGGTGGAGTTTTGGATGTGAGAGGTCTTGAAGGGTGTGTTGTTTGGCAACACTCTAAGTAAACCTTAGCTGATGGGGCAAATTGAAACAGTTGTACTTGCAACTGCTACATGTATTAAGCTAAAGCAGCATGGAAATGCCAAAGCTGTTTTTATTTTCAGACACAAATGCCCTGCTGTTCCAAGTGCTGCCCTCTGCAGCTCATGTTTCAAAAGACAATGGTCCCAAACATTAGCAACAAAATAACAATCAGAATAAATATAGAGCAAAATTGAAATCTATATTTTAAACTGTCCAGCCGGACACACTTTAATAGTATAAATATTTGTTTTCAACAAAAGGAGGAGTTAACAATAACCAAGCGGGACACAGCCTGTGTCCTACTATCACATATAACATACAAATGAGGCAAACAAAAGAAACAGGGCAGTCTGTAAGTGCTTTTAAAGTTAAACAGACAATGAAAAACTACACTTTGCATGATCTATTCAATGTAATGTCAAAAGATCATCAAGTGTAAAGTGTCGACGACCTTTCGATCCCTGGTGGTGTGGGATCATCATCAGGACATGTAATTTTATGCCTTAGGTAATTATTGAAGGTCCAACAATTTAAACCAACATACAAATACATCACATATTTACAATTAAAATAAACATCAAGGGAATAAAAAGGGGGGGGAAAAACAAAATAACATATATTAGACACAATGGTTATACCTTTATAGATTTTTCTGTTAGCTCTAAAACAAGATTAGAGCATGTTCAAACAACCTAAATGATTCCAAAGAAGTTCTCATATCAAAATTACTCATGCAAGCCAAGAAAGAGGAGAATAATTCAGCGTGAATAAGAAAAGGAAGAAAAATGACACCTTATTTACCGATATTTTCAAGAATAGAACACCCGTGAGAAAATGTTGGACTACACTTGCCCTTAAACCACTTTGCAAGGAACGTACCTTAGTGCCCAGAATTTTAAACAAGGATGTCTATTTGATTAAAATAACCATGTATGGACCTATTAAGGGAGAGAGTGGAATTAATTCCTGTCTCGATACAACTAACATTGGGTATAGGTCGCTGATGAGTAAAGCTTACCAATAAGAATGTAGCTTTACAAAAAGAAGTAAGGTCCTACCAGCCAGTTGAGGCAATTTCGGTAATAGAGGACCTAGTGATAAGAAATGGGCATTAATCTCTGGTTAAAAAGAGCTTGAATTACGAAAATAATTTTCAGAGCCAGGCTTACCGTTATATATGATAAAATAACAGTCTGTTCCTGAAAAATCAATTAAAATATTATAAGAAATTAGTCAAGGGTGGGGGGCCGAGATAACTTAGAAAAATAGAAACCAAACGCACTCTTACCGGGATGACGCTTGAGTGCTGGAAATAGAGATTATAACCTAAAGGATTGGAAACATATACTTAAAATTACCCCAAGTAGACAAACCACCAATTAAAGATGCCACAGGATATTAGCCTGGACCCAAGCCTTACCAGAAGAAAAGACCAGGGTCGGCCGTATTGGGGATCTATTGCATCGGTCGAGTCATCCTGCGAATGGGAGACACTTCATTGAGAATTGTAGGAAGTAATCATGCCGCCGCATTCAAAAACCTGCCAAAGGCCACATTTAAACAATGCCACGGGCAAGAACCAGTTAGTAATCTTACCGGAGAGAAGAGACAGAGTCCGCCGCAATGGGGGTCTGTTATCTCGGTCGAGTAATTACTCGTGCCGTTGAAACGCTCTCCCTGAGGACCGGTAAATACGGCTGCAGGAAATGGAAAGCCGGGATGTAATCACGTGATAACTGTACCGAAGTGTGGCAGCCATCTTATAATGGGTAGGTAGAAGTGGATAAAGCTAAGGAATTGCGATGAGATAACGATTAAGGAGCAAGCTAGTGGCCCAATCGTGTCAGAACCAAACGCTATTAAGCGTTTAGTAAATAACTAGATTTGTGTATTTAGTGTAATAATTCAAAAAGAATCAAAAAGAATAAAAAAAATCAAAAAAATCTAAAAAAAATCAGAACGAGAGTGATGGAATGCCTACAGAATTAAGTTACATAGAGAAGCAATTAACAAGCAGAGGAAACAGTTCTATAGCAAGGAATAGCATGAAATAAGGACAAAATCCATAGTTGTGCATAGATATAGTTAGATCACAGAGTTGAAATTACTCATTAAACGGTATACAACGTTTACAACGCAACTTTTACAACGCACTACCATTACAACGAAACTTTTACAACGCAAAGTCCATTACAACACATACATTTACAACGCATGTTTTTACAACGCAGATACCTTTACAACGCATACCATTACAACGTAAGTATTGGTAAGTATATAATTATATTTAAAATGTTATAGGTTTGGGTTTTTGGGTAAAGGGATAATTTTAGGGTTCAGGGCTAGGTTTGGGTTTTTGGGTAAAGGGGTATTTTTAGGGTTCAGGGCTAGGTTTGGGTTTTTGGGTAAAGGGGTATTTTTAGGGTTCAGGGCTAGGTTTGGGTTTTTGGGTAAAGGGGTATTTTTAGGGTTCAGGGCTAGGTTTGGGTTTTTGGGTACAGGGGTACAGGGTAAAAATAAAGTAAAATTAAATTTAAATTAAATTAATTAAATTAAATTAAATTAAATTTAATTAATTTACATTAAAAACATTATTATATACTTACCAATACTTACGTTGTAATGGTATGCGTTGTAAAGGTATCTGCGTTGTAAAAACATGCGTTGTAAATGTATGCGTTGTAATGGATTTTGCGTTGTAAAAGTTTCGTTGTAAAAGTAGGCGTTGTAAAAGTATGCGTTGTAACGTCATACATCCTCATTAAACCATACAGGAATTATTTGGATTCTACCCCAACACAATACATAGAGCTAGGTGTAAAATAGATCCATATACTTTTGTTCAAAAAACAGAACACGACGAGGATATATGAGTTGGAACAACCTACGAAGGAGGTAGATTGTCTTTTTAAATGAAGGATGTCCAATCCTCAAGTCGGTTCAATCCAGTGTGGATACTTTTGGTTCTCAAGATCCATTTCAGTTCCTCTTTATTCATCAGGATACTCAGGTCGCCACCTCTTGGGGGACTTTTGATCACATCAATAATTGTCCATTTTAACTCATCTTCACTGTGATTTTTTTCAACAAAATGGTCCACAAGTGGAGCGTTAGGAGTCCTGCACCGAATTCTGCTCTTGTGTTGTCCAATTCGGAGTCTTGCTTTTTGAGTGGTTTGACCAATATATATTAACTCACAGGGGCAAAGAATAGCATAAATTACATTAGAACTATTGCAATTTGTAAGATGTTGCCTGTGGAAAATAATCTGTTCAAACACAAAATCTTTACCTTCAATTGTACTTGCACACACACTGCATGAACCACATTTCACATGCCCAACAACTCGTGGCAATCCCCATAGGTCTTCAAGTGTACTTCCGATATTACTTGTCGGTAATGCTGCTCTTACCAGGTGCTCCTTAATATTCTTAGACTTTTTGAACGCAAACAAAGGCTTTTCCAGATTCAAAACGCCTGCGTTAATTACATGCCAATGTTTAGTCATACTTTTCTTGAGGGCATTAGAGATGGGTGAGAACGTGGTGACACACACAATACGATTTTGAGTCTTTTTTTCTTTTGTTTCAAGTAAAGTCTACCTCGGACAATACCACACCCTTTTTAAAGAGCGCCGAATCAGTCTTTTGGGGTAGCCTCTCGCTATTAGTTTATTAGTCAGAATATTGGCTTGCTTGAAATAATGTTCTTTATAGAAGCAATTCCGTCAAAGACGGAGGAACTGTGAAAATGGAAGCGAGTCCCGTAAGGCTCGAGGGTGATGGCTCTGATAACTTAAAAGAGTGTTTCGTTCCGTGGGTTCACGGTAGAGACTCGTGACTAGTCTACCATCACTGTGCATAATATTTAAATCAAGGAATGGAATTTCTTGTTTATTGGTGGTCATAGTAAATTGGAGGCCATTAGAGTTATTATTGAGCCAATGCTGGAATTGGAAAAGGAGATCCATAGATTCACGCCATATCAGAAAAATATCATCTATATATCTCCTCCACAGGGAAATACCACTGTGGAAGGGATTTACAGATGAAAGGATACGGTTGCATTCCAGATGGTCCATATACAGAATTGCCAAATTTGGGGCAAAAATTGCTCCCATGGAAGTCCCTCTTATCTGTCCATAGAATTGGTCATCAAAAACAAAAAAAATGTTGGTGAGCTCAAGCTCAGGGGTGGCAAGGACAGTGCCAGGGGTTGTAGAGGGCAAACCATGGGTGCAACAGTGACCCTGGCGACCTCTAAATGATGTCCATGGCTTTAACTGTCCACGGCCCAGCTTCCGCTTCTATTACTCCTTGACTTTGTTTCTCTTTGACTATCTATCTATCTATCTATCTATCTATCTATCTATCTATCTATCTATCTATCTATCTATCTATCTATCTATCTATCCCTCTATCTATCTATCTATCTATCTCTCTATCTATCTATCTATCTATCTATCCATTTATCTATCTATCTATTTCTATCTCTCTGTCTGTCTGTCTGCCCATCTATCTATCTATCTATCTATCTATCTATCTATCTATCTATCTATCTATCTATCTATCTATCTATCTATCTATCTATCTATCTATCTGTCTATCTATCTATCTATCTATCTATCTATCTATCTATTTCTATCTCTCTGTCTGTCTGTCTGCCCATCTATCTATGAATCTATGCATGCCATAGCAGTACAATTAAATGTGTCCCGATAGCACATTATGCAGCTGTACTAATTAAAACACATTCACTCTTTTACCATAGTGTTATGGTAACATTTCTTCCAATTGTGCAGACTCAAGAGTCTTTCAAATATTTAGGTGTGCTAGCCATCCAATTGTGCAGGCCCCTAACCTATCAATCATACAGAGACCCCTGCCTTCCAATCATGCATGCTCCGTAGCCTTCTGATGGTACAGTTTTCATACCAGTTCAATTTCACCGGCACGAGAGCCTTCAAATCCCAGAGTTCCAGACCCCTAAAACCGTTCAGGCTCTGATAGGAGACTAGTCTTACAGTCATGAGTACCATATGTGGCTCAATATTCTGACGCATGATGGCACCTTTCATCTGTGAGTATGTGCACTTAAGGATTCTTTAGATATGCTTGGTCTTGCAGACCTTTTGAAGTCACCCACCTCTCTGGATGCTTTTAAGTCAGCAGCAAAATCACAAGTCAAAGCCATTTCTCGCATAAATGATGTGATGACGTATCGCTTGACTGTGGTCCAAATTATTGTTCAATAGTTGGCTCACTTTTATCAACCAACAAGGGCTTGCACGACTGGCACTTGTCAATCTTTGTGAGGTTTCAAGAGATCGAGAGGGGCTAAGACATGAACCCTGTGCTCAAAATGTTTGCTTCCATTGGCCGAGGCATTTTAAAATTTGTAAAGATCTGCACAGGTTGCCAGCCTTGATTGCTCTTCCACTTCTTTCGTCCTTCATTGGGTGTATTAATTCAGCAGAAGTTGGTATCCCTGTTTTTAATAAATAAATACATACATTATTTTTAAAGAGTAAAAAAAAAATGCATGTCTAGAACTGATGTTACCAATCCCCGTGCTTGCCCTTCTGTTATCCTTTTAATTATTCACAGCATTTCAGTCTGGCCTGGTATTTTTGGTGTATGGACATACAGAATCTCTTTGCCCCCATGACTAGGCTGGCTAGTCCTTTTAATAGTTATCATGTGTTTGTCTATTTCTCACGTGCCCTCACCCATCACACAGCCAAGTGCTGCCTCCCATAACACAATAACCACACTTCAGCGATTATCATGCAAGCCATGAAAACCCTTCCCATATCAATTCGAAACAAAAACACCACCTTCTCAACCACACACCCTAGGGGCTGCAGCATGCTATCTGCTTAAGTGAGCGCTTCAGCGTACCACATAGGGGGTTGCAAGCACCATAGAAATGTTAAAATAAAACAGTGACCAGTTTAATGTCTTGAGGACAAAAATGTTATAGTAAGCGTCCTTCCATAATTATAGTTGGAGGGACCACACAACATTTGATCAATGTTTGTGGGATGCAGATCATTGAATGAGATTATTGGCCAAATGGAATTTAATTAATGCTAAATACAATTTTTGGCATACTAGTCCTTATCCTCTTACTTTTTCTGAGAGGCAGTTTTAGTACTATTGACCGCATATTTGTATTATTACGCAGAGGTCAGATCTGTTTCTAGAGTTATATTTAGTATTTTTCATGATCATATGGCACCTGCTGCAAAGATCTTTGTGTGCCCAGCAATTGTGAGCGGATTATAACAGCTGTAAGATAATTCTGGAGGTTAATGCCGTTCTGGGAAAGTTCTGTGTTTTGTCCAGTTACAGTTGTAATTCATAAACTAGATAAGTGTTAATGTGCCTGCTGCAAAGCAAACTGTGTAACATGCAGATCACGGATATGTCATTTTTTGCAGATAGGTAAGTGGACTGCTGTTTGACACTGATATCATTTTGTTACTTCCAGTTCATGTTGCAATACTTCTAGTATAGCACAGTGATCTATTTACCGGGGTATACATCCTTTACAACGCAACTTTTACCACGCAGTGCCTTTACGACTCAACTTTTACAACGCAAACCATTACAACGCATTGCGCTGGGGGGCGCTCTAGGATAGGGAATAGATTTAATTTACTATCCAACACCTTCCCTACTATCCACGGGGACTGGAGTTGGAATAGTAAATTAAACTATTCACTATCCAGCGCCCAAAAGCACTATGCGTTGTAAAGGTATTAGTTGTAAATACCGCGTTGTAAAGGCATGCGATGTAAAAGCATGCGTTGTAATGTCATACATCCATTTACCGGCATCAATGACCTGCATGCAAACTATATGTCATCGGATTAGATCCTCATTGTTTTAATATGTATTTATTCTAAAGGGCTTCCCTGGGAACTAATAAAGTCTTGTTAGTACAGAAAACCCCAATCACTATATTTCGTTTTATACCATGACTTTGTGTTAATCCTGACTGTTCACTCTTAACATATAACACTTACAAGTGTATACAATAGGTGATTCCTACACCTTATAACCCTCAATGTGCTAAGTAACATTTCCTGTACATTGATTTACACAGTTATATGATTTACTGTCTCTCTGTGTGTGATGTAAAGTGCTTTGACACCCTTCTTTTCAATCAGTAATGCTAGAAAAGAACAAAATAAAAATAAATTAGAGGGGGAAATTTAAATCATTATTAGTGTACTTACACACAGATAAATCTTGCATTCTTACAGAGCATGCACTTTTCTTGCACAGAGGTAGTTGAACAAAGTAAAATACCTAAGTCATAATTTCACTGAAGTACTTGTGAAGTGATAAGCTATGTGCCTTTAAGTCATTCCATTGCATTGGCATCCAGATGGCTCCTAGCCAGGATGATA
The DNA here is from genome assembly GCF_964261635.1 of Lissotriton helveticus. Classification (NCBI taxonomy): domain Eukaryota; kingdom Metazoa; phylum Chordata; class Amphibia; order Caudata; family Salamandridae; genus Lissotriton; species Lissotriton helveticus. The sequence goes on from NC_136057.1 coordinate 1,615,238,668, forward strand.
CTTAAAAAAAGAAGGGCTGAGTTCCCTTTAAATCAAGCCGTTGTTTGTGCCCGGCTTGAAGTGAAAATAAGAATGGCCTTGCTGCCTGCAGGTTGACCTGTGGGCGCTAATGAATTGTGTTTTGCTGTGGGAAAATGACACCAGGACAAATTCAGCATATTTCCCTGGGTAGATGGATTCCAGATCTGTCCCAGAAATAGCTACAATGCCTCTAGGCCAGTCCTATCCTGCAGATGACTCTATGAATCTAAAGTTCCTCCGCACAACATGCAGAAAGCTCATCACATCATCCAAAGCAAAGCACTATACTATCTTATTTTCTTTTTTTCTTTTATTTAACGGAGTTTTATATAGCGCGAACTTGACCCGAAGGTATCGGATATCAGAGCACTTTACAGAAGCACCAGTTGCATTACATGAGGACACATTCATTTTTGTTAGGCACGGGGAGATCAGGGGCTAGATGTAGGTAAATAGGTTTTACAGATTCTAAAATACCGAATTTTACCAATTCGGTATTTTAGAATCGGTAAATCCTATGTAGGTAATTAATCTGTAAAAAATACCGAATTGTTAAGGCCCATAGGAATGAATGTCAATTACCGAATCGGTAATTACCGATTCGGTAAAATTGGGAAAAATTCAAGGGTGGCTGGGTGTCACTTTGACACCCTGTTGCACCCCTGATAAGTGCTGGTGTGCACATGTGGCATACATACATGCCCTAAGGGCATGTATGTCTGTCACATGGCACAGGTGTAAATTCACATTTATGCATTTATATAGGAACTCCTTATTTACCACCAACTAATAGTTGGTGGTAAATAACGAATTCTTAAAGCCCAGAAGCACTGTTTACAGTGCTTCCTACATCTCATTTACCGATTCGGTAAATATCTAATCGGTAAATGATGATTCGGTAAATACCGAATCGGTAAATACCGATTTGTTATTTACCGAATCGGTAAAATAGCCTCCTACATAGGAAAAAGCTTTTACCGGTCGGTAACGGGCGATTTCGCCCGTTACCGACCGGTAAAAGCCTACCTACATCTGGCCCTAAGTGATTTGCCTAGAATCACAGGATGTTCAGCGTTGTTAGCGAGACTCAAATCCAGTTCCTCAGATTTGAGGTCGACCGCCCTAGCCGTTAGGCCAACTCCTATCTCCATCAGTGAAACCCCCAACAGAAGCAGATCACTTTTCAAGACAGTGGTGAAATGCATCAACCCAATGCCAGACCCACCTATTCCTCAGACCAGAGAAACGAGTGATGCAATTAACCTTTTATCCAGTGAGAAAGTGCAGATGGTCCGATAAAACACCAACAACACTAAGCCTGCTTCATCTCTTTCACCCGTACCATCCCGCAGAATATTGCAATGGGCAGCCTTCAAATTCCTATGTCTCACAGAGCTCACCAACATACTCAACTCTTTAAAATGCGCTTCTTATATATATGTCTTACCCTGTTCCTTTATCAAAGCACTCTCTCTAGGGTTGGTCTCTCAGCCCCTACTCATTATCATTAAAGCTTCCCTCATTCAAGACATCTACTCAGAAGCTCTCAAGACAGTCCAGACCCTGGCACTCCTAAAGAAACCTACACTAGACCTTGATAACTTCTCCAACTACCAGCCCAGCTCTCATCTACCATTCATCAGTGATATATTTATCTTATTTTATTTATTTATTTTATAAGTTTTATATAGCGCTAGCTAGACCTGGGGGTATTAGAGTGCTTTACATACATAGGTACATAACATAGCATGACAGAGGGATGCAGACAGATAAAAGCCAAACATTATAAGTAGTCATACATTGCATAGTAAGACATAATGGTGCATGAGGATATAAGCAAAACTCTATAATTTGGCATGCAGTAAAGGCTAGAGGGGGAGCTCACAAGGTTGAAAACAGTCCAATCTCCACTTATCCATGATGGACAAATAATCAGGGAGTCAACTAGGTTATTGGAGTCTTGGTTCATTGACAAGGACGGTAAGGTATTTCTTGAGGAGAATGAGTTTCAGGTCCCTTTTGAAGCAGGGGTTGCATCTGAGGTCAATCGGAAGTCAGTTCCATATCCTGGGTACGTTACCTGAAAAGGATCGGGACTGAGTGGTTGTCTTTTTGAATTTCGGAGGGATGAGAAGAAGTGAGTTGGAACTTCTAAGGGATCTTGATCTTCCAGCTTTGATCAGTTTGCTGTTAAGGTAGTTGGGGGAATATGAGTGGAGGGTTTTGTGTGAGATGCAGGCCAATTTGTAGGTACATTTGGCTTCAATGGGTAGCCAGTTGAGGGAGTGGAGGAATGGTGTGATGTGATCAAACCTTTTAACCCCCGTTCGTAGTCGAGCAGCCATGTTAAGGACTGACCTTAGAGGGGCTAGGTGAGCTTTTGGCGGCCCTGTAAGGATGGCGTTCCTGTAGTCCAGTTCGGATAGGACTAGGGATTGAACAACAATCTTGAATCGTCTTGGGGAATGAAAGGTTTAATTTTCTTCAGGTGTTTTAAAGAGTACAGTGCACTTTTTGTAGAGTTTTTGATGTGGTCCTTCATCGATAAGTTCTTGTCCAAGGTAATGCCTAGTGACTTAACCGAGTCGGTTATAGCGAGGGAGCAGTTTGGGGCATCCAGTTCCTTGAGCCAGTAATGGATAGGAAGGTGGTTACTTTTTGTAGCGAACAGTATTAATTCCGTTTTGTCTGGGATCAACTTTAAGTGGTTTGCGTTAAACCAGGATTGGATCTTGGTTAGTGTGACATTGAGGTGTTGAATGTCGCTGGGTGATTTGATTTTGTAGTAGTTGAGTGCCATCTGCATATAGGTAATATCTAACTCCTGCTTCTTTCAGAATGATTATAAGGGGTTCCATGAAGAGACTGAAGAGGGCAGGGGAGAGGACCGAGCCTTGAGGGTCCCCGAGTGTGACTCGAGTTGGCTTAGAGAGACAGGAGTTGATTTTAATTTGTTGAGAACGGTCCTGGAGGTAGAAAGCGAACCATTTTAGTACCATGCCATCAATGCCAGAACGGCCCTTCAGAGTCTCAAGTAAAGCTAGGTGATTAATTGTGTCAAAAGCCGCAGATAGGTCAATAAGGATGAGAAGACAGGCTTCACCCTCGTCTAAGGCTCTGTGTATATCGTCCGAAATATTAAGCATGGCTGTTTCAGTGCTACACCCTTTCCTGAATCCCGATTCAAAGGTGTTTAGGAGGTCGAAGTCATCAATATGTTTGTTAAGTTGTTGGAGAACGCAGGTCTCCAAGGTTTTGGCCAGGAACGGGAGGTTGGAGATAGGTCTGAGATTGTTGAGATCATTAGGGTTGGCTCCTGGATTTTTTGAGTATGGGTGTGGCTTGTCCTTATTGAAGGGCGTCTGGTACACAACCTGATGTGAGAGAGGAGTTTATGACCTTAGTTCAGAAAGGGGTAATTATGTGATATAGCTGTTTTCCTGAAATGTAGGGCTTTGCATTTGTGAAAACGTGAACTTTGGCTAACTTGGAGAATTCACGTCTCAGACTTAATTTTGCTTGTGACATTTGATCATACCACTTGAATAGACTTCCATAGAGTAAATAGACTTCCCTAGAGTAAACATTTGAGAGTGCACCACAGGTAAGGACAGCAACCTTCACAAGCTTGTCTGAATTAAAGTATATTAATTCAAGGTTGAACCTGGCTGTTTCAGGGAAGGTCACATTATTGTTCTCCATACAGGTGGTGGTTGTGAGAAACTCTATGTTGTAGATTTATGCGTATTATGTTGAATGTACTGATTTTCAAATGTTTCTCTTTGCTTTGGTTTGATTGGTTTAGACTACGTGAACCATGCACAATCATAGTAAATGTATGACATCCTTTGTTCAGAAACCTATAAAAGAGTGTGTTTTCTTAATGTGACAGGAGGCCCTTTCCCACTTACCTTAGAAGGTGAATCCATACCGGATTGCTCTCCAATTTTATTTTACTTTTCTATTGATTATTTGAACTTTATTGAGTTCTTAATTGGTTCTGTACTTTAACTGACCTTTGCACTCTGATGTATTGACTAATTGATTTTGTCCATTCTAAATTGATTCCTGTATGACTAAAAGTGTTTTAAAAAACATTTAGGTTGAGACTTTCTCTGTCTGTCATTCTTCTAGGACAAAATGGGTTCTACATATTGTCGCGCCTGTGCCCGCCCAAATCATACACAGCACACAGAGCTCGGCTGAGGGTAACTTTCTTTATTCCCTGCCAGGAAGCAACTGGCTTACAGACTACTCGCTCCTCCTTTTCCTGTGTGTCCATTTCCTGTTCCTCATTGCCTGACCTGTCTCTCTGGGAGGTCAGGCATAACGACATGACATCTCCCCCTTTTGTACAAAGAAATGATACTACATTTCTTCGACGAGTCGCTGTGGTTTCCTCACCAGGCGTCTGGGGCGAGTCTCTCTCTCTGGTGCTTGGCTGCGTCGCTCAGGACTGGTGGTCATTCTTGGACGTTGATGATGCTGAATCTCGGCGTGGTCGCCTTGACTAGTGGAGTCACTTGAGGTGTGTCCAGAGGAGGATCCCTGCCTGTTCACAGGATAGTGTCTTTTGAAATGAGATATATTTCTCGTTATTTGCTTGTGATCAGCTTTAGCCGTGATCATAGTTCCTTTCCTCTTGTGAACTTGTAGGGGAAGATTCAGGTATCGGCTGTCTGCTTTCGTTCGCCGGTCTCCTCTCACTATGACCCAGTCACCTTCGCGGATGTCAGCTTCTTTGGCGTGTCGGCGATTGTCTGCATATGTTTTCATTTTCTGTTTCTTTCTCTTGTCAATATCGACAAGTGTTTCGTGGTCAACAGTGACAGTCTTTGAGTGAGGCGTGGCGCTTATCATGGGCACTCTTGTCCTCGGTGTCCTTCCCAGCATTAGTGTGGCCGGGCACTGATTCGTGGTGTTGTGAGGAGTGGTCCGGTAGGCCCTCAATACTTCGTTCAAGGTTTGCTGGACATCTCGGCGTGTTATCTCTGCTTGTTGGATGGCTCTCTTTAATGTTCCCATGAATCTCTCCACCATGCCATTGGCTTGTGGCCACAGTGGAGTTATCTTGTGGTGTTTGAAGTCGAGATGCTTCGCGAATTCCGCGAACTCATGGCCGTTGAACGGGGGCCCGTTATCGGATTTGACTCTTGCGGGAACACCCCATGCTGCAAAGATGTCATCCAGTACGGGAATGACGGCTGTTGCTCTGGTGGATGCTATCATGTGTGCAAAAGGGAATCTTGAATATTCATCCATGACAACCATGATGTACTGTCCTGATTGGAGTGGTCCAAAGAAGTCAATTGCTACTTGCTTCCATACCTCATCTGGCAATTCAGACATTTGAAGAGGTGCTGGGGGTTCTTCACGGCTCACTAGTTGGCACATCATACAGTCTTTTAGAGTTGTCTCCACCATGGAGTCGAGAGAGGGGAACCAGACTCGTTCTCTCAGAGTCTTCTTTGTGGCGTTCAGGCCCCTGTGGCCTTCGTGGGCTAGATTGATGATGCCTTGGCGCAGGTTGTGAGGAATCACGATCCTTCCCCCTCGCAAAAGAAGTCCAGTGTCACTGATGGACAGTTCCTCATGGACACGATGAAACGCTGTGAGGTCGTGCAGGGGAGGATCCGATCCAGGCGCAGTGTTCATGGCGTGTCGCCAGGAGTTGTTGCGAATGTGGGTCATGACCGTTTGGATCAGCGGGTCAGAAGCAGATGCATCCTGGATGGATTCCAGGGGAACTGCAGGGGGACACGCAGCATCAATGACGAAATGGATGTAGTCGTCCGCTAGCGGGTCAGGTTTCGTGACAGTTGGCAAGGGATGCCGGGACATATAGTCCGCGGGGTTTTCAGCTTTGCCTGGTTTGTGGACAATCGTGTACACATAGTCTTGGAGTCTCAGACCCCATCGTTCGATGCGAGGTGGCATCTTTGCGTTGGGATCGCCAAAGATTGTGAGCAGGGCTTGATGATCAGTAATGATGGTAAAATGTTTCCCATACACGAACAAGTGAAAGTGTTCGCACGCCCACACTACAGCTAGGCTTTCCTTCTCCGGCTGGGAGTACGCCCTCTCCTTGTCCGTGAGGCTACGGCTCGCGTAGGCAATGATGTGTCGCTGGTCAGAGTGTTCACGGTATTGGGCTAGAATGGCACCCAAACCTACCGGACTGGCGTCGACGGTGAGTTCAGTTCTTTTATTTGTATCAAAATATGCCAGGTTAATGGCAGACCCAACAGCTTGTTTTATTTCTGTGAAGGCTTTGGCACACGCTCGTGACCACTCAAAGGGTTTTCCTTGGCGTGTCAGTTCTCGGAGCGGGTAGCTGATGGTAGCGTAGTCACGGATGTATCGCGCGCAGTAACTTGCCATCCCCAGGAAGGAGCGGAGGTCGCTGACGTCCTGGGGTGTCGGAGTGTCAGCAAGCGCGCCCACCTTGTCGGGGTCAGGTGTCATGCCTTCACTGGAGAAAGTATGTCCATAGAATTTGAGGGTGTTTTTGTGGAATTCGCACTTATTCGCATTCAGTGTCAGGTTGGCCTGCAGCAGCGCATGGCACACTCTATCCAGCGCGGTGTCATGTTCAACTTGATCTTTGCCGAAGACTAGCAGGTCGTCGCTGTAGTTGAAGGAATTCGGGATCCCTTGTATGACCTTCCTGATGGTTTCCTGGAAGATTTCGGCGGCAGATGAAATGCCGAAATTCAGGCGCTTGTATCGGAATAGGCCTTGATGCGTGGTGAAGGTCGTGATATAACGTGACTGTTCATGGAGCTCTAGTTGGTGGTAACCTTTGTTCAGGTCGAGTTTGGAGAATATTGTGGCCCCGTTCAGTTTTGTGATCATATCACTGATGTGCGGCCCTGGGTGGCGCTCGCGTTCTATAACGGTGTTAGGCGCCCTCATGTCCACACACAGCCGGACTTTGTTGTCTTGTCCTTTCTTCGGGACCACCACCACCGGTGATACCCATGGGGTGGGTCCGGACGTGCGCTCTATGATGTCGGATTGTAACAGGTCTTGTAGCTCATCATCAACGGCTTGTTGCAGGTGGAAGGGCACTTTCCTGTGATGCTGGGCAACAGGTGCGATGTTCTCATTGATGTGGAGCTTTACTTTGAAATGGGTCAGCTTGCCCAGTCCTTTGAATAGTTTCGGGAACTTTGCCACGATGTCAGGGGCATCTTCCGTCATGTACAACAGTTCCACCAGCTTCAGTCGTTCCGCCGTTGGCAGACTGAGCAAGCAGTCGGCGAAGTCGGGTCCTTCCACGACGTGGACATATGCTGGAATTTTCCTGTTCTTGAAGGTCAGTGTGGTATGGAATCGACCGAGGCAAGGCAGAGGTTTCCGGCACATCCACGTGAAGATGCGGACTGCCGCTGGCTCTAGTTTGGGTCGGTTCTTCATTTTCTGGTACTCCAGTGCACATATATAGTTCAACGAAGCACCTGAATCCAGGACAAATTTCGCTGGGTGCTCTCCTATGAGAATGTCTAGCTTCGGGTATCGTTTGAGTCGGTCCGGGTCGGCCACCATGCATATATATTCATCACTGTCCTGCATCGTTGTGGATGAGTCAAACACTCTGCAGACATATTCATCACTGTCTTGTGACACTGTGGTGAGTGCCGATGAGCTGTTGGACGAGGACCGGTGAGCCTGGCGTGATCTCGTTGAGTGATGACGAGAGCGAGGCGTACTTGTGGATCGACTGTGCCGTTGGTAGGAGTATGTCGAACGGGTACTGGAGCCTGAGGAGTCTGATGAGTGACTTTCTTTTCTCGTCACGGCTCGGGCATGGTGCCGGGTGCTGGATCGTGGAGTGGGTGACCTTCGGGTAGATTGTCTGGCTTGGCAAGCTATCTCAAAATGGTTGTCCTTACCGCACCGGTGACATCGTTGACCAATGGCCGGACACTGCCCTGAGTGGGGGTAATCTTGGCCACATCGATAACAGGCAGGTGCAGGTTTAGTGTGTTTTGTCTGTCGTGAGTCTCGCCGGGGTGATGATCTCCGGGGGCTACGGTGGTGCTTGCCTGTTCTATGTGCACTCGACCTTGGGCGGATGCTTGTACGCGATTGTATTCGAAAAACCTGCTCTTTATGGTCTTTGTCTTTGTGTTCGGGCTTGTGTGTTTCCATCCTTTTGGCATGATCTTCTGCCTGGTCGTTAATTCTTGTAAGTTCTTCAATTTGCTCTAGTGTGTAGGATTTCTTTAGGAGGCGTCTGCGTAGTGATTCTGAACGGCATCCATCGATGATGCGGAGCCGTAGTGCATCTTCCGTCTTGAAGTTTTCGAAGTCGCAGTGACGCGTCATCCTCTTGATGCGTGTGATGAAGTCGCCCATGCACTCCCCTTTTTCTTGAGACGCTAGGTTGAACACATAGCGCTCGTAATCGACATTGCGCTTGTGTAGGAATCGCCGATCAAGGGCAGCCTTCACTTCATCATACGTGGCCGTGGCGACGTTGGGCATTTCTTTGATTATTTGTGCTATTTCTTGGCCAGCAAGATTCCGCAGCGCAACCAGTTTGCGCTTAGAGTCCTGTACAAGGGACCCTTCCATGTAGTCTTCAAAGTCCTCACTCCAGGTTTTCCAAGCAGGCCCCATGGTGTTACCAGGCGTCAGCACCAGCGGCTGCGGTTGTCGCATGAAAGGTGCTCCTATGGACGCAACTTGAGGCACCATCGTCGTGTTGGGTTGCGTGGGTGCGCCTCCAGTTGAGGACGTGCTCTGAGCGTCGGTGTCCGACATGGTTAGCCTGTATTCTGTTACAGTAGCTTGTAGTCCCTGTTTGCTGAGTGTTGGCAGTCTTTGCTTGTTTCAGCACTCTTTGTGTTAGCTTGTGATTATTATTATGTTGTTGGTGGCAGTCTTTTGGGCTGGTTACAGCTTTCTCAGACTTGAGTGTGAGGGTAGAGGCGAAATTCCCGCTTGTTTTCCCATTTGCAGTCTTCGCCTGACTCTAAGATGGCCGCCGTGATGGAAGCGTGGGTTTACTGGGGGCTGGCGCCTGACTTCAAAATGGCCGCCATGTTCTCCGGCCCCGGCAGCCTCTGACATGTGCGCAGGCCGCGCTCTCACTTCTCTGGCAGCCGCATACGCTGCGGGACTCACCCTAGTGGTCCTCCGGCCTCGGCGGTGATGGAGCACTCGCGCTCACCTTGCTGCCGCTCTGCGGGGCTCTTCGCGTCTTCGGCGGGGGTGGAGCACTCGCGCTCGCCTCACTGTCGCTCTGCTGGGCTCCTCACTTCTTCTGCGGCTGGGCGCTGTAGCGCGAGCACTTTCTTGTGTGCTCTCTTTCACTCCGCTCCCGCGGTGAGCCAGGATGGCGCTGTAGGCGTCGGTCCGTTTCGCGCTCTTTCCTTGTGGAGAGGCGCTTCTGGAGCTGCTGGCTTGTCATTTGGGGCCGTTCCTTGGCTGGGCTGCGCGACGTTGTGTGTGGGATCAGCTCATCCCACCCTCGTCGCCATTGTCGCGCCTGTGCCCGCCCAAATCATACACAGCACACAGAGCTCGGCTGAGGGTAACTTTCTTTATTCCCTGCCAGGAAGCAACTGGCTTACAGACTACTCGCTCCTCCTTTTCCTGTGTGTCCATTTCCTGTTCCTCATTGCCTGACCTGTCTCTCTGGGAGGTCAGGCATAACGACATGACACATATCTGTCACTTGGCATTGCCATTTAGAATGCCATACTTTAGACAGGTACGACAGGCAGCACCAAGGACCGTATCAGGATTACATGGATTACAGCACTCTGGACCAATCAGGTGTGTACAGAGTGAGAACTGTAGTTGTGAACCATCATTGGCAAGCTCATTAAAAAAAAGTACATTCCAAGACCCCATTAATGATATTCATCTCCTGCCTGACTTCCAGTCTGTCTTCAGCAATACGGAGACTGCTGCCTTACACATCATAGACAATGTGCTCCTGAAGACTGATAAAGATGACCTGTGCTCCTGATATTGCTAGGCCTCTCAGCTGCCTTCGACATAGTTGACTATCCCACCTCCATAGCATTAACAAGCTTAAACAAGCATTAGAAATGCAATCGGGCTCGGATTTATTTGAGTTTGAGCTAATGGCATTGTAAATGGTAATGTATTTTTGCTAAGTGTTATGGAGTGTGTTAATGTGGTGTGTAGTGGGATTATGTGTGTTAGATTGTAATTGTAGCAATGGTGGCATGCTGTGTTTTTACATGAATATGTTTAAAACTAAAGTGTACCATACTGAGATTGCTACAATACTTAATTGTGGATGTGTAACAATCGATGCATGTACTGTTGGCCGTGACTGCCTGTAGAAATTGTGCACTGATGGCTGGTGGTGAGCAGTAGCATTGGTGGTGGTGGTACTGCTGGCCGTAGTACTGGTAGTGGTAGTACTGGTGGTGGTAGTACTGGTGGTGGTAGTACTGGTAGTGGTAGTACTGGTGGTCGTGGTACTGGTAGTACTGGTGGTGGTGGTAGTGGTAGTACTGGTGCCTGTAGTACTGGTAGTGGTACTGGTAGTGGTAGTACTGGTGGTGGTGTTGGTACTGGTAGTACTGGTGGTGGTAGTACTGGTAGTGGTGGTACTGGTGGTGGTGGTAGTGGTACTGGTAGTACTGGTAGTGGTAGTGGTAGTACTGGTGGTGGTGGTGGTGGTGGTGGTAGTGGTAGCACTGGTGGCTGTAGTAGTGGTAGTACTGGTGGCTGTAGTAGTGGTAGTACTGCTGGTTGTAGTACTGGTAGTACTGATGGTGATAGTACTGGTAGTACTGGTGGTGGTGGTACTGGTAGTGGTAGTACTGGTGGTGGTGGTAGTGGTAGTACTGGTGGTGGTGTTACTGGTAGTACTGGTGGTGGTGGTACTGGTAGTGGTAGTAGTGGTAGTACTGGAGGTGGTGGTACTGGTAGTGGTAGTACTGGTGGTGGTAGTACTGGTGGTGGTGGTAGTGGTACTGGTAGTACTGGTGGTACTGGTGGTGGTGGTACTGGTAGTACTGGTGGTGGTGGTGGTGGTAGTACTGGTGGTGGTGGTAGTGGTAGTACTGGTGGCTGTAGTAGTGGTAGTACTGGCGGCTGTAGTAGTGGTAGTACTGGTGGTAGTAGTACTGGTAGTACTGATGGTGGTAGTACTGGTAGTACTGGTGGTGGTGGTGGTACTGGTAGTGGTAGTACTGGTGGTGGTGGTACTGGTAGTGGTAGTACTGGTGGTGGTGGTACTGGTAGTACTAGCAGTAGATTTGCTAATAAAGACTGAACCCAACACGGGTACCCAAGATCAGTATTAGGGACTGGTGCGGGTTCTGTTGTGAGACTGTGGGTGGGCAGACCCGCTGCTCCTATGTCGGTCCCTATTCTCGCCTTCTTGTTCATAGTTGCCTTCCCAGGTGTCTGCTTACACTTCCCCTTCTTGCGAATGCCCGCACCCTCAGGTACCTGCGTTGGTTGGAGGGTTGCTGCCTCCGCTTGGAGTAGGGTGGACGGGAGATCATCTCCAAGTGTCCGGTTAAGGTATTGGAACAAGATACATCAGCTATAGGCGGGAAAAGATCGGGGGTAATTGATAGCTGCCTCTCTGTACGTTCTATTTCAGACGTGACAACACCTATGGCCCTTTGCAACATTTTATCAATTGACGTGGGGGTGCGGATAGGTAAGAGTTTTTCTGGGGATGCAGGTGCGCTTCCCCATTTTTACACTATGTCCAGGCAACCCTTCTTATTAGGACCAATCCAATAGCCCAACAATAAGAACGCTCTGCAGTTTATACCTTAAATACACAATGTATAAACAGAGGAATCAAAGGTTCATGGAAACAATACCAGTGAACTCAGTAATATTCCTAGCTAGAGGAAAGCCCGGGATAGTGTACCCCTCATATCCAGTTTTAAAAAAGAAGATCAGACAGACAAGGATGGCGGCAGGTGAAAAAGCAGGATGCCCAAAGTACACCAAATGTCATTAATCTACTTGCCGTTGTGGAGGGGTAGACAGGAGTTTGACAATGTCCTCGGTAATGTTGGTCTTCTTGGGCAGCCGATGTACGAATGGAATAACCAAAGGGAATGGCCCTGTCCGGTCACTTCCTGTCAGTGACAGGCAAGGACGAGCCCTGCGCTGCGGGGTGGGGGCGGCAGTTGTGAAGGCCCCCGGAGCACACCTTGCTCAGCTGCAGAGGACTGTGCTCCCGCTATGCACTCTGGGACTGGTAGTCCCACCAGAGTGTGGTTCAGCCTCGTCGTAGGTGACGGGGAGAGCAGAGTTCACACTCCGAGGGCGATGGATATAGGCAAAGGCAAGATGGCCCCCGCAGCCCCCCTCTGATGGGCAACGGCACTCCAACAGCAATTTGCCCGCAGAGTTCGCAGCGTCCTTTCAGCTTCTCACCTTATTCAACCAGTCGCCTCACACAGAAGCAGCACAGGGGCACGTCGTTCATGCAGTTTTTACAGCTATTAATACCGGGCCTTTCCTGTCCCCAGAGCCTCACAAGCCTTGAACTATTGTCCTTGTTTGCTTTTGATACATGCACAATTGCCACCATTGCCTCATGTCACGTAACGTTTGTTCTTGTGTTTCGAGAATCTGACATTTAGTGCAGTATTATCCTCTAATTGTACGTTGTACGCTTTTATTACATGCACACCTCACTATCTTCCTCCTGTAACGTATTGTTTGCTACCTTGTATTTTGCTTTCTCTTGATTCAAGCACAATTGTCTCTAAGCCTTATATAACGCAACGTTGCTTTTGTAACATGCTGACTAGTCAGACCCCCCAGGATATAGCGGCATGGATTAGCAAATTTAGCGGCACAAAAATGGAAATTTAGCGGCACAAATATGGAAATTTAGCGTCAATTTTGCGGCATTTTATGTGGCCATTTTTCCTACAACAAACACAGATATCTTCGTTTTTTTAGTTATTTAACAACATGAAGCTATGTATATTTGGTTTATTTACAATGTAGACACTTTGGGGCAGATTTACAAGCCCCTTGGGCTGCTTTTACGCCGCCGTTGCGTCACTTTTGTGACGCAGCGGCGGCGCACAAGATGCACCATGGTGCGGGGTATTTACAACGTGACGCATCTCCCAGATGCGTCAGGTTGCAAAGCCCTGCGCCAGAAGAGGCGTACCATTGCAGGTCAGTTTGTGTCTTGCAATAGCCTTAGAGCTTGGTGCCACTGTACCTGCTGCACTAATGATGGCTATACCTATCGCCCCTTTACAGTGTATTTTGAACACGACCTGATATCCCACCGGCTGCCCGTTCGACAGACCTAAACACTAGAGAAAGAGCACTCAAAACCGCCAAGTGGTCACTTGTTAAACAGTAGCGAACTGCATGTTGGTACTTGTAGTTTCGTTGCAAAATGTCAGCCTGCAAATCGTCTCCGATTTAAAAGCGGGGACTGGTTGAAGTTGACACCCATGACATGGGGCTACTTGACGCCCGTGTTAAATTTCTCGCCTCTAGGATTTTTCCCATGGCTCACTCCCAGGGGGAAATGGTCTGCAATAGGTGAGCTCAACCCTCTGACTTCATCCCTTGTCCAGCGCGCCTCTGCAGATACCCCGTCCCATGTGCGCCTCAGCTCTCTCGGCTGAGTGGTTCAGTCTGTTTATCTTGAGGGACAGACATCTCTGCACGGCGCTCCGTCTCCAAGCCCGCGAATAGGGTGACCAACTGGCATTGGTGCAAATTCAGGACGGTGAGTGTAAAAATTCAGGACAAAGGGTCAAAATTCAGGACACAAAATCAGAACAGGAGGTCAAAATTCAGGACAAAACTTCAAGACAATAGGTACGTTTTACAGACACATCAGAGGTCGCGCAATAGTATATAAGTAAGCCCAGCCATTTCCAAACATATTCAACCGTTTGCAAACCTATCCATCATGTATCCTTCCATCTATCATTTCACTCATCCATCCCTTCATCCATCCCCTCATCCATCCTTTCACTCATCTCCATTATCCATCCACCCTTTTACCCTATCCATCTGTACACTTATCCATCCACTCTTCATCCCATCCATCCATTCACTCATCCATTCAGCCATTTACCCTTTCACCAATCCAGCCATCCTTTCACTTACTAATCCTTCCACCCATCCACTATTTTAGTCATCCATCCATCCTCCCTTTCTCTCTCCATCGACCCTTTCACTTAGCCATCCTTCCTTCCATCCATCCTTTCACCCACCCATCATCCATCCATCCATCCATCCTTCCCCTCATCATCCATCCTTTTCCCTCATCACCCATCCATCCTTTTCCCTCATCATCCATCCATCCTTTTCCCTCATCATCCATCCATCCTTCTACCCACCCACTCTTCATCCATCCATCCTTCCCCTCATCATCCATCCATCTATCCATCCTTTCACCCACCCCCTCATCATCCATCCATTCCCTCATCATCCATCCATCCTTTCACCCACCCCCTCATCATCCATCCATCCGCTGTGGAGCCAGAGAACCAGGTTAACAGAGCTGCACTGGCGCCAGAGTCACAAGGTCATAGTTCAAGCGCTGTCCTCCCAAGTGGGTTTGTAAAGCTGCCAGGTGGAAGAAGCACATATACAACTGGAACAGCTGAGCAGGGGCACTTTCACACTTCTGTGCAACAGCTATCTTTGTTTGACTTAGTAGTTTGTTGAGTAGCTTTGGTGACCGGTGTATGTAGTCAGAATATCTTTCCCCTCCCTTAACCTCTTTTACAAATTTGATTTGCATTGCAGTACTAATGTATCCTGTAACTGTAGTAGCTAGCGTTCTGATAGCTCACCGTGCCTAATTGAAACCAGTAATATGATCTATGAAATCTGCTATTCATCAAAAGACTTACAGAACAGTTGTGAAAATTGTCATGGTCCGATACTCAGTTAAATATAATTATAGTTCCTCTAGCATAGCAGATGTAGCAGTTTCAAAATCTGACATTTTTAATCCGCATTCACAGGGCCAAAAACAAAATGTAGCTAACCTCTCGATTGGGCATCCACATTGTAATTAGCACAGCAAAACAATTCTATGTATGAAATGTTAGCTTATTCTCCAGAAGGAAGAATTGTATGAGCTGACGAAGGTGCGGATTGCAACTGCACACAAGGAACCCACCTGAAGTCAGCTGGAGCTCCACGCCACCCAAAGCTCCACGCACACTTCTAGAACAATTCTGAAGACCAAATTCCTTGCAAGTAAGAGCAAACTAAAGTAATTGTCAGACCCCATTCGGGTGCACGAGCAGAGGGCAGACGGGCTACTGCCACCAACTGGGGTGATTACGGTAATTAGGCAAACACAAAGAGATGTACGGAGCACTGAAGCTTTTCAGCCACTCGCCCCCAGTCACGGCGGAGACAGACACACCCTCCTTTCCATTGGCTCACAGCAAAATGGCGGATTTCGCGGGCGTTTGTGCAAATATCGCGGCATTTGCACGGATCGGCCGATTTCGCGATTTTTTTGCAAATCGCGAAATCGCGATAAGCTGGAGGGTCTGACTAGTAAGTGTTCCTCATGTTTCACTACTGTTCCTATTGTGAAGCGCTCTGACACCTTCGGGTAAAGTCTGCGCTATATAAACAACGCATTAAATCAATAAATAAAACGGGAAGGGGCATACTCCTTCGAAGTTAGGGACTTGTCCATACTTAACTCGTTCCTCGTCTAGCTGAGCCCCGGCTGTAGTGATGAAGGGGAAGCAACTGTCCAGACCGATCCCTCAGCACCGGGCCAAAAGTGAGCGGGGCCACTGAAAGGTGTGACCGCTCCTCCGAAAGCAAACACCAGCGATAGCCCGCGCGCTGGTCTCTAATAAAGTGGCGCTCCGGTTCTCACCATCGCGCCAGAAGGGGTGGCTCTGGGAGTATCGCCAGCCACATCTGTTGCGACCTGCCTCGCCAGGATGCCCCAGTAATTGAGTTGGGTCGGGATGCCCCACCTTGCCCGACGGGCGGAGGTGGGGCATCCAGAGTAGAAGGCCAACCAGAGGAGAAGGCCCCCTGCGGTGGCCTCGGGCAGCCGCAAGTGTGTTGGAACTAGGAGTGCTCCCAATTTCCCCACGTGGCCAACAGATTATGAGCCTGCGCAAATCACAGTTTGCCACTAACTGCAAAAGCACAAAGCAAAATAGCACGTTTACACCGCAGCGTGAAACCCTGCCATCCTCATGTGAACTTAACAGACTAAGTACTCTGTAAATAAGTAACCACCGCTCATGGTGCAAGGGACAAGTGGAAGCCCTCTGCAGAACCGGGTCAGGTTACTTGCACTGCTAACCGGTTATTGGAGCAGAATATTAAACTTTAGTGATAATTCACCTATTACACTACTATTTGTGCAGCGTTCCCGTCACACACTAAAACCCGCCGCCCCCAACCAGAGTGCCATGCCGTGGCTCGCGAGCTGGCCGGAACTCCAGGACCCACGCCACCCAGTGTTCGCTGGGGGGGGGGGTGGGGGGGTTGGAGTGTCGGTTTGGGCATGATTAACCCCAATTCCAACTCCGGCCCAGCACTTTGAGGGACCGGAGAAATATAATCGCAGGGTCATTAGATCGTGACAACCCCATCTCACCCGCTCTGAAACGCAAAGCCGCCTGGTGTGCAACAGCCGCATGGCTGCGGCAGGGGACACATCTACTGCCCCAAAAAACTAAAGAAATTCCGGGAGGCCGTGCTGAGGAGATCGCCGAGGCACTAGGGAGAGAAAACAAATGGAGTTTTTCCCCGGCCACCGAAAAATGCATCGGCTGATCATCTAATCTGCGCACGAATCAAAAAGGGGGGGGGGGGCGATTCAGCATTTTAAAACATGCCAAGTCGAAATCCAATCCCTGCTAGGCCAGCGCCGGAGCAGGCGCTCCGCCCTCGAGGCTACACAGTAGCGCTCAGATGCCGCACCCGGGATGGGACCCTGCAAGAGGGTGGCTAGAGGAGTTAGAAAAAGCTCCTTCCTTTGTGGCCAAAGCAACTGGAATCATGCAATAGCCTCGTTGACCCACTTTAACCCTCTCCAAGCCTTTGTTTCCCTTCTGCTGGACCATCATAGGGAAGATTACTGGGTCAAAACAACCATCCTGAGCGAGCAGTGGAGATCAGAGGAAAGGAGCCCCCCGGCACCACCGGCACTGCCCAGGTCACTCAGCACTCAGGGCTCTCAGCAAAAATGCCAGCAGCCGAGTAAGTGAAGCAATGCGAAAGCGGGGGCCGAAACCAAGACAGGGCCGGAGCAGGGCACACGCCACCTCCTTGCAGCCTGCAATTATCCGTGTCAAAGCGAGTCCGCCGAATTTCCTCCACTTGCCGAGTTCACACTGAACCTCACGCCGCCCTTCAACTGTGCTTCACCTGTGCTTGCCTGCAGGAGACATCTGGATGATGCTGGGGCATGGTGCCTAGCCCAAAACTAGATTTGCGGGGAACGAGGCGCAGTCTACGATTTTACAAAGACCCCTCGCGCCTGGAAAAAAATGCCCCGTACAGCGCATGCGGACACTCACAGAAGAGATCAGATGACTTTTTTGTATGCAATGCAATGGCGAACGCGCTCGCACCATCTGGATTGCATTACACGGGCACTCTGACAGCTCCTAATTAAGATTAATCACTCTGCCGTGCTCGTTCGCGCACAGAATATGCCAAATCGGGCACGCGTACATTACATACAGCCTATCACGTCAACGCTACTAAATAGACAGCACAGCGAAGACGAATCACTACGCAGATGCCATAAAAACCTAAGGAATGTGTCAGCCGGAGCCCTTTCTGAATTCTTTTTTTTTTTTTACGCATAAGACCTCGGGAAGCTCCGCCCCCCACTTCGTGGAGGCGGAGGCCCAAGCCCTAAAAAAGAAAGGCAGCAGGCCTTTTCCATGTATGCCCCCAGAATCTGGAGCAATATCCCTGTATCTAACAGAACCACCCCAACACTGCTCCAATTTAGAAAATGGTTGAAGACTCAATGCATTAACTCTCCACAATCCAGATATCTCTCCTAACATCAATTAATGATATATATATATATATATATATATATATATATATATATATATATCCAGCCACAACTTGCTCCTTCAAACACGAGCCATGAGACCCTGTCTCATGGCTCGTGTTTGAAGGAGCAAGTTGTGGCTGGATTTAATGTACGTGAGCCTGACCCGCCGACCTTTACTGAGGCAAGACAGGAAAATTCCTAATGAAACCTGCAGTTATGTCGGAAAGGGAGACGAGAGGAAACATTTCCTTTTGCCAGCTGGGAGAGCAGAAAGCGTTACCCGAAGAATATTGCTTGGATATGCAGGTTTGCAAACTTTAAAGCGCTTAAACAGTACGATTGAACACTGGGACTGCAGCAATGTGACACTGGCATGATTTATGCTGCTTTCCGTTAATCATTGAACATTTCTGTTTTAAAGCGCTTTGAGTGAGAGAATGTGACCTGCGTCTTTAAATCACGTGGTCATTTCAAAAAACGAACCTTCCCGTGACCAAGGCTCAATGGAGTTGAAACATGTTGGGATTTGCAGTACCTGTGCGCTCTCTCTTTGTGTGGAATAAAGCGCTTGAAAACTCTTTCAGCAGGTGTCGGTGTGCCTCTTTTCAGCAGAGAAGTTGGTAATTGTATATATATATATATATATATATATATATATATATATATATATATATATATCTCCAAGGATTACCCCGACCACTTCCAGCTAGCGCCTGGCGGGGAAGGAGACTCAGGCCTCTGCAGCAGATTTTCAAGCATGAAAAACTTTATTTAATCACCTCTCACGACGACGCGTGATGAAGGAGTAGTATACTCTGAAACGCGTAGGACGTTGTGTCTGTAATAAACTGCACTACGAACAGAGGCCACGGCTCCTGTGTTGTTCTTTTTCCACGACTGCAGGGAAGAGCACGCCGGGTGTGTGTGTATATTTTGAAGGGGATGGCTACCCCTGCCGTGAGCCCGCCGACAGTGAGGCTTGGGACCAGCTAAATCTCGTGTTCTCATATATATATATATATATATATATATATATATATATTACCTACTGGCGGTCGCCAGTAGGTATATATAGTTAGGATTTTTTCTCTATGGGTTTTTTGAAAATTCTATGTCTAATAACTTTGGCGTTTGTGGACGGAATTGGCTGAAATTTTCAGGAAAATGGCACATTTTGTTTCTGAGCAGCCCTTGAAAATTTGGGGGGGGTTCGTCCAGTGGGGGCCGAGAAAAAAGGGGGGTCCCAAAACGTGTTTTTAACATTGAGTTTTCCATAGGGCGGTTGGCCTCACTTTTAGCCCGAACGGCTGAATGGATTTGCACGAAACTTGGCAAAATTGTAGGGACTGGTAGCCCGATGTGCCTTTTGTAGGTCTCAATATATGTGCTCCAGTGGATTTTGAGAAATTAACGTTTAAAAAAAGATATATATCTGTAACAGCAGACCAGTTAGCGCACTGGTTCGCGGACTTTTCGCGCAACGGAGCTTTGTGAAGCGAAGCTGATTGGTTCTCTGGCGTCTGTCAACATTCCAAAAAGTCCGTAGCGGCCGCCATCTTGTCTCTCGGTAGGATCGAGAGACAAGAGGAGGCCAAAGCGAAGGGGCAAATGACCATAAGGGGGAATAGTAGATCCTCGCTGACCCCCTAGGTTTGATGTGGAGGTTTTAAAAGGGCCCCGCGGGGCAAAAAAAAAAAATTATAATAATAATCTTACGGCTGAATGGATTTGCACGAAACTTGGCAAAATTGTAGGGACTGGTAGCCCGATGTGCCTTTGCTAGGTCTCAATATATGTGCTTCAGTGGATTTTGAGAAATTAACGTTCAAAAACAAGATATATATCTGTAACAGCGCTCCGCTTCGCGGAGATAAAATTATATCTGTATTACGTAGCTGTTGCTAACACCAGCTAGCGACGGCTAGTAGGAGATAGCGACCATCTTGGGCCCCACTTTGCATGTGAGTGATATTTATCACTAATGACATGCAAAGTGGGCATGCCAAGATGTTAGTGACTGGAAACAGTCGCTAACATCGCTATCTCCTATTATCAACTTTTGGAAATATTCGAGATAAGCGCGAATATCTCCAAAAAGTAACAGCTGCCCTGAGCAGTTCTTAGCCATGTTATCCAATGGGAGGTGGATAACATGGCTAAGAGCATTAGCTCGGTAATGCATGAATATCGCGGAGTTTTCAGCGATATTAATGCATTGCGCTCGTTTTTTATCGTATTTGCGATAAACCTTGATAATAGCAAGGTTTATCTGCGATAATTTCTGACGGTAAAAAAATCTTTGCAATGCATCGTTAGGGATAAATATCGCTTAACTTTGGTAATATGCCCCAACGTCTGTTAACGTTCGATTCGAAGGAAATCAGGAATTGTTGAAAAACATTGTGTGCGCCATCTTGTCTTTTTTCAAATGCCACACTTTTGTCGTGCACGGCAGCCATTTTAGATGCCTTGACCAGATCCACTCTGTGCACGCTGTCGATCCTTAGCATGGCTCCCCACCCTCGCAAGCATCTCCCCCAGGCAGTGGTCACCCCCGCTCTCTGTTTTATGCATGGGTAATAAACCTCCCCCCATCTGCGCTGTTCTTCCCTGAGAATCACACCCTGTGCCCGCCCGACACCTCCCTTTCGCCCTATTCACTACCGCACCCTCTGACACTCCTTTTCCTCTGTGTCCGATTGTCCAGGCCGGTCCTAGGCTATCAGCTAGCCCTGCAGATGTAGTTTATGGCCACAGCTGTAAAGAATCACCCGTCTTCAAAGGAGTTATAGTAGATCAAGGCCCACACTCGATGAGATCCGTCACAGCAGAAGCGTTGCTATTATCTGAAAACCATCCTGTATTGTGATTGGGGAGGGGACCGAGCGTGAAGCGGAAGATTCCAGGGATGACTCTTTGTACATCAAAGTTTTTACAATTATGTGTCACATTAAAAATATATAGCACTCCGACAAAGTAGTAAGATTATAAAACTTTAATAATTTATAAATATATACAAGAAAACAAAAATAGTAATAACATATAAACATTTTTAGAGAAAAACAACGAAGTAGCGGTCGGCTGTGCGAATAGTCCCAACGCAGCACAACGTCCAGATTTCCGGCGTGGGGCGTCGCGGGGGGTGGGTGATCAGTAGCAAACTGTTGTGCGAATAGTTCCAAGGCAGCAGAACGCGCCGAAATCTAGATGACACAAAAGTGATGTCTAGTAAGTTGCCACCCAGCAAATAACGGCGTGGGGCGTCGCGGGGGGTGGGTCATCAGTAGCAAACTGTTGTGCGAATAGTTCCAAGGCAGCAGAACGATGGCACCAAGGTGATGTCCAGTAAGTTGCCGCACTGGTTTTGGTATCCTACAATGCTGCTCCGAATAACGGCGTGGAGCGCCCCGGGGGAGGCGGCGTGAACGGGCCTCTCCAGGTGGAGTCTCGTCTGTTGTAGTGGGGCGCCCCTTTACCGTTTCAGTTGCCATTGCGTCCGCTTTTGGTCCACTGTGTCAAAATCCGCCATTCAGCTGAGTTGCGCCCACTCTTGCGGTGCAGCGATAGGCGGCTGTCACAGGACTCTCAAAATGGCGGCAGGCTGTTTCCTTTTTGGGCCTGGTCCACTGAAATGGCCCTGGGACACCTTGGAAATCGGACGCTTGTCTGCTAGGTCTTGGACCCCATTCTCGAAAGCGTCCCCTCCGCCTTGAGAATTCATCAAAAGTTTTGGGGGCCCCGACTCCTGCAGGCTTCTGGTGGGGAGCGGCTGCCATGATTGCTCGCGGAATGACCACGACGGAGCTACGAGATGGTGGTGCTCTCATGGTGACGCCAGCTTCAGTCTGAAACATCCAGAAACAAGGTGGGGCTTTCATCGTTTGGGGGAAAAAAAAAGTTTTCATCCAATGAAAAGTGTTGTTTTTAGGTCATATGATCAAGCCTTCCATCATTAGGAAACCAAAAGTAAAATGAACCAATGAAAAGTTTTATAAACAAGTCACATGACCTGTTATGCGGCATAGGGTATAAAATGCGGAGAAAATACGTTGGCACGTGAGGCGGCGTCAGTAGCGGACCGATGTGCGAATAGGCCGAAGGCAACACAACGCGCCAAGATCCGGATGGCATCGAGGTGGTGTCATAGTTGAGAGTTCTGAGCAGCGGTTGTAACACTGTCTGAAGCTTATTTGCAGCTGCTGCAGCTTCACTACGCGCCAAGATCCGGATGGCACCGAGGTGGTGTGTAGGAAGTTGCCGCACTGGTGTGGCCATCCTACAATGCTGAAAGTCGGCGTGGGGCGCCCCGTTGGCCTGTGAGTTTGCGTCAGTAGCGGACCGATGTGCGAATAGGCCGAAGGCAGCACAACGCGCCAAGATCCGGATGGCACCGAGGTGGTGTCTAGTAAGTTGTCGCACTTCTGTG
Organism: Lissotriton helveticus; assembly: GCF_964261635.1. Taxonomy (NCBI): domain Eukaryota; kingdom Metazoa; phylum Chordata; class Amphibia; order Caudata; family Salamandridae; genus Lissotriton; species Lissotriton helveticus. The sequence continues at coordinate 1,615,261,128 of NC_136057.1, forward strand.
GCCATCCTACAATGTTGAAAGTCGGCGTGGGGCGCCCCGTTGGCCTGTGAGATGGTGTCAGTAGCGGACTGATGTGTGAATGGGGCCAAAGGCAGCGCAACAATATCTTCTACTATATTTCCGGTGTAGAAGAGACCACAAGGCGCTGAGATGCCAAGATCCGGATGGCACCGAGGTGGTGTGTAGCAAGTTGCCGCACTGGTGTGGCCATCCTACAATGCTGAAAGTCGGCGTGGGGCGCCCCGTTGGCCTGTGAGATGGCGTCAGTAGCGGACCGATGTGCGAATAGGCCGAAGGCAGCACAACAATATTTTCTGACTGACACCACAAGGCGCTGAGATGCCAAGATCCGGATGGCACCGAGGTGATGTCTAAGTTGCGGACTGATGTGCGAATGGGGCCAAAGGCAGCGTAACAATATTTTTTGTATGGAAGATACCACTAGGCGTTGAGATGCCAAGATTCGGATGGCACTGAGGTGATGTCTAGCAAGTTGGTGTGGTCATCCTACAATGCTGAAACTCGGCGTGGGTCACCCCATTAGCCTGTGAGATGGCGTCAGTAGCGGACCGATGTGCGAATAGGCCGAAGGCAGCACAACGCGCCAAGATCCGGATGTCACCGTGGTGGTTTCATAGTTGAGAGGCACTTCATCTGCAGTGGGGCGCCGAGATCCGGATGGCACCGAGGTGATGTCTAGCAAGTTGCTGTACTGGTGTGGTCATCCTACAATGCTGAAACTCGGCGTGGGTCGCCCCATTAGCCTGTGAGATGGCGTCAGTAGCGGACCGATGTGCGAATAGGCCGAAGGCAGCACAACGCGCCAAGATCCGGATGTCACCGTGGTGGTTTCATAGTTGAGAGGCACTTCATCTGCAGTGGGGCGCCGAGATCCGGATGGCACCGAGGTGATGTCTAGCAAGTTGCTGTACTTGTGTGGTCATCCTACAATGCTGAAACTCGGCGTGGGTCGCCCCATTAGCCTGTGAGATGGCGTCAGTAGCGGACCGATGTGCGAATAGGCCGAAGGCAGCACAACGCGCCAAGATCCGGATGTCACCGTGGTGGTTTCATAGTTGAGAGGCACTTCATCTGCAGTGGGGCGCCGAGATCCGGATGGCACCGAGGTGATGTCTAGCAAGTTGCTGTACTTGTGTGGTCATCCTACAATGCTGAAACTCGGAGTGGGTCGCCCCATTAGCCTGTGAGATGGCGTCAGTAGCGGACCGATGTGCGAATAGGCCGAAGGCAGCACAACGCGCCAAGATCCGGATGTCACCGTGGTGGTTTCATAGTTGAGAGGCACTTCATCTGCAGTGGGGCGCCGAGATCCGGATGGCACCGAGGTGATGTCTAGCAAGTTGCTGTACTTGTGTGGTCATCCTACAATGCTGAAACTCGGCGTGGGTCGCCCCATTAGCCTGTGAGATAGCTGTTCTTTGGATTTGGGCCTGGCTCGTCTGCTGTAGTGGGGCGCCCCTTTACCGTTTCAGTTGCCATTCAGCTGAGTTTCGGCTGCTCTTGATGCTACAGCGACAGGCGGCTGCAACAGGACTCTCAAAATGGCGGCCTGTTCTTTGGATTTGGGCCTGGTCCACTAAAATGGCCCTGGGACACCTTAGAACTCGGACGCTCGATTTTTTTTTCCTTTCCTGTACATGCAAAAAAAGGTAAATGCCCGGTACGTTACACGCTTCATCTGCCACGATGAACTCTCCAGAGGAACCGAAAAAAAATATAGTTGTGGTAACTATACCATGCATCGTCATATGGAGAGGTGGCACCAATTAATTATAGTGCTGCATAAAAGAGAGATTTGGAGGAGAACCCCTGACCTGCTAGTACATTCATCAAAGAAGTGGCACTGAGAGCTTCAGAGGCAAGGGAAACGGTCCCAAATATTTAGAAGAACTTTGGAAAGATTAAAATGACATGTTTAGATTGTGGCAAATTAATTTCATGTGGACAGATGAGTGTTACTCTAATAAATACAGCATATGAACATCATCATAGTCGATGGTTGGTAGAGACATTTTGACTATATCCTGGACCTGCCCGTCCTCGCCCAAAATGGCGCCAGAATAAATGGGACTCGTAACTCCTTGTTGTGTACTGGTTGCAGAACCTTGAAATCACGAGATACGTATGCAGTTTTGAAGCAAATGGCGGGCGGGGACGAGAATTGATTGAATATTTCGACATCCCTATTGATATTAAGTTCTGATGTGTTATTGATTACTGTACTGTTGAAAGTTCGAATTAACGTCACCCATGGTACTTGCCCGCAAATGTATATCTAGATAATTTTATTGTAACTGGCCCTGTCGTATTTTAATTATAAAATGTACGTCCACCGATTCCGTAACTGTTAGACACCTTAGTTCTTGCAACGTAATGGCCCGCCCGTTACGTTCCTCTACAGTGTAAATGTCTATTCATCATATACGATTACAGTTTGCTCCGTGGCCGGCCCACGTGGTTATAGGCTCGTATTTGTATAATGAAATTTTCACAATAAAGGTTTTTAAAAGAAAACATGGTAGTAGTATATACATTGGTAAAGTTTTTAATAATAGTCACTGTTTTAGAATCATTAAAAGGCAAGTGAAATAAAGCAGACCAATTACATGAAGGGTAAAAGGTATAATACGAAGGAACGCAGTAAAGATAAATGGTCAAGGGCTGTTGTGTTTTCTATTCCTGCAACATAAAGTGATCGATAAGAATCTCATATTCAGGCGTATCGGCGACTAAGACAGCAGGTCGACCCTCTTTTGCTCAACGGCTCCGTCATGGGACGAAGAAACGCTCTTTTTCTCGAAAAAAGAATATATTTTACTTGCAGGACAGTTGTAAAATTTCCGGGAAAGTACATTAGCCTGGAACATTATAACATATATTTAAGAAAAAATAATGTTCGGAAGTAATGAAAAGCGTAATTTTTAGGTCATATGACCAAGCCTTTCATCATTACAATAAGAAAAGTAAAATGAACCAATGAAAAGTTTTATTAACAAGTCACATGACTTGTTATGCTTACGTTACGCGCTGCGCGCCCCGGATGACTTCCGGATGCGCTAACGCGGCGCGTCATATGACGCATTACGCGACAACGCAGGTACAGAATATAGTCAAAATGTCTCCACCAACCAGCGGTCGGAACACAACCTCTTTCAGCAGGCTAAATAGTTCTGTTAAATGACAACAGAAGGGACAGGCAACAAGAACCATCAGTCAAAGAGGGGAGGGCTAGTTCTTCTCTACCGGGTTACATTGGGGCGCTACCGGAACTGATCGAATTGGTAGTCTACAGTGTTTCTGGATGTTTCAGACTGAAGCTGGGGTTAGCATGAGAGCAGCACCATTTCGTAGCTCCGTCGTGGTCATTCCGCAACCAATCATGGCAGCCGTTCTTTATCGTTATTTTGGGCGGGGTGGGTGGCGGAGCCGAGCTGTTTTGCAGCCATCATTGTGTGGAGTTCAGTTCATCTCACTAGTTTTGTATTTGTCATGAGGGGTTGTTCCTAATGTTTCTATTTTAGCGAGGTCAAAAAGAGATCCCATTAGTGGCCTACTGATTTTGCTCGATTCCTTTTCTTTTTTTTTACACGATTTTTCGTTATCTGCAAAGACTAAACAGAGTATTGCGACTCTGTGTTTGTTTGTAAATAGAGAATGAACCAAAGAGAACTAATTCTAAAACAGTAAATACTTGGATAACAATGAATCAAATGGAGAGAGAAGCAGGCACGACGGATTACAATGGGGGCAAAGACCTGCGTTAACTACCTTTCACTATCTGCAAAGAGAGAGTACTCCTAATAGAAATGAGGGGGGGGGGGCACCATTCAAAGCAGATCAGTGTGCATAAACACGAAAATGTTTTCACTTACCACGTACTTGACATTCGACAGCTTATGATATTTGCTATTAAAAAACCATTGAAATTCACTGAAAAAACCATAGGTTATAGACCATATATAGTTAGGAATTAGCATTTACAAAACCTTGAAAATTCACTGAAAAAACCATAGGTTATAGACCATATATAGTTAGGAATTAGCATTTAAAAAACCTTATTTTACTCACACAAAACCATTGAAATTCCATATATAGTTAGTTGCACTAACTATATATCGCGCACCTGCAATCCACTGCTGATGATGTCACATATTACATCATTCATGACATGGTCAGTGACATCACTGATGACATCACTGATGACATCTCAAATGACATCACTGATGACATCACTGATGACAACATCCAGTGACTGTATGTTTCTGTAAAGTTAAAATGTGTCTTACATATTGAAGAATGAGTGGAAGTATAAGTGTCTGGACAAAGGATTTAGTAGGTGCATGACTGAATGCATGAGTGAGTGATTAAATGTGTCTCACTGAGTGCATGGGTTAGTGACTAAAGTGTCTTAATTTGTGCATCATTATGTCTGTTGTTCTGTAAACTGCTGCATGTTTTGATCAGTAGCTATATGATTAACTATATGGGTTACTGATTGATTGTCCAAGTATTTGTATGGGAGACTGAGTGTGTGTGTGGCTGGCTGGGAGGTGTGTGACTCTGTGCAGATCAATGTGTACTTGTATCAATGATTGTATAACAAGGTAAGTATGTGTTAGTATATGTTTGAAAATGTAAGGTGCTCTATGTTTAACTGTATAGACAAGAAAATGGAAGTGTCATTGATTCTTTACAGGACTGACTAGGTGTGTGAGTAACTCCATGGATGAGTGGCAGACTGTGAGTGTCTGTATAGGTGTATGAGTGCATATGATAGTGTTGTAAAGATGAGTGATTGTATGTATGAATGATAGTATGGGTGAATGAGTGAAGGTGTGTGTAGACGTAGGAATCAGTGAGTGCGTATGTAGTAACTAGTATTGGTGTGTCAATGGTTTCAAAAATTATATTCTGTATTTAACACTGGGTGAAACAGAGGTTATATTAAAATGTGAGGAGATGCATTGTATTGTCACATGAATGATATCATCAGTGATGTGGTCATTGATGTCAAATGAGATGTCATCAGTGATGTCATCAGTGATGTCATTTGAGATGTCATCAGTGATGTCATCAGTGATGTCACTGACCATGTCATGAATGATGTAATATGTGACATCATCAGCAGTGGATTGCAGGTGCGCGATATATAGTTAGTGCAACTAACTATATATGGAATTTCAATGGTTTTGTGTGAGTAAAATAAGGTTTTTTAAATGCTAATTCCTAACTATATATGGTCTATAACCTATGGTTTTTTCAGTGAATATATATATATATCTCCAAGGATTACCCCGACCACTTCCAGCTAGCGCCTGGCGGGGAAGGAGACTCAGGCCTCTGCAGCAGATTTTCAAGCATGAAAAACTGTATTTAATCACCTCTCACGACGACGCGTTTCGGGCTATGCAGCCCTTGATCACACCATATAAATATATAACATTTGTGTATACATATATATATATATGTATATATATAAATAAAGGCATGTGATAAAGGGCTCTCGAGCCCGAAACGTGTCATTGCTGTTTTTTGTACCAGAAACCTGACCGAATAAAAAGACCTACGATCAGATCTTGTGGTCCGTCTCCTGCTTGCTAGTCCTTGCGGATGGGAAGTTGCTGTTGGGAGTCTTTTGTGCATATATAAATATATATACAAATGTTTTCAACATCATTAAGCAGTCATTTAAATTTTTTAAGAAGGGATGTTCGAGGAGACCCCAAATACTACAGACAAAATACCCCTTATTAACTCTAGGCAAAAATGGTGGATTGTATATACTGATGACCCGAATCTGAGATTGCACAACATCTAATCGAATTTTGGCTAAAGCTCAGTATGAATGTAGAGCTGGTTTGTGCACAGTGGAGCAGTGCTTTAATTGCCTTAATTTACATCTACTTTCTTGAAAATATGTGCCCGCCACTGGGGGTACCTTGCATTTGGCTTTATTGACCTACATTCAGCTTTTGATTGAGTAAATAGGATGAAACGTTAGTACATTCTCTTTTTAATAGGGTAGACTCATAGTTGTTGATTTTCTAAATCAGATGCATGGTCATTTCTGTGCCAAAGTAAGATATGATTCATTTAAAACTTTATTCGGTATTTAAAAAATACCATAAAAGTGCATAAAACAGTTCATACATTCAAAATACAATTCATAATCCCCACGATTATACAATTTATACAAATATCAGCACTGTCAGCACTGTCCCCTCGAGACCCTCAACCTTACCGCAATCCTAATAAAATTCATTTATACAGAGCAGAGTGTGGAAAATCATTGGCCCTTCGGAGAAAAAACGATGCCAACTTAACACATTTAGACTTTGACTGTTTTAAAATACCTACTAAATTTTCAATTTCAAAGTCTTTATTCTAATACTGTTCGTTTTGGCGATGCGGCGGGCCATAAGTTGTTCTGGGGTAGAAATCAGCTAGACTCCAAACGGATATGGGCCCATCTCTTAACTGTGGGTGTTGGGATTGAAGGTATGAGACAACGTGCTTGTTCCTAAATTTAACAAGTACCAGATGGCCCGCAATGTGTTTTTCGAGAGGTCCTAACCAGCCCGCCCTTCTGATGCTAAGTATGGTACCGTCAATGTTTGATGGGAGAGGTCTATTATTAGATAGCCAAAAGACTACCTTGTTTCTTAAGTCCTCGTTGTGTTCGTATTTTCCCCTTGGGACTTCTGGTACACCCGAGAGGACGCACACAATGGGCGCGGCCTCTGGCGGCAAATGTAAATGATTGGTTTTTTGTGGCAAATTATCACATTTTGCCGCCATTCCCATTTGTGGTGTCATTTCTTTAATTGGGACTTTTCTAGGCTGAGAACTCCGTGAAGTTGTTGCTAGCTTGGAATGATTCATATTTTTACTATGCAGGGCTGCCGATTGATTGTGGGTTGGTTTACTTTGTATGGTGGTATGATGGTGTTCTGTGGGGGCTGGACGCAGTGGGTGAACAGGCTCTGCCTTAGTTCTTAAGAGTACGGAATTAGCCTTTATTGCTTCCTCAACCCCTGAAAGCCTATCCCCTAGACTGGTCATTTTGTCAATTAACAGAGAAATTAGTGTCTTTATCATACTTTCCAGTGAGGCCAGTAAGGAGACATTGGAGCATACTTTAGGTGTTACAATGCTATGAGTGTTAGGGAGTGGGGGGTTTATAGTTAGAGTGTGTTGCTCGGCCTGCTTCCCTGTTTGTGTAGCCCCATCTCCCTTCCTGTTAGTAGAGGAAACCTGGTTAGCGACAGCAAGATGTGGATTTACTATTGGACCTGTTGCGTGTAGTGTACCCTGTGAGATTTGGGTAGGTTGAGGTGAGCCGCTGGTCCTAGGGCTAGGCATTACTATAGGGGAAATGGGAGCTCTAGATTGAAAATCCACAGGGGCATATATAGTTCCACACATGTTATTTAGTTCCTCCAATAATGAAATAGCTTGAGTTGGATCAGTAGTCTGTGGGGGCAAACACACACTCGGGAGCTAACCATAACTGGTGACTGCTCTATTCTCTCTAATTCGCGGGCAATAGGGAGAACAGAGCTCTTGACATAATAGTCCATTAATCCCTTGTGTGACTTGCTCTGATAGGAGGATTCTCCAAGGCCCCCCTTACTGTTCATCTTTTGATGATGGGCACTGGGGAAGTACCCCCTCCCCAATAAAAAGTTCCACAGTCCCGTTACTCTGACACTTGGGGGAGATATATATAGTAGTAGTAGTCAAAAGGCTGTCTGTACCTTCTGTCCTTTCCCCCTCTTTTCTTCAAGCAGTTCCAAGGGGGGTGCCCCGACCCGGCCTCCTCTGGCCTACGATGGCCTTAGATGGTCCCGCCCTTGTCCCGGGCTTCTCCCGGCGCCGGCCCGCGCGCGATCCCGCGACGCGGGGGGTAGCCGTGGATTTATGCCCCTCCTGGCACGGGTCAGAGCGGCTTCCTGCCGCTAAGGATTCTGAGGATTGTGGTTCCCTCGGGCCGATCACGGCCGCAGTAATCGCCGGTTTCTGGGTCCTGCCCCTGACTTCCACACCAACACGCAGGGCTCCGAACTGCTGCAAATGAGTCCCCCGCTCCACCGGGGGTAGCCGTGGATTTATGCCCCTCCTGACGCGGGTCAGAGCGGCTTCCTGCCGCTAAGGATTCTGGGGATTGTGGTTCCCTCGGGCCGATCACGGCCGCAGTAATCGCCGGTTTCTGGGTCCTGCCCCTGACTTCCCCACCAACACGCAGGGCTCCGAACTGCTGCAAATGAGTCCCCCGCTCCACCGGGGGTAGCCGTGGATTTATGCCCCTCCTGGCGTGGGTCAGAGCGGCTTCCTGCCGCTAAGGATTCTGGGGATTGTGGTTCCCTCGGGCCGATCACGGCCGCAGTAATCGCCGGTTTCTGGGTCCTGCCCCTGACTTCCCCACCAACACGCAGGGCTCCGAACTGCTGCAAATGAGTCCCCCGCTCCACCGGGGGTAGCCGTGGATTTATGCCCCTCCTGGCGCGGGTCAGAGCGGCTTCCAGCCGCTTAGGATTCTGGGGATTGTGGTTCCCTCGGGCCGATCACGGCCGCAGTAATCGCCGGTTTCTGGGTCCTGCCCCTGACTTCCCCACCAACACGCAGGGCTCCGAACTGCTGCAAATGAGTCCCCCGCTCCACCGGGGGTAGCCGTGGATTTATGCCCCTCCTGGCGCGGGTCAGAGCGGCTTCCTGCCGCTAAGGATTCTGGGGATTGTGGTTCCCTCGGGCCGATCACGGCCGCAGTAATCGCCGGTTTCTGGGTCCTGCCCCTGACTTCCCCACCAACATGCAGGGCTCCGAACTGCTGCAAATGATATGATATGATTCAATGGGCGAGTCTACTGAGAGTTTTGACTTAATCAGTGGAGTTTGGCAGGATTGTGTCCTGGTCCACCTCCTTTTCACGTTCTAGTTCAAGTTATATCTAAGGTGGTGGGGTCGGTATACTCCCCGGCTGGGCTCTAAATTCATGAAAGCTCTGCTATATGTGGATAATGTGGTCCTTTGGTAATGGGTAACTAATGGTGTTAACAATCTGAATGACACATAGGTGTTCTTAATGAACGTTCTTAACTTAGACACAGACCTATTTAAAACTTTTATTTTAACCACGGGCCAGAATCTTCTAGGATACCATCATAGGTCACGTTTTAAAGAAAACTATTTGTTTTTCTAATCTAGGGTACCCTTCGAAGAGAGTAACAGATGGTCTGATCTTGTATAGCCTACAAGACTCGATTTATACAGTCAGTAGGGACAATTTGTAAGTTTGCTCACCACATAGGGAACATGCCATTCCATGCTATGAAAGTCATGAAAAGTGGTAAATGCGTCTCTGCTGACATGCATGGAGAAGGTGTCTGGGGCACCACCGAAGTTTCCAGTCCTCTGGACAATTTTCAGGCATTTTCTGGGTGTATACCTCAAATATCCTGTCATTAAATTTGCCTTGAGCAACTTGGTCTAAGTTACTAGGAAGATAGGATTAACGTTGCCACACCTTTTTGGGGATCTCACGCAGGACTAATCCTAATCCTGTGGCCGGCCTACAGTGAGAGATCATTTAAATAGTTTGAACCTGCACACAAGATAACATGGTTAAGTTACATCAGAAAAACCTGTAATAAACGAGGTCACAGAGAATTGATGGGGTCAGGTAGATGTATTGAACTTGTGCCCAAGCTTTAGTCTATAATTTCTAAATATCTGCTCTATTTTACCTTGTTAGAAATGTACAAAGTATAGAGTGTCTTTTATATCCTTAAAAGATGTTAGAGTCCCCGATGTCATGCTGTCGATTGTTCTTAAATGTGGCCATCAAACTTAAATCAGACATACATGATTAATTTATTTTTTTAATTAACATGTATTTTAAATTGTTTTTTTTACTATCAATCCTTTCATGATTATTGATTGATTTAATGCCATGTGATAAAATTAAAAACGCTGACATTCTCCAAGCATATAAGATAGAAAGTTACTTCCAGAAATGTGTATTTGTGCATGCCACTACTCGTAGAAATGAGGCAGAATTTTTTAAGCATTCATTTTTTAAGATTCGTACTTTTTTAATGTAAAGTATCATGATCTAGTTTTAAATTGCAACTTATTCCCACTTGTCCAAAAAAAATCTGTGTTTTTTTTATACACTTTTGTCCAAATCTTCTAATGAAATGTCAGAGATGGTTGAAATACATTTAGATGCCTTTTAGGGTCAATGATTGTCGATATCCTTTGGAATTTATAAGTTTGCTTTAGGTGCCACTGACGTTAGGATCCTGCTGGCTCAAAACGTCCAGTCTCGGAGGCCTGGTGGTTTTCCAAACCTAAAGACCCCAGGATCATTCAGATCTGGGTGGGAGATGTGTACTCCTGTGTGCACCAGACCCGTACAGTCATATCAATACCACAGTCTCTTTGAGTACTACAGCAGTCACTCCCTGTGTTGAAATGTGGACAAAAACTGGTACTGAAATTCTGAATCCCCCATGCCATGGATCCTTCCAATTCCACATGCCAACATACCTTCCAATCCAATAGGGTCTTTAGCCGTCCAATCCCACAGGCCCTCAAATACTTCAATCCCGTAGGCCCTAAGGCCTTCCCTTCACACAGTACATGGGGTCTTTCAATCTCAGAAGACAGGGAGCTTTTCCCAGGCCCTGGATCCTTCGTTTCCACAGGCCCTCGAGGTCTCTAATTCTACAAATCCCGGCACCTTCCCATGACACAGGAACAAGAGGCTGTAATCTCACAAACTGTGGAGCCTTCAAATCCAGAGGCTCTCCAATTTTCCAGTCACAAAAGGCCTTTAACTCCACGTGCCCAAACCTGTTAACAATGAAGCCTTCTAATGGCCTGCCTTGCAATCATGAAGCCACAAGGCCATCCATACCTAACCCCACCTGATTCCTCGTATTACACCGACCTGTAGCCTTCCATTTCTGCGGACCCTGGAAGTTTCAAATGAACAGGTCACATGAGTGTTCCTACCCAGGTGCCTTACAGAGATACATACAAGGATCCTCCAACTCTATAGGCCTCTGAGGACTAGTGTCATACATCTCTGGAATCCTACAATCCCCGTGATTGCCCAGCTCTCCATTCCCACAGGCCCTGAAGACCTTCCATCCCACACACCCGGGAGCACTTGACTCCCAAAAGGACCTGGAGTCCTTCAGTCACTCACACCCTTGTTCAAGCAAATTCCAAAGGCCTTGGACCCCACCAATCCCGCTCAGTCCAGTGTCATTTAATCCCAAAGGGCCTGGATGCCTTCAATTCCTCAAACCATGGAGCACTCCAATCCCACAATCAAGTGAGCCTTCAAAATCGCAGACCCTGAAGCCCCCAATCCAACAGAACAAAAACACCACTCCATCTCTTCCAGCTGAGTAGGTCTGTGTGTTGGGGTAATCCTGGAAACTCCCATCACAATGCAATGAAACCGGATGTACGCCAAAAGAGGCTGCACCACCACAGGAGCGGAGACACAGCTTTGGCAGCAGTATACTTGTAGTCAGAGACCCTAAAGCAAGCATAGAAATATCCAGAAATACAGATGAGTATGGAAATAATATGCATATGCGAGTAGTATAACATTTACCACCGCTAGGAAGAAAGGGGTTGGGCGGAATGGAGCAGAAAAAATATATTCTCTGCAGCTTCATTATATTAAACACACATCTTGGCACATCAGAAGCTTCAGAGGGCCAAAGCGAGAAAGGATTAAAGATAAGGAAGGAAGGGCCTCATGGCAAAAGACATGAAATGACAGAAGTCCCACAGACAGCAGCAACAAGACGAGATTCATTGAGATCGCCAGAGAATTCCGTAGACAGGAATTTCATAAAGAATCCTCGTTTAGTGATGTAGCAGGAATGAATTTTTGACATTGGTATCTGGTACAAATGAGGGCACAAGAATGACTTCCAGATCTCCACACTGGTGGCAGAGCTGTTCTGCTGCCTACAGCAACCCCCACAAATCCCTTCAGACACTGAATAGAAGGTCATAGTCCAAAGCAACAATGTGGCTCACACTACAATGCCCACAAAGCAATGGGTTCACATGATGCAGATGAGGAGTCATGTAATCTCAGCCAAGTACTCTGCAGGAAGTCTTTCGATTAATTACAGGTTATGAGCAGCAACCTGCAACTGATTGCAGATTCTGGAGTGTTACCACTGTGTTAAAGTTGCAGATACTTCAGAGTTCTCAGTTTGCTCTTCCAGCTGTCAATCATGCTGCAGTCCCTGGAACATGTTCAACCCTGGAATCTTCCAATCCTGCAAACAGATTGGCTCACCAATCTTGTGTGAACCACATCTTCCAATACCACAATCCCTGGTGTCTTCTTGTCCCTCCGTCACAGAGTCTTCCAATGTGGCAGATACGGAAACCTCCAATCTCAGAGGCCATAATGGTTTCCAATCCCACAAGCCACGACGCCCTGTAATCCATGGGCCACTGAGTCTTCCAATCCTACAGGCCCTCCAGACCCACAAACCACAGAGCCTTCAACAGCACAGGCCAAGCAGCTTCCAATGCTGAAGTTCAGAGAGCAGCCAAGCATTGCAGGCCGGAGAGCCTTACAACCCCACAAGTCCTCAACCCAGACTTACAACCCTGGCCATGCCGGTACATTCCAATCCTGCAAACTTGAGAACCTTCCAGGCCTTCAAGTAAACAGTCTTTCAGCCCGTCAAGCCCTGGTGCAGTGTCCTCAGACCTCCAATCCCTCAGCCCTCTGGGCCCTCACATCCTATAGCCTTCTAACCACTGGGGATTTCCAGTCTACAGGCAGTTGTCTTGCATTCCCACAGGTGCCCGGCCGTCCTCTTCCTCAGGCTCTGTAGCCTTTGAATCCCAGAGGCTCTCAAATCACCGGGCCCGTGTGGCTCTTAAACATTCCAAAGCCGCACAACCCTGTGAGTTATCAAACCATCAGATCCCGGTGGCTTCCAAGTCTTCCAATCAGCGGCCTCTTCGCCTTCCACTCTGTAGCCGTATATTTCCTAATATCAGTAGCTCTCGAATCCTCCTGTCCCAGTCCCGTCGAGCAGTCCGACCCCGGTGCCTCGGGTCTGCAGCCCGCCTGCCCCGCTGTCTGTCTGTCGTTCCCGCCCTGCGCCCCTGGAATGCTAACCAGGGCACCGCCGGAGCTGGGAGAAGCCATTCTCCTTCACAGAACTGCTGAGCTCAGCGCTTCGCTTCCCGGGGTGTTTATTTTGTACAAAATCGCTGATCCTGTAAAGTGTCGAGAAACATCTGGGAATTGGCGCGAATAGAAAGATGGCGTTGTCACTTGTGCAGCTTTCTATGCCCTGGCGTCGTGCTGACGAGGCAGGCTGTCTCTGGCTCTCACAAGCACAAGCAGCTTCCGACCCGGGCAGGCTGTCACTCTCTCTCACTCGAACAGAAATCTCCGAGCACAGGTATTCTGAAGCTCACATACAACTCTCTAGCGCTCCCTCTGGCCTCAATCTCTCTTTCTCTCACACGCAGATAATCGGACGCTGTGTCTCACTCGACTCTCCCGACGGAGGCCGTCTTTACCGTGTACCAACTTTACCCAAAGAGGCTGCCTGCCCAACACAATATCTACATTTAAGGAATTGAGTGCCCCTGGCGCCTAACGCAAGAAGAAAAAGGCCCACTTTCCCCCCATGTTCGGTGGTTAAAGATAGTCATAACTGTGTCCAGTGGCCCCTTCACACACCTGAGCTTAATGCCACAGCATCTGTAGCACTCACAAAAGCGTCACTTCCTCAACAGCTCCACTCATCTTTGAGGTTGCTATCTCGCGCGTGCACGCACGCACACCCTACCCACACACACCGTCAACCGTGGGGACCATCACACACACACACACACAGACACCCTGTCAACTGTGGGGAAGTGGAAAAAAGCAACACACGTGGGAGAGAGCACCACCGGGGCCGGTGGAAAAGCACATGATGGGCAGAACAACACAGAGTGCATGGTGGAGTAGTTTGGTGGAGGCAGAAGCACGAGAGAGAGCAGAGCAGGAGGGAAAGAGCAACACTGGGACAACTTAGAGGCACGCAAGGAAGAGAGCAACATGGATCATCAGGAGGGTATTGGGCGAGGTGAGAAGCACAGGAGGGGGAGAGTAGGAAAACACATGCACTCTCATAGAGTGCTCAACTAAAAAGTAAAAAGGTGTTCCATTAAAATGAGAAGTGGAAGAAGAGGAATGCAAACCATTGAATACGGAGCAAGCCAATGAGTATGACAATAAAGTAAATAAATGGTAAGCCAGGGCTGTGCTGGGAGCCCACATATACATTCTAAATAGGTCTTTCACAACTAGACAGCTTGCACTTTCTGGGGATGAGATTTACAAGAGATCTCTCAGTCACTGTCACATACACTCAGTGAGCATTCGGTGCTAACACATTTTGAAAGTACTCACTGTAATATATTAAAGCACAATGCGGAGGTCCCAGAGCACACTGGCCCTCATATAGAAGCATTACCATATTTACGAGAACCCACAGGGCTGGCTATTCATAGCACCCTTGCATACACGTACCCAGAAACGCACACTCTTCTGACAATGCTCACCATATAACCCTGGTTTGCCGGGTCCCTAAAGTTGCGAAATTGGAAAACAATGAGAATGCACTTCCTGGCCTGGATGACCCTCTCTTAATCCAGCCTGCGGAACAACAAACAGCTCTCTCTGCCAATGCTCAATGTCATTTTGCTGCCAGCTCTCAAACAAAACTCTGCCAGCGGGCGACTCTGGGGCGGGAAAGCACATCGGTGAACGGCACCATTTAAGGCACTGCGGCAATTCCCTCAGCAATATGGCCTGGTGCTTCGCCGCATCACCTGAAGAACTAGCGTGGCAGTCGTGGCACTGTGAAGCTGCGAAGGAAACTTGGATGTCACAGCAGAGTTCTGAACGTAGCAGGCTGCGAGTAAATGGTCCGAGGGGCACAGATACCACCACTAATGACCGCCGCGGGCTGATGTGTTCCCAACATCATTTGCACAGTTTTTGACTTTGGTGCATGAGGAAAGATTTCCACGTGGAGCCCTGCCTGACCCTAAAATGGCACCCGCGCTAGGAGCTGTCTTCTTCTTGATCCTGTCACTGCATCTTTGGGATCACAGGAGCTACGGTAGGCTGGGTACGCCTTTTCCATGTGTCCCTTCTAGGGCTGGGACTATTATTCTTTGGTGGCCGCTGTCCTGGATACTGACTCTAACTACCTGTTGCCTGACCTTAGGATGGCCACCAGTGTACAGTACAGTCCCCTGCCTGACCCCAAGATGGCTGCCATAGTAGTCCCCTCCACCTTGTTTTACTTCCCTGACACAATAATTGGACATTGACCAGACCTTGAACCTATTACCTAACCTGCTTACACATCAGGACTTGAAACCTGCGGAACTTACCCCAGACTGTGGAGACCAAGCGATTTGGCTGATGCCCGGTGGAGCTACCAGATAGCTAAAGAGGAGATGGGTTGTGGTCTCCCCCCCCCCTGCAGTCACCTACCCAGCCGAACCTTGGGCAGATTTTCCCCTCGTCTCTACGTCTTATCTTCCTCCTACCCCTTCACCCTATCCCCTTACCCTTCCTTGCTCCACTCACCTTGTCCCCTATGTTCTTTAAATGCTTTTCTTGATACTTATGTAACTTTTAACTGATGTAAATTGCAACATTACTGTTCCTCATGTAAAGCGCTCTGATTCCTTCGGGTCTAGCCAGCACTATATAATAACTCATTAACTAAATATGTTACCATTTAGTACTCTCCCCTTGCCTGCTACTCTGCCTAGCCCCCTGTCCTTTGTGCCCTTTGACTAAGCACTCCTTCATCCCTTGTTGGGGAAAGATCAAATATTTATACTCTGGAGTCTCGGGACCACAAATGCTCGGTTATTGCACACCAATTCTATCTCTCTGTACCTCTCCCATTCCAAGCATGTGACCAACACCGCCCTTCACAGCTCTGCGCTGCATCATCTCCTGCTCATTCTCTAGTGAGATCAACCCCACGACTGGCCAATGTATCTCAAGTCTGACCCACCGCACTAACTGCTATCGGCAGGCTGTGGGCCAGAGTCAGCTCTGCCAATGGACCTCAATCCTACTCCATATTACACCAGTCTTTCCATTAGGGGTGGGCAGTAAACGGTGCTGCTCTAGTGGAGTTTTGCCCACTCCACTTGGAGCACAGAGTTTTAGAAAGACACCGGCAACCGCCGTGTGGCGGAGTTTTTTCTTGTGTGCAGCTCGCCAGCTGTAAGTTGGTGAGTGCGAGTGGGAAAATCAAGCGCTAGACGGCCTCCTGGTGAGACTTCTCAACGCCGGCGGTCATGGCAGGTCGCTTCCACTCGCAGTGAGAAAGCCGCTCAAGTAGAAAATCTACTCAAGAGGCAGAAAATAGCAGTGCCCTTGGCATGCCGCGTGGTGCCATTCATACTGATTTTACAGCGAGGGACAAGCTATCAGTGTTAAAAAGCTGCACAAGTAGCTAGACCTGTCACAACTCCGCCACTCGCGGAACTCTACAGAGTCTTGCTGAGTTTTTGGGTTACTCCGTGAGTTCCGCCCACCCCTACAGTAGGTCCACCCACAAATTTCTCCGAACACACATTAACACCGACTGGCTGCGCATCGTTGATATTTCAAACAGGGGTGCAGAGCCAGCTCTGTCAGTGCACCTCACCACCCAACTCCATTCCGTGACTGAGACTCAATCGAGGTCTGACAATGTACCCAAGCCAATCCATGACATCATTTGAACGGCAGGAAGTGCGGAGAGGCCACACCCAGCTCCACCAGAGCACCTCATCGGTGCCATCTTAAGGATGTTGGGGGCCGGCAAAAAATATGTTGGGGCCCCACTGTGGAACAAATTCAAATGTTAATACCCATACTATGAAAGCTTGCATGATGCCAAAGAACTGTAAATAACATGTTAGACTCCAACAGGGTGACACGAAAACAGTTGAAATATCTTGTCTTGCCCGGGATTTCAAAAGCCCTAAAGATGACACAGCTTGGAGGAAGGAGTCAGACGTAGAAAGCAGACGTAAAGGTAGGTCGTTCAGATAAATAGACTAGAGAAGTGTCAATTAGAGACAACGTTCATTTTCCCTGGGGGGCTTGCCAGGTGGGGGCCCCGGTCCACTGCCCACCTTGCCCATGCCATGCCTTGAAACGTCTGGGCACTCATCCCTGCGCGCCCCTCCCCCACCTCCTACAGCACAGACGCTCAGTCAGGGGCTGAGCAGAGCTGCTGCTGGCGCACAGCGGCCTCCTTTGCCTCCGGTCGGCACTGAACGGAGCTCGCCTGGGCGCGGCGCGCGCTCCATTCATAAAACGGCGGCCATAACTCTGCCCCATAAATACACAGCATAAAAGTCAAAGCCGCCGCGTGCTGTTGGAAGGGGAGGTGAGCTGAGGAAGGGATCCCGGCGGCCTCCGAGCTGCAGGCCACAGAACCAGGCCGCGCAGAGCTTCATTTCTGAGAGCAAATATTGACTAGCAAATATCACGAGGGAAGCCGGCAGGACCAAGCCTGCCTCTGTGCTAGGCAGCTGACAGGACCCGTCCCCTGTGTAGGCCCCAGGCGGACCATGGTTCCAAAACTGCAGAACACAGGGGCGCACGGGTTCTAAAGCGCTTCAACGACTCGTCGTCGCTACTAAGCGCTTTTAAAGTGCTAAAAACAATACCACAGACTGGGAGAGGCCGTGCAAAGGAGTAATATACCTACGTTGATAAATGCTTCTCTTCAGAGGTCTGTGCGCCCTGCTCTTTCTGTATACCTCAGCAAAAATGCATTTCAAGACGCCATGGGCCTCATTTATGTGGCTGTGCGTCACTTTTACGCCGTTGGTGCATCACTTTTTGTGACGCACCAGTGGCGTAAAAAATGCGCCTTGTTGCACCATATTTACAAAGTGACGCATCTAGGTAGATGCGTCACTTTGTAAACCCCTGCGCCACATTATACCTGCACCAGGTATAATGTATGCAAGGGGGGCGTATTGACGCAAGAAAGGGTCATGGAAGTGAAGCAGTGAAATCTATAAGATTTCACTGCGCCATTTCTTGGCCGCTAATGCGTCAAAATCTTACGCCTGCTTCATGGCAGGCGTAAGACTGACGCAGGCACTAACAACATGGGACTTGCCCATGCAAAAGTACACATTGTTGGAGTTGCGTCACTTTTGTGACACACCCCAGCAATGCGTCACTTTTGCGCCTACAGATACGTCAGAAATACTGACGTATCTGTAACTCCTTGCGACACGATGAGTCATATTATAAATATGACGCATCAATCATGACGCATGGAGTACGCACTGAGAAGTGACGCACCGCTGCTTTCACGCAGCGATGCGTCATTTCTCATAAATGAGGCCCCAAGTGCTTTAGAAATAGCAAATAAATAATTGCATAATGCATTTAGAATGCACCATAATATTCCACGAGTTCCTTGTTGTGCTTGACAGCATCGAGGCAACTACTGCGTTACAACAGGATGTGCTGGCACTGTGAGAAACGCGGGCATTCTTTCAGTACCAAAAGTAAATATTTGGCTATGCTCTGTTATCAACACTTCATACTGTTACAATTGTTCCAGTTATAAATCATATATTTGTACCATGCTAGTGAAAATAAATGTTTCCCTATTACATATGCTATTTGGAGCAAGTGTAGTGATAAACATAGACCACTCATTTATTACTACAGTGCGAAGGTGCTATTATTATTAAAGTAAAGCTTAGCAGACTTGAAAAAAACACAAGATCTGTTCTAGACTTAATGAATTGAAAAAAACAACCAACAAGGCCTAGTTAGCGTGATTGCGTCACTGAATGAATGCAGCCCTTTGTGCTCTGGTTATGGTTAACCATCTTTGTTTAGAAGTACTCCATATGAAAAAACATCATGACGTTAACCATAACTGCAGATCTGCCAAGAGAGCCTTGCTTTGTATTCCCATTTTAGAGAGCGGAGAGGCATTATGGCGCACGGCATCTGAGCGTCACGCCCCCTCCGTACTCAACAATATGAAACGTAGCGCATTCATATTACACTATGCCAAGCTTATCTATGTGCTCAATGGAAAAAAATTCAGTCAAAGATTAGATATGGATCAGCAAACAAAAAAAAACGAAAACTTCTCGAATTCACTGTTAAGGTAAGCTGCACAGAACAAACATTATATATGGTGTCCTCACCCTGCTCAGCACATACCTTTCCATAAGACACCTGAAAAAGAAATGTGCTTTTTAATGTAATGAATGGCGGGGGCTTCAGTTATGGTAGTGTTGAATCACCTTCTTTTTCTTTTTTTTTGCTTTGGGGTTTCTCCAATGAACCCCATTTTCATTTAACTATATTGTATCCAGTCTTCCACCTATGTCCTACCTGAAACTCAAAAATTCACAGAAATTCACAAGTTCAGGAAAACAGCAAACAATTCTGATGGTAAAATGGTGGGGCATGCCTGAGAATTTTTGCGAATTTGAGAGTTTTGCGTTCACTAATTGTGTTCTGCTCAGTTTTTGTCCATTTTTCCGTTCTTTTGAGATCCTTTAAAGTGTTTTTTCCCCTTGAACTGGTCATTCGGTCTTACCTTTTCTGTGTCATTTTTAATCATAAGAGCAGGAAAAAGATGGAGCCCCTCAGGAGCCAATCACATTTCTTAAAAAAGCAAATGTGACTGACAGAACTTGTGAGCTTCCTGTTTACAACGTTAAAGGCTAAGAGGGATCTAAATGTAAACTCTTCAATGGCCAATCAAAACATATTTAAAACAGTAATATCTCCAAATTAATATACGGATTTACATCAAATTTAAAAAAAGCAAATTTCTATGTAAAATCTATTTTCATGCCAAGTTTGTAAATAGGTTTAGTGGTTTCGGTGTAGCAGAATGCAACATTTCCTATGGGAACTTGAAAGGGAAATCCATTTTATTTTTATCTCCCCACACTAACCTTTTTCCCCCCAGCATGAATCAGCCAAAAAGACGAAAAGCCAAACTACAGTACATTTTGATAAAGGTGTGAAAAATTGGACGCAGCTTCATCAAATGGCACTTAAGTTATTAGCATAAAAACAAAAATACTTAGTGTTGAATTAGCGGTTGAACCACAATTATAGGGCCATATGTATCAACATACCCTTTTGCGATTCCTTAATAGCGATTTTTAAGGAATCGCTATTTAGAAATCGCAAAATGGTATGTATGAAAAAATTCGCTATTTTTTAGCGATTCCTTAAAATTCCTTAATTGCGATTAGCAAATTGTTAATCGCAATTAAGGAATAATTTCCCATTCATTTCTATGGGCCAGGAGGCCCATAGGAATGAAGGGGAAATTTGCAATTCGCAATTTGCTAATCGCAAATTGTGAATATTTTCAAGGGTGCAGGGGTGTCCAAAGGACACCCTGTTGCACCCCTGGAATCTGCATGGGTGCACAGGTGGCGCACATACATGCCCTAAGGGCATGTCTGTGCGTCACATGGCACTTTGAAAAATGAAAAAAAAAATATTTTGGAAAGAGTTCACAACTTACCACCAACTAGAAGTTGGTGGTAATTTGCGATTCCTTAAGGCCAATTTGCTATTTTTTTTGGCTTCTTACATTGCATTGAAGGAATCGCAAAATTAGCGATTCCTTAAATGCGATTGCAAAATAAGGAATCGCAAATTTTGCGATTCCTTATTTTGAACCACAATTTGCTTAATACATACCATTTAGCAAATTCGCATTCGCAAATACATATGGCCCATAGTCTCTATTGAAGACTCTATAACATATATATAGACACACACAGACATCGATATAATAATGTAATCAGATTTATAACCAACAACAATACCCAAACTAGAGGTGTTTGGAAAGTGATGAATCTTGCAGAGAACATTAAACCTGTGTTTGGACCCATAACCGCGATCACCTTCAGAAGACGTCAATCAATAAAAGTTAAATTAGTGAAGAGTTTCTTACCATTGGAGAAAAAGGGCATTTATAAGGGTGGAATTACCACAGCTGGCAGCAAAATCATGAAAAAATAAAAAATAGGCTCCTCTGCAAAATAGTGTTCACAGTGTATGTAGTAAAATGTCCCTGCCCAAAGTTATATATAAGGAGTACCATTTTCCAAGTAAAAAAAGAAAACTACTGACACCCATTCGAGCTATAAGGAAGAGTGATATGAACAACAGTACAGTGACACACTTCCTTGAAACCCATGTTGACAGGTGGCAGGTCTTGGCCAGCAGTTCTCTGATAGAACTCCCAGGTTCAGCAAACTAAAGCTCAACTCTGTGCATTGGACCTTGATAGTAAGGGCAGCACAGCAGCGGTGGCGGCGTTTGGAAGACTTTGGGCTACCACTTGCCCCAGCAGACTACTTCAGCTGTTTTGTCCTTGTTATGCAAACAGGAGGGCCTTAGAATTCTCTTGGCTTGAAGGGGCTCTGGAGACAGCTTCTCCTTTAGCAGTATGTGCAAGCACAATACCTCTCTTCACTAGTCACCAGGTGCAGCAGGTGCAGTCTTCGTGAGGAAAGCCTCTCTTTGCTGTTTCCTCAGCGCACCAAGGCAGTCCATCTTCGGTCCTTCTTTCAAGTCAGTCGAGATCTGAGGTCTGGATGCCAGGGGTGCCCCCCTTATGCTCAGAAAGGGGCGTCAGGGCACGATGCGGATGGTAGAAAATGGGCTACTAGGTTCCTTCCCACCTGATGACTAGTCCTTGTGGAGTGTGGCCTCCGGCTATCCCAAGATGCACCATTCTGCCCACTCCCAAGATGGTGATTTACCTCTTTCGGTGTTCATACCTCACTAGCCCACCCTCTGGGTATGGCTTCCTCAGAGCTACAAACTCCTGAGGAAACTGGCTTGGCAACAGTTTCCTCTGCCAGCCTGTCTACCTCAAAGATGGGACAGCCCTCCCCCTGGTGTTTCACATCTGCCTTTCAGAGGAGGCTTCACCTTTGATGCCTGCCTTTTGGGGCCAATGCCAAAGTGGCTTCCTGCCGGAGGGAGGTGACACCTACCTGGGCTGCAATCCCTCATTGTTTTCCTTCCTGAGAGTTGCTGCCATGTCTCTCCAGGAGGGCAGGCAGCTGTTTTATGGAGCAGGCTCCATGTGTGCCCGGAAAGTCCTAGGAGTTTAAAGGCAAGAAAGTGGCAGCTTTGTAAAAGCTGAACACTATAACAAGTTAGATTGATTTCGACTTGGGATACAAGTCGGGCTTAATGTAGTGAGTTGTTTTATACATTAGAGTGCCCACTTTGGTGGCACCAATCAGGAGTTAGCACAGATGACGGGTCAGCATGCAATCCTGTACTCGCCAATTGGGCGACCAAGTCTTTCCACAATAAAAATGGTGATTTTGCATGTTTATTGTCAAGACAGATACAAATACATGTCCTGCCGGTGTCATATGTTGGATCCTGACTTATTACTTGGTAGGCCTGCCAGAGGGGTGACTCACACAAATGTGCAGGGGAAGTAGTGGCTTTGCTTATGCTTTCAATAGCAAAGTAGGTCTAGCAGTACAGGACTGGCTGGGGGAATTCGTTTTAGTTGGGGGACCTTTAGGAAGGCCCAACCAGTGCTAGAAGCCCTGTGGTACCCCTCTAACTTACATACCCTAGGTACCAGAGTACCATATACTAGGTACTTACAGGTAAGTTAGCCATTTCCAATTTGGTAGAGCTCATTAGACATACACTTTAGGGACAGGCCACTGGAACTGAGGTCTGGATAGAGCCTCGGTGCACCAGCAACATCAGTTGAAAAACCTGGGGGTGACCGTACAAAAGGAGGCATTTCCTAACAGATTTGATTGCGCCTGTACATTTTGTTCTATGTTTTTACATGGTAAGAGACAATAAGAGACAAGATTAAGCAAACTTGAGCTTAGTTATTTATCATTATGATCAACTTCGAACAATGTATGCAACATACTAACATAAGCAGATTAACACCTCACTTTAGCCACAATAGAAATTTTAAACCCATTCTCTGTAGACGTCTGTGGTGTTTACTGAAGGGTCCAATCACCCACTGTTTATTTGCTCTACTCACTACGTAATCCAACATCCGATACATCATTTCCAGATTTGACCAAAATAGATTTTGTTTCTACCTCCAAAAGATCAAAAGTTATTAAACTCAGTGTAGATTGAGTGCAACCCCATGACAGACACAGTGAAAGGATTAGTTTGTCACCTTTTAGCTGCTGATTGCTGGTGTAAGGCATTGAAATAGATGACAATCAGACTCGAAAAGCATAAAATATTGGATTACAATGTCAAAATAGTGCTATAAAAGTACCACCTAATGTGCCACACAACGCCGAATAGTCTACATTTTCTTGTTACATAATATGACCAATCCTGCCTCATCATTGTGCGCCTCCAGGGCTGCATAAGTCCAGTGGCCCCGATTATAACTTCGGTGAAACAATTATTTCTAAATATCAATAATTATGCTAAGGTGGTAAAGGTGCTTGCAGCTATTTCACAACATGGAGGAGAAACCAATCAGTTTCCTGGGGCTATTTGCTACCCAGAAGAGCTGGCATTGCAATGTGGGAGCGCCCAGCGGAGGACGCGAAGCGCTATGTGCTCACAATTACTCATGGAAAGGTCTTCTGTCCTTGAGCTGGCTTTGCAGTGAGGTGAACTCCAACACAGGCGCTCACACCTGCACAGAGCAAGCATAGTTTCGTATGAGCCAAACAACAAGAAGTTTTCTAACCTCCTGCTCTGAATATTCAATATGGATTGGAGATGACATGCTGTGATCTGCCTGCCTCATCCTATGGTGTCTGAATTTTCCTTTCTAAGACCAAGTTTGACACTTTGCCACCTTACCAGAAATTCCTCAGCAGGATTTTTTTTTGTGTGGAAGGCTTTTGCGAATATTTTGAAGTTTCTCCAGCATTAACTTGTTTTACAGGGTTTTAACCAGCTCTATTTTTTTATGTCGCCATATTTATGAAGTTGTCATGGATTAAAAAAAGTAATGAATTTGGTGACGTCAAACTTAACACATCACTTCTCCGGTCTTTTCCAAGTTTCCTGAGAATAATCGGGATAGGATAGCCTCCTTGCTCTCCCCACTACCAGCTGCTGTAGCTGAGCTGCATACACATGGCGGCCATCCTGGAATGTTTTTTGTTAAACCAAAATTAAAAGCATTCAATAAAGGCTGCTCTGCATGTGTGCTTGTGTCTGCGCAGGCATGGTGGCAGCTTGGAGTGCTTTTTTAGGTCGAGCGACCTATCTCAATGCGCATGCGCATTGAGCGGGAGCGAGATATATAGGGGCTTATCGAGAGTTTACCTAACTGGAGATTCCACTGGCGATTTGATGCTGTGCCCGTGCGCTTTTAGGTCAATGCGCAAGCGCATTGACCTAAAATGCGCGTGCACATCATCAAATCGCCAGTCAATCACCAGCAGCACTCCTCCCACACCTTTGAAGTGAAGCTTAGCTTCAAAGGCCCCTGCTGCTTCATACCCTCATGCCGCTCTCCCCGCTCCGCCCCTCCCCTGCCCGCCGTGTCGCATTTCTTCTCCCCCCTCCCCACAGCAATGCCCTCCGCCGGCCGTACTTTCACTTTGACGGCCGCAGGTCGTCTCTCGTGTTTCTCCTTGTTTTAATGGCTGGCCTTTTGTTGTTGTTTGTTTAACTATAATATATAAAGAATGTCTTCCAGCAAGCTCTCCTCATCCATTGGTGTGTTCCTATTTATGCCCAATAGCATATAGCACGGGACAGTGGGAACAGCCAACTTCAGTCAATAGCTCCCCCCGACTGAGTGACTTTATTTTGCCCCTGCACAATCTGTTTATTGGCCATAAATGTAGTTTCTTTCAGGTGAGTCTTCAGCACTGTTATGCAATTGGTCATGTCATGGCTCTACCAACCCGACAGCAGAGCCCTTGCAGAAAGACTAACACCACAACACTGTGTACAGGAAAGACAGCGGGCACTTTCGACTGTTGTTTACCATTAAGCACTATAGTGTAGTTTTGCACTTCCTTTCTCCGTCTGTAGCTTTAGGTGTGATGACAGCATTTCCTTATAAGATTACTGCTCTCTTGGGAATATATGAGGGCAGGAAGCCTTCTGAATTCGGCTGATCATTATCAGAGAGTGTTTTGGTGAAAATACGGGACTTTTCTTACGCGTGCTGCTACAAAAAGAGTTCAGCTCTCCTTAGCTACGGGAAAGCTGTTTGGCTTACTTCTGCTCGCTCAGCCAGCAATTGTGCCATGTGGTGTGTTTTTAGCTTTACTAGCTCATTGGTGTGTACTGGCTTGCCACTTTGCTGGTATAAAGTACCGGCCATACCGCTGAATACGACTTTCTTTTAATTAGTTCACCAGTTTGCTGCCAAGTGAATTTGAGAGTAATAGTGGCAATCATGTTTGAAACTGCATAACGTGAGCGAAATAAGCTTGCAAGCCGCAATCACCCCACATCCACCACCACATCCACCACCATATCCACCACCACATCCAACACATCCACCACCACTTCCACCACCACTGCATCCACCACCGCATCCACCACATCCACCGCATCCACCACCACATCCACCACATCCACCATCACCTCCACATCCACCATGACATCCACCGCAACATCCACCACCACCACATCCACCACATGCACCACCACCGCATCCACCACCACATCCACCACACCCACCACCACCACATCCACCACCACATCCACCGCATCCACCACCACCACATCCACCACATCCACCACCACCACCGCATCCACCACCACCACATCCACCACCACCACCACATCCACCACCTCATCCACCACCGCATCCACCACCACCACATCCACCACACCCACCACCATCACTTCCACATCCACCACCACATCGACCACCACATCGACCACATCCACCACCACATCCACCACCACTTTCACCACATCCACCACCACCACATCCACCACCACCACATCCACCACCTCCACCACATCCACCACCACATCCACCACCTCCACCACCACCACATCCACCACCACCACATCCACCACCACATCCACCACCATCACCACCACATCCACCACCACCACCACATCCACCACCACATCCACCACCCCATCCACCACCACCACCGCATCCACCATCACCACATCCACCGCATCCACCACCACCACATCCACCGCATCCACCACCACATCCACCACCACATCCACCATCACCACCACATCCACCACCACATCCACCACTACCACATCCACCGCATCCACCACCACATCCACCATCACCACCACATCCACCACCACATCCACCACCACATCCACCATCACCTCCACATCCACCATGACATCCACCGCCACATCCACATCCACCACATCCACCACACCCACCACCACATCCACCGCTTCCACCACCACCACATCCACCACATCCACCACCACATCCACCACCACATCCACCACCACATCCACCACCACTTCCACCACCACTTCCACCACCACCGCATCCACCACCACCACCGCATCCACCACATCCACCGCATCCACCACCACATCCACCACATCCACCATCACCTCCACATCCACCATGACATCCACCGCCACATCCACCACCACATCCACCACCACCACATGCACCACCACCGCATCCACCACCACATCCACCACCACATTCACCACACCCACCACCACCACATCCACCACCACATCCACTGCATCCACGACCACCACATCCACCACATCCACCACCACCACCGCATCCACCACCATCACATCCACCACCACATCCACCACCACCACCACATCCACCACCTCATCCACCACCGCATTCACCACCACATCCACCACACCCACCACCATCACTTCCACCACCACATCGACCACATCCACCACCACATCCACCACCACATCCACCACCACATCCACCCCCACATCCACCCCCACATCCACCACCATCACCACCACATCCACCATCACCACCACCACCACCACATCCTCCCCCAGATCCACCACCACCACATCTATATGTGTGTGTGTGTGTGTGTGTGTGGCTGTGTGTGTGTGTAGGTGCAAATGCAATGTTCTTGGATTTTCGTCACAATAAAATACACTGAACATAATCTTCACAAAAGTTATTTACAAACGTTTAAGCTATTGCCATTATAAATTACAATACATTTTATTTAAGTATTAATTATTTACAAAATTAAAAGCCATTGTTATTTGCAACATCAATACCTCTAAGTCACGTAAATACAACACACATTGCATTACAAAGGCTATAGGTGTCACATTTGCGAAAGTTTAAACTATTGACATCGTAACTGATAAAGCTATTACTTTTGCTATTTTCAAAACCAACACATAAATAAAAAAAGTGTCATTTACAATACCAATTGCTCAAACTTTCCTAATGCGAGACCTATTGCATTTCCAATGCTTGTCTATTTTTACAGCTTTAATGAAAACTATTCTATGACGGCAGCCCGTGCGTCCAAACGCACGACGGACTTCCGGGCAGAAAAAGCATTGTCAAAGCCAGAAGGTCTGTGTCATGCTGTCTCAGCCAAAGACCGAGTGTCTTTGCTAATTAATCCTTGTTTTTAATTTAGATGAAATATATGCAATGAAGTTGCTTCGGCTTGTCTCACGGCAAAGGACCGATGGGAACGACATAGGCCTTCCGAGGTCACCCTACAGTATTTTCAGACCCTTCAATCTGTGTTTATTGTAAATGTTATCAACGCTTGCATGGCGCATTCGTGCCACCTGCCTGCCTCGCAGCTCTTAGTAGCTCACAGTGTTACTCTTGTGTAATCTCATTGACCTCCTGGACTTTAAGGACTTTAACAGGCTTAAACCACGGAATAATACTTTCGCTAAAGAAAATAAAACACAAATCACCACCCCTGAGGCTCTGCAATAGACCCTCATTCTATTTCCGGCACCTGGTGTCAAATCTTCTCACGTGTTTATGGCCTTTTGGCGAAGAAAGGCTGTAAAACTCCACACTTGGCAATAAAGTGGGTCATAAAAATATATTTGCAAGCCCGTGAGCGGCTTTTAGAGGCAGCTGGCTCCACTCAGGACAGCTACGAAGCCCCACAGCTGAACAAGCACACAGGAAAAATGCAGAGACCAGCTGGAGTCCTGGCCATGAGAGCAAGATTGCCCTGGAGCACAAACCTCAGACCAGCAGTGGCCATAGCTCTATTTAGGCTACATTTAAGTTTTTTAATAGGGTAAAATCTCAATAATATCACACAAACATCAACTGTGCTGCCTTTTGGAATCTCTTAAAATAGATCACTTGAAATTCATACATTTAGAAAAAAAACATGGTAAAGCATCTCATAAAAAATAAATGTAAACTATGGGTGACCATAGATAAGCCATAGGTAAACATGGCATACATTCGGTGGAAAAGTAAACATTTTATTCGACGGTTGCAGAGGTAGGCAAATTGTAAAAAAAATAACAGAAAATACATACACCCAGGAGTGTAACACAATAATAATAGTTTGCTTTTTATCGAATCTCATGCCACACTTCTGTTGCTTCTAAGCTATCCACATAACAGGTAGTACAATGAGCCCGTTTAAAAGCACTCATTTATTGACTTCACAAGAAAGGCAATTTGAGCCCCTCCCTTTCCGCGCGTAGGGATGAGAAAGCTGACCTAAAATAACAGTAGAAGTGAGCAGTGAGTGTTGACTCACTGAGCCATATCGCAGTTCTATACAGCGGAACTGAATGTGTCCAAAATAATTGATAGCAAGCAAAAAATGGTGGAATGGAATGGCCCCCGGAGTAATCACCAGTGGTTCAAAGTGATTCAAGAATTTCCATGGTAATTTTTTTTCAGCAAAGATGTCAATATTGCACCTTACATCAATCATTCAGAAATATCTTGGGCAATGCATACATCTGGGGACAAAACGTTTATAGACCAAACTCGACAGGTGCAGATATGGGGCACTGAAACGAAGGGTACAGTGGCACTAAATGCGCCTGTGCTTTTCCTTGGTACTATTTGTTGGGCTCCAGGCTTAGGTGCCATAGAACTGCTAAAAGAAAGGGGGGTTTTGTTGTGTCCTGAACAGCAGGTAGATTCTTAGGGGCCCATTAGGATGACGAGTGGACTTTGTCCGCCCGTCATCCTACCTGTGACTGGGACCACCCGCCATAAGGGAGGGGGTCCCGTTCTACATATTAGGATGCGCCCGCCACAGTGGCGGGCGCTTCCCGCATTTTTAGCATTGCGGCGGGCGGTGCTAAAAGCACCGCCCGCCGCAATGCTAAAAATGCACGTTGTGCATTTCAATGCACAACATGACAGGCACCGCGAAGTGCCTGTCATGTTGTGCATTGAAATGCAGGGGGGTACCATAGGTACCCCCCATGTGCACCCCTCCACCCCCCCGGAGTCCCTGGGGGCCCGCAACGGGCCCCCGCAGAGGGACTCGGCATTCCCAAATGCCTATCCTAATATGGCTAGCGGTGTCTAATAGACACCGCCACCATATAAACCCTTTCCCGCCCTGGCCGCAAGGCGACCGGGGCAGAAAAGCGTCCGACGGTCTTTCCGTCCGCCGTGGTCCCCCCCGCCATACTAATGTGGCGGGGGGAATTCGGGGCAATCCGCCCGACATCCTAAAGGGCCCCTAAGTGTCTGTACACTGGAGTCTAGTTCTTTATTTATGCCGGTACTGCTTGACCTTTACAGATCTTGTGCAATTCAAATTCTTTTGGTGGATTGTTGACGGAAAAGGAAGGTGAAAATATTCCAGGCTTTTGGAAATATGTCAGTTTTTAAATGAAAAAAAGCTTTGTGCATCAATGACCAAGGCAAGGCTTGAACACTTACCTAAAACCACGGTCTTATCACATTCTTTGTCACAAGAAGATCCCGGCTCGTGCTGATCAGTGAATATCAGTTGGTTTCATTCCCAGTGCTTGGTTCCTACTTCCATTCACTTGTATTGAGAAAACCTGTATAATTATGACAAATAATGATTGGATTTTAGCATGACCTGCCCCTACTGATTCGGTACGGAAGCTTTGGTCTATTGAAACAGCCACTGCCTCACATTATTTTTGATGACACATAAGCTGTTTTGCATTAAACACGTTACACTTTATAGCCTGCCAAGAGAGTTGTGCTCTTCTCCTACACCACTATAACAAACATATATTAATACTACCTGAACCCACACTACTAATGACACTACTTATGGTCCAGTCTGTGACGGAATCCTCGAACCCTGGGTTCGATGGAATTTCAACCAGAAAGTACTGCGAGACTATCCAGTGGTGATACAGTGCCGTATGAAGATCTGCTAGACTTCGTACCCACGTCTGGGTTCAACGAGTGGCTGACTCTGGAGTCAGAGCAGTGGTCCGGGCAAGCGGTCAGCCTGATTGAACTTTTGTTAATTCTTCCACTGACTAGAGTTTATGGCATAGGTGAGAGAATGTGTTTGGTTATGATGACTTACCTTGAGGTGCCCTGCTCCTCGTGTCAGTTGCAGTGTCAGGTTGTAATTGATGGGATTTTGAGGGGGCATCAGTGGTCAGAATGAAAAATAACATATTTTATATTAAAGCTTCACTGCCATATTGATAAACAAGTTGAATGTATCAAGCAGTCTCTGATGCAAGGATGTGTCCCTCGTTGGCTAAAAAATAAATCTGTCCCTCCCCTTATCTAAAAGGCATCTCTTGATCCAGAACATGTTCAGATATTTTGTCCCATATCAGGACTTCTGGAAGATTCTGAGTTCTCCATGGCCATCCATTCCCAAAGGTGGCCTGAAATAATCTACTAGTTAGTCGCCCAACATGGACCGGAAACACTGTTCATATCACTGGTTGACGACATCTTGGCTGCTTTAGAATAAGTCAAGCTTTCCGTGCTCATTTGCTTGCATCTGTCTGCCGTGTTTGGTGCCTTAGACTCTGGACGATCACGAAGTCAAACACGATCCATGGTTCATGATGACTCTGATCAATCATGATTTCAGTTATTTATCTGTGAAGAAATCAATGTTAAGCTTGTAGCATTCCAATTCTCCAAAGCCACAATCAAGTACAATATTTCTCTGGGGTGACACTGTCTCCCCCTTTATTTAATATCTTAATTCACCATTCTTTCACATTTCATTTTAAGACACCAAGATCTGCCTTTCCGTCCTCATGTAGAAGACACACTGATTTGTTTGCGGGGCCGATGGCCATCAAGATGTCTTTACAACTCCGAGGTGAGGACTGAACCAAGAGGCAGCCTGTATGAACCTCAGATTTATTTATTTAGTAGTTTTATATAGCATGAACTTGGTTCAAGGACATTAGAGTGATTTACATGAGAACCAGATTATATTTGAGAATATTTTTTTTTGTCAGAGGTGAGACTAAGTGATTTTGTCCAGAATAGTGGGACATTGAGCCCAGGCCTGGGAGTTCAACTTGGCTACACAGTTCCAAAGTTGGTGGCTCTGGCATGTTAGGTGACATCTCCTCCTCGGTGCTCTCAAAATGCCTGGAGTCAAGGCTGGCGCCTGCTTCTGCCATCCGACACAGAATCCATTCAGTGGATACCATTCCTCAAGTTCCCCAGGTAAGAGGTGTCAATGAAAGTCTTCTTCAGGAAAACAAAAAATCTAGGCATAACTTGGGACAAAAAAACCAGCTTTACATCGCATACCAGGGCCGCCGTACCTTCAATTTTGTAACTTATGGAAGCTGACCTAAATCCCTCAATTTATAGGCAATATCCCCCATGAGGTAATAGTAGGTACACTGAAATCTACCAAAATGAGTATGCAGATGCAATTTTGGGAGGGCATGCCAAATTTCCTGTTGAACGGCTGCAGCATGTGCAGAATGAAGCAGTTTGCGTTGTCCTTAAACTAAGAAAGCATAACTTTGGTAAAGGAAGCTAAAACCACTTGCACACACAATTCAATCACCGAATTCAATTAATTTCAGTTCCTGTATTCAATTAATTTCAATAATTCAACCATCACTGGGAGAAGGGAAGAGGGGAGGCGGCGGGGGGGGGGGGGGGTCGAGTGGTAATTTATTGTAGGTCAGACACATGGGCACAATGCTCTCACTCCCACCTCTTCAAGATTTGCAGATCTGTCCTAAGTGGATTATGCTGCCTCACAAGACAGAGCAACGTATCATCTGTTGCCTGTGCTCATTGTAAACACTTGCTGCCATCTGCTGTACTCAGTTGCATGTAACACAATGCATCTATACGTGAAATCTGTAGCTTCACCCACCTGTTGTCCCCTGCCAGCAAAGTAGGAAACACTCCACTTAGTTACACTTAGAACACAAGGTGTCCGTGTTTGTGTCTCAATTCTTTTTTAATGTTTTTTTCAAAATCAAACTTAAGTACCGGGTTGAGTATCGGGACAATAAAATCCGGCAACAGTCCAGCAGCAGGGCCCACAGATATCTCCTTCGGTATAGGTCAAAGGCACACCTATATCCATTCTCAGAATCTTCTAGCATCAGGTCACATTGTTAAAGTTCTCAATATTCTAAGTGGCAGTCGTATGCATGAGGTCACGAGGTGCAGTGAGGCTGGGAGGAAGTGTCCTTCATAGGCATCTAAATAAAGTCTTGATGCTTCACTACTCCACACACAAAGCAATTTGTTAACTTGACATTGCAGGTCACCCGCACAAACCCCGTCTCAGCGCTAAGCAGGGGCTTCGGGTTAATGTATCAGTCGGGCATCATTAAACGAAGCCTGCTGCAGGTCACACTGATACCTGCTGCGAGCTCAACAGCATTTCAACACTATGTTGCCGACCTTCGAATCACGGCCTTCACACTTGACCAAAATATAGTGTGATTCTGGGCAGATGCGCCCTGTTTTTTAAAAGTGTAAAAACGTGCACAGCAAAAAACATAATATGTTGTTAGGTTGTCCCCCCCCAAAAAAAAAACACAACCCTGTTTCAACTTGGCCCCTCACTGGTATAGTGCACTAGATGTCGCCGCGCCAATAAAAATGTCGGCTGCGATGCGCCACTGACGTGAGCAATGTCAATTACCAGAATTCTATGTTTGTCAGCGGCTGGAAGAAGCTCGCGCGCGCAGGCCTGATTCATCTCTGGAGCTCGGCCTTTCCCGACTGTCAGCTGTATTTGTATTTATTTGGTCAGCATCTCCAACGGAGATTCTGCACAGGCTGCGCAATAAATGGAGATCACTTGCAGGAGGGCAGATGAAACAAATACAGTGGCATATCCAGAGATGTCCCAGTTGCATCACATTTGGTTAAAGTGACACCCGTATTTCCCAGCGCTTAGAAATCGCAAAGATGGGGTATTAAGCACTATATAAAAACAAGTTATTACAATTGATTTTCATGAAAAAGAACTGTTAATGCTGAATGGATTGGAACGAGTTGCTTTTTTAAGACAACACCACAACGGTGCAAGCTGCAGGGGGCATGCGTTGCTGCTATTATTTATAATGGGGCTGTTGGTCGTGCCAAAACTCACCATTTTGTTTCTGTGTGTGGGAGCTAAAGATTCATTTCCTTTTGTAAACCAATTCTGCATTCAGAAATTCGAAGGAGACAGGGAGGGAGACTGCAGCTATAAGCACGTGCAAGGGGAGAGCGCGCCAAATCACAACGGCCTGACTTCAAAAGGTATTTTCACTCGAAGTTTAACTTACACGGGCACATTGTAATTGAATTGTATTACAATTACATTATTGTCATGAGTTAGTTTAACTTACACAGGCAAATAGCTTTTTATGAAGTGCAAAATTATTTTGCAAATCTTAAAATCCATTTTTGTACTTTTAAAATGATTAACCTACTCATTCTCCTTCAGGGTTGGACTGGGGTAAAAAACAATATGCACTGGCACTAAAATAAAAGTTGCCCCATTAGCGAACCAGGGGCCAGATGTAGGTCACCAAATACCGGTCGGTAACGGCCGATTTCGGCCGTTACCGACCGGTATTTGGTGATTGAGATGTAGGGGGCCTAAAATTTACAGAATCGGTAAATTTACCGATTTGGTAAATTTACCAACTCTGTAAAATACCGAATCGGTAAATCAATATGTAGATGGCACTGAAAACAGTGCCACAGGCCCTTAAGAATTCGTTATTTACCATGAAATACTATTTCATGGTAAATAACAAATTCCTGTGTACATGCACATCTGTGCATGTACACCTGTGCCATGTGGCACACATACATGCCCTAAGGGCATGTATGTGTGTCACATGGCACACAAGCCAGAATCAGGGGTGCAACAGGGTGTCAAAGTGACACCCTGTCCCCCTTGACAATTCTGTAATTTTACCGAATCGATATTTACCGATTCGGTAATTGCCATTGATTCCTATGGGCCTCAAGGCAACAAGCATTTGCACTTTTAAAAGTACGCGGTGCACAGGGGTTCGGGTATTCCAGCCCCCACGAGGGATTCTGGCTTCAAACTGAGTGAGAGGGAAGCTCAAGCCTCAAGGGATATAGAAACCCACCTCTTGTGTTGTTGAACCTTTCGGAGTCAATAGGAGCTTGGGATCAGCAGACAGGTCAGCAGTGTTGCGTTGCCTTCGAATGCAGGGAAGTGACTCCTTCACTCCAAGGGAGATTATCTTCAGATGTGTTGGATGCTCCACAGGCCCTACATGGATCCTGTATGATGCACAGGCACAGACAAGGCAGCAGACTGAAAGGGAGATGAAGTCATGCCCAAACAAAGTCAAGAGAATTCCAGAGTGCCCAGATGGCAGAAGTGCAGTGGTTTCACATCTACCTACATCGGGCCCCAGATAGCTAAAAAGAGTCCCACAGTGGCCAGGTTTGAAATTGTAACGATATGCTGTATTGGTATTTTGCAAGGTATGGGAGACTGCATGCATTTGTGCATGCTGCCGACAATATTTGTGGTACTGTCAGGGAACTCAATAGTAATAAATAACAACCCACAAACTGCTAAAAAAAAAACCTGCGCACACACTGATCTTTCAGAACAGCCTATCAGGTACTGCCTGATTGCCCTATAGGACAGTGCAATCCTGACCCCCTTGTCTGGGAGGAGAGTGACTGTTCCTGGGCATGAACTTAGTTAACATCCAAAACCTCCCTGGATATGGATATTGGAACCCTCCCCAATCCCTTCCCCTGCTGGGTCACGGAGCTGGCAAGGTTTAAAAACAAAACCACAAAACAGAAGTGTGGTACATTGTAACTTCATACACCACTAATGCACCCCAGTCTCCGTCCACCTCCTCCACAGTGGATTTGTTGCCGTTTTTACATTGATACTGTAACTGTTCGCAAGCTTTTGAATCACACAAGTGACATAACACATCTATCTGTGTCCAGAAGCCAGGGTTACTGGAATTATGAATCTTGGTAAAATCAAATTATGCTGCAAGAAAATGCAAATGATGTAGCACATTTTTTTATTATATCAATCCATTATTTTGTCGTTTTTAGGTTAAGTCTGCTCGTTGGCGCAAGCACCGTCTGTTGCGAGGCATATTGTGGTTAAGCAAGAATACAGAAGGGCTTGGAGCCGGCACATTGCTCACCATTGGTTGGCTTTCCTGTCACTCTCATTTGCCTGCTTCCTATTTGTGTCCCAGCTTGCCGATCTTGTCTTCCCTCTTTACTGGCTGATATCACTGCTTTCAATGTTTGCTTTTCAAGCACTACTTTTTATTCCTATCTGTGAAGCACCCTATCGGAATGTGTCTGTCTCTCCCATCGCACATTTTGCTCTCTGTTGCCTGACTGCTTCTCCACACCCACCCTGTTGCATTAGCCTGTGTGCATCTCCCCATTGCATTTTCCCAACCCCCATGTTGTATTGCTCCTGTCCACTCCCTGTTGCTTTCTCATCCCCTGCAGCCCTCCACCGTTGCCTTCCCCTCCCATGTTGCTTTGGTGCTTCCCCTTCACTCTATCCTGTGTTGCTTCCCTGCTCACAACTGAACCCAGGGTGGCTCCTCCACTAGGGCAGAGAAGCATCACCCCACTGCTTTCTCACAATGCGAGAAGCAGAAACATAAAATGGTAATAACTACCATTTTATGTTTCTGCTTCTTGCACTGCGAGAAAGCAGAAGGGTTTTGTTGCGGGAGGGTGGGTGGTGCTGCTCTGCGAGCAGGGGAGGAGTGGTGGGCCCACTCCTGAGTGCCCACGACTGGTTTGGTTGGCCCTTGGGGCCACCCAAACCAGTCCTGCATACTCTGCCCTTTCTCCATGCAGGCTGTAATGCAGGCTACATGGAGAAAATGGCCTCCCTTTAATCCCCTGGCTGGGCGGCGTCCCCACCAATAACAATGCTGCCATTGCAGCATTGTGATTGGCTTAGGGTAGGGGAGGGAGGCTGCCTGCTTCCTGTTCCTGCCGGAGGAGGAGTCCAGAGAGCAGGAGCAGGCACTGAGAAACCAAGGGACCCAGCCTGCAGACAGGTACGTTTTAAAAAAATAATTAAATTAAACCCCTCCCCGCGTGACCATCTCCGCGCTAGCCCCCACACCACCCGCGATTAATGCCGGCCGTGACTGCCAGAACCTCTCGGTGTTGCTTTCTCATTTCCACCAATCTCACCCATGTTGCTACTGCCCTACCCTCTTTAAAAAACAAACGTGTCTGATTTTATATTTACTTACTTATCCAACTCAGAACGTAACTAAAATGAAACAAAAAAGTGCCCGAGTCATTTGGTAGGCATGTGCAGCACACATTCCCGCCTCTACAAATTGCAGATGCTGAGCAGCGTGCTTAATAACGATTGGAAAAGTTATTAGGTCACACAAAAAAGTAAGATCTATTGGCTTTGCCAATGCTTTTTACACATAAATATTATCTGGGCAAAGGTTTCAGCTCATTAGTACCAATATAACCCCAAATACATCATTAAGCAATGAAAGGTGACCAGTCAACATTTGCAAACGGCCTTCCACTGCCCAGCAACGTATCACAACATTTTAGTACCATTTGATTCTTTTGAGCTCAGAACAATTTTTCATTGAAATCTGAAAATTGTGCAGCAAATTATAGATTAGGTGATAAATGCAGCAAATACACAATTATGTAGAAAATGTTGCAGCTGCAGAATAGCATATTTCCACTGGCCCTGTCAGTAGCTGCATTCATTAGCTAACCAGGGCCATTGCATCAGCTTTCCCTGTAAGATGTCAATAAACATTTTAGGGTGAGAAAAACACCCTGCACCACTCCTAGGCATGAACCACTGAAAAGATCCCTCAATACTGAAGAGTGATGACAACTGTGAAGTTTGCCAAATTTTATGTTTTGGTGAGATCCGAAGAACAAGAGAGTCAGAACTAAAGCCAGTCAATAATTTCTTTATGAAGCATATGGGTCGAGCATCGAACACCAGCAGTAGTGTTGGTGCCGGAAACAGCAAAGGGGTTAATCAAAGGCATAGTTTGAACAGGTATGATGGACAATGACGTAATCGCAGGTATGAAGCTGGGGACCATTTGAATCTGTAAGTAACCAAGTTTAGGCTCTCTGGTTGTTTGTGCTCACGTTTACAGGGGACGAGGCCTGTCAGATCTTGGTGGACAGCTCCTATAGGAGCAGGACCAAGGGTGATTTGCACATGGTAGGTCCATGTCTGTAGTAACAAACTGAGCAAACGAAGAATGGATTGGATCACCCTGAGTATGTTATGTTATGTTATAGATTTTTATAGTTTCGCACGGCTGCCCCAGCAAAGGGGCGTCCCGGGGCTGAGAGCAGAAAACTGCACAGCAGGTCACAGAACGAGACAACTTATAACGGAGGAAAAAGGTTTGTTTTCACAGCTTTCCGAAAAGGCAGGTAGGACTTTATACTGCGAATGGAGATGGGGAGCGCATTCCAGAGCTTCGAGGCCAACACACGAAAGGAGCGCCCACTAGCACGAGCCCTCCTGACCCTGGGCACGGCCACAAGATCCTGTCCCATGGAACAAAGTTGGCGAGAGGGGATATAGAAGGTATGAAGATTAGTCAGGATAC
This sequence comes from Lissotriton helveticus, assembly GCF_964261635.1. Classification (NCBI taxonomy): domain Eukaryota; kingdom Metazoa; phylum Chordata; class Amphibia; order Caudata; family Salamandridae; genus Lissotriton; species Lissotriton helveticus. The sequence continues at coordinate 1,615,299,232 of NC_136057.1, forward strand.
AAGGAGATAAAAAATTAAGGATTTTAAAGGTAATGCAGAGGGCCTTGAACTCTGAACGCTTGGCCACGGGCAGCCAGTGAAGGTGGCGGATGGCATTAGAGGTAGGACACCTCCTTGGCAGACCAAGGAGAGCTCGAGCCGCTGCATTTTGAACCCTTGGTAGTCTGACAATCTCAGACTGGTTGACCCCAAAATAGAGGGAACTTGCATAGTCCAGTCTTGACAGAATCAAGGCCTGGATGATAATCTGCCTGATAGGGGGATCAAAAAAGCCCAACATGGGCTTAAGCCCTCGCAATAGCCCAAAATAAGTCCCTGCCACCTTCTTGGTTTGGGTTCAAAAGCACAGGGTGGAGTCTATCCAGAACCCTATGTTTTTTACAACCTGTTTGGAAACAGGTGTTGACCCCATCGTTGCAGGCCACCAGTGCTCACTCCACAGCTCTCTATCCCTCCCCACCAGTAGTACTTCAGACTTTCTGGAGATGAGCTGGAGACAGTTGGCAGTCATCCACTTCAAAATGGCCTCAAGATCGCTACGAAACTTAGAAGCGTCCCGGGTAATGTCATTGGAGAGTGTGACCACCAACTGAGTGTTGTCTGCATACAACACTATCGTAAGCCCTCTGTTCTTAGCCACTCTCGCCAGCGGTTGGACGTACAAATTGAAAAGGGTAGGGCTAAGAGCCAAGCCCTGCGGGACACCCTGCTTGATGGCAATAACTCTACAGGTAAAGGGAGGAGCGGTAACCGGGAAGGTCCTTTTAGAGAGAAAAGAAGCAAACCAATCCAGGGCGGAGCCCGTTATACCCACCTCCTCCAAACGCCTCAGCAGGATCTGATGGGAGACCGTATCGAATGCAGCACTAAGATCAAGCAGAGTCAGTGCCGACGTCCAGCCCTCATCTAATGCCAATGCTCGGTAACAGCAAGAAGTGCAGATTCCGTGCTGTCACCAGCAGAGAAACCATTCTGAGAGGGGTCCAGTATGTTATTTTCCTCCAGATACCCCGTCAAGAGTTTAGAGACCCACGGTAGAAGGGAGATGGGGCGGAAACTCTCCAATTTGGCACATCCATGTTGTGCTTTTTTAGCAGGGGGGCCACCTTAGCGTGTTTCCAAGTACTTGGTACAACAACCGTAGAGAAAGATAAGTTGATCAAATGGCTCAAAGGAGGAATGAGCACAGGCAAGATTTTCAAGATTACATTCTGGTGTTTGGAAAAGATGTGGATGCTTATGATAGATCTTTGGTTAGAGTATTATGCATTTTTAAAGAGAGAGGTGTGACTTTGAAAGCTAGCAAATGTAAATTTACAGTGCACCATGTGAGCTATTTGGGATATAATTTGTCTGCTAAGGGAATGGAACCCAAGAAAAGTTTGGTGGAAGCTATTGCAGGTATCCAGCTCCTGTGGATAGGATCAGTTAAGACATTTTTTTGGGGTGTTGAAGTTTTATTCTTGGTATGTTTAAACGTGTGCAGAGAAAACTCATAATTTGTGTGAGATGCTTAAAAAGAACGTCAAACATGTGGTCCAAGACGGTTGTGAAAAAAAAAAACATGTGGTCCAAGGAAGTTAAGGAGGAATTTTATCTAATAAAGATGGAGACTGCCAACTGTATTCTGCTAAAGCTGTTTGATACCCGCAAATCTTGTGTGGTAGTTACTGATGCCAACCAGAACGGTTTAGGGGTAGTGTTGCTCCAAACATGGAAAGGATGAAGTGGTTGAATTTGCTTCCTGTATCCTGATAGGTGCTGAGGGTACTTGTTCTGTCCTAGAACGAGAGGCAATGGCGTGTTGGTGGGGTGTAGGTCTCTTCAGGAACAATTTGTGGGGTATGGAGTTTACCATCTGTATGGATCACAAGCCACTGATCAGTTTATTTACTACTAAGGGGGCAGAAAAACCTACACCTAGTATTGTCAAATGGTGTCACAGATTGCAGGAATTTCAATATCTTCTTCTTTATTTGGAAAATGCTGCCATAAAAGTTCACATAAATACAATTGAAATAAAAAAAACTTTTAAAATGGTAAAACCAATAAGGTAAAAGCTATCGTAAGCCCATTTTGAACAGTGCTTATTCAGTAGACATTGCTTGTGTTAGGATTACATAAAACACGCTACTGCCATATGCCTTATACTTCTGAATTCTGTTGAAAAATTAGCACCTCGTTAGGGAGGGCCATTAGGGTTGAAGGTATAACTGGAGCATTTGTCTAGATCACATTGCTAGCAGCAGCAGTGGGCAGTGAAATGCTGTATTAAGTTCCATACACTGCCCTATCTGATTCTCCATACTCCCATTAAAAAGTGAGACAGAGAAAACACAATCAAGGTTGATGTACTGGCACTGGCTTAGCTGCAGGTCGTGCTACTGCTGCGCTGCTAATTTTAACTTTACCTGTTTTTGTATTTGTGTATTTTTAATTTTGTTATCCCCTGTTTTTAGGCGCTTTGCCTGGGAGCTTCTTCCTGCCCTCTCACCCGCATTTAATCGAGTAAACGCACCGCCGTTTGGTGGGTCCAGGGTCCCGGGGTTTGTTTGGTGGGCGCCATCTTGCCTTGGGCTAATCAGATCTTTTCACGAGTGCCATCTTGGAGCGTCTTTACGCTCGGGGTGCTGATCGCCTCGCCTACTTAAGGCGGACTCGTCACCAGTAGCCTGGTCAAGGTACTGGCTTAGCTGCAGGTCGCGCTACTGCTGCGCTGCTAATTTTAACTTTACCTGTTTTTGTATTTGTGTATTTTTAATTTTGTTATCCCCTGTTTTTAGGCGCTTTGCCTGGGAGCTTCTTCCTGCCCTCTCACCCGCATTTAATCGAGTAAACGCACCGCCGTTTGGTGGGTCCAGGGTCCCGGGGTTTGTTTGGTGGGCGCCATCTTGCCTTGGGCTAATCAGATCTTTTCACGAGCGCCATCTTGGAGCGTCTTTACGCTCGGGGTGCTGATCGCCTCGCCTACTTAAGGCGGACTCGTCACCAGTAGCCTGGTCAAGGTACTGGCTTAGCTGCAGGTCGCGCTACTGCTGCGCTGCTAATTTTAACTTTACCTGTTTTTGTATTTGTGTATTTTTAATTTTGTTATCCCCTGTTTTTAGGCGCTTTGCCTGGGAGCTACTTCCTGCCCTCTCACCCGCATTTAATCGAGTTAACTCACCGCCGTTTGGTGGGTCCAGGGTCCCGGGGTTTGTTTGGTGGGCGCCATCTGGCCTTGGGCTAATCAGATCTTTTCACGAGCGCCATCTTGGAGCGTCTTTACGCTCGGGGTGCTGATCGCCTCGCCTACTTAAAGTCGTCCTCTCCCGCGCAGCGGGATCGCGCAGTGGGATGCCGTCGCTTAGCCGGAGTCGTGCCTGAGTCCTGCCCGTCTGCGCCCGTCAGCGCCAAGGACGCGCCGGGCGCGGCGGTTCCTAGGTAAATTTAATCCCAGGCTCAGACATACGGGACTGCGCTATGATTGTATATTCTGCTACCACTCTACGGTCTTTAGGACGCTCTGTCCCGAGATGTTTACAGGCACCGTTACATCCGCTCTGTGGCCCTTATCAGTGCGCCTGTGGCCAGTGGGCAGTGGACTCTCCGGTTAAGATATGCCAGGAGACTCTACCGGCCGCTTCGCGCAGCAACCGTCAGGCTCATGCTCTACGTATCCTGAGCTTGAATTCGAGGTCTCTAGTTCAACATCACCAAGACGTTAGGGACTTGATGCGAGACGAGGCCCCTGACATCGTGGCTATCACGGAAACGTGGCTGAAGGACGATGATACGGCCATTATCAATCTGGCATTTCCCTCTGATTTTTCGGTTTTTACTTTGAATCGATCAACTAGGGGAGGGGGCATCGCTCTCGCAGTGAGATCTAGTCTCTCTTGTTGTTGGTCCGCCCTTAACATCGTAGGCTGCGAGAGTGCTGCCTTTAAAATTTTGGTTAACCCTCAGTTTTCCATTTCAGGGATGGTAGTCTATCGCCCGCCGGGAAGCGAGGTGGCATTTAGGGCTGCCTTCCCTGATGCTGTTAGCTCACTGGCGGTGGGGTGTGCCAATTTTTCTATTTTGGGGGACCTTAATTTACATTTTGAGAATCAAAATATCCCTCCGGTTTGTTGTATTTTAGCCGATCTGGAGGCTCTTCAACTCCATCAAATAGTGCGGCATCCTACACATGTAGGTGGCCATACGTTAGATCCGTTCTTTACGAATTTGACAGAGGCCATAGTTACGGCCGTAACTCCGCTCGGCTGGACGGACCACTCTTCAGTGGCCATTGATGTCTCCGTGCCGGGAATTTCTCCTCCTGTCCCTGTAAGGATGGCTTCCACACGGCACTGGAGTAAACTGAAACTTGAGGACCTTCATAGAGCTCTCGCTGCGGTGCCGCTGGGACCGTTGGAGGATGTAGACGCAGGCTACGATCGGTTCTGCTCCTGGATTACTAAGGCTCTTGACTCCCTGATTCCTATTACGACTAGGAAAATTAGTTCCCGGGAGTCAAGCCCTTGGTATGATAGTGCACTACGTGCACTCAAGGGTAGGTGTAGGCGAGCAGAGAGGGAATGGCGGAAGGTCTATGACAGCGGGAAGAAGGTCATCTACCTCGCTGCCGTTAAAATTTACCACCGATACTAGACCTCCGGTAGGTACTCTATGTAACATCTCTGGAGATTTCCTCCTGCATGTGTTGCCCCCGTTGACAACCAAGGGATTTGACATCCTGGCCCAGCAGGTGAAATCTGGGTCGCCCGCTGATCCGCTCAAGCCTGCCCTCTTTAGAGACCAGCTGTTTATGGGTCGTACTTCGGTACTCTCCCTGATTAACACCTCGCTGGCCTCGGGTACGGTTCCAGCAAGTTGGAAGCGGGCGGTGGTTTCTCCTATTTTAAAGAAACCCTCTTTGGACCCGGAAAAACCGGAAAGCTATCGGCCTATCTCCTTGCTCCCCTGGCCGACCAAAATCGTGGAGGCCCATGCGAACAAGGTTCTTTCCGACCACCTTACCCGAATTAACATCTTAGATCCCACCCAGAACGGGTTCCGTGCTGGACACAGCACGGAGACCGCCCTTCTCACCATGGCTGAACATCTTCGCACAGTGATGGATGCAGGACAGACGGCGGCGCTTGTACTATTAGATCTAAGCGGCGCCTTTGACACTGTCTCTCATCCTATCCTGTTGCATCGCCTGGAGGAGATAGGAGTGGGGGGATCTGCCCTCCAGTGGTTCCATTCCTTCCTCGAGGGTCGTTTCTTCAGCGTTGCGGTGCCACCGTTCCAGTCCAAGTGCCATCCTCTGAAACAGGGGGTGCCGCAGGGATCCTCGCTGAGCCCCACGTTGTTTAATCTCTACGTGAGACCGCTGGCTGAGGTTGTCAGACAGTGGGGTATGACCATGGTGTCATATGCCGATGACACCCAGCTAGCGGTTACAATCAGCGGGGATGCAGACCAGGATGCCCCCAGGTTTCAGAGTGGACTTAGGGCGGTGGCAAGCTGGATGAAGGCCAACTGTCTCCAGCTCAACGCGAAGAAAACCGAGATCATGATCGTCGGTAGAAGGGCGGATCTCTGGGGGGATAGGTGGTGGCCTTCGGAGCTCGGGTCGGCCCCTCTTCCGGTGACGGAATTGAAAAACTTCGGAGTGTGGATGGATCCCACTCTCAGTTTTGTGGGGCACACGAAGAAAACAGCTGCTTGCTGTTTTGGAATACTCCGGGCCCTGCGTCCAGTCCTGAAGTTTTTCGACCCCCGCACTCGGCAGCTGGTAATACAGGCGACTGTTATTTCACGCCTGGACTACGCCAGCTCCCTCTTGGCGGGCGCTAACCTGGCCGAAATCACCCGCCTCCAGCGGGTGCAGAACGCCGCCGCCAGAGCAATTGTCGGTCTTCCTCGATTCTGCCGTTTCCAGCACTCTGAAAGCATTGCACTGGTTGCCAGTCAGGGCTAGAATCCAATTCAAGGTATTGTGTCTAGCTTTCAAGATTTTAAATGGCACGGCTCCTCAAATTCTTTTGGACCTCTTGTCCTGGTATGTCCCCACTCGGCATTTGAGATCTCTGGGCCAAGCTCTCACCATTTCTCCCAGATACAAGCTGTGCCGTGTTGGTGGTCACTCCTTCCGGGTTAAAGCAGCCGATCTGTGGAACTCCCTTCCGGTGGAGACTCGGTTGTTGAAAGATCTTTTTTCTTTTCGTAAGGCCATAAAAACTGTTTTATTTTAACTTGGTTCTTTCTTTTAGCTGTTGTGTTCCTTGTGGTTGTTGCGTGCTACCTTGCCATGCGCCAGGACGCCCCTTAGCTGGGGCAGCTGTGCGCAGTACAAATCTACGTAACATAACATAACATAACATGTATTTGATCTGAGGATTCTGGAGATATCCCTAAAATTCCCAATCCACATGCTCTGAGAGAGCGGTAGTATCCACTTCTTCCTGTGATTATAAAAGCCCTTGCAAAAAAACAATATGTGATTAATACTTTCCTGATCTGAGGGCAAAAAGGGCAGGACAGGTCTAGGTTAGTATCATGTTGCCTCTATTTAGCAATAAAGGGGAGCAACTGTAGGATCCCAAATTTAATGTACAAAGTTTTTGCCAAAGGAAGTTGTGAGAAGTTGGCCTGGTATATGATGTCCACTAATGTAAGTGGGCACCTTGCAAAAGTCCAGACAACCCTTATGGTGATTTAAGAGGTCTCAGACAACCTTAGAAATCTATCCATGTGGTAGCTGTGGAGAGCAGCCTTCAGGTTTAGTCTTGAAGGAGTGTAAGGCAGCATTGTTTTACATGAATGCAATCTTATAGTATAGATTAAATGAAAAAGAACCACCCAAGGTATTTATAAAAATATGAGTTTATTATATAATACTCTCTAGTACACAATACTATAGAAAATATATCACAGTAAATAGCACTAATACAAAGTGGGCCCCGGGGGGGACCAAACCATATACTAAGAAAGTCGTATGAGAACCACAACTCAGGTCAGGACAATGTTGAGAGGTTGTAGAATTGCTGGGGACCCAATGAACTACCCAAGGTAAGTAGCCATGGACCTCACGGAGGGCACGTGCAGTGTGAGAACACGACCGCAGGCTTCCGTACAACTCTACGTGTAAGTCGCGGTTGGATTTTCAAAGATTGGGGACCCTTCCCAGTGGACCCTGAAGAAACCCAGTGGAAGACAGAAGGTTGGAGAGCCACCCCACTCGTGGATACCATGGTACCCAAGTTACCTATCCCAGGGGAGCCGCGTGCATTGGTGTGAAGTGGCGTCGGAAACCGCCGTCAAACCCAATGGAGAACTTCAGGAAAGTGCCGCTGCTGGAAGAAGAGAAAGTGTCCGTGGGAATCCAATGTGGATTCTTAACTGAGAGTACCTGAAAGCAGAGGGGACAGAGTCTGGGTCACTTGAGAGTGACCATGGGCTCGGTAGACGAATGCCCACCAATGTCGGGTGCTTCAGGATAGATGTTGATGACCTTGACTCTGCAGCTGTGGGGACCAGGCGATGCAGAGGATGACCAGGAGCTGAATATGAGTTTTCCCATGAAGGATGTCGAGTACTGAGGGGTTGGTGTCTGGCGGAAGCACCAACAAGCCTTGGCAAAAGCAACCCACGCAGGACGCCAGGAAGTTGCAGGTAGAGGACCAGCAAGGTCCAGGAGACTCACCTCATGCAGGGGAGTCAGGGCAAGTTCAGAGCAAACAGGGGAGCTCAAAGAAGTCATAGTTGACCCTCCACAGGTCGAAGACACTGGAGTCGCGAGAGGACCTCAGGTAGCTTTACAAAACAACAGGCCACGGGGCACACAATGTGATGTGGTTAAAGATCTTTGTAGGAGAAGTTGCCTGAGGTTGGGGCTACTTGGAGCCCAATTCACTTGCTGCAGAATTGCCAACAAGCATTTGCACTTTCAAAAGTGCGCGGTGCACAGGGGTTCGGGTATTGCTGCCCCCACAAGGGATTCTGGCCTCAAACTGAGTGAGAGGGCAGCTCAAGCCTCAAGGGATATAGAAACCTACCTCCTGCGTTGTTGAACCTTTCAGAGTCAATAGGAGCTTGGGATCAGTAGACAGGCCAGCAGTGTTGCAGTGCCTGCAAATGCAGGGAAGTGACTCCGTCACTCCAAGGGAGATTATCTTCAGATGTCTTGGATGCTCCATAGGCCCTACACATATCCTGTATGATGCACAGGCATAGACAAGGCAGCAGACTGAAAGGGAGATGAAGTCATGCCCAAACAAAGTCCAGAAAAGTCCAGAGTGCCCAAATGGCGGAAGTGCAGGGGTTTCACATCTGAATCTTGTCCACAATGAATCTAAGGTCCTTTAGCCAGGTAAGCCCTTAAGTACCCTAAGGAAAGGGTTGGGAAAATTCAGGGGACCCTCCCAGGGGAAGGTCTGGACACGGGGAGCTTACTCCCATGTCCTTTGTCCAGTTTTGTGCCAGAGCGGTAGCCAATGGCTCCCAGGACTGGTTTGAACTGGACTATGCACAGGGTCACTAAATGTGCCCCTCATGCAGACTTTCAGGCGGCGCTGGGAAGCACACCCACCCAGCCCTAATACACTAAATCCTGTCTGACAGGATGCCTATTGTCCTGCCTTCCCCTGCGTGAACTTGGCTTAGCAGCAGGAGGATAGAAATGTGTCTCTGGTCGGCAGTAACCATTTTGTGCTGTCCAGGACTAGAAGGCTAGTAGCAGGAACAACAAGGGCCCAACGGAGGGCTCTCCCAGTGGGTGGATTCATACCTCCCACACCGGTAACGGTGTGGGGGTATGATTCCAACATGTTTGACACCAAACATGATAGGTTTCTTTGCAGCAGTTTTCGAGATGGTCATCGCGCGATCACGTAATGCCCCTCTATATTAGTATATAGCTGCTTCATTGACAACACGGGTGAATGGACTCTGTAGGCTGCAGGGGTGTCATGCTCATGCAGGGCACCCTCTCACCTAGAACCAAGCACCCTGCTTTCAGGATTGTAAAGGCCTGCTATGGGGTGACTTAGAGGTTTTAGGCGCAGTGACCCCTAGATATAGTAACCCTATATCTTTAGTAAGTGGTGCATGCACCAACTTACACAGGCTACAATGGCCAGCCTGTAGTTCCATTTTGAACGGTCTCTCATGGGTCGCATAATACATGCTGCAGCCCATGGGTGACTTCTGGGACACCTATGCCCTGGGTACATGGGTACCATAGACTAGGGAATGACAAGGGTACCCCAGTATCCAATCTGGGGTGTACCTAAGTACATAACATAACAGTTTAGGGAGAAAGCATATAGACTGTGGTCCTGATTAGCAAGATCCCAGTCAGACTAGTAAAAAACCTGCTTAGCGCCAAGGAAAAAGTGGGGGTACACATCCAGAAGGATCCTACCTTCCTACAGGGGTTCGATGGAATCAATATATTTCTCCATAAGTTAAGAATCTTTGAATTCCAGAAAAGCTAGTGTCATGGTACCCGAACTCCTGTTTCTGCTTAATTCTCCATCCATGTAACTCCAGTAAATCCCCTTGAGTACTGCCTTGGGCACACTGGACTTGGCACCTGGGATTGTCCACAAATGTCTGCATCCCAATTTTGCCAAAAAAGTCTTAAAGTGCACCAAGCAGGGAATCCTAGAAACTCCAGGCTGCCTGAGCAGCTCTTCCAAACCAGCCTGATACAGTGCAAGGTCCGCTGAAGGCCATAGCCGTCTCCAATAGAGCAGAGGTCTAAGGGCTGCTTTATGAGCAATGGACCTGTGGCCTAAATCAAACTGCAATGGCAGGAGTGGGGTACTAGTAGGAAGGTTCGTCAAAGGACACTACCCCAATACAAGGCCCTCTTGTAGGTTGAAGATTTGGATGGCCAGAGATGCTGGTCTGAAGCTAGAACCCTTAAAGCCCCTCAGGATACCCTCTGCATGAGGGTTGGGGAGTAAGATGGATCCTGTGTGATACCTCGCTTCACTGCTGCCTGCGCCACAGGTCTTTTCGGCCTTCTGCTATGCGGCCTGTCCTTGTGACCATGCAGCAAGATCGGACATTGCTGGCATGATCAGCGGGCGCGCCGGATCTGCGCCGGAGTCGTGCCAGAGTCCTGCCCGTCTGCGCCCGTCCGCGACACGGCAGCGGATGTCGCGGTGGCAGGCCCTGGACTTAGGCTTACTTACTCTGCAGCGGATCTACTATCATTGAACCTTAATACCGCTACCTGTCGGTATGTCTTTCCTGGCCGATTCAAAGGCAAATGCTGCTGCCCAGGTTGTGGTTGGTATCCTAACATTTACCGGGCTTCTGAGGGTTCCCGTCCATTCCCATCTAAACAGTTTAAGTGCATATTGCTTAACACCCGCTCATTGCATAGGCACGCTCTGGACATCTTTGAGCTACTTACCTCTGAGAAACCACTCTGTCTCTTGCTCACAGAAACATGGCTCTGCGAGTCGTCTAATCCTGACATCGCGGCAGCCTTTCCGCCTGATTATATTGTTTACAGACAGGATAGGACAGTGGGAAAAGGTGGTGGTGTGGCACTTGCAGTTCTAAGATCTTTTGCCTGCACAGTTATTCCATCCCTGCCTATTCCTGGCTGCGAATCCCTCGCCTTTTCCATTGCACTCTCCCCGCATCAATCTTTTACCGGGCTTCTTGTCTATAGACCTCCGGGTCTGCGGGGTTCCTTCTTCGATGACCTTCATTCTGCTATTACTGCTCTTTGCTTGAAGGTGGAAAATTGCATAATGTTAGGGGATTTTAACATCCATATGGACGTTGAGTTGGACAGTGAAACGATTAAAATCAAGGACATCACTGCTCCTCTTGGTCTAATTCCTTACATCTCAAGTGCGACTCATGATAAGGGTCACACGCTTGACCAAGTGTTCTCCACCTTTCCCCTTATTATGTCCCATCCCACCCCTGTTCTCTGGTCTGACCATTCTTTGATCAGTTTTGTAATTCAGGGCAGAAGTAAAACATCTTATACTAATTCAGACCACCTCAGGCACCCCAGAAGACCTCTGCATAAAATTACTCCTGAGATTCTGGCTCAAGCGCTTCAGGAATATCCCTGTATCCTATCCGGCCATCTGGAGAGGGACCTTGAAACCTTCCAGGAATGGTTAACTGAAAGGCTTGATGATCTTGCTCCTCTTTCTACCCCCTCTTCATCTGTCAAGCGCTGCTCGGCCCCTTGGTTTTCTAAATCACTTGCTCTGGCACGGCGTAACTGTAAGGTAGCCGAAAGACTCTGGCGGAAGCATTATGATCAAGAAGCTAAGTCTGCCTATAAACTATCTATTAAATCTTACCACTTTGACATTCTTGAGGCCAAAAAGAACTATTTTTCAGATAGAATTGAGTCTGCGTCAAATTCCAGTAAAGAAATTTTTACCATTGTCAAAGAGTTTATCTCTCCCAAATCTAGCATAGTCCAGCACAAGTTCTCCGAACCTTGGGTAAAGGAGCTGGCCATTTTCTTTAACACTAAAATCAAATTGATTCAAGAATCTTTTCCACCAGCTGCCCTTATTGCATCATTGCATGACTCCAATCTGACGTCCTTATCTCCTGATTCCTGCCCCATTCTATCGGAGTTTCCTCCTTTATTGGAATCTAATTCTCTGGATCTCCTACTCAGGATTAAATCTGGCTCTCCGCTTGACCCGTGTCCGGCGAGCTTTTTAGCCAGGAATGCCATGACTCTGAATTCCTTAATCTCTTCTGTTTTGAACCTTTCTTTGTCCTGCGGCATGGTTCCGCCAGCCTGGAAGAAGGCAATGGTCGTTCCCCTTCTAAAAAAACCAGGCCTTGATCCAGAGATACATGCTAACTATAGGCCCATATCTCTCCTGCCCAGTTTGGCTAAGATCGTCGAGAAGCACGTTCACTCTGTGCTTTCTTCCTTCCTTGAAGACCATGGGTTACTCCACTCTACCCAATCTGGCTTCCGCTCCAACTTGAGCACTGAGACCGCTCTTTTGGAAGTTAACGAAGCCATTAAGGAAGTTCTCGACACAGGCGGAAGAGCAATGCTGGTGTTGTTGGATCTGTCGGCGGCCTTCGACACCGTCCCGCATGATGCCCTCTTGAGAAGACTTCACGAGATCGGTCTCAGAGGGACGGTGTTGAGCTGGCTGAGATCTTACCTAGCGGGTCGTCGACAAGTGGTCTGGGCCCCCCCGTACTCCGCCGAGATGCCGCCTATGGATGTCGGAGTCCCACAAGGGTCGGTGCTGAGCCCGACCCTTTTTAACATCTTCATGACTCCATTGGCGGTACTGGCGGAGTCAATGGGTGCCCAGATCATATCATACGCTGACGACACCCAGCTCCTCTTCACCTGCAAGAAGGGCATGGAGTTCGACGGGGAGAGCATCCGTGGTTGCCTTGGGGCTGTCTTCAACTGGTTTCAGCGAAGCAGCCTCAAGTGCAACCCTGATAAATCTGAGGTGCTCTTCTTCGGCTGTCAGGCAGATCCGCCCTGGCAGGAATGGTGGCCGGTTTGCATGTCCCCCCCCTCCTCCTCCTCTTTGGTCGCCAAAAACCTTGGGGTCAAAATTGATAACACCCTTGCTTTGAAAACACAGATCACAGGTCTCACGGGTACCTGTTTTGGTCTGCTAAAAATGATGCGCAAATTCCTTCCTTTGCTCCCTCTAGCCCATAGGAAGCTGACAGTACAAGCTCTGATTTGTTCCAGGCTTGACTATTCAAATATCCTCTACCTGGGTTTGCCGGATTATCTCTTGCACAAACTCCAGGTTGTACAAAATTCTGCGGCCAGAGCCATCTTCGGCCTACCCCGGCAAGCCAGATCATCTGAGTTGCTTTCCTCCCTGCACTGGCTTTCGATCAAGAAGCGAATCACATTCAAAGCTCTTACACTGGCCCATAAGGCACTCCATTTGGTAGGGGCCTCCTACATTCAGAAACGGCTTTCTTTCTACAAGCCCACCAGATCTCTCCGGTCGGAAAATCTTGGCCTGGCAATGGTGCCTCCCATTAAGAAGGCCAGAATTGGTGGACGTTCCTTTAAACATCTCGCCCCCAAACTATGGAACTCCCTTCCCGTTGATCTCCGCCGCATCCCCAACCTGTTTGCCTTTAGAAAGGCCCTGAAAACTTGGCTTTTTAATCAGTAATTCTGTTATGTTTTTGTTGTCCTTCTCCTTTTTTCAGTAATGGGTCAGAAAGCGCCGGGACACTCCTTGGAGTAGCCGTGCGCTATATAAGTCACCCATTAACATTAACATTAACATTGGTGCTTGAAGCTAGTTGTTGCTCCCAGTGCTCCTGTGGTTCTTTTCTCCACCTAGAAATACCGCGGACGTCCTCGAAGCCTGGAATAAAGCTGACAGCTCCGATACGCAGGAGAGATGAAACCCGGTGTGTACTGATAACGTCCCTGAAGCACCGAAGCTGTTGGCGAGTTTGGCCCGGTCTCAGCGCCCTTTTTGGACTTCTTGGCGTTTGGCTGGTTTCATTGGCAATTCGACTGAGCTTTTCATCTATTACGCCGGACCCGGAGGTATTTACCGCGGACTTTGGCAATCTTGATTTGGACCCTGATTACTGTGCCGGTGAGTGGGGTATGGCTTCCCAAGGGGTTAGGGGGGACAAAGGCAGTAGCTATTGCTGGCTCTGGTGTTAATGTTGGGCCCATGCTTGGCGAAAAAGAACCCACCACTAAAAATAAAAGAGAGATTGTGGGCTCCAAAAAGAACTTAAATAAATCTACCCTTGGGGGCTCCTCAAAAGATGGGAACGCCTCTCAACTTTCGGTGGCCAATTTATTCTCTTCTGCAGGGACAGGCTCTAGAAATGGGGCAAAGCCAGCATTCAACCCCCATACAGAAAGTAGACCGGTAAACCCCGCTGTTGCTGCTTAGACTGGGCCCCCTGATCCTCATCTGACGCCATCCTCACTAACAGTTGAGACTTGTGAACCAGAAACCATTCAGTCAGACTCTAGCCAGGGGGCTTTGCTAACGGATAAACCTGCGCCCAATCTGAATATAGAAAGTTTAATCCCTCTTAATCAGACCGACACCGATAATATAACTCCAACTGTAAGCGCGACTCAGGACCACAACATCTGAGGTCCCTTGCCTACAGATTTGAATGACGCTAAAAATACCAATACACAATGGCTATAAAACTAAGGCTCCCCTGATCCCATGGGGGAACACTTTTTTTCAGTATCAGATGGGTCAAACTCCCCGGCAGAAGCGAGCTCTCTATCCACCAGCAAGTGTGACATTTTGGAATCTAACTATAGCACTGCATCCAAAGGGAAAAATACAGTCCGCAAGCAGAAATCTCAGGCAGTAAGGGGCAAAGGAAAGAAGCACGATAAAAAGGATCGCCTTAAATGGGATTACTCTGGGTCCCAGCTTTCTTTTTCCCAGATCGATGAAACCAGCAAAACGAACTGTGCTATAAAGGCTACACAAGAGCATCTTGAAGAGCCAACCCTAGCTGCTATTTTGGCCTCTATTAAACAATTTCAGGCAGAAGCCCGGGCTGATAATCATCAAGCCAAATGTGCGGCTAAGAAACTCCAAGGGAGTATCCGAAAGCTTAATAAAACTTGCTCAGAAGTCTGTGAGAGAGAAACGGTGGTAGAAGCCCATATTAACAATCTTGAAACAGACGTTGTGTTGCTTAAAAGTCAAGGTACCGCCCAACGTGATTGCCTGCCTGACGTTGTATGGAAACTTGAAGAACAAGAAAACAGGCAACGTAGAAAAAATCTCCGCCTTCTCGGGATTCCCGAAGGAGTTGATGGGGATGATCCCCGGTGTTACATCATCAAGCTCATAAAGGGGGCCTTCCCCGACCAGACTGAGTGGTGCTGGGAGCACAAAATCCAACAAGCTCCTCGCTTCCCCCTCATACTAAAAAAACAGTCAGGCATTGCTAAAGACTCTGTAAGACCACAGGCGTTCCTGGTTTTCTTTGGGAATTTTCTACTAAGACAACTAAGTTTTGATCAAGCTAGGCAGTATTCCCAGAAATCTTTTGAAGGGGTCTCATTTTTTGCCAACCCAGATTTCTGTCATTCCACTGTGGAGCGAAGATGGCAACTTCGACAGCTAATAACCCCCTTCCAACAGTAAGGGGCCCAGGCTTTCCTCATGAACCCTGCTAAACTAAAGATTATTTCAAATGGCGCCTCACGAATTTTCATGTCAGAAATCAAAGCACAAGACTATCTTGCGAAACTTAATTCAAGAAAACGCTAAAGTAACCTTAATTGGCATCTGGTCCGGCTCAGTTAATCTTTTAAAAGACACTAAGCCTATTATAAGACACAGAAATATTTGACTAAGAGGATTTTCTTACACAGATTCCCTGTTTATGATTTCGTTTTTTGTTTTTCTGTTCTTCTGTTTCTTCTTGCTGCCATAGGTTTCTCTCTGCAGTGGGCTCTGTTTATGCCGCATGATTAACTTCTAAAGGTTCCCTCATTGGCAAGGCAACGGTGGCGGGGTGTTACGATAGGGTCTATCATTCAGGATATTCCTGATGGCTCATGTTTGGGCGGGAAGGGTGGGCGGGAAGGGTGGGCGGGGAGGGCAGGCAGCTAAGGGTGGGCTGGGGGGGTTGGCAGTTTATGAAGAGAAGGCCAAAATGTTGTTAGTCGTTCTTATTTCTTTTATAAGTTTGAATATTAATCACCTGATTTGTGTATACCAACGGCTCACTTTGCATGCACTTTTGTTACTCTTCCGTTTTTCCTTATATACCGTTTTTTTGACCTATGGGTTTACTTTTACAAAACATTGATGAGCACTACAAATCTTAAAATCTTATCCATGAATATTTGTGGGCTAAATGATATCCGAAAAAGGCAAAAGGTAGCCCAAAGTCTACGGCTGTCAGGGGCTAATATAGTTTGTCTCCAGGAGACACACATAGAAGGGTCCCAACTGTATCTGTTAAACAGCTTATGATATAAATTCATTGGGGGGACTACACAAGGGACTCGTACCATGGGTGTAGCCATTTCAACCCGTTATAACTATCTCCCTCATTCCACTCGAACTAAATCAGACACCCAAGGAAGATGGATGCTTCTCGAATGTCGTATCACCCCTACATCCTCATTTACTTTGTGCTCTATATATGGGAGTGTTTTGGATGACCCTACCGTGAATAATCAAATCTCCGCCGAGCTGGCTCACTGGCCCCTGCCTGTCATCTTGTGTGGGGATCTTAATATTAACACCATCCAACTGGGGAGTGAACACTCAATGCCTCCAGTCCTCCCGCAAACCCAAAGTGTTTTTGGCGCTTAAGAATCTTTTATATACCTACGGGCTGGTGGATGTATGATCTCATCTCTACCCTAACATGCCCGGCTACACATTTTTTTCTGCTCCCCAGAAATCTTTCGCACGTCTGGATTTTCTTTTTGTGTTTTCGTCCCTAATTCATTATAGTGAAATTGAAATACTTCCCCCTATTCTCTCTGACCATAACCCCTTAATCCTCAATATTCGGGGAATGATAACACGGACTGAAACCTCATCCTGGAGCTTTGAAAGAGCACTTCTGCAGGATGAAGGCTACCAGTCCCATATGAAACAATAGATAGCATTTTTCCCTGATAACAATCTTAGCACAGCCCCTACAATGGTAGTTTGGGACACTTGAAAAGCTTGCGTTCATGGGGAAACTCTACAATATTCACTTAAGAAAAATAAACATGAGAAAGCTCAAATGATGGAACTTCAGAATAAACTTGCAAAAACAGAGGAAAATCTTATTTCAGCAATTCAATCTAATGGTGAGACTGACTAAGCACATTTGGCATTAGCGGCTGCTAGGGCAGAGATCTGCTCAGTACTGGCTGATAAAGCCGCTTCCAAATGGGCTGTGGCTCGGGAAAAAACATATGAATGTAGTGAAAAAATTGGCCATCAGCTGGCCATGAGAAGTAGGTTACAGGTTTTGGCCAGCGAAATTAAAAAAATTAAAACATCCGCAGGAATCATCTCCAGCGACCCTGCAGAAATCCGCGCAGCCTTTTGTGAATTTTTTCAAGATCTGTATTCTGAAAGTGTGGGCGAGCAACCTGACCTTAGCGTCCACCTAGATACTTATTTAGATCCAATAACGTTAGCAACGCTGAGTAGAGAAGAGCGCAAGTTACTTGAAATCACCCCATCTTGGGAAGAAATTGCTGGAGCTCTGCATAGCTTACAAGATGGGAAAGCTGCTGGGCCCAACTGTATCCCAGTGGAATTTTATAAGGGTTTTCTCCCGCAAATCAAACCTATTTTTAATGATGTAGTGATTCAGATCTTTCAGGGTGTTTCTCCCCCTCAATCCTGGTCTACCGCCAAGATTATAGTGTTCCCCAAATAAGATAAACCCCCAACGGAAATGGGCTCATATCGGCCAATCACCCTTATTAATGGTGATTCAAAAGCATATTCAAAAATTCTTGCCACGCGACTTTTGGCCAGAATCGAAGGCCTAGTATGAAGGTGGCAGCATGGCTTTATCCCCGCTAAGGGCACCACAGAGCATATTCGTAGACTCATTACCCTGCTTGACGCCTAACAGGTTTCGGGAGACCCAATTGCCACTATTCTCTTAGATGCTGAAAAAGCATTTGATCGGGTCTCCTGGAACTATTTGTGAGGTGTCATGCAGCGAATGAACTTTGGGACCGTTGCCATTCAATCCATTAAGGCACTATATATCACCCCCATGGCTAGGGTTTCCATTAATGGGGGACTGACAGAACAAATTAAAATCATGCAGGGGACCCACCAAGGATGTCCCTGTTCCCCACTACATTTTGCCATATATATTGACCCGCTCTTTAAAAAACTAGAGGCCAATCAGGCCATACCAGCAGTGAGCAGATTCGGTTTAGATTCTAAAATCATGGCCTATGCCGATGATTTGGCCTTGGTCTCCCAACGCTATCCCAGTAATTGAAGCTGAAGCTCACCTATTCGTCTCCCTTTCGGGACATAAACTAAACAAAGGAAAAACTCAAATCTTAATCAATAACAAGATCATCTGGAATGACGAAAAGATAGTGGTCAAAGCCAAATATCTGGGTATTAATATCTTAGCAGATACTGACCTTAGAGTAAGCCATAATACAGACCCTCTTATTTTTGAAACAAGGAAGACCCTGAACCGCCTCAACAATTTGCATCTCTCCATCGTTGGGCGTTGTGATCTGCTGAAAATGATATTTTTCCCTAGAATACTTTACCTATTCAGGGCTATACCCTTAGAGTTTAATAAGCCGACACTTGCAAGGTTTGAAAGGTTATTTTCCCAATTTGTATGGGCATTTTCCCAACCTTGAAGGGCTTTCTAATTTAAAACTCTATAATTGGGCCACAGTCTTGCAAACATGCCCGATACTACTACAAGATTCCCCCCCTCTGCCCGCTGTGGGTTTGTCCTCACCCTTCGAACTCCTGCTTGGACCCGACGCTTGAGGCTGCCTGTGGCGGCAACTTAAACTGGGTTACTATAAAAGGGTGAAATTCAAGACTCTTCTTGCGGTTTATAAAGTTTTTTCAGTCATACGTAAGTTTCTTGGTATTGGTAGACTAAACTGCTATACTCCCATTAGAAACAATTCTAACCTACCGGATATTTTTTAGCTCATCCTATCTCCAAAATTGGATACATAAGGGAGTAAAGAAACTTGGTGATCTCTGCTAATACGATGAAGTCTTGTCTTTTAAAGATCTTCAATCTCGTTATAATCTAGACATGAGGGAATCCTTCAAATATTTAGCAGTTAAATCTTTTCTCTTACGAAAGACTGGGGGCACTCTAGGTTTCTCCAATTGTAATTTGATCGAGAAGCTTTGTGGGGAAGCGCCACCACGCATTGGAGTTATTTATAACTTGTTTAACTCCTTAATGCCTGATGATCTGCTTGTAATATCTACCAAGTGGCAACAGAAACTAAACATCACTAATAATGCTTTCATTCTTGCAGTTGAATCCGCTCAAAGGGACCTGTTATCTTCTAATCAGGCGCAGTTTTATAAGACTTGCTTCTTTCTATATTTCACTCGCAGCAAGATTGCAAAATGGGGTTCTGCCCTCGCTGCGCTGAGCATAAAGCCGATTCAATTCATATGTTCGCCACTTGTGTCAAATTAGATCCATTAATAAATACAATCCAACATTTTTGGGGACAGGGGCTATCTCATAATTGAGTGCTGGCCCCTTCCACGATAATGCCGGGTATATCGGATTTGTTAGGCAGTAAGAAGGGAGGCGCACTAATATTTATTGCCCTGGCCATTCTCAGGCTGTGCACTGCTTCTACTTGGTTGGATCCTAATCCCCCAGTGTTTACACATTGGCTAGCCCGCCAATGCCTAAAAGTTTACGAACAGAAAACTGCGATCTCAGAACTTCCTCTCATTTGCAATTGCTCATTTCTTTTCGCAAACCCCACCTTCCTGTTTCCGTTGCCACTTTGGCCCGTTGGGTACGTTGGATCATGTCCCTCGCGGGCATTGACATTTCTGCTTTTAGTGCTCACTCCGCTAGGGGTGCTATGGCCTCTAAAGCCTTTTGGGCAGGCTCTCGTTTGGAGGATATTCCTGAAATCAGCAGATTGGTCAAATGATACTGTTTTCAAGACGTTTTATTGTAAACCTGTTGTTACTTCTTCTTACTTGGTGGTTAATATGCTTTGAACAAGCATAATAGGAGCCTCCGGTCTTGCCATAAAATGTAGATTTTCCTAGTATTTATGACGGAAAGTCTTAATTTTATTAAAGACACGGAGGCGAGTATTATCCCACCACATCATTACTAATTACTGTTTGTTTTTTTCCCACCCTTAGGAACTCCGGCTTTGCCACCAGCCTCCTCTTAGGACAGCGGCTACTTCTGTGGACTCCCTTTCTTCACCTGGACCCTCTGGACGCTTCCACTGGACTTTCCTTCTTCATTACCCTGCAGTTCTGGCTATTCTTCAGGACCTATTTACTTGGATATTGACTTTTTGCATTTTGTTTTCCTTGATTCCACTGTTTATGCATTCTTACTGACTTTATCGCACAAGAAAAGAGGGCTACTCGCGGTCAGATCTGGCCATATATAGTTCGTATGGTATGATTGGTTGTTATTTGTTTTCTTTATTCCCATTGGCCAGTAGTTGTTCTGCTGTGCCTGCTGGGTCTTGTGGTTTCTTGCTTATCTTGCTGCTATTTGAAATAAAGCAAGAAAAGAAGGCATAATACTCACCTCCGTGCCTTTAATAAAATTAAGACTTTCCGTCATAAATACTAGGAAAATCTACATTAACATAGAAAAGGGCCTGCACAACATCCATGTCACGCCCTAAGTGCTGCAGCCACGTTGGAATGATAAGAGTATTGTCACAGCAATAGAAGTCATGTTACTATCATGCCTACTGGTTGTTTTGATGGAGATTGCTTGTCTCTAAAGTAGTTGCTCTTTTTTGCACATCAGAGGGAACTGCTCAACATTTCTCAATTGATAAATAAAATATTCCTCAGTCCCAGAGTCTATTAGAGAAAACTACCTCAGACGTGTGCATGCAAGCTCGCCATCTTTAAAAACAGCCGGGTTAGTAAAATGGTCTGAAAGAATGCATTAACGTGCGCAAAGTATCACTGTAATAACGTGCACGTTTTAACAAGCGATTACATTTTTTATGACAGCCAGCGGTAATCTGCGCCACGCCATTTCTGTCAGTCAAGTCATTAAGGCGCGGGATCGACCTCGCACCACTTCCGCCTGTGAGCTGCGTTCCACGGCTAAGAAATTGCTTGCGTGATACAACTCATGTCCTTCCAACACAGTGGCTCCGAAGGCGATGGCAGGTGTTTCGCATCAAACTCCAGACGCTGGTTGCCATGCCATGACGGGTCTGAGATTCTATGGCAGGACGGAGGCTCCGATTATGCTTTCTCTATTTCTTTACTGATCAGAAACAGCAGCCAATCAGTACACAGTAAAGAATAAAACTACAATACCCATGAATACCCAGACAGTATATATAGGGTCACAGAGGTCATAACTTCCTCTTTCTTTGCTGCTTCACAGCCAGTTAAGTGCATTTACTGTTGTTACTCTGTTTGAAAGTACTGCTTATTTGTGTGCTTCGCAGTTATTACTCACTGTTTCAAAGTGCTGCTTCATTGTGTGATTGCCCACGCTTTGTGCGCTTCTCTCGTTTTCCCTCGCGCTTGCTTGTTACTTTGGTGGCGCATTAGGTTCATTGCTCTCACCGCAGCTGTTGAGTTCGGCCTCGGCCCTTTTGTTGTGAGAGCACGTGTGCTCGCCTCTCTTCTGGACGCGCTGTGTCGTGTCTTTGTTTTTCAGTGGAGCGGGAGGTTTTTTCAGGGGCTGGAGAGACGCGCGTGTGTCGCGCGTCCCTCCTATCGGTTGGCTGCTGGTCGCGCATGCGCGTCCGATTTTGTTTTGGTTTTGACGCGCGTTGAGGCGCTCGTCTTCTCCTGAGGCATTCGTGGAATTTACAGCTTCTGCTTTGCCGTGCCCTGTTCTGCCGACCGCTTGAGCCCTATTACGCCCCTCTTGGATTATTATTGCAGGGGTTTTAAAATTCACACATAGGCTCTGCCTAGAGTGGAAAAACTTGTGTTTGTGGTGCAAGCCCTCCCTCCACTTTCTATTCATTGTACCCTGCTTGTCGGGTTTGTTGCTTGCATTCATTAGGGGTTCCACTCCCCCAATTTTGGCTTTGGCCTTTAAATACTTGGGACTCCGTTCCTCTATTACTGGGCACTGTTGTTTACATATCAGGACATGGCTGATTATTATGATGAGGAAGAGTACAGCTACTTTAATGAGGAGGACCCTTCCACTTCCATGGATTACTTCATGGGTCAGGCTCTATTTCAGGCGATTGCGCCTTTGAAAAAACACTTGTGTGAATATGCTGCCCAACAGGGCTGGCTGCCTGCTTCCTCTGGGCGCAGTGGGAAGTCGCCTAAGAACCCGCATCGTTCGAACTTTGCTAAATTGGCGAAGTCTCTATCTTCGAAGCCAAAAGCTAGGAAACGCTCTGCTCCTCCTCGTGACTCTCCTTCCTCGTCTTCAGATGACGGTACATCTTCTTCGTCTTCTTCTTCTGAATTGGCGAAGCCTCCTCCTTCCAAAAAGTCTAGAAAGGAGCATTTCGTTGATGCCCCTGCAACTCCTCAAGTTTTGACCTTTGATCCTTCAGATATAGTGCATCCCAATTCTTCTTCTTGGCTGCCCTCCCCTGAAGTAGCCGTCTATGTTCAGGAGCATATTTGCACCCCTTTTGAGAAGGAGGTGCGGGCGCGTTTGCGTTCTGAGTGCCCTCGTCCAGATCTTTCCCACAAGTTGGCGCTTACTCCTGAAGTGGATCCAACTATGATTACATATATGAAGAAGTATGCGAAGGATCCTACCAAGGGTTTGGATCGTTCTTGGCGCTCCTGTCAGGATAAACTTTTGGATTTGTTGGGTCCACTCACTAAAATCCTGGATATGGCTTATCGAGCAAAGGAATCCGGAGCTTTATTTGACCCGGACGAGTTGGTCGAATGGTCCCAACGCGCAGTTTGCGTTCTTGGCAATGCAAATTGCGCACTTTCATCGGAACGGCGCCGTTCTATCCTCATGAAACTGGACCCCAGGTTGACCGACCTGGCTTCCTCTGAATCAGGGCCCCAGGCTCAAGGCTTGCTTTTCGGAGCTCCTTTCCTCAAGGAATTAACGAAATTCGCCTATCTACCTTCAGTGGGCTGGATAAGGCCCAGGCCAACCTCCGTCGAGCTTTCCGCCCCCTTTTTGGAAGGGCCGGACGAAGGGGACGTTCGTCCGGCTGTGGCGCAGAGCAGGCCTCGCAGCGAGGCAATAAGTCCCAGCGTGGAAACCAGTCCTATTCCAGCAACAAGTCTTCTTTCTATCCCTCCAAAAAGGGTAGAGGCAATTACGGAAAAGGTGGTTACAACGGTAACCAGGGAGGACGTCCAGATCCCGCCTCAGGTGAGCTTGATTCTCGCTTCGGATGTGGTTTTGGGGGGCAGACTCCAGTTTTTTCTGCACAATTGGCTCTTGATCTCCAAAGATGCCTGGGTGCTGGAAACGGTACAGGGGTACAAGATCGAGTTTTACTCTCGCCCTCTCCAGCATCTTCGGCCGCGTCCTCTTGTTTTTTCCCTACCAGATCAAGTGGTTATCTCCGCAGAGATCGCCTCTCTTCTGTCGAAAGGGGCCATTGCGCCCACAACTCCTCATCCCAGGGGTTTCGTCAGCAATGTTTTTCTGGTTCAGAAAAAAGGGGGCGGGTCTCGTTTGGTCCTCAATCTAAAGGATTTCAACGGCGGGGTAGTCTACCGCCATTTCAAGATGGAGGGCATTCATCTTCTGCGAGACTTGCTGCAAGAGGGCGACTGGATGGTTCGTCTAGATCTCAAAGATGCTTATCTTTCAGTGCCAATTTTTGCCCCTCATCGGCGCTATCTTCAATTTCAATGGATGGGAACTTGGTACGAATACAAGGTTCTTCCTTTCGGTCTATCCTCAGCTCCGTGGTGCTTCACGAAGCTTCTCCGTCCTGTGATGGAGTCTCTGCGATCTCGCGGAGTCCGTCTGATTGTTTATCTGGACAATGTCCTTCTCTTGGCACAGTGTCCCGTCCTTCTCCGTTCTCATTTACAATGGTCCATCGATCTGTTGCAATCTTTCGGTTTCCTGATCAATTCTCAAAAATCTGACTTTATTCCATCTCAGTCGATGGATTTCCTGGGCTTTCGGATAGACTCTGTCTCCTGTCTTCTCCTCCTTCCCGGACAGAAGATTCGTGCTATCAAGAGAGACTTGCGTCTCCTTCTTGCCGAACAGACTGTTTCCTTGCGATCAGTGGCCCGCATTGTCGCCCTTCTGTCTTCTTCCATCCAGGCGATCTTTCCGGGTCCTCTGCACTATCGGGCGCTTCAGCGCCTCAAGATCCGGCATCTTCAGAAGGGTCTTCGATATTCAGATCATGTTCCCCTATCGGAGGATGCTCGCACGGAGATGTTGTGGTGGCTGGACCACATGGAATCTTGGAACGGCAGGGCGCTGTTCGGGAAGACTCCCGATGTTGTGATCGAGTCCGATGCCAGCCTTTGGGGTTGGGGAGGCCGATGCGGCTCTGTGTCGACGGGGGGTCGTTGGTCGCAGGAGGAGCTGTCTTTACATATCAATTGCCTGGAATTGCCTTTGCCATTCGGTGCCTTTCCCCTCAACAGACGAATTGCTGCATTCTTCTCAGGATGGACAACGTTTCTGCAGTTCGTTATGTGAACAAACTGGGGGGGACAAAGTCCAAACTTCTTTCAGAGATTGCGAAGGACTTTTGAAACCTGTGTTTGCAACGCAGGATCACAGTTATTGCAGAATACCTGCCGGGTTCTTGCAATCAGATTGCGGACTGGAATTCTCGTCACCTCCGCGACTTCAGCGATTGGAGGTTTCATCCTCGAATCTTTCGGAAATTGATTCTCATCTGGGGGTCTTGTCATCTGGACCTGTTCGCATCTCGTCTGAACGCCCAGCTTCCCCACTTCTTCAGCTGGCGCCCGGATCCGGAAGCCTTGGCGACGGATGCTTTTCTCCAGCCTTGGCCTCCGTTTCTGTGCTATGCGTTTCCCCCATTCACGATGATTCCCCGGGTTCTCGCCAGGGTTCGTCAGTTTTCGTCGGAACTCATTCTGATCACCCCTCTTTGGAGGGCCCAAGCGTGGTTTCCAGCTCTTCTGGAGATGAGTTGCTCAACGCCGTTCCTCCTTCCACACTGGTGGAACCTTCTGTTGGATCCTCTGCACAATCCTCATCCTCTAGTTTTATCGGGCCACCTTCTGTTGGTGGCCTGGAGGATTTCGGGGGACGCTGGCAAGTCCCGGGATTATCGGGGGACGCTACCCGATTTATCAATGAAGCTTGGGCTCCCAACGTTATGCGTCCAGTTGGAAACGCTGGTGTGCTTGGTGCGCACAACGGTCAGTGGATCCCGTTTCAGCAGATCTCTCTTTAATTAGCTATTTTTTGGCTTCTTTGGCCTCTTCTGGTCTGGCTTACAGGACGGTGAACAATTTTCGTTCTGCCATTTCGGCAGGTCATCTTCATATTGATGGCAAACCTGCGGGAGAACATCCCTTGATTTCAAAATTGCTGAAGGGCATTAGGATGGTAAAACCTCCTTGTCCCAAGTATGTGGCTTTGTGGGATGTGTCTGTGGTTTTGCGTTTTCTTTCGTCTTGGCCTTCCAATTCTCTTCTGACCCGTAAACAGCTTTCAGCCAAGCTGACCATGCTTCTGTGTTTGATATCCTGCAAACGTGTTTCTGATGTGCGGGCTTTAGACCTCGCCGGTCGCACTTTCTCCCCTGAAGGTGTCACTTTCGTTCTTTCTCGACGGACGAAATGTAATACCTCCTCCGTTTCTTATCCTTCTTTTCCTTACAATCCTCAATTGTGTGTGGTTCAGTGTATCAAGGATTACGAGGTAAGCACTGCATCTTTACGACATGATTTACAGGGTCAACTTCTTATTGCTTTACAGAAGCCTTTCAAGCCTGTTACTCCCGCTACTCTGGCACGTTGGTTACGTTGGCTCATGCAGGAGGCGGGCATTGATGTTTCCCTGTTTGGTGCTCACTCCGCAAGAGGAGCTATGGCTTCGAAAGCTTTTTCTATGGGTGCTAGCCTTCATGACATCATGAGGGCTGCGGATTGGTCCTCTGAATCTGTGTTCAAGATGTTTTATTTTAAGCCAATTATTGATGTTGCATCTGTTGTGATGGATGGGCTTTAAACAAGCATAATCGGAGCCTCCGTCCTGCCATAGAATTAAAAATTTGCTAACATTCGTGCCAAGAATTTTCAATTCTATTAAGGACAGGAGGCGAGGATTATCCCGCCCTAGTTATTCTACTTGATATTTGCTTGCTTCTATCCAGTTATACTGTGACTTGTTTATGTCTTTATTATACAATGTTTTATGCAAATATCCCGCCCTCTCATGTTCTTTCCTTCATTGAGTATGGGTGTCGGTATTACGACTCTGTTTACTGTTTCAGGTTCCGACCTCAAATGAACATTGGATTCGGCGTCTGCGGCTGCTGCTGTGGTTCGTTCCTCTGGTCCTTGGATTTGCCTGTTTGCTTGCCTTTTGGATGTCCTGCGGCCAGTTGTTCTTCATGGATCCTTGGTTTTTTTCTTCTACGATTTTGACTTTCATTATTTAACTGTTCTGGACAAAGAAAGAGGAAGTTATGACCTCTGTGACCCTATTTATACTGTCTGGGTATTCATGGGTATTGTAGTTTTATTCTTTACTGTGTACTGATTGGCTGCTGTTTCTGATCGGTAAAGAAATAGAGAAAGCATAATCCTCGCCTCCTGTCCTTAATAGAATTGAAAATTCTTGGCACGAATGTTAGCACATTTTTAATTTGTTTAAAGACTTAGGGCATCTTTTAGATCTCCCTGCTTAACATTCAATTCCCCCCACCGTGAAGCTCAAACATGGCCGCCCTCGCCAACTGCATGACAATTAAACTCTTTTGACCTCCATTTCATTTGGAATTCAGTCACACTTCATATTTGGAGACTGGTAGTAATATTCATATTTCAATCTGAACTTAAGTTAACATGTTTCAGCCTGCTGTAGACACCACCCAAGGGACACTGCTTGTTTCCTTTGCATTCCAGATGTGTACTTCTGTTTCCTATTTTACAAAATAAAAACCTACAGGAACTAGAAGTCCCAGAATGCAGTGGGAATCTGCATATACTGCTCCTGGCAGCCTGTGATAAATTGAAATCAGTGCTTCCCGTCCTGCAGGCAGACAGCATTAGAAGTGTCGTGCAGATGGCAGCGGCTGTCTCAGGCAGGCATCATCATGAGTTTACCATCATCAGGTGTGCAAGGTTTGTTTGTGCACCACGAGAAAGTCTCACGGTCGAATCAAGCCTCCCACAGTGGAAAAGGTGAACACTTTCATGTTACAGTGGTCGTCTATCAGAGCGGCAAATGTCTTCTGAATGTTTCTCTGCAAGTTTTCCTTGTGAGGCATATATTGTTTTGCATGTCACAACTGTCACTTAAATGTAGGGGGAGGACAGCACTGCATGAAGCTGCACAGATTTCGATAGAAACAAACGGCGTTGCACCCCTCTACACACACCTTTAGGAATGACCTGAACTTTGCTTCAGTGCACGGGGCTCTCACTAGACAAGAAGCAAGCTTCACCTTCCTCCGGGGCCCCTGTGGACGCTGAAAGCGAAAGCTTCCGCCATGCGCCCATGCGCCCTGTGCCTGGCCCAGAAAATGTATATTCCTTCCAGACTATCGCCCTCCTGGGAGTTGGAAAGTCGCGGAAAAGCTGCACGTTTAAAAAGATGCACCCAGTGAGAAGATATGTTAAATGCAAACTGTGCTCTCTGCGCCCATTGAAGCCCCGCTTCTACCCGCTACATCCTGGATGTCATGCAGTTGTACTGAGCGGTGTGTTGCTGTCCCCTGTAGAGCGCTCTTTCATTGCTTTTTTAACCCACGCCCTGAAACCAATGACAGAAATTGAAACACACCCGTATTCCAGGGGTGTCGGGAAGAAAAAAGTCTCTGAAAAGGGATAAAAACGATTCTGATCCACAGGTGTCCTGGAAAGTTTCTCACTCGTTTACTCGGGGAGATCTGCACCAGGGGGAAAACTGGCATGAGTAAAGTTTGCAAAGTTGGAGTAAACCTTGAAATCTACAGTTTTCAATTAGCCCTCTTTACTGCTGTGATTAGGCGCCCGGTGCTAACCAAGATTATACCATTGGCGGCGTGGACTATCAATACAAAGCTAATGACTTCACGCGCAGCCGAGCAGTGAGATATGCTGCACAGTCTCCGTCTCGCGCAAGAACCACACTCCACGCTGTTACTTGAAGTGTAAAAGGACATTTTATTAGGACAAGGTTGCACTCCTTTAGACTTTATTACATAGTACATAAATGCAATAAATATACTTTCCCCACCCCATACCGACTCATTCTCCATTCCTCCTTCTCAAAACCATCTCACCTGTTTGACTCTTCCCCATTTACTCGGTGACCTCCTTCCTCTCCCTTTTCTCACCTTCACTCGCTCTCCGAGCATCCTCTGTTGAATTTCCTTCATTGCCTCCCGCTATCAGTCACCCGTGTACCGTTCTCCCCCTTGAGGGGTGGATCGCCCATATGTGACTCACCACCCCTCCAAAGTACCGCCACGCCTCTGCCATGCAACCCGCCCTAAACTGGCACGCTTTGACCCGAATACCACCCCAAGCCCATCGCTTAAGACCTGTAGGGTGGGTGGGTGGACAAAGTTTTCTTATGTCCCCCCGGTGGTGCTTAGGTGTTCAGAAGGGCTGTTTTCTCCTCTCCTAACACCTTTTTAACTCTCCCAGATCCCGCCCCTTACTCTTGCCCCTCTAATCCCACCTCCACACCTTGTCCTTCCGGTCTATGCGCAAATTCCCCAGGGGAAGACTGGTCTGCGACCTTACTTCCCCTGGGCCCGCATCATGCAAGAACCACACTCCATGCTGTTACTTGAAGCGTACATGGCCATTTTATTAGGACAAGGTTGCACTCCTTTAGACTTTATTACATAGTACATAAATGCAATAAATATACTTTCCCCACCCCATACCGACTCATTCTCCATTCCTCTTTCTCATAACCATCTCACCTGTTTGACTCTTCCCCATTCACTCGGTGACCTCCTTCCTCTCCCCATTCTCACCTTCACTTGCCCTCCGAGCATCCTCTGTTGAATTTCCTTCATTGCCTCCCACGCCCCGCTATCAGTCATCCGTGTACCGTTCTCCCCCTCGAGGGGTGGATCGCCCGTATGTGACTCACCACCCCTCCAAAGTACCGCCAACCAGGGAACCGCTGAAGGGCGGTTCACTGCCCCACCCCCCTGATCCCAGGTACCTTTCACCTCCTGTCTGCCGACCCCGCGCCACCCGGTGGACGACCAATCCACCACCCAAACGTATGTTCTATATAATTCACTGTTGATGGGACAACCGTCAGTCGCGAAAGGTGCCAACGTGCCCAGCACCACTTGAAACCCCAAGTTCCTGTCCAGTGACTGCATCCGCCACCTTGTGGCATCCAGTGGCTGACCAGGCACCCCTTCCCCATGTGTCTTGCGCAAACAAATAACATATCCAAGGCAATCCCATGTCTGGGAAAAGTGCCCCCTTCTCAGTGAAAGACCATGACCACTTCGCTTGTAACCTGTGTAACCAAACCTCTGTCGGGCCAAACCGTGTCAGTGACAGCAGGGCCCCCCCTTTTGTTTGGTGAAAGACCATCCACCACCTGTGCCTGTACTCAAATTTACAGAGCACATTGCGCCGGGCCAAACCATGGCTGGGACATTGCCCCCCCATTGCATTGAACGACCCCCCCACCGCGTAAACAAATCACCTATTGCAAGCCACTCCTTGTCCGTGCAAGGTGCCCCCCCCCGTGGTGAACGACCAATCCACCACCTCTGCCTGCATCCCGAGCACACAGATAAGGGTCATTCTGGGCCAAACTTTGCTTGCAACAAGTGCCTCCTTGGATGGTGAACGACCATCCACCCTTTTGCTGGCGTCCAGCATAGACATAGGGTTCCCGGGCTAAAACCTTGTTAGTGCCAAATACCCCCTTTCCGGTGAACGACCATCCACCTTTTTGTTCGCCTCCACTGTGAACCTATAGGATTCAATGTGACCGAAACTTTATTCGTGACAGGTGCCCCCCTCGCGGTGAACGACCACCCACCCTTTGCTTGTATTCAGCGTAACAGAAGATTTTGCGGGACCAAATCTGCATGCGACAAGCACCCCCTCCTTGGTGAACGACCATCCACCCTCTTGGTTGCATCCTGTGTAAACAGACAGGATTCTTGGGTCAAATTCCATCCTGTGCCAAGTGCCCCCTTCGCAGTGAATGACCATCCACCTTTTTGTATGCAACCAGTATAACGAAAAATTCTGGGCCCAAACTTTGCTTTTTGACGAGAGCCCCTTCATCGGTAAACAACCATCCACCCATTTGCTTGCCTTCAATGTAGATAGATAGGATGCTGGGGCCCAAAACCTTATCAGTGCCAAGTGTCCCCTTCACGATGGACGACCATCCACCCTCTTGTTCGCCGCCATTGTAGACAGATAAGATTAGATGAGACTGAAATTTTGTTTGTGGCACTTTCCCCCCTCGCTTTGAAAGACCAGTATTTGTATTTTGTATTTGTGGTATACTTATAGAGCGCAGACCTGTCACCCAAAGGGCATCCTGGCGCTTCGAACCGTAAGCCAGCAGAATACAGCAGCTTAGCCTGACCTTGGGAAGAGATACGTTTTTAGGGCTTTCCTAAAGGCTAGGAGGTCCTCAAGATTCCTCAGAAATATCGGCAGGGAATTCCAGAGCTTGGCCGCCGCTACTCTAAAGGATCGACCACCCATCCTCACTCTCTGGAAGCGCGGAACTACAAGTAGCCTTGAAGAAGAGGAGCGTAAGGCCCGGGATGGAAGGTACCAGGCGAACATCTTCCGCAAAGAGACCGGGCCAAGACCATGAATAGCCCTGAACACGATGCAAGCTGCTTTGTAATGCACGCGTAGATGGACCAGCAGCCAATGGAGTTCCTGTAGCGCTGCCGTGGATGAACTGTAGTAAGGGCGGGAGAGGGCGAGTTTGGCCGCTATGTTTTGCACCCTTTGTAGCTTACCCAGGAGTGTTATCGGGGCCTCCAGAAGTAGTCCGTTACAGTAGTCGAGACGACTTAAGATGGTACTCCGTACTACTTCTGGTCTGGCTTGCTCAGGAAGAAGGGGCAAGACTTTGCGCAGCATGCGGATCAGCATCATGCACGTCGAGATGACCTTGTTTACGTGCAGATCTAACTGTAAGTTGGGCCCAAAGCTGACACCCAAGTTGCGCGCTGATTGTGCAGCTGACACCGTCTCAGAAAAAGACGGGGGCCAAAAGTCGTCCGGGAGAATCCGAGGGATTCGATCATTGGAACAATATAGGACCTCTGTCTTAGTCCCATTAAACTGCAGCGAGTTCAATCGCAGCCATTCCGCTGTGGCCTGCATGCAGCGATGGAAAGTTTCCAAAGGGACTGCATCCTGTCCCTCCAGAGAAAAGACCAGCTGGGTATCATCCGCATAGTTGAATGCGGAGATCCCAAATGATGTAATAAGCTGGACCAGAGGGCGGAGGTAGATATTAAAGAGTATAGGGCTGATGGCAGAGCCCTGAGGTACTCCTTGTCCTACTCTCCGCTCCTCTGAACTGAAAGGAGGGAGCGATACCCGTTGCTGACGATTGTCCAAATAGGAAATCAGCCAGTCCCTGGCCTTGTCTTTAACCCCGCATTCTTCCAGCCTCATAATCAAGGTGGGATGGCTGACCGTGTCGAACGCGGCCGACATGTCGAGCAGCACCAAAAAGGCTGCCCGACCACTGTCGACTCGCGTCCGTAGATTGTCCAACACGGTCACTAGCGCTGATTCCGTCCCATGAGCTGGACGGAAACCAAATTGCCTTTCATCCAGCCAGATGTTCCCTTCTAAGAAGCCGGACAGAGTGCGGGTAACCAGTTTTTCCATGATTTTAACGGGAAAGGGGAGCAGGGAAATTGGCCGGTAGTTGGAAAGACAGGCAGGGTCGAGCGTGGGTTTTTTTAAGAGCGAGGAGACCACTGCCTTCTTCCAGCAGTCTGGTACAGTCCCTGATTCAAACGACTGGCAGCAGATAGAGTGCAGAGGCTGAATGAGTTCCTCCTGAAACACCCTCCAGAATTTTGGAGGGAGAGGGTCGAGAGGCGAGCCGGATGAAATCGAGAGTGCCAGACTGCCAAACTCCTCCAAAGAAGGGAGAGGAAAGCTATTCAGCTGGGGTCGACTGGGCTCTATCCCCGGAGCTCCCAAGCTGAATGCCTGGGCCTCTGGTCGGGGTCGACTGGAAGGCGAGGCCGGAGCTTCCAAACAGAGGTCAGAGCCCCTCTGCAGGGGTCGACTGGCCCTCGCCTCCGGAGTTCCCGACCCAGTGGGGATGGAAAAGCTATTCAGCTGGGGTCGACTGGACTTGATCGCTGGAGCTCCCAAGCTGAATGCATGGGCCTCTGGTCGGGGTCGACTGGAAGGCGAGGCCAGAGCTTCCAAACAGAGGTCAGAGCCACTCTGCAGGGGTCAACTGGCCATCGCCTCCGGAGTTCCCGAGCCAGTGGTAAGATTAACTGGGTCCTGTAGGCCCTCCAGAATGTTGCAGATTTTCTCCTCAAAGGCAACAGCAAGCGAGTTACACAGAGCTTGCGATGTAGGTACGATGTTAGTCGCACACACAGGGTGCGCGAGGTCCCTAACAATCTTAAAAAGGGCCTGTGCCTTGTTTGGGGCCTGATTCAGGAAGGATTCAAAATAAGCCGCCTTAGCTATCTTGATTTGTGCCTTGTATTTTTGTAAGGCGGACCGGAACACGGCCTTCTCCGAGTCTAAGTACCGTTTCCTCCACGCTCTTTCAGCGCGTTTACAGCCAAGTTTAAGCTGGCGTAGTTCACTCGTGTACCAAGGACTAGCACGGTTCACCCTCCCTCGGGACATCCGGAGGGGTGCCAGTTTATCCAGTGAACTCGTGATGGACTGGCTGAAGAGAGTATAGCTCTCCTCAGCTGAACCGCCAAGCTTGAAGTCCTTACCTAGAATACTCGGTAGTGGGGAGATGTTAAGTATTCGGGACCAAGGTCTCCCTAACTTGGCCTGAGGTAGTCCAGCTTCCCGCACGGTGTGGTCCTCTAAACAAAGAGAGAACATAATCAGGGAGTGGTCTGTTCAAAACTGGCACTTAATCTCATTCATAGATACCCATTGTGGATCCGCAAATATTAGGTCCAGGGTGTGACCCTTCCGGTGCGTGGTGTCGTTCACCAGCTGTTCCAGGCTAATGTCTTTACAGGCTTGACTAAGGGAGGAGAACGCCTTATCCAATGGGCCGCCAGCCCACAGATTAAAATCTCCAAGAATCAATAACTTGGAGTGAGAGCTGGAGAGCTCATAGATCAGATCAATAAGGAGCGAGACTGAAGAGGCCGGTCCTGGAGGTCGATAGCATAGGACACCCGAACAAAGTGTCAGCTCCTGCTTTTTGACCGAAAAGCCCATCAGTTCAAAGCCTGGCACCTCTCGAATCTTCAGCTGGGAGAGGGTCAGCGAGTCTTTGAAAATAAACCCGATACCTCCTCCTCGATTGAGCGTGCGCGGGATATGACTAATTTTATAGCCAGCGGGGCAGGCAAGGCCCAGCTCAACCTCACAGTCTTCCCGAGTCCACGTTTCTGTGAGGAAGAGGACATCGAGATTTTCTGAGTCAATAAGAAAGGCGATCTCCGTGTGGTGCTTGCAGAGAGATCTGACATTAAGCAACCCACAGGAGATTTGCCTATTGGTTGATGCCTGGGCACTAGCTGGATGCCTTGACGGGTTCTGACTGGGTCTGAGTCTAAACAGCTCAGCCCGGGAATAGGATATGCGAAGTAGGCCGGAGGGGCCAGAGGTAGCGGCCCTAAGCACGTCCGTTGCGCGAACGGGCGCAAACGGGCTTACCTCTGGCGCACCTCCGGCGCGCCTACGACGCGCCCGCTGCGCGTCTGTCTGTCCATCCTAAAATACTAATTACGCTGAGCGGAGGACCGCCTACTAGCCTCTTGCCTTACGCAAGATGGCCGCGGAGTACCTCACCTCACTGCCCAACCCAAGATGTCGGACCCGACTAAGTCTTCCTGATCCCCGCCGAGTGCGAGGAAGTGTGTTATTATACTGCAGGTATGCCTCGCAAATTTCCCCGGCCTATGGACGCCGACACGAATATTGGAGGAGTAATTATTTCCGGCCAAGAGGGTGAGCGCCGAACAAGGTAAGCGCAATGTCCGAGCGCCGCAAGAATTAAAACAAAGTACAGTTAACGCTTAAAAATGCAACAAAATAAGAAACGCGGCAGCTGGAAGCGCTGAAAGCAGGTTCTGACTGACCTTGCTTCGAAGTTCCTTTAGTAGCCCCAAAGTGCGGAGGACCGCCTACTAGCCTCTTGCCTTACGCAAGATGGCCGCGGAGTACCTCACCTCACTGCCCAACCCAAGATGTCGGACCCGACTAAGTCTTCCTGATCCCCACCGAGTGCGAGGAAGTGTGTTATTATACTGCAGGTATGCCTCGCAAATTTCCCCGGCCTATGGACGCCGACACGAATATTGGAGGAGTAATTATTTCCGGCCAAGAGGGTGAGTGCCGAGCAAGGTAAGCGCAATGTCCGAGCGCCGCAAGAATTAAAACAAAGTACAGTTGACGCTTAAAAATGCAACAAGATAAGAAACGCGGCAGCTGGAAGCGCTGAAAGCAGGTTCTGACTGACCTTGCTTCGAAGTTCCTTTAGTAGCCCCCAAAGTGCGGAGGAGCGCCTTCTAGCCTCTTGCCTTACGCAAGATGGCCGCGGAGTACCTCACCTCACTGCCCAACCCAAGATGTCGGACCCGACTAAGTCTTCCTGATCCCCGCCGAGTGCGAGGAAGTGTGTTATTATACTGCAGGTATGCCTCGCAAGTTTCCCCGGCCTATGGACGCCGACACGAATATTGGAGGAGTAATTATTTCCAGCCAAGAGGGTGAGCGCCGAACAAGGTAAGCGCAATGTCCGAGCGCCGCAAGAATTAAAACAAAGTACAGTTAACGCTTAAAAATGCAACAAGATAAGAAACGCGGCAGCTGGAAGCGCTGAAAGCAGGTTCTGACTGACCTTGCTTCGAAGTTCCTTTAGTAGCCCCCAAAGTGCAGAGGACCGCCTACTAGCCTCTTGCCTTACGCAAGATGGCCGCGGAGTACCTCACCTCACTGCCCAACCCAAGATGTCGGACCCGACTAAGTCTTCCTGATCCCCGCCGAGTGCGAGGAAGTGTGTTATTATACTGCAGGTATGCCTCGCAAGTTTCCCCGGCCTATGGACGCCGACACGAATATTGGAGGAGTAATTATTTCCGGCCAAGACGGTGAGCGCCAAACAAGGTAAGCGCAATGTCCGAGCGCCGCCTCTGCCTTCATCCCGTGTAAACCGTTCAGAAATATTTAGGCCAAAACTTTGCTTATGACCAGAGCCCCACTCACGGCGAACGACCATCCACCACCAGGTCCTGCACCCAAAGGCACCAGTAACTTTTATGGACGGGCCGACCCTGTCCATGCAGGTGGCCCCCCTCCCAGCGCAATCCCACTCCCCTCACCTGTACCTTCGTCAGTCACTAGCTCCCCCCTTCAACTCATTCTGCTGCGAGTCATCACAGCGACCTAATTGCCACCATTATCTGCATCCTCGCACCATGTCCCCCTCCATGCATCATCGTGTAAAGCGATACCCACGATATCCCAGCATACGTCTGTCTCCCACCTGAAACCTCGGATTGGGGCGACTCCTTATTTCACATAACACAATGTCAACATCCAGACCAAGAACCCTCAAATACATCCCCCAGATTCCTACATCATTGTACAGCCCTTGTGCAACTGGCTAGTTTGCCTCTTCTGATGGTCCATGCCCAGGCGAAAAGGGGACCACTCCCGCCAGGCGACCGCCAGGAGTCCTGCTCCACTCCCAACTCCTGTAGTAGAAAAGAATAATTAGTACTGCATGAAGTGTATCCTTCTTCCCTTAGCCCCCGGTCGACAAGTGTCCAGTCGCCATGTCAACACAAAAACACTGTGTCGGACACCCACAGCCCTGAATCTTTCAGCCGCTCCCTCCCTCTCCCCAGGGCCCTCCGTCTGTCAATGCTGCAACAGCCCCCATACCACCAACAAACGCGTGCCACCGTAGGCAGCCCCCCTGCATATGAAGCCTAGAACGACCTGCAGAACTGAACTCCCACCTTCCTCCTTCGGAAAAAACAACACCCCCAGTCCTATGCCTTCAATCTTAAACCAATAATCTCAGTGCCCGTGAAGACTGCCCCCCAAACCGTAACTACTAAAACCACCTCCATTCCAGGCACCCAGACAAACCATCCTCATAAAGCTCCTCAAAGCACCAAAATTGCCCTGCTTGAGAATCAGGTGCCCCCAGTATGTACCCCAAGGCACGCCAGCCACAATGCTGGTCACCCATTTATCCGCTGCTCAACATTGACCACTTCAAACCCGCCTCCAGGGTGAAACTACTGCACTTCCAGGTCCCCTTTAACTCATGAGAAGAGCACAGTGCCAGAGTCTTCCCGCCACTGCCTTGCTCGCAGGTTCCCCGCACCACACATCCCAAAACCATCCCTACACCTACCCTGCCGCGTACACTGCCGATGCACCATTCAGTCTCGCACTCTGCGTGCCCATGAAAAAATCCCCGGCCGGACACCCAGCCTAAACCCCCCCCTCCCATGTGTAGCACTCCCAAACCAGACATGCTGTAAAACCACCTGCACCCCAGGCCCCCCAAAAAACCCCACCCGCTTCACACCCCCGCCACCCCAATTCTTCACAGCCTGTGTGCAGAGCGCTCTGATACCCACGGGTCAGGCCACCGCTATATAAAACTGTACTTTAATAAATGGGGACAGCATATCAGTCAAAACCCGTCTCACCTATAGCGCAAACCTCAAGCTGTACCACTCCTATGCCGGTCTTCAGTATCCGCAGCATTTGTGTCAACCATCCATGTCCACAGCCCCCCCCCCCGGGTGGGCCCCCATCGCAGCCACCTAATCCCGCTCCAGCCTCCCTGGACCTGTGCAAAACCCCCCACCCAGAACAAATCCTGCATCTGCGCCAGACTCCCGGCTTTCTCCCTCGACATTAAACGCCATAGACCCATGGCCTTGAACAACAGAGATGGACTTCCTAGTCCCCTCGATCCCCTACATGTCAGTGGATTGTCCAATTCTCTACTGTGCAAGTCAACCCAGCCTGATGGCACCCAATATCAGCATGCCCAGAACAGTGCGCGCACGCCCCCATGCCGCTTTTTCCACCTAATACTGCTTGTGTGGCAGACGGCACCTCAGGCCCCCAAGCGCTCCTCTCGCTCTGAGAATGCCCCGTGACCCCTGGCAAAGAATTTCAACCACACCGAATCAACAAACACCGTTACCTAACATTCCAATGTAGCAACTGGTGTGCCCCGTCAGTCCCCAGTCCAGTCCCATGCCTACCCGTCACTTGACCCTAAACAGTACACCAGCAGCCTACCCTAGCAGCACCAGCATCCCCTTTCATCCACCACCCCGCAATGCACCCCGGCCAACCAGCCGTAGACCCCTGTCCGTGCAGCTCCCCCTTTTGCCCCCATCCATAGATTAGTACCTGAGAGTCCATCCAGGACCTCCTTCTCCTGCTCAGTCACTGGTGTTCCTGCTGTCGTCGTCCCCCGCACTCGCCCGTAACCGTACTTGTCTCCTGGAGCAACACAAAACAAACAAATTACCTGGAACCCCCCCCCCCCCCACCACCACCCCCTGGGCAACCCCACTTAACCGCCATCACATTTGCACCGCATCTTGCACTCCACCAACCCACTCCCTATTCTCCCGGCATACCCTCACACCCATATCCGCAACCCCTCACTCATCAGCAGACTTCCATGCCACATGTCAAATGTCACACACTGGTCATAATTTCGAAAAATTCCATAACGCTGCAATGCTTGAGCTGCGATGGAGGGGCAGGCCGCTGCGGACCCCCCTACTGCTTCGGGCCAGCGTCTGGAGGCCGTTATGCGCCCCGCTGGCATCCCCGTCTGCTGGAACAATACTAGTGCTGGCGGTCCCTCACCCCTACTCACAGTGCCCCAAGCATCACCTGTGCGCCACGACCGCCTCCCATGGCCCTCCCACACAGCACCCCAAAACAAGGCCCCTGCAATAACTAGCATAGCCACACTCCGAAGGTGTCATTCGCCATAACTGGCATAAATCAACCACTACGTCGACGTATCCACTGTATGCAGGAGAAGGGACTGCATTTAAGCCCCCTAGGCCTTCCCCTGCGCTGACTCCCGACACGTGCTACTCCGCCCCTCCCCCCAAGGGGTGCAGGTCTGCGATAGGGCACCCTTCTATTTCAAACATGTGCAGCAGCGCCTTCCCCCCGCCGCCGCCGCCGCCGCTGCGCCCGCGCGCGTTCCAGCCGAACCTCGTGTTTTTGTTGAAAATATGTTCCAGCTGGGCCCTGCTCCGCGTTCCCCCACTCCTCTCTAGGGCAGCCAGATCATATCATTACCGGGCAGAGGTGCCAGAGCCCGCATGCAGACGCCGCCACCCGCCCCCCCCGCTCCCCCCCGCGGCCATCCTACTCAAAACGCGTCACATCGCGAGCCCCACCCGACCACGGGCCGCCTCCCGCCCAGCGCCGGCCCATGCGCACCACAAAATCGCCCCCACCCCCACAAGCAAAGGAATCGAGCAACGCGTAAGAGGCAAAAAGTAAAACAGGGCCTACCGCCCCCCGTCCAAACTCCCGCCGGACGCCAAAACAGGGTGCCCACCCAACTTGCCACAGCCATATTGCAGAGTGTGCCTAACCACAGCAGCACCTACGCTGATCCCCGCACATGCCTGCCGGCCGGCCCTTCACCCACCCAATGAACAGTCTGGCCGCAGCCTCTCCCACCGCCTGCTCGGCCCCGCACTGCAGACAGCTGACCCTAGCAGGGGACCAGAGCCCATAACCCCCCCTAAAACTTTCCTGCATTACACCCTAAAAACCGCAGCCATAAAACAAACTCCTCTCCCTGTCGATCGACAAATCGGCCCCTGCCCCAACCATCCCGCCTACCGACCACAAAGTTTTCTTATGTCCCCCCGGTGGTGCTTAGGTGTTCAGAAGGGCGGTTTTCTCCTCTCCTAACACCTTTTAAACTCTCCCAGATCCTGCCCCTTCCCCTTGCCCCTCTAATCCCACCCCCACACCTTGTCTTTCCGGTCTATGGGCAAATTCCCCAGGGGAAGGCTGGTCTGCGACCTTACTTACCCTAAGGCCCGCATTGCACGTCTCTCACTGACTCCCTGCCCCAAAATGTCTTTTAATTCACCCTTCATTGCCCACCTCTCATTCCTTCCATTTCCTCTGTCTCCCCATGCTCTCCTCATGCTTTATATTAATTCCCAGGGCCGGACTGGCCGTAGCGGGCATTGGGCAATCCCCCGGTGCGCCGCACGAGTGGTGGGCCGGTTTGGAGCCCCTGGGGGCCGTTTTTGTTACAGGGCAGTTTTTGCAGCATAGCTGCAAAATCGGCCCTATAACAAAATCTGCCGAAAACCAGCCCTGGGAAAGAGCTCCGTGGCACCCACAACCCCCCTGGGGGTGAGGGGGCGGACAAGCACTTTGCCAGGGCCGGTTTTGGTTCCCAGTCCGGCCCTGTTAATTCCCTTCCCACCAATGGCGCTCTGCCCCATACTCCCTTCCTCTCATTCACTGCATCTCTCCCTCTTCAGCCTGCCCTCCTTCCCGTCAGTGGCGACCTGTCCCCTCCTTACAACCATATCCGTCCCTTCACCTCTCTTTCGCGTTAGCCCACTCCCTGCCCTCAGTAGAATCCTTTCTTCCACCTCATGACAACTTCTTCCCTCCTACTATTCGTCTCTCTCCCTCTTCATCCCGCCCCTTCCTCCAGTTATTTCTCTCTCCCTCTCTGTACAATCTTCCCTCCCAGACCAGTCTGCCTCTCTCACTCCTGATCCCACACCCCATCAGTCCCTGTCTCACTGCACTACAATAAAAAACAAGCATTGGCATAGCCAATAGGTCTCGCTTTTGGGAACTTATAAGTATTTAATTATGCAGCACAATATCCTTGGTGCAACAACATCAACTGTTGCATGGTCAAACACTTATAAGGTCCCAAGGGTGAGACCTATTGGCTATGCCAATGCTTCTTTGCTACTGAGGGCCAGTCTTCCGGTCGCCACAAATCGCTGGTCGAAGGGATTCTAATACAAATAGGTTCTAAGGACTAGCTCATCTCCACTGAAAGGATGGTTCTCACTTCGATTAGGTGAAAGAGGTGTGGCGCCGCGGCCAGGGCGACTGACTCCGGAATCTGGGGATCACGGTTCGATCCCCGGCACCGGCGGCAGGTTAGCCCAGCACCATGTGACTCTGGGCAATAGCTTGCTTAATCTTCCCGACGGCCCCCAGCGCCTAGAGACCCTAACGGGTGATTGTGCGCTTTACAAATGTGGATATTATTATTATTATTTCACAAAGATTTATTTGAGTTGTTATAATGCGACCAGCACAGCAGAAGGACCTCCACGCCTCTACGCAAATCTACATTGTAAAAACTGCTGCTGCTGCTGCAGAGGATGCTAACAGCATGACCTGCATCCAATCACCAAATAACAGTTAAGCACAATGAATTGACCAACTGTGTAAGCTGGCTAAATTGTTTTTCTTTAAAGAAACATTGAATTTGCGGTGTGGTGCAAATGAATTTTGTAGTGAATAGATTTTTCCGTATTTAACCTAATTGGAAATTCATTTGGGCCTGGGAATTGATGAATGTTGTCTCTGTTTTGCATGTTCCAATTTTAAATTGTCTCTTTCTTTCTTTATTACAAAAGTGCTGTGCGCGCTGTTCTGAATTTCTATTGCATGGAAAAAAATGGGTTATGGATATTAAAATAAAACTATATACTTTACGACAAAAATATAGTGCAGCATTGTTATTGTTTAGCACTAGTTAAAGCGAATTATGAGTGTGATTATAAGGCTAGGGCATTTTTTTCTCTATAATAATTTCAGGCAAACTCAGATTTTTGGATTTAGTGTATTTCGTATGGTTGTTTGTTTTTTATTCTTACACTTTTCCCTAACTTTTTGTAGACAAAAGCCTGATTTGGAGGAATGTGTGCCGCAGTCACAATACACTGAGTGACTATCTCATGCGCATTTTAGACTGAAGGCCCATACCAAGTACAGACTTTGACTGCGTTAATCGACATAGGTTTTGGCAACTTGTCGATGAGATGGGACTTGACTGACCTCGATTATACTGGCCTCGATTCACACAAACACTAGGGGTGGGCAGACAACTCCGTTCTGCCCACGGAATGTGCGGAGATTTGCCCCTTCCGCCTTTCGCAATGTAGGTGGAGAAATGAGGCAAATCTCCGCACACTCGGGGCGTAACGGAAGTTGGCCTCCCGCCCGCCTCCGCCTCACGCCCGCAGTATTAAATACCCTTAAAAAGCCTTAAATAACATTTAAAATAAACTTACCTTATTGGCGGCGCATCCGTCTCCATCGCGCCCTCTTCTGGGAACTGCGCATGCACGGGAGCCTGCGCATGCGCATTCCTGGCGAGGAATGCTCATGCGCAGGCTCCCGCGTATGCAACTTACGCCCACCCCTAACAAACACCACAGCAAGGTCAAAGAGGTGAAGTGTCAGATGTCATTTAGATTAACCCATTCCGCGCTGTGCGAATTTTCACGCTATGCGGGGGGTTTTATTGAGTGGGCGGAGTTTGGACGGCAGCCGGCCGGCCTCCGCACACGCCCACAGTGACGTTGGACAGATAGAGGCCGTCCAAAGCACACTAGGGGTTAAGCGCGTGGTGCATCAAGGGTGTGTACTCGCCCCATTACTATTCATTTTAAATATTAATTATCTTAGCCTCCACTTGGCATCCAGCACCCCGGACAATCTAAAGATAAGTGATACCCCACTTCTAGCACTGTTGTATGCGGATAGCACAGTTTTAATGGCCTATACACCAAAGGCCCTGTGTACGTTAGTTCACACTTTTGTGAATTTTATGGGCAAACTTGATTTATCAACTAACTTTTTAAAGTAATTTATAATGACATGTGGCCCAAAGAGATCCCAAGTTCCCAAAATCATAGTCGGCT
The DNA here is from genome assembly GCF_964261635.1 of Lissotriton helveticus. NCBI lineage: Eukaryota > Metazoa > Chordata > Amphibia > Caudata > Salamandridae > Lissotriton > Lissotriton helveticus. Next base: position 1,615,341,167 of record NC_136057.1, read on the forward strand.
CAAACATAGTAAGTACAAAAATATTTTCTTAGCTAGGGGTCACTATTAGCTCTACAGGTTCTTGGGCATTGCATATTTGACAAAGCAGGGAAAAATTGTACAGGTCAACAGGTTTGCTTCTGTCTTTCGCATTCCTCTAGTGCAGTGATACTCAAAGTAGGGCCTGGGGCCTGTATGCAGCTCCTGACCTTTACATGCGGTCCCCTGAGCAGCAGCACTAAGCACTAAGCTACTGTTTACTCTACTCAGCACTAACATTTAAAAAAAAAATTTAAATATACTGCAAGCCCTTATTTAAAGGTTAATTGCATTATCTAGGCCCTTAACTTTAGGGACAACTTCGTTTTTAAAGACATCAAACATGTACATTTTCAAAAAGTGTATTTCATTGACCTGTAGAACCATTTCATTCAGAAGTATTTTTTGAAAGTGATGGTTTTCAAACATGAATTTAGAAAAGTTCATGCTTCCCACCTCCCTACCCCCCCCAACCCTGACAACAATGCCATTAGTGATTACATTCAAGCACAGGAGATGGTTTTGTACAGTACACTTCCTGAAGTCCTGTATTTTCGAGATCCTGTTATAAGTGATAATGAAGAAAAAGGAGGGGAATTGAAATAAAACAGTTGCCCTGGGTCACACAATTTGGTCAAGTGGATAAGCCGGTATTTTCCCCAGGTTTTCTGGTTTCATATTGCGCAATTGAGTCCAGCCATTAGATATTCATGCTTCGTTACCCCTACACCGAATTTTCAACCCCCTCATCCACTGGCATCAGTGTGGCCATCAGTCACACCAAAGACCAAACTTTGCGGCCCGCCGGGAAAATGTTTGTGAGTATCCATGCTCTAGCGGGTGGTCATTGGCCCTGTTGCTACAAATTTATGCTGTTCAATGTGCCCCGACTGCTACCTATGGGGCGGGTGTTAGGGGATTCGCTGACTGCACGGCCTTACAGAGGGAGGAAAATACCTCCTGTAGGAGAATTTTGGCTGTTCCCATATCCCCTCACAATTTATCTGTCACAGTGATTTGGGCTTGGCTTATTTGAGTGAATTTATTCGGAATAGACCCGCTTTATTGTAGCTTTCTATTTGGCGAACCGAGGAAGTATTTTTAGTGTTCAAAATATTTTATTACGTTTTATGGTAACAAGACACACCCAAAAAAAAAAATTACGGACTGTCTGGCATGTGATAAGGACTTGTCAATTTCTTGGTTAGCGTATGTGAAAGATTCATTTGATGAGATCGGACTTTCTCGCGCATTTTCCGACACAGCATCATGTATTGCTATTGATAAAAACAGGTGTCCTCACTGCCTTAACTCAATTGCATGAAAAGAGTGTTCAGGATGAGTCCCAGAAAACAAAAATTGCAAATTATTTGATGATAAACACGGGGGTTAATCCAGACAGTTATGTGTGGAAACCAAGAAGGAAATGGGAGCGCTCTCTTCTATATCAGTTTAGAGCTTATATGGTAAAGTATCCACTCTATTTTCCCATAGGGTACCAGCTGAATTTTGATATGAAGCCTGCCCATGCAATAATGGTTCTAAAACAAACAATAGTCCATTTTCTCTTTTTATGCAGATGTTATGAACTGTATACTAAAAGATTTCTGGTCCCTTTAAAGGTGTTGCATTCCAGCCTATCATTTTCTTCAGCATACAAATTGACTTGTATAGTTGTGAGCAGATTTCTTCATGCTGCTGTATGATCAAGGGGCACTAAGCTCTTTATTTAAATTGTGACGATTGTAATTAATCTAGATTTTATCGTGTGTTTATAACCTTTTAATGATTGTCAACTGTGAACGTATCTTACCTCTGTATTTTTACATAATTTATTTGTATATATGTATTCTTTTGTGGTTGTACTTTCAGTTGAATACAGTTATTCAATTCATTCATTTATTCAAGTACAGACGACAAGCAGAGAACTGCCCAATACCTTGAGCAGGTATGTTTTCATGACTTTTGAATGCACAGAAATATATTGCACACGCTTTTCATTCAGACAACGAACAAAGCACAATTCAGAATTAATGTGCAGCGCCTCCCACCCCAATTATTACAACAATTCATGAATCTCTTTATAAAGCAAAATATATTCAAAACATTTATAGGAGAAATCATGGTGCATTTGAATGCATCTTAGGGCATTCACACTCCATGCTATCAAATATTATTCATGCCCTAATAAATGATCCAGCCACCATAGATATATATTTACTCGCTTTTCAAAACACAGAAACTGCACTTTTGTCAGTGATAGGGGTGCTAAATGTCCCCACTACAAGCACAAGCAGAGATTGCCAAGGTCATTACTTTCACTCAGCATTGATTAAGCCTTAAGGAAAGCCCCTTCAGGCCAGCATGTGACCAAAGAAGGTGAAACCTGGGCTAAATGGCGTAATAATTAAAGTCTGGAGGCCTTAGCGTATATTATAGAAGGTTTATTGGATCATAGTTCCAAGTGAGTAAGATGATGGTTAAGGCCCACCAGCAGCAGCATCCTGCTGCTCAGCCCGTAACCAACTCACACTCTATCCCACCAACACTCTGCATTCCAGATCACCTCACACTCTGGCTGAGCAGCAGGGGCTTGGAACACTTGGGAGGACGTATAGCAACCAAAGCAAGTCACAACACATCTTCCCCTCTTAAGGAAACAATAAAATATGCAACTTAAATTATCAACAAGTTCCACAAATAAAAAGGACAAGAGATGCTACAATGCAAAGGTGAAAGTAACCCAAAAACTGGAACAACTACCCGTTACCCACACTCACACAGGACCAGCCTGTATCCTTCACAACACAACACTAGGATGGGTAGCGTTGGGCTAAAAATCACACTTCACAACAATGTAACTACACACCCACTCCTCCTCCTGCCTCACAAACAGGACCTGGGAAGGGTGTTCACACTTCACACAACAATGTGACTACACGCCCACCTCTTCTCCTGCATCGCAAACAGGGCATGGGAAGAGTGGTCACACTACACTCCTCCACCTGCATCACGAACAGGACCTGGAAAGGGTGGTCACACTTCAAAACAATGTACCTATACACACACTCATCCTCCTGCATAAGAACAGGACATAGGAAATGTGGTACAATGGGCTAAAACAATGCCCCTTCACCCGTTACCCCTTAGGAAGGGTGGTAACCTTGGGCTAAAACAAAATACCCCTTCACTCTTAACCCCTTAGTAAGGGTGGTACCTGAACACAGAACCTCTGCAAAAAGGGTGTCATTAAACCCATCACTTTTCCCTCACACAGGTCAATGTCAGAAAAGCACAGCAAAAGGTATCTTTCAATCCACAACATCACGGGGTAACTATAAAGCTATCACAATGAAAGGGTATTTTTTAAACGCATCACATTCTGACTCACGCTCATGGAAACACGTCATAAAAAAGGCATCTTTCAACAAAAATTCTCACAGGGCATCTTTAGACCCCTCACCATCACATAGTATGTTTAAACCTAACATATTCTCACTCCCACTCAGGGAATCCCAGAAAACTTTAGGAATAGGTATATAACAGCCCATCGAGTTCCCCCTCATACAGTGAATGTCAGGAAAATGTAGCAACAACAAAAGCCCACACACCATGCATGATCTCAAACACCACACCGCACAGACCCAAACTCAAACCCTAACTCATTCCCATGCACAGGGAAACTTATGCAGCAAAACATGACCTCAATAAGCAAAATACTTTTAGCAGATTGTATTGTAATTGCATTTATATAGCGCTTACTACCTTTGACGAGGCGTTGAAGCGCTTTTTCGGCGAGTAGCACGTTACTCTGGAACACATAAAGGATAAGTGTTGAATTAGTATAGTGAAATATGAAAGTAATTTGAGTGGTAGATAGGTTAGTCAGCTATTTGGATTCAGGAGGATAGCGGAAGGATAGACGAGGGAAAAAAGGTTGGTATTTATATCTCGTTACCCCTGATTGGGTGTTGAAGTGTTTTTTTGGTGAGCAGAACGCTACTCCTGAACCCATAAAGGATTAGTGTTGAATTAGTATAGTGAAATATAAAAGTAATTTGAGTAATGGATATGTTAGTCAGTTATTTGGATTGAAAAGGTTAGGGGAGGGATGGAAGAAGGAAAAGTGTTTGCATTTCTAAAGCACTTGTTACCCCTGATGGGGTGTTGAAGCACTTTTTCAGCGAGTAGCACAATACTCTGGAACCCAATGAAGGATTAGTGGTGAATGAGTATAATTAAGTATGACATTTGAGAAGTGGACATGTTAGTCTGCTATTTTGATTGAAAAGGATAGTGGAGGGATAGAAGAGGGAAGGATTTAGACGTTTGTGTTTGTTTGTTATGGAGGTCACAGCAGTAGGAGGAGGCTTGGGCTGAGTAAAAAGGGATGTGGAGGGTAAGAGTCAGAGGGAGGAGTTTAGAAAGGCTTGTTTTGGGGGATCGGTATAGTTAAAGGTGTCAGATGATGCAAGGAGGGGTAGAGTAGGGGGAGTCTAGAAAGAGTTATTTTGGGGATCATAGTAGTGGTATGGTGTTTGGGATAAATGAGAGAGTGTTTGTAAAGGATTTATTGATAGAGGTATAGGGTGAGAAATAGGGTAGTGCATTAGATATGATGAATTAGAAGAAAGTAATAAATATATAGATCCATAAGTACATGGAAAGTATATAGATGCATAAAGGAGGTAAGTATGTGTAGATTAAAGATATTGATAGAAGTATAGGATGAGAAATAGGGTTATGCATTGAATATGCTTTTTTAGGAGAAAAGCAATAACTAAAAAAATCCAAGTACATGGATGGTATATAGATGCATAAAGGAAGTAAGAAGTATATGTAGATTAAAGATGCATTAGATAAACTCTGGCTTTCAAGTGTTGTTGTACTTAAAAATGTATTTTATTTATTTTTTAACAACATAATTATTCTATGTTTATACAAAGCAATACGCAAAGATAGGTAAATATCTATGTACAAAAAATGCTTATATACAGAGGGATATGCTGTATATTTCTGTTTGGGCATGGTGCCTATGTGGAGAAGAGCTAATTCTTGAGTAGTTTTCTGAAGATAAGGTGGTTGTCCATGGATCTTATGTTGGGGGTAAAGAGTTCCATAGTTTGGCTGCATGAACAGGGAAGGATGTGCCACCCATGGTTTTTTTTCTTGTATCTTGGGATTTTAAGGCGAGGTGCAACTCTAGAACAGAGGCTCCTTTGTTGAATGTGTTTGGTGATTTTATTCCTGATGAAGAGTGGACCCATTCCAGGTATCGCACTGTGGGTGATACAAAGCAGCTTGAACATGGATCTTCTGGCAACTGGTAAACAATGCAGGGCTTTCAAGGCAGGTGAGATGTGGTCTTGCAGTTTGATAGGCAAGAGTAGTCTGGCAGCCGAGTCTGAATCCATTGTAGTCTTTTCATGGTGGTTAAAGGTGATCCATGGTATAGGCTATTGGCGTAATCGAGTTTGGACAGGACAAGGGAGATGGTAGTTTGGACCTTGTGAGAAAATCCCAAATGGGGGAAGATTTGTCGCAGAGTTTTTATAGTGCAACACAAAAAGATGATGGACGGAATGTTGAACAGGATGCTTTTTTCCGGTCCAGGGAAGGCATGGCTTAGCAGTTCGTGCTGGACTGTTCCCATGAGGCACAAGGTCAGACTGATTTGAATATGGCCATGTCTGAACTGGGGTGGTGGAGTGAGCTAAAGAATGATGATGGGGGGAGGAGCCTAACCGACAACCATGATGGCCGCCTGATTCCTCGGCTCCGCCGACCCTCTCGCTTTTCTCCCGTTTTCCGCTCTATCCTGTTGTCAATTCTCCTGTTGTGTAACACCGGCGGAACCGGGAGGCGACCCCGGATCTATTGGTGTGGTTTTTTGTTCGATCCCGGCAGTGAGAACACTGGAACGTCTCCGCCTCCTCCTGGCGCTGCGCGGCGGTGGCCGGGTCTTTGTTCTCGGACTGGGGCCGGCCCTGCTTCTACTAACGGCCACCATTGCCGGCGGATCGGACACGGTGGCGTAAGGCTTTTCCTGCTCCCTGCAATCTGCTTCATCACTTCGCGAACCCGCACACCGCCGATGCGGAGAACACATTGTATCGTGTCCTTCACCCGGAGACGTCTTTGCTGGATACTTTGTCTCCCAACAAGCTGGGCTGGGCGCCATTTTACAGCCTGCTCTCCTTTCCTGTGATAGCGGACTCTGGGCTGCCACCGACGGAGCTGCTGCCTGCTCACATTACGCTGATACTGTGTGCAAATGGAGTGTGCGTCCCCTGTGTCTCAAGCCTGGTTGTGCCATGGCTCGTGTCTGCGCGGTGCCCAGCTGACTACGGAGGGTGATGGTGAACTGCCCATGGGTCAGTGCTGTGTTTGTTCGCCTGGCGTGCGGAGGACTGCTGAATCCTCTCTCACTGCTGCACCAGTGCTGATCGGTGACGTTTTGGGCGCCCTAGCTATTCTGAGAGCGGCTCTGTGTACATTTGCCCGTGTATTGGGAGACCGGCTGGATGTGATTTCACCTGCAGCACCATTGTTTGATCGTGGATGCCTACAGGGGCGGGACACTCTGCCACACTCTGCTTCTGCCTTCGGTTGTTCCTCCTCTTGGGCTGCCATTGCCGCGCTGAAGGTGCGAGATCCTGTTATGTGTGAGGTGCCGGCGGCGGTGCTAACCTTGGGGCGAACTGTAGTTTCCGAAGATGCGATGTGGCTGGAGCCACACAGCCGGGCGCCATGTTTAGCTGCCCTTCCGGAGGTCCCCGGCACGAATTGCTTCCCTATCCTGACGCGGCTCCTATTGACTGGGCTTGTCGACTCTGGAGGATCTGTGTTGTACATTGTCACTTCCTGCGCCGCTGATATCTACATGGCTGTGTTTCGTATGGACTTTATTGGTCGTCCCCCCACCCGGTTCTGGATTCTTAGCTCGCTCGCCTCCTTCAAGATGTCTGCCATGAGACTGGACTGTGTCGCTGCTTCGCATCGCAGGGGGCAGGGTTGAGTGTGCCTCTCATCATGTCAGGACTGTTCTCAATCGTACTGCTGGGACACTGATGGACTGCCGGGGATGTTGAACATGGGTATTGTACTGGTCGCGGGGTCTGGGATCGGGCGGCCGGAGTGATACATGAGGGTGGTTTTGGGAATATCTACTGGCCCTCCTCCGGTCTTCTGTGAATTATGTTTCTTCTTTTTCCTCTCTTTTTCCCTTTTCTGTTCTAAATTTCGGGTTCGGTTTGTGGGCGACAGGCACGCTGCTAAGGGGGGGGGGTAGGCCGTAGCCTCTGCATGTGTGCAGGGTGGGGGGTTGGGGATGGGGATTTTGTTTCAGTTTCAGTTTCTATGGGCCCTTTTTTTTCTTTCGTCTTATCTTGGTTTCCTTTTCTTTTTCTTCCTTTGGGTCAGTTAGGTGCGTCGGGGTAGTGATACCTATTCTTTCCGCTGTTGATGTTGTCATTTTCGTGGATTTGGGTTTACTGAGTCCGTGGGGCGGGCGATGACCGACATGTACTGTTTTACTGTGCATCTATCCTGAAGATTATTATCCTTTCCTGCTTTTAATTCCTCTCCTTTGTTTTGCTGCTGACTCGCTGGCTCGTTGCCTGCCATTTGCTTTAGGTGGATTGAATGCATCTGATCCTTCTTATCTACAAAACCTTTAAAATTAACCTAACTCCTCCTGTGCCTAGCGGTTCCACCTTGTTTGAGTCATGTCTTGGACACTTATCACGTAGGTTTTCATGGGGACTGCTGGGTCGTTCTATTCTTACTTTTTGTGCTACCGACTGCTTTCGAGGCCGGCCCGTGTGGTTGTGGGCCCGTATCTGTACGCTTACTATGCACAATAAAGGTTTAAAAAAAAAAAAAGAATGATGATGGATTAAACCCAGATCAATTAACTGGGGGCGAGTGTTTGATTTGCTCAAGCGCTCTGTCCATCATCCCCTTTGGTATTGCTTTCTACGCCCTAAGTTGGCAGGGTATGCCCAGTTGTGGGACCCTTGCTCACTTTGCCACTGGATTCAAGCTAGCCTGCATGATGACTGCAGATTAGCCAGAAACCGGTCCCAGGATGCTTTTTTCCGGTCCATGGAAGATATGGTTTGGCATTTTGGGCTGGACTGTTACCATGGGGCACAGGGTCAGACTTATTTGCATATGGCCATGTTTGAACTGGGGTGGTGGAATGAGCTAAAGAATGATGATGGATTAAACCCAGATCAGTTGACTGGGGGTGAGTGATTGATTTGCTCAAGCGCTCCTTCCATCATCCCCTTTGGTATCACTTTGTTCACCCTAAGTTGGCAGGGTATGCCCAGACGTGGGTCCCTCGCTCACTTTGCCACTGGATTCAAGCTAGCTTGGCTGATGACGGCTGATTAGCCAGAAACCGGTTCAGGATGCTTTTTTCTGGTCCAGGGAAGACCTGGCTTGGCAGTTTGGGCTGGACTGTTCCCATGAGGCACAGGGTCAGATTGATTTGCATATGTCCATGTCTGAACTGGGGTGGTGGAGTGAGCTAAAGAATGATGATGGATTAAACCCCGATCAGTTGACTGGGGGGGGAGTGTTTGATTTGCTCAAGCGCTCCGTCCATCATCTCCTTTGTTATTGCAGAGATTTTATAGTGACATAGCTTGATCTTGCTAATTTGTCCACTTGGGCATTCACCGATAGCTTGGAGTCCATGATCATGCCGAGGTTTCTTACTTCCTTGATACTTTAGGTGGTGATCCCAGTTCATCAATCCAGGCGTCAATCAGGTCATAATGTTTCCAATCGCCACATGTGAGTATTTCACTTTTGGAAGCATTCAATTTTAAATGGCTCCAAGTCATCCATTGATCTACAACTCTGAGACAACTGAAAATTAGTGAGTTTCCAATGTGTTTGGGGCATCCCACTTGAAGGAGTATTTGTGTGTCATCTGCATAGTTATAGAGGGGAGGTGAAATTGATTGATCAGTACCGGTAATTACTTCATGTAGATGTTTAAAAGCATGGGCGAGATGATAGAGCCTTGAGGTACCCCTGCTTTTGTGGAGTATGGTTTGGACGAGAAAGTTGGGCTATGGATGACATTAGTCCTGTTTTTAAGGTAGGACACAATCCAGTCTAGAGCAGTCCCCTCAATGACGGCTTCATAGAGTCTATTTCAGAGTGTCATGGTCAACTGTGTCAAAGGCAGCCGAGTAGTCCAAGAGGAGTAGTGCAGCAACCCCGTTGCGGTCAACTGTGTCCTTTGGGTCATCCCAGACGGCAAGGAAGGCAGATTCTGTGCCTTTTGCCAAACAAAATCCTGTTTGGAAGTCTGAAAGTATGTGACATCTGGGTGAATGCTGCTCTTTCTATCAGTTTGCCCAGGAAAGGTAAATTTGTAAACGGTCTGTAGTTGTCAGGGTTCAGCGGGTCCAAGTTGTTTTCATCAGTAATGGACGTATGTTTGGCTTTTTGAGTTCTTCTGGAAATATTCCAGTAGTTAAAAAATTGTTGATGGTTCTTCTTCAGATGTTTATGCTGCGCATACATCAAAACACTGCAGCAATTGAGATGAGTACTAAGGTATAAACAGGCATGGTAGAACAAGTACAAAGATGAATACAGCACATTTTCCAGCACAAACAGTCAAAGTTCCTGGTAAGCGACCTCTCACCCGAGTCCACTGCCAAAACTTCAGAGATCCGGGATGTGAGTTCAACTCTGACCTGGAAGAGAGTCCTGGTGCAGATCATCACATCTTCATTCGATCACAGCGTCAAGAAACCCCTCTCCCGAATCCAGATGAGGCTGGTGATACCAATAAAGAATGTGCCGACAATTCCTAATTGGCGTTGACTCGAAGATGAAATGCCCATTAGTAGTCCTAATGCATAAATCAGTTTGCTCAGAGAGGCCCACTGTGCGTTCCTAGGTACACCAATAAAGCCCTATGGGTTATAGACTCATGAAACATGGCTTGATTTAAAGACACGCCATGTCATAATGATGGGACTACAGATAAGCTTCCTGCAGATCAACATGCTGTTCTCCAGTAAGACACCACTACGTTCACGTACGTGACAATGCATGCATGTCACAACAAAGCTCGCAATTTTCCAGAGATTCACGTGCTATGACTTCAAATAAGCTCACAACAGCCTGGCAGGAATTTTCAAATGTCACTGAAGCCCTTGCACACTAACGGCAACCAACACTGGGGTAAGGCCAGAATTTAATCACCACTGTGACTTTTTGCCGACTGATGTCCCCCTCCAGTATTTGTTATATAGATAACGCCTCTTGAAAATGAAGCTGGTCAATTGCCGACAGTTCAGTGCTCACCAGAATTCCATACAGTATGGTGCAAGTCTCTTGTTTCAAAGTACACGCAAAGTTGACTGCACACACTTCTGATCTGCTAACATTGCTTGCTGCGAACATTGTTTTTCTTGTCAGCACTGCCAGTTTCAATTTCAGTTCCGAGCGGTATATACACTAAACGATGAGATGCTGGCCCGAGAATACACTATTGATGTTACTGTTGATGGCAGTTCCCCTCACTGCCAGTTACATTGGCCCACTCCAACTAGACACTGACAGTTCTTGTCAGCTGATGGTGATGGTTCTTTAGACATAGACAAAGCCAGTCCATAACCAGGCTGCACTGAAAGTTGGCTCCACCTGAATACTGTAGTCTACATAAATGACAGATACACACCCAGGGTGTGGGCTGTCCGGATGAAGAGGGCAATGGTGGGGCGACTGGGTGTTCTGGTTTTCTTTCTGATTTTGTTTTCATCACTCTTGCTTTATCTGTAAGATGTTTAACTCTTGGTTTCTTTTTCTGTTTCCTCTCAAATCTCCATTACCTTCCTTTATTTCTTTCATTAGATTGTCACTAGTGTAATAATCAATGTTTCAAAGTCCACACAGGTGTAATAATCAAGGTCTGGAGGCCGTAGAGTACATTATTGAAGGTTTATAGTTCCAAGTGAGTAAGATGATGGTTAAGCCCCACCAGGAGCAGCATCCTGCTGCTCAACCCATAACCAACTCACATCCTATCCCACCACCACTCTGCATTTCAGATCACATCACACTCTTGCTGAGCAGCAGGGGCTTGGAACTCTGGGGAGGATGTATAGCAACCAAAGCAAGTCACAACAGATGGATTTTAAGTTGTCATTCAGAAGCTCACTACCGCCCCTGCTTCATGTTCACCTCCCTGCATGTCATTACCCAGAAGTACCCATATGAGCCATGAGCTCGCATTGGGTCTTAGTGGGCTCAGGAAATAGGTTATGCGCAGGCCAGTCCATCCCCACACCAGGATCACCCAAACCATGGCCAATAGGCCAAAGGTCAGTTGATCAGCAGACCCCACAAATGAGGCAAGTAAGGGGAGAGAAAGTTGGTAACTGGGTGTCAAGTGAATCTGTATGATCTTGCTGTTGCATTGTGGCAATGGCATATGCATGTGGGGATACTGGGACATGTGATACCGTTCACATGGGGATAACACCTGAGTGCAGGGGGTCGCCAATCCTCCAGAGGGCCCCCAGTCTTTCAAGGGGGTCCCATTAAGCCCAGGGTCAATTAATATATGTGAGATATGGGAAACTAGGGGCCCCTTATCACATTTCGAAGGGGGTCGCCATCATTTTGCATCACGCCACTGGATATTCACTGAAGATGATACGCATATCGAGCACATGCTGGTATCCACTGAGATATCATGGGAACACTTGTCCACACACAAGTGTAGTACGAAGGAGGATAACTAGGCATGTGATAACTTTCACTGACATGGGCCCCAAATACATGGGCAGGTGATAACTGGCCTTTGATGAGTGTTACTTTAGCATGTTATGGCAACCAGTCACACATGATGTATGTTTATTAAACTCTTAAGGGCAATAATTGATATATGATGTTGATCTATGAACCCATACCCAGCATAAGGTAGGGATATCTTGAGGCAAGCTAGTATTCAATAGCATATCGTGAGGGTACTAGAACACGTGGTGACATATAATGGGTACACTAACAATCACATCATGTTGACTGACATGGGATGGGATTACCAGGGCTCATGATTGTGGTAAATGGTGTATTTATTTGAAGAGTTTTATATAGCGCTGACTAGACCCAGAGGTATCAGAGCGCTTTACATGAGAACAGTTGTACAGAAGTTACATCAGTTACAAAAGCATAAAATAAAACAGATACAAGTTACTTGGAGCATGGGGTAGGAAGGGGGGATTGAGGCAAGGGGTAGGAGGAAAACAAACAAAGCCAGGCAGGGCAGGGAGAGGGAGGCAGCCACAGGATCACGGAGGGAGGGGGCATGGGAGGGAAAGGAAACACAGCAGAGAGACGAGCAAAAACATTGTCCAAGGTCCGGCTGGTTAGATGATGGCCAAGGGGGTGAAACCAAAGCCAATCTCCTCTATGGCTGCCTAAACAGCTCCACCGGCCATCAGCCATAGTTGCTCGGGCTCATGTGTATGAGGGAGAATACCTGGGCCTATGATGGTGTTTATTGACACAGGATGGAAATCCCTTGCAAACAATTGCAATGACTAGCCTCTGATGGGAACATATGGGTACAAGATGCCATTCACTGACATTCAAAGGGTATGCCTGGGCACAGAGTGAAATTGGCTGCTGGATGGTGATGGTGGCACCTATCATTTGGTGAAATAACTAACATTTGATGTGGGACACCTGAACACTGGATGGAACTGGTGAGGAAAGGAAGGCAACGTAAACTGAAACGCAATTTGGTTTACTGGCCATATGAAGCCTTTTATCACAGTATATTGTGTGCACGGTGATATACGCTGGCTATTACTAACAAATGTGTCCTGACTAAAAATGAAGAACCATATTTGTGGGCATCGTGTTTTTGCTTACCTAAAATAATCTGCTATTTGGGGACAAAATTCGTGTATTTTTAGGGTAATTATAAATTATCTTTAAAAGTGCCCTGGGGAGTGCCACCTTGAGGGCACGAGGTCTGGGTTCACTCCCTTGGTGTCAGGGCCGGACTGGGAACCACAACTCACAACTGGCCCTGGCAAAGTGCTCAGCGGGCCCCCCTCCCCACTCAGGGGTGGGGGTGGGGGGGGGGGGGTTGGGGGTGCCACCGAGCTCTTTGCCGGGGACGGTTTCCGAACATTTTTGGTACAGGGACGATGTTGCAGCTAAATCGGCCCTGTACCAAAATCTGCCCCCCCCACCCGGCCCAAAACCGGCCCCCACCCGTACGGCGCACCGGGGGATTGCCCGGTGCCCGCTATGGCCAGTCCGGGCCTGCTTGGTGTACATTGCAAAAGGTAAATTTATTGCCCACGTGTCATCACCGGCGGCCCTCGCCCTGTCGTGTAGTTCGTTTCCCTCCCGTGGTCTTCTCCTGCCACCAGTGGGGACGGAGCTGTGTGCAATATTCATTGGAAACAATTTAACTACGCCACGTTGGAGATGACTGGGAGCAGACGGGCACCGCCAGGCGCGAGCTCGCCGCGTGCACATTATTTAGAGGAACGTACACTAGGCATGATGTACGGGCTCTCCGCGGGCTGCCTCTGGGACCAGGGATTCAATGGCAGCTTATCCGGATCCGCTCAAATGATGCAGAAAAGTTACCCAGGCTGTCTCGGCGCACTCGAGGGTGGAACCATAAAACTGTCAGGCGGGGCTTAAATCAAGAGGAGTTTCCCTCTTTCGGTGCTGGAAATGTGCCCGCTGTCTCCTTTCCAGATGAGGAATCAAGGATTAGAGACGTGAAGGTTTCACTACATTCATGATTCAAAACCAGGCACCCGGGGCAGGGGATGAAAACACAGGAGCACAGAACTTGAGTGATTCTGACATAAGGCCCCTTCTGCTACTCGGGCCACACGCAGCTCTGAGAGTGACCTCAATCCGTACCCCGAACCTGACGCCACTCGAGCAGCTCTTCAATGCGCTTCAATTCTGATCTGTAGCCACACCTGCTTGTCAGGGGTGCTAGATGCAGCTCTTCAGAAGCACCTCAACCCCGCCCTGTGGCATCACCTGCCAGTCAGTGCCAGGGACATGCCCAGTTCTGCTAGTGCGCCCTATTTCCGAAAAGCAGCATTACCAGACACTTCCTGTTCTTTCAGGGCACCACAATCGTGACTGGCACAACCACTTGCTAATCCACTATTGGGGCCCAGTGGGCATCTCTGCCAGATCACCTCCACCTGCAGCAACACCTTCTACACCAGACCCGGGATCCCTCAGACCACTCAGGCAGTAACGTGCGGCCACAAAACCAGGTTAAGACCTCGGGCCTGCACATTCGCAGCTCCAGCACACTAATACTGGGCCGCACAACTTCACCGACCCCCACCCGCTGCACTGCCAATGCACTTCAGTCCTGGCCTACAGCTCCTGTGCCGGCCACCAATACAGATCTGTAACATATCACCAAGGCCTGACCTATAACACCCGCTGTTTAAGAACTGGTTTCCAGCATCATTCTCCAAAACTCTTGATTGTTCAATGGCCCTTAAAACCTTAGTCTCCAATGGATTATCCGTCCCTCTATTCTCCGCTTCTCCTATCTCTCTAAACCGTATCTACATTAGAGTTGAGAGAAGTTTTAAGTACGATAACACAGAGCGAAGTTGCAAAACTTTCCTTTCTGAGAAACTTCACAAAGATTTCCTAATGTCCCCTGAAACAAACTAGGTGAATTTAATTTTGTCTCCCTGCTGCCAGATGTGACTTAAGGCTGCAGGGAATTTCCTCCGAGACTTCCTTGCTATCACGAAGGACTACCCTTAGTAATGCCGCAGCAATGCCAACCCCCTTGTAGTCCCACCCTGTACAGCAGGAATTCCTGAGGGCGGGGAATGGTGAACCCCACATCGGTCAATAAAGAAAAGGTGAGTGGTGGGATACTAGGAGTCCTCGGTGGTACAACCAGCAATTCTTGAAAATTCACAAGCTTTGTTCTGAGTCTCAGAGGCAAAGTTTTTTCTAAAAGCATGGGAATTTGTGAAGCAGCATGGCTCTCCACTTTGAATGCTTCTAATCTTGACTACCTTCTAATGTGCGGGCCACTCAGCACCACAATTTCCCCAAGGATCTGTCTTTGCCCACTTCTCTTTTGGTTTACATGACCTGTTCTCGCGACAGCTTAATTTCATCGCTAAGCTTATCTTCTCACTCTTCCAGTGATATCATTCTGCTATTCTCCTCCTTTGCAACCTTTACTAACCAGCTACCAGGCATTCTGGACTACATTATTATGTCATACTCCTTCAAGCTGATGCCTGCCACAACTCTGTCTAACAATCATCCATCACTCCTGTACCCATGCCCTTCGTCATGTACTCACCTCCCCCGGATACCCAAGTAATCAATTCGTTCTTTGACCCCCCCCCAAATAAAACAATCTACCTCGTCACATCAGCTACAACAGAAACCCACTTCCATCTCCTAAACATATTGATAATCCACCATGACATCTCATTCCACTCGGCTAAGGACTTTACCAAATCCATTGTCCTATTTAAAGGCTTTCATTGGAACAGTCTCCTGTCCAGCTGCCCAAGTAAAATTTTACTGGTCTAGCCAAAGTTATCTTTGCCAACTTCTCAGTGTTCACCCTGCTCGCCATACCCATACCACCAGCACTGAAAAGGCGGTCTCTAGCCCGAAACATCATGATAATGCTCAAATTTGGTTGGAAAATCTAAAAAGTTATGTGGTTGCGGGAAGATGAGATGTTTATACTCTGTACTCTTCAGGAAGAGCCATGAAAAACTTTGTACCATTGGGCAGGTTGCAGTTGTTTTTGCATTGACACTTCCAAGTGAAAAATATAACTTCTTAGAAATGTACATCGCACATATTCTTAATTATGGTTATAAAGTTAATAAAATATACTTAAGGACCTTGGAATTATGCAATTCTGTATCTGCAGTGTGTTCGGTACAATAATGTAATAGCCACTTGCCACAAATTTCATTGTCTTCTGCCTAATATCTAGATTTCGGAAAGCGTGGGGAGTTAGGTCCTGGGACTTGTAGTCAGTTGGACCATATATACTTGAATAGAGAAAAGAATTTACCAACTACAGATAGTTTTAAACCCACTATTTAAGGGAGAAACAAACCAAGTGATACTCCTAGGTAATGGGGGTATATTTTATTCGTACCCTTTCAATTTATTTTTATTTTTTCAAAGTGTAAACATATTGTATGAAAAGGACACTTTACGTTCTTCCACATTTATAGCAATTTTTCATTATATATACAAATATACAATACAATTAAACAATACAACACTTACATAAACACACATTTGTTACCATATATACAGACTATTATTTCCCAAAGAGGGGCAAGGGTCAAGCTTACGACTCACGAAATGATTCAGGAAGGGAATTGTATAACTTCCTCTTCAGTTTGCATACAAATGAGAATGCACGTACTTTAATTTGGCATACCTCAAGATATGGGCAGAGATCTGTGAAGATCCTCCGAGTTGTTTTTCTCTGTTCTTCAAGGTATTTTAGCTGCCTTCTACGTCAATTTCAAATTCCCATTCGAGCCCTGATGAGAACTCGACAATTCAATACATCGAGTTCGAAACGCGTCGGCACACAGAAAAAGATTAGCTATTAGTTGTTCAGTAGACCACAGAATTAATTTATGGTGTACAAATCGTTAAAAAACTGCATTTTGTTCATAGCTGAATCATTTCGTGAGTCGTAAGCTTGACCCTTGCCCCTCTTTGGGAAATAATAGTCTGTATATATGGTAACAAATGTGTGTTTATGTAAGTGTTGTATTGTTTAATTGTATTGTATATTTGTATATATAATGAAAAATTGCTATAAATGTGGAAGAACGTAAAGTGTCCTTTTCATACAATATGTTTACACTTTGAAAAAATAAAAATAAATTGAAAGGGTACGAATAAAATATACCCCCATTACCTAGGAGTATCACTTGGTTTGTTTCTCCCTTAAATAGTGGGTTTAAAACTATCTGTAGTTGGTAATATCTAGATTTCAGCCGAAAAAATGTTTATAGCTCAAATGGTTCAAACGTTTCTATAAATGCTACATACACAAATCAAACACTTTGCAAAAGTTAACTGGGTACCTTTCAGTTGTTGATTGCTGTACTCGGCTATTAAACAGGCACCAATGAATGAAAGCTTTTGCCCAGATAGTATTAATTTTTCCAATTTGCGGACTACGAAATGGTTTTTGGCTTCAGCAAGAACAAACGTTCATACATAAATGTAATTCACTCATGGTGGGCATATTGTTGCCTTCTAAGTTTTAAACATGTATTGCACATTTGTGTGCATTTATTTTGCAACACTGACCATTTTCTTAAAACAGCAGATATTTCAAGAGGTTACTAAAGTGCAGAAACATCCCAAACATTTTCTCCACTTTTGAGGTGTGATGTCATGAATTCTACAACAACTTTTAGTGAGAAACTTACATCATACATATATGTAATGTTTAATACTGTTCTGCCTGGTGATTTCCTAATGGCAAGCATTGCTTTCAAATGCTCATAGCACGAACAAAGAGGAAACCCTAAACAGAAGACAAATCTAAAACATACGATGAATATACAGAATAAAAGCACATCTCTTTACACAAACTAGTTTACTCTGGTAACTAAAAGTTATGGGGTTGTAAAATAATGCCAATAGAAGCTGCTGAATGTGCTACTTTTATTTATTTAAAAAAGGTACATTTGCATAACCTGGGGATTGCTTTTTGTATTTGGTTTATTATTATTATTATTTTTGTATCAGGTTTATTGTTATTATTTTTTAATTCAAAATATCGAAATAATGTGCCACGTGTTGCCTAACATACCATTTCTTGTCACACACTGAGCTAACGCACCTGAAGGCAGCCCCACCCCGACACTGCACGAGTACCAGGAAACGAGCCTTCCTTATGTACGTCATTCCTGACCTGCAGCGTCCTCGGAGGCGCACGTGCCAGAAGAGGGACGCGCGCGCAGCCCCCTTCGCCGCACGCCTACTCACCTGCAGCAGCCGCTCTTTCTGCGCGCGCGCTGGGACGCCACCACAGCTCTACCGGTGCACCTCAAGGGTTACTCACAGCAGCCTCTGCCTTATCAGCGCCTGGCCTTCGCCAGGGTCACTTTATATGTATTTATAAAGAGTGTTTGTTCACGGGGATGCACAGAAATGCCGTCCAATTTAGCCGGCGCGGCTGTAGCAGGATTATCTCGGCTGGCCTTTATGTGGAAGCGCAGCGCCAGCAAGAGAAATTGCCCCTGTCGGCCCGTTTGCCGCCTCGCTTTATCATTCTTACGGTGGGAAGGTTTGTTCTGGACTCAAAGGCCGAGATGGCTTTTACTCAAAACTTAACCCGTTACCTGCCACAGCAGGCCTACCTGCACTCGGGAAACGACGGAGGCCTTGCAAGAAATCAGGGGACAACCGCACCGACGGCCCACGTCACCCGGTCTCTCATACAGGACAGAGCCCGGTCTATAGAGGACGAATGCGGCGCCAAGCTCTTCACTAGGAGCCGGGCGTGGTTCTGCTAATTTCAATATGTGCGTCGTTTTTTTTTGTTTTTTTTGGGGGGAGGGGTGAAAAACAAACTGAGGCAAATAGCAGTCAGTTTACCAGTCATGAGCTGAAAACAGTAATAACTTGCTTTTCACTTGGAGCTTCATCCATTTGAAGCGATGGATGATGGACTATAGTCCAGAGAAGAAGCTATGTGGCGAAAAGCTTATGCAAACAGTTCCACGAGTCTGACATTATCTTAGAGAGATATGTGCCTTTTCCTTTTAGCTAGTTAGTGTCATTACATAAGGGTACCGATTATGTGCAAATTTGACTAACCCTGTCCCAAAAGAATCTGTCCGGCCTGATTTATCGGTGATATTTCCATTCCATGAGAAACTCTTCGATAAGGAGAACCCTCAGCCTCTAAGCACAGTGAGCAAGGGTCCCACCAAGGTTAGGTTTATTCAAAGTTGTGAAACCCGATGACTTGCAACTTTGCAGTCTTTTGTTAAAGAAACGTTAGTTGTCTTCCCAAAATGAAAATTTGACAATTGTTTTAAAGGAAAGGAGCAATGCAGGGTACTGTGGTGCAGTGGGAATGTTCCCTTTGCTGTTCAAGACACCTGCAGGTTTATTGTGTGACCTGATGAGGCCCGTCTGTTTCCCCTACTCTGGGTTAGAAGTCCTAGATAAGGACTTTCGGGAGAGAGGAAGGTGAAAAGAGGTTTCCACATTGTTATTCAGGGCTAGCAGCCCAGGAATGAGAGGAGCAAATATGAACCACTGCACCCGGATGTCCAGTGGAAATTCTAGCTGCTGAAAACACACCTCTGGTGGGGTTGGTCAACTTCTGCAGTTTTCGAAAAGGACAATAGTCTTCAATTTCTCTTTCCACAAAACAAACATAAAGCATTTGCACATACTTAGTCTAAACCTGCCACATGTACCTGAAGAGTCACAGAAAGTTGATGAAAAGCTTTGCTATGGATCTTAAATTGTGGGTAAAACCGACAACTGAGTTACCTATTGTCTGTTAAGTTGTTTGCCCAATCACGGAAAAGGAACACCAAAAGGCAAATAGGCGATCTCCACCCAAAATGGAGCAGTTGGGACCAGGGGTATAGATCGCTTTCTACTCTGCATGAGGCAACACGTAACCCCATATTGAATCGTCAGTAGCTGTTTTGGAGTTAGAGAAAACATGTATTATCCTCAATGATTTAGGTGGTAGACAACTGGTTTTGAGAAGCACTACTACCTAAGTATGTTATCTTTGCATGCTCCCACTTTTTTGGCCCATCAGAACATAGTACAGGTATTACCCTCCTCGTTACCCTTCCCTGTCACTTTCCTTACACATTGAGCGATAGCTCTTCATCGCAGATGAATCACCAAGCTTATTTGACATTATATAATTTTCAATCACGGCCTTATGTATATTTCCTGTTACATGATATAGAAGCGTAGGCCACTAACTTTACATCCTTTTTCTGTGGGTGACTCACCAGCCAATCACAGGCAAGAGTGCTTATTTTCTTGTCTTGTTCTGTGCCCATGAATCACCAGAGTAGGAGGTTATGCATGGAAGGCCTACAGAGTGGTGATCAGACCGTAAGAATGAGCTCCTGTGAGAGCAGAGGCAGAAGGACAGTTAGTGACCCGTTTTAGAGTGGGATTGTATTTAGATAAGCACTGCAGAAGGGCAGAGTGCTGTGCCCAGATCAGTTTACTGAGATGGTGGAAGCGAGGCAGTCTTTTGCTCATGCCGGTAAGCATGAACCGGCTCGCACCATGATTGATTGTGCTGCCAGGACAAGTGACCGGAAGCGTGTATTCAATGCCTGATGATCAATTCAAACTGCCACCAAATAAGGGCTGTACAAAAGGGGGTGGTGATGGACGGAGCATCCGAACCAATCAAACACTCACACCCAGTCAAAAGATCTGGGTTTTATCCATCACCGTTCTTTAGCCCACTCTGCCACCCCAGTTCAGACATGGCTATATGCAAATCAGTCTGAACCTGTGCCTCATGGGACAGTCCAGCCCGAACTGCCAAGTCATGCCTTCCCTGGACCGGAAACAAGCTTCCGAGGACCGGTTTCTGGCATTCCAGCCGCCTTCAGCCCGGCTTGCTTGAATCCAGTGGCAAAGTGAGCAAGGGACTCACGTCTGAGCATACCCTGCCACACTTATGGCGGCCAAAGGGGTACAAAAGGGGGTGGTGGTGATGGACGGAGCATCCGAACCAATCAAACACTCACACCCAGTCAAAAGATCTGGGTTTGATCCATCACCGTTCTTTAGCCCACTCTGCCACCCCAGTTCAGACATGGCTATATGCAAATCAGTCTGACCCTGTGCCTCATGGGAACAGTCCAGCCCGAACTGCCAAGCCATGCCTTCCCTGGACCGGAAACAAGCTTCCGAGGACCGGTTTCTGGCATTCCAGCCGTCTTCAGCCCGGCTTGCTTGAATTCAGTGGCAAAGTGAGCAAGGGACTCACGTCTGAGCATACCCTGCCACACTTATGGCGGCCAAAGCGGTCAAAAGGGGGTGGTGATGGACGGAGCATCCGAACCAATCAAACACTCACACCCAGTCAAAAGATCTGGGTTTGATCCATCACCGTTCTTTAGCCCACTCTGCCACCCCAGTTCAGACATGGCTATATGCAAATCAGTCTGACCCTGTGCCTCATGGGAACAGTCCAGCCCGAACTGCCAAGCCATGCCTTCCCTGGACCGGAAACAAGCTTCTGAGGACCGGTTTCTGGCATTCCAGCCGTCTTCAGCCCAGCTTGCTTGAATCCAGTGGCAAAGTAAGCAAAGGAACCCACGTCTGAGCATACCCTGCCACACTTATGGCGGCCAAAGCGGTACAAAAGGGGGTGGTGATGGACGGAGCATCCGAACCAATCAAACACTCACACCTAGTCAAAAGATCTGGGTTTGATCCATCACCGTTCTTTAGCCCACTCTGCCACCCCAATTCAGACATGGCTATATGCAAATCAGTCTGACCCAGTGCCTCATGGGAACAGTCCAGCCCGAACTGCCAAGCCATGCCTTCCCTGGACCGGAAACAAGCTTCCGAGGACCGGTTTCTGGCATTCCAGCCGTCTTCAGCCCGGCTTGCTTGAATCCAGTGGCAAAGTGAGCAAGGGACTCACGTCTGAGCATACCCTGCCACACTTATGGCGGCCAAAGCGGTACAAAAGGGGGTGGTGATGGACGGAGCATCCGAACCAATCAAACACTCACACCTAGTCAAAACATCTGGGTTTGATCCATCACCGTTCTTTAGCCCACTCTGCCACCCCAGTTCAGACATGGCTATATGCAAATCAGTCTGACCCTGTGCCTCATGGGAACAGTCGAGCCCGAACTGCCAAGCCATGCCTTCCCTGGACCGGAAACAAGCTTCCGAGGACCGGTTTCTGGCATTCCAGCCGTCTTCAGCCCGGCTTGCTTGAATCCAGTGGCAAAGTGAGCAAGGGACTCACGTCTGAGCATACCCTGCCGCACTTATGGCGGCCAAAGCGGTACACCCCCTTTTGTACTACCAAATAAGGGCTGGCATAACTCCATCACTACAGACTTAGTTAAAACGGAAGACTCAGGGCTATATCAGTATATTGTCAAAGCGGATTATCGAGCAAAAAAATGTCCAATCAAAATGTTGTCCCCACAAGCTTAATAAATATGAAGTAGACGAGACCATGACAGTGTGTTCTCATGGAGAATTATCGAGCACAGAAAAATGTCAAGCCAAAATGGCCGTGTACCATGACAGGGGTTTGTCTTGTGGGATGAAGAGGCTTACAAAACCGAAATATTGAAACAACTGTCAGTTGAATCATATTACAGAAAACTGCCCTGTAACCCCACAAACCACCTGGAAAAAACATTTTGGTTGGACATTTTTTTGCTCGATAATCCGCTTTGACAATATTCTGATATAGCCCTGATTATTCAGTTTTAACTACGTCTGCAGTGACGGAGTTATGCCAGCCCTTATTTGTGGCAGTTTGATTTGATCATCAGGCATTGAATAAGCTGTTTGCTTAGATCTAATAGCATAAAAGCAGTGTATATCTCCAATATATATGCGACTGTCCTTGTTGAGACACAAAGCATACAGTGGACTAGCTGTGCATGAGATACAGAGGATCGTCGTGTATCTTGATAATGTGATGACTCTTGGTTAGTTACATTTAATATGTTATCCAAGGAAATAGCGCCATTATAACTGGCCCTTCCTTTTTTGGTACTTCATTTAATACACAAACAAAGTAGTAGTATATGAACTATGGTGATAGTTTTCAGATACATCATGTGAGATAGATAACATTGACCAACATACGATGTTTCTTTGCATGTTGCAGATACTTTTGACAAGTGATGTCTGGAAGAGTGTTCCCTTCCCTCTGAAATTGATGCCACTGTTGTTTTTTTAATTTTCGTCACTAACCAGACGTACCTTTGTTATGTGTCAGGTACGTTTATAATTAGCTCATTCATACAACAGAACGAAATAGAGTAGAACAGAGCAACTGATCAGATGACATGTGCCTATTCTTCCTATGGTGATATTCCCGCCAACAACTTTCGCGGCTCTGACCATAGATCCACACTTAGGGGTCCATTAGGATGGCGGGCGGACTTTGTCCGCCCGCCACCCTAATGGAGATCGGGACCGCCCGCCATAAGGGCGGGGGTCCCGTTGTGGGTATTAGGATGTGCCCGCCACAGTGGCGGGCACATCCTATATGTTTTGCATTGTGGCGGGCGGTGCTCTCTGCACCGCCAGCCACAATGCAAAACATATGCTGACGCATTTCAAGATGCAAAGCGGCAGGCACCGCGCGGTGCCTGCCGCTTTGCATATGTACATGTGGGGGGGTACCATAGGTACCCCCCATGTGCCCCCCCGACAGTGATGTCAACCTGGGGGCCCTGCAGGGGGCCCCCGCAGCAATCTCCGCCTGCCTTTCCGTGGCGGCATTGCCGCCGCGGAAAGGTCCCTACTTTGTGCCATGGTATTATGGCCGGCGGTGTCCATTGGACACCGCCACCATATTAATCTATTACCGCCGCCGTCGCAAGGCGACCGCGGCGGTAAAGCGGCGGACGGTCTTTCCGTCCGCCTCTGTCCCCTCCGCCATCCTAATCTGGCGGAGGGGAAAACGAGAGTGCTTGTCGGGCGGATTGCCTCCGCCAGGGTGGCGGTGGCCACCGCCACCCTGGCGGAGGCAATCCGCCCGACATACTAATGGACCCCCAAGGCTTTATTGTGGATATACTTATTATAGAAGTAAGCATGGTATTACCTATCAGTACCTACTGAGGTGAAGGTGGTGACACACATTCAACATGTTTTCACCCGGGATGTGCACAATTTTGATTATGGCACCATGTGATGACAATATTGGAATGTCACGTGATATATTGTTTGTTCTTTTTCTTGCACACGGGTATCCTATTTAACCAATGTAATTAATAGACAGTACAATCATGTTTGCAAGTGTTGTAACGCATTGTATTATGTTTGTATAGGAGCCTTCCTTTAAGCAATATCTACTGTCCTGAAGATGGTCTGACTTACTGACGCCACTAAGACCGAAACGTCGACTCCACCATCTATTCCTGAGATACTTGTGGATCTCCAGTGATTTTTATTCTCATTAGGAGATTTGTCACTTTTGATTTGTTTGGAATAAATGTTTGTCATGAACCGTTGGACTAATTTGATTTTACTTCCTTTCATGACTTATTGCTGATTTGTTTCATGTTTTTGTACTCCTTTTAATCTCTGCTATATAAAAATATCAAAATTTTCAAACAAATAGGATCTTCCCGTGTTTTTGTGCTCTCAATTTGCATTTAGTGGTGTTGTCTAATGACATTTCGGTGTATGTTCCCTTAGGACTCACCTTCAGATTAATTTTATATAATACAAGTTGTTTGTAAACAAAACCCCTTGTAGGCACCCTGAACCTTCTATTGCTGTATCGCCCAAGCCTCCAAGGGTCCATTGGGTTTCCCAATTCATTTATTATATTTACAAGGTGACGCATCTAGGCAGATGCATCACTTTGTAAAGTCCTGTGCCAAATGATACCTGCGTCAGGTATAATGTATGCAGGGGGGGCGTTCCGATGTAAAAAAGGGTCGTAGAAGTGTCGCCTCATGGCAGGCGTGAGAGTGCCGCAGTGCCATAGGGACATACCTACGCCATGCATTGCTGGATTTGCGTCATGCTTGCGACACAACTTCAGTCATGCGTGACATTTGCACCTCCAGATACTTCAGGATTCCTGATGTATCTGTCATTCCTTGCAACATGGAGCATGGTAGATTAAATATGGCGCATCCATCGTGTCGCAAGTAGGGCACTGTGAAAACTGTTGCATCGCTGTTTTATCACAGCAATGCAATTGTTTTCATAAATGAAGCCCCCCATTCATGGGCTTTCTGATGAATACCCTTCCATGGTAAAAGGGTACTCACTAATGTCGTGGTTGACTACTGAGTGTGCCATTATTTCAGAGGATGCCCCACCATCGGATCTTGTTGATCAGAGCTTAAATCTGTCTCTGAAGAAGGTTTACAGAGTCTCAGATTTTGCGGTAAGAGCGGTGACCTATGTGTGTTATACTTTTCAATCCCTCATAAAATATTTTAAAACCCTAGCTGAAATTTTGGGTAAGAGGACAGAAGTACTCCAATATTAGATATTAGTAATTATGGAGCAACAAGTGAGGTTCTTATTGGACATTTCCTATCACACCCTTAGTGCTGCATCATCCTTTGCAGGTTCATTAGTGGAAGCCTGCCCCCAGTAATGAATGAGACCACGAAAGGCAGATGCTTTTCAGAAAAATTTATTGATGACAATTCCTTTTTCTCGGTCAAAATTGTTTGGGATTAGTCAGCCAGTTTGAGAAGAAATAATTGGTTAACAATAAGAAATTATTTGCCCTAGTAAAGCAGGTCTCTCGAGGAAGATATTTAGGTTTCTGCAGAGATGTTTGATATCCTTTCAGACCACTGGAGGAAATCGGCCCTTTTGAGAGAGGGGCCAGGAGTCCCTCCTATTGACAAATCCCAGTCCCAGCAACCCGGAACAGGAGATCAGAGTCGGGCATCCCCAAATCTGGATTGTGATGAGGTACGTCAGGATCTTCCAGCATGATGAAAACTGAAGTATTATCTGAAGGAATGGGAGTGTACAAGTTGATATAAATGGGTCCTCCAGGTGCTCCAAGAAGGTTATTGAATATATTTAAATTCTCTTCCACCCAAATATTTCTGTGTTACTCCCTTCCAGCCAACATCGAAAAGAGAGGGCTATACAAAGTGGAGAACACAAACTACTAGCCGAAAAGTCCATAATACAAGCTCCCTTTCATCAAAAAGGACAAGGAAGGAATTCCATTTTGTTTTTGGTCAGAAAAGAGACAGGAAAATACAGACTGTTCTTGGATTGCAAGTTTGTCCCTCGCATAAAATTCAAGATTCTATCTTTGTAATTGATTGTTCCATTTGTGAATGTGGGCGATGTTTTGGCATCCGAAGATCTCTAGGACACTTTCCTTCATGTACTAGTACATTCATCCTCTCAAAGGTACGTGTGATTTTGCGTGGGTCAAAGTCATTACCAATTTCAAGCACTACCTTTCGACTTATACTCTCTTCACAGGTCTTCACTAAAGTGATGGCTCCCTTGGTAGGGTTTATCCATGATAAAGACATTCAACTGTTCCGATAACTCGATGATTGGCTCATTTGTTCCTCTTCTCCTTCTAAGGCAAATTAAGACATCTGGAAGTTATGCAAAGTGAAAAAACACCATGGTTTGCTGCTGAATTACAAAAAGTCTCATCTAGAGCCTTCGCAGAACCTTATGTTCTTTGGAGGACTATTCAACACCAAGGAAGGAACGATTTGTCTTCCCCTGATGAGAATTCAAAAACTAAGATTGGACTTGACAAAACTATTGTCAAATCGATCGACTCCTCGCAGAGAATGGTTGAGGGTTAGGAGGCAGATGGCAACAAAAATCATAATTCCTCCCTTGTCTCTAATTAATCATCTGCTATCATATTGGGACCCAGGGTCAGAAAGTTACAATCAGCAAGCACCCAGGGATTCCCATGTTTGTCAGGAAATAAGGAGGTGTTTATAGGAGTAGAATTTGCAGAAGGGGTCCGCTTTCAGAATATGTCCAACCAGAGTGACTGCAACAGTCTGGTAGGTAGCCGGTCCGTGGGCAGAAGTCAGTTCAGGGTCAGTGGTCAGCACTGGAAAGGAGGGCATCCTCCAACTGGATGGATCTCAAAGCGGTACAACTTACTCTGCTTGGTTTTGCCCCATCAAATCAGGCCTGGGCGGAGTTCGCGGAGTGACAAAAAAAAACACGGAGTTCCGCAAGTGGCGGAGCGCAGTGCGAACTGCCATTCACGCTGATCTTCCTGCCGATCAAGTATAAATTCTACCCAACCGGCAGCTCGTGCTTGCCAACTTACCGTTGGCGAACACCACCGGGGGGAAAAACTCTGCTGCAGTACGCGGAGCAGAGCTTTCTGCACTCCACGGAGCGCAGAAAACGATGCAAACTCTGCAAACGGAGCGGAGTTCACAGCCCAGACCTACCATCGATAAGACTTCAGGTGGTGCAGATCAGAACAGACAATGAGACTATGGCGAACTACATAAATCAGGGGAGCTGCAGGTTTCAGGCTTTGAAAATACTGGTAGGAGAAATTTGCTTATGGGCAAAGCAGAATTTGACAGGTCTTCAGGGGTAGTAAGCACCATATAAATACAATTGCAGTTGTATACAGTGGCATTAGATCTCTCTCCAAGAACACAAGAAAATATTACAGTTTTTCTTTAGGCACAGTAAGATTAAATGATTTACCCAGAATCACAAGTCGTTGAGCTGAGGATGGGTTTTGGACATGGTACCCTAGTTCCGTAGACAGCATTACTAGCCTCAAGGCCCCATTCTGCCTTCCTGTGATCACCTCCTGTGACCCGAAATTATCAATACTACACTTGTGACACTGAGAGCAATAGCACATAATGATACATTCAGGTAATCAGAGAACATTTTATTATTGTGTGTTGGACTGTCCTCCCCATTCTCTTGTGGCTGCGATGCCAAGAAAGAGCTGAGTTGCATGTATAGAATGCAAATGAGTCTGTAAGAACAAAATGGATAAAAGCTACGCAGATGCAATGTGCGGGCTTTTCAGCTCAAACGTAGACATTTGTACCAGTAAGAAGTCTCAGTGGCACGTCTGAGTTTCCTGAAGTCTCCTGTTGTGCCCCTGCTCTGTCATGAAGTGATGACATGACGTGCTCTGCATGCAACCACACACTTAAAGTTCAAGTTATCAATAATAATACATATTACATTCATAGCGCACTTTTCCACTTCCCCTCATCACCAATGCAGTGTGTGACCTTGGCCAAACATGGGGACATATTTACAAGAGTCAACGCATCGGTATCGATGCGTCATATTTCTTGCGCTTGTCTCAAATGCCCTAACAATGCCATGAATGCACAGTATTTACAATGCAGTTCTCCATGGCGCAAGGGTTCACAGATCCGTCAGAAATTCTAACACATCTTTTGGCGTTAAAGTGACGCATTGCTGGATTGGTCGTAAAACTGATGCAACTCCAGCAATGCGTCAGAACACAGGTGAGTTCCATGTTAAAAGCCCTGCATCAATCTTTACGTCTAGTTTTAGAAGACATAGGGATTTTGATGCAGTCAAGTCGTAGAGTGACGCAGGGAAAAGTTGTACATTTCAATGTCAGTTCTATGTGGCTTTTTACATGGGAATGACTACCCAACATACATTATACCTGGCACAGGTATAATGTGATGCAGCCCTCTACAAATTGACGCATTGGGCCTCATGCGTCAGTTTGTAAATATGGAGTAGTGTGGAGTACTGATTGTGCCACCCCTGTGTCAAACAAGCATTTACAATGCAATGGTCTCGGCATTCTTAAAGTTACAGCTTTTGGCATTGCTCATGACATTTTTTTTTTATGTTTTTGTTTTTAAAACATAAATAAATGACATTGTCTTTTACAATGCCAATAGCTTAATCGCTCGCAAATGTGAGACCTATTGCATTTGCACCCAAACAGAGCCACACACACAAAGCCACCCACACACACACACAGCCACCCACACCAACACACAGCCACCCACACATTTCACAAGTTTAATCAGTTCATTCCAGCAAAAATCATGGCCGTGGAGGGTGTTTCGGTGGGGCAGAGAGGCGGGGTGGGGGAAGGGCAGGGTGGGGGGGTGCTAAAAACCGGAGTATGGATAATTGAAGGTAAGTAAACAATTTAATTAATAAAATGAATTTTGTAGCGTGCCCTGCATCGCAAAATGTGATGCAGGGTGAGCTACGAAATTCGTTTTATTTATTAAATTGTTTACTTACCTTCAATTATCCATACTCCGGTTTTTATCACCCCCCACCCTGCCTCTCTGCCCCATCGAAACACCCTCCACGGGTCGCGGCTGGTGCTTTGCATTATTCAGTGACACCCCTCGAGACAGCTCAATGTGTGGTCCTAGAGGGAAGGAAGACAATCAGTTCCTTGATGGACTAAAAGCAGGTCATGTGTTTAGAGTTTAAGGCATGTGTGTGTGTATATTTGCGACTAGCTCACCCTCTGGATTTATCATTCTGAGGGACGCTATAAAGGTGAACTACCGTCAAGGTCAGACTGGGGCAAAGAATAGGCCAGGACACCAGTTTAAATGTAATGCCTGTTAGAGAATCAGATAGATAAAAAAGTGTCCACTATTTGCAAACCAGGGCTTTTTTCAGCTTGTAAAAATGTGCTGTGTTGTTGTATTGTAAGCTCCGGACAGGGCCACTGGAATTAGATGATTTTGCACCTGCGCCATATTCCACATAATTATGGATTTTCCACATTTGCCACATAATCCATGATCCGCTGTATCATCTGCAGATTCTAACAAAAAAGTTTTGTTTCTAGCTAAATGGACCAAAAGTTACTAAAAATACGGGGGCTTGTGTTGCCGTGCAGTGGACGGCCCTTTGCTAAGGTTAGCTGGTGCCCCTTTCTGTTGCTGTATTTGAGTGTTAAACTTGTACTAATTAGATGACCCCTTTGGTCAGGTGGTGTTCACCTTTGCACAGATGACATAATACTGAAGTAATACTTTAACAAATTGGGCTGCATTATTCTGCATAATTATCTTTTTCTTGTCATATAATTTAGTCAACTCTGTTGCATAATTTGGTTCCTCCGCTTCCACATAAATACAGTGGCCCTGGGTATGAGTGACAGCATGCATCTGTGCTTGTTTACAGTAATATCAATAAATCTACCGTAAAAACCGTCCGACCAGGCCATACAACTGGCAAACAAATTGCCAAAAAAAAGAGCCCATACACTGATCTGTGGGATTGGCATTGGGCTCTGCCAGGTTACCCTACCTGGGCTAGTCCAATCGATGGGTCGGCAGGGAGATGAGCCAATGCGCTGGCTGGATTTGAGGAGGCAGGTGATGAGCAGCCAAGAAGCCGAGTCAGACTGCGCACAGCACCCACAGCTCCGAGGCCCCGAGGGCCACAGCAGCACCCACAGCTCCGAGGCCCCGAGGGCCACAGCAGCACCCACAGCTTCGAGGCCCCGAGGGCCCCAGCAGCACCCACAGCTCCGAGGCCCCGAGGGCCACAGCAGCACCCACAGCTTTGAGGCCCCGAGGGCCCCAGCAGCAACCACAGCTCAGAGGGCCACAGCAGCACCCACAGCTTCGAGGCCCCGAGGGCCCCAGCAGCACCCACAGCTCCGAGGCCCTGAGGGCCACAGCGGCACCCACAGCTCCTGGGCCCCGAGGGCCACAGCAGCACCCACAGCTCCGAGGCCCCGGCGGCCACAGCAGCACCCACAGCTTCGGGTCCCATGGGGCACAGCAGCGTTACTGTCCTGGGGCTCAGAGGGAGGGACAGTACTCTGTCCCAAAGCTCTGATGAACCTAGGATTGTGGTAGCATACACAGCTCCTGTGCCCCAGCGACAGCAGTTTAACCGGGGCTCTCTATCCCCAGGGCCTGCTCTCCCCCTCCCACCCAACACCCCACTGGCACCGATGCAAAGTCTTCCCTGCTTACCTAAACAAGTGTTCTGAACACACAGAACAGAATCCTGAGCCGGATATAGGAGGGGTTATTGTTGCGCAGATCGGGCACCTTCCTAAAAATAAATCCAATCTACAAAACACGGGGTTTAGCCAGATCAGGTCGTTCCGTGGACAAGCGCCGGGAAGGGCTCGCACTCACCCAGCTCATCCTGCACTGCACGGAGAAAGCGGGACGGCCACTACTGCAAACGGAGCTCACGGGCACACCGAGAAAAGGGGGCCATACACGACGGGATGGTGACGCTAACAAATCGGACGGGACAAACAGGACACATCGGACGGGACAAACAGCTAACAGAACACAGGGAAACACAGAAAGCAAACACAAATAAAATCGGACGGGACAAACAGGACACATCGGACGGGACAAACAGCTAACAGAACACAGGGAAACACAGAAAGCAAACACAAAAAAAAACGGACGGGACAAACAGGACACATCGGACAGGACAAACAGCTAAGAGAACACAGGGAAACACAGAAAGCAAACACAAAAAAAGAGAGAATGTAAGCAAAAACAATATGGCTTACCTGCCGGTCCTTGCATCATGGAGAAAGCGAGACGATCCTCATGGGAAGACAAAACAAATAATGGCGGACACAACGTTCCAAATTTTTCGGATTGGGGGCGTGTTCGGTGTTCTCAGAATGGGCGTGGCCTAAAAGTGGAAAGAAGAACACCGAACACACCTCCAAATCCGAAAAGGACGGAGCCTATTCGGAGGGACAGCTCTCTCCTCCAATGGCTGGCCTCCGTTTAGGAAGCCAGCCAAAGGGAGAGAGGCAAAAACAGAGGCGGGACAAATAGTCCACACTAAGAAACATTAAATCTCTGTACTTCCGGTTCTGCCTTCGGCAGACCGGATATTACCTCGACCTAAAAGGATGGCATTTCAGCGGTGGTAGCTCCTTGTAAATATGTCCCATGGTTTTTCCTGTGCAGTCTCATTTGCAAATGTTTATATGAAAATAAATAATACTGTGCATGTTTTGGGGCCAATGCTAATTGGAAAATCAGTTTGAGCCACGTGTAATTAGGTTAACCATACCAGACAGTGTAAGCTGCCTGGTTGTGAAAGACATTTTGGGGGCTTAGAAGAACATTATAGGGGTTTGTAGTCCTCCCATTTCTCACCATTGGTTAGCTTTATTGTCTAATTTGCCTCTTTCTTATTCAATGGCTTTTCTTGCCCCAACTTGTAAGTCTTGTGTTTGCTCATTTCCTGGCGCATTGCCTCTTTGCTTGTATCTTTCACTGTTCACTTTTACAGACTACTTTTTTTAAAATATTTGATCATGCATGTGTTTTTCATCTGTCACCCTTGCATACTTCTCTCCTCACCCACCCATGTGTTGCTCTCAATCAAAATGTGATTCTCCCCCATTTTTCTCCATGTTGCTATCTTCCTATCTGTCCTCCTGCATGCTTACCCCACCCTTGTCCCCGTGTTTCATCTGCCCTTGACCCACCCACATCCCCCTCTTCTACCCCTTCATGCCTGCTCCCATTTTGCCTCCCCCGCCTGCTTTTTTAGGAAAATAATGCTTCTGCATTACCTATTTTTTTTTACCTACTGAGCCATGTGGGATGGTAAATAAAAAGAAAAAATGGCGCCTATTTGTAGTACCTTACATGCTTGCTGAAACATGTGCATGCCTACAAAATGACGCATATGCATCCAAAAATCTACAAAAACTGACTTTGCTTTTTCCAGCGTGACTCCACCCAGGCTGCATTACAGCCTGGGTGGAGAACATGCCCAACCTCCCATTCCCTGACTGAGCGCCAAACCACGGGGCTCAGACCAATCACAACGCTGCATTGAAGCATTGTGATTGGCTTAGGGGAGCTTGGGTGCTTCCTGTTCCGGCCGGAGCGGAGGTACAACAACGAGGGACAACGAGGAGAGACACGGCGAGGAGGTAAGTTTTATTTTTCTTTACCCTCTTCCCCATCCCATGCCCCTCTGCCTAGCCACCCCTGATCTGTGCAAGCCGCCACTGTGCACTGCACTAAGGTGCTGACTAAATGAAAGCCTCATAAACACAGATCCAGTTGCAGCAAAACACCACAGTCCAACACTGCTCCAAGTCCAGGAAGGTTTATGTTTAGCATACCTTTCAAGATGGGAAAATGCTGTATTAGTTAGATACAAGTCTCTGGTCTTCCTTGCAAATTGTGCAGTGGATTAGTAAATGGTCAGGGCTTCTTTAAGGATGGATCGTGACGTCTGTAGTAACCACTCAGCTTTTCCAGCATCTAGGATGGACTGTGAGGTGGACTGTGAGGTATGTAAATGCCGCCAAGCCACAGACTGGTCCTGCTTTACTTTACCAGGTCCTTCTCCCTTCTTTTTAGTAAGTGAGAGTGGCCCCTTCCCTGCACAAATATTTGCTCTGTGCTGGTAATGAAAGGGCTGGGATTGGAAGCTGACAGCAGCTCTCACGTCACAGAAATAACGGGCAAACGCCACACCTCTGGATTTTTTTTTTTGCAGAGTTTTATATAGCGCGAACTAGACCCAAACCGAATCAGGTATCAGAGCGCTTTACATAGCACCAGTTACATTACATGAGGACACACTTTCATTTTAGGCACGGGGAGATTAAGTGATTTGCCCAGAATCACAGAGGGTTTTTGGCGTCGTTACCGAGGCTCGAGGTCGAGCGCCTTAGCCGTTAGGCCAACCCCTCTCCCCTAGATTTATTCAGAGAGGACCACTCGCTACCCTTGGACTAGAGCGCGAGGCCTGGTGCTTGTTTGAGGGTACTGGGGACCACACAAGCACCCTCTGAGCTGTGGTCAGGATCATTCAGAAAGTTCACCCCTTTCTGAGGACTGCCTCATCTCCATCTGAAAGCCGTTGGCAATTTAAAACACGTTTTCCAGAGCAAAATCTGCAGCAATGAGTACATTTGGGCATGAAAATCACAATTTGAAAAGTAGGCTTGGGTACAGTTTTTGCACACCAGAAAGAGTCATACTTCAGCAACAGCTTCCTTAAACAAGTGTTATGTGCACACGTTTTGCCAGTGCTTCTTAACGTAGGCAACTATTGGAGGGGGAGGGGGGCGTG
Source organism: Lissotriton helveticus (assembly GCF_964261635.1). Taxonomy (NCBI): domain Eukaryota; kingdom Metazoa; phylum Chordata; class Amphibia; order Caudata; family Salamandridae; genus Lissotriton; species Lissotriton helveticus. Next base: position 1,615,375,031 of record NC_136057.1, read on the forward strand.
TCCAAGATGGCAACTGGACTAGCTGTATAAATATAAGCTCCATCCCACCACCAGAATTAATCATCATGATTTTTGGCCCATTACCCCTACCAAGCGATTGATGATGGGTTACTGACGGTCCACCCGGGATGATGGTCCGATAGATGTTTTGGCCCCGAGGGAAGTGTTTCTGGCCAGCGCCAGGCACCCTGCGGCCTACGAAATAATGCATATGTTCCCAGTGGAGATTGGGGCGGACAGCTCGCTGTGGCACCTCGCTTGCTCTGGAGGTGTGTCAAGCGGGAGGTGCGCATTCATCGGCGGGCTTCCTGTGGTCCATCGAATCCTTTGACGCTTGCTTAGGCATCTTCTCTGTCAATAGACATGTCCATTGGCGGCAAGATGAGATGTTTGCATGTGTGTATGGTGTTTCTTGGGGCGAGCCCAATTGGGTATTATGATCGCCAACGATATAGTATATCTGGGCCACGTTTTAGGTCTCCTAAGGGTTCTGTCTAATGTGTTTAATTTAACTTTAGTGCTTGGGGTGACAGTCTGCGAAGTGTTGTTGGGAGCACAGTGAATGACAAGTATATTGAAACTCTGTTTAATATCAGGTGAATCAAAGAAATTCTATTTGAGGAGTATTGGTGGGAGTGTACATGTGTGTGATGCCACCGGTGCCATTGCATTCGTCACTGTTTGATTGCAGGCGATTGTTTGCTTCCTGCATATTAGGACCTACATAGCAGAAACCTACCCATAGCAGCCGCGGAACACTGTGTGTTCACAAAAAAAAGATTATAATCACATGGATTTCAATAATCCTGATGCTGTCATGGGCACAAGCCATATAACCTTTGAAAAGCGGGCCACTGGTGACTTCAGCAACGTCCAACACTGCCTTTTTGTTTTGCTAAAATCAGATTTTTATAATTTGAAGCAGAACAAAGTGCCTTTAACCACTTTACCAAATGTACATTAACAAAACCTGACACCAGATCAACGCATACGCAGCAGGTACCCGCAATTTCATCACAGTGCTCATGTACCTGAGTGGTTCAGACATCAGCGGGTGGCACAATTTAACCTCATCGTCCTTCTTTACTCCGCTGCAGTTTTTTTAGGACTTGCGCACCAGCATATTGGTATCACTAGTTGACTATTGATCAGGTACAATATTTTAGCCTACACGGTTCAATGTCTTTCTTTTCTGTTTCTTGAAGTTCCACATATTGATCAGATAGATGAGTTGATTACTCCCTCGAGACGTGTGGCTAAGCTGTGGGTCACAGGTTGACCTCAACATTCCATCCTTCTAAGACTGATAAAGCAATAATTATTATGTAGATTTATTAAAACCTATTTTTAAAAGTTCTGTGTTATTTATAATGTATGCAATACGAATGCTTAACATTTTTATTCAACATAGGTTTTTAACCTGCATGCCATTTTATCTTTGCCAACCCATCTGTGAATGGTGCTCACTTCAGCAGCTAAGTGTCTGAGCAGAGACCACCACCTCCTTTTAATGCTATTAATCAGGATGCTTCAAACTTGATCTTCCCCAGCAGGATTGCTGGAAAGTCAAGCTGACTTTCTCAGGGAGCTCCCAGACTGGTTACCAAGGCAACCATCCCGAGAGTTGAGGTGGTCAAGAGGCAGCATCCGCAGGACGAGGCTCTCCGCTCTTTGCCCTCCTTCGTCCGCTGCCTTTCACATTGTCAGCCATGACGGCCTTTGTGTCATTCGTTTTCCCAGCATGCACCTGCTGAATAGGCGAGAGTTCATGAACCTAAGTAAAGACAACTGTTCCCGGCCTAAAACCTTGAGAGTGGGACTCATGTGCGCGACTTTGTCCGTGACCATCAGGGAGATAACCGAGGCCTCTTCAGTTCAGGCCTTAACCACAGGGTTCCTTCTAGACTAAAATACGCTATACTTCGGTGAGAAAGCCAGCCTGGCACTCCTCCACTGTTCCTTGGATGCCCAGTGACACTTGCATACAGGGGGAAAAGGCTGCATGTAAGTGCGACAAATTGCGGCACTTTTGTGCCACCAGACACCGGAGCTGCACTTTTTTTGACGATTCGGTGGTGCAATGTGGAGCAGCATATTTGCAAGGCCGCAGAAAGCCACTTTGCGGGGCTTTTCATTACTTGTAAATATGTGCGCCTTTCACGCAGAATACTGCGTGAAATTTGGGTTCCATGGGTGTTACTGTGGGTGTTCTCCATTAAACACACATGGAATCTGAAGCATTCCCGGATTTACGAAGAATCGTAAACCTGGGAATGTGTCACATTCTTACGCGTTAGGGAGGTGCAAGAAGGAGGAATATCCTTATTGACCCTTGTTTTTTCCTCTTTTTGTGTGCTGAATTCTGCAGCACACATAGAAAGAGGAAAACACCTCTTGTGATTGTTTTTGGCAAGGAAGGGACGTTTGTGCACAAAAACAATCACCCCCTACAACGTTGACACCCTTGCAACATGGCACAAGGGTGCCTGTGTTGGCGTATGGCAGCCCATTGTGCATCAGCGCAGGAGAAAAGGATAGGAATGTGCAGTATCTCAGAGATACAGCACATTCCTGCCCTTTTCTTTTGATGCAGGGCAGCACCGCAAGATTCCTTGCAGCACTGCCCTGCGCCAAAACCTCACAAATGAGGCCCTTAGCGAACAAGACTACTTCCAGAAGTTTCTGCTTGTCCAAATTCAAACCCACCCCCTCCATAGTGCTCCAGTGAGGGGACATGCAGCGAGAAGTTCGCACCACAAAAAAGGGTCAGCGGGTGGGCACTGGAGCTGTAAGTCCGACAGGTTAAGAACAACAGGACTGCAGTGTTCATACTATCTCCTCACCCATGTGGCCAACCCCTGCTCCAACGTTAATTGGGGCGGTAGCAAAGCAGGACATTCACAACACATGTTTTTATTCTATGATTGTGGGCAGGAGATGGTGCCATAGTGACCATGTCTGCAAGAGAGGATACCACCTGTTGAGAGCTTTGCTCAGCAATTCTTTCCCCTAACAAGGTTCCAACATGACCATGGCAGACAAGAAACAGAAAAGACTTTGTGGCCTGGATCACCTGTGCCGCAGAAATATAGATGGAGGTGTGCTGAGGTGAGCTGCCGGGGGTCGTGGGTCTGCGCTGCGAGCTGGTGTTTTGGAGGTGGCACACCCCGCTCGAGAACGTGGTGAGGAGAGCGGATTCAGGCATTCGACTGGTTGTCTGAAGACCACGGAACTGGCTGTTCGGGGCCCACAAGACCCGCAGAGATAAGTGCAGGAATTGCAGTGCCAGCGTGCCTACAGAGACTAAAGTATTTGTGGGGTGAGACACATTGTAAGCACGACGTACCACAACTAATAATTGAGCAGTGTAGCCCCTCTTATACAGCTGTGTATTTTACCCTGCGTTACCCCTGGGGCATGTAACTTGTTATACCGAGGGCATTCTGACCGCGCCCTATTTGTGAATATGCCCAGAGATCGAAAGGGAAGCGCAGTTCGCCAGTTGGTCTTCCCCGCAGCAGGGGCACATTGTGGGAGAAGCGCTCGTACTCTCTCCTTGTTTCGTCCACTAGCAAGCTCCAGGGCTGGGAAACCTAACATTTTAAACAAATTTATTTTTTGTGCATCAGGTCGTTTTGGTTCAGCAGATGGGCAGTGAAATGTCACTATTTTAGGCTTATTCTTAACCTCACCAGAGCCTTTTCTGCAAAATGGCCAAACAACTTAAACAGAGATAGGACTACCCCCTCATCACTTAAGTTGGGAAAGAGACAAGAGACTACAAATCAAAGCATCTCTGCGAGGTGAGAATAGAAACAGACAAAGGACCACGCAACAGAGAAGATTGGGACAGGGAACGAGGTATAGGACTACTCCCTAGATTGGAGCTTCATGGTGGCCATCTTGGATGGGGCAAAGTTTTTCATGCACCTATATATATGGTTATATATACACCAAAACTAGTAATCTAAATAACCATAGAAGCAAATTAGCGCCAAGACTCCTGTCTCCAGGCCACCATCCTACTACAAGATTGACACAACAACAGAAGTTTCTAATAGCGCCTGGGACACCATTGCCACTAGTCTCTCCCTCCACACCGCCTGTGACACGCAATACCATCATTTGGGTGCCTCCCACACCGGAAGGCTCAGTAAGGTTTTGCTTGTTTCCTTCCTCTGCCAGTATATTTAACTGAGGGACGCTGTACCATAAATATCAGGGCCATGATTCAGTGCTGCATTCTGGGGTGTCACCTCAGGGAAGAGGTGGAGAAGCCGGGATCCAACTTGGCTGCTCACAACCTCTGTTCCGCTGGAGCCCCGCTTTCATCAACTAAGTGAGGCGCTTAATTCCCCACCTAAACAACTGTTTCAACCATCTCCGGACATTGGATGGTCGGGAGCGTCTGACGCTGTGGCCGCCGTTCCAACCGGTCGTAGCAACACAAGGATACTGGCGAAAATCTCACCCGGCATTTTAACCTCAAGATGGCGCCTGAGAAGGAACGAACCTGCTTTTTGAATGATTGCGAAGCAGATCCATGGGAACTTTTACCAAACTACCTACCCCCTACCCCTCCCCGCTCTACTCCTCTCCACTTTCCTGCTACTGACCTCTGCCCTCACCTGTCCTGGCCCTAAGTCCCCACCCTGTTTATCTGTGAATTTTCCCTCGTCATTTGAGATCTAGCTATTTTGTCTGATGCTCAATGAAGCTACCTGGTTTAGCTATAGGGGAGACAGGTCGGGGGATTCCCTCCTTGGACGTCACCTACCCAGTCGGTCTTTAGCCAGGCTTCCTTTCGTCTCTTCCCACATAATCCCTCTATTTATTTCTCTCCTTCTCTCCTCGTATTGAGACTGAACTATTTTGTCTGATGCCCGATGGAGCTACCTGGTTTAGCTATAGGGAAGATGGGCCGTGGACTCCCTCCTTGGTCGTCAGCTACCCAGTCTGCCTTTAGACAGACTTCATTTCGTCTCTCCTTGTTGTCTCTTCCCCTATCCTCCCTCTCTCACCTTCCCTGCTCCATTTATTTTGCCCTCCATGTTTTTTAAATGTTTTTCCCATTGAGACCTAGCTATTTGGCCAATGCCCGGTGGAGCTACCTGATAACTATAGAGGAGATGGGTTTTGGGACTTTCCCCTCGACCTTCACCTACCCAGCAGGACTTTGGGCAGACTTTCCTTGGTCTTTCTGCCATATCTCCCTCCTACCCCTTTACCCATACCCCCTTCTACACTTCAATTATCTCATGTTCTTGTAAATGTACAAATGTACTTTATATAGCGCAAATCACCGACACGGTATCTAAGCGCTTGCTTAGGGAACCCGTCCTGGTATTCCCCTGTGAGAAACCCCGGCAGGGTGTCCACAAGGTGAAAGCCAGGCATCCCGCCGCGAGGGGCCGTAGTGGAGATTAAGCAAGCTATTGCCCAGAGTCGCAGAGTGTGACCCCGTGAGTCGAGTAGGCACCGGAGCGAGAATTATCGAGTCTGTGGAATTTTGAGCCCGAGACCCGCCGAGGCGGGGAATCGAACCCTGGTCCACGGTCGATCTCAGCTTCCGGGTCTGCCGCCTCTAACCACTGAGCCACGCTTCTCCACATTTGTAATTGTTTGTCTAGCAACTGATTTAAATTGGAACTGATGTAATCTTGTAATTTTGTGGAACCTCATGTAAAGCGCTCTGATACCTCTAAGTCTAGCCAGCGCTTTATAAAACTCTTAAAATAAAAATAAAATAAATATTTCACAATTACTTGGGTATGCGGTTAGTTCTAGACACCAAAATGGAGGAGAACTTACAGAAAGAAAAGTAGACACAAAAGAGAGAAATATATCCTTTTCTCTTTGAAGATTGAAAAACAGAAATTTGTCGTTCTTGGATACAGTGCTGAGGGTTTCTTTCATCTGTAGAGTATCTTCAAAACTCATCAAGAAATACGCTGGTACCGACATCGCTGACCAGGTTGATTTGATAACATAAAATTCGGGTTCATGCATAATAGTGACTCAGCACCATTTTGGATTCCAACGAAAGATGCCTTGGGTCATTTTCTGAAGCCTGTGTCCTGTGTAGGAGACATATAACCAAACCATTTTCACCATGCCTAAATCTGTGTGAATCACGCCTCTCTCGGACGACAATCATCAGAAGATGAGGATTTTGTTTGTTGTGGGCCGTAGACAAGGTAGTCTGTAAGCAACAAATGTATTGTTGCTCCTGGTTCAGAAGTGATGATGCTGATTGTATTAAAAGAGGGACAGACTCTCACCATTAAGGGTTCAATAAGAACAAAACTAAAAGAGCAGTGGAGAGTCGGCACTGTTGAAAGGTATCAACGTCAAGGGTGATGAAGTAGAGTGCTCAGGCAAGGGATGGAGGCCAGTCGAGGAAAGGCATAACATGATATGCAGATATGACCTATGTGTAGGGGGGATACAGTGCTTCTGATTAAGAGAAATACATTATTTTTGCCGGGGCTCTAACAATTCCACTGGAGTTGTGTGCTTTGGGTTTGGCCATTGTTAAAATCTCAAATGTTGTCACCTAAGTTTCCTTTTCACTGGTTTTCTAGATTCCAATAATAGTAGTTCATCTGTGTTTACCTTCTTCTATTCTGTAGTCTATAAAAACAGCCTTCTGAAATCTCCGTGATTGATTTACAGCTGTGCCTTTTGTTCTCTATTATAGTGGTGGTTGTCATTCACATTGACTATGTTAGTTCTACTTTACTGTTATTTTCAAAGAATGTTTTTTTTGGATTTTGCAATACGTAAACCATGTGAGGGCACAACATATCAATCCCAGTTCTGGTAGGTCCCAATTTCATAAAGTCGAATAGCAATTTTACATTTGGATTATTTTTACCTACCCACCCAGTAAGGAGCATTCCGAGGTGGAGCAGTGTGGGGCCGGGGTTATCATAGTTAAAAATGTGTTTTGCCCTTGGAGGATACTGGTGACCTATATATATTGACCCTGGGGTGCTCGAACAGTACAGAATTATTATAAGAACTGGTATGAGGGATGGATACTGGTGGAAAGTGGGGTAAGAGGAGTGAGGCCCAGGTGTATTGCTTACAGGTGGCCATCAATCAATCAGTATTTGTAGGGCGCGCTAATCATCCCAGGGGGTATCCAGGCGCTGCATGGGGTGAATCCATTGAAAATAAATCTGGAAATTGTTAGGCATGACCATGTTGCACATGGATGATCCTGAGTCATTGTTGGGGCTAGTGACGCCATGGTAGGATGAGCTAGTATTACCATTGGAGGACTGAGAGACTGGATGGTACGTTCTGGGTGGACAGAGCAATGTCTCCTAATCGTGGATGTTGAGGGGGCTGAAAAAGCCCCTGGCCTCCTCTCTGTGTAGGTCTGTAGCCTCCACTTTTTCCCATTGAGAATGGCCATGAATTCAGGCCTCGATGGACAGAGGTAGTGGAAGTTTCCACTTCATGGTTATGGTCCGTTTGGCCAATATGAGGGCGAGACCAAAGACGCGTACTGCTGTTTTTTTAGGTCTCGCCTGGCGTTAGCAGCACGCATGCGCTGCTTTCGCCATGCGAGGGCTTCTTGGAATCAATATGGTTTCAGAAGTCGTGTCTTTGCTCCGCCCGTACTTTTCGTTTGTGTGCGGCTTTTGGCATAATTGAATATGCTGAACAGAGTGTAATGATTGTACCGGAGGCTTTGTAGTCCCTCCTGGTTGACACCCTGTCCACTTTTGGCCCCGCCCCCCGGGACTGGATCTTTTAACTGGCGGCAGAACACAGTGGGTTTTATAATAACTGTTGGCCTTTTTTTTTTACCATTGTTTGCGTGTGGACTGTGCGTTTACTCATGGGTGACGTTTAATAATGTGCTTTACATGAGTACCAGTTATCCTACATTGGAGCGCTTTACATGAGACCCAGTTACATTACACAAGGACACATTCGATTTTGGTAGGCACGGGGAGATGAAGTATTTTGCTAAATTACAACTGAAATCATGCAATGTCTTGGTTGCTTCAATGTTCTGCTGACGGGTCGAGTGTTTAAAGGGACAGCATGTTTACAGTGTAACACATTCACCTGCATCATGCACTGCCACATTACTCAAATCCTCCAAACTGTGGGATTAGCTCACTCGGGGGCTGCTGTGCTTTACATGAGTACCAGTTATCTTACATTGGAGCGCTTTACATGAGACCTAGTTACGTTACACAAGGACACATTCGATTTTGGTAGGCATGGGGAGATGAAGTATTTTGCCCAGAATCACCGGATGTTGAGACGACACAGAGGATCGAACTGTTTCCCGACACCAAAGTGCAGTTCTGGCCATAAGGCCACAAGTCGTTGCTTGCACGAGCCCCGGCTGTAGAAAAACTTTGCACCCACTGGGGTAGGCTGCCTGCTTTCCACACTCTGTAAGTACTTACTGCTCCAAGGAGAACCTGTCTCTCTGCGTCCCTATTGGGGGTCTTCAAATGTTGCCTGTTTATTTCAAAATAACAACTGAAATCGTGCAATGTCTTGGTTGCTTCAATCTTCTGCTGACTGGTTCGAATGTTTAAAGGGACAGCGTGTTTACTGTGCAACACATTCAACCGCACTGAGTGCTGCCACATTACTCAAATCCTCGAAACTGTGGGATTAGCTCATTTGGGGGTTGCTGTGCATTACATGAGTACCAGTTATCTTACATTGAAACGCTTTACATGAGACCCAGTTACGTTACACAAGGACGCATTCGATTTTTGTAGGCACAGGGAGATGAAGTATTTTGCAAAATTACAACTGAAATCGAGCAATGTCTTAGTTGCTTCAATGTTCTGCTGACGGGTCGAGTGTTTAAAGGGACAACATGTTTACAGTGTGACACATTCACCCGCACCGAGCGCTGTCACATTACTCAAATCCTCCAAATTGTGGGATTAGCTAACGCAGGGGCTGCACCGAAGTGACAAAAGATAGGTACGTCCCACCGTGGTACTGTTCCATGCACACAAGTGTGTCCATGGTCTTTAGCTTTACCCACCAGCTAAAGTTATTTTCCCTGTTTATTTTCCAGCAGCAAAATAAACTTCCCACTAGATCTCACCCGAGGTGAGGGGTCCCCCAATGGGTAGGGCGGGGCAACGAAGCCTGGAACCGCCCAGGAGACAGCCTAAATAGTCTCTATGGTTAAACCGTGACTCCCGATATCACAGGACATGCACTCTTGACATTATCGTGCACTGAGTCCCTGCGCTGTCTGCAGTGAGTATTACCTGCAAGATGAGAGGCCTTAAGGGGGGGGGAGGCATATATTTACAATTCTCCTCTCTCCATAATTATCACAAGCATCACTACATGATGCTCTAATTTTCTAAATTTCAGTGGAAAGTTATTGCTGGTCACAATCCCTGAACTTTCTAGTTTGCCATTTTTAGAATACTGATCGATATACCGAAGGCTCATTAAAAATGTAATGGAGCATCGAATTATATGAGTTGAATTCCACATAAACTGCTACATAAAGGTGTAACGTTAAACCAGTGTGCTTCACCCAAAGAAGGGTTTTCAGCGGAACAGACTGTGCATCAATTATGTTTTCCTGATGCTGTTGAAAATCACATATTTCCACTCATAGTTTATTGAAACCATGGGATTCCTATAAAGAGCCCGTTTTTAAAATACAAATTGTTTGTCTCACCTTTGCTTAAAAGCACTCACTTTTTTGCAGTTGCTGAGGTTAACTCCTTGTTGATTGTGTGATTCACATATTATAACTAAACATATTAAAACATGAAATGCCCTGTGTTTGGTTTCTTTTGCAGGTATGGTGGTGGGTGTGTTGGAGTGGGATTTTGGTTGTGTTTATATATATATATATAATGGTGTGCCTATTAGTGCATGATGATGGGACTTCTGGCGTACATTGTGGACCAACAATGGGTATGTTGGTGCATGATAGGAGGTTTGTGGATGTATTGTGTTGCTTATGTTAACATATGATGATGGTCTCATGGCTTTCGATGTTGGTGTGTTGACATATAATGGATGTAACTTTAAGATTTAAGTTGTGTTGGTGGGGGATGTATATGCTGGTGTACTGTCTTGGATGTGTCGACATATTTATATGGGTATATTAGCATATGATGGTGTTGTTTTGGCATATGGGGTGTTAATGTATAATGTTTTTGTGAACTCATGAAAACTTATCACACCACTGATGTCCCTTTATCACTTTGAAGCTCCTCGTGGTGCAGCTTTGGCACTGGACCTGCAGTCTTTCTGCATGTCGGTTAGCCTCGCTTTTGCAGCCTTTTGTGAGTCACCCTACTCTCTCTCTGAGGGCACTCTATGTGCCCCAGACCAACCTGCTTTGCCCTTCCAGCCCATTTATATTTCCCTGCATGCCCTATGTGTTCCCACTCCTAAAGGCCTTCTGTGACATCATCCTCCCATCCTGCTGGGCAAACTATGTGCCCCTCTGCACACTACAGTACCTCTGCATGTCACCCACCTGTCCTGACACTGCTCTGTGTGTCTCACCCCCCTTCAGCCCTTTCTGTTTTGCTTGCATCTCCAGCCTCTCCATGCACCTCTACCACTTGGCAATAACTCGTTGTGCTTTACTTCATGCAGCCCCTGTGCGTTGCCCTTCCTCAACTTTCCTATCCAAAAGTGCACATCCCTATTGTCCACAACCCCCTGGAGTGCTCCCACTGCATCGCTAAATACTTTTAAGGTCCCAAAGGCGACCCCGATTGCATTGCAAATGCATGTAGTCTATGGGATCGCTTGTAAATGCCTAGAGACCCTACCATCCAGGAGCCTGTCCCCCATATGCCTGCAACCTCCTCAAATTTCTACAGCACTGCCTCCTAAAAAGGACAGAGCCGGGAGCAATCGCACAGCATGTGTTTTTAACCTGCCACTGAGGAGCTGCATCTGGTGCACAATCTGGGTCCAAGGGATATTTTATATATTGTTTATATCAGAGGCGTTTCTAGGAAACATTTTCCTTTTGTACAGTTTTTTTTAAATGCCAAAATATTTTTCATTGTGTTTGTTGGCGGGGAGATAGTTCAGCGGGATCTGCATTCGTTGCAGAGAACTAACTCCTTGTACATTTTGCATGTTGGCATTAAAGCTGCCTCCACTCCTTTTTTCAAATCTGAAACTTTCTGAGTAGACACAACTCTGTAGGAGGTGCACTAACACACCGGTAAGCAGGCAAGTCTACTTCCAATGACCTTCATGAAGTGGGTGTGTCCAGCAATGTGTGAGGTATACACTGCCACCTCCTGCACAATAATGCCGACTCTTAACAGTAGCTCTTGTAGCACCCACGATAATGTGCTGCATGGCTAAGCACTTATGAGGTCCCAAAGACTATCTAAAAACTCCTTTGAGTCATAAAAACAGGGGTATAGCTTGGTCAGTAAGATTGGGGGAGGGGGAGGAGCTTCAGCTTGCCCAACAATAGCACTGACATACAATACTAAAATAGATTTTTGTAAATTCAAAGGACATCCGAGGGTTAATTAAGGCAGGCAATCCAACACTGCATCAAGCTAACATTAATGGTTGATTCCACGCAATTTACTGCAAACTGTATTTTTCCCCGTTATTTTTTTCCAATTATTTTTTTGCTTAAAAATAAGATACTTGCATATAGAGGGGAGCTGGTAAATTCCCAAGACATGTCTGGGCCTAATTAGTTATGGGGGAGAAATTGCCAGTTACTCCACACACTGAGACAGAAGAGAGGTGGGGGGCGGAAGGGAGGAGGGAGCGGGGCGGCAGAGGGTACAGTGCCATCATAGTACCTGCAGGAATGCTCACGGTGGAGAGATCCACGGAGGGGGTGACTAGCGGGTTAGCTGTCGGGGTGGGGGAGCGATAGGGGGGGCTTGATCTACCAATGCAAGCTTATTTGAAGATGTGTTATGCTATGTAGCATTGTCCTATCTGTATCACCGTCCTACTGCTGATGTCTTTTGTGCGATTGTATGGAGCCTGTTTATACAATAAAAAGAATTCTAAAAAAAGAAGATACTTTCTCTTCTTAGTTGCCAGTAATAGGTGATAACATGTTGTGGGCACTACCGCTGGGCCACATAAACTCCTAGGCGACCACCAGAGAGAGTGACCAGTGTGATCTTTGTAAGCTGTCAACTTGGCTTAATAAAGGTCCACCTAAAGCTATGACTCATGAGGTGTCCCAGACAGGCCTTGCCAGGTTTGTCTTTGTGGGCACCCTCACCTCTTGACCTACAATGCCGTGGTCGCCAGTGACAGTTAATTATACAGTTTCCCTGTAATGAATAGAAGACTCTGCAAATGGCATGAAACTTTAAGGGAGGCATTTTTGTTAGAAATAAATGTTTCTTTTTCATTTCCATATGTAAACGCACACTACTATAAGCATGTGAGCATATAATCTGTGTATTGGCAGTGTTACGACAAGAACACAAGGCTACAGACCTAAAGGAATTGCAATGGTTCTAGCGGCCCGCGGACTTTTATTGGTGTCACATGGCCACAGGAGGATTTATTTTATTTTTAGACTTGGACAAAAAAAATCAGCTGAATCAGCATTTAACAAGGCGAACGTGCGGGCTCTTAGCAGACTGTGCTCTGATTTTAAAGTGTGGTTAGATGTAATAGGTTTTTGGTGTGCTATTCTTGCTATTGTTATCAAATATACATTATGGCCTAGATGTATCAAGATTCCATTTTGCGAATCTTAAATAGCGATTTTAAGCGAATCGCTATTTAGAATTCGCAAAATGGAATGTATGTAAAAAATCGCTTTTTTTAGAGATTCCTTATTATTCTTTATTTGCGAATTCGCATTTTGCGAATTCGCAAATAAGGAATAATTTCCCATGCATTCCTATGGGCCAGGAGGCCCATAGGAATGATTGTGAAGTAATTCTCAAATTGCGAATTCGCAATTTGCTAATCGCAATTTGAGAATTATTTCAAGGGTGCAGGGGTGTCTCATGGACACCCTGCTGCACCCCTGAAACTTACATGTGTGTGCATATGGGGCACATACATGCCCTATGGGCATGTATGTGTGTCACATGCCACCCTCAAAATTGCCAAATTTTGGTTTTTGAAAGAATTTCGCAAATTAACACAAACCTCAAGTTGGTGTTAATTTGCGATTCCTTAACCTGAATTCGCAAATTAAAAAAGCTTCATACATGGCATTTAAGGAATCGCAAAATTGCGATTCCTTAAATGCTTAAGCAAAATAAGGAATCGCAATTTTTTGCGATTCCTTATTTTGCTAATTTCACATACATCCCAAAAGATGCAAAATGTCCGTTTGCGATTCGTTAAGGCCGAAATTCTGCAAAATTTCGGCCTTAACGAATCGCAAAAGGCTTGATACATCTAGGCCTATGTTTTTGTATCCCGTGTTCTGCAATCTGACATGGCAAGTGTGAATTGCTTCTAAATGAACCAGCCAGAGGAGCGCCACGTTAGATATGTAAACTAAGCAAGCTTGGTGCATTTGGAATGTACTGAATCAGAAAAATGATAAAATTCACACGTACCAACGACGTTCCCCCTGTCCTTCCGAAATCGGACCATTCTCTTTGCTCACAATTGCTTTGCTTGTGTTTGCTTGGCATAAGGAAGTTCAGAACCTTTCTACACATTCTCATTACCATCTTTAGGTTTTTTTTTTGTCACTTCCCCGTGTCTGGAAGAGAAGACCTCGGCTATATTTCAAACTGTTTAGTATGGATTGTTTTTTATTCTAATGTTGTTTGTAATCATTTGACCCAGAAGCAGCATACCTTTTATGAATGTGCTGGAATCTGTAGAAGAGTTCCTCTTTGGTATGATTGCTAAGCTGTGGTTTGTTGTACTTTATTTATTCGTTTTTTTCAATTGCCGGAGGTGGCCTGGGGTTTAAATGTTTTTAGTACCACCACAAACCCTTCCTTTTGCCGCCCTCATGCTCTGCATTTCCGTGTTGCAATGGCGCTGTGGGCCATGAGAACTGCTACAATATGTTTGCTTTGGAAGGTTCCAGGGAAATTCTCCACTGGTGTCTTGTTATGGTAGCCTTGAATTACGACTCCCCCTTTCTGCTTGAGCCCTGAAGACATTCATTTTAATTTACAGTCTCTTGAGTTGTGCAAGGGATGCATCCTTAAAACGCCTTTTTGCTATTTTATTGCAACTCCCCATCGGTCAAATCAGTAGGCAAGCCTATTCATACCTGTATTTGGTTTCAGTGATTGACCCAATGAATTATAGTTGGCATTCAGTAATTACGATTTTTTTTTCTTTTTTTTTCTTTAGTTGGCAATTAGTTTGTACAGATGTAACCACAAACTGCTCTTTTTCTGAGACTTATTGTGTTTCTGTGTTCACCTAGGTAAAGGTTTTAACAGTGGAAGATGCTGTAAGCACTTCCCGTTTGGGGGATGGTCATAATGTGAATTTGCAAAAGAGACTCTTCATATTTGCCATTTACATGTTGTGGTCTATATGACTTGTATTTTCAATAGGAGTGATAGTATCTTACATGATACGTCATATTGCTGCTACCATTAGATTTAGCAGACTGTGGCCTGTGGAAAGTTTTTTGCCTAATCCTGAACAATTGTTATCATATGCTCACCGCATACACAAAACACACTCTGTAAATAGTGTATCGTGAACTAAGTGCAACCAGACACCGACTGTAAACATTGCTGCAATATTAGTTCCAAAGAGGAAATAACTATATCATGTTGCTTCATCTTGTCAAAAAAGATTTTTGGATCTTTCTCCCAAAAGTGCGTGTGTCTTTGTTTCTGGTTAGCTCTGCTCATCTCTCCCTCACACTCCCACCAACCCTGCCACCTTTCTCTCACACGCCCGCTGCCACCTCTCATCTCTCCCTCGCACTCCCACTGACCCTGTCATCTCTCCCCCACATCCCCACTGCCACTCATCTCTCCCTCACACTACCTTTGCCCCCTCTCATTTCGCACTCCCACTGTCCCCTCACACTCCCTGTCTCCTCTTTGTACAGCCTGCTCACACATGCGGCCTTCCTATATCTCATCATGCTATGCACTCATCCACTTCTAGCCCCCCCCTCTCTGGCCCCTCCCGCCTGTCTCAGTGCTGCTCTCACTTATACTCGGGAACTGGAAGATGTGCACAGCCAATCTCTTATGTAGAAGAGAAAGGGGAGTGGGGTACAGGCTGCACAAGGTGATGCAACTGTAAATTACAAAGCTAAGCAATTCCATTCTCTCGGCTATGATAGTGCTCCAAGGAGATTGAACAACGACCACCCCATGTTGTTAGATGGGTGTGAGCAGTACCCACACTCATATAGAAAGAAACAAAATCAAAGTCCTGAGCCACAGTCATAGAATTAGTATCAGAATGAGTCCAAGCAATAGTCTTCTCAAGAAGCAAATATCTGTAAGCGTAATGTCAAAATTCTCTGCCACACTCAAGTATTGCTGTCCTCATAGACAAATAATGCCCCGTAGTCTCCAAAAGCAAAATCACTAAGAACAGCAATGTAGCCTCCTTAGTATAGAAACGATCTTCATAAGTTCAATTACCGTCCTAGAAAATCTTACGCTCTCGATGGAGAGTATCCCGCTCCGAAACCGAATCCTGGCATGTTACTTATCACACGCCAGGATTCGGAGTACTCTCCGTTCAGAGCTTAATATTCTTAGTGATTTCGCTTTTGGCGTCTACAGGGCATTATTTGTCTTTGAGGATGGCAATACTTGAGTGTGGCAGAGAATTTTATTTGACATTATGCTTACAGATATTTGGTGCTTGCGCCCTGATGAAGTCTTAGGTTGATGCCTATGGACAAAACACGTGTTTGCTCAACCTGTGGCTACCTGTTGTTAAGATGAAGAACTGAAGTACATACTTTACGAGAATTGGAATAAAACATCAAGAAAACTACTTGAGAAGACTGTTGCGTGGACTCATTCTGATACTAATTCTATGACTGTGGCTTAGGACTTTGATTTTATTTCACAACCAAACTCTTTCCTTGATCTCTCTGTCGGCTCACATGCCTCTCTTAGTCCGGTGCCCATCTTTGGTGCCACACTGTCAGCCGGTGGGTGGTCATTGCCTCTCTAAAAAACCTGCCTAACTTTGAGGTTAATAAGGTTTCTTTGCGAACAGCAACCATTCCCTCTCTCTCTCATTCTCTCTTACCCTTCTCTTTCTCACACACTCTTCCCCCCTCTCTCATGTGGTTGACTGACTCCAGGTCTTCGAGCACAGTTTCTTTCCCGTGCCTTTTTAAGGTTTCCGTCTCTCAATCCCACACTCCCCTCCTCTTCTTGGGGTGTCTTCTGCATACACAGGCGCTCCCTCTTTATGTGCCTGTCGCCTGCTCTCCCCTTTTTTTCTCTCTTTCCCCACACGCTCTTTCTGCTCCTCTGTCTAGAGTTCATTCAGCACTTCATGCACAAACTGCCTATCAATCTCTGTCCTCCTGTCTATCTATTCTGTGCAGCTCCCACCCTATCTATCCTCCATGCCACATGATTCCACTACACAAATCCACTCCACATCACACAATACCACCCCACCCAATTCCACAACTTACAATTCCAATCTAACCCACACCATTCCACTCCACACCACATACATACACTCCATTGCAACCCAAAACACATGGGTAAAAAACATTGTCATTTACAGCGCCAATAGCTCTAACTCTCGCAAATGCAAGACCTATTGGCATTGCCAATGCTTGTTTAATATTGTAACAGCCATTTTGGTAAATTATTTAGACATTACTGTAGACGTCACCAGTTGTTACATCAGATTATCCTAGCTTCTTTTTCTGGTAGCCTTCTGAATATGGCGTCAATTTTACTTCAGGTTATAAGCCCCATTTCCATTACTGTTACCTTTTTAACCCCTTGAGTGCTTGTGACGAGCTCAGCTCGTCATGAGGCACAGTGGAGCTGCACTCATGACGAGCTGAGCTTGTCACGGCCGTTGGAACGTTTGCACGCGGGGATAATTTCCCCGCTGTGCTGAACGTTCCAAAAACAGGTGTGGCTGTGACGAGCTCAGCTCGTCATGAGTGCAGCTCCACTGTGCCTCATGACGAGCTCAGCTCGTCACAAGCACAGTGGTGCCGCGCGCGGCCCCCCTCCCGCCCCGCACAGTGGGGGGAAAACACCCCGCAGTGAAGGGGTTAAAGATGGCAGTCAAGCACAGATTTTTTGTATAGATCACAGAATACTGAGCAGGAGTGTGTTGATATTGTTGCTCACTGTGAGTGCCTCACCATTAGTAGGGTTACCACACTAGCGCAGATGGTAAGAACAGATCATGGAATGCTGAAAAGCAGCGTGGCGACATTTGAGTGAACAGTGAGTGTCTCACCATTATATTCTCATAGAATTCATTACACGCTGTGTAACTTAAAAAAGTCTTGTAGCGCCATGTAATCTACAATACCAAGTGCCTTACCATTAAATTAGAGAGCGTTTGATCATCACACGCCATACAACGTGACATTTTTCATAAACCTACCAACTTGTGTTTCTGATTAAACTCCGGGGAAATAGGTTTCCAATTCCTATGCAGTTTTAAGACTTTGGGTGAATCTTTTTTCCAGTGAATGTTAAAGGCCAGAAATGCAGGAAGTGTTTCAAACGCTCAGATACTGAAAAACATCATAAAATAGTTTGGCTTTGTTACAAATTCTTTTATAAGTATAGCAAACTTTATCAATGTTAAAAAGAATTTGTGACATTATAGAATGCATTTATCAAATTTGAAAATGGATTGTAATATGTAAACGCCATGACTCGTAGGACTACATTTAGTTATTTTTCTGTTTAACTGGACAACCACTGACAAAGGACCAATTGGGGTTCAAAATGCATTGGGGATATTGGGCATGGATGTATATACCAATTTGAAGAATGTAAAGTGTGCCCCAGAATGAAGTAAACCACATGATTATAATAATTACAAGTAGTGGCAAATGATTACTCTTCAATGTCATTAGATATCATTTCACGAGATTCAAAACAATGATTTGAAAACAAGGTACCAGACAAGCAGTGCTGTTGGGGAGACCCGATCCTGGATAGTAAACGCGCTTGGATATTCAGAGAATTGGCCCTCATAGCGAAAGCGGACTGCTGGATCTGTATGAAGTATATGGAGTAATCTAACAGTATCTGCACCAAAGCCAAATGTTGACAGTACGCAAAACAGGTAATCCCAATTTAGGGTGTCAAATGGTTTTTGCTCATCTAACATCAATGACAGCGGCACATTGGCATCTACCCTGGACATCCTACATGATGTGGCAAAAACCCCAGCTATTCAGGGAGGTGTTCCTGCCTTGGACAAACCCATTTTGGTCCACATGTACTAGGCGCAAGAGCTCTTGGTGAATACGGTTGCCCAGGGTCTTGCTAAGGATTTTGTAAAACATATTTAGTTTAGCTATGGGGTCATACGTGGCAAGGTCTGTGGGGTCCCGCCTACAGAGTACCTGCACTCCTATTTTTCCACTTCAAGCACTGGGGAAGATCAAGTTTGTTACAGCAGAAACTGATCAAGATACTCTGTTGTGTTTGCTATTCACAACATTTGACTCAAGATTACCTACTCCTGCGTTTTTGTAGAGAAACTATTGAAGCCCCACTAAGCACGGCCGGGAGGGTTTGGCCTCCTTTGTCATGTCATATAACATAGTTAATTTTGGAGCCAGAGAGCACACAAATATATTGTAAAATTCAGCCAGAAGAATGTCTGTCCTGGGAGATTGATCCGCCGCTAGCTCCGTTCTCGCTGCCTCCACATTTTGAGCCATGATAGGTACCTCTCATTGCTCCGTGGAGAGGGGCTGACTGGGAAAGCCATCACTATATCTGATGGGATGGCGGCTCGGTCGGCGGTAAATGAGAACCCTGTAGTAGGTGGCGAAGGCTTCATGTATGGCTTGTTGTGAATGGCAAAAGATGCAGTCCGGACTAAAGGCAGATACCACTTGGGGTAATGTAGCGAGCATAAGGTAAGTGGTTTTATTTATCTTATTTTCCCTATCCCATCGTATATGTCAACTGCTCCCGCCCGCCCTACCGCTCTTACCTGTACCAGCCGCCCATAGAAGCAAGGCAGGAGGGGGTTTAATGAGCAGTAGGAAGAGAAAGGAGTGTGAATTGTGACGGGTTACTTATAACTCAATGTTTTGTAAAATACATTTTAAGACCTTTGAAACAGAGGCAAGAGTGAGTGTGTGTATGTCAAAATCCTAAGTGAAATCCAATAAACACCTCACCCTACCTGACTTAAAGCACCTGTACCCAACTAGATACTGAATGTATTTATTGGGAGGGGTGTTACACCCCAAATGACCCCCACCCCTATAGCTACATACCAGCATGTCACTGTCATCTTCTAGTTTTGAGTTATCCAAGTGTGTGTCTTCATATTTGAGAGGGGAGGAGGAGACAAATAGGGAGAGGCAGGGCCGGACTGGCCATAGCGGGCACCGGGCAATCCCCCAGTGCACCACACAGGTGGGGGCCGGATTTGGGCCCCTGGGGGCCCTTTTTGTCACAGGGCCGTTTTTGCAGCATAAAAAAAACCGGCCCCGGCAAAGAGATCGGCGGCACCTCCAACCCCCCGAGTGGGGAGAGGGGGCTGGCCGAGCACTTTGCCAGGGCCGGTTATGGTTTCCAGTCCGGCCCTGAGGAGAGGACAGTGAGAAGGGTGAGGGAGAAAAGACCTAGACCTACTACTGAGCGTTCTTACCCTCAATGTTAATCTTAATCTGCTGAAGGTGGTAAATGTTTTGAGAGAAGCTTTGGTTGCTTGAGCATGGTCAGGTGTGTGTGTGTTGGAAGTAAAGATCATTGTTGAGTGGAGAGAGATGAAGTCTTCTGGGAAGAAGAGTTACGTGGTAGATATTGCGATATAGTGGGAAAAATAGAAGAGTAGGAGTGTGAAAGAGGAGAACAAGAGGGCATGAGGAGGGAGGATGGAGGAGCAGTAGGAGATGGGGCAAGGGTGAGAGGCGGCAGAATGAATGAGAGTAGGTAGGGCAATAAAGAGAGGTGAGAGGGGAGGGGAGTGAGTGGTAAAATGGTATGAGGTGGAATGAGAAGGGGTGAGGCTGAAACTATTTGAGGGAGAGGAGGAAGAGATCTGGAAGAAGTAACAGAAAAGGTGATATGCGCAGAGAAAGGTGGGAGGAACATTTTTTGGAGGTGAAGATGGTATTCAGCTGAATACATATAGAGAGATTTAACAGAGGGGGGTAAGAGAAGAGAAGAAGATAAGAGTTCATAGGTGGAGAGGGCCAGAAAGGGTGGGACAGCGTAGGGGACCTAGATTAAGAAAAGTTAGGAAGTGCATACTCTCCTTCGTTGTCTTTGGCTCGTTTTCTCTCCTCTTTTAAAATTCTTACAATATTTCTCTCTGTCTCCTGCTCTCTCTCCCACCTGGTATGCCTTTAGCTCCTAACAGACTGCAAATGACACTAAGCATCCAGTCAAGTTCTAAGTGGATCATTTGAAAGTTGTCTTTCTGATATTTCCATATCAGTGCCACAAGAAAGGAGTCTACTTCTCGGGAACAGGGAGTGAGGCACCATTATTGGTAAATTGCAGAAAAAGAGAAGAAAGTGGGGCAACATGGCCGTTTTGGACTTGCAACCCTGTCAAGCACCACTACAGTTAATGTCTGCCAAAATGGCAGAGTGTGTTTCCTCTCTGTGTTTTTCCCACTCCTTACGGCAGTGCTCGTCTCCATCTGCCTCTTTCTATTTCCCTCTTCATCTCTATTTTTCGCTCCGTTTTTCCTTCCATCTGTGCCGCTCTTTGTCCCCATCTGCCCGGAGTGCCTGCCTCTGTGCCCCTTTTAAAGCGTGCGTCTCACTGGTTTCTTTCCTCGGCCATGTTGCTGCTTCCCCCCTCCTCCGCCGAGTTTTGCACTGTAACATGAGCACTGTCCATTCATCAGCTACGAGCAGGCTATTAACCTACTTTCTGACTTCATTAAAATGGAGCCCTGGACTCAGACCCATAAATCTTTCCTGCAAAGTGGTCAGAACTTGGATTCACTCGGCTGAAGTGAGGCGAGTGCTGATCAGCCGCCCAGATCAAACACAGATGTCACTACAGGCAAACCAGGGCAAGCCACCAGAATGCGAATTCCATACACCGAAAGCAAAAGCGCAGAAACAAACTCTTACGAATTCAAGGGGCATATTACCAAGCAATAGCAATAATTATCGCTATTGCTTTGTTAGAGACAAAAATTTACCGCTGAGCTGCGGCGATTTTTATCGCAAATAAACCTTGGTATTACCAAGGTTTATCGCAAATGCGATAAAAATCGTCCGCAATGCATGAATATCGCTGAAAAGTCAGCGATATTCATGCATTACCAAGCGAATGCTCTTAGCCATGTTATCCACCTCCCATTGGATAACATGGCTAAGAACTGCTCAGGGCAGGTGTTAGCTTTTGGAGATAGTTGGTAATAGGAGATAGCGATGTTAGCGACTGTTTCTAGTCACTAACATCTTGGCACGCCCACTTTGCATGTCATTAGTGATAAATATCACTGACATGCAAAGTGGGGCCCAAGATGGTCGCTATCTCCTACTAGTTGTCGCTAACTGGTGTTAGCGACAGCTAGGTAATAGGGAGATAATTTTATCTCCGCTTTCTTGGCTTTCAAAGCCAAAAAAGCGGAGATAAACCCCCTTGATAATATGCCCCTGAGATTTGCACACGAAGAGTGTTTTCTGGTTAAACGCTGTTGTGATGGAAGAAGCTCGAAGAACACTCCACTGGATTCCCATTAGACAATCAGACCCCCTGCAAGCACTTCCCAGGGAGCACGAGGCCCACAGTGGTGAAATGACTGAGAAGCCTTCTACAAACCTGCAGGCACATCACTCACAGCTGCCGCCATATTGTCACAGTTCAATTCCTTTCAGGCCACCCTAAGCAGAGTAAGAATGCAAACATTAAATTTTTCTCAAAGAACAACTCTGCTCCTTTCTGACACAATCCTTACACCTAAGACCTGGCTCTTTGGCTGCATCCCCCCCAACCCTTCCTCCACACCCAGCCCCTTGAGACCCTCACGGGTGAGTAGCGTGCTTACAATTCCTTGATTGATTGATTGAAGAGAGGCACAACCCACATGTCAACAGTCCATGAAAACCTTCACCTTGCATACCCATCTTACAGCACCCAGAGCACTTTGACATCTCAGTGGAAAGGAGTGAGCTACTTGTTGAGAGCAAACTATTGGCCCAGGGCAGCAAGATGCTAGAAGTGTTTGTCAACTTGCAGGTGAATCAAGAGAAGAGGTAACCTGCAAGAGCTATTCAAAACAAGCGGTCATTTTTCACCAGACAAAGATGATGGGGAGAGAGTTCCAGAGACGAGAGGCACTTAGACTGAAGGGAACGAAAAGGCTGCAGTTTAGGATGCTGGGAAGATTGTAAATGTAAATGTGTTTGTATTTATATAGCGCACTTCTACCCAGAGGTCTCGTAGCGCTGTATTCATACCGCTGAGGAACCCATCATGACTTTCCTGTGAAATGTCCACTCCTGGGCATCCCCAAGGTGAAGCCAAGCATCCAAGCGCGGTTATATGTTATTACAACGAACTCCGTTGTAACGCATGCCTTTACCACGCATGCGTTACAACGGAATACTATTTTCACGCACAACCTTCTCCACGTTTTTTCCGTGGTGATGTGTTACGTAATAAAAAAAAACGGCCGTTTCCTTCCTCTACGATGCCAATTCCCTGCACTTCTCTAATTAAGGTTAGTGGTTTTTTTTTGAGGGGGGGGAAACCCCCCTCACCCCTCATTTTTTAATTGTACCCTTTACCACACATGCCTTTACTACGTACCTCGTAGTAAACGTATGCGTGGTAAAGGTTTTCGTTGTAACCACGCATGCGTTGTAATGCATGCGTGGCTAAGCTTTTCGTTGAAATGGCCGCTTTGTAGTGGCTGTTTCCCGTATTCATACCGCTGAGGAACCCATCATGGCTTTCCTGTGAAATGTCCACTCCTGGGCATCCCCAAGGTGAAGCCAAGCATCCAAGCGCTGCTGGGGCCGTTGTGGAGATTAAGCAAGCTATTGCCCAGAGTCACAGAGTGGGACCCATGATTAGACTAGGCACCAAGGCGAGAATGATCAGGTCTAGGGAAATTGAGTCCAAGAACCGCGAGGAGGGAATTGAACCCTGGTCCTGGGCCAGACCTCTGCATCAGGGTCTGCCGCTCTAACCATTGAGCCACGCTTCTCCACCATTGTGAAGGGGTAAAGTTAAGAGACCTTTCTGAACAGCACCAGAAAAGTCTGAAGTGCAAAGGGAGGCTGTTCCAGAGTCTCGGTCCACCTCCAGAGGAAGCCTCCTCACCGTGTGCTGTAATTCATGCTTTGGGCTCTTAGAACCTTAGCTCGGCACGTTGTAGCTGGCTACCTCGGCTACAGTGGATCTGGCTTCTAAGAGCCAGTTGATGTTGCTGAGGAGTCTGATGCTTGTGCCCTGCTGTTGGTGAGTCTAATAAAGGTTTGAAGATCCCTTGCTGCTTGGAGTCTCATCATCATAACAAAGGTGCGTTTCATGTGAGACTTTGTGAATTCTATTCAGGTCAGGAATATATGCTG
Organism: Lissotriton helveticus; assembly: GCF_964261635.1. Classification (NCBI taxonomy): domain Eukaryota; kingdom Metazoa; phylum Chordata; class Amphibia; order Caudata; family Salamandridae; genus Lissotriton; species Lissotriton helveticus. The sequence continues at coordinate 1,615,398,705 of NC_136057.1, forward strand.
CCAGGGTTACAGATGCCTCTGACACGCTGAGTTTAGAATCTGTTCACTCACATGGAGTGCTTCATAGATCAATAGACCTTGGAGTGGAATATATAAAGGATGGGCAGCCAGTCCAGTTTATTTATTGATTAGCTTAGCCATTGTGTTAAGAATGGCTTTGATTGCTGTCGATGAGGACTCTGGGAGATCAGCACGAAGTGCATTGCCTTCGCTTTTGTGCAAACAGACAGGGACCTGAACTGGAAGTTCATGGGAAAAAGGATGGGCTTGGTTTTTTGTAGTAATACAAGCTTGAACTGTTCTGTTTGTGTTCTTTTCACGATGTGCTGCATGAAGAATCGAGGAGGGCCAATGGGGAATGCCCATTGGCTTCACAGCAATGAAGGTAAGCTACAAGGCTAAGTCTCTAAATTCCTATTCCAACAACAAGCTTATATTTACCCTAATACAAGAAAAGGGGTAATGCCCAGTGCAAAAGATGCCCATAATAGATATCACAGTTTATCTAAATTGTGGCTTTACAGAAATCCTTAGAACTCAAAAGCTTAAGTTTCATTTTGATAAGACTACAGCAAGGCAGCCACCCTGCTAACATATGTGCCTTACTAAACAATGGAAATCCCCACACAGGATTGTGAGTTGCTGCCCAGGTGAAGATCGCACAGTAAGTCGTGGTCGAAGAACAACAGTTAAGCCTTCTTCAGCGAAGGAAGTTAAATCTTGGTCGAAGCCCATAATGATTGTTCAATTAAATAATCCAGTGTGGCATTCCAATCAAATTGAAGACTATAGTGTAAGAGGCCAATTAAAGAACAACAGGCATGTTCCAGCTTTTGACCTGATAGTACATTTCGGTTAAAGACCACTAGCCACAACCTGTAAAATACCACAAGTCACACTGTGATCCATACAAAGATGTTAAAGAAACTCCTGATTGAAAAGCGTTTGATACATTCAGTTTAGAGTCAGCAAGTTAAGTGTCAGTCATAGACTGAAAAGCACGTCTCAGTTTAAAGAGGTCAGTCAGGTAGATAGATGACAGTCAAGAACTGCACAGCAGGCAGAAGTCAAAGACGACAAGTCATTTCTTAACAATGACGCACTGTAAGTCATTGGTCACTGCAAACTGGCCTAGTTGGTAATGGGATATTTCTGTGGAGATACATTCAGGACTGTAGCCAACGTGCCAAGTAGAACTAGAAAAACTGGTTAGACCTTATGAACCAATCGACTAATATTCCATTAGTTCAAAATGTTATCAATATGCCACATCCACAGCAGAGTGTGTACAAGGAAATAAACTAAAATGAACAAATCAATACGATTTCATTAAAAATGCAAACTATACAGTAGCAATTTATTATTTTTAGTCAAGTCAAGTTTATTTCACGTTTATTTGGACCGTTGGTCCACAAACAATACATATCGATAAAAAGTTAATCCAAAGAGTTAAATAAAACATTTCATTAACACACATAGACACCCTAAAACATATTTTAAAAATACTAATTATTAAAACTCGTTTAAAAGATATAAAACTGCCTTCACTTTTTGCATATATTTCCCCATTGCCACAGCAATATCTAAGTGGGACATTTCTGTCATCAGTGTCACAACCTGGGTCCTAGTTTTAATCTCATATTTCATAAGAATCGGTTTTAAAAATGTGATACGTAAGTCCAAAAACTTCAAACAATCAAATAAGATATGCAGCATATCACATTTGTACCCTAAAGAGCAAGTACAGCTTCCCTCCTCAATGATCATGGCCCGCTTTACCGAGTTGTTCATATAACAAGGGTTAACCCCAATTCTAACCCTCAGAACCTCATTTCGTAATTGACGGTCCGGTAACTTATCTATGTAGGGGAAGCAATAAACATTATTCCATGCATCAATCATAAAACTGGTCGAAGTTTTACTTGCAAGATAGATTTTGTCCTGTGCATGCGATATTTCCTTCCCCGTCAACCTGAGTAACTTTTTATCAATATTAGCCACGGAGACAGTAGGGCACACATTAACTCTCGTCTTCAAGCATAGCTTTGTTACTTTGCCCCTGGTCTCTCTTGCCCATTTTAGTTCGCTGTCCTGTATTTCATTTTTGCCCCATTGAGATATTTTGGTAATTGCGCCTATTTCTAGGTGTTGCCAAAAGCGCAAAAGGGCCATACCAACTTGTATACCCCAAGAAGTCAGGCTTTGTTCCAGTCTTACTGCCTGAACCATTGCTGACCGGGGGAGCGTAAATAACTTTTTTAGGTTTTTACCTTCTTCCACATCCCAGTTTTCCTTACCACTTAGGAACAACAGTTCAGCGCCATACAAGTATTGCGGGGGTACAATAGCAGCATAGGCTTTTAGCACTGGTTTGTCGGTCATAGCACCATAGGCTTTATTAAACAATATCAGACCGCTAATCGATGCAGAGGTTCTTACTTTAGATGCCTCTAAGTGGGTATTCCATTTCAAATTCTGCTGGAACCATAACCCCAAGTATCTATACTCTGTTACTGATTGCACTTTTTGTGACCCAATCCACCATGAGAACTCAGTTTTCCTCCGGCCAAAGCTCAATGTTTTGGTCTTATCCATATTTATCACAAGTTTTTTTCCTAAGCATTAGTCATTGAAAGCATTTAGTTTTCTTTGCAAGCCAACCTCGGTCTGGTCCATAATCATCAGATCGTCGGCATAGAATAGGCATGCTATCTGCTTGCCATTTAGTTTCGGGCTTGCCCCAGTTTTGTTCCCCAACATTGATGGTAGGTCTGCTAGGAACAAGGAGAACAACAGGGGAGCTAATACACATCCCTGACGCAGACCATTTCCAATTTCTATTTTCCCTGATAGACTACCATCTATGTCTAAAATTATCTGTGCCCAGTTTTTAGTGTGGAGCATTTGTAGCAGCCGCAGTATATCATTAGGAATTCCCTGACTAATTAGGGTCTCCCACAACAGCTCCCGCTCCACTAGATCAAAGGCTGCACGGAAGTCAACGAAACAACAGAATAACCTACCCCGCGATTCCATTGACTTCCGTGTTATGGCCCAAAGAGCAAAACAATGGTCGATAGTAGAGTGGCCGGCTTTAAACCCACCCTGTTCCGGAGGGATGGTTTGGTTTTCCTCTGCCAATCTTTTAATAAGTTTAAAATTACTTTTGCAAAGACTTTTTCCCCTATATCGAGGAGGTTTATAAGCCTATAATTTTTCGGTATTGTGTGGCTACCCTTTTTATGACTAGGCCTAATAATTGCGCCCTTCCAACTTTCTGGGATGATTCCCGTATCCAGGATTACCAGGAACATCTTTTGCAAAAAACTCTGCCCACCATTCAGGCCTCGTTTTAATTATCACTGCCGGGAAGTTATCTGATCCTGCGGCACGGGTAAGGTTCAAACTAGCTATAATCTCCGTTATATAACTTGGAGTAAAGTAGTCCTTTATATCATCCCTCATCCGTGGCCAACCTAAGGTTCCCGGTATTGGTTGTGTCGGCCATCTTCCATAGATTTCTTCCAGATAGCCTACCCAATCATCTTCCGGAACCGGATTTACCGCCCAAACTCTCTTGGACTAATTTCCAGAACCCTCTCACATCCTTGGTTTCAATCACCTCCAACATATTTGCCCAACATTTCTCTTCATACCTTCTTTTTTTATTCCGAATTAATGTTTTATACTTTAACCTTAGTTGCTGAAGTGTCTGATATAGGTCCACTTTGAACATGGCCCTTACTCTTCTCTCCTTCTGTCTTATCAGGGTCTTAGCTACCCTGCATTCTTCGTCAAACCAGGGTTTCCTATTTTTATTAACTACATAGCTGCCCAGTCCTGACTTTTTTACCTTGAATTCCTTCTTGAGGGAATCTGCCAGCTTACCTATGGTCAATTCAAACCACGGGGTTCCTGCATTAGAATGAATTTCTTCAGTTGGGATTGACTGTTGAATTAGCCTAAGCTTTTCTATCTGTTCGTCTGATATACAGGTTGTTAATCATTTAGGGTAATCCACATGGACCTGTAGAACTCTCTCTCTACTTTTACATTTCGGAATGCGTATTTCTAACTTCAAAGGGAAATGGTCACTACCTGTCATTTTCGCCACCTCAAAATTTCTTATTTGATTGAAGCACCAGGCCTGACAGAACATATAGTCTGTTGGGCAAGGTTGCTGGCCCCTCACAAAAGTCTTTCCCGCGGGCTGGTCTTGCTAAAATCTTCCATTTGCACATACCATGCCCAAGGCCCCATTAGCTGACTAAATGACTCATCCTGCTGTGAGAGCTCCCCCCTTGGAAAGAGTGCAGCTTCAATGTTATGTGCTTCTAGCAATTCTTTGTGCCAACTGTCCACCTTTTTGGGGTCCAATCTATGGTTAAAATCACCTACTACTAGAACTAAATCCTTCAGATGCTTGGCACTAGTTGACTCCAGATCTTCTTTCAGTTTACCCAAATTCTCCTTATATTCATGGGCCTTTCCCTTCTGTATATACACATTTATAATGCATATTCCCTCATATCTGGGATCTGCCTTCTGCAATAAGATTCTGCAACCTAGTGCCCACTCACTAAGTAAATGTAACCTTTCAACCCTCCTGACTATCTGTGTGGAGATTAGCGTTAGTTGACCCCCTGGTGGACTCCCCAGATTGTGTTTCTTTGCTGCTTTAGAGTATTGGGCAAATCCTTCTATAACTAAGGAATTTAGGGTATCGTCACACAGCCATGTCTCCTGAAGGCACACAATGTCGTTACTCTTTTAATTTTATCGAACTCGATCTGTGCCGATATTTTCTTGTAGCCATTTATATTCCATGATAGAACTGAAAGGCTGTGTGACGACCCATTCTCCTAATCGATTTCGCTTAGAAATCCCTCCTCATCGTACTCCCTAGATTCTAGGGGTGCTAGGGCTTCATATCTATTTCTAGCAAATACACCTTCCCCATACCCTGCAGCTTCACAGTCAGTTACAGTGATTGCAATATTCTCCTTATTATTCCAGTTCGAATTAATTAACCTTATCTGCCGTAACCCTAGACCAGCATGGTTCGTCAGGAAATACTGTCCCTGTATTTCCTCCTTCCTTACCAGTCTGATCCCCTCCTTTTGTAACTCATTTTTCGCTTTTTCCACCGCTTCTTTCACCCAAGCAGAATGAAAGAGGACCTTAGTCGCCTCTTCTCCTGTGCTACTTGCAACAAATCCTACTTCTTTGAGGTCCATTTTACCAATACTCCTAAGACTTGCACATTTACCCATTATGTATAAAAGCTGAGATCGATTTAATGGGTGTAGTTTCCTAGCTTTTTCCCCCCTTTACCACCATTTTCGGGTATTAGGAAAATCCATAGATCATTAGAGCCTGTTTGCCTGGCCCCGTGGTTAACCCCCTTTGAGGTAGCTTCCCTTTTCATAGACATTTGGTCCCTCTTGTTGTCGTCAATCACGACCCCGCTGCACCTTGGCGTTTCTCGAGATCCTGAAGGCTTCCTTTTCATACTTTCCTCCTCTATAACCTCTAACTCCCTTGTTATAGGAGCCAACCCACTTTTATTAGGCTTTGGATTGTTCTTCCTGTTCCATTTGTGGCTTTACAAAATTCACCTTTGATCTCTGAATGTTTCCCCCCTTGTTACCTCCTACTTCCTTAGTTTCTCCTTTCCCTCTACTCAAGTTCCTGGTAGGGTTTTTTTCTAGGCAACTTTTTATACGAGTAGCCTCCCTTCTAGGGAATCTACCCGTATGATATCTAATTTCCCCCCATTTTCTCACAATCATTGGCTGCCTGGATATATATACTGATGGTTCCAAAACCATCTCTTTTGGGAAGCAAAAAAGGTCAACAGAAAGGTGGTATTTTAGCAAAACAAAGTTAGACTCAACCCACAGCTACAAATACCTGGGCATCCATCTGGATAGAAGAGGCTCATTTATCAAGCACAAAGAAGCCTTAAAAATGAAAGCTCTGTCGCTAGAAGTGGTTGCTGCAAAGTTGGCAAAACAGCTACTAGGTCCCAGCTTAATACCTATGCTGAAAGTAATGAAAACCAAAGTAATCAACTCCCTGACCTATGGCCACGAAATCACCAAAGGTGCAACCAGTACTCTATTAAACAAGTTAATAACAAAAATCTTCAAGAGAGCATTTGGGTTGCCAAAATCTGCCTCACCAGCTCAAGTGAGACTTGAATTGGGTCTCCAAGACCAGCATGGAGTGGAGGCAGGTGCATTCATCAAACTGTGCCATAGCCTGCGCCAGGCCGAGGTGGGTTCTTTGAAGGCCCGACTCTGGCAGGAAATACAGCATAAACAGACCAGCTACAAGCATCGGCAACTCCTGGACCACAGCCTACATCTATTAGGTGCAAAAGATCTCTGGGACATAAATCCATCTGTCCCGGTGCTAAAGTCTGCTATCAAAAAATCTGTTAGATTGTGGTCCTTCCACTCTGACAGGGCGATCCTTTCAAAGAGGAGACATGCCTGGGCTGTAATCGCCAATCTTAAAGTGGGTGTTCCACCGCTCTACTTGTCAAGCACATACGCACTTTATTGGAAACGCAAGTTTTTAGCCCTGAGGATGGGAGAATGGCCCTTTTTGAAGAACCTCCCGGAATGGCGGCGGCCAAGTAGTTGCACGAAATGCAGATTGTGCGGCTACCATTCAGAGTCAATTGAACATATCGTCTGTGCATGTCCTGCACTGCTCACAGTCAGACGGTCACTGTTGCGAGGCCAATTTATCCAGTTGGAAGTTCGATCTTGCCGCCAGGCAATAATGGCCGCTCTTGACCCTGACAACGTCAAGCTAAACATTGGGCTTTCAAAATTTGTCCACAAAGCGATAAAATCCCTCGAAGCCACTCTCCAACCCAAAGTTTCCTCATTATAGCAGATGGTGGTGTTAACAGACACAATATCAGAACCAGTCTACAAATAATTCAGATTTAAGTACTGTACCGGAACACTACTAGAACTCATTGGTCCTCTGAATCTTAAGTTATTTTAAATTAACTGTTTTAAACTAATTTTATCGGATTCACTTTTACTAATTTTCTTGTCATGTTGTAATTGTAAATGGTTTTTTTAACCAATCAATAAAGAATGTATTACTTACTGATGGTTCCTCTTTCATTACGTTTGGGGCCCCTAACACATTTTCTTCCACCTTATTACTGCCGTCCCCCACCTGGCTTCCATATATTGGTCTAACCAGAGCTGGCATTAAACCTCTAATTTGGGTCAGCTCACCCAAAATTGCTTTAGACTGGTCCCCCTGGATTTTTAAAACATCGTTATTTACTATGAAAACCTCTAGCAAGCCTTGCAGGGTTTTTTGGAGGATCCACATAACCTCAAGCATAGAGGTACTCGAGGCTCCTGTAACCTCAAGCCCATGCAGTGGTGATTGCAAATGTTCATTTCCTAGATGTTCATTTCCTAGATCAAAGGAGCAGTTCACATCTACATTCACGTCCACATTTTCCTTAGGTTGCTTCATAGTTCCATTTTGAACATTTGAGCTTAGACCATTACTGTGTATGGATACGTCATCTCCTTCGTCCTCTAAATCCCCTTCAAGTGACTGCTGGAATAATCTAGGTGAAGAAGACAAACGTGGGTTCAGCAGTACTCCTGATAAATTAAGGGTGGACTGATTCAGGTAGGTTAAGACATCTTCTCTCCTGGACTCAGAGTTTATGTCTATATCTATGACAGCATTTGGCTCCTTACTGGTTACATCCTTCCCCTTAAAGTGTTTTTCCAGAAAGACTTTAATTGGGTTTGATACTGACGAGTCATTGCTTGTTCCTTTTAGCTTCACAGATGTAGGTGTTAGTGACAAGGATTGGGTATCTCTTAAGGCTTGTTTCTTTTTTCTTGTTGGCTCACTCAGCACTGCATCCGGAATACCTGTCTCATTATCATCCCCGGACTCCGAGGAGTTCTTCTCTGTCTTTTTCCCCGTTTTAAAATTTTTACGGCCTCTTGTTTTAGCCGGTGCCATTTTTATTAACTTCTATATTCCTTCTCCGGGCTCGGATTAGCACTGATAAGGCCTGGAATGATGGTATTTTCCCCCACTCCCGCTGTTATGGGGGAGAGCAACTCCTTCTCACCAGGCTTAGCTTTTTGTATTGGGGGACCAAACTTACGATTTTTCCGTATTTAAATTACGAGTAGATCTTGGATAGACTACACCCCACTTACCTCTGTTCCTCGGTCTGCCGTCACACACACTCAAAACCACATGTCAAGGTCCAATGTTCCACAAAACCTTACTGTGTAGTCCAATCAGCGCCTCGGTACACAGATTTGCCAGGGCCCTCCTTCTGCCGGGCTACTGAATTAATAATCGTATTTGAATTCTTTATTTATTTTTAGTCTCCCTTTGAATCTGTATTTGAGTCCCAGCTTAATACTGCTACTCTGGAACTATTGTTTCAAATAAACAGTCTGGCCCTACCCGGTGGCATACCTGGGCCTTCTGCTTTGTGCCACCCTGAGGCAGCTGATGGAGGAGGGGGTTTGGGGGGGGGCTGGTGAACAAATCCTGTGCTTGCCACCCCGCACAGCTAAGAGCGGGGGTAGGGGAGGCTGTTGCCCCCAAAATTCTGGCCACGCCATGCCACTGCCCCCCCCCCCCCACACCTTCTCCAGATAGGGTAACACCCTAATTGCATATCAGTTACAGATTTTATTTCAGAGTTAGCATAACCACTACTCACACTACAGTTTAGCACTAGAGAAATTTGATGCTGTTCTGACTAGTCTTGTGGGACACTCTTGGCAGTCGTGGTGACTCTTTACAAGATGGAACAGAAAGGGAGCTTAGCATTCCTGGGAACTGTTTTACAGTGTTCTTCCAAGCTAAAAATGGAAGCCCATGTCATGGTAGATGAGACTCTAGCGTTCCACCATGCTGTATACCATGTCATCATGCTAAACAGTAGTAAAGATCCTTGTACCCCGTCCTGCGATCATGAGAGGTGTATAAAAATATGATAGATTGGCTGTTCATTGCATCGCAATGCATTTGTACCATTTTTCATGACTTTAACTGACAATTAATATTTTTGTCCATATTTAGGTAGAAGCCCAGCAGACAATGCATCTTTCAGGTCGCAATGATGTATTGAGTACATGTTGAAAGCTTACCTAGGAATGCATGCCACCCATTACTTAACATTGGCCTTGTTTTTTGTAACTCACAATAGCATGCGTTCTATGTGTTGTTTTGTTTTGTTTTATTCCCCAATCCATCCAGCATGCCTTTGTCCCTCCCGTGGGGCATAGCCTGTTTACCACCTCTCTGAAAAGCTCCTTTTATTCTTTCATGACTGATCACTTTCAGAGAACCTGTTCTTTTTCAGAAGGCACTCCATGAGATTGCATGTATTTTCAGGTGTCTCCCTTGTATGCTAGATCAGGAAGCAGTAAACGTGCTGTATTTCTTTGTAAAGGTTCCTTGCCTACTATATTTTATGTGACTGATTCTACTTATTCCAGGCACCACGAGTTAATCAAGTTCACATGCCTGTGTGGAACAATATTCTTTCTCCAAGCTTTGTTCAGTGCTCTTTTCCAATAGCATAACTTAAATAGTCCTCTTCCTCAAGTCCATACTCATGCCATAGGCGCTGGAACCAGGTAGGTGGCAAGTTAAATGAGCAATATAGAAGACTCAAAATGTTGTTTTTTATCTTACCACATGTCATGCTCTGTCTTCTGGCAAATTTATGTTATTCTTTTTTTGTCAAAATCTGTTTTTGAGTGTTATTTCACAGATTACAAACAATGCGTAAAAAAAATAACAAGAACCATAGTGTGTTAAGGCTTTCTCTACAGCATGGGTACTCAAAAACTTTCTCTCAGGGGCCAAATATACAGTGTGGTTTGTGTCCGAGGGCCGCACCAGTGGGGGCGGGGTCAGTGGGGAAGGGGGCGGGGCTAGAGCAACAAAAAAAACTGTGACCATGAGGTTGATCACAGGTCCCTGCAGCGGACGCCTTCGTCCACTGAGCCACCAGACCTGGCATACACAAATCTCTCTCTTTCTCTCTCTCTCTCTCTCCCTCCCTCTCTCTCTCCCTGTCTCCCTCTGTCTCACTCACTCTGACTGTCTCACTCACTCTGACTGTCTCACTCACTCTGACTGTCTCACTCACTCTGACTGTCTCACTCCCACCCTCTGCCTCTCTTCCACCCTCTGCCTCTCTTCCACCCTCTGCCTCTCTCCCACCCTCTGCCTCTCTCCCACCCTCTGCCTCTCTCCCACCCTCTGCCTGCCTCTCCCCTTCTCTGCTGCCTGCCTCTCCCCTTCTCTGCCTGCCTCTCTCCCTTTCTCTGTCTGCCTCTCTCCCTTTCTCTGTCTGCCTCTCTCCTTTCTCTGTCTGCCTCTCTCCTTTCTCTGTCTGCCTCTCTCCCTTTCTCTGCCTCTCTCCCTTTCTCTGTCTGCCTCTCTCCCTTTCTCTGCCTCTCTCCCTTTCTCTGTCTGCCGCTCTCCCTTTCTCTGCCTGCCTCTCTCCCTTTCTCTGCCTGCCTCTCTCCTTTCTGTCTGCCTCTCTCCTTTCTCTGTCTGCCTCTCCCTTTCTCTGTCTGCCTCTCCCTTTGTCTGTCTGCCTCTCCCACCCTCTGCCTCTATCCCACCCTCTGCCTTTATCCCACCCTCTGCCTCTATCCCACCCTCTGCCTCTATCCCACCCTCTGCCTCTCTCCCTTTCTCTGCCTCTCCTCTTCTCTGCCTGCCTCTCCCCTTCTCTGACTGCCTCTCCCCTTCTCTGCCTGCCTCTCTCCTTTCTCTTCCTGCCTCTCTCCCTTTCTCTGCCTGCCTCTCTCCCCTTTCTCTGCCTGCCTCTCTCCCTTTCTCTGCCTGCCTCTCTCCCTTTCTCTGCCTCCCTCTCTCCCTTTCTCTGCCTGCCTCTCCCCTTCTCTGCCTGCCTCTCCCCTTTCTCTGCCTGCCTCTCCCCTTTCTCTGCCTGCCTCTCTCCTTTCTCTGTCTGCGTCTCTCCCTTTCTCTGTCTGCGTCTCTCCCTTTATCTGCCTGCCTCTCTCCCTTTCTCTGCCTGCCTCTCTCCTTTCTCTGTCTGCCTCTCCCTTTCTCTGTCTGCCTCTCTCCCTTTCTCTGCCTCTCTCCCTTTCTCTGTCTGCCTCTCTCCCTTTCTCTGCCTCTCTCCCTTTCTCTGTCTGCCTCTCTCCCTTTCTCTGCCTCTCTCCCTTTCTCTGTCTGCCGCTCTCCTTTCTCTGTCTGCCTCTCTCCCTTTCTCTGCCTCTCTCCTTTCTCTGTCTGCCTCTCCCTTTCTCTGTCTGCCTCTCCCTTTCTCTGTCTGCCTCTCTCCTTTCTCTGCCTGCCTCTCTCCTTTCTCTGTCTGCCTCTCTCCTTTCTCTGTCTGCCTCTCTCCCTTTCTCTGCCTCTCTCCTTTCTCTGTCTGCCTCTCCCTTTCTCTGTCTGCCTCTCTCCTTTCTCTGTCTGCCTCTCCCTTTCTCTGTCTGCCTCTCCCTTTCTCTGCCTGCCTCTCTCCTTTCTCTGTCTGCCTCTCTCCTTTCTCTGTCTGCCTCTCTCCCTTTCTCTGCCTCTCTCCTTTCTCTGTCTGCCTCTCCCTTTCTCTGTCTGCCTCTCCCTTTCTCTGTCTGCCTCTCTCCTTTCTCTGCCTGCCTCTCTCCTTTCTCTGTCTGCGTCTCTCCCTTTCTCTGTCTGCCTCTCTCCTTTCTCTGTCTGCCTCTCTCCTTTCTCTGTCTGCCTCTCTCCCTTTCTCTGCCTCTCTCCTTTCTCTGCCTGCCTCTCCCCTTCTCTGCCTGCCTCTCCCCTTTCTCTGCCTGCCTCTCCCCTTTCTCTGCCTGCCTCTCTCCTTTCTCTGTCTGCGTCTCTCCCTTTCTCTGTCTGCGTCTCTCCCTTTATCTGCCTGCCTCTCTCCCTTTCTCTGCCTGCCTCTCTCCTTTCTCTGTCTGCCTCTCCCTTTCTCTGTCTGCCTCTCTCCCTTTCTCTGCCTCTCTCCCTTTCTCTGTCTGCCTCTCTCCCTTTCTCTGCCTCTCTCCCTTTCTCTGTCTGCCGCTCTCCTTTCTCTGTCTGCCTCTCTCCCTTTCTCTGCCTCTCTCCTTTCTCCTTTCTCTGTCTGCCTCTCCCTTTCTCTGTCTGCCTCTCCCTTTCTCTGTCTGCCTCTCTCCTTTCTCTGCCTGCCTCTCTCCTTTCTCTGTCTGCCTCTCTCCTTTCTCTGTCTGCCTCTCTCCCTTTCTCTGCCTCTCTCCTTTCTCTGTCTGCCTCTCCCTTTCTCTGTCTGCCTCTCCCTTTCTCTGTCTGCCTCTCTCCTTTCTCTGTCTGCCTCTCTCCTTTCTCTGCCTGCCTCTCTCCCTTTCTCTGCCTCCCTCTCTCCCTTTCTCTGTCTGCCTCTCTCCTTTCTCTGCCTACCTCTCTCCCACCCTCTGCCTCTCTCCTTTCTCTGTCTGCCTCTCCCTCCCTCTGTCTCCCTCCCTCTGGGACACGCCGCCTCAAAACGCCTTCCCTGTCGTCCTCCGGTGCTCTATGGTTGTGATGTCACTGAGCACCAGGCGGGGGTTGCGTGGCTCTGGGTCTCAGTTGAATGGGCTTGTGTCCACTGCGAATATATGAATTATGACTGTGTCTTGTAGGTGCTGATTGACCTGGGTTCATAGACACTGGTCATTTCAGTGGAAAAAGTTTACGGCTTTAAGGGAGCAGGGGGTCTGCATGGATCTGCATTGTACAGCCCCCAGACTTCTCGGGGCGATCTTCTCCCAAAGGACCCCTCCTACCAGCCGCCCTGGCCGAGGCAGCTTCCGGGACACTCACTGCCGCACTTGAGCAATTAACAGGTCTTTAAAAGACCATTAGCATGTTAATGGGGCTTTGTTGGCATTTCATCTCTTTGTAGGCCCCTGCAGCTCGACTCAATCACTGGAATCGCCCTGGCCCCGCAGCAGAGTCTCTCAGAGTCTCAGAGTTGCGCTGCTGAAACACTCTGTGTTTGCAGACACTCTAAACATTTTTTCCCAAAACACGGGTACAATGTCAGCAAGGTCCGCGGGCCGCAAAGGAAGGCTTGCCGGGCCGCCACTGGCCCGCGGGCCGTACTATGAGTACCCGTGCTCTACAGGCTCACGTCCCAGTCCTTAGATGGCTGGAATATAGACTCAGTTTCACATTACATTATGAACGGCTCCTGCAAGTCGACTCGGAGAGGAGAATTTTGCCCTATTTCGTTGAATAACATTATCCGTTATGTAATACAAGCGCTAATCCCCTTTATAGACTTCTGGAATAGTTGAACGCTGTCATTGGTAGAACGACTAAGGCCAAAGTGGGTAAATAAGGGTGCACGAGAACGTAAACAGAAAAGCGAAAAAGAAAAATAAACTATAAAGAACCGTCAACAACTGTACCCAGGGAGGCTCATGAACGAATGTACTGCTGTGGGGGGGATGCCGGGTTTGAGCAGGAACCCTCTGCAGTCCGCACGGGGGGAACCACAATCAAGGTAACATTCCCGTGGTCCCAACCTCGAGCGGAAGGGGGTCTTGGCTAAATCAGGAAGAGATGTAAAGCTCTTAATCTCGGGCTGCAAGCAAACAGGGGAAGTCCCTCAGAGAGGTAACCGACTAGGGGGCTCCAAATGTAGTCCAAGCCCTTGCGGGAATCTTCAGCTATGTCTGACAGGCGTTCCAGCGCCAGCGCACGCCACAAACGGACATGCCATTGGGTGAGTGAAGGAGCCTCAGGCTTCTTCCAGGCTGCAGCCAAAGCTATCTATGCTGCTTCCAAGCATAACCACATGATGGATCTATCCCCTTTGGTCTGGTACTTCAGCAGTGGGTCGCGGATACCCAGCAGGATGTGTTCCATAGAATCACCTATCGGGTACCCCAGGATGAGCTTGATTTTGGATAGAATCTCTTTCCAAAAGGTCTGTAGGGCCGGGCAATCCCACCATATATGCTTGAAGCCCCCAGGAGGCCACACCCTCGCCAACACCGGTCAGAAGTGTCGGGGAAGATTGAATGCAGCTTTTGTGGGTGGAGATACCAATCGTATAATGTTTTATAGTGGGCTTCTCTCAAATACATGGAGCGATTACACTTCGCTATATCTTTATACAGGGCGTCCCATTGTTTCTCTGAGGGTGGTGACTGTAGCATGCCCCCCCAAAATGTTCTGTGTCGCTGCATGCGGTGCAGAGCCAGAGTGAGCAGAAGTGTAAAAAAAAAAGATACACCATCTCCCCGTGGTGCCAGACCGAACACATTTTTCCACTGGGAGTAGTTCCCTCTTGGCTGCTTGGCGGAGTAGTGGTTGTTGGACCCAGTGCACCAATTGCGTGTAGTGGTAGAGTTCAGTTTGTGGGAGTTGGACGGGGAGACATGTAATCTGCGAAGGGGCGTATTTTATCTCCATGAAAGAGATCTGAGATCATGATGCAGCCGCCCTCTCTCCAAAGATCAAAGGGCCCTTCTTGAAAAGCCAGAGGAAAGACCGCGCTAAAATGGATGGGTGTGTAAGGAGACTGGAACGTGGTCAGTGGCAGAGTCATGGTCACCATATCCCATAGCTGGAGGGTTGTGGGGGTAGCAATACTCAGGTAAGCGTTGGCGTACCGGTCTGATTTTTGTCTCCAGGGTAAGTCCCATTTGGGTCTACCCTTCACCTGTCTATCTATATGAAGCCACAATTTTTCCGATTCTCTAAGTGACCATTCACTCAGGACCCATAGTTGCAGCCCTGTAGTATATTAAAAAATCCGGAAGGGAGAGGCCCATCTTAGCGCGTGGCCTCATCAATAGGTGATATGAGAGCCATGCTCGCTGTCCCTGCCAGATGAACTTAATAAGCATGGTTTTTACTTTGTTAAAGAGACCCTTGTCAGGTGGGATAGGAAGCCCCTGAAAGAGGTAGAGAAGGTGAGGTAATATGTTTATTTTGGTCGTGTTAATCCTACCAATCCAGGAGATTTAGCCTGCACTCCATTTTTTTAAAGCAGCGGCGAGATGTCTGAGAAGGGGTGGGTAGTTGGCCCTATATAAATCGCTTAGTTTGAAGGTAATTTGTACCCCTAAGTATGTGATGGCTTTACGGGCCCACTTGAACGGAGACATTCCTTCTATAAATCTCTGGGTCTCATGAGGCAGAGTAAGGTTTAGTATGAAAGATTTTGAAGGATTGACCTTGAAGCCTGACACAATTTCGAATTGCTCTAGTTCCTGACTGATTTCAGAAATGGAGGTAGCTGGATTGGTAAGCGGAAGAAGGACATTGTCCGCAAACAGGGCTATTTTGTGATCATCAGTCCCAAATCTGATCCCGCTGATCCTCTGGTTTGCACACACCCACACCCTCGCCGCGAAGGGTTCGATGCTGAGGGCGAAGAGCATCGGGGATAGAGGGCATCCCTGTCTAGTCCAACTGGCCAAGTTAAAAAAGTCAGAGTCCGATCCATTGCTTGTTAGCCCTGGTCCCCAAACCTAAGAAGAAGAATCTATCTTATAAGATGCTGCAGCTGCTTTTGGTGCTGGCTAGACGGCGAGTGGCTATCACCTGGATGGGACAAAGGGCGCCTGAAATGACGTTATGGCTTCGGGATGTGGGGGAATGGACACTGGCTGAAGAAACACACATGCAACATACACGTAGAGATGAGCGGCTACAGGAGGACTTGCTTGCATGGTGTATGATGTGTGCTGTGGGGTCGTCTGACAATGACTCCGATACTACTAGTGCTGCATTGTTCTCGTCCGAGGAATCGGGACCTGAGGAAGGGGTGGCGGGTGTTGGGGAGGTAGAATAGGGGTTGGGGAAATATCCTGACTACTGCGCACATGTTCCTATTGTCAGTTTCTATACTTGCACTGTATCCCGTGGATCTAATTCTTGCGTCTCCTGTACTATCTGCAACTGTTGAAGCTGTGCTGGGGGTGTGAACTGCGAACACCTGTATTTATGTACACTGATGCCAATTTTGGGGGGGGACTGTATTGTTTATTCTGCTGAAAAAATAAAGTTTATAAAAAAAAAAAAAGTCAGAGGCCACCCCATTCACCCTCGAACTAGGGGCACTAAAATGTGCTTGTACCATCCCATGAAGGCCTCACAGACTCGAAGCGACGCAGAGAAAGCCTCAGGTTAGCCTAGTCAACCCGGTCAAAGGCCATTTCTTTTGGGCCTTATCTATAAGGTGAAATATCCTTCGGAGGTTGTCATGGGTCTGGCGCCCTTTGATAAACCCAATTGATCGAGATGTATGAGGTCAGGGAGGATTTTCTCGAGTCTAGTGGCCAGTACTTTGGAGTAGAGTTTTGCCTCTAGATTGAGGAGGGCAATGGGTCTGTAGGACGAGCATTTTTGTCGGTCTTTGTCCGTTTTCAGGATGATTGAGATTAGGCCTCCCCATGTTTGGTGACACTGCTTGGTGAGTCGCAATAGCGTTAAATAACACGGTGAGTTGGGGGGTCAGTTCGGCTGAGAAAGTATGGTAACATTGCGCCGTGAACCCATCGGGCCTGGTGCTTTATGTCTTTTTAGGGAGTCGGTGGGCGCTTGCACTTCCTCTGTAGAGATCGCACCACCCAAGCTATTGTTGGCTAAGGCTGGGACCTGGGGGAGATCTAGGGTGTTTAAGTAGTGTGATTGATCAGTCTCCCTGAGTGGATATGCCTGGTATAGTGTGCGGTAAAAATCATGGAATGCCCGTGCTTTCCCCTCTTTGCTAGTGTGTATTGTCCCATTCTTGTCGATAATTTGTTTCACAAAGGCTTTCTCCTGTTTAACCCACTGTTGTTTTGCTAGTAGGGAGCCTACCTTGTCCTTCCCCTCATACCCTGGGCCTGAAGTCTCAGGATCGTCTTCTCTGCCCCATTGGTATAGATAGCGTTGAGTTTCCCTCTAAGAGCCGTGACCTTTCTGAGTGAAGGGGCCAAGGGTGCGTCCTTGTGTGTTCTTTCCGCCTCGAGTAGTTCCTGTTTCAATTCTAGCCTCTCCTTCGTCTGGAGTCTTCTGAGGGAGATGGCTAGGAAATGCAGTGCCCCCTTCTGTGTGCCTTAAACGCATCCCAGTTATTTGTTGGGGATGTGTCCGCTGGATCGTTTAGTAGGAAAAAGTCCTTAATTGCTTTGCTGAGGTCATCCCTGTGCAGTCTATCCCTACATAGCACCTCCGGAAAGTACCATCTGGACAATTTGGATCTTGGGGCCGGCCAATTCAGAATGCAAGTCAGAGGAGCGTGGTTAGAGATAGCCAAAGGGAGGAGATGGGAGGCTCTGGCCGCATGCAAAAGCGACTGGCTGAGAAAAATGTGGTCAATTCTCAAGTATGATCTGTAGGCATGAGAGAAGAAAGAAAAGTCCCTTGTGATAGGGTTGAGGGACCTCCAGATGTCAACTAGGCCCAGTTGTTGTACGGACTGTTTCAGTGTTTTATTGAACACCCCTCCCCCGACTCTTTGTGAATGTGTTGTGTCTGCATGCGGGTCCCAGATGAGGTTAAAATCTCCCATGATAATCATGTCCTCAGACGCAAATCCCGTTAGGGATTCCAAAAAGGAAGAGATGAAGTCTGGCTGTCCCGCATTAGGAGCATATACTGAGGCTATTGTGCAGGACCTGACCATTAGCAGCCCCTTTACCATAATAAATCTACCCTCCCTATCGCTCTGCGTAGCCTTGTGAATGAAATGGGAGGAGGAGGGAAACAAGAGGGCGACGCCATTTTGCTTTTTGGGACTAACGGCCTGGAATATCAGGGGGAAATGTCTATGTTTTAGCCTGTACTCCTCTCCCTTTTTGAGATGGGATTCCTGAACCGCCACCACCTGCGGACCTTGAACCCCCAAGAATTTCCAGAAGCGCTGCCTTTTGTTAGGGGAGTTAAGGCCCCTAATATTACAGGAGAAAAGTTTAATCCCCATCCCTTTCTTCGCACCTAAACATGAAGTAGTTGGACCTCCCTTCTTCACCCCTCCCCACTCCCCACTCCCCCCCCCATTACCTTTAAGCTGCAATCCCTGGGTAGAACATGGATAAACACAGAAAGAACAATCAAAAACAAGTATTGTCCGAAGTTATGCATAGTCCCTAAGGACTGTATCTTGAGTCGATTTCTGGGGAAGGACCATTCCAGCACCCACAGCCCCGCAAGAGTTCCAAATGAGACAGTATCTCTGGTGGGCTCTCAATTTAGAGCAAGTCAGTTGGGCCTCTCCTGGATGAGCATACATCTTGGTAAGCACTCCCCTATAGGCACATAAGTTCACTAAGTGTGGGGCCATCCCCCCTGTCTGCAGTGGACCCCATCCCAAGGGCCGTCAGGTGCATCTGGATTGGATCACAGGTGAATATATAGTGTTCAGGATGGAGCAGCCCGTCATGATCGTCAGGTGAATGAGAGTAGTGTTTAAAATTCTGTTCACAGAGTTTTCTTGTTAGATCCAGTGGGCTTCTCAGGCTCCAGGGGCTCCTAGGCCCAAGCGCTGTCCACCGTTGGCTTCTTATCGTGTGGGGTCTTTTTGCAGCGATGCTCGTCCCAGCCCCAGTAAGGCTGCTGCTCCTTCAACCTCAGAGAAGTGGTGTTGTTTGTTATTTAGCGAGAAGGCGAGTCCGAATGGGTATGTCCCTCTATATTTGAATTGTCACTCTCGCAGCGTGGCTGTGATCAGGTGAAACTGTTGGCGCCTCATCAGCTTGGCCTGGGCGACATCTTGAAAGAGCGCACAGGACGCCCCCTGATAGTCTACCTTGTCGCTTTCTCAAGCTTTATGGAGTACCATTTCTTTGATTTTGAAGGTGACAAATTTAGCCAAGATGTCTCTTGAGCGTTTATTCTTTCCCTGCTGAGCCCACCCTGTGCACATGCTCCAGATGGATTGCCTGGAATCCCTCGCCAACA
This sequence comes from Lissotriton helveticus, assembly GCF_964261635.1. NCBI lineage: Eukaryota > Metazoa > Chordata > Amphibia > Caudata > Salamandridae > Lissotriton > Lissotriton helveticus. Next base: position 1,615,417,605 of record NC_136057.1, read on the forward strand.
TTGCTGGTGAATAGACCCACCATGTACTTCTCCAGATCCGCTCCTTCACGTCCCTCCTCCAAGCTGCGTACCCTTATATTCTCCTGTCATGAACGTTTTTCCAGATATTTGCATTTAAGAAGCGCGGAGTTCAACTCTGCTGCAAGGGCCTCTGATCCTTCTTCAAGCTGTTGGAGGTGATCTTCTTGGTCTTGGTCCTGGCATTTCGCCTCTTGGCTAAAGGTGCGAGTTCCAACGGAGTCCACATCAGCCCACAGCTCACCAAGTTTAGCTCCCATCTCAAATTTGAAGGCGTTGAAGGAGGCGCTTATGTCTATTTTGATGTCGTCCCGTCATTCTCTTTTAAAGTCCCAAAGTATTGTCAGGAGATCTTCCCAAGTGAGCGCCATCCCTCCTGTCTCCTGACTGCGCTCTGGCTCCTCACTGTCCCCTGTGTTGGAGGGTCCAATGTAACTGGAGACTTTATTGAGCTGCACTTTTTGGGAAGCATATGGTCAGCTCCAAGCCCCACACTTCTCCCTTTCGGACATGTGTCTCCCACTTTGGAGAAGATGGGCCATATTGTTGTGTAAATAGCTGTGGAGGCCCCAGTGCTCAGGCTCCCCCCTTTCCTCTGAGTGAGCCCACTGACTGTCCAGGACACTTCGGGAGCGGGTTGCCCAGTTAGAAGTGGAGCACCAAGGCAAACAGTTCTCTCATTGCATGCTGGGATCTAGGACCATAGGCGCCATCTGTAGGTCAGGCAGATCCCCCTGGGGACTCCAATGCCTCCAGTAGATCCTGATCCAACAATGTCCCTCCAAATAGTCAATATCCCAATTGCGCCTACTGGATAGGTAAATCCTCTGTGTTGCTGTGCTAGGGTGCTATCGCATTGCCGGGGGGGAGGTTGCTCTCACCAAGGCTCAATGTGGTTAAAGATGCTCACAGGCTCACCCCCTCATAGGTCGCCATCACTGGGGCGCGGTTTCTCGCTCCAACATCATCCTCTGGCATCCGGTGTGCTCAGCTCCTCTGGGGGGCACCCTTGCCACCGGGCCCGCCCCAGCAAACTACCGGCCTCCGAGTCACCAGGGGAGCTGTCACCACAATCTCGCCCCTGCCAGCCCTCAGGTAGAAGATTGGTCTTGGGAGTGGAGCGGAGTTAGCTGTAGCGGTGCTCGGCCGCCATGTTGGCTAGGCAGCCATGCTCCTGGTCCGTTCTTTCCTTGCTGCTCCGAGCTCTCCCCCACTCACATCAGTGACTCAGGGTGGTCCCTATGTGTTGGGCTCCCAGTACCTTGGTGCTCCTGGCATTGGAGCGAGTTGGACGCTGGAAAAAGCATTCAAGCAGGACTCTGGTGTGGGAGCCGAGCACGATCACGTCCTCGCGCCCATGATGTTTGGCCACGCCCCCCCTGTTACTCTTTTTAAAGGGAGCTTGGTATATACTTTTCTTTCTCTATCTGCAAAGTAAGAGAATATGTGTGATAATCTTACTAGGTACTAAGAGTGAGAAAGGAAAGTCAGTAGGATGTCGCTGTTTTCTAGCAGACAACAAATTTGAATGCCTGTAAATGAACTGTACAAATATTTCAAAATGCATCAGAAGTTAGGAAAGTGCAAATAAAGCAGTTTTTTGTAACTCTGAAATGCCGTGGAAACAAAGATTATTATACGCTTAAAGAAAATCAGAACACTTGAGGATGCCAATTTCCACACATTATCGTTTGTGGACTGTATACTTTTCATTGTAAAAATGTAAGTCTGTAGAAATGTAGTGGTCATTTCAATGGAGCATGTGTTGTTCAAAAATGACTATGCTGTCTCTAAATGGCAGTATGCTCCCACACCATGCTTTAGTAATATATTTGGGAAAGTGTTCTATCAAAATGTACCATCGGCCATCCTCACCACTTTCCTGCTGTTGGTACACTTCTTATCAACTATCCTGTATCTACCCAGGTCTTGCATACTGTACTGTAAATAGCATTTGCTAAAATATCTGGCTCCAACTTCTCAGATTTTATTTTTAGTATTGAGTGTTAACACAAATCCTGAAAAAGAATCTGTATCCCAAAACATTCTAACAAACTTTTGTAGGATTCATCAACAACAGTGCAGGGCCACAGTCTAAGGACTTTTCACAAGAATCTAACTTAGAAATGCAATCAGAAGCAATAAAAGAAGTGCATGCATGGATATTCCAAATGACAAATAGAAGAACTACTCAAAATGCTATTTTTACCCGCAACACTTATAGTGCAAGTCTCAACAAAGAAGTTTTTTTAGGGCACTTGGTACCTTCACTGAGCTGCAGTAAATCGCCTTTGATGAGCACATAGCACTTTGTCCTCTGGAGAGCCCACGAACTGGATGTTTAACTGATCCTGCATCCGTGACCAGCACGTTGCACTTTATTTGTCAGAAGAGCCTGGGTACTGTGTGTTTTAAACGCCCCTGCCCCCGCAACGAGGACTGCATCTACCATAGCTTGTTGCGGCAGGAGCCGCACGTGTCATAGAACTCGCGCCAGGGGGCGCATAAAATGAGCCTAACCCATCGCTGCGCGGGCGCACCGAGCGAAGCCCAGGCCAAGGGCGGGCCCGCCTATGCCCGTCAGAGCCCAAAGGAGGCCGGGCTGGGCTATACTATTGATATTGCTGTATCAGCACATTATAGCAACCTGTAATGACTTGTTTGATTTGTTTGATTGATGGACCTGGTCAAATGAAGGTATAGTGTTTGATTCATAACGTACCAACAAGCCCCTCCTTGGTTGGTCCTCCAGAGACCTCTAATACTCAACCTAATGAAGAACAGGTGACTGACCTAACCCGCGAGACTACTACTCCATCTAAACATGCGAATAGTCCACGGAAGATCATACCAAACACTAGGGGGCAGAAATTAAAAGTGTCTTAAAGTAACATTGCTGAGCCGCCCTCAAAGAAAAGAAAGGGACGGGACTTTTAAAAAAAATAAGCCTCACCTAGGGAGACTAGACGTAAATCTAATCTAAATGAAAGTGATACTAGAAAGGGGTTGAATAAAACTTCTCTAGCCAGTGATAGTGTAGCTGGAAACCCCTCCTGGTTACACGAGGCCGAGTTCTGGGACAGACTGGGGACAAAGGTCTCTAGCTTACTGGACCCATTATTACAGAAGATGACTTTAATTAAGCATAGACTCACTAAGCTAGAGCAGCTTATTAATATCACCCCTATTCAATACCCAGTCGCAACTCAAAACTGGTGGGGTGTAGGTAATGGGACTAGTGAATTAACAGGAAATGAACACTGCTCGAGCACCGCTGCAAATATAGCCATTGAACCTATTGGAGTTAGCCACCCAACTCAAGTGTGCCCATTTCCTTCTTTATGCTTGGTTGACGCTAACTTAACTTTGGAACCCTCCATGCCCATAACTCAAGTAAATGTTCCTTTAATTGCTAAAGGGTCCACCATGCCTAGGGCAGGGATAAGATCTGTACATACACAGCCAGGACAGACACCCAAATATGATTCTGCTTTAAAACCAGATTTGAACTTACATCTTCCCCCAGAAGCAACTCCCTATGTGATTATTTTGTCAAACGTCCTGATATTTCCTCCTGATGTACAGGAACATTGGTCCACTTTACGGAACTACCCCTCAACTTGGGCTGAGTCAACAATAGTGCCAATTTTTTAAAAGGGGAACCGCCAGGATCCCGGATGTTATAGGCCCATTTCACTATTGGATGCCATTACAAAGGTAGTGGGGCGGATAGTCTTAGAACATTTGCAAGTGTGGGCAGAGGACCACAAAGTCCTCTCTGACCTCCAATATGGCTTCCGTGAAGGGCTGGAGACTGTAGAGCAGAGTCTGAATTTGTTAATTCTGGTAGGAAAGTATACAAGTGCAAAAAAGGGGAGATTGTTTTTAGCCTTTGTGGACCTCACCGCAGCCTTCGATTCAGTAATACATGTGAAGCTGTGGGAGATACTCGAGGTAATGGGGGTGGACTGGCAAATCATCTACTTTCTTCAACATTTTTACAATGACGCACAGACACGAGTTAGATTCGGTCTGGTGGGTAATTGGACTGCCCCAATCTCCCAGAGGAAGGGGGTCAGGCAAGGTTGTATGCTGGCCCCCTTCCTTTTCAATCTGTACATTAACAGACTGGGAGATGCACTGCTTAAAGATAATAAAGATTTCCCCCAGATAGCTGTGCGCCCCATACCTGCCCTTCTTTATGCGGACAATGCCGTTTTAATGTCACGCACACAAGTAGGTCTGCAACGGGTCTTGGATAGTTTCTTTGGTTTTATGAGTAATCTTGGCTTGAGGGTAAATACATCCAAGACCTTTCTAATGCGGTGTGGTCGGGGCAGTCAGAGATGTAGGGACAGGTATGTAGATGGTCAGAAAATAGAGCCTATAAAGAGATTTTCTTACCTGGGAATCCTTTTCGATCAGGATGATTCTTGGACCAAGGCTAAATTAGCTAAAAAAATCGTTTTTTCGAGAACTACTACTGCGTTCGCTCATTTTAGTAGAAAGCTAGGCAAGAGGCCCCCAGCGGAGCTCCTGCAGATGCATAAAGCGAAAAGCGTTAACACAGTCTTGTATGGGGCAGGGCTCTGGGGTTTTACAGATACGCACTGCATACAAGTAGTGGAAAATGTGTTTCTGAAATGTTTATTGTCTGTTCCGAGTAGCTCTTTCACATACCCTTGTCACGCCGAGCTGGGTCTACCCTATATCTCTGAACTAATAAAATTGGAGCCCGTTCTATTATGGCACAAGATCTGGTTTAAAATGGAGCCCTTGTAAAATAGGGACATCCTAGCAGATTGCTTAACACTGGAAGGGGCTTCAAAAACCCATGGTTAAGGTATGTTCGAGATTTTATTGGTCATTTGGAATACTTTACCGAACCAAATAGCATGTTATCTGTAAATAGAAAGGACCTAAAAAAAGAGGGGCTGTTTTTGTTGGATTCCTTAGGATTGTCGGGCGGGATTGTCAAGCCCAGTGTACAGCAAAATCAAATGATCTTAACCTGTTTCACCATCCAACCATACTTAACTGTTGTACCTGGGCTTTATGACAGGTTTCTATTGACACGATTTAGGTTCGAAATATTCCACAGAATGGTATGCTTCTGAAGAATGTATGACTGGGACCGGGAATTGAAATTGTGCCCATGTGATAATGTTTCGGGTCAATCCACCATCTATGTACTTTTATTTTGTAAATTCTATAGCAATTTAAGAAAAAATTGGATTGTCCCAATTTTAAAAGCCCTGGGGATCAGACAGCGTCACCCGGCGTTTATTGCTTTACAATATCTAGATAACGTGCACTCGGTTTGGAGAATAACAATGTTTTTAAAAAAAGTTGTTAATCTAAGGAAAAGTCTCAGTACATGACTTCGGATGCTTCTTCCGTCTCCACATATGTATGTTCTCTTTCTAATAATTGTATAAATTAACAGCTGATTTATATTCTGATTAATATTGTGATTTTTTTTAATTAATATTTTTATTATGTAATATTTGTATGTTTTTATCTGCTTTTATGATTGTTTGAATTATCATTTGAATAAAGCTGTGATTGAATTGAGCATATTTATATGCCTTCTGAATGCTCACAGATAAGAGACTAAAGGAATAAGAAGATGTTGAGGCCTAAGATTCTATTTCAGTCCAGTTTAATAACCAAGCCAAGTTACTTCCTTTGCACATGTGACTTGCTAAAGGTAACAATAGCAAGCAGACAAGGCTTACCCCAGGGTGTGGTATAGGGACAGTGAAGTAGGTACAGCATAGCACAGTATCTGTGTCTCTTATAGAGACTGGGGTCATACTTTATAGGGCATTATGAAATAACACCCTCAAAATAACTCCTCATTTCACAGTCCTCCCTCCCCTTGCTGTCATCAATGCAGCCCTTGGATGCACCACAGACCATACTTTTTACCCCCTTGGGAAAATGTTCGTGAGTACTCATGGTGTAAAACAGCAACAAAAAGCGAGACCGATTGGCTTTGCCAAAACTTGATCCCCATGGAATTTTGTTGCAGTTTGTTCCCGCCTTCCTGTTGCTCCAGTCTTTAAAGGCCTTCTTCTCCCACATGGGACTGTTGTAAGGTACTACCTGCCTTCCTTTGGCATTTCTTGACTTTCCTATTGACTTTGTCCTCAATTTTTGCAATCTTGAGAGTTCTGTAAAGGATTGTCCATTACTCTGCTTTCTTGCAGTGGAAGACAAGAAGTGGCGTTTGTGTTACAGACATCCACTTTCCAGTCTCAATATCACACGAATAGAAGAGAATATTAAAAAAAGTGTAAGTAATTCATGCAACCTGATCATTTGACAAGAAAGGCAGGACTTCAGCATGACTGTCCAATGTCCATATGTTCATAAGCAACTAAAAAGGCAGGACTGGAGGCCTTCGAGAAAGAGCTATTCGTCAGGAACACAATTTTTTTTAACTCAGTGAAAATATGCTTGAATACATGCCTCCAAATGAGCATTTAGTAAATATATGCAGGCCAAAAATCAAATCTATAAAAAGATAATGGTCACTGTTTTGTAATTACATTTTCCCACTAACTTCTCTAGCAAAATGTTTCCTTTCGGTGGCAAGTTTGACACAATTGGTAAATTTGCGAGGTTCTGTAAGCAAAATAGATTAAAAAAACACATTATACCCCATTTGCTGAAAAATAAGTCAGTTTGCATATATTTTCTCAAGAAAAACTTATTTTGCTGACCTTTTCTCCACAGTAAAACCAGCTTCCTAAACTTCATGAAATGTACACAGTTCTCCATCCAATATCAGTTGTATGCAGATGAAAGTCACACAATTGACAGCGCCACTAAAAATGTCACTGCTTGTGGATCTTCTGGAGACCTACATTAAAAGACCTAATTTGGAACGCATAGTGTTTTGAAGATGGAAGAAAGCGGAAGAGGAAATGGGATGCTCTGTAGTATGATCTGTAAATAGGACTGAACACATTTCTCATATGCGCTTCATTTATTGACAAATTCTGAATCCATGCACTCTAATTCTGAGTTTCTATGATTGTTGGCTTGGCCACCTTGAGTTTACTAGTGTTTGTGGGTGCATGTATACGCCTTAATGGGCCTTGTGCCACAAGAAGATCTTTGGTCAACCCAGAGGTGGGAATTCCATTAGCCGTTTGAGAAGGGGCGCATCACAGAGTGCAAACTGTTCCTGTCTGATAAATTCTAATTACATGATCTGTTCCCTCCCAGCTGAGCAATTTTTATAGCCACGGTGCTTGTTTTACAGCCCTTAAATCCTGGATGAGAATTAGTTGTGTGACTGAGAGATGGCGCGCTCTACTGCCTGAAAGAGGAGGGGGTAGATATACTATGCCTTCTGGAAAGATTATGACAAAACTACGCATTGACCAAGGTGTAGGCTAACTCCCAGTCACAATGAAAAGCAACACACGATCTCTTGAAGCTGGGTCTTGTGTTTCAAGGCCAGTTGGGAGTAAAAAGCATTATTAAATGGTTAGAGTGCCATTTCATTCACTATTAGTAAATGGGAACGACGAGGTGAATTTTATTGAATTGGGAGACAGGAAGAGTGTGTCTGGCTTTGGAGCCGGGGCCATTTTAGACCGGGGTTTGATTCCCTGAAATGTCTGATCAAAGCTTCTCTTTATTGAATAACAAGCAGAGGTGAGTCCACCAATGACCACTCTGACTGAAAAGCACCATAAACCCTGAGAAGATCAACATTTCAAGAGCTACTTGCAGACATCTGGCTCAAAGAAAGTTTGGCATATGTATGCACTTTAGTCTCTTGAGGTGGCAGATTGCTGCACCCATACAAAATGAGATATGACAACTAGGCATTATGATCGTATAGTGCTATTGAGGAGTTCAAGTGCACTTTACATGTGTAGACTGTTGATATTGTGCAGATAGGAAAATTAGACTAAAATCTGTGAAAAGTGTACTAGAAATCTACATTATTCATGCCCTACCCCAATTATGTTGAATTGAAATAAATAAATATATATATATATATATGTATATATACACACATGCACATATATATATATATATATATATATGTATATATGTGTATATATACATATAAATGTTGCCCACTATCTGCTCCATAAAGTGCATCAAACAGACTCCAAAATAGATAGGAATCTAAATGCATAAAGTATGCTTATTGAAACATGACCACTCTGTAACACGTTTGGCCGTGTTACCGGCCTTTCTCACACCCAGGACGCCATCTTGTGAATAATACTTATACAATGACGTGCTTTCAAAAGTGACATAGCAAATGTACTCCAAGTGGTAATCTCATTGATGTATTTTATGAACTAGAAGTGGATGATGCCAATAAATTCAGAAAAACTTCCATACACAGGAGCCACAATATTTTACAGCAAATGAGTGGCGCGAGCTGAATGCACTTAAAGCAAATAATTCCATCACTACTGAGCCCATGACAGGGGCGGCAATATCATCGTCATGGATAGGAGCCAATACCTCAAAGAGGCAAACAAACAAATGAGGGTTTAAGATCATTATGAGGAGCTAAAAACTAACCCAACCAATGAATTTCAGACCCCATATCAATGCATGTTAAAAAGCTGGCTGGATCAGGGGCTTTTGTCACCCGAAGAATATACATATCTCACAGTAGATCACACTATTTATTTTATTTATTTTGAAAGTTTTATATAGCGCGAACAAGATCTTTGCAGATATCAGAGCGCTTTACAGAGCAGGGAACACCGAACAAAAGAAAGAATACGTGAGGGAGCATAATAGTACAGGTGAATAAATAATGCAAGTACATAGTCATAATAGTAGGTGGAAACAATAATAAAGGTAAAACACATATTCGTAGGGATCTAGCAGAATAATACAGGAAAAAACACAAAGTCATCGGGATCACTAGGAACCAGGTGATCTACTCGGTACTCTGGTGGGACCCCTATGATGAAACATGTCACCAACTAGGTTGGTGAGTGAGGGGTCTTTTTAAAAAAAGGAAGAGTTTTTCCTTTTTTCCACACAAAAATACATAAAGACCAACAGAATCCACCGGGAAGACCCAAAGTGAGTATGGTGGACTTGCTTCTTGAAACATATATCCAACAAAAAGAGAGAAAGGGTTACTCCTGTTCCCCATGAGAAAGACTGCATAAACAATAGAAGGAGTATTACCCCGATGAAATCACCCATGAAATCCGCAAGATACGACAAGAGTGGAAAAAAGGAAAAACTCTTCCTTTTTTGAAAAAGACCCTTCACTCACCAACCTGGTTGGTGACATGCTTCATCATTGTGGTCCCACCCGAATAACCGAATGTCACCCGGGTGTTCTTCTAAACCTGATTTAGAGTGGAGCTGGTTGTTAACAACAATGGTGCAAGTGAGTGAAAGAAGTGAATTAAAAATATCTTTATTGTACTCCCTAAAGTTTAATGCGGAGCAATAAGACAAGATTAAAACCAGTGCGTGATACCTAGGAGGCTTAAATGGCCTGTGGTATCTACATACAAAAGTGATTGTGGTGGCTTACATGTTTCAACCTGTAGGTGGTAATACTAGGTTTTCTTCAGGACCAAATAGCTGACCCGAGCGGTATGCACACACTTAGGTGCATCCCGACTCTGAGTCATATGTGAACCGATTAACCGCCTACATGGAAGCCCTGCACAGAATCCTGAGGACGCCAGGAAGTGAATTACACACCACAAAGACTTGGAACGTCAACAGTTATATGGCTGATGGCCAACTTGGATTTGAAATTTTACCAATAATGGTTGCAGTCTGCTGTACCACTTATATTTGGGAACACTATAATACACTGCAAGCCCACAAATGAGGAACCAATTTACCATTACTACCTGAGGGATACACAGGCACGTGTACTAGAGTAACATATAACAAGCACTAGGAATGTCAAGAAGGGTCCCTGCACCTTGGGCTGCCTTTTATTTTGAACCCATTTCGGGACGGAAATACAATCGAAACTAAGGATCTGCACCAAGAAAATGTTAGCACTGAAGAAATTGCAGCTCACAGCAGCAGAACGCAATGAAACACATGTTGGCTAAGGCTTTGTTTACATTTGACCACGAGAAGGATAAAAATTGTGTTACATGATCAAGCACCGAACCAAGATTGCTCTTACACCATTATTAACTTGTTGTGTATACTCCACAGCGTGTGCAAGGGATTGTTGTGTAGTTTTGTGGTTTGGTATGGAGCCCAAGTGGGCTATACCAGATTGCTCTAATGGCACTTTATGTCCTGGGAAGGTCATGTGTATCTCATCCCCAGCGAGTTAATGAGTTTGTGCCCCCAACTTGTTGAGCCTTAAAATCCATATATCATTTCATTTGATATAGATTCAAAATTATATATGTGAAATGTAGAATAAGCCATCTTTTTCCTATGTTGAAACAAAACATCCATTGTGCTAATGGGAACTGATTATATTAACTGAACCTCAACTTGCATGATTAGTTGGCATGACTACATAATCATCTTCAAATGCGACATGATTGTTCCCCACGAGACACCATCTAGTAGAGAACTTTGTCGTTCCACTTGTGTTTCTTCACCACTAAACATAAATTAAAACAAAGAAAAAACAAAATACAACAACCTGATTTAACATGCCATCCTGATCTTGTTATGTCTGAAGAGATTAGAGAGCGAGAATTTTAGAGATGCACTTCTTCTGGTGGATCCCCACCGAGACCAGGAAGACTGTCACCCAGGCCCTCGTCACCAGCCGACTGGACTACGGCAACGCCCTCTACGCCGGAACCACCGCCAAGCTCCAGAAGAGACTCCAGCGGATCCAGAACGCCTCAGCCAGACTCATCCTCGACATCCCACGAAACAGCCACATCTCCGGACATCTCAGAGACCTGCACTGGCTCCCCGTCAACAAAAGAATCACCTTCCGTCTCCTCACCCACGCACACAAAGCCCTACACGACCAAGGCCCGAGCTACCTCAACAACCGAATCAACTTCTACGCTCCCAAGCGCCACCTCAGATCATCCAGCCACGCCCTCGCCGCCGTCCCACGCATCCGAAGAGCGACAACAGGAGGAAGGTCCTTCTCCTACCTGGCCGCCAAGACCTGGAACTCCCTCCCGACCGACCTGCGCCTGACCCAAGACCACCTCTCCTTCAGGAAGAAGCTCAAGACCTGGCTGTTCGAGCAGTAATGGCACCCCCCCCTCCTAGCGCCTTGAGACCCTACGGGTGAGTAGTGCGCTCTATAAATGTATTGATTGATTGATTGACTTCTAGCTACGCTTCCCTATAGGTATATTACTATTCATGTTGAGTATATACCGGGATTTAAGCTTTCTTAGTCACTATTGCATGCCCTGATGTTGTTGGGGACTGAGACGATCACAAACCAACTGAGGTCTGTATCATTGCTGTTGTGCACATCTTCAAAAAGGTGTGCCACAGGATAACTGTGGTCTTTGTTTTTTATAGCCCTGACATGTTGGAGGAATCCCATGTTCTCCCTACATATATTGTGAGGCATATAATCTCAGTACGTACACAACAAACTCACTTTTGCAGTGGAAGGGTTTGCAAATCTTGAAGGAGATGTTCAACAGTGATGACACAACTCCTGTCGTATTGACACCATAAGGACAGGCTTTACACTTGTGACACCTTGTTATGTTAAATAAATATCTGAAGTGCACAATTACCCGGAGGTGTCTAGGCGCTGCAATTGATACAGAGATACAAAGCCCAATTAGGTGTTAAAAAGCCAAGTTTTAGAAATAGCGTTACAAGCAGCTGACACGGAACACTCGGCAGATCCCACTCTAGATACAGCCCATGTCCTGCACCTCAGACAACAACAACACCGAGCGCACCTACGGGAAAAGACAGAAGCTGGCATAGCAGTGACGAAACACAAAATATATGACGTAGGGGACAAAGCGGGAAAACTACTGGCGTGGTTAGACAAGCGAGAGACTGGCACTAAGGGAATACGACACATACGGAAGACGGAGGGACACCTCACGACAAACCCAGAGGACATAGTAAACACACTAGCAGACCATTTCCGGGTAGTTTACACGCCGACATCAGAGGTGACGGAGGCGGAGGTAGTAGAGTTCTTACGGAACATAGAACTGCCGGCACTAACGCAGGAGGAATCCCAGGAATTGGACACAGATGTTACGATCGAAGAGTTGCAATTAGCAATTAGATCGATACAATCGGGCAAAGCACTGGGACCCAACGGGATCCCGATAGAATGGTATAAACAAATGGCGGAAATAGTGAGCTCGCCTTTATTGGCGAGGTGCAATGAAATCTTAGAGAAGGGCGAACTGCCGCTAGACCAGCGAATGGCAACGATAGTAGCAATCCCGAAACCTGGTAAGCCCCCGTCTGAATGTACCTCCTACCGCCCTATATCTCTGCTGAATGCGGAAGCAAAGATTTTAGCTAAACTGTTGGCTAACAGATTGATGACTCACTTACCGCGCTTAATACACCCAGACCAATCGGGCTTTATGCCTAATAGGAACACGGCACTCAACCTCCGACGACTGCATGGGGCGCTAGCGAAGGCTCCAGCGCTATCGGAACCGACAGTGATACTGTCGCTAGATGCGAAGATGGCCTTCGATATGGTAGAGTGGAGGTATCTCTTTGCAATCCTACCGCGTCTGGGGTTTGGCCCTATATTTTGTGTGTGGATACGGCTCCTATATACGGAACCCCTGGCTCGTGTGAAAGCGAATGGACACATATCAGGCGAGATACCGTTGGCGAGAGGGACCAGGGATGCCCCTTGTCGCCGCTCCTGTTCGCGTTGGTCCTAGAACCCCTGGCGGCACTGGTCAGAGAGACTCCATTACTAAAAGGAATTTGGTGGAAGGAAGGGTGGGAAGATCGTCTCTCGCTTTATGCAGACGACATACTAGTGTACCTCACGGACCCAGAACGCTCTGTACCAGGACACCCTAACATATGCGATAACTTCGGGAAGATGTCAGGATATAAGATAAATTGGTCTAAATTGGTTCTATATATCTTAAAGGAACCCACGCCACGCCACGCCTCCCTCCAGAATGTCCGCTGGTAGTTACAAGTGACTCCTTTAAATACATGGGTATATATATTACAAAAGACCCAGCAGAGTTTTTCTCCAGAAATCTGGCGCCCCCTCTGGAGCAATAGCAAAGTGATGTGTCACATTGGGCATCCCTACCCCTCACGCTACTGGGTAAAGCTGCGCTATACAAGATGATGGCCCTACCCCGGTTTCTTTATGCCCTAGACAATACGACATTCCTAGTCCCACCCCGGTACTCTGAACAGGTAGCGGCACAGGTATCTGCACTCCTGTGGGGCCACCGACCTCACGCATAGCACAAGCAAAATTGCATAAAAGTTGGTATGAAGGCGGGATAGCACTCCCTGACATACAGTCGTATTATTGGGCAACACACCTTAAGGTCATCAACCAGTGGATCCATGCACCTCAGGATGATCCAGCATATAGGGCAGATAGAGCCCAACTGGGCACAAATAACATGCTGGCGGTTTTGTATAATAGAGGGCTAACGCTGAAACTAGAGGTCCCTGCAAAACATACGGTCACATTATGGCACACAGAGCAGACACGGCTGGGATGGAGAGGGGTTATCACTAAACTTACCCCACTTTGGGACACTAAAAAAACTGGGACAGCTGCGCAACAGCAAGGGATTTGACCAGTGGGATAATATCGGCATCTCCACGGTGGGTGATCTGTGGGACTGTAATACCATTTACCCAACTTCAGTTACAATACGCCTTGGGCCCAACCGAGACTTACAGATACACGCAAATAAGACACGCATTGCTGGCGGTGATCCCGCAGGATACCGAGGTCCCAGAGGCTGGTCCGTTGGAAGATCGCCTGCTTACTGACCACATACAAAAACGTGCCACGTCCTTCACCTACAGAAAACTCATGAACAACCTGCCAGATCCAACGGCCTCACTGCGGGCAAATGGGTGACAGAGGTGGGGGACATAGATGGCTCAGAGTGGCAGGAAGCACTGGTGTCGCCTAAGGAGGTGGGAATCTCTGCAAGGCTTCGGTTAGTACAGCTTAAGATCCTGCACCGAGTGTATTACACTAGGACCACATTACATAAAATACAAAGGGCACAACATCCATATTGCCTTAGAGGGTGAGGGGAGGAGGGATCGTTTGTACACACAATGTGGGAATGTGCAGTGTTAGACCTGTCAGCCCTTTGGGTGGTCCCTCCTATTTATTTATTTATTGTTTCTCCTTTTTGCCTCCTAATTTTCTTTCATTTTTGTGTCCACCATATATTTTTGTGGTGTTGTCCCTAGAGTTCTGAGTGCCTCCTGACCCCTTACGACATCCTGAGGCACAGGTGCTTCTTGAAAATGGAGGATAGGGAGACACAAAATGGTGGCTTGTAACTGCCAAGTTTTCTACCTCAGGGTTCTGAGCCATAGAACTACACAGGAAAGCTCTAGAACCTTCTAGCCAGTTCCAGTAGCCAGAGCCCAGCCTATAAAAGGTCAGATCCAGGGCAGCCATTCTTGAGTGACCAAGGGGCTTGAGAAGAGTTTGGTGAGGAGTGAGGCAATAGTCTGGGGAGGAAGGCGCATTGATTGGGGTGAGATCGTCCCTTGGGCGGCGGCTCTTTTCTACTGACGTGACCCACTGTCTATTGACTAAACCCTACAGAGTCCAGTTTAGTGCAGGGGCGCTGGGAGAGAAAAGCAGAAATTAAACCCTTCAGACTGAAGGCTGAACTCACCGTGAAAGAAGTGAAGTGCTCTCACTGCCAGCTGTCATCCCCTCCTGCAGGCGAGTGTCTTGGACACGGGCCCTCCGCTGTGAAAGTGAAGCGGGAGGCCGGAGGAAGTGAATTAGCCTTTGCCCGGCGAGAGCACGACGACGTCGGAAGAGGAGGAGAGACGCTAGCGATGGCCGGGCCTGGGCGGAGACTTGCCTGTGAGAAATCGACAGGGGAAGGAGTGCGGAAGCGCTGACAGGTGTCCACGGAGGACGGCGAGTCGAAGAGCAGCAATCAGGAAGGTAAGCGGAACCAGCCCAGAGCGGAGCATTCGTTCGTCAGTGAGAACCGATCGGGCCCGTGTAAGAATTGCCTGACAGGACTGCAAATGAAGAAGGGAAACGAGTCCGGTGGGTGGGGAAGATCGTCATCAGGCCCACATTGGTGGCAAGTATCAGGGCCTAGAGAGTAACACACAGACTTTGATTACCTCACACCGGTCGAGCTGTGCAACGGGCAGCGATGCCTACTGACTGAACTTGCTATTCCAGTTTCTTCCATGCCCCGATAGGGACCATTCTGAGAGAGAGAGAGACTTCTGAGCATAATTTAAAATTCCCAGCTAATGAGAGTCGGGGTGATAAGGCTTAATCAGAGATAAGGCCTAGCTGGTGAAGGGAGATATTGGTTAATCGATCATTTTCAGCCTAGGAGTGTTATTAAGAAAACCTAACAATCCAAGGTGGTTGTAGAGTGGACTAAATGGCTGAATGAAACAATTAACTAAACCTACCTGTTTCCATTTAGCTATCCATCTGTTTGGAACAATTACAGGTGTACAATCTGTAGAGCTATGTGCTGAGCAGCTGTGCCCTCTAGCTAATGTTAACACTGTGATCCCGGGTAATGTACCTATTGATTCCAAAATAAGAGAGCCTTAATCTTGCTGGTTACCCTGTTTAAACTGTGAGAATATTGGGGAAGAGACAGGGTGCAGATGTTATTGCTGAAACTCTTTCAACTGGGGAATAACAAGAAGTAGCAATTAATGTATTGTTAAGCCTGATGAATCCCAATAATTGAATGTGGAAACGTTTACTGTACTGAACTTAAACACTGCTGGAAGTCTACGATAATTCAAAGAGTTTTTATAAAAGGTACCGGTATTTTTCTAAACTGGTGTGGTGTATTTATTTTAGTGGCTGGGCACTGGGTTACTATAAGTGAGTGATGTAAGCACAACACAATTTGCCTTGAGGTTTAGCCTTTCCTGCTCTGTGCCAGGCTACCCTATGTGGACTGGTTTTCCAGGTCCAACATGCAGCAATAACAGACTACTGGCGAAAGGTACTGCGTACAATATCACAGACGATGGGGGTGTCACTTTTACCAGAACCGCGTAGATGCCGACTCAACATATGGGAGCCCAATGACCTCACACGCCACGGACAAACATGGGTCACGTTGGGACTCATGGTGGCAAAACTGAATATTGCGCAGAAATGGGGTGCAGTGGAAATACCTTCATTGGCGACCTGGTGCAGAGACACGGACAGTGTATGCCAATCGCGGGAGCCCCCGAAAATGGACTAAAATCTGGGCAGCCTGGAATACATATAGGGGGGACATCTGTGACCCAATACCAGACTCAGAGGAAGATAGCTCAGAAGATGAGTAGGGGTGGAAGGGTGGGACGGGTAGGGACTGTACTACCGAAGGGGATACTGCAGGAAATGCGGATTGCTATTGATTCCATAACGGCAAAGTATTCGGATGTATGTGGCCTAACTTCACTATGTGCTTCTCTGTATGCTGTCATTATTACCTATATGTTGAATGTATACAATAAAAACATTTAAAAAAAAGCCAAGTTTTAGGATACTATCTAGAAGACAGAAGATTAGGCTTGAACTCAATATGCAGGGATAGGGTGTTCCAAAGTTTTGCGAAACCTACCACAAAACACCTTCCACCCCAAGAGAAGAGTTTGAATTTAGGGATGACAATGATCTTGTTGGCCCTATATCATAAAGTCCTGTCTGGGTAATACCACTTAAAACTGTCTTTGATACATTTCAGACCAACATGATGCAATGCCTTGTATATGATGCACAAGGTTTTAAAGCGAACTCTTTATTTAATCAGGAGCCAATGAAGCTTCCGAAAGGCAGGTTTTGCTGAATGAAACTTCGGAATTTCCAGCAGCAGCCTTGCTACTGTATTTTGAAGGGACTGGAGCTTGTTTACATACTCCAATTGCAAATTACGATATAGCCTGTTGCAGTAATCTAATTTTGACAAAACTAGAGCTGTCACAACTGTTCTTTGCCAGGCTGGTGGAATATAGGGGGGGAATTTCTTTACTGTCTCTACAGTAGAAGAAGGTAGATATAGTGGCATTCACTTGATCCCCAAAGACAAGCTTATTGTCCATTTTGTACCTTTCTGGCCAGCTACCAGTCAGCCAGCCTTCAGATGCTGTCAACTCTGGACTGCTAACAACTACATCCCGACACATGAACCTTGCCCTTCTAAAGGTCATTAGGGGCTTGTTGCGCATTGTGTGTCCTATAGTTGGATCACTCTTAATGAGGTGCCAGTGCCTAGTAAGTATCTTCCTGACCTTTGGATGGTATACACAGTCCCGTGTTCATCCTTAAGTCTTGTTCACTTTGTTTCTGGTGGACTTTCTTGGTAAACAAGAGTGTCTCATGATCCCTTGTGTTGGCCCTGTTTCTGGCTGTGTATTCTTTCTAGGAATATACTAGCTAGTTTGTCATGCACCATCACCAGCTGTTGCTGGTCACCACAATTCCAATGCACATGCAGATTTTCCACATAGGGAATACTGTATTTTAGTTTTTTGGGGTGGAAGCACTGAGCATGTGGCGTAGTGGTGTCAGCTATGGATTTCCTGTACGTTTTTGCATGGATTCTGCCCTGTTTGACAAACACAGTCACACCTAAGAAATGTTCTTCCTGTTTGCTCATGGAAGTGGTAAAGTGTAGATTTAAGTTATTATTGTTTAACTTCTCAGTGAAGAGTTTAGCGGAAGCTTCTGTCTCCCTTCATATGACAAATAAATCATCAATAAAACGTGTCCAAAGGACTACCTTCTCAGATCATTCGAACGCAAATTGTTGTGCGAACATCTACTCCTCCCCCCAGCCCATATGGTGATTTGCATAGCTGGGGGTGAAGCAGGTGCTCATCACTGTCCCCCTGACCTGCCTATAAACCTCTTTACCAAACAGGAAGAAGTTGTTGTGAAGGCACCACTGTACCATCAACAGGAATATTTGTATTCGCTTGTATAAGGTGCATGTCTGGCACCCAAAAAGTATTCTACAGCTCTGAGGCCACCATGATGGGATATGTTTGTGTAAATAGATGTCATGTCCTTAGTAATAAGTACATAGTTCCCTTCCAGGCCACATCATATATCCTCATTACAAATCCCTAGTGGCCTGAGGATAGATTTGGGGTGTACTCCTGCAAGAAAAATCAATATACCTGGAGGTACTTTCAAATATGCCCCGATAGCTGATATTATTGGCCTGCCTAGAGGCCTTCTTATGGACCTTAGGTATGAGATACAGTATGCGTATTGTGGGGCATCAACTCTCAAAAACGAATATTCTTCCTGAGTCATCAAACCCCCCACACAGCCCCCCCCCCCCCCCATGCCATTGGGATAATTCAACATGATATGCTACTCGGAGCATCAACAATGTCAGATTTACTTGTTTTGCAAAAACAGTCAGTGTCATTGAGTTGCCTTAATGCTTCTGTTTTGTACATGGACAGGGGCAAAAGGACAATGTTTCCTCTTTTGTCAGTCTGTCGGATGACTACATCCTGGCTTCAATTTGTCCATCAACTAAAAGTATTTGACTGCATGATTGTTCGCAGTGCCTTTCTCAGTTTGATAACAGTGCTCTGCAAATTCTTCAAGTCTTGCAATACTAGCTAAAAACATTTCAATGGGGTCCATTGGCAGATTGGTATGAAGGAAGGAGTTGGTTTAAATGGTGTTGGCGTGCTGTCATACACATCCAGCCATAATTGTCAATTATTTCTTGTTTGGATATCGCTTCATTTGTTCCTGCAATCTCTCTTTCCAACATGTCCAGTTCCATCATCAACTTTATATCAGATACTTGGAGGTTTGTCACATCCCTCTGGAGGTTGCCTCTAGCAGCTTGAATGCCTGTCTTTTTGATGTAGTGACATTTTCGCAATGTTATTTTACTAATAAATTGAAATGGATTAATTCTCATTTGACCATAATTAAATGTGTGTGTGTGTGTGTGTGTGTGTGTGTGTGTGTGTGTGTGTGTGTGTGTGTGACTTCACCCGGTTACTTCAATTGAATGTCATGTGATCAAGACCGGGGAAACTCTGTCGAAACGCATCATGTTGCTGAAATCCACAATAAAGCACGGAAATATTTAAAAATACTTGGTGGTTCGTACCTAATTTCCCGTTTGATGAGGATGTTTCATCAGGATTGTGGTCTTTGAGATATATATATATATATATATATATATATATATATATATATATATATATATATATAACCAACATCAGGAAATTTACAGATTGGTTAATACATTTTGGCCCATAGTAAGAAGTGACCCTATCATAGGTGACACTCTCCCAAATAGGGCATCTTTGACTTACAGCAGGGCACCGTCCCTTAAAGATCAGATAATCGATACCAACCCTGAACCTATACTGAAATCGACCTGGTGGCAGACCAATAAAGGTTTTTATAAATGCAGAACATGCAAGGCTTGCCAGCATGGTATTAATACCAAAACGTATCCGGATGGATTCAGTGATAGGCAACATCCAATTTCACAGATTTTGACCTGTCAAACGGAATATGCTATCTATATATCCTCCAATGCCCCTGCTTACTAAAATATGTGGGCAGTACGAAACTGCCGGTGCATCAACGCATCCTCCAGCACCTTAGAGCTATCGCCAATGGGGATAATACCTACCCAGTCGCAAGGCATTACCGTGATCACCATCAAGGTGACAACTCATCACTTAGATATTTTGTGATAGATGCGATTAAGGCTAGCAGGAGGGGCGGAAATAGGGAGATCAAATTGAGAAGACTTGAGACTCATTACATCCTGTTACTTGACACCAAGGCCCCTGTGGGTTTGAATGTGACGGAGGACATGTACACCTGCTTACCCTAATGATTATTTAAATAGGGATATATACTGGCACTAAAATGGGCAACTGCGCATAAGCGTTTTCATTCTCGTATTTGCTCATTCATTGTTAGCTTAGGAGAAGTGGCCAAATATTGGGTTGCCATCAATAGGTACACACACATGGAAATAATTGAAACATAAGATGATATCTTTGCAGTAATCTCTAAATCACATTGTTGCAATCGCTACTATTTTGATTTGATTTAATTTTAGAACACACACTAAGGGCATAACATAGATAATTTAGACTAGATGGATCCTAATTTCCCAATAGTCAATATATGTAGAAAAATGTTATTAGCCAAGCATGCACTAATGTTACAGGTGTGTTTGAGCACTACAGGGGGAAAAACATGAGGGTGGATATGACGCCAAACGGATTATAACATTCGGTATGAAGATGCCAGTAGGGGCAGTTATGTGGAATATAACATAGAGATTCATTTGAACAATGTATGGATAAATAATGATTTCATAATCATTTATTACAGATTGGATGAGGAAATAATAGGGCATGTCTGGTTTCAAAGCATTTTTGCACTTTATTGCTAATAGTTGCACATAAATGCATTTTGCACATAATTACTGGAAATTTGATTCCCAGTAATTTTGAACAGTACAGTCCTTGCGTTTTTTGCACAGTAATTAAAATGCACATGCACTTTATTAAATTTTTTAGTACTGTAACCTGGCAGCCCTAATCATCTGTATTGTACATGTATTTTACTGCGATTTTACAAATGGTATTTTACAAATAACCAATTGTTACAAATGATCATAACATTTGCCCTACGTTTTAAGGCACAATGAATTACGAGTATTTTACCAATATCTTACTGTGATAAAAACATGTAGATATTTGAACTGAATGTTTTTAAATAATCTAAAGGGAGCGTCAGCATTTCCCCCGAGTATGTCTTCCCTTTTCACACTTTTTTAGCCCTGACACGTGATGTTGGTTAAATCAATCTCGGTCTCTTTAAAAAGACTGAGTTGTATTTTGAACGCTGTCATGTGAACAAGGCTCGCTGAGAGCCGAAACGTCATGCGCTATCCTGAACTGAAATAAATACTTGCACGAAATGGTCCGTGTCTGCGTCTCCTTACCTGGGGAAAAGCCTGAGTGATTGGAACAAAGACGTGGTATTTTGGATATATATATATATATATATATATATATATATATATATATATATATATATATATATATATATATATGCCCAGAAATTGAAGCCGCACACCGCTGAAAGTTAGGTAACAGACCCGTCTACGCCCGTCCGCGCCTGGACCGCGCCCAGCACCAGACCCCCTGGTCCCCGCTGCTCCCAACCCCCTAGAGTCACATATGATGCCGCTACTCTTCTCGCCCTCAACCCCGGACGCACCCCACCATGCTGCGAAGCTTCCCCAGGACGCACCCACGGCCCATTCGCCTGCCTCTCCTGCAAGTTCAACTGCTTCAGGACCCTCACAAAACCCACTTCCTCCGCACACAGCTCCGAACTCAACAGCCTGAAATGCATCCTACTGAACACCCGCTCAGTCCACAGACATGCAACAGAACTCTGGGACCTAATCGACACCGCGTCACCTCACGTCGCCTTCATTACTGAAACATGGATGAATGCATCTTCTGCCCCCGACATCGCCATAGCCATACCGGACACTTACAAGATCATTCGGAAAGACCGCACCAATAAAAAAACTGGAGGAGGCATCGCCATTGTCCATAGACACACCATCAAAATCACAACCAGCTCTGACGACGATCTTGCAACCGCCGAACATCTCCACACCGACCCCAGGACCACCCTTAGAGGCACCCTCATTTACAGGCCTCCAGGCACCCGATCTCAATTCAGCGACGACATCACAGACTTCGTAAGCCTGCACGCCCTCGCCTCCGAGAACTACATTCTTCTAGGAGACCTCAACTACCACCTTGAAAACATGCTCGACAACAACACCACCACCCTTCTGGACAACCTATCCAATCTCGGACTCAAACAACTTGTTGACACTCCCACTCACACAGCCGGACACACGCTCGACCCTATCTTCACCTCCAGCAAGCACATCACCTTCGATCGCACTACAACTCTCCACTGGACGGATCACAGCTGTGTTCACTTCAGCTACAAAACCACCCTATCCCACAACCGTCCACAACCCATTCCCCGGAGAAAATGGAATAAAATCACCACCGACCAACTCCTCACATCACTCAACCAAAACCCTCCCACCCTAGCAACGGACCCAGACCAAGCGGCCACCAACTTCAGGAAATGGATTACCCACAGTGCGGACGAACTAGCACCCCTGAAAAAACACCAGTTGACATCATCCAGCAAAAAGGCTCCCTGGTTCAATGATGACCTTAAAAAATCCAAAAAGACATGCCGCACCCTGGAGAAAAATTGGAGAAAAGAACCAACCCCAGACAACATGACCTCCCTCAAGACAGCCACCCGAAAACACCACCAACTGATTCGATCCGCCAAGAAATCAGCATTCAAGGACCGTCTCGACAACAATTCTCATAACAGCAAGGAACTCTTCAATATCGTCAAGGAATTCACCAGCCCTTCCGCAGCTTCCAACGATATCACTAACTCCCAAGACCTCTGCGATGCGCTATCCTCCTTCTTCTACAACAAAATTGCCGACATCCACAACAGCTTCAAGAATACTCCCAGTGACCA
Organism: Lissotriton helveticus; assembly: GCF_964261635.1. Lineage (NCBI taxonomy): Eukaryota > Metazoa > Chordata > Amphibia > Caudata > Salamandridae > Lissotriton > Lissotriton helveticus. Next base: position 1,615,440,352 of record NC_136057.1, read on the forward strand.
ACCCGCCCCACCCCCTTCAGATCCCATCCCCCCAACTAACAACCTCAGCTCCTGGAACCCAATCACCATTGAAGACACCATTCGCCTCATGAACTCAATACACTCTGGCTCGCCTTCTGACCCCTGTCCCCACTACATCTTCAACAAAGCTGACTCCATCATCGCTCCCCAACTCCGCGATGTCATCAACTGCTCTTTCAACTCTGCCACCTTTCCAGAAACCTGGAAACACGCCGAACTCAGCGCCCTGCTGAAAAAACCCACAGCTGACCCCTCAGAACTGAAAAACTACCGACCCATATCCCTCCTCCCTTTCCCGGCCAAAGTAATCGAGAAAGCCGTCAACAGCCAACTCGCCGCCTTCCTTGAATCCAACAACTCCCTGGATCCCTCACAGAACGGCTTTCGAGCCAAACACAGCACCGAAACAGCCCTCATTGCGGCGACCGACGACATCCGTGCACAACGGAGAAACAGTGGCCCTCATTCTACTCGACCTCTCCGCCGCCTTCGACACTGTCTGTCACAGCACCCTCATACAACGCCTCAACAACATCGGCATACAAGGAAAAGCCCTGGACTGGATCATCTCTTTCCTAGCTGGAAGAACCCAGAGAGTCCGACTCCCCCCATTCTACTCAGAGCCCACCGAAGTCATCTGCGGCGTTCCTCAAGGTTCCTCACTCAGTCCCACCCTCTTCAACGTCTACATGAGTCCTCTCGCCTCCATCGCACGTCAACACAACCTCAACATAATCTCCTACGCCGACGACACCCAGCTAATCCTTTCACTCACCAAAGACCCCAACACCGCCAAATCCAACCTTCACGAAGGCATGAAGGAAGTTGCCGAATGGATGAAACAGAGTCGCCTAAAACTCAACTCGGACAAAACGGAGGTGCTCATCCTAGGATCCTCCCCCTCAGCTTGGGACAACTCATGGTGGCCTTCCGCCTTGGGATCAGCACCCACACCCACAGACCATGCACGTAACCTTGGCTTCATTCTAGACTCCTCTCTCTCAATGTCCAGACAAGTCAACGCCGTATCATCCTCCTGCTTCAACGTCCTTCGCATTCTCAAAAAGATCTTCCGCTGGATCCCCCTCGAGACAAGAAAGACTGTCACCCATGCACTGATCACAAGTCGACTAGACTATGGCAACACACTCTACGCCGGAACTACAAACAAATTGCAGAAAAAGCTCCAGCGTATCCAAAACGCGTCAGCGAGACTAATTTTAGACATCCCGCGCCAAGAGCACATCACCGGACACCTAAAAAACCTCCACTGGCTTCCCGTCAACAAAAGAATTACTTTCCGCCTTCTTACCCACGCACACAAGGCCCTTTATAATCTGGGACCCGAATGCCTCAACACCCGGCTGTCCTTCTACATTCCCACCCGCCAACTAAGATCATCCAATCAAGCCCTCGCCGCAGTCCCGCGCATCCGAAAAACCACCATGGGTGGCAGATCTTTCTCCTTCCTGGCTGCCAAAGCCTGGAACTCACTCCCCACCCACCTTCGCCTTACTCAGAACCACATCTCCTTCAGAAAAGAACTGAAAACCTGGCTATTCGACAAATAGTGAACCCCCCCTCTAGCGCCTTGAGACCCTCTGGGTGAGTAGTGCGCTATATAAATGCCCGAACTTGAACTTGAACCTGGCATGGGGACGGGACCCACTGGAGGGTTAAAAGTGGCCAAAAGAAACTCCATTCCCCGGCATGCAGTATTTAAAAGTAACGTGACATTAGCAGCACACCTGAGGCTAATTGAAATAATAGAAAGCATTGCAGAAGGAGTGGAGCGGCGAAAGAATCTTTCCCTGTGCCGGCCTCTGAAGAGATGCACAAAAGCATCGAAACGCGTCAGGCCTAAGGATTGAATAACTGGAAGGGAAACATTGTGCTTGAAAAATAAAGGTCTGTTACCTAACTTTCATCGGTGTGCGGCTTCAATTTCTGGGCAACTCGTTTGGACATATATATATATATATATATATATATATATATATATATATAAATATAAAAAGAAACTTCACCCGGTTATTTCAAATTAACTGGAAAGACGAACACGGACCCAGGTATCATCGTGCAAGGATAGGTACACCCAGCACTACCGCCATGACACGTTTCGGCCCTCGGGAGGACTTGATCATATATATATATATATATCCTCCCAAATCCTCTGGCAGTTCATAGACACACGATTGGCTGGTGCGTAGAATATAGGCAGGATGCTGCGACCTCGGTGTATAGGCTTAAAATGCATTCATGCAGCTATGATTCCATATCACCTGAGTTCTCATCCTGCTCAAATAGTGTAATTTGGTGTATATATATTGATTGTGTATATGCTTGTACATTTGTGTTTTTATATATATATTTATATATGAATACCTCATAGTATATATTTATTTTTCTACATCTGATTTTAATATGATATTGCAAATCAAGTATAATACTGATATCTATTACTATGACGTTGGTTTACAAAACACTATTTACACTGTATTGATATGTTGCACTTTGCCAATTTTTGCACTGTATTTTGAACCCTTTAAAATCTTGGATTATCCAGTGGTTTTTTCAGTGTATTTTGAATACAATAGATATGGCATTAGCACTTTATTTATTGTTGTTTGCACATTTTCACATAGGCTTGCATCCGGGATTTTCCCGAGACGAATTGTGCATTGATATGTTGTCTATGTCTATGAGAGATTACAAATTTTACAGGTGACCATATTTCACCAATGGGTGTACATCTAAAGTAGCACTTGCACTTTAAAAACTGCCTCCTCCCGAGCATGCGTCATGTGATCAAGGCCTCTGTGAAGGCCGAAACGTCATGCTGAGGTGTGCCGTCTTCCCGACGAAATAAATTACACTGCTCACCTGCACTTGGGTCTCCTCTCTTCTTCTGCGCTGCGGTATCCAGGATTGGGCTCCAGGCGAGAGTGGCAGGGACTGTTTCATATATATATATATATATTCACTGAAAAAACCATAGGTTATAGACCATATATAGTTAGGAATTAGCATTTACAAAACCTTGAAAATTCACTGAAAAAACCATAGGTTATAGACCATATATAGTTAGGAATTAGCATTTAAAAAACCTTATTTTACTCACACAAAACCATTGAAATTCCATATATAGTTAGTTGTACTAACTATATATCGCGCACCCGCAATCCACTGCTGATCATGTCACATATTACATCATTCATGACATGGTCAGTGACATCACTGATGACATCACTGTTGACATCTCAAATGACATCACTGATGACATCACTGATGACATCTCAAATGACATCACTGATGACATCACTGATGACATCACTGATGTCATCTCAAATGACATCACTAATGACATCATTGATGACATCTCATTTGACATTACTGATCACATCACTGATGACATCATTCATGTGATATTATGATGAACCTCTTCAGACTCTTATATAATCTTAGATACACTCAGTATAAACATACACTCACAGACTGTCACTCATCCATGGAGTTACTCACACACCTAGTCAGTCATGCAAAGAATCAATCACACCTCCATTTCCTTTACTATACAGTTAACCACACCTTACTTATTCAAACATATACTAAAACATATTTACTCACTTATACAATCCTGGATACAAGTTCACAATGATCCATACAGCCACTCACACATTCACTGGCTCTTATGCACAGTTATTTATATATGTCAACTCTCACATGTACTGTATTTTACATATGTACTTACTTTGACATGTAGCACTGAGATATCCATTCACTCACCAATACACTCATGCACACAGTCAACCGCCCATACAGCTGTTTCCACATGCACTTTTGAACCCATACATCTATGCAGAGAGTCATACACCTCTCAACCACCAACACACACACTCAGTCTCCCATACAAATACTTGGGCAACCAATCAATAACCCATATAGTTACTCATATAGCTACTGATCAACACATGCAGCAGTTTACAGAACAACAGACATAATGATGCACAAATTAAGACAGTTTAGTCACTAACCCATGCACTCAGTGAGACACATTTAATCACTCACTCATACAGTCAGTCATGCACCTACTAAATCCTTTGTTCAGATACTTATACATCCACTCATTCTTCAATATGTAAGACATATTTTAACTTTACAGAAACATACAGTCACTGGATGTTGTCATCAGTGATGTCATCAGTGATGTCATTTGAGATGTCAACAGTGATGTCATCAGTGATGTCACTGACCATGTCATGAATGATGTAATATGTGACATGATCAGCAGTGGATTGCGGGTGCGCGATATATAGTTAGTACAACTAACTATATATGGAATTTCAATGGTTTTGTGTGAGTAAAATAAGGTTTTTTAAATGCTAATTCCTAACTATATATGGTCTATAACCTATGGTTTTTTCAGTGAATTTTCAAGGTTTTGTAAATGCTAATTCCTAACTATATATGGTCTATAACCTATGGTTTTTTTCAGTGAATTTCATTGGTTTTTTAAAAGCTAATATGTATAGCTGTAAAATGTATTCTTCTTTCAATCCAAAAATATATTTTATATGTTTGTTAATAATGTTTTTTAAATATTTTTTTTGTTTCGCTCCCGGTCCGCTAACCGGGAAGCTTTCCGTTAGCTCAATTTGATGCCGCGACCCGGTCCGCGAACCGGTAAACGGTCCGTTTGCGCAACTGCCACGTTAGAAATCATTATCGTGACGCGTCGCGGAAGCGTGACGTATCACGTTGTCGTGTAATGCGTCTTATGACGCGCCGCGTTAGCGCACCCGGAAGCGCTCCGGGGCGCGGACCGAGGCGCGAAACGCAGCTCCCCGGAAGCGATCCGCGGCGCGTCGCTAAAGCGCGACGTATCGCGTTACCGCGTAATGCGTCTTATGACGTACCGCGTTAGCGCACCCGGAAGTGCTCCGGGGCGCGGACCAAGGCGCGAAGCGCAGCGACCCGGAAGCTATCCGGGGCGCGTTCCGCAGCGCGTAACATAAGCGTGAGAGGTCATGTGACTTGTTAATAACACTTTTCATTGGTTCATTTCACTTTTGGTTTCATAATGTTGTTAGGCTTGGTCATGTGACCTAAAAATAACACTTTTCATTGGTTTAGAACTATTTTTTTTTCTCAAATGATGAAAACCCCTCCTTCTTTTTACCTCATTCTTACTTTCTATTTCCAGAGAGCAAGACCTATTTTTCACAATGACTTCTGTATTAGCTGCAGCTGGTGCTTCTCAGCAACCACCACCACCACCACCACCAAAAGGACCACCACCAACACTGGACTTTGGTAGAGAGGAAGATAATGAGGACGAAGAGGAGGAGGAGGAGGAAGAGCAAGTAAGGCAGTTCCTGCCAGAAACACCAAGGCAGAGCCATATTAAAGAGCACTACATATGGCAATTCTTTAAAATTCCACATGGACAAAAGAAGGTCAACGCACCCCTGGTGTCTTGTTTGATTTGCAAAAATATACTTTCTCGTGGCAACCCCAACAAGAAATACAGCTTTGGCAATCATACAATGATTCGCCACATGGAGCGATGGCATCCTAATAATCTTTCCCAAGCACAAGTAAGGGATCTTGCTGCCAACCCCCCAGATGTCATCCCCAGCACCAACAGGGGACAAAGCTCATTCGCCGGACCAGAAGGCCGAGAAATAATCCCCAATATTCAAGCTCCTTTTGCACACTACAAAATAGTTTGTATATATTGTGGAGGAACTATTGCTTATGGAGAGAAGAGTATTACTTTGATTAACCGAGCTGGAGAAAATCATAAATGCTACAAGATGAGAAAACAATGAATCCTTTTTATTTTTTTTTGCTCCTGTTGAGACATGTTCTAACCCTGCTTTTTTGTTATTTCCCCCTTACAAAACCCAAAAAAAACACAAAATAGTTTTCAAAAATCAAAAAAAAATCAAAAAATTGTTCAGAAAATTCATTAAAAAAAAGAAAAAAAAGAAAAACAATAAAAAAACAGTTCTTTTCAGAACTACCTTCCATTTATAACAAAATTGCCAAAATGTTTATACCCTGTCTTTCTTTTCTCCTCATAGTACGCTCCTCGGACCGCTTCCCGGTGCGCGTACCGGGCGCTACCCACGCAAAAAAAACCCCAAAAAAAATTATTTTTTTTGCCCCGCGGGGCCCTTTTAAAGCCTCCACATTAAACCTAGGGGGTCAGGGAGGATCTACTATGCCCCCTTATGGTCATTTCCCCCTTTGTTTTGGCCTCCTCTTGTCTCTCAATCCTACTGAGAGACAAGATGGCGGCCGCTCCGGACTGTTTAGAATGTTGACAGACACCGGAGAGCCAATCAGCTTCGCTACGCGAACTTCCGTTACGCGTAAGGTCCGCGAACCGGAGCGCTGCCCGGTCCGCTGTTACAGATATATATCTTTTTTTGAACGTTAATTTCTCAAAATCCACTGAAGCACATATATTGAGACCTACAAAAGGCACATCGGGCTACCAGTCCCTACAATTTTGCCAAGTTTCGTGGAAATCCATTCAGCCGTTCGGGCTAAAAGTGAGGCCAACCGCCCTATGGAAAACTCAATGTTAAAAACACGTTTTGGGACCCCCCTTTTTTCTCGGCCCCCCCTTGACGAAACCCCCCAAAATTTCCAGGGGCTGCTCAGAAACAAAACGTTCCATTTTCCAGAAAATTTCAGCCAATTCCGTCCACAAACGCCAAAGTTATTAGACATAGAATTTTCAAAAATCCCATAGGGAAAAAATCCTAACTATATATACCTACTGGCGACCGCATCTTAACATACGCAAGGAAGTATGATGCATCGCGTCAAGCACTACAAGCGAAAACCTCCTCAGCACCTGAAATCCCCACGTCCGAATCTGATGTGACCGAAAGTGAATCGGGGGATGAACAACAACAAGCAAGGGGGCCACCCACAACACGCCAAAAGTCACGATCAACCGAACAGATTGACAGTGGAAAGACCCGTTTTCACCAGGAGTACGACATCATCAAGGGAACCTGGCTAAGAGACGGCAAGACGAAACCACCAGACATGGCGGATCAATCGCAGAAAACAACAAGAAAAAGAGGCGGACAAGGAGAGGAGGCGGCGGCAACAAACGATGGCGGAAAGGGGAGAGGCAGAGCCAAGCCCAACAACTGGAGCAACCGAACACGTGGCACCAAGAAATGAGCCAGACAGTAGAAACCACCGGTCAAAATCTAACGGTGGTCAATCTATCTGAAAGAATCTTAACTGACACCGAAACCAATTTACTTAGTCTTGGGCTCACCTTTTGCCCCAGTACTCCACTCGAGTATACCCAAACGAGGATAGACCTCTTCAGATTTACACGCAAGTTGAAGTTACATAAGTACTTCAAACTACGGCCCCATTTGAAAGAAAAAGGAGGAGTAGGAATTAGGGCAACAGCAACGGATGCCCTCGTGGGAAGAGAGATTGAATCTCTCGAGACACTTGAAGAACTGCGTGAAGAAGAACACACACGGAACCCATCTGGATCCCTGAATAGAGGTCAAAGAGCTCTCGCTCTGGGTATCGAACAAGACCGCGAGGAGAGTGGATATAAACCTTCATCAATTTTTATCCCACAGATGCCCTGGGATGCTATCGACGCCTTCTCGGAAGCCATGACACAAGATCTCATGCAATACAGGAAAGTAAATCATCCAATTAAACACAACATTACTGAACAACAAAAAATGGCCCTGCAACATCTTATGAAGGATGAAAAAATCATCATCAAACCTTCAGACAAAGGGGGTAATGTTGTGATCCTTAGCAGAGAATACTACAGATCTGAAGCATTACGCCAACTATCCGATACCAAGTTTTATGTCAAATGCAATAACGAGGTTTATTCGGAAAGTATCCGGAATTATGACAAACTGATAGGGAAATGGCATCAGTGTAACATGCTGAGCAAAGATGAATTTCTCTTTCTCCGGACTACCCAACCACTTACACCGACCTTCTACCATCTGCCAAAACTACATAAGGACAGTCTATTCCCCCCAGGCCGTCCAATTGTCTCATCGATCGGCAGTCTAACTGAAAAAATGTCCAAGTTCATAGATAAGTTCCTTTTTCCGTTGGTTTTAACACTTCCCTCGTATGTACGAGATACCAAAGCTTTCTTGAACTTAATAAGAACTGTGAATTGGGACAACGAATGCCTATTGATTGTACTTGACATCACCAGTCTATACCCTGTCATCGATCATCGACAGGGCCTTGGGGCAATCGGACATTTCTTGAACTTAAGACAATTGAGGTTTACGACCCATAATATCATGATTCTTGAGTTCATCGATTTCTGTCTGAACAATAACATATTCTTATTTGAGGATCAATTGTTTAGACAAGTGTCTGGGACAGCGATGGGTACCTGCTTCGCTCCCAGCTACGCGAATCTTTTCGTGGGCTGGTGGGAGGAGCAGGTGCCCAGGAGCTGCATGGTGGATGGAGAGGAGGGAAAGACGGAGGGTTGGTTCAGGTATATTGACGACCTGTTTATTGTTTGGCGGGGCTCAACAGTAACAGCACAAGCCTACATTGATCTATTGAATGATAATGCCTATAATTTACATTTTTCGGGGACTGTCAGTTCGGCGTCTGCCGAATATCTGGACCTGAAAGTGTTTTCGCATAACCAGCAGATCCATACAGCATTGCACAGAAAAACAACAGCTGGTAATTCCACTCTCTTCGCCAGTAGCAGCCATCCGCCTCAACTGATCAAAAGCATTCCTTACGGAGAGTTACTCCGTCTCCGTAGGAATTGCTCAAGAATCGAAGATTTTGATAAGGCAGCCTATGATTGTGTCAACAGGTTTAAGGCTCGGGGATATGGAGAATCTATTTTGAAAAATACCTTAAAAAAAGTCAGGGCTATCCCTAGAGATTCACTGATTACCCCCAAACCTTCCACTAAGAAAGTTGAGGATGGCAAGGGGAAATTTAGACTCATAACTCCCTTTTCGGCTGGAGCAAAGGATCTTAGATCTATGCTGCGGAGAAATTGGCACATTCTTAAAACAGATAGTACCATCAAAGATGACCTACCAACCCACCCACTCGTAACCTTCAACAAGACCAGATCCTTAAGAGACCATCTGGTGACTAGCCACTTAGAGAAACCACTCCCCAAAAGCAATTCTCTAAGAACTATGAGCGGTTTTTTCCCTTGTGGGAAATGTAAAGCCTGCGCCGGGAGTAAAAGAGTTCTCATAGTGGAGAACCAAGATACGGGCAAGATACTGCGTATAAAACAGTTCATCACGTGCAGCACCCCCCTGGCAGTGTATTGTTTAGTGTGCCCTTGTGGCCTTCGCTACATAGGGAGCACTATCAATATGCTGAAACTGCGGATCCTAGAACACCTTAGAGCTATCGATAAGGCCGACCAAGCATATCCGGTAGCCCGGCATTTCGCCGAGAAACATAATAGAGACCGCAACCAGCTTCAATACTTTGGCCTTGACACCATCAAAACTAATGCCAGAGGGGGGGATTGCCTACGACGCCTGCGGAGGCTCGAGTCGCGTTACATCATAGACCTCTCCACGAAGTGGCCTAAAGGGATGAATAGTGGGGAAGAAATGGTGGTCCATTTAGGTGAATAGCAGCTGCACTGTCTCATGATCCAAGCCTACTCTGTATTCTCTGAAACTTGGTGGATCACACTGTATATATCATTGTATATAAATGGTTGCTTGTGTACATATTGTATAGTGGTGCATAGTCGTAGGAGGGGTATGATGATACATTGACTTCCTTTCCAATATAGGCATATGCATACTTACCATTATAGAGAATTAGTTTCTGTACACATGCCATAAGCGGTATTTTGTTAGGTTCAAAGGGCTCTTTGATTCCTACGTTGCGTGTTTAAATTAATGCTTAACTAGATTTCCATTTACCACTTATAGGATGTTTTCATCTCTCCATTTTCTCTCTTTTCTTATTCTTCTTTTTTGGAACCTCACACGTTTTTGCACTGTCCATGACATGTTGAAGGTTAATAATCTTTTTGATGCATATAAAATGTATAATAGGATGTATATATAGTCACCTCCCTTTAGTTTAGAGGACCATTGACGATCCACGGCTTTATTCAGCAATGTATAGTACACTATTTGTAAATTACTATGTATCGCCCATACGAGCAGTGTTACCTATCCAAGGTATGATATACGGTGAAGATTTAATTTTTAGCCATTGTGGTATCATGTATATAATTGACCATTGTAAGATGGCGCTCACTGGGTGATCTGAAGTCCTCTGTCGATGTCGACTGAGAGGTGTTCCCTTTATACTTTGCAATGTATATTTAATGACCGGTTAACGTGTGTAACTCACACACACTGACGAAGGCCAAGTGCTGAAACGCGTCTGTGGCGAGCTTGTAGTTAATAAACTACTGTGTGACGAGTACCCCTCGAGTGCTGTCTTCTCTTTTCCTGCAATATTGGATTTGAATGAGCGTGATATATATATATATACATACATATATATATATATATATATATATATATATATATATATATATATATATATATATATATATATATATATATATATATATATATATATATAAAGATGAAGAATCACAAAAAACACAACAGCCAGCCAGGGCAAAAATCTAGATCCAAAAGGATGCAACGAGTCACTAAGAAATGTAATATCAAAGAAAGAAGTGGCTCAAAACAGATGGACCCATCAAAGAACAAAAATATATTTCCATAACACTGTTTCGGCTTCCGCCTTCCTCAGGTAGTACAAGATTGTTTGCTCAGTGGCTGCACAGCTGACACTGCTGGAGTTTCAAAAAGCATCATGAGTGAGTATTGCATTTGGAATGTGGAATTAATGCAGCCCTGAGATCTCTTGATATATGCAGTAATAAGGTGGTGTTTTCTGTGATGCTCAGTTTATTTTGATACAATTATTTTAAACTGTACATCCAGACGTTTTCTTTGGAGTCTTTTACGGTATGTTCCATAGGGAAAATCCTTCAAATCTGATAGCAAATGGTCCACAAGGTTAACATAAGAGTGGTCAAGTTTCTTACTAGTTGTTGCTGATTTGTGATTCCTGAATCGCGTATGGAGGTCATTCACTAATTGGCCTACATATAGTTTTTTACAGCTTTGGTGTTGCCACTGAATCACATAAATAATTCATACTGAGCCACATGTAAGATGCTGTCTAACACCATAGGTTGTTCTTATAACAGAACCTGTTACTGATGATGTTTGTAAAAGACATTCACGCCTTTTAGAATCACAGCAATGAAGCCCTCTATTTGTTACAGTTTGCCAGAGTTCAGCTCTCACAAAAAGAGCTTGTAAATTGGAAGCTCTGAAATAAGCAATGATCGCAATTTGGGAAAAACATTTTGTAATTTTTCACATGTGGATAATAAGTGGAACGTTTTTTGCATTGTGATTTTGTAGTTAAGTGCTGATGAATGATAGTCAACAACAACAGGATTCTATCACTTGAAACATTCTTGTGGCAATACAACTTTTGTTTAGGGCTGTCCAGTCCATCTAATATATATTTATATATATTAATAGAGGCACAGTCATGCATATGTGGTTAAGTTTTCAATCTCAATTTAAAGGAAGTCCTCTTTTGTGACCCTTTATAGGTTTAATAACACAACGTTGACCAATATGCACCAATGTTAGCGACATCATGATGTGGGCTTCAAAATGATGGGATTGGGTGTGCCAAATTTGGTGCATATTGATCAAGTGGATAATAAATCATAAGAGATTCGAAAAATACTTCACTTTACTAGGTTTGTGAAATAATCATTGTAGAGGGTATATAAACTTTAAAAAAAATCAAATATATTGTCTGTAGTTCAATATATCAAGAACAACAAGAGAGTTAGAGATAAAGGACACTCCTGTCCCCCACGAAAAACAATATAAATAACAACAAAGGAGTGACCGAAATGCTACAGCGGAATCGTCAATTCCAATACTTAAGTATGCACATAATCATGAGAACAAGAGCTCTCACATTAAATGCAGGAAAACTGTTAAGTATATAACAAAGACATAGGAGGCTAGCTATATGGAAAAATTAAATATTTTGGAAATAAAACCCTCACTCATCAACATGGTTGATGACATGCTTCATCATGGTTTTTTTTTACCAAGGAGACAAAATGTCTCCCTGGACTGCTGCTACAACTGTATTACAGTGGAGCAGATTCCAAATATATACAAGATGAAGAAAGTGTCAAAAGTGAAATTTAAAAAATGGCAAACTGTTCTCCACATTCAGTTTAATAAGGAGTCAGTTGTCATTCTTAAAAACAGTGATTCAGTCATTAAGTTGCCATCAATTCGAGTCAACTATGTCCTTAGTGCTTTTCTTAAAAGAGGTCAACATGTTTCTGCTTACAGAGTGCTCTATTCCACAAAGCTTTCATCAGGACCAAAGAAAATTAGAGAAAGAAAAAAGAAAAACTTCCAGGCCGTCTATGCACCCTAAGGCGTATCCTAACCTTGGGAAGTCACATACATACGTAGGTAAACTCACGGTTTTATCCTATTCTTGGTCATGCATGGGATTTCCAGCAACTACCAATTATTAAATCACAAGGGAGTTGCTCCCTGGGCACTACGGCAGAGGTATTCTTCACGATCCCGGATATTTTCACCCGATCAACTCCCCGCTTGGGACCTAATTCATTCACGTATGCACCAATGTTAGTGACATCATGATGTGGGCTTCAAAATGATGGGATTGGGTGTGCCAAATTTGGTGCATATTGATCAAGTGGATAATAAATCATAAGAGATTCGAAAAATACTTCACTTTACTAGGTTTGTGAAATAATCATTGTAGAGGGTATATAAACTTTAAAAAAATCAAATATATTGTCTGTAGTTCATTATACACATGTATTTCTGTAGTCTCTCATTTTTTCCTCTAAACAATAATCCAGTAAATGTAGCTCATACTGACTAAATAGCCCAATCTAATGAGTCGGTTTATGACTTCAATCAACGTTTCTCAAACAATAATTTATAAAAAGCAATATGTGTGCATAATTCTAAATAATTACAAGGCCAGCAGAGTAAGCTGTTCACTGATTATATTCAGAAACAATAAAGTCAATCGCAATCTGCATCAAATGTGTTTCAATCCGGAATCAGTTGCCTTCTGGTGAGCCAAGGCTGTATGAAAGTCTGTATGCAAACACACATGCATAATGAACCACATTCCTAATACACCCGGTACAGCAATAAATGAAAGACTACATAAAAAAACATTGATAATATTTAACTAATTGAATACATACTCAAAACTCACGCTTTATTGTTGACCCTTTTGCTGCACAACTTTGACTAAAAACTTGCATTAATCACATGTGGGAGTGCTGCCTGCTTTTTGCAATATATAGATAGATGGACGGGCAGACAAACAGACAAATAGATAGGTGGATAGATAGATAGATAGACAGACAGACAGACAGACAGACAGACAGACAGACAGACAGACAGACAGACAGACATTACATGTGTCTATCTATTTGGTTTATGTCATGATATTTTTCCATATGTATATAGCCACTTTGGTCATTATGGTTAACCACTCTGGAGAGTTGTTTCCTGCTTTAAATAATGGTTATATGTAATGTGTGAAGCAAGAAAGAAAGGGTTTTCTCATGTCAATTTTGCTGTACTGAGCAGCGCAATTTAGGCTCCACTCTTATACGTCACAATTATATACTAATGTTTGACATTTTATTCACTGTGTGCCTAACTTCATTAATGTGTGTGAAGCATTTAAATGTATAAATGAAACGTAATCATTGTAGAAACTAGAGATTTATACATGTGTTTACAACTGTTCAGTTGAAACATGTAGTCATGTACTATTTATTTACTTTTTACATATATATTTCAATGTTTACTTGCATATGTACAATCATGTACTCGAAGTCATCTTAACTGCCAACTTAATTTAGCCTGACTACAAGCCTCAAATGAAGTGCATTTTGTTTGCTATCATGTTCTTTCTTTCTTCGCAGATACATTATCATGATCTTTGTTAGTTAGAAAAAAGCTTATTGTTTGTATTAGACTGCTGATAGTGTGGCCTGGCGGGATGAACTTTGCAGCGAACATGGAGAACTAAGTCAAAAGAGGCCTTCTGTTCGTCATGTACCAGGATGGAGAGATGTTGAAGGTTGAGAACTACAGTACAGACCAAGGATTGATGTGATGGGAAACTGAAGGGATGTTGCAGATGCACTCAAGTTACAATTTGGTTGGTTCCAGGTGGTGTGAAAGGAGATAAGTACATTTCTGAATATCCTGTGACATTTAAATTGGAGTTCTCACAGTTGGAAGACATGAGTTTCCTTTTAGACTTCAAGAGGTACAGACCTCTCTGCTTGCCTTATTGTTGCAAGTGTGAAGCTTATGCTAAACACGTATTTCCTTTTCAAGACTACTACTGAAGTCTGATTATGCTGACAGCTTCTATGCTCCTGATATAAAGACCATGGGTCGATGATCCTACATTTGACTTATGTTTAGAAGAGAGAAGGAAAGTTTCTTTATGGAACACCTGTTTGCTGTCATCTTTTTCTTGATTGTTGTGGCTATCACAATTCTGCATCTCATCTTATGGTGACTCAACCTAGTGAGATATTTCAGTTTATCTGCTGTATTGCTGTACTTATTGAACTTATTTTTGGTTTGCATATATACTGGATTGATTGGTAGCTGAAAATAAAACCCTCTAACCATATCTGGTGATTCCTGGTTTTTACGGTGGAGTAAACTACAAGTCGCACACCTATTAGTCCATAAGCGTGTCTCCCATGGCACCAGTGTTGGATGTGCTGTACTCTTACAGCTTTGTTATAACAAAGAAGACTTTGTACAAATGTTTCAAATGTTCAAAAAAATCTGTATTTCAATAACTTTTCATATTTCTTTTCATGTAGCAACAATCCTTTTGGTTCCAATGCATTTCGGTGTTTACATACACCTTCGTCAGGGAACGTCTACAAGTAAACAAAAATATGTTCATTGTATCAATCTATGTGATGTACTTGTTCATTAACGCGCAGTTAATCGTTTATGCTAATCTGGCTTTAGAAGCATGCTCATTCCCCCTTAAAACAAGAATGGTCAGCGTGCGTTTCACTAATGTTTTACAGTGATTCTAATCGGCCCCAGCTATTAAACCGGATTATCTCTATTCGTTTCTCTGGAACTGAAAACACTATGTGTCAAATATCTCATTTAACCCTCTATCAACGGATGGGGGCCCCTTCTCTGTTACCGCGTGAAATTCACTCTTGGCGTGTCTGTGTCCACCATCGCTCACCTTCGTTGCTGAAAAGTGTATCCCGCTATGCTGTGCGGGGTCCTGCTGCTATTGCGCTCTCACTGCTGTGAAAACTCAACTGACGCCGCGTACCTGACGCATGTGCTATAGATTAAACTGGCGGTTTTTTTGAAAACGAGTCGCTTTTTTTCCAATCGAAGAAAACTTTAACATTCTATGACTCCTCAAACTGAAACCAATTTAAACGTCGAGGTTAATCAGGACTCCTAGTCGTGTAATTCACATACATGCTAATGCTGCTATAAACTGAATATCAATCGTAATTACATATGAAGGTACATTAAATCATAGATAGCATGTAAATTCAGTTCTGTCATTTAAACCATTTGGCTTAAGGCTGCAAAGATAATAAATCCAATGATTTTCTCTCTTTAATAGATTTTTTTTGTTCATGGCACCTTCTTTTCTCGGTATCACTTCCAGTACGCAAGCTCTTAATTGGTTCAAATTGTGGCGTTTCTCTGCAAAATGTGTCGCTACTGTGGATTTAGATGAGTGAGTTCTAATATTGCTTTTGTGTTCGGTTAATCTCACTTTCAGTTTTCTTTCCGTGTGTCCCACGTAAACACTTCCACAAGGGCATTTGAATAAATATACCACATTGGTGGTATCACATGTAGCGTTGACTTTGAGGGGTATTTTGTGTCCTTTCATGGGGTGACTGATGTTCGTCCCCTTAATGATGTTATGACAATTAGCACAATTTAAGCATGGAACCGTTCCTTTATATATCTGAAGCTGGGTTGCCTGTTTAGATTTCTTCAATAATTCTCCAATGTTTTTACCTCTCGAGTGTGCAAATAAAGGTTCTTGATCAAATATACCGTTGAAGTCTGATTCCATTTTTACTACTTGCCAATTCTTGTGTATGATTCTTTTGAATTGAGTGCTTACGTTGGAAAATTTGCTAACACATGTTATGCGTTGAGTTTTAGTGGCAGCTTTATAGGTTAATAACTCTTGTCTGGTTTTCGTTAGTGCTCTTGCCTTGGATTTCTGAATCATCTCCTCTGGATAGCCTCTTATAGAAAATCTGTTCGCCTTGGTTTGTAGTTGTTCTTGGCATGCGTCATCCTCGGAGACCACTCTCCTAACCCTGAGAAATTGTGTATACGGAAGGTGATTTTTTAATGATGCAGGGTGGTGACTTGTGTATTGTAACAAATTGTTTCTGTCTGTGGGTTTTCGGTATAGGTTAGTTGTGATAATACCATTGTTTAGTGTGATTTCTACATCAAGATATTGAATGGTGGTGTCATTGATGTTCCATGTGAATTTAATTCTGTCGTTTCTTTCATCTAGGATTCTCAATTGTTGTTCCAATGATTCCTGTGTTCCTTTCCATATGATGAACATGTCATCAATAAATCTCATATATGCTAACAGATGTGTGGCCCACTCTTGGTTGTTGTAAATGTGTTCCTCTTCGAAAGATCCCATGAATAGATTTGCGTACGCCGGTGCGGCGCAATTTCCCATGGCCGTTCCATTGAGTTGGATGAACCAGCGTTTCTCATAGGTAAAGTAACTGTTCATGAGGGTGAATTGCATCAATTCCATCAACAAGATTTGAAGGTTTTCTGGATAAGTACTGTGTAGTAGAGCCTTTTCAATAGCTTCTAGGCCTTCTCTATGAGGTATGGCTGTGTATAGCGTTTTGACGTCTATAGTGGCCAGAATGCAGTCTGCTTCCATTTTTACTCCTTGTAACTTTACCAAAAAATCTGTCGTATCTTTGATGTAAGATAAGTTTTTGGTTACCAGCGGTTGTAAATGTTTATCTATAAATTTTCCCACTGGCTCGTGGATACTCATTTTGGTGGATACGATTGGGCGGCATGGGGGGTTTTGTAAATCTTTGTGTACCTTAGGTACTAGGTACATGGTCGGGCTCTTGGGATTCTCCTGCGTTAAATATCTTTTGGTTTTTTCATTGATTGTGCCTTTATCTGTAGCTTGATTCAGGATCATTTGTAAAGTTTTGCGGATTTCCTCCGTAGGATCTTGGTCTATCTCCATGTATGTGTTGATGTCTCCTAGATGTGTATTCATTGCTTTTTCATAGAATTCTTTGTTCATTATTACAAGTGCCCCTCCCTTGTCTGCCTTTTGACATATGATTTGTTTGTTGTTCGCTATGCTTTCAATTGCTCCAAATTCCTTTTTAGACATATTTGGATTTTTAACCCTTTTGTTGGTATTGATTTTATTGATTTCCTGTTTGCATAAGTTTTCAAAGAGATCGATCATCTTATGTGATGTTGGTGGCATATAGGTGCTTGGGGTCTTTAATCCTTTCAATTCATCTTCCTTTGGAGGTGGTTTCTCAGTTATTACGTTCTCGAAGAAATGTCTCAATCTCATTTTGCGTGTGAGTTTAAAGAGGCTCACCTCTAGCTCTAGTTGGTTGGTGTGAGTACTCGGTACAAATGATAATCCACGTTGCAGAGTGTTTATTTGAAACTCATTGAACTTCTGATCCGAGATGTTTAATACTAGGTTCTCATTCATTTTTAATGTTGTTTCTTTCTTTCTTTCCTGGTCGTTGCATTTCTCGTCTGTGGCTGATTTGTTTCTTTTGTTTTTGTTGCGTCCCCTCCGGGGTCTTCTATTTCTATGTGGCCTGTGCCTAAAAAAGGCTCCGAAGTTGTAGGTTTCTCTGAGGGTAAGTTTCTTGTGGATTCCATAGTGGGTTTTCCTTTGTCTGTTCTGTCACTTTCCGTTGATGAAGTGTCTGTGTGAGACGTGTATTGTTTGGTTTGCCGCCTTCTGGCGTAAACTTCTGCCCATGTGTAAACTTCTTGTAATTTGTAATCGAGGGTATCCCTTCGGTATTTTCTAAGTTTGCGTTCGTTAACTTCCTGCGTATGGTGAACCAATTGAGCATTGATGTCTTCAAGGATTTTTTGTAACTCTTTTCCTGTTACTCCCTTTTTCAACTCTTCAGTAACTGTTTCGATTTCTGTTTTTAATTCCTCCAACATTTTTGGAAGCTCTTCAATAATAAGTAATATTAAATCCAAACTGCATTTATTTAATATGGCAAACCATCGTTCAGTGAATGGTTTCGAATTTTTACATAGCGAGGGTTTCAGGGCTATTCTGAGGCCTCTGGGGATCCGCTGTGCCTTGTGATATTTAATCATGGTGCTCGCATGGAGTCGCTGATTGATCTCTCTTCGCATTAAGTACATGAGTTGTTTAATTTGTTGTTCCTTGTTTCTTGTAACTTTTGGTTCCGATGTTTCTGCTTGTATTAGTGAGTATATCTTCTCACTGGCTTCCGCCGAAAAGGCGAAGGTGTCTGCTCTTTGGTCTATTGAATGCGTAATCTCTTCATATTGCATGTTGCTCTTTGGGGTCGGCGTGCTACTTCCCTGTTGGGGGGAATATGCTGCAAGCGTTCTGGGAAAGGGTCGTGCACCGCCTGAGGTTGAAGAATTTTTTACCGTGCTTACATGGGAATCACTCCCCTCCTGGAGTGTAATCGTTTAAACTACAAGTCGCACACCTATTAGTCCATAAGCGTGTCTCTCAGGTACGCGGCGTCAGTTGAGTTTTCACAGCAGTGAGAGCGCAATAGCAGCAGGACCCCGCACAGCGTAGCTTGCAGCATATTACCCCCAACAGGGAAGTAGCACGCCGACCCCAAAGAGCAACATGCAATATGAAGAGATTACGCATTCAACAGACCAAAGAGCAGACACCTTCGCCTTTTCGGCGGAAGCCAGTGAGAAGATATACTCACTAATACAAGCAGAAATATCGGAACCAAAAGTTACAAGAAACAAGGAACAACAAATTAAACAACTCATGTACTTAATGCGAAGAGAGATCAATCAGCGACTCCATGCGAGCACCATGATTAAATATCACAAGGCACAGCGGATCCCCAGAGGCCTCAGAATAGCCCTGAAACCCTCGCTATGTAAAAATTCGAAACCATTCACTGAACGATGGTTTGCCATATTAAATAAATGCAGTTTGGATTTAATATTACTTATTATTGAAGAGCTTTCAAAAATGTTGGAGGAATTAAAAACAGAAATCGAAACAGTTACTGAAGAGTTGAAAAAGGGAGTAACAGGAGAAGAGTTACAAAAAATCCTTGAAGACATCAATGCTCAATTGGTTCACCATACGCAGGAAGTTAACGAACGCAAACTTAGAAAATACCGAAGGGATACCCTCGATTACAAATTACAAGAAGTTTACACATGGGCAGAAGTTTACGCCAGAAGGCGGCAAACCAAAACAATACACGTCTCACACAGACACTTCATCAACGGAAAGTGACAGAACAGACAAAGGAAAACCCACTAAAGAATCCACAAGAAACTTACCCTCAGAGAAACCTACAACTTCGGAGCCTTTTTTAGGCACAGGCCACATAGAAATAGAAGACCCCGGAGGGGACGCAACATAAACAAAAGAAACAAATCAGCCACATACGAGTAACGCAACGACCAGGAAAGAAAGAAAGAAACAACATTAAAAATGAATGAGAACCTAGTATTAAACATCTCGGATCAGAAGTTCAATGAGTTTTAAATAAACACTCTGCAACGTGGATTATCATTTGTACCGAGTACTCACACACCAACCAACTAGAGCTAGAGGTGAGCCTCTTTAAACTCACAGGCAAATGAGATTGAGACATTTCTTCGAGAACGTAATAACTGAGAAACCACCTCCAAAGGAAGATGAATTGAAAGGATTAAAGACCCCAAGCACCTATATGCCACCAACATCACATAAGATGATCGATCTCTTTGAAAACTTATGCAAACAGGAAATCAATAAAATCAATACCAACAAAAGGGTTAAAAATCCAAATATGTCTAAAAAGGAATTTGGAGCAATTGAAAGCATAGCGAACAACAAACAAATCATATGTCAAAAGGCAGACAAGGGGGGGGCACTTGTAATAATGAACAAAGAATTCTATGAAAAAGCAATGAATACACATCTAGGAGACATCAACACATACATGGAGATAGACCAAGATCCTACGGAGGAAATCCGCAAAACTTTACAAATGATCCTGAATCAAGCTACAGATAAAGGCACAATCAATGAAAAAACCAAAAGATATTTAACGCAGGAGAATCCCAAGAGCCCGACCATGTACCTAGTACCTAAGGTACACAAAGATTTACAAAACCCCCCATGCCGCCCAATCGTATCCACCAAAATGAGTATCCACGAGCCAGTGGGAAAATTTATAGATAAACATTTACAACCGCTGGTAACCAAAAACTTATCTTACATCAAAGATACGACAGATTTTTTGGTAAAGTTACAAGGAGTAAAAATGGAAGCAGACTGCATTCTGGCCACTATAGACGTCAAAACGCTATACACAGCCATACCTCATAGAGAAGGCCTAGAAGCTATTGAAAAGGCTCTACTACACAGTACTTATCCAGAAAACCTTCAAATCTTGTTGATGGAATTGATGCAATTCACCCTCATGAACAGTTACTTTACCTATGAGAAACGCTGGTTCATCCAACTCAATGGAACGGCCATGGGAAATTGCGCCGCACCGGCGTACGCAAATCTATTCATGGGATCTTTCGAAGAGGAACACATCTACAACAACCAAGAGTGGGCCACACATCTGTTAGCATATATGAGATTTATTGATGACATATTCATCATATGGAAAGGAACACAGGAATCATTGGAACAACAATTGAGAATCCTAGATGAAAGAAACGACAGAATTAAATTCACATGGAACATCAATGACACCACCATTCAATATCTTGATGTAGAAATCACACTAAACAATGGTATTATCACAACTAACCTATACCGAAAACCCACAGACAGAAACAATTTGTTACAATACACAAGTCACCACCCTGCATCATTAAAAAATCACCTTCCGTATACACAATTTCTCAGGGTTAGGAGAGTGGTCTCCGAGGATGACGCATGCCATGAACAACTACAAACCATGGCGAACAGATTTTCTATAAGAGGCTATCCAGAGGAGATGATTCAGAAATCCAAGGCAAGAGCACTAACGAAAACCAGACAAGAGTTATTAACCTATAAAGCTGCCACTAAAACTCAACGCATAACATGTGTTAGCAAATCTTCCAACGTAAGCACTCAATTCAAAAGAATCATACACAAGAATTGGCAAGTAGTAAAAATGGAATCAGACTTCAACGGTATATTTGATCAAGAACCTTTATTTGCACACTCGAGAGGTAAAAACATTGGAGAATTATTGAAGAAATCTAAACAGGCAACCCAGCACCAGATATATAAAGGAACGGTTCCATGCTTAAATTGTGCTAATTGTCATAACATCATTAAGGGGACGAACATCAGTCACCCCATGAAAGGACACAAAATACCCCTCAAAGTCAACGCTACATGTGATACCACCAATGTGGTATATTTATTCAAATGCCCTTGTGGAAGTGTTTACGTGGGACACACGGAAAGAAAACTGAAAGTGAGATTAACCGAACACAAAAGCAATATTAGAACTCCCTCATCTAAATCCACAGTAGCGACACATTTTGCAGAGAAACGCCACAATTTGAACCAATTGAGAGCTTGCGTACTGGAAGTGATACCGAGAAAAGAAGGTGCCATGAACAAAAAAAATCTATTAAAGAGAGAAAATCATTGGATTTATTATCTTTGCAGCCTTAAGCCAAATGGTTTAAATGACAGAACTGAATTTACATGCTATCTATGATTTAATGTACCTTCATATGTAATTACGATTGATATTCAGTTTATAGCAGCATTAGCATGTATGTGAATTACACGACTAGGAGTCCTGATTAACCTCGACGTTTATATTGGTTTCAGTTTGAGGAGTCATAGAATGTTAAAGTTTTCTTCAATTGGAAAAAATGCAACTCGTTTTAAAAAAAAACGCCAGTTTAATCTATAGCACATGCGTCAGGTACGCGGCGTCAGTTGAGTTTTCACAGCAGTGAGAGCGCAATAGCAGCAGGACCCCGCACAGCATAGCGGGATACACTTTTCAGCAACGAAGGTGAGCGATGGCGGACACAGACACGCCAAGAGTGAATTTCACGCGGTAACAGAGAAGGGGCCCCCATCCGTTGATAGAGGGTTAAATGAGATATTTGACACATAGTGTTTTCAGTTCCAGAGAAACGAATAGAGATAATCCGGTTTAATAGCTGGGGCAGATTAGAATCACTGTAAAACATTAGTGAAACGCACGCTGACCATTCTTGTTTTAAGGGGGATTGAGCATGCTTCTAAAGCCAGATTAGCATAAACGATTAACTGCGCGTTAATGAACAAGTACATCACATAGATTGATACAATGAACATATTTTTGTTTACTTGTAGACGTTCCCTGATGAAGGTGTATGTAAACACCGAAATGCATTGGAACCAAAAGGATTGTTGCTACATGAAAAGAAATATGAAAAGTGATTGAAATACAGATTTTTTTGAACATTTGAAACATTTGTACGAAGTCTTCTTTGTTATAACAAAGCTGTAAGAGTACAGCACATCCAACACTGGTGCCATGGGAGACACGCTTATGGACTAATAGGTGTGCGACTTGTAGTTTAAACGATTACACTCCAGGAGGGGAGTGATTCCCATGTAAGCACGGTAAAAAATTCGTCAACCTCAGGCGGTGCACGACCCTTTCCCAGAACGTTTTACTGTGGAGTCACATGAGCTTCACAAGTTAGAAATATATTGTTGATGTCTTCTCTCTTTCAATGCTTCATGTCTACAAAGGTCCATAGACCAACAGGGAAAAAAGCTTTGACGACTTGAATAAGAGATCACATTGAAAGCATTCTTTTATTACTGTGGTAATAAAGTTGAATGTGATCTTTGCAGTGTTGTAATAAATGTGTGAACGTTTGCTTATTATAACAGTTGCTCCAACGAACGTGTCATTGAGCCACATTTATTTTCACTGCTATGGTATGAATAAGCAGTAAAGATAATATTAGTACTATTTGGTCATCTCTACGTGTTAGTTCCAGTTTTTACACTTGTAGGTCCTTGCATTATTCATTTAGGACTGAGCAGGTGATTGCACAGAACGCTGAGGCGTTTTTTAAGCTCCATTGTTGTGCTGTTGTTTGAACGATAAAAGCTTGATTAAATGTGCCAGTGTGTTTCGATGCTTTGAATATTCAAAAGCATCGTCATGCTCAGATACTCACAAAAAATGTGACCAAAGTGCTGTCTGTCAGGCTTCCTATTGCTTGAAAGCCTTTAATTCGCAGAATGAAGCTATTGACATGAATTATGGCTTATAAAACCACTGCTGCCTTCGAATACCAATAGCAAAACTCGCGCGTGCAGGGGGGAGAGAGATGCCATAATTCCATAATACACATTGCATAATATAAAAAACGACACAGAAACAAAATCGATGCCACTTCGGCATCCGCGGCAGAGGAGAATTTAGGCACAGCAGGAGAACGACTGAAAAACACCCATTTAACCCATAAACCTGTTTATGTTTCGTCAACGGTAATTGGGCAATAAAAATGATGCAGACGATGCTGTAAAATGCATTTCTGACTTGTATGAATATTAATTCTTTCTTCTGCTCCCATCACGAATAATATATTGCTGAGGGTAAAGGCACCGAAATAGAACTGCAGTGAATCCACCTCAGAGGTGGCTGTCATCATATAGAAAGTGTTGGAAATTACAATTTTCTCCATCTCTACTCACAAATGAAAAACCCTAAGCAGACAGCACCAAACTTGCTATGCATAGATTGCTGTGGGCAGTTGATCTTCTTCTTCTCTGTATATGTGAGGGAGGCTCTCTACCCTTTCTGTACAAGGTGTGCATGTGAAGGTGTGGCGGGGGAAGGTGAGAGAGCTTGCACTGTGCCTACCTGTGCTTTGCTTGTTCTTTGAGCGTGACGCAAAGTTTAACAGCTTCAGTAATTTCACCAATACAACAGATTCCTTTCCTCAAGAGAGTGGGGCATTACCCAGAGATCGGATATGTACAGGCCGGGACTGGAGCATTACCGGCATAAAGACAGATAGTCCTTGACAAGTTAACAGCCCTGAGGAAGGTGCCGGTTTTATTCCCTTATGCGACGAAACACGTGTTGGCTACGGACTAAAGAATCAAATAAAAGAACGCAAGAATAAAAGAATCAGTTGGAACTTCATACGCCATTGTACTTATTGTATGGTGATACTAACGAGAGCCAGAGGATAAGAATCTATTGTATTGGTGACTTTGGTCACATATTGGGGAATGGGGTGGTCACCCTACCTCATTGCACCGCATTGTACTACAGGGTGTATAAACTAATGTGTAGAATTATTCAGAGCGCCATATCCCTTTGTTTTTAGTCACCCATTAAATTAACAAATTCAGTAATTTCAGTGCATATTCCTGGGGGGTGGTGTGTGTGTGTGTGTGTGCGTGTGTGATAATCGTGCATTGCATCGACCCAATGTTTGCTTGTTATTTGCCTGTATAGAAACTTTTACTGCTTCTAACCTTTGAGCTGATGGTGTGTGTGAGTGAAGGAACCCTGCATTGCAGCTACCCAACCTTTACTTGTGCTTTGAATGTGATGCAGCCATGGCTTTAAGTGGGCCGGGTCCTGTCGGTTCTCAGCAGGTGCCGAGACGTGTTCCTATCGGGCTCTTTATTTTTGCTAGCACTCTCAGGGTGCAAAAATAATATTAACTCTGAAACAGTACCACCCTTCATTGGCTTTGATGTAACTTCAAATAGACTCGTTTTAGTTCTTTCACAGTCTCATTATTTCAGAATGGAGGAGTTTTCAATACTGTATTCAACGAAGCCATAGTTGATGCTAATTTTTTATTATGCAACTAACAACCATTGTCAAAGCCAATAGTCCTGGCTTATTGTATGTGTAATCTTACTTGTTGTATGTGGATATCTGGATGCAATGATAGAAGCAGCAAAATACCAGTCAGGTGTCACTCTGTACTAAGCACAGATTTTTAGCTTCGGTTTTTTTAAGTCACGCCCTTAAATACATCGACCACGCACCTTTGAGACACCCCCAAGTGTTCTCATCCCACTTAAAGCGCTGGATGCAGCTTTAACTGCTGCTGCATTTTCAGTGCATGGTCTGTGTGCATATGGGGGTGTGACCGAAGCTTGCACGGCTGCTACCCCTGCTTTACTTGCTCTTTAAGTGTGAAAGAAGCTTTTACAACATCTTTCTATCGATGCATGCTCAGAGTGTTTGTGTGAAGGGAGTTTGCACTGTAGGTACATGTACTCCTCTAATGCTTTGTGCGTGAAGGAAATTTTCACTATTTTTACCCTTTCAGTACATGCTGTGTGTGGGTGTAGGTGAAGGAAGCTTGCACTGCCGCTACCTGTTCTTTACTTATTCATGTGTTAAGGAAACTTGTATTACTTCTTCTACCTTTTCTGCAGATGTTCGAGGTGTTCTTGTACTTGGGGGACGCTTGCACTGCTGCTACACATGCGTTCATTGTTTGAGAAAGAACTTTTAGTTGTTTCTACCCTTTTTATGCACTGTGTGTGAAGCACCGCTATCTGTTTGTGTGTGTGCGTATTTTCCTCTTGCTGTGATTTGCACGTCTGTAAATCCTGTTATCCATGGTATCTAAGAAGGATGCTCTGTGGGACTGCGTTCTGAGTTGCAGCCAATCTTTTAATATATAAAAAAAAAATATGCTCACAAAATGACCTATGAGCTTCTCCAGTGGCCAACGTCTCACAATTTTTTCATAAATTCACCCGTTCCACTGTGCCTGGTTTGTATTCCTGATCCGGGTACAAACAGGAGTTTACGCCCAGAATGTAATGTGTTCCTAATAATCAGGAATCAAGCATCTGCTATTTAAATTGGTTGTATGACATTACAACGCATGCTAATACATCGCATGCCATTACATCGTGGTTTTTACAACGCAAGTGGTTACAACGACTTGCGTTGGAGGTCGCTGGACTTATGAGTAGTATAATTTACTATTCCAACTCCAGTCTACATACAGTAGGGAAGGTGTTGGATAGTAAATTATACTATTCCTTGTCCTAGAGCGCCATCCAGCACAAGTCGTCGTAATGACTTGCGTTCTAAAAACCGCGATGTAATGGCATCGCGATGTAACGACCGCGTTGTAAACGACGTTTCCCATTTAATATTGTACTTTCCTTGACTCCGAATTCCCCTTTCGACCTCAGGTGAGGAATCTGTTATTCCCCAGTCCCTTAAAGCCTTACCTTGCTGCACCGATGTCTCAGTGCCTGCTAGTGGCTTTCTTAATACTTCACCTCAGTCACTGAGAAAAGAAGAAAGCCAGTGTAGAGGAGAGGGGTGGTTTACTAGAAGAACCTGGCACCCCTCTCAAGAAAGCAACATTATTTCCGATGCCTTTAGGTGGGGCTGTGAGAGTTGTAGAACTTCAGCTGGAGGGAAATTTCAGTTGTCAGTATTACTGCTTCCTACAGGTAGGATCTCAGCTTCTACGAGGGAGAGTTGAGTGAGTAGGACTTTTGTCAAGAATTGTGGCTGAGGTTTCATGGATAAAGCACTGCTTATTTGGAAGCTGTAAGATGTCGGCTTGGTGATAAATTAAGGGTCATATTTTTAGGTGTCAGATGACGAGTCTATAAGAAGTTTCGATGAAGGAGCATAAGGAGGCTCCCAACATGTATTCCGTGTCTTGAGGACACAGAGCTGAGTGAAAACATTTGTGGTCACTTGATGGACATGAGTTTCTATGGAAATGGCACTAACTTTCAGAAATGCAGAATTGGTTGCTTCAGTGACATAGGTAAAAATGTGACTTGCTGGTTCCATTTGATATACGAGGAACGACCATTAAGCCGGCGTGTATCTCTAAATAGGAAAGATGATAGTCCATCAGGATCGCGGATGTGATCCTCATCGTGATGGATGGAGCACCATCCGTTAAATTCTGAATCATACCCATAAAAAAATAGGACACAATGGAAGCTTATTTAAACTGGTACATTCTTGCTCAAAGAATTTAATCGGCAAATCATGATAAGGATCTTCTATAGATTCAGTCTAACGAAACAAGGATTGCAAAGTTAAATTTTTAGAAATTGTATAGATCTACTTCAGATGAGGAGGCCGTAGAGACTAACAAGCACTCTGCTCTACAGGCAGTGCCCCACATTCAGTTCTTGATCCAGAAGGCAACTGCTCTCCTTGCTCCTGACCCCGTTCCGCCGCGGCTGTGTGCCGATCGAGCGGAGGGTCTCCTTGCGAGCAACACGCTCTACACCACTTCCTGCCTGCCACGATTCCCACGCAGGTCAGCGCGCTAGTTACTGCTAAGCTCTAGGCTACATCTAGGGGTGGGCTCTGCGCTCCATGTGACAATTGCGGCGAGTCAGGCTGCTTGAAGCTCACTTGGCGCTAGGCTCACTCGTGTTCATGTTCATTTTGTACTTCGCTATGGTGTGATTTTAGACACTTGATGTGATTTTTAAAATTGTTTTTACGCTACTCACTTGCTGCTCTCCTTGCTCCTGACCCCGTTCCGCCGCGGCTGTGTGCCGATCGAGCAGAGGGTCTCCTTGCGAGCAACACGCTCTACACCACTTCCTGCCTGCCACGATTCCCACGCAGGTCAGCGCGCTAGTTGTTCCCTCCCCTTGGGCTATTTAGATGGCGACTTGGTGGAAGCGCAGCGGGCGCGCCGACTTCGCGCCGAAGTTGCGCCAAAGTTAAGCCCATCTGTGCCCGTCCGCCGCCGGCTGCGTCCAGCCGCCACCCACTATGCCCATCGGATAGCGTATTCCCCAGCGGATCTCCTTGCCCTTCAACACGCTGGCCCACTTCACCCGCGTGCCATTGGTGCTGCCCGTGACTGTGGTATCCTGACCCCTCCGGGCCCCTTATTAGGAATACATGTTCTGAGTACCCCCACGAATTTTATTGACCCCCTTATTACCTCACCAGTCGACAGTCCCTTTGTATCACACTCTTTGGCAATAGTCTACCTTAATACCCGTTCGCTGGTGAAGCACCAGCTCGAAATATTTCAGCTGTTGGACGATAATAAAGTAGACATCCTTCTCCTTTCGTAGACTTGACTAACGGACGACTCTATCCCCGACATCCTCGCTGCTGTTCCTACTGGCTACTATATTTTACAATCTAATAGGGCTGTCGGAAGAGCAGGAGGGGGGTTGCAGCCATTATCCGCTCTCAGTATAACTTTACTACTCTCGAAACTCCTATGCTCCCTAAAACTGACACTCTCACTTTGAAATGTATTTCCCCTAAGTCCACTTTTATTTGCGTCCTTGTTTATAGACCTCCTGACTACATGCCCCTCTTCTCCCAGCAGTTTGGCGATTTTGTCACCCGGCTTACCATTAACTCCGCCAAAATTCTCATCATTGGCGACTTCAATTATTGGCCTTCAGACCCCCGTGAAAGCTCTCTTTCCGAAGAATTCACGGACCTCTTACTCGGCCTGAACTGTAATCAGCATATTACAGTAGCCACCCATAGCAAGGGCCACACCCTTGATCAAGTTTGGACAGCCAATTTAGACATTTCCCTTCCCCTCAGTGTATTCTTGCCCATGGTCCGATCACCTTTTTATTTCCTTCTCCCTTAATTTTATCCCGTCTTTTCACCCCCCTCTCACTACCAACTTTACTGCACGCAACTGGACGCGAGCCAACCTTGCTGAATTTCAGTCTATTCTAGCTATGACAGCCCCTAGTCACCTGGCTTCGACATCTGCCCAGGCTGTTGCCCTTGAGCAGTGGCTGGTACATGCTAGCGATATAGTGGCCCCGTTAAGAACAATTAAAATTAAACGTCCCCACGACGCTCAGCGGTGGTTCACTGATCAACTGAAATTGGACAAACTTGCCCTCCGTCAAGCTGAGCGCCGTTGGAGGCGCAACTACGACCCTCCATTAAAAACAGCTTATGTTGACCTATTAAAACAATACAAGAAATCTATCCTACTGGCCAAAACTTCTTATTTTTCTTAGAAAATTCTGGATTCCGCCTCCAAGACCAAGGACATATTCTCAATTGTGGAGGAACTCACTTTGCCAGACCGTATTACTGTCCAACCTCAACCCACACAAGCCCTCTGTGATTCCCTCAATTAATTTTTTATCGACAAAATTACCACCATTAAAAACAATATCCCTCCTTCTTCCTCTCCCACTCCTTCTTTTCTACCCCCTATGAATCCCTGTCGCTTTGATGTTTTCCCTCCAATTTCCCCGACCGATTTTATTTCCCTACTACACTCGGTGAGCTTGGGTTCCCCTAATGACTGCTGTCCCCCTCAAATCCTTAAAGCAGCTTTCTTGGCCTGCCCTGACCCTCCGCTGGAACTTCTTAACAACTCGCTTGCTACAGGCACAGTCCCGGATTCTTTTAAACAAGCAGTTGTAGTCACTATACTCAAAAAGCCTGGTACTGATCCCTCTGTCCTGAGTAACTATCGGCCGATCTCCCTTCTCCCCTATTTGGGGAAAATATTGGAGACCTATGTCACTCGCTGCCTCAGTGCTTTCATTGAAGGGTCTTCCTTCTTGGATAGCCAGCAAGCCGGTTTCAGACCAGCGCATTCTACCGAAGCTGTCATCGTGGCCGTAGTGAATGTGCTGAGGCAAGGCGCCGATAAGAACACTGCCCAGGCACTTGTTCTATTAGATCTGTCAGCCGCTTTTGACACGGTCGATCATGCTATCTTGATCGACCGTGTCAATAATGCAGGTATTCAGGGCAGGGCCCTGACTTGGATCAGGTCTTTTTTGCACCAGCGCTCCCAGTCAGTTCATCTGTCCACCTTCTTTGCCCCTTACTCCTCTCTTTCTTGTGGTGTCCCTCAAGGTCCTGCTCTTTCGCCTCTTTTATTTAATCTTTATATGCAACCTCTTATAGTTTCTCTCCGCCACACCCCGGTCACTATTTAGGTCTCGCGACCTATCGATGCGCGCATGCGCATCGAGCGGAGCGAGAATTCAAGCGGCGAAAACATCATGAAACCACCAGCTTTTTGCTGGCGTTTTCATGGCGTTTTCATGCAGTTCATGTGAACCACGTGTTCAAACATGAACGCGCATCAGCCTCCCACCATTTGCCGCACAGCACATCAAAGGGCTTCGCCCAGCATGCGCTCTGCGGCTTCTCCTCCCCTAATTAGTCATTTTCGCCGCTCCCCTGCCCGCTGTCTTGCATTTCTCCTCCCCCTCCCCTTCTCTGCCTTCCTTTCCCGGCGCACGCTTTTTTTTTTTACCAAGAGCACACTTTTAGCTCATTGGCAACATTTTTCCCTCAGTTTAACAACCCGATTTGGCCCTCGCACACATATATATATACTACCTTTTACATTTGTTTTTCACATTCTGACGCATTGTTATTTATTTTCTTTCATTGTCGTTTTCTTAAGTACTTTTATAGTTATCTCAGGCTTTCTCTTTCTCCTGCACGCGCTCTTTTCTCTTCCTATTTATTTCCCTCACGTTCTCTCTTACTTTCTCCTTCGCTTTCTCTCGCCTACCACTACCTGTCTCTCTTTTTTTCGCATTTCACCTGTCTTCATCTTTGCACGGGTTCTTTCTAATCGAAATAAAATAATCTCCGCTAGCATCGGTTAGAACATACGTATAAATCTGATATTTGTGTTTGATACTGAGAATCTGTTTAGTAGGCTTCTGCAAAACCCATAAAGCCGCCTCCCATCAGCGTACTTTCGTCTTGCCAGGAACATATACTTGTTTAGCTCCACTTTAAGAGCTGATTTTAATGGGCAGGTGGTATTTACAGGCGAATGCTGCTTTAAATCCCAATGTCATATTTTCTGACATCACTTAACTGCTCCTTATTTTTATAGATGCGCAAATGTTTATGTGGCGATAGTTTTGGGCCCAAGATCACACGTTTCGGTCAGTCGTGGAAGCCGTATTCAGGATGTCTGACTCAGCACTGTGGCAGTTTCTGTCCGTGATAGCCTCTCCCGGGCGCTTCCCTCTCCACGGCTTCGTTGATGAGCCACCGTGGGAGTGAGTATACGCCGTGCCCGTGGTTGGGAGTGCCCGCCTCGTGACAAAGTGTCTGCATATAACACGCGCGGGTCCTCTCTGCCCCGCACAGCAGCTTCAATAGGTAGGAATTAGGAGCAGGGAGAGCTCCGTTCTCCAGATTTACAAACCTACGTCAGACTTCAGTTCTTTCATTTCTTTGCTGCTGGAGCCTGTGATGCATTTCATTGGGCAGATTGAAGTATGCATTGCTGTGATCGTGCTTGTCTTATAATACCCGAACAGGACGAGACGTAGTTGTTACGTTTGTGAGCTAAGACTTTACGGGTATCACAGATGAAACCGTGGTCGTTAGGCGTCACTGTATGTGAGCATTTGAACTGTGGGGTGTATGCTAAGTTTTCAAGAGCGGCACGTCGCCTTACCCACGCCTAGTATAGCCCCTCCTCATGCCCCACTCCCGCAGCGACCGAAGCAGGAAATAGCATGTTTTTAATACCCAATTTAATGGTGCCCAATTTATCGACCTCAGAATACTGAAAGACTGGCCCGACATCGTACGGGACCCAACTCGGAACATTTAGACAATTTCTCAGCGATGGAGGTTAACTCGCCGAGCGGCATGACGTAAATGTCCTTGGGGTGGACTAAAGGGAGTGTGAGGAACAAACGACGATTCCGTGTGAAATGAATAAATCCTAGTTTCCCTTAATAGCACAACGACCTTGCTCTTCAGAGCGCCCCAGAAGAAAAGGTCGTCGTAAGTGTGAGCAGCCCTTCTTTCTTTCACAAGTAGTTTGAAAACTTGTGCCGACGTTTTCCGTGCTTTGCTTTCTTATAACGTTCCTGGTGAAAACATTATTCTTCAAAACCAAATTAAACCTCGCATTCATACATTTAAATAAATGCCATTTCACCTAGCTGATGCCCAGCTGACACGTGTTTTGCTCTGCCATGTATGCGTGTAGCCTGTTTTGAGGCAATGCCCTTTAATTGTTGGCAGTGCAATCACTCGATCATGGCCTGGTGGATACCTGTAGTAACAGCGCCTTTTTCGTTCAGTTGTGTACAGTAGCGGCTACTCTGAATATAGCGGCCCGTGCAACCAGAGAGTGGGGAAGTTCATTCGCACAGAGTGCAGCTGGGTCCGCTCTACGCAAATCTTTGTGAATACCCCGAGTAGTGTCACACTACTAGTGTGGTCAACCCCAGGTGACATTGCCCAGCGCCTGAATAAAACATTAAAGAAGAGAAATACAGAGCGCTTCTGGCACTCGGACAACAGAAACGCATCCTCTTCCTACTGGAGTCATCTTGAGGAAAATCAATATGTGGATTAATGCAAAAGTACCTTCGCCGTCCTCCTCCTCCTCCAAAAAGAAACAAGCATTGGCATAGCCAATAGGTCTCGCTTGTAGGACCTTATAAGTATTTAGTTACAAGGATATTGTGCTCCAAAACAAAATACTTATAAGGTCCCACAAGCGAGCCCTATTGGCTATGCCAATGCTTGTTTTATTTATGCAGACGATTTACAGTTGATTTTCCCGGTTGATTCCTCCCCCTCTTCCTGTGCCAACTTTCAATCCACCATGCTTGTCATCTCTGAGGGGATGCATTTCAGTCAGTTGAAGCTCAATCCCAACAAGACGGAGTTAGTATTGATAGGAGGGTCGGCTAACCCTTGGAATTCTAGCTTCTGGCCCCCCCCCCCTCGGACCTCCGCCCTGCCCCGTCAACTTGGTGAAAAGCCTAGGTGTAATTATACCTAGTGATTTGTCCATGAGGCCTCAAATCAACGCTGTTACATCTTCCTGCTTCTTCCATCTACACAGGATTTGCAAAATTCGTAGGTTCCTTACTACTGAAGCCCTCATACTTGTCATTATGGCTCTTGTCACCTCCCGTATTGACTACGCTAACTTCCTCTATGTTGGGATACCTGCCTACCATCTTCACCGGCTGCAGCTGGTACAAAATCAGGCGGCCAGACTGGTCTTTCATCAGCCCAAACACCAACTTGTCTCGCCCCTGCTGAGGCGACTGCACTGGCTCCCAGTGGCCTCCCGCTG
This sequence comes from Lissotriton helveticus, assembly GCF_964261635.1. Classification (NCBI taxonomy): domain Eukaryota; kingdom Metazoa; phylum Chordata; class Amphibia; order Caudata; family Salamandridae; genus Lissotriton; species Lissotriton helveticus. Next base: position 1,615,473,882 of record NC_136057.1, read on the forward strand.
CATGTTTAAATTGGGCTGCACTGTCTTTAAGGCCCTCATTGATCTGGCCCCTGCTTTCATCACTTCCAGCCTAAAGCGTTACACCCCCTCAAGAGATCTCCGCTCCACTGCCCACAATTTACTAATCGTCCCTAGGTATAAACGCAAAAAGCATGGAGGTCTGTGTTTTTCTTTCTTGGCTCCCTCACTGTGGAATTCCTTCCCGATTTCACTCCGACTTTGCCCCAACTATACCAGTTTTCGTAAATTACTTAAAACTCACCTTTTTCAATTAGCTTATGAGTAATCCTGTTGTCCTGTCCCCCCGCTATTTGTCTGTGAGCGCCATGAAACCGTCTGGTGACCGTGCGCGGTATAAATGTTTTTAACATAACGTAACATCACCTCCTTTTAATTTTTACCCAAACAGGAATGATATATTTTATTTTAAGTATATGTTATGTTAGGATGAGTGAAGCATAATCCACAGTGAAGTTGTTGACATGGTGAGGAGGAGCTTTGCCTTGCAGAAGTACACAAAATGTGTCTGAAATTTTTGTTGATTTTCTGCTTTTGGTGACATGAGGCAGAAGAGGCGGGAGGCAAGAAGCACATTACATGGCACATTACATTGTTGCACAGATGTTGCTGGTAAAGCAAAATTGTGTGTTTGGGTGACAGGACGTTAGAATGTAGGGACTGAGTCTCTATACAGCGTTAGTACCTGTCTGCCCAATTCTGGCTAACTCAGGGGTCCTCACCTGAACTTCTAACCTTCTCAGAGTAACTGGTGATTTCTGCAACCTCGGAGATGACCCTCTAGTTAGTTCCCAAGGGAACCGTGAAAACAGACCCTGCCCTTTCATAACTCATTTACGGGTGCATGCATACCCATAGTAAACATAGGAAAGACACAAAGGAAGTTAATGCATTTATTGGAACTATCGTAATGTATTGTGAAGCAAATGTATGGTCATCATTAGGCAGATGCATCTAACCAAGGTAATGAGCATTACCACCAGACTGTATAGCACAACCATCCCAACCATGGTAAATTATATATCTGTCTAGGTCTGAAACTTACTGTATGAGCACAGGGTCACATTTGGGATCTCTGGGATTGGCCTAGGAGTTACAGTTGTTTTTTAATTCTTGGCTTATAACATAGGATAATCATGCATGTGTACTGAGGGCTCATCTGGAGTGTGAGGGAGGGGCCCCGAGGTCTGAAGGTGCACACCATGTTCATCTCGCTTTTGAATGTGACTACCATCCTTTTGGCAGACAGTGAAGGACTGACAGGGGTGGCAGCAGATGTATTATAATGATGGGACTGGAAGAAGGCATGTGGGCATCCCCTGTTCAAAGGAGTCTTACAGTGCCCTGCAACTGGGTCCCTTGCTTCAGCCATGAGGTACATGGATGTCGCATGTGCTCATACGTGACACACATGTTGTTAGATAATGTAAGCATGTGTGTGGTGGCTTGACTGTTGGCCTACTGGAATCCATTTTCTTTCCAGTATGCAAACCGTACATAAAATGGAGGGTAGGAGGGTGCCTGCAGAGAGCACATGTAGATTGGAGACCCCTCAAAATGCATTACTGAGTCTTTTGTAGTGTGCCCGACTCCAGGGTGGGAAGTGTTGGAGACACCGAGCCCTCTATAAAATGTAGAGAAAGCCTCTGACCTCTTCTGCCTTACAATTCCATGGAAGTAAACAGGTAACCCGGTAGTTCAGTAGCCCACCCTCTCCCTCCCCCGTGGACTTGTTTTTGTTTTGGGTTCCCCTAGACTGAGAAATTCTGATCCCACCCACCTTCCTGCTAACAGGTTAAGACAAAAGCTATGGCTGGGCAAGAACTGGGAAAATTTGCAAAATGTAAGAACTGCCCAAAAGTGGTCCCAGTGCTGCACCCATTTGAATATACAAACTCATTTTGTAATCTTAGTATTAGCATTGAGCAGATACTACCACCAGATTACCAACATTTCTCTACATGAGAATCTGTGGTCTCACACTACTGGAGACTAAGATTTTTTTTGTTTGAAAGGGGAACAGTCGATGACTACTAAATACTCTTTACTTTGTTCGGTAACAATAATCTGAAAGATCTGCCAACCTGCCAAGAGAAGAGCTGCCTTGGGCCGGCCTGAAGGCAAGAACCCGAACAACTGCTAAGGAGGGGGCTAGATGCACCATTGCACAAGAAAGAAAGACCGGCCTACAAATGTACAGGACTACGAGGCGCTGAGGTAGGAAGAACTCAAAGTTGCTTGCTGAAGCCCAAAGGAAATCACTGAATCACTAGTCCTCTGGTGAGGCCTTGAGGCCCTGGTGCCCCTGCTTGCCCAAGGAACGTGGTAAGAATATGGTGTGCAAAGATGAGACAATATGGGAAGAATTGTTTTGGGCAAGCATCTTTAATCGATTCAAGAGTGGAGGTTGAGACCAAAACAGGGGTAATCATCTTTATTCCTGGCAAAGGCTGAAGAAATGAAATCTTCATTCTCAGGGAATACTTACTAATGGAAAAAAGGACTTGGCACAGAAGCTGAAATATGAAAAAGACATCTTTATTAAACTTATAAGTGAGGCCACGTCACACAGAAGCCGTAGCAACTGAATGAGGTAGTCTGAAGAGTACAGAGAACAGAGGCCTTTTATATGCTCTCAGAGTTACAAACTTCAGCATACAAGTAAGGGGCAGTCCTACCTTTTGCAAGCCCATAATCAATCATTGAACAAACCCAACATTCTTCTTTAGACAAGCCGGACAAACCCATAATAAGAAGGACCACAACCCATATCGTAAATAGACCATAAAAGAAGAAACAGAAAACAGATAAGAAGCAGGATAAGGGGTGTGTGTGTGTGCATACCAAACTCTACAATGTCCTGTGCTTTGATCCTCAATCTTGATCAGCTAAAGGGCAGGAACTGGTTTAACAAGGTCAGCTTCAGGCAACAGGGTCAGTTCACTCAGGTCAAACAGGAGTCAGCACAAACTCAAGCTAAGGTGTACGTGTCCTAAAGACTTGTTCAGCCACAGTCATAGGCCTATGTGAGGGCAACCACAAAATGGCTACCATGCACAAATTGGAACCCAAGGGTTCAGAATTCACAGAACCTCAAGGCACGTGTGGGGATTTGCACTCACAGAAGCAATTTTAGCAGCATCCACTGTCCCCAATCACTTTACCTATTCTATATCGTAATATTGCTCACATACATGTTGTGTACAGTATTGTGTTGTAGAAGTAAAATGCCTTTTATTTTACATGAAAGGACTGGCTGGGCAATGATTTATTAATCTGTGCATATTTTACTCAGTTCTTAGTCTCTAATCCCACACCCCTTCCCTGATTAAGCCTTAGACTCCTCAACTTCTTTACCCTGATGGGGAAATTCTCTGTGTTGAATTTTGGGCTTAAGAGTAAAGTGAAGACCCAGGACACCAGTGATAAAAGCCTCTGAATGTCACAGTTTGAACCAGTAACCCCTGAGTGCTCTGTGACTACTGAACAAGCTCCCACAAACAGTAAACTACAACTAGTACCACACCACTACCAAAATAGCCACCATGAATAATACCAGCGCCAATGCCACCAACCACCAATACCACACCACCAGAACCACCCCTACTTATGCCACCAACAATTACTACAATAATACCAACAATACCACAAATACCACCATCAATACCACAATGACAAATATTGTCAATAAAACTGTTGCCTCCAAAACTTCCACCAATACCACCACAATTAATAAATCCATGAATACCACAATGAATACCACTAGTACCAATGTCACGAGCACAGCAACAATTTCGATTCCAACAACACACTACCAATACACATATCACCAGTAATACCGCCACCACCACCAGCAATGCCACACCACTAACACCACTACCACCACCAGTACAAAGGATGGAAGGGTGTTGCATTCCTCTGCTGTTTGGAAGGCAAAGACCTTCCCCTTTTGTGAATATAGGTGTCGGCAGGAGAAAAGTGGAGCTAAATCGAAAAGCTCGCTTGAAACAGTAACTAGAAAATAGTTCACTCAGGAAGGTAGGTCCCAGGTTGTGGAGAGGTCTAAACCAAAGGCAGAGGCAATTAAGCGAATACATATACAGTGCTCTTTACAAGTGCAATTGTCAATAACAAAGGATGACAGAACCAGGTACAGTGTCTTCACATAAGGTAGTATGCATTATCTGGTAAGAAAGGCAAGATCTTTCAAAGCATCATTAAATTACAAAAGCAGGAAGAGGTACCTTTTATAATCAAACACCAACACACGATGTTTTATGGACTTAACCAGAAGCGGGCATTGCCCTAAAACATCAGGCCACCAGTCGGCTGCCCAGGTGTTAGGGGAGGCCACATAGAGCCAATACTTTTATTTTATTCATGAGACAGTTGTTAGCCATCCAGTATGCAACCGTGCTGAGAAAATATGTGGGGACCTCACTGCTGTTGCCATCCAGTATCAAAATGATTTGACTCTCAACTTCAAGGCACATGCAATCCAGATGATATTTTTGTTATCAATTCGGTAGCCCAGTATTAGAACGCAGTTCTTTTATTTGCACAATCACCAGCCACATCCCCCTCACAGGAGTGAAGCGCTCTCCTTTTGTGGTGCAGATGGGTGGGTGAAAGATCCCTAAAAAGGCACTATTATAACTTATTGGACTATAATGCAGCCTAATGAGGCATAATGGGAGGCTGGGTAAACAAATGCAGGCGCAATTAAGGCTTGCTGGGCTGGACCCCGGTGTCGGGGGCACGGATAATCAGGCACATAACACGGGCGACGCTACACAGGTATCCATAGGCCTTCATCAATCTCGTGCAGGCAGAAGCTGGAAGAAGGCTTCACGTGACCGCTTGAAGCCAATCAGATGCGAGTTGCTCTCATTGGCGGCTGATAGGGCGGCGATATGAGTAGGCAGCCCACGGGGAATGACCCGCTGCTGGCCTGACCTTGCGCCTCTCAACCCCTCACTGCCGGGGGACGCGTTTCCTTGGTGTAGGCGGTGGTGATGGAGAGGGTGAGAGCAGATGGCGCCCCTCACTTTGCAGCCTTTTAAAGGTGGTTGTGGTTAAATGGCTGAAAAAGACTGTTCTGGGGGCTCCGGAAGAAGATGAGAGAAAATCAGCCCCGGGTCACACTTGAAAGGGTTCCCTTCAGTTGGCCTATAATAGCAACCACAAGTGATGCCTGCGTGCATCGAGAGGTTCTTGGCGGGAAGTTGTCTTTAGCATCCCTCACCTCACACACTGATCAAGCACGCGCAAGGAGGAGCAGCATCGCGCGCGCTCATGCACAGTGCAAGCTTCACTCACACAAAGAAGAGGGAAATCGCATGCAGCAGTAGTGCAACTATCCTCGCACCACAGGCCATGCACAGCACTGCTTGTTCCCTGAAACTTGTTATATTTGCAGTTCAGTCATGAACAGAACAGGTTCCCACAATTTCTGGGCAGGTGTGTCACAGCCAGCAAGCAGCTGAGCAAACTTCTCTCGCGCACAGATGACGGAGAGAAGAATAGCCTGCAGCGGTAAAAACCTCCCACACCTGCAGAACAGCACACATAGGAGTGGCAGCAGCGGCATCAAATGCTCCCGCGCACAGAACAGGTGCAAACTAGGTGGAGCCAACTGCCACTCCATACTGAACAGGTGCTGCACACAAGTTGTCCACAGTGACTCTCGCAAATAGAAACTTGGGGGCAGATCTACTGGAAAGTGCCGTTGCGCGGCACCACAAGCCCTTTGGCTGCCCCACGCTGCGGCACTTTCAGAGCACAGGAATGCGACATATCTGCAATGATATGTCGCATTCCTGTGCTCTCCCCAGCGCTGGCGCAGAAACAGATGCCATGCGCTGGGGCAGGCACCCTTGCACCATGGTGCAAGGATGCCTGTGCCATGGGGAGATTGCTTTTGTGAAGTAAGGGGCCCCTTCCTGCACAAAAGCAATCACTGCAGGCATTTGCCTCTTTCAATGTGTGCTGTAGAATGCAGCACGCATTGAAAGAGGAAAAAAAAGAGGATTAATTAAAACATTTATCCTCGTTTTGCTTGGCTACGCAGCAAACTGACGCATTTCCAGGTTTACGATTTCTCGTAAATCTGGAAATGCATCAGTGGACATGGGTGTTGCGTGGGAACAACCAAAGCAACTCCCATGTCCCTCCGTTAACACGCAAAGTGTTGCGTGAACAGGGGCGATATTTACAAGCACTGGTTAAGTCAACCAGGGTGCCTTTACCTGTGCTTGTAAATATCCTTTAGCAGGCTGCGCCACTGGTGCATCACACAACGTGATGCACCGGCGGCGCATGGGGCTTGTAAATCTGCCCCGTAGAGTACAGGAAACTGCACTGCAAGTATCCATCGTACATGAAACGTACAGAAGTGCGCGAGCTAACAAACTAACAAGGAGAGCCGAGCCAAGGGTCTGGCTCGGATCTTCAAGCCCTGAAAATGTTTGCGATGTAAATCATATAACATAACATCATGTAAAGTATGAACATCGATGGCAGTGGTAACTACGAACTACCACTACCTCTGTTAAGTTTAGGGTAAATGTAACATATAAAAACAAGTATAGTGTGCTCAAATGGATCGACAATATGCCACCACAGTAGTGGAATTAATATATGTAACAAAAACTTGTACATACAAACAAATGGTTGAGTAATCCAGAGCACCTCAAGAATATAGTGAACTGTGAATATGAACTGTGAGGTCGACTGAAGTCTTCGGCTCTTCTCTTAGTTCCCACCTTAATTGGGGGAAACTTATGACAAGTTTAAGTCTTGGATACAACTGGGTACATACGGGTGCCCTGTAGCCCATCTTGTCCTTTGGGCTCCAAGGACAGAATTGCTTACATACTTTGATGTACAGATTGGAGATGGCCTAGGACGCTGACCATTCTAATTGCCTTGAAAAAGTCGTCTAAACGTCGAGAACATGTCGGCTGTGAATATCATCTACTCACCTGCGTGTCAACGAATTGTATGATTCTTGGAACAACCAAGTGTTGGATACAAATATTTTGAAAATATTAAAATTTGATCTATGAAACTATCAGACCTTAATTACTATATTCTTGTGGTGCTCTGGATTACCCAATCATCACGTAAAATATGATAAGGTCTCTTTAAAATTCAAGAGTGCATTTCTTTAACATGTAGAAGCATTGACATTAATACGTCACTTTATAACACTGCAATGAGGCACAGTGTTATAAGTGATAGTATTCGAACATGAGTCTTTAGTGAAATAAAAGGAAAGACAGTTGTCATATAAACCCTTAAAGTGGCTTAGATTATTATAGAGCAACATTATAGTGCATCAAATAAAACACAACAGTTTTTGTACAAATGGCATGCTGAATGCACATATTTGAAAGTGCTTTCATATGCGATAATAAAGGAAAAAGAGTTCTGGTGAAATAAAATATTTGTCTACGATCACACAATTTAAAAGTAGAAGCCACAATTTATCAACAGTTTCTGGTTTCGCTTTGCACCAAACAGCCAGTAAATGGTTATCTATTTGTCTTCCCTTATGCTAAGGCTTTGTTTTTACCTCTGTGAATTTTCTGCAATTTCTATTTAGCGAGAATTGACACGCAGGCATTGGAGCTTTCCTTTAGCAACACTTACATTACACAAGGCCACCATCATTGTTTATAGGGATGGGGAGGTTAGGTGATTTGCCCAGAATCACCGGATGTTGAGCTAACACTGAGACACGAATCTGGCTTCCCAGTTCTGAAGTCTGCAGCTCTGGCCCTTACGCAACACCCAGGCACAAGGAGGGAGGGAGGCGCAAGGCACAATAACCCCTTTGCTGCGGCAGCAATTCTGCCGCAGCGCTAGGGGGGCGCGTGGCGCTCCCATGCTCATGACGGAACCGCTCCGTCACGAGCCTCGGGCGCGCTGTGCTTGTGTCAGAGCGGTTCCGTCACGGCCCGGCCCGCTCAATAGAACGTGCCGCGCAGGCGTGCCGAGCGGGCCGTGACGGAACCGCTCCGTCACAAGCACAGCGCGACCGAGGCTGGTGACGGAGCGGTTCCGTTACCAGCATGGAAGGGGTTAAAGCTCGGCTCATCATGGGCTCGAGGATCTAACAGGACCTCGAGCTGAGCCAGAACCGGGCTTCAGGCTTGAGTCTGGCTTGAGCTTTCAGTGATTTGCCCAACTCTAGAGGTGTATAGCACTTACGGCACAAGTTCACGTTCCCCCGCTCTCAGAACAGGTATAGCACGTTCAATAGCAGTGAAAGCTTCCCTCACAGACGGAAAATATGCAGCACAAACAGTCAGCATCAAAGCAAGTTTTCTATCCCTGCAAAATTGATTACGGACGGCATGAGACAAACTATGCCACTCTGATACAAAAAGTAAAACAGAGGTAGCCCAGTGAAAGATTACCACGCATAAATAAAAGGAATGGAGTATAGGGGTCCTTCAGAAGGATGAAAACCAAGTATATCACATGGAACAGCAGTGGAGGATCAACACCCCCTCAACTAAAGGTTCAAAGCAAGGGGCATCAGTGGAAGATTCCAAAGCACAGCAAACGGGTTTAGCTTCATTTGTCGCATAGGTGGTGGCAGTGCATGCTTCCATTACATGTAAAGCCTTCGAAGCGCAGTCAGAAGCAGTACAGTCATCCTCATCCATACACATACATACAGCAGCAATGCAAGCTTCTCTCCTACACAGCACTGCTAAGTCCTACACAGCACTGCTAAGCAACAGCACTGGCACCAGCATAGGCAACAGCACTGTAGGCACCACCAAAAAAGGCACATGTACCATTCAGACAGCATCAATACACGCTGCCATTGCATGCATAAATACAGCACAAGTACGGCATGGGCAGCAGCATTGCAGCTTATCCCTCTGTCCCACAGACAGTGTAGACACAGTGTCAGCAGATGGCGGGGCAATGTTCCCCCACACATTGCACTTTCAGTCCATGTAGCAGCAATGCCATCATCCTCAAGCGCATAGCACAAATATACCATCAAAAGCAGAAGTGCAAGCTTCCTTCACCTGCAGCACATATTAAACCTACACAGCAGCAATGCAAGCTTTGCTCACAGCACAATTAGAGTGCAGGTGGCATCAGTGCAAGTGTTACACACATGCACAGTCATATGTACATATACATACCACTACTTTGAAGAAGGGCAAGCTTCCCTCACACAGAGAATACGTGGCTGATTTGTGACAGCAAAAAAAGAGTTTGGCCTCCATTCTTATCCATCTCTTGCTTCTGCAGTCCTCGTGGGTGGTTTAGCAGTCTAAACTTAGTACTAGTGTAAGATGCCGGACTGAGAGCAGAGGAACCTGAAGTCCTTAATAGTTGGTGAATATTTCACAATTATTCACAGAGGGATATTTGGTTGTAAATGTAACAGCAAAAAATTGGTAACGGTTAATAGGAGCGCACAGCAAAGTATAGGTAAATAGTCAGTTTCAAGAGTCGTGAGTATGGTCGGTGCTCAGGAGGAGAGTAGAGATCGGTTACCACGACCTCTGAAGGAACCAATGGTCAATAGTTAGGTAATCCTCCGAGCACTCTGTGAGTTAATGTCTTTATCGAATGTTGTCTTCAATCACCAATAATCATCCAAACTTCAATCCAGAACAAATTAAAGTGTCTTTAGAAATTCGATTTATTGAAAAGCGCAGCCAACACGTGTTTCGTCAGTCTGTAAGACAATGACTTCTTCAGGGCTGCAACCCAAAACAATTGAAATCAACACCGAACACAGAAGCACGAATTTGGCGAATATGTTTCTTCTTTCATACTTACACTGATAATTTGTGGACTAGAATTTGGTTTGAGGGTGTATCCCCTTTACTTTATTTAAAATTGCTTCTCTCATAGACGCATGTTGAAGCAAGTGTTGATATTTGGATATGTTACTGTACTTGGAATTGATTTCAATTGTTTTGGGTTGCAGCCCTGAAGAAGTCATTGTCTTACAGACTGACGAAACACGTGTTGGCTGCGCTTTTCAATAAATCGAATTTCTAAAGACACTTTAATTTGTTCTGGATTGAAGTTTGGATGATTATTGGTGATTGAAGACAACATTCGATAAAGACATTAACTCACAGAGTGCTCGGAGGATTACCTAACTATTGACCATTGGTTGTAAATGTATGTTTCAAATTAAATTTACCCTAATTACACCTGGAATGAATTCACAGAGTGCACTCCTGACAAGTGTAAGCCCATTTACGTGTGGGGATACCTCTGGTGTGAGTTCAGAATTTTCTGATCCCTTAAATCCAACTCCAGAGGTGGGAGTTGGGTGTTTCATGGCATGGTTAGCTTTGAAAGTTTGTAAACGCCCACAAACATAGTTAATTGTTGGCATTCGAAAATGCCTCTCCTTCCATTTCCCACCCTGGTCTGGATCGAATATAGCTGAGGACTTGCATAACTACCCTTCCAGGGTTAGAAGAAGAATGGATCACTTCGCGATATGCCGGGGGTATAGGGAAAGCGTTTTTTTTCATGGGAAAAATATTTTCTCTCTGGAAAAAAGAAAAACAAAGTGTGTGTATTTGCGCAGGGGATCCTATTCCCTTGTGTGGAGTTCTCCACCACTGAGAAGACCTCATAGCAGAAATGGGACCTGCTGGGAATTGTGAGAAGTTGGCCTGGTATTTGATGTTCACTATTCTAGTGAGCCCCTTGCACCAGTCCAAACAACCCTTATGGTGATGGTTGTAAAGTCAACCTTATAGACCAGCTATCCTAGAGGTAGCGTGGACAGAACAGTCTTAGGCTAAAAGACGCTTGAGGGCGTGTAAAGCCAGCTGTTTTACCATATGTAACCCCTTGAATACCAAATGAAAGGACACCACACAGGATATATATAAAATATATATGTATTTATTCACTAACACACTCCTCTGAACTCTTTATGAGATCAGAGGCATGAGCACATAACAAGTTACTCTTAGAAATACTTTAAATAGCACAATTTACAGTTAGGCCCTAGGGGCGCGTAAAACCATATATTAAGTAAGTGGTATAAGAACCACGACTCGGGAAAAGGAAAGGCCTAGGGCCTAGAGAATCGCTGGGGCTACACTATCTGAACCTTAGGTTAGGAGTAGGAGGCCCACAGGCGGCACGTGCAGTGTCAGTACACTCACGCGAGAGTCAATAGAAAGTCAATAGGAACTTAAAAAGGTAAGTAACGAAGATTTAGGACACTTCCGGTCTAAATAGGAAGATACAACTAACAAAACTAGACACTAGGATAGTCAAACCCTACAGGAGCACCGAAGTACTCGCGTTACCTCACCCACGGGCTGCGGGTGCATAGGTGTCAAAGTGTGTCGGTTTTCTCGTTGATTCCTATGGAGCCTTGGAAGAAGATGCTGCAGGCGACCAGGAGGAAGATGTCCGGGTGGATCCAAGGGTGGATCGGAGTTGAAGAAGGCCTGAAAGCAGAGGGGACAGAGTCTAGGTCACTAGCCAGTGACCGGGTGGAACCAGGAAGGAACCAGATGTCGTCGAGGAGCAACCAGGTGCTGTCGTGAAGCTTGTCTTTGCAGCCACGTGGACCAGGAGGCGCCGAGGACAACCAGGTGCTGGAGAGGAGCTGTCCCATGAAGGTTCTTGCAGATGGAGGGGTCAACTTCAAGATCGGAGCCAGCAAGCCTAAGCAAAGGCAACCCACGCAGGATACACAAAAGGCTTCTGGTGCAGACCAGGAGGGTCTGAGGTACTTCACCTCTTCAGGGAAGCAAGGGCCTGTCTGGAGCAACCAGACCAGCGATGGATTTTCAAAAGGATCGTCGTCACAGGGCTACTAGCCAACTGGCCAGCAACCGGGACAACGCGTCGAGCAGAACGCAAGCAGAAGGGCCGCACGCAGATCTCGTGGAGTGTGGAGGGCTGGTCTTCGGTGCAGGTGGAGCTCGGTGTCGGGGTGTCTCAGTCCCCAGGGCACTGTTTCGAGGATGCCTCAGGAACTGCGCTGTTAGCAAGTTGAAGACTTTCCAAGTTGCCTGGTTCCACGGGTTCCGACGCCTTCCACGGGGCTCAGCTGTGCTGGAGTCGTGCAGTGGGGTCAGAGAGGTCCGGGAGTTGAGGTCTTGTCAGGCTCTGTGCTCGCGTTCCGGCGGGAACGGGGACAAAGCAAGCCGTCGAGTTGCTGAATGGTGCCTGGTTGCCCAGGGTGGTCACCCCTTGGCCACAAGGGAGATTCTTCAGTCTTCAGCTCAGGTGAATGTCGAAGGGTCCAGAGTTTCGTTTCAAGTCGATTCCAGGATTAATCTAAAGTCCTGGTGTTCAGCTCCTACCTTTATACAACTAAAAGTGGCTGGATTACTGTCTAGGTCCCTCCTATGGGTGGGACCAGGAAGGGGGTGGTTACACCCCCTTTCCTTTGTCAAGTTTCGCGCCAGAGCTGGGGCTGGAGTGCCCCAGCACCGTTTTGAACTGGACTATGCATGGAGCACCTAGTCAGTGTGCCCCAGGCAGTGTCTCAATCTATTCAGCCCTCCCTGTCCCAATAAACAAAGTCCTGTCTGGGTGGTGCTCGCACCTCTCCAGGCAGGAAACCTATTGTCCAAACCTCCGTGACTGGAAGGACTCCCAGCAGCAGGAGGTCAGACTTGTGTCTGTGGTAGCAGCGTCCATTTTGTGACGCTGGGGCTCTGGTTAACTTTAACCGGGATAGTCAGCAACAACATGTCTTCTCCCTCTAGAAGGGTGGAATGCTACCCCCGTCGCCAGAATTGGCGAGGGGGTAGTATTCCAAAGCGTATGACACCTTACACGACATGTTTAGATAAAGCCAAACCAAAGTTAGCATACAACCGCAAGGATTATAATGCACTTAAGAGTATATGGTAAGGCGATATCATAGAACAGCTATAAGGACATGGTTCCGCAAGATGCAGACAGGCTCAGCTCATGCTAGAGCACCATCTCACACATAACCAAGCACTCTGCCTCCAGGATTGTTAAGGCCTGCCATAGGAGTGACTTATAGGTTACTGTGTGTCTATATTTAAGGGTAGATATAGGAATACTATACCTAAGCAAGGGGTGATTACACGACCTTGCCCCAGCTGAGTGATCAGCCAGTTGTGTCACTTTGAGTGGCCAGCCAGGGGTGGCATAATACATGCTGCAGCCCCCTGGTAGGCCTTGGTTACACCTATGCCCTGAGTACCTAGGGTACACTTCTACAGGGGCTGATAAGGTGAGCCAGTTCCCAATTGTGGATGTACCTAGAGTACATGGTGTGAATTTAGAGAGAGTGCATCTGGACTGTGGGTCTGATTAGCAGGCCCACACCCACATCTAAGTCGAAAACCAGTAAAGCAAAAGCAAAAAGTGGGGGTGACCATAGGAAGCAGACCCTACTCTCCTACAGGAATGGCATGTGATCGTCCCAAGGAATAGGCATTGGAGTCTGCCACTGGCCTAGCATTTCATATTCCTCAGACTGCTGGTGAATTCAAGAAAATAATCAGCACCCGAAGATCGGTGTAAATCCACGAGTGCAGAGCAGATTTAGGACTTTCTTTAAGAATCGGCCCAAGGATTTTCAACTCACAGCATGCACTACCAGGTGTGGGCAGAGAAAAGCACAGGTTGCAACAGGATAGACACATTTCAAAACAGTTTTCATAAACAGTTTCATGTAACAAAGAGGATTTGAAGGACACTTCTGACATGCTGTTCATATTTGGTGATAATATTTGTGGGTGGTCAGCAACCTTTGGTGGAGTTTGAACTTGGGAGGTGTCCAGCTGAAAAAAATAGGAATGCTGTACTCTTTGAGGTATTCTTTTACTTATCACACAACAGAAAATGAATGTGTTACAACCACCATAAACCAAGAAAGTATACAAAAAATGTACAAATGTGAAGAAACGCATAGAAACAAAATTGAAATAGGCTTAAAGAACTCAAAGACACCCAGCTGATCCTCTCCCTCACCAGAGACCCCGACACCGCCAGAACCTGCCTACACGAAGGGATGAAAGACGTCGCCGAGTGGATGAAGGACAGCCGCCTGAAACTGAACTCGGACAAGACGGAAGTCCTCATCCTGGGATCTTCGCCCTCCGCCTGGGACGACTCCTGGTGGCCCCCAGCCCTGGGCACCGCACCCAAGCCAACCGACCACGCACGCAACCTGGGCTTCATCCTGGACCCCCCCCTCTCGATGACCAGACAAGTCAACGCCGTCTCCTCATCGTGCTTCAGCACCCTGCGTATGCTTCGCAAGATCTTCCGCTGGATCCCGACCGAGACAAGGAAGACTGTCACCCAGGCACTCGTCACCAGCCGACTGGACTACGGAAACGCCCTCTACGCCGGAACCACAGCCAAGCTACAGAAAAGACTCCAGCGCATCCAGAACGCCTCCGCCCGACTCATCCTGGATGTTCCCCGACGCAGCCACATCTCCAGCCACCTGAGGAACCTGCACTGGCTCCCCGTCGACAAGAGGATCACGTTCCGGCTCCTCACCCACGCACACAAGTCTCTCCACGACCTGGGCCCCAAGTACCTCAACGACCGCCTGACCTTCTACACGCCCACCCGCCAGCTACGGTCCACCAGCCTCGCCCTCGCAGCCGTACCACGCATCCGAAGAGCCACTGCCGGAGGAAGATCCTTCTCTTACCTGGCTGCCAAGACTTGGAACTCCCTCCCCATCCACCTTCGGCTGACCCAGGACCATCTCGCCTTCAGGAAACAACTCAAGACCTGGCTGTTCGAGCAGTAGCATACCCCTCCCCCCAAGCGCCTTGAGACCCTCCCGGGTGAGTAGTGCGCTATACAAATGGCATGATTGATTGATTGATTGAAAGGCCATACATTGTCACTTGTAGCCGCCATTTTCTTTCTGTCCCAGCCTACTGCTTCTTCCTCCCTGGCTTAAGTTCTGCCTTTGAAATAGTATTTACTTTATAAACCCAGCTCGCTGTAAAGTGATCTGATACCACAAGGTGTAGTTGCACTATGAAACCTCTGTAAATAAATAAAATCTTTTTGCATCTCAATGCTTCCGCACCACTATTTTGCCATACCGCTACCTCAATATCACTCCCTCGGTCCACCTTAACTCTAGCCCTATACAGACACCACTATCTTAAACTGCACTTATGATAACCCTATTCCTAACCCTTGTACTAATGCTAATCTTTACCCTAGCAAAGATCCTGAGCATTCCCCTAACCTGACAACAACACCTGGGCAGGTCATTGAGGTCCTACCCTTACACTACCCTTAGGTAATCCTGGTAGTACGAGTGAGGGATGATGTTTGACCAAAGAACATCATTACAGAACTGTTTTTCAACATTTGAGAAGCAGATTTGCTGCTGATTGCCACAGGGAGCCAGTCCCATTACCGACGTCCTCAGACTTCAGCTTGTCCACTTTTTTCGATCTGTAGCAACTTTGTCTGTTCTGGGGAGGAACTCTTTTGTCAGATGATTGCAGGGACCACCCCAGGATGAAACGTTATAGTGGTTAGGTAACTGTTGACCTTTACATGGTTGAGCTTGAAGATATGGAGTCAGGACTTAAGGGTGATACAGACTCTGAGAGGAAGCTTGTTTAGTGATAGCCATGCTGTTGAGACGCCATCCCAGGATATCATTCCAAACTGATAGTCACGCTGCACTCGTCTGGATCGCTGAGGAAAATGTGGGCAGGAATAAGTAGTGAGTGTGTGTGTGGGCTTAATCAAGACTGTGGTGAATGTTAGGTCCCATCCTTACTAGGCCTCTCTCTGGAAGGTGAAAGGATGGACGCATAGCACTAGGTAGAGGTTATGAGGTGGTCTGCCGAGCACACATTTCACGTGGATTTGAAGGGGAGTTGGTGCATTCTGAGTAATTGAGAATGGACATAGAGGAAAAAAATGAACATCCAAGAGGCCACTCCTTCATCTCACCAATTTATTAGACCTTTCGTAACCTCAATATTGCTGTGGTCAGTCACAGTTAATGTAGCTGAAACCAATGTGTACATGTTGGTATTTTCTGATTAACTGCCTCATGCACCCACACTACAGGTTATGCAAGTTTTTTGTGTTTATGATTATTTTATTTAATTTAGGAACCTTCTGTAGAGCAAGTTATACCTGACCTTGTCGGGGATGGTAGAGCTAAGATGCCCTCTAAGGAGTCAGAAGTGTGTAAGACTGGTGCCCCTCAGAAATAACAAACGCTGCAAATATCACCCTCAGTCTCGTGGGTGGAAGTGTTGGTAAAATGTCTCATGCCATTTTGCTGCAGAAACCCTTGACCCGTAAAGCCTTAAAGAGCAATGAAAAATTAAATTAAAAAAAGCAAAGGGTTGGCCATTACCACCAAGAAAAGTCAATTTTAACACTCTGGATACAGGACTGAAGGAGTTGAATGGTTGCATCCTGCAATGTTGGGTTTATAATGCAAAAACAGGGCACAGTAGGGAGTCACTAAACAGTGGGGTGTAGAAAAATGAAAACAGAAGCCTGCTTGTAGCAAGGGAGTTGCTGGGAATAATTGCCAACAATATTTTTCATAGTGTTTATGTAGTGTTTTTAAATACAAATCTAACAAAAATAACAGATGATACATCTCATATAGCGTGCATGTTGCACATGGGCTTAGTATATGGGAAGAGCAGCGTAGCACTGTTTTTCCTTGAGAAAAATAACTGGATAAACACTGATTTTGAGCAATATGCTAGGGTACATTAGGGTTTCATATCAAGGCAGGCTTTGTATGAACACTATTGTCATTATGTCACTCTTGGTAGTAGGATAATTAAAACTAATAACCAATAATAATAATATGAACAATAATAACAAGTACTACTGCTAACAATAATAATAATAATAAACAAAACAACCAGTCTTCTTGTAGCACACAGAGCAAAATGAACTGCCTCGATTAATAAACAATAAATAGTGTATTATCAGACTCGGGGGTGCTGTTGTACTTGGTTTTGGTTTATTTGATTGCTTTCAGGTTCATAGTTTATGTTTATCTGTTTCTTAGGCACACACTGTAAATCTCATTTCTACTAGGCACCAGCAGCAGCTACAAATTGTTTCAACATAAAAGTAGCAGAAAACACTAAAAAGAAATATAATCAGCAATGAATAAACAATCTAGCAATATTTTTAATAACACATAAAATCCAGTTTCAACCTTGAAACACATTAAAACAGGGTTGACTGCCACATACATCGTAAAGCAGACACAACATAAAAGAAGGTAGCGGCAGGATCCCATAGTAGTGTCAGCGTAGACCATTCACGGGAGGAGAAAGTCTTTGCGACAATCAACTGCGCACGACACTCAAACACCCAAGCTCCTGAATCCATCTGAAAGAGGAAGAGAACTCATCTATCAAAAGACTGGTTTCAAGTGGAAAGCATTCGATTGTCACAAACGATTCACTCAATACTAGATGGTCCCAAAGTTTACCCCAACCTGCCACCAAGAAAATAGGACTTTGATTCCAGTAGATATTATAATGTAGGTGACTTTTATTCAGCTCTTGCAATCTTCTTGCAGTTTCCTCCTCCCAACGACAAGCGGTAACACAACCTCTGTCAGGAGTACTCCACTTATCCACCATTGAAGGATCAATGGCGAAATCAGCCCCACCAGCACCTGAATCAGCAGCTGACACTCTACAGGGCAATCACGGATCAGTAGGTGAAACACTCACTGCTGACTTTGCAGGAAAAAGCAGTCCAGTAGTTTGAATGTCACAGAATTTCTCTTCCTTCCCTCCTTTTGAGGGTGGTAAATTGAGTACCATGACTCTGGGTAATAGAAATACTTGTGATTTACAGTGCTTACAGAAATGAGGTCTGGAGGACAGTATAAAAACGAGTTATTAACCTACGAAGCAATTCTGCCGTTTGACAGAATAAAAGGGCAGCATCTGATCTAGGAAATTTCACAGACTAAAAATTGCTCTGAGCATGAACGGTCCTGAATGTCACTGCTGCTGGCTGTCCGAAGCGGACAGGCGGTGTCTCAGAGTGGACCGGGGGTACCGAAGGGCATATGTTTTCCTCCTAAAAGCAAGGATCTGTTTGAAGCAAATTTTGTACCCTAATATTGTGAGTGGGCTGCCAGGGTATGCACCTGTGCGGATGAGATGTGGAACTGATACTAGCTTCATGTCCCCAAATCTGAGATGAGTTGAAGTACCAATACACACTCCTAGGCCTTTCTTTTTTTAAAGTTTGATTTTATTGAAAATAAGAGAAAAAGGGGGAGAGGGGAGGGAAAGAAGAAACAGGAAGAAGGATATGATAATAATTACAACTTAAGGGAAATCACAGTAGGTAATACAATAAAATCTGATAAATCTCATAAAGGGGGGAAAATCACATTAGTTATTATATTAAAAATTCATAAAAGGCAGGTAAAATGAGCATGAAATAAACATGAGCAAAAGAGGTAAAGAAGACATAAATGCACTGTATGATAATAACGGAATAACAATTAAGCAAAAGGCAAATGAAATTCATGGCGGTTTGCGGACCTCAACAACATCAGGAGCCATGGAGGGGCATGCAGGAGCAGTGGAGGAAAGATATGTTACCAAAGGAAGCCATAAAAGGTCCCGTTTAATGGCCAATGAAACTGGAGATACAAAATTGGTGTCTAACCGGTGATGGAAACAAACTGCATTCCACCAGGAACGATAAGACACATTTGTGGCCTGTTTCCAGTTAGATGTAATAGTGTGAAAAGCAACAGCTATTAAGAGGTCAAGAAGGTGGTAATGGCTAGGAGATTGAGGAAGGTCAGGAGAAATGGAACCCAGAAAAACAAGAACTGGGGAGAAGGGGATCTGAAAATGGAAAATCTTTTGGATTTGGGCCAATACGGAATGCCAGAACTTGGAAATGTGTGGACAATCAAAAAGCATATGTTTGAGGTCAGCTGAGGTAAAAGGGCAAGACCAACAGGTAGAGGGTGTGTCTGGAGAGAAATGTGAGAGGGAGAGAGGGGTAAACAAGACTCTATTATAAATAAAGTATAAAGTTTGGGTAGTATTAGCAGCTCTAGAGGTTTTATGAAGTTTGGGCCAAATCTTATCCCAAAGAAGAACGGACCACTCCTGAGAAAGATCAGACTCCCATGCAACCTCAAGTTTAGATTTCGCTCGGTCAGCTATGTACCGGAGAGAATTATAAAGAGAAGAGGCGGAGGGGGAAGACTCTAACAAGGATGAAGTGGTTTTACGGTCAGCAGGTATATCACTGGAGATTGGCACAGATTGGGGATAAGAGGTGAGGACAGGTAAAAGCGAGTTATATTGAGAACGAGCACTGGAGGGTAAATAAAAAGAGGACTGTAATTCCGAGAAAGACATAGGGACGTCGAGAGAAAGCAATTGAGAAATCCAGCATAATCCATGGGAATGCCAGACCTTCCAGTAAATAGTGCGATTACGAATTTGAAGCCGAGAGTTAAACCAGATAGGTTGATCATGAGAAGACCGAAGAGAAGGGAAGGATGAAGATAAAAAGGGAAGAAGAAGAGTGCGACAATCTGAGATAATAGGGGTTCGAAGTCGAGCAGGGCAGGGCGTAAAGGACATAACTTCACGGAAAGTGAAGGGAGAGATAAAGGAAGATTCCATAGTCAACCATACGGGAGGGTAGACGGGAGGATCGTTCGAAAGCCACCGAGTTGTTTGTTTCATAGAAAAAGCGCTATGATATTGCCTAAAGTCAGGAAAGCGTACACCAGAATGCGCTTTATCTTTCCTAAGAGTAGCAATGGCAATCCTGGAGCGCTTGCCGCGCCAAAGGAATTTTAAAAGTATTGTTGTATAGCTCCTATATATCCATATTTCGTGTTAAGTTAGCATAGGTACATTTCAGATTTAAACGCCATTTTTCCTTTCTTGCAACTTCTGCACACGACCCTCATTTGTTGACTTAGCTTTCAACCTAGTAGTTTGCCGTGGTGAATGTGAGAATAATATGTTATTGCTCTGATATCTGCTTTGTTTAATAAAACATGTCTGCACGGTGAGTGCTGAAGTTTCAGGAGCAACACGATATGGAATTGTTATGAGGTCTGATCTCCACGCCTTCATAGTCATAACACAAGTGCAGCCTTTGCCAACTTGGGCTTGAGGCGGGATTGATATTGCTTTGCACGAGAATTGTTAACACACTTGATGCGGTGCACATGCAGAGAGAGCTGGTGTATGCTGATGTGATTCCTTCATGCTAGGACACTAAGGTATGGGCCCGCCCTAAAACAACCCAAAGAGACCTTCTTAGATAATAATATAATATATGTGTTAGGGAGGGTGAGATATAAGTGTTGTTAACTCTTATTCATGACAGCATGTTAACATGCTGTCACCATTCGCTTTTTATGTCTTAGTAACTATGCTGATAATTTTGCTACTGATAATAAGTATACTTGTATTATCAAAGATACTGCGCCTGAGAAGACGGCATTAGTAAATAAACATTTCAAATGCACATGTGTCTTCTTTACTCCATGTTCTGGTTTGTAATGATAATATAACGAAAGAGTGTTCATGAGTCCCACGTACCCTGAGGTACTGTAAGTTCATGTTCTGGTTTGTCTAAACATTGGGTGTTTGATATGTCCAATGAGACACTGTAGCTAGCTCGGTAAGGGGTGAGTTGGTTGCTAAGGTAAGTTTTGGGACATCCTAATTTGCCGAGGTTCCACTCCTCTGTGCACAGTTCTGTGTGAGTACAGAAACCCTGCAACATGGCGCCCAACGGTTTCGGTGGTCTTATATCATGACACTCGAGTAGTTTATCGTTCATGCCTTAACCCCTTCACATCCGTTTCCGGAAAACGGGGTGTTGGTGAAACCTACCTATTTTTTGAAATAGGTCTTTATTCAAGCTTGATTCTTACTTAAACGGTTTCTTTGAATTACTACCCAGTTGTGCTACAAAGTATTCTTTGTGTTTTCTTGTTTCCAATTCTGTGATGGCGGCAGCGGTGGCTATTGCGCAGCATAGTCGCGTTGCGATACGCAACCATCTTCAGACGTACCAGGTCCCAGTAGATGGGATGGCTGTGATTTTCGTGGTAAGTGCAGATCCGGCGTTTCCTTACGAGTTGTTTTACTCTTGGGTTACGTTTCCGGCAGTGGACGCTAATTCTGGTTTGTACCACTCCTACACCGCCTCGGATGTCCCGGCTGAATATACGCCATACAGGGCATTGGAAATACCTATTGATCATTGGCAGCATCGAGTTTGGTTTGATGGCGCCCTCCCCCACTCTTTGTCCCGTGCGAGGTTAGGTCCACTCTCAATTCCAGGTACTAATTGGCCTGCGTTGGGTGGCTTTACCCCGCACCCGAATCACGGGGCTTGCACCCTGGCTGAAATTCGCAGGCTGCATGTAGTTTCCATTTCCGTGATTCGTGCTTTAGTGCAATACATCGGACGACATCTTCCTGGTGGTCCCCAGGGGGGTGCGGCCGCTCCCATGGAACGAGGCGGTATGCGTCTCAATCCAGTGATGGTAAATTCGGTTTTTGGTGCGCGTCCTGTTGACAACGATGACTTCCCATTCTGGCTAGCGGAGAAGTTTGATCAACTGGAGGCGGTTTTTCCGAATTCTACTCCTGCTGATAAACATAGAATGTTGACGATTACTCTACCGAAGGATATTACTCCTGAACTTGCTGACTGTGACAGCTGGGGAAAAACTTTTGCGGCAGTTTATACAAGGTGCTTCGGCACCCCGTCTATGACTGCCCTGCCTGAAATAGTTCGACGTGTTCAGAATGATCACGGTCCAGAGGCAGCGGTTGAATTGGGTATGCGCCTGTGTGGTTCTTTTGAGATTGTAAGTGATCTCATTCTCTCCAATGTTAAAGGAGATGCAGTTAACTTTCAGGTGTCGAATGCTTTGGCTGCTCTGCCCGATGCCGACAAACCCCGCCAGTTAGCAAAGATTGTGGTGGCCGCTTATAAAACGATTGGCCGCACAAGTAGAGGTCTGAAATATTTTCCAGTAAAGGAGAAAAAACAACCACAGGGGCAATCTGCAGTGACAGATGCCCAGCCAAAGTCCAAGAAACAAAATTGGCCTAAAAAACAGACACAGGGGAAGCAGACAATGCAGACTCAGGGTTCTTTTCCTGCAATAGAAGCTCCTGCGCCATCCGAAAAAGTTTATGATTTGCGCGACCGCGCGATGATTAAATCACCTGATCGTTTTCAGGGTTCTGATCAACGCTCTCCTCGTTCCTTTCAGGACACATCGGCCCCGAAGACCGGTGGAGGAGGAGGGGGTGGACGTGGACGTGGTGGCCAACAAGGACGTGGTCAGTCCCGCCAGACGGACGGCGCAGTGAAGCAGGAGGATTCTACGCCTAGGCGTCCGCAGTTTGCGAAAAAGAAAGTCGCAGCCTTAACAGCGCATCGATATGCCACAGATAGTGAGAACGCGGCTTCGGAATCTGACTTGGGCTCTGACGTTGCTGGACAGCGCGGCGGAGATAACAATAGTCAGAGAGGCGCTGCGTCCACTACTGAGGGTGACAGCGACTGATGTCTACGTTGTGATAGAAACAGCGGATACGAGACTTGCTCCCCCTGAAAGACTATATGAAATTGTCCTGTTAATTGAAGGTGACATACAGCGTACCGTTAAAGGTGTATTTTGGGAGAATCTGTCTTCCACATATGATATTTTACTTTCGGAGGCTGACTGGCCCCCACCTTTTGTGCTCGTGGCGCCGCGAGGGGAGGAGGTAATCCTACCCAGTTTCGCGAACACTGTCTCGAAAGAGCATGCGCAGCATTTTGCAGAAGAGTGGGCTCGGGCTCTCGCGCCGGCTCTGTACCGTAACCAATGTGGTTGGGATAAATTGTCGCCTTGCCACGAAATTCCGTTGCGGTCTCAGCCGCAGCCTCAACCTCAATATCCCATTCGGCGTGAAGCAAAATCTTCCGTCGCGGAAATCCTTGAACAATTGGAATATCAGGGAGTTATTGAAACGTGTGTGTCACCGATGAATAATCCCCTTTTTACTGTGAATAAACCTGACGGATCATATCGTTTGGTTTTGGATTACCGGCATTTAAACTCGCATTGCCGTAACTGTGCGGTACAGAATACCCACGGCTCTGCCCTAGTGGATAGTCTCGTGCGTAAGCGTTTCAAGACAACGCTTGACATATCCAATGGTTTTTATGCCCACAGATTGGACAGCTTTAGCTCCCAATGGACCAGTTTTACAAGCGCTGGAGTCCAAAAGCAATTCCGGCGTCTTCCAATGGGCTACAAGAATAGTCCTGGTGTATTTACCGCTCGAATTGTCTCTATTCTGGAGGCACTCGACCCTGATGCTTTTTCGTATGTGGATGACATATATCTCACAGACGACGATATTTGGGAGCATCTGTGTCGTGTAAATTCTCTTGTTTGCAACTTCGCAGACATGGGTTACAAATTCAACTTTGCAAAATCGCACATAGCTGAACACACAGTGTTGTTTTTGGGCTATGAGCTCAACAATGAAGGTAGAGGTTTAGCTCCTCACTTCTTGGAGAAGTGCGCACAATTGCGCGCACCAACAACACTGAAGAAATTACAATCCTTACTGGGCTTTTTGAATTTCGGCAGAACTTACATTCCTGAATATGCCCAGCGTGTCAAGCCTCTGTATGCTTTGATACAACCAACTTTCTCAAAATCATGCTGGCTGCCTGAGCATTCGGCCATTTTGCAATCCTTGCAGGCTGATCTGCTCGCTTCTAAATATTTACTGACTCGTGATAACCACACCAACCTGGTAATAAGAATAATTCCTGGGACGGTGAGTTTCACCTACCTCACTTTTAATGAGGGTGACACAGTACCTATTGCTTACAAGTCACACTTGTACACCTCGGCTGAGATGCGGTTTCCCACCATAGAAAAGGTTTTAACTGCTGTACAGATGGCAATTCTAAAAGAACGTGCTCTGTCACAGGGGAAACGCATGCTAGTGGTAACACCCTGTCCTCATTTGGAGGCAGTCACGAAAGCCAGTGTACCAAATTCAAAGGCTTTGCACCCTCGGTGGATTCAGTGGGCTGCGTCATTGTCATCCGCAGATGTCATGTTTATTTTTGACGCCTCCTTACGGTCACAAGAGTACTTGCAGTATGAATTCGTTCATCCTGCTCCTCTGGCGATGCGACCTTTGGAGGACTTCCATTGCATCATTTACACTGATGGGTCGGCGCAGGTTGCGCATGGCTCTAAACATGCCTACGTTTCCGCATGCGCCATTGTAGTCGGTGCTATGTTGAATGATGAGTTCATTTCCAGGGAGGTACACACGTTGCCCCTGGGCGATTGCACTGCACAATTGGCAGAGCTTCGTGCTCTATTACTAGCTTTGGAGTACGCAGATCCAAGTGTTACTACTCTAATTGTAAGTGATTCTTACTACTGTGTCCAGTCTTACAATGAAAACTTGTTCTTTTGGATTCAAAATGACTTTCGTGATTCCAAGGGTAGCACAATAAAACATAAAATGATCTGGGTTCGAGTGGCAGAGCTTAAGGCTGTGTTGCCACTCGTTTATGTGATTCATACTCTCGGTCATCAGCGCGTAGGAGTACACGCTCTTGGCAACTCGCTTGCTGATGAAGCAGCGAAATCAGCAGTATCTACATACTTAGTTGCAGCAGTTACTAGGTCTAAAACCAAGATTGATAGCGACATCTTGGCAGCGGTTGCTGCCTCTGAGAAGGGAAGTAAACATCCTTCGGGATTCCCTTCGAAGTATAAATACCACTTAAGTCCCGAAAAGGTTCCTTTTGTGACAATTCCTGATGTTGGGGAACGGCTGATTCCCAACACGGATCGCAGAACAGACTTGATTACAGCGGCTCATGAAGGTGTGGCGTCTGCGCATGCGGGCGTCTCAGCCACTGTAACGCAACTACAACAACGTTTCTGGTGGCGGGGACTGTACAAACAGACGCGTGATTATGTCCTTCTTTGTGACATATGCCAGCAGATTAAACCTTCAACTGCTACGCGTCCGCCACAGACTCAGTTGTACATTTCTAATAAACCACTAGGCTGTGTTTATTTAGATCACTGCGGTCCATTTTCATCTGATACTGCGTATAAATACATCTTAGTAGCAGTTGACTCATGCACACGCTTTGTGTGGTTATGGCCACATCGCAGCGCTGATTCCCGGACTGTCATCAGAGATTTGCGTATCTTTATAGGGATTTTTGCCTGTGGTACCTTCCATTCGGATCAGGGTCCGGCTTTCGCCTCTAAGGCGTATAAGGATGCCATGACTTCGATGGGGGTCCAAGTCAAGTTTTCGTCACCCTACAGACCCGAGGGTAATAGTGTAGTTGAACGAATGAACCGTGATTTAAAGCAATCTTTGACAGCCCGAGTTATAGGCACTGGCAGAAACTGGCTAGCCCACCTCTATGGCGTGCAGCGTGCTCTTAATAATCTCCCTAGAAGGTCTCTGGGTGGGCGGACCCCATACGAAATGCTCTTTGGCATCAAGATGTTCGTCCCTGACCTTGACGGTCTAGACTCGGTGGTTCGCGCCACTTCCTTTGACGCAGATGAACATTGCACTGTTTTACAGAATCTACAAAAGACGAGAGACACTCTTGCAAAGGAACATTTGCCCTCCACATCGGATGATGCGTTGCAGATCCCGGTAGTTGGCTGGCTACCCCAAGTTGGAGAACTGGTTCGAGAGAAGATCGACAACAAGAAAGAGTTTGGTCCCTCCTATCGTGCTCCGGTCCCAGTGCTTGGAGTGAAGGGCACAAGAACAGTCATTTTACCACCACTTCCAGGTCGTAAGGAAAACAGGTTTATTTCTATTGACAATGTCAAGATACACAGAGTGGCCGATTCTTCTTAGCATGACACCGGCTGTTTCCTGTCCTTCCATTGTGAGAAATTCAATTATGCCCACTGCTTCTATTAATGAACCTGAGGTGGCCATCGAATTACCTGCTGTTTCCAGTCCATTATTGAATAATTTACCAGGAACTAATCTTGATGAGACAGACTATACATACCCCACTGATTTGTCCATGCCTGACCTGCAAGCTCGTTTAGCCATGGAATCCAGATTTTCATTTGACTCTGCTTCCCTTGCCTCGAAAAAACCCTCTAAAATTGCATTATATGCTAGCCTGTTTAAAAAACATTTTTTGATACCTCCTTGGATATACATTTGGCTGGTCCTTTTTTCAGTTTACCTTTTTATGTCAATTGGTTTTGTTTTTTATTTTTTTCGGATTATGAATGGACACTATGTCGAGGAGAGAACTTGCATTACTCATTTGAATGGAACTTTGGCCCCACTTTCCTCTTCACATTCTACACACAGATTAAAAAGAGACTTGACTTTGGTTAACATCACAGCGTGGCCTGTTCTGGATGGAATCGCGTGGGATGCAGTTCGTTTTCAGATTCATGGTCCAACGGAAGTCGTTAATGTCCCTAATGTACTAAGAGTTAATATGGGGGATGTGGTGAAACAAAACATTCGTTCTGATGATTGGGATGTTAATGCTGTGGAAAGTTTGTTTTCTGATTTGAAATATTATGCTGCTTTTGATGCTGAGGATTTATATTTAGAATCTGCTAATTATGGTGAATTGTTCTGTTACCAACATTATGGCAATCACTTCTTACACAAGACATCTTCCCGAAGGGATGCGGTTAATTTTACTCAGTGGGAACATTGCCCAGCACCAACACAAGGGAGTTCAGAAACGTTTCTTAAAAAGTATACTTATTTCACTGATTTTAATCAGTCCAATCCCGAGTCCTTTTATTTTAAATTTAACAAACAACCACTGTCCAAGGTTCGACTTACAAATACAAAATTGTTATATTCAAAGGCCTTCCTGGATAAATTAGTTACTGGAGGGTATGAGTTATGGAAGGATACCATAGACCTTAAATCAGTTTGGGGCTCAAGGGCCTGGCAGGTACAAGGCACTGAGGCTTTGCACCGTGCATGTCTCATCCCAAATCATATGTGGTTTTTAAATGAAACCATTTCCCAGACCACGTGCTTTGGATTGGCTACATCTAAAAGGTTAAACACCCCGTCTTTCCCGGAGTTGGAGGAATATGAGAATTGGAGTAATTTTACTAAATTGTCCATTAGAGAAATACAGGCTCTGCTTCTGAATTCCTCCTTTAACATTTCCAGTATGAACCCCAAGGGTTGGCTGCTTTGGCACCGTAGTGCTGATTCTTGCCAAAAGAGATTTTTAAATATGACTGACGGTTTTAGGGCTGTTAGATCTGATCCCCGTTTTGATTTGAGTCATACTGTCACCTCTTACTCTGTGGGCAAGTTGTGTCAATCATGGCTGAAACATTCAACTTTACCTGCGGTTAAGTATCACCTTTCCAAACTGAATGCAGACGTGGATTTGAATGATTTCATTAAGGGCCCAGCTAGTGGCAGGTCGAAACGCTGGTTATATGGTGTTTACAATGAAATTTGGAAACTCTCACAAATTGAGGCTGCTTCACGCCTTAGGGCTATTGATCAGGCAAATCTTGAGAAAGTTCTTGCAGTTGTTGACAATAGCATTAACGTGCTTTCCTCTAGAATTTACACATTAGATAATATTGTGTCGTCTGTTGTTGATATTGTGCATGATGAAGTGTCTGTATTATACCATGGTCAAAATCAATTACGTTCAATCATGCAGTTTGCATGGACACTACAGACTCTAAAAATGGGTAAAGTTCCCTGGGGATACATGAACGTTTCCTCTTTATTTGCCCCGTTTAATTTGACAGACAAACAACGCTTGCTTTCAATGCGTGATGCTTCCTTTTCTATGCTCCATATTGAAAGATTGGAATCTTTACCTTTCTCTGTGGCAGAGACCACTGCTGCTACGTGGCTTATCCACGGTTTAATAACGCTGCCTTTTGCTTTATATAAGTTTTCAAATTGTATGAAATATGTGCCAATAGGTCGTTTTGAACCCTTAGGTAGCGGTTTTCTTCATGAGGTCTGGTCACTCCCATATACATACAGATGTTTCAAGGATGAACAAGAGGTTTATCTAACAGGGGATGAGTGTACTGAGACGCCAGATCATTCTTTAATGTGTAGACACATACAGTTGCACGGTTCGTGTAACAAGGACAGACCGAATATGGCTTGCGTTTTACAGGGCACGCCAGTTCCTGCTATCATCCCCACGTTTAAATTGTTAGAGAATGGTAGTTATTTAATGCTCAATAATGAAAACTGTTGTGGTTTAATTAAAGGTATAGCTTTCATAGTAACAGTTAGTGAGCGAGTTATTTGCTGCAGAAATGTTCTTTATCCTCCCACACGTGAACATAGGGAGTCTTCCATTTGGCCACAGATACCGACCTTGGGAGCAGAATTCAGCGGCATGGCTAGAATAAGAGCTCTATTGTCCCAGAAAGAGGTGGCCTTGAGCTCGGCCCGTGAAACTTTCGTGCTTCACATTGCTAACACCCGCACGGAGGTTCAGGCTCTTTTAAACACTGATTTGCCCTTGCATTTCGGAGCTATGGTCCGTTCTATCTTTAACGCATCCTCCACAACGGGCCTAGCACATTTTTTTAAAGTTGTTAGCGGTGGTCTCGTGACTTCCTTTGAGAAGATTTTTGGAGTCATCCCTGCTTTCTTCCATTCTATTTTTTCATCCTTATTTGGAGGGTTCCCGTTTTTTCTTGCTTTAGCGGCAGGCGCATTGGTGGTTTTCTGCCTTTTTAAATATGGATGCCCTTCCTGTGCAAGACCACGCACAGCTACTACTGACGCGGTTTCGCAACCGCATGCTTGATTATTATGGCACACTGCCGTTGGCGACTCTAAGCACGGCGTTTGGATTATCTTTTCGGTTCTCCTATTTCACCTGTGTCCAGCCTGTATTTCGCTGCCTGACCTGTGATTTCCTTTGGGCCATTGATTTGTGTCTCTGCGGACCAGCATCTTCTGACGTCGATTTTGATCAACTGATGAGTCCTATCATTGCTCACGAGTTGGTTTGTTCTGACGAAAGAATTATGGCCTTGGCGGTGGCACATGGACTAATGGGTCCCTGGGATGTGTTGTCGGCAGCGCGAAATTTCTTGGAACAAAGTTTTCTTGAAAACCCACCGAGCTGTCCTCTGATGGTTATAGAGGATCCGGTGCTGGAAGATCACGTATGTTCCTTTCATCTTTTAAACTGGATGGCTGAACTGTTTTCGGATGAGGACAGTGACTTCCTCCTTGAGGCTGTTGCAGCTTACTTTTCATATACGGTCTTATCATAGACACTGCCTCAGATTGGCATGCTGATTGATAGCATTTCCTTGATTTTATTGACTTTTTGGTCAAGACATTTTATTTTTGCTTGCCTATTGGCTTGAGCCACATTATATTTGTGGGCTATTTTTTAGCATTAGTTTTTATAATTGAATTTTTATTCATGCTCGTTTATAAATGGATTCTGCTCTCATGTGATGGCACTTCTGTTACCTTATTTAGTCCGTTCTCGGATCATGGGGGGGTGTTGTATAGCTCCTATATATCCATATTTCGTGTTAAGTTAGCATAGGTACATTTCAGATTTAAACGCCATTTTTCCTTTCTTGCAACTTCTGCACACGACCCTCATTTGTTGACTTAGCTTTCAACCTAGTAGTTTGCCGTGGTGAATGTGAGAATAATATGTTATTGCTCTGATATCTGCTTTGTTTAATAAAACATGTCTGCACGGTGAGTGCTGAAGTTTCAGGAGCAACACGATATGGAATTGTTATGAGGTCTGATCTCCACGCCTTCATAGTCATAACACAAGTGCAGCCTTTGCCAACTTGGGCTTGAGGCGGGATTGATATTGCTTTGCACGAGAATTGTTAACACACTTGATGCGGTGCACATGCAGAGAGAGCTGGTGTATGCTGATGTGATTCCTTCATGCTAGGACACTAAGGTATGGGCCCGCCCTAAAACAACCCAAAGAGACCTTCTTAGATAATAATATAATATATGTGTTAGGGAGGGTGAGATATAAGTGTTGTTAACTCTTATTCATGACAGCATGTTAACATGCTGTCACCATTCGCTTTTTATGTCTTAGTAACTATGCTGATAATTTTGCTACTGATAATAAGTATACTTGTATTATCAAAGATACTGCGCCTGAGAAGACGGCATTAGTAAATAAACATTTCAAATGCACATGTGTCTTCTTTACTCCATGTTCTGGTTTGTAATGATAATATAACGAAAGAGTGTTCATGAGTCCCACGTACCCTGAGGTACTGTAAGTTCATGTTCTGGTTTGTCTAAACATTGGGTGTTTGATATGTCCAATGAGACACTGTAGCTAGCTCGGTAAGGGGTGAGTTGGTTGCTAAGGTAAGTTTTGGGACATCCTAATTTGCCGAGGTTCCACTCCTCTGTGCACAGTTCTGTGTGAGTACAGAAACCCTGCAACAGTATAGAATAGATTTTCCTGAAATATGAAACAGGAATACGTATTGGGAGCATGGAGAGGGTGTAGAGAAGGAGGGGGGAGAGCATCATCTTGATAGAGTTAAGTCGGCCCCACCAGGACAAAAAGAGTGGATGCCAACGGGTGATATTTGTTTCTAATTTTTTAGTGAGGTAAGTAAAATTGAACTTAAGAGTGTCAGAAAGAGTAGGTGCAAATAGGACACCTAGATACTTAATTTTGGAAGATTGCCATGAGAAACCAGACTGAGCGAAATGATGTTGTTGACAGAGAGAGTTCAAAGGAAGGACTTCGCATTTGTTAACATTTAGGCGGTAACCAGAGACTGCGGAAAAAGAGGAGACTTGTTGCAAGAAGGGAGGTAAAGAGGAGAGAGGGTCGGAGCAATAAAAGAGGATATCATCCGCATACACCGAAAGTTTAACCTGTTGGGAACCAAAGTGAAACCCGGATATATTATCATCTTGACGGATTTTAGTGACAAAGGGCTCTAAAGCCATAACAAATAGGAGAGGGGAAAGTGGACAGCCTTGACGTACACCCCTGTGAAGAGAGAAAAAGTCAGAAGACATACCATTAACAAAAATGGAAGCCTGAGGATTAGAGTAGAGTAAGGAGATGAGAGAGATAAACTTGGAAGAGATGCCAAACCAACGAAGGGCCTGAAACATAAAGTCCCAACCGATTCTGTCAAAGGCTTTCTCCGCATCTAAAGAGATAGCTGCGAAAGGGAGATCCAACCGAGAAGCCTTGCTAATAATATTAAGAAAGACACATGAATTATCTGAAGAGAGACGGCCTTTCACAAACCCGGATTGTTCAGGACCAAGTAGGTCCGGCAAAAGGGGATCCATTCGAAGAGCGAGAATCTTAGCTAATATTTTATAGTCCGTATTAACCAGAGAAATCGGGCGATAGTTCTTGCAAAGAGAGTGATCTTTATCCTCCTTGGGAATTAAGCAAATTAAAGCCTGCTGAAAAGAACCGCCCGAGGAGCTCGCTGCAATGAAGGATTGGAAAAGAAGGAGAAGCTTAGGGAGAAGGAGAGAAGCAAATTGGTTGTAAAACTCAACAGTGAAGCCATCGGGACCAGGAGCTTTCCCGTGGCGCAGTTTAGAAACCGCATGGGAGATCTCAGAAAGGGATATATCAAGATCTAACGAGTCTAAGTTGACATGAGAAATTGAAGGAGAGGGGAGGGATTGGAAGTAGGAAGTAAGATCTGAAGGCGTGGGGATGCGTTCAGGGGTGTATAGGGTATCATAAAATTTGACAAACTCAGAGAGAATTTCCTTATCTTTAAAGCAAGAATCACCTGAGGAAGTACGGATAGATTCAATTTTCGTACGTTCTCGTCGTATCTTTAAATAATTAGCAAGGAGCTTCCCCATTTTATTTTTACCACCGTAGTATCTGGAATTGCATTTTAATAACAGATTAGATGCTGCTTCCGTTGTGAACTTGTTGAACGAGATCTTTGCTTCAATAAGGCGCTTAAGAGAGGAATCTGAAGTAGAGGAGTAATATTCGTGTTCAAGACGTTTAATGTCCGCCAGGATTTTAGTCGATTTGGCCTCTCGAAGCTTTTTCCGTCTTGCCACAAAGTTGATAATAAAACCTCTAGAGGCTGCTTTAAAAGAGTCCCAAACCATGACAAAGGCGGAATCGGGAGTGTGATTAATAAGAAAGAACTTGTTGGCAAAGGCAGAGAATTCAGAGCAGAAAGTAGGATCTTGGAGTAGAGTGTTATTGAACCTCCATCTGCCCGAGGGCGGAGAAAAAGGAAGGAGGTCCAAATCTACAAAGACAGGGGCATGGTCAGAAAGAAAAATAGAACCTATTTCAGAACGAATGGCGTGTTGGGGGAGGGACTTGCTAAGGAAAATATGATCAATGCGAGATTGGGATTGATGAGGGGGAGAGAAAAAAACTATATTTCCTGAGGTCTGGATTGCACAATCTCCAAATATCTGCTAGGGCGTTATTCTGGGAGGTTTTAACAATATTTGGAGTGCATCTTGGAGGGTATAAATCTGGCTTTAGAATGACGGTCAAGGAAGGGATTCATGATTTGGTTACAATCTCCACCGAATAGAATATAATCCCCGGAAAGGGAAGCAAGCTTGTCCGAAATAGAAGGCCAAAAAGACTTATCAATTCCAGTAGGAGCATAAACATTAAAAAAGTGAGG
Source organism: Lissotriton helveticus (assembly GCF_964261635.1). Taxonomy (NCBI): domain Eukaryota; kingdom Metazoa; phylum Chordata; class Amphibia; order Caudata; family Salamandridae; genus Lissotriton; species Lissotriton helveticus. The sequence goes on from NC_136057.1 coordinate 1,615,506,622, forward strand.
GAACCATGGATGCGTATTTCCTGGACAACGAGGGGTCGGTCTCTTCGGCTGTGTCCCTGTGGGAAGCTTTTAAAACGGTGATTCGTGGACAGGCCCTTTCTTTGATTGTTGAGGCTAAGAAAGCCGGGAAGAGGGAGGTGGTAGACCTTGAGGGGGAGATTTCGGCTTTGGAGGACGAGTTGGAATCTGGTGTCACGCCCGAGAAACTTCACGCCCTGGGTTTGAAACAGTTTGCTTATAAATCCCTGGTCACTGACGCTGCAAAGGTGATGTTTCGAGAGCAACAAGGCAGATTGTACGATGTGGGTGATAAAGCGGGTAAACTCCTGGCGTGGTTGGACAAGAAAGAAAGAGTTAATCGTGTGGTGCCTGTGATTCAGTCTGCGAGTGGTGAGAATGTGACCGACCCGATCGCCATTGTTGATCGTTTTGCAGAATATTTCCGTGTTGTGTACGCTCCCGTGTCTGTGAGGGATGTGGCTGACTCTCGCCTTCTGTTGCGCGATATCACTCTGCCCTGTGTCTCCGACTTGGACCGTATTGCGTTGGACTCCCCTTTTACGGCTGATGAGATAGCTACTGCTATCCGTTCGCTCCGTTCGGGCAAAGCATTGGGCCCGAACGGTTTGCCTATTGAGTTGTACAAATTGCGCCCCGATAAGATGGCGCCGTATCTCCGCGATATGTTTTTAGAATCTCGAGAGCGTAACATCCTTCCCTACGATCAGCGTCTGGCGACGATAGTCGTCATCCCCAAAGAGGGTAAACCACGGGACCTTTGTTCCTCATATAGACCCATATCCCTGTTAAATGTTGAACCCAAGGTTTTGGCAAAACTTTTGGCGTCCCGACTTCTGTCGGTTCTCGGGGACCTGGTCCATCCGGATCAATCCGGCTTTATCCCGCATCGCAACACTGCTTTGAATCTACGTCGTCTTCACGGCGTGATCGCGAGGGCGGGGCTGCTGACGGAACCGGCCATTTTGGCGTCCTTGGACGCCTCCATGGCTTTCGATACTGTGGAGTGGCCCTATTTATGGGCGACCCTTGAGAAATTCGGTTTCGGGTGCGAGTTTATTGGCTGGATTAAATTGTTGTACGCGGAACCTCTGGCACAAGTGGTGGTGAATGGTAGGGTGTCGGCTCCCTTCTCCTTGGGTAGGGGCACCCGCCAGGGTTGCCCCTTGTCTCCGCTGCTGTTCGCACTCGCTCTTGAACCGTTGGCGGCCTGGCTTCGGTGGGAACCGTCCCTTAAAGGGATTCGTTGGGCCCCGGACTTCGAAGACCGCGTCTCGCTTTATGCAGACGATATCCTTTTGTATCTTACCTCCCCTCGTAAGTCTTTATCCGTTTTATTTGACGTTCTTGCGTCCTTTGGTGCTAACTCGGGCCTTGTAATCAACTGGACCAAGTCCTGTGTCTATGTTTTATCCGGTGTCTTGCCTCCGTTGCCGAGTAGACTTCCTATTCAAGTGGCCCAGGATGGCTTTAAATACTTGGGGATTTTTGTTACTTTGGACTCGTCCCTTCGCTTTGATCGTAATCTCCTTCCCCCGTTGCTTAGACTGCGTTTAGACGTTGCCCGCTGGCGTAAACTTCCCTTGTCTCCCCTGGGCCGGGCGGCCCTGTTTAAGATGATGTCATTGCCGCGATTTCTCTACGCTCTCCAGAACTCTTATGATCCTATCCCTAAGACCTATTTTCGGGAGATTGAGAGCCTTCAGAGACAGCTTATTTGGGATGGGCGTCCGCGCATTGCTCTCGCGAAACTTTCCATCCCGTGGTATGACGGGGGCATGGCGATCCCCGACATTAAGAGATATTATTGGGCCTCCCATCTATCTGCTATCAATCACGTTATGTTTTCGCCGGGTCGCAATCCGGCGTTCGAGATGGATAAACTTCAGCTTCCGGGAGGTGATTTTAACAGAGTGCTTTACTCTCGCTCCGCTGGGCGCCATCTTGTGGGACCTACGTTGACTGCTTTGACTGTGTGGCGTGCGGCGAATGTGAGCTTGGGCTGGGAGGATCGCTTGACGTTGGCGACGCCGCTTTATGCTTCGGAACGTCTGGGCGGTCTCTGGTCCACCAAGGGTTTCGACCGTTGGGATGTGATTGGGATTTGTAAGGTGGGGGATGTGTACTCTAAGGGTTCTGTGCGGTCGTTTCAGGCCCTCCAGGCTGACTATGGCCTGAATGGTCGGGAATTCTTTCGTTATCTACAAGTCAGACACGCCCTTGCTTCGGTGTTTGCTCCTGGTGAGATTCCGCCTGACTCTTCCCCCCTTGAAGACCGTATCCTTGACGGGCATCTTCCTGATAGCACTATCTCCCTGATCTATAAAAAGTTGATTAATAATCGGGCTGACCTACTGGCCCGACTTCGGGAAGCGTGGGTGGGCGATGGGTTGGAACTCGATGATGAAGATTGGCAATCGGCCCTTTCCTCCCCGAAGGAGGTGGCTATTCCGGCTCGTCTCCGTCTGGTTCAACTGAAGATCCTTCATCGGGTGTACGTTACGGGACCGCGTCTGGTGGTGATGGGCTTTTCCTCCGATGGGTTATGTAAGCGTGGATGTGGTTTGCGTGCAACTTTTTTGCATATTCTTTGGGAGTGCCCGATGGTGGCTGCTTATTGGACGGCTGTGCTTGAAGTGATGGCTGTGGTGACAGGTGTGTCCTTGCGTCCAGAACCTCGTCGCTGTCTTTTGAATGTTTGGGAACCCACTGACTATTCGGTGGCCCAGACCAGATGGGCCACCCTGGGTTATATGGTTGCGAAGCGGGATGTTGCGCAACTCTGGGGGGCCTCTAGGCCCCCTGAAGTCTCGAAATGGGAGGATAATATGGACTGGTCTATGTTCCGTGAGAAGACTGTCTACGTGGCCAGGGGCAGACCCAGGGCGTGGACGAAGGTTTGGGGTCAATGGAATGACTACCGTGGCGACATTTGTACTCCTCCCCTTGTAGGCACTGCTGAGATTACCCTGTCTCCCTAGACGAGCGTTCTTGGAACCCTTCATATAGGGGTTGTACTGGTGTTTCCGGTTCCCCCCTCTGATCTCTTCGCCCCTCCCCCCCCCCCCCCCCCCGAACTTCTGGGAGCTTAGAGCTCTGCTTCTGTTCTTCTGCTGCTATTTTCCCCCTTACGTCCTTTGGGCTGACCATCAGTAATGCACTTTCGCCTTTTTGTGTGTTTGTTTGTTCATATAAAATAAAATTTGTTTTGTCCTGTATTTTGTGGGGAGTATTGCATTGTGATTGACTGTTGCCTTTGCGGGCATATATCTTGCATTTCGGCTCCTCTTTAGCGGCCAGCCCGTGTGGTTGTAGGCCCATCCTTGTAATTTTTGCTTACTCCAATAAAGGTTTTTTAAAAAAAAAGAAAAAAAAAAAAAAAAAGTGAGGGAAATATTATCAATCAGTAGATTAACAATGACCCAACGTCCATTAACATCACAGTCATGAGAAACTGAAGTAACACTTAACTTTTTGTGTAGTAAAATCACAACACCATTCTTCTTATCAACAGTGGGGGAACAGAAAACATGACCCACCCAACAACGTTTAAGCTTAAGAGCCTCCTCTTCAGAGAGATGAGATTCCTGGAGGAAGGCAACATCAGTATGAAGTCTAGCAAGGTGTGATAATACCCTTTGCCTTTTAATGGGATTATTTAATCCCTTAATATTCCATGTTGTAACTCGGAATGAAACAGTATATGAAAATTAATAACAATAACATGCTCATTAAATGTAAAAATGGAGAAAAAAAACTGGTAAAAGGAAGAGAAGAGAAGAGAATGAGAAAGTTAGAAGAAGAATGAAAAGAAAAGAAGAGAAAAGAAATAGAGAGGCGAAAATATTCAAAACCAATAAACAACAACATGTTTATGGAATACAGAAATTGGAGGAAGAGAGACAAGAACTTTGTTAATTCCAAAAGAGAAGAAAGAAAGAAAAAGAAAAGGGAAAGAGAGAAAGCACTAGTAGAGAAATAGAGATGAGTTGTAGGAGTAAAAAAGGGGAGCAATGGGAAGAGAAAGAGGGAGGAGAAGGAAGGGAAAAAGAGAAAACTAGGTAGTGAGAGATCAAGGAAAGGAGAGTAGGAGAAAAGGACAGAAATGAGAACGAACAAGAAGACAGTACATGTCCAAAACGAACTACTGAAATACATACTTACGAAAACGAAACACGCAAGAACGAGGATGGGGAGGTGGCGCCGGGGGACAGCAACGACAACATCCAGAGCGGACGTCAAACCTCTAATACCATGAATCCAGACGCAGCATATAGAACAAAATGGTACAGCAGGATAGAGAGGGAAAGGGGAACATCTGCAAAAACAAGAGAAAACAAACAAGAGAATAAAGGAATACATCAAGTGGGAACAAGAGATGCAATTAGATCCGAACAATAATGATATAGAAGGATGGAACAACGATTGTAACAGGAAACATTAGGAAAAGCACAACATCAACATTAAGAGAGATACAATCGGACCACAGCATAACAAGATCAAAGAGTCAGGAAATCCTGTCAGCCAGGCCCGGACACATCCATGACTTCAGGGCCATGTCGTCGGAGAAACGCTTGCAAGGCTGCAGAATCTTCATAGGTGGTTGTCTTGTCTTTATAAGTGACCTTGAAGAGACAAGGATGAAGAAGACCATATCTAGCATTGAGTGCCCTGAGTTGAGGTCTCATGTCCAAAAACTTCTTCCTTCGATCTGCGGTGGCCTTAGAGACATCTTGCGACAGATAGAGGCGGTGTCCTTCCCACATGATTTGCTTCTTGAGTTTGGCAGCTGAAAGGACCTGTAAAAGGTCAGTGTATTGCAGGAATAACATAATGACACCTCTGAGTTTACTAGCGACTTTAGGGCCAAGGCGATGAGCTCGTTGGATGTTAATTGTGGCTAAGTTCGGAGCATCTAAAATTTTGGCGAGAAAGGATTGAAAGAAAGTGGTCGGACTAGACTCCTCTGTAAGTTCTGGAAGCCCATATAAACGTAGATTGTTCCTACGATTCCTATTTTCTAAATCCTCTGTCTGGCGCTTGAGTAGGAGAATCTCCGCCTCCAATGATGGAATGTGAGACCAGGAGGATTGCAATGATTCTTGCGAAAGGTCCAGAGTCTGAACACGGGAATCCAGAGAAGACCATTTTTCCTGAATTGCCTGCATGTTTTTGGTTGTGGCTTCCATAAAAGGCTTGAATGCACGAAGCTCCTCCAAAATGAGATCCATAGAGGAGGATGAAGAGTTATTTCCCGGAGATGGCGGATCTTTCTTCAGGCGTTTGGAGGAAACTAAGGCAGATGACAATTTGCCCCTGTTGCGTGCTTTTGGGATGGCTCCAAGGACCGAAGCGGCTTTGGACAACGTCTCGTCCTCCATGTCTTGGGAATGAGAGTTCGAGTCCGTGGCAAGCGGCAAAGTAGAGGTGGCAGCCAGTTTGAAAGAGAGAAGTTTCCTCACAAAACACTAGAGAGACAAAAAATGGGAAGCAAGCCACCTGGAAAATAATTTGAAGTCACTTGGAAACCGGACAGATAAGGTTATGCAAGCATAGTGTGAGTAGAAGATCCACGAAGGAATGAACGTGGAAAGCTTAGAAAAGTAGTCCCTGAAACAGCAGGATCCATCGACGATACTTTAATGCTACACAACCAGAGGAAATGGTAGAGAAGGCATACATAGCAAAATACACAGGCCACAGAAACTCCAGCAATCAGAATGGTGAAAGGTAAACCAGGTGTCATGAAGAGTATGATACTGGAGAGCATAGGCAATGTGCAGAAGAATGGTCAAATCGCTGAAAGATAGCCCTCTGAGGGAAAAAGAACCATTAAGTAGATAGGCAACATCTGTGTCAATCACACTAGCTAATCCAATACAGAGTTATACATCCGGAGGACTGGTGGCCATCCTGCTGGTTCACAGCTCCTCAGAAAAACACAGAACCAGCCTATAAAAAGCAAAAAAGGAGCACTAGAGACAGGACACTCAGCGCAGAATAGGAAATGCGCATCAGAAATAGCGCGAAGTGGGGCAAAGTTCCACAATATATAGCATAGGAGCGAGCTGCGCCAGACAGGTAGGCCTTATGAGGAGGTGATGAGGTGAGAAAGCTTCAAAATGGCGGACAGAGCCGCAAATACCAGTTTACAGCAAGTTCATAGTGGAAAGACGTCCAGAAACAAAATGTCAGGCTGGGTTGCAGGCTCACCTTCTGGGCAGGGCTCCTTCCAGGAGATTAGCTACATTGCCGCATAGCAGAAGTTTCTCAGCCGGCCGCCGGGAAACATCGCGGCCGGCGTTCAAAATGGCGGTCTCATCTGCCGAAAACGGCACCTCCGCAAAGCTGGTCAAAATGGAAGCAGAACCGGGAAATAAAGAGGGCAGAGATCGCGCCTCACATTCCGGTCCGCAAATCAGCCGCCAAACATCAGGAGAACCCCGTCAACGCTGCCGAAAGAGATAGTTACGGCGAGGCTCGCGTCGGAGCTCTGAAGCTACGTCACCATCTTGCCGGCACGCAAACCACGCCCCCCACTCCTAGGCCTTTCTGATGACATCACTCTGGGCCCTCTACCTACTCCCAGCGATCAAGTGAGGAACCTAGGGGTGTGGCTCGATAACAAAATCACATTCGAGCACCACACCAAACGGGTGACAGGCACATGCTTTGGCATTCTGAGGGTCCTCAGGAAGACATTGGACTTACTGCCACTGACAGCCAGGAAGACCATAGTCCATGCATTAATAACATCGAGGCTGGACTATGGGAATGTCCTATATTTAGGAGCCAGTGCTAAATGCACTCAGAGGCTGCAGCGCATACAAAATGCGGCGGCCCGCCTGGTCCTGATGCTGCCTAAAAGAGCCTCTTCACAGAGAGCACTGAAAGCTTTGCACTGGCTTCCAATCAAGGAACGTGTGACTTTCAAAGCCCTCTGTGTCGGCCACCGTATCTTACAGGGGAAAGGACCCACTTACCTTCACAACCTGCTTACCCCGTACCACCCGACCCGTCAATTGAGATCAAGGGGGAAGGGGCTGGTTCAGGTTCCTAAGTTTAGCAGAGTAAGAATGGGAGGGCATTCCTTTTGTGTCCTAGCTCAACAGTGGAACAGACTCCCTCTGAGGCTCCGGCTGGAGAAGTCAGAGCTGACGTTCCGCAAAGAGCTGAAAACTCACCTGTTTCCCAAAGATTAGGGTTGGGCTTAATGTGGTCGGGTGGGCAGAAATAGCAGCTGAGTGGCTTTGACTTGGCCGTCCTGCAGCGCGGGGACACACTAGTACAGTGTAACTAGGCGCTTTACAAACTCAGTTATTATTATTATTATTATTATTATCACGTAGTATTATGTAGTAACGTGTACAGCACTTCTTACCACTGGTTTGGACCTGAAACACTGTCTATTACTATCAGGTAAGAGGCTACCCAACTGGCCATCTGTGATTAGTAGTGTGTGGGTTTGGAAAGGTCCTATGTATATAGAGATAACTCTAACGACTAGTCTCCTATGTGACTGTTAGAGTATATCCATGTGTATCCCTTCCCTATGTATATAGAGATAACTCTAACGACTAGTCTCCTTTGTGACTTTTAGAGTATATCCATGTGTATCCCCTCCCCATGTTGATAGAGATATTACTAGTATAGGCCTAGAGTATATCCATTTGTATCTCCTCCTTGTGTGATTTTATCTCTTGTACATTTGCAATTTTTTTATGTTTGTACCTTTTTTGTAACGCATGTAATCCTAAGTCTGTATGCTTTCAACTGGTTCTTATGTAATGCAAAAATTTGCAATCTTTTTACGCATGTAACCGTCAGTCCTTATGTTTTCAACTGGATCCTATGTAAAGCGCTCTGACACCTTCGGGTAAAGTTTGCGCTATATAAAATTGCACAAATAAATAAATAAAATATGTGAAGTGTTGGGTGTTGTGCTTGAGGATCAGATGGGTTCTGCTGTCTTATCTCTGCAGATTTGGTGCTGCAAATGGTTAGTTGGTTGAGTTCGGGGAGAGGCCAAGGGGCTTACAGTCATGCTGAGAAGCTGTTGGTGGCTCAAGGAAGTGGCGGAGGTATCGGGACACAGAGTTCCAGATGCTGTGCTGTGAGTGACCTCAGGAAAGTCGACCAGTGCTGTGCCTAGACATCATTTTCTGGTTTGGGAGACACGCGTCACTTGACACCCTGGAAAGGCGGTCGGACCAGTGTTGTTCCTCAACTCTTTTCCGAGTGATTTCATGCTGCCTCCAGCACTCAACTCTCCCACTGCTTCCATAATCCAAGGAAGCTGTTGCAAATATGTGTTGTGTAGACAGGAAGCATGAATGCAGCTGAAACTGCAAGCATGCTCTAATTTAGCACTATTTATACATTCAAAGTCCAAAATACAAACATCTACCAAATGCTGTGACTGCCATAAATACATTAACCCTTCTACTGCGCCCGCGATTTTGCAGAAGTGCGGCACTTCCGCAAAACGGGCGGGGCCGCGTCGGCCATTGGCTGATGGCAGCATGGAAAGGGTTAAGGGCAACACACCGAGCCAACGCCTGAATGGGTTTCACTGAAACAAGCCACTGGAAGAAGGGAGTCCCCGAAACCCTTTCTGCATCTTTTTTTTTTTTTTTTTTTTTTTTTAAACCTTTATTGTACAGAAAGTGCTCACAAATACGGGCCTACAACCCAGCGGGCCGGCCACCACATAGCAGGAGCATAATCAGCAATACAAAAGTATCCACAGGATATGACAACAAGAACACAGGAGATATAGGCCGAAAGCCATAGAGCAACCAGCATGGACAGGATATGTGAAGGTTGATTTTCTAGTATGGGAACGGGAAGTACAGGATCATGACGGGCAGCGAGTCAAGCAAAAAGGGAGGGGCCGTGGTGAGCCGCGAACAGGCGATCACAGAAAGTACAGGATAAATCCAACAAGAACTAAACATTACGGTAAATACAATCCCAACGGAAGTACCACAAGGAGAGGCAATTGCGCTCGCCGTCCAGCGCCCACCCACCACAGCTACAACCAGACTTAACTAACAGATGTAAAAAAGATCCCATCGTATCAATCAATACGGTACACACCCCAATAAAAGGAAGGAAATCCCCCACGAAAGAGGGAGGGGAAGGAAGAAAAAAGAAGAAGGAAGGGACTCCTCAAACATGCGCCCCCCAGCGACGAAGCAGGAAAACATAAACCGGTACACGGCATCCATTAAAGATCAGTGACAGAACACGCAGTGAGCCAGAATCACAATAAGACCGGCAGGCCAGCGCATCAGAAACACCCCAGGGGGACACATGACGAGACGGGGTCCCGAAGAAGAGAATACTTAAGAGTCATAGAACAAAAAAAGAGGAGAAAAAAGGGGGGGGAAAAGACCCCCCAAAGTGACAGACCCCCCCACCCACCCCGCAAGCCCACCCTGCACCCCTGCAGAAGGCTATGGCCTACCCCCCAGCAGCGTGCCTGTCGCCCTAATTAGAACCCGAAATATAGAAGAGCAAAGGCAAGACGGAAACATAAGACAAAAAAGGGGGGGGGGGAAAGGGAAAAGGGAAGAAAACGCACAGGAGAGGGCCAAGGAACAGAATTATCAGCACCCACCCACCCGCCTGAGAAAAAGGCAGAGCCCTCGGGAAGTCAAAAAAGTATCAGGATACACTCCAGGAGCACCACAAATTCACACATAGTCATACCGTTACATGCCGATCATCCGACCAGTACAAGACTACCGCACACAGAGGCAAGTTCGTCTCAGCCCTGTCCTTGTTTGTCCAAAGTTGTAGTCGTCCGATTCACTAAGAACCAGACCGCGAAGAACAGAAGGCAAAGAACAGGGAGATCAAACGGCAGTCCAGATAAGATACGTGGAGTAAAACCCGGATGATCCAGAAAAGTCAGAGAACATCGCACGCAATGCAGGCACAGTTTCAGGGACAGTTCGAGAAAAGCCGACCCAGCGGGGCCGGCACAGGAGCCAGGGTCGGTCATTCGAGGCGAAGAGAGGCAGAAAGAACCATCGAGTCCAGTCCAGACGGGATCCGGCCCCCAGGCCAGTGGCGCAGGAGATAGCACAGGACGATGAAGGGCAACGGAACTCCGCACACCCACAGACGCGGCAGTCGCCGGGCCCATGCTTCCCAGGATAGTTCCAGCCGCACCCTGCAACGGCGAAGCCGCACCCAGTTTAGGGGACCCGAACGGCCCGAAGAGAGGATCCACCTCCAGGGTGACAACGGGTGCGGCCACAGAAGCTCGCCAGGAGTGTAGGGCGTCCAGGATGTCCGCAAGTGTAGGAAAACCTTTACAGTATCCGGCACCCGGGCCATGTGGCGGGCCTCCAGCGCTCGTCCAGGCCCGGCTGAGACATTCAGGGTCGGCCGCCATCTTGGAAGCCCGGCGGGGCCGCGGCGTCCGTCAACCCCCGTCCGGGCAGCAGCGAGGCAAATGAAGACCAGCCGACCGGCAGCAGGGCACCTCCAGAGCAGGAAGGGGGGCCACCAGAAGAAGGGGGATCGCCGGCTCCCCAGTGCCGCCGGTCCCGTTCTCCGAGTCCGGGCGGAGGAAGTCAAAATGGCCGGACCGGAGAACAAAGGGGGAGCAAGCCGAATGTACGGTCAGCCCCGTCAACGGAAGGCAGCGCCTCCACCCAAGGCCACCGGCCCACTGGAGCCGGCCAGCAAGCCACAGCCGGCCTATACGCACAACGGCCTCTACGACCGCGTCCACCGCGCCATCAAGGGCCGACCAGCGCGCTCCGTCCCGTCCGGGCGCCGCCGAGAAGATCCAGGCCAGCCCGCTCCGGAGGCCCCGAAGCGAGCGGGAGCGACGTGCAGGATCCACGGCACCCAGGGACAACCAGAGCAAAAGGTGAGTGCCTGCAAGGTGTCTTAGCGCTACAGCATAGCAAAGAGGACTTCCCGGGGCAGGATAACAGCAGGATAGACGATAAAAACAGGCAGGCGAACGGAGCCGAGCTAAAACGCGGCCATCTCGTACGCGAGCTTGGCTCCTCCCCCCCCTTTCTGCATCTTATTTCTGTGTTGCGTAATGACATGAGGTCTGGCGACAGAGCAATAGCGCTCTGTAGCCAGACCCAAAAGACAGACATAGGAATCGAGGACAGGTAGAAGGACCGATGTAGATCCTTGCAAGAAGAGAATGGGGCGTAAAACCTCCAGCGTTTCCATCGTTGTCGATAACAAAGAATCAATAGACCGTCATCTGAAAGCGGTGTGTCTCAGACACTAGAATTGACGAAGAAAACAAAATGAGGTACAACTGCTCCCCACTGGCAACCCCATAGGGAAGTGATCAGTGCTTAATTTAAACCAGTGGTTTCCGGTAATTGACACTGGCACTCAATTGTCAGCACCTATGACAGCTGCCACATGATGGGCTGTTTGTCTGATTTAGAGTGAGCACAACAACAGTTGTTTACTAATTCAATATACGTTAAAAGTGACTATTACCTGCCTCCCATGCTAATCTTATAGCTGGGGGGGGGGGGCTGGATTTTCACACTTGTAAGAGTGAGATGGTTTGCCGCTGGTTTGGTACTGTTATTGGAAGCACTGGCAGGGGCAATATGAGGTGCACGGTGAAGGCCTTCTGATGAGGGCCCTGGCACTTTATCTCTACAATTAAGCACTGGAAGTGATGTTTCTGATATGTTTATTTTACTGAGGATCTTAGTACAACACGGTGCCTCTCCTTTCGGTTATTTCAGAGCATTACCAGGATTAACAGGGTCTCTACGTGGGGCAGCTAGAGTCCATGAGTAACGGGAATCCCAGTCCAATATATATATATATATATTTTTTTTAACATATTTTTTGGGTTTTTGAAACAAGTTCCCTCTCTCAGATACAGAGGTGCCTCACCCCCTCCGCCGTCGCCATGTACAGCCGCTTCTTACCAAATTCTGTCACATCGCCACAGTTTCAGTCTTCGAGTGTTTGATCACTGGGTCTGTCCCCACCCCCGGCACACCTGAATGTCCTGGGAGGGTTGACTCAGTCCCCAGCCCAATATTCTTAATCGCAGTTCCCAAGTACAGGAAGCTCTGTTAAAAGCAAGCCAGGAGAAATTACTTTTCACATCCCTTCCTACAAAGCATGTGGTTGAGTTCTTCCCTCAGACTTGGGCTTAGCTTGTGGCAGTTTAGGGCCCTGAACTCCAGGGTCATGCCTCCATGTTTCATTCAGTGGTATGTTCTTTGGGTTATAAAGATGTGTAGATGCAGAGCACAGGATCTTGCCATGCATGCGCTGTGGTGATGGAGGGTGTGGGTTTCTTGCTCCTTTGCCAGGCATGTACTGGGGTGTGATGGTGTTCGTGGGTATCTTGGTCCTTTGCCGCAGTAGGCTGTGTGGGTGCTGTAGAGTACTTTAAACATGATCTGGGAGCCAGTGTAGCAGAAGCAGCTCTTTCGTAATGGCGGAGGAGCATCGCACCACTTGTCAGAGTCAGTCACAGAAAAAGAAAATGATAATGAAACAATATCATTTTATTTTTCTGTGACTGGCTCTGGCATGCGTGTAGGGCGGAGCAGGGCCAGGCCGGGCCATGACAGCCAGGTGGTGCGCATAGTGCGCATAAAAGTTTGGGTGGCCTGTCTGGGACATGCGCACTTCTATTTCTCCAACCCAGCTGTGTTCACACCCCGGTTGGAGAAAAGATGCAGGCCACAAGGCAGTGTCTGAGTGACAGAGCAGGCCACTAGGACCAATCCTGGCGCTGCTCTCATAGAGAGCAGTATCTGATTGGCTGGGCAGCCTCTGCTTTCTCAGAGACTGCTAGGAGAGCAACGAGGTGGGCATCGGAGGCAGCAGCAAAAGGTAAGTTAAAAAAAATTATTTTTCTGTCACTTCCCCGTCCTCCCCCACGGCCCGCTACCTTCGTGTTGTGGCAGCCGTCACTGCAGTGTAGAATTTGTAGTGCTGGTTATATGGAGTCATACCTCTTAGTTACAGTAGGGTATGGCTCCTGTGCGCTGTGTCTGACAAGCGGACCACGGAACCTTCCCCAGGCACTTTTCTAGAATATATGGGGCCAAGCATCATTGCCTAAATATTGAGAGCAAACATATCATGAAGTAAGTGTATTTAGGTATGTATATGTTTACTACACTTAACTTCACACATCTTTAATCTGATGATCACATATATCTTCATGATATATATATATATATATATATATATATATATATATATATATATATATATATATATATATATATATATATATATATATATATATATATATAGAGATCAGAATAGTAAAGGGATTCTTGTCTATATATACATCCCCTCACACTATAGTGGTTCTCGATATTTAGGCTCCACTGTATCTTGTTTTACATTTTGTCCTCTAATTGTCTGTTTGAATCCTGGGTGACAGTTACTGTGGGAGAAGGGGGTGTGAGCACCTGTTGCCCAGGGCTGTAACAAAGGAGCTACTGGAAAGCACATGCCTAAAGCATTCTTCATTGGTTTGCTCCTTGGCATCCTGAGAATTAACTTTTTGACAGTCCGAATATACTACGGGTAACAGCCCAGTCTTGTCATCACCAGGATCTTGTTAACCCCGCCTGATGATCAAGTTGGGAGGGCGGAAGGATTCTCTGAAACATGGAGAGTTGCAGATCGATTGTCTTGACCGCTGCAGGAAACCAAGTGAAGATATTACAAGGAAAATGAACCCCCTAAATTGAGACTCTGGATCACAATTCCTGATAAGCCCGACCACCAGGAATACCAAGGTTACGGGTGTCTATTTGGGAAAAACCAAGGTCCCTGCAGGGTGTTAATTTCACCGGATCCTAGGCTGGTGTAATATGTAGGTAAGACTGTCACTTTTGACATGGTTGCGCAGGAATCATTTATACACACTTCACAGAGCATACTATTCTCCATATAGGTTGGCAAAATTTGTCCAAGGTTCCTTGGTTGCATGTGCCAAATGCGGCTTAGTAAATGCCAATGATGCCCATATGTTCTTTGAATGCCCCTTTATTAGTGCTTTCTGGGACACAATTAGTAAAGTACTTACATCATGCCTGGACCTGCAAATCTCGATCGATCTCCCTCTAGCAATTATGGGTGTAATAGATGAAGTGTGGAGTCCGGCGAAAAATCTTCTCTTTTACTGAATTTTATTGGCTAGAAGAGAAATCTGCAAAAAGTGGAAAGATCACCATCCACCTACACTTTCAGATTGGAGAGCGTCGGTTTACAAGTATCCAAACTTGACTTGGTCAGATCTGGGAACCATAATAAAAGAGCTTTTTGGCACATTTTTTTTCCCCCCGGTTCAATGATCAAGCTGCTGTGGTCTTCATCTTCAGTACGTCCTTGGCTTAGGGTTTGTTCCCTAGCTATGACGGCAGCACTTTCCACGTTAAAATTGGATCCAATGTATGGGACCTGAATGGCCTTTCGTATGCTGAATGGGTGTTGGTACAGGAAGATTGTGTAAGCCCTACCAGTAATATACTGAGACAGCATTTTAGTCCATTGGTACCTGTCATCTTTGAAACCATGGTGGAAAATGAGGACAAAAAAAAGACTGTCACTTTTAGGAATGTTGATGTTATGTGATTCCATACATGTTCTAGAGTTTAATGTTATAACATTCTGTTAGTCAGTAGTATCTATGCGGTTATTCAAAGGAGAAGACTTCTTCTGGGAAGTACTGGTCATGGGTCCTTGTATGAATAAATACTTCACTTGAATATTGAAGTCTCTTCTATGGATTATTTGTAGTGATTCCTTACTACAGCTGGCCTTTCGTTTCCTGTAGCGTCTTCCTGTATCCTGCTTTGCTCATGCTTCTGAAATATGTTGATGAAATGTGGAGCTCTCAACATATAGAAGGATAGGACAAAGGTTTGTATTTACAAGAGCACAGAGGACATGAGCATGACCAAGCAAAGCTGGTAAGCAAAGTACTTCTAAATATTGCTTCCCCAATGGATTCCATTTTAGTTCATTAGAAAATTAGCTAACCACTAACAGTCTAGAAGATGGGCGGAGCTAATAAACAGATAAAACAGCATGCTGAAGCCAGTTGATCAATAGTGTTCCTTTCCATAATGAACTTTCTAAATATTACATATTAATTCTAATCTACATCACTGGCTCTCGGTAGACAGCTAAAGCTCTCCTCGTCTATGCATAACAAAAGACAAGTAGAGTTACAGGAATAGAGAAATGAGCAGAATGGGGAGAAAGCCGAGTGCAACAGATGATTATCGACAGAAAGAAAGACAAGAAAGTAGAGCTCGAGCAGGAATAGGAAGAAATGGGGTGACATAAAGTGAAGGGAGATAGAGAAAGGATGTGATGGAACAAGAATATGACCGAAAATTAAACAAATCGTTTTTTTCTTTACAATATGTATTTGTATCTTGTTGTCTAGTTGGATGGAGTAGGAGTTAAGGATTTGCTAAGTTTCAAAGCTCAACAAAGTCATGCAGCTTTGCAAATATCAATTTCAAAAATCAACTTTTAATAAAGGTAAATGACTTTCACCAAAAGGTGAAGCTGCCGAAATATTTTTGAGGGTAAAAATAAACTGCAAAAGTGGACCAGTGGTGCATCAGGAACTTTCCTAACTGCAGAATTTAGAAATATTGTGTTAGCGTAGCTCTAACAGTGGCAGCCTTTATTTTGCTAAACCAGTGCTACCAAGTTGTGCACATCTCTGGTCATGTAAAGCTTCACTCCAATGCCTGGCATCGCATATGACAAATTCTTTAGCAGCTTCTCAGTTCTGAAAGTTTACCATTTTCTAACAGTTTAAAGCTGATTATTTACTATCCCACTATTTCAATTTCTGCCCCAATATAGCTCTTTTGTTTCTGTTCCGTTTCATGATGGTCATTGTATATGAAACAACCATTTGTATTCTGTGCTTTACCTTCAGGAGGTTCCAGGGGATTCCCTTGTCACCCACCTTTGAGATGCACGGACAATTTTTCCTTTTTTTGTTAATATTCATTTTGAAATTAAAATTTGTAGTTAGGTTAGAAATCTTTAGCATTGATACAGTAGAGGGCAGTGGCTGCAGACTCTTTCCTTCCGAGGAACGGGCCTTAGTCTCTCTTCCATGACCCTTCATTCTGAATCACGGAAGACCCCAGTCCAGGACTGGTGAATAGAGAAAGACCTCAGTGTAGTAGAATGAATTATTTGAAGTCTGATGCCCTGATCACGGTGGACAAGCCACAAGGCTGCAGAAATATGGCAAAGTTTAACTATGCTATGCCACGGGGGCAAATTCAGGGCAATTCTATGTGAACTGTACAGTTTCGCAAATTTCCTCTAATAAAAGTGATATGCCCTCGTAAGCATAGGATACAATCATGCTCATAAAACATATTAAATAAATTCAGATCTCCAGCTTTGTAAATGTTTGAGCTTCCCTAACTTAAAGTATCACTACTTGTCGTTCATGGTAATACGAGAACACCCAACCCACCTCTACCTCTGAGGAACATACAATTAAAGATTTCTTTTTGACATATGGGTGATTCTAATCGACTCTTTTACAGGACATGAAAATGTCTGACGTGATCTGCCACTCTTATGTATCGTAAATGTATCTTTGTTGGAAATTAACTTTCTTCATTTGTTCATCCTGTTTCAGGGTTCATTTGTCATTAACCTCTCACTGTCCATTAATTATTTGTAACACAGACTTAATTTCTTTTTTTCCCTTCTCTTTTTTCCTTCTCCTTGAGATGCCTGTGTCGTATGAATAATGCAGATGTATATGTCAAATCCCCATAAGATGAACCCAATTCCACAGTGTATATGTAAAATGGGCAATCCAAGTGAGTGACGTCACTATAGGTGTCAGAACCTCAGCTGACATTATCAAACAAATGAACATTCTAGAATGCCTATTGTTGGGGATTTTAGAGATACAGGACTGGGTAAGGAGAACAGTTTATTTCTCTACACTGGATGGCGTCTTGAATAGAATTTTAATAAATACCAACTTGGCAAGCTAGCTGGCAATACCGTACAAATACGTTTAAAGCCTTTACGCATGAAGAAATGTGAAGTACTCGGATTACTGCGCATTTCCGGCTCATTTCGGGTAATGTGTAAATATCATTAATACACGTAAATACCACCAGTAGAAGGCTAATGGTAACGTGTTGTAGATTTGATGTATAACTCCACAGAATCTGGTTTCAAGTCTTTCTACCGCCTCCTTAAATTCATCTAAATCTGCTTGTGACCCAGAAGGTAATACTTGTGGTAAGTATTTAAACAGACGTTGTCCTTCTTTACCTAATGTCGTCATCAAGAGAGCTTTCTTGCGCTTAGGTGAGAAATCCTCCCCGTCTAAAGCTTGGATATAGTTGTTAAACATTATTATCCAGTCTTCCCACATTATGGGTGGATTCCCTGGTTCGCACAAGAATTGTGGTGGTAGTGCTACATTAATTGCTTGAGCCATTGAATTGAAACGTAAGGTACTATTGTGTAGTAGCAAGAAACAGTTGTTATACAAGCACGTTATAATTTTTCTTTTCACAGAGAACAGAAACAGTCTGTATATATTTATCTTTTCACTCAATTTAAACGCTTACTCCACTTTATTATTCTGAAGATCCGCCAAATAATGACGTTCCAGGTAGTCCGCAGTGATAATCCGCTGCACCACGGTGTTTCCGACAGTCTGATGTGAAGATCTCCGCGAAGCGCGTTGCTTAGCAACCACTGACAACAGGCAGAAAAATTATTCAAAATGGCCGATTTACGTCAGTTACGTCTGACGTCTGTTGTCACACGCGCATGAACGTGTGCGTCTCTGGCATGCGCATGAGGACAATGCGTACAGTGTCAGAGAAACGCAGTTGTGCGTTTCAGTGTGCGCTTTAGCATACGCTCCAGTAGTGCGCGTAAGAGATGCGCAACTCACCCAGTCACGTCGTGCGCTTCAGCGTGCGCTCCAGCAGTGCGTGTGCGCGACTCACCACATCTCGTCACGAAAGACGTTGGAGGGTGTGACGTCACCTTCGTCGGCACATAGAGGAAACCTCGTATTCTCCCAAAATTCACGATCGGTTCCACTGCAATTAACGCCAATACGCTGAAGGCTCCTCTCGGTCTGCTTACCACGCGGGTTCGTGAGGAATCGGTGCTGCCGTTCTGTAATTCCTTAATTAGCTGCAATCTTCAACAGGAAGCTATGGCCAGATGTCTTTTAAGTCCAAGTCGCCAAATGTTGTAGATTTGATGTATAACTCCACAGACTGGATGTTGCAGGAACAGCTTTATTGCAGCACAGAACAGGTAAGCCCAATCCTCCCCTGGCCAGAGCTCCAACTGCCAACAGGGCAACGGAGAATTCCAGAACAAAGAACATTACAGAGATCTAGAGTGTTAGCTCAGTAGATGAGCTAAGCACTGTACAACATAACGCTGCTCAAAAAAATGAAAAACGATGGCAAAATATGCGATAGAGTAGTTGCTATATTTGTAGTTGCTGTTGTGCACATTTTACCAGGGTCAGATTGGGAAGGCAGGCAGTGGGCAACGGGCCTCTGCCTCAGGGTCACATGTGGGCCGTTTTTTATGGCCTCTGTAAACCATCCCAAGAGAATTACTTTCCTACCTGTCCCCGCCAGACCACTTTAATGTGGCCCCAGTATCATGGGCACTCTCATGCCATGCTGGCAATTGGGCCAGGGGTTCAGGTGTTGCTTTGGCTTTTGAGGCATTCTCACCATCACATTTAGGCCATGGTGAGTGTGGGGACGGTGGGAGTACGCAGGGGCTTCGCTTGGGGGCCAGGTGATTTTGGGCTGTTGGGGCATTCTCATCTGATAAGCAGTCGCTGAGTGCTTTTCTTGATCTTGACTCCTCCCCTCCCGGGTCATCACCCTGAGGCTATAGTGGGCTGGGGAGGAGGTAAGAGAATTAGCCTCCATAGGGACCAAGTGTTGTCACCTCAGCCCCAGTGTCTTTCAGGCCTTGTTTTGGGAGGAGGCTTGGGTTGCTTGCATAAGCATCGATCTGAGGCCAGCTTTCCCAGAGAAAAAAAATGGATGGAGTTTATGGTAAGCACTGCCAACGTTGGAATTAGGTTCAAGTCCCATCATCAGCTCAACATCCTGTGATTCTGGGCAAATCATTTAATTTACCCTAAAATAAAATCATCTCACCTAAAATAAATTGGATCTTGTGTAATGTAACTTGTGTTCATGCCTTTGGCTGGAGTTCACACTACATAAAACTTACAACAACAAAAACCACAGCAACAAAAATATCCAGCCAGGTTCCAATGAGCCTAACCAGATGGTGATCCATGAAAGTGACGATCCGGGAATGTGGGCCAGTTTTTTGGGAATTGCCAGGCTTAATTGTGATTCCAATCTGGCCCTGCATTTTACAACATATTTGTTTATGAATTTTAAGTCCTGGGTTAACAGAGCGCTTCCTAATCGTAGTTACGTTATTACTCCATCACTGAACTTTTCCAAAATGTGACTCTAAATTAGTGTTGAGAAAAATGAAACAGTTTAGTGTATGTTGTAGGTGACTCCCATTCAGTGCTATAAAATACATTTTCCGAAAAAGATATGAAGGATTTCTTCTACTCTTCCCCTCCCCCAATCATCCTCCGTCTTCTTTCAGCCATTATCTCTCCCTCTTCCTCCAAGGCACAGGCTTCTCCGCTGCTTGCTGCTGCTAGATAAAAAGGAAAAAAGAAAATCTCATTACGCAGCAGAAAGGGAGGGGGAAGGACGGGCTGCAATAACGGAGGATCGGTTCCAGCAGCCTTAATTAATGAGCCTGCTGGAGGGCCAGGTAATGACATCCCCTGGGCAGCCATGCTGCATCCACAGGCCTGGAGCCGCCCCCGCCTCTTGCAGCCAGACGTCCTTGTGCACAGCCAAGAGCACCACTGGCCAGACCCAGACGGAGGCCCGAACTAGATGCCCCACAATGCAGCCAGGCCCGGTTCTAGCGGGTGGGCCTGGCCCACCCAAACATGAGCCTAGGCCCTCGCAGGGACAGCTTGAAGGCAATATAAAATGGCCACTTCAATTTAAAACGTTCCTCCGAATGTTGTTTTAATTCCTGTTCTGTGAGTTGCTTGATTGGACCTGGACTCTTTCTCACAGGCACCCCAATCATGCATCGCCTTTTAGAAAGGTGAGTCGTGTGGTGCAGGTACACTAGTGGCATGGTGAAGGGGACAAGTTCTTTCTTTGGCACTTGCTGCATGGATATTTCCTTTTCTAGTCAGTGCTGCAGAAAATAAATTTGTTTATTCTGATTCACCTTTTCTGGCCCCTGCAGCTGTTTATCAGATCCTGTGAGGCAGAGTTCTGCGAACCAAGTAGGAAAGAAAATGTGTGACTATTTTACTTATTTTTAAATCTGAATAAATCTGAACAGGCCCAGCAAGACACATACTTTGTGTATGCTTCATTTAAATGGTTTTTATCATTATTGTGGCCATGGATGCAAGACAACAATAAAAATGTCCAGATAACTGGTGATTAATGTTCCTGCTGGAGAGCAATCCTTTGTGTGTTGGTAGTTTTGAAATGCAGATAAACTGTATTGTATGTGGATAGCTCAGTGGGTTACTGCGTTTGTCAGAGATTCTTGTGTTACAATCCTATCATAGGACACTGACCTATGAACTGTCATCAAAGAGTTGCATACAAACCTGAATGTTATAGTTAGAACTTCCCCAGTTATACTAATGTTGCTAAAAAGAGTTTGTTTAGGCAAATATACATTTTTATTAGTAAAGCCAACCCCCCAACCACTGGGGTATGCTTTAAATCCTGAGTTTGTGCTTCTCCAGACCAAACGCTCTTAAAATATCTGCCCACCAGTATGGATGACATGATTCCTACACCCTGTAATCTTAATTGGCTTAGGTGACATTCCGCATAGACTGATTTACATACTTGTAAGATTCATTGTCTCTGTATAATGTGTGCGTTATGTAAAGTACTGTGACACCCTACACTGATTTGAATAGCGCTATACAACAAATTAAATGCATATGAGAGAGGGGCTATGGAGAGATGAAGGGCGCTGTTTGAGGCTGGTAGTAATGGTATCTGCAGAGAAAGAAGTCATTGGTGGGGCCCCCAAAAATACTTTTGCACTAGCGCTAAAGCCAGCCCTGTCATGGCCTTTCTGTTTTTGTTTTATTTAATTAGCAGTCGAGTCATTAGGACAACTGTGGAACATATTTTAAAGTGTGTGTGTTATACGTATGAGTTATACAGTATATATAGTAGGGAATGAATGTGGAACACTGCTCCCCACTGTGTTCCACATTCCACTTACCTCAACGTGGTTCCAATCCTGTCATTTGGAGTTCAGCTGGCTGATGTTGAGCCACTTTTGCACCACAGGGAATTACTGCATGGAATAAAGTTGACATTAACTTACTTGAGCATCCAAGAGTCGTCCTTGCTGCTTCCAAGATTTGGCGACGAGCTGGCCAGTTGATCCCTGTGGTGAGAAGTGGCACCGTACCCACTTTGGTTGTCGTTTTTCCTTCACCAACCGATATTTGTAACCTTATCAGCTACAATACCGAGGTGGCTGACTGTACGCATACTGACTGTTGGTGAGTTAAACCTATAAGGAGTGCCTGTTTGCCTGCCAGATTTGCTACGGATCATTTGGGAGCAGAAGCACTTGCGCATCCCTCGTAGTGCAGTGCTGTCTCGTGACGCATTTTGAATACCTCTGCCCTCGAGATATCGAACTCCTCGACTGAATGCGCATGCATACTCACGGAATCCGCGCAGGCAAAACAAGCTCCAAGGCCTCTGGAAAGTATGCAAGGCCATTTTTTAGTGAGCAACTCAACATCTGGCATATCTTTCTCTGCTATCAGCGGTCCAGTCTTCGTTATTCAAGTGAATTATCCTACTGGTGAATCACGCACCGCTTCACTCACATGCTCTTACAATACATGCAGGTCATTTCAACGGTGATTCGCACACCTCTTCACTTTGAAGCTTCCATTATACAAACGAGTCAGTTCAACGGTGATTCACACACCTGTACGAGGGTGTCATTTTAACAGTTAATTGTACATTTCTTTGACTTGATATCTCTACTGACTTTAATTCAAAGTTGTACTACAGTTTGTTTCTTATAGTTGTGAGTCACAGTGATTCAAACACCTTTATCCTATTTACTGGAAAGTTTATTTGTCTGTGGAATTTCCGTACAATTCAATCACTTACAGTTATTCCACCATGCAGTCACAAGGAGCAATTGTCTCTCCTCCTAATGTCTTACCTTCTCCAGGTCCACTTGTAATAGAGTGGGATGATTGGTTATCTATGTTTGAAAATGACCAGGAAACTTTGGATGGTGCTAAATTCAGTGCTGCTAGGAGAAAAGCGCGTTTACTCAACAATTTAGGCAAAGAAGGTCAACGTATCTTAACATACTTACCAACAGCTACTTTACCCTAACAGTAATCCCATTGAAGATGTTTATCTTGAAACACAAAAACATCTAGAGTGCAGGTTTGCTAAAGAAATTAACATTGGGATGAACCGTTACAGGTTTTACACCCACCATCAAGAGGAAAACCAATCTATTGATGACTTTGTGTCCAAACTTAGAGAACTTTCTTTAAAATGTAAATTTGGGTCCATGGCAGACGTATTAGTTTGTGATCAATTGATTGTTCATTGTAAGTGTAAAAAAACTCAGAGCGACTGTGGGCTGCAAAGAATCCTTCACTAAAGGATGCTATTGAAATTGCTAAAGTTGTATAACAATCTCAACATTCCATAAGTGAGTTAGAGAAAAAAATTTATAGCAATCCTGAAGTTGTATCTACCACAGTTAGAGAAGATCCTGATGTTGCAGCTGTATTCAAATCTGGTCGAGTTGTTAATAAAAGTAGACAATCAACAAAATCTTGTTATAGGTGCAGTAGTCCCTTTCGCAATGCTGATTATCGCAAGTGTGTGTCCATTGATAAAAATTAGTCATAAACAAAGGGGGGAGGGAGAGGGAGAAGTGGATTCTGTCTCCCCTGACAATATTCATAAACAAAAGGAATCCACTAAATTGGGTTCGGTTGTCACTACAATGGTGAGGAGCAACCAGTGTTGTTTAAATACCCCTCACACACCAACAGGCCCCTTGGTGTCATGCTTCATCATCGGGGTCTTCGCAAACCTCTACGGGATGCGGCGTGCTACGACTCACAACTACGTAGGAGCACTGTAAGTGAATTATGTGCTGGTGTGTGTGGGTAGTAAAATGTGAGTGGTGAGGTGAAAGTGAAATATTAAAAAATACTTGGCTCGTAAGTACAGAAAAATTTATTAAGTCTTCGGCTGGTATCATTAAGAAGTGCGAGGGAGGTTGCTTTTTTTACTGATTAGGGTAAAACAACCATACTAGTGCGTCGACATGTTTCGGAGTAGAAAACTCCTTCTTCAGGACAAGGATGTGCACTACTTATCCTCACCTTACTCACATGTATGTAGATGTAAAAGTGTGCTCTACAAAAATAATTTTAGGTGAAAATGTACCTATCTGTTTTATTAAAGGTCATAAAGACCGTTGCGCCCAATTGGCGATGAACTGAACTTATAGTAATGGGCCAAGTAGCCTCATGAGCCAGAAGCGTAGTATTGGGGGTTCCCGTTCTGCCCAGTGTGGCAACGGTTACTGCAAGGGCTAGTTGGCTCTCATCCCCTCAATGCGGCTCCGACTAAGCCGCGTTGAGGGGATGAGAGCCAACTAGCCCTTGCAGTAACCGTTGCCACACTGGGCAGAACGGGAACCCCCAATACTACGCTTCTGGCTCATGAGGCTACTTGGCCCATTACTATAAGTTCAGTTCATCGCCAATTGGGCGCAACGGACTTTATGACCTTTAATAAAACAGATAGGTACATTTTCACCTAAAATTATTTTTGTAGAGCAACGGTCTTTATGACCTTTAATAAAACAGATAGGTACATTTTCACCTAAAATTATTTTTGTAGAGCACACTTTTACATCTACATACATGTGAGTAAGGTGAGGATAAGTAGTGCACATCCTTGTCCTGAAGAAGGAGTTTTCTACTCCGAAACATGTCGACGCACTAGTATGGTTGTTTTACCCTAATCAGTAAAAAAAGCAACCTCCCTCGCACTTCTTAATGATACCAGCCGAAGACTTAATAAATTTTTCTGTACTTACGAGCCAGGTATTTTTTAATATTTCACTTTCACCTCACCACTCACATTTTACTACCCACACACACCAGCACATAATTCACTTACAGTGCTCCTACGTAGTTGTGAGTCGTAGCACGCTGCATCCCGTAGAGGTTTGCGAAGACCCCGATGATGAAGCATGACACCAAGGGGCCTGTTGGTGTGTGAGGGGTATTTAAACAACACTGGTTGCTCCTCACCATTGTAGTGACAACCGAACCCAATTTAGTGGATTCCTTTTGTTTATGAACATTGATAAAAATTGCCAGAAGTGTGGGCGCAAAGCTCAGTTTGCAATAGTGTGTAAACAACCGTACAAACAGAGAGTTGCTACCCTAGATGAAAACGTGAATTTTACACCATAAGAGGTTGTTACCTTAAATGAAAATATTAATGTTATACCTCATAAAAGCAGGATTTTAAGTGTAGGTGAACCTAGTGATGACAGAGGCAGAAGAAACAGACCCAAAGCAGAGTTTGCGGTTAACGGAAAATCTGTTCAACTTATGGTAGATTCTGGGTCTATGCATACCATTGTTTCCAAAGTTGTGTATGACAAGTTGTGGCCAGATATAACCTTACTTCCAAAAGATATTAGCCCTGGGGGCTATCAAGGTGAAACTATAAACCTTTTAGGATACATGAACACTACTATAGAATTTGGTGGAAGGTCAATACAGGGGAACATGTATGTAGCTGTGGATGGACCTCCTATTCTGGGATGGATACACCTGTATGATTTGTGCATCATTGTTGACCATGGAGCACCTACTCAAGTAATGGTTGTTCAGAACCTGTCTTTGGAGAGTATTTTGGAAGACGCTAAAGATGTTTTTAGAGAAAAACTAGGATGTTTTGAAGGTTATGTCCATTAGATAGTTTTGAAACCTGATGCTCTCAGAGTACAACACAAAGTACGCAGAATACCTTTAGTAGCCAGAGCAGCAGTAAAGGATATGCTTAAGGATATGGTGTCATCAGGTGTAATTGAGCCAGTAGAAAGCTCCCTGTGGGTTTCTCCAGTAGTTATCACCGAAAAATCTGATGGCAAACTCAGATTTTGCATTGATTTGAGGTCACTCAATCCAAATGCGCCAATGAACCTATCAGGTGAACGCTGCGCTATACAAATATTTTAACATTAAATGTTGTTGTTGATACCTACCCATTACCTAATATTAATAAACTGATTCTAGCTTTGAGTGAAGGAAAACATTTCTCTAAATTGGACTTGAAAACACATACCATCAAATTAAACTGCATGAACATTCCAAGCCACTCACAGCATTCATCATAATGGATCGCATTTTTCAGTGTACAAGGATGTTTTTCGGTCTTTGCTCTGCTGCAAGCGTTTTTCAAAGTATGATGAGTGTTCTTTTTAAGGATGTTAATAACATTGTATATTTTCAAGATGACATTCTTGTACTTGGGGGTACCATTGATCCTACACAATCGTACTCTCAGAGAAGCTCTACTCAAGATAAAGGAATCAGGGTTAAAACACGTGAAAAAATTAAATTTCTGGTTGACACAGTTAAATACTTAGGTTATGAAATCTCTGCTGAAGGTGTGAGGCTTATACAAAATCACTTGGATGCCATCAGGTTAGCTCCTGCACCCTATGATAAAGACAAATAAAAAAAATGTTTAGGTCTCATTGAGTATTACTCAAAATGTTTTCAAAGTTTCTTTGAAAAAACATAAGTTCTGTTATTACTGTTAAGAAAGGGCGCTACCTTTGTATGGGAAACGCAACAACAGTTATGTTTTGAAAATATCAAAAAAAATATACGTGTGAAGCAGGCATACTTACTCCTTTTAACACAAAGCTAGAGTCTGTGATCACTGTTGATGCCAGTATCACAGGCCTTGGAACTGTCCTTGCTCAAGTACATAATGGACATGAAGGAACTGTGGCATTCGCCTGTAGAACACTTACTAGTTCCGAAAGGAATTACTCGCTTATTGAACGCAAGACTTTAGCGGCATCTTGGGGTTGCGAATACTTCAGAACCTATTTATGGGGTTCCAAATTCAAGTAGAAATCTGATCATAAACCCTTAATCAAAGTGTTATTACCAGGTGGAACCAGCAATTGTTCAGTGAGGCTAGCCAGGTTAGCTTCCTGTTTACAAGAGTACTGTTACAAGGTTGAACATATACAGGGGTGGAGAAATGTTTAAGCTGATTGCTTGTCTTGAGTGGGAAGGTGTTGACAAGAAATCAGTCTTAGTGAAAGAAGGTGAAGGAGTGAAGGCTTCTATTCAAGATGTACTGAGTGTGATTGAAGAGGAGTGTATTAATTAAATGGTTTCTGACAGTTTCATGCAAGAAGTTAAGCTTTTAATTTTGCAAGGCAGTAGGAGGGAAAGTACTGTGTCTCCATGTATCAGTCCTTATTTAAAAGTTTTGGACAAATTGTCGGTATGTGGTGATGTGTTAGTTATGAGAGGAGAACTATTTATTCCTCCTCTAGAGTTGAGGAACAATCTTGTCAGATTGGCGCATGAAGGGCATTTAGGCCAAACCAGAAGCAAAAAAGGTTGAGAGTGTATTGGTGGTGGCCTGGGATGGATGCTGATTTGGATTTGTGGGTGGAAAAGTGTGAGGTATGCAAAGAGGGTGAAAAGTGTTTGAGAGTGGGGGTGCAAGCAGTTATGGGACAAATAGCAGACCATGGGCAACCTTGGCACACTATCTGCTTGTATTTTATTAGTCAAATGAATGAACTCAAAAGTGATTCTAGATTTGCCATGGTGGTGATAGATGTTCACACCAAATGGTTAATAGTAAAATTTATGAAAGAGATTACAGCGAAAGCAACTGTGAATATCTTGAAGGAGATTTGGGGTGAAGAGGGTTTACCCTCAGTAATTATTACTGACAATGGCATGCAGTTAACATCAGCAGAAATGCAGGCATTTTTAGACTCTTCTGGTGTTAAACATAATTGCACCTCTCTTTATAACCCTCAATGAAATGGTATGGTTGAGAGGGCGAAACGCTTGATCAAAGGTACTATTCAAACGACGTTGACTTGTGGAAGTGATGTAATCTGCATGGTTTCTGAAATGTTGTGGGCATATCACTCAAGCATACATGGTGTGACTGGTAAAACACCTTTTGAAATGATGCGTGGGAGATTGGATAACACCAAGCTTGTTCCCACTTAGATGAAAGAAATTGTTTTTAGAAGTAGTTTCCCCCCACCTGTGGTGGTAGTAAAAACAGACGCATTGCTCTGGTGATTGGGTGAAACTGCGCAGTAGCAGATATAGTAGAGGATTGTCAAAGTTTATAGGGCCTTTCAAAGTGGCACATACTTTACCTGATGCAGTTGTATTGGATAATGGTGACAAATAGAACTACAGGCGCGTAGCACTCTACCAGAAAGGGAGTGTTAGTGATAATATTGTTGTGAACCACCATGATAAGTCTGCTAAAAATACTTTTATGTCAATGTCCGATAATGATTTGATTTCTCCTTCACATGTAGATTTAGGTGTATGTGGAAGTACTCAAGGTAGTGGAGATGCCCCAATAATCTTTGAATGTCTTAGTCTTTGTAGAAGGGAAATGAGACCCAGAAGGGGTCATCGTCCTGCAGGATATCTCAATGATTATATTTGTGACTAATTATCTTTAAAGTTCTGTATCCATTGTGTCTTGTAGAAGGGAAATGAGACCCAGAAGGGGTCATCCTCCTCCAGGATACCTTTATGATTATATTTGTGACTAATTACCTTTAAGTTCTGTATTCATTGTTGTTTTTATATTTACATTGTTTTTAACATGGAAATTGTTACTCTCTTTTCAGTTATCGGTGGTATTTTATATTTGTATTAAAGTGGTTACATCATCTTTATTTCCTTTTTCACTCTTCCTTTTTTATTTTTCTCTTTCTTGCTTTTCTCTCTCCTTTATTTCTTTACTCTGTTTTCATTTCTTCCTTTGTGATTAGGAAAGGGGATGTGTTATACTTATGAGTTATACAGTTTGTGTAGTACAGAATGTGGAACACTGCTCCCCACTGTGTTCCTCATTCCACTTACCACGACGTGGTTCCAATCCTCTCAGTTGGAGTTCAGCTGGCTGATGATGAGCCGCGTTTGCACCACGGGGAATTACTGCATGGAATAAAGTTGACATTGACTTACCTGAGCCTCCAAGAGTTGTCCTTCCTGCTTCCAAGTATGTGCTAATTATATTTACTGTTATATTCGATGTTTTAAGCTTGAAGATGATTTTACTAATATTTTTTCCTGGAAATAATGAAAGTGGAGCTGGTTGGTGGCTGATACGGAGCTGGAGCCCATGGTCAGCTGTGAGATCAGGTGCACAGGAGAGGGATGGTAGGAAAGTGGAAAACCAGGCCTGGAAGTACTTGTGTTGAATCCTGGCCTGATGGAATTTGAGGGTTTGCACTTAGGTCTAGACATTGCTCTTAATTAAACAAAAACTCTCCACATGCACTGTATGCACACAGAATCGATCTGTTGTATCATGGTGACTATTTGCAAGTAGATATGATGTCATCTAGGCCTTATAGGCTTCCTCCAGAAAAGACAAATTGGGCCCCGAATGGCCCCCCTGAATGCACTCTTGGCCCACCCAAATAAAAATTGCGGGAGCCCGGCCTGAAAGCAGCACATCAGAGTTCTGTGTAAAGAAACAGGGCGGACGACGTTGAAGCTGGTGAACCGGGTTTGAGTCTGGCTGGAGGCCGAAACATTCTGTGATGTGGAGCAAATCACGCAAGCTCCCACGCCTCAAATAAGATAAATGCATAATGTGTCCGTCTGTAATGCAACTGGTGCGAATGTTAAGCGCTCTGATACCTTCGGGTCAAGTTCGCGTCATATAAAACTGCAAAAAAAAATGTCTATCGATTAATAATTACAGAACACAGTTTTCTTTAAAAAAAATATTTACCTATAAATGCAAACATGGAAACACCGTACTTTCTGGTCTGAACATATTTTTAAAAGCAGAGACTAGCAGAAATTAGATCTTGAGTGTCTCCTTAGGTGCCCGGTTGTAAGGGCGTTTGGGAGTTAGGTCTCATCACCAGTAATATATGATTAGTGCCCATCAGTTGGACCAGGGCCTTTCACGTTGTTTATTGGATGAATGTACGTGGCAATTGAGTATTGTCAGAAAATTCATTGGAGAAAAAAAGGCTGAAAGAGAGGTCCGCTTTTATTAAGTAGACGGTGTGCTGTCAGAGACAAGTAAGGCTTCAATTTAAAGCCATTTCTCATACCTTTAGCAGCCAAGCATTCTAACATTCAAGACAGAACATTTAGTTTACTTGGTGACAATTTGCCTTATTTAAATAAACCACGCAATTGTACCTATTATTTTTACAATGCCATTTTGACTCATTCAAAATGTCAACTACTCAACATGTGAAAAATATGCATATGCTTTACATTAATAAAATAACTTAAATATTCTTTTCACATTACTATTTGGCATAATATCAGCCCTGATTGGTTGGTGCAGCGCAAAGTCAATAAATATGTTGCTTATTTATTGTTCTTGAGTTAGTGAGTTCTTTCTTTCCATGGTCTTTTCCATGAACCTTCATCCATACAAGGCCGTCCTGCAGGCACACTTGTCACCTCGCTTTTCCATGAAACTTGTCTCATAGGACCTGGGCCCCACCAAATGATCTGGTAAACCTGGCTCTTAAGATCTCCTTCCTATCAATATATATGCCAAGTCAAAGGCTCTGCATTAACATCATAGGGAGTGTTAGAACCGGGAGTCTCTGGTTGGCAAAGGTAAGTACCTTGGCCCAAGTAGGGACCCCTAGCTCCGGTCAGGGCAACGGAATAACCCTCTGAGATAACCCCTGCTCACCCTCTAGGTAGCATGGCGCGAGCAGTCTAGGCTAAACTCGGAGACAATGTGGATAACATTTGCACTTAACACAACAGCAATTCCCAATCCACCACAAACTGAGACCACACAGGTAAGTATATTTTTATAAAAATATATAACTTTATCTAGTTTCAGCAAGGTAAATCAAGCAGTTGCACGATAATCAATTCTTTAGAACAGATAGCATTTCTAGTTTAAAGGTTGCACGTTAAACACTTCATCTAGAACAAGGTTGCACTTAATTCTTAATTGGTCTTTCTTAATTTCAGGAAGTTCTCAAAACAAATGTCTCTAGTCTCTTAAATCAGCACTCAAAAATATGGCCACTGATTTATATGCCATTCGCTCTCAAAACGAGCCAAGGATCATGCCAATGTTTTATAACATAAACGGGACCCGGCCCCTAGCGTCAGGGACCCTTCGCGCCTCTAGCGCGTCTCACCGCAATGCTGTTGGGAGGGGGGATTCCCCTCCAGGCGCACCTCGCGGCGAGCGCTCACTAGCGCTCCAGCCCGGCCGGACTCAGGACGCTCCACCGCCCGCTCTTGGTTCTCCAGGGAGCAGCGGGGAGCAGAGACGGCAGGCCGGGGGCTGGAGCACTCTTTCAGGTCCCTCGGCGAGGTCAGGTCAGTCTTCCCCGGGCCCGGCGGTGATCGCGGTGAATTCTCGGCTCCTCCAGTCGAGCGGGCCAATCCAGACGCGGCAGAACGGGCGAGCCTCCACAGCACCCGGGAGTCAGCCTATGGCAGTGCGGCTCCCGGGTCAAGCCTGCGATGACGCTCCTCGCCCTAGCCAATCACCGCACGGCAACAGTGATGACGCTGCGCCGCACGGGCCAATCCCGTCGCGGCGTTTGGTGAGGGGGCCCGGCTCTCTCGGCCAATCGGAGAGCAGCGGGCTCGCTTTCGGTCGCGTTGGTACCAGCAAGGTACGGGGCCCTTCGTCGGGGGTTTACTGACCCCGGGTCGCGGTGGTGAAGCTGCACCCAGGTTGTTTTAGTGCGCTCTGCTCGGGGAAGGCTCACAAACCTTCAGTCTGCACATAACACGTGTCGATGAACACGGCGACCTCACAGCACGGCACAGCAGCCGGTTGGGCAGACAATGCACAGCGCAGCACCCTCCAGCCAAACAGAGGGTCGACGGTCAGGCAAACAGCAGGGCTTCACGATCTCTTCAGCCCACAGCAGCTTCAGGGGACACAGCAGGGTCTTGGCAGTCCTTGGGCAACCTTTATGTCCCTGGGTTGCAGACAGGGGGCCAGCTCTTCTCGGGCCCTTGGAGATTCAAGCTGTAGGCACAGCACACAGCAAAGTCTCAGCAGTTTCAAGCAGGCAGGGACACAGCCCACAGCAAAGTCCCTTTCCCCTCCTCAGCTTCCAGTGATACAGCAGAACAGGTCAGCCCTTAGAGCACACAGCAAGGCAATCTTCCTTTAGTTCTCTCGCCGTCCTCCTTCCAGCAGAGGGTCCGTCTTGATTGTAGAGTTTCAGAATCTAATCTTCTGCAGACAGGGGTCCTTTCCTTATACCCCCAATGTCTTTGAAGTTCTTGGTGCATGGAGGCCCTGGGTCCAGTCTAAACCAGTTCTGGGGGTTGCGGAGCACTGAGGTGTCTCTGGCTTTCTTCTTCCTGTCAGCTTCAGGGCCAGGGGGGTCAGTTGACCACCAGGAGAGAGCGAATGTGGGGGAGGTAGGCAGGCACAGCCCAGCACTTATCTGGCATTCCTTCCTCCCTCCTCCCAAGCAGGCAGATGTGCCCTTTCATCCCCGGGATGGCTCCGACCCTCTCCTCTGGGGCTCTGCAGCCCCTTCCTGTCACATCCAGACCAGGCAGACATTCCACAAACCCAGGCACACAGAAAAAGGTTTAGACAAGAGAACAGCCACTTTCTAAAAGTGCTATTCTCCAACACAGGATTTAAAAACACCCTTCACTAAAAGATGTGTCATTAAATTCTGAGTCCAGGGATATCTTTCACTTATGTCCCATCTTGTTCCTATGGGGAGATAGGCTGGTATCACATGGGCCCAGCCCCCCTCCATGTTACTCTATGGAGCAAGATAGCCTTACAGCAGTGAGCACCCAAAAATGGCTGTAGCCCACTACCAGAGCATAGTGCCTGCACTAGCACATGCTCTACCTTATCCATACACTGCGCCCTGCCCAGGGGGGTACCTTGAGCCTTCCATAGGGGTGACTGATGTGCACAGACAGGGAAGGATTGGGCCTAGCCAGTGGGGACACTGGCCAGGCTGACATGGCAGTCACTGACTGCACACAGGCTCTGCGCTGGCAGGCCCGAGTCCATTTTAAAGCTACTCATGCGGGTGGCGCAATCTGCGCTGCAGGCCCACTAGTAGCATTTGTCATCACCAGCCCTGGCACACACAGTGCACTTTACTAGGGACTTCGTGGTGCTACAAATATGCCAATCAGGTATATTCAATCAATATCACAATTTACAGAGGGAGCACTTACACTCTGACACTGATCAGCAGTGGCAGAGTGTCCAAAACATCTAAATCAGCAAAAACGAAATCCAGCACAGCATCAAAACACATGAGTCAGAGGCAAAAAGATGGGGGAAGAACCACGCCAAAAGGTGTCAGGTCTAACACGTGTCCCCTCCAGCTGAAAGTGGGGAGAACTACCCAACCTCTTGGGAGTCCTCATCACTAAGGCGGAAGAATCTGGACAGACCGTCAGCGTTGGCGTGTTCTGTACCAGGGCGGTGCTCCACCGTAAAGTCCATCCCCTGTAGGGAAATGGACCACCTCAACAATTTTGGATTCTCACCCCTCATCTGCATTAACCATCTGAGGGGCCTGTGGTCGGTCTGAACACGGAAGTGAGTCCCAAACAGGTAGGGCCTCAGTTTCTTCAGAGCCCAGACCACAGCGAAAGCTTCTCTTTCAATGGCACTCCATTTCTGTTCCCTGGGGATTAGCCTCCGGCTAATGAAAGCCACGGGTTGGTCTCCTCCCTCGTCATTGATCTGTGAGAGCACTGCTCCCACGCCTTGCTCTGAAGCGTCAGTTTGCACAATGAACTCACTTGAAAAGTCAGGTGCCTTAAGCACCGGTGCTGTGCACATGGCAGTTTTGAGGGTGTCAAAAGCAGTTTGACAGGCCTCAGTCCAATTCACTTTCCTGGGCTGATTCCTAGATGTCAGCTCTGTCAAAGGGGCCACAATGGTGCCATAGCCTTTGACAAACCGTCTGTAATACCCGGTGAGACCTAGAAAGGCTCTCACCTCAGTCTGGGTCTTGGGGGGTTCCCAAGCCAGAATGGTATCAATCTTCGCCTGTAGGGGCGCCACCTTGCCGCTCCCCACCTGGTGTCCCAAGTACACCACAGATCCCTGCCCTATCTGGCATTTACTGGCCTTGATAGTGAGGCCTGCCTTCTGCAGAGCCTTCAACACTTCAGTGAGGTGTTGCAGGTGTTCCTCCCAAGTGGAGCTGAACACTGCAATGTCATCCAGGTAGGCTGCGCTGAATTGTTCCAGCCCTGCCAGTACCTGGTTGACCAATCTCTGAAATGTGGCGGGAGCATTTTTCAACCCAAAGGGCATGACACGAAACTGGAAGTGTCCTTCTGGCGTTGAAAATGCTGACCTCTCCTTTGCCCCGTCAGTTAAGGCAATCTGCCAGTACCCTGAAGTCAAATCAAAAGTACTCAGGTACTGGGCAGCTCCCAACCGATCCACCAGCTCATCAGCTCTGGGGATGGGGTGCGCGTCAGTCTTCGTGACCGCATTGAGCCCACGGTAGTCCACGCAGAACCGAAGTTCTGGGGGGCCACCGGGGGTAGCAGCTTTCTTAGGCACTAAGACCACTGGGCTAGCCCAGGGGCTGCTGGAGGGCTCAATAACCCCAAGCGCCAACATCTTGGAAACTTCTTCCTTGATGCTAGCTCTGACCTTGTCAGCCACCCTGTAAAACTTCTGTTTCACAGGCATGCTGTCTCCAGTGTCCACGTCGTGGACGCACCATTTGGTGACACCTGGGGTCAGGGAGAACAGTGGGGCGAACTGACCCAAGACTTGGCGACAGTCCTCCTGCTGTTCTGGGGTCAGGGTGGGGGAGAGGACCACACCATCCACTGACCCATCTCGCTCCTTGACTGCCAGGAGGTCAGGGAGAGGATCACTATCCTCCTCCCCTCCAACATCTGTAGCCATGAGCATAGTCACTTCAGTCCTCTCAAAGTGGGGTTTGAGGCGGTTCACATGTAGCACTCTCAGGGGCTGCCTGGGAGTCTTCAGGTTAACCAAATAGGTAACCTCGCTCTTGCGCTCTACCACCTCATATGGGCCAGACCACTTGTCACGGAGCGCACAAGGCTCCACTGGCGCCATCACCCACACCTTCTGTCCAGGTTGGAACTCAACCAGAGAAGTATTCTGGTCATACCACCTCTTCATTTCCTCCTGGCTAGCCTCCAGGTTCTCTTGAGCGAGCTTCCTGAAGCGCTTGGTCTGGTTGCGGATGGCCAGCACATAGCTGAACACATCCTGAGGGGTTTTCCCACGGGATTTCTCCCACCCCTCCTTCACCAGAGCCAGAGGCCCTCTGACAGGGTGGCCATACAGCAACTCAAAGGGACTGAACCCTAATGATTTCTGAGGCACCTCCCTGTAGGCAAACAACAGGCATGGCAACAAGACATCCCATTTCCGCCTCATGGGCTCCTCCAGGCCCATGATCATGCCCTTCAATGTGCGGTTGAATCTCTCAACCAAACCATTTCCTTGAGGGTGGTAAGGAGTGGTGAATTTGTATGTCACCCCACACTCAATCCACAGGGACTTCATATATTTAGAAATGAAGTTTGTCCCGCGGTCCGAAACGACCTCCTTCGGAAATCCCACCCGGGAAAAGATCCCCATCAGGGCACGGCCCACCACTGGGGCGGTGACTGTCCTGAGCGGAAGGGCTTCCGGGTACCGAGTGGCATGGTCCACCAAGACCAGGATAAACCTGTTGCCTAGGGCTGTCTTGGGATCCAGGGGCCCCACGATGTCAATGCCCACCCGCTCAAAAGGGGTGCTCACCACGGGAAAGGGTTGGAGGGGTGCCACGCGCTTCCCTCCACTCTTGCCACTGGCCTGACAAGTCTGACAAGACTTACAAAAGGCAGAGACGTGCGTCTTCATCTGGGGCCAGTAGAAATGGGTGACAAGCCTGTGATAGGTCTTGTCTTGCCCCAGATGTCCTGCGAGAGGCACGTCATGAGCCAGACCCAGTAGGAAGTTCCTGAAGCGCTCCGGTACCACCAGCACACGGGCTGCGCCGGGCTCAGCGAACTTAGGCTCACTATAAAGTAAGTCATCCTCCCAATAGATCAAATGCTCCTTGGACCCCAGGCCTGCGGCCTGGTCAGCAGCCTGCTGCCGCACACCAATGAGAGAAGGGCACTCCTTCTGAGCCTGGCAGAATTCCTCCCTGGAGGGACCACCTTCCTGCTGCCACTGGGACAGCTCAGGCAATTCCCCTAGTTCGGCCACCTGCTCCCCCGTAGGTTCCAGGGCATCCCCCTCTGGGTCTGCCTCCTCCTGGACCGTGGGAACAGTGGGGGCCGGTTTCCCGCGCCCTCTACCCCTTCCTCTCTTGGCAGGTCCCTGGGCCATTGTTCCAGGCTCCAGCTCTGTTAGACCGCCCTCTCTTATTGTCATTGCACGGGTGGACACACAGATCCACGCAGGCAAACCCAACATCTCCAAGTGAGTCCGGTGCTCCACCTCTTTCCATGGGGAGCTCTCCAGGTCATTACCTAATAGACAATCTACAGGCAAGGCATCACTTACTACAATCTCCAAAATACCGGAGACTCCTCCCCATTCAAATGGAACTTTCGCCAGCCTGCAGTAGCGCACTGAACTGTCAGCTGCCACCACAGGCCGGAGTACCTGGGGAACAATTTGCTCTTCAGACACCCACTGACACCTAACAGATGTCACGCTGGCCCCTGTGTCTCTCAGAGCCTCCACCACCTGTCCATTGATGGTCACCTTCTGCCCGTATTTCTTAGTGTTTTGGGGCAGCAAGGTTTCCTGGGCCATCTCTCGGTCTCCTAAGGAGACAAGGGTCATCACTGCTAACCCTTCCTCCCCACTAGAGATCAAATCCCCTCCCAAAGCTACACTGGCCAATGCCGGTGCTGGAGCACCAGAAGGTGCTGGAGGTTTCTTTGGACATTTGGGAGCAATGTGCCCCACCTGCCCACATGTAAAGCAGGTAGGTGGGGGCCGGTTGTCCTGCTTGCCCTTACGGGGCCAGGACTTCTTAGACTTGGGGGGTTGAGACACCTTCTCCTGGGAACCAGTTTGGGGCCCTTTAGAAGACTCCTTTTGATTACCCGTGTCCCCCCCACTCTTCTGCTGGGGACCCTGTCCACCCTTGGCTGGGGTACTTACCACCCCCTTGTGGACCCTGGTGCTAGTCCACCGGTCCGCCTCTTTAGCAAGCTCACTGGGATCAGTTAACTTACTATCCAAAAGATGCTGGCGCAGCTCTGGGACACACAAACTACTTAAGTGCTCCCTACTAATCAAGTGACACAACCCCACATAATCAGTAACTTTGCTGCCCTTCATCCAACCTTCCAGTGCACGCGTGTACATACTCACACACTCCACCCAAGTACTTGAATCGAGCTTCTTGAAGTTCCTAAACCTCTGGCGGTACTGTTCAGCAGTGAGCCCATACCTGAGGCACAAAGCCTCCTTCATGGCGGAGTAGGACAAAGCATCCTCTGCTTCTAAGGGTGCCAAAACATCCCTCCCAGAGGCCTCAAAATGCTTCCACAATCCTGCTCCCCAATTCTTCTCAGGCACTTCATTCATCCTTAGGGCTAGTTCATACGCTCTAAACCACGCATAAATATCATCACCCCTCTGATAATTCTGTACCAGATCCTTTGGTATGTATACCTTACCCGCCTGTACTGGTTGTGCGCTGCCACCATTAGAACTGGGCACCCTCTCTTTATATTTGATGGCCAATTCCTTCATGCCCCTCTCATGGGCCAAGTCGAGCTTCTTCTCCTCCAAAGCGAGAGCATCCCTTCTCTCCTGCGCCGCTCGCTCCTGCGCCTGCCTCTCAATTTCCAGGCGCAGTCTCTTCTCATCGGCGTCCGCTCTGAGTTTCAAAAGCTCAATCTCATGGGCCCTAGTTCTCTGATTCTCCTCCACTTCCTCTGGAGAAATATTCCTACTGGAGTGGGTGCTGCCGGCCCTAGACGCTGGCTTCGCCACTGGCAATTCACTGGGCCAAAACCCAATCTCCTGTGCGCCACCCTCTTCCATAGGAGCTTCTGGGACACCATGTTTGGCCTCCCACCAGGCCCTCAGAGCTGTCTGTAGCTCTTCCTTATTTGCGCCGCCCCTCACTGGGCATTCAAGCTGTTTGCAGACTTTTCTCAGTTGCTCCTTGTTATAGGTTAACAACTTCTGGATTTCAAATTCCACCTCCACGTCTCCATTCACGCTTGGCGCTTTCCGAGACATGATGCTTCCTACCCTTTTTCAACTAAAAAGGTTTCACCAAAAAGAAAAAATCCTGCGCAACCTGTTCCGCTAAACTAGACTAGTGATGTACAAGAAATCACTGCCGGTCAAGTGCAATCATTAGTTCAATATCCGCACCGCGAGCCACCAATGTTAGAACCGGGAGTCTCTGGTTGGCAAAGGTAAGTACCTTGGCCCAAGTAGGGACCCCTAGCTCCGGTCAGGGCAACGGAATAACCCTCTGAGATAACCCCTGCTCACCCTCTAGGTAGCATGGCGCGAGCAGTCTAGGCTAAACTCGGAGACAATGTGGATAACATTTGCACTTAACACAACAGCAATTCCCAATCCACCACAAACTGAGACCACACAGGTAAGTATATTTTTATAAAAATATATAACTTTATCTAGTTTCAGCAAGGTAAATCAAGCAGTTGCACGATAATCAATTCTTTAGAACAGATAGCATTTCTAGTTTAAAGGTTGCACGTTAAACACTTCATCTAGAACAAGGTTGCACTTAATTCTTAATTGGTCTTTCTTAATTTCAGGAAGTTCTCAAAACAAATGTCTCTAGTCTCTTAAATCAGCACTCAAAAATATGGCCACTGATTTATATGCCATTCGCTCTCAAAACGAGCCAAGGATCATGCCAATGTTTTATAACATAAACGGGACCCGGCCCCTAGCGTCAGGGACCCTTCGCGCCTCTAGCGCGTCTCACCGCAATGCTGTTGGGAGGGGGGATTCCCCTCCAGGCGCACCTCGCGGCGAGCGCTCACTAGCGCTCCAGCCCGGCCGGACTCAGGACGCTCCACCGCCCGCTCTTGGTTCTCCAGGGAGCAGCGGGGAGCAGAGACGGCAGGCCGGGGGCTGGAGCACTCTTTCAGGTCCCTCGGCGAGGTCAGGTCAGTCTTCCCCGGGCCCGGCGGTGATCGCGGTGAATTCTCGGCTCCTCCAGTCGAGCGGGCCAATCCAGACGCGGCAGAACGGGCGAGCCTCCACAGCACCCGGGAGTCAGCCTATGGCAGTGCGGCTCCCGGGTCAAGCCTGCGATGACGCTCCTCGCCCTAGCCAATCACCGCACGGCAACAGTGATGACGCTGCGCCGCACGGGCCAATCCCGTCGCGGCGTTTGGTGAGGGGGCCCGGCTCTCTCGGCCAATCGGAGAGCAGCGGGCTCGCTTTCGGTCGCGTTGGTACCAGCAAGGTACGGGGCCCTTCGTCGGGGGTTTACTGACCCCGGGTCGCGGTGGTGAAGCTGCACCCAGGTTGTTTTAGTGCGCTCTGCTCGGGGAAGGCTCACAAACCTTCAGTCTGCACATAACACGTGTCGATGAACACGGCGACCTCACAGCACGGCACAGCAGCCGGTTGGGCAGACAATGCACAGCGCAGCACCCTCCAGCCAAACAGAGGGTCGACGGTCAGGCAAACAGCAGGGCTTCACGATCTCTTCAGCCCACAGCAGCTTCAGGGGACACAGCAGGGTCTTGGCAGTCCTTGGGCAACCTTTATGTCCCTGGGTTGCAGACAGGGGGCCAGCTCTTCTCGGGCCCTTGGAGATTCAAGCTGTAGGCACAGCACACAGCAAAGTCTCAGCAGTTTCAAGCAGGCAGGGACACAGCCCACAGCAAAGTCCCTTTCCCCTCCTCAGCTTCCAGTGATACAGCAGAACAGGTCAGCCCTTAGAGCACACAGCAAGGCAATCTTCCTTTAGTTCTCTCGCCGTCCTCCTTCCAGCAGAGGGTCCGTCTTGATTGTAGAGTTTCAGAATCTAATCTTCTGCAGACAGGGGTCCTTTCCTTATACCCCCAATGTCTTTGAAGTTCTTGGTGCATGGAGGCCCTGGGTCCAGTCTAAACCAGTTCTGGGGGTTGCGGAGCACTGAGGTGTCTCTGGCTTTCTTCTTCCTGTCAGCTCCAGGGCCAGGGGGGTCAGTTGACCACCAGGAGAGAGCGAATGTGGGGGAGGTAGGCAGGCACAGCCCAGCACTTATCTGGCATTCCTTCCTCCCTCCTCCCAAGCAGGCAGATGTGCCCTTTCATCCCCGGGATGGCTCCGACCCTCTCCTCTGGGGCTCTGCAGCCCCTTCCTGTCACATCCAGACCAGGCAGACATTCCACAAACCCAGGCACACAGAAAAAGGTTTAGACAAGAGAACAGCCACTTTCTAAAAGTGCTATTCTCCAACACAGGATTTAAAAACACCCTTCACTAAAAGATGTGTCATTAAATTCTGAGTCCAGGGATATCTTTCACTTATGTCCCATCTTGTTCCTATGGGGAGATAGGCTGGTATCACATGGGCCCAGCCCCCCTCCATGTTACTCTATGGAGCAAGATAGCCTTACAGCAGTGAGCACACAAAAATGGCTGTAGCCCACTACCAGAGCATAGTGCCTGCACTAGCACATGCTCTACCTTATCCATACACTGCGCCCTGCCCAGGGGGGTACCTTGAGCCTTCCATAGGGGTGACTGATGTGCACAGACAGGGAAGGATTGGGCCTAGCCAGTGGGGACACTGGCCAGGCTGACATGGCAGTCACTGACTGCACACAGGCTCTGCGCTGGCAGGCCCGAGTCCATTTTAAAGCTACTCATGCGGGTGGCGCAATCTGCGCTGCAGGCCCACTAGTAGCATTTGTCATCACCAGCCCTGGCACACACAGTGCACTTTACTAGGGACTTCGTGGTGCTACAAATATGCCAATCAGGTATATTCAATCAATATCACAATTTACAGAGGGAGCACTTACACTCTGACACTGATCAGCAGTGGCAGAGTGTCCAAAACATCTAAATCAGCAAAAACGAAATCCAGCACAGCATCAAAACACATGAGTCAGAGGCAAAAAGATGGGGGAAGAACCACGCCAAAAGGTGTCAGGTCTAACAGGGAGGTACAAACCAAGCACTGGCAAAGGCAATGTGTCTTGCATTTTATTGGCGGTACCTGACCTTTTGCCATTTGCCAGTGCTATTCACACTGGCAAAACAAAAGTTTGCCTACTGATGCAAAGCAGCATCAGCAAAAAAAGAAACACGTGACAAGCCATACGTGTGCTTCCGCACCTCACACACACACACACACGCGTCTCAATACATGAATCATGTCACAGCGGCTATCTTGTTTTTTTATTTAATTCGCTGTTTTAAAATGCCAGACATACAGTTTGAATCTACTACTCAAACAAGCATTGGCAATACTGATAGCTATCAACTTCTTTTTTTGCCCATGCAGGCCAACCAGCAAAAACAAAACAGATGGTTATTACTGAACAGCACTAACAAACAACAAAAAAGTGCAGTGAGGCATCTGTGCGGACGCATCACCCACATCGCGTATATTCATCAAGATGCTACGTCAGCCTCAGCATCAACATGCTTGTTAATCCATGCTTAACAATGCGGCAGCAATTTGAATTTTTTGCTTTCATTCATCAATCAAAAATGGTAGATACACATCTTTTTAGGGCTCGCCTGCTGATGCGCTTCAGCGCATAGCTGGCGAAGCTCTATAGGGGCTTATCCAGTGTTTATCCACTGGCGATTCCACTGGCGATTCCTTCAAGTGCATGTGCTTTTTAGGTCATTGCGCTTGCGCAAGCCCTAAAAAGCGCGTGCACAATGCCACCAGCCGCCTGCCTGCCTGCCTCGCATTACCACATCAAAGGCAGCCCTCCGAGCGCATTTCTCACCCCCTAATTATTCACGGCCGGCCGGCAGGCACATCAAAGGCTGCTGCTGCCGTGACTCGCATTTCTCCTCCCTCCTCCCCTATCACTGCCCAGGCCGGCCGTACTTTCTCTTTACAAGGGCGCCCATTCCTGAATCACTTGAAATCTCTCCACATTATTTGCATTTTGTTAATTAAAAAAATTAACTTCAACACAGCGTTGCACATTTTTCTCGACTTCGGAAGGATGAGTCCCAATCTCATTTGTACAAAGTGTTGTAATGGGATTATTGGAGAGTTAGAGAAACGTGCTCACAAGTTACATTTTTATGCAAATCATCTGAGTAAATAAACAATAGCATGGTGCCGTTTGCGTCCTTGACTTGATCTGGTTTTTATTTTTATTTTGCTATTATTCTCACAAAGGCTAAGAAGGTCTGCCTACTTTAGTATTAAGTGCTATACGTCGCATAAGCAACAGCTAACCATTCACTCACCCACGCAACGCCACTCACCCATGCAACGCCACTCACCCACGCAACGCCACTCACCCACGCAACGCCACTCACCCACGCAACGCCACTCACCCACGCAACGCCACTCACCCACGCAACGCCACTCACACACGCAACGCCACTCACACACGCAACGCCACTCACACACGCAACGCCACTCACACACGCAACGCCACACACGCAACGCCACACACACACGCAACGCCACACACACATGCAACGCCACACACACATGCAACGCCACTCACACATGCAACGCCACTCACACATGCAACGCCACTCACACATGCAACGCCACTCACACATGCAACGCCACTCACACACGCAACGCCACTCAACCACGCAACGCCACTCACCCACGCAACGCCACTCAGCCACGCAACGCCACTCAGCCACGCAACGCCACTCAGCCACGCAACGCCACTCAGCCACGCAACGCCACTCAGCCACGCAACGCCACTCACACACGCAACGCCACTCACACACGCAACGCCACTCACACACGCAACGCCACACACACACGCAACGCCACACACACACGCAACGCCACACACACACGCAACGCCACACACATGCAACGCCACTCACACATGCAACGCCACTCACACATGCAACGCCACTCACACATGCAACGCCACTCACACATGCAACGCCACTCACACACGCAACGCCACTCAACCACGCAACGCCACTCACCCACGCAACGCCACTCACCCACGCAACGCCACTCACCCACGCAACGCCACTCACCCACGCAACGCCACTCACCCACGCAACGCCACTCACCCACGCAACGCCACTCACCCACGCAACGCCACTCACCCACGCAACGCCACTCACCCACGCAACGCCACTCACCCACGCAACGCCACTCACCCACGCAACGCCACTCACCCACGCAACGCCACTCACCCACGCAACGCCACTCACCCACACGCAACGCCACACACACACGCAACGCCACTCACACACGCAACGCCACTCACACACGCAACGCCACTCACACACGCAACGCCACTCACCCACGCAACGCCACTCACCCACGCAACGCCACTCACCCACGCAACGCCACTCACCCACGCAACGCCACTCACACACGCAACGCCACTCACCCACGCAACGCCACTCACCCACGCAACGCCGCTCAGCCACGCAACGCCGCTCAGCCACGCAACGCTGCTCAGCCGCTCAGCCACGCAACGCCGCTCAGCCACGCAACGCCGCTCAGCCACGCAACGCCGCTCACCCACGCAAAGCCGCTCACCCACGCAACGCCGCTCACCCACGCAACGCCACTCACCCACGCAACGCCACTCACCCACGCAATGCCACTCATCCACGCAACGCCACTCATCTATATGCAAAACGAAAAATGTCAAACTCTTCTATTGCGAGACCTATTGCATTTTCAATGCTTGTTTTAAATTTATTTTTATTGAGCAGTTTTTCAAAATAGTAACATAATGAACACAAGTGGTAACCTGCTTATGTAGTCAGATCTCATTCAAACATTTCAGATTTGTGAGTTAGAGCAAAATACACATTCACAAGTGCCCATTAATAGGGCAACGTGTAAATACTGTCAACCTAAACTGTATAAAACTAACACTCCCAAACGGTAAGGAAATCTCTAGTGTCGTATCTGTAGCTTGTTATAATCCTGAGTGAGCCTGTCAGCATACCACCTCTCCAAGGAACACTGCAGCTATTTTGCTAACACAGTAGACACATTGATACAAAAAAAAAAAAAAAATCACAGCACCATATACCCTAAACGGCAAAAAGGGACTGTCGAAAACCTTAAACACACCACAGCACAAATTGAACAGCTGTTGGCACAAACAAGCTAGCACCTAGGGTCTTATCTAAGTCTCTTCTTCTCAGAACACAAGTTCTCCAAGTCATGATATATCGTGATACAAATAAACATCATAATACAATGACAACAATGTGAAGGCCAATACACTGCAAGCTTCTCTAAACACAGCAAGACCTCCCAGTCAACAATTGTAAACCGGGACACCAAGCACACCATGCTCTCGCGGGCTCTGCTCATGTTTACACTATGTGCAACCCATGCTGCCTAGGCCATCATGGACCACAACCACAGTCTACACAATCCATGACCCAACATCACTCAAAAACCAACCCCGCCGATATAAATTCCAGTGCCTTGTGTCAACACACATCCAGAAGATCAACACTACCACCTTGCCCAGTCAATGGCAAACACCAATCAAATATCA
The DNA here is from genome assembly GCF_964261635.1 of Lissotriton helveticus. Classification (NCBI taxonomy): domain Eukaryota; kingdom Metazoa; phylum Chordata; class Amphibia; order Caudata; family Salamandridae; genus Lissotriton; species Lissotriton helveticus. The sequence continues at coordinate 1,615,550,738 of NC_136057.1, forward strand.
GTCCTTCCTTCACCTGCTTTGGTAGACATATATGATTACATTTTTTATGCTTTTATCTACTTTCCTTCTTCTGAAAGGAGCATGAATATTTGAACACATGCCATATGAAAATATAAATTAAGTGTGTGAACCAGATTGAAAAGAAAATGGATCCTACAAATGTCATTTCCTCGATAGCAAAGAATGGGGAATAGAATGTTTCCAGCCTAAGTATAGAAACAACCAGTGAAACAGGAAAGTACTAAATATAAACAAGATAAATATGATGCATGAAGACTAAATTAAGCCATCCTGTCAAAATGGCAAGGAAAGTCAAGGAGAAGTATAGAGAATAATTTGGAGAGGCCAAGCTCAAGCAAACTTTTTCCTTACAAAAAGCAAAGAAGTAACAAGAAAGGTGGTAAGTTGGAAATCATGTTGTTACAGGGAAAAACGTATTTCGAATTAAGGGCAGTCAATGGCCGGCAATCTTAAGGGTGTTTAAGTAGTTTGTAAAGACATTAGGTATGCAAGATGGTGCGAATGTTGAACAAAGTGAAGGCTTAAACAAAGCTTTTCAATGAGCTGTAGAACTGAGGCATCCTTGAAAAGGTCTCGAAACTACACTATGGGAATGGAGCGAAGGAGAGACGAGAGGAAGGGGAACTAGGGAACAGACACAGACATAACTGGCTGAAAGCAAAGTAAACTTAGCACTAAACATCAGTGAAAACGAAGAGCTTCATTAGAAAGATGGTAGCATGGTTACCTTAGAGAACAATATAAAAATATTTAAAAGAAACTAACTTTCACACCTCAACTTGAGAAAAGTCTGTTGGCAGTAGAAATTAGTGAATTGAAAATATGGAGTAGAAAGTAGTCTGAACCACAATGCAAAAGGCTGAACAGTAAATGCAGATGGCGCCAAAACAGAACTGCTCTTCCTTGTCATAAAAACGAAACGTTTTATATCAACAAATAAGACAATCCTTCCATTTGTATTTCACGTGAACAAATCTCCTATGCCTGTGGTTAGCAAAATGCATGATAAGAACCCGAGGCCGACACACTGACATTGAGTGACCTATATATTCGGGGTATGAGGCATAAATAGCAAGATATCCGAGATACGTATAGTAAGGACCCGGAAATTTTCTTCCATATAATGCTTTGGCCCACACATTGGGAAGGTTGTGGTCAACGGATCAAACAGAATGCCTCAGACACGTTGCGGCTACTACTGATTCGTGGGGTGGGGAGACAAAATGGCAACAGCATGCTGCAATGCTAACTCAGCAATCTCCCGTACTCCGTGCTACTCGAGAAGAGTGGGAAGAATGTGTCAGAAGACCAATAATAGATAAACACTGGTCAACAGCTTTGGAGGCGATGAAATAGGTCTCAAAATGCCAGATTAAAATATACCAAATTCAATTCATTCTTTCTGACATAGTTGTACTGGGGCAATTGCACTGCAGGGTCTATGTCAGAAGAAGTCAGAGTTAGGCGAGCGGGCTTTGGTTCTTTTCAGTTAAAGGCGTTATAATTGTTTGCTTGGTTTAGCACTAAGTGGCACTTGACTGCTACTTCCAGGTGCCTACACTGTCTGGGTAGAGAAGGAGCGGAGGAAGCGTGTAATGACCCCAAAGGCAAGGAGCATAGGTTTTCTTCAGAATTTCATCTAGTCCAGTTTGCAGCAGGAGCAGAGCAGGGGCTAGCTGCATTGTGAAGAACCATGCAGTGCAAGCCACTCTCCGACAGAGTTTTCATGTCATATACCAGAAAAACAGCAGCTTTAAGGAGGCTGGCCTGGACAGCAGGTACTCTTCCATACCTTGGTCAAGTATTCTCGGTTATAGACTTGCGATTAAAGCAGAGTGCTTCGAAGCAGGCACAGTTCTTTACCAGGAGACAGATTTTATGGCCACACACACATGGTCAAAAGCTCTGAGGCCAAAGGTAAGGGATGTTAACTGTGCTGTCTAGGGCTCGCTGAGACTCTGGTTTTTAGAAGTTTTCCAAAGCGACGGGTGTTGCTAGATATTAAGAACAGAGCCATCAAAATTCCTCTGATGTAGATCGCAAACCAGATGGCAAGTAAGAACTATGACAAAAAAAATCTATTTCTTTTTCAATTCCATATAGCGTAGTAGAATATTGCATTGATTTTTAATTTTTTTAAAAATATAACTGTAAAACAAATTGAGAATAATTTTAGAAAAAAAATCTGGACATCTTTGCAAGGCATTGGTCAAGAGCAGTTATAATTATGGCATGAATGTATACAAAGGGTCAAACATGTTATTATACATTAAGCTAGGACTTTAAGTGAGATGAAAAAACTGGGAGGGTCTCTCAAAGGGGTGTGGTCGATATATTTAAGGGCATGGATTAAAAAACACCTACACTAAAATTCTGTGCTTAGCATAGTGTGCCAGACAGGTATTTCGCTGCTTCTGTCATTCCCTACAGACATATAATACAACAAGTCACATTACACCTACAACAAACCAAGACTGTTGGCTTTGTCAATGATTGTTAGTTGGTGAGATAAACAAGCAACAACTATGGCTTCGTTGTATATAATATTGAAAATACTTCAATTCTGAAATAATGGGACTGTGACAGTACTACAAAGAGTCTCTTTGAAGTTACCTCAAAGGCAGTGAAGGGTGGCTCTGCTGCAGAGTTAAGATTTGGTTTTCACCCTGATGGACAGGGCAAAAATGGAGAGCCCGATAGGGGCCCGTCTCAGCACCTGCTTTATAGAACTGCCGGTGCTCAGCACCAGCAGGACCCGGCCCACTTAAAGCCCAGCATTGAGCAACATTACAGTCTATTAAACTAAGTATAAAATACGTTTTTTGTATATGGCTAAGAAGGGCCATCTTCTTTCTCGTTTGTGCAGCCTTATTTTTCCTTTAAGGGCAACTAGTGATGTGTACGTAAATATGTCGTGCCCAGGATCACACGGCTTGGCATGGTTTGGAAGCCTTGAGTTTAGTTCAGCTTTTGAAATCAAACAGTCTGTTATGTAGATACAGGAACTAACTCCCTCTGTCTCTAGTTTTAAAGGAAAATGCAATAATATTCATATTTTATGTCGCAAATCTTTGCTCTCGAGTGAGCAGGCGTTCGCTTTGCTGTGGTCCTGCCCTCAGAATCCTCCTTGTATCTGCTGACAACAAGCTGCCAGAAACAGATGCTCCCCGTCCAATATATAACCGAGCTAATAAGTGATTTCCTCCAGAGGCCCAGCCCCAACAGCTTACACTGGTTCATAAAACTCAAAGATACATTTAGGTTCGGCGGAAGCAGGAATGCGTAGGAGGTGGGAAGGGAGGGGCGGGTCGGAGACTTTTTTGTAATGAAACATAAAAGACATTACCCACTCCAGGTGGGGATCTGGCGGGAAGCGCGTCTCCAACCCCCTTCTAATTTTTCTTCAGTTATTTATACAACCGGTGATAGGGCCGCTGTGATCCCCGGCGCGTGGGATATAAATAAGAGCACAGGCCATTGGGCCCAGCTACCGCGGCTCAGCTCTGCCTTCAAATGAAGACACGACGCTCTCCTGAGGAGAGCCAGGGCCGCTCTTCGACCGTCGGCCTCAGAGACAGCAGAATGCTTGCCACCAGGGTGGCACTGGCCTAAACTAAAGAGTAATCTGGCAGTGACCATCAGTGTTCTATCGGTTTTTATTTTTTTGCCGTTTTGTGCCAATTTTATAGCCAAATGGGCCAGTATTTTACTGTCTTATACACAAATATTTGTTTTATTTGTTTTAACATGGGCCACTACGCCCAGGCTTATTTTTTGTCTCAGCCCGAACCTGCTTGCCATCGAGTAGCAGCTCAGGGCATTGACCTACTGTGTGATCTTGAGGGGAAAAAATTTCATGGCAGATGCCCAGGAGCTGAATCTAGGCTGCCCTTCAGGATTTGTATAATTAATATTTAAGGGTCGGATTTCACATACAATGTAATCTGACAGAGGAGTTATTTGTGTATCGATGGGCAATATGAGGGGTGGATAGCTTAGGCCCAAAAAGGCAAAAACAATGCCACTTTTTCAGGATAACCAATGAAAATGTAAAATAATTGTATTTAATAAACGGTATGCAAATTTATCTTAGGTGCATATCCTAAAACTTGGGTATGGCTCTGGTCTCCCTGGACCTACGCTGCACACTCTGCTATTCACAGTTTTCAGGCCTTCGCGGACAGTCAGGGAATTCCAAAATATCTTGCGCTTGCAATGGGCGAAACAGCACACCAGCATGCAACTCCAGCACAGGCCTCAGTTAGTGCAGTCATGACCAGGGAGTCCTAAGAGAATGATTTAATACAAAGATGCCTAAGAAACTAGTATAGCGACAGTCAACAAATTTTATTCCAGAAACCGGGTGAATGCGAGAGCTGGCAGATCAACAGTACCAGGCATTTATTGGCTGCCAACCTTTTATTTTACTCCGTCCATCATCTCCTTGTGTTTGCATTATTGGTCCTAAGTTGGCAGGGTATGCCCAGACATGGGTCTCTTGCTCACTTTGCCACTGGATCAAGCTAGCCTGGCAGATGAAAGGTGTTACCCAGAAACTGATCCCAGGATGCTTGTTTTCGGATCAGAAAGGACCTGGCTTGGCAGTTCAGGCTGGACTGTTCCCATGAGGCACAGGGTCAAGACTAATTTGCATATAGCTGGGTCTGAACTGAGGTGGCGAAGTGAGCTAAAAAATGATGATGGATTCAACCCAGATCTGTGACTGGGGGTGAGTGTCTGAAAAGTTTCAGCATTCCGTCCACCATCTCCCTGTGTGGGCATTGTTTGCCCTAAGTTGGCAGGGTAAGCCCAAATATGGGTCTCTTGCTCACTTTGCCACTGGATTCAAGCTAGCCTGGCTGGTGAAGGGTGTTAGCCAGAAACTGGTTTCAGGATACTTGTTTCCAGTTCAGAGAAGACCTGGCTTGGCAGTTCGGGCTGGACTGTTCACATGAGGCACAGGGTCAAGACTGATTTGCATATGGCTGGGTGTGAACTGAGGTGGCGAAGTCAGCTAAAGAATGATGATGGATTCAACCCAGATTTGTGACTGGGGGTGAGTGTCTGAAAAGTTTCAGCACTCCAGCCATCATCTCCTTGTGTTTGCATTGTTCGCCCCAAGTTGGCAGGGTATGGCTAGACGTGGGTCCCTTGCTAACTTTTCCACTGGATTCAAGCTAGCCTGGCTGATGAAGGGTGTTATCCCAAAACAGGACCCAAAATGCTTGTTTCCGGTTCAGAGAAGACCTGGCTTGGCAGTTCGGGCTGGACTGTTCCCATGAGGCACAGGGTCAAGACTGATTTGCATATGGCCAGGTCTAAACTGGGGTGGCATGGTGAGCAAAAGAATGATGGATTTAACCCAGATCTATTGACTGGCGGTGAACGTTTTGATTTGTTCTGCATTCCGTCCATCAATTGTGTGTCTTTTGCTTTCTCGCCCTAAGGGCGCAAGGTATGCCCAGACATGGGTCCTGGGCTCACTGTGCCACTGGAATCAAGCTGTCCTGGTTGAAGAGGGTTGAAACCCCGAATCCGGTCCTAGGATGCTTGTTTCCGGTCCAGGGAGAACCTGGCTTGGCAGTTCGGGCTGGACTGATATGAGGCACAGGGTCAAGACTGATTTGCATATGGCCAGGTCTAAACTGGGGTGGCATGGTGAGCAAAAGAATGATCGATTTAACCCAGATCTATTGACTGGGGGTGAATGTTTTGATTTGTTCTTCATTCCGTCCATCAATTGTGTGTTTTTTGCTTTCTTGGCTTAAGGATGAGAGCAAAATGAGAGCAAGATGAGATTACTACTCACATGCAAAAAACTATTACATGTGATTTGTAACAATTTTTTTACTACAGGTATTTTCTGATGCTAGAATTCACCTTTAGTAAGAAAATAAAATACAGGAGATGAAACTTTTACAGTGTACTCCCATACATTGTATTTATTTATAATTTATTTATAAAGTTTTATATAAACTAATTCTGGAAGGGGAGTGGCATGTGTGGTGTGCTGTCACATCTAAAAATTGCAAAAAACACAGTTGATGGACAGAATGTAGAACAATGTCATACATTCATCCCAGTACAAGAATCTGGGCCTAAATCCATAGTGTTTTTGCACTCCACACCACCCTGGGTTAGACACTGGCTATATGCAAATCAGCTCTGACCCTGTGCCTCATGGGAACAGTCCAGTTCGAACTACCAAGCCATGTCTTTCCCAGACCGGAATCAAGCATCCAAGGACCGGTTTCTGGCTATCAGCCTTCATCAGCCTGGATAGCTTGACTCCAGTGGTGTGGAGAGCCTGGGACTCACGTCTGAGCATACCCAGCCCACTCGGGGTGAAAATTGCAAAAAACACAGTTGATGGACAGAATGTAGAACAATGTCATAAATTCATCCCAGTACAAGGATCTGGGCCTAAATCCATCGTTTTTTTGCACTCCACACCACCCTGGGTTAGACACTGGCTATATGCAAATCAGCTCTGACCCTGTGCCTCATGGGAACAGTCCAGTCCGAACTACCAAGCCATGTCTTTCCCAGACCGGAATCAAGCATCCAAGGACCGGTTTCTGGCTATCAGCCTTCATCAGCCTGGATAGCTTGACTCCAGTGGTGTGAGTAGGCTAAAGAACGGTGATGGATCAAACCCAGATCTTTTTGACTGGGTGTGAGTGTTTGATTTGTTCTGATGCTCCGTCCATCACCACCCCCTTTTGTACGGCTTTGGCCGCCATAAGTGTGGCAGGGTATGCTCAGACGTGAGTCCCTTGCTCACTTTGCCACTGGATTCAAGCAAGCCGGGCTGAAGACAGCTGGAATGCCAGAAACCGGTCCTCGGGAGCTTGTTTCCGGTCCAGGGAAGGCTTGGCTTGGCAGTTCGGGCTGGACTGTTCCCATGAGGCACAGGGTCAGACTGATTTGCATATAGCCATGTCTGAACTGGGGTGGCAGAGTGGGCTAAAGAACGGTGATGGATCAGACACAGATCTTTTTGACTGGGTGTGAGTGTTTGATTTGTTCTGATGCTCCGTCCATCACCACCCCCTTTTGTACCGTCACATCTAAAAAGGCATTTGTAATGTAGAAATTGCTGCAGGTTCCACAGCTGACATGTAAATTGATAAACATAGAATCACTGAAAACCATACACAATCAATGCTCGTCTCCTTGCTCCATTCACTGTGAAGTAAGTATGTTAAAATGGCTGTCTCTTTGATTTTACAGGGGTGTTAGTGTGCATTCAATTGTTTTACATCCCAGTTGGGCATGTATTTATTTATTCAACATCAATCATATTTCAATCAGAAACGTTTTACCAAACAACGATGATGGTACATAAAACAACAGGGGTAAAGCGGTTAACATAAAGCCGAGAGGAGACGGTTATGCTGTTGGTTAATTACGCCAATAGTATGCCTGAGACAGATGCACATTAACAACATTCCCTCATATCTTTCTAGTTGCAACAGATGACATTGCAGGGCTTTTTTGACTCCCTGGAGAGAGAGAGCTGCCTGTTGGATAGAGATTTCCGGTGAAGGGGCTGAGGATGTAAAACTATTGAAACTTGTCACTGTAGGATGACATACTTATGACCTGCAATAAGGGGCCGTGGGAATCCCGAATTAAATATAGCCATTTTAAGGCTCACCATTGCTGACATTGGTCACCAGCAAAACTGTGTAGATCAGAGGTCACTGTAGATTCCAAATGCTGATTATGGGGGAATCAGGATAGTGATATTGTACACATTCTATTTGACTGCCCGATCATACGCCCCTACTGGTGTAAAGTATGTATCAAATGCAACCAGACTTTCATACCCGCACACCGCTGACAGCAAGAATGGCGCTTCTGCATGAAACGTCATCCCCGGAGGGCCGCTCACACTTGGAGAACAGATGGCTCTCCACTGCAATGGGAGAGGGAGTTTTGCGCCACTGGAAGACTGATAGGATCCCATCCATGAAGACTTGGTTGTACGATATGCACAAAGAAGCATCCTTTGAGAGACTGACATATAAGCTCAGTGAGAGGATGCCACAATCTGAAAGGGTTTGGGTGTGATTCCTCTCCTAAATCAGGCCTGGGACCCAGAGTGACACACGCTTCCTTCGTGATTGGGAACTGATAGTTATATAATCTCCCTTCCCACTACTTTTCTCCCTGTACCCCTTTCTTATTCATTATCGTCATAACCATATGATGACATAGACTTGCCTTCCTGTACCTCTGGCTACAAGAGCCCTTATCCTGTAGGCCATGAGTTTCACAGTTCACATTGTTTTATGGTTTTTAACTTGCTTTTCATGGTAAACATCTTCTCGTACCTCAACAGTGAAGAAATGTATTGGTATAGTTCAATGGATAAGCTATACTGTATGGTGTATTGTCAAATAGAAATTTCAATAAAGAAATGAGATTATAAACTTGTCGCTTACACACAGTGGTTTTAGTTTGACAAGGAGATCGCGCCTAGCAGATTCTAGGTTTTCAGTTGCCGTAAATCTGCCCTCCTTGCCATCTGGGATGACCTGAAGAACACAGTTGACCACAACTGGGTTGCTGCACTACTTCTCTTGGACCTCTCAGCTTCCTTTGACACAGTTTACCTTGACACTCTGATACAAAGACTCTACAAAGCTGGCATAGAGGGGACTGCTCTAGACTGGATCGCGTCCTACCTTCGTAACAGAACTAATGTCATCCATACCCCCCTTTTGCGTCCAAACCGTACTTCACAAAAGCAGGGGTCTCTCAATGCTCTATCATCTTACCCATGCTTTCAACATCTACATGAAGTCATTACCGGCACTGATCAATCAGTTTCAGCTAATGTGCTATAACTATGCAGATAACACACAAATACTCCTTCAACTGGAATACCCAAAGACAGTGGAAACTTACCAATTTTCAGTTGTCTCAGATCTGTGGATCAATGAATGGCGTGGAGCCATCTCAAATTGAATGCTTCCAAAACAGAAACACTCACATGGGACGACTGAAAACATTATGACCCACTCTGTGCATGGCCTGATGATCTGGGAACATCGCCTAAAGCATTGAAGGAAGGAAGAAACCTCAAAATGGAAATGGACTCCAAGCGATCAATAAATGCCCATGTGAATAAACTAGCAAGATCAAGCTTTATTACTATAAAAACTCTGCGACAAATCTTCCCTCATTTGGGATTTTCACACAAGGTCCAGTCTACCATCTCCCTTGTTCTGTCCAAATTTGATTACGCCAATAACCTCTACCACAGATCACCTTTAATGACCCTGAAAAGACTACAATGGACTAAGAACTGGGCTGCCAGATTCTCTTACATATGAAGTCCCAAGACCACACCCTCCTGCCTTAAAAGCCCTGCATTGGTTACCAGTAGCCAGAAGATCCATGTTCAAGCTGCTTAGTATCAGCCACTAAGCGATACACAGAACAGACCCACTCTTCATCGGGAATAAAATCACCAAACACATTCTACAAAGGAACCTCGTCTCAAAATCCCAACACATAGGAAAAAAAACATGGGTGGCACATCCTTCTCTGTTCAAGCAGCCAAGCTATGGAACTTTTTACCCCCAACATAAGATCCACGGATAACCATCTTATCTTCCGAAAACTACTCAAGAATTGGCTCTTCCCCACATAACCACCATACGCAAACAGAAATATATAGCATATCCCTCTGTATATAAGCATTTATTTGTACTATAGATATGTACTTATATATGTGTTTTGCTTTGTATAAATGTGTTGAATAATTATGTTTTTTTTAAATATAGATATTCACTAGTTTTGCTTAACAAATGTACACATTACTGGTATTTACATTATTCCATGTGTTTAACATGTATATAAGTGACTGCATAAATAAGTAAATTGTTTATCATAACTTTTTATCTAGAATAGCTTCATTATTGTATTACCAAAATAAATAAATAAATAAATAAAATTAATTAAAAACACAAAAACACTTGAAGCGGGAGTTTATTTAATGCATCTTTAATCTATATATTCTACCTACCTTTATGCATCTATATACCATCCATGTACTTATTGATCTATATATTTATTACTATTCTTCTAAGTCAGCATATCCAATGCACTACCCTATTTCTCAGCCTATAACGCTCTCAATATATCCTCTACCTCAACTCTCTGACTCATCTCAAACCTCTTTCTACTACTATTTCCAATGCACTACCCGATTTATCACCCAATACCTCTATCAATATATCTACTACCTCCACTTTCTCATTCATCCCAAACCGCATACTACTACTATGATCCCCAAAATAACCCTTTCTAGACTCTTACGTGCTTGTATCATCTCATACTTCTTTTACTAATCCGATCTCCCAAAACAAGCCTTTCTAAACCATTCCCTCTGACTTTTCCCCCCACCTCCCTTTTACTCATCCCAACCCTCACTCCTCCTGCTATGATCTCCAAAACAAACCAAACAAGTTCTAAATCCTTCCCTCCTCTATCCTTCCACTATCCTTTTCAATCCAAATAACAGACTAACATGTCCATCACTCAAACTACTTTCATATTTCATTATACTAACTCACCACTAATCCTTTATGGGTTCCAGAGTAACATGCTACTCACTGAAAAAACACTCCAACACCTCATCAGGGGTAGCAAGCGCTATGCAAACCTTTTTCCCTCTGCTATCCCTCCACTATCCCTCTCAATTCAAACAACTAACATATGCACCAATCAAATTCCTTTCATATTTCACTATACTAATTCACTACTAATCCTTTATGGGTTCCGGAGTAGCGTGCTACTCGCCGTAAAAGCACTTCAACACCCCATTAGGGGTAGCAAGCACTATATAAATGCAAACCCTTTTCCCTCTTCCATCCCTCCACTATCCTTCTCAATCCAAATAACTGACTAACATGTCCACCACTCAAATTACTTTCATATTTCACTATACTAATTGACCACTAATCTTTTATGGGTACCGGAGTAGCGTCCTACTCACGAAAAAGCGCTTCAACACCACATCAGGGGTAGCAAGTGCTATATAAATGCAAACATTTTTCCCTCTTCTATCCCTCCACTATCCTTCTGAATCCAAATAGCTGACTAGCATATCCACCACTCAAATTACTTTCATATTTCACTATGCTAATCACCTCTAATCCTTTATGGCTTCCAGAGTAGTGTGCTGCTCACTGAAAAAGCACTTCAACACCTCATCCAGGTAGCAAGTGCTATATAAATGCAAACCTGTTTCCCTCTTCTATACCTCCACTATCCTTCTCAATCCAAATAGCTGACTAGCATATCCACCCCTCAAATTACTTTCATATTTCACTATACTAATCACCAGTAATCCTTTATGGGTTCCGGAGTAGAATGCTTTTTCTCCTCTTCTATCTCTCCACTATCCTTCTCAAACCAAACAACTGACTAACAAATCCACCACTCAAATTACTGTCATGTTTCAGTATACTAATTCACCACTAGTCCTTTATGGGTTCTGGAATAGCGTGCTACTCGCCAAAAAAGCGCTTTGACACCTCGTATGGGGTAGTAATCGATATATAAATGCAATTGAAATACAATACCATGTTATCACCCCCAAAAAGGGTGCCACTACGTAATCCGCACCACTTACACCTATAAGATACAACACAGACTTCCCAACGGGCCTTGCGGACCGCCGCTTCAGGGACTGGAACGAGAGGAATCCCCCAAAGCTGGGCGCTCTTTACTTGGACGGAGCAATACTCGCCTAAGATGAGATGCATGACAGCTGGCACCTAGAAAGTGCGGGAATTTCCTAATTACGCACAGGCGCGGTGCATCCATTGGGGCGTAGGGGCGTAGCCCCACTAAGCCCCATGGACCCGCCGCGTCGTCACTAAAAGCCAAATACAAATATTTTAAAAAATCGCGCTATCTGCCGGCCGGGAAACCGGGAGACACCCGACTTTCCCGGAGTGCGAAGGGGGGGAGGGGGAGGGGGGGGGAGGATGGGCCTGCTGCAGCTGCGCAAGTGTATTTTTGGGCACAAACATGCCTGTGCATGCGCAGATCGTTTTCCGGTGAATTCCCCCTTAGAGAGAGGACCAGGGGGCGGGCCGCAGCCCCCAGTGTTGCACAGGGCGACAGGGCGAGGAGTCATGGTGCCCCTCCAGCCAATCCTATCGCTGCATACAGCGCCAGGATTGGCTGGTAAATACATAGCCCGGGTACATAACCCCCTGTCTGGGGGGGGGCAGAGCTCTCTCTCCCTCCCTCGTACTTCGGCCTCTGTTTGTATGGGGTTTGATTGAAGACTTGACCTCTGACCTGACCAGACCCAGGAATACGACAAGTCCCGAAGGAACCGCTCGGCCAGGGACACCCGGCGTTCACACTCAGGTATGATCAGAGTGCTAGGATACGCCCCGCCGAACCCCATCACCGCCACATAAATAATGAATGTGCACTATGGTGCTCCTGCCTCTTGTGTGGGCCTATTTCATGGAACAGTGGTCGGGAAAAGTAAGGACTCAAGTTTGGAGCACAAAAGTTAGCACTGTTCTGCCTCGACAATAAAGCGACCTCTTAGCAATCACAAAGCGTGCCCGTGCTCGACCCTCTTGACGTGGTCTACACAGCGGTTTCTGACATTTTGTATAGGTCTGATGCTTTTTCAGTAGCTTAGGCCTACGTATATGACAGTGACTTGTTGGTGGGGTGTTACTCAACAAAACCTCTGGTTCTAAGAGCCGCAGCAAAGGAAATTGAACAGGGAGAGTGGGTGCATGGATGGATGCATGCATGATGGGTGGATGGATGCATCAATGATGGATGCAGGTTGGATGGGTGGGTGGATGGATGGATGGGTGGATGCATGAATGAATGATGTATGGATGCAGGATGGGTGGGTGGATGGATGGGTGGATGCATGAATTATGTATGGATGGATGCATGGATGCATGCATGATGGGTGGATGGATGGGTGGATGCATGAATGAATGATGTATGGATGCAGGATAGGTGGGTGGATGCATGAATGATGTATGGATGGATGCATGGATGCATGCATGAAGGGTGGATGCATGATGGATGGGTGGATGCATGAATGAATGATGTATGGATGCAGGATGGGTGGGTGGATGGATGGGTGGATGCATGAATGAATGATGTATGGATGCAGGATGGGTGGGTGGATGGATGGGTGGATGCATGAATGATGTATGGATGGATGCATGGATGCATGCATGATGGGTGGATGCAAGATGGATGGGTGGATGCATGAATGATGTATGGATGCAGGATGGATGGGTGGATGCATGAATGAATGATGTATGGATGCAGGATGGGTGGGTGGATGCATGAATGATGTATGGATGGATGCATGGATCCATGCATGATGGGTGGATGGATGGGTGGATGCATGAATGAATGATGTATGGATGCAGGATAGGTGTGTGGATGCATGAATGATGTATGGATGCATGCGTGATGGGTGGATGCATGATGGATGGGTGCATGCATGAATGAATGATGTATGGATGCAGGATGGGTGGGTGGATGGATGGGTGGATGCATGAATGAATGATGTATAGATGCAGGATGGGTGGATGCATGAATGATGTATGTATGGATGGATGCATGCATGATGGGTGGATGGATGGGTGGATGCATGAATGAATGATGTATGGATGCAGGATGGGTGGGTGGATGGGTGGATGCATGAATGATGTATGGATGGATGCATGGATGCATGCATGATGGGTGGATTCATGAATGAATGATGTATGGATGCAGGATGGATGGGTGGATGCATGAATTAATGATGTATGGATGCAGGATGGGTGGGTGGATGCATGGGTGGATGCATGAATGATGTATGGATGCAGGATGGGTGGGTGGATGGATGGGTGGATGCATGAATGAATGATGTATGGATGCAGGATGGGTGGATGCATGAATGATGTATGTTTGGATGCAAGGTGGTTCGGGCTCGCTCGCTGCGCTCGCTCGCTGCGGTGCAATATGCAAATTAGTTTACGCCTCACCACTTTCAAATGTCACCAGCCGCCCCTGATTACACAACTGATGCACTGGGCTTGCTCAAAGCAAGCCGCGCCAAAACTCCCCTAGAAGCCATCTTCACAGAGAAACTACTCCAGAAGGGTATTACATGGTTGCATTGCACAATAAGACCTCACCTCCAATCCTAAACACTGTTAAGAACAATATTGAACGAGGGACCTAGGCTAAAAAACTCCAGACAACACCTGGGGTAAACTATAGCAACGAGCATAGAGAATGCATATAAGCTTCTCACCAGATGGCACCTCTCGCCCACGTAAATCCATGAGAGATTTAGAAGCTCAGAGTCTTGCTGGGAAAACTGTGGCAAGCGGGGTACCTCCTTCATTGTGTGGTGCTTGTGCACACACTCAGGGTACCTGGAAGGCTATAATCTCCCAAATAAGAAACATGTTTTGGATCAAACTGTCCCTACACCCTTTGCTGCTCCTGCTGTACGACCCTGGGGACCCACAACCCATATCCCATCACCCCCAGGGGAACTCAGCACTCATCTGCCGGTGGTGATCTGTGAAGCACTCGCACAATTCTGGAAAAAGCCCACTGCACCCCCTCTGTCTATTTGGTGGGGAAAGGTGTGGACAATGTATGCACTTGAAAGTCTGACTGTGCTGCTGCACAACAGAATAGACACATTTAACTCTAAATGGCTTACCTTTCGAACTTTTATGAATTGTGACCCGCAGGTGGTGCCGGGCAATGGATGGGCACCGGGGTTGGTTAGAACAGCCGATACACATTATGGATTAGGCGAGAGTTACTCATCGTCCAGGCAGGCACTCCCACGCCCACCACCCCATACAACTTAAGACACCTTCCACAGCATGCGCCTTCGCAGGACAAGGCAATTGCACCGAACTTTTCTGAACCCAATCAGCTTTTCACTATGATGTTTTCTTTTTCCCTTCTCCTACCCCTTCCGTCTTGATCTAACTTTCGCCCATCCTCTTATTGTTGTTCAAACATACTAAAATTAAGTGTTTAAAAAGCATGCCATTTATAAGGTATCAGGAGAGTGGATGTGCGTCTGGAAGTGTTAAGTGTCCCTCAGAGGACATAGAAGTGTTAGGAAGTCTGGAATTGTTTAGTTTGCTGTAGGTAACAGGACCCAGGGTGTGTAGGAAATTGCTGAGGTTATTCCTTTTGGCAGTATGTATGGAATAGTGTTTGGTATTTCCAAGTGGAGAGGAGAGTGAGTGTGTATGAAGTGAGTGTTTCTAAATTGACAGGAGAAAACTCTCCACTAAAGCAAAAGCCACTATCTACACATCCACAATCAACACAGTCAATCACTAACTGAATCAGAGACCGCTTCAATAACTTGATGCTACATCATGTAAAATACCTCATGGACAAGTGCAACACCTTCAGGATTGTGGGTAGAAAAACATTTCCCTTCAAACGCAAAGTTTAGCAAATTTAGGAACTTTACCATGGATAAATCAGGTGGTGTACCCTGCTGGGCGAAGTTTCAAACTCTCGCCAGCATACCCACTTTTCCATTTTCTACCCGCTATGTGTCCTGTCCTTGAAAGGCAGGAGAAGATGCTGCTGCAGATAGTATCGAAGCTATGGCAAGGGAAGGGGCAGGAGGCTGGCGGATGGGTGGAGGTGTGCAATTCTATGCCCCGGACAGCGTTAAGGGGATGCCTCGATGAGGGAAATATGCGGGGGGGGGAAGAGAACTGAGCAAGGCACAGTGATTGCAGTCGGGTGGGTACACACAATTCCAGGGATCTAAGACTGAATGGATGCCCAACGGTGCCCATTCATCTACTGACTCTCACAGTCCCTCCCTCGTGGCATTAAGAATGGTTTGCTAGGAGGCAGAATGATATGCCAAACATGCATGTCTGAACTGGGGTGGCGGAGTGAGCTAAAGAATGGTGATGGATTAAACCCAGATCAGTTGACTGGGGGTGAGTGTTTGATTTGCTTGAATGCTCCGTCCATCATCCCCTTTTGTATCGCTTTGTTCGCCCTAAGTTGGCAGGGTATGCCCAGATGTGAGTCCCTTACTCACTTTGCCACTGGATTCAAGCTAGCCTGGCTGATGACGGCTGAAATGCCAGAAACCGGTCCCAGGATGCTGGTTTCCGGTCCAGGGAAGACATGGCTTTGGCAGCTCGGGCTGGACTGTTCCCACGAGGCACAGGGTCAGACTGATTTGCATATGGCCATGTCTGAACTGGGGTGGCAGAGTGAGCTAAAGAATGGTGATGGATTAAACCCAGATCAGTTGACTGGGGATGAGTGTTTGATTTTCTCTAACGCTCCGTCCATCGTCCCCTTATGTATCGCAAACATGAATTGGCAGCAGGGGGAAAAAATACTCCTTTAGGTATAACAAAAACCCTCTTTATGTACATTTTAAAGCATTGATAACAATAGGTAAGAAGAGAGTTGTGTTGTCTAGTCAGGTCTAAAAAACTGCACAACATTGTGAATCATGTCTCCAGTCACTCCTAATTAGGTTTAGAAAACACATGTAAAAACACAGAAACAACCAGAGACTTCTCTCCAGTGCCACAATACAATGTGCCCAAGCAGCACGCCACTTCCACGCCCAGCACGCCACTCTGACGCTCAACAATTTTTTTAACCAGCTTGACTCCTCCACAGACACATCTTTTTTTAACCAGCTTGACTCCTCCACAGACACATCCTACAAAGCCAACATCCCTTCTACAACAAGGATGGCCGACTGGCGAAGTACTGAAGTCATGCCTGCCTCATTTGTGGTATCTTCCTGGGCCCAGAAGGATCAGTCTATGCCCCCTCTCCTGAGGAAGGCCATGTCTGACTCAGATGGTCTCACACACGACCCCCTAAACACCCTCCTTTCAAGGGCTCGGGTCGGGGTACCACGCGGGTGGACGGCATCCCCCACTTATTTTACCGGGGGGTGCAGTCCCCCCTGCCAAACAGCTGGACTTCACTCTTTGGCCTCTCTGGGACGAGGAGCTCGGCACCTTTCGTGACGTCACTACCTGTCGTGACGTCACCCCACTTCTTTTTTTGCCACTTGTGCCCTGCTCCTTTCCCCTTCTTTACAGTGATTGCGAAAGTCGGGGCTTCCTGTAGTACTGTTTTTTCAGCTCTTTAATTATCATGAAGTGCTTACTGTAGAATATTTACCCTTTTAAAACTCACCAACTTGCATTAGAAGAAAAGGTATTTCTGGTTCCCTGTAGGGCAGAGCGGGGGTCTGCATAGAGAAGCACGCTGTTCCGAATCACGTTTTATTTGCCACGTGACGTCATTGCCCTCGTGGATGTCCAACTGCAAGCAGCACAGCGGCACCCCATCACATGGCGGTCAGATACAGTGAGATTAGTGCAATGGTGAGACTGGAGCCATGAAGGGCCCAACCTGCCCCTCTCAGTGATTATAATGCCGTTAAAGCAAGTGATGAAGAGGTTGACGCGTTCGTTTCTGATCTCACTGGTGACTGCATTATGAGAAAATGAAGTGCGTGCGAGGTCAGCACTCCAGCTCTTTAATAACAATAATAATAACCCGGCCTCCTCGGCGCGCGCCGAGACTCCTGCGCTAGTGCGGCAGTGCCTCGCGGCTGGGGCCAGGTTCGGCTGATTTATGTAAAGTGTTGATGGCAATTCATTAACTCGGCCTTTTCATTACGCTGGAAGTAAAGGGGGCTCCAGAGAAGACTCCACAGATTCGCAGGAGTAAGGCCGCTTAGCAGAGCATATGAGGCAAAGAGGCAGGTGGGGGCCGTGGCTGAGGAAAACAGTGGGGGCGGGGGGAGAGGGGGGTAGCAGGGCACAAGTCGTAAAACAAGAAGTGGGGGGGACGTTGTCACCGGAAGTGACGTCACGAAAGCTGCCGAGCTCCTCGTCCCAGAGAGGCCAAAAAGTGAAGTCCTTCTGTTTGGCAGGTGGGACGGCGTCCCCCCGGTAAAATAAGTGGGGGGACGCCGTCCACCCGCGTGGTATCCCGACTCGAGCCCTGGGGGGTAGTGACCTATAGATAAACGACAGTGGCCTGCAGAGAGCCAAGGGTGACCTAAAGATGGACCAGGGTGATTTGAGATAGGCAGGATTGGTCTAAAAATGGCCAAAGGATGGGAGGGTGGCCTATGGTCAGCCGCGGTTATGATGGCGACCGGCAGGGATGTCTGTGATCCACTGATCAATTGGGATGAACAGTGCCACAAGAGTGGCTGAAGGATGTGAGGGCTACTCAAGAACAGCTGAAGGAAGCCTACGAAGGGATGGAAAGGTGACCTATGAGCGTCCGATTGATGGGAGTGTAACCAACAGATGGCAAGAGCGAGCAGGGGATGGGAGTGTGACTAATGGATAGTGGGGGAACATGATGGGGAACAGACAGAGGCCTGAAAATAGTTAACGGGTTTGAGGTGATGGTGACCTAAGAATACCAGCGGGTAATCTAAGAATGCCCAGGGGACGGGATGGTGACCCACGGATGGCAAGGGATCAGGAGGATAACTTAAAAGTAGCTGAAGGTGATGTAAAAGGATGGCAAGGGGATGGGTTGATGACTTGGGTGTAGGAGAGGCCACCTATGAACGGCTGGGGTTGCCTAAGGCAGATTACTAATAATGGCCACAGGATGGGAAGTGGTGTTACCCATTGATGGCCAGGGAGGTGAGTGGGACTTAAGAAAGGGTTGATGTCAACCAAAGGATGGCCAAGGGATAATCCGGTGACCTAAGAGTGGGCAAGGGATGGGATTGGAACCTAAGGGCAGAGTTTGCAGTACTTGTGAGTGCATGAATTCCAAGGTTTGGGAAAGAAATTAGGGAATGGCCAACGCTGGGAGTGTGATCAGACTTCAGCCTATCCCTGGAACCCCAAGCACACCAAGTTTCAAGTAGTGCCTTTGACGCAATACGCTCTCCCACATCTAGGCTTCCCAGAGAATCTCCGGGCTATACCTCACAAGATCAGTCACACATCTTCACTATGCAAATAGATTTTAACACAAGGTCTCACTATGCTTACGAAGATGATTAACATGAAACCGGAATGCAGAAGCAAGATGGATGCTGCATGATCATCTATGTAACCACATCACACTAGCCCAGTGTGGCCTTCCATCCTTAGGTGTTTAACATTTAGGACACTATGCATCACTCTTAAGGCCATCAATGGCAAAGCCCCCATTCCTTCATCCAAGTAAAGTTCAAAATATATTCTGAAAAGAGACCACTCCACTCTAACCGGGCAGCCTAGGTGGCTATTACTTGCTACAGTAAGAAACTTGTTGAGCATCCAAGTGGCAAAACTCTAGAACTCTCTTCTGGCGAAGATAAGAATTGTCAAAAACCATCTAAAAATCTGGAAGGTAGTGAAGACTTAGCTATCCCCAAGTAGATGTCCCATCCACGAACCAGAAATAACCACTGAACCCATGATTAGAGGCAATAAACATATGGTTGCAGTTCCTGAGAGCTCTCTGCAAAGAATTTACAATGTATGGTCATAGAATGCTATTCCACTTCTGGTCTCGACTCAGCTGCCCAAACAACATACTATTGCCTAATGTATATTGCTATTTGATGTTTCCTCCACTACTTAGTGGAGCTCTGAGGCATTTACTTTGGCTGGTGTCTATCATACCTGCCCTTAAGAGACCCGCCTGAAGCACCAAGATGGACTCTTCAGGCAGATATTAAGAATGATGGATGGTGGTTGCTCCTCTGACACTCTTCTAAGACCTGTCTCTTCTCAGAGCATATTCTAAACATGCCTCTTAGTGCCTACTCCTAATGGTTGCTCCTCCATAGCTTCTCGGTGGATCTCATGTAACAGTGAAGGCTGTTGTAGTCACGGTCCTGTGGAAGCATTTTAAATTATTTGCAGCTTTCGGTATAGCAACAGTGGGGTTCTTGATCAGAGTTTTTTTTAATTGTCTAAGCAGGATAAACTAAGTGCAGCGGTGGCCTGTAACTTCTGTACAACACTAAGTAAATGCTGATGTGAAGTGTTTACACGGTGGAGACAGAAGTTCTTGTGACTTGTTTCACTTGGGGAACCAGTGATAGAGCGGAGTCCATGATCACAAACTCTTATCTCCATTAGTGGGTCGAGATTGAGGGACAAAGTGGTTCTCATCTGGTGCTTCTTCCATTCTCTGCAGGTAAGAATCTGTACGGAAGAGTTATATTTTAGGTAGTTTCTCAGCATGTTGATCGGAGAAAGGGGTGTAGTTGCGAGATGTCTAAATCCATCAAGATTTCCAGCTTTAGGATAATCTGTGTGTCATAACTGTAGTAGTAGGAGAATAGCTTGAAGGAGTATATGAGGTGTGAGTTGGCTGAAGCAGGCATTGAGAAAGAAGGCAACATGATCAAGCTTTGAGATACACCAGGTTTCTGAAAGTGCTGGTAACAGGAGTTCCAGGCTCGGATAGTTTCTTGGCTGTCAAGTTCCCTTAGCCTTCGCTGGAGGCTGTAGTGGTGGACTGTATCAAAGGCAGTATACAAGTTTTGGATACTCTCAGGTATTGGTCAGGTTCTAGGGTTCGATGGGTGTGACAGATATAGCCAACTGGAACATATGCTCTGTAAAAACTAGCAGGCTAACGTTAACTATAGGCAATGCTGGTTCCCAAAGTACAGGAAATGTAGGAAAGTATTTTAGGATATTATCTGGTGGAGGCTGCTGGAAGATGCAGCATTCCAAACCACCAGTTGAGACAAACCTGCTCTGGTCCATTCAGGAGCACTGGAGGCATAATCCAATGGAAGATGCAATTTCCATGAACTAGCAACCAAAGTTCAGAATGTACGGGGCCCAATTAACAACAGTGAAGGTACAACCTGCTCGAAGACTCAGCTAGTCAAACGATCACTTGAGTTAAGAATCCATGGGAGCCCTAGCAGAAACGGCAAAGGCACAACCTGCTGGAAGACGCCATTTATAGAAGAAATTTAAGAAGCTATGCGGGCCACCTAAAAGTGAAAGAGGCATAAGATATCACCTGGAAAGAGGCATTGTTGGGATAGAAACACCTGTTGGGTAAGTATGCAGGTTCTGTCAGCCACCTTACCTCAAAGGCGAACAATTAAGGATGTATGGCTTCACAGGTAGAAAAAGACTCATTTCATTTCATAAGGCTTTATTAGGAGCAAAAGACAAGTCCATAAAAGCACAGCATAAAAAGACAACAATATAAAACAACAGTCAAGAGCAGGAGATACAGCAATTAAAAAAAGTTAAAAAAGCATACTTTTCCTTGCATTAATTGATTTAAGGAGAAAGGTAGCCGTATAAAAACAAACGTCAGGGTGATGTAAGTTAAAAAGCAGGCTCATGCAGTCTCGTATTGTCCTGACTCCAAACTTAGCAAACAGGGGTTTCAAATAAGCAATCCGCAGGTATTTGTACAACTGACAGAGCAAAAGAAAGTGCACAGTGCTTTGAGGGGTGGTATTGTCACACGGACAAGGGCCAGCGGGATGCGAATGCTGAGAGGGGAAAGCAACAAGGTTGTGGACTACTCCGGTTCTCAGTCTAGTCAACACAAACCGATGTGCCTTCCAGGTCACTTGTGACAAATACGGTTGGAAACCCACAAATTTATTTAAATCGTGATAAAGAACACAGGATGATAGTTCAGAGCTATTTTGAGGCCTCCTGGTGGAAAGCTGTTGTAAAAAACAGTACTTAAGTTCTATTTTGGACAGCTCAGTAGCCCCACATCGATCCGCAATGATGTTAATGTTAAAGATCTCACGAAAATTATCCACAATATACTTTAACCATGGGATCTTTAAATGATGGTCCAAAGAGAGACAATCAGAAATAATGGCTCTGCACAATGAAGTCTCTTCTTTTATCCAAATGGAACGCCATAGCATCAGTGGCCTAAGGAGGATCAAGTCGGCAAGATGGTGAATACCCAGTTCATTGTGCACTAAAGCATTAGAAACAGAGCTTGGCAGGCACAAAAGTCTCTTCAAGAATGCATTCTCCTCAACCTGAAGAGACCCTGCCGGGGCGTAGCCCCAAATGCCCGCTCCGTACAAGGCAATCGAGACACAACGGGACTGAAAAATGTTAAGCATGTCATGGATCCGCCTGTCTCCCAGTTTCGTAGCCATTGTGAATATTCCATGAGCACTCCTCGCCATCTTAGCCCGGACATTCTTATGTTCATTGGCCCAAATGTTATTATTTGAGAAGGTGACCCCCAAGTACGAAAAATTGTCAACCGCCTGGACCTTCTGTCCCTCTATAAAAAATGAAAACTGTTTCTTTCTGTTCCTTCGCCCGCATTCCATAACATAGGTTTTAGATTTATTTAACACTAACTTTCTGCTTTTAAAAAATTGCGAAAAGCCGTCCATCAGCCGTTGAAGGCCGATGGGGGTGCGTGAGATTAGGACCGCGTAATCCGCGTAAAGTAACACAGGGACGTTGTCCTCATTGATTTTGGGAGCATCCACTGCCAGAGATTTGAGAAAAGAACCAATCTCATTGATGAAAAGGGTAAAAAGCAGTGGGGCCAACACACATCCCTGTCTGATTCCACGCCCGATTTTAAACTTAGTAGTACAGTCCCCGTTAGAACCGTAACGGACACAAGCACGTAGTTTGGCATAAAGACGTGCTAGGAAGAACACAATGCCCTCGGGTGCCCCAATTTCAATTAGCTTTGCCCAGAGAATGCCATGGTCCACCAGGTCGAAGGCACTACTCAAATCCGCAAAGCAGAGATAAATAGTGCCGGTCTTTGCCAAGGTATATTTACCGATGAGAAGGTCTAAATTTAGACACTGCTCAATTGTACCACGACCCTTCCTGAACCCAAACTGGCTCTCTGCTAGACTGCCATTATCCTCCACCCATTCTTCCAACCTTACTAGAAGCACTCTGCTCATTACTTTTACGGAGGAATCCAACAAGGAGATTGGACGATAGTTCTTAACATCCCCTTGGTTTCCTTTCTTAAATATTGGGATTAAGATGGATTCTTCCCAGGTTGGGGGCACCTCATTACGGACTGCTGCGTTGAAGATATTAGTTAACAGAGGCCCCCATACTTCAGGGACCAATTTATAAACATCGATTGGTACCCCATCTGGACCCTGTGCTTTTCCTCCTTTGCTGACCCTTATGCTATCTAAAACCTCTTGGACAGTGATATTGAGTGGCGTATGCGGCCACCTATCCCCTATATCCCTGGATGCACTGTCCGAATCAAAGATTTTAGAAAAATGAGAAACCCACTCTTCCTTCATAACATTGGAAGTTAATTCAGGGATCTTATCATCTTTGAGGAATGGGGAATTAACTGTTTTCCAGAACAGGGTACAATTATTCAATTCAGCAGCCAGGGTCAAGTTGTCCCATGCCTCCTGTTGGAGTTCCAATTTCCTCCGTTTTAGGGTTTCTTTGTATCTGGCTCTAAGATCTACAACCAAACCCTTATCTCTAGGCGTAACTGATAAAGCTGACTTTAGTTCCTTTAGGGCCAGGGTACAAGCTGGATTGAACCACCCCCGCAGGCATTCCTCCTTGCGCTTGAGTGTACTAGTAAGCTTAGAGTTGATGACCGCATTAATACCAATAAAATACTCAATAGAGCCGGTGGTACCTTGATTGTCTTCTAAAATCCCTGTAATTCCTGCCAGGCAACTAGTAATGATTGAATCGGACATGATTTCAGCCTTATCCCCCTTCAATCTGAGTCTAGTGCCATTAGGTCGCACGGCCTCAATGTTGTTGATAATACACCCCGGAATGGGGGTCCCTTTGTTTTCCCATAGCATAGCCTCTACTATCAGGCAATTGTGGTCACTAAGCTGGATGTCTATAACTTTAGGTGCCATAGTCCAGGCCTCAAGGCTCGAGGAGATACAAATAAAATCAATAATAGAATTCGCTCCCCAGCCTGTGAAAGTGGGGCAAATCTCCTCCTGTTCATTTGTCTCGTTAACCATAATATACATATTATGTGAGTCAAGGAGACTGTTTAAGGCATCTCCATAATAGTTATGTTGAAAATGGGGGACTCCATCTCCATGACAGTCCACCGCCCCACATACATTGACATCTGAAAGTGGGCAGGTAGTGGCGTTAAAGTCCCCTGCCATGAACAGATCAAAAACTACATTGGAATCCTTGAGGATGTCATCCAATGCACTAGATAGTGCTCTAACCACATGATCCCTAGTATCATCAAAAACGTTGTTATAAAAATTTATTAAGAGAATATTCCTACCTCCTGTTTTGTGCAGCCATAAAATCTGGGAGTGAACCCCAACTTGTACGTATTTTTTGACCAGCAGAGGAGTTTGGCCAAAATCAAAATCAAAAGGCCCCCCTTAGCTCTACCTGATAGGGAACCGGTAGCAGGTAACTGGTAAGAGACAAAACCATTATATCCTTTAAAGTCCCTACACCAGGTTTCCTGTAAACAGATAATATCAAAGAGAGCTAAAAATTCAGTCCAACCCAGACAATCTGATTTGGACCTGATACCCGCAATATTCCAACTGGCAATATAACAGCTGGAAAAACCGGAGACACCTGACCCCAAAAGAGAACAGTTACTACCCTGCTGGAAAATAGCGATGTTAGTAGTATCCAGTAATAACTCCGGGCAACCTACTGGATCACCCTCCTTGCCCATAGGCGTACAATCTACAGTTGTCCCAGAAATGTTAACCATAGGCCCTGATATACAACCACTTTGTCCCATACCAGACGAGACCTGTCTCTCCAAAATTTCTGGGTGTACCGTACACAGCTCCAGTAATGACTCCGGGCAACCTACTGGATCACCCTCCTTGCCCATAGGCGTACAATCTACAGTTGTCCCAGAAATGTTAACCATAGGCCCTGATATACAAACACTTTGTCCCATACCAGACAGAGCCTGTCTCTCCAAGGTTTCTGGGGGTACCGTACACAACTCCAGTCAATCGTTTTGATCCAGCCCCACTAAAGCATTGGAAACGATTAACGGTGTTCACCTGGAAACTATTTGGAAATCTATGCAAAGCTTCTCCTGAAGTACTGGGTTTTTTGGAACCCAGCGGTGTCAGGGACACACCCTAAGACTTCGGGTCCTTCCTGTTTCAGACTACAGAAACTCAGAGTCTTCTAGGTGAAGTCAAAGATCGCGTTTATTGGCTGCAACCAAGTAACAGGCGTCCTAGAAGTACAACACGGTGTATATTCTCAGGAGACTGCTCAAACTTACAAAGCCAGCCTTCTCTTTTTATACAAAATATTATGCTTCAGGCGAACATTCCTTATTTTACAGTTGACCATTCACATATTTTCAATACAAAGAAAAAGCAGAGTCATGATGACGAGCCCATATTTCAGTTTGTTCAACCCACAATCAATTACCCGGCAAGGCCCAGTATTTTCATCAGATATCAACGAAACCCCAATAAAACGGGCGCCTCCTCCTCATAAAGCAAGTCATAAAGAAAGAAACAGAGGCAGGTGTGTGTAAGATTAGGAAGGGTTTGTGTGCGATGAAGGGTTTATGGCATGTTGTGCTTTGATATTATCTCGATCGGCCACTGGGAGAGGAACTGACTGAACAGGTTTTGCCTTGGGCAGTGGAGTCAGCTTGCCCAGGTCGTGCAGGAGTCAGCGAAGGTGTACGTGTCCTTCAGACTCGGTTTTGGCCTTAGTCACTGGCCTATGTGAGGGCAATCACAAAATGGCTGCCATTCACAAAATGGAACCCGAGGGTTCTGGGCGAAAAACTCAGAATACAGGGTGATTTCGTCACTCGAACGTGACGAAAATGCTTGTGCATAGTCCACTAGTCATTCTCGGCCTGCTGATATCAAATTCGTCATGATACGAATATGTTTATGACACAGGTCCAACATTTTCAGTACCACAGACCCTCCTTTTGCCCTTACATAGGCAATCAACTTATCCTCACGCTAATCTGAGTCCAGGTCTGTATTCCTAAAGTCATTGAGATGTTGCTGTAGCATCATCCTATTACTTAGCTCGTCCCTCGATACAGGTTTCCTTACACACGATGTAGCACAGAGGCCACATATAGCAGGAGCACACTGTACGCACAGACTGAACAGGAAAAGAATGGCTAAGATCATCCCAATGACCATCAGAATCTTCCATCCCCATGCGGATAACAGTTCCCAAAACCACCCCATCAACGACCAATCTCCTTTATCCACATGAATAGATTCAGAGATCTTATGTAGTTTGGAGATGGCCTGGTACACTGTTGGAGCGTTATCTGAGATGAAAACACAGCAACTCGATTGGATCACTCTGCATACCCCACCTCGGTCTGCAAGTATGACGTCTAACGCGACCCTGTTCTGAAGGGTCATAAGGCGATCCGACTGGAGCTCAGCAGTCAAGTTACTAAGGGCACCGGCAGTTTCATCTACGGTGGATTCAACCACCCTCTTCAATTGCCTTATGTTCCTGCTGTTAACCATGGGTCCCCAAAACGGCAGGAAACCCTTCATCAAGTCTCCAAATTCTTGTCCTGCAGTGTCTTCTTTACTGAAGACACCTCTAACTATCCTTGTCTTGTGGTAATCTGCCGCAGCTGTGTAGGTGGGAGGCAACAGGAAGGAAACGAAACATGTGCCCGAAAAGTCAGGGTGCAACCATGTATAGGCTCTATCATGGCAGATGAAATAGGTACCCTTAGCTGCTAAGAAAGAAGGGGAAGTCTGAGACGCAAAAACATATGTCTCAGTGCAGATGCTTTTCCCTAACTGAGCTCTGGGATTCTTGCCAGTACCTTGCAGACATAGGTGACCCTGATGGGGTACAATCCAAATCGGGGTGGATCTCTTAGCTCGCTGTTTTTCACTCAGAGTAACTCCATATCCGGTCACGTTCCATCCAATATATGCTAGTGTCTCATCTCTCGGGATAGTCTCATAGGAAGTATCTTCCCTAATCATATCTACTATACCCTTAACTAGAGCACTATTCTTTGGATTGTCTTTTTCAGAACGTAGGGGGTAGACTTCATGTGCGTAGATGAACATTGTTCTGTATGCCCACACAGAACCATTATGGCTGAAAGGCAGGACCAGATAAGGGATACCTTTATCCGTTGTGTGAGGCATAAGACCACACACCCAACAGTTAGTCGTGTTCATTACTAGTCGGTGTTGGTGCAAAAGCTGAACGAAGGAGTTATTAATAAACTCTAATCTCCTAACGGGCTCATGCTCAGGAAAAGGGTGGAAAGAATGCGAGGAAACAGTAGGAGGAGGTATGGGCAGTGTAGTGGGTGCAAATGTCATTCGAAAAGAGAATAAAACATATCCTATTAAAAACATTATTACACTGAACAACATGAAAATGCATAATATCAAAAAACGTTTCTTGGTCATCATTCTACATATTTTAGCTTTAAAGTTCATCTCTATGGCAGGTCTCTCCATCTCGAAAAACTCCATCCTCTCTAAATGCTGCTCGCGATGGTAGGGTGTTCTATGCTAAGGAATGCTTCTGTCAGTCCAGGGCAACTCCCTTAGACCAACCAGAACTGTCGACCTAACGTCTTCAGCTGCACTCCAAAGACTTGGGCAACCGCGACCCTACAGCTGAACCCGGATGGTGGTTCGAAAAACAAAAATCAAAAAGTTTCTCAGATGAGAGCTGCACTTTCAAAAATAGCAAAGGAAAGAAAAATTATTAGTCCATAGCTCTCGGCCTCAGGTTATAGCGTCTTTTTCCAGGTAATGTCTGGTCTTGAAACAGCAGTTCAGGCTCTGCAGTGTCCAATTGAATTGACGGTGGCACAGGTCCTTGCAAAAGTTTGTCACTTTCCTGTTCAGAAATTGTTCCTTTTATGTGTGCATCACTGAAAGGTAGAAAACGAGGCACAGTCTCAGTCTCAGAGTCAGCAACACCCTCCTGGACCCACCGGTCGTATGGCAGAGGCAAAGGGACCCTCTTACAATGTACGCAGTGGATCCAGTTCTTTTTCCCTTCCACTCGCACGGCGGATCTCGTTGACAGCAGGACTAGGTAGGGGCCTGTCCAGCGGGGCTGATCATTCTTTGTCCGCTGGAAATTCTTCACCAAAACCCAGGATCCAGGAGTAATAGGATGCCCTGGAGCTTCAGAGACCTGAGGCAGAGTATCGTGAACCTGTTGGTGTAAAACACGCAATTTAGCCGTCAATTCGTACAAATAATCAAGCAGTACAGGGTGTTCGATCTCACTGAATTTTGTCGGCCTTGGCACTCCCCATATGTTGGCCGGACGGCCGAACACTATTTCATATGGACTAAGTCCCACTCGCGAATGCACAGTCATTCTGGTTGATAGGAGTGCCAAAGGCAGAGCGTCAGGCCATTTAGGACCAGAGCTCGCTTGGATTTTAGCCAATTTCAGTTTTAACGTGCCATTGTAGCACTCTACTAGTCCAGCTGATTGGGGGTGATTTGCAGCGTGGAATTTCTGTTGGATGCCTAGCCCTTCACATACTTTCTTCATCACTCGGCCTACAAATTCACTCCCATTGTCACTCCAGACCATTCTCGGCATTCCAAATCTAGGGAAAAATTATTTGACAAGGGCTTTAGCTGTGGACAAGGCAGTGTTGTCCTTTAAGGGATATGCTTCTACCCATCTCGAAAAGGTACAAACAACGAGTACGTATTTCAAATTGTTGCACCTTTCCATGTGGATGACATCTAGCTGCAAAACCTCGAACGGGTACGTTGGAAGCGAAAAATGACCAGCTGGAGTTGGGGTTCCCCTACCAGGATTGTATTTCAAGCACACCATGCAATTCTTGACTACATTCTCTGCGCATTTTGGGATTCTCGCATTTTGCCACACTGGGGCCAACAACTTACAAATCCCTTTCACACTGATGTGAGCCATTCCATGGGCCATTGTAACCACTGCAAGCACATATGCATCGGGTAACAACCATCGCTGATGTTCTGACAATTCAACCCAACAACCATTTGTATCCAATTTACCCGTACTCTCTCTCCACACATTCAACTCTTTCTCTGTAGCTTCAGCTTGAATAGACTTCACACTCTCTATCGTGTCTTCACACATTCCAATGTCACCAACCCATCTTGCAGGGCCTGCAACATACATTCGACTCATCACATCCCTTGCTGTTTCTTTAGCGACTTCATCAGCAAATGCATTTCCACGACCAACATCATCAGTCACCTTCTTGTGTGCACTGCATTTTACAATCGCAACTTGCAACGGCAAAGTGAGTGACTCAAGGAGTTCATTCACCAACTGACCATGCTGTATCTTAGCTCCATCCGGAGTCAGGAACCCACGTTCTTTCCACAATCTTCCAAAACTATGGGCCACACCGAATGCATGCTGGCTGTCAATATATATGGTCACTTTCATTCCTTTTGATAACACACACGCTCTTGTAAGTGCAATCAACTCTGCTGCTTGGGCTGAATTATGTGGGACACGTGCAGCTTCAACAATCGTGTGCAAAGTCGTAACAGCATATGCTGCAGTCGTATCACCATTCGGAAGCTTGAAGCATGAACCATCCACCCATAAGGTACCATCACACTTCACAAGAGGAGTGTCCTGAAGGTCTACTCTCCCTTTCGTTTCTTCTTCTGTTCTGAGAAAACAATCATGCTGTTCAGAAGCATCTGTCTCTGTTACAACAACGTGTTGCATCTCTTTATGTGTACATGACTCGCTAGAAGTGTCAACTCATAACCTGACAATCGAGCACTAGTTAAGTGCTGTGTCTTGGTCCTATTTAACAACGTGTCCACTGCATGTGGAACCATCACAACCAATGTATTATTCATCACTAAACCAGCAGACTGCCGAATAGAAACAGCTGCTGCCGCTGTGGCTCTTAAGCAACTTGGCAATGCTTTAGCTACCGGGTCCAAAGTCGACGAAAAATACGCGCATGGACGCTGCTTGTTTCCGAACAACTGTGTCAACACTGACAATGCACAACCTTCTTTCTCATGGACATACAATGTAAAGGACTTACTGTAGTCGGGGGTACCCAACACAGGAGCCGAACATAATGCATTGCGCAATTCGGAAAAACTTTTCTGACACTCTTCAGACCATGGGAGGGGTTGCGGTGTATCTTTACAAGTTAATGCCACCAAAGGTTTGGCCAACAAAGAAAAATTTGGTATCCGTTGTCTGCAGTAAGATGTAATGCTCAAGAAAGCACGCACTTCTCTCTGTGTCCTAGGCACACTCAATTTCGCTATTGCCTGAATTCTTTCTGGGGTCAGTTTCCTTCTCTCCTTCGATAAGAGATGACCTAAGTAGGTCACTTCTTGTCGACAATATTGCAATTTGGAAAGGGACACTTTGTGATGTAAATCAGACAAATGACGCAACAATGACAATGTGGCTTCTTTACAGATTTTCTCAGTATCTGCAGCAACAAGCAAATCATCAACATACTGTATAAGTGTAGCGCCATCAGGTAAAACAATCGTATCAAGCTGTGTTTTCAAAGCTTGACTATATATTGATGGGCTTTCACAGTAGCCCTGGGGAGCGCGTTTGAAGCGGAAGCTTCGACCTCCTAAACTGAAGCCGAAAATATCCCTACTCTCCTCGGCAATCGGGATGCTGAAGAACGCATTCTTCAAGTCAATCACCGAGAACCAGGTCGCGGAGCTGGAATCATAGTCAATAGGGCAGTGATATCAGGAACGACTGGAAATTGTGGCACAACAATTTTGTTCACTTCTCTAAGATCAATCACAAATCTTAAACGGGTGGCTGGGAAGGGTCAGTACGCTTCAAAACAGGCAAAACGGGACTATTGCAAACGTTGCCTCTTGTCTCTTCAATTACATCATTTTCAATTAAATCATAAATGATCGCTAGCAACGCTTGTTCACCTTCATTAGATATTTTATATTGGGGAATTCGTGGCATTTTAACATTGGCTTTCAATGTCACAACATATGGCGGTATTTCCAAAAGACCCACATCATTAGGACCAGCAGCCCAAAGAATATCAGGAAGAAGCGACAATTCTGTCGGAAGTTTATCCTTCGACAAATACATTGGGGAGACCACTTTCTTACCTAGTGTAAGTTGTACTCCCGAAGGAGAACAATACAATGTCACATACAATCTTTTCAACAGATCCAATCCTAACAAATTTTCACCACAACCTGTTGTCAGAATAAGGGGTGCTTCTAATTCACAAGGTCCAACAGAAAGGGACATAGGACTAGAAATCGGGTTCCTAACCGGGGCGCCAGAAAAACCTACTGAAACATTCATTTCGCCAGACAAAGGTGCGCCAGGGAGTTTAGAGTGCATAATGGAACTCTTTGTAGCACCAGTATCCAACAGAAAAGGCTCTGACACACCTGATGTAATCACCTCAACATAAGGCCCCTCTGATCTACTGGAACTGAAACAACTCCCTCTCTTTGTCTATGGCTGTCCTAGCATTCATTACCTTCCATATTCTCATCTTCTGCATAGTAGTCATCAGCATAGTACTGAATCATCCTACCAGACGCGTTATTCTGCTGATCAAAACTATTCCTTGAATTCTGAGGCGGAAAAGAACGCGCGTTCTGGGGGAAATTTCCACGTCCTCTACCTCTAGGCGCTTGTGGAGTACCTCGACCTCTTGCGCTAGAAACACCATTCATACGCTGTAGCAGAGCAGGGCAGCTACTTTTAAAATGGCCCTCCTCTTTACAATATGCACACTGATTAGGGCCTACAGGAAAGCGTTGTTGAGGATATTCGGTCCTTTGCATGTTTCTCTGAAACTGCTGAGGCTGCTGATAGTTACTCTGACCACCATGAGGCGGGTACGCCTGCTGTAAAAGAACCTTTGTTTTTAACTCTTTCGTTTTCTTGTCTGCTCTATCTTTCTCATCTTTATCTCGATTTTCGTAGTACTGGGCAGTAGCCAATATCTGTGCTGAAGAGGAAACGGCCCGCGAACTTTCTGAATCTTTTAATTTCTTACACAACTCGGGAAGCAAATTATGCACGAACTTGTCAACGAACAACCGTTGACCACCTTCTGTACTCATATCTTGACCACTGTGGTCGATAAACGTTTCTTCGAACCTGGTGAAGAAATCAGACACGGTCTCATCTTTCTTCTGCTTACACGCAGACAATTTGTCCCAATTCACTCGCATCGCAGGCATCAAAGTCTTCATGTAAGTAATTATCCTACCAGGGAGGTCTGCCACTAAAGGTTCGGGTTTAGCACCACCAACTTGTCTGCCATCAGCAGCAGCAATATTAACCCATGTATCACCTAACTCCTGATCATGATCCGCATGACGAATCTTTCCCCATAAAGGCTGTGGAACAACATTTCCAAACAACATGTCTATATCCGCTAAATTCATAATGCAAGAGCCTGCAGTCTGTGACAATTCCTTGTAATACCTTGCCGGGTTTTTACGGGGATCAGGCAAAGTCTGCTTAAGGGCCAAAACTTCAGCTCGCTTCCAAGGAACATGTACCCAAACACGCTGAAAGTGAGGCTGAACAGGTGGATTAGCTGCTAGATCCCCTTCTTTCCAAACTGGGGGAACCTCTCTCATTGGATATTGTTTCCCTTTTCTTTTAACAGAAAGATCAGGCTCAAACAACTGTTGGGAAATAGTTTCGCTCCTAAACGATAACAATGTCGCGACTGCTTTCTTAACATCTGGACCCACAATTGAACCCTTTGCAAACTCGAACCGTATACGACATAACACAGGCGGATTGGGCTCCAAATCATTTTCCTCTAAATCCTCACAAAGGAAAGTACACATTTTCTCAAAAACGTATCTCTGTTTTGGTGCTTCCCACTGATGAAAGACATCCATAACAGAATCTAGCTCATATCTTGTGGGGTCTGTAACCCATTTGTGTGCCAAATAATTCAATGTTTCCCGCTCTCTAGAGTCAGGCATTTGACTACACAACTGTTTGTGTGTTGAAGCAGGAGTCAGGCTCGCTGCCCCAAACAGAGGATACAGAAGACTAGCAACTGTATCAGTCATTCTTTGCCGAACGGAAGGAGAAGTCGACGAAAGAACAGGAGTAAAAGCAGAGTGAGGTGAGGAAAATGAAATTTTACATGACCAATATGTCCCCTGCGTGTACCCTATGTTTAATGTATGTGCATGTCATACATGCATTTTCCCTTAAGTGGCCTGAATCACAAGGCCTCTGCATTTACGTCCTGCATTAGGATGCCAGTCATCAAGTCTCCCATGTAAGAAATATTAAGTTAGCATTTAAGGCCCATGTAATTGCATTGTGCACTTTTAAATAAATCACGATGAACCCGTTTTGTGGTTCAGCCTGAGCCCGTCTCTGAATTAAGGGTTTTTCATGGCTCAGACACTCTGAGAGCTGCAGTTACATATCCCTGACCTTGCATACCTCTGGCTCAGCTGAGGCCCAGCACGGGGTGCCAAGACAGTGTTTTGCAAAATAGTTATCTGCTTGTTGTACAGAATCACATTCCTGCCCAGTGAAGAAGGTAAACAGAACCCGTCTGCAGAGATAGGGCCTAGCCTTTCTGTCCCCGTTTAAGTAAATGACAGAGCTTG
This sequence comes from Lissotriton helveticus, assembly GCF_964261635.1. NCBI lineage: Eukaryota > Metazoa > Chordata > Amphibia > Caudata > Salamandridae > Lissotriton > Lissotriton helveticus. The sequence goes on from NC_136057.1 coordinate 1,615,584,387, forward strand.
CATCCGTAGAAAGCCCACGGCCCCCATGCAATGCACGAAGAAATAAATGCCCCCTCTGGCTCTTAGTGATGAGCGACCTTTGCTTCAGATAAAACATGCCCGGACTCAAGATATCAGATATTACAAGACGTGCTGGTCGCCCTGACACTAAAGGCCTCTCTACTAGACTGAATGTCAGCTTTCCCCCCAGTCACACGTCAGTTGCACGTCATGATCAAGTTGCACGCACAAGTAGGGCAAAGTTTCAGACTGCCATGCAACCCCCCTCCATGTATCCACCCACCTATGACCCACCTATGACTCCTCCTCAAATGCACGCCCATATTCACGCCCACATGCTCTTATCTCTCTTTCTCTTGCTCTGCCTGGAGCGTTTCACCCTATGTACAAGATTGCACGTATAAATATGTAATCAGAAAATAATGTTTAGAAGACCCTTCCTGAACCTTAGAGGTGATGGAACAGATTCTCCCTTAACTCGAGTTATTGGAATAAAGCCCTTTCACTCAGATACCACGGACTCTGCCTCTCATTTACTGCATGATGCATTGTTTATGTATAGAAATTATGACAGGGTAATATTTTATTTACCACATTAATCTGGTGCCCGAATAGTGGACTAATCCCTTTCCCCACACGCTGGAGACGTAGGTCCAGCCTTTGCCCCCTTCTACAGCCGTGACGGACTTCAAAGTGTACACGCAGCGGGACTTCCTGCTTACTCCCTCAGGCCCACGGAGGAGACGGACTGCGACCAGACGTCCACACGAGGCGGTGAGGATCGCGGATCATCCCAACCAGAGCCCAACCCGTGAGAGAGCAAGGTCCGAGGTCCCGAAGGCCCACCTGTTCCGTGGCGCATGCGTGGAAGTAGAAGTAGACGTGGTATCAAGTATCAAGTTTCCGAGGCCTTCAAGTTCTGCTTCCCGGTGAGTACCACTATGGGGAATGCATCAAGTTAAAGACGTGTCCGTTCACACGGACACGGTAAAGACGGGTCCACGGTAAAGACGGGTCCACGGTAAAACGTGGGCACGGTAAAGACGTGTCTCATTTTTGGGACCGGTATGGTTGTACTGTATTCCAGTGCATAAAGTTAACTGTTTTCAAGTATGTGTTTTATTCCATGTATCAGGTTAGACTGTATCTGTTTTAGTGTTTTAATGTTGTAGTGTGAATGATTGTTGATTGTTTCAGTCTATTCTATGTGTATTGTATTTCCATTGTGTTGGTTTCAACATGCCGCTGTTTTCGAAATTGCGTCAGATAGGGACCAGGAAAGGTATACTAGAAGAGTCAGTCAACATCCCGCCCAGAGACACACCTGGTCATTTTATGTATAATAAGCACGGGCTAGACGCCATTTTGTTTTTAGATTTATGGGTAGATTACACAAAGGACTTAGAGGAGAAATATAGATGGCCTGTCTCGGGAACATGGGATTCTGAATGCATTATGAGAGTAGAGGAAGCGCTATGGAAAAAGAAATCAAGACCCTCTCAGAAAGATGCCATTGAATTATGGCGCAAAGAGTCACATAGGAGAACAGAGAAAGAATTTAACAAAGCAGAGAGAACTAAACAAGCAGGGGAAAGAGCCAAAGAAAAAGAATTGCGGGAGGAGGGGGAACGGGTCAAATTAGAACAGGTTGATAGAGAAAGAAATGCCGTCGTTACTGGTATTTACCCCGTCCTCTCAGAAGAACTAGCTAGAGTGACCACCTCAGAAACACCCAGTAGGTCGCGAACGCCACCACCTGTACCCTTTAGAGTATGTAGAAAGAAGCCGACAGCATCAGAGGCTTTTTATTTCCTCCTATCTAGAAGAGTCCCCATATATATAAGTTTACTGTGTAGTTCCTTGTAAATAGCTCCTTGTAAATATGGTTTATGAAGAGCATGTCATTATTATAACTTGTTGAGTTTCTTGTGAATATGGCTTGTGAATAGCGCCATGTGGTTATGGTTTGTGCAGAGCATGTTATCATTACGTTAGGCAGGAGAGAGCTGGATCTCTTTCAAGTGCTTGGAGAAAACGTTTTGAAGATGTGCGTACGTGTTATGTGATAACGTGGAGAGATGAGTTCATGACTTTCCCATGTACTGCAGTCATTGGGGAAATATTGTGCTTCAGCTGCCAAAGAGGTAATATCTTGTATTGAGAAGGCAGTATTTGTTTTAACATGCTGTTTAACATGCATGGTTATGTGAGCTGACACTAAAAGTCAGTGAGTATTTAGTTGATTGATGGTTTGATTTAACTTTTTCATTGGTTGCTGGGTCTGCCTATGTGCTTTGTCAGTTTGCTGACTGAAATGGTAACGTCTTGCATGGAGAGTAAAGAAGTGATCATTTAACATTCTATTTCAAATGCGTCCGTGTATTTGTGTGGGTTTGCCTTGGAACACTTGATTTAATGTGTTTGACTCAGAGGTCGGTAAGTTGTAAATAAACCAGTCGGATTGAGATAAGGGTTTGCACGGAGGGTGCTTTAATGTTTTCACGGTTGAGAAGAAAATATAAAACAGACCCATCATAGAATGTGCTTTTAATTAGTGTAATGTAACCGTGTGTTTTTTTTTTATTAAATAAAAATGTGTTCTACAAAATATTCATTATTATTTTTCCCAATGCAAGCTGCCCTTTAGAATAGCGTGTGACAGTTAATCCACTCAATTAGAAAACATGGCTTTTTGAAAAATGATGAATCTGGCCCTTTTAATAGGTAGAGTAGAAGAGCTTGCACACTTAATTATGAAAATCTTGGTTCTGCAATGCAAAATTATAGTGTTTCACATGTTATTTTCAAAAAGTAAAATGTGATGTGTTTCCATGTCATGTTGTTCTGTTTCTTTTTTTCCTTTGCAGCTAGTAACAATATTTTATGATATAATTATTTTGAAATGCTAGCATGTGTCTAGGTTACGAAATAAAATATGTCCTTATTAATTACTGATTTTAGGATGCTTTTTATCACGTTTTAAATTTGCTTCAGTTAAGTTAGAGAATGTTGGTTAGCTCTCTGGCCTGGGTACAGATATGTTTTGAATTACGGAGAATGTGTTTTTCGGCCTTGAGGTGGCCTGACTCCCAGGGAAAGATATTTTGTAAAGGGAGGGCTTTTCCCTCTTGGAGCGCCGAGCAGTGCCTGTCGTGTTATCATTGGCCATACTCCAATTCTTTTCCGCGGACAGTTGTTGGCAGTCCTCCAACTGACTCAGGCTTCCTTCGCATGCAGATAAAGAATGCTTGCAAATTGACCAAGCTCTCTCTTCAGTAACTTGGCAGCTGTTCTTAGCTCTCAGAGTTTTGAAAGGGTGGAGGAACAGCCCTGTGGGTGACATCACGATGAAGGGGAAGGCAGTGTAGAGAAAAAAAACTTGATGAGCCGCGGAGAAATGTTTATATAAGGAGGGGGTCAAGTTGCTCTTCCTTACAGCCAGCACTGAAAGCTTCATTGGCTTCAGATAAGGCATGCTTGCAAATGTATGGTTTTTCCCTCGTAGTGTAAACAGAATAATTGGCAGGAGTTTCGCTCTTGCAATGAGTCCTGGCATATATAGTCAAGCATTGAAAAGACAGCTGGACAGTATTAGCATGCCTCCAAACACAGCTCTACTCCAATACGTAGACGACCTCCAAATTACAGCACGATCAGAACCAGACTGCGAGAATGCATCACTGACAGTTTTACACTTTCTGGCTGACAAGGGGCACAGGGTGTCCCCTTCAAAGTTACAAATCTGTGAACAGCAAGTGGTGTACACTTGCTGTCCAAGGATGGTAGACAGCTAACGCCACTCTTTTCTAACCTTTCACAGCCTAAGACACAAAAGGAAGTACGGGCCTTCATTGGCCTCACTTCATACTGTAGGCAATGGATTCCCCAGTATGCCTATCTAGCCAAACCACTCATACAATTGACAACACAGGAGGCAGCGTCTTCGACTGTCCTCCCTTGGACACAAGAACATACCTTGGCATTTGAGGAATTAAAAAGAGCATTATGTCAAGCGCCAGTTCTAGCGACTCCTAGTTACAGTAAACCTTTTATGCTTTTTGTAACTGAACGGGATGGAACAGCGTTATCTGTCCTCACACAAGATCAAGCAGGAAAACACAAGCCTTGTGCGTACTTTTCTAGTACACTAGACCCAGTGGCCCAGGCTCTGCCTGCGTGCCTGAAATCGGTTGCAGCAACAGCCCTAGCCATAAGACAAAGTGACTCGATAGTGCTGGGACACCCCCTGACAGTACAGGTACCACATGCAGTGGAAGTTCTCTTAAACAGGACACAGACACAACATTTGACTATAGCGAGACTGACAGGATATGAACTGACATTGTTTCAGCCACACATAGAGATCAGACGATGTAATATTCTAAACCCTGCTACACTTTTGCCCTCAAGTACAGTAAATGCACCACCACATGACTGTGTGGAAGTAATGAATATAGTGACGAAACCAAGACAAGACCTGACAGATATTGCACTTCCAGACCCTGACCTAACACTCTATGTAGACGGATCATGCATGAGAACGAGTGCAGGAGAGTTAGTAGCAGCATATGCCGTGACCACTGCTACTGAAGTCATAGAGACACAAAGAATAGACACACTGTCAGCACAAGCAGCAGAGCTCATCGCTCTGACACAAGCCTGCATAAGAGCTAAGCACTTAAGAGTGAACATTTATACCGATTCACAATATGCTTTTGACGTAGTTCATGATTTCGGAGTACTATGGAGGGAGAGAGGTTTCTTGACCTCTCATGGGGCCAAGATTCAGCACGGCCCGCTTATTCAAGCCCTGTTGGAAGCAATACATTTACCTACAGCCATAGCTATCCTGAAATGCAAAGCTCACACCAAAGTTACAGACACCATTTCCCAGGGTAATGACCTGGCAGACCGAACTGCTAAACTTACTGCCCAGACACCAACAGACACGACAAGGACAGAAGTACCATTACTGACAAAAAAGTATGACAGTCAGGGATCCTTCTCAAGATGTACTTGACATACAGACACATGCCACTACAGATGAAATAAAGAAATGGACTGAACAAGGAGGGGTCCAGACTGACCAAGGTTGGATGACAAAGGGAAAAGGCACATGGTTTCTTCCAGATTCCATGGTACAAGTAATCATAAACACAACACATAGTCCAGCACACTTGGGAGAAAAGGCAATGATAGACAGTTTACAGAATATCTGGTTTAACAAGCACCTGCGTGCAGCAGCAAAACAGAAAGTACGAACATGTATGATCTGTTGCCAGTTCAATCCAGGTAAAGGCATCCCGGTGGAACAAGGCGGATTTCATCCTCCTGACCACCCTTTTGAGGTCCTCCAGATGGATTACATCCAAATGGACAGATGTAGAGGTTACAAGTACGTCTTGGTAGTTGTGTGTGCACTAACTAGATGGACAGAAGCGTATCCAGTTCCAGATTATACTGCTGTGATAACCGCCAGGCAATTGGTGCGTGAGTTCTTCCCCAGATATGGATTGCCCCGTGTCATCTACTCAGATAATGGCCAGCCATTTTCCTCTGAATTAATGAAACAAGTGTCTCTTCTGTTAGGATATAATTGGAAGTTCCATTGTGTACGACACCCTGAAGCAGCAGGCCTTGTAGAAAGACATAATCAGACAATTAAGACAAAACTAGCGAAGATCTGTGCCGACAAGGGCGTGGATTGGATGGTAGCCTTGCCGGTTGCCCTCTTTTACATGTGTATGGTAGCTCATTCCAGAACAGGCCTATCTCCATATGAAGTAGTTTTCGGTAGACCGCCAAATATGTGGGGTACGCCTATGCCTAAGAAAATAACTGATGTTGACAGTAACATGCTGACAGATTACCTGGCTTCCTTGATGTCTGCACTACTCTCTTGTCGTTCACAGGTTGCTGCCGCTTTCCCTGACAACACCCAGGTCAAGGAACACGCCATAGTCCCTGGAGATTTCGTGTTTGTCCGGAATTTTGATCGATCAAGCCCACTTGAGCCACGTTGGAAGACGCCGAAGTTGGTGTTACTGACCACGAGGACTGCTATAAAGATCGAAGGAAGAAAAGGATGGATTCACGCTCATCACTGCAAGAGATACTTTGGACAATCTGGTACTTTTGAAAAGAATAAAGACATTAAAGACATTAAAGACTTTGCGCCGCTTGCGCCGCCTTTGCTAGAAAAGACTCCACAGCAAGAGTATAGGTCTAAGTTACGATCTAGAAAGTCAGACGAGGTTTAAATGTTTAAGTCCACTCGGTGGTGAATCGGTTAGCCTAGATTTCTGACATGTATAAGATAACATATGACCATGATAAGAAGAGCATAATGAAAGAAAAATATTGCAAGCTATTACATAGTAGATGTATAGTTTCTTTGATTATTCTATTTTTCCTGTGCATCGTTATAATCTGTGTTAGTTTAATCCTACATGTTTTCTTTCCTCCTTTTGCCTCACATATGCACTCTTCCCTTAACAACACCGTAGAGCATACATTCAGTGATCTGCCACCTCATGAACTGTCATATCGACTTGCCCTGCGTAACAATACTTTCATCCGAATGTTACACCGTTCTCATCAGACCAGCAATGCGACTGATTGCTGGGTATGTGGCCAACTGCCGCCTTATCAAAAGACGAAGGGAGTTCTGCCCTTCTTCCCTTTACCGTTCTCCCACAATGGTTCGTGCGGAGCATGGTTTGCCTTAATGACCTCACTAGACAAAAAGTCCATAGTATACCAAAATGAATGGATATATGGAAACCTGAATAAAGTAATGAATGAAGCATGTTTTCCAGACCAAGACGGATTTCCCCAAAGGAAGGGAACTGATCTAGAAAATGAAGAGTACGAGCAAGGAAATGCATCTGTTAGTTTTATAATGCTGAACGCTCAGCCCATGCAAAATATAGGTCCACCATTTATTTCAGTCCTACCGGTAAAAGGTGATTTATGTGTTAGAAAGAAAGGTTCAGTACATATGGGACACAGCGAGTGTAGAGTTGTAGTAGAGTTTAACGATAAAGGACAGTCTTCTTTCAAAACATCACGCCATACCTATTTCATTTGCGGTCAGACAGCCTATATACAACTGCCCCCTGACTGGGGTGGGACATGTTATATAGCGTTCCTGCTGCCACCAGTCTTTCTGGCCCCATCCCATTACCATCGAGATTCACGACTAGAGCATGTTAGACAAAAGAGAGAGACCGATGCCTCAGAGATCGATCAGACTGAAACAGCTTGGGAGCAATATACAGATTTCAATAAAGGATTCTTTTTCTTCATAGGTCCCGTCCAAAACAGTAAACTGATACGCAGGTTAACAAGGACTCTGGAAGCAGTAGTGAATGTGACTGCCTCTGCTCTGGCGAATTGGACCCAGGAGCAGTCTGCCATGAGACTTGTTGTTCTTCAGAACCGCCTTGTTCTTGACGTCATCCTGGCGGATAGGGGCGGGGCTTGTAGAGTGATCGGCTCTAGTTGCTGCATTTTCATCCCTAATAACGCGCCATCTGTGTACGCAGCAATAACAAGACTCCACAAGATTGCTCATGATATACATCAAGACCCAGGCACATGGACTTGGTCCAGTTGGCTCTGGGGTCTACTATCGGCTTGGGGATGGAAAGTGTTGTCGTTCCTAGGAATGATACTGCTTATGATATTCGGCTGCTGTCTCTGTCTGCAGTGTGGCCCGGCCATTTGCGGCCTGTGTGCGACTGCCTGTGTTCCACATCCACGTGTACAAACGATTAAAGACGAACAAATGATGCTGTATGATCAACTATACGGTCTCATGAATATAGATGTGTCCTGAAGGGTAACTTAGGGGACAAGGAGGGAATGAGGAAAATGAAATTTTACATGACCAATATGTCCCCTGCGTGTACCCTATGTTTAATGTATGTGCATGTCATACATGCATTTTCCCTTAAGTGGCCTGAATCACAAGGCCTCTGCATTTACGTCCTGCATTAGGATGCCAGTCATCAAGTCTCCCATGTAAGAAATATTAAGTTAGCATTTAAGGCCCATGTAATTGCATTGTGCACTTTTAAATAAATCACGATGAACCCGTTTTGTGGTTCAGCCTGAGCCCGTCTCTGAATTAAGGGTTTTTCATGGCTCAGACACTCTGAGAGCTGCAGTTACGTATCCCTGACCTTGCATACCTCTGGCTCAGCTGAGGCCCAGCACGGGGTGCCAAGACAGTGTTTTGCAAAATAGTTATCTGCTTGTTGTACAGAATCACATTCCTGCCCAGTGAAGAAGGTAAACAGAACCCGTCTGCAGAGATAGGGCCTAGCCTTTCTGTCCCCGTTTAAGTAAATTACAGAGCTTGCATCCGTAGAAAGCCCACGGCCCCCATGCAATGCACGAAGAAATATATGCCCCCTCTGGCTCTTAGTGATGAGCGACCTTTGCTTCAGATAAAACATCCCCGGACTCAAGATATCAGATATTACAAGACGTGCTGGTCGCCCTGACACTAAAGGCCTCTCTACTAGACTGAATGTCAGCTTTCCCCCCAGTCACACGTCAGTTGCACGTCATGATCAAGTTGCACGCACAAGTAGGGCAAAGTTCCAGACTGCCATGCAACCCCCCTCCATGTATCCACCCACCTATGACCCACCTATGACTCCTCCTCAAATGCACGCCCATATTCACGCCCACATTCTCTTATCTCTCTTTCTCTTGCTCTGCCTGGAGCGTTTCACCCTATGTACAAGATTGCACGTATAAATATGTAATCAGAAAATAATGTTTAGAAGACCCTTCCTGAACCTTAGAGGTGATGGAACAGATTCTCCCTTAACTCGAGTTATTGGAATAAAGCCCTTTCACTCGGATACCACGGACTCTGCCTCTCATTTACTGCATGATGCATTGTTTATGTATAGAAATTATGACAGGGTAATATTTTATTTACCACAGAGGCAAGGCAGATGCAGATGCAGATGCAGTAACAGTAGGGATGTCAGAAGAGGTAGTCGATGCAGTAGGCAAAGTCATAAGAAGTACAGGGGGAGCAGGTAGCAAAGTCAGCGGCCCTTGAGGAGGCTGAGCCGTAGCAGTAGGAGCCAGCTGAAGAGGAGCTGGCGGCTGTGGAAGAACCTGGGGCACAACAACCGGAGGTTGCACAACTAAAGGTTGCGGAGGTGCAGTAGCACTTTGCGCATAGGGGGGTGGCGAATTCAATAAATGAGACATAAAGGATCTTTCTCAAGTTCCTTTGCTGTATTCTGCTGGAGAGGTGGCAAAACTGGATAGCATTTATCGATCGCCATTTTACGTTGCCTGTGCAACTGTTCACTCGCTTGTTCTTCCTCATCATCTTTATATTGCATAGCAGCTTGCATTATCGAAATACTCTTTTCTCTTTTATTCTTTTTAGCTAATTTAATTTCTTTCTGTTTGGCTTCCTTTCGCCATAGGCGGAAAGAGTCAAACATCGCCGGCCGGGCTTTCTTCTTAAAAAGTCTAACCTCTAGATTATCCAGTATCTCTGTGTCAAAACTACCATATTGGGGCCATTTTAAAACACCATCCTTTCTGGTGTATCTGATCCATACTTCATTATACGTGATGGGGCCCACGCCGTGTTTCACGTAGAACTCATAGGTTGGAGTTCCAATCGGAGGAACCGGACACGAGTCCTCCAATCGGGAATCCCTATTACAACCAAGACAAAACAAGTTTCCAAGTCTGCTAAGACCAGGCATCTTCGCTCTCTAGTCTAGCTTCAAACTTCAAAGGATTATTGAAATACGATAGTCTCGTGAATACACGAGTCCCTCGGCTTTGGTACTTGCAAGTTCCAAATCAAAGATCCCAAGGGGATACCCAAACTAAGAACCAAACTAAGGACTGGGAGACGCTCCACTTATACTTAACTGAGGTATCGATGACGTCACCAGAAGACTCGTCTATCGTTTCGCTCTACCAATCATCAAGGGTCCAAAACAGGGCGATAGTCAGGGCAGCAGTCCTTCGTAGCCGTCGGGAAGCGGGGAACCTCGCAGTAAAGACTTTCGGACCACGTCGACATGCAGGGGTCGATGAAGTGGCGGCCTTCCTCCAGAATTTTCACACGAAGCTCCTCATGAACCTCTGGCTTGGACCGGTACCGCTGATATCGCCCCACGTTGGGCGCCAACCGAAGTACTGGGTTTTTCGGAACCCAGCGGTGCCAGGGACACACCCTAAGACTTCGGGTCCTTCCTGTTTCAGACTACAGAAACTCAGAGTCTTCTAGGTGAAGTCAAAGATCGCGTTTATTGGCTGCAACCAAGTAACAGGCGTCCTAGAAGTACAACACAGTGTATATTCTCAGGAGACTGCTCAAACTTACAAAGCCAGCCTTCTCTTTTTATACAAAATATTATGCTTCAGGCAAACATTCCTTATTTTACAGTTGACCACTCACATATTTTCAATACAAAGAAAAAGCAGAGTCATGATGACAAGCCCACATTTCAGTTTGTTCAACCCACAATCAATTACCCGGCAAGGCCCAGTATTTTCATCAGATATCGACGAAACCCCAATAAAACGGGCGCCTCCTCCTCATAAAGCAAGTCATGACGAAAGAAACAGAGGCAGGTGTGTGTAGGATTAGGAAGGGTTTGTGTGCGATGAAGGGTTTATGGCATGTTGTGCTTTGATACTATCTCGATCGGCCACTGGGAGAGGAACTGACCGAACAGGTTTTGCCTTGGGCAGTGGAGTCAGCTTGCCCAGGTCGTGCAGGAGTCAGCGAAGGTGTACGTGTCCTTCAGACTCGGTTTTGGCCTTAGTCACTGGCCTATGTGAGGGCAATCACAAAATGGCTGCCATTCACAAAATGGAACCCGAGGGTTCTGGGCAAAAAACTCAGAATACAGGGTGATTTCGTCACTCGAACATGACGAAAATGCTTGTGCATAGTCCACTAGTCATTCTCGGCCTGCTGATATCAAATTCGTCATGATACGAATATGTTTATGACACAGGTCCAAAATTTTCAGTACCACACTCCCCTGGTTCTCTCCCCCCCATGGTTACTGGGATGATGGCTAGTGTGTTGTCTATAGAAAAAGCCCAAAGGACGGAGTGAAATGCCCTGCTCGTTACAGGGGCGGGAGGTGGCTCGAATCAGAGCTGTTGTGGCAAAGTGTGGGTTACTGAAATTAATAATAACGCAATCCCCAGAGATGTTCTTCGGGGACGTGCCAATCCAGTTGGTTCTGGTGGTGGTCAAAATTTGGTCCGCCAGAGCCACTGGAAAGCCACACTCCCGATTGAGCCATGCCACAGTTTTGTATTTGAGGGAGTCATGTGATTCCATAGAGCGGTGAAGCCCATCCTCCCTGATTGGTGTAACGTTTGTCAGGACTGCTACGTAGGGTGCGCAGTCCGGAGGGAGGTTCGGTTGAGAGAGGCCACAATTGTTAGACTTCCCCCTTTCGGTAATCTTCAACTGATTCCCCGGGGCACGGGTAGTGGGGGGGTTCAAAGGAACACCGTTAAAGCATATAGGTGTTACTGCAGTGACATTAACAGGGTCCCCTGTAGACGGTAGTTTTGGTTTGCCAGTTACGCCCTGCTGCTCGATAACTGTTAAGGGACTACTGTTTGGCTGTGCAGGAATGCTAGACCCTGCACAGGCCACTCCAACACTGGATGGGCCTTTGTTGGATTGCACAGGCTTGCTAGTCCTGCCCCCCCGCCACAGCAGCCACAGCAGCTGGTTGCGGACTGTTATTTTGCTTCAAGCTGGATTGCACCAACACACCCAATCTAATCACTTCCCTAGAGACGGCCTCGAGTTTATCCAAGAGTGGAAGAACAATTTTGTCTAACTTGGCATCAATCATACCAATAAGCAGCTCAAGCTGATCTGGAGCTAGTTTCAGGTGGGTGGAATTAACGTCATTATGAAGACAGTTTAGCGCAATGGGGCCCCCATTTGATACAGAGACAGTGTTCTTTTTACTTTTACACCCCCCCCCCCCCTTTTTAGACGGTACAGGTCTATTTAGATGTCTCCCTGACCTCAACACTCTATGAGTTTTGGGGGCCACGGAACCCGGGGCGTCAGAGTCATTATGGGACTCGTTTGCATCGGATTCCTTTGCATCGGATTCCTTGTGAGAGTCCTTAACGTCAAGGATATCTTGTGATGGCTCTATTTCGTTGGTACCCTCCCTAGTTAGACAATCCGGAGAGCCCGTTACACAACTGTCATCAATGGTGGGGATCAACAAGGGGGTAGGCAAAGGGACAGGGATCTCAGCAGAGACCAGTGGGATCGTGGGGTCTGGGACACTTCCTAGACCCAGGGACAGTCTTCGTTCCTTATTGATCTTGTCTACTACTTTAACTAAGTAGTTGTCAAGTGTAGAGACAATGGGGCGGGAATTCCCGCCGACTGACTTGGGCATATTGCCTTGGAGAAAGGTACAAAATAACCAGCACAGATATTACCGAATGGAAATAAGATAGGTGATAAATCCGAATAGCTCTTAATTTGAAATGACGTAAAAACACAATTATAAAATAAACGGTAAACCCAATATCTGACCCCTAGTTTGGGAACTAGGTTTAGAGATGTTGTTTATTACCGGGAGTAGACCAATATTCTGGCAAACGGCAGAGTCTAAGATGCTGGGGGCGAGGGGACAGGGGTTGGGGCCCAGCCTAGCCTCGTCCAGTCGTGGACTGTCGTAGACTGTCCCGTCCTTGTCCCGGGCTTCTCCCGCGCGCGACTCGCGTTGCGAGAGTCGCTCCGTTCACTTATGCGCCTCCGGGTGCACTGGTGGCGTGACGCGGTTGCAGCGCAACTCCCTCGTGCTGCTGGGTCTGGTAGTCCGGAAGCCGTTTCCCTCACGGCGTGGCCGGCAACAGCGATGTCAGAGCCGTTCCCCTCACGGCGTGTCCGCTGCGTTGTGCTGCCCCCAGGAGCTCCGGGCGCTCCGTTCACTTATGCGCCTCCGGGCACGCTGGTGGCGTGACACGGTTACAGCGCGACTCCCTCGTGCTGCTGGGTCTGGTAGTCCGGAAGTCGTTTCCCTCACGGCGTGACCGGCAACAGCGATGTCAGAGCCGTTCCCCTCACGGCGTGTCCGCTGCGTTGTGCTGCCCCCAGGAGCTCCGGGCGCTCCGTTCACTTATGCGCCTCCGGGCGCGCTGGTGGCGTGACGCGATTGCAGCGCGACTCCCTCGTGCTGCTGGGTCTGGTAGTCCGGAAGCCGTTTCCCTCACGGCGTGACCGGCAACAGCGATGTCAGAGCCGTTCCCCTCACGGTGTGTCCGCTGCGTTGTGCTGCCCCCAGGAGCTCCGGACGCTCCGTTCACTTATTCACCTCCGGGCGCGCTGGTGGTGTGACGCGGTTGCAGCACAACTCCCTCGTGCTGCTGGGTCTGGTAGTCCGGAAGCCGTTTCCCTCACGCGTGACCGGCAACAGCGATGTCAGAGCCGTTCCCCTCATGGCGTGTCCGCTGCGTTGTGCTGCCCCCAGGAGCTCCGGGCGCTCCGTTCACTTATGCGCCTCCGGGCGCGCTGGTGGGGTGACGCGGTTGCAGCGCGACTCCGTTGTGCTGCTGGGTCTGGTAGTCCGGAAGCCGTTTCCCTCACGCGTGACCGGCAACCGCGATGTCAGAGCCGTTCCCCTCACGGCGTGTCCGCTTCGTTGTGCTGCCCCCAGGCTCACGCAGAGAAACCGGTTTCATAGTCATGTATCAAAGAGAGACCGAGCTTCCCAAAAATATAATTTAACTCAAAAATCAATAATATCCATTTAGGGTTGGGTTGGCCTTAGTGCAACTCACAAGAAGACACAACTTCTCAAACCATCAGCTAATTAAGATTCTACTGTATGCTTGTTCTTCGGAAGACACATTGTTCAGCTTGGAACAGGGGTTTAAAGCACTGTTCCTCGTTCAAACTCCATCGTCATCCAATCCTGGCCTCTTCTGGAAAAAACTGAAAAATATAGCTCTGGGTTTGAATACATAATAAATTATGGCATCAGGCTGCAGAGAAAATTTGGGAAGCTTTGAGTTAGGACTGCGGAGAGAGAGGTGCTGTGTGTGTTAAAAGCGAAGGATGATGTATCAAATGCCCAAAGAGGGTGGTACTGTGAAGACGGACTAGGGTGTGAGGAGAGGTGTGGTTCTAGAAAAGACATTGGATCTGTTAAGTGATAAGCAGACTATACAGAAACAACTGTGGCTGTGGAGAGATAAAGGGGCTGTAGAGAGCGCCTAGGGCTGTGGGGATGGCTGTGGAGAAGGACAGGCAGCTGAGGTTGGGAAGTAATGAAGGGAAAGAGTCTGAAAGGGAGGGCAGATCGATGAAAGGTTAGTTAGTGGAAGAGGCGTGGTGCAGCAGCCATGGCGGCTGCCTCCGGAAACTGGGGGCTCACGGTTCGATACCCGGCGCCGGCGGCAGGTTAGCTCAGCACCTTGTGTCTCTGGGCAATAGCTCCTTTAATGTTCCCGACGGCCCACAGCGCCGGGACACCTGGAGGTAGCTGGGCGCTTTACAATGCTGGAATTTCATTATTTAGGGCACTGAAGAGACTGAAGGACTGGGAAATGGAAGGATAGTACAATACACTCTTGGATGATTATCTCACCTCCAGGGAGTTTTACTTTGAAATCTGTACACTTATAATCCATTGAAACCAAAGTGGCTGTGGTTTTCCCCTCAAAAACCGGAGTTCCTCGTTTGGCTATTCATTTATAATATTTGCTGGGGTTGGGGCCGTCACTGCTCGCAGATAATCATGCGCCTGCTTTGCCAGCCTGTGTTTCTTGCAGCTGACTGGCACCGACAAGGCCTCGCTCAAACCTTCAAACGCGCATGCGCGCATGGCCTGTGCCGTGCGGAGGTAGCTCTCCATGGCTCCTCCAGCAGGAAACCCCACGCTTTACTCCTGCAGGGCTCTCCTCACACGCCTCATTATCCAGAAGGCCTGAAGTGCCAGCGCAGACAGCAATGGCTGAGCAGCTCCTGTCACACACACAGCTGGTGTGAACGGTTGGCACCCCCTTCCCTTCCCGTTTCTCCTCTTCCTCGCTTGCCTAGCTCTGGTGGTCCTTCCTCTCTCTTCCTGCCCACGCACCTCTCTATCCCATTTCCCACATCTCTCCTTTCCTCGCTTATATTTCTAACCATACCTGCCAATCAGCCTCGCTAACTTCCTTTTCCGCCCTCTACCTCTCCTCCACAGGTTTCTGTTCCCCCTCTCCCCGCCCCCCGCCTCTCCTGTTCATCTTGCCCTTCAGTTGCAGTTTCCTACCCTTTCCAGAGCTTCAGCCAAAGCTGGGTGTAAGGGGAACCTGCGCGGCTTCCTAATGAGAGGCATTCTTCTTTGCGCGGGATTATTAATTAACTCAATGATCCTTGCACATGCCAGGCTGATGCCGATAAATCTTCCTGCTCTCCCCTCTTAGCCCCTCCCTCTTCCCAGGTGCCCTGAGAACAGAGTAATGGTTTAACATTGCATTAGTACACAATGCACACTCATCCATCTGCCTTACACCGGGGCGCGCCCATCTATAACTACCTCAGGAGGAGCAGACCCGCAGCCGGCTCAAGATCTGACCTGGCGCTTATTAAAATCCTCAAGTTCTAAGATTTATTTATAGTGGTTTGTCTTCTTAGAGCACACTAAGGTTAGGTGTGTTTATACTGGCTTGAAAGAGTGCCACCTCTGGTGAATAATGTTGATCAAGCATGGTCACTGATGATCATGGGCAATCCTTAATTTGCTGGTGTGAGGGCTAGTGATGATCAATGATGCACCTAGCCCGGAGGCATTCTCATTAGAACTGTTCTGATTGGCTGGTGATAGGCCTCAGTGAGGTTAGGGCGTCTCTGTTTGTCAGAGTTCAGCATGATCCTCCATAAGCCGCCATGACTGTCCAATGATTGTTGTCGATGGGTGTTGTTTGTCCATTTTTAATTGATTTGGGATGAGATGTGATCCACTGACTAAGCTGTCAACTTTGGAACATTAGAACTGCAGTTCTATTCTTTGCTCTTGTTTTTTAATATAAATTATGGGATCCCTGAAAATTCACTTAATCATCCGGGCCTCAATTAGTAAATCTATAGGAACTGTAACACAGTTGTAAATATGCGAAATGCAATTACATTATGAAGTACAAATCTCTATGGTTGTAGGCGCACTTTACATAGGACAGTCACAGCTGGGTGTCAAGGACGCACTTACAATCAACAGTATATTATGTTATATCAACTTATAGAGCGCAGCTGTAACCCGGATGGGCATCCTGGAGCTGAAGTTAACCAGTCCATGGAAATGGAAAGTAAGAGTCAATTTCTGAAAGGCTGCATGGGAGTGTATTCCAGAGCATAGCTGCTAAGTAACCAAAAGCCCGACTGCCATACAGGGCCCTTCTAACCTAAGGCAATATCAAATCACATGTCAGGATAAGGAAAGTAAACATAAGGCGACGTATGTATGGAATGTCTGCTTTCGCATCGAAGGCCAAGTGGACCATACATAGAGCCTTGTACCTGATTCTCTTCTTTACTGGTAACTAGTGAATTTCCTTCCCATCTGCTGACACATGTCCATTTCATTTGCCCATGACCGAAGCATTATAGAGAAGCTGAAGCTGTGCTAAATAGCCTGTAGAGCTGGCTAAATATAGCTGTTACAGTAGTCTAACCTTGATAGGATTAGGGCTCGAGTTGCAATAATCTTCTCATCCAAGGTCAGAAATGGAGAACGTTTCTTCAGTAGTTCTAGGTAAAATAAACCAATGGACACAGTTTTAGTAACCTGATCTTTCAGATTGTTTTTCATTCCAAGATGATTTTTACCCTTCTACAGTGGACTAGAGGAGTGCGAAGCCCACTAGGCCACCAACTATCTGCCCCAAACCAGTGTGTTTGGGCCTAACGTTAAGACGTCTGTTTGATTGGAGTTAAGATTAAGGGGCGGTGATACGCATCCATATTGGAGTAGCAGAAAGACACTCTTTAAAAGAGGATTTGCTGCGTTTACTGTCCCGATCTAATTGTATGATCAGCTAATGTCATTGGCGTGCATCATAAATTGGTATCCAAAAGACTAGAATGACTGACACAGCAGAAGCACATCTATATTAGATAGACAGAGTATTGATCCCTGTGGAATTATATGCTCAACTGGGTAAATGTCAGACCTAGCCGAATCAATCCTTATTCTTTGAGTTCGACCATGTAGGTAAGAGCGCAGCCAGTCGAGAGCTCGTCCTCTGACTCCAAACAGGCATGGTTCAGATAGAATACATTTGTGCGAGACTGTGCCGAAGGACAAGGAAAGGTCCACAACTATTCAGGCTGGGCTCCTGCTCTCACCCAAGATCCACCTAATCTCATCCACAACAGCCTTTAAAGCAAATTTTGTACTATGCGTGGGTCTGGATTCCAACTGGACTGCATACGTTTATAGAAAAGAAGAAAGTATGTTATTCACATGCTTCTCCAAATAATAAGAACTGTAGCAAAGAAACAAGCATAAAATACACCAAGATCTTGGGATCAGCTGTAGGTTTGTAAAAATAGGAGAAATGATTGCCCGCTTCCAAGCTGAGGGAATGGATGCTAAATAGAGCGAAGCTTTGCACAGCTTAGTCAAAACTCGAGCTATTACAGGAGAGCGCAGTTAAGAAAGACCAACATTTAGGAGATATTACATAGCATGTAGTATAAAAACCTACTTTAGTCAAGAATCGAAACTAGATATTTAGATACTTTCTGAAATGGAATGCTTTAGGTTTGGACGGAAGGACAGTCAATTTTATTGTATTCTTCAGGCTGCTGACAGAGGGTTTTGTAGTTCCATTGTGCCTCCAGAGAAGCACGGAGTTTGTGCTAATCTCCTCTTGATGAATTTGAAGGCAGGAGGAGCTTCTGCTACTGAGACCTCTACTGCCTCCTGAGATCTGAGTTAGGGTTGGTAGATAGGTGTTTTTTTTAATTTCAAAGTATTTTATTGAAGATTTGTATATATATACAGTACAGTAGTAGTGCGTGAGGGTGAATACAGACGCCTTGGGGTTACATAAGGCATAGTGGCTCGTATGGCTTGAAGTAAGCTTCGGATGCAGGGCTTTGAAAGTAGAGCGCACCAATTTCAAGTTCACACTAACTTTGCAAGCTTTGAGTCTAACTGTTAAGCGGTTGCATCTTCTTGAATCAAAAAATGAGGACCACCTTTCCAAAGTCCTTCTATTTATAACTACATCTTGAAGTGAGATATTTAGCATATTTGACTGATTGGTTAAAATGGATCAGCATAGTGAGCTGTGGGTCTTACATGAAACAAAATGCTTTTATTTGTGAGGAAAGAGTGCTCAGTCACTACTTGTCATGCTGCACTCATGGCAGATATAAGTGCTATAGTTGTCCTTTGGAGATCAATGTAGACGAAGGACAGGTATTGTTCCACATGGCTCAGGAAGCCTTGCTGCCGCTGCCACAACTGTTCGCTGGTAATCATTGTTGGTCCTCTACAGTCCATACTATTTGGCATGGCTCAGAATGGCTTTTATGACACTTGTTGCCAAGGCTGTCTATGGTTGATCATGGCTGATAATATGCAAGCACTGTTAGCAAAGGCAGCAGTGGTTTGACTATAGCAGTAAGGACTGTTCAAGGGTAGTCAATGCTTTCTTATTACAGCGCTTCTCTCACAACAGTGTACATACACATCTGTCCATTCTATACTCTCATGATGGGATGTATGCAAACCTAGGATTTCCTACATTTTAAACACAACTGTGTGAGGTAAAAGATGAGACAGAGGTCATACATCTCTCAGTGTTGTTGAGGCTAAGTTAACTTGAGATTTTGGTATTTACCTGTAAGAAAATTGTTTAGTAGTTGCGAAGGATGCGAGTCCTTCACAAGTAATATGACTGCAACTTTTTTTTTACTGGCACCCAGGATCAGAATAGGTCTCTCCAGAGCCATTGGCACTAGCCCTCTTGATCCCCCTGAGAAATTATAGGGGGACTGGACCTGCTGGATTCCTTAGACAGTTCCCCTGGGACTTCTGTGGACTGGCCTTTCGTCTTGTGACACACTGGAGGCTGTGCAACCTGGAGAGTGTGGCAGGGAGGGTGCTCTGCTTGTTGGTTGTGGGTGGGCTGTGGACAACGCCCCCACCCCCCACACCAAGTAGGAGAGAGCATCAGGAGCCCAGGCAGAGGACAAGACTGGCAAGAAAGCAGCAAAATCAAGTTTCCCAAAAACAGAAACCTTTAGAGGCAGGAGGCCTGAAGAAGATGCTCATGGTATCTAGAGACTAATATCATGTGACACAGCCCTTCTGGGCTGGAAAAATGTTGTTGCAAGCTTGGTCTTTTGAGGGGAACGAGCAGGATACAGAGTGTGCAGCAGTTCCCTGCATATTCCTCAACCCCTCCCAGGGAGAGCCACGCCTTTGAGGGTGGGTGCATCCCGCTAATAATTAAATTTTAATAGTGATGGGGCGATAATGAGGCCACTTCTCCAAGATCATCTTTGTCCCCTGGGACTCTATCACCATGAGCCTGATGTGAAAAGCAAAAGTGCCAGTGGACCTCTACTCCCTAAGGCTGCAAGGGTAAGATATGAGCACCACCATGTGTGCCACCCGTGCTCCCTGTGCTCGTGTCTGGGGGGGAAGCATGGAGAACACTGTCGATATCTCCCCACCCACGGTGACTGTGAACCCGAGCCAGAAGTTGGAAGTCAGCTCCCATGTGCACCACCAGGAGTATAGCTCGCATGCAGGGATCTGGCAAGGGTCCCGAGGCCTTTGGGCTCTCGCTGCAGTCTCCATCAGAAGAAATCGCATGAGGTA
The DNA here is from genome assembly GCF_964261635.1 of Lissotriton helveticus. Classification (NCBI taxonomy): domain Eukaryota; kingdom Metazoa; phylum Chordata; class Amphibia; order Caudata; family Salamandridae; genus Lissotriton; species Lissotriton helveticus. The sequence goes on from NC_136057.1 coordinate 1,615,604,261, forward strand.
CCTTGGATGGGACAGGGGTACCCGTAACAAAAACAGAAAGCATAGTGCAAGGCCGTCTGTGTAAACAAAGTAAGCCACTCATAAGATATTCTCAAATAGAGAAAGGAGTGCCTCAGAATCCTCTGGGGTGCGCAGAACATTTACATATTTCTCCCCTGTGGGTAAGCAGATGATTTCGTAGGATTGCATTATGGACTTCTCTTGCTCATCATTTGAAACATGACTGACCCCTGCAACATTCCAGCCCAGAATAGCAAGTAGCACCTGGGACAAATCCTAGCTGTCTATGTGTCCACCTTGCTCGTCTAGATGTGATAAAGGTGCAAATCTATTATTTAGCTTAAGATCATTGCTATCCCCATTACGTGTCACTATGAAGCACCCAATCAAAAAAGGCTGACTAAATAGGGACTCTAAAAGGTGTCTAACGCACTGCAGAGGTAAAAAGAAGCCCAGGGGATAAAGTAGGATATCAGACCTCATTGACAAATTTGGCCTTGTGGTAAACAGAATTTGTTCCACTAACCGGGGGTTTCTAAAATTGACCACAACAGTCTCCTTCACAAGACTTAGAGATTTCTCCTATCCACCCCACCCTGAGCACCATTTTGATTTCGTAGTACAGGAAAGAAGCTGAAAGGTTCAACAGTTTTGAGAGCCAGAGAGTTACCTTGTTTTTAATCTGACTATTGCTCTCTTATGTTCCCTCTCTAATAGTGGGTACGTTAGCCAATACAAGAACATAGGGCGTTGAGGCTAGGGGTAGTTGTATTACATTCCTTAAGAGGGTTGTCCCATTCTTGTTAGTACAAAAAGCACGGGGGTTATGAGAATTACGGGATTGGGCTCCCCTGCTCATGGGACAGTCTCTAGGGGTGACAAGGGGACCAGTAGGTTATTTTAAGAACAGGCACCCACCATATTACACTGTAAAGGGACAGCTTGCCAACTGCCCTGAGCAGCGGGTGCTGGATGGGGTTTGGGAAACGGGGGTTGGAGAGGCCTGGGTTTTAGAACCTGGGTGGAATCGCAGGGTGACATGTACAGAGTTATGTTATGTTATGTTATGTTATGGAATCTTGTATAGCGCATGGCTACCCCAGCAACGGGGCGTCCCAGCGCTTGCGGACATGCCTAAAACTAGTGTGACAGAGGATGTGCTAGATGGACGCAAACAACCAAGTTTTTATGAGTTTTCGGAATAGCAGGTGGTTTGAAGTGGCCCGAGCTTTTGGGGGGATGGAATTCCAAAGCTTAGGGGCAAGGTACCTGAAGGAGCAGCCGCAGACTCTGCTCCTCCGAATCTTGATGGTACGTGCTAAAGAAAGATCCGCTGAGCGGAGAGCGCGCGTAGGGATATAAAAGGAGCAAAGTCCTTGAAGAGTTTGGGGGCCAGTGCTGTACAAGATTTTGTGGGTGAGGCAGAGGGTCTTGAATTGGATGCGTTGCTTTATAGGTAACCAATGTAGTCGCCGGAGAAAGGGGGATGTGTGACAGGTTTTGGGTAGGGCAAACAGAACACGGGCAGCGGCGTTCTGTGCTCTTTGCATCCTGTTTATTGTGGTTGTGTTAGAGCCTAACATGAGGGAATTGCAATAATCCAGGTGAGAAAAGACTGACGCCTGGACTATGAGCTGGCGGGTAGGGGGCTCAAAAATACCCAGAATGGGTTTGAGAGAGCGCAGACGCCCGTAACAAGTGCCCGCCACTTTTTTGGCATGGGATTCCAAGTTGAGCGAGTTGTCAAGCATCACTCCTAGATTTTTTACTGACTCCTTAGGTATAGGAGCTGATCCCAGCGCAGGAGGCCACCAGTGCTCGTCCCATGTCTGCGTACCATTGCCAATCAGGAGTACCTCTGTTTTGGAGGAGTTTAATTGAAGACAGTTGTTGGGATAGCCACCTAGATATGGCCAGAATGTCTTCTTGGAACTTCATTTGGTCTACCACATTGTTGTTAGAAAAATTGAAGATGAGTTGCGTGTCGTCCGCATATGATATTAGTTGAATTGTGCGTTCCCGAGCCATCACGGCCAGGGGGCGGACGTACACATTAAACAATGTGGGACTGAGCGCAGACCCCTGAGGCACCCCACATTCAAGGGGGAGCCTGCTGGATGAGTACGGAGGGGCGTGCACCTGGAAGGAATGGTCAGATAGAAATGACGCGAACCAATCCAGGGCCGTTTCCCTGACCCCGATCTCCCACAGTCTCTCAAGCAGTATCTTGTGGGAGACCGTGTCAAAAGCCGCACTCAAATCCAGCAGAATCAGGATAGAGGTTGCGCCCATATCCAATGAAGCTCTTAGATGTTCTGTAACTGTTAGCAAGGCAGACTCCGTGCTGTGGTTCGCACGGAAACCATTTTGGGACTCATCTAGGATCCCATTGGACTCTAGGTAGGCAGTCAGAGTGAGGTTGACATGCGCTTCCGCCACTTTTGCGAGATAGGGAAGCAGTGAAATGGGGACGGAAGCTATCAGGCCGAGAGGGATCGAGTGATGGTTTCTTCAGGAGGGGCACTACTTTGGCATGCTTCCATGATTTAGGGATGGAGGCTAGCTGTAGTGACTTATTGTTCATCTCCCGGCCTTCCTGCAAGGCGGAATCACAGAGAGATCTAAACAGTTCGGGTTTAATAGGGTCATCTGGGGATCCTGACTTTACTCTTAGTGTTAGGTTTTCCATCCCTGTCCACTCTAAAGATGGAATAGTTAAGAGGGAGTAAGGGAGAACAGCTTGATCTCTAGTAGGATTGGGGAGCCCCAAGGGGCCGTCTGGTTGTAATAGGTCATATATCCCTTTGACCTCATTAATGAAGAAACAGGATAGTTCATCGCACTGTACATCTGACACTATCGGGTTGCCTGTACCTTCCGGGGCCTTGGTCATTTCTTTCACCAGGGAGAAGATAGTTTTGGAGCGGTTGGTGCTGGAGGTGATCAGGTCAGTATAGTATGTGGCTTTGTTTTTTTTAATAAGTTTATGGTATGCTTTAGTGGCCAGCCTAAACTCACTTTTGGCCAGAGGGTCGTACGAGCGTCTCCAAATACGCTCTAACCGTTTACATTGTTTTTTGGTGTCAGCAAGAGTCTCCGAATACCAAGGGTGGGAATAATCTCGCTTAGGCCTGGAACGTTTTATGGGGATAAGGTGGTCCAGTGAAGTATTTATCCACTCTCTGTATGCAGAGTCTGCTTCCTCCATGTTGTTCGACCAAACGGGGCGCGATTGGTTCAGTTTGGCTTCAAACAGGGCATTATCTAAGCTATTCCAGGGGCGCCTCCATAGAAGGGGGGTAAGATTCTCCTTGCCACTGGCTGGGATCGCGACTGAAACAGAGACCAAGAAGTGATCAGTCCAGCTGAGAGGGCTAGGGGTTCAGCTGTGACTTCCTCTATGTTAGTAAAGACAGGGTCCAGAAGGTGGCATGCCTGATGGGAGGGGCCCACAATCAGCTGGTGGAGCTGACAAGCCTCCAAATCGCCAAGGAACTTCGATATGGCGGAGGAGTCTTGGCGCCCAAGGTGGAGGTTGAAGTCTCCAAGTACGCTAAAATTAGCTGATTGGAGCGCTAATGATGAAATCGTTGATACCAGCGACTCTTGGAATGCGCTCGCTGGTCCTGGGGGGCAGTAGGCGAGAAGCCCTGAGAAGGTGTAGGTGTCAGAGAGTGCGCATTCACTGCATGCTACGTTAGTGGTCTTGAAAGTGCAAGTGAATTTGGACTTATAAATCGCCGCTATTCCGCCTCCCCTGCCTATGAGTCTGTTTTGAACACAGATAAAGTAACCTGGGGGAAGGGCCAGGGCTAGAATGGCCGAGGAATCTTCGGTTAACCAGGTTTCTGTCAGAAACAGAACATCAGGGCTCTTGTCTGAGAGGAGCTCATGGATGTCCTCGTGGTGTTTCACAAGGGACCTACAATTAAGGCTCAGTATGTATAGTTTAGAGGTACCGGTAGTCACTGAGGCTGAAGAAGATGGCAGTAAACAGGCCGCAGAGATTTTAAAGCCACACTGATTGCATTGAATGGTGGGGGAGCCAGGGTACCATGTGTGAGCCATGCAGTCGGCCCGATATCTGAGAGCGAGTAGCTCCTCCCGGGCGTAGGGCATCATCGCTTGTCAAGCGACCAGGGGTCAGGGCTACGGGCAACGGACTTGCGCGGACCCGCCGGCTACCCGCCGCGCGCGTCCGCTGCGCGGGAGAAAGTGAAGGAGGCTATGTAGGCACCGTCCCCGCCTCTGGTGCAGAGTGACACCCTCAGGGGGCGGGCCCGCGGTCAGAAACGCCCTCCACACTAACGGCACTTGCCACGGTGGACCGGGGCGACGACCGGTAAAGCAGATTAAGGCAAAGAGGTCAGTGCAAAGTATTCAATACACGATTAAAAAAGCTTCCGCACAATTGTATTTTAAAAATATCGTAACACAGTTCCCAAGTGCTTTTCAAGATTCAGATTGGTGCAAAGAACCCTTCCCCTGCAGCAGCGTGACGCCTACTGATTCAGGCGCGTCTGCTGCGCGGGAGAAAGTGAAGGAGGCTATGTAGGCACCGTCCCCGCCTCTGGTGCAGAGTGACACCCTCAGGGGGCGGGCCCGCGGTCAGAAACGCCCTCCACACTAACAGCACTTGCCGCGGTGGACCGGGCCGACGACCGGTAAAGCAGATGAGAGCAAAGAGGTCAGTGCAAAATATTCAATACACGTTTAAAAAAGCTTCCGCACAATTGTATTTTAAAAATATCGTAACATAGTTCCCAAGTGCTTTTCAAGATTCAGATTGGTGCAAAGAGCCCTTCCCCTGCAGCAGCGTGACGCCTAGTGATTCAGGCGCGTCCGCTGCGCGGGAGAAAGTGAAGGAGGCTATGTAGGCACCGTCCCCGCCTCTGGTGCAGAGTGACACCCTCAGGGGGCGGGCCCGCGGTCAGAAACGCCCTCCACACTAACGGCACTTGCCGCGGTGGACCGGGGCGACGACCGGTAAAGCAGATGAGAGCAAAGAGGTCAGTGCAAAGTATTCAATACACGATTAAAAAAGCTTCCGCACAATTGTATTTTAAAAATATCGTAACACAGTTCCCAAGTGCTTTTCAAGATTCAGATTGGTGCAAAGAGCCCTTCCCCTGCAGCAGCGTGACGCCTAGTGATTCAGGCGCGTCAGTGTGTAATCTATGCTCCAGGGTCTCGACACCCTCATAAAGACAGCAGTAGGCCTGCCCTATTGATAATGACATTCCATGATATTGTGATATGGTATCTAGTATAGGTAGGAGGGATTGTGATTATGGGTTCAGGGGTTCTTGGGTGTGTGAACTGTCCTGAGGGTATCACCAAAAATATTTTCATCTACTTAAGTGTATATATTTGTCATTATTGAATAGTTTTTAGCGATGTCTGTGTAATAAAAGTACTTATCCTTTTACTTGGACAATTAATTATTGAGTATTGCTGTTGAGTAACAGCCTGTTGGGGGGACCAATTCAGACCATCTCCCCTGAGTTGGCCTCGGATGCCTCTGTTTCGTTTTCCTGAGAGAATCAAGTGCTGCAATGGGGTACTTCAGTCCCAGTAAAGAGAAAGTTGGAAACGTATTATTTTGTGAAGAGCTTGCATCCTTCACATCTAATAACCCAATTTCTTAAAAATTCAAAGTAACCTATAATAAGGATTTCTGTATCGCTGCAGGTAATATCAAATATTTTATGTTTTCTTTTCTCCTTTGATGTTTCCACTTTGTAAACGGAACTTCAAGAATAAATTCTAATGCAGGTAAAAGACACTCTGGTGGCAAAACCCTGTAGCATTTAGTGAAATTTAAAAATCCTCATGGCCTAATATTGGCGTAAAGCATTCGCTTTTTATTAACTTACAACTCTTAACTATACGGCAATTTAACTCAAAGGCTCTGCTTGATATGGTTTTACATCTTTCATTTCTAATACAAATATATATGCTTTGAATCGGTCAATGCTACTGTTCTCCGGCATCTCCAAGGTTAGCAACTTTAAGAACCTTGTTGGATATCACTCTTATTGATAATATTGCCTGACCTCTCTAATACATGGTAAATGCCCTAATAGAAAAAAGTACTATTTCAAATGTTTTATCTGATCAGGGTGTGAATCTGTCTTTAACATGTTATCACTTTTCCCTTCAAATTTCTGTGAATTATTTCTGTGACTGAACCAAGCACACTGCTCAGCTGTAAATTATTATCCTTGTTCTTGAGCAGTTCCTTGCCTACACTGTCTCTTATATGGCACAGGTTGTTTACTTGACCCTCTTTTAAGATTCCATACAGTTCAATCAACATTTGACTCTCTTTGCTCTTGGTCCCACCTATACACCAACTTTTAACCTAAAGGAAAGGGCCCAGCTAACTCAAAGCTGACATAATATGACATCCTGAAGGTTCACTTGGGCACTAGTTAATGCAGGGTCCACCTATCAACCTGCTTTTCCAAAACTAAGGAAGGGAGTTTGATTCATAATATTGTGCTTTCTGAGTCTAGTTGTATTTTAAATATTGTTCTAGGTTTTCCATCAAAAGGCTGAGGTTTTATTGTGTTAGGATTGAGACAATTGGGTTATTTGATGTGTTACTTAGCAATAAAGTGATTCGTTTGTAATAAAAAAAGGGGAGGGGCCCAAATATGTAAAAAAAAAGCCAGTCCAACAGTGCTGCCAAATGCAAGGGATGCCATTAATCAAGACTATCTACATTTTAGTCAGCCTCATACCTCTTTATTTCCTCCACACTACACTACCTGCCTATTTTTTCACTCTTGCAGATAGATCCTTTTCTATCCTTTTTGTCTCCTTTGACACTATTTTCTTATATTTTGCCTCATCTTTCTTTCCGCCTTTTCTGTCCTTCTTGTTCTGGGTCAAAATACAATGATGGAAAATAAATCCTTAGCACCAAACGTGAGTGTCAGTGCCTTCCACTTACAAACACTAGCTCAAATTTGGAACTGGCTATGATTCATAGTTTCATGTATGAGGGTGAGTTATGTTTAAGATAAGTTGTACAGTATAAATGGATCTCTGCTCCTGTTACTGAACTCTTGAACCATACAGCCCCTCTCCCTCACTTAACAAAGCTGCCCAAAGACTGATGCATATGCAAAAACATGACGAGTCGAGCAAATATGCCACACTCTGGCTGCTGGCATGTTTTAGGAAGCAATCAGTACATCGTCAAAGCAATCAGGCCAGCTCGCACTTGCAGACAGCAAAGCGATAAAAGATCTCGTACTACCCCAAAAGCACCGCCAGAACCGCTGAGGTCCGCAGAAGCGGGCCAGACTGTGCCGGAGGATCTGCCATACCAGCGCTTGCTGTTCCCATTAAAATCCTGAATTGCTATGCATTTAAATGAGATTTAATTGGAAACCGTTGACGCTATTGAGGCTGCAAAATGTGAAAAAAGCATGCGTCACAAATTCATAATCAGTTTTAAATGATTATCAAGAGGAGGCGGTAACTGAATGAGGCTGTCTTCAGGTGGAAATTGCAGGTCAGGGCGGTTTCACTAGGTGGATCCAAACCAGATAGGCAAAGCCCGCTGAAGTTGAGGTATTTCTTCTATGTCCATTTTATATGTTGGTGGGCATGCTGTTGCCAGTTGTGTTTTTGACTACTGGACATGGATTGGCAGGGCAAGACAGAGCAAATTCAAGTTTTTGCATCCTCAATTGACTCCACTTCAATGAGTTACTTGGATCCGTATGGTGGCACAACACAGATATATATTTCAGGATCACAAGGAGAATATCCCCAGCTCACTTTTTTTAAAGGAGGACAGCAGACTGTAGTAAAGGCCCTATGGAGAGCAGTATAGCTTTGCGACTGTTCTTGGCACTTATGTAGAAGAGGTTAGTATGGAGAAAAGGCTGGTGAATCTAGAAAGAAATAGAAGAAGCTACCCCTAGTAGCTCACAACTACTGTACGGCTTATTGTGGAGCCTAAGTAGCCTTTCAGGCACTGGGGTCCTCGTTGTCCAGCATCTAGCAGCTCTGTAGCCACGATGGTGCTTAATGTTTCAATAATTTTGTCATTTTAGCTGCTGATAGGCCACATTTCCTTCTTAATCTAGGAATCAAGGCCAATTCTAGGTGCTGTGAAATTAGAGGCATTAGTGGGACCCATTTCATCAAACAATGAGCTGGGAATTTCAAACGCATGATCAGCAGACTACAGTCTAGGCTATCTTGCCAACATCTTATGACATCTATGACGAACACCATATCCATAGCTTGATTGAGTTTTTTGCTCACTGCATAGTGCACACTTAATCACCTCTAGTTAATATGAAAAACTGCGCGATTGTAGTGTTGGTGGATGACACCATATTGACAATAATGGAACTCTGAGATTCTTTGAGAGAGGCATTAGCTCCAACTCCTGTCCCATTCCATATTTGACCCCTCCTATAATAGTTCCCAGACAAATGCCCGAAAAAAAATAATTAAAAAACAGTGGGCCTTTTCAAAATGAGTATAGCAAAAGCGAAATGGGTGGGATGTTTGAATTAAACTCAGCCACTGGCATTACAGCCCATGGAGATTTGTGCTCATGTGCCAGGGACCAACAATATGCAATCGGCCTTTATTCTGCTCCGAAATAACCATTTCTGCATGAACTTCCAGGCCATATCCCGTTTAAATGAGGTGCATAACCATTATCTAATGTACACTGTACAAGAACTATTTATGAGTAACCACTGACCCAGCTAGAAGGTCCTTACTTATGGTTCATTGCTACCAAATAATACTGTCATTTACTGAGTCTTGTAATTATAATGATCAGTTTCAATTTGAGTGGCACGAAAGCCGCTGATCCAATATGGAGCACACTCTACTACTTCAAAATCCCTATGCCAAGCGCTAATTTGTTTTTTTTTTATTGTTTTATTGGTAACATTAACAGGGCATCTGTTAGATAACGGTACATACATTGGATATGGCAGTTCATTATAGAAAACAGTGTCAGTACATTATGCCAGATATTAAATTGACATAAATCCATCTCTATTGGTACATTCCTATAGTCCCCTACTTCCTCCCGTCTACGGATCAGAGTCACTTTCCCCGTCAGGCGTTGATGGATCACACAGATACCCCCTGTATTTATTCCAGGCACCCCAAATGTTGTCCCATTTCCGAGGGCACCCCCGGTGCAGATACACCACTCTCTCCGCAAGCATTGCTGCATCTAGATCTCTGCACCAGTCTCCAAGTGCGGTCACCTGCCAGGAACCCCAATATTTCGCTTGGCGTACATTACACTCAACGTCACCCAATCCTGGACAGGGTGGGTAAGATCGTTTGGCTCCCAGATGTTCAACAGACAGAGCCTTGGCTCCGGTACTACAGATTCCTTCACCATCTGTGATATCGTTCTCATGACCTTAGCCCAATAGGCCGCAACCTGAGGGCATTGCCATATGGTGTGGAAGAATGTTCCATCCTCCCCGCAGCCTCTCAGACAAAGGTGGTGTGTGGCCCTTCCTATGGTGTGTAAAGTGACCCTAGTGTAATACACACGATGAAGTATCTTCAGCTGTACCAGGCGGAGTCTAGAGGGTATGGCTACTTCCCGCGGGGAAGACAGTGCTGTTTGCCATTCCGCCTCATCTAATTCCCCTAAATCATTAGACCATCTGCTCTTTAAAGCTCTAAGGTTTTTGACGTTGTTTACTTAATGCTTTTTATTAGTTTCTTTTTAAACATTCTGAAAACAGAAGCTGCTATTCAGTTAGTTTCAATGCCAAGTTTAGAGACATAAACCATTGGAGGCTACCTGCACTCTGCTTTCCATGCCAGAAATAACACAGCACCAGATCTGGACATCACTGACAAGTCTCCAATTGTGGCGCGGCTGAGGCTACCAGCCCGGGCTCAGTTGATCCCTTTCGCTACCCTTGTTCAGCTCCCTGCTGGTAAACAGTGCTGAGGGTGATCGTGTGTCTACGACAGTGATGTCTTGTGTTTTGTGCTTTTCTATGAGCTCCACTTTGTGTAACGGTTCTTCTACTGTAGTTTTCCTGGCAAATATGGAGATCTCTAGGGGTAGGCTCTATCCCCATGCTCTACAATATCCACATCAAGTCACTACATTACAGTGTCATTGTATTAACTTCATTTCGCTGTTATTCAGTTGGTACCCTGCCTTGGAAGTCACAGGCTCTGCTACCTACGACACTGCTCCAGGGGTTTCTACAACTGATGCCAATTTCAGGTTTGGTCTCAGGCTGTCTGCCGGCAAACCCTGGTACCTTTACCCAACTCAGTCTTGCTATGCAGGATGGTGGCAGATAGATGAGTTATTGCAATCACTTCTCCCAGAAACGCCAGCATTTAGAACAGATCTATGATGGGGCAGTCTGTAGAAGCTGGCTCACGCGAGTATCCTCCGCGTGGACATTGTATGATGTCATCGTGATCATTGCACAGTCTTTTCAGAAAGTGCGACCAGAATCTCAAACCCTCTCTAGCTGTGTGCTGTAGCACTTCTTTGCCAGATTCTAGAATACCTTTGGATGTCTTTTCTTGTTATAGACCCTGCCTTCTTTCTGGCCCCAATTGACTAGTTTTTTTCTGACTTTTACTCCTGACTTTTTCATTTACCCCCTAGCCTTCTTCAGTTTTTACTATTGTTGCTTCCCTCTCTTATCGTCCTTCCTTGTCGCTTACATCGACAGTGAACTCGTTGAAGTACACTTTTTTTCTACCTCTACACCCACTGGTGGTTTTCTCTGCGGGAAACATCCTTTACAACGCAACTTTTACCACGCAGTGCTATTACAACGCAGGTTTTACAACGAAAACCATTACAACGCATTGCGCTAGGGAATAGATTTAATTTACTATCCAACACCTTCCCTAGTGTCCACGGGGACTGGAGTTGGAATAGTAAATTAAACTATTCACTATCCAGCACCCCAAGCGCTATGCGTTGTAAAGGTTTGCGTTGTAATACTTGCGTAGTAAAAGCATGCGTTGTAAAAGTATGCGTTGTTATGTCATACATCCTTTCTCTGCCTTTGCATTGCTCTATTAACATGCTTTAAGTATTTGTTTCAGTGGTTATCGCCTTTTCAGGTACTTGCTCCTCTCAATTGTGCATATTCTCATTTGTAGTCCTTCCCCTCTCTCATGTGCGATGATTTTATGTTATGCCATATATTACTCATGTAACCCTTGTGATAGAAACGCCATATTGGAGAAAGTGAAAGATTTTAAATATTTAGGGACCATGTTTAGCTTTTGCTTCAAATGGAATTCTCTTTTGAATAATAGGGCACAGCAATTCAAGAAAAATGTGGAGGCTATTTTTAGTTTCTCACACAGGCTGGGTAGGAACCTCATTAAAGAGATGCTAACACTGTATCACACTAAATGCATTTCTGCTTTGTCATACGAGGCAGGCCCATAGGGTATTCAAATTCGACTGTTCTTCGACGGGCTGAGAACATTTTAATCTCAGATTACTGATGATTCCACCGGGAGCTGCCACGCTCGTATACCACGAAGAACTAGGACTGGTGTACCTAGAAGATCTGTTGGGCCTTGCCCTCTTCTTACTTTGGATTAAGTTGTGGAGAAATCCAGAGGCCCACTTGCTTAGGTCCTGCATTCCAGAATGCCTCACTCTAGACGGTGTCTTGTATTCCATGGCTCACATAGCTGAGATCAACTTTTGAGGCCATTCGTCTGAAAGAGCTGTTTGATAATCCATACCAAATTACTAGTATAAGCGAGGAGGAGGTTAAAACGCAATTTCTTACTCACCATACAGATATAAGATTGAGGAAGGCACAGTCCATGGTCACATTGAAAAGATATGTTGAGATCGCGACCACAGATTACTTGGAACCATATCTTCTCTGGGTCGAGAATCCTATACAGCTAAATTACCTTACTCATTTTAGACTGTGTAAAATACACTATAGAGTAGCTTTTTCTCAACACAGTATCTAGAAACATGACTTACCCCTGTGTCACTGTGATCAAGTTTCCACACAAAGCACAAGTCACTTTATACTGTTTTGTCCCTTATACACTGATTAGAGGCAAGATTATTTAATTCCTATTTTAAAGAATTCTAATTTGAGAACGCATAAGACAGCTTGACCTTCTTAAAGAAACTTTCTACCCATGAGACATGCTATGCCATACGAAATTTGATAAGAAAGGCCCTAGAACTAAGGAAAAGATATGAAATGCTGGCACTATGAGTAACATTGTAATTAAGAAGTTTTAACCTTGGTATAGTGCTGATGATGTAATCTGTTTGAGTTTGAGAAAATAACAAAATATTGGCGAATTGGTGCATTATGAGACCCGGTCCAATTTTTTGTAAAATGTGTACGAATTTAAATGCTTAATAAATTAGAACCTTTATGTATGTATATTTATTGACTTTTATATATACTCAGTCCAGTTAACTCCAGGACTTATGCGTTAAACTGGTGGTAGAAGCAACCAGCCTGAATAGTGAAACACAATCACTCTCCCTTACCCCTCAGCTGGTGTCATGCCATTTCCAACATGGCCAAGATCCACCGGAAACTACGTTCAACCCGTTACTTCTTGATTCAGAAGACTCCTGTGGATAGGATTAGATCAGTGATTCTGCCAGGTTTCAACCGCACTATGCAATGATCGGGGCTGCATCATAGGATCCCTGGGGCTAGAAATACTGTTTTCTCTTTCAAATGAGTCTGTGACATGATCAAATGGATATGTGCATGGCATTTTTCCATTTGTTGAAACACTGATGAGCAAAAAATTCAAATAGATAACATAGATTTGTTACCATGAATCTAAATGAGTTTTCTGGGCCTGAAAGGGGAACAGAGGATACAATACTTGTAAAATACAGCCATGTCAGGGACAAGGGCTGCATATGAAGATCATGCAGACTGTCGAGCAGCCAGGAGACCCCGTAGGGTCTGGGGGAAGCAGTTTCCGCCTCATCAGCCAGCAAGCGCCCCAGCCCGAGAGCTGCGAGGCAGGTGGAGATGGGGACTAATTGAATCTAACAACCCTAATATACACCAGGTCGTGTGATCCGGGGCAGCGCCATGCCGCCGAGGGCGCCCAAGGGTTGGGGAGACAAAACAGGCAGATCATCAGCTCCAAGGCAACGCGCGCGGGCCAGGAAGAGAGGAGGCGCGCGAGGAGGAAGTCATTGCGCATTCTGACGGCGCGAGCGCAGGCGACGCCAATGGCGGGAAGCGTGCAGAGGCGAACGCCGTTTGCAATCTGCGTCGGAGGCATGGCATTACCAACGACGGCTTGGGCCAAGCTGTCTCCCGTAATGAGTATGTAAATCCGGATATCAAACCGCAGGCTAGGAAAGCTCTTCCCGTCGCCCCTGCCCGCCATCCAACCGTAAAACCAAACACTCTATGGAATAGCGCTCAGAAAAAAAAGGATGCTCGTTTTGGACGTATCTGAAAAGTCAGCTGCATATGGAGAAGCAGAAGGATAAAGAGCGGGCCTACTGCGCGCCCGCTGCACTAATACAGCACAACAAAAACACAGCCTTGAAGTGGGGGACAACTGAAAGTGGGTTTTCATGGAAGCCATTAAAATAAAACAACCAAATCAACGCTTTCTGATCTATTTGAGTTGGTGTTTTGTTGTTAATTTCGTGCCTGCGGAAAAGACTGGTTTTAAGAAAGGACAGCACGTAAAAATAAAAAATGTCAGTCTGTGCAAGATACCACACAAACATTAATTATAGCTTGATACAGCCTGGGGGGAAAAATGCAGATTTTGTTCTGGCTTCCTCATATTTTTTTTGTACTTGAGGGCTTGAGCCCTGGTTTTCATGACCTTCGTGGTAACACACGTATTGTAATATATTGCAACATTTATCCAGTGCTTTCTACCCCATGTGGGGCGCTGAAGGGCTTGCCTACATGGGTAGAATGCTACAGCATGTAGCGTGTGTGGCTGGGCGTGTGCTGTCTTTGTTTTGATTCAATGTTAGAAGTGTTTCCATGTTGCCGGAGATGACCACTGAGGTGTGGTTATCGTGTTATGGGGCGCAGTGCAGTGGAAGGACCGTTCCCTGGGTCCTTTATTTTCTGTGTTCTTGTGGTCGTGCAGATCAGAGAAAGCATTTGCTTTCTTTTGAACACCATGTATCTACGTGGTAAGGGATCAGAAGGAATGTTTGCTCTGGGACTGGATTCCTCATTGTAATGTGATCAGACAGAACCCCGGGGCTCGACCTTAATTGTCTTCTTAATGGAGCAGAGTAGAAATGTAATGTAAGGTTTGCTGGATCTCTGATTTCTTTGTATCATCCTGGTAACTTTGACGTGTGGGAATGCTTACTGGGGCACTGAATTCCTATAGTTTCACGAATCAGAGAGAAAGTTTGCTGTGGCCCTGGATTTCCTTTAACTTTCAGGTAAGGGTCAAAATGTAATGCTTGCTGGAGCCAAGACTTCTCTGTATTCTCATGGAAATAATTAAGACACACCGGGGTTCTGGATTGGGTATCCTGCACAGTCAAACAAAATTATTGCTGGAGCCACAAACCCTTCCATCTTTCCAGTAACAGAGACCAGTGGGAATGGGTACTAGACCCCTCAATTTCCTATGCTGTCTAAACAGAACCAAAGGAATGTGAGATGGGAACTTTGCTTCGATACATTTGGTTGGTATGCCAGATCAGAGGAAATGTTTCCCAGAAAAGTATTTTGCAAAATACTTTATTAAAGACACAGACCCCTGCCCACGCACTTCTACCACAGAGCCACCACTGTCATCGCACCAGAATTACAACACATCATAAACGCCACCTTCAGGTCCGGCACCTACCCCAACGACTGGATACGCGGCAAACTCAGCAGATCCCACAGACCTCAAGAACTACAGACCCATCTCTCTCTTCCATTTCACGGCAAAAGTCGCTGAGAAGACCGTCAACGCTCAGCTAACTAAATTCATCGAAGGCAACTCTATCCTCGACCCCTCCCAATCCGGAATCCGCAGCAACCACAGCACAGAGACTGCCCTACTCGTCGCCATAGTTGACATCCGCACCCTCCTCGACCAAGGCCACACAGCAGCCCTGATACTACTCGACTTGTCAGCAGCATTCAACACCGTCTCCAGCCGCACACTCGCCACCAGACTACACGACGATGGCATACAAG
Source organism: Lissotriton helveticus (assembly GCF_964261635.1). NCBI lineage: Eukaryota > Metazoa > Chordata > Amphibia > Caudata > Salamandridae > Lissotriton > Lissotriton helveticus. Next base: position 1,615,619,449 of record NC_136057.1, read on the forward strand.
GAACGGCCCTCGACTGGATCTGCTCATTCCTCACTGGTAGAAGCCAAAGAAACCCATGGAAATCAACTGCGGAGTACCCCAGGGTTCATCACTCAGCCCAACCCTCTTCAACATCTGCATGGCACCCTCGCCGTTATCGTAAGACAGCACTGCCTCAACAAAGTACCTTATGCCGATGACACCCAACTCATTTTCTCCCTCACCAAGGACCCCACCACCACCTGACTCAACTTCCTGAAAGGAATGCAGGACATCGCATCCTGGATTAGCAACATCTGCCTGAAGCTCAACTCGGAGAAGACAGAAGTCCTCGTACTCTGGACCACCCCCTCAGCATCGAACAACACCTGGTGGCCCACCACACTCGGCAACCCTCTGATCCCCATGGACCATGTCAGAAATCTTGGCCTCATACACGACTCCTCCTTATGCAGGAACAAGCAGGTCAACACCGTCACATCCAGCTGTTTCAACACCCTCCGCATCCTCTAAAAAACTTTCAAATGGATCCCCCAGAATCAAGGAAGACAGTCACCCATGCACTCATAACCAGGAGGCTGGACTACGGAAAAGCCCTCTACGCCGGCATCAACAAGTCTCTACTCCGCAAACTCCATACGATACAGAACAGCGCAGCCAGACCTGTCCTTGGCATCCCCTGACACAAGGACTTTAGCCAACACCTATGGAACCTCCACTGGCTCCCCGTCGAGAAGAGAGTCACCTTCAAGATACTCACGCACGCCTACAAATGTCTCCACAACACAGGCCCCAATACCTCAACGAGAGAATGGCCTTCCATGTACCCAAAAGAACCTCCACTCCACAAACCTCCCTCTCGTCGAAACCCCGTGCATCCGCAGAGCCAGAACAGGGGAAAAAGCCTTCTCCTACATCACGGCCGAATCCTGGAACAAGCTCCTTGTCGACAACAGACGCGCACCCTGTAAATGTATTTCGATTTATATAGCGCACAAATCACCCAGGGGTCTCAAGGCGCTTGCTTAGGGAACCCGTCCTGGTATTCCCCTGTGAGATACCCCAGCAGGGTATTCACAAGGTGAAAGCCAGGCATCCCGCCGCGAGGGGCCGTAGTGGAGATTAAGCAAGCTATTGCCCAGAGTCGCAGAGTGTGACCTCGTGAGTCGAGTAGGCACCGGAGCGAGAATTGTCGAGTCCGTGGAATTTTTTGAGCCCGAGACCCACCGAGGCGGGGAATCGAACCCTGGTCCACGGCTGATCTCAGCTTCCGGGTCTGCCGCCTCTAACCACTGAGCCACGCTTCTCCACTCCCTGAACATCTTCAGGAAAGCTCTCAAGACCTGGCTCTTCGACTAAATGGAACTGCAATTGCCCCCCCTCCCCAGCGCCTTAAGACCCTCACGGGTGAGTAGTGCGCTTAAAACCCCCTGATTGATTGAAAGACATAAGTACCCTCCAGCTAATGGGTCTGTGTGAATGTTTGTTTGTGCTCTGAGTTCTGTATATCCTGGTGTTAACACAGAATATGTTATGTTGATTTGTATAGTGCACTAAACTTCTGAGAGGGTATCCAGATGCTTGGGCAGGTGTGTGGGTGTATCATCCTCGAAGTGCTTATACAAAGATCAAGATCTTCAGCTTCTTATGGAACTCAAGAAGTGAGGAGGACGTTCCGATGTGTTTACAGGAGTCGTTCCATGTCTTGGTTGTGACACAGAATAAGCAACCTCCAGTTTTGCGTTTGCAGACACATGGTGTGTGTGTGTGAGCAGGTCAGAGAAAATGTGAGCATGGGAAATTACTTACCTACATCCTTATGGTAACAGATAAGGGGGAATATTTTCTGGGCTCCGGAATATCTAAATATTTCTAGTAATGAGTGAGAGAAAAATGCTTTTCCCATTTCCGTGTGGTATGAGTACGATGAGAATATTTGCTCGCGGACTGCTTTCTTGCATCATCTTAGTAATGGGGATCACAGGAATGTTCCCCGTGGACCTGACTTCCTTATGTCCTTGTTATAAAATACAAATAAAAATAAAGCACATCATATGGAATGTGTGCTGATGCCCCAGATTTGCTAACTCCAGGCAGTAGATGGGTCCAGCAGGAATGCCGGTGTGTAACACACTCGCCTGTATTGCCATGTTTTGTTGGTGTCATTCAGGGTGTTTTCTTCAATACTATCTTGATCATCTATGTTACACATACACCGCAACAAATATCTGTATTTCACCAGTTATGGGTTGTGTCCATCCAATTAGGTTGATTGTCATAAGTTGGTAATGACCTCAGACTGATTTAAATGGAATGCTGTGAAAGAGAGCTTCTCTTCATATCTGCTACATAACATGCTAAAGTTTGACCATCCATTTATGTTGAATATAAAGGTAAAAGTTTTTTTCAAAGCAATGTGTGTTTGGCAATCCAGCTCATGGCCTTTAAAACCAAAGCGAAAACAGTTGCCCAACTAAATAACGTCTGCATGCATCCCCCTCCATTACATGCCCTTTCCTCCTGGAAACAATGCAACAGAGCACTGTGAAGGGAGGCATGGACTGCTCAATGGTCCATGGTAACTCCCAGTAATTGCAAAAGCTATACAGAGGATTCAGAAGACCACCACTGCGGCACTACCCGAAGTTAAAGCCTGAAGAAAATTCACCTCTTCCATCATCATATCATATGCCCACTACACACAGCTCATACTCTCCTTCTCTGAAAATATCACCAGCATCAAGAACAACTTACACAACTGTATGACAGATGTCCCAATCTGGATGAAGGACAACTGCCTGAAGCGCAACATGGACAAGACAGAGATACTGAGTTTTGGGAAAAAATCTCCCCATGGGTGCATCCTGGTAGTCTCAGAACCCGGACCTACTCCTAACCTCACTGACGACTCCGGTCAACTCCATTTTCTCCGCCTGCTTCCTCATCCTCTGCATGCTTTGTAAGATAATCAAATGGCTACTCCAAAGCTCAAGATGCACCATCACTCAGGCCCTCATTTCCAGCCGACTGGAGTATGGCAACGCTCCAAGCAGGAATTGCAGATCACTTTCAACGACTACAGACCATACAGAACGCTGCAACCAGACTGGTCCTGGATCTCTCTAGACAAACCCACATCACCCCTACCTCAGGCAATTCCACTGATTCCCAGTTTAGAAAAGATGCCAGTTCAAGCTTCTGATCTATGTATACAAGGTGCTACACAATTGCCAACCACGTCAAACTCGCCTGAAATTCCATCAGTCCACCAGACACCTCTGCTCGTGTCCCTTTCTTTAACCCTCACCTCTCACATCCGACGTAGCAGATTCGTAGGGTATTCTTTCTCCTACTTAGCAGCGAAGACATAAAATGAGCTACTCTTTCTTCTACAGACCTCCCCATCTCTTCCTGAGTTCCTAATGTCCCTGAAGACCTGGCTATTTGGCTAATCAACTAGACCCTGCTAGTGCCTGGAAACCCTCATGGGTATCAAGTAGCTATCTACAAATAGCGAGTCTCCTAATTAAATGCCATGAGAATCTAGATGTCATTAAAGACATGGATGTTAGCATTATGCATTATTCCTTTAATGCAAACTCCACACAGCCACTTTGAAGTATTACATCACATACAAAATTGTTCTAGAAGAGAATTCAGCTAGTCCCTAATAGTCATGCCCTCAGTACAATCAGCCTCTTCATAATGCAGTCCAAAATTCTCCATCATGTATTACGAAAAGTCCAAAGATGATACGGCACAACAGGAAATGAAATAACTCCTCAAACAACAAAGAACTGGCATTGCAGAACTAAGGAAAGAAGGCGCTCCGTTCGTAGAGGTTTCCAGGTGATGGAGACACGTAGACACAAACTACTGGGAATTATCTGAAATTTAAGAGGAATATTAGAACATCCTCTAAAGGTGTAAGACATTCTAAATAAATAGCACATAAACAAATACAATGTATTCAATTATAAGTTTTTTAGGCTATTAACAGGGACCCTGTTAATAGCCTAAAAAACTTATAATTGAATCATTAACTAGGAAAGATTGTATAGATTATAAAAAATATTTGGCTTTCTGTTGCTGGAGAGTGAATCCAGTAATTGTTTTGAATCATTAATGTTTTGTTGTGAGTTTGTCTTGTTTGTAGTGGATTGAGTGGTGTATGAGTGAAGATCGAATGGTGAGCAAGTTGTATTACACTGTAAATATTGAACAAGTTTGTTATCACTGTATATGATAATTGTTGTGCACTCCAGGTTTTTAACATTTGTACAAATTTATTGAAATATTATTTTGAAATAGAAGTGTTCAAATGAAAATGCATAAAGATTAAAACAAACGGAATTTATTTCACTCAAACATATTGTTTCAATCGTATGTTTATTCAACTGATGTTTATTTTGAAAAATTAGTGGCATTTGCAACTGTTTTGTTCTTTATCCAAGTGTGGCAAGCAATGCCCGTGGGAGCCCAGACCCAGTGGTTTTGTGTTCAGTGAAGAGATCCAGGACAAGTTTAACGTCCCAAAGGTTCTGGGGGCCTCCTCAACCTAATACTCTTAATAATTCTACATACTATGACATTTCTCCCAATGCTTCTACCGTTTGCTATTGCATGTCCTGCTGAGATTGCAGATCTATAACAATTAAGTGACCTATAACTAAGGCCTCTATGAAACTGTTCTACTTAGAAATTAACCATTTCAACTATAGGAGCTTCCACAGGATCCAAGTCCTTCTCCAAGCACCAGCGTACCCATGTTTTCCATATTCTATTGTATCTATAGTGGGTATGTGGATCCCAGGATTTCTCAAGGAGCTCCTTTGCCCTTCCCAAAAAATCTGAAATCTCACTACATCTCCTGACACTTTCCAGGCAAAAAGGTTCAAACTTTCAGTATAAACCAGGGGGTGTTCACTTCCATCTATGTCCCTTAAAAGGCCTTCCTCTGCCGGTAGAAGCAATGGAATATCACAGCCCAATTCTAAGGTCGTTGGGAACCCTGCCTGGGATGGCCAGAAAGGAGTTACTAGTACCAAGGGAACATTGCTCCTGTCTTACCTTCTCGAGAACTCTCTGGATCATTGCAAGGGGAGGGAGGCGTAAGCTCGGGCTCCTTTCCAGGGTTGCAGGACCGCATTCACTGCTTGGCACCCGGATCTGGCTTCCAGCTGAAGTACTTCAGTTGAAATGTCAACCTGCTTGCAAAGGGATCCACCTCCAAAGGCCCCCATATTTGACAGAGACTGCCGAAGAAGCTCTTGTTCAGCTTCCAGCCACTGTAGTCTTTCAAGAACTTCGAGTTCCAATTTGCTGCAATACTGTTTTGCCCTGATAAGTACTCTGCTCCCAAGGTTATCTTGTATTATAGACAGAACCTCCAAATTATTTAGGCAAAATCTGACAAGACTGAGGATTTTGTACCCCATTACACATTGTCCATTTTTAACATGACAGTTCTGCACTGCAGATAGTGTTTGAAGCTCATTATAGCACAAAGACCTGCTGTCAACTCCAGATATTTACAAGGTGGGACCTCTCCATATAAGACTATAAACCTTCTTTGTTCTGGTTGCCCAGGCATGCACCCCAGCCACAAAGCCTTGCATCCAATTCTAGTATATATTCCGGGGAACTCCCAAAGATTGCCTTGCCATTCCAGGCATCTCTGTTCTCCAACCACCAGTCCAATTATAATCTGGCATCTTGATCTAGTATCACCCTGTCCTCATAGCACAATCCTTCTCTTAGAGCTCTCGCTTTCTGTAGAGCTTGCTAATGTAATGGCCCCGCAAATATGGCTTGAATAGAAAAGAAAAGGAGACTTTTAGGCCTGGTTAGCTCTCTCAAGGTCCTGTCTCAACACAAATCTTATCTCCTCTCAATTCTAAAACCCCTTCTCATATTTGTCTGTGCTTTGTCCAAAAATGTGGACGTAGCCACATATTTTCCTATTGTTTTAATCATATCCTCTCCGAACTGGAGGCCTCTGGGGTTTTCGGAGGGTTCTTTATCCACTGTGTCTCCTAATTTTGGGTTGATCTTGCTTAGAACAACCCTGCGCCATTCGGCCTACAGCCCTGCATTGGCGTTTCCTAGGAGGATCAAAGATCTCTGGCTCCAGCCCCCAAGTAGATTAATATCTACTGGGGTCCCATTAATGTGGGCCTCCTCTGCCATGCCGATTATTCTAGCTAGGGGGCTAGGATGCCTTGAAGGCAATCTTTGCATGCCTTTTCTGAGGTCTGTCTCTAGCTTGAATTAAAAAGTGGTAAGATCAGGATCCAGGTTCGGTGCTAGACAAACTTCCTCTTGGATCACAGGTCTAGAGCACAGCTCTCAAGATGTTACTTGCCTCTTTTTCTAGGGGATTTCTTATCACTCTTCTAATAAATTTCCCCATATGATCTTGAGGGCACCATTCAGCCTTCTTGGATGCCTGATGTAATGAGGGGAAAACATCTCCTGACCAAGGAGATCCATTATTATCCACTTAGAGGATGACGGACATTCCTCCTCTGTGTAGAGCCCTTCAATGTCCATATCATCCTGATCTAGGTCAAGGATGTATTCATCAAATCATTTTTCACTCTGATGCCCTTGATCTTCCCATGGTCGTATCTTCTGCTATACTCTGAGCACTTAAGATATGTGTGCTGCTTAGGACACCTTTCTGAGTTGTGCCGCGTAGGACACCCAAAACTTTCAAAGTGCTTTGACCTCCTGGTCTGTTTTAGGTGCTTAGACCTCCATTATGTGTTGAGGAGCAGAGACCTCCAGTATGAGTGGAGGTCCTTGGACCTCCCAGTATGAATTGAGGTGCTTGGACTTCCCAATATGCTCATGGAAGCTGCCCCATCAATGTTATTAACTTTGTTTAGTCTACTGTCCCCTTTCTTATGTCAATCAGACTCTCCCCCTCAGGCAGTTTCCAAGTCACAATCATAATTAGAGATTAGGGACCTCTTATTAGACATGACTTGTTGCAAGCTTTGGCGCACACAAGTAAGCATGTCCTGTTCTATAATTTTAAAAAAAGTAATTCTTCATAATATTAGGATTAGGGGCGTCAGGGCCATCAGTTTCAGCATCAGACATAATGTATTGGTTCCTTTAAGCTAAACAGTAGCAGAAGATATAGATATATATATTTTTTTGGGTAAAAGCACTTAACCAAATCAGAAAAACTTTTTGAAGGATTAATTAGCCCCTCGATAGGGGTAAGAACTGTGTAAGTTGTGCCCAATATTAAAATAACCTAGTGCTAAGCTTTTACAATTAATAATAGGAAATCAAAGACACTACGGCTATGAATAAGGGAGAAGGTTTCCGTAAATTGGAAACCTGTACACAATAACTTAAAGAAAGACAACAATATAAAGATATTACAGATACAAAATTGGAGATCCGTATCTGTGCATTTAAAAGAGGCAGATTGTACTGTGGGCATGCCTAATAAGGTCTACATATGTAGAACAATTTTGTTTGTGATGTAATACTCAAAGTGGCTGTTTGGAGTGAGTTTGCATTAAAGAATTAATGCATAATGGTAGCCTCTGGTCTTGTAATGAAATCTACTGATTGATTGATCAAAGCTTGTAGCAGCATCAAACAGTTCTGTATGGTGCACAATGAACTATATAACAAGGCACCTAAAGTTTGAAAGACAGCTCTGTGGGTTAATGCAACTACTGAGATCTATATGTAACATGTAGGCCACTGTTTCAAGTACATGCAGGCCCGACTCAACTTTTAATATTTCAAAAGTCAAAAGGTGACATCGAGTAAGGATGAAGTAGAAATAGATGTTATTGTAGTAAGGCATGCATAGCTATGCATATTATTATCTCAAGACCCACATAAAATATCTTCGGTTTCAGCCGCATATCCCAGGATCAGAAAAAAATAGCCAAACCCCCCGTCCCCCTCTGTATGTATGTTCATTTATTAAGCACACCTTGGCTACCCAGTTCATGGCATACAAGGGTAAAAACAAGAAATTTGATCAGAAAAAAGAACATAAAGAAAGAAAAAGAACAGATGGAGACCTGGCAGGGTGGTGTGAGACATTTTAGAGGGCAGGAATAGATATAGACAGATTTTTATTGTTTTGCGGTAGGGAAGGAGTTGAACTATTTCCCAAACATCATCAGGCAACTCACTCCACGCTCTAGCGGCAAGCATAGAGAATGCTGTATCCCCAAATGTTTTAGTTTGAGTCTTGAGGAGAACCACGTTACACTGGCCTCTGGATCTCAAGAGCCTAGAAGGGTCATCAAGCTTGATTCTAGCTCTAAGAAACTTGGGGGCAGTGCCATGGAGAATGCAGTGAATAATCACCATAAGCCTTGATTTTTCCACCAGGTGCCAGTGTAATTGCTTCATAACTGATGATATGTGTTGGAATTAGGGTTTGTGATCACTACACAAGCCCTTGAATTTAGTATCATCTGAAGGCGTTGTATCAATTTGCTGGTAATCCACAAGTAGGAGGCATTACCAAAGTCTGAAAGAATTAGAACTCGCACAATTCTCATGCAATATGAGCAATCAATGACAAGAAGAATCTGTCTAAACTGTTTTCATTGCTGGAAGAAGGTTTCCATGAATCTGGACACCTGCTGATCCAGATATCAAGGTGAATCCACAGGCCAAGGACCAACTTAACTGGATATGGGCAGGGCCCATAATATACAAGTTGTGGTTCTCAACATGTAGAAGTGAGATATCTTATCTGTCTCACTGGTGCAGGGACACCACTAGTCTACGGGTTCACAAATAAGGATCAACACTGGAGTGGAACAAAACACAAGTTTATTACATCTCATGAGATGGCTCAGTCATACAGACACTACAAGTGCCTGAGAGGGAACGAACTAGAGCAATTCCAAACCTGCCTTTGATACATTTTTGGTACCATAGGAATTCACCAAGAAACCTTTTTCATGGTTACACCACACTTTACATAACCCTCTTTAGCATTTGTACATAACGCTTATACAAACCCCTTACGCAACCCTTTACACAATGCTTACATGCTGAACTGTGGAATCCTGATAAACCCTTACCCACGTCATCTTTGTAGATAGGCAAGGGAGGTTACAGGCGTTGGTGGGCAAACAAATTATACATCTGTGCACGTAGGCCCTTCGGCAGGGCAGGGCTGCTTACTCTGGCACGCGAGCATTATCAGTACAACCAGCTTTCAGTGAACACGTAACTTCTGACTTTATGAAAGTTCCCGCAGAAACACAAAAATGGGGGCTGGTAGACAAAATGGAAAAGGAGTAGCGGCTAACTTAACAGAATACGTTTTTTACCGTTCAACAAACATATTGAATAGGTGCAGCCCGAGGTAGTGGTTGCTTCAAAAACTTTTCTAGGAGGTTTGCATCTGTGTGTCTTTCTACAGCATAGTTACTTAGGTTGTGGGTGGGCTGTGCCAAATAAATATGACCCTCTAGGCTAATTCCAAATACAGGAAAGCAAAAGAACCAACACAACCAGCAGCAGGACTATCTGGATGCTGATGCAAAACGTCACCCAATATAGAGCTCTCATATTCACTCAATATTCATCATATATTCAATGGGCCCACTTGCCAACTGTTCAGATAACATGCCAGTATTTACTGTGATATTAACAAACTGGCTGCCAAAAAAGGGGGAAAAAAGGCTGAGTTCAGTAAATTCAAAATGGTTCATGCACTAACAGGGATTTGTTTACTTCAGTTGGTGATTGGGTTCATATAAAACCAAAATAATCAGGTTTACTGTCACTAGCACACCTTCAGGTGTTTAGATTAACAGCATGCCACGGAACAGCCGTGAATATTAGCCAAAGCGCATTGCAACCCATGCAGGGAGTCAGGAGTGTGACAGAGATGCCTATGAAAAGGTCGAGGCTTTCAAAGGTCGTCCACATAACATCAATACAAGCATTGGCAAATCCAATTGGTTTCGACCTATGCAAGACCTATTGAAATTGTAAAAGTTTTGTAAAGATGTTGCACAGAGTACTATTTAAAACAGACTATGTGGTGGATGTGCAGCGCTGTCTGTGTTTAGACTAGAACTGTAAAACTGAAATTGACTTGTGTTGCTGAGTGACAGATAGCTGTTATTCCAATAACTGCTTTAAATAACTTTTTAACTGTTCTTAGATGGGAGTTTTTTATTGAATGAAATTGGGGCTTATCTAACTTCATTTCTGTGTAATACATGAATTGTTTTTGCACTAATCAATTGCTTGGGAGCAACTAAACTATATGTCTCACAGGGATCGGAGCGCCATTTTCCCTCTTATCCCTGGTCCCACCGCAGAGATGCCATATTGTCAAGTTAGTGCTCTAGCGGTTGAGACTACCAGTACCCTCCCCCCTTTTCCCAGATTGAGAATGCTATTTAAAACAGACTATGCCACAGACATGCAGCAGAGTCTGTGTTTAGAATGTCAATAGCTGATAAATTGCAATTGACTTGTGTTGCTGAGTGATAGATTGCTGTTTTTCCAATGACTGCTTTTAATAACTTTTTAACAATTCTTAGATGGGAGTTCATTATTTAATGACATCTGGGCTTATCTAACGTCATCTCTGTGTAATACTTGAATTTAATTTTTTGCACAAATCTGTTTCGTTTAAAAAATATATTAGTTTACTTGCTTGGGGAACTAAACCGTTTGTCATGTTGTCTAGTAGGCGGTCTAGCGGCTTAGACTAGAGTACTGGGAACACAAACCGGCCCAGGCAATTGAGTCAGACCAGCCATGGGGTGGGGGGGGCAATGCATGGAAAACACTGCAGCTGCTTTTGTTACAGGGGGCTGATATTGCATCCGCTCAGGGGTCCAAAACCGGCCCACACCCTGTCGGTCCACCAGGGAAACGCCCGGTGTTTGCTACGGCCAGTCTGGCCCTGCCAGTGACCCCCCCTTTCCCTGATTGGGAATACTGTTTAAAACAGATTATGCCACGGACATGCAGCAAATTCTGTGTTTAAACTGTCTATAACTCAGTACTTTAAATGGGAATATAGACGTGCTGGTACTTACTAAATAGAGTACCTGTTTGCTTCTGAGAAGTGCTGGTACACACCCATTACATGTATTGCAGCATTGCTGAGAAGTTCTGGTACTCTCCCTTTTAAATTAAAGAAATGGGGGTACCTGCCCATTTAAAGCACAACTACAGTGGTGAAATTGAAATTGACTCGAACTGCTGAGTGACAGATGCTGCTTTTTCAATAACTTTTAAACTGCTCCTAGATGGGGGGCGGAGCCGGACCGGCGGCCAAGATGGTCGCCCGGGCTCCCGGCTCCGCCGGCTCTCCTCTCCCGCCGCCTGATCCCATCGCCCGCCCCGCACAGCTCCGGTGCCCCCGTGCGTCGGATGGTGCGCTAAGCAGATGCGCCCGACTCCGAGTGATTTCCGTGCCCTGGAAGCGAAGCTACGGACCTCCGTGATTTTGGCCTGCTCGAACCTTGCAGCCAGGACCCCGCGTGATCTCACAGCCGCCTGGAAGTGCAATAACTACGGCTGCGCGGACCCAGAAGTTACCGGTGAACGCTATGCTGGTCGGCCCGCCCCCAAGAACTTGGTGTCAGTGCTGCCTGTGGGGCGTGAGGGCACGACATATGCTGTCCTTTGGAACTGGTTTGGTGTCCCCCCCCCCCCGATGGAGTTGGACATTTACCGACTACTTTTTGCTACTCTGATGGGACTTTGCCTGGCCTGCGACGAGCTGCTTACACTCCGCATCACAGTTCCTCAGAGCTGGATGCGGAGCTGTACCGCTGTTGCACCATCCTGACTGTGAGGGGGGGGCCCGTCGATGCTCCCGCACCACGAAGTGGGGGCGATGCCTCTATTGTGTGCTCACATTTTGGAACTGTTGACGCCGTCCCCCTTTCTCCGATCCTAGGGCGGGCGGCCCTGACACTGGTTGATGCGGCGTTCTATTGTTGGTCCCTCCTGTGAGTAGTGTGGCGCGGTGGTGTGTCCGCATATGGCGGTGGCGACGCGCACAAGAGACCGAGGGGAGAGGGATCTTATGCCTCCCGTGCGCTGGAAAGGCGGACCCGGATCTGGATTGCTACAGGGATGAGCCCGTTATCACCGGACTGGGGAAGACAACCTGCCGCTGGTCTCCTTGTTGCGGGACATTGTTTATGTGGCCCCGGCTCGGCCTTATTGTCCAGGCGCTATGGTGAGACCTTGTTTTGACTCTATTGGCGGCGAAAGGGGAGGTTCGTATCTCCTGGTGAAGAATCTTACTGTGGGTGCCGGACGCTACAAAATGGCCGTCCTTGTTATGCTACGCACTGTTCTCCGGATCGCAGACGGATAAAATGGCGACGGATACACTTTGATAACGCAATTACCTGGAACATTGCACGGCTTCCTGTTCTTTTCCGATCTGGTCTGCCCATTTGATACGATTTTTACTTGCCTTTTCCCGCTTCCTGATATTTGTGGCATACTTATGCTCAGGGCTACGTGATTCATGTGCATCAATGACGTTCTGTTCCTTGTCTCATCGTGGGGGGTTTTCCATCTTGCTCGGGTAGTTTGAGGGGCTGGGCCGTAATCCTGATTCTAAACTTGTTGCTTCTTGATGCTTATTGTCCACTTTGGTAATATTATGATGACGGGGGGCGGCGGGGGAGGGGGCCGGGGGGCCTGTATTGGGGTCCCTCCCTGTTTTCAATTTTCCCTATCGTGGGGCTTTGCTTCATTTTTTCCCTTTTTTCCTTGTTTTTTTCTTTATCTTGTGTGGAATATTGTCTCTTTCTTTTCTTTTTATCTCTCTTCTCTATATTTCGGGTTTAGACATGGGGCGACAGGCACGCTGCTAGGGGGGTAGGCCATAGCCGTATGCAGAGGTGCAGGGTGGGGGGATAGGGGTGGGGTATTTTTGTTTTTCCTTTCTGTTCTATGGCCTTTATTTTTCTGTTTCACTTTTTGTTTTTCTTCTTTTCTTCTTTTTCTTTCTTTTTCGCGGGTCTGACTAGAGGTAACTCGCCGTGCGTTATTCTGGATCGGGTATGTGGTATATGTTTTATACTGTTTTCTTGCACGGCGGGCGGATATTGTTTGGGTGGGGACATGTAATGTTTATTGAATATCCTGTTTCTACATCCTGATATAATGTCCTGCTTATGGTGATCCTGCTGCGAATATCCTTTTTCATGTGTGATTCTGGCCTTGGTGAGGTCTCATTGTGTGGCATCAGATCCTGCATTTCTTTCATTTAAAAAAACGCAAACCTTTTCTAATCCTGTGGCCGTGTTGGTACTTAGATCTCCTGAATTACAGCATGGATTTATGAGGTGTTCCTCCACATTGCTCCTGTATTACATTGTTTGTTTATTCTACCTCTGTACCTATGCTCGACCGTGACGATTGGTGAATTTTGAATGTACCTATCTGATGTGAATAAAGGTTTTAAAAAATAAAAAAATTTAAAAAAAATAAACTGCTCCTAGATGTGAGTTTGTTCGATCAATTAAATCTGGGCTTATCGAACGTCATTTATGTGTAATACTTGAATTTGTTTTGCACAAATCTTCTTCTTTCTTAAAATATAATAGTTTCCATGCTTGGGGGGAATTTAACTGTTTGCCTCACAGGGATTGGAGCACCGTTTTTCTCTTCGTCCTGGTGTCGCCGCAGAGATACCATTTTCTTACGTTAGTGCTCTAGTGGTTGAGACTTCCAGTGACCCTCCCCTTTTCCCCTGATAAGGAATACTATTTTAAACAGAGTAGGCCACAGACGTGCAGTGGGAGTGCCGCAGGTTTGTCAAAATTGCAAAAAACACAGTTGATGGACAGAATGTAGAACAATGTCATACATTCACCCCAGTACAAGGATCTGGGCCTAAATCCATTGTTTTTTTGCACTCCACACCACCCTGGGTTAGACACTGGCTATATGCAAATCAGCTCTGACCCTGTGCCTCATGGGAACAGTCCAGTCCGAACTACCAAGCCATGTCTTTCCCCGACCGGAATCAAGCATCCAAGGACGGGTTTCTGGCTATCAGCCTTCATCAGCCTGGATAGCTTGACTCCAGTGGTGTGGAGAGCCTGGGACTCACGTCTGAGCATACCCAGCCCACTCGGGGTGAAAATTGCAAAAAACACAGTTGATGGACAGAATGTAGAACAATGTCATACATTCACCCCAGTACAAGGATCTGGGCCTAAATCCATCGTTTTTTTGCACTCCACACCACCCTGGGTTAGACACTGGCTATATGCAAATCAGCTCTGACCCTGTGCCTCATGGGAACAGTCCAGTCCGAACTACCAAGCCATGTCTTTCCCCGACCGGAATCAAGCATCCAAGGACCGGTTTCTGGCTATCAGCCTTCATCAGCCTGGATAGCTTGACTCCAGTGGTGTGGAGAGCCTGGGACTCACGTCTGAGCATACCCAGCCCACTCGGGGTGAAAATTGCAAAAAACACAGTTGATGAACAGAATGTAGAACAATGTCATACATTCACCCCAGTACAAGGATCTGGGCCTAAATCCATCGTTTTTTTGCACTCCACACCACCCTGGGTTAGACACTGGCTATATGCAAATCAGCTCTGACCCTGTGCCTCATGGGAACAGTCCAGTCCGAACTACCAAGCCATGTCTTTCCCCGACCGGAATCAAGCATCCAAGGACCGGTTTCTAGCTATCAGCCTTCATCAGCCTGGATAGCTTGACTCCAGTGGTGTGGAGAGCCTGGGACTCACGTCTGAGCATACCCAGCCCACTCGGGGTGAAAATTGCAAAAAACACAGTTGATGGACAGAATGTAGAACAATGTCATACATTCACCCCAGTACAAGGATCTGGGCCTAAATCCATCGTTTTTTTGCACTCCACACCACCCTGGGTTAGACACTGGCTATATGCAAATCAGCTCTGACCCTGTCCCTCATGGGAACAGTCCAGTCCGAACTACCAAGCCATGTCTTTCCCCGACCGGAATCAAGCATCCACGGACCGGTTTCTGGCTATCAGCCTTCATCAGCCTGGATAGCTTGACTCCAGTGGTGTGGAGAGCCTGGGACTCACGTCTGAGCATACCCAGCCCACTCGGGGTGAAAATTTCAAAAAACACAGTTGATGGACAGAATGTAGAACAATGTCATACATTCACCCCAGTACAAGGATCTGGGCCTAAATCCATCGTTTGTTTGCACTCCACACCACCCTGGGTTAGACACTGGCTATATGCAAATCAGCTCTGACCCAGTGCCTCATGGGAACAGTCCAGTCCGAACTACCAAGCCATGTCTTTCCCCGACCGGAATCAAGCATCCAAGGACCGGTTTCTGGCTATCAGCCTTCATCAGCCTGGATAGCTTGACTCCAGTGGTGTGGAGAGCCTGGGACTCACCTCTGAGCATACCCAGCCCACTCGGGGTGAAAATTGCAAAAAACACAGTTGATGGACAGAATGTAGAACAATGTCGTACAGTCACCCCAGTACAAGGATCTGGGCTTAATCCATCGTTTTTTTGCACTCCACACCACCCTGGGTTAGACACTGGCTATATGCAAATCAGCTCTGACCCTGTGCCTCATGGGAACAGTCCAGTCCGAACTACCAAGCCATGTCTTTCCTCGACCGGAATCAAGCATCCAAGGACCGGTTTCTGGCTATCAGCCTTCATCAGCCTGGATAGCTTGACTCCAGTGGTGTGGAGAGCCTGGGACTCACGTCTGAGCATACCCAGCCCACTCGGGGTGAAAATTGCAAAAAACACAGTTGATGGACAGAATGTAGAACAATGTCATACATTCACCCCAGTACAAGGATCTGGGCCTAAATCCATCGTTTTTTTGCACTCCACACCACCCTGGGTTAGACACTGGCTATATGCAAATCAGCTCTGACCCTGTGCCTCATGGGAACAGTCCAGTCC
Organism: Lissotriton helveticus; assembly: GCF_964261635.1. Classification (NCBI taxonomy): domain Eukaryota; kingdom Metazoa; phylum Chordata; class Amphibia; order Caudata; family Salamandridae; genus Lissotriton; species Lissotriton helveticus. The sequence goes on from NC_136057.1 coordinate 1,615,635,364, forward strand.
GAACTACCAAGCCATGTCTTTCCCCGACCGGAATCAAGCATCCAAGGACCGGTTTCTGGCTATCAGCCTTCATCAGCCTGGATAGCTTGACTCCAGTGGTGTGGAGAGCCTGGGACTCACGTCTGAGCATACCCAGCCCACTCGGGGTGAAAATTGCAAAAAACACAGTTGATGGACAGAATGTGGAACAATGTCATACATTCACCCCAGTACAAGGATCTGGGCCTAAATACATCGTTTTTTTGCACTCCACACCACCCTGGGTTAGACACTGGCTATATGCAAATCAGCTCTGACCCTGTGCCTCATGGGAACAGTCCAGTCCGAACTACCAAGCCATGTCTTTCCCCGACCGGAATCAAGCATCCAAGGACCGGTTTCTGGCTATCAGCCTTCATCAGCCTGGATAGCTTGACTCCAGTGGTGTGGAGAGCCTGGGACTCACGTCTAAGCATACCCAGCCCACTCGGGGTGAAAATTGCAAAAAACACAGTTGATGGACAGAATGTAGAAAAATGTCATACATTCACCCCAGTACAAGGATCTGGGCCTAAATCCATCGTTTTTTTGCACTCCACACCACCCTGGGTTAGACACTGGCTATATGCAAATCAGCTCTGACCCTGTGCCTCATGGGAACAGTCCAGTCCGAACTACCAAGCCATGTCTTTCCCCGACCGGAATCAAGCATCCAAGGACCGGTTTCTGGCTATTAGCCTTCATCAGCCTGGATAGCTTGACTCCAGTGGTGTGGAGAGCCTGGGACTCACGTCTGAGCATACCCAGCCCACTCGGGGTGAAAATTGCTGGGGTGAATGTATGACATTGTTCTACATTCTGTCCATCAACTGTGTTTTTTTGCAGGTTTGTCAAAGGCGTGCCAAAGGCAAGCCTTTCGGCACCCGTACGTGCAAGGACCGTGCCACACTCCCGTCAATTATGGTATTCATCTAATAAGCTCATTCTCTCCTTCAACAGATTGGTAAGAAAACCTCATGTGCACTATTTGACTTAGATGCTTCTAGTAAATTAGGCCAATTTAGTTGTAATCAGTGTGCTTTTTTAGTGAGTAAAAACAAGACTATGGTTTATCACATTAAGGATATCTTATTGAACAATTTTGCAAAGGCTACTGAGGAAGAATTGGAAAGTACTGTCAGTACCAAAAAGGGGCACACTCCTAGGCCTGCAGAGAAGGAGGCAAAAGGCAGCATAAAATGTGTATAAATTAATGCACTTTCTTTGGTTAAAAATAAATACGAATTGGCTGACTTCATCTAGAACCACTCCTCTGAGATAATGTTGATCACTGTAACCTGGGCCAATGATGCATCCATCCCTAATCTAGTTGCTGCTATTCCAAGTGGCTACTCTATCCAGAGTAGACTGTACCTTTAAGTCGGGTGGGAGGCCGCCAGTTATTTATTACAGCTACTTTGAGGCTATTTTTCAGACTGTGACCTCTATTGACTGCGAAGCCCTTACTGTCTGGTTTGAGTTCATCAGGGAACTACTTCTTTAAAGGTATGTTCATTTATAGACCACCAGGTCCCAGAGCTAACTTAAAAAAAAACTTTTAGTGCCCACATGAAATCTTGCTTAGACATTTCGAATTGTATAATTTTAGGAGATTTCAACTTCCATATTGATTCTCTTGGTGATAAAGATACAGAACACCTAGTAGACAATATGATGAGCTTTGGTCTTTCCCATTTGGTTCACTCAATCACTCACTCGGGTCATACTCTTGATGGTATTTTTTCAGATAACGCGTCAATTACTGATGTGTCCTCAATACAACTTACTTGGTGAGATCACCACGAGGTCCTTTTCTATGTATTCTCTTCCAAATAGGATAGCAACTGATAGTAACTGCTGCAACATTGTGAAAACGAGAGCCTGGCATAAAATAAATGCAAATGAGTTTGAGACAGCGCTAGCTGAATCCCAAACGTCTTTAGTGAATGACCTGGATCTGGCATCCATAAATCACACCAAATGGCTCGTCACAGGTAAAGCAGATGTGTAGTGCATGTTGTTGTTCAAGTTACACGAGCGCTTGAGCGCGCATGGAACTTGAACAACAACGAGAGCGTGTGTGCTTAGACGCGTGAGTCAGTGGATGAATGCGGTGAGCGTGAATGTGTGTTTGTGTTCAAATATTTGCGCGTGTGTGTGGATGTATGTTGTGAAGGCGTGTATATGTTTGAATGTGTCGCGAGTGTGAATACTGGTTGGTTGGAGGTCGCGTGTAATTGTATGGGTTTGAAAAGACCGTGCGAGATACAAAGCAGAGGAATTTACTGTTACTGGATTCTTGGTTATGCAACTGAATCTCGAAGGAGCAAATAAAGTACGGCTTCACTTACCTGCTGTTTCCTGGATTTCCTTTACAATTTTTAGCATAACTATGCACTTTACAATACTGGCGACGTTTGTGGATTTTGCGCATGAGGGTCATCCTGGAATTTCTGCACCCAGAAGACGTCTCAAAGATTATTTTTGGTGGCCTGGAATAGATGCTTATGTTGAGCATCAAGTACGGTATTGCAAATTATGTAATAATAGTGATAAGTCAGCCAAAGCTTTATCAACCATACCACAACCTGTAGACTTGCCAGTGTCACCATGGAATAAACTTGGAATTGATAACATTGGGCCATTTAACATATTACCACAGCAACATTCATTTGGTATTGTACAAATAGACTATTTTTCCAAATGGCCAGAAATTAAGATGGTTAAAGAAGTTACATCTGATGTTATAATACAATTTTTAGATGACATTTTTTGTAGAGAGGGCATTCCTCAAGAAATTGTCACAGATAACGGGCCGCAGTTTATTAGCAAGCAAATGGAGAATTACTTAACTAGATGTGGTATAGCACCCAAGAGAATTGCAGTATTCCATCCTGAAGCTAACGGTCAAGTTGAGAGGTTTAACAGAGTTGTTAAAGAGGCGATCTTACTGTTACTGGATTCTTGGTTATGCAACTGAATCTCGAAGGAGCAAATAAAGTACGGCTTCACTTACCTGCTGTTTCCTGGATTTCCTTTACAATTTGTGGCATAACTATGCACTTTACAATAAGATGGTCCGGCTAAAATCTCAAAATTGTTACAAGAGCAAACCTACTGCCCCTTTGCATTCCGATAAGATACGATACCAAAAACAAGTTTGTTGTAGAAAGGAACAGAAATGGAGAAACAAATATGATCCTGGCGAGAAAGATAGAAATAATCAATGTATTAGAGACTATAAAACTATGATTTTAGCTGGAAAGTCGGACTATTATACCAGGAAAATGTCATCAGGAAAAGGCTTTGCTAGAGAACCTTTTTGAACAGTTAACTCTGTGACAAATCTTAACAACCATAATTCATTGACCTAAAACAAACCTTCTGTGAGGAACTCGCCCACTATGTCCAATTTTTTAATGAGATCTATAGTGAGTTCTCTGCTACTAGTCAAACAGGTCCCCCTGTTCATGTCTAGGAAAAAAACTCCTTGACAACCATGACGCTCAATGAGTTTTCTCCTTCAACAACTGAACTGGTATCAAAATTCATTGAAGCAATGAAATTTGGGACCCCCTCTGATCCATGTCCACCCAGATAGAATACTTAAGTTAGTACCTGAGATATTAGCCACACATCTCACAATGCTCTGAAACAGCATGGTTAATTCAGGATATTTTCCAAAACTATGGAAAAATACTTCTGTACAACCTCTACTAAATAAACCCACATTTAATCTGTTTGAGGTCAGTAGCTACTGCCCCGTTTCTAGGCTACCTTTCCCACCCAAATTAGCAGAAAAAGCTATTAACTTGGAGTTCTTCTCTTCATTGTTAGACACAACCAACATACTTGATCCTGACCAATTCGGGTTTAGATGTAGTCATAGTATGGAATCTGGTTTGAGTGTAGCAACAGAAGGAGTCAGAACAACTGTGGACAATGGTGGCAAGGCAGCGCTTGTTTTGTTCGATTATTTCTGCTGCATTCATCACAGTTAGTCACTCAGTGCTGCTAACCTGTCTGGAGAACATAGAGATTAGGGACTCTGCCTGGCTCTCTTCGGTTCCTTTCTCACAGATAGAGAACAGTCAGTTGTGCTGGGGATAATATTTATAAACCTTTAGCACTCCTTTGTGGAGTTCCCCAGGGCTCATCATTAAGTCCTACACTTTTTAATGTCTACATCATACTTCTAGCCAGAGTAATCTGTTCCTTTGGGGTTGTCCTTGGTATTTTACGCAGATGACACCCAGAATATGGCCTCTATCATAAGTGATTACTCCGAGGTTGCTAATAGGTTTCCCGGTTGCATGCTGGAAATAGGAAGATGAAAAACAATTACCTCAAATTGATTTGGGGTAAAACTGAGGTTTTGTTGTTAATCAAAAGTGATTATTACAATGCTCTCTATGTTCATATTCAACAGAGATTACATAATAAACTCCAAATTCTATTACAGGGCTGGAGGCGAGGATTATGCCACAAACTACACTTTCCATGAAACACAGGGAAGAGGAGTAAACACGAAAAGTACATGGCAACAGCCAATCATAAGTCTCAAATACAAAGTCCAATGGGGGCCAAGGAAGCCCAACATAGTCCATCATCTGTGTTCTCTCCTCTTCTTTCTTCGCTGCTACGCAGAAAGATAAGTACTCTTCAGTTTTCTTTAACTGTCTAGTGCTCTGCTTTGCTGTGTTTTGTGTTTAGGATTATTCTTGGCTGATGTTCACACTGCTAACTTTGTTATGTTGGTGATTTTATACTGCTAACTTTGTTATATTGGTGATTTTATTGCTGTTGTGATTGTTTGGCTGTTGTCAGTGCTGTTTTGCATTGAGGCTTCCTGGCTGTGACCGCCTTGGTGTTTATTCCACGGGCCGGCGCCGCCACGCCAGATAAAGTTTTAGTTGTTAGTGACGCTTGGCGTCTTTGGTTTCTGACTCCCGCGGCAGGGCAGCGCTGCAGGGAGGCAAGCCGCGGGTACGGTCGCCTCCGTACCTACGCGGCTGAGTTGCTGGTTGGGCCTGGTCCTCCTGCCGCTAAAGGGCACTGAGGCTTTGGCGAGAGTGGCACGACGTTGAAACTCTCTTCAGGGAGTTTCAAACGTCACGCCTCCGTCTTCACAACGGGCCCTGGTCTAAGGTTGACGCCGGAAAGTGTAGAGCGGCGAGGCAGCAATATCTAACAAAACTTCTCGCTGCTCCTTGATTTTTCTACGCGCTCCCTCGCGCCCAATCACTCGTGATTTGAGAAGGACCCAGTATTCCACTGCGGTGGGTTGAACGCCTCGTGACAAGAGGTCTTGTACTAATTAGCTCTGAAGCTAGGGACTTCACCCAGAACCGTTCACCCTTCTCCAGGGGTGGTTAATCTTGACATTTTGTGCCAGCATTCAGTCCCTCGGGCTTGCTCCCGGTAATTGGTGGTTTTTACCACTTTTCAAAACATTCAGGTTGTCACCCAACCTTTTGAGGCCTCTGTGTTGGGCCCTGCGGGAGTTACCTCTTGTTAATTAGGAGCCTCCCGGTATGGAGTATTACGAGGATTACAATGAAGAGGAGGAAGACCCCCTCGCTGATATGCCCTGGGGAGATGCCTTTTATGAGGCAGTAGAGACTTCTTACTATAGGGCAGTGGACAAGCCCATGTCCCCATTAGAGGATAGGCTTTCCCAGCAGATTCAGCAAGTCTTTACCCAACTGTCCCAACAACTTGCCCCCCTGCCCCAGGCCCCTTCCACCAGTAAAGCTCAGGACACTAGGGGTTCCCCACCACCTAAAAGGTCCTGCGAAGCAGGGGTGGACATTGACGCTTTTGATCGCCTTCGACAGGCTTTCCTCGCCAGTCGTCCAGTGCCCCTTCCTGGGTTCCCCCTGCCCCGGCTCCAATACCTCCTGCCTCGGCCCCACTACTGGTACCAGATCCAGCACCTGCCCAGGCGGTTCCGGTCCCTCAGGTCCTTCCTGGTACCTCCCAGGATCCCCCGAACACCTCGGATATGTTGGATCCAAATGACATTGTGCACCCGAGATCCTATGAGTGGTCACCGAATGATAAGATTGCGGCCTATGTGGCCGCCCATATCCACCCTCCCCTAGAAAAAGAGGCACATAATTGTCTAAGGACAGAATGTCCTCACCCCTCCCTGGATGGTAAGGTTGCTCTTACACCGGAGATAGTTCCCCGTATGGGTACTTTCCTCCAGAAGTTTGTAAGGGACCCCAAGAAGGGCATAGATAGATCCTGGCGGGCTTGCCAGGATAAACTCCTGGACGCCCTGGGCCCGATTATGAAAATTCTCGATATGGCTGAGGAAGCTAAGGAGTCAGGATCCATCATTTCTCCCGAGACGTTGTCTGGCTGGGCTCAACGAGTCATCATATTTATGGGCAACGCTAACTGTGCCCTCTCCACAGAACGCCGCCGGTCCCTTCTCATCAAAATCGATCCGAAGCTCGGGGACCTGGCAGATTCTGAGGCGGGCCCTGTTGCTCAAGGCGGGCTGTTTGGAGAGCCCTTTGTTAAGGAGCTTGGCAAATTTGTGAACACTTTCACTTCTTTAGACCGGGCTCAGTCGACCATCAACAAGGTGTTTCACCGTGTTTTTTTGTGGGGCCGGCCGAGGAAGGGGCAGCTCGGCTAGTCGTCAGCAACGCCAGACCAATCAGAAGGGCTCCGGACAATACCAAAATCAGTCCAGATTTGGTAACTTTTACCCCACGCGTGGAAAAATGGGGCAAAGGCAGAGGTTACCGTGGAGGAACCACAACTTCCAGCCCAGGTGAGAGTTCTCCCTTCTTCCCCTTAAGAAATAGGAGGGCGGTTGGCGGGGTGTTTTCAGGCATGGTTAACTGTCACGCGAGATGCTTCGGTCCTGCAGACAGTCAGGGGGTTCCATATAGAATTCGAAGGGACTCCGGTGCAGAAGTTCCCCCCGCGGCCCTTTCAGTTTTCAGCACAGGATACCATCCTAGTGGACGAGGAGGTTGGGTCTCTTCTCAGGAAGGGCGCTATCACCCTTACTTCCCGACATCCCGAAGGGTTTTTTAGCAAAAATTATTTGGTCGACAAGACCGACGGTGGCAAGAGGCCAGTGATGAACCTAAGCGAGTTCAATCAATGGCTGGTTTATCGCCATTTCAAGATGGAGGGGATCCACCTCCTCCGAGACGTACTCCGTCCTCTCGACTGGATGGTCCGTCTGGACCTCAAGGGCGCGTACTTGGTGGTGCCGATTTTTCCTCCCCCCGCAGATACCTACAATTCCAGTGGAACAACTGTACCTACAAGTTCACCTCTCTCCCCTTCGGCCTTTCTTCGGCCCCTTGGTGTTTCACCGAGGTGCTCAGGCCAGCGGTGGAGTTTCTGCGGGCCAGGGGTGTTAGGATGATCGTTTATCTAGACGACCTTCTCTTGATGGCGTCTTGCCCCCAGCGTCTTTTGCGTCACCTTCAGATGGCGTTATCACTACTCCAGGACCTTGGGTTTGTAGTCAACGAAAAACAAATCACTGTTACAGCCTGTTTAGACCATTAAATTCTTGGGATTCATGATAGACTCCACCGAATACACACTCAGCCTTCCAGGCAGGAAAGTGACAAAGATCCGGCACGAACTGCGTCGGGTTCTGGCAAAGCCGCTCATTTCCCTCCGGCAGCTGGCTCGGGTGGTAGGCCTTTTGTCAGCCTCCATCCAAGCCATCTTCCTGGGCGCCCTCCATTACAGGGCCATGCAACGCCTGCAAGGGTTTTTACTTTGAAAGGGGTATCCGTACTCTCACAAGGTCCCCTTGTCCGACGAAGCCTGGTCAGAGATCCAGTGGTGGTTGGACCACATGGAGGCCTGGAACGGAAGGGACATTTTTGGTTCCTCTCCAGATATGGTCATAGAATCAGATGCCAGCAGGCTTGGCTGGGGCGCCAGGTGCGGGGACCTTTCTATGGGAGGGTTGTGGTCTCCCGAAGAACAGAAGTTACACATAAACTGTTTAGAACTTCTGGCGGGGACATTCGTGGTACAACGTCTCAGCGGTCCGTTATGTCAATCACCTGCGGGGGACCAGGTCGAAGGCCTTATCGGACTTGGCGGCGAATTTTTGGCAGTATTGCCTCGATCATCAGGTGTCTGTCACGGCGGAACACCTCCCAGGCCAGGACAATCTGGAAGCTGATTTCCATTCCCGCCATTTCAGAGATTCCAGTCTTTGGTGGCTGGATCCTTCAGTTTTTGCGAGGTTGAACGCCCTTTGGGGTCCATTCTCAGTGGACCTCTTTGCGTCCAGGCTGGATTACCAAGTTCCCCAGTTTTTCACTTGGCGTCCAGACCCCCTAGCGGTGGCGACGGATGCGTTCCTCCAGGATTGGAGCTTAGAGCTGAGTTATGCATTCCCGCCGTTCGCAGTGATAACAAGGGTTTCGGGCCAGGCCCGTCGACAATGGGCAGAATTGATCATCGTCACTCCCCTGTGAAGGTCTCAAGTATGGTTTCCAGTTCTTCTGGAACTTTCTTGGGATTTTCCAATCCTACTCCTCCATTTTCAGAATCTTCTCTCAGTTCCGGACGGGTCTCTGCACCCTCTAGTGTCCACGAGTTTTCTGAGACTCACGGCGTGGCAGATTTCAGGGGTAGATGAGAAGCCACTGGCCTTTCGAGAGAGATTTATCTCTAAGGCATGGGCAGACAGCACTGTCAAAAGATTCCTGTCTGCGTGGGGCAGATTGACACGTTGGTGTGTGCGACGGGGTTTGGATCCCTTGGGAGCGGATATGGTCCACATTGTGAATTTCCTGGCCCAGTTGGCCTCGGAGGGTTTGGCTTATAGGTAGGCTTTCCTGTTTTCAGTTTCTATTTTTGGTAAATTCTGGTGTGTTTTTTTCAGTGTTTTCAAATGATTTCAATATGTAAAAAAAACAGTGGTTATCAGTGGTTACACATTTTTGTGCCATTAAAAACAACAGAAACAGTGTTTTTCCGGTGTTTATGAAATGTTTTGCTTTTATTATTGCTTGCTTCTGCACTGATATCGCATGGAATATAGACAGTGTAAGTGTAGTATATGAGGTCAAAATAGATTTTTGAAAATTAAACTTATTGTAGTACACCATACAATACTTCTTTAGTGAGTCTTTAGTCATGTGCGCTCGCTCTTTCTTTCCCATGTAAACTTCTGTGAAAAGGCACTCTCAACATTGGCACTTGAGAAGGGCAACACCAAAACAGCCAGTACACAATTTGTTATCTCTGGCCCTGACATAGCTTTCCATTACAATACTGGTGCACTTGAAGATTGTGATTCTCAGGGCAAGTTCTGCACCAATTGCATTGAGCTAGGCACTTAGAGTTATTGAAGTGGTCAAAAATAAAGCAGCACTTTTGAAACTACAGAGTAAATTCCCCTTTACGGAAGGGATATATAACTTGTACAAAGTACCACAGGGAGGTTTCATTGACTTCAAATGCCATTGGTGGTGAAGGGATATTTCTATGCATCACTGCAAGCCATTTCTCATATATCGTAAAATAAAAGTTCCTGAATTGCTCTTCATCATTGCTTTGCTTACCAAGTGGCAAGCACTCTTACATGGAACATGTTGCAGTGCCAAAGTCACTAAAGGTGTCACCCAGCCTACTCTGCAGGAGATGTTTCACATCTACACCAATTATGCTGAACACTTGGCAGACAAGGGTGTTTTGAGACTAGTTTTTTTTTATTATGTCCACTACAGCAGTTATGTTTTCCTGTAAAAATCCAAGAATGCAGTAGAGTGTACTTTTTTCACATCACTATCAATATGCGACCAAAGATCCTAACATTTTTAGCCTTTGGCATCATCCCTCAGGAAAAACTCTGTAAATCGTTGCCATGTGGATAATATAGAATTCATAGCCCTCGGACTGAGAACCATCAGTTTAGGGACACAGTTGGGATGACTCTTTTTTTTGATGCCACACAAAGCACAAAATAATAAATATTTGCGTTTTAGTTCCTGTGCATAAGAAAACAGTGCACTAGAATGGACTAAAAAGTCAATAGCATTCCTTATTAACTCGGAAGACTGTAAAGATGCTTTCAGCATACCATCTAACAAATGGCAAGGATCTCTTGCAGGGAAGCACTTCAGCTCAGGTGTCAATTTTGACAGGTCATAACACAAAATGTTCACATATATAGCTGAATCACTGCAAATACGAACAATATCACTCCAATCTTTGTTGCACTTGGAAAGAACCTTTATTTGCAGAGCATTCCAAGTGACACTGCGTTCCATGTTTTCCAAATGTCTGGTGTCATGTTTTCACCACTGTCCGAGATGCTTGGTGATGGCTCTCTTTTCACATATACTTGTCACTATACTTTGCATTGACTGTTTAAAGCCTGAGGTGTTGGCAATTCACCTACTATCAATGCCAACTCACTAGAAACTGGGGGCTGATGTATTAAGGGTTTTTACCCGTTCTCCGTGGGAAAATGTGATGAATCATATTAGGAAAGAGTCTTAAGAAACCAGCCATTTTACCTTTCAGTGATAGAATCAAACGCAGCCAAAATATCAAATATGATTTTTGATATTTCCTGATTCTCTACAGTTTATAAAATAATTAAACAAGACCTAAAACATGCTTCTAAACCCTGCATCTTTAGACCAAAGACGACAAAACTGAAAAAAGCAAAAGGAAGAAGAAACAATATTTTAGTTGCTTCCCTAAACAACAAAACTCAAGCAGAATAATGTTAGCCCAGTCTTTCTTACTGCTAGCTTGTAAAACAAAGTTACATTGTATTGGCCCCTTTAGGAAGAAAAAAGTTGACTCTTTCACTCTCTTTTTCCTTTCCTTGAATGGCATTTAGTTTGTGGTTGTGCAAGTTTTTTTTCAGTGTTTATATGTTTTCACTGGTGAGGGCTATTTCTCTTTCAGTTGGGTTTTATCAGTTATTATAGGTTTAAACCTAAAACTGGACAGCCTACTTATAGGTCTATCAATACCTTTAGGTCGTCCATCTCTTCGGGCCATGTTCCGGTTGACGGATCTCCAGTGGGTGAACACCCTTTGGTCTGCAGGCTGTTGCGCGGCATTCGATTGTCTTTGCCTTCGGAGCCCCGCTGCTCTGCTCTCTGGGACGTGAATCAGGTTCTTAACCTTTTCCTGTCGTGGCAACCAGATAAATACCTTTCTAGAAAGGAATTATCGGCAAAGTTGGCCATGCTTCTGTGTCTCATTTCTTGTAGACGGATGTCGGATGTCCGAGCTTTGGACGTCTCGAGCAGGATTTTTTCTCCGACGGGGTTACTTTCACCCTACTCAGATGCACGAAGTGCCATTCCAGATCCATTTCCTACCCGCAATTTCCAGATTCCCCGAAGCTTTGTGTGGTCAATTGTCTAAAGGCCTATGAGGAGATGACTGTTGAATACAGACCTCCTGGGGAGAGATAGCTTCTTATTTCTTTGCGCAAGCCTTTTAAGGCAGTCTCTTCACCCACTATTGCCAGATGTGTTCACTGGGTGATGCAGGGGGCAGGCATCAGTCTTAGCCAGTTTGGCGCACACTCCGCGAGAGGTGCCATGCCATCAAAGGCTTTCAGCCTAGGTGCGCGTTTAGAGGATATTCTTAACGCTACTGACTGGTTCTCGGACTCCACGTTCAAACAGTTCTATTTTAAGCCAATTTTGAACGTAGCTAATTTGGTTGTGGGCAAGCTTTGAACAAGCATAATCCTCGCCTCCAATCCTGACATAGAATGAAAAATTTCCTAGCTAACGTAACGGAAAGTTTCAATTCTATTAAGGACTCGGAGGCGAGGATTATACCGTCCTGAACTCCTGGATGAGCTCCTTCCCCGTATTACAGTAAGTAAGATGAGTTAAGTAAAGATGAATTGTGAATTATATCTCTGTATATAACTGAGCATGCTGTTTGCTTTCAGTTTGTTAGTAAAGACTTGTTGTCTCTCTACTATTTACTCTGGTAAAGATGTTCTTCTTGTCCCCAGGCTCGGATTCACACAAGTAAGATTTCTGAAGAGTAAGGGGATGTTCGGCTCCGCGCTCAGAAAGAGGAGGAGAGAACACAGTTGATGGACTATGTTGGGCTTCCTTGGCCCCCATTGGACATTGTATTTCAGACTTATGATTGGCTGTTGCCATGTACTTTTCTTGTTTACTCCTCTTCCCTGTTTCACGGGAAGTGTAGTTTGTGGTTGTCTTCGAAGCTATGCAATAAAGTGGAGAAAGAAGGCATAATCTTCGCCTCCACGTCCTTAATAGAATTGAAACTTTCCGTTCCATTAGCTACAACATTTTTCGTTCTTCAGAATGCCACTCATTGTCTCCTTTAGGGTTTCCAAAGTTTCACCTCATATCACATACATTACCAAAACTTCATTGGCTGCCAGTAATGAAGCGAATCATCTTCAAGGCCTACTATATTTCTCACAAGGCCTTTCAGGATTGTGGCCCGGAATTTTCAAAGCATGGCTTCCATTGGTATGCTCCCACAAGAACACTTCGTTCCAGCTTTCCATACAATTTGGTGGTACTAAAAACACATCATCTTCTCTAATGTAAAGCTGTGGAATAGATTACCTCTTAACTTAAAAACCCAAAATAGCCAGAATCTTTTTCAGAAATCACATGGCTGTTTACAAATTCCTATTTTTAAGCAATATCCTACAATGCCCATTTCCGTTTATTGCAAACCAATGTTTACAACGTCTCACTAGCGCCAAGGCGCCTATGGGCAGTTGCGAGCTCTTTAATTTATCATTCATTCACAGCAGCTGAGATGCTTTGCAACACGACTAAAAATAGATAAAAACAAATCCGTATGGAGCGGCCAGCTTTGACCATGTCATGGCGCTTTTCTTTGTTTACCTTGCAACATCTTTAAAAAACATTTACAAAGCCAAATAGCTCTGCGTGAGGTATTTGGCTTTGTTAATATTTAAGAGGATGTGGTGTTATGGCCAGATCTGCTGCCTGCAGAACTGAATAACTAGGTTTAAGTCTCTGTGTTGAATCAACATCGTGACATTCTGGGCAAATCACTTAAAATCCTCCGAAGAAAATGATGAATGTGTCCTTGTGTAAAGTAAATGTTGCTCCTGCAAAGTGCTCCAGTACCTTTGGGTCCATTGTTAGCTATAGTCTTCTGAAAATAAAATACTAAAAAAATCAAGAAGAGGGAGGAGGGTAGGAAACAATGACGGCAAGGTGAGTGGGTTAAAAAGACAATGCAGCGCTCCAATATCTTACAGTTGAGTTCGAGCTATATTGAAAAAAAAACACACACACACATAGACAACAACAAAGTGGGAGGGGGTGGGAGGGACAGGGCAAACAATGAGTATTGGAAATGTGGGATTATGGCATAACTGCTGCCTGCAGAACTAGATAGTCAGGTTCAAGAGTCTCAGCGTCGAATCAACTTCCTGAGATTCCGGGCAAATCACAAACTTTCCATGCATAAAATGACAATGGATATGTCCTTCTGTAAAGTATATGTTGCTTGTGCAAAGCGCTCCAATACATTTGGGTCCAATGTGCACTGTATAAACGTTCTGAAAATAAAATTTAAAAAAGCAACAAGAGGAAGAATGGTGGGAAACAATGGCGGCGAGGTGAGTGCGTTAAAAAGAACGAGGCAGCACTCCAATACCTTTGGATTGAGTTTGCTTTATATATTTTTTTTAAACTGAAAGAGAAAAAAAAACAGGCGAGGGGGTAGAGGGGGCCTGCAAACACATGCACTCTTAAAGAGTGCTAGACTAAAAATAGAAAAAAAAGGTACCCCTAACCGCAGCGGCCAGTGGAATGACACTGGCTGCAGAGACAGGAAACTGTACTTCGCCCCAGCTCCATGGATGATTGAAGAGGAAGAAGAGAAAGTGGAAGAAGCAGGAGGCCCTAACTAATGAGAAGCAAGGAAATGAGAGTGACGTGGGAGCCAACCAATGGTAAATGACGGTAGGTACGGGTGGACTCTAAGCCCTTTTTAAAGCATTTTATTTATTCACAATAGCTTTCGCTGATAGCCAGAACCCCAGGACATAGCGGCATGGATTCACGAATTTAGTGGCACAAATATGGAAATTTAGCAGCCTTTTTGCGGCACTTTATTTTACTCATAATTATTCATTGTCAGCCTTAAATCAAAGGAAACTGTTTTAGCAGAGTATTCCGCTTTGAAATAGGCAACCTGGGACATGGAACAGAGGAAGCAGCCCATAGGTGAAGGCTGCTATCCCTTGGAAATGCAATCCTCCATTTGCTTTAGTATACCTTCTGAGACCCCCATCAAAGATGGCCTGGTAGCATCCCATAGGCAATGGCATTCCAGAACCGACCTTAGTGAAATTAAATATTTGCCTAAGATCACACAATTTCAGCATGGAAGTCACGATTTTATCCAGATTTTCTTGTTTTACTCTGTACAAATCAGCAAGTAAGTGGGTACCTATTTGTCTTTCCATACGTTAAGACTTTGTTTTTAGTTTTAACCTCCTAGTGCATTCTTCTGTAGTTTTTTAAATTATAGCTCCAACTTGACCGGAAGGAATTGAAGCGCTTCACATGCGCACCAGTCACACTACACAATTACAACACAAACACATGCATTGTTTATAGGCATAGGGAGATTAAGTGACTATTGGTGTTATTTATTCTTTTCCTAATTTGTTTCAATTCTGTTTTATTTCATATTTATCATTGCCAGTGAGGGGTACAGGGAGCTCCTGTGGTGATCGCTGTGAGGGCTTGCAGGGAGAAGAGTGAAGGGTGCAGGTACCTCCTGTGGGGAGGGCCTGAGGGGTGCCGAGAGCTCTTGCAGAGTGGTGCGTGAGGATTATAGGGAGCTCCAGCAGTGGTATGAGACGGTTGCAGGATGCTCATGCCGGAAAGAGAGAGGGGGTGTGGAGAGCACCGTCTGGAAGGTGTGGGGGTGCCATGAGCTCCTACAGAGAAGAGAGGGAGGGTGCACACCAAGGTACAGCAGAAAAAAACCCAAAAAACCAAGAACTACAATACAATGTAATCATAATTAAGCAATATCAATGTGTGTCCACTTTAATATTTCTCTATTCCTAAATAAATCTCCACATATTTTCCAGCTTTACGCTTGCTTCCTCTGTGCCGGTGCTCCTCAAAGTAAGGCGGCACTTGGAGCTAATGGGCATGTAGCGAGAGAAAAGAAAAAAACCACAGAAAGCAGTTTCAGTGTGTTGTATGTTGTGTTTGCATCTTTGCTATAATGTTTCTCCTTATGGTGATTCTCCTCTAACTACCACCACCAAATACATGTCACCTGGAGAAGCGAGACGGCAGAGAATTTAGGAAACTTTGGTAGTTTGCTGGAAGTCTCAGAGTGCCAGCTTAATGCTCTCAGCTACGGATAGATGGAGGCTGGAGATACTACTAAGGGCCAGATGTAGGTAATCCCCGATTACCGATTCTTAAATACCGAATCATACCGATTCGGTATTTAAGAACTGGCAATCGGGATGTAGGTATATTTACCGAATCAATTACCGAATCGGTAAGATTCGGTAATTACCGAATCGGTATTTACCGATTCGGTAATTGCCATTGATTCCTGTGGGCCTTTACCGACCGGTAATTGGCGACCTATATCTGGCCCTAGGTGTTATAGTACCAAGGACTCGAGGAGTTAAGCCCTTGCTGCTTACTTTTTAGCATAACTAGCAGGTTACGAGTTAGAATCCTGGCACAATCAGTTCAGGCTTTCAACCTTCTGATGTCGATAACTGAATGGCAATAGGAAACAAACACTTTCCATTGGCTAAAACATATCTATATCAAGGTGAAGCACTCTAGGTGAATAGTTTCCATTGATTTAAGGTTGAAACGGAATGACTGCAAATAAAATCAAGTGCTGCCGCAGTCCTGCTGCAAAATCCAGGAGGTGAAGTGCGCCTTGCTTCCTTTCTCATCCAAGCTTCTGTCTTCATTTTATTTATGTATTTATTTACATAGAGTTTTGTGAAGCGTCGCACAGAGCCTTGGCCACTTTAGTGTGCATGGAAAGAAAGAAATAGCTATGATCTTACATTTGGGCCTTCAATCCCTATTTGCTGGTATTGCTGCCGGTGATTGATGTCTGCAGCAGGCGACATCCCTGCAATTGCTATATTACCATGTTACAATATCTCCCAACCTTATGTGAAAAACATCCCCCAAGAACGAACTGGAAAGCCACCAATGGCGAGAAGAGGCCGTGGCGTGTTTGTGTGTTCCTAACAGAGAGCCGATGCTGAACAGCACTCCAGCGGCCTAGCAGTTAAGTGAATTCCTGCTGGACCCAGCAATCACGCAGCAGAAGCTTATGAGCAGTGAATTAAGTTACCGGGGCAATGCAGACTGCATTTGTCCACTCTGCTTACGGCAATCCATCAAAGTCTGTGACAGCACTTAAAGCAGCAGAAACAGAGGCCCAACACCACTTAGTATTGCGTTACCCGCAGCATTACACAGCCTCGAGAAAGCTATGTGGGGAGGCGGCCGTGAGCATCCGCGTCACAGCAGACAAGCAACAGCGTCGGCAGGACCTACGTTCTTTCAGTCATTGGACGAAGCTAGGGCACAAGTCCTACAAAAGAAGGGGGGGGGAGTAACCTAGTTAGGCGCGCGACATCATGGCGCATGACATCACGGCGCATGACATCACAAACGGCATCATAGGAATTGACATAATAGAAAGTGGCATCACAAGCTACGATTTTACAGGAAGTGGCAGCACAAGAAGTGACATCAGATCTAATGCCCGCGCATACATGTTTAGCAATAGCAGGTCTATCATGTGTACGTTTAAGCGCATTGTGAGGACAATAGCACAGTGAGCTATGGAAGATGATGTGTGACTTCTACACCTTGCAATCCCCCAGTTTTATGTAACACATCTTGTACATTCATTTACAAGCATATCATTTATTGTACATGTATGCTGATTGGAGCACGCTATAGCCAGCATATTTCCAGCGTAGGCCATTCCCGCACACCCTGTTCCTGAGACTTGTCACCAGGGCACACCTCCTTTAGCAACGGCAATACTTATTTTCCATTTGGTTCTTTGCATCTAAAGTATTGATTCTGGGGACCAGTGTTTTTTTTTATATAGTTGTTGCCCAAGGTCCCCAGTGATCCTTGGGACTTCCTTGTGAAAATACTACCATGGGAGAGACAAGTGCAAGATGTAACTAGATGGTCAAGTAAAGCCATTGAAAAATGAAGCAGGCAAAGAAGAGGGGGAAAGAGTTCTTGGTAAGAGCACTACAGGTCTTTTACAACCAGACATCATCCACTGTCTAGTAGTAGGCAAAACCTAAACAAGCATTTACAATGCAATGGTCTCGGCATTATTAAAGGTAGAGCTATTGGCATTGCTCATGACTTTTTTTTCATTTTTAAATCATATATAAATGGCATGGTCATTTATATTGCGAATAGCTTAATCGTTAAATAAATGGCATTGTCATTTACAATGCCAATAGCTTAATCGCTCGCAAATGCATGACCTATTGCATTTACACCCACACAGAGCCACACACACAAAGTCACCCACACACACATACAGAGCCATCCACACAGAGCCACCCAAATAGAGCCACTTCCAAAGAGCCACCCTCACACAGACAGAGCCACAGAGCCACCCACAGATAGAGCCACCTACAAAAAAAGCTATCCACACAGAGCCACACACAAACAGAGCCACACACACACACACAGCCACACACACACACACACAGACCCACACACACACAGAGCCACATACACACACACACACACACACAGAGCCCCACACACAGAGCCCCCCCACACAGAGCCCCACACACACAGCCCCCCACACAGAGCCCCCCCCACACAGAGCCCCACACACACAGAGCCCCACACACACAGAGCCCCCCACACACACAGAGCCCCCCACACACACAGAGCCCACACACACAGAGCCCCCCACACACACAGTGCCCCCCACACACAGAGCCCACAAAGACACAGAGCCCCCCCCACACAGAGCCCCACACACACACAGAGCCCCACCCCCACACACAGAGCCCCCCACACACACAGAGCCCCACACACACATACACACAGAGCCCCCACACACACATACACACAGAGCCCCCCACACACACAGAGCCCCCCACACACAGAGCCACACACACACACACAGAGCCACACACACACCCAGAGCCACACACACACCCAGAGCCACACACACACATAGGAGAGCAAGCACAGCCAGGGGGCAGGAGAGCAAGCACAGCCAGGGGGCAGGAGAACAAGCATAGCCAGGGGGCAGGAGAACAAGCACAGCCAGGGGGCAGGGGAGCAAGCACAGCCAGGGGGCAGGGGAGCAAGCACCGCCAGGGGAGCAAGCACAGCCAGGGGGCAGGGGAGCAAGCACAGCGAGGGGGCAGGGGAGCAAGCACAGCGAGCAGGCAGGGGAGCAAGCACAGCCAGGGGGCAGTGGAGCAAGCACAGGCAGGGGAGCAAGCACAGGCAGGGGAACAAGCACAGCCAGGGGGCAGGGGAGCAAGCACAGCCAGGGGGCAGGGGAGCAAGCACAGCCTGGGAGCAGGGGAGCAAGCACAGCCAGGGGGCAGGGGAGCAAGCACAGCCAGGGGGCAAGCACAGCCAGGGGGCAAGGGGGCAAGCACAGCCAGGGGGCAAGGGGGCAAGCACAGCCAGGGGGCAAGGGAGCCAGCACAGCCAGGGGGGAGGGGAGCAAGCACAGCCAGGGGGCAGGGAAGCAAGCACAGCCAGGGGGCAGGGGAGCAAGCACAGCCAGGGGGCAGGGGAGCAAGCACAGCCAGGGGGCAGGGGAGCAAGCACAGCCAAAGGGCAGGGGAGCAAGCACAGCCAGGGGGCAGGGGAGCAAGCACAGCCAGGGGGCAGGGGAGCAAGCACAGCCAGGGGGCAGGGGAGCAAGCACAGCCAGGGGGCAAGGGAGCAAGCACAGCCAGGGGGCAAGGGAGCAAGCACAGCCAGGGGGCAGGGAAGCAAGCACAGCCAGGGAGCAGGGGAGCAAGCACAGCCAGGGGGCAGGGGAGCAAGCACAGCCTGGGAGCAGGGGAGCAAGCACAGCCAGGGGGCAAGGGAGCAAGCACAGCCAGGGGGGAAGGGAGCAAGCACAGCCAGGGGGCAGGGAAGCAAGCACAGCCAGGGAGCAGGGGAGCAAGCACAGGCAGGGGAGCAAGCACAGCCAGGGGGCAGGGGAGCAAGCACAGCCAGGGGGCAGGGGAGCAAGCACAGCCAGGGGGCAGGGGAGCAAGCACTGCCAGGGGGCAGGGGAGCAAGCACAGCCATGGTGCCCTCAAAGATCCTTGGGGCCCTGGGATTCTTGTTGACAGGTGTTAAGGTTGTTGGTTGCATTGATATTGTATTTGGTTGTGTTTTGTAGTCGTTGGAGATGAATCATGTTGATTAGAGGAGGCAGACGAATGTGGTGTATATTGATGGATTTCCTTGGATGGTGACTGTCTAGATCCAGTCAGGGATCTGTGTGGATCATTATGTGAGCGGATGTGTGTGCCAAAGGTCTTTGAAGTGTTTTGCCATCTAGTGAAGTGAACTGCTGTCCATTCGTGGTTGTTAGGTTCAGATGCACCTTTGCTGGTTGTGTGGAATGGTTTGTGAATGTGGAATAATTGAGTTAACTTCTGGGTGGTTGTTATGCAGATTAATTATACAGCCTGTATTTATCAGTCGTGGTGTAATATTGCATTAATTTCTCATTCTTTGCAGGATGCTTACATAAATGTGATATTGCATGACGTGCTTGGGAATTCATGATGTTCATTCTCTACTCGTCAAAATACTAAATAATAGTGCAGGGGCAGGGTGGATGGGTGGGTTGCTGGATGGATGGATGGGTGGGTGGGTGAATGGATGGATTTGGATGGATGGGTGAGTGGATAGATGGATGGGTGGATGTATGGATGGGTGGGTGGATGGGGATGGGGATGGGTGGTTGGGTGGCTGGTCAGGTGGGTAGGTGGATGGATGGATGGGTGGATAGATGGATGGATGGATGGATGGATGGATGGGTGGATGGATGGGTGGATGGATGGGGATGGATGGGTGGGGAATGGTGGATGGTTGGGTGCATAGGTGGATTGATGGATAAATGGATGGATTCAGTAAGTCCATATAGGGGTCACTACTGAGCGATTGGTAGACCGGTGGTGCCATAGCCTAGAGTTCGTGTGATTGTTTACCAGAAAGAACGTAATTTAAAGTTTTGACGAATGCCCGCGGGTTGGGTGTTGACATTGTCTAAGGAGATATGATATAGCCATGGGTCTGCTCTTGTACAAGGCGCCTCTTCATAGAAATGTGACGCGGCCTGGCTCACTTTGCAGCTAACACGATTAATAATCGGAGCACAGAAGGTGCCGGTTTGTTCTGACAGCCTGAAGGCCCCAGGAAAGCAAACACAGCAGAGGCTCCTGCCTCACGCCTGTGCCCGTCTTGTTTGAACTATTTCACCACCGAAACACACAAGCGTTCCTCAAAAGGCCAACTTCACACAGGAACAAAGTAAAACTGAGATCTCCCGCCTGGGCTGTTTGTATGGGACTTTGGTTTCCTTTCTTTTTGTTTTTGAATAAATGGAATGAACAGGCTGTGGGCCCGGCGGACTGAGAAGTGCACTCACACTCACACACAGATACACACACTCCGACGCACTCACACTCGACGATGGTCGCACACGCCTGTTCGCACACACCGCACACTAGCACACACTCCCAAACCCAAGGACACCGTTATTTACACACATACACGCTCAGACACACCTGCGCGGACACATGCAAGCTCACATGCACTCACACACCAGCAGAGAGCCACGGTGCCACACACACTCAACCACACGCTCAAACTCCACCGGAGGCACCGACGGTCTCACACACCCGCGGGCTCACATTCATACAACCCCGCACACACCGACGATCACACCCCCACGCCGCAGAAACCTTTGAGATGTCTGCCCTTAAACGGGCAGATGGCTGACAGCACGCCCACCTTGTGTTCAAAGCAAGAAGGGGGCGTCCAGCCCTGAGCATCCGACCTTGAGGAACCACAAGGGGCATCATCAAGAAGGAATAACATGGACATAGCGCTTGCTACCCAGACTTGAAGCTTCCTAGTGCTGGGTGCAACAGATCCTACCCAGGTCTTACCCACCTCAGCTGCACTCATTTTATCGGCTTTATGATGGTGAAAGGCAGAGTCCGAAGCCATATCTTGCAACTGCACTATTTCCCTGCTGATGGCACCTCTAGTAACTGTTTTTTGCATGCTGTAGCGCCTCGGGACAGGTCGGTACATTACCATGGGTCTTGTGTTTTGCCCGCAAGAGTCTCGCCTTGTATTGGTGGCATCAGGTGCCCCATCCCCGCAGGTCATGTCAGAGCAGCGTTGATGCGCGAGCCCCCATCAGCCTCCCTACACGGCCACAGAGAGCCACAGTGCCACACACACTCAAGCACGTGCTCAAACTCCACCGGAGGCACCGACGGTCTCACACACCCGCGGGCTCACATTCATACAACCCCGCACACACCGACGATCACACACCCACGCCGCAGAAACCTTTGAGATGTCTGCCCTAAAACGGGCAGATGGCTGACAGCAAGAAGGGGGCGTCCAGCCCTGAGCATCCGACCTTGAGCAACCACAAGGGGCATCATCAAGAAGGAATAACATGGACATAGCGCTTGCTACCAAAGCCTTGAAGCTTCCTAGTGATGGGTGCAACAGATCCTACCCAGGTCTTACCCACCTCAGCTGCACTCATTTTATCGGCTTTACGATGGTGAAAGGCAGAGTCCGAAGCCATATCTTGCACCTGCACTATTTCCTTGCTGATGGCACTCTAGTAACTGTTTTTTGCACGCTGTAGCGCCTCGGGACAGGTCGGTACATTACCATGGGTCTTGTGTTTTGCCCGCAAGAGTCTCACCATGTATTGGTGGCATCAGGTGCCCCATTCCCGCAGGTCATGTCAGAGCAGCGTTGATGCGCGTGCCCCGCGTCAGCCTCCCTACACGGCCAGCAGTCACCAAGGGCTCAGCGTAGCGGCGAGGAGGAGCAGGATTTCGGCTGGATGTTAAAAAGAAATGGCGGCCGCAAACTTCCGAAATTTTCGGAATGGGGGCGTTTTTTTTGCGTTCTGAGTGACGAATGATGTCACAGAGCGAAAGAACGCAAAAAAACACACCCCCGAATCCGAAAGAGACGGGCTTTGATTGGAGTGATGCCCCTCTCATCCAATGGCTGGCCTCCGTTTAGGGAGCCAGCCAATGGAAGAGTGAGGCGGGTTCAAGCCCCATACTACAAATCATTAAATCTCCCACCGGAGACTGCGCAAGCGCAGTCTTCGGTCCTCGACCTAAAAAGAAACAAAACAGCCCAGCCCTAACTGCTATGCCACGTTGCCTCAGCACAGGAACACAACTAACCTGATATACATCGGCCTTGCTGCGGCCCATAGGAAGGATGCAACTTGAAGCCTATGGCACAGAGTGCAAGAGTCCCAGCCGGACATAATTCGAGATCGGCGCTGGAGGTGGGGAGAAGACACGTACGAGAGGAGAAGGAGGGACACCACCTGTTTGCTGCTCTGGTTCATCGGAGGCAGGGTCAGCACTAGTTTTGGTGTCTACACAGGTCTCCGGACTTGGGAATTGTGCGAGGCAAACGTCGAGCAGTTGGGGGGGGGTCCAGTGACCAGCTCTTCACGGAGGCACCTGTAATAGTAAGATTGGCTCAATTTACTTACCTGAAGGTAAGCGGGAACTAAAAATCTTTCCTGGGAGAGAGAGCTTTATCGATAGTCCCCTAAAATAAGTAGGTACACCCTGCGAGCCAGAGGGGCCAAGAGCGTTTATCTTCTAATACAACTATCACTCAGTTTATTTTTTTCTTCTCTGCTCTCCCCCCCATCTCTGAGGCCAGAGCATCAATCAAACAACGTAGGCAGGGGGGATTACTACTGACAGTGGGACTCTCGTTGACGGGAGAGTGGCTAATAAAGGACAAGAAAACACTAACTTTAAAAACGAAAATCACCCCATCTTTAAAAACATAGTTGTACTCACATAGGCATTTGATGCATGAAACCTCAGCGTATTCGCCTCAGTCCCATCCATGTAGCAGTACAAACACCACTTTCATTGTATAGCACTGCCCACTCTCATCAAAGCACCCTGCACTGTGTTCAGTTTTCTATTGCTGACAATACAGGTAATTGAAAATATTGTGCTTGACAATAATGTTAGATTTTAGAATATTGTTGAATGCAGCTTATTCAAAGTTGACCTTAACTGGGAATTAGGGTATATTTCTCTGACATTTATTTCAGTATTAGTGTTTTCTACAATGTATTGCCATTAGCAAAACAAGCGGTTTACATTATCTGTTGGTAAACATTAGATACCGACCACTTTCCTTCCTTTAATTATGTTTTTAACACAGGACGCATACCACACAAACATGTTTAAGGATTTTATCTGACCATCAACCGAACATTTCTGTTGCCTTTTTAGGGCTGTCATAGACATAGCTTTAGCAGTTATACCAGCCTCAAACTTAAAAAAAAAATGAACGAAAAAAAGACATGCTGTAGACGTACAAAGAGCGGCCTTGGTTATTCCTATTCCTCCACTGGTCCGTCTATTACACTGTCATTTACAGTTTGCTTCTACCCACCACAGGATACTCCATGGGGAAATAGGCAGCGGAGGCAGCTGCCAAAATAAAATGGTGAGGCAGCGCAGGGGCAAATTATAAAAAATAAAAAAAACACTCTTACCTGCTTCTCTCGCTGACCGGCACCTCAGTGCTCCTCTTCTGGAAGTCCTGGGCCAGCACACGCTCCGAGACTCCCCACCCAATACAGACACTGCTCTCATGCTGTGTCTACATTTGACAGAGTAGCCTGGTTAGGCGCTCACGAAGGGACTGGAAGCCTGTGCCATTTCTCCACCAAGCTGTACAATACAGCTAGGTGGAGAAATTCTAAGTGTGCATGTTTTGTTGGCCGGCCTAAGACAGCTGGCCAAACAGACATGCACACTTGTGCCCTCCACTCCTACTCCCAGTCCCTCACTTTGTGTCGAGAAGATTGCCTGGCCCTGCCCTACACTCTGCAGCATTGGCTGCCAGTGAAAAATAAAACGACAATAACATTTTTTAAAGTAATTTTATTTTTCATTCGCAGTGGGCGGTGCTCCTCCACCATTGCGGGGGAGCCGACGCTGTTAACAGGTCATCCCACTTGAACCATTGGCTCTCTTGAACTGGGAGTGATCGCATTTTCCCTGTTCACATGAGCACATCTACTACAAAAGTGCACATCAAATGCCAGGGCTGGCAGGCCAGTACTTTACTTCGCCAGGGTATTTTCTTTTGATTCTTTATTCTTTCTTATTATTTTTTAGACATCCTTGTGGGTTTAAACTATAGATCCAGTAATTCAAAACAAATAGTAACGTTTCTGCACACCAATAAGATTTAAAACTTCCTGTGCATTTAATCCAAAAATGTTTTGTATACATATATATATATATATATATATATACTTATATCGTTAATTTTATATTTAACAGTTTCATTGCAAGCATTTGACCACCACGTTTAGGCAGCGGCATGCTTTCTTGCTTTCCATTTGTTTTAATTTTGTGGCATGTGTTGTGTTTGCAATAGAATTTAAAAAAATGCAATAACCATTTGATCAGCTTGCCAAGGCAAGAGCTATTGGCTTTGCGAATACTTGTCCCTAAATGAAACATCTGACCTCCCCAAGAACATAAATGTAAAACAAGTAATACATTTGGCAACTCTTTCTCATTTGTTAAAGAAAAAGTGTAACAATGCTCTGCGATTTTCTGGCACAAATTAAACTCCTTGAAATCTTATGCTTCAAACTAGGGCCCCGATGTAGGTAAAACGCATTTACCGATTTTAAAATACCGATCCGTACCGAATCGGTATTTCAAAATCGGAAAATGATATGTAGAAAAACTTATTCGGAAAAATACCGAATCGGTAGCAATCGGTATCGTGAGTCGATACGTACCGATTCGCCAAGTACCGATTCGGTATAGGCCGGATCGGACACGTCCGATTCGGTAAATAAAAATGCGGATCCTACCGATTCGGCAAACGCCGAATCGGAAATAGAAATACGCCCCATGGGCCGAAAGGCCAATAGGAACGCATAATACATACCGATTCGGTATTTACCGAACAAATTCGGTATATTCCGATTCAGAAAATACCGAATCGGAGAATGCCGATTCGTCGAGCAGGTTAACTGACACTGAAGACATCAGCCAATGAGCTGGAAGCACCCTCCCCCACAGGGAGTGGCAACCCAGGCAGGTGCAACTCATCAGAACTTTCTGGAAAGCTGCCTGAGCTGAGCAAACACAGTGAGCAGCAGTGTTAGCAGGATCCCTGTGAGACATGGAAACCAGCACTGAGAGCCAGAAGGCAGAGCGCAAGAGGAAGACAAAATTTAGCACCATGGAGCTGCAAACCTTGGTGGAGGAGGTGGTGAGGGTGCACAGGCAGCTTTATGGAAAGCTGTCCCTCACTGTTCCGGAGAGCACCAAGAGGAAGCTCTGGATAGACATCGGGGAAAAGGTCAACGCTGTTGGTGTCACCCACAGGAGCCTAGACGACCTCAAGAAGAGGTTTTACGATATCCGTGGCGTGACAAAGCGAAAACTGGCTGACCTGCACAAGCAGGCTGGACTTACTGGAGGAGGCACAAACCGGGCGCCACCCCTCACTCAGCTGGAGGAACTAGTGGCGAGGACTATTGAGAGGGCGAGTGTCGTGGGAATTGGGGACCTGGATAGCTCATCCCGAGCTACAGCTACAGGTAAGAAGCATGCGCAACTTGACACACCATACCAGACACCTCCCCTATAGACCCAATGCACAGCCAAACCCCAGGCCAGTACTGCTAGCAACAGACATGAGCTATGCATCTTGCTAAATGTAGTCAGCAAAAGTACCCAATAATGCCACTGCAGAAGCTTAAGAAAAATAACTGTAATACTGCACCGACGTTTTTGTAATGAGATGTGCAATGCTTTAATAGTAGTGACTGGAACACATTAGCACTCAGTTGACAAATGCTTCTTTATACCTAGGGGCACCATCAGGCGGGGGAGCAGCACCTGCTCCAGCACCAGCTCCAGCACCAACATCCAGTGCGGTGGCAAGCACCAGTGTAGCAGCACAGGAGGAGGACAACACCAGTGCCCTGGGCAATGAGGAGGACTCTGGACATTCCCTCACACATCCACACTCCCCCCGACTGTCACTGTCTCAGTCGCCCACATTGCAATTCTCCCCGGAGATCACACCACCACACAGCCACCCTGCACCTGCAACATCCCCTGCCAGGAGGAGAATTGTAGCTCCATTAATCATCATGGAGGGAGCGGCGGGTCAGGCTTCTGCACAAGACCCAGTGACACCAGCGTCACCCCAGCACACACAGCAGGGCAGCAGGATTCCACGGAGGCCACGTGCAACCAGCAGTCCAATACAAGCACAGGGAGGCAGCGTCTTTGCAGGGCTGGAGACCAGTATGGTGACCATTCAGCGAATGCAGGCAAAATCCATCCTGGCCTGCCATCGCCAGTTGCGCCTGCACAACCTGCAGATGGGGGAAATGACACAGGGCTTCAAGACTTTTGTAGACAGCAACAAGGAGATAGCAACATCTATTGGCCGAATGACCACTGCCATCACCCAGCTCTGCAACAGGATGGATGACCATGAGCAATGTCGTCGCAGGGATGCACGTATACAGAACAGGTCACTCAACCGCCTTGCAGCTGCGACCGCCCAGCTATGCCAACGTGGGGCAAACATGGAGGCCAGCCTCACACAGAACATGTCAGAGGTCACTAGGGGCATGGGCCGTATTACCACCGCCATGGAGACACTACTGATCTCCAACACTGTTGTGAATCCCGTCCTGGGCGAGGCTGGGAGCCGCAGCAGCCCGGCCAGCACAGTGTCAGAGCCGCGCCGGAGCAGCAGGCGCTCAGCTGAGGCTGCTGGGCATACAGAAGGGGGTGAGGCTCATCCTAGTGGGGCTGCTAAGCGCAGCAAAAAATAAGACTGGCAGTGAGGGTGAGGCAACCCGGACAATGGACAGTTCACCACTTCTTCTTTACCTTTTCTTTTGTTGCACATCAGTGCAGTAACGTTGATGCAACATTATTAAATTTCATTTCTTAAAACATACATTGACCTGTTTGTGCATCTGTACTCACTCAGAAATAGTTGTCTGTTATCTCCTGACGCCTGTATCTGCTGTCAGTTGGTGCAGGGAGTCCAGCAGGTTGTGGTAGTGGCACAGCATTGTCATCATCAGGGTCCTCGTAGTCGGATAACTCAACCTCAGTGCCTTTCCTGACTGCAAGGTTGTGCAACATTGCACAGACAGCAATAATCTTGCAGCAGGTGATGGGGGTATATTGCCTTGCACCTCCGCTCTTGTGCAGACATCTGAACCTGCTCTTCCAGATGCCAAAGGTCCTTTCCACTACATTCCTCGTGCTTTTGTGGGCACGGTTGTACCTCCTTTGGCTGGGTGTTGAGGGGTTGAGGTAGGGGGTGAGAATGAACGAGCGTAGGGCATATGCACTGTCGCCTACAAGGAAAAGGGGTAACATTACTCACATGCATACATGTACTTCACACTGCAATTTTGGTTATGGGGGTCTGACACTGTGTCTTACCTAGGAGGTATCCTTCACCAAAATCCCCTGCCATCAGCCGTGCATAAATTCCGCTACTCTGGAAGATATAGGAGTCGTGGGTACTCCCCGGAAACTTTGCAACCAGGTCAGTGATGACACACTTAGCATTGCATATCACCTGCACATGTATGGTGTGCCGTGACTTCCGATTGCGGTATACGTATTCCGTGTCAGCAGGGGGGCAAATCGGAATGTGTGTGCCATCTATGCAGCCAATGACGTGGGGGAATCTTGCCATCTGATAGAATTCAGCTTTTGTCTGTGCCAGTTCTGCATGGGTGGAAGGGAAGGAAATGTAGTGGTCCATCCTCTGAATCATGGCATCAAGGAACTTGTGGAAGAACCTTGACAGGCTGCTCTGGGTCACCCCTCCTGCCACAGCAACTACACTTTGATAGCTGCCAGACGCCAGCAGGTGTAGGCAGCATAGCACCTGCACCTGCACAGGGATTGCGTGTGCCCTTGGGGTGGGGTGCTGCAACAGGGGTTGGAGGTCCCTAATGAGGTCTCTGATGGTCTCTGCCTCCAGCCTGTACCTCTGTAGGATCTCTGGATCTGTCAGCATGCACAGGGTGATACGCTGTCTATACACCTGCTCCTGTCTCAGCCATTCCCTCTCTCCTTCCTGCTGTAGCCGTAGCCGTCTTGCTATGACATAGAAAGCTGCCATGTTGCAAGTAGAACTGCATTTTGGGTCCTTTTTTATAGGTTGCACCTGGTTACCACCTGATTCCAATCCATGGTAATTTCCGACTCAGAAATACCGAATTTGAAGCAAATTCGGTATTTCAGTGCTTACCTACATCTCATTCTTCAGCTTTTCGCATCGAATCGGATTATCACCGATTCGGTATCAATACCGAATCAGCGATTTTACCGATTCGGAAATTCCCCGAGTCGGTAGAACCCCGATTCGGAAAAAAGTGGGAATCGGAAAATTCTCCGATGAGGTATTCTACCGATTCGGAGAATTTTCCGATTCCTACTTTTTTCCGAATCGGGATTCTACCGACTCGGGGAATTTCCGATTCGGTAAAATCGCCGATTTCGCCCTCCTACATCCCGTTGTCTCTATTCCGATCGGTAACGGCCGAAAATACCGATTTTCGGACGTTACCGACCGACCTACATCGGGCCCCTAGGTCCCTAGAGAGGTTAATGCACTCTCAATGAACAGCAGGCAACCTTTTCATCATTTGTGGAATACATAGTTAATGGTCTGTGTTGAGTCACTATCTATGTTGTGCACTGGAGTGACCCACAAGTCTACATACTGGTGTACCAGATATAGCTGATGAATAATCAACGTAGTTAATGGGCAATTCACAATGTTTTTGCTGGAAGTCGGTGTGATTTACACTGGTCCTCTTGTCTTACTGCTGGAGTAAGCCAGGAATACAAAACAAAGTGAGTCACAGAACATTTTTGAGAGTCAGGCCTTAGATGTCAATCAAAAATACTTTTGATAGTTGTCAATATTATCTGGCATATACTCCTTTTTTGGAAATATGTATATATAGGATTGCGTTATTGTCAACCTTCAGGATGATTTACATGTTCAGGTTGTGGGTTGGTGGCAGATCTTTAGTTTGGTGCTTCTCGCCACTTAACCTCTTTTGGGAGATCCATGATAGAGTCGAGGTCAGCAAATTTTAATTCGACTGACAACAAGTTATTATTTTACTGTTGTTAAAAACAAACTTTGATACATCACAATGCTGTAAAGGTTTATCACATTTGTCAAATTTCAACAAAGGGCCCAGTTTCCCTCAAATAATGGTTTGCTAGAGTTTTCAAATTCAGCTTTAAAATGTAGGTATTACTATTTTTACTTCTGCAAGCGATTTTTTCTCAGATTATATAACTGTATTTTTTTTAAGCTTGAGCTAATTTTGAGAAGATAGGGAAGTTGACAAAGTTTAAAAAGCACAACAAAGTTAGCAAAACCAAATGGGCAATGTTAGCAAGCCTTACCCTGGACCACAACATAGCTTACTGGGGTGCAATATCTTAAACACCATAAGTCTGTCCATATAGAATAGAACTGGCTCAATGGAAAGCCAAGGCAAGAGATGATGAAATGGAATTGATATGGTGCCAGTACAGGTATGACTGGATAATGGGCTGCAAATGTTAATTAGTATACAAAAAATATAGAGCTACAAAGTTTATCTTAGGAGCCCTCCTCCAGCGCCTTCGAACACCAGTCACAGAATACTAATGTCTAATCTTGATTCAAGCTCATGCATCTTTCTTACACCGCCCTACACTTTCCAATCTCTTAATATCAACTCTGGCACGGTCTTTTTCATCTTGCTTTCACCATTTTCCATCTTCTTTTTTCTCACTCTTGATCTGGGGAAAAATCTAATGATAAATATGTTCTGGTCTCCCAAAATGGGAAATTTTATTTGCATGCATTTTCACCTTCGTTGGTAGTTCTCCCTGAGGCATTGAAAAAAGTACGGAACGAGCACAAACCCTCACCAGCTCTGGATCTAGGAATTAAATTAATGAGGAACTTTTCTACAATTTCCTCGATCATCCTGAGCAATATTAAGGTAGAAGCTGAGGTTCTGGCCATACACCATAGACTGAAAGCAGTTCCAGTCTTGGATCGTGAACGGGACCTACCAAAAATAACTGCTAAATGTATACCTCTGTGGGTCATGATACTTTGGGTACACAAGCTGCTAAGACCCATTTAAAACCTAAAAATGACATTGAAGGTTCTGTTGAACAGCAGTCTGCAATAAAAGACAGAAAGAGACAGAGGAGTAGAAAGTAAAGACGCATCTGAGAATCTGGTAGGAGTTATAATTTAAGGATCCGCAAGAAAATAAAAATACTGGAATGTGTCTGTATTCTGATATCTGCTCTCATGTTCTTTTCAGAACACTGATGGTAAACAAGCAGAGAAGGGGAGCCGATACAAGTACCGAATAAAGGCAATGAGTAGCAGGAAAGGTGAAATAGGACGAGAGTCTGAAGTCAGTGTGAAGCGGGAAGAGACAGGATTGCATTCTAAGACTCCCGCTAAGAAGAAAGTAGCAGGACGTTTTGAGAAACAGGCAGTTAGAACTACAGATTCTCCTGCAAAATAAGACTTGGGCGAGAGTGCTCATAGGCAGCACAACCAAGTCATGATAGTACATCGGACGCTTCATAGGTTTCTGGGGGTCAGTCCAACTGAAGAGTTACTGAGTTTAGACTCCAGATAAACGTTTAAATACTCCTGATACGGTTTATGATTTAGAAATACAAATTGAAGGGGACATATCACGCACTACTAAAGTTGTCTTCTGGTCGCATTTATCTGAAGCTTATGACATATTATCTGAGGAGGACAGACCTCCAGTCTTTGTTGCCTCCAGCCTTTATTAGGAAAGCACCCCAGGGGGCTAGAAGTAGCAAGAGTAGCTTTTTTCTCCCTGAAGGCATCAGGGAAATTTAGACCATTGAATGGATGTAAGAGAGGCCCCGGCCTAATATTTTTTTTAATTTTATTTGTGGTTTTTATAGAGCGCAACACTCATCCCAAGGGATATCACGGTGCTTATACCAAGCAGGAACTACTGATGACTGATACTGAGAAAGTTTAAAAATTGGGGAAGAGGTGGGTTTTCAACTTTTTCCAAAACTGGAGATAATTTATAGTATGTCGCAAGTCAATAGGAAGTTCATTCCACCTTTTTGCTGCCAGGTAAGAAAAGGAGCGACCACCTGTTCTAACTTTATAGATACGTTTGGTCCTAACCAAAGCCGATTGAAATGAACGTAGGTTCCTAGTAGGGACATAAAATTCGATCTTCCCTTGAAGAATAGTGGGACCAGTCTTATGCAGAGCCCTATGGGCATGGCTGAGCAATTTAAAGGCAGCCCTCTGACGCATCGGGAGCCAATGAAGTCTCTTTAAACATTCAGATGCCGAGTCTAGCTTGCCTTTGTTGCAAATGAGTTTGGCCGCCAGATTCTGCAGCGCCTGTAAGCGAGAGAACAAGTGTTCATTCATCCCTACAAACAGCGCATTGCCATAATCTAAGCGACTAACCAATAGGGCCTGTGTGACTGAGCGTCTGCAGTCCAGAGGTATCCAGGGAAATAACCTAGCAAGAAGTTTTAAGATGGCGAAACCCTTGCTACAGAGGGATCGCACATGATCCTTCATGGACAGGACATCATCCATGATGATTCCCAGATTCCTGGCATGTTGTTTTGGAATGGGGGCCAAACCCAATGAGGGTGGCCACCACGTAGCATCCCACACCCGTTTGGCACCACTAAACAGAAGAATCTCAGAATTTCCTGCATTCAACTTTAGGCAGTGCGAATGCATCCACTGGGCCATTTCAGAGAGGCAGTCATGTAACTTGGTTTTAGTTACATCAGGCCTCTCATCCAGGGCCACCATCAGCTGCGTGTCATCCGCATAAGAGAAGATGCCAATGCCCCACTTCCTTCCAATGTCGGCGAGAGATGACATATAGACATTGAAAAGAGTGGGGCTCAATGAGGCACCCTGGGGGACCCCGCAGCCAATGGAATTGGGCCCTGAATGGAACTGACCCATGTGTACTGCCTGAGTGCGGTTGCTCAGGAAAGAGTGCAACCAGCTCAATGCAGTGGATTGGACTCCTTTGCTCCGAAGTATGTTTAACAGGCAGTTGTGAGATACCGTGCTGAACGCCGCTGACAGGTCAAGCAGTATCGGCGCCACTGCTCCTCCTTGATCGGAGGAGGATCTGATACTGTCCGACACTGCCAGCAACGTTGCCTCGGTGCTGTTATTGGCTCTGAAGCCCGTCTGGGAGGGATCCAGGAGGAGCTTAGTTTCTAGGTACCTAGTTAGTTGTACATTAACCAATTTCTCCAGAACTTTGGAGAGATAAGGAAGCTGGGAGATAGGTCTATAATTCTCTGGATTGAGAATATCAGAACCAGCTTTCTTCAAAAGGGGGATCACAGAGGCATGCTTCCAAGCATCAGGGAAGATGGCAGTACTTAATGATTTATTGAAAAGTTGTGTGATCAGGGGACAGAGCGTGGACGCAATTTTTGAAAACACAAAGTGGGGGCAAGGGTCCGAGGGGGAGCCAAATTTAACTGTGTTCATGGCTGCTAGGACCTCGTCCACTGAAAGTGGTTCAAAACCAGTTAAGCGGGGTGTAATTCCCAAGTCTGGCAAAGCTGTTAATACTTCTGATAAAATCACAGTATTGGAAGAATTATCTGTGTTACTGTGAGTGTGTTAGGGGAAAAAGTAGAGTACATTTTCTTGATTTTCTCAGCGAAGAAGGTGCTAATACGGTCACAAACCTCAGCCGAGGGGGTGAGTATTTGAGAAATACTAGATGGTTTACTAAGCTCCTTCACTATTTTAAACAGTTCCTTAGCTGAGTTACTATTTTCTTGGATACGCTGAGTGAAATAATCCTTCTTTGCATTTTTGATGGCAAGAATATACAGCTTCCGTTTAAGAACATAGGGGCACATGCATCATTGGTTTTTGCATTTGCAAACGGTGCGAATCGGTAAAATCGGCCGTTTGCGAATGAAAAAACCATTTTTGGGATGCATCAAACTTTGTTGCACAATTCGCTTTTTTTTGCACTTCCAAAAAAAGCGAATGCATTTAAGAAATCGCATTTGTGCGATTCCTTAAATGCAATGCATCATTTTTTCTAAAATTGCCAATTTGGAATTTGGAAGTGCAAATTAACACGAGGTTGAACCTCGTGTTAATTTGCGAAAATGTTTACAAAAACTAAAAAATGCATTTTTTAAAGTGTCATGTTACAGACACACATGTCCTTAGGACATGTGTGTGTGAAACATGCACTTTCAAATACATTTCAGGGGTGCAGGGGGGGTCCTCTGGACCCCCCCATGCACCCGTGGAATGCATCAACAAATTGCGAATTCTTAACTGCCTTCCCATTGACTCCTATGGGCCTTTCGGCCCATAGGAATCAATGGGAATTGCGAAAATGCACTTTGGAATTCGCTATTTATTTGAGAATTGGTAAAAATTGCGATTTTTACCGATTCCCAAATAAATAGTGAAAAAAATGATGCATAGCATTTTGCAATTCTTAATTTGCGATTCGGTAATTTTCGCAAATTAAGAATCGCAAAAGCTATCAATGATGCATGTGCCCCATAGTTTAGTCTCGCTTCACTGTCCTTGGACTGTGTCCAAAGATGTTCAGATTTTTGACATTCCCTTTTCAGATTTTTTTAGATGAGGGGTATACCATTTCTCCGTTATAGTTTTTTTTCTAGATTCCCGCATCGGGGCTAGTTTGTTTAATGTTTGCAATATTCCAGCGTCTAGTAAGGTGACATCAGTACAGACCGAGGAATCCTCCGGGAATTTAAAATTGGCCTCTTGAAAATGATTCTCAAAATTGGATTCATTAACTAACCGCCAAGCTCGTTTGGAGATCTGAGGGACTGCCTTGGGTTTCAGAGATTTACCGGGAAGATCAAGTGAAAAATACAGAAACAAATCAGGGTGGGATAAACATTCTATTCCACATGTCCTTCACTTACTCAGTGAACCTCAATCGCAGGCTCAATTCCCTCTAAAACCTGAAGCAAAGCGTGGTATTAAAGCAACATTAGCTCATTTGCAATATCAGACCGTAATAGGATCATGTTTTTCACCAATGAACACGTTCCTTTCCCCCTAGCCAAACTAGACAGACCCTATTGGATCATTTTAGACTATAGGAATTAAGGACACATACACAAACTTACTGTAGTCGCGGGACGAGGAATGGGCAGAAGACGTGTTTTTGTGGCAGTAGTTTTTATTCGCAACAACAAGTCATCGGTACACTTCTTCCTATGATGACTCTTCCTCGGAGATCGGCTTCTCTCTTGTCTGCTCTTGCGGAGGACTCCCTCCTCCTTCCTTCTGACGGGGCTCCTCCTCCTGCTGGTGCTGGGCTCCGGAGGCTCCGTAGTGCACGCCCTCGCCGGTCACCGAGAAGGTAAAACAAAAGAGAGGCAAAGTAAGTGCTCAGGCTTTCTGGTATAGCGGGTTGAGAGGACAGGGGGTTGAGGGCAGTGAAGGGGACACACGGTGCAGTAGCCTCAGGGTCGGTGAATGTGCAATTACAGTGATCCGCTAAACGGAGGGGCAGGTTATCACTAGGTATTGCCCTGCTAAGTTAGCCGTCGGCCTTTTTGTCTCCACCACCCCAGGACCCGGTCCCGTACCTCTGCTAGCCGTACACCTCCAGGCGCACGGCTGGGCGGCTCGTGGTGTTGGCCTCCCGGCTTTCCAGCTCCTGTCGGTCGGGTATCCTCTCTCTCAGTAGCCGCTCTGGGGGGTCTCGCCGCCGGTACTCGATCCGTAGATGCAGCGTCCCAAACGCGCCGGTCGGGATCTTCTTCCTCCTCAGCAATGGTCTCTTCACTCAGCCAACGCTGTCCTCCGCTCCACACCTCCGCTCCGTCGCCGCTCTCTCCAACGCTCCACTCCGCTACACTGCTTCCCGCCTCTCCGCTCTCCTGCACTCTGTCCGCTCCTCCGGTGAAATAACACACCTGTGGCTTGTCGATGCTGCTATTTACGGGCTCTCCTGACTCCGCCTCCTCGTTGAGGGTGGCCGTCCAGTTAAAGGGGCCCCATCCTACCTCGTCCCCTTCGTCACAGCTGTATCGTTCTGCAGGTGACCATCCCGGGGTAGGAAGAGGCTGTGGAGACAAGAGGGGGGGGTCGCACATTGTTAAAAGGCGCCCCTCAAAAGGGCGAGATCCCGCACCCCGGCTATACACCATCCCCCCAGAACACTTCCGTTCGGGAAGTGGATGTCGCGACAAAAAGTCAGCACCGGTGTTGTCAGACCCTTTCTTGTGGTGCACACAGAAGGCATACGGTTGTAGGGCGAGGAACCACCGCATAACCCTCGCGTTCTTAGACTTGTTGCGGGCCATCCAGAGAAGGGGGGCGTGTTCAGTGTATAGTTCGAACTGCCGGCCCTCCAGGTAGTAAGACAGTTTCTCCACTGCCCAACGGATGGCTAGGCACTCCTTTTCCACAGTCGGATACTTTAGTTCGCGGGGAAACGACTTTCGGCTGATGTATAGGATTGGATGGTCACATCCGTCTTCACCTCTTTGGGACAAGACAGCCCCTATCCCGTAGTCGGATGCGTCCGTGTGTAGAGAAAATGTCCGAGTGAAATCCGGGGAGTTGAGAACCGGGGCCGAGGTGATAGCCCGTTTCAACTCTGCAAAGGCCTCTGACATTCCAGGGGTGGGGATTCTCAGGTCAGATTGCTTCACTCTGGTTTGCAGAGCATCCGTCAGGGGGGCAGCCACTTTCGCGAATCCGGGTATGAAGCGCCTGTAATAGCCTATGAGGCCCAAAAACGCGCGTAATTCCTTCTTGGTCCTTGGGAACGGGGCCTCGGCTATGGCCCTCACTTTCTCCACTTGAGGCTCTATCAAGCCATGCCCCAGGACATATCCTAAGTACTTCACTTTGTGGAATCCAATCTTGGATTTTTTTGCATTGATCTTCAACCCTGCTTGGGCGAGGGTGTCGAACAGCCTGTGTAGATGGTCCAGATGGGTCTCCCAGTCCGGGCTGAAAATGACGATGTCATCCAGATACGCTGATGCGAAGGACGAAATGTTCTGCAGTACGTTGTTCATTAGCCTCTGGAAGGTGGCAGGGGCTCCATGCAGGCCAAAAGGCAGAACTGTGAATTCGTATCTCCCGGTTTCCGTTGTGAATGCTGTTTTATGGCGGTCTTCCTCTTTGAGAGGGACCTGCCAATATCCTTTTGTAAGGTCTATGGTGCTGATGTACTTCGCTTCTCCCAAACGTTCGATGAGCTCGTCTATGCGTGGGATGGGGTAGGCATCAAAAGTGGAGATGTCGTTCAGGGCCGAAAGTCCATGCAAAACCTTCTCGTTCCGTCTGGTTTTGGTATCAGAACAATGGGACTTGACCACTCACTATGAGAGGGGCGGATCACCCCGAGTTTCAGCATCTCCTCTACTTCGCTCTGGATCCCTTTCCGTCTAGCCTCTGGGATCCTGTATGGCTTTATTTTGACGACTTTCCCCGGTAACGTGTGAATGCTGTGTTCGGCCAGCCGGGTTTTTCCAGGAATGTCTGAGAAAACCTTGACGTGCTTTTGTAAGGTTTGAGCTAGCTGTTCTCTCTCAGTGTTCGTCAAGTCATCATTGATCACTAGGTCCTTTAGCGTATTGGTGGGATCAGGATTTTCCGTTTCCGTTAGGTTCACCTCAGCTGGGGGTTTTCCAAGCCATTTTTTTAGGAGGTTGATGTGATATGTTTGTGTGGTTCTTGCACGTATCCGCAGTTTGTAGCTGGTGTTTCCGATGGTTTCTACCACTTGGTAGGGTCCGCTCCATTCGGCTCTGAATTTTTGTGTGGAGGATGGCAAAAGGACCAGAGCCCAGTCCCCTACTGAGAGTCTTCTCCATTTTTTTCCTTTGTCGTAGTACGATTTCTGTTTCATTTGGCTTTTTTCTAGGTTTGCGAACGCCAAATCACGCAACTTGCCCAGTTTGGATCTGAGATTCCGGGCGTACTCCAGGGTGTGGGTAACTTCTTCGTGGGTTTCCCTCTCCCATGCTTCCTTGGTCATGTCCAACAGGGACCTGGGTTGACGTCCATAGAGCAGTTCAAAAGAGGACAAGCCTAAGCTGCTCTGTCGTTGGCCCCTGATGACGTATAATGCCAGAGGGAGGATCTGGTCCCACTCCGCCCCGTTCACCTCCAACATTTTTCGCAGGGTGGTTTTTAACGTGCGGTTGTACCGCTCCACCAGGCCGTCCGTTTGGGGGTGGTAGACGGCCGTTCTGATTTGGTGTATATGTAACAGGGCACATTCTTCTCTCATTAAGCGTGACACAAAGGGGGTGCCCTGATCGGTTAGTATCTCCTTTGGGAAGCCGACTCGAGAAAACAACTCCAGCATTTTGTCGGCTACGTTTTTAGTGGTGGTTGTTGTCAAGGGAAATGCTTCGGGAAACCGGGTAGCGTAGTCTACGACGACTAAAACGTATTGGAAGCCTTTTTTTGTCTTTGGGAGAGGCCCGATGATGTCCATCCCTACTCGCTCAAAAGGGACTCCTATGATCGGAAGAGGTTGTAGGGGAACAGCTGGGGGACGGGCCATGTTCCGTTTTTGGCAGACGTCGCATTCTTGGCAATATGTCATAGCGTCTTTGTATATACCGGGCCAGTAAAAGCATTTCAACAGATTCTGTGTGGTTTTTTCAGCTCCGGTATGTCCTGCCACTAAATGCGAGTGTGAATAAAACAACACCTGTTCCCGAAAGGATAAAGGCACCAATAGCTGTTCTGGGTCTTCTGCCTTCCCCTGTCGGTATAGCAGATCGTTTTTGATGTACAGGCGAGGATATTTGTGGGGGCGCTGATCCTGCGTTTGGTGGGCACTCTCCCAGGCGTTCATCAGTGTGGCATCGTTAGCTTGGGCGAACTGAAAGCTTTGATCTAGCACCCAGGGGTCTGACGAGGCCAAGGCGGGTACAGTCTTCTGCTTCTGCGAGGGTCGTAAGGGAGCACTTCCGTGAGTGAGGCTCTGCTTGAACATGTCAAGAAAAGCCGGGTTGTCGGTTCCTATGATTAGATCTTCTGGTAATGACGACAGGACACCCACCCTGATTTTGACCGTACGTCAGTTTCGGGGGACGATGGGGAGCACTGCTACTGGATAGGGTCTTACGTCCCCGTGCACACATCTGATGTACACGGTTTCTCTGGGTACGAATTGCTGGGGGTGTACGTGGTGGGCCTGAACCACGGACTGCCGACATCCGGAGTCCAGAAGGGCTTTTACCGGGGTACCATTGATACCCATACTCACTCTGTAGGCTCGGCCCATCTCTGCCGAGTATAAGACGGTCCTGGGGAGATATCCCACTTCCATGGGCTCCTCTTCCTGTCGTCGACGAGGACAGTGTCGGGCAATGTGTCCCCAGGTCCCACATTCGAAACATTGTGGACCGCTATGTGGCAGAGGCTCTGGTTTCCATATGCGGGGCTTTCCTAGATCCGGGGTCTTCACGTGTTTTTTTTCTGGTTTGTAAAGGTGTTTCTGTCTGTCCGGCTCTCCTGCCATTTGGGGCCTCTGGGGTGCCCTAGCAAACGTATTGGCCATTTCGACAGCCTGGCTGGTGGTCAGGTCGTGATGCTGCTTCAACCACCTTTGCGTAGAGAAGGGAAGAGCCTCAAGGAACTGCTCTAGATAAATGCGGTCCATGATCTCCTCTTTGGTGCTTTCGTTAGGTTTTAGCCACTTTATCGGCTGCCATCTTTAAGCGTACAAACAGGGTCTTGGGCGTTTCCCCAGGCACACCTCTCTCTTTTCGGAA
Organism: Lissotriton helveticus; assembly: GCF_964261635.1. Lineage (NCBI taxonomy): Eukaryota > Metazoa > Chordata > Amphibia > Caudata > Salamandridae > Lissotriton > Lissotriton helveticus. The sequence goes on from NC_136057.1 coordinate 1,615,674,578, forward strand.
CCTTATCCGGTAGGCCTCTTTGTCCAGCCCCAGATGGTCTAGTATTATCTTTTTGATGTCCGCGTAGGCCGTATCTCCCCTCGGGTTGGCCACTTGGTAGGCCGCCTGGGCCTCCCCCACCAACAGTGGAGCCAGGAAGAAAGGCCATTTCACAACAGGCCATCCACAAGCCCTGGCCGCCCTCTCGAAATTAAGGAGGAAGGCATCCGGATCCTCACCGGGTTGGTATTTCTGAAGAGACACCCCTCCTATGGTATGGGGTACCCCTCCCACGGCCACCGAGGCACTAGCGGCCGGAGGGTCCAGGGTGCGGGCTGCTACTGCCGCCTTAAGGAACTCCCGGTCTGCTTCGGCGGAGAGCAGCTGCTGTTCAGCGATTTTTTCCAGTCGTTCCTGTCCGTGTACCAGTGCTTGCACTACTGCTTCCATCTTAGTTACACAGACGGAGGGGATGCCCGCATTCTCCACCAATGTAGTCGCGGGACGAGGAATGGGCAGAAGACGTGTTTTTGTGGCAGTAGTTTTTATTCGCAACAACAAGTCATCGGTACACTTCTTCCTATGATGACTCTTCCTCGGAGATCGGCTTCTCTCTTGTCTGCTCTTGCGGAGGACTCCCTCCTCCTTCCTTCTGACGGGGCTCCTCCTCCTGCTGGTGCTGGGCTCCGGAGGCTCCGTAGTGCACGCCCTCGCCGGTCACCGAGAAGGTAAAACAAAAGAGAGGCAAAGTAAGTGCTCAGGCTTTCTGGTATAGCGGGTTGAGAGGACAGGGGGTTGAGGGCAGTGAAGGGGACACACGGTGCAGTAGCCTCAGGGTCGGTGAATGTGCAATTACAGTGATCCGCTAAATGGAGGCGCAGGTTATCACTAGGTATTGCCCTGCTAAGTTAGCCGTCGGCCTTTTTGTCTCCACCACCCCAGGACCCGGTCCCGTGCCTCTGCTAGCCGTACACCTCCAGGCGCACGGCTGGGCGGCTCGTGGTGTTGGCCTCCCGGCTTTCCAGCTCCTGTCGGTCGGGTATCCTCTCTCTCAGTAGCCGCTCTGGGGGGTCTCGCCGCCGGTACTCGATCCGTAGATGCAGCGTCCCAAACGCGCCGGTCGGGATCTTCTTCCTCCTCAGCAATGGTCTCTTCACTCAGCCAACGCTGTCCTCCGCTCCACACCTCCGCTCCGTCGCCGCTCTCTCCAACGCTCCACTCCGCTACACTGCTTCCCGCCTCTCCGCTCTCCTGCACTCTGTCCGCTCCTCCGGTGAAATAACACACCTGTGGCTTGTCGATGCTGCTATTTACGGGCTCTCCTGACTCCGCCTCCTCGTTGAGGGTGGCCGTCCAGTTAAAGGGGCCCCATCCTACCTCGTCCTCTTCGTCACAGCTGTATCGTTCTGCAGGTGACCATCCCGGGGTAGGAAGAGGCTGTGGAGACAAGAGGGGGGGGTCGCACATTGTTAAAAGGCGCCCCTCAAAAGGGCGAGATCCCGCACCCCGGCTACACTTACACAATGCAAAATATGCATTGCACAGGTTTAATGATTATGCTGGTGCGGAATAAAATACAAAACAACCCTAGACATCTCTGATGGGAGTTTCAGTCAAAATCTAGTGCCTGAAAGCGAGTATCTAACTGCCTTTTGTTTCCACAGGGTTCAGTTCTTGTTCCGTTTCTTGCAGATGGGCGACAAGAACAGTCCTGGCTTATTCTCAGTGTGCATCATGGAGATCTTACAATCAGCTCCTGCGGTATTGTCATACACTGATGCGATATATCTTACTAATGACGGCTTGGATTTACACCTAACTAGGGAGGGCAAACTTGTAACGTCATTAACATCATGCGAGTACAAATTTAACTTTAAAAAGAATTGCCTAAATTAGGTGACCTTCCTCAGATACGAGTTATTCATTGAGGGCATGTATAGACTTCTGATTTTCTTCAAAAGTGCTGTGCAGCCTCCTAACACCCTAATGCATGAGCCCTACACATGAGGTGGGTGCAGTGGACCTTTTATTTAAGTTCAGTGGAGGTGAAGTTTCAGCATGATCCTACTTTTTGACCACAAGCTTTTCTCCAATATGAATAACATGTTCCTCCAACTCCAAAAGCCTTACTCATTGAGTCTTATAAGAGTACATTCTATACAGACCGCTCTGCTCTTCCAGCGGAAAAAACAAAATATAAGTAATCCGCATCCTGCAGTGGAGGGTGTAGTGAAAGATGGCAAATTCCGTCTGCAGTACACTCACACTAACATCTTATGTTATAGCACTGCACAACATACATAACTTCATGCCCTGTTACTGCATACAGAAGGCTAATCTATCAGTTCCTAAACTCACAGTATCAGACTCATCCTTTCGTGTACAAGGTTCAATGTTGACTTGCAACATTGGCACCTGAATTGACTTAAGGTTTCAAAGGGAAAGCATATTAAGAATAAATAGCTTGGGGAAAGGGAAGCTACCAATGGTACATGTGGGGTACACTTTGGGCCATCAGTGTGCTGGATTTTATGCTAAAGGGAACTGTGTGGTTGACTTAGCTGCCAAAGCTGCAATTCAGACTGCCAGAGAAGCAGCCTTAGCCAGATCTCAGATGAAGAGTGACACAAACATTTTAACCGCATACATTCAACAAAACAAGATAGTAAGCTTTGCACAGGTTTTTCTCTTATGTATTCCAGCACCCTTAAATCAGACAACACTCCTGTAGTCACTCTACCAGAAGTGGGAATGAGGATAATTCCTAACAAGCTGTCCAGATTTGATTTCATCAGGGGATCAAATGAGGGACGGGCATCTGCCCATGCTGGGGTTAATGCAACCGTAGCAATGCTACAGCAACGCTACTGGTGGCCTGGTTTATATAAACAGACTAGAGACTATGTCAGGAACTGTAACATATATTAACGCCTTAACCGCGGCGATTTTTCCGCCGCGATGCGGGCGTTCTAAAGGGTGGGCGGGGCTCCGTCGCACTAGGGAGGTAGTGCTCCCGTCGACCAACGGCCGACGGGAGCATGCAAGGGATTAACAGATCAAACTTTCGAGTTAAGAGACCCTTGCTAAATCTCTCGTTCAGGGAAATATATTTGGACCATATCGGACTAATAAATTCTGTTAACTGATATTAGTACACATTGGTAGCTATTGATTCAAGTATGCCATTCCTTTGTGTGGGCACAGATAAATACGAGTGTTTCAGCAGTCGTAAAGGATTTACAGTGTCTGGCAACGATGGGGGCAGTGCATTCATTTCAAACAGATAATGGTCCTGCATAAGCATCCAAGGCTTACAGGGATACTATGCCTGTACTGGGAGTTTGTCAGCAATCCAGCAACCCGTTTAGAGCAGAGTCCAATGGTTAATTTGCCATGCTAACAGCATTATTAACCCCTTCGGCGCTGATGACAAAGCCAGCTCGTCATCAGCGTTACCTGCGCTGCGGGGATGACGAGCTGGCTTTGTCATAAACAAGCCATTTTTTAAATTTATTTTATTTATTTGGAAAGTTTTATATAGCGCGAACAAGATCTTTGCAGATATCAGAGCGCTTTACAAAGCAGGGCATACCAACAAGAGAGTGAAACTCAAATCATTAGGGAGTAAAGTAAAACAGGTACATCAATATGCAGATATTACAGATAGATGTGTGCATATATAGTCAGGTAAGTCAATAATACAGGTAAAACACATCGTCGTAGTGATCAGGCAGAATAATACAGAATGGTGCAGAGTCTATACGGATAACGTTAATAGGTCAAGTGTCAAGTGTATTTGGCCATGAGAATAGCTTTTACTTCTTTCTTAAAAAGTGTGATGGAGGAGATAAGCCTGGTTTCAGGAGGGAGTGAGTTCCAGATCCTGGGTGCCATTCCTGAGAAGGAGCGTTTATAAGTTTTTTCCTTACGGAATCTTCGAGGTTTTAGCAGAAGATTGTTAGTGCCTCTGGTGTTTCTAGAGCCGCCAGAGATTGACAGCTTCTGAGCGAGGTATCCGGGAGAGCTCAGATGTACAGCCTTGTGTGTCATGCAGGCGATTTTCAGGTGAATTCTGGCTTCCAAAGGCAGCCAGTTCAAGGATTTCAAGTCAGGGGAGATATGCGAGTGTTTTTTTGACCCCGTGATGAGTCTCGCTGCAGCGTTTAGAGAAGCTCTTAGGGGTGCAGTAGTGGTTAACGGAAGACCGCAGAGGGTGATGCTGCCGTAGTCGATTCGCGGGATTACTAGTGCTTGTACTGCAGTTTGGAAGTCTTTGGCTGGCAGGAAGGGTTTAAGTTTCCTCAGGATATTGATTTGGAAGTTTGCTCCCTTAGTAGCCTTGCTGATATGATGCTGCATGTTGAGATTGGAGTCGAGAGTTATGCCTAGAGATTTTGCTGAGTCTACTATGGTGGGTTGGACATTGAGTGCAGTTAGCTGTTTCAGCCAGGATTGAGTAGTAGAGATCTTCGCGGGAGGTGAGATCAGAAGGAACTCTGTTTTCCGAGCATTGAGTTTGAGATGATTATCGGCAAGCCAGGATTGGGTGCTTCTGATCGTTGAGTTCAGGAGTAGAATGTCTTTGGGGGATTGTAGTTTGAGATATAGTTGGGTGTCATCTGCGTACATGTGAAAAAGTACATTGGATGCTTGTAGCAAGGTAGTGAGAGGTTCCATAACTAGGTTGAACAAAGTTGGTGATAGGGAGGATCCTTGAGGGACGCCTAACGAAACAGGTATTGGCGAGGACATCAGGTTGTTACTCTTGAATTTCTGCGATCTGTTGTGTAAAAAGGAGGTGAACCACTTGAGAACAGTCCCAGATATACCCATCCTTGTGTTCAAAAGTTCGAGTAAATTCTCATGTTTAACAGTGTCGAATGCTGAAGAGAGATCAAGAAGGATGAGGAGGCAGGTATCATTTTGATCTAGGATTTGAAGGGCATCGTCAATTATGTGAGTCATAGCAGTTTCAGTGCTGTGTCCTGCTCGGAAGCCTGATTGATGAGCGTTGAGGAGATCAAACTGATTAATGTGTTTAGTCAGTTGTAGTTGCGCGCATTTTTCCAATAGTTTGGCGAGAGTGGGAATATTGGTAATGGGGCGATAGTTGTTTAGGTCGGTTGGGTCGACCGTAGGTTTCTTTAGTAAAGGAGTGACTTGTCCAACTTTGAGGGAGTCAGGGATGGTTCCTTGTTAGAGCGAGCTGTTGATAATTTTAGTCCAGAGTGGAAGTAGCAATGTAGTGAAATCTTTGACAGCATTAGCGGGGAGGGGATCCGTGAGGTGATTGGAGGGTTTCAAGGTACTGAGCAGTTTGCCTATTTCTTCTTCGGTGTAGGTGTCAAAGGAAGACCATGTAGCGTTGTTTTTTGGTTCGGTGTGTGTTATGCAGTTGGGCGTGGCGAAGAGGCTTGCGTCAGTGCGGAGATCACTCTTAATGTTGTCAGTTTTTTGGGTAAAGAAAGCGGCGAAGTCTTCACAGGAGGGTGCTTCGCACGCATTGCTAAGAGGTTGGGGTTGTTCCTTGGCTTGTGTTCTGATTAGCTCAAACAGTTTTCTTGGGCGGTTTTTTGCTTGGTCGAGCTGGAGGCTGAAGAAGTTTGCTTTTGAGCGCTTTATTTTCCTGAAGTAGGCGTTTCTCTTTTTCTTCAGTGTTTTCAGATGCAGTGCAGAGGGAGCAGTTCTCCAGGTGTGCTCTGCCATTCGCATGGCTCGTCTATCTTCATTGAGACTCCCGTCGTACCATGGATTGGAGATTTTAGCGGAGACTCTTTTTAGTTGCAGGGGAGCAGCCTCATTAATTATTGAGGTCATGGCGTTGAGATAGTGGTCAGTCAAGGATTGGACATCTGTGGTGCCCGTAGGAGGGAGCAGGAGATCGCGGCTGTTCGGGGGTAGGGAGTATGGGTTGAGTTTTTTCAGGTCTCTTTTCCAGACTTTAGGTCTGGAGGATTGCCCAGTGTTGAGTTTGACTTTTCCTTTGATGATGAATGTGACAATATGATGGTCTGACCAGTCACATGGTTGGATAGACTCAAGTTGGATGGCGTCCTCTTTGGCGATGATCAGGTCGAGGGTAGAGCCTTTCTCGTGGGTCGGGCTGTTGCATATTTGAGTGAGGTCTAGGGCGACGAGGAAGTTTTTAAGACTATTTACCACCGCATCATTGTGATCGTTCCAGTGGAGGTTGAAGTCACCAAGGTATATTTGGGTGAGCTGTCGTCCAGCGTTGGTTGAAATCATGTCCATGATTTGTTGGACGAAGGGGAGGTTGTCTCTGGGTGGGTGGTAAATGCCGTGAAGGGAGCATATCGGTTTGCCCTCACTGATAATGTCAAGGCAGATGTATTCGTAAGAAGTTGGGGAGGGTAGGGACGATGCGGAGACTTTCAGCACTGAAAGGTTGTTCCTGTGTATGCATGCGATTCCTCCACCTATCTTGCCGGACCTGTCAAGCCTAATGATGTGGGAGTTGGGGGGAACCAGAATGTCCATTATAGGTGTAGAAGATTCGGTTAGACAGGTTTCAGTCAAGATGTTTAGGTCCAGGTCCAATGTTAGGATTAGATCGGCGATGGCGGAGGAGTGTCTAGAAGCCGATCTGCAGTTTAGGAGAGTGCATTTGAGACGGGGTGTGTCAAGGGAGGTAGAGGGTATTAGAGAGATGGGGACTTTTCTAAGGTTATTCGGGACGGAGATTCTGTTGTTTAGTGAAGAGGGTCTACTGGGATTTGAGTGTATCGTAGGAATGGGGAGGTGCGAGGTGGTTGGGTTGTTTAGGGCAGCTGGGTCGTAGGATCCCGCGTACAGCGGGAAAACGCGGTAGCGCGCAAGAGGTTAAACAAGCCATGACCGCTAGGGTACTAAGTTCAGGTCTTAGTTGGTACCATAATCTGTGTTGAGTCCAGAGAGCATTAAATAACTTGCCTGGATGAGTATTGGGGGTACACACTCCATATGCGGTTTTCTTTGTAGTTCCTGGCCTAGATAATCCTGGTAAGGTGGCAAATGAAGAAAGTTATGACCTGGAAAAATGTTTAATGCTTTAAAGAGTATTCAAGAGGTCAGAGACAAGCTGTCTAATGTGAACGATTTTCAAGTTGCCACCAGAGAAGAAAAGGTTATAACCATTGCTGATGGGTAGATCCCCAAAATAGGGGATCGAGTTCACGAAAAGACTCAAGACAAGCAAAATTTTGAATTCTACAGACTACCTGTTAAAGTCCTTGGGGTAAAAGGCAAAATAACTGCCCTCCTGTCTCCTTTGTCTGATTCAAGGACATACAGACATGTGTCCATTAAGCATGTGAAAAAGCACTATGTGGCCAATTTGGTACAGCAGACAGTCGCAGACATCAAGAAAAACCTCACAGCTGTCCCCTACTCTGAAAAAATTACACCTTAATAGGAGCAGTAACATCAGTCTCTTCAATGTTACATTGTAGAGCTGTGCCAGAGACTCAGTGTGCGCAACAACACTGGAATGATATTTGTAAAAAGCATCCATAAGGTAGTGCAGATTCATCTTCAAAGGTTGTTTTAATCAGTTTCTCACTATTTGGGTAGGTAAGGGAAATACTACTCAATGGGCATTGGGATATGCACCCTTTTCTTGGCATTGACAATTAAGTAAATCATTATAATGAAAAACATAGACAGTGATGACAATTTTTTTTAAATTTTAGTTATCAATTACTAAAACAATATTTTAAACCTTTTTGTTAAGATTTTTGTTAAGATTAAACACAGTAATGATTGTTAGTAACATGAGGCCAATAATTAAAGAAAATGAAAGTGTAGTATAAGAATATAGGTTATGGGTATTGGTAAAGGTTATAATTAGGGTAAGGGTCAGGTGTAAGATTAGGTGCCTTTACCATTTTCCTCATTATATTTCGCATATACATTAATGTTAATGAAATGTTAAAGGATTTTGTATTCCTCCCTTTGTCCATCATTTAGTTCCACATATAGCCTCTCCCCAGATGGCATCATAGTTTTATTAATTTTGTCATGATTTGAACACTATCAGAACACCTGTTTTTGGAGATAAACTATGATATTGTCACCAGGGTGTAGGTAGATCTTTTTTCGTAATTTCTGCTAGGTTCATTTTGTGATCAATGTCCTCCACACAAACTATTTTCCTTTATTTCAATTCATTTTTTGCTGCCCAGGAATGGAGGGTTTGGGGACATCTCAACCCAAATGTGGGTAGGGTGGATAGGGAGCTTTAAGAACTCTAAACGACGTGCCAGACAAAGCCCACAGAGGTTGGGAAATAGGTAAGAATGGTCTCTAACATTGCTAACTACAGAATTAAGTGGGTGTCCATAATTCTTCCAGTGCCTTGGCTGTTCCTAAAAAGATTTGCTGTTGATGAGGATTCCGCTCGGGCTGCTACCAGGGTTTTGCAGTTTTATGTAGCACGAGCTTGGCACAAGCATTAGATCGGTACGTATGGCTTTTTTAGGCATGAGGAGATTATGTGAGCAAGGGGAGGTTAAGGGATGTACCCAGAATCACAGATTTAGAAGCGAAGGCCAGGATTCGAACCTGGTTCCCGAGTTCCAAAATGAGCAGCTCTAGACCCTGGGCCACATCGCTTCCTTTGTACAGCGGTGTAAACGTTTATGTTGTTCAACAACTTGCTGTCTTCTGTACAGTTCTGAATCCTGCTGCCCACCCACCATTGATTTCAATTGCTGAATCGCTCGCCCACTCACAAAGGTGAAACCAAGATGAAGTTGCACCGGGACAGTCATGTCAGAGAAAATAAATGTGGACAAAACACTTTACTTGCAGCAAGTGAGAATATGAACACAATTTCACCGATATAGGACCACAATGCAAAGGTCAACTTCCATGTTATTACCACAGCACAGTTACACTCGACAGGGACCTGGGAAAACAAGGCTTATTCTCACAGAAGCATTTTGGATCAGTGAAGAGAGAAAACAACTCGGGCCATCCTCACAAGGCCTAGTTATTGTGACTCCGTTTTACTGAATGGACATAACCCTCCTGCTCTGGATATGGCTATATACTTTTGTAGTAACTAACAGAATTGCATACAACTAAATGGGCTGTGAGCAACATGCTATTTATTTGGGAGAGTGGCAGAAAGGTAGCACAAATATCACTGGGCTGAAATAGGACGTGACAAATATTTGTTTACAAAACTTGTATCCAGTAGGTGCAGGTGCCATATTATTAACATCAATAGGGTAATAGTTTTGTAAGCAATAAGTAGTACAGAATATTTCGGATATTAGATAGCTTGCTTACAATAGTGTGGTACCTTTCCATTTAGTACTCTTGTGAAGGGAGTGAAGGGACATCATGACCCACTCAAGTCTTCACCGCTTACAAGTCCTTGACCAAGCTCACCAATGGAAAACAATAACCTGTTATACTCTGAGCAACACATTGAAATGGAGTTAGCGTTGACTAATATGTCAAAGTGCCTTTCCCATAAAAACTAACATACATGAAATTCAAAACCTGTCTCAAACCCTACCAGACTGAGTCAACCTTAAATCCACCGCTGTTATTACTTAGAAATTTAATGTAGTCTTTCCCTTGCAGTATTTACCCTGCATACTGTCACGCAGGGCCATTTTTGTTAATTTACACTTAACTATGTTACCATGCAGGTATGTAGTTCTTTTTAAATGTCAAAATTATGTAATTTATTTTATAAATACGCATTGGCAAAGCCAACAGCCCTTGCTGTTCTAATGTGTGTGTGTGCCAAACTCTTGCCTTTGACAACATTTGTCTTTAAAGTATTGCTTATAAAACGTTAAAAAACATGCCATAATACTGGAGTAAAAGCAATCACATATCTCAAGGTGGCGAAACATGTAACATTGAATTTAATGTTTTAAATCTTTATAAATGTTGTGATTTATTTTCTAAAAACTTTCCACTAAGGAAATTCTCAACAGAAATAAAAAAATGCATAAGTGACAGAATGTAAAGAGAAACACTTTACATCAATTTGGTTCAATTACATTTTTAAGGTTCTCCCCCCCCCCCCTCTAATTTATAAGTCTTCCAAACTACAGTGCATGCGATGTCCCAGGCAAAACCTAAAAATGGATTTTAAGGGTTAAGGGATGGGTAAGGGTAAGTCTTCAGGGTGGTAAGAGTAAAGGAGGGTTGAGGTAAAAGGAATTAAGGGGGCTTTAGGATTCAAGTACTGCTGGGGTAAAGGGAGGGAAGGGTTTTTAGGGTTCAGGGGGCAGTAGAGGTAAAGGGAGGTAAGGGTTTTTTAGGGCTCAAGGGAAGGTAGAGAGAGGTAAGGTGTTTTTAAGACTGAGGGACGTATAGAGGTAAGGGTTTTTAGGGTTCAAGTGAGGGTAGAGGTAAAGTGACGCATGTGTTTTTAGGTTTCAGGGACTGATAGAGGAAAAAGGAGGTAATGGGTGTTTTTGGATTCAGGCGAGGGTAGAGGTAAAGGGAGTTAAGTGTTTTTTTAGTGTTCAGGCTGGGCACAGATAAAGGGCTTCAGGGTAAGGTAGAGGTAAAGGGATGTAATGGGTTTTTAAAAAATGGGGGTTGGAGAGGGTTACCACCAAAAACAGATTTGTTTTTTAATAGGGGGTGTGGCGAGTTACCGCCCCAAAATATATATTTGTATAGTCCAACAAAATAGTTATATATATAAACACACACATGCACCCAGTAGAACTAAACAGATTCAGATCTGACACCAAGGGCAATTGTGTATGTATGTGCATTCATATATCAGACGTTACAACTGCATTGCGTGGTAAAGGATGCGCTGTAAAGCCCTTTGTTGTGATAACTGCTATTCCTTGGATATGCTTGAAATGCAATGTGCTTGACAGGCGTGTTAATTCCAATTAGTGTGTAAAAAAGTGGGCAATGACGTCACTACTAACGTCTTAAATAGACACTGTAGACCACTGATAAACAGTGGTTGTCTTGGTGCTTAATACTGTGTTGCCTTATGATAGTGTCTATGTTGTTATGTGATGCTGGTTGTGTGGGTATTTTTTGGAGGTTGCATAGACAAACACTGAGCGGGTGTGTCGGGGTATGATGGTGTGTATGTTGCTTTACGATGATGGGTGTCAGTTGTGTTCGTATACGATTGGCAGTATGTCCATGTGTATAGTTTTGTTTGTGTAGACATAACATGATGGGTGTGCCAGCGAAAACCAGCTGCTGTTTTTGTGATGGCGTTATGTGGATATAATATGATGAGTTTGCTGGTGTCTAATTTTTGTTTCATAGGTATGTACATGAGTGTGTTTCTGTATGATTGGGACATGGTGTTATATAATGCACAATATTGGGATGAATTGTGGGGTGTGTGTATACTTATGATATTGCTAGTATTGACTAGTCATTTGTGTATTTGCTTATGGTAGTGGGTTTGTTGATGTATGATGTGGCATTTGGAGATATATGATGGTGCGTAAGCTAGCATATGAAGTAAGTAATGAGGTTTTATAATGTGTTACTTTTGATTGAAAAGGTGTTTGGCGTTATGAAATGTGTATTCCTGTGGTGGGAGCTATGGTTGACATGGTATGGTAGGTTTTTTAACACTAGGGGAAGGTAGCCCCTTACTTTCTGACTTTCCATGACATTTTATTTTTTATGACCAGGCCACTTTTACCATAATAGACAACGTTATCGCGCTTTCAACATTCCTTTTTTGGAAATGTCACCGTTTTTTTCTCTCCATCATACCAACAGGTTTTTAAGAGCCATCCTTTCATTTATATGCTTATATATTAAAATTCAGCGATATATTAGTGAAAGTCATTGCTAAGAAAATCACCTATCTACTGTTTTAGGCAATAACACTGGGTTCATCAATTATATGTCAAGGCTGCTCACTGCTTTGAACGCAGTAGCAGATCTGCCTGCTGTAGCGGTCACAACGAAGAGTACAAGAGTCCCGATAAGTCCTGCACCTACATTGTAGAGTTAATACTTTAGAACGACCTGGTTCTGAGGCTTGCTCTATTGGTGGTGCACCTGACTGGGAAATTATATTTTCTGCAAACATCTTGATTTTGGGGCACGTGTGCGGAGAGAAAAGTGCCTTGTCAGAAATTTGCGATGTGTTGTGAGTTTTTGGGGACTCTGTGGACTCAGGATTGTGTTAAAGGGAGTTTGGATTACATTTTTGATGTCTCCACGTTCATGCATTAAACTATTGTTGTCCCTCAGATTGTCTGTGGTTTTCTAATTCCTGAACTATATCCCCTCCCTCCTACGAATTCTCGCGACATTGTTTTTGTGTACTGTACCTTACTATGCTCTTGTAACTGATGCTATATAAAACTTTATACCAAAAACCCTAGCAAGTCCTGCCAGAAGGTGTCGCTCCACTACTCGTTCAAAGGCTGGAACTCCAGAGGACTGATTTAATGAGCCCTTATAAATAAATAAATGCCTGGTGTTGGGGTTGACTGTTTGTAAGCATAATCGACAGCTGAGCTGTCTTATTCTGCTCTTAAAACCATTTACACAATACTGGTGTTAGATCTTGAACTTTTACCATGTGTTTTGAAACATTTCTATGATCATGAGGCTTGAACATTCTTTCCTGGGTAATGGTTAATCCTCTGATATATATGGGATTCAAGGCAAGGGCTGTTAAAACCGAGAAACAGAGCTGAAAGTTATGAAGCGGGTTAGATGGAGTCCCCCACATCATAGATTTTGAATGTCAACAGTGGCTTCCTGGAGGCAAGCAGGAATATACAGCATCAATTCCTTTGTAAAAATTGCTGTTAATGAACAGGTACAGAGCATATGTTGCAAATTGTAGCTGCTTTTAAACTGCCATGTAGGTTTCTCTGGAGTGCTAATTTAGAGCGAAACATTTATAAGGAGTTGAAATCAACATGTGAAACATTGTTTTCAAGCATTAATAACTGCAATAAGCATAATACCCTGGTTGATTCGAGAGGCTAATGAGAAATGGACAGGATGCAATGTCGAAGCAGACGGACTGCAAACCCCAAAAATATTCCACCAACTTGCCTTTGGGCCACTTTAAAGCTAGATGTGGCTACAGAGCATTTTAATTCTCCGCTCAGTACTCTGGAAAGTGGCGGTGACACAAATGCATCATTGAAGACACTCGCAACCTGCTCAGAATGACACCCCAAGAAACTTAGTGCTACAAAAAGAAAAATGTTCCTAGCAAGACCAAAAACCCTTGGTTCTCAATGACCTTGCAGGAAATTCATGCTAGAAAAGCCTAAGAGCACTGGAGAAAAAACAATTTCAGCACTGACAAAGCTCCATACCATTGGTATACGTCATCAATAGATAGGCACCCACAGCTTCCTGATAAATCTTTTTCCCAGTTTCCTTCTTTAAGAAACCTTACTGTCCCACCGGCTAGAGACCACAAACGCAAGAGTCCTGTAACATCTATGTATCATCCAGAGGCATAACAAAGGCCTCAGCGGTGCGGGTGGCCAGGCTTACCCACACTGGAGGGGGCCCCTTCAACCCCTAACTGGTGTGAGGGGCCCCTTCAGCATATCTTCCTAGGGTGCCCCCCTCATGTTTTGTTATGTCACTGGTATCATCCCTTTTTTTTCAACAAATTAGAGAACATTCACAACAGTATTATAACTCTCTGTACTTGGTCTGTCCCTGCCAATGCTGTTAATAGCTCCCTCCAATGGCCCAGTTTGGGAGCTCGTTTGAACTATACAGTTAATTGAAACACTGTAGTTCCTCCTTAAAAAGCCGAATTGGGTTTTCTCCTTGATCCATGCCCAGTGAAGGTATTACGTAAATTGGCGCCTTGCTAGATTTGGACCATCACAAACACCTGTTCAGCAACAGGCACTGCACCTGACAGGTGGTAAGTTGGTGTGAGTGCTGAGTATCGGCCAACTACACTAAAATCAGTACTTTGTGAAACTTTAGAAAAAAATGGTGCCAGCTCTGCTCCCTAACCTTCCGGAAGAGTTCAATATTCTAGACCAATGACAACTGCCGTTTCGACCAGGTCTAAGGAGTGACTTCATTTGTCTCCCTCCCGTGGGGGAGATCCATTTGATTCATAATGGAGACACCACTGCTCTGATCTTATTAGATCTCTCTGCTGCTGTAAATAGTGGATAATGATAATCTGGTCACCTGTTTGGCCAAGATAGGGACAGAGGAGACTATTCTCACCTAGTTCAATCTTTTTTGATCACTGCACCATATTTTTATCACTACCGCCTTTTCCTTGAGACGAGGTTGCCAGTGGTTTAGGAGTTCCCCAGGGCTCATCTATGCATGACTACTCTCCGTGATCACACTGAAGAATCGTGGGATTTCTGTACAGTTGTGGGTGAGCCACAATTTATTAAAATGTAAAGCTGAAGAAAAATATCTGCTCTTAGACAATAATCATACCATTGGGGAATAGGCTGTGGCCCTCTAAGATGGGTTCTCCACCAATCGCAACATCTAAAGCCAAAGGAGTTGCCATTTCAAGTTGTTTCTTCGTGTTTTTTTGACACACTGAACTTAAGAAAGGTACTTTTCTGTCTGCAAACATCCTGTTGCTAGTGTTTGCTTCTCAACTGAGTAGCTGCCACAGCCTGTAGATGGGACTTCATTGGCTACCAATCGTGCAAAGAGTTTCACACCATTTTCTATTCAATGTGACTTGAGTTTAAAATAAAGCTCGCCAATGCAGCCAATCCATCTGCTTCCTCATTCCCAGACTTTAGCATGCTCTTCTGCTGGTTCAAGAATCTTGATTATGATTGAGCTTAGAGATGACTGCATTATATGCACATGACGCTTTCCCTATGGGGTGCACTCACCTAGCCTTTCAGCACCTCCTAGTTTTTCAGCCTTTATAGATGGGTTGGATCTTAAAGTCAACATCAGTAACACTTTTGTTATGTGTTGCAGCACTAAACGTGGGGTCAAACCAGAATTCTTCCTGTGTTCTAAACCCATCCAAGCTACAAATAATTTTAGTAATCTGGGTCTGGTTGTCAATAATTCTGGGTGTCAGCAACAGCCGTTGGAAACCAAAACAATGAATTTGTGCAGAGCATCAGTGCTCTCTTTGGATTTGCCGGTAAATTAGGACAGAGACCAGCACATAATATGCAAGCAATGAAACTTGGTGAAAGCGTAAGTGTGGTTGTCTATTGGGCTGGGGTCTGGGGCTTTAATAAGGCAACAGGGTTACAGATTACTGAAGAGGATTGTCCGCCATTTGCTCTCCCTTCCCAATGTACTGCCACTTTTATTTGTCCCAACCAGTTGGGGTTAATCCCCTTAGATGACCAAATACGGACCCACGACCAGCGCCAACTCCCCCTCCACCCCACAATATGTTGTGCCGATGAGTTTGGACCAACAAAGCACTAGTATTTAACAGAGTGCTCATTGAAAATTACCTGTCATCAGATCGGGGACTTGATATTCCTGTGTTGAGGGAGATTAGAGACTTGACTCAGTCCTTGTTCAGACCAGACCTGTTTAGGAACCCCTCATCCTTTTTCTCACTTAGCAAATGGTCTTTGCAGAATTTGTACTACACCAGGTATGGGGCAGCAAGGTGGGACAAAGTCATGAATAAGCCCTCACTTACATTGTATTTTTCTCTGTCCCCTCCTGCGGGTTTGCAGTTTTATTTGCTACTCCGTGCCCAGCATCATCATAATTTTCTCCTTTCGAGGTTCGGTCTCAATCTAGTTCATCAGTTGGTGGCATTTGCTCACTGCAAAAACTAGGAGCGTAACCTCAAGCTGTGCCCTTGTGATTTGATCTCTCCACAGTGTACTTTACATATTATGTTCTTTTGTAGATTTTACTCTAATCCTAGATCATGTACTCTTAAAGTTCTCTTGAACAAACTCTCCTTAAGACTTTGTGCACAGGCACTTTTTTTCCTTCAACGCTTAGCTTCGGAGGAAATTATAACTGTTAACTCCTATCCCAGACTGGTAACAAAGATTAGGAGGACCTTGGGGAACAGTGGGGAAGTCACCCTTGGGTCCCTCAGCAATTAAGTATTCTTGAGGATGTCTCAGTTCCGTGATGGTCCACCATGCTTCCCCCCCCCCCGTCATCTGCTTTCCATACATTATTGAGTTTATGGGCAGGGACTCTGACTGGGGCTTGGGTGTGGCAGGTCGATTTTGAACCCACATTTTATAGTATCACTTAACTCTTAGACTTGTACACTGACAAGTGACGACTGTTTTAGGTCCTCTTTAACACCTCCACTGCACTATCAGCATTTTTTCCAGTTGCCTCCAGGTCATCCCTTTAGTATTTTTCACTTCTCGGGGCCTCTTGCTTTTGATCTTATACCCTGGGTGCGAGAACATAGCTTTTGACTATGGTGTGATTTTTTCCATACCAAGCCCACTATAGCGGGCTGTAACCTTGACCAAGCCCGCCCCCTTTTCCTCAGGGTGTTAGCATCAGTTGCGAGCTGGCATCTTGTTATTCCCTGCAGTACATCACAGGCATTCAGAAGTGTTGACTAAGTGGGGTGGAGTTTATAGCCGAATCTTAGTTGAGGTTTTGTTCTCCTCCCTTCCCTCTCGATTATACTCGATATGTATTGTCGCTGCTCGGATGTCATGGATTGGGGTATGTCAAGGCTCGCTAGTCCTATTTTATGAATTGTTTTTATCATGTATCGCAAATGACATATTTGATATTCATTGTATTTTTAACATATTATCTTTTATTGTCTATGTAGATCGAAAACGTTTATTCTCATTCTGACTGCATCCAGAAGCTCCTTGCTGTATTAGTGAGCTTCATAAATAAAAATAATAAAATAATAATAATTACAAGCTCCATAAACAATGAGAGACAGACAAGGGAGTGTGGAATACCAAAGGTGGAATAGGCATAAATATTAGTATGACCATTTTAATGGCGTTCGTCTGTTCACATTGCTGAGTAGGATGTAAGGCAAACCCTGCATAGTGGTCAAAATCTGTCCAGCTTGGAGACCTGTGAAAGTTACAGGAAAGCATAAAGGTCTTATTTGTTCCGTTGACTTGGGTATCCATTTTACCAATGCAATTTGAGTGGCAGCCATGTTATCTTCCACATGATCGGATAAATCTACTTTCCGGAGCAGGACAATCGAAAAAAAGGGAAAGCAAGAACATAAGTTTATATAGCAGGCTGTGTCAACACCATTTAAAAAGCATTGAAATGCAACAGGTCTCGCCTTTGGTTAAGTTAAAGCATTTGCTTTGCTAATGGTATTGTATAGCAAAGCAAATGGCTTTAACTTAATAAAAGGTGAGACCTATTGCATTTTTAATGCTTGTTCTTTTTTCGCTCACTGGAAGTACATGAAAGCATAGACATTGACAATTAAGTATTGGCAAAGAAAATAGTTCTCACCTTTATCTATTGGCTATGCCATTGATTTTCAGCAATGGTATGAACAGTGAGGAAATGTTACCAAAAAAAAAGCCTGTGATGGGGTTGCCTGTTATTTTGTAGGCCCTCATACAACACATGTGCACCTGCAAACTAATGCATGCGTTTTTTGTGCTTTTTAGTAACAAAACAGAGTTGACTCTGTAACTAAAAAGAAAACAAAACATGCAAAAGTGTTTATATTTTAATCAGCCGGTAAAGTGAGGAACAGAAGCAAATGGGTGGAGCAGAAGTAACAGGGAGGGGGGAGGATGGAAAAAACACAGACGCAACACAGGAGGGCTTGAGAGAGGCGAAAGCAACACAGGTGAAGGTAGATGAGATAGGCGAAAGCAGCATGAGTCAGGACAGGAAGACCAGAGAAGCAACACGAAGATTGGAGGAAAGCAAGACAGAGCGTACAGGTGGAGGGAAGGAACAACAAGGAACTAGACGGAACACAGACGCAACACAGGAGGGCTTGAGAGAGGCGAAAGCAACACAGGTGAAGGTAGATGAGATAGGCGAAAGCAGCATGAGGCAGGACAGGAAGACCAGAGAAGCAACACAAGGATTGGAGGAAAGCAAGACAGAGCGTACAGGTGGAGGGAAGGAACAACAAGGAACTAGACGGAAAGTCCATTGGCAGAGTACCCTTAATAAAAAATGTTGACTGCTTTCGGAGGGCTGGCCCCGGTACCGCAGCTCTTCACTGTGCCGGCACAGGCCGCTCCCTCCTGGATGTGAAGAGAAACAATCCCCCAACAGGCCCACACATGGGGACTCAGAGCGAGTGTACCTGGAGCAAGGCGGTCACTCGCGTCTCTCAGGTTAGGCGACAGCTGCTCGTCAGGTTGCTGGGGATGCCTTGCGCTTCCTGGCATCCCTCGGTGGCTGAGTGACATGTCGGCGCTGGGGCCAATCCCAGCGCGGCTCCTCATGGATGCTCCCCTTCGTTGCCGGGGGACGCTTGAGTGCTTGTGCCAATCCCTGCGCGGCCCTGCGGTGTCGTCAGCGGACTCCGGGCCGCAGCGGTGATTGCGGTAGCCATGATTTTGGGGTTTTTTTGGCAAAAGGGATCGCGCAGACCCCTGGGCCACAGCGGTGAAGTCCGCAAGCTGTATTGACCGCAGTGGTGCAACTGGCAGCAAGTATTCATGGATCCCGGGGCCACAGCGGTGAAACCGGCACAAAGCATTCACTGCCCCCGGGCCGTAGTAGTGAAAATGGCAGAAGGTATTCGAAATAAATAGCCCTTTACTGAAAGCTACTCATAAACATTAAATATCGCCGAGCGAGCTGCGCATGTGCGCAGCCACGCTAGCCAAGACCTAAAAACTGAGACAGTAGACTTTTATTCTTTTCTGGGTCATAATTGCATTAAACAAGAAACATGAGTTGAAAGGATTTATAACTTTGTAGGCTTACTTGCCGAAAACTGTGCTTTTTGTCTTAAGTGACATTTTTCTGCACTTGTGCAGAGACTGAATTTGCACGTTCTGGTGCGTGAACACTGATATTAGAGTTTTCGTTCCAATCTTTTTTCTTTTCCTCTCACCAGGGTCGATTTTGAGGAGACCCCAGGTATGGCCATGTCACAGTCAGAATGTACTGCCTTCTTAGGCTCAAGCAAGGAGAGAGAGGTACAAAGCACATGCTCCCACCATGATAGAAAAACAGCACTTTTTTCCTTCAAAAATGTGATTGGAAATAACTCCCTTTCAAAGTCTTATCAAATTTCAGTATTAATACGGGGCCAAATAAAAGTTACCTGCATGGGGTTTGGGCGCTCTCTTTCATGCTTGGCTGTAAAACAATAATATTTTCAGATGCAGCATTTCAAATCAATTTAAAATTTGAAAAACGTGTGCACGGGATTGTCCGGCAAACAATTACAGTACTGATGTAAACAGATCCATCATACAAAGGGAAGTCAAGACATCAATTAGCAGTGTTAGGAATATGTCTGTGACATTGATGGATGGCTTGTGGTATTCATATGTACTTAGCCTATTATACTATTTATTTTCGGAAGATGTTCCATACAGCAATCCATAATTTTCATACTTGAAAAACTTTTTAATTGATATATTAATTGAAAAGTTGGTGAAAGGAAATGCAGTAATCGGAAGCTTGTCAAGAAAGAACGGGAAGTTTTCACTGTGCCTCCTGATGTAAAAGGGATTCATAGAAAGGCAACACGATAGTGAAAATAGAAATATTAAAATTGATTCCGCAGGACTGCTTTGTTATCCAGAGTACAATGTGTCTTTGAAGTGACCACTGCATTATCCTGCCTTCTTCTAGTTACCACATCGCTATCCCTTTCTTCTTCTCTATTCTTCTCCGTTCCGTCCATCACCTTCCAAATTGCCCAACTTTCTGAAGGTGCTTTTCAAACTCATACTCAATGGTCGTAGCATGATCGCTGACGCCCTCTTTAATGCATACCTAGAGAAAAACTATGAATGGGTTAGGGACACTGATGTTAATAGGAGTATTTCATGCAACACATTGCTTCGACCGAGGTGTCCGAATGCAGAATTAAGTTCCAAAACTGTGGGGAATGCTTAATTTCGAAGTCCCGTCCCCCCTCTCATGCAACAGTTTAATGGCACCACCACAGAACAAGCATTTGCAATGCAATAGGTCTCGCATTAGGAAAGTTTGAGCTATTGGTATTGTAAATGACACATTTTTTATTTATGTGTTGGTTTTGAAAATAGCGAAAATAGCTTTGTCATTTACAATGCCAAAAGTTTTAACTTTCGCAAATGTGACACCTATAGCATTTGTAATGCAATATGTGTTGTATTTACGTGACTTAGATGTATTGATATTACAAATAAAAAGGGTGCAGTGTGTGTGTGAGGGTGCAGTGTGTGTGTGTGAGGGTGCAGTGTGTGTGTGTGAGGGTGCAGTGTGTGTGTGTGAGGGTGCAGTGTGTGTGTGAGGGTGCAGAGTGTGTGAGGGTGCAGAGTGTGTGAGGGTGCAGAGTGTGTGAGAGTGCAGAGTGTGTGAGAGTGCAGAGTGTGTGAGAGTGCAGAGTGTGTGAGAGTGCAGAGTGTGTGAGGGTGCAGAGTGTGTGAGGGTGCAGAGTGTGAGGGTGCAGAGTGTGTGAGGGTGCAGAGTGTGTTAGGGTGCATAGTGTGTGAGGGTGCAGAGTGTGTGAGGGTGCAGAGTGTGTGAGGGTGAGTCTCCTGGGAACATAAACTATGGGAAAATGAATATTGGGAAACATTACATACGTGCAGGAGTTTGCATGGCAATATACAAAATAAAGAAACATAGAGGTAAATACCAGCTTTAAAAAATCCATTAAGTTGCTAGAGACGCACAGCAGCTGTGATTTCATGTAAATAAAATAAAACAAGTCACTGCGAACACGCTGTGTAGCCAATAAATTATATGTCTGCCCACAAGGCTGTAGTCAGACACCCTTTCATGCACAGGACTTAAGTCTCAAACAATCTCTTGCCAGTGTTGTCAAAGTCAGGACTAGCTCCCCCTGGATGATTTCTAAAGCAGGCCTTTTGAGTGTAAATATTGGCGCTGGGGGTTAAGTGTCGCTGGAGATCCTTCAAATCTCAGGCAGGAATCCCTGCAGGGCTGGCTCCGCTTTTCATCCTTCAAGCGAGGCTTACATTACACATAGCTCTGAGAGGCTATTAGTTAGTTGGTGCGCGCTGCCTAACTGGTCTAATCAATGGTCAACAGGGGAGAGGCAGATTCTGTATCTAAAGGAAGTGTTCATATAGTCTGTCTGCAGGGAAAAAAGTCGAGGTGCTGCAGCGACATGTTCAAGATCACACAGTGTGCCTCTCTGATAGCAGCCATAGCATTTCCAAAACTGTTTTATGTTTAAAAAAATCTTAATGGGCGTAGGATGATAACATATTCAGAAGTGGGTGCTTGAACAATATATCCAAACTTTTAGCACTGAAAACATCTATGTGTGTTTTTAGGTGTTTTAGTGGAAGAAATAATGGATGGTGCTATGAACAAAGTTTCTGGCAAAGGAGTTAGCTGATTCTTCTAAAGTAAAGGGATTACATTCAGGAGGGATGTCCCACAGAAGTGAGAAGAGGAGACAGATGGTGCAGGCGCAGTGGCATTGGGACCCAGGTGTACGAAGGACTGACAAAACGCAAATTTTTTTTTTTAACTATCCTTCCTTGCTTGCACTAGGGCCCAACTCACCGTTGCTGAGCCAGCGTAGCTTTGCACCTGGGAGCAAGAGCCCCAGGATGAAGAATATTGAAGCAGAGGGAACACCTTAGTTTGGGCCTAGGATGATGGGTAGGGCAAGATGGGGGCTTACGTTTTTTAACATGTCAGAAGAAACTCCCCTTTCTCAAGAAGTAGCTATCATTAATGCAGCAGGTGCATTACCACTGGGACCCAGGTGTCCAAGGGGCCCACTTGTGGCATATAGGTTACCTGTATTCTGGTAACATGAGGCCACAGGTTCTGGAACGTGGTAATGTAAGAGAGCAGGTACTGACAGTTGGAGGTGATACCACTAGGCATTGGGTGTAACTGGCTTGCCCTCCAATATATCCTTAAATTACCTTTCGAGTCTACTTTACACGACTACGTCACAAATAGGACTGTCCGTCTTTGGGGCAAGGGGTGAAAGAAGAGTAATGAAAGAGGCAGAGGAGAAAGGCTGATAATCACGGCTGCAGGTATCATCAGTTCAGTAGCTGGCATTGCATGCCCAGGAGTGTGTGTGGCTTACAACGCCCCAATTATGGAGACTCTGATTTCTGGTCACTATATTTTTTTGTTCGATGTATTTGCTCTTGTATAAGTCTAACAAATACTGTGCATTTTGTGCTACAGGTCAAATGTAATGATCTGAAAAGACTCATAACTGCGCTAAGTCCTGTTCTTCCCGCTTAACCAACCCTTGCCATTATGTTTCTTAGGGGACCCAAATTCAAAACATTTTGTTTAGAGGTGTTCAGAACAAAAATGTTTGAAAACTTTTGCCATAAAGCCAAACACCACCTTGAAAAAGTCTCATTTCACGTGTCTTCTTTAGTTTTGAAGATTGGAAACTTGATCGAGTAGAGAGGGCAACAAAAGTAGACTTACTGTCTGGTTTTCCTCTGGTTGCTCCTCACGGGCGAGCAGTTGGGTCTACTAATAGCCGTTCTAGCATCAGGAGGACAGCCACAAACATCCACATGTACGTCAACCCGGAAACACTTTGGTAGGCAGGTCACAGGAACTATTTCCTGTGAGAATCAAAAGACTAGTACGCAAGCAATAGAGTAAGAACTGTGCTAAGAATTGCGCGGCCACATTGGAATAGGCCGGTTTCTTTAAATTAGAAAAGTGACTTTTCGCCAATGGACAAGAAACTTGTTTTAAAGAAAATGAAATTCGTTAAACACCTCCTTATGCGAACACATAAACGTAGTAG
Organism: Lissotriton helveticus; assembly: GCF_964261635.1. Lineage (NCBI taxonomy): Eukaryota > Metazoa > Chordata > Amphibia > Caudata > Salamandridae > Lissotriton > Lissotriton helveticus. Next base: position 1,615,697,403 of record NC_136057.1, read on the forward strand.
GGCTTTTTACCACCTTCATTTTCAAAATTAAATTGTACATGCCTCCATTATTCTCGCGCAAAGTATCGTGTCACATTTTTTACATGCTCTCGAAAAGACTATATTTTTGGGAACGAATAAATGAAGGGTTTTACAGTGTTTGTTTTCTGTTTGATTGACAGGTTTTGAACCAATCGGTGCAGTGCTCTCTTTCTGAACCCTGCCGTGTATAGGGGCGGGAGTTCGCCTGTACTTCCGTTGTGGGAGGCGGTCTCTGTTTCTTCTGCTGCTGCTTGTGAAGGGCATCGAGCCGGTCGCTGTTGAACGAAGGTGAGAGCTAGAGGGGTCTTTTGAATGAGAGTGTTGTTGCAGATGGTCCTCGAGAGTTTTCGAGTTCTAAGTGCTGTCACCAATTGCTGGGGCCACGACGCACCCTGCAGTTAGAAATGATAGCGGACCAGAGAGGGAGCATGTCTAAAAGGAGTACTGCCTCCTGATTGGCTGAGGAGCCGACGCGGGAATCGAAACTAGTGGTGCGCGCGCACCAGAGGAGCGGGGGCAAGGGAGCGCGAAGACGCCGAGACGAGGTAAGGGATGTGTGTGTAAGCGCCGGGGGTTCTCTGTGTATGTGTGTGCGTGCGTGCGTGTGTGTATGCGGGGGGGTTCTGTATGTATGTATGTATGTGTGTGTGTATGCGTGGGGGGGCTGTATGTGTGTTGTGCATGTGTTGTGAAGAGCCTGTTGATGCGCGCGACCTGATCCCGGCAGGCTGCTGCTGCTGCTGCGTGCGCGTGACAGTCTGTTGTCCTCTCCGGCTCCCTTTGAGTCCTTGAAAGCCGGAATGATAACAATAGTCTCGCTCTGCGACAGCAGGCCTTTGGCCTGCAATCGCAGGGCGAGACCTAAAAAGGAGGTTAATGAAACCGTGGAGATCAATTCTAATACTCCCAAGGACAAGCATTGATTGCTGGTGAGCCTAGTATATACTTGGTGTCTCAAGATTCTGTATAACAGGCCGAGAATAAACTTCAACCAACCCCAGGTCAAGTGTGCTTGCCTGCTAACCACAGCACTTCTTAAGTCAAATTAAATAACATTTTCCATTGACTGGAGGACTTTCACCATATCGATAGCATCAATTCTATCATGTCTATTTTAGAGGATCCCTTAGTCTATCAAGCAGTAGGAGAACCCTGGGATCTTTAGAAGCAATGAACATGGTTCAAGTGTTCCTGGTGAGTTTATATGACTCCCAATCGAAACAGGTCCCTACACTTACCAAGATGTTGGAAAAATCTAGCAGTCATTTGCTATAAAGATAAAGAAAAAATGTACTGTGCTTTAGGTTGCCAAAGAGGCAAATGATGTCACTACCAAAAAACCCACAGAATTCTTTGAATCTTACCTACACATGGGTAAAAGCAAGTATTGTTTCAGACTCCACCCAGCTTTTTCCAGATGGTTCTTTCTATAGAAGAGGCTAATTCTGAGGCATCTACTAGTCCCGTTATCCCTTCTAGTGATAACAGCGGGTTGCTCTTTTCGATAAGAAAAAAAGTGCAAAATAAGCAAACTTAAAATGTATGGGTTCTGTCCGTCTGGATTATGAGAAGACAACGTGCCCCAGTAGATATGGCGAAAACGCTGTACACTGGGATACATGTGACCATTTTGTGGGCTTGGTGTCCTTTCTGATGACAATGGTGGGGTATCTTACCTTAAATGAAAAACTGGAAAAATACTGAAACCTATAATATAGGGTGTTATCTTATCAGAATTTGAGGAGGTAAAGAGTTCCAGTAGACTTGGTGAAAAAGTTGAAAAAGATAATCATCCGTCCAGTTGTACTTCCCACAAACAATAAACGGGTGATTGGTTACTCTTACAGGCTATGCCCACCGCACTCTCAGTAATTCCTGACGAGCCTAAGAGAGGCATTGACTGCTATGGTTGTGAGGTTGTTAGGAGACCATCAGCAAAACTCAGTTCCCCCTTAGAAATATCTGGCACTTCAGAATCACTTCAGGGTTCTGGTCTTATTACAGGCTATTCTACACACAGGCCACTAAAGAATACTGCTCGTAAGGCACCATGTGTGATTGCCAGTACTAGATGTTTACTAACTTCATAAACAAGAGCTTTGCAAATCATGTTCTTCCAGTTGGTGACAGGGTTCCTACTGTGACTTGTTCAGGTAGGGCATCATTTAGCAGATTACTGTGGGAAAACACTGTAGCAGTACTAAGGATTCAGAGAGGATGTTCCATTCCAACTATTATCCTCTTACCAGTTAATATCAAGGTGGATCGAGGGTGTGTAGTCGTATGTTACGGCAGCTATGAGACTGATATGGGATCTATCTTGCAGGATGATATGAATATTGTTATCGCTCAACATCCTGTGGGTAACTGGGGTTTGTTACCCGGTGCTTTGAATATAAGGACAGTGCTGCACTGTTCATAGCCTGGCCTCTGATGACAAACATCTTGTCTTGGAATACAGCTGTTTTAAAGCACCACCCCTAAGAATCACAGTTTTTCTGATTTTTAGTAGTAATATCACATATTTGTACCAAAACACCTCTGTGTTTAATGTTATCACTATCATGGGCTAGTCTCTTTTTATGCTAATGCCAAGAAGGGTTGCAAAGGCAGATTGAGTGTCAGCCTTTTGATGCAGGTTTCTAATAACTTCGGTTTATCGACCAGATAAAATATATCGAGTTGAGCAGATATTGTTCCTATGACTATTATGGGATTGATACTGGTTTTGTCGGTCCTGTAGTTGCGGATTAGCATTAGTTTTTGTGTACCAGATCAGTGGGGTGGAAAGCAACCTCAAAGATGATGCGGCATAATCAAACATTCTATGAATATCTTGAGCCATATGTTATTATATCACAGGAGATTTTAATAGCAAGGTGATGAAACATATCCCTCTAGGTATACTGATCGATTGATGCAGCGATGCTTGACATGTTCCTGACACTGTAGCATGTGAAGTCAGGCTAGATCTTCAAGGAGAGTACTTATTGCAATTTTAGAGTGACAAAGTTAGAATGCTGAATTGCAGCACATACAATTATACACTTGGCGATCATACCTGATTCAATGGGACAATCATTGCCCTGAAATGGGCGCAATGCAGGATTCTAGCTCTATGTATCACTACTTGAACATATTTCATCCCTACTTTTCATCTGGTCGGAAGGGTGACAACCTCACTGCAAGTCAAAACAGACACACATTCTCTTTCTCTCTCTATCTCTCTCTCTTCCTCTGCTTTTGTGCCACCTCTGAGGGATTCAGGGTACTCTAGTCTTTGTGTGCGTCCTAATAAGGCTAACACTACCATTTGTTTGCAGGTGAAATGCCCCGGATTGAAAGCGGTGTCTGTAATGACAAAGAGTGAAGTCGTCTCCCTACTGGTGGTGGCACAGGGACAAGCCGCATCCAGGATGAAGAAAGCTAAAAATCTTGGACTCATCAAAGTCCACTCTGTCTGCAGAACCTGGCCATACATTATCACCGCACGAGGACCTGCAAATCTTCTATCTATTACACCTCTGCCCACAAGCAAGCCCAAATGACAACATGACAACTATTAATTCTGTCCCATTAAGTTTAAAAATACCTAATGATAAAAAAATAACTGTGCCAATTTTCCTATTGTATAATCAGGAAAACTAGCCTTCTCACGTCAATTTTTTATGCAAACATCAATTATATAACATTAAAATAAATAAGACACTCCAGTTACTGCTCCCACTTAAAAACATCAACACGTCTGATATGCACAGATTTAAATAAACACATTTTGGAAACTATGTTTTTAATAGCCTCATTCCAATGGTTGGTGTTTTCGGAAAGAAAAAAAAGACCAATCCATTTTGAAGATCGTGGCACAATGTCACATTGTCTTTCAGTAAAGAGGTGATTTGGAAAGGTATCCCACTTCATATCTTGAGATGAGAGTGCTCTTTGGCCACATAACAGCAAAAAAGGTTTATTTCCAGTCGGGCGTCCGCACTCTTGATTGAGAGACACGCTCTGTACATGTATCCGGTGTAGTGTTCACAACAAGAAGCAGCAAACTATTCAAACTGCTCACAATAATATGAAATAAAGACAACATTTTAAAGCAGCCTAAATCCTTCATGTAATCTCAATATTCATTCAGAAGGAAATACACAACAGGTATATATCAGCACCCACCGTATGTTCTCACCCTCCTCAGAAATATGAACCTCGGCCATTTATTGACAGCACCAATAAGCACACATAATTCTTAGGTGATTATTTACATTGGCACAAAGTTATATTTCGATCAAACATATTGTTAATGGTGCACACAATCAAACACCACACTCCACCTATCTGCATTTAAAGGTCAAACCAGACAACCAAGCATGCACTTTGATTCTGACTCCCATGGCACCTCACTGTAAGAAGACCTTAAAGGGAAAATGAGAAAGTGAAGTGACAGGTTTACAGTATGACACAGACTCGCTCACATCATCTGGATTAATGAAAAGCAATCTTACTAGAAAGTGAATGTGGCATACTAACCACAAACAAATGTACCCCCTCAGAAACGGGCCATAACTGACTAACCACGATCATTTCAACAACAATTACTACAAACAATAACGATTTGCACAACATATTTTGACTAGCTTAGGTTCTAAAAGGGTGTGCACCAAGTAACACATTAGGAACCTTCTCCATACACTTGCTTCTGCTACCACACATTGAAACATGAATGCAGTGTACGTCCAATGACAAGAGACTGGATACCACTAGGTAGTAGGGCTCTGTAAGGGCTATTGGAGCATATGAGGTTAGTATGGCCTTTCAGGATCAACAAGCGGTAAACATTTACATTACATTTAAATGCATTGACGAAGTATCAAGGACCAAAGGCAGTAAGCATAACAGAGTCTGCCAGATAAAAGATGGACCGGTCAATTATAATGTAACTGAAGGGGTCAGCTGAACATCTTCAGGGGATTTAAGCAGCAGGTCTTTGCAGGTAGCAGCAATAGAAGGTTTCTCCTAAGAAAGTACTAAGGGAGGGAGCTAAACACAGTGTCGCAGAAATAGAAATAGAAAATAAAAGAATAAAATCGATGTCCATTAAAATGATTCTGAAAAAGAAGCACCTGCAAGAGTGTGTACAGATATCAGAACAGCGGTCACTACCAATGAAGATCATCCTAAGCCCCTTAGTATCGAACCTAGTGATCTGGTGGAATGATGCGGAGCTCAACGTCATGTAATGTAGAGGACAGATTGCACATATAGCTAAGGGGATAGGTATATAAAGCAGTAATGGATACGACTCATGGGGGGTGTGTGTCACGCTCTAGTGTAAGAAGGACAGACTCTGCCCAGCCGCCTAGTGTAAGAGAGAAGCTGCCCAGATCAAATAAATGGAAAGCATATAGATTTACAGACTATGGCTCAGAACGATGTGATGAAGAAGACAAATATTGTAAGAACGTGTCTGGGTTGATAAACTAATAACAAATCTTTAAACACTATTTCGAGAGCAGTGGACAGTACACAACAAAACTGCAAGCCTAATCCCAGCCACGTTTGGCTTGGATCCATAAGCCAATCACAAGCTGAAGCAATGGCCCCCTGCAAGGTTTTATGTAGTACAATACATAAAGGACATAAAAGGTTTGGTCAATTTTCTTATTGACCACATTCTGGTCTAAAACGATTGGTCTCAAATAAAACATAATTGGTTCAGCCCCTCTTCTTACACAGAAAAGGTTGAACCAGAATTGAGCTTGAGCGTTGAGTTTACTTGCCAGCTTCCATTGACAAGTCGGAATTATGGTCCATGTTACACTAGTAAAATATTGTCAATATGTACACCTGCAAAGGCCAAGGACCTTCTTCCACATGCATTGGATTTAATAAAGACTGACCACTTAAAACTGGCACGAAATAGTACATTCCCCTGAGCTCGTATTTGTAGTGTTGGAAACAGCTTCCCCCGGTGCGGTCCTCAATCTCGCTTGCTGGGCTCTGATGCCACCAAGAGAGGCATAATTCCCAGTTCCTCCAGCTGTGTTCTTATAATGGAATCCCAGCCCTTATTGGCCTGAGGGTTTCGGGGCGATGGGTGCATCACCCCCTTCACACAGATATCCATGCCTGCAGCTGCCAGGGCCTTCCGTGCCCGCTGCTCTGCAAACCTCCCAATACCAATCACAGTCCGGACTCCAAGCACTCGCACAGCCTGGCAAAGCGCGTCGTCGCAGATCTGCAGCAGGTGCTCGCGCTGGATCCGTGGCAGATCAGTGGGCGTGAGGTTCTTGCCAGCATGGTTCATGAAGACGAGTGGGCAGTGGTTGTGCACGAAGCAGCTGCGGAAGAAGACATCTGGCTCCTGACAGAGATTCTTGAAGAAGCCCCAGAAGCGGGCACCACTCACCTCACTCTGGGGGCAGTCCAGACCCCGGATCGGTCTCTTTGGGTGCTCTGGGTTGGGCTTGTTCACTTCACCGCTGATTTGCAGCCAGCCTTTCACATAGTTCACCTCGCCAAAGGGCACCTAAATAATGACAAAGAAATAGTTACAAATAATTTGTTAATCTTCGCCCTCCCCTGTGCTCTAAATGGGCAGGTGCTTCCGGTACTGAGTACCTACACTTCTTTCATTTGAAAGGGAAAGTACCTGCACTTCTCAGCACTGCTACAATACATTTAATGAGAGACTACGGACACTTCTCAGGAGGAAACAGGTACTGTATATAGTGAGCATCTGCACTTCTATATTTCAATTTAAAGCACTGTTCCTCCCCCACAAACTACTATGAACCTTGTGCTGTTATCAAATATTTTCACTGTCAGCAAGGGGTCCTTACATCATTCTGTCAGTAAGTCAGTCAGTAATTCTTTATTCGATAGTTAAAAACATCATAAAAGTACACATATATACAAATAAAAAAATAAATAAAAAAGAATTAGATTACACCTATTAAGACTATTTCAGGTTTAAATATAAAATCAAGTAAACAGTATACTCTACAAGGGTCCCTTCACTAGCCCTCCACTCTTAAATTTCTTAACTTTACAGCAGTCTTAATAAAATTCATGATACAACATAGTGACCATGGATTATGTGCTCTTTGTAAAAACAGTAAGGCCGTTTTAGCATGACAGAACTTCTCTTTTTTTTAGAATCTCTACCAGGAATCTATGTCTAGGGTACTTAAAAAAAGGACACAAAAGTACAAAATGAAGGGTGTCCTGCGGAGACAAATTGTCGCAGACGCAGGTACCCTTCTGCTCAATCGTCAGTGTAAAACCTGGTGGGTCTGCCAGTATATGAGGTAAAAGATTAAGTCTAAAACGGGTCATTAAAAACCTATCCTGGGCATTATACATCACATAGAGGTATGGCTCCATACCCTCTGAGTTCTTGATGGAGCTATAGGCAAATACAGTGTGTTTTAACATCTCCCGATTTGTTCTAAGTGTGGAAGATTTATCAATCAACAACCTTTTAATTTTCCTTTTATCAGAAGGTGCAATAGAGCTAGGGTTGGTGAAAATATCCCTCTGGTCAATACCCTCCAGGGTTACCTTAACATAATTTAGCCAAGGTATTTGTAATCCTTTGTCCCTGGACAGGCAGTCTCTCAGAATTTGTCTAGTTAAATCTGCCTCCGGGTTGGCTAAGATTTTTTAGCCAGGCCATAATCGGTCTTGACTTGAGTTCATCCTCTAGAAAGGGTCTCCCTAATTCCTTGAGTGCAATTACAGCTGGGGAACTCTGAGGGAGCTTTAAAATCCTTCGCATAAATTTATTTTCCACCAGCTGCAATTGCTCTGTTTTGACATAACCCCAGACTTCTGAGCCATACGTGGCTTTAGACCAGCAAATCGAGCCATAAAGGTTCATAACCTGTTCTGGGGACCAACGGCCCAACCTTCGGCCAAAATTTAGTAAGGCCCCGTTTGCGGAGATTAATTTTGTACATCGTTCCTCCACTAGGGATCCAAATTTGAGTGCACCATCGAAAAGCAACCCCAGGTAAGTGAAAGAGGGAGTTGTTTCCAGTTGGTGGTTCCCAATTTTGTATACAAACCTCTTACAGGGGTTGGGACCTGCCAACATCACATAGGACTTGTTCAAATTCACTGCCAACCCCAAGGTGTCCATGAATTTCACAAATCCATCTAGCAGGCTTTGCAAGCCCCTCGGGGCGCGGGCCAGCAGCACCGCGTCATCCGCATATAAGAGCACCGGTATTTGGCGTGTTCCTATTCTCGGGCAGTCAACATTTAAATCTAACAGAGCCTGTTCTAAGTTGTTAATATATAACGAGAACAGAAAGGGGGCAAGAATGCACCCCTGCCTCACACTGCTCGTACAAGGGAATGAGTTGGTGTTCTCCCCCTCTAGATTATAGCGGACTTTAGCTGTCGTGTCCTGGTGTAGCTCCCTGAGAATTTTGATCAAGCCCAAATCAATACCCATATCCCTCATAAGACACCATAACTTGTTTCTGTTCACATTATCAAAAGCGGATGCAAGGTCCATGAACCCCAAATACATGGCTTCATTGCTGGCTTTAGTGTACTTTGCAACCAGCATGTAAAGATTAAGACATTGGTCACTGGTGGACCTCCCGGTTGTAAAGCCATATTGGATATCCGTAATTATGTGATTATCCTCTGTCCATTCCATCAACCGCTGCAGAATTACCCGACCCAGGATTTTGGCAGATACATCTATCAGGGAGATTGGTCTAAAACATTGCCGGTTATCCCTGTTACCTTTCTTGAAAATGGGGATAATGACTGCTGTTGACAAAGAACGTGGTAGCCCCGTCTGGACTGCCGCATTTAGCACTCTAGTGAGAATGGGGGCCCAGAGATCTACATTACTCAGGTATAAATCCGGCGGTGTACCATCCGGGCCTGGAGCTTTGTTCCGTGAGAGACCCTCTATCCCCTGTGTGGTTTGCGCTAGGGAAAACTCAATAACTGACCCAAGTGGATCTTCCCACCCCCTTTCCGGCACTAACTCCTGGTCGTGATTGTACAAACCCTGAAAGTGAGACACCCACTGTTCCGGTAAAATGTTTGTTCCAATCTCTGGGGTGTTACTATCCTGAAAACGAGGGTTGTTGACAAGCCTCCAAAATTGACCCATGCCCCTTCTTTCTCCTTCCTCCCTTAGGTCAGCCCATGCTTCATTTTGGAGAGCAGTCTTCCATTGTTTCAACACCTGTTTATAAGTCCATCTACACTGGGCTATTCTAGAATTGTCTTTAGGCTTAATTTTTAAACTGGATTTTAGGTCTCTCAAAGCTCGGGAGCACTTGGTATCAAACCATCTTGGTTGCGTATTGTGCCTCAAAGGGGCTTTAGTCTTTAAAAGACCATCAACTATTTTGGATACTGAGCTAAACGCCCTAACCAGGGTACTCCCCTCTATCTTAAGGTCTAGGCACTCATCGATCTGTGTTTTCCCTTTTGCCAATAACTCTTTATAGAAAGCTTCACCGTCAATTTTAGACCAACTAATCCGCCTTCCCTGGTCAGTTACCTTCATCACACTGTCCACCTGGGGGCGGATCCTTGGACGACAGGGATTTACTATGCTTAGCGTTAGGGGGTTATGGTCGCTAAAAGCACTCCAATGGATCCCCACAGTGCTAATCCTATTTTTCACCTGTCTAGATACTAACATATAATCTATATAGGACTGGCAACCTCTTCCCTTAAAAGTCGGAGGGAGTGTCCTGTCACACTCCAGGCAGACCAAATCGACCGTGTGTACCAGATCATGGTTCCTTAGGAGATTGCTCAGGACTATTCCCTCTACAGAATGTTCAAAGTGGGGGCCTTTCTCTATAGGGCACCGGGACCAGTCTGCAGTGAGGGGGAACAGAGTTGGGCACAGGTGACAGTTCAAATCGCCCATTAGTAAAATGGTAACTTCTGATGCCCCTTTTCTATAACCTAATTCCTGGCTAAGTCTATATTCTAACTCCTTAATTGTTTGGTTAATGCCTTTTGTGGGCCCTGCATTATATAAATTATACAAAGTCCACCTACGTCCAGGACTACTAAGGCCTATCGATTGAATATTGTGTGAGGACCAAGATACGCTGCTCCAAACTCCTTCCAGATTTAGGTCAACATATATTGACAGGCCACCCCTCGCTCTTCCTGAGCTAGATTTTTGAGCCGATACAAAGAAACATTTGTACCCTGCCATATGGAGGGGATTACTATCCACTGCCCAGGTCTCTTGTAGACTAATAACTTGAAACCCTCCAATATACTGTCTCCATTCGTTATTGGTAAATTTTCCTGTCAAGCCCGCAACATTCCATGAGATAAACTTTAGCTCCCCCATCGCTTGCGTTACCCTATTAGGATATTCGCTACCATAGCTTTGAGCCCTCTGCCCTTCCTCTGTCCTTAGGGGACTGCTTTAAAGGCCGGGGTGCTGTATTGGTGGTGCGGATTCAGGAACCCTCAACACTCCTCCCATTATATGTGATGTTGGGGGGCTAGATGGAAGTTCCTCCACCTGGGGTAATTTCTTGCTATAGTTTACTAATTCGGGACGTGCGCTACTTACATGGGATTGCATCTCAACAGAGGATTTTATTCCCCTCCTCTCTCTCTCTACCTCACTTGGGGAGCCTAATTTAACAGCCTCACTCATGACAGTCACCACAACTTGATCCGTTATAATTCGTGGTCAATAGTTATCTTCTAGGGTCATGAGGGGACGGAATCTATTTGCCCAGAGGTGATCATCATGAAGTTTTGCCGCAGGTACATTTGTACACCAGCTTCGTTACCCATATGTAGTAAAACCCGTCATTTGTCTCCCCTGAAATTGCCAAGTGTCGTGAATAGCCCTTTGCATGGGATAGAAATAACCCAGCGGTAGCGTTCTTATTGTACTTTCTGATTGCAGCCACCCGCAGGTTAATATTTCCTCCACCGAGCTTGTGTCCTTAAAGTTTACAATTACACAATTCCCCACCAGACTTTTCCTTGATATACCAATCCAATTCACCCTTCTGACAAACAGGATTTCACCACTATTATTCCCAGACAATGGTCTGTGCTTATTGAGCCAGGCTATTGTTTTGTTTTTAAGTTCAGGGTATGACTCTATCTGGTCTGGCTTCAACTCTGGCACTCCCCCTAGTCCACTACATAGGGGCATGCGGTGGAAGATTGATACTTGGTAAAGGATTAGGTATTGATGGGTTATTGGCACAAGTAGTTTGTTTTGTCTCAGTTGGTTTAATGTTCAGGGGCATCTTGTTTTGTGTTTGTGCAGTACACGTGCTAGTCCCTCTGGCTATGGTAGATTTGCCTCCCACCTGATCAGATCCTGTGTTACTGTGTGTAATCGGGTCTGACTGGGGATGGTCCTGCCTTGCCCCCGATGGAGTTCTAGTAGTGCAACTAGAGAATATGCCTTCCTGGGGAGCTACAACGGTGTGTTCCTTCGAACTAGTGCCTGTAAGATTAGGAAATCCGGTGCTACCCGGTGCCCTTCCCATCTTATAAAATTAATTTATAATTGTATCCAGTCTGCTGGCTAGCGGTTTAATCTGACTGATTATAAAAGTTTCCAGGGAAGATTGTAGCTCTTGAACCACCTGAGCCATCCAACTTGGGGATGCTAGCTGATGGACCGCTTGAGTTTCAGGGTCTTCAGCTACAGACTGACCTGTATAGGGTATTCTCGCTCTTGATTTGTTTTTCCTGGAACATGGGGCCTTCTTAGGTGCACTTCTTTTCTTCCTAGTGTGGGCTTTCTTATTTAACAGGGGTATTACCTGTGCATCATCACACAGCAACTGTGCACATGGAATATCCTGAGTGGAAAGGTCAGTGCTAGTGCAAAGGGTGACCACAATGTTCTCTATAGTGTTTTCCTGGGGTGGGGGGGGGGGGGGGGGGGGAGGAGCAGACCCTGGTGTTATTGACAGCCTTCTCTCCGTGCGCTCTATTTCGTCCGAGACTGCACCTAATGCTTTCCTCAACATACGATCAATTGCAGTCGGTTGCGGAATGGGGAGTAGCAGCGGTTTAGGGTCCCGAACTACAATCCTTGATGACAAAGGGATATTTGATTTAGCCTTGGCCGCACAAATGTTTACTTTAGTTGCCATACTAGGTATCGTCTTACAGTTAACTATCCCACACACTAACACTCATGAGGGGGTGGACCCAACCCCGCACTGGCAACCAATAACCATAAGTCCTCACAACCCCTCCTGTACTAGCTTACAGTTAGTGTTTGAGAGTCCAGTGTTCTGTTCTGTCAATATTCTCCTTGTTCACAGGTCGCCGGTTGGACTGCCTCCTGTTATCGAACAGATAACCCGGTTCCAAATGCCCAGGGAGGGTGGACCGGCCCAGCCTCCTCCAGCCCCAGACGGCCACAGACGGCCCGCCCTTTGCCCGGGCTTAGCCCGGCTGCACCCGCGCGCGTCCCGCGGCGCGGGGCCTCTATCGTCCTTTTAAAGCGCCACCTGGCGCAAAATCCTTCGGTGAGTCGGGTCAGCTGCGGGGAGTGTGGTCTCCCCCCTCGGCGGCCGCGCACAGGTGTCAGAGTGCAGCGGCGGCGGGGGAGACCTGCAGGAGACAGCAAGATGTTCGTACGCGCCCCTCTCCACCTCGCAACCCCTACGGGAATGCTTGCAGGAATGTAGCAGCAGTCAAGGGAGCCCAGGTAATGCCGCAAGAGTCCTCAGTTGTGGAAAGGAGCACCCCTACATCATTCACTTGTGCATATATCTGACAGCCGCGGCCCATGCAGGTAAGAGCGGTGGGGCTGAGTTGGGGGTGGGGGGGGGGGGGGCAGGTGGAATTCGACAGATGACCACGAGGCGAAATAAAATTAATAACTAATTTTCATTCATCTTCGTCTGTCGCAATCCCCCCCCCTCCCACCTGGCCACACTGCTCTTACCTGCACGGGCTGCAGCTGATATCTGATAAAGCTGCAGTACTCCTCTACACAGCTTTTACCTGCACGGGCTGCGGCTGATATCTGATAAAGCTGCAGTACTCCTCTGTGGTAACATACCTGAGCCCTGCTTAGTTGAGTCTTCCTCGAGGTGACCAACAGAGAACTTTGGTTAGCATGTGTAGCCAGCCCCTGTGCTCTACTGCGACTAACACAGATGGTGCTGATTGAGAGAGTAAATTTAGCAATATAGACATCTGTCCCAGAGAAAATCATAAACCAACTCCTTTCAAATACTAAACTCTAAACACAAGATATTGCAACTTTGGTGAGATTACACCCTTTGCATGTTATTCCTGGGGATGCAGTTGAGAATTTAACTCTCACTAATATAAAATTTTCCCATTCGACCACTGACTGATAACACAGTAAACATTTGCATATTACTCTCTGTAAAAGACAGAAAACTTAGTTCGTTTGCACATTTTAAGTCTATACATTGTAAAAGTTTTAACATCATGAAATGGCGTATATGCTAATATTATTGCTACAAGCTCCTACGTAAAGTCTACAATTTTCCCCAAATACCATATTTGATCAACTACTGTGGTATAAACTCACTTCATAAATTACATATTGTTTCTTCTAGATTTATTTGAGGTAGATGGATTCTGGATAATGTCCCATTCGTGTTTACGAAATAACAAATGAAACTCCAGACGCGAGTAACTGGTTCCAAGAGTCAAATGTAAAACGACAATTTCACTTGATCAGCACTAGACAACTACAATACCATATGTTAAATGCTGACGTAATGCAAAAAAGTTTTGGGATATGCTGGCAGAGTCCAATATTCTTACATTCAACAAATTAAAAATACGAATGTAACTATTTATGACAGTTTGAAAAAGATACACTGCCTGTGCACCATAATAAAGCAAAGTTCACCCTACAATAAATGAATCCAAGTCTATGAACCGCATTTGTTATTTTCTACCTGTTTCGGTTTGCGGAAGTGCCTGCCAAACTGCATAACCCTTTATCGTAGAAGAGAATTTATGAAGCGCAATTGTTTTATTCCCTCTGGAGAAAGACCGCATGCAAGAATAATTTAATTTCATTTCCTGACTACACTCTGACCCCCGGAGGGGCTATTCTTTCAATGCCACCAATTCAGTCTACCATCATATACCTAGGTTTGCTGACGCTAAGCACTGTTACCAACACTGCCTGTATAGAAGGGTATGTCTAGGGAACAAACACATCTCACATCTCAAAACATCGAACAAGTGGTTCAATTCTGCCCCTACCGCATCCTCCTCTGCTTGGTGGGTATGGCAAGACCTTAGCCTCATGCTATGCTTCAATGGTGCCACATTTCTTGTATTGGAGGCTTCTAACACGTATAGAATGATGTTGTGCTTCTGAAGTCTGGTCTCCCTTTCCAGTTACGAGTTTGTCAAGAACATATGTCAAGTTGACCCTGAGTCGCGGTGTTTGGTTACTACTTATGGACTCTTATTAGTACCATATATTTTAGTTTTCTTACCACGGACCAGCATAATGATTGGACACTTCATCTCTCTCCCCATCAGCACTAACCCTCCAAGGACAGTGTTAATACCTCAGCACAACAGATTTCCGACTGCGCACACAACCAGATGCCAGACATGTGGGGACCATAAGGTTTCCCTCTTCAATTTTCAGAGATCTTCGGGTCATTATTGTTAGTTTCGTCAAATAGTTGTTTCTGTGTGATATCAATCAATTTGCCCTCACAGCCTTTCCTGCGACATCAGTGGAGTCAAATATGACAACATGATGCCACTATCATGTTCACCACCCACATGGCTTCACTAAGAATTCAAAAATTTCTTTACAGAATAGGTCAAAATTTCAGTAATGGCCGCAGGCTTGTGATGGGAGACTCTACCCTCTGGTGCTTTGTTACTTCAACTAGACTCTCCATAACCACGTTCAACTCCCTTGGCTTATAGGACAATCTATCTAAGGTGATTCAACCATAAAGGTCATGCACACGAAAACAAAGATATCCATCAAATTTGTAACTAAATTCTACCTTACCCCTGCGGTCATGTTACAAGAACTTGCCAATGGGAACCCCGAGCACTCTGTTCTTCGTTGTGATGAATGGGAAGGACTACATGGCATTGTGGATTGAGGTGGGATCAATGGGACAGCCAGTCATAGACACCCATGCCAATCTGTTACCTTTGTGTTTGATTCAGAGACTAATGTTGAACAAAAGGGCCTGATTTTGTGAGGTTCTTGGCCATGAAATGGACAAAATTACTACAACTAAAGAAATTATAGAATTAGATGTCAATACCTTTCCTTCATGTCTACTAAGAAAACGCCATATAGCAATGAAATTAGATTAACAGTTCTAAAAACAGTCTTCTGGTCCATAATAGCCATCGAGGTTGTTTAGCAATTAGTTGATCAGAAGTAGAAATTAGAAGATGGGGCGGTTTTGTTTTGCACCCTGGAATCAACCTAGATGGCTGTGGTGCAATTTTTGGAAAACAATTTCCTCAAAAAAACGGGTATGTAAAGTATTACACAAACTGGTTAAGTTTGGATATATGGAAATGTTTATATAGCTTTAGGTTCATGTATATCATCAAGACACATTTTAAAACCTTGTTGTTCAGATTCACATTACCACTCTAGAGGAAAAACAAGCTATTGCAATGTCTAACATATGCTAACAGGCACAAGGCAGTGCCTTTATAATCTCCAGGAGATCCCATCTAGAGTAATGCCTAGGGATTCACTCCAAACCACCTAGGGGTCCTGGCCCCGTCCAGGTGCCGACGGGCTTGCCTTTGTTGTGCCAGCAGCGCAGCTGTGCTGGCATGATCTTTAAGTAGCCAACTGTGGAGGGAGTCCTAGAGCGCTGACCTTCAAGGTGGCGGCTCAACCAGGAAGTGGGGCAGTGATCGCAATGTGCCTATCCATTTCCACACACACAGTGATACAGCGGAGGACTGAAGGGTAGATCTCAACTGAGGCACAACATTCAAATAAACTCCCTTCCGCCCACCACAGCTCCCCAGAATGGTTAAAAAAAGGTGAATTAAATACTCGAAAAAGATTTGAAATAGGGCAGCGTGCAGAGCGCCTCTACCTGCAATTATGACATGACTGATACATGTACACTTTATTACTGTGCTCTGTATATCAACGTGCTAGAAAAGATGCCTTTCGTCACTAGTTTTTTCGCATAAGATGTCTCTCACTCCTCTACTACATAATAAAAATAACATATCAGATGGATAGTGCTTCATACAACACTTCTACAGTTTCGTACTGCTAAAAATAACAGGTGTATCTGTTATGCAATTTAATGTAACTCAATTTTGGACTTTGGAAGGATGTAAGCCTGAGCCAGCCTGGGTGGAATTTGTAAACTTCAGATCATGCACTTTAAGCAGTTAGCTACATAGCTTTCTATATCAACCCTAGATGGCATTTTCATTAAAATCCAATGTATCCGTAACTAAGTGTTTTCAAATTAAGACATGAAAGAAAAACAGCCTAGGGCCTTGTGAGCAACGTAAATTCATGTTTCTAAGCTACATGCTGTACAGAATGCTCCATGAGTGGAATATTTAACTGACAGGCTGTGAAACACATCCCTCCCAATTAACTCAGAGCTATGACTATTTCCGGCGTGCAGTAATATCAATGCTAAGCAGCTAGGTGCATCCACAGTTTTCTTTAAACAAATTCTGGGTGATTGACTTCTGCTCAATACTCTACGGAGTTTAGGGTCTTAGCAACGTGACTTGCGCAGCCTTTGCAATCTCCAGCCTGTCCTGGTGCGTGGCCAGTGCTGCACCCAAGTAAGGCCACAGTTAGCGGATGAAATAGGTAGCAATGGTGGTGGGCGGCATCATACTTGGACGGGACGGTGCCCTCATAAAAAAATGTGTTGACATACTTTTTTTTTAATCGCGAACTAAGAACCAATTAAACCTTTGAGTTGTATTATTTTTCATGCATATCAAAACAGACAAGTAAGCACTGGGCCAACAAGTTGCACTATTGTTCATGCAAAACAGTAGCCGCTCCATAAATCCAATACAACAAGGAGACCTCTGAGCCGATGGCCACTGTCTCTTGTCCCCACACCCCCCTTCTAAGAATCGTGACAGAGAGCAAGCGCCATCTCACATCATTAATGTGCAATCACTGCACTTGATTACACAATTCTGCTGCTTTGTCCTATCCCTCTGCTCAACAGTATTGATCAGCTGGACCAAGCCATCAATAGCATGTCTCACCTACCCCTTCTGCCAATTAGCAGATTAACAAATGCTGCTGCTGGCGGAGGCGCGTCCCTCCCGTCAGAGAGTACAGCAAACAAACTGAAGCCTGGTCTTAAAGGATCCCTTACCCTTGGGACTCCAGGCCCGGGGAGGTCAGGTAGTCAGCAGGAGGCGAGCAGCTCAAGGTCTTCAGCTCCTCTGCCCTCATCTCTGCTCCTCCACGCCTGGTCCACACCGTGGCTGTTAGCAGGCATCTGCCTGCACTGCACAAAAGGGGCACTCTAAACATGGCTGCCTAAGCGAAGCTCCACCATCTTACGTAGGCTCATTTCCTATACAGGTGTCTAACAAAGCTCTGCATGCCAAGTCCACCAACTCTCATGGACATCAAGTAAATGGAGCCAGGTGAATCTCACCCACTGCTTGCCCTCTGCTGCCCCTGGTACTCTTTTCTGCTAATATAGAAAGGAATAAAAACTTGAAGAACCCGGCTTACTGTCTGTAATTTCTCTGCTTGCTTTGACCATGGCCCTTAAGCAATGAACAGTATTATGCTGCGGGGCCAAGAATACGGCTTGTGCCAATCCTGCAATGTCACATAGGGGCAAACGGTGCACCAAATCACTTGTGCCTGCTCTGTAATTTTGGTGAATAGATGCCTAAGCAACTTCTCAACTACTGCTCTGACTTCCATCAGGGGTATATTCACTCCTAAAGGGCACCTAGGCAGTTCCTTCTCAGTCACACCCTAACCATTGCCATGTCTATGAAGAGGAAGCACCTTGTTTGGCATGTGCAGACCCCTCCGGCTAACAGGAACAGGCCACCCACACCGGCCCCATGCCAATGTACCCAGCGTTGTCCTATGAAGAGGTAGGGTTTCTGAGGCACTCCGATTCTGTGAGCCTGCAAATTCTACAAAGTTCTTACTGAAGCTAATGAAGAAAGTCAACGTTTCAGGTTCTCGGCCCAGAAGCCGAAGAGTAGACTAGGAGTGTGGGTAAGTAAGGGTATATGTTCACCAACGGCGCCCCCGTCAAAAATGGCCCCATGACGACAGTTGGCTGGTGACAAAAGTTTTCTCCACCAAGGCAGACAAAATTCATTTCAGCCAGGGCCACTGGAATGATACGATTGTGCATCCGCAACGTTTCCCCTAAAGGTTATGGATTTGCCGTATTTGACATATAATTCGCCATCTGAAGCATAATCTGAAGATTTCAACAATAAAACATTTTTTCTAGCTCAAACGGTTCAATAGTTACTAAAAATGCAGCCACTCGTGTTTCCCTTCACATCTTTGCTACGGATGACTGGTCACATTTGCCTAATGCTATATTTAAGTATTAAACGGGTACCAGTGAGGTGATAACAAATGTAAACATTACAAACTAATGAAATGATAGAACAAAACGTGCCGCATTTTACTTTGCCTTTTCTTTCTGCATAATGTCAGCCCTGCCGCATAATTCGGCCCTCCCCAGCCGCATAATTTCAATAGCCCTGCTTTCAACCAGACTGCGTAGGATGTCCCTACGTGGATCATGGCCCCAAGGAATGTGGGTATGGTGCCAAATTTAAAACAGTTGAAGGTGGTGGCAGAGTCAAATGAGTTGAAGATGGTGGCAGAGTCAAACGATATTCTCATACGAGGGATTTACCCCCTGGTGTTATGTCTTACAAGGACGAGAAACTCCGGGCAGCTAGAACATGAGCCAATGACAGAGAAGGCAGCCTTTATCAGAGCGACTCCGGCCGCTCCTCGTCCTGTCGGGGAGAGCCGTGTGCGGGTAATCACATTCCCCATGCACGGGAGGTGAGCGGCGGCCTGTCGATGGCAGGAACATTGACAGGAAGAAAGACCAGCTCTGGCCGAGGAGCTGCAATTACCAGCACACTCATTTCTCATTAACCGGCGGCAGCTGATAAATCAGTGAGATTTAGGCCTGCGCTCGAGCGCTGCAGATGCAGGGCGGCGCGCGCACCGTTCCCTGACCTGCGCTCCCAGGATCCTCTGCTTCTCAAGGCTGGGCGCCGCGGCATTATTCAGGAGAGGTACTTCTCCACACCAGTTCCACAGTCTGCCTTACAGATATGGGGCGGCCCCGAGTTCAACTGGTACTCAATGAAATGTGATAGAGGCTCCTTGTCCTTATGCCCCAGGGGCCTGCAGGCGCCTTCTGGATATGCTACAAACTGAACTAGTACTTGCCACTCAGTTAACAGAATCATAGATGGTGTTTTTTTTAAATGTATCTTTATTGGCATTTCGTCAAATACAAAAGCAGGCCAGGGCAGGCACGACCCGTCGTAAGGAGGCATAACTCAAAAGGGAGAAGGTGACGTTGCCCACTCCCACTGAGTGGTATAAATCGTGGAGTAGCGGGCAGTCACACACTGCATCTCAAACAACCAGAATTACCCCTACCCCATCCCCATCCCGGGAGGGGGGGGGGGGGGGACTGCGCGTGCACGACCACATAGAGGAGAGACCCACTCATGAACAATGAAGTTGAGTAAAGAAACAAATAAAGAATACAAAACCTTGACTCAACACGCGACAGGCATAATCGTTAACCCTTATCCACTGGTGTACTGGATTCGGAAGAGAGAGTGGTCAAAGAAAAGACGACGTCTCAGGGAAGCTGGATTGGGAGCGTCCGGTCAGCACCATCTAAAGCAGGCGCATAAGGTGTGGTCGTCTGAACAGTGCATGGAAAGATGAAGGGCCCCCACTTCAAGTTCTGTCCCGCCTAGGCCCTGACGTGCCGCCATGATCAAGGGGTAGGATCTCCTCTTCGTCATTAGCCAGAAAGGCCACCATCACTTCCACTCAGAGACCAGCAATTGGCTGTATCCACCCCTCACCTCCCCTCACTCTACAGAGCTGCAGCCTTAGCCCTGGCCCACAGCTCCAGAGACAAGCACCAGCGGGAGGGACCTCTCGCGATCTCCAATGTAGGGCAATTTACAGTTTTGCCAAGACTATGGCTAGGTCAAGGAACCTGTCCCACACCCTGCGCAGTTTGTTCTGCGGATAAACGCCCAGCAAAAAAAACTGCTATGGCGCCAACATCTCTCCCACCCAGCGCGCGCTCCACGTCAGTGATCATTGCACTCCAGAATCGCCTAATGGCAGGGATTTCCCAAACCATGTCTAGAGACCCAGCATCTCTCAGGGCACATCAAGGGCCCTGCATGTGTTCCGCTTAATGCATAACATTTATTCTGTGGGGTTTCAGATAAACTGTGTGCATGTGATTAAATAGTATGTATTCAAAGTGGGAGCTACACAAAACCTTGTGGACCTGTTCCATTGCCAGCTTTCACTCCCTGTCCTGGAGCCTCCTGCCCAACGCTGTTTCCCATCCTTCACACCTACGATGGAGGTCTTCCTTGCTCATTTCTAGCATTGATCTGTAGAGCCACGAGACCAGCTTGCACCCATGGACAAAGGTCAGAAGGACCTACAAGAACTCATGTGTCCCGGACTCCGCCAGACCCCCAAGCCCACAGCCTCCGCATGGCCACCCCCACCGGACCATATGTTTATTGAGGATCAGAGCACCAGGGAGGCCATCTTTCTCCATTAAGGAGTCCAGCGTGTGCTTAGAGCCGTCTGCATAGAAGTCACCTACAGTTTCTATGCCCACCCCAAGCCACTGTTCCAGTCTGCGCTCCGTGAAGTATACCACCTTACAGGTAGGAACTCCCACCAGCAGGGTCGGTGGGGCATAAAGCACCGGATGATGTTAACTCATCGCCAAGGCCCTCCAGCACCTCATCGCGAAGGTCAAAAGTCTCGACGACGGAGCTCCCCTCATAGTCTGTCCCAACAGCCAAGCCACCAGGGAATCCCTGCACTGGGGGTTCAGCAAATCTCCCAAGATCCCGAGCATCTCGACCTGCTAGCCACCCGCGCCAACAGGAAATACAATTCTATGTTGGAACACCCAGGCCCCCACTTCTAGATTCTGGTGCAAAGTTGTAAGGTACCCGCGATTTTGCCCCTGCCCCAGACTAGTTCCCAGAGCATTGCATCAAGGGCCTCAAACCAACCTCGGAGATACAGATCATAAGATTGGTGAAATAATGCAGTACTCTTAGAAGAACCACCATCTTGGTGAGATCAATTCTCGCCATTATGGGTTGTTTAAGAGACCGCCAGAATTTTACAATGCCTCTGAGTCCCGCAGCAAGGCCTTGAGTTTAGCTTCCCTCGTGTCCACCACACTATGAAACACACGCACCCCTAAGTACTTCAGCTGGGTCGATGCCTATTGGATGTGTCAGTCCTTTACAGAACGGGGAGCATCGATCCAGCCTGGGAACAAGGGGAAGAATTATATTTTTTCCCAGGTGGTCATAAGACCCGATGCTTCACCTAGGTCTTCCAACACAGACATGCACCACGGTATATCCAAGTCAGGGTGTCGCAGATAAATCAGCATGTCGTCAGCATACAAGGACACTATGTGCACTCCATTGTACAACGGAATTCCCCAGGTGTTGCCATCAATCCTCATTATACTGGCAAAACGACCAACACAAAAACATTGGTGAAAGGGGGCATTCCTGGCATTCCTGTTACGTTCCCAGGAACACCCCAAAGGACTCAGAGATGTCACCTCCCACCTGCATACAAGCCTGTGCATCAGCATACAAAAGGGCAACCATCGGCACCACCGTGGACCGAGGTTCATTCTGATCACCTCCTTCAAATAAGACCATCCCAGCGTGTCGAAAACGTTGCGCAAATCTACCTAAAGGGCCAGGAAGCCTCAGGCATATTCCTCCAGCATCTCATTCAGGAGGTTATAAACTGGGGAGTGGTATGCTTATTCCCACAAGTGTGCATGCTGTGCGTGTTATGAATCCAGTAATCCCCAGTGGGAACACCAATCCTGGAATTCAGAGGCTACTCTAAAGGTCGGAGAGTCTGGAAGGGGTGGGGTCGAATGGTCTGAAATAGTGTTAAAATTTCCCCTCAAGAGCAACGGTGTGTCTGGTGTTAGTGCCAGCAGTGAGGCAAGGGAGTCGTAAAACTGAATTTGGTTGAGGTTCGAGGCATGTATGCTGCCCAGCATCAACTCAACTCCATTGACCTGTCCCCTAATGAAAAAGTACCTCCCTTCTTTATCGATACGTTCCGACAAGACGTCTAAGGGCATCCCTAGTCGAATCCACACCAGTCAACCGAAGAGATCTTGTTGTACAACTATCCTTCCATATCCGTTGTAGCGCATCAACCTCCCCACTCGTCAGGCGTGTTTGTTGTAGGAAAGCCACTTCTACCTACTTGCGCCACAGGTACGAGAGAATTTTGTGCCACTTCGCATAAGATCCCATAACTCTCACAATTCAATTAAATTGAGTATAAGGCGTAATGACATAATGATGCATCAGAATTTCGACCACTAGCCCCCTCCTCCCAAGCTCCCCTCAATTGCCACAGAAGGGACACCCAACAAATGACAAGTCCAGTGCTTCGGGTGTTGTCTCCCGTCACCTGAGTCAAACAGTCCCAACTCCCAATCCCCAGGACAATGCAGAAACGTTCACCCGTCCAAGAACCAAGCAACTATCCAAAAGCAATTGTCAACAATGTAAGTATTCACAGTGAACTCCACCATCCAGGAGAAGTTGGTGAGGGGTGACATGTAGCTCCGCTCCGACAACAGTCTCCCGCCTGCCCTAATACAAATGAGCACAAATACTTGTGGAGTCATCGACAGGGTGCAAACACTGACCATCAGCATATAGTCCCCGTGTGTAAGCCAAGGGCATCTCTCTGTGAGTCAATACATCAAACACATGGGCCCTCATGCCCCCACAGCAAAGCACAGCAGTCTAGCGGTCATCCATTGAGCATGGAATGATCACTGATGGGGTCGGACCAACTTCTTGCTCGCCTGTCAGCAATGATTGGGCTCGAGCCTTGGTTCGTGTCTGATCTTCTCAAAGCAGCAACGGCATTGCAATCTCCAGCACCTCCTGGAGGCCCCGCGTTCCCTGAGCTTCCAAGGGTCCGATCACCTAAGGGCAGCTGCAACATCTTCACCTCGTCCTCCTGGGCTTCGGGGGTCTATGCCCAGAGCACCTCCATGCCTGCCCTATATGTTTCAAGCCACTCCCAAGCAGCCACAGGGGTCGGAAACAGTAGCATATAGCAAGCATTTTCCTCCCTGAGTGTCTTTTTTTTACTTGGGTGATGGAGACCCTGCTCGGCTGCACCTCCAAGGTGTAGTCCGGAAAAATCGCTACCAGTACATTGTCCACTTGAAACCTACCCACCTCTCAGGATCGTTGCAGGATGCGAACCTGGTCTCGATACTGCAGCAGGCACGCCAATGGGTGTGGCGGGCTCCATGGAGGGCAGCTGCTGAGCCAGGACCCGGTGAAGCTCTTTCCAGTACGAAGGATCTGGGCAACTCCCGCGGCTCCACCATCGACACGAACCAGTGCTGCAGATAGGGAATCATGTCCTGATCCTCTGCCTTTTCCGGGAAACCAACAATCCTCACGTTAGTCCATCTTCCACTTATCTCTTAAGAGTGTCCACCCGCCTAGTGAGCACCTGTGTGTCCAGGGCATCGAGGCGAGGCGGGACCGCCACTTTGAATGCCTCCGTCTACAGCACTCTAGCACTCATCTTACGGTGTTTGTCGCAGAGGATCCCCGGGTCCACCACATGCAATCCAGTTTTTGCTCCAGGAAGTCTCTGGATTTGTTAATGGCCACAGAATTTGTGCCAGAGTGATGTCCACTGGTGCCCCAACAGCAGGAACCCAAGCACTCTCTGCCACCCCTCCTGGCAGAGCCACTTGCAGCCGGGTGGACTCCAGACCAGATCAAGAGCCCACCGTGGACTCTCGCAGTGCTCTGGTGCGCCCCATCTCATAGGAGACCACACTTGGGGGAAAGTTTCACTCAGGCAGGGACCACTCCAAGAAATCGCCCCACAAACGGAAACCAGTTACTCTCCTGCATTTGCAATGCAGGCAGGAGCACAACACAGCCCAAGCGCAGGAAGGGGCACCCCCACAGCGGGAGTGATCCCTCATCAGTTCATTAAGGTTCAACATCTCACAGGCAATGACAGTCCACTGTCCAGGAACACCGGGGTCGCAGCCAGCTCCTCACAGAGCTTCCTAAATGTTCAGTGCCTCACAAGGTAGATCAGCTCACTTGTCCCTCAAATCCATCACATCCCTCGGGGGCTCTCCACACTCAGTATCTGTAGCCCTGTACCAACGATAGGCTAAGCAGCAACAAGCCGCCGCCTACAACCCCTCCTGCTTGGGCCCAAAAAGCCCACCAAAGTCCTCTCTCCTTTTAGCCTGCTGTTGCAGCCTCACACTCAGGGGTGGGAGGGTCAGACCTTCTGTTGCAGCCTTCTTGTCATTGTGGTGACCTGCACACAACAGTACCTGGCTCTCTGGGCCCACCATTCTGGGCACAGTAGGTGACCTGTCCATCACCTCACGGCTAAGCATGGTTGCCGGCAAAGTCTTTGCATGATGCAGCTGCCATTTTGGGCCGCGGGCCACCAGAGTCAAAGTTCCCCAAAATTCGTCATAAGGAAATCCCTGTATCTCCGGGGAGCTCTGCTCCTGGCAGGAAAGTATGGGGGCGCAGCGGCACTCCGTGAGCCCCGTCTGCCCCTCTGACACCCACTGTGCGTGTAATGTAGGGGTCGCCGGCGGGAAGCTCCTCTAGGGTGCAGCCATCTTGTGCTGTGGTTAGCCACGCCTCCCCATTATTAATAGTGTTTGAGTATAGTGCCTCCCTTTAAAAACGTTAAATCCGCCTAGCATTTCGCTAAGAGTAATTCACTGCTTGTGCGATATTGAAGCCAGAGTTGTTCATTGGAATCAACTGCTAATGACCCACCGTGTTCTTTGCCAATTCTACTTAATTCAAATATGCCAGTGCATGCATGTGTCCTCTCCAGTACTGTGTGAACAGAGGCACCACACCGAACACAAAAAGCACCACCAGTGAAACCTAGTTTATTCAATAGCTTCTAGTTTGTTAAGATTCTGTAAGTTGAAACAGCTAATAGAACCATTTTTAAAAGGTGATATAAAAAGCAGAGACGGCTCGTACTATAAGGTATTGCACAGAAATCCTTTAAGAGAACTGCAGGGCTTCGGGGGGCATGAGTAATAACATGCTTTAGCCCCGTCCAAGATTAAAATTCAATTTTCCTCTGTCAAGTCCAATCCATCACTTTAACCTTTAGCCTCAAACAAGGCAAGCCTTTAAATTGCTGTACTATCTAACAGAAATCGCACATTATTATTAGTATAAAGTGCAGACCGAGGCAGTGGGTGAACTTCAACAGATTGCTTACGTAGTAAGTGAGTAGATGTGAAATTTGCAGGCACCAGCAAGTCCTCTTACCCCTCAACATTCACTCTGACATCAACTGCGGGGCCACTCACCTTGC
Source organism: Lissotriton helveticus (assembly GCF_964261635.1). Lineage (NCBI taxonomy): Eukaryota > Metazoa > Chordata > Amphibia > Caudata > Salamandridae > Lissotriton > Lissotriton helveticus. The sequence goes on from NC_136057.1 coordinate 1,615,723,105, forward strand.
AAACTACTCCTCACATTCTGAATTATATCCCTCACGCAGTCACAACACATTCAAAGACACACACACACACAAACGGACGCGTTCCTGCTCCATATCTATGTAAGTACAGATATTTATTTCCCAGTGGTGCTGCAGAAACTCCACTTGGAGGAACAAAATGGAGCAGCATCCGAGTCCAAAACCTGAGAGTTTGCACTCATGAAAATAAGAGAAATCAGACAGCTACATAGTTAAACATTCTGCGAACGGCCATCTATGCGTAAAATATTTAGATTACATACCAACAAGTGCTAGTGCAAATTTTTCTCTTTATCCGGAGGAGCCCAGGTTTAAGGAACAAAATAAGTGCCGTGGGAGCAGATGTATAGATTTGGCATGTTAAAATAGGCCCTAGTTCTGAGAGGATGTGTATTTTCACGATTCCCTGTGTACCTTAAATGCTTTCAATGGAAGGCTTACCCCAGTCTGGGCCATTCCGAAGGGGCCGGGGTTCATGCCCAGGAACAGCACCTCCTTCTGGGACTTGCAGTATTTCCTTACGTAGGCCTGATGGGGGTCCCAGGCATACTCCAGAGGGTTGTAAATGTACTGAACAGGCTCCTGGAAGGACAATTCCTTTAGCCGGACATTGAGCTCCAGCTCAGTCTGCAGGAAACGGTCACCCACGCTATCCCCTTCCCAGAGAGTCTTTATTTCAGACTCAAAGTGTCCTGGCCCATTTGCGAGGCCAAGGGAAGCTGCCAGCTCCACCGCCATCTTCTATAAGGCAGAAGGGAACAAAATACTGTTAATGAAGAGAATTCTTCGAATCGGAAATGGTCAGTACTGAAATCATAGTGCATTTAAAGAGAGGTACTGATGCCAAACCTAAGCCTCTAAAAGAACTGAAGCCAGCAGGTTAACATGCCGTACTGTTGTTTATTTGCAGTTTATAAAGAGTGGAAAGATAGAGTGGGAAACAAAGTGCTTTGCATAGTACCACATAAACAAAGAAAAAGCACAGGCAATCCCAGTATTGAATAAGTAAATCATACAGTTTACACAGTACTGGGTTAACAATCCCAGTATTGAGTAAGTAAGCCATGTAGTTTGCATAGTAGTACCGGGTTAACAATAGAGGGGAGACATAACAAGCCACAATATCGAATAACCAAGTCAAATATGTTAGATAGTACCCCACAGTTAACATTACATACGAACAAAATCAATCAAAAGTATCGAATGAGCAAATAATATAGACCACACAGTACTGAGACATCAGGAGATAAAGGCATAAACCAAAAATATTGGATATCATGACAAATATTACTCAGTACGAGGTTACAAGACATGAAGAATCCAAACAATGCACAGTACCCAATCAGCAAGTTCGAGAGGATAACAGAAAAAGGAAAATATGTACATAATATAAGAATACATAGTGGTATGCTGACTAAAAAAGTATTTGGAAACAGAAAGGCAAACTTATGTTAAATAGTGTAAAATAAAAGACTACACAACTACAGTGATCATTTCAGGTGGCCATTATCTACGAACCTGAAATCAGGAGACATTTAACATTTCAGCTCTCCTTTCAACATTTCAAGAGACGAGATACCCTATAGATAAACAGAGGAATGGGGTTCCACACATTGGGACGCTCCCAGATCAAGTTATTGTCACTGCAGTGCTATGTCCTGACTCGGAGCTTATGAAACTTGACAGCCAAACACTTTCCACAAAGATCTCAAATTATTTCAATCAAATATTCAAGCCACACCCACAATTTTAACAAAAGCTTACACATTTTCAGGATGCACAGTCACATAAATCCTTACTGTACATCCTTACTGCACAAATGCATGCGCTCAGCTAGCTATCCAACTGTGCTTCCACGCCATATCCGACTGCCAAGTCATTACACAGGCTGCAGCAGCAACAACAAACAACATCCCAAGTCTCAGTCAAATCTCTAGAGCTGAAGTGGTTGGTAAATAGGGGTGTCTGATCTTAATGCGGTCATAAACGACTGCAAGTATCACCACAAATGGCTCCCAGTGATCTGTAAAATGGAGGCAAATGTTGATAGTAAGTGATAAATCATTTTCTACTGGGTTTACGGTCACCACAGAGATATCTGTGGATACATTAATTGCGCAAGTTTTACAGTGACCACAATTTATTAACATTTTTATTAAGATTCTTAGGTTTTAAAAACGTACTGCACTTACTTTGATTAAAGCTTAGCTAGCTTAAATTCATAACTTGTACTCAATAAAATATTTCGATGGGTGGCTAGCCTTTTGGAAACATAATATCTCACATTTAGGATAACGGAACAGTGGATAGAAGGAGGATGCTGAGAGGTACTGATTGGTCATGCACACAAATGATGCTCTCTTTCGTGACTGGGAATACACACTCACAGTCTGTAAAATCCATATGCAACACGTTGTGTCTTCTACCAGAAAATGTGTCTATTACATCGAATTTTCTTCTAATTGATTTAATCTGGGTAGGCTTTTTTTTCAATAATGTTGTACGAGACCAAAACCCACTTTTTACACCATGGCCATTAAGATTTTAGAAGGGCAAGAAATAGCTCCTTTCCAACCAGAAACATAAAGCTCCAGTAGATGCATGTTAAAATCTAAATACTTTTTTAACATAATCTAAATGTCTAGCAATGCTGTGGTAATCAAAAACGATTTCAATGTATGCTAGAGTTTGATTACAGGGTATCCATTCTCCAGGAAGACTAGTACATGACACGCACATTCCTGCCGTGGATTGTCTCTACTTATGATCACAACTACACACTTAAAACTTCGAACTCCTCTTACCTTATTGGGTTTATCTTTATTTTACAAGAAGGTGCAGCATTTCAAGACTAACTACACAGTTATTCACGATAACCAAAACTGCTCTTTTTGAACTTTTCTCAAGTAAACAATATGCCAACTGGTTAAGTTTCAATTATTTTCAATCGGGTAGTTGTCCTTTTAAAATTCTTTTAAAGTAATTGGACTTGTCAATGCAATTAAGAAACTTCTTAATTTCTCCCTTTCTGCAGTATGCCCCCCAATTCGCCATGGGTCTTGATTCTGTCTCGTCATTGTCACTGCACACGTCTCACCATCCCCCCAGCATTACTATACTTGGGTGTAGCCTGAATGATCGATTTCTTGGTCTTCCGTACCCTGCTTTGTAGTTCAGTGTTGTCTTCCCTCCCGTCTTTTTCCTTCTGTCCTTTTTTCTTTCTTTTCTTCTCTCTATCTATGACTTATTTTTTCACTCCTTTCCATCTTTTGTCTTCCTGTCTTATATTTTAGTAATATTTGGTATTGGTATATGTATCACAAACAGCATTTGTATCTTACTATGGATTTATGTTGAACTTGCATGTCATTGAATTTGCTGATATTTCTTTTTTGGTAGAAAATATATGTCAAGAAACTAATTGATAAACAAAAAAGCAAGTAAGATATTTGACCTATAGCCAATGCGCCATTTCAACCAATGCCAACCTTTTCCTACAGGACATCTCTCTCAAGCCCAATTTTTTAAATTTTGTATTATTCTTTTATTGAGAGTTCAAATTATTGAACATTTGGAGCAAAAAAAACAAATACAAAGTGCAACATACATCCATACTTCTTATCCTATTTAACAATTATTCAAGAATACTTAAATATGTATATGTATATATATATATAAAAATACATAAAGCTATTCTGCTCTATACAATACACTTAATATAATTCTTAAAATATTTCTATATACAATTATATATTGCACACTTCCTCATCACATAATAAATAAATAAATATTATTATGTGACTTGTGCATATATTTGGAATTGAATTAAATCAACAACAATATGGCTACAATTACATCAATTACAGAACATTAATTAGCTATGGGTCCCCTGCATCTTTCAAACTTCCTAAGGGCTCCCGTTCTGAGTGCATATCGCCCTTTTAATTCTTTGACTTTACTTAATTTTGCTCTCCATGCTTGGAATGAAGGTATTTTTTTACAACACCAATCTTGTAGAATCAGAGATCTTGTCACAAGGGCATATATGTATAGGCATTCTTCTTGCGCATTGCTCTGCATTTGATTCAGAGAGCTACCCAGAACTGAGATATATTTATCAATAACTATCGATTGGCCGAAGGTATTTCTAAGATATTTTTCAATGTCTCCCCAGAAATTTCCTATTTTGGGTCAGTGCCAGACAATGTGTGACCATGTGCCTCCTCCTTCTTCTGCACATCGAAACCACCTATCTTCTATCTTGGGATAAATATTATGTAAGAATGTCGGGGTTCTATAGAGTAACCATTTTGTGTAAAATTGCATTCTTTTATAATTAGCTCCTCGAATGAATGTGGCATTACACTTATTACCACTTCTCCAGGTTGTTCTTGGAATCTGTATTCCCTCTTTTTCACTCCATTTATCCTGCAATTTCCCATAACTAGGGACCAGTTTGTTATTATAAAAAAAATATATCTACGTACTTACTGACCTCTTTACGGAATTTCCTAAAGCTTCAATTATTCCAGAGCCTGCTGTCAAGGCCTCTATATCAATCTTTCCTAGGCAATGTTTTATTTTAATATAAGACCATTTAAGTATATCCTTGGAGTGGGATGGTCTTATTTCTATCTCAGACCACTCTTTCCATGAATCTAAGTTGATGAAGTCTTTTATTTGCCTATATCCGTTTTCCTCCCCCTTACTCACTTCAACAGGCTGCAGTAGTTCCACCTCCCCCGTATACGGGTCTGACAGAGCCTTCGTGACATGGATTCTCGGGATCTTATAGAAGGCCAATATTTGGGCTCTCTGTTTAAGAATCCATTGGAGTACTTTGTACCACACTTTCTTTGGATCCTTTACTATTCTAGTGGGGTCTTTAATTTTATACTGTGTTAAGATTTTATTCATAAAAAAATTATCTACTTCCGAATTATCGAATTGGGGAAAGAATCTGTAATAATTGTGTGCATAATTTGGGAAATAATATTCTCTTATATTTGGGAGGGATAACCCTCCCTCTTCCTTTGAATAATATAAAGTGCTAAGCGCTTGTCTTGGTGCCTTATTAGCCCATAAAAAAGAAGAAAACAGACTATCTATTTCCTTAAAGAAAGATATTTGTAAAATGCATGGGGCTGCTGCAAGTAAGAAATTAAACAATGGTAAAATAGACATTCGAATAAGTGCTGCTCGGCCAAGAACCGATAATGGTAGTTGACTTAATTTTTTGGTTCGGCAGAATATAATTTAACTGAAATAGCTCCTCTACTTTTTCTGTTACATATACCCCCAGGTATCTCTTCGGACTAATTGTATATGTTAATCTAAAATTGGGCAAAAGAGTAGCTACAGAACAATTACATAAAATAATTTCCATCCTTGTCGTATTTATTTTATATCCTCCTATTTCTTGGAATTCCGAAAAAAAAAACTAGTATCTCTTCTTGGGTGCTGTCTTTAGTGTTTAAGAAAAGAACAATGTCATCTGCATATAGTTTTATATTAGTCATATCTTGTAAAGGCATAGTTTGTTCTCTTTTATGTCTAATGGCTATTGGTAACGGTTCAATAAAAAGGGCGAACAAAATGGGAGAAAGGGGACAGCTCTGTCTTGTGCCCCGATTTATAAGACAAGAACCTACATTCATTGACTTAATCAATAATTGTGCCCGTGAGCCTTTATAAAGTTTTCTTATTATTTATATAAAAACCTTCTGGAAATACGAACTTTTCTAAAATAATAAAAAGACAGTCCCAGGAAACTAAATCGAAGGCTTTCTCATCATCTAGAAGCCATACCTGTGCTTCAATTTTGTTCTTATTCAAATAGTCCAGTGCTTCTATTAAAAATGTCATATTTGTCGAGCGCTGTCTCCCTGCCACAAATCCACATTGGTCTGCGTGAATAAGAGAACCTACAGACTTATTAAGCCTATTTGTTACAAGCTTTGTAAAAATCTTATAGTCAACGTTAAGAAGACTAATAGGTCTATGAGAGTTAACATTTTCTCTGTCTTTTTCTTTAAAACACTGACTACTACTGCTGTATGGAAAGTGGCTGGCGGTTCTCCTCCTTTCAATATATGATTAGCTAATCTCAAAAAGTATACATTAAGGGTAGGGGCTAGTCTTTTATATAATTCTGCTGGTAGACCATCTTCCCCAGTCGCTTTACAGTTAGCGAGTGAGCCTATTACTATTTCAATTTCTTCAAGTGCGAAGTCTGTTAATAGGAATTCTCCAAACTCACTATTAAGTGAAGGGATCGGCAACTTATCTAGGTAGTCTATAATGCGTTCTGGAAAAGGTTGTATATCAGACTGATATATTCCCCTGTAGTGTTCCAAAAAGGCAAGCCCACCTTTTGTAGTCTTTTGTGGATCTATCTGGCAATCTGCCCAGATCAGTACCGACATATAGATTTCTAAACAGACTATTGAAGTAGCACACTACTGAGACTGGGCTGACTCTTTTTTATTTTATTTTTTTCCCCTGGCCATTGGACTCTGCGACCTGTCAAGATCCCTCTCCATGACGTCATTCATGTCCCCCCCCCCCCAGGGACCAGCGTCCCAGTAGGCATCTCCAAGAGCAATTTTCCTATGTCTGGGAGAGTGGTGTTGTGTAGTTTTGGAGGGATGTAAAGTGAGCATAGATTCAGTGTTCTACCCTCCGCATATCTTCCCAGGGGATCTAGCCATCTCCGCCCCAGGATCAGCGGTAGAGAGTTCCTGACAAGGATTCCCACCCCCCTGGAGCCCGTGGTAAAGCCAGCGTGCGCACGTAGGGTGCATCCAAACCGATCAAGGGCCCTACAATGGTTCCCCAACAAATGTGTCTCCTGTAGGAGGACCACGTCAGGGGCATGCCTGCGAATGTATTGGAGCACCACTGTGTGTTTGATCTTATATTGCAGGCCGTTAACATTCCAGGATATCACATTAATGTGTTGTGACTGTGACATTGCGGTTCCTGCCATTGAATCAGTCAACTGTAAGGGTAGGCCGCCACCCCTCCCCGCCTCCCAACTCCCCCCCCCTAGCTGATAGTGCCCTCGGACCATGAACAAATACACAATAAGTACCAAACATGTAGAACTTAAGCAGAAGCCCAACCCCCCCAACCTCCCTCACCATCCCCCCTCCCTGCTACGCCGGGCAACAGAGCCAGACAACCCCAACAAGCAGAGCGCATGTAGCCCTAATAACGAAAAACTCAGGGGGTGAGTGGAGCCACCAAGTCCAACATCCGAGGCCCATACCCTACCCCCTATTTCAATGTTTCAGCTATTCCACCATATGCCGCGGCCTAGGGCAGTGTCTCGAGGAGAGAAGCACAACATTGACGCCCAATCAGGACCCCCCTCCCCTACGGCGTGCCAGGGAGTACGAACAGTTATGTCCAGTACCATCATATCTCCCTCCCGGGGACCACCCAGCAACAAGTGAGCATCCTCCCGGCACGTCCCAGTTTCACCAAACCCAAAGTCATCAGGTACATTATGTGTCCACGGATGGTGAGCAGGTCGTGATGACAGTCTCTGCCCTTTCACCCCATGTCCGGCGATGCCGAGAGACTGCGGGTTCTGCTCCTTCCTGCCGATTGTGGGCTCTTCTGTCGTCGTCGCTCACCTCCCACGGATCCCATGGACGAGGCCGGAGACTGGGAGACAGCACTCCTCCAGCTGCCCCCACGCTCCGGGTTCGAATGTCCATGCTTCTCGAGCCACGCGTACACCTTCTCCGGGGCTGTAAAAAAGAAGGATTTCCCACCTGCCAGGATCTTGAGCCGCGCCGGGAAGAACAGCATGTACTTGATTCCACGCTCTCGGAGCACCTTCTTGACAACATCGAACGATCGGCGCTCCTGCTGAACTTTAAGCGTGAAGTCAGGGAAGTACCTGATAGTGGCATTTTCAATGCGTAGGTCTCCATGTTGGCAGCTGGCCTGTAAGATTGCGTCCCTGTCTCTATAATTTAAGATCCGAACAATGATTGTGCGAGGCGGGGCCCCCGGGCGCGGCGGCGGGATCGGCGCCCTGTGCGCTCGCTCAATAACAAAGAACTTAGACAATCTTTTGGGTTGCAAACGGTTTAAGATGAGATCTTCCAGGAAGAGGTCCACACTGGCCCCCTCCATTTTCTCCGGTACGCCCACCACTCGCAGGTTATTCCTTCAGGCCCTCCCTGATCCTCCAGGCGGGCCGTTATCTGTCTGTGTGTGCGTGGGCTGCTGGACCTGTTGTTGCAACGTCTTGGTAGCACCACGTATCTCTACAATGTCTGCTGCATTTTGCATGGCCTTTTCCGAGGTTTTGTTCAGGTCTGCCCGTTGGAGCGTCAGTTCAATAGACATTTTGTCTATTTTGGATTCCAGTGTAGTGCCTAGGGATTGGATGGCCTGCATTATGGAGGACAAGGAAGGCTCACCGTGCTCCTCCGGGTTCCCCGCGTGGGTTTCAGCACCCCCTCCCCTGCTCCGCCGTGTAGTTGTCCATAGTATTTGACTGCGTCACCGTGGACTTCTTAGGTCTCATGACAGCCGTTGGTACTGACCAATGGTCTCTTGGCCCGCCGCCGTCTGTCTTCGCTCCACTGTGGCTGGGAGAGTCCCGGTTAGGTCTTCCCTAGGTGGGGTATTCACAAGCGTGGTAGGCGTCTGCGCGACGTCAGGGTTGTCCGCCGGGTGACTTGCACCCCTCCACACTGAGCCGGGGACGGTCCTGTCCACTGTGTCCCCGCAGCTGCCCACCAGCCCCGGTCGCCGTCCAGGGATCGCGATCCTCACCACCGCCAGGCGCGCCGCCTCGCTTGCGTCACAAATCCGGCCATGCACCCTTCGGGGTCCAGTCCGCGTCTCGCCTTCAAAATCTGCCCGATACTCGTCCCTGGAGGCAGTCCAGGGGGTAGGGGGGTGGGGGGGGTGGCAGGGGAAGATGTCTGTTCAATGAGCGCCAGGGCCCTCCGTCGCACCCAGGTTCCACCGCCGCCTATCGCTCCATGCATCCGCCTAAGGGAGCGCCGCCACCAGCCTGCTGGCCACTCGAGGTCGGTGCTTCACCTGTGGCCTCTAGAGTCCTAGGCCCCACAAGGCCCGTTTTCGCCGAGCTCCGGTACTCGGCTTACCGGAGTCGGATCGGGCCAAAACAACCACTGATCTGCACAGGAACACTGCGGCCAGTGGGTGCTGTCAGCGGAATCGGTATTGTAGCAGGATAAAAGACGGATTTTGGGGGTTTCAGTCGGGCCTCAGGAGCGCCGCGAAATTATGCGGCCATCTTGGTCGCTGCCAAGCCACGCCCCATAGCCCCCCCCGGGCTGACTCTTTTTAAGTGGAAACCAGAGTGGTAAATTACAGTATTCATCTACTGATGCAATAATTACATATATTTGTGTTCGTTGGGTTTATCAGGGTTAGTAAACAAGTGTGTGAAATTCAATGGTGGATGACATTTTTGTAAACATAAACTACCAGTTTGCACTAACTGAGACGGCACAAAGCTAATCAAGATGACATCTGTTCTGAACAAAATGTACAATAAGTGCCAAAGCAAATTCCTAAATCACTTTGGAAAAGTGACCCCGGAGACAGTGACTTTGGTCTTGTGTTTTTAAGAAAGATACTTCTCTGATTCCGGGGTTCTCTTGCCCTTTTAATACAGTACAATAAAAACAGCGATTTTCATGCTGCAGTATAACACTGAATGATTATCCTTTTGTCATCAAACAAAAAATGGAGGAAGTTAAATAAGCAAAATGGCAACGCTCTCCAGAACAGGTCATTTTACTAGAAGGAAGATTAGGCGGGAACTTTGCAAACTCCTTAAATTTTTGGAAGTTAATTAACTATATTGATTCCCTCACATCAGTAGTCATACTGCTAAAATAACATGCCAGTTAAAATAACTGAGCCGTCTAACCACCTTAATACATACGCTTCAGAAACTGCCCATCATCAGGAATTCTTCCTAAGTATCTCCTCACACACAATAAATAGGTCCCAAATTACACCAAGCATAATTTCTCTGCCACCTAATAAAAAGCCAGTCAGATTTACAATACCACTACACAAGGCTATCAAAAATGTACAAATCTGGCAAACTTAACCTGTCTCAGATGTGAGGTTCAGGGACCACGTTTATTAGTCTGCTTGAATGTTGTCTTCAAGAGGCAACCAAATGGCTATTTTAGTTTTTAGCAATAGCCCTTTTGGAGTTGTGCAAACTGAGTCAGGCTAAAACGTCTGCCATGACTTGTGGCGGAGGCTGTGGAAGAGGGACCTGAATAGTGGAGAATGCATAATTCGAAAAATTATGAAAATAAGGGCAGTTCATGAAATATCTATGTTTGAATAAGAGGAGTTTTGTGAGAGTCAGAGAAGGTTTGGTAAGGGAAATAATCTTCTGAGGGAGAGAGATAAGCTTAAAAAAATGAAGAAGGGAGATAAAGACTACAGCACCTCCTAGCATGTGATGGTATAGTAGGAGCAAAGACACAACCTCCATCCCTCAGATATTAGATCCCTTCTAAGCAATGACTGTGTTCAGTGTGGCAGCTTGGGAAGGATTCACAATGTGGCTCTCCTTCAGAGAGTATGTCAAACAATTCTAGACAGGCAGTGTCAAGCTAGATTGTAAAGTGAGCTGTCTCATTGTGAGTCTAACCTTCCATAGAGGCCTTTCCTTGCAAACTCATTTGACACCAGAAAATATCACTTCTAGCGCACCAAAAACGTCTGTTTTATAAAGGGACACAGAGAGGTATACATTATGCTTCATAGTGTAGGGAGGAAGTATTTAAGCTAGCAGAAACAGACGTTATACAGTGGTATGCCCATATATCATTTATTGATTTCCTTAACCTGTGTGTGTTTTAGATCATCCCTTCATTTGAATCAGAGTGATCTAAGGACCTGCAAACCTACAGAGAGGCAGCGCGTGCAATGAGGAAATTTATGAAATGCATGTCACAGCACGAGGGGTACTGTACCTCAAACTCCACTTTAATAACCCACGCCCAGACCATTTGCATCACTGATAAGCCTGTTGAAGCTTAGCTGAAAAAAACTCTAAAAACTCCAAATTGTTCCAATAGGGGCAAGAAATTGCATTTTTTAATTACATTTTTTTATATGCTGATACACTCAGAGTACACTCTCCTCGTCAGTGGCCACACACCACAACGGTCCAACATGAGCATTACATTCATGGAAGGCAGAAATGTTCATGATAAAAAACGCCTACTATACGTGGTACCTTTTCATACATAATACTTTCTTTTCATTGTCACCATTTTCAGGTCTCAGTGACTTCATTCTTTATCTCGTAATTGAAGCAGCGTCTTATGTGCTGCTGTTCCAAACAATTCCTCATCACTGCCCTGCTTTGCCACAGATCACACGTCACATCGGATCCATATTTGAAATATAATCACCCTAAGGACTTTCTTCTATCCTTGCTTTAAACAAACTCACTACCAACGATCACTGAAAATAATCTTCCCTCTCAATAGGGAACCGTTCCCTTCTGTGAAAACGTAAACCATATTTACTCACTCTAGTGTAACTGTAATCTGCTGCAGCAATGTGAACGTGTCCAAGCTAACACTGCTTCCAGGAATGCCAGTCTCTGACGAGGAGCCGCTTTGCATTTTGGCTCTCGAGGCATGAAAAACCAAAAAGAGCTTGCTCAGCAGAAGCTGTTTATACCTTTACTGTGTGGACCCCAGGCCAGGTGAGTCTGTGATTCACAGACTATTCTTTTTAGGTCTCGCCTAGGCAGCAGTTGTGCTGTCTCTTCAAGACATGCTGTGTTCAGGATATGTGGATAAAGCTCCACCTCCCACCCATCTTTTTAAATAACTCCTGTCCCTGTCGTTTGCAAATGGTGGCTTTTCATTGGTCATTAGGCTTTGTAGTTCCTCCTTAGTACCGCCTTGTCTCTTCTTGTAATCTCCCATGAGGACACCCCATGTTACCTGTGTTGTTACACCCTAGGTTTTAATTACAGCTTCAAGGCACTACTCTTTTAAAGGCCTTCAGACAGGACACTCACTTAGTCCTAAACTAGATTGGAAGTGATTACTTTACTCGCTAGCACATCTCACATTTATATTAGACCTTCTATAAAATTCCTTTCATCAGCTCCACAGAGTACAACCTAATCTGGAATTAATATAATAATTATTTTGTCACTTTTCAAAGCTACTAATTATATACATGGACATTGCTATTTGAATGTACTAGTGGTACTGTCTTCCATGCAATGCATTATGGGTAGGGTAGATTCATCATATCTTCAAAGTTTATGATGCTCACTAGGGACCTCTAGGCACAGCTAGTGCTACTGTACCTAGACAAGCAGTACTGGTGCCTTGCTCACTATGGACATCTAGGTGCAGCCTGCTGTACTGCACCTACCACATCTCATTGATATTAGACCTCCTATAAATTTCCCTTCATCAGCGCCACATAGAGTACAACCTAATCTGGAATTAATATAATAATTATTTTGTGACATTTCAACGCGACTAATTGTATTTGTACTTTGTACTTATAGTCGTTGCTCATGAGAAGCAAGGCTGGCAGTAACTGCGTCTCTTTTACTGCCAGCCTTGCTGTTCATAAGCAAGGACCATAAGCACAAAGTGCGTGTTTAGGCACCGCTTGCAAGTTTTCAAAACACATACATAAAAGACATTGTCATTTACAATGGCAATAGCTCAAATTCTTGAAATACAAGACCTATTGCATTGCAAATGCGTAACAAACATTTAGAGATATTGAACTAGATGTGAGCGGATTTCTCTGAAAATTCTCAGTCCTGGCTCATCGCCATATCATGCCTCCCTCCAATAACCCCAATGCAAGCTTTTTTTGAGAGGGTTTGGTTTAGGCATTCAGTTAACTCTGTTATAGGTAAGGCATTTTGTAGGTTTGGGTTTCCAAAGTGTTACATAACAGAAATACATAAATAAAAATGGAAACACAGAAGTATCAGTGGCTATCAATCAGTTTGTGGGTCACTTAGAATACAGTCTACACTTTAACGAATTACTGGGAGAAGTGTTAAGTGGACTTAAGAAACTATTGCTATGCACTGCCATAGATACAGACCAGGGCCCAACAGTAAACAGACTGGAAAGTAGACTAGAAAGCCTTCACATAAACAAGCAAGCAAAAGTAAAGCAATATGTTTTGCTTCTATTTTTATTCCCCAATAAAACATAAAAAGCCTGCTGCAGTAAAAAATAAAAAAATAAAAAAAATCTAACAAACAAGCATTGGCAAAGCCAATTGTTTGCGCCTTTGCAACGTATTGACCTTGCAATTTCTTTTGGCGATGCCGTACAGCATTGATAAAAATCATTTCTTGATGATGCTGTGTAGAATGGTGAAAAAGGAAATGAAAAAAATGATAATCCATCCCCTAGTGGCTACATAATTTTGTACGCGCATGCATGCTGACAAAATGTTGTAGGCATCATTAATTTGTTTTTACAGTTCCCTGAAAAATCGTTCAAAAAAAAAAAAGAAAGAAAAGAAAACAATGTAGCTCAAATAAACATTTTCCCTTTTAAAGTGGAGCGGCTGGAAGCAATTTGCTGTCTTTCCCTCCGCAACAAAATTACTAAATAAATAAATGATATAAGACTGCATAGGTCGGAGTGCAAAAATAAGGGAGGAGATGAGGGTCAAAGTAAAAATGAATGTGGGGGGAGCAAGACACAAGAAATGGAGAAACATGAGGACGAGAAAAAAAGCACACGAAGGAGAGCGGAAACTGTATAGTGAGGGGTCGAGCAAGTAGCACACGGGCAAAAGAGAGTAACATGGAGCATTGGAGGGTAGAGAAGCACACAAGGGTAACAGCTGGATATCACATGCACTTTCTTGGAGAATTTAACCCCCCAAAAAAATTGAAGTTGTCTAAAACGGAGCAGTGGGGGGATCGACGCCAGCCAATCAGAGAGACGGTAAAGAGGTTATCCTCCAGGGGAGTGACAAAAACATGATGGGGCAAACAAAGTCATCGAATAAGAAGCTAGCAAATTAGAGTAATAATAAAGCCAATAAAGGGTAAGCACCTGACAGGTTTTGCTGTCTGGTAGGTGAGACTAAAAAAAAGCTGCATAGAATGCAACTTTAAAGAATTTATTGTGTGATAGTTTAGAGCGGTAAAATAGTCCCCGATGCACTGAAAATAAAGTGAAAATGACAACTAGTTTTTAGTTACTTATTTGAAGACGAGGACTAGCACGATGCAGTCCATCAACAAAATGAATCATACCAAAGGAGTGACAAGAATATAAAAGAAAAAAGAGCAGCAGGGAAATAACCTCACGTATGAAAAAAGTATGTATATTAAGAATCATATAGCTAATTATACATCACAGTTTTGTAATGGCTCTAAACTGTCAACACTTTTTTTTAACAAGATATGGAATGAAATCTAGTTTAAATAAATTCTTTAGTGGGTTAAGAAAAATAGAGGAGGAAAAGTCGAGAAAGTTAAAACACTGGATGTGTGTCTTACCGGGAAGGGGTGCATGACTATTTGGTAAGAAATGCATTAGTAGAGGCCTCTTATCAGAAGCCAGTAAAGAGCTGTATACATGCCATGGATAAGGAGACCAGATTACTTCATGTAATCAGGATACCACAAATTCAGACCTAGGTTTTACTTAGAACTGTTGATTAGTTCCACAAAACAATGTCAAGACTAGAAATTATACAAATCATTCATTTTTTATCACATTTTTAATTAAATCCCATTATTGGGCAGGTGTTGTTTGGCTTTTGAGTTATCTGTTATCCCCGGTCCTAGTAGTATACGTCATTTCTGGTACTTTCCCATCTTCATGAACCCACTGAAGGAATGAATGAAATTAACTCTTTAAGACCAAACACTCATACATCTCTGCTGTGTATTCAATTAAAAATCTGGATTATTGTTGCATAAAGTCTAATGTGTTTTTTAAGTAAATAAAAGCATGTTTTAGCATGTTCTCCTCATTTCTATGACGGACACTCAACAGTGGAACTTGTAGACACTTACGAAATATGGGAATCTCCCAGTAGCACTCTCAGCGAATCTCCAAAGGCAACACACATACTAAAATCTTTACATTTTCAAATGTGATTAAAGCGACGATGACAATCTTTCATACTGCACATTCACAAATTAGTAGGAGTCCATGAAGGCCGTAGGACTTGCAAAGTATAACAATGTGTAAAGCAAACATGAGTACTTAAAGCACAGGTATCTGAATCAACACCAGACTTCCATGCCCTCTGATAAAATAAATACCTCAACTCTCTGACTCATCTCAAACCTCTTCCCACTACTCTTTCCAATGCACTACCATATTTCTCACTCTATACCTCTATCAATATATCCTCTACCTCCACTCTCTCATTCATCTCAAACCCCATACCACTACTATGATCCCCAAAATAACCCTGTCCAGAAGCCTTTCTAAACCCTTCCCTCTGACTCTTCTCCTGCCACCTCCTATTTACTCATCCCAAGCCTCCTCCTAATGCCAGGAGCTCCAAAAGAAACAAAAACATTCTAAATCCTTCCCTCTTCTATACTTTTCAATCCAAATAACAGACTAAAATGCCCACCACTCAAATAAATTTCATATTTCACTATACTAATTCACCACTAATCCTTGATGGGTTCTGGAAAAAGCGCCTCAAGACCTCATCAGGGGTAGCAAGAGCTATATAAATGCAAACCTGTTTCCCTCTTCTATTTCTCCGCTATCCTTTTCAATCTAAATAAATAACATATCCACCACTCAAATTACTTTCGTATTTCACTATACTAATTCACCACTAATTCTTTATGGGTTCTGGAGTAACGTGCGACGTGCCGAAACAGCGTTTCAACACCCCATCAGGGGTAGCAAGCACTACATAAATTCAAATCTTTTTCCCTCTTCTATGCCTCCGCTGTCCTTCTCAATCCAAATAACTAACATATCCTCCATTTACATTACTTTCTTATTTCACTATATTAATTCACCACTAATCCTTTATAGGTTCCAGAGTAGCGTACTGTTCACCAAAAAAACACTTTGACGCTTCATCAGGGTTAGTAAGAGCTATATAAATGCAATTGCATTGTTTACAAGGCAGCAGAGGATAAAATGGTGTAACCACTGGGCACACATCTATGGAGCACTTGATCAGTGATTTGAAACAAATTAGTAACAATTAACATGCAGTACCAGCCAGTCATTTCTACTTTGATTTCTGCACATTAAGTGAGTAGTCGTAGGGTGAGATCACAACAGACACACATTTACATAAAAAGAAGGGCCTTTACTTCATTGGTTATTCTCATGTGAAAAGATAAAAATTCACCTACCTTGGAGTCTGAAATTTCTTTATAGCAGGTTCTGCAGATTTTGCACCATCTTCTGAGGGACATTCCAATGCAGGTGGAGGTTTTATTTTCCACTGCTCTCAGTATCTCGTTAGGAGTGCTACAGTACCAGCTCCGATGCTGTGATATTGTGCTGGGCGTGTTAGATGCCTGCTTCACAGTGCGAGGGAAGGGCACAATGTGAAGATGACATATGCTTCTACCGTAAACTGACCCAACAGACTTCTTACAATGCACCTTCACAAAGTGGTCTCAGAACCCACCAAACATATGAAACATGGAAGAATGAATGGGGAAGAGCACTATCAGAAAATCACCTGACCAGTAAGGGTTCTGCCACGAGAATCAGCATAAGCATGGTAATCAGACATGCACATCTCTGTTGGATTTAAGATAGACTAAAGACACATTCTACTTCCTGCTTGTCAGGGGTACACAGGGCCTTTGTGTCTAAAGAATATTCTCCTGTTTGTGGGATGTATATTCCATTGCCTCACGATTCATCTGACAATTATCTTTGAATGTCGGCTATACACAGCGTCTAAACTCCTGGTCCCAGGCAGTATAACCCAAGTCTGTAGCCAGTGGATAAACTATTCTCTTCTCCGTGGAAGCCGTTTCTGACACAGGCGCTCTGCTAAGCAAGCTTGTTTATCACACAGGCTGAAACCTCTACATAGAAATGATTTCCTGTAAGTTTTTCGCACAGGCTGGTCGTTCCCTATGTAAGGGTCCCTCTTCCAAACACAGGGTGCTTATCTCACCGGCTGTACGCTGTGTGTACATAATTCTCATCTTTATGCAAGCACCTTGTCACAAAGGCTGTAACCTCTGTGTATGAAGCCCTCTCCTGTATGGTGACTATCACACAGACTGTAAAGCCTGTTTGGATAATGGTCTCCTGTAAGCAGACTGTTTTAACAATGGCTGTAATTGTTGTGTAAACAACCCTCTCCTGTTTCTCACACAGGCTGTGACCTGTTAGAAAAAATTCTTCTCCTGTGCATAAGTTGTTTACCATAGAGGTTGTAACCTATGGGTAATCACACCCAGTGGGTAGTTTCTTCATCACACAGGCGGTGTGTGACCTGTTAGAAAAGACTGTGCATACGTTGTTTACCACAGAAGCTGTAACCTGTGTGGTCACACCCAGCATGTAGTTTATTCATCACACAGGCTGGACACAGGCTGAACGCTGTGTAAAGAATCCGGTGCTACATCTAGCTGGTACTCGAGTGTGTAGTCTGTTTATCACACAGACTAACAGTTAACCCACCTCAAGCTGTAACGAACCCTCTTCCGTTGGCAGGCTGCACAACCCACAGCACAAAAACTGACAGACATTTAGAAGCCCACAGCTATCCAGTGTAAACAAATACAATCATTCGGGCCACGCAATCCCAGCTGCAGCTGGAAGAGCCTCCTTAAGACAAATGACATGTTTTCGTCCTTGATCGCAGCACTTCCGTTTTCTGGTAATTAATTTCAGATATCTGTTTGAAACAGAAGCTCCCTCCCCCCTGCCCCCTCCCAAACAAATCAGGAGCAATTGTTTGCAGCCTCGTAAATTGCTGTCAGCACGCTATTATGTACAAGCGGGAAGAAGGCTGCGGAGAGTGACATTGCAGGGCTGTTGGTAATGCGCGGTCTCTCATCCTACCAGTGCCTGGGTCAAATGTCTCACTTTACAATTAACAGCAGTGACACCCTAGTCTCTGTGCGGGAAAAAGACTTGACACTTGTAAGAAATTCAGGCACACTGGTGGCGCACCAACCTACAAGACCAATAGTCCACCCGGGACACGCTAGGTGTCACTGGGTGGGCCCGATGATGAAGCATGCCACCAACTAGGTTGGTGGGTGAGGGCTTCATGAACACCTACTAGGTGCCTGCTGATAAATACAGCCTAGAGTCCTACATAGGTCACCCGTGGCTAGTTCTTGTTGATACCATATATAAACCATTGGGGATCTGGACTAGCTATCTAGTCCTCCCTCTCTCTCTTGATATACGCATAACAGAGAATGCCTCTTCCAAGGTGTTAGAGTGTCCAGATTGAGAAGCATTTTAGGACCATATAAAAACTGTGAAAATGTGCCATATACATGTGCTGAATGTAACATAAGATGTAGGTAGACAGTAAAGTCCAAAAGGTTATAGCTTTTGTTACAGTGATGCTTAAGGGTAGGTGTTACTTTGGGTGCAATGGTTACAAAAAAAGCACTCCGGGCTGCTTGTTTAGTAGTTAATTACAGCAATAAATTGAAGTTCAGTGGGTTTCATAGACCTTTTGAACCCTTTGCCACTGCATCGGCTGAAAAAGGCACAGTTGAAGACAGAATACACAATTATTGTGTAACTAAACAAACACAAAAGCTTTAAACTTATCCAACTCTCCAAAACCAGTTGCCACAGATGTCATAAATGAAGCATATGCTTTACACATCAAAGTGAAAACCAAGCATTGTTAAATTGTGTTAAAATGTGTCTGGCTCTTTGCTGTGGAAAGATCCTGTTCTGTGCTTGACAGTGAATGGGCCATAAACAATGTAAATTGCCCAAGATCACCATATGTTAGGCTGATGTGGAGAATGAAATGCAGTTTTGTACTTTGTTCCTAAAAAGGCAGTTTCACAAATTAAATGGACTCACCAAAGAAGAGACATTTTGCAAAAAACATGCAAACGGTTTGTGCAAATGAAAAATGAGATACCTTTTGAGATGGCTAGGTCTAAAATAAAATTTGAAAAAAGGGCACAGGCAGTCTCCATGGAGAAAGTTTGCTGCATTCCATTTTCCTACAAACACTCTCACTTTGAAGTCAGCCGAAAACAAAATAAACACCAGGTTCCCACAAAAACAGAGCAAGAACAAGATTTAAAGGCCTTCTTATTACAGAAAACGAGTTTGTGGAAGAGTACTGTAAATAAGGCTTTACCATGGAGCGGTACGAGTTCACGCTACGCACTCTAAAGCAAACAAAGCCAGAAACTCGAAATCCAGAAAAAGTTAACTACAAACCCAATAAAAAGCCACGGGTGGAATGCATTCCCAGGTAAATTTTCTGTAAGTCCCCAAGATGCCTTTCGCATAGCAGGCAGCTGCACTGATTGGTAGACGGCTGCCTAAAAAGGAATCATCAAGACAGTGGTGTAACAAAAGTTTAAGGGGCCACCCTGCAATGTACACCGAGGGGCCGCCGCTCCGGATTTTATCCAGAGCGCTTCGACCTGAGTACTGTGTTGAGGTGGCCCTCTGCAGCAGGGGGACCCCCCGCACCGCGGGGGATGCGGGGGGCCTGTGTTACGCACCTGTATCAAGATCTGTGGGAGAAGGCACAGAAATCTGACAGCGCAGCTACTAGTGCTAATGAAGTCATGTACAACTTATCCAAAAGCTTCTGTCAGAATAGTGGGTACAGGCATTGTAGGCGTCCGTGCTGCAGTACAGATGTATGATTAAAACACTTTTGTTCTCATGTACGTATCACATACTCCAAGAACATCAAAATGAAGTTGCATCTAAGAGAGGAGTAAGCCTCATACAAAAGTTTCATTCAAATAAACTTATAGCCAAGAGTGATCTGAACGTTTAATGGGAAGGATGCGCTGCCAGCATAGTATTGTGGTTCTGAACTAAAGCTTTTTCTGTGCTATTAAGGGTTTAATTCCTGAAAATATTGCAGAAACATATCATGCTATGGTATTTTATTGTGGAGAGAAAATATGATGTATTCCTTCTGAATGGCGACTAGCCTTCCATATTGCTGAATAGTGAAATGTTTAGATGTCTGGAAATATTCTGTAAGCGTAGTATCAGAATTCAATATTGCTATTTTACCTTTATTTTTGTAGCACACTATCACCAGTCAGTGTATCCTGGTGCTGAGCAGGTGAGTGGTTTCTTCTATGGTGATGTGTTTGATGTGGCAAAGGAAACTCCTTAGTACAATATTGACAGTCTCGTTAGCAGTTCGCTGGGGGATGGTCACGTATTGAAACAGTCATATATGGCTGTGATTTCACTACTAAAAAAGTCAGAGGTTGTTGCACAGTTCATGAGTGGGGGTGATGTTTCTGGAGGTTGCTTCGGGTGCAGTGAAGTCCATGATGCCCCTAAAACTTTCTTTGCAGCTGTGGATGCGTCTGTCAACGCATAGGGCCTTCCTCCTGGTTTCCTGTATTTGCTGCTGGCTGCGCCTCAGGGCAGATTTAAGTTATTACTTGCCCGAGTCTTCTTGGCTGGCTCTCCACCTCTGTTGTACTTGCTTGCAGTGCCGCTTTGTCGTTTTGAGTTCTTCCATGTACCAGCCAGCCAGCCTGCATTGGTTTTCTTGCCGATTGGATTTGTTTGTGAGAGACAAGGGTGTCGGTGCTGTGGGTGATCTAGTTGTTAAAGTTGTTGATATCCCTTGCTAGGCTTCCTGTGTGTTCTGGTTGGCTCTTGTAGAACACGGAAGCCCAATCCATCTCTGATATGATATTCCAGAGTTAGCAAACTGGGCCTCCAGTGGTTGTTCTTCTGTGGTAAGGGATATTAATTTTGAAGCTGATGATGGTGTGGTTGGTCCAGGTAGTTGGTGTGGGTGTGTTTACTGTGATGACATTGAGTTAAGTGAACAAGGGGTCGATGATGTCACACACACACTTATCTGGTAGATTAATGAGCATTATAGGTAAACAGTATATTATTGGTATCCATTCATAGGATACTTGTGATTTCTTACTCATTCTATTCTGTAAGCATTGTGAAATATTATTTGGCAATTTCCACATATATTTTTATAATGCCTAGACATTACACACGTCTTTACTGACGCTGAAAAACCATGCAAAATGTTTAGGTCAGTGGCAAAAATCCACACTACCAAGGCAGCCAAGTAAAACAATGAAGGCTTTTCAAAAGTGATATAAAAATGACAAACTGCAACACTGCCTAGGGCAACAAGAGCCTCGTTATGCGTTTTCTTTTAATTCGAATGGGGGGAGGTAATACAAGTTACCATAATTCTGATATCCACAAAAACACTGCAGATCTGTTTTGTTTAACCATTAGATTTTGGCTTAATCCCTGGGTGCAACTCCAGCCAACAGTTTGGAAATAGCTAATGTCGGAACCTGGAAATACAAATTCCCAAAGTAATTCCTCCTCTGTTAGGGAGACTTCAGGGTTCCAAGATTATTCAGTTTGAACTACCCCCACAACCGAAGTTACCAGTAACCCTGGTATCGGCAACTCTTCTGGGTGGGCAAACTTAACTGGGCCAAATTGAGGCACTCATTAGGACGCACAAGCATTTATTTAAGTAGAAAAGTGGGGTTTTACCTCCGGCGTGCCCCTCCAACGCTTATTACAATTCAGGAACACCAAGTGGGGCTCCCCCACATCTCTCGCCATGCTTCTGTTGACCTCACCCTGCTCTTGAATCCCCTTACCGCTTGTTCATATACCATAGAAGGACTCGCTCCAGCCCCCTACAGAAATTCCTTAAAAATATTGTTTATCTGCTAGTAACCACCCATCCATCACTTTGCTGTAATGATAGTATATGTTTATGAGGCTTCTCACGTTTTACTAGCCAAGCTAATAGGGGATGTATCCCCTACCTAAAGAATCTATATATATGTTGCATCTAGGTGCATCTATCAAGCTGGGTTCATGTGTCTTCCATCTGTCTTTTTGTTTGTAACCGCTTCTTTTTATAATCCAGGTCTGGAACTGCTCTCTCTTCTAAACCAGCTAGTGCCCTCTTAGTCTCTACCAGGGCTTTCTCTAAGTGCCGTTGCACTCCAAGTATTCATGATCTGTGTTCTCCCCTGGGGGTCACCTCAGGATAACCAGAGGCCCACTCTGTAGACCTGCTGTTCGTAGGCCTCTAGTTATCCAGGAAGCAGTGCCCAGTAAAATATCAGACATGAGCAAGAAAGGAAGCTTTAGTCAGACCTTCCTTTTGCAATCTCCACATAGGTATTTTATGTCTTTGTAATTGTTTTCTTATTGTGCAAATCAGTAGGGAGTGGCCCACTAAAAATTGATTTAGATATACTGCAGATTTACAGCCCTACATCCTCCCGTCTACTCAACACAAATTATGCCCTGCTATAGGTATCATGTACAGGAGAATTAAATGAGAACACAAAGATCAAATTCTGTTAAGACTTTTGACAAGGCTGCCTCCATTCCAAGTTTCTGCCACGGTCTAGGAGGATTTTTGTCCTGCCTCCAATTCCCTACAAAGTTATCATCTGCCCAAAGGATCTAGCATCATTGTTCCAGGAGGCAATTTTGCATAATAGAGGGGAAGAACCGCACATCATCCGCTATTGGGGCATACGTGTACACCAAACACAACTACACACCATCAAGGTCAGCAAAGATAACCATCTGTCTTCCTTGTGGGTCCCCGACTTTTTCTTGCAATTTAAATGGGACAACTGGCATCTCCTGAGGCAGGACTCCCTGGTCCCCTTGGAAAGTTAGAATAACTTGTGGTGTAAGTGTGACTACACCATTCTTACCAAGATGGGACACCTCCATCCAT
Source organism: Lissotriton helveticus (assembly GCF_964261635.1). NCBI lineage: Eukaryota > Metazoa > Chordata > Amphibia > Caudata > Salamandridae > Lissotriton > Lissotriton helveticus. The sequence goes on from NC_136057.1 coordinate 1,615,746,067, forward strand.
AGCAAAGGAGTTTCCTGGAGCATAGTATTTGAACATCATGTCTTTTGATAAAAGTGTAGACTCTGCATCATTTGGGAAATGGGTTTAGTATTCAAGCATTTCAGAACAACACTTTCCTATTTATAGCTGCCATCTTTCAATCAGGTCAAATCAATGCACTGTCCAACCAGTGTCCGCCTGTCTGTGTATCTTAATTCCCCCCTCCTGTAATACGGGACCTTTTCTAACTATCCTGTCTTTGTGCTAGAAAACGTCAGATCAACCAGCATCCCACCCACCCTTCAAATGGCCATACGCCATTCTCTCAACTCAGCCTTTGTCCAGGTGTGCCCTGAGCCTCTTTGGGCTACCGATACGAGATCCCACCCTAACCCAACAGAAATAATGATATCAATCCAAACTACTTTGTGTGTATTGCGGCTAGTGTTCAGTCAGGCAAATACTCGTCCTTCTTAAGCAGAGCTCACCAGCTAATCTGAATACACCAGTGTTTCTACCGTCCACTACTGGGTGCTATCTCTACAACAATTTTCATCTCCTTCCGAATATAATTAACATAGACCGTCTTACACATCGAGCAGAAAAGCAAATCCCCTCTAATGAACCCTATACCCAAAAGAAAACACCAGTAACTAGCGAATACATGTACTGTAAAGCTACACCACCTCCTCAGGTAGCACCAGCTCCCTCCTCCTTGCCGATCATTTCCAGAACAACTCTAGCTGACCTCTCTGGCAACCTCACTGGGGTGTCTGCCTCCTCCAAAGAGGATCCATCCTTTGGCCTCAAAATCCCATCATCCTACACCACCACACCGGGATTCCAGTCTCCTCTCTTCCGCCTGTTCCTGGATTGTCTGCAGTCTCTAAATCCCCTCTGTTGAAATGTCCCTCGTCTAAGGCAAGCTTGCAGAGGGCTGTCCGGCGGGGTCACCTTTGCCCAGATCTTTAGCCAAGACCAGACATCTTCTGTGGTATCAAAGAAGTGGCTTTTCCCTTGCTTCACCACTCGTAGCTGAGTCAGAAACACATTTTTGTACTATAGGTTCATCACTCTGAGCTTTTGCTTAACCTCAATATACTATTTTCGTTAGAATTGAACTTTCCTGGTATATTCTGGGTAAATGTCGATAGCATGGTTCTTAAACTGCTGGTGTGCTGTCTCTAGAGCTGCAAGTTGGATACAGTTGTAAACCTGTAATTAAGAATTCACGGTATGAGGGCCAGGCTGGTTCCTGCCACTAGGGCAGGAACCAGTAATGTATGTGCTTCCTCCACCAGAAACAGTTCAGAGTCCGTGTGGTCATGCTCAAGTTGGACCCACTCTATCAGAAATCGTTCTATAGCAGTGCCCTCTGCTTTTTCTCATAATCCAAGAAACTGCAGGCTATTTAAGCGGGAACGGACCGCTGCGTCTTCTGCCCTATATTCCAGTATATGTGTTCTTGTCACCATCTGCATCATTTGGACCCTTAAGGCAGTCATCTCCCATATCCGTCCATAATGGTACCCTCTGCTGATTACACCCTCCCGGCCTCATTTCACAAGTCCGTCTGTAATAGTGATGTAATGTAATTCTTGCTTAGAATGTCAAGGAGTCAAATGTTATGTAGAATGTTATGCATGTAATATAATGTTGGGTTTTAAATGCCTGAAGTGTTCTTGTGTTCGAGGTACGCTCAGCAAACTTAGTTGTTGAACTGACTTCGGATTGACAGGACGCTCTGTACTGTGGGTGAATTACTTCATTGGAAATAACCCTACTTCTTCTTCAAATGTAAGGTCTCTTTGACTCATTACACCATCTGTGGCAAATTGACCTCTAGTGACACCCTATCAATTTTTTCCTTTCAATACTGTTCACAAGCCCAGAATGGCCACCATAATGTCTGCTCTTGAAAGCTCTTCCACCAGCATCTTCTGGTCTGCCTTTGTCTTCTTGCCTCGTCACCTCCTGGGCCAGAGCCTGAAAGGTCATATAGGGCATCACAGTGTTACCTTGATTATGCCCAGGCTTTGCACACCACGAATTTCCAGTATTTAATGTTTCCGCTGGTTAGAGGTGTCCCTCAGTCAGTAGTATTTCAGCATGGAACACAGGTGTCTGAGTCTCCAGACCACCAAACACCTACAGGCCCAAGACTTCTAGGCAAGCCCTTTCCACTTCACATGGGTGAGTCTCAAAGAGAGACTACAATTGTGTACATACACTGATAAGTCGAGACCTCGTGACCACAGTGTGCAGCAAAAGATCCCTTATGTAGGCCCATGATCCTCATGCCTCACTTAAGTGGCAATTGCTAGGTGTAGATAATCATTGAACATGGCCTGTCGCTTCTTATCGCGGACCCCATGACGGGACTCTCCAGTCCAGTAACTGCTGGGTAGGACCCACGGGGATTGTCAACTTGGCCCCGATCAGAACCCGAAACAGCTAAAAGTCACTAATGGCGCCGTCTTTGCCGACGGGTCGAACTTCACAGGAGGCGGCTAACCGATCAGGCCCCTGGGCCACACACCACTGGGCCAACTGTATGGGCTCCGCACTTTGATACCAAGGCTGCCCTGGCTGGCAGGCACACACTCCAGTCCTCCCGACGGAGGGTGACAACCAGCCAGGAGGAAATTGGACCCAGAGAGGTAAGCGCAGCCCTCGCCGAGGTTCAACGGTATTGCCACAGTCCTGGGTAGTCAGCGAGGCAGATAACTTTGAATCTCAGGGATCTAGTACATGGTATTAAGCAGGATCAAGCCATGTGGGCATGGAGCTCGATCTTCCCTGCTGCATTTGCCACCCCCAGAGAGGACCCAAGATTTTTTTAATGCAATTTTGAAACTGCACTGAGTTCCTCAGGACAAAACTGAATACATCTTTTGCAAAAAAACATTTGCAGACATTTACACCTAGCTTGAAAGGCATTTTATAGCAACATATTTTAATATTTCACACTGTCCTCTTCCAACACTATAAAGTAACTGAATTTAATATTAGGAAAAGCACAAAGATACTAAAAGCAAACTGTCAAATGTGTTTACTCTAAAGATAAAAAAAGCTGCGACTGTACGTCTGCAAGGGCACAATAAACTAAACAGAAACAAAAATACTAAGAAATGAAATATCTTTTTGAAACTTTTTCTTCGACCCTGTAAATCCAATGATAGGGCATCAAAACTGTTCAAATGTTAGGCCTTTGCATTACAGAGAGATATCTTAATCGTTTTTCAAATGATTTGAGAGATTCAAGATTTTCGAGTATGTACTCCAAAATAGCTTTTGTGAATAGGGCCACTCATCTTTACGTATTTTGACGTAAGGAATTGTACCAACATTTCATGTTATGACAATATGGTAGTGATGCAAGTACAAATGTAGGTATAACATGGGGTTACAAATTGAAAGATGTAGTTATTTATGTCCTATTTTCCTGAATCATTTAATCTAATTCATTTAATACGTTTACCCGTTTAAAAATAAGTCTCATTTTTTTCATTCTGAGTTTTCCTAAAAGTCAAACACCTGTATTTACAATTTAGTATGATTTTTATTTCCTGCAGATGGGTATGGGACCAAGAGAGAACTTAAACTGCTGGCAATTTGTTTAAGCGTGGAAAATGATTATACACGTAAAAGAACAGTAATCTTTTTCTCTACCCATCTTGATTGTCTTTCCTTAGGTTATTCCCGTCCTTTATCTCTTTCTTTCATGCTCTCTCTTTTCAATTCACTTTTAATGTATTTTGGTACTTGTTTTTATTTATATTTGATATGTCTTTATCTCATTTTTCATGAAAACTCGTAGTTCTTTGTATATTGTTTTTCTTCTAGGAAAATGAACCTACCTAATTTCAGTGTGTAGGACTTCAAGGGCTTTGCTGCGCATAGAATAACATCAGACGCTTTTTTCGACGATATTTAATTCAGTGGGCTCAGAGATCTCATAATTCCATCCACTCCCACAAACGCATTACTAGACACCAATGTCCTGAACAACTGACATGTGGGGTCTGTTACTGCCTTCCCCATCATATTTCATATTACAATTGCTTATACAGAAGCTGAAAGGGAAGTAAGGCAATAGATGCTCGAGGAATTTGATTCAGCTTTCCTTTTATGATCACATTGTACTATCCGGATATATATAGTATATATCACAAAAAACTGTTAATAAAAATATATTTTTTTAAAGTGGAAGCTGCAAAGGATAATGTGGTGTGTCCAGCATTTGGACTTGCATAGGGGAGAGTTCCACATAAGCTTGGTTGTGCGATAAGTGTATAATTGCAAAGGGACCAGAACCCTTACATGTATGTCCATGTTACAATTCTTACCAACTGAGATTTAAGTCTATAAGATAGCTGAGGGGATCAATGTACCTGTTGCACAAACTGTTTTTAGACTGATTGTCGTCTGGTGCATTGTAGCAGGATGACTCAAGATGCCATCTACCTAAAACTCAACATATGACTGATTGCATTGATTAAAAGTAAAATCTAATCTTGCGGCATTTAGACAAAGTGCTGTTTTGAAATAAAATAGAAATATGCCTCAAATAAGGCTGTACAAAGAATTCAGATTTTAATCCGAAAGTAAGAGTCAGTGTTTTTGCTATTACATGTTTGATGTGAAGCCCTTCCTTTTATCAATTTTGTTAGTTAGCATAGGCTGTATTTTTTGCCACAGTCATTTAAACTCAAAACGCACTGCTTCTTTTGCCCACAATCTCAGATGCTGAAAACATAATTTGTATTATTTGCTGTCTTAGTATTAGGGAGAACAGAAGAGTCAATGTTTTTTAGATGTATTGAGTCAAGTGATACCTAAAGGTTATGAATTTCTTTCATCTGCTAAGGTGTTTGCTGTGAAAGCCACAGAGCACATTTCTAACCAATCAGCTGAAAACAGCCTTACTATTTGCCAGAGTAGAAACAAAGCTAACATCTAGTCTTTAGGGATTTTTTCATCTGTCTATGTGCTATTCGTTGCCAAGGAGACCGAACATACAAATGGGTCACTACAATATTGTTGTCACCTTGTTGATGGGTTGATACATAAATTCTAGCATTCAAGTTTAAACATTTCCAACTAAAGAAAATGTAACCTCTCCTTTCCCCGCGCCTAAAAATTCAAAAAAAATTATGTCAAACCAAACCGCATACAAGATAGATTTTGGTGCTTGGTAACTGAAAAGACCAACTATAGAAAATTAATACCATTCTCCATCCTACTATGCATATGCATGTTCCACAACACAAACGTGGTTAGGAGGCTTACACTAATTTAGCATTACATTAACAGCACTGACCTTATTTTCTTTCCTGAAGTACACGACTGAGCTGCATCTGTGTATTTATTTTCAAGAATAATAGATTTGAAAGCTGCTTCTGTACTTAACATAATGTAAAGATTTTAGCACCAAAAAGATAAGAATTTCAAATGTGATAGTTGGCATACTAACACACCTACACACAAAATCCTCACGGTTAACATTGATAACTTCTGCATTCCACTACACAAAGGTGACAGCCATTGCTTAAATTATACTGGAGAATAATTATTGGCTTTAGGTCTTAACTGAAGCAATAACAATGTCTAAAATATGAACATTGACCTCAACAATATTTAGATAAATAATCTTATACGAACAGAACATCAACATGCCAACAATTTGACAATCTATAAAGAGTACTTAACACTTACTAAGGGAAAGTGTTCCTTTACTATTGTAAATCTACTCTTTGCATTTTTGCACGAGAGATTAATGTTGAGATTAAACAATTCAATGTTTTTAATGTTAATATCTTGATGCGTAGATATTCATAGGAATGTTGTTTCATTGCAGATATTAACATTTATGCTATCAATATTTTGGGGTCAAAATAACAAATCAAAGCGAAAACACCTAAGAAGGCAAGACATATTTCCTAGTACTTCGGGACTGTGTATTAACCACATTGTTCATTAGTATCAGATTAAAAGGTATTCATTCATTCAATGTACATACATTTTACAAGTGTACTATTAAGCACTGGTTTCAGCAAATGTCAGAATAAAGAGAAGTATTATGAAAGTAGAAAAAGCAGTACACATTTTCTTATATTTCAAACACTATGTAGCTGTTTCATTTTTTCCATGAAAATATGTTTTCCACATTTAAAGCCAATTCATTTTTAGAACACAAAGCAAGACTTCAAGATAGGAGGCAGCCATGACAAGATTCCGGAAAAATTGTAATCGCTTGCTTTAGGGACTGACTTCATGAGGGACATTCAACTGTGCTGCAGGGCAGGTTCCTAACAGAAAGGGGTGTTAAAATAGACAACTCTACATGAAACGGGCTGGTGGCTGTACTGAAAGATAGCTGGCATAAGCAGAATTGTAGAGGCACAATTTGTATTAAAAGATGTGTATATATGTTTTTTAAGTATGGCGTTGGACAGAAGAGCTGACAAATAGACCTATTACTAACAATATATATCTAGTGGGCTGTGGGCGTGCTCCTTTCAAGCAGTGGGTTACTTTCAGACAACCTACTTAACCCCTTCCACGCTGATGACGAGCTGGGCTCGTCATGAGGTAGCCTCCTCGCACGCTGATGACGAGCCCAGCTCGTCACGTAAAGTGCGCTTTTAAAAATCTCAGCGTACGAGCGGAATTCTGCCCGCACGCATGCGGTTAAGCTATTGGCTTTATACTTTGTTAATTACATCCTGGCTCAGCCCACTGGAATGTTCGTTTCTCACCTAATGCTAATGCAGCAGTCCGGGTTCTGAAATATATTAATAAGTTCGAACCAGTCTCCAAAGCCAGGGAACAACTTCATAGACTACCCATCGAAAAGAGAGTTGCTTTCGAGGTGCTCAGCATAACTCATAAATCACTTTATCACCACAGTCTAAATTTCCTTAAAAATAAATTCTCTTGGTACACTCCAAATAGATCGCTTCACTAAGCCACAGGTAAGAAAGTGTCTGTCTCTTCAATTTACAGGGCCTCTTGGGGTAGTAGAAGCTTCTATTATGCTACCCCTTGCCTCTGGAATCAAGTGCTAGAGCATCTGAGGAATCCATCTAACTTCCCTGCTCTTAGAAAATCTTTTAATACCTGGCTGTTTACTCTCACCCTGTATATTCCGTTTAGACTGTTTCCTCCTTCATACAATAGGCCCTTGGGCTTATGCCGCGCTTTACAACATTTAAATCAAATCAAATCAAATGGCTGTTTGACTACTCTGATCAAAATCGGTACTTTCAAATTTAACAGTAAAAAGAATGGCAGAATGTACAATGAATTACAACAGCCCTGTTTTCGTAAGTGACGTGTTTAATGTGCTTAAGCATATTTATAAATCGAGGAATATGTTAAAACATGAATTAAAGGTAAACACTATCTGCATTTTTGTTTATTTATACCTGTGTAAAAACTCTGCAAAATTTTTCGAATCATGCTTTAGAAACAAACAAAAAAAAAGAAAATTCATTTATGAATATAAAAACATAACAGCATACAGTTCCTACACCAGTCAATAATTAATAAAATATCTCAGGAAAAGTTCTTGATGCATAGAAGTACACAGGTGTCTCAAGTACGTACACAGGTCTCTCAAGTATACATGCATGATATTTTAGTTTACAAACACAGACATTCTAAGAAATATTGCATCAGGAATAAATACGAGTTATGAGCGAAGACTAGCTACAATTTCCATCATTTACTGTGTAATGTCTTTTTTTACTTCATTCTTTATTTTTCATAAACACGTTTTACCAAGGCAAAGTCTAAGGTTGTGGAAAGTCATCAAAAAAGGTTGCTCGACACAAATTGCATAGCACTCTCTTCAATGATACCGTACATTCTAACATACCCTCACTGACTTAGAAGAGATCTGTGCTTTCAAATGAGACATAGATAAACTTCATGGTGAATAAGGGCAATTCGAGATAGTAAAGGAGCAAAGTGTATCAAAACTATCTAGTGGAAGGCTCTAGCACCATTTTCTAAAAAAGCACAGCAAAGGCCGCTTCATAACACGGTACTACAGGATGGTGTCAGCTTGCCTCACAATGATGCCATCCTTTCAAAAGGGAAGCACTGAAACATGGCGCCCTCTCTATGAATAGCCAAGAAGTGAACTCTGCCACCAGCCTCCCTTGTAACTGGACCGGGGCGTCGCTTTATTAATAACCAATTTACAAGCAAGCTGCCCTTCTGGAGTACTGCAGCTTAGCATCTGCTCAGATAATACCCAGATACTAACAGGATACAAGAACTCTTTTTAAGAACTGCACTCTGGAACCAGAGACAATAATTACCAAATTCTGAAAGTTGGTGCAAACTCCGTTCTTACACCGCTGCACCCTGGCACGAGCTCAAATAATCAAGAATCAAAACATGGCATCAGGTCTATTTACCAAATATTAAAGCCTGACATTATCTCTATTACCAAGTACCAAACCATATCACCAGCAACATTATCAATTAAAAATGTTTCTTTTAGATAAAGAGACCAATAAAACGCGATATAGCAAATAAAAAAGGTAAAAACAAATAATTAAAAACAATAAATACCAACTATCTTTTACAGGTAACAGAGCCACAGTCAATAAAATACAAAAAAAAGTAAAAGAAGAGAAACCCCAACAAGATTGTAGGAACAGTCAGTGTGGATACAGAAAAGAAACTGTGCTTTTGAGGCATCATGTACATACTGATAAACCAAGTGCAATGCAAACATTTCGTCATCCCGACAACGATTACCTCTCGCGTATCTGAACTTAAGGTGCGTAGTACATGCTCATAATGACAGAAACCCAAAGGTTTACAAACTGGTCTAATCCATAGTTTGCGTGGTCTATCATACGTAGGGCAGAAAAAAGCAAAATGATGTAGAGGGTCCTCCGCTAAGTTACAAGAAGGACACGTGTTAGAACTACAGTATTGCATACCCACATTTTACATGGAAGCTATTTAACTGCAGGACTCCATACCTCCCAAAACAAATTTGCAAAGGGATGGGGTATGGAAGTATATCAAGGAATGAATCATAAGCAGAAGTGAGCTTTATGTCTAGAAAGTAGTCAGTTACTTACCGCTTTAAAATATTTAAATTCCCTCAACCATAAATTAAATGCTCCTTTATTTGTTCTTTAACCAGGGAGCAAGGTACTCGTTTTGCTAAATCTGGGGTATCCCACAAAGAAGGCAGGCCTATCTCATATAGCATACCCAAACCATCAATCCTCTCACAGTCCGGACATTTTAAGAGGAATATAGGCCAAATTCTATGCCAGTACATAATGGGGCAATATATAATAATTTGATTTATTGGGACAATACCCAAGTCCAGGAGCTGAGGGAGGCGTTTAGAACTCTGCAGGAGGTTAAGGTGGCTTTCCACAACCCTATTTTCTCTTTTACCAAGATCAAACTTGGCACAACCCATTATTCTACACCATATATGCCTGCACTCTTTGCTTTGATAGTACATATCTTCACCGCTGGTTCAAGGGAGCATGCATGGGCCCTTTTGAGCAATTTGGCTACAACACCAGCTTCTTGTTGGAGTTTTAGTGTACATTTCCCAATATGCGTGGACCAGCTCATTGTATGATTTAAACAAACCCCCAAATATACAAACTCCTGCACTTTTTCCAAAGAGACACCCTGCACCAAAATATGTGCTCTAACAGATTTGTACAGGTTAAAAGCCATGAATTCTGTATTGTTAATATTTTGTTCAAGGCCGCAGTCGCAAAAAAAAAAAGAATAAAAAGACCAAGTACTGCCTGCAGACCACACATTATTTTGGAGATTAAAAGTGTGTCATCCAGGAAAAAGCAGCATCTCAATTTTATGGAGTGTCATTTCGAGGAAAGTCAAGTGCGTGCACTAAATCCTTAATATAAAGGGTGAACAGTGTTGGAGCAGCACACCGCCCTGCCTGACACCGGTTTCATGTTGAAGGGGTCTACTTACATGGACTGACCGTGAACTCAGCCTAATGTCAGTTGTCAAGGTTTTGTCCTTAATGTTAGCACGTCAGGGTCATTTTACAACCAATCCCATGGTTGAGAATATTCTGTGAAGTGCCTGGGAGAAGAGGATACTTTTAATATGTAAAGCAACCTATGATTTTAGCTTTTCTGCCATCCCAGCCAGCTCCTGTGCTCAGCACAGAATTCCTAAGTGCCAAAACACCAAGTGATACGCAAGCATGTCCCATATTGCATTGTCCTCTAAAAATAAAACCACACTTCGAAAAGTTCCAAACTTCCCATTAAAATTAAAATTTTGATTTCTGCATTTTTTGAGAATTAAATCAAATATTTTATAATTTGTTTGTTGTGTATTTCTATCTTTATTTTTCAAATCACAGAAATTACTTAGACCAGGATCCCACTGAAATCAAACAGTAACAGCTGGCCTTGACCTATTATTTAGCTCCTAAATAATGGCATGCTGGATATTAGAAAAGCTGCAAATTCTGCTAGTTCAGCTCCCACAGAGCAGATTTAATTAATCTGTTGCTCACTTTGCCTAGGTAATAACGTCACCGTTCAGTTATGTTTTGCAGATAACCTTTCTAATGTAGCTGCCCTCAGATGTGTAATGTCCTACTCTGCTCAGTAGAGCACAATACTGCTGATTATGCCAGACACTGGACAATCCAAATCTTCGAATAGGCAGAGGCTCTGTTTATGAATGGGCTCAATTTAGGTTACCTTCCTCATCATGGTATGGCTCTGAATGTCTACTCTTGAGCATTCACTCGATTTCACAAAATATTTCTGTAAATAAGCTTGAACGCCACTTGCAGGCCAGTGTCTAGGTTGCCAACTGAGGATCAAGGTGATCGACCCGAGTCTGACAATCAGGCAATCAGAGCCTTGCTAGACTTCAAACCTTGCCCTAATATGCACCTTACATAATCAGAGAGGCTATTATCACACCTATATATAACTAGGGCTCCTAGTTTGATGCCATTTATTTCACTGACATTTCTGTTTGTATCCTTTCATATTTTTTTTGTTAATTAGTCTGTTTATTCATATGTATGTAAGGTTTTGTTACAATAAAAAACAAAAGCTGAATGAATATATTTTCACATTTATTTATTTAACCAATAACTGTACACGCATACTGGATTGCCTGATAGATCTCAAATCTATGAATGCCCATCGATGATAAATCAAAACATGCAGATTTAATTAAAACACGTGAGCAAATCTACAGCTGTACATGCTTCATAAGGAAACTCTATTTTTTTAACTCCCCTAACTGTCAATCCACAAAGCTGTTAGCTTGTCACTCATGACTGACAGAATTTAGAATCACTCAAAAGGCAACCTAAATATCATTTTTTTCCATATCTAAACATACTTACACAGGGAAATAGATGATCTTCTGTGTGTCTTTATTTGTCATAATGGGTAAAAACTTGAAAAATGAGACCCATAGATGTAAGGATGATGCCATAATTTGTCACATCATGGTAGAGATGCTGAGAATGTCTTGCGTTGTATTTCTATGCATGTCACAGAATTAATAAAGGGATATTATATATACAGCCTGCTTCCAAACGTTCTGCCTTTTATGCTATTTACCATCTGTCAGCGGGTGACTACTCTGCTATACTCTCTCCACTTCCTGCCATGTAGCATAGTAAGGATAGCAGATGACTCCATATCACCACACGGTTTCACAAAGCCCTTTATTTACAAATAATTGATTTTGGGTGTTAGTACATATTTGAGCAATTTAAAAAATCAGTAATTGTGCACCATGCCACACTTTTTATCTTGCCCGATTGTTTTAAATAAGCATAAATGCCTGATTATTAGAACGGTGGTACCAGAAATGATTGAAAGATATACACATCCCGTTTCTTCACCTACTTTAGATGTAGAAAACCAAAAACTGAAAATGTTGAAAAAACGAAGTGGCTGCTTGTTTTACATGCAAATCCAAATTTAGAACTAATAGCTACCAAATGGCTACAGAGCCTGCATTGCATATTCAACTACTTTTTTTTTTTACTACTTTTTTTTTTTACTACTTCTGAATATTAGGCTGATAATGCTTTGCATTGTGGGATTTGTAGTTTCACTGTTCCCCAAAAAGGTATGGGATTAAAAATTCCAGCATATAACGTGTTCTTAAGTAAAAATCCAGGATTCGCTTAAGCTCGGCATGGGTGGAGCCGCTTGGGAGATAAAAAAATACTATTCACATATTTTGTCGGAGATCACATCACCCATTGAAACTGATACTTTTTTTAATGTGTTGCCTCTCCCAGGTGAAATATAAGTAGCAGCAGTGCTGTGAAGGGCCCCTGCCTCCCAGATCACATATTTTAAACAAATATGATAATGGAAAAAAGCTTTCAAGGTTACTGGCTATCCACCTGATCACATAAATCACAAAAGAGTACCTCAGGGAAGAGGACGGGAACCTATTCTGGATGTCAGAAGGCATAAAGCGATTTTACGGTCCGGGTGTGTGAGTTAACAATGAACCTAGCTGGACAATAGTGTACTCCTATTCACCACAAGAACTACCTTAAAACTAAGATGGAGTCTATTTGTGGTTTCACTATCTGACACAAGAAGCACCCAGGAGAAGGCGTGAGGGCTCAGCTTCCAATACACAGGGGCATATCCCTGCTCCAGTCAGAGTCCAGCCGAAAAACTTCTCTACCACCATCTTTTGAAGTTGCACACCAAAGCATGGGCAGGCAGCAAACTATTAGAAGTCACACTGTGCACTCTTCTCCGCGAAGACAGTGGATTAGCAGGATGCTTCATCCTGCTTGATATCAACTTGATTTAGAAAATCAGGCACCTGGTTCTCAAGTGGCTGGATACAAGGCTTACCGGTTAGGACCTGGTGGGCCCTGCAAGGGTGTAATACTCCAAGCCCACTTACACAGAGATCATACTGGAGGAAGGAAAGGCTGGCGGGGTCAATGAATCTCTACTGTCACCTGGCAAAAGCCTTTGTGTCTACTGAGGACACAAATAATGCGACGGCACCCCACACGAAAAATATAATTCCCAGTAAACCTTGAACTCTCATGTTATTTGAAGATGGCGGTGGCCATCTTGAATAATTTAGTTTAACTTTCCTTGTGTTGAATCGTGCTACAATGTTGCTGTAACTAGAACGTCAAGAATTGATTTGTGTTTGTTTTCATTTGGTAAATAATTGCCAAGGGCCTACTTGAGGATAGTTATGTATTCCGAAAAGTATTCAGTGATCAAGTCATTTATTGGGGGGGGGGACTGACCTCTTTTGAACATTTGATTATTATTTCAGCCATTTTGCTGATGTTTATTCATTGCTATGTGCAGGGTACAAAAGGTGTTTATCAAATAGTGCATTTATGTATGTTTCTGGTACTAGGAACCATAAAATATGAATTATTGTCAATTGCCTAACAGATGCCCACATAAAACAGGCCCCATCATCAGTGTGCATTAAAGCAGCGGAAAGTAGTTACCTAATCAGTTGAGAAGCTGGGTAGTTTAACAAACAAGTGATATTGAATCTTGTGATGCTTCAGTTTCAAATATATCTGCTTCTCTTCAAGAACAGAGTGTGGGTTACACAGAGATACTCTAAAGATATACAAAAATCTACTTTTAAGGTGGAAACGAGATTAAAAACGTTACTCACTTGCATATAGGTATCCATCTTGATCTTCAGACTTCAGTGCCCAGCAGTGAGGAGTCAGAGGGTGATATCTAGTTTCTCTCTTTTTTCTAATTGAGCTTTTGCAGTAATGTGCAACAGAAAAAACTTTAGGTACCTACTGGCATTTCTGTAATCACCTTAGAAATCTCACATCGCATACAGTAGTCTTATAATACACAAGTACTATGGTAGCACTCTACCAACTACCGGCATATGCCTAATGGATCAGAGAACCAAAGCTGCATTACAACTCAAGGAGTCAGACCTTCATCTTGAGAGGACTGTCGCTACGGGATGCTATTATTTGCGCTTGGAACCTTCGTTTAGGTAAATAGGTACCTAGAATGTTCAGGCCGCTGCGGACAGGAATTTGTATGCTATTACATATATGAAATAGATGCTCGGCTAGCAAAACATCTTTACTCTTGTTTTTGTAAACAATTGTATTTAGTTTTTAGAGACATGACATGTCAGTAATTGTGCCATTACATCTTTTACATCAGCTCCTTACAAAGTTAGTATCATGCTAATTTGCATGCACTAATCACCAACTTAACATAACCAAGAGTTCTCTAGTTTCTCACATCACTTTGCTCTGTGTATTTTTGCCACCTGAGCCTCAGAGCAGCCTAATTCAGGTTCAGTGTCACAGTACTCCATCCAATAGTTCCACACCATGGAGTGTGTATGTGTGCAGCTCCGTGCTCGGTAATCAGCATTTCTAAAGGTCTGCAGTGATCCATCCCTCACGTCCAGACGTCTAAATGTTGAGGCTCATCACTTCTCCATGCCCGGGCAATGTCATGTTTTGCCTCTAGAAGCCCAATGTTGAACAGGGCCAGTTTTTATCTGTTTGTTTCTAGGCATGAGGTGATATGTAGGCGAAGGAGTTTAGGGGATGTGTCAATTTGCCAATTAGTCATTTCTGAGAGTGCAGATTACGACCTACCAGTACCACTGAATCTTGGGGCAAGAACGTCTCTGGTTGTACAATGGCATCTGAGAAACTTGGGGGAGTTTGTCCTACCGAATCACGATAACCATGGCATCATATATATTTGATGCAAAAACTTAAGTAGGATCAGTCTCAATTATGATGCTATAGCATATTTAAGGCTCTGATGCTTATATAGGTCATATGTTTCCAATACTCACTGAAGGAGTATATTTGGTTCCCTGACAGAACGTCTCCTAGTCCGGATATACCAATGGAATCCCAATTGTGAAATCTCTGCAGTCTGTTCGCCTGTGGCATGCAGACACTCATTCAAAGAGGAGTCTCCCTTTTTAAGCCAGCCTATACTTTCCTCTGTTTCCCACCACAACTGATCATAACTCTAGTTGCAGGGGTGCCCCTCACCCCCACAGTGATACTGCAGGGGGATCTACATTGCCCATAGCCCATCTCTTGACTGCACGTGCTGGTTCTGTGTGTGGTTCGTTAGGCCATTCATGTACCACTATTAAGTGGGATGCATTGTAGTTTGAATGGACAGCAGCAGCTCTGATCCCTAAGCCCGTTCTTTGCAGATTTATAGCACTTTAGAATTGCAATTTGGGGAGGTGCCCCATTCAAGAAGTTACGAATCGAAGAATTTAAGAGCATGAAACATTATCTATGGATGTAATATGGATACTTTTGCTGTGGGTAGAGAAGGCACTGCGGGGGAAAAAGTAAATTATAGTTACTCTGCCCCATACCAATAGTGGGAGTGGTCGTTAAAGCCCACAATCGCTGTATGAGCTATCTACTTGATGTTGGAGGGTACACTCCCCTGTCGTCACCACCTCCCCATCACGTACACCCAGGTACTTAAAATCCTCTGCAGAGACCCACATGTTGCGGGCTCAAGTCATGTTTTCTGTCGCTGCTGTAATTGGGTGTGCCACATGTTTTGCCTGGCTAGCCACCAGTCCACAGTATTTACCAAACATATGCAGGAATTTTAAGATGCTCTCACCAAATTCCTGAAGCAAGGGGAGGTAGAAGAGTAAGTCATTTGCAAACAATGAGATGTGGTCTGATACCCCTGCAGTCCACTCAAACAAAACCTTTTTACTCTAAAAGTTACTGAGGGAGGTGCACACTTGGATTGTGTTTTCAGTACAAAGGAGTTCAGCTAGGAGCGATCTTGCAATGTGAAAGCCTTGGCTGGTTCGGCCGGTCACTATACCCACAGACCAGAGAATGTGTCTAGATCGAAGCTTTTTGTACACACCAATTGAATAACATACTGAAGTAAATCACATATCGGTATATATTTTCCAGGATACTTTAAAAAACACATTAGAGTCTGGCAAAGGGTTTTCACTCTTGATGTATTGCAGCTTACGCATCTTGTATACTGTGATTTACGTGTAACCCACATACTTTCATCGTGCATTAGTGGTACTCAATTTTCAGGCTTCTTCATTGACAGCACGCTGCCAGTGAGCTCAGTCACCAATACAGTCATTTGGTGTCCAAACATTTCAAGTCTTCCTCTGCCTTCAGAAGGCTGTTTTTGATCACCGATTACCCAGGGGGCTCGCTTACGGTTTGCCTGGGGAGCTTGCTCCCTTCAATCCAGGGATGTCGAATGCATTAGAGCTCTGCCTGTAGGTGCCTTCTGGGAGACTTACTTTAGTGCATTCCGATTGCCTATATATCTTGTTATCCATCTAACCTGTCACGCATGGTTCTGTTTAACAGTTTGATTCTTTTCGCCAACGACTCCATTCACTCACACCACCAAAGTTTGACTGTGGCTATCTTCTGCGAAACACTGTGCATGATTTAAAGTGTACATGACTGTTTCGCTAAAGCAGGCCCTTGCTCCTTTCCATCAGGTTCGGAATACTGTTGTGTTGTCATACAGTGCTAACGTGGCGTGAGAGACTCTGTGGGTTTCGACTAATAACAAACAAGACTACGAAAGAATGCTTTTAATGCAGGGGATGTTTATTTTCCTGAACAACTTTCTTATTCATAAGCATGATTAAATAGTACTCATTTATAAAACAATGTTGGATCTTTATATATTTAATCTTTCTCTTTTCCTATTCTTTTTTCCAAGACTTCTAGCCTAATTCTTGCCAGCCTCCGAACCTCTGCCAGATGTTTGTGTCTCTTGAAAGAGAAAATGTGCAACAGTTCTTTCTCTCTTATTTTCTTTTCTCTTGCTTCTTTCCTTCGGATCTTTCCGATGGCCTCTTCCTTCTGAACCTCTATTCTATGTTGACTTTTCCTACTGTCCAAACTTAATCCACAGCGTGTTTGGTTTGTGTACTTGTCCCATGACAGTTTTGCCTCAACTGCTTAAGTCTTCTATCTTACTCTGATCTTACTTCAAAGCTCTCTGTGAAACATTTGGTAACAATGCCTTGTTCATGCTCCTAAGTGTCCCACCATCACCAAGCACCATTGTGAAAAATGAAATTAGGTATTTTGTATCTTCTGACCCTGAATGCCCCAGCCTATAACCACTCACCCAAGTGTGCCATGAACTGGGGTGGCATGGTGAGCAAAAAAATGATGGATTTAACCCAGATCTCTTGACTTGGGGTGAATGTTTTGATTTGTTCTGCATTCCGTCCATCAATTGTGTGTCTTTTGCGTTCTCGCTCTAAGTGCGCCATGGATGCCCAGAAGTGGGTCCTGGGCTCACTGTGCCACTGGATTCAAGCTATCATGGCTAAAGAGGGGTGAAACCCCGAAACCGGTCCTAGGATGCTTGTTGCCGGTCCAGGGATGACCTGGCTTGGCCTTTCGGGCTGGACTGTTCCCATGAGGCACAGGGTAAAGACTGATTTGCATATGGCCAGGTCTAAACTGGGGTGGCATGGTGAGCAAAGGAATGATGATGGATTTAACCCAGATCTCTTGACTGGGGGTGAATGTTTTGATTTGTTCTGCATTCCGTCCATCAATTGTGTTTCTTTTGCTTTCTCGTCCTAAGTGCGCCAGGTATGCCCAGGCGTGGGTCCTGGGCTCACTGTCCCACTGGAATCAAGCTATCCTGGCTAAAGAGGGGTCAAACCCCGAAACTGGTCCTAGGATGCTTGCTTCCGGTCCAGGGATGACCTGGCTTGGCAGTTCAGGCAGGACTGTTCCCATGAGGCATAGGGTCAAGACTGATTTGCAAATGGCCAGGTCTAAACTGGGGTGGCATGGTGAGCAAAAGAATGATGGATTCAACCCAGATCTCTTGACTTGGGTTGAATGTTTTGATTTGTTCTGCATTCCGTCCATCAATTGTGTGTCTTTTGCTTTCTCGCCCTAAGTACTCAGATATGTCCAGATGTGGATCTTGGGCTCATCGTGCCACTGGAATCAAGTTATCCTGGCTGAAGAGGGGTGAAACCCCGAAACCATTACTAAGATGCATGTTTCCGGTCCAGGGATGACCTGGCTTGGCAGTTCGGGCTGGACTGTTCCCATGAGGCACAGGGTCAAGACTGATTTGCATATGGCCAGGTCTTACCTGTGGTGGCATAGTGAGCAAAAGAATGATGGATTTAACCCAGATCCCTTGACTGGGGTGAATGTTATAATTTGTTCTACATTCCTTCCATCAATTGTGTGGCCTTTGCTTTCTCGCCCTGAGTGCGCCAGGTACGCCCAGACATGGGTCCTGGGCTCACTGTGCCACTGGAATCAAGCTATCCTTGCTGAAGAGGGGTGAAACCCCGAAACCGGTCCTAGGATGCTTGTTTCCGGTCCAGGGATGATCTGGCTTGGCAGTTCGGGCTGGACTGTTCCCATGAGGCACAGGGTCAAGACTGATTTGCATATGGCCAGGTCTAAACTGGGGTGGCATGGTGAGCAAAATAATTATGGATTTAGCCCAGATCACCTGACTGGGGGTGAATGTTTTGATTTGTTTTGCATTCCATCCATCAATTGTGTGTCTTTTGCTTTCTCGCCCTAAGTGCGCCAGTTACGCCCAGACGTGGGTCCTGGGTTCACTGTGCCACTGGAATCAAGCTATCCTGGCTGAAGAGGGGTGAAACCCCGAAACCGGTCCTAAGATGCTTGTTACAGGTCCAGGGATGACCTGGCTTGGCAGTTCGGGCTGGATTGTTCCCATGAGGCACAGGGTAAAGACTGATTTGCATACGGCCAGGTCTAAACTGGGGTGGCATGGTGAGCAAAAGAATGATGGATTTAACCTAGATCTCTTGACTGGGGGTGAATGTTTTGATTTGTTCTGCATTACGTCCATCAATTGTGTGTCTTTTGATGAACTTCCTGGCACGCGTGAGGGACGGTATGTAACGTTTACAACACAACTTTTACAACGCACTACCATTACAACGAAACTTTTACAACGCAAAAACTATTACAACGCATACATTTACAACGCATGTTTTTACAACGCATATACTTTTACAACGCATACCATTACAACGTAAGTATTGGTAAGTATATAATTATATTTAAAATGTTATATGTTTGGTTTTTGGGTAAAGGGGTATTTTTAGGGTTCAGGGTCAGTTTGGGGTTTTTGGGTAAAGGGGTATTTTTAGGGTTCAGGGTCAGTTTTGGGTTTTTGGGTAAAGGGGTATTTTTAGGGTTCAGGGTCAGTTTTGGGTTTTTGAGTAAAGGGGTATTTTTAGGGTTCAGGGTCAGTTTTGGGTTTTTGGGTAAAAGGGAATTTTTAGGGTTCAGGGTCAGTTTTGGGTTTTTGGGTAAAGGGGTATTTTTAGGGTTCAGGGTCAGTTTTGGGTTTTTGGGTAAAGGGGTATTTTTAGGGTTCAGGGTCAGTTTTGGGTTTTTGGGTAAAAGGGTATTTTTAGGGTTCAGGGTCAGTTTGGGGTTTTTGGATAAAGGGGTATTTTTAGGGTTCAGGGTCAGTTTTGGGTTTTTGGGTAAAGGGGTATTTTTAGGGTTCAGGGTCAGTTTTGGGTTTTTGGGTAAAGGGGTATTTTTAGGGTTCAGGGTCAGTTTTGGGTTTTTGGGTAAAGGGGTATTTTTAGGGTTCAGGGTCAGTTTTGGGTTTTTGGGTAAAAGGGTATTTTTAGGGTTCAGGGTCAGTTTTGGGTTTTTGGGTAAAGGGGTATTTTTAGGGTTCAGGGTCAGTTTGGGGTTTTTGGGTAAAGGGGTATTTTTAGGGTTCAGGGCCAGTTTTGGGTTTTTGGGTAAAGGGGTATTTTTAGGGTTCAGGGTCAGTTTTGGGTTTTTGGGTAAAGGGGTATTTTCAGGGTTCAGGGTCAGTTTTGGGTTTTTGGGGTACAGGGGTACAGGGTAAAAAAAAAATTTAAATAAATTAATTTAATTAAATTATATTAATTTTACTTATATTATATTAAAAAAATTATTATATACTTACCAATACTTACGTTGTAATGGTATGCGTTGTAAAAGTATATGCGTTGTAAATGTACGCGTTGTAATAGTTTTTGCGTTGTAAAAATTTTGTTGTAAAGGTAGGCGTTGTAAAAGTATGCGTTATAACGTCATACATCCGTGAGGGACAAACACATCCCTTACTGGGAGCACTGTATTTCTCCCCAGCTGGACTCATTCTTTGCTGAAGCTCCATCAAGGACTCCTTGGTCTACTCTCCAGGGCTTCCTCTCTTCTCATTGCTGTGTCGGGTGGGAGCCCAGTCTCCTCGTTTCCCAGGAGTCTTCAGTCCTCTGCTCGCTGCTGTGAACCCATCTTCCTTCTTCGACTGTGGCTTACTCCTGGGGAGGTAAATAACAGTGCCTTAATTGCTGCTTTACTTCTCCTGCCTCTTGTTTGTCCTTCAGTAATTTCTGCATCGCTGCCTATCTGATCTTGACATCACCTCCTGCTCCCCACTTTTCAACCCGAGTTTCGTTTTCTTTTACAGGTCGCTTTATCTCCAGTGGTGTAATCGTGACGTCCAACACCCATTCTACAACAGGTAAGCAACCCACCTCGTCCTCATTGAGATTTACTGCACTGGGATCAAGCAAGCCACCAATAAACATCAGAGGTTACCCTCTTCAGACTCCTTGGGAAGAGAGCTTGTTCTACCTTAAATTGATGTCTTAACCACAATTCAGTAGTTCATATAAACCGTAAATTGTAGCTAGGCATTTCCGACCAGAATGTTAATCTCCGAACTTTGGTAACAAATCTTTCGAGGTTTACCAGTTGAATGTCTACATTAAAAAAATTAACTGCTCCCGGGTATCATCAATACTAAGAGGACAGAAGGCTGTGACCACACTATGCCTTATTTACCATTGTATCTGCAGCCAACTTTTGATTAGATGGTATGTTTGCTAGACCTTTTGTCCAGTGCCTTTGTCCTTTTATTTGAAACCTTGTACAGAATTTTTGACGTTTTTGTCAGGATTTGATTCAATGAAAGATGGTCATCCTATTAACCTCTAATTAAAGAAGGCCACAGACTGTCTTCTTAAACCACTATGGCCGTCACCAGCTCTCTCTACTGATATGCAAGCGATGAAACCTGATGCAAAGCCTTACAGCGTGGCATCAACTTCCTCCATAAGATTTTAACTCGAGCATTTATTCCCTTAATATCACACACTATCTATGTCAGCTATATGCATACAAGAGTCCTGGTAACATTCATAAAGGCCTTTTGTAAAGACCTGCAGTCTGATGTTAGCTCCTTTTGCAGCATATCCCTGCCACCTGGCACCAGTTCCTTGCACAATGCATACTGGTCAAAGCACTGCTGCCTTTTAATACTTCTTGACAAGCACTGGGACTAAGGCGGCAGAGTCCGTCTCTCAATGTGCTGCTTTTCCATACATAGGTACCAAAGCATTGCCTCTATGTGGACAACCCTACCCCACGCGCCAACCACCCTCTCCAGCACTCACACAAGTCATAACCTGCATTATATAGCTGGCAGCTGTCCTACCTGTGGCACTTTATGTATCTGTGCATTTTTATAAAGCGCGGACATTACTCGCCCTAATGCACGATGGGCATTATACCCTTTGAGAAATTTGGTTTTGCCTTCCAGTGCAAAAGCTGTGCGTTGAGTTACTCCTCATAGGTTTCTGGGATTTGTGCTTTATAGACTCTCTTCACACTGTAAATGGGTTTACGCTAGAAGTAATGGGACACTAGAGAATAAAGTGGTAGGATGATGGGTAGAGAGGCAGGAATGGAACACCAGGCGAGGTTTTTATAGGCATAGAAAAATGCATCAGCATGATGTTTTCCAATTTCACACGTTTTGTTGACATTACTTCTATTTTTAGCCTGCATGCTACAAAACTATCTCAACAGATATCTGAAAAAAATTCTTCAGACACAATATATATCAATATGTCTTTGTAAGAAATGCTTCTGCTAATTCAACATTTAATTATCCATCTCGTGATTTAAAGTGCCTGCTATTTTATAATTTCCTTTAAAGGAAACCGCTGAGATGTTTGTGCAGTACAGAACTGATGTGCAAACAGTAGTCCTACTGACTAGCTTTCGGAGAGGCTGGTTACAGTTTAATTGTAAGCAATCTGCATTTGTCTTCTAAACTCTCAGTTCCTCGTATTCAGATCTACCTTCTGAGCACCATTATGCTGTTTTGCTCCCTCAATTTTATCTTGAATTGTGATGTACATCTGAGATAAACACTGGGTTACTGTGATGAGATGATAAGGCATACCTATATTATTCCATGCTTTAATGTGCCGATTGGCACCTTCTTCACCTGAGAATACCCTATACCATTCCCTGATTTTCTCATAATAATTATTATGCCGATAACATTCCGAGTCTTGCCTTTGAGCCCATTCTTGCAGATCTCGTAGGCCTGTTTATACATCACTTTATCATGACTACAGGCTCAAGTCTCCCAGCTTCTTTGATTTAATCATGAATCTCAGAATCTTTGCTTTAAACGGGACTACTTGCAATGGGGGATCTGCAGTTTTTTAAATGTGTGGATGGTTCATTACAGTAAGAAACTGGAGTACTATATGTGGTGGATGACTGCTCACTTCAAAGAATACTCACAACCCCTGTTAGGGTGAAGCCTCAAACACATTAAATTAACCGAGCTCAAACCTCTGGTAGCTGTGGGACAGAGCATACTGGCCTGACTTACGGCAATGTGAAGTTTTTTTAATGTAGTACCAAAACGGAAGTAAAGTCAAACTGCAAATCAATACAAATCCCAAAATGAATAAGAAAAATAGAGTAAAGTTAGATAACCACAATAACACCAAAATGACAAATCTTGACCAAGCATTGGCATAGCCACTAGGTCTCACCTTTTGGGTCTTTGTAAGTGTTTAACCATGCAGCACATTATCCTGGGTGCTGTGCCAACAGGTATTGAAGAGTTGCCACTAGCAAACCTGCATATTTTATCATTTAATTATTTATTTGTATAAACTTGTAATTTCCTTTAAATTATTAAAGGCAATAAAACATGATTGCCATTAAAGGGTCTGCTGTTCAAATGGCACAAAGGATTGCACACAAGTCTCGTTTTGAAGTCAGAGAATGAAAGTAAACAGGCCTCTCAGATACAAACAGGATTTACAAACCTGCTACAGAAGAGCTTGGAGCAGAAATAGCAATATTGTTCTTTTTAGGTCTCGGCCTTAGCGTACACTGCGCAGCATTGTTTGCGCAGCCAGAGTCCTTTTGGCAGGGTTTTCAAAACAAACCTGGAAATTCCACACGCTTGTGCGTGCGAATTTCCATTTGCGGCCTGCTATTGGCCTTTCACTGCTTGCTGTTTTGTAAGGTAGAGACCAATAGGCCAGAGGCGGGCGCTTTTCTGGCATATGCTTTCAATTATTGCGCCCACATACGGGCACGATAATTGAAAGCATATGTTTTGCCATGGCGCGCGTGTGTGCAGCATTGTCGGCTGTATCAGCTTCTAAAACCTATTGCTTTCGGTTTCGTCATTGCTCCGGGGGACCTGCTAGACTGCAGCCGCCTGGGTGTTACCGAGCTGCTTGCCCCGCCGCCTTCCTGGGCTGTTAGCATGTAAGTACCGAGGGGGCTCTGTCTGCGTGTCCGTGGCACTGCCGCGAGACAACTCATACCAAACAACCAGCCTCCTCAATAACTCCAAATGACTTCTGAACACTGCCTCGCTGCATCTCCTGCCGTGCAGCACATCATCGTTACCTCCCGCCGTGCAGCACCCCTGGTATCCCGCAGCCTCCCAGCACCCCGTGGTATGAGAGACCCCGCGTACCCGTCATCCTGCAGCACGCCCTGAACTTCACTGTTCTGAACGATACTGGGCACTGCTCCTCGCGGCGCCCCTTGATAAGCTACACATGTGTATTCTGTGCTGCATCCTCTGCTACTGGCATGGTGTGTTATATCCCGTGCTATGCTACCCTTCGCAATACTGTCTTGTTGCATCCCATCCCGACCTATCGGTCTGCCCCCATGCACACCTGTCGCGCTGAGCCCTCTCCAGTACCATTTCATGCAGCGCTCTGTTCTAGCCTCGCTGTCCCACATGCCTTGGTGCACGAATAGCCTTGTATTTGGAGAGATTTGGTAGCCCTGCTGCCAGAGTCTTAGAATTCCCAGGGCATTGTAAGAAACGGGGTCCATTGTTTTGCCCTAAAACTCTCTCTACTCTTTACAGCTGCAGCTGTCGGTGTGTCTGATTATTGGTAAATTCAAGTGCTTTTTAACTTCCAGTATTACGTGGTTACTTTCCAGAAGGCAAGCCTGACTTGTTAATTAATAAACGCAACTCTTTAAATAAATATATATATATATATATATATAATTTTGTAACTTTTAAACATAATCAGTATTTCTATTGAATAAGAGGGAACAAAACCGTTTTTCACTGCATGCCTGGCCTATTGCGTTTCGATTAGCAGTTGCTGATTACTTTAAATAGTTTTGTTCACTATTAGTAGATTTTGTAGTGCTCGTCACATTGTGCTTTTAGCAGATATTAGAAAATTACAAATAATGAAATGGAGCAACAAAATGTGGAAGCAGTTGAAAGCTTGGTCCGGATAACAATTTCACGCTGTTTCAATAACTTAACCCGTTTGTTACTTCGAACGTTCTGCTCCAGTGCTGAACGTTCAAAGAAACGGGTGCAGCCGCGTCGGCCAACGGACGTGCGCAGCACTGGCAAGGTAGTGCTCGCGACGACCGTTGGCCGACGGCAGCACTAAAGGGCTTAAGGTAGCCAAGCTACAATTTAGCAAAATACATCTTTACTTGTAAACAAGAAGCCTTTGTGCTGTTGACTGAAGTAATAGCCGGGCTCAATAGTACTGTTGTGTTGGTTTGTTTACATGTCTTTCCACTCCACCGAGATTCTTGCGTGTTTTTAAGTGCCTCGGAGCAGTCAGAGTGGTGTTGAAGTTTGGGATTACTCTGCTCCAGTGGTTTGCTTGTTGTGTTTTTAAATAAACGTGGTCTTTAGCTTTTTGTTTGGAATGGCAGATGTGCGGTTTTGTATTTGGTGTGAAGCTCTGCTTGCAGCTGGCAGTGTGTCACTGCGTATTTGGTGTGAAGCACGGCCTTCTTGCAGCTGGCCCTGCCACAGTCAGTGTGTATTTGGTGTGAAGTAGCTCACTCCCTGCCCTCTTTTGCAGCTGATCCCTGCCCTCTTGTGCAGCTGGCAGTGGCACTGTGATTAAGTTATGTGAAGCTTGGTACTCCTTGGAAGGGGCAGTTTCACTGTGAGTAGGTAGTCGAAGTATGGCCCCTGGCCCAGCTGTTTGTTGGCAGTATTACGCAGTTTATTAGAGTAGGAGCCCGGATCACCCTTAGCCCTTTCACTGCGGCTGGCAGTGGCACGGTGTGTGTTTGATGTGAAGTACGGCCTCTCTCTGCGGCTGGCAGTGTCACGGTGTGTGTTTGGTGTGAAGCATGGCCTCTCTCTGCGGCTGGCAGTGTCACGGTGTGTGTTTGGTGTGAAGCACGGCCTCTCTCTGCGGCTGGCAGTGTCACGGTGTGTGTTTGGTGTGAAGCACGGCCTCTCTCTGCGGCTGGCAGGTGCCATAGTGTGTTTTTGATGTGAAACACTGCCTCTCTCTACGGCTGGCAGTGCCATGGTGTGTTTTTGATGTGGAGCACGGCCTCTCTCTGCGGCTGCTAGTGCCATGGTGTGTTTTTGATGTGAAGCACTGCCTCTCTCTGCGGCTGGCAGTGCCATGGTGTGTTTTTGCTGAGAAGCACAGCCCCTCTCTGCGGCTGGCTGTGCTGTGTTTTTGGTGTGAAGCACGGCCTCTCTGTACGGCTGGCAGTTCCATGGTGTGTTTTGGGGGGTGAAGCGCGGCCTCTCTCTGCGGCTGGCAGTGTCACGGTGTCACATGCTTGCCTGTGTTGTGAGTGCCTCCCGGGGTACATGCACTCTAACACTATGGAGTCTCAAGGCGAGAGCAGCATGTCCGGTGCGCGGCATGTCCTGTGCCCTGCCCCAGCACAGTCTGTGTGTGTGTTTGTGTTATGTGATGTGTGATGTGAGAGTGTGTTGGTATGTGTGTGTGTATAGGTGAGTGAGAGAGCGCGAGAGAGTATGTGACTGTGTGCATACCCAGAGGCGCACACTGCGCCAGTGCACGTGCCTCTCCTTTTATTTAAAAGGATTCCCAGCTCAAGGCGCACAACCACACACACACAAAACTACAACCACACACACACACAACCATACACACAACCACACACAACCACACACAAAACCATACATACAACCACACACACAACCACACCGTCAGTGCACACTTTCACCAGGCACACACCCCACCAGCCGTTAGTGCACACTTCCACCAGGCACACACACCACCAGCCGGCAGTGCACACTTCCACCAGGCACACACACCACGAGCCATCAGTGCACAATTTCTACAGGCACACACACCACCAGCCATCAGTGCACACATCAATTGTTAACGCATCCGCAATTAACTATTGTAGCAATCGCAGTATGGCGCACTTTACTTTCAAACATATTCATCTAAAGCGCAGAATGCCACCATTGCTACAAAAATAAATACACATTTTTTTGGCCTACAATTTATAGACTTTTGTTGCAGTTGGTGTTGCAATATTTAGCAACGCCAATAGCTCAAAGTTAATTAACCTGAGACCTATTGCATTGTAAATGCTTGTATCATAAAGAAGGGGCTCCTGTTGCTTGCTAGAAAGACGGCTACATGCACTTTACTATAAAAAAAATCTATGTTTAGATATATATGGAAAGTGCTGGAAATAATATAAAAATACATCTCTAGAAAACCTTGCAACCATTACAATGCTATTTAAAAGAGGATGTCGAACAGTGATCGGCTTAAACTTGTGAAAGCCTTGACTTATAAAGAAAATGTAACGTGTTTTAACCTGATGCACACCTTCAATAAAAAATGAACATTGTTTCTTGTCAATCTCCTATATAAAAAAAACTCTTCACAGAAAGCCAGCAATTACCTTTTTCCTCGCCACTGAACTGCACTGTCCAGTAGGATGCTAATGTACGAGTGCAACGAATAAAAGGATGCATCCTCTGAAATTAGATCGGGTGGTGTTGTAGCAGCAGCCATGACATCTGCATAGCAACAATTAGGAAAACAGACATTAATTGTGTGTTGCAGCTCAGGTCGGATGCAGACAAAAAAAACACTTTAGATTGTGCGCTCAACTTCATATGTCTAGTACTTTATCTTAAAACAGCAATACTTTCCCCTGGCTAAAACAGGAAGGTGGAAATGTAGCAGCTGGCGGGGCTCTATTTTGGCTCACCAAACCCCAAATAGTAATTCAGCTGGAAACCAGCTAGTGCTTTGCTTGGCCACAAACTAGTGTGACATCTAGGAGGTGGGCGAGTCCACAAATTAACAGGGAGAGCAGAGGCAAACGTCCGCTCTGCCTCCCAGTCTTCGTGTAGGAGCCCGGCCCTTGACAATATTAAGCAGGTAAATCACTAAAAAAAAAAAAAAAAACGGGCTAAAATGTCTTTCGAGTTAAAAACATTTCTTTAACATGCAGAAGCTTTTCAGAGTAGTACATCAGATTACGTCTGCGTTGAGAAGTATTTTTTTAACCATTAACTGAGAAATGTTCCTGCCTTGATGACAATGCTGTTAGTGCCTTAGGAGGTAAGTCAGTCTCACTGTGAACACTATAAAAGGCCTAGGGCTAGATGTAGGTAATTCCCATTTACAGACTCTTAAATACCGAATTTTACCGATTCGGTTTTTAAGAGTCTGTAAATGGGAAGGGGGCAGATGTAGGTAATTTCAAATTCAGGAATTTACCGAATCGGTAAATACCGAATCCTGCAAGCACCCCAAGTACAGGCTTGTGTGACATGTGGCACACATACATGCCCTAAGGGCATGTCTGAGTGTCGCATTGCACAGGTGTGCATGCACACCTGAATTCGGTATTTTACCACATTACCACACAATAGGATTGTGTGGTAAAATACCGACTCTTAAGGGCCTGTGGCACTGTAAACTGTGCCACCTACATTTGGAATTACAGAATCAGTATATTTACCGATTCGGTAATTTACCGAATCGGTAATTTTACCGAATCGGTAATTTTACTGAATCGGTAATTTTACCGAATCGGTAAATATACCGATTCTGTAATTTTCAGCCCCATACATCTGAAAACCCTAATACCGGTCGGAAACGGCCGAAATCGGCCGTTTCCGACCGGTATTAGGGCTCCTACATCTGGCCCCTAGTTATTTATTATAGATTTTACATTTTAAAATATTAAAATCAAACACAAGAGAGGTTTTTGAACAGCGCACACCCCAAACTTACACATTCGAAGGTGCTGCAAATGTGATGTACACAAAGGCGGCATGGTGAAAAAGATTTTGCCCAAGATCACACACATTAGTGAAGCAGGGATGCCGGGATTAATCTTAAACTCTTCAAATTCACACTGCTTTTCAGCCATATTTCATTTATAACGTGGTTTCACTTCAATAAAAGACCATAAAAAATGAAGAAAACGTTGTTATAATAATAATCTACAACTTTAATTAAAACAGTACATTCCTGAAGCTTCTTAACAGTTTGTGCCGATCACAGATGATTTTCTTTGGAAGAGTGAGGTTTAGGGAAGCGGATGAGCAACGAAAGTCGGTGTGCTTATTCCCCTGCTGCCGGTGCAGCATGAAGTATTGTTGTAGGGCTCTCCACATCATATCTAACACCACACACCCAGAAAATGGCGAGGAAGGGGGGGGGGGCAAGGGAGGTGGTGAACACAGACAACGGGAGGGGGCGGGAGCAAAGACAACTTGGACAATGGTGGCGCACAGAGGAGAGCTTGAAACGCAAGCAGGAGGATGGGATGGGTTAAACAAGAAGTAAAAGCAAACTTCCAGAATAATACTTTCTTCCCCGCAACACGTGTCCCTATCAAAACGAATGTAACCCACTTACTCAGGATACATCATCATCCAGGGGCGTCCACAGAAACTGAACAGACCGCACAAGAATGAAATTCCAAAGGCAGGGAAGAGGGGCTGCCCCAGGTCCAGGGGAGACTAAGATAGGAGGGAAAGGAGAGCGAGCTGTGAGGAGAGGGCAGAATGAAATCAGGAGAGTCTGAGATAGCTCGGGGAAGGAGAGCGACCTGCAAGGGCTTGTTTAATGACTTGTTTAATAGAACTAACATATACGTAAGCATTGGAGGTGAACACTTGCTTACATGCTCCATCTCAGATGCGTGCACTTCTTTAATTTTGTAGATACAGCTAATGTTCGTAAGAGACATTGATTGCATAGGGAATGTTTCCTCATGTAAAAAGACTAGGTGGTTTTGACATGATAAAATTCAAGTTAAAGCGCGGAGTGAAAAATAAACAAATGAAAGACATCTGGACTAACCAATTAAGCCTACTTCAGACAGCAGGCATATGCACTCTTCTAGAGTGCATTTAACCCCTTCGACGCTCATGACGAGTTCAGCTCGTCATGAGGTACGCCTGTCGTACGCTCATGACGAGCTGAGCTCGTCATGAACCGCGGGTTTTGCGAATCTTTAGCGCAAAGCGGGAAAACGCTTAGCGCGGATGGTGTTAAAAGAGACAGAGACACTCTGCAGAAAATTAAGCAAGAACAAACATTGGCCAAGCGGCCGTGAAAGTGATTGTTCAGTGTGCTCTTTTTCAAAGCACATACTCGTGCTTGTGGCGCACTCCCGCAAGGCGTATGCCGCCACAAGCACGAGTATATGCTTTGAAAAAGAGTTGTACGGCGGCTAACGGTCTCCTATGTAGCGCATGAGCGCTGCGTAGGCGAGACCTAAAAAGGGGAACAGGAGGTATGAATTTATAAAGGTCTAAGCAGAAATAGTGCCAAAAAATCATGAGGCTCCAATGATAGTCAATGGTCACAGTAGACCAGGACCTAGGCGCTATTTGAGGCTGACTACGAAAGACCGCGCATCAGAGGCACCAACCAGCGTCATCATGGTCAAAGATTTTACCCTCTGACCTAGCCATTTAAGTTCCAATCCGCCACAGAAGTACACTTCTAAAGCCCATCAGGACCTGGGGGGAGGCACTAAGACTTCAAGGGTGTCAGGCAGAGGCCAACATTAGTGTTCAGTACAGGTCCAGCTCCCACTGGTCAACTGGGTACTTCCAGGAAAAGGTATCTTGTAGCTTGTTGTTTCTGTGAAGCTTGAACAGATCAGCCTTATGACCCTTGGATTCCACTTCTTTGTTCTCGGTAAAAGAGGGAGCAGGTCCCCACTGACTTGTAAGTCAAATTTGCCAATTTGGGTTATGCCAATATGATGATGTTTAAAAGAGGAACCACGGGCACTTTAGTACTGTTTAGTGCACAGAGTTCTAAAGCCAGCAAAAATATATGGTCCAGCAAAAGGGAAACGTTTATGCTGGCCACATACAAAAGGCGTATTTCCCACAGTCACGTTTCTGTATAAAGCTTGACGCCACAATTTTGTGCTCCATTTTAAATCACAACTTTTATCATTACCCAAATTATTGGCAAATGATGAAAGTCTGACCTAGTGATGTCTGAATTCAAACTTTTGCTTTACAGATCAGAAACAGATGGCTTATCTGTAAATGCATACGGATGCAATAAAAACAATGGGCCAAACATTGAGGATTGGCTGCCTTAGAACTGTCTCTTGCAGGGAGTTCACTCTTTGACACCCTACTTATTCTGTTCCAAGTCTCAAGTTAGCTTTAATTGGCCATAAACCATGATTTTACCACCTTAAGCCTGGCTCATGATGTTCTCTCTTCGGATAGTTTCAGTATAGCAAATCTTCGTTGTCATTATGTCAAGATAAAGGATGTTGTCATGATTTTGTCTTTAACAAACAGTTACAATTGCCCTTGATTTGTGGAGTGCCTTGTTATGTTATTGGCTGCTAAGAACAGAGTAAAAGTGCAAACAATTAAATTCATTATAGGTTTGGGGATAACATGCCTCAATTGTTATATAGCTCCACATACTGATGCTAAGCCTGTTCCCTAGCACCCAATTAAGGAATGGTAGACAAGGACTACGACACTGGTATTCCAGACTCAAAGGTTATCAATTTAATTCCACAATAAACTGCAAGCTTGTTTTAAAAGCTTGATCTTTACGACTGTTCAAAATGCACTATTGTTGGATTCACAGTATATTGGTGATGGTTAGTATTTTACTGGGAAAGGAAACAAGGGAACCCTACTCACATGGAGCCTGGGTATAAAGTCTTAGGAAAACAACAACGGCTCCTGTGGATAGATATATATATATTTTCTGATAAGTGTAAGGCACAATGGCAATATTTGGGTGGTATGTGGGATGTCCAAGAAGGAAGCTGTATACACACTTAGAGAATATGATTTTCAATTTGTATCTGTTATGTAAGCATACATAAACATATTGTACAAAGTATCTGTAACATTAAATACATGCACATAATAACAAAGTGATAGTGTGTCCCAAGTGAGTAAAGACGAACCTATACTACTAACGTGAGAAGTAATAGTGTGTGAAAAGCAGGAGGTTTCTAGTTTACAATGGGTTTCATAGAGGCTACCTAGTTAAGTATCAACAATCAATGTACAACAGTTGGAAAGTATAAGCAACTATTGTGCATGGTCTGGCTCTTTTTAGTTGTCGATGAAGTTTCGACCCGTTATGGATGTCGGGTCTCCTCAGGACTGGTCAGTATAGGGACACCGGTGAAGGGCTAACGCTGCTTAATGACGAAAATAAGTGGCACCGTGAGGTAGTAGTGAAAGCCAATTCAAAACTTACAGGGATCCCGTCCGGGACCCCTGATCAGGGTGAAGTAAGCAGGCAACCGTGTGATAATCATCTGTCCGTGGGATCCGGAATGTTTTCAAAAGGGATAGTAGCAGGAGAGGCACGAGACACAATGCACACGAGGGCGCTCTTTGTATGGATCAATGTACTACTGTAGATCGAAGGATTATTCCTAGTTTCAGCGGCTCATTCCAGACGATGCTGGCGCTGTATTTTGGCGCGATACTCGTCAATGGTCTCTTCTGCGTGTCCTCTCCTGTTGGTGCGATGGTTAGCATTTTACAGCATGGTTCCTCTTACAAATACAATCTCAGTAAATGTATGTTGTGATGGTTAGGCCGTGGGAAATCTTCGTCCATTACACCCAAGGTGCACAATTTTGTGCTATTTATAAAGATGTGGGTCACATTAAGTCAAAGTTTGAAACTCCAAGGAAACGGATACATTATTTTGAGGTCATAAAAATATAAAACAAATGGTGGAACAAACACATAATGTTTTAGAAAATGTATCGATACATTGAGTAGTTGGGAAACTGTGGGCCGGATCACAAAACATTTTTGACTGGTGCTATGTCATGTCCTTGTTAATAAGTTAAGTGGTTCCTAAACTTTTTACTCCTGAGGACCCCCATTGAGCCACTACTGGAAGCCGGGGAACCCCAAGAAATGTGTATGATTTAAATGTCAAACATTAAAACTGTAATTCGGAAAAAATAAACACACATGTGCACATCATACAAAGACTAGACTAGAATTACTAAAAATGTTAGTATTTTTATATTAAAAATATTTGCAAAAATCGAAAAATCTTAATGGGAAGGTTGGTGCTGCATCTTGCGACTAACTTTTCATTGTTTGGTTTTATTTTGCAGCCTGAGGTTCCTGTTTCTGCCAAGGCTGGACTGGAAACCTAAAGCTGCTCTGGCAAATGTTGTCAGACCAGTCCCCGTACAGTGCACATCAATGCCTGATTGGAAAAGGTCCTGGTTACCTCACTGAAAAATTCATCCCTTATGTGCCTTCTAGATGCCTGAGATCAGGAGATCAGGAATTGCTATGCGTTCCCAGGGCCATGAAGGCAAGAAAGGGGGGAAGGGCCCTATCGGTAGCGGGCCCAAAGTTGTGGAACCAACTCCCGAAGGAAATTAGAGTATGTAGGGATCATTTCCCTTTCAGGAAAAAACTCAAAACGTTCCTCTTTAATTTCTAGTTGGCCTCGCGCCTATTTACCAAATTATGACTAGTTTCTGTTCTTTAGTTGCTGCCAAAGGCGCGGAGATACTCCTTCGGGAGTCGATTCACAGCGCCATACAAACATGCAAATAAATAAATAAATAAATAAATCAAGTGCGAGTGAGCCTGACCATTACAAAGGGGGTTTTGGGGGGGCTCCCCTCCAAGAAATTTGGGGGAAATGGTGCTTTCAACACATTTGTCATTATATATTGAATTGTACTAGCTTTTAAAGCATAGTAAATAATGACCTTACTATGCACCAGGATACACCAATCTTTTGTCAATCCCTCCAACAGTGCCTCTCATCTCTCCATACCCCCACTGTCCCATGTATTTAATTTGTTTTATAGCACCTCTCATACCACTGTAGGGTGTCAGAGCACTTTACATCACACACATACAGAGACAATGAATCGTAAATGGGTAAATCAGTGAATAGAAAACGTTACAATAAGGCAAAGGGGACTACAAGGTATAGGATTCACATCATCCATGCGGGTAGATATTTTTTAACAGTGCTTGGTCTGGAGAAGCACAAACTCAGGATTCAGAACATAACACATGGGTTAGTGTTGACTTTAATAATAAGGATTTATTTCTACCCAAACAAACCTTTTTAGCACCATCAGGATAATGAAAGACTGGGGAAAAAACTAACTTGTTCCATAAAGTTTGCATGCAGCTCTTTGATGGCAGTTCATATCTTACTGAGCTAGATTACGATTGGAACTTGTGAACTGCACAATACCAAAAGAATCTCTTTGGCAAAAGCAGGAACCCACTGAGATATGCACACAACAAAATACTCTTTTTTTAATGCATGGAAGACATTCTTTGCAGCAGGCATGTTAACCATCTATGCTTCCTTAGATGAGCCAAAGCTCCCACTGGACAAAACCACCATCTCTCTCCAGCAGGTACATTAATCACGGGAGTTATCTTGCCACTTTTATTGCTGCCCAAAAACTGCTGATTATAAAAGGAACTTTGGAATGCTTTTAAAACTGCTGCCTGCGGACCCCCTGGGAATGTGTCACGGACCCCTGAGGGTCCGCGGACCCCAGTTTGGGAACCACTGTTGTCATTGCTAACTTTGAACATCTTTTACCCCCTTATTATAAAACCAGGAATCTGGAGGTGGCACTGTGTGACAAGACACCAGTCAGCCCAAAACTGTGGCGGACACAGAGACTGAACATGGTGCTCCCAGTGCTCACTTAGTGAGATACGGCCTAGTGTGTTCAAACCATGGACAGTCTAAGCTGATATCGGCATGATAGCCTGCCCTGATCCAACTGACACCTTGATCAGTTGTGGGCAATCTTGAATTCTCTTTGGAGAGCTTTTAGACTTAAGGATCCAACGGAATTGTTACAGTCTAGACTAGGATTACAGATGATTCCAATTCATGGGAGCACCACCTTTCCAGGAAAGGTCTCTACTTGGGCGTCCCTAGTTGCTCACACTGTCCATGGGCCCTAAGCTCCTCGCTATCTCTGTTCCTACCTTTGTTGCCTTTGTATCCCAGGTTGCTCACATGATCTGTCAATGTGCTATAAAGTTGCTCTCACTATCCGTGTGCACCAAGCCCCTTGCACGGATGAGGCGTGTACCCTAAACTCTTTGCACTCTGAAGAACATTGGGAATATTGACACTCTGCCGGGTGAAGTTTAACAGGATCCTCATACTGTCTGTTTATGTGCCCCAAGCTGCTCTCACTAACCAAGCCCCTCTAACTATCTCTTAATTTGTCCCCACACTCCCAACTTATTTAAAGTTTTTTGAGAGGGCATGGCTCACAGTCTGAGACACTTCTACGACTGTGCATAGCCTGCAAACATGAGCTGGATACCAACTCTGTACAAAGGTTTGAAGCTTACCTTGTCATCCGCCATGTGCTATCGGCTCTTTACCGGGAGACCGTGCGAAGGGAGCTGACCTGATATCGTGCCATCCACGGTCTACACTCCTCATGTTGGTGTTCCATGTGACCAGGCCTCTTTATTGGCCCACGTTTCCTTATCTTGATCATTTAAACTTTTGACGTTATTTATCAAACCAGCGATCTTGTATTGTGTTATTTATTGACTTATTTAAATACCTCTAAAGCACTAAACACTGCGAGTCCACGTAGTTGCTCGATTGTTTTTATCATGACTTTTAGCATGACACAAGACGGCATTACATCATTTGTAAATGTGCCTCTGTTGCCCTCTAAATCATGGCAACTCCTGATTTATGTCCAGTACTTTGCCCTTCAGGCCCTCGGAGATACTGCAGCAGTAGAGGGTTTGGGACAGAAGCTCAGGGAAAGAATTGGCATAACAAAAAGTTAGACAATGTCGCACGGCAGTGAGATCTAAGATGCATTGTAGAAGCACAAAAAAACTCTTAGTCTAAGTACTCCAGGCAGGAAAGATTAAACAAAGTACACAGATTGTGGTAAAATGTCAAGTGGTGGAAGGATTATATCTGATGCAGTGCAAAGAGAAGATCAAAGGGACTTGACAAGAGCTTTCAAAAATGCTGCTTATCTGGCTGTATGACCTGGAGAGTACAGTAGAGATGCAGCTCAAAAGAGGGAAGTGGATGCTTTGTGCTAAAAAAGACAGCAGCACACACTAACGAAAAAACTTTCATTACAACACCGTAAGTGCCAAGGAGCTATCGCAAGGTATGTTTTTGCATCCTCCTCCCTTTTTTAAGCAATACAATTCTGGTCTGCCTGAAAACACCGAAGGGTAAAACAAAAGTGGTGTTAATCACCATGGGCACCAGCCAGCCTGGCCTTGCTGAAAACTAAGCAACTAAGAAAAAGAAACCTAATTCAGTGTCAGGCCCATGTTTTTAGGCCCCGATATTCTACTATCAGTCAGTATGAGCAGAACACGGCTGAGGTGCCAAGTGATGAGGCAGGAAGGCAGTATACCAGCTCATCTTTCCAACATCATTACTGCCAACTCACCCACTTTCAATTTTTGGGGGGAAACGAATAAAATACATCCACAAACTTTAATGGAGTAACCTAAATTCCAAACCTATGTCCCCCTCCAAAAAGGTGTTAAACGCCTGACTTCACAAACATTTTGAGGAAAATGGTTGACAGATATCCTATAGATGTGTGTGGGGAAGATACTTTCCTAACTGAAGTCCAAGAATCCTCTAGAACTAGGCAGCTATAAGTTACTCTAAAGCCCACGTTAGTCCTGTGCTATAGTAACAGCCTCAAATCTGGGACACAGGTCTGAAAAGTGCACCCTGCAGCTCCTGAGTACAAGCTCAAATGTGATTCAACTTCTCTCCAGGTTTCTAGCATGAAATTGGCATTGTGCTTCTCATATCAAGAACTTCAGCAACAAGTTACATGAATGGATGGTATTTGTACGGGTGTAATGTGTCTTAATGCGAAGAGCTGAAATGGAGTTTGTGCTCAAAACATGCTCTTATTGTGTTGTGGCGAACATCTTGCTCAGACCTCATAATCTTGCTAATGTTTTGAACGTGCAAAGGGGGGTGGGAGTCTGGAGAGGGGCATGGAACTTTGAGCCCCGTACAGCACTTCCAACCACGGTAGGGCCATGAAGGGGTGTTGGCCAGCATAGGGGGTGGAACTTCGAACTTGCATGGTCTCAGTAGGCCCTCCCCCAAAAATAAAATAAAAGCTTCTGAGGTTGTCCCCAATAGGTATTAGCATTGCAGAGACTACAAACACAAGCTAGAAACACGCCACTTGCAGTGTTTCATCGGTTTCACCATATGATCTCTGCACTCCAACATGAAAGCGCCTGAATGGAGGTGAGCCTATGTGATACGAATTGACATTGCGTGAGTTGGTAGGTATGTGTCACTGCATCAGTGTCACAGAAAAGCAAGTTAGATCAAAGAGGTGTTTCACTTTTTTCTGTAAACACATTGTAATTGATAATTAGCATTTGCACAGCGCACAATTCGTCATTAGTATGCTACTGCGGTGCCAGTGTTGGTATTCCAAGGTACACATTTCCAAATATTTTTATTGCCAACAGGAGACAATGATTTTGGTTGAGGTGTGAGATCCGTTCGGCAAGTGTGTCAGTTTTAATGTGTCGTAAGCTATAGGGCGTGGGACCATATTTCCTCCTATTGCTTTGGCTCATGTATTACAGACCAGACATTTTCCTCTATGATTGGGAGGTGTACAAGTATGATATTTCCTAAATGTAATGAGTTGGGTGTTAAGCATTGGCACCAGAGATGTGCTCAAATTCTGATGGTTTGAACAAGAGGCAGTATTTATTCTAACCACCATAACTGCGAGTTAGACTGTAAAGGCAAAACCTATATTTAGATAAAAGAGTTATAGTTTTGCATACACTTTAAACTCTATACACTATACAAAGGTAAGGATTTTGTTCATTTTTGGTAGGCTACATTACATTTGAAGTTCATACGTCCAGGTTGAGATTGAAGAATTGATTTGGGCCATTTCCCCTATCCACATCGCCCATATGCCCATCTTAGTCATACTGTAGGCATCTGAATCGTCTCATTGCAATGATAAGTGAGCCTGGGATAAAGTCTCACTAAATGTCTGCCAGGGCATGGCTCCTCCTAATGCATCGGTCTAGTTAGTGACTGCAGCATCAAGCACGGTTCGTCGGCCCATCCAGTGACTTCCATCGTCAGGCGTTAAGCTTGCAGGAGCATTGGCAAGGCTTTATTGTGAAGGATGCCCATAGATATGAACGTCAAGCAGGGCACTTGTGAAAATACTGTACCCCACCGTATGGCTGAGGGACACACTGAGCAGGAAGCCTGGCCAACACACAACTACATGGTTTACAAAAAGTCAGAAGTGTGTGAATGCACAGTCATGAAATTACCATCTCTCTGTTAACCTGTCACTTGCATTTCCAACCTCTCTATTTTTATCTCTTTAAATAAATGTCCTTCCTCTTACACAGTACTCTGCCTATTAAATTACACTGTCCGACTTTTGGTTTATGCCGCTTGCTTTTGTGCTCATTTCTCCAACTTCTTTTAGACCTTTCTCCTTTTTTGCTGCCTCAACAATCGTTATCTCAAATACTTTTGACTTCCTTTGCTGGCCATCTTTATTCCACAATTCATTTCAAACAATCTCTTTCTCTCGCTTGAATGTTGTTTCTCACCACTCTTCTTCTTTCACATCATCTTCTGTTCCTTATCTTCTGTCCTCTTGCGTTCATACTGCCCAATATTTTCACTTCTTTTTCCTTCCAATATTAACTTGTAACAATGCGATTACTTTCTTTCAGCTTTCTAGTTACTGACATACACTTTCTCTCTCTTCTCTTTTACAGTCTTCCATTTCTTTCCCACATATATTGCATACACCTCTGCTAGTCTGCTGATGCCCTGGGTTTCTCTTTCCCTAGCACTGTTTTCCGCTTAGAAGGTTGATGCCTTAAATGAGGGCTCGTTTTTTTTAACTCTGCTGTCCAAAGAGTGAGGAATTTTGAGGACTATTTATCAGGAAAAATTCATTCCCATTCTCCGCGTTTCATCCTCCGCGTTTCATCCTCACTGAGATTACATTTTTGGCTAAATCTCATCCTACATAACACAGGAAAATTTAGGTAGGGTCAGAGGCCAAAGTTTAAAGACTTCACAGAATATACAGCCCCATGTAAGACATTCAAAAACACAAAATACCCGAAGTCTAAAAAGGGAATACAAATGGCCATCAACCAAGACTCTATTCAAGTGTGCAAAAAATATACAAAAATTGTATGGATTCCCATCACTCACCGTCCCAGGTGACATGCTTCATCATCTGGGTCTCCTTTAACAGGGCTACAACTCCACCCTAATGATAGAGGAGCCCAATGATGTTTTCAAATTGAAAAAACAGATGTGAGCGAGTATGTTAAGAAAGTGTATAGGAAAGTGCAGAGCTGTAAGTGAAGCAAGAAGACAGTTTCAAGAGATAGCTGTCTGTAACTATATACAGACGGACAAAAGTTAAAAAAACTGTGCAAGAAGACAGTTTCAACAGATAGCTGTCTGTAACTATATAGTTACAGACAGCTATCTGTTGAAACTGTCTTCATGCACTGTTTTTTAACTTTTGTCCGTAGCAGACAATAATAAACTCTAGGGTCTGTCTACGCCTCAATTTTAAATTTCACATCACTTACAGCACTGCACTTTCCCATACACTTTCTTAACATACTCGCTCACATCTGTTTTTTCAATTTGAAAACATCCTTGGGCTCCTCTATCATTAGGGTGGAGTTGTAGCCCTGTTAAAGGAGACCCAGACGATGAAGCATGTCACCTGGAAAGGTGAGTGATGGGAATCCATACAATTTTTGTATATTTTTTGCACACTTGAATAGAGTCTTGGTTGATGGCCATTTGTATTCCCTTTTTAGACTTCGGGGTATTTTGTGTTTTTAAATCTCATCCTAAACATGGAAAGCCATGGTACCATGCTGCGATTTCAACCATTAAATGAGGTGGGCTAGTTCTCGCCTCTTTGAGGCCTGGGCTTGAAATTCCACTCTGCTTGCAGAGGTTTTCCCGATCTGCATAGCATGCAGAGTTTTCTCGATACGCGTAGAGCACGGAGTTCCGAAAAACTCGGCTCCATATAGCGGAATGGAGTCTATTTCTTGCCCCGTCAATGTTAAATTGGCGAGTGCGAACAAGGAAAAATCTTAATCCAGACCACTTCCCGGGATGATTTTTCAATGCGAGAGGTCGCAGATGACCGCGACCACTCACGTTGAGAAACCTTCCATTCGCGATGAGGAAGCTGCCTCTCAAGCAGACCTAATGCTCTCTGCTGCTGGTGGAACTCTGTGTAGCACAGCAGAGATTTTAGATCACTTCGTGAAGTTCTGCCTAACTCCGCCCAGACCTAGCCTCTATATCATTTCCTGGAATATGAAACGAGCATTGTGGTCAACAGAGCTCATATAGCACTGAAGGTCATATGTAAGTTACGAATTGTCATATAGCCTTGTTTTACCAAAGTCTTACTCATGTTTATTTATTCAGTGTTTTTGTTATGTACTTAATTCCATTAACAGTGAACAACGAAGAAAACATTAAATCATGGAAATGAAAGTTATGGAACACTATGGGGAAATGAACGCTGGGCTTACAGTTCACATCTTAGCAACTCCTGAAAGTGAAATGGAAGCTCAGAGTTGGACGTTTTTAAGAAAAAAAAATCAGTCTAAATGGATAGATAAAGCTGCGTGCTATCACAACCTGCAAAGTTAACTAGACAACGTTTCAAATAAAAAAAGTTAATAACAATACTGTATACAGATAAAGTAGAAGAATTCTGCTTTGAGATACGATTGCTGCCCATCCCCCACACGCCTCAGCTCAGTGCTTTACAACAGCTCTGTGTAGGCAGCAGCATAAGGCAAGCGGCCACGCTCATGCCTATGGAGGCTCGGAGAGTGAATTGTGAAAGAGCTCCATCTATGGGTCACGAGAGGGATCACCATACACACGGAAGCCGTGACTGGGGGTGGGGATTGGCACCCACAGCTGCATGCCTGATAGACTAAGGAGGAGGCGGAATGTACGAGGAGGCAGAGAAAGAAGGAAAGGTAACTAGAGAGAAAATTTAAGTTAATAAAAGCGAGAGAATTTGTGGTAGCGAGAGATGAAAAAAATGAGAGGGGAGACAAAAAAAAAAGAAAGCGAGAAGTAAAGTAAATGGAAGCGAGCGAAAACGGGTGCTCACGTAACACGTTCGAATTGTATGCAAACTAGAAAAAAAAATGAACAGGAATAACAAGAAAGAAACCAATGGATGACAGTTTAAGAGAGAAGGGTAAATATTTAGAGACGGCAACGGAGCGATAAAAGTAGATGAAAGAAAACTGGGGAAAGCTACAGAAAGAATTCTTGTGGTTTAGTCGTAAAAACATCTGCAGCTGGCACCTGCCCAATTATTGTGTATTTGTTTATGCAGTTTCGCATAGAACGCATATTGCCCGAAGCGTTCTAGTTATCACCTAGAAAGTGGATGGGAATTTATGACTGGAAATAAAATATACAACCTCAACAAAATAAGTGGCAAGTTACAAGAGTAATTAAATTAGAAAAACAAAGATGAGCCAAAGCAAATAATACCATGCAAACTATGAATAAACACAGCGTGTGTGTGTGTAAACCGACCACAGCAATAAGCAGAAATAGCAATTGACATAATCCCCAATAGGTAATAGTGAAAGAACGTGAAGAGAACGCTTAATAAAACATTGTTCAGCGGAAAAAAAGCTTCCTGGAAAAGTTTGAGGCAATGAGTCATATGCCAGGAGTTAAGGGGCAATAAGACAGATCGTAAGAAAATGAGATACAGTTTTGAATGACAGATGCCACGTCTTTTGCCCCCTTTTCCACTCACTCCCAAAATGCATTTATTTGGAAAGGATTAACCTTGGCTACATGCAGTGGTGCTGGGACAGTTTTCAGAGAACGGGTGCTGCCAGCAATGTTACATCACTGAAGACATGGAGATTGTGAACAATCCAAGCATCATACATATAAATAGTGTAGCAATGAGCCACACCCATTGAGCAGAAGAGTGGTAAGGGGGTGATAAAGCACACCGTCACAAATATATTACTAAAGCCTGGTGTGGTAACTCACTGTCATTCACAGACAACATATTTTCCATTGAAATGACCAGCAAAGTTGTTTTACTAATAAACCTATATAGCGCATAATGTATGGAAATCGGGTTTCAGCAAAAATGTATCATTAGCACATCACCAAGTAAAGTATATTGTTTTGTTTTGCCCCTATTAAAATCTGTTACAATCACACTTCAACGTACAAAAGGTGTGCATTCCTAGATGGTGGTATGCCTTGAAATATGTGTACTGTTCATTTATAGTGTTACAAATAAAAACTGACATCCTACAGCCTTTCATTTCAGATGACATGTGCCCCCACAAGATTGTTACATAGGAGTTGTCCATGGAATAATAACCTTAACCATTACGGAACAACTCAGTGTCACCATTGCCAATTTAAAAAATAGCTATACCTATACATTTTGGGGCAGGAATTTGCTAGCTGTGCTATTTTAAACGAATATGACTCGTTAGTTCGCATATCATTACTTCGCAGCTTATTACTGCAATGTTTTTACTTTACAAATACCGTTACTACGCAAGTTTTTAGTTCGCATACATTTACATTGCAAATGTTAATGTATGCAAACTAAAAACTTGCCTAGTAATAAAAACCCAAAACTACACTAAATACAGATTCACTACCCTACACATCACAAACTCTAAAATACTACCCAAACCCTCAAACACTACACTACCCTACACAAACACCACTACACTACCATAAACCACTACCCTACACTACACAAACACTACACCACCCTAAACCCTAAAACACTACCCCCTGTACATCCCTCCCCAACCCCTAGTCCTGTCCCTACTCCCCAACTCTACCCTTCACGACCCCGACACTACCCTAAACTCAAATACACTACTCAAACACTACCCTACAACCTAAGACTACCCCCTTTCCCAATCCGTTCCCTACACTCAAACACTACCCTGCATGCCCCCTGCACTACCCTAAAACACTACCCTACACAAACACTACAACACTACCCTAAAACACTAGCCCCTGCACATCCCTCCCCGACCCCTAGTCCTGTCCCTACTCCCCAACACTAACCTTCACGACCCCGACACTACCCTAAACTCAAATACACTACTCTACACTACTCGAACACAACCCTACAACCTAAGACTACCCCTTCCCCCAATCCGCTCCCTACACTCAAACTCTACCCTGCACGCTCCCCTACACTACCCTAAACCCTAAAACACTACACTACAAAAACACTACCCGAAACCCTAAAATACTACCCCCTGCATATCCCACCGACCCCTAGCCCTATCCCTACTCTCCAACACTACTCTTCACAACCCCCAACACTACCCTAAACTCAAATA
Organism: Lissotriton helveticus; assembly: GCF_964261635.1. NCBI lineage: Eukaryota > Metazoa > Chordata > Amphibia > Caudata > Salamandridae > Lissotriton > Lissotriton helveticus. The sequence goes on from NC_136057.1 coordinate 1,615,789,164, forward strand.
CATTACTCTACACTACTCAAACACAACCCTACAACCTAAAAGACTACCCCCTGTATGACCCAAAAAACTACACTTATCTCTCTCGCCTCCGTGGTTCCTCTCTTCTCCGGCTTCCAGCGAAGTTAGATCTGCACGTCGTTGTTTGGAAACGGAAGCGCCTTCCAAACAATAATGGAATACGGTCTTTGTGTGTTTTCAAAGTTCTTTTAGTGCTTACAACGGTGTTCTCATCAATTTCCCTTAGTGCTTTCAAATACTGTTATTTCTCATCAGGTTCTTTAGCACACAGCACTCTGTTCCCATAGAGCAGTATGTAGCCAGGATCAGAAACAGCGTTTAAAACAAGTGCATAACAGCGGGCAGGGCTCATTTAAATAGGCTGCTGCTGTGACCACACGCAAGATGGAGGCCACGGTGTTGTACATGGCACGGGCCGTGCAGCCTTTTGAATTCAAACAACATAATACCATTACAACACATGCGTTGTAACAACGCTTGCGATAATACAACCTGCGTACAAATTGTATGCGTTGTAACATCGCACGCGTAGTAATGATTGCGAAGTAATGGTATGCACACTAGCAGCCACAAAGTAAGGGTTGATTACCATTTTAAACATATTCATGGCAGTTTCTGATGAGCCAAATGCCGCCAGAATAAAAAGATGACATCTAGTTAAGACCTACGTTCAAGCACAATAGATGGAAAAGGCTAAGCAGGGGTCGTGAACTCCGCTGTTCGTGGAGTTTTTCGCACTCCGCTAAGCTCGCGGAGTTCCAAAAAGCGCTGTGGAGCATATTGGATAGGAGTTTTTTCCTCATTCGCGCTCTCCAATAGTAAGATGGTAAGCGCGAGCAAGAAAAAGAAAACACTAGACCACTTCCCTGCGAGATTTCTCAACGTGGGCAGTTGCAGATTGTCGCTACCACTCACGTTGAGAAACCTTCCGTTCGCGTTGAGGAAGCTGCTGCTCAAGTAGAACTTCTACTTATGCGTCAGAAAGAAGCAGCGCCCTCTTGCACTGTGCGAGATGCCATTTGCACTGATTTTACAGAACGGGACAAACGCCCGGTACTAAAAATCAGCACGAGGTAACCCACTCCGCTGCTCACGGAATTCCGCGTAGCTTGGCAGAGTTTTTTTGTCACTTCCCAGAGTTCTGCGTGGTGGAACTTCGCCCATGCTTAGAAAAGACTAAGAAATGAGACAGCAAGGAACAGGAGAGAGTGAGAACCTACGTCTAATATGTTGAAGTGCAATACTTCCCAACATTCTAATGGTATTTTGAGACTCACGGTGGTCTATAGAGCTATGCACAAGTATTAAGGGCTGGCCTAGAGACAGCTCCAGCTATGCTACCAGCCTCATGTTTTTCAAAACATCCACAATAAAAATTAGGCATGGGCGGTGAACTTTGCTCCGTTCGCGGAGCTTTCTGCACTCCGCGGAGCTCGCAGAGTGCAGAAAACTCCGCTTCGTGATGTGCAGCAGAGTTTTTTCCCCGCAGACGAACGCAAAAAGTAAGTTTGCGAGCACGAGCTGCTGCTCGGGTAGAATTTCTACCCGAGCTGCAGGAACACCAGCACAAACTGCAGTTCGCACTGCACTCCGCCACTCGTGGAACTTTGCAGAGTTTTTTTGTAACTTTGCAGAGTTCCGCATAGCAAAACTTAGCGAACTATGCCCAGGCCAAATAAAAATACGCGCAATCACTTTCTTTCACCTCGCTCCATTTATTGGCCTATTCAACTGTTATTCACATTTTACTCTTGCTCATCACAATTTTCAATATGTGGCAATGGTTCAACCAATTTCATACCTTGGCTGTCTAGGACTGTGACAACAGTTTACCTCATCACGTATGCAATGCTTCCTGAAAAGGAGTGCAATTCAGTACCAGGATTAGCACCCATGGGCAATACCTTTATGTTTATAGTTGTGCCAATTTTTTTAGCATATAGTTGCAACAACAAAAAAATGTGCACACTTGCACAGGTCAGATCTACTGAATTTGCCAAACGCTTGTTTTTATATGGAACCAAGAGATATTTGCTAACGTATTCCCGATTATTTATTGCTCACAAAATAATAGATTTAGAGTTAGCTCTGAAGTGAAAATTCCACAATCTTCCAGCACTTTAAAATTGGCCAGAGCACCCACCTTAGTGCTTTACACACACTTATCAGATACAAATGCATAACTACAAAAACATGCAATAACCAGCAGAACAAGCATTGGCATAGCCAATAGGTCTCGCCTTTGGGACCTGACAAGGTCCCAAAGGCGAGACCTATTGGCTATGCCAATGCTTGTCGGGCATAGGGGTCATCCGTTGTAAAAGTAAATTAAGAAAAAGTTTGTGCATTGTGCAATGTACACTTTTGCTAGATAGGGGGTGCAGGGTGAGAAATTGGTTAAGCCCTGAAGTTCCCAAATTGGAAGACTGGATTACAGATGTCAGTGAATGGACGCCAGCTGAACAAATCTGAATGAAAAGGACAAGGATGGATGAAAAGCTTCAAAAGATCTAGAGATCTGAAAATAACAGTCTACTGTTCTAATATGCCGACCTGAGACAGCCCACCATGAACAGGAACAGCAGGGCTTCTCTGCAGCTTTGTATGCTTCTATGTATAGCATGCACAGAATAATGCTGTGTATTAAATAATCCACGTTTATAGATCTACCCACTAGACCAGATTTTGATATACTGACACCAAAGTTATATTCGTTAATTGTTATTGATATAAATGTGAAAAGCAATAAATTCATTTTTATAGTAGTTGTAACACGTTGGGCGTCTTTTCATTTTAGTGGATCTGTTAGATTGAGGCGCCCGGCACTATGGATCAATGGGATTGTAACGTATGAGGAGCTTTACAGTAACGCTCTAAGATAACAAGAAGGGTAAACTCAGTGCTGGGTTGCGACTGGCATGGGGGCCGCACAGTATGCGTGCACCCCTGGGTACCTGGCTGTTTGATACACACAAGCACAAATGTTGCTGCAGCCAGTCTCGCACAGCAGTGCAATTTATACCACAAATAAAAAACGGTGCCCATCCCCGTGACAAGCAAATCAATGGCCGCCTTGTGGGGACACCTGCCTGAGCTTGACAGCCTCCCTGGGCTGAAAAGCACCTCATTGAAAAGGGACCCTCAAACCCTGCTCCGCCCCCTCGAGAGTGCATAACATCACATGGCAGACATGTTCACTCACCTCAACCAGAAAAGCAACAAGCAATGACTAGGAAGGGGAGGAGTGCTGGACACGGGGGAGGGTGGTGTAGTAGAAGCGAGCGACAACATGGGTGTGTAAACGGCATCGCGAAAGCGAATCGGGACGGGCAGCTATAGCGGTACTGGACTGCAAGAAATTCCCTGAAATTGCTTGGGTGAGAAGCAGGCGTGTTGAAACCCCGAGCCAGCACACTGGCTGTGGGAGGGGGGGAAGGGGGTTTAAGGACGCTAAGTGGTTGAAGGACGGCAAGGGAGCTGAAGCAAAACAAACAAGCCCATGCACGCGAGCACCAGGCCATACAGTGAGGGACGAAACGAGATGCAGGAGCTGCTGGTGTGCGCGCGCAGTTGCACTCAGCAGCATATGTTTCCAATTATCGCGCCCGCGTCTGGGTATGATAATTGGAAACATATACTGCTGCAGCGCGTAACTGCAAGCATTAGGCCGTGGGCGTGAACATGGGAGACAAAAAGAGCCCTTGGCCAATTGCGTGCTGTCTTTGTTTAAAAGATGCACGCAAAGGCCAGTAGCCTGGGACAAAACCAAAAGCACACACACGAGCGTGTGCGAGCGTGAGGTGAGCTTTCTTAACCCCTTCCGTGCTCCCGTCGGCAGCACTCCCTCCCCAGTTCTGCGAACGGCCAACGACCGCCGCAGCCCCGCCCACTCATTAGAACGCCCGCGCCACGGCAGGCGTTAAAGCCCTTACATAAAGTCGAGCAGAGCAGCACATGCGCGCTGCGCTAGGCTCGACCTAAAAAGTGTGTACGCCAAGAGAAATAGTACCAGTATTATTATTATTACTTAACATTTCTGAAGCGCGTAGCTACCCAGAGGCATCCCAGCAATGGCAGAAGTAGGAGAAGAATGGAGGGAGGGTCTACAGCCTAACATTTTGAGAATAGCCATGTTTTCAGATACTTCCGGAAAGTAAGGAAGTGAGACTCTGAGCGTATCTTCAAGGGTTCCACAGCTTGGCTAAGCTATAAGAGAAGGAACTGCCCCTGCTCCGAGTTCTCCGAATTTTCGGCACCACGACCAAGCTCATGCTGGCGGAACCGAGTGATCTCCTTGGTTGGTAAAATGTGATGAGGGAGTTAAAGATGTTGGGGCCTTTTCCCATCAAGGTTTTGTGGGCTATGCAAAGTGCTTTGAATTTCACTCTTTCCAGAATCGGAAGCCAGTGGAGGAGTTTCAGGCAAGGCTTCGCAGATTGCGTTCTTGGCATTCCAAGCAGCATCCTTGCCGCACAATCCTAATAGTGGCTTTTGGGCTCTCCCAGGTACAAGGAGTTACCATAGTCCAGGTGCGATAGAACCAGGGCCTGGACTACCATTCTCCTTGCCCCACTGGGGAGAAGTGGGAGAATTTTTCTCAGCATTGTTACAATGCCAAAACAAGTACCTGCCACTTGCACTGCTTGTTGATCAAATTTAAGTGATTTGTCAAGCCACACCCCCAAGCTTTTGATCTTGGGCTTTGGGGTGGGCACTTGTCCTAGGCATGTGAGCCATTGTAGTTTGAAATCCGTATTGGGTAGATTGCCCAGATACATGATTTCTGATTTATCGCCATTGAGCCTAAGGCATGAGTTTTGCATCCAATTTGCCACCTTCTCCAAGCATGATTCTAGGTTAGAGGGGCATTATGAGAGTGCTTTAGGGAGACCACTAGCTGGGTGTCATCTGCGTAGGAGATGATTTTTATCCCAAAAGGGAGGACAATGTCTGCTAATGGCCTCATGTACACGTTGAATAAGGTAGGATGATCCCTGAGGTACTCCATACCTAAGAGGTAGACAGCTTGAGGTGGCTTCTCCTGAAAAGACGTTGAAGGTTCTTCCAGTGAGATAAGATTGAATCCATGCAATGGCGACCCTTGCTACTCCTACCTTCTGTAAGCGGTTCAGAAAGATGTCAAAGTTGACGGTGTCGAACGCTGCGCTTAGGTCGAGGAGGATCCATGCTCTTCTTGGCTTCCTCCACCAGCGAGATTAGCTTTGGCTCGGTGCCCAACTGGGGTCTGAACCAGGTCTGGGAATCGTGTAAGAGCTTATGGGTTTCTAGAAAAGTTGAAAGACTAGAATTGATATGTTTTTCAAGAATCTTGCAGATCATCGGTAATAGAGAAATGGGTCAGCAGTTACTCAGAACATCTGGATTAAGGGTCAATTTCTTAAGGAGCGCTTACCTTGCGTGTTTCCATGGGGAGGGGGGGTGCACCTGGCCATTAATAATGGAAAAGTTTAATACTTCCCATTATTGGTGGTAGCACCACCTCTTTTACTCTGTCCAGCTGATGGGGGGTTGCCGGGTCACAAGGTGAATCTGATTTTATCTGGCAAAAGATTTTTGTGAGTGTTGCTAGATCTAGGAGAAGGAAGTTCTCCAGTGTAGGCCCCTTATTGTTTTGGGCTCTATTAGTTTCACCCGAGTCAGTAAAAGGAGTTGGAGCAGAGATGTCACCAGGCAAAGGTGAGGTGGGGAAACACGGCACAAGCAGCTATAATTACAACCTGAAATCCTGTCCAAGATAAATAAATAATAACCAGGTATTTGTAAAGCGCAAACTAATCACCCCTAAGGGCTGGGGGGCATCGGAAGATTAAGCGAGCTATTGCCCAGAGTCACATGGTGCTGTGCTCAGCAGCAGCTGGTGCCAGGGATTGAACTGTGAGCCCCGTACTCCGGAGTTAGCCGCCCTGGTCGCTGCGCCACACCTCTAGATAGAGGTAGCCACTCAGGTATGAAAACAAGTATTCGAACTCATGTGCCAGGAGGAGTGTTTCATCAGTAACGACTGACAGTGCTGCCATCATTTGTGCCAAAAGTGTGCCATGATTTATGCTACTGGCTGCTGCCATCATTTATCTCCTGGTGTTCTGCCGACCTGGGCGCTTAGAAGTGCTGCCATGATTGATGCCAGCGCTGCTGCCACGGTCTGTATGTAGTGCTCCCTTGATTAATGCCAGGATGTACAGCCATGATTTCGGCTATGGTACCGTGCAATGATTACAGCCACATCTACTACTGGCAAGTTTACCCAGGAGGAATGTTATAGCACACATCATGGATAACTGGCATTAATACTGCCAGGGACTTTTGTCAGTGCGGTCACAACTTATGCCAGGCAGTAATTGCATATTTTGTACCCAGGGCAGCTGTCTTGATTTATGCCCAAAGATAATCCAGTGAGAAAGGCCGGTGATTGTTGCAAACATTGTTTGTTGGGAGATGTTGCAATACACATCCAGGTTTTGCCCATAGTCCCTGACCAGGAGTGCTGCTAACATTTCTGGTTTGTAGGTAACAATTCTGATAGGGAGTGATGGCGATCAGACCAGGAGGCATTATAAATGTGTGTGTCCGGGGAGGATGACGTGTATACTAAGAGGTATTTAGTATGAAGCAAACCCTGGACAAGAGATGCAATTGTTATATATTTGGGTTTTTTGCAAGCAAATGCCACAAAACTGAAATGAAGATAAAAAAGAATCATGCCGTTATAAGTATGGACCCACCAGCCCTGGCACTGAAGTGCACTTCTGTTTGGGCGAATGTGCAATCTGCAGGGCCGTTGTTCTTTGTTGCCCGATGCAGTGGGGGGATGCAAAACTGGAAGGACATATCCAGGCATAAATGTCAATTATGTAGTTGGTATAATGGTCCTCCACTTGTATTATAGTTTCAGAGTAACAGCCAGTAAGAAACCCAGATGGTTCAGATAATGTTTCACAGTTTACTTTCAAGTTGCCTAGTTCTGGTCCATGTATAGGTGATAAATTGATATGAAAGCAGATATTTGCTTTACAAAGTCACTTAATTGCTCCATGTAGATTTCAGTATTGAACATTAAGTCAAACTCCACACAAACTGCTCATGGGTCCGTCGTAAGATCCTTGATCTGTGTAAGCACGCTTCTCCAGATACCTTACTACATAACGTAATGAACTATGTAATGTACTGATTTTCATAATCAATGTTCCGTACACCCGTGGTAGTGTGGAGTGTATGGCTTGAGCCCCTTCTTCAATCTGCACATAATTGGTATAGCAATTTTCTGCTTATTGGTACAGATGTTGTGTAAATAGGCAGGCGCTTGAGTTGGTGGTTGTTTTATGTATTTATCGCACTTCCTTCGACTATTCTGCTGTATCGAAGTTTTTAGGGCACTAATTTAGCTGAAATAAGGAAGGATGGATGGCTTAGTCAGCATTGTCAAGATCCGAACTAATGACGTGCCCATTGTGCTTACTCACTAATATATATCTTACACACACAGATGTACATATTTATCTGACTATGTATCTATCTCTCAATATATCTATCAATATATAATTTAAGGATGTAGAGATATTTTCGATCTCCATACAAGCTTGACTGAGGAGAGGGATCAATTTTTTTCCCCACCATCTTGAAAATCGTGATTTTGGTCAAAATTGTAATTTTAGCACAGTGGAAAAAATATTCCACAGCAAAGATGAGGCATAATGAGAGATGTCTGAACTCAATGAAGTGCTAGAGGGCACTCAGAGGTGTGGAAAATAGGGAAGAAAAATTAATGAATTTGCCACAGTAAAATCACAATGTGTCTCAAAATTGTAAGGATGTGGATACCATCTTGAATTTGAAATGGCACCATTGTTTAAAATTATTTTAATTGTTTTTTAAAACAACAACACTATGGCTTGTTGCCAACCCCTGATGCATGGCCAAAGCCACTGCTCAGTGCGGAATGGGTACAACATAAGAAAATAAGACATTAACAGATTAGTTATGATTCCTAAAAATAAAGGAATTAATAAAAAGCCCTGAAATTTGCCATTTATGATGGGGCAGTGCACAGTGAACACCATAAACGATGGCCCACCACAATACAATACACTCATTTACAAAGCCAAATGAGAAAAAACGGTCTACCAAGACCAAAACATGTATTATATACTAGAACTGGTGAATGTTAGTTGTGGTGTGTCTATTTTGTTGAAAACATATAGGTACATTTCGAAGCATAGACCTGGTCAATGTAAGATCAATGAGATCTCAAAACAGCTGCCACACAAGACTTTCACTCAAAGATCCTAATGTCCTGATCCCTCAAGAATCCCCAAGCACATCTGGAAATAGGTTTGATAATGTTATCAGAGGCAGGTAATGGAGGATGATGTTAGCAAAGGAAGCTGACCTTAAGATCGTTTATTTGCTCTCCCAACTCCATGAGAATGTAGAGGGGTGTGTTAGATGTGGCCCTAATGGAGAATGCACAACCTCAATTAAGATCAGGCGGGGTGTCAAACAAGGTTGTGTTCTGGCCCCCTTCCTATTTAGTATATATATATATATATATATATACACGATCCTGACACATATCTGCCTGGAACAGAGGCTAATCCACCTATGGTGGGAACCAGTTGTCTCCCGCTGCTGATGATTGTGTTCTAATGTCAAGAACTGGGGTGGGTTTCAAAAGGCTGCTGGACAGATTTGTTGCATTTATGGACAACCTCGTCTGTACACAAACCAATAGAAATCCTTTGCCTGGGTTTGTGGTCGCCCGTTAAGTAAAACTATCTCCCTGTATGTTATTAGCACCAAATTACAGTGCGTTCCCACTTTTACATTCTTGGGGATTCCGTTTGATAGTATGAGTTCCTGGAAACATCTGTCAAATGTGAGATTGATGCAGCTTGAGCAGACCACTTCATCTTGGTTTAAGTTAGCTACCAAACTGGAGTCACCACCACTGGAGGTAATAACCACAATCTATAAGGCCAGATGCATCTCAGCCACCTCTTATGATGCAGGCATCTGGGGGTACTTCAATTTTGCGCAGGTGCTGTTTAGTGAAAATAATTTTCTACGTGATTGCTCTCAGGATCAAGGAGTGCCCCAGCTTCAATATGTCACGAAGAATTAGGTCTACAATATTTAGGAGACTTCATAAAGATCGCACCAGCCGTGTTATGGCACTCGGTCTGGTCTAGGCCGGAAGCTGTACTTACTCAAATGGTAATAGCTGACTGTTTGAATCTAGCCAAAGCTTGCAACATCAAATGGCTGTCCCATGTGAAAGCCCAGTTGTGTTGAAATGGAACGCCAGGTCTTTATGATAAACCACAGAATGTCAGTCAATCTATCAGAGTCTCAATTAAGGATGAATTATTGGATTTATTGGCCAGGGAAAGAGTAGGAGCTGAGCTTGGCAAGAGGATTGTGGAAGTGTATATCCCACTAATTACGACTAACCACATGGAACCATACCTATATAAGGTACCAAGGCACTACCAACATGGAACCATACCTATATAAAGGTACCAATTGGATCGCCAGGTCTTTACGATAAACCACAGAATGTCAGTCAATATATCAGAGTATCAATTAAGGATGAATTATTGGATTTATTGGCCAGGGAAAGAGTAGTAGCTGAGCTTGGCAAGAGGACTGTGGAAGCGTATATCCCGCTAATTACGACTAACCACATGGAACCATCCCTACATAAGGTACCAAGGCATTACAGGTTTGATTTGGTAAGATTCAGACTTAATATGGTTCACTTACTGGTATCCTACCCCTCTGAGGCCCACCATGGTAGAGACCTTATTCCATGCCCAAGTTATTCAGTTTCGTCTCAGACACAATCGCACCTTTTCTATTTTGTGACATACATAGGGACCCGAGAAAAAATATTCTAATGCCCTTATTAAGAAGCCTTAATTTTAAAGCATGTAGCTTAGTGACGCACCATATCCAGCTGTTGCAATCCAACACTGTGTGCCTTGCAGTTTACAGATTTATTACAGCCGTAGTTAGGCTGCGCAAATTGGCAGACACGTAAATGTTGACAGAAATTAATACTGTGCATTGTTAGCAATAATTGTTTGCTTTCCTCTTCTTCTGTAGACAATATGACTTTATTGTATTTGGCTCATAATGATTTCCTTCCATGTGGAGGACTAATTAACTGCTTGTTTTACCAAATTACCAGAAATTACACTTTGAAATGGGTCTGGTTATGCTGCTAAAGCTACAGGTATCTTTGGAACCTCTACCTGTGTCTTATTGATGAATTGCCTCCGACCTGAATCTTGGTCATCATCATTTCCAGCTGCTCTTTGCTTAGCCCTATATGAGACAGTGGCGAGTTGGCATGGAGCCTTTTAGATTTTAGGTACAGAGATTGTATTTCGTGAATTTATTGTGTGATTTTAAATCAATTTGTATGTACTCTTTTAAGGTTTTAAACCAAATAAAGACTCTTTTGACTTGACGTTTGTTTGAATATAATGACCTTCTATTTCCACCCTGCCCTACCACTTTCTCTTCAGCTGGAAGCTACCTATGCACAATTGCATCCATGTATCCAGGAGGACAAGAGAGATGGGCCGAGCAGGAAGGGAAGACTGTAGACAATGCGGAGAGAGAGTGGTGCGAGTACATACCTCTGCTTCCTTAGAGTGTCTGTGTCCATCTTTGGTACCTCTCTCACTGCCCTTCTCTGCTTCTTATTTACTGCTGTACCCTGTTCCACTTCCAACATTATCCCCCGCCCTCGGGTCTCTTCCTAAACATCACATCTCCTGAAGTTTCAGTTTGTAGCAGGTGCCGTACCAAACAATCAACATAACATATTATATATTTCTTCCTCTAGCCTACATCTACCCTATTGTTGTTTCAACACACTCCCTTTCCTCAGTCTCCCCACTGCTGAGGGAAAGCAGTCTCAAAAGGAGGTATACACTTTGAAATCTACGTCCTCCATGATTATTTACCATTTTGTGACTTGGTATCACCTGCTATACCGTGTGCCCCTTGCCCTAGTCCTGTTTTACCGGGCTTATGCTCTTACGGGAACTTCAAGAACCTGGGAAACCTTTGGATCTGTGTTGCTCTTGTTGACAAGGGGGGTTTGTGGCAGCAGCCTCTGGCATCATTGACCATTTCCCACAAGAAGCTTTCACTGAAGTCCTCCTTAAAAGTGCTCATATCTGTGTGTTCAGTTGCTCCTGTTGGAAAGTCTCTACTCCGTTTACCTTCCTCTCAACATTCCAAAAGTTACTGGCCATATCCTCCTTATCTGTACTCTGAGTGCTAGCCATTCATTCCTTGACAGTGCATTGTGTCCTGGCCTTTCCTTACTAAACATTAGAGCAATCCTGGTCAATCATTCCTTGGGAATCCTGGCCATTTAGTCCTACTGTTACTACAAAACAAATTGTGCAGAGGGCTACTGGCCCCTCAGGTGTCCTGGGCTTCATCTCATCTGTACCTCCCACACTCCTTGGCACTCGCATCCTCTTTCTTTTGAGCTGTTCTCTAAAGTTGGTCCTAGAGGGCAGGATCCATGCCAGATTTTTAGCATATCCCCATTTAGATAAATGTAGTTATCTTAAAAATCTGGCATGGATCCGGCGCACCAGGACTGACTCTGAATAACCCTGCTCTTTTGCATGGTCACATTAGTCGATGATCGCTTTATAAATTTCTTTTTCATTTCATTTCATCCTGAGTCTCTCCAGAGGGAGGCTGCACCTGAGGTCCAGTCTCTCCCCTCCTGTCAGTGACCACGCCACCACCGTTACTACGCTGGCCCTTCCACAGCTTCAGCACTGCACTCCAGCAGTTCCAGGGAACCCCTGCAACATCCTCTCCAGAAAGGTTTCAGTGAGAGGATTGTGGGGGTGGGTTGTCAGGGAACCATGATGGGTTTCAGCTATGGGGGCTTAATAGTTACTGCCACCCCAACCATGTTGTTATTCGAGTCTTGGCTGTTCCTACTTTGAGAGTATTCTGAGTCCTCGTTATTTTTCCATGAGAGTATATGGAATCCTTTTCATTCCTTTAATGAGAATGTGAGTCCTGGGCATTTTTTCATTGAGCACGCTGAGCCCCGACCAATAACTGCTTAAGGGTATTCTGTGTCCTGGCCCCTATGGGAGAAGGCGAGCATCCATACCCTGGACCAGCTCCTTCACGATGGGGACCTCAAGACCTTTGCGCAACTCCAAGAGAAATTTGGCCTTCCCACGCCACAGTGCTGGAAACACATGCAGCTCCGACATGGTCTGCAGATATGTCTGGGGCCGCGCCCTTGGTCGCTACTAACCTCGCCAGTGGTATCGTGCCTACACACGTGGGAGACACACAAAGGAGTCACATCCGGCCTATACGGAGTACTCACCTCCATCTTTTCTCACAATCCCTATCACAAGCCCTTTGCACCAGATGGCAAGCCCGGCTTTCTGTCTCCTATGAGGAGGACGAGTGGGCGGAGCTCTTGGATGACCTGCACAGGGGTGCCGGGGAGGCAAGACTGAAATTTTGCCTGTTTAAAACCCTACATGAGTGGCATTGGTCGCTGACAAAACTGCACAGAGCAGGCCTCCTTCCGCATGCAAACTGTTGGAGATGCGCAAACACAGCTTGCGATACGATCCCCATATCATATGCGAATGTCCCTCGGTGCAGCCCTTTTGGGCCTACGTGGGCAAGACCCTGAGCACCACTATGCCCTTGCACCTGCCGCTCACTCCCGCTGCTATCCTACTGCATGACCTGCGGCGCTTCCCAGAGTTGTCGAACTCTACCACACAGCACTTGCCACAGCTAAGTTATGTATCCTGCACCAATGGAGATCGTCGACCCTACCGTCACAGGAGGCTTGGTTACTGGCCATGATCAACACAGCTTCCCACGAGCGAGTCATTTACAACCTCCAGGACCGATCTGACCTATACCTCCAAGTATGGGCGTCCTCCCTATGCACAGAGTGCGGCAGCAAGGGATGCCCCAAAACAGAGGGCCCGCCTCCGACATCATCATGACAACATCACAACGTGGCAGTGCCCTTACTTTACTTTACCCCTCCCACGCATGCACTCCCTCCCCCCACTCCCCTACCTATCCACCCCCACTCCCGCCATCCCTTTCCCCTCTACAGTCTATTCTCCCCCCCGCCCACTGGCCCAACAGGTATATATTAGCCAAGTCCCACCCAGGTATTAAGACAAGACTCACCATAAGGAGACGAAGTACAACAACCTCCCCCCCAGGCCCCTACTCCACCCCAGGTATTGCCAATGCAACTTTAAAGCAGGGCACCTACCCTCCCTTGTACCCCGCACCACAGACAACACATAGCAGAGGTGCCCCCCACGCCTGGGAACCGGCATGGCCCCAACATGACGTGACGTGGCTCCTTAGGCTATGTTACCGACGATGTCAACCCCCCTCATCCACACCTGGAAACGGGCACGATTAACATCTGACACGCTTAACCAGGCTGGTCCCCCCTCCCTCCCCACCCTACTACTTTTATGGATATTTTCTTCAGTTTTCAAGAGGCGCAAATTCTTGTTCTACTATCTGATATAGCCATTGTACATGCGTGGCCGATGATGATGTTTTCAGAATGTTATCTTTTAACATTGCTAATAAAGAATTACAACACAAAGGGTATTCTGCGGCTCATGATTCCTTCTTGATCGTGTTCCGTGCTTAAGCCATCATTTTCCTCATTAACCCATGCCGACTACTGAAGTGATTCCCATTTTTAATTTATCCAAACACCAGTTAGCATCTACTGAGAACGCACTACTGAGCTGAGGCCTTTCCCAAGTCATCACTGAATAACCCAACTGGTTCTTAATTCAAACTAAAATTTTCAAATGTTTTAGGAAAATTAGATTGAACTCTTTTTTTCCAGACAAAGATATGCCTAACAGAACAAATGTCTCTGGACTACGTCCTAAATCTACATTCAATCCACCTACTAGCTCCATGCCTCCAGAAATCCTAACCTTTGAACATCTAGTTCTTATAGATCTAGACAAATTACAGAATGAATACAGGTTCACTCCCTACAACGTTAGCCTTGAAGAAAAAATAGCCTATCCATTTTGAAATCAATGGAGGATGTAGTCATAAAAAGCTGTGACAAAGGCGGTGGCATAGTGTTACAAGAAGAGACTGCTTACCACAAGGGATTTTTTTCGCCAGCTTGGCAACATATCACACTATGAACCCGTTGCCCATAATCTTCTTCAAGAAATAAAGCATCTGATCCTCTCTATCACCAAGGAGGCAGAAGAACTAGGCTTCATTTCTATTCCTTAATAACAAGGCCCCACACACCCCGGTGCTATATACATTGCCGAAAATACATAAAAGCTTGGATGCCCCCCAGGTAGACCTATCCTGTCCGGCTGCAGCTCGATCCTGGAAGCCCCAGGGAGGTACATTGTTTCCTTCAACCGTGACCTAGCTCAATGTACAACATCATATGTGAAAGACACGACTCACTTCATAAGCCAAATCGAATCAGAATCATTTGACCCTGTGAAAGAACTCCTCGTCAATTTGGACACTGAATCGCTCTATACCAACATTCCACAGAACAAGGGTCTTGACATCATCAGAAACCATCTTAACGCACGCCCTTCTCCCCACCAAGTCGCGACTGATTTAATAATTTCCCTTCTACAAATAGCCCTGACTAAAAACTATTCCTTATTCCACGAAAAATACTACGGACAGTGAAACAGCACTTCCATGGGAGCAGTTTTTGCTCCCAATTTCGCTATCCTGATCGTTGATGATATTGAGAAATCATTCATCCTCAGCGAACAAAATCCACATCTACCCAAAATCCATATCTGGCGCAGATACATTGATGATGTCTTTATGATTTGGCTGGGTAACAATACTGAGCTACAGGACTTTTGCGTCTGGCTCAAAAACTATTCCTTATTCCACGAAAAATACTACAGACAGTGTAACAGCACTTCCATGGGAGCAGTTTTTGCTCCCAATTTCGCTATCCTGATCGTTGATGATATTGAGAAATCATTCATCCTCAGCGAACAAAATTCACATCTACCCAAAATTCATATCTGGCGTAGATACATTGATGATGTCTTTATGATTTGCCTGGGTAACAATACTGAGCTACATGACTTTTGTGTCTGGCTCAACAACTGCCAACCAGATCTCAAATTTAGGTACAATCATAACAAAGCTCAGAGTGACTACTTGGATGTGACAGTTAAAAGTCTTGATGGTGAAATTTACATCACACTTTTTCGCAAACCCACTGAACGCAATACCGTGCTCCACTACACCAGCTCACATCCCAGAGCCCTCATGGACAGATTCCCCTATGGCCAGTTCCTTAGGATCCGCAGGAATTGCAAATTTAAGGAGGATGTCTTTAAGGAAGCAGAGGTCTTGTGTAAAAAAACTCACTGACAGTGATGATGATTGGTAAAACGCTCCCTGAAACGTGCATGGTCTTCCCACAGAGACCCAAACAAAGAGCACCAATGTCAAAAATCACATGCAACACCACATTCTGCCCAGTCACCAATAAATTGACTAAAATGAACAAAAAACATTGGTCTGTCCTTGCCCCAATAAACTTTGCAGGTGAATCACCTTTCTTTTCCTTTAAAAGAGGCTGCAATATCAAGGACCACCTAAGTGAGAGCCTATAAGCCCATGTGCAGCGAGACTTCCATTCAGTCCTACCTAGGGCTTCCCCCGGTTCAGGGGCATTACAAATGCAGCAATTGTTTGGCATGTGTCTATAGAAAATACAAAAGTTTTTAAATATGGGAATGTGAAACACACACTCAATTTTTTCTCTAAATGTAATTCCAGTAATACCATAAACTGCATTTGTTGTCCTTGCAACTTGTTGTATATAGGTCAAACGACTTAGAAGATCATATCAAGAATATCCCAGCACAAGAGCAGAATACGCTGCAACGTCGTCACAGCCTCCCTGGTGGAACACTTCACGGAGAGAGGACATTCGGAAATGGACTTTACGTGGCAAGTTATTGACACTCTACGCGCTCATCACAGAGGTGGCGACCATCAAGAGACTCTGAATAGACTTGAATGTAAATGGATCTTTAACTGCCGCTCTATCGATCATGGCTTAAACTCACTGGAAGAGTGGAATGCAATTCTTTGATGTCTCTTTTCCACCTGCATAAATGCACTCTCTGTTACTAGAAAATGTACTAGCTCCACTACACTTTTTATCATAATCATTGGTGCGTTACCTATTCCATGGTTTATTTTAATTATTATCTCCCTGTAATTCCTTTGCTCTCCCCTTGTCTCTATCTCTCCATCTGTGCCCTCCCTATTGCTTCACGTTAATCACTGGCCTTTGCCTAGGGAGTCAGCAGATTCACTTAATGAGACCCCTCACTCTTATTCATGCTTGCGCATTAGTTGCTCTATCTCCCCAGATGTATATTGGATACTAACCAAGGTTATGGCGGGATTCACTAACCTCAACCGCCAGATACTGCACCCTCTTCACCGCGCATGTGTATGCAATGCGTGGTCTAGTTGTTCCAAACACTACCAGAAGCATATTGCTATATACTTCGGCCCCCTTTCTATGACTCAGTAGTAGTCACTCACCCGAAGGATCGAGACTGAGCGGCGGCCTGTCTCCTAGAAATTGACCGACAAACGCGGACTGCCTCTACTAAGTAAGTACCTGCTAGCACTAACTTGGGACTTAGCCGTTGCTGCAATGCCACGCTCAACTTGCCTAATCTAACCCCCTCCTCCCCTTTCCCCCAACACCGGTCACAGCTTGGAATACGGTGACACCGACTGCGCGGTGTTTTCCCACCACTACTGAACATGGACTTAGTTGCCGCGGCCGATTAACCGCTATGCATGAACGCCCTTCCAAGTAGCCACTGGATCTTCCTTACCGTAAGTGGGCGCATCATTATTACCGCTCTATCAGAGGATCAAATTACGTACCGATAGCCTGATATTTGATTTTCCCCCTCCTCTTAGGCTTTGTTCGCGTCTGGAATTGCAGCGAGTAACCCTGCATGGTTTATTGGTTAAATATCACCAGGTTCCTTCAAATCATCAGCTTCCTCGGGTCGCCAAGTGAGTAACCCTTTGAGAGGAGCTTGTTCTCACCAGTTCCACTTCTGTTACAGCTAACTCACCTTGCTGCCTCTGCTATTTAGGCACCAAGCACTGCCTTTCTCTTTCTTTTTGCTGATTGTCTCTTCTATTTTTCCAATCTAATCATACTGTATGAATTTGCATTGTCATGATTTATTTAACTAAATTTTAAATTGCTGATCCATTAAATAATATGCTATTGATCAGATCCACTGGGAGCACTGCGTATACACTTAGTTTTTACATAATTAATTACGCAGGGACTTCACCTAAAACATTTGTACCTTATTATTTCTTCCCAATAGATTCTTCATTCTCACATTTTTTGGCCTGATGATCTCAAATCAATGAGATCGAAACACTGTCGACCTTTATACAACAAAAAACTCCTTCACTGTTAAAATTACAATCAGGAGTTTCTGAGTATGTTGTCAATGCGATGTATAGATTTTAAATGTCACCCTAACTCGCCACATCACGCTGGTCTTCACCTTCTTGCGAGCTCTTGAACTATATCTTTAAAAAAAAAAAAGCTTTAAAATATTATTTATAAATAAATGATCTACTATTCGAAAGCCCATCTGTGTCCCTACGTATATTTAGGAAATTGTCTATTGTTGCTCCTCCTGGCATTTATTGACTATATATGCCCTATGCTATAGGCATAGTGATTAACACTTCCTTCACTCAACAGCTCTTGCTGTTCTAGGACCTGTATAGCCTTACATGAACTATTGTTTTCTTATAATACCATTGACTACCCCAGGTTCGAGTAATGGGGTCCCCTTGTTTTTTAATACACATTATTTTCCTCAGAGCACTGTGTGCCCTTTTCATTTCTTTGTTCGAAGCACTCGGAGTCTCATCCATTGCCACATTAAAAGTGATTTTAATTAAGGCTATAATCTGCTCAATGGTTTTTGATTTCGACCCAAATTGCTTTTTTGAGGTCATCAGAGTGTTGGCCATACCCTCCGTGAGGATTACCTCCTGGAAACAAAATCTCCTCCTCAAGGTTTGCCTGGGTTCTACGTACTTCCTGTTTGGGAGTCTTATCAGTGGCAATTTGATTGTCATTAAGGTTCCTAGGTACCCAGGCTTTTGCCTCTTTGATGGTACTCTAAGTAGTATTTGTGATCTTTTGTTTTCTTCTCTTGGAATTCCTGGTGAAAACAAAGGAGTGGTTAAGTTATATAATTACTTTTACAACCTTTGCGAAGTTCTATAGAAAACTTAGCCAGAGATTAACTTATTTTTACTTTACTGCATTTCAACAAAAATCATAAGACTTTGACAATTTGCGTACCTGTACATAAGATACGCCGTGCAGAAAGCAGGACATTTTTAACATTGGCTTTTAGGATGAAAACTGGGAAGCTTCACAACCTCTGCCAGGTGTGAAAATCCAGACCCTCGCAAAACTTCATAAGCCAAAAAAAAAAAAACTTTGCACACCCTTTTGTGGAGGCTCCTAACATAATTTCTCTTGGAAGATGTGAATTCCAACACATAAAGAAGTGATGAATTTTCACTTTTGTTTTATGTACAAGTAATTCTTCACAGTTCCTGACTATTTTTCCATTACGAATTGTAGAAATATTTGCATGTTTGATTTTTAACTATAAAATTATTTGGTCACGATTTTTTTTATTTTGAAATTCCACTGTCAAAATGGTTGCCCCCCCCAATGTTAAGACCAGTAATTTTACAAAGTCTGAAAGGAACAATACATACCTCTGCGAGCTGATTTGAAACGCCAATTCCTATTCACATTTAAATGGAGATAACTATGAACAATAACGAATTCGGTCTAGTTTGTTGGGAGTGCTAGCTGTCATCACTATTTACAACTCTATTCTTTGAGATGGCACAGGAATAAAGCAAGTGACTGACAAGCAAGCAGCATCAAAGAGGGAAAAAATACCTGTACTACAAAGAAATTACCAGCAGCTAGAGGTGATCATGGAAGTCTGCATACAAATTGCAGAACTCTGAGTAGTCAGAATGCCATAGCGAGCACAAAACGCATACACAAAGATGGCACGATTAACACAATACATCTAGGAAAAAACCTAAATAAACCACTGGGAATTTGTTGATAACACAAATGGAATGGGCAACACTCATGGTAGATGTGGATCAAATTAGCCCAACTTGTGCTTGAAAATGGGGTTAGATGACATTGCGAAACATCATTTACTCGAAACTTGTCAAGTTTGTGGTAAACAATAACATCTGTTTATTTGTTTTAGTACGGAAAAGCATATTTAGGTTTTTGGGACATTTTGCTTGCAAAAACAGTTTCTCCCACAAGAAAAAATATTTTACATGGAAATTCTGCTACAATAGCTTTTTTACAAGATTAAACTTTGTAATTCTGTTTAGTGCAAAGTATGCGTACTTCGCCTTCAAAATAGTAAGTTTACAAACTGATTACTGAAACCAGGCATGTGGAGCAAGATTCATACATGAAGTGACAATAGTCTAACATTGGTTGGGGAGCTCAAACGATACTGAAAGAAATTAACAAACATGTAAGCATCTAGAATGGTTTGGGGTAAAAACAAGCCGCAAACTAGAAGAGAGACTGGACAAAAGATAACAATAGCGAATCAAAAGGGTTGCTGAAGGTAACTCCAAGAGAAATCTGCAAGGGATGCACTGCCATTTCTAACAAAGAAAACATAATTATTTACTTGGTATTTATGTGACCTATATTAAAATGTAAATCATATGTTGCCTTTTTCAACACATTCAGCCAGTCCTTCATTTTCCATGTGAATCTCCTGACTTGGGGGTCAATGTTCATAATGAGAGCAGACAAACTCTAAGTCCCTTGTTGTAAAGTGTAACTGACCAAAAAGCAATGGATGCAGATGTCACATAGGCAATCTACATATGACTGGTGGGAAATAGGGACATGGGAGAGATACCTCAGTCGCTCCCCATATACAAGTGCCAAAACCACAAGGAGTTAACGTCAGATTTCCACAGAGAAAGCCTCCGCTCAAAAAGATGGCAGAGCTCCAATTTTTGGCTGGCCTCTCACCTACATATTTCTGTGGGACATGCTTCATCATCAAGTCCTCACCCTGTATGATTTTTTGATCCCGGGCGGGCTCGAACCCACTCATGGGGGAGCACTTAGTTTGGTAGTCTATAGGTATTAGACAAAGGGGCTCGAAAAAGGGGGCAGGGTGTTTAAAAATGCCTTAAGTTGCTGAATTAATTTTTATTGGTGACAAACAGCCTTGGCATTGTTAAACACAGGAAATGGCGTGCGTAGAAGAGTTTAATGACCTCCCTGCCGCCTGGTCAACATATTTCAGCTGCATTTTTGCCCAAACGTCTTCCAGCTTTTGTCAGGACCATCCAAGTCCCCCATTGGTTATTAAGTGTATAACACTTTTTTTTTTTAATGGTTTATTGCGTTTTTAAAAATATCACACCAGGAATGGCACCTACGCAGTAGTCTCTTTCGTTACATCAAAGGATTTTGCACTCCAGCATAGTGCAAAAACTCTGTCCAAACGTAACCAGACTTAACCAGAATGTTTCACAACAATAAACTTAAAATCTCAATATCACATGTGCACGTGGACAAGTAGATGACTTTCTGGGGTACATAAATAAGAGGTCAGGATGTAAAAGTATGATACAGTCTTCCTTCAACAGGGTTGAAAAAAGAACCCTCATCACCCATACAGCACATCGTTTTATATCTAGTCATAAGCCTGAAGTACATATGGTCCATCCTTCCCTCCCCTCATGGTGGGCATTCATCTGGAGGCAATCTCAGCGCCCTAAGCAATTTGTGCCATAGTTCCAGGACATCAGCGAGTTTGGGGCCAGTCCTCACTACTTCCATCCAAACACCCTCGGCAACGCACTATGCAGCAACAACTTTTAACCACCCCTCTACCATTGGGACCTTAGCACTCAGCCAATGAATTACCAGCCACCGCCTGGCCAGCTGTAGGGCAAAATCCACACTTTTTCTTTGACGTATGCTTCACAACAGGGGCCCCTATTTCCAGTAAGAAGAGTTGCGGTGTGCGCTGTAGATCAAGGTGTAGTCTATGTTGGTACGTGTCCGCCACCAGTTCACAGTAATCCTGTTTTTTTACTACATGTCCATGTCAGGCAACGCTATTTTGCTCTGTCTTGCTCACCGAAGTCACTTCGTATTGTCGAATTTGTGCAGTATACCTGGTGTTAGGCATGTATGATGTACAAAATTAAATTGAATAATTCGGAATCTACAATTACTGGTTGCAGTTTTAATAAGTGCAAGTGCACCTTGCCATTGCTTATCCAGGAACTGCCCACTGCAGTTAATTTCCCACTTTTGATGGACATGTGGCAGGGGCTCAACATTGTCTGTTCGCATAGCTTGATATAAACGTGTTACCACTCCTGTGCCTCCATTCGTCCAAATGTGCAACGTCAAAGTTGCTGAGACACACGGCTCGA
The DNA here is from genome assembly GCF_964261635.1 of Lissotriton helveticus. Taxonomy (NCBI): domain Eukaryota; kingdom Metazoa; phylum Chordata; class Amphibia; order Caudata; family Salamandridae; genus Lissotriton; species Lissotriton helveticus. The sequence goes on from NC_136057.1 coordinate 1,615,810,821, forward strand.
CGTCTCGAACGCCTCGTAGCGCTTAGTCTGCCTGGCACAGTGCCCAATAATGTATGAACAACCTCATTCCCATAGGAAATAGGCTCTGCGCTTGCTGCCATGTGAGGATATGCCATCAATGTATAGGTCGCCCACTTCTCAGCAGCCCTCCATTTACCAGTATCTCATACTCAGTCCCTCATCCAGGCAGTGTCCAATAGTGGCGGTACCTAAGCATTAAGTGAAAGAACGCCACAGCATGCGCCGAACTTGTCCCAAGCATATAGTGACAGACTCAGGATATATTTGGTCGAACATTGGCATGCAAATATAGATCATTTTTGATTGCAAATGAATGTGATGATGACCAAGATTCCGGTCGGAGGCAATTCATCAATAAGACACGGGTAGAGTTGACAAATATATAGGTAGCTCTAGCAGCATAACCAGTCTAATTAGGGGTTTGAAACTATCTTCTGGTACCTGTAAAAAAACTGGCGATTGTTGTCGAGATCATTATACCGTAATTGTGAACATGGTGCCGTGATTAATTATGAGTGAGTTAAATATTCGTAGTCGTGCATGGTGAGATGGACTATATGAAATCATATAAACTTGTATGACACACCTACTGTGGTAGCAAGTCGCACATCACTCACTCATTCAACATCTCGTGAACACGTAAACAGCCCCGAGACCTGCACTATTCAGACAATTCTCCCAGGTGCACTGATGCCGCCACAATGATGTCGGTGTCATAATCTATTTGAGAGACAAGCATACCGTAATCATTTCCACTTATCAGGATAGAAAACGTAGTCGGTTTGTGGAACCTACTTGCCCCATAGGTAGTTACTGACAAGATAGTCCTAGTGGCACACACTGTACTAAAGAGCATCCAAATCAATGTTCAACACCGCTACCCAGAATTCGGGCAAAAAGCAGTATCGCCAAAATGAACGGAACACTTACTTCGTCATAGGAGTAACCTGACCCAGCACCTAATTGAGGTCCAGTTACTCCTGCATGTTGGAGTTTGGACGCCAGGGCTCTGTTTTCATTTCAGTGACGCGTGTGATGTCAGTACGCAAATTACGTGTCGGCGCCACATGACGTGCGGCCAGACCACGGGGGCCATATTGAAACGGGAAGGATTGTGTTTAGATCTCTAGAGGACAAGGATACCGAGAACATGAATGCGGATCGCAAACAAAGATAGTTATATTTGATTCGTATATACAATATACAGTGTATATATACAATAGTTTATACACATACATTCTGAAATAAAGTACAGGATTGATGGTATTTGGTAAAAGGAATGAATATTCCCCACTCAATATGTGGGGCAAGACTTTTATGGCAGTGTTTGGAGAGGAGTGGTACCAGGAGGACCCTTTGTAGAGGAATATAACCTTATGAACTGTTCCTAACGTAGAACATACATGCCAATAGACCCGATTCAGACTAGAGACTCCCGAGTTTTTAAAACAAAAAGGGCTTTATTTTTGTCTGTCTCCTGTCTCAAATTGCCACTTCTTCAATAGATTTCAATGGGGAACTACATTCTACTCGCTTAATATTATTTTTTTATCTTCCTCTTTTTGCTTCTAAAATGTTGCCATGTATGGTAAAAGCTTAACTATACCAGTGCTGAATAGATTCAACCTTAACTCATATTCAAATTGAGGACACAATCAATTTCAAAGGAATTTTCGAAATATACTGGTTTGAAAAAAGGTTTTAAATAATGTTGGTAGTTTAGCATCCTCCCCAGCCCGGGAGCATGTAAATGATCACGTCAGACACGGAGTTCTGCATTACCGTTAATTGTATGCACTGCGTTACAAACGTTATCAACCCCTTGGGCGCGGCCGCGATTCTGCGCCTGTGCGGCACTTCTAAAGAGTGTGCGGGATCATGACGGCCCCCAGCTGTCATCAGCACACGCCCACCGTGTTGCATGACGGACGGGGGCCGTCATCAGCATGGAAGGGGTTACCCGCACCACATTGACTACGTCATTTTACTATGGGGTCCGTTAGGGACCAGAGGAGTCCCACTATCTATAATCACAAGACAATACATTGCTAAATAAAAAGTAAAAATTATATATATAAACATCACAACTTCTCAATGAGTCGCCAAGATGCTTGTATCAGTCTTCCAGATCTCATTGTGCGAGGTTGATGAGATACAGGAGAGACATCCACAGCAGGCACAATTGAAACAGACACAGATGCGTTACTTGGGCTTTCAGTACTCTCAGGTGGTATGGTCTCACGCCTGATGTCTGGAGCCAACAAACACTGAGGCAGGTGTTTAAAATGTCAAGAGCCTCTCATAATGAACTTTCCATGATGTTGAGCAGTAACCATGTATCCTTTGCTAGTTACAACCCTAAGGTCAGCATCAAATGGGGCATCAGACTGGCGTTTCCTTTTCTGCTTGCAAGGACTTGGTCTCCCTTCTCAAAGACAGTGTCCCGAACACATCAGCCCTTATCTGCATATAATGTTGCTAGAACTATAGTTTGCTTGTGGCTGTTGAATCCAGTTGGTACACAGGCCTAAATCAAGGATCTTAGATGTTTTTGTTATGCGGCAGATACTACAGCAGGGATAATGGCCTGCAACAGGTTGTAAGTTCCATAGTGTACTTGGCTAGGCAACATTATCTAGAGTACGATCTCTTGTGTGCACTACAGCATCCCTGATATTTTTCACACGTTTATGGGCAAATAGTGTTTTTTTCAGATCTCAGATTGCCAGTATTCGGGATGCCAGTGTCTATTGATAGATTTCTTTAGGTGAATAGAAAGTGCTGAGTATGTAGTGACACACAACAGTTGATTACTTTAATTTTTTCCATGTGTATGCTCAATAAGGGCCTACTTTCTGTTGTTACTGACCTTTTTCAATGATCTCCAATTGATGTGCTCTGGGTATTTCCATTATCTAAAATGTTCACTGAGCGCTACAGCCTGGACTTTGAAGTCTGCTTGTCGACTCCAGTTCTTCCATACCACTGTCCAAAGGGAAGATTCTACCTAAGAGGCCAGGGTTGAAAACTGTCGAAGTGGACTAGGCTATTTCTGTCAGTTGGCTTCATATGTAAATCAGTTTGTCCCATGCTCATGAAAAATCCTGACATCAAGAAAAATGAAAGCTTCTCTGTCGACAGTGTGTGTAAACTTCGAAAACTCATTTTGATTGTTTATCCACTGCACAAAGTTTACAGCACTTTCATGGTACCCCTTCCAGATCACCAACACATAATCGATATATCTCTTCCAAGATTGGATGTTCTCTTTGAAGGTAATCCCATTTACTATAATATTTGTTCTTTCCACATGGTGGACACAGAGGCATGTGATTGAGGTACCATGTACCTCGAGATACACGGTGCCCTCAAACAAAAAAAATGCTTGTAAGTGCTAATCTCATGCACTCTAATACAAAATGATGTGGTGTGTGGCAAAACATCTGTGAAAAGAAAGTCTTCCGTAGCTCAAAGACTCTCCTCTTGAGGTACAATGGTGTTTACTTTCTATGTCGAGACTGATTCAGAGGTTCAGTTCTGGTATATATTGGATAGCTTGTAGAATCCTGATTAAGTCCTGTGTATCTTAATATAAGATGGCATTTTCCCTACCATGGATTGTAGAAAGAAGTCAGTAAATTTAGAGTGGCCCCAAAATCGAGTTCATGCTAGACACCAGGCCCGGACTGGCCGTTTTGGGCACCGGGCAATCCCCCGGTCGGCCGCAAGGGTGGGGGCCGGTTTTGGGCCCTGGGGGCCGTTTTTGTTGCAGAGCCGTTTTTGCAGCATAGCTGCAAAATCAGCCCTGTAACAAAATCGGCTGAAAAGCGGCCCTGGCAAAGCGCTCGCCCCCCTCCCGCCCGGGGGGCGGGGGGGCCGGCCGAGCACTTTGCCAGGGCCGGTTTTGGTTCCCAGTCCGGCCCTGCTAGACACCTTCAGTCTTCACGGTACTGGTGTCTGTTTTTTGTGAATTTTTGGGAGAGTGTAGAATGGTGGAGTATCCGGATCATCTGCTGATAGGAAGTCAGTTTGTCTCTTAGAGATCCATATGTTCAATTCAGCCTCTTCAATCATGCTGGCAATCATTCTTTTCAATGACTCAGTTGAATTTACTTGTGCTTTTTGGTAGTTCCGTTAGTGAGTCAGTAGGTGGAGACTTTTAGTTATATAATATGTTCTATTCTGTTTAACGATGGCTCTGCCATTGTCTGCTGGCATTATGATAATCTTGTCATCTGTTTGCTGGGCAATTAAAGCCTCATTTTCTTCTCTGCTGATATTATGAAACATGTGTATTTGCGTAACATAAATGGACTCAATGTCACTTGTCACTGCTTGCTCAAATGTTAACATCTCCACCAGGACTGTGTTTAACGGCAGGTTGAATGTAGATTTTTACTCAGACCAGAGTCCTGATCATCCATGTCACTCTCTTTTTGGTTAAAAAAAAAAGCTTTTAACCTCAGTTTCCTGAAAAACTCAGCCAGATTGCACCTACATTTGAATCTTTCTACTAACTGTGTGGAAAGAAAGCCAATGTGGAGCAGATTATTATTAACCTGCTGGTGCAGGGTCACCACTGCGCCATGGGTTCTGAACAAGTAAGGAGGGTTCGACACTGGAGCGAAGGTCAAACCATAGGTCATTTATTAAGCATTCATGAATGGGCCTCCAACCGATGAGCACCATAGAGATACTCAAGGAGAGAGCACACTGAACGATGGTTACATGGGTTTTTATAGCAAAGATCACAAGCAAGAGACACCCAGTGGTAAATAGAGCCCTGGGAAGAACACACAAATGAGACAACCTTAGTGCCTTGTGTAACTGTTACGTCCTGAGGTTGCGCAACAAGATAGGCTATCTGAACAAACTTTATCAAAGGCTTTACTATTGTTTAAAGAACCCAGTGCAGACATCAGCAGTTCTTTAGTGCTGACTTTGCATGTTTACACAGCCTACAATGTCTCAATTTAGATTTGTTACCTAATGTTTACGCAGGTGTGGTGTCAAGGATAGAGCCAGGCTGAAAACAGAGCAGGGGTGAAAATGGATGAGGCACAGTTTAATTAAAAAACGAAAAATTCCGATTTTACATTTCCACACCGAGACCCTTGTTGACAACCCAAATTTGGGCCTCTAAAACCGATTTGTGACAGAGGTTAACCACTAGGTTGGCATGCTCATTAGTTTGGACTTTAAATTAGAGGATTCTAAACTTTACTCTTGTTGAGGAGAGAGGATCAGAAACTCTTCTCTGATGATAGCATGGACTCAATAGATGAGAAAGACTTACCCGTAGATGCTTCTAGAGGAGATATTTCTTCAAGTGTTTATTATAAATTGCTTTATGAGTACATTCATACTGTGAATGCAAGGGATTGCTATGTATGTAAGCATGCTATTTTCTACTGGTCCTGACATTGTGTTTTACCCTCCCTTATCTGGGTGTTGTATTTTTCTCAAATATGATATTATTGATTCTATTTGTCTCTGCTCTATGAACAATTGTATCACGTTCTTGTACCCCAAGGGTCATGTTTGCACTATATAAAACTTTCTAAATAAATAAAAAACATAATTGAAAAAAGTAAAGCCAAAAATACATATAAAAGCAATTGAAGTAATTGAATACCTTAAAGTGCTCTACAAAGTGCACAGTCTTTCATAAAGGAATGTCCAATGTTTTTCTTTTAAAAATATTAAGTACTGTAATTCACTCACAAATAAATACTAAACAAAATCATGAATGCACACAATGAAAACAAGATCCCGCTAGCACCACATTAACAGATCTTTGGAAGAAGGTGTCATGCCTCACACGTTCTCCTCCTCCTGCACTGTCCCTTTAATCAGCCACTACATAAGCCTCTCTGACCCATGGAGCGACGCTTCACGTTCTAGCGTCTAGCTCCGTTGGTTTCTTCCGTCCTGCTGTAATTTGCCTGACTTCCGTTTTTTGTGCTTTCAGCATTTTCCCCGAGGGAGCTCCTGGCCCCTGTGTCATTTTCGGGCTCCTTTTCATTCCCCCTCCCTTCTTGGGTTCCAGCCCTCCTTGAGCGTTGTATCCAGTTAACGCTCGCTTGTGGAATCCCATTCATGGTGTTTTCCGTGAGTCTGCAGTTGTTTAGCCCTGCACAGCGGCCAGACCTTTCTCTCCGCCTCTCTGCCGGGCACTACCTCCCTGCCGCTGTTGTCTTCCTCTGCTCCGCCCTTCAGCCGGGTTTATGCTCCGCTGACGGGCCGGGCTTTCTCTCCTTTTTTCCCCCCACTGGAGTTGCTTCGCCCGGTATGCCGGTCTTGGTATCTGCTGCCCGGCTGGGTTTACTACAGTGCTCCTAATAGTTAGTTAGTTAGGTTTTGCTTTGCACAGTGTGTCATTTCCTTCCATTCCCTCGTTTACCTATCCCCTGTCCAGCCTTTTATTGAGGTATTCAGCTATCTCGGGACATCTCTTATTTGGCTGTTGATGCTTGCGTGGACCAGAGGGGATTTCATGTTTCTACACTTCTAGAATCACGGTAACAGCGCAATAGCGCTGCATATTCAATTAATTACGTATTGTGATTTATTACAGTATTTTGAATCTATATGTTTGTTTCCATAGATGTTAATACTGCTATCCTGTGTGTTGGTACAAGAGTTGGAGAGTTCCATCTGTATTTTATAAGAATAAGACGAGCATTACACAAACACCTAAGTGAGCAGTGTTTTGGTCCTTATATATTATACTGCGTTTATTTCAGGCACCCTGTACTTATTGATGTACCATCTTTTCCTATAGCTTCAAAAGAAGTCCTTACAAGAGGTTCATCCACTATCCTTCTACGACATTTGAGCTCCTACACGCATATACAGGGTAGGAGAGGGTCATATAGGTCACGGTTGTATTGTTTTGTAGAATATTGTTATATGCAGATACATGTTCTTACTTCTTTGTGTTACAGGCCAACTCCTTACCTAACACTTCAGTGAAGCAGCAAATACATCCTGTCTGAAGAGTACCATCACACATTTTTTCCCCCCAACCTTTCCTTGTTTTGTTTCCCTGTTTTCCCCTGGCGCGCCTCTCGAGCTCTAGTGCTCGATAGAGTCGGAAGGCCGCAGGGGAAGGCTGTGGATTTATCTTCGGACTCCTGACGCTCCTGCGGAATCATCGTGTATCCTTTACAGAAGGGCTCCCAGTTTTAAGCAATGTATAGCGCCTCCTTATGATGTTTGTAAAGACAAGTTCATCCAATTATAGTTGGCACAGACTTCTCAATGTACAACCACTTCCTATTGTATTTGTCAGAGAGTTCAAAATGTAAACCCTAAGTATGAAATTTGCCATAGAATCCATGAGATAAAACCTGACACTCACGGTGCTGAGGTAGAGGAGTCCAAGGCTGAGTGACAGAGGTGTTCCAGAAACTCAGAACTGGCAACACACATAGCTAACAAAAATTCAAAACCCAACCAATGGCTTTCCTTTAAAAAAAGGTAACATAGTTTCATATACTTGCAACTAAATACTCTACTCAAAATGATGAATAGTTACAAGACTTCAAATGGAATCAGAAATTGGAACCATAGACTGCTGTGCCAATCACATACCCTATAGAAATACCACAGAGGGTAACATACCCTGTAAGTGTAGTCTCCTCCTGTTATCTTTGAGGTACCATGTGGTAATTTAAGAACCAGCAAGGTTTAATCCCAAAAACTAGCAATGCTCCTATATGAGCCTACTAGCAAACATGAGGCTTTTCACAATCAAAAAGGTTAAGCTACAGGCTTTGTTAAGTTGTTTAAAATGTATACTCTCTTTGACACCATATTAAATAATAAATAAAGCAAGCCCTATGGCTTTATCGGGTTCCAGCAGGGCAGCCCTCTTTAGATATCAAGCATTTTATTCTACCAGACTAAGAAAAGGGACATTTGTATTATACACTTTTTTATTTCGTTTGTCAGAGAGTTCATAATCTAAATCCCCTTCCTGTGGAGTTTTCCCTGGACTTCCCACTGTCAAACCTTTTACTATTGCATTTACCAGGCCAGAGAGCTCACAACATACAACCACTTTCTGTTGCATTTGTAGGAGTTCACAATGACATACATATTACTATTGTATTTGTCGTAGAGCTCACCTTGTGGAGCCCCTTCCTTTGGTGCTTGGCATGTTGCAGGGATTCTGCAGAATCACAGAACTATGCTAGGGATGATGGAACCTTAGTTGGCAGGGACTGAGTCATCCTCCCACCTGAGTATCCATGAGCCCAGGGACTGACTAGTATAGTGTGTCACTTGCCCTCCTACTCACTCACAGAGGAACAAGTGATTAAACACCCCAGACTCTAAAACTCCCGACCCTGTCAGGAATCGCGGTTGCAGGACACACCCTTTTGCTCACACTCTCGTACCAGTCCACAATAAGATCTGACAGAGACACGAGGAACGTTTAAAATGTTTATTTTAACTATCGTGCCCTAGTATGCAGTATATGTGGTACAACAAGTAGGAAAATGCCTAACACAAATATGATTAGCATAGCAAGTAGTCCGTAAATCATTAAAGGTGCTGTCATTGTATACAATAGTGTAGCCTAACCTCCCTCCCTTTCTATAGAAGCAAAATGATTTTATACCAGAAGATCTCTGGGTGTTTGCAGCAGATTCCGTACATCAGTCTATGGATGAAAAATCGACATCACAGGTGGTATCACGCTCCCTTCTCTGGAAAGATCCTTCTGCAACATTGTGTTACCCACCTGTGTATACCTATATGACTAAAGTACATGTTCTTAAACAACAGTTGCATCTGCATGTTTTGTCATTGTGATAGGGCCTGACCAGACCAGAATAACAAGGGGCATTATTGATCGACCTTGTCGGCAGTGTTCAGACTAAATCCCAGGAAAGAGCAGAGCGCAAAAACAACAGTATGTTCTGTGTGAAAGTTGCAGTGTGGCACAAAGCAAAAATATGTTTGTGTAGTAACGTGCATAAAGCAGAAGACAGTCTGGCACGGGCTCATGCTAACATAGGGAAAACGACAATGGCCCCATGTACCACGTGATACCCTCTCTTTGTTCAGGACAGTAGCAGGTAATGGTTGCAGAAATGACTAGTAAGCAGCTTCAAAGTATTGCAGGATAATGCCGAATGAATAGGAAGGAGAAGCTTTTGTACACAAAAATATATCCAATTACAGAGTGTCATCAGGACCCAATATGGATGCAGCAAAGTGGAACGCCATCTACTTCTGTAAGGCATCTGAACCTTCCAAAGTGAAAAGCGCAGCCATCCAATTGAGCAAATCAAATGAACAGACGTGTTCCTCATATCCAGTGGTCGCCAGGCCCATCCAAGAACTGGTGTTGACATCAACAAAACTGAGATCCAAGAGTCCGTGTGCACCTGCGTAGGAAACCGCGTCGGCGACTGGCCCCAATGATGGGTTATACATAATCCACATACCCAAGGAACTGTCCAGGTTATGGGACATCAACGCACCCATCAACAGATCATAATCCAGGGCAGTGTGTCACGGTGTAGCCAGGCAGATATCCAGGGCCCACTGAAAGGGGCACCGGATGCAGTAAAAAACACAGGTTGCACACAGGTGACATAGGCACAGCGTAGGTCAGACAAAAATCAACATCCAGAGCTTCCAGTGGCATCAATCCAAAAAGCTGACATATCCGCTCACAATACAGCTGCAGCTGTTCCTGTCCTGGAAGAACCACAGATTGAGCAGCCATTGCAGAATAGAAGAAAGAGGACAACAATGCCACAAATCAAGACGAGTAGCAGTGGGAACCCACCGAACATGCTGGAAAAAATAGAATGTATAACGGCAGGAATTACTCTAAAAATCATCTGGAATGAGGATACAAGACCAGAGCCCACAAGTTTAAAAAAGTGGGCCAGGCCTGTGATATCAGATGCATTCAATATTTGATGTATCAATTCCCCAAAATGAAGGGGAAAATTCGTGTTTAACAATGATTGTATTTCACTGGACGTTCTAGCCACCTGCAATTCGGAGGTCTCACAGGTTGACGTGAGAGCTACTTCTTTTTGAAACAATAGTGCTTTGAGTCTGCTTAGCTTTTTGAAATCTGTTTTCAGGGTTGGAATGGAAGGCCACAAGAAACTATCTACACTCCCGTGTGGAGAGGGGGAAACAGGACGTTGTTGCAACAAGTAACTAGCTGGGAAACAGTCACTATGTACGGGATCCCAGCCCGCAGTCCGTTGCAGTCCTGATTATTAAAGACGAGATACCTGCCATTGAAAAGCAATGTGAGAGTGGTGACGATAGCGGGAACCTGAGTTCCTTTCAGGAAACAAGACAAATTAGGGGCAGAAACATTACAAGTGCTGTGCAGTTTCACTTGTTGACATACAAGGGAATGGCCGGCTGTGGAATCACACTCTTCCCCTGTAAGAAAAACTTCTGTGTCTGCTCGTTGACAGCGATGTGTAAACGGTAAAGACTATAATTCATGCATGTAACCGCTCCCAAGGGGCTCATATCTACCTACGGTAAAATGTTTCATGCACGCAGTAAAGTGAAACATAGAGATGGGCAACAAAATTACCCCATGTATTATCCAGACTGGAGAATTACGTTCGGCTACAGTAAACAGTAGTCGTTTGAGTTTTTCTATATGCAAAATAGTGTATGTAGCGTCTTTCATGCCCATTAATTGTTGTTTATTATTTAAATTGAAAGGTAAGAACAATGCACTTGCAGTCAGATAATCCCACGAAAATCGCCCATTTTTCAGTGTTTGTAGTGTCCATCCAAATTGCCTGACTGATATAAGTTGGTGTTGACCATGATATAACATAGGCACTTCATTTTGTACAGTATCAATAACAGAAGATACAATATTGTCTAAAGTATAAATATGAGATGAAAATGTGTTAATATCGACAATGGCAAAGATTTTATCCAAATTGTCCTGATCTATTTGTCGTAGATGTACAGCAGCTTCTAGTTGTGACAATTTCCAAAATTCATACTAAGCAGCATAAACAAAATGCTTAGAACAAGGGGATTTTGAACCCAAAAGAAATCAGGGAGATTTATGTCTTCAGACAAAAGTGAAAAATGTTGTTTGATAAGAGATAGCATGGAATGTTCTAACCACTGTTGAAATAATTACCCAACAGACTAAGTAGTGACAGTAGTGGAATTGGAGGTTTGAAGATAGCGTGGATAAGGTCTATGTAGTGAAAACCCTAAAGTAATATTCATGAAACACGAATGACAAACATTTGTTTCCAACAGCCACAAAGCTCACCCAGATGGATTCATTGTAGAGGAGTTAAAAGTGCAGTTTCTCTTCATGAAATTAAGTTGATCTTCAGTATAGTTGGTATAAATCTGCCAGTTACCATAAAGGGCTAGCGATGGAATATTGGGAGTATTCAATTTTTTAATTTTAGCCAATCCTAGACAAGTAGTTTGGTGGGCTGTGTCATTCAGAAAGATGATTTGGGTTGGTATTAGACATGCACGGGACAAGGATTCAGTACCTTGCAATTTTCATGGCTTAGTGCCCTATACTGATTTTAATTCAATGTTATCTTTCCAATAACTGTATCCCATTAGCACCACATTTTCAATAAAAGAAGAAGAGTATGTTAACTCAGTTTGGGTAAACATATACTTTTCTGAAGAAATGGGAAATGATTTAAAGTAATATGAAGCCGGGTCTGAAAGGTTATAACCCGTAAAGGAAGTGTATTTCCGCTTTTGCGTATTAGAACTACCCTGAGATGTAGTAGGGCAATGTTCCCATTGAGTATAACTAAAAAGAGAACCCTGTCTGTAAGTTCCATGCAGAAAATGATGTCCATAATGTTGGTAACAAATTAATTCGGCATAGTTAGCAGAATTTAAATATAAATCTTCTGTATCAAAGACAGTATAATATTGTAATTCAGAAAACAAGGAATTCACAGAATTGACATCCCAATCATCTGACTGTAACCCAGGTATAATCACATCACCCATGGAAACACAGAATACATATGGTATCTGTAGGGTCGCCGTAGGACCATATAAATTGAATGGTACTTTATCCCATACAATTCCATCAGAGACAGGGATGCGGAAATGTTAACAAAGGACTGGTCTCTTTTTATTTTATGTGGGGCCAACACACCATCAACCGATTCCACTTTGGAGCACTCTGGAAGATAGTGGCCATTAATCAGAAAGAAGAAAACAGTCACAAATCCAATCCACCTGAACAAGAACACCATGGAAAACACAATCCAGAAATATGTCTATGGTGGGACAAGATAAGTGCATTTGAACCAAGAGACAAGAACACAAATCCTTGCTGGTTTCGGTGAGAGGACTGTAGACAAAGAAGAATTGTTCAAAGAAAAATAATTCTGATCGATATAGTCCCAGTAAGAACTCAAATGAAGCGGAGGCTGAGATTCAGGACCTAAAACAGAGGTGTGTAGGTTCGTATGGTTCTCAACAGGTGGATCAAACTTAACAATTTCCATTGTAGGTTGTAAGGAAGGCAAAACTGATACTTGGTCAACAGTAGACTCAACATCCCCCTACGGCAGCGGGGGAGAATCAGAATCAACGAGACTCATAGGCTTTAAAGAATTATCCCTGTGTGGGACACTCCTTGGCATACTATTCAGAATTGGCCATATAGTGTAACTTGATATGTTCGATTGAGACATACTGATCTCTTTGTATCCAGGTAATGGAGGTAAAATCACAGTTCGGGTGCCCTGAAGACCAAGCACTAGAACAGGAGCATGATACAAGGAACCAAATTCTTTCTTGATTGCCACTTTTCACGAATCAGGTCACCAACTTTGGGGAGCCAGCCAGCAGCAGGAATCAGAACTGCAGCATCCACTGGTGAGGTTGAGGGCAAATGTGTCTTCGCCAGAGAGTCACAACTCTTTTGAAGATTCTGTAATATAGCATAGTGGTTATCTACGTCAAAAGTAGGGGAAGCCGCTACAATGTCTAGACCGTCAAGGTCTGGAACAAACATCTTAATGCCAAAGAGCATTTCGTATGGGGTCCGCCCACCCAGCGATCTTCTAGGGAGATTATCAAGAGCACGTTGAACTCCATAGAGGTGAGTTAACCATCCACGACCCGTACCTAATACCTTTGCTGTTAAAGTCTGCTTTAAGTTACGGTTCATCCGCTCCACAACAGATTTGCCTCAGGCCTATATGGAGACAAGAAATGCACCTGCACTCCTATAGACTTAATCAAATCACTGTAAGCCTTTTAGGGAAAAGCGGGACCTTGGTCAGAATGAAAAGTGCCACAGGCATAAGTCCCGACAAAGACATGCAAATCTTTTTTACCAGTACGAATGTCAGCAGAAAGCTGCAGCTAAACCCAGAGTGACCTAGTGCTTGAATCCACTGCAACCAAAATATATTTGAAAGCATTATCGGATGTTAAAGGACTGCAATGATCAAGATAAATACACCCAAACAGATGATTAATAATGAAAAGATGTGTCTGAGGTGGATGAGACACAGTAGAACTAATTTGTTGACTCACAACAAAGCACATATTTACGAGTCTGCTGGTATAAGCCGCACCACCAATAGCGTTGCTGTAAATGAAAAACTGTAGCCTACACTCCTGCATGAGCAAAAGCCAATCCTTTATGGGAAGCCACAATGAGCGATAGTCTGCGGTCTCTGTTGGGTATCAAGCGATCACCAAAAGTAGGAATAGTTACAAATGGGACGTTTTCAGAATTCAGATAAGTATAACGCGAAGGAAAACCTTGCGGAAAAGGAGTACCCTCCTTAGATGTGGCTATAGCCACCAAAATGTCATCATCAATTCTATTCATGGACCTTGTAACTGCTGCTACTTTGGCTGTGGCTACTGTAGATTTGGTTGCTTCATCGGCCATTGAATTTCAACAGCGTGTGCTCCGGCACGTTGATGTCCCAATGTAGGGACAACATGTGTAAGTGGCAAGCGATCTTTATGAGCAGCCACTCGGACACAAAGCAGTTTATGCTTGATTGTGCTACTTTTAGAATCCCAAAACTCAATCTGCTTGCAGAAAAACTAATTGTCATTGAAAGATTGTAAAGTGTACACATTAAAAAGAGTCACTCACAATCAGAGTTGGTAAATCAGCATTTACAAACTCAAGGGCAAAAACAGAGCTAGTAACTCTGCCAACTGGGCCGTGCAGTCACCAAGGGACTGCGTTTGAACTGTTGTACACCGAAAAACTTCGTCCACTACTGTACCTACCACAATAGCTCAAGCTGCCGAATAAGCTTGTTTAGAACCAATTGCTGGTTGAGCCGAGCCATCAGTGTAAATGCTGCCTTTGTACTGATCAAGAGGAAGAACCGTCGAACGGAAAGGGTGAACATGTTCATACTGAAGAACCTCCTGCGTTTGTAACGATGGGTCGAAAACAAAATTACACGTTGGAGCATTCCTCTGTTCACAGAGGTGCGACTCCCTCATGCACTCGAAGAAACGGTATGCAAAGTTAACTCCTCTCTCTTAAAATAGGTTTATTCAGTTTGAGTTTTTATTCATAGTTTTTCATTGTTTATTCGCCACTTTTAACATTTGTTATTACTTTATAACAATGTTTGTGAGGAACAAAGGTTTATCTATGCCCAATGCATTTCGGGCGGATTGCCCTTCTTTAGGGGCTGTACAACTGAAAAGTAGAAGAAAATTGGGTTCAGTACAAGGATAGTAAAAGTTCTGTAATCATCCATATGTGACTGTGCTGAGGTAGATTTTGTCTGTATGGGTCTAGCACCGTTGTTAAAAAGGTGAATGGTGTGTTAAACATGCGCTCTATTTTCAATGAGGTGATCAAAAGAATGCTCAGTGATGTTAATACCGTCGAGAAGGTGCTCAAGATAATACGTTATGCTCGAAGTTAGTCATAAGGAGTCGAAATCCCTGTTAGTGCGAAAAGCAAGAAAAGAGTAGGAGCCCGTTCGTTTATTTTGTGACCGGGTAAATCAGTGCCACGTTAGCTGTAGGTGGGTAACTTAATACATGTGCCATAGACTGACAAACTTTACCAAATGCGGTAAAGAACTGTAGTGCGGGAGTGATAACCCAAGTGAAAATAGTGAAGCGGTTACGATAACAAGGGAACTTAGAAACTTAACGGACGGCGTATACACAGCTTACGTGTGAAGACTTTGTTCTTGGAAAAGCGTAGTGCATTAGAACTGTGGACAAGGAAAGAGCCACCAATAAGACTTACCCGCGTTCCAACAAAGCTGTACGCGTGTGATTATTTATTGCAGGGTAAACAAAAGTAACTGCTGCAGCGTGTAGGATTGTTAATGCGCGGTCGAATACCAGAAGTAAAAAACGTGTCGGAGACTACTGGAGATATGAAAGTAGATAACAGACTCGTAGTCCGTCCCAAACAACAGCTGCATCTGCATGTTTTGTCTAGGTGCCAGGGCCTGACCAGAACAAAATAACATTGTTGTTCGACCTTGTCTGCAGTGTTCAGACTAAATCCCAGGAAAGAGCAGAATGCAAAAACAACAGTTTGTTCTGTGAGAAATTTGCAGTGTGGCACAAAGCAAAAATATGTTCATGTAGTAACGTACGCAAAGCAGAAGACAGTCTGGCACGGGCTCATGCTAACATAGGGAAAACAACAATGGCTCCATGTACCACGTGACAGGTATAGGGTGCACACTGTAAAAACCCTTCCTTTTGTATTTGTCAGGGATGACAACCTACTCATTGAGTAAGAGTTAAAAATGTAAAACCCCTCTCAATCCTCAAACTGGGAAACGGTATTCCTTTTAGCACTTGAATATAAGTAGAAAATTAAAACTAAGCAATACACAAATAGAACAATAATCAAAGTCCTACCAGAGTTTCTTTGAAAAAGAGTCGTACTGCAATGAGCACAGTTTTCCTCACAAATTAAAATATTTACAGGTTAGCAAGTATTATTAGTATAATTGCAATTTAAAACCTCTCCTAAAGGTGCCGCACAGAATAGCAGGGTGCAAATCACATACCCAAAGAAATATCAGAGGTGTCGTCTCTACATCTAGTAGCACCAAATCTCTTAAAAATTAGGCAGAGTAACATTTTGCTCTCCTCCAAAAACAACAGGCAATCAAGGAGAAAATTAATTATACTACAGTTGCAGCAATCTTGATTTAATCTAATTCTAGCTCAATCCCTATCTGGAGTCGAAGGATTAATAATGCATCTCTTTATCTGAAAGGTTGGGGCCAGATAAAGAAAAATACTTTCACTGCCCAGATATTCAAGAAACACATAATGCCTTTTTTGAGGCTAGGTAGCATCTGTCCCTTTCAAAACCTACTTCTTGAACTCTATCATTTAATATCCCCTTAAGGATCTCAGTGGAGATGTTACCTGTTAATAGCCATTCCAATCGATGTTCTAAAGTTAAGAATACAGCTTGGAATATGGCCAGCATATTACTCTATTTCCTGTATTGACCGAGTTGAAACTTTATTGCTATTTACGGGCTTTCTAAGCGAAAATAGGAAGCACAAAGCATGTGACTGTGCTATCAGGTCCTACTAATGTAAACCCATTTCAATGCTTAGCTCCTGTATCATTACATTTGCCAAGACATTGAAAGCTGTCTTTAAAACCAGGCAGCTCACCCTACTTAAAATTCCCTTCTTTAGAGGTTCTATGGATAGACACCCAAATCGTGAGTCAAAACAGTTAAGGACATTTGTTGTGGCCATAATTGTAGCTTTTAGCAGCTCAAAATGAATATCCCATTTTAAGTTGTCGGCAAAAGATAGCCCTGAATATTTAGAATGTTGTACTTGATCCAGTGGTGAATTGATAAAATACCACCTGAAGTTCTTGTGTCTCTCAGAAAATATCTTGTTTTTGCTGACATTTACAATTAGCCTATTAGACTTACAGTAGTCTCCCAATACATTTAGCGTTGTTGGGAGACCCAGTGGCTTGTAGTCCATTAGGACTAAATCATCAGCTGTGAAGAGGAACTCACCGCGGTGTCTCCGTGGGCGGAACGATTACGCAGCACCTCAAAGGATCGAGTAGGTCGGGCCGACGTAAGAAGTCCCGATCCAAACCTTGACACGCCATGCCGTCTTTCCGTGTCCCCGCAGAGACCCGACAGGCAGGACCCGGAAGAGGTTGGTCGTGACACAGGAAGTGCACGTCAAGAGCCAATAAGAAACGAAGGAGGTGGAGAACAAGGCGGGCCAGCCTGGAGAGTGGATTCGAAGGAGGAAACGCCGGAGGAGAAAACGGAGAACACTCAGCAGGACCAGACCAGCGTGACAGAGCCCCGGAAAGAGGTCGGCGCCGAGGAGGAATCGGACGAGCCGTGGTGTGAGGACTGGTGGAGTCCCCCGGAGGATGCTGGAGAGCGGCCGTGACTCTGGAGAGTTACGGCAGGGCCGGTGAGTGGGGTGTTACAAGGGACAGAGGGCGGAACACAGGAGGTGGTGGGCACGTGGGAGGTGGTAGGAACTGAATGTTTCCTTTATAGTTGTTTGACCAACCTGACATATCGTTTTTGGCCACAATAGCGTGACGTACTGGTTTGTAGATATTTGCCCTCATTTAGTGAGACTGCTTTGCCCTCATTTAGCGATACTTGGTAGAAGACTGCCTGGGGAAGGTTTCTGTTTGGGCTGACTATTCGATCACGCATCCAAATAGGGTGTGCTGATCAATGCTCTTGACTTTATTTCCTGCACATTTGTCCCTGCACAGTCTGTTTGGTTTGTGGTATATTTACTGGACCCATACTTGCTAAACTCTCTCCTTTATTGTGCTAAATCACTGGACCCAAGAACAACCCAGAAGCAAACACTGTGGTGTGGTGACGGTTTAATCTTTGAAGGCTCGTAGAATTAGTGTTCTGACGGCCCCTTTCTTTTTACCTCTTTTATGAGCCTCCGGGGAAATCCTGTGGACTCCAAAGAAGAGGAGCCTGAAACAACAGCCCTAACAGCCCTCCTTCGAGAAGAGGAAAAGCCGGAAGACCCCAATAGTGATTCACAAACTTTTGTTCCCCAACCAACCTATTCGCACTTATCTACAGCCTCCACGCCTATTTATCCGACCTGCGCTCCCACAAGTGGTGTCAGAAGTGGGATCGAAAGGCGCAATGGAGGCCGCACTTTCCAAAATGGCGGAAAATCAAGAACACCTGGGAAAGGTGATGGAGTGGTTTCTGACTGTAGTAGAAGAGGATCGAGGGAAAATACAGCAAGTCCTAGCTGGACAAGGGCAAACCCAGGAGGCGGCTCTGGGTAAATTGACCGAGGTTTTAGGGCAACAGAGAGGCCCCACCACTTTGCCCTCAGTGGTGTTACAAAGATATGTAAGCGGAGAGGACCCGGACTTCTTCTTCAACAATTTCGAGTGAATGGCGGCTGCGGCTTCTTGGCCTATGGACAAATGGGGTCAGTACCTGGGACCCCTATTATCGGGCGACTTACAAGCAGCCTACCAAGCAGCCACGGTACAAGGAGGTATCACCTATGCAGATATAAAGAAGTGTATTATGGAAAGGTTAGGGATCGATGACGAATCCTATAGACAAAAATTTCGCCAAATGAGAGAAGGACCCCAAGAAACACCCCGAGCTTTATATTTCAGAGTGAAAGATATGGCAGACCGATGGTTAAAACCAGCTACCACTGACAAAGAGGGCATCATGGCTAAAATATATTTAGAACAATACCTAACTTCTCTTCATCCTCCTATACAAAAATGGGTTCGCCAGCAAGCTAATCTTACTCTTGAAACGGCGGTGGAAATAGCCAGCGCTTATAGTAGGGCTCAAGATTTACAGAAAGGTAGAGATGATTGTCTAGGGAAAACAAGCGGGCCCATACCTCATCGACCTCCTCGTCCGCCTCCACCAAAGAAACCCGAGCCTTTAGCCATCGTGCCCGGAACCCCCGTGTTTCGGGCTCCTATGGGTCCTCAGTGTTATCAATGTGGGGGAATGGGACACATCGCAAGATTTTGCCCACAAAAAGAGAAAGAGGAGCCCATGGAAATCGGGGTAGTCCGAAACTATTATTGCTCTTCATCTGACAGAAAACAACCTCCATACCATTGCACTGTTTCAGTAAACGGTCAACAGGTAACTGCCTTAGCTGATACCGGATGCCTGCATAGTGTGGTAAATAAATAAATAATACCCTATTTTTGAATGAATAAATGAATAACAGATAGCTCAATAAATAAGAGTCAAGATTCGAGGTAGTAGGAGTTTTGCAGGTTTAATACAGCAAAAGGACAGGAACAGGACAACCTGCATAGGAATAGGATGGCAGGGCCCAGCAGCTGCTGGGGCTGGATCTGGGATGAGCGCGCTAAGGAAGGATGGATGGATGGATGGATGGATAACTTTTTAATAACAGTACATGAACATATATACATAACGCAAACACATAGCATTACATTGCAATAGGCGTAGCAGTGGGTGGAGCAAAGGGTGTGACGCGTAGCAGTCGCGAAAGATAAGGGTGAAAAGAGGTGTAACAGGGCGTATACATAGACATGTGATGCAAACGTAACAGAATATGTCATGAATGGGGCGGAAACCATGGAGGGGGCTACCTGAGGAGCCGGGACCTTTAACCTGATGGTTCGCGCAAACTAGCAATGACGTATCACTAGGAGAAGCTGGGGGCTATGAACTCTGTGCTAGGAGCAGAGACTGAAGTCTGGAGAGTCAGGGCGACATGTACCTAAGCAGTATCTAGTATCTGATGTTTAGAGAACATGTTGATATAAACTAGAAGTCAGGAGGGGAAAGGCTAACAGACACTAAGACTGGACCATGCATTATTCTACATGTAGTGCGTGATGAAGAATATTAAATGACCATTAAATGCAGTATTTCTCTTACATGGAGACGTGAAGGCTAGACAATGACGGAAACTATTGATGCGATTCAGTAGCTTTAGGAATGCAGAGAAGGAGGACTGAACTGATAACTGGAATCATAACATACTCTTGGCAGACTCAGAGGCAGAGCCAGGGTGAGCCGGGCACTGCGAGGCAGGAAGTGAGTGAAGGGTCGAGGATACAGGTGGGGGCTGTATCGCTCCTCAGCGAGGGCTTCAGGAGACAGGAGACAGGAGCTGAATCTGGTGTCCAGGCCCTTTTGAGGCCTAGAAACGGGAACTTTACATTCAATAACGTGCACACTGAGAAACGTGGCAACGTAACTTTACATAGGCCTGATATTCGTAGTATTCACGAGAACTGGAAACTGGCATACTAGAGGTGGACACAACTGTAATTGCGTCATTAATCAAACATGGGGAATAACATATGCATATTAATCATGCACATATAACATATGATGGATGACACGTAGGGACACAGAACATGGCAAAATTTACTTTTCCACATTCCCTCCTTGTCACTACGTTTCCATCAGGAAACATCAATATTCATGATACCATCTATCATTTCATACAGTACCATTTGCTCGTCTCGAATTATCCTGGAACGGGATATAGAACGGGGCTTGGGACTAGGAATACAAGAGGTAGCACAGATGCCGCAAATCGCAGGGCCACATTGTATACAGAGGCAGCAGCTGAATATGATCGCTACTGCAATACCTAGAAAGGACAAGACTTTCCATCCCCAGGCGGAAATTATATTCCAGAACCAACCGGACCATGTCCAGGTGCCTGGATCTTGGTGTAACAGATGGGCAATTTTATGGAGTCTGGTTATAGCTGAATAAACAGACGGCGCGTTATTTGGAATGAAAATGCAGCAACTAGATCCGATGACTCTACAGGCCCCGCCCCTATCGGCCAGTATGACGTCAAGGACGAGACGATTCTGTAAAACGACAAATCTCATAGCAGATTGCTCTTCAGTTAAGTTACCTAGAGCAGAGGCAGTCTCATTGACTACTACTTCAAGGGTTCTTGTTAACCTACGGATCAGCTTACTATTCTGGATAGGTCCTATAAAGAAAAAGAAACCTCTGTTGAAATCTGTATACTGTTCTAGAGCAGTTTCAGTATAATCGACAATGGGGGACTCCCTTCTATGTCTAATGTGTACTAGATGTGTGTTTCTATGATAATCAGGTGGGGCTAGGAAAACTGGTGGCAGTAGGAAGGCAATGTAACAGGTTCCCTCCCAATCGAGGGGCAGACGAATATATGCAGTTTGACCACAAATAAAATAAGAATGACGTGAAGCTTTGAAAATAGATTTCCCACTGTCACTATACTTGACAATAGTAGTACAATCACTATGTCCTACATGTATGGAACCATTATTTCGGACACATAATTCGCCTTTAACTGGTAGTACTGAAATAGCAGGTAAGTCTGGAGTAGTATCAGACTGAACATTCAGGACCATGAAATTCGAAGAATAATTACCTAAGTTATAAACTTCATTTTCTAGATCTAACCCTGTTCTGTGGGGAAGACCTTGCTTGTCTGGAAAACATGTACTGTTAAGAAAAGACATATCTGTTGAGGATGACGTTAACGTGGACCATGCTCCACACGAACCGTTATGTGAAAACGGATAAGGAAAGAGTGGCAGAACTCCCTTCGGCGTCTGGAAAGGGGGGAGTCGACCACACACCCAACAATTAGTGGCATTGCTGGTCTGGTGTGAATAATGTAACATGCGGATGAAAGAATTATTTCGCATAGCGAGGCGGTAAGAGAGTTCATGAGGAGGTAGATCACTAAACGTATGCTCTACTGTAGCATTAGCAGACTTATTTACATGAAGAACTGGGAAATACAGGTAAAATGCATAACTGGTGCAGGAAATCATAATGCTGAGAAATAAAATGAAACATAGAAAAACGATACATCGAATTGAGTTTTGACTAACTCTCTCACTATGGGGGTCTATTTTATACATGTCAGAAACAGTCTAACCGTTTCACCTAGGGGAGGACTTAGACAATCAAACTGGCTGACTTATTTTACTAGACCGGAGTTTCAACTTGTACTCCTGTTGCGGAGTTTTCTCTAACGGGGGAGGGTTTGTAGCAATGTCTTTTGCGGGACAGTCCTTGAGAACAATATTTTGGCAATCCTTCAAATCCTGGGAAATGTTCTTTGAGACGGGTTTCAGTCCATAAAACTTCTTTATATGTGAAAGGTGCACCCAGCCTTTGCGACCCTCCAACTTCACGGCTGTACGGGTGGCGAGGAGGACCTGTCGGGGCTCCTTCCAGCGTGGCTCCAGCGGACTTGAGCGGTCAAAATTGCGGACAAGAACCATGGATCCTGGAACGATTTCATGCGGTGCCACCTCGGTATTGTCTGGAAATGCGGCGGCAACCTGTGAACGACAAGAGTTGAGGGCAGACATCAAGGAAGCTAGGTAATCTGTCAGCATATTACTTGAAACATCGGTAATACTTCGGGGTCTAGGTGTACCCCACATGTTAGGGGGGCGGCCGAATACGACCTCATACGGGGACAGACCTGATCTGGAATGTGCGACCATGCGCATATAGAACAAAGCGACTGGCAGAGCTACTAGCCAGTCCACACCTTTCTCTTTACATACTTTGGCGATGCGGATTTTCAGGGTCTGGTTATGTCTCTCTACGAGACCGGCTGCTTCAGGGTGGCGTACACAATGAAACTTCCACTGGTACCCTAACAAAAGGGAAACATGCTTCATCAACTCAGATGAGAATGGCTGGCCGTTGTCGGAATATACGACTCTAGGGAGTCCATAGCGGGGGAAGAACTCACGAACCAACTGCTTGGCAGTGGTCGCGGCTGTGTAATCTGGGACTGGATATGCCTCTGTCCACCTGGACAAAGCGCATACAACTACAAGGACATACTTGAAACCTCGACATCGTTCCATCTGAATATAATCCATCTGGAGGACTTCAAAAGGGTGGTCAGGAGGTTGGAATCCACCTTGTTCCACCGGGACACTTTTACCTGGATTAAACTGACAACATATCATACAGGTACGGACTTTCTGCTTGGCTGCAGCTCGTAAATGCTTGTTGAACCAAATGTTCTGGATACTGTCTAACATAGCTTTTTCTCCTAAATGTGCTGGACTATGTGCAGTATTAATAATGACTTGAACCATAGAGTCGGGGAGAAACCATGTGGCTCTACCCTTCGTTAACCATCCCTGATCTGTCTGGACCCCTCCTTGTTCGGACCATTTCTTGATTTCTTCAGGAGTAGCATGTAACTGGATATCTATGACGTCTTGAGTAGGGTCTTTAACTGTCATGCATGTAGTCGGATCTGGAGTATGTGTCTGTGTTGGGTTAACTGGAATGTCTGGAGTCTGTGCTGTAAGCTTGGCTGTGCGATCTGCTAGATCGTTACCTTGAGAAATAATGTCAGTAACTTTCGTATGTGCTTTGCACTTCATGATAGCGATGGATGTCGGTAAATGTATGGCATCTAACAGGGCTTGAATAAGGAGACCATGCTGAATCTTGGTTCCATGAGAAGTCATGAAACCTCTCTCCTGCCAGAGCACTCCGAAGTCGTGTACAACTCCAAATGCGTAACGTGAATCTGTGTAAATGTTAACTTTCAAGTTCTTGGCGTGTATGCAGGCTTGTGTCAGAGCAACTAGCTCTGCTGCTTGAGCGGACAGGGTGTCAATACGGTGTGTCTCAATAACTTCGGTGTCGGTAGTCACTGCATACGCGGCGACTAGTTCTCCTGTACTTGTTCTCATGCATGAACCATCCACATAAAGTGTCAGGTCGGGGTCTGGTAACGGAATATCTGTCAGATCTTGTCTTGGCTTTGTCGTAATGTTAACTACTTCCACGCAGTCATGTGTGGCAGAATTCGAAGTAACTGATGGTAACAGTGTAGCAGGATTGAGAACGTTGCAGCGTCTGATTTCTATGTGTGGCTGGAACAGTGTCAATTCATAACCTGTTAAACGTGCAATTGTCAAGTGCTGAGTTTGTGTTCGGTTTAAAAGAACTTCCACGGAATGTGGAACTTGTACTGTCAAGGAATGTCCTAAGACTATGGAATCACTTTGTCTGATAGCTAGTGCTGTGGCTGCAACTGACTTGAGGCACGCAGGCAGAGCCTGGGCTACAGGATCTAATGTGCTCGAAAAATAAGCACATGGCTTGTATTGTCCTGCTTGATCTTGTGTGAGAACAGATAATGCTGTACCTTCGCGTTCAGTGACGAAAAGTGTAAAAGGCTTACTGTAGTTTGGTGTAGCTAGAACTGGAGCTTGACATAGGGCTTTCTTTAACTCATTGAAACTAAGTGTATGTTCAGATGTCCAAGGGAGGACAGTCGATGCGGCTGCCTCCTGTGTCGTTAACTGTATCAGTGGCTTAGCTAGAAATGCATACTGAGGAATCCATTGTCGGCAGTAAGAAGTGAGGCCGATAAAAGCACGTACCTCCTTCTGGGTCTTGGGCTGAGGAAGACTCGCTATTAACTGGATACGGTCTGGTGTCAACTGCCTACCCCTCTTGGACAGTAAGTGTCCTAAGTAGACCACTTGCTGGACACAGAATTGAAGCTTAGAAGGGGACACCTTGTGCCCCATCTCGGCTAGGAAATACAAGACTGTAAGGGATGCTCGCTCGCAAGCACGTTCAGAACGGGCTGTGATCAGTAGATCGTCGACATACTGGAGCAGGGCAGTGTCAGTTGGCGTGTGAATGTTGTCTAGTTGTCTCTTAAGTGCTTGACTATAAATACTAGGACTTTCTGTGAAACCTTGAGGAGCTCGTGTGAACATATAGCTCCTTCCATTTAAACGAAATCCAAAAAGGAACTGGCTGTCTGGATGAATAGGGACACTGAAAAACGCGTTCTTGAGGTCGATTACAGTAAAGAACGTGGCTTCGGAATCAATGGCTGTCAATAGGGAAGAGATATCTGGAACGACTGGGTACTGAGGAATAATACATTTATTAAGTTCTCGTAGGTCAATCACTAATCGATATACTGGGGGTGCATTTGGATCAGTACGTTTCATGACTGGAATGATCGGAGAATTGCATACATTGGAGTCAGTTTCTACAACCACTCCTTGAGCCATGAGCTCGTCAATAATTTTGGATAAGGCTGCTACAGCCTCAGGTGGCAATCTGTACTGTCTGATTCGTGGCAGGACTACACCTGGCTTGAGAGTCACACGATGGGGTGTGATTTGCATATAACCAACATCAGTTGGACCTTGCGCCCATAGATGCTGCGGAACATTGGACAATCTGGGATCAAAATCTCGTAATACATAGTGACCCTTAAAGTCACGTAGGAACAGACGTATTCCCTCTGGGGAACAGCATATAACTGCACCTAACTCTTTCAGTGTTTTAATACCTAATAGATTCTCTGGACATGACTTAGTAAGTAACAGATCAGTAGTACGGGACAATGGACCTACTTCTAGAGTAACTGGCTTTGATATTTCATTTACAATGGGTTTTCCTGAAAATCCAAGGGAAACATTTCTTGAGCCTGAGAGCGGAGCCCCTGGAACTTCGGCGTGACTGATGGTGGTCCTACTTGCCCCTGTATCAATCAAAAACTTTCTGTCTTTCCCTAATACTTGACTGTGAACATAGGGACCTTCTTGATCTACAGGTATCTCGATGAGAGGCAAGCCTACCTCCCTCTCTAGGCTGTTTCATGAATATGGCTGGTACTCTGGATACTCAGACTGTGCATACTGGTACATCTGCTGTGTAACATGCTGTGTTGCAGCGATAGGCTGCGGTGCTGTAACTGTCTGTGGTGCATTCTGTGGCTGAGGAATCTGTGAAACTTGTTCTTGTCTAGGCGGACGTGGTCTTTCTTTAGTCTTACCAGTAGCTATGTTATGTTTCAGAACTGCACACTTGTTTATAAAATGACCTGGCTGTTTACAATAATTGCAGTTTCCTTTAACGGGAGCTGCAGGATGACTGGCTTGATTCGGACCCCTCTTCTGACTGTCTTGAGGAACAGATTGTGCAACTAGTACTTTCATTTTCGTGTCTTTCATACGTTTTCTCTCGTGTTCTTGCTCTTCTCTGATTCTATTCTGGTGGTATTGGAGCATCTGCAACATCTGGGACGGGGTATTAGCTTGCCAGGTACTTTCGACTTTCAAAACTCGATTTTTAATTTGTGGACTTGAATTCTCGACTAATTTAGTAACAAAAAGGTGAGGGTATGACTCACTACTTGTCTTGAGGCCACTGTTGATGCTAAAACATTTCTCA
This sequence comes from Lissotriton helveticus, assembly GCF_964261635.1. Lineage (NCBI taxonomy): Eukaryota > Metazoa > Chordata > Amphibia > Caudata > Salamandridae > Lissotriton > Lissotriton helveticus. The sequence goes on from NC_136057.1 coordinate 1,615,837,090, forward strand.
AATCTGGAATAAAAATCACTAATGTCTTCGTCTTGTTTCTGTTTACAGGCTGAGATTGCATCCCAGTCTTCTTTTCTAGTTGTCAATAACCTAGGCAAAACTTGTATTAATAATTCCGGTAATTCTTTACATTTCGCTCCAAGACCGGTACCTGGTACTCGTGCCTTGTCTTCGGCTTCTAGAACTGCCCAATCGATCTTTTTCTCTCCCACCTCCCATTCTTTTTCCTTGAGCTTTTCATACACCCCTGCGGGCAGCAGAACCTTTAACATTTTAATTATATCTGGATACGTGTATTCTCCCATACGGAGCATGTCTTTTAATTCTCTATGGAACCCTGCTGGATCTTTATCATGACAGGGGATTAATTTCTTCATCTCTAGGAGTTCCATCTTTGTAATCGGAGTGTAAACAAACACTCGTTCTAGTTCGCCACCCGTTCCTCTAACTGGGTGGACTTCTCGTAACGGATTCTGTCTCTCCATGTAAAATGGTTTACTTTCTGGGGGTGAGACATGAACAAAATGCGGATTCAAAAACGTTCTATATTTGTGACGCTGTTCTAGAATGACACTAATTAAGTCGGTACCTAAACCTTTCCATCTATACTGGAGTAACTCGTTCAGGATATCGTGTAACGGGCCTGGATCAGAGTGTTGACCCTCATACAATGTAATGAGGTGCTGGATCATATACATACCCGCCAGTCGTTGCTCGGCTGGGGGCATTTTCAGAAACATTTGTGCCACTATTTCATCTGGAAAAGTGGTAGAATCAGTAATCCATCGGACTGCTGATCGGACTAGTTCTTGTTCATGCATGGTACTCAACTCACTGTAACCGATTCGTGATTTCAGAATGTGATCGGTAGCTTGAAACACTTGTTCTAGAGAACCTTGTTCTGGTGCTGGATGATGAAAAATAGACTTGTGTTCTAGGCGTAAATGGCGATCTGGAAATCTAGATTTTCCTACATACGCTATTCTGTCGGGATTTTCGTCGTCTAACTCTTCAGGATCAGAGTTACTTTCTTTCTCGCTTACTTGTGCTGCTTTACGTTGTTCGTGTAACTTTATTATTTCTTTACGGATTTTCTTGTACATACTCTCCATAGCACCGACGGTCTTGTGCTTACCCTCGGCTATATTATCACTCCACCTTGTCAGGGTTTTGATTTCAGCCGGATCTTTAGACGGGTAATCTTGTTCTCTTATTAGACAATTGATCAGAAACTTTAATATCATGAGCTGGGTCTCAGCTTTCCTTTGAGACATGGCCTCGCCAATGCTTTCTGGATCATCCCCTGTACGGATGAAACGATATATTCTGTCTAGATCTTCTTTCATATTCGGTAAGGTGACTAGATACTCGGTCACCTTTCTTACGCGGAATGAATATAAAACCATATTATCCTCGCCTGGGACTGGATCATAGCCGCATTCGGCAAGGGATTTTCTTATTTCTGCTACAGACTGATGTCTGGGCGTACGCTGTGACGCTTGCATATGTAATTCGGCTGTCGTTAAACGCTTGTGTGGCGGCGGGGTTTGAGGAGTACCTCCCCCTGCGGCCCCTAAACTAGAGTCGTCTACTGATCCTCTTCGTACTAGTGTGGCAGGAAATTGAAATGCGGGCTGAACTGGTATGGCGGGCTGGACCTGGGGGACCGTAGCAGGTACTGCAAGGGGTACCCCGGTGTCTGGAGGAACGGGAAGTGCCTGATTTACAGGGACTGGCGGAGCGCGAACAGGATTTGCATATTCTGGAACTGTGTCGTCCAAATAGGACGAAATAAAAATATCAGCTGCGGTCGGTTTGTGACGTAGCTTAGTCGGAACTAATGGTGGCGGGAAATTACTGGATGCCTCTGGGGTCGCTTTTGGCAAGCCCTCGGCAAGGAGAGGATACATACCCTTAATAAGGGCATGCCTCTGTCTGTCTGACTGTTCGGCTTTAACTTGTTCACCTATCTCGATTAGTTCTTTTTCTTGTGCTCGTTCTAAGGATTCTCTACTTAATTCTGACTTTCTGATTTCTTTTTCGGTTCTTTTATGAGCTTCTTTGCGCCATAACTCGATGGCATCTTTCTGTGACTGTCTGGCTTTCTTTTTCCATAATGCCTCTTCTACTCGCATGATGCACTCGGCATCCCATGTACCCGATACGGGCCATCTATACTTTTCTTCTAACTGTTTGGTATACTCTACCCATAAATCTAGATATAGTATGGCACTTATGCCATGCTTCTGATACATAAAATGACCTGGACTGTCCCTAGGCGGAACTGGAACTGCTGCTTCCAGCAGACCCTTTCTAGTTTTTAACTGACGTAACTTAGAAAACAAGGGCATGACTGGACTGTAGTCTAGACACAATACAATACACAATGAACACGATACTTATTCCCCATTCATACCACGACATTAAAATACATGAAGAACATTTAAAAATAACAGTTCGAACAGAATACTACCTGGAATACGGAACACAGAATACATGAATTTTCTCGAGAACAGAACTGACTGGAACAGAAACTAGATGCACTGCTGAAACAGTACGAAACTTACCGGTCTCATAAAGAGACACGTCAGGACCCGCATCCACCGAAGTGGACACTTCGTTTGTGGGTCTGTGTACCACCAACCCACAGACCAGAGTCAATCAGATTGACCCTGTCTAGATACTACCCCAGTAACGGTACTCACCGGGCAGCAAAAACGGAAGGCCTCAGACTGGACTGGACTGCCTCGACGTCGGACGGACGAACTTCGGACTTCTGTTACGGGTGGGCCTCCGGATACCTCGGACCTTGGACTCTCGGCTTGGGCTCTGGTCGGGACTCGCCGCGTTCCTCCACCGTCTCGTCTGGATGCTGGACCGCCTCCTCCGTCTCCTCCGTGGGCCTGAGGGATACTTGAAGCAGAAATATCTGCCGGTGCGCAGAAGAGTTCCGTCACGACTGCAGAGGGTCAGGGGGTCGGCGTGGCTTCACCGACGCGTGGGGAAAGGGCAAGTCCCTATTCGGGCGCCATTATGTGGTAAATAAATAAATAATACCCTATTTTTGAATGAATAAATGAATAACAGATAGCTCAATAAATAAGAGTCAAGATTCGAGGTAGTAGGAGTTTTGCAGGTTTAATACAGCAAAAGGACAGGAACAGGACAACCTGCATAGGAATAGGATGGCAGGGCCCAGCAGCTGCTGGGGCTGGATCTGGGATGAGCGCGCTAAGGAAGGATGGATGGATGGATGGATGGATAACTTTTTAATAACAGTACATGAACATATATACATAACGCAAACACATAGCATTACATTGCAATAGGCGTAGCAGTGGGTGGAGCAAAGGGTGTGACGCGTAGCAGTCGCGAAAGATAAGGGTGAAAAGAGGTGTAACAGGGCGTATACATAGACATGTGATGCAAACGTAACAGAATATGTCATGAATGGGGCGGAAACCATGGAGGGGGCTACCTGAGGAGCCGGGACCTTTAACCTGATGGTGCGCGCAAACTAGCAATGACGTATCACTAGGAGAAGCTGGGGGCTATGAACTCTGTGCTAGGAGCAGAGACTGAAGTCTGGAGAGTCAGGGCGACATGTACCTAAGCAGTATCTAGTATCTGATGTTTAGAGAACATGTTGATATAAACTAGAAGTCAGGAGGGGAAAGGCTAACAGACACTAAGACTGGACCATGCATTATTCTACATGTAGTGCGTGATGAAGAATATTAAATGACCATTAAATGCAGTATTTCTCTTACATGGAGACGTGAAGGCTAGACAATGACGGAAACTATTGATGCGATTCAGTAGCTTTAGGAATGCAGAGAAGGAGGACTGAACTGATAACTGGAATCATAACATACTCTTGGCAGACTCAGAGGCAGAGCCAGGGTGAGCCGGGCACTGCGAGGCAGGAAGTGAGTGAAGGGTCGAGGATACAGGTGGGGGCTGTATCGCTCCTCAGCGAGGGCTTCAGGAGACAGGAGACAGGAGCTGAATCTGGTGTCCAGGCCCTTTTGAGGCCTAGAAACGGGAACTTTACATTCAATAACGTGCACACTGAGAAACGTGGCAACGTAACTTTACATAGGCCTGATATTCGTAGTATTCACGAGAACTGGAAACTGGCATACTAGAGGTGGACACAACTGTAATTGCGTCATTAATCAAACATGGGGAATAACATATGCATATTAATCATGCACATATAACATATGATGGATGACACGTAGGGACACAGAACATGGCAAAATTTACTTTTCCACAATAGTGTGGTACGCCCCCAGGACTTGGGTTCTCACATCGGTCCTATTGATGGGGCAGTCGCCATACGATGTGTACATGGAGACACGAAACCCTACCCGACTGCACAAGTAAGGATACAACACCCAAGAGATGAGGGAACCACTCTGACTGTTGGGTTAATACCTCAACTACCCGAGCAAGCAATCTTGGGAAACGACTACCCAAAACTAGAACAGTTGCTACATGAGAAGCCGCATCAGGAGGAGGAGTGGTGGTCTACTGCCCCGTTTGCTCACGAGGACGGTAAAGAGTGGCCGATGTCAAAAAACCGGAAAAGCAAACGACAAAGAAGAGCGGAGAAAAACAAGAACCATGTGGTATTACCAATAACTCTGGACGAAAACCCATGGGAAACGGACCGAAGTTTCCATGCAGCTCAACATGAGGATCCAACCTTACAGGAAGCCTGGAATCGAGCACTGGATGAGGAGGATCCCCATCATGTAGGTCCCTATTTCTTTAAGAAGAATGACTTGTTATATAGAAAGGGGAGTCCGACACAAAAAGCCCAACTGTTGATTCCTGGTCCCTTTAGGGAGAAGGTGTTATATCTGGCTCATAGTCACCTACTTGGGGGACATTTCGGAGCCGATAAAACCGAAAAACAAATCTTAGAACTCTTCTATTGGCCAGGGATATATCAACAAGTAAAACGATATTGTCGAGAGTGTCCCATATGCCAACGTAACAGTCGATACCACCCACCTAGAGCCCCCCTTCAACCACTCCCAATCATAGGTGAGCCCTTTAGCAGAGTAGGCATGGATATAATCGGACCCTTGTTGCCCTCCCAGAGTGGATGTAGATATGTTCTGGTTATCGTGGACTATGCCACTCGTTTTCCGGAAGCTTTGCCCCTACGGAGGCCGGATACCACCAATATCGCCAACGCCATGATTACTGTTTTCTCTAGAGTCGGGTTTCCCAAAGAGGTTATAACCGACCAGGGGACACCTTTTGTGTCCCGACTAATGAAGCAGGTGTGTTCCCAGTTAGGAATTAAACAGATCCGCACGTCGGCTTACCATCCCCAGACGGATGGATTAGTCGAAAGATATAACGCTACCATCAAAACCACCTTAAAGAAACTCCTAGCCTTAGAAACAAGGAGATGGGAAGATATGCTGCCTCTGGCCTTATTTGCCATTAGATGCAAAGAACAGAAAAGCACAGGATACTCTCCCTTTGAATTGTTGTATGGTCACAAACCTCGGTCTTTGTTGGAGATGGCACAAGAACGGTGGGAGACAGAACCACACAATACCAAACCCATCACAGAATATGTGTCCAACTTACGAACTCATTTGAGTCAGATACGGACAATTGTTAGAAACAACTTGGAGGAGGCCCAAACAGCCCAAAAGAGACAGTATGACAAAGGGGCAAAGGAAAGAACATTCCAAATAGGAGACCCCGTATTACTGATGATGTCCTCCTCTGACCATAAGTTGTTAGGACAATGGCAGGGACCATACATTGTGATAGACAAAGTGACTCCAGTGACATACCGCATTGAGTTGGATCCCATCCGACATGTATCTCAGGTGTATCATGTCAACCTCTTAAAGAAATGGGAGGGTCCCATTCCCAATGATGTACACATGGTAGTGTGACCGCCCGGACTCGTTCCTGACCGGTTGCTCCCTCCTCGCTCCTCTCCCATTGCTGCTGCCTGCCCTTGGTGAACTTCGTACCCCTAACTGGACACTACGGTATCGCCTGCGCTTTGTAATATTAGCGTATTGATATTTTAGAAGCTGATAAACATAACGTAGGCTCCGCATTGTAATTGTATTGTTATCATAGCGCATGGAATTGTAGCGCCGCCCGCCCTGCTTTGTGCACAGTGCATTGTGTACGCGACTTTGTGTGTTTACTTTTACCAGCAACTGCAAGTAGTTCGATTGCACTCTCGGTGCCACAGGCGATTTGCTGCCCCTACCTCGCCTCCCCTTTGACCTCCATTTTGTTCTGTCTTGTTGTTCCCAGGCACGCCCCTCCTCCCCGCTACCGCCTCCCAGCTGCTGACCCTCCCACCCATGTTCAGAGAGCTCGCCACCTCCTCTCACCCCTTGTGACCGCCCGGACTCGTTCCTGACCGGTTGCTCCCTCCTCGCTCCTCTCCCATTGCTGCTGCCTGCCCTTGGTGAACTTCGCACCCCTAACTGGACACTACGGTATCGCCTGCGCTTTGTAATATTAGCGTATTGATATTTTAGAAGCTGATAAACATAACGTAGGCTCCGCATTGTAATTGTATTGTTATCATAGCGCATGGAATTGTAGCGCCGCCCGCCCTGCTTTGTGCACAGTGCATTGTGTACGCGACTTTGTGTGTTTACTTTTACCAGCAACTGCAAGTAGTTAGATTGCACTCTCGGTGCCACAGGCGATTTGCTGCCCCTACCTCGCCTCCCCTTTGACCTCCATTTTGTTCTGTCTTGTTGTTCCCAGGCACGCCCCTCCTCCCCGCTACCGCCTCCCAGCTGCTGACCCTCCCACGCTCCGCCCCCTCCACCATCCATTAAATGCCAGATGTCCCAACGCGCAGCGTCCACGCGCTGCGGCCGCGCCGAAGGTGCGCCAAAGGTAAGCCCGTCTACGCCCGTCCGCGCCTGGACCGCGCCCAGCGCCCGTCCCCCTGCTCTATGCCCCCCCCAGAGTAACTTATGATGCCGCTACTCTCCTCGCCCTCAATCCCGGACGCACCCCACTTTGCTGCGAAGCTACCCCAGGACGTACCCACGGCCCATTCGCCTGCCTCTCCTGCAAGTTCAACTGCCTCAGGACCCTCACCAAACACACTTCCTCCACGCAAAGCTCCGAACCCAACGACTTGAAATGCATCCTACTGAACACCCGCTCGGTCCACAGACATGCAACCGAACTCTGGGACCTAATCGACACTGCGTCACCTGACATAGCCTTCCTTACTGAAACATGGATGAATGCTTCTTCTGCCCCCGACATCGCCATAGCCATACCGGACACTTACAAGATCATTCGAAAAGACCGCACCGATCAAACTGGAGGAGGCATCGCCATCGTCCATAGAAACACCATCAAAATTACATCCAGCTCTGACGACAATCTTGCAACCGCCGAACACCTCCACTTTCAGATCCACACCGACCCCAGGACCACACTTGGAGGAACCCTCATTTACAGGCCCCCAGGCACCCGATCTCAATTCAGCGACGACATCACTGACTTCGTCAGCCCGCACGCCCTTGCCTCCGAGAACTACATTCTTCTAGGAGAACTCAACTACCACCTTGACAACATTCTCGACAACAACACCACCACCCTTCTGGACAGCCTGTCCAATCTCGGACTCAAACAACTTGTTAACACCCCCACTCACATAGCCGGACACACGCTCGACCCTATCTTCACCTCCAGCAAGCACATCTCCTTCGATCACACTACAGCTCTCCACTGTGTGGAAAAGTAAATTTTGCCATGTTCTGTGTCCCTACGAGTCATCCATCATATGTTATCTGTGCATGATTAAATATGCATATGTATTCCCTATGTTTGATTAAAGACGCAATTACAGTTGTGTCCACCTCTAGTATGTTAGTTTCCAGTTCTCGTGAATACTACGAATATCAGGCCTATGTAAAGTTACGTTGCCACGTTTCTCAGTGTGCACGTTATTCCATTGTAAAGTCCCCGTTTCTAGGCCTCAAAAGGGCCCGGACACTAGATTCAGCTCCTGTCTCCTGAAGCCCTCGCTGAGGAGCGATACAGCCCCCACCTGTGTCCTCGACCCTTCACTTACTTCCTGCCTCGCAGTGCCCGGCTCAGCCTGGCTCTGCCTCTGAGTCTGCCAAGAGTATGTTATGATTCCAGTTATCAGTTTAGTCCTCCTTCTCTGCATTCCTAAAAGCTACTGAATTGCATCAATAGTTTCCGTCATTGTCTAGCCTTCACGTCTCCATGTAAGAGAAATACTGCATTTAATGGTCATTTAATATTCTTCATCACGCACTACATGTAGAATAATGCATGGTCCAGTCTTAGTGTCTGTTAGCCTTTCCCCTCCTGACTTCTAGTTTATATCAACATGTTCTCTAAACATCAGATACTAGATACTGTTTAGGTACATGTCGCCCTGACTCTCCAGACTTCAGTCTCTGCTCCTAGCACAGAGTTCGAAGCCCCCAGCTTCTCCTAGTAACACGTCATTGCCAGTTTGCGCGCACCATCAGGTTAGAGGTCCCGGCTCCTCAGGTAGCCCCCTCCATGGTTTCCGCCCCATTCATGACATATTCTGTTACGTTTGCATCACATGCCTATGTATACGCCCTGTTACACCTCTTTTCACCCTTATCTTTCGTGACTGCTACGCGTCACGCCTTTTGCTCCACCCACTGCTACGCCTATTGCAATGTAATGCTATGTGTTTGCGTTATGTATATATATTCATGTACTGTTATTAAAAAGTTATCCATCCATCCATCCTTCCTTAGCGCGCTCATCCCAGATCCAGCCCCAGCAGCTGCTGGGCCCTGCCATCCTATTCCTATGCAGGTTGTCCTGTTCCTGTCCTTATGCTGTATTAAACCTGCAAAACTCCTACTACCTCGAATCTTGACTCTTATTTATTGAGCTATCTGTTATTCATTTATTTATCCAAAAATAGAGGTATTATTTATTTATTTACCACATAATGGCGCCCGAATAGGGACTTGCCCTTTCCCCACGCGTCGGTGAAGCCACGCCGACCCCCTGACCCTCTGCAGTCGTGACGGAACTCTTCTGCGCACCGGCAGATATTTCTGCCTCAAGTATCCCTCAGGCCCACGGAGGAGACGGAGGAGGCGGTCCAGCATCCAGACGAGACGGTGGAGGAACGCGGCGAGTCCCGACCAGAGCCCAAGCCGAGAGTTCAAGGTCCGAGGTATCCGGAGGCCCACCCGTAACAGAAGTCCGAAGTTCGTCCGTCCGGCGTCGAAGCAGTCCAGTCCAGTCCGAGGCCTTCCGTTCTTGCTGCCCGGTGAGTACCGTTACTGGGGTAGTATCTAGACAGGGTCAATCTGATTGACTCTGGTCTGTGGGTTGGTGGTACACAGACCCACAAACGAAGTGTCCACTTCGGTGGATGCGGGTCCTGACGTGTCTCTTTATGAGACCGGTAAGTTTCGTACTGTTTCAACAGTGCATCTAGTTTCTGTTCCAGTCAGTTCTGTTCTCGAGAAAATTCATGTATTCTGTGTTCCGTATTTCAGGTAGTATTCTGTTCGAACTGTTATTTTTAAATGTTCTTCATGTATTTTAATGTCGTGGTATGAATGGGGAATAAGTATCGTGTTCATTGTGTATTGTATTGTGTCTAGATTACAGTCCAATCATGCCCCTGTTTTCTAAGTTACGTCAGTTAAAAACTAGAAAGGGTCTGCTGGAAACAGCAGTTCCTGTCCCGCCTAGGGACAGTCCAGGTCATTTTATGTATCAGAAGCACGGCATAAGTGCCATATTATATCTAGATTTATGGGTAGATTATACCAAACAGTTAGAAGAAAAGTATAGATGGCCCGTAACGGGTACATGGGATGCCGAGTGCATCATGCGAGTAGAAGAGGCATTATGGAAAAAGAAAGCCAGACAGTCACAGAAAGATGCCATCGAGTTATGGCGCAAAGAAGCTCATAAAAGAACCGAAAAAGAAATCAGAAAGTCAGAATTAAGTAGAGAATCCTTAGAACGAGCACAAGAAAAATAATTAATCGAGATAGGTGAACAAGTTAAAGCCGAACAGTCAGACAGACAGAGGCATGCCCTTATTAAGGGTATGTATCCTCTCCTTGCCGAGGGCTTGCCAAAAGCGACCCCAGAGGCATCCAGTAATTTCCCGCCACCATTAGTTCCGACCAAGCTACGTCACAAACAGAACGCAGCTGATATTTTTATTTCGTCCTATTTGGACGACACAGTCCCAGAATATGCAAATCCTGTTCGCGCTCCGCCAGTCCCTGTAAATCAGGCACTTCCCGTTCCTCCAGACACTGGGGTACCCCTTGCAGTACCTGCTACGGTCCCCCAGGTCCAGCCCGCCATACCAGTTCAGCCCGCATTTCAATTTCCTGCCACACTAGTACGAAGAGGATCAGTCGACGACTCTAGTTTAGGGGCCGCAGGGGGAGGTACTCCTCAAACCCCGCCGCCACACAAGCGTTTAACGACAGCCGAATTACATATGCAAGCGTCACAGCGTACGCCCAGACATCAGTCTGTAGCAGAAATAAGAAAATCCCTTGCCGAATGCGGCTATGATCCAGTCCCAGGCGAGGATAATATGGTTTTATATTCATTCCGCGTAAGAAAGGTGACCGAGTATCTAGTCACCTTACCGAATATGAAAGAAGATCTAGACAGAATATATCGTTTAATCCGTACAGGGGATGATCCAGAAAGCATTGGCGAGGCCATGTCTCAAAGGAAAGCTGAGACCCAGCTCATGATATTAAAGTTTCTGATCAATTGTCTAATAAGAGAACAAGATTACCCGTCTAAAGATCCGGCGGAAATGAAAACCCTGACAAGGTGGAGTGATAATATAGCCGAGGGTAAGCACAAGACCGTCGGTGCTATGGAGAGTATGTACAAGAAAATCCGTAAAGAAATAATAAAGTTACACGAACAGCGTAAAGCAGCACAAGTAAGCGAGAAAGAAAGTAACTCTGATCCTGAAGAGTTAGACGACGAAAATCCCGACAGAATAGCGTATGTAGGAAAATCTAGATTTCCAGATCGCCATTTACGCCTAGAACACAAGTCTATTTTTCATCATCCAGCACCAGAACAAGGTTCTCTAGAACAAGTGTTTCAAGCTACCGATCACATTCTGAAATCACGAATCGGTTACAGTGAGTTAAGTACCATGCATGAACAAGAACTAGCCCAATCGGCAGTCCGATGGACTACTGATTCTACCACTTTTCCAGACGAAATAGTGGCACAAATGTTTCTGAAAATGCCCCCAGCCGAGCAACGACTGGCGGGTATGTATATGATTCAGCACCTCATTACATTGTATGAGGGTCAACACTCTGATCCAGGCCCGTTACACGATATCCTGAACGAGTTACTCCAGTATAGATGGAAAGGTTTAGGTACCGATTTAATTAGTGTCATTCTAGAACAGCGTCACAAATATAGAACGTTTTTGAATCCGCATTTTGTTCAAGTCTCGCCCCCAGAAAGTAAACCATTTTACATAGAGAGACAGAATCCGTTACGAGAAGTCCACCCAGTTAGAGGAACGGGTGGCGAACTAGAACGAGTGTTTGTTTACACTCCGATCACAAAGATGGAACTCTTAGAGATGAAGAAATTAATCCCCTGTCATGATAAAGATCCAGCAGGGTTCCATAGAGAATTAAAAGACATGCTCCGTATGGGAGAATACACGTACCCAGATATAATTAAAATGTTAAAGGTTCTGTTGCCCGCAGGGGTGTATGAAAAGCTCAAGGAAAAAGAATGGGAGGTGGGAGAGAAAAAGATCGATTGGGCAGTTCTAGAAGCTGAAGATAAGGCACGAGTACCAGGTACCGGTCTTGGAGCGAAATGTAAAGAATTACCGGAATTATTAATACAAGTTTTGCCTAGGTTATTGACAACTAGAAAAGAAGACTGGGATGCAATCTCAGCCTGTAAACAGAAACAAGACGAAGACATTAGTGATTTTTATTCCAGATTTGAGAAATGTTTTAGCATCAACAGTGGCCTCAAGACAAGTAGTGAGTCATACCCTCACCTTTTTGTTACTAAATTAGTCGAGAATTCAAGTCCACAAATTAAAAATCGAGTTTTGAAAGTCGAAAGTACCTGGCAAGCTAATACCCCGTCCCAGATGTTGCAGATGCTCCAATACCACCAGAATAGGATCAGAGAAGAGCAAGAACACGAGAGAAAACGTATGAAAGACACGAAAATGAAAGTACTAGTTGCACAATCTATTCCACAAGACAGCCAGAAGAGGGGTCCGAATCAAGCCAGTCATCCTGCAGCTCCCGTTAAAGGGAACTGCAATTATTGTAAACAGCCAGGTCATTTTATAAACGAGTGTGCAGTTCTGAAACATAACATAGCTACCGGTAAGACTAAAGAAAGACCACGTCCGCCTAGACACGAACAAGTTTCACAGACTCCTCAGCCACAGAATGCACAACAGACAGTTACTGTACCGCAGCCTATTGCTGCAACACAGCACGTCACACAACAAATGTATCAGTATGCACAGTCTGAGTATCCAGAGTACCAGCAGTATTCATGAAACAGCCTAGAGAGGGAGGTAGGCTTGCCTCTCATCGAGATACCTGTAGATCAAGAAGGTCCCTATGTTCACAGTCAAGTATTAGGGAAAGACAGAAAGTTTTTGATTGATACAGGGGCAAGTAGGACCACCATCAGTCACGCCGAAGTTCCAGGGGCTCCGCTCTCAGGCTCAAGAAATGTTTCCCTTGGATTTTCAGGAAAACCCATTGTAAATGAAATATCAAAGCCAGTTACTCTAGAAGTAGGTCCATTGTCCCGTACTACTGATCTGTTACTTACTAAGTCATGTCCAGAAAACCTATTAGGCATTAAAACACTGAAAGAGTTAGGTGCAGTTGTATGCTGTTCCCCAGAGGGAATACGTCTGTTCCTACGTGACTTTAAGGGTCACTATGTATTACGAGATTTTGATCCCAGATTGTCCAATGTTCCGCAGCATCTATGGGCGCAAGGTCCAACTGATGTTGGTTATATGCAAATCACACCCCATCGTGTGACTCTCAAGCCAGGTGTGGTGCTACCACGAATCAGACAGTATAGATTGCCACCGGAGGCTGTAGCAGCCTTATCCAAAATTATTGACGAGCTCATGGCTCAAGGAGTGGTTGTAGAAACTGACTCCTATGTATGCAATTCTCCGATCATTCCAGTCATGAAACGTACTGATCCAAATGCACCCCCAGTATATCGATTAGTGATTGACCTACGAGAACTTAATAAATGTATTATTCCTCAGTACCCAGTCGTCCCAGATATCTCTTCCCTATTGACAGCCATTGATTCCGAAGCCACGTTCTTTACTGTAATCGATCTCAAGAACGCATTTTTCAGTGTCCCTATTCATCCAGACAGCCAGTTTCTTTTCGGATTTTGTTTAAATGGAAGGAGCTATATGTTCACACGCGCTCCTCAAGGTTTCACAGAAAGCCCTAGCATTTACAGTCAAGCACTTAAGAGACAACTAGACAACATTCACATGCCAACTGACACTGCCCTGCTCCAGTATGTCGATGATCTCCTGATCACAGCCCGTTCTGAACGTGCTTGCGAGCGAGCATCCCTTACAGTCTTGTATTTCCTAGCCGAGATGGGTGTCAGGATTCTCCCTAACACAAGGTCAGCAAGGTTCCTAACATCACGAAAACAGAATTGGAGCCCGATCACTTCCTGGTCTGACGCATGGAATTTACGAAATTCCAAGATGGCGGAAGGATCAGGGAAGTTAGCAGTCTAGTGTCTTGGGCGTTCTAGAGCAGAGTGCAGGTGAGGCGCGCGCTCTATCAAGGCTGCGCACTTCACCGCGTATCTTGCCCGAGTCAGTTGAGGTATTTTAGCGAGTTACAGGAAACTATAGTAAGTGTCCTGCTTTAGAGTTCAGAGTATTAGAGCAGTCATAGTAGGAAGGAAATACATTACGCTATCACCCTGTTAGCGTTTACGTCGAGAAATAAGAAGAACTTTCTGTCAGAAAAGACGTGACAGAGAGTCTCCGATGCTGTGTCATCTTGCGCATTGCCAGCGGAACATTAGTGAAACAGCGCGAGTGAACCTCCGCTTTCCCAGCGACTTTAAGGAGCCTGCGAGCCTGAAGGGAGCAGAACTTCAAGAGCTAAGTCATAGAAAAAACTAAGAAACTGTACAGCTTACGTGTGAATGAGAGATATTTGATTTAACTGTTAAGAGTACTCCATAGTTAAACAGCTGTACGAACATTTGAACTTACAAGAGAAAAGTTGTTAAATTCAGTAGCATGTTCGTGAACCACAGAAAATAAGAAGATATGAGACGCTTGCCTGGATGTTGTGAAAAGTATCACTTCAGCAGAAAGGGCAGAGATATCTGAAGAAAAAGAATTTAGAGTTAGAACAGAATTCCAAGCATTTGAATTACAGAGAACAAGACAGAAGAGGTTAATTCCTACAACACATTAAGAGAAAGATTAAAGGTCAAGGAGTTGCAAATAGTGGTAGGTTAAAACGCCAATTTCCTATTTACAGACTAGAAAGAAATTAGAGGGAGAGCTAATAAGAATATTGATTTCGTTACAGTGAGATGAAACACTAAGAGCAGTCCAGATTAAGAACAACTCTCAGAGAAATAGAAGAGAAGCAGGTCTACTCAGTTCCTTGGGTATGTCAAAAGTCAGTGAGGGAATAGGGAGAGTAGGGTATTGTTAAAGGTTCTCATAGTTTTCTATATGTGCTTAGTATTCACAGAAATCTTGCTGGGCAGACTAAAAGCCTGAGGAGGATTCGCTAGAGTATCGAGGAACCAGGACCAGTCTCTTCTGTGCTTTACTTTCTTATGGTTATTTTCTCCACTTTTCCCCTTCCCTTTCTCTGATTGCCTGGAGTTATGATTACACTCTGACTCCGGGTTATTGGTGAGAGGGAGTCGGAAAGTTAGCATCATCTGTTCCTGTGCAAGTCGACAAGAATTGGAATTCGTGGACCCTGACAGAGTGAAGTGCCCACGTTGTAAATTTGCACCCGAACAGAATGGTTGAAGGGGTTAATTTGCAGACCTTAGGGGCGGTATTAGATTCCATACAAAAGGAATTAGTGGCGGGTAGAGAGGAGAATCAAGGTCTGAGGCAAGAGGTGATAAATGCTAGGAAAGAGACGGCAGAGTTAGCACAAAGAATGAGACAACCACTTTCAGGAAATAGAGAAATTCCCACCACGTCTACTGGGGAAACAACTAGGTTAACTACGCAGGTGATACACTCATTGTCCCCAGTCATTCCCTTGGCAGCACCAGAGAGATTTAGTGGGGATCCACAGAAGGCACAAGTGTTTATTTCCCAATGCACCTTACACTTCATGTGTCGTCCTTCTGTCTTTCCCGATGCACAATCCAAAGTGGCCTTCGTTTTATCATACCTGAGTGGAGACGCTGCCGCTTGGTCAATGCCCATCGTTTCTCGAGACGACCCTCTCCTGCAGAATTATGACGAATTTAAGAAGGAATTTTTGCGCATATTTGATCGAAGGCGAATTTCCCAGGCTGTAGATAATGAGCTTCTGGAACTAAAGCAGGGAAACAGAGACTTGGTGGCGTACTTGGCCCAATTTAATAAGTTGGTAATGGAAACTGATTGGCCGGAAAATAAGAGGACAGCAATTTTTTATCGAGGTCTACGAGATGAACTCAAAGATGGATTGGCGCAAATTCCCAATCGGCCAACAGAGATATCGGCCCTCGTAGATTTGGTTCTCGAGTTAGATTTCCGGCAGGGGGAACGACGAGGAGAGAGAAGACGAGAATTTCGAAGCACAGTGCCTCGATTTGACAGAGCCAAGCCTGAAGTTGGAAAGGTTGCAGAAGGAACCAATGGCCAAGAACCAATGCAGATAGGGGCAATAAGAGGTCCGCTTACTAAATAGGAAAAAGAGAAGAGACGAGCCAATAATTTGTGTATGTATTGTGGTTCGAGCGGACATTTTGTAAGGAATTGTCCAAAGAAGCCTAAAGGAACATACCGGCCGAAGGAAAACTAGTTGCACCACCTGTAGAAGGAGTTGTACAGGTGGATGCGAGTCAAGATTCAACTCCACAAGAGCACCAACTGGCCAATACTCTGCAATCATCGTCCCCTCACCTTGTGTTATCAATGACCATAAAGTTCCGTCAAGAAGTTCGAGAGAGAGTGATGGTGATGGTGGATTCTGGGGCGACCGGAAATTTTTGTGACCAACGATTTGCGACCAAGATAGGGTTGAGAGCAATATTAAAAGATAAGAGTGAACCAGTTAGAGCCATCGACGGGACAAACCTATCCTCAGGACCCATAGTCAGTCATACTGAACTGGTGCAGTTGGTAAAGGAAGATGGACATCAAGAAGAAATCCAGTTTAACCTAATAGACGCGCCACAGTTCCAGCTAATCCTAGGACTTCCTTGGCTCACGGAGCATAATCCGACTGTAGATTGGGCGGCAAGAACTATAGAAATGTCTTCGGACTATTGCAAGCATTATTGTTTTGGAAACCAGAAGGAAAAAGACCAGGAAAATCCAGCTCAAGCCCTGTGTTCTGCGAATGCAGTTGTGTGTGTGATCAACACACAGTCCATTCCATCGCAATATCAAGATTTTGAAGATGTATTTGACGAGCAGGAAGCTGAACAATTACCACCTCATCGGGTGTATGATTGTAAAATAGACCTTGAACCAGGAGCGAATATGCCATGTAGCAGAGTTTATGCCTTAACGGAAAAGGAGCATGAACATTTAAAGGAATATATACACAAGTACTTGGCGAACGGATTTATCCGTCCTTCCCAATCTCCAGTATCCTCGCCTTTGTTTTTCGTGCCGAAAAAGGAAGAGGGCGAGTTACGAACTTGCATAGACTACCGCGCCATCAATCGGATCACTAAGAAGAACAGGTATCCCCTTCCTCTCATCTCAGTTTTATTAGATCAAGTGAAAGGGGCTCAAATATTTACCAAATTGGATTTGAGAGGGGCCTATCATCTCATTCGAGTAAGAGCTGGTGATGAGTGGAAGACCGCCTTTAGGACTCGATTCGGATTATTTGAATACCAAGTGATGCCCTACGGCCTATGCAACGCCCCAGCTGCGTTCCAGCACTTTATTAATGATGTTCTCAGTGAGTTCATAGACCAATGCGCTATCGTGTACATTGACGATATTTTGATCTACTCTGCAAACACACAGGAACATCAGGGTCATGTAAGAAGAATTTTACAAAAATTGAGAGAGAACAAGTTGTTTGTCAAGTTGGAGAAATGTGCCTTTGATGTCACTGAAGTAGAATTCCTGGGGTTCGTGATCTCACCAGCTGGAATACTCATGGATAAACGGAAGATTCAAGCAGTCTTGGAGTGGAAGTCTCCAACCAGTGTGAAAGAAGTGCAAGCCTTCATTGGCTTTGCCAACTTTTATCGAAGATTTATCAGTGAATTTTCTCGGCGAATTCTTCCACTTACAAGTCTATTGAAAAAAGGGGTGCAGTTTCAGTGGACCGAAGAGGCGGAGTCAGCATTCAAAGGTCTGAAGGAAGAATTCACATCAGCTCCCATCCTTCTTCATGCGGATCCATCCGAGCCGTTTTATGTGGAAACGGATGCCTCAGATCTGGCGGTTGGAGGAGTACTTTCTCAGCGAAATAAGAAGACGGGCCAATTACATCCAGTGGCCTATAGATCTAGAAAGTTGTCGCCTGCGGAAGTCAATTACACAATCACTGAAAAGGAACTGCTGGCAATCAAGGACGCCTTCAAGGAATGGAGACACTACTTGATGGGTGCTCATCATGTGGTTACAGTATTCACGGATCATCGAAATCTAAAGTTTTTGAAGTCCGCTCGGACTTTAACTCCAAGGCAACTTCGTTGGTCGTTATATTTCGCTGATTATGACTTTGTCATCACATTCAGACCAGGGGCGCAGAATGGCAAAGCGGATGCCTTGTCTCGGATGGGAACAGGAGAAGAAAAGAACCAAATTAAGACACAAGCGATTATACCTGATTCCAAGATAATAAGTGTTGTGGAAACTCTGAGTGTGAAGGAACAGATAATTCGAGTCTTGTCTCCAGAGGATATGTTAGAGTGGACTCAGCAAGAAGGTGGCAGAGAAATATTAAATGGGCTACCTTACCACTCGGGAGCCTTGTATGTACCAACATCCGAATTGCAAAACCAGGTCATGAAAGAATGTCACGATCATCTATTGGCTGGACATAAAGGGGAGCTGAAGACTATGGATTTGGTGAAACGAAGTTATTGGTGGCCACACATGAATAAGGACATAGAGCAATACGTGAAAACTTGTGAGATATGTGCACAGGGAAAGTCAGAACGACAGGCACCTAAAGGTTTGTTACAGCCTTTACCCACTCCTCCTTATCCTTGGCACACAATCACTTTAGATTTAATTACAGAACTTCCTTCCTGTCAAGGTTACAATACCATCCTAGTAGTTGTAGATGCATACACCAAGATGACGCACTTTGTAGCCATGAAGGGAATTCCAACGGCCAAACAGCTAGCTACTCATTTTAGTGTGCAGGTTGTGCGGTTACATGGCATCCCTAAGATTGTCATTTCAGATCGCGGCTCCCAGTTTGTGTCTCATTTCTGGAGGGTTTTTATGAAGGCTCTTGGAACTGAGACACGATTCTCCACCAGTTTCCATCCGGAAACGGACGGACAGACTGAACGAGTGAATCAGGAGGTAGAACAGTACTTGAGGTTATTCACCTTAAAACAGGGTGGGGAATGGCTGGACTATTTGTGGGCTGCAGAATTTGCTCATAACAATGCCACAAATGTGTCCACGGGTTATTCACCGTTCTATTTGAACTATGGAAAACACCCGAATTTCTCCATGCTGGATGTTTCACTTCCAGTACCAGCAGTCCAGGATTTGGTGACTCATCTGTGTCAAGTACATGATTCTGCATCACAAAATTTGGAGCAGGCAAAGATTAAGTATAAGGGGTATGCAGACAGGAAGAGGAGAGATTTCCCACAGTTGGAAATTGGAAGTGAGGTTTGGTTAAATACCAAGCACCTACGATTAAAGGGAAATAGAAAGTTCCAGCCTCGATTCATTGGCCCTTACCCTGTTGAAGAACAGATTAATCCAGTGACCTA
This sequence comes from Lissotriton helveticus, assembly GCF_964261635.1. Taxonomy (NCBI): domain Eukaryota; kingdom Metazoa; phylum Chordata; class Amphibia; order Caudata; family Salamandridae; genus Lissotriton; species Lissotriton helveticus. The sequence continues at coordinate 1,615,856,317 of NC_136057.1, forward strand.
TAGATTGACACTACCCACGAAACTCAAGATTCACCCAGTCTTCCATGTATCGTTATTAAAGAAGGTGGTTCAGGGTTTGAGACGAGAGAGAGCTCCACCACCGATTCAGTTGGAAACTGGTGTGGAGTTTGAAGTGAAGGAGATTCTTGACTCCAAAATAGTGAAGGGGGTCCTGTACTATTTGGTGGATTGGAAAGGCTATGGGCCAGAGGAGCGCTCCTGGGAGTTAGAGTCAGATGTTCATGCACCCAGATTAGTACGACTTTTTCATCTGAGGTATCCAACCAAGCCCAAAATGGGAGGACCTTCTTTGGTGGGGGGTACTGTCAGGATTCTCCCTAACACAAGGTCAGCAAGGTTCCTAACATCACGAAAACAGAATTGGAGCCCGATCACTTCCTGGTCTGACGCATGGAATTTACGAAATTCCAAGATGGCGGAAGGATCAGGGAAGTTAGCAGTCTAGTGTCTTGGGCGTTCTAGAGCAGAGTGCAGGTGAGGCGCGCGCTCTATCAAGGCTGCGCACTTCACCGCGTATCTTGCCCGAGTCAGTTGAGGTATTTTAGCGAGTTACAGGAAACTATAGTAAGTGTCCTGCTTTAGAGTTCAGAGTATTAGAGCAGTCATAGTAGGAAGGAAATACATTACGCTATCACCCTGTTAGCGTTTACGTCGAGAAATAAGAAGAACTTTCTGTCAGAAAAGACGTGACAGAGAGTCTCCGATGCTGTGTCATCTTGCGCATTGCCAGCGGAACATTAGTGAAACAGCGCGAGTGAACCTCCGCTTTCCCAGCGACTTTAAGGAGCCTGCGAGCCTGAAGGGAGCAGAACTTCAAGAGCTAAGTCATAGAAAAAACTAAGAAACTGTACAGCTTACGTGTGAATGAGAGATATTTGATTTAACTGTTAAGAGTACTCCATAGTTAAACAGCTGTACGAACATTTGAACTTACAAGAGAAAAGTTGTTAAATTCAGTAGCATGTTCGTGAACCACAGAAAATAAGAAGATATGAGACGCTTGCCTGGATGTTGTGAAAAGTATCACTTCAGCAGAAAGGGCAGAGATATCTGAAGAAAAAGAATTTAGAGTTAGAACAGAATTCCAAGCATTTGAATTACAGAGAACAAGACAGAAGAGGTTAATTCCTACAACACATTAAGAGAAAGATTAAAGGTCAAGGAGTTGCAAATAGTGGTAGGTTAAAACGCCAATTTCCTATTTACAGACTAGAAAGAAATTAGAGGGAGAGCTAATAAGAATATTGATTTCGTTACAGTGAGATGAAACACTAAGAGCAGTCCAGATTAAGAACAACTCTCAGAGAAATAGAAGAGAAGCAGGTCTACTCAGTTCCTTGGGTATGTCAAAAGTCAGTGAGGGAATAGGGAGTGTAGGGTATTGTTAAAGGTTCTCATAGTTTTCTATATGTGCTTAGTATTCACAGAAATCTTGCTGGGCAGACTAAAAGCCTGAGGAGGATTCGCTAGAGTATCGAGGAACCAGGACCAGTCTCTTCTGTGCTTTACTTTCTTATGGTTATTTTCTCCACTTTTCCCCTTCCCTTTCTCTGATTGCCTGGAGTTATGATTACACTCTGACTCCGGGTTATTGGTGAGAGGGAGTCGGAAAGTTAGCATCATCTGTTCCTGTGCAAGTCGACAAGAATTGGAATTCGTGGACCCTGACAATGGGGCACAAGGTCTCCCCTTCTAAGCTTCAATTCTGTGTCCAGCAAGTGGTCTACTTAGGACACTTACTGTCCAAGAGGGGTAGGCAGTTGACACCAGACCGTATCCAGTTAATAGCGAGTCTTCCTCAGCCCAAGACCCAGAAGGAGGTACGTGCTTTTATCGGCCTCACTTCTTACTGCCGACAATGGATTCCTCAGTATGCATTTCTAGCCAAGCCACTGATACAGTTAACGACACAGGAGGCAGCCGTATCGACTGTCGTCCCTTGGTCATCTGAACATACACTTAGTTTTAATGAGTTAAAGAAAGCCCTATGTCAAGCTCCAGTTCTAGCTACACCAAACTACAGTAAGCCTTTTACACTTTTCGTCACTGAACGCGAAGGTACAGCATTATCTGTTCTCACACAATATCAAGCAGGACAATACAAGCCCTGTGCTTATTTTTCGAGCACATTAGATCCTGTAGCCCAGGCTCTGCCTGCGTGCCTTAAGTCAGTTGCAGCCACAGCCCTAGCTATCAGACAAAGTGATTCCATAGTATTAGGACATTCCTTGACAGTACAAGTTCCACATTCCGTGGAAGTTCTTTTAAACCGAACACAAACTCAGCACTTGACAATTGCACGTTTAACAGGTTATGAATTGACACTGTTCCAGCCACACATAGAAATCAGACGCTGCAACGTTCTCAATCCTGCTACACTGTTACCATCAGTTACTTCGAATTCTGCCACACATGACTGCGTGGAAGTAGTTAACATTACGACAAAGCCAAGACAAGATCTGACAGATATTCCGTTACCAGATCCCGACCTGACACTTTATGTGGATGGTTCATGCATGAGAACAAGTACAGGAGAACTAGTCGCCGCGTATGCAGTGACTACCGACACCGAAGTCATTGAGACACACCGTATTGACACCCTGTCCACTCAAGCAGCAGAGCTAGTTGCTCTGACACAAGCCTGCATACACGCCAAGAACTTGAAAGTTAATGTTTACACAGATTCACGTTACGCATTTGGAGTCGTACACGACTTCGGAGTGCTCTGGCAAGAGAGAGGTTTCATGACTTCTCATGGAACCAAGATTTAGCATGGTCTCCTTATTCAAGCTCTGTTAGATGCCATACATTTACCGACATCTATCGCTATCATGAAGTGCAAAGCACATACGAAAGTTACTGACATTATTTCTCAAGGTAACGATCTAGCAGATCGCACAGCCAAGCTTACAGCACAGACTCCAGACATTCCAGTTAACCCAACACAGACACATACTCCAGATCCGACTACATGTATGACAGTTAAGGACCCTACTCAAGATGTCTTAGATATCCAGTTACATGCTACTCCTGAAGAAATCAAGAAATGGTCCGAACAAGGAGGGGTCCAGACAGATCAAGGATGGTTAACGAAGGGTAGAGCCACATGGTTTCTCCCCGACTCTATGGTTCAAGTCATTATTAATACTGCACATAGTCCAGCACATTTAGGAGAAAAAGCTATGTTAGACAGTATCCAGAACATTTGGTTCAACAAGCATTTACGAGCTGCAGCCAAGCAGAAAGTCCGTACCTGTATGATATGTTGCCAGTTTAATCCAGGTAAAAGTGTCCCGGTGGAACAAGGTGGATTCCAGCCCCCTGACCACCCTTTTGAAGTCCTCCAGATGGATTATATTCAGATGGAGCGATGTCGAGGTTTCAAGTATGTCCTTGTAGTTGTATGCGCTTTGTCCAGGTGGACAGAAGCATATCCAGTCCCAGATTACACAGCCGCGACCACTGCCAAGCAGTTGGTTCGTGAGTTCTTCCCCCGTTATGGACTCCCTAGAGTCGTATATTCTGACAACGGCCAGCCATTCTCATCTGAGTTGATGAAGCATGTTTCCCTTTTGTTAGGGTACCAGTGGAAGTTCCATTGTGTACGCCATCCTGAAGCAGCCGGTCTCGTAGAGAGACATAACCAGACTCTGAAAATTCGCATCGCCAAAGTATGTAAAGAGAAAGGTGTGGACTGGCTAGTAGCTCTGCCAGTCGCTTTGTTCTATATGCGCATGGTCGCACATTCCAGATCAGGTCTGTCCCCGTATGAGGTCGTTTTCGGCCGCCCCCCTAACATGTGGGGTACACCCAGACCCCGAAGTATTACCGATGTTTCAAGTAATATGTTGACAGATTACCTAGCTTCCTTGATGTCTGCCCTTAACTCTTGTCGTTCACAGGTTGCCGCCGCATTTCCAGACAATACCGAGGTGGCACCGCATGAAATCGTTCCAGGATCCATGGTTCTTGTCCGCAATTTTTACCGCTCAAGTCCGCTGGAGCCACGCTGGAAGGAGCCCCGACAGGTCCTCCTCGCCACCCGTACAGCCGTGAAGTTGGAGGGTCGCAAAGGCTGGTGCACCTTTCGCACGTCAAGAAGTTTTATGGACTGAAACCCGTCTCAAAGAACATTTCCCAGGATTTGAAGGATTGCCAAAATATTGTTCTCAAGGACTGTCCCGCAAAAGACATTGCTACAAACCCTCCCCTGTTAGAGAAAACTCCGCAACAGGAGTATAAGTTGAAACTCCGGTCTAGTAAAATAAGTCAGCCAGTTTGATTGTCTAAGTCCTCCCCTAGGTGAAACGGTTAGACTGTTTCTGACATGTATAAAATAGACCCCCATAGTGAGAGAGTTAGTCAAAACTCAATTTGATGTATCGTTTTTCTATGTTTCATATTATTTCTCAGCATTATGATTTCCTGCACCAGTTACGCATTTTACCTGTATCTCCCAGTTCTTCATGTAAATAAGTCTTCTAATGCTACAATAGAGCATACGTTTAGTGATCTACCTCCTCATGAACTCTCTTACCGCCTCGCTATGCGAAATAATTCTTTCATCCGCATGTTACATTACTCACATCAGACCAGCAATGCCACTAATTGTTGGGTGTGTGGTCGACTCCCCCCTTTCCAGACGCCGAAGGGAGTTCTGCCACTCTTTCCTTATCCGTTTTCACATAATGGTTCGTGTGGAGCATGGTCCACGTTAACGTCATCCTCAACAGATATGTTTTTTCTTAACAGTACATGTTTTCCAGACAAGCAAGGTCTTCCCCACAGAACAGGGTCAGATCTAGAAAATGAAGTGTATAACTTAGGTAATTATTCTTCGAATTTCATGGTCCTGAATGTTCAGTCTGATACTACTCCAGACTTACCTGCTATTTCAGTACTACCAGTCAAAGGCGAACTATGTGTCCTGAAATAATGGTTCCGTACACGTAGGACATAGTGATTGTACTACTATTGTCAAGTATAGTGACAGTGGGAAATCTATTTTCAAAGCTTCACGTCATTCTTATTTTATATGTGGTCAAACTGCATATGTTCGTCTGCCCCTCGATTGGGAGGGAACCTGTTACATTGCCTTCCTACTGCCACCAGTTTTCCTAGCCCCACCCGACTACCATAGGAATTCCCACCTAGTACATACTAGACACAAGAGAAACTTCCCGATTGTCGATTATACTGAAACTACTCTAGAACAATATATAGATATCAATAAAGGTGTCTTTCCTTATTTAGGTACAGTTGTGAATAGTAAGCTGATACGTAGATTAACCAGAACACTCGAAGCAGTAGTAATTGAGACTACTTCTGCTCTAAGTAATTTAACCGAAGAACAATCCTTTATGAGAATTGTCGTGCTCCAGAATCGTCTCGTCCTTGACGTCATACTGGCCGATAGGGGCGGGGCCTGTAGAGTCATCGGATCTAGTTGCTGCATTTTCATTCCAAATAACGCGCCGTCTGTTTATTCAGCTATAACCAGACTCCATAAAATTGCCCATCTGTTACACCAAGATCCAGGCACCTGGACATGGTCCGGTTGGTTCTGGAATATAATTTCCGCCTGGGGATGGAAAGTCTTGTCCTTTCTAGGTATTGCAGTAGCGATCATATTCAGCTGCTGCCTCTGTATACAATGTGGCCCTGCGATTTGCGGCATCTGTGCTACCTCTTGTATTCCTAGTCCCAAGCCCCGTTCTAAATCCCGTTCCAGGATAATTCGAGACGAGCAAATGGTACTGTATGAAATGATAGATGGTATCATGAATATTGATGTTTCCTGATGGAAACGTAGTGACAAGGAGGGAATGTGGAAAAGTAAATTTTGCCATGTTCTGTGTCCCTACGAGTCATCCATCATATGTTATCTGTGCATGATTAAATATGCATATGTATTCCCTATGTTTGATTAAAGACGCAATTACAGTTGTGTCCACCTCTAGTATGTTAGTTTCCAGTTCTCGTGAATACTACGAATATCAGGCCTATGTAAAGTTACGTTGCCACGTTTCTCAGTGTGCACGTTATTCCATTGTAAAGTCCCCGTTTCTAGGCCTCAAAAGGGCCCGGACACTAGATTCAGCTCCTGTCTCCTGAAGCCCTCGCTGAGGAGCGATACAGCCCCCACCTGTGTCCTCGACCCTTCACTTACTTCCTGCCTCGCAGTGCCCGGCTCAGCCTGGCTCTGCCTCTGAGTCTGCCAAGAGTATGTTATGATTCCAGTTATCAGTTTAGTCCTCCTTCTCTGCATTCCTAAAAGCTACTGAATTGCATCAATAGTTTCCGTCATTGTCTAGCCTTCACGTCTCCATGTAAGAGAAATACTGCATTTAATGGTCATTTAATATTCTTCATCACGCACTACATGTAGAATAATGCATGGTCCAGTCTTAGTGTCTGTTAGCCTTTCCCCTCCTGACTTCTAGTTTATATCAACATGTTCTCTAAACATCAGATACTAGATACTGTTTAGGTACATGTCGCCCTGACTCTCCAGACTTCAGTCTCTGCTCCTAGCACAGAGTTCGAAGCCCCCAGCTTCTCCTAGTAACACGTCATTGCCAGTTTGCGCGCACCATCAGGTTAGAGGTCCCGGCTCCTCAGGTAGCCCCCTCCATGGTTTCCGCCCCATTCATGACATATTCTGTTACGTTTGCATCACATGCCTATGTATACGCCCTGTTACACCTCTTTTCACCCTTATCTTTCGTGACTGCTACGCGTCACGCCTTTTGCTCCACCCACTGCTACGCCTATTGCAATGTAATGCTATGTGTTTGCGTTATGTATATATATTCATGTACTGTTATTAAAAAGTTATCCATCCATCCTTCCTTAGCGCGCTCATCCCAGATCCAGCCCCAGCAGCTGCTGGGCCCTGCCATCCTATTCCTATGCAGGTTGTCCTGTTCCTGTCCTTATGCTGTATTAAACCTGCAAAACTCCTACTACCTCGAATCTTGACTCTTATTTATTGAGCTATCTGTTATTCATTTATTTATCCAAAAATAGAGGTATTATTTATTTATTTACCACAACTGGACGGATCACAGCTGTGTTCACTTCAGCTACAAAACAACCCTGACCCACAACCGTCCACAACCCATTCCCCGAAGAAAATGGAACAAAATCACCACCGACCAACTCCTCACATCACTCAGCCAAAACACTCCCACCCTAGCAACGGACCCAGACCTAGCGGCCACCAACCTCAGGCATTGGATTACCCACAGTGCGGACGAACTAGCACCCCTGAAAAAACACCAGTCGAAATCATCCAGCAAAAAAGCTCCCTGGTTCAATGACGACCTTAAAAAATCCAAGAAGACATGCCGCACCCTGGAGAAGAATTGGAGAAAAGAACCAACCTCAGACAACATGGCCCCCCTCAAGACAGCAACCCGCAAACACCACCAACTTATTCGATCCGCCAAGAAATCAGCATTAAAGGACCGTCTCGACAACAATTCTCATAACAGCAAGGAACTCTTCAACATCGTCAAAGAATTCACCAACCCCCCCGCAGCATCCAACGACATCACTAACTCCCAAGACCTCTGCGATGCGCTATCCTCCTTCTTCCACAACAAAATTGCCGACATCCACAACAGCTTCAAGAATACTCCCAATGACCAACTCACCCCACCCCCTTCAGATCCCACCCCTCCAACTAACTACCTCAACTCCTGGAACCCTATCACCATTGAAGACACCATTCGCCTCATGAACTCAATCCACTCTGGCTCACCTTCCGACCCCTGTCCCCACTACATCTTCAACAAAGCTGACTCCATCATCGCTCCCCAACTCCGCGATGTCATCAACTGCTCCTTCAACTCCGCCACCTTTCCAGAAATATGGAAACACGCCGAACTCAGCGCCCTTCTGAAAAAACCAACAGCAGACCCCTCAGAACTTAAAAACTACGACCCATTTCCCTCCTCCCTTTCCCGGCCAAAGTCATCGTCAATAGCCAACTCGCAGCCTTCCTTGAATCCAACAACTCCCTAGATCCCTCACAGAACGGCTTTCGAGCCAAACACAGCACCGAAACCGCCCTCATTGCGGCGACCGACGACATCCGAACACTCCTGGACAACGGTGAAACAGTGGCCCTCATTCTACTCGACCTCTCCGCCGCCTTCGACGCGGTCTGTCACAACACCCTCATACAACGCCTCAACAACATCGGCATACAAGGAAAAGCCTTGGACTGGATCATCTCGTTCCTAGCCGGGAGAACCCAGAGAGTCCGACTCCCCCCTTTCTACTCAGAGCCCACCGAAGTCATCTGCGGCGTACCTCAAGGCTCCTCACTCAGTCCCACCCTCTTCAACGTCTACATGAGTCCCCTCGCCTCCATCGCACGTCAACACAATCTCAACATCATCTCCTACGCCGACGACACCCAGCTAATCCTTTCCCTCACCAAAGACCCCAACACCGCCAAAAACAACCTTCACGAAGGTATGATAGAAGTAGCCGAATGGATGAAACAGAGCCGCTTAAAACTCAACTCTGACAAAACGGAGGTGCTCATCCTAGGATCCTCCCCCTCAGCTTGGGACGACTCCTGGTGGCCTTCCGCTTTGGGATCTGCGCCCACACCCACAGACCATGCACGTAACCTTGGCTTCATTCTAGACTCCTCCCTCTCAATGTCCAGACAAGTCAACGCCGTATCGTCCTCCTGCTTCAACGTCCTCCGCATTCTCAAAAAGATCTTCCGCTGGATCCCCCTCGAAACAAGAAAGACTGTTACCCATGCACTGGTCACGAGTCGACTGGACTATGGCAACACACTCTACGCCGGAATTACAACAAAATTGCAGAAAAAGCTCCAGCGCATCCAAAACGCATCAGCGAGACTCATATTAGACATCCCGCGCCGAGAGCACATCTCCGGTCACTTAAAAAACCTCCACTGGCTTCCCGTCAACAAAAGAATTACCTTTCGCCTTCTTACCCACGCACACAAGGCCCTCTATAAGCTAGGACCCGAATGCCTCAACACCCGACTGTCCTTCTACAATCCCATCCGCCAACTAAGATCATCCAATCAAGCCCTCGCCGCAGTCCCGCACATCCGAAAAACCACCATGGGTGGCAGATCCTTCTCGTTCCTGGCTGCCAAGACCTGGAACTCACTCCCCACCCACCTCCGCCTTACTCAGAATCACATCTCCTTCAGAAAAGAACTGAAAACATGGCTATTCGATAAACACTAAACCCCTCCCTCCAGCGCCTTGAGACCCTCTGGGTGAGTAGTGCGCTTTATAAATGCATGAACTTGAACTTGAACTTATGGTACAGGTAGGGACCACTTCCTTTGATCAAAGTATAGATCCTGATTTACCTGTCTCCTTACGGGAACACTTAACTCAAGTATTACAACCGTTACAGGAAACATTTTCCACTACACCAGACAGGACTTCTTTTATAGAACATGCAATAAGAACGACCCCTGGGAAGCGCGTACGGTTAAGGCCTTATCGCATTCCCGAAGCACGTAGACAGACCATACGTGAAGAGATACAGAAAATGTTAGAAATGGATATCATTGAACCTTCCATGAGTGAATGGAACTCTCCGATTGTTCTAGTTCCCAAACCCGATGGGTCAGTGCGTTTCTGTATTGACTTCAGGGAGGTTAATAAGATATCGGAGTTTGATACATACCCCCTACCGCGTGTTGATGAGATGGTGGAAAGAATAGGACAAGCTAAATATATCAGTACGCTTGATTTGTGTAAGGGGTATTGGCAGATTCCCCTTCGTAAAGAAGATCGGGAAAAAACAGCGTTCTCTACACCCGATGGGTTATACCAGTTTAAGGTCTTACCCTTTGGGTTGCATGGAGCGCCTGCTACTTTTCAGAGGGCCATGAATGTGATCTTGCGACCACACGAACCGTATGCTGGCGCTTACATTGATGATATTGTCATCTATAGCGACACTTGGGAGCAACACTTGAGTCATCTCTCCAATGTGATCAAGACTTTAGGACAGTATGGGTTACGGATAAATCCTGCCAAGAGCCATCTTGCAGCCCAAACTGTCAGGTACTTAGGTTACCTGTTAGGAGAGGGAGTGATTAGGCCACAGACCTCCAAAATCACAGCGATCACCCAAGTCCCTTTACCACGAACTAAGAAGGACTTAAGAGCTTTCTTAGGGTTACTGGGGTATTATCGAAGATTTATCCCTCAGTTTTCACAGAAAGCGGCCCCTCTAACCAACCTGTTGCAGAAAACTTGTAAAACCGAAGAGATTCTCAAACACCCCCCCTTAGAGGTCATACAAGCTTTTGATTCCCTCAAAAATGCTCTAACATCGGATTCGATACTAACTAGTTCGAACTATTCTCTTCCCTTTATCCTACAAACTGATGCCTCCGACCTGGGTATTGGGGCTGTCCTTTCGCACGAAACGACACAGGGAGAAAAACCTATCCTGTATATTAGCCGTAAGCTATTTCCGAGAGAACAAAATTACGCCACCATAGAGAAGGAAGCTTTGGCCATCAAATGGGCTATAGAGTCCTTAAGGTACTATCTAGAAGGTAGAGAGTTCACCTTATATACTGATCACGCTCCTTTGGAATGGTTAGCTAGGAATAAGGGACACAACGAGAGAGTACTCAGGTGGTTTCTCTCCTTACAACCCTATCGCTTCCACACCAAGCACAGGAAGGGCAAAGACCATGGCAATGCCGACTTTTTCTCTCGATTCCCTCAAGAATCAACCCCAAGTAGTAAGACAGCAAGGGAAAGGGGATGTGAAGAGGAACTCACCGCGGTGTCTCCGTGGGCGGAACGATTACGCAGCACCTCAAAGGATCGAGTAGGTCGGGCCGACGTAAGAAGTCCCGATCCAAACCTTGACACTCCATGCCGTCTTTCCGTGTCCCCGCAGAGACCCGACAGGCAGGACCCGGAAGAGGTTGGTCGTGACACAGGAAGTGCACGTCAAGAGCCAATAAGAAACGAAGGAGGTGGAGAAGAAGGCGGGCCAGCCTGGAGAGTGGATTCGAAGGAGGAAACGCCGGAGGAGAAAACGGAGAACACTCAGCAGGACCAGACCAGCGTGACAGAGCCCCGGAAAGAGGTCGGCGCCGAGGAGGAATCGGACAAGCCGTGGTGTGAGGACTGGTGGAGTCCCCCGGAGGATGCTGGAGAGCGGCCGTGACTCTGGAGAGTTACGGCAGGGCCGGTGAGTGGGGTGTTACAAGGGACAGAGGGCGGAACACAGGAGGTGGTGGGCACGTGGGAGGTGGTAGGAACTGAATGTTTCCTTTATAGTTGTTTGACCAACCTGACATATCGTTTTTGGCCACAATAGCGTGACGTACTGGTTTGTAGACATTTGCCCTCATTTAGTGAGACTGCTTTGCCCTCATTTAGCGATACTTGGTAGAAGACTGCCTGGGGAAGGTTTCTGTTTGGGCTGACTATTCGATCACGCATCCAAATAGGGTGTGCTGATCAATGCTCTTGACTTTATTTCCTGCACATTTGTCCCTGCACAGTCTGTTTGGTTTGTGGTATATTTACTGGACCCATACTTGCTAAACTCTCTCCTTTATTGTGCTAAATCACTGGACCCAAGAACAACCCAGAAACAAACACTGTGGTGTGGTGACGGTTTAATCTTTGAAGGCTCGTAGAATTAGTGTTCTGACGGCCCCTTTCTTTTTACCTCTTTTATGAGCCTCCGGGGAAATCCTGTGGACTCCGAAGAAGAGGAGCCTGAAACAACAGCCCTAACAGCCCTCCTTCGAGAAGAGGAAAAGCCGGAAGACCCCAATAGTGATTCACGAACTTTTGTTCCTCAACCAATCATTAATAAACAACCTATTCGCACTTATCTACAGCCTCCACGCCTGTTTATCCGACCTGCGCTCCCACATAAGCATACATTGAGCCTAGCATGTGCAACGTGCCAATTTTAGGAGAAAAAGAATTCAATAAGGTCAGTACTTTAGGTAGATCAGAGATAAATGAGATAAATAACAAAGGAGTTCACATGCATCCTTGCCACAGACCTTTATATACTAGGATTTGTTCAGATAGATGAACAAACCCCGTCAAGTCAATTTGAACCCAGCTGTTGGAGTAAATTGCTGAATCATGGTCAAAAGGCTCTTGTGGATACTTAAGGACTGCAGTTTGTTCCACAGTGACTTTCTATTAACCAACTTGTAGGCAGCTGTGAAATCCACGAAGAAGAAGTATAGCTTGCTAACAAGCCTCACAGATTACAATGCCGCTGCCCAGAGGACCATACATGGTCCTTTATCAAATAATTGGGACTGAAGCCGCCTTGTTCTCTAGGGGCATGTCCTAGGGAATGGCTCATATTTCTAGACGCAAAAGAATGGATTTTGCATAGATGTTAAAGGCAAATTGAGCAATTATATTAACCTATAATTTCCATGAATGCATCATTCTTCAGTTTGTATGCATTAGTTTAATAATTGCCCCCCACCATGAATCGGACACAACACCTGCAGTGATCATCCATTTATAAAAAAGAGAAGAGCAAATTTGCCCACCAAAGAGGAAGGCCTTAAACAACACTGGAGATACTCTGTCCAGGACGCCTACATCAGACATTTTCAGGCTACCAATAACAATTCCTGGTTCCAACAGTGATACTTAATTGGAATTCCCTTCAGGATCAGTGCTTTGTGCAGGGGAAACACAATCTGGGGGCAGCGATATAGATCCAGGATATAGTCCCCCTATCCCATCTCACAAACTGAGCCTCAAAGTGATCCAGAGAAAAGTGTATCTCAGAGTTCACCGGGCACCAGAATTTTCTCAAATTGCCTGAATTTCATATTCATTTCATTCCAGTTTGATTCAAAGTATTCTCTTTTTTTTTTACGTTGGTGCACCCTATTATAGTGTCTTTCTACCTCCTTTAGTACAGATACACTTTGGTCTCTCTTTAACTTATGATGGATCTTATTTATAAACCTTCTTTCTGCTTTGCATTCATCATCAAACCACCCTACCCCACTCGGCCCTTTATTTCGAACTTCTGAGGATCTGCGATTAAACGGAACTTCTAAGATCTGCATAACTCATTTTATTAAGGGAGCATAACACTTTATGTCGCAAAGCCCTTTCCCACTCATGGGGAACTCTTACATTCTTATTTTAAACAGGGCTTTGAAATTATCATCAGAAACTCAGCTCCTCATCCTTTTGATGTACCCTAGTTTGTCCACTAATGAAAACGGTTTCTTAACTTAACCCAGACCATTAATGGTTAAAACCTGGGCGTAGTGCTCACCTGCGCCCTAATCGGAAACTTTAACATTGGTAATATACAAAAGTATAATCAATTGAGGGTTGGGACGTACCCAGTTTGAAACTATCATGAGCAGGACAATCTCCCGGTAAACAGACGTTAAGGTTTATTAAATTATATTGCCTTAAAAGGGTTAAAAGCATGGGGGCTTTTCAAAAATGTCCCCCCAGCTGCCACAACTGCTGGAATGTCGTTTAAAATTAATAACTCCAAATGCTGATCATCGCACTGCTAGCTAGAGTAGCATTTTTAAATTGAAGTCCCCCTAGAGAAACTCCAGCTTCCCTCTCCGAATGTTCCACCTCCTCACCTCCAGCCGCCTCCCACCAAGACTGACTCTCCTACTCACATTGGGTCCAAGCCCAGGACTGAGTCACGAGTCGACAGTCCTAGAAGAATGGCTCCCTCCCTTTCGCCACAGGAAGTGATCTCCCTCATCGCCTCATATGAAACCCCTCCTAATCAGCCAGCCCAAGCAATATCCCCTGACCACTCACCCTTCTCCTCAATTCAAGTCATCACTGGAGTGGGAAGGGACCCGCCCCGCCGAAAAGCTGCCAGACCACCACCCTATCTCTCCTCCTTACCCAGAGCTACTTCTGTCAACCCTATCTCGAAGGCTGACCCCCAAATCAACTGTATGCTCATCAATTGCCGATCCGCCGTCAAACATGCAACAGAAATAGCCAAAACCATTCTCTCCCATGACCTGGACGTAGCCTTCATCACTGAAACATGGCTAAACACTCTATCCAGCCCCATCTTGGACACGCTGGTGCCGCCTGGTTTCTCAATTATACACAAAGACAGGCCCGTACACAAAGGTGGCGGAATAGCTATTATCCACAAAAGTGACCTCTCCATCACTGAATCTCCCTCCGTCATTTACAACTCCTTTGAATGCCTTTCAGTCAACATCAATTCACCCCACCACCCTTCACTCCAATGCCTTCTCCTCTACCATCCCCCGGGCAACACCTCCGAATTCGTCGCTCAGCTGACGGATCTGATCACGCAAACCGCTCTCAACAGTGATTTCAGAATAATTCTGGGCGACCTTAACCTAAGATGGAATGTATCAAAAAACCCGCTCATCCAATCCCTCACCACCCTGATTCATGACCATGACATGACCCAGCACTGCACAGAGGAAACCCACCACACAGGAGCAACCCTGGATGCTATCATCGCGGATAGAAAGACAATTTCAATTGACCACATCATCCCAGTAGACTGGTCAGACCATCACGCCATCCTCTTTCATATCAATCATTCGGCGCTTTCCGTCCCTCCCACTCAAACCTCCCCCAAGTGGACCAGAAACTTATCGAGAGTCCCCCATGACAAGCTAGAAAAGGGCCTCAGCTCACTTCTCCCGAACTCGACGGAATTCCTTTCAACCACAGAACTCACTTCGCTTTATCATTCCAACCTGGAGCTCGTCTTAGACCAGCTGGCACAGAGGAAACTAAAAAAACAAAGAAAAATCCCCTCCAGATCTTGGTTCTCCACTGACATTAACGATTAAAGAAGACACCTAAGATCCCTGGAAAGATCCTGGAGGTCCAACCCCTTCTCCCACAACCGGGACCAGCACAAGGCAGCCCGCAAAAGCTACTATAACCATATCAAGAACAAAAAGTCGTCCTTCTTCTGTGCGGCCCTTGACAATGCCAAAAACCGCCCCAAAGAACTTTTCAACATCATCAAGAACCAAATCTCCATTCCGGTAACAGTAGACATGGTGGCGTCCAAATCCCAATGTGACGACTTTGCCAGCTTCTTCAACAAAAAAATTGCCAAAATTGATCGATCACTCTGCACTTTGCCCTCCTCCCACCCCTTTGCAACTTCCCATTTAAGACCAACAATCACATCCACTCGCTGGTCCTCCTTCCAACCTATCCAGGTTGAACTGATAAGCAATCTCATAGCCACCGCCAAACCCTCAACTCACTCCCTTGATCAGCTTCCCCCGAGATTGACCAAAGACTTGAAGCTCACTCTAGCCCCTATCTGGGCCAAGATCATCAACAGCTCTCTGAGCGAGGGCTCCATCCCGGACTGCCTTAAAATAGGTCAAGTCACGCCACTACTAAAATAAACGGGCCTTGACCTACAGGATATGAACAACTTCAGACCAGTTTCGAACCTTCCACTCTTATCCAAAATCCTGGAAAGATGTGTGCTGTCGCAACTATCCCAGCACTTAGAGAACACGAATCTTCTCGACCCATATCAATCAGGGTTCAGAAAAGGCTGCAGTACTGAAACCGCAATCCTTAACGTCCTGGACGATCTACACATGTCGCTCGACTCCAACCAATGCAGCCTTCTCATCCTCTTAGACCTATCGGCTGCATTTGACACAGTTGATCATGCCCTGCTAATCAATGTCCTAAAGGAGAGAGCAGGCCTAGAAAAGAATGTCCTAAAATGGTTCTCCTCCTTTCTCAACAACCGCACACAAAGAATCAAAATTAAAAGCTGCAAATCGGACATTTTTCCCATCAGCAAAGGAGTCCCTCAAGGGTCAGTACTCTCTCCACAACTCTTCAACATCTACATGGAGCCCCGCACCTCAATTCTAAGGAAAGCTAACATCCCCTTCCACCTATATGCGGATGACACTCAACTCTATCTGGAAACCACATCGATCACAGACATCCACAGACTGAACCACACACTTACCGAAGTTCAACTCTGGCTCTCATCCAACCACCTCAAACTCAATGAAGAAAAAACAGAAGTGCTCCTCATGTCAAACAAAGAGGAAAACCCCCAAATTCTTGAATGGCTCGAAGCCTTAAATGCCCTGAATGTTCCTCTTGTTCCATCGAACTCCATTAAATCCCTAGGGATCACCCTTGACCCCAAACTGGATATGAAAGAACACGTCTCAAAAACTGCCAAAAGTGCTTTCCTGTACCTGAAATTGCTCTACAAATTAAAACCATTTCTCCCCACGAAAGACCTGAAACAGGCCACGCAGGCTCTGGTACTCTCCAGAATTGACTACGACATTGCCTCTCTGACTGGAACAGCCAAATCGCACCTGCGACCTCTGACCTCTACCCTAAATGCCGCTGCAAGAATGGTCACGGGAACAAAGAAATATGAGCACATCACCCCAGCTCTTAAGGATCTGAAGTGGCTCCCTATTGACCAACGAGCCAGCTTCCGCACAGCCTGCCTCACACACCAAAGCCCTGCATACAGGCAAACCTGAATACCTGGCCAACAAGCTCAAAAGGGCCGGTCAGTCTAGAAACCTCAGAAGCTCCAACACGCTCCTACTCATTCCTCTGAAATCCCAGAACTCTCAACATCTAGCAAATCCTTTGCGGGCAATGCTCCCAAGATCTGGAACTCCATCCCCCCACACATCAGAATGACCGCATCCTTCCCGAAATTCAAGAAGTTACTCAAAGTCCTCTTCCTCGAACGTTCCGGAGCATACTAGAACTCCACCTGGACTTTGAAGTTCCATGATCTCGTTGACCCCAGAGCTGATTGACTTGCCTATGACTGTCCGCCCTGTTTTACGCTTGGCTGCTATGGTACAGACTGTACTCGCTCATGTGCCCCTTGCCTTGTTTTCCGTCTGCACTGTCTGTCTAACGCCTCTGTACTTGCTGTGAAGCGCTCTGATACCCTCGGGTCCAGCTGTCGTTATACAAAACTTTAATAAATAAAAAAATAAAATAAATAAAAATAGGTCATCATCAAAATTCCTTAACTCTTCAAGAAAAGATGTTTCTCTAGGCAGAATATACATATTTAGATAAACCAAAAAAATTAAATGAACTGTCATAAGATGGTGGATCAATGTGGCAGGCTACCACCCAGCTACATCTCGTAACTAAGCTTTCCTGGCGCAGAAAACAGAGAACATATAGGTCTATTGCTACATATAAAGGTTTTCCCAATCAGAAGCATTAGGCTTACAGGCTGTGTCAAGTCATTTACAATGTAAAATGAGAGGCCTGTGTCACCGCATTTAAAGGTCAATGAAGAAAACCTATTCGTTTTAACATCAATATACAAATGATTATGTGGTCCTTAAGTACAGAGAACCATCAAACATTTTAGGCAGACCCAAAGTGTACATTGATATAAACTTAAAGTCTCCTTCTGTAGCCACCAAGCATTTGTTGTAGCCAGACTTAAAAATGGGCATGCGTACAAAAGCACTTTCTGCTGCATTTTTCTGGGATTTTACAATGAAACCCCCCCTGCTATTGTATTTGCGAAACCTGATTCAGGAGGTTTCATTATAGTCTGTGGTAATTAGCCCCATTTTTCAATTGAGATCTTTCACATCTGGTGTCCCGGGGCTCTGTGTCCCCTATCCTGCTGAGGATCAAGTGCCTCTTTTAACACTTGTATGTAAGGTAAACTAGGCAGAGCAGTCCAAGGCGCCTCGGAGCACAGCAACACACAGCATTAACACTCAATAAATCAATGTCCAGCAAATGCTTTTTCATTTTTTTCATTCTTTATTGCACACACAATAAAATACAACAATATAGATGACAAATATTTACAACATTTCATGTGGAATATCAATTGGAACATCAGTTTCCCTAGAGGGACTTTGAATATTAACCAGGGTGAAAATCACATACCCTAAAAAACTAGCACAGTAGTCAACTAACCATATACATGTATTCTACTCCTATTATATGAAAGGTACCATGTGACAATTTGCACACCAGAGAGTTCTAGTTGTAAAAAAAAATTGCAGTAGTCCTTTATGGACCTCTTGGAAAAAATGACGATTTTACAGCCGTAGCCAATTCATTCACAATATAAAATCAGAGGCCTACTGCCTTTATCATCAAATTTACATGTAAGTAAAGTAAGCATGTTGGTTTTAACTCGAACACCAAACATTTTAGACAGGGCTATGATCATTTACTATCCTGGAAGCACCAAGCATTTACTGAGGCCGAACCTAAAAAGGTATAAATGCACTGAAACCATCCCTATTGCATTTTTCTATGACTTGACAATGTAAAACCCCTTCCTGTTACACTTGTCAGATCGTTCACAATGTACGTTGCCTGCCAACAGAGTTAGTTCACATTGTGAAACCTTTTCTTACTGTATTGGTAACAAAGTAAAACAGTGTAAAGCTCCTTCCTACTGGAGTTGACCACCTGGGGACTGCATTCTTAAAGTCCCTATCTGTTGTGAGAAATGCACATACTTCTTAGGCAGACTAAAACAGTACTTTTTCAATCAAATACTCGTAGAGAAGATTAATATGTGGATGGGATGCATCAAAGCGCTTCTCTGGCCGGTTATCATCATAAGGGACTACCTGACCCAGACTCCATTGAGCCTTGGAGGAGGAGGGTTGTAAGAAATTGGGTCTCTAATTGGCAGAGGTATACACCCTGTGCAAGTAGGGACCATAATCCTAGTCAGAGTCTAAGAGGTCAGGGAGAGGTTCACTCTCCTCCTCCTCTTCTCCATCTGTCTCCCACAGCATGGTATTCTCAGACGTCTAAAAGTGGAGTTTGAGGCGATTGATATGAAGCAATTTGTGGCCTGGGGTCTTAAGGTCCACCAGGTAGGTGGCCTTACCTTTCTTCTCAACCACTCATAGAGCCCAGTCCAACAGTGCTGGAGGGCCCTGGGTTCCATGACCCACACACTCTACCCAGGCTGTAATTCCACAGTGACGGAAGTGCGGTCAGACCAACATTTCCTTACAGCCTGACTGGCTTCTAAGTTGTCAGAAGTTTGCTTTCACAGCTTAGACATTAGGCTTCTGAAGGACAGAATGTAGCGTACTATATCCTGGGGAATCGCCATGGGAGCTTACTCCCACCCCCTCCTTCGCCAAACTCAGAGGTCCAAACAAATGCTCAAAGGGGCTGAATCCCACTCCCTTCTGTGGTACCTTCCTGTAGGCAAACAACAGGAATGGCAAGTGGATGTACCAGTTATTCCTCATGGCTTCAGATAGGCCTCCAATCTTGCATTTTAGGGTCTTGTTGAATCTCTCAACAAGCTCATTTGTTTGTCTGTGGTAAGGAGTGGACAACTTGTAGGTTACTCCACACTCCGTCCACATTGACTGCATGTATGCAGACATGAAGTTTGTGCCCCTGTCGGACATAACTTCCTTGGGGAACCCCACTTGGGTAAAAATCCCCATCAGGGCCTTTGCCACTGCATGGTCCTCAGAGGGATTGCCTCTGGGTACCTAGTGATACACCAGAACCAAGATAAACCAGTTGCCTGATGCAGTCTGGGGATCCACAGGCCCAGAAATGTTGATGACCGACCTATCAAATGACAGGCAAAGGATTAAGTGGTGGTATTAGGCCTCTGGCCTGTCTTCTCATTGGTCTGGCAGTTTCTCCTCCTATGACCGAGGGGTTTTGATCTGGGTGCATCGGGGGATGTCATTTAAACCAGACAAGATGGTCACTGACCCAGAGGGCAGATAGGTCCTTGTCAAGGGCAGACTGGATGGTCGATATGTCTTAGTGGGCCACATATACTCCCCCAACACTGTCCAGATACAATTACTGCATGCACCTTCTGGAGTTCGGTTGTGTTGGGGTGGAGCACCGTGGCTGTTAGGCAGTGACTTAAATAGTGTGCTGGATACCACCCGAGATCATTCGTTTTCCCTTGTCCCGTACAACTGACTCCTCAAATTTTCAAGCACTCAAAAATGGGTTGCAAAATTGGGGATTGGTGGACCTCTGGTGTAGCCACAACAAGACTGCCAGGGTGTATTCCTTTTATTCTGCACCTCATTCTCTGCACGTGAGGATCAATAGGCTGATTGATACACTAAACCTGGTCCCTTGTGTTACAAACATCGACTACCTGGACAGCACCCACTGTGATCACAACTCCCAAAACCTACAGATTGTGTGGGAATCTGGTACCCCCCCTCCATTCCCACGTAGCGATTGCAGTTGGTGGCGCTGGAGGACCGCCACCCCTTCTGTTTCTCTGTTGCCATGATCAATGAAGACTACTTTGATCTAAACGCAGACTTGGTTCCTGCAAGATCCACTGAGTAGGATGCCTTTCCTGTGACATTGAGGGGGCACTGTATGGGGTTCCGGTGTAACATTCGTCAACAACTAGACACTGATATCTTACGTATAGAGCGTCAGCTCCTGTGCCTAGAAAGTGTAGCGGTAACGGATCTGACTGATGGCCATAGACTGGCGGAAGCACAGCATGAACACACAGCTTTATTGGAGGGTTTACAATGCCACTACTATCCCGCACACTCTGCCAAGACCCATGCGGCTTCCAACATGCTCCTAGCATGGCTGATCTGCAGAGACCAGCCCAGCGGTCCTAATGTGGCACTGCACTTTGCCGCTGGCCAAATAGTCTATACTCAGCAAGATATTCATGGTGAGTTAGTGCCTCCCTTTATCAACTGGTTACCACAGCTCCCCAGGAGGACATTGCCTCATTCCTGACTGCCGTGTCCTTGCCTAGTATCACACCCTAACAAAGGGTGGAATAGATGAACCCATCACAGCATTTGAGATACTAGAAGTTATATGTGCATTGGCAACCGGCAGGACCACTGGTCCTGATGGCTTGACAGCGGAATTCTATAAGGTCTATGCCGCGCAACTGACCCCTCCCCCAATTACAAACAATATATGCAGAGGCATTGGAGACCTCTTGCCTCCCAGACTTTCACTGTGAAGTGCTCCTTATCTTGCTGCCCAAGCCGGGCAAAGACCCGGTGGCCTTGGTTTCGTACCATCCACTGACGCTGTTGAACACGGACTACATTATCCTGGCAAAAATTCTAGCGAATCAACTGGCTCAGTTGGTTCTGAAGCTGGTGCACCCAGACCAAAATGGGTTTGTTCCGGCCCATACAACCTTACTCAACTTGCGACGGCTCTACCATATTCTGGAACATGGCCCTATCGAATGGCCTCATGCACGCTGTCTGGTTCTTGACCTAGAGAGAGTTTTCGGGTCCTTAGAGTGGCCCTTTCTATTTGTGGTGTTGCCCCTATATGGTTCTGAAGACAAGTTTCTGATACTCGTCCCATTACTGTACAAACTACCATTGACCCGGGTGAAGACTGGCTCCCTCACTTCTGACCCCATACTCATAGGCAGGGGCACCCGCCAGGGATGCCTGCTCTCCCCACTGCTCTTCTCCTAGCAGTGCAGCTGCTGGCAGCTCACCTAGGCCCGTAGAGTGAGGAGTGGGGTGTACCCCTAGGTGATGCCTTGCACTCAATCTCCCTCTATGCAGGTGATATTTTCATATTTTGGAGGGACATCTCTTCTATCACTGATGGGATTGCTTACAGTCTCCAACAATTCGCTATGCTTTCTGGCGTAAAAGTCAACTTGGCTAAATCCTGTCTTTTCCCACTTTCTCCAACCACCCTCAGCCCGAACACTGACCTGTTCACTACTCCCCTTGATTGACAACCCAGCACATTTAGATAATTTGCCATCCAAATCTATCATTCATCTGCCAATTTCCTCGACTGTAACCTGGCACGTGCTGTCACTTCACTGTGGACCCAGATGGCATTCTGGAAGACTTTATCTCTATCATAGGCAGAGTAGCTCTGCTCAAAATGGTCGTACTCTCCCAATTCCTGTTCTTCTTTGTCAACTTGCCTTTGTACATACATGCCTCTTTTTCCCACTTCTTTGAGAGAGAGATAAGAAGTATTATTATTTAGCATCCCAATTTCAAAGGGTGGCGAGATGGCTTGCTGCTTTACAGTAAGCAGATACTGCCACGCAGCTAACAGCCTAGACTGTGGCCAGCGCTTCCCAGCTATTCCACCCTTGCACCTGACCGTTGCCGCCCAGTTGGTGGTGCATCGCTATTTCTGACGAGTCTCTACCTTACGATGCAGATTACCCTACACCCAAGCCATGTAGCTCCTGGGCATGTCACGCAGCCAGCGCTACAGCACTGAGTCGGAGTTGACCACTTGGACTGTGGCGGGTGTCCACACGATGGGAGATCTACCTAGAGAAGGCAAGCTTTTGCCCTACAAGCTGCTTGTGGTGGGGAACAGTCCCCATCCTGGTTAGTTTCTTCTCCACGCATCACTTATGGTGGCACGGGGGAGGAAATGGGGGGACAAGACCTTGCAGCCACCTATGCATTTAACTATACAGTACATGCATTTCATGGGCCGGGGCAGGCACCTGGTGCACTGGCTTGCTGTCTCTGCGCTCTCATACAGCTCCACTGCTTGCATCCCTGCATTCATGGTGGGAGACTGACCTTTCTTGTCCCTGTACGGATAAAGAGTGGTCCACCTTATTGGAGGGTCCAACTCATATACCTTGCAATCCTTGCTCTTACTTGATTCAATTATACATTGTCACAGGGCCTACATTATCAGGGCCACCATCAACAAAGACTTTCACTGTACGGATGCGGCTTGCCCCTGTTGCGGGCAGGTGAATGCAGATATCATACATATGCTCTGGGCCTGCACAACTCTAGAGCCCTATTGGTGTGGGGTCAATGCCTGTTTGCAGCACTGTACTGAGAGCTCTCTCTCATACAAGAGAGGTGTGTGTACTTGTCCTATATCAGCGGGGTAAAAAGCACAAAGTCAAGTCTCACTTAATAGATCTGGGTCTTATTGTAGCCAAGCAGCTGATCACATACAGATGGAAGTCGCCTGACCCTCCACACCTCACAGCCTGGATGCGGTTGCTTATCAACTGGGGCCAAGCAGAGCGCATAGCATTACATAGGGAAGATACAATGGGGCTCCATAAATACCCATTGGCCGGTAGCTGGGATACGGTCATGGCTGACTTCTACACAAATATCTCAGATGCTCCCACATTGCCAAAAGCCCAATTAGCTGGCGAGGACGAAGCGAGAGGTGGCGCACGTGAGTTGCTACCCTCTGTCGTCGCTTCCTTTGGCAGACTCGATGTGGACGACATGTGCCCCTTGCCAGATAACGGCCCCACTGATAAGATATCTGGAGACAGACATGAGTAATTCACTTAGCAACTAGATGGGATGTGGGGTTCATTGGTAGGCGAGGGGGGCTAGGTCTGTTAGGGTACTCCCTAAATGTCCTGATTATATATTCTGTTATATATTCTGTTTTGTATAATTGGTCAAGGTTGGCTTCTTGTTAGACCCATATTAGAAAACTGCGACTTCCTTTAATAATGCCAATGTTTTATCCATCTAAATAATCTTGCAATTGTCAATGCTTGTTTGTTCAAGTACTACTGCTTGTGTGAGGATTTATTTGTATTTGCTAGTGTTTGATTGATACATCCTCACATGTACATTCGTTCTGAAACTGCTTAAACAACGTGCAGCATTTGCATGGAGCTGCACGTTGTTCACATGGACCAAGCTTTCACTTAGAAGGATTGGGAAACACGTGCAAACGTCTTCAAACGTCTTTTTACATTGCTGGCTATGAAGCGACCCCACCCACTCAACCCTTTATAAACCCTGCTCCACAGTGAAAACGCGCTTGCGTTCGTTACCTTCTCTGCTCACCTGCAGCTCAGAAGCATCTTCGGAGCTCCTCCAGTGCTCCCGTTCCCCCCAGGGGAAGTGAGGTCGACAGACCAGTCTTCCCCTGGGGTATTCGCGCGATACCAGGGCAGGTATGTCGTGATAGGCTGGGGGGTGGGCTTAGGGGTGGGGATCTATAGGAGGGTACATAAGGGGACAGGGGAGAAAGTCCTTCCTCTTCCTGTCCCCGGTGCCGTGGGGAGCAGTTAGTTTGTGTGTGGAGCTTAGTGGTAGCGTAGCGTTTGGGCCTTGGGCAGGGTTAGCTGCGGTAGTGAGGGTCTAGGTAGGGCGACGCTGGTGCCCCAGTGTGGCCTTTGGGAAGAGAGCGAGTTTATTTGCCGTCGAGTGAGGGGTTAAGCGCTTTGCCGGAGGGCACGCTCTCCCCTGGGAAGTTAGATACACGTTACGTGTGAGGCGCGTGGCTGCCGGTTCCCACGCATCTCGCGGGCGGGACCTAGCTGTTAAACCTCACGCATCTCGCTGGCGTGCGCGGGGTGCCGTTTTACACGCATCTCGCGGGCACAGCAGGTGTAAGGGCTACACAGGGTGCAGGACCTTGGGGTCAGGGAGGCCATGGCGACACCAGATTCGGAGGCAGTGCGGGAGGCCCTGCGGGTGTTGGGGAGGGCTGGCAGGGCGGACCTTTTGCGGCCAGGAGTTTTGGACCAGGCGTGGGTGGGCATGACCCGGACGCCAAGGCCGGCGTCAGCGGGTGTGGCGGCGGCTTGCATGGACGAGCCGACACTGACAAGATCAGGCGCAGGAGGGAGGGGCAAGGGCAAGAAGCAGTCGGAGGCGCCTCTGCGCAGAGGACGGCGTAAGAGCCTCCCTGCGCAGTTGGTGGATGTGTCGGTGGGGGCTGGGAGAGAGTTGGAGTTGTCGGCAGGGAGTGGCGCCCCGGGCCGCTGGTTATGCATGTTGGCAGCCCAGCCCCCTCGGATTCGGAGGGGGGGTTGCTGGACCTGGAGGATGTCGATGGGGCCATGAGGGAGGATAGTGAGGCCAGCGGCCGGGAGGGCGATGTTGGTTCCGAAGTGTCCGCGGGTGAGGAATTCACGCTTGCGCTGTCGGAGGGGGAGTCTGAACCGGAGGCAGGAGGTGGTCCATCAGGGGAACAGCCGGAGGATTTGTCCTGCGGCAGGAAAGGGGTAGTGCGGTCGACCGTCCACAAGGGGAAGGGCCCGGCCAAGGCATTGTACCAGCAGGCAGGGGGGGGCTCACCCGAAAGGGGGGCGCCCGGCCCCGCAGCGGGAGGCGGATGTGTGTAAGGAACCCTCCGGGCAGGACGCGTGGTACGCCAGGTGGGCGCACATGACCGAGGAAGAAAGGGTTCGCGATCAACGTCGCATAATCGAGGAATCAGAGCAGGCATGGCAGCGTTTGTGCGCGGCCAGGGAGGCGCGGGCGGGTGGGGTGCATGGGGGCGAAGGGGCCCCGGCACCTGCGTCCGGGGCGGGAACAGGTAGAGGCGGTGGCGGGGCGACCTCCGGGTTGCAGGGTGAGTGGGTCTGGGTAGAGGGGTCAGGGACTGCTTTGGCGGCACGGAGACCTGGCGGCACTGGGGCCTCCCCGAGCGCAGACGGCTCGGGGGGGGGGGGGGCGGGAACAAGCCAGCGGTGAGTGCTGGCAGAGGCAAGGGTGGGCCGGCGGGGTGCAAAACGTCCTCCAAACGCCGGGACGAAGCAGCAGGGGGGTCTGCGGCGGCCTGCCCTCCAACAAGGGATCGCGCCACTGCAATGCTGGAGTGCGAGTTTATACCTGGAGTGCGAGGGAAGGGTGCGAAACGAGTGGTGAGTGAGGTGCGGAGAGTGGCAGCGGTTGAAGCGGATGAGGAACGGTTGGACTATGAGGACGAGGATGAGGAGTTGGAGGATGGTGAAGTACGTGACGATGAGTGTTGGGTGAGAGGGGGAGCGTCAACAAGCAGGATTGGTGTCTTACAGGTGGCACCAGACGGAGCTGGCTCGGCGGCCAGAAGAAGTCAGAAGCCGGCGGAGGCCAGGAGGACGGAGCGCGGCGCTCCAGCGACTTTGGTGGTGGGATGCTTGGGACGAAGGTCCAAGGGGGGGGCGTAAGAAGGCCTGCCGGCCGGTGGGAGTGGGGGATGGCTCTGTGTGGGATGTGGGGGCCTTCGGGGACACGGGGCCCTTTCCAAAGGATGGTAAGAAGCAGGTCGTGACGGCCAGCGCACAGACAAAGGCTGCGGAGGATCTGGGTGGTAAGGAGGATGGATTGGATAAGCTGAGGAAGAAGTTGCCTTACATGGGTTTGGCGATGCCACTCGGGTCGCATTTGTTGGAAAAGACAAAGGCCAGGATTTGGAAACATGAGTATGTGGATGTTTTCAAGCTTCTGCATAGAGAAATTCAGGCGAAAGAGGGGTCTAAGGAAGAGGAGTGGGAGTTGACAGGGCGGCCGAGGGTGCCGGTGACAATGGAGAACTGGACGTCGGCGTTCTTGATATACGCGAGTATCTATTGCGAGAAGCATGCGGACAGGGCGATAGCACTGTTTAAATATATGGATGTGATACGGAAGGCCCAATTGCATTTTGGGGGCTTTGCCTGGCTGAGTTATGATGAGGAGTTTAGGGCCAGGATTAGTGTGAACCTGGACAAGCCATGGGGGGACATTGATCAGGAGCTTTGGGTGCAGTGGATGTCCTCTACTCAGGCGGCGGCATCTACTCATACGGCGAGTGGTCTCCCGATTACGTACCAGCTTTTTCAGCCTCGTCCCGCCCAGTCTGGGGCGGGGGGTCAGGGAGTGTCCGGAGGGGCAGGAAGTCAAGGAACGTGGACAGGGGCTGCTGGACAGCAGTACAAACCTGGAACCACTGGGGCCTGCTGGAACTTTAATAAAGGTTTCTGCACGCGACACCCATGTAAGTTTAAGCACGAGTGCTGCAAGTGTGGGGGGCGTCACCCGGTCACACAGTGCCTTACTCTTGCCACACCTTCGGAACAGTGGAAGATTACCAAGGGTAGGGGCCAATCTGGGCTGAAGGGCCCCTACTCCGGTTAAGGTGGAGGCCATGGGTCCATGGCTCTCCAGGTACCCTGATAGAGAGGCAGCGTTGAAACTTCATTGGAGGTTTGTGGAAGGATTTCGGATTGGCTATCGAACCCAGGGAGAGGCGTTGGGCAGAGAACCTGCGTTTGGCGTGGGAATTGCCTGAGGTGGTGGCGAGCAAGTTGCGGAAGGAGGTTTTGGAGGGTGGGATTGCTGGCCCGTTTGACACGTGGCCAATGTCAGACCTTATCATTTCTCCCCAGGGTGTGGTTCCCAAAAAGGAGCGAGGAGAGTTCAGACTGATTCACCATCTGTCGTGGCCTGAAGGGAGTTCGGTGAATGACTTCATCGCGGAGGAGGTTTCCAAGGTGTTGTATGCGTCGGTGGATGATGCTGTTGGCTTGGTGAGGGCTTGCGGGAGGGGGGCAGAGTTGGCCAAATGCGATATCAAGTCGGCCTTTCACCTCCTCCACATTCACCCGGCAGATTTTTCATTGCTGGGCATGTAATTCGAGGGGGCCATCTTCGTGGATATGGTGCTGCCGATGGGCTGTGCGATCTCTTGTGCACTGTTTGAAACCTTCAGTTCCTTTTTGCAGTGGGCGTTTGTGGAGAGGAGTGGGCACCGGCTGGTGTCGCACTACTTGGATGATTTCTTGTTTGTCGGGAAAGGGCTGACGGGAGAGTGCGGTGAGGCTCTGGGGCAGTTCCAGTTGTTGGCACAGGAGTTTGAGGTGCCGTTGGCACCAGAGAAGACGGCGGGCCTAGTTGTTGCTTGACCTTCCTGAGTAGTGAGTTGGATTCGGTGGCATGGCAGGCGCGGCTGCCGGTGCAGAAGGTGGTGGAGATACAGGAGGTTTTGACACTGGTGATTGGCGCTCGCAAGATTGACTTGAGGTCGGTGCAGCGCTTGCTCGGTCTGCTGACCTTTGCGTGCCGGGTGGTGAGGCCGGGAGAACATTCTGTAGGCGCCTCGGCATGGCCATGTCGGGGGCGGTGCTCCCTCACCACAGGGTCAGGGTCACGATGGGAGTCCGGTCGGACTTGCGCGTCTGGTTGGTTTTCCTGGAAGAATTCAATGGTGTGTCCCTGGATTTCGCACGTGACAAGATGGTTTGGCAGGTGCAGCTCTACTCGGATGCGGCGGGTGCGACCGGTTTCGGAGTTTTCTGGGACGGGCGTTGGTGTGCAGAGCAGTGGCCAGCTCATTGGCTGCGTCAGGGTAGGAGCATTGCTTTCCTTGAATTCTTTTCCCTGCTGGTGGCGTTGGTGGTGTGGGGGCCGGAGTTCCGGAACCGGTCAGTTTTGTTTCATGTGGACAATAAGACGTTGGTGGAACTGGTGAACAATCAGAAGGCAAAGGATTTGCGAGTGCTGCGCCTGCTGCGAAGTTTCATGCTGCTCTTTTTGCGTTTTAATGTGCTTTTTCGCGCGCAACATGTGCCTGGGGCGAGTAATGACATTGCGGATGCGTTATCTCGTTCGCAGTGGCAGCGCTTCAGGAGGCTGGCGCCGGGAGCAAAGGCTTGCAAGACCAAGGTGCCGGAGGGTATCTGGGCCTGGGGGGAGTAAGAGTGGTGGGTTTGGTGGAGAAATCTATAGCTGAATTCACGAGGCGTGCGTACAGGTTGGCATGGTCTGAGTTTGGGGCATTTCTGGGTTGGAACAGGGCTGCGTGGGGGTTGCCACAGAGTGACTGTGAACGGGGAGTGGTGCGTTTTGTTTTGGAGTGCATGGACAAGGGGTTGTCACAGACTTCGATAGCTGGCAAACTGGCTGGTGTCTCCTTTTACAGCATGGTTTACTTGGGTTTTGATCCAGCTAGGGTGGATTTGTTGAGTCGAATGTTGAAAGGTTGGGGTCGCATGAGGTTGGAAGGGGAGGGGGGAGTTGCCGCGTGAGGCGATCACTTTTGAGTTGTTGTCAAGAGTGTTGGGGGAATTGCCCCGCTGCTGTTATGACGATGGGGAGGTGGCATTGTTCAGATTGTGCATGGTATGGATGTTTTTCGGGGCATTTCGGGTGTCGGAGTTGTTGGGAGTGCATGGTGCACCGGGCGTGTGTTTGGGGACGTGAGGTTGGACGGGGCCCGGCTGGGTATATGGTTGGGTCTTTCAAAGACAGACCAGGTGGGTCGAGGCAAATGGGTGTGGCTGAAGGAGAGCGGGTGTGCGGGTGTGTGCCTGGTGCGTGAGTGGACGGCCTTTTTGGGAAGAGTGCAGAGGTCGGATGGAGAGATTTTTGTGCATGCGTCTTTGAAGCGCTTGACGTCCTTCCAGTTGTTGGTGGTGTTGCGGGTGGCTTTGCGGAGGATTGGCAAGGACCCAGCTCGTTTTGGCACTCATTCGTTTCGTATTGGTGCGGCCACGGTGGCGGCCGGGTTGGGTTGGTCCTGGGAGGAGATTCGGAGAATTGGGCGCTGGAGGTCCCGCTGCTGCGAGCGCTATGTGCGTAAATGAAGGAGGTCGGCGGCTGGGTAACAGAAGGGGGCTGCTGCGGTTGTGTTACAGGTCTGTTTTGCTGTGGTGTTAATCTATTTCTCTTCGTAGGTTGCGTTCGGAGGCCAGGGGCCAAGACGGTTACCTGGATTGTTGGACACTCCTTTGTACATTGGGCATCAAAATATGCGGACAGGCAGGTGTATGGTCGTAGCCTGGGCCTGCGGAGCAGTCATCACGAAGTCCATTGGTGGGGTAAGAGAGGGATGCGTTGGGGCGACTTGTTGCCCTGGCTAACGAAGAAGGTGTCGCAATTGGGTTGCCCGGACATGCTGGTAATACACCTGGGAGAAAATGACTTAGTAAAACTGTCAGGGGTGTCCTTGTTACATCTGATGCAGAGGGATCTGGAGGCAATGAGGAGCAATCTGGCTGGCGCCTGTATTGTTTGGACAGAGTTTGTGCCACGAAGGATCTGGAGGGGGCACTTAAGCCTGCTGCCATTGAGAGGGCAAGGAGGAAATTGAATAGGGCGATGAGACTCTTTTGTGATGCTCATGGAATAAAAGTTCTGGCACATGTTGGGCTTTGGCTAGAGGAGCCCCTTCTTTTCCGCGACGACGGTGTGCACCTTTTGCACATGGGAAATGCTTACTATCTAATGGGGATGCGGGATACCATCAGCTTGTTGTGGAATGAGTCTATCTGGTGTAGGAGAGATTGAGTGCGAAAGGTGCACGTGTGGTGGGGCAGGTAACCGCCCTCCGGGGGTTCCCTGGGTGGCAGAACTTGGGAGGGGTGGGGAGTCCATGACGGGCATAATCACCCTTCCGGGGAGGGGGTTACAGGTGCAGGATGGGGGGTGTGGTAGATGGAGGTGAGATGACAGGTGATGCTGGAGGAGGATGAAGGTGAAAGGGGAAAGTGAATGGTATGCGTGAAGATGTCGTGGTGTGAATTGGAGTGAGTAGTGGAGTATGTGAATGGATGAGGTTTGGAGGTCATGATGTTGGGGGGATTGTTAACTGTTATTGATGTTATGTTGAAATTTGGTTGTCATACCTGTCCTAATAAATGGCCTTTTACGCTAAGACATGCATGGAGTGGTTATTTGCGCGAATTCTTCTTGAAGAGTCCTTCACAACGCGGCTACAGTCAGCGCGGTTGTTCCGGTCCAGCTCATTCTTTCTGCTTCCTGTGTTCCCTGTGATTACCGCTCCTTCCCTGAAACAAAAGTAAGATCAAACCAGTTTAGATACACTCGCGAGCGGACTCTAGAGTTTATACAGACAATACCTGTAAATACATCGAACTGTTTGTGAAAATTAACGCGCATTGAACAGAATTGAAGAATTATCGACTAACAATAGTCTTTGGTCAAGTTTACAATCTGCTTTATAATTATTCAGTTCTTTGTTGCATTTTCTTGGGCACTGTGCAGAGGATTGCAGAACTTGGTGCAAGAGCTCTTGAGATTTACGTGTACCACATTTCATCTGTGTATACAGGACATTGGTGGCATACTGCTGTTATTTATATGGAACATTGGTGATTCATAGAAAATAGAGAAAATACGACTCTTAAAAGTTATTTGAGAGCGTTACAATTATTGTGAACACTTCAGGTTAATTCTAAGTAGCAGCACTTATTTAGTTAAGGTTGGTATTGGACAAGAAAAACAGTTTTGAATTCACCAAGCCTAGAGAGACGTATTCTTTATTAATATCAGAAAATGTTTCATTGTTTGTTTACAGAATCGTGATGCTCAAAAGAAACAAAAAGCACTTAAATCATTAGGAAAGTCTGATGAGATATAATCAGACTTGAAAGGTACATAAAGAGTTATATATTAGAATAATAATACTCTACGCTTAGGTAGATTTGATGTCACTTTACATTTATTTTTGTGCTGTTTTATAGGCGGTGATTAACTCTGTGGCCCATTGCTTTTTCTGAATCACTTTAAGAGCCTTGTTTCAGACTTTATTTAAGGCCAAGGTCTGTATAGAAAGGGAAATTGAATTTGAGTGAACGGACTGGGGAACATGGTGTTGGAACTTTACATTTATTTTCTCTGTTTTTAGGGCTCGGCTGAAGGCGCGGAAGCGCGTCTCCGCCGAGAACTTATTGTGGCCGTGTCTCCTTTCCAGGAGACATTCCTGGCCGCTGCATCGCCTTGGAGGCGATTCGAAACGAGCACGCGAACGCGCTCGCTGCATTCTTTCAGACACACACACAAGCACCCATGCACGCACGCACGCACATACAGGCCCCCCCACGCTGCATTCTCTCACACACACACAAGCGCACATACACACGCTCACGCACAAGCGCACCACCCCTCCCGCCTACAACACTGCTTGTTACTATAGCGATCGCACAACGCTGCCCAAAAACAAACGGAGGAAACCAGTGGGATTCGATGCAGACATCGGCAAAAGTTAGCGTATTCAATGGCGAAAGCGGCCGAGGGCAGAGCGGGGCTCCATGGCACGCAACAGCATACCGTTATGTTGCAGAGGGCGGAGTAAGTAGCGCAGCCCCTTTCTCCCCCCTCAAGCAGGCAGCGGCACCCTCACCTACCCTCACTCCCGTACTGCTTGCCATTGTTCGCTCCCATCCTGAACTCGTAAAGGAAACGTAGGGTACATGTTGCTCCTAGCCCGGCTGCCCCGCTCGCCTTCAATGCAATATCCAAGAGGCTTTCCTGAAACATCCAAAGAGATTTCCTCCGGCACCCGAGA
This sequence comes from Lissotriton helveticus, assembly GCF_964261635.1. Classification (NCBI taxonomy): domain Eukaryota; kingdom Metazoa; phylum Chordata; class Amphibia; order Caudata; family Salamandridae; genus Lissotriton; species Lissotriton helveticus. The sequence continues at coordinate 1,615,888,410 of NC_136057.1, forward strand.
TCCCTATAGCTCTTCTGCCTTTGGAAGCGCACTTTCTGTTTCCCTTCGACATTACCGTAATACTCGAAGTGGGCCGCCTCTCGCAATTCTGCTCCGTACCGAAGGAATGCAGCTAACAGGCACTAGCGTAGAAAACATCCAAGATTTTGAGATAAAACATGTTGTGGTGCGGACCAGAACCTCTTTGATATGAGCTACTGTTTCTTGTAGAATATGAAGCTTTAGACTAACTGCTTGACTGCCTATTGTTGGCGTATGTTTATCTTGTCAATGGCATGTCCAAATTACAATATTTCACACTAGGGAGACATAAAAATAATTTGCGCTTAACTTTAGTACATGTAACACCCTAATCTTGAGCCATTCCAACAAGTCCCTGCCCTCCACCCCACACCACCATGGCCTCCTATCAACCGGATACAGCATACACCATTATATCGTCAAAGTCTGGTATAGCAACAGAGATTCCAATTTCCTTAACCAGCTGCCAGACAGACGCAGCTGTTGCCCTACCTCCCTATCCGTTAATAATAATGACATTTCCCTGCAAGGCCTTAGGAAACAGCGAGCATATCCACAAATTCATGTGCTCTGAACCCTTACTGGAAAAATATTTTCTATCCATATCCAGAGGGCAAAATGAGTCTGACCAGTATCTAGCAAAAGCAGTGTAATCCATTCCTGTGGTTGACCGTGTGTGTGACTGTACGTGTGATTGTGTATGCTTCTCTGTCTACCTCATTGTGTGCCTGTCTGCGGCAGTGCCTTCTATCTGTGTGTCCCCGTTTGTTTATGTGTGTGCGTTTGTGTATATTCACCACCGAGGATGTTATCCAGAGTCTTTCCTCTCAGCCTGGCGCTCACTGTTTCCTTCTCCTATTCGTCGGTCCCGTCTCCACAGTACTCTCTCTGGTTGATGCAGCCCTTTAACGTGTAGCGCTTTAGAGTCCCTTGAGGCGCTGTACAAAGACCGCGTGAATTTATTTGTGCGATTTTATATAGCGCAAACGTTACCCGAACGTGTCAAGATAAGATACACCGAGTTTTCCTGCTTTCAGTTTGCTGCGCTGCTTTGTGCAAGTGCCCGAAGCATCTGCGACCGCTATATGTCAAGCCATAAACCTAGCGACCTTTAATAGGATGCAGGACATTACCTCCTCATTACACCCCCCCCAAGTAATCACTTAATGAGGCCGCCGTGCCTCCCAAAGACCGCGTGAATTTATTTATGCAATTTTATATAGCGCGGACTTTACCCGAAGGTGTCAGAGCGCTTCACAAAAGGACCAATAGTGATACACGAGGAACAAAATACAAAAACAAACGAATGATATGTGTTGCGGGCAGTTCAGTGCATTCTCCCACATACCATACACCTGGGGCTAAGGACAGCTCATTGCCTAAAAATGTTTCGACATTCACGTGTTAAATTAATCATGTCATGTACAATGCTAATAGCTCTAACTTTTGCAATGCCGAGACCGTTGCATTGTAAATGCTTGTTCTTTTTGATAATAGACACTATCCTAGACGTAAAGGTTGCCTACTAAAAGATACCTTCCAGGAGTGTCTCTCTGTTTGTTATTTTATCCATTCCCCCTTCCCTTGAGTTTGTGGCCTCCTTTGGCTATTGTACAATTCAGTCAGTTGGGGTCAGATTCTTAAGGGCAGACGAGAATTAGCTTCACGTCTATCAACTTGAACTACCTGGGCATTCAGGTGAGTGGAGGCTTTAACAAGGTCTAACTTGACAGTTACTGTTAAGGTTCTTTCTCCACGCACGTTCTCATTGTTGTTTGATTGAGATCCTCAACTCTTTATTTTTGTCATTGTTTTGCGAACAGTAAATGCTCATTCGATGAAAGGTGCAACCAGTTGCAGTACCACTTATTTTGATTTGCATATGCGATTCCTGTCAGACTGCCTTCCATTAATATCACAGGTACTCGGAGTGGCAATGTCCTTTAAGCTTCCATTAAATACTGCCTACAATGTAATTTACCACGTTGCTATTGCAAGGTGATAACATGCAATTGTTAACTGATGTCAAATATTGTAAACTGTGCTACTGGAAACCTTTTTATTGTAACTGTAACCATAAAAGGAAAAAGCAATTAACAGATTTAAACAAAAAAAATAGAGTAATCCAGCCTATGACAGCTCAAATTACACTTCCAGTACCTCCAAAGTATGCTCTAAATTGGGAAAGACAGGTCCACCCCACATGCTCATAAAAGGGGCCTTTTTATAGCAGCTCAGATCTACATGGTTAATGTACCTGCGTTTTCTTCTCCATTAATGTATGAAGATGAGGATTCATTAGAAAACAGAGTCATACACAGGATACAACATGTCGGGGATTGTACATTGGTGAACTGGGAGTGTTGTATAGCATTTTAGGACCCTAGTGTAATTTTCCCGATTCATGCCCTTTTATAGGTATAAATCACCTTGTCCTTATATAGGCATAGAAATCCTAACCATATTTAGATATAGCCCATGCAGTCCAAATACAGGCATGGATACTTTCACTAGTTCCTGAAAAGCCACAACGATTTCTTGGAAAACTCGGCTTCAGCAGTTAGGGACATCCCCTTGCTTGAATATTGATTTGTCCAAGAACTCATAGAGTTTTCAAAGAACTGCGACTCTTTGATGATGTTATTATGTCCACCTTTACGTCAAACTCGGCACCTTCAAGGTATAAATATGCCCAAACTTGCCCTAGCAAACACACGGTGGTTTGGAGCAGTTCGACTATCTACTTGCCCGATGCATCTCGCTACAGCAAGTGCCGAAGGAAGCCGACCCTCCATCTGACACACTGAGAGAGACGCTGTCTTTTCTCTTGCCGCGAAATCCAGCTCGAGATACCAGACCTCCTTCATTCTAAACCAAGGTACGGAGCTGATTAGACCCTAAGAGAAATCGTGGATAGATTCTTGGCAAAAGAATACTAAACTTATGCTACACCACACTTACTCCTTCCCTTGTACTAGACTTAGGTTAGGTACATCAGGATAGGCGTATTTTAGAAGCACCAGTTGAGTACTTTTAGTCTTTATTTATTATGTATGTATTTTATGGCTTAGAAACCATACCATGCTTTTACAGTATTATTTTATAATACTCTTCTTGCTGCATGCATTATACTGTACAGCCAGTATTACGATTGTAGCAGTTCATTTCCTCATGAGAAAGAAGACTGTTCAATAAATACTTTTATTGAAAACGCCTGTCTCTCTATTTCTCTGCACCTCTGGTGAAACGAAGCATGTACGAATGACTGAGTGAAATATCTATCTATTGTTTCCACGACTCTGAAGATACATTTTATCTTGGGAAAACAAAGTTGTCATGTTTATGCGATTGTCAGGAACTAATCCCTTCTTGTTTATTCGAGAAAGTTTCTAGTGACCTCTGAGCTAGCTGGCACTCACAATTAAGTCTAATATATTTGATAGAGACCTAGTCGACCTAAGCCCTACGTCACATCTATAGGATATATTACTCCAATGCGCAGAGCCTATTGGGAATATAGGAACTACACTACAGGAGGACATTTTAAGAGCCAAAAGATGTTCTATTAACAGCCTTGAATATGATTATATTGAATTCACCTTTGTTGATAAGAAATCAAGCTGGCAGTTTGGTGGCTCTTGATGTTAGGACTAGCCCCCCAGATGACTACCATCCAATTTAAATACTATTGGTTTGATAAGCAAACAGCTAAGACTTACTCTACTTTGAATGTAGAATCTTCTCGTGACTCTACCATAGGGGATCTTAATTGACTGCATAGAGAGAGCTTACCCCCTTTATTGGAGTATTGAGTCTGTGCTTAGGGCCGGGTAAGTCAACTACTTGAATCCGATTGTAACAAATTCTTGTGGCTTGCCATACGGAGGACTATTAATATGGGTTAGACTGCACAGCTTTCCAAACTTTTCATGTTGGTGACACACTTTTTAGAGATGCATCATTTTGTGACACAGTAAGGCAGTGTAGCGAGCGAGAGACCCCAAACCACCTACGTGGAGATCGGGGGGGGGGGGGGGGGGTTCTCCCCCCCGGAAGAACATTTTGAAATACAAGTGGGCAAATGGTCTCCCTCTGTCTGTCTCCCTCCCTCCTTACCCATACTTACGTTGTAACGGCATGTGTTGTAATAGCATCTGCGTTGTAATGGCATGCATTGTAATGGATCCTGTGTTGTAAAAGTTTCGTTGTAATGGTATGCGTTGTGAATGTATACGTTGAAACGTCATACATTCGTCTCCCTCCCTCTGGGCTATAGATGAAGTGGAAGTTAAGTCAGAGCAGCGTGCTACTTGTGCTTCAAAACCCCATCAGGGGTAGCAAGCGCTATATAAATACAAACCTCTTTCCCTCTTCCATCCCGCAACCTAACCTTCTCTAGCCAAATAACTGAATAACATATCCACTACTCAAATTACTTCATATTTTACTATACTAATTTTCAACACTAATCCTTTATGGTTTACGGAGTGGTGTGCTACTCGCCAGAAAAGCGCTTCAATACCCATCAGGGGTAACAAGTGCTATATGAATGCAAACCTTTCTTTCCTTTTATCCCTCCGCTATCCTTCTCACTCCAAATAACTGACTAATACCCACCACTGAAATTACTTCATATTTCACCATATTAATTCACCAGTAATCCTTTATGGACTTCCTGAATAGCGTGCGTCAACATGCGATATATAAATACAAACCTTTTTCCTCCTCTATCCTTCTGCTATCATTCCAAATCCAAATAACTGACTAACCTATCCACCACTTAAAATGTACTTGCATGTTTCACTATACTAACTCAACACTAATCCTGTATGGGTCCCGGAGTGGCGTGCTACTCGCCGAAAAAGAGCTTTGACGCCTCGTCAGGGGTAGTAAGCGCTATATAAATGCAATTACAATACAATACAATACTACAAGGCAATCAGCTAGAATTAACTAGTGTTTGAGTCCCCAGAAGGATTCTGATGGGGAGCGACCGTCAATATGAAATGGAAATTTTGGTGTTTTGATCATAACTTTTTATACTTATGCCTGTTATATTTGGTAGTACTACTTTTAAGATTTTAATTGTGGTTTACAGAACTTGAGTGTGGTTTGCATATGCTAGAATAATGTTAATGAATGGAAGCTATTGCAACATTATATTTTGCACCTTAGATTTGGTCTGGTTTGTTGCACTTTATACTTTACACATGGGCAACATGGCATCTTTTTCTTTACATCATATGGTAATTAACTTCTTTTTACATTACACTCGAAATTCGATCTTTTTTTCTAATAATCCAATATGCTATGGAAATGTGTGGACATCTACATTTTGAAATGGATTTTAGATACTGTCTTTGTAGAAAGGATCAGATATGCAATTAAAACAAGATCTTAAGCCATTATGTTCTATTGATTGTTCTTCCACATTTTGGATGGGAAACGGATGGAAAATGTTCTCCAATTGTTTGGTTGAGCTTCTTTTTATATGAGATCCAAATCCTTGTATTTTGTAAATGTAAATGTGTGTATAATATTTTGATTGTGCATTTTTTTTAAATCTGTTTTATTTTATTCTGGTTCCAACTTTTATGGCAAATTTGCTGAATAAAGTTTTTTAATTGAAGCATGTGGGTGGAACCACAGTTACTTTTTACGACTGGCTCTTTTTCTGGTAATTACATAAACCCTTGAAGACAGCTTTAATATCAAGCCAGGCTTAAAAACCAATGAATTTTAAACAACCGCCTTTGTCAGGGGAGGTAACCAAAATCATAATTTAAGGTAATCTGTGGGAATCCCCATTAGAAATAAAACGTGTATAAAGGCTTTAACAGTTTATTAACAATACACACATAAGGCCTATTGTCTTAAACATGCGCGTTTCACAATACATAATTCAGGCCTACTGCTTTTGTCATAACTTTTCATAGAAAATGGAACAGACCTATGACATCTCTCAATAAGCCAACCAGGTCTACAGTCTTGATCGCTGGTCTTTGGCAATAAACAACTAAGGCCTACCATTCTAAATATAATCTGTGTATTACAAGCACTCTTTTTCAGTAAACACACACATCTACCCAATCAAATCCAATTTTTAGTAAGAATAACTCCACCGAAGAAAACATAATTCACATGTTGTTTAGCAAAACGGCACAGGTTGTCAGCACAATGTAGAATAGGCACAAGAAACAGCTGCACAGCAACTATCAAAAACCCTACATGATAACCTTTATTGCTCTTGTTAGTTAGGGGATTCTTCTATAGCGTACGACTCACCCGGGGGCATCTTGGCGCTTACTTAGCAAAAGTGAGGCAAAAAGTGGGAAGCAGGTGATACAAAGAGGTTAAAACAGAAAAGCCTTTAGCCGTTTCCTGAAGACCAGGTAGGAGGTGCATTTACGTAAGGCCTCTGGCAGCTGGTTCCAGTACTTAGGGGCAACATACGAATAGGCTCTGCCTCCGGTGCGGGTAAGACGGATACGAGGGATCTTTAATAAGGCTAAGGAGTTGGACCTAATATTGCATCCCGAGACCTGTTTAATGAGCTTCTCTAAGCAAAGGGATTTAAGGAGAGCCGGGAGGACGATTGAGTATCATCATTGGCGCAGTGTTTAGACTCACTTGTAGCTTGGCTAACAGTTCTCGCCCACTTCCGCCAATAGCGCATTTCTGTAGTCGAGGCGACCCATAACCATTGCCTTGACCACGGTTCTGTGGTGTTTCAACTGCAAATAAGGTAATATCTTGCGCAGAAGACGTAGGCTATAGTAGCAGGATGTGGTCCTTCATCGTTAGGGTTTGGTCTAATTTCAATCACAGGCTTTTTACTGAGGAGGTAGGGGTGGGAGCCACTCCCACTCCCTTCGTTTTCTTGCAATTTAAAACTCACACAGAGATTTTTACACATTAGGCGATAACACTAGATGAAACAAACGCACGTGGTGCGCCACGTTTGAAGACAGGAAGCTCGCCTCTAGTCCTGGGCCTGATTTGACGTCTCAGCCAACTACTTGTGATCTTGGGAAGTGTAGTTCTCTGTATTACGCGCACACCCAATTGATGCCAGGTCCAGTCATTGATGTTTAGGACTTAATGGCCTGCGGGTTAACTGGGCGAAGACTTGCGTATTTCCGGTGACCAGAACGTGCGACCCACCTGCGCTACCGCCTGGCTTGGCATGGGAACCAAGGTGTCCCTACTTGGGGACACATGTGTACTATACTCAGGAAGATCTCCTTGAAGGCAACATAGGCAGAGCGCTACGAGGCCTGAACGGCAGCATGCAGTTCTGGGGTACTCTGCCACTGTCGGTGGCGGGTCGAGTAGCACTGCTGAAAATGGTGGCGCTTCCTCGGCTTTTGTATTTTTTCCGGACCCTGCCTATACGCATACCGGTCGCACTGTTTCGGCGGCTCCGCTCTGAGGTGGGGGGCTTTATCTGGGGTGCGGGGCGGCATCGGGTGGCATTGGATACTTTGGTGCGTCCGAGGGCTGAGGGGGGCCTTGCTGTCCCTGACTTTGAATTATATTATTTAGCTGCGCAATTCCAACACCTGACCCAGGCAGGGGCGCAGGAGTTTCGAGGACCGGAGAGGGAGACTGCACCGGACGTACCGCGGCATGTCCTGTCTTTCGTGATCTTACAGCAACGATTGCGGACTACTGGTTTATCGACGGCGGAATGTGCCCTGAGGCATTGCTGGAAACGATTCCATAATAGAATTGGGGTGCAGCGACCTTATGCTCCGGAAATACCCCTGGGCATGTGCACGGCCCTACCGCACGGCGGGGATTGGTCTGCCCTTGCGGAGTGGGAGGAGCTGGGCCTCCAGATGGTGGGTGTCATGATCCGCCAGACAGGGGGGATTTGGATCCCGTTTCTCGTCATTCCGACACAATAAACTACAACTCCCGTCATGCCTGTGGGTGTTACGCAAGAGACGCACAGGACGTGCGCAAAGAGTCTTCAAATGGAGCAGAGAGGACGAAGCCGTCGCCGATAATTCTGAATATTTCCTGGCGAGCGTTTGGAGTGATACGGAAAAGGCGGTAAGAAAGCGGATTCTTCCCTCTTCTGGGATACTCTGTTCTTGTTTTCACAACGACATCGGTCTTCACGCAACGGCGAGTACCGCTACTTTTGCATTGGTTTTCCCCTCGGCTGAAGGGAAACAACCGGGCTGGGTGTGAGAGCATCTTTGTACTTTTGACTTTGGGTTATTGGTGACTGGCGTGCTCAGGGTGAGTGCGCTAAACTTTGATTCACTCCAAAGTTCTGGTCTCTTGGATGAGGGGAAGAAATACCAGGACACTCGTGTTTACCGAGCGAGGAGTTGTTCTCGTCAGAACCTTGCCACAAACTACAAAAGAGGATTCCTAAAGTGCTTCTCCAAGAGTGGGAGGAAGCAAAATTTCACGTGCAAAACAATATTCCACCCACGGGTGTGCAAACCTTTTAAACACAAACGTGGGGGAGAACCTGGTTTTGGTGTGCTTAATAACACCAGGTTGTATGCAAATAACCTTTTCAGTTGTGATTTAACTTGCTATTATTTTCATTTACATGTTCCTTGTTTCATATGTTTTGCGTAGGTAGGAGACTCCAAGCGGGGTATAATCAGAGCGAACTAACTCCCCCATTGAGGAAAGTAATTTGTGCACATTAGGTAGGTGTATCTTGTAGATCAGGTTAAGAACAGTCCTTTTGAGGTAGGGTCTTTACCTGAAAACGTGTTTGTGCTTTGTCATCCTTGCAGCTGGGTGGAGTGCCTGGTACTTCAGCCTTGAGAGTCTACTACTGAATTACTCACGTCTTTTTTTCTTTACAGGTATGATCGGGAAAGCTAGGTTCATGCCTGGGTGGTAAAGAGAGTGAGAAAGAGTGGGAGGATTGGAAGTACCGGAACAAGGGGGGGGGTTTGTTTAAACCAGTTGTTCTTTGTCGTTTCAGGTCTCCCTCCCTGCTGTTCCCTTCCTTTCCCTCCCCGGTTGGACACCCTTGGTAGTCTGTACATTATCCTTCAGACTTTGAGGTGGTTCAGAAGGGGAGGTTATAGGCCTAGCAACACAGCCCCGAAGAGGCCGGAAGGCAGAGCCTGACAGAATTATTGGCCCAAGAATTCTATCCGCTTCTTGGCTGTGTTGATCCCTAAGATGACGACTCTAGACGATGTGTTGACAGCGTTAGCGCAGGTCCAGGTGGAATTAACCGCGTCCAATAGAGAGGTGGCCGCATTACGAGCCGAAAACGCTCAACTGCGAGCACGCTTAGATAGGATGCCTACTGTCCCGGCAGCAGGGGGCGGGGGAGCCTCGGCCGCCACCTCTGTGGTGGTGGAGATGCCCGCTCAAATTCCTTTAGCCCCGCCCGAAAGATTCTATGGGGATAACAAAAAGGTGCAAGTGTTTATAACGCAAGTTCTAATGCACTTTATGTGCAAACCCAAGATGTTTGCCACTAACCAAGCTAGGGTTGCCTTCCTGATCTCGTACTTAGGGGGGGAGGCAGCTCAGTGGGCAGTCCCTGTGGTGCGAAGAGACGACCCCCTTCTCTACGACTGGGACGAATTCCGTGCAGAATTCGAAAAAACTTTTGACAGAAGAGCGGAAACGTTCACAGCGGATAGAGAGCTGTTGAAACTCAAGCAGGGAGACACAGACTTGGTTACGTATCTAAACCACTTTCGTCGGTTGGTGGCTGAAACCGACTGGCCCGAAGCTAAACAAACCGCCTTGTTCTATCAGGGACTGAACGGAGATCTCAAAGACGTCCTGGCCCAAATCGATCCGCAACCCCGGACATGTAAGGCCCTTATAGAACTCACCTTACGGCTAGATCATAGAATGAAGGAACGCAAGGGGGACCATAAGAAAAGAGACCGACCTGTTACGCCCTATGAAAGTCCTACTTCAGGAGAGAAAGCCGTTCCTCAGTCAGAATCAATGGAGATAGGAGCGGTGAGGGCTTCCCTTACAGCAGGAGAAAAAGACTATCGTCGCAAAAAAGGGTTGTGCCTTTACTGTGGGAAAAAAGGACATTTCCTTCGGGAATGTCCAGTAAAACCCAAACCTGGGAGGATGAGACCTGGACCATCCTCTGCTGTTCTCTCCGGAAAGGAGTCGGGAAACTCCACCGCTTGAAGGTGTGCGAGGGGTACCCGTCAAGCAAGTACACTATCCCTTCTGTAAACCCTGACGTAGACCAAGGAAAAACCCATTTATTTTTGACTATGACGCTGGTGATGGGGGATGAGGAGAAAGAGGTGCGTGCCATGGTGGATTCGGGGGCTACTGGGTGTTTTATGGACTGTATAGAAGCCCAGAGACTGGGAGTGCAACTTCTTATGAAAGAAAAGCCCGAAATCGTGTATGCCGTTGACGGGAAAGAACTCGAGGCAGGACCCATCACGCATCACACAGCAGAATATGGGCTTACACACGAAGGTGCTCATCATGAAACCATGGCATTCAACATAATCCAGGCACCCCAATATGGCATAATCTTGGGTCTTCCGTGGTTGCAAAAACACGAACCGGTGATCCAGTGGAAGAAAAGAACGGTTCAGTTCTTATCTCCTTATTGTAAGGAGCACTGTCTACCTGGGCCCCACAATCCATCGCAAGCACTGGCCACGGCAGCGAGGATAGCGACGGCTGCCAAAAAAGAAGTGTCTCTCCCACCATGCCACCAAGCATATGAAGCAGTATTCAGCGATAAAGAAGCGGAGTCGCTCCCTCCGCATAGGGCATATGATTGCCGTATCGACCTTGTCCCCGGGGCAGCCATTCCCAATGGTCGGATATATGCTCTTACGTTACCAGAAAACAAAACCCTCCGGGCTTATTTAGACAAGTATCTTGCATTGGGGTTTATCCGCCCTTCCAGGTCACCGGCAGCTTCGCCATTATTTTTTATCCCGAAGGCGAACGGCGAGAAACGTTGTTGCATCGATTATAGGGCGTTGAATACCATCACCGTCAAAAACCAGTATCCGTTGCAGTTAATTCCTGTTCTACTGGAGCAAGTAAGATCCGCTGCAATTTACACCAAGTTAGACCTTCGAGGCGCCTATCACCTTGTTCGGATCAGGAAAGGAGACGAGTGGAAGACGGCCTTCAAGACGCGGTATGGGCTCTATGAATACCTGGTCATGCCCTTTGGGCTCTGCAACGCCCCGGCCGCGTTCCAATACTTCCTCAATGAGGTATTGAGAGAATACCTTGACCGTCACGTCGTAGTGTATATCGACGATATACTCATCTATTCCAACTCCACAGAAGAACACGTACACCATGTGCGTTTGATCCTACACGCTTTGCAAGCGCATCACTTGTTCTGCAAAATCACAAAATGTGAGTTCCATGTGACAACGGTGGAGTTCCTAGGAGTGATGCTCACCCCCTCCGGTCAAGTGATGGCAGAAAGGAAGGTCCAAGCAATCAAAGACTGGCCTCTTCCGTGCAACATCAAAGACATTCAGAGCCTGTTAGGGTTCGCTAACTTTTACAGGCGTTTTATTCAAGTTTTTTCTGGAATGGTGGCTCCTTTGACCCATCTCACGAGGAAGAATGAGCGTTTCCAGTGGACGGCGGAAACACAAAGTGCCTTCGACAACTTGAAGGCGGCTTTTTCGGCAGCACCAGTGCTTTCGCATGCCAACCCTGACTTACCGTTCATCGTAGAAGCAGATGCTCCTGAAGCCGCTTTGGGAGCAGTACTGTCTCAAAGAGACGACAACACAGGCATGTTGCACCCCATCGCCTATATGTCGAGAAAACTCAGCCCGGCAGAGAACAACTATACCATAGCGGAGAAGGAACTGCTGGCCATTCGAGATGCCTTCTTGGAGTGGAGACATTGGCTGTTGGGGGCGAAACATCAAGTCACCGTGTACACGGACCACAGAAATCTTCAATTCCTCCGTGCAGCGAAACATTTAACACCCCGACAGTTGAGGTGGATGTTGTTCTTTGAAGAGTATCGGTTCATAGTGACCTTCAGACCCGGCACACAAAACAGAAAAGCGGATGCTCTAACAAGGCAGGAAAATCCTATCCTGCATGCCACAACACCAGTGCGACCCATCATTGAGCCCTCCAATGTCATAGGAGTAACCCAAACGCAAGACTTCCTAACAAAGGTGAAAATTGGAAGCCAGACGTGTGTGTGGAGAACCTGGCTAAGACACCACCCTGAGTGGAGGATGAAACAGGGAATCCCGATGCGGGGAGCACAGATTCTTGTCCCTACGATTTCTTTACGCCGAACCGTGTTCTCGTGGTGCCATGACGTTACTTGTGCTGGACACATGGGATTTATAAAGACACTCGAGAAAGTCTTGAGACAATTTTGGTGGCCTTCGGTTAGGCCAGATCTACATCAATGGGTTGCCGCATGCACGAAGTGCGCTCAGATGAAGGCGGATCGTCAACAACCACAGGGACTGCTACAACCCTTGCCCACTCCGGAGCTTCCATGGGAAAGTTTTCCGTTGATTTTATAGTGGGACTACCCAAAGATCAGGGGAAGACAGCCATAGTGGTGGTAGTTGATTACTTAACCAAAATGGGGCACTTCATTGCGTGTCCTCAGGTCCCATCGGCAGGCCAGTTGGCACACATACTCCTTGTGAATGTTGTAAGGTTACACGGGCTCCTGAGGGACATAGTGTCTGATCGAGGAGCGCAATTCACAGCTAGATTTTGGAAGGCTTGGTGTTCTGAACTGCAAATTCAGTCCTCTTTGTCCACCAGTTTTCACCCTCAAACCGACGGACAAACGGAGAGGCTGAATCAAACGCTGAAACAATATCTTCGGTGTTACGTGCAGGAAAACACGGACTCGTGGGTGGATTGGCTATGGGTGGCGGAAATCGCCTACAATAACTCCCAACATTCCTCTACGTTACATCCCCCTTTCCAGAGCTCTTATGGTTTTCACCCCCGATTTACTCCTATGTTGTTGCCGAATGCTTGTACCAAGGTGCCTGAAGTCAGGGAGAGGTTGTTACGTGTTTGCAAGGTGCTCCTGGCCACACGGAAAAACCTGACAAAAGCCAAAGCTCGCTACAAACAGCAAGCAGACAAACACCGTAGGCCTGGTCCAGTGTATAGGAAAGGGGACTTGGTATGGTTGTCCACCAAAAACATCTCGTTCAAAAAACATAGCGTGTTCAATCCCCGATTTATAGGGCCATACAGGGTGGTGGGGCATTTGAATCCGGTGGCGGTTAGGTTACGTTTGCCCGCTCACTTTAGGATACACCCTGTGTTTCATGTTTCTCTCCTGAAGCCCTCTCGCTGTCCTGTGCGTCGTACCCCCATGCCTATCTGGGTACAACAGGACAGGGAGTACGAGGTGCATCGGGTGCTTGATTCCAAGTGGGTGCGGGGACGCCTGCACTACCTGATTTCCTGGAAAGGCTATGGTCCTGAGGAGAACTCTTGGGAGCCGGCTGCGGGGGTTCATGCTCCTAGGTTGGTGGCCAGGTTCCATCGATTGTGTCCGGATCGTCCTGTGGCCGGTTCCGTCCCTTTGTGAAGGGGGATGTACTGTCATGATCCGCCAGACAGGGGGGATTTGGATCCCGTTTCTCGTCATTCCGACACAATAAACTACAACTCCCGTCATGCCTGTGGGTGTTACGCAAGAGACGCACAGGACGTGCGCAAAGAGTCTTCAAATGGAGCAGCGAGGACGAAGCCATCGCCGATAATTCTGAATATTTCCTGGCGAGCGTTTGGAGTGATACGGAAAAGGCGGTAAGAAAGCGGATTCTTCCCTCTTCTGGGATACTCTGTTCTTGTTTTCACAACGACATCGGTCTTCACGCAACGGCGAGTACCGCTACTTTTGCATTGGTTTTCCCCTCGGCTGAAGGGAAACAACCGGGCTGGGTGTGAGAGCAACACCCGGCATCTTTGTACTTTTGACTTTGGGTTATTGGTGACTGGCGTGCTCAGGGTGAGTGCGCTAAACTTTGATTCACTCCAAAGTTCTGGTCTCTTGGATGAGGGGAAGGAATACCAGGACACTCGTGTTTACAGAGCGAGGAGTTGTTCTCGTCAGAACCTTGCCACAAACTACAAAAGAGGATTCCTAAAGTGCTTCTCCAAGAGTGGGAGGAAGCAAAATTTCACGCGCAAAACAATATTCCACCCACGGGTGTGCAAACCTTTTAAACGCAAACGTGGGGGAGAACCTAGTTTTGGTGTGCTTAATAACACCAGGTTGTATGCAAATAACCTTTTCAGTTGTGATTTAACTTGCTATTATTTTCATTTACATGTTCCTTGTTTCATATGTTTTGCGTAGGTAGGAGACTCCAAGCGGGGTATATTCAGAGAGAACTAACTCCCCCATTGAGGAAAGTAATTCGTGCACATTAGGTAGGTGTATCTTGTAGACCAGGTTAAGAAAAGTCCCTTTGAGGTAGGGTCTTTACCTGAAAACGTGTTTGTGCTTTGTCATCCTTGCAGCTGGGTGGAGTGCCTGGTACCTCAGCCTTGAGAGTCTACTACTGAATTACTCATGTCTTTTTTTCTTTACAGGTATGATCGGGAAAGCTAGGTTCATGCCTGGGTTGTAAAGAGAGTGAGAAAGAGTGGGAGGATTGGAAGTACCGGAGCAAGGGGGGGGGGGTTGTTTAAACCAGTTGTTCTTTGTCGTTTCAGGTCTCCCTCCCTGCTGTTCCCTTCCTTTCCCTCCCCGGTTGGACACCCTTGGTAGTCTGTACATTATCCTTCAGACTTTGAGGTGGTTCAGAAGGGGAGGTTATAGGCCTAGCAACACAGCCCCGAAGAGGTTGAAAGGCAGAGCCTGACAGTGGGAGATCTGTTTGGAGACGGCGTACTATTGCCCTACGGATCACTGCAGGTGACTTTTGGCCTTCCGCGAGGTCATTTTTAGGTCTCAGACCGACGGCTGGCTTGCCAGCCGGAAGTCGGAGATTTAATGATCTTCAGTAGGCAGTTTAACCCGCCTCTCTCCTCCGTCTCTCCTCCATTGGCTGGCTTCATAAACGGAGGCCAGCCATTGGAGGAGAGAGGCGACCCTCGAAAGAAGCCCCGTCTCTTTCGGATTCGGGGCGTACATTTTGCTGTTCTTTCGCCAGTGACGTCATCCGTCACTCAAAACAACAAATACACGCCCCCGAATCCGAAAGAGATGGGGCTTTGCAGCCGCCATTTTCCTCCTCTTTTTTTCTTGTTTATTTCCCTTCGGAGACTTGGCCGGTCCCACACGTCGCCTTTCTCGGTGGAGCCCTGGAAGGGGATGGGGACGCCGGCCGGCAGGGGCCCTGGAAGAGGATGGGGACGCCGGCCGGCAAGCGGGACGCTCCTCGTCACCTGGCGCTCTAGCAGCCTCGCCAGCTGAGGCTGTGAGAAAAACCCCGCCAGCATCTCACCGAGCACAGGTACAGCCCGCACGCGCCGGGTCCCGCGCCTTCTGCCTGCCGCTCGCGGCACCTGCCCTGGGCTCCCAGAGCGCCTCTACACGGAAGCCCCAGGTCGCGTGCCTGTGTGCCCGCGTGGCCGGTACCATCCGTCAGGCTCTGGGTTCGACAGCCCTGGACTGCAGTGCTGGGCAGCTGCCCTGAGGAGGCATCCGGCATCCACATATGTAATGCCGACCACCGACTGGGAAATATGCTTACAGTACACCCAGAGTCACCTGCAGCATGTTCGGGCTACTCAGTGGGGGGCTGGGGGTAAAGGGGTAGCCTAGCACGCTTCACTAACAGCTACAGCATCGCGAGGGATGCCTCAAATATAATTTCTATATCTTTATTTATGTATTTATTTATTTGTGTGCTTGTTTATTTTGTTTTCTAGAGCGCCTACGTGCCCCTTTACCACCACTTCACAGCACTTTGTTAGGCATAATCAACTCATTGTGTTAGTTGCAATCTCTGATTGAGATGTAAAGTGTCCGCTGCGATATGGTGGATGCGGTGCCTGAACTGAAGAGATCAACTTTAGCACTGGGCTATTTTCTAAAGAAAATAGACTCAAGTGCCCTAAATTAGGCAAATTCGGAACTACCTCAAGGAGAGTTAAGGGTCTTGGGAGATGAGATGTCTCTGACAGTGAACAGGCGAATTGGGGGAAGCTCAGCTATATTCTGTTAAGATTCAAACATATTTTGTTGAGGCTTGAACACTTTTCCCCCTCCAAGTCAGTTTGGCTGTTCTGCGCAATAATTGCACACACGAATGTCTTGCAGTTGCATTAATCCCTAAATACGTTCCAATTTTCTGCAACAAATTATGAATGGTTAGAGGAAATACTAGCTATGACAATGGTGTATTCCAGCCTTTTCCTCGTTCCATTCATACCGTGTATGTGCTCCATTGAAGCGCCTTGTGGATGGGTGGTGGTGAGGGGCGGGGGTGATGCGGAGTTATTTTACTCGAGATGCATGCCCCAAGGTTCTGCACACCAGTCCGTAATATATCTATATGTGAAAAAAGATGAAATATGTGTATCATTAATATATCATTCAAGGACAGAACAAACGTACTTTCCAGATGGAGCACTTTCCTTTCCTCCTGCCACACGATCCTCTGAACACATACTGCTGCCTTCCAGAATGATTTTATGCTGTTAGTCTATTAAGTGCATGTTGATATTAAGACCCGTTAAAGCCCATGGGTCGTCCATTTCCTCCCAGGGCTTGCTTCCGCCAGCCAATGTGCCCAGCACACTTCCTACAGGACCTGCTAGGTGTGCCCCCCAGATTACAGGGTGTGCATGCAGGGACATTTTAAGGATTTTTGGGGCCCAGGGCTAGACGTATTTTGGAGCCCCTGTTCGAACAACCTTTAATTTATTATCTAATTTCAGCTTTTTCGTGCCCTCCTTGGCCAGGTCACTGAGTGCACATGCACACACATCCACATTGTAAATGTGCTTGCATCTAATATTCAGGGATAGAGACAATATTGTAACACAGCATCAGCTCACTAATATTATTGCAAATAATCTCTATGACACCCTCCTATTTCTCTTAGGAGAAGTCCTGTTTTGATCTAAAAGAAACTTTTTTATGCATGTAGCATAAAACATAAACACATTTCTCTGCAAAATGTCTGTAATATACTCTTACATCGCACACCACATTAAAAATAAAGGAAAACTTTATTTAAAACAATCTGTTTAAGAATTATTCAAGGTCATCAAGGAAAGACTCTGTAGAACAGGGTTGCCTCTATCAGGGAGGCCCCTAAAAGGCAGGGGCACTGGGCCAGAGCCCACTTGGCCCATGCCTTAAAACGTCTGTGTGCATGTCTCACCTCCAGGTCCATTCTTACAGACCTGACAGAGTGAGTGGCTCGATAAGATAGCAGGGCTCTCCCCCGGCCGGACAGGGCGACACACTGCTGGTAGGGTGCCTTAGAAGCATGCGCACTTGTAATCACGCCATTATTATTTTTGTAGTGCGCTGCCTCCTAGGACATTTGAAGAGTTTTGTTTGCAACAAAATGGGAAAAACGTACATTACCTGCAGGGAGGCGTTAAGTCAGAGTGTGAGTGCAGAGTAGTGAGTGCAGAGTAGTGAGTGCAGAGCAGTGAGTGCAGAGCAGTGAGTGCAGAGCGTGAGTGCAGAGCGTGAGTGTGCAGAGTGTGAGTGTGCAGAGCTGTGAGTGTGCAGAGCAGTGAGTGTGCAGAGCAGTGAGTGTGTGCAGAGTGAGTGTGTGCAGAGTGAGTGAGTGCAGAGCAGTGAGTGCAGGTGCAGAGTGGTGTGTGCTGTTGAGTGCAGAGTGGTCTGTGCTGTTGAGTGCAGAGTGGTGTGTGCTGTTGAGTGCAGAGTGCTGTGTATTGGCAATGTAAATGAGAATGCCATTTATTTATGATTTAAAGAAAAAAAAAGAAATGTCATGAGCAATGCCAATAGCTCTACCTTTAATGATGCCGAGACCATTGCATTGTAAATGCTTGTTTAATACATGCGGCCCTGGTTGCCGCCATCCAGAAACATTGGGGCACTGGTCTTTCAGAACTGCCAACAAGCGATGCGTGTCAATATGTTGTGATGGCAGCGGGCACATATAAGGCGGTCACCTGTTTATATATAATGGTTGTGGAAGTGGACCTGAGGGGGGGACTGAGTACTGACCTGATGCGCAGGACCTTTATCATAGTGGCATATTATTGCATGGGGAGCTTGACACTGTACTGTTCGATGCAATAAGGGGATTCCGCGCCAATGGGTTGAATCTGGACAATTGCTTTATCTTGGTTGCCTGCACCAGTCAGTATCTCTTTTGCCTCTGCTTATCGGGCTCTATGTAGAGGTGTAGAGGTGCTGGCCCCTCCTCATGTCTGCAGTTTGTGTTTGAAAATAATAAACAGATATTAAAAAAAATAATAATAATAAATTTGATGTTTAGGACTTAATGCCACCAACTTCTCATTTCCTGATTTCCAACGCTGCCACTCGCCTCCTGATGAAAGTACAGATCATTACATGGAAAGCTATTTTTTATGTCTTATAAAGTGACTGTTTTAAGTACCAATTTTGTCTAGCCATGAATATATTTTCATATTGGAATTTTTTTTAAATGTTGCATCATAGTTTGGTAGTAGTTTAATGCGACAAAGTATAATAGTGTAGTAAAGTACTGAACGGTAGGAAAGATAAGAAAAGGAGCCGTTCAAGCTCAGAGTATCATTCCCGGGATCACAAGCACCAACATAATTGAGTTGAAGGCACTTTGACACGTGGGCCTGTATTACAAATAGGGCACACTTTCCCCACTCCTCCAAACAGGTGCGCTAGCAGCAAACTGGAGAAGTGCACCCTAATACAGTGACTGCCCTGCCCTCATTGCAGCCGCCAACTTGCGCTGCCCTGGGGTCGGGCAACCAAGTGAAATAGGGAGCGGCTGCTATGTGTTTCTATGTAAATGTGGCAACCCACCTGTACTTTGCAGATGGATTAGAAATCCCCTTGCAGGTGGGTGTATTGAGTTTTAGCCCTCAAAAGGACTTCCCTCTGGAGCACACCTACAGTGCAC
Organism: Lissotriton helveticus; assembly: GCF_964261635.1. Classification (NCBI taxonomy): domain Eukaryota; kingdom Metazoa; phylum Chordata; class Amphibia; order Caudata; family Salamandridae; genus Lissotriton; species Lissotriton helveticus. Next base: position 1,615,907,459 of record NC_136057.1, read on the forward strand.
CACATTATTGTGTAGAACTTTCAGTGCTCCTCCTAAAGGCATGTTTGCCTCTGTGCATGCATCTGTAATATGGCACAGGTGCAGAGGCAAAGTGATTTTTTCATTTGCATGGGCCACACCCACTTCTAAATGAGAGAACGCCCTCACACAATAGCGGTTCTGGTGTATGTGCACCAGCGCTATCAGTAATACAGAAGGGGCTGCACAGGCGTCTGCAGCTCCATCTGTAATACCAAAGTGCCCGGGGGTGGGGGCGACCAAGGCAGGTGCACATGCCTGTTGTGCCCCTGGGGCACTTGCCATACTATGGCCTCAGGAGTTAATCAAGGATTTTTGACTAGGAGGATTCTGACATGACTCTCCAGGAAGGGTGAAGACAATTGGTCACGCCTCTCAAATGTTTGAGGCTCCAAGGGATGTTAGTGGAGATGACATTTTGTTTAGGGGAGAAGGAATTACTTTCAAAGCTCTTACGTTTCCCATGTCCTGGTGTGAGTAGCTCAGCCAGTCCAAGTCTTTTCCTTTGAATTATCAGACTTGCAGCCAGATTCATCATTGAAAAATGGGCTCGCAAAGGGCCAGATTCTGAGAATCTGGCCCTTTGCGAGCGCAATTTTTGCATTTGGGATTCATCATCCCAAATGCAAAAATCGCTAATTGCTAAATTGCGAGGAATTGCATTAAAGGAATCTCTATTTGAGATTCCTTAAATGCAATTCATTAACCATTTTTAAATTGCGAATTCGCTAATTTTGGCCGCTATTTACCGCAAAGTCTGACTTCGTGGTAGATAGCGAAAACTTGGAAAAATGCACTTTAGTGCATTTTTCTAAGTTGGAAGTTACACACACACATGTCCTTTGGACATGTGTGTGCGCAACATCAGTCGACATTTACATTTCAGGGGTGCTACAGGGTGTCCTGTGGACACCCCTGGCACCTTTGAAATCGCATCCTTATTTGCGATATAGCAATTTGCTAATCGCAAATAAGGAAGCTGTAGAAATCGCAAATAAAATTGCGATTTCTACATGAATCCCGTTTTGCAAATCCTTAATAGCGATTCCTTAATAATCGCTATTAAGGGCTCGCAAAACGGGACAATGATAAATCTGGGGGTTAGTCACCAACATGGTGGGCATTCCGTCCGCATTATTACAAATGCAGTACATCCTAATTCACATGTAGCAAGTCGGACGGGGAATCCGTCACATTTGAGACGGCGCACCCCTCCGTCAAAGTCTAAATCAGGCCGTTAGTATTCTTAATAAACCTCTGTATATTATTAATAACCTCTGTATATTATTAATACAGAACTCTCCTGGGCCCGTGCATGAGTAGCTCTTCAAGTGGTGGTATTTTCTTTCCATCCTGAAACTTGTAGTTTTCCTTTCATAATAAAGAGGACTCCAACCCCCAGATTCATCATTGTCCCGTTTTGCGAGTCCTTAATAGCGATTATTAAGGAATCGCTATTAAGGACTTGCAAAATGGGATTCATGTAGAAATCGCAATTTATATTTATTTAGTATTCTTAATAAACCTCTGTATATTATTAATAACCTCTGTATATTATCGCAAATAAGGAAGCTGTAGAAATCGCAAATAAAATTGCACGTTAGTGCATTTTTCTAACTTTTCGCTATTTACCACGAAGTCAGACTTCGCGGTAAATAGCGGCCAAAATTAGCGAATTCGCAATTTAAAAATGGTTAATGAATTGCATTTAATGAATCTCAAATAGAGATTCCTTAAATGCAATTTCTCGCAATTTAGCGATTTAGGAATTAGCGATTTTTGCATTTGGGATGATGAATCCCAAATGCAGAAATTGCGCTCGCAAAGGGCCAGATTCTCAGAATCTGGCCCTTTGCGAGCCCATTTTTCAATGATGAATCTGGCTGATAGTGCCTGGCAAACTCTAGGCCCCAAGTCTACTCTTCGAACATATACTATTCAAAATGTTTGCTCACCAGCCATTATTTATTCTTTCTTGCTAAACATAATTGGAACACTGATTTAGCAAATAATACCCCTCTATGTTCCAAATTTAAATTATATGTTAAAAAAACTACAGCCTGCCACAGATCACAATCTTTTCTGTACGCAATTAATGTATTGAAAGGTGTTCCTCTTTTAGTCTGCAGTCCCTTCCTATGGTTCAAGCCAGACACTGGGACTGAATGTCGGTTTTGTTTTGTGTGAGCCCCTTTCCAAAGACAAAGTGGCCTGTACACCCTGCATGTACATTGCATAATTATGTTGGGAGCACTTACTAAGAGGATGTTAGAATTATAGAAAGACATTACAAAAAGCTACTAATGTGCGCTTAAATAACTGCTATGAGAACACTGTGAAGCCAATATTTGTGACTACCATAAACCTTTGAGAACACTCTGAAGCAGAACATTTTTTTAATAGTTTCCACATATTTAAATATATAGGGCATTTGATGCCTCCTCTAAAAATAGAAACGTCTCAAGCAATCCACTGCATCTGTTTAAACATATAGATGAAATTCTGAACTCTTGGGTGCCCAAGTAAAGCAACAAACAGCTGCAAGGTAACCATTTTGTTTGTGCAAAATATCAGGTATAGCAATTAATTCTATATTCACCATTCTAAATAGGCTTGAAATATGGAAATAATAAAGTGGAAGGTTCATTGTGTATCAAATCCACAATACACCTCATTGGTTCTTTGTTAAGTATTAAAAACGAGGTGCTTCTATTGGATTAGGGTTTGTGTTCTTATTAGTTAATAATTTGAAGGTTCTGATTGGTTCCTGGGTCAGCGTTTCGATTGGATGTAGGGCTTAGGGTTAGTGTTCTGATTGGTTCCTGGGATTAGGGTTTCTATTGGACGTAGGGCTTGGGATTTTGTGACTGGCTGCTGGGACTAGTGATGGGGCTAATGCTTTATTGGACAAAGGGCTTAGGGTTTAGTGCCTGATTAGGACAGGAGCTAGGGTTTCTATTGGACCTAGGGTTTGGTTTCTGATTGGCTGCTAGGACTAGGGCTATGATTGGCTGTAAGAGGGTGGTGTTCTATTGGTTCTAGGGCTTAGGGCTAGTGTTGTGATTCGTTGGGTTAGGGTTCCCATTGGTCGAAGGGGGTCACTTGATTACTAGGGCTATTTAAGCTTAGGGCTCAGGGCATCTTAGCCCCGGCTTCGAGGCTAAGGGCGAAGAGGATAAGGGCAACTGCCTGATTGAGCCTGTTTGAGACTGGTCGGGACTAGGGCCAGAAATGCTGTCCAATTTTACATAGACCAGAACCCACGCTACCCCATCCACAACCAGATCAACAGACTCACAGCATATGTACTCTACTCAGTTTCTACAAACTAACATTAGACAAAGTTCAGTGTCTCAGCACCCACTACAAAACCCCAGAAACCAAACCTATACACCCTCTATCCCAGCTACCACACATTTACCCCATCACTTACAAACAATACACAACTCTTTCCACTATACCACTAACCAATCCACTCATCACTAATACAACCCAGTTCCACGCCATACTTAACTATATCACATCTAGACACACATCCCTGCTCTAATTACTCGTATCAGACTCCTTTTTATCACTAACAAACCTATACTTACTCTTCCATCTATTCATTCACCAACACCCTCCTCTTCATCCTACCACAATAACACAACCACACAGCACTTGCACTCCACTGCACCACAGACATTACCTCTTTCAGCAATCAAATCTAACACAAGCACTCTTAACTCTAGTTCATCTCACACAACATACACTCTACTCACAAACACATCAACACCCTCTTTACCTTAAAACTTCCACTCACAAACAATACTCTACATACAAATCCTTCCCAGAAAACAAATACATCAGCACCTCCTTTCACTACTCCTCGAAAGAAAACAAAATATAACACACACACCAGCACAACAAAATCCCTCACACGCAACACCTCATGATACTTTCCATCACAAACTACAAACATACACCCACCTTCCAGATTACACAAATAATACACACCATGAACAAACTCCAATGCCAAGCTGTCTCTCTTCCCCCACACCTAACACAGATGCAGCAACACTGCAAGTCTCTTTTAACCGCCTCTCATCCATGGAACAATTTAGAACCTTACTACATGACCCACATGCTGAACCACCACCCCTAACTCATATACCTTCCACCCTGATCAGAAGGAAACAAAATAAGCAACATGCCACTCCTCTCAACTTTGCTTCTCCATGTCTACTGCACAACATCTCATACAAAATGAGCATTAGAAAATATAAGCTTGCGCTAACTGAAGAAAAATCAAAGTATTGCACCCATAAAATCATAAATGCCTCCTCCAGTAAAGAACTTTTTAGGCTAGTACAACTTCTTTTGGCCTCACAACCCAGAGTGGAGCAAGAGAGCTCTCAAGTATTCTTTAACCAGTTAGCAACCTCCTTCCATTCCAAGATTATGGACATTTACGCAGGTTTCGGCTCAACCCCTATTATGCCTAATGAGTCAATTGCCACTAGTTGTCCCCTACTAACATCCCCAGGGACGTCATCATGTTCAAGCCAAGAGCCGAAAGGTCTCTCCATGTTTCCTACACTCTCTCCCAAGTTGGCAGAACAATACCTCCTAAAAAAACGTACTCAGGATTACCTCCAGAAGCCTGCCCTCCAGCAGTTCTCAATATGGCGGCTAATATTATAGCCGACTCACTCTGTAAATTAATGAACAATGTGATCCTATATGGATCTAACCCTTGGTGCTAGAAGCAGGCTATCAATAGGCCTCTCCTAAAACAAGCATTTGCAGTGCAATAGGTCTCACATTATTAAAGTTTGAGCTATTGGCATTGCTAATAATAATGCAACACCAACAGCTCAAACATTCAGTAATGCGAGACCTATTGCATTGCAAATGCTTGTTATTTAATGTATCACTTTTAATGTATATCACAAGTGTTTGCAAAAAAAACCATTAAAAAAGCATGTTAGGCTTGTCAAGGCCAGACCAATTTGCTTTACCAGTGCTTGTTTAACATTGTATGTATCATTTCAGAATACCAGCACTCTGGAAAGTAGTTTTGGGTAAACATTCAAGACTGCCTAAAGGTGCCACACCTAACAAGGGGTCCATGTTGTAGCTATCGGATGTATAGATAAAATTGAGCTCTTAGCTGTGAATGTGTCTGTTGAGTCCACAGCATGTTTCTATCTGGTTACTTCAGTTTTGCTTCAGGTGTTTTGTTCCAGACTTTCTGGTTTCTTTGACAACATGGATTTCCCTTTCCTATGGCCACGCCCCTCGTTTAGAATTCTCGAACTCTGAGGTCACATGTGCCTCCTGTATTCTTGTACCCTGGGGGCGAAGACACTCCTCTGGTAGTGAACACACAGCTGTGCCCTGTTGCATGGATGTGAGCCTGTCTGAGCGGGAGGGATAACAGGCTACACTTCTGTGAGTGCGCTAGGAATCACTTCTAGTTCTAGCTCCGATACCTCTGCTAATAGACTGGAGTAAACGCTTGGAATGGTTTCCTTGAAAGCTCAATACTAACACAAATACACCAAAATAACCAACACTGACCTTGAGTTCTTCTGGAGTAACATGTTACTAACCATGGAGTGCTTCAACCCCCTTCAGTGGAAGTATGCAAGTAGGCTACTTAGAAAGAGAACAACAATGAATAGTCAGGAGGAATAAGATGGAATGCTCTGACGTTGATGGCATGAGGTCTAAACCAAGGTCTGTACCCGAAGCTCGTCACACACAGGGACATTACTCATGCTGATGTGCAAGAACCCAGAGTTCACTGCGCTGATGTGGTGAATGGAAGAGCGCACAGCATGTGTCACGTGACACTGGGTGACACACGGCAGCTCGGAAGTATGTTTGTGACGGAATCAAAACAATTGTTTACATAACGGAGAATGCCGGGCCCCGGGGGAAGCAGAGTCACAGACTGGTCTTCCCCGGGGTCATTCACGTGAGATCAGGACTAGCAAGGGGGTGGAGTTAGGGGGTTAGGGGTTTGGTATAATAGCGCAGGGGAGGAAGGCAACTTCCTCTTCCTGCGCTCAGCACCATCGGGAGGGGTTTATTGAAAGGAGGGTGTTAGGCGTTCGTGGTGGTCAGAGGTGTCCGGAACTTTTCTAGTTCCATTTCTTGAGGTAGTGTAGGAGCTTGGAGGTGACGTCGCGAGTCGCTGGCCGGGGACTCGGTTTCTGCGGGGAGAGTTGCGGCGGCGTCACGGCATGGTGGGCGTGTCCACGGAGGAGGTAACGGCGGCGCTGTTGCTTCTGGAGCGGGAGGATCTCCTCCGGCCCGGCGTCCTTTGTCAGGCGTGGGTGGGCTGTGTCAGGGCCCCGCGTGCGGCCTCAGCTGGGGTTGCAGCGGCGGTCCTCACATAAGGAGGAAGACCCGCCGCCACCGAGTGTGCAGGAAGCGGAGAAGGTGTGGGGCACGTAAGGAGGCCGCGCGCGGAGGCTAGCGGAAGAGCTTGCCTCCTAATGTCTTCCCCCAGCAAGAATTTGAGGCCCCCGGGACGAGCAGGGGTTTGAAGGTGCAGGCCCCCATGGGGGAGCAGCTAACAGTGGCACCAGTAGGCGAGGGTGGGCCGAAGGGGGCAGGGCCTTCGGTTTTGCAGAACGATGGAACGCGGGAGGGCACAGAGCAGGCCAGGTGGTGGTGAGGCCAGGGGGGGAAGGAGACATGGAAGTTCAGGCAGCGCTGCATGTTCTTGCGCCTGCAGACAAGGAGGTAGACGGGGGCAATGGGAGGACACTCCCATTGACCTTTCTATTAGTTCTAGGGTGCACACCCCGGCTCCAGCTGGGGGTGCGAGGGTTGAGGTGCGGACAGAGGTGCAGGGGGAGGCTGATTTTAAGGGTGACCAGGTGGTGGGGGGGGCATGGCGCAGAGGGGATTTCACGAGTGGTTATTGCCGCCTGGAGTGGGGTTTCAGGGCTACTGCCCGCCCCCTCCCCTCCTGAGTTGGGGGGCCTTGGCGTGGGAGGACAGGATCAGAGAGCAGCGGCTGCTTGTGCAGCTTAATGAGGCGCGATGGGCTGAACAAACTGCGGCCCGGGTTGGCGCGGTCTGGGGGGATGAGGTGGAGGGTCCCCCCACTCCTACATCAGAGGAGGAGCGGTGGTCAGAGCAGGAAGAGGCGGACAGGTTGGCAAAGGGTAGGGAAGTGATCGCAGGTGGTGCAAAGGGCTGGCAGGACAAGGCAGGGACGGCCAGGACGGCTTTGAGGCCCGATGGTGCTGGGGCCCACTCAGGTTGGAGCGACCTGGGGGGCGGGTGGGGTTCCAATCCGGCGGCTGTCGGCAGAATTCGGGGTGGCCCGGCGGGGCGCAAGACTGCCCCAGGATGGCGGTTTGAAGCAGCAGGGTGGTCCGCGGCGGCTATCCCTCCAACGCGGGAACGGGCACCGGGGGCAGGTGTGTCTGGTGGTCGGCAAGCGGCTGCTGTGAAGTGTAAGGGTGTGAAGAGGGCTGCGAAAGAAGTGTTGTGTTTGCCTGCTGAAGTGGATCCGGTGGTGGAGTTGGACTATGAGGATGAGCCTGAGGAGCTTGAGGACGGGGAGGTGAGGGATGACGATGACTGGACGGGGGGAGTGAAGGGCAACAGTGGCCTTGGTGTTTTACAGGTGCTGGGCCATCGAAGGGCAAGGAGAAGGAGGAGGCAGCCAAGGTGTCTACCCCCAGTGGACGGCCAGAAGAGATGCACCCATCGTTAGCAGGTGAGGGGGCTTGGTGGGCAGCATGGGACAGTGGGCCGAAGGGGAGTAAGAAGAAGGCATGTAGGTCGGTCGGTGTTGGGGATGGATCTGTCTGGGATTGCGGGGGGACGCCAAAAGGGGGGCCGCCACCAAGGGATGAACAGGTGGATGGTAAGTCGGTTTCTGCTGGGGTTCAGACGGACAAGGTGGACGGAAAGGACGACAAAGGGGACAAGGGGGGCGATAAGCACCAGAAGAAGCTCCCTACATGGGATTGGCTATGCCCCTGGGGTCTCACCTGTCCGACAAGATCAAGAGTAGGATTTGGAAGCACGAGTATGTGGACGTGTTTAAGTTGTTGCACAGGGAGGTGCAGGCGAAGGAGGGTTCCAAGGAGGAGGAGTGAGAGCTGACCAGGCGGCCCAGAGTCCCTGTGATGATGGAAAATTGGACCTCAGCGTTTCTTATCTATGCCAGTATCTACTGTGAGAAGCACCTGGACAGGGCCATTGCTTTAATGAAGTACATGGACATAATAAAGAAGGCACAAATGCAGTTTGGGGGGGGTTTGCATGGCTGAGCTACGATGAGGAGTTCAGGGCTAGGGTTAGCGCTAATCCAGACAAGCATTGGGGGGAGGTAGACCAAGAACTGTGGATGCAGTGGATGGCATCCACGCACTCGTCTGCATCTACGCATATGGCAAGCGGGTTGCCGGTGGCATATCAGTCCTTTCTGCCACATCTTGCCCACGGCGGGGCGGGGGTGAGAGGCTGCCGCCGGCACCATTACCACCGCACAAGTCACCAAGCCAGGTAGTTATTACACTGGGGCCTGTTGGAGCTACAACATGGGCTATTGCTCACGCTACCCCTGTAAGTTTAAGCACGAGTGCTCCAAATGCAGAGGGAAACATGCTCTCACACAGTGTCTTACTTTGGTCACCCCCTCAGAACAATGGTGGAACACAAAAGGTAGGAAACAGGCTGGACAGAAGGGCGCCTACACCGGTTAAGGTGGAGGCGATGACCCCATGGCTCACGTGTTACCGGGATCAGGAGGCGACGTTGAGAATTTTTTGGGGTTTCACGAGGGCTTTAGGGTGGGCTACCAGGGTCCCAGAGTGAGGGGGTGGGCAGACAATTTAAAGTCTGCAAAGGAATTGCCAGGAGTGGTGGCTGCCAAGTTGAGTAAGGAGGTGGAGGAAGGGAGGATAGCTGGCCCGTTTAGCGACTGGCCGACGGATGACCTAATCATTTCTCCACTGGGGGTGGTACCTAATAAGGAAGAGGGTGAGTTTTGGATGATACACCATCTATCGTGGCCTGAGGGTCAATCAGTGAATGATTTCATCGCTGAGGACTCGAGGGTTCTGTATGCGTCGGTGGACGATGCGATCCGCCTAGTGCGGGTGTGTGGGCCGGGGGCGGAACTGGCAAAATGTGACATTAAGTCAGCTTTCTAACTGCTGCCTATACACCCCGCGGATTTCTCACTCCTGGGGATGCAATTCGGGGGAGCCATCTACGTGGACAAGGTTTTGCCCATGGGATGTGCTATTTCCTGTGCACTTTTTGAACTCTTTAGCACATTCCTGCAATGGGCCTTCACTTGGTTTAGTGGATGCCGGGACGTCACTCCCTATCTAGATGATTTCCTCTTCTTGGGGAAGGCGCACTCAGGGGACTGTGGCAGGGCTCTGTCATTTTTTCAGGAGTTGGCGTTGCAATTTGGTGTCCCCTTGGCCCCAGAAAAGTCAGCTGGCCCCAGCTGCAGCCTGACATTCCTGGGGATTGAGCTGGATTCCAAACAATGGCTGGCTCGACTACTCTTGGCTAAGGTGACGGAAATTCAGTCGTGCCTGTTGTGGGCGATCGGAGAAAAGAGGATTGCTTTGAGGGCAGTGCAGAGGCTGTTGGGTTTCCTGAATTTCGCGTGTAGAGTAGTCAGGGCGGGACGGACGTTCTGACGGCAGCTCGGCATGGCCATGTCGGGGGCAGTGCTTCCACACCACAGGGTCCGGATCTCCATGGGGGTGCGGGCTGACTTGAGGACTTGGCTGACGTTCTTGACGGAATTCAACGGAGTGTCCCTGGACTTTGATGAGGGGATGGCGGTTTTGCAATGTCAAGTTTTCTCGGATGCAGCAAAGGAAGCTGGTTTTGGGATATTCTGGGATGGCAGGTGGTGCGCGGAGAGCTGGCCAGCTCACTGGTTGAAACAGGGGATAAGCATTGCCTTTCTGGAATTCTTTCATCTGCTGGTGACGCTGGATGTGTGGGTGCCTGAGTTTCGGAACAGAACAGTGCTTTTCTATGTGGATAACATGACTGTGGTTGAGCTGGTTAACCGCCAGAGGGCCAGGGACCTGAGAGTGTTGAGATTGCTGAGGGGGTTCATGTTGAGATGCTTGCGACTGAATGTGGTTTTTAGAGCCAAGCATGACCCTGGAGCGAATAATGACATTGCGGATGCTTTGTCTCATTCGCAGTGGCAGCGGTTCTGGCGCCTGGCACCAGGAGCGGATCAGTGCAAGACCAAGCTGCCGGACAGCATCTGGGCCTTGGGGGAGTGAGAGTGATAGGCCTGGTTGAACATTCTATCGCAGATACCACGAGAAGGACATACTAGCTGGCCTGGGCGGAGTTTGGCTCATTTATGGGTTGGCAGGAGGATTCTCTTGTGGGGGACCGTGCGGCAGTGGAGCAGGGTGTCCGGCGTTTTGTGTTGTATTGCATTGACAGGGAGTTGACAGCTGCGACCATATCTGGGAAACTGGCAGGAGTGTCCTTTTACTGTAGCTTGTTTCTGGGGTTTGATCCAACAAAAGATGTGATTTTGAGTAGGATGCTCCGTGGTTGGGGTAGGGAGAGAAAGAGGGGGAGGGATATTGCGGGAGGCAGTTACATTTGATTTGGGGGTTCAGCTAGTTGGGGTCTTGCCAGAGTGTTGCTATGACTCTTTTGAGGTACGAATTTTTTGGTTGTGCATGGTTTGGATGTTTTTTGGGGCTTTTTGGGTGTCTGAGTTGTGGGGCACGAGGTCTATGGGTGGCAGGAGGTATGATGAGATCCGTTTGGATGGAGTGCGTTGGGGATTTGGTTGAGGCGCTCTAAGACGGATCAGTTGGGCCGGGGTAAGTGGGTCTGGCTGTGTGAGTCGGGAGGTGAGTGTGTGTGTCCGGTGGCCGAATGGAGGAGGTTTTTGGCAGCCTCGCAGGGCGGGTGTGGTGAAATATTCTGTCATGAGTCCGGGTCAAGGGTGACGTCTGGCTAGTTGTTGGCGGTGTTGTGGATGGCTTTGCGGCGCCTGGGATTGGAGCTGTCCGGTTTTGGGACTCACTCCTTCTGCATTGGGGCTGCGACAGCTGCGGCCCGGTTGGGGTGGTCGTGGGATAGGATTCGGCAGGTTGGGAGGTGGAAGTCGGGGTGCTGTGAGCGGTATGTGCGGAAGTGAGAAGTATGTGTAAGCGGCTTAGTGGTTGGGTTTGTGGGTTCTTAGGTTTGTTCTAACGTATTTCTCTTCGTAGGTTGCGTGGGTGGACCGGGGACCAAGACGGTCACCTGGATCGTGGGACATTCCTTCGTGCACTGGGCGTCCAAGTACACGGAGCACCAGGTGTACGGCCATAACTCAAAGGACAACAACATGAGGTGCACTGGTGGGGAAAAGGGGGCATGCGATGGGGGGCACTATTGCCTTGGCTCGCAAAGATGGTTCCACAAAAGGGATACCCGGACTTACTGATAATCCACTTGGGGGAAAACGATTTGGCGCTCTTGCAGTTGATGCAAAGGGACTTGGAGGTGCTAAAAACAAGGCTTGCAGGGACTTGTATTGCCTGGGCTGAGTTTGTCCCCAGAAAAGTATGGAGGGGAGCAGTGAAACATGGGGCCATTGAAAAGGCTCGGGGGAAGCTCAACAGAGGAATGAGACTGTTTTGTGGGGACAAGGCCATAAAGGTTATCTCTCATGCGGGTCTATGCCTGGAGGAACCCTTACTGTTCAGGGACGACGGAGTGCATCTTTCACGTTTGGGGAATGCGTATTATATGATGGAGATGAGGGATGTGGTCAGTAAGTTGTGGAATGAGGCGATATGGTGTTGTAGGACAGTGTAAGTGAGGTATGGTAGAAAGATGCACGGTGCGGGTCCTAAAGGGGGGTGGGGCAGGTAACCGCCCTACAGGGGGTTCCCTGGTTGGCGCTACTTTGGAGGGATAGGGGGGTCAAGCTGAGCTCATCATGAGCACCGGAGCGCCGTGGCTCATGACGAGCTCAGCTCGTCATGAGCCTCGAAGAGGTTAATCCAAAAGTGCAGCTAGAAAAAGAACAGCTGACATAAGTTTCGCCCTTACGGCCGGCAGGGCAAGGGCTTTATCAAGGGAAAACATCTTATTTGTGATCATGCAATTGTCAGGGTCTTTATCCAAAAGGTAGTCTCTGCGGTCCCGAGAGCACTGTTTCACCGTACATCGAACTTTGGGAATTATTACAGTTTTTACTACTATCTGCATAGATTAGGCACAAACCTCTCTCAAAGCAATTTCACTTGCATATTTAGTTTGGCATCCAGCGTCCTAATAAACAAGTGCCCAGAGGCGACTCAGAACTGCGCCGTATGAGAAGAGCTGTCGAAGTATCCGATCCCACACGTGTAGCTTGTGTACTGTTAGAGTTCTTGCTGAGCATTCTGGTACTTCTAGTTCCGTTTGTACCTTTGTTTTCAAAACGTTCTGTATCGAAACCTAAGAAAACACCAGGTCTGGCTGAGCTACTTTTCTTTCTCCCTCACACCAATGCTCACCTAGAAAGGATAAGAGTGCCACTCTGGTAATTAACGCACAACGTAAAATGCTTCCCTCGTATTCCGTATTGCAAGTAGGAGGCCTCACTGCGAGTAGGGCACCGCAGCCAAGCCTTGCCCCAAGATGTACAGTTTTTCTCCACCAATAGTGCACTTTCAGCTTCTCACAGTGAGTCATGACAAATGCAGTAACAGTTACATGGAAATTAAAAACAAGCAATGGGAAGAGAAAAAGAGCTAAGCCACCCCTACCCCCACCTAATTTCTAAATCCACGGCTGCATGTTTGAATATAAAAATGTCTGAAGACATTTGAAGCCAAAGTGTTGTTTTTGGATCCATTTCACAGGGGAACAAATCGAGGAAACAGAGGGTGAGAGCCATTTGTTGAAGTCATGGTTTTCCGCAAGTAAGCCGAGGAGCAAAGTGCCATGAGCAGCCACTGGAACAGAAGTGCTGCTCTCATAAACAAGCCACGAAAGTGAAAGTTAAAGTGATCGGACGGAGGCAGAGGGGAAAGCAACTTAATGACCCGTGACGGAGGAGGAAAAAAAACAAGCCACAAAAGTTAAAGTGATCGGACGGAGGCAGAGGGGCACCCGCGTAGCTAGGGGGGGTACGGGGGGGGCGGACCGCCCCAGGCGGCACTGTTTTGGAGGCGGCAAGTGCGGCACTTGTGGCCCGTTGCAGCGGCCTTTATGATTTATTTGGGGTTGTCTGACACTTTGCTAGTCAGTGTTCCCAATCCCCAAATAAATTATAAAGGCCGCCCAACGGGCCCCCAGTGCCGCGCCCACGGCACAGTTTGAAGTGCAAGCACACTCACCTGCTTGCTGCTTGCAACTGCTGCCTGCAGCGCACGCACGTGACGTAGCACGCATGGTGGTGTGGAGCGCGCGCGAGTCCCGACCGGCCGGTCACCATGAAGTCAGGCAGCTGTCTGTCTCTGTCTCTCCTGTAGAATGTCAACCTCCCGCGCACATACAACTTTACCTCCAAAATAAATCCCTTGCTTTCTTCCAAATTAGATTTCACAGTGACCTTGTGAATCAGTAGCTGGTGACATGGAACCATTTCCTCGCCCCAGGTATGTGCGCCGCTTTTTTAATGCCAGATACGTGTTCGTTCGTTAACACCATTATTTTATTTGCATGACACACCTCCGATTAAAAAATAATAGTATTCTCATATTCCGGTATAACACACCACCAAAAACAATAAATCTGAAAGTGGAACGAAGTTCTATAGGCGCCTTTTATGTCAGACGCGGTAGAATAACGCACTGAGCTTAGAAACTGCCATTGGTAATATGTACGAGTAATTTTACCATGCTCCGATTTTGCTTTCCGCCTCTGTAGACCTCTTGCTACACTCCTTAACAAATACTCAGACAAGAGTGACTCCACTCTAGTTCATGTTTTCGTGATTGCAGCAAGGAACTTCTTCCTGAGCGTTCATAGTTGCGGTTTTTCCGTGGGTTTCAGAGGTGTTTGTTTTTCTTATGCGTTATCTTTGATTAAATGTATGCCACCTGTCTTTGGATTGAGTGTGGGACTTGTTAATTTGGCGTGTTCGTTTGTGTGTGGGCGGAAGGCATTGTTTTGAATCATCAAGGCAGTTTCTGTTCATTCCTTTGACTTTGAACCTGGGATCATCTTCTATCTCGTGTTGAACTCGGGCCCTGGATTTAAATTTGAATTGAATTTAAATTGCTTATAAAGCGCACGTACACTGAATCAGTTTCATGGCGCTGGTGAGGTCACTGAGTGAGAACAAGGAGAGAGCTAAGTGCCAAAGGCCTGCTGGAATAGTAACGTTTTTAGTGACCTCCGAAACTCCATGTAGGAGGAGGAGAGTCTTAAAGGTAGGGGGAGGTCATTCCAAAAAGTGGGTGCAAGTACAGCAAACTTCTGCCCCCCTGCCCGCTTCTTTTTAAAACAGGGCGTAGTTAGTAAGGCCAGGCTCGAGGAGCGAAGGTCTCTAGAGGGAACATAGGGAGAGATTGCCGAGTTGATGAAGGCAGGGGCAGTGCCCGCTCTTGCTTGAAAAGTTAGACACCCTAACTTGAACCTGGCTCGTTGTTTTATAGGGAGCCAATGGAGGCTCCTGAGCAATGGGGTCGAATGATGAGACCTGGATAAACCAAAAACCAGGCGAGCAGCCTGGTTCTGTACCAACTGCAGGCGCTGCAGAGCATAAGCAGGGGCTCCATTATAGATGATGTTGCCATAGTCAATCTTTGACAGGACCATGGCCATTAGGATGAGTTTTAATGCAGAGGTGGAGAAAAACCTGGCAACTTTCCGGATAACTCGAAGTGTAAAGAAACAGGAAGAAACCACCGAGTTGATATGTGAATGGAGAGTTAATTGATTATTAAGCATGATCCCAAGTGTTTTAACTGAACAAGAAGGGAGAGGAGGGGACCCAAGTGAAAGGGGCCAAAAGGAGGGGGACCAGGGGTTGGCAGCACCGCCCGTCGCCACAAGTTCTGTTTTATCCGGATTAAGTTTTAACTGGTTGATGTTCATCCAGTCTCGGATAAATAGCATGACGGACTGGAAACTGCCAACTACTGAAGGGGAAGAAAGATCAAAAATGAGTTGTAGATCGTCTGCATAATTATATACAGTGACCTCCATATTCTGTAAAGCAAACACCAGTGGAAAGATATAAAGATTAAATAATAGAGGGGAGAGAGCAGACCCCTGGGGGACACCACAGTTGACATTACGCAGAGGAGCCTAGATGAACTGTCTGAGTGCGGTCCATCAGGAAAGACTCGACCCAGGCTAATGCTAACCCCCCTATCCCCGCCGCCCTGACACGTGATAACAGAATGTCATGATCCACAGTGTCAAAGGCGGCGGATAAGTCTAATAGGACCAGTATCTTGGGGGTGTTGGCGTCGAGTCCCTCCCTAAGTTGGTCCATGACCGAGATCACCACCTTCTCGGTTGAATGTCGTGGTCGGAAGCCAGCTTGACATGGGGCCAGGTAATTGCTGTCCTCAATAAAGGAGCTCAGCACCTGGGAAACATGCGCCTCAGCCACCTTTCCCAAGTAGGGGAGCAATGATATGGGACGGTAGTTAACTAGGGAAGAAGGATCAGCCCCGGGCTTCTTTAGAATGGGGATGATAGTGGCAGATTTAAATGCAGTGGGGACTAGGACTTTAGAGAGGGTATCATTTAAGACAGTGAGGGCAGGGGCAGGACAGGCCAAGAACACCTGGGCCAGAATGCGGGCCGGACACGCGTCAGAAGGAGACCCAGATTTTACACGCTTAAGAAGCGGGGAAAGAGATTCACTAGTTAGCTCCGGAATGTAAGTGAGGCACTGGGTATTTTGTGGCGAGGAACAATCTAAAGAAGGGTTTGATGGGGGAGGGATATGTGCTTTTATTTGTGCAACTTTGTCAATAAAAAAACTCATTCAGTGAGTTGCACAATGACTGGGAGGGTGTGATCACATTCTGTTGCATTCTGGGTGTTGTATTCCTGATTCACTTAGCTTGCCATTTTTATTTCTGCGAGGCCAGCAGGCAGTAGAGGAATGTTTGGGGTAATGCGGAGCAATATATGTCAGCAAAATATTTAAATACAAGTAAAATATATCTTTCTCGTTTTATTCACTTCCAAACTAATGCTTGAAATGATCATGTTCAGGAGTCAGTACGAGTGACGGTATGTTTTAAAGCAAACATTTCTGTGCAGTGTCATATGTATTTTTTAGACTACCATATGTATTTTTTAGACTACTTTTACAGCCTGCTGCACAACACGCACTAGTGCAAGTACTCTTAGATAGCGCAGGCTTTTTAAGGCTCACTCTCTCAAAAAGTATATATATTTGAAATAAAACTGCCTACAGCCGAGTTGTGACCCCTAGGCTTTGTGTGCTTTAATCAATATTTTCTCCTGAGGCTTGCATGCACACCCATGCTTAATTGTGTCTCAATGTTAATTGCTTAGACTTGCAATGCAACGTAGCTTCAACCTCAGGTTGTTAATAAATAACGGGCGGAGCCGCACACCTTCTGTTTTGAGCGAATTCATTTTTATCAAATTGCTCAATGTGTCTTTTTGAGATAAATTACAGTCTGCAGAGTGTGTACCCTTCCATTTCCAGTACGTTGCTGCTGTTGTGAGATTTTCTTACTGTTCTCTTTGCTCAAATGGGTGTAATTTCTGATATTTATGTTTCCGTTGTTTTTATTGCTTGATTTTCCTTGCGAAAAAAGTGTCAAACTTAGCAATCTGAAACCTTGGCAGCTATGCTTCCTTTATGTCCGACCTGCTGTTGTTACCTGTACTTCCGGTGCCAGCTGCGCCCCTCCACGTGCACAAACCATGAGTTGAACATTGCAGGGAATGCCCTGCAACTGCAGTAACGTAGACATGGCCGCCGGTTGTACAGTGGGGTGTCGGAGTACATTCCATAAAGTATAGAATGCTGCTAATTTCTACGTTTTTATTTCTTTATTTGAAATTCTATACCACACGTAGAAGACATTAAAGTACTCTACAGTTATTTTTTTACAAAAATATGTGAGAAATGATTCCAAATAATAAACATACATATTTACAAAGAAATGTTCAGGATGACGTCAGAGCATTTTGAAATTTGTAGATACATATTCTGAGAAATTCATCCAAGTCATACAAAGCCATGTTAGCAAAGATGTGTTGTCTTATAGTAAACGTTAAGTCGTCAGTTTGTTCTTCAGGCTACAATATTTGATTTAAGAATTGGACTGCAAATGTGGCGGTGCAGGTGCTGGAGAGAGCTGCAATTAAATGTCACAAACGTAAGTGTTAGTATGGTGGCAGTCTGTGTGTTCTCCTTTGTAACAACCGTTCACCGGTGTATTTAACTGTGTAGCCTTGGACCGTGTCATGTATGTGCATGTAACTTGCATGATCGAGGTAACTATTAGTGGCGATACTACGTGTCTCTCGGTCCTTTTTCCCCAGCCCCCTCCCCAGGGGCGGCAATCTGAGGGATAGCCCCGGGCGCCACAAGCTCTAGCTACGCCCCTGCAGAGGGGAAAGCAACTTAATGACCCATGACGGAAGAGAAAGATGTTGCACATGTGCACGCGCACGTGCACTCAAGCTTTAGGCCAGCAAAACTCTGGTATTTAGCACTTTTTTTTACCCTTGACTAAAAGTCGAGCAAGCAGCGCATGCGCTGCTCTAGGCTCGACGTAAAAAATGAATCTGGTTATCACGGACTGTAAGAACTTTCGTCCAATATACCTGCTTCCTGTTCCAGCATTCTGGAGATGCACCTTAGAATCCATTTAATGGAAACTGCAGAAAATCAGCTCTGGTTAATGATTCCCAGTTTGGTTTTAGGAAACATCATGGGACAGAAAACGTTTTAATCTCAGCCATGGACTGTATTAGGCGTCTAGTGGATGAAGGACAAGGGGTGGGGCTGATACTCTTGGACCTATCAGCAGCATTTGATACCATCTCACCTATGCTGCTGCTGAATAGACTCCACGGTCTTGGCATCTCTCATCAAGCTTTAGCCCTCTAGTCCTCCTTCCTTAAGGAAAGATCCCAAATGGGGAAGTTACAACACTTCTACTCAGAGGCCTTTTCCCTGCCCTGTGGAGTACCGCAGGATTCATCTTTGAGCCCTACTCTTTTTAATCTCTATGTGGCACCCTTAGTGGCAATAATCCATTCCTTTGGAATGGAGGTTGTCATATGCAGACAAAACTCAGATCATGGTGTCAATCCCCTAGAACTCATGCTCGGTAGCAGAAAGCGTTTTATGTTGCATGACCAAAGTGGCAGAATGGATGTCACGTAACTTTTTCAAAACTCAACGGGGAAAAGACGGAAGTCATGGTTTTTGGCCATGGGGCATCAAGCTGGAACAGTAGCTGCTGGCCAAACTCCTTAGGAACCTGTCCTACTCCGGGAAAAAAGGCCAAGAACCTTGGAGTAGTGATGGTCAGTGAACACAACTTTAATGTCCAAATTAATCGCACAATAGCAACTGGCACTTGGATTATAAGGATGCTTAAGAAAATGTTCCCATTCATCCAGCAATCTGCCCGTAAGCAGGTCACTCTCACCCTGGTAATGTCCAGACTGGATTACTGCCACTCACTGTACTTGGACTTGAATAAGAACATGCAGCACAGACTCCAGGTGGTGCAGAATGCACTGGCAAGACTTATTCTGGATATTCCCAGGGGGCAGTCAGTTGCGAAGAGATTGGAGACCCTTCACTGGCTCCCAATTAATAAGCCCATCAGCTTTAAATTGCTCTGCATGGTACATAAGGCTCTTCATCTCCCATAGCCAACAATATTAAAAACCATGTTTGGCTGGTATTCCCTAGGCAGAATCCTTCGTTCATCGCTTCAACTACAGCTCAGGGTACCAGGAACCAAAAGAAAGAAATGAGATGAGATGACAAAGCATTTTCTACGGCCGCGAGCAAACTTTGGAATACCCTTTCACAAAAAATAAGGGCCATCCCTCAGCTCTTCTCCTTTAGGGAGGCTCTTAAGACCTGGCTATTCTCCTTGTAGTTATTTTCTGAATCTGGAGTACTTGTGACCTTTTTCCGTGATGGTGATCTAAAGTGCTTTGATGCCTTTGGGTAATTGCTGCACTCTGTACATTTTAAATCAAATCAAATCAAACAAGGTTACATTACAAAAACAACACAGTTTACCAACTCACTCTCAACTACCATCTCCACCATCTACACACGGAGACCCATCAAAATGCCTTCTTAGCTTGCTGGACAAAGAACATGATACAGAACAGCTACACAATTTCTATCCTCATACAGATAAAACCAACACTAAGGACACACCTGCTACAAGCCCACAAAATACTGCTCCCTGTACTACAAAACAAAGTCACACTACTGTCAAAGCACATTCTCTAAACTCTCTACTAATAATGCTTGATCGCTCTCTAAAAACAAGCATTGGCATAGCCAATAGGTCTTGCTTTTGGGACGTTATAAGTATTTAGTTATGCAGCACAATATCCTTGGTGCAACAACATCACATCAACTGTTGCATGGCTAAACACTTATAAGGTCCCAAAGGAGAGACCTATTGGCTGTACCAATGCTTGCTGTAGTCTTTGCTCAGAGAACAAACACTGTCTTCTGCATTACCCATTCTTCGTATTTATCTAATACCTGTAAACTGTGGCTTAGCAACCTGTGGTATTGCCGTGTCATGCCTGGAATCGGGAACTCTGCTGGGTTCCAGATTCCAGGGAAGACAGTTTAGACCCAGGCTCGTTGTATCAACCTTGTCACTGATCTGTGAATAAATATCCTTTCTTTAAATCTATTTATTCTTGAAGCGACATCATTTCACTGGCGACGTTTGGGGAAAGAACAATCTGAGCCTGGAGTCCCTACCTGCAACGTTGGAGAGGGCGCTGCATATGGAGGATCACGAGTTGTCTTCTGTTTTCGTGCTGTAAGACGGTGCTGAACCACGGACAGGAGCGGAGGAGTATTGGTGAAACTCCCGAAGATGAGAGCCCATCCGTGAGTAAAATAGAGAATTTCAGCCGGTTTCGGCGCTTCTGAGGCCATCGGCGCGAGAGGGTGTCAGCGCATCTTCAGCGCAAGTGCTTGTCAGCGGGAGCGCTGGTGCGCATGCGCGTGACGTTTTAGCGCATCATCACGCATTTCGACGCGCGGCGGCCATCTTTTGGGCTAACTTCAATTGAATATCACAGCGGATGCGTGATATCACAAGAACAAGTATACATAACTGTCCAGCATTACGAGATAAACCTTAAGAACCCTGTAAAGGACTGTGAAATACTCAAAAGGGAAATCTAAGCAATTTTACAAGACAATAACAGAGGAAAACATGAAATAAAAAAATAAATAAAAAAAATAAACAATAAAAAACATTTTTTTTATTTTCTTTGCAAGAATAATTCATCTGTTGTTAACTTAATATTATATTTATTCAATGGAAGGTTTCTCTGCTCCTCCACCTTTTCTACCAAATCCCGGTGAACCTATCTTAGAATGGAAAAGGTGGAAAGAAGGTTTTTGTGCATACATTGAGGCTATTGGTGGTGAAGACTACACCGATAAAAGAAAACTGGCAATCTTAAAACACTGTTTGGGCGCTGAAGGAAGACATGTCCTAAGTCATTTACCAGTTGACGCACGCGATGTAACATCTTCTGAACAAGTGATAGATGTTTTTGAAGAAGCAATTACACAGTTGGACAAACAATATATTAAGAAAGTTAACGTGGTGGTGTCGCGGCATAAGTTCTTAAGTAGGGGTCAATTACCAGGTGAATCAATTGACTCGTTTATAAATGGCTTAAGAATTTTAGTGTCTAAGTGCAATTATTCAACCTTTCATGATCAAATGTTGCGAGATCAAATGGTCCATAAAGTTGCGAATATCAAACTTCAAGGGAAACTTTTGGACACAGAGGATTTAACTTTGGACAAAGCATTAGACATTGCGCATCGTTTTGAAAGCATGAATCTGGGTGTAAAAGAACTTACAGAAAAAAAATCTGCTGAAGTGAATGTTGTTAAAAAATCCAACCTTGAAGAGAAGAGTTCGTATAGAAACAAGAATCAACCATTCCAAGAGAGGAGAGAATATGCATGTTTCAAGTGTGGGAATCCTGACCACCTGGCGAATGACAGAAAATGTCCTGCTATTGGACAATTTTGCAGATATTGCAGATTAAAAGGTCATTTTAGTAAAATGTGTAAAAATAAGAACAAGTTTAAAGGTAAAAGTTTTGTACAAAGAAAAGGTTCTAATGAGGAGGTTAACGAGATAGATGATGATAATTTAGAAGAAGAATTTCTTTTTGCTGTGTATGAGATTAATGAATGTGATAAAGACTCTCCATGCTGTACTGTGGATATTGGGGGGAAAAACATCAATGTTATGGCAGACTCTGGTGCAAAACGCACTCTCATTGGTGAAGAATGGATAAAAGAATTTCCGGGTTTAAAATTATCCCCTCCTGATGTAAAATTGCTTGGGTATGGGAAAAAGCCCATTGACATTCTTGGTTTCTTTACAACATCACTAAGTTTTAAAGGAAAAACCATTAATTCCAAGGTTTACGTGGCAAGGGATGGTTCATGTTTATTGGGGTGGCCTCAACAAAGGGACTTAATGATAAAATTGGATCCCAACCATCCTGATCAAGTACTTGGGTATTCAGACCTAGTCATGAATGTGGAATCTGATCTTGGCCATGAGTGTGAAAAAAAATTTCCCTCTGTGTTTTCCACTTCTGCTTTAGGTCTCTTGAAGAATTTTGAGCATAAAATAATCCTTAGAGATGACGCAGTACCAAAGGTTCATAAAGTAAGGAACGTGCCTTTACATTTAAGAGACTCAGTGAAGGCTGAACTCAAGAGATTGTGTGAATTAGATGTCATCGAGGAAATAGAATCTTCAGTTTGGTTGTCCCCGGTCGTTGTTGCTCACAAGCCCAACGGCAAAGTAAGACTTTGTGTAGATTTGAGAGATTTGAACGAGAATGTATGGGTGGATAGGCATCCTTTGCCTAATATAAATGAAATGTTTACAAAATTGAAAGGGGCATCTGTTTTTTCCACTCTGGATTTGTCCAACGCTTACCATCAAATTGCTTTACACAAGGACAGTAGGCATTTAACATCTTTCATCACGTCAGAAGGTGCTTTCAGGTACAAGAGAATGCCATTTGGCCTAATATCAGCATCTTCTGTCTTTCAAAGAGTGATGCACGATCTTTTTAAAGATTTTAAAAACGTCTTATACTTTCAAGACGACATTTTGATTTTTGCATCTAATTCATCTGAGCATTCTGAAATACTGTATGAGGTACTATGTGTGTTACAAGATAGTGGTCTAACTCTTACAAAAGAAAAGTGTAAATTTGGGGTATCTTCTGTTGACTACTTGGGACATACTATTAATAAAGATGGTATTTCCCCAAAATTAAATTTGATCAAGGCCATTGAATCGGCTCCAGACCCTGTAAATAAAGATCAGCTCAGGTGTTTCTTGGGGCTTGCCGAATATTATTCAAAATGTATTCCCCTGTTTTCTGATAAAACTGTAAATATGAGAAATTTGATGAAGAAAAATGTTTATTTCCTTTGGGATGAAAATTGTAAAAAAGAATTCATTTCATTGAAACAAAGTATAGCTTCTGCACCTGCTTTGGCAACATTTAACACTGCTCATGGTTCTGTCATCATTACGGATGCCAGCAATGTAGGAATTGGTGCAGTGTTAATGCAACGCCAAAAGGGGCAAATGGTAACAATTGGGTTTGCTTCAAGGCCTTTGAGGGATGCAGAGTGTAAATACTCCACATTAGAAAAAGAAGCTCTTGCTTGCTGGTGGGGTATAGAATATTTCTGCAAGTATGTGTACTGTACTGTTTTTAAACTCTGGTCTGACCATCGTCCTTTAGTGGATTTATTTACAACCAAAGGTTGTGGGAAAGCGACTTCAAGAATTGCCAGATGGCAATACAAGCTTCAGGACTTTCATTTTAAAGTTGAATATATTCCTGGTGTTAGAAATGTGTTAGCTGACTGCTTATCTAGATTACCTGTGCCTGATGACAATGTAGTTGAGGTGGACAATGATGATGACAATGTAGTGTCAATTTGTGAAATTTCTAAAGGTTGTATCCGTGAGGACACATGGAAATTGGCATGTGCTGGTGACCCTATTTTCAATGAGATTTGTGGATTTGTGAAAACTCAGTGGCCACACAAGGACTTGTTGACTGATAGTGTTCAACCTTTCTTTCATGTTGCCCAAGAGTTATCTGTAGTTGAGGGGATTTTGTTCAGAGGTCTCCAATTGGTAGTGCCTGTTGAGTTGCAGTCCAAGATTTTAGAGATGGCTCATGAGGGTCACCCTGGAATGACATCCATGAAAAGGAGAATTAGAAGCGAGTTTTGGTGGCCAGGGATGGATAAGTGTATAGAAAGGTATGTCAGGGACTGTATGGATTGTTGTTTAAGTGACAAGTCTCAGAAGCATGTTGTGTATGAACGTCTCCCTGTTTCTAGACCTTCACGGGTTTGGGAGAGTGTATCTTTAGACATTGCAGGTCCTATGTCATTCAACAAGAGTATGATGTATGCCATTATCTTGGTTGACCAATTGTCCCAATGGCCAGAGGTAAAGATGGTCTCTAGCATTACGTCAGGGGCTGTGATCAAGTTTTTAAATGAAGTGTTTGAAAGAGAAAGTTTCCCAGAATCTATTACAACGGACAATGGTGTACAGTTTGTCTCTCTAGAGATGAAGGAGTTTTTAGCGTGTCACGGTATTAGACACAAACGTGTTTCAGTCTATTATCCCAATAGTAATGGCATTGTAGTGGAGAAGTGTGGTTCAGTGGTTAGAGGCGGCAGACCCGGAAGCTGAGATCGGCCGTGGACCAGGGTTCGATTCCCCGCCTCGGCGGGTCTCGGGCTCAAAAATTCCACGGACTCGACAATTCTCACTCCGGTGCCTGCTCGACTCACGGGGTCACACTCTGCGACTCTGGGCAATAGCTTGCTTAATCTCCACTACGGCCCCTCGCGGCGGGATGCCTGGCTTTCACCTTGTGGATACCCTGCCGGGGTATCTCACAGGGGAATACCAGGACGGGTTCCCTAAGCAAGCGCCTTGATACCTTCGGGTGATACGTGCGCTATATAAGTCGCAATACATTGTAGAGAGGTGGATCAGGGTGTTTAAAGAGGGTCTCCAATTAGCTTTACGCAATGGTAGTGATTGTAAGCAAACCATAAGTGAGATTCTGTGGTGCTATAGAAATACACCTAGAAGCATGGGTGATCTCTCTCCTTTTGAAAAGATGAGGGGAAGGAGGTGTGTCTCCAACATGAGCCAACCTTGGATGAGGTTACTTGACTCGGAAAAGGTTATAGATAGTGATTGTTATTCAAATGGTAGTAATTCTTCTCTGTTTAGTGTCAATGATTGGGTTCGAGTCAAAAAGGGCAGACTAGTCAGGTCAGGAGAGTCACGATATTCAGATCCTTTGATGGTCAAACGTGTTGGTCGACAAGTTCTAGAACTTTCTGATGGTAATGTGTGGAATATGTCCAAGGTAGTAAAAATCCCCATGTGGTTGTGGCCTAAGGATGCAGTTCCACAGTCTAGTATTCCATCCAACTTAGCAACCCTCTCCTAGTTAAAGGAAAAATACCAGATGGCAAAAAGAACTAAATACCAAGACTTTTGTCCGTATGTCACTATAGATGCAGCACTTCCAAATGTACTCATCATGGAGAAAAATCAACTCATCATACCGGGCAGCGCAGCTGTTCACTGGCTGAAGATGGTAGCAGGTCAACCACAATAAAAACAGTAAAAGGCGGACTAAAAGTGGCAGCACGCCCCACTCTGCGAATGGCAGGAGGCGGCTCTTGGTAGAGTGGATGCCGCTGTAGCCTAACCCGAGAATAGCTGCACAGTACAGATAACAAAGCAGATGACCCTCAGACGAACTTACGTAATGCAGATGGGCATCAACCCCTCGATGAAGCGCAGCAGGCAAGAACCTTGCACTCTACATTCAGAAAGGAAACTGTGCAGCAATCACAGAGCACAGGTACCACAGACAAGATATACAGAACAACAGAGACCCTAAAAAGTGTAAACGAGGTGTCAGAATGTTCGCCGAAATACAGACTCTGGAAGAGGGACATGCACGTCCAGACCCTGAACTAAAGCAAAAAAACAAGGGTGCAGGTATTAAAGGCTGCAAATTGCAGCTTCAGCTGGAGTCGTGGCGAGACCAGACGCATTACAGCTGGGTAGAAAAGGGAGGAAAGGGTTGCAACAAAGGTTTGAAGAGAAGTTTCAAAACTACGTAAAAGAAAGCTCTTTACAGTGAGCTGGGAATACACTGCATGATTTTCAGAAGGGCACAACAGACCTGCAAACCATTTAGCTGCAGTTTGGTTCTTGGGACTTCGACTGTCAGTAAGATTCAATCGATTGCCTCTGTACCTCGTTTTTCACTGATCGCAGTGCGCTGTGAAGCGAGCCCAGTGAAACAAAGAGAAAAAAGCAAAACCGCGAAAGTGAACGGGACCACCCTGTGTTTCACTAATAATCCACAACAAAAGGGGAGGAATGCAGCTGCCACAATGGGCGCTGCTCGCTCCCGACACCAAAACGCTATGGGAGTGAACATTTCACGAAGAAGTGGGACATGTACCCTCCTCTGGCCATTTGCGTGCTTTCATTACTGAAAGACACACGCAAAGGCCAATCAGATGTATGGAAGGAGGTTAACCCACAAGGAGAAGTTTTGGAGTGATTACATGAAGCCTCCCTCTAGGCTCGACCTAGGCTCGACCTAACAAACATCACATCTACGACCTTCTCACTGACACAAAACCTGACATTCTCTTCATAACTGAATTATGGTTGGGAGAGTATATGGCTACTGTCCATCATGAAGCTGATCCTATCAAACTATCACGCAAAATTGCATAGGCAAAAAAGGAGATGGCCCAGCTGTTGTGTTCAGGCAAACATTACACATCACTAGAGCTGACGACGTCTCCATATAAGGTTGTGAGGCCCTTTTCACCAGTAACTTCCAGCTCCTTTACAGACCTCTACCTAGCAATGCAACATTCCCAGACACACTTCTAGGCTCCGTTTCAAACCGTATAACAATACACTCCAACCTATGCATTCTGGGTGACCTACACATTTGGTTTGACAGACCCAATATACCCATCCAAAACCAATAATCGCTGGCGTAGATGCACTGAACCTGCATCAGATTGTCCACAAACCCACACATCGCTGGACATATCCTAGGTGTCATTTTTGCTAATACAGACCTAGTTACCTTTCAAACAATGACTCCAGTCACATGGTCAGACCACCATTTGCTTGTTTCCAACATAAAACAACACAAAGCAACACACCTAAAACCACATTACGTGCATCCACCAATGGACCGTGGAACAAACTTAATTCGGAACACTTAGAAACACAACTAACATTACAGACACAAAACATTCTGTTAAACAAATATATGAGGGTCTCTAGGAAGCTTTTAATATCCTACTACCACTAAAAAAGACACAACTGAACAAGAAAAACAGGCACCTGGAGGAATACAGAGATAAAAAAACAAACTAGAAAGCTGCAACATGCCTGGCTCAAAACAAACACCACTCAAGACAAATGTTGCCTAAATAAACTGAACAGATAATACAAGTCAGCTATAAAAAAAAGGCTAAGAAAAGGTACTATTAGAGACAGAGTTCAAAATGCTAAATGTGCGATTAAAGAATTCTATAAAATTCTCACTGAATTCTGAAAACCAAATTGCCTAGAAGCAGCTCATCCCGTTACTCAAGATTTCACAGACAAACTGGCAAATAATTACAAGGCCAAAGCAGACACAAATAAAAAGCACCAGCAGCAACCCTTTTCCAAAACAACAATTCAAGAATACGCTAACCCAGCCTCTCCTTCCCTTCCAACAAATTTCACACAATGAATTGATAGACCTGGTCAAAGCAAGCAGGTCTGAGGGCTGCCCTTCTGACCCCTGTCCAGCACAAACCTTCAAAAAAATTCTTCTAACAACCTCTGCTGCCACATCAGTAAGAAGAATCATCAAAAATTCCTTCACTACCGGAATATTTCAAGAAGAACTCAAAAAGTCATACATATGCCCATTACTGAAGAAAACAAACCTGGACCAGCTGAACCCTGACAACTACAGACCAATTACAAATGGACCTTTCCCGGGAAACTGATAGAAAGAGCAGCATTCCCTCAGATGTCACAAGTCATTCAAGATAATGCCATACTTTCAGACTTCCAAACGGGTTTCCATCCAGCAAGAGGCACAGAATCTGCCCTGGTTGCCATCTGGGATGACCTTAAAAACACAGTTGACTGCAACGGGGTAGCTGCACTAACTTCTCGTGGACCTCTCGGCTGCCTTTGACAAAGTTGATCATGACACTGATACAAAGACTCTACGAAGTCGGCATAGAGGGAACTGCTCTAGACTGGATCATATCCTACCTTCACAACAGAAATGTCATTCATAACCCCCTTTTTTGTCCAGACCATACTTCACAAAAGCAGGAGCTCCTAAAGGCTCTATCATCTCACCTATGCTTGTCAACATCTACATGAAGTCATTACCAGCACTGATCAATCAATTTTACCTCGAATGCGGTAACTATACAGGTGACAGACAAATACTCCTTCAAATGGAATGCCCCAAAGATATTGAAAACTCACCAATTTTCAGTTGTCTCAGAGCCGTGGATCAATGGATGACATGGAGCCATCTCAAACTGAATGCTTCCAAAACGGAAATACTCATGTGTGACGATTGGAAAAATTATGACCCACTCGCCGCCTTGACTGATGATCTGGGAACACCGCCTAAAGTATGAAAGGAAATAAGAAACCTCTGAATGACCATGGACTCCAAGCTATCAATGAAAGCCCAAGTGGACAAACTAGCAGGATCAAGCTTTGTTACTATTAAAACTCTGCGACGCATCTTCCCCCATCTGTGATTTCCACACAAGTTCCAGGCTACCATCTCTCTTGTTCTGTCCAAACTCGATTACGTCAATAGCCTTTACCACAAATCACCTTTAACAACTATGAAAAGACTACAACGGATTCAGAACTCTGCTGCCAGACGACTCTTACATCTAAAGCCAAGAGCCCACATCTCTCCTGCCTTGGAAGCCCTGCATTGGTTACTGGTTGCCAGAAGATCCACATTCAAGCTGCTTTCTATCACCCACAAAGCAATACATTGAACAGGACCGCTCTTCATTAGGAATAAAATCACCAAATACACTCAGCAAAGAAACCTCCAGTATGGAGTGGCTCCTCATCTCAAAATCCTACAGTACAAGAAAAAAATCATGGGTGGCAGCTCCTTCTCCGTTCTAGCAGACAAACTATGGAAGTCTTTACCCCCAAACATAAGATCCATGGATAACCACCTTCTCTTCAGAAGGCTACTCCCCACATAACCACCATACGCAAACATAAATATACAGCATATCCCTCTGTACATAAGCATTTATTTGGCATATAGATATGTACCTACATATGTAGATTGCTTTGTATAAAAGTTTATAATAATTATGGGGCATATTAGCAAGGGCCATATCGCCGCTGTAGCTGCACTTTTTGCCGCTGTAGCGGCGATATTTTTATCACCCTATTAGCAAGCTGTCGCTAACATCAGTTAGCGACAGCTTTTAGGCGATAGCGACCGGTTTGGAGCCCACTTTGCATGTCAGCGATATTTATTGCTAATGACATGCAAAGTAGGCGTACCCACACTGTTAGCGACTGAAAGCAGTCGCTAACATAGCTATCCCCTATTAGCAAGGCAGGCTGTGCGATTAAAAAAGTCGCTCTAAGCTCGATTATCGCCAGATTCTAATGCCTGCTCAGACCATTACTTAACCTGTTTATCCAATGAGAGGTGTATATTCAGGTTGAGTCCCCATTAGCGTTAATGCCTGAATATCACTGGATTTTCAGAGATATTCACGCATTAAGCCGCTATCACCGGATATATTATCGCATTAGAGATAAACGTTGCTAATAGTATGTTATCTCTGCGATAATACCCGGCGATAGGCGGCGATAAAAAAAACGCGCTGAGCGCGTTTTGTGGTAAATACTGAATGTCCTTGTTAATATGCCCCTATGTTTTTAAAAATATTGGGGCTGATTACGATGGCATCATTGCGATGACTGGGACCGCCCACATGTAAGGCGGCGGTCCCGCACTTTGTATTACGATATGACCGCCATCATGGCTGTCGGATCCAGGCTGTTGGCTGCAGCCCCCGCTGCAATGCTAAGCAGCCATGTTGTGCATTTCCCTGCACTATGTGGCAGGCACCACGTGGTGCCTGCCACTTAGTGCAGGGAAATGTAGGGGGTACCATGGGTACCCCCAGTGCACCACCATCCCCCAAACAAGGAGGTCCCGCAACAGGCCCCAGAATCCAATCCCCGCTAGCCTTTCCATGGCGGTTTCATCGCTATGCAAAGGCTGGCTTTAGCCAGCATTGTAATTTTGCAGACGGTGCTTGCTAGGCACCGCCACCATTCAAACCATGCCGACTGCTCTGCCAGGCAATCAGTGCGTTTGCCTGTGGCAGAACCGTGGCGGGCGGTCTTTGCGACCGCCATGGTACTAGGACGATTCCCCCCTGCCATTGTCATTTGGGCGGGTGGAAAATTGCTGTCAGATGGCGCAGGGCCTGCCACCACACGGCTGGTGGTGGCGGGTCTTCCGCCATCGTAATGACCCCATAGATATTTGTTAATTCTGCTTTAAAAATGTACATATTACTTATAGTTACATTATTATATGTTTTAATATGTATATAAGTGACTACATTTATAAGTTAATCTTTTATCATACCTATTTACCTACAATTGCTTCACTATTGAATTACAAAAAATAAAAACAAATACATTAATTGAAAGTACAACACTTGAAAGCTGGAGTTTATTAAGAGCAACTTTAATATATATATTATCTTCCTTATGCATTTACATACCTTCCATGTACCTATGTATCATTATATGTATTACTTTACTTCAAATCAGCATATCCATACACTATTTCTCAACCTATACCTCTCTCAGTATATCCTCTAACTCAACTCTGACTCATCTCAATCCTCATTGTACTACTCTTTCCAATGAACTATCCTATTTCTCACCCTAAATCTCTATCAATATACCCTCTACCTCCACTGTCTCATTCATCCCAAACCCCACATCACTATGATCCCCAAAATAACTCTTTCTATACTCTTCCCTCCTCTACTCCTCCATACCTCTTTTACTATTCAGATCTCCCAAACAAGCCTTTCTAAACCTTTCTCTCTGACTCTTCCCCTCCTCCTCCTCCCCTTTACTCATCCCACCCCTCTCCTGCTGCTATGAAGAGGGGAAAAAGGTTCAAGAGCCTTCCCTCTTCTATCCCTCCACTATTACCTTTCAATCCAAATAACAGACTAACATGCCCACCACTAAAAATAATTTCATATTTCCCTATACTGGTTCTCCACTAATCCTGTTTGGGTTCCAGAGTAGTGTGCAACTCCCCGAAAAGCGCTTCAGCACCTCCTCAGTAGGTAGCAAGCGTTATATAAATGCAAACCTTTTCCCTCAACTATCCCTCCGCTGTCCTTCTCAATCCAAATAACAGACTAACCTATCCACCTCTTAAATTTCTTTCATATTTCACTATACTAATTCACCACTAATCCTTTATGGGTTCCAGAGTAACGTGCTACTTGCTGAAAAAGCACTTAAACACCTCATCAGGTATAGCAAGTGCTATATAAATGCAAATGAGATAACTTATGGATATACTGAAGGAGGTTGTGGCATATACAAATACTGCATTCCTCAGGGACAGCCACAAGGTACACTTTCGTTTTACTACTGGTAGGCTCCAAATACAGAAATATAGAATGTTGGTTGATATGTGCTTCCAAAATAAGCATTCAGAATGAGGCGATCCGTGGCACCAAAGCCCAGAGGTGCCTGCAGGGGAGTAGGTTCTACATGTTTTTCCTTGGTAGATGGTAGGTAGGTACCATGTGCAACTCAAGAGTAAAATACTTTCAGGCGCAGTAGATGTTGTCACCAAGAACAAGGGTGTAGTAGGTGGTATTCACTGGTATAACAGGTCCAGCAGGCAGTGCCTACAGGCAGGGTCATCTTGAGGTATTTGGAGGTCCCAGGTAAGACATTTTTGGGAGCCCCTGTACAGAAAAAAAAATGAATTTCATTACATATTTCCTGTTAATTTTAGTCTGCTTGGTGCCAAATAATAATACATTATATATTAAACTTTAAAAGGGTCACACTACAACAGTTGTAACATAGGTCTTGCCCAGGACCCCAAAAATCCTTACGATGACATGAGGCAGAAAGACAGGGTCAATGGTAGCAGAGAGGGAGAACGGTGTAGATAGAAAAATTGAATATAAAGACAAAATAAAGAAAACGCCCAGTTTCCCAGGAGCCCCCTCTGCAGTTGAAAGCCCTGAGCAATGACCTACTTTTCCTATAGGTAAAATGTCTCTGCTCACAGGTACCAGAAATGCTGTGGTTGTGTTTAGCCACACACCATAACAGGAGGATGCAGCCAGTCAGAACTACACACTCTCTCGCTGCACGAATTAGGGTCCATTGCAAGCCCCATGGATCGACCAGCATCAACACCATACAGTGACCATTATCATCACTCTATTAACTGATTTTCTAACGCTGCCCCCAACAAGGGGCAGCGGCCCCTATGTTGAGGCATATTCAAGCTGAAACATATCTATGCCAATCGGTCCGGAACAGGCCCGGACAGGCCGTTGCGGGCACCGGGCAATCCCCCGGTGCGCCGCACGGGTGGGGGCCGGTTTGGGGCCCCTGGGGGCCGTTTTTGTTACAGGGTCGTTTTTGCAGCATAGCTGCAAAATCGTCCCTGTAACAAAATCGTCCAAAAACCGGCCCTGGCAAAGAGCGCGGTCGCCCCCTCTCCCCCCGGGGAGGGGAGGGGGGCTGGCCGAGCACTTTGCCAGGGCCGGTTTTGGTTCCCAGTCCGGCCCTGGTCCGGATTGCTGCACTTAGCTAAAGCCACTGACCCCCTTGCCCTGGTTCCAGCCACAGACCATTTGTCACTGCATGTATACCTCGCTCGGATACCACTGTTGTGTTAAAAGCGTGAGCCCTACCCTTGTCTAGCCTGATTTAGGCTCAAGCTCAGGCATTTATATTTTTGCTGTCCTGATGATGATCCGGTTATCTTAGTTGGGTTCGAAACGTCGTCGACAACCACATCTTGATTCATACTTATGGATTTTGATTTTTGTGGAGCATAAGATGTTTCTTACAATCGTGACTGTTGTAAATATATGTATATAGTCACTACATAAGTAATTGCCTGAGGTCTGGAAATCTGTTGATTTCCAACCCCGTTTTAACCCACTGCACCTTATTTATACTTTGTTTCTCTGTCGGAAAAATTGTTTTAAATAAATATAATTTGCTCATTTGAAAAACCAACACAGCTCTGTGCAACATTTTTTACAATCTTTTGTGATAGAGGCCACTGTCTCTAAAAACAAAGTGTTTGTGTTTAGAGGCACAGGAGACTTAAGCAGCACCTGCAGACTGACAGGGTCGTACAGGCCCATAGAGCAACCGGGAAGTGCCAGAAGGGCTGTGTGGGTTGGATTTTTGGTTGTTTGTAAGCCTGTTTTATGGTGGGTTGGTTTACATACAGTGGTACAGCGAGGGTGGGGTGGGCAGCAAGAGTTTTGGCAGTGGCAGCCTCCCCTCCCCACCCCCTTACTCTCCCCCCCCCTTTTACCTGCGGCAAACACAGGATTAGTTCACCAGCGCCCACTCTTATGGCCGCCACAGGGAATCAAAGGCTTGGACCACCATGGGCAGCAAAAGGCCTAGCTACTCCACTGTTTATATACTTCTTTTCTCTGATATTACTACAGATATTACCGGCTACATGCAAAAATGCATGCAGTTCCCAATAGCTTGCCCAACACTGATACAATGTCTTTACATGTTCCAAATCTATTTGAAAATATGGGCCACTCTTTAAGCTATCTGATTCGCTAATAGGGGGCACTTTTATTTTGGTGCTCGAAGGTATTTTCTGTGCCGTTCAGACCCTGATGAATGTATTATGCAAGCATCAATAAATAAGAGGGAACATGTGATATAGGGCCCTGGCCACTTAAGCTAAGAAAAGTAGCTGTCCAGCAAATTAACCTAAATGTTCCAGACTGTAGGGCTGTTCATGCACCCCAAGAGTAGAGATAAACTGTAGGTTTTGGGAGATAAACGTGTCTTCAGTGGAGCAGGAAGTAAAATTGAGTGTGAATTAAAAAAAGTAGATAAAAAGTTCTAAGAAGGGAAGAAAGAAAGACTTTTGGAATAGGAGGTAAAATGATAGAATCAACATTGACAGAAAAGGGAAACTATGCTTGTTTGAGGGCTGGAGGGGGAGAAAGAGGAGTGAGGTAGAGAAAGTAAGATGAGAGGAAGGCGAAGGGATTGAAAGTAAAGTAAGGGTGACGTGAAAGTAAAGTGGTGGCAAATTTTACATTCAAATTAGATTTCCATATGCAAATCAGTTGTACATGCAGTGCAGGAATAGAGTAGACTGACATCAATACATGCACCTCATGAATCATAAATATTACCACTGCTATCCCTCTCCGCCAAATACATGTACCCATACACACTGGTGCATACATATATGTGCACAAATTCAAAACCAATGAGCAAGTCGATCAGAGGCAGCACATTCACACACGCATAAATCCTAGACCTTCAGGACATTGGGTACTCACAAACGTTGTGTCGGGCCAAAATTATAGTGTGGTTTGTGGCCGAGGGCCGCACCGGTAGGGGTGGGGTCAGTGGGGAGGCAGGGCTAGAGTAAAAAAAATCAAACCCATTTCAAAACAGTAGACAATGCGACAATGCTGTATTTCAAAAGCAGGTGTAACTACAAAGAGCACATTTTGATAATACATTTTTATTAGCAGACAATAGCAATCTTAAGAGGCATTGCATAGCTTCATACACACTTTGACCCCAATTCCATCACAGTCTCTCTTTCTCTCTCTCTCAGTCAGTCTCTCTCTCTCTGTCAGTCTCTCAGTCAGTCAGTCTCTCTCTCTCTCTCTCTCTCTCAGTCAGTCAGTATCTCTCTCTCTGTAAGTCAGTCTCCCTGTCAGTCAGTCTCTCTCTCTGTCAGTCAGTCTCTCTCTCTCTCTCTCTGTAAATCAATCTCTCTGTCAGTCTCCCTCTCTCAGTCAGTCAGTCAGTCTCTCTCTCTCAGTCAAGTCAGTCTCAGTCAGTCAGTCTCTCTCTCTCTGTCAGTCTCTCTCTCAGTCGGTCTCTCTCGCTGACAGTCTATCTCTCAGTCAGTTTCAGTCAGTCAGTCTCTCTCTCTGCCAGTCAGTCTCTCTCTCAGTCAGTCTCTCTCTCTCTGTCAGTCAGTCAGTCTCTCTCTTAGTCAGTCTCTCTCTCTGGCAGTCAGCCGCTCTCTCTCAGTCAGTCTCCCTTTCTCTCTTTCAGTCAGTCTATCTCTCAGTCAGTCAGTCAGTCTCTCTCAGTCAGTCAGTCTCTCTCACTCAGTCTCTCTCTCTCTGTCAACCAGTCTCTCTCAGTCAATCAGTCTCTCTCTGTCAGTCAATCTCTCTCTCTCAGTCAGTCTCTCTCTCTCTCTGTCAGTCTCTCTCTCAGGCAGTCAGTCTCTTTCTCTCTGTCAGTCAGTCTCTCTTGGTCAGTCTCTCTCTCTCAGTCAGTCTCTCTTTCAGTCAGTCTCTCACTTTCTCAGCCAGTCAGTCTCTCTCTCTAAGTCAGTCTCTCTCTGTCAGTCTCTCTTTCAGTCAGTCTCTCACTTTCTAAGTCAGTCAGTCTCTCTCTCTAAGTCAGTCAGTCTCTCTCTCTCTCTGTCAGTCTCTCTCTCAGTCAGTCTCTCTCTCAGTCAGTCTCTCTCTCTGTCTCTCTCTCTCTCAGTCAGTCAGTCTCTCAGTCAGTGTCTCTCACTCTCAGTCAGTCTCCCTCTCTCAGGCAGTCTAAGTCAGTCGCTCTCTCTCTCAGTCAGTCAGACTCTCTCTCTCTCTGTCAGTCAGTCTCTCTCTCTCAGTCAGTCTTTCTGAGTCAGGAAGTCTCTCTATGTCAGTCAGTCTATCTCAGTCAGCCGGTCTCTCTCTCTCTGTCAGTCTCTCTCAGTGTCTGTCAGTCTCTCTCTCTCAGTCAGCCTCTCTCTCTCTCAGTCAGTCTCTCTTTTTCTTAGTCAGTCAGTCTCAGTCTCTGTAAGTCAGTCTCTCTGTCAGTCAGTCTCTCTCTCTCTGTAAGTCAGTCTCTGTCAGTCTCTCTCTGTCAGTCAGTCAGTCTCCCTCTCTCGGTCAGTCTCTCTCTGTCAGTCAGTCAGTCTCTCTCTCTCTCCCTCTCAGGCAGTCTCTCTCTCTCTCTATCAGTCAGTCAGTCTCTCCCCCAGTTAGTCACATTCAGTCAGTCTATCTCTCCTAGTCAATCTCTCTCTCTTAGTCAGTCTCTCTCTCTTAGGTAGTCTCTCTCTGTCAGTCAGTCTCTCTCTGTCAGTTTTTTTCTGTCAGTCAGTCTCTCTCTCAGTCAGTCAGTGTATCAGTCAGTCAGTCTCTCTCTCTCTCTGTCAGTCTCTCTCTCTCTCTCTCTCTTTCAGTCAGTCTCTGTCTGGAGATGGCAGTAACTTGTATGGTCTAATGGAGAAGTGTGGCTCAATGGTTAGAGCGGCAGACCCTGATGCAGAGGTCTAGCCCGGGACCAGGGTTCAATTCCCCGCCTCGGTGGGTCTTGGGCTCAAAAATTCCACGGACCTGATCATTCTCGCTTCGGTGCCTATTCCAATCATGGAGTCCCACTCTGCAACTCTGGGCAATAGCTTGCTTAATCTTCACAACGGCCCCCACAACGCTAAGGATGCCTGGCCTCCACCTTGGGGGTGCCCAGGAGTGGACACCTCACAGGGAAAGCCAGGATGGGTTCCACAGCGGTATTCGTACAAGCGCCTTGAGACCCTTGCGGGTGAGTAGTGCGCTATACAAGTATCAATTTACAATTTAAAATTTCTGTCAGTCAGTCTCTCTCTGTCAGCCAGTCTATCTCTGTCAGTCAGTCTATCTCAGTCAGTCACTGAGTCTCTCTCTCTCTCTCTCTGTCGGTCTATCGCTCAGTCAGTCCATCTCACTGTCAGTCTCTCTCTCTCTGTCAGTCAGTCTCTCTCTGTCAGTCAGTCTCTCACTCAGTCTCTCTCTCTCTCTGTCAGTCTCTCTTAGTCAGTCAGTCTCTCTCTGTCGCTCTCTCTCTCCACTCTCTCTCTCCCCCTCTCTCTCTCTCTCTCTCCACTCTCTCTCTCACTCTCTCCACTGTCTCTCTCCATTGTCTCTATCTCTCTCGCCTCTCTCTCTCCACTCTCTCTCCACTGTCTCTCTCTCTCCACTGTTTCTCCACCTCCACTCTCTCTCTCGCCCCCTCTCCCCTCGCTCTCTTCACTCTCTCTCTCTCTCCACTCTCTCCACTTTCTCTCCCCCCCCCCTCTCTCTCTCCCTGGTGGCCCATGGGTACATTACCTGCAAGGTCAGCGGCCTGCTGGAGGTCCGCGGGCCGTACTATGAGTACCTTGGGTCTAGAGGGTTCTGGCAGAGGTATAGCTAGAGACTTTGCTTCCCGTGGCAGTCCCTGCCTTTGCCGCCCCACGTGGCCGCATCGAAGAGAGGGGGCAGTAGGGGAGGGAGTCGGGGGAGTGGCGATTCATGCCTTTGCCGCGGGGCGGCAAAGGAGGGACCGCCAAGGGCGGCAAAGTGTCTGAAGTCTTACCGCCCACCCCCCCTTACTATGCCATGTCCTATGACAGTTGTGAGATTTCTCTTTATGGCCTGGTCGAGAGACAGCTCTTGCAGGTTCGCCACCTTCATGTAATTTAAAAACTGAATAAACAAAAAATGTATATGATTTACACATACGTAGAGGTACCATGGATCAGTCCTCGTCACCCGCAGTCTGTTGAGTATCATTCATATTTTGCCTTCGCCCACCACAGCATGCAGTATGAGGCAATGAACCGGGCCACTGCAGCCATAGACTCTCTTGCACTGTGATCAATGGCATTTTTCCTGATCTCCTGTACACATTTGCCAAAAAAGAAGTTTTCCTTAAGTCAGGGCTGGTGGACTAATACTTTAGTTGTAACTGTTCTATTCTTCCCATTATTCATACTTTATTAAAACATTTTAATCATCTTTATGGGCCAATAAAATATTTTCCCCTCGAATGCGTATTCATTCAAACACGGCTTTCTATATCTGTTGTAAGTACACCAGCCTGCTAGGAAGCACCTGCGCTGTTCTTTTAAAGTTATATGAAATGATCATTTTTTTTCCAATGTAAACATTTTTATTGCAAGCATAATGTTGCCAAACTAAAACGACATGTTTCTTTTTTATCCCTTTTTTAGGGCTCGGGCCTACGTCACACGAAGTGGGGCGGGGCTTCCGAGCTCTAATGTTATAAAAAAAAAAAAGTTCAGAAAGGGCTGTGGGGCTGCCGCATTCCAGAAAGCGCGCGGTTTTTGCGTGTGGTATTCTGCCATGTGAATGGCAATTGGTCCAGGCAAGGCTGTGTTTAAGTAAGGCAGCACGCCATAGGGCTTTGGATTTTTCCAATGTCCACTTCCTGCATAAAGTGTTCGGACACGCGCAGAAGAATACATAAATCCTCAATTACCAGCTGTCCGAGGTGCCGGTAATTGAAGGCAGATGGTGCTGGGAAACGTGTGCACTGCTGTGTTTTTTTTCCCTTGAGCTCTGTGTGCGCGCCGGCAAACCCGCGCCTGCTCTTTGACTGAGGTAGGCTAAACAAGCATTGGCAAAGCAAATAGGACTCTCCTATACAAAATCTGTTGGTTTTGTCAGGGATATGTTTAGCCATGTTGTACAGCAGCCTGGCTGCTATGCAGCACAGCTGAAAGTAAAAAAACAAACAAAGTGCTTTGATAAGCACTCGTGCCCACTCACCCGAACTCAAACTTTTAATGTCAAAATAGAAGATCACTTTAATTTACTGCCCTCATAACAGACCCCTTGCAGTAGCTCTCGTTGCCCTCTTACCAGATCCCTTGCATCTTCCCAGCTATTGCCAGATTCCTCACTCGCTCCCTGTCTCGTCACCATGACTCACTCTCTCCACCCTTTCATTAAAAAAACACTCCACCTCGCTTTCCTCTCACTGGGAGCCTCACATTTACTCTCACAGTCCGGTTACCAGATTCCTACTGCCGTTGTACCAGATCACTCATTGTACTATCATTCAGTGTCCTATCATTAGAGACTTGCTTCAGGC
Source organism: Lissotriton helveticus (assembly GCF_964261635.1). Taxonomy (NCBI): domain Eukaryota; kingdom Metazoa; phylum Chordata; class Amphibia; order Caudata; family Salamandridae; genus Lissotriton; species Lissotriton helveticus. The sequence continues at coordinate 1,615,945,960 of NC_136057.1, forward strand.
AGAGTAGGGAGGGCAGAGTAGGGAGTGCAGAGTAGGGAGTGCAGAGTAGGGAGTGCAGAGTAGGGAGAGGAGAAGTGAGTAGTGAGTAGAGTAGTGAGTAGAGTAGTGAGTAGTGAGTAGAGTAGTGAGTAGTGAGTAGAGTAGTGAGTAGTGAGTTGAGTAGTGAGTAGAGTAGTGAGTAGTGAGTTGAGTAGTGAGTAGAGTAGTGAGTAGTGAGTAGAGTAGTGAGTAGTGAGTAGTGAGTAGAGTAGTGAGTAGTGAGTAGAGTAGTGAGTAGAGTAGTGAGTAGAGTAGTGAGTAGAGAGTGCAGAGTAGTGGGTAGTGAGTAGAGTAGTGAGTAGAGTAGTGAGTAGAGTGTAGAGTAGTGAGTAGAGTGCAGAGTAGTGAGTAGTGAGTGCAGAGTAGTGAGTGCAGAGTAGTGAGTAGAGTAGTGAGTAGTGAGTGCAGAGTAGTGAGTAGTGAGTGCAGTAGTGAGTAGTGAGTAGAGTAGTGAGTAGTGAGTGCAGAGTAGTGAGTAGAGTAGTGAGTAGAGTAGTGAGTAGTTAGTGCAGAGTAGTGAGTAGAGTAGTGAGTAGTGAGTAGAGTAGTGAGTAGAGTAGTGAGTAGAGTAGTGAGTAGAGTAGTGAGTAGAGTAGTGAGTAGTGAGTGCAGAGTAGTGAGTAGTGAGTAGAGTAGTGAGTAGTGAGTAGAGTAGTGAGTAGAGTAGTGAGTAGTGAGTGCAGAGTAGTGAGTAGTGAGTAGTGAGTAGAGTAGTGAATAGAGTAGTGAGTAGTGAGTGCAGAGTAGTGAGTAGTGAGTAGAGTAGTGAGTAGTGAGTAGAGTAGTGAGTAGAGTAGTGAGTAGTGAGTAGAGTAGTGAGTAGAGTAGTGAGTAGAGTAGTGAGTAGAGTAGTGTGCAGAGTAGTGTGCAGAGTAGTGAGTAGAGTAGTGAGTAGAGAGTGCAGAGTAGTGAGCAGTGAGTGCAGAGTAGTGAGCAGTGAGTGCAGAGTAGTGAGTAGTGAGTAGAGTAGTGAGTAGAGTAGTGAGTAGAGTAGTGAGTGCAGAGTAGAGTAGTGAGTAGAGTAGTGAGTAGTGAGTGCAGAGTAGTGAGTAGAATAGTGAGTAGAGTAGTGAGTAGTGAGTAGAGTAGTGAGTGCAGAGTAGTGAGTAGAGTAGTGAGTTGTGAGTGCAGAGTAGTGAGTAGAGTAGTGAGTAGTGAGTAGTGAGTAGAGTAGTGAGTAGTGAGTAGTGAGTACAGTAGTGAGTAGAGTAGTGAGTATAGTAGTGAGTAGTGAGTAGTGAGTGCAGAGTAGTGAGTAGAGTCGTGAGTAGAGTAGTGAGTAGAGTAGTGAGTAGAGTAGTGAGTAGAGTAGTGATTAGAGTAGTGAGTAGAGTAGTGAGTAGTGAGTAGAGTAGTGAGTAGTGAGTAGAGTAGTGAGTAGTGAGTTGAGTAGTGAGTAGTGAGTAGAGTAGTGAGTAGAGTAGTGAGTAGTGAGTAGAGTAGTGAGTAGAGTAGTGAGTAGTGAGTAGAGTAGTGAGTAGAGTAGTGAGTAGAGTAGTGAGTCGTGAGTAGAGTAGTGAGTAGAGTAGTGAGTAGAGTAGTGAGTAGTGAGTATAGTGAGTAGAGTAGTGAGTAAAGTAGTGAGTAGTGAGTATAGTGAGTTGAGTAGTGAGTAGAGTAGTGAGTAGTGAGTATAGTGAGTGCAGAGTAGTGAGTAGTGAGTAGAGTAGTGAGTTGTGAGTGCAGAGTAGTGAGTAGAGTAGTGAGTACAGTAGTGAGTAGAGTAGTGAGTAGTGACTGCAGAGTAGTGAGTAGAGTAGTGAGTAGTGAGTATAGTGAGTAGAGTAGTGAGTAAAGTAGTGAGTAGTGAGTATAGTGAGTTGAGTAGTGAGTAGAGTAGTGAGTAGAGTAGTGAGTAGTGAGTATAGTGAGTGCAGAGTAGAGTAGTGAGTAGTGAGTAGAGTAGTGAGTACATTAGTGAGTAGAGTAGTGAGTAGTGACTGCAGAGTAGTGAGTAGAGTAGTGAGTAGTGAGTAGAGTAGTGAGTAGTGAGTAGAGTGTAGTGAGTAGAGTAGTGAGTAGTGAGTAGAGTAGTGAGTAGAGTAGTGAGTAGTGAGTGCAGAGTAGTGAGTAGTGAGTAGAGTAGTGAGTAGAGTAGTGAGTAGTGAGTGCAGAGTAGTGAGTGCAGACTAGTGAGTAGAATAGTGAGTAGAGTAGTGAGTAGTGAGTAGAGTAGTGAGTGCAGAGTAGTGAGTAGTGAGTAGAGTAGTGAGTAGAGTAGTGAGTTGTGAGTGCAGAGTAGTGAGTAGAGTAGTGAGTAGTGAGTAGAGTAGTGAGTAGTGAGTAGAGTAGTGAGTAGAGTAGTGAGGTGAGTAGTGAGGTGAGTAGTGAGTAGTGAGTATAGTGAGTAGAGTAGTGAGTAGTGAGTATAGTGAGTTGAGTAGTGAGTAGAGTAGAGTAGTGTGCAGAGTAGTGAGTAGTGAGTGCAGAGTAGTGAGTAGTGAGTAGAGTAGTGAGTAGTGAGTAGAGTAGTGAGTAGAGTAGTGAGTGCAGAGTAGTGAGTAGTGAGTAGAGTAGTGAGAGAAGTAGTGAGTAGAGTAGTGAGGTGAGTAGTGAGTGCAGAGTAGTGAGTAGAGTAGTCATTAGTGAGTAGAGTAGTGAGTAGAGTAGTGAGGTGAGTAGAGTAGTGAGTAAAGTAGTGAGTGCAGAGTAGTGAGTAGAGAATTGAGTAGTGAGTAGAGTAGTGAGTAGTGAGTAGAGTAGTGAGTAGTGAGTAGAAAGTAGTGAGTAGAGTAGTGAGTGGAGAGTAGTGAGTAGTGAGGTGAGTAGTGAGCAGAGTAGTGAGTAGTGAGCAGAGTAGTGAGTAGTGAGTGCAGAGTAGTGAGTAGTGAGTAGAGTAGTGAGTAGAGTAGTGAGTAGTGAGTAGAGTAGTGAGTAGTGAGTGCAGAGTAGTGAGTGCAGAGTAGTGAGTAGTGAGTAGAGTAGAGTAGTGAGTAGTGAGTATAGTGAGTGCAGAGTAGTGAGTAGAGTAGTGAGTAGTGAGTAGAGTAGTGAGTAGTGAGTACAGTAGTGAGTACATTAGTGAGTAGAGTAGTGAGTAGTGACTGCAGAGTAGTGAGTAGAGTAGTGAGTAGTGAGTAGAGTAGTGAGTAGTGAGTAGAGTGTAGTGAGTAGAGTAGTGAGTAGTGAGTAGAGTAGTGAGTAGAGTAGTGAGTAGTGAGTGCAGAGTAGTGAGTAGTGAGTAGAGTAGTGAGTAGAGTAGTGAGTAGTGAGTGCAGAGTAGTGAGTGCAGAGTAGTGAGTAGAATAGTGAGTAGAGTAGTGAGTAGTGAGTAGAGTAGTGAGTGCAGAGTAGTGAGTAGTGAGTAGAGTAGTGAGTAGAGTAGTGAGTTGTGAGTGCAGAGTAGTGAGTAGAGTAGTGAGTAGTGAGTAGAGTAGTGAGTAGAGTAGTGAGTAGTGAGTAGAGTAGTGAGTAGAGTAGTGAGTAGAGTAGTGAGGTGAGTAGTGAGTATAGTGAGTAGAGTAGTGAGTAGTGAGTATAGTGAGTTGAGTAGTGAGTAGAGTAGAGTAGTGTGCAGAGTAGTGAGTAGTGAGTGCAGAGTAGTGAGTAGTGAGTAGAGTAGTGAGTAGTGAGTAGAGTAGTGAGTAGAGTAGTGAGTGCAGAGTAGTGAGTAGTGAGTAGAGTAGTGAGAGAAGTAGTGAGTAGAGTAGTGAGGTGAGTAGTGAGTGCAGAGTAGTGAGTAGAGTAGTCATTAGTGAGTAGAGTAGTGAGTAGAGTAGTGAGGTGAGTAGAGTAGTGAGTAAAGTAGTGAGTGCAGAGTAGTGAGTAGAGAAGTGAGTAGTGAGTAGAGTAGTGAGTAGTGAGTAGAGTAGTGAGTAGTGAGTAGAAAGTAGTGAGTAGAGTAGTGAGTAGTGAGGTGAGTAGTGAGCAGAGTAGTGAGTAGTGAGCAGAGTAGTGAGTAGTGAGTGCAGAGTAGTGAGTAGTGAGTAGAGTAGTGAGTAGAGTAGTGAGTAGTGAGTAGAGTAGTGAGTAGTGAGTGCAGAGTAGTGAGTGCAGAGTAGTGAGTAGTGAGTAGAGTAGAGTAGTGAGTAGGACATCACAGGCAGCAGCTGTGCAAGCTTCTTACACTCACAAGGAGACCACAGGCAGCTGAGTTGCAAGCTTCTCCCACTCACAAGAAGGACATCACAAACAGCAGCGGTGCAAGCTTCTCACACTCACAAGAAGGACATCACAAACAGCAGCGGTGCAAGCTTCTCACACTCACAAGGAGACCACAGGCAGCTGAGGTGCAAGCTTCTCCCACTCACAAGAAGGACATCACAAGCAGCAGCGGTGCAAGCTTCTCACACTCACAAGAACGACATCACAGGCAGCAGCAGTGCAAGCTACTTACACTCACAAGGAGACGACAGGCAGCAGAGGTGCAAGCTTCTCACACTCGCAAGAACGACATCACAAGCAGCAGTGGTGCAAGCTTCCCTTACACACTCACAGCAGGTACTGTGCCAAGGCAGCAGCAGCAACAGAGCAAGAGTCCCTTACAAAGAACAGGCACAGCACAGAGATGCACAATGCAATCTTCTCATACTCACAGGCAGCAGCGGTGCAAGCTTCTCACACTCACACGAAGGACATCACAGGCAGCAGCTGTGCAAGCTTGTTACACTCACAAGGATACCACAGGCAGCTGAGGTGCAAGCTTCTCCCACTCACAAGAAGGACATCACAAGCAGCAGCGGTGCAAGCTTCCCTCACACACTCACAGCAGGTACTGTGCCAAGGCAGCAGCAGCAACAGAGCAAGAGTCCCTTATAAAGAACAGGCACAGCACAGAGATGCACAATGGAATCTTCTCATACTCACAGGCAGCAGCTGTGCAAGCTTCTCACACTCACAAGAACGACATCACAGGCAGCAGCAGTGCAAGCTTCTTACACTCACAAGAAGGACATCGCAGGCAGCAGCAGTGCAAGCTTCTTACACTCACAAGGAGACCACAGGCAGCAGAGGTGCAAGCTTCTCACACTCACAAGAAGGACAACACAGGCAGTAACGGTGCAATATTCTCACACTCACAAGGAGATCACTGGCAGTACACACCACATGAACACACTCCATAACACATAGCAACAATACATTGGCATTTACAATGCCATTAGCTCAAACTCAAATAAATCCGAGCCCGATTGCATTTCTAATGCTTGTGTTTTTGAGGCATATGCTTGCAATAAAAAAAATGTCCTTGCACAATTTTGCCAGGGTGAGACCTTTTGCTTTCCAAGTGCTTTTTGAAGTATTGTTTGATCACGCCCCGACTAAACAGGTATCACAGCTCTGTATAGTTTCCAATACCTGTTCCCAGAATACCATGCATGTGTACTTTGTCTATAACATGCTAAAATGTTACCAAAGTGGAAATTGGAAATGTAATGAGCCAGGGCTGAGCGAGCCAACTGCTTGTGTGGCTCACTGATATCCAGTTCTTAGAACCCAGGATATGTTTATGCCAGGACTCAGTTTACGGGACAGCAGTGATGTTTCATTTCATGTGACTAATTGATCTATTCTTCGATCACCACATAGCACATTTAAGTAACAGGACACTTGTACTTCCTCGAGAGGCTTTCCCAGTGGCAGTTAGGGAATCCAGGGGCATATTACCAACAACAAGCGATATTTATCACTAAATGGGCTTAGCGAGTTTTTTTTTTTATCGCCAAGCATCGCCGGATATTATCGCAGAGATAACGTGCTATTAGCAACGTTTATCTCTAAAGCGATAAAATATCCGGCAATGGCGGTGAAATATATGAATATCGCTGAGAATACAGCGATATTCACGCATTAACGCCAATAGGGTCTTAGCCATAATATCCAACTCCCATTGGATATAATGGTTAAGCACTGGTCTGAGCAGGCGTTAGGTTTTGGAGATATTCGCGCTTAGCGTGAATATTTCCATCGCTACCCCTGCGTTGATAATAGGCGATAGCGATGTTAGCAACTGCTTTCAGTCGCTAACAGGTTGGGTACGCCCACTTTGTATGTCATTAGCGATAAATATCGCTGACATGCAAAGCGGGCCCCAAACCGCTCGCTATCGCCTACAAGCTGTCGATAACTGCTGTTAGCGACAGCTTGCTAATAGGGCGATAGAATTATCGCCGCTTAGCATACGAAACGGCGGCTAAATCGACGATAATGTCTTATCACCCTCCTTGATAATATGCCCCCCCAGTGATGAAACATGCCACACTAGGAGGCTGTGGGTTCATTCTACCACAGGAACAATGGTCCCACACAATCTACTTGTTAGTGGTCTAGAAACCATAAGCAGGGGGATTGAATCTTTTTCTGTTTGACGGACTTGATTCGGGAAGATGTTTAGCTCACCTCAGAGATATTCCTCTCATTTCTGCTTTTTAGGTCGTGGACCGAGAAGGCTGCGCTTGACCAGTCTCCGGGAGGAGAATTAATGCTTCTTAGTAGGGCTGTAGAACCCGCCTCCCTGCTCAGTCTGTCCTCCATTGGCTGGCTTCCTAAACGGGGGCCAGCCATTGGAGGAGAGAGCCGTCACTCGGATTTAGCCCCGTCTTTTTCGGATTCGGGGGCGTAAGTTTTGCTGTTCTTTAGACAGTGACGTCATGCGTCACTCAAAACAGCAAAACCACGCCCCCGAATTCGAAATTTTCGATGTTTGCGGCCGCCATTTTGGTTAAATCCCGGGTACTGCGTGTCTGCTGTTGTTGTGCTCTGCTTGTTTTTGTTGTGCTTATGACCTCTAGCGCAGGGAGCGCTTTATTTGCTAAAAGCCGGTGCCCACCCGGCATTGCCCGATAGCTTGCGGCCTCGAGGGTGCCCACCCCTCATTTGGACGGAACGGCACCCAGCCGCACCAGCCTGCAGCGTACCTCTGAGTACGCTCCGTACTAGAAGCGTACAAAAGCGCCCGGGTCCCAATGCAGCGTACGCTTGAGGCAGGCGAACTAAGGCCAGCATTGCCCCTTTGTCCCGCTCGAGGCGTACGGAGGGCGCACCACACCGGAAGGAGGTCGGGAGCCCACCCCGCCTCCACAGGACCCAGCGCGTCTCCAGGCTCCGCACCGGAGCGGGAGGGAAGGTCCGGCCGCATCACCGGAGAGCCCCGCCACGACAAGCAGAGTCCCCGCCACAGCAGCCGGTGAGTGTGGGCGCCTGGTGCAGCATTTTGCCGCAGAGCCCACCAAGGCTCCTGGGCACTAGAAGAGCTCAACAGGTAACTGGCGCAGGGCATTGGGGTGGGCGGGAAGTAAACTACGCTGCCTCACTCGATGCAGGCCGGCACTCGGCCTAAGAAGTCGCCTCACTGCAGAAGCCGTTATCACCAGCCTCCCGCCCACCCACCCGGCCCTGGTGTATGGCTGACATCCGGTTTTGGGAACCAGGCAAAGCTTGACATTGGCCTGGACAAGCCCCGACTCGGAAGCCGAGAGGAGCACCGGGGCTTGGATTCCGGTTCCCCGAGGCCTCCTCCATGACTTTCATGCCGCCGCCTCACACTGGAAGAGCTCAACAGGTAACTGGCGCAGGGCATTGGGAAAATGCGCTGAAACTTGGTATGTTGTTTGAACGTGAGCAGAGTCAGCCTCATGCACGATCGTTCTATACCCGTTTAATGTTCAGTCTTCAGTACGGCTGTAAAATAGAGCGCTGCCTCTTCCTTCGCTTCCTCTTGCTGTGTTGACACGGCATCAAAATGGCCCACGGATAAACGTGTTCCTCTCCTCTTCAAGCAGAAGCATCTGTCTCCTCTGCACAGTCCACAGGCAGCAGTGCTGATCTCCTTGGAGCTGCAAGGTTGGAATTAGATCTCGGTAACAAATTCACATTTCCATGTGTTGGCATTCACAGCAAGGAGGACATATTTGCTTACAGGTTAGAGGTTTGCCAAGCCCAGCATTGAGGTCTCCAGTCTGAATAGAATTTGGAGAACAGAACAGCAAAGGATTTTGTTGTGCCTGCTGCAGTTTTAAATAGGGCCATCGTGCTATTGAGTACACAGCGATGACAACAGCTTGAGGGTGGGGGCTATCATGAGTGTTGCACTTTATTTGGTTGTTTGTCTCTACCTTTCGTTCAACAGTTCATTTTGATAATACTGAGTTGTTGAGTTTATTCGGAGGTTGAAGTAAGTGAGAGCTAGCAGGAATGGTGTTCGTACACCTATGTTATTCTTTAAGACCTGAATTTGCAGCATTCTTGAAAGGGCCATTTCCCACCCTAGGCGTCTGTTAATTTTGTGACTGCCTGAATTCCAAATTCTAAGCTTCTGCTTATGGTATAATCCGATGTTGGCTATTACTCAACTTAAACAGGGCACCTTTTATTGAATTTATAAATAAGAAAAGGTGAACAAACTCACTAGGATTGTAATCTTTTATCTGGAGGTTGCACATCCCTCTATGTGCCTGCTATGCTTGACCTGGATGCAACACATACGTGTATTGACTCAAGTGCTGAAACAGTCGGGTGCTTCTAGCACTTAGACTCACTCAACTCACAACTTCTCCATCTGCAAAATCTGCATTGTTTGCTTGGAATCGTCTATCACCACGTACGTTTTGGCTTGGGAATTCTAAATTTCCAGGCTCAATTCATGCATCAGCTTTGCAAACTACAGACCTAGGTTCTTATTGCAGGCACAGCTCATTTGACTCATGTTAGCCCAGCCAACAGTCATGTGGCTTGTTCATGAATGTTCCTCCAGAGGGTTGGAAGTGTTACACTGATTATCCTTACCCACTGCAAGACCCGCTGTCTCTTCATGTCTTGCATTGCTTTATGCCATGTTTATTGTGATAATTTGATAACACTTTTGCAATTTACGGTTGCCCCAGGGCTTCGAGTGGAGCATAGGACCAAAAGAAAACCGATACAAGGAAAAAAAGAGGACCGAAAAAGCTTTGTTTGTGGATGAATCCTTTCCCGAATGCTAGAATGCGGTCTCCTTTTCTCAGTGCCTAAAGGCAAAGCTTTAGTACAATCTCTCCCTAAAGACCTATGGGTATGCGAGACTGAAGAGGGACATGGAGGTAAGAGGAGCATGTTTTCTACTAATTAATCTGGGAGTTTGTGCTTCTAGGAGGACAAAAGCATCCGGGTGCAATGAAACTCTGGTGAAGTTGTATGTATTATATTCCATTGCATGCCACGTCATAGGTGAGGCTTTCACTGCTCAAGTCATTCACCTAAGTTTGCTTTTCGGGCTGTCCGGTGAGGCCTCTCAGCCCTGTCGGATAAGAGCTTGTAATGTGGATGCATTGTGCATTACCATGACCATTTTCTACTTAGTTGTCATGGGGAGAACGTCTGTGGGATTGGACTGAGCTGGGACTAAAGGTTCTAATACTGCCAAGTGATAATGTTTTCTACAGCAAGTAAAGCAAAGTGACTAAGTCACTGCCGTTTGTCTGGGATGACATTTGGGAGAGGAAGAGTAGTGTGTAGGAGTGTGTGCAAGGAGTATTTCAAAGTTAATCCCCCACAGTTCTCAAGCATTTGCGAGCGATTAAGCTATTGCCAATGTAATGACAATGCCATTTATTTATGGCAGAAAAAAAAGCCATGAGCAATGCCAATAGCGCTACCTTTAATAATGCCGAGACCATTGCATTGTAAATGCTTGTTGATTATTGAGAAGGCTTATGATTTTCCAAAAGTAAACCAGTACTGGTTTCTTGTTTTGCCTTTAGGTTTTATGTAGATAATTTTATATTACATGGGTCTGGTGGCTCAGTGGATTAATGTGTCCACTGTAGGGGGGCCTGTGTTCGACCTCATGGTCACAAGTTCAAATCCCGGCGAGTCCACTCAACCTTCCATCCTTCGGAGGTCAATAAAATGAGCACCATTGAGTTGGGCAACAATGAACATCTGTTATTCAGCGCCAAGATACCCTTGAGTGTACCTGCACTTTACACATAAACATGCTATGTTAGGTTTAGATTGTAGTAGGTGGTGGCCTTTGAAGCGTCGTCAATTTGTCCTCTGTAAGAGTCTTTACAACACTGCTTGGAGTCCTTCATCTAAAACTGAAACATAATGATTAATATGTTATGAACTGGTGTCTCTTGGACCTATACAGTTAGGAGGACTGTTGCGCTTCCTTACACCTTCAAAGGCTTAATGTGATAAAGGGATCATAAGGTGGTGTCAGGGTAAATTCCTTGATGTACTGCTGTTACACAAAGAAATGTGACGTGGATCATAATGATGTATCATTGATGCTTCTATGATGTAAGTTTCAAAAACAACTAAATTATGGAACTTTCATAAAAATGTTGTACTTGTGTTTTCATCATTACGTCTCTGTTTTATACATGAATGTTGTGACAATGTCATTGGATCATTCATTTGACCAGCAGAGTCAAGCAGAAATAAATCCTCCAGGAACATTATTTGTTTTGTAGATCACAGTACCAGTTCCTTGGGGGTTTACTGGGATGCCCTCTATTAAATAGATATTGTAGTGCAGATTTTCATTGGCAAGGGCTCTTTCTTTAAAAGTGGATGTACACTTTTGTAAGGTATAAGTTTTTGTTTATTTACTCATAGCATGCTGTGTAACATTACTGTTATGTGTTTTTATATAATTGTATTTTCTATTGCAACATTTGGGTGACATATATACTTTTCAGTGAAGTTTTGTTTTTTGTAGAGGTGTAATTGTCTGAACAAGAAAGCTTATCATATAGTGATTAGTATATTGCCAGAACAGCGAGTTGAACATCATTATTAGGCCAACAAAAAGCAACTAGTATTAGCACACAACAAGACTCTACTAAATCTAATCTTGAAAGATTGCACTAAAAATTAATAAGGACTGAATTTCATGCAAAATTCCTTACTGTATTAATGCAAACTTCATCCCTGTAGGCTTACAGGTACGCAACATTCCTGTTATCTTTGTGGACGGTGAAGATTTCAAAACAGGTTTAAGTTTGTTTCAAATAAATGCTCCCGTGGTTGGATGGTTTTGAGCATTGAGACTGCCCTGAAACATATTGAAAAAATAAAGAAGGAAATTGAGTAGAGAAAAAGCTCCTGGAATATCAAACTACCACCAATGCCAAAGAGTTCTTAAAGACTTTGGAGGCTAGTATTGCAGAATTTTCCAATACCAATCTCCTAAAAAAAACTGATAAACTCCAAAAGGATATAAAAAACGTAGCTGGGAACATTCATGCCCATATCTGAGAAAAGAATTATAACAACATGGTCCCAACAATCAAGCAGGGTTTCGCAAGAGAATCACTTTTTCGGATACTTCATCATTGGAGTCTGATAGTGATGAGACTCTGGGTGGTGCGACCAACCTAGGTTTTGTAGCTGGCCCATCAACTTCCAACCAATCTTTTTTATAGCAAGGCCAGAGACCCCAAAGGGCACAAATGAGAAATGCCAAATGGGGATGGTTCAGGAACCAGTATACACCAGGGATCCAGCAAACACAGAACCAGTACTATAAGTGGTAGTTCCCAATATGAATGATATGAACTTTGAAGTGGTTCCCATTTTTAATCTATCATCACATGAGCTTGACTCTAAGGTAATTGAGGTACTTGATGCAGGTTTATCATTCGTTCTCTACACAAAGGAATTCCCCCTTTTTCACCCAGATTGAACTGAATAGGTTCTTCTGAAATGTAAAACTAAAATATTTCTCCTCTATTAATTCATCTGCCTCCGGTATTGATACCACGGGCCTACATTGTCCATCAACTTTCTACCCACCCAACAATCTTATGCCCAAGGATCTGCTAACCTTCGAGAATGTCGTTTTGACCGAAGTTGAGCAGGTACTCCAACAACACAGATATGTGAAGTACAACTTTTCTAAACATCAGAACGATGCCTTGACTGCTTTATCCGATCATAGAGATATCACAATAAAACTGGTGGATAAGGGCAGAAGTATTATCATTCAAAATAAAACTGATTTTGCTGCAAAGGTTATGAGACAGCTATAGAATCCACTCCATTTCTTAAGACTAAATAAGGATCCCACTGCATCCATTAGAAAATAAATAGCCAATCTCACTGCAATGGGTCTCAATGGCATATGGCAAAGTCAAAAAGAATCAGACTATGTGTATAAAAAAGATTACAGTGTACCAGCATTATATATACTCCCAAAAATCCATAAAGATGAAAAATGAACACCAGGGAGACCAATTGTTGCTGGTTGCCAATCCATTTTGAAACCTTTAGCTGAATACGTTGACTTTCCCAGGAAGCTATTTGTTCCTCTCACCAGATCCTACACAAAAGACAGCCTTGCAGTGATCACACAAATAGAAGTTTTCAAATTTGACAGTAAATGTGGCATTTTAGTTACAATGTCACATGCACAAACTGATATGAAATGGTTTGTTCTAGAAGTGGTGAAGAGCACTAACCATAAACAGGATGTGGGTCGCTTGCTTACAATCAAAGAAAACACATGGATTTGGATGGCTAACACCGTGAATAGGGGCTTGAACCAACAGGTACAATGGCACACTCTGGCAACACTCTAATTTTCTCATCTTTAGAATTGTATTTGGGCTTGGCCTGGGTTCTATATAATTATTTTTTTGTTTAGGGACCTTTATTTTTTTTTAAATTTAAAATATTTTATTGAACAAAAGCAGAGTAAGCAATCAGTTGGCAGTCATGAAGTACAAAAATTGACATAGAAGGCATACATTACAGCGGTGCATCACAAGTGCGAGTTCGGGGAGGACCAGTCCTGGTCATCGCCATTTCAGTTGTAGGGGAAGTACAAAGTTCGCCTCTATATATATTCCAATGACCCCACTTCTTATCCCAAGTTCCAGGACACCCCCTGACCTTGTATACAGTTTTTTCAGACAACATACATGTATCCATTGCAGCAACCCATCTGATCAAGAGCGGAGTATTTGGCGAGCCCCATTGCATTGCTATTTCACGTTTTAATAAGAGAAAGCCTAGGGCCGCCCATTGTCGTTCCAGCGCAGTGAGATCTGTGGGGTCCCACACATTAAGGAGTCCGCCTTTGGGAGACAGAGGGACAGGTTTTCCTATTGCATCAGACATCTTACAAGTCGCTCGCTCCCAAAGGTCTTGAATCATCGGGCAGTCCCAGATAGTGTGGTAGAAAGTGCCAACCCACCCACAGTTACGGAGACAGAGATCGGTTGCACGCCTACCAATCTTGGCTAGGAGGGGAGCAGACATGTATGTTCTGTGTAATATCTTTAATTGTATAAGCCTGAATCTGTGATTGATAGCCGACTCGCGCGGGGACATCAGTGCCGCCTGCCATTCAGCATCCTCCATAGCCCCAATGTCGCCCTGCCATTTGTCTCTCAGAAGTTGGAAGGTGTTAGGCATGTTATTGCATAGCTTGCGGTAGGTAAAGGATATCGCCTTGGCCTGAAGGGGTTCTGATAATAGTCTATCCTCAAGAGGCGAGGATTGTGGAAGAGAAGAGAGATCAGGGGCATTAGTGAGTATGGCATGTTTGATTGATTAGGGACCTTTAAATGCCCTCTTAAAATGTCCTTTTGGGGTTAAGTATGCCTTGGTATTAGACTGTTTTAGTGTTTTTAGCCGGACACAGGGAGTTATTTTGTGTTTGTTTGCTGGATAGCTTAACAATACTCCTAAAATGGCTGTCAGATTTAAATCAGATATTGTGTTTGTTCACAAATGGACTCTTACCTACAGGGTTCCATTTAACCCGTAATCCTAAGTAACTTGAATAAGTGGTTCCTTCTTTAAGATGGCTGGATAATGAGAACATACTAAAAGTCTTGCTCTGTGCATCGATTTATGCCATTCCTGTAGTACAAATATTACAGATGTTACAAGGGGCAATAGCTATCGGATTCATGTATAAATAAGTTTTAAGGCATCATAGGTTGGCCATGGATGTGTACCGCTTAAGGAAGGTGTACTCTACTGTGGGTTCCTTGACATAGGTAAGGTTTTTGGCCAGTATAAGATAGCTGCCGCATTTTGGACTAGTTGTAGTTGTGATAGTGCTGCAATCACGTGACCTGCTTTCATAATAAAGACCCGAACGGCTATAGGCCAATCTCCCAATTACCTCTGCTGGCCAAGATTGTGGAGAAGGCCATGAATATAGAGCTTACCCACTTTATTAATGAGAATAAACTTCTGGATAGCACTCAATAAGGTTTTAGGAGTCTACATAGCCCAGAGTTGGAACTGATCAATGTGTCGGAGGAAATAAGAGAGGTCGTGGATAAAGGCGGGAAGTTGGCATTCATCTTGCTAGACCTCTCGTCAGCCTTCGACGCAGTCAATCATGACCTTCTTATTAGCCGTCTTTTTTCCCTGGGTGTTAGGGGTAGGGTGTTGGATCTACTGAAGTCCTTTCTGAGTGATAGCGAGCAACTGGTGGAGCTTGGGGGATACAAGTCCTGTTCTCTTTTCCTTGTCGGGTGCCACAGGGTTCCTCGATGAGTCCCACCCTTTTCAACTTCAATGTCACTCCACTCAGCTCACTTATAAAGTGCTTCCGCTTTAAGACAGTATCATACGCCAACAACACGCAAATCGTGGCAACCTTTGCAGGGGATCCAACGAACACCGCATCAAGATTCCACAATTGTATGCACGAAGTAGGTAATTGGATGTCCCAAAACTGCCTGAATCTGAATTCAGGTAAAACTGAGGTGCTTCTCTTCGGACAAGATAACTCCTTCTTGACACCAAGTTGGTGGCCACAGGAATTGGGAGAAATCCCCAAGCCAGTCGCAAAGGTGAAAAACTGAGTTTACTTTGACACCAATCTGTCCTTCGGAGGACAAATCAATGCGATCACCTCTTCCTGTTTCTTTACGATTAAAACCCTCAGGAAAATATTACCTTTCATTCTATTAGAGCTCCAGAAAGCTGAGGTCGCAGCACTCATCCTGTCTAATATTGATTACTGTAAAGGGCTCTTTCTCAATATACAATTGCAATATCCTAATAAATTGCAGGTCCTCAAAAATGCAGCAGCTCACCTGCTGCTTGCTATCCCGAAACATCAGTCAGTGACCCATGCTCTTCCATCTCTGCACTGGCTACCAGTTAAAAGACGAAGTGAACTGAAGTCCCTCTGAATTGCCTTTAAAGTGTTTCATGGGCTTGGGCCCAATTACTTTGCCCAGCGCGACAGTAAAGAAGCGCGCCTTTAGGGCCCGGCCCCCCGGTTCCCCCCCCCCCCCCCTCAGCAGTCAGGGGGCGGGCGGATCGCCGTGAGGCCTCCGGCCGCCCAAGTCCTTCCGGGTCGCAGCGTGACGCACTTCCGGTGGGGGTGGAGGGGGGCAGAGACCAAGGCCTATTTAGGGGCTGGGTGACCTCGGTCTCTTTGTCCCCCTTCTCCCCACCGGACTGCTTGCTCGCCCGTGACCTGCGCCTCATCCACCTTAGCCCTAGCATAATTTAAACTTGAAGTTGTTTTGCCCCGTTGGTGCGTCGGTCCCTGATCGAGTGTGGAGGTGCGGTCGGCGGTGGATGCGAGCCGGTGATTCACGAGGAGCGTGGCGACAAAGGCTGGTGACGTCCTTCCGTCGGCGACCCTACAGGCCAGGTAAGGGAGTGCGTGGGACTGGGGGCCCCGCTGGCAGCGACAGGGAGAGGGAGCAGTGTTATGTTATGTTATTAGTTTTTATAGAGCGCACAGCTGCCCCAGCGAAGGGGCGTCCTGCCGCTTGGACAGGTACTGAACATAACATGGAAAAGAAGAAAAAGGCAGAGAGCAACTAATTAGGTACCGAAAACAAAACAGTTTTGATCGCTCGTCTAAAAACAGTCAGATTATTCAGAGCCCGCATGTGTGCCGGGAGAGAATTCCACAGATCAGCGGCAAGAACCCGGTATGACCGGCCGCCCATCCTGCTAAGTTTAAAGCGGGGGCGAACCGCAAGATGAAGAGCCTCTGATCTCAAAGACCTCCGAGGAATGTAGGGAACCAGCAAGTTCACAAGTGCCGGCGGCGAGGAAAGCTTCATAATTTTAAAGGCCAGGCAAAGTGCCTTGAACTTAATTCTCTGCCTGACCGGCAGCCAGTGAGGGGCAGCAATAGTGCTGGACACAGAGCAGTGTCTAGGAAGGCCAACAATGGCCCGTGCCGCAGCGTTCTGTACCCTTTGAAGCCTGGATGCCTCGGCCTGATTAATCCTCAACAGCAGCGCGCTACCATAATCCAGCCGAGATAAAACCGTGGATTGGATTACGAGCTGCCGAGTGGATGGGTCAAAAAACTTAAGCACCGGTCTTAAGCCTTGCAGGATTCCATAGCAGGTGGCCACAACCATTTTATTTCGGATGCCCCGATCTCTTGTGGCTGCGGACGGGGGCCTTGAGTCACGCGGATCACCTGCTGGCTGTGTGGGGCGCTGAGGGGAGGACAGCGGGTGGGGCGCTTGGCCAGCGCACTGGTGGGGCGTGGATTGAGGCCGCAAGCAGGGACTCCGCAGCGAGCATAGAGTCTAAGGGTGACAAGGGTCAAAGCAGAAGCCAGTGTGTCACCGGAGCAGCGCTCTGTACGGGGGCTCAGCAAGGCAGAGTTCGTATCCCCGGGCTGGGATCAGCTTATTACAGGCAACTGGTTTGGCCTCGAGTAGTAGGTGAGGTAACTAAGGGAAGATGCCGCCCAAGAGAGTGAGCCATAAACGAAAAGATAAGGAGCCAGAGATCGCCCAGATGCTGAAATTGATACTGGCAAAGCTGGGCAATAATGCCAATGAGAGTAGTGATGATGAGGAACCGGAGCCCGAGCAACCGGTAGCAGGGGGCATAGAGCGCCCGCGTAGGGAGGGAGTACCACCCAGGGCTGCCTTTCCTCCATTAATCAAAAAACCGAGAGTTCAGGTCAAAGCAGGGAAGGGGAGCAACCGTAAAAGGGACAGAGCTCGCGCTGTAAACAGGCCAGCGGGCGGTGGCGAGAGTCCAGAAGGTCCCGCCCTGCCTATCCTGGTAAATATAGTGCCCTCTCCTGCACCGGCACCAGTCGCGGACCCAGGGGGTAAGGAGTCGGGCCCCCTGGTAGACCCGTTGGGGTCAGCCTTAGCGGAAATTAGGGAGGCATTGAAGGTATTAGCGCCAGGGCAGACCCCGGTCGAGCCACCAAGAATAGCGACTCCTAGCCCACCTTTACCCCAACAGCAAGCAGTGGGGCAGGCGGGGGCGACACTGGATCCCACAGCAGAGATCCTTGCTACAGTGTCCACCCTGGTTAGTCAGTTAGCAGCACCCAAGGCCCATCCTATAGTGGGGGGCGCGGCAATAGCTCCCTGGGTCCCCCCAAGAACGGTGGAACAAGACGCGGTAAGCACGATTCAGAGACAGTTTATTTATTTATTTATTTAATGAATGTATACAGCGCAACAGCTACCCGTAGGTTTCCCGGCGCTAGGGACCCATAATTATAACTAGTGGGGGGGCGGAAAACAAGTAAAAATCAACAGAATTATTTATCAAACAACCATGTTTTAGCCTCTTAGCTGAATCCTGGGGCAATACCACCTTGGCAGAACCTAATCCCCCAGCGGCAGCAGGCCCGTCAACACCCATGGGAGGTAAGACAGGTGACGATTCAATCAAACCTCTGGAAGGTGTTGCTGGGGGGGTTGGGGCAGGGCAGGGTAATGTGTTGTCTCAGCCCGGAGCATTAGCTACCCATGTAACTAGCGAAATGAAGGAAAAAATATGGAAGGGTGAGTATGTAGACATATTCGCACTTATCCGCCCTAAAAGGCGGGAGATGGAATACAAGGAGAAGGAAGGGAAGGAAGGGTCCTTCAGGGACAGGAAGCCCAGGATAGAGGAGTCCTTTACTAATTGGCTGTGTGGCTTTCACGTGTTTACAACAGTTATGTTAGAAAGGAAGCCAGAGTTGGCGGTTTCATTGGTCTTCTGTACTAATAAGATATTGACAGCCCACGCCTCCCTAGGCGGAGCAGCATGGTTAGATTACGACAGGGACTTCAGGTGGGCAAAGGCAGCTAACCCAGGTATAGGGTGGGATCAGGTGGAAGTCAATGTGTGGTTAGAGAGTGTTCACAACAGAGAGCAGCATACCAAGCAGCCCTTTCGGACCTCACAGGGAGGGCCAGGGGAGAAGAAAGGAACGTGCTGGGCGTTCAACAAGAAGATGTGCACCTGGCCCACTGGGCAGTGTAGATTTAGGCATGCCTGTTCTTTCTGTGGTCACCCCTCCCACCCAGAGTTCAAATGTGTTAAGAAATCAAAAGAGCGGGGAGGGACGGGAGGCAGGGATATCAGGCCCCCGCAGCTCTAAGCTCCCCACACCGGTGGACATTGGGAGACTGGTGTTGTGGCTGAATCAGTATCCAGACAGGACAGCAGCCAAAGTTCTCTATTTGGGTTTTTCCGAAGGCTTTCGCATCCCGGCCCAGGGCGTAGCTCCAGTCAGGCAATGCAACAACTTACTTTCAGGGCGGAGACAGCCCATAGTAGTGGCCCAGAAAGTGGAGAAGGAGCGCGCCTTGGGTCGGGTAGCGGGCCCCTTTCCATCCCCTCCCTTGGAAGGGTTTGTTTGTTCCCCGCTGGGGGTGGTACCAAAAAAGGAGCTGGGACAGTTTAGGATGATCCACAACCTCTCTGCTCCCCGGGGGCATCTGTGAACGATGCCATTGGCCCCTCCTTGTGCTCGGTGACATACTCTTCCTTTGATGCAGCCTTGCAGAAGGTGAGGGACTTAGGGCCCGGGCCATCATGGCCAAGACAGATATTGAATCAGCCTTCCGCTTGTTACCAGTACACCCATGCGATTATCATCTATTGGGTTTTCAGTTAAATCGACAATTCTACTATGATAAGTGTATGCCAATGGGGTGTGCAGTCTCCTGCAAATACTTTGAGACTTTCAGCTCCATGCTGCAGTGGGTTTTCCCGCGCAGGACTGGGTATGAGGGGGTGGTCCACTACCTGGATGACTTCATGGTCATGGGCCCGCCCACCTCAGAGGCTTGCGCCTGGGCTCTGGGGAAGCTAGTGGCCTTGTTTCAAGAGTTTGGGGTCCCCCTGGCACCAGGAAAGACAGTGGGCCCTGAGACATGCATGACCTTCCTGGGGATTGAGATTGATTCGATGTCAGGCGAGTGTAGGCTACCCCTTGACAAAATACAGGCCTTCTCCCAGGCCATTGAGGCAGCGTTGGGAAGTCCTAAGGTGACCTTACATCAATTACAGGTACTGGTGGGGCAGCTCAATTTTGAGCTGAGGATTATCCCCATGGGGCGCCCCTTCTCCAGGTCAGTTGCCAGGGCCATGGGCGGGCTGTCCCACAAGCATCACCATGTGCGCCTGAGGGCGGAAGTGAGGGAGGATCTCAGGGTTTGGCAGAGTTTTCTGAAAGACTTCAATGGAAAGGTGGTTTGGCCTGTGCCACAGGTGTCTAGCAAGGAGCTGGGCTTGTTTACTGATTCAGCAGGCAGCAGTGGCTTTGGAGCCATATTGGGGCCTTCTTGGTGCGGGGCACAGTGGCCCTCCGAGTGGCACGAGGAGGGATTGACTAAGAACATAGCCTTCCTTGAACGTTTTCCAATTGTGGTAGCTGTAGCCATATGGGCAGACCGATTCAGGAACAGGTCTGTAGTTTTTTGGTCGGACAATATGGCGGTGGTGGAAGCCATCAACAGACAGGGCGCCTCGTGCAAGCATGTGTTGAGATTGTTGAAGCACCTAGTGTTAGAATGTTTGAGATTGAATCTAACATTTAAGGCTGCGTACATACCGGGGGTTGATAATCATGCTGCTGATGCTCTGTCTCATTCCAAGTTGCAGGACTTTCGGCGATTCCACCCGCAAGCAGAGGAACGAATGACAGTGTACCCTTCATCACTGTGGTCGATTGGAGCCCCGCGCTAGCGGGGCTGGTAGGTGCCTCTCTGAGCGACAGCACTAGGAGAGCTTATCAGTAACATTTCAATTCTTACAGGTCGTTTGTACTGGATGCAGGTATCCTGAAATTGTGTTCTCAGGACGCGATATATGGCTTCCTTCAGCTCTTAAGGGATCAGGGCAGGGCGGTGTCTTATGCAAGGGCACATGTTGCAGCGATAGGTTTCTTCGCCAGATTGGCTGGGCGAGGTGACCCTAGTACCTCCTTTGTGGTAAGAAAGGCCCTGTCAGGTTGGGCCAGGTTAGAAGGGCCCAGACGAGATCGCCGTAGGCCCCTGGATGTGGCAACCCTCTCTAACATTATAGTAGCCATGCCCAAGGTCTGTAGCTCCCAATTTGAATGCACGCTATTTGGGGCCGCCTTCTCCTTGGCCTTCTATGGGGCCTTCAGATTATGCGAACTGGTGGGGTCCTCTACATCAGACCAAGGGAGGGGCTTGCAGTTCCTGGACACCTCCTTGTCCCCGGGGGGCCTGGAGGTAATTCTCAGAATGTCCAAAACTGATCAGGGAGGGAAGGGGGCTTTCGTCAAGTTGAACCCTGCTCCTGGTGTGGTAGCTTGTCCAGTGGCTCAGTTGCAGGCATATCTAGCGCTGTGCCCTTTACGGGGGGCCCAGCCTTGTTCATACATGAACAGGGCCATTGTCTGTCACAGTATCAATTTAAGGCAGTTCTAGGTCTGACCTTAGGGGAGTGGGGGTTAGAGGGAGCAGGGTACTCCTCGCACTCATTCAGGATTGGGGCAGCGACTTTAGCTGCGGGAGCAGGCCTGCCATCTGGCACAGTGAAAAGGGTGGGGCGCTGGTCGTCCAATTGTTTTAAGCGATACATTAGACCGGACTTGTTGTGACTAACGTTGTATAGTTTGTTGAAGCTGATTTTAACTTTTCCAATTTCATCCTCTCCAGTAAGATGCCCGCGAAGGTAGTGTGGGTACTTGGGCACTCGTTCGTGCGGCGCGCCACGGTGCGGTTGCAGCAGAGGCGAGTCGTGAAGCCGGCGGGCTTAGCTGGGACGGAATTCCTGTGGCGGGGCGTTGGGGGCTTGCGGATACGGCACCTACGTCGGCTCGTCGAGGAATTAAGGGAGCAGGAGGGGCAGAAGACCCCGGATTTGGTGATCCTCCACCTGGGAGGCAATGACATGGTTGACCGGGAACGCCTGGCGGTCAAGGAAGCATTGCTAACGGAGTTCGCATGGTTAGGGCGGATCTTTCCTTTGGCCAGAATCGCCTGGTCTTGCATGATTCCACGCAGGACCTGGGGCCCCGGAGTGCGGGCCAGATCTCTGAACGTTTTCAACGCGGAGTTAGCCAAGTTGTGCTCAGTGAAGGGCCGCTTATGTCTGATTCCACACAGGATGATTTCTGGAGAAGCAATGTACCACCAAGATGGGGTACATTTGTCGGACTTTGGCACTGATGCCTGGATTAAGGGACTGTGGTCTTTCATTCTGAATGCAGGTGGGGAGGGTGACAGACCTAGGGCCCTGGGTCACCCTTGTGGCGGTAAAGAGACCTGCGAACATTGACATTTACTCACACGATGGATGGGAGTCCGCCCTGCGTACTCCCTAGGCCAGCATTGAGGGGGGGAGACGGTAAGCTCTCCGCGGGGAGAAAGGCGCCCACCGGCTGGGGAGGCTAGGGCGACAGGTTTCGAGCCTCCTGGGTTCCTGGGCAGCCTGGTGGTCGGGGTGGGCCCCGGAATGGCGGACAAGGATCGGAGGTGGGGTCCACCGCCCTAGGGCACAGGTTGTCGTGTATTTCTATAGGTTCTGAATCAGTCCCCCTATTCCTGACCCTATTCTGGTTAAACTAACTATCAAGTTAACTAACAGTCAGCCCATGAGGCATGAAAACCCCCATGATGCAGATACCGTTATCTGACGCAGTCACACTACGGCACAGGAACGTGTTATCTGATTAGGTCATAACGCTTGAGATCTAATTAGACAAGCGACATTCCTCCAGCCCCTGATAAGGCATACGACGTTCTCATAACAAATCAAACCTATGACAACCTGGATAATCCGTGCGGCCATTGTTTTGATTTCACAGAGAACTTTAGTAAAGAATGTGCTAACGAGCAAGTCGTATGACATCTTTATTGACGTATCTATGTCCATCCTTACGTCAATCTCGGCACCTTTAAGGTATAAATATTGCCGACCTTGCCCTATGCAAACACACGCGTGGTGACAAGACGGAGCAGCCACCCTTGCCGAAGCCGAGAGCAGAAGCAGACCCCGCTGGCAGCAGCCCCGCCTTCCTGACGCGCTGAGAGACGCGCTGCTATCTCAAGCCGAGAGACCCAGCACCGGCGCTTCTGGGCAGCCCTCGCAGGCAGCCTGGAATATCGAGAGCAGAGAAAGAGATACCATTCCTCATTCATCCTAACTTCCAGGTACAGAACTGAATAACCCCTCACAGAGAATTCTTTAGTTATTCACTTGGCAAAAACAAACTTAACTTAAACTGTAACTTTCTATTCCCGCCCACGCATTAGACTTAGGTCAGGTACACGGGGTAGGCGTATTTAGAAACACCAGTTGAGTACGTTTAGTCAAATGTATATGTGTATGTAAATATATTTTAAGCATTTTAAACATCATATGGCTCAGAAACCATATCAATGTTTTTACAGTATTATTTTATACTATTGCTTCTAATGTATGCACTTTACTTAACTATAAGTATTGCAATAATATCGATCCATTTCTCTTGTACGAGAAAAGAGACTGATCAATAAATAACACCTTTTTATTGAACACGCCCGTCTCTTCCTTTTCTCTACATTCTGATGAGACTAAGAATGCACGTACTGACTGAGTAAAATAATTGCCTTGTGCTCACACGACTCTTGAGATTGACTCTTCATTAGGGGAGAGCAAAGTTGTCATGTTCTATGGTTGTCAGAAACTAAATCCCTTCTTGTCTAATCAGGGGAGTTAATCCTTCCTTGAACATTCGAGAAAGTTTCTAGCGAACTCTGAGCTTAGCTGGCAAACCCAAAAATTAAGTCTAGTATCGACAGTAGTAGACCTAGTTAACGTCTGGCCTAGGCCTTTACTGCTGTAGGTATTATTCCAATGCGCAGAGCCTATTGGGAAAATAGGAACTACACTACATGGCGCCCAACGCGTTTGGAAAGGGCGATAAAACTAACGTAAGACATTTAGAGTAACTCAGTCGTGCTTTCTCACTCAGACCCCTTTTCCCACATACTCCAAAGACGTCTGGAGTGGGTGAAAGGTAATATCCTCCAAAACCTCGCAGGAGGGAACTCCTATGTATGGTTTTTGGTCAAGTCAACGTTGAAGGATAAACAGTTCCAAAATATTGTGCATCTAATCTCTGTTTCCATAAAGAAACCTGATCTGCAAATAAACATAATACCATCCTGTCTGTAAAATGGGAGACAGTGATGAAGAAAGAGAGGCAGTTAGATTAGCAGCTGAAATAGCAGCAGCTGATAATACAGCACTCACAGCAGACCCGGATATAATACTCATCCAGGTCGCCAAAAGGAGATCTATAACTCTAAAACTTATAGAAAATGGACTGACACCTAGAGGTGGTACAGTCATATTCGTAATTGAGGCACACGAATATCGGCAGACAGAGGTATATTATACATGGATACATTTTCCAGCAGCTAATGCTGTAACAAAGTACTTCCACTATTACAAAGTAGAGGAACCTCCTGAAACATACACTCCTTTCGAGGAGGTGGAAGTACCACTCAAATTCCAAGAGCATTTGCTCTTATTTGATGGCGCCCTAAAACATAATAATCACATTACAAGGCTCGGTCCTTTAGGAAGACCAGGAGCAACGTGGCCGGTCTTAGCCGGATACACACCACATCCAGACATCGATAGGATGCCTGCAGCTGAACTATTAACACAGCTGAAACAATTACTAAAAATTCATAGACAATTAGTTCAGTACGTAATGCGGACTTCAACAATTCAGCCAGCGATTAAACTTCCACAGCTGACCCCTCACCAGGGGAACACAAATAAAATTACACCACAGAACATCCAATCCTGCCTAGGTAAAGTTCCAGCTAAACGGGAACAAATACCATTCTGGTTGGCACAGAAAATCACCCAAATAGAGGCGGTGTTTCCTGACACCACCCCATTAGAAAAACACAGGATTCTGACTATATGTCTCCCAATGGGAATCGCACCACACATTGAGGACTGTGACACTTGGGGTACAGTCTTTGCTTCCATCTATACAAAAACGCACGGTGTCCCATCCATTTCGGTGATACCAGATGTGCTAAAACAAATTCAAGATGAATACGGTCCAGAACCTGCTTTAACTCTTGGTATGAAATTACTGAAAGACTTCAAGCAGGTCTCGGCTATATTACTAGCCAACATAAAAGGTGAAGCAGCAAACGTGGCGATCCGCCAGAGGTTAAAAGAGACAGATATAGCAGACCAACCAGCTGAAATTGCCAGAATCATAGAAAAATCCTATGAGGAACTAGGCAGAGATAGTCTAGGTGGAATACCAGTAAAACCGCAACTGACTACAAGTCCAGAAAAAATATTTTTTAATAATAATAATTCACCGAAAAAGAACTGGGATGGAAACAAACATTCCAATCCCAAAGAAAAGAAATTCCAGTCCAGAGGAAGGTCTCCGAGGCGAAGAGAGAAATCTCCAAACCTAAGACAGAGGTCACCGCAGAGTGACCCCTCTGGGAATAGATATAACCTTAGAAATAGGGATAATATTAAAAAACCTGATAGATATCAAGACATTGATACACGTCCCTCTCAATCTTTTCAGAATTCCTCGCAGAAATCGGAAAGAAGAGGACGATCAGAAGAGCACGCCAAGTCCAAAGACAAGGAACCTGCTCAGCTAAAAAAGAAATTACAATTTCCAAAAAAGAAGGTAGCCAGTATCAAGGTAGTTAACAATGCCGAGAATACTGAGGACACAACTGAAAAACGGAGAGTGGGCTCAGACAATGCTAGACAGCGCAGCAGAGGTGAGCATAGCTCGCAAAGTCCTTATGAATCATCTGGAGACAGTGGACACGAATGAATACCTTCAAGTGGAAACTGCAGATACCAGAGTTAGCAAGCCCCACAAGATATACGAGATAACATTACGTATAGAGGGAGATAAGACTAGGAAAATTAGGGGACTATTTTGGGATAACCTGTCCAAAGGCTATGACATCCTTCTAGCTGAAAAAGACTGGCCACCAGAGTTTGTCAGGGAGTGCCCTCATGGCGAAGAAATAATTATGCCTGCCTTCTCGAATCAAATCCAGATTCATAAAAAATACACACTTGCTAGAAAGTGGGCAGTGGCCTTAGCACCTGCTTTATATAAAAATCATGTAGGATGGGATGAGGATTCTCCTCCTCACAAAATCCAGTTAAAATCACAACCAACTGCACAAAGGCAGTACCCAATTAAGCAAGAAGCTAAAAAACAAGTAAATGAAATACTAGATCAGCTAGAATACCAGGGGGTGATTGAAACTTGCACCTCACAAATGAACAATCCTTTGTTTCCGGTCTCCAAACCAGACAATTCATATCGTCTAGTTTTGGATTACCGACACCTTAACACATGTTGTAAAACTTTTGCAGTGCAAAACTCACACAGTGCCGCACTAATGAATAACATAGTGCGCACAAAATACAAAACAACCTTGGACATCTCCAATGGATTCTTTTGTCAAAACATAGCACCAGAGAGCAGATATTTAACTGCATTCTCAGTAAATGGCACTCAAAAACAATTCTGTCGGTTAGCCCAGGGGTACAAGAACAGCCCGGGGGTATTCTCAGCGAGAGTAACAGAATTACTACAACTATATGATGATGAAGCATTATCTTATGTTGATGACATTTACTTAACAGATGATGACTTGGAGACTCACTTGAAAAGGGTGAACACCATAATACTTGGGTTCGCTGCAGAGGGTTACAAATTCAACTTCAAAAAATCCAGAATTGCCCATCTAAAAGTTCTATACGAAGGATATGAATTATCAAGTATAGCTTGGTTGACAATTTTTTGAAGAACAAGAAGAATTAAAAAATCTAAAATATGAAAAGACGTATCCTCTGCCAATCGGCATTCTGCCTCTACGACATTACGCCTGTGTAATCTATACAGACGGACATGCTCAACCCTCCGTTTGGGGAGAACAAGCATACAACCCCACATGTGAGATTACAAAAGAAGTGTGGCGCGGAGGTAAATTAAAACCTCTATTAACAAAATCACACTCAGTAGAAACTAATTCAGAAAAACAAACTGAAATAATCGCATTGAAAATGGCGCTAGATAATGCGGATCGCGAATTCCCGACACTTATAGTGTCAGATTCATATTACTGCGTCAAATCATATAACAGCGATTTGCAGACATGGATTCAGAACGGTTACAAAGATGACACAGATGCACCAATAAAGCAGAGACTGCTCTGGGAACAAGTAGCTCTTTTGAAAAAAGAACTACCAAAGACTCACGTGACTCACTCACTGAGTCATCAACGTGATGGCGTTCACGTTGTAGGGAATTCATTGGCTGAAGCAGCCGCAGCGGCAGCCACTAAACCGGCTCCCGTAGATCGAAAAAAGCGTACATTAAAATACATTGACGGTGAAACATTGCTGGCGGTGAAAACGTCATCAAAAGGCGACTGCTCAGCGTTACCGATCAACTATCCACTCAATTATACATACATAATCGATGCAAACTCCGTCCCTTTTGCTCGAATCCCTGGAGTGGGGGATAGAGTGATTCCAAACATGGACAGGAGAAGCTTGTTAATCGCAGACGCACATATGGGTGAGGGTCTTGGACACCTCAAACTAAAAGATTCTCTGGAAGATTTACAATCACGGTACTGGTGGCCAGGCATGAGCCTACATCATACCATGTTTGTAAAAAACTGCCCAAACTGCAACAGAAATTGCAGTGGGGAGAGAAAAAATAAAATACGGTGGAATCTGACTGCAGATAACATCACCACTAAAAAGAATGGCTTGCGATTAACATATACAGGCTAGTTTCCACTTATAATGTAGATCCTCAGCACTCGGCTGACGTCCGGACTATTATACAAGATTTGCGAGTCTAAATGGCATATACGCTAAGAGCATGCTACGTTCGACCATTATTTTCACTCAGGCAATCCAGCCTGGGGGGGAAACATGGCCAAATGAGCACAGCCCAGCGGGAATCTTCTCACTTCCTTCCTGAGGGTACGGGATGGTGTAAAGAAAAAACCAAGGCAGAAAGCAATCTATAATAGAAAGGATATTAGGTTCGGGAGCTGGGTGGGTCAAACATCTAATAAGTGTCCAACGTAGTCTAAATAACTTGCCAAGAAATTCTCTGAAGGGATTCAGTCCGTACGAATTATTATTCGGAACTAGGATGTTGATCTCTGACCTTGATAGTCAGACTTCAGTGGTAATAGAAAAAACCTTTGATGTCAAAGACCGTTTGGCTATTTTGCAGGACTTAAACAAAACAAGAAAAGACCTGAGCAACATACAGTTGAAACAACAGCCAACAACCACTGAAGAATCACCACCTGTCCCAGCAAGACCTGTCTGGATTCCAAAAGTCGGGGATCTAGTCAGGGAGAAGATCGCGGTAAAGAAGGAATTTGGGCCTTCTTACAGAAAAGCAGTTCCTGTCTTGTCTGTCAACGGGACAAGATCAGTTGTACTACCGCCACTTGCTGGAAAAAAGGAGAACCGAGTTGTATCCATCGACCTGGTAAAACCACAACATGTGGCCGATAACAAACAGTAGGCCAAGTGGACTCCCAATAAGTAGCAGAACACCAAGGTTTGCTACCAGTACAGAGGTTCTAACGAAGAGGCTCATCACATTCGAAACGCCTACAGAAGAACAACAAGGACTATGCAACAATGCAATAGAACTCAGACCTCTGAAAACCCAAATAAAGACATTTAGCAGAGACACACCAATCTACAATGAAGTACCAAGTGACAATGCAAAAAACAAAAATCCTGAACCAATTGGAACAATTGACAGAACTGCATCTGGTTACTTCATCAACTTCGATGATTCCTCTGAAGGCTTCAGTGAACCAAAGACACAGCCATCATCAAAATCCTTTAAAGACAAAGCTAAGGAACTTTTGAAACAACTGAAAGAAACTTATCTGGTTTCTCCATGGATTGAATTTTGGGTGGGTTTTGGTGCATTTATCCTCATACTTTGGCTCATCATGGTATTTACTTTGGGACGCTTCATTGAGGGAAAATATGCTAAAATGGACACAGCAAGTCAGAACATCAACTTGGTCCTCAAACCACACACATCTTCGCACGTCGAGAAAAGAGAACTTTCTTCAGAACTTTCTTCAGCCAACTTCACAGCAATGCCAATACCTGGTGGGGTAGCCTGGGACAACACTGACTATGAAATTTATGGTCCGGTCGAGATCCTGAAATATCCACACCAAATCAAGATCTCCTTGAGTGACTTTGCAAAACCAAACTCATTTGCTGATGATTGGGACTTTGAAAGTATTAACAATATGATGTCTGACTTAGTAATGTCTGCTAAATTTACAAAACATGATTATTTGCAAGGTTCTACAAATTATGATAGTATGTATTGCTATAACCATTATGGTAACCATTTCTTGCATAAATCTGCACAACCTAGAAATGTTTTAAATTATAATCAATGGGAACATTGTGCAACACCTCCAAAAGGGAGTTCAAGAACCGTTTATGACAAATATTCATACTTTCAAGGTTTTAACACAAGTAATGCTGAAACATTTTATTACAAATTGTCAAACAAGACAGGGATGAAAACCATGATAACCAACACAAAATTGATATATTCAGATTCATTCTTTGAAAAAATGAATACTTTTGGATTTGATTATTGGGACAAAAATGTTGATTTGAAAAGTGTTTGGGGTACAAAAGAATGGCAAGTACAGGGTTTAGAAGCTTTGTTTAGAGCCTGCATGATCCCAGAACAAATAATATTTTTAAATGACACTGTTCAACAAACCACCTGTCTTGGCTTAGCCAAAATCAAAGATTTAAATAACCTGTCTATTCCAAAGCCAACAATGTTTAGCAATAACTCTGATACAGATGAAGAAATAGACATAAACCATATACTTAACCAAAACAGAACACATCCTGATTGGAAACAATGGTTGATCTGGCCCACAGATACAAATAACTGTCAAGATAGATTCCTGAATAAAACACAGGGTTTCAAAATGACCAGGCCAGACCCTAGATATCCTCAAAGACATCACCCAGGGATAATAACAACCTACAGTGTGGGCAAATTATGCCTTCAATGGCTACAAACTTCCACACTGCCTGAAATTAAGCAACACCTAACTTTACTTACTGATGGTGCTGACTTGCGTGATTTCATAATGGGACCACGCAAACAGCGTCAAAAGCGTTTCATAGCAGCCTCTGTATACGCAGCATACAATGAGGCCTGGAAGGTTACTCAAATTGAAACAGCAGAAAGAATACGGGAAATTGACCGTATTAATTTGGAAAAATCACTTTCTGTAGTGGACAATGGGTTAATGACTCTGTCCTCCAGAATATTTACATTGGACAGCATTGTGTCTTCAGCAATCGATATATTATCGCAAGACTTACTGTTATTACAACATGGTCAGTCACAATTGCGTTCTATTGTAGAGCTTAGCTGGACGTTACAAAATCTGCGTTCAGGCTATGTGCCTTGGCGTTTAATCAACACAACGTCACTATTCCAAATCTTTAACCTTACTGATAGACAAATCGGTATGGCGCAAAAGGGTGCTGATTATACAATCTTGAGCATTGAAAAACTAGAAAGATTACCAATGACAATGTCAGAACGACCTGTCAGTGAATGGATAATACACGGAATCATAAATATTCCAATCTCAACCTTCAGGTTTCAATACTGCCAAAAATATATACAGGCTGGCATGTACGAGAAATTGGGAAAGGGGTACCTTAAAACAACTTGGAACCTGCCCTATTCACATGCATGTGTCAGTAATAAAGGACAGAAAGTGTTTCTTAGTGGCAACAATTGTGCTATGTCACTAAGCGGCACGCTTCTGTGTAACGGTATTAGTTTGCACGGAGCCTGTGAAGGGAATTCATACAACCTTTCATGTCACCAGCAAGGCGCACCTGCAACTGAAATAGAACCATTCTTTCAAAGACTCTATAATGGGAGTTACATTCTTATTGTAGACCGCAGATGTTGTAGTCTTATGCCCGGGACTCCTTATCTAGTCACTACGACGGCCAAGGTCAAGTGCTGTGGACGTTCTTTGTTCCCCAGCTCCTTTCCAGACAGGGAGGCAAGGGCATGGCCCAATTTGAAAATTACTTCTATTCGAATAGACACTTTAAGCAGAATGAAAACAGTGCTTCTTCAGACGCCTACAAGGCTCACGTCATCTAAAGAAACGTATGATCTACAAGTCGCAAGGACGACTGCAGAGATACATACATTATTATCAACCAATTCCCCCGTACATTTCGCGGAAATCCTGAGCGAAATCTTAAATATTTCTGATACCACAGGGGTCTCAAAGGTATTTAAGACAGTATTTTCGATGGCATTAACACCATTCAAAGCTATACTGGGTATTTTTCCAGATTTCGTCCATTCGATTTTTGGCGGACTTCCCTTGATCCTGGGACTAACTGCAGGAATCCTATTCCTAGTCCTTATTTTTCGTTATGGCAACCCATGTCACAGATCAAACTCTCGCGACAATGGAAGATACGATCCTAGCCATTGGATACCGGGACCGGATATCAAAAATCCTGGGACTCTCCCGGCTTAGAGACCTGAACATGACTTGGTTTCTATCATTTCGACCAATGTGGCAAAGGTGTGTTTTACCTGTACTAAGGTGTCTGCTATGCGGAGAAGAATGCGTGTTAGACACCTGTCTGACGCTACAATCGGATGCGCCAGTGGATGCAGATACACTGTTGGTTCCTACCAAGGTTCACGCTTTGTGCTGCCCTCAAAGGCTGCCAATCCTGATGACGGCATTCCTGGAATCTTCACCACTACGATTGAAGAGTAGTGAAGTTCAAGATGAAAGCAGCATCGAACAGGTACGACCTTCTGTCAGCAATGCAATTCAGAATGTCAATGGAGACAATCATGCGCACGAATGCATGGTTACCCCTATTTCCGACTTAGTGGAACTTTCCCATGAAGCTGTTGACAGTTTTTTCGAAAGCCTGAATGATATGATGTTCTCTCCGGAACAGAAATAGAGACTTTTGAGTAAACTCGCACACGGCGTTCCCTGAATTCGGCCTTCAACTTTAAAAATAAAGTCACATGAACAATTACAATCCAGTTCACGGACAGCGATTTTTTCAGCAAGCCCCTAAAATATTTTTCTATATATTTTTTTCCGGGACACTGATCTTCTGCTTAAAGTAAGAAACTATTCCTAGAGAACTAAGATTTCTATTTTTAGATACTTTATATAGACTTTAGCTGCCCGCTGGTATGTTCACAAGTATTTTATTATGTGATGAAATGGTCTCGAACTTCCTTTCTGTATAGCCATATTAAGAGCCATTTCATGTGTATTTCTCATATACCAAAAAGCAATAATGCATAACAATGCGTGTTTACTTTTGCATTTAATTCATAGCTTAAGTGCATACAATATATATGACTGCAATTTTTCAGTATATTTGAAAATTTCAAAATGCATTTATGTATTTTGGGGTGGTAAGGTATACACTATACTCTATAGTATGTTGTACTATGTTATACTATGCATAGATTAGTAGATATGACCATAGTTAGCGTGGAGTGGGTGTCGTGTATTTCTATAGGTTCTGAATCAGTCCCCCTATTCCTGACCCTATTCTGGTTAAACTAACTATCAAGTTAACTAACAGTCAGCCCATGAGGCATGAAAACCCCCATGATGCAGATACCGTTATCTGACGCAGTCACACTACGGCACAGGAACGTGTTATCTGATTAGGTCATAACGCTTGAGATCTAATTAGACAAGCGACATTCCTCCAGCCCCTGATAAGGCATACGACGTTCTCATAACAAATCAAACCTATGACAACCTGGATAATCCGTGCGGCCATTGTTTTGATTTCACAGAGAACTTTAGTAAAGAATGTGCTAACGAGCAAGTCGTATGACATCTTTATTGACGTATCTATGTCCATCCTTACGTCAATCTCGGCACCTTTAAGGTATAAATATTGCCGACCTTGCCCTATGCAAACACACGCGTGGTGACAAGACGGAGCAGCCACCCTTGCCGAAGCCGAGAGCAGAAGCAGACCCCGCTGGCAGCAGCCCCGCCTTCCTGACGCGCTGAGAGACGCGCTGCTATCTCAAGCCGAGAGACCCAGCACCGGCGCTTCTGGGCAGCCCTCGCAGGCAGCCTGGAATATCGAGAGCAGAGAAAGAGATACCATTCCTCATTCATCCTAACTTCCAGGTACAGAACTGAATAACCCCTCACAGAGAATTCTTTAGTTATTCACTTGGCAAAAACAAACTTAACTTAAACTGTAACTTTCTATTCCCGCCCACGCATTAGACTTAGGTCAGGTACACGGGGTAGGCGTATTTAGAAACACCAGTTGAGTACGTTTAGTCAAATGTATATGTGTATGTAAATATATTTTAAGCATTTTAAACATCATATGGCTCAGAAACCATATCAATGTTTTTACAGTATTATTTTATACTATTGCTTCTAATGTATGCACTTTACTTAACTATAAGTATTGCAATAATATCGATCCATTTCTCTTGTACGAGAAAAGAGACTGATCAATAAATAACACCTTTTTATTGAACACGCCCGTCTCTTCCTTTTCTCTACATTCTGATGAGACTAAGAATGCACGTACTGACTGAGTAAAATAATTGCCTTGTGCTCACACGACTCTTGAGATTGACTCTTGATTAGGGGAGAGCAAAGTTGTCATGTTCTATGGTTGTCAGAAACTAAATCCCTTCTTGTCTAATCAGGGGAGTTAATCCTTCCTTGAACATTCGAGAAAGTTTCTAGCGAACTCTGAGCTTAGCTGGCAAACCCAAAAATTAAGTCTAGTATCGACAGTAGTAGACCTAGTTAACGTCTGGCCTAGGCCTTTACTGCTGTAGGTATTATTCCAATGCGCAGAGCCTATTGGGAAAATAGGAACTACACTACAAGGTGGGGTGCACCTTGCACAGGTTGTCTCTCCCCCTTAGTGCTGGGGGGTTGGAATGTCAATTATTAAAGTGTTTTATGTTTTGCTAATTATGCAATGTAACTTCTTGTCATGTTTATGTGGTATGTTGATTAAACATGGCTGTTTTAAACCCACACAAATCTCTGTCATTGATAGGTATGTGGGGTTGTAGGGTTGTGGGGCAGGGGCGGGGACATCCTGGGGGATCCGGGTCCTATGCCCAGCGCGACAGTAAAGAAGCGCGCCTTTAGGGCCCGGCCCCCCGGTTCCCGCCCCCCTCAGCAGTCAGGGGGCGAGCGGATCGCCGTGAGGCCTCCGGCCGCCCAAGTCCTTCCGGGTCACGGTGTGACGCACTTCTGGTGGGGGTGGAGGGGAACGGAGACCAAGGCCTATTTAGGGGCTGGGGTCAGTGACCTCGGTCTCTTTGTCCCCCTTCTCCCCACCGGACTGCTGGCTCACCCGTGACCTGCGCCTCCTCCACCTTAGCCCTAGCATAATTTAAACTCCCACCCACCCGTCCCTGTGATTGGTGGTTTGAGGGAGGAGTTGCGGTAAAGAGATCTGCGAACATTGACATTTACTCACACGATGGATGGGAGTCCGCCCTGCGTACTCCCTGGGCCAGCATTGAGGGGGGGAGACCATGAGCATCCGCAGAAATTTTTCCAGGGGGGGCGCTAACCTGGCAAATGAAGGGGCGTGGCTAATGTTAATCAATAGGGACGGGGCTAAAATGGCAGACAATCAGGATCGGGTAATGCTCAGGCCAAGGTGAGAAAAAAAAAGTGGTGAATTCTGCATTTGAAACTGGACAACAATTAGAGCACACATATGAACCCTAATATTACACCCTGCCCCCTTAAAACTCATACATTCCCTAATCCCTGAAATTAGCCCCCTGGCACCCCAAAACCTATAACCCATACCCGCCCTGACCCCTAAAATTGTCCCCCTGGTACCCCAAAACCCATACCCATACCCGCCCTGAACCCTAAAATGTCCCCCCTTGCAACCCAAAACCCATACCCACCCTGAACCCTAAAATTACCCCCTGGTACCACAAAACCCATACCCACCCTGAACCCTAAAATTACCCATGCCCCCCCAAAACTCATACCCGCCCTGAACCCTAACATTACCCCTGGCACCCCAAAACCCATATCCACCCTGAACCCTAACATTTCCCCTAGCACCCAAACCCCATACTCGCCCTGAACCCTCAAATTATCCCTGGCACCACAAAACTCATACCCACCTTGAACCCTAAAATTATCCCTGCCACCCAAAAACCCTAAAATTACCCCACTGGCATGCCAAAAGCTGAACGCTATGGGGCAGATTTACAAGCCCCTGCGCCACTTTTGCGTCACTATTAACATGGGAAAAGTGTCGCAAAAGTGCCCCAGGGGCTTGTAAATCTACCCCTACAAGCTTACACTACATTCGCATATTCGGAGGGGACTGTCCTCCTTGAGGTTTCCATGCATGTAAGTCTAAAACACTGTAACCTAGATATGCAGCCAGTAGGTAATGCTGGTGATGCTGCAGAATGCATTAAAGTTACTGGAACTTACTTAAAAACTGCTGCCTGCTCTTCTGATACTATTCGGTGGAGTCGGGCTGATCAGCGGCACTGTCGTCCTGGCATCCAGCCCCTCCCGAAGGTCTCACTTTCTAGATAGGTGTCGGTCAAATGTCTCCTGGATTCTCCTTGCCTGGGCCTCCTCTGCTTCTTCGTCTGTGCCCTTGGATGTAAAAAGAGACAGATCCATGGCCCTGTTCACCATTTATCTGGTGAGCAGCGCCATGGATGTTTATTCCACACAAGTGCACAGACAGCAGGGAGAAAGGGATGGCAGTGCAGGTGACGCTTTCCTTTGTAAAGTCATTCCTGCTGGCGTCATAGCCCATGGTTTGCTGTCTGTGCACTTGTATGGATACACACCTATACAAGTGCATAGACAGCAAACCCTGGGCTAAGATGCCAGCAGAAATTCCTATACAAAAGAAAAGTGTCACCATCCCTTTCCCCTTGCTGTGCACATCTTCCCACTCCCACGCCATGACCAGGCAGCTAGAAGTGGTGATTTGTCATTCTGAGGGGTGTGAATGCTATAAGAATGTGTGTGCCTGGCTGAGACAGCTTCCCAGCACACCACACACACACAGCCGCACCCAAGTACTTCACACAGGTCTTTAAAAAGACCATTTGCTTGGTAATGAGGCTTTGTTGTGTTTTCACCTCTACTTAGAGCCCCTGCATCTCCACTCTGCACATGGCTTTGGTTGGATGAATTAGCCCCCCTCCCGATATTTGAGGGAGAGGAGTTGACGTGAGGTTTAAAAGAGGGGTGAACAAGGGATTGAAGACACTGAGTGGTGACCGTGATGGGGCAGACATTTAATGCACTTTCCGTTACAAATAGGTTTATTGTACAAATCTAATTTGACATACTCGCAGACAGCAAATGCTGCTGCCTTTCCATGGTGTCTGAAAGTTTTTTTCAGGAAGTTGGGTCGACGAGCTGATCGGGTTATTTTCTTCCTTCATGTGGTGGTGATGAGTGGGTTGCAGGGCGCCTGCACTTGTCGCCTCTGTCATTGGTAGCCCCCTCCATCTGAATGCCAAGGATCACCGCCCACCCAACCACCGGCACCTGGAGGGGTCACTGTGATGCCTAGAGTGACAAACTGGCATGGGTGCAAATTCAGGAGAGTGAGTGTAAAAATTCAGGATAAAGGGTTAAAATTCAGGACAAAAATTCAAGACAGGAGGTCAAAATCCAGGACAAAAGGTAAGGTTTAAAGACACAATAGAGAAGTTTGCGCAATAGTATATAAGTAAGTAAATAGACAACCACTAAAGTACAAGTGAAAATAAGTTTATATTAGGTTGAGACAATTGTGCACTTCATGGATTGTCAGTATACGTGCAGCTTTAAGCAAATGTGCAGGTCTTTTTATGGTAACAAAACTGGCCCCACCTTTCCAGCTCCCAGAGAAAACGCCTGATGCCCGGTCCGGCCTGTCTGGCCTTGATACCACCCTCCAATGGCGCCCCTCATCTTCACATAGACCCTCTCTCATGTGTATTTAATTTCTTGTATAGTGCTACTCATCCCAACTCATCCCAAATATGTGGGGCAGAGTTTTGGAGTGTGTTACAACACACACATATTATATAGAGACAATCAGTCATATAAATGAGAAAGTCAATATATAGGAAATGTTGCTTAAGATAATGGGGCTTACAATGTGTAATCATACTTTCATCCATCATTCAGTCTTTCACGATTCATTCTGTCCTTCCATCTGTGTGCCGATCCATGTCCATATTCATCCATTTACAAACCTATCCATCACGTTTCCTTCCATCCATCTGTACACTCATCCATCCACTCTTCCACACATCCATCCATTAACTCATCCATCCAGCCATTCACCTGCTCAGTCATCCATTTACACATCCCCCTTTCAATTCCCCTTTCACTTAGCCATCCATCCTTCCATCCACCCACCCATCCATCTACTCATCCACTCATGAATCCATCCATTGAACCTATCATTCATCTATCCTTTCTCTCATCCATCCACCCTTTCACTCCTTCACTCATCTATCTATCCTTTTGTCCATCTACCCGCCCTTTCACTCACTCATCCAGCCTTACATCCACCCTTTCACTCATCCGTCCATCCATTCACCCTTTCACTTATCAATTCATTATTCCACCCTTTCACTTATCAATTCATCAATCCATCCATCTTTTCACTCATCCATCCACCCATTCACTCGCCCGTCATCCACCCTTTCACTCATCCATCCATCCATCCATCATTTCACTCATCTATCCAGCCATCCATCCATCCACTCATCCCTTAACTTACTTACTCACTCACCTTTTCACATTAATTATGAGACCCATCAAGGACTCCACCCTCGCTGTAGTTCCTAAAGCAAGGGGTGGGGTCGAGCAGGGTTCACTATGCCCCTGCACATAGGCAATCTGAAAAAGTGGAAGGCATGAGTCATGCATGATGCGCAGGGCCTTGACGTGGGGCGACTGTGACATGGTGTTGTTTCCAGAGCTTTAAGTGGGATGAGAAAACTAGGGGGTCTCTTCAAAAGGGTGTTTGATGTAACAAAATGCGTGCCTTAAAACACATAAGCTAAAATTCTGTGCTTAATAGAATGTGCCGCCTGACTGGTATTTTTGTTGCTTCTGTCATTGCATCCAGATATATAATACAAGTAACATTACACTTAGAACAAGTAACGTTACACCTACAACAAGCCAGAACTATTGGCTTTGTCAATGGTTCTTAGTTGAATAAAATAAAAAAGCAGCAACCATGGTTGCTGTACTAAAACTATAATCCTTTCCTTTCAACTTCTTTCACCGCCTTCCTTTGGCTAAGTGGATTCTCACCTAGCAGCAGCATGGGCGTTTTTGCACTTTCATGTGACAGAATGCCCTGCCCTGGACCACGTCTGGGGGAGGCCACCACATGCTGTGCCAGCCCAGACTGACCCATTGTCATTCTGTATGGAGAAATCAGCCCCACGCAGAATGATAATGGGCGGGGTGGGGCTGCTCTTGTGCTCAGAGGAGTGAGAGGCGGCCCCATCAGGGAGCTGAGGCCTTTTGCAGGGGAACAGCTCTGTTCCCTGCAATGCTTAAAAGCCCCGGCGTCAGGCCTCAGTCCTGGATGCATTTGTACAGATGGGCTTGCACAGGGGGGGCAAGGAGATGCGCTCCAGGGGGGGCAAGCGCCCCTCCTTGCCCCCCCCGTGCGGACGCCCATGGGGGAGACGGTAAGCTCTCCGCGGGAAGAAAGGCGACCACCGGCTGGGGAGGCTAGGGCGACAGGTTTCGAGCCTCCTGGGTTCCTGGGCAGCCTGGTGGTCGGGGGTGGGCCCCGGAATGGCGGACAAGGATCGGAGGTGGGGTCCACTGCCCTAGGGCGCAGGTGGGGTGCACCTTGCGCAGGTTGTCTCTCCCCCCTTAGTGCTGGGGGTTGGAATGTCAATTATTAAAGTGTTTTATGTTTTGCTAATTATGCAATGTAACTTCTTGTCATGTTTATGTGGTATGTTGATTAAACATGGCTGTTTTAAACCCACACAAATCTCTGTCATTGATAGGTATGTGGGGTTCTGGTTAGCCAATTCAGAAGTAACGCTGCGCCTAGACACCCTCGGGTATTAGTGCACAGTATAAATCTTAGTGTCATTTCAACTTTTTAAATTATCCAGTTCCGTCCAGAGTGTGGTGGCATTGTGGGTTCAGCTCGGTTTGACGCAAGGAGCCGGAGATATCAGAAAGTTAGCATGTAGACTCTGGGACATATGCTCCTATATTTGTTCGTAATGTTTGTGCAATTTTTGTTTGACTCTTTGGTTCGTTCTTGTTTACGCTGATAGATTGGAGTACCCAAAGCATGTATCAGTAAGATACTTTTTGTTCCCATTGGACGGTGTGATATTCGAGTATTTATATAATGGAGCACTAGTCCTAATTGAATTGTATTTGTCTTCTGCTTTAATGCTGAGATGCATGGGGTGTCTGTCGAGCCCTTCGCTTATATGTGGACCTGACTTGTCAGCAAGGTATTGTTTGGGGCACTATTGGAATGCATTGATAGATTTTTGTTTCAGACATGATAGAGTTGGGCACCTCCTGAGTTATGAATAGTGGCATATGTTTTTATCCTTTTTACAGTTTCTGACGATGGTTTGGAGTGTTATGCACTAGGTTTTAAGTGGAAAATGTCTTATTACAAGGTTGTAGTAGGTAGTGGCCTTTGAATCCTGTTGCTTTGGTGTATTTGGTGTATTGGTTGTGGGCAAGCGATGCGTACCTGTGACGTAATGATGGTTTGTTTTATTGAAACATCTCCTTTCTTGGTGTTTGTGGCAGTCCCGATAGGTTTCATTCTCTCACAACACTGTGTCCTGAGGATGGTCTCTTGGACCAGGGTCGGATTGGCAGGGCGGGCAATCGGCCGGTGCCCGAGGGGCCTGAGGCTGAAGCCAGCTTGTGGGCCGATTTTTTTTGTCTGAGGATCAAGTAACTGCTTGATTCCAGTCCAGGGAAGCCATGGCTTGGCAGTTCGGGCTGGACTGTTCCCATGAGG
Source organism: Lissotriton helveticus (assembly GCF_964261635.1). Classification (NCBI taxonomy): domain Eukaryota; kingdom Metazoa; phylum Chordata; class Amphibia; order Caudata; family Salamandridae; genus Lissotriton; species Lissotriton helveticus. Next base: position 1,615,985,290 of record NC_136057.1, read on the forward strand.
CACAGGGTCAAGACTGATTTGCAAATGGCCATGTCTGAACTGGGGTGGCGAGGTGAGCAAAATAACGATGGATTAAACCCAGATCTGTGACTGGGGGGTGAATGTTTTGCCATTGTGCAACATTCCGTCTATCATCTTGGGTGTTTTGCTGAGGATCAAGTAACTCCAAATACCTGGGCTGATTTTCCCAAAGGAGCTGCAGCTTCAGGTGAGAGGTAGTCTGAGCAGGCCATATATTAGGCCCATTAATTGTTATTTGCCGAATGACAATAGGGCGTCAGGAGGGCGCACATCATGTGGTGCACCTCCTTCCATCCCGGGTCCCAGAAGGTGTCAGTGAGCCTTTGAGAGGTGTGTCTTTGGAGCAGTGCAATTAACAAGTCGCCAGGTTGGGGAGGAGGCTTTTGTCCCCCAAAGCAGGTCACATTTACCAAAACAGACAACCCTGAGGGGCCTGCTACAGTTTTCTCAAATTGAGGATAGGAGTTTCATTCAAATACTGTGCAATGGAATGAGAGAAAAATACAAGAAACACAAACGTTTTAAATAACTACAATTTTTAAAAAAATCTGACTAGAAAAGGATAAGAAGAAATCATCTTTTACGGCATGAATTGTGGCAAACTGCAATTGTGGGCCATTTTTTTTGGGTGCCCGGGCCAGTTTTCCATCCCAATCCGACCCTGTCATGGACCTGATGCGATTTAGGAGACCGAAACGTCAACATTTTGTCCTCTTTAACTGCTTTGAGTCCTTCATATTAAACTGAAACGTGATTAAATATATTCTGGAAGCTTTCAATTGTTTATTTCTAATGCAATGCCTCAATTATTGGAAGGACAATACATGCTACATTTCTGTGGTGCACTAGGAGTAGGAGGAATCAGTGAAGGAAAGTGTAGACCAAGAGTGGAGTGGGACGTTTGCAGAAGTGGCAGAAACACAGGAAGTATTTTAGTTCGTTACACACCTCTCGGACAGATAAAGCTTACAATTAAAATGTTTTGGAAAGATTTAAATATATTTCGTGTAAAAAAGTCCCTAGTAAAATTACTGGTTTCCGAGGTCTATTTTTTTTTTAAAGAATAATTTGAAAGAAATTTCACTCGAAGATGTTTGCATGTTAAATGCCACTTACTTTCCTATAATTTACTCTATTGGTCTCACTGAGGTACTTGTGCCATTTAGCATTGAGGAATCTGGATTTAACCTTTAATGTGTTTAATTCCTGCTGAGTAAAACATGGAGACCGTTGCATTTGAATCTGCCTCACCTAATTGGGGCAATATCATTCATAATATGTAGAATTCTAGAGGAGAAAAACGTGTTCGTTTTTACCACAGAAGGAATTCCAGCGCAGGATGGCACACCTCCGTATCTCTTTTGAGAGGTATAGAGAAGGAAGATTTTCCATTTCATCTGACAACGGAATGTTAAAGAGAACTGCGTTATAGGTAAACAGGGAATAACGGGGCAGGTATAAAGAAAGCAGTATAAAGCAGCCTACATTAGAGGTGTTGTATTGGTATTTATCTAGCACTTTCCACGCGCCTCGCACAGCCTAAAGCCCTTTCTATGAGGTCTCTGTGCATTATTGATACCATATAGCGTTTCTTACCAGGGGAGGTCGTGAAGCGTTCCCATCTGTACCGGACTCCAGGGCACCTCTGCGGAGTGCATGTTTTTAGGGCTCGCCTGCTGATGCGCTTCAGCGCATAGCTGGCGAAGCTCTATAGGGGCTTATCCAGTGTTTATCCACTGGCGATTCCACTGGCGATTCCTTCAAGTGCATGTGCTTTTTAGGTCATTGCGCTTGCGCAAGCCCTAAAAAGCGCGTGCACAATGCCACCAGCCGCCTGCCTGCCTGCCTCGCATTACCACATCAAAGGCAGCCCTCCGAGCGCATTTCTCACCCCCTAATTATTCACGGCCGGCCGGCAGGCACATCAAAGGCTGCTGCTGCCGTGACTCGCATTTCTCCTCCCTCCTCCCCTATCACTGCCCAGGCCGGCCGTACTTTCTCTTTACAAGGGCCCCCATTCCTGAATCACTTGAAATCTCTCCACATTATTTGCATTTTGTTAATTAAAAAAATTAACTTCAACACAGCGTTGCACATTTTTCTCGACTTCGGAAGGATGAGTCCCAATCTCATTTGTACAAAGTGTTGTAATGGGATTATTGGAGAGTTAGAGAAACGTGCTCACAAGTTACATTTTTATGCATATCATCTGAGTAAATAAACAATAGCATGGTGCCGTTTGCGTCCTTGACTTGATCTGGTTTTTATTTTTATTTTGCTATTATTCTCACAAAGGCTAAGAAGGTCTGCCTACTTTAGTATTAAGTGCTATACGTCGCATAAGCAACAGCTAACCATTCACTCACCCACGCAACGCCACTCACCCATGCAACGCCACTCACCCACGCAACGCCACTCACCCACGCAACGCCACTCACCCACGCAACGCCACTCACCCACGCAACACCACTCACACACGCAACGCCACTCACACACGCAACGCCACTCACACACGCAACGCCACTCACACACGCAACGCCACACACGCAACGCCACACACACACGCAACGCCACACACACATGCAACGCCACACACACATGCAACGCCACTCACACATGCAACGCCACTCACACATGCAACGCCACTCAACCACGCAACGCCACTCACACACGCAATGCCACTCAACCACGCAACGCCACTCACCCACGCAACGCCACTCAGCCACGCAACGCCACTCACCCACGCAACGCCACTCAGCCACGCAACGCCACTCACACACGCAACGCCACACACACACGCAACGCCACACACACACGCAACGCCACACACACACGCAACGCCACACACACACGCAACGCCACTCACACACGCAACGCCACTCACACACGCAACGCCACTCACACACGCAACGCCACTCACACATGCAACGCCACTCACACATGCAACGCCACTCACACATGCAATGCCACTCACACATGCAACGCCACTCACACATGCAACGCCACTCACACACGCAACGCCACTCACACACGCAACGCCACTCACACACGCAACGCCACTCACACACGCAACGCCACTCAACAACGCAACGCCACTCACACACGCAACGCCACTCACACACGCAACGCCACTCACACACGCAACGCCACTCACACATGCAACGCCACTCACACATGCAACGCCACTCACACATGCAATGCCACTCACACATGCAACGCCACTCACACATGCAACGCCACTCACACATGCAATGCCACTCACACATGCAACGCCACTCACACATGCAACGCCACTCACACACGCAACGCCACTCACACACGCAACGCCACTCACACACGCAACGCCACTCACACACGCAACGCCACTCAACAACGCAACGCCACTCAGCCACGCAACGCCACTCAGCCACGCAACGCCACTCACACACGCAACGCCACTCACACACGCAACGCCACTCACACACGCAACGCCACTCACACACGCAACGCCACACACACACGCAACGCCACACACACACGCAACGCCACACACACACACAACGCCACACACACATGCAACGCCACTCACACATGCAACGCCACTCACACATGCAACGCCACTCACACATGCAACGCCACTCACACATGCAACGCCACTCAACCACGCAACGCCACTCACCCACGCAACGCCACTCACCCACGCAACGCCACTCACCCACGCAACGCCACTCACCCACGCAACGCCACTCAGCCACGCAACGCCACACACACACGCAACGCCACACACACACGCAACGACACACACGCAACGCCACACACACACGCAACGCCACTCACACATGCAACGCCACTCACACACGCAACGCCACTCACACACGCAACGCCACTCACACACGCAACGCCACTCACACACGCAACGCCACTCACACACGCAACGCCACTCACCCACGCAACGCCACTCACCCACGCAACGCCACTCACCCACGCAACGCCACTCACCCACGCAACGCCACTCACCCACGCAACGCCACTCACCCACGCAACGCCACTCACACACGCAACGCCACACACACACGCAACGCCACACACACACGCAACGCCACACACACACGCAACGCCACACACACACGCAACGCCACACACACACGCAACGCCACACACACACGCAACGCCACTCACCCACGCAACGCCACTCACCCACGCAACGCCACTCACCCACGCAACGCCACTCAGCCACGCAACGCCACTCAGCCACGCAACGCCGCTCAGCCACGCAACGCCGCTCATCCACGCAACGCCGCTCATCCACGCAACGCCGCTCACCCACGCAACGCCACTCACCCACGCAACGCCACTCACCCACGCAACGCCACTCACCCACGCAACGCCACTCACCCACGCAACGCCACTCATCCACGCAACGCCACTCATCCACGCAACGCCACTCATCCATATGCAAAACGAAAAATGTCAAACTCTTCTATTGCGAGACCTATTGCATTTTCAATGCTTGTTTTTGTTGCAGTTTTATATAACACAAACTCGACCCGAAGGTATTGGAGCACTTTACATGAGCACTAGTTTCTTTACACAAGAAAACATCCATGTTTTGGTTAGGTGGGGGGAAGATTAAGTGATTTGCCCAGAATCACAGGATGTTAGGCCGACGCCCGGGCTCGAACCTGGTTCCCCAGCTCCAAAGTCGGCAGCTCTGGCAGTTACGCCACCTCCTTGCTTGTGGCTTATAATTTGGCATGTGTATGATGCCTGAGGTTGGAGACATGATGATATCACAGGGCTCCTAATTTCCCTCTGCACAAGCATGACATATGGAGTAGCGCGTGAAAAGAGAAGCCATTCAGACTAACTTTATGGCTGACAGTATCAAATTAAGATCCGGCCTTCACCGTGGGTCCACTGGCGTAAGTGGAGTGCGCTCAGTGGCATCAAACGCGCTAACTCACTGGAGGCACCATTAGGTCACCAGTGCAGTACAATATTTTAGGGAGCACGGCCCTGGTCTCTGCCACTGCACCTTTAACTTTGTGCGCAAGAAATAGACCAGGTCAGTTCCATCTTAAACAAGGAACGTGTTGCCATGGCGGAGCTGTGCGCGCATTAGAAAAGGCAACTGGCTCTTTGAAGCCACCGGTGTGCCTTTCACAGCGTAGTGTGCAAAGCCTCCTACATTTGAAGGTGAGGCAGAGATTCCCCGGCAGCCAGGTGCTGTAGTGACTGCACCCACCTGCAAGGGGGTGTCTGGGGTGGTCAATGGAATCCATTTTCCCCGATTTGATGGGGAGCCATCAGGATCACTGACAGTGTGGTAGTTCTTTGAGGTGCACAGAACACATCATAATGGCTTATTTGCCTTTTGGTTGCCGCGTTTGCATAGGCAACAGCATGTAAATGAGGGAACTACCCGCTAGGGTGACACCGGCCTTACTGGTGCATAATTTGTATTACAGAAGGAGCTGTACAAACATCTCCCTCCCCTTTTGTAATAGCAAAATGTATGGGGGCGCAAAAATCAGATGCACACGCTTGCTGATAACCAGGGTCACTTTTGAGAAAAACAATGGTGTCCATCCAGAAGCGAAAGAAAACCAGCCTACTGGAGGCAGTGTTACTCCAGCAGAGACACTGGGTGGAAGTAGCATAGCAAGAGGGGGTGGGGGGCAAAAAGAGTTTTGGGGTGGCGGTCTCCCCCAGGACCGGTTCTAGGATTTGCGAGGCCCTGGGCTGAAAGGGAATGTGCAAGGCCCCTCTAATGTAGATAAGTGGCCCCTTGCAAGGAGACCATACACAGACACTGTGGGAGGCCTATTGTCCAGCATTGTGTCATCCCCCACAGTTTTAACTTTGAGCACACAAGCATTTCTCACACCTTCAGTCCAATAGGTGTGAGAATTGCTTGTGGGCTAAAAGTTAAAACTATGGGGGCACCAAAATGATGGACAATGGGCCTCCCAGAGTGTCTGTGAATGGGTCTCCGTTCAATTAAAGGGCGCTTCTCCCTCCCTTATGTATCCAGATACCATCCCTGAGAGGCCCGGGGAGGGGGGGGCCTCCATTTCAAAGAAAGGTGACACCTTTCTTTCAAATGGATCGCCAGGGAACTGACAGGACACATCACCAGTGTGTTGCCCCATGCTGGTGGGCTGAGTGCGAGGCCCTGGGCAGCTGCCCACACTGCCCATGCCTAGCGCCGGCCCTGGTCTCCCCCTGCTCTTACATGTGTTTGACGCGGGCAGCAAACTCAGGAAGGAATCGCCAGCACCCCCGCACTCCTCCAAGCAGCCGCCATGCGGCAGCAAAGGCAGGGACCGCCACAGGCGGCAAAGTGTCTAGCTACACCACTGATGTGCAGACTCCATCCAGGAGCGGTGGAGCACCAACTCGTTTGAGGTTCTGCTAAACAGCTAAAGGGCTACATGTTGATGCTACCTAAGAGTGGCAAAGTGCCAAGCCAATGTATGCACTGTTAAGCCTCCAAAAAAGAGTGCCATATAGAGTCAACCAAGGAATGATAGAGGATCACCCATTGGTGGCAATGTGAACCTACCCCCAGAAGTATTAACTCCACCAAGGTGCAACCAAGGACCTATCAATTGGAGGCTACCAAGAGTGAGGGAGGAACGGAAGAAGCAACAGTTTCTGACCTGTCATAACAGGTCCAATCAGCAGAGACCCCACAGGAAAATACCCATAACCTTCTTTCACTAGTTTAAAAAAAAGGGAGGGGTGGGTGCCAGTCTAGGAAAGGAAGGTGGTTATAGGATAGAACAGTGTTTCCCAAACTGTGGTCCGCGGACCCCCAGGGGTCCGTGACACATTCCCAGGGGGTCCGCAGGCAACAGTTTTAAAAGCACAGAAAAGTTTCTTTTATAATTAGCAGCTTTCCAGCAACAATAAAAGTGTCAAGAGAAAGCCAGTGATTAATGTACCTGCTGGAGCAGTAGGAGAGTTTTGTTTAGTGGCAGCTTTGACTTAACTAATGTAGCACAGAGGGTTAATAGGCCTAGTGCAAAGAACGTGTAACATGCATTTTAAAAAGCAGCATTTTAGGTGCGTAGGTTCGTGGTTACTGCTTTTGTCACAGAGATTCTTTTGTTACTGTGCACTTCATAAGTGACAATCGTAATGTAGCAGAGGGACCTATAAACTGTCATCAAAGAGCAGCTTGCAAACTGCATTGTACCAGTTAGTAACTTTTGTTTTTTCCCAGTTATTCATTATCCTGATGCTGCTAAAAAAAATTATTTGGGTGGAAATACATTTTTAATGTTAAAGTCAGTGCTAGCCACTGTGTTATGTTCTGAATCCTGAGTTTGTGCTTTTCCAGACCAAGCACTCTTTAAACATTTTATATGCACACTGATTTACATGTACGATTCAATGTCTCTATATGTGTGTGATGTAAAGTCCTCTGACATCCTACAATGGTATGAGAGATGCTATAAAACAAATGAAATACATGTGACAGAGGGGCTATTACTTCAGTATAAAATACTAAGGGCCAGATGTACAATCCGTTTTTATATGCGCGAAAACGTATTGGGCCATGTACATTGCCTATTTCGTGAGTCACAATTTGTTTGCGACTCGCTAAATAGGTTTTGCAACTTGCTATTTGGAAGGGGCATTCCCTTCCAAATAGCGAGTCTTAAAACCATGCACAAATGTTTTGCGGTCGCAAAACACTCGCAATTACCACTTACTTCAAGTAGATGGTAATGCATTCGCAAATGGGAAGGGGTCCAAATGCATGTAAATGCGTGCAAAATTATTTTTTAAGGGCAGGCAGTGGTCCAAGGGACCTCTGCCTGCCCTTAGAAAATGAAACGAAAACGTTTCATTGTCTTTTTTTTTTTTAAATGCATGGTAAATGGGCTGCATTTTTTTTTAAACTGCTTTATTTAAAAGCAGTCCCAGACATGGTGGCTTGCAGAGCCAAGCAGGCACCATACCTAGGAGAGCTGGCATTCCCAATAGGCTCGCAAATTGCGAAAGGCTTATTAATATTAATGAACCTCGCAATTTGCGACCCCATTGGGAATCCGAAACAGTGTTAAACACACTCTTGTACATTTCGTTTAGCGACTCGCAATTTGCCACTCGCAATGTGTCGCCAATTGCGAGGCGCTAAATGAAATGGTCGTACATCTGGCCCCAAAATCCTTAGGGGCAGATTTACAAGCCCCTTGCGCCTCTTTTACGCCGCCGTTGCGTCCCTTTCGTGATGCAGCGGTGGCGCAAAAGATGCACCATGGTGCAGAGTATTTACAACGTGATGCATCTGGGAGATGTGCCACGTTGTAAAGCACTGCGCCAGAAGGAGGCGTTCCGGCGCAGTAACGCCTCCTAAAAGTGGCTGAGTGAAATCTACAAGATTTCACTCAGACACTTTGGGGCCCATGCTGCGTCAAAACCCCACGCCTGCTTGAAGCAGGCGTAAGGATTGACGCAGCATTAACAAGATTCGGCCCCCCAGAGCATTGCTGGAGCTATGTCGCACTTGCGACGCAACTCCAGCAATGCGCCACCTTTACAGCACAGATGCGTCATGCATCTATGCTTTTTTGCCCCATGAGGCGCAGCATTTTAAATGCGGCGCATCAATGGTGGCGGAGGCATGGTGCACAATAAGTGGCGCATCCCTGCTGATATGCATGGATGCGTCACTTATTGTAAATCTGCCCCAAAGAACTTTGAGTATTTGTTTTGTGTGCACACGTGTGTATTTTTTTTTTATTACTGTTTTAATATTTGAGATTTAACTCATACAAATTGCTTGGGGGTCCCCGGCTTCCAGTGGTGACTCAATGGGGGTCCTCAGGAGTCAAAAGTTTGGGAACCACTGGGATAGAAGGTTCCTATTGATAAACCTGTCAGGCAGCGACAGAGGAGGGCCAATTAGAGCCGAGCATTGAGAGGCAAGTGTTTTGCTGGAGGAGAAAGTGCAGGAAATTATGCCTACAGCTAGCATTCAGCATACCTATAGAGGAAAGTAAAAAAGTTAGAGAGAATACAAAAGAAAAAAACACCCCATAATGCACTTGGGCTGGGAAAACATCTTGTGCTGACAAAACCACGGCAATGCCCGTATGGAATGAACCCACAAGAAGTGATTGACACATGTATACGCTTCAAGCAAGGTGCGTGGGTCGTGGTTCCACACATGTTAGAAATGTACAAGACAACCTCAAGCAGAGGATACAGCTCAGGGGTTTCCAAACTTTGTACTAGAGGTCTCCATCCATGCCAGATTTTCTGGTTATGCACATAACATGTGTAGAAATGCGTACAAAGAATGTCAATGGAACTCATTTACATGGTCAGAGATTACACTGAACATCTGTAACTGAGAATCCCGTCCATCTGAAACACCTGTTGGACGCCCTGCGTCCAGCAAGAGGTGATAACATTGAATACCGCCTTGCCTGCACCAGAGATATATGAAACAAGTTCCAGCAGAGAAGATAAAGATGAGAAATGTATCAGTAATGATGATTTCTTGGGGAAGGAACAGAGGTGGTCAAACAATAAATAACAGGAAAGCCATAGTGCTGTAGACCTAGCAGTGGAATGAATAAACAATCTTTGAGCCATCTAAGATGAGCAACCAGTGCTAAAGTTCCCAGAATGCTTGAATTAAGCTGGCAGTCTCTTGCCATTTCTCACACACTGAGCTGGCGTTGGCTGGCACATATAAAAGGTGGTAAACTAGAGATTTATTTATTTAAGGGGTTTTGTAAAACGCTGCATATCGCCTACAGGCTATCTCAGAGTGACAGATTAAAGAGTGTGTGCAAACCTCATAGCGTAAGGCAGGATGAGATCTCCCAAATGCATGTTACCATGGCAGCACAACAGAGGAAGAAGACAAACAAATGTAACCATGCAAATAAATGGAAAGATGTAGAGGCCTTGAGTAAGCCTTGCAGTGATCATCAAATAAGCTTTATGCGGTTTACCATAAACCATCAAAGCATACAAATAAAACAGATAAATCATTAAAAACATAAAATGCAACTCAAATGGAGATAAAATAAGACAAGGTAAGCGAAAGAATCCATTCGAATTTCTTCCTGTATATAAGAATCTATTAAGACTGTATTTTTATACTAAAATATTGAATTCTTCTAAAAACTACATCAGTGCTAGTTTACTTGAGTACCAATATGTCCTAAAATTAACTTTGTGGTCAGCTGTAAGTACAATAAAAGAGGAAATACCATAAGCTGTAGAAAAAGAAAACGAAGACTCCAGCTAATAAGATTCAATCTATTTTTTGGTCCTGATATTACCCAATTCACATGTAATACCTCGAGGAAGGTAGTACTGTACCTTTTCTTCTCTGCTAAACTACAACTGTAAATACTGGCTGACAGAAAAAAACTTTTAAATCAGAAGTATCCGTTTTTAAGATTCTAAATGCAGTTTTATAAGAATTGACCCCCAAATTCAAGCAAATTGGGAGAATCCACCTTCTGTGAGGGCCACAATATACTGGGCAGAAAAACAAAACATGTTCCACTGTCTCAGGGGCTGGCCTGCACACAGGATACCTATCAGAATTACCCTCTAGTGTCCACTTGCTCGTAAAATTTTGTAAAGGTAGACTGCCCAACCGTAACCTCACAAACAAGCTTTTGGCCAGTGGAGGGGTAATTACATCTGTAAAAACTCAAACTTTGAACTATGTTTGAACTCTAAAAATGTATTAGTCAGAGGACCTAAAGAAACTGATGATTGTTGTTGTTCATGTCAAAAAGCTGTGCAGTGCTTAATTTGTGCTCATAGTGTGCAGGTGGTGTGCACCAACACTCACTCAAGCTTCCGCAAGTGGCGGCAAGGGAGAGAGCAGGAGCAAGACAAATTAGGAAAACAGCGACAATGGGAGAACGCAGTGATGAACCCACAAGACCGAGATGCAGAGGCAGAAAGTGCAGGATTGTGGAAGAAAGGGTCCTAAAGGTGGAATCAAGGCTAGTCAGCCTTGGTATAGGGCAGCACCCCATCAGGCAGTGTCACAGTCAGCGTATGTCTCCAAATAAAACTTTGGGTCCTACATTTGTTTTTTTCTACAAATTTAGCACCGAAGCCCAGGTGGCATTAACCATCTTGGGCATCTGACCGACATACGTACATCTAATGGAGTAAGCGTGAGGCAACGATGTCGAAAGTAGATCCAGCCGCGTTGGGTCCACACCAGATTTTCTATAGCACCCCATCCTATGTAAATGAGTTTCATTTAGATTCATTTTGTGTATATTTTCTATAAATTAATCGCCTTAAAATCTAGCTTGTACCATGCCACCCTTGATGGACAGTCGGGCTAACCTATCCCTGACTGACCCATGTCTCTGAGGCCAATAGCAAAGACATTGGCCTCACCGTGGCCTCTGCTCCTCACATAAGGGGACCTGGGACTTCAATTTCCGGAGTTGTCCATCTGGTACCTTTCAACGGCATTAAATCCCTGATGGAAAAATATATCAAAGTTTCCGCCTCAGAAATTCCCCCTTGCGATTTACGCTCCGCAAGCAGCGAGGCATCGCCCTGCCTGGTGTTAGACGCCATATCACTCTTTCTGCCGTTCAAGGTGAAGAAAACACAAGGCTCCGGAAATCCATCTTTTGCATGGTTATTATTACTCAGAATTATTAGGCAACGGCAGTAAATCTGTCAGCAGCGGCGCGGATTGCACTTAGCGGGGCCCCGGCAGCGGAGCCTGTAACGTGCCAGCCTGCTGCGCCACTGGAAGGGCAACGACGGAGCGCGACATCTCTCACCCGGTGCCTCGGCTAAGTGCAGGCCCCAAGCCAGCTACCGGGCCGCCTAGAGATCCACCGCGGCCGCCATCTTGCCTCTGAAATGCCCCAGACCGGCCTCTCACCCTGGCGCCTCAGGGGTTCTCACTCAGTGCCAATGTCAGCTGATGTGCCCCTCGGTGACTCACCCTGCTGACGTCGCACTCCTGAGGCATCTCTCACCTGGTGAGCCCCCCAGGGCCCAAGCGGGGCCATGGCGGGCTGCTGCGCCACAGACGGGGTACACCACGCCTGGTCCTACCACTGAAAAGCGGAACTCTTTAATTCACGGCTGGCTCCACAGTGCCAAGCTCAGCGGCGGTGACGTCTAAAGACTTACCACCCCTGGTTTATGCCTCTGTCAGAGTATTCCTCTCACAAGCAGTAGTAAGTAGTCTGAAAGAGTTTTAATGACAAAATAAAAAATAGAGATCTGTGAATCACGGAGTCAAAAGGCCAAGGTGTCCCCTTGAAATGATTGGTGGAGACAAGCTGATGAAGTGCACGTACACCCCCAATTTATACTCTGCTACACCCGACTTTCTAGTATTGGTCACATGGTAAGTTTCGCACAAAAATTACGAGCAGACCTCTAGCTGAGCTCATGAGAATAAGCGAACGGCCTTCACTAGTAGCAAAAAAGTAAACAGTTTTTGGCTGAGCAAGGTATTCAGTTATTTTACGCCTCGAGAACCAACAGCAAGGCACCTCAGCAAAGCAGACGGACACTACCTATTATCCAGAGCAAGTGAAAAATCGCCGGAGTAGGTCACAGTTACATTTTTATGGGCAAATGAATTTAAACCTCTGTAAGGACCCATATCCCTCGCCTGAGGGTTTCCCAAGGAATGCTTTCCACAGTTCACATGCGATGTAACCCTTGAGGCTTAATTTGTGTAAAAAAAAAAAAAAAAAAGCAACTGCTGGCTGGTGGTAAAAATGTATGTTATGTGGCTTTTGCCCACTTCCACCACTGACACTACCAATTTCCACCACTGACACTGCCCATTTCCACCACTGGCACTACCCATTTCAATCAATCAATCAATCAATCATGACACTTGTATAGCGCGCTACTCACCCGGAAGGGTCTCAAGGCGCTTGGGGATGGGTCCGCTACTGCTCGAACAGCCAGGTCTTGAGTTGTCTCCTGAAGGCGAGGTGGTCCTGGGTCAGCCGAAGGTGGATGGGGAGGGAGTTCCATGTCTTGGCCGCCAGGTAGGAGAAGGATCTGCCTCTGGCGGTGGCTCTTCGGATGCGTGGTACGGCGGCGAGGGCGAGGCTAGCAGACCGTAGCTGGCGGGTGGGCGTGTGGAAGGTCAGGCGGTCGTTGAGGTGCCTGGGGCCCAGGTCGTGGAGAGACTTGTGTGCGTGGGTGAGGAGCCTGAACGTGATCCTCTTGTGGACGGGGAGCCAGTGCAGGTCCCTCAGGTGGCCGGAGATGTGGCTGCGTCGGGGGATGTCCATGATGAGTCGGGCGGAGGCGTTCTGGATGCGTTGGAGTCTTCTCTGTAGCTTGGCTGTGGTTCCGGCGTAGAGGGTGTTTCCGTAGTAAAGTCGGCTGGTGACGAGGGCCTGGGTGACCGTCTTCCTGGTTTCGGTCGGGATCCATCGGAAGATCTCGCGGAGCATGCGGAGGGTGTGAAAGCATGAAGAGGAGACGGCGTTGACTTGTCTGGTCATCGAGAGGGAGGAGTCCAGGATGAAGCCCAGGTTGCGTGCGTGGTCTGTTGCCTTGGGGGCGGTGCCCAGGGCTGGGGGCCACCAGGAGTCTTCCCAGGCGGAGGGTGATGGTCCCAGGATGAGGACTTCCGTCTTGTCTGAGTTCAGTTTCAGGCGGCTGTTCTTCATCCACTCGGCGACGTCTTTCATTCCTTCGTGGAGGCTGGTTCTGGCGGTGTCGGGGTCTCTGGTGAGGGAGAGGATCAGCTGGGTGTCGTCGGCGTAGGAGATGATGTTGAGGTTGTGTTGGCGTGCGATGGTGGCGAGAGGTCTCATGTAGACGTTGAAGAGGGTGGGGCTGAGTGATGATCCCTGCGGGACGCCGCAGATGACTTCGGTGGCCTCGGATCGAAACGGAGGGAGGCGGACTCTCTGTGTTCTTCCGGCGAGGAACGAGATGATCCACTTCAGTGCCTTCTCTTGGACGCAGGTGTTGTTGAGGCGTTGGACTAGGGTGCGGTGGCAGACAGTGTCGAATGCGGCGGAGAGGTCCAGGAGGATGAGTGCCGCTGTTTCCCCGTTGTCGAGAAGGGCTCGGATGTCGTCGGTGGCTGCGATGAGGGCGGTCTCGGTGCTGTGGTTGGCTCTGAAACCGGACTGCGAGGGGTCGAGGGATCCATTTGTCTCGAGGAAGGCGGCAAGTTGTCTGTTGGCGATCTTCTCGATGATTTTGGCAGGAAAAGGGAGGAGCGAGATGGGGCGGAAGTTTTTGAGGTCGGTGGGGTCCGCTGTTGGTTTCTTCAGTAGGGCGCTGAGCTCGGCATGCTTCCAGCTCTCCGGGAAGGTGGCAGTGTCGAAGGAGGTGTTGATGACGTCTCGGAGTTGGGGTGCGATGGTGGAGTCGGCCTTGTTGAAGACGTGGTGGGGGCAGGGGTCAGTCGGAGATCCGGAGTGGATGGTGTTCATCGCGCGGGTTGTGTCTTCGGTGGTCACCGTGGTCCAGGTGCGGAGGGTGGCGGTGGGGTGCGTTGGTTCGATGGTTGGGTGCGTGGATGGTGCGCCGAAGCTGTTGTGGATGTCGGCAATCTTGCGGTGGAAGAACGAGGCGAGGGAGTCGCAGAGATCTTGTGAAGGGGTGATGTCGTTGTTGCCGGTGCTGGGGTTGGAGAACTCCTTGACGATGCTGAAGAGTTCCTTGCTGTCGTGGGCGTTGTTGTCCAGTCGATCCTTCAGAGATTTCTTCTTGGTGGCGCGGATGAGCTGGTGGTGCTTGCGGGTCGCGTGTTTGAGGGCGGTCATGTTGTCAGTGGTCCGGTCGAGGAGCCAGGCTTTCTCGAGGGTGCGGCAGGTCTTCTTGGAGTCCTTGAGTTCGTCGGTGACCAGGGGGCCTTCTTGCTTCTGGGTTTGCTGGGAGGGTTCTTCAGTGGTGCGAGGTAGTCGGCGCGGGCGGTCAGCCACTGCGTGAGGTTGCGGGCTGCTTCGTTGGGGTCCGGTGTGCTGGCAGGAGGGTTCTGGCTGAGGGAGGTGGTGAGCTGGTCGGCGGTGATCTTGCTCCAGCTTCTGTGAGGGACCTGTTGCGGGTGGTGGTGGGTGGTGGTTTTTCTGAAGCTGAAGTGGACGCAGCTGTGGTCGGTACAGTGAAGTCCGGTGGAGTGGCTGAAGGCGATGTGCTTGCTGGATGAGAAGACAGGATCAAGCGTGTGGCCGGCGAAATGGGTGGGGGTGTTGACCAGTTGCTTGAGTCCGAGGTTGGCAAGGTTGTCCAGCAGGGTGACGGTGTTGCGGTCCTTGTTGTTTTCCAGGTGGAAGTTGAGGTCCCCTAGGAGGATGTAGTCGGTGGAGGGGAGGGCGTGTGGGCTGATGAAGTCTGTGATGTCTTCGCTGAATTGTGTGCGTGTCCTGGGGGTCTGTAGATGAGGGTGCCTCTGAGGGTCGTCTTTGGGTCGGTGTGAATCTGGAAGTGGAGGTGTTCGGCGGTGGCGTAGGTGTCGTCGGCGTCGGTCGTGATGCGGATGGTGTTCTTGTGGACGATGGCAATGCCTCCTCCGGTCTGGTTGACTCGGTCCCTCCTGATGATCTTGTATCCATCCGGGATGGCGATGTCGGGGGCTGAGGAGGCGGTCATTCATGTTTCAGTGAGGAAGGCGATGTCTGGTGAGGTTGTGTCGAGGAGGTTCCAGAGTTCGACGGCATGTCTGTGGACGGAGCGGGTGTTGAGCAGGATGCACTTGAGGTCGCTGCTGGAGTTTGGCTTGGCGGGCGCGGTGCATGTTCGGAGGCAGGTGAACTTGCAGGTTGTGCAGGTGAAGGGTCCGTGGAAGTGTTTCGGGGCAGCCTGGCAGCAGGTGGGCTTCCGGCCGGTATTGAGTGCGTTGAGGGCCGCGGCGTTGTAGGTTTGTCGGGTCGTCTTGCGACGGTGGGGGCCAGGGGTCCTGGCACTGGGCGCGGTCCAGGCACGGACGGGTGCAGACGGGCTTGCCTTTGGCGCGCCTTCGGCGCACAATCGGCGCTCCCGCTGCGCGTACGTGCGGTCGCCATTTATGGCTAAGTGGGAGGGAGGAGCAGCTGGGAGGCGGGAGCGGGGAGGACACAAAACGAAAAGGGGGCATGGCCACGTGGACGGCGGCGGGAAGCGGGGAGCGGGGCCGGGAAGGGCACAGGGGGACTGTAGTAAAGAAAATACAATAGGCTAATTCAACAACGTGCACAGGGGACAACAGCAGTGATAACACAAAAAGGCAATGAGAAGAAATAAGAAAAGAAATAAACACACGCAAACACGGCGGAGGGGCAGGGATCAGCGAGGCAGGCAGCTAGGGCGGAGAGTCAGGCACAACGAGGCTGCAAGCAGCAGCGAGGGGCACACACACAGCTGGTGGCCGTGCGGCGCGGGGGTGTCCTGGGAACAGGT
Source organism: Lissotriton helveticus (assembly GCF_964261635.1). Taxonomy (NCBI): domain Eukaryota; kingdom Metazoa; phylum Chordata; class Amphibia; order Caudata; family Salamandridae; genus Lissotriton; species Lissotriton helveticus. Next base: position 1,616,001,679 of record NC_136057.1, read on the forward strand.
CACACTCACCTGCGCCGCGCGGTCGCCATTTATGGACAAGTGGGAGGGAGGAGCAGCTAGGAGGCGGGAGCGGGGAGACCACAAAACGAAAAGGGGGCGTGGCCGCGTGGACGGCGGCGGGAAGCGGGGAGCGGGGCGGGCAGGGCACAGGGGGACTGTAGTAAAGAAAATACAATAGGCTAATTCAACAACGTGCACAGGGGACAACAGCAGTGATAACACAAAAAGGCAATGAGAAGAAATAAGAAAAGAAATAAACACACGCAAACACGGCGGAGGGGCAGGGATCAGCGAGGCAGGCAGCTAGGGCGGAGAGGCAGGCACAACGAGGCTGCAAGCAGCAGCGAGGGGCACACACACAGCTGGTGGCCGTGCGGCGCGGGGGTGTCCTGGGAACAGGCCACACTCACCTGCGCCGCGCGGTCGCCATTTATGGACAAGTGGGAGGGAGGAGCAGCTAGGAGGCGGGAGCGGGGAGGACACAAAACGAAAAGGGGGCGTGGCCGCGTGGACGGCGGCGGGAAGCGGGGAGCGGGGCGGGCAGGGCACAGGGGGACTGTAGTAAATAAAATACAATAGGCTATTCAACAACGTGCACAGGGGACAACAGCAGTGATAACACAAAAAGGCAATGAGAAGAAATAAGAAAAGAAATAAACACACGCAAACACGGCGGAGGGGCAGGGATCAGCGAGGCAGGCAGCTAGGGCGGAGAGGCAGGCACAACGAGGCTGCAAGCAGCAGCGAGGGACACACACACAGCTGGTGGCCGTGCGGCGCGGGGGTGTCCTGGGAACAGGTCACACTCACCTGCGCCGCGCGGTCGCCATTTATGGACAAGTGGGAGGGAGGAGCAGCTGGGAGGCGGGAGCGGGGAGGACACAAAATGAAAAGGGGGCGTGGCCGGCGGCAGGAAGCGGGGAGCGGGGCGGGCAGGGCACAGGGGGACTGTAGTTTCCACCACTATCACTGCCCACTTCCCCCACTGGCACTGCCCACTCCCCCCACTGGCACTGCCCACTCCCCCCACTGGCACTGCCCACTTCCCCCACTGGCATGGCCTACTTCCACCACTGTGTATAAGAACAACAGGAGGAAACCCATAGACCTCGTTGGGATGGGTGTATCGTGTAAGCAAAAACAATTCCCAACAGGTATTATGTAAAGACAATTTCAAAAATGTATGCAACATGCATTACAAAGAAGGAAGAAAACAAGGAGTCAATTTATTTTTAGAGGAGGTAATGTTGTTTACCAAGAAGCAAGGGGGAAAAAGATCTTTCATATGTCAATACAGTTGAAACAGCACTGTACAGAACGGATCTTGTGACAACCCAGTCACTTAATGACTCCCGCATTCATTGCTTGCAGCCCACTCGCCAGAAGAGCCCCGCTTGCCTTCTGCCGCCCTGCTTTAATCAGGCGCAGCAAGTCCCGCCCGCTGTTCTGACAAAGCTACGATCAGCTTTCGATCATTAAGTGACTACACGGACTTCTATTACCCTCGCCTGCCCGCCTGGGTATAACTCACTGTTTCCATCGACAACCCTGTCCTGATGACGATCCCGACTAAAGGGGATCGAAACGCCGTCGACTGTACAGCTTGAATTATACGACGCATATCACGTCTTGTGCTCCTGTATAAATAACTGTGTTTCAAGTGATTATAACTTGTCTTTCGGAGCCATTATTTGATGAAAATACTTTGTATAATGCGTCGCCAATGCTGTTGTTTTTAGCACTTGCACATTCACTATCACCAATTGTATATAGCACCTTGCACCAAGTGTCACTGGGTTGTCACAAGATCTGTTCTGTACAGTGCTGTTTCAACTGTATTGACATATGAAAGATCTTTTTCCCCCTTGCTTCTTGGTAAACAACATTACCTCCTCTAAAAATCAATTGACTCCTTGTTTTCTACTTCCACCACTGGCACTGTCTACTTCCACCACTGGCACTGCCCACTTCCACCCATGACACTGCCCACTTCCACTACTTTCACTGTCCCCTGCGTGCATGGAGGCTCCCCAAAATCTACGGTAATACCAGGCCTGCTTTGCAGCAAGAGAGCCTGCCTTCCTCAAGTCACCCCAGGGGAATTGGAGGTGGAGGTGGATCTTTCTCCCCATTGAAAATGTTCTAAAATGAGGTAAACTACTTCATTTTACATAACAATTTTTACTAACGTATGCTAAAAAGCCCTAGTCTTGAAAGGACTCTCCTGATAAGCAGGACTGGTGGCATAGCCCAATAGAAGTTCAGGAATACATGGTTGTAATTTCCCCATAGGTTTCGTGGTTAGGCTTCCTTTTACCCCAGTTAATGAGTTTAGCTGAGGCTTAATAAGGGAAAGGATCAAACCCCTGCACCAAAATGTGAAGTAATACTACAAGATAGGTATGTTAATGTTTAGTATAAGTGAGGTTGCCACTTGGCCCAGTATCAAGTGACTACAAAAGGGGGTGGTGATGGACGGAGCATCTGAATCAATCAAACACTCACACCCAGTAAAAAGATCTGGGTTAAATCCATCACCGTTCTTTAGCCCACTCTGCCACCCCAGTTCAGACATGGCTATATGCAAATCAGTCTGACCCTGCGCCTCATGGGAACAGTCCAGCCCGAACTACCAAGCCATGTCTTCCCTGGACCGGAAACAAGCTTCCGAGGACCGGTTTCTGGCATTCCACCCGTCTTCAGCCCGGCTTGCTTGAATCCAGTGGCAAAGTGAGCAAGGGACTCATGTCTGAGCATACCCTGCCACACTTATGGCGGCCAAAAGCGGTACAAAAGGGGGTGGTGATGGACGGAGCATCTGAATCAATCAAACACTCACACCCAGTCAAAAGATCTGGGTTTAATCCATCATCGTTCTTTAGCCCACTCTGCCACCCCAGTTCAGACATGGCTATATGCAAATCAGTCTGACCCTGCGCCTCATGGGAACAGTCCAGCCCGAACTGCTAAGCCATGTCTTCCCTGGACCGGAAACAAGCTTCTGAGGACCGGTTTCTGGCAGTCCAGCCGTCTTCAGCCCGGCTTGCTTGAATCCAGTGGCAAAGTGAAGACGTGGCTTGGCAGTTCGGGCTGGACTGTTCCCAGGAGGCACAGGGTCACACTGATTTGCATATAGCCATGTCTGAACTGGGGTGGCTGAGTGAACTAAAGAATGGTGATGGATTAAACCCAGATCAGTTGACTGGGGGTGAGTGTTTGATTTGTTCAAACACTCCGTCCATCATCCCCTTTTGTATCGCTTTGTTCACCCTAAGTGTGGCAGGGTATGCTCAGACGTGAGTCCCTTGTTCACTTGGCCACTGGATTCAAGATAGCCTGGCTGATGAGGATTATGAATCGGAAACCGGTCCCAGGATGCTTGTTTCCGGTCCAGGGAAGACATGGCTTGGCAGTTCGGGCTGGACTATTCCCAGGAGGCACAGGGTCAGACTGATTTGCATATAGTCATGTCTGAACTGGGGTGGCTGAGTGAACTAAAGAATGGTGATGGATTAAACCCAGATCAGTTGACTGGGGGTGAGTGTATGATTTGTTCAAACACTCCGTCCATCATCCCCTTTTGTATCGCTTTGTTCGCCCTAAGTGTGGCAGGGTATGCTCAGACGTGAGTCCCTTGTTCACTTGGCCACTGGATTCAAGATAGCCTAGCTGATGAGGATTATGAATCCGAAACCGGTCCCAGGATGCTTGTTTCCGGTCCAGGGAAGACATGGCTTGGCAGTTCGGGCTGGACTGTTCCCAGGAGGCACAGGGTCAGACTGATTTGCATATAGCCATGTCTGAACTGGGGTGGCTGAGTGAATTAAAGAATGGTGATGGATTAAACCCAGATCAGTTGACTGGGGGTGAGTGTTTGATTTGTTCAAACACTCCGTCCATCATCCCCTTTTGTATCGCTTTGTTCGCCCTAAGTGTGGCAGGGTATGCTCAGACGTGAGTCCCTTGTTCACTTGGCCACTGGATTCAAGATAGCCTGGCTGATGAGGATTATGAATCCGAAACCGGTCCCAGGATGCTTGTTTCCGGTCCAGGGAAGACACGGCTTGGCAGTTCGGGCTGGACTGTTCCCAGGAGGCACAGAGTCAGACTGATTTGCATATAGCCATGTCTGAACTGGGGTGGCTGAGTGAACTAAAGAATGGTGATGGATTAAACCCAGATCAGTTGACTGGGGGTTAGTGTTTGATTTGTTCAAACACTCCGTCTATCATCCCCTTTTGTATCGCTTTGTTCGCCCTAAGTGTGGCAGGGTATGCTCAGACGTGAGTCCCTTGTTCACTTGGCCACTGGATTCAAGATAGCCTGGCTGATGAGGATTATGAATCTGAAACCGGTCCCAGGATGCTTGTTTCCGGTCCAGGGAAGACATGGCTTGGCAGTTCGGGCTGGACTGTTCCCAGGAGGCACAGGGTCAGACTGATTTGCATATAGCCATGTCTGAACTGGGGTGGCTGAGTGAACTAAAGAATGGTGATGGATTAAACCCAGATCAGTTGACTGGGGGTGAGTGTTTGATTTGTTCAAGGTCAAGGAATTGGCTTTGTGCAGGTCGCGCTGCGGTCGCGCGGCTTTTAATTTACCTGTTTGCTATTTTGTTTAGCTTTTATTTCATTGTCCCTTGTTTTTCGGCATCAGCTTCTGGGAATCATCCCTCGCCCTCTTACCTCCATATAATTGTTTTAAAGCACCGTCGTTTGACGGGTCCGGTGTCCCGGGGTTGGATTGGTGGGCGCCATCTTGCCTTGGGCTGGGTAGTTTGGTACACGGTCGCCATCTTGGAGCGTCTCTTCGCTCGTGGGGACATTCGACTCGCCTATTTAAGGCGGACTTAGCTTGTGCCACTTGGTCAAGGAATTGGCTTCGTGCAGGTCGCGCGGCTTTTAATTTACCTGTTTGCTATTTTGTTTAGCTTTTATTTCATTGTCCCTTGTTTTTAGGCATCAGCTTCTGGGAATCACCCCTCGCCCTCTTACCTCCATATAATTGTTTTAAAGCACCGTCGTTTGACGGGTCCGGTGTCCCGGGGTTGGATTGGTGGGAGCCATCTTGCCTTGGGCTGGGTAGTTTGGTACACGGGCGCCATCTTGGAGCGTCTCTTCGCTCGTGGGGACATTCGACTCGCCTATTTAAGGCGGACTTAGCTTGTGCCACTTGGTCAAGGAATTGGCTTCGTGCAGGTCGCGCTGCGGTCGCGCGGCTTTTAATTTACCTGTTTGCTATTTTGTTTAGCTTTTATTTCATTGTCCCTTGTTTTTAGGCATCAGCTTCTGGGAATCACCCCTCGCCCTCTTACCTCCATATAATTGTTTTAAAGCACCGTCGTTTGACGGGTCCGGTGTCCCGGGGTTGGATTGGTGGGCGCCATCTTGCCTTGGGCTGGGTAGTTTGGTACACGGGCGCCATCTTGGAGCGTCTCTTCGCTCGTGGGGACATTCGACTCGCCTATTTAAGGCGGACTTAGCTTGTGTCACTTGGTCAAGGAATTGGCTTCGTGCAGGTCGCGCTGCGGTCGCGCGGCTTTTAATTTACCTGTTTGCTATTTTGTTTAACTTTTATTTCATTGTCCCTTGTTTTTAGGCATCAGCTTCTGGGAATCACCCCTCGCCCTCTTACCTCCATATAATTGTTTTAAAGCACCGTCGTTTGACGGGTCCGGTGTCCCGGGGTTGGATTGGTGGGCGCCATCTTGCCTTGGGCTGGGTAGTTTGGTACACGGGCGCCATCTTGGAGCGTCTCTTCGCTCGTGGGGACATTCGACTCGCCTATTTAAGGCGGACTTAGCTTGTGCCACTTGGTCAAGGAATTGGCTTCGTGCAGGTCGCGCTGTGGTCGCGCGGCTTTTAATTTACCTGTTTGCTATTTTGTTTAGCTTTTATTTAATTGTCCCTTGTTTTTAGGCATCAGCTTCTGGGAATCACCCCTCGCCCTCTTACCTCCATATAATTGTTTTAAAGCACCGTCGTTTGACGGGTCCGGTGTCCCGGGGTTGGATTGGTGGGCGCCATCTTGCCTTAGGCTGGGTACTTTAGTACACGGGCGCCATCTTGGAGCGTCTCTTCGCTCTTGGGGACATTCGACTCGCCTATTTAAAGTCGTCCTCTCCCGCGCAGCGGGAACGCGCAGTGGATCGCCGTCGCTTAGCCGGAGTCGTGCCTGAGTCCTGCCCGTCTGCGCCCGTCCGCGCCAAGGACGTGCTGGGCGTGCAGGGCTCAGCGGGCATCTGTTGTTGCTGAGTGGTGGCTGAGGCACTTCCTGCCATGATTGTGTACTCTAGCGAAACTTTGCTGGACATAGGACGCTCGACTGTTAGCTGCAGACTTCCCCCTATACATCCTTTGGTTGGCCCCTACCACTGCGCTTGCGGCAGGTGGACTTTGGATCCTCCAATTTCGATTGTACAGGAAATACCTACGGTCGCTCCTGGTAGCAATCGCCCTTCGCATGCCCTTCGCATCTTCAGTCTTAACGCCAGGTCCCTGGTGCAGCACTATCAGGCCGTGTACGACCTGATACAGGAGGAGGCCCCTGACATCGTGGCCATCACAGAGACGTGGTTGAAGGATGATGATGCGGCCATTATCAATCTGGCATTCCCCTCTGACTTTTCTGTCTTCACCCTTAATCGTTCTACTAGGGGAGGGGGCATTGCTCTTGCCATGCGCTCCTGCTTTACTTGTAGCTGGTCTGGACTGACCATTGCGGGGTGTGAAAGTGCGGTGTTTAAGATTCTGGTCACCTCACATTTCTCTCTCTCGGGGATGGTGGTTTATCGCCCCCCTGGGAGCGATGTGGTGTTTAGAGCTGCCTTCCCTGACGTGGTCAGCTCTTTAGCGGTTGGTTGTCCCAACTTTTCCATCTTGGGAGACCTTAACTTACATTTTGATAATCCTAACATCTCTACGGTAAGTGGTCTTCTTGCTGATTTGGAGGCCCTTCAGCTTGTGCAATTGGTTCAGCAGCATACTCACACAGGTGGCCATACCTTGGATCCATTTTTCACCAACCTGGCAGATGCTTCTGTCACCGCCATTACACCCCTTGGCTGGACGGACCACTCCTTGGTCGCCATCTGTGCCCCCTTGCCGGGAGCGATTACTACTCCCCCTGTGAAGCTGGTCGCGAGGAGGCATTGGAGTAAACTACGGCTAGAGGACCTACATCGTGTCCTCGCCGCAGAGCCTCTAGAACCTCTGGTAGCTGTTGATACAGGCTACGATAGGTTTTGCTCTTGGATCTCCAAGGCGCTTGACGCCCTTATACCTATTACCACCCGTAAGATCAGTTCCAGGGAATCAAGTCCGTGGTATGATGGCACCTTACGCACACTCAAGGGGAGTTGCAGGCGAGCGGAGAGGGCTTGGCGAAAGGCGTACGATAACGGAAAAAAAGCTATTTATCTCGCCTCCGTCAAAACCTACCATCGGGCTGTTTGCCGAGCACGGGCAGCCTACTACGCTGCTGAATTCGGTAACAGCTCTAACCCCTCCAAAACCATTTTCAAAGTGATGAAAGATCTTATAGCAAAGCGAGCCTGTGCCCCAACGACTGGCTCTACTGCTCACTGTGAGGCCCTTGCTCTGTTTTTTGTGGACAAAGTCCAAAACATCTATACGACGTTCCCTTACACAGGGCCCCCAGCTGAGTCTCCTACTAACATCTATGGAGACACTCCTCTGCACGTGCTGCCCCCATTGACAGCTGAGGGGTTCGACCGCCTGGCTCAGCAGGTTACATCAGGGTCCCCCGCCGATCCGCTCATACCGACTCTTTTTAGAGATCAGTCGTTCGTGGGCCGGTCCGTGGTACACTCCTTGATTAACATCTCGTTGGAGTCTGGCACGGTTCCCGCTAGCTGGAAGTGGGCGGTGGTTTCTCCCATTTTAAAGAAACCTTCCCTGGACCCTGAGAAACCAGAAAACTATCGGCCTATCTCCTTGCTCCCGTGGCCGACCAAAGTGTTGGAGGCCCATGTCAACAAGGTTCTTTCCGCCCACCTTATCCATGCTAACATCTTGGATCCCACTCAAAACGGGTTCCGTGCTGGGCACAGCACGGAGACCGCCCTTCTCTCCATGGCTGAACATCTTCGCATGGTGATGGATGCGGGGCAGACAGCGGCGCTCGTTTTATTAGATCTAAGCGCCGCGTTCGATACTTTCTCGCATCCCATCCTATTGCATCGCCTGGAGGAGATCGGGCTGAGTGGCTTGGCCCTCCAGTGGTTCCGGTCTTTCCTAGACGATCATTTCTTTAGCGTTGCCATTCCACCGTTCCAGTCCCAATTCCATCCTCTGAAACAGGGGGTGCAGAAAGGCTCCTCGCTGAGTCCCACGTTGTTCAATCTTTACGTGAGACCGCTGGCTGAGGTCGTCAGGCAATGGGGCATGACTATGGTCTCATATGCCGACGATACCCAGCTAGCGGTTACGATCAGCGGGGATGCGGACCGGGATGCCCCTAGATTTCAGAGTGGACTTAGGGCGGTGGCGAGCTGGATGAAGAACAACTGTCTCCAGCTCAACGCAAAGAAAACGGAGGTCATGATCGTCGGTAGGAAGTCGGAACTATGGGGGGACAGGTGGTGGCCTACGGAGCTGGGGCCGGCCCCCACTCCGGTCACGGAACTAAGGAACTTAGGAGTTTGGCTGGACCCCTCCTTCAACTATGTGGGTCACACGAAGAGAATCGCAGCCTGTTGCTTTGGGATTCTACGGTCGCTGCGTCCCGTCTTGAAGTTTTTTGACCATCGCACCAGGCAGCTGATAGTCCAGGCCACAGTGCTATCTCGCCTGGACTATGCCAGCTCGCTCCTGGCAGGGGACAACGTGGCGGAGGTTACCCGCCTCCAACGCATTCAGCACGCCGCGGCGAGAGCCATTGTCGGCTTACCCCGAACCTGTTCCGTCTCCAGCACATTGAGATCGCTGCATTGGTTGCCTATCAAGGCAAGAATACAGTTTAAAGTGCTGTGTCTGGCGTTCAAGATTCTGAGGGGTGGGAGCCCTCAGATTCTTGCTGGCCTTTTGTCCTGGTATGTGCCTACCCGGTCCTTGAGATCTTTGGGTCAGGCTCGTACGGTGATCCCCCGATACAGGCTGTGTCGGGTTGGTGGCCGCTCTTTCCGGGTCAGAGCGGCAGAGCTCTGGAACTCTCTTCCTGTTGAGATGCGGCTGCTCACTGATCTCTTAGTTTTCCGTAAAGCTTTAAAGACTCTCTTGTTTGAATAATTTGCTTTGATCTTCTTCTCTGTTATGTTCCCTGTAGGTGTTGCTTATTTCTTGCCATGCGCCAGGACGCCCCTTAGCTGGGGCAGCTGTGCGCAATACAAAAGTTTGTAACATAACATAACATAACACTCCGTCCATCATCCCCTTTTGTATCGATCAGTATCAAGTGACAGCAGCAGCCTAGTCAGTCTTGCCTTAAATATTACAGCACCGTGGAGGTTTGACCTCATACTTTCTGTTAAAGGGGAAACTGCGATCCCTACACTGCAATATGTCGCTTTATAAGTTACTAAACAAAAGTCCCAAATAGAATTACAATAATAAGTGCACCTATTGTTGTGGATAAGTGTAGGTAGGTGCCCCTGAGATTTGGCAACAAATCGTAGAGAGTTCTGGTGGTACTAGGGGGCTAGGACAGAGATGTCCCTGGTCTGCAGGAGCATTAACCAATCAGAACCGAAAGCAGGTGTTCCCTAATTGTCTGCACTGCTCAGAAATAGTATCCTGACTCACAACACATCACCCACTTAGTAGCGCTCACTCCAAGTTACCCCCAGCAGGACGGTCATCCTTTGATACCACTACTTTCCCTCTACCGCCTAGCTTCTCTCCTTATATGTGCCAGTACTTGCATCCCCCGTTACATGGCTTTCCTACTCAGGGCTTCCAATCCCCCCAATGCACCACCTAGTGTTTTGTGCCTTATCTCTTCCTCAAGGTACATGCACTTTCCCTTCCAATATTTCACCACCTCCTCATATTCATCACCACTCCCTCCCTGTACTCCCATTCACACTCCCAATATCTACTCTCTCATTACCCACTTTTCCTTTCCAGTATTTCTGCACACCTCGTTATGTACACCCATATACCTGTTCCTGTTCTCTTCCTTAAGTTACTTCCACACCCCCTCTTTGATATAATAATAGTGGTCAAATATCTGCAGCTGACTACTCGTAAAAGTTGAGATGTAACCTCTAGCTCCTAGAACCGATCTAGGTCCAGCATAGCTAACCAAGGTCAAAATGATCTAGTAATCCAGTCAAAAAATATGCACCTAAAAACTTCACACAAAGATAACAGCAGAAACCTTTTGTGACATTGCCTGTGCACTCGGCCAGGTTGAACCTAGCAATGTCAATGACTGTCCCACTGGAAGGTGCTGACTGCTGGGCGGTTGGAGTCTGGTGGTTGGCAGTTGATGCAGCCTGCGGAACAACACCATCTGTGTGGTGGTGGATACGCTATTGAAATAAATATCCTGAGCATCAGCTCCTTTTCTGGGAGTGTAAGGCAACATACAGCGGTGAGCCGACCGCCCCAAGGGCAGATGTATCCACCTCTAACCCATGTTATTAACGCAATCAAGTGAAGGAATTGGAGTGCCTGTACACAAAGAACAGGCACAAACCACAGGGGTAGAGAAGATATTTGTAGGGTGACCTATGAATAGTCTACAATGTTTTATAAAATGACGGGATTTATTATCTGCAGTAGTGGTCACCAACACTTACGTTCAAGCAGTACAGAGAGCCGCCCCCTCCAAACATCACATGATCGATCAGTGTAAGCAGCGAAGGAGGACTTCCTTAGCAGCGAAGAAGGACTTTCTTCACCTGAGTATTAGGAGTGCGTAACCAGAACGCAGGGTCACGTCTTGGCGCCACATCACAGCGATGCACAGTCACTGGAAGATGAGATGTGACGATGCTACGGTTGCAGTGGTTGCTAAAGTGGAAAAGAAAAGTGGCATGGATAGAAAGATACCTCTGAGTCACTGAAAATGGCGGAAGGCGGGCGATTCAGGTGCTACAGGTGTGGTAGTGGATCACATACCTCCAACAGCTCAAATTGCTCTGCAAATAAATCTCTGGATACAACAAACACTATGGAAAAGTAAGTAAGAGTATAGAGGAGCAAGCGAGGCATGAGAAAACTAGAATACATCAGCTGATCATGCCCTTGATGTGGTAGAGCTTGTGCTACAAACTACGGGTATGAAGTATGGGGAGGGTGAGTGTGGCATGGACAATATCTAGTAAGACCATCAGCCCAGGAGGTCTTGGCAAGTCATTTATAGAAGGAATGAGCCAGCAATCAGCCAGTCTCTTGACAGTCAGTCCCCAGAATCTCCCCTCCCCAAGCTTTCACATCCTCCCAAATCCCACTCCTCCATTCCTGCCCACCATATTTCTAGACCTGGGCACAAAACATGACCATATTTCTATGCCTGATAATAAGATGATAGCGTAAGGCAGGGGAATTGAGGACCTGGCAGGTCAGTATCGCTCTATATACTTCTTGGGGATCAAAATTGAGGGTTTGTGGGAGATAGGATTGCTTTGTGAGAACCAGACATCAATCCGATTTGATACAGTGGATATAGGATTGACCTAATTATGTACTACCCAGTGAGGGTTGCATTTAAGGTCCATGAGACCGTGGGCAATGCGTATGTGTTAGAATCAGAAGACTATTTGCTTGGTTCATTAAACCAGTGGGATTTGGGTATCAATTTGAAACCTAATCAATGCTACAGTTGAAGATTGTATCCCACCTAGGTGAGGATAAGGAGGTGGTGGACAGGTTCACTGTAGCATTTGAAGGCTGGGTGTGTGCAAAGATTTTGAATGCAGGATTGTTGTAAAAAAAAAAGTGAGAGCCTGTGGTGCACAAGGTAAGGAGGGTTCCACATCTTATGAGTGAACCTTTAAAAGTTAGAGCTTCAGCGGTTGGGAGTAATAGAGGACATTTAAGTCTCATGGTGGCTTGCTCCTGCGATTTTGGCCCCCAAGGATGGCGACATCAACATAAAAATGTGTGTGGCAATCCGTAAAGTAAACAAGTTCAACCGGGTGGACAGCTGTCACCTCAGCCTACCACCTGGCGAGATTAAGTGAGGAGTCAAGGCCGTTAACATCTTTTGTGATGCTAGTGAAAGAGGTCTGTTTAGTAGGATGACTTTCGCATTGATGTCTGCGGCATAGTGTTGTCAGCGGGTAATGAAGAAAGCATTCGAGTAAGTTGATGGCTAGGACAGGAACAAACACAAAATGATGGTTTTCGAAGTTCTGAAAAGGTGGCAAAAGAGCGACCTCACTGTAAAGAGAGATATGTGCCAGTTCAGAGTTGGAACAGTGTTATGTATAGGTAGGCACTCTATCTTGGCGCAAGGGACCAGCCCTAAGGCTGATTTGACAGAAACCATCATCAGGACCACTGAAATTATGCGGTAGGATTGAATAAATTAAACGTCAAGAAAAGGCAAATTATGTGGCTTAATGTGGCACATTTTGTGATAGTATTACTTCATTATTTTGTCATTTTTGCACTTGTTAACACCGTCTGGGCATTGATGGCACACCTCTTTCGTACCAGTTTAACAACCAAATATAGCAATAAGGAAAAGAAAGGTGGCCCGTCCTCCGTTACAAAGGGCCCTCCACTGCGCAGCAACATGTGTTTGTGCGTTTTCAGTAACTTTTGAACCGTTTGAGCTAGAAACTGTTTTTTGTTAAAATCTGGGAATAATGCAGCAGAGGATGAATTATGTGTCAAACACAACAAATCTATATTCATGAGGAAAACGCCACAGCCACACAATCACATAATTCCAGTGGCCCTGACCACCATTAGGATGGTGGCACCTGAGAATAATGATAAATGTAATTATTTTCTCAAGTTTACCAAGTACTATCCAAGTTTATCTGATAGAGACTTCAAGCCTCAGATTTCTTACCATAGAATACTCCCCAGGCATTAGACTCTATCCAGAAAATCTTGAGCAGCACATCCTCGTGCTGGTGGGTGGTGTTGATGGGCTCCGCACCCGCCTTGTCAGCTCCGGAAGTGACGTGTTATGCCTATATGCATTGACATCAGTTCTTTTCTTTTCGTGTCCTCAGCGCAGATCTGGAAAGAGCTCCCACCGCCCTTTTTAAGACTACCTTTTTTCAACTTCTATTAAACTTCTTTTTGAGCTAAGCACTCATTGTACATTAGAGTTATCCCCTACAAGCCCTGTGGAGTTTAAACCCTGTGAATCCTGTCACAGGCAGCTATCTCTGACAGACCCCCACCTGGTTTGCTTGTGGTGTCTAGTGCCAGGCCACAACTCCAAGGCCTACCCAGATTATTGAGCGATGAACCCCAAGGAACTCCTGAAGCTCCTGGTCTCCTGATCCTGGATGACTTTACACCGTTCAAGCCCTGCATTGCAACTCCTGTGTACAGGACCATTGTCCACCACCATCGCCCCACTGCTGGGGACTCAGCTTTCCTCACACAGCACCCCACACTGGACAGCCTGGTCATCCAGGCTGCCACCTCCAAGGTTAACCCTGGCGTGTTCCCTACCACAACCACAGATATGGAATCCAAGAGGCTAAACACCTTCAGCAAGAGGATTATCTCCTCTGCCAGACTTGCTCTGCAGTCCATAGAAGTCCTGTGCCTCTTGGGCCGGTTTAAGACACAGTTTGGGACTTGATTGCCCATGGTCTCAGAGGAGGTCTGAGTCATCATGTTCCTGGCGGTTGCCAATGGCGGAGACACATCAAAGTTCATAATATGCTGCACCCTAGATACAACAGATTCGCTAGGTAGAGTGATTGCTTGGTCGGTGGCATTTCGTTGTCCTACCTGGCTGAGATAAACTGGCTTTTTAGGGAATATCCAGGCATCCCTTATGGACATGCCCTTCAATGGCACTCGCCTGTTTGGTGATAAGGTAGATTTGGTGCTCGAGCGCTTTAAGGAGAGCAGACCCACTGCCCAATCATTGGAATCTCCACTGCCTCACGCTAGTCTCATTCTGCCCTTAGCCGTTTCCATGGCTTTATTAGGGGCTACCGTCATGTCTTTTTGCACCCAGCCAACAAAGCCAGCAGACTCCAGAGTCCTTTAGTGGCCACAGACAGGGTTCCAACAAGCTCATGGGACACAAGGCTAGAGAGCTTCCCAGTCACCACCCGGCCCTTTAATATGCCTTCTATCCATCATGAGAAACTGGTCAGTGGCAGCATTCAGACACCACCTGCCTCAAAGGAAGTCTATCACCTCGGAAACTGGGTGCTTCAAATTGTTCTGTAGAGTTATGCTCTTTCATGCCACCTTCTTTAAATTGGCTGACAGAGGAACACCTCTCCCTGTTGCGTAAAGAAGTACAGGCTCTTATGACCAGAGAAGCTACCAAGAGGTTGCCTAGCGTACATCAGAAGTAGGTCATGGTTGCTATTCCTGCTACTTACTGGTGCTGAAGAAGGACGGAGGCCTCCGCCCTGACAACTACTTCCTGAAAAAGGAGTAATTCAAATAGCTGACAATGGATGAGGTCCTGGGTGCCCTGGAGTCTGGATGGCAGTGCTAGACTTGCAGGACACATATTTCCTTAAACCCATCGTGCCAGCCCACAGGCACAATCTGTAGTTCACGATGGGCCAAAAAACGTTTTCAGTTCACTGTTCTCTCTTATGGCCCCTCGGGTGTTCAGGAAGTTGATGGTGGTGTTTGCATCCCATCCGCGAAGGTCAGAGGTTCCATTCTTCCTGCATTCGCTGGAGTTCACTATAAACGTGCTGAAGTCACACCTGACTCCCTCTCTGATGCTGTCTTTCATCAGAGCCATTCTGGACACAATGTAGTTCCAAGCCTTCCTTCAGGAATGGCGAGTCCAGGATATTCAAGCTATGATTCCAATGTTTCAACCTCTAGCCTGGATTTCGGTGCGGCTGACTCTGAGGGCGGCTGGGTTGCATGGCTTCCTACATCCTGCTAGTAAAGCATGCTCACTGGCATATGTGGGCTCTGCAGTGGAACCTGAAATGCCAGTGGGCACAGCATCAGGGGTATCTGTCCGACTTGGTCCAGAAGTCGGCATGAACTGCAAAAAACCTGCAATGGTGGCTGACGAACTGCTATCGGGTCAGTGTCAGACCCCTCTCCCTTCACCACCCAGACCTCCAAATGGTGACAGATGCGTCCCTTCTGGGTTGGGACGGCATTCTGGGAGAGGTGGAGATCAGATGTAAAGACACTTTCCTGGTCATACAACACCTGCCGGGCTCTCTGAACACCATGGCGGATAAACTCAGTCATCAATGGCTGACGAATCACGATTAGCGTCTCTATCCATAGGTGATGGAAGGTCTCTTCTGTGACTGGAGAGAACCTTGGTTAGATCTAGTCACAAACACTGAGACTGCACAATGTCAGAACTTCAGCGCAACAGAGTTTCAAAGGCAACTCCCACTTGGAGATGAGAATCTTCTTGAGTGTGGCTCAGGACTCCTAAAGTCTGTGAAGTTATACTGGCAGCGAGTTTCCCATCAACAAAGACTGTATACGCCTGCGTTAGGGATACGTTTGTGGTTTGGTTTGCTGAAAAGCATGTTGATCCTCTTTCTGCATTTTTGTCGGAGGTATTGTTGTTTGTTTTATCTTTAGCCCAGCAGGGGTTTGCATAGGTCACAATTAAAGGGTATTTGTCTGCAATTTTGGGTTTCTTACGGTTGCTGGATCAGCCCTCCCAGTTCAAATCACCTACTTTGACTTATTTCCTGAAAGTACTTCAAAACGTTTCCACCTAAACACCTCAGAATGCCTCAATGGGACCGTAAATTAGTTTTAACCTTTTTGATGTTTTCGCCCTGTGAGCCCATGAGTATCTGCCCTCTGTGTCTCTTGACAATCAAAGAGTCTTTTTGGTGGCCATTACTTTGGCCACAACGGTTCATGCGCGTCAGGTACTCTCCATTTAAGCTCCATACATCAGCTTCTTCCCAGAAAAACAGGTGCTCCGCACTCGTGATCTTTTCTGCCAAAGGTGGTGCCAACTTCCTATGTCAGCCAAAACATCATGCTGCAGACCTTCACTCCACCTCACCCCTCCAAGCAGGAAGAGAAACTCCATTGCCTGGACTCAAAAAGAGTGTATTTCTTCTACAGTTATTGCACCAGAGAACACCGGGTGGATGAACAACTCTTTATTGGTTTCGACTGAGCGAAAAAAGGAAAATCAGTGCAGAAACAGACCATCTCCAGATGGATTGTGCTCTACATTAAGATCTGCAACATATTGGCCAAGAAGCAACCCCTGAGGGCTTGCAGGCTCATTCCACCAGAGTCAAGGCTGAAACCACTGCATTAGCTCACGAAGCCTCTGTCCCGTACACCTGTTAGGCTGCTACACAAGATTTCAAAACACTACTGTCTTGACAGTCCGATTCGTCGTGACAGGCATTTTGCCATTTAGTCCTCAAGGACTTTTTGGTCTTAACCAGTTTGCAGACCCACCTGCGGAGAGGTATAGCTTTGATATCTTTTCTACGGTAAGTAATCTGCGGCTAGAAGTCTCTGGCTGATGAACAAGTTATCTTTGGTAATGCCTTATCTGGTAGACTCTATCTAGCTGCAGATTCCTTACCAACCATCCCAACCTCCCAACGTCTGCAAATGGGTTTCTTCTAACTAGAAATCCACATAGGTCCTTAGTGTCTGCGCACTGGTCGATCAGCCTTCAGATATGGCTTTGCGCTTCTGACGCCAAAAAGAAACAGATGTCAGCGCGCTGGGATGGCTTCTATTTTGGCACAGTGCAAGTACCTCCACCACAGATGACACTGACACTGAGTTAATCAACGTCATTTACCGGCGTGCACATGTACTACTCAAGATTTTCCAGCTCCAGTCTGATGCCTGGGGAAAATTCTAAGGTAAGGAATCTGTGACTAGATAGAATTTCTATCAGATAAGGTATTACCAATGGTAAGTTACTAGTTCGTCATGAACGTCGCTAGTCCGATACAAGCTTTCATTAAGAAGGGCAATAACTTCCTTTGGTTGGAGACATTTTAGAATGTGGTTGAGAAAGTTAAGGGAGAGCTTCAGAGGATGCCAACCCCAGGTAATTTTCATGTGAATCATATGACAGTGTCAAGAATGGATGCCAGTTTAAGGGAACTGGGTGCTGTACTTACTCAGGTTGAGGATGGATAGAAGGGAGTGGCCTTTTCCTCAGTGCTGAAGTGAATTCCTAAATTATCGAGGGAGAAACACTTTTATGTACATGGGCGATAGAACATTTTAAGTCTTTTCTCTGATGTCTACCATTTTTTGCCAGGGGTGATCATAGACCTCTGGTGACCCTGTTCTAATTCAAAAAAAGCAAGAGTTAAACATCACATACAAGTTGGCAGATGGAGTGTCAGAGACTTTACCAGGCGAATTACCAGGGCAAATACTTATCAGTTCCCAAAAATGGAGCAGCCAATCACCTCTTTCAAATGGTCTTGGCTGAGTGTGAGGACAGTAATGTACGACTACTGGTGCTAAGGGTGAATGAGTGTGTCACGATGAGAGACAAAAGGACTAAAGATTAAAAAAAAGATGTAAGTTTGCCCAAAATAGGTGAGTGTGAGTTTCTTTCGGGTTGGTCCAATTTCGATGTGCCTCTGGAGGCTGAGGATCTGTATTTGGTTGATGGTGAGTTCCGTTCCATAGGGGCAATCAGTTCATACCACCTGCCGGAATAAGAGTGAAAAAGATTAACTTGGCTCATGTGGGTCATTTGGACAGGAGTTTAACAAAGGCAAGAGTTAGGAACCATTATTGGTGGGCAAAAATTGACAATGGCAGAGGAAATTGGGAGCAAATCTGTAAGAGAAGTTATCCTGTCTCCGATGTGAGTGCCCAATGAGCCATGGCAGAAGATGGGTACAGATATTATGAATATATAGAAATATGCTATCTTGCTGGTAGCCTACACAACTAAGTGGATTGTGACCAAGGGTGTTTGGTCTGTCACAAAAAGGAATGATTTAGAATTCTTTTTTGCTCAAACTCTTTTTTAAAGGTTTTATGCAACACTGCACCAACAAACAAAACCTTAAGCCAATCAACACCTGAAAAATAGATATTTACTTCATAGTATATAGAGAAAACCCACTCATCCCTCACCCATATCCATATATCACAAAGTTTTACCAGCATCTGTTTACGTGCACTCCCCATCAGAGAATATTAGAGAGCCACAAGAAGTATGAACACCACCCACTATTTTCCAACTACAATTTCAGTTATCTTTAATCCCCTGTATTGAATCCAGTCACCCCATGTCTTATTATGGTTTTCACTGCATTCTCAGGCTTCGTACCTGATTAGGAATTATTGACTGATGTTTTTCCTACTGAGGGTATACCGAAGACTGTCATGACTGACAATGGCATGCAGCTCATGTCGGAAGGAATGACCTGAATATTACACATCAGTAGACAGCCCTGTAACTATCCCGTGCTAATGGCTTAGCGGAAAGTATGAATAAGTTGGTGAAGAACTATGTGCAAAGCACAGTGCAACTCAGGGTACCACTTAAGGGTGCTCAGAGAGACTATTCAGGCCCATAGGATCACTCAGCACAGTGTAACGTAGTTGTCACCCTTTAAAAGTGTGAGTTGGCACATGGCGGGGAACAAATTAAATCTGGTGTGGCTGAAGTTGTACGCAGCAGACAGGTAATTCTAGTCTGAGTCGTAGGATTGCTGAAAACCAAAACAAGTATAAGGTGTGGCATGGTCGGACACAGAAGTTTAGAATGAGTGAATGGCATGTGAGTGAGGATGTAATGGTCAAAAAACATAAAGTGGTGATGAAGGGTATTTTATGGTTCCTGGGACCTTTTAAGAACCTTTAAGAAAGAGAAGAGGAATGTGGCTGAGGTCTACGACAGTAAAATGCGACAATGCTCGGTGATTGGAATGTGTGCAGGAGGTGGAGGTCTAACAGAACCTAAGCTCCACTGACAGGAGGCAACTGGGAACTTGCCAATGTGGTTGACGAAGAACCCCAAATGGCATAGGTATTATGTGAGCCGGTAGCAGCATGTTAGCTTGTCTTGGATGCAGGTTGTTTAGTTTTCTAGACTGCACAAAGTGGGGCCTTACTATGCATGGATATCTCATATGCACAGCTACAAGTGGACACTCCCTTATATTTCTTAGCTTTGCACTTGTACGGCTGTTGTCTTTGTCTTTGTCTGTAGCTGTACTTGTATCATTATGTTGGTTACTGTTTCCTTGGTTTTTGTCAAGATTTTCCTATCTGTAAATATGTGTTCACTGGACTTTATGTTAGTACCTTTGAGGGTGGAAATCACATACACATGGCCTTGGGCACTTCTTGAACAGTCGTATTTTCCGTATGCAAATGAGACATTTTTGTAGTCCTGAACTTTAAAAAAAGCCAAAGTTTCTGCTTGCCCATATAATGCATACGTGGAGTAAATTACGCACATACAGAAAACTTTACATGGCCATCACGCTGACCTCTTGCGGGTTTGTCTTTGTGATTTTGTGCATTTTGGACATGAGCAACATATTCTTTTAGATATGTGCACTACCAAACTGGGGTGGCGTGGGGAGCAAAACAACTATGGATTAGACCCTGATCTTCAACTGGGGGGGAATGTTTGCATTGTTCTGCATTCGGTCCATCATCTGTTCTTTTAGATTTTTTCACCCTAAGTGGGAAGGGTATGTCCAGACGTGGGCCACTTGCTCGCTGCACCCCAGGATTCAACTAGCCTGGCTGATGAGGGGTGATCCCCCGAACCAGTTCCCAGGATGCTTGTTTCTGGTCCAGGGAAGGCATGGCCTGACAGTTAGGGTTGGACTGTTCCTATGAGGAGCAGGGTCAAGGCTGATTTGCAAATGGCTGGGTCCAAACTAGGGTGGCGTGGTGAGCAAAAAACACAATGGATTAAACCCAGAACTGTGACTGGGGGTGAATTTTTGCATTGTTTAGCATTCCATTCATCAACTGTTCTTGTTGATTTTGTCACTAGCCTGGCTGATCAGGGGTGATGCCCTGAAACCGGTCCCAGGATGCTTATTTCCAGTCCAGTGAGGGCCTGGCCTGGCAGTTGAGGCTGGACTGTCCCTTTGAGGAGCAGGGTCACGACTGGTTTGAAAATGGCCGGGTCTACTCTGGGGTGGTGTGGTGAGCAAAAAAACAGTGGATTAAACCCAGATCTGTGACTGGGAGTGAATGTTTGCATTGTTCGGCACTCCAGCCATCATTTTGTTGTGTTGCTATATTCACCCTAAGTGGTTAAGGGTATGCCTAAACTTGGGCCCCTTGCTCGGAGTGCCACAGGATTCAACTAGCCTGGCTGATGAGGGGTGATAATTCGAAACAGTACCCTGGATGATTGTTTCTGTTCCAGGGAAGACATGGCCTGGCAGTTAGAGTTTGACTGTTCCTATGAGGAGAATAGGCAAGACTGATTTGAAAATGTCTGGGTCCTAATTGGGGTGGCATGTTGAGCAAAATAAACTATAGATTAAACCCAGATCTATGACTGCGGGTTAATGTTTGCATTGTTCAGCATTTCGCCCATAATCTGTTCTTTTTGCTTTTGTCATTACCATTTTGCAGCATAAAAATAAGGTTTGCGAATCACCCCTCTCTATTCCTTCTACAGAATAATATTTGTATGCATTATTTTTCATTGTGTTTGTTGAAATGTACCTTCGGATCCCTTTACAGTTTTGGGAGAAAATCTAAATATATTTTAAACAGGGCTTTAAGTGGGATGAAGAAATTGGGGGTCTCTAAAAGGGGCATAGCCAAAGATGCATAACTATAAACCCTTTCCAAGAACCTTAATTAAGGGTGTGGCTTAATTCATGTAAACAATTACCCGGTGCTTTACACAGTGCGCCCCCTTGCTAGTACTTGAGTGCCGCCCTGTGAGCTTTCTGTGATTGTATGCTGACGAATTACACAATAACAGACAATCATTGCTTCTTAGCATTATCAGATAAATAAGCAACAATGATGTGAAAATTTAGGATTTAAAATGTATCAATTCTGAAATTATAAGACTATGAAGTCAACATTACTTAGGTCTGTGGAAAGGGTAGTGGACTGCATTAATGCTCTCTTCTTCACAGCAATCACTTTATTCTCCACTTCACACCATTTCCCCCTGCAGCCCCTCTGTGAGGTGCACATTTTATTTTTCTTCCCACAAGTTTTTGAAATTCTTCATCTGCAGATTTCACTCCT
Organism: Lissotriton helveticus; assembly: GCF_964261635.1. Classification (NCBI taxonomy): domain Eukaryota; kingdom Metazoa; phylum Chordata; class Amphibia; order Caudata; family Salamandridae; genus Lissotriton; species Lissotriton helveticus. The sequence goes on from NC_136057.1 coordinate 1,616,022,990, forward strand.
TGTCACACTCCCTGTCTGCACGGATTTCCTTGCTACTCCTTCACTTCTCCATCCACCTACAGTAACTCAATGCACCCACTTACCTTTACTTTCACCCTGTGACTATTTGAACAGCTTTAGGCCTACTTCACATTCTTTCGCATATACTCACAATTACAATGGGCACATCACCATTTCTCCATACTTTTGGCAGAGGGGCCAGAGATTGGATGAGCATGGAAGCTGAATGCCTTTATAATGCACTGAAATTCACTGGGAGAACCTCACACTACCTTCGGCCTTAACTCCAGAGCTGCTATCCATGGCCCATTATAAACACCTACTTAAAAGCTGAAAACACCCAGACACCTACAGGCGACCCTGTTCACAGTACAGAAACATCATCACCCTAGCTAGAAAAAAGCTAATGCTATTAGGAAAATAAATGGAGTAAAACATTTGAAACGGAAATAAAAGCTAGCTCTGTGACAGTGATGACCTCAACGGTTTTTACAGTCATTATTGTTAAGAAACTGATATTAATATAGATTCCCCATGGGGACTGGTTTCAAAGTCAGTTTTTAACTACTTCTAGTTTAAGACCCACAGGGACCCTGCTCACTCAAAAACATAGTTTTAGCTATCTTAGATTGATTTAAATATGATTTGTTCGATGGGACAATCCTATTGGCGACCTACTTTCATAACAAGCATTGGCAAAGCCAATAGGTCAGGAAAGGGCCGAGCTTTTGGCATTGTAAATGTGAATATTTTTTTAGCTGTATGTTTGTGAGGTTGAGTATGTGTTATAAGTGCTTGTTTTTAAATGTGTGAGTTATTAAATTGTGTCTTTTAAAAGCATGCATGCTGCTTGAGCGGTAATAGTAGCTCAGAGAGGGACGTTCGGCCAGCCAAAGTGAGCACTACAGGAAAACGAAAGCACTCTGTACACTTAGGCACAGGGTCGGCTTTAGGGCAGTGCGACTGGTGCGGCGGCACTGGGCGCTGACCTGTGGAGGGGGTGTAATAGGCACACTGTACACTTATTTTAAGTCTGTTCAGTGATTTGTTTTTTGAGTGCAGTAGATCTGTTAGAATTAAATATTAATTGTGATGAATACACACAGAGCAAAAACTGCAGCTTTTTATAGGAGCTTTCTATAGCTTCTGTATTGTAGTGGTAGATTGTGAACATTGATGAGCAGAGATGTCTGTCGTCTTTAGGCAGAAATGGGGTTTCTTGGTAAGTTAGGTCTGCTTTTGTGCCGTGAATATTTAATAGCTGATTTTCATGATGAGTAAAAACTAGGTGTGGGCGGAGAGCTCCGCTCTGCCTGTGGAGTGTGTGGAGATTTGCCTACTCCGCCTTCCGCAGAAAACGCTGAGTAGGCAAATCTCTGCACACTCCGCAGCAGAGCGGAGCTGACCAGCCCCCGCCTCCACCCCTCCTATTAAGAATTAATTAAAAATACATATAAAGATAAAAGAAAAAAGACTTACCTTGACTGCGGTGTCCATTCTCCTCTTTCTTGCGTCTCAGGGTTATCTGGGAATGCGCATTTCTCACAAGGAATGCGCATGTGCGCGCATGCGCAGATCACCCTGAGACACGAGGAAGTGGAGGACGGTAGCCTGGGGATGCAGTCAAGGTAAGTCTTTTTTCTTTTACCTTTAAATGTATTTTTAATTAATTCTTATTAGGCGGGTGGCGGAGCGGAGTTCCACAGGGTTTGTTCTGAACTCCGTGGACCTCCGCATAGTCCCGCTCCGCCAGCTCCGCCCAGGGTTAGTAAAAACATTGTTTCCATCTGCGCGTATCACGAGTTTTGCATGCAGGGAATGTTTTTCTTAAAAAGTGATATTTAGGTGAAAACTCGTATTCCCACCTTTGCAGTATGGTTTGAAAAGGAACATGGATTGTTCACATCCTCACACATATGCGCTATCTCAGTGTGCACCAGATAACACTGGCTATACATAAGCGCTAAGGTGAGATGACTGACTATTTTTACTTTTACTTGATCAACACACAGTCTTTAATGCTTCAAGAAAATGCTGCTACTCTGCTGTTTTACTAGCTAAACAGTAACTCGGATGATTGACGTACCTTCCTACATTTTAAAGAGCGGATTTTGGGCTTTGGACCAAGGGAGCAAATGTGTCCAAGCTGAGTGTGGAAGCATTCCCTGCAATATTATTTTAAATACTTATTTTGTTTGTTTTGAATGCTTCATTTTACGCATTCTGTTTCCTGCCAAAACTACGTTTCAAGCTACCTACCTCTTCTGCCCCTATTTACTGTGTTTCGGCTCAAATTATCATCACGTCTGTGACAAATGAACTGATTGAGATAGATTGAAAAGTAATGTCCTTTATTAACTTTTGTTAGCTTGGTCCATTTGACCGAGACCTTAAAAGTGGCAAACGTGCTTTGGCATTATCATCCTGTAATTAGCACACATAATGTAAAGTGCACCATGAAATGGATTAACTGACTTCTAATTGCCACATTTTATATATAGTAGCCAGAACTGTATGCCATACGAAAGTGTTTTCTGTATCCGCATGCGCAATAAGCAAATGATCCGTGTACGGGCATGTGTAGTAGACAAATTTAAAGACTTGTGTAGCCAGCGGTGTTCATCACCCCTAGCCGTGAGGCAGGCACCCACGGAGTAACTTACCTTTCCCTAGGGGTACTACGCACAGAGCCCCCAACTGCTGCACATATAGAAGCTAACAGCTGGTAAAACTCGAAGCTCTTGGTACCGTCAACTCTCGTATACTGTGCATGCAAACTAGCCAATAAGGGCCACTAAAAGACTGAGCTTAGACATATAAGACAGACTTTGCAGTAGAAACAGAAAAGAGAACTAGTCCATATTTTATGTCCTTAGGGCCTCCAACCACTAGTCAACTTTAACTTTAATGTATTCTGACACATTAAAAGGTTGTGCTGTTGATTGGTAATGAGTATAAATGGGAGAGAGGAATGAAAGGCAGGTGCGCTTACGAGTTCTTTGGTGAAATAGGGGATAGTGCCTTATGTCAGTAGATGGTATGAGGTTGGCTTGTGAAGAAATAAATAAGTAGTGCCGCAACAATGCCCTAAAATGGCTTCTGTGGATGTTTGACTATGGTTCACCGGTACTCTCGGGGAGGGCTAAACACTGGAAGAGGAATGACATATGCCTGCTCTTGAAAAATGGGGAGAACAGAAAAGGGAGCAACGATGCGGGCAGCAAATGGGAAGCCTATGTTCGGGCTGTTGCTCACAAAGCAGATACAGCATGTCTCGGTTTGAGACAGCGGATGCATTCGTGCTGTCTAGAGCCAAGACCTAAAATCTACAAGGAACCAAAGGTTATCTATTTGCCTCTTATGGCCAATAAAGTTTATGAAAGCAAAATATAGCAGAGTGATCCTTTAACTGCCAATGAAATGTTTACCAAAGTAAACATTTAATGGGAGCAAACATTTTGTGTAAAATATGTTATTCCTCACTGTTAAAGAACTTTTGCTAAATTTTCGAAACAAACACTATTTCTAGCATTCTCATCTTAACTTTTTTGTGAGCTTTACATGCCAGGCGCCTGGGGCTGTAGTGTGGAAGAACGGTCTGGCTCTTTTGTCGTGGTTATGAATTTACATTGTGATGTTTACGGTTATTTGTCTGTGCATTGAAAATTACGTGCATTTATATGTTCTTACAGATTTGCCCCTGACGAAGGGACAGGCGTCCCGAAATGCATTGGGCTTTTTGTTCATTTTGAATTATGTATTAATTTGTATTATTGAATTGTGAGATTGTAACTCATATTGAAATGTTTGCTATTTGAACATGTCTGTGGTTAAAATTACACATGACATCATGCAAGGATTAAATTGTATGAGGTGAATGACAAATCGTTATTTGCATTGAATATTGTTACGAAAATTGTTGAAATATTGCTTCTTTTTAGTATTAACCCCCCCCCCCCCCACTGTGCTCGTGTGAGTCCAGGCCGCCTGTTTGGGACGTGGCCACTTTTGATCTTAACTTACATGCTTGGCTAACATTAGGCACACGACGCACATAAAACGAGGTAAACAAATAAGTATTTAGTAAATTACATGACACATAGGTGTGCAGAATCCACACTTCCTTTTTTCATTACACTTTTCTCCTACCGATGGATTCCTGCACCCAAGTTTAAACATGTCCTTCGAGACAATAGCGAATATTACGGATTATCGTGCAAGCACGAAAGCTTATACTTCAGAGGAAGCAGATGTCATCTATAGTTTGATTCAAGAGACAAAGGCTTTCGATGCACAGAGTGGAACCATTTCTCAACAATTGAAACAGTTGGAATTTCCGACACGCAGAGAATTGAATCAACGTCTGCATGCAGCAACTTTGATTCAATATCACAAAGTTAAACGAATTCCCTGTGGACTTAGATTGGCCATCAAACCGATGTTATTCAGATTACAGCATAATCATCCCTTCATGGAAAAGTGGTATGCGATCCTGAATAAATGTTCACTGGATCTCATTTTACTTCTGGTTGAAGAACTGTCAAAAACCATAAAGGACCTGGAAGAAGAGATTTTTAACATCAAAAGAGACATGTCAGCAAGAATGGAGGACACAGCTTGGAAAGACTTTTTGGAAGAGCTGAATTGTAAATTGGATAAGTACGGTAAAGAGCTACAGGAAATGAAACTGAGAAAGTTTAAACGTGATGCTATAGATTATAAATTAAATGAAGCGTACACGTAGGCGGAAGTATACGCCCAAAAACGATTCACGAGGAGGACAAACGTAGGTTCATCTGAAGAAAGCGAGGCAACAGAAAAAGATAGTGACACCAGAAGAGCCCCCATAGGTTTTATAGCTACACAAGGTCAAGCCATTACAATTGAGGATAATGGAGCAGCGCATGGAAGTTCCTCATTGGGTCCTTTTTTAGGCCAGATGGGGCCTTCAGGAAAACCAACAGGGATCCAAACAAACAACAACAACAACAACAACAAAGAAAACCCAGCGAGGAAAAAGAAAAGCAACATTTGAAAACAGGATTGAGGAGCCAGGACAAAACTCATAATCAATATCTCATCAACAAAACTAACTAAGTCAGAAGAAAGCATCTTGAATAAAGGCACATCGTTTGTGCAAACGTATACTAGCACCAAATTGAAAAACAAAATTGTTTTTTACAAATTCATGCGTACTCTAAGGCTAAAAAAATTCTTTACCAACATAATGCCCTCAATTTCTACACCTGAGGAGGGGAGATTTAAACCGAAATGCACATTTGTGGCACCGGTGTCGCATAAGATTCTGGACACCTTTGAAACCCTTGTAAAAAAGGATTTAGACAAATTTAACTACGTGACAGTTTCTAAGGTCAAGAAAAATCTAAGCCGTGCTGAACACAGCACGTTATAGAATCTACGAAAAAATATCTCAATTGTTTTCCAAAAAGCTGACAAGGGAGGTGGACTTGTGATTAAGGATCGGGAATTCTACGAAACCAAAGTGTTTGCTCCCTTGAACGACATCAACACTTATGCCAAACTTGACCACGATCCAACACTGGAAATAAGCAATCAATTAGAAGTCATTCTGAAAAAAGCGGTAACTTCTGCAATAATAGATGAAAAAACCAAACAATTCTTGACCACACAGTTCCCTAGGCGACCCAAATTATACATGTTACCTAAAGTGCACAAGAATTTGACAGACCCGCCATGCAGACCCATAGTCTTTTGCTGTGGTTCTGTATTTGGGAATCCTGGACGATTCATTGATCCACACTTACAACTTTTCATGAAGAATTGGTAAACATATATTGAAGATACTAATGATTTCCTCAGAAGCATTGATTCATTAACTGAAGAAGTGAGTGACGACTGGGTGCTGTGCACCATCGACGTGGTCTCATTATATACTTCAATACCACATGCCTTGGGTATTGAGGCTGCCGAGTGGGCTTTGCTCCGTCAATCCAATGAGAACGAGAAGAATAGTTTTGTGTTTGAACTCCTAGAGTTCTGCCTACAGAACAGCTACTTTGAATGGAAGGAGGAATTATTTTTACAACCGAATGGCACTTCAATAGGCTTTCCAGGTGCACCAGTCTACGCCAGATATCAGCATGGAAACCATGGAAACTCAAAAAAGGAATTACATGGCAAGAGGATACCCTGAGGCATTATTGGAAAAACATGCAGATCGAGCACGCAAGTGCAAAAAAAACAGATCTACAGAAACACCCCAGAAAAAGCAGCAATAGAATGGTATTTACTCCCCTCACTGGGCCTCACTGGGCCAAACAGGATTTAATTCTGAGACTGGCTGATTACGCAATCTGACATATGCACTGACTTGGCTGCCACAACGTAAGACTGCAATTCCCAATGTTTTTTGTTTTTTTGTTGGATTTATTTTTCATTTTATGTGTTTGTTTTAAACCTATTTACTGAGAAGTGAAAGACCAACAAAATAGCTGCAAAATAGTGGGTCCTTTTTACCAGGCCTCAGACCACATCACCATATTCAAGCAGGTCCCGCACTCAAGGATCCCTACCTCCCAAGTTGCTCTAGGGGTCACAGTTCCCATTCTTATTTGAATATACCTCAATGATAGCCACAGGCAGAGCTTGACACTCAGCGCCTACCTGGGAAGACGAGAGTCAAGCCGATGACAGGCAATGGCGGTCTTCTGCTTCAAGTCTTGTGTGAGGGGATGATTGCTCGCTGATACAACCTGGCTGGCCGATGCTGATGCTAGGGTCCGACAGACACCTCAATACATTATTTACAGTCCAGTCTGAAACTCGTAGCTGCTCAATATGAATTTCTCTAATCATATCCATGCTTTTGCACACAGAAGCATGTCCAGTGTATCTGATTACAGGGTGCTGTCATACGTCAAAATTAAGACAAAAGAAGTGCAGTGAAATAAAGTATTCGCTTAGGACCATGAGTCTTTCATTTGTGTTTTATCTGTAAAGGGAGAAGATGTGTTGTATATGTATACTTACTTCAATATGACTACTTGGTGTCTGTAGTCCTTTCTTAGTGTTTCTATCTTCCCAACTTCCCATGTTACCTAAGAGTGTTCTATCTGGTATGTGAAGATTCCAGCCTTGGCAGTTGATGGTCTGGTCAGCTGTGAGGTTTACTGCTCTGCTGTTTTATACTGTACTATCTTAATAAATCTATCTTAATAACCTGAAGACGTGTCTTGCTACCTACCTAATCTACTTACAACAGACCACACAATTTGTTAAAGCAGGGAAGGTGGGATTGAGGCCAGGTGTACAGGTTTCAGATTGTGCAATATAGCCCATGGATGTGTATGCCTTCAACAAAGGTTAATGCTTTATTTTTAATTCATGGTGTTTAAGGTGACAGGCAGAACCCACATTTTTGACAGTTTTGCATAGCAGAACTCTGGCACAAAGGCACTTCACTACAGACTACCTTACACATTGTTTCGACAAACAGATAAGAGCAGTCAAATGATGTTGAGGTGAGGCTGAGATTCACTCTTGCCCCTAGGTCACATCTCCCCGTGAAAGCTCTGATTGATTTGGGATTAGGTTTCTCAGAGGATCTTGAGCTGAGTAAGGCATCTGGCTTATGCTTTCAGTGGCTTGCCGACCTCTACTGTTTGTGTATTTATTTTATCTGTTGATACTTGCTTTGTTATGTTATGTTATACTATTTTATAAGGGTAGAAACCCTTCTACCCAGATCCCAGTGTGGTTTATGGGTCACACTCCTGTAGTAACTCACTATACTATTTTATAAAGCGCACCGCTGCCCCGGCAAAGGGGCGTCACAGCGATAATAGCAGAAATTAGGAGGCTACTAACAAAAACAGGGCCTATAGCGGAGGGAAGAGGTGAGGTTTAATAGCTTTACAACATGCCAGGTAGTTATTAATGCTGCGGATATGTATTGGAAGAGAATTCCAGAGTGTGGCTGCCAGTGTGTGGAAGGAGCACCCACCAGCACCAACCCTCCTTACCTGCGAAAAAAACGCCAGATGTTGACCCATCGAGCGGAGTTGGCGGGTGGGTGTGTACAATAAAAACAGATTGGCTAAGATGTCAGGAGAGGAGAAATTCAACATTTTAAAAGTAATGCAGAGGGACTTAAACTCTAATGGTCTGGCCACCGGCAACCAGTGGAGCCGACGAACAGCACTGGTAGTAGAACAGGTTCTAGAGAGGTCAAGGAGAGTTCTATTAGCTGCATGTTGGACCCTCTGCAGTCTCAGGGTTTCAGTCTTGTTCATTCCCAGGTAGAGCAAGCTAGCGTATTCCAGTCTCGACAGAACGGAGGCCTGAACAATAACCTGCCTGATGGAAGGATCGAAAAAACCCAACAGCGGTTTAAGCGCCCGCAATATACCAAAACAAGTTCCTGACACTTTCTTGCTTTGGACCTGGAAGCCAAGGGCTGAGTCCACCCAAACACCTAGATTTTTCACCACCTGTTTGGGGGAGGGTGCATGGCCCAGGGTAGCAGGCCACCAGCGTTCACTCCACAGATCAAAGTCTCTCCCTACCAGCAAAACCTCAGACTTGCTGACGTTGAGCTGGAGGCATTTGGCAGTCATCCACTCAGCGATAGCAGAGCGATCACTCCGAAACTTGTGAGCGTTCCGCACGGAATCGTCAGAGATTGCTACTACCAACTGTGTATCATCTGCATATGATACAATATACCAAAACAAGTCCCTGCCACTTTCTTTGTTTGGACCTGGAAGCCAAGGGCCGAGTCCACCCAAACACCCAGATTTTTCATCACCTGTTTGGGGGAGTGTGCACGGCCCAGGGTAGTAGGCCACCAGCCTTCACTCCACAGCTCAGAGTCTCTCCCTACCAGCAAAACCTCAGACTTGCTGGCGTTGAGCTGGAGGCAGTTGGCAGTCATCCACTCAGCGATAGCAGCGCGATCGCTCCGAAACTTGTGAGCGTTCTGCATGGAATCGTCAGAGAGTGCTACTACCAACTGTGTATTATCTGCATATGATACTGCTGTAAGCCCTCTACTCCTGGCCACAGCTGCTAATGGTTGGACGTACTAGTTGAAAAGCATTGGGCTCAGAGCTGAGCCCTGTGGCACACCTTGTTTAATAGTATGGATCATGGAGGCGAAAGGGGGGCCGTTACCTGGAAGGTCCTTTCAGAGAGAAAAGAGACTAACCAGTCCAGGGCAGAGCCCTCAATGCCCGCCTGCTCCAACCTTTGCAGTAGGATCTGGTGGGAAACCGTCTCAAACTGAGATCTAATAAAATCAGTGCCGAAGTACGTCCCGCATCTAGTGCTACCCTCAAATGTTCGGTCACAGCTAGGAGAGCAGACTTCGTGCTGTGGCCCGGGCGAAAGCCATTCTGGGAGGGGTCTAGTATGTTATTATCTTCCAAAAATCCTGTCAAGATGGAATTTATATAGGCTTTAGAGATCTTGGATACCCACGGCAGGAGAGAAATAGGACGAAAGTTCTCAGGTTTAGCTGTATTGAGGGTGTTTTTTTTAAGAAGGGTAACTACCCTTGATTGCTTCCAAATCCTAGGGACGACTGCCATAAACAGGGACATGTTAATCACCTGACCCAGAGGTGTAAGCAGCACAGGTAGCGATTTCATTAAATTGATCAGGCTCATGTGAGCAAAACTGCTGACTGAATTGTATTTTTTCTGTGCCATTCACAATGAGAACAAAAAACAAAACGGGGTCTTGACTCTTTACTCAGCTAGGCTGAGCCAACTAAACTGAAAAAACAACACAAGGGCCAATGCTGAGGAATAATTTAAACCATTTTAACTGGAAGTGTTGAATTTAAACAATCACAACCTGCTGGTATTAGCACTGAAAAAAGATTTATTCTTATTACGATTTTTTGTTTTGAATTTTAACACAAGTTTTAGTGCAAGGAGAGAACAATTAAATCTTATATATACAAAATGTACAACAGTGTCAAAGGAAGAAAAACATTTTCATACTTCAAACATACATGGCCGTCCAGTCATACAAAAACACATTCACACAAGCAGTTATATAACAACCATTAAACAACAAAAAAGGTGAATCCACGTGTGGGTCATGAATCGAAATTGGAAAAATCCTTTTCGAATATGCAGTTTTAAAGTCTTTTTTGATGATTCAACAATAAACGTATATTATTCTGAAAATTGGTGAAGAGACTTTGTTATTGTCACAAAGCATGTAGACCCAAAACGGGGATGAGGTGGTCGACGCGTTTCAAACCCCACTTGTTAAGGGGGTTCTCCTCAGGACCAATTGATTCTAAAACAAAACAATGAAAGTGTGCTTAAAGCAAGGTTCCATACTAGGTAAAACAAGAGACACGCTCCCCGTGCTCACACCAGCCTACCTTAACCTGCGAACCACAACGTCTTGAAAATCCAAAACCGGCGGATGATTTAATTTCGCAACAAGGACACGTGGCAGCTGTGATCTAAACAAAAAACGTGCTGGTTTTAGTCACACGTACTCGCTCCCAATCATACACTCTGCCCTACAGTGATGCTGTGTGGGGCTCTTACCTGGACTTCGCCCGGCTAAAGACTTGCCGTCGGGTCCACACTTCTCCTTGTTCCGTAAGGTAGTTGTTGTTACTGAAAAAAGAATAGACATGGGCGGTCCATGAACATGTTGGGCCTGGGTCCTGCTGGCGGTCGCTAGTTAACTCAGCATACCTGTCAAGCGGGCGGCATCAGTCCTAGATTCCGCAATTTTTTTGGGGAAGTAACTCAGGAAATCTGGACTATCACTTCCTGGTTTATGAACCCAGAGGGAATTCTGGGACTTGTAGTTCCGCGATCAACCAGAAGTTTTAGACGGTACCAGAGAGGCATGCCTGGAGGGCACGCATCTCGACGAATAGATAGGTGCTGACAGATTAGTTTTTATAAATCTCAGAGATCTCTGGCAAGCCTTTAGCCGGGCGAAGTCCCGGTAAGAACCCCACACAGCATCACTGTAGGGCAGAGTGTATGATTGGGAGCGAGTACGTGTGACTAAAACCAGCACGTTTTTTGTTTAGATCACAGCCGCCACGTGTCCTTGTTGCGAAATTAAATCATCTGCCGGTTTTGGATTTTCAAGACGTTGTGGTTCGCAGGTTAAGGTAGGCTGGTGTGAGCACGGGGAGCGTGTCTCTTGTTTTACCTAGTATGGAACCTTGCTTTAAGCACACTTTCATTGTTTTGTTTTAGAATCAATTGGTCCTGAGGAGAACCCCCTTAACAAGTGGGGTTTGAAACGCGTCGACCACCTCATCCCCGTTTTGGGTCTACATGCTTTGTGACAATAACAAAGTCTCTTCACCAATTTTCAGAATAATATACGTTTATTGTTGAATCATCAAAAAAGACTTTAAAACTGCATATTCGAAAAGGATTTTTCCAATTTCGATTCATGACCCACACGTGGATTCACCTTTTTTGTTGTTTAATGGTTGTTATATAACTGCTTGTGTGAATGTGTTTTTGTATGACTGGACGGCCATGTATGTTTGAAGTATGAAAATGTTTTTCTTCCTTTGACACTGTTGTACATTTTGTATATATAAGATTTAATTGTTCTCTCCTTGCACTAAAACTTGTGTTAAAATTCAAAACAAAAAATCGTAATAAGAATAAATCTTTTTTCAGTGCTAATACCAGCAGGTTGTGATTGTTTAAATTCAACACTTCCAGTTAAAATGGTTTAAATTATTCCTCAGCATTGGCCCTTGTGTTGTTTTTCCATTCACAATGAGAAAGCAGAAATGTATTAGGTATATCTATCTTCCATTGTGTTTGCACAAACATTTTTGCTGATATTTGATTTTAAAAACGCAGAATAAAAAAAAAAAAAAATTGTAGTTTTACATAGCGTGATCTTTACCCAATGGTATTGGAGCACTTAACATGAGCAACAGCTACATTACACAAGGTCACCAACATTTTTGAGTTTTAGGCAAAGGGAGATTAAGTGATTTGCACACACAGGATGTTGAGCCAGCGCTGAAATTCGAACCTGAGTTCCCGCTCCAAAGTCCGCAGCTCTGGCTGTTACACCACATCTAAGAAAATCAAAAAGGGGGAGTGAAGAGGTGGTGCCGATGAGCACCGAGGTGGGCACGTCCTCCTCTTATCAGGGATTCTATTAATCAAAAGGGTCCACCTCGCATTGGGTGGGTGTATATCCAGATGTCAATGGAATACACCTTCTTTGTTAAAATACCCCTCACACACCAAAAGGGCCCTTGGTGTCATGCTTCATCATCGGGGTCTTCCCGTCCCGCTGCGGGGCGGGGCAGTGCTGCGACAAGCGACTACGCTGGAGCACCTTTAGATGGGGGTGCTATGTGTTGGGAGTGAGTGTCAGTGGGGTCAGGAGTGATATAAAGAGTGAGTTATTAAAAAATACCTGGCCTAGTGGAAACATTTTTTTTATTAAACACTGGCTGGTATTGTTAAAAGAAAAGTGAAGCGGAGAGATGGAGCTGGTTCATGGGCTCTCTCTCCTGTGTGGGTCAACATGTTTCGAGGCGTGAAGCCTCTTCGTCAGGACCTAGGGGATGATCCCCCTGTCACTCACTAGTGTTTCTCCACAAAGGTAGAAAAAAGTGTATATACAAAAAAGTGAAACAAGTTTATCTATGTGTGTAGCTACAATTAATAATTACAACACATTTTTACTACTGTCACACTAATAATGTAGTATGCTTATCATTAGAGGAGTCAATGCCTCATGAGCCAGCTCAAGACAGAAGGGTAATGTGGGGTCCCAATCAGTCCCCTGCACGGTTGTGCTTCCTCCTTCGTCTGCGGCTTCCGTACACCACATCCTCTGCCTTGTTCGAGCTGGACGGCCTGGTTGCTTCTAAGAGTCTCTCGGGAAGGGATTTCTTGACTTCACGGCTGAAGTTTTGTTATTTAGAGGCTAACAGGCTTTTGTTTCATCTTCGCCTCCGATGGATCACTTGCTCACACTTGCCTCTGCCCACCGCATCTAACTAGGAAGTCTCATTCCGTGCACTCACTGCACTCCCACACTTTACTAACTTATCACAGAGTGAGTGGAGTCAGTGATGTTTATTCTTAAGACTCCACTCACCCTGTGATTACTTAGGAAAGGGTGGGAGACAGCAAAGTTTGGTTAGCAGCCAGAGGTGTTGCTGGGCTGTTGCTGAAAATAATCAGGTTGCCTTAGAAAGCAAGGCTTCCATGTGTCATATGGGGATAGACGCCAAAGACCCCTGATCCTGAAAGGCCAGGGCTGGTGTAAGTTAAGCCCCTTGGCCTCCATGATGGGTGGCAGATGCACGCTAGCGCACGTCTCTTTAAAGTGCCTGGTTAATGCCTGACCATCACGTAAGAGATGTTCAGAGCAGGACATCAAGGCAAAGGAAAACCGTCGACTTTGCAATACAATGTGTACTGCAATTATTCAATAATATCACACATGTGGGTCAGGATGGTACATAATTACATTAAGGCTTTATGTACCATCAAGATTGACATTTGTGATAATAAAGAAGCCAGGGAGCTTCAAAGGGCGCAACCCCCACGCTCAAAGTCAGCAGCCACCCCTGTAAACACACCATGTCACCTCAGTTTAGACCCAGTCATATGCAAATCATTTTTGACCCTGCTCCAATTGGAAAAGTCCAGTCCGACTGTCAAGAGAGGTCCTCCCTGAACCAGAACACAGGCACCCCAAGGCCAGTTTTGTCCTAGTTATGGGCTCAACAGCCATGTACGCCCTTGTTCCATTGAAAAGATGGATTGGGATGCAGCCCAAGTGATCGCCATTGGCTAATATTAGTTCGAACATTCCATCCATCACTTTGTTTTTTGATGTCCTAATTGTGACGGGTATGCCCAGGCGTGGGTCCTGTGCTCACTGTGCCACTGGAATCTAGTAATACCCGGCTGATCAGTCCATAATAAGGGTAAAACTGGTCCAGGGTTGCTTGTATTCTGGTTTAGGGGGTTGTTGATTGTTCCCCTTGTTTTGAAACATCTACTTTCGGATTATTGTATCTGGTGTGTTTGTATGCCGTATACCTAGCCTGTGGCGTTTTACCTCCTCCCACAAATTCACACCTATCAATCAATTAATCAAGGATTTGTGAAGTGCGCTACTCATCCGTGAGAGTCTCAAGGCGCTGGGGAGGGGGGAGGTCATGCAGCTCAGATTCAGCCGAACAGTCAGGTCTTGAGGTTCTTCCTGAAGGAGTGCAGAGTGGGGGATCATCTGATGTTGAGCAGGAGTTCCTTCCAGGTCTTTGCTACGATGTAAGAGTAGGCTCTACCACCGATTCTGGCTCTGTGTATGCGTGGGGTTTCTGGGAGGGCAAGGTCGGCAGAGCAGACATTTCTCTGGGTACGTGGAAGGAGACTAAAGTTGAGGTATTGGGGTCCAGAGTTGTGGAGGGATTTATAGGTGTGAGTGAGTAGCTTGATAGTTACTCTCTTCTTGATGAGGAGCCAGTGGAGGTGTAGTAGGTGCTGGGTAATGTGTTCATGTCGTGGGATGCAGAAGATGAGCCTGGCGGCAGTGTTGTGGATTGTTTGGAGTTTCCGGAGTAGGGATTTGTTGAGTCCGGCGTAGAGGGTGTTTCCGTAGTCCAGTCTGCCGTGATGAGTGCGTGAGTGATGGTCTTTCTTGATTCGTGGGGGATCCACTTGGATATCTTGCGAAGGATGCTGAGTGTGTTGTAGCACGAGGGGGAGACGGCGTTGCTCTGTCTGGTCATGGTGAAGGAGGAGTCGAGTATGATGCTGAGGTTGCAGGCGCGTTCTGTAGGACTGGGGGGTGCCGAGGGCAGGAGGCCACCAGGTGTTGTCCCATGCTAAGGGGTGGGTCAGAAGATGAGGACTTCTGTCTTCTCCAATTTGAGCTTCAGACAGCTACTGCTCATCCAAGATGCAACTTCTTTCATTCCTTCCTGGAAGCTGAGTCTGGTGATGTTGGGTTGCCTCGTGAGGGAGAGGATAAGCTGGGTGTTGTACCACTCTTGTATATGTCATTTCGGTTGCACTTCCTGGAGAGTCAATGTCAGGGCTAGATCCTAGCTCAGTTGATTGCCTACAGGGCTCTGGTTCCTTAGGGATTCCACTAATGTTGTCCTTTCTTTTTGCAAATGTGCATACTTTCCCTAGCTGACAGTCAATATTACCTCAATGAAATTTCAGTTTTTTCTTTTTGGTCAGATCCTCTTCATAGTCATCTATGACTTTATTGAGTATTTAATAGTTTTTATAGTGATGTCGCTCCAATTTAGCTTCTCCGGTTTTTTTGTAAGTTCATTTACTTCGACTTTGTATTTTTCGCATTCCTCTTTCGCAATGTCAATAAGCTGTCTAACCATGTTATTAGAGGCCTCTTTAATGTTGGTTTCCAATTTTTTAATGTGGTCAGGATTTGTAGTTTCCACACAAGGGAATATTAGGATTTTCAAGCCTCTTAGTATTCGATCAGCTTCTACATAGTTCTTAAGTGTTGCAGCCTCCCACCATTTCACTGTCTCCTTTTTCAAAGCGTCCACTAGGGTTTGCAATGTACTTTTGGCTGATGAGGGATTGGGTCTATTCGGATGTCTCCGACCACTATTTTACTCAAGAAATATCAAACCACATGTTTATTATTATTATTAAGAATTGCTTACACTACCTTACTCAATTAAAGTTCATAGTTGTGGGCAGGGCCGGTTATAGGATTTTTGGGTCCCTGAACAGAAAGGGGACGTGTGAGGCACCTGTCATTTGTAGACAAGGTGATACATTCAGGGCTCTTTGCATCTCAATAGACGCCCCTGCTCCTGACGCTTCTTTGTGCGGAACCCTTCTGGGCTGCAGCCCCTCCCTCTCAGCCACCAACAAGCACCTTTTAACAGCTCATAGAGTGCTGAAGGTGTGAGGGTTGCTTATCACGTTAATACTGTCGGGGAGCTGAACAGCACAATAGTCATCCTGCGTGGGTGGGGGGTGGCAGAGGCCTAATTGCAGGGCAAACATAAGGAATGTGTCTCCTTGCAACTTGGACTGCCTCCTGTCCCTCCCCGCGGGTTCGCCTCACTACACCATAGAAGCGAAGCCTGGGGAGGGGCCCCCTCTTTTGGGTGCACTTGCAAGGTGGCACATTTCGAATATATGATTATACCACGCTTACAATTACCACGCATGGCTTTACCACGCGAATTTTACATCGCAAGTGGCTTTACCACGCTGGTATTTACAACGAAGGACTATACCACGCGTAAAAAACGTCTTACCTGCACGTCTTTCACCAGCAGCCCTTACTTCCATCCACCATGGAAACAAACGTCAAAACACGTCTACCAAAATAAAAAAAGGACTGCTATTTTGACGTACACGGCACGTCTTTGGGGGAGGCTTTTTCCTTATACTTCAAAAATAATGTGCGTTTTTTTTATGTAAACTGCTTGTTATTTTGGGGGGGAGACCCCCAGCCCCCCGAGGCCCCCCCCAGCCCCCCGAGCCCCCCCCCACACCCCCCAAGCCCACGCAGAACGACTGGAAGGAATACCACGTCTCTCCCCAACCCACGCAGAACGTACTTGCGTGGTAAAGACGGTCGTGGAAGGCACCCAAGTTGAAAAAACGTTTACGTGGTAAGTGTAGCGTGGTAAACGTTATGCGTGGTGATGCCTTCGGAGTAAATGATGTTTCCCGCACATTTCATGCCGTAGCCCTGCTGTATCGCATTGGTGCGGGGCCCCAAGTTGGTGGACTGTTTGCGGGTCCCTGGGCATCTACCCACACTGCCCATGCCTAGCGTCAGCCCTAGTCGTGTAAGCAACCAATACTGCCAACAAGCAACTACTAGTCAGCATAACTCCAGAACTATTAACCCCCTTCCTTGATGGTCAATGATGCAACATTTATGGCAGCACCCCCACTATGAACATTGTGCCAGTACCACTGGCCACTCGTGTTTCTGCATAGAAAAATCATTTATCAACAAATTAATTGTTGTTAAGGCAGAAGATCGGCAGCCAATACTCATTCTACTAGTTTTGCCAGTGCTTGTCTCTCCGCCACCCCTGATTTTAAGGGAATCTGTCATAATCTCATACAGTCTGGTGGTTCAATGAATCCACTCAAAGACTCTGTGTTAGACACATTGGTCACCGTGAATTTTGGTGGCTCCACTCAGTTTTTCACCCATACGTGGATAATAAAATGAGTACCACTGAGTTGGGTGACAGTAAACACCTTTCATCTGTTGATAGAACCAAAAGACCTCCCCCTTAGTGAATGTAGGCACTGCAGATACACCTGACACCTGGTATATAATTTTCTCTAAGGAATGACATAACATTTTCTGCACTTCTGGAAGGTGTAGGGGTTATTACTGGCCAATCTAGATGGCTGCGCAAGGCATCCGAAGCCTTGGCCTATCTGTCTCACTCCATTCTGCAGTGGTTACGCTATCCAGGCGCAGTCATTGTAGCCGTGGGTACACTGTTCAATGCTGGCAGTTTTAGCAGTGGGTAATCTACTCAAGGACTGGCATTACAGCTGGCGAGGCAGTGATCAGGGACAGTAATGGCAGCGATGGGTATTCTCTCAGCCCTGCAATGCCAGCAGTACGCAGACTGCTCTGGGACAGCAGTTTTGCAATTGATGCTGTGTTCAGGGACAGTCGTTTTAGCAGCGGGTAGCTTGTTTTTACCAAAGTAATCTCTGCAGTGGGTGCAATGATCAGGACTGCTAGCTTTTGTAGAGCTAGTTGTTGCTGTGTCAAGGGCAGACTAACTGGCATCTTGTTGGCATCACCCAGAGCTGCAGAAAATCAGAAACTGACTCTAGAGCACGGCGGCATCTGTCGCTCTGCGGCATCAGAGGCATGTTCACAGCTCGCTGTTCATGAGTGATGGGCGCAGCGCGGAGGTATAGCGCCATGAAGCCTTGTGCTAGAGATTGTTAGGAAAAGGCATTGCTTCCATGGGGTTAGGCCAGACAAGTCCGGAAGAATACCAGATTGTGGAGATTGTGTGAGCCGCACTAAAGGCCCACGACATGTCTCTAACTAAGAGGGGTTCTGACAGTGCTTAAAATGTGCAGGTGGTGGCCACCAACTCTGTTTGATGACCAATACTTCAGAGTAAGCAGGAGGTGAAAAAGAGGAAAAAAGAGGAAAAAAGTGACAAAGGAAGAAAGGAAGGATGAAAAAGAGCCTGTACGAGTAAGAAAGGCAGAAAAGGTATGGTGGATTGAAGAGAGGGCCGTGAAATTGAATCTAGACAAGGCAGCCTTGGTATTTGACAAACCAAGCATGTTTTAGCACGTGGTCTCTCCTAAGAAATACCTTGAACTCATGCTCTTTTTTTTTTACAACTAAGCACAGGCATCCCCACTACTGACCACAGGGTCCATGCCAAGAAAAAGGTTGCTGGGAGCACTGCTTCCCAGGGTCTTCTGAGAGCGGCTTCTTTAAAGGCTCGCGAATAAAATCTTGAAGGGATCAGCTCAGATTGAAACAAATGGGCATCTGCCATATTCATGCCTTGCTGGTGTACTAGCCAGATACACAGAAGGCTACCTGAATGTGTCTTTTTAGCCCTAAAATGTCATTGGCTACCAATTATGATAGTGAAACTGCGAGGAAATAGTAGGAAAGCTGGCAGATGACCGCCAATACAAACAAAACAAGCATTGGAAATGCAATAGGTCTCGCAGCATTAGAGTTAGTGCTTTTAGAATTGTTTATGGGTTTTTTTTGTAAATCTTTAGCATTTTTGTTTCCTGTAGCCAATGCTAAAGAATTACAAATAAAAAAAGCCATAAACAAATCTAAAAGCTCTAACTCAAATGCTCCGAGACCTATTGCACTGTGTGAGGGTGAGGGGTTGAGGGTGAGTGAGGGTGAGGGTGAGTGAGGGTGAGTGAGAGTGAGGGTGAGGGTGAGTGAGGGTGAAGGTGGGTGAGGGTGAGTGAGGGTGAGTGAGTGAGGGTGAGTGAGGGTGAGTGAGGGGTTGAGGGAGAGTGAGGGTGAGTGAGAGTGAGGGTGAGTGAGAGTGAGGGTGAGTGAGGGTGAGTGAGGGTGAGGGTGAGTGAGGGTGAGTGTGAGTTAGGGTGAGGGGTTGAGGGTGGGTGAGGGTGAGGGGTTGAGGGTGAGTGAGGGTGAGTGAGGGTGAGGGGTTGAGGGTGAGTGAGAGTGAGGGTGAGTGAGGGTGGGTGAGGGTAAGTGAGGGTGAGGGGTTGAGGGTGAGTGAGGGTGAGGGCAAGCGAGGTGTTGAGGGTGAGTGAGGGTGAGGGTGAGGGGTTGAGGGTGAGGGTAGGTGAGGGGTTGAGGGTGAGTGAGGGTGAGTGAGGGTGATGCTGAGGGGTTGAGGGTGAGTGAGGGTGAGGGGTTGAGGGTGAGTGAGGGTGAGGGAGTGTGAGGGTGAGGGGTTGAGGGTGAGTGAGGGTGAGGGATTGAGGGTGAGTGAGGGTGAGGGGTTGAGGGTGAGTGAGGGTGAGGGGTTGAGGGTGAGTGAGTGAGTGAGGGTGAGTGAGGGTGAGTGAGGGTGAGGGGTTGAGGGTGAGTGAGGGTGAGTGAGGGTGAGGGGTTGAGGGTGAGTGAGTGAGGGTGAGTGAGGGTGAGTGAGGGTGAGGGGTTGAGGGTGAGTGAGGGTGAGTGAGGGTGAGGGGTTGAGGGTGAGTGAGTGAGGGTGAGTGAGGGTGAGTGAGGGTGAGGGGTTGAGGGTGGGTGAGTGAGGGTGAGTGAGGGTGAGTGAGGGTGAGGGTGAGTGAGGGTGAGGGTGAGTGAGGGTGAGGGTGAGTGAGGGTGAGTGATGGTGAGGGTGAGTGAGGGTGAGGGTGAGTGACGGTGAGGGTGAGTGAGGGTGAGGGTGAGTGAGGGTGAGGGTGAGGGGTTGAGGTTGAGGTTGGGTGAGGGGTTGAAAGTGAGTGAGGGTGGAGGGTGAGGGGGTGAGGGTGAGGGTGAGGGGGTGAGGGGTTGAGGGTGAGTGAGGGTGAGGGGTTGAGGGTGAGTGAGGATGAGTGAGAGTGAGGGGTTGAGGGTGAGGGGTTGAGGGTGAGGGTGAGTGAGGGTGAGGGTGAGTGAGGATGGCTACGGTATGGGATGTCTCATATTAAAATTACGTGTGACCTGTGAAAACGTGAGTGAGATACCGGCATGCCATGTTCTCTTGTACAAGCGCAATCGGGTGTTCAACAATGCCATAGTGGGCCGGTTCATGGCTACGTGTTCTATCATAAAAATAGTGCAAATGCTCATGTTTAAAAACGTCAAAGCCAAAGGAAAGTGCGATTTAATTTTAAAATCAAATAAGTAGAAAAAAAAATATATAATTAACAGCCATTAGGTTTAAAACAGAACCAATGCAAGGAAAGGTGTATTTTAAAAGGAGAATAATGATGTTAAAAATCGAACACAACACATAAGGAGGTCCAAGCCCAACGAGCGTGTAATACAAAATAGCAGGTAGCCAAGCAAAACTATCAAAAGTCTATTGTCATTTAAATGAACCCCGGCTGATGCTAGAAAATGGCCAGGTGGAGCAGCATGCTTACATAATGTACATTTTGGTCCGGCATATATACATTTCCTGCTAAAACACATCAATGCAGAGAGATTATGAGACAGCAATTAGCCTCAGCAGCAGAACGAATGTAATATGCAGGTAGCTGAATCTTTTCCTCCAAGGAGGCGCAGAAAGGCATTGAAAGGAAGCTAGCATCCATGCCCACAAATACAAGAATCTCCTCACAAAACACTGCTTCCTTTTGCTAGGTTTAAAAACAAGGTTGTACTTACTAAAATATGCAGTGTACAACATGGAGCAGCAGCGTTCCTGGTCACACTTTGACCCAGCAAAGCCATCAGTAAATGCAACACTGCAATGGTTTAACCAGAAGGAAACACTATTTCTGGTCGGCCCACAATGAATATATTCATAAACATTCCTACGTTGTCTTCCTTGCAGAACGCCTGCCCGCCTGTTGGCTACAGCTTCGGGAATCCCACCAATCGTCTCTTCTGGGATAACCTCAAGGTGAATGACATCAAGTGGAACTTCGAGAAGTTTCTGGTTGACCCGGATGGGAAGCCCGTCAGACGCTGGCACCCGTGTCCGTGGTGAAGCGAGACATCATTGAGTACCTGCGGGCGGCGCGCAGTCCGCAGAAAAAGATTTACAATCAAGCCGAGCAGAAGTAGAGACCCCGCGTGCAAGAGGAGGGAGGGGGCGAATGAGAGAGAATGTATGTGAGGTTAAACTAGGGGCACTGATTTTGTGGGTGGACCTTCAGAGATCTCTTGTTTTTAAATATGGGCCTCTGTGCCATCCAAGTGTTTGCCGTAAACATTTCACACATTTCCCAACTTCCCAAAATACAGAGAGATGGCAACATAAAAACAAAATCGGCCTAAAGTACACCCTCGAAATCTCTGCTTCTCTGCCACCTAATATGCCATGTGCGTGTGCCTGTGTGAAAGGCATTGTTAATGGAAGAGTAGGAGTTTGTTCATAAGCTAAAGTAAAAGCAGGTTTTTGCTTTTATGACTGTGTTATAAAGTATTTCAATGTGTTACAATGAGATGTTTCTTCAGGCATAATTTGAGTTAGTCTTTTAAAGGAAAGTGTTTATAAAGAAATGTCAATGTGTAAAGGACAGGCTGTAGGGGTGGCAAGTGAAACTGACCCAGGAGGGGGGAGGAGGGAGGAGAAATGCGTCTCGGCCGGAGCAGGGGGCGGAGCAGGGAGAGCGGGCTTTGGAATGTAATTGACACGGCCGGCCGGTCGTGAAACTGAAAGCATGGCCGGCCGGCCGTGAAAGCATTTGATGCGGCAGGGGGAAATGCGAGACGGCGGGGAGGGGGCGGAGCGGGTAAACAAAGACGGACGTGCACGCGCTTTTAAGCTCAATGCGCATGCGCATTGAGCTTAAAAGTCACGGGCACTGCAAGGAATCGCCACGATTCCTTGCAGTGTGGATAAAGAGCGGATAAGTCCCAATACTCTCGCCTTGCTCGATGCGCATGCGCATCGACAGGCGAGACCTAAAAACACAGCCACTGTGTTTCCTGAATCCGGACTTCAGATCATCCTACACCAGGAGCAGAAGAGGGGGCTTACCGGCGTGCTACCCCTTCTAAAATATGGCCTCTTTCTGCCTCGAAAGAGAAGGGGGATTGCATTGTGTAGATTCTGTTCACACTGACAAATATCATTGCTCGTTCACTTATCTTTCATAAATGTACAGCCGTTGGCATTATCTCTGCCTGCTCGCGTCACCAATTGGACGGCTTCTTCAGCTGTTATTTTATTCATCTGGTGACATATCACTCATATGGCAGTACCCCTGCCTCAGGAGGTTTCATCGTCTCTGTGCATGTTACCTTCTGGATTAATGGATCTTCTCCACGGCCACACAGAGAAGACTGATGCTCTGTGGATGCCCTGGAGAAGCAAAGAATGCAGCGGCACAGGTGGTAAGAAACCTATACACTTCGAACAGTAGGGTTTGTATGCACCCCTTCATTTTACTCACACTTCGGCCAGCTTAACGCTTGTGGTACCTGGTGCCGCAACATCCAACGGTGCACCTGATAATTACAGCCCCATGGATTCCAAAGTAGTACGTCAGTGCGCTTTACATCACAACCACACACTTTATTCGTTATTCTACAGTTTCTAAAAGATGGCTCCCTTTTTAGCAACCTTAGAATAATGAACAATTGAGAAAAATAACAATAATGTTGTAAACTTAGGCCTTGCGGTTTTCAAGCAGCTCCTTGATGCTGGTTCGTAGCTCACTGTGCTATACTGAAGGATTGTAATTCATGACCTGTAAGTAAAAAGAGGATCACAGTGGTAAAACCAGTAACCCACGGATCTATCTTCATAAAACACAAATCTGGGGTCTGCTTGCTCACAGTAACACTCTATCCTAATGTAGCATTTATACATGCCTAGTTCATCGATGTAGGGCTCCGAATACGCCACCTTATAATGAGTCACAACTGAGACTAGAGAAATTCAGTTCTGCCCAGCAACATAAAGGAATTAGCAGAATTTTCATTAACATTTGTATTATCGCCTGAGGAGCTGGGCAGCGGGATCCAGAGCCGGCTTTAGGGCAGTGCGACTGGTTCAGCGGCACTGGGCGCTGACCTGTGGAAGGGGGCGCTGTGTTTAACAACATCTTATAAAAGGAGAGATGAGGGGCACTTTTGCAGGTGGTAGGGAGAGAATCCGAGGAGGTGATCATGGGACGTGGGGGCGTCAAAAGGCATTGTCGCACTGGGCGCAACCAGCGCTAAAGCCGGCACTGGCGGGACCGTTAATCCCGTGAGACACTTTCAGATGCAGCGGCCCGAGCTTGGCACCGGTTGCACCGTCATAAGCCAGGCCCTGCTTTCAATCCACTACGCATAGTTGTGATTGCTGCCTCTTGGCATGTGTCTAGTGCGGAGTGTCTCGTGTTTCTCCCTCAGTTCATGTAAAAGGAGAGGATGTGTCCTTCCGATCTAGGGCGGTTGATCTCAAATCTGGGGAACCGGGTTAGAGTCTCGGCAACGACGCTCAACCAAAATGAATGCATCCTTGTGTAATGCAACTGGTGCTAACGTAAAGCACTCTGACACCTTTGGGTCAAGTTTGCGCTATATGCACTAGTATATGCAGTAGACCGCTGTGCTCTCTACCATTCCTATGTGACTCTTAGAGTATATCCATTTGTATCCCTTCCCTATGTATATAGAGATAACTTTAATCACTAGTATATGCAGTAGACCTTTGAACTATCTACCATTCCTATGTGACTCTTAGAGTATATCCTTTTGTATCTCCTCCTTGTGTGACTTTACATCTTGTACATTTGCAATTTTTTCTGTTTGTATCCTTTATGTAACGCATGTAATCCTAAATCCTTATGTTTTTCAACTGGTTCTTATGTAAAGCGCTCTGACACCTTCGGGTAAAGTTCGCGCTATAGAAAATCGCATAAATAAAATAATAAAATAAAATAAATATATAAAACTATGGAGAGAAAAAAATGTTTACATGTTTACGCTCGGTAATTCATTGCACTGTTCGCCTTCAATCCAGCATCTATTTACCTCGGTGTTGACGCTTTCATTTTCACAGACTGCCTTGCGTACTTCCAATCCAGCATAGATATGTCCTAAAGTTGATTCTCGATGCGCTTACAACAGCACTTGGCACCATGACATGCCACACGCTAACTTCCAACAAAACACATTAGACACAATACCAAGCAAGCAGCATGGTCCAAATATGCCACGTAATGTGGCTACCACTGTTCCCACCGGCATTCGCCACCTCCACCCAACAGTAACCATCACACTGCGCCTTAACGAACAAAACAACTCCTGATGCCCTCATATAGATAACACAGCACCAAAGTCACATTGTGGCACATCACTACAATCTCAACAGCACCTCCGCCCTGAACGACCCCAAAATATAAATGAGAATCACTTCAGATCTAAGTTACAATAAATATGCCTCATCCTTAGGTACCCACATTCACATAATTATTACCTACATAGGTTGTGAGGCTTCGATAGACATCACTTTACTCTGACCGAAGAATATAGGACCCTGATTCACGTGCCCAGTCTGGCATCAAGTTTCGTGTTATAAGCTACCCGCTGCCGAGCAAAAAACTCGTCTTTATATACTTCCTCATGTACTTCTTGAAAACGTAGTCACTTAATCATGTAAAGCGCTCTAATACCCGCAGGTCTAGCTGGCGCTATATAAAACTCAAAATAAATAAATACGGACAACAAACCACCCTGTCCAGAGAAAAGTTCTTTGCTACACACACATCCATGCGCATTAGACACTACGATGATCCCCCTAGATTGAACAAAACTTATATTCATGCTAATTTACAAATAAACAGATCTTAAACATGCATTGGCCCAGACAAAAGTTCTTTCTAAAATTTTGAGTGCTGACTAAAATATTTGTTTTAACTCTTTCAGTGAAAAAATAGAAAACGATTGCTTACTGTATGCAATAAATCTGTAAGATAAATAATTGAATTCCTTTTACTTTTTGGGTGTAAATAGAAGCGATAATTACTAACACTAAACAGGACTCTCTCAAGTCATATTCACAGAGGCATCACTTACTGATACTAAATCCAACTTTTCCCACTCCTACAGCCATATCGACTTAACAGTTACTATCAGGAAGCTGAATTCACTCCAGTCCCACAACGACTCCAAATTGAGCTCAGGTACAGGTACTAATAACCCACAGTGTATTGTAGGCGGAGCAATATGCTAAGGGTGTGGCATAGTTTTTTGACCGGCATACCCAAACAATCTCACAAAGTAGAGGAGCAATTCAGTAAAACAAAAAAAAAAGCAATGACGGACAGGACGTTTTCTCCTTGTGCGGAGGAGTAATTGTTTGTTTTTCCTGTTCACTAGGGCATCCCTTCCTTAACTTGCCGATCCCATGCAGAGAAATCCAGTGATGGTGCACTAACAGACACCCAGTGGCTCTCATAGTTCAAATAGGGTGTAGGAACTGATAGGTTGGTGGACGTGGCAGCCACCATTTTTCGGAGACGCATTGGGCAGTCTAGAATGAGATATCTTGAAGAAGTTTCCAGAATTTGAGGTTTATCTTGATAATAATGAGGATTCCCGGCAAAACTTCAATGACTTAGCTCTTAGCACTGGCATGTTGTTATCAAAAGCATAGCTCAGGAGTAAGACCCAAGTAAGGTATATGGATAACAAGAGTAAACTGGCCTGCTTTTGCAATTTAGAACCTTAAAGGGCTCTTTTTTAAGAAACCCTATGCATTGCCCAGAAGGCATTACGCAATGAGCCTTCTGTGGGTTTCCCTTGGCCATCATAATTATAGACCTTTTTATGGACACATTAAGTGCGGGAGATTCCTCAATCATCTCAGCACGCACTACACTTTTTACAATAGTCTCAAATCCAGATCTATTAAATCACTAATCTGACTGTACGAGCTTTTTAACCCACATTTTCCCATTTTTTCACAGACCCCTGAATCACTGATCACTACTGCATCAACCAGGGGTTCACCTCCGGGTGGAGGCAGCATAAGAACTGACCCAATGATTATGCTGTCACGTATATAAGAGTCTGGCGGAGAATCAAGATATACCGCCAATTCCATCCTCCATACGTGAATGAGGGTTTTTTATTGGTACACTGAACAAAATTAAGAACCCTGGTCACGCAGGACAAGTGATCCTTTCTCCTCTTGATTTTTTTGCATTACGACAAGGAAGCCGAATGGATCACAGCTTCTTCTTTCTCCCTCCCCCCTCATGATCATATACATCATAATTATAAAACACATATCCTGAAAATTCATTTAGAAACTTAAATAGATAAGATCTGGCTAGACCAATTTTTAGCTACTTTCATTAGTAAATTACCATTGAGTATCCGGTGGAAAAATTCAGGAGGACTTTGCCTTATATTAAATAATCATTGTTCAATACAGCGCATCCCACATGTCACACACTACCACGTGACTCACATAAAAAAACTCCTCTGTGTGAAGTTGAGGGTCAACAGACTTCTTGACCTCACTTAGCCAAAGATGGTAACTGCAGCTCAGGAAGGCAGCAGGAAAGAACAGGTTTGATTGATGATTAGGTTCCAAAAAGTTAATGACGGCTCCTTTGAACGATATAGACAGTCTGTGTCCAGAATGCCCTCACTTATATGACTTGGATAAATACAAAAGTGGCCAAACATAACCAAAAATGGCCCCAAGCTTCACAAGCGTCAACATAAGATCCCAGACCTGGCTAGATCCCATGTTTACATTCCTAACAAGCTCACTTCAGTAATGCGGGAAGGTGAATGACTCTACTACCAGCAAGAGAGTTTTCCAAGTGAACGCATGCTGCTGACATCTGCAGTGCCCTGGTGGTCAGAGGTTTGAATTATGGCAAGGCCATCTCAGCCTGTGGCTGGTAAAATAAGTACAATTAAATTGTGTAATATTATTATCTAGTTTTCACAGCACTTAGAAACTGCAGGTGTGATGTATGAAGTACTATACAAAAGCCAAGCTATTGCTGTTATTAAAATTCTCCTTCACCAACTCAAACCCTGATGTTATCAGAGCGAGCATGGAGTACATTGGTTGACATGATGAGCTGAGGAGTAATGCTTGTGTTAATAGTCTGACATGCGCTCTGCAGAGACAGTCCATGCAATAGTATGATAGAATTATTAGTAGAGGTGTGATACTGCTTCTGACTAGCTCCACACAATGTTTAAACAAACTTTTTTTTTTATATGTTTACTATTGCGAGGTGCCACGTTCCTAGGCATTCTCAGTTCTTGCAGTGAAGGCAAGTGAGGTATGGATATCCTTCCGCCAGTGGCTGGATTAGTTCAAGCATTCCATCCATCACGTTGTTGTTTCAGTTAACGCCCTAGGTGTGATGGGTATGCCCAGATGAGGGTCCTGTGCTTACTGTGCCACTGAAATCAAGCTATAGCTGGCTGATGTGCACTTAACCAGTCCTAGGTTGCCTATATTTCGGTTCAAGAAGGACCTGGCTTGGCAGTTCAGACTGGACTGTTCTCATAGGAGCAGGGTCAAGACTGATTTTCATATGGGTGGGTCCAAACTGAGGGTGCCTGGTGGGTAAAAACAATGGATTCGGATGCGGCCTGAGCAATGGTCAGTGGCTGAGAATAATTCAAGCATTCTATCCATCACCTAGTTTTTGTTGCAGTTGACATCCTCCCACCTCTGACTCCTGGGAATAGTTATGTAATGGCTTACAGGTATATAAGGGCTTTGTGAGTTTTGCTGTTCGCCCTATGTGGGAAGAATATGCCCAGACGTTGGTCCTATGCTCACTACGCCACTGGAGTCAAGCTATCCTGGCTAATGACGGCTGAAAGCCAGAAACCGGTCCTAGGATGCTTGATTCCGGTCCAGGGAAGACCTGGCTTGGCAGTTCGGGCTGGACTGTTCCCATGAGGCACAGCATCAAGACTGATTTGCATATGGCCATGTCTGAACTGGGGTGGCGTGGTGAGCAAAATAACGATGGATTAAACCCAGATCTGTGACTGAGGGTGAATGTTTTGCCAATGTGCAACATTCCGTCCATCACCTTGTGTGTTTTGCTGTTCGCCCAATGTGGGAATGGTATGCCCAGAAGTGGGTCCCGTGCTCACTACGCCACCGGAGTCAAGCTATCCTGGCTGATGACAGCTGAAAGCCAGAAACCGGTCCTAGGATGCTTGATTCCGGTCCAGGGAAGACATGGCTTGGCAGTTCGGGCTGGACTGTTCCCATGAGGCACAGCGTCAAGACTGATTTGCATATGGCCATGTCTGAACTGGGGTGGTGTGGTGAGCAAAATAACTATGGATTAAACCCAGATCTGTGACTGAGGGTGAATGTTTTGCCAATGTGCAATATTCCATCCATCACCTTGAGTTTTGCTGTTCGCCCTATGTGGGAAGGGTATGCCCAGACGTGGGTCCCGTGCTCACTACGCCACTCGAGTCAAGCTATCCTGGCTGATGAAGGCTGAAAGCCAGAAACCAGTCCTAGGATGCTTGATTCCGGTCCAGAGAAGACATGGCTTGGCAGTTCGGCCTGGACTGTTCCCATGAGGCACAGGGTCAGACTGATTTGCATATGGCCATGTCTGAACTGGGGTGGCGTGGTGAGCAAAATAACGATGGATTAAACCCAGATCCGTGACTGAGGGTGAATGTTTTGTCAATGTGCAACACTCCGTCCATCACCTTGTGTGTATTGCAGCCCAAACATACACACCATGTGCCCCTCATTCATTTCCCCACCTTTCCTCCATGCTGTCCCCTCTGTCTCCTACCTCTATTTGCTATACCGCTTTGATACTGCATTATGGTGCATGAAGTGCTAACTTGACAACATATGCCTCACTGGTCCCACCTTCACTCCTAGAACATAGAATTCCCATGTTTATGCAACCCTCAGAGTTCCCCTGTTCTGCAAACATGCACTTATTTCCATTATTCTCTCCCTCACCATGTCGCGTCTGCCTCACTGCTGTGAGCGCCTCTCTGATTTCTTAAAATGGATGATACCATCTGCAGACAGCTCCCCCTCGTCACATCCTGCCTTCCCTGTTACACAATCCCATTTGCTTGCATTACCACACTAAGGCACCCAAAATAATTCTCGCGGAAATAGAAGATCTTCTAATTTCTGTCTTTTTAAATCAATTGGTTTAAATAGTATTTTTTATCTCGCTAATTACTGGCCCTTTACACCCAACATGATGAGAATAGTGTAAGAGTAGGCCCTCTCCTTCCTGTGTGCCGCTGCGTTTCCTCTTCTCACCCTCCAATCCCCCTCTCCCCAAACTGACTGAATAATTAATAATTCTGCAAGGGGACTCACCCCTTTGTTTGTACAACGAATATGCCACTGCGTTTTAAAAGAGGGGCTCTGCACCCCGTTACGGCCTCCTCTTCAAACTCTGCCTCTGTTCGCACACTGCCTCTCATTTCAGCACCCGCCAATAAAACAAAGGTGCCGCAGCCATGATGGAGTAAACGCTATGATGTAGCCATCTGCTGATGGGCAAACTGACATAGCCAGGTGCTCTGTTCAGTAATTGGTTCAGCTCCATCAAGAGTTCCATTTCGATTACAGTTTTGGCCTAAACTCTGGATAATCTTAGTCATGGGTTCAGCTAAATTCCTGGTTTGATCAATTATAGTCCCATCCTCCAAGGGTTTCGAATCATTTTCTTTTGGCACCAGTCACTGGTTTATTTTAGTGAAGGTTTCTACTCATCACAGGTTCAGCTTAGGCTAGAGTTCAGCTAAAAAAAACAGGTTCTACTGAGTCACAGGTTTGACACAAAAATGGGTTAGGCTGAATTAAAGTTTTGGTTAAGTGCAGCTTTCAGTCAGCCTTGGGATCAGGCAGGAACACGTTTAACTTTATTTGGGACTGGCCCTGCTAACGGTTTGGCTTTGGCATTGATTTGGGACAGTCCTCAGTGCCACTTTGTCAAAGGTTCGGTCTACTACTAGATTTCAACCTGTCACAGGCTTGGCCAGTCATAGTTTCAGAGTTTTCTTGCTCACCACTGTCACTAGTTCAGGCTTCTCACAGATCACCCGAATCTCACAGTAAGGCTTTTCACACTGTCACGTTGGTCAAGTTACAGGTTTGGTCTTGTCATGAGTTGACCCAGTCTTTGATTCAGCCATCTAACAGAGTCACAACCATTTCAGATTAGGCCCTGGCATGGAGTTGGCACATATCAGACTTGGACTCGTAACTCATCTGTACAATATATGGCAAGGCCACTGGAGTTATGCAATGTTGTGATATTTTTTGCATAATTTTGGATTAGCCACATATGCCATATGTCCTTCTGCTGCATAATCTGCAGAATTTGACAAAAAAAATAGTTCCTAGGTCAAACAGGAGAATAGTTACTAAAAACGACGCAAAACATGTTACCGCACAATAGAAGGCCCTTCACTAAGGTTGACTTGTTCTGTTGCTTATTGCTAGAGTTTGGTGCTAAACTGGTACTAATGAAATGAAACGCATGACCAGAAATTGGGTAGTACGTGTAAAAAGGCCCACTAACACTATCACAATGTGTGTGCTTTAAACTGCATAATTTGCCTTTTCTTACCGCATAATTTAGTTAACCATGTCGAATAATTTGGTCCTCCTCTAGCGCATAATCTCATTGGCTCTGATCTATGGGCACGTCAGTCCAGTCAGAGATTAAGCATTGAAAGGGTTTGGACTCTAACCCAGGTTCCACCCAGTCACAGGCTAGACCTTGCAATAGAACCAACACAGCTCTTTGCCGTGCTAGGCAAGCTGACATTTGGTGGGCCATCAGCCCAACCTCCCTCCCACATGGACAGCTCTGCTGTTCGGAGACCCAACCTGGAGGCCCTCCTACTGGCAGCATCCAGCACTGTCTTAGTTTACCCTAAAACTGGATGCGCTTATCATCAACAGACGCTTCTCACCCCGCACCTTATGATTCAGGCTTAGGCCCAAGTCCGGCCCAGTCATGCTTCAGCCCTGTCACACCTGGGACCAGTTTCAGATTCAGCCTTGTCCCTGCTTCGGCACCTTCTCAGACTTGGCCTTGCTCGCGCCACCGACTCGCGCGCTTTTTTTCTTCCAATAGCCCCGCTATTATTAAAATATCGGCAGAAGGGGAAGGGGGGGGCAACGCAGAGCGCGCTCTCTGCAAATCAAAACTCCATTCAGGCGGGTGATGGATGACGCTGCCCTGCCGGTGAACCCTCACTTTAATACAGAGGAAGTTATGAAAGCGACATCGATCACAAGGCCCTGCGAGGCGGGGCAGCCCCCGCAGCCCGCGGGGTGGCAGGCTGCCTGCTTTCCCTCTCAGTTCAAAATCTAATTTCGGTGTGGATCGAGCCGCCAGGCCTAATGGTGCCACCTGTCCCCGCTCCGCCGAGAGGGGCTGCCGCTTCGGCTGTATATTTTTTATTCCATTCTCGCGCCCCCTTTAGGACCGGCCTTGGAAGAGGGGCCATTTTGTCGCTGGCCTTCTGTGGCGTCAGTCAATATAATGCAAAATGTGGTCAGGGACATCAACATATAAGGTCATTGGTCCAAAAGGGGTTCTAATTCCGGGTTGGACCACTATGCACTGAGGGGAGCTCTGTGGCCCATGATACTCCCTGCAGACCTTCCTTGACAGAAACGGTATTATTTTTCTTATCGTGAGTGACCTATTGCAGCGACGGTGCATTTTTAAATTGCCTACTTGCTTCCACGCCTCTTCGCGACACCTGTATATTTTTGTAAGTGTGCCTGTGAGGCACGGAAGACACCTCGAAATATGACGAATCCGCGGCTGGATTAAAAGAAGGGGATATGCGTTCTTCAATTGCGCGTGGCAAAGAGGGCTATATGAAAAACAAACGAAGGGCAATACATAATGGGGGAGAATGTTCTGGAAGAGGGCGTGGGGCAACCGCCAGTCCTCTGTTCTTAGGTCCCTTGGGTTGGGGCGGAGAGGGGAGACAGAGCAGGGGACGGGCAAATGTCAAAATCGGTGCTTTCTCGCTCTCATTTTAAAATCATTCTGCGCTCGTCGCGGAATTAAAATTCGTGACATTTTATCTCTGCCGCATTCATCATGCGGTGCCGTGCGGGAGGAGGAGGCTTTGTGCGCAGTTCTCAACCTCGCGCTCTCTCTCTCTCTCTCATCCAACCTCTCCCACCCCTTCCCTTCGCGTTCCTGAAGTTGCTTGTATTACCTTTATTTAAAACCCCCTCTCTGGTTTGTCTTTATCTTTTCCGTTTTATTTTTTCGCTACCCCTGTCTTTTTTCTCCTGTTCTTTATTTTCTTTTTCAGTTTCTCTTTCTTTACTTCTGTTTTAGGCTCATTCGTTCTTTTTGTGTCTTAAGGCTTCATAACGATTGCATTTTGCTACAATTATGAGATAAATACCGGAAATACAGCATACTCTTTGATATTTGTACAGGCAAATACCGTTTACTTCCGATATTTGTGCATGCAAATATCACTTGCCACCAATATTTGCATAAGCAAATTTGCTCATTCAAAACCGACTAGGTAGGGCTGTGCACCAACTTGAACGCAAAAAAGTTTGCACAAACTATTCACCATTGTTTACTGTTAAGATTATATTCGGGTGCAAAACTCTTCTGATGCCATTTTATTTTTCAGAGCGCATTTTTTTCATCTTTCATGGCTGCCCAACTGGGAATAAGGCCTTAGTGGGATTTTTCTCATTACAATTCTTTATTCAAGGCTAGTCTTCCTTACTTACAAATTGTTATTATTTTTCCCTCCCATTTTCCTCCTTGTGATCTTTATCCCTTTGGCTCTGTAATTTTGCCTTGATCTACATTTATGTATTTACTAATTTTATGTGTTTTCTTATTTCTCTTTCACATATTGTGTTGATTGATTCTTCACAGTCTATTCTCATTCTACAATGTGTTACTTCTCTCGCTATTGATCGCTCTAGTCATCTATTGTCTGGGAGCTATCTATCTATCTATCTATCTATCTATCTATCTATCTATCTATCTATCTATCTATCTATCTATCTATCTGTCTGTCTGTCTGTCTGTCTGTCTGTCTGTCTGTCTGTCTGTCTGTCTGTCTGCCTGGTGCATAAGCTGACAACTGAATAGATGCTGTATGTGTATATGCACAATACCCTAGTGCTATTTGTAAGTAGAACCTGCACTGTCATTTAGGTAGCCGTACCCTGCACTACTGGAAGGTGCAGTTTGAGGTGCCTTACAAATGGCAGATTGTGTGCTATACACTGCTAACTAACAAGCTATATAATTAGTATCACAAATAGTTTCTTCAATTTTAAGTGTTGAAGGAGGTTTTTCTCTATTCTACAGCAAAAACAGATGAAGGAATTATGCCACACTTGACACAAAGGGATTAGCTTATGCAGAAACTATCCTTTTTGTGGTTTGATTAAAATCCCTTCAGATATGTTACCTTTGAATGGTTGGATATATGTATAGTTGTATGTGACTGGACAAGGGAGTATTCTTCCCTGCAGCCTTTTGAGAGATTCGCCGTTCCTGATCAGATTTATTTATTTATTTATTTATTTATTTATTTATTTATAAACAGTTTTCTATAGCGCGAACTAGACCCATGGGTATCAGAGCGCTTTACAACAATGGCATAGGATAAAACAGCAATGTATATAACAAGCAATGAGATTGCGCACAATAGTTGGTAATATTTCCAGCATAGTCTGTAGGAAGATAGTAATAAAGAAAAGACCGCTACTAAATTACAAGACACGAATAGTATTGTTCTGAGGTGGAGCTGATTGTTTACTGTTCTCTCCTGGTTTGTCTTTTGACTTCCACTAGTCTTCATATTTCTCATTTTGTTATCTTAAGACCCTCACAGCTATGTCATAGAAGGCGAATTGCCTGCATATGGGAGGAATTTGCTCATGAGGAAGGTCTTAGCTTCCTTCTTAAATGATGCAATGTTCGAAATTTTTCTGATGTTCACAGGCAGAGAGTTCCAGATTCTAGGGGCTGCGCCCGAGAACGCTCTCTCATAAGTTTTTTTCTTCCTGAAGATAGGTGGTCTCAGCAGTAGCAAATTGGAACTCCGGGCTGGTCTGTTTCTTCCTGAAATTTCTATTTTCTGGGCAAGATATCTGGGTGTGTTGTGATGAATCGCTTTGTGGGCGATACATGCCATTTTTAGTTGTATTCTAGCTTCAAAGGGTAGCCAGTTTAGCGCCTTCAGGTGAGGGGTGATGTGGTCAAATTTCCTCGTTCCTGTGATAAGTCTTGCCGCTGCATTGAGACAAGCTTTTAGGGGGGCTATGGAAATTTTTGGAAGGCCTGCTAGAGTTGTACATCCATATTCAATTCTTGAGATAACCAGTGATTGCACAGCTAGTTTTAGGTCCTTCTCCGATAAAAATGGCTTCAATTTTCTTAAATAGTTCAGATGAAAGCGTGCGTTTTTTGCCATTACTCTAATGTGGGTTTTCATATCGAGGTGTTCATCCAGAGTGATTCCGAGAGATTTCGCAGACTCAACTAGAGTCGGGGTGCAGTTTAGTGCTGTGATAATTTTCGACCATTCTTTCACTTCTGTTTGATTCTTTTGTGGTGCGATGAGTAAGAATTCGGTTTTATTTGCATTTAGCTTGATTGAAGCCAAAACATGTTGTTGCACCTGCTATTATGCACTGTGAGGGATCCAGAGATGTTCCCAGATATTGATTGGGTATAAAGAATGGAGTAGGTATTTACCACGTAAACATGAATTTCCCACACCTGCTGCACAATTTGCAGATTTTAAAAATAAATTTGGATTTAGGGCAAGCAGATCAATAGTTAGTGCCTAATTTGTAAAATAATAGGTCGGGGCCCAATTTTTTCTCAGAAGCCCGCCGGGGCAACTGCTGAATGTTGGGGTTGTCCAATATACAGGCTCTATAGCCTTGACTTCACCTCATGCCTCTTTCAACCATCAACATATTCTTCTGGCACGTTTTATCTCACTCTTCCAAGTTCTTTTTAATGCATGTTTCTCCTGTTGCCATTCTTTCTCCTTCCTTCTATGCTTTGTCCTTTCCGATATTTGCCACATTTGTCACTCTTGTTCTGGGTCACAGTCTGATGATTAAAAATAAGTCCCACTCCCTCAAGAAGATTCAGTGGGTCCCAACCGGCAAATCGTCATCTCAAATCAAGCATTGGTCATTGTAGGATACTTGTAACGCCATGCTAAATAGTTTGCAAAAGCCACCTGGTCACTTTCAGCTCCGGAACACTGCAAATAGACATTAAAAAGGGTGACGTTGTAGCTTTCATAGTGTCAATATTGTGTTAAAATGTCAAAATAGTGACATAATAACACCATAGAATGCTCCACTTAATGATGCATAATTTGAATTTTCTTGCTACATGATTTGGCCAACCTTGAGGCATAATTTGGTCCTCCCTTTTCATGAATAGTGCATCGTTGATATACTGCTCATCGTATTTGGTAAGTTTCACTGGTTTGTATGATGTGTATCCTAACCTTAGAGCTTAATTGAACTAACTTGTTTAGGGAAACTTCTGTTTTTCTTTAAATTATCTAATTTGTCTTCTTAATCCTTCAATATAGGCATTTAACAAGGTTGATTATCTGTCTATCTGGTTACCTATACATCTAGCTTTCAATATTTCTATTTCTATGCCTTACTCCAATGTTCTATCTGTCATCTTTCTAGCTGTCTGTCTGTCTTTCTATCAAGTGATCTTCGAATCTATCAATATTTCTCTTTTTAATGTCAGATAGTACTGAAATAGGGTACGCAACGAAGGGCGCATGCACTCAGTACAGGTGTAAAGGGGTAGAGTATGTAGCTGAAGACAAATCAACACATATTTTTATCAGTACCGCAGCGAAAGTAGAGTCAATGACGTCTCAACTCTGCCACTTCTTCCGGCAGGCACAGTGATGGTTGTTATGAGTGGGGTGAGTACTCATCTGCACTCAAGTTTAATCTCCCGATATGAAGCCAGAAAAATATGTCCAACACCAATGTCTTATGACCTTGAACTTGCTCGCCCCATTCCCCATTTCCCTTCTCAGAGGCAGCAGCCAATTTGGAGGGGCGTGACACCATGTCCGTAACCATCATAATCATACCACTTACCTTGACTCCTTTTGCCCCTTGTTGGGAAGCCAAGGAGAGAAATACTAGGGGACACCAGAGGGACTTGCATGGTGACCACCAACAGGAAATAAGGGGGTGAGTCGCTCTTTAAAGGGGATGTGAGGAGGGAGAAGCAACCTTCCTCCAACACCATTCAGAGGAGAGCTAAGAATCATGGTAAAACTTAAATTAATACACTATTAAGGAGTAGGGCAGGGGTAGAAGAGGAAGATCAACGTGGATTGATGCATAAACACCAATGTCCCCATGCCAGTTGATGAGAAGCGTGCTGCTCCTGTGGAATGCCCCTACAAAATTTCTTCTATCCATTCAAAGCCCTCACGGAAACTCTCCGAAAATGACCTAAACTTGACCTCAATAGAGAGCAAGATTCTCCTTTAAAGGCTGGAACTATGAAAGTAAAAAATACCCCAAAACCCGTAGAACACGTCACATGAAGTAATGTTCCAGAACTGAGTGATATAATTACAATAAATCATTTGAGACCTACGTAACTACTTTGGGGCTTTATTGCCAGTCAGAATCCTCCACAGTCCGTTATAAGACTTGCAAACCTTGGTTGAATGGCAAACCTTGGAAGTGTATCAATATTTGTATGTGTGATGAGAGTGCAGTTATCTGTTTCAGGGCCACCCATGTATTCAGGGCATACATGTGATTGTTTGGTAATCAAATATAATTATGCATGGCCCAATATAAGCCTGCAGGGAGCAGATGTACGTAGAGAGGGTGTTGTGGTGTTGGGCCTTAGGCCCACATGGTGTAAGGAATGAGACACACGGACACCAGTTAGGGGATAGCAGATCTGGCCACGAGCACGTGCGCTCTGGCTCTTTTATTGACAGCGTCACCTGACCCAGTGACGTCTGTGGTGGGTGGGTGTTTAGTGTAGGATTACATAGAAAACAACTAGACTGTGTCCTAGCAGGACACTACATTCCTCCCAAACTTTAAGGAAAGGAAAAGCGAATGTCCAACCTGTAAGAAAAACAGAACAATAACAGTTGATAGCCCCAACAGATCTTCTTCAGGCGATCAGCTGGGAGAATGTTGAAAGTTCCAGGACTACAAAGTCAGTCAGATGAGCTTCACCTCGGCGGTGTACTTCAGATCATCCTTGTCTTGCTGTGTTGACGCTTATATACAGTGTTCTCACTTTGGGAGCAGACAGGGTGTGACCCTTGAGGGGTCTCGCAGGTGTTCCTAGTCCAGTGGATGACCACGCTTGTTGGTTGTAGGAGACGATTATGGCACGAGAGGTCTTTCTTTGGATTTGCTGATCTTGATGCCTTCACATCTCCGTCCGGCCAAGTAACTTCCGACTTGCCTTTCTTGCCGGACTCCTCTCTCACGGGAGCCTTGAAGACTGGCCTCTCCTGCTTGGACTCTTCTCTCACCAGAGACGCTGGGAGGACCCTCTTGCCGGACACGACGGGACCGGGTGGGCCGTGCGGGCTTCTCATGAGCCGCGCAAAGGCGTCGCTGCCGAACTGCCAACGGACTCACCGCCAAGTCTCTCATGATGTCCTCGGGGGTGTTGATGTCATCCGCCAGGATGGTCTTGCCGTTAGGACATGGGTTCAGTGTCTTCAACCGACCGTTACTCGGTGCCAGGTGATTACCTGGGGCCTTCATGCTTCCTGTTGCCTGTCGTGGAGCTGCCGCTGCTGCACCTCTCCCATCCGGATTCCTCTCTCACAGGATATGCGGCCGAGGCCCTTGTCCCCTGGACCGCCACTTGATCACGTGGGCTGTACGGGTCGCTGCCGAACTTCGGACATGGCCACAGTCGAGTCTTGTGTAGTCCACAAGGGTGGATTGTCTAGTGCTCGGGTATGCTGTGTTGTACAAACAAGCATGGAGTAGCTTTTAGGTGCACAGCCTTTCTTTTTGTAACATCTCATTACGTAACATCTTTCATGTAAATCTGGACAGACAGCGCTTAGAGACCCCTGTGGTTATAACGCGCCATACAAATTAAATAAATAAATAAATAAATAAATATGCTCTGCTTCGGTAAGCTTCAGGTTCTCGGGGCACCCATGCAGTTCATCAGTGGTTGGTCTCTTCGAATGCAGGTTGTAGGGATTACTGGGATCCACGCGGATGTTGCGATGTTCCTTGGACAGCACCGATGTTCCTGTGTGCTGATTGTTACGATGCTCCTTGGACAGCACCGATGTTCCTGTGTGCTGTAGTTCTCTCTCCTCCTCTGTGGAGTGATGTGATTCTCCATTCTTCCTCTTCGTTCACTTCCTCGACGCGGTCCGGTCTTCTTTCTTGCTTTCTCATGCTAACCAGGATTCTCTATGTAGCGGGCCCTCTACATGTCGTCCCCGTGGTCTTGTCCATGTGGTAGGACACTGTCTTCACTTGGCTTGGTGACTAGACCTGTCGTCGTATCTTCCTTTTCTTCATGGCGTCGCGCCCTCCCTTTCCATGTTGGTCAGTTTTCATCTTGGGCATGAGTTGTCATGCTGTGCTATTTTCTTTGTGGTCGCTATTCACCGTCACGGTGTTTTGGCGTTGGCGCGCTTTGTCTGCGCGGAGGAGGGTTGCGTCACCGCTCCTGGTGCAACTCTGGTGTATGCTGCCATGCGTGCTGACGATGGCGCTCCGGTTGCTGCGAGACATGGCTGTCCCTGTTGGGGACCTTTGTGTGCTGTCCCGTGGCGTTGGCGTGTCGCTGTGTAGCGTCACTTTGGCGCTCTTGATTCCTGGCACGTTCCGGCGCAGTGCTGCGCAGTCCTGGCGTGCGGGTGTGGAATTCTTGGATGCTTGTTGCGAGTCGTTGGGTACTTGCTGCTTTGGCTGGTGTCAGGGACTTGCTGCTTTGGACCGTTGGCGGGAGTGGTTGATGCTGCGGTGAACACCTGTGGCCACAAGGCGTCGCTGCTCTCTCCGTCGTTTGATCTCGGCACTCGTTTTCCCTGGACGTTCTTCCAGTGCTTGGCAGTCGTTTCCTCCAGACGTTCTGTCAGTGCTTGGATGCTTAGTGAGGCGTTCGTGGCTCTTTTCCACGTCGCGCTGGAAGTGGCATCTGCAGACCCTTTGCTGGTGTGTGTGGGTGTCTTCTGCGTGGTTGCGCACTTACTTGCTGCGTGGTAGTAGATTCTAGTTGTGGTTGCGTTGTGTTGCGTTGCGCATTTACTTGCTGCTTGGTTCCTTGGGGCGTTACTCAGTCCGTTGCCCCTTGCTGCTATTGACCCATCGTGGGTTGGCTTGTTTCTTTGGTGTGTGTAGGTGTGATGGTGCTGGATGGCCACCAGATAGCAGGGGGGGCTCCTCGGCAGTCTTCCAGGATCTGCAGGGCTCTGCTGATTGAAAATGCCGGCACTGGGACGTGTGACTCTGTAGTGTGGGGGTCCGACCCAGTAAGTAGGTGGCTTGCAGATTCACTGATTGCACTGGGCCCCCAGGAGTCCTTTGGTCTGTACCAGTTTTGTGTTTCTGGCGCGTCTCTGCGCCTCGTGGCGTGTTACTGCGTTGCTGGCTTGTTTCTGCACGGTCTCCCTTTTGTCTTCAGGAGGTTGCGTATTGACGTGGCGTCCTTTGGGCATGGCAGTGTTCCTGCACACGGTTAGTTCAGTCTCACATTGTGTAGTTGCAGGCTTGCGCCGGTGCTATCTGGTGCGTGGAGTTCCTTCACTCCTTGCGTGTTGCTGCGCAGTGCTGTGCTGTTGTGTGGAGTTCCTTCCGATTTCGGGGGTGGCGGCAGCACCACTGACGGACGTGGATGTGGTTTTGCGCCACTTGTTGACATGGCACTTGCTTTGACCAATGCTTGTTTCTGTCTCGCCGGGAGTCCTTCGGCTTATGGAGCTGCACTCTGCGGGCACTGTGTTGCTGCGGGCTTGTTCTAGGTTGCAGTCTGTAGGTGGTTGGCTCAAGGCTTGTTTTATTTCTCCTGACGCAGGTGCACTTTTGCTTTTGGCCACTGGGTGGCAGTGATCTATGCTTTCCTCTGTGTCTCGCAGCTTGCTGGGACCCGTGGAGAACGGCTTCTGTCCTGCCTCATGCTGCACTCGCCGTGCTGGGGTGTTGAGAAACCAGACTGGCACCAGAGGGCTGCTTCCTTACTCATGGTGAGTGTCCCGGTTACTTTCTCCGGCCCCTCGCAGCAGTCAAAATGTTCACCGGCTTTGGGGGAGGGGGGTGACTCTGATCGCTGCGGGCAGTCTCTTCCCATTTCCCTCGGGGTCATGCAGTCTGCCATTTGGCTGGGGGGTTTCACCTGCAGCGGGCATTGAACCGAAAGCCTCCCTGCCCTGCAGTAATCCCCCTGCTCACCTCCGCCCGGTCGCCGCAGCACCTCAGCTCACACGCTGCGCTGGGCGGAGGAAAAGCCGACTTCAATGAGTGCTTGCCGCTTTGAACGGCTGCCGTCTGTGTCCTCTCGCCGCTGTCGCAGCTCCACAGTTCATAGGCTGCGGGGGACAGTGTGTGTGCAGCAGTTGCGGGTACTGGACACTGTCGCTGTGGGTGGGCTCCGCTTTTGTATTTTTAAAACTCGGCAGCTCTCCGGCTGGGGGCTATGTCTGAACGGATGGGGCAGCTTGTACCGCGGGTGAGCTCCGCTTGATCCGGCGGCACTGGGTCTTTGGCTTTTCTCTCCCCGCCCGCGGCAGCTCCTTTTCAAACGCTGCGCGGGGCGAGGGGTGATCCAGGCAGGCCGCGGGTGGGCTCCGCCGGCGCTGCTTTGTTGAACGTTTATTTGCGGCAAAGCGTCATGTCCCGCGGGTGGGCTCCGCTTCGTGGTAGTACGCTGCGGGCGTTTTTCCTTTGCACCCCACGGGCACAGTCAGGGATCGCAGCGGGTAGGCTCCGCTTCAGTGCTTTCACTCTCCCCGCCTGCCGCGCTTCACACACCGCGCGGCGGGGAGTGCTGCAGGCAGGCCGCGGGTGGGCTCCGCGAGTCTTGCATTGATGCAGGGACAATGGCGGGCACCCCTCGCACAGTTTGGGGCACAGTTTATGTTTATAGCGGGTGGGCTCTGCTTTGGTGCACAGTCTTCCGGGGGAGTCACCTCCCGCTCCCGGCTCACCTTCGGCCGACGGGCCAGGTCCTGGGCTGCGGTCGCGGCGGGGGGGCTCCGTCCGACCGGTGCACCTCTCCGGTGGGGGTCTCTGCTTCGCGGCCGTCTCAGGTGGGCACTGGGCGGTCCGCTCCTCCTGGTGGCGCTGGCTGGTGGCGGCCGACGCGGGTAGGCTCCGGTCGGCTCGGCTTTGAAGGCTGGTGCGGTGGGCCTCACGGTCGCTGCAGGGCTCCGACGTGCCCACCGGCTTCTCGGCGCTGCTGTGCCCTGCTACAGGGGGTGCCCTGCAGGCGGGCAGCTCTCTCCCCCTTTATCCAGGATGTGAGGCAGTGGCACGCGTGGCTTCACTACCGGCCTCGTCGCCAATGTGGTGTTGGGCCTTAGGCCCACATGG
Organism: Lissotriton helveticus; assembly: GCF_964261635.1. Taxonomy (NCBI): domain Eukaryota; kingdom Metazoa; phylum Chordata; class Amphibia; order Caudata; family Salamandridae; genus Lissotriton; species Lissotriton helveticus. The sequence goes on from NC_136057.1 coordinate 1,616,064,661, forward strand.
TGTAAGGAATGAGACACACGGACACCAGTTATGGGATAGCAGATCTGGCCACGAGCACGTGCGCTCTGGCTCTTTTATTGACAGCGTCACCTGACCCAGTGATGTCTGTGGTGGGTGGGTGTTTAGTGTAGGATTACATAGAAAACAACTAGACTGTGTCCTAGCAGGACACTACAGGTGTGTATCTATGTGCTAAGGGTCTGAAGGTATGGTTGAAGAGAAAATATGCGTGTTGAAGGAACCACATATATGTTTTCAGTTTGGGCACAATGTTATACATGGATTGCAAATATACATGTATGCGGGGAGCACATGCGCATGTTCATTGTTTTACATTTCTCTAACACCAATCACCTGGTTATAGCATTACAGCACATTCTCTCACTCTCTGGCTCGGTACCCTTTCGTGTGATCTGGAAAAGCCATCTATTTAACAGGAGGGACTATTATTTGAGTGCGTATATTGTTTTGTGTTTTTTGGTTGCTCTTGGTTAAGGGAGGATGTTCATTGTCAAGTTTTGAAGCGTTAACTGTAAAAGTAAAATGTCCAGACAGTGCACACTGCTTTTATATATGTGTAACAAACCGCGTTGGTGTCTTATGATGCAATGTGCATGAGAGTGTGGTTCTCCAAAACCATTGTCGCTTATAGATGTGTATGAAGTTGGGGGATAACTGGTGAAAAGCACAAAGAGAGACAACAAAATCTTCACAGCCACCGAGACACAGATCCAACAGCGATTATGAGGTCTTGACTGTCGTTGTTGTTGTGAGCACCTCATCCTTTTTTGTAACGTTTGCCTCTCTCCTTGTGAAGTGCTCTTATGCCCCTCCCTGGGCCTTGTTCACACTGTATTAAACTGCTAGCATAAAACAATATAATTGAATATTATCTAGTCATGAATAAAATCTGAATAAGTAGATATCACAGGATTGGTTGATTTTCTTCAAACCATGGTTATTCAATATATGAACACATGACAAGCAGGACCAACCTCTTGTGAAGAAGTGTCAAGGCCTCTTCCTTGTGTCGCAGCATCCTGTTTCCCTTGCTGGGCATCGATGGTCAGGAGGTAGGACACGTTACCCAGCTCCCAGTTGGCCCTACGCTGCTCAGCATGCCACCTTTCATGCAGTGAAGCCAAATTGGTGGGGGTCAAGGAACTTGTTGGCTATCACCAAAACGTCAGCCTACTTAGTGTAGGGTGTACCTTGAAAACGGGTACTGTAATATTTTGCAATTATCATCCCTTGTGTCCCGGGGACACAAAGGGTCTGGTGAAGCAAGTGAGAAAGAAGTAGATTGGCACATGGTGGAGTAAAGGGGTGCTGGTGGGAGATACTCACTGACAATGCCCTTGGGTGGAATTAGCCAGTACCCGTGGGATACTTCTTGTGTAAGAGGAAGCTGGACGGGTAACACATCTGCTCTGGGTGCCTGCATGCGTCGTCCTTCGGGTCATACAGACATCAGGGTGCCTCGTCTACCTCCATCCTTGAGTGTCCTTAAAGACTGTGGAGTGTCCCTATATCATCTGCCAGCAGCACAGCTAGGGCAACAGTGAAGCAAATATAACAACCCCAGGTGCTCCACTCCATCCTCACTCCATGCTTATGTACTCTCTCCTAAAAAAAACACACACATTCTCACACATACACAACATATATATTCACTGGAAAACGGTTCAAGTGGAGTTATACGCGAGGGAGGTAGTAAGATTTAATTTACGTTGGAAAAAAAGTTGAAATTCAGTGAAAAATCAGTACTACTTGAAAACAAACAGCACTAAAATTCCCCGGTTATACTTAACTGACGTAAGTATAACTTGCCCTGCCATAGATTTCAGATGTCATCAGTGATGTGATATGTGAGTTCATAAGCAGTGCATCACAGCCGTGCAAATTATACTTCTGTTAGTTACTTAAACCAGGAAAATTATAGTGTTTTTCTGTTGTGGTTTTTGAATGAAATTCTAAAGTAAATGTTATTGCCTTCCTCACATATAATTCCACTTTAACAGTGTTTTTTTAATCTATTTTTTAACATATAATAGTATCTAATTACAATGGTTGTGGAGAACCCCCTGTGGTTTGCCATTCCATTGCCACGCACAGTGGGGATTAGATGCAGCACCCAAGCACCTGCTCTCAGTTTCACCCCCACAAGCGGCCAATTTGCCAAAGACCCACAACCCTATATTTTTGGACTTTTTGGTCCCCTCGAGAGTCTGACGGGACCACACTGGTGGCAGCCTTGGCTACTACAAGATTCCTGTAGTATGGCGATAAGGTGAAAATAATTTTTATTCCGTTTTGGCTTCGGGGGGGGGTCCATTTGGGGCCATCTCACCCCGTACAAGGGCCTGGGTATCAAGGTTCCATACCCTGTCCCCGTATATGTGTTTTTGTAAATATTTTCAGGACTTTGAAACAGAGTCCTCGAGTCCTGTAATGGCAGCAGCAACATTTTTCTCCATGTTGTAGCCACTAATCACATTGCTCAGTCCTAGGGGCCTGACCAATCGTATTTTTTCTTCATTCATTTCATCCCGCGGGAGTCCCTCGGCACTAGACAATACCATTTTCTAAATTTCTCTAAAATGGCTGGACAGAATTTTACTGATTCCCAAATAGTGGGGATTGTTGCTTTGTAGATATACACGTTAGATCACAATTTCGGTAGGAAGACCTTTTTTGTTTTGCTAATTACTTTGGGACATGCTGATGAATCCTCACAAAACTGTCCCCGAAAACAACTTCAACCACCACAGCTCCTTCCTGGAAAGTTTTCAGTGATCAGTTAGATTGAGAGTCACAAAAATGTGTTTTTCCCATGGAAATTCCATAGGAATTTTGGGAAGCGATATAGGAAAAACTGTTAAACAAAATTAAACCAAATCTGGTTTCTACTTGGGATGTTTGGGCCTTCTTTCAACTGCCATTTACCTGTGAGTGGCAGAGGGTGCTGATCGGTGACTCAAAATTGCGAGCATATCAATGAGGTATATATTCTTTACCAATAACAAATACTCAGTTAATTTATTATTAGATACATTTTTTTTAAAGGAAAGTAAATAGTGTACCTTTACCCCATCCTAATAAGGATGCAAGGTGGGAACAATTTGGGAAGGATGGCAAAAGTCCTTATTTCTCAGTGAGGAGGATGGGACAGATTTAGGTGGGAGTACATGTATTTTGAAGGAAGCATTTGTGTATTTGAGGGGAGCACATATAAATATGCAGGGATTGCATTTGCTTGTACAGGACATGCAGGGCCGGACTGAGAACAGAAACCGGCCCTGGCAAACTGCTCAGCTGGCCCCCCCCCTGGGGCCAGGGGGAGTGCAGCTGAGCAGTTTGTGATGGCAGGTTTAGGCCGATTTTGTTACCGGGGGCCGACATTGCCGACCCCCGGTAACAAAAACGGCCCCCCAAGGGCCCAAAACCCGGGCCCCACCCTAGCGGCCTACCGGGGAAACGCCTGGTGCCCGCTATGGCCAGTACGGCCCTGAGGACATGTGTTGAAATGAAATGGGTGTCTACATGTATTCCGGGAGTAGGGTGCAGGGAGACGCAGAGTAGCATTGGATACACTGATGCAGCCGAGGGCTGAAGGGGGCCTTGCCGTCCCAGATTTCGAATTGTACTATTTAGCTGCGCAATCCCAACACTTTACCCAGGCAGTGGCGTTGGAGATTCGAGGCCCGGGCAGGGAATCTGAACCAGATGTGCCGCGGCATGTCTTATCCTTCGTGGTCCTGTAGCAGCCGCTGCGGACTGCTGGATTGTCAATGGTGGAGGGTGCCCTGAGGCATTGCTGGAGACGGTTCCGCAACAGAATTGGGGTGCAGCGGCCATATGCCCCCGAGATTCCGCTGGGCATGTGTACAGCATTGCCGCATGGTGGGGATTGGTCCGCCCTCGCAGACTGGGAGGAGCTGGTCCTCCAGATGGTGGGTGATCTGTATGCAGATGGTGTACTATTACCCTTTGGCACATTGCAAGAGACTTTTGGCCTCCCGCGTGGCCATTTCCTGCTGCACACGGCATTGGTCACCGCTGCCCAGAAGCATTGGGGCGATGGACTCTCGGAGCCGCCAACAAGCGGAGCGTGCCAATACAAGGTGATGGCAACCGTCACGTATAAAGCGGTTACATGCTTATATAAACTTATGTTGGGGGAGGGGCTGAAACCGTTGCAGAAGGTACGGGAGCAATGGGCGACATACTTAGGTAAAGAAATACCCGATACGGCCTGGTTGCAGATAATTAAAAGAGCATGGCAGAGCACCAGGAATGCTAGGTTCCAATTGATCCAATTTTTTATACTTCACAGGGCTTACCTTACGCCGGCTAAAATTAACCAATATTTCCGGATAGACACAGCACTATGCCCCCAGTGCAGACTACAGGGCACGGACTTGAGCCATATGCTTTGGGACTGTCCGCAGTTGGGCACATACTGGGAGGAGATAACTGATTTGCTCTGTAGAGTAACTGGGCGATGGATTACTCTGGATAAGGGGTCTTGTCTGTTACACTGGTTTCCACACACTAGTAAGACTAAGTTGACTAGCAAATTCATAGACCTAGGTTTCATCATGGCCAAGAGGGAAATTACATCTCACTGGAAAGCACCGGTAGGCCCTAGCTATGCTAGATGGAGGGCGGAATTGCTTGTGTGGGCGAGCAGCGAGAGTTCGATTAGATTGCAGCAGGCTCATAGGACCCATAACGACAAGGCGCTGTAGGCGGCAAGAGCCTGGGAGGCCTTGGTGTTGGAAATACGGACATCAGGTCTAGACACTGACTTAGAATCCAGTGTGCAGACAGAGGATGGGGACCAAAAGATGATCTCCAATAGCCGTGGGGGGACAGCATGTGAGATGATTCCCGACTTTCATGGTAGTCAAGATATTTAATGGTATTGTTGATGTGATGGTATGTACACAATCTGCACACTAGAGTGGTACTTGCTAGCATTTACTCTTTTGGTTGTTGCGCCTGCAGTAGGGGTGGGGGGTAGGGGTGGTTAGACGGGGAATGGGAGGGAGGACCTGCATATGGGCTTGAATGATGACCTAGAGCCCAGAACTTTAATCAGGGTGGACTTTGAACAGGTGGGGCTTGACGCCGTAGCGGTAAGCCTGGTACAAGGACATAGCGACACTGATCGTACTTCTGTAATTGATCTGTCGGATTGTTGAACTAATGCCAAGGTTGTTGTATATTCCTAAATGTCGGGCTCTATGTAACTATGATGGTCCTTCCTTATGTCTGTTTGTGTTTAAAACAATACAAAGATTTTTAAAAATTAAAAAATAAAAAATAAATGTATTCCGGGAGTGCCTGTGTATGAAGTTTGTATTTGTAACAAGAGCATGCCTGTATGCTGCTCAAGTGGACATCCATACAATCTTGTAGAACATGCCTGTATGAAGGACAGGAGTGAACATATATACACTGGGAGTGTTATATGTAGAGTGTGCCTTCATTAATTAGTCAATACGTGAAAGCATGGAGTGCATGTAGGAAAAAAGGCTTTTTGCAGGTTTCTCACACTTTTTACCCCCATTTGGACCACTAGCTGCTGGTTCTCGATTCTGAAAGTCCACTAGAGCCTGCCATCCAGGCCCCAGTGCCAGTGCTTTCTCCCTAAATTATGATACATGAGAATTAGTAACCCCAATTGTCAAGGGCTAAAAGGTCCCTGGTAAATGGAACCAGTGGTACTCATGGTATGAGTTAAAGGGGTCACCAGGTTCTGCACAGGGATATCTTATGGATTTTGGGGGCCCTGGGCCAAACGTATTTTGGAGGCCACTGATTGGAAAACCTTTGAATTCATGATCCAGTTTCAGCCTTTTCAGGCTGTGTTTGGCTCGGTCACTGACACTTCACAGGCACACTAGTCCAAATTCTAAAAGTGTTTCCATTCAGGGATAGTGGTGTGTGTTTTCAATATTGTAATATAACAGCAGCTCAATAATATTATTGCAAATAATCTGTGAGCCACTGCAATTTCTCAAATGTGAGGTCTTGTTTAGATCAAAAAGGAACTTTTTTTAATGGATGTTGTAGGGTGTTGGAAAACTTAAACACAACATTTCTCTATATAATGTCTGCAAAAGACTCCCACACATCACCTGTATTAAAAAAAACTAAATTAAAGTGGTATTTAAACAATCCATCTTTAAGAATCATTCAATGTCATCAGGGCAGGACTGTGTGGAGATTAGAACTGGATCTATTAGGGCGGCCCCCTAAAAGGCTGGGGCCGTGGACCAGAGCCCACTTTGCCCATGCCTTAAAACGTCTCTGGTTCTGCAGCACTGGTTGTGCCACCCTGAGAGACCCAAGTAAAATGATGATAGCAGGCCTGCCATTGCAGACTGCAGGACCAATGCAAACTGCTCCAAAACGACTTTGCCCTCACCATGAGACGCAAGGTCACAACACTTTTTAAAATATATGTGAATCACTTCTACGGTAGGCCTCCTGAGCCCAGGCGGCATGGTGCATTATATTAAAGTTGTGGACATATAAGTGCAAGCATATATGTCCCTATAGAAGCATATATGTCCCTATAGGAGCTTCACTTCAATTAAGTGTTCAGGGGGGCATAGGAAAACTTGGGCTGACACCTGGGCACCCCAAGGTGGCCAACTCCATTATGGCCCCACTGAAAAGTGTCATGTTTTGTATCAAACAACTTCTCTCATCAAATCTGACTTTCCCCCAAAGTCAGATTTGATGTGGCATGCACCCAGGTGGCTAACTTAGAGGTTGTCCACCTGGTTGCTCCAGCCTTTCCTGTGCCCTGGCTGACAGCTTCCAGCTGCTGCAGCCAAGACAGTAATCTGACCTCCTGCAAGGAGGTGTGAACACTCCCAGGAGATAGAAACAAAGGCCTGCCTGGGAAGGAGGTGTTACCTCCCACCCTGACAGGATGACTAATGAAGTGGCACATCAAGGCAGGGAACCTCAAAACTTCCACAACCTCTGACATGCGACCAGGCTGCCTCTGAAAGGAGGAAACAGCCGACCCCCTGCCCCCAGGCACATTTGCACCTGGGTAGTTTAGGTAGTCAGGAGGGGTACAACCCCAGAACGCTAGCCACACCCCTAGGGTGGGCTACCTGGTCTGTACAGTCGAGGATGGCATCTGTCATTTTAAAAAGCAGCAGAATAGAGTGTTTTGAGTAGAAAAGGTGGCACACACCCCTGGATGTTGTCACTTCAGGGGCCCATTGGCTACTTGCACCCACACCCATAACAGTCTAGGATTTAAGGGACACCGCCTGGCACCAGAACCTCTGGTCTGCTTGAATTGAAACGTAGGACAAAGAAGAAACCCAAGTCTGTGACTTCAGGACCTTGATAAAGCAAAGGCGCGTTAACCTGCACCTGTGGCAACCACCCTACAACTGCATGGCTGCAACTCATCCCAGACCAGAGACAAGTTCCAAAAGAAAGGTGGACCACTCTGCAAAGGCAACTCCAAAACTCCCTTGGACTAGAAGTACTAGTACCCCTGCAGCCTGCAGGTAAAGCCTACACCCGGAACAAAGGAATCACTGACCATCGGGCCTGCTGAGGGATCACGCAACGTAAATGTTATAATGCATTGTGACAAATGTAGTCCTGACCTCCAGCAAGTTTCAGGCAGCTACAATTTCCCACCAGACTCCAGGACATCGAAGTAACTCTAAGCTGTGTTTGCTATCAAGGTGTGTTGGTAGCCAGTTGGGCTACCACGACATTCGTTCGATACTGCACCTCAAGGGAATCCTGCAGCAATTCAACCAGCCACCTCAGTGGCCCCGTAGTTGAGCTTTTGCATCCCCTTCCTCACATGCAACATCCAAGCAGGAAAACCAGAACCTGTGGCTCCCGCTTTCAACACTAGGAACAGCCAGGACAACTCTGCACCAGGCCGTAGGACCCAAGTAAAATTCAACTGCCTGTCGGAGCCTGGTCCTGGGACCCCCATCACCTTACCTTCCTAGTGGTTTCCACTGGACTCAATCTGCAAGTGGCTGAGTGCCACTAGTGTGTTTTCTCATTGCCCCAACGTTATCGTTTTGCAAGAGTTAAATGCACTGATTTATTTTTCCATTAAAAATCCATAACTCCGTTTATACTTATCTGATCGTCTTCATTTCAGTGTCTAAAATTATATAGAAATTTGCTGTATTTTTTATAAATTGGTGTCAGGTTTCTTTCGAGTCATGCCAATGAATTATCGTCCATATTGGCACTCTGAAACGCTTAACACATGTTCCTCTAGTAAAGCCAGACTGCTCTGGGCCATTCTACCAGGACTGAGCTAGGGATTTATTAATGTGACTCCAAAGGACCTATTCAAGTTAATGGGAAGGTATTGCATAGTGAAGCCTAACCTGCCTCTCTGCATAATGCTCCACTTTCCTACAGTGCATATATAGGTATATCGGAACAAATATAGATATGACGGTACCGCATATTCACATGAAGGAAGCGCATGCATGTATGCAGCTAGAGCCTATTATGCATTCAATGTGTACATATATGAAGGCAGCTCATGTATGAATGCAGAAAGAGCATGTGTGTGGGTCTGCATGTGTGTTTGAAGTGGACACAAAATGTTTGGAGAGCATTTACACATGTATGGAGTGTGTGTGTGTGTGTGTGTGTGTGTATGCAGGGAGCTAGAGCTTGTACTTACTCCAGAAGCATGTGTGTATGATGGCAGTACACTTTTACATAAGAAGTGTATTTATTTACCATAGTAGAAAAGTTTTATCTCAGCATTCTTGTTTAAGTATAGGACCCACAACAGAGGGTTAATGCATCTGTCCAAGTTATGTAGTTTCATCAGCAACTCCGCTATACATCAAGAATCAGAGTAGGCAATTTTCAAAACTAATGAAAGCACTCCTATTCATGAAATTATAACTATATGAGATAATCTTGGCCTGTGCCCAAGATAGCGCTTGTTGCGTCAATGAAACATGTGAATTAAACAACATTTCTTCCCTGAAACCACATGGCCCAAAAACATGTTCTGCCTCTAACTGAACGGTTTTTGGATAGTGGTTACATTGTGTTACAGAATTTAGGAATTTATAGCAAAAGTACTGTACTTTGTATGGTGCTCCTGAGATTAAAACATTATTCTGTTGTCAGTGAGTCAATGAGTGACTCATTGACTCACTGACCTCAGAAGAGCTGCACCTGATGCGCCCGGCCAGGTACCTGCTGGATGAATGGAAAGGACACGTATGTGCTGGGGGTGCACGTATGCATACAAAGGGGGGAACTGAGACAACAAATAGGCCCAGGCGCCACGATAAAAGTGCCCACATTAGCGAAGCATATAGCTAAAAAGTGGTAATATCAACAGTAAAAGCCGAACCTCCTGGCCATAAAACCGGCCACAGCTGCTAAAAAACAGCCCACTCACTGATCTGTCAGACCAGTCCATCGGGTATTGCTTGATTGCCATATAGGCCAGTCCCACCCAGTGTATACAAGAAATGTGTCTACATATACCAGCAAAGGTGCTGGAACTATTGGTGTGACTGGTGCTGCAGCACCCCAGAGGCAATTCAGAAAGATAATGAAAACAAGCATTGGCAAAGCCGATAGGTCTCGCCTTTGGGACCTTATAAGTGTTTACCTAGAGGAATTGCCTTTGCCAGTATCTTTAAGCTATGTTGTAGAGCATTGTGGCTGCTGTGTAGCATGTTGAAAAGGCATAATAAAAAAGTGTTATAAACATGTGTTACCAAATAAATGTATAACCAAGAAGACATAATGTACGACTTAACGACCCTATTAAAAAAGAAATAAGAAAAAAAAATAGTGTTCTCGTTTTTTTTTCTTGGTCATGCAGGCAACGTCTTACTGCCTGTGTAATGCTTGTTTGTAAATTATTTTTTTGTTATGGGTGGGTGGGGGGAGGATGAGGACATAATCAACGGGATGGTGGAAGTTGGGAAATAGTACCTGAATTACCACACGAGCAGCGGACAGATATTGGGGGAGAATCAACAGATTCCAGATACCATCGGCAGACTGAGATGGTGCTGAGGTGGTAATGTGCTGATGCGGAAGTGTTACTTAATGATACTTAGGTGGAGCTGAGTTATGCTGTGGTGCTGAGTCATGCTGAGGCAGTGGTGCTGCGGTGATGCTGCACTGGTGCTCAAGTGGTACTGATTAATACTGAGTTGGTGCTGTGCTGATGCTGCAGTGCTGCTGCATTAGTGATGAATTGCTGCTGAGGTGGGGCTGTGCTTGTGGTCGTGTTGCACTGGTGGTAAGGTGGTGCTGCTCTGAGGTGATGGTGTGAGGTGAAAGTGCAACTAAATGGCATCCCAGTTATAAATTTGACCTACATGGAATAATGCTACCACAAACTAAAGTCGAATGTGCTGTAGAACATAAAGGCTAAAGGAGTGAAAATTACCCTGCAACTTCTAGTAACGTCAAAAAAAGCAGTAGCCCATTTTTCCATAAAGGGCAAAAGAAAATATAGCTGTGAAAAAGGGTATTGTTTTACAGCAATTACTGTGTCCACTAGAAACAGATAGGTAAATGGCACACTTATTAGTTAATCATGACCCTTCAAAAACATACATATTTAAAATAAGCTTGAATCAAGAACGCCATAATTTGTGTAATCTCAGCCTAATATTGAAGGATAGCGACGTGTTTTCAAGCATTATAATAAAGAAGCAGCTCACCAATAGCATGGAAAATAATCTCTTCCCCCTCCCCCACATTTCTCATATGGGAAATCCGGTGTTGATGTAAAATAAACTTTTTATGTAAGTTGCATCATGATGAAAAACATGAACATTTCTCTAAAAGTATCTGTAATAGACTCCCATACATCACCCACAAAAACAAAATTCGAGGAAAGGGGGATTTGAAACAATCTCTTTCAGAGTTAATCAAGGCAATCAGGGCAAGGCCCTCGGCAGAACAGAGCTGGTTCAATCAAAAAAGTAGGGGAACTGTGGGTGGAGAATCAGGGGGCGGGAATAACCGAAGATTGAATCAGTGGGCGGAGTCAGGGGTGTGGCTAGAAATAGCAAAACATACCAATTTTAGTATGTTTAGCATTTCACTGACCAGTTACAGCTTATAACGTTATTTAATTAAAACAATGGGTAAACGTGCCTAAAAATGAAAGTGTGTGTCCTCATGTAAAAACGTAACTTGTGCTATGTAAAGCGCTCTGATACCTGATTCGGTTCGGGTCTAGTTCGCGCTATATAAAACTCTACAAAAAAAACATGTTTATTTGAGGTTTAATTCAGGAAAAAGCAAACACTCCTAGGGGATACAGGTTTATGTAAAGCGTGTGAAATATAAGCAGGAACAACATGTTACCTTAATGCTTTTACTCTCATTGTTCAGAAATCCATGATTATTTTTTGTCTCAAACATTGAGATCATGAATACAGGGCTCCTCCTGCACACATGTGTTAAGCAGGGCTCAGAAGAGAAAGGGACTCTTCAGGAGAATCTAGACTCACGGAAACCCACAAAGGCTCCTTCATATTCATGTCAGCCAGCTAGCTGCTCAATCGTAATATAGCAAAAAGAACAACTGGTGGACAGAATGCAGAACAATATCATACATTCACCCCAGTACAGAGATCTGGGCCTAAATCCATTGTGTCTTTTCTCACCATGCCATTCCAGTTTGGACCCAGCCATATGCAAATCAGTCTTGATCCTGCACCCAATGGGAACAGTCCAGACCGAACTGCCTGGCCAGGTCCTCCCTGGACTGGAAACAAGCATCCTAGGACCGGTTTCGGGCTTTCAGCCCTCATCATCCAGGATAGCTTGATTCCAGTGGATGGAGAGCATGGGACTCATGTCTGAGCATACCTGTCCCACTCGGGGTGACAAATGCAAAAAGAACAATTGATGGACAGAATGCAGAACAATGTCATACATTCACCCCAGTTCAGAGATCTGGGCTTAAATCCATCGTTTTTTGCTCACTATGCCATTCCAGTTTGGACCCAGCCATATGCAAATCAGTCTTGATCCTGCGCCCAATGTGAACAGTCCAGCCCGAACTGCCAGGCCATATGTATTCAAGTGTCCTTTCATTCGGGAAGTGAACACATAGCAGTACCCACTGAACTATCCATATAGCAAATTGCTCTTTGATATGCATGGTACATGTTCTTTGCAGCAGGCATATTACCCCTCTGCACTACCTTAGATGAGTAAAACAGTCACTAGACAAAACATGCTCCCATCTCTCTCCAGCAGGTACATTGATCACCAAAGTTATGTTGGCACTTGTATTGTTGACCAAAACCTGCTGAATAGACAAAGAACTTTGCAGTGTTTTTAAAACTCCTGCAATTGTACAAAACCGGTCCCCCCAAACTAAACTGACACCCTACCCTTCCAGTCTCCCTGAAAAACGCCTGATGCTGCCCTTTCACTGCTCCTGTCCAGTCAGTACTCCTGCTCATGCTCGATCAACACTCCTGCTTCGTCAATTTCCCTTTCCCCTCCCTTCTCCTGGCCCGTCACTTCTCCTGCCCGTCACTGCTCCTGCCCTGTTGACTGCTCCTGCCCTGTTGACTGCTCTTGCCCTGTTCACCGCTCCTGCCCTGTTCACCGCACCTGTCCGTTCACCGCTCCTGTCCGTACACCGCTCCTGTCCATTCCCCGTTCCTGTCCGTTCCCCGCTGCTGCCCGGTCACTGCTCCTGCTCATGCCTAATCACTGCTTCTGCCCCGTCACCTCTCCTGCCCCGTCACCTCTCCTGCCCCATCACCTCTCCTGCCCCATCACCTCTCCTGCCCCATCACTTCCCCTGCCCGGTCACCTCTCCTTCCCTGGCGCCTCTCCTTCAATGGCACCTCTCCTGCCCTGTTGCCTCTCCTGCCCTGTCGCCTCTCCTGCCCTGTCCCTTTTCCTGTCCCGTCACTTCTCATGTCCTGTCACTTCTCCTGCCCTGTCACCTCTGCCCCGTTCACTGCTCCTGCCCGGTCAGCACTCCTGCCCGATCACCGCTCTAGCCTCATCACTTCTCCTGTCCCATCACTTCTCCTGTCCTGTTCACTGCCCCTATCCTTTCACTGCTCCTGCAGGTTACCGCTTTGGCCCATGCCTAATCACCGCTCCTGCCCCTTCACTTCTCCTGCCCCGCCACCTCTCCTTTCCTGTCACCTCTCCTGTCCCGTCACTGCTCCTGACACGTCAACTCTCCTGCCCTGTCACTTCTCCTATCCGTTACTTCTCCTGCCCGTCACTTCTCCTGCCCGTCACTTCTCCTGCCTGGTCCTGCCCAGTTCACTCCGTGAGCAACATTGACAAGTTACACAAGGTGTCAAGTTCCCCACTGTACTCCGGGGAAAGCTCCTCTGTAATCACCAACTCCGATCTCACTGGCACTTGATGTGCTAAAGGCAGAGGGTGGGCGCATTATCATTCGAAAGGGAATAATCAGCCTCAATTGGAATGACAATGGGACGGCCCTCGGTCTGTGCGAGCTCAGGGGGGGGGCTGCTGCAGCCTCTGGAGTTCAACAGAGAAGTGCGAGCAGCCCCTGGAATCTGAATGAAAAGAGTTATCGTTTTTAATTAGGACTATTCTTGCCGTCCCGGGATGCTTTTTTGAAAGTAAGAAGTAGGGGAACGGACTGAAATAGTTTTTAGAAGTAGGGGCACGGCGTGCCTTCCGTTCCCGCCCACTTCTACCACTGAGAGGCGGAGATGTTAAAGAGTCGGTTGTAAGTAGGCAGGGAGAGAAAGAGGAAAAGAAAGATGGGGCCAAGAGAGATGAGATAGAAAGAAAGAACAAATGAATGATTAAATAGAGGTTACCATGAGCCAACTGAGAGAAAGACGTGGAATACTCCAGAATTCGAAGGGGAAGAAACGGAGGAGGGGATTTCACGTGGAGAGTGACTAAGAAAGAGGCAGAGGAAGTGAGACCGGATGGAGAGAGGTTCAAGGCCGCAGAATAGGAAAGATAGGAAGGGAGAGACAAGAGAGGCACATGACGAAAGAGAAATGAGGGTGAGATAAAATAGGGGGTAGACTGAAAGGAAAGAGGGAGGGAGAGAAAGTTGCAAAAGAAAGACTGACAGTGAAACAGGCGGAGGAAACTGAGGAGGCAGAGTGAGAACACAGAGTTGAAAGACTGATGGAAAAAGGCAAACTGCGATAGGAGGGATGGGTAATTGAAAGCTTGAAAGCAAATGGTTAGCGAGAGACTGCGGAATGGAGGCAGGAGGTGAGCCCGCGAGTGGTAACCGTGCGCTAGGGAGAGCAGTCTGCTCATTTTCAAGCACTGCACTCGTGCTTGTGGTGCACCGCTGCTCGCTCCCGCAAGGTGGATGCCGCCACAAGCACGAGTGTGTACTTGAAAATGAGCAGAGAGACGGCTAAAGGCCCTCCAATGCAATGCATGCGCCTTGCGTCGGCGAGACCTAAACAATGCAGCTTTTCAATCAGTTTTCTTTCCACTGCAGCATTCGCTGTTTGTTCAAATACAGTGAGAGGTCAATAGAAATTATGGTGAGCCCAGAAAAAAACTTTGCACAAACCACTGCACATTGTCTTGCCACGTATATATAACTTTACATTGGGGTTTCAGAAAGATGGCAGTGGAAGCTTTTGTCACTATTGTGATCAGATCCTCTGGAGGAAAAGATGCGGCATGGGAAAGGCACTCCACTTTTAAAGTTTTGGAGTAGGGTGAGAAAAAATGAACAATTATTGGCTAACACAACTTGATTCATTAATAGTGTATTTTAAATCATTCTTTTGTATTAAAAAATGAAACAATGTATCCAGATATGTAAGGATTCCTCACAATAATGCACCATTGAACCACATTTTTGCAAAAATGTCTTGGACTGCCATCCCATCCACCTCCTTTGTTTCTACACACCCATATGTCACACTTAAAATGTTTTTGTATTCATTTGCTGCACTTGCTCATTCAGTAACACCAGGATTTCTTCAAACCCCCAGAATTTTAGTGAGCCCAGCACTCCCAGTGGTTAATTTGATAAAAAAAATAAGTGCCAGCTCTCTCGTCAGGAGGCAGCTTGCACCAGCGCAATGCGACGCCTATAACAGAACCAACTACTAACCATGAAAGCCTACAAGTGGGGAGAGGATGTGGAGTAAGGGCCAGAGCTGCCGACTTTGGGGCTGTGGAACCAGGTTCGAGTCTCTGCTTAGGCTCAACATCCTGTGAATCTGGGCAAATCACTCACTCTCCTGTGCTTATCAAAAAAGAATGTGCCCTTAACTGGTGCTCATGAAAAGCGCTCTAATAGCTTTGGCTCGAGTTTGCGCTATACGCGCCGGTGTTGACGATTAAGTGCTGGTGCCGAGCACCACCGGCTCAAATAAAGCACTGAATTGCACCACTGTATACAAATAGAGCTGGTTGCACAGAAATGCATGTAAGGAAAGAGAGTGCTCTTGTAGCTTGTGTGCTAGCACAGAGTATATGCATTCATTCACAGACGTGTATGCATACAAGAAACTCCCGTATGAGGTTATGTGTGTATGCAGTGTGTACATCTTATTTATTGTTCATAAAACACATATTGTTATTTTGCACACACATATACAAATGCAAGGATTGGAAATATGCACCTAGGCAGTGTGAACTTGAAGGAGGTCACATGTTTATATGCAGGATGTGCATACATGCGGAGAGTACATGTATGTGTCAAATGAACACATTTGTGTTTAAACATTTTGTTGTTTTGGTTCAAAGAACTATACCGATGTATAGATTACAATCCCAAATTTTTGTGCATCGAGAATCTCATATGAATAAAGTTCATATTGTCAATAAATGATCTAGTCTCAGCATGTCTCAATAGCCTCGAAATTAGGTGCATTTAAAAAGCATTGTACAGTGATGGATACATGGGTTTTTTAACGGCTCTGCAAATAAAGGTCTAATGTCAATCTCCAGGCCAGTTTTATGCGTGAGATCCACATACAGGAATCCATGTCCCTGCCTCCCACGTGCAGAATGTCCTCCCGACAGCTGGTCAGACAGAGGCTGCAGAGCGAATCGGCATCTGGACTCTGGAGAAGCACCTTTTCCACCTCCAAATGGGGAACTGGAGTAGAGGCCATGAATGGGATGGGATTTGATGTCCACCTCGAACACACAGAGGTCACCGCTGTGAGAAAGAGCTGCCCCTGGTCGGGCATAGTGCAGGTCTTTCTCTTCTCCCTACAGGTGTTCATTTGGGAGGGACCTTCACATGCTTGGGTCCGACATCTCCTCCCCCCGGACTGGTATTGTTAGAGGGGCTGAAGAGAGAATTTGCACCTATCAATGGGCAGAAACGCTGAAGGGGGCAGTGTCTCCCGAGGATGGTCAAAGATCGAACGGGCAACTCCCAGGCCAGAGGTGATATCAGCACTGAGAGGCCAAGGATAGAATGGTAATCCAGAGTCCCATTCCAGTGCAGAAACGATAGCTCCAAAGTGAGGCCAAGGAATACACATTGAACTGATAGCAAAGCACCCCCCAGCACCACACACACAACTGGAGACAAAAAAACACGTACGTATGCACCAAGGCACCTATATTTCGTGTAAGGTTAAGGAATTATAAGCAAATGTGTGGCAAAGTGTAGGGTGTCAGAGAAGAGCGGGCCCTGGGGAGCCCTGCAAGACAAGGTGGTAGGGGCTCGAGGCTCCTGCCACGGACCCCCGCAGCTTCTCTGCTCCCTAATCACGCGCCCCCTTTCATCATCAGCACTAAATTAACCGCATCCATTTTCCCCCCAGTAACATCCTAAATGGAATAAAGGGCCGCGCGGGCCTGAGTGCGCAGGCGGCGGGCTGAGGAGGCAGAAGGAAACAAATGAGGGCTGATTCAATCGGCCGGGCCCGTGTGTCAGGAGGCGGCGGAGATGGATGGGCCGCCGCCAGGGACTGCGGCTGAACTTTTCACCCGCGCACAGACAAGTGCGCGGAGAGAGAGAGACGCCGCCATTTGCATTCCCCCCTCATCCTCCCCGCTGCTTCTGGCAGTCACCCGTGGAGGGTGCTGGGTGGGATCTGGGGGTGCTGAGTGGGGTTCAGCGGGAAGAAGCGAGGCTGTGAGGATTAGGATGCTCTATTATATTGGCATTTATGTAGCGCTTTTCGTACCTCTTACGAACCCAAAGCGCCTTTTGATTGCTCAGTAAGTAGTCACTCCGTATTTATCATGCATGTAGCGCTTCGTAACATTGACAAGGTCAAAGAGACTCATTTTCATTTGGTGTCTACGTGTGGAGACCAGGATAGAGCTTCTGGCGGGAATATGTGCAAGGCTAAAAAAGCCGAAGTTCCAGCCGTAGCTAGCATCAGTGCAGCAGGCGCAGTGTCACCGGGGACTTGAGGAAGTCGTGTAGAGCCTCAACACCGTAAATATGGCTGCACTTCCCAGACAGCAGGTGGGGAGGGACGCTTTCCTTACTTACATTTAGGCCCATGGCACCCTAGCTGTGCGACTGGTGAAGGGGATCCCAGGATTTTAACAGGGAATAGAGACAATGGTCGTGTTGGAGGAAACTGGTGGCAAAGACTGTTCCATCCCTCAAAATCTTCGTTTAGAAAGTTGAACAGGGCGCTTGGAGCAGTGAGTCAGAGGCCTGCGCCTTTGGCACCTGGAAGGCAGAATTTGAGGACACGTGGTTGGGCATCTGCAGTGATGATGAGGGCTACTGGGGGTGTTCACGTCTTCAGAGTAGATGGAGGCAAGGCTAGTGGGGCTGGGGTCCTTGAAGCATGTGTTACTCAGGACTTTTCTGAGGGGTGGACGGTGCATGGATTATGGTGGAGCATAGGTGAATAAGATATAGGAGGCTGGAGAGTTCTAGGCTGGGTAAGCCAGGGAAGTGGGACCAGGGGCATTGGGAGGGTGGCGGGTTCGAGGTACCCAAGGGAAGCAAGAGAAAGTTTGGAGGGGTGGCTGCACACGGAGGGTGGGGCATTCAGGGTTTGCAGGGTGGGATGGGCGTACAGATGCAGGGCCTTATGGGCGAGGGTTAGAGCCAGCACAGCCACTGCAGATGGTGTTGGAGTATAGGAATGCTTGCAGTCTTTATCTAGGTACAAATCTGCTAATAGCAGTTACTCTTGCTCGCTCCCTCAGCATAGCAGTTTTTCTGGCATTTTGATCTGCTACGTCTTTAACCTTACTTCTTTACTTTATGCCTTTTCTCTGTTTTCCATTTTTATTTTCCTCTCTGTTCCTTTGTAGCATTCGTTTCTTGTCCGTGTTTTACTTCCTCGTTTTGTATTTTTTTTCGAAAGTTGTATTTTGTATAAAGAAGGGCTATTTTAACGCTGCACTGAATTGCCCATTCCCTTTGAGGTTTCATATGTATTGACCAATTAGTAAATGGTGGGAGGGCGGGGGTTAAATAGGTTTCTTTTTTTAAACGAAGATATAAAGATTTTGTGCTACTCTACCGCTGTCCTCATTTTGTTGGTGTAATCAAATGTCTAATTATCTTCAGAATACAAAATCTTTGCTGTATGAACCTGTGCTAACAATATTTTTGTGTTTTTTTCTTCAAAAAAACCCTTTTTGTTATTTTTCTTATTTATTTATTCCCTTTCCCCGTGTCCCTTTTGTCTGTCTTATTCCACTCTCTCCCCTCCTCTTTTGCATCTGTCCTTCTGGCCTTGGCTTCCATGTATTTCAATACACGTCCTTCATTTATGCAAATATCTCCCATGTCTCTACTGGCAGCGCGTTCACACCTAATTTGATTTTGAGCAGGGCGGCCTGTGATTTGTATGCGCTAACTACTGGGCTCCCTCTGGTCTCAGGTATCAGGATGAGAGCAACAAATCATTAAAGCGCAAACCGCACTGGTGAGCTGCACCAAGAGATGGATGAGCAATCCCCGGATGAGCGCGTGCAGTCCCGCACCATGAGAAGATGGCGTCTCCTGTTACTGGACCCTTCCATAGGACCAGTAGTAACAACGACTAAAGAGAAACAGGCTGAAATTGCCGACAGTGCGCTACCTTACAGATGCCATTTTGTAGATGATTGCGCAACGATGGACGAGTAAAATGCAAATTACCACACACAAATTAAGCCTTGCATGTTTCTTTGCCAGTGGTGTGGCAGAAAAGGATGGGCCACACTGAATGTGGTGCAGGATGTCTCATTCTCAGTCCCTAAGCCCGGACTGGTGGCTCTGTGGACTAATGCGTCCACTATAGGGGCCTGTATTTACCCTCATGGTCACAGATTCAAATCCCGGTGGGTCCCCTCAGCCTTTTTTATTCCATCTAATGTTAATATAATGAGTACCATGGAGTTGGGTAACAATAAACAACTGTGATTCAGCATCAAGATACCCTTCTGGGTGTACTGCGCTTTACACATACCTATGTTATTTCTCCATATCGCACAGAAATTCATAATCATTGGGCTGGATGAGAGGTCCCTTGAAGGTTGCACCACCCCCTAGGGGCTGTTGTTTGGGCCAACCTAACAAACCTGTTTGTTCTTTACATTTACATCATGCAAAAACACCATAGAGGGCACTTTGTGTAGGTGCTGGACATCGCGGACAACATTGTAAATTACCAAAAATGGGCAGCACTATACCAAGGATTGATTATTATACGGTAGCAGCATTTGTAACGCACCCCCTCTGCCCGACAAAGTGCTTCTAGATGTGAAAAAGAAAATATATCTTTATTCGGTCAATATTGACCATGAAAGCACAAGAAAATCATATACAGAGATTTCACATTTCAATAACATAATAAAATATCACATTTAAGCTAAAATATTTGCCTTTCTTAAAATAATACATTAAATGACTAGAAATGGCCCTACATAGCTGATCATACCCAAATATCACATTGCCTTCAGGAATCCCTTAATGCCAACCAAAGCTACACTAAGCAATTAAGGAGAACCTGCGTCAAAGTAAAAAAAACATCAATCTCAATTCATATTTCTTTCTGGGGGTGGATGAGTGAAATTATACTCCATTTATTGTGATTGGTTGGTGGAGTACAAATTCGTAATGTGGTTTATGTGTAAAGTGGTTTGGTGTTGTGGGTCAGATCCAGAGGGTTGGTTACATCATATTACGGTGAACTTTTAGATGCTCTTAAACCTGAAGTAAAGCAGAGAGCAGCAAGCAATAGTTATATTTTGGATATCCTTACTACAGTAGTAGTCTGGATAATTTGTTCGTTGTGGGGTTTGCCATACTGCAGGTGTGAAGAGCTGTCAGTATGGGAAGAGAACGGTCTCGTAAGTGAGGGCTAGACTGGTTTTCTAAGGTTTTTTTAATTATTATTTATTTATTGATCAATAGCATGATTGTGCACAAGTCATAAAAATGAATACACATATTAGTAAATCTCAATACATAATTTCATCAATAAAAATACATATAAAATGTTAAGAAATTTGAACAGCAAAATGTCAGGTGCAATATCCAAAAGATAAAATTACAAGTTGTGTCACAAAGTCAAAGTTTAAAAGCATTATAAAAGAGAAAATAAAATAGATAAAATCACTTTTATAATGAGGGGAGCTGTAGCATTTACCCTACATCGTTTTTTCACTAGACTCGCAGTCTACGCCCTCACTATAGTTATCTCCCTACTCCTGTAGTGGGGATTTGTATAGCTGCTTTAGACCTCTGCCACCAGGCGTAGAGCAGATATCTAGATAAGGTAAAAACAAGCCATTTGGTCGTATCAGAGCTAAATACACGCAGAGCATCTGAAGGGTGAGAGAATGACAACACCCGACATGCAGGGATGATCAATTTTTTCCTCAGATTAGCACATGTAGGACAGAAAAAAACATAATGTTCAATAGTTTCAGTAGTAGATTTGCAGGACGTACACATAGGAGTAGTGGTAGAATTTGCCCACCTGCTTCTTATAGCATTCAGAGGTAAAGTGCCAAATCTAAATTGTATATAAAGTGCTCGTGCTTGG
Organism: Lissotriton helveticus; assembly: GCF_964261635.1. Lineage (NCBI taxonomy): Eukaryota > Metazoa > Chordata > Amphibia > Caudata > Salamandridae > Lissotriton > Lissotriton helveticus. The sequence goes on from NC_136057.1 coordinate 1,616,085,648, forward strand.
GGTGGTTCAACAGCGCCCACATAGATTTCAAAATGAAGACCACTTTTGACTTTTAAAAAACTTGTAGTTAAAGTATCATGTGACCTAGACTCGGTGCAAACAGTATAAATGAAATTCAAATACCTTATTTTTAAGTGGGGTATCATTTTTTTGTAATGAAATGAGGGTCGTCCCACATATCCCCCAGTCCTATTTAAAAAAAACACCCTTTAACTTTTTCAAACCACGTCAAGAGACCTAATTTCCTTTGAATGATTAATAATTTCTCCACAGCATCTTTAACGGGTTCTTGAGTGTTTCTATACCAGGGTCTTATCTAGAACATAAGTACCCTCAGGACAGCACAGTGGGAAATGTATTTTAGCCTGAGGTCGAGGCGTAAAGGTAGTATGGGTATGTGCTTTGGAAGATTTAAAAGAGCTCTTTAAAATCTATTTTCCGTAACTTCTAGTTGATTAATATGCTCTAAACCCCACACACAATACAGTAATACAGACATCTAAACCTAAGGGGCCTCCCAGTGTTGGCAAATAGGGAGATCCGAAAGAGCTAGTTTTAATTGGTTTGCGAAGCTGTTGTTATATTAGTAAAAGGTAAAATACCAAAGCCAGATCTGGTGGCTCAAGAGACTAATACATCCACTCTAGGAGTGGTGTAGAACACATTGTAGTGGTGTAGCATGCAGTGGAGTACAGTGACGTAGAGAGAAGAAGCATGGAGCAGGGTGGTGTGGAGTGGAGTAGAGTGAAGTGGTATACAGTGCAGTGGCGTTGAATGGTGAAGAGTATAGTGGCATACAGTGCAGTTTTGTAGAGGACAGTGGCCCAGAGTGCAGTGGGCCAGAGTAGAGTGGCATAGAGTAGAATACAGTGGTGTAGAGTAGAGTGATAAAGAGTAGAGTAGAGTGGCACAGATTGGAGTGACATGGAGTGCAGTGGCATAGAGACGAGTGGCTCAAAGTAGAGTAGCTCGGCATAGAGTGCAGTGGTGTGGGGTAGAGTGGAGTGGTGCAAGGCAGGGTAGAGTGGTTTAGAACACAGTGGCGTAGAGTAGACTACCACAGAATAGAGTGAAATAGAGTGGAGTGGTGTAGTGTAGAGTGCAGTTACGTGCAGTGGCATAGAATAGAGTGGCGTAGAGTGGAGTGGCATAGAGAAAGTGGTGCAGAGTAGAGAGGCATAGACTGGAGTGGCACAGAGTGCAGTGGTGTAGAGTAGTGCACAGTAAGAACTGCAGCGTGGAATGCAATGGGGTAGAGCAGAGTGGTGCTCAGATGAATGGCATAGAGTGCATTAGCATACAGTAGATTGGAGCAGAGTAAATTATAGTGGTGGTGGTGTAGAGTGGAGTGGTGCAGATTAGTGACTACAGTGTAGAGTGCAGGGGCGTAGAGTGGATTGGTACTGAGTAGAGTTGAGTGGCGGAGGGTACAGTAGCTTAGAGGAATACAGTCAAAGGCCTAGATCAGAACCGGAGTTCAAGCTCTACAGGGTCCTTAATCTCTGATTAGAAGACACTCTAATGGGTTTTGTCAATGTTTCACAGAAGCAATGGACTTGTGAGTACTTTATTTTAGAGAAAGTAGAATGCAGCAGGAACAATGTTTTATATTTGGCAGATAAGAAATAATGTTGCAGCCTTTATTTGGAAAGCACACAAAATCACAGCCACACTGTACAGTACAAGGATATGTATATTTTGTCCCACAACAACTGACCTATAGATGAACTGCTTTGCTTACATTGTTGGGTAGGGAGTGGGAGGGAAAAGAAGCAACATGAAAGCGGGGGTGGGTGGGAGTAAATACGAGCTACATGGACGGGAATATGGGAGACGGACTGAAAACACAACCACTCATATGGGGTGCTTGAAACCCCCCTCCAAAAAAAAAAAGTAGCCCAAAAACCGGAAGCAGCGGAAGGACACAAGTACATGGTCCATGCCCCAGGGGAGGGCCAAACACAAGAAGAGGATATAACCCACACATGATGTGGGCGAGCCACTCAAAGCTTGAGCGAGGCTTGAGCTTGAAGCTCGGCTCTGGAGAAGCTTGAGGTCCTGTTACAATCTCCAGCCCATGACGAGCCAAGCTTTTTATTGCTTCTGCCTGTCTCCCTACCCGTACCCTGTATGTAGCGATAGGGCCAGAGCTGTCGACTTTGGAACTGGGGATCCATTTGAGTCTTGGCATTGGCTTAACATCCTGTGATTCTGGGCAAATCATTTAATTTCCATAACTCTATAAACAATAAACAGTGACCTTTTGTAATGTAACGGGTGCTTAAGTAAAGTGCTCCAATATGTTTGAGTCGAGTTTACGCTTTATAAAAACTGCTGAAAGGTGCCCAAAGAGGTAAAAACAAAACGGCATTACTCTATAACAAACTGGGCTAGTACATTGTTTACATGGTAATTGTTTTCCCTCTTAGGTCATTAAAGGTAGATGTTTAAAAATGATTACTTTTAATAAAGTACTTCTCAGTGCAGTGAAATTATTCAGAGGTATTAATGTCAAAGTTTCCGAATGCTAAAAGAATACACTTTTTGGAATTTTGAACAGACTTTATCATAATTTACGTGATGTTTGGTCTGTGATTTATGTAGCAAACATTTTCTGGGCTCGGCTAGTGCATGGCATGGGATCTAAGAACTGACCAAGATCCTTGGCTCGGCTTTCTGTTTGCTCGCCCACCTTTAATGCCATGACAAATGGGAGCAAAGAAAACACTGACACTGAAGCTGACCAATGGAGGCTATGGGTGGGCTGTAAACCCACGGTATATAGACGAAATGTCTCGCAAAGACATCGCACGCGCTAGGCGAAACTTAGAAATAAGTGCATTATTGCCTCTTTACCTTGTTTCCAAGGGGGCTCAAACTTTTTTTAAATAAGCTTTGTGTGCAGTCTTGCTTTTTGATAAAAGGTCTAAAATCAGAATTTCCACAATGGCCAAACACCCTTTCAAAAAATAAAACTGCTTGTCCTGGTTCCAAGTGTCTATGCGCAATGAAAAATAAATTCCTAGGCAATATAGTTAAACAACATTCCTCATGTTGAATGTACTAGAAATAGAGACAATGTAACGACCAAACAAATGCAAAATACATAAATTAATTAAAAACACAACTTTATTAATACAATCATAATTGGTCTAAACCTGTGCTATACACAAATTCTCATTTAGTTAAAAATACAATATAAAAACACAATACTGTGGCAAATAAACAATGAGTCTTCTTTAGTTAAAAATACAATATAAAAAACAGAATACTGTGGCAAATAAACAATCAGTCCAAGTGTCTATGCAGCCGGTCTCTCTTGTCAAGTGGTTATTTTCCATTCTTTATGATGAAAATGCTGGTCTTCTTATAACTGGAAGAGATCTCTTGAACCTCTCTTAGGGGCAGATTTACAATAACTGGCACATCCCTGCATATCAGCCGGAATGCGCCAGTTATTGTGCGTCAGGGCTCCCCCACCATGGATGCGCTGCATTTACAATGCGCCGCACCATGGGGCAAAAACGGACAGATGCATGACGCATCTGTGCCGTAAAGTCGGCGCATTGCTGGAGTTGCGTCGCCAGCGTGCCGCAGCTCCAGCAAGGCTCTGGGGTGCCCTATCTTTCAAATGCTGCGTCATTCCTTACACCTGCTTCAAGCAGGCGCAGGGTTTTGACGCAGCATGGGCGTAAAAGTGACTGAGTAAAATCTTGTAGATTTCACTCAGCCACTTTTAGGAGGCATTCCTGTGCCGGAACACCCCCCCCTGCGCCTACTTCTGGCGCAGGGCTTTACAATGTGACGCATCTCCCAGATGCGTCACGTTGTAAATACCCTGCAGCATGGCGCCTCTTTTGCGCCGCCGCTGCGTCACAAAAGTGACGCAACGGCAGCGTAAAAGCAGCGCAAGGGGCTTGTAAATCTGCCCCTTAGATTTTACATTTGGTGTTAACCTGGAAACATGCTCTAGGTGTAAGCCTGGCCCAGGTTCATGCTGTCACTAGCGCCTGTGTTAGGATGTCACTATGTCTCCTCTGTCCTGGCCTCAAAGTCCTCTTGGGTTTCAGTTGGTGACTTTTGCATGAAGTTGCCTATTTCTTGCAAGACAGCAGGCTGATCTTGCGGTCCCAAAAAGACATATTTGCACAGGATCCAAATTATTCATCCATTAAAAAAGCTCTTAAAATAATCACATTATTTGTCAATATATACAGTCATGATCGTAATTTATATGAAATCACATATATGAAATACTTTACTTGGTGATATGTCCTTCCTCCCCAACCAGTTCCCTCCTAGGATGAGATTAATGGAACCGGTTGACGTGGATGTCAGGCGGCTGTGGCAATGGAGTAGACAGACATACAGACAGCTCTCTGCCCCTAGGCTCACAGCAGGAAGCCAACGTCATTGCTCTTGAGAAGTGTGTGTAAGGCCCCGGGCAAGGAGAATTATTAGCATCACTGGGGGTACGTGAAGTCCTGGAATGGTTTCACATGTACCGCACACAATGTTTGTAGGAACTAAGGCCTTGTGTGTGCTCCGCAAGGGTGGTCATCCACCCACATGGGAATCTGGACTTGTGTGATGCTTTTGATCAGGAGATCCCCTTCTATTACCATTCTGTTCTTGACTATAAATCTTGTGTACTCTGCCTCATGACTGTCCAAGATTCAGTTTCTGTAAGTCACGTGGTGAAATAACGCAGTGCACGCGGTACACACGAGATTTCAATAGAGAAAGATATGCAGTTGGCCTAGAAAAACAAGCACTGGCAAAGCCAATAGGTCTTGCCTATGCAAGAGTTATTTAAAAATGAGTGGCATGGAGGAGAGTGAAGAGGCTTAGGGTGTTGAAAATTGCAGTAGCATAGAGTTGAGTCACGTAGAGTGGCTTAGAGTAGAGTCAACTGGTGTACAGTGCATTGGTGTAGCATGTTGCAGAGTATAGTGGTGTAGAGTGCAGAGGCATATAATTCAGTGGCGTACAATGCAGAGTCATAGATTAGAGTGTTGTATAGTAGAGTCCAGTGGCACATAGTACAGTGGTGTAGAGTAGAGTGATGTAGAATAGAGTGATATAGAGGGCAGTGGCGTAGAGGAGTACAGAGTAGAGTAGTGCAACATAGAGTATAGTGTCGTAGAGTGCAGTGACGTAGAGTGCAGTGGCATAGGGTGGAGTGCTGCAGAGTGCATTGGCATATAATGCAGTGTTGCAGAGCAGAGTGTCATAGAGTGTAGTGGTGTAGAGTGCAGTGGGGTGGATTGGCATAGAGTGGAATAAAGTCAATGGTGTAGAGCCGTGGTACTCATAGTAGGGCCCGTGGGCCACCAGTGGGCCACCAGTGGCCCGGCAGGCCCTCATTGGCGGCCCACGGACCTTGCCTTGCAGTTTCTACATTTCCAGTGAGGCCGGCAGTAAACACAGATGATGCCGCAGGAGCATACGTAGTGAATACTTCTCCTGCGGTCATCTTCTGTGTTTACTGCCGGCCTCTGTGACCTCACCGCACAGTCGGAAAGCTTCCGAAAAGGCCCTTTAAAAGTCAGCTGTAAGCGCATTCACAGCTGACTTTTAAAGGGCCATTTGGGAAGCTTCCTGTTTGGACAGAGACAGAGAAAGATAGAGACAGACAGAGACAGAGATACAGATAGAGACAGAGACAGATGAGACAGAGACAGATAGAGATAAAGACAGACAGATACAGAGAGGGACAGACAGACAGAGAGAGACAGATAGAGGCAGACAGAGACAGATAGAGACAGAGAGACAGACAGAGAGATAGAGACAGCGACATATAGAGACAACAGACAGAGGCAAACAGAGGCAGCTAGAGACAGATAGAGACAGACAGAGACAGATAGCGACAGCTAGAGACAGACAGAGAGATACAATAGATAGAGAGAGACAGAGAGAGACAGAGACAGATAGAGAGACATATAGAGACAGAAACAAATACAGAGACAGAGACAGACAGGGACAGAAAGAGACAGAGACAGATAGAGATAGATAGAGACAAATACAGATAGAGACAGAGATAGAGATAGGTAAACATAGAGACAAATAAAGATACAGACAGATAGAGACAGCTAGACACAGAGACGGATAGAGACAAAGACAGCTAGAGACAAAAACAGATAGCTACAGAGATAGATACAGAGACAGGGACCGACAGATAGAGACAGAGAGGGATAGAGACAGAGAGATACAATTACAGATAGAGACAGGGACAGCAAGAGACAGCTAGAGACAAAGACATATAGAGACAGAGACAGATAGAGACACAGAGAAAGAGATAGACCGATAGATAGATAGATAGATAGATAGATAGATAGATAGATAGATAGATAGATAGATAGATAGATAGATATGTGTATGCTGGGTCTGGTTGCTCAGTGGACTAATGCGTCCAATGCAGGGGCCTCTGTTCAACCTCACAGTCACAGTTTTTTTTTGCTCTAGCCCCGCCCCCCTTGACCCTGCCCCCACCGGTGCGGCCCTCAGCCACAAATCACACTGTAAATTTGGCCCCCGAGAGAAAGTTTGTGAGTACCCATGGTGTAGAGTGCAGTGGTGTAGAATGGTGTAGAGTGTCATAGAGAGCAGAGGTGTAGAATGTCGTAGAGTGCAGAGAGGAAGAGTAGTATAGATTATCGTTGAGTGCAGTGGTGTATAGTTGCATCAAGTGCAGTTACATAGATTGCAGTGGTGTACAGAGAGTAGAGTGCATTGGAGTAGAGTGTTGCAGAGTAAAGTGGTGCAGAGTGCAGTGGCGTCAAATTCACTGGCGTACGAAGCAGCTTCGTAAAATGCAGTGGCATAGATTAGAGTGGTGCATAGTAGAGTGCAGCAGCATAGAGTGCAGTGGAGCAGAGTACAGTGGTAAAGAGTGCACTGGTGCAGAGTAGAGTGGTGCAGAGTAGAGTATAGTGGAGTGGCATAGAGGGGAGTATAGTGGAGTGGCATAGAGGGCAGTGACGTAGAATGGCATAGAGTGGAGAGCTGTAGAGTGGAGTGCTGCAGAGTGCATTGGCATATAATGCAGTGTTGCAGAGCAGAGTATCGTAGAGAGCTGTGGGGTAGAGTGGCATAGAGTTTAATGGTGTAGAGTGGCAAAGAGTGCAGTGGTGTAAAGTGTCATAGAGAGCAGTGGTGTAGAGTGTTGTAGAGTGCCGAGGTGCAGAGTGGCGTAAAGTGCAGTTGTGTAGAGTGGCATAGAATAACGGAGAGTGCAGTGGTGTGGAGTTGCATAGAGTGCAGTTACATAGAGTGCAGTGGTGTAGAGAGAGTAGAGTGCATTGGAGTAGAGTGTTGCAGAGTATAGTGGTGCAGAGTGCAGTGGCATCAAATTCAGTGGCGTACGATGCAGAGTTGTAACATGCAGTGGCATCAATTAGAGTGGTGCATAGTAGAGTGCAGTAATGCAGAGTACAGTAGCATAGAGAGCAGTGGTGAAGAGTAGATTGGCTTAGAATAGAGTGGTGTAGGTTGGTGCAGAGTCCAGTGGTGCAGAGTATAGTGGAGTGGCATAGTGGGCAGTGGCGTAGAGCGGAGTGCTGCAGAGTGCAGATGGCGTAAAGTGGAGTGCTGCAAAGTGGAGTGCTGCAGAGTGCAGTGATGCAAAGGAGAGTGGTAAAGAGCTCATTGGCAGAGAGGGTGTAGTGCTGCAGAGCAGAGTGTTGTAGACTGCAGTGGTGCAAAGTGGTGTAGAGAGCAGTGGTGGCTCCTCCACTAAGGTGGAGCAGCGTTGCCCAACTACGCAAAGAATAAAAATAACATTACAATGATGTATCCTTATTGTCGTTTTATTTTTCCAATTGCATGCAGTCAGCGGCATGTGTGGGATGGGCAGGGCTGGCCAGAGCAGAGGAAGACTGGTTTGCACTCCCAAAGTGCGCATGAACTGTTTGGCCAGCCCTCTTGGGCAGACCAAACAGTTCACGCGCACTTTGCATGTTCCCCACCAGGCTGCATTACACAGCCTGTTGAAGAACATGCACAGGCTCCCTGTTCCAGTCTGAGCGTCGATCCACTGCGCTCAGGCCAATCACAACACTACATTGCAGGGTTGCGATTGGTTCAGGGGAGCCTGTGTGCTGGGTGCTTCCGGCTGCCAGCCAGACTGAAGAAAGGAAGAGGACGCAGGGGAGGCTGCAGCCGGCTGACCATTCTGAGGTAAGTGTGTTTTTTTTGTTAATTAAACCTGCCCCCTCTCCCCTTCTCCCCCACCATCATCACCTCCCACCCACTACCCGTCCGGTAGCAGCGGCTACTGGTAGAGAGTAGTAGCGTAGGCTACAGTGGGAAAGAGTGCAGTGGCTTAGAGTAGGTTGTTTAAAAGTAGAGTGAAATGGCATAGAATGGAGTGCTGCAAGGTATAGTGCAGTGGCATAGAGTAGAGAGGCACAGAGTGTAATGGAATAGAGTGCAGTGGTGCAGAGTAGATTAGAGTGGCAGAGTGTATTGTCATTGAATGCAGTTTGCAGAGTGGTGTTGAGTGCAGTGGCTTAGATTCAGCGATGTAGACTAGAGTGGTGCCTAGTAGAGTGCAGTGGCTTAAAGTGCAGTGGAACAGAGTGCAGTTATGTAGAGTAGAGTAGAGTAGAGCACATTGGAATAGAGTGCAGTAGTGCAGAGTACAATGGCATAAAGTTCAGTGGTGGAGAGTGCAGTTGTGCAGTCCTGTTCAGTGCTGTAGAGTGGCATAGAGCGCAGTGGCAAGAATAGATTATTTCAGAGTAGACTGACATAGTGTAGAGTGAAGTAGGGCAGGGTGTAGTGCAGTGGGGTAAAGTAGAATGGTGTAGGGTGTAATGGCATTGAGTAAACTGATGTAGAGTAAAGTGGCATAGAGTGCATTGGTGCAGAGTAGATTAGAGTGGCACAGACTGTATAGGCATAGAGTGCAGTGCTGCAGAGCAGTTTAGCATAGAGTTCAGTAATGCTGAGTAGAATGATGTAGAGGTCAGTAGCGGAGAGTGCAGTCTTGCACAATAGTGTGTCATAGAGAGCAGTAGAGTAGACTACAAAGGCATGGAGTACAGTGGCAGTGAGTGCAGCAGAGTAGATTGTTTCAGAGTAAAGTGAAGTGGTGTAGAGTCAAGTGGTGCAGGATAGAGTACAGTGGTGTAGAGTAGAGTGGCGTAGGGTGTAATGGCGTTGAGTAAACTGTTGTAGAGTAAAGTGGCTTAGAGTGCAGCGGTGCAGAGTAGATTGGAGTGGCGTAGAGTGTATTGGTATAGAGTGAAGTGTTGCAGAATGGCATAGAGTGCAGTGATGCAGAGTGCATTGGCAGAGAGTGTTGTAGAGTATAATGGCGTAGAGTGCAGTGGCACATAATGCAGTGGTATACCATGCAGTGGCTTTGATTAGAGTCGTGTACAGTAGAGTGCAATGGCATAGAGTGCAGTGACATTGAGTTGTGCAGAGTAGAGTGGCATAGAGTGGTGCAGAGTAGAATAGAGTGGTGTAAAGTGGAGTGCTACAGAGTGCAGTGGCATAGAGTGTTGCAGGGTAAAGTGGCATCGAGAGCAATGGTGTAGACTACAGTGGTGCAGAGTAGAGACCAGTGGCACAGAGTGCAGAGTAGATTGTTTCAGAGTAGAGTGAAATGGCATAGAGTGGAGTGGTGCAGAGTGCATTAGAGTGGTGTAGAGTGTATCGGCATAGGGTGCAGTGGCGCAGAGTGGATTAGAGTGGTGTAGAGTGTATCGGCATAGGGTGCAGTGGCGCAGAGTGCAGTGTTGCGTAGAGTGAAGAGGCGTAGAGTGGAGTTTTGCAAAGTAGAGTGGAGTGGTCTAGACCGGAGTGGTGCAGAGTGCAGTGGCAAAGAGTGCCGTGGTGTAGAGTGCACTGGCATAGAATACAGTGGAGCAGCGTAAAGAGGCATAGAGTGAAGTTGTATAAAGTGCAGTGCAGTGTTGCACTTTGGAGCAGAGATGGCAGTGGGGCGGAGTGCAGTGGAGTGGGGTAAAGTGGAGTGGTGCAGAGTAGATTGCAGTAGCATGGACTGTTATAAACTGGAGAGGTGCATAGTGGAGTATGCATGGTGTGGTAGTGCACTGCCACTACACACAACACGTTTGCATTTGAAATGGCCATTACATTTCCAAAGACAAACAGTTTTACTAATAAAACTATACAGCGCATAAACAATAATCTGTGGAAATTGTATCACTTAGTGTATTGATTTGTTTTAATCGTATTAAAGTATTTGTTTCCATCACACTTCAGAATTAACAAAAAATTACCTTCATTTGTCCTTTCCAAATTATGATACATTCTGAAATATTTGCGCAGTTCATTTTAATGTTGTTGTGTAGTAGAAAATAAACCTTTCCTACCACCCAGTGTCCAGCAAGATTGTCACATAAATCCTCTCACTTTGAAGTCAGAGAAAGAAAAGTAAACACCAAGGTCCCTCAGAAAACAGAGCTTGACATTTGACCTCAAATTTACAGGCCCGTTTACAGAAAAGAGCACTGGTGAAAATTATAATGAGAGGTAGTGTGAAAAGGCTTTTCTCCTTGGGAAGGACAAACTGAAGCTGAACATCCTAAAACAAATAAAGCCAGGAAATGTAAGTTACAAACCATAAAGTCAATAGTAAGTAAGCAGTGGAATTCATTCCCAGGGAAGCTTTCTGAATGTCCCCACTGTGTCTTCAGCAAACCAGACAGCTCTGCTGTCTGGTAGGCTTCGACCTACAAAGGAAATTACCAAGTACTGGTAGTCCTATATTCTGGGTCACCACAAGATTATGAACACATACTAAATATTAGATGTAGCCTAAATATCACATAAGTGATATCCAGTTGGAATTTTTGCAATCAAACCCTGCGCATTACTAACTTAGGAAACTCATGAAGTAGAAAAGCGCTGAGGCATATGTGCAGTTGGACAGAAGGCGAGGATTTGCAATAACAAGCTTGATACGGATGGAGATTTGTGAATTCACATGGAATAGATGGCAGAGGTTCCTTTGAGAAGATATCCATTAGTAAAAAAGAAAATGGTTTGTTTAGTTATTAATATATCGAATAATGGAGAACCGATTGATGTAAATCCATGTGCAGTACTGTGGGATGCACCATACAAGTGTGAGACTGAGGCACCCACTCTGATGATGCACTTTCTGGCTGAGCCCTATGTAAAGTTCTATGCTTTGCAACCTCGAAACATACATTTTGCTGAACTGATCCTGTCATCATTTCACTTTATCCAGATATGCTTTAAGAATTTCAATGTAAACTTCTTCTTTCATCAGATTTGCCATTTCACCTAGGATGGTGTGTACCTTTGACACATAGAAGCTCAAAACAAATCATTTCAGACTGGCTTAATTTCCTTAAATACTCTGCACATTTCTTAACATGTGTGTTTTTTCTAGTACTTTAAAAAAAATGTTTTTATCTGCATTTTGCTCAAAAGAAAGAACAAAAGAAAGCTGAGTTCCTTCGGTTACAGTCTTACAAAGGCATACATATACAATCTTCATAACAACTAATCCCACATCCTCATCCCTTCGGGCATCTGAAGCTTGGATAGCCCACCCCCACTGCAGCGTGCCATGACTCCTCTCAGTCTGGAATATTCGGGGACAGGCTGGTCGGCGCCCACACCCAGAGGGAATTTAAGGACCCCTGGAAGGTCCGCTAATCATCACCCATTTCCTCCATCCAGCCCATAGTACGCCCTCCATTTCCCCCATACACTTTGGAACTTTCTCGGGCAGCCCCTCGCCTTATATGTGACCCTCTCCGCCGCCATGTAGAGATCCATTCCTATCTTCCACTCTCTGAGCTGAGGTGGGGCTGTCCCTCCCCACGTTCGAGCTACATCCTGTTTTGCCATCACCAGGGCTAACATAGCAAAAATGAGCTGCGGGCGGCCTAAGTCTAATTTTCCGGGGATGCCCAGCAGTCTGAATTTAGGGTCCAATGGTAGTGTCACAACTAGAACCTTTTTCCCCCCCCAGTACTTTCAGGGTGAAACCAATAAAGTTCTGAACAATTTGGAGGAGAAGCAATTTCCTGGTATAACAGCGTCTATGGGAGGTCCTCTTTGACAGCACAATAAGAATGTGTATTTTTAAACAGGAACTGCTACAATGTTCCCGCATCCTTGCTAAATTAAATCTCACAGATGGTTAGTATACAGCCGTGGTACTCATAGTACGGCCTGCAGGCTGCCAGCGGCCTGGCAGGCCTTCCTTGGCGCCCCAAGACATTGCAGGTAATGTACTCATGGGGAGGGGAGATAGAGAGAGAGATGGGGTGGGAGAGAGAGAGGGGGGAAGAGAGGGTGAGAGGGAGGAGAGAGAGAGAGAGGGGAAAGAGAGGGTGAGAGGGGGAAAGAGAGTGAGAGGGGGGAAAGAGAGAGAGAGGGGGGGAGAGAGAGAGAGGGGGAAGAGAGAAGGAAGAGAGAGAGAGAGACTAAGATACTGACTGACAGAGAGACTGACAGAGAGAGAGAGAGACTGACTGACTGACTGATTGATTGAGAGAGAGGCTGATTGACAGAGAGAGACTGCCTGACAGAGAGTGAGACTGGCTGACAAAGAGAGACTAAGACAGAGAGAGAGAGAGAGAGAGATAGAGAGACCGACTGAGAGAGAGAGAGACTGACTGTGAGAGAGAGATTGACTGAGTGAGAGAGACAGAGAGAGAGAGAGACTGACAGAGAGAGAGAGAGAGACTGACTGACTGGGGAAGAGGCTGACTGACAGAGAGAGAGACTGACTGATTGACAGAGAGACTGACTCGATGACAGAGAGAGAGACTGACTGACTGACGGAGAGAGAGACTGACTGACTGAGACAGAGAGACTGACTGACAGAGAGAGACTGACAGAGAAACAGAGAGACTGACTGAATGACAGAGAGAGCGAGAGAGACTGACCGAGAGAGACTGACTGAGAGAGAGAGAGAGACTGACGGAGAGAGGAATTGACTGAGAGAGAGCGAGACTGACAGAGAGAGAGAGAGACTGACTGAGAGACAGAGAGAGAGAAAATGACTGAGAGACTAAGAGAGAGAAAGAGACTGACTAAGAGAGAGAGAGACTAAGACAGAGAGAGATTGACTGAGAGAGAGAGAGAGACTGACTGTGAGAGAGAGACTGACAGAGAGCGAGAGAGAGGCTGACAGAGAGAGAGAGACTGACAGAGAGCGCGAGAGACTGACTGAGGGAGAGACTGACAGAGAGAGAGACTGACTGACTGACAGAGAGACTGACTGGATGACAGAGAGAGAGACTGACTGAGAGAGAGGGAGAGAGACTGACTGACAGAGAGACTGATAGAGAGAGACTGACTGAGAGAGAGAGACTGACAGAGAGAGAGAGACTGACTGACAGAGAGATAGAGAGACTGACTGACTGAGAGAGAGAGATAGACTGGCTGAGAGAGCGAGACTGGCTGACAGAAAGAGACTGAGAGACTGACCGAGAGAGAGTGACTGACTGAGACTGACAAAGAGAGTCTGACTGACTGACTGACAGAGACAGAGAGACTGACTGACAGAGAGAGAGACTGACTGAGAGAGAGAGACTGACTGACCCAGAGAGAGATAGACTGATTGACCCAGAGAGAGAGAGAGACTGACTGACAGTGAGAGAGACAGAGAGAGACTGACTGACAGAGAGACTGACTGAGAGAGAGAGACTGACAGAGAGACTGGCAGAGAGAGAGACTGATTGACAGAGAGATAGAGAGGCTGACTGACTGAGAGAGAGACAGAGAGAGATAGACTGACAGAGAGAGAGACAGAGAGAGAGATAGACTGACTGAGAGAGTGAGACTGGCTGACAGAAAGAGACTGAGAGAGAGACTGACCGAGAGAGACGGACTGACTGAGACAGACAGAGAGATACTGACTGACTGACAGAGAGAGCGAGACTGACTGACCCAGAGAGAGAGAGACTGACTGACAGAGAGAGAGAGAGAGAGAGACTGAGTGAGAGGGAGACTGACTGACCCAGAGAGAGAGAGAGAGAGACTGGGATGGAATTGGGGTCAAAGGGTGTATGAAGCTATGCAATGCCTCTTAAGATAGCTATTGTCTGCTAATAAAAAATGTATTATCAAAATGTGCTCTTTGTAGTTACATCTGCTTTTGAATTACAGCATTTCCGCATTGTCTAATGTTTTGAAATGTTTTTTTTTACTCTAGCCCTGCCCTCCCACTGACCCCACCGCTACCGGTGCGGCTATCGCCCCAAAAACCACTCTGCAATTTTGCCCCCCGACAGAATGTACCAATGGTCTCGAGATTTCCTCTGCACTCTCAATCACTTCAAGTCGGCGCAATTTTGTTTTTGTGATCCACAGAGGTGAAAAAATGCGACAAATGTATTTTTTCCACTATGGCAAAATGTTGTTGATTCTTAGGATGTGGTGGTTTTCTGCTTCATATGAGGGTGAAGAGGGTGGAAAGAGACCAGAATTAAGTGAAATATATATATATATATATATATATATATATATATATATATATATATATATATATATCTGCAACAAAAGAAGCAGAGAACTCTGGGTAGTTCCCAAGTTTAGGTAAAGAGCAGCTCCTGTATAGAGCATCCTACAACACCAGCGACACTCTAAATCTGCTCACCTCAAATGTCTGTTTTTCTAGCAAAGTTTTTAAGCATAGGATTGGCACAGTTCCATGCACGCCCAGCTAGAAAAGAACAATGTCTTTGCCATTTCTAAAACCTAAATTTAAAAAAGTTGCTAGGATAACAGACGTTGGCACAAAAGCTGATCAGTATACCTTAAATAAGTAGCAAAAGAAACCGAGTGACAGGCACACGGTGGTGTGATTAAACTTCAAAAGACCCATGGAGAATGTATCAGAGAAAGTAGACAAATGCAATCATTTTGATAATGTAATGTATATTCTGTAAATAGCTTGTTTTAGAGTGTGGTGTTTGAGGATAATTGAACTAAACACATGGAACATATAAAGCATATGAGCACTATAGAACAGAACATCTTATTGGCAGAGAGGAACAATATAAAAAGCACAATTGAGTTAATGGTAAGCCATAACATCTACGTAGGCGATTTTGGTGGTGTAAGAGAAGGGTCAACAAATATTTACAGTAGTTTATATATTGCCAGACCTTGAGCCTCAGGAGAAATAGTGGATCCCCACCACAGAGTTGGACATTTTCTTAGTATTGTATTTTGCAAACACGGACAGTAACTTGAATTAGGCCCAGGAGTGACACCACAGTGTACAATGACTTGCAGATAGTAGCTGACTTAAACCATAGTGGGTGGGATATTGGTACTGAGAGTGTGAGAAAGGGGAGTTCCACATATTCTGGGCACACCTATGTCTGGTGAAAGGTCTCCTAGCTTGTAAGTATATGTGAACCTCTGGAGGCTTTGAATTTTTAGGATTATGTGTTGATTCTTTTGTGTACCCGGTGTGCTGGTACACACCAGGTTTTAACTAATCAGAACAGGTGTGAGGCCCAGCAGAAACTCACGTAACATAACGTGGTCATCTTGGCTGTAAGTGTCACCAGAGATGCTCAGAGAATGAAAGGTCTGACCCTGCCTCTGTCTGCCTCCTGAAAATATAAAATCCAGTTTCTATATCATGCCTCATACTGGCATATGTGCCTGCTTCAAAACCTTGCTAGTTAGTAGAAGTGGCAAAGCCACGCCTGCCTCTAACAAAATATCTTGCTCGGTCTTGCCCTTTCTCCCACAGGGACTCTCACCAAAATACAGCCGGAAGAAGCATGTCATGGCAATTTACTAATCTCTTCCTAATTTAGTTACTGAAACTCAAAGACTGTTGAATACAGTGCAGTTGGGCAGATATATACAATCTACTTTTGTGCTGGAAATAAAAGCAGGACACACCAGTTATAGTCTATGGTCGTGGTAGAATGGACCTTGGTGCAGATCAGATCATCAACCTGGTTCGTCCCGGTCTTAGATTTTACCTTGAAACTTGGTCCCTGAAATGGAACTTGAAATTCTCCAGCAAGGCAAGGTTGCAGGGTATATCCTCTCAAAGTTGGATCATTTTGGATGTGATCCTGTAGAAGTTGTTGGTTTTGGTGGGAAAAGCTCTGAGCTGGCAATGACAATTTTTTACGCCAAGGAAAGTCCTTGCATGTGAGAGATACTTTTGGCCCCTTTGCCTGATCAAGATTTCTATGGTGGGACTTTATTTCTTTCACGGAACTCATTAAACTTCCATTGGGACAAAGTTGCAGGCTGTATCTGATGATGAATTGCACAAGGCCGGATACTATCCCGCCAAGGGCCAACTGAAATTAATTTGCTGTTGCAGAGAAGCTCCAAGCAGGAGAAGCCTGTTTCTTCAGTTTAGCGAAGTCGCGGCTTAATTGGATTGGCTTTGTAAATTCTTGTCGTCCGGAGGTGTGATAGTCCATCAATTTTCCAAGTTCCAACTATGTAGAGTTGTTAGAAGAAATTCATTTAGACATAGTTAAAGGTTCCAGGATCTCAGGAACAGTACTTTGGGCTCAAGAGTGACTGCAGTAGAGGTCACTAGTTGGGTCCAATTCAGGTCTAGTTGCTACAGGTCAGCTGAGCACTGGGTAAATGCTCTTTCAGCTTGCTGTGCCCATTTAACTACACAGAAGGCCAGCCAACTGTCCCTTGGTGTCTACTTCTTTGTCCAAGACCAACCCTTCAGGTCCCCTGCTTGGACCGGCGGGGGAGACACTCCTACCCACAATGCAAAAGATGGTTCAGTTGCGTGAGCTGTGCAAAATTTATCGCTGCTGGTAGGATGTGGGTAACTTCTGGCTCCTCTCTAACCAATGGGGTAACTTTTCCCAGGGTGAATCCTAAGTAATTTTGCAGCAGTGGCTCTTTGCCCCACTGTAAACAATTACACAGCGCACTTTACTGCCTAAATCCAAAATGATTCCAAAAAATGAGATGGGCAATGCACTGCTGTTGTCGATTGGGAAAGTTGAACTCTTCGTCTTATTTTTAATTGAGTATAAAGGTGCTCCAACTGGAGGCGTAACCGTCCGTTTACGCCGAAGTGTAAACTAAAGATATGTGTGAGCAAATCAATGCGCACATCCCAGTATAGTGGGCACTCCCTCTGGTTCACAAAAAGGACTCCTCTGTTTTTGTTCAAACGTTTATTGGTTTGAATTGAAATTCATATTTTCATTAATGGATTATTTTTCATCCAGGTTTATCCTTTACACAAAAACAACATTGCTCCAATGCATTTCGAGTTGAAAACTCTTTCTCAAGGAGCTCTGTGAAGGAATGAGAACGATCTAAGTTTGTATCAGCATAGCATTAACAGGTAAATCAAGTGAAAACGACATTCTCAACGGTGAATGACAGCAAAATTAAATGAATGTAAACAATCTGTGCGTAAAAAGCCAGTGTGACTTTTGAACCAAAAGTGACTTATCACATTGTTTCACATGCGTGATCAAATTATGTAAGAGAACGGTCAGTGCACCCAAAAAGGAAACCAAGATATAAAAGCAGATAGTAGGAGAAAGCGGTAGGCAAATGAAAATTTGCTCACGTGTGTGCCGGGCAGAAACTGCCGTGCTGGATGGGACGGAAAGAAAAAGCAGGTTAGGAAAACGCTCTGTGGGCGGGTACTAGCGCGTTTGAGACACACTCGAAAGTGTTGTCAAAGCTTACCAAAGCTGGATTCTTCAAGGGACTGCAAGGGTCTCCGGGTTGGTTAGTAGCGACGTGAAGTCGCTGGCTTGCAATGCGAGGTCTCATTCGAGGCTGACTCTGTTATGAACGCGCGGCGGGCTGACTGATCATGAAGATCAAGGAAGGACTAACTCGGAGCGACTTTGGGCGCCATATTGGAACGGGTGTTTGCCGCAAGGGAAAGGATAGTGAAAAGCTAAGAAAGAAGTCGTCAAACAGTGTAAAAAAATGGTACAGGACACAACAAAGAGTAAGACAAAAGGGTTGGTGCAACAAACCATGAATTAATAATCAAAAATAAGTAGTCAAAAAAATGCAACAATAAATTCATGTGTACACAAATATGTAAACATATATGTAAACTCGCACAATTATTAATGTGTCCTTATATACCCAGCCGGGTATTTATAGGAAGCAACTCAGTTCAATGCGGTCATTGAGACCGAACGGTTTATAAGATTGCAAACGGTAAATCCATGAAGTCTCTCTTTGGAGGAGGAACTTGCTGTTATCTCTTCCTTCTTTTTTATCCACAATCTCAAGAATCATGAATTTCAACTGTGCCACTGTATGATGATTTTCCATGAAGTGTACAGCTACACTTGATTTTGCTTGCTTTGTCCTGATATTAGATTTATGTTCATTCAATCTGACTTTCATTTTTCGCTCAGTTTTCCCTATGTAGATTTTCCCACAAGGACACTTGAGAAGATAAATTAGGTTAGACGAGTCGCATGTTGCATTGACTTTTACCTTGATTTCTGTGCCTCTCATTGGGTGGTTGATTTTGTTACCACTGATAATGTTGTTACAATTGTTGCAGTTAAGGCACGGTTTTGTGCCTTTGTAGATGGGTTGAACAGGTGTTGCTTTCGATAGGATTTCCTTGAGGTTGTTGGCACGAGTATATGCAAAAATTGGAGGATCTTTAAACATATCTTTGAAATCTGGTTCCAAAGCCAAAATTCTCCAATGCTGTAAAATAATCTTCTTGTATCTACCACTTAGTGTGGAATATTTCGAAACAACTACCATCCGGTTTGTTTCTTTTTTCGTTGTCTTTTTAAGAGCTGTTTCACGTGTGATTGCAGATGCTTTTCTTCTTGCTTCCACTGTGGTGTTTGCCGGATAACCTCTGGCTGTGAATCTTAGACTCATTTCGTCAATCCTTTGAATGTATGTATCCGGATTGGATACTATGCGTTTTAATCGTAACATTTGACTGTATGGGAGATGGCGCTTCAATGATTGTTGATGAAAACTTGTGAAATGCAACGTATTATTGCGATCGGTTGGTTTCCTGTAAAGGTCTGTGATTAAACCAGTTTCAGATCTCTTGATCAGTACATCCAAGAAGTTGATTTGTGTATCATCCAGATTCCATGTGATTTGAATTCGATCATCTTTAGTGTTTAGATTGTTGAGTTCATTTTCCAGCATGGTTCTAGTGCCTTTCCACACAAAAAATAAATCATCGATGTACCGAACGTACATCAGTAGGTTGTTGGTCCAAGTTGGGTTTTCATAGATGTACTGTTGTTCGAAATCAGCCATGTAAATATTGGCGTACGCCGGTGCGGCGCAGTTGCCCATAGACATCCCAGATGATTGTTGGAACCAGTTGTTGTTGTGACAAAAATAGCTATGGTATAAAGTATAAATCATGAGCTCCATGAGGAATACTTTCAAAGTTTCTGAGATGTTGCTGTGTGCTAGGCTCTTTTCAATTGCTTCAATTCCACCTCCGTGTGGAATTGAGGTGTACAAACTATTCACATCTGCGGTGCAGAAGAAAATCTTGTCATTTTTATCTATTTTGATTTCCGACAATTTGAGAATGAATTCCGTTGTGTCTTTTACATAACTTTTCAATTCTTTCACGAATGGTTGCAAATGCCGATCTAGAAATTTTCCCACAGGCTCGTGGAGGGATCCCTTGGTGGACACTATTGGCCGCATGGGTGGGTCCATCAGATTTTTGTGGATTTTCGGTAACAGGGTTATGGTGGGACTTCTTGGAAAATCTACCAATAAGAATTTCCTGGTACGATCATCGATGGTTCCTTTGTCGTAGGCTGCGTTGATAATCACTGTTAGTGTGGTTTTATATAGGTTCGTGGGGTTAGAATCTAATGGAATGTAAGTATCGGTTTTCCCGATATGTTCATCCATTTTGGCGTTGTACATGCTAGAATTCATGACGACGAGAGCCCCGCCTTTATCAGCCTTAATACATTTGATCAATTTGTTATTGGCAATTTTTTTCAATGTATCATTATCTTTCTGTGTTAAATTTCTGTTCTTAGTTTTTTTCCTGAAATTGATTTTTCCCAAATCCTGTTTGACTAAAGTCTCAAAAGTGTCTATACTTTTGTGGCTAACGGGTGGTATATATGAACTTGTGGGGCGTAGTCCACAGAGAAGATCCACTTTCTGATCTGATGATGGTGGAATTACATTTTCGAAGAAGTGGCGTAGTCTTAACTTTCTAGTTAATTTGAATGTGCTGGTCTCCAATTCCAGTTGATTGGTAAATGAAGTGGGGATAAAAGACGTGCCTTTCTGTAAGAGTTCAATCTCATGTTGCGATAATTCAATATCCGAGATATTAATGACTAACGATTCTGTTTCTTTTTGTCCTTCTTGGAGCCTCTTGTGTTTGGAACATCTGGTTCCTTGTCTCTTGCTTCGCCTGGGTCGTCGGTTGCCGCGGGGCCCTTCTCTAAAAAAGGACCGCTGTTGGATGTAGAGGCGCTCTCATTTGCTTGTGCTCTATCTTGTTGTTGACCCCTGGTGGTCTCATGGGGTGTTTTTCTAGGTTGCCTACTCGAGGTATCGCTTCCAGAGGAGGAAGTATCAGTATTTTGGCTCGTTGGTTTGTTTCGACGACGTTGGGCATAGATGTCAGCCCAGGTATATACCTCATCCAATTGGTAATCCAAAGTGTCACGTTTGAATTTCCTCAGTTTCCTGTCGTTGATTTCTTTTGTGTGTTTTTCTAGTTGCGTTTTGATATCTTCTAACATTTGTGAAATGTCTTCAGTTGATTTGAAAGTTTCGAGTTCTTTTTCTACCTCCGAAATCTCAATGGTTAGTTCAATCAGGATGTTGGACAACTCTTCTACGATAAGTAATATAAGGTCCAGGCTACATTTGTTGAGGATAGCGTTCCACTTGGCTTGAAAGTTCTTTGAGTTTTTGCACAAGGAAGGTTTGAGTGCGATCCTCAATCCACGTGGGATGCGGAGGGCTTGATGGTATTTAACCAAAGTTTTTGCATGCAATTGTTGATTAATACGACGTTTGGATAGATATAAGAGATGTTTGACACATTGTTCTCTTGTGCGAGTACTGGATTCTTGTGATACATCATCCTGAATTAATGCGTAGATACGTTCCTTTTCCTCATCTCCATATGCTAGGATGTTGGCTCTTGCTTCAGTAGACTTGGAGATATTGTCGTATTGCATTTTGAATGCGTGCTATTGCCTTTGGGGCGGAAGAACTGTTAGATTCCAAAAAATGAGATGGGCAATGCACTGCTGTTGTCGATTGGGAAAGTTGAACTCTTCGTCTTATTTTTAATTGAGTATAAAGGTGCTCCAACTGGAGGCGTAACCGTCCGTTTACGCCGAAGTGTAAACTAAAGATATGTGTGAGCAAATCAATGCGCACATCCCAGTATAGTGGGCACTCCCTCTGGTTCACAAAAAGGACTCCTCTGTTTTTGTTCAAACGTTTATTGGTTTGAATTGAAATTCATATTTTCATTAATGGATTATTTTTCATCCAGGTTTATCCTTTACACAAAAACAACATTGCTCCAATGCATTTCGAGTTGAAAACTCTTTCTCAAGGAGCTCTGTGAAGGAATGAGAACGATCTAAGTTTGTATCAGCATAGCATTAACAGGTAAATCAAGTGAAAACGACATTCTCAACGGTGAATGACAGCAAAATTAAATGAATGTAAACAATCTGTGCGTAAAAAGCCAGTGTGACTTTTGAACCAAAAGTGACTTATCACATTGTTTCACATGCGTGATCAAATTATGTAAGAGAATGGTCAGTGCACCCAAAAAGGAAACCAAGATATAAAAGCAGATAGTAGGAGAAAGCGGTAGGCAAATGAAAATTTGCTCACGTGTGTGCCGGGCAGAAACTGCCGTGCTGGATGGGACGGAAAGAAAAAGCAGGTTAGGAAAACGCTCTGTGGGCGGGTACTAGCGCGTTTGAGACACACTCGAAAGTGTTGTCAAAGCTTACCAAAGCTGGATTCTTCAAGGGACTGCAAGGGTCTCCGGGTTGGTTAGTAGCGACGTGAAGTCGCTGGCTTGCAATGCGAGGTCTCATGCGAGGCTGACTCTGTTATGAACGCGCGGCGGGCTGACTGATCATGAAGATCAAGGAAGGACTAACTCGGAGCGACTTTGGGCGCCATATTGGAACGGGTGTTTGCCGCAAGGGAAAGGATAGTGAAAAGCTAAGAAAGAAGTCGTCAAACAGTGTAAAAAAATGGTACAGGACACAACAAAGAGTAAGACAAAAGGGTTGGTGCAACAAACCATGAATTAATAATCAAAAATAAGTAGTCAAAAAAATGCAACAATAAATTCATGTGTACACAAATATGTAAACATATATGTAAACTCGCACAATTATTAATGTGTCCTTATATACCCAGCCGGGTATTTATAGGAAGCAACTCAGTTCAATGCGGTCATTGAGACCGAACGGTTTATAAGATTGCAAACGGTAAATCCATGAAGTCTCTCTTTGGAGGAGGAACTTGCTGTTATCTCTTCCTTCTTTTTTATCCACAATCTCAAGAATCATGAATTTCAACTGTGCCACTGTATGATGATTTTCCATGAAGTGTACAGCTACACTTGATTTTGCTTGCTTTGTCCTGATATTAGATTTATGTTCATTCAATCTGACTTTCATTTTTCGCTCAGTTTTCCCTATGTAGATTTTCCCACAAGGACACTTGAGAAGATAAATTAGGTTAGACGAGTCGCATGTTGCATTGACTTTTACCTTGATTTCTGTGCCTCTCATTGGGTGGTTGATTTTGTTACCACTGACCGCATTGAACTGAGTTGCTTCCTATAAATACCCGGCTGGGTATATAAGGACACATTAATAATTGTGCGAGTTTACATATATGTTTACATATTTGTGTACACATGAATTTATTGTTGCATTTTTTTGACTACTTATTTTTGATTATTAATTCATGGTTTGTTGCACCAACCCTTTTGTCTTACTCTTTGTTGTGTCCTGTACCATTTTTTTACACTGTTTGACGACTTCTTTCTTAGCTTTTCACTATCCTTTCCCTTGCGGCAAACACCCGTTCCAATATGGCGCCCAAAGTCGCTCCGAGTTAGTCCTTCCTTGATCTTCATGATCAGTCAGCCCGCCGCGCGTTCATAACAGAGTCAGCCTCGCATGAGACCTCGCATTGCAAGCCAGCGACTTCACGTCGCTACTAACCAACCCGGAGACCCTTGCAGTCCCTTGAAGAATCCAGCTTTGGTAAGCTTTGACAACACTTTCGAGTGTGTCTCAAACGCGCTAGTACCCGCCCACAGAGCGTTTTCCTAACCTGCTTTTTCTTTCCGTCCCATCCAGCACGGCAGTTTCTGCCCGGCACACACGTGAGCAAATTTTCATTTGCCTACCGCTTTCTCCTACTATCTGCTTTTATATCTTGGTTTCCTTTTTGGGTGCACTGACCATTCTCTTACATAATTTGATCACGCATGTGAAACAATGTGATAAGTCACTTTTGGTTCAAAAGTCACACTGGCTTTTTACGCACAGATTGTTTACATTCATTTAATTTTGCTGTCATTCACCGTTGAGAATGTCGTTTTCACTTGATTTACCTGTTAATGCTATGCTGATACAAACTTAGATCGTTCTCATTCCTTCACAGAGCTCCTTGAGAAAGAGTTTTCAACTCGAAATGCATTGGAGCAATGTTGTTTTTGTGTAAAGGATAAACCTGGATGAAAAATAATCCATTAATGAAAATATGAATTTCAATTCAAACCAATAAACGTTTGAACAAAAACAGAGGAGTCCTTTTTGTGAACCAGAGGGAGTGCCCACTATACTGGGATGTGCGCATTGATTTGCTCACACATATCTTTAGTTTACACTTCGGCGTAAACGGACGGTTACGCCTCCAGTTGGAGCACCTTTATACTCAATTAAAAATAAGACGAAGAGTTCAACTTTCCCAATCGACAACAGCAGTGCATTGCCCATCTCATTTTTTGGAATCTAACAGTTCTTCCGCCCCAAAGGCAATAGCACGCATTCAAAATGCAATACGACAATATCTCCAAGTCTACTGAAACAAGAGCCAACATCCTAGCATATGGAGATGAGGAAAAGGAACGTATCTACGCATTAATTCAGGATGATGTATCACAAGAATCCAGTACTCGCACAAGAGAACAATGTGTCAAACATCTCTTATATCTATCCAAACGTCGTATTAATCAACAATTGCATGCAAAAACTTTGGTTAAATACCATCAAGCCCTCCGCATCCCACGTGGATTGAGGATCGCACTCAAACCTTCCTTGTGCAAAAACTCAAAGAACTTTCAAGCCAAGTGGAACGCTATCCTCAACAAATGTAGCCTGGACCTTATATTACTTATCGTAGAAGAGTTGTCCAACATCCTGATTGAACTAACCATTGAGATTTCGGAGGTAGAAAAAGAACTCGAAACTTTCAAATCAACTGAAGACATTTCACAAATGTTAGAAGATATCAAAACGCAACTAGAAAAACACACAAAAGAAATCAACGACAGGAAACTGAGGAAATTCAAACGTGACACTTTGGATTACCAATTGGATGAGGTATATACCTGGGCTGACATCTATGCCCAACGTCGTCGAAACAAACCAACGAGCCAAAATACTGATACTTCCTCCTCTGGAAGCGATACCTCGAGTAGGCAACCTAGAAAAACACCCCATGAGACCACCAGGGGTCAACAACAAGATAGAGCACAAGCAAATGAGAGCGCCTCTACATCCAACAGCGGTCCTTTTTTAGAGAAGGGCCCCGCGGCAACCGACGACCCAGGCGAAGCAAGAGACAAGGAACCAGATGTTCCAAACACAAGAGGCTCCAAGAAGGACAAAAAGAAACAGAATCGTTAGTCATTAATATCTCGGATATTGAATTATCGCAACATGAGATTGAACTCTTACAGAAAGGCACGTCTTTTATCCCCACTTCATTTACCAATCAACTGGAATTGGAGACCAGCACATTCAAATTAACTAGAAAGTTAAGACTACGCCACTTCTTCGAAAATGTAATTCCACCATCATCAGATCAGAAAGTGGATCTTCTCTGTGGACTACGCCCCACAAGTTCATATATACCACCCGTTAGCCACAAAAGTATAGACACTTTTGAGACTTTAGTCAAACAGGATTTGGGAAAAATCAATTTCAGGAAAAAAACTAAGAACAGAAATTTAACACAGAAAGATAATGATACATTGAAAAAAATTGCCAATAACAAATTGATCAAATGTATTAAGGCTTATAAAGGCGGGGCTCTCGTCGTCATGAATTCTAGCATGTACAACGCCAAAATGGATGAACATATCGGGAAAACCGATACTTACATTCCATTAGATTCTAACCCCACGAACCTATATAAAACCACACTAACAGTGATTATCAACGCAGCCTACGACAAAGGAACCATCGATGATCGTACCAGGAAATTCTTATTGGTAGATTTTCCAAGAAGTCCCACCATAACCCTGTTACCGAAAATCCACAAAAATCTGATGGACCCACCCATGCGGCCAATAGTGTCCACCAAGGGATCCCTCCACGAGCCTGTGGGAAAATTTCTAGATCGGCATTTGCAACCATTCGTGAAAGAATTGAAAAGTTATGTAAAAGACACAACGGAATTCATTCTCAAATTGTCGGAAATCAAAATAGATAAAAATGACAAGATTTTCTTCTGCACCGCAGATGTGAATAGTTTGTACACCTCAATTCCACACGGAGGTGGAATTGAAGCAATTGAAAAGAGCCTAGCACACAGCAACATCTCAGAAACTTTGAAAGTATTCCTCATGGAGCTCATGATTTATACTTTATACCATAGCTATTTTTGTCACAACAACAACTGGTTCCAACAATCATCTGGGATGTCTATGGGCAACTGCGCCGCACCGGCGTACGCCAATATTTACATGGCTGATTTCGAACAACAGTACATCTATGAAAACCCAACTTGGACCAACAACCTACTGATGTACGTTCGGTACATCGATGATTTATTTTTTGTGTGGAAAGGCACTAGAACCATGCTGGAAAATGAACTCAACAATCTAAACACTAAAGATGATTGAATTCAAATCACATGGAATCTGGATGATACACAAATCAACTTCTTGGATGTACTGATCAAGAGATCTGAAACTGGTTTAATCACAGACCTTTACAGGAAACCAACCGATCGCAATAATACGTTGCATTTCACAAGTTTTCATCAACAATCATTGAAGCGCCATCTCCCATACAGTCAAATGTTACGATTAAAACGCATAGTATCCAATCCGGATACATACATTCAAAGGATTGACGAAATGAGTCTAAGATTCACAGCCAGAGGTTATCCGGCAAACACCACAGTGGAAGCAAGAAGAAAAGCATCTGCAATCACACGTGAAACAGCTCTTAAAAAGACAACGAAAAAAGAAACAAACCGGATGATAGTTGTTTCGAAATATTCCACACTAAGTGGTAGATACAAGAAGATTATTTTACAGCATTGGAGAATTTTGGCTTTGGAACCAGATTTCAAAGATATGTTTAAAGATCCTCCAATTTTTGCATATACTCGTGCCAACAACCTCAAGGAAATCCTATCGAAAGCAACACCTGTTCAACCCATCTACAAAGGCACAAAACCGTGCCTTAACTGCAACAATTGTAACAACATTATCAGTGGTAACAAAATCAACCACCCAATGAGAGGCACAGAAATCAAGGTAAAAGTCAATGCAACATGCGACTCGTCTAACCTAATTTATCTTCTCAAGTGTCCTTGTGGGAAAATCTACATAGGGAAAACTGAGCGAAAAATGAAAGTCAGATTGAATGAACATAAATCTAATATCAGGACAAAGCAAGCAAAATCAAGTGTAGCTGTACACTTCATGGAAAATCATCATACAGTGGCACAGTTGAAATTCATGATTCTTGAGATTGTGGATAAAAAAGTAGGAAGAGATAACAGCAAGTTCCTCCTCCAAAGAGAGACTTCATGGATTTACCGTTTGCAATCTTATAAACCGTTCGGTCTCAATGACCGCATTGAACTGAGTTGCTTCCTATAAATACCCGGCTGGGTATATAAGGACACATTAATAATTGTGCGAGTTTACATATATGTTTACATATTTGTGTACACATGAATTTATTGTTGCATTTTTTTGACTACTTATTTTTGATTATTAATTCATGGTTTGTTGCACCAACCCTTTTGTCTTACTCTTTGTTGTGTCCTGTACCATTTTTTTACACTGTTTGACGACTTCTTTCTTAGCTTTTCACTATCCTTTCCCTTGCGGCAAACACCCGTTCCAATATGGCGCCCAAAGTCGCTCCGAGTTAGTCCTTCCTTGATCTTCATGATCAGTCAGCCCACCGCGCGTTCATAACAGAGTCAGCCTCGCATGAGACCTCGCATCGCAAGCCAGCGACTTCACGTCGCTACTAACCAACCCGGAGACCCTTGCAGTCCCTTGAAGAATCCAGCTTTGGTAAGCTTTGACAACACTTTCGAGTGTGTCTCAAACGCGCTAGTACCCGCCCACAGAGCGTTTTCCTAACCTGCTTTTTCTTCCCGTCCCATCCAGCACGGCAGTTTCTGCCCGGCACACACGTGAGCAAATTTTCATTTGCCTACCGCTTTCTCCTACTATCTGCTTTTATATCTTGGTTTCCTTTTTGGGTGCACTGACCATTCTCTTACATAATTTGATCACGCATGTGAAACAATGTGATAAGTCACTTTTGGTTCAAAAGTCACACTGGCTTTTTACGCACAGATTGTTTACATTCATTTAATTTTGCTGTCATTCACCGTTGAGAATGTCGTTTTCACTTGATTTACCTGTTAATGCTATGCTGATACAAACTTAGATCGTTCTCATTCCTTCACAGAGCTCCTTGAGAAAGAGTTTTCAACTCGAAATGCATTGGAGCAATGTTGTTTTTGTGTAAAGGATAAACCTGGATGAAAAATAATCCATTAATGAAAATATGAATTTCAATTCAAACCAATAAACGTTTGAACAAAAACAGAGGAGTCCTTTTTGTGAACCAGAGGGAGTGCCCACTATACTGGGATGTGCGCATTGATTTGCTCACACATATCTTTAGTAAATCCAAAATGAGAAACACCTCCTTTTTTGCACAGAGCCTTTGTGCACAGGGAAATAAGCAGTCCCTTCCACAGCAATAACTGAAAACCAGTTCTGGGGGTGACTCCTCTCCCACTGGCTTGGTGCCAGTCTGCTGCAGGAACAAAAGGGTGCATTCTCCAAGTCTCACCTTACATTTACTTGGTTAATGGCAGGCTGTTTTACAAGTTAATTAAGTTCCTGGGTCCACTCTAACCAGTCTTACTGCAAAGTGAAGAAAAACACCTCCCTACCCAGGCCATTGTTTCTAGTTTGGGAGCAGTTTTCAAATCTCATTAAGGTCAAGCTCTGCCTGGCAGATGCTTGAGAGCGTATTCAAATCTGCAGCCTATAGCTTCAGGCAGTGAAAATGTAACTTTCTAAAAGTAACTTTTTCTAAATACTTATTGAAAACTCAAATTCATCATTTAATTGGATTTTAGTAACCGTCAAAATAGTGGTTTAAATATTTTTCTAGTTTAACCAAATCCAAGTTTGCAGAATTAGTATTTCAGGTCTTTCCCTAGTGAAAATAACTTTTGGCGCAATGACACTTTAGGTACATGGTAAAATTACATTGTAGATGTCACACTTTTACCTTGTGCGCTACTTATTAATATTCAAAAGGGAGATTTCTCCTTGTCAAAAAGGGTTATTTTGACCGGTTGTAGTGCGGGTTGCTGCAGCAGTCAGGCTACACAGGTAGGCCTGAAGCCATATTTATTTTCTCTGTCACACTAGTAGATGGCACAATAAGAACTGCAGTCCACATGTGATAATTTTACATGTCATGGGTGTATTTCTGCACCATACACTATGGTCTTATAGGAAACGCCAACATGACACCTAGGAGTTAGCCAAGTTTACCACATGTCAGGGGTCATAGCACTTGCACAAAGCCCTGATTATCACTGTCACTTTACAGAGAGTCACCAAAACAGCAGCATTAGTCCAAATCATGGGGGGTTATCACACCAAAATGGTCTCTCTCACAGCATGACTGCTCCACTTTACCCAGGACTCTTCCTATTTACTGTCCACTTGACGGGCTAGCCCTCAGAAGCAGCAGCAAAAGGAACATTGCAACACTCTAAAGAGCTAAAATAAAGACTTTTTTCTTGTTTTTAGCACACATAGTAATACAGTATTTCACTTTAGAATATCGTGTTGATAGTTTCCTCTGCTATCAAACATTTCATGTCACATTTTTTGTCGAGTTTTTAAATCACATTTTATGCTGTTTGAGATTTCCCTGATGTTAAATGCTGCTGTATCACATCCATGGGTGTGGCTCTATTTAAAGCCCTACAGCGTATGAATACATTTTAGAAGTTATGTAAATTAGTTCTATGGACTTAAGGGACAGTAGAAAAAAATTGACATTTAATTTAGTGACAATTACGTGATTGGTTTTATGAGCCATTTGGGAACTGGGCTAAATGAGAGGAGCGAGACAGCATTGAAAATGATCTACATTTCCCTATATTTCTTTCTAAGGGCTTTGCCAGGAACCTTATGGTATAACGTCTCCCGTAATCTTAATCTATGTCTTTATACGTGATCAGATATAAAAAATATTATATGTTCTTATATTTCCACCTTGGGGATGAACAGAGCTGCAGCTATTTAATCCAAAGTACATAGGTAAACCAGGATGTATTCTGTTCTAGACTACATATAACTCTTAATACCACTGACAAGGACATAAGCGGCAAAAATTTGCACCAGGTTCTCGGATGCCATTTCAGAGTGAGAGAATGGTAGATCTTGTTTTTCCTATGATGGAGCAATTAGGGAGGTGTGTGAGAATAAAGACAAGCTTCAAACGTGTTGCGGAATACGTTGCTGTGCATAAGCATGAGGTGTTGCAGAGAGTGTGAGGATAGATGGACTTGTGTATACCTCAATTGTTATAACCTTTGTCATCTGTATTATGATAGCATACAGATGGGAAAAGGCACTATTCTTCCCGGAATCAATAAAAAGGGGCTGCAGCCAGTTCACAAATTTTGCAAAAGAGGGAGGCTCAAACACTGCAGTTGATATGCTGAGGGCGCATGTAAATTGCATTCTGTGCCTTTAGGAAGGGTATTATTTACAGCAAGGGGTGGTGAGGGACAGAGTCTCTGAATTAAGCAGAGTACTCACACCCAGTCAAGAGATCAGGGCTAGATCCAACACCGTTTTTTAGCTCATTGCACCATCCCAGTTTCAGAACCTGGCTGTATGGAAATTTGTCTGTTCCTGTCCCAGTGCATGATGGGAACAGGGCAAACCAAACTACAAAAGCCAATTCTTACACTGGGAAGGAAACAAGCTTCCGGGGACCGGTTTCTGGCATTACAGCCGTCTTCGGCCCGGCTTGCTTGAATCCTGATGGTGCAATGAGCAAGGGACTCATGTCTGAGTATACCCTTCCACGCTTAGGGTGGACAAAATTATTTACAGCAAGGGGTGGTGAGGGACAGAGTCTCTGAATTAAGCAGAATACTCTCACCCAGTCAAGAGATCAGGGCTAGATCCAACACCGTTTTTTAGCTCATTGCACCATCCCAGTTTCAGAACCTGGCTGTATACAAATTAGTCTGTTCCTGTCCCAGTGCATGATGGGAACAGGGCAAACCAGACTACAAAAGCCAATTCTTACACTGGGAAGGAAACAAGCTTCCGGGGACCGGTTTCTGGCCTTACAGCCGTCTTCGGCCCGGCTTGCTTGAATCCTGATGGTGCAATGAGCAAGGGACTCATGTCTGAGTATACCCTTCCACGCTTAGGGTGGACAAAATTATTTACAGCAAGGGGTGGTGAGGGACAGAGTCTCTGAATTAAGCAGAATACTCTCACCCAGTCAAGAGATCAGGGCTAGATCCAACACCGTTTTTTAGCTCATTGCACCATCCCAGTTTCAGAACCTGGCTGTATGCAAATTAGTCTGTTCCTGTCCCAGTGCATGATGGGAACAGGGCAAACCAAACTACAAAAGCCAATTCTTACACTGGGAAGGAAACAAGCTTCCGGGGACCGGTTTCTGGCATTACAGCCGTCTTCGGCCCGGCTTGCTTGAATCCTGATGGTGCAATGAGCAAGGGACTCATGTCTGAGTATACCCTTCCACGCTTAGGGTGGACAAAATTATTTACAGCAAGGGGTGGTGAGGGACAGAGTGTTCTGCCTAATTCAGATACTCTGTCCATCACCACCCCCCTTTATGAATCGTTTTGGCCACCACAAGCGTGGAAGGGTATGCTCAGATGTGAGTCCCTTGCTCACTGCACCATCAGGATTCAAGCAAGCCGGGCCGAAGACGGCTGTAATGCCAGAAACCGGTCCCCGGAAGCTTGTTTCCTTTCCAGTAAAGAATTGGCTTGGTAGTTTGGTCTGCCCGTTCCCATGATGCACTGGGCCAGGGACAGACTAATTTGCATGTAGTCAGGTTCTGAACTGGGATGGTGCAGTGAGCTAAAAAACGGTGATGGATCAAGCCCTGATCTTTTGACTGGGTAGGAGTGTTCTGCTTAATTCAGATACTCTGTCCATCACCACCCCCCTTTATGAATCGTTTTGGCCACCACAAGCGTGGAAGGGTATGCTCAGATGTGAGTCCCTTGCTCACTGCACCATCAGGATTCAAGCAAGCCGGGCCGAAGACGGCTGAAATGCCAGAAACGGGTCCCCGGAAGCTTGTTTCCTTCCCAGTGTAAGAATTGGCTTTTGTAGTCTGGTCTGCCCTGTTCCCATGATGCACTGGGCCAGGGACAGACTAATTTGCATACAGCCAGGTTCTGAAACTGGGATGGTGCAATGAGCTAAAAAACGGTGTTGGATCTAGCCCTGATCTCTTGACTGGGTGAGAGTACTCTGCTTAATTCAGAGACTCTGTCCATCACCACCCCTTGTTGTAAATTATTTTGTCCACCCTAAGCGTGGAAGGGTATACTCAGATGTGAGTCCCTTGCTCATTGCACCATCAGGATTCAAGCAAGCAGGGCCGAAGACGGCTGAAATGCCAGAAACCGGTCCCCGGAAGCTTGTTTCCTTCCCAGTGTAAGAATTGGCTTTTGTAGTCTGGTCTGCCCTGTTCCCATGATGCACTGGGCCAGGGACAGACTAATTTGCATACAGCCAGGTTCTGAAACTGGGATGGTGCAATGAGCTAAAAAACGGTGTTGGATCTAGCCCTGATCTCTTGACTGGGTGAGAGTACTCTGCTTAATTCAGAGACTCTGTCCATCACCACCCCTTGTTGTAAATTATTTTGTCCACCCCAAGCGTGGAAGGGTATACTCAGATGTGAGTCCCTTGCTCATTGCACCATCAGGATTCAAGCAAGCCGGGCCGAAGACGGCTGAAATGCCAGAAACCGGTCCCCGGAAGCTTGTTTCCTTCCCAGTGTAAGAATTGGCTTTTGTAGTCTGGTCTGCCCTGTTCCCATGATGCACTGGGCCAGGGACAGACTAATTTGCATACAGCCAGGTTCTGAAACTGGGATGGTGCAATGAGCTAAAAAACGGTGTTGGATCTAGCCCTGATCTCTTGACTGGGTGAGAGTACTCTGCTTAATTCAGAGACTCTGTCCATCACCACCCCTTGTTGTAAATTATTTTGTCCACCCTAAGCGTGGAAGGGTATACTCAGATGTGAGTCCCTTGCTCATTGCACCATCAGGATTCAAGCAAGCCGGGCCGAAGACGGCTGAAATGCCAGAAACCGGTCCCCGGAAGCTTGTTTCCTTCCCAGTGTAAGAATTGGCTTTTGTAGTCTGGTCTGCCCTGTTCCCATGATGCACTGGGCCAGGGACAGACTAATTTGCACACAGCCAGGTTCTGAAACTGGGATGGTGCAATGAGCTAAAAAACGGTGTTGGATCTAGCCCTGATCTCTTGACTGGGTGAGAGTACTCTGCTTAATTCAGAGACTCTGTCCATCACCACCCCTTGTTGTAAATTATTTTGTCCACCCTAAGCGTGGAAGGGTATACTCAGATGTGAGTCCCTTGCTCATTGCACCATCAGGATTCAAGCAAGCCGGGCCGAAGACGGCTGAAATGCCAGAAACCGGTCCCCGGAAGCTTGTTTCCTTCCCAGTGTAAGAATTGGCTTTTGTAGTCTGGTCTGCCCTGTTCCCATGATGCACTGGGCCAGGGACAGACTAATTTGCATACAGCCAGGTTCTGAAACTGGGATGGTGCAATGAGCTAAAAAACGGTGTTGGATCTAGCCCTGATCTCTTGACTGGGTGAGAGTACTCTGCTTAATTCAGAGACTCTGTCCATCACCACCCCTTGTTGTAAATTATTTTGTCCACCCTAAGCGTGGAAGGGTATACTCAGATGTGAGTCCCTTGCTCATTGCACCATCAGGATTCAAGCAAGCCGGGCCGAAGACGGCTGAAATGCCAGAAACCGGTCCCCGGAAGCTTGTTTCCTTCCCAGTGTAAGAATTGGCTTTTGTAGTCTGGTCTGCCCTGTTCCCATGATGCACTGGGCCAGGGACAGACTAATTTGCATACAGCCAGGTTCTGAAACTGGGATGGTGCAATGAGCTAAAAAACGGTGTTGGATCTAGCCCTGATCTCTTGACTGGGTGAGAGTACTCTGCTTAATTCAGAGACTCTGTCCATCACCACCCCTTGTTGTAAATTATTTTGTCCACCCCAAGCGTGGAAGGGTATACTCAGATGTGAGTCCCTTGCTCATTGCACCATCAGGATTCAAGCAAGCCGGGCCGAAGACGGCTGAAATGCCAGAAACCGGTCCCCGGAAGCTTGTTTCCTTCCCAGTGTAAGAATTGGCTTTTGTAGTCTGGTCTGCCCTGTTCCCATGATGCACTGGGCCAGGGACAGACTAATTTGCATACAGCCAGGTTCTGAAACTGGGATGGTGCAATGAGCTAAAAAACGGTGTTGGATCTAGCCCTGATCTCTTGACTGGGTGAGAGTACTCTGCTTAATTCAGAGACTCTGTCCATCACCACCCCTTGTTGTAAATTATTTTGTCCACCCTAAGCGTGGAAGGGTATACTCAGATGTGAGTCCCTTGCTCATTGCACCATCAGGATTCAAGCAAGCCGGGCCGAAGACGGCTGAAATGCCAGAAACCGGTCCCCGGAAGCTTGTTTCCTTCCCAGTGTAAGAATTGGCTTTTGTAGTCTGGTCTGCCCTGTTCCCATGATGCACTGGGCCAGGGACAGACTAATTTGCACACAGCCAGGTTCTGAAACTGGGATGGTGCAATGAGCTAAAAAACGGTGTTGGATCTAGCCCTGATCTCTTGACTGGGTGAGAGTACTCTGCTTAATTCAGAGACTCTGTCCATCACCACCCCTTGTTGTAAATTATTTTGTCCACCCTAAGCGTGGAAGGGTATACTCAGATGTGAGTCCCTTGCTCATTGCACCATCAGGATTCAAGCAAGCCGGGCCGAAGACGGCTGAAATGCCAGAAACCGGTCCCCGGAAGCTTGTTTCCTTCCCAGTGTAAGAATTGGCTTTTGTAGTCTGGTCTGCCCTGTTCCCATGATGCACTGGGCCAGGGACAGACTAATTTGCATACAGCCAGGTTCTGAAACTGGGATGGTGCAATGAGCTAAAAAACGGTGTTGGATCTAGCCCTGATCTCTTGACTGGGTGAGAGTACTCTGCTTAATTCAGAGACTCTGTCCATCACCACCCCTTGTTGTAAATTATTTTGTCCACCCTAAGCGTGGAAGGGTATACTCAGATGTGAGTCCCTTGCTCATTGCACCATCAGGATTCAAGCAAGCCGGGCCGAAGACGGCTGAAATGCCAGAAACCGGTCCCCGGAAGCTTGTTTCCTTCCCAGTGTAAGAATTGGCTTTTGTAGTCTGGTCTGCCCTGTTCCCATGATGCACTGGGCCAGGGACAGACTAATTTGCATACAGCCAGGTTCTGAAACTGGGATGGTGCAATGAGCTAAAAAACGGTGTTGGATCTAGCCCTGATCTCTTGACTGGGTGAGAGTACTCTGCTTAATTCAGAGACTCTGTCCATCACCACCCCTTGTTGTAAATTATTTTATTTTTTTAGGAAGGGTGGCGGGGGACGTTTATCTGCCTCCATGCATTCTCCAGCTTAGAATACTGGATGATGCTCCATTTGGAGCCCACTGTTTGCATTGACAGTTCTGTTCATGTTACTATTGATTTCATACTCACTTATGTATGCGGCACGTTTGATTGTTCTTACAATTGTAGACCCGTTCCAGCGGTAAGTGGGTACGAATGGCGGGGCGAGCGAGGTAACCATGACTGATGTGAGAGAACTTGTATTTGGAAAATGTACACTGGATGCTTTGAGAAGCAACACTCCCAATAGAGGTGTGATGACAAAAGTTACAGCAATGTGATGTCTTGATCTGTACTTGTGTGGTGCTAATAAAAATACTTTAAAAAAAGAAGGCCAAAAGAGGGGCCAACAAAATGCTCTAGTTTGGATATAGATGCAGATTTTGTGGTTGACCCGGTAGCCAAGTCTGATGCCTCCTTCTTTGGAGTTGGCGCATCTTGTCATGAGTAGCCAGTGTGCGGTTGTAAGGAACGTGTGATGAGAGTCCCAACGGGTACCTTGACCAGCTGCATGGTGGCTGCCTCTGACTTCTCTGTCATGATGAGAGGGGCTTCAAAGCATAGTTTGTTGGCATTGTTCAGGTGGAAAACATAAGGCTGTAGTTCCTATATATATATCCTTTGGGAGGGCATGGATAGATTCGCCACAGAATCCAATCATGTAAAAACTTTATTTCAACACTTGATTTACTTGTGATATAAGAGAGGGACCAGAGTCCATAATATCCCTAAGATCCTTACAACTGCTGAGAGGATGGTGGCAGCCACACATCGGTTGGACGTGCCCTGAATTCTGAGGGGTGGTAGTTCTTCCAGTTGCATCATGCTTGTATCTCCTTTTTTGAAGCACTTCACTTCAGGTGCTTTGATAAAGTCCAGTCATTTGTAATCATTCCCTGATGGTATTTGGAGCCTGTATTTGATTTGCGTGTCTTGAACATAGTTGTAGTATCTTGTGTGGTGACCAGTGCCATTTCAGTGCTGTGGAAGTCCAGTCTGGTAATACCAGAGAAAGTTATTTTATTCAATGAGTGCACATATTTTACAGAGATACTACCATTATTCATTTACTCATGTAATTATTAATTTTGCTAAAGCCACATGCTTTGGTTTTTGGTTACTTATAGGTGCAGGGTTTTTGGTTACTTGTAGGTGCAGTGTCAAAGGTTTTGGTGCAAGTGAATTACTATTTAGAGCCGTAACGTGCCAAGTTACAACTTCGTATGTGGAGACACAACTATTAAATTCAGCATCCTGCACACATAGAGACTGCATAGGGACTGCCACTGTATTCCACATATAGACTCTATCATGCCCATGCACTGCCATCATAAACCAGGTGCAGACTAACAAAGCAGTGTACCTGATCATATAATGGGCACCAGCTCTTCTACCCTAGCTCATACATCATATGCAAGCCTAACATAATGACAACAGCCACATGCTGAGGAACCGCTATCACATTTCAGCTGTAGCCTCGTGTGCCGCGGTTCTATCAACTGACTGCAACTGTACTTGTGTACAGATATTGAATGCCAGGTAAAATTCCAAATGGAGCAGGGCCCAAGCACCGCTGCCATCTACCATTCTGTGGAGGTAAGTCAATATTGGGACCAAGATAGATCTAATTACTGCATGGGTCAAGCCATGGACAGCCAGGATCTGCTTGAGGATAAACAGCAACATGATGAAATACTGCCAACTAGGGCACCCATCTTCCAGGCACATCTGCATGCCAAGCTGCTTCTCATACCTTCTCACGGCAGTCTAGTGAGTTGCATAATGCTTTCCAGTGGATTCCACCAACATGTTGGCCATTCCATTGAAGCATTAGGATATTGCTGCATTCTATCACGTGGCCTCCCAGAAGAGTCACTAAGGTCCCCCTCTGATTCTCCCTGGCCACACCCAACAATCTTGTCACCCACCGCACCTGTCGCTGCCCAGGTTTCTTCTGCAAATGAACATATATCAACCAACTTCAGTTCGAATTTCCAAAGCGCTACACGTGGCTGCACAATCACCTGATTTCATCATAACACCTCACATCCAGCTCTTCCTCTTACCTTAACGGGCCCCTTCCTTGTTGCTCGGTGCAGCCTGGCCCTGGACTCACTGACGCCTCGCGGAGCACAGGGAAGGCTGCTGCCTGCTTTGCTTCCTGGTTTGATGAGATCACTTCACCTGCGGTAAATAACTTCACGCTTGAGCCTTTGTTCCCTGACCGGCTGAGAATGTTAAAAGAGCCTAGAAGCTGTTTAATTTGCCGTGTGCTCTCTACACAACAATATGTTCATTCTCAATGTGAGCCGGGCCTGCAGCAATAGCGTGAATTTCAGCTGGGTCACTGCTCCATCACTCTCCAGAGTATCCCGTGAAAGGGAGGGGCCTTTGTGGCCCACCAGGCTCGGTTCCTCGTGGGGCGCTACATGTGGGCAGCAGCTACATGTGGGCAGCATGAGAGCAGACCAGAGTAATGGAGACTTATAGTTAGGAAGGGGGCTGTGTACCTTTTCATCATGTATATATAACCACCCTGTATAGTACTGTATGTTGTTAGGAATGTAAGTATAGACATGGTAAAAGGTCTAGCACTTTTTCATTATGTATATTTATTATTGTACCCCACTTCCTACTCCCATTTATGTCCCATATGTATCAAAGACTGTATATAATTTTTTGATATACGTTGTCACTTTATAAGATTGACACACATCTCTTGTTTCATAGCTTTCACTGGTAACACAGAATTCCTGAGGAAGGCATTGGCCGAAACGCGTTGATGATTGGTTCTGTATATCACTACCAGGGATATTTTGATTGTATATTGAGATAAATAGTGTCATCAATCGCCGGGATCAGCCAACACATTATAATTAATTATTGTGTACAATTGCTTCCTGTAGAATCATGGGTTTATAATGAAATGTATTTAAATCATGTACTAGATACATTGAGATTGGCTATCATAAGCAAGAGAGTGTCCGGTATGAATTGTATGTATTATCATGTGTACTAAACATAGATACTTTTTGATAAAAAAATGATTTTAAAAATGACAAAAAAAGAGAATCTATTGAATAAAAAGAATATTTTTTTATATTTTGTTCTATTAATTTGTACCCTCAAGTGTTCAACGTATGCATTACTTTATGTATCCATGCACGAAACCCGGTGCCCTTTGTTCATTTTTCTAAGCTAGTTATTCCCTGCTAGGGTTTATTCTTAATTGCAGGGGCCCGTTACGTTTACCAAGAAAAAAAGACTGATAGTGAGGCAGCCATCCCGCTATTTCCCTCTCATGACCCTTGGAGTGGGAGGATCCTGGGATGCCAGAGCCACCATGTGTGGAGGGCTAGCTCTGCTGGCAGGGGCCACCTCCCACTGGACACTTAACAGGAAACCTTAGGTGGGGCACAGCTAGTTCATGCACCAATGGTGCACGATGGGTGGGGGCGCAGCATGCCCCAATGAGCTCCCAGGCACACCTAATGGTGCGCCGGCCCAGATTCGACGGCGCGCTAGGTCTCCATTCACGGAAGTCTGTGAGAAGGCCCTAAATGGTACATGAAGGCGGGTGGAGTCTGTCACTGCGCTCACCTTTGTGGTGGCCTTCAGGTGTCCCCTGGAGGGTTGGAAATCCTACGCGCAGAAACTCGGAGAACCGGTTCAGACAACCACTCCATCCTTGCTTCCTGCAAACGCCAAACTGAATGAGCATTAAGAACTTGCTAAAGGCTGAATCCAATAATAGCAGCTAGTGTGTGGAAAAGAGACAGGTTTTTATTAGATTCCTAAATGTTAGTAATGACAATTTACTACAAGGCTAAAAGGGAAATGTACTCCACAACCTTGCGGTGGCCGTGCCACCTATGGTAACTCGTTTTAATCTGCCCACCTTTCCTGATTTTAAATTGCACCTTGGTAGATTAAAGAAAAATGTTGCGAAGAAAAGGCTCGTGTTTCTTCCAGACAGGGTCTTATGCACTAAGTGTAAAGCTTTAAAGCGTTCCCTTTGGGCAGTCGATAGCCAATGCAATTTAATCATGCCAAGTTTGATGGACTCTGATTTCTTCATATTAAGGATTAATCTGGCTGCTTAATTTTAGACTAATTGCAGTTTGTGCAGGGATTTGCTGGTAATCCTAATTATATTGAGTTGGAATAATCCAATCAGGCTGACACAAAAGCATTTAAAATCTGGGATTCTGTGAGAAGTTAAACAGATATATGATTTTCCTAAATTCCCACATTTGTAAGAAGCAGCTCTTTACAACAGACTTCAAATGATCCTCTTTTGAAGGTGAAAAGAGAATTATTTTTTTACTACAAATCTGGCTCACGGTATAGATGTGCATTGAGCGTGCCCAATGAGGATGTGACCATTCACGGGTTTCATGATCTTTCCTCAGGTGATTTCTACATTTGCACTTACTAAATCCCTTGAATCCATATTTGGGAGCAAATAGAATTTCATCTAGAATCCGGATCATGAAATGTTTGGGGATATCACATCATCTGGGTTTTCCGCTAAAATATGTTGGCAGTAAACGTCTGTATTGTATTTTATTAGAGTATTCATATAGTGCTTACTGCTCCTAGGTAGGACGATGAAGCACTTTCCCACATAGGAACCATGCTACACCATGTGGGAATGTGGTTCGAAGAGTTTCGTCTTTGCTTTAAGTCTATATGTGAAGTGTTTCCATGTCATGCGTAATTACCAACAAGATTTTTTTTCTTATAATGTGACGCAGCGGTTAGTGGCATGTTGAATGAGAAAGTGAGAAATGCACACATTTTAAAATGTGTTATGCTGGCAGTTCTGACCAGCTCTGCAGATCCTTTTATTGTGTCGGTAGATTATCGTTTATGTTCTCAATCCCAATTTCTCATGCTGACTGTGACAGGAGGTTTCCACTGTGTGATCTTATGGAAACACAAGAGGTAGCAGGCGTTGATACAGAGTTACGAGGGGTCAGAGATCTGCCTGTAAAAATATTGTTTAATTCCTCCTTTACGTGATTGCACTTACGTTAGGTCGATTGCAGAGATTTGCAAAGATGAACTGTGTTGATGTCCTCCTTTTTAGGTCTGGCCTAAAGTTGATATCAAATGGAATCTCATAGATTACTGTAGTAAGGAAGGGTTTCAGTGTTGTTCACTCCCTCTGACAAACCTTGGTTGTAAAAGGTATGCACTATGATAATCCTTATATCTCTTCTTAGAAAGGATTAAATATTATTCTAACAACTCGAAATTTGTATCCAATTGCAATTTTATAATTGCATCCCTGATGGTTACCTTGTTGGAAAGCTTATGCTCAATACAGAAGGCCTGAATCGATTCAATACATATTTATTGTGAAAAGCATATAGCAAGCTTAGTTGTTATGATAATGTTGTATGGCGTTATAGGCTGTAAACGGATATATTGTCACATGCAATGTCACAATTACCTTAATAGGCAAGAGATTTGGCTATCGCCTCAGATAAATCCCATGAGGAGGGAATGTGCGGAGTGATGATCTTAGTTAGGGACTTTTAAAGGGTATTATATTTTCTTCATATTTTAATTTTGCATATTTGCAATTTTATGACAGTAAGCCTGATGGTTGCCTTGTCGGAAGGCTTACATTTAATTCGGGAGGTCTTCAGTTGGTTAAGGTGATAATACGATAAGGATATAGGCCTGAATGCTTTACTGGAAAAGGCTCTGCCGGATGTCATAGGTTTAATCTGTTTTTTTTTTTTTTTTAAAGAGTTAAGACAAAAGCAGTAGGCCTGACTTGCTTTTTATGAAGTTTTGTATAAAGCACAATATCAATCTCACTAAGCGGGAGTCAGCGGCTCTGTGTCCGAACAAATCGAGCATAGTGAGATTGATTCTCCAACAACCGATTACTGATTGGATCGGCTGCCAGATCCCGCACGCTGGGACCCCGGCTCCCAGCCCTGAAATACTCGGCTCTTAGGCCCGCCATAGTCGCATCGATGACTTCACTCTCGTTCCCCAGGATCACCAGGATATCTCCTCCAGCACTGCTTGCACATCAACCCAGTCCTGATGAAGATCCCGATTAATGAGGATCGAAACGCCGTCGACCACTCAGCGCAATCAGATGCGCAGCCCACAATGTGGTTCATCCTAACTACAGCCAATCTAAATTAGAACCAAGCTTCACAATTCAGCTGGAGCCACATTGTTTCATTTACTCACTGTCAGTAGCGGTCGGCAGTAGGTGTTTCTGTAGGGCGGTGACGTGGGCAGGGGGAGGGGCAGGGTTGGGGGTAGTAATGTATGGATTACGGAGTTTTACAGGTAAGTAAACATTTAAATAAATAAAACGAATTTCGTTGCTCGCACTGCATCACTGTGATGCAGTGCGCGCAACGAAATTCGTTTTATTTATTTAAATGTTTACTTACCTGTAAAACTCCTTAATCCATACATTACTACCCCCCACCCTGCCCCTCCCCCTGCCCACGTCACTGCCCTACAGAAACACCTACTGCCGACCGCTACTGCTCACTGTATATATTTATGCACTAGTCACCATGCGCCGTTTATGCTGATCACATTGTCACTTGCGTCGCCACCTTGTTCATCACATGCACATTTTGAGCACCAAGTACAATTTGGGTTGTATTATTTGTTTATTTTCAGTGCTGCTACAACTGTAAATTGCTCATCCTTTTCTAGATAAATATGATGCCATGAGCACATTTGAAACAACTAAAGAGTCTCCTTATTTCCTTTCTGATAATGATTATGACATAGCCTTTCTAATTGTCTTTCAATAATACCAGTTGGGATACTACATGTTTATTTTGCTTTTTATAAAAGCATATTTTAAAGCTAATGATTTTCTAAGGGTGGATTGTTCTTACCCATTGTTACGGCAGGTAGACAAGGATGTTGTTACATGGAAACTCTAAATTACCTTACAGGACAGTTTAACTGTCTGCGAGAGCTAATAATAAAACGGGCATACAAATACATATCTACACGAACACACACATATATGTATATTTCTATTTACTGTCTGTATTTACTGTTCACTATCACTTGTGATCAAGTCACTGTTTGTGTTGAAACCTGTGGAGCGTGTTGCCTGAATAAACATCACAAGATATTTCACTTGTTGGGAGTATGTGTGGCTTTCTCTTTATTTCGGAGTTTGGGTTGTGAAAAAAAAAAAATATATATATATTTATAAGTGGGCGAATTAATAGGAAAGGGTGTGGCCTAATGAGTAGAGCGGTAAACCTCAAAGCTGGGGAACCGGGTTCACTTAATCTCCCAGTGCCTAACAAAATGAACTCTGTAACGCAACTGGTACTCATGTAAAGCGCTCTAATAGCTTCGGGTCGAGGTCATGCTCTATAAAAAACATTTAATGGATGCATGAGTGCCAGGATGATTGGCAGAGTGCAAGTTGAGCAACGAAACTCACCAGTAACCAGGGGCGGCTGGTGACATTTGAAAGTGGTGAGGCGTAAACTAATTTGCATATTGCACCGCAGCGATCGAGCGCAGCGAGCGAGCCCTAACCACCTTGCATCCATCCATACATCATTCATGCATCCACCCATCTATCCACCCTGCATCCATACATCATTCATTCATGCATCCACCCATCCATCCATCATGCATGCATCCATCCATACATCATTCATACATCCACCCATCCATCCACCCACCCATCCTGCATCCATACATCATTCATTCATGCACCCACCAATCCATCCATCCACCCATCCATCCACCCATCCATCATGCATCCACCCATCATGCATGCATCAATGCATGCATCCATCCATACATCATTCATGCATCCATCCATCCATCCACCCATCATGCATGCATCCATGCATCCATCCATACATCCATACATCATTCATGCATCCACCCATCCTGCATCCATACATCATTCATGCATCCACCCATCCACCCACCCATCCATCCTGCATCCATCATTCATGCATCCATCCACCCATCATGCATGCATCCATCCACCCACCCATCCACCGAACAATCATTAATGCACCCACCCTGCATCCATCCATCATTCATGTATTTTCATGACCATATAAAAATAAATTATGGACTCTAACAAGCCTTTAGGATCGATGTTGGAGGATGTGCCAGTTTACATATTACATCACCCCTACCTTTTTATGCTGGAAACCTTCTTCCGCCCATGTATTTGCCATCCTGTAAGCCCTAGGTATGTACTATACAAATTCACATACAAACATACACCAACATGCATGCAATAATAAATGCATATATCATGCTATTCCGCCTCTACCGTTTGTTAACATTTTGAAATTGTATAACCTTAGTTCAAAGAGTACATTATATTTGTGGTGACAAAGTTGT
Organism: Lissotriton helveticus; assembly: GCF_964261635.1. Taxonomy (NCBI): domain Eukaryota; kingdom Metazoa; phylum Chordata; class Amphibia; order Caudata; family Salamandridae; genus Lissotriton; species Lissotriton helveticus. The sequence goes on from NC_136057.1 coordinate 1,616,129,276, forward strand.
TAACTCATTTTCTGGAAAATGTTCATAAAATGAAATCTGTTGAAGGCTGTTGTTGCAACTATCAAAATAGAAATTCTGAGAATTTTTACATTTCCAAAACCCCATGCCGTGAAATAAACGGGTGACCTGGAATAGACGCACACATTTCTGCAGCAGATGCTTTAACACACTGAACTATCTCAAGTCATTTGTGCAAGCTAGTTTACTGGAACACCGAAAAACACACACTCTTACCTTGCTGCCGGTCCTGGTCCGCGCCACCTCTGGGCTCTGCTCCCCACACGTCACAGGCTCACAGCGCCCCTGGCCAATCCTGGCGCCAGGGGCACAGGTACCCTCTTGCCCACAGCACGCCCATTAGGGCTCCTGATGGGCATGCGCAACGCCGCAAAAACACAAGTGCGCATGCGTGGGCACGGGTAAAAATTCACCCTCCGTCCCCACGCATGCGTACTTGTGTTGCCGCCTGTAAATCATGTCAATGAATCAACATGACGCCCGCCCGGCGGTCTGACGTCATGTTGATTCATTGAGATGATTGTCATGAGGGAGCTGCGGGCGGCGTCGGGCAGGGGGGGCTACGCCCCCACGCCCCAAAGGACGAACCGCGCCTGCCAGTAACCCAAGACGCAGTTTCCATCATAAGTCAGACATTGCTTTTTGCGATTATAGGATGTTGGTGATCAAAGTATGTGACTATTTGGAAACTATAGTGTGGACTATGTTAGAGTCCTTCATTGACCAGCAACTTGTGACAGATCTCTTTGGCCTCAGCAGGCCTGTCTTCTTAGTATGACATAGTTATTTAAGTGTACTTATTCAGCCTGTGCCTGTGGTATGCAGTTGCTAGCAACGTTCGAGAAGTCTCTCTGTACCATGTTAGCCTATTCCATTGACGATAAGATATCGGATAAGGAATTAGTATATGATATAAGATATGATATGGTGAAATGGAAAGACCAAGCTGAGACTGAGAGTACCATCAAAAAGACTAGATTAACTGTCATCCATCTTGTGGTTGGCGGTAGACTGTAGTGTAGACATAGTTTGCTCTGTCTTTGAACTCTGTGGGAAGGGTTTTGGTTAGGGTACCATTTATCATTTAGGCAGTTTGTGAATCTTCGGTGCATAGTAGCAGGCGCTAAAAATCGATGAATAGGTCAGCGAAAAAGAATTCTGAATATGGGGAAAACAGTGGGAACCAGTGCACAAACACCAATTGCCATGGTGATTGCCTATTCCTGGAATTCCGTACCTTTAGCTGTCTGTAAATCCAGGTGACCTTTTACGAATGTTGTTTACGCACCCACTAATGTAATGAAAGCCTTACACTGCTACTGCGGTGCTTCACCCTGGAGCTGCTATGATCTATTACACTGCAAAACCCGAGTCTGAGGAACTTAAAATTGTAGCATCCACAGTTTACAAGGAGCTGGAGGGGACGTGGCTTGCTGCTCACAAAGGTCAGCGCAGTTTCCCCATTGTCTCCAAGTAATGAGTGAATAAACAGTTGCCTTGTATGCATAAAGTAAAGAAGAAGGGAAGCTTTGTTGGATTTACATTTAACAATCTATCAGTGTTTGAATGTCAACAGCAGGAAACTAGATCTATTTGTAACTACAGGCGAGAGGTGACCGTGCATCCCTGTGTTGCAGTAAATTACTTACGGCATCCATGATGGAGGGGGAGCTTTGTCTCTTAATTGATAAGTATTTCACATTATTTTCATTTTTTGTAGTTTTATATAGCACGAACTAGACCCAAAGGTATCAAAGCGCTTTACATGAGCACCAGTTGCGTTACAGATGGACACACTCATGTTGATAGGCATGGGGAGATTAAGTGATTTGCCCAGAATCACAAGATGTTGAGCGTCCCTGCGGAGACATGAATTCGTTTCCCCAGCTTTGAGGTCGACCGCTCTAGCCATTAGGCCACATCCTCCTCTTGTTATATGCTACTACTATTACTAGTAATAATAATAATACAGAGTTCGCAGGTGCATGCTTAATTGTCAGGTTAACCGCTGACAATTTCCATTTGGACCAATTGCCTCACGCAGATAACAGAGCTCTGAACTGGCTAAGGTCATTGTGGAGGAAACATGTAGTAATGGACACACTAAAGATGAAGTTATTTTCAAGGATCGCACAGCTTTGTTAATTTCCATCGAGAAAAAAGAAGTTAGCAGAGAAAACGCGCTCCAGGAGCAGTCATTTTCATTGTGGTGCTTTCAGTAGCACCGCATTCAAATGCAAGGCGACTCAGTGAGACTCAGTGGGCAGGGAACCCTGTCTGCCTAACAAAATAATAGGCGGTTTTGTTTGCCTGACGAAATACCTGCAATCTGCCACTGAGGGAAATCGGAATTTGGGGCCAACGACCACCAGCAGTGCCCGCACGGCCGACCGCAGTCCCGCTAACGGTCTCCTCCCGCCGCCGCAGCTCACCAACACCCGAGCGCGGCCGCAGTGGGGGGAGACCATAAGGAGGACTACATTACCCAGGAGCCTTAGCGGCCGGAAGCCGCGAATACCTGCGCCAGGAGGTGCATAAATTACAGTGAAGCCCCCGCGTCGCGGGAGCGCGCGGGGCGGCGCCGGGCTAAGCCCGGGCAAAGGGCGGGCCCTCTGTGGCCCTCAGAGGCCTGAGGAGACTGGGCTGGGCCAGGGACCCTACATCTCTCCAACTGGACCTCCATTGTGTTTTACCCACGTGAGACTTTATTTTCGTACTCAGTTTTATTGTATATGAGTGAGTTGTGGCTTGTACACGAGTTTACATATCGTTCAATAGCTATTTAGGATGTCGAAATCTAAAAGTGATAAACCTGCAACAGGTTCCGGCACCATCGATAACTATATGGTGAAAAAAGTTAGCCAAATAAATAATGAAAGGCGTGCCTCTCTAGGGAAGGGCATCTCGACACTGGATTTGCCAGAGCTGTCTCCCCCCAGGATGACCATTGAGGCTGAGGCAAATACGAGCGGAGACACCAGAGTAGAATCGCAGACGCCCATTACAGTGTGTGTTGAGGTACACTCAGACCAACACGTCCTGTCAAGCGAGGAAACAGGTGAGGCCCCTCCTGTTATTAGGCCGGTGCGAACCTGCAGGACAGCACAACAAAAACGGGGGGGGGAAACATAGTGCTAAAAGAAGGGATCTGGATGGGAAAGAAGCACATAGCCCTGCCATAAACCCTTTTGTGTTTACTGGAAATAATGATAGTGGACTCAACTTAAACTCTGAACAGTTTGCTTCTTTTATTAAAAATTTAGAAACAAAATTTGCAGTGAAAATAGAGGAGATGATCAAACCACTGGCCAGACAGATGAGACCCTGGTCACTGAAGTAGCTAGGTTGGGCGGCCTGGTGTCCGCACACCTGGCTGCATCAACTAGCGGCAGGGTTAACGCTGTTGGAAAAGGGCAGGATATGATGAACGCAAAAGACCATCAGAATACTTGCAATACTGTTGCAGTTGCCACCACTGTGAACGAGGTATTAAGTACACCAGTCGTTCCAGTAGCACCTGCTTTGTTGATACAACCCAATTTAGCCCCACGAATTGGTCCTGCCCCTAGACCCCCCAGGAACAATCGATACCTGAACTTACCACCTGACTGTGCACCGTTTGTGGCAGTATTGACTAATGTTCCATCTTGTGGTACTCATCCCGCCTCACCATATGATGAATCTCATGCATCATTGAAAAATAAGACAGTTGCATGGCTTAATAAAAATTGTGGTTTTCCCATCTCATACTCAGATCAGATAATGGCAGTAAGGAGGGTGAACTGGGTAGGCCCGTCCAAAAAGATGGGCAATGGGGATTGCATTGTCGTAAATTTTAAATATCCCCAGCATGTGGCAACTGTCCTCTTAAGAGCGTCCTCACTAGTTTACAATGAGAACAGTATTTGTGTGCGCCCACTGGGGTACTTTTACGCACATTTGTGCAAACCCACCACCCAACAAAGGATAACTAGGCGGGTGCTTGAACCACAGACCCCAGTCATGGACACACAATTTACTTATAACATCACTAACCCATGCGGGCCTGGAATTATGGATGTAACCTACAACAGGATTAACAGCGCTGGACGCTATCAGCATGGGTCTATTGTCAACACACAGAACAGGTATGAAGCCCTGTCTGGACTTGAGATGTGTGATTGACGGGAGGTACCTGCGGCTCAGGGCACTGTGGCTTCAGGTGAACCTATACACACAGAGAACCCACAAGATATAGCATCTGGATGTTATGTTGTCTCATGGAATATTGCGGGCTTGGCTGCCAAAATGGCTGATGTAAATTGGGTTAATTACATTAAGCAATTCAAGATTATCTGTCTACAAGAAACTTGGTTGGTGGGGTGTGATTTGCACCTGGAAGGGTACAAAGCCTTCTATGTGCCAGCCACTCCATCAAGAAGGGGTAGGCCAAAGGGGGGACTTGTAATTTTTGTTTCTATTTTAATACCATGTAAAATGCGTAGAATTGAATCACAGCACACCGGAGTGATGGGCTTAGTTCTATATGGAGAAAACTGTCGGGCAGGTTTGGTGAACTTTTATAATGCAACCCATGATAGTGCAGGCTCTAACCAAATCTCTGTATTGAATTCTTTCATTACTACTTTCACGAAAGATCTTGGTCATAACCTTATGATCATCGGGGATTTTAATGTACATCCTTGCGGTGATCCATGGAAGAAATGCTTAACAGACCTGCATTGTGAACGTATGGGAGGCATACACATGGAACATACTGTGGATGGGGAACTATGTAACGACCTGATGAATAACTTTGACCTCTCATTGGCAATGACTATCAGGGACCCGTTAAAAAGCTTTGATATTCCTACTTTCAATGGGCATGGCAGGGGCACCTTTATAGATCATATGTTAGTTTCTCTGACGATGCTGATTTTCCTGGATTCATTCAGCATTGAGCTGAGTGAATTTAGTGATCACAACCCTCTAACAATCTGTCTAAAGGGACCCTGGGTCAAAAAGGGAAACCAGATCGGTGGCACAGGTAGGCTGTGCACAACAGATGGGAGGAGGCGACTTAAATGGTCAATGGTTACCCCAGATCTTCTCTATAAAAATATCGCAGATAAATGTACTGAGGATATTAAAAACTGTACCCTTGAGGGGGGGAGCCTAGACAAGTCCTAGCTGCTTATCAAAACTTATCGGAGAAGGTGTCAGAATTACTGTCAGTCCCCGTTAAGAACATGGTGAAAGGGGGTCCCAGGTGGTTTAACCACGACTGTATCAAAGCTGCACGTAATCTTAGGTTTGCTTTGTCAGCCACCCGAGAAACCGGGAGGGTGTAAAACTATATAGAAAAGAATATAAGGCTGTCATCGCATCCCGTAAGGAGTTTTTAAGAAGAGAGGCTTGGGATGAAATACTTGACCCCTCCACCTTAAATTGTAGCACCAAATTTTGGGCGCTAGTAAAAAGACCGTTCTTGGTAGAAGAACCGGGTGATGGACTAGATTGCTGCATAACTAAGGAGGAGTGGGAAACTCATTTTAAAAAACTGTATGATTCAGCGGACCCTGTAACAGTTGATGCTTTTCCTTATGCCAGGGGAGGCAAAATTAAATTTGATAAGAGTGAGGTAATGGATGCCATAGAGGGACTAACAGCTAGGAAAGCCCCTGGACCTGATGGAATTCCACCTGATCTTTATAAATCAGATCCAGGTTTTTGGGCACCAATCTTGGTAGCTGTTTTTGATGCTGCCGCCATAGTGGGCGGTCCCCTGTCCTGGGGATTGTCAACAATTGTCCCTGTGTTCAAGAAAGGAGACAAGGGAAGCCCCTTTGCTATCGCCCAATTTCATTAATAGACTCTATGGTCAAGATTATGGGGAGAATCTTACTGCAGCGCTTATCGAGCTGGACAACTGACAATAATATTATGTCCATTTCCCAATATGGCTTCTGTGAAGGCCGTTCCACCATAACACAGTGCCTCAATCTGCTCCTCATATTGAGCAAATATACTGTTGTGCAGAAGGGTGCCATCCACCTTGCCTTCATGGATCTGTCATCGGCCTTCGACTGTGTTAACAGGGGAAGGCTGTGGCAGACCATGAGGGAGAAAGGTGTGGACACAGGGATTGTGGATTTTCTGGTGGAATTGCACAGCGACACCAGTGCTAATGTTAGGTTTTCAACTAATGGGGAAACCACTGGTAATTTTAACATCAAAAAAGGAGTGCGTCAAGGTTGCATCCTGGCTCCATTTATTTTCAATTTTTACTTTAATGACTTAGATGCTGCACTACAGGAGGTAAAATCAGACTGCCCCAGAGTTGGCAGGCGGGGTATTCCTGAACTTTTATACGCAGACGATGCAGTTTTAATTTCTAGAACGGAAAAGGGTCTCCAGGCACTTCTGAATGCTTTTAATAACTTCATGATTAATAGAGACCTTTTGGTCAACAATTCCAAATCTTATATAATGCACGTTGGCCGTCAACCGAAAAAGAACTTTATTTTTAAATTAGATGATGTTTTGATCCCCATCACTCAAACATTCTCATACCTTGGTGTTGTATTTGACACAAAGCTTAGCTGGGGCCCACATTTGGCAAGAAAGAAAGGGGAAATGACAAGGGTAAATGCCTCTATCTTTAATTTTGCCACTAAATTGGGGAAAAAGCCAAATACTGCTATGATGAAACTCTACAATGCTAAATCGATAGCTACCGCTGTTTATGGCAGTGAGATATGGGGCTATGTAAGTGGCGAACAGTTACAGGTTACTGAAAACAATTTTTTAAAACGTCTTCTCTGTGTCCCAGCTAGCACATCGAACCTAGTGGTACACGAAGAATTGGGAAGTCAGTACCTAGCTGATATATTTGCATTAAAACCACTGATATGCTGGGTAAAATTGTGGTTAAACCAAGACATTCCTCTAAGCCACCTGATAGTGAAAGACCTTGTATCTCATGATAATTCAAAGTGTGTGCCCTGGTTAAAATACCTGAAATCTCATTTTTTAAGGCTAGGATGTTTGAACTTGTATGAAAATCCTAGTGGGATAGTAAAGGGTGATGTGGCAGCAATTAAGCGGGCTTTTTACATGGATAGGAGGGCCCAAAGAGAAGAGGTTGAGCTCATGAAACCCAACGTTAGGAAATATGTCATGTTAAAAACCTGTGACACTATGGAACTGTACCTAACATGCTCCTTCACTTCTCATGAAAAATTTTTGCTGACAAGGTTCAGGTTTAATATTTTTCATCATCTTTTAATTAGACCAAAGTTGGACATTTTTAGTAAAATTGCTGCTCCCTGTGGCTGCGACGGGAAGTCTCCACAGGATATGCTGCATTTTATATTTTTATGTAGGTTTTATGAATACCCTCGAAAACGCTATCTTGTTACACTTTTAAAGAAACTAAATTTTAAACAAATAAGACCAGCACTTTTGTATTTGCAGCTTTTGCACAGTGATAGTGTTCTTCATGTGATAGAATTCTTAAAATTGACTGTTAAACTGAGAAAGTGCCTAGACCAGTGATTATATACCTCTGAAGGATGATGAACTTCCTACTGATTGTTTATGTATTTTGTCGTAAATCCAGCACTATTTGCACTTGTTAGATCTGGGAGTCTATAGTTGGCAGAGGTAAGTACCTTAGACCAAGTAGGGACCTTTGCTTCTAGTCAGGGTGAAGGAATACACACAGTAGACAACCTCCGCTCTCCCTCTAGGTAGCTTGGCGCGAGCAGGCAGGCTTATCCCCAAGGCTATGTGTATAATATTTGCACTGAACACAACAGTAATCCCCAATCCACCACAAACTGAGACCACACAGGTAAGTATATTTTTATAAAAAAATATATATCTTTATCTAGTTTCAGCAAGGTAAATAAAGCAGTTGCACGATAATCACTTCTTTAGAAAAATGTTGCACTTAATCTTAATGGTTGCATGTATATAGGAAGTCTCTTAATACCAAGATAATCTCATGTCTCATCTAAATCGATATTAACACTAATACGATCTCTTTATCTTATTTCGCTCTGAAAACGAGCACACTACGCAGTGCCAGCAGGTAAGTTCTCCTAACCTCAACCAAGATAGTCAGGAGCCCTAGCGCTACCAATGCGCCTCACCGGAATGCTGGGATTCTCGCTTGCGGGACGGCTCACACAGCCTGGTGCTCCCCGATGACTTTGGGCGCACCGCGCCGTGTGGAACACACTTGCCTCAGCCCCGGTCGGCCTCAGCAGCTCTCCGCCCGCTCGCAGTCCTCCGGGGAGCGGCGGGGAGCAGAGACGGCAATCCGGGGGCTGGGGCACTTCACGGATTCCCTCGGCGAGGTCGGGTCAGTCTTCCCCGGTCCCGGCGGTGATCACGGCAATTCCTTGGCCTCCGCAGCAGCTCCTCCAAAGCCAGCCAATTACGTTGCGGCTCCTGCGACGAGCCCCTCTTGACGCGAGGCCGCCAACCAATGGCAGCGCGGCCTCGCCGATGACGCTACGCTCCACGGGCCAATCCCGTCGCGGCTCTGGTGAGGGGGCTCGGCTCCCTCACCCAATCAGAGCGCGGCGGGCTCGATCTTCATGGCGTCAACACCGGCAAAATACGAGGCACTTCCACTGGGGTTTACTGACCCCGGGCTGCGACGGTGACACAGCCCACAATTGTTTTCGGCGCTTCTTGCACTGGGGAGGCCCACAAGTCTCCGGTCTGCACCCCACACGTGTCGATGAACACGTCGATCTCGGCCACACAGCAGGCTGGGTCAGCGCGGCGCCCTCACTCAAATTAGAGAGCAGCCAGTGCGCTAAGCAGTCAAACTACAGGGTTTCACGATCTCTTCGCCACACAGCAGCTTCAGGGGGCACAGCAGAGTCTTGTAGTCCTTGGGCAACCTTTATGTCCCTGGGTTGCAGACAGGAGGCCAGCTCTTCTCAGGCCCTTGGAGATTCAAGTTTGCAGACACAGCACACAGCAAAGTCTTGGCAGTTTCAAGCAGGTAGGGTCACAGCAAAGTCCCTTTCTCCTCCTCAGCTTTCAGTTGCAACAGCAGAACAGGTCAGCCCTTAGAGCACACAGCAAGGCAATCTTCCTTTAGTACTCCAGCAGTCCTTCTTCCAGCAGAGGTTCCTTCTTGATGGTAGAATCTGATTTTCTGTAGTCAGGGGTCCTTCTCTTATACCCCAAAAAGTCTTTGAAGTCCTTTGAAGTCCTTTGAAGTCTTTGTGCAAGTGGGCCCTGAGCCCGGTCCAAACCAGTTCTGGGGGTGGCTGAGGCACTGGGGGTTTCCTGGCTTCCTTCTTCCTCTCAGTATCAGGGACAGAGGTGACAGTCGCCCAGCAGGGGGGTGGAGCCAGCTTTGTGGTCAGGCAGGCACAGCCCTGTCACTATCAGGTGTGATCTCCTCCCACTTCCCTGGCAGCAGATGCTGCCTTTCCACGGGCTGACTCAGACAATCCCCTGCGGCTCTGCAGCCCCTGTCACACTCAGGCCAGACAGTCAATCCACAACCAGGCCCAGGCACACAGAAAGGTTTAGACAAGAGAACAGCCACTTTCTAAAAGTACTATTCTCAAACAAAGAATTTAAAAACAACCTTCACTAAAAGATGTGTTATTAAATTCTGAGTTCAGGGATATCCTTCACTTATGTCCCATCTTGTTCCTATGGGAAGATAGGCTGGTATCCATTGGGACCAGCCTCCCCCATGTTACTCTATGGAGCAAGATAGCCTTACAGCAGTGAGCACACAAAATGGCTGCTGCTCACTACCAGAGCATGTGACCTGCACTAGTACATGCTCTACCTTATCCATACACTGCGCCCTGCCCAGGGGGGTACCTTGAGCCTTCCATAGGGGTGACTGATGTGCACAGACAGGGAAGGGTTAGGCCCAGCCAGTGGGGACACTGGCCAGGCGGACATGGCAGTCACTGACTGCACACAGGCCCTGCGCTGGCAGGCCTGAGACACCATTTTAGGACTACTCATGTGGGTGGCGCAATCTGCGCTGCAGGCCCACTAGTAGCATCTGTCATCACCAGCCCTGGCACACACAGTGCACTTTACTAGGGACTTCATGGTGAAACAAATATGCCAATCAGGTATACCCAATCAATATGACAATTTACAGAGGGAGCACTTACACTCTGGCACTGATCAGCAGTGGCAGAGTGTCCAAAGCATCTAAACCAGCAAAAACGAAATCCAGCACAGCATCAAAAATACATGAGTCAGAGGCAAAAAGATGGGGGAAAAACCACGCCAAGGGTGTCAGGTCTAACAGCACTTTATTTGTGATTTTGGCTACTCACTCATTTATGGAATATGTATAATATGTCTTTTAGTAACCGTGATTTTAACTGTGAAATGTCTAAATGTATTTTACTTGTGTACTTTTATGGATTGAAATATATCCGAAATAAAGTCTCTATTGAACTATTAATAGGCGGTGGTTAAACCAAGGCACAGTTTGAGGGCCATAGGATTCACTGAGGCCTAGCCCCATCTAGAGCATCATATGCACAGTGTTCATCATATCAGCCCCCCTAGAAACATGCCCTTAACATAAGGGGTCTGCATAACGCCCCAACAATGGTGCCAGCAGAAGGAAAGTGTTATTTGCCTTCAAAGCTGCTGGTGATGGTTGACGGCTCCTTGTGATCAAGACACGGACCGTCTCGGTCAGATACATCTAAATGTATAGACACTTAAGTAACTCCGCAAGATGACTGTGCAAGTTAATGGTCATCTCTGACATTTGTCGATTGCAAGCTTGAATCCCAGCAAGGCCAGCTCCGCCTTGCACCATTTCGAAGTTGGTAAAGGGCCAGTACCATTGAATTGGTTATTAGTAAGTTAGCAACATCTGTTGCTGCCAGTGCTTAGAAAGGGCAGACATATAAAACAAAAGTACTGTAGGCATGTAATACTAGTCCATCTTTAATAGAAGACTCCCTTTATCTGGGCTGGTTCTGACTGAGGTACAGGCTTTGGGCAGGCTGGAGAATGCACCCCTAAACCTAAAAGCTTCGGCTCCAGAACAGACAGTAGCACCTTCCAAGCTTGGAAATGGAGCACTAAAAGATAAGGATGAAGTGCTGGTTTGGCTGTGGCAGGGGTCACTGTCAGTTTGGGTTCTGGTCTACTTGTGTGTGGAGAAGCCCAGAGTAAGCAGTGGCACTAGACAGCTTCTGAGGCGGTGGGAACCCGTGGATAGGCTGCAGTGTCTCCTGGGCAGTAGATCTCAGTAACTTAGATTAGATCCTCCTGGTGTATTTCCTCAGTCAGCCGGCCCCCATAGATATATACACAGTCAAATCTCCTGCCTCGCGACAGGCAGATTCTAGTAGAAAAACGCACTCACTTGTGTTTTGAGAAGTTAAGGCGGGTTTTTTTTCAGATTCTTGCCGTACCCGGTAAACTCACACAAATCTGAAATGTTGTCTTCGGAAATGTTTCACCATTGGGCATACAAAGAATATGGCAATCAGAGATGGGGGAATCAAGGCTGGTGTTGAACATTCCGAAGAGGAAGTCTGTCTGCAATGGCCTGGAGCAACTACATTGGCTACTAGTTAAGCAAAGAGTAAAGTTTAAAGCTTTAATGATCACCCATAGAGCCATTTACAAAAATGGTCCGCTTTACATTCCGGAAAAAGTTAACAAATATATACCTCAGATGACTTTACGCTCAGAAAACCAATATCTACTCAGCATTCCCAGGATACACAAGAACTAAGCGGGTAGAAGATAATTTGCTTTACCAGGCAGCCAACTTATGGAATTATTTGCTGGATCTGCTTTGAAGTATAGCTGTAGAGCCAGTCTTCTAGGCCATATTGAAACTTTTTTGTTTAAAGAAAAGTTGAATATCGGGGGAGTAGAGTACATGTGAAAAGGAAAGTAGATCAATGGGAAGTGCACTGGCTATGGATCATATAGAAAGTGGTGCACTGTCTGTGCTGTCATCATGGTCAGGTACACCTTCCTGACAGGGTCCCAGGCCCCTCCTGAAAGTGCAGGTGGGTCCGCTGCATTGAAAGACGAACTCCTGGTTAAAAAGTTCTGGTCCACCTTAAAGTTTTGTGCTGTTCTCCCAAATTCAAGTCTCCGCTCGTACCTGCACTGAGCACATTTTCTCTGTAACACACGGCTCATTGTGCAGTTCTGTGCCGTATGCATCCAAATGTCCAGTGCAGGAAAGTGTACCATATCACATAATACGGCCTGAGGCACAGGGCTCGAGTCAGGGTACCACGCGGGTGGCCGGCGTCCCCCCATTTATTTTACTGGGAGCTCGATAACTGGAGCAAATGGGGCCACACAGTCACTCTTTGGCCTCTCTGGGGCGAGATCGGAGCTCATTCCGAACGCTGCTCACGCGCTGGCTTCTCTGATGCAACCGCATCTAAGGGGTGAGTGAGGGAGTCAATGAGTTTGATGGTGCAAGCCACCTTTCGTGACGTCACTTCCTGTCAGAGTCCCCCCACTTCTTTTTTTAGGACTTGTGCCCTGCTGAGGCAGGCACTTGCTAAGCATTCCAACCTAAAATAAGCATAAGTGCTGGTATAAAGGGGTATCCTGCTGAATCGCGAATCCAGTAGCTGTTATTGAGTTGGATCTGGGACAGCAGCAGTATAATGTGTTAACTGTAAACCAGAGCAACTTGCCAGCACTGGGACACAATCAACAGAGCCCGCCCTTTCTGTGCTTTCCTTCAGAGCAGCAGCCTGCAGGGTGGGAGGAAGGCCTCTTATTTTCAGTTCCAGCTGGGCTCAATGCCAAAGCCTCACTTACAGGGCTATTAACACTTCTTTTGTTCATGTCTCCTCCTGGCTGGCAAGTGGCTGTAGCCTAACACCTTGATGCCAATGCAATACAGGAAACAGAGACATTCAGCTTGTCACTTCACAAGTGCTTTAGAGATTAACTACGGTTTGGGGGCATGTCGATGCCTTTTCCAAGCAATGGCTGTAAGAGATATGCTTGTATTGTAAGACTAACAGATAGTTGTCTATCCATCTATAGAGCACTTACTAATAAGCATGTATTACTATACAAAATAACTTTTTAACAATCTTAGAATAGTGAAAGATAAAGAAAAAACACCAAGGTTCCAAACGTATACCTGGTGGGGGGGGGGGGGGGGGGGGTAGGAAGAAATAAATGTCGCGGAGGGGGGGGCTGACTCTTCCAGCAATAATTAGAGTGGAGATGCGGGGGCTCTAAAGGGGTGAAAAAACAATAAAGCCTAATTTACAAGCGGATGGTTTTTAAAGACCTGTGAAGTACTGGGGTGCTGTGCGGCTGTGTGTGTGTCTGGGAAGCTGTCTCAGCCCCCGCTGCCACACAGGGGGAGAGGGCTTAGTTGGAAGCCCTTTGATCCTATTGGGCATTGCTCCTGCTAAACTATTACAAGGATTTGAACCACCTACTTTTAAATAACACAAGGCTCTCAGCAACAAAAGCAGCAAAACACTAAGCTTACTTCATATGACAAAACTGTAACCTGCATGTTGCACGGTGTGCTTTGAAGCTAGCGCATTAAACCTGAAAGCTATGTGGTCTCACAGCTAGCCTCTCCAACTTTTGAGCTGGGAAACGAAGGTTCGAGCCTCAGGGTCGACTCCACATCCTGTAATTCGGGGCAAACCACTTAATCTCCCCGTGCCTTCCCAAAAAATTAATGTGTCCTTGTGTAACGTAACTGGTGCTTATGTAAAGCGCTCCAATACCTTCAGATCGAGTTCACGCTATATAAACCTGCAAAAAAAAAATGGTGAAAAATGTGCAAGTTGACTGTGAGACTCTTCCTCAGGTATCCGTCCCTTGGGACTCGTCCTTTTTCTACGGTCACTTTTTGGCTAGGGAGGAGTGAAATTGCTTATTTTGTTTTAGGACGTTTCATTTTTTTCAGGAAAAATTACACCTTCCTAGCGAAATGTGCTTTCGAGTATTCTGTGTAACATTTATTCCCAAGCGCACACGTTGGATAAAAAAGTTTAATGGATAAAAACAAGTTTAATTGAATGTCAGCGGAAGACTACTTTGAGCAGAAAATGTCTCTCCTCTAAACATTTTCTATGCGGACTAGTTTCCCAAGTAATAACATAATGCCAATTTTTGGAAGGAATTTCGATAGCATTGGTAAAACGTTGCCCAGCCAGCCCTACCCTTGACCCCGAATGTATGGGATTCTGGAGTATTTTTTCCTATGTGCAGCACGTGAATGGCCCAGAACGTTCCAGCGTGTTTTTATTTTAAATCAAGTCATTCCCCACTCAGTGCATAAAACACAAACGGACCATGGAAGTTTGGCGAGGAAATGGGAGTGGGTCTTAGTTGAAGAGAATCACTGGAGCCTCCCTTCATAGACGCCAGCCCCCAGGGTAGTAACACTAATGAACCCGGAGGTGTCATTACACCAGCCAAGTGTGCCACCTCCGGGCTGTCGGAGCCGCGCGCCCGGTGATTGAACCCCAGGGAAATTTATGGGAATTAGGTCAAATAAATTGCTCTGCTGCTGGAGATGTATTTTCTCTACAGGTGAGTTTATGAGACATATGTTGACATCCCATCAGGCAGCGTGGAGGGGCCGATAAAAAGTACTATGCATTCCCAGAGCAAGTGCGGCGCACGAGGAGAGAAAATCAAAGCAACCCGGCGGGACGATAAATACCGCTAGACGTGAAGCCTAGCTGGCCGCGAGAGCCCTGCGCGCGCTGCGCTTTCCTGCACGCGACCCAGGCAGCCGCGCGCTGGGACCCCCGGGGAGCCATCGCAGGCCTCTGAAGTGGCTGAGTGGGGGCACGTGCACCAAATGGGCTGTTGCGCGGTAGCTCGACGCGACGCTTGTCGACAAATGAAGGAACCCGATTAATTATGGGAGCAGTAAAGTTGATCGGCCGGTAGCCTGGGAAGTCTGGATACCGTGCGGGAAAATGTTGTATTGACTGCTTGGAAGAAAGATTAAATGGTAAAAAAAAAAAAAGGCACCGAAAAGTCGAAATCATGAAAGCGAAATAGTAGGGGCTAACATAGGTCTATGGAAAAAGAAAATATAAAGGTAAAAAGTTACACTTAGCCACTGCGTTTGTGGAATTTACATTCATATAAAATGAACTCTTACCTCTACATTATGATCATTCTAACCCTCATACTAACCTTTTTTTCATGACATGTCTCAGACATTTCCACAGCGCATACACTTCGTACAATCTCCTGGGCCTCCGTTTCCCACTTGTTATTCTTATACTGTCTCTTATCTTATAACTTAAATGTAAATTACTCTAATCCTAACTCTATCCAAAATTTAACATCATGCCTTACCCCACTCAATTCTAGCACTAATCCTTACTCCAACATTCACATAACACTTTTCCTTACACTTTCACTTATACCTCACTTCCCTTAACACAACCCCTAAAGTTAAATTAATCCTAACCGCCTCCGTTCCCCATGTCTAACTCAAACCCCAAACCTAAACCTAGCCCACACCTCTACCCTAAACTGTACACTTACACTCATCATCCCTCAGACTATAGTTTGCTCTAATCCCTAAACATTACCCAAACACAACCCTAAACTTGCTCCTTAAACCCATCCCTTACCCTAAATTGTAGACCTCTCTGTACATCATCCTTCACACTTCCCTCTAACGCTAGCGAGCTTAACACAACCTAAACATAACTCTAAACTTCCCAATAAACCTATTCTCTACAATAGCCAAAGCATTTTTGGGTACTTTTTGCACATTCTAGAGTTTTTTTGCCTCTTTTTTTGTGACTCTTACTTAATTATAATTCTTGTCTGCCAAAAGCCTGAACTCTGCTTCATCTTAATGCTGCAGGCAGTGGATGGCCCAGGGATCCTGAATCCTAACTTTAGTACCTCTTACTATTTCAGTGCAAAAACAACCTAACTTCTTCATCTCATGTATTCCACTCAAACACTCCCCATTATAATCTGCCTGAACCGCACTACTGCCTGCTGTGCTTAAAGCCACCTTTAAGTGACTCTGAAAGGGATTCTATGTTGTCCTTACCAGCTTTGGCAATGTGTACTGAGGGACTGTCCGCCATTTGTCTCGATTTCTTTAGGACCCTGCTACTCTCTCTCTTAGTCCTCGAACTGCCATGTATCCTGAACAAGGTGGTACCTTCCTGCCCTCTGTCCTCGTTTCAGAAGGACCCAGATACTCTCTCTCTCACTCCTAGTCTCTGAAATACAACATACCTCAGTCAAGACTCTGGGAAAGTAGATTCTTGATGAGCAAAAGGCAAGACAAGGTCACCTAGTGGTTAGTTTAAAAAGGTCCAACTAGCGCCATCTGCCTATTGTCACAAGGCCTCTGTTTCACCACCTGCCTCACATATTTAATAGTTTTCAACGTGTTTCCATCTCTGTTTGATTTTATAATAACAGACAACAGACGTGTGGCTGTCTTGCCCGGGATCCTGTGGTGCACTCAAGTAATCCCAAGAGTGTCAGACTCAAGGCTGCAGTTTCAACCTTCACAAAAAGTTTCTCTGCACTTCCTCACTGGCTGAAAACAATGGCTACTTTGGTGTCCTGACATAATACAGATGTCGCTCTTATCTTTAAATAATCAAATTACATTAACTCTAAAGCCAGGAGGTGGATAAAGGTTGCTGGTCAGGATTAGTTATTTTAGCCTTTGTTGTGTATGCCATTGTTTTTACCACGAGACGCAAAACGTTTCTACCACTTCTCCTGCCTCAAGAGTAGCTCTAAGATTAGCAGTACTCATTGTCCGGAACGACTACTGCAGTAAAAGCTGTGACATCTTACACGCTAAAATAATGTGAAAACTTCAAGGATTAGGACATCTTGTGGCTCCTCTGATCTTTGGCTTGAAGGAAAGACCATATCTCAATCGCTTTGATGCAACTCCACTGGCTCCTGACCAAGCAACAGGTTGAATACATGCCCTTATGCCTCATATATAATAGCCTTCGTAGATCAGCGTCCTCCCACCTCTGCGCCACCGTGCCTTACTGAAGATTCCGATGCCTGATTGCTGTCAATCCTTAACACTCTTTAAGCCCACATGCAGAGACGCACATATTTTGGAGGGTGAGCTCTATGTGCATGACGTCCTCACTCTGGAGCTTGTTTTCTGTTTCCAAATCTTGATGTTCCTCACGATCACCAGCAGACACTTGCCAGGCAAATGTATGCAAGGACATCGTCATAAATAGCTGCACGCAAGTACATCGTCATAAATAGCTGTACGCGAGGACATCATCATAAATAGCTCATAAGCCATCCCTGGCAGAGCCATCTCTCACCACTGCTCGGAGTTGAGAGTATTTTGGAATTAACTTAGAAACTCTCAAGCCAAACCCATTTAATAAAAAACACTAGGCAGAGGCCCAACTGATCTTTCAAAATATTGGTCAATTGGCAATGTCTGCTGTTTGGCAAATTCATTAAAACATTTGCCTACAGTCAACTACCAACTGCTATTGAAGGAAACAACTTTCTTTTTGACCACCAAACCTGAGTACATCCTGGTCAAGACACAGAAGCCTCATTAACTGTTGTTTAAATGGACCTGTGTACTGTTACTAGACCTCAGCTCCAGTGGCGGCTCCTCCACTAAGGCAGAAGAGTGCCGCCCAACTGCTCTTTGAGCAGTGCAATAAAAAAAAGATAAATACATGGCGTTATTATCATTTTATTTTTAGTGTGGACTTGGAGCCAGGTTAGGACGGGTCGGGGCTAGGCTGGCCAGAGCAGAGGGAGGAGTGGTTTGCACTCTCTAAGTGCACATGATGGTTTGGACAGCCCTCTAGGGGCTCCACTGGGCTGTAATGCACAGTAATGCTGTAATGCTCAATCTGATTGGAGAATATGCGCAGCCTCCCAGCCCCCTGTTTGAGTGTCGAACCACAGAGCTCAGACCAATCACGACTCTGCTATCAGCAGCCTCGTGATTGGCTAGGGGAGTCTGGGTGCTTCGTTCTGTTCTGCCAGTGCCAAGAGAAGAGGACAGAGGAGAGGTGGTAGCAGCGTTTACAGGTACGTTTATTTGCATTTTTTTCACCCCGCCCCATCACCTCCATTTTGAGGCAGCCGCCACTGATTACCTCTGCCTTTAATACCCCTGTACTGCCAGAACACTGAAAAACATGGCAATACATGACACTGTCTTGCAGTAGAGGCCTCCTTCCTCTCTAACAGATACCTCATCAGATCACTTCCCCCTTTTTCGTCAGCATTTCTTCCCCCACAGCCAAAGTCCCCCACGGCTCAGGCACAAACCCTCTCATTTGTAACATCCACCTTAGCCAACTCCCTATCTCCTCTACTCCTTCGACCTCAACTGCTACAAGTATGGTGATACGAAAATTGTGCTAAGAATTGAAAATCCATCAGATCGCTACATCGGTTCTATCAGTCAATGCCTCTAGCGGGTAATTCACAAATGTTAACCTTCCACCTCATGCTTAACATGTGGAAAATAGAGATACTGGCTCGCAGGAAATGTACCAATTACCCTTCGTCCACCATCTGGCCAGAAGAGTTTGATCTGCCTTCTAATCGGGCAACTCGTGTATGAGATCTTGTGGTCAATATAAACTCAAATTTTTCACTTTTAGCGCAAGTTAATCAAGTCACTAAAGATTAGACGTGTCACCTCGCGGAGTTTGTATCACTTATTGAGTCACACATTGCACTGGACCACTCTTTGTAAACCATAAACACCTTACTTCTGTTAACCACCCCTTCCTTCCAAAAACATATCTCACCCTGGAGGACACTTCCTCTCCCTATAGGTGGGCAAAAATGGAACCAATACTTGCTAGAATAAGAATAACAGCCAACCACTTTGAATTCCTTAGACTTATCGTGGAAAGGTGTGTGGCTTATCACACACATATGATTTGCTAATAAACGGACCAGTCCTAAATTGATAAGTATCTGCAGGCACAAAGGGCTCACACTTATTTGCAACATTTCATGCTCAATCACTACTACCAGTTTGCTGCACTGTGTTGAGATCACGTATCCAAATATCACACACCTCACCCAACACATCTACATACCTTATAAACCATGCACCCGATGTGAAGGTAGTGCTATGAGATCTCATCAGGGACATAAAGCACTGTGCACTAAGAGTATATTTTTTTATACCGACCTAATTGATCTAGATTCTGTCTCCTAAGTGTGTGTAACCAGCCCTTGATTGAGTGAATACAATAAATGCTTAACACACCCTCTAGATAAGCCTAACTACTTGCTCACACTACCACAAAAAGAGCTGTTAGCACTTACCTGAATTAGCCTTTGCTATACCTTTGGGGACTCCCTGGACTCTGTATAGTATATACAGAGCCAGCTTCCTACACTGCACTTTGCGACTTAGCAGTTTCCTCTGACATTATCGTTTTCTGGACTGATAGTCTTTATGACACTTGATGTCTCTCTATCCTAGCAGTTTTTGAAATCAAATACTATGCATTGTACCTTTTACGTTTTTGTAATTTACAAATTTCTAAATCTGCCACAGGACGCATTTTGGGTCATTCCATTGACTGAGATTTTGACATGCTGGGTTGCACCTTATCTTGGGACACAAGGCCTCATGAAACTGAGGTTTAACTCCATGCTGATCCATCCACCCATGGGTGGGTTATTGAGATGTATTTTTGGGTGTAAGAATTTAGGGGTACAGGGCACCCACAGAAGGGACTGGTGGAATGAGATTCTAGATCTGAGAGAACTAGGGATGTCTGCAATAAAAAAAAAAAAACAATGGCCAGTCTCACTTAAGAGCAATCTGGCAGACAGTAATTTCTTATTTACACACATCATAAACAGAAAATCAATTTTCCTTGTGTCACTGCATATTAATATACTCTTGTGATTTTGTATCTGTTGTCCACAAGTTTTTATTTAAGGCATGTATTTGTTGCCTGAGCAAACTAATACAACTTTTTGATACTTTAAGAAAAAAAAGTATATTCGTATAATCCCATTTCGCCCCCTTCTAGTAGGCGCAGTAAGTTTACTAATACATCACAGTAAGTAATGTTCTTTAAGTTTTTTCATGAATTGCTGATTTAAGCAGCTTGCTGGACATTTATGTGTTGCACCAACAATCTGATTCCTACAATTTACTCGGGATGAACAGCATGAGTAAGTAGTATAGTTGCTGACAACATCATAGTTTTGGATTGTGATCATCGAGTGGTCGCTTAACACTCCCAGGCCAGTCATCTAACAGAATGACAATGACGAGTCCTCTAATTGTTGTGGGGTGTCATGTATCAGTCAACCTCTGCTTTGCCCGAAGTAAAAATACTTTACATTCACTATCTTGTTTTACCAAGTTTTCACTTGTTCACCAAATCATAACTTCTTGTCTTAAAATCATAAATGAACTCTTATGCACCTAGTGCCTCCGACCTTTCTGCTCCAGATACAACATTTAGATAATTTACCCTTTTGCCTTCCAAATCATGCAACACTAAACTCTTCATATAACTCTTGAAATCTGTTCTCAAAATCAACCTAGAATCGTTCTCATTGCTTCCCAAGAATTTTGTAGTCTTTGAATTCTAAGCCAAAACGCAAGAATTATGAAACAATTGAAATTACAAGTCACCAGTCGCTACACGTGCCAACGTTCAAACGAGGACAGTTTGGCATAGAAGGTGGGCTTACAATAAACTACAGACCTGCCAACAGGGCCAATTCACACGGGAGCCTCCCATTTATTTAAGCCAAAAATGCTTTTATTTTACCGGTTCCCCGTCTAAAATTGCCCCTTGCTCAACATATGTCAATGGAGACAAAAAGCATTCCCCGAGTTTCTTTTTAAAAACTCCAATTTCTCGGTTGTAAAATGTTGACCTGTAAGAAAATAAAACTACTGATTTACCACGTGGAAACGCAAAGAAGGCCAAATTCGTGAGACTCTACCCCAAACTAGAGTTGTTTCCCCCACAGCCCCCTACACCTAGGATTGTGACCAAAATGATCTCCGGGGAAGTCAAAAAACATAAAGCCATGTGTCCTTATAGAAAAAGTCAAATGACCTAAAGACAGTACGTCGCGTTTTCACTCCAATGAAGGTGCTGTTTGAGAAATGCCCTCCAGTCATAACAGCCAACTACTGCACAAAAGCTCGAAGCAGTCGTTCTGTGGCATAAGCAAACACGCTGTAGGCCCTTGCTCCAGTAGCGCCCAAGGCGAAAAATATGTTTGCTGCCCTTGCTACTGCTTGGGAAAAAATGTAACAGACGCTTTTCGTTGGCCAAACTCCAGCTGGTTACATCAGATCAACAACTTGCCTCTAAACACGCATCTTGCCCAGGTCAAGGTAGATGGCCGATACGGTACTAAACCAGCGACTGCGGCACATTAAAAACGATTAGTAGCACTTTAAACGAAAACACTGGAGCCAAGGAACAGGAGCGCTGCTGTTTGCTGGACATTTCTTTTCGCCCAGCTGAAGCTGGACTCCCAGGGCTTAGGCACTGCTCGCCCATGCCAACAGCCGGCCCTTGTTTATCAATCAACGGAGCATTATTTATCTACAAAAGCAAGGGGTCTTAATTAATGGAGACCGACGCTTGTAGATCAGAGAATATGTCAACAGAGAAACATATCGCCCCCTATCCTCGACTGGCATTCACTCTCTCCTCCCCGATGTAAACACTGCTTACCCAAGAGACGCAGCAGGATCTGGGCGGCGATGTCCAGGCGACCCGCACTCGGGTCACGGTACGAGTTGAAGATGGCATCAATGATGAAAATGCAGGGAACACGCAGCACCACGTCCAGCACGGCGCGGATCCGGTCGCCCAGCGGCACAGCCGCCATGGGAGCGGGTGGGGTAAGGAGAGCCGTAGCGACACGACTACTCCCCGGTGCCGCCCACCTCCCCAGTAGCCCGACGGGCCGCCTCCATATTGTCACCTTCCGCAGTTGCTAGGCCCGAAACGCCGGCTTCACCTCTCATGACACCATAATTGGGCACGGCCTGGTTCTCTTGTCACCGCTAGACACAAACAAAGGACAAACACGTCAATCCTCAGCATGAGTACTACACGTTATTATGATTTTACCTTTGGACGTTTGTTACCCATCACAGACAGCTTGCTTCCAACATGTAATACCTACTTTCGAAAAAAGTGTAACGGCTCGAAACATTATATATGACACAATAATTGCATTATTTTACATTATTTATTAGCAATACGCTGAAGAAAAATGGCACGGACTAAATTGTACATGTAACGAAGAAAAAAAAAATGGCGGCCGCAAAGCTTCGAAATTTTCGGAATCGGGGGCGTGTTTTTTGCTGAGTGACGGATGACGACACATGTAGAAAGAATCCAAAAAAGACGGGGCTTGAACCGAGTGACGCCCCTCTCCTCCAATGGCTGGCCTCCGTTTAGGAAGCCAGCCAATAGAAAAGAGGGGCGGGTTCAAGCCCCCTAACTAAAAAACATACAATCTTCGGAGTCCGCCCACTGCTACGCAGTGCGACGGTCCTCGACCTAAAAATGGCTTGGGTGCAGATATTAGTCAATTTAATGTATATTGAATTAATAAACAACTGTTGCCGTGCTCATCTCTAAATAAAACAAACAGGACCCCATGTGGCAGACTGTCGTAAGGGATGGTGTTGGCAATTAAGAGCCGGTGCAGAGCACCGGAAACCATCAGCTCAAATTAAGCCCTGTGGGGCAGTGAACTGGTAGCTACCCACAAGCATGAGAGGTTGCAGAAAAGTGTGAGAATCAACACAGTTCCACATGTGAGCACCTAAAATCTTCTTAGGCAGTGGTCAGCATTTTACAATTATGCGACTGGGAAGATGCTGATATCTTAAGATTCGCTGCAATACGGGGAGGTCCTCAGTAATTCTGATACTTACAGCGACAGGATTACCACAGCTTCACCATTTCAACCAGAAAGAACTTCCGCCAGTACCAGAGCTTTCAAAAGAAGAGATGCTCAGGATATCTCTCTGTTGTTTGAAACATATTCAAACATTCCAGGCGCATGCAATAAATAAACAAGCATTGGCAAATCCAATAAGTCTTGCCTACACTAAGTCTACTGGCTTTGTCAATGGTTTTTTTGAGAACTTGCCGGTGAACAAATGTATACTTGTACTTGCATGCACCATTCAAGCAGCAACAGGCTGCTCAGTGGAAAGAGTGCTCTTTGCAGGATCAGCAGCTTCATCGAGAGTCATCAGCGCCATTTTGTAAATTGTGAAAAAATGGTTGTGAAAAACTATTTGGTGCGTGCAGACACGTTACTTTTGTGGGGGAGGGTCATGGTAAGCAGGACACAAACACATTTGGGCTACCATTTTATACGATGATATGGAAAACAAGAAAACCCATGTTCTCAGACATGTACAAGCGTAGGCCAGAACCATTACTGATATGAGAGCACTTAATTTAAAAGGCAACAACGGAGATGTAAAGGAAGTGGTGCAGATCATGTACAGGTATGGAGAACTACGGGTAATGAGGAAAGCAGGGCTGCGGTTTTAAATCAGATTTATGCAAAACAACGATTACAAAGGGCGGGCTAAGGTTAGTTTTTTCACAGCACAAGGAAGCACCTGGAGTACATATAAATGGCATAAGGACGCTTCACAAATACTGCTACCATAACACACCCTGTATGAAACACCCCAGCTGGTAATTTATGGCCCATACATCAAAATATGTTCAGTTGGCTACATGACCTCGTTGGAGGAAACATTCAAATGATTTCAAGACAGTTTCCTCTCAGGTGCCCGTTCCTCACTTAAGTATACCCAGTGCTTTAAATGGGAAATTAGAAGTGCCGGTACTCACTAATTAGACTGGGTAGGTATTTAGGGGCGTGTCTGTGAGCCAGGAATTTAATAATAGCCACATAAGTAAGCTTTAATGCAAATGCTCTGATTGTCATGTTAAGCTCTTAAATGCCCATGGGCCAAAATTCATGCAAAATCAAACTGCCTCCTTACATAAGAGACATGGCAAGCATCAGCTTCTATGTCATACGTGCAGAGCCCAATTTTTGGCAGTTTGATATTGCGTGAATTTAGGCCGTGGGCATTTAAGCGATTTACATACAATCAGAACAGTTGCATTAAAGCTTACTTTTTTAAGACCCCTGTTTAAGGGAGTTGTCCAGAACCACAGGTTGATGAGCGGACGTCGGGTTTCAACCCTGGTTCTTCAAGTTCCACTCTCGGCACCTCTGACCATATCCTCATTCTTGTTGCGATGCCAATGAGAACCAGAGGTGCAACTATAGTCAAATTTCAGGGGAGGGGGCTAATTCTTTCAGCAATAGGCAGCAGTGAGAAACAACAAAGCCTCATTAAAAAGCAATTGGTCTTTTAAAGACCTGTGAAGTACTTGGGTGCGGCTGTGTGCGCACCCGGGAAGCTGCCTCAGCTCGGGCTGCCACACAACAGCGGGAGGGGGGAATGGGGGTGTCTGAAGCCCTTTGATCCCAATGGGCTTGGGCGCCCATTGGAGTGGTGTGGCTCACTGGTTAGAGGTGGCAGACCCGGAAGCAGAGAACAGCCCGGGACCAGGGTTCAATTCCCGACGCGGCAGGGTCGTGGACCAGGGTCAGCGGACTCGATAATTCTTGCCTCGGTGCCTACTCTAACCAGGGATCACACTCGGCAACTCTGGGCATTAGCTTGCCTCATCTCTACAACGGCCCCCCACATTCGCCGGGGATGCCTGTTTTCACCTTGGAGATACCCAGTAGGGACCATCTCACAGGGATAGCCAGGACGGGTTCCCCAGCGGTCTACAGCGCCACGACGCCTCAGGGCAGCAGTGCGCTTTACAAGACACATACATTACATTACATTAAATAAGAACCTAACACTGCAGGAGCAACCCAGCGCAGAAATACACAGGTTGTTGCCAGCCAGAGCAGCACATCAACACCCACCATCTGTTGCACGTACCCGTACTTCAGGGCCTGAGCCCTGCTGCTTCATGGAGTACCGATACTCTCCTTGCCCGAAAATAAGTTCCGGTACTCAGGGGGAGAAAACTGAAAAGGTGCCCGTTCTCAGTACTGGTGAGTACCGGCCCATTTAAAGCACTGAGTATACATGGAAACCAAGCCAGAACTTTAGTAACGTGACTGAAATCCCCAGTTACTTCCAGAACCCCTCGCTGACCGGCTTCTGAAAACAATAGCTGGGCTAATTAGATAGTTTCCCAGAAGCCAGACACGGATGCTGCTACAAGTCAAATAAATGAAAGCAAAGGGATCGGACGGGGAAAGCAGTGGCATAGCTAGCCCTTTGCCCGCCCGTGGCGGTCATTGCGTTTGCCGCCCTGCGGCGCCGCATTGTAGAGGGGGATGCTGGTGAGATTACTCCGTTTTGTTTTCTGCCCCGTGGTGGCCGATTGAAGAGCTGGGTGATTGCTGCCAGCGTAGGATTGGTAACGCGGGCATTCGGGCAATGCCTGAAGGGCCGGTGTCCGAGTTCCTGCTGTGGGCTGCTTTTTTGAGCAGTCTGGGGGCCGATTTGGGTGCCGTCTCTATTGTTCAAACAGCCAGCGGCCCAGTGAGTGTCTGAGTGGCCTTTCTATAGGCAGATGGGCGCTCGTTACCTCTTGTTTAGCAACAGGCAGAGATGTCACTCCCTTTGTCTCGCTGGCCGCCCCATTAACATGTGCACATACTGAGCGGGGACAGGGGGCCTGAGTAGAGTGGCCTCACTTGTTTCCAGGTGTGTTTCCAGCAGTGTAAACTAATGTGTGCATTTTTTTTACCCCCGCTTTTTTTTAATAAGATTACACCGAAGCAGTCATTTGAGGAAAGGCATTATGCAAATGTGGGCCGATTTTTTTTGCGTGCCCGGGCCGATTTTCAATCCCAATCCAACCCTGATTGCTGCCCCGAGACAGCAGGTAAGAGTGAGGAGAGGCTCCCTCCCCAAAACTCATGCCTCCCGGGAAGGACTGCTCTGCTCTCCCCCCGCTTCACCACTGGGGGAAAGAAAAGTCTTTATTCACCAATTTAGATGCCTACCAAAAATGCCAACATGTGTTTCAAGATGGAGGGAGATACCAGAAACATCTGTGGGACTGTAAACACTTCTACATACTACCACACTATGGAGAGAGCCACAGGCAGCGTGAGTGGAAGAGGAAAGAAATAGTACTTGAATCATATTGGGAGCAGCGGATGGGCACTTATTTAGTTGAATCAATCTGTGCTTGGTCCCTGTGCCACTGAAAGGATTGGAAGTGACATTTGGCTAGCGCTGGCCAATATAGGAGCCTGCATAGAAGGACACTGCATCCAACAAATGGTAAGCAGTGGGTGAGCTCCAAGCCCTTTTTATAAACAATAGTGTTTCACAAGCGAGACACATGGACTAGCGGGCTCGACCCTAAAAACAATACAGGGACTTTCTGAGTCTAACGGTATACACAGCATATACATTCATACCAAGCTTAACCAGAGCTGCCGACCTTGGAGCTGGGGAACCAGGTTCGAGTGTGGCACCGGCTCAACATCCTGTGATTTTGGGCAAATCACTTAATCTCCCTGTGCCTAACAAAAATTAATGTGTCCGCGTGTAATGTAACTAGTGCTCATGTAAAGCGCTCCAATACCTTCGTGTCGAGTTTGCGCATTTATGAAACTGCGAAAAAAAGATGTAAAATAAACAATGTAATCTGCACACTGAAGATAACTAAATAATGCTCATTATGTGGTCCTTCTGGTGAGAGCAATAGTTAGCCAAGTGAATATATAGGTGTAAATACCAACGTCTTATCAAAGTTTATGTTCTTCATGCACCCTCAGGTTGATGTTATGAAAACAAAGGAGTAGAGGGATAAGGGAACTGGCTCAAGATCACACTGTGCATGAGTTAGAGAAACCTAGACAAGACTTTCAGCTCACAGGACATAAACCAAGTACCATGGTACAGGAAATCACATGCGTCCCTCAATCAGATTTAACATTTGACAACAAAAAATAAACATTTAGGGACAAATAGGAAAATATGAACTATACGTGATTAGCATTTGTTTGCTAAATCCTGCTGATCTACCCTGAGCCTGCGCTAAGCCATTTTAATCATCAAGCGCTGCGAGGCCTCAGGGTAGTTATGCGCTATACAAATGTAATTTTTCATTTAATTCGTTCAGTATAACTCTCTGTGTCAGAGAAATTGAATCAGAATTTTCATCTAGGTCACCTTTACTCGCAGACCTTAGGTCATGCCTCCATTGGACATGATATGTGAAAAAAACGTATGGATTAGTGGGCCGAAATGAACTATGCTTAAAAAATTAGCTGAAGATCCCACAGTGAGTCAGTTAGAGAAATTTGGATTGTAAAATGAGTCTCCCAAGTATAAACCGCATACTTTTCCCTCTCTTTCAATTAGCTATAACACGAGTGAAAATACAAGAGTAAAAAAACGGACAAGTGGCCAAAATTGCTTACATGTTAAAATAAAACGAAGAAATCTAAGAGCAGTAGTAAATCCATGGCATTGAAGACGTTTGGCGTACAGATGGCGGACCAATTTGCTTCCCTGGCTTTTGTTATTTCCATGCATTTGGCTTTTAAAAAATACGAATCAATCTGGCCGCGTGCAGCGTGTTTCCTCGTTCAGTGCTCGTGAAAATGTAATTAAAATGTTAGCCTGCATAACCAGGAAGGGTGCCTACTAGCGTTTTTTTTCCAGAATGAAAATGCTTCCATATTTCTTCCACGAGCCACAACGAGAAAAACAAACATAAAGATAATGTGAGCAAATAAAAACTGTGAAATTCAATTTTACTGATGTAGTTAAAAATCGGAGAGTGGATTCAAAAACGAATATTGCTTTTTGTATTGTGAGCACGGATGAAGACTGCCGGCTTCACGTGTTGCGAGGGCCGAGCCAGTAAGTCCCCGGCCCCGGCACAAAGGCAGCCGGCCCCCTGCCCCCTCCTGCACGACCGTGCTGGGCAGCCTTACCTCGGTCAGATGGACACGCTCCTATCTGTCTTGGCGCTGACCTCTGGGCCTCACTCTTTAATCTTTGCCTCGTTAGGGCCGTCCAGGCAGATGGTTACTGGCAGGCCATCTTTAGTGGGTGCTTGTCCCAAGTGGTCATCCATCTCCCACCCAAACACACAACATTAGCTATCACAGACAAGTTTTGCCATTGATATAATTGGGGTCAACTTAAGGTTAAGGCACCTTACCAATTGTGAGCTCATCCTGGCTGGGCAGGGCGGTGCGTGTCTATTGTGCGCAGCCACCGGAACATTTTTAGATATATTGAAAAAACATTGGGATGTATCTGGCCATTCTGCAACTCAATAGATGGTTTTGTGATTTATTGCAACAAGATTGATGTATTCGAACCATACACCAAACCTATGGGTGACATGGCATGGTACTCGAACACCTTGAGATGTGTCAGACCATCCTGGAAAGCCATGGACGATATTGAGATATTTCAACAAGATGCGTTATATGGGACCGTACTGCAAACAATGAATGGTACTGTGCTATACTGCATTATTATGGAATATATATTCGACTATCATGCAGACCGATGGATGATACTGTGATATACTCAATCAAATGGTGTGTCTTGGACCATCTTTCAAAGCAATGGGATATTTTGTGATACGTTGAAACAACAGGCATTATATCGGACCATCCTGAAAGCCAGGAATGGGACTGCTATTTACTGGAGCAAGATGTGATATATCATCTTGTAAAGCAATGTGGGATGCTGTGATATAATGGAACACATTGAGGTGTATTGGACCATCCTGCAAAGCGCTAGAGGACAATATTATGACATAGAGGATCAAAATGTGTTATATTGGATCCTTTAGCAAAGCATACGTAGATATTGTGATATATTGAATAAACTGATATAGTGCGTCGACGTACATAGTGCAGTACAATCCTGAGACATACTGGACCAAGTAGGATATAGATGACCCTTATGCAGAGAAGTAGCAGAGACTGATACACATTGGTACCTAATATAAAATATTGTAAAATATGAGACCGTCTTGAAAAGCCCTTGAGAATATTGTGATATTGGATTAGACTATCTTTCCAAGCATCACTATCTAGTGGACTATCTTCCAAAGTACTGACAAATAACATTATGCACTGAAAAAAACTGTAGTAGAGCGAGTCACCTCACATTATACTGTAATATATTCAGACATTGTTGCAGTTGATAGGAACATATTGCGATTGATGCGCCATGCCATCTTACAATATTTATACATTTATTCTAGCATGTCTCAATACTCCTCAGAGAGATGGTCACCACCACACGATTCCAAGGGTAGACTTGCGATGCTCAGTAGGCAGGGATCACTTTCTCACCTCTACACCGTGAAGGTATACCTGATCGAAACTGGCAGACAGTACTAGATAAAAATCAGGTAGTTCTGAAAATACATTACAAAAGATGGAGGATTCAATGTTAAACAAGGCTCGAAAAGGTAGACGGTCATGACAGAGCCAATTAGACTAATACCTGCAGATATGGCAGCCTACATGGACAAATGTGCACAAGGACATAAATAAATAACAAAGTTACAAAGAGCCAGAACCACACAACCTTGGGAATATTTGGCCTGAGGAGCCACAATAACATTACACCTGCCCTGAAGTCGCAACACTGGCTCCAGAGCTCGAAGTATCATGCCTTGTCAGTAAAGAGCCCTAGGAAATCACTGTTAATTCTTCCTTTTTTTGTCAAATGTGATGTGGTCCTTTATTAATCTTCTTGATTTCTGACCCCAAATGTAACATGTTTAACTGGAGAACCACTGAAGTTCCAGGGCCCCACCCTGAGGAAGGTTTCTGCCCTCACCCTTGGACAAAACTTGATAAAATGTAAAAAGTACTGAAGCTACATCTCTTCAGCATTTCCTGAGACCTGAATGCCACACATATTGTCTTGTTTCATATGTCATTCTGGGCACCCAAACAAGACCCACCCACTAACTGCCTATGTCAGCAGATGCTGAGATTTCAGAGATTCCACCTTTGGTAGTTTCTCAACACTTTATACTTCATCAAATCAATACCGTTAACATCATCTAGGCAATACCATAAAAGAGACATTTGATTTAACCTTAAGTATGGATATGTGACTCCAGCACTCCAAATTCACTAATACTGACCTTGGTGTACATTTAGAAGGAAGAAAGACAGTCGCACACACGCCATCATACAAGACGAACCACACCTGCGTGAACCAGAAAAAAAGATAATGTAAATACTAGATTTCTAGAAAATATATATTTTAATCTGATAAAATAAAATAGTAATATTAAAAACTTCACATAGACATATTAAATATATCACAATTTACCAAACATAATGACAGAAGAAAACAAATTGACAAATCAATGACTTTAAGCAGATACAACGCTACCAAATATATAGGACTGTGCATTTATTAATTTGATAAATCATGTGAAAATGTCCAGCGTAGGTAGATTGTGACACAATAAATCGTCAATGCGTTTCAGTGGGATGAATTATAAATTCCACTTTCTTCAAAACTATAACATTTTAATCTCTTTCAAAAGTTAAAATCGGATATTACAAAAAGATCTAATCGAATACAGAAATGTACTTGAAACCCATTTAGCAGCTGGAAGTAGCTAAAGCCCCATAGTTTTATTTCAACGTTTTGTTGAGCCTTAGTAGCAAAACAAGTAGGACCATTATAATCTCACTTCACCATATAGAGCTCCGTGACCTCTTCTCAGGGTTATATTATATAATGCATGCCATTTGAAAAAACTCTCCTGGACTTAAATCTCTCGAATGAGGCTAGTCCATTGGTTTCGTAACAACATGTATAAGGTATGTTATTGCCAAGCTCTCATGTAGAGACTTTGTTCGGCACGGAAGCGCTTTAGTTCTTTTTTTTCTCTCATTGATAAGACTACCAAGCTTTTCCCTGTGACGAACACCTCATTTATGGTTCCGCTTTCTCTCCAATGCTGGTACAAGTAAACGCACCATGTCCATAGACAAGTGTCTTTTAGCCCTCCACTAGAAGCAAGGTAAAACAGCTGAAAGGTAGAATGCTGCACCTTCCAAATAAAAGAAATAATTACGTACCTACCTAAAGAAATGCACACATAGTGCACATCCATGCACTAGTCACATTTATAGATAATAGCACTTTAACACCCATAGGCTATATTCTCTATTGAATACCTTTGAATATTCAGCAGATAAATGCACAGGTCATTCAAAGAAGGAAGCATGCCAATATACAGATATGATTACTTATGCACAGGAAAGTACATAGAAACATTAATCTTTATAGCGATATGGACACAAACAAAGATACAAATCAACCAACACAGACAAAGATCACTAAGCAGCAAACAAATCCTCCTTCCTGAATTTATTAGAATGCATAAATATTCACTGTCAGGCTTCTTCATTTACATAGGCGAACAACCACTGATACCTACAAACTTTTTATTATCATCTTATCTACCTACAAATTCACACGGTGGAGCTTCATGATATACAACTGGCTCAAGGAGACGAGGGGGAGAATCTCAGGAAGTACGAAAGCTTGGGAAACAGAAAAAATGAAAAAAGACCAAACAACGATAAACTAAAGCAGGCAAAAAGACATAGCAATGAACCATAATGAAATAATTCTAAGGTTCATTGTATACTTATTCGTTTGATCAAGGATAATATTGGTTTAGGACCATTATATCTGCATGTTTTAAAGAGGATCCACCTTACTGCCTGGAGGAATATTCAGAGGCAATAAAAATAATCAATATCCTCACAATTTTAAAATGGACATCTACTTGTACTTCGTGAGGTCTAATTCAGTATCTATTTTAATCATGATGTTAACATTACCTGGAAGTTCTAAATTACAATCGACAAACTATTGCATAAAAAAAATATGAACTACAAAATTCAAAACAAGATGCTATGTCTAATGTTTTTACAATTTTCATTCATATAACGCTATAAACCCCTGGGGAACTATACGTCCTGAAAAGTACTGAAGCTGAGTCACAGGGCAGAGCAGCAGGAAAGGCCCTATTCGGAGAGAGAGGGATCCTTTAACACCCGGTCTCACTCAAGGCAAACGGGCTATATTGCTATTAGGCCATTCCACCCACTAAGGGCATAATGTTCTGAATAAAAGAAAAGAAAATTTCAATGAATTTCGATACCTTTGTTGTAAACTCGGAACAATGTGTTACTTTGTGGTCCACAACTTTTGCAAAAATTAACTAGCCCTCATTCAATAGGCAAACTCCATTCGGAATATTACTCAATTTATAATGATAACCAATAACATAGGACTTGATATGCTACACACAAATCAGAAAGAAATGTATTACATAATAAACGTGTGCCAACACCTTTCATCATCTCTAAATTGTAAGACTAAAGTATTTCTCAACAATATCATCCTTATCCTAGTTGTTAGAGATTTAGGACTACTAGCTTTGGGAAAGATGAACTACATATATGGCAGTATGCTTACTCTTTACTTGTGAGAAACCTTTACCTATTCAGAATTAAAAGTCGCAATATATACGCTTTGTTGCTTTTTTGTACACTGTATTGATTCTAAAAATGGCCATTTTGTACTAAATTTTGCATACACTCTACTTGTATATAGACACGAAGACAAATAGGGTATGGGGCAACAATGACTGCACCTATCATGCAATTGGGTTATAGTTAGTCTTATTCTCAGGGTGCCAGGAATCTGAGGTTCAATACCCCTAAGCCTCCTAGAAAACAATATCCTACAATTTTTAACAGTACAATATGATCCAGCACTCCAATCAATGTCCATCAGGTTTAGGTCAAGAGGTATTTATTCTAAATATTGATGTCCCTATAGGTTGGGGATCCCATTTCCGTCATCTGTCTCTGAGAGGATATAGGTGTTAGTCTGTCGCAATTTGTGATCGGCATCGATGTGCTCCCGTCACGTAGTTCTTCCGGAAGGAATACGCGATGGGAGCACATCAATGCCGATCACAAATTGCGACAGGCTAACACCTATATCCTCTCAGAGACAGATGACAGAAATAGGAACCTCTTGAAATATAGAAGGAAGTTGTTCTGGGAAGGGGTGACTGATCTTGTACACTATCTTGATGAATATAAAGAAAGACTAATCACATTATACTTGCTCTGAAGAAATCCTCAGGGACGAAACGCTTTTGCTACGGTCGTTTTTTTAAGAAGAT
The DNA here is from genome assembly GCF_964261635.1 of Lissotriton helveticus. Lineage (NCBI taxonomy): Eukaryota > Metazoa > Chordata > Amphibia > Caudata > Salamandridae > Lissotriton > Lissotriton helveticus. The sequence continues at coordinate 1,616,162,575 of NC_136057.1, forward strand.
TTTCAATAAAGAGTATTGAAACAAGACCTGCTGAATGGATCTGAAATTTGGTTATATCTAATACTAAACCTGATGGTAAGTAAATCCATACTCTGCTTCTGAATAGGAAGGTTACACAACAAAGTTAGGGACATATAGAGGAAGATGTTTTTCCTTGGGGAAGATTTCCATCACGAAGAAAGACTTTTTAAAGAACAAAGCACTTTTATGAAGTGCTTATGCTTGTTTAAACATACAGCAATGTACACATTAGCAAATTTTAGGTCTGTGTCTGGAACTGAACTTAGGTTACAGTTTCTGAGCAACGCTCCTTAACCCGTTGGCTGCGCCTCCCGTTTTGCGGAAGTGCAGCACTTGCGCAAAATGGGTGGAGCCGCGTCGGCCATTGGCCGACGGCAGCACCAGCGAGGTAGTGCTGCCGTTGGCCAATGGCCGACGGCAGCATGGATAGGGTTAATTTCTGTGTGACTTCCAATATAGTCAGAAAGTTGTAGCAAAATTAAGCATAATCCTATGGAGTATCTTTGATTAACTTTTGAGAATCAGGTTCATAATGTTACGTTTTGTACTACAGACTTAACACAAATCATGCCATACCCAGGACTTTAGGCACCCAAACTGTTTAATATGCTCCTTGTTTGTAGAACTACTAGAGCTTTTTGATACATGGATAATTGGCAAAAACGTAAGTGAAGTGATGCAAATTCGCGTTTCTCTGTAATCTCGTCAAAGAAGTGAAATGGGTAGTATTTGTGTTGTTAATTTGTTTAGTTGTTTTAGGGCCAGAAACAGCCATAAAGCCTACATTTGCACATGCTTAAATATCTACACCCCTGGTGCCCATATTGCGGCTCTTGCAAATCAAACTGGTTATTCTGCCCCCTGTTTCACTCTCAAATTTGGAAAAATGATGTAGGCGGGCTATTCATCGCAAGTCACCTTATATATTTTCCATTAAAGAAAAAACACATTGCTATCGCAAACAAAAATAGCAAAAACATCCCCTGTAAAGTTCAGTGGTAAATACTTTATGCCCATGCTTACCAGTATGCCACCAAGCAGTCCCTCAATAATGAGTAATTTTTAGATTTTGTATCTTTATTTATTTATGGAGAATGTATATAAAGCGCTACATGTCCTCATTTGGTTACTACACAGTGCTTAAGAGAGGTGCGCTTTGTTTAACAGTACTGTATGGTCTGAGAGACCAGAATGAAGAGTGATTAATCCTGGCTAAAAGTCTTCACACATAATCCCTCTTCTGATTTGAGTTCAGTTAAATACAAGTCTAAATAGTTAATTTTCAAACAGTTTTTACTGGTTTTCAGTTGGATTCTCATCTCAGGTTTGACTTAGGCCAGCTGAAAGGCAGGTTCCTTGTACGCCCACTGATGTTCCTCAGTGGTTCAAGTTATGAATGATTGTTTGTTAATTCTATAGGTGACATTAAGAAAGGAGTTTTGTTCGAGGCCTAGTGGAGCTGCCAGTTTCTGTTGGGATACTGGGCTTTTGTCATCTTATGCTTTATAGATGATCCATCTGACCTTGAATTTGATCCTGTTATTGGCAGATGGCAAAGGGAGAGCTTGAAAGGTGGATTTGATATGGTCTCACTGTTTTGTTTGCAGATTCATACAGAGCAGACTCGACCCGAAGCCTTTTGACCGATTTACATGAGAGCCAGTTGCATTCCGCAAGGTCACATTCATTTTTTTCCCAAACACAAGGAGATTTAGTGATTTGCCCATAATCACAGGATGTTAAGCCGATGCCGAGACTAGAACCTGGTTCCCCAATTCCCAAGTCTGTAGCTCTGCCCGTAACACCTCCCCAGGTTAAAGTTAAGGTGAAGCCAGGCTGCTTGGTTCTGGTGTCTTGGCATTGTATATTGGACATCTTGGGCAGGATATCAAGACTCACACCTAGTCATCCACCCTCACTCTTCACACCAGCAAAAAGAAAAGAACTCCGGCTAAGTGTCCCTTCGAGTGGCCCGTTAGGCACTGCAGCGCCAGCCCAATGAGGAGCTGCCCAATGATGAAGCATGACACCCTCCAGAGTGTGTGAGGGCCCTTGCTCCTAAAAGGAGCACTTCCTTTGAGTTACCCGACTGGCAGACCTAGATCCCTACACAGGAACTGCACACTCCTTATGTTTATAGCTGATCTAGGGGCGGGTGTGCTGGACTTTATATGGCCCCAGTCCCTCCTCTTTTGTTTGTGCTGTATATAGTACGCCTGCCAACCATATTTACTATGTCATTTTTTTTTATAAAGACCATTGACATCAAAATATTGTTTGTCTCATCCTGATTATGAGAAATGTGGAAATATAATATTTATAATTTATAATATTACTTATCTCAGCACCTTGAAGGCTGCAGTGATTTTAGTTCTAGTAACCAGGGTGAGGTACACTCACCCACTTCAGAATGCCAGTTGTTACATCGCGGGTGGTAACTTTGCAGTGGGTGACCATGTGGTAATTACATCACAATTACCTTTACATTGTGATGCATTGCTAAGCAGGTAAGTACAACAGTCGTTACATTTACATTGCATTTTATTTATTTTTTGGTTTTACATAGCGCGAACGCGACTCGAATCAGAGCGCTTTACATGAGCACCAGGTGCGTTACAGACCGACACATTAATTTTTTGTTGGGCACAGGGAGATTAAGTGATTTGCCCGTGATCACAGGATGTTGAGCGTCCCTGCCGAGACTCAAACCTGGTTACCAAGCTTCGAGGTCGACCACTCTAGCCGTTAGACCAAATCCTTTCCCCTACGTGGAGGAAGTCTTTCGTGGTAAGTAGTATGTATAAACCCCTTTTATGTACCTATATTAAGAATTTCGAATGCTACTTACCCTGTAAGATGAAATGTTTTCTTATTTTTATTTAAATATATTATAAATAGTTAAATATATTTAATTAATAAATAAATATATATTTAAATACATATTTAAATCTATATATACATACGTTGTGTAAAACATTTATGTGTGTATAATATATTTAAATTAACATTGAAAAATATTATACATATATGTCTCTGGCAGAGGATGAGGATATTGTTGTCTGTCCAGGGGACAAGGGTGGCAATATCGTCATCCTCAACAGAGAAATGTACATTGCTGAAGCCACCTGCCAACTTAGCGATGAAAAATTATACATCAAGGTGTCCAGGGAAACCTATGCAAAAAGTATAGAGAACATTTGGGACAAACTCAAAGACTGGAGAGACAAAGGGGTATTGGAGTGGGAAGAATTCTGTTTTCTGAATAAAGACTACCCCACACTCCCAGTCCTGTACATGTTACTCAAGAGCCACAAGGGTGGGAACAATCCCCCAGGCAGGCCCATGGTCTCATTAAGGGGTAGTGCCACAGAAAACATCTCCAAATATGTAGACCATTTCCCTAGGGAACCTGTGAGCAATCTACTGTCACATGTGAAGGACACGAAAGTCTTCCAAAGGAAATTAGAAGGTATTTACTGGCACAGTGACTTTCTACTCATTACCCTGGATGTGAGTTCACTATATATGATCATTGACCGCAGACAGGATATTCTATCATGCCAACACTTTTTACAAACCAGACACATCAGGTTTAAATCACACAACAACATAATTTTAGGTATGAATGAACAATGCCTTATAAATGACATCTTCCTTTATGATGGCACCCTATATAAACAGGTATTGGGGACCACGATGGGCACTTGCTTTGCTCTTAGCTTTGCTAATCTCTTCCTGGGACAATGGGAGGAGGCGATATTTAGAGACTGTGCTGGCTTCCTGGAAAATGAACGGGTTGTACTATGGCTGAGATACATAGGCAACCTATTCATTGTTTGGAAAGGCTCCAAAGGAGAGGCCAACAGGTTTGGTGACAACCTCAACGAGAACAACCGCAACATTACCCTCACTCGCACCATAAGCAGGAAGACAGTAGACTTTTTGGATACCAAAATCGAAATTGATGCTGACAAGATTCACACCAAACTGTATCGCAAAGACACTGCGGGCAACAGCCTACTTCATACTCTCAGCAGTCACCCTGATACCCTTAAGTGGAGTATCCCCTACTGGGAACTTCCGATGGCAAAACGTAATTGCAATACATATTAATCGTTCGATCCAGAGACTAAGACCATGATATCAAGAATTCAAGAAAGAGGATACCCACAATGGGTCCTAAATAAAGCTATTAAAAAGGTAGACGGAGTCCAAAGGAAGGAAATTCTATTTACACCGGCACCAGTTGAGGTGGAAGAAAGGGACACTAACACCAGAATAATCCTCACATACAATGACAGTTCCAATGAGATCAGACGCATTCTCACAAAAAACTAGAATGCCCATGCAAATTGAAGTATATTGGCAGCACAACCCAAATGGTTAAGAAATGGGTACTGGAGCATATGAGGGCTATAACAAACAAAAACCAGCTCTATCCAGTAGCCCGCCATTTTCAAAATCATCACTTTAATGACAGTTTATTACTAAGTTTTCTTGCCATTGAACATATCCCCATACCACCTAGGGGGGTAACAGAACCCTTAAACTTAGACAAATTGAATCAAAATACATTGTAGAGTTTCAAACCAAGAGGGGTCTCAATTTGAATGAGGAACTTGGAGTCCACTTTCATGAAGCTTAAAATGTTCAGCTCTTTCTGTAGATCCCCATCAGTATTTTGCCTCTAGGGAGAGAATTCTCCGTTATCTGTTACCTGTTATCTGCTGTTTATGTTGGTATATTTTTAATGGTATGATACACCTATTCTGTTACTTATATAATTTAACGTTTTCTGCTTTTTTTCCACAGGGGGCAAGGAAGGTACTCACCCTGCGATGGCAGATCACTAGAAAGGGTTCTCTGCCCTTTTCTTCAGAGGTACAATTTTGTGGCATGTTTTTTCAGACAAAATGATGCACTTTTACAGAGTTTCATATGTGATCTGTGCTAACATTTCTGATACTGTTAATCATGTGTATGGCATACACATCGTGTGGCTTAACCCAAGATCTGGGGGTGCGGTGCAGTGCAATGTGTCAGGTTGATCTTGGTAGGGCACTTGCCCAACATTGCCATGCTGTGTTCTTTGAACTGGCAGGTAGGTCCCAGAGTACTTAACTTACATAGGATACATAGAACCTGCACCATTATGGAGCTATAGCCCCTTGGTTTTCCATTTGGAAATCACTAGTCATAACAGGATCTTCATTATAGGCAATGGCCCAGTATTTTTGGCTATTTCTCGATATTTTCTGTTTTCACCCCGTGACTAACAGCACAGGTTGTTGGTCCTATTTCTCAACACGACCCACCTGAGGATATTTGCATGCTCTTTCTGACTTTCCTGTAACTACTGTATACTCCCACATGCCTTTTGGCACTCGAGATCTTGGACCTCTCTCGCAATACACTTAAATACACACTTTGATCTTCTTTCTATATTGTAACTTAATTGTCCCACACAGGGAATTGGACACTTAGAGATACCATTGTGTGAATGGACATATATGATGTTAATCCTAGCACTATACAGAACATTTGTATATTGAATTTGTTTGGAAATAGGTACAATTCGAGAAATGTTGCTTACAGAATCTATGTAATTTACTTTTCTGTTATGTTTTTTACTTCTTTGCGTGTGAAGACATTGGGAGACCGCTAGCTATGATTAAAAATAGAGTACACCAGCAGCATGCTCATGAATAGTTTGAGTTATATCTCATACAGAATGTATGTATTTGACTTTCTGCTGTTTCATAACTCTTCTCTTCACCTTTGTGTCCGTACCTGAGGCCATCAGTATTAACTGTGATACACTCCAAGATGGCCGACACGCATTTTCTGAAGAAATGTCATGAAGTCCCTTGTTTCTTTTGAAACTCTGTATTTATGTCATTCACATTGTTTAGTTTTCTACATGTGAGCAAGGATGCTGCTCAGCCTAAGCGTGTTACGAGGTATCATTAAATCTTAACTCTTGAGCAATTCATGCCGTTTGTGTCCTGAGAGTGCATTATTCCTGCTGCGGACTTGGACTGTTGTTGAAATTTTGGCCGGTTTGCTTCGCCAGCACATGCACCACCTTCCACAGGTCTGTGGCCTGAGAAAGAGCATCTGTATGGAAAATATATATAAATATGTGTGTGTGTGTGTGTGTGTGTATATATATATATATATATATATTACACATGTATTTTAACCCCCTTTTTAAAAGTGTAAACTTTACTTACTCTTCCTTACACCCCTAACTAGCTTTTAACTTAACTCATCCATGAACCATAAGCACCCCTTACTATCCTTTACTACCACTGATCCACGAGTGTTAGAAACCCATTCCTAAACTCTTCCCAACACGCCTGAACCCTAAACACATCTTCGTTATACTCATCCCTGAACCTTAAAAACCTCTTGTTACCCCGATCCCGAACCATCTTTGGATCCTACTAACCCCGAACTACTTCTTTACCCTACCCCCCAACCCTAAAAACCCAAGACCTGCCAACTCACACGATGCCACTCTGTGTCACACGACACGATATTGCTTCCTTTTACATGGTCACCAAGTGTAGAGCTAATATCACAGAGCGGCAGGGAAGCCAGGGTGGGAATCACGGCACAGAGTCTGTTTCTACCTCATCTATTGAGTCACTGAACAGCTGATGTCCATTTAGGTATTTAAAGAACAAGGGGCAATGAAGTGATATAAGGAGACATTGGCCCCTTAGGCAGGGGCGGCTGGCTCTAGGCTCATGGCGGCCCTGGGCAGGGAGCGTAGGTAGGGGGCCCCGGAAGAGGGGATCCAGGCGGGGCGGAGCGCGGAGGCCAGTGAAGAGGGGGGGGGGGGGGGTCAGGGTGTTTGGAAGTGTAACAGAGCCGGAGGCCGCCAAATCCCTGCCAGGGGCCGTCACGCAAATATGTATCCATCCTCAGAGAATTATTATATTAAGGATATATATTGGCGTGGTGGCCCCTGGGGTTTGGTGGCCCTGTGCAGGTGCACAGCTTGCACATGCCTAAGGCCGCTCCTGCCTTAGGTGAAAGTGTGAACCTCAACGTCCGCGGTATGTCTATTTAGGGGTATGAAAACACCCCATGGTGCCAACCTCAGCAAGCTTTATCGATTTTTATGTTTGGGAGTGGGGAGGCTGGTGGCAGGCTGTAAGGTAGCAACATATCACCCAAAGTCATCCCTGAACCCTTAAAAACACTCACCACCCTTTCACAATACCCCTCCTAAACCTTTTTGCATCCCCTTTTTAAGTGACATAACGTTTTACTTGCAATGTAAAGTACCACCACGTATTGACTGCGACTGAGTGTAGCAGACCGTTTTGAAACAAGTTTCTGCAGAGTCCTTGGGGCGCTGAATGAACATACCTCACAACCCGGGAGTGGGGAGAAAGGGACGGAAGGTTACAAGCCAAAGAAGAGGGAAGTAACCTCTTGCCTGCAAGAGAGAAATATTTTGCCAGTGGGGTCAGAAGACGTCTGCACGGGCATATGTAAATTTTGGTATACACGTAACACTTAGGATAGCCTAAAATGCTCCATTTTTAACACCGTCCGTGCCCTGAGGTCATATTTACATGCCCATATGTATGGAACCGCGCCATCCGCCAGTTAAAACAAGCCCTGAAGTATGGGAGGATTAATTAAACTCGGAGTTGGTGACTTCAGGGCAAGTCTAAAAAGTTTAACAAAAATATCCTTAACAGAACCAAACAAACGCGTTAATGAGCAAAGGGAATAGCTAAAGGTTATATGCCAATTGTTCCCTGGGGACCTAGTGCCATGTGCGCATGTCAGGGAAGAGCCCTTCTACGCGGCAGGCTATGGATACAATTCAGTTCAATAATGTTTATTGAAATTACTTGCAAGTGTACACACATTGCCAAAGCTATTTGTTGCTCTCCATAGCGTTGACTCCTGCTTCTTGTCTTTCGCGTTCCAGCTGTGTACAGGTGTTTTCAGTCGCCCTGAAGCTGCTGCTCGTCGCTGCTGCTTCCCATCCCCCATCTCTGCTCTTCAGCTCTTCGTGGGGCTTGCGTGAGGCATAAAAGGGCGAAGGGTCCGCCGTGTGGTCAGTGTGTGGCATGACACCCATGCTCTTCGAGCGCGGCCATGAAGCAGCTGAGCCTAGACTGGCGCTATCAGGCATGCGCGTCGCTTCTTCAGTTATGCACGGTTATCGACTCACCGTCACATGAAGCTGGGAGTTCTAATTATGGATGCAGATCAAATACGGAATTGATAAGGAAGCAGGATGGCTCCAAATCGTTACCAATCGACGGCAAACGCGATATTTTGGAGATCAGGAGTTCGATATCCGGCAAGGCTAACTCAGCTTTCCATTCTTCTGAGGTCGGTAAATTGATTCACAGTCAGCAATTAGACAGTAGTAATAGCAAATACTCGTAGGGATGAGTAAGGCAAACATGAAATGTAAACAGGACCAGCGTGGCTGATCCCAGGCTGCGAGGACAGCTGGTTGGGGACAAAGAGGGCGTGGGTTATGGCAGGACATTTACAGGTGGAGACTGCCCCACCGGGACCTCCCCAACCCACCTGCCCCCACCCCACCCCTTCTAGGATGACAATAGGTGAGGAGAAGCATTTGCCAGGCAGACGCGCAACTAATTATACAGGCTGGGGCAACCATGTAGGCAGGTGTTCAAAAAGTGAGATAGTCAGTCAAAAACGTAGGTGGTCGGCCATTCATTTAAGCAGAGCAAATGTGGCCTAACGGCCAGAGCGGCCAACTTTGGAATCCGGCTCAAGTCCTGTGTGGTCAGCTCAACATCCTAGTATTCTGGACCAATCACTTAATGTCCATGTACCTAAAAATACACAAAAAGGTGAATCTGGACTTGCATAATTGTGCTCCTGTAAAACGCGACAATGCCCTTGGGCCGAGGTTGCGCCATATAAAAAAACAGCGGCGGAGGATTAAATAGGGTGCTACGCAGGCAAACCCAAAGAGTGACTGCCAGAGGAAAGAGACAGTGCCATTCATAAAGACAGCACTCAGGCAGACATCTATGCAGGGATATGCATAGCTGAACGGAAGGAGCGAGTTATACTAGCGGGCAGAGAGGTAGCCGGAGCACCTTTTGCCTCTGGCATCACGTCCCAAAGACATTTGGGAACCTATGAAAGAATACCTATTATCCCATCCAATAGACACAACTCCTGAAAACTCGGAGTAATGATGGTGGGGACAATATTATATAATGCTACAACCCGGCAGACCCGGCAGCCAGAAAGCCTCTTGGTTCACCGACGAACTCAAGACCTCCAAGAAGAACTGCCGTACCCTCGAGAAAGCTTGGCGCAAAGACCCGACTACAGACAACATGACCGCCCTCAAGCTCGCCACCCGCAAACACCACCAGCTGATCCACACCACCAAGAAGACAGCATTCAAGGAACGACTAGACAACAACGCCCACAACAGCAAGGAACTCTTCAGCATCGTCAAAGAGCTCTCCAACCCCAGCGCCGGAAACAACGACATCACTCCCTCGCAAGACCTCTGCGACTCACTCGCCTCGTTCTTCCACAGCAAGATCGCAGACATACACAACAGCTTCGGCGCACAGACCACGCACCCTACCACCGAACCGACGCCCCCCACCACCACCCCCCGCGCCTGGACCCCGGTCAGCACCGAAGACACCATCCGCACGATGAACACCATCCACTCCGGATCACCAACCGACCCATGCCCCCACCACGTCTTCAACAAGGCCGACTCCGTCATCGCACCCCAAATCCGGGACATCATCAACATCTCCTTCAACACCGCCACCTTCCCGGAGAGCTGGAAGCACGCCGAACTAAGCGCCCTCCTAAAGAAACCATCAGCGGACCCCACCGAACTCAAGAACTACCGCCCCATCTCGCTCCTCTTTTTCCTGCCAAAGTCATCGAGAAGACCGTCAACAGACAGCTTGCCGCCTTCCTCGAGACGAATGGATCCCTCGACCACTCGCAGTCCGGCTTCCGAGCCAACCACAGCACAGAGACTGCCCTCATCGCAGCCACTGACGACATCAGAGCCCTGCTCGACAACGGGGAAACAGCGGCCCTCATCCTCCTGGACCTCTCCGCAGCGTTCGACACTGTCTGCCACCGCACCCTAGTGCAGCGCCTGAACAACATCGGAATCCAAGAGAAGGCACTCGAGTGGATCATCTCTTTCCTCGCCGGAAGAACCCAGAGATTCCGCCTCCCCACGTTCAGATCCGAGGCCACGAAGTTATCTGCGGCGTACCACAAGGATCATCTCTCAGCCCCACCCTTGTCAACATCTACATGAGCCCCCTCGCGGCCATCGCATGCCAACACAACCTCAACATCATCTCCTACGCCGACGACACCCAGCTGATCCTCTCCCTCACCAACGACCCCGCCACCGCCAGAACTAACCTACACGAAGGGATGAAAGACGTAGCCGAGTGGATGATGAACAGCCGCCTGAAACTGAATTCAGACAAGACGGAAGTCCTCATCCTGGGATCATCACCCTCTGCCTGGGACGACTCCTGCTGGCCCCCTGCCCTGGGCAGCGCACCCAAACCAACGGACCATGCACGCAACCTGGGCTTCATCCTGGACTCCTCCCTCTCGATGACCAGACAAGTCAACGCCGTCTCTTCGTCATGTTTCAACATCCTAGGCATGCTCCGAAAGATCTTCCGATGGATCCCCACCGAAACCAGGAAGACGGTCACCCAGGCACTCGTCACCAGCCGACTGGACTACGGAAACACCCTCTTTACCCCGGAACCACAGCCAAACTACAGAAAAGACTCCAACGCATCCAGAACGCCTCCGCTCGACTCATCCTGGACATCCCCCGACACAGCCACATCTCCGGACACCTGAGAGACCTGCACTGGCTCCCCGTCAGCAAGAGAATCACGTTCCGACTCCTCACCCACGCTCACAAGGCCCTCCATGACCTGGGACCCAAATACCTCAACAACCGCCTGGCCTTCTACACTCCCATCCGCCAGCTACGATCGACCAGCCACGCCCTCGCCGCCGTTCCACGCACCTGAAGAGCCACCACGGGAGGAAGATCCTTCTCCTACATGGCAGCCAAGACTTGGAACTCCCTCCCCATCCACCTCCGTCTGACCCAAGACCACCTCTCCTTCAGCAGGCAACTCAAAACCTGGCTGTTTGAGCAGTAGCGGACCCCCCCCCCCTCCCCCAAGCGCCTTGAGACCCTCCGGGTGAGTAGCGCGCTATACAAATTTCTTGATTGATTGATTGAAGCGCTCCAAGGGAAACATACATTTAGCAGAGTCTTCCAGACCCTGTGAGAACGGGTGGATATTTGGAGTGAGAAGGATAGCGGAGGGATGGAAGGGGGGAGAAAGCTTTGCATTGATATAGCGCTTGTTAGCCCTGAAGGGGTGTTGAAGCGCTTTTCTGGCGAGTAGCACGCAACTGCGGAACCCATAAAGGATTAGTGTTGAAAATTAGTACAGTGAAATATGAAGTAATTTGAGTGGTGGATCTGTTATTCAGTTATTTGGATAGAGAAGGGTAGCGGCAGGATAGAAGAGGGAAAGAGGTTTGTATTTATATAGCGCTTGCTACCCCTGATGGGGATTGAAGCGCTTTTTTTGGTGAGTAGCACACTACTCTGGAACCCATAAGGATTAGTGTTGAATTAGTATAGTGAAATATGAAAGTAATTTAAGTGGTGGATATGTTAGGCAGTTATTTGGATTGAGAAGGGTTAGGGAGGAGTAGAAAAGAGAAAAGGTTTGCATTTATATAGCGCTTGTAACCCTGATAGGGTGCTGAAGCGCTTTATTGGCGAGTAGCACGCTACTCTGGAACCCATAAAGGATTAGTGTTGAAAATTAGTGTAGTGAAATATGAAAGTAGTTTGAGTGATGGATGTAGTTGGATAGAGAAAGTTAGCGGAGGGATGGAAGAGGGAAAAAGGTTTGCATTTATACAAATCACCGTGATCAAGCCGTCTGTGGGCGGTGAAACGCGTTGGTGAACTGCAATAGCTGTGGTGCAAATAAATAACTGGAACAAGAAAAGAGATCGCTCGAGTGCGTTTTTGTTACCTGTAAAGGTTTTTTGGAATTAAATTCGGCGGGGCTCTGCCGAGAAAAACGCACCGGTGGGAGAGCGCCAGGGGTCGACCAAGCGGAGCCAAGTTGTGGAAATATATATATATATATATATATATGTATATATTTTTTTGGGGAGGTCACAGGAGAAGGAGGAGGCTTTTGGATGAGTAAAAAGGGGTTGTGGAGGGGAAGAGTTAGAAGGAAGAGTTTAGAAAGGTTTTTTTCTTTACAGAGTTTTATATAGTGCGAACTTTACACAAATCGAGTATCAGAGTGCTTAACATAGCACCAGTTGCATTACATAAGGGCACATTCATATTTGTTAGGCACAGGGAGATTAGGTGAATTGCCCAGAATCACAGGATGTTCAGTGTCATCGCCGAGACTCGAACCCAGTTCTCCAGATTCGAGGTCGACCGTCCTAGCCGTTAGGCCAACTCCGGGGATCGGTATAGTAAAAGAGGTGTAAGATGATGCAAGGAGGGGTAGAGTAAGGGAGAGTCTAGAAAGGGTTATTTTGGGGATCATAGTAGTGGTATTGGGTTTGGGATGAATGAGAGTGTGGGTGTAGAGGATATATTGATAGATGTATAAGGTGAGAAACAGGGTAGTGCATTGGAAAGAATAGTAGAAAGAAGTTTGAAATGAGTCAGAAAGTTTGGTTAGAAAATATATTGAGAGAAGTATAGGATGAGAAATAGGGTAGTGCATTGGTTATGCTGAATTAGAAGAAAGTGATACATTTATAGATCCATAAGTACATTGAAAGTATATAGATGCATAAAGGAGGTAGGTATATATAGATTAAAGATATTGATAGAGGTACAGGATGAGAAATAGGATAGAGCATTGGATATGCTTTACAGGAGGAAAGTAACAAACATACAGATCCAAGTATATAGAAGGTACTTAGATGCACAATGGAAGAAGTACATGTAGACGAAAGATGCACCAGATAAACTCCAGTTTTCAAGTGTTATTGTACTTTAATTAAAAAACAAATGTTTTAACATAATTATTCTACATGTTTATTCAAAGCAAATCACAAAGATAGGTACATATCTATAGTAAAAATAAAGGGGTATGCTGTAATTTTCTGTTTGCGTATGGTGCTTATGTGGGGAAGAGCCCATTCTTGAGTAGTTTTCTGAAAATAAGGTGGCTGTCCGTGGAACTTATAGTTTGACTGATTGAACAGAGAAGAATGTGCCACCTGTGTTTTTTTTTTCTTGTATCTTGGGATTTTGAGGCTAGGTGCCATTTTAGAGTGGAGGTTCCTTTGTTGAATGTGTTTGGTGATGTATTCCTGATGAAGAGCGGTCCCATTCCACATATTGCTTTGTGGGTGATACAAAACAGCTTGAACGTCGATCTTCTGGCAACCGGTAACCTGCTTTCAAGGCAGGTGAGATGTGGTCTCGAGGTTTGTTATGCAGGAGTAGTCTGGCAGCGGAGTTCTGAATCCATTGTATTCTTTTCATGGTCGTTAAAGGTGATCCGTGGTAGAGGCTATTGGCATAATCGAGTTTGGACAGAACAAGGGAGATGGTAGCTTGGACCTTGTATGGAAATCCCAAATGAGGGAAAATTAATTGCAGCGTTTTTATAGTGACAAAGCTTGATCTTGCTAGTTTGTCCACAAGGGCATTCATCAATAACTCAGAGTCCATGGTCATTCTGAGGTTTCTTACTTCCTTCGATACTTTAGGTGGTGATCCCAGTTCATCAGGCCAGGCAGCAAGCGGGTCATAATGTTTCCAATCGCCACACATGAGTATTTCCGTTTTGGAAGCATTCAAATTGAGGTGGCTCCAAGTCATCCATTGATCCACGGCTCTGAGACAACTGAAAATTGGGGAGTTTTCAATGTCTTTGGGGCACTCTAGATTAAGGAGTATTTGTGGGTCATCTGCATAGTTATAGCACATGAGGTAAAATTGATTGATCAGTACCAATGTTGAAAAGCACGGGTGAGATGATAGAGCCTTGAGGGACCCCTGCTTTTGTTGAGTATGGTTTGGATGAGAAAGGTGGGGTATGGATGACATTAGTTCTGTTTCGAGGTAGGACGCAATCCAGTCTAGAGCAGTTCCCTCTATGCCGGCTTCATAGAGTCTTTGTTTCAGAGTGTCATTGTCAACCGTGTCAAAGGCAGCCGAGAGGTCCAAGAGGAGAAGCGCAACAACCCCATTGCGGTCTATTGTGTTCTTCAAGTCATCTCAGACTGCAAGGAGGGCAGATTCTGTGCCTCTTCCCAGACGGAAACCTCTTTGGAAGTCTGGAAGTATGTAATTCTCTTCAATGAATTGTGACATTTGGGCGAACACTGCTCTTTCTATCAGTTTGCCCAGGAACGGTCCATTTGGAATGGGTCTGTAGTTGTCAGGGTTCAGCGGGTCCAATTTTGTTTTCTTCAGTAAAGGGTGTATGTATGACTTTTTGAGTTCTCCTGGAAATATTCTGGTAGTTAAGGAATCATGATGATTCTTCTTACTGGAGTGCAGCAGAGGTTGTTAAAAGAATTGTCTTGGAAGTTTTTGGTGGACACGGGTCATCGTGTGAGATGTGTTGGAAGGAACAGAGAGGCTGGGGTAGAGTATTCTTGGATTGTTGTTATGTCAAAGGGTTTGTGATGTTGCTTTGTCTCTGTTTTAAGTATGAGTCTAACGGAGCTGCTTTGTTAGTGTAATAATTTGCCAGTTTGTCTGTGAAATCTTGAGTAACAGGATGAGTTTCGTCTAGGCAATTTGGTTTGCGAAATTCATTGAGTATTTTATAGAATTCTTTATTTGCTCATTTAGCATTTTGAAATCTGTCTGAATAGCACCTTTTCTTAGCTTTTTTGCTAGCTGACTTGTATAATCTGTTAATTTTCTGTAGGCCAAGTTTGTCTTGTTTGGCGTTTGCTTTGAGCCAGGTACGTTGCTGCTTTCTAATTTGTTTTTTCATGTCTTTTATCTCTCTGTTTCTCCAAGGTGCTTTTTTTTCTTTTGTTCTGTTGTGTGGTTTTGAGTGGTATCAGGATGTCAAAAGCTTGCAGTAGCCACTCATATAGTTTTTTAACACCATTTATAGTTTCCAGACTTGTACTGGATGTTAGTTGTGTTTCTAAGTGTTCCAAATTGAGTTTGTTCCACGGTTGAAAGGTGGATGAATGTAAGGTAATTTTAGGTGAGTTGCTTAGTGTTGTTTTATGTTGGAAAGCAAGCAAATGGTGGTCTGCCCATGTAACTTGAGTTATAGTTTGAAATGTAACTAGTTCGCTTTTAGCAAAAATGACATATAGGATATGTCCAGCAATGTGTGTGGGTTTGTGTACAATCTGATGCAGGTTTAGTGCGTCTAGGCCAGTGATTATTGTTTTTGGATGGGTGATGTTGGGTTAGTCAAACCAAATGTTAAGGTCACCCAGAACGCATATGTTGGAGTGTATTGTTATCAGGTTTGAAACTGTGTCTAGAAGTGCGTCTGGGAATGTCGCCTTGCTAGGTGGAGGTCTGTAAAGGAGCAGGAAGTTACAGGAGGAAAATGGTATAGGATTGCATCTGGTGAGAAGAGCCTCACAATTCTTTATGGAGATGTTGTCAACTTTAGTTATATGTAATGTTTGCCTGAACACAACAGCTAGACCACCTCTTTTTTTGCCTATACGATTTTGGGAGATCATTTGATGGCCTACAGGAATGGCTTCATGCAGGACTGGAACCATATTATCTCCCAACCATGATTCAGGTACGAATAGTATGTCAGGTTTTGCATCGGTGAGAAGGTCGTAGATGTGAGGTTTGTTTTTAGAGAGGGATCGAGCATTTATAAGTAGACAGTTTAGAGAATGAGCTTTGGTGATAGTAAGACTTTGTTTTGTAGAAGTGTGATTAGTATTGTGTGGGTTTGTAGTAGGTGCATTTTTAGTGCTAGTATTAGCTGTGTTAGGATTGCAATCGTGTAGCTGTTCTGTATCATGTTCCTCATCCAGCATGCTAAGAAGGCATTTTGATGGGTTTGGCCGTGTATGTGGTGGCGACAGTGTTTGAGAGTGAGTTGGTGTGCTGTGTTGTTTTGCGTGGTGGAACATTGCTGTGCAGTAGACATGGGAAAGCAAAGGTGTGAGGTGTGGCATGTCGCTTATATTGTTTGCATGTGTTTAGGGGAGATGGTGTATGTGTTATGGGGAGATGGTGTATGTGTTATGGGGAGATGGTGTATGAGTCAGGGGTGGTGGTGCAGCATGTGGGTCATGTAGTAAGGTTCTAAATTGTTCAATGGATGAGAGACGTTTGGTAGAGAGTTGCTGTGTTGCTGTATCTTTGTTAGATGTGGTGGAAGAGAGAAAGTTTGGCATTGGTGTTTGTTCTTTTGTGTGGTGTGAAAGGTGGGTGTATGTTTGTATTTTGTGATAGTAAGTATTATGAGGTGTCACGTTTGGAAGATCATATTGTGTTGGTGTGCGTGATATCTTTTGTTTTTGGGGAGTAGTGAAAAGAGGTGCTGCTGTATTTGTTTCATGCAATGCATTTGTTTGTATATTATTGTTTGTGAGAGGAGTTTGTAAGGTAGAGAGGTGGTTATGTGTTTATGAGTAGAGTGTTTTGTGTAGGAGGGAATGAAGTAGAGGTAAGAGTGTTTGTCTTAGACTGGTTTGTTGCAAGTGTTAAAAAGTATGGTGCAGTGCATGTGTTGTGCATTTGTGTTATTATGGTAGAAGGAAGAGGAGCGTGTTAGTTGGACAAATGATGGATGGCTGATTATATGTTTGTTAGTGATGAAAAGTGGTCTGTTAGGAGGTAGTGCATGTCTGGATGGGATGTAGTTAAGTATGGTGTGGAATGGGGTTGTGTTAGTGATGAGTGGATTGGTTTGTGGCATAGGATAGAGTTGTGTATTGTTTGTAGGTGATGTTGGAAATGTGTGGTAGCTGGAATAGAAGACGATATAGGTGTGGTTTGTGTGGTTTTGTAGTCAGTGCTGAGACATGAGTTTGTGCATAGTGTTGGTTTGTAGTAAGTGTGTGGTGTACATTTGATGTGGTGAGCGTGTTGCTGTTTGTGGATGGCGTGGTGTGCTACAAATGTAAGTTTAATAGCCTTGTTCATATCCAGTTCTTTTAGGCAGAGGAATGGGCTGGGAGATGATAATAAGCAAGCAAAGGCTGTGAACCATATTTGGATGAAGCAACCAAGTATTCTTTAGACTACAACTGCTTCAAAGATCACAGACGAGAGCTGCCCAAAATAAGTCTGGGAGGAGGGGGCAGATCCATGACAGACTTTCAGGATATCCACTTGAGATTTTACCAACAATTAATTTAAATAGAGTTCACTTACACAGGCCACCAAGACACAACCAAAGCACCATTTCTGGTAAAAGCAACATTTGAATATTATTGGAAATATATTGATCCACTAAGAACAATCTAATTTTCCTTCTCGAATATCTGTTTGGTGCAGTATTTAAGCATTCGATCAGTTCCATTCTATGCATGCTGAGCCAGAAAAGAGTTACCAAGCCAGGGCTATATCACTATTCCACCAAGTAAAATGGCATACTGTGCAATAAGGTATTGCCTGGAACGGGTCGTAAAATACCAGGCCAGAACAGCTGGCACCAAGTGAAATTCTCCTGAGATGGGCTTAGATTCAAAACGTTCATTTAACGAGACTACGCTTCCCAGCATCTCTGGGCCTACAAGAGAACTGGTTACAAAATGTACATATGCAGCCTAAGGCAGAGACATTAGCAATTATCGGCCTGATTATTGATTACCCCCTGATGTCCAAGAGATCACTCAGCTATTTGGGTTATCACACTGCTTTTGCAAAGTATCCTACATAATCTCAATGTTCTTGACACCAAAATTCAAGCAAAGTAAACTACTGATGCAGCATTTTAAAGATACTTTTCAGCTTCATGCAAAGGTGCCTACTGATGGAGCATTTCAAGATATATCTGTGAGCAAAGTAAACTACTGATGCTCTACTTCAAAAACTCTCCAACTGCGAGCAAAGTAACTTATTGGTGCTGTAGATTCAAGATACTTATTGACTGAAAATAAAGTCTCCTGTGATGCAGCATATTCAAGATTATTTTCAGGTTCAAGAAAAAGTAGCCTACTGATGAAGCATTTTGTGGATACTTTCCAAATGCAAGCAAAATAACCTTCTAATGCAGTATTCAAAGATACTTTTTAACTGCGAGCAAAGTAACCTGGTGATTGTGCATTTTCAAGACCCTTCTCTACTGCAATCAAAGTAACCTACTGATGCTCTATAAGTAACTTCTGGTGCTCCACTTCAAGATACTTCCCAAACGCAAACTAAGTAAGGCAGTGGCACTCCTTTTTATGCAACTTTTCAAAGTTCAGGGGATTTTTCCTAAGTCACAACTTCGCAAACCGGTGATAAATAGATCAAGGTCAAAATGAATAGAAATTGGAAGAGGATTACCTAGATCAAATAGAATGCAGTGAGAAGCGCCACAAATAAATGTGAATATTTTTGCTCCATAATGTACCTTCTACAAAAGACATCTGCAAAGATAGCTACAAGTCTTAGTAATGTGATTTTTGTATTTTCAGTTTTTTTTGTGATGTGGTTGACGTTGGTTGTTGCCAAGTGAAATGGTAAGTTAGGAGATGGTGTGATCATGGGTAAATCAAGAAATCTTTTAATGAAACATGTTGAGGAAACAAGGCCCAGAGTTTTGAAGAGTAGCGTTACATACTGTTACACCCACACTCATCATTGCACTCTCTCACAAGGTAGTGGTAGTATGATGGTCCATAGTGAGTGCTCTATATTGCTTCTGTAGGGTGTTAAAGAAAGAAAAGATGAGCCGAGAGGGTTCAAAGAGTAAAGGCCAGTGAACAGTAAGTATGGTTCCAAAGGCTAGAGGTCATTGTGCAATACAAACTTCATAATGCAATATAAAGTAAAATATATGGAACAACAATTTAGAGTTCTTGTGGATCATGAATGCTGTATGTTCAGCAGCTGTCTTTTCGAAAACAAATCTGAATCTCAGCCACTTTGCCTGTGAGCACGCAAGCTAGGTCTATAATCAGCAATCTAACAGCAGATAGCTTTTTAGGACAATTAAGTTTGTAGTATTGAAAATAAATAATAGTAGAATAATTAATCAAATAAATCAATATGAGCCAGAACCAAATAACCTCCAGGCACGGTATACTAGATTTGATATTTACAGAAAAGGAGTATAAGTCTCCGGCAGCGCTTCTAGACATTGAGAGACCTGCTATTCAAAGCTTTCTCCTTCCTTTCTCGCGTCCTTTCTTCCACAGATCTCATTTTGTGACAACTGATTGCTGTAGTATTTTACTAGAAAGCAGTTATTCAGTGTTGAAGCAAGGTGGCCAGATACAGGACATGTTTTCAGCCAACCCACATGGAATACTTTTGCATACAATTAAAGTTTATTGGGTTCATTGGCGTAATCAGGGCATATTCTAAAAATGAGGCATGGATCTGGATATCATGGATCAACATTGAACACACTTGTGGTATAGGAAACCCGCCATACATTAGATGATTTGTAAGTGCATCTGTACAGATTATTGAACGATTTCTGGTCTCATTTTAACTGTTCCTGTAATTGTTATTCTGCAAAGTTTTTCCCCCCCGAGTATTTCCCTTGTACTAATCACACAGGTATTTCCGGTCATTTCCAGCAAACATAAACCATAGTTGAAAGCGACCACAGTCCTCAAGTAACAGATCTGTCTTCAAAGAAGTCATTTCTGGTGCAGCAAATACTCCCTTCATTCGCAGCAACAATGCACCAAACAAAATCGCAACCAAAAGCGTTGAGGGTCCCATGACTGCTCTACTAGTTTAAACAATTTTGCTAATATTTTTGACAAATCGAAAAACAAGTGCAACGTGCAGGATTCAAACAAACGTATTACTTTTTGTCATGACAAAATACCCACGTATGCAAAATAAGATTTGTTTGAAAAAAAGTTTTTAAAACATTGATGTTTTGAAAATGATCTATTATTCACAAAAAACGTAATGTTTCTGTTAAATGAAAAAAGTTATGTTTGAAGGAAACATATTCACTTTTGAGGAAACCGATCAACAAAAGTCCGCCAGAAAGAATATCACACTAACAGGAGTGAATAGTCTAGTTTTGATTGGTTGAGACTTTTTAAAGGTATTTGAGTGGGGAGGAGGGGACATCTAATCAATGTATATCAATCAGAATGGTAGGATTCCGAGTAACTTTGACCACTTTAGCTAATCCTCATGAGATGTGGCAACCACAAATGGAGAGTGAAAGCTGTCATATTTGGTAGTCTAACATTAATTAGTCTAAGGTAAAACAATTATGTAATATGAAAAGAAAACTAGGGTGGCGAAGTGAGCTAAAGAACGATGATGGATTCAACCTAGATCTGTGACTGGGTGTGAGTGTCTGAAAAGTTTTAATGTTCCGTCCATCATCTTCTTGTGTTGCTGTGTTTGCTCTAAGTTGGCAGGGTATGCCAAGATGTGGGTCCTTGCTCACTTTGCCACTGTATTCAAGCTAGCCTGGCTGATGAGGTGTTACCCCCAAATTGGTCCCAGGATGCTTGTTTCCAGTACAGGAAAAAATTGGTCTGGCAGTTCGGGCTGGATTGCCCCCATGAGGCACAGGGTCAAGACCAATTTGCATACAGGTGGGTCTAAACTGGGGTGGCAAAGTGAGCTAAAGAACGATGATGGATTCAACCCAGATCTGTGACTGGAGGTGAGTGTCTGAAAAGTTTCAGCACTCCATCCATCTTCTCCTTGTGTTGCTTTGTTTGCTCTAAATTGGCAGGGTATGCCAAGACGTGGGTCCCTTGCTCACTTTGCCACTGGAGTCAAGCTAGCCTGGCTGATGAGAGGTGTTACCCCCAAACTGGTCCCAGGATGCTTGTTTCCGGTCCAGGGAAGAACTGGCCTGTCAGTTCGAACAGGACTGTTCCCATAAGGCACAGGGTCAAGACCGATTTGCATACAGGTGGGTCTAAACTGGGGTGGCGAAGTGAGCTAAAGAACGATGATGGAGTGTCTGGAAAGTTTCAGCACTCCGTCCATCATCTCCTTTTGCTTGCTGTAATATGAAAACCACCATAGATTCTTAACTATAATACAGCTATTTATGGTAGTTTGTTTACTGATGTCAGGCAGATTTGTGGATGTTCTACATCGGTTTGAGGTGAGTTTGGTGCGGTCTGGTAAATTACTTAGAGGCTTGGGGTCATTCATAATGTAGTGGCATTCCCTGTCCACTTTTATTTGATACGGAATATTATTTAACAATTTCATCCTGCACTTCCTCCTTCTAAGACTCTTAAACGATAATTGCTACTGTAACCTATTTAATTAAGTCACCAATCTCTCCAGGATGAAATTCTGAGATTCAACCTCATGACCTCCAGGTCACATCAGAGGCCCCGGGGGCACAACTGGCATTTGTGCCCGCTTTGCGCGCCCCCCTGGGGTACTTTTGTATTACAGAAGAGGCTGCAGACGCTTGTGCAGTCACTTCTGTAATACCGATAGGCGCTGGCGCACATAGAGCGTCAGTGCTATCTTTCAGGAGGTATTCCCTCATTAGCCCCTGCGCCGTATTACAGACACAGGCACAACGGCAAAAAAGCTATTTGTGCACCCTGAGAGCAGCCCCCTGGAGAGAGGAAAGGGGATCCTATGGAACCCCCAGATATCCCCTGATTGCAAGTGGATCTCTTATCTCCTTTAAAAGTGCATACGGGTTGCCGCCTGCACTTAAAAACACCGAGGGGCTTCAAAGCAGCCGCTCTGTTTTTCACATGAATGTCCTGAGGGCAACGCATTCATCACAATACGACGCAATTTCCTTGATTGCACGGGGCACACCTTTCAAAAGGTGCGCCCAGTGCAATGAAGCAAAATACGCTGCATGTATAATGCGGCCCCAGATGTCAACTTAGTTCACTAAGCTGCCTGGCCAGCTAACACGTATAGTATTATTGAATACACTTAGATCATGAAAGAGTGATTCATTTATGTATTGTTTAATGCAGGACTCTGGTAACCTTGCAGACAGTGCTTCATTTTCAAACAAATAAATGTAGAGGACCAACGTTTTTCTTAAGAGCCAACTGCGGGTGCTACCAAATGCCAGGGAGGGCATATACAAAGGTCACTTAGTATTGATTCATTCATTGATAACTTTATTGCGGTCATAGACCATAAAAGCACAGATAAAATGTGTACATAGACAAGATAAAATAAATAAATAATTAAAAATACATGGTTTAAAAATTATTAAACAGTAAGTTATCACGGGAGAGGCAGCAAACATCACAATTAATCACAATTCATTAAAGCGAGCCTTCTGTGCCACATACCATGTAAAAACCGTGAAACCGCAAACACAATAAGAGGGGAGGTGTCATATCTTAAAATTCTAACAGCTTGTACACAGTGCCTTAGGCCGAGATTTCTGCATAACGGTACCAGCCAGCATCTCCTTATTATACTATAGGCTGGGCAGAAGAATAAGATGTGAACTGTATCCTCTTTAATATTGTTGCAAACTGGGCAAGTTCC
The DNA here is from genome assembly GCF_964261635.1 of Lissotriton helveticus. Classification (NCBI taxonomy): domain Eukaryota; kingdom Metazoa; phylum Chordata; class Amphibia; order Caudata; family Salamandridae; genus Lissotriton; species Lissotriton helveticus. Next base: position 1,616,185,280 of record NC_136057.1, read on the forward strand.
TTCCTTTCGTCCGTCCCATTTACAAGTGAAAGCCCCAATAGGTAAGCATCCATGTCTTAATTGTGTATAGAGTTTTCTTGCAAGGGGAGGCTGTATTAAGTCCAAAAACTCCTCCCTCTTGGACACGAGTTTTACCTGCAAAAATTCTGTGGACAGTCTGCCCAAAGTTGCCGAGCTATACAGGAGACTTAGGTTGTGATGTCTCAGGGAAGCCAAAAGCTCTATTCTTTTCACTTCCGGGCAGCTCTCCTCCGGGGTCTCCCATAATTAGGGCATACCAATTTGATGTACAAGGGTTTTAATGTGGGTTAGCCATGGAATATTCATGTTCTTCAACTGCACCCAAACTGCGGTGAATTCAGCTCTATAATCCTCGAGCTCAGGTACTGTCCAAAGCCTTCTCCAATACAGGAGGGGTCGAGCAGCTAGTAGTTCTGTGATGGACTCTAAACCTAGGTCTAATCTCAGGGGTATGAGCGGGGTGCTCTGGGGGAGGCCTACCAAGTTCCTCATAAAGGCCTGCTCCACCTTAAGAAGGCTTGGTGTGCTCATATGGCCCCAGAGTTCTGCACCGTATTGATTCTACCTTATGTCTCTCCCTCTCCAGCATTCTACACTGCCTCTCTCTTTATCTCACTCTTACAGGCTCTTTTTTATCCCTGCTTTATTCTGTTTGTCACTGTTTTAATTTCTCTTTCCCTCTCTCTACTGTCTTCTTTCTCCCTTTTCTGCTTCGCTTTTTCATGCTGTGGGCCATAGCCTAATTAAGAAAAATAAGTCCTAGTCCCCAAAAATGAGCTCTGGTACCCACCACTTGCACTCACCGACACAAATCACAATAAAGCACTCCTCCCACCCACACCAGGGCAGATTGGATGTGATCTACTGGGATGCTAGAAAGGTTTGTGATGCTGTTCCACATACAAGGCTCATGCATAAGGAAACCATCCATTGTGTGTTCATAGACAAGAGAAATGGAATAGGGATAAGTAAGAGACAGGACACACACACACTGTGTGATGGACAATGGAACCCACCAAGTGGCTGACTCCTGTGGCCAAGTAGGCTCGCACCTACAGACAATCCATCTGAATGACTGAACTGGACAAGAAATTAATGCAGGCCTCACTCCTGTGAATCCAATATCTGGAGCACCTTAAATCTTGTGAAGTCATCAGAAGGGGTTTAGGAAACACTCATGAGCGGGGAATAATGGCAACCATTATCCAATATAGATCTAAAACAAATGGGCGATAAAAAAACACATGGATTCTGTTAAATTGGTGAATTTGTTAATAGTCCTTACATTTAGTAACTTGCCTTCAGATTTAATCTTGTGCAACCAGCTTATTCGCCTATTCTGCTTTATTAGTGCTGAAATACTCATGAAAATGACTTTGTGAATCCAGAAGAAAGCAGAAAAGTAGCAAAAGAGGAAACAAGTTTTTTTTTCTTTCACAATCGAACATTTCTGGAGTCTGTTGCTTTTAGCACAATAAATGCATGGTTGCGGCAGTCCAACAAACCTTAAGGTGCATGACATGTATTGTGAATGGTGAGACATGCTCTGTGAAGTGAGAGGTCGCTAAAGGAAAGGTGACATAAGGTGAGATTTTGCACATACCATTGGTGCTTGGCCTGACTGATTATACCGTGTGAAGTCATCTCTCATACGGGGTCACTATTCACATATTGGCATGTGATTAGTCCAATTTAAGTCCTGTGGAAACTGAAAAAATGATTTACATAGCATGATGTCATACAAGGAATTTTCCATTTGGAGACATAGAAACCAATGAGGGACTGAGTACCAGCAGACATTATGAGTAAAGTTGTTCTCTTTTGAGTAACCATGACGTTTCTAAACAGCGTGTAAAGAATGTGCAGTAAAAGCTGGAGTGTGTAAAGTGAATTTCATCAGATTCACAATAAGGTATAATACCATTATGTAGCTCATGGGCAAAGCTTCTTCTTGAATATTACCTATAACCTGATGGATAATTGTAAACATACGCTCATAATAGCAGCTAACTACAGACATTTTATAAAGAGAGGTGCAATTACCTAATTTACAGACTTTGGAAGAAAGGTGTGGAGAGGTGCGGTATGATAGAAATATTTGAATAACCCTGGAGAAAAAATGGAGAAAGCAATGTTAGCATATTCTTAGGGAGGTGTGGTTTTAGATTAAGGGGGTGAGGGAGCAAAAAATAGCACATGTTGGGAGCGAGAAGTGCCTGAGTAGTAACATAAGGGAGTTAGTCATAACAATGGTGGAAACTGAATGAAACCTCATTGCATGGGAGGTAAAATTAATAGTAGACTTAGATAGGGCCAGGAAAGGAAGGGTGGAGAAGTTTTACTATAATAGGTTGCAACAAAAGAATACAAATGCATAGAAAATGGCACAATACCAAATGATACAATGAAATCGCCCTGCCACACACAATGAATATCATAATGGCAAAAGAGGACAGTAACTATCTATGCCACAAAAAAATCATTAAAAAACCCATGTAAATGATCAATCAAACATACCACAGAATCCCATAGTCTTGTTTACAATTTCCAAGGGTACATGGAGTAAACTTTACATATCACTCGGGTATGGTCATAAGCATGACGGATCACCACTGAACATATTTCCAGCCAGTATGGACTGTTGACCAAATTACAAGCATGAACTTTACTCCATTCTAATATGGCGGCCAAGAATCGAATGGACCTGTCACGATGTGCCTTTTGTCTAGTTTTACTCAGCACCTTATTTCAGTGTCCTGAACCTCTTCTGTTCCCTTTTTCGATGTCCTATACAAGGATACAATACAAGGTTAGCACATCTCCTGTGTGATTTGGTTATTCTGTTATAACATGTAATGATTTAACTTTGCCCAACAATATAGGACGTTTTTGCCGTGTACCAAAACTCATAAATGCACCAAATGCAAATCCTAGTGAAGTACACAACTTCATTATCTGAAGCCGGCAGGATGGCACGTCTTCTCCCGAGGTCCTCACTGCCATTCTTCACCCTGATGTTCTATATTCCATATAAAACATCTAAACCCCTTTAACCATAAACATAGCAACATTAGAACACAAGTATCCGCCCTTTAATACCAAATAAAAATAATTTTAAAAAATGAAACTTGAATATAAATAAGTTCTAAACAGATCTAAATTAGATATAAGGATACAGTTATATCAACATCTATGAATACTTCCCCATATTCCATCTGTATACTATTCTTTATCAAACAATGCTGTTTCACCACACATAAAATATAATTCAACCACCTGGGAGGGTTTTCCTTACTCTCAGTCCTTCATTCTACCCCATGTCTCTCTCACACACTTCTATGTCCTTCTCAACCATGACAACATCTACTCTCGACTCATCAACATTTAACACCACCTCCTACAACCTTGTTGCTCACTCCACAGTCATCATCAACATTCACACCACTATCTTTCTCCCTTACAACACTTGAATTAAAAAAAATTACTACATTTCTGTTATCTGTTGCCTCAAATTCTAACCACTGAAAGTCTTGCTCAGGATGGGTGAACTGACTTCTCTCAAGCACTCCTTCAGATCTACGTGCCACCTTTTTTAAGTTCCACGCTACTCAGTCTGACAGCATTGTTTAACACCTCAATCACTTTCTCCGGATCACAAAACTGACTCTGACCCTTCTTAACTTTACAAGATTTTCTAACCCGAATCCAATCACTAACGGCGATTTTCATTGGTGGGAACCCCATTGTTTGCCATTATAGTAAATTTTCATTTTAGAATGTTGTTCCGTCCTGCTTTGCACCGAATCAAGAGACCATTGTTCAAAACCAGCATGATGTAACAAGCTGGGATTGAATTTAGATCTAGGATTACATCCCCTCATGACCACAAATGGCGACAACCCTGTGACCTTATTTCTTGTGACCTTATTTCTTGTTACTCTGTATGCCCAAACTGCCTTGTGTAATTGCAACTCTCAATCCATGTTGACAGCCACTGCAAATTTAAAAAAAAACCTTCATAACCTGGTTGACTCTTCCAACTATTCAATTTCCACTCGATTTGTAAAGGGAGGTGGTTTTGTTTTGAACTCCCACTTTCTTAAAGTATTCTCTGTTCTTCACCCAAAGGACCTACAAAGTCAATTGCTACCATTTCCCAAGGCTGCTTAGAATGTTTTTTGTTATTAATGGGTGGCCTCAAAGTTTGTAAAGTTTTTTTTAATTTTTAATTTTATTTTAATTTCCTCACATGACCTCTGTAGCTACTGCCACCTCTCGACCTGTCCCGCCACTGGCGCAGATAGCTTTTGGTGGATACTTAGTCTCAGCTGATATATTCTAAATGGGAAATACCCATTTATACTCAACTTGAGCTGACCCAGAGGTGTTAATCATTGGAAATGTCCTAAATCCAGGTCTAACTAGTTTGAATCCATGATCTATAATCTAGACTCTACTCGGGGAAGGGGGGGGGAGGGTCATCCAACCAATTCCAGAACAACCCGGAATCAGACCTGCCCCTTGAAAGATTAACCCTCTGGTTTATGGCTCGATAATATTTAACAGACTTCCAACAATCATTCCAATTAAGAGGCGTTTCCTGTCGCCACAACAGGCAAATCTCCCTCATTGCCAACAATATCAAGTAAAACACCAATTTGCATTGGGACCCAGACTGAGGTCGTATCCCACCCAGCATGTCCGCCACACCAAAGAAAATGAGAATTGGGCTTACCTCCATTTCGAGACCCAGAACCCTGGAGATGGTCTTACCGACATTCAACCAAAATTTGTGTATTCCAGGGCAGGACATGAATATATGGATATCATCCGCACTTTGGAAGCCACACCTCCAGCAGCTTGCTACACCTCCACCCTTCAATTTAGAGATCTTTAGCGGAGTCCAGTACATCCTATGGAGTGTGAAGAAATGATTTCTTCTGAGAGCAGCAGATTTAATCACTGAATAAAGCATGTCAATAGATACTTGCCATAACTCCTTCCAATCTTCGCCTGACAAGTAATTCTCCCAGACCCGATGTGGCTTATCCATTCTTCTTTCTGCTGCCGCCAGAAGATACGTGTACCATAGGGCAACTTCTTTCTTCCTCGGGGCTTGATTTTGCAAGTTTGTAATATTTTATCTGCACCAGCACAACTAAAACATCCTCTCAGAAAGGTTTCCACTTCTGCATCTACACTCGGCCACCAAAACAAAATTCTGATTAAACTCAGTCAGTCAAAAGAGCTTTATTTCACCACATTTCTGTACCATAAAAGGACGGCAGATAAAAGAATACATCACATTTAAAAGATCATACATGCATAAGTAAAACATAAGGTAAACAGTATTCCATATTGTGACAATAAGTTAAAAGTACACATCATAAAAACATAGCAACAGTGTTAAAGGGCTAGCAGCAAATATTATAAAGGGGATGAAAAAGCAATACATCAGAGGACTGGAGGTCCAAAGAAGTAAAAAAGAAAGAACATTTCATATTGGATCCAAGAAAGGAGATGTTAAAAGAGGTACATGAAAACATAAGCATAGTGCTCAGAAGGACTAGGGCAATGGATTATAAAATCTGTAAATCAATATTTCAAGGATTCGCAAGCTTCTGGTGTTTGAGTGCCTTCCAAATAAATGAGGCCACTGCATAACAGACCCAGAGGTTTTGTAAGAACAATAGCTTTGGTCTGCACTGCCTAAATGTATACTTTCTAAGTTTAGGGATACAAATTTGTTTTCTGGGAGACTCATACAATGTGCCTAAGGACATAATATGCAATAAGTAATTGCAGTGAGGCTAGTGAGTTCCATTCATGCTTGGGTAAAATGAAATCCAGATTCAAAGCGAGAGTGTATAATCCTCATTACATAAGAGCAGAACAAAGACTCATGAAATTGTCATGGAGAGAGACACTAATGGAAAAAAGAAAAAACACCACGTCAAACCAACCAGTAAGACTAGTTACGAATTACAATGGTCTGACGAATATCCTAGAAAAAGGTTAAACAAACATTGGGAAATATTAAGAGCCGACAAATCACTAGAAGAGTTTACCACTAACAGACCACAAATTACTTACAGAAAAGGCAGGACTCTGAGGACGAGCCTTAGTCCCAGCGTCCCACATGACAAGAAAGATCTCAATTGGTTAACTCAGCATTCGCTTGGTTTCCACAAGTGTGGGTCCTGTTGAATATGCAGTTGGGCTTCAGACAACAAAAATGTTTTTTGCTGGACAGGATGGACATGAATATGTGCTCAGACAGAACATTAACTGCAATTCAAAATATGTGGTTTACATCATCAAATGCAATTGCAGTTCTTCCTGTTAATTTAATTCTATGAGCCAGCCGAGCAGCAGAAGACGAGTGCAGCCAGCAGCAGGAGTAGGTAAGTCTTAGACTCCTGTCCTCTTGGCCCCGATAAACTCCACTCCAAGTGCGGAGTTTTTGAAAACTTTGCACTCCAAGCGGAGTGCAGTGTTCCAAAACTCTGCAAACTCCGCTGGCGGAGCAGAGTTAATGGCCCAGGCTTACCTTTTACTTATGGTGCGCCAGATTAAACTCTTTGTCCTTGCAATACGAAAATGGCCCTTACGACACAACTCAATTATCCATTTCTGTAGATGTTCTGGAGTAATAATCCCCTCCCCCTCAAAATCGTGCAATTATCCACTGTAAGCTGTGACCTAACCTCTCAAAATGGTTTGATCTTTTCAGATAAGTTATTCCTGTTAGGCCAACACCCTTGGACAAATTCCTTAACTTGTGTTAGCACTCCATCCTTCTCATACTCTGCCAACCAGTCTTCCTTGCGTACTGCATGGCCATCATCACCATGTACGAAAGCTATTTGAAAACGATTCCAAACCTAATCTTCACATTCTTCCAACCTAGTGGGCATTTTGGATAAGCAGTCAGCTACCACATTGTCTTTACCGGGCAAACACACCAGTTTATGAATGTAATCCTGCATTCTCATTGATAGTCTGGTAATTCGTGCTGATGCACACTGACTGTTCCCTCCATTGTTAACAAGGTCACCAGAGGTTTATGACACATTAAATGGTAACAGGTTTTCCCCATACAAAATATCTGAAATAGTCCAAAGCACATGCACATGTTAAGGCCTCTCTTTGGATAATTGGGTACCTTTCTTCTGTAGAAGGAAGAGTTAAATGCTCTTAACCCTCCTAATCCTTTTTGGACAAAACCGCACCCAGCCCTTTACCACTGACATCAGTGGTGATACAATAATTCAAATTGGGATCAAAACAATCCAAAGCTGGTATTTGGTTGATCTCCGATGTAATCAGAGGGAACTCATTTTGACAATCCACAGTCCATTTAATTTAGACTTATTTTTCAGAAGTTATCTCATATAAAAACTTTTGTTTGCAAATTGTAGGATGAACTTGGAACAGTATTCTACTAACCACTTTATAAACCATTTATAAAAAGCAGGAAGTATGGTTCTCTGAGCATTTTTGGTCTCTTAAACAAGCTTGCAGGAAGCTTGAAAAGGTGTGGAGATCGTCTCATTTGGAGGCTGACAGGAACTGCTACTGGATGGCCCTAACTAGCTATCATAAAGCTATCAGAGCTGCCCGCAAGAATTACATTGCTTCCCAATTTACAGCAGCCTGTAATGCTCCTAAGGTTTTGTATCAGATTCTGCAGACCTTCGTAAAACCAGCAGCCTGCGAGAGTTCTGATCTATCATCACAGCAGCTATGTGACAATATTTCCCTTTTCTTTACAAACAAGATAGATAGGATCTATGAGAAAATTACCAACTCCAATCTATCTATAAGTCGGCCTGTAGTACTGCCAAAGGTCGTGAAGGGATCGATCTCCGGTGTCCTTACCATGTTTCCTGCCATCTCTTTAAAAGAGGTAGAAGACCTGGTAAGCCAAATCAAGAGTGGCTGTCCATCTGGCCTTATTCCAGCCAGAATCATGCCGGTGGTTGGCAAGGCGCTCGGTCCTGGGATCCAGTGCCTTGTCAATCTCTTGCTTGCTGAAGGCTGTGTCCCACTGGAGTGGAAAAAGGCACTGGTAAGAACTATTCGGAAAAACTCCTCTATTCCTTGGACGGATTTGTCCAACCTCAGACGTATATCTCTGCTTCCATACTTGGGAAAACTCACAGAGAAGTATGTGAATAAACATCTTTCAAATTTTATCGAACAATCTGGGAGCCTGGACTATTCTCAGTCCGGCTTCAGGCCGAATTACAGTACTGAGTCAGCATTGCTGTCAGTTATGGATGACCTCCACATGTACCAGGACAAGGGTTATTCGGTGGTGCTGGTACTGTTGGATTTATCGGCTGCGTTCGATACTATATCTCACAACATCTTGCTCGAACGTCTTGCAGAGATCGGCCTTGAGAGTATGGCACTGGCCTGGCTGAGGAGCTTCCTATCCGATCGCACTCAATGCGTTAACATGGGTGCGTTCCTTTCAGCGGAGGTAGAGATCATAAAGGGGGTGCCACAGGGCTCTTGTTTGAGCCCCACTCTCTTTAATATCTATGTGGCCTCCCTGGCCAGGATCATGAGAGCTTTTGGTTTCATCCCAGTGTCATACGCGGATGACACACAGCTCCTTTTTCAGTTTAAATCTCTTACCTCCGAGGTTAAAACATCCTTCTCCGAAGGCATGAAAGCAGTCGCCCAGTGGATGTCTTCGAACTTCCTACAATGTAATGTGAGTAAGACTGAGGTCATGCTCTTCGGGGAGGCCAAAATCCTATGGACCCTTGATTGGTGGCCATCAGACCTAGGCCCTGTTCCCGACCCCAAACAGGTGGTGAAGAATCTGGGGGTACGATTGGACCAAGATTTATCCCCAAAGCAGCACGGAAACAACATAGTGGGATCCTGTTTCCATGTTATAGGTCTCCTCCGTAAAGTGTTCCCCCTACTCCTCGATTCCACCAGAAAAACCTTGGTGCAGGCCCTGGTGCTTAGTCGCCTCGACTATTGCAGCGGGCTGTTAGCATCGGCCAACGACGGAGTATTAATCAAACTTCAAGTGGTACAAAACACAGCGGCTAGGCTGGTCCTTAATGCCCCTCCCAGATCTCCCTCAAAACCTCTTCTGGATAAGCTACATTGGCTGTCAGTTCGCCAAAGGGTTACATTTAAGACATGTTGCGTAATCCATATGAGTTTACACGGACTAGGTCCTTCTTATCTGGCAGAAAAATGTGTGCCATATAATCCTGCCCGTACCCTCAGATCTAGGAACCAGCTCCTCCTCCGAGTGCCTATTGTAAAAAACACAAGACAGGGCGGCAAAGCTCTGTCAGTGGTTGGTCCTGTACTATGGAATAAGCTTCCTCTTATGCTCAGGCAGTGTTCGGACCACCTGACTTTCAGGAAAAAGCTGAAAACTATCCTGTTCCAGAATTAGCCCATCTTTAAATGATTGCTCTCTTCCATCTGCTACTGGTGTCTGTGCGCAGAGATACTCCTTCGGGAGTCGATTCAAGCGCGGTATAAACCCACAAATAAATAAATAAATAAAACCACCAAAAGGATCTGATTTCTTTCTTGTTCCTAGGACCCGGGGCATCCTTTATTACATTAATGAGAGAATTTGGGGGTTTTACTCCATCAACACAAATTTCATGCACCAAATATGTCACCTTTTCCTCAGAAAAATTGCATTTTGAGAATACCACTGTTAGACCATTCTCTGCCAAAATACCCAACACTTTCCACAGCCTTGAGTCGTTAATGCTTTTGTCTCCTCCAAAGATTAATATGTCATCTTGAAAGAACTTGATGTCTGGTTCTTTCCCAAAACGATTGAACATTAGTCTCTGAAAGACTACAGACGCCAATACCAGGCTGAAAGGCATCCTTTTAAACTCGAAACACCCGAACGGTGTAATGAATGCGGTCGACTGCATAGAGACAGGTGTCTAAGAATTTTGCTGGTAGGCTGCCGACAAGTTGATGGTGGAAAATACATTATCTCCCTTGGGACATATGACCATTTAGTTGATTTTAGGCAGCAGAAATCGGTCAATCACAATATTGTCATTTAAATGGCACAGATCCACACATAAACAGTGTTTTCCATTGTTGCGCCTGGCCGCCACCAATGGAGAGACTAATTCAGAAGACTCACTATTTTCTATTACCCCAGTTGCAACAAATGTATCAAGTTCTCTTGATACCTCCTCTCTTATTGTAAAAGGAATGTTCCTGACCTTGTGTACTTTTGGAATGCCATTGGTTTTCAAGATACTGCGACATTCAAATACCTTCATGTTACCAAAGTTGTGTTAAAAACACTGGGAAAGTCGCACAACATTTCTTAAGCGACATTACAGCCCTTGTCCACTATCTTAACTTGATCCTTACTACTAGGGTGTGATGTGTAATTTCCCTTGATCAAACCCGCCAAGAACTGGGGGACACCTTTTTGCTACGTACAGCTTGGCTCGTGTGCATCTACTTTTAAATCTGAAAGTTAACCACCTGTAACCTAGTATTTACATTTTTCCCCCGCTGTGTCCCTGGGGTTGGATGTCTGGTTCACACAGCTCACTGCCAATTTTTCCTACAAACTTCTCCTTGCACAATTCTTCATCTATCACGGTATATAGTAATCCAGAATCTGCAAAAACCTTAATTTCCACCCCACCAATGCTCATCCAACATACAGGTTTGTTTTTCATGCCTTCATCACCAATGTTTAAAATCAGCCTACTCGTTAAATTCTTAGCACTGTCATACTTCACATCGGCAAACTCACTTTCATCATCATCATTATCATCACGATTATTTTCTTTTCGAATGCATTTAACTTTGTTCCTTTTCTTTCTGCAAACCTTAGCAAAATGCCCAATGGGCAATTCCTATTAGAATTTAAGTGATCTTTACTATTGCACCATTAACATCTATCACTACCACCCTTATCTTTGTTCAAAATTTTTGACTGGGCATTGAAAGTCGTATTCAAAGGTGTACTTGCAGATTTACTCATTACCATACATACTGCTTCTGCTCCTTTGTCTTTAGACATTAATTCTTTTGCGCATCTGCTTGAAATCTCAGCTTTGCGCACAATATTGATGTCATCCTGTAGTGGTGAATCCCTGTTCACCCACAAACTTTCCTGAATGGCATAACTGCTAACATGCATAACCAACTGATCTCTGATTAGATCATCTTGTAAAATGCCAAATTTGCAATAGATGGGCAATTTTGTTTAGTTTGGCTACATAATTGTCCACCAATCTCCCACTTCTTGTTTGCATTAAAATAACGTATATATCTAGTTATTCCAATGCAGCTCCTTAGGAGCAAAGTAAATTTCAAGATCCTTAAGTGCCTCCTCAAAAAAATTCATATCCCCCACAATAGGAGCAATCAACATTTTGTTCGATACTTTCAACCCATACAGCTCTAAAGAATACAGCAGAATTTTCTTCTTTTGTACCGCTGGCATCTTTAAAGATTCATCTATGGCACCTATATAATTTAGAAAGTATTCTTTCGACTCTGTCCTCTTTAGAGTGGGCTCTGAACCAGATGGCCAAAATGCATGAGGTGTGGAAGTTTCGAAACTCTGCATGGCCATGATATGAATGGTACTCTCAAAATTTACAAAGGTAAAGTTGTTTTCAGTTGCAATAGAAAAACAAGCATTTGCAATGCAATAGGTCTCGCATTAGGAAAGTTTGAGCTATTGGTATTGTAAATGACAAATTTTTTATTTATGTGTTGGTTTTGAAAATAGCGAAATTAATAGCTTTGTCATTTACAATGCCAATAGTTATAACTTTAGCAAATGTGACACCTATAGCATTTGTAATGCAATATGTGTTGTATTTACGTGACTTAGATGTATTGATATTAAAAATAACAATGGCTTTTAATTTTTTTAAATAATTAATACTTAAATCAAAGTTATTGTAATTTATAATGGCAATAGCTTAAACTTTTGTAAATAACTTTTGCGAAGATTATGTTCAGTGTATTTTATTGTGACGAACAGAAGTGAAATATTAACATCTTTTTGTGACATTTGTAATAAAGCTTGAAACATTGAGCGAACATATTTGAATCAGTTGTTGTTCAATGGTTGCACAGATTGATGCTGTGGTGGCGCTGAGTGATGTTGTCGTGGCAACGAGTGATGCTGTGGCGTTCAGTGATGCTGTGGTAGCGCATAGTGATGTTGTGGTGCCCCTGAGTGATGCTGCGGTGGTGCTGAGAGATGCTGTGGTGATGCGATAGATAGAGTGAGTGCGATAGATAGATAGAGTGAGGGCGATAGATAGATAGATAGAGTGAGGGCGAGAGATAGCTAGATAGAGTGAGGGCGATAGATAGCTAGATAGAGTGAGATAGATAGATAGATAGATAGATAGAGGGCGATAAATAGATCGAATGAGGGCGATAGATAGATAGATAGATAGAGTGAGTGGGGCCGATAGAGTGAGGGCGATAGATAGATAGACAGATAGATAGAGTAAGGGCGATAGATAGAGTGAGGGCGAAAAATAGATAGAGTGATGGCGGTAGATAGAGTGAGGGTGATAGATAGAGTGAGGGCGATTGATAGATAGATAGAGTGAGTGTGATAGATAGATAGTTGTGTGTGTGGTTGTGGTTGTGTGTGGTTGTGTGTGAGTGGTTGTGTGTGTGTGGTTGTGTGTGTGTGGTTGTGTGTGTGGTTGTGTGTGTGGGTGTGTGTGTGGGGGGGTTGTGTGTGTGGGGGGTTGTGTGTGTGTGGGATTGTGTGTGTGGGGGGGTTGTGTGTGTGTGTGTAGGATGTGTGTGGGGTTGTGTGTGTGGTTGTGTGTGGGGTATGTGTGTGGTTGTTGTATGGTTGTAGATAGAGTGAGTGCGATAGATAGACAGATAGAGTGAGGGCGATAGATAGACAGATAGAGTGAGGGCGATAGAGTGAGGGCTATAGATAGGGCGATAGATAGATAGATAGAGTGAGGGCGATAGATAGATAGAGTGAGGGCGATAGATAGATAGAGTGGGGGCAATAGATAGAGGGCGATACGGCAACCAGCATGCTGTAAGAAGCGGCAGTCCATCCTCTGTTTCTGAACTTGCCTACCCTATGATTAAGATGACGGAGGCATCGAAACGCCTCAGGGACACTCATCAATCAGGTACGTCAGCTGTTTGTTGCAAATAAAAGGTTCGGAAGAACATTTCCTTGTGGTGTGCGTTTCTAAAGCTTGGAGGCTTTTTAGTTGAGATATATATATATATATATATATATATATATATATATATTACCTACTGGCGGTCTCCAGTAGGTATTTATAGTTAGGATCTACTTTCCATAGGAAATCCGCAACATTCTATTGGGAATAACTTTGGCGCCGGTGGACGAATCTTCGCAAATTTCTCAAAGAAGATGGCCCGCTCCGCTCCTTCCCTGAAAGTTTGGGGGGGATTCGTTAAGCGTGGGCCGAGATAAAAGGGGGGTCCCAAAACGTGTTTTCCTCATGTTAATTTCCATAGGCCGGTTGGACTCACTTTTAGCCCGAACGGTTGAATGGATTTCCACCAAACTTGGCAAAATTGTAGGGACTGGTAGCCCGATGTGCCTTTGCTATGTCTCAAGATATGCGGTCCAGTGGATTTTGAGTAATTTAGGTTCAAAAAAATATATATCTATAAGCGCGCCCCGGTACGTGCACCGGGGCGCTTACCAGCGCGCTACGCGAGTTCGCGCGCGGAAAGGTGATTGGCTCTCGGGTGTCTGTAAACATTCCAAACAGTCCGGAGCGGCCGCCATCTTGTGTTTCGGTAGGATCGAGACACAAGAGGTGGCAAAAACAAAGGGGGAAATGACCATAAGGGGGCAGAGTAGACTCCCTCTGACCCCCTAGGATTGATGTGGGGGCCCTAAAAGGGCCCCGCGGGGAAATTTAAAAAAAAAAAAATTTTTGATTTTCGCGGGGGGAGCGCCCGGTACACGCACCGGTGAGCGTACCGGGGAGCGTACCCTGGAGAAAAAAGAATGACAGAGTTTCCAAAAAATTTAGCATTTTTTTTATAAATTAGAGGTAGTTCTGAAAAGAACTGTTTTTTTATTCTTTTTGTTGTTTTATATTTTTGTATTGTTTTTTTGAACATTTTTTACTTTTTTCGGCTTTTCTTAACAATTTTATATTTTTTTGTAGTTTTTCTGCGGGTCAAATAAAACACAGGGAATTGCAAACAGCTCAACTGGAGCCAAAAAAAAAAAATAGAAAAAAATTAAGGTCGCTTGCTGCAGTGATGGTTGTCTGCAGCTCGATTGAGTAAAGTGATGCTTTGCTCACCATATGAAATTGTTTTGTTGCAATATTTGCAAACAAATTTATAATCTCCAAACCTAGTTTGTACATTAGGGACCATCTCCCTAGCCTCTGCATCCAATAGAGTGGGTTGATTGGAGGCGCTTGAAGAAGAAGGATGGGAAGGGTTCTTGGTCAGTTCCCTGACCTCTGCTGCCGAATAATTGTTCGGGTGCTTCCTCTGCATATGTCTAATCATCGTGTGGTTCCCAAAAGAATACTTCTTCTTTGGGTTCCCTCTTGACAGTTCTTGGCCACAGATGAGGCAAGTCACCTTAGCTGCATTCACCTTTTTTGCACCCCTTGGCATCTTGTAAAAGTTCCAAATAAAATGTTCCTTGGGTCTGTATGGGGGATTGTCCTCAGGCAGAAAGTCCCTCTCCACCTCCTCCTCTTCGTCCTCCTCTTCTTGTTGACCACCAATGTGGTCTTGTGGTGGTCCTTGTGGTGGTGGTGGAGTGGTGGTGGTGGTGCAGATGCACCTGCAGCTGCTACTAGTGAAGCCATTTTTCACAGAATGAATGCGGGTCTTCTTCACTCAAACAACAAAGTGAAAATGAGGGAAAAAGGTGGGGTCTTTCATCATTTAGAAAACAAAACTGTTGTGAACCAATCAAAAGTGTTATTTTCAGGTCTCATGACCTGGGCCTTCTCATCATTTGGAAACCAAAAGTGTTCTGAACCAATGAAAAGTGTTATACGCTACGCGCCCCGGTGATGTCATGAGTGATGTCACTGACCATGTCATGAGTGATGTAATATGTGACGTCATCAGCAGTGCATTGCACGCGCAAGTTATAGTGAGTCCAACTAAATATAACGTGGGAATTTCATTGGTTTTATGCCAGTAAAATTTCCAGCTAACTATAACTGGTGTGAAACCTATGGTTTTTTCAGTGAATTTAATAGGTTTTTTAAATGCTAATTCCTAACTATAACTGGTGTGAAACCTATGGTTTTTTCAGTGAATATATATATATATGTGTGTATATATATATATATATATATAACCGGGATAACCCACTTACTGGGTCTCGGCGGCAGGGGAACCGCCCAAGTCTTCCATACCTTTCATACTTAGTAAAAGGAAACACAGGAGCCTTCGTCTGCAGGAGAAACCCAGATTTATTTCAATAGCCCGGGCTATGGAACAAAGTCCCAAGCTAGTCAGAGACAAGACAGAGAAGGCTGCTACTTCACTCTGTAGCTTACAAGCCTTTTATACATTTTTCATCCCAGTCTTTTGGTTGTTAGTCCATTGTTCAATCAGGGCAGTGTTTGCAGTTGATAACCAGATCCAGACGATGTTTGTAGTTGGTGACCTGGTCAAGGCTTGGTACACAGATCATTGTTCACTCTGCTTGATCAAAGCCGGTCTTTCAAGTCATTGTTAAATCACCTTGATCAGGGCCCAACAGTCAGACAATTGTCCAGATAACCTGATCACGGTGTCAAGGATGTTTACCATGCTGGGAGAAGGAGATGGAAAACAAGCTTGTTTACACAGGGCGTGGGTGTCTCATGGCTTTCTGTTGAACTGCAAAGAACAGGGGGTTGGGTGCGACAGTTCCTGGGCAGAAATGCAGGCTGCAAGATGGTCTCTGTCGTGTCAGTTTAGATTTTCCTCAGGCATCAGCAGAAACGACCAGGTGGGTTGTGTGGAAGTGTTTGACACGAGATGGCAATGGAAAAACAATGGAGTCCTGGTACAAATGATGACGATCAGAAAAACACTTTTCCTCAGACCCTCTTTTTGCCATTGAGTGGCAAATACTTTAGGAAATGTCAATGTTCATAAGACCATCTGTTTCCTGTTGGAGCATCATCATCATACTGGTGTTGTGAATGTTAGAGGGTGGAGGCTTGATGGTCTGGACACACATTGTACAGAGCACTGGCAGGCACTAACAGAACAAACAGCAGGAGACCAGGACAGCTACTCCCAAGGCAAGGAAGATGAAGACCCTCCAACCCCACTGGGAAAGAAGATCCCAGATCCAGCCTGTGAGGGACCAGTTGCCTTCATCCAGATGAATTTCAGAAGAAAGGCGATGCAGACGTTGGATGGCATCTTACACTGTAGGTGCGTTGTCTGGGATGTGCATGCAGCAGCTGGAGCCGATCAATTTACATACACCACCACGATCAGCAAGGATGACGTCGAAGACCATGCGGTTTTGGAGCGTTATAAGGTGGTCCGCCTGTAGCTCTGCAGTGATGTTGGAGAGGGCAGCAGCTGTTACTGTGATGGTGGCCTCAAGGACCCTGGTCAGTCCTCGTACAGCTCGACTGTTTGACATGGGGCCCCAGAATGGAAGGAAACCTTTAAAGAAGTCCCCGGCTTCCTGGCCCGCTGTATCCTCGGCTGATATGACACCCCTACGTGAGCGTCGCAGGGCGCCCTTGATTGACAGGTGGTAGTCTCCATGGGTGGAATACATTGGTGGTAGGAGGAAGGCCAGATAGCAGGTACCAGACCAGTTACGGGGGAGCCAGGTGTAGGCGGCAGTGCCACAGATAAAATAGGTCTTGGGGGATGCCACCAGCTTTGGAGGAGATGTAGATTTTAAGGCTTTAGCGATATCACACGTACTGGTACCAACTTTCTTAGTCCCTAGGCCATTGATGCAGACACGGCCTTGCACATTTATGACATTCAGAGTGTTTCGTTCAACAGGCAGTATCCTTCTGGTGCGGAATCTAGAAAATGTTCGTCGAGTGGTTGAGTTGAATACTACCATCTCACCGAGTTCATCTGGTGGTAGTAGCAATGTGGAAGAGCTGGTCGGGCAAAAAGGAGCATTGGCATTGCCAGATCTGTTCCACCAGAAGTCATCGCGGAATGTCCCAAGGACAGAATTGGCAGTACGATTGACAGTGTAGGCCTCCTGCATCAACAACCACCATGCAAGACAAGACCCAGAGATGGAAAATCGGTAAGGAAAGAATGGGACAGGGTGTATCATGGAATGCAGCATCAGTCCACACACCCAGCAGTTGGAAGTGTTCACGATCAGCTGGTGATGATGCAACATTTGGATGAAGGTGTTGTTGAAGAATTCGGGATGGCGGGGTAATTTGTGAGCTGGTAGCGTGTAATATTGGTGGTATGCAGGAGTTGGTGTAGGAGTTGGTGAGGTAACAGGATGGTAGATTAGTAACAGCCAACCAAGGATAGACAGGATGAGGGAGACAAACAGCGTCACCACGGTGGCCATGAAGCATTTACTATGTAGGAGACTGACATCCGGTTTCTGGATTCGGGCGTTTTGGATGGCTGCCATTGTGCTAAGCCAGGGACCTCTAGTGACTGTCTGTGATTGGTGGTTGCTTCACTGGGCGCAGGTGCCAAGGAGCCCTATGGCATACCTTAGTCTGACACACCAGCACTACTCTCATCTGGGAAGATCACAGCCCTACAGCCTATCGGCACTTGGCGAAGTCAAGGGCAAGCCTTCCCTCCGGGGCGCAAGTTATATCGGTCGGAAGTAGGAACAGTATGGTCGGGAAACAATTGTTCTTTGTGTTGAGCAGAGTTAAGGGAGGGTTCCACCCTTCCTTTCAGTATGCTGTGCTCTGCTTCCGTAGATGTAGAATGCAGTCTGGCATCGCTGAACGGGACAAACGTCGGGACTGTTTCTGCGTCTCCTTGTACTTCCCTTACCCACTGATCATAGGGGAGGGGCAGAGGCACACGCCTGCAATGCGACGCATGCACCCAATTCGTCCGACCTACTTTCACGGCGGTGCGGCTGGCCAGCAACACCTGACGGGGCTGTGTCCAGCGGGGCTCGAGGCTCTTGGTCCATTGAAAATTTCTTATTAGGACATATTCTCCAGGTTGGATAACGTGTCCTGGGCCCTCGTTTTTTTTCAGGTATGGCCTCGTGCACCTGGTGATAAAGAGTACGAAAGGTATTAGTTAGACTGTACAGATAATCAGTTAATACAGGGTATTCAACATCAGACAGTTTCTTAGTCCGTGGGACAACCCATATATTGGCAGGCCTCTCGAACACGATCTCGTGGGGGGATAGCCCTATCCTGGTGTGAGCCGTTGTTCTTGTCGACAGTAGGGCTAAGGGCAGAGCATCAACCAAAGTGACACCTGTCTCGGCTACTATTTTGGCCATTTTCGTTTTTAGGATGCCAGTGTACACCTCCACTAGACCTGCTGACTGGGGGTAGTTAGCTGCATGAAATTTCTGTTTTGTACCCAATGCTGTACAGACATATTCCATAATTTGGGCCGTAAAGTGGGTCCCGTTGACACTCCAGGCCAAGCGGGGCAAACCGAACCGTGGGAGGTATTCTTTTAATAGCACTTTGGTTGTAGTGATAGCGGTGCAGTCTTTGGCGGGGTAGGCCTCCACCCATCGACTGAAGGTACAGACCACCACCAGGACATATTTTAGATTGTTACATCTGTCCATCTGGATGTAATCCATTTGGAGGAGTTCAAAAGGGAAGGTAGGAGGAGAGGATCCTCCCTTAGGAGTAACTGCCTTTTCCTGGGTAATACATTAGGTAAATCGTGCATGTTATAACCAGCTTTTCAGCATATGCTAGTATCTTAGAGTTATACCATGTAGGTTCCAACAGTTTACATATCCCTTTTGCACTAATGTGAGCAGGACCATGGGCCATCGTAACTACTGGTGGCACGTGACTGTCAGGTAACATCCATTGTCTTTCCATAGTCGTACGGATCCAACAACCATCAATTCCCTCCTTTGCTAATTGCTCCTTCCACACCCTTAGTTCCTCAGGAGTAGTATGGGACTGAATATCAATCACACTCTGTACTGTGTTTTCAACCATGCCCTCGTCTGACAACCACCTAGCGGGACCACCTACATACATTCCTTCCCTGATCCTAAGAGCTGTTTATCTGGCCGTCTAGTCAGCCAGAGCATTGCCTTTCCCAACATCATCAGTCACTTTCTTATGGGCCTTACATTTTATAATGGCCACCTTTCTGGGGAGTGTCAGGGAGTCTAACAGTCGGTGAATTAGGGGGCCATGTTGAATCTTGGTCCCATGGGAAGTAAGGAAATTCCTTTCTTTCCACAACCTCCCGAAGTTGTGGGCCACCCCAAAGGCATACTGACTGTCAGTATAGATATTTACGGTTATTCCCTTGCTTATCTCACAGGCTCTTGTGAGGGCCACTAATTCTGCTACCTGAGCAGAGCACTGCGGAATCTGAGCTGTTTCTACTACTTGCCCCAATGTCGTGAGGGCGTAGGCAGGTGAGATGTTACCATCTGGCCCTCTGAGACATGATCCGTCCACATACAGTGTACCTTCTGGTTCTGCTATCGGGGTATCCTGTAAGTCAACCCGTCCCTTCGTCTCCTCCTCTGGCCTCAATATACAGTCATGTGGGTCTAAGCGGGCATCCTGAGTATCCAGTGGGAGTAATGTGGCGGGGTTTAGTGCAGTACATCTTTTGATGTTAATGTGGCTGGCAAAGAGTGTCAGTTCATATCCTGTAAGTTGTGCGCTAGTGAGGTACTGTGTCTTGGTGTTATTAAGGAGGGTATCTACAGAATGGGGGACCATCAAAGTCAGGGGGGAGTTCATGACGATTCCCGCACTCTGACGAACCATGAGGGCGGCCGCAGCTGTCGCCCGTAGGCATCCTGGGAGAGCCCTTGCAACAGGATCTAAGGTGGCTGAAAAATAGGCACATGGCCGTTGGTGACCTCCAAACATCTGGGTCAGGACAGCGCATGCACAGTCGTCTGTCTCATGTACAAAAATATTATTTTTTTGCTATAATTAATTAGCAGGCCACTTGATAGAGGGCCAATAAATTTCTTGGTCAAGAGTAAAGAGTGCGCAAACACGGATATTGCGAGTGAGTGACTGCGACTAGAACTTTTCCCAAAGTTATTATACGGCGGGAATTGCATCTTTTGTCGGCTCTAATATAAGATTCGCTCGCAGTCTATTCAAAATATTGACCAAGTAATGTATTGGCCCTCTATCAAGTGGCCTGCTAATTATTTATTTCAGATTTTAAATAATGGACTCATTTACAGGGAATTCCTTTTTATAACATAGCCCTGACGAAGTTCCTTGAGAACGAAACGCGTTGGCTGAGTAGTTTGTTTTGATTGGAAATTCAATAAAGGAATTATTTAACACGAATTGGACCTTGTGGATACTCTTCTCTGGTGCACCGTCCATTTGTACACGATATTGTAATAGTGTGGAATTATCAGGGAGTTCCAAGGAATCTAGTTGACTTTTTAGGGCTTGACTATAGATACTGGTGCTCTCGGTGAAACCTTGAGTGGCGAGGCAGAATCTAAAGCTCCGCCCGCCAAGGGAGAAACTAAAGAATTGTCTGTTGTCAGGATGTATAGGAATGCTGAAAAAAGCATTCTTCAGGTCAATGACAGAAAAGTGCGTGGCGTCAGAAGGGACCATTGTTAAGAGGGCTGTAATGTCGGGGACAACAGGGTATTGGGAGATTGTTATTTTGTCCAGTGCTCTCAGGTCAATCACGAATCTGTATATTTTAGGGGAGAGAGCATCTCCATTGGTCTTTTTAAGAACCGGAATAATGGGACTGTGACAGATATTGCCACGTGTCTCCTCCACTACGCCCTTGTCCATCAATTCAGATATTATTGTTAGAAGGGCTACTTCTCCTTCCGCGGGCAGTCGATACTGCTGGAGGCGGGGGAGAAGTACACCTGGCTGGATGTGTACCACATGAGGGGGTATGTTGAGACACCCCACATCAGTGTCTGATGATGCCCAGAGGGAGAAAGGTAAAGACTGCAATTCTGGTGGCAGGGGACGGGACAGATACATGTAGGAAGCTGCGGTGGGAGAAATTGTTAGGGATACACCTTGAAGACTACATGATATGGTCGCATACAGAGCTTTCAGTAAATCCATGCCTAACAAGTTTTCACTGCAACCTGTAGTAAGGACCAAGGGAGCGTCAACATGTGCAGGGCCAATATCGAGAGGGAGGGGTTCAGAGACGGGGCTGGTTACAGGTGTTCCTGCAAAACCCACGGAGAGATTCATATTGCCAGAAAGGGGTGCCTCCGGGACTGACAGACGTGCAATAGAAGACCTGGTGGCCCCAGTATCCAAAAGAAAATTCTTATCGTTCCCCACAACTGACATTTGAACATACGGGCCCCTTTGATCCACTGGAATTTGCACTCTGGTAATACCCCTTTCCTGGCTGTCCTATGCTTGGTAGGATCCGGTCTCATCAACTTCGTCATAATCATCATTGTAATAAGTGCGTGTTGCTTCGTACCCATTAACCAATTGGCCGGGCGCGGCTGGACGTGAGCGTCATCCCTGGGCCTACGTTCTTTATCCTGTGGATGGGGCGGGCCATGGTCCCTAGTCGGCCTCGCTTCCCTAGGAGCGTGAGGCCGAGTCTTCCCTGGTCTTATGTTTTCAGCTAACACGGGACACTCATCTATCCAATGGCCGTACCCCTTATAATAAGCACACTGATCTGTTTGGAGGGCTCCCGTACGTTGAGGGCTGGAGGGGGTAGACTGGCGAGCCCTCGGAAGGGGTTGGAGTTGAGGTCTAAAATTCCCACGGGCATCGGGACCTCGGGGAGGATAAGCCTGCTGCAGAAGTGCCTTAGTCTTAAAATCCCTAACCTTCTTACTTTCCCGGTCTCTATCTTCATTCTCCCTATTCTCGTGATATTGTGCCATAGCCAAGATACCAGTCATAGTTTGGGCAGACCACGTACTTTCAACTTTCTTAAGCCTAGCGGAGATCTCAGGAAGCAGGTTGCCGACAAACTTATCGACAAACACTGGGCCAGAACCTGGGGTCCGGGGATCCAAACCACTATGTCCTTTGTATTCTGTCTCAAAATGGGTAAAGAAGTCAGCCACATTCTCATCTTTTCGCTGCCTACAGGCGTTTATTTGATCCCAGTTAATGACAGTTTCCGGCAAATAAACGTCATTATTTTACTGGGCAAAGTCAGGATGGCAGCTTCTGGTTTAGTCCCTCCTACCCTTGCTTCTTCCATAGCCTCTAGGTCAGCCCATTCACCTCCTAACGCTACTTCATGGTCAGTATGTCGAATTTTGTCCCAAATTTGAGTGGGGACAACGGTACCAAAAAGTACATCTATATCCTCAAGAACGAGAGTACCTGCAGATATTATATGACCTAATTCTCTGTAAAAGGCAGCCGGATTCTTCCGGAGATCCGGTAATTGTCCTTTTAACTGCATTACTTCTGACCTTTTCCAAGGAACATGAAGCCAAAGCCTGCGCCAGTGTGCTTCAACAGCCCCTCGGCCATTATTTTGGGCATCGGTAAGTGCGTTAACAAAGACAGGGGCCGCCTCTCTAATTGGCATAGCTGTTTCCAGAGGTGTGTTGAGAAAAGCTGTCATATCACGGTAAGCCATTAAAGCAGACATAGCGCCAAACATCCCCTCTCCCTGAACATCGCCTCTTTTTATTTGTGACCTAAGGTCCATTAATCCGGCAGGTATCTGCATAAGCACATTCTCAAATTTTTGCATGACCAAAGTACATAAATATTCAGCCCAGATGGTCTGTTCCATAATCGTCCACTGAGAAAAGGTGGACCATATTTCTTTAAAGGTATAAATATTCCTGTTATTTATCCAACATTCACACTGTTGCCTCTGTAGGTCATTTTCTCGAAGGGACGAAAAGCTGACTGCAGAGCGCAGGGAGGCCAGTCGGGGCGAATTCAACAATTTATATAAATCCTGCTTAACTGTAGTCCACGGGGAAGTAGGAAAATGGCGGGTAGGGGTAAGGCCGCAGGGGTTGGGCAAATGGAGACCTGTTGTCATTCCCTCAGCGAGGACAGGGTTAACGGGCGTAGTTGGTGTCATAGGAAAAGTCGGGAGGGTCGTTGTGACAGGGAGAACAGCAGTGGGGGCAGGAGTGGGCTGTGGCGGGGGACATGCGGGGTGGGAGGCGTCAGGGCATATGCAGGAGGGTTTTCTAGCATGGTATCAAGCAAGGAATCACCTTCTTCTCCCCCTTCCATGTGGCCCTTTCCTTTCTCCTCACGAGCTGGATAACATTTTTGTACCCGAGCCCCATGCTCCCTATCGGCTATTTCTACTGATTTTGTCATTTGATTTTGTAAATTTTCTCTAGCGTGGTCGGCCATTGACATACGTTCCTATTTCCTTTCTTGGGCCTTCTGCTTTCTAGCTCTCTGCTCTATCTCTTTCCTCCAAAATCAGACAGATTCAAACATAGACGGGCACATTTTTCTTTTCATTAATTGTTCCTCTAAGTTGGCGAGAACTTGGGAATTAAAGGAGCCATAAAGTGGCCACTGTAAGTCTGCGTTATTTTGTTTGGTATACTTTACCCAAAATGAGGAAAACATTATGGCAGAAGGGCCATGTTTAACATACATCGTATGGCCAGGGGTCCCTTCTGGAGGAAGCGGACAGGCCACCTCCAGCTGGGAGTCCGGCGTACACATACAACAACATAGTTTCTTAAACTTACTACTGACTGGCATGCTTAAAAACAGATAACAGACACCAGCGGGTTTCTAAAACTCACCTTGCTTGCTTGGCTTTTGCAAAAGTCAATAACAGCAGAATCATACAGAACAGACACCAGCGGGTTTTTAAAACTTCACCTCGCTTGCTTGGCTTTGGCAAAAGTCAATAACAACTTGGCTTTTGCGAAAGTCAATAACAGAATCATACAGACTTGGTGGATGATCAGTCCACCCTTACCTTACAGGGGTAGTTCTCTTCTGCAGACGTAGGGCTGTGTCCTGTTCCAGAAATTATTTGCTAGGGGACTCCAGCGAGGACGCGGTCATGTGGCCCAGACCAGGTGGGGAGGGACAGCGGGCGAGTCGTTCGGTCTACCGGACTACAAGAATACCTCGGGTAGGGCGCCTCCATCGGAGTCTCTCTGTGCACCTCCTCACATCCACCGGGCCTGACCTTCAGGCTCGTGGATTCCCTGTTCAGGCGCGATTTGAAGAACCGGGATAACCCACTTACTGGGTCTCGGCGGCGGGGGAACCGCCCAAGTCTTCCATACCTTCCATACTTAGTAAAAGGAGACACAGGAGCCTTCGTCTGCAGGAGGAACCCAGATTTATTTCAATAGCCCGGGCTATGGAACAGAGTCCCAAGCTAGTCAGAGACAAGACAGAGGAGGCTGCTACTTCACACTGTAGCTTACAGCCTTTTATACATTTTTCATCCCAGTCTTTTGGTTGTTAGTCCATTGTTCAATCAGGGCAGTGTTTGCAGTTGCTAACCAGATCCAGACGATGTTTGTAGTTGGTGACCTGGTCAAGGCTTGGTACACAGATCATTGTTCACTCGGCTTGATCAAAGCCGGTCTTTCAAGTCATTGTTTAATCACTATGATCAAGGCCCAACAGTCAGACCATTGTCCAGATAACCTGATCACGGTGTCAAGGATGTTTACCAGGCTGGGAGCAGGAGATGGAAAACAAGCTTGTTTACACAGGGTGTGGGTGTCTCATGGCTTTCTGTTGAACTGCAAATAACAGGGGGTTGGGTGTGCGACAGTTCCTGGGCAGAAATGCAGGCTGCAAGATGGTCTCTGTCATCAGTTTAGATTTTCCTCAGGCATCAGCAGAAACGACCATAGATATAGATATAGATATCCTGCCCATGACATGTCTGAACAAATTGCAGTACCCATGTTTTTACTTATGCACAGATATCATAACTTCATTGCACAATTCCCTTTATAGATGACAATTAACATGTAAATTAGAGATGTATATTTAGGTAATGTACCAAGAACACTTTTTCCAAAAATGTGACCATTAACATGTTGAAAAAAAGTCTTTTTTCTATATCTATGTGATTGACTATGTGTAATGCACCTTTAAATACCTGCACTGTGGAGACGTGGGTCATGTGACCATGTCCACGAACGTGGTCGAAACGCGTCGTCTTTCTTGCCAGGAATAAACTTACCTGCTGCAACTACCTGTGGGCTTGCTGATTTCCTTTTTCTGTTGGATTTCTGCATCGCAATATTTGGCGGCGGCGTCCGTCGGCGAAGCCCTGACTCGTGTGGAAGGGTACTCCGTTCTCCGTCCACCCTGCATCTGGCTTCCTTGTCGTCAGGAGTACCCGCCGTACGGCTGAAAACACAGAGGGTCCAACATGGCGAAACTGGAGCTGTCGGCTCCTGGTCCAAAGAACTGATCTCCGCAGTAAGTGTGGCAAAGCCCAGAGTGCAGCACGTCTCCCCGACAGCAGCTGTCTCAGCCCGGCACCGCCAGCCCTTACGGAGATTGAGGAACATTCCAAAAATCAACCGGAAACAAACAGGAGCGCGGAAGCAACACACTGCTGCATTTTCGCCTGACCTGTCCCATTTTCCAAGGAAGCGCCGACCGAACTGTGCAGCCATCCACCCTCAGTCAGCTGACTTGAAACACGAGGCAGTGTCAGACAGCACACAGTGTGCAACAAGCACTGTCAAAAGCAAATCTATCCCTAAAACACCATGGCAGAGGAATATTTATGAGGACGTGAGGAGTCAGCGAAGACAATTTTCTCGAGGGGACAACGAGATCTCCAACCGACAGGAAGCACAGAAACCACCATGCCCCCATCCAATCTACGCCAGAAGGGGAACAACCTTGAACGCCTGAGACGCCGTGAGATCAGCAGGTGGTGGGAGGCCACCTCCCTACAAAACTACCTGGAAGTAAACCGCATCCCCAGAGGGCTCCGTATCTTCATCACCCCCACACTCGCAAGGCCTAAACCGCAAGTATTAAAGGATTGGGTGGACAACACCACGGCATGCTCAAAGCGCATGCTGTAAATACTAATTAACAATGCGTGGGAAGAGCAAAAGCTGCTGATATCACAGATATAAGAGGTCCTTGATGATCTCAAACAGGAGAAAGATCAACAAGAAGTGAACAAGATCATTAAAACTATTGAGGACAAAATGCAAGCCTTCGAAAAGGATGTGGTGACCAGGAAACAAAGGAAGTTCATACGAGACGAACGGGATTATGCGGGTGGTCGCATACTAACATTTGCTAGAAAATACGACAAAATAAGAACAGATCTGAAAAAGGACAAAGTCCTGGAAACGCTTGAAGAAAGCAAAGATGGATCAATTACCGACGTAAGCTCTGACCAAGAGTCTTTGGACAGCGTAGCATCTGGCACTCTGGAGCAACAGTCTTTTTCTCGGGAACACCTCCTAATACAGAAAGAAAAAGAACAATCTGTGAGAGGGCGACCCAAAGGAAAAGGGACAGGAAACGCAGACAAAACCGGAGAAGGAACGAGAGGCGCAAACGACATAGGAAGAATTGGCATGGGAGCCATAGGCCAAACAGCGAAAAGACAATAATGGAGAGCAACACACAGAAACTTACGGTAATGAACTTAAGCAATAGAATTTTGTCGGATGCAGAGAATGATGTTCTTGAACTAGGTTTATGGTTTTGTCCTGACAAAGGCCTTGATTATGCGCAAGTCAGGGTAGACATTTACAAATCTGAACGTAAATTGAAACTGTGCAAATTACATGCTTCTAGAAAAAACAAGACAGGGACTAACTCGGATGACATAGGCAATGAGGGAACCAGTCTAAGAATCAGGGACATCCCAGCACTACAAGCAATGACCGACCTAGCTGAACAGACTTCCAACAACACCTATGTCACTACTATTGATCCATTCAATCCCGCAGATGCTAGTGAAATCCCAGATCTCCTAGGGGTGGATACAGGGCAAACTCCCAGACCTGACTTCAAAGCCAAATCCAAATACATCCCGATACTACCCAGAGACAACATAGATGTGTTCAGCAAACTTGTGGCACATGACCTCCTCTCTCTTGTAGGGAACCACAACACTAGAAATAATCTTACCAAAGATCAGTGGGAAGCGATAAACAGCCTCCAAAAAGATCGTAACCTAGTTATCAAACTCTCAGACATGGGCGGTAACATTATCCTGCTTACACGGGAAATGTACCTCAATTAGGTTTATCGCCAACTTGATGATACCTGCTATACCAAAGTAGACAGGAAATACTTAGTTACCCTCAAAGACACATACCATGAGAAACTCAAGTTTTGGCATGAAGAAGGTCTTCTCAGCTGGGATGAAAAACAATTCTTCAGCAATACCACACCCACCACACCAACACTGTACCTCTTGCCCAAAGTCCATAAGAGCGAAACTAACCCGCCCGGTCGACCCATAGTTTCCTCAAAAAACAGCCAATTGGAAAAAAACAGCACCTTTGTAGATCACTTCCTATTTCCCTATGTGAAAGAATTGAAAACCTACATACGAGATACAACAGATTTCTTATACATAACTAGAAACATACACAAGGGTGTTGATGATTAGCTAGTATGTCTAGATGTGGAGGCGCTCTATATGAGCATACGGCATGAGGATGGCCTCAAGGCATGCCAGTTCTTTCTCAGGGACCGCAAAGTAGGGTTTTTACAACATACTAACATGTTGCTTGAAATGATTTCCATATGTCTCAAAGATAATGTGTTTATGTTTGACAATGCGCACTTTAACCCGTTACTTGCGTTCAACGTTCAGCGCCAGTGCTGAACGTTCTAAGAAATGGGTGGGGCCGCGTCGGCCGTTAGACGTGCGCAGCACTATGGAGGTAGTGCTCGCAACGTCCAACGGCCGACGGCAGCACTAAAGGGGTTAAACAACTACAGGGCACTTCCATGGGCACTTGCTTCGCCCCCAGCTATGCCAACCTCACGGTAGGCTGGTGGGAGAAGCAGGTGCGGTGGAATGATCTAACAGAAAAGTGGTCATTGAATGTAACAAAGTGGCTAAGATATATTGACGATATATTCTTTGTATGGAGAGGATCAGAAACAGAATTGAACATGTTCATTGATTGTCTGAATGTTAATAATCTGAACCTACGATTCACCAGACACTATAGACAAACATCTGTCGATTTTCTTGATCTGAGACTGACAGTAGAAAAAGGAAAAATCAGTACCAATCTCTTCAGCAAAACAACGGCAGGGAACTCCATCCTGCATTCCACCAGTGCACACCCTCCTAGTTTCAGATGGGGTATCCCGTACAGTGAGTTCCTTAGAGCCAAACGCAACTGTAGCTCCGAAGAGTCCTACAGACAAACCAAGAATGACATGAAACTCAGATTTAAGGAAAGAGTATACTCAAGAAAAGCCATACACCAGGCAGAAAGCAAAGCGGAGGCAACATGCAGGGAGGAGATACTGGGAGAGAGTAGATCCACGAACAAGAACAGAAACAACAAAGAGACAGAACAGATCAGGTTTATCACCAAATTCTGTATCCACTCAAACCAAATCCTCAACATTTTGAAAAACAGATGGGACATTTTAAGACAAGATCCCATCCTGAGAAACACGATAGGGACTACACCATCAGTCACATACGAAAGAAACTCATCCCTCAGGGACATCCTAGTACAGAGCCACCTCCAGAACAATAAAAGCAGCTGGCTACAACAGACCAAGGGGTTCCGCAAATGCGGGAACTGTAAGGCCTGCGAACACAGCAATAATGTCACATACTTCACTCTGGAAAGAACTAAAATAAAATGGAAAATACCACAATTGATCAATTGCAATACAGAGTTTGTCGTATACGCAATTGTCTGTCCATGTGGGCTCTGGTACATAGGGTCCACAACATTTGCCGTAAAGAAACGCATCCTAGAACACTGGCGAGCTATAACCAACAGGGACAATAGCTACAGCACAGCCAGACACTTTGCCAAAGAACACGAAGCAGACTGGACGAAAGCAAGATTTTTTGCTTTGACTACAGTCAATGCCAATCCTAGAGGAGGCAACCGCATTGCTGCACTCCGTAAACGTGAATCACGGTTTATCCTCCAGGCAGGTACCAAGTTCCCATTTGGCATGAACCAGGATGAGGAAATGTACAGTCACCTGCAATGACTTCTGTGCCGTGATTTCAATGTTTAAAAATTAAATTAATTCGCTTTCGTAACTTACCTCCTCGCCTTCTTCCCCCTTTTTTAAGCTAACCACACACCCCCCACTCCTCTCCTCCCTCACCACACATGCACAGTCCTTTTGTTCAATTTATAGGGTACTGCCATTCCAGACATGATTTTTAGCACGGTCGGAACTTAGATGACAGAACATACATATACCATGTATTACACTCAATGTCAAATATATATTGTATGTTGGTTTCCGTGGATTAATTTTATATTTTTATCTTGTATGAGAGTGCTATACAACTTGCATCGTGATGTCACAACTACGATAGAGATATGAGCACCGGGGTCCATGGCAACTGCCAAAACTCCAAGTCACCATTGAATAACGAGCACACTCGGGTACTATACCTGCACTAGGAATAACTACTTAGGATCACGTTAGCACTCCCGCACTTAAACTTCCACCCAGGGAACCGATGTTGTAATGTACTGTCAAACTTTTACTGTACAATATGACTTGTCTCTATGGCTGTCCGATCGTGGTTTCAAACTAATGTACTCTTAAAATTTGATATCCTGACCGTGACATGTCTGAACAAATTGCAGTACCCCTGTTTTTACTTATGCACAGATGTCATCACTTCATTGCACAAATACCCTTTGTATGTGACAATTAACATGTAAATAAGAGATGTATATTTAGGTAATGTACCACGAACACTTTTTCCAAAAATGTGACCATTAACATGTTGAAAAAAAGTATTTTTTCTATATCTATGTGAATGACAATGTGTAATGCACCTTTAAATACTTGCATTGTGGAGACGTGGGTCATGTGACCAAGACCGAATAAACTTACCTTCTGCAACTACCTTGTGGGCTCGCTGATTTCCTTTTTCTGTTGGATTTCTGCATCGCAATATATATTTATATACATATACATATACAGTGATTTGAATGCATACTATTTATGTGCCAGAAGGTGAGAATTAGTTGGTGGCAACTGATTTCTCATTTTTGGTAAATTGGATTATCCGTAAATCATGTTTGCATTTTCCTTGAAAATAATATTGGGAATTGATGTTTTAAACCGTAATTTTTCATGTCTTAAATTATTAATGATATGAATAAAAATGGGGTTTAATTGAATATGCATGTGTCACTTTAACTCGAATGAAATGTGTATAGTGATTGGGATTATCCCAAGATGTGCATTGACAAGTCTGTCTTCCATGGTGTTGTTTAACACACGCTATTGTCCAATCGAATGCTTTAGAATTCTAGCACTTGCACTTTAAATTTTGCCCACGCTCTCCATGCGTCATGTGACCAAGGCCTCTGTGCAGGCCGAAATGTTATGCTGGCGAAGGTGCTAATAAAATAAGAAGCTCACCTGATTTTGGGTCTCATGTTCTTTGCTACAGTGGCGGCCAGGAGATTGTGGACTTGTCATCTGGTTTTGAACTTTTGGAACACATATATATATATATATATTTTTTTACTGAAAAAAAACAAAGGTTACAGGGATGTTATAGTTAGGTTCACATTTTACCCACACAAAAACCATAGAAATTCAGCCGTTATAGTTATACGTATTGTTATACTTATGTTAAGAAACTATAACTCGTGACCTAATGTTACTTAACGGCACAAGTTATAGTTTCTTCAGATAAGCATAACTATATGTATAACTGCTGAATTTCTATGGTATTGTGTGGGTAAAACATGACCCTAACCATAACAATCTAATATATTCTGTCTGGGGTTGCTTGTGTTCCCATCTGGAGTGGGCCAGGCCTGGCATGGCAATTCGTGCTGGACTGTTTTTATTGGAGAAGGGCCAAGACTGGTTTGCATAAAAGAGTCTCTGTCTAGAATGGCACTGTGGGCGAAAAAGATGGTCTGGATGGTAGCCCAGAGCGATCATGTGTGGCTGAGATTAATTCAAGTGTTCCTTCCATCACCTTGACTTTGCATTGTAGAACTAAGAGACAAGCCAATTCTCATATGTACCTTTATAGGTGGGAAAGATGCTTATTAAACATGGGGCGACATTATAGTGTGTTCAATAAAACACAAGAGAGATGTTTGTACACCGCACACCCTAATCTCGCAAATTTCAAGGTGCTGACATAGGGGGGGGGGGTAAAATGCAATAATAAAGAAAAAGGAGGGACAGTGAAATACAACAATTGCCTTAGATCACACAGTTTTGTTAAGCGGTGAAGCCAGAACTGTCCCCAGGTTTTGTGTTTTCGCACTGGGCAATTTGGCCATTCAATTGCTTTCTCTAGTCTACAGTTTTCCCTTATTGGCATTTTAGGTTTGAGCATAGATAGCAGGCAGAGCCACATGAAAGCTCGGCTTGTCGGCTCGATGGTCCAAGAAGTCCGTGAGCAGAGCCAGGGCCTGACTCGAGCTTTCATTGGCTGACAGGGTCACCTCTGCACGTGCTGGGTTTAGATTCACAATATCTTGTACCCAGGCACCCAACAGAGTCTAGTCACGAATTACTTTGCGGTGCGCGCTTTCAAAATCCACGTGAATAGATAAAATCGAAGTATAAAGGCAGATTGCAAGCTAATGTCAGAGACTCCTGCAGGTTCCGGGAGACACGGGGCCGAGGGGGAAACTGACTGCTGCTGGGTGGAATTGATGGGCGCAATTCCCTTCAAAAGATTATCATTACGGTTGTTGTGATGTGCGCGGGAGGAGCCGTCCCCCTTGTGTGAGACTCTGCGGCTGCAGAACGCCTGGCCGCCCGGCTCCATCACTCACCCAGGGCCAGGCAGCCTCATTCTTCACTGCCACTCTGCAAGCTCCCAGCCGTCGACCTCCGACCCCGCAAACCGGTTCACGGGGAGGTCAGGGGGACTGCGCCACAATACCTGGAGCTGGTACCGCATAAGCCCCAGGGAGGGAGAACGGACTGTCTGTCACCCAGGCAGACAGACAGGCAGACAAGTATACAGCATACAGACAGATGCAGGCAAACAAACAAAGCTATACAGGCACCGGAAGACAAAGGCAGGCAGACACAGAGGCTTGTCTGAGAGGGGCCGACTGAAGCTCAGAGAGGTACACAGAAAAAAACATCTAGAAACAATACCACAAACTGAAAGGAACTGGCTGCGGCTGTCATTCAAAAACAGGCAGCTAAAAGGCATGTACATAACAGAGGGGCGACACAGAAACAGCCCACAGTGACACATACAGGCTGCCATAGAGGGAGAGAATGAAGGCAAGAGAGTAGTAATTGGAACAGAGAAAAAAACAGACGCGTCGCCAACGTGTTAGATTGAAAGAGACTGACTGCGGCAGTCAGCGAGATGCAGTGAGCTAAATGCATATATTTTACCGAAAAGAGGGAGATAGAGAAACAGGCACAGAGAGACACACAGATGCTGCCAGAGTGTGGCAGGGGTAGTTAGGCCTAGAAAGAGGCGCACAGAAACAGACACAAAGAACACAACTGCCTTGAAGAGAGACAGACAAAAACGCACCCTGGCAGAGAACGGCCAGACGAAAGCTCAGAGAGCGGTAAACAGAAGAGGCATACAAGCAGACACATCACAATGTGACAGAGCACTACTGTTGGCGTCAGCCGGAAAAATACTTCAGAAAAGACACGTGCAGACGAGAGTCGGAATATGCATCTAGAGACAGGCACACAAATACACGGAAACTTCAAATCGAGAGACAGCTAGTTAGAGAGATAGATCCTGGCAGGGCTCCAGTCGGAGGAATACACGGGTGGACGGAGTCCACCCAGTCTTTTCACAGGGTGGACGCCGTACACCCTGCCAAGAAGTTAGGCCTCACTGAATAATGTGCTTAATTCTAACACCAGGACACATTCAGCAGCGCCTGCACGTTGTTGTCTGCTATGGATAAACAACAGCGTGCAAGCGGGGACAGGATGTTCTTATGTCAGACTCCTGCTGGGCCCATAACAAAGGCCCAATCTGAGGGGTCCCCAGGCCGCCTTTTGTTCGAGTCTCCTGGCTGGGAGCAGTCAGGAACCTCACACCTGATGCAAAAGCAGCAGAGGGAAAACACAGGCTCACACTTGGTAGCACTTCACACATACTTTAAAGAAGCAGCTTTTCACTTTGTTCAGGCTCTGTTTACGAGCTATGCAGTGCACTGTAAGAACATTAGAAGTGTTGGCCTCTCCCAGTATTTCCTCAAAATAGATGTAGTTTATATAGCATTTGCTACCCCTGAGGAGGCGTTGAAATAATTTAAGTACCACTGTTTTCCTGTATAGCTACCCAGGGTGTTAGAACGCTTTACACCCGCTTACATATTATATTTATAATAAATCATATGTATTCGTAAATCATTGTACAGGATGTGTTGCATAAAACAGTGGGGGATTACAAGGTGTAGAAGTCACATGACAAAAACAGATATTTCCAGCAGGTGCATTAACCTCCACCCAGAGTTATCTTAACAATTATTATTCATTCAGATTTACTAGAACACACAGATCTCTGCAGCAAGCGCCTTACCCCATAAGATATTTTAAAATACAATCTTTGCAACCAATTAACCAGAACAGATTTACTGTCAGTTTTCTTCTTGTTGCCATTTTTTTTGTGGCAAGAGTTTAAGCAAAAATAAATGTATAAGTTGAGGCCCAGATTTTGCGTCAGGGTTAAGTCACTTTTCTGGCAGAACCCTAACTTAAAATCTGTTTTGGGATTTACAGTCCCACACATTGCCCTGCCTTGCATTACCTTGTGTCAGATAGGCATTATATGGGTGGTGCTAGGGTGTCCCTGTGCATCCATCAATGTATTTTAATGCAGAACCATATTTACAAAGACTTGTAAATATAGGTTTGCACCAAACTGGTGAGTCTACCTGAGGCTGACGTAGCAAGAAGAAATATATCCATTTCTCCTCGTTATTTCCTCTTTGCATGTGTGCTGCAGAAATATCCTAATTGAATAGTTTTGCATGGCTTTGGGGGAAAAAATATGCATACTTTTTCTTAGGGTACTATTGCTGAATGCCAAGGTTGCAATAACCTTTTTCTTTCACTACCCTAAAATTGCTTATTTTTGCAGGTTCTTTTTTCAGCTCCTTTTATGCATTCCTCATTGTTTTCTTATCTCTCTCCTATCTTCCCTTTCTTTCTCTATTGCTTTGGGTCATTGCCTGTTGGTGAAAAATGAGCCCCAATCTCCTAAAATGAGTTCAGGTGGGTAAGGCTGAGTAGGAATACTTTGCATAGGAGAGTGGTCTCACCTCTGGAGAGCGCAAGCCAAAGGCAGTCGCTGTGACATATGCACTGGGAATGTGAGACTGATACCAAGACCAGAGGCGCAACTAGAGTCAAATTTCCAGGGGGGGGAGAATAAAAATTTCAGGGGGCGGGGGGCTATTTCTTCCAGCAATAGGCAGAGTGGAGATGCGGGGGCTCTAAGAAGGGGTAAATAACAATAAAGCCTCGTTAACAAGAAAATGGTCTGTAAAAGACTTGTGAAGCACTTGGGTGCGGCTGCAACGCCAGACCAGGAAGCCCACAGCAGCTCTAAACTGTCTGTGTGTGTGCCCAGGAAGCTGTCTCAGCCCGGCTGCCGCACATGACTAGGGGGGTTAAAGCCCTTTTGGCCCTATGGGCATTGCGTGCCTGACCGAGACTCATCTGCACTGTAACAGAGACTGGGTGAGACAGAGCGCGGTAAGGGGCATTGTAAGCACTCTGAGTGAGACAGCAGAGGAGAGATATACCAATCCAGACAGATAAATGTGCCTGTGACTTAGGAATAAAGAAACCATATTGGGGCCTATAGAGTATGTGGCATATATACAACTTTTGAGGTGCAGGGCAGCGCAGCGTCACCATGTCACGCTGCCCTGCATCACAGGGGAAGGGCAGGAAGGCACTGTATTTATCCAATACAGACCATTTCTGACCTTTTCCTTTGTGCTGGTGCCATTTTGGTAGCCTTGCCCAATGCAGGCACCTGCCTGTGTTGCATGCTGGATTGTTTTTGTGCAGGAAGGAACACCTTCCTGCACAAAAACATCTTCTTCCATTTTCTCTGTGTGTGTAGCACACAAAGAAAGAGGAAGTAAAGAGGAGACATAAAGTTATTTCTCCTTGTTACACCTCTCCTGGTGAGGCATAACTTTTTGGCGCATTCACAGGTTTACAAGGTCTTGTAAATCTGGGGACGTGCCAAAATCCATGGGAGTTCTGCAACGCCCATGGAACGCCTACCCAGGGCAGAGTAGAGCAACGCAGCGTTTTGAGCTGTGTTGCGCTACTCTAGGTTTTTGGAGCTATGCATAGTGGCTTTGCTTGGCTTAAAAAGTCTGATTTAAGGTATGTGTTGCTCTTGCGACCCGTGGTTTGGTGCAAGAGCCACGCAAACCGGGTCATAAATATGTCTCACAGTGTGTAAGTCTAGCGAGAGAGAGCTAAAAATGCAGCATCCAGCCAGAGAAAGGCAGAGAAACACATATACTGTGCAACAGGGACAGGCTGAAGTTCTGGTTGGGATCATGAAGAATGGCAATTTAGGCAACTTGGCAGAAACAGTAAAGGGGAAAAAAAAGACATATGGGTACTACACCAAATCCAACTACAGGCACTAAGCCATTACAGCTGGGAAAAAAATACAGACTGAGGCTAGGTTACAAGGAAGGATTAGCAGATCTCATTTGTGAGGCGGAAGCCGGGAATATAGCTTAGCGGTACGATTTTTAACTTGTGTTTTAAAAATATCTTTCGCGCTGTTTGACACTGACCTGCATTGTTGCCTTCCCCTCACCCTCAGCCGATTAGGTGCTGTTGGGGGGTTTTCCTCAGCCGCCATCTTAGGGGAGTAATTGGGTTGACGGACTAGTTGCTCTGCCCGCCCGCCCTCGCAAGGATAAAAGACGCGCTACTGCCCACGCGCGCAGATTAGCAGATCTCATTCCTGAGGCGGAAGCCGGAAATATAGCTTAGCGGTACGATTTTTAACTTGTGTTTTAATAATATCTTTCGCACTGTTCGACGCTGACCTGCATTGTTGCCTTCCCCTCACCCTCAGCCGATCAGGTGCTGTCGGGGGGGGTTTTCCTTAGCCGCCATCTTAGGGGAGTATTTGGGTTGACGGACTAGTTGCTCTGCCCTCCCGCCCTCGCGAGGATAAAATGGCCTTATCCACTCCGACGCGTGCAGCGGGCGTGCTGATGGAGTGCCAAAGGCAAGCCCGTCTGCGCCCGTCCGCGCCAGGACAGGCTCAGGGGCAAGCTCCCTTGCTCAAACAACCATCTATTCCTCGGAAGATTTAAGATCATTACACCAGGCAAAATTCTCCCTCTGCTCCACTAATCTTGATTATCTTAAACATCTTGACATCTTTCGAGACAAAAATATGGATTACCATGGATTACATTGTTGAATAAGAGCTGAATAAATTGATATGCACGAGGAATGGTTCCTTGGCTATCCGCAGTGCAGCAGACGGGGACGCAAAACGCGAACCCCCTTCCTTTGCATTTATATACCCCTGTGTTGGGACAAACACAGTTCTGTTTTGCACGCAACTTCCGAAAGGTTCAAAAAGATGAAACGCCATAAGCAAGTAAAGGAAAGGTGTGCACACGCTACTCTCTCTCATCTTTCGAGACCCCTCAAATCCATCAGAATTCCTGCCCACCGCTCTCTGTCAGAGCCAGAGGCCCATTTCAGCACCAGTCACTGACCTAAGACTCCACATCTCCTGCCTTAATACCCGTTCCTTAGTCAAGCATCAATTAGACGTCTTCCTGTTTCTCCTTTCAGATAAACCCGATGTTTTTTTTTATCACAGAAACATGGCTCAATACTGACTCCTCCCCGGACATCCTGGCAGCTCTTCCAGATGGTAAACAGTCAAAATATCGAGTCCAAAATATCGATTGGACATAATATCGAGTTTTTAATATAGTTAGGACAAAATATCGAATGGACAGAATATAGACAGCAAAAATATCGTTTTTAAGGTAAGTAATATAATATCGAATGTTTAAAATATAGAAAGTTAAAATATCTAAGTATATAATATAGGTTATTAAAAATATCGAATTTTTAATCATTTCGAATTTTTATAGTGTTTTTTATGTTATTATATGTGTGAAAAGTGTGTATTTATGTTATAAATAATTTTAAAATAATGAATTTTGTGTTTTTTAAATTTTTGTGTAATTTAATTCTGTAGCGGGTTGTGGGTTTATAGGGGAATAGGGTGGGAAGTAATTTAATTATAATTAATTAAATATGTAAATTTATTTATTGGTATTAATTTTTAATTGTTATTTAATTTATATTTGGTAATTAATTAAATTTTAATTGGCAATTAATTTTAATTAATTGATTGATTGCTAATTATGTTAATTTTACTAATTTATTTTCTGTAGCGGGTTGTGGGTTTATAGGGGAATGGGGTGGGAAGTAATTTAATTATAATTAATTAAATATGTAAAATTAATTATTGGTATTTATTTAGAATTAAATGTTAATTAAGTTTTTATGTGTAATTAATAAAATTTGAATGGCCAATTAATTTAATTTAATTGAATAATTGCTAATTATGTTAATTTTACTAATTTATTTTCTGTAGTGGGTTGTGGGTTTATAGGGGAATAGGGTGGGAAGTAATTTAATTATAATTAATTAAATATGTAAATTTATTTATTGGTATTAATTTTTAATTGTTATTTAATTTATATTTGGTAATTAATTAAATTTTAATTGGCAATTAATTTTAATTAATTGATTGATTGCTAATTATGTTAATTTTACTAATTTATTTTCTGTAGCGGGTTGTGGGTTTATAGGGGAATAGGGTGGGAAGTAATTTAATTATAATTAATTAAATATGTAAATTTATTTATTGGTATTAATTTTTAATTGTTATTTAATTTATATTTGGTAATTAATTAAATTTTAATTGGCAATTAATTTTAATTAATTGATTGATTGCTAATTATGTTAATTTTACTAATTTATTTTCTGTAGCGGGTTGTGGGTTTATAGGGGAATGGGGTGGGAAGTAATTTAATTATAATTAATTAAATATGTAAAATTAATTATTGGTATTTATTTAGAATTAAATGTTAATTAAGTTTTTATGTGTAATTAATAAAATTTGAATGGCCAATTAATTTAATTTAATTGAATAATTGCTAATTATGTTAATTTTACTAATTTATTTTCTGTAGTGGGTTGTGGGTTTATAGGGGAATAGGGTGGGAAGTAATTTATTTATAATTAATTAAATAATTACATTTATTAAATTGTATTTAATTTGAATTAATTGTTAATTCATTTTTAATTGTCAATTAAATATTTGTTAATTAGTAATTAATTTGTATTAATAAGAAACTAATTGTGATAATTAATTTAATAGGTTAATTATTATATTACATTGGTAATAACTTTTAAATATTTTTTTA
Source organism: Lissotriton helveticus (assembly GCF_964261635.1). Lineage (NCBI taxonomy): Eukaryota > Metazoa > Chordata > Amphibia > Caudata > Salamandridae > Lissotriton > Lissotriton helveticus. The sequence continues at coordinate 1,616,224,080 of NC_136057.1, forward strand.
TAGATATTTATTTATATTTTTTTGAGTAATATATGAAGTATTTACTTTCCCTACTGTTGCACTCTTGGGAGTGGGAATAGTAATTTTTACCCCTACGCTATCCAACGCTTTCCCTACTGTTGCACTCACTGGAGTGGGAATAGTAATTTTTACCCCTAAGCTATCCAACGCTTTCCCTACTGTTGCACTCACTGGAGTGGGAATAGGAATTTTTACCTCGACACTATCACACGCTTTCCCTACTGTTGCACTCACTGGAGTGGGAATAGTAATTTTTACCCCTACGCTATCCAACGCTTTCCCTACTGTTGCACTCACTGGAGTGGGAATAGTAATTTATACCCCTACGCTATCCAACGCTTTCCCTACTGTTGCACCCACTGGAGTGGGAATAGTAATTTTTACCACTACGCTATCCAACGCTTTCCCTACTGTTGCACTCATTGGAGTTGGAATAGTAATTTTTACACCTGCGCTATCCAACGCTTTCCCTACTGTTGCTCCCACTGAAGTGGGACTAGTAATTTTTACCCCTACGCTATCCAACGCTTTCCCTACTGTTGCACTCTTTGGAGTGGGAATAGTAATTTTAACCCCTACGCTATCCAACGATTTCCCTACTGTTGAAGTCTTTGGAGTGGGAATAGTAATTTTTACCCCTACGCTATTCAACGCTTTCCCTATTGTTGCACTCACTGGAGTGGGAATAGTAATTTTTACCCCTACGCTATCCAACACTTTCCCTACTGTTGCACCCACTGGAGTGGGAATAGTAATTTTTACTCCTACGCTATCCAACGCTTTCCCTACTGTTGCACCCACTGGAGTGGGAATAGTAATTTTTACCTCAACGCTATCCAACGCTTTCCCTACTGTTGCACTCATTGGAGTTGGAATAGTAATTATTACACCTACGCTATCCAACGCTTTCTCTACTGTTGCTCCCACTGGAGTGGGAATAGTAATTTTTACCCCTACGCTATCCAACGCTTTCCCTACTGTTGCACTCTTTGGAGTGGGAATAGTAATTTTTACCCCTACGCTATCCAACGCTTTCCCTACTGTTGCACTCACTGGAGTGGGAATAGTAATTTTTACCTCAACGCTATCACACGCTTTCCCTACTGTTGCACTCACTGGAGTGGGAATAGTAATTTTTACCCCTACGCTATCCAACGCTTTCCCTACTGTTGCACTCACTGGAGTGGGAATAGTAATTTATACCCCTACGCTATCCAACGCTTTCCCTACTGTTGCACCCACTGGAGTGAGAATAGTAATTTTTACCACTACGCTATCCAACGCTTTCCCTACTGTTGCACTCATTGGAGTTGGAATAGTAATTTTTACACCTGCGCTATCCAACGCTTTCCCTACTGTTGCTCCCACTGAAGTGGGACTAGTAATTTTTACCCCTACGCTATCCAACGCTTTCCCTACTGTTGCACTCTTTGGAGTGGGAATAGTAATTTTAACCCCTACGCTATCCAACGATTTCCCTACTGTTGAAGTCTTTGGAGTGGGAATAGTAATTTTTACCCCACGCTATTCAACGCTTTCCCTATTGTTGCACTCACTGGAGTGGGAATAGTAATTTTTACCCCTACGCTATCCAACACTTTCCCTACTGTTGCACCCACTGGAGTGGGAATAGTAATTTTCACTCCTACGCTATCCAACGCTTTCCCTACTGTTGCACCCACTGGAGTGGGAATAGTAATTTTTACCTCAACGCTATCCAACGCTTTCCCTACTGTTGCACTCATTGGAGTTGGAATAGGAATTATTACACCTACGCTATCCAACGCTTTCCCTACTGTTGCTCCCACTGGAGTGGGAATAGTAATTTTTACCCCTACGCTATCCAACGCTTTCCCTACTGTTGCACTCTTTGGAGTGGGAATAGTAATTTTAACCCCTACGCTATCCAACGCTTTCCCTACTGTTGCACTCTCTGGAGTGGGAATAGTAATTTTTACACTTACGCTATTGTACGGTAATAATATAGGATATTATTTAATTATATTATGTTACTATATATATATGTTTTAACAAATATGATGTAAAACATTTTTCTTATAACTCATTAATTATTTAATTATTATAAGTTAATTTAAGTATTTTTAAGTATATTTCAGTAATTAATTTTTAATATTAATTTAATTTAACATTGTTTTTAATAAAGTCGATATTTTTACAAACTATATTTTAGTAAACGATATTTTTAACTCGATATTTTTGTACTTACCTGTTTGTAGATACAAACTCGATATTCTGTCTGTAGATATTTTGGTAACGATATTCTTGATAGTCAATATTATGTCCCTCGATATTTTGTCAGTGATCCCTTCCAGATTCCTATTACATCCTATATGTCGACCGGGCTCCAGGAAAGGTGGGAGGTGGAGTAGCGGCCATCATTAATAAAGACTATGTCTTTACCTCTATGTCCGCTCTGAATCTCCCTGCAGCAGACAACCTAACCATTAAACTTGAATCTAAGGCTGGCCCATTGATCTGCGTATTAATTTACAGACCCCCCAATATATGCCCTCATTCCCTCTCTCCCTGTGCGAACAACTAGCCACTGTGGTCACAGACTATACAAACATTCTCCTACTCGGCGATTTCAATTACTGGTGTAACAATGATTTAGGTGGCCCTCAGGCCAGTGAATTAATGGAACTTCTTTCTGGCCTTAATTTCTGCCACCACATTACCTCCGCTACCCACGTTAAGGGACATACCCTTGATCAGGTGTGGAGTACCAATCTTACTATCTCCACACCCACCATATGTCCTTGCATAATGGTCTGATCATTTCCTGATCAAGTTTACCATCTCGACTGGTAGCAAGTCCCCGGCAACGAAGGGGGGCCTCATCAGAAAATGGAGCACCCTTGACAAACAAGCCCTTCTGGACAGCTTAGCTAGCTCCATCCCAGTCGACAATATGGACCTTGAGCAGGCTGAAACCAACATCTCCCATTGGCTACTAGCAGCGAGTAATGCACATGTCCCCCTGAAAAGACTCAAAACCGCCCGCCGCTCGGATGCCCAGAAGTGGTTCTCCCACGACTTGAGGGCCCAAAAATTAGATATCCGTCAAAAGGAACGAAAATGGAGGAGAGATTATGATCCACACATAAAATCTCTCTATCAGGCCGCCCGTGCAGCTTATAAGAAAGCCATCACCCAAGCCAAAGCCTCGTATTTTTCAAACATAATTACTCATTCGGAAAACAAATCCAAAGACATCTTTGCAATTGTTAATAAATTGTCAAACATGGAGAGAGTTCTTCCAAAATTGGTTGTCACCCAAAATATGTGTCACTCTCTTAACCAATATTTTCTTGATAAAATCACCACCATCAAAGCTAGCATTCCAGTTATTGACCCTAAACTGAACTTCCCTGCACAGACCTCTAGCGCCTACTCTTTTGACCATTTTCCACCTCTTAATGCACACTCCCTACAAGCCCTTTTAATAAGGGTAAAATCTGGTTCCCCTAGGGATTGCTGCCCCCCTTATATTTTAAAGGACATTTTCTCGTCCTTTTCCACCCCCATCCTGAGCTTTCTCAATGCCTCCCTGTCACAGGGCATGGTTCCTAAAGCCTTTAAAGAGGCAGTAGTCGTACCCATTTTCAAAAAAAACTGGTGCAGATCCCTCAATTCTCTCTAACTATAGGCCTATCTCCCTTCTCCCCTACTTGGCCAAGGTCTTGGAAGCCTTTGTAACCACCCATCTCTCCAATTTTATTGAACAATTTAACTACTTGGATCCCCATCAAGCTGGGTTTCGCCTTGCTCATTCCACCGAGACTGTTATTACCGCTGTCGTGGACTCTCTTCGTGACAATGCAGATAAGGGAACTCCTCAGGCCCTGGTCCTACTGGATCTCTTGGCCGCGTTCGACACGGTCGATCATGCCATCTTATTAGACCGTGTCGAACAGGCTGGTACCTGCAACTCAGCCTACAGTTGGATTAGGTCCTTCCTTAACGACCGCACTCTTGCGGTCCGCCTTGCCCCTTCACTGCCCCCAAACTCCGCACCCCCTGTGGGGTTCCTCAGGGTTCTTCGTTGTCTCCCCTTCTGTTCAATCTTTACCTCATCCCTCTGATCCAGTCCCTGAAAATGTTCAAGGCCGTCACATTCAATTATGCAGACGACCTTCAACTTATTTTTACAATAGACAATTCTCCCGAATCTATCAGGGAGTTTCAGGATACCATGCTGTACATTCGTCATTGGATGGATTCTAATCATCTAAAATTGAACCCCGGTAAGACCGAATTAGTTATTAACGGCAAAAGCCAAATATTCTGGGGTCCACACTATTGGCCTCCCGAACTCGGCCCCCCTCCTACCCCCTCCACTTCGGTAAAGAGTCAGGGAGTAGTCATCGACAAGGATTTGTCATTGAAAATCCAAGTAGGCACTGTGGTATCCTCCTGTTTTTACCAGCTCCGAAGGATTAAGAAAATCAGTCGGATGCTAACCCATTCGGCTTTGATCCAGGTGGTGATAACCTTAGTACTGTCACACCTAGATTAGGCCAATTCCATCTACCTGGGCATCCCTCTTTACCTCAGTAAACGCCTCCAACTGGTGCAGAAGCAAGCAGCCAGATTGATCCACCAGCAACCTCGTTGTCAATCAGCCAGGCCCCTATTAAAACAACTCCACTGGCTCCCTATCTCCCAACGAGTAGAATTTAAAACAGCATGTATCATCTTCAAACCTCTTCATGCCCGCAGTCCCCAATTCATTAACATTCTTCTGCCCAGGTACATTCCTTCCCGCAACCTCCGGTCCGCCAATCTCCATCTTTTGGTCACCCCCTCTTTCAAACTCCAACGTCAGGGAGTACGCAAGTTTGCGACCCCTGCTTCCAGATTCTGGCATTCCCTCCCTCTGGAGATCCGCTCTTGCACTGACCTGTCTTTTCACTCAGGCCTAGGCATAGTCCTTTTGTCCACCTGGGATTCTGCTAGTCAGCGTCATGAAACCTCTGGGTGTACGTGCGCTATATAAAAGGCTATTAACATAACATAACATAAGAAGGAGACAGGCTCCTGGAGAAATACAAAGACTTTCTGACAAACCCTAGAGAGAAAGATCCAGACTCCCATGAAAGACATGTATAAGGGGACAGAGAGAGACACCCACTCTACCTATAAGAACCCATCGCAGAGAATGTTACAAGAAGAAAGCTGAAGGGAGGACAGACTAAGTCTGGGGCAGAGACAGGCACCTGACACAATCCAACATTCTTACTATCTCTCCTCCCTTGCCTGCATCTAATTCCCTCTGCCCTCCCTTTTAAATGGTCGGTATGCAGTAAAGCTTGTTGAAATGAAAGCCCTTACACTGTGTGGACGGAAGTGCTGTCTTTCCAGTGCCCTTACAGGGGCAGGTCTGTGCCACTGGCCCCAACATTTATGAAGAGACTGAAGTTTCGCCACCTGCTAAAGCACCGGGTTCTGCTAGCCAGTGATACTCAAAGTATGGCCCGGGGGCCACTTGTAGCCCTCCTGACCTTTACATGCGGGGCCCTTGGTCAAAAGCAGCGCTGGGCTGGTGTTAACTTTACTGAGCACTAACATTCAGAATTATTTTAATTAAACCTGCAAGCATTTATTTACGTTACCTGCAGTTAAAGAAAGGAGAGTAACTAAGGTGTTCGGAACTGCTTAACTTTGGACACACCTTCATTTTTAAAGACATCTTGGAACACGTCTAAAAATAAGATAAATTCTCTTCCATTTAAAAAAAAAGTGTATTACATTAAGTTTCTCCTTAGTAAATCAGATCAAATTGCTGCCTTGAGAGTTTTTTTAAAGGATAGTTTTCAGACATGTGTTTAGAGACATTCTTGCTTCTACCCACCCAGACAACAAAGCCAATAGTGACCTAAGGCAAATCAGTTGTCATGTGCATCCCATCGGTGGCTTGGATTGCTATTAAACATGAGCAACATTTTGATGTCATAAATCAAACTCAAGAGAAGGTTTTGTACTGTATTCGTCCTGAACTCATGTATTTTGAGGTTTTCTTATATGTGATAATGAAGAAAAAGGAAGCAATGAGAAAATAGGATTTCCAAGGTTCACACAAGTATGTCAATTGGGAGAAGCCAGGATAGTTACCAGGTTTTATGTTTTAACATTGTGCAATTCAGCCACTAGATGTACATGCTTTGCTTTCCCTAAACCCACCTAACACACATTCCCCACCCGGACCTACACCTTGCTGACATCGGTGTGGTCCTCAGTCACTTCAAAGACCCTACTGTGTGGCCCCTAGAGAAATGTGTGGAAGTATCTATGTGCTAGACTGTGGGTTTACTATAAGTGTGCATCTATCTATAGAAGACGGCTGCTACTTTCCCCTCACTGTTTCCTTTGCGTGTCTCTTGTCCCCGGAAAACTTCAAATTAATTCTTCACCCCACAAGAACCGAATTCTGCCATAGCAATATCCTACGCCTGCACTTACTCTGATATTTATCCCACAAACCTGCAAGTCACCTTAATCAAACACTTATTGAGCAAAACAGGATTGTAGGCCATCAATCCTGACAACTATAGACCTCTCACCAAGGAACGAGTCAAGGAAACCAAAAGGTCAGTCTACCTTCAGCGGATGGATTTTCTGAAGAAAATATCCCCATGCAGATGCCTGAACAGGCTTCTGTCTTTGTTGTGGGATTATATCAACTCTTATTCCCACACAGGATGATTTCAAGACGCAGTCCGATAGAAAATAAGGAGGTGCATGATCGTCCTCAAGTTGTAGCTTCCACACACAACTGTTGTCTCACTTACACAGATGTACGAGGAAGGAACCGAGAGCAATGCCTCATTTTTACACATCCCCCTCACCTTCCTACTTTTCGGAGGCTGATTCAGTGCATAATTTGAGGCGCTGGTTTCCGGTGCTCAGCACCAGGACTTAGGGCCATATGTATCAAGATACCCATTTGCGATTCCCAAATAGCGATTTTTAAGAAATCGCTATTTGAGAATCGCAAATGGGTATGTATGTACAAAATCGCATTTTTTTTGCGATTACTTAAAATTCCTTAATTGCGATTAGCAAATTGCGAATCACAATTATGGAATACTTTCCCATTCATTTCTATGGGCCCGGAGGCCCATAGGAATGAATGGGAAGTTATTCTCAATTTGCGATTCGCAATTTGCTAATCACAAATTGAGAATAATTTCAAGGGTGCAGGGGTGTCCAAAGGACACCCTGTTGCACCCCCTGAAATATCCATGGGTGCACATGTGGCGCACATACATGCCTTAAGGGCATGTATGTGCGTCACATGGCACTTTGAAAAATTTGCATTTTTCAAGGAATTCTCAACTTACCACCAACTAGAAGTTGGTGGTAATTTGCGATTCCTTAAGGGCATTTTGCAAATTTTTTTTGCTACATACATTGCATTTAAGGAATTGCAAAATTTGCGATTCCTTAAATGCAATTGCAAAATAAGGAATCGCAAATTTTGCGATTCCTTATTTTGCACCACATTTTGCTTAATACATTCCATTTAGCAAATTTGCATTTGCGAAGGCCGAAATTCTGCGAATTTCGGCCTTTCGAATGCGAATTTGCTTGATACATATGGCCCTTAATCATCAACACCGCTGCTTTTCATGAGTACCAGTTAAGGACACATTAATTTAGAGGAGAGATTAACCCCTTCGACGCGCATGACAAAGCCAGCTCGTCATGGGCGTTACCTACGCTACGCGCATGACGAGCTGGCTTTGTCACGCAACGCGCGATTTTCGAAATTTCAGCGCACAGCGGGAAAACCCGCTAGCGCGGTAGAGGTTAAGTGATTTCCCGAGAATCACAGGATGTTGAGCCGACACCCAGATGCAAACCTGGTTCTCCAGCTCTAAAGGTGGCAGCTCTGGCCATTACACCACATCTTCTCCCCACTTTCATGCTTAGTAGTTGGTTCTGTTTTAGGCAGCGCTAACAGGAGAAATGGATGGTGCAAGCTGGCTCCTGACGAGAGCCCCGGCACTTATTATTTTGTAAATTGACCACTGGGCTGATCACTACCTCCCCATCGTCCTTAATCCTTACCACAAGCTCCTTCACACACCTGAGTTCTGGAAGTCCCGGGCATTTCTTCCTCCACCTCCGTGACGTCAGCAAAAGGGGCGGGGACTCCAGCAAACTCGGCCCAGTTAAAGAAACACGGTCCTATTTCAGTTTCAGGCTGTCCAAACGAGGCCCTCCCGGGTTGCTGTGGGGAGAGAGACTGTGAGGGTCCATAGTTGCGTCTAATGGGTATCATTTCGTCTAGCAGGCCCTCATTCCGGCCCTCCTCGTCACAGTCCTATGTCAGCTATCCTTGGAATATGTAAAGAAGATATAAGAAAACACTTATCAAAACATTTTTGGGACATTTTGATTATATGTGGTTCCAATGTCTCATGTTTATGTATGTGATCACTGGGAGATTTTTTAATTTTCACTATGTATATTTTATTCTTTATGTTCTCTTGACAGCTGTTGAGACGAGAAATATGAAAGGAGATATATATACATGTGTTGATATATGAAAAATAATATATTTAAAAAGAAGTTAATTGTTGTGTTGTGTCAGTGGTTTTTAGAGTTGTGTTATTTGACACATGTTTGAGGGATCATTTATTGGCCCTTCTAGTATTTAATGTTGAATGAAAAACATTATTTTACAATTCCCCTTGAGGAGATGTCATTCACCCGACAGAACTGTTTGTAGCTCATAACTGTATACCCAGGTTTTGAGGGACACAGGGTAACCCCATTATTTTTAATGGTAAGTTAAATACACATCACTGCTGAATCTCTGGATTTCCTGTAGGAGGATCTTCTGTACACCAGACATCCTGTGACCAGAAAAATTGTGGCTTGCTGGCAAAGTTTTCACCTGCGAGGAGGTATTTTGGGCACTGCCTGAGCGGAAGGGGGCTGATCTCTGCAAGGACTGTTTGGGGTAGGAAATGGGAAGGGGCAGTGCTAGGTGTGGAGTAATAGGGTTCATTACTGAATAATGCTGGGACTGGTGGGCGGGGCTCATAATGGACATTGTCACGTGTGGGTTTGGGATAGGGGATAGGATCGAGATTACAAGTGTTGCCAATCCACTTGCTGCCCCTTGTAGGAAGGGGAATCATTTCATGCTGCTGCGAAGGGCAGCTAAAGCTTACACATTTTAATAGGTCTTGATATTTAAACACCTTTGGCAGTCGAAGACTTAATATCTACAATATAATATACATACAGTGGGCTTTGGGCAATCCATTTTTTATGACTGGAGGTCTTTCTTGTATACTTCAGTTCCCTGCTCCTTATTCAATGGCTGTCATCCTCTTCTTTTCTTTGTCCCACTCAGGAAGCACACTTTGTTTACAATGATTTTGACTGGCTAACGTATATCCTACTGCTACTGACGTGAGGAGATGACTACTTTCTACGCTATTATCTGTGGCCCCATTTCAAATGATACCAGAGGTGGATCAAGACTAGGCAGCTTTGGATGTGAGCAACACCAGCATCTGACCACCCCTAAGATTAGCTCGTCATAAAATAAATGTGCTCCCTGTACAAATGTTTTTACAAATGAAGCACTGTCTGCAACAGTGAAATGCTCAATGATACCTAGAAGGCCACCAGGAAGCAGTTGGAAATACACCTCTGGCGTTGATATATAGCACCAAAACTTCCCAATATGAGACCAACCCTACTCACACACCTAGTGCTTAACTTGAGCCAGTGGTAGCAGGTGTGGCCCACCGGCACTTATTTTTGGGGACAAGCACTTATTTTTTCTCATCAGACTTTGACTCACAGCAAGAGAGAAACACAAAATGGGTAAAGGAGGATGAAGGGAAAGATGCAGGAACTGTGAGAAAGGGAGATCGCTTGGATGAAAAAGAACTTGCAATATTAAGATACAGGGAAGGGAGTACCTGGTGGTGGATGAAAGAGGCATGTGATGAAAATAAAACGATGCAGCCTTAGTATTTGCACCCTCAACAATTGGTAGCTCCATCTGTGGGTTTCTGAGCAAAGCTTTGGGACCCGGCACTTACTTTATAAATTAAGCACTGACATCTCTTTAACCACATGTACTATTTATTCAGGGCCTATGCTCTCTAGACAAATTTAACATCCCAGGTGCTGCAACAAGTCCACTGCATCTTTATTGGAGAACATCTGTGGAACGTATGCTAAACTTATGCAATATGCACCTCTCTGCCTAGACAAGGTATCTTCCACTGACAGTCATCTCACCAGCCACTCAATCACGGAGCGCCAGCATTTAATGGCTCCAAGACAACAGAACAGCTCTTCAGTGCCACAGGAGTAGCAGATTCACAATATGCAAATACCAGTAAAAAACATATATTAGTAAAATAACATAAAATGTGTTGCTACGCCCACTTTCAGGTGTAGAATGCCTAGGCACACGCATACAAAGGTGATTGCTACTCTGGCTAACGGAGGAGCTTGAAATTGATGGTGTCCAATGTTTTGATTGACCTTGACTTCCCCACAGTGTTCCAAAAGTACTGTACCTCTGAAGGCAGTTCCGACTTCATGTTTGGACCCTAGAAGAAAGCTCCACAGAATGGGCTTGTAGAAAGAGAACACTCCATTGCTGCTTTCCAGAAGACTAGGAGTATGCCTAGGCCCAGGTCACAAGGCTGTAGCTGCTGCCACTGCATGGAAGTTGGGGGGCATGGTTGTCATGAAAGGAAAGTAGCAGCGCTTGGCTCACAGAAGGACAGAGCCTAGGCCAAGAGGAATGACCTGGGCGTTGGCAGCTGAGTTGAAGGAGAAAGCCTGCCCAGGACCCACAGGGATCTAAACCTCTGCTTATCTGGACATAACCTAAAAAAACAAGAAGCTCAACTCACCACAAAAATGGGCAACAATATTTTGGGGGAAAAAATGGATTTTTCCACTTGAAGAACCTGTACTGCTTACGCGACCCAAACCATGTACCCAAATCCTACTGCTGGGTAAGGTCCTCATGGGTCTCTAAACAGTGATGACAGAGACTGGGTTTGGAGAAGTTGTTAACACCATGTTAGATATTGGGTTTAGGGTACCTGTAGCTCACGTCTTAAGCCTAAAAGAAGCACCCAGCATCCAAGACATGTGGTGTGGCTAGTTGATTGTCAGGCATATTGTGCCACTTTTACTATTTTCCAAAAACATTTGGTAATGGCTTTAGAAATCTAGTGTCACCCTAATCTGAACAAGCATGCTCTTGCTCCTGTTAGGTGCCACAGTAATCTGTGGGTGATTCAGTTCCGAGGTGCACACAATGCTAAAATACTGCCTGAAACCAACCAGATCTGCGTAACAGTCCCCATAAATTTGTGGATACCCATTGGTACCAACTGCATGGCGCCATTTCATTTTCACACACCACTGGCACCTTAAACTAGCCTGGCCCTACTTTGAGACCAAACTGATCCAATTTTCCACCACCAACACCCGAGCCGGGAGACCGAAGTACACTAGTCACCTGGCTGTCTGGAGGTTTTGTCGAGTTTCCCTTTTACAACCAGCAGCACATTTTCAGTGATTTTTTACACCTCCCACTACAGTTTTTAAGTTGTGGGTTTAGAGTTTGAGAATGGATGCAGCAGTACTGAATTAATTATATTTATGTATATTTTCCACCCCTCTCCCTTGAGGAAATATGTCAGACAAAACTAAGCCTCCGAAATACACAGGAACCTTCTGTCTGGAACCTGGACTTATAAACTAGAGTCTGGTATCAGAACCTATAGTAAATTTGCTACATCTGATGCCATCCGCAGATTGCAGAGTATCCGTGAGCTAACTCCATAGCATAACATTGCCTACAGACCCTAACGTTAAACGGAATATAGTACAGAAGGAAGGTGGATTATTATGTAGTGATGTTTGACTTCAGAATGCAATGCTCTCACAATACCCCAAAGATGGTCCTTGGATTCACAATAATAAATCCTTAATTCAGTCCTGGTAGAGTAGCAAAGAGCAGTCAGGCTTTACTACAGGGACATGTGTTAAGCATTTCAGAGTACCAACATGGACAATAAGTAATTGATACAACTCAAAGGAAATCCCAAAACCAATTCATAAAAATATAGCTGATTTTTATATAAATTTAGACACCAAAACAAAGTCAACTGGATAAGTATAACTGGAGTTATGGATCTTAGAAGCAAAAACAAATCAGTGCAAATTAATACTGCAAAACTTTAGCATTGCGGTCACTTGTAAGAAGCACTAGTGATAATCAGTCACTTGCAGGTCGAGTTGCATGGAATCCACTGGGAGTTAAGGTGATGGAGGTCCTAGGTCCAAGCCATGACAGTCAGTTAAATTTTACCTGGCTCAAGAAGCCCTAGTGCAGAGTTGTCCTGGCTGTCTGTTGTGCTGAGGCAGGAGCCATTGGAGAGCTGGTTTTACTGCTTACCTGGTGCTGGGGAAGGAACGGGTGCAGAAAAGTCAACAATGGGGCCCCTGCTGTGGTAAGTCGAAGATGCTACAGATTGCTCTCGAGTGGCAGTGTTGAGTACAGGTGGTGGTTGAAGGACTGTCCACCAACAAGCCTTTACAGGAATACGGTCAGCAAGAGGTCCAGAGGAATATGGTAGCTGCCTGAAACTTGGTGGAGGTCAGGACTACATTTCCCACAATGCACTGTGCCATCTACTTTTAAGTGATCCATCGGAGTGCTCGGTGGCCAGTGATCTTTTTGTTCTGGTATTTTGTTTTTAACTGCTGTCTGTAGGAGAATAGTGCCACTAGTCCAAGGGAGTGTGGAGTCGCCTTTGGCTCTCAAAGAGGTCTCTCTGTCTGTAGTAACCCTACTTTGGTCCGGGACAAGTCACAGACATGCAGTTTCAGGATCTTGCCATAGGTGCAGAGTATCAAGCCTATGTTTTGCGCAGGTCCTGTTGTTGCAGGCTTGGGTCTCTTCTGTGTCCTCTGTTGAAATTTGAATCAGAATTGAGGTTATGAGGCAGGGGTGCTCCTTAAATCCTAGATTTAGGGGTGTGGGTGCAGGTAGCTAATCGGGGACTAGCCCCAGCGGCTAAACCGCCCTTGAGGTGACCACATCTGGGTTAGTGTGTCACCTTTTCTACACTTCACCCGAGATGTACTAAAGTCAGTGGTCGAAATGGGCTGGGGTACTGAGAAACGGAGTTCACAAGCTTTATCACTTTGATCAAAAAAGTTCCCATACTTATAAAAAACAGCCGCACCATAGGTTGATGGGCAAGGCCAGAATGTCGGGCACCAGGCATTTTTCGAGTGGGCTGGAAGGGTGGGGGACGTTTTTTCTGTGGTGGGGCTGTTTTTGCTACTGGGGGCTGGCAAAATCAGCCCCCGTCAGGGCCGGCCCTAGGCATGTGCAAAGTGTGCACCTGCACAGGGCCGCCAAACCCCAGGGGCCGCCACGACGAAGCCCTGACACAGTGAGTCACCCCCTCCCCGTAGCTATTACATACGTTTTATGTTTCTTTTGAGGGACAGGCGGGGTACGAGAGAGAGAGAGAAATCGCAGTACATTATTAAATAGGACAGACAGACTGAATACGAGTAGAAAGGGCGTATATAAGTTTACATTGCAATATTGGCGTTGTGTTTTGATGTGTTAATATTTTACTGGCAATGTGAAGCTGGTGTATCGAATGCTTTCACATTGTATGACGTACCCGACCTCGATTTAACGTGCAAAGTGTATATTATCCGTTTGTCCTAGCGGAAAGGCTGCTTGCTTTGCATAGGTAGCACACACATACAAACACACACACACGCAAGCTCTCCACGCAGCAGGGGCAGGCTTTCCTTAACTCCTCTCGTGTGTCAGACCCGACATGAGTCGCACGCATGTATGTCACACACATGCACTTTTAAAGTTAACAAATTACGTTGTGGATGTGCGAGAAAAGGCATCTGTACTGTTCCCCTGCAGTCTGTGAATGGCGCTGCGCACTCCAGTCTGGTGAACAGTGAACCTGGAGGTGTGAAACAAGGCGATGTTACCAGATAACTCAGACTGTCTACAGCCCCTTTGCATGTGTGACTTCACTTGAGCAGTTGGATCAGCTGCCAGCCATCCACATATGTGTCGCTTGTTCTGTGCTTGGCTCATGCCGCTGTGAGAATCGAGAGGTGTCTTCCGGCTGGACGAGATTTGTCCACTTTCGTGAGACTCAGAAGTGCACCCTGTTTGAACTTTTTCCACAGTCCAGGACGCATGAACTGAATTATGTACCACATCATTGCTTTTTCATTGCTACGCACTAAAAGACAGCCTCTCTGTGCAACAACGGCTTAGGCAATCCTTATCACAGAACCTTTGAATGTAAATGTAAATGTAAATGTAGTATACTTGTGCGCACAGCTGCCCCAGCAACGGGGCGTCCCGGCGCTGTATAACTCTGGGGAACCCGTCCTGGCTTTCCCTGTGGGATGGTCCCTTGCTGGGAGTCCCCAAGGTGGAGCCAGGCATCCCCGGAATTCGTGGGGCCGTTGTGGAGATTAGGCAAGCTAATGCCCAGAGTTGCCAAGTGGAACCCCTGATTAGAGTAAGCACCGAAGCGAGAATTATCGAGTCCGCTGACCAAGGTCCACGACCCTGCCGCGTCGGGAATTGAACCCTGGTCCCAGGCTGACTTCTGCTCTCAGGCCTGCCGCCTCTAACCAGTGAGCCACACTACTCCATGTAAACATATTCACGTTTCCAAAATCGCTTAGCCTATCATTTATGCACACCATCCCCTACAGGATGCATATATTATTTATTTATGTTTTATTTTGACTGTGCCTTGCATCTATTTTCCTAGCTTAGGAAATAGCTCTGAACCCAAGTCTGCTATCAGTTTCAGTCAGTACAGCATCCCCCAGTTTAGTTCAGAAAAAAAGGCTTTTCAGTGGCAACACTCACATTTTATGCTCATGCATGCATGGACCAACTTAAAATATGCTCATATTCCAGTGCCATGCAAATTCTAGAAATCCTCCGTGGCTTCTTCTTTTGAATTCTTTGGGGTGTGCTCCTTTGCTTTTTCTTTTGGATTTTTGGGGGTGTGCTCCTTTGCTTCTTCTTTTGGCTTTTTGGGGGTGTGCTCCTTTACTTCTTCTTTTGGATTTTTGGGGTTGCACTGCTTTGCTTCTTCTTTTGGAGTTTTGGGGGTGTGCTATCTACTTACCTTGATATATGTTCCCTCTGTCCCCACGGTCCGGACCCCCTCTTCCGGGGCCCCCACCTACGCTCCCTGCACAGGGCCACCATGAGCCTAGAGCCGGCCCTGCCCCCGTAACAAAAGCATCAGTGCTTCCCACTAGACCCTATCACCCCACACCTGGGGCCGGTCTGGCTGACTTGCCAGGGCTGGTTTGTGTTCTTAGTCCGGCCCTGTTGATAGGGGAGAAGAAGGGTCTCATTTACCATGAAGTGAGAGAAAATAGAGACCTCTAAAAAAAGAAACAAGCATTGTTTCTAGGGTGCCTGTTACCTAAAAAAATTTAAATGTGTGCAAGTGGTTAATTTCCAAATCTGAAAGCTGCTTGAGGGGCAGTATAGGTTTTTTTAATTGATTTAATAGAATCTGGAATGTATCCTTTTAAAGGAAACCTATAAAAAAGGTTTTCACTAGCTACAATCAGCGCATTACTAAAACATAACTTTTGAAAGCACTTTGATTTTAAAAATATCTTTGTGTACATTTTGTGACAGCCTGTGTGCAACATATCTTATACTCGGTTTAATACTTTAGACGAATACGTTACTTAGTTTACTGTGCTTTCTGTCACAGACTTAGACTGTTTAGCATTATAAATACATGTTACTATTTCCCCTGAGCACTGACCAAGATTAAAATCAGTGACTATCCGGGTACACCTACAGATAGCTGAAGAACCTGCATTAACCAAAGTAACTATCCTAGCAGGAACATGCATTTCCCACAAATGAATTTAAGTTGTATTTACTTTTCTTTCCTGGTGTGTGCATTATATATGTAGTTACTTTTAGGTCAAAGATCAACAAAATATTTCGACTAATTTGTACTTTTAACTATGGCACTGACGCCGCTTCCAACACTCTCTGGCCATGGCCCCATTGTACTCAGGATCACAATTCGGATACTTTTCTTTGTGCACTTTGAATGTGGACTAAACCTTCTTGGTGTCTGATGTGCCTCTTCTTAGCTGTCGTACCATATACTAATACAATATTTTTCTACACTTTAGTTAAAGATGCATTTATTTGTGTGATAATTGTTACATATTGCATCTGAGTTCTAAACCTACAGTCATCATTTGAAATAAGCTTTGGCTGCTCAGCCAAGTTGCCATTAAAGTGTCAGGAGTTTAAGGAGACTGCAGGACAATTCAATAGGAATATAAAAAGTACCAAAAGCCGTGGGATAACCGTGAGAAATTGGGTGGTATTATATGGCATGGTTGTGTGACCTTACAGTGTAATACACTCTCAGAACTGTATTGGGTCAAGACAGGTTAGTATGCAATACCTTAAGCTAAGCCCAGGTAGCAGAAAAGCTTAAACAATAGAACTAGTGTAAAGCGTTTAGAAGCACCACATAGCGAAATATGAAAGTCGCACAAAATGAAAGATATGACAACAATAGATTATTGTTTAATTAATATTTAGAGCCCAAGATTAACACAGTCTGCCGGACGGTTCCCAAGATATAGATTTTTAAAATAAATGGAAATCTCAATTCTTTTAGTCATACCGCACATAAGTATTGTTTACTGGAAAGCTTGGAAACTTTTGAAAAGTTTGAAAGAGTTGTGTTTGGCTACTCCAGAGGAACCCATCTAGTAGGGAGAAGGCGGGGGGACTTCCAGGGAGTCTTTGCAGAGTTACCTAGTCACCAAAGCCTTCTAAAGTCCATTTCTGTACTTTACACCACAACCACCATAGATTTTAATGGAGTGGTCCTGATGCAGAGGATTCAGGAGATGAAGAATGCTCAAGGATTATTGTTATTATTATTATTTATTATTATTATTATTTATATTTATAAGGCGCACGAATCATCCCCAAGGGGATCTCTCGACGCCTAGGAGGCAAATAGACCAATGTGCAGCATACTCATTTAAAATAGCCAGGTCTTGAGGTGCTTTTTGAAAAGAGTCAAGGTAGTACATGCCCGCAGGTGTTCTGGCAACAAATTCCAATATTTAGGGGCCAAGTAAGAGAAGGTGCGGCCTCCTGTCTTCACCTTCTTAATTCTCCGCATTTGAAGGTGATTTTGCCCACTGGATCTGAGCTGGCGGGCTGGGACATACCATTCTAGTTTTTTGTGAGATATCTGGGTCCAAGTCCATGGAGTGCTTTAAATACTAAGCATAGGAGTTTGAAAACTGCTCTTTTCTTTATCGGGACCCAATGTAACTCTCTCAGTAGGGGAAGAGATGGAGGTCGAGCTGGCTTATTCAATGCTAACCGTGCTGCCGAATTTTGAATGACTTGTAACCTTGAAAACAAGTCTTCCCTCATCCCTATCAGCAGCGCGTTTCCATAATCTAGTCTACTGACTAGGAGCGCGTGTAACCGGGCCCTTCTGGTGGTAAGAGGGATCCAAGGAAAAATACTTTTTAGCATATGCAACATTCCGAAGCACTTGCCTGACAGAGTCTTAATATGCTCCTCCATAGAGAGATTGTTATCAATAACAATGCCCACATTTTTAGCCCACTTTTTTGGGATGGGCGCTTCTCCTAACTCACCTGGCCACCACTCCTCCGTCCATAGGTTCTCAGCTTTCCCAAACAATAAGATCTCAGTTTTGTTGGAGTTAAGCTGCAGGAAGTTCGTTCTCATCCAAGTGGCTATTTTTGTCATACATGTCTTAAATTTCTCTCTGGTCACATCGGGGTCCTTCGCTATGGGGACTATCACCTGAGTGTCGTCCGCATAGGAAATGGTCTGGAACCCACAAGATTTGATCACACTGGCCAGGGATGCCACATAGATATTGAACAGGGTAGGGCTTAGGATGGAGCCCTGCAGCATGCCCTTGTCTACCACTGTAGTCTGGAATATGAGTCTAGTTGTACACATTGCGATCTGTCAGATAGGAAGCTCTGTAATCACTCTAATGCTGCACCTCCGACACCAATCTCTCGCAGCCTATCCTGTAGGATTCTGTGAGAGATGGTGTTGAAGGCTGCCGTCAAATCTAGGAGAACTATCATTGTAGGTATTCCCTCATCTAACAATAGCCTGACCAAGTCTGTTCCCTCTGTCAGGGCAGACTCGTGCTGTATCCCGCACAAAAGCCTGATAGAGAGAGATCTAGCAAATTATGATGTTCCAAATATTCTGATAGTTGTTGGTTAACTAACTTCTCCATTATCTTTGAACAGCCCGGCAGAAGAGAGTTGGGTCTATAATTTTGCTCTGGGTTCTGTGCTGTCGACGGAGGTGTCCCTGAGGTTACTCCTTAGTCCAAGGGTCAGGTGGGGGTGACTTTGGCCACAAACATCTGATCCCTCAAAGTTCTCTTTAAGGCAGTAGAAGACTAGCTGCTGCTGGGCTACTGGTCTCCTTCCGCTGCTGGTCCAGCTGTATCCATTGGGGAGGCTAGTGTTCTTCTTGGGTGAATAATCTGGACTCAGACAACACTCCTGGGTCCAGCAGACTCAGCTACAACTTTTGACCAAGGACGATCGGTCTCTTAGGATGCCCAGTGTCTATTCTCCAGAAGTGGCTACTGACTTGCCATGTTCAACTACTTCAGCTTTGATGGCCTTGGTGCTGCACCCACCCACACTCCTAGCACCCCTAAATCCAGGATTTAAAGGGCACCCCTGACACCAGTACCTCAGATCTGATCTGACTTGAAACACACCATACAGAGAGAGAGCTCACAAAATACACTTCAGAGAGAGATCTTACATAGATACTGCACATTTCATACAGTGGAGAGGTCATTCAAAGAGGCCTCGAATAATGAAGTGCAGAGAGAGATCTCATAGGGAAAGATGAAATCAGGCACTGCAGCATGACATTGTAAAGAGCTCTCCATCATTCACTGCACAGAGAAGGATGCTGCATGAGAAACAGACATGGCACAAAGCTAAAAGATCATACAGCATTCACAATTTCTCGGACCTCATGTTCCCCAACCAACATATTTTATATGTAACTATGAGTTTAACACTCTTCCAGCTGCAAACTTCAAAAGGAATGCGGGAACCAGCAAGAACAGGAGCACTTCACGGCCTCGGCAAAGGTATGAAGTGCTATACAAACTGATATTCTAATTTATATAGCACATGATATTGTCTGCAGACAAGAATAGGGCAAAACAGAGGTGGCTACCAAACTGGCTAGCATACCAGCTGGACACCACCATTGGGAGCAGGAAATGCTCCAGAGGCAAGTTTGAGAAAGAGGTGGGCCATGACAGTGCTTAATTTCTAATTTCATAATCTAAAAATGCCTTGCCTTATAGGGCAAAGGTATGTGTACTGGGCGAAGGGGTATCCTCCTGCTAAAGTAGAGAGGAGATTTACAGTGAGGTGGGGAAGAGGGCTATGGACCAGAAATGGGGTGGTAGGGTTAGACATTGATAATATTAATGCGTAGCAATATTAGGGTTTTGGGGTAGAAATGGTTTTTAAGGGTCCAGGAAAGGGAAGCATTAAAGGGTGGGGCGGGATTCAGGTATGGGCAGCATTAAGCAGTAATTTGGGGGGGTTGTGTTCAGGGGTGGGTAGCATTAAGGGGTAGCAAGGGTTTTCAGGGTTTAGGAAGAGTAGCAATAAGGGTAAGTAAGGAGTTTTTAGGGTTATGGAAAGGGTAGTGTTAAGGAGTATTAAGCTGTTTTAGGAATCCAGGAAAGGTGGCGTTAAGGGGTAGTGAATCATTTTTAGAGTTCACTGAAGGGCTGCATTAAGAGGTAGCAAAAGGTTTTAAGGGTTCAGAGAAGAGCAGCTGTGAGGGGTAGCACGGGTTATTTAGGTTCAGGGATAGACGAGTAAAAGGGTAGTAAGATGCTTTTAGGGTGCAAGGAAAGGGAGTGTTAAGAGGTAATAAGGAATTGGTAGGGTTCAAGGAATTGTAGCGTTAAGGGTAATTGGGGCTTTTAGGTCACAGGGTAGGGTAGCACTGAGGGGTAATAAACGAAGAATAGAGCTCTTCATAATTTCAACTTGACTTTAATGTAGTCCACGGTTTAAAAACTGACTTTATTACATACATACGGGTCATTTGTTGCATAGATAATGGAATCGTGCAGAAAGAACTAAGATCACACTGTTCAGGTTCCAAACAAACCAATAGCTTCACTTCCCTCCAGTGCACTACTCTATGTCTCACCCTATACCTCTCTGAATATATCATCTACCTCCACTCTCTGACTCATCCCAAACCTCATCCTACTACCATGATTTCTCTAAGATCCTTTCAGGACCTTTACCTACTCTATCCCACCTTGACTCACCACAAACTTCAGACTACTACTATCGCCCAAATGACCCTTTATAGACTCTTCCATCTTCTATCTCTCCTTGACCAGCCCCAAACCTCATTTTACTACTATGATCTCTGAAATAACACTTCCTTGTCTCTTCCCTCCGGAATCCCTCCTTTGACTAATCACATACCTCATTTTACCAATGTAATCTCCCTAATAACCCGTTC
Source organism: Lissotriton helveticus (assembly GCF_964261635.1). Classification (NCBI taxonomy): domain Eukaryota; kingdom Metazoa; phylum Chordata; class Amphibia; order Caudata; family Salamandridae; genus Lissotriton; species Lissotriton helveticus. Next base: position 1,616,244,793 of record NC_136057.1, read on the forward strand.
TAGACTGTTCCCTCCTCTATCCCTTCTTTGACTCATCCCAAACCTCATCTAACTAATATGATCTCCCAAATAACACTTTCTTCCCTCCTTTATCCTATTTAATCCAACTAACACTCACATGTCCACTGCTCAAATTAACAAATATATTTCCCTATATTAATCCACCACTAATCGTTTGGGTTCTGGAGTAGCATGCTACTCACTAGATCAATCAATCAATCAAAGTATTTATATAGCGCACTACTCACCCGGAGGGTCTCAAGGCGCTGGGGGGAGGGGGTCCGCTACTGCTCGAACAGCCAGGTCTTGAGCTGCTTCCTGAAGGCGAGGTGGTCTTGGGTCAGGCGGAGGTGGGTCGGAAGGGAGTTCCAAGTCTTGGCGGCCAGGTAGGAGAAGGACCTTCCTCCTGTGGTGGCTCTTCGGATGCGGGGGAAGGCGGCGAGGCGTGGCTGGTCGATCGAAGCTGGCGTTTGGGAGCGTAGAAGTTGAGGCGGCTGTTGAGGTATCCTGGGCCTTGGTTGTGTAGGGCTTTGTGTGCGTGGGTGAGGAGCCGGAAGGTGATTCTCTTGTTGACCGGGAGCCAGTGCAGGTCTCTCAGGTGTCCGGAGATGTGGCTGCGGCGGGGGATGTCCAGGATGAGTCGTGCTGAGGTGTTCTGGATCCGCTGGAGTCTCTTCTGGAGTTTGGCGGTGGTTCCGGCGTAGAGGGAGTTGCCGTAGTCCAGACGGCTGGTGACGAGGGCCTGGGTGACCGTCTTACTGGTCTCGGTGGGGATCCATCGGAAGATCTTACGTAGCATGCGCAGGATGTTGAAGCACGACGAGGAGACGGCGTTGATTTGTCTGGTCATGGAGAGGGAGGAGTCCAGGATGAAGCCCAGGTTGCATGCGTGGTCTGTGGGCTTGGGTGCGCTGCCCAGGGCGGGGGGCCACCATGAGTCGTCCCAGGCGGAGGGTGAAGATCCCAGGATGAGGACTTCCGTCTTGTCCGAGTTCAGTTTCAGGCGACTGTTCATCATCCACTTGCTAGAAAAGCGCTTCAACGCCTCGTCTGGGGTTGTAATAGCTATATAAATAGACCCTAGTAAGGGCAGAGAGAGGTCAGAAAGAGTACTTTTAGATCATGCAAAACAAACAAACATGGAGCTCAGAAAGCATTTAGATCACACCAAACAGAGAGAGGGAACATTCATGAAGAGCTGAGACCACTTTTTGAAGGCATGTATTACTGTAAAAATGTAATTCTGAGTGAATTTACTATGTCATTTTTCCTGGAGCGGCTGGCTGCTGCAGTCTGAGGGGACTCGGTAAGGACTCCGCCATTTCGACTGTGCCCTGACCCACCCTACTCACCTGAAGCACGGACCCATCCCACGATGTTACTCACTCCCCCACGCCACCATCCCGGGAATGCCAACACACAGCATGCTGGGACTTGAAGTTCGTTATACTCAACGCGGACTTCTATTGGTGTAATTGGAGCAAGATCACCGCAGACCAGCTCAATACCTCCCTCAGCCAGAGCCCACCCGCCAACACAACGGACCCCAATGAAGCAGCCCGCAACTTCACACAGTGGCTGACCGCCTGCGCCGACGATCTCGCGCCACTAAAGAACCCTCCCAGCAGACCCAGAAGCAAAAAGTCATCCTGGTTCACCGACGACCTCAAGGACTCCAAGAAGACCTGCCGCACCCTCGAGAAAGCCTGGCTCCTCGACCGGACCACCGACAACATGACCGCCCTCAAACACGCTACCCGCAAGCACCACCAGCTCATCCGCACCACCAAGAAGAAATCCCTGAAGGAACGACTGGACAACAACGCCCACGACAGCAAAGAGCACTTCACTATCGTCAAGGAGTTCTCCAACCCCAGCACCGGCACCAACGACATCACTCCGTCACAAGACCTCTGCGACTCCCTCACCTCGTTCTTCCACCGCAAGATCGCCGACATCCACAACAGCTTCGGCGCCCCACCCACACACCCAACCGTCGAACCAACGCCCCCCACCGCCACCCTGTGCACCTGGACCACGGTGACCACCGAAGACACAGCCCGCACGATTAACACCATCCACTCCGGATCACCGACGACCCCTGCCCACACCACGTCTTCAACAAGTCCGACTCCACCATCGCACCCCAACTCCGGAACATCATCAACGCCTCCTTCAACACCGCCACCTTCCCGGAGAGCTGGAAGCACGCCCAGATCAGCGCCCTCCTGAAGAAACCTACAGCGGACCCCACCGATCTCAAAAACTTCCGCCCCATCTCGCTCCTCCCTTTTCCTGCTAAAGTCATCGAGAAGATCGTCAACAGACAGCTGACCGCCTTCGTCGAGACGAACGGATCCCTCGACCCCTCGCAGTCCGGCTTCAGAGCCAACCACAGCACCGAGACCGCCCTCATCGCAGCCACCGACGACATCCGGACCCTGCTTGACAAGGGGGAAACAGTGGCCCTCATCCTCCTGGACCTCTCCGCTGCGTTCGACACGGTCTACCACCGCACCCTAGTCCAGCGCCTCAGCAACATCGGTATCCAAGAGAAGGCACTGGAGTGGATCATCTCGTTCCTCGCCGGAAGAACACAAAGAGTCCGCCTCCCCCCGTTTCGCTCCGAGGCCACCGAAGTCATCTGCGGCGTCCCGCAAGGATCTTCACTCAGCCCCACCCTCTTCAACGTCTACATGAAACCTCTCGCAGCCATTGCACGCCAGCACAACCTCAACATCATCTCTTACGCCGACGACACCCAGCTGATCCTCTCCCTCACCAGAGACCCCGACACCGCCAGAACCTGCCTACACGAAGGGATGAAAGACGTCGCCGAGTGGATGAAGGACAGCCGCCTGAAACTGAACTCGGACAAGACTGAAGTCCTCATCCTGGGATCTTCGCCCTCCACCTGGGACGACTCCTGGTGGCCCCCAGCCCTGGGCACCGCACCCAAGCCAACCGACCACGCACGCAACCTGGGCTTCATCCTGGACCCCTCCCTCTCGATGACCAGACAAGTCAACGCCGTCTCCTCATCGTGCTTCAACACCCTGCGTATGCTTCGCAAGATCTTCCGCTGGATCCCGACCGAGACCAGGAAGACTGTCACCCAGGCACTCGTCACCAGCCGACTGGACTACGGAAACGCCCTCTACGCCGGAACCACAGCCAAGCTACAGAAAAGACTCCAGCGCATCCAGAACGCCTCCGCCCGACTCATCCTGGATGTCCCCCTACGCAGCCACATCTCCAGCCACCTGAGGAACCTGCACTGGCTCCCCGTCGACAAGAGGATCACGTTCCGGCTCCTCACCCACGCACACAAGTCTCTCCACGACCTGGGCCCCAAGTACCTCAACGACCGCCTGACCTTCTACACGCCCACCCGCCAGCTACGGTCCACCAGCCTCGCCCTTGCAGCCGTACCACGCATCCGAAGAGCCACCGCCGGAGGAAGATCCTGCTCTTACCTGGCTGCCAAGACTTGGAACTCCCTCCCCATCCACCTTCGGCTGACCCAGGACCATCTCGCCTTCAGGAAACAACTCAAGACCTGGCTGTTCGAGCAGTAGCATACCCCTCCCCCCAAGCGCCTTGAGACCCTCCCGGGTGAGTAGTGCGCTATACAAATGGCATGATTGATTGATTGATTGATTGCTGATTGCTTAAGGGGGAGGAGAATAGGTACCAACAGACATTCAATCAGGAGGAGCTAATAAGGGATGTGATCTTAACAGCTCATGGCGCTGAGGAAGGCTACTTTTGCCGAAATGCATCCGCCGACGCTGGGGCCCTTTGAAATAAAGCTGTTTCCTGACCTGATCTCCCCTTGTGGCCTCTGTTCTTCTCTTCGGAAAAGATTTTCTTCTATAATTCCTGTGCTTGCCAAGACGCACAGTCCAGACGGCCCTGCAGCATCAAGAGACCAGGAGTCTATTTGGCACCCCGCTGCTCGCAGCATTTCTTCAACCAGGGAACTGGTATCTCCGGTGTCCGCCATTCCCTACAGGAGGACGATAGTGGACTGAGATAATTCATCTCTATGGGGCGTGTAGCCTCGCATTTGGCTGCCCCCACCTGACATTTTTCCTGGAGCGGCTGGCTGCTGCAGTCTGAGGGGACTCGGTAAGGACTCCGCCATTTCGACTGTGCCCTGACCCACCCTACTCACCTGAAGCACGGACCCATCCCACGATGTTACTCACTCCCCCACGCCACCATCCCGGGAATGCCAACACACAGCATGCTGGGACTTGAAGTTCGTTATACTCAACGCGGACTTCTATTGGTGTGCTGATTGCTTAAGGGGGAGGAGAATAGGTACCAACAGACATTCAATCAGGAGGAGCTAATGAGGGATGTGATCTTAACAGCTCATGGCGCTGAGGAAGGCTACTTTTGCCGAAATGCATCCGCCGACGCTGGGGCCCTTTGAAATAAAGCTGTTTCCTGACCTGATCTCCCCTTGTGGCCTCTGTTCTTCTCTTCGGAAAAGATTTTCTTCTTATATATATATATATACATATATATATAACTCTAACCACTAGTATATGTAGTAGACCGTTGTATTTACTACCATTCCTATGTGATTTTAGAGTTTATCCGTTTGTTTCTCTTCCTTGAGTAACTTTACAACTTGTACATATGGAGTTTTTTCTGTTTGTATCTCTTCCTTGAGTAACTTTACAACCTGTACATTTGACATTTTTTCGACTTTGTAGCTTTTATTGTGATTCATGTAATCCAAAGTCCTTATGTAACGCAACTGGTTCTTTTGCAAAGCGCTCTGACACCTTCGGGTAATATTCGTGCTATATAAAATCGCATTAAATAAAAAAAAAAGTAAATAAATAAGTAATGTGCCTATATTCACAGGATGATGGGCGGTATAGAGGGAACCCGTATTCTTCCCAGGCAGGGATCGCGAGGGAGTTCAGAGCACGCACTTCAGCGTGGCAGTGGAGTGTGCTGGGGTCAGTCATTCCTCATTCTGTTTCTGCTCTGCTGCCCGCACAATAGATGTATGAAATGTCCTCATTAGCAGCACTTTGAGTGCTGAAGTGGATTCAAGTGGATTCATCAGAGGAAGGCTGCAGCAGCCAAGGCTGGCGGGGGAGTGAATGTCTGAGGGCAGAGAAACGGCGCGTGCGTGCGTACGTGCGTGTGTCTTTGTGCACGTGGGCGTTGTTCGTGAAGCTCTGTGTTTACTGAGCACGCACACTTGTGCCAGTGCTTGCCAGTTTGCGTGCGTCTGTGTCTGGGAGTGTCTGCGTGAGTTGCCTTCATGTGTGACCATGTGGGTGCGCGCATGCATGTATATGGGAAGCTTGTGAGAGTGTCTGTTTCTCTTTGTATGTTTGACGAGGACTAAGGGAGCTGGGCATTATAGAGAGAGCTGGCACAGAGGGGCGAGAGTGTAGGCACACGCCATAGTCTTTAATCTTATCAATCACGAGGTATGTTATTTGGAATGGGAGCAAACCGACGTAATATATTCTCACAATAATTATGGCAAATGTTAAATAAAGTAAGCAAGCTAGAACCTCGAGGTGGGGCGTGAAGGCATTTCCGCCACCAGATGTAGATAAAGGCTGATTGATATTCAATGCTGTTTTCAATTCATCTCAATAAAAGCATGCCATGTAATACATTTCAAATCAGAACAGTGGGCAGCAAACAAAAACTGCAGAAAAACTATATTCGGTGTTGCTTTTTGTTTACAATAAATCTATCAGATGAAATACAAAACATATTGGAATCCAGGAAGAAAAATGTGTGGAGATTTTGAGGGCAGGATTTGTCGTCCAAAGAAGTTTGACAAAACTGATGTTTCGTGTCACTTTTATTCTTTCATTAAGGTTTTTAATATTACAAGCATTGGAAAGATCACGTTTCTTTTTCAATAGCACATTTGTCAAGTACACGGGAACAACAATATTGGTTTTAAAGCGACATTTTCGGGGTAGCTTTTTTGGCACCGTCTAAGTCTCCCCCAGTTGAGATCACCCCACAATTTAAAAACCAAATAATATTCCTGAGGAGTCAGATATGCGTTTATTGAGAAAGGCGAGGAAGAGGGATACCGGTGAGGAAGGAAAGAGAAGGAGTGAGTGAATGTGAAAGCTTTTGCAGAGGAGGAATACTGACGTTTACCACTGGCATCCTGGCACCCCCTAGCTGTCTTCACCCAAAACTGAAAACCAGGCAAAACCCTTTGAGCGCTTGTTGCTCAAGGTATCTACAGAAGTGAAATCCACTGTTCCCTCTAGCAGCTGATGTCTGCAGAACACAGCCACTTACCTAATTACGCTTAGTACATCATTGTCCATGCTGTGCTTTTACTTTTAAAAAGGAAAAATACTTTCATGCGCCTAAGGACAAATACTAGGCATAGAATACATGTAAATAATGTAGACTTGACAAAATAGTATTCCAGAATAACGTGCGGAATAAGTATTTTAAATTTCCACCTAAAAGGCACTGCTCAGATAACTAATGAAAAGTTAAGCTTAAAGACATAAGTCATCATACAATCAATAATGGAGGCCTACTGCCTTTGACAATATCTGCCATATGTTAAGCCATAACCATGTTTGTCTCATGAAACTAGGCGTCAAACCTATAGGCTTTGACAAGCTTTTCAAAACAGTATGAACCAATGTACATTACCAAAACTTACCATTTAACCAAACATGGATCATTCACCAGATGCTGCATATTTCACAAAAACAAACTTTTGACCTACAATATACCGTTCAACATGCTTCACATTTTCTCACTGGATTAATAAGAAACCTCTCAGGATTTAAATCATGAAAGGGTCAACCACACCATAGGCTCTCAGTCAAAGAAAGACCTGTGAATCCTTCAAAACCCTACATTTTTAGGGTCACTAAATATTGCCCTGGGAGAGTTAGGGGATTGATTGTTATGTCCTGTGTGCTGGAGGCTATTAGGGGCTCACCTTTCCTCCTGGTGGTCACTGGAACATAGTAGAACTCTTGTGGATGCTACCTGCCCTTCAAGAAGCATAGCAACATTACTAAGCACATTAATAAAAAGCCACAAGGACTTTTGGATTGCAGCTCTGCCCCTAGGTTGTTTTTCTTTTATGCAGCTGCAGGGTCACGTTGGCTTTTCTTTTTCTATGCTTGATGCACCTGTTCAGTCAGTCTTTTTTCTGTGTAGGGCGAGCCCCTGTCCAGTCTGTAAGACATTTGTCGACATTCTTCCTGCACCCATGAAGTTCAGAGTCAAGCTTGCTCCGTGTTGTCCCTCGAAATGGAGCAGTTGGGGCCCTTGCCCCATCTCTATTTCTCCTGGTGCCCCCATGTGCACCACCACCAAAGTTGCAGAATATACCAGGAGGCGAGACAAAAACCAGACACTGCATCATGCTACACACAATAATTTGTCCAACAAACTTTAATTGCAAAGCAGTGCCGTTTGCTCAAAATGTTTAAATCTGACTTTGCATGTATAGATCTATATCTAGAAATACACGTATGGATGTACAGGCACACATATATACAAAGTCGGATTTACACATGTTAAGCTATATAATATATATATATATATATTTTTTTTAAGGGGATATGCGACTAGTTCTACCATACATGGCAACATTTCAACTTCGCTAAGAGGGAGAAATATGCGCGTGTGCAACGACCTCAATAAAGTGTAACGTGAAACGGGTCAGGCATAACAGTAAATGTCAGTGGCGGCTGGTGAGATTTGCACGTGGTGCGCTGTAAAATTTGGGGTTGTGGTGTAACACACCCCAGCGAGCACGCGAGCCCAAACTACCCAAGGGGGGTTCGGGGGGGTACCCCCCTGAGATTTTTTTTTAAAATGAGTGGGCAAATGGTGCATTTCCAAGCAAATTTGTCTAGAGGAATGCTCACCTCCTTTTTGACTGTGAAGAGTAAAGTGCATGAGGTTATGTAGATATCTCAGACACTGTTGTACATGGCATTTAGCGACTTGCAAATTGTGACTCGCAATTGAGCGCAATTTGTAAGTTGCTAAATGCCACAGTCGTACATCCGGCCCCAAATCTGCTTATGGTGACCTGCAATTCTGACAGCCATGGTAGACTACCAGCAGAGTCCGATTTATCAAAGCAGCACAACTCTATGGAACCTGAGGGAGAAATACAAAAATACCACATCTAATCCCTGGTAGTCGTCTGAGCTTAGAGATGTGTGCATAGCAATCAACAGCTAAACAGGCAATCCCGAAACAGCGGACCAAGCTCCAATACTAAAATACATATTCAACATTGAACAAGAACCTATAAAGCCAAATGCTTGAAGGCATTTTAGAGCCTAATTCACAATATAATTTAATCAGAGAAATCAAAATACTCAATGAATGAACGAGCCTGGGAGGTTTACTTATTAAACCTCTACCATGAGCAAATAAGGACATGAAAGCAATCAATTGTTTGCAATAACATTTTATTAAGGTTTCAGAAGTAAACATATTCAAGCAACAATGTGTTGCAAACTCTTGGAGCACTGAGCAGAGTGATATCATCATTGTATCATATCTTACATAAAATACACTTCCTTAGGAACTATTTTGATAGAGTTCTAAGACCTACTAGAGAGGCCTGTGTATGTGGCTTTTTTTGCTGCCTGCAAGAGAGGTTTTTGTGGCTGCCACTGACAGCATGCAGTTTTTTGCGACTTGAAGACATTCAGTTTTGAGACGAGTATTCCAACTAAGCTGTTTCTCGTTCCTGTCAGTTCAGCGTAAACAGAGGTCGAAGCATGACCCCCTTTGATGTCCTTGCCTAGGTTGTGCCTTGAATCTGAACAGATTTTTTTAACTGTACTAAATAGTCCTTCACAATAGGCATTGCTATGCGGCAATAGTAAAAGAAACTTTGCAAGTTTGGCAAGACTTGGAACTAAAGGCAGCTTAGTAACACAATTTTTTAATTTGGATAGGCTCTCCCAAACCTCATCAATTCTTTCACATTTCGGCATATCACGGTCTGCCATGCACTGATATTGACGGAATTGTTGATGAAGACTCTCTAACTCTTCAGCTTCAATCACATCTGGAAATCGAGAGACTAGAATTTCAATTTGCTCGGATGTAGCTTGTAGTCTGGTGTCCGGGTTCAAGAATGTGAGAGACGTGAGGATGTCATCCTTTAATGCAGGCATTGACTTAATCATATATTTTACAGCATTTATGTAAAAATACTTAGTTTCATTCAGAAATTTGTTGTACGCTGCTGAACCCAGAAGATCCTCTTTCCTGGCCTCCTGTTTGGTCATGAGGCCAATGTAAATTTCATTTAATGGCAAATGATTGTCTGGATTCTCAATGTCAATTTGTAGCAAATCTGAAGCTGTAGCCATAACTTGAGGCTTTATAAAGTTGGCCATCAAATTTTGGAACAGATACATTGCTGACGAGTGGAGAACATGTATCATTGGAGCCTCACTTTGAAGTAGTGTATTGAAATAATCAAAAGTTGGAAGCACTGCCTGAACAAACATGAAATAAAGTTTTGTCATTGGGTTTTTGAAGTGCTTTACAAGTCGTAGCTCACGATCACCAGATTTTCCCTTTTTCTTATTGCCTTCAGCATCCTCATCAAAGTTTGACAGAAAGTAAGACTTTAGTGAGTCCCATTGCTTTAGCGTTCTCTCTGCAGACTTTCCCAAGCTTAGCCACCTAGTACTGACATGTTTAATCCCTTTCCTGACTTCTGTCTCAGTAAAATGCATAAACTCTCGGAGTACACCTTTGCGCTTCACACTTTTGTCAAAGTGGTAATAGATGTCTAGGAGCATATCATCAACTTTGACAGACAGTGCTTTGGATGCTTTTTGTGCACTCAAATGACATAAATGACAAGGACAACCAACATCATACACTTTTTGTTTCCCATCTTTTTGTTCACTCCTGATTTTACTGAGTAGACTGTTGTGCTTACCATTCATGGAATTAGTGTTATCAGAGGAATATGTTGCACAGTTGTCCCAACTGAGATTTTTTTCTCTGATAACGTGGTTGCATGTGTCAAACAAGGTTTGGGCATCTCCTGCAACAATAGAAGGCATATCAAGCAACGATGTAACTATGTGGCCAGTATTTGGATCTTCATGGCGCACTAAAACAGGAAGATATTTATCATTTCCATCATTACTTCCGTCAGTTGCTAGGCCAAACCAAGTTTTCTTCTCTAGAGCCTTTTTTACCTCATCAATACAGTATGGGGCAATAGCTCCATTAACTATGTGACTGGCTTTTGTCCTTCCACAGGAAAATTTTGAAGCTATTTTTGAATCCGGAAACATTAATTTGAAAAGTGAACTGGCGTGATCAGAGACTGCTAGGGGTATGTTATGTTCGATTAGGAAGCCAAGAAACAAAACTTCAGCTTTTATCACCTTTTCATCGATATCCTCTGTTGCCCGGCCTCCAACCCAATCGGTCATTTTTTTAGTCTGAGTCTGTGACAGTTCACTACTTTTGTGTTTTGGTGTATTAACATGCTTTAGTACATCATTCCTGCCCCCATGAGTAATGCTGAAATCGCACGCACAAATTTCACAAAATGCACTGCCATGCCCATTTCTAGATTTCAAAATGAATGGAAAGTCTTTTTGCCATGTCTCTTTGAATGTACACTCGTACTTCCTTTTTTTTTCTCCCCTTGGAGGTGTGCGATCTGATCGTTTCAAACTCATGATCAAACACTATTGTTATCCAATCAAAATAAAGGGGTGTGGGCCAAGTTGAAGTGCAAGCTGCGTCCCGGGATGAGGCTGCTGCGTTTCCAAGAAGAGGCTGTTGCGTCCCAGCTTAGAGGAGAGGACGTCCTTAGGCAGTGAAGAGGCTCCGGGGCGAGAAGAGGCTGCGGGCGGAAGAGAAGAGGCTGCGGGCAGAGAGGACGTCGTCGGCACCACGGACACAGGAAGCTTCACAAAAGGCCCTTTAAAAGTCAGCTGTAAAAGCGCTTACAGCTGGCTTTTAATGTGACCTGCGCCTTTATAAAGGTACCTATATGGAATATAACAGGAAAAGTTTGTATTTCACACTGGCATCTATATACACTGAAATGGTAGGCAAAGTTCAAATCCTGTTCATGTTCATGCTGCCATAAATAACTTGCATAAGCAACGCAATTTGGGTGAGGGTGTGGCATAACAACCAAAGCTGCCAACTTTAGAGCTGGGGAGTGTGGTTCGAGTCTCGGCTTAACATCCGGTGATTCTGGGCACATCAGGTAATCTCCCCGTGCCTACAAAAAATGATTGTGTCCTTCTGTAATCTAACTGGTGCTCACTTAAAGCGCTCCTATACCTTCGGGTTGAGTTTGTGCTATATAAATCTGCTCCTTGCGCTTGCATATTACAGCCTGCCTCAAGACACTAAAAGGGTTTCACACTAGTCTTTTGTGCCCGCAGACAAGCTTGGATCAGGGTAGGGAGGCAAGAAATAAGACACCTTGGGGGGGGGGAAGCAGTGGGTGAGAACTTTAATATGTTTACCACTTCAAAGATCACTATGAGACCGTTTGAATGCCAGAAAGGCCTGCTGTGAGCTGCCCACTGCTGCACAACACCAAACCTCGCATCTTGAGGCGAGCACTTCACATCTGGATGCTTAGGGCACAACATACTTTGGTCAGCAGACGGAACTCAGTCCTGCCCATGCTCTATTGTAGTCTGCCTGAACCTGTGACTTGGACCCAGTCTACCGTGACCAGATAACTGCAGTTGGTATTTGAGTCTTAGTGCTTGATTTCCAAAAAGCCTTTAAAATTGCACATCTGGGTGCAACTAATTGGATTTTTGGTCCTGGTGGCATTAATGTTTCCCTCTATTTTTAGAAATTGGTGTGGAAGTTGTTGAGTATGGTGCAAATAGACCAGTAAACACTTTGCACTGCCAGATAAATAGCTTCATATTTGTCAGAGTTTACACCATGTCTTACTGACTACTGCAGTTGTATTACATGGCCACGATCAGGTCAGTGCTAGCACATGGTGTGCAGTTGGTGTTCAAGCCTTCATAATACTGGCAATCATGAGTTGATTGGTGCCATGAAGATCCACATGTAGCCATTTGGGTCAAATCTTTGATTAGAGTTATTCTGTTGCATACAAAGCATTCCAGGAGGGAACTTTGTCAGAGGAAGGCTCTTAATGCCCACCGCAGAGTTGAGGATAAGAACCAACTTGCTTGAGACCACCACCAGCTTCATAATCTGAACCCTCCTCAGCCCTTCCAATGATCAAATAGCTGCAAAACACAGTCAGGGACAGCAGTTGTTCCAATTGACTCCCCTCCAATATCTTTTATAATGATTTATTAGAAGTCTCCTAAAGAACTGGCATGTTCTAAGAGGCCCTAGCCAGCAGTGTGAGCCTGCTAGAAGGTGAGGCAGAAGGGTGTTGAAATACAAAGGAGCAATTGACAGAAAGCATTGACTGAAGTTTAAAAAGTAAAGTGTAAATTGGCCATGTGCAAAACAAAAAAAAACACGGTGAGGAAAATGGGAAGCAGATCTCAAAGAAGGTGAAATTGAAAGCTTTGAATAAGCTGGGCAGCCATGAAGGAATATCAAAATAGGTTACAGTCCACCACCACACAGACCAGGACAATCCTGCATAGATTCAATGCAGGAAATCATCTGATGTTTTCAGAATATTTGGCCACATTTCTGAACACTCGTACTAAAGTAGTTAACTGTAGATGAATTGCATGCCTTGATTTGTAGTCTTAACTTTTAAAATAAAGCCTCCTACAGTAAAAGAAATGCTGCGTATACAACTACAAATTCAGTGTGCAATTTACTATATATAGTCTCCACTGGGCTCAAGAGGATGAACGATACACACCCCAGCCCAGCCTGAGGGAAGTTAATACTGGGCAGGGGCAAAGCCTATAATTACATATTGGTAAATGCAGATAACTGCACTGTCAAACCAGACCAAAAACGATGCATTTCAGTTTTGGAAGGTTTGTAAGTTTAAACTAATGCCCAAAGCAAGTACGCCAAGACAAGCTAGTAGAATAAAGTGACTATTCTCGTGAAATGTTCACAACTACTGCTGGCCACAGTAATCATAAATGCTATCAGTACGCATCACACAAATAATTTGCTAGAAGTTTTACCCCAATGTCAAAATATTATTTTATTGCTTCAGAAATGGAGCCTTTTTACATTTTTTTTTGTTAAATGTAAAGGCAGGGTAATATGCAATTCCATTTCGCCGACAATAGGAATGATCGGACATTGCCCACAAAGTTAACATTAAGAATCTACATTTTAAAACAATAGCAGAACGTTTCTGAATGCTTTAGCACAGGCTTTAAAAAAACAAATAATGAACAAGCAAGGGAAAAATAGTTTCTACGCAGCATGTAAAGAATATTTGCACGAACACTGCAAATAGAAGGAAATGAAAGCACTTTAAACTTACCTGTTGGTGCTTTAAATCTTCCGACAGCAGCAGAACACCAGTCTGAATCAGCAGAGGAATTCAAAATTTGCAAACATTCGTGACAAGAATTTTCAATTCTATTAAGGACTAGGAGGCGAGGATTATGCTTAGACTCAATTTCTTTACTGAAACACAGCAGCCAATCACAGAACAGTAAAGAAACAAAAAACTACATTACCCATAAACCCTGGGTAACCATAGAGTACACCAATGGTATATAAACAGTCATAGAGGTAACCACTTCCTCTTTCTTTGTCCAAAATCCATTAGGAAGAACAACTTGAACATCAGAAATCCAGTAAGGACATCATCCAGAAGAGCCAACATCCGGACGAGGGGGCGAAGGAACCTCCCAAAGCCACAGGAACAAAAGCAGGCCAACGAGGAGAAGAAATTCGCAGCACACCTCACACAAGGACGGAGCCGGAGGAGCGTCACTTGGGATCAGAGCCTGAAAAGAGACACAAAGCCGTAATACACATTCCGTGTAATCATGAGCAAGTAAAGGGTGGGTAGAGAAAAACAAAACAATCACCACAGTACAGTAGGAATAAGATCCATGAATCATTGCACAGTAACAATATACGATATAGCAAATGCATATACAATGGGTGGGATAATCCTCGCCTCCTAGTCCTTAATAGAATTGAAAATTCTTGTCACGAATGTTTGCAAATTTTGAATTCTATTTCAGGACAGGAGGCTACGATTATGCTTGTTTAAAGCTCCTCCACCACAACAGAAGCAACAGTAGCAACAGGCTTAAAGTAAAAGGTTTTAAATACAGAATCCGATGACCAGTCAGCAGCTTTCATAATGTCGCATAAAGTGACACCCAAAGAAAAAGCCTTAGAGGCCATGGCCCCTCGAGCCGAATGAGCACCAAACACAGAAACATCAATGCCCGCTTCCCCCATGAGCCACCATACCCAACGAGCCAACGTGGCCGGAGTAACGGGGCGAAAGGGCTTCTGCAATGCAATCAACAATTGACCTTGCAAATCAGAGCGATGAAGAGAAGTACTCACCTCATAATCCTTAAGGCATTGGACAACACAAAGGTTAGGCCGAGCGGGAAAAGAAGGGTAAGAAATGACCTCAGTATTAGTTTTAGTGCGCCTGGAAAGGCGAAAGGAAACTCCTTCAGGCGTGAAGCTACGCCCCGCAAGATCCAAAGCGCGGACATCCGATATTCGTTTGCAGGAAAGCAAACACAACAACATCGTAAGCTTGGCCGAAAGTTGTTTACGAGTCAATAAAGAATTAACCGGCCAAGCTTCTAGAAAACGTAAGACAACCGAAACGTCCCATAAAGAAACATATTTAGGACGAGGAGGAGTAGCCAGACGAATACCTTTTAGAATCTTAGCCACAAGTGGATGTTCACCAACAGGTTTCCCATCCACAGGAAAATGGCCCGCCGAAATAGCGGAACAGAAATTGTTGACTGTGCGGTAAGCCAAACCAGAAGAAGAAGATAGAGAAGCCAAAAAAATTAACTATCAAAGAGACATCAGCCGATGTGGGATCAACTTGCCGTTGAGTACACCAATCACTCCAACGTTTCCAGGAGCTTCTGTAACGTTTGTGAGTATTTGGGGCCCAGGCGTTGCTGAGAAATCTGGTAGCGTCTGCAGAATGGCCTGACATCGCCCAACGTTCCCCGAAATCCGCCACGCCAGGAGAAGGAGGGAGCCGGACTGAACCAGGGGATGCGGATTCTGCAGTGGATCGAGAAGGAGATTCCCCTTCCGAGGAAGAAGAAATGGCAAGTCGCATGCCATTTCCAGGAGAACAGGGAACCACGGCTGAGCCCTCCACAGAGGGGCAATCAGAATCAATTCCGCCCGAAAGCGTGTCACATAAGCCAGAACCCTGGGGAGCATCAGGAATGGGGGAAACGCATAGCAGAGGGACGACGGCCACGGCTGGAGGAAAGCATCGGTGGCCAGAGCTTCCGGATCCGGTCTCCAACTGAAAAACCGGGGGAGTTGGGTGTTGAGACGGGACGCAAAGAGGTCGATCAGACACGGGCCCCAACTGCGAAGAAGTTGGCGAAACACACGAGGATGGAGCCTCCAGTCGCTGAAGTCCTTCAGGTATCTGGAGTTCCAGTCCGCCACAAGCTTGCGAGAACCGGGAAGGTACTCCGCAATAACTGTGATCTTGTGCTGAAGGCAATAGTGCCAAAACTCCTTGGCAATCTCTGCCAACAACCTCGATCGAGTCCCTCCCAGCTTGTTGATGTAACGTACTGCTGAGACATTGTCCATCCGGAGAAGGATACAGCAGTGGGACCGAAGAGGCGACAGGCATTTGATCGCAAACGACCCCGCCAGCAACTCCAAACAATTTATGTGGAGTGAAAGTTCCTGAGGAGACCACCGTCCCCCCGTCGAGATTGGACCGCAACGAGCTCCCCAGCCCCAACGACTGGCATCCGATTCGATCACAATCTCCGGAGAGGAGCCGAAAAGAGCCCGGCCGTTCCAGGCCTCCATATGGTCCAACCACCATTGCATTTCCGATTTGGCTTCCTCCGAGAGAGGAATCAGATCGGAATAACGAAGGCCCCGTTGAAGATGTTGAATCTTCAAACGCTGTAGGGCACGATAATGCAGCGGAGCTGGAAATATCGCTTTTAGGGAAGACGCTAAGAGACCGACAACTCGTGCTAACAACCTCAATGATACAGTCGGACTCGAGATAACGGAAGTCAATTCCCGTTTGATGTATCGAATCTTCTGTTGGGGAAGCAGAAGCTGACAAGTGAGGGAGTTGACCCTGAACCCCAAGAAATCGATCACTTGAGAAGGTCGTAGCACGGACTTGGGAACATTCACCAGAAAACTGAGGGACTGAAGAAGGTCTATGGTCCAGTCCAGATGAGTCATCAGTTTGATAGGACAATCCGCCAGTAGGAGGATGTCGTCCAAATAGTTGGTCAAGCGAACTCCGCGGCTGCGGAGAGATTCCACCACAGGACGTAACAGTTTCGTGAAGCACCAAGGTGCTGACGAAAGGCCGAAGGGCAGAACTTGATACTGATACCAAGTCCCCAGCCACTGAAACTGCAGAAAGCGGCGATGGGGACGGAAGATCGGAACAGAGAGATAAGCATCTTTGAGGTCCAGACGAACCATCCAATCCCGTTCCCGCAGGAGATCCCGCAACAGATGGATGCCCTCCATCTTGAAGTGCCGATAAACTACTCCCGCATTGAACTCCTTCAGATTGAGGACCAACCTCGATCCCCCTCCCTTCTTCTCCACCAGGAAGACCGAACTGGCAAACCTCTGAGGATGGCGCACTGTCGGCACAATGGCCCCCTTCAATACCAGAGACTTGAGTTCCTCTGTGATGAACTCTTGACTTTGCCTTGAGAAGTGAAGGGGAAAAGGAGGACGAGACTGGTGTAAGGGATGATAGAATTCTATTTTGAACCCCTGAACCGTTTCCAGCACCCAAGCATCGCCGGAGATTGCGCGCCAATTGGCTAGAAAATGGCGAATCCTGCCCCCCAGAACAACACTGCATGCAGGAAGAAGTCTCACCTGAAGTGGCGGAATCCTGATATCCACCGGAGTTGCCGCCTGATCTTCCTTTTTTGTATTGACCACGTCCTTTCCTGGAAGGGTAGAAGTTAGAACGCTGGGCATAGCCTGAATCCTGCTGGCCACCCCTATGGGACTGATACCCACGTTGACTGGGTTGGTATTGACCACGGCCGGACGAGCGTCCCCTGTTTCGTCCGGCCCTGTTGAAAACCGGACGCATGGCCCGTTTCAATGATGCCTGTGCCTTGTCAATACTGCTGAAAGTACTGACAAAATGCGTGAGTTCCTTTAAGAAAGGCTGGCCGAAAAGAAGACCCTGAGCCGCAGCCCCTGCCTCAGAAGAAGAAAGTTCAGATAATTTCGGGTCCAACTTAAGCAGAATAGAACGCCGACGTTCACTAGAGAGTGCACAGTTGGCGTTTCCCAACAGGCAAATGGCACGCTGCGCCCATTCAATAAGCTCATCAGGATCAACCGTGGAGGAAGCCTCCTTGGCTCGGAAACCCAGATCCAACATTTTAGTGATAGGCCCTAGGAGGTCCAAGACCTTGTCCTGGCAAGCCCGCCAGGAACGATCCAGACCCTTGTTGGGCTCCTTAGAATTTTTTTTCATATATGTCAACATGGTAGGGTCGACCTCAGGCGTGTCCGCCAGGTTATCTGCCAAATCGGGGCGCGGACACTCTGAGCGAAGACGTGCACGCACGTCCTTATCAAATGGATGGCGGATATGTTGTTGAACATACTCCGCCACAGCCGGGGAGGGGAGCCAGGCAGAGGAATGAGGATGTATAATATCGTCAGGCTCGAAAGTCAAGACAGGAGGCTGAGAAGGTGCGTCAACAAAATGTTCTTTACATTTACGCTTTTTAGGCGGAGGAGGCAGAACCTCTGAGGAGGATGAGGAAGCATCAGCTACGGGAACAGTCTTCAACTTGGAGGAGGACAATGACCGTGCCAGTTTAAGAAAGTCAGAAGAATGGGGATTACCAGGAGCGGACTTCTTGGAAGGCACCCAACCTTGCTTTTGCGCATACTGCGTCAAATGGCGCTTCAGGGGCGTAATGGCGCGAACCAGCGCCTTGTTCATGGAATGCTGAACCCCTTTGTCCAGCGCCTCAACAAGGTCCTGCTCAAAAAATTCGGACCCCTCCTCCTCATAGTCACCCTCCTCCTCATAGTAGTAGGAATCACTCATGGTACACAGGGAACGTGTAAATACAGCCCACTAGGTGACTAGAAATCTGGTATGTCAGTGACACAGTCAGAGGGAGTGAAAAAACCTCACAGCAAGCAAGTTCAAGCAGAAAAAACTGCGTGGAAACAACAATTAGAGCGTGGAGGGAGGCTTGCTGACAAAAAAGAAAGTCACTCTTGGCAAAGCCTATGCAATTATACGACCGGAACTTTGTCCCCAAGCTCCGGTGTCAGTAGGGGCCAGCTGAAAGGCAGTGGGCGTCTTCGTCGCTCTGACGAGTTCAGGAGCCGGCGCTGCAATGTCAACAAACGCAGCGTGAGGAGGAAATGCAGCGTGACAAAAGTCGCGCATGCGCAGAGAAACCGGCTGGCCAGACAGCACCGGAACCGCTCGCGCTAGACGCGCGCGAGGCAGCACCACCCCAAAACTCCCTCCACTAAGAGAACGGGACACAGGCAGCAAGCGCCCGACCCAGGGAGGTGGCACACGCTCCCCACCGCGAGCGCCGTCGAGAGAACACACGGAACGAACGGCAGCAAGAGCGCGAGAGAAGCGCTTATCAAAGCGGCACACAGCGCAAGCAAAGCGAGAACAACAGCATTAAAATGCACAATGTAAGCAATTAAGCAAGTAAGAAGATCAAGAATGCACTTAACTGGCTGCGGAGCAGCAAATAAAGAGGAAGTGGTTACCTCTATGACTGTTTATATACCATTGGTGTACTCTATGGTTACCCAGGGTTTATGGGTAATGTCGTTTTTTGTTTCTTTACTGTTCTGTGATTGGCTGCTGTGTTTCAGTAAAGAAATTGAGTCTAAGCATAATCGGAGCCTCCTGTCCTGAAATAGAATTCTTCACAGCGAGGAAGAAAAATGTAGATCTCGGACCAGGAGAACCTCGACAGGACAGCAAACGGCAGCAGTGAATAAAGCCACATACCCCAAAAAGTAAATGGAATTCAGTAGCTTTATGCTCCCGATTTCGCGCCACTTCATGCCTTCTGTATTGCTGTCCTCTTCATTGGTGTAACGTCAGTGATGACGTTGCTAAGTGCTGATTGGCTGCTGAGCAGGAGTTAGGCCAATCCAAAAGCCCCATTTGAAATGGGGAAGAAATGCAGGAAGTGAACGTACTTTCGACGTGGGACATTTTAAAACCAAAGGCGAGATTTTCAGAATCGGGTTTCTGGCTGCTTGAATCGGGAGGCGGGAGACTAGCCTTCAAATCGGTAGTCTCACGCCTGAATCGGGAGGGTTGGCATGTATGAGTTCTACAACAGCACCAGTGGGGACAAAGCAGAACATTGCAGTTCCAATGACCAGGCAGAGGAAGGGGAGGACAATGGCACCAACGAAACCGAGGAGAGGACAGAGACAAAAATGGGTCCTCAGAAAGAGAAGGGGCTCAAGTGAGGAGCATGAAACAGAGGAAAGCCCGGAAATAGATGAATTACAAATTGTGAATTTATCAACACGACAAATGTCTGAGAGTGAAACATCATTATTTAAAAGAGGCATACATTTTTGCCCTAAACAAAGAATGAACTTGGCACAAACAAGAATTGATCTTTATCTATAAGTGAGGAAATTTAAATTAAAAAAATTCTTCTTGGAAAACAAAGATAAATACAAACCATCCAAAACAATCAAAGAACCGATTTCCACCCTTTTAGCAAAAGAATCTGACAATTATCTGCTATTATTAAATCTGACTGCGAAAAGAAGGAAAGGAAGTGTCTTTAGAGGCAGTATGTTCTCAACTGGGAGCAGGTTTAAGCAACAAACATCCACAATCAAAATGTTGTCCTCAATTACCCCAGGTAATAAGATCGATGTATTCCAAGAAGCTGTGGTACAAGATTTGTACAAACTAAAGAGATCAAAGTATCAAGATAATTTAACCAACAGTGAGCAAGAAGCATTAACCAATCTAATGAATGACAAAGAAATCGTCATAAAATTGCACATAAGGGCGGAAATATAGTCATCTGGGACCGCAATGCCTACCTCACGGAAGTACACAGACAATTGGAGGACAAATATTTTTATGAAAAATTACAAAAAGATCTGACAATGAGCATTTAAAGGGAAATTGACATAAAAATGAAAAGCATGGACACAGAAAAACTTGATTGATACTGAGGAAGCTAAATATTTGACAGTAGACCATCCAGTCATTGTGACTATATATTTTCTTCCCAAACTCCATAAAATTCTAAAACACCCCCAGGACGCCCAATTCTGTCGGCAAAAGGTTCCTTACTTTAACCATTAGCGAACTATATTGATTTCTTTCTGCTCCCTAATTGCGCTCCTACATAAAGGATACCAGTGACCTGCTCAGAATTTTAAAGAACATTCCATGGCATGACAACTACTAATTAATCAAAATGGATGTAATTGGTCTCTACACCAACATTGATAACAACCTTGGAAGGAAAGCGATCACCTATTTCCTCAAAGGAAGAAATATGCACTACTGTAACCACAATAATATGCTAATGGAGATGATCACATTATGCTTGACTCAAAACTGTTTCATCTTTGGAAAATAATATTTCTGCCAATGCAATGGAGCAGCAATGGGATATGCCTTTAGTCCCAGCTACACTTGCTTGGTAATGGCTGGTGGGAGAAGGAAGTGGCGTGGAACCCAACACAAAACAAATCAGTGCAAAAATAGTAAAATGGATACGGTTCATTGATGATCTATTAATCATTTGGAATGGATGTGTGGTAGATTTTCAGGAATATTTTGAAGATCTCAAAGCAAGTGTGGCAAACCTAAAATTTACCTATAACATCAGCAATTAAGAGGTCATATTCCTTGATACTGAAATATGTGTAAAAAACATGAAAATCGAAACCACCCTGCACCGAAAAACAACGGCCACCAACTCAACCCTTGAAGCCACAAGTTTTCACCAACCAGCTTTGATTTCTAGCATCCCATATGGGGAGTTCATTCGTTTGAGACGAATCTGCAGCAAAGAAAAAGAATGGTTACAACCAGTGCAAATACAGAAAATTGATTTTCAAAAAGGAAATACAACTGTAAAAGTGTAGAGAAATGTTGGTCAAGAGCAAATTAGAAATCTAGAAATGAATGTTTAACTCCAAAAGCACCCAATGATGACACAAACGGAAGAACCAATCCACCTGATTCTGGACTGCACCCAAGAGTCCAAAGAAATTGCACAAATCCTGAGAAAAAATTGGAAAATCTTAAAACTGGACAGTACAGTTGTCAATTTAATGGGAAATCATCAGACCATTACTTATCGAAGGGCAAAGAATCTTAAGGATCAGTTGATTCATAGCCATTTAAACAGCAACCCAAGAAAAGATTCATGGTTAAAAACAAAAGGTTGTGCAAAAGGCCATAGTTGCAAAGTGTGTGAAATTGCTAGCCCTACGAGTGAACTAACAATGGAAGATGGAAAGAGATGGCGGATTCATCAATTTATCACCTTCAAAAGTCAGTATTGTGTGTACATCATTGAATGTTCATGTAAACTAAAATATGTGGGAAGCACAATTTATGATTTAAAAAAACAAGTACTTGAGCACGTTAGAGCTACAGTAAACAAAGATAAGAACAATGCTATAGCAAAACATGTGGAGTCACATCACAAAAAAGATTGGAAATGCTTAAAGTTCTGTGGGAAAGAAACTCTTCCCCAAAGTGATCGAGGAGGTAACAGGGAACAGATCCTGAGGCAGAAAGAGTTACGCCACATACTCAATTTCAGAAGTCTGTCACCACATGGATTGAATCTCTCAGAGGAATTGTATATACATTTGTAAAGCTACAGTAAATCCTTAGAACTGTTTATTTTAAAAAATACAAAAGAAAGAAATGCTGGTCAATGAACTTATAACATCTTAATTGATGCACATCTGTTGAAAACCCACTGGAGGATCAATAAAGCTGTAATCTCACTGTTGTACCCAGGAATGGCACAATAAAGTGTTGCACAACAACCACTGGAGATGGGGCAAGCAAAATAAGAATGAAATCTGGTAGAATTAAGTTGCAGCAATGGGCACACAAGAAAAGCCGGATGAAAGAAAATAATCCGCAGAATGGAAATAAACCCACTAGAGGGTAATAAAGTTTTCATCCAACTATTGCACACAGCAACATTGCAATGATTTTCTAAACACAAGCCACTGGAGGTGGGGCAAAGGAAAATAATGAATCAAAACCGGCACAATAAAGATACAACGATGGGTACAAAAAAGCGGAAAGGAAGCTAACGATTCACAAAATGTAAATATAAGAACTTGTGAAAAAATGTATATATACAAGACACTTGTAAATAATGACACTAACAGATGGTTAAACTATATTTTGAACCAGCGATATTCTAAATTTAATTTACACATTATTTTTGTTGTTTGTAAAATAATCACGGAGGCTTCAGGTCCCACAATTCATAGGGTAGAGTGTGTGAGGAACAGGAAATGATCTTTAATTACAAAAAAGCGCTATTTTTTAAAGCAAACTAACCGTGATCAAAGTATTTGATATACCGAAACCCGTAGGTTGTTCGCCTATGTTCCTATGGATAAATGGATTTAATAATAAATTACTATTGCTGATAAAACTTACCTGCAAGAGTGCGACCTCGTATGTTCTGCTGGAAACAAAAAGAACAGAGAGAAAAAAAATATATATATATGTGTATATATATATATGTATATATATATATATATATATATATATATGAACTCCACAGTCCTGAATTCGTTCAAAGTCTCGAACAACAGGTACGGACCACAAGAGTAGAGATTTGAAAAAAATCTTCTTTTATTGATGCAGGTTTTAAAAGTGCAAGTGCAATTTTATGTCATAGCAAGTGCCCAGCCTGACGCGTTTCGACTGCCAACGGCAGTCTTGATCACATGACACGCCGGACCTATGAACAAGTATATGTAGTGTAGATATATATATATATATATATCCACTGGAAAAAACATAGGTTTTAGGGAAAGTTATAGTTAATTGGACATTTCACTCGTACAAAACCATAGAAAATCCCCTGTTATAGTTAGTTCAGCTAACTATAACTTGCGCCGCCGCAATGCACTGTTGATGACATCACATATTACATCACCCATGACATGGTCAGTAACATCACTGATGACATCTCAAATGACATCACTGCTGACATCATCCAGTGACTGTGTGTTTCTGTAAAGTTTAAATATGTTTCATTTATATAGGCAAAGGTGTATTGAAGAATGAGAAGGTGTATAAGTGTCTGAATGGATGATTTAGTAGGTGCTTGACTGACTCTATAAGTGAGTGATTAAACATATCTTACTGAATGCATGGGTTAGTGACTAAACTGTATGAATGTCTGTATCCGTCTGTCTGTTGGTGTGTAAGCGGCTACATTGGGTTGTGAATAGCTACTTGAGTGTCTATATGGGTTATTGATTGGTTGTCTGAGTATCTGTATGGGTGCCTGAGTGTTTGTGTGGGTGGGGTGTGTGTGACTCTGTGCATAGATGTTTCAGTGGGTGATTCACTAGGTGCATGGTTTCAAGAGGGCATCTCTGATGGACTGAATGGGTGGATGAGTGTGTGTATGGGTGTGTTAGTGAGTGAATGAATATCTCAGTGGTACATGTGTGAGTAACTACATATGTGAAAGGCAGTATATTTGTGTGTTGGAGTATATACATGGCTATAAGTGAGAGTGTGTGATTGTGAGAGTGGCTGTATGGATGAGTGTTTGCTTGTATCAGTGATTGTATAAGAGCGTAAGAATGTGCTAGTATGTGTATGAGTGATTGAGCTGGTGTGTGTATAACTGTATAGGTGAGTACATGGCAGTGTGATTAATTATTTCATGACTGACTAGGTGTGTGTGTACCTCTATGGATGAGTGGTGGTGTGTGAGTGTCTATATAGGTGTATGAGTGCATATGATAGTCCTGTACTGAGTGACCATAAGTATGAGTGACTTTATGGGTGAGTGAGTTGATGTGTGTGTAAACCTAAGAATCAGTGAGTGTGTACATAGTTATTGGTGTTGGAGTGACTATGGTTTTGAGAATGGCAGTCTGTAATTTAGAGTGGGTGTATCTAAGGTTATATTAGGGTGTGAGAAGATGCATCAAAATATCATATGGATGATGTCATCAGTGATGTCATTTGAGATGTCATCAGTGATGTCATTGACCATGTCATGAGTGATGTAATATGTGACGTCATCAGCAGTGCATTACGGGGGCGCGAGTTATAGCTAGCTGAACTAACTATAACAGGGGAATTTCTATGGTTTTGTACGAGTGAAATATCCAACTAACTATAACTTTCCCTAAAACCTATGTTTTTTTCAGTGAATGTCTAAGGTTTTTTAAATGCTCATTTCTAACTATAAAGTGCCTGAAACCTATGTTTTTTTCAGTGAATTTCTAAGGTTTTTTATATGCTCATTTTTAACTATAATGTGCCTGAAACCTATGTTTTTTTCAGAGAATTTCAAAGGTTTTTCAAATGCTAGTTTCTAACTATGCCTACAGAGCTAGGACACGTGAAGAAAGAAGAAAAAACGCACAGAAAGAAGCAAAAGAAATTCAGAAAGGTGCAACAAAAGTCCACAAAGAAGAAGAAAAGTGCAGAAAGAAGCAAGACGTGCAGTAAGAACCAACAGAGGAGCAGAAAGAGGCCTTGTTGCAAAATCATCCTGTGCCCACAACTTTTTCAGACGGGTACTGGTGGTAACTGACTCTGACTAACCAGGCCTAGAGCCAGTGCTATGCTAAAAGACACTTAGAATACAGTGAAAACACCTACATACACTAGGGAAAACTATGCGTTGGGGTACCCCTGTGATTAGTATGACCTCCTCTGTAACGCCCCAGTACATAATAGGGCAGGGGGGTTAAAACTACCTTCTACAACGTGCTACTGTGCGCGTTTGCACATTGGTGAAGGGAGGTGGGGGCCTGAGGTGACGTGTGCAAACACGCCCTGTGGCCGTTTTAAGTTGGGAGATTAAGTCCCCTTGAATCCTGACGGTCCCTGGGGTCCAACTAGCCAACCAGGTACCTCCAGTAAGCGCCACAGAGCTGCGTTGCAAAGAGGTGTAAAAAGGGGCGAGGCCTGGCCCACCTCTCTGCAACGCAGCGCAGTGGTGCTTACTGGAGGTACCTGGTGGGGTTGTTGGTCCACAGGGACACTCAGGATTGAAGAGGAATGAATTCCCCAACTTAAAATGCACCACAGGGTGTGTTTGCACACATGTCACCTCAGGCCCCGCCCCTCCCTTCACCACTGTGCAAACACGCCTGTGGCGCATTTTAATTTGGGGGATTAAGTCCCCTTGAATCCTGAGGGTCCCTGGGGTCCAACTAGCCCACCAGGTACTCCAGTAAGCGCCACAGAGATGCGTTGCAGAGAGGTTAAAAAGGGGCATGACCTGGACCACCTCTCTGCAACGCAGCGCAATGGAGCTTACTGGAAGCACCTGGTGGGCTAGTTGGCCCCAGGGGCCCTCAGAATTGAAAGGGAATTCCCAACTTTAAACAAGCCACAGGGCGTGTTTGCACACATGGCACTTCAGGCCCGCCCCCTTCACTTCTGTGCAAACTTGCCCCGTGGCGTGTTTTAAGTTGAGGGATAAGGTCCCCTTCGATCCTGAGGGCTCCTGGAGGCAACTAGCCT
Organism: Lissotriton helveticus; assembly: GCF_964261635.1. Taxonomy (NCBI): domain Eukaryota; kingdom Metazoa; phylum Chordata; class Amphibia; order Caudata; family Salamandridae; genus Lissotriton; species Lissotriton helveticus. The sequence goes on from NC_136057.1 coordinate 1,616,270,708, forward strand.
ACCAGGTACCTCCAGTAAGCACCACAGAGCTGCGTTGAAGAGAGGTGTAAAAAGGGGAGTAGCCTGGACTACCTCTCTGCAATGCAGCACAGTGGCACTTACTAGAAGCAACTGGTGGGCTCGGTGGCCCCAAGGGGCCCTCAGGATTAAAAGGGAATTAATTCTCCAACTTTAAACGCGCCATAGGGCGTGTTTGCACACATCTCACCGCATGCCCGCCCCCTCCCTTAACCACTGCAAACACGCCCCGCGGCGCGTTTTAAGTTGGGAAATTAAGTCCCCTTGAATCCTGAGGGTCCCTGGGTTCCAACTAGCCCAAGAGGTACCACCAGTAAGCTCCACAGAGCTGTGTTGCAGAGAGGTGTAAAAAGGGGAGTGGCACGATGGAGTGGGAAGATAAGATCTCGCTCTATGCAGATGATGTCTTGCTGTACCTTACTAGACCCAGGGAGTCGTTCGGAGTATTTCTGGATGTTTTAGCTATTTTTGGTAGGTACTCCGGTCTAGTTATCAACTGGGATAAGTCGGTGATGTTTGTAGTGGCTGGAGACCCTCCGGTGATTCCGCAGTCTTGTCCTGTGCGGTTAGAAACGGTGGGATTTCGATACCTGGGCATTTACGTGACGCTAGACCCGCGGCTGCGGTATGAAAGGAACTTGGTCGCTCCATTGACTAGGTGCAGGGCGGATGTGGAGCACTGGAGGTCTCTTCCGCTCTCTCTGTTAGGGAGGGCGGTCTTATTTAAGATGATGGCGCTTCCTCGGTTTCTGTATGCGTTGCAGAACTCGATGGACCTGGTCCCCGCAGCTTATTTCAGAGAGATAGAATCTCTTCAGAGGTGGCTCCTTTGGGGGGGTAGCGCTCGAATAGCTTATAGCAAACTGACCCTTCCCTGGTATGACGAGGGAATTGGACTCCCAGACATCCGCAAGTATTATTGGTCCTCTCAACTGGCTGCTGTGAATAACATAATATACGCTATTCCTGGTGACCCCAGTTATGCAATGGATCGGGGTCAGGCACCGGGTGGTTCACTGGAGAGGGCGCTATACTCCAGGCCTGGTAGATTCCCGCTGACGGGCCCCACTGACCATGTGGTCCGGGTTTGGCATATTGCTAATAAATATTTGGGATGGGAGGGTAGGCTTACGCTGGCCACTCCCTCATTGAACTCGGAGAAGTTGGGCAGTATGTGGAAGTCGAAAGGTTTTGACAAATGGGATTTGATCGGCATAGTTAAGATTGGGGATGTCTGGAAGAAAGGTGCAGTACATACGTTTGAGTCACTTGTGGCCCAGTACCAACTGCACCAAAACTAATATTTTCGGTATTTACAGGTGCGGCACTCCCTGGACACACATGTCCCTAAGGGCACGGTTCTTCCGGAGGCTTCTCCTCTAGAGGACCGAGTGTTGGATGGTCATCTTCCTGACAAGACGATCTCCCTGATTTACCGTAAATTGGTAAACCATTCTGATGATCCGCTGCGGAAGATCAGGGCCCAGTGGTGTGAGGATGGCTTTGAACTGGATGACGAGGATTGGGTAGCTGCTGTGGCCTCTCCTAAGGAGGTGGCGATTCAGATGCAACAGAGATTGGTCCAGTTGAAAATCCTGCACAGGTCTTACATTACTGGGCCGCGTTTGGTCCGTATGGGCCGGTCTGATAGTGGTACGTGCCGGAGGGGATGTGGGGAAGAGGGTACCTTAATGCATACATTGTGGCATTGCAAAAGAGTGCAGGAATTTTGGGTGGCCATCTATGTAGAACTAAACCGGGCGTTGGGCACGACATACGACCTGATGCTCGGCGTTGTGTGCTGAATGTGTGGGAACCGTCAGACTTGAATGAGTCTCAGAAACAATGGGTGACGTTAGCCAATATGGTAGCCAAACGTAACATTGCCCAGCTCTGGGGCGCTAGCCAGCCGCCGGGGGTCACCAAGTGGGCGGAAGATCTTGACTGGTGCATGGTGCGTGAAAAGTCGGTATATGTGGCCAGGGGATGCCCTCGTAAGTGCGGGAAGATTTGGTGACCATGGAACAGTCACAGGGGCGATATCTGTGCCCCTCCCGAGCTGAGCCTGAATGAGGATGTGCCCGACCACACAGACCCCTGATGTTTCAATGTGTACATGTACTCCTGAGTTTTTCTCTTCCGCACCAAGTCTTGTAATGTTTTGGCTCTCCTGAGATTTCATTTTGTTGAATGTATGTGTGTTTTATGATTTAATAAAATAAAAAAAATAAAAAAGGGGAGTGGCCTCGGACCACCTCTCGGCAACGCAGCTCTGTGGCACTTACTGGAGGTACCTGGTGGGCTAGTTGACCCCCAGGGACCCTCGGGATTCAAAGGGACTTAATCCAACAACTTAAAAAGCACCACAGGGCCTGTTTGCACACATGTCACATCAGGCCCCACCCCCTCCCTTCACCACTGTACAAACGCGCCCTGTGGTGCGTTTTAAGTTGGGGGATAAAGTCCATTTGAATCCGGAGGGTCCCTGGGGTCCAACTAGCCCACCAGGTACCTCTAGTAAGCGTCACAGAGCTGTGTTGCAGAGAAGTGTAAAAAGGGGCGTGGCCTCTGAACACCACTCTGGAACACAGCTCCCTGGCGCATACTGGAAGTTTCTGGTGGGCTAGTTGGCCCCCAGGGACCCCCAGTATTCAAGGTGAATTAGTTCCCCATCTTACAACGTGCCAGGGGGCGTGTTTGTAGAGTGCTGCATGGAGGGGGCGGGGCCTCCGCACAATGATGGCTTTTTTTACTTTTTATTTTGAGAAAGAGGGCATGTGGCCCCCCTCAATTTGCCAATTTCTGCCCCGGGGAATGGCCATATATATAAAAAAATGTTTTAAAGAAGGGGCCCCTCCTGAGGCCTCTGTTAGTCTCGGGGACCCCATCTCCCGGGGCTCTGCCTAGTTTAAAAAAAAAAACATAATTTTATAGGGGAGAGGGGCCACGTGGCCCCCACATCCCGGGCCACTCCTGGTCCCGGGGACCCCATCCCCCGGGGCTGGCCCTATCCGTTGGGGACTGTGGGGGGGTCCCCAATCCCCCACCGGTCACGCCAGCTCACCGCGTCCCACGGGAGGCGGCATTGCTTTTCCACAAGGGGAGCTGCTGACATGCAGCTCGCCTTATGGAAAAGCAATCTGCTTTGCTTCTCTGCTCTCGCTTCAATGAAGCAAAGCAGTTTGCAATGACAGGGCAGGAGCTGCAAGGCTCCCGCCCTGTCATTGCAAACAGCAGTGTCCCGGGGTGGGCATGCCGGGACACAGCAGGAGCCGGCCCTGGGGGGTGGCGGACCCAGGTCCATCATTGGCTCCAGGAGGGGGCTGCGTGGCCCTCCCTCCCAATGTGTCTTGAAGCCCCGGCGGGGGGTGGCGGTCCCCGGGGCATGTGGGGGGTTCGAGCTCCTCCACACAGGAGTTTAAAAAAAAAGCCCTGGGGTGGCAGTCCCCGGGGCAGCGGGGGGCCCGTCTGCCCCCGCCAAATTAGTAATGAAAGCCTCGGGGTGGTGGTCCCCGGGGCTTGGGGGGCCTTGGAGCCCCCCCACATTTAAAAAAAAGAAAGCCCAGGGGTTGGAGGCCCCCAGGGCGGACCGTGAGCACCCCGCAAATATTTATGAAAATCCCCGGGGGTGGCTGTCCCCGGGCTGCGGGGGCCTCCCTGGGCCCCGGCTATCAAATTTTTACATGCCCCCGGGACTTGGCCGACCCGGGGGCTAAATAATAATGAAGCGCGGGAGTTCGCGCTTCGTTTTTTTAAATTTTCATGGCCGGATTCGCGCACCTAGCGCAAATTTGTCCAATTACTTTTTTTAAAAAAAATGCTTTTTTGGGCCTTTGGGGTCCTTGTGCCTCGTTACCGAGGCACAAGATGACTGCCAACACTTCCTGGTTTGGAGTGTTGACAGCCAATTAGCATGAAGCTCGTGATCAGGAGGGTGCGCGGATCGACTGTGCCGCTATATATCGATATTTTTTTTTATTTTCTCAGCAACTACTCAGCAGTTCGAGCTGCAGTTGTGTCTAAAGTTTCCTATGGGAAATGCATTTTTCGACCTCTTTTTAAAAATTTCTCAGGAACTACTTAACAGATTTACATCATTTAACAAAAAGAGTTCTTTCTGAAACAAGGGCTACCTTTTTGCCAAATTTGGTGTAATTCCGTTCAGCAGTTCGGGCTGTAGCAGTGTCTAAAGTTTCCTATGGGAATTAACATGGAGGAAACACTTTTTGGGACCCCCCTTTTTTATCGGCCCCCGCTTGCTGAATCACCCCTTATTTTCAAGATAGGAGCGGACCGGAGCGCACCAAAGAGTTTTGCCAATTTCACAAAGATTCGTCAACCGCCGCCAAAGTTATTGGGAAAACAAAAAACGCTTTTCCCATGGAAAATAGGTCCTATCTATAACTACCTACTGGCGACCGCCCGTAGGTAGTATATATATATATATAAAAAAATATATATATATATGCAGAAAAGTCTCCTCCCACCACTTTTAGTTGTGTAACCACATGAAATCCTTCCTGAGTATGTATATATATATATATATATCAACTCCTCTTTACTTCAGAAATTTGCTGCCGCCTGCCAAACCAGCAGGTGTTTCATCGCAAAAAAGACCTCCGAAGTCAGGTCTTTAACATACGCTTCCTCCCAAGCAGTAAACACCACAAGTTGACGAAACTGTGTGCTGGATTTTTGTGGATGGCTGTGCTTAATTTCTTTTGATTAGCCCACTGGGGCATGATACCATTGGACTGGAGAACTGGTAGTTACCACTGCAATGGATGTAGGGTTATGCCTTCATTAAGCCTATAACCAACAAATACCCACATATTGCCACTTGTTTCTTGCATAAACTGGTTAAGCCCACCGGGGCGACATAGAGCCTCTTATAGAGGTAATGTTTATTTAAAAAGTCAAGACATCCTGAATTTCCTATGGGTTGCTCAGTGCTAACTTATTATGACGAGGGTTGAGAGTTTATCAATCAATAATGAAATGATGTAGCGCTAACACCTGAATGTTTAACAAAGATGTTTTTTTTAAATGAACTTTCTCTTTCGAGTATAAACCGTGAGTCTGCTTTCTAGCTCCGACTGGAAATGCACAGTAAGGGAGTCTGTTTTCTATTGGTGCACTGTGGTGAAATGTCACATGATGTATAAAAACTGTATTCAAACCGACACTCGCACTTGTGAACAAGGAGATATACTCTCTGAAATGCGTCGAGTGAGCTATACTTAATAAATATACGCTGAACTAAAGGATTGTGGCCTGGACTTCATTTTTTTACGTTCAAATGAAGATTGGTGGATTATATGGGAGTTGCGACCCCGTCCTGGCCCGCCGCTGCGAGTGGCTGTGGGTTTTACGCAAACATTGAGCTGGTATGTCTTTGAAAAGAAACCCCGGCCCGCCCCAGTTTCTGGGCGTGGAAACAAACTTTAACCAATGATAATGGCTAATCTCTGCAGCTCTCGCCCCTAAGACAAGCAAGGACAGAGTTCGCAACTTCAACCGAAAAAGTCACCGGATGGCGTCTCTCTGCAGCCTGGGTGAGTGAGCGACGAGCATCACATTGTCAAGACGGCTAGGCATTGCATGGGGGCAAGCGGAATTGGGAAGTAAACAGGAGAACCTGTTGTTTTGCACCCGATCCTAAGCAGCGCGAACGCAGGAAAATAGCGTGTTAACATTTTTTCACCTGATATAGTTATGGCTTCAACCAGAAATACCAATAGGAGCAAGGCAGCAAGCAAGATGTTTATATTACAGACTGCAGGGTCATATACTGACTTACCGCAAGCCACGGGAAGCGCAGGAAGTGCGATTAATAAACAAGATGGATGGAATAAATTATGGAAGCTATTAAAGGCAGAACAGAACAAATGGTGGGAAGCAACCACCCTAGAGAAATACGTCGAATCAGGACGCATACCAAGGGGATTGCGAATCTACACCACATCGGCATTCAGCGAACCGGACCCGGACCTAGTTGAGGAATGGGCGAATAATAGTCACGAATGTTCAATGGTCATGCTGAAGCTGCTAGTTAAATATGCCAGAAAAGAATGTGATAAACTGGCTGTAGAAATTGAAGAAGTTCTGGAATTTCTTAAAACGATGTGTGAGAAAGATGAATTTGACACTGATATGGCAAAAATGGATAGCAGATTGGAAAATTTTGAAAAAAAAAAAGGGGGGAAAAAGCAGAGAAAGTTCATACGTGACCTGGTCGACTACGAGAAAGGTCAGGTGCTAACATTTGCGAAAAAGTACGATCATTTACGTGTACAATCTACAACCTCTGTACCAAAAAGTGGCACAACGAGAGCGGAGGAGCTGAATGCTGCGCAACCAACTGCACAGAGCTCAGATGGACCAGAAGGAGAAGCCGGGAGAAACTCAATTAATGAAGAACAACACCATGGCGCAGGTTTCCTTAGCCCAAAAGAACAAATTTTAAACGAATTTTCTCTGGTGGCCAAAGGAAGATTAGTGGCCCAGAACAAGCCCAATATCGGAGGAAACAGAGCACGCGGAAGAGGAAGCAGAGGAGAAAGCAGAGGAAATACAACAACAAGAGAAGATATGACAAGTCTAGTGGGAACCAGGACAAAGGGCCAGAAAGAAGCAAAATGAAGGACAACAAGACAGTAATTAATCTCTCCGAGAGGATACTCATCGAGGCTGAAATAGAGGTACTGTCTTTTGGCTTATCTTTCTGCCCCTCTGCGAACTTTAATTACACGCAAAGCAGAATAGACCTTATTCAGTTTACATGAAAATTGAGACTTAAAAAGTGGTTTGCCACTAGAATGAGTCAGGAACAGACTAGAGACCGAGCGGAACCCAGTAGCATTGTGATAGGAGATGCAGGGATGCCGCACTTATTGCATTAACTAGAAGGGGACCCGGATCTCATCGATGATCCCACTATGAATTTAATAAATGACAACCTATGATTGGATTTGAACTGCAAAAGTGGGTTCAAACCCAAATACATTTTTCTCCACCAGATCAAAAATGAGGCAATTAATGTGTTCGAAAAAGGTGTGAATGAATTAGATAAACTGTCTAAAAATGTCAAATATGGTAGAAATAATTTAACTCCCACACAATTAGCGGCAATAGAGAGTTTGAGAAATGATAATAAAATTATTATAAAGAAATCTGACAAGGGAGGAAACATTGTGTTATTACCACGTGAAATGTACATTAATGAAGGTCTAACTAACTCAGTTAAGTGACGTGAGTAAATATGAAAAAAGTAGCAAACAAATGTATGATGCCAAGAATATTAAATATCAGGAACAGTTGAATGAGTGGAAGGAAAGAGGATTGATTGAAGTGGAAGAATATAATTTTTTAAGATGTAAGTGCCCTAAACTGCCAGCCCTATACCTATTTCCCAAACTTCATAAGAACATGACAAACCCCCCAGGGAGGCCGATTGTTTCCTCTCGGGGCAGCTGCCTGGAGAACACATCCAGGTATGTTGACTACTTCCTCCAGCCCCTGGTGCAGGAATTACCTGCATATCTTAAAGACTCAAGGGACTCCTTACGCAAGATTGAGGGAGTGGAGTGGAATACAGGCTGTCTTCCGATGACACTAGACATCAACAATCTTTATACCAGTATTCCACATGAGATGGTTATTAGGGCGTGTAGGCACTTCCTTAGGAATAGGTCTGTCTCTTACCTGTTCCGCACCTAAATGATTCTTGATATGGCACTCACTTGCCTAACACAAAATTTCTTCCTTTTCAATGGCTCTATCTATCACCAAATCCTTGGAACGGCGATGGGCACCTGCTTCGCCCCCAGCTTTGCCGGGTTGTACCAGGGCTGGTGGGAGGAGCAGGTGGTCAGACCCCTTCTGCAATACCAGGCATGGGTTAGAACATGGTTCCGGTACATTGATGATATATTTATTGTTTGGGAGGGAAAGGAAGAAGAGGCCATTGACTTCATTAAAATTCTGAATACTAATGACCTCAACCTCTCATTTACAAGCCATGTGGAAAGGGAAGCCATTGACTTTTTAGACTTGAGGGTCAAAGTAGAAAACAATAGGCTAATAACTGCCTTGTACAGAAAAGAAACGGCTGGAAACAGCCTGCTTCATGCACAGAGCTGTCATCCCTGTAGCTTAATCAACTCTACCCCCGTAGGAGAGTTATTACGCGCTAAAAGAAATTGCACTAAAAATGTTGATTTTGACCAAGAGACAAAGATAATGTGTGAGAGATTTAAGCAAAGAGGCTACAGCAAGAAATGCATTGACACAGCCCTGGAGATAGTCAGTAGAAGAGAAAGAGGTAGGCTTATCACTGAAAGATCTGATAGGAATGTAGGGAAAGGCACAGAGACAGCACGATTTATCACTGACTTTAACCTGCAGTTGAGGGATGTTAGGGGAGCCATTAATACATTCTGGGACGTACTAAAAACTGATAAAGACGTAGCCGGAGGCATCCAAGAATACCCTCAGATAACATACCGTAGGCCCAAGTCTTTGAAAGATATGATCTGCAAGACGCTGATTCCCACAATAAGTAAAATAAACCCTATTCAAGGGTTTTATGTATGTGGGAGATGTAAGGCCTGCAAATACAGCTCAAGTACGACAGAAGTCAAACTATCAAAACATTGCAAACCCTTCAAAATTCTCAAACATTTCTCTTGCCACACAGAATATGCAGTCTATGCACTGCAATGCCTGTGCAACAAATTTTACATAGGCAGCACGATCCATCCGGCTAAGAAGAGGGTGTTGGAACACTTAAGGGCTATAAAAAACTTTGACAAGCAATACCCGGTAGCTAGGCATTTTGCCACCCATTCCAAGAGTAACAACTGCCTCATCACTTTCTGTGTGCTTGACCATGTCCCAGTGAGAGAAAGGGGAGGAGACAGACTACAGGAGCTAAGGAGATTTGAATCAAGACTCATTATCAAGTACCACACAATGCAACCCGATCGCCACAACTGCGATGAAGTGCTAGCCATACCCTTAGGGTACCCCGTAGCAGATATTCATCCTGTAATCTTGGACCTTGTTAAAATACATCATTTAATAAGTTATTGCCTTTGCCCTTACGGTTTATAACTTGTATGTAGTGTTTGGTATGAATCACGGATGAACGAGATATGCACTCACCTTATTTTGTTTCACTTTATTACAGGTCTCCGAGGAGTATATGTGGGAGAGTTTAAGGCACAGCACGGAATGAAGCTCACGATATGCTGGAGAAATGAATGAGGACTTTTTTGATATCCAAGCATGAATGAGAGCTGGGCTTTTTGTGGATGGCTGTTCTTAATTTCTTTTGATTAGCCCACTGGGGCATGATACTATTGGACTGGAGAACTGGTAGTTACCACTGCAATGGATGTAGGGTTATACCTTAATTAAGACTATAACCAACAAATACCCACATATTGCCACTTGTTTCTTGCAAAATCTGGTTAAGCCCACTGGGGCGACATAGAGCCTCTTATAGAGGTAATGTTTATTTAAAAAGTCAAGACAACCTGAATTTCCTATGGGTTGCTCAGCGCTAATTTATTATGACGAGTGTTGAGAGTTTATCAATCAATAATGAAATGATGTAGCGCTAACACCTGAATGTTTAACAAAGATGTTTTTCTTTTAATGAACTTTCTCCTTCGAGTATAAACCGTGAGTCTGCTTTCTAACTCTGACTGAAAATGCACAGTAAGGGAGTCTGTTTTCTATTGGTGCACTGTGGTGAAATGTCACATGATGTATAAAAACGTTATTCAAACCGACACTCGCACTCGTGAACAAGGAGATATACTCTCTGAAACGCGTCGAGTGAGCTTTACTTAATAAATACATGCTGAACTAAAGGATTGTGGCCTGGGCTTCGTTTTTTGTACGTTTAAACGAAGATTGGTGGATTATATGGGAGTTGCGTCCCCGTCCTGGCCCGACGCTGCGAGTGGCTGTGGGTTTTACGCAAACTTCGAGCTGGTATATATATATATATATATATATATATATATATATATATATCTCTATATATATATATATATATAGAGATATATATATATATATATATATATACACACACATATATATATATATTCACTGAAAAAACCATAGGTTATACACCATATATAGTTAGGAATTAGCATTTAAAAAACCTTATTTTACTCACACAAAACCATTGAAATTCCATATATAGTTAGTTGCACTAACTATATATCGCGCACCCGCAATCCACTGCTGATCATGTCACATATTACATCATTCATGACATGGTCAGTGACATCACTGATGACATCACTGATGACATCTCAAATGACATCACTGATGAGATCACTGATGACATCTCATTTGACATCAATGACCACATCACTGATGATATCATTCATGTGACAATACAATGCATCTCCTCACGTTTTAATATAACCTCTGTTTCACCCAGTGTTAAATACAGAGTATAATTTTTGAAACCATTGACACACCAATACTAGTTACTACATACGTACTCACTGATTCCTACGTCTACACACACATTCACTCATTCACCCATACAATCATTCATACATACAATCACTCATCTTTACAACACTATCATATGCACTCATACACCTATACAGACACTTACACTCTGCCACTCATCCATGGAGTTACTCACACACCTAGTCAGTCCTGTAAAGAATCAATCACACTTCCATTTTCTTGTCTATACAGTTAAACATAGAGCACCTTACATTTTCAAACATATACTAACACATACTTACTTTCTTATACAATCATTGATACAAGTACACATTGATCTGCACAGAGTCACACACCTCCCAGCCAGCCACACACACACTCAGTCTCCTATACAAATACTTGGACAATCAATCAATAACCCATATAGTTAATCATATAGCTACTGATCAACACATGCAGCAGTTTACAGAACAACAGACATAATGATGCACAAATTAAGACAGTTTAGTCACTAACCCATGCACTCAGTGAGACACATTTAATCACTCACTCATACATTCAGTCATGCACCTACTAAATCCTTCGTCCAGACACTTATACATCTACTCATTCTTCAATATGTAAAACATATTTAAACTTTACAGAAACACACAGTCACTGGATGATGTCATCAGTGATCTCATCAGGGATGTCATTTGAGATGTCATCAGTGATGTCATCAGTGATGTCACTGACCATGTCATGAATGATGTAATATGTGACATGATCAGCAGTGGATTGCGGGTGCGCGATATATAGTTAGTGCAACTAACTATATATGGAATTTCAATGGTTTTGTGTGAGTAAAATAAGGTTTTTTAAATGCTAATTCCTAACTATATATGGTGTATAACCTATGGTTTTTTCAGTGAATTTTCAAGGTTTTGTAAATGCTAATTCCTAACTATATATGGTCTATAACCTATGGTTTTTTCAGTGAATTTCAATGGTTTTTTAATAGCAAATATCATAAGCTGTCGAATGTCAAGTACGTGGTAAGTAAAAACATTTTCGTGTTTATGCACACTGATCTGCTTTGAATGCTGCCCCCCACCCCTCATTTCTATTAGGAGTACTCTCTCTTTGCAGATAGTGAAGGGTAGTTAACGCAGCCCTTTGCCCCCTTTGTAATCCGTCGTGCCTGCTTCTCTCTCCATTTGATTGATTGTTCTCTTTGGTTCATTCTCTATTTACAAACAAGCACAGAGTCGCAATACTCTGTTTAGTCTTTGCAGATAGCGAAAAATCGTGTAAAAAAACAAAAGGAATCGAGCAAAATCAGTAGGCCACTAATGGGATCTCTTTTTGACCTCGCTAAAATAGAAACATTAGGAACAACCTGTTGAAAATAGCAATGCGTATGTATATAAGCGGCGTTCATTTGTGTTCACAGTACCCCTTGTTGATTGTTTCAATCGAGCATTGAATTGTTCGAAGTTAATTCTCTTAAGGATCTTCTCTACCTGCAAACGAGGAAGAATAGGAATATTCTATCTCCCTTTGCAGATAGTGAAGGGTAGGTAACGCAAGCCTTTAACACGTCGTACCTATTTCATTCCTCATTGATTGATTGTCCGAACATTGACTGTTTGGGAATTAGTTCTTTTTCGAGGTATTCCCTGTTTGCAAATAAACGTAGGAAAATCTTTGCAAGTAGTGAAAGGGTACGTAATGCGGACCTTTCTCCCCCGTTGTAATCTGTCATGCCTATCTACTCCCCACTGATTGATGCACCTTTTTCACCCGGACCATTTACTAGAGATACGTCATCTGGCCCGACCAGAGAGCACCCCTAGTGAAAAGGACATATGCAATAATAACGAAGTGATCACTGTATCCTGTTAACAGAAACTTTACCATGAAACAACCTGGAAAGAAAAAAATAGGAAAACGAAAATCAGTAGGCCACTGATGAACATGAACTTTTATTAAACAACCAACAAAGAAACGATAACATAACGTAATGATAAAACCTATTAATGTCCTAGAAACAAGAAAACGTTAAAATATGCCAGTGGTGAGAGACCAGAAAAACAGTAAGAGAAACCAAATCACCCCTCGCTGTCCCACCGCCTGCCACGCCAAAAAAATCGATAGACTAGGGAAAATGCAAGTCAGTAGAACATCCACCCCCACTCTGGAAACTTCCAAGGTGGGGCAGGGTTCCGGCTACGCCCAGCCGGGAGCAGCCCATATAAGGCAGGTCCTGCTGCCACGCCTCGGCCAGGAGATCCTAACGTAGGGTGTAGCCGGAGGAGAGGCCGAGGCCAGCGGGACCCGGCCAGGGGATTGCCTTTACAACGCTGAACAGTTGCAGGGGGGGGGAATGTCTCCTCGACCCTCCCCTCTCTCTCCCAGTCCGGCCGCGGTGGCCCTTGAGAGTTGCAGGTAGTCCCGCCACATGCTCTTCCGGTCCGACCACCAACGGTCGGGGGCCGAGGCCGACGGGATCCGGCTGCAGCCGATAAACCAAGAAACCCGTTCATGGGGCCAGAGCCAGGGGCGTCCGGCCGACATCCACCGGAAGCCCGGCCCGAAGACGGACGGGACACTTCTTTCTTTTATAATGGCTGCGACAACACTGGGGGGGGATGTCTTGCACATGCCTCCGACCCCCCCCCCCCTCGTCCTCATCGCCTGGTCCGGCCATAACAAATCTCAAGCGAGACGCCGTGGGGTGCACTGGGAGGGAGAGACGGTGCGAACAGGCCTCTCCCGCCTCCCCAGGTGGAGGCTTCCCAGCTGCACCCTCAGCGCTCCAGGCGCCCGGAAAAGGGTTCTTCCCCTGTGGCCATGCTGCAACGTCTCGCCCGGCAGGGTGGAGCCCGTCCGCTCATGTGACCCCGCGATCGCCGGTAGCTGCCGAACTCTCAAAATAGCGGTCGACCTGGCAAGAGCGGGCCCAGCATAAAGAAATGGCCCGGTCACTGGTTGACTCCACCACCGTAGTCCTCCACGACCTTGAAGATTCTAGAGGAGCCGCGGGAGTCTCCGACCCCCGATGGGGAATGACTGCCATGATCGCCCGTGGAGTGACGAAACTGTATCCGCGGGACGTCGGCGCTCCCATGCTGGCGCCAGCCTCACTTTGAATTACTAGAATCCTGCAGACCTCACTTCCGGTGAAAGCACAGTGTGACCCGGTAGGAAAAATTATTGCACCCCCTCCCCTTTTTGACTGATAGTTCAAACCACCGATCCTTTCCTTTGCCCTTTTAACGGAACTTTGGACTGCCTCCCCCTCTTTTACATTTTCTAGAGAAAACAAAACATTAACCACTACATTAGCATAGCAGTTGACACCAGAACTGTTTTCAAATTGAAAACCAACAACATCTTCAACAGAATCCTTTTTGTTTCTGCTGTGACCCTGCTACAGCACAGGCATTGTCCCCAGCAGTAATTCTGCAATGCCGGTAAGAATAGCTGTGGTGCCTACTGGACTCACTCACCCCCGCGGCGCCCCACGCCGTTTTTTGCTGGGCGGCAACTTACTAGACATCACTTTCGTGCCATCTAGATTTCAGCGCGTTCTGCTGCCTTGGAACTATTCGCACAACAGACCGCTACTGACAAGAATATTTCATTATTGGTGCTGTCAATTTCAATAAATCTATTGGATAATTCAAAAGAAATTGCCACGGTCTCTTCGTTGTTTAAATGTTTTTACTGGTTTTGTTTTCTTGTATATATTTATATGTTATTAAAGTTTTATATTCCTACTACTTTGTTGGAGTGCTATATATTTTTAATGTGACACATAATTGTAAAAACTTTGATGTACAAAGAGTCATTCCTGGAATCTTCCGCTTCAGGCTCGGTCCCCTCCCCAATCACAATACAGGATGGTTTTCAGATAGTAGGAACACGTGTGGTGTGACGGATCTCATCGGGTGTGGGCCTTGATCTACTATAACTCCTTTGAAGAGGGGTGATTCTTTACAGCTGGGGCCATAAACTACATCTGCAGGGCTAGCTGATAGCCTGGACAATCGGACACAGAGAAAGAGGAGTGTCAGAGGGTGCGGTAGTGAATAGGGCGAAAGGGAGGTGTCGGGCGGGCACAGAGTGTGATTCTCAGGGAAGAGCAGCGCAGATGGGGGGAGGTTTATTGCCCATGCATAAGACAGAGAGCGGTGGTGACCAGTGCCTAGGGAAGATGCTTGCGTGGGTGAGGAGCCATGCTACGAATCGACAGCGTGCAGAGAGTGGGTCTGGTCAAGACATCTAAAATGGCTGCCGTGCACGACAAAAGTGTGGCATTTCAAAAAAGGCAAGATGGCGCAGACAATGTTTTTCAACACTTCCTCATTTCCTTCGAATCGAACGTTAACAGACGTTGGGGCATATTACCAAAGTTAAGCGATATTTATCGCTAACGATGCTTACCAACCAATTTTTTACCACTAAGCATCGTCAGAAATTATCGAAGATAAACCTTGCTATTATCAAGGTTTATCGCAAATGCGATAATAAACGGCCGCAATGCATGAATATCGCTAAAAACTCAGCGATATTCATGCATTACCGAGCTAATGCTCTTAGCCATGTTATCCACCTCCCATTGGATAACATGGCTAAGAACTGCTCAGGGCAGGTGTTACTTTTTGGAGATATTCGCGCTTAGCGCGAATATCTCCAAAAGTTGGTAATAGGAGATAGATATCTTGCATGTTGTAATGCAAGTTATTGTGGTATATGGAACTCATACCATAATCTCTCAGGAAAGCAGAAACTGATCCTTTTGGGACCGCCTAAAAAGGCCTAGGGGGTGAGGAGTACTCTACTTTGCCCCCTTTTCACGTTCCGAACTATTTTATTTTACTCTCTTCTGTAATTACACAAAATAGCAGCGATAAGATGCATCGGAGACACACAGTGAGAGAAAGGAGGCCGGAGATGAAGAAGAGATGTCAAATACACATTGGAGATAATATAGTGGCAGAAGGGAAGTAAATATGAGTAAACTTACCATGTAACATAAAAATGTTGCACTCTATACTATAAGTCTCATTTTATACTACAATCACTTCGCTACAACCTCATAAATTAAAAATAAAAATGAATAATGTCTCAAACAATTTTTGATTTCTAAATATAAATGTATTCTTCAGAATTTTCTAAATTTGAAAGAACTAGTAACATGTCCTCATCAGCAATGTCCTCATTAAAAGTCTCCAATGATGATTCTTGTAACTCTATGGTCTCCAAACACTCGATAAATTCGCCATCAAGAGATTGATCAAAAAAATCATTCAAGTCATCTCCTCCTTGTGACAATATTTCATTATTGGTGCTGTCAATTTCAATCAATGTAGTGGAATCATTCAAGTCATCTCCTCGTGACAATATTTCATTATTGGTGCTCTCAATTTCAATCAATGTAGTGGAATCATTCAAGTCATCTCCTCCTTGTGACAATATTTCATTATTGGTGCTGTCCATTTCAATCAATCTAATGGAATCATACAAGTCATCTCCTCCTTGTGACAATATTTCATTATTGGTGCTCTCAATTTCAATCAATGTAGTGGAATCATTCAAGTCATCTCCTTGTGACAATATTTCATTCTTGGTGCTGTCCATTTCAATCAATCTAATGGAATCATACAAGTCATGTCCTCCTTGTGACAATATTTCATTATTGGTGCTCTCAATTTCAATCAATGTAGTGGACAATTCAAAAGAAATTGCCACGGTCTCTTCATTGTGAGCCATTTTATTTTGAAATTGCTTGCTGTAAATTGCAGAAAAAAATAATCACTTTCATTTATCGTTTTTAGTAATACATAATATAAAACTAACTTTATCAAGTATTTAGTATAACAGAAGGACTGCAAATAAATAACAGAAAACATTTTTCAAATTATCTTCAAGTGTACAACATAGTTCCCCTTACAAATTAACAACTCACCTTTTTAAAAGTAGCAGAAGTGTTAGTACTGTGTAAATCAATCACCAGAAATTCACCACCAAAAATTCCTCACAAATGTACCTCAGACAGTAGTATCACAAAATGGCTGTGGTTTCCTCTCATTTGACATATATACATAACCAATTAACTTTCATCACACACAAATACAAAACCAAAGTAACATTTTAATTGGTTCTAAATTTCAACACTTTCAAATGTGTTTTCCCCATGCAATTTTCCATAGGACATTTACATACGTCTACAGCCTGAATGGCTGAACGGAATTACACCAAACTTGGCAAAATGGTACATCAAACCTAAGAGGTCAGGAAGGATCTACTATGCCCCCTTATGGTCATTTCCCCCTTCGCTTTGGCCTCCTCTTGTCTCTCAATCCTACCGAGAGACAAGATGGCGGCCGCTACGGACTGTTTGGAATGTTGACAGACGCCGGAGAACCAATCAGCTTCGCAAAGCTCCGTAACGCGAAAAGTACGCGAAGCGGAGCGCTGTTACAGATATATATCTTTTTTTTAACGTTAATTTCTCAAAATCCACTGGAGCACATATATTGAGACCTAGCAAAGGCACATCGGGCTACCAGTCCCTAATATTTTGCCAAGTTTCGTGCAAATCCATTCAGCCGTTCGATTATTATTATTTTGGTTTTTTTTTGCCCCGCGGGGCCCTTTTAAAACCTCCACATCAAACGTAGGGGGTCAGCGAGGATCTACTATTCCCCCTTATGGTCATTTGCCCCTTCGCTTTGGCCTCCTCTTGTCTCTCGATCCTACCGAGAGACAAGATGGCGGCCGCTACGGACTGTTTGGAATGTTGACAGACGCCGGAGAACCAATCAGCTTCGCTTCACAAAGCTCCGTTGCGCGAAAAGTACGCGTCCTGGAGCGCTGCCCGGTCCGCTGTTACAGATATATATCTTTTTTTAAACGTTAATTTCTCAAAATCCACTGTAGCACATATATTGAGACCTACAAAAGGCACATCGGGCTACCAGTCCCTACAATTTTGCCAAGTTTCGTGCAAATCCATTCAGCCGCCAGTAGGTAATATAAACACATACATATCTATATATATATATATATATACACATATATATATACACACACATATATATACACACACATATATATATACACATATATACACATATTTATATATACACATATATATACACATATATATATACACACACATGTATATACACACATATATATATATCAACAGCAACTCCCTCGAAGAAAGAGCAGAGGCCACAGCGGGGGTTAACAGGGAGATCACTTTATTCCGTCAAATGCTCTCTTTACAGGCGAATGCATTTCGGCATTTCATATGCCTTCTTCAGCGCCAAGAGTTTCACGGGCAGATGCAGGTGACATCGTGTTTAAATAATAGCCCCTTACTAATTGGTTAAGGTCCGCCCCGCCTCAGGAACAGTGTCCTTTCTTTCCAATTGTAGTGCACTCGGTACTTGTGCACCACGAATCCCAGAATGCAACAGGGGTCCAGGTGAGAAAGGCGGGTGATTTACATTATCATTTGCGGAAAATAGCTGTTTCACGATGTCATCCAACCTATTCCCATGCATAAGGTGAAATGTCAATGTCCCCCTGGGTCCCCCTACCGCATCAACCTCCGTGGCACAGGATTCTGTTCAGCGGGGGCAAGACCGTAAATACAATCTTCGCCCAGCGTGGAGCCGAAATAGCACCAACACCGCCCCATCTCCTCCTGGTCCCGGGGGTGGGCCTTGGTGATCCAGTACCCTGGAAAATGTACAGATTCCGCCGCAGCAGCAGCAGACGCCAGTGGAACCAAGGCCAACTTCAAGATGCGGGGGCCTCTACATATATATAGACACACACACACATATATATATATATATATATATATACACACATATATATATATATATATACACACATATATATATATATATATATATATACACACATATATATATATTGAAGCTCCGCAGTCCAAAAACCAGCAAGAATCAGCACTCGCAGTAGGTTAAACCTTTTTCCGGGTTTATTGCACACAAAATTCAAATCAACAGACGCGTTTCAGCACTTGCCTTCGTCAGTGTCAGCTGGCGACGGCAAGGCGGAAGCTAAATAAGGCATAACAATTGAAAGTGAAAACGGATAATTATACAGTTCATGAGCGCCATCTTTGAATGGTGAACAACTCAAACGATAAAAAACCAAAAATAAAGGCAATGTTGGTAATGTCGAATAAACAATACATATCTACCTGACTATTACTGTATAATTAGTCTGATGCTAGCATTTTTGCCCTGGATGGGCTAAATTCATAAGGGTTCTCAATTTAGAAACCAAAATTCCATTAAATCAACATAATTCACATTGCACTAATAGTCAATATATCTGTTGGTAAAAAGGTTTAAAGAAGGAAATTCTATTTAATAAGACCCCTGATAAATTGATTGATTATTAAGGCCTGGATTACCCACTAGGTGGAACTACAAATCATAATCACCAATACCCCTGCACCACACTATCAATTAACTCCTAAACATTAAATTCATCGTAAAGGGTCAAAAACCAGCTACAAACGAAACTTCTTGAAGCATTTGTAAAGATAAATGAATTCTCAGACAGTGACACAGCTCAACACATATACTATCAATTACTATTACTATAGATGTGATAATAGTTCTTCCCCTGCGTTGAGTCCTCCCGGTGACTTTGTTTGGAGTTCTATGATGTATCTTGACTCCAACCGCCTAAGCTTCCGTTTCAGATCCCCGCCCCTTATATCTTGTGGGACACAATCCAAACTAAAGAAGCTAAGCAGAGTCCTATCACTGTTATGGTGAGTGGCAAAATGCCGGACCATCGGATAGTTCTCATCCTTATTCATGATGGCCCGTTGGTGCTCCAGGATTCTCAACTTGACTGCCTTAGTGGTACTCCCCACGTAACGAAGTCCGCAGGGGCACTTTAGACGGTACACCACAAATGTGGTCGAGCAAGTAATAAACTTGCTGATCTTAATCTTGGAGTCCTTGTGTGGCACCTGGTAGGTAAGTACCCTTCTACCGAATCGGCCACGGGTTGCTGTTGCACTACGGAGCTTGGAGCCTTTATGTTAGCAGCTTATCAAGGTCTGCGCATACGCTCTTCGACAAAACTATTATATAATTGAAAGTACGGCCCTGGCTACCAATGTGACTCATTTTAAAGCCCGAGATGTATACCTTCATCTTTGTCCTGGTACATTAACTTGAAACTGGAGATTTTTCAAAATATTATCTTCTTGATTCTTGATGAGATTTACCTTAAAGCCCGTGACGCTGTTTTCATCCTCTGTTCTGATACGGGAACCTTGATATTGGAACTTCTTGCTGCTGGATTTGACCAGTCTTCGTGCCCATGCTATTGCGCCGTATCAGGACTAACCAAGATCTTTGCCCTGACGAAGCTCCCAAGGTTGGGGAGCGAAACGCGTTGGCTGTTTTAAGAATGAAAAAATAAAGAAAAACAAAATTTTTTGATACAACGTGGTTCTGTCTTACTTCAAATCTGGTGCTGCCTCCATTCTCTTCTCAAGGTAAGTACCCTCTGGCTGTTACTGCAGGCCTTGCATTTCCCACATGGGTATGACCCATGCATGGCATGCAGGTCTCCTTTAGGCTTTTCACTAGACAGATGGCTTGCGACTAGCCTGTCCTTCAGTGATCTTATTTTCCTGAATGTTATCATGGGGTGTTCTTGCAAATCTTTGCCGATTATGGTATCAGATTTGAGGATCCCCCGATTTTTGGGCATAATGGCTCTGACTCTATTCGCTGCCACCGAATAGTTTATCAGTCTAATAATGCCACTCCCACCTTTAGTTGTTTCAGTCCTTTTCTCAGTCAGCAGGGTTTGCCTATCAACGGCTTTCGCCTTCTCTTCAGCTTGTTGGAGTACAGTTCCAGAATAACCGCGGGATTTAAAGCGTTTCACGCTTCTATGTGCGGCCTCTGTGAAATCTTTCTCCAGGGAACTGTTGCGCTTTATCCTCAACAGTTCCCCGTAGGGGATACTCTTAACCAGGGAGGCACATATATATATACACACACATATATATATATATATATATATATATATATACACACACATATATATATATATATATATATATATATATATATATATATATATATATATATATATTCACTGAAAAAACCATAGGTTAGAGACCATATATAGTTAGCTGGACATTTTATTGACATAAAACCAATGAAATTCCATATATAGTTAGTTGCACTAACTATATATCGCGCACCCGCAATCCACTGCTGATGATGTCACATATTACATCATTCATGACATGGTCAGTGACATCACTGATGACATCACTGATGACATCTCAAATGACATCACTGATGACATCACTGATGACATCTCAAATGACATCACTGATGATATCACTGATGACATCATCTAGTGTCTGTGTGTTTTTGTAAAGTTTAAATATGTTTTACATATTGAAGAATGAGTGGATGTATGGAAGTCTGAGTGTGTGTGTGGCTGGCTGGGAGGTGTGTGACTCTGCATATCAATGTGTACTTGTATCAGTGATTGTATAAGAGAGTAAGTATGTGTTAGTATATGTGTGAAAAAGTATGGTGTTCTGTGTTTAACTGTATAGATGAGGAAATCGAAGTGTGATTGATTCTTCACAGGACTGACTAGGTGTATGAGTGCATATGATAGTGTTGTAATAATGAGTGACTGTATGTATGAGTGATTGTATGGGTGAATGAGTGAATGTGTGTGTAGACGTAGGAATCAGTGAGTGCGTATGTAGTAACTGGTATTGGTGTGTCATGATGTCATCAGTGATGTCATTTGAGATGTCATCAGTGATGTCATTTGAGATGTCATCAGTGATGTCATCAGTGATGTCACTGAAGTATGGTGTTCTGTGTTTAACTGTATAGATGAGGAAATGGAAGTGTGATTGATTCTTTACAGGACTGACTAGGTGTGTGAGTAACTCCATGGATGAGTGGCAGTGTGTGAGTGTCTGCATAGGTGTATGAGTGCATATGATAGTGTTGTAATAATGAGTGACTGTATGTATGAGTGATTGTATGGGTGAATGAGTGAATGTGTGTGTAGACGTAGGAATCAGTGAGTGCGTATGTAGTAACTGGTATTGGTGTGTCATGATGTCATCAGTGATGTCATTTGAGATGTCATCAGTGATGTCATCAGTGATGTCATCAGTGATGTCACTGACCATGTCATGAATGATGTAATATGTGACATCATCAGCAGTGGATTGCGGGTGCGCGATATATAGTTAGTGCAACTAACTATATATGGAATTTCATTGGTTTTATGTCAATAAAATGTACAGCTAACTATATATGGTCTCTAACCTATGGTTTTTTCAGTGAATTTTCAAGGTTTTGTAAATGCAAATTCCTAACTATATATGGTCTATAACCTATGGTTTTTTCAGTGAATTTCATTGGTTTTTTAAAAGCTAATATCTATAGCTGTAAAATATATTCTTTATTACGTGACGTATCACGTAGCCACGTGAGACGCCTCATGACGCGTTGCATAACCGTGACGTATCGGCTCTGCAGCGCAAACAAAACCCGTAACGTAAGCGTGCCGGAGCACGCTTACAGATATATATTTTTTTTAACCTTAATTAGACAAAATCCACACATGCACATATCTTGAGGCCTTGCAAAGGCACATCAAACAAACAGTCCCTACAATTTTGCCAAGTTTGCTGGAAATCTATTCCCTTAATTTTTTTGTTTACTGTTTCTCTTGGTTTTCCCCTTGTTACGCTTACCGGGACTCTACCCGGTACGCGAACCGGACGCTCCAAAAACACAAGATGGCGGACTCCCGTTACGCTGCCGGTTAGCTGCCCGGTTCGCGTACCGGGAAGCGCCTCTACCGCGAAAAATCGCAACAATTTTTTTATTTTTTTTGCCCCGCGGGGGACTTTAATATCCCCCTCATCAATCCTAGGGGGTCAGGAGGGGTTTACCTTGCCCCCTTTCCTTCATTTCCCCCTTCTTTTTTCACCACATTTTGTCTCTCGAACCTACCGAGAGACAAGATGGCGGCCGCTCCGGACTGTTTACAATGTTGACAGCTACGCTGCCGGTTAGCTGCCCGGTGAGCTGCCCGGTGAGCTGCCCGGTTCGCGTACCGGGACGCGCCTCTACGGCGTAAAATCGCAAAAAAATATTTTAATTTATTTTTTGCCCCGCGGGGCACTTTAATATCCCCCTCATCAATCCTAGGGGGTCAGGAGGGGTCTACCTTGCCCCCTTTCCTTCATTTCCCCCTTCGTTTTTCACCACATCTTGTCTCTCGATCCTACCGAGAGACAAGATGGCGGCCGCTCCGGACTGTTTAGAATGTTGACAGACACCGGAGAGCCAATCAGCTTCGCTTCGCGAAGTTCCGTTTCGCGTCAGGTACGCGAACCGGGGCGCTAACCGGAGCGCTGTCACAGATATATATATTTTTTTAAACGTTAATTTCTCAAAATCCACTGGAGCACATATATTGAGACATAGCAAAGGCACGTCGGGCAAACCATATCTACAATTTTGCCAAGTTTCATGTAAATCCATTCAGCCATTCGAGCTAAAAGTGAGTCCAACCGCCCTATGGAAAAATGAATGGGAAAAACGCGTTTTGGGACCCCCCTTTTTTCTCGGCCCCCCTTGACGAAACCCCCCCAAATTTTCAGGGGCTGCTCAGAAACAAATTGTGCCATTTTCCTGAAAATTTCAGCCAATTCCGTCCACAAACGCCAAAGTTATTAGACATAGAATTTTCAGAAATCCCATAGAGAAAAAATCCTAACTATATATACCCACTGGCTATCGCCAGTAGGTAATATACATATATAACCATATATAATCTGCATATCTATATAAATATAAATGCATGCATACATATACATATATGCATACATATGCATGTTATTTACATGAAAGTTTTAAAAACACTAATAAAAGCAAAGCTAAAAAGCCACCTCATTACAAACAGAATGGCTTTAACTTAAACGAGGGCGAGATCTATTGCATTTTCAATGCTTGTTTACTTTGGTTCTATCAAGAAGGCATTCAGATGTGTCACACATTTGCCATAAATTCTGAATGTTAGCACTCTAGTTGCTCATTAGATCACTGTAGTAAAGCTAGTGCTCACCAGGGAAGTCTGCTGCTAATCATGGTTTGCAGCCATTTTCCCGCATTTTTTATCCCGCGGACTTTCAGTCCGCATACCATTATCCCGCAAGGTCATTGACCTCGCATACCATTATCCCGCATTTTTTCAAAACGCATGTGCATTTATCACGCATGCCTTTACAAAGAATTACGTTTTAAAGGCATGTATGGTAAATGCATTTGCGTTGTGAAAACCACGATGACGAGAGAGGTAAGTGGGTTTGTGTTAATTTTTTCGTGGGTTAGTTATTGTGTAGTGTAGTGTTGTGTAGTGTAGTGTTGTGTTAGTGTAGTGTAGAGTTGTGGTGGTTGTTTAGTGTAGGGTCATGCTGGGGGTAGTGTTTAGGGTTTAGGGTTGTGTTGTAGTGTTTGCGTAGTGTAGGGTCATGCTGGGGGTAGTGTTTTAGGGTTTAGGGTAGTGTTGTAGTGTTTGCGTAGTGTAGGGTCATGCTGGGGTGTAGTGTTTTAGGGTTTAGGGTAGTGTTGTAGTGTTTGCGTAGTGTAGGGTCATGCTGGGGGTAGTGTTTTAGGGTTTAGGGTAGTGTTGTAGAGTTTGCGTAGTGTAGGGTCATGCTGGGGGTAGTGTTTTAGGGTTTAGGGTTGTGTTGTAGTGTTTGCGTAGTGTAGGGTCATGCTGGGGGTAGTGTTTTAGGGTTTAGGGTAGTGTTGTAGTGTTTGCGTAGTGTAGGGTCATGCTGGGGTGTAGTGTTTTAGGGGTTTGGGTAGTGTTGTAGTGTTTGCGTAGTGTAGGGTCATGCTGAGGGTAGTGTTTTAGGGTTTAGGGTAGTGTTGTAGTGTTTGCGTAGTGTAGGGTCATGCTGGGGGTAGTGTTTTAGGTTTTAGGGTAGTTTAGTTGTTTAGTGTATGCTAAAGGCATATTCGTTCTAAAAGTTTTCGTTATTTTAATTTGCGGCCTAATAGTACATGCGGGATTTTTTTTGCGGACTGATGGTATGCGGACTGATGGTATGCGGGATTTCGTCATATATTCGCTAATCATACTTTCTATGACAAAATGAACCCCCTCATTTTGTTCCTTTTTAAATTAAATGTTTTAAGAGTTACCACTTTATTCCAATCAAGATGGCTTCAGGTGTGCCATACCTTTGTAATAAGTAGGACTGTTAGCACTCTAGTTGTTCTTTAGAACACTCTGGGACATTCTGTCATTGGGCTATAGTTGGGCTACATCTGGCTGATATTTGGGCTACATTTGTTTTTTTTTGTCTCTGGTGGCCATCTTTGGGCTACATTGGGCTACATTGGGCTACATTGGGCTACATTTGGGCTCCAACATATATATAGCCCAATGTAGCCCAATATATATTTTTCAAAGTTAATTTTCGTAAAAACCACTGGAGCATATATCTTGAGACATAGCAAAGGCACATCGGGCTACCAGTCCCTACAATTTTGCCAAGTTTGGTGTAAATCCATTCAGTCGTTCGGGCTAAAAGTGAGGCCAACCGCCCTATGGAAAATTGCATGGGAAAAGCACGTTTTGGGACCCCCCTTTTTTCTTGGCCCCCCCTTGACGAAACCCCCCCAAATTTTCAAAGGCTGCTCAGAAACAAAATGTTCCATTTTCCTGAAAATTTCAGCCAATTCTGTCCTCAAACGCCAAAGTTATTCGACATAGAATTTTCAAAAATCCCATAGGAAAAAAATCCTAACTATATATACCTACTGGCTATCGCCAGTAGGTAATATATACACATATATATACATATATACACATATATATACACACACATATATATATATATATGAAACGAAGGATCCCAACCGCTTCTTGTAGCGGTTTAAGCAGGCGCAGACCTCCTCTCCAGAGAACAGATAACAGATGTTTAAATCATCAGACAAGCCATCACACTAATCAAAGTGCCAGCAGTGCATTTTATTTTGCAAAAAAGTGTCAGAGCAAGTGCCCTCCCTGACGCGTTTCGCTCCGCGGACGGAGCTTGATCACATGACGCGTCAGGAGTAGGCGGTGCAATAAATGGTGATTAAAAGCCCAAGCGCCTACAGAAACAGGACGCAAGGGTCACAACAAAGCAAACAAGCAGTAGTTCATCAATAAATGCTCAAATACTTGAAATGTTTGAACACAGAGACCCAGTAAAAGCATAGTGCTAGAATACAAAAAAGATCATCAAGCACCAAAGGTACAGTTTCCTACGCGGCGGGGCATCTCTGCGGCGAGGCACGCCGCTTTAAACATCACCAAATCCAAGTTGCCTTGCATAGAGACGCCTGCACAGATGGAAATATAGCCATAGTTTATTGCAGGTAATATGCACAGTGTGTTTCAAAGCCGCACAACCAAAGCGCCAAACATCTGTGCAGGCGTCTCTATGCAAGGCAACTTGGATTTGGTGATGTTTAAAGCGGCGTGCCTCGCCGCAGAGATGCCCCGCCGCGTAGGAAACGGTACCTTTGGTGCTTGATGACTAAGCGCACCAGGAGGAGCTGGAAATGCCAGTATTGCCAGGATGAATACTGATGTGCACTGTTGCAGTTTTTCCTCACAACACCCACTACGGGATTGTATAATTTTATGGACTGAGACTTGGCAGCAACCACTATGGTGAAGTTACGGACTACTTACCCCAGAATGCCACTGTGCTTGAGAAAGTCCCACCTTGGGCGGGGTTAAAGTTATGAATCCACACAGCTGCTGGGACTTTGTGCATGCAGCCAGTGAACAAGGGCGTGGAGCCCGAAACATGTTTGGCGCTTTGGTTGTGCGGCTTTGAAACGCACTGTGCATATTACCTGCAATAAACTATGGCTATATTTCCATCTGTGCAGGCGTCTCTATGCAAGGCAACTTGGATTTGGTGATGTTTAAAGCGGCGTGCCTCGCCGCAGAGATGCCCCGCCGCGTAGGAAGCGGTACCTTTGGTGCTTGATGACTAAGCGCACCAGGAGGAGCTGGAAATGCCAGTATTGCCAGGATGGATACTGATGTGCACTGTTGCAGTTTTTCCTCACAACACCCACTACGGGATTGTATAATTTTATGGACTGAGACTTGGCAGCAACCACTATGGTGAAGTTACGGACTACTTACCCCAGAATGCCACTGTGCTTGAGAAAGTCCCACCTTGGGCGGGGTTAAAGTTATGAGTCCACACAGCTGCTGGGACTTTGTGCATGCAGCCAGTGAACTTGGGCGTGGAGCCCGAAACATGTTTGGCGCTTTGGTTGTGCGGCTTTGAAACGCACTGTGCATATTACCTGCAATAAACTATGGCTATATTTCCATCTGTGCAGGCGTCTCTATGCAAGGCAACTTGGATTTGGTGATATATATATATATATTTCTTGGACTCCGCTTGATGAGACCGCCGTCACATCCCTGTCCTTTTCCATCCAGACAGCTCACACGGAGAAAGCGAACAGAACAGACCCAAATTTTCTTGGTGCAAATTAGTGTTTTATTTTAAATAAAACCCAGCAAGATCGCATGACGTGTTTCGCCTCCGACACGAGGCTTGATCACATGATACAGTTGCGAAAATAAACGAGGGTACTTATGTAATTCAAAACGAGGTAGGAGGGGCCAAAACAAATCAACCTCACTTTTTTTAACCCCTGAAAGTTCATTTCTATGTACAATGCATTGAAAATCACTTAAGGCTTAGTTCCTGGCTTAGTGCCATACAATCGTTATACCAAATTCATGATGTCCTGTGCATTACATATGCAGTGCAAATTATGCTTTCTTCAATATATATTTGTCATATAAAATCTGATAATGTACACAAATAAATATGCCCATATATATACACGATGATATAAAAAATAAATATGTATGGAAAAATAAAACAGAATATCTTTCTATTCATTTCAATTCATTTTCTACTATATACATACTATATACAATGCAAGACCAGTGTCTATGCATATAGATGAGAAATTAAACCCATTAAAAAAACAGTCTAATTTAATACTCTAATTTATCCTTTTGGAACCCACATATGTAATGAATTTACCTGATATGACAAGTGGTTCTATATGGAAACCCATGCCTAGTCATATCAGTTACAGAACAATCAACAAACATTATACCTTCCCATTGACTTATTTATCTTCTGCCATACATAGTTACCTTTTGAATTTGAATTGTCATAAATCTAATTCATGTAGATCTATTTTCTTTTGTCATTTACCCTCGTAAATAAACTTGAACCCTTATGTGTGCAAACAAATAATATAGTGCAAAATAATGTTGAACTACCTTTTCTTATAAAACAAATTTCTAAAAAAAAAGAGAAAAATATTTTGTTGGTGAATATTAAAAAGAGTCGGAAGAAGGTCTAGAATGTATTGGACCTTATATTGCCACTGCTTGACTAATGAGCACCAAAGAACCCAAGCTGGGAGATCTTATCACAACCGATTTTGCAAATGAAGAACCAGAAACCAGAACATTTCTGCAGAATTGCTACATCGTATGATAGATGATCTTCAGACTATCCATGGATTCTGTAAATATACAGAACTAGAGGCAAGTATATAGATCTTCGCTCGCATTCATTCCATGTGGAGTCTTGCTATCTAATTCTAATATATATCTGGTTTCCAACACCCGAAGCTTGGCATTTCTATCTCCCCCTCTCTTAAGGGGAAGGACACAGTCAATGGCATAATATTCAAGGGAGGCGGGATCACTGTTGTGCATGTTCTCAAAATGGCGGGCTACCGGGTACGCCTGGTCTTTACTCACGATAGCCCTAATGTGCTGCAGTATCCGCTTGTGCACCGGTAGGCGGGTACTCCCCACATATCGGAGATCACAAGGGCACTGCAGCACATAGACTGCAAAGTCTGTTTTGCAAGACATTCTTTTCCTTATTTTCACTGGTTCTTTTTTAAAAGGTACAACATACTGTGTCTTGTTGCAACCATGCCTGCAAGCCTTACAAACTGCACACTTTTTAAATCCACCTCCCAAGGCACCCCAAGTATCCGAGACTTGTTTCTCAAGGAAATTGTGTACCAACTTATCTGCCATGGAACCAGATTTTCTAAAAGTAATGTTTGGTTTGTCATGGATGTATTTACCGATAACAGGATCCCCTGTTACCAAATTCCAATTCTTATAGAAAATCTTGCGAATTTCTCTGTGTTGTCTTCTATATTTGATGATGACCCGTGGCTTGATCACTGTCTCTTCTTGCTCCTGTACATTGGGCTTGATTTTAACTGCCAGGGCCTCCTGTCTGGTGATGGAATTAGCTCGGTCTATAGCTCGTTGAACAGTTTTTACCGAGTAACCACGCGACAAAAAGCGTTTTTTGCTTCCATTCTGTGCCATCATACAGTCTGCATCTATACTGCAAATTCGCCTTATCAGCAGCATCTCCCCAAAGGGAATGCTGCTGATCAGGTGTTGTGGGTGTTGGCTAGATGCGTGCAGGACCGTATTGCCTGCCGTGGGCTTCCTATGCATTCTTGTGGCTATACCTGTTTCAGTTACAAAGACCTCTGTATTCAAAAATACCACTGATTTGGCATCTATGTGTGATGTAAACTTCAAATTGAGGCCATTGTTGTTAATTACTTCCACAAAATCAGTTGCCTCGCCCAATGTACCCTGCCATATCAGAAATAGGTCGTCTATGTACCTCAAATACAACAAAGCATGTTTCTGCATTGTTTCATTCAGAGCCCCTCTCAGGACCTGCTCCTCCCAGAGCCCCATGTGTAAACATGCAAGACTCGGGGAGAAGCAGGCCCCCATTGCGACCCCTCTGACCTGCTGATATAGCTGGTTATTGAAGAGAAAGAAATTCTGTTCAAGGCATCGCTCAATTATTGACAATAACATTCTGTTATGTGCTGAGAAATTCATAGGTCTCTGGTTAAAAAAGAATTCTGCTGCTTGAAGTCCGTCCGAATGCTTAATCGATGTATATAATGACGACACATCTAATGTTATTAGCAAACAGTCATCTCGCCAACCCACATTGTTCAACTTTCTAATGAAATCAGAAGTATCCTGAACATACGATTTTAAGCCTTTCATTATGTATGTATATATATATATATTCTACTGGGGGTTGCTTGTGCTGAGTCTTTCTTCATTTTGATTAGGCCCCAACATGCATGTATTTCTTTTATTTTCACACATAGATGATTGATTTTTTGGAAAACATTTCAATACAATCACTTCCCGGTCGAGAAGTTATTTTGACAAAGACTGTCAGGTTGAAACACGTCAGTCAATAAAACTTTATTCTCTATAATATAATCCTGAGTGCGCCTTTACCTTATTGTTGTGAAACTTAAGGAATCTGATATATATATGTGCAATGTGCAGGTAACTCACTGGAGTAAAATAGTGGCACCAAAAGTACCAGGAGGCCTTTTGTTTGGCCACGCCCATCAGGGTGGGTACTGGAATTATTGAAAGGGGCCGGGAAAGTCTCTGCACACCTTATTTGAATGAAGCCTTTGAAAAAGTGCACCTAGCACGAAACGCGTCGGCTTTTTTCTGTAAATACATGCTGAAGGCAGTTTGAACGTACCCATGCGGCAGTCTCCATTAAAGAATTAAAGGCAAACCTTTCCTGAGTGGGCTCTTCCGATTTTGTTGGGCAACTTTTGATGGATGTTAAATGGCAAGCCTAAAGCCGTGGATTGAGCCCCGCTTTTGTACATTACAAAATGCGGAGCAAATCCTGCTAATTGAATCTAAGTTCCTGACACTGGTTAAACCGTAACGTTTGGCACTAACCAACCAAGACACATCTCTGATCACACCTATTGCAGTGGCACACGGCACTAAATAGCCGATATTCAATGCCTGTTTGCATCATACCACATTTATAGATACTCTACGATTATGTTCAAGCACTTAATAACTTAGGAGAGCACAATAGGTCTAAACATGATCATGTATGTACATAGCACACTTACCCCTCGAATTTAGTCACTTGCACCGCTCAATCAAGCACATTCTAATTGCGCAAAGTTAATTTCCCGACTGGCGCACCTTAAACTACAAGATCCATCTTTCACCACTACAGCTATTGAATGTGAGCGCCACGAAGTTCCTGTCCTTCAAAATGTCTCTCCGATCTAGAGTACCTAAGACAGTAGGAAGCGTATTTGAGTTGATACACATATTTAACTAGTGTCAGGAACTTAGATTTAATTCGCAGGATTTGCTCAGCATTTTGTAATGTATCAACAGACTCCAAGATGGCGCTCAAATGTGTTGGAAGGCGTAGTCAGCTTTCTATAATGATGAAAGTTTATGCTGCAAGTGTTGTTTAAAAGGATGAACTTTATTAACTTGTGTGAACAAGCGCTCTGTGAAGCGCGAAAACGCGTCACGACTGGTTTATGATGTTAATAAACCTGGTTATTTTGACTTAAGCGGCTGCTCCGCCGGCACCGAGCCACCCTGCGAAAGGCGAGGGATATCCCGTAGGAACGTCTCGTTGTTGGATATATATATAGCAACGCCATTGCGAAACATATGGAGGTGGCACATAAAAGGGATTGGACAAACCTCAAATTCTATGGAGTGGAAATGATACACCCGAATGTGAGAGGGGGAGACAGGGAGAAAATCCTCTGTCAAAAGGAATCGAGACATATCATCAATGCAAGAAGCATGACCCCTTTTGGCTTGAACCAATCTGAGGAATTGTACATACACCTGTGAACAATAAAGTTTTCATTGACACAATAATCAATGCTTCATGGCAAACCAGCAAGAAATCAATAGCACAATGACTGATTCAATACTGGGAAACAAAAAATTAAAAAGAATGATCAAAACAGAAATAGTTCGCAAACCTAAATATGACAACTTCGGTCACACACTGCATGATGCAGAAATGGGCACAAATGTCATTCAAATGAAACGGGTTTCGACTGATGAAAATTGAGAACTGTGGAATCAAGAATTTGGGCACAGGAATAAGAAATTGTGCATACAATGTGACCCAATTGTGCATGCAAAAATAAATAATAAAAAATAAAAAAATTCAAAATTTGCACATATTGAAAATTGTCATTGCGGTATGTGGCCAAACTCGAACAAGCAACAATCGAGACAAAAAGTGGGGACGGTTTGCTATGTAAATTTGAGACATTGTAGTACAAATACAATTCAGTATGTTATTGCAGTCTGATTGTAAATTGTATTGTAAATATTCCCAAGAATAAGATCCATGCCATGTTTTCCAAAACCAGGGTTGAGTAAAATCTGTATCAATGAGTATTACACTACATGTCCCAGAAAGCCCTGCGGCAGTGGGCGTATAGCAGAAATTATGCAATTTCACTTGTGTGTTTGAAAATGGTTAAAGGATAGCAACAATTGTAGCATATTACCGCGAACAAGGCATTTGTGATGCCGAAACGCGTAGGAGATATCCAGCGCCTGTCTTCGCACATCTAAAATGATGCTCATTGAAGAAATGAAATAAAGAATTTAATTTTCACCCTGAGACGAGTGCGGACCGGTTTCCTGGGAGACCGGGGAGCTTTGTTAAATAATTAGCGGTTTGGGCTTTTAACTGCAGGAGATACGCACCACACAAGAGCGCCACATTGGTTGGGAAAAGAAAAGCTAACTCTGACGGAATATATATATATATATATATATATATATATATCAGGAACACACTCCACACGCCACCTCCAATCGTACAGATCGGCGAAGCAAGAGAGAGACGGACCACAGAGCTCGCTTTAGGTGATTTAATAGTGCAGGTGAGAAAGCAGCAGCACGACGCGTTTCGGGCCCGTGGGCCCTTGATCACATGCAAAGTTGTAACATTTTTTTACATTTTTAAATGCTAGTGTGGTATGGACACGCCCCGTGGATACTCCAGTTTAAAAAAAAAATTATATTACAATCCCCTGAACATAGACATAGAAAAGGGAATTTAAGCGTACTCTAACTGATCAGTGTTGACTATTTACAATTTAAGGTGCACAAATGGAGACGCACAGAAAAAGTAAATATACGAGTAAGCAATACAAATGAAAATACAAATACAGAGTTTTGCGTATGACAGCATAAATACCGTTTCATAGTAGCAGCGCCACAGCCAACATATAATATTGAAGCTGGGGATAGTCGCACAGAAAGGAGGGTGCCGTAGCCTTCCAGGATAAATCCCTATTGGCTCCCATTCCTCCTGCAATACATTACAAAACAGTATCTTATTATTACATAAAAACAAAAAAAAACATCACATCTCAGGAAATTAGTGTCAATCTAAGATAACCCAAGCACGTTGCTAAAGATATATCTAAAACAACCTATACACCTGTTGTAGTAACAGGATACAACTTGACCATTTGTGCAAACAGAGCTATAAATTTAGAGCAAAAAATTTATATATTAAAGTGCCAAGTGCATGATGAAAAAGGTCTAAAAAACATTCATAATGTATAGACATGCCATAACAATAAAGAATTGGTTGTAGCCAAACATTCATTGTTAAATACATATAAATAGCATTCATGTTAAAAATACCCGATCACATCATAATACATAAACAGTGAACACAAATTGTTAAAATGAGCAGTTCTAAAGGTCTTAAATATTCAATATGTACAAATCGAAGTGAAGACAGATTAAAGGTAACAGGGAACCTGACTACCTATATATATTTAAACAAACTTGGTGTACTTGAGCCCCCAGAAAACAACACTGATGTTCTACAGAGGATTTTGGGTAATAAGGAACTTAACTGTTTAGTGTATACTGACAGGTCATAGGCAAAGAATCAATATAGGGACAACTATAGCAACATTAAAAGTAGCATACTAAAAGCAAGTTTAGAGATGAGTATACATGTCTTCAGAATTATTGAGCCCATTTGGCCATTTACTGTCAAATTGTAAAATCATAGTAGTCTCCAACTGCCTAAGTAATAATTCTCTGTTGCCACCTCTGCGGAGTTTTGGGATAGATCCTACCACATAATATGACAAACAAGCAACGTCATTATTATGTTGATTCTTAAAATGACGTGCTACTGGATATGCAGGTTCATTGTGCAGGATGGCCCTCAAATGCTGTAGGATCCTGACGTGCACCTGTAATTTTGTGCTGCCAATGTAATTCAGGCCACAGGTGCACGTCAGGACATAAACGGCAAACTCAGTTTTGCAATTGAAGGTGCCACGAATAGGAAACTCCTGATGTCCAAAAGGTGTTTGAAAATGGGTCTTGTTTATCCCGAATTTGCATGCCCTGCAAGAGGAGCATTTGCGAAAACCAGACACTGGTTTTAACCAGGTACTTTTTTGTCTGGTTTCGGGACTGGTCGTGTCAAGCACAGACCCCATGTTCCTGGCCCTACAAAAAGTGACTAACGGGCTATTGGGTAGCTGGACACCTAGAACAGAGTCAGTGAGTAAAATAGGCCAATTTTTTTTAACAATGGTTCTGATTTTATTTTCCTCATTGCTAAAAGTCGTGATCAGTCTAGGGCACCCGTTATCTCTAGTGGTGGGATCTACATCATAACTGGATTCATCGCCCGATGCTTTAGATATAAGCAAGCCTTCTCTCGGGCGCATTTCTGCCTTTGCTAATGCCTGCGAATAACCCCGTGCTTTGAATCTTGCATTCATTTGTGTTAAGCAAACATCAAAATCGTCAGAAGTGCTGCACACTCATTTCAAAGGCAGGATCTCCCCCAGAGGTATGCTACTGATGGTGTGCTTGTGATGCAAGCTGGTAGTGTGCAAAGTAGTATTCCCTGCCGTGGGCTTTCTGAAAAGTGTGGTCTCAATTGCACTGTTTTTAATGCACACTTTTACATCCAAAAACTCGATTTCCTGCTTGTTCATGTTGGCAGTGAACTTCAAGTTAAGGGAATTTTTATTAATTTCTTGGACAAACAACGAAGCTTCCTGTTCATCTCCCTGCCATAAGATAAACACATCATCTATATAGCGTAGATATTTGACTATCTTCTCATTGACCCAAGTGCGATGTTGGATGTTCAGGACCTGTTCCTCCCACCAGCCCACGTGTAAACACGCGTAGCTGGGGGAGAAACAGGATCCCATCGCTACTCCCCTGAGCTTGCTCCATATGTCCTTCCCATATAGAAAAAAGTTATTATGGAGGCACCAATCAATAAGGCTGATGATAACCTTATTGTGTTCATGATATTCAACTGGGCGTTTGCTCAGGAAATATTCAATAGCATGAAGGCCAATGTTGTGGGCACTACTGGTGTAGAGAGATTCTACATCTAAGGCAATCATTAGCATGTCGTTATTCCACTCCAAGTAATTCATTTTACACAAAAAGTCACTGGTGTCTTTCACAAAACTTGGGAGTGACTGTACCATATCCTGTAGGAATAAATCAATATACCGTCCCACCTGTTCACTGGCGCTTTTAATCGCCGAAATTATAGGTCTCCCAGGGGTAGGGTTTATACATTTATGCACCTTTGGGATAAGGTAGAACACAGGGAGTACAGGGAAATCAGTATGCATCAATTTGAATTCCTCCATGGATATTAAACCTTCCCTGCGCCATTTGTGGAGTAATTTAAGAAGGTTCTCTTTAGCCTTGTCATACTCTTTGTGAGTGGTCTTCTCATAACAGGTTACATCGTGTAACTGTCTACATGCTTCCACATTGTAGTCCTTCTTGGGCCATAAAACGATGTTGCCACCTTTGTTAGATGTCTTAATTACAATCTCTGTGTTCTTGCTCAATTTGGTCATTAAGGTGGCATATTCTCTTTGTTGTTGATTGCGCTTAGTGCCTTTACCCACAATAGACCTGTGTAATTGCTTAATTTCATTGGCCACACAATCATGAAATGTATCTATGGCATCTTTTGTTGCCAGTGGTACAAAGCTAGATTTCTGTAGTTTGTCGATTTTATTTAGTCTTGCTTGTGTACTCAAATTGATGTCTGGGCCGCAAGGCTGAGAATCAGTGGCATCATATAAGTCATGTAGAGTTACCAAGAGAGGGACATCCCCAGAGGTTATCCCAGCCCCATCCACTATAGCTCTTGAAGGAGCGACTTCAAACACTGTACTTTCTTTGAGTTTCTGGATGGATAAGAATTTATCAATTTCAATTTTCTAATGAAGCGAAAGACATCTATTCTAGTCGCCGCATAATTAAAGGACTGTTTGGGGCAGAAATGTAAGCCTAATGACAATAGCTGCTGTTCTGCCAAAGTTAAAGTCACATCAGTTAGTTTCGTCAAACTGGGCTGATATATTAGTGTCAGTAAAAAATCAACTTGATAAAATAGAATGCCTGCACCTATCGTTAGTAGGGAGACGTAATGTCCTTAAAATGACTATTCTTCCGAAAGTCTTATATTATTTCCGAGCAATACCACTGGAAATACCCATATTAGAGTTAAAAAAATTGCAATCTATAACTGATCGATTTCTATGGAGCGGGAAAGCAACACGGAGAGCATCTAAATTTATGACTTTACCAATCTTAAGGGGGGGCTGGGGAGTCCCGAACTTCGCACTCTACTATTTGGCATGCCTTATACAAAATCTTAAATACTTCTTAATTGGTGGAACTCCACCCTCATGTGAAAGCCCTGATATTTTCTCTCTTTTATTAGGTCCACAATCTCGTCAAATGCTACTTCGTTTTACAGAACCTAGCTATTACAAGAGAACGAGATTCAAACTTATATGGTCCGCTTTCAAAGGATGGCGTTCTATTCGTAAACTCATCTCACTGGGTCGTGTCAATTTTTACACTCCGTGTAATTCTATAGAACTTCTTCCGGAAATCTTCAGGGATCACATTATGGGTATTTGGCGTGAGAAGGGTATAATAGCTATTGGCGACATGGTTAAAAATGGCATCATTGTTTCATTTCAGGAGTTAAGAGATCAATTCAGTCTCTCTAAAATGACTTCTTTAAGTACTTGCAAATAAGGGATATTTCTCTTCACATCCATATATTGTACCATTATGTTCCAATGAATTTATGGAAATATTAAAAAAACCAACACGCATAGGGACTATTTATAATTATCTGTTAAACCTACATCAGGATGATATGGACCAACAAGCATTAAAATGGTGTACGAGACTAGGCACATCAGTAGCTCCATTTCAAGAATCAATAGTCATGGCTGATAAAATTATTCTTTCTGCCAATTTATATTCTCAACATTATAAAACTTTATTTAATCTCTATCACACACCACTTAAAATGTTAAAATGGAGTAATGCATATAATGGGAAATGCTATAGGTGTCAATGTGATTTGGCAGATATTATACATATATTTTCAGACTGCCTTATACTAAAACCATTTTTTGTATCCATAGAACTTTTTTTAGCACATATTACAAAATGTGATGTAAAAATCTCTAGAGAGATGATTATTTTTGGTATATCGAATGATAATGAATTATTTTCAGGTTATCAAGAGCATAGTTATATTATATTCATGGCCATGGCTGTAGCTCGCCTTTGTATATCATCGATGTGGTTAAAACCTGAGGCACCTACATATGAAATGTGGCGAGCAAAATTTTATAATATCTTTAATTTGGAGTTTAACCTTTATCGTGTCAAATCAATCAGGAAAAAGAGAAGAGGGTACAAAATCTGGCAGACTTTGATAGATCATTTGGATCATTAGTTATTATTATTTATGCCATTTAAGAATTTGAAGATGTTGCCTAGACTGTACTTATCTGTTGTTAAGACCACTTCATGAATCTGTATCTTTATGTATGTTGAATATTCGGTTTTTTCATTTTTTTTGTGTATACATGACTTTGAACTGAATCAATTTTTTATTTTTTTTTGTTTATTGGTGCAAGCAGTTTAGTACACATTTCATAGTACCTACAAACATGTTATCGCCTACAACCTCATCAGGCCGGCCATGTAATTGTATCATCAGTAACGTGTTCGTTCACTTACACAGCCCATCAGCCGACATCCAAGGGCTCGGCGGCGTTACAGCAGATGTTGATGCAGTACTTAGAGTAGTGCTTATGCACACAGTGATTACGCTTGCCATTTTACTCTTTAACCATTCTGTAACAGTCTAATCAAACACATAAAACTCTAGAGAAAACCCATGCCTCTGTGTCACAGCATCCTTCCCCCCCCTTCATCACGGCATGTTCACATTTCATTTTACTGGACTTATTTTTAAACCAAGGTATTAGCTTTCAACAGTTTCTACCGACTCGCGGTCTAATAAATAGGTGCGTAAATACATCCAATAATCTTTTGGACGTGATCTGGCTGGCAACTCTTCCTCATAGGTTACTAGCGTGTCACGACAATACGTTAGATCTTCTAGCCATTGTGTAGTCGTCGGCCCCATTTTGCTATTCCAATGCATCGAAACCCTGCGTCTGGCCATCAACAATGCCACCACGCAGAATCTTCGCCTTTGTGCTCTCAGCTGTGGAATAATGCCTAACATGCATACCTTGGCCTCGCATTGCAGTGATGTTCCTAGCATTTCACTAAGGGCCTGTATCACCTCTCCCCAAAAGCCTGCCACTTTTCTACAATTCCACGCCAGATGTATGAAGTCAGCGTTTTCTTGCACACATCGCGAGTCATCCCGCAGGCCATATCTGAACAACCTTAGCGGGGTATAATACATCTGGTGGAGATATTTGTAGTGAATGATCCTCAAATTCCCATTAGGTGTCAGCATACCTGTGAGTAGACATGCTGTTAACCATTCTTCGTCCGTTAGTGGTGTATCTAATGCATTAGTCCATTTATCCCTCGCTTTCTCCGTGGTTCCTCCCACGTCCCGCTGTAAGCTAGTGTACAATTTCGATACCATGTGTGAGGCCGAGGGAGTGGTAAGTATTAACTGCAGAGACGTCAGAGTCTCGGGTTCATTCGGGTAGTTTGGAAAATGTTCTTTCACCGCCCTCTGTACCCTGTAATAAGTGAAGGTAAACAATAGTGTCGGATTAGTGACGTAGTCCAGTTTATCCAGTGTCCGAAATACCCCATCTTCATAGAGGTCGCCTAGTTTATCTATCCCAGCTCGTTTTAGCAGGTCCATGCCAACCTTCTCCTGTGTCACTGAAAGTGCTGGATGGTGTGCTAGGGGAAGTGCAGGTGCATAAAGTGGCAAGCATTTTGCTACCTTTCCTATCAGTCTCCACGCCTCTGTGGTAGTGTTTACTGGGTTAATATCATGATCGTGTAGCCTAGGCCTTTTGTGTGTTAATATGCTCGTTAGTGGAATCGGGTCTGCATCACCCGCTTCCACCGCGACATGCGTCAGGAACGGTATTTCGTGGTACCAGTAATGTGCGAATTGCGCCTGGGCGCACAGGTAATAAAGATAAAAATCCGGGACCTTAAAACCTCCCTGAGCAAACGGCAATGTCATTGTGTGCAATTCTAGCCTGGCCTGTTTTCCCGCCCAGAGTAAGTTAAGCACCAATTTCGTAATGTTGCGGAAGACCTCTGCAGATGGTTTTATCGGGATATTATTAAATAAATAGAGGAACTTTGGCAACAGCACCATTTTGATTATCGCTACTCTGTCCGCCAAGGATAGTGGTAGTTTATTCCATCTTGTGATTTTTTCCTCCAGGGACATGATAGTTTTACCATAATTAGTTCGTATTACTAGCTCCGGGTCTCTATGGAACCATATTCCTAAATATTTGGTCGGCTCGTCAGACCACTCCAACGGGTAGTCCAGTGTTGTGGGATGTGTGCTGTCTGTCAACGCTAATACTAGGGACTTAGACCAATTTATCTGCAATCCCGAGTGTTGGCCGAATTTGATATATTCTCTTAACAAGGGATTGAGGTGTTGTTCCGGATTTTTAACGTATAACACCATATCATCTGCGTAGAGTGAGATGTGTATGGGTCGTGATGGTAGTTGTATTGCCGAATAGTGATGGTGTTGACGAATTTTGCATGCTAGAGGTTCCAGTATCAACGCAAATAGTAATGGTGAAAGGGGGCACCCTTGTCTTGTACCTCTACATATCTTAATGGGCTCTGTGATATATTTGTTAATTCTGATTCGCGCTGTCAGGTTCGTGTACAGCATTGTGATCCACCCCAGAAAAATACCTGGGAAACCCATGCGGACTAGTACCGCCTGTAGAAACGGCCAGTCTATTGTATCAAAGGCCTTGACTGCGTCCAACAGCACCGCCACAGCCTTAATGTCTGGTGCCAAATAATGGGCCAGTGCGAATAGTGTTCGTGTGTTGTGCATGGTGGATCTATCTGGTATAAACCCGGATTGGTCCGGTCGTATTAACATGGGCATCAGTGGCTTAAGTCTATCCGCCAATAAGCTTGCTATTATTTTCGCGTCCACATTGATGAGTGAGAGAGGACGATAGGAATCACATCTATCCTCCTCTTTCCCAGGCTTCAATAGTGCAATAAGCATAGCCTCATGCATCCATGCTGGTAGTGTTTGTGCCTCATGTGCCGCTCTGTACATTCTCACTAAATGTGGGGCCAGTAAGTCTGCAAACTGTTTATAAAATTCCGCCACGAACCCATCTGGCCCCGGTGCCTTGCCATTCGGTAGTCTCTTAATGATATCCGTTACTTCCTCAACAGTGACAGGGCGAGCTAGGTATTCTCGGTGCCCATTTGCTAGCCATGCAATTTCCACGTCTGCCATATATTCCAATAATTCTTCTTGCGGTATCAAGGGGTGCGCTGCATATAGTGCACCATATGTGTCCATAAATTCCCTTTTTATTCCCGTAACATCCCTGACGACATTCCCTTCCCGGGTTCGTATGGCCGTGATATGTTGGGGCGCGCGTCCCGAGCAAATTTTATCTGCTAGTGCTTTACCCGGCCTGCCTCCCTCCCCATACATTCTAGCATTTTTACGCTTGGATACATATTTAAGCTCATCTGCTGCAAATTGGCGGTGTTCCACTAGTAAGGCTTGTATGTCTCCCAACAATTTAGTGTCCCTTGTTTGTGCGTATTGCTGTTCTAATTTGTGCATCTCAGCCTCGCGTGTGTGCAGTTGTTGTCTAATGTCTCTTAAAATGCCTGTGGAGGTACTTATGCTTATCCCGCGTATCGTGGCTTTAAAAGCCTCCCATAGCAGACCAGGATCGTCCGTCGTGGGGCCATTCAGTTCAAAATAGTCTACCATTGCTGTGTGCAGGGTGTCTACATATAAGGTGTCTTGTAATGCCGCAGCATTAAATCTCCAAGCAAATGGTGGCGGCTCATAATGCGGGATAGTCATCTCAACCAGTACCGGGCTGTGATCCGACAATGTTCTTGGTAGGTGTTTTATATCAGTGGCCCATGTTGTCAGTTCATGTGTTCCCAACCAATAGTCCAGTCTGGACCAGCTGTTGTGTACAGCGTTTATATGTGTCGCCACTGTCATCGTCGGGTTCCGACCTCTCCATATATCCGTCATGTTTAGGTCGTCTATGGCATCTTGTATCATCGCTCTTGCTCTGACATGAGGTTCTAATGTTCCTGTGGTCCTATCAAGTCCATCCCGCAGTGCCACATTAAAGTCCCCCCCCCATAGCACGTGTTCTACCTGAAGGTCTGCAATTATGTCCCACATTGCCCTAAAGTACCCCGGATCGTCAATATTAGGGCCATATGTGTTAACTAGAGCCAGTCGTCGGTGCCGCACGGTACCCACCACCACTACGCATCTACCTTCTCGATCAGTGTGTATGTAGTCTATCGAGAAGTGCGTCCCTCTGCGAACTAGTATGCTTACCCCTCTGGAGTATGATGAATAAGTTGAGTTGGTAACTGACTCTGCCCATCGAGCACCCAGACTAAACGCCCTGGTATTTGCTATGTGTGTTTCCTGCAGAAAGGCCACATCTATATGTAACCTGTCGAAGTACGCAAACATTTGTCGGATTTTTTTGGGGTTACCCAGTCCCCGTACATTCCACGTGATGAACTTTATACCATGTGATCTAGTCATGTTGGTAATATCTGTTTATATGCTGATATGTCTGTGAACTCCCTCATGGGTCGAATGTCAGCAGTTTGTCCCATCCCTTGGTGTAAGCAGTTGCGGTTGAAATGCACTATAGCTATCTTTACCGTGTGTTTCAGAAAGATGAAGGTCGCCATGCCTCTCAGACACAGAGGTTGGATTCTAACAACTTCTAATCCCCCCGTCCTCCCCCCTCCCACTTCAGCTCCCAAACTTTGCCAAAGCCTTCCCTTCTTAACATTCA
Source organism: Lissotriton helveticus (assembly GCF_964261635.1). Lineage (NCBI taxonomy): Eukaryota > Metazoa > Chordata > Amphibia > Caudata > Salamandridae > Lissotriton > Lissotriton helveticus. The sequence goes on from NC_136057.1 coordinate 1,616,312,608, forward strand.
AAACAATCATAAAACTGGAGTTGGGGCGCACCCTCTTGGGGGTGTCACTAGGTACACACATCTCCATCCACATATTGGATGTGGACAGGAGGCAGTGGTCAAATCAATAAATCGCATATGTATCCTTCTTCCCCCATCTCATCTCTTTCTTAAATGTACTTTTCCTTACAATACAACATCCTCCACTTTATTATAACGATTGTCTTGCTTTATTAGTCCTATGCACCCACTTACAGGTGGTCTAGCCTATCTTTACCAGTGCAGACAGCGTGACCTTGCAGTGTCCATCAACTTTGCATCCCTGCCTGTGAAATCAGAGCTCAATCAGGTCGTGCTCCATTGACTTCCAAACGTTTTACCGAGGTTAGTGTCACCCAGTATTCCGCAATTTGGTTCCAGCCTCCCTTCACCCAAGTGTCCCATGTGCGTTCAAAGTACTCACTGCGGGTGGCATCTCCTCCGGTTCTGGCAACGGGTGCGGTCATGAGTGTACTGCAAGGGGGTCTCCTCTATCTTGTGGTATCTAGAGAGTTGGATCGGTCATGCTTCCCCCCTATGTCTATAGTCTTTGTCCGCATTAGTGTCCATCTGCTGCATCCTGTTTCGGAGGTGTACTTCGTCCTGTCGCAGATATTGTTTCGTAGACTGGTCTTTTGAATCTTCATTCAATATCGCTAGTCCGCTCCTCCCGCTCTTGCGAATTCCTCCGGTTCTTTAGTTTCTTGATGTATTCCTGCCCCGCCTGCACTGTTGGGAGCACAATCGGTTTACCCGCATTTATGATTTTGAGCTTTGCCGGGTAGAGCATTGCGTAGTCCAATCCCAGTTCTCGCAATTTTTTCTTTACCAGGGCAAATTCTTTGCGCGCCATCTGAACTGCCATAGTGTGGTCTGGATAAAACTCTAGTGTATTTCCGTGATGCGTGATTTTGCCCATCTCTCTGGCCAGTCTGAGGACTGTATCTCGGTCCCTGTAATTGAGTATGCGGGCTATAATCATGCGCGGGGCCATCCCTGGTTTAGGTGTCGGTGCCAATGAACGGTGGGCCCTTTCCACCAGGAACACATTTGACAGTTTTTCAGCGCCAAAGATCTCTGTCAGCAATGTTTCGATGTAGGTCTCCATCTTGCCCGTGTTGGTGGTTTCCGGAAGGCCAGAAATTCGTACATTATTACGCCTAGATCTCGCTTCATGGTCCTCCACCTTCGCGCGAAGGGTCTCAAATGTTTTATCAAATTCTCCGCAAGTTTTCAGCGCGGTCCTGGAGTCGTCCTCCACTTTAGAGATTCTCTGCTCCGCTTCCGTTAATCGTCCGTCATGTTTTTCTATTTTGGCCGCCATATTGTCTACTCGTTGCACCACACTATCACGTTTACCATTCATCTCTTGGAGACTTTGCTGTATAGCTCTGTGGTAGTAGGTAATATCCTTTATTTATGTCTATGTATGTGTGCTATGTCAAATCATTTGTAGAACATGCTGATGTCACTGTTAGAATCAGTTGATGTAATTTAGAATGTTAGAGCTTTGTGTGCTGTGGGGAGTAGGCGGTTGGTTTCTGGAGAGTCGGGATGTTTGCCCTGCTGCTCCGGTGGGTCTATGGTTTGAGGAATTAATAAACCATAATTTAACCACATAATCTGCTGCAGTTCCATCTTTACATTGGCGACGAGGGAAATGGATCTCCCAGACCCACTGGACTACTTGGCAAATTGAAATTTTCGGTGGTTTCCTATCACTGGTTACCGGTAAATCAAGCCACGACTCTTTCTTCGATCTTAAAATATTTCTAGCCTTCGACTGATTTCAACGGATTTTCAAGGTACTGTTACTCTTATTTTACTATTTTCGAGAGTTCTCTACCTGCTTCGTACTTTCCGTTATATTCAAATCGAGCCCGGAGTTCCAGCGCGTGAGTAATCGCCACTGACTCTGACAGCGTCATCACTGAGTCCCACTGTGCGTTTCAGCGTTGCGTCAGTGACTTGATAACGTCACTACGCTGCTTCCGCCATCTTGTGGGTGTCTTGTTGTTCTTTGTGCGTTCCAGTGACGTCATCACGTGCTCACGCCCAGGCGGCCATTTTGAGCGCTTCACCGTTTGAATTGTCTACGCGATTACCAGCTGCCTCGCATTACACTCCGGCTGTCATTTACTAATGGTGAGACTTTACCTTTATCTTCAGGTTACTCCAATCTACATCGACGTCACTGCCAAGCACACGCACACTTCCGTGCTCTTGTTTATTAGCGCATTTTCAGTGATGCGCACACTTTGATTCTACTTCAGTTCTGGCAAAGCATTTTGTTGCTGCACGGTTTATACTACTTTGTTCATTTGCGCATTTTCAGTGATGCGCGCACTTTGACATTTTACTGTTAACTTCAAGGTGTCACATCGTGTGCTGTTCCTAACCAGTGATGCGCACACTATTGTAAGCCTTCTCTTAATAGCGCATCTCCAGTGGTGCGCACACTTTAATTCCATGTTAGCACTTTGATGACTCTTTGCCTAATTGCATGTTCAGTGAAATGCTCAATTTAATTGATGTTGTGGCCTTCCTTTGCTGAAGCAATTTCTGTGGTTAGTAATTTGGTTGTTCCTGCAATTTTTGGGAAATTCTTATTCTGTTCCTGTTTTGAGCACGATATAAACCCTTCTGAGGTTTGTTTCCTAACTAACTTGTTTTCTATTCAGCTTTTCAGAGACTTTTAACATGGCTAATGCTCAAATTTGCAATCAACCCACAGTTTTTCTACAAATTCCAGGTAAGCCTAAATTGGAATGGAGAAAATGGTTTGAAAGTTTTGAGAATTATATTGTGGCTATTGATGGGTCCAAGTTCCCAGCTGAAAGATTAAAAGCCATTTTATTCAGTTTTTTGGGTTCTGCAGCTATTGAAATTTTTAAAAACTTGATTCCCATTCCTCCACCCAGTGGTGGTGGTGATGGTTGGAACGTTTATAAGGAAGCCGTAGCCAGACTCGAGAAGCAATTTCAGGAGGAGCCTAATGTCCTTATTGAAAGGCACGCATTTCATAAGAGGAAGCAATTTCCTGATGAGACAATAGAGGAATATGTGGCTGCTTTAAGAGTTCTAGCTGCCAATTGTGACTATGGGGCTACTGTTGATTATTGCATTAGGGATCAATTGATTTTTGAATGTGAGTCAAAAAAAGTTCAAGAAAGACTTCTGGCTTGTCGAAATCCTACATTAAGCAAAGCTGTTGATTTAGCGAAAGGGATTGAAAGATCCATTTTATCCTCTAAAGTAATTTCTGCTGAGAATTCTAAATCTTTCAACTCATCATCCTCTGTTTCATCGGTATGTGCTGTGCAATTTTCCAACAAAGGAAAGTCTAATTCTAAACAGGTTTCTATCAATAAACCTGCCTGTTATAGGTGTGGTTCCAAAGCACATCTAGCCAATAATGTCAACTGTCCTGCTGTTAAAAAAAGATGTGTAAATTGTGGGAAAGTTGGCCATTTTTCTTCTGTTTGCCATGCACCTAGGAGGAGTTCTAGTTCTTCGAACCCAAGTGTCAATAATGTTGACGTTGTTGAAGAAGATTTACAGAACATGTTGTTAACCATTTATGACTGTGTTTTTGATTATTCTGTAAACAACATTAGTTTCCCGTTTAAAGCACCGTTAGGCATGGTGTTGGTTGGTGATATTTCTTTTCAAGCCATGGCTGATTCTGGCTCACCGATCACCATCTTGTCTGATGTGTTTTTCAGGGACAATTGGAAAAATGTGGTTCTCCATAAATCTGACATCAATCCTAAAGCATTCGGGAACTTTGATATTACCATGTTAGGTTACTTTGAAGATTCTCTTGAGTTTGAGTCTAGGAAAATTTTCACCAAAATTTATGTTGCCATTGATGGTAAGAATTTGGTTGGGTGGTTTGATTTAGGTAGGCTGGGGGTAATTTTGTGTCCTGGTTCTGATCGTCCCCTGCAACTCAGAGAATGTGATGTTAATAATATTTACATGGACAAGTACAGTTTAGATATGATTATTAAGAGACATGCTAATGTGTTCAAAAATGTGGTAGGTCAAGTGAAAGGTTATACGCATAAAATTAAGTTAAAGAAGAATGCCATTCCCATTCAACATAAAGTGCGTATTGTTCCCCTGGGTATACGTGAGAAACTGAAGGTCCATCTTGACACGTTATGCTCAGAGGGCATCATTGAGCCTACTGATAGTTCTGAATGGGTGTCGGCCATTGTTTTGGCACTTAAAAAGAATCAAGATTTGAGGCTATGTGTAGATTTGAGGTCCCTTAATAAGAACATTGTCGTTGACACGCATCCTTTACCTCGCATTCAAGATATGTTGTCAGCTGTCAATGGTGCCAAGTATTTTTCTATCATAGACCTCAAATCTGCATACCATCAGGTACTCCTGGATGATTCTTCGAAGGATCTTACCACTTTTACTACTCCCTTTGGGTTGTATAGATTTAAAAGAATGCCATTTGGGCTTCTATCTGCAGCCAGTGTTTTTCAGAAGCTCATTGAGAATTTGTTTCAAGGTATCTCTGGTGTTCAGTCATTCCAGGATGATATTTTAATTTTTGCCGAGACGTGTGAACAACACAATGTTATTCTCAATAAGGTTCTTAACATTCTTGGTAGTAAAGGCATGACTGTCAGCAAAGAAAAGTGCAAATTCCTGGTTGAAGAGCTAAATTACTTAGGTCACAAAATCACGGCTGATGGCATTTTTCCAAAAGAAGATTTAGTCAACACATTAGACAACATCAGTACACCCCAGGACAAAGATTCTTTGCGCTCTTTCTTAGGTTTGGGAGAGTACTATTCAAGGTTTGTGAAAGGGTACGCATTAGTTGTGGAGCCTCTTAGACAGCTTCTTAGAAAGGGCGTTCAGTTTATTTGGAACAAGTTCCATGATGAAGCTTTTGTCAATGTAAAGAAGCTTATTTCTAAAGCACCTGGTCTTAAGACCTTCGATCCGGAGGGTAGATCCTTCGTCACTGTGGATGCTAGTACAGTTGGTCTCGGTGCTGTTTTTTCTCAAATGGTTGATGGCAGGGAGAGAGTAATATCTTTCATTTCGAGGGCTATTCGGGGTGCTGAAAAGCATTACAGTACTATTGAAAAGGAGGCCTTAGCATGTGTTTGGGCCGTTGAAAAATTCAAGAGTTTCTTGTGGGGCAGGCCTTTTGTACTTGTCACGGATCATAAACCGCTTGTATTTATGATGGATGGTGTGAAGAGCAGCAAAGCATCTTCTAGACTGGTCAGGTTGATTGCCAGACTTCAAGAGTACAATTTTGAAACGCAGCACATTCCTGGTGGGAAAAATTTCACCGCTGATTGTTTGTCCAGGCTTCCTCCCCGTGAGGAAGACAATAATGATATTTTGGATGAACATGAATGTGTTGTGGCACTGGTCGATGCTGTGAGTACGTTTGAATCAGGCATCTCAGAGGAAAATTGGATTGAGGCAATGGACAAGGATCTTGTACTCAATAGAGTTAAAAACTTTGTTGGTAATGGTTGGCCTCCCATTAGGAATTTAGAGGAGTGTTTAAGGAGTTTTGCCCAGGTTGCTGATGAGCTTAGCATTGAAGGGAATATTTTGTTACGTCAACACTTGTTTATTCCTCCTGATGGTTTAAGGAGTAAACTCATTAAGCTTGCTCACGTTGGTCATCCTGGTGTTTCTAGTACCAAGAAGATTCTCAAGAACCACTATTGGTGGCCTGGCATGGATGCTGGTATTGAGAAAGTAATTGACAACTGTTCCGTTTGTGTCAGGGCCGATAAGCACTGGAAGGTTTCGACTCAACCTTTGTCTCTTAAAGAAGGAGCTGTTGGTCCTTGGGATAGAATCTCCATTGATTTTTCTGGTCCCTTCGAATGTCTTGGTAGGGAGAGAAGATTCTCCATTGTACTGATTGATAATTTTTCCAAATGGATCTATTACACCTTTGTGGAACATCCCAATACGGATTCTGTCATTGATTTTTTGAATTTTGTTTTCAGTTTGGAGGGTGCTCCAAATTTCATTTTATCTGATAATGGGGTGCAATTTGTTTCCAGGAAAATGAAAGGGTTTTTGGAAAAGTTCGGAGTCAAGTCTGAAACCACCCCTTTGTATTGTCCCAGGGCCAATGGCCAAGTCGAAAGGGCTAATAGATTTATTAAGGAGGGCATTCAGGCTGCCTTAGAGAGCAAGTTGGATGTTTTGCAATTCTTGAAGGAGAAATTATGGAGTTACCACATCACTCCGAATTCCTCCACGGGTTTTTCTCCCTATCTACTGATGAGAGGCAGACAAGCAAAATCTGTCTTAAGGCCCAATTTTGTTAAAGGTGTTGGGGAAGAAGTTAACATGAAAGTCATCATTGATGAAGTCAAACAGAACATTCAAGAGTCTCGCATTGCTGGCAAAAGTTATCATGATGCTTCCCTCAAGTCCAAAGATAAATGCATCAAGGTTGGCGATTGGGTACGTGTTGTGAAACCTACTTTATCTAGCAAAGGTTCTTCCAAGTTTTCCAATCCATTTCAGGTTGAAAAAGTAACTGAGTCTGCTGTTCTGCTGGCTGAGAAGGGTTGGTGGAGCAAGGGTTCAGTTATTCTTCTTAAACCTGGGCAAGAACGCTTCTTTGCTGAAGATGAGGATGGTGGTTGCACTTGGAATGATCTTGGTCATGGAGTAAAGTTTCATGCTGCTGATGTGTTCTCTGATGACTCTGCTCACGATGTTGGCACTGGAAATGTTGTTTCTTCAGAGAGTCCCAGTGTTTGTGAGGGTGGTTCCAATCTACAGGAGTCTATTGAAATATCTCCTCAGGTTGATCATTCACCTCTCAAGAGGATTCCTAAAGTCCCTAAGAAATTTGATGATTACATCTTGGATGTTTGATTTATTTCATTCTGTTATTTTTGAAAAAAGAGACATGTGGTAGTAGGTAATATCCTTTATTTATGTCTATGTATGTGTGCTATGTCAAATCATTTGTAGAACATGCTGATATCACTGTTAGAATCAGTTGATGTAATTTAGAATGTTAGAGCTTTGTGTGCTGTGGGGAGTAGGCGGTTGGTTTCTGGAGAGTCGGGATGTTTGCCCTGCTGCTCCGGTGGGTCTATGGTTTGAGGAATTAATAAACCATAATTTAACCACATAATCTGCTGCAGTTCCATCTTTACAAGCTCTCAAGACTCCTTCCATGCCTGTATGTTCAGTCGTGTTCTGATCGTCTTCTAGATCCGGGGCAGTCGCACTGTTCTTGGGTTGTTTCTTGGTTTCAAACGGTAACTTGGATTGCTGTTTATCCGGCTTACCCATATCACCCGAGCAAACAGGAGAGCCGTGTTGCAACGGGCTTATTGCTGTCTGGGCGCTCGCGATGGATTGGTTCCGGCGGGTTGGTGGTCGTGATCCCGTTTGTGCAGTGGCCCTATTCATCAGGTGGATACGCGGTTCGCGCGCTTCTTCGTGTTTTTTCCCCCTGGCGAGAGACAAGGGCCACCTCAGTTCAGGCAATGCTCCCTTGCGTCGCAGCAGCCCAGTGGCGCCAGTTAATAGACGTTCGTCTGGTGTAGCGCTGTTCCGCCCCTCTTGTGCCTGATCGTCCCGGTGTCTCAGGTTCCTCTCAGCTTTAGGGACTCACAAGTGCGGGTCTTGTAGTTGAGTCGTTGTGCAACAGTAACGCGAATCATCAGCCATTGAGCTCTGGTACTGTGACTCGTGTCATCTCGAGCTTGCAGTAGTAATCACACCACTGCATCTGTCCAGAGTGTCTTCCCGCGCCCTCCGCTATGTCCCTGGGCGATCGCCTGTCAAACGCTGTCATGCATGCTGTTGTGCACGCCTTTTAAATTATGCTTCTCCTGCAATTCGCCTCACTTTTTCCTTTTTCCCCCCTGCCCTGGGTCAGTTCTTGCCTGCGCTGTGTGGGTCCACTCGTGCTTTGTTCTCCCCTCTCGCCATTTTCGCTATGCGTTCCAGCACCTCCGCCATCTTGGGTCCGCTGGAACGCACGTCTATTTTCAGCGTTTTCCCCTTACTCCCGCTGTCACTGGCTGCGCGCTTACTTGTATGTCGGGGGGTCTCTTCAGTAGACCGCAGAACGGGGCAGGGCGGCACAGGGGAAGGCAGTCAGTCTTCAAAATCCCTCGCTGTTCCGAACATCGGGTGCGGCCATTTTGTGAGTCCGCCCGTCTTCACCTCAAGTTTCTCCGATATCCGTCTCAGGCATTAGAAATTCGTCCGTCCAGCACTCAGGGAACATGTGGGATGTATTCCGATGACCATTTCGATTATTTTCTCTCCATATATCTCGCTCAATGGGGGTCTAAGGCCGCTATTTCACTCCTGTCCGGCGGAGCTGACTCTCTCAGCCAGCCATTCCGCAGTGCGCCCTCTAGCGCCCCCGAACTGAATCAATAAAAAAAAAAAAAAAAAAAGTCACATCAGATAGATTAATGACGGAGTTGTCACTTACTTGTGTTTCTTCTGCCACTTTGTTTGCGGCTTCTTTTTTTGTTGTAGCTTTTTTGATACCTTTGCGTCTTCTTTCGTGCCTCCTTTTGTTTCTGCGATTTTTGTTTCATTTTTTAATCGCGGTCTCAATGTATCCAGTCTTTCTCTCACTAAAAAATCCAATTCCTCTTCCAAATTCAGAATGGGTGCTGTATGTAGTGTGGCATCCAGATCTGTATCTCTACTGGAACCACTCGTGAGTGAAATGGAATCAATGCTGATAGGCTCTTCCTCTGTGAGATTAGATGATACTGCAGAGCTAGAAAGAGTCACAGGTTTCACTCCTTTGACACTATACTGCTGCCGCTTCGCTATGCTGAATTTCTGGAGAAAGTAAAGATCTGGCCCTGTTCATAGTCGGCCTGATCTCTGGCGAATTTGTGCACTTTCCTGAATTTAATTTTGTCTTCGTGTTTCTTTAGTCGTTCCGCCATAGTCTCGTGTCATTTCTTGGCAACCTCTTTTTCTCCAATGTTGGCAATTTCACTGTTTAGCCTTTCGATTTCTTTCAGAATCTCCTCTCGATCGATGGCCACATACTTAATTAGGATGTGTACCAGATTCATGGAGGCAGCAAGATTGCTCTGCCCCCACTCCTTTAACATCAGGGGGTTCGGTTTGTCAAAGCTTGGAGCTAACATGATCCTCAAGCCTCTTGGCACTCTCCCCACATCTGCGTATTTTGTCAGTGAGTAATGTTCCCAGCATTTGATGACTTCAAGTTTTTTATTTTTCTCAAGATCTCTGTATAATGTTTTAATGTTTGTATCTCCAGGAACTTCATTTCGGTTTGTATCATTTTTGGTACCAGCTGCCGCCGCTGGTATGTTCGCAAAAAGTTCTTCCGCCTCTACTGCTCGAGCATGGAAAGCTTCTGCCGACATGCTGCTAAACATCCGCTGGCTTCAGAGAGTAGCACCCGCACTTTCCAGGTGGCTACACCTTCGTTATAATGCCGCTCTTAGTGACCTCCCCACTTCCACTCTGTCCTTCGAACTCACCGTGTCGTGGGTACTTCGATCGCCTCCTGCGCTTTCCGATCCAGGTGCACCTCGTTTCCTCCTCGTACACGGTGATCCCGTTTCTCGGCTGTGTGAGGGGGCGTGCTCCGTAGTTCCGTTTAGGATCCAATAGCAAAGTTGGTTTGTAGAGAACGCCGACTTTCGGAGAGGGGGTCCATGAACAGAAGCAAACCGACTTCTGCCGTCATATGCCAGGAACACACTCCACACGCCACCTCCAATCGTACAGATCGGCGAAGGAAGAGAGAGACGGACCACAGAGCTGGCTTTAGGTGATTTAATAGTGCAGGTGAGAAAGCAGCAGCACGACGCGTTTCGGGCCCGTGGGCCCTTGATCACATGCAAAGTTGTAACATTTTTTTTTCATTTTTATATGCTAGTGTGGTATGGACACACCCGCTGGATACCCCAGTTTTTTTTTATTTTTTATATTACAATCCCCTGAACATAGACATAGAAAAGGGAATTTAAGCGTACTCTAACTGATCAGTGTTGACTATTTACAATTTAAGGTGCACAAATGCAGACACACAGAAAAAGTAAATATACGAGTAAGCAATACAAATGAAAATACAAATACAGAGTTTTGCGTATGACAGCATAAATACCGTTTCATAGTAGCAGCGCCCCAGCTAACATATAATATTGAAGCTGGGGATAGTCGCACAGAAAGGAGGGTGCCGTAGCCTTCCAGGATAAATCCCTATTGGCTCCCATTCCTCCTGCAATACATTACAAAACAGTATCTTAATATTACATAAAAACAAAAAAAAACATCACATCTCAGGAAATTAGTGCCAATCTAAGATAACCCAAGCACGTTGCTAAAGATATATCTAAAACAACCAATACACCTGTTGTAGTAACAGGATACAACTTGACCATTTGTGCAAACAGAGCTATACATTTAGTGCAAAAAATTGATATATTAAAGTGCCACGTGCATGATGAAAAAGGTCTAAAAAACATTCATAATGTATAGACATGCCATAACAATAAAGAATTGGTTGTAGCCAAAAATTCATTGTTAAAAACATATAAATAGCATTCATGTTAAAAATACCCGATCACATCATAATACATAAACAGTGAACACAAATTGTTAAAATGAGCAGTTCTAAAGGTCTTAAATATTCAATATGTACAAATCGAAGTGAAGACAGATTAAAGGTAACAGGGAACCTGACTACCTATATATATTTAAACAAACTTGGTGTACTTTAGCCCCCAGAAAACAACACTGATGTTCTACAGAGGATTCTGGGTAATAAGGAACTTAACTGTTTAGAGTGTATACTGACAGGTCATAGGCAAAGAATCAATATAGGGACATCTATAGCAACATTAAAAGTAGCATACTAAAAGCAAGTTTAGAGATGAGTATACATGTCTTCAGAATTATTGAGCCCATTTGGCCATTTACTGTCAAATTGTAAAATCATAGTAGTCTCCAACTGCCTAAGTAATAATTCTCTGTTGCCGGCTCTGCGGAGTTTTGGGATAGATCCTACCACATAATATGACAAACAAGCAACGTCATTATTATGTTTAATCTTAAAATGACGTGCTACTGGATAGGCAGGATCATTGTGCAGGATGGCCCTCAAATGCTGTAGGATCCTGACGTGCACCTGTAGTTTTGTGCTGCCAATGTAATTCAGGCCACAGGTGCACGTCAGGACATAAACGGCAAACTCAGTTTTGCAATTGAAGCTGCCACGAATAGGAAACTCCTGATGTCCAAAAGGTGTTTGAAAATGGGTCTTGTTTATCCCGAATTTGCATGCCCTGCAAGAGGAGCATTTGCGAAAACCAGACACTGGTTTTAACCAGGTACTTTTTTGTCAGGTTTCGGGACTGGTCGTGTCAAGCACAGACCCCATGTTCCTGGCCCTACAAAAAGTGACTAACGGGCTATTGGCTAGCTGGACACCTATAACAGAGTCAGTGAGTAAAATAGGCCAATTTTTTTTAACAATGGTTCTGATTTTATTTTCCTCATTGCTAAAAGCCATGATCAGTCTAGGGCACCCGTTATCTCTAGTGGTGGGATCTACATCATAACTGGATTCATCGCCCGATGCTTTAGATATAAGCAAGCCTTCTCTTGGGCGCATTTCTGCCTTTGCTAATGCCTGCTTTAATAAAGCATCAGAATAACCCCGTGCTTTGAATCTTGCATTCATTTGTGTTAAGCAAACATCAAAATCGTCAGAAGTGCCGCACACTCATTTCAAAGGCAGGATCTACCCCAGAGGTGTGCTACTGATGGTGTGCTTGGGATGCAAGCTGGTAGCGTGCAAAGTAGTATTCCCTGCCGTGGGCATTCTGAAAAGTGTGGTCTCAATTGTACTGTTTTTAATGTACACTTTTACATCCAAAACCTCGATTTCCTGCTTGTTCATGTTGGCAGTGAACTTCAAGTTAAGGGAATTTTCATTAATTTCTTGGACAAACAATGAAGCTTCCTGTTCATCTCCCTGCCATAAGATAAACACATCGTCTATATAGCGTAGATATTTGACTATCTTCTCATTGACTCAAGTGCGATGTTGGATGTTCAGGACCTGTTCCTCCCACCAGCCCACGTGTAAACACGCGTAGCTGGGGGAGAAACAGGATCCCATCGCTACTCCCCTGAGCTGTCTCCATATGTCCCTCCCATATAGAAAAAAGTTATTATGGAGGCACCAATCAATAAGGCTGATGATAACCTTATTGTGTTCATGATATTCAACTGGGCGTTTGCTCAGCAAATATTCAATAGCATGAAGGCCAATGTTGTGGGCAATACTGGTGTAGAGAGATTCTACATCTAAGGCAATCATTAGCATGTCGTTATTCCACTCCAAGTAATTAATTTTACACAAAAAGTCACTGGTGTCTTTCACAAAACTTGGGAGTGACTGTACCATATCCTGCAGGAAAAAATCAATATACCGTCCCACCTGTTCACTGGCGCTTTTAATCGCCGAAATTATAGGTCTCCCAGGGGTAGGGTTTATACATTTATGCACCTTTGGGATAAGAGAGAACACAAGGAGTACAGGGAAATCAGTATGCATCAATTTGAATTCCTCCATGGATATTAAACCTTCCCTGCGCCATTTGTGGAGTAATTTAAGAAGGTTCTCTTTAGCCTTGTCATACTCTTTGTGAGTGGTCTTCTCATAACAGGTTACATCGTGTAACTGTCTACATGCTTCCACATTGTAATCCTTCTTGGGCCATAAAACGATGTTGCCACCTTTGTTAGATGTCTTAATTACAATCTCTGTGTTCTTGCTCAATTTGGTCATTAAGGTGGCATATTCTCTTTGTTGTTGATTGCGCTTAGTGCCTTTACCCACAATAGACCTGTGTAATTGCTTAATTTCATTGGCCACACAATCATGAAATGTATCTATGGCATCTTTTGTGGCCAGTGGTACAAAGCTAGATTTCTGTAGTTTGTCGATTTTATTTAGTCTTGCTTGTGTACTCAAATTGATGTCCGGGCCGCAAGGCTGAGAATCAGTGGCATCATATAAGTCATGTAGAGTTACCAAGAGAGGGACATCCCCAGAGGTTATCCCAGCCCCATCCACTATAGCTCTTGAAGGAGCGACTTCAAACACTGTACTTTCTTTGAGTGTCTGGATGGAAAAGAATTTCTTCAATTTCAATTTTCTAATGAAGCGAAAGACATATATTCTAGTTGCCGCATAATTAAAAGACTGTTTGGGGCAGAAATGTAAGCCTAATGACAATAGCTGCTGTTCTGCCAAAGTTAAAGTCACATCACATAGATTAATGACGGAGTTGTCACTTACTTGTGTTTCTTCTGCCACTTTGTTTGCGGCTTCTTTTTTTGTTGTAGCTTTTTTGATACCTTTGCGTCTTCTTTCGTGCCTCCTTTTGTTTCTGCGATTTTTGTTTGATTTTTTAATCGCGGTCTCAATGTATCCAGTCTTTCTCTCACTAAAAAATTCAATTCCTCTTCCAAATTCAGAATGGGTGCTGTATGTAGTGTGGCATCTAGATCTGTATCTCTGCTGGAACCACTCGTGAGTGAAATGGAATCAATGCTGATAGGCTCTTCCTCTGTGAGATTAGATGATACTGCAGAGCTAGAAAGAGTCACAGGTTTCACTCCTTTGACACTATACTGCTGCCGCTTCGCTATGCTGAATTTTCTGGCGAAAGTAAAGATCTGGCCCTGTTCATAGTCGGCCTGATCTCTGGCGAATTTGTGCACTTTCCTGAATTTAATTTTGTCTTCGTGTTTCTTTAGTCGTTCCGCCATAGTCTCGTGTAATTTCTTGGCAACCTCTTTTTCTCCAATCTTGGCAATTTCACTGTTTAGCCTTTCGATTTCTTTCAGAATCTCCTCTCGATCGATGGCCGCATACTTAATTAGGATGTGTACCAGATTCATGGAGGCAGCAAGATTGCTCTGCCCCCACTCCTTGAACATCAGGGGGTTCGGTTTGTCAAAGCTTGGAGCTAACATGATCCTCAAGCCTCTTGGCACTCTCCCCACATCTGCGTATTTTGTCAGTGAGTAATTTTCCCACCATTTGGTGTCTTCAAGTTTTTTATTTTTCTCAAGATCTCTGTATAACGTTTTAATATTTGTATCTTCAGGAACTTCATTTCGGTTTGTAACATTTTTGGAACCAGCTGCCGCCGCTTGTATGTTCCCAAAAAGTTCTTCCGCCTCTACTGCTCGAGCACGGAAAGCTTCTGCCGACATGCTGCTAAACACCCGCTGGCTTCAGAGAGTAGCACCCGCACTTTCCAGGTGGCTACACCTTTGTTATAATGCCGCTCTTAGTGACCTCCCCACCTCCACTCTGTCCTTCGAACTCACTGCGTCGTGGGTACTTCGATCGCCTCCTGCGCTTTCCGATCAAGGTGCACCTCGTTTCCTCCTCGTACACGGTTATCCCGTTTCTCGGCTGTGTGAGGGGGCGTGCTCCGTAGTTCCATTTAGGATCCAATAGCAAAGTTGGTTTGTAGAGAACGCCGACTTTCGGAGAGGGGGTCCGTGGACAGAAGCAAACCGACTTCTGCCGTCATATGCCAGGAACACCCTCCACACGCCACCTCCAATCGTACAGATCGGCGAAGCAAGAGAGAGACCGACCACAGAGCTGGCTTTAGGTGATTTAATAGTGCAGGTGAGAAAGCAGCAGCACGACGCGTTTCCGGCCCGTGGGCCCTTGATCACATGCAAAGTTGTAACATTTTTTTAAATTTTTATATGCTAGTGTGGTATGGACACGCCCCCTGGATACTCCAGTTTTTTTTTATTTTTTATATTACAATCCCCTGAACATAGACATAGAAAAGGGAATTTAAGCGTACTCTAACTGATCAGTGTTGACTATTTACAATTTAAGGTGCACAAATGAAGACACACAGAAAAAGTAAATATACTAGTAAGCAATACAAATGAAAATACAAATACAGAGTTTTGCGTATGACAGCATAAATACCGTTTCATAGTAGCAGCGCCACAGCTAACATATAATATTGAAGCTGGGGATAGTCGCACAGAAAGGAGGGTGCCGTAGCCTTCCAGGATAAATCCCTATTGGCTCCCATTCCTCCTGCAATACATTACAAAACAGTATCTTAATATTACATAAAAACAAAAAAAAACATCACATCTCACGAAATTAGTTTCAATCTAAGATAACCCAAGCACGTTGCTAAAGATATATCTAAAACAACCTATACACCTGTTGTAGTAACAGGATACAACTTGACCATTTGTGCAAACAGAGCTACACATTTAGTGCGAAAAATTGATATATTAAAGTGCCACGTGCATGATGAAAAAGGTCTAAAAAACATTCATAATGTATAGAAATGCCATAACAATAAAGAATTGGTTGTAGCCAAAAATTCATTGTTAAACACATACAAAAAGCATTCATGTTAAAAATACCCGATCACATCATAATACATAAACAGTGAACACAAATTGTTAAAATGAGCAGTTCTAAAGGTCTTAAATATTCAATATGTACAAATCGAAGTGAAGACAGATTAAAGGTAACAGGGAACCTGACTACCTATATATATTTAAACAAACTTGGTGTACTTTAGCCCCCAGAAAACAACACTGATGTTCTACAGAGGATTCTGGGTAATAAGGAACTTAACTGTTTAGAGTGTATACTGACAGGTCATAGGCAAAGAATCAATATAGGGACAACTAAAGCAACATTAAAAGTAGCATACTAAAAGCAAGTTTAGAGATGAGTATACATGTCTTCAGAATTATTGAGCCCATTTGGCCATTTACTGTCAAATTGTAAAATCATAGTAGTCTCCAACTGCCTAAGTAATAATTCTCTGTTGCCGGCTCTGCGGAGTTTTGGGATAGATCCTACCACATAATATGACAAACAAGCAACGTCATTATTATGTTTAATCTTAAAATGACGTGCTACTGGATAGGCAGGATCATTGTGCAGGATGGCCCTCAAATGCTGTAGGATCCTGACGTGCACCTGTAGTTTTGTGCTGCCAGTGTAATTCAGGCCACAGGTGCACGTCAGGACATAAACGGCAAACTCAGTTTTGCAATTGAAGCTGCCACGAATAGGAAACTCCTGATGTCCAAAAGGTGTTTGAAAATGGGTCTTGTTTATCCCGAATTTGCATGCCCTGCAAGAGGAGCATTTGCGAAAACCAGACACTGGTTTTAACCAGGTACTTTTTTGTCTGGTTTCGTGACTGGTCGTGTCAAGCACAGACCCCATGTTTCTGGCCCTACAAAAAGTGACTAACGGGCTATTGGCTAGCTGGACACCTATAACAGAGTCAGTGAGTAAAATAGGCCAATTGTTTTTAACAATGGTTCTGATTTTATTTTCCTCATTGCTAAAAGCCATGATCATTCTAGGGCACCCGTTATCTTTAGTGGTGGGATCTACATCATAACTGGATTCATCGCCCGATGCTTTAGATATAAGCAAGCCTTCTCTTGGGCGCATTTCTGCCTTTGCTAATGCCTGCTTTAATAAAGCATCAGAATAACCCCGTGCTTTGAATCTTGCATTCATTTGTGTTAAGCAAACATCAAAATCGTCAGAAGTGCTGCACACTCATTTCAAAGGCAGGATCTCCCCCAGAGGTGTGCTACTGATGGTGTGCTTGGGATGCAAGCTGGTAGCGTGCAAAGTAGTATTCCCTGCCGTGGGCTTTCTGAAAAGTGTGTTCTCAATTGTACTGTTTTTAATGTACACTTTTACATCCAAAAACTCGATTTCCTGCTTGTTCATGCTGGCAGTGAACTTCAAGTTAAGGGAATTTTCATTAATTTCTTGGACAAACAATGAAGCTTCCTGTTCATCTTCTGCCATAAGATAACCACATCGTCTATATAGCGTAGATATTTGACTATCTTCTCATTGACTCAAGTGCGATGTTGGATGTTCAGGACCTGTTCCTCCCACCAGCCCACGTGTAAACACGCGTAGCTGGGGGAGAAACAGGATCCCATTGCTACTCCCCTGAGCTGTCTCCATATGTCCCTCCCATATAGAAAAAAGTTATTATGAAGGCACCAATCAATAAGGCTGATGATAACCTTATTGTGTTCATGATATTCAACTGGGCGTTTGCTCAGGAAATATTCAATAGCATGAAGGCCAATGTTGTGGGCAATACTGGTGTAGAGAGATTCTACATCTAAGGCAATCATTAGCATGTCGTTATTCCACTCCAAGTAATTAATTTTACACAAAAAGTCACTGGTGTCTTTCACCATATCCTGCAGGAAAAAATCAATATACCGTCCCACCTGTTCACTGGCGCTTTTAATCGCCGAAATTATAGGTCTCCCAGGGGTAGGGTTTATACATTTATGCACCTTTGGGATAAGGGAGAACACAAGGAGTACAGGGAAATCAGTATGCATCAATTTGAATTCCTCCATGGATATTAAACCTTCCCTGCGCCATTTGTGGAGTAATTTAAGAAGGTTCTCTTTAGCCTTGTCATACTCTTTGTGAGTGGTCTTCTCATAACAGGTTACATCGTGTAACTGTCTACATGCTTCCACATTGTAATCCTACTTGGGCCATAAAACGATGTTGCCACCTTTGTTAGATGTCTTAATTACAATCTCTGTGTTCTTGCTCAATTTGGTCATTAAGGTGGCATATTCTCTTTGTTGTTGATTGCGCTTAGTGCCTTTACCCACAATAGACCTGTGTAATTGCTTAATTTCATTGGCCACACAATCATGAAATGTATCTATGGCATCTTTTGTGGCCAGTGGTACAAAGCTAGATTTCTGTAGTTTGTCGATTTTATTTAGTCTTGCTTGTGTACTCAAATTGATGTCCGGGCCGCAAGGCTGAGAATCAGTGGCATCATATAAGTCATGTAGAGTTACCAAGAGAGGGACATCCCCAGAGGTTATCCCAGCCCCATCCACTATAGCTCTTGAAGGAGCGACTTCAAACACTGTACTTTCTTTGAGTGTCTGGATGGAAAAGAATTTCTTCAATTTCAATTTTCTAATGAAGCGAAAGACATCTATTCTAGTCGCCGCATAATTAAAGGACTGTTTGGGGCAGAAATTTAAGCCTAATGACAATAGCTGCTTGTTGGACCCGGTCCTTTGGGCAGGTTCACCCCGAGACTTTTTGCTTTTTCCTAGCCTGTTTCTGGAACCTGGGTTGGTGATTTTAGGCCTCTGCGCACTTTTTCACTGTGGTACAGTGTAAAGTGCGTGTGCTCTCTGTGTATGTGTGGTGAGTGACCTGCCCTCCCATAGGAATGAATGGGGAATATATATGCCCATGGTAGATTCCTGATGCGTGGGGAGTGCAGGGTCGAGTTTGATATGTGTGAACTCGTGAGAATGAGTGCTGCATAATGGTATATGCGGCATGGCTGTGTCTAGTCCAGAAGCGCCACTTTTAGAAGTTGGCATATTTGTGTGGTGAGTCTGCTGGCACGTGATTGGGTGATGAGCCTGGCCCAGGAGTGCCTGGGCCTGCTTGTGGATTTACTGTCTGGTTTGAGTGGGACAGGGGCTGCAGGGCCCCCGGAGGGGGTCGGAGCCATCCCAAGGATGAAAGCCCACATCTGCTATCAGGGAAGCGGGAGGAGATGGTGCCGGGCTGTGTCTGCCTGCCCACCATGCTGGCTCTCCCTCCTGATGGCCCACTGTCACCTCTGACCTGAGGCTGACAGGAGAGGGAAACCAGAAACACCCAGGGCTCAGGGCCCGCTTACACAAAGACTTCAAAAGACTTCAAAGGCTTTTCTGTGTATAAGAAGAGGCTGTGTCCCCTTCCAAAAGGTTCTTGTCTTGTTCGTGTTCCTGACTTGAATCTACCAGGGGCGGGCGCTGCCCAGCCCCTGGATGCCTGGAGGACTCCTGATGGACTCTCCTGGATTCCTGGACTCCTGGGGGACCCCTCTGCCCTGCCTGGGCTGATGGGGGACTTGGCTTTGCCCCCTGGGAAGCTCTGGGGCCTTTGCAGCATGGAGGAGCTGCATTTTTCTGTGGAGAGCGCTGGAACTGTATTTCTAGCGCCTGGAGGTGCTGAGCTTCCCCCTGAGCGCCTGGGAGCGCTCTGCCTGTTGTCTAGCGCTTTGGAGCGCTTCATTTCCCCCAAGCGCTTGAGAACACTTTCTCTGGACTTTCTTAGCGCTTAGGAGCGCTTCATGTTCGCTTATAGCACTGGACGAGCTGAGGTGTCTTGCCCGTATTTAATTACTTATTTACGAGTGCCCACCTCGATTTGCCGCTGAGAAAAACAACCACGAAGGGGCCGCGACCGGATTGGCTGAGACCCGAGGAGAGCCGTGCTCTGATTGGTCCTTTGAATGGGGCCTGGTCCAGGAGCCGCACTGTGGTTGGCTGGCTCCCGGATGCTGCATGACGTCGTGGGGAGGCTCGCCGAAAGAGCCGCGATGGGATTGGCCCATCGCCTGTGACCTGCGGACGATGAGGCGGCGAGGAAGAAACGTGGCGGCGGGTTAACAGGGCTCCCGTGTGCCGAGGGAGCCCTGCGCCGAGAGAAAGAGAGCGGCAGAGAGCAGCTGAGCGTGCAGGCGGGGCCCCGTGGTGGAAGAGGAGCCCCGCGCTGCCCAGAAGAAGAGAGGAAGAAGCGCTGCCTGTTTCTGGGGCTCCCGTGTGCTGAGGGAGCCCCGGAGAGAGAGAGGAGGCTGGCGTCCCGCGTCGGAGTCCCGGTGAGTCTGAGCGGGACCGGGCAAAAGCGAGGAGAGACTGCGAGGAGCAGGAGCTCCTCAGATGCCGAAGAGCCTCCCCCACCAGAGCCGGTGAGTAGGGCTCCGGGGGGGAGGCGACGGATGTGGTGCCAGTGAGGGCACCAAGCCAAGAGCGGCCCCGTGTGCTGAGTGGGCCGCTCCTACCATTGGGGCATAATTAACTTTGGTGCACCTAAGGCGGCCCCGGATGGCAGTGGGTCACCCCAACGTTGGCTCGAGCCCACGAGGCTCCCCAAGGGCATTTGCAGTTTAGAGCCCTGACAGGCTCCAACGTGGGGGCATCATTGTGCAGAGAGCCTGTGTGGCTTAGAGGGGGCGTCGGGACATATTGCCGGTGCCCGCCCACTCCTGCCTGCGTGTAGAGTGTTTTTAGAGCCTGTGTGGCTCCAGCGTTGGCGCAGTTCGCGCCTGAGGGCCAGTGAAGGCCCTGACGCAGTTTTGATGATTCTCCAGCTGCCCAGCAATTAGTGGGCAGCTGCATCGTTTAGGCGCAAGATGGAGAGTGAGTCCCTGAGAGGGATAGAGATGGCACAGAGGTGCCCAGCCAGTCACAGTTGCGCAGCACTTAGTGCCAGCTGCAGCGTTTAGGCCCTTGTGAGTGTTCCCAGGTGCCCAGCAAGTAGTGGGCACCTGCATCGTTTAGGCCCCTGACATTGAGACTCAGGGCGTTCTAGCCCCAACAAGGCCAGTTGGCCTAGGGACTGCCAAAGGTGGTGGCTTATGTAGGTTTGGCGCAATGGTATGGTTATTGCACCTCTGAATGTATTTCCTTGCATCATGTGTTATTCCTGCACCTCTGAATGTTTTTAGACATCATGTGACTTTTGCGCTACTGTATTGTTCTGGTACCTCTGAATGTATTTTATTGCATCATGTGCTTTATTCTTAACACCGCTGAATGTGTAGGTCTATGCATTATGTGTTTTTCTTTACTACTCCTCTGAATGTATATTTATGCATCATGGGTAATGTGTTCTTTCTTAGACCCCTAAACGCTGTGTGATACTTATGTGGTTTTCCTTTACTACTCCTCTGAATGTGTTTCATTCATCATGGGTAATGTGTTCTTGCCTAGACCCCTAACTGCTGTGTGATACTTAGGGGGTTGTTCTTTTCAGTACAGGTGGTCCTAGTGAGGTCCTGGTCCCCGGCGTGACATTCTCCTAAGGTGTTTAGGGTTGCGTAGGAGGTACTTACCTGTTTCCAGTAGTTACTGGATGTGATCTATAACTGTTACTTTGTGTTACAGTGATTTTATACCCTTTTATTCTAAGTTCTATAAGTACTATTTCTATTTCTAAAAGTGCTGATTATGACAGTGGCCCATGTGGCCCTGTCTTGTAAATAATCCCTTGTGAATATTGCCGTGCCAGTTGGCACCATGTACATGTGTGATTTCTATCTGATGTGATTTTTACAATACAAAATTTATTTTTAATATAACCTTGTGTGGAGTTCCTTTTGTGGTGTGCCTAGTATGTTGTTGCTGTTGTGCGCTGGCGCAAATGCTTTACACATCGCCTCCGAGTTTAGCCTAGACTGCTCGTGCCAAGCTACCTAGAGGGTGAGCAGGGGTTATCTTGGCGTGTGACTTCGTTGCCCTGACTAGAATGGTGGTTTCTGCCTGGCTTTGGCGTCAGCCTTAGCCTACCAGAAATAGCCGGTTCTAACACTGCTGTTCTGCCAAAGTTAAAGTCACATCAGATAGATTAATGACGGAGTTGTCACTTACTTGTGTTTCTTCTGCCACTTTGTTTGCGGCTTCTTTTTTTGTTGTAGCTTTTTTGATACATTTGCGTCTTCTTTCGTGCCTCCTTTTGTTTCTGCGATTTTTGTTTTAATTTTAATCGCGGTCTCAATGTATCCAGTCTTTCTCTCACTAAAAAATCCAATTCCTCTTCCAAATTCAGAATGGGTGCTGTATGTAGTGTGGCATCCAGATCTGTATCTCTGCTGGAACCACTCGTGAGTGAAATGGAATCAATGCTGATAGGCTCTTCCTCAGTGAGATTAGATGATACTGCAGACCTAGAAAGAGTCACAGGTTTCACTCCTTTGACACTATACTGCTGCCGCTTCGCTATGCTGAATTTTCAGGCGAAAGTAAAGATCTGGCCCTGTTCATAGTCAGCCTGATCTCTGGCGAATTTGTGCACTTTCCTGAATTTAATTTTGTCTTCGTGTTTCTTTAGTCGTTCCGCCATAGTCTAGTGTAATTTCTTGGCGACCTCTTTTTCTCCAATCTTGGCAATTTCACTGTTTAGCCTTTCGATTTCTTTCAGAATCTCCTCTCGATCGATGGCCGCATACTTAATTAGGATGTGTACCAGATTCATGGAGGCAGCAAGATTGCTCTGCCCCCACTCCTTTAACATCAGGGGGTTTCGTTTGTCAAAGCTTGGAGCTAACATGATCCTCAAGCCTCTTGGCACTCTCCCCACATCTGCGTATTTTGTCAGTGAGTAATGTTCCCACCATTTGGTGACTTCAAGTTTTTTATTTTTCTCAAGATCTCTGTATAATGTTTTAATGTTTGTATCTTCAGGAACTTCATTTCGGTTTCTATCATTTTTGGTACCAGCTGCCGCCGCTGGTATGTTCCCAAAAAGTTCTTCCGCCTCTTCTGCTCGAGCATGGAAAGCTTCTGCCGACATGCTGCTAAACACCCGCTGGCTTCAGAGAGTAGCAACCGCACTTTCCAGGTGGCTACACCTTCGTTATAATGCCGCTCTTAGTGACCTCCCCACTTCCACTCTGTCCTTCGAACTCACCGTGTCGTGGGTACTTCGATCGCCTCCTGCGCTTTCCGATCCAGGTGCACCTCGTTTCCTCCTCGTACACGGTGATCCCGTTTCTCGGCTGTGTGAGGGGGCGTGCTCCGTAGTTCCGTTTAGGATCCAATAGCAAAGTTGGTTTGTAGAGAACGCCGACTTTCGGAGAGGGGGTCCATGAACAGAAGCAAACCGACTTCTGCCGTCATATGCCAGGAACACACTCCACACGCCACCTCCAATCGTACAGATCGGCGAAGCAAGAGAGAGACGGACCACAGGGCTGGCTTTAGGTGATTTAATAGTGCAGGTGAGAAAGCAGCAGCACGACGGGTTTCGGGCCCGTGGGCCCTTGATCACATGCAAAGTTGTAACATTTTTTTTTAATTTTTATATGCTAGTGTGGTATGGACACACCCCCTGGATACTCCAGTTTTTGTTTATTTTTTATATTACAATCCCCTGAACATAGACATAGAAAAGGGAATTTAAGCGTACTCTAACTGATCAGTGTTAACTATTTACAATTTAAGGTGCACAAATGCAGACACACAGAAAAAGTAAATATACGAGTAAGCAATACAAATGAAAATACAAATACAGAGTTTTGCGTATGACAGCATAAATACCGTTTCATAGTAGCAGCGCCACAGCTAACATATAATATTGAAGCTGGGGATAGTCGCACAGAAAGGAGGGTGCCGTAGCCTTCCAGGATAAATCCCTATTGGCTCCCATTCCTCCTGCAATACATTACAAAACAGTATCTTAATATTACATAAAAACAAAAAAAAACATCACATCTCAGGAAATTAGTGTCAATCTAAGATAACCCAAGCACGTTGCTAAAGATATATCTAAAACAACCTATACACCTGTTGTAGTAACAGGATACAACTTGACCATTTGTGCAAACAGAGCTATACATTTAGTGCAAAAAATTGATATATTAAAGTGCCACGTGCATGATGAAAAATGTCTAAAAACATTCATAATGTATAGACATGCCATAACAATAAAGAATTGGTTGTAGCCAAAAATTCATTGTTAAACACATATAAATAGCATTCATGTTAAAAATACCCGATCACATCATAATACATAAACAGTGAACACAAATTGTTAAAATGAGCAGTTCTAAAGGTCTTAAATATTCAATATGTACAAATCGAAGTGAAGACAGATTAAAGGTAACAGGGAACCTGACTACCTATATATATTTAAACAAACTTGGTGTACTTTAGCCCCCAGAAAACAACACTGATGTTCTACAGAGGATTCTGGGTAATAAGGAACTTAACTGTTTAGAGTGTATACTGACAGGTCATAGGCAAAGAATCAATATAGGGACAACTATAGCAACATTAAAAGTAGCATACTAAAAGCAAGTTTAGAGATGAGTATACATGTCTTCAGAATTATTGAGCCCATTTGGCCATTTACTGTCAAATTGTAAAATCATAGTAGTCTCCAACTGCCTAAGTAATAATTCTCTGTTGCCGGCTCTGCGGAGTTTTGGGATAGATCCTACCACATAATATGACAAACAAGCAACGTCATTATTATGTTTAATCTTAAAATGACGTGCTACTGGATAGGCAGGATCATTGTGCAGGATGGCCCTCAAATGCTGTAGGATCCTGACGTGCACCTGTAGTTTTGTGCTGCCAATGTAATTCAGGCCACAGGTGCACGTCAGGACATAAACGGCAAACTCAGTTTTGCAATTGAAGCTGCCACGAATAGGAAACTCCTGATGTCCAAAAGGTGTTTGAAAATGGGTCTTGTTTATCCCGAATTTGCATGCCCTGCAAGAGGAGCATTTGCGAAAACCAGACACTGGTTTTAACCAGGTACTTTTTTGTCTGGTTTCGGGACTGGTCGTGTCAAGCACAGACCCCATGTTCCTGGCCCTACAAAAAGTGACTAACGGGCTATTGGCTAGCTGGACACCTATAACAGAGTCAGTGAGTAAAATAGGCCAATTTTTTTTAACAATGGGTCTGATTTTATTTTCCTCATTGCTAAAAGCCATGATCAGTCTAGGGCACCCGTTATCTCTAGTGGTGGGATCTACATCATAACTGGATTCATCGCCCGATGCTTTAGATATAAGCAAGCCTTCTCTTGGGCGCATTTCTGCCTTTGCTAATGCCTGCTTTAATAAAGCATCAGAATAACCCCGTGCTTTGAATCTTGCATTCTTTTGTGTTAAGCAAACATCAAAATCGTCAGAAGTGCTGCACACTCATTTCAAAGGCAGGATCTCCCCCAGAGGTATGCTACTGGTGGTGTGCTTGGGATGCAGGGTGGTAGCTTGCAAAGTAGTATTCCCTGCCGTGGGCTTTCTGAAAAGTGTGGTCTCAATTGTACAGTTTTTAATGTACACTTTTACATCCAAAAACTCGATTTCCTGCTTGTTCATGTTGGCAGTGAACTTCAAGTTAAGGGAATTTTCATTAATTTCTTGGACAAACAATGAAGCTTCCTGTTCATCTCCCTGCCATAAGATAAACACATCGTCTATATAGCGTAGATATTTGACTATCTTCTCATTGACCCAAGTGTGATGTTGGATGTTCAGAACCTGTTCCTCCCACCAGCCCACGTGTAAACACGCGTAGCTGGGGGAGAAACAGGATCCCATCGCTACTCCCCTGAGCTGTCTCCATATGTCCTTCCCATATAGAAAAAAAAGTTATTATGGAGGCACCAATCAATAAGGCTGATGATAACCTTATTGTGTTCATGATATTCAACTGGGCGTTTGCTCAGGAAATATTCAATAGCATGAAGGCCAATGTTGTGGGCAATACTGGTGTAGAGAGATTCTACATCTAAGGCAATCATTAGCATGTCGTTATTCCACTCCAAGTAATTAATTTTACACAAAAAGTCACTGGTGTCTTTCTCAAAACTTGGGAGTGACTGTACCATATACTGCAGGAAAAAATCAATATACCGTCCCACCTGTTCACTGGCGCTTTTAATCGCCGAAATTATAGGTCTTCCAGGGGTAGGGTTTATACATTTATGCACCTTTGAGGATAAGGTAGAACACAGGGAGTACAGGGAAATCAGTATGCATCAATTTGAATTCCTCCATGGATATTAAACCTTCCCTGCGCCACCTGTCTTTGGTTGACTAGCGCTTGTGGGGGGGCAAGATGGCCGCCGAGACGCCGTAGAGGAAAGTCGCACCTAGGCTCTCCTCCTGATGGTAGCGTAATTGATCTATATGGTGCTCACCCCTTGGCTTGTCTCTCTTCATCTTATTCGACCACCAGACCATCAGCCCCTATCTACTGCAGGCAATGTTCTAACGGACTAAAACTATATTGAGCCCAGTTGATATCAAGATAAACACCGGAGCATACCGGAGAGTACTGGAGAAAAGTATACAGAGTGTCGACAGCCGTTGGGTGTTGGTGGTTGAGTGAGATGCTCGGAGCGTTTACCTTTTGGCCTGTACAGATAGAGGATTTGCCCCAGATAAAGGAAAAGACCCTATTTGAAATCATTACCTCTTTAATAGTACGATCTTTTCAGTCTGGGCAAGCTCACTGGAGGGTTCTGTCAAAGGCAATGGCTCCTAAACTATTACGATCCCCTAAGAAACCCCGCGACCGGGATGGTTGGGGTAACGAGGAGGAAGAGGCGCTCATAGACGATCCTGGTGCCCCAGCCTCAAATCTGAGAGGCAAAGTGAGATCTAAGGCGCAGCAGAGACGAGAGGCAGCAAAAGAGATAAAAATGCGGAAGCTCCGTGAAAAAGATGCAGAGAAGAAGAAGACGACGGCTTTAGCTTCAACAAGGAGAAATAACGAAGTGCAATCTGCTATCGGCGAAGTGGCAGGAAGAGAGGTAGCACTTCGGCAGACCACAATAGTGGAGACATTCTCACCTGTGCCGAGTGCTCAGCCTGCTCCGCAGCGAGTGTTCCTGGTCCCGACACTGGCGTCCCTGTGCGGGGAGAGACAGCGTGTTGCGCCCATGGATGCGGTCGGACAAACCGGAGCCGCCGAGAGTGTGGATTGCGCGGTGGTGATCTGCATCCAGAGTGAAGTTACAGAGCCCGCGGGATCGCCTGACTCTTCTACAGTTACGGTAGGGGGCGGTGCCGAGCATTTAAAGGGGGAAGCTACATTTAACACCGTCTCTGAAGTTAAAGAGACAAACATAACTTCTGGGCCAGCCACTGACATTGATGTGAGTGACCCTAACGGGAAGCCTAATGAAAATGAAAGAGTAATGTCAGAACGGACTCAAGAGAAGGTAGCTGATGAGGAGATAGTGCTCGAATCAGCAAACCCTGCAAAACCAGGAGTCAAGAACCCCACAAATACAAATATAAACGCTAGTCTAATTATAAACATAGATCATAAAATCGATAAGAATGCACAAATTGCCTCAGGATCTATTCTGGCCTCCCCCAGCGAGGATGTCTTTTTTACAGGAAACGATGAGGCAGATGACGAAGATGAAAGCGAGAATAGCGGTTTGGACCTGGAGTCTGCCCCCGATTCAGAACTGGGAACCTCAGTAGACTCTACAGTGGGTACTGATTCAGAAATCAACCTGACCGAATCAGATAGTACCTCAACCCCCTCAGGTAGCGACACGGAATCTATCGAGTCGGCGCAAGAGACAGTTCAAAAAAGTACAAAAACAAGATTAAAACTCACTGCCATAGGGATGAATAAAATTGCGGTGAATACCAAACCCAAGTACAAGAGTAAAGTTAAAAATAATCCTAGGCGTAAGAATCTGGTTAGAGTATCCCACGGAGCCCCTGCGAGATCAGTTGTAAAGAAACTTGACTTGGACAACACACTGGAGAGCGGTGCACCATCTATGGGGGAACCTGAGAACGCAGATACAGGTACTCACGAGGCTATTTCTCAGGGATCTGAGGGGGGTGCCTCCAACTTTGAAGTCTTATTCTCTACTTTAAAGCAAATACAAGATGAGGCTCGCGCTGAGAGTCAGAGGGCAAGTAGGAGGGCCAGACACGCAAACAAAAAAATACAATCTTCTTTGCATAAAGTTAATAAAATGTATGAAGAAATGGTTGGGAGAGTATCTGAGGTGGAGGCCAGAACGGGAAAATTGGAGGATGATTTCATCAAAATGCAGGATGCTAGTAGAGATCAGGATAAGACAACGGCGGACATGCTCTGGAAACTAGAGGATTTTGAAAACAGACAAAGGCGCAATAATGTCAGACTATTGGGGATTCAGGAGGGAAAGGAGGGGGCGATGCACGGGGGTTTGTTGTTGAACTATTAAAAGGTGCCTTTCCAGAGCTGTCTTCATGGGATTGAGAGCATGAGGTACAAAGAGCACATCGATTCCCGATGACGCGGAAGGAAACACAGGGTAAGCCCCGTGCAATATTGTTTTATGTCGGGAATTTCCTGCTGCGTGAAGAAATAATCAGCAAGGCAAAACCCCAGGCCAAGCGCACCTATAAGGATATTGAATTCTTTGCCCGTCCTGACTTCTGCCACACCACCGTGGAAAGACGGTGACGGATGAGGCAACTTATCACCCCCTTCCAGAACATAGGTTGTGAGGCTTATCTCATGTTTCCTGCACGACTGAAGGTTGGTTTAAATGGAAACTTTAGAGTTTTTGACTCTGAAATCATGGCACAAGAGTACCTCAGTTTCTTGCATGAAACTAGGGGTCAACATAAGTCTCGCCATAAGGATCCTGTGGGGCATGACACACAAACTGTTGCCATTAGAGACATCCCCCGTAAAAAGTAAAAAGCAAAAAGTTAAAAAAAAAAAAAAAAAGAGAGAGTCTAACAATATTATGGAATAGTAGAATGTCACTGTATGTTTAAATGCTTGGATCCTGAGTTAAGAGTGTATATTTTTATTTTTGGGTCTCGGAGATATGTAGGCCTGTATTGATGTTCTGGCAGGTATCATTAGTCATGGTCTGGTGGTCAGGGTTTAACATTATTTTGGGGAGAGCACCTTGAGTAGCATTTTTGGTTTAAGAGAATCAGGGGAGGGAGGGTGCGACATCCTGTAGGCAACGTCGGCCAGACATAGGTCCTTTGGACCTATTTGCCTGTAGGGAGGGTGGGTTCCTGTGGGAGGGTTCTCTGGGGTGGGGGAGGGAGGGAACAAGGGCAGGGCACAAGGGCATTGGAATATGTCGGGATTATGAAGAACACATTTTGGAATGGATGCATGTGTATGGTTATTGTATTGAAGGGATCGTGAACACGAAAATCGGAACCTTTGTAGTTTGTGTAATCTGTGTAACAGATTCAGCGAGGAATGAATCTGATAGTTTGATAAATAAAAGTGAACATGCAGCCGATAGCCCCTTAAAAATTAGATATGTCTCTTAGATTTGTAACGTGGAATGTATGTGGCTTAAACGATGTCCAAAAGAGACAAAAGATAGGAGTCCGATTGCGACACATGAATGTAGACTATGTATTCCTGCAAGAGACACATATAATGAGTACCCAGGAGTTTTGTCTCAACCAGCTGGGGTTTCACTTAATAGCAAGATCCAAGCAAGGGACAAAAAACAGAGGGGTAGCTATCCTTTCAAGGAGTAAAAATGTGGTAACCGGGAAAAAATTAGAAGACCAATGGGGTAGGTGGGCTATGGTTGAGATCTTGATAGAAGGAGTATGGACAACACTAGTGGCGGTGTACGGCTCAACCCAGGATGATCCAGAAATATTACAGTTCTTAGATTCTGAGTTAGCAGCCTGGCCCCCTCAGGTCATTATAGGAGGTGACTTGAACATTAATGGGGCGGAGGGACTGGGAGTAGACTTGACTAGAAGCTATAAAGGTAGGAAGAAAAGAGCACATAAAGCTCTGGTGGATCTTTTAGAAAATAATACCTTGCGAGATGTCTGGGGCACAACTAGATCGGAGCAAAAAGGCTTCACATATTACTCTGCACCTCACCGTATCAGTGTCAGATTAGATTACTTCTTGATATCTAATGATCTAATGACTAGAGCTAAAATTGATAGGCTCCCACGAATTTTTAGTGATCACAATCCCCTAGTATTGACGATGAAATTAGAAGGGAGAATAAGATTAAGCAGGGTTTGGACATTTGAAAGGGGGCTCCTTTTGGACAATGACTATATATCACATATGTCTAAATGGATCGGTGAGTTCTTTGAAAATAATAGAGGGAGTGCCCCGGTGGGAGTTATATGGGATGCTTTTAAGGCGGGTGTTCGTGGAGAGACATGCAGCTATAGTGCTTATAAACGAAAAGTAGAACGACTCCGGCAAAGCGAGATAGAGAGAGCCATATCAGAGGCGGAGGAACAGCTTAATAACTGTGTCATTAGAGGAGAACCAACTGAACAATATATTATAGACTTAATGAAAGTAAAAAGTGAAGCTGAAGAGGATCTGGCAAAAAAGGCAGCACAATACTATACCATTAGAAGGGAGAGGTGCTACGAATTTAGCGAAAAAGTTGGACATGTTCTTGCCATGCGCACCAGACAGATAGCGGCAGACGGGACTGTCAGGGAGATCAGGGATGAAAATGGAAGATTACACTCAGACTCTGAGGAAATTAGGGAAGTGTTTAGGAAATTCTATCAGACATTTTATGATGCCCAACACCCCAGTAGTGTTGAAGAGATAAGTGAATACCTTCAGAATATCCCAGTTGAGAGGATCTCTACCGAAGATGCTGAAGGATTAGAAAACCTGTTGGATCATATTGAGATTAAAGAAGCTATGGGCAATCTCCCTTCAGGAAAGGCCGCTGGCCCGGACCAGCTACCCTTAGAGTTCTACAAAACTTTTTGGGGAAGTTTAGGGCAGGATTTAAGCAAAATGATTCAAGCTGCCCAGATGGGTGAGTCTGTCCCAAAATCTTGGGGGGTGCAGATATAGTCTTAATATTAAAAAAAGGGAAACCAGCGACTGAGCCAGGGTCCTATCGACCAATTACGTTGATGAACAACGACACTAAAATATACTCGAAAGCTCTGGCAACGAGATTCGCTGGAGTAATAAGTGCCCTAGTTAGTAGTAACCAACACGGCTTTATCCCCGGAAGAGGGACGACTCACCATACCAGGAAAGTCATAACCTTATTTGATGCCACCGAGGTCACAGGAGACCCGATGGCAGTAATGTTGCTGGATGCTGAAAAAGCATTTGATCGGGTCTCCTGGGACTATCTGTGGCATACCCTAATAAGAGCTGGGTTTAAGGGTGGTTTCGTCAAAGCTTTACAGACTCTGTATAAGGAACCGGTCGCAGCCCTAAGAGTTAATGGGGGCATCACGGGACAATTTATGATCAAAAGAGGTACACGGCAGGGGTGCCCATGTTCCCCGTTGCTATTTGCCATGTATATGATCCATTAATTCGTAGGATAGAGTCATGTCCAGAAATCACCTCGTTACATACATTATTGGGACCGTGTAAGGTACTTGCTTACGCTGATGATGTGGCGGTGATAACATCAAACCCCACGGAAGCGAACGAGCTGGTAGAGGCAATGGCTCGCAGATTTGGGCAAGTTTCGGGCTATGCCCTGAATGCTTCAAAGACCCAGATTATTAAAAACTCAGCGACCTTTTGTGATGACAATCGAGTGGTCCAGGCAGGGATGTATTTAGGAATCAATATATCAGCAGACTTAAATACTTTGGTGGAAAAAAATATCGCCCCAATAATAGATAAAGCAAAGAAAGATTTGGACTGATATGAGAATCTCCACTTGTCCTTAGTAGGCCGAGTTAACATTATTAAAATGCTGGTGTTGCCAAAATTTTTGTATATTTTTAGGGCAGTACCACTCTTAGTCGATAACAAATGGTTCAAAATTTGTGAACAGATGATTAATCGTTTTATTTGGGCTAAAGGTAAGACACGGAGGGCATTGAGGTATATGTCATTACCGCGGGAGAGAGGGGGTTGGTCACTACCGGATTTAAAGTTGTATTATTGGGCTGCAGCACTGCAAAATATGGTGGGACTGATCGGAGGGGCTGAGGTGGATGCTTGGGATAAGATTGGCTCGCTCGCTATTTATGGTTTGGTATTGGGTAGAAACGCTGAAAATGTATTCCTGAGATTCACGGAGGAAAGTTATTTTAAAAGAACACGATTCAAGACAATAATGGCTGCTTATAATATATGGAAAGGAATCTCCAAAAAGGTTGGAATTGGGAAGTATAATGCATACACTAGATTTAAAAACAACCCTTCGTTATCTAGCGCGGTTTTCTCAGGAGTTGTATTTCAAGAATGGGAGAGGCGGGGGATAAGAAAGATCGGAGATATGTTGGGCGGTTATGGCATATTACAATTTACGGAATTGCAAAATAGATATACGTTGAACACAAGACATTTCTTCAAATACCTTCAAATAAGAAGCTGTATATCAAATAAAAAAGGGGGATCATTGGGCTTTGAAAGAACTATAATGATGGACCTTATAGAAGATGGCTCTGATTGTACTATAAAGAGGTTCTACTTGGAAATGACAAAATTAAAGAAAGATGATTTGGAGAAATGGATAGATAAATGGTCTGTAGATTTGGATATAGCTAGGGATATCTTCACTGAGTCACTAGAAATGGGAAGCAAAATGTTGTGTTCATCGTCTCTTCAGGCCCAACATTATAAGATTTTATATTATTTATATTACACACCTGGGAAAATTGCTCAATGGGGGGGTTTATCCGGAACTACTTGTTTTAGGTGTGGCAGTGCAGAGGCGGACCTGATACATATCTTTTCGGTCTGTCCACACCTAGATAAGCTGAAACAGGATATTGGGAATTTTTTTCAGAATTCACTATTAACAACAATAGAACTAAACCCAGCTGTTATGTTATTGGGGGTCAGTCTCGATGGACACTCAAATTGTAAAAACTTTATATTTGTAGCAATGGCGATTTTTAGATTGTTAGTGGCCTCGGCTTGGCTTGACCCTAACCCTCCTACATACCATCAATGGCTGGGTAAAGTATTATCAATTCAAAAATTGGAAACTGCTATTTACGCTAGGAAGGGAAAAAAGGGTAAGAAATTGGGTATGCAAATTTGGGGTCCTTTTATTCAGTGGAAGTTAGGAACTGTATGCTGAAAGATGAAGAATTTAATTTAATGAATATTTGAGTATTTGAATATTTATGTACGATTTTGTGTTCTATGGCTTTGTATTTTGTATATATTAATTTGTGTTCTATGATTGTGTATTCTATTGTGCCCTGCTCATGTCATAAAGAAAAAAGGGGAAAAAATTCTTTCAATAAAAATATATATTTTTTTAAATAAACCTTCCCTGCGCCATTTGTGGAGTAATTTAAGAAGGTTCTCTTTAGCCTTGTCATACTCTTTGTGAGTGGTCTTCTCATAACAGGTTACATCGTGTAACTGTCTACATGCTTCCACATTGTAGTCCTTCTTGGGCCATAAAACGATGTTGCCACCTTTGTTAGATGTCTTAATTACAATCTCTGTGTTCTTGCTCAATTTGGTCATTAAGGTGGCATATTCTCTTTGTTGTTGATTGCGCTTAGTGCCTTTACCCACAATAGACCTGTGTAATTGCTTAATTTCATTGGCCACACAATCATGAAATGTATCTATGGCATCTTTTGTGGCCAGTGGTACAAAGCTAGATTTCTGTAGTTTGTCGATTTTATTTAGTCTTGCTTGTGTACTCAAATTGATGTCCGGGCCGCAAGGCTGAGAATCAGTGACATCATATAAGTCATGTAGAGTTACCAAGAGAGGGACATCCCCAGAGGTTATCCCAGCTCCATCCACTATAGCTCTTGAAGGAGCGACTTCAAACACTGTACTTTCTTTAAATTTCTGGATGGAAAAGAATTTCTTCAATTTTCTAATGAAGCGAAAGACATCTATTCTAGTCGCCGCATAATTAAAGGACTGTTTGGGGCAGAAATGTAAGCCTAATGACAATAGCTGCTGTTCTGCCAAAGTTAAAGTCACATCAGATAGATTGATGACGGAGTTGTCACTTACTTGTGTTTCTTCTGCCACTTTGTTTGCGGCTTCTTTTTTTGTTGTAGCTTTTTTGATACCTTTGCGTCTTCTTTCGTGCCTCCTTTTGTTTCTGCGATTTTTGGTTGATTTTTTAATCGCGGTCTCAATGTATCCAGTCTTTCTCTCACTAAAAAATCCAATTCCTCTTCCAAATTCAGAATGGGTGCTGTATGTAGTGTGGCATCCAGATCTGTATCTCTGCTGGAACCACTCGTGAGTGAAATGGAATCAATGCTGATAGGCTCTTCCTCTGTGAGATTAGATGATACTGCAGAGCTAGAAAGAGTCACAGGTTTCAATCCTTTGACACTATACTGCTGCCGCTTCGCTATGCTGAATTTTCTGGCGAAAGTAAAGATCTGGCCCTGTTCATAGTCGGCCTGATCTCTGGCGAATTTGTGCACTTTCCTGAATTTAATTTTGTCTTCGTGTTTCTTTAGTCGTTCCGCCATAGTCTCGTGTAATTTCTTGGCAACCTCTTTTTCTCCAATCTTGGCAATTTCACTGTTTAGCCTTTCGATTTCTTTCAGAATCTCCTCTCGATCGATGGCCGCATACTTAATTAGGATGTGTACCAGATTAATGGAGGCAGCAAGATTGCTCTGCCCCCACTCCTTTAACATCAGGGGGTTCGGTTTGTCAAACCTTGGAGTTAACATGATCCTCAAGCCTCTTGGCACTCTCCCCACATCTGCGTATTTTGTCAGTGAGTAATGTTCCCACCATTTGGTGACTTCAAGTTTTTTATTTTTCTCAAGATCTCTGTATAATGTTTTAATGTTTGTATCTTCAGGAACTTCCTTTCGGTTTGTAACATTTTTGGAACCAGCTGCCGCCGCTGGTATGTTCCCAAAATGTTCTTCCGCCTCTACTGCTCGAGCACAGAAAGCTTCTGTCGACAAGCTGCTAAACACCTGCTGGCTTCAGAGAGTAGCACCTGCACTTTCCAGGTGGCTACACCTTCGTTATAATGCCGCTCTTAGTGACCTCCCCACCTCCACTCTGTCCTTTGAACTCACCGCATCGTGGATACTTCGATCGCCTCCTGCGCTTTCCGAACCAGGTCACCTCGTTTCCTCCTCGTACACGGTGATCCCGTTTCTCGGCTGTGTGAGGGGGTGTGCTCCGTAGTTCCGTTGAGGATCCAATAGCAAAGTTGGTTTGTAGAGAACGCTGACTTTCGGAGAGGGGGTCCGTGAACAGAAGCAAACCGACTTCTGCCGTCATATGCCAGGAACACACTTCACACGCCACCTCCAATCGTACAGATCGACGAAGCAAGAGAGAGACGGACCACAGAGCTGGCTTTAGGTGATTTAATAGTGCAGGTGGGAAAGCAGCAGCACGACGCGTTTCGGGCCCGTGGGCCCTTGATCACATGCAAAGTTGTAACATTTTTTTACATTTTTATATGCTAGTGTGGTATGGACACGCCCCCTGGATACTCCAGTTTTTTTTTACTTTTGATATTACAATCCCCTGAACATAGACATAGAAAAGGGAATTTAAGCGTACTCTAACTGATCAGTGTTGACTATTTACAATTTAAGGTGCACAAATGCAGACACACAGAAAAAGTAAATATACGAGTAAGCAATACAAATGAAAATACAAATACAGAGTTTTGCGTATGACAGCATAAATACCGTTTCATAGTAGCAGCGCCACAGCTAACATATAATATTGAAGCTAGGGATAGTCGCACAGAAAGGAGGGTGCCGTAGCCTTCCAGGATAAATTCCTATTGGCTCCCATTCCTCCTGCAATACATTACAAAACAGTATCTTAATATTACATAAAAACAAAAAAAAACATCACATCTCAGGAAATTAGTGTCAATCTAAGATAACCCAAGCACGTTGCTAAAGATATATCTAAAACAACCTATACACCTGTTGTAGTAACAGGATACAACTTGACCATTTGTGCAAACAGAGCTATAAATTTAGTGCAAAAAATTGATATATTAAAGTGCCACGTGCATGATGAAAAAGGTCTAAAAAACATTCATAATGTATAGACATGCCATAACAATAAAGAATTGGTTGTAGCCAAAAATTCATTGTTAAAAACATACAAATAGCATTCATGTTAAAAATACCCGATCACATCATAATACATAAACAGTGAACACAAATTGTTAAAATGAGCAGTTCTAAAGGTCTTAAATATTCAATATGTACAAAACGAAGTGAAGACAGATTAAAGGTAACAGGGAACCTGACTACCTATATATATTTAAACACACTTGGTGTACTTGAGCCCCCAGAAAACAACACTGATGTTCTATAGAGGATTCTGGGTAATAAGGAACTTAACTGTTTATAGTGTATACTGACAGGTCATAGGCAAAGAATCAATATAGGGACAACTATAGCAACATTAAAAGTAGCATACTAAAAGCAAGTTTAGAGATGAGTATACATGTCTTCAGAATTATTGAGCCCATTTGGCCATTTACTGTCAAATTGTAAAATCATAGTAGTCTCCAACTGCCTAAGTAATAATTCTCTGTTGCCACCTCTGCGGAGTTTTGGGATAGATCCTACCACATAATATGACAAACAAGCAACGTCATTATTATGTTTAATCTTAAAATGACGTGCTACTGGATAGGCAGGATCATTGTGCAGGATGGCCCTCAAATGCTGTAGGATCCTGACGTGCACCTAAAGTTTTGTGCTGCCAATGTAATTCAGGCCACAGTTGCACGTCAGGACATAAACGGCAAACTCAGTTTTGCAATTGAAGCTGCCACGAATAGGAAACTCCTGATGTCCAAAAGGTGTTTGAAAATGGGTCTTCTTTTTCCCGAATTTGCATGCCCTGCAAGAGGAGCATTTGCGAAAACCAGACACTGGTTTTAACCACATACTTTTTTGTCTGGTTTCGGGACTGGTCGTATCAAGCACAGACCCCATGTGCCTGGCCCTACAAAAAGTGACTAACGGGCTATTGGGTAGATGGACACCCAGAACAGAGTCAGTGAGTAAAATAGGCCAATTTTTTTTAACAATGGTTCTGATTTTATTTTCCTCATTGCTAAAAGCCGTGATCAGTCTAGGGGACCCATTATCTCTAGTGGTAGGATCTACATCATAACTGGATTCATCGCCCGATGCTTTAGATATAAGCAAGCCTTCTCTTAGGCGCATTTCTGCCTTTGCTAATGCCTGCTTTAATAAAGCATAAGAATAACCCCGTGCTTTGAATCTTGCATTCATTTGTGTTAAGCAAACATAAAAATCGTCAGAAGTGCTGCACACTCATTTCAAAGGCAGGATCTCCCCCAGAGGTATGCTACTGATGGTGTGCTTGGGATGCAAGCTGGTAGCGTGCAAAGTAGTATTCCCTGCCGTGGGCTTTCTGAAAAGTGTGGTCTCAATTGTACTGTTTTTAATGTACACTTTTACATCCAAAAACTCGATTTCCTGCTTGTTCATGTTGGCAGTGAACTTCAAGTTAAGGGAATTTTCATTAATTTCTTGGACAAACAATGAAGCTTCCTGTTCATCTCCCTGCCATAAAATAAACACATCGTCTATATAGCGTAGATATTTGACTATCTTCTCATTGACCCAAGTGCGATGTTGGATGTTCAGGACCTGTTCCTCCCACCAGCCCACGTGTAAACACGCGTAGCTGGGG
Organism: Lissotriton helveticus; assembly: GCF_964261635.1. Taxonomy (NCBI): domain Eukaryota; kingdom Metazoa; phylum Chordata; class Amphibia; order Caudata; family Salamandridae; genus Lissotriton; species Lissotriton helveticus. Next base: position 1,616,349,865 of record NC_136057.1, read on the forward strand.
GAGAAACAGGATCCCATCGCTACTCCCCTGAGCTGTCTCCATATGTCCTTCCCATATAGAAAAAAGTTATTATGGAGGCACCAATCAATAAGGCTGATGATAACCTTATTGTGTTCATGATATTCAACTGGGCGTTTGCTCAGGAAATATTCAATAGCATGAAGGCCAATGTTGTGGGCAATACTGGTGTAGAGAGATTCTACATCTAAGGCAATCATTAGCATGTCGTTATTCCACTCCAAGTAATTAATTTTACACAAAAAGTCACTGGTGTCTTTCACAAAACTTGGGAGTGACTGTACCATATACTGCAGGAAAAAATCAATATACTGTCCCACCTGTTCACTGGCGCTTTTAATCGCCGAAATTATAGGTCTTCCAGGGGTAGGGTTTATACATTTATGCACCTTTGAGGATAAGGTAGAACACAGGGAGTACAGGGAAATCAGTATGCATCAATTTGAATTCCTCCATGGATATTAAACCTTCCCTGCGCCATTTGTGGAGTAATTAAAGAAGGTTCTCTTTAGCCTTGTCATTTTCTTTGTTAGTGGTCTTCTCATAACAGGTTACATCGTGTAACTGTCTACATGCTTCCACATTGTAGTCCTTCTTGGGCCATAAAACGATGTTGCCACCTTTGTTAGATGTCTTAATTACAATCTCTGTGTTCTTGCTCAATTTGGTCATTAAGGTGGCATATTCTCTTTGTTGTTGATTGCGCTTAGTGCCTTTACCCACAATAGACCTGTGTAATTGCTTAATTTCATTGGCCACACAATCATGAAATGTATCTATGGCATCTTTTGTGGCCAGTGGTACAAAGCTAGATTTCTGTAGTTTGTCGATTTTATTTAGTCTTGCTTGTGTACTCAAATTGATGTCCGGGCCGCAAGGCTGAGAATCAGTGGCATCATATAAGTCATGTAGAGTTACCAAGAGAGGGACAACCCCAGAGGTTATCCCAGCTCCATCCACTATAGCTCTTGAAGGAGCGACTTCAAACACTGTACTTTCTTTGAGTTTCTGGATGGAAAAGAATTTCTTCAATTTAAATTTTCTAATGAAGCGAAAGACATCTATTCTAGTCGCCGCATAATTAAAGGACTGTTTGGGGCAGAAATGTAAGCCTAATGACAATAGCTGCTGTTCTGCCAAAGTTAAAGTCACCTCAGATAGATTAATGACGGAGTTGTCACTTACTTGTGTTTCTTCTGCCACTTTGTTTGCGGCTTCTTTTTTTGTTGTAGCTTTTTTGATACCTTTGCGTCTTCTTTCGTGCCTCCTTTTGTTTCTGCGATTTTTGTTTGATTTTTTAATCGCGGTCTCAATGTATCCAGTCTTTCTCTCACTAAAAAATCCAATTCCTCTTCCAAATTCAGAATGGGTGCTGTATGTAGTGTGGCATCCAGATCTGTATCTCTGCTGGAACCACTCGTGAGTGAAATGGAATCAATGCTGATAGGCTCTTCCTCTGTGAGATTAGATGATACTGCAGAGCTAGAAAGAGTCACAGGTTTCACTCCTTTGACACTATACTGCTGCCGCTTCGCTATGCTGAATTTTCTGGCGAAAGTAAAGATATGGCCCTGTTCATAGTCGGCCTGATCTCTGGCGAATTTGTGCACTTTCCTGAATTTAATTTTGTCTTCGTGTTTCTTTAGTCATTTCGCCATAGTCTCGTGTAATTCCTTGGCAACCTCTTTTTCTCCAATCTTGGCAATTTCACTGTTTAGCCTTTCGATTTCTTTCAGAATCTCCTCTCGATCGATGGCCGCATACTTAATTAGGATGTGTACCAGATTCATGGAGGCAGCAAGATTGCTCTGCCCCCACTCCTTTAACATCAGGGGGTTCGGTTTGTCAAAGCTTGGAGCTAACATGATCCTCAAGCCTCTTGGCACTCTCCCCACATCTGCGTATTTTGTCAGTGAGTAATGTTCCCACCATTTGGTGACCAAGTTTTTTATTTTTCTCAATATCTCTGTATAATGTTTTAATGTTTGTATCTTCAGGAACTTCATTTCGGTTTGTAACATTTTTGGAACCAGCTGCCGCCGCTGGTATGTTCCCAAAAAGTTCTTCCACCTCTACTGCTCGAGCACGGAAAGCTTCTGCCGACATGCTGCTAAACACCAGCTGGCTTCAGAGAGTAGCACCCGCACTTTCCAGTTGGCTACACCTTCGTTATAATGCCGCTCTTAGTGACCTCCCCACCTCCACTCTGTCCTTCGAACTCACCGCGTCGTGGGTACTTCGATCGCCTCCTGCGCTTTCCGATCCAGGTGCACCTCGTTTCCTCCTCGTACACGGTGATCCCGTTTCTCGGCTGTGTGAGGGGGCGTGCTCCGTAGTTCCGTTTAGGATCCAATAGCAAAGTTGGTTTGTAGAGAACGCCGACTTTCGGAGAGGGTGTCTGTGAACAGAAGCAAACCGACTTCTGCCGTCATATGCCAGGAACACACTCCACACGCCACCTCCAATCGTACAGATCGGCGAAGCAAGAGAGAGACGGACCACAGAGCTGGCTTTAGGTGATTTAATAGTGCAGGTGAGAAAGCAGCAGCACGACGTGTTTCGGGCCAGTGGGCCCTTGATCACATGCAAAGTTGTAACATTTTTTTACATTTTTATATGCTAGTGTGGTATGGACACGCCCCCTGGATACTCCAGTTTTTTTTATTTTTTATATTACAATCCCCTGAACATAGACATAGAAAAGGGAATTTAAGCGTACTCTAACTGATCAGTGTTGACTATTTACAATTTAAGGTGCACAAATGCAGACACACAGAAAAAGTAAATATACGAGTAAGCAATACAAATGAAAATACAAATACAGAGTTTTGCGTATGACAGCATAAATACCGTTTCATAGTAGCAGCGCCACAGCTAACATATAATATTGAAGCTGGGGATAGTCGCACAGAAAGGAGGGTGCCGTAGCCTTCCAGGATAAATCCCTATTGGCTCCCATTCCTCCTGCAATACATTACAAAACAGTATCTTAATATTACATAAAAACAAAACAAAAATCACATCTCAGGAAATTAGTGTCAATCTAAGATAACCCAAGCACGTTGCTAAAGATATATCTAAAACAACCTATACACCTGTTGTAGTAACAGGATACAACTTGACCATTTGTGCAAACAGAGCTATACATTTAGTGCAAAAAATTGATATATTAAAGTGCCACGTGCATGATGAAAAAGGTCTAAAAAACATTCACAATGTATAGACATGCCATAACAATAAAGAATTGGTTGTAGCCAAAAATTCATTGTTAAAAACATATAAATAGCATTCATGTTAAAAATACCCGATCACATCATAATACATAAACAGTGAACACAAATTGTTAAAATGAGCAGTTCTAAAGGTCTTAAATATTCAATATGTACAAATCGAAGTGAAGACAGATTAAAGGTATCAGGGAACCTGACTACCTATATATATTTAAGCAAACTTGGTGTACTTGAGCCCCCAGAAAACAACACTGATGTTCTATAGAGGATTCTGGGTAATAACAAACTTAACTGTTTAGAGTGTATACTGACAGGTCATAGGCAAAGAATCAATATAGGGACAACTATAGCAACATTAAAAGTAGCATACTAAAAGCAAGTTTAGAGATGAGTATACATGTCTTCAGAATTATTGAGGCCATTTACTGTCAAATTGTAAAATCATAGTAGTATCCAACTGCCTAAGTAATAATTCTCTGTTGCCACCTCTGCGGAGTTTTGGGATAGATCCTACCACATAATATGACAAACAAGCAACGTCATTATTATGTTTAATCTTAAAATGACGGGCTACTGGATAGGCAGGATCATTGTGCAGGATGGCCCTCAAATGCTGTAGGATCCTGACGTGCACCTGTAGTTTTGTGCTGCCAATGTAATTCAGGCCACAGGTGCACGTCAGGACATAAACGGCAAACTCAGTTTTGCAATTGAAGCTGCCACGAATAGGAAACTCCTGATGTCCAAAAGGTGTTTGAAAATGGGTCTTGTTGGGAGGAGCCAAGATGGCGATCGGAACAGTCGCATAACCGCCTCGCTCCGTGATTTCTTCCTCCCCGCCACCTATCCTGTATTTCATCCTGTTCGGGGTGTTCCGAATTTGGTCACCAAGGAAGAGCCTTCACTTACCATCCTTGTCCGGGGCTCTGGCGTGCAGTCATTTCGGCGTTCTGCCCTTGTTGCCTTGCTGGCCTTCCCGGCCCTGACGCCGGGGCCTCGAGTGCTGTGCTTGCCCGGAGATGTTCGGAGTACCGGCGGTCCGGAACCGGTGGAGAGACCCGATGCTGGGAGCCTGAGGGCCGCGGGCCGGAAGCCCCGGAGCGGACCCACCCCCGCGGGTGGGCCACCCCGTATGTCCGATTGCCTGCCGGCCCGAAGAAGAGAAGCCGCGCTGTCCGGCACCCCTCAAGTGGGTAGCCCACTCCTGTTGCTTATCCCGCCCGGGGTCCGGTGCTGGGCTCCCCCCGAGTGTTGTGGGGAGCACGCCCGTTCTTCTGGTGACTCTCCTTTCTCCGCCGAGCGCCATCCGCCGCGGATCGGTTGTGTGCCCTGGGGCCGCCGGTGCTCCTGGTGGACTTGGAGGCGCCCACGATGATGGCGGCGGGCGCTGTGCTTAAGATGGCGGATGGCCCCTCGGAGAGTCTTTCTCCTGGAGACAGGGAAGTTGCTGCATTTGTTCTCTCCAGCCCTCGTTTGATTCGGGCGGCCCCTACTCGGAGTGCTGTCTTGTCTGCCCTGGCTGCTCTGGGGATCGACCTGTCCTTGAAATGCCGAGACTTGGAGTCGCGGATCTCCGCCATGGCTGCTCCGCCATTTTGTGACGCGGTGTCGTCTTCCCGAATTGTAATGGTTGAAACTTCTCCGGCTGCTGTGCTGGGATCTCCAGCTGGGTGTTTGATTCTATGGGATCATGTGGACCCGGTGCCGATGCTGCAGTGTTTCCTACATCCTGATTTCTCTGCTTCGTGCTGGACAGCCCAGATATTGTGCTTGGCCACGTGGATCGTTGAGGTACTTTTGCATTCGGACTGCTGCCGAGTTCTCCTGGTTGCTTCTTGTTGGCCGGGACGGTGTTTTGCGGAGATCCCACTGGCCTTCCTGGACTGGTATGGACCCACTGTATCATTCTGCTTTTCGGCCGTGGCGGGGTCTGGAAGCTCGACTCTTCATAAAAGTGGACAGGGGTGATTGTGCCGGAGTACCTGTGGGACCCTTTTAAATGGCATCTCCAGGCCTCATTATTTTGGTTAGTTCTTGTTTTTCATCCTTGTGTGGGCTTTTTTCAATGTCCTTTTCGACCTCGATTGGTGATCCGTTGTTGCGGGTGGGGTAGTATTCCATGTTTCGATCGCTGGCTCCTCTCCTCTCCTGTCCTTCTTTTTCCTCTCCTTCTCTCTCTTTCTTCTTTCTCTTTCTTTGTTATTGTTCCCTTTCTCTTTCTTCTATATTTCGGGTGACTCTGGGCGACAGGCACGCTGTTTAGTGGGGTAGGCCGTAGCCATTACAGTGATGTAGGGTGGGGGGGGTGTTTGTTATTTTAGTTTGTTTTATTCTATGGTCCCTTTTTGCTTTTCAGGGGGTGGGCTATGTCCCTTTGTTTTCACTCCTTTGTTTCGTACGTGTCCGCACTTTCTCCTTTTCCGGGGCGGGAAGGCTGTACATGTGGCGTCCACGTTATTTGTTTGCTGACATTTGTTCTTTATTTTTGAACCTTTGCTGGGCGTGGGATGTCTTTGGGCTTCGCCCTACTAGGGTTATTTGATTGCGTGGGGGGCTGTCTCCCTCCCGCCCCCCCCCTCGTTTTCTGTATATGTTGCGTGACGCCCGGTAGATATGGTTGCTGCCTCCTCTATAAAATGTAAAATGAAACCTTTTTTATCCTGGCGCTGACTGTTTAACGTCTTTATTTCACGTCTATCCTGTATTCATTCTATTGTACGCATTGATGTTGCCTTTTTTTGACTCTCCTGCTTTTGCGGCCGGCCCCTGTGGTTGTAGGCCTGCGCTTGTACTTCTACGTGTCTTTCAATAAAGGTTTTTTAAAAAAAAAAAAAAGAAAAAAAAAAGAAAATGGGTCTTGTTTATCCTGAATTTGCATGCCCTGCAAGAGGAGCATTTGCGAAAACCAGACACTGGTTTTAAACACGTACTTTTTTGTCTGGTTTCAGGACTGGTCGTGTCAAGCACAGACCCCATGTTCCTGGCCCTACAAAAAGTGACTAACGGGCTATTGGGTAGCTGGACACCTAGAACAGAGTCAGTGAGTAAAATAGGCCAATTTTTTTTAACAATGGTTCTGATTTTATTTTATTCATTGCTAAAAGCCGTGATTAGTCTAGGGCACCCGTTATCTCTAGTGGTGGGATCTACATCATAACTGGATTCATCGCCCGATGCTTTAGATATAAGCAAGCCTTCCCTTGGGCGCATTTCTGCCTTTGCTAATGCCTGCTTTAATAAAGCATCAGAATAACCCCGTGCTTTGAATCTTGCATTCATTTGTGTTAAGCAAACATCGAAATCGTCAGAAGTGCTGCACACTCATTTCAAAGGCAGGATCTCCCCCAGAGGTGTGCTACTGATGGTGTGCTTGGGATGCAAGCTGGTAGCGTGCAAAGTAGTATTCCCTGCCGTGGGCTTTCTGAAAGTGTGGTCTCAATTGTACTGTTTTTAATGTACACTTTTACATCCAAAAACTCGATTTCCTGCTTGTTCATGTTGGCAGTGAACTTCAAGTTAAGAGAATTTTCATTAATTTCTTGGACAAACAATGAAGCTTCCTGTTCATCTCCCTGCCATAAGATAAACACATCGTCTATATAGCGTAGATATTTGACTATCTTCTCATTGACCCAAGTGCGATGTTGGATGTTCAGGACCTGTTCCTCCCACCAGCCCACGTGTAAACACGCGTAGCTGGGGGAGAAACAGGATACCATCGCTACTCCCCTGAGCTGTCTCCATATGTCCTTCCCATATAGAAAAAAGTTATTATGGAGGCACCAATCAATAAGGCTGATGATAACCTTATTGTGTTCATGATATTCAACTGGGCGTTTGCTCAGGAAATATTCAATAGCATGAAGGCCAATGTTGTGGGCAATACTGGTGTAGAGAGATTCTACATCTAAGGCAATCATTAGCATGTCGTTATTCCACTCCAAGTAATTAATTTTACACCAAAAGTCACTGGTGTCTTTCACAAAACTTGGGAGTGACTGTACCATATCCTGCAGGAAAAAATCAATATACCGTCCCACCTGTTCACTGGCGCTTTTAATCGCCGAAATTATAGGTCTCCCAGGGGTAGGGTTTATACATTTATGCACCTTTGGGATAAGGTAGAACACAGGGAGTACAGGGAAATCAGTATGCATCAATTTGAATTCCTCCATGGATATTAAACCTTCCCTGCGCCATTTGTGGAGTAATTTAAGAAGGTTCTCTTTAGCCTTGTCATACTCTTTGTGAGTGGTCTTCTCAGAACAGGTTACATCGTGTAACTGTCTACATGCTTCCACATTGTAATCCTTCTTGGGCCATAAAACGATGTTGCCACCTTTGTTAGATGTCTTAATTACATTCTCTGTGTTCTTGCTCAATTTGGTCATTAAGGTGGCATATTCTCTTTGTTGTTGATTGCGCTTAGTGCCTTTACCCACAATAGACCTGTGTATTGCTTAATTTCATTGGCCACACAATCATGAAATGTATCTATGGCATCTTTTGTGGCCAGTGGTACAAAGCTAGATTTCTGTAGTTTGTCGATTTTATTTAGTCTTGCTTGTGTACTCAAATTGATGTCCGGGCCGCAAGGCTGAGAATCAGTGGCATCATATAAGTCATGTAGAGTTACCAAGAGAGGGACAACCCCAGAGGTTATCCCAGCTCCATCCACTATAGCTCTTGAAGGAGCGACTTCAAACACTGTACTTTCTTTGAGTTTCTGGATGGAAAAGAATTTCTTCAATTTAAATTTTCTAATGAAGCGAAAGACATCTATTCTAGTCGCCGCATAATTAAAGGACTGTTTGGGGCAGAAATGTAAGCCTAATGACAATAGCTGCTGTTCTGCCAAAGTTAAAGTCACCTCAGATAGATTAATGACGGAGTTGTCACTTACTTGTGTTTCTTCTGCCACTTTGTTTGCGGCTTCTTTTTTTGTTGTAGCTTTTTTGATACCTTTGCGTCTTCTTTCGTGCCTCCTTTTGTTTCTGCGATTTTTGTTTGATTTTTTAATCGCGGTCTCAATGTATCCAGTCTTTCTCTCACTAAAAAATCCAATTCCTCTTCCAAATTCAGAATGGGTGCTGTATGTAGTGTGGCATCCAGATCTGTATCTCTGCTGGAACCACTCGTGAGTGAAATGGAATCAATGCTGATAGGCTCTTCCTCTGTGAGATTAGATGATACTGCAGAGCTAGAAAGAGTCACAGGTTTCACTCCTTTGACACTATACTGCTGCCGCTTCGCTATGCTGAATTTTCTGGCGAAAGTAAAGATATGGCCCTGTTCATAGTCGGCCTGATCTCTGGCGAATTTGTGCACTTTCCTGAATTTAATTTTGTCTTCGTGTTTCTTTAGTCGTTTCGCCATAGTCTCGTGTAATTCCTTGGCAACCTCTTTTTCTCCAATCTTGGCAATTTCACTGTTTAGCCTTTCGATTTCTTTCAGAATCTCCTCTCGATCGATGGCCGCATACTTAATTAGGATGTGTACCAGATTCATGGAGGCAGCAAGATTGCTCTGCCCCCACTCCTTTAACATCAGGGGGTTCGGTTTGTCAAAGCTTGGAGCTAACATGATCCTCAAGCCTCTTGGCACTCTCCCCACATCTGCGTATTTTGTCAGTGAGTAATGTTCCCACCATTTGGTGACCAAGTTTTTTATTTTTCTCAATATCTCTGTATAATGTTTTAATGTTTGTATCTTCAGGAACTTCATTTCGGTTTGTAACATTTTTGGAACCAGCTGCCGCCGCTGGTATGTTCCCAAAAAGTTCTTCCACCTCTACTGCTCGAGCACGGAAAGCTTCTGCCGACATGCTGCTAAACACCAGCTGGCTTCAGAGAGTAGCACCCGCACTTTCCAGGTGGCTACACCTTCGTTATAATGCCGCTCTTAGTGACCTCCCCACCTCCACTCTGTCCTTCGAACTCACCGCGTCGTGGGTACTTCGATCGCCTCCTGCGCTTTCCGATCCAGGTGCACCTCGTTTCCTCCTCGTACACGGTGATCCCGTTTCTCGGCTGTGTGAGGGGGCGTGCTCCGTAGTTCCGTTTAGGATCCAATAGCAAAGTTGGTTTGTAGAGAACGCCGACTTTCGGAGAGGGTGTCTGTGAACAGAAGCAAACCGACTTCTGCCATCATATGCCAGGAACACACTCCACACGCCACCTCCAATCGTACAGATCGGCGAAGCAAGAGAGAGACGGACCACAGAGCTGGCTTTAGGTGATTTAATAGTGCAGGTGAGAAAGCAGCAGCACGACGCGTTTCGGGCCAGTGGGCCCTTGATCACATGCAAAGTTGTAACATTTTTTTACATTTTTATATGCTAGTGTGGTATGGACACGCCCCCTGGATACTCCAGTTTTTTTTATTTTTTATATTACAATCCCCTGAACATAGACATAGAAAAGGGAATTTAAGCGTACTCTAACTGATCAGTGTTGACTATTTACAATTTAAGGTGCACAAATGCAGACACACAGAAAAAGTAAATATACGAGTAAGCAATACAAATGAAAATACAAATACAGAGTTTTGCGTATGACAGCATAAATACCGTTTCATAGTAGCAGCGCCACAGCTAACATATAATATTGAAGCTGGGGATAGTCGCACAGAAAGGAGGGTGCCGTAGCCTTCCAGGATAAATCCCTATTGGCTCCCATTCCTCCTGCAATACATTACAAAACAGTATCTTAATATTACATAAAAACAAAAAAAAAATCACATCTCAGGAAATTAGTGTCAATCTAAGATAACCCAAGCACGTTGCTAAAGATATATCTAAAACAACCTATACACCTGTTGTAGTAACAGGATACAACTTGACCATTTGTGCAAACAGAGCTATACATTTAGTGCAAAAAATTGATATATTAAAGTGCCACGTGCATGATGAAAAAGGTCTAAAAAACATTCACAATGTATAGACATGCCATAACAATAAAGAATTGGTTGTAGCCAAAAATTCATTGTTAAAAACATATAAATAGCATTCATGTTAAAAATACCCGATCACATCATAATACATAAACAGTGAACACAAATTGTTAAAATGAGCAGTTCTAAAGGTCTTAAATATTCAATATGTACAAATCGAAGTGAAGACAGATTAAAGGTATCAGGGAACCTGACTACCTATATATATTTAAGCAAACTTGGTGTACTTGAGCCCCCAGAAAACAACACTGATGTTCTATAGAGGATTCTGGGTAATAACAAACTTAACTGTTTAGAGTGTATACTGACAGGTCATAGGCAAAGAATCAATATAGGGACAACTATAGCAACATTAAAAGTAGCATACTAAAAGCAAGTTTAGAGATGAGTATACATGTCTTCAGAATTATTGAGGCCATTTACTGTCAAATTGTAAAATCATAGTAGTATCCAACTGCCTAAGTAATAATTCTCTGTTGCCACCTCTGCGGAGTTTTGGGATAGATCCTACCACATAATATGACAAACAAGCAACGTCATTATTATGTTTAATCTTAAAATGACGGGCTACTGGATAGGCAGGATCATTGTGCAGGATGGCCCTCAAATGCTGTAGGATCCTGACGTGCACCTGTAGTTTTGTGCTGCCAATGTAATTCAGGCCACAGGTGCACGTCAGGACATAAACGGCAAACTCAGTTTTGCAATTGAAGCTGCCACGAATAGGAAACTCCTGATGTCCAAAAGGTGTTTGAAAATGGGTCTTGTTGGGAGGAGCCAAGATGGCGATCGGAACAGTCGCATAACCGCCTCGCTCCGTGATTTCTTCCTCCCCGCCACCTATCCTGTATTTCATCCTGTTCGGGGTGTTCCGAATTTGGTCACCAAGGAAGAGCCTTCACTTACCATCCTTGTCCGGGGCTCTGGCGTGCAGTCATTTCGGCGTTCTGCCCTTGTTGCCTTGCTGGCCTTCCCGGCCCTGACGCCGGGGCCTCGAGTGCTGTGCTTGCCCGGAGATGTTCGGAGTACCGGCGGTCCGGAACCGGTGGAGAGACCCGATGCTGGGAGCCTGAGGGCCGCGGGCCGGAAGCCCCGGAGCGGACCCACCCCCGCGGGTGGGCCACCCCGTATGTCCGATTGCCTGCCGGCCCGAAGAAGAGAAGCCGCGCTGTCCGGCACCCCTCAAGTGGGTAGCCCACTCCTGTTGCTTATCCCGCCCGGGGTCCGGTGCTGGGCTCCCCCCGAGTGTTGTGGGGAGCACGCCCGTTCTTCTGGTGACTCTCCTTTCTCCGCCGAGCGCCATCCGCCGCGGATCGGTTGTGTGCCCTGGGGCCGCCGGTGCTCCTGGTGGACTTGGAGGCGCCCACGATGATGGCGGCGGGCGCTGTGCTTAAGATGGCGGATGGCCCCTCGGAGAGTCTTTCTCCTGGAGACAGGGAAGTTGCTGCATTTGTTCTCTCCAGCCCTCGTTTGATTCGGGCGGCCCCTACTCGGAGTGCTGTCTTGTCTGCCCTGGCTGCTCTGGGGATCGACCTGTCCTTGAAATGCCGAGACTTGGAGTCGCGGATCTCCGCCATGGCTGCTCCGCCATTTTGTGACGCGGTGTCGTCTTCCCGAATTGTAATGGTTGAAACTTCTCCGGCTGCTGTGCTGGGATCTCCAGCTGGGTGTTTGATTCTATGGGATCATGTGGACCCGGTGCCGATGCTGCAGTGTTTCCTACATCCTGATTTCTCTGCTTCGTGCTGGACAGCCCAGATATTGTGCTTGGCCACGTGGATCGTTGAGGTACTTTTGCATTCTGACTGCTGCCGAGTTCTCCTGGTTGCTTCTTGTTGGCCGGGACGGTGTTTTGCGGAGATCCCACTGGCCTTCCTGGACTGGTATGGACCCACTGTATCATTCTGCTTTTCGGCCGTGGCGGGGTCTGGAAGCTCGACTCTTCATAAAAGTGGACAGGGGTGATTGTGCCGGAGTACCTGTGGGACCCTTTTAAATGGCATCTCCAGGCCTCATTATTTTGGTTAGTTCTTGTTTTTCATCCTTGTGTGGGCTTTTTTCAATGTCCTTTTCGACCTCGATTGGTGATCCGTTGTTGCGGGTGGGGTAGTATTCCATGTTTCGATCGCTGGCTCCTCTCCTCTCCTGTCCTTCTTTTTCCTCTCCTTCTCTCTCTTTCTTCTTTCTCTTTCTTTGTTATTGTTCCCTTTCTCTTTCTTCTATATTTCGGGTGACTCTGGGCGACAGGCACGCTGTTTAGTGGGGTAGGCCGTAGCCATTACAGTGATGTAGGGTGGGGGGGGTGTTTGTTATTTTAGTTTGTTTTATTCTATGGTCCCTTTTTGCTTTTCAGGGGGTGGGCTATGTCCCTTTGTTTTCACTCCTTTGTTTCGTACGTGTCCGCACTTTCTCCTTTTCCGGGGCGGGAAGGCTGTACATGTGGCGTCCACGTTATTTGTTTGCTGACATTTGTTCTTTATTTTTTAACCTTTGCTGGGCGTGGGATGTCTTTGGGCTTCGCCCTACTAGGGTTATTTGATTGCGTGGGGGGCTGTCTCCCTCCCGCCCCCCCCCTCGTTTTCTGTATATGTTGCGTGACGCCCGGTAGATATGGTTGCTGCCTCCTCTATAAAATGTAAAATGAAACCTTTTTTATCCTGGCGCTGACTGTTTAACGTCTTTATTTCACGTCTATCCTGTATTCATTCTATTGTACGCATTGATGTTGCCTTTTTTTGACTCTCCTGCTTTTGCGGCCGGCCCCTGTGGTTGTAGGGCTGCGCTTGTACTTCTACGTGTCTTTCAATAAAGGTTTTTAAAAAAAAAAAAAAAAAAAAAAAGAAAATGGGTCTTGTTTATCCTGAATTTGCATGCCCTGCAAGAGGAGCATTTGCGAAAACCAGACACTGGTTTTAAACACGTACTTTTTTGTCTGGTTTCAGGACTGGTCGTGTCAAGCACAGACCCCATGTTCCTGGCCCTACAAAAAGTGACTAACGGGCTATTGGGTAGCTGGACACCTAGAACAGAGTCAGTGAGTAAAATAGGCCAATTTTTTTTAACAATGGTTCTGATTTTATTTTATTCATTGCTAAAAGCCGTGATTAGTCTAGGGCACCCGTTATCTCTAGTGGTGGGATCTACATCATAACTGGATTCATCGCCCGATGCTTTAGATATAAGCAAGCCTTCCCTTGGGCGCATTTCTGCCTTTGCTAATGCCTGCTTTAATAAAGCATCAGAATAACCCCGTGCTTTGAATCTTGCATTCATTTGTGTTAAGCAAACATCAAAATCGTCAGAAGTGCTGCACACTCATTTCAAAGGCAGGATCTCCCCCAGAGGTGTGCTACTGATGGTGTGCTTGGGATGCAAGCTGGTAGCGTGCAAAGTAGTATTCCCTGCCGTGGGCTTTCTGAAAAGTGTGGTCTCAATTGTACTGTTTTTAATGTACACTTTTACATCCAAAAACTCGATTTCCTGCTTGTTCATGTTGGCAGTGAACTTCAAGTTAAGAGAATTTTCATTAATTTCTTGGACAAACAATGAAGCTTCCTGTTCATCTCCCTGCCATAAGATAAACACATCGTCTATATAGCGTAGATATTTGACTATCTTCTCATTGACCCAAGTGCGATGTTGGATGTTCAGGACCTGTTCCTCCCACCAGCCCACGTGTAAACACGCGTAGCTGGGGGAGAAACAGGATACCATCGCTACTCCCCTGAGCTGTCTCCATATGTCCTTCCCATATAGAAAAAAGTTATTATGGAGGCACCAATCAATAAGGCTGATGATAACCTTATTGTGTTCATGATATTCAACTGGGCGTTTGCTCAGGAAATATTCAATAGCATGAAGGCCAATGTTGTGGGCAATACTGGTGTAGAGAGATTCTACATCTAAGGCAATCATTAGCATGTCGTTATTCCACTCCAAGTAATTAATTTTACACCAAAAGTCACTGGTGTCTTTCACAAAACTTGGGAGTGACTGTACCATATCCTGCAGGAAAAAATCAATATACCGTCCCACCTGTTCACTGGCGCTTTTAATCGCCGAAATTATAGGTCTCCCAGGGGTAGGGTTTATACATTTATGCACCTTTGGGATAAGGTAGAACACAGGGAGTACAGGGAAATCAGTATGCATCAATTTGAATTCCTCCATGGATATTAAACCTTCCCTGCGCCATTTGTGGAGTAATTTAAGAAGGTTCTCTTTAGCCTTGTCATACTCTTTGTGAGTGGTCTTCTCAGAACAGGTTACATCGTGTAACTGTCTACATGCTTCCACATTGTAATCCTTCTTGGGCCATAAAACGATGTTGCCACCTTTGTTAGATGTCTTAATTACATTCTCTGTGTTCTTGCTCAATTTGGTCATTAAGGTGGCATATTCTCTTTGTTGTTGATTGCGCTTAGTGCCTTTACCCACAATAGACCTGTGTATTGCTTAATTTCATTGGCCACACAATCATGAAATGTATCTATGGCATCTTTTGTGGCCAGTGGTACAAAGCTAGATTTCTGTAGTTTGTCGATTTTATTTAGTCTTGCTTGTGTACTCAAATTGATGTCCGGGCCACAAGGCTGAGAATCAGTGGCATCATATGAGTCATGTAGAGTTACCAAGAGAGGGACATCCCCAGAGGTTATCCCAGCCCCATCCACTATAGCTCTTGAAGGAGCGACTTCAAACACTGTACTTTCTTTGAGTTTCTGGATGGAAAAGAATTTCTGCAATTTCAATTTTCTAATGAAGTGAAAGACATCTATTCTAGTCGCCGCATAATTAAAGGACTGTTTGGGGCAGAAATTTAAGCCTAATGACAATAGCTGCTGTTCTGCCAAAGTTAAAGTCACATCAGATAGATTAATGACGGAGTTGTCACTTACTTGTGTTTCTTCTGCCACTTTGTTTGCGGCTTCTTTTTTTGTTGTAGCTTTTTTGATACATTTGCGTCTTCTTTCGTGCCTCCTTTTGTTTCTGCGATTTTTGTTTGATTTTTTAATCGCGTTCTCAATGTATCCAGTCTTTCTCTCACTAAAAAATCCAATTCCTCTTCCAAATTCAGAATGGGTGCTGTATGTAGTGTGGCATCCAGATCTGTAGCTCTGCTGGAACCACTCATGAGTGAAATGGAATCAATGCTGATAGGCTCTTCCTCTGTGAGATTAGATGATACTGCTGAGCTAGAAGAGTCACAGGTTTCACTCCTTTGACACTATACTGCTGCCGCTTCGCTATGCTGAATTTTCTGGCGAAAGTAAAGATCTGGCCCTGTTCATAGTCGGCCTGATCTCTGGCAAATTTGTGCACTTTCCTGAATTTGATTTTGTCTTCGTGTTTCTTTAGTCGTTTCGTTTCGTCTCGTGTAATTTCTTGGCAACCTCTTTTTCTCCAATCTTGGCAATTTCACTGTTTAGCCTTTCGATTTCTTTCAGAATCTCCTCTCGATCGATGTCCGCATACTTAATTAGGATGTGTACCAGATTCATGGAGGCAGCAAGATTGCTCTGCCCCCACTCCTTTAACATCAGGGGGTTCGGTTTGTCAAAGCTTGGAGCTAACATGATCCTCAAGCCTCTTGGCACTCTCCCCACATCTGCGTATTTTGTCAGTGAGTAATGTTCCCACCATTTGGTGACCAAGTTTTTTATTTTTCTCAATATCTCTGTATAATGTTTTAATGTTTGTATCTTCAGGAACTTCATTTCGGTTTGTAACATTTTTGGAACCAGCTGCCGCCGCTGGTATGTTCCCAAAAAGTTCTTCTGCCTCTACTGCTCGAGCACGGAAAGCTTCTGCCGACATGCTGCTAAACACCCGCTGGCTTCAGAGAGTAGCACCCGCACTTTCCAGGTGGCTACACCTTCGTTATAATGCCGCTCTTAGTGACCTCCACTCTGTCCTTCGAACTCACCGCGTCGTGGGTACTTCGATCGCCTCCTGCGCTTTCCGATCCAGGTGCACCTCGTTTCCTCCTCGTACACGGTGATCCCGTTTCTCGGCTGTGTGAGGGGGCGTGCTCCGTAGTTCCGTTTAGGATCAAATAGCAAAGTTGGTTTGTAGAGAACGCCGACTTTCGGAGAGGGGGTCCGTGAACAGAAGCAAACCGACTTCTGCCGTCATATGCCAGGAACACACTCAACACGCCACCTCCAATCGTACAGATCGTCGAAGCAAGAGAGAGACGGACCACAGAGCTGGCTTTAGGTGATTTAATAGTGCAGGTGAGAAAGCACGACGCGTTTCGGGCCCTTGAGCCCTTGATCATATGCAAAGTTGTAACATTTTTTTATTTTTATTTTTATTTTTTAAACTATACATCACTTTCGCCGCATCCGTAACAAGAGCCTTATAGTCCGCCTGTTTCAAAGCAAGGGAGTGCAGCTTGGCGCTGGATACACCAAGTCGGAGGTCGTCCTCCAAATCAGCGATCTCGGGTTCCAAGCGCACAACCTCCGCATTGGCAGTCTTTTTAGCAGCAACAATAAGAGATAAAGACTGACCACGTACAACAGTTTTAAATGCCTCCCACAATGAAACAGCAGAGGAAACAGACCCCACATTATCATCAAAGTAATTCTCGATGGCCTTAACGAGGCTCGAGCGGGTCTTGGGATTCTGAAAGTACCACAGGTTAATAGGAGCTACTCTACCCTCATCGCCCGCCCCCACCTCATACCAAAGCCACAGGGGGGAATGATCCGAGATTCCCTTAGGGAGGTGACGAATTTCTCTGATAGAGGAAGACTGGACCGCTGGCATTAAAAAATAGTCCAATCTAGACAGACTGCCATGTGCCCCAGAGTGGAAGGTGTACTGCAACTGTGAAGGGTGTAGCATCCTCCAGACATCAACCAGCCCGAAGGTCTCTAACAGATCACTCAGCCACCTTTGCGCCCTGGGTAGGTCTCTGGGAGGATGACGATCAAAGGTGCCGGAGACAACCGAATTAAGATCCCCACCCAAGATCAGAAGTCCCTCAGGAAGATCCAATAGGACTCTACACAGGTCAGCGTAGGTTAAAGTCTGCAGGCCCGGGGGAACATAAACCGAAAGTATGGACAAGGTCTTCCCCTCCCACCTACCAGTGAGCACCGCATAGCGCCCCCTGTCTTCAAGTTTAACCTCGTCAACTGCGAAAGGGAGAGAGGACCGAATAAGAATACCAGCCCCCCCTAGACCCAGAAGTAAACCCCGCGCGGGCCACTAGGCGGTAGCCACGTCTATTGAGCGCCTGACAAGCGTTGCCTATTAAGTGTGTCTCCTGTAGGAGGACAATATCGGAGGAATGGCGCTTAAGGAATCGCAAAACAATACTCCGCTTAATCCTGTCCCCTAGTCCATTGACATTCCAGGATAAAATTCTCAACTCGCCGCCCCCCATCCCCGATAAGTAGAAAGAGCAGGACCCACACAGAACACCACAATCAATACGAATAGAAAAAACAATACGTTGCCTCGTGAATTAACAAAAACACACAAACACCCCCCCACCCCCCAACTTAACCATGTTACTCCCCCCACCCTGCACCCCTGCGTAAGACTAAGAAGCCACCCCAACTTGCAGTGTGCCTGTCGCCCCATAACTAAACTAAGCTACGCAAAGAACCCAGGAGGAGGAAGAGTCCCCATTCGCCCCCGCCACCCCCGGGCAGATCCTGGCCCAACAAGGACCCAAGTCCAAACTCAGCTGATACAGCAAGAAAGTTCAGGCGCAAGATCCACAGGCAAAGTCCTCATTCAGCCACACCTCCTTCCACGCCTCCAGGGTGCCCAGTATGTTCATGTCTCGTAGGCAGGGAGTCGAGCCAATCACCGACATTTTCAGGGCGGTCAAAAAAGAATACACCTTCCCGATATTCAATCCACAGTCTGGTTGGGAACAATAAGGAGTACTTAAGACCCAAGTCTCGCAGTCGCCTCTTGACCCCCTGAAAGCCAAGTCTTTGCTTCTGTACAAGCGGCGAAAAGTCAGGATAAAAGGAAACGGAAGCGTTTTCAAAGTTTACTGGTTCTTTGTCCCGCGAAGCCTGTAGAACAGCATCCCGGTCTTGAAAATGGAACAACCTGGCAATAATGGGTCTCGGAGGGGGAACCCGGCTTAGCCTTCCCGCCAGGAACACGATGAGCACGTTCAACCGCGAAGAACTTGCTGAGTCCAGCGGGAGACAGGTGATTGGCAATCAGGTCCTCAACCAGGAGGTCAACCCCCATACTCTCGGAATTTTCCGGATCACCAATAAGGCGCACATTGTTGCGACGGGCCCTATTTTCGTAGTCCTCGAGACGACGCGCCATTTGGTCATGCGAGGATCGTAGATTGCCGATCTCAGTCTGGACTTCCGTGACATCCGCGGTAAGACTAGAGGTGTTCAAGCCCAGTGACTCGACCCTTTCATTGGTCTTCGAGAGATCCGCTCTAATCAGCGTGATATCGATGGCCACCGTATCAATCTTAGAAGCTAAAGCCTCGTATTGCTGTCCCATGGAGGCCTGCATGTTGGCTATGGCTCCCATGACGTCCTGCAAGGATGGATCCGTGGACGCTGGAAAGAGGGTCTTACCGGCAGCCGAAACACGGCCCGCAGCGCCGGGCGACCCCTTGACCTGCGAATAGCGATCAATGATGTTGGTCTGGTTCTGGCCACCACGGAGAGGTGCTTTGGTCTTGCGCTTCTCGAGAGGCTGCCCGGTGGCCATTCTGCGACCTGGTGAAAATGGCCGGGTGCAAAGTGTCCAGACAGTCAACAAGACCAGTACCGAGTATTGCAGGCACAAAAGAGCCGGGTTGTAGACAGGCAGCCGGGCCAGCACCATGCAGAAAGGAAAACAGCGGGCCAGCCGATGGTGGTGAGAGGCTGCACCCCTGCCAGTCAGAGCCGGGAGCAGAATCGAAACCGAAAGTCAGGAGGGGTCAACCAGAAGGGGACCCTTGCAGCCGTTGTTGATCAACTACTCCACGGCCTGCTCAGCAACCGAGTCCCCGGTCCGCCTCGGGGTGGGCCTCAAAAAGTAGAGACGATGCAAAAGGGGACCCCGGCGTCCGAATTCGAATTTTCGAAGTGTTCAATGATCAGCGAAGATATGCGAACAAAAGCCCGTCCTCGAAATCAGGATGTTGCCAGGATAATCGTGAGGGGTGGCACGGGTCCGGGGAGCTCTGTGCTCACGCGACCATCTTGGATGCCCGCGAAGCTCCTCCTCAGTTGTAACATTTTTAAATGCTAGTGTGGTATGGACACGCCCCCTGGATACTCCAGTTTTTTTTTTATATTACAATCCCCTGAACATAGACATAGAAAAGGGAATTTAAGCGTACTCTAACTGATCAGTGTTGACTATTTACAATTTAAGGTGCACAAATGCAGACACACAGAAAAAGTAAATATACGAGTAAGCAATACAAATGAAATTACAAATACAGAGTTTTGCGTATGACAGCATAAATAATGCTGTTTTGGCTTTTAACTGCAGGAGATACGCACCACACAAGAGCGCCGCATTGGTTGGGAAAAGAAAAGCTAACTCTGTCGGTATATATATATATATATATATATATATATATATATGAGGTACGTGAAGCTCCTGCTACGCAATAGACAAACAGCAAAACTGTCAGGCAGCAAACAGGAACAGCGAGACCCGAAGAAGGTGCAAATCTTTTTATTGAGTTTTAGCCCAGCACCAGTCCGCCATGACGCGTTTCGGCTAGAGATAGCCTTGATCACATGACAAGCGTCAAGAGGGCTGATCACCCTTTTAAAGTGCAAGCAGTGCCATCACATGTAATAGACAGAGAAAACATACTAATGTAGTTTCCATATTATTACAACACATTTCATATCTCGACATAAATGTCTGAATTGCACAGGTTCACAAATCAATGATAATTAGTCATAGTCGCAGCCGGTAAGTGTGTAAAAATTAATTTTTTGACCAGACTGTGCTAGATGTAACAACTAGACCTATAGTTGATAAAGCCTACATTGCAACGATTACATACAACTTTTAAAATGCTATAAAAGTTAAAAGCCACTTAAATAGTTATATACAATAAAATATAACCTTTGAAACTACCAAAATCAATACAAATCATATTATAATATTAAGACTGCGTTGTCATGAGGTCCTAGTTG
This sequence comes from Lissotriton helveticus, assembly GCF_964261635.1. Taxonomy (NCBI): domain Eukaryota; kingdom Metazoa; phylum Chordata; class Amphibia; order Caudata; family Salamandridae; genus Lissotriton; species Lissotriton helveticus. The sequence continues at coordinate 1,616,370,212 of NC_136057.1, forward strand.
CTTCAAATCGAGCCCAAGTGGGCCTACTATTTTAAGGGCCAGTTGTAATTGATGTATATGTGCAAAATTCAACAGTTTGTATATTCATAGTGATGGCAATATAAAGTGCTCCCAAAATAGTGATAACAATATCAAATTGCTAGTGAATTAAAAATGGTCATGGAGAGTTACAGGGACATATTTTCCATTTAAATATAATATCATGAGTTACATTTCAATACTGTAAATGACTAACAACAATACAGGTATAGGGTTTAGCTGAGCGAAGCTATGCATTGCATACAGTGGAGGCAAAAGTACTTAGAGATAGGTGTGGCATATATATATATCCAAAAAAACAGTTGCCCTGATGCAAGAATGCCTCTAACTGCAAAGTGCTTGTGAAAGCCTTTTATTGTCAAACCGGCAATTTCAGCTCCAACGGAAATGTTCTCCTTACGCGTTTCAGAGATCAGGGGCTCTTCGTCAGAGGATGGCAGCTGATGAAACTGAATGACTCATAAGCACCATTAACTGCATGCATTCTTTAAAGCCCCTCCTGGCTCTCTCAGGTGAGTTCCGGTTTTAGCATGCTGGTACATGTAGTTTTAACATAGAGTTAGTATTTCCCCAGTGGGCTCAGTTTGTTTCAGTGTCATTTTAAAAAATAAAATATTATCAGCCCCAGTGGGCTTTGGAACAGAAACTCCGGTCTTGTAATGTGACCTTTGCTGTGCCTGAGGCTCCAAACCTTCGAAACCTGTAAGGCCCCCTTCTCAGCTCCAGGGGTGTGGCATCCTTCACGGCCAGGCTGCCGTGCTTAAATCCAAAAAAACAGTTGCCCTGATGCAAGAATGCCTCCTTCTGCAAAGTGCTTGTGAAAGCCTTTTATTGTCAAACCGGCAATTTCAGCTCCAACAGAAATGTTCTCCTTATGCGTTTCAGAGCTCAGGGGCTCCTTCGTCAGAGGATGGCAGCTGATGAAACTGAATGAATCATAAGCACCATTAACTGCATGCATTCTTTAAAGCCCCTCCTGGCTCTCTCAGGTGAGTTCCGGTTTTAGCATGCTGGTACATGTAGTTTTAACATAGAGTTAGTATTTCCCCAGTGGGCTCAGTTTGTTTCAGTGTCCCTTTAAAAATAAAATATTATTCTGAGCCGCGGAGAGGAACCCAGCGCTGTCTCAACGCTCCTGCCGCGGCATCACCCGACGTCATGGGTTACAGGGCCAGGTGCTGGTTTTATTGAAAGCGAGAACGCCAACGGGGGATGCGATCATTGGCATCACCACCCACTGGGGTTTTACTGCGAACATTATGTGTTGCATCACGGCGACTCACTAGAGTATTAACCGGCACTACAAGTACCAGGAGGCCAAGCACCGGTCACGCCCATGGGGGCGGGGTACATTGATTGAAATAGGTTGTTGCTGGTAAAAAGCTGTACGCTTCACTTCATCCGCTGCCTTTGAAGAAGTTTACACGAAACGCGTCGGCACCTGCGGATTTATTCCTTGTGTTGCAATGAACTTCCCTCGCTGACTACTCAATAAAAGGATGTTGGCTAAAGACTTACCTGGCGTGAGGTCTCTCTACAGCAAGCGCTTTCTTTGATGGATATATATATATATATATATATATATATATATATATATATATATATATATATATATATATATATATATATATATATATGGAATCATTAACAAGTGTGATATCATATTAAGAAAATAAAATGTGTCATGCCCACCTAATATAAATAATAGTAATCTACAGATGAAATCATGAAATGTAAAACCACATTTAAAATGTATTACCTTTTTGCCATCATGTTTGGGAAAATATATATGCTTTTTTGCACAAAAGTGTCACTGACCCACCGGGAAGACCGATCATCGCTGCCAACCAAAGCCTGTTGGAGAATTCCTCCATCTATTTAGACTACTTCCTCTGTGAATATGTATTTAACTTGCCTTCCTATTGCAGAGACACCATGGATTTTCTTTCCAAAATACAGGGCATTCCATGGAAAGACTTGTATGTTTTTTCCCACGGTTGATGTGGTGTCTCTGTATACCTGCATCAAACATGATTTAGGCTTGGAGGCATGTAAATACTTTTTTCCGAGACAGACCTCTCTCTCTAAGTATCATTACACACTGTTATTACTGGATATGCTATAATTTTGCCTGTTTAACAAGTGTTTCCTCTTCGAAGACACATGGTATAAACAGTACACTAGGACTTCGATGGGAAGTTGCTTCGCCCCCAGTTACGCCTGTATTTTCATGGGGTGATGGGAGGCAGAGCACCTTTGGCACCAAGGCAATGAATGTTACATGGACAAACTCATCCTGTGGACCCACTACATTGATGATAGTTTTCTGATTTGGGATGGTCCACAGGATTCGCTTCACAACTTCATTGCGGGGTTATCACAAAACAACTTAAATTTAAGATTCACGAGCAAGGTCCATGCAACAACTATCGAATTCCTTGATGTCCTGGTGGAGGTTCGGGACGACAGTGAGCATACCAGCTTGTTCAGAATGGCTACTACACCTGGGAACAGCCTGTTACATGCACGGAGCCACCAACCAGATGGACTGAAGAGGAGTATCCCTTACAGAGAACTCCTCAGAGCCAAACGTAATTGTAGTTCCATAGAGGCTTTCACCAGGGAGCAACAAAACATGGTTTGCCATTTCAGGGCACGAGGTTATTCATGCAAAACTATTAGAATAGCAATTGAGAAGGCCTCTGTGAGGGAGAGGGACAGTCTCCTGATCCCAAAGCCACAGAACAAGAACAAGCAAGAAGTGAGACTCATTACCACATTTTCCAATGCCTCTCAGGCCCTTCATAGGATTGTGAGTGAACATTGGCACTTAGGCAGGATGTGATCATAGGTAGGTTGATTAGTCCAAAACCCCACATCACATACCGTAAATGCAAGTCTTTACAGGACACACTGGTGCACAGTCATCTGACACAAAAGAGTGGGACAACAGGAACATGGTTGAAGGAACTCCCTAGGTTTCATAAATGTGGCCGGTGCAAGGCCTGCAGTAACAGTCGCAATGTGAAAAGCTATCAATTGCCAGTTGGTAGAAGTGAAAAAAAAGTTTGTTTATTAATTGCAACATTGAATTTGTTGTTTACGCCCTGACCTGTGGCTCTCGCTATGTTGGTAGCACCATCTTTCCAGTCAAAAAACGTATACTAGAGCACCTGCTATTAGGAACAGGGATTTGACCTACACAGTTGCCAAGCATTGCGCATTGGAACATGGGGATATTATTGACATCAGCTCGAAGATCTCTTATTTTGGAATTGATAGGATTGCAGTTCATCCGTGTGGAGGTGACCGCAAATGCAACCTACGGTTCCTGGAATCAGAGTATATCATCCGCCTACAGAGCAAGATTCCCGGAGGCCTCAATCCTGAGGAAGACCTTCATGCCCATCTAGGATAGAGAATATATGTATCCCTCATGCGTACACCTGTTTACTATATTATCTTCATTTTTCTTTTCCCAATTGATGTTTATACTACCCCCTTGTACATTCTTCCTGCCATTGTAAAGCGTTTGATATCCTTTGGCAACTTGTTCGCGCTATATAAAACTTTATAAATGAATAAATACAAGTGGTGCCCTTACACTCTTTTGGACCCTGTATATACTGTTATCTTTATTTACTTGATGCTGGTATAACCCTCCCCCTGGTGTGCTCGCCATCTCTGCCTCGGTCCTCTCCTGCCTCTCTCCCTCCAGCCCTTAAAACCGTGCCGGTACTTTGACTGTCTTGTCTTCCCTGCAACCCCTCTGACCATTTTTCTTCTTTCTCTTTTATCTGCATCTTCATCATTACGGCTGGGCTGTCACCCACTCCAAGCGGCTACTTGGTCTAGTTGTGTCCACCTTTCCACGCACTTGATGTATAGCATCTAGGGCGGGGTATCGTGAGTGTTTTCCATAACCTATCATTTATTTTGTTATTCATTTTTTCTATTAGGAGTGGGGTAGTAAAGTTGCTTCACCTTGCCAGTCGGTATCCATTGTGTGCTATTGTGGCAATAATCATGACGACATACCATGCCACTTGGCATTTTGTTTTGAGTGTATTCACTAGATTCCTCCCTACCTTTGATCCACACGGCCACTTGGCGCAGCTACTGCACATGGGTATGCTTTACCTATATCAACCACTGGGTTTTTTGATAGGGGGATAACATATGCACACCAGAATGCTTTAGAGCCCATAAGCATCTTGCCAACATACAGCACAGATACTATTTACTCATGTGAGGCGGCATCTGCGAGACTTAGAAAATACTACGCTTGGAAAACCGATTGTTTTCATTTTAATTGTGTTGTTCCACAAAATGTACAAATATATATATTACACCAAATGTGATGTAATTGGCATTTGACTGAAAACGTGAGCTGAGTCTGCCTTCATTTTTATCAGACCCCAACATGTATGTATTTCTTTTATAGTCACACATTGATGATTGATTTTTTAAAAACATTTAAATACAGCCAATTCCCGGTCAAGAAGTGAATTTGACAAAGACCGTGAGTTTGAAACGCGTCAGTCAATAAAACTTTATTCTCTATAATATAATCCTGAGTGCGACTTTACCTTATTGTTGCGAGACTAAAGGAAACTGCAATATATATATATATATACCGTCATGGTGGACGGGCTGATCAGACAATAAAGACAATTTGATTGGCACGAATACTTGGGTTCACTTTCGTCTTCTTGCCTACTGCGGGCACTTACAAGCGGCGTTTGTGAAGAGATAGATGATTTTATATATATATATATAGTGCCAGACCAAGAATGTATTAAAATTTGTTCATATATATATATATATATATATATCCAAAGAAACCCTCCTGGAAGAAAGGCAGAGGCCACAACGGGGAACAGTATGAAGGCTTTCTTTATTGCAAAGTTGGACGGCACTCCGGGCGTATGCATTTCCGCTGTGTAGCTTCGTCAGCGCCCAGCGTGGTACTCTGGAGGATGGTCGAGTGCCTGTTAAGAAAATGAGAGTTCATTCACTGCCACATTTGTAGATCGCTCCGCCCTTGGTGATGCCTGACAGCACCAATCACAGTGTCTCAAGAGTGCAAAGCACTTCATCTCCCAGCATGCAGTGTTAAACTAGGAAAGGGCAGCCAGATGGTAGCGCGACCCACAAAGTAGCACTCGATCACTTCTCTCACTGTTGCCGTGTCCCCTGCAATATACAGCCTCCTTGGGTCCCCAACTGCACAACCTTCGACATCAGGGATCAATTTCACGGGGGTAAGTCCGATAGTGCGTCTCTCCCAATGCGGAGTTGATAACTCCGACACCGCTGTGTTTTTCCCTGTTGGCTGGGGTGGGCCTGATCTGTTTCAAAAACTTGAAGAAAAAAAGTTTCTCGCCGGGGCAAGAAAGGACGCCAGTATGGATCAGGCCAACTTGCATGCAGGGGCCTCTGTAAATTGCCGCTGGCTGGCAATTGTCAATATCCAAAGAAACCCTCCTGGAAGAAAGGCAGAGGCCACAACGGGAAACAGTATGAAGGCTTTCTTTATTGCAAAGTTGGACGGCACTCCGGGCGTATGTATTTCCGCTGTGTAGCTTCGTCAGCGCCCAGCGTGGTACTCTGGAGGATGGTCGAGTGCCTGTTAAGAAAATGAGAGTTCATTCACTGCCACATTTGTAGATCGCTCCGCCCTTGGTGATGCCTGACAGCACCAATCACAGTGTCTCAAGAGTGCAAAGCACTTCATCTCCCAGCATGCAGTGTTAAACTAGGAAAGGGCAGCCAGATGGTAGCGCGACCCACAAAGTAGCACTTGATCACTTCTCTCACTGTTGCCGTGTCCCCTGCAATATACAGCCTCCTTGGGTCCCCAACTGCACAACCTTCGACATCAGGGATCAATTTCACGGGGGTAAGTCCGACAGTGCGTCTCTCCCAATGCGGAGTTGATAACTCCGACACCGCTGTGTTTTTCCCTGTTGGCTGGGGTGGGCCTGATCTGTTTCAAAAACTTGAAGAAAAAAAGTTTCTCGCCGGGGCAAGAAAGGACGCCAGTATGGATCAGGCCAACTTGCATGCAGGGGCCTCTGTAAATTGCCGCTGGCTGGCAATTGTCAATATCCAAAGAAACCCTCCTGGAAGAAAGGCAGAGGCCACAACGGGGAACAGTATGAAGGCTTTCTTTATTGCAAAGTTGGACGGCACTCCGGGCGTATGCATTTCCGCTGTGTAGCTTCGTCAGCGCCCAGCGTGGTACTCTGGAGGATGGTCGAGTGCCTGTTAAGAAAATGAGAGTTCATTCACTGCCACATTTGTAGATTGCTCCGCCCTTGGTGATGCCTGACAGCACCAATCACAGTGTCTAAAGAGTGCAAAGCACTTCATCTCCCAGCATGCAGTGTTAAACTAGGAAAGGGCAGCCAGATGGTAGCGCGACCCACAAAGTAGCACTCGATCACTTCTCTCACTGTTGCCGTGTCCCCTGCAATATACAGCCTCCTTGGGTCCCCAACTGCACAACCTTCGACATCAGGGATCAATTTCACGGGGGTAAGTCCGACAGTGCGTCTCTCCCAATGCGGAGTTGATAACTCCGACACCGCTGTGTTTTTCCCTGTTGGCTGGGGTGGGCCTGATCTGTTTCAAAAACTTGAAGAAAAAAAGTTTCTCGCCGGGGCAAGAAAGGACGCCAGTATGGATCAGGCCAACTTGCATGCAGGGGCCTCTGTAAATTGCCACTGGCTGGCAATTGTCAATATCCAAAGAAACCCTCCTGGAAGAAAGGCAGAGGCCACAACGGGGAACAGTATGAAGGCTTTCTTTATTGCAAAGTTGGACGGCACTCCGGGCGTATGCATTTCCGCTGTGTAGCTTCGTCAGCGCCCAGCGTGGTACTCTGGAGGATGGTCGAGTGCCTGTTAAGAAAATAAGAGTTCATTCACTGCCACATTTGTAGATCGCTCTGCCCTTGGTGATGCCTGACAGCACCAATCACAGTGTCTCAAGAGTGCAAAGCACTTCATCTCCCAGCATGCAGTGTTAAACTAGGAAAGGGCAGCCAGATGGTAGCGCGACCCACAAAGTAGCACTCGATCACTTCTCTCACTGTTGCCGTGTCCCCTGCAATATACAGCCTCCTTGGGTCCCCAACTGCACAACCTTCGACATCAGGGATCAATTTCACGGGGGTAAGTCCGACAGTGCGTCTCTCCCAATGCGGAGTTGATAACTCCGACACCGCTGTGTTTTTCCCTGTTGGCTGGGGTGGGCCTGATCTGTTTGTATATATATATATATGGAATCATTATCCAGTGTGATATCATATTAAGAAAATAAAATGTGTCATGCCCACCTAATATAAATAATAGTAATGTACAGATAAAACCAGGAAATGTAAAACCACATTTAAAATGTATTACCTTTTTGCCATCATGTTTGGGAAAACAAATATGCTTTTTTGCTCATAATTTCAATTCTGTGAAATGTTAACAGAATGACTATAATTGTTGAACAAAACCACTAATGTTAAGTCTTTTCTCCGTTTTTTTTCCCCACTGTCGCGTCCTATGTGACGCGCTAGTTTTAAAAGATTCAAAGAGAAAGCAATGGTCATGTGACCAAGACCCTGATTGAGGCCGAAACCCGTCTTGTTTTATCAACCGAATAAACACTAATTTCTGCTCGTCATGCCACAGTGGCTCGTATTTTCACCGGGGCCGGTGGAAATATCTTGTGTGCATATTACAGAGGCGCCCACTTCCGAGCCCCGACCCGTCTGGATGGGCGTCTGTTTAAACAGCCAAATTCATTTGGATTTGCTCTGTAAAGACTCCCTCCAGCAAGCACCAGAAACTGACAGGAGCGGTCTTCACATGAAACCCAGGGGCATGTGGGTACTAACTGGAGGTTTGCGGCCATGCACCACTTTGCTGGGTCTGTGCTAAGATCCTTCTGAACCAAGTCTCTCTGTTAATGGGTGGGGGGTGATTGGTTGACAGAAGATAACTAATATCAGTGTCGCCAGGGTACACTACAGAAGTTTAGCCTTGAAGCACGGATTAAGTGCAAATATTTTCCCTAAAAAGGAGAATGGCAGAGAAGTACTTAAGGGCTGGGAGGCCTCAGCAAAAACAAGAAAAAAATGAATACTAACAGCAATACACAGGGTACTTCCATCCCCAGCAAAGTCCAATTAATATTAAATAAAACTGAAATGTATTGGAAAGACTGAGACGTAAGGAGGTGAGCTACCTGGAAGTGGATCATATCCCACGAGGATTATGGATTTTCATTATACCAATGTTGGCCAGTCCTAAACCTCAACTGCTCAAGGAATGGGTGGAGAACACAAATGCTTGCTCCAAGATAATGCTACAGATTCTAATAAAAAATGCGTGGGATAAACATAAAGAACTAATGTTCCAGACCCAGAACTTGATGGAAGAATTTGAAAAAGAAGAAGACCAGGATGACACCAAAACGGGTTTGAAAACGGTGGATGAAAAGATCAAAATTCATGAAAAGGAAGTAATCACGAGGAAGAAGCACAAATTCCAACGTGACAAAGAGGACTAAAGACTTGTCGAATATTAACTTTTGCAAGAAACTTTGATACGGCTAGAACAGAACTAACAAAGGAGAGAGCATTAGGAGTACTAGACAAAGGAAGATTGGAATCCAGAATAGACACAAGTTTGGATCAAGAATCTCTGGACAGTACATGCTCTAACCCAACAGAAACAATATTTTTCCAAAGAATTACCCCTCCTACAAAGAAACAATGAACACTCTTTCAGGGAAAAACAAAGAGGGAGTGGGAGAGGCGAAAATGGCAAAACCAAAGAAGACAACAACGTAGAATAAAACAGCAGCACTGGTATGGGAACACATGGCAAGGTCTCAAAGAAACAGCAATGCCATTCATTCATTACTGTACATATATCAAGCTTAGCAAACATAGGTTTTAAGAGTAGCTTCTTACATGCAGGGCAAGTAAAGAGGAACTGTGTACTGTCTTGCACTTTGCAAATACACAAACGACAGGATTTATCTATCTGGCCTTCCTGGCAAATTAAGAAACTAAGAATTTAAACTGGATGTCGCAACAAACCTGCAGTAGACATTTATTAGTTAAACAGTGTGTGCAATTGGCGTGAGAACTCTGTAATTTTAATATAGTTTTCAACCATAGCCTTACTTTAGTCTTTCTCTTTCTTGACAGTAAGAGTTTTTGTTGAAAATCTATTATATTTAAGTGTTTTCAAAAAATATAGATAGTAATAAGATAATAATAATAAGATAGCCTGAATGAGTGAGGGCTGTGGAGAAAAGGCAGAAGTCCGCTTTTGTACAATAAAACGAGACAACTATGGAGAACAAGGAAGTGGTGGAGAGAGGGGGGCAGGGGAGTCACAACTTGAAGCTTGGCCATGCTCAATGGGTGATATGGAGAAAAGTGGAAGGATTGGGTCAGTAATGCAAGGGGGGGGAAGAAGTGGGTAGGAGGTCACTCGCTAGTTTAGGCTGTTTCACTGTGAGAGTTCAGCCCCGGACGGTAGCAGAGTCTTCAAAGAGATGTAGAGTGCAGAGTAAGGTGAGGTGAAGCTTCAGTGTTCTAATTTGGAAAGATGCTCTAGTAATGGTTGCCACACATGCATGAATTTGGTTTCAGAGTGTGTGATGCGACAAGTTAAAAGCTCCATCGCCATAGTGTGCCAGAGGCGAGTGAACCACGTTGAGGTGGATAGGGTTGAGGGCTTATTCGATTGCAAGGCGAGGGTTTATTTGGCTGCCCCCAGCATGTGCAGTATGAGGCGCCAGTCGGCATGCATCATAGCTTTGAGAGATTGTAGTTGCATCCCCAATATGGTTACCTGAGGCGTGTTTGGTATGGGTAACCCCACTGTGTTTTTCATGTGGCTCAAAACCTCCTTCCAGAAGAGAGTTAAAAGTGGACAAGACCACCAGATGTGGAGGAAAGAGCTGGTTGCAGAGTTGCAGCACCAACACACGGGTGAGGAGGTGGGGAACATTCTCTCCAATCATAAAGGTGTGTAATACCAGTGGGTCATAACTTTATAGGCAGTTTCACGAAAGGAGATGCTTCTATAAGTCCTAGGGATGTCATGCCAAAGTTGTTCCCATTGCTCCGTGGAGATAGTACCTGAAGTGTCTGAGTGCCATTGTGTTTGGTTGAGGTGGGGGGCATAGGAGTGGAGTGTTGTAGGACCTGGTATGTGCATGAACTCAGTCTCCACGAGCCGTCAAAGGAGCACACCAGTGTCTCGGAAGAGGTAAGCGGGTGCATGGCCCCTTGTATATTAGTGGGTGTGAGTAACCAGTGTCAGAGCTGATAGTATTGCGGTCTTGTCATGTTGGAGGGGTGGAATTCTTTTATGCATTGGTCAAAGGTCTTAAAAGTTTTCCCCTCAAAGAGATCATGGGTTGTGCAGCATTCCCCCTCCAACCAGGCTAGGAAGGAGTGGGGTTGAAGGGCAGGAGGGAAGTTAGGGTTTCAGGCCAAGGGGTGTTGAGTGAAGGGAAGGAAGTGAGGCCCTTGTTGATCGCAAGTTTGTCCCATATATCTAGAACCGTTCTTGTGGGGGTGGCAATGTAGGCACTGCGTGGTCATGATCGTAGCCAAGCTAAGTCCCAAAGAGGTCGGCATGCCACCGCCCGGTCCATAAGAAACCAATGTTTTTTGCTTTTTCGAACCACCCACTCCAGGATATAGCGAAGATGTGATGCCCAATAGTGAATTAGGAGGTTGGGGCAAGCAAGCCCCCCTGATCTCTGTGTAGCATAGGTATCTTATTGGAGGACAGTGGCTAGCCCTTTCCCCAGATAAAGGAGTTCATGTCCCTCTGGAGGCTTGTAATGGCTGTTTGGGGACTAGGTGTAGGAAGAGTTTGAAATAGGAGGATTTTGGGCAATATTGACATCTTCACTGCGTTGAGACGACCTAGCCACGACAGAGGAAGCGATTTCCAACACCTCAAGTCTTCCAGGAGTGAATGACGGCACTCTGGCCAGTTGTCTTGGGACCAAGAGGCCAGTGCAAGGGTCACAATGAGGCCCAGGTACCGGATCGAGTGTGTCACCCAGGAACGGGGTGTACGATTGCAGCTCTTGGACATCCTGAGGCGAGAATGATAGGTTCAGTGCGTGAGACTAATAGAGTTTTTTGAATCTGATGTTTTAATATTACATTTCATGGGTATGCAGATAGAGGCTAAAGACATGAGGTGGAGTATATCCTTTAGAAGCAACATTCTGAGTGGAGGACAATCATCTGTCACACTGGTGAACAAGGCTGCAGTATACATTCAACATATCTGGTTTGTGAGTGACAGTGATTCCCTCTACGTGCATAACAGGGACAGGAGACTCGCTTATGTTAGGGTGAATTACAGCAGATGGTGTACAATGACCACTATGGTTAGTGGCTCTCTTTTTAAAGACCTTAATTGCTTTGAACTAATGGTAATGGAGCTTCAGCAGATGAAACTGTTGTTATAAGGCGTTATGGCATAGCAATAATTGCATTTAAGATATAAGATAGTCTTTTCTAAATTTAACATGACATAAAATGATGTTAAATTATTCCTGCGCCCATAAAAGAGCATGGTTATACTAAACACATTTGTCTAGTAGGATTCATTCATATCTACGCATCGAACAGATTATACCCAATATATCAAATCTATACTTATTTGTGTTCCATCAATTACATCAAATGTAAGAATTATCGAAAACAAATGAGTTCTGGTTTAAAAAAGCACACAGCCTAAATAGGACTTTCTTAGTTAAAACATTTTGAGAAACCGATGCCCATATTGGTTCTGGGTTAAACCTATTGGATCTGGTTTATTTTTGTTCTGTGCCAAAGGAGTGGGGCTCAGCCAAGAATGTTTAACAAAGGTCCACAAGGACCAAATTAACATCAGGTTTTTGTGAAATCCATAAAAAACACTTTACTAAAAATGAATGAAAATTACATTCATTCACATAGTAGTTATCCATACAATACACACTACTGGGCTAAGCAAAAAATACACCTGAAATACTGTAGCTGTTGTTACGCTAGCGTAAGGCTAGATCAATGTATCTATAGTGGATTACGTAGTGTTTTGAGCCATTTGTCCAGATGCCTTCTAATCAGGAATCTGAGTTGTTAGATTCTGACTGCACCCAGTTAGTTGTAGGTTCTTCGGAGAAACCTCTTCCAGATACTCCACCTCTCCAAAGTGAAGCTCAATCGGAATATATGAATGGTGTTCCTAGATCCAGTCTGCTTTTTGGTGAAAGGAAGCTATGTCTGCCAAAACAGATCAAATTGAATTGTAGCAAAGGTTTTTGTTAGAGTATTTTTTTTTTTACATTGGCACATCAACCTGGGTATTTATAGGTCAGAAACTTGGGACCATCTTTAATTCAGATCTTTGATTCATCTCTGCAAATCAACGTGATGGTCAAAGGAATTGGCTTCCCACTCAGCCTCCTTTATAATTTACTGTAAACTGACCACTGCTCTAAGCTAACACCTCAACTGAACATCTGTAAAATAGTTCCAAACTGCAAAGATTGCAAAATGATCAGCCAGAACGTGTTCGCAATGCAACCATATTAAGTTAGCCTGATAGCTCCCCATTGGTCCCCTGATGAGTCTAAGTTCAAGTTCAAAGTACTATACAAAATGCACAAAGCTTACTGCGACAAAGGTCCCAACTGCCTTTAAGATCGTGCATGCGGCTAGGTTCCAGTCATAAATCTATGCTCACCGCCAGCACATCGGGTCAAACGAGGCCATATACGTATGGAGGAAATTGCTTAGGGGTTGAAGGTCCAACATTTTGGAACAATCTGAATCACTTCTTCTATATGGCAACCATCTTCCTTTCAAACGAAAGGCTTCCAGTCTACATAGGAGCGACTAAAAAATGAGTGTTCTAGCTTTGTCCTGTGAATCCAGCTGGACTGTACATCTCAAGTTACCAGATCCTCATCAATTGTTTTCTCTCACAGTGCTCTGAATTAACTAGGTGACATGTAGTGATGCTAAAAACTCATCCGTATAACACTCATAAATAAAATGCTGGTCTGCATAGCACTCGGATTTCTGATTGACAGAGGACGTCAGCCTGCTGTGAGAGGGCTGCCAGTGAGTGCAGGTCCTCCAGTCACCCCCATCTAGGAATAAAAAAAAGAGCAGTGGGCATGTCGGATGGATACCTGTTCATTGGGTGCCAACACTATATGCATGTTTTGTGCGCTGAAGCGAGAATGTGCCTCGAAATGAGTGACCTCAGCAAAGAATCGTTACCATTAAGATCTCCCTATTGTTTGGTGGTAGCTGCTCTCTCCTCCCTTTAAATGTTATGCTCTGGTATATCCCTTTAAGCTTTTCAAAAGCATCTCGCATTTGTCCTTCATCTTTCCTTTGAGACTTCTGATACCTGCTTGGGCAGTGTACGCTATATTATATTTCTGTATCGTGGTGAAAACGTAATTGTCCATTTAACCCACGCTGAATTCAACTACTTGTTATTGTTCATTACAAAAAGCTCCAATCTGTAAAATCACACTGTATTTAAAGAAGTTCAAAACATATTTGTGCATTTATTTCTCATTGTGCTTTATTCTTTATTTGTTTTAACTCTTCACAGAGTTAGAGGCAAACATCCAAAAAACAACAAATTATTACCAAACAACCAAAATGCTAATTTACTTTATACTGAATCAGCATTTGAGGAATTCTAGCTTCATTAACTTGGGATAACTTGTGATAGGCAATATTGTAATCGATAAATTCCCAACATATGGGTAATCGAGGCTTAAATGCCTCACTTACTTGCCCAGAGTCTCCTAACTTGGACTGCAGCCTGACTCAACGCCCTTCCCTTCATTTAAGGCTCACGCCTATAAAACATGGTTTTCATTTGAAGCACTCACTTCACACTCAGGCAGGATCTGAGCTTAAAATCTCATCCCCTTCCCTTCTCACATTCCTCCCTGAAACTCCCCAGAACAGCAAAAACATAAAAAGCAAATGAATGTTTAGAGAGAATCAAAGCATTCCCAAGGAATCATGGCGGGCCTTTGGGACGAGGTGTTCCCGTGACCCCAGATGAACAGCTTTGCACTCAAGACTGCTTTTTCGGTTGAGATCGGAACAGGTGGCAGCCTTAAACTTCAGTTGCCTGCGCGCTCTCAGCCTTAGGGAGATTAGGGAGCGTGCCTAGGCCTCAGGCCAACGTCAGGCCGAGTTTAGGAACGTAAAACCACCGTCGCTGCAAATAGACGTGACCGCTCTACGGCGAACAGAGGGACGTCTGCAGCTGGGAAAGGCCTACAAGAGGGGCGCAGGGAAAGCAGGCGGGCCCTTTGATCTGACTGACACTCCTTCCACAAAATCTAGGTCGTGGCAAACAAGAGGTGAAAGATCACGAATTATTTCTGAGGTACAGACCTGTGTGCGCTCCAAGCTTTCCACTGTATTCTCCCAATGTTCTCTCTGCCTTCCCTCATTTTCACCTTTCACCCCTCTCACTCTTCCTTCACTCTTCCTCCTATTCCCTAATTTGATTTGATTTTTGGTTTTGTATAGCCGGAGCGTCTTGGCGCTGCTGCTGTCTTGTGCTTTGCTAAAGGGAGATTGGTTGCTGCAGATTACTATCGTGTGAACATACAGGTGTTTATTATCCTAAAGGCCAGGAAGTCAGAGCCACCTCTTTTCTTTTTTGTCTTCCCGTCTTTGTGCCTCGCTTCCTTTCATTCTTCCTTTCTTGTCTTGTTTTACTCCCAGCCCAGTTTGTTCATTCAGACAGCCTTGCCCAGTGTCACAAGCATTGTGCTCCTCTATCTTATCATTCATCCATTTTTTTTAGTTTAGAGTGTTTTATAAAGCGCGAAATTAACCCGAATCGGGTTATCAGAGCGCTTTACATAGCACCAGTTGCATTACATGAGGACACATTCATTTTTGTTAGGCACGGGGAGATTAAGTGATTTGCCCAAGATCACAGGATGTTCAGCGTCATTGCCGAGACTCGAACCCAGTTCCCCAGATTTGAGGCCGATCGCCCTAGCCGTTAGGCCAACTCCTCTCCCCTTCACTACCGATATAATCCTTCATCTCTATTTTGTCAATTCCTTTACCTTCTTTTCCTTCTGCCGCCCACCTCTGCATGTTCCTCTTCTTCCTTCTCTCTGCTTTGCCTTAAATCACTAAAACTCTCTTTTCCATATTACTCTCGACCACTTTACACCCCATCCACATCAGCTCACCAGCTTCTAGTCAGCCAAGTCTTGATCAAAAAATCTGGCCCACTCCTGGGCTCTTTGATCAGTTGTTTGTTTAAAATGAGAGCGCTCAGAGGAAGTTTGTATCCATTAATACTCTTTCACATTGTAGCAAGCAAAGGCACAACCACGTGTGAACAAAATATAGGCTAGAGTACCCCTAGACTGTATATTATGAATCTATTGCAAGTTGCCAAGGAGTACCGTGACCATATAGAGCAAGGGGCCTAAGCCTTAGTAAGTTTCATAAAACTTAGAGGTGACGTACAATATGCCTTTAATGGATGGCCGAAGGTATTTTATTCCTTATATTGCATGGTAATACTATTTCCCTTCCACCAAATCCTTGATATCTTGCTTTTTCATCTTAGAGAAAATGCAGTTGCAAATATGTAGAGTAAATGCAGAACCAGTGAAGTAAACATAAACACGCTAAAATGCAGCTAGAAATTTGTTGTAAAAGCTTATAATTACCTGTTTCAAGTAAGTTATGTTAAAAAAATGGACATCGTTCAGAATGTGTGGAAAAAAGCAGAAGAAATCCTTCCATGTAACGAACTCTAGCTGCGCAATAAAAATCACCATAAATGTCTCCATACTGCTACTGACAGCTCATTTCAGGGAAACTTAGTTCATAAGATCTCTAAAGCTAGTTATCCATTTTATGGTTTATACAGCAGTGATAGTTATGTTTCATGGCTTGCCTTTCACACGGCCTGCTGTCATTGTGATGTCGCAACTCAATGTAGTAACTTAATGAAGTGGAGTAACTTTGAATTGTCTTACTACATGTGACTAGTGATACCACAACTACACTTTTATAAGAAAGTTAGAGACCAATTTGACTATATATTGCAGGCTTTAGGGTATTATAGAACTAAATGAAAATACAAATTACAGATTTTCAGATTAATAACAAATTATTAACAGATAATTTGGCATTCAAAAGCGTATCAGGGAGGCTCCAAAACTCAAAGAAGTAGTACCAACCCTCGCTTTGCATTGATCAGGCGTTCAGTGAAAAATGGACTGTTGTTCTGTAACAAATGTATGGGAGTACTACACATATCTATACATTATTGTTTTAAATTTGTAAATCGTATTCAAAATTGAAAATTGGTACACCAATAAAGTATGTCTCATATTTTCATGTCTGTTTGGCCCTTATCTGTTCATTGTGAGTTCTTATAATATTTAAAGTTGCCAAGGCAGTCTTTAAGTACATTTGCTTTTTCCCTGCACTTGGAACTGAAAATAGTAGCAGGGTGTCCTTCTTTTTGACAATGAGGGGCTAAGGAAACTACTAAAAGGACACAGGACCTTTAGAGCCCACTTTACTTTCTATTCTTACTACTACCTTAATGATGCCTGAAATCGGGTGGCACAGGCAGTAGAAGGGATAGCAAAGGGTAAGTTAGGGGTAGCAAAGGGTAAGTTAGGTGCAGCTCCGGCTACTCCTAAATTACTTCTATGGGATCGTCCCTTAGAACCTCAAACTAATGATGCTATAATGCCTCTCACATATAGTAAAAGTCTTTCACCGGAGCATCCCTTCTTCCACCCTGAAGAAAGAGACCTTGAGATCCTGAGTAAATTTAGAGATACTCGTTTACGAAAGAGTATTTCTAAATTATATAAAAACTGTAAGGGAAGCTCTGTTTATGAGCAACATCCTTGCAGCTTGACAGTCTGATTTTACAGTATTATAAGTTGCTTAACAATTTCTTACACAAAACACACAGAAAAGGTAGATACGGGTCAGAGGCCAGGGTTTATAGACCAACTAGAATATGCAGCCCCAAACAGACATGTGAATACAAAATATATTCTAGCGTCTAGAATCTGATGGAACTAAAAGAAACAACAAACTAAACAAGAATCAAAGTGTGATGTGGAAAAAATACATAAAATCTTATGTGTGTGGATTCCCATCATACACCAAAAATGGTGATCAGCTTCATCATTTGGGTATCCTTTGTCTATAGGAGTGACAAATCTGCTCTATAGAAATCAGAGCTTACAGGTGTCACAAAGGTATAATAACCAAGATGAGCAAGGTAGAGTGTATGGGAACAAATTCAAGGGCAGTGCAAGTGGTGAAGTGCAAGGTATAAAATTGGTGCGTAAACAGACTGTGAATTTTTATTAGTGTCTGTCACGATCAAGGGTTAAAAACGTGAATACTAGGACCAGTTTTAACAAATAGCTGTCTGTTTGTTTCTTTTTGTTCCATCAGATTCTAGACGCTAGAATATATTTTGTATTCACATTACACCATGCAGGGACCAAAATGCTCTTTTGGTGATCAAGTAGGAGAATACTTTGTTCATATGATTTAGAGCAAAGGCTCTAAAACGTTTGACTTCTGTGGCCCCTCGCATTGAATCATTACTGGAATCAGGGGACCCCCACATAATCATCATTAGAATCCGGAAATTCAGGAATGGAGCTCAAGCGCCACAGCCTAAGCAAAATTGGTGATTTAAACCACAAAACAATACGCAAAAATAGAGACACAAACTTTAATCAAAAACATGAATGAAGAAATATTTTATTTAATTAAAGTTTTTTTTAAACTCAAAATGTTTACTTTATTGGGCAGGTTGGAGATATTCTAAATTCAATTGAGGCCACTCATCCTAGTATTAAATTCTGTTTGATGCACCTGCACTGCTCCCACAAATCAATCCGAGGATATCAACTTAAATGTAAATTTCTTCACATTTACAGAACATTTTAAGTTTTCCATTTTGCTTCTTTATTTATATACACATTACCAATCTTTTTTATATTATTTCATTTTTTAAACAGGGTTCCTGGACCCCTGGGATCCGCGATTCCTTCTCAGGAGGTTTGCGACTGCTTAGAAATTTAAATAATATTAAATAATTTAGAGAGCTCTCTTTACCTCATCGAGACTGCAGAGCATTTACATTTGCATCAGGTTTCTGGGCACTCTCAGAGTGCAGGGCTGAAAGGGTGAAGGTCACCATTAATTCAATAAGGTGCATGCTGGGAGAGGTATGTGAGGTTTGCAGATTGCAGATGTGGTGAGAGCATGGTGCGCTGTGCATCTCGGCATCTAAACATGCAGAAGATGAATCATGCTGCAGTGCAGTATTTTCAGAGAAGTGCAGTGGAAAGAGTGTGGGAGATAGGATTGCTGCTTGCTTTATTGACTAGTGGTTCTTAAGAGTTTAGTCCTATTGGTATTATGGTTCAAGAAACAGCCAGGTCTTTTTTGGTACTTCTAAACTCATTAAGCCTACTGATTATTCTTGTCTTTTCGACAGCATGTTCCAAAACTTGCAACGCAAGTCCACACACGGATGCTATTGTTCTTAAATCATTTTTGATAGACTTCAACTCTTGTTCATGAACACACACACTTATACACAAAGGATCTGGCACTCAAACATTAGTGATACAGTTAAACAAGCATTTGCAAAGCCAATAGGCCTGGGGAGTAATGTGATAATGAATCCAGATTTAACACATTAAAAAAGATACTTGAGAGGGAGCCATCAGAAACGGAGAAAGAGGGCTAGATTTGTAAAATAGTCCCTCATGTAGTTTAGCGCAAGCGCTGCAATGGAGGAATAAACTTACACCGAAAGAGCCGCTATTATTAGGTGAGAGGTGAATACTCCACTGGGCTGGGCCAAGGCATGAATGACAAAGTCTCAAGCCGAAAGCTGATATAGGCTGGTTAAAGAAGGTTAGTGATTATATCCTCTTTAATAAAGCTCTTTAAACTCAGAAAAAAAACCAACAAAAAAAACCTTGTAATGCTTTTTTCCTTAGTAAAGCTCATTTACCCCTATTGGGGTTGTTTTTCCAATTGTTATATCTTTTTTTTTAATTCTTAACTCTTTTTGATGCCTTCTTCTTATGCACTGTACTGATGTTTTACATTGTATATCCTCTTTAATAAAGCTCTTTAAACTATAAAAAAAAAGGTTAGTGATTGAAATGAGCGAACCCAAAGCCCACTGTTTTTATTTTTTGACAACTATGCAAACCCCAACCTGAAAATACTCCCTTTGCTGCAACTTCTGCTCCACAACTCTTACAGTGTAACAATTCTCAAAAGCTTAATAAGCGTATGGCCAGAGGTGCCACCCCCTACCTGGGAGCCTAACTGTGGGTTTTCCTCCAAGAACAGTTATGTTAAACTAAAGATCTCTTTTCCTTGCATGAATCTATGAAAACCTTTGCTTTTCTTACTTTTTATGAGTAGCCAAGGGTCGAACCATTCTCAGATTCGTCATAAGCCTACAGCTAATCCAGTTTGCAGTCTCTGAAATATAAACGTACGTTTAATTTCAATTTAATTCATATAATGACTAACAGTTTGTATTTGGGTTGAAATAAAGATATGTTTTAATGCTGTTCTCTGCAAGTCCTTGCCACTTCTTTGGCTAAATTAATTTGCAGGAATTAAAACTGTTTTCTTCTTTTGGGTTTGTCACAACGATCGTTCTTTGACTACAAATTATCTAATTTGCATACCTTGGCACATGCACATTACAAAAATGTGTCAAAAATACCTTCAATGACTATTATAAAAAACTGTACATTG
Organism: Lissotriton helveticus; assembly: GCF_964261635.1. Taxonomy (NCBI): domain Eukaryota; kingdom Metazoa; phylum Chordata; class Amphibia; order Caudata; family Salamandridae; genus Lissotriton; species Lissotriton helveticus. Next base: position 1,616,390,124 of record NC_136057.1, read on the forward strand.
TCCTGCATTTCGAGCCACAGTCGATAAATACGCTGCTAGTTCACTTAAACTGCTAGTATGGGTTTCTAAAATATTTTCATATTTGTGAACAGTGAGTGTAATGCAAAATAATTGTGCCAGAGTGTACTATAAGAGCATGTATATTTATAACCTATTAGCATGTTTATTTTAACTATAGGTATACCATTTTTGAAGGGTTCATATACGTTTTTGTGTTTGGTCACACTTTGGGGCTCCGGCAACCACCACCCATGTGTGCCTCATTTAGGGTCTGCTACTGGCATCCATTAGGTTCGGACTTCAGCTTTGTTCCACTCAGTGGGGTTATAGCACTCAGTTCCTGGGAATCATCCGCGTTCATCATGACAGTTAATCTCTTCCAAGTTAACTAGTGTAACAGTAGCTATACCAATGTAGCTTCTATACCAGATTCTTCCATAAGAACCTCATCAACACTGTCTTGTAGGTTGCTCTGTCATCGTCCTGGAACCTTCCACCCAGTCATGGAGGCCTTCCAGAAACATAATCTAAAAAAAAGACACACACACTGACCATGGAACACAGCTCTGCAGTGCGGGGTAAAAATACCAAATGCACACGACCTCTGCCTACAGCTTGACAGAACAGCTTCAAATGAAAAATTCACAATAGCTGTGCAGACAGCTCTAAGGTGCAGCACTGAAAGTACAGATGGACAACTCTAGAACGCTGAAATAAAGGAACAGAAAATAACTTTGCACGCAGGAATAGTTTGTAGTATTAAAAACAAGAGCACATACCATGATGTGTGCACAACTCTACAGTATGGCAGTGAAACGTGGTATACGCAGCTCTGAGGCTGTACATGAAAACGTACAAACTCGTACTCTGTTCTGTCATGGGTGGGTCAAAAGCACATGAACGCAAACACTGAAAGCACGGTTTTATGGGGCGCTTTGTAAGCAGGCACACAGGCCAGGTAGGCAGTTTTCAAATGAACCATTCAAGGGATCAAGCATATGCCCTTTGAGAACATTACTAACCTTCGACTTTAAAAATTAAAAACACTGTTCCAGGGCATACAACTCTTAAGGAGTAGTGGTAATAGAAAAGACACACCCTGTGAGCATAACTGCATAATTTAATGGTGAACATACAAACAACACACGCCCAGTGCAGGGAGCTTAAGTATAAGTGCAGTGATTGGCACGTACAGTGTGACGCGGCGCACGCGTTCTATACACACATACAACTCTCCTGTGCAATGGTAAATGCACAACTACACACACACACAGGGGCACTAATTGAACTACAAATACAGAACTGTGTATTTTCCTTATCCTCGAGTATCTGTTTGGTACTGATAAGTGCGGTGCTCTCCCTTTTGAAGTACTGCACCACTCCTCAGAAGTGAAGGTACTCTCCCTTCCAAATGAAAGAAGTGCAGGCACTCAAAACGTGGGAGTACCTGACCATTTAAGCACTGATGTGCGGCCTGAAAACACAGCCACACACTGTGCACACAGCCCTTCAGTATGGTGCGAACATGGTCACTTAGGCGAAGACACCAGCCCTGTGCATACAGATTCAACCAGAGTAATAACGAACGACCACGAAGTCGTCTGGCTCCAACTGATAACAAGGGGCATACATTTCCCGATAAGCCGGTGACTTTGAAGAGCTTGTCGGGATGTGGCATCCACTAACTTGTCGATCTGCCCTCACAATCCCAGTAGGAAAGGTTGCCACTTGGCACGTACTGCCCAATGGGCAGCCTCAAAGGCTGATTTAAGGTCAGGTGCACTTGGTTCAAGAGTGCGAGTCATTTAATGAAGCGAACTCATCCTACCAGCAGGACCGGCTTTGGGCGAGCTGGGAGCGGCGAAGCAGGGAGCTGCCCGACGTGATGTCATGCAAACAGCACCTACTCCATTCCACTCGTTCTCAATCACGGCTCCCGTTAAAGACTTTGTAATTAGCCCTAAATGTACCTCACCTTAATTGTTAGCACCCCATAACCCCCCCAAGCTCCTCCCATCTTCCTCATACCGCAAGCACAACCCCCCCTCCACCCACACAAACAAACACCAAATGTTCTTTCCGCCCAGGGCACTGCCCCGGTGCCTTTCAAATGCAAGCTGTAGTAAAGGGGGAATCGTGCGTGTTGCTGGTGGGAGGGTGAGCTGATGAATGGCTATCGTTAAACAGTTGGCACTCTTCCTCTACTATTATTTACTTCCGGGGCCGGTGACGCGCAGCCGCAGAAGCTACTGCCACTGCGCAGCCTCAGCGCGCATCTCCCACGCTGAGACGTTTGCCAAGGATGAGTGCTGCACTGGCACCCCCTAGCGGCCGCCCTGCGCATCGCTCCTGCCTCTCACCCTCTCCTCCGCCCCCTTCCCCAGTCCACCAATCCCAGATCACTTTCCCACCGCGGTCTGATCCGACTGCTTAAAGGTACAGCACAGATCTCCGATTTGCTAGTAAACAGAAAATTATTATCAATCCCCACGCTTCAAATTAAGACAAAATGCCTTCTGTTATTGTCTGTAAGGAATTACCAATTGAGAGAATGGGCTGCTTTAGACATTGGCGTGCTTAACATCGTGCCACCGCAGTAGGGAGCCAGGGTGTCATGGGGTTGTGGTGCAAGGATGGGAATGCCCCCCTGTGGCTGCTGTTCGAATTCTACAAGAAAACAGCTATAATCGGGGTTCAGTGGGCACTCAGACCACAGGCCCCGGTCTACAATGAAAGTTACAGCACTGTTTTGCCAGATGTAGTTTATAGGTTGTCACTTTCGAAATTCATGCAATGTATTTAAAATAAATACCGATACAAATAAGAATTTTAAAATAGTCGTGTTATTAAGCACAACTTTAAAAACAAAGGTCCTTTATCGAAGACACTATACAACTATTAGTAATAAATGGTGTATTCTTTCAAAAAGCTATGACTTGGCCAGTGTAGCAAGTTTATATAGGTTCTCGCAGTTGCACCCTTTTGGGCATTCTGCGCCACAGCTCCATATTTACTAATATCATGTGAACAGAAAGAGGTAGGATTTTTCAGATTGCAAAATTACTAGTAAACATGAAGATGGAATCACCAGAAACACCATCATGTGAACTTCGCCCATGTGATGTTATCACCAGAAATGAAATCACGTCACTTAAGAGGGAGCTGCCACAAAAGGACTCACCGTCCAGCTTCAGTGTGCAGTGGCTTGTTACGTGCATTTTGGACCACATTTTAGAGTAGCAGAGACCCATCGTGAACACACGCAGAGAGCGCTTTCACCCCACCCCACAATCACACCCAACCAAGGGGCTTGCCCAGTGGAGGTTCTTCCGCAATGGGGGAGGACCGTTGCCCCAATGCTGACTCAGTCATGTGCAAAAAAAGATAGGTACAGAGGAATTAATATATTTCTTTTATTTTATCGTAGGGAACATTCAATTACCCTAACTTCAGTCTTCAGTCCTACAAAAATATTTTGCCTGAATTGATTTAACGCACACATACACAATGGGACCGATCTTAAAACAAAGTTAATGACAATTAAACCTAATGACAATGAATTGCACAAGGAGATACAAAATACATATAAAATATATACATAACAAACAATAATGAAATCTACTCTACGTTGCCAATACCCTAAAGTATTTCTCTACTATTGTAAAGCGCTCTGATATCCTTTGGGATCTTGTTCGCGCTATATAAAACTTTATAAATAAATAAATAGCTAGTGTTCACCCATTTATTCTGGGTGATACACTCAGAGGTACTCAAGACGTGCACTGAGGCAAAGGTGCCTCTTTTCATATGGCTCTCTTGTGTCACAAAAAGTTATAAATCACTCATTATTGATTTTATAAAGATTCCTCCATTAAAGTATGGGTGAACACTAGCTATAGAAATACTTTAGGGTATTGGCAACTTAGAGTTGATTTAATTATTGTTTGTTTTGTATATATTTTATATGTATTTTTATATGTCCTTGTGCAATTAATTGTCATTAGGTTTGTTATAAGATCGGTCCCATTGTGTATGTGTGCTTTAAATCAATTCAGGCAATATATTTTTGTAGGACTGAAGACTGAAGTTAGGGTAATCGAATGTTAATTGTGTCCCATACCCAGGTATAGGAGGGTGATTTGGGTATACCCCTTGTGTATATACCAAAGCAGTGTAACGCGAGCGCGCTGATTACTAACGCGTGTGTGACCCCTGAGGCTTGAGCCGGGGGCTGTGACCGTATTTTAACTGTGTGCTTTTAAATTGATTTGCGCCTGATTCTATTATTATTTCATTTTTAAACCCACCTAACCTCACGATCTTCCAGCACTTGTCCCCACTCCCAGTGCAGCCGAGTCAGCGCTGACGCTGTGGGAAGCTGGGTCTAGGAGGCCATATTGGGGGGAATTAGGGTTGGCGTTCGAGTTGTTGCTCGCCTCACGCCCGCCTCACACTTGTATAAAAAGATGTCATCATCCCGTCCGCGCAGCGGGCGGGCGCAGCGGGCGCGCCGGCGGCGCGCCGAAGGCGCGCCAAAGGCAAGCCCGTCTGCGCCCGTCCGAGACCGGACGGGGCCAGGGGCCATGACCCCTGGTCATTTGTTGGACCCCCATATAAAATACAACTCTAATGACCTGTTAAGACTGAGACCCCTCGTAAAAACAGAGTGTGCCTACTCATATCATCCGCTAAACTTGCCTATCCAGTGCCGACACTGTCATCTCCATCCAAAAGGCTTTTTGCCCATGGAACATCTGAATTCCTTTAAAATGTTCCTTCTTAATTGCAGATCGATGCCCAAGCATCAGACTGAAATATCTATACTGCTGGAAGAGCATAACCCAGATGCGGTTTTTTTCACAGAGACTTGGCTTACCGATTCGTCGGTGCCCGATCTCGTCCAAGCACTACCTTATGGCTACCAAATAGCCAGGACAGACCGTATCTTAGGAAGGGGAGGAGGACTGGCAATAGTGTTTAAAGATACTTACACATGTCGATGCAATTCTATTTCCATTCTTGACTGTGAAAGCGTGTCGTTTAATTTGGAATTTTCACCTAATCTAAATTTTTCTGGGATCCTAGCATATCGCCCCCCTGGTACGACCAGACAGTTTCTAGACTCCGCGCCCTCAGTAATTGCAGACCTGGCTATTACATCTGCCAACTTCACGCTGTTGGGAGATCTAAACATGCATTTTGAAGATTCTGCTGATCATGCTGCCCAAGAATTGATTGCCGACCTGTCTGCTCTTCAGCTGGCCCAGCTTGTCTCCTCACCTACTCATGAGAAAGGACATTTACTAGACCCAGTATTTAGTAACTGCCCAGGTTTAGTCACAGAATCCCCTATTGCTCTCCCATGGACAGATCATCAATTGATCCGGCTAAACTGGTGCATTCCTAAACCACCTGTTCTTTTGACAGGTTTACGGGAGGCTCGAGACTGGCTGAAATTGTCAGCTGACAAGTGGGCTTGTGAACTCCAAGCCACTATCCCTCTAATTACTACAGATCCTGTAGAAGCTAATGACACCTTTAATAGCTGGATCACTCAGTCACTGGACACCATTCTCCCAATAGTACAATCTCGCACCAAAAGGTCTAGGATGTCAGCACCTTGGTATACTACAGAGCTTAGGGAGATCAAACGCTTGTGTAAAAAGCTAGAGAGGAAATGGCGTCTGGGATACACAGACCCTGACAAAATAGCATATAGAAATTCCATCAGGAACTATAAGCTTGAGATCAAAAAAGCTCAATCCCAGCATTACACACAAAAAATTAATGATGCTAGGTCCAATTCTAGGGAAATATATAGAATTGTAAAAAATCTCACTACACTTCCCCAGTCTCCAATAAATAGTGAGGATTTACAAACTCGCTGCAATGAGCTGGCGGATTATTTCTTTAACAAAATAGATCGTATCTACTCTGCTTTCCCAGCCATGTACTCACAAAATCAGGCAGACACTGTTGGCCTCTCCAACTATGGGGCAGCAGAAAATAAATCCCCAACTCTGGAGAACTTTCCATTATTACAGCAGGATATATTAGCTAGTCTAATGACCCAGATAAAATCAGGCTCCCCCAGCGATCCGGCCCCTCCCAGATTTCTAAGGACCATTAGTCAGACCATCTTACCGATCATGCTAAGGGTACTCAATGCTTCCATTTCCACCAATATAGTGCCTCCTAAGTGGAAAGAAGCCAGGGTTAAAGCACTTGCTAAGAAACCAAATATGAGTGTAACCAATCTCAGTAATTATCGTCCAATCTCCTTGCTCCCCTGGGCCAGTAAGCTATTGGAAAAATACATCAATGGCCTCTTGACCAAATTCCTTGAGGAAAATAATCTCCTTGATCCCTCGCAGACCGGCTTCCGCCCCAAGCATGGGACGGAGTCGGCTCTTTTGGCGGTCTTGGAGGAAACTAGGGGCATCTTGGATCGAGGAGGATCGGTGGCAGTCGTCCTCCTCGATCTCAGTGCCGCTTTTGACACTGTAAATCACACCATCCTGTTGCAACGCCTCGGGGAGATTGGGATTCAAGGAGGAGCGTTGGAGTGGATCCGCTCATTCCTATCCAGCAGGCAATTTCAGGTCTTTGAGGGAGCAACCATCTCTACAAGCAAGCCTTTAGACTGTGGAGTCCCACAGGGCTCCTCATTAAGCCCGACGTTGTTTAACGTCTATATGAGACCGCTGGCTGGGGTCGTCCGTCCGTATGGTATTAAGATCGTTACCTACGCGGACGATACCCAGCTGGTAGTCTCTCTCACGCGGGCCGGAGACCCTGTGGGTACAGTGGACCTGCTCGAATGTCTGAGCAAGATTGATCGATGGATGACCATGTCTTGTCTCAAACTCAATGGAGACAAGACAGAGGTCATGATGCTGGGACATCTAGCACCATCCACGATCAATCACATCTGGCCGGCTTGCTTGGGTACCCCCCCAGTCCCCAGGGATGCCATCAAGAGCCTGGGAGTCTGGTTGGACAAGTCCCTGACGTTTAACCATCAGGCCGTTGTACTATCTGCCACCTGTTTTGGCCTGATTAGAATGCTGAAGAAGATTCTTCCATTACTCCCGTTTGAGGCCAGACAAATTGTGGTCCAGGGACTAATACTGGCCAGGTTGGATTTTGGAAATGCGCTTTACCTTGGTACCCCTGACTCCACATTGAAAAAGTTGCAGGTAATTCAGAACTGTGCCGCCCGAACTTTGCTCCAGCTCCCCCGTAGGACCTCTGTGAAGGCAGGATTGAAAAAATTACACTGGCTTCCCGTGAAAGACAGGGTCAGCTTCAAATCTCTCTGTGTTGCCCATCAATCTTTTTGGGAAACTGGGCCACTAATTAGTCGCACCTTAATCACCCCCTATCTTCCCAATAGACAACTTCGATCTACTAATGCCTTACTGGCAGTAGTGCCAAAGGTTAAGAGATCCAGAGCAGGAGGTCGCTCTTTCTCCTTGAACGCGGCCAAGTTGTGGAACAGCCTACCTTATCATCTTAGGTCCAACTCAGACCTTACTTCTTTCAGGAAAAATTTAAAAACTTTCCTGTTTAACAAATAAGTTGCTTCTTCTGTACTTGGCCCTATGGGCAACACCTGTTAGTTTTCAGCGCTGGGACGCCTCCGGGCAGCTATTCTGCGCTTTATAAAACCTATTTTCATTTCATTTCATTTCAAAGCTGTCTCAGAGCCAGCAAATGAAAAATAAAACAATGTTCTCGCATCGTTTTATTTTGCATTTGCGGTCTCTGAGCCAGCGCTATAGGGAGGGGCGGGGCCAAAGCATGGGAGGGGAGGAGGAGGATCAGTATGTGGGCTGCATTTTTTTCTGGCTATTTGTGCCCTATTTTATGGTCTGATGGTTCTGTTTTTAACTGTTTCTTTCTCCGATATTACCACTAACATTGCAGTAAGCACAAACACATGCAGACCCATATACCTTGCAAAACACAAATACACTGTGTCTTTAAAAGTTTAAAACTGCCAGATATGCAAATGGAGGTTCTTTTTAGCTATCTGATTCGCTAATGGGGAGGCACTTTTGTTTTGGTTCCTGGGCCTATTTTCTGTCTCAGTCCGACCTTAAGGCATCCCTTTCTGCTTTGAAAGCAGTCCCGAGGCCTTTAGCCTACTGAGCAAAGGCTGGAGTGACATGGCATTCACTCTGGCCCTGTGTATGCTCCTGGATTACCTCAGAGATGCCAAGCAAGGGAAGTGGGTGCTTCTATCACTATATTTTAAAGTCTGTGCTCTTGGCCTTGCACTCAACAAGCACTGCTGCATTACGCCAAAGAAACTTTGGAAAAGCATCTTGTTGCAGACGTGAAATATTATTATTAATATAGCAAGAGAAGTGCACATGGGTTTGCACTGCTGCCAAGTGCCCACCACATGTAACATCTTCAGTGAGCACTGTTTCTTTAGTCTGCAGAATTTTGCATTCTGTGATTTGTGGTTTTACATTTAAAATTTAAATTTTGAACTTGCCTGCAAAGAGTTGTCAACTAGTCAAGTCAAGTCAATAAACTTTATTCGGTTGTTCGTTTTGACAACCATAAAAGTATTTACATTACAATTAAAAAAAACACATTCATTTAAAAGAGAGAATTCAATTGTTATTAAAAAATCACAAGATTAAAAGTACTAAACTATATCAGAAATTGAAGACCGTTTAAAAAATAGAATTCCTTTAGCAACAGTTATAAATAACAATTCATATATCAGTATTATTATCCTTCCATACTGTTTCTGAATTTAACTGTTGTCAACTAAAAACTCAATGGTTGACTGTGTCAGTTTGACATCGAATGGGGCAATTTTCCAGGTATGATATTCCTGCCAAGTTTCTTATGACGACGTGTGCTTAGCTGCTCCTTTATTAGTATTTTCATTCCATTCTGGAGCTGGTACTCTTGTTTATCCCATTATAAATCTAGTGCCACAAGTCCCAAATTTCAAAGAAAAAAACTTGACCCGGAGAAGCTTGTCACACATGGACCGGACACTTGGGCAGCTATGCTTTGTGTTTTAAGACAGCCAAGTGGATTCCTAAAACAGTTTGGCGGAGAGCAAGCATTCCACTGTGCGACTCAAAAAGTTCAGAGTACATATCCATTTTTGAACTTTCTTTCAGGCATGGGGCACATTTACTATGGGGATATTTTACTTCGAACCTTCAACACACCTTGCTTGTGAAAGTTTTCTGGGTCCCCTGCAGTTGCTGAGACTGCCTGTGGTAGTTTTACAACAGTGGTGGTGCCAGGGTTCAGAAGAGAAAAATGCGTCCTCTAAGTTTCATATCACATTTTTTCCAAACCTTTGTGTTTTTGCAAATGCTCTGTGGGAGTAATCAGAGCGATGAAGGTGGGTTGCAGCAGGATCTGTGCCACTCCCCTAATAGCACGTTAATACTAATTTTGCCGGGGTTGCTTATGAATTTAAGCCCCATCATTCCGCGCTGGACATTGATTTTATTTATAGGTCTAGTGCTAGATGAGGCCTTTTGATTTTATTAAAATTATATGTGTGATATACTTATAGGGACTTTAAGCCAGCCCTCTTCATCCACTAGTCTGTTATTATGAGATTTCACATTTTTGTTCTGCCCACTGCAGCAAGCCACATGAGGCAGTGGGTCAGCACAGACAATCCAGTGGCTAATTTCACATTGAGTGACAACATTCTGCCCTTTCACAAGGAGCACGTCAACTCACAATGTACTTTCCGTAAGTGCTGCGGACTGCCATTCGAATGTGTGCTTTTTGAGTCCTGAATTATTTTTGATTTTGGCTAATGTTTTTTGTCTTTTTAGGACTTTTAAGTACCCGGCAGGTTCTGCAACAATAACGTTTTGTAAAAGCCATGACAAAACAAAACAAGCATTGGCAAAACCAAAAGGCTAGGGGCCAAGGTCCGACATACTGGCTTTGCCAATGCTTGTTTCACCAGAGGAGGTGTACAAGCCTCTCATGGCCTCTTGAAACTCCTTTGGATCAGAAGCTGAACTTTGTAGTCAGTGGGGCTGCCAAAAAAGCAGTGGGGTTAGCAAGTAGCCATGCTTGTATCAAAGCCTCTTGCCTGTATCCATTTAGTTTTTTAGCCTGCTAGAAAAAGAAAACTATCTTTGTCTTATATCATTTGAGATTTTATTTTCGGAATGTAGTACATCTGTTAAGCGTCAGTCCTGTAGTCAACGCTGATCATTAAAAAAGAGAACATCTGCTTCATTGCCCAGGACACCATCTCTAGGGAGGGCTAGGTTGATTTTGCATTTTCTTAAGTATGATTAGAAGAGGCATTATAGAAAGAAATGTGACAACTCTTCTACTGACACCTGCTTGCACACGGATTAGGGTAATGAACCTGTCACAATTAGTTCTATCATATTCGATCTTGCTTTAAAAAAAGTCACCTTCATCGCCCAAGGTGGATAGAGTTGCAGTGCCATAGAGTTGTGGGATTGTCGGGAGCTCTGGCCATTGGGCTATATGTATACAACTTTATTTTAACTGCACTACCTTTTCCTGTATGTTACTGAAAACGTATACTCTTAAAAAACAAATTTGACTAAATGTTGAATTTAATGAGAGAAATTATTGTGTCTTACAGCACCTTAGATCCAAACCCACTACTACCGGCTGGATTAAGATAACATGTTTGCTCGTCTTCTTTGCCCCTGGTGAATAAGCATACGCGCGCAAAAGGAGTGACTTTGTAATTTAGTCGTTAAGTAATAGTACCTGTGGTCCACTGAGGCTAGTGGTAGAAGAAAATAAATAAAAAACAAGGAGGCCCCCTTCAGATTAAGGTCTGGGGCCAGGGGAAGAAGTCAAGGAAAAGCACAAAAAGGTCCCTGAGAGAGCCACAGAAATGGTCTCAGGTATTCACCAATGCTTTTCCTAGTGGTAGAAGACAGCACTGGCCACAGAGGTTGCACTATGACCATTGCTACTACAGGACCTGTAAAAAGGCCTCATATTTCTCTCAAAAACCTTAGGGGGTCATTACAATGGCGGACAGACTTGAGTCCGTCCGCCATCTTCACAGGAATTGGGACCGCCCGGCTATATGGTGGCAGTCCCGCAGCACCCGCCGCAATGGCAAAAATGCATGTTGTGCATTTTTTTTTAGAGAGATTTATATAGCACGAACTAGACCCGAGACATCGGGTATCATTGCGCTTTACATACCACCAGTTTCATTACAGAAGGACACATTCATTTTTGTTAGGCACAGGGAGATTACAAGATTTGCCCAGAATCACATCCCTGCACTACCTGGCAGGCACCACGCGATGCCTGCCACCTGGTGCAGGGAATTGTAGGGGGCACCATAGGTACCCCCCAAGTGCACAATTGCATTGCCCCTGCACAAGGGGGCCCGCAATGGGCCCCCAAAGTCAATATCCGCCAACCTTTGAATGGCGGCGCAACCGTCATTCAAAGGGCGGCGGAATGCAGCATACTAATGTGGCGGGCGGTGCCTCCTAGGCACCCCACCATCTAGGTATGGTGGACGGGTCAGACAGGCAATCGTAACGATTGCCTGTGTTGGATTACTGACGACAGGCTTTCCGTCCGCCAGCACTCCGCCCCCATCCTTATCTGGTGGGCAGAGAATGGCCGCACAATGGCAGTGAACCCGCCAGCAGCGGGCTGCCGGTGGTGGGTTCACCGCTATCATAATCAGGCCTTTCATTTTTTTTAAGCTTTAAATGAAAACACCAAAACAATTCATCTGTCTTAACCCGTTAGTGAAACCTGGCTGGATGAGGCACACTGGTTTAATACCAACTTTATTTAGTAAGAGAGGACGTTTGTAGCATCAAAGGCAGCCTCACAGGTCAAAACTCCATTACGCTCATAACTTCTGTGGTCAATTCATTCTCCCATGAAGTGAGGCCAACACAGCAACTCCCTAAGCACACACAAAGGCAGACTTAAGATTTTTTTTGAGTTTGGCAGACAAGGCAATCTGCTAGAAATGAGTCAAAGTATCCTGTCCTTTAAACTCAGACTTCTGCCACTCTCTTTAGAGTTAGGGGAACAAGCATGTTTCTGAGTGAGGGACCCACGCTAACTTCACTAGCGGAGACTTTTAGTCAACAGCCAGGCTGACACTGCGCTATCAGTCCAAATAAATTAGACCGTCTGCACTCTTCATGTCGGACCTTCTGATGTTATTTTTACCAGTATGGGACCATGAGGGCAAGTTTTAGTCATCCATGCACTGCCAATCACATCCTCATCACCAAACCATGTTGGCTCATTAAGGTGAAGTACGAGATGGGACAGGCACACACATACAAACATCATCTTAAATCAGTAAGCTAAGAGTGGCATTGAGCGACCCTGTGCCATCATCTTCTACAACAGTAAACCCTCTTGTAGTATTGTGCCTTATGTCTTTAAGCATCTTGGTAAGCATAGAGGTAAAGTTGGAACTTTACATTTTGCTCTAGAATTATCGGATTGTAGGATATATTAGTGTTCTGTGTGTTGGGTCAGAACTGCTGGTAGACCGTTTGTCATAAGTCTCAAATGAAAAACAAATTGTATTATGACCATTAAAATGGTATTAGGTAAGTTCATTTGCGTGAGGGGCAATGGGTATGAATTAAAAGTGCCAAGAAAATTGCTAAAGGTGAAAGCAAATTCAGTGAACCTAAAAGAGTAGTTAAAGTTATGAACAGCACAGCCTTGTTACAAAATGGTGAGGTTTGGCATTTTAGCCGTTTGGCTCCGGTTAAGTCAAGTGTGCATGGGAAAGTGGAGAACAATGAAAGCAACACTAGACATTTTTGGTGGTTGAATGTTTCTGATTTATCCCATGATCATTTTCTAAGTCAAGATACTGATGTCAATGATTTGGATGGTCGTGATACTATTCCTGAGCGCATTGAGAAGGATGGCACTCAGAATAATTTATCAATGTCTAAAGTAACTCCTAATGAGAATCTACAGTGTTCCTCTAACACGAATTTACCTACCTGTGACCCTAACATAATCAAAACATCAAGAGGAAACATTGTTTGAAAAAAACAAAGTGTTAAGAAATGTTTGATTGTAGCTAAGTTTTTTCCCCATTTTTAAGGGGGGGGGGGGTAGTGTAGTATTGTGCCATATGTCTTTAAGCATCTTTTGGTAAGGATAGAGTTAAAGATGGAACTTTACGTTTGGCTCTAGAATGATAGAATTGTAGGATGTATTAGTGTTCTGTATGTTGGGTCAGAACTGCTGGGAGACCGTTTGTGCCGGACGTGTCCTTTCCAGCAGGGGTTGGAATAAAGGAAACCAGTTCTTAACTATATAATGTTTGCTGCCCTTATTTGGAAGATACTACGCCTCTCACACCTCTTAAACACTCACCACTTCCTCCCTCCCTCCATTCCACCGTGCACACACTGCACCCATGGAACTCCCCAATCACAGTGACATGCACATTCTGCCACACTCATGCTATCATATCCTCCAGCGTGCTTTCATTGTTCTTCTTTGACCGGAAGTGATGTCACAATAACAGGTCAAGTGGAAGGACTAGTAACATTTCTGACCTAGGAAAATATACAAAAATGAGCACTGGAGAAGACCCATTAACCTTGAGACCTGGGTAGGAAAATATACAACACCTGAACACTTTAATTACAGAGGGCTCTGGCTGCCAGAAACAATATTTATTGCATGATTCATTCTATTTTAAAGTGTACATATTGCAGGAATGGCCCTGGGGCACATGAGTTTCATGTTCTCACGTGGTTTCAAGGTGATTAGGTGGTTTTTAGGTGGTTAGATGCCGCATACACATGCCAAACTAATGCCTCACTTCTGGTTTGGTATTAGTCATGGTTGTGTTCACAGAGTTCTGCTGGGATCTGGAACTTGTCTGAACATGGGTTCTACAAATGGTTAAACAGTAGTTGATGATTTGTCAGGATGTGGGAAGGCAGACACTTCAAGTTCAGATCTGCAAAATCCCAGGGCACAAATACTTCCATTTACACAGAGCACCACCCGTTTACTCCCTAATTAGGAGAATGGATTGCTAACATATTATTATCAAAAAATGAACATTTTCGGAGCCCCTGTGATGTGAATTTACTATAAGAGGAGTAAAATTGGCTGGAATAAACATTTATCTCCATCATTCCAATATTTGTCTTTCTGACTCTTGCGGTTTAAATTAGAACACTCTACAATGAAGGAGTTGTAGTAAGTAGGCTGCAACTTGTGCTAGTATAACATCACAGTTTATTGTCAAGTCCACAACAACGCCCACGACATGCAGTGACCGGTCAGCTCGGATACCCGAATCAACTAACTGTTGAAGCTGGAATCTTTGCAGACCGTTCCAAACTGCACACAGGAGCTACCTTTGAACATAAGCAACAACATTAAGACATTACATACAGTGCAATGTACTACATCACCTTCCCTCCAAAAAATTAGAATCTTTGTGGAAAGTAATACCCAACAAAAAAAAATGAAAGTACAAATTTAAAAACCTTTGAAATATAACTGATACACGACAAAATGTTTGCACAAGTTTGGAAAACTTTGAAAAGTTAATACATAATGAAATCTTTGAACCTTTGAGGAACTTTCACTTAATGAGACCTGACCATTCTTATTGGAATCATACGACCTGCTGAGTTACCAACATCCCCAGCAGCCCCTTCAGTTACAGTATCAACATTACCTGCTTGCACCTGTGGTTTAACCACCAGTTGTGCCAACTGTGCCCGGTCAAGGTCAACACTGGAACTTTTGTTTCTACTTATGATGCTAGTTTGTTGTGGTGTCAGTTTCACCAATTGCCTCTTTTTCCACCACACCTTGTTTATTAACAAAGCTGAAACATGAACTCTCCTTTTCTGACCATAACAGGTCTTTTGATGAACAGATAGCCACCAATTGATAACTCGTTGTCATTCATATTATGTCTCTTGTCAGAATCATGTTTCATTTTGTATTGTTTTGTGACTACCCTTGAAACGACCCCCACTGCGTCTCTCATTCCGTGGCTGTCCTCCAAATCAAAACTGTTCTCTTAACCAATTAGGAAATGAAGCAGAATGATCGTTTCTGCCTCTCAACAGGGGAAAACGGTTAACACCAGTGGTGCAATATGGCGTTGTGCAATAATGCCACACTTTTTGTTTAAGACATTTCTTTATGTCCAGGCCTGATGCAAGAGCAGGTTGTATAACCTCTATAATTATTTTATTTCCTCTTTCAAATAAGCCAATCAATGTTGGCGAGTATAGGGCAACACACAAATGTTTAACATTTTTTGATTGATCAAAAAGTCACACATTTGTTCTGAAGCAAAATGTGTGCTGTTGTCAGTCACAGCACATTTAGGTGAACTTTCTATGAAAAACACTTGTTCCAGAAAACTTACTGCAACACCTGTACTAGGTGAGTCAACAAAGGAGAAGTACAGCCATTTTGAAAAATAATTAACTAGGAGAATACCATACATCACATCACCTGATAGGGACAAATATGGACCAGAAAAGTCAAGTGTTAGATTGTCCCATGCTACATCTGGATATGGAACAGGATGCAGAGATGTCTCAACGATCCAGTGTTTATCTGACAGTAAACATTCTGGACACTTACCAATAAAGATTTTTACATGAGTTTCCAAAGCGGGCCACCGATAGTGCTGTTTTATACGCATACACATTGTGGTATCCTGTACCTTTATCTGCATGCTCCAATTATTCCATTGTAGAATGTACTTAACTTAGAATGTCTAACTTGGAGAATGGTCAGTTACCTGCTGGACTTTGGAGGATTAGGTCTCAAGTTTATGATATACAATAAACTATCTCCTGGTTATATCCCTGCCTTCCTGTACCTCATTTTATAAGGACAACACCACAATTTGGCGACTATTGGACTACACCTATGCTCTGAGACTGGAATTACACCTACTCTCTGAGACCTCAACTCGGTTTGGTTTTTCCGAATTTCGTCTCATCCCTTCATGTGATCGAAATATGGTGATTCCAGGTAGCTGATTATTACTTCAAAAAAGAAAGCGACCATCTCAAACAAAAGGAAGACTTTAAAATTTTGTTTTCCCTGTCGTGTAAACCTGAAGTACCAAGGAAAACTTCAACTGACTACCGTTCACATTGGTTTATCTAACACTTCATACCCCTTCGTTTTAATTTATTTATTTACAACGAAGTTAAGGGGCTAAGATAAACCATTTTTGTTGGCACGTTAAATACTATAAACAATAAACTAACATCTCAGTGAGAAACGACATCTCTCACCGTTTTTGTTGTTGTTTAACCCCTTCGACGCTCATGACGAGCTGGGCTCGTCATGAGGTAGCCTCCTGGCACGCTCATGACGAGCCCAGCTCGTCATGAGACATGGGAATGAGTAAATCTCAGCGTACGGGCGGAATTCCGCCCGCACGCATGCGGTTAAACGGCAGCCTAGCAACCCACAAGCTTTGTTTCTCTTCGACTGCGGCATCCCTGTGTTCCACCGCCACCATCCCCGTTCTTCCTCCTGTTACGTCATCCAGGAAGAAAACTCTGTGAACGCAAGGCAGACGTCGACACGCTGTGACGTGAACACGCATCCGCCATCTTGGATTTCTTCACAACAACGCTGCGCATACTCTAAAGCCGATCCATCATCATTACGCTGATCGGCACAGCTTGTTTATTTTTGGCGATTTACTTGGCACAGCTATTACTCTGGTCACATGCCGATCCTGTCTTCGCTGATCGGCACAGCCTTTTATATTCAACGTCGGCTTCTGTTCTTTGCCGATTTTCTACACGTTTCTTGTTTCTTAAAGTGGTAAGCGGTTGCTTATAATCACCTTTGCCAGAGACTTTTTCCTGACTTCATTTATACTGTCTTGATACTGTCTGTGAGATACTTTTTCTACTCTCCTCCATTTTCACATGTGCTCTATGACAAAGGGGAGGAGAGTCATTGTTATATTTTGAGTTTTCAATAATACCTACATTTTATTGTATTGTTCTATCTAAAGTATTGGTATCCACAGTGCTGATCTTATATAGTTATTTTGGGTTCACTGGTGAGTCATTTCTTTCTTTTTGTTTTTGTTTTAAAAATGCAGAATGTCACTGCTCCTCCTTTCTTCCTTTCTGAGACAGGTGATCCCCCCATTCCGTGGCTCAAATGGGAGAAAGTCTTTGCGCATTACACACCAGACACAACGTGGGGCATTGTATCCAATACATTCAAGCAATAGATGGGCCAGTGATTCTTTGTCATGCTGGCATACCGGACACATGTCCTTGCTAAGTTTGGACCATTTACTAGTAAAGATTCAATGGCAATGTACCCACCCTAAACTGGAAATATAATTTCCGCTTTGTGATAAAATCCCAGTATTGTTTCAGCCTAGGGATAGGTTTACAGTCCAGAAATAGCCCTGTTAAAGAAGAGGACTCACAACTTCTCACTATATTAATCTGGACCGAATCCCAATATTTGGCCTTCAAAATCTTTTTGGGTGGAAAAATTGTGTTTTTAGGATCCACCCACAAGGAGTTCATACCAATATTCGTTAGGATAGCTCTAAGCTCCCTCAACCATTTTATTTGGTGCAATGTATCTACCCTTATTATATCTAGGAAACCAGCTGCATATTCTGAGAGCTCTGGGGTAGACCAGAGTCTACGCCAGTACAAAAGGAGGCACAGTTTAGCAGTATCTGCAATTGAGTTTCTCCCAAGATCGTTCAATAATGGGTACTTTGGAGTGCCTTGTGGCAAGTTGGTAATATTTCCAAACAACTTATTTTCAGAAAGTGTGAGCTTAGCTAAGTTCTCATGCCCCCAAAGCTCTGCACCGTATAAGGCTTAGCTGATGACTTTCATGTTATAGATCTCAATTGCCGGGCTGATTATCTTGGAGAATGATTTGTTATATTCCTTTTGCAGCACCCTTGGCAGTTTTCGGTGTTTTAGGGATGCTATTTCGCTCTGGTGTGCCCAATTTAACCCCTCCTAGATGTTTACCCCTAAGTATGTGAACTCCTTGACTTGCTCTAGCAGGAGGTTGTTCATTTTAATGCCTCCCATGAAGGCCCTATGCGGATTAAAGGTAATCAGTTTAGTTTTTGACACATTGACCTCCAATCCACGCCTCAAGCAGAACTCCTCGAAGATTGTTAGAGCTCTCTGGAGCCCACCCGACGTCTTGGAAATGATCAATGTGCCATCTCCGAACATTAGTATGGGGACTTTTTCACCTGCTAGTGTTGGGGCATCCGTGGGTGTTGACCTCATGCAGTTCACTATTCCATTGATGTATAAGGAAAATAGTGTTGGGGCCATCACACATCCTTGTCGAACTCCCTTCTCTACAGGGAAAGATTCTGTGACTTCACCCTGCATACACCAGCAAATCTTAGCCATGTTGTCCTCGTGCATCCTAATAATAAGTGTCAAAAGGTCAGGTGGTAGCCCCATTTCTTGTAATGTCTGCCAAATCTTAGCTCGTGGTACAAGGTCAAATGTCGACCTAAGGTCAACAAAGACAGCATACGAACTACCCTTACCCAGGATTACCGTTTTCCAAAAAAACAAAATAAACCTGAACACTTGGTTGATTGTGCTAGTAAAAGCTTGGAACCCTGCTTGTAATGACGACAGAATGCTAAATTCATTGATCCATTCTTGAACTTTGTTGAGCACCAACCTACCCATTAACTTTTGCAAAGAATCTATTAGGCTGATCGGCCTATAATTCGCTGGGTACGCTTTGTCCCCTTTCTTAAAAACCGGTAGGATTTCTGTTCCTTTCCAGGAGTCTGGGACCAGCGCACCCTAGGCTATAGCGATCGCCAATAGGTGAATGTACATACACCATCTCTCTTTATCATAGAGAAATACATCCCCCAGTATTCCATCTGGGCCAGGTGCCTTCTCAGCCAAAATGGATTTCAGTGCCACCTCGACATCTGCCTTGCTAAAGACTGCCTCCTGGAAAAAAAGTTTGATGATGCCGCCCTCTATTTCATGCACATTTGCGGCACATTGTGGTTTAAAATGGTTTACCCACTCCGACTGTGAGACATGGTTTTGGGGCTGGCAGACCTGTCCACCTCTGTCCCATTTGTGTACATTCCAGAACTGTCTGGGGTTTCTCCTAGCACATGCCTCCGTACGTTCCTCCCACCTTTCATTGTTCCATTCTTTCTTTGGCTTTACTTGGGCCCCCGATAGGTAGCCCTTGCTGGTCGTACTGCTGTGTGGATACCTTCTTTAATAGCCACCCCTAGGAGTGTGCAAGCCTTTTTACATTCTTTGTTATACCATTTCTGTGTTTTAGGAATAGCTGCCTTTTTAGTTCTACCCTTTTTGATAAATTACATACGTAGCTGACAAAAGGATGTATTGTGTATGCAAGTGGGTTGCTTTAGGGCTGTCAGATTTGCTACACTGGCCTGGAGCTCATCTATGGCATAATCTATATCCTTTTCAATGGTGGCTAATACTTCGGGTAGCTCAGTTATCTTAGCCCATTTATGGCGCCTCAAGTCATTAGATGGGACAACATCGGTGGTGGGGTATGTGTCCCGTAGCTCATGGGGAGCCTTAAACCGTATAAGGTCCAGGTCCACACATAATGGATTATGGTCACTTTCCAATCTATCGTGGACCCTCATATCCTTAACGGCATGCCAAAGTGCTAGGCTAACCAATACATAGTCTATCCTACTAGCACTATAGCCATTGTCAAATGTCTTAGACCCCATTTTGTATGATGGTGTACGGCCATTAACTGCCCGCAATCCCCTCTCCATACAGATAGAATTCATTTGGATCACCGCATCTGTCCATCCTTTTATTGGATCAAGTTCCAGCTTTGGGACACCCCACTTAGTGTCTTCCTCATCTAACAAATTATCTTTCCATAATGTTGCCTCCATATGACAGAAGCCTAGCCAGGACATCACAGCATAGTATTACAATCTACTAGCTCTATGTATTAGCAGCAGTAACACATTTTAAGGAAGAAGCAAAACCTCACTAGTGCATCCATTTTTTTTATCTATGCTTGAATGGAGTGCTCTATACAATGTTCAAAGAACCAAAGTTTCAATTTTTGGAAAGAGTCTTTGATCTCAATATCCACACCCAACCCAAAACCTTAGCAACTGGGACAACTATAGTTAAAGTAGGATCGGTTCTCAGAATTCTAAGTGCATTAGCACAACTTCTGGTCCCCGGGTTTTTGCAGAGTAGTTTGAGCTATTTCCGCCGTGAAGACTCATATCATGGGCAATGAAAGAAGACGTGGGCAACTGTTTCTAAGTGAATGTTACAATCAGTAACATGCCACTCTGATGCCAAATGTATTAGTTCCACATATAAATAAAAGTGTTCAGTGCAGACACTTCCTATTATCTGCATTCATCAAAAATATACTTCTTTGCAAATCAGGTGTATACATGTGTCCATTATATCATTCTGTGTAAATGATTACTTTTTTATGAAGGTGTGCTTTAAATTTAGATGCCACTTATTGTCTAAAAACGTTCCAGCTTTGGTATCACTAAAAATGAGTAGATGTACATGTATGTTTGGTTAAGTTATATAGAGCCACAATTATAGTGTAGCCTTGACTATTGTATAAGCTTGCTTCCTTTAATATGAGGCGTATTATGAGAAAGTGACCATGTTTCCTCTAACATCACTTCTTGTGATGTGAGTTCCGTTTGCATATACTGATTAGTCCTCTTACTAAGACTTGTGCCCTGAACTCAGATCTCTCAATGGCCTCTCCAATCAACACTATGGTTACGGGTATCAACATGGAAATCTCTATACTTCCCAGATTTCTCCCTCTCCAGTACACCAGCGATCGTATTGAGATAACAATGTGCCTTGTCTAGGGTTGTGCTGCCTAGTCTTTTGCAATGTGATTTATACAGGTTTTCTTACAAAATTGTTAGACATGCTTCAAAGGCTCCAAAATAAAGCCAGCCTGAATTTTTTTTAAAGTTTGGTTATGCTAAAGCAGCACTGAAGGTCCAACCGTTGCTCCCAGTATATGTCAGGATAAAATTAAAATCACTCCGCATTATGCATTAAGCCATACTGGAAAAAAAGGCCTGGTATAATTCAAAAAATTGACTTTATAAGATATTCCTACCAGGAATATTTGGGTCAGCTTTATTGCGTGTGATCAATCCTACAATGACTCTTCAGTCGGTGAAAATATGGCAGACAGTCCTTACGAGCACTGTGTTGAGAAACGTCGTGGACCCAACCCTCCAATTTAGGAAACTCCTAAAAACTGTAAACTTTCAATAATTATTTGTTTTATTCTGGTTTCTGTGTCCTACATGAAGAATGTAGGATGTTGGTATTTACCTTACTTCTCAGGTCTCTAACAATCTACTGATGTTTTGCTTTTAAATTTTTTTTCTCAATTCCGCTCAGCACCCAGAAGCTATGGTAAGAGGATAATCATCACTTTACAAAAAAATTAAAACTAATAAATAACATTGTAAATTTAGTCAGGCAATAAAGATACCACCAAGCGGTAATTCTCAGACGGTGAGGGCTTACATACTAAAATCTATCATTGCCTGGAAGGGGGAAAAAAAGGTCAAGCTGTACATTTTACCACCCACCTGCAAGGTCATTTTTCCCTGCCGGTCTATTCTCTCCATTGAGTAGAGGGCGAAGTAGTTATCTTCCTTCTCAGGGGGCATGATCTCCAGAGTCTTTGAGATGCTCCTATTTCACCCCCTCATACCTCTCAAAACAAGATCGGCAAAATGTGGTCTTATGCAGGGCAATGTTGGCCCTTCCATAACCACAGGCAGCTTAACATGAGAGGTTATCATGCCGAAGGCCTCATTTGTACGTAGTCCAAATATAACTAAATTAGATCTGCTTGGGAAAAAAGTCAGAGTGTTCAGTGAGTAGACTTTTATCACTGGGCATATAGCACTATGTGGCAACTAGAATTGACACTGCCGGCATGCTACCTCCCATTAGGTGAGAACTTTGAAGGGATATCTGTAAAACTAAGCTATAGATCAAAACATGGAGGAGTTTACAGCATAGTACATTTATTAATCTGTTTTGCATAATCAACAACAGAAGAAGCTCTGTAGGTTGTCCAAGGCAATAAAGTATAATTTATGTATTTTTCCAGTGACTGCAGAGCTCACACCCATGTCAGGTTGTTGTAATGACAAGTTGTTCTTGTCCCTTTAAGAACAACTTGTCTTCTCCGTGCACCTGTCCTCGGGTGCTGTTTCCATTTAATGTCCACTCCGCATTCTGGCGTTCTTGTCTGCCTTGCTCAAACTGTTTACTTTGGCAGTTATGACGAGAGCACCAGAATGAGCGGTTGTTTCTTATCCCACGCTCTTTACTTGAATAAACACTTTTGAAAGTGCAACGCTTCATGGATTTTCTCACCTTAACATTTGGCGACGATCTGTTGAACAACTCACCGACCATCTCAGACCATTTGTAGCCGTTTTGCTGAATTTACACGGCTGTCTTCATTGTTCTCCTTGGAACTCCGCTGAAAGCTGCCTGTCAGTCGACGTCCAACTGACTTCCTGATCCAGGCTGTGCCTCTGTCTATGTGACAACGCATCGCGCATGTCCAGGATGGGTTTCAGGAAGATTTGGAATGATTTGCATACCCCGCTTTCCCACGTTGGCCTGCAAATTTGGTTGCCTAGCAACCTGAGTTTACCTCGTCGTTTCTGCAGTTAAAAGCACTGATTTTTATCGTTTATTTCACACGGAGTTTCATTCACAGGTTGGTAAGCACTGCCTGTGCTTCGGTGACAGGCACACCTTTTATCTTACTTATTTTCTACGATTGCCTGCCTACTCAGTGACAGGCTCACTATATTACATTTAATACTGTGTCCTTAATACTTTCAAACTTGCCTGCATATTCAGTGACAGGTACACTACCAATTAAACTTCATTGAATTATTCTATTTGGCTCATTTTTTACTTGGCATCGTGTTGCTTTCCATCCTCATGCTTCTAACAATCACTTACTTACTATACCTCATTTCCTTGCTGCACCAGGGAAACCAGTCATACCATTAAAACATTGGCTAAATATGTTCCAGAATTAGCTTGTTTCCAATGATGCAATTGAATATGATGCCAAAAGTACATTTGCTTTACTATGTAGCCATTTAGGGTTTGAAGGACAGCAAGTCTTAAATAACTTACCGCAGATTCAACCTCCACCAGGTGCACAGGAAGGATGGAACATTTGCAGAGGAACCTAGTGTTCTTTTAAAACGTTTTAACGTTATGAAAAGAAAGCGAAGTGTGGATGAGTCTGTGGAGGATTACATTTCTGCTTTAAGACATTTAGCCTCAACTTGCAATTTTGGTGCTGTTTTAGATACATGTTTAAGAGACCAGTTTGTTTACAGTTGTTCACCAAAAAAAATACAGGAAAGATTATTGGGATGTAGGGATCCCACATTAAGTGAAACCATAGAAATGGCTAAAAGCATAAAGAGATGTATGATTTCTTCTAAAGCAATGTCTAATGATTCTTCTTTTAGCAGTACTTCGGTATCAGTCATCTCAGATGAAGGTAATCATATATCTACAATTGATGCGAGGAATAAACAAAGTAGAGTGCCATTTAAAAAACCTGACACATTTTGTTACAGGTGTGGTTCTCGCAACCATTTGGGCAATAGTCCGAATTGTCCTGCTTCTTTCAAGTGATGCACCAAATGTGGTAAGATGGGGCATTTCATGTCAGTTTGTAAAAGCTCAAGAAATACTGTCAGAATTAGTTCAGTAGAGGCCACTCCTGATACATGTGCATGTGATTTAGCTAAAGTAGTACTTACAATTTCTGATGATAATCCTGATCAGATTAGTATCAAAGGCCCGTTCTGTCAAGCGATGGTAGCTCATGTCCCCATAGAAATGATGGCGGACTCAGGTACACCAATTACTATTATCGCTGATTGGCTATTTGCAGACATGTGAAAAGAGAGACAATTGTCTGAAACAGATATTCATCTGAAAGCTTTTGGCGATCAGGATATTAATATGTTAGGGTATTTCATTGATGTTCTGTCCTGTTTGGGTAGACAAATTACAACCTAGATCTATGTGGCCATTAAAGAAAAAAATATCATAGGCTGGAAAGATTTAGCAAGGTTGGGCATCATTCTAGTTCCCGGTCCAGAAAATCCCATTGTTCTGGCTGAACATTCAATTAATTTCATTGAAAGTGACGTGGAAATGAATGCACTTAATGTTGTTAACAAAGTTCAAAATATTTTTTTAAAAAATTGGTAACATTTGTCAATTTGAACATCTGATCAAGCTTAAAGAAAATGCCTCTCCAGTTGTCGATAAAGTGAGGTCGGTTCCGCTTAGTGTCAGACATGATCTCAAACTTTTACTGGACAAACTGTACAAAGAAGGAGTCATCAAAGCGACGGACTCCTCAGAATGGGTCAGTCCGTTTGTCATAGTTAAAAAAAAAGACAGGTGAGATCCGCCTCTGTGTGGACTTACGCACCCTTAATAAAAATATAATTATCGACTGTCACCCTTCACCCAAAGTACAGGACCTTTCAGCCAATGTGGGGTAAGCAAAAGTTTTTTCTTTGCTGGATTTTAGAACCGTTTGCCATCAGATACCACTTGCTGCAGAGAGTCAATCCCTCACCACCTTCATAACACCTTTTGGTGCGTTCAAGTTCTTGCGTATGCCTTTTGGTCTTGCCTCTGCAGCAAGTGTGTTCTAAAAATGTATGGACACAATTCTTAAAGACATATTGGGTGTGCAAGCTTTCCAAGATGTCCTTATTTTTGCAGAGTGTGCAAGAGAACACAATCTTATTCTGGAAAGAGTGTTATCTGTTTTTGAGAAGGTGGGCATTACACTCAGAAAGGAGAAATGTACGTTTATGGTGGATCATTTAGATTACCCTGGGTCAATGCATTTCCAAACAAGGTATTAGTCCCAAGATGTCTCTCATATCTGCCATTAAAGACACCACACCTCCCACAAACAAAGACACTCTTCGTTCATTTCTTGGATTCTGCGAGTACTACTCTTGTTTCATTCATGGGTACGCTTTAATTGTTCAGCCTTTAAGGGACCTATTACGTAAGGGCAAAACATTTGTTTGGTTTGATGGAGTGCAGAATAATTTTCTGAGATCAAAACTTTAATCACTTCTGCACCCATTTTGTCACCCTTTATTGCTGGTCAATTGTGTTGCTTAATAGTCGATGCTAGTCAATTGGGCTTAGGTCCTGTTCTGTAGCAATGTGTTGGGAGTAATGAACATACCTTTGCTTATGTCTCACGTTCCCTATCGTCCTCAGACGTAAATTACAGTACCCTTGAGAAGGAGGCACTTGCCTGTGCCTGGGCAGTTGAAAAATTCAAGACCTATCGATGGGGTACCCAGTTTAAAGTTATAACTGACCACAAGCCTCTTATTTACATACTTAGTGGAAATGGCACTGGTAAAGCCTCTGCCAGACTAGTGCGCATTCTTTCTAGGCTGCAGGCGTACAATTTTTCTATTCAATATTAACCAGGTGGCAAAAATGGACATGGTGATTGCCTTTCCAGAATGCCCATTAAAGATTCTTCTCTGTCTGAAGCAGATGAAGTAGAGTGTGTTGTGGCTCTCATTGAGGATACTGTTGATGAGAACTCTTCCTTTTCCAGAGAGTCATGGTTATCCGCACTTGGTAAGGATGTACTCCTCCAGCAAGTTACTCACATCAAGCAAGGTTGGCCTCATGAGAGAAATATTTCTCCTGATGTTAAACCTTTTGCACAAGTTTGAGATGATTTATCAGTTGTGAATGAGTTTTTACTTCGTCGTGACTCAATAATTCCACCAACTAATCTTAGGGAATTGTTATTCAAGAAGATTCATGAAGGTCTCATGGGTGTTTCTGCTACCATTCGCAATTTAAAACAGTTCTACTGGTGGTCTGGTCTTGATTCCCAAGTAAAAAGATGGATTTCTGATTGCAGCACATGTTTAATTTCTGAAAAGCATTGGAAATTATCTGAACCCAATCTACACATGGTTCCCATACTTAATTCTCCATGCGACAAAGTTGCTCTTGACTTTGCGGAGCCTTTCGAGCTCCTTCTCAGTAACAAAAGGCACCTTTTAGTTTTCATTGATTACATGTCTAAATCGGTGTACTTTGATTTTGTTTCGTCACCTGATACCAATGCTGTAATTACATTTTTGAAAGGTATTTTTTAAATTGAAGGTCCATCCAGAGAACTGCTGACTGACAACGGCACACAATTTAAATTTCACCAGATGTTGAAATGTTTTCAAGATTTAGGAATTAAACACCTCACTGTTGCGTTATATTCTCCTTCTTCCAATGGCCTGGTAGAACAAATCAACACATTTTTGAAGGAGGGTATTCACACTACTCTGTCTGGTGGGTTTCATGTGGAGGAATTTTTAAAACACAAATTGTGGGCTTCCATACAACTCCTCACAGCACCACCAGTGTGTCGTGTCGTGATGCAGTCTAGTGGTTGGGGGGCAGAGCTGAAAAAGCAGGAACAGGAACAGGAGGGGCAAGGACCGAGAGGTCAGTGATGAGTAGGACACAGAAGAATAAAGGTGTGTCGAATACTGCTCCTGGCTCCTGTCATATTTGGGGGGGCATGACACTGGCTACGAGGGTGGGATTATTGCAAAACCCACATTGCCCGAACCCCTGCCGTGTGTGAACGGCCCGAGACGAGAGAGCCTGCAGCCTGTGTCAGCGCCGCGCGTCGGAAGCGTGAAAACGAAACGCGCTACGCGTTGTGCCTGAATGCTGCCCCAGTGACCTGACAAGTGGGTAAGGTGAAGCTACCCCTACGCTCGGAAGGCCGTCCAGAGCGTCAGCATTTCAAAACGAAGCGGCCGGAACAAAAGAAACGGCGCGAAAGGCCGTGCAGAGGCTGAAGAAGCCAAGCTCGCCCCACGTGTGAGGCTCGAGCAAAAGTGCCCACCGGAGCCCACCCAGCGGCAGAAGTAGTGAAGATCGCCCCACGAAGGTCTACTGCTAAGCGCTGCTGAGGGCGCTGAAATTTGAGCCCGGGTGAGGTCCGACGTCGGAAAACCTCACCCCCGATGCGTGAGCTTTGGCACCTCACCCCCGATGCGTGAGACTTGGCAAGTCACCGCCGAGGACCCTGCAAAGTAAGGCGGGAGCCCACCCCAACCTCACCTGATTGTAGCAGTGACCAGAGGGAGCCAAATCTGGAATATGCTGACCCTGGAAGCAACTGCCGGTGAGTCCCGTGTGAAGAATCAGGTTGAATGAAGAGAGAGAAAGTAGTGCCTGCAGATAACCACGGCGGCCATCTTTGAGTCAGGCAACTCTTGGGACACCATCCCTGTGTGAACTGTAGGCGGCCATTTTGAAGTCAGGCAAGAGGCGATAAGCAAGCATTGGTTGAAACAAACAAACAAGCATTGGCAAGAAAAAAGAAACAAGCATTGGCGGAGACCAAACAGACATTAGCAAAAGCAAACAAGCATTGGTGAGTGCAAATAAACAAACATTGGTACATGCAAATAAAACAAACATTGGCGAAGACCAAACAAACATTGGCAAAGACAAGCAAGCCAGCATTGATACATGCAAATAAACATACATGCAAATAAACAAGCATTGGTACATGCAAAGAAACAAACATCGGTATATGCAAATGAAACAAGCATTGGCGAAGACCAAACAAATATCGGCAAAGACAAGCAAGCAAGCATTGATACATGCAAATAAACAAGCATTGGTGCATGCAAATAAACAAACATTGGTACCTGCACGCCGGCAAGCCTTGGTATGTACAGATAAACAAGCACTGGTAAATGCCAAGAAACCGGTATTAGTAAGGCAAATGAATAAGCGTGGATAACGGCGCGTGAACAACGATGAACAGGTCTTGGCAACCAAAACAGAATAAGCACGAGAAACCACAAGAGAGTACAAACAAGCATAAGCATATACGAACAAAGAAACATACCGTCAGCGGGTGAGTGACGACCAAGCTGATCTCAAGAAACCAAGCCCGTCCAACTGAAGCTTGCGCATTCCACCATCATGCCAATGAGGAAAGACACGCATAGACCCAACCCCTGCATCGGAGTACCTCCTCCAGTGGCACAGACCAGCGACCACTGTTTAGGTCCCGAGTGGTCAAGGTGGCTGGAGTCGTTGGACGAATTCCTCGCAACGACTGGCGAGCGAAGGGATAGCAAACGTCGACTACTATTGCTTCAGCTGGTGGGTCACGAAGGCCGACGCCTAATCAAAACATTTTCAGCAAAAGACACAGAGACATATAGGGAACTCAGAGAGACACTGCTCGCTTATTTCTACACAAAGGAAGACGTGGATCATGAACGCATTGCTTTCAACGCAGCACGGCAGGAACCATTAGAATCCTTACCAAGCTTCATTACCCGGCTGCAACGTCTAGTGAAATGTTGCCACTTCGACACTTTCACAAACGAAGATGCAATCCGACTGCGGGTGATTGAAGGCTGTTCAAAACCCGGCACCAAGCGCAAGATCATCCAAGGGCGGTTCTCACTAAAAGAGATCATCAGGAGAGCCGACATTGGAGAGCGGGTCACAGCGAGGAAAGCATCCAAAGAATTTCACCAGGACGCAGGAAACAAAAAGAGAAGAAAGGAGACATCCTCCACGTCCAGGAGACAAACAAAACCCGAGAGAGGGAGGGCGAAGGCGGACTAGAAGCAAGATATCAGGAGAGACGAAGTGACAGCGGACCAGAGACAAGGCATGAGATACAAAGTGACAGGGAACTCCCTGAGTCAACGATACAAAGGGCAAAGGAAAGGAAAAAGATATCCCCCATGTCCGTGATGAAAGCCCAGGAGACAATCAAAACACGAGAGAGGGAGAGAGAAGGCGGACTAGAGAAAGGACAACGTGAGAGACAAAGTGACAGGGAACCCCCTAAGTCACCAACACAAAGGACAATGGATAAGGGTGTACGAAAGACTGGGACAACCAGGAATTGTGGCAACCTGATTGACATAACGTCGAGAAGTCACCCAACACACTATTCTGGAGAAATATCAAGCAGTGACACAGACCACACAGAGGAGGCCGAAGACAGTCTACTCAACGGTTATGAGGCAAACACCAAACACCGGCGAGGGGACAAGTCACGTTACCTCCGAAAACTAACATACTATTCTGGAGAAACATCAAGCAGAGACACAGACCACACAGAGGAGACCGACGACAGTCGACTCAATGGTTATGAGGAAAGGACCAAACACAAGCGAGGGAACAAGCCACGCCATCTCCAGAAACCGATATACACACACACTCGAACAACTCAAGACGCATACGCTCAAGCCATCCGTGATCAGGAGAAGACAGAGAAGAGTCGAATATTATCCCAAGACCAAACCAAGGAAGTAAATACGGGGCTAGCAAACAAACCCGCCACAGCAATAACACAAAAGACACTTCAAAAGATGCCCCCAGAGGAGTGTCTCCTCGATAGCATCGACTCCAAGAGTGTGTCATCGCTTCAAGAGATGCACCCAGAGGAGTATTTCCTCGACAGCGTCGACTCTAGGAGTGCGTCACCGACCGTTTCAGAAAGCATGTCCGGACAATCACTCAAATCAACAGAATCCTGGTGTCTCCTCGACAGCATCGACTCTAGGAGTGCATCATCGACCGACTCAGAAAGCATGTCCGGACAATCACTCAAATCAACAGAATCCTGGTACCGACAACGGTCACGGTGTCCACCACTTGAAAACACAGAGGAAGCAAAGACCGTCGTCCCTGTCCGAAACAACACACCTCAGGCCAACAACCTGCAATGCCTGAACTCTCCACAAGACAACATGCCATGCCAGCCCCAGGAACATCATGACGTGAAGAATAGACCGTCACCGCTGAAGGGGTCAGCAAGGCTTACACAAAAGGGACACAAAAGAAGCACAGATGCCGGTGACTGTACCCACTGGGTGGGAAGGGACCATCCAATCACCCTACCCAGAGGAGCCAACCCATTGGGAAAGAGAGGTCACTATCATCAGTCAGAAGGGAAACGTGCACCTGGGTTATCTGGTATGCCTGTCCACGGACAGGAGGACAGGGAGGCCCCTGACCGAATAAGACAACGAGGAATAGAAGTGCCTGCAGGCGCTCGGAAGAAAACTAAAACAACGGACACACATGTAAGAGATCAACTGCCACTCAAACAAGAACTACAAAAGAAAACGGACAGCCGACATCTAGCGGAGCCATCAACAGCCACATCACAAGAAGCGACACTCCTGTCAAGACAGCCGGAAAGACACAATGAAGTATCCCCAACAGACTGCACCCTGCTGACACCTGAGAAACAGACCGAGTTTGAGTTTGTAATGGAGATGGTCATGACTCAAACAGGCGGGGCGCAGCCCTGTGCAGCTGATAAAGGAACTATAGACGCCTTGAGAATCAACTTTATTTGTTAAAAAGGGGGGAGATGTCGTGTCGTGATGCAGTCTAGTGGTTGGGGGGCGGAGCTGAAAAAGCAGGAACAGGAACAGGAGGGGCAAGGACCGAGAGGTCAGTGATGAGTAGGACACAGAAGAATAAAGGTGTGTCGAATACTGCTCCTGGCTCCTGTCATATTTGGGGGGGCATGACACAGTGTTTCTCCTTTTAGATTATTGTGTAACAGAATTGCCAGTTCACATTTATGTCCTGCTTGGGTGAGAGATTTAACTATTCCTCCTTGCAGTTCCCAGAGCAATATAGAAACAGTAAAGGATATTGTCAAGCGAAAACATGCAGCTATTTTAATTTATTATCAGAATTTAAAGAACACTAAAGATGTCCCATTTACTGTTAGTGATTGGGTTTTAATTAAAAAAAAAACAGAATTAAACAAGCATTTGCAATGCAATAGGTCTCGCATTCACAAGAGTTTGTGCTATTGGCATTGTAAATATCAAAGCCTTTTATTCATATATTTTAAAAATCTGCAAGCGGTGCCTAAACATGCACCTTGTGCATATTTGTGCAGTTGTTGCTTACGGAAAGCAACACTGACAGTAAATACGCCTTTTTTAATGCCAGTCTTTCTTTTCATATGCAGGGACTATGAGTGCGTGTTTACCCACCGCTTGCAGCTTTTCCGAACACATAAATAACAGGCATTGTCATTACAATGCCAATAGCTCAAATTCTCGCAAATGCAAGACCTATTCCATTGCAAATGCTTGTTTAGAACCCAGAAAGTGCTGGTCACTGTTTTCCAACAAAACATTTATTTTTAAATGAATACTGAGTTATAGCACAGCGTCACAGGAGAGCAATTACAGTACATTACCCCACTGTGTAAATACACATGCACACGTAATACTTGTTTATATTTAACCCCTTGGCTGCGGGCCCGATTCCCCCGCTGTGCTGGGGGGAGGGGGGCGCGCACAGCGCCCTGGTGCCCATGACGAGCTGAGCTCGTCATGAGCCACGTTTCTCGTGTGCTCATGACGAGCTGAGCCCGTCATGACCACGCCCATTTCTTAGAACGCCCAGCACAGCAGGGGAATTAGCCCCGCACCTGAGCGTTCTAACGGCTCGTCATGAGCATACGAGAACCGTGGCTCATGATGAGCTGAGGTCGTCATGAGCGTCGGAGGGGTTAAAGAAAGCTCTGGAGGGGTAACGTTGCACCTGCTACCATGTGTATGCAACATAGCTCCCAAAGTTTCAGATTGCTACGTGTGACATTTTTATAATTTCAGTGTAATTATGAGTAACGTTCAACGACTATAAAGTGACAATTCCCTGTTTCTGCAAGCAAATACATGGCTGCAATTACAATTTTTCAAAATGTTTCCAAAGCTCCATTGCAAAGACCAAATGAAATGTTTGAGATAGAACCATAGCCGCAGAAGAAGAAAATGTAGTACAAGCAAGCATTCCCTTTCAATCTGTTTTTAGTAGAATACAATAAGCCGTGTTAAAAAAAAAAGTAAAGGTAAAGAAATCATTGAGCATGCTATTACATTTGTGTTAACCTAATACAGCTAAGCCCATGTTGCTGATAACAAATAAACACAGGGCACAGCGTGACTCACCTGCCTGCTGCCAATTCACAAGTGCCTGGGGGTCTCCGAGCTGAGCGCTTCAACCAAGCTTTGTTTACATATCTTCAGCTGCCACGTTTCTTGGGCCTTCGGGCTGGAGAGTCAGAGGCAGGTCTCCTCTCCTAGGGACGTCTCGCTCTGGTTGGCAGCAGTCTCAAAGGCTTGGAAACCCACTGCCTGTTGTTTTCCGGCAGGATGTTGGAAAATTAAAAAGCATGCTGCCTGATATCAGTCATGCGTGCTGAATACCCTTTTACTGGCTGGCAGCATGCAGAGAGTTCAGAACCAATGTGACGCGGCGTGGACAACAGGATACCAGGCCCACGCGCTCTCTGCCTGCTGTGGGCGCCGAAACACGAAAAATAATGTTTTAATTGATTTGCCAATAATCCAACACCTGGTCTTCCTGCTAACTGGTGCCACAAAAACATCCTGCACGGCACCCTTAGTACCTTGTCTAATTAGGTGTGGGCACCAAGGGGAAGAGTAATACTACTGCTGCCTGCCAAATACGGTATCCAAGTGAAGCTGGGCCCGCCTCTCTGTGTTGTCAGTTTCACGCTGAATGCACATGGCACAGAGAGTCTGGGCTGACATCCTCACGGTGCCGATATCATAAACAAAGTATCAGGCTCTGACAGCCTGCCACAGTGATCTGTACAGCAGTGCAGGCTCTAGCCTCTGCCCAACACTGTGCAGCCCCCAGCCCTCCCTACCTGCCCTGACACTGATGGGGTCTCACAAGGAGTCTCTGACTGCCCTGCTGCAGTTTTTCGTGGTGCCTAATAAAGCAGAAAGGTCCGACTGTAAACCAGAGCAAAAAGGCGGGAAGCTTGTAACAGTCGGAATCTATTCACATCTGCCGAATTCACAGCACGAAAAACAAGGCTCGGCGCTGACAGCTGTTTAGGTACAGATTAAGTACTTCCGACAACTGAAGAGTGAGCGCTGGACAGAGATGTCCATACACATGACAACAACGATCCTGGCGACGTCATACGCACAGAACAGAGTCTGAGAGCGTCGAACGTGAACTATACCAGGACGCCTCCCTCTCCTATCGCATTGGATCACTGCGCGTGCGCACGCCCTGTGCTTTAAAGGGACAGCACGACGGATGAGCTGCGCTCGCTAAACAGGCTTCTAAAAAAGCAACGAGCATGCGCATCCTGAAAACGGAAGTTCGGGAGCGTCACGCCTGTCTTGGGGCGGGACTTCCGTTTTCCTCAAAGCCCGCGCCCACGGAGTTGATGCCCCGCGGTGGCTGCAGAAGTCAGGACGGAGTGGCGGCGATGCGGTGAGTAAGCTCTAGGTGTAAGGGGGGTGGCGTGTGTATGCGTGCGTGTCTGTGTGTGTGCAGGGGGTTGGGAGGCGGCAGCGTCTGTGTGTGCGTGCAGAGGGGTGGGGGCTGGCTGTGTCTGTGTGTGTGCAGGGGCTGGGAGTTCGTCTGCGCAAGCGCGGCTCAGACGCGCGCTCCCGCGGTCAAAACTGAGACTGCAAAAGCGCGCGTCTGAGTCGTGTCCACTCTCCTGAATACGGGCCACATTAGGTCTGTAGCAGACTCTCAATGCTCACGCATTGAGAGTAGTCTGCTCGACCTAAAAAGGAGAATCCAAGTTCACTCTACCTGTCAAAGTCACCAGAGTTTCAAAAGGGACAGTTCTGTTGGATGGTAGAGGGTGGTAGAACAGAAGGAACCTTGTGAGAATTACAGCTGATCAAGTTTCAAAAATAACATCTGCAAAAAAAGAGGTCTTTGTATGCCAGAGTTTTATGGAGAAAACTCTGGTATGGACTTCTGTTTTGACAAACCTGTTTCTCTTTCATCGGATAGTGATGTTCATATTAATGAGGGTGTTTGTATCAATGATTTTTTTATTGAATCTAGACAAAGTAGTTTCTCCAACTTGCAGTTGTTACCTGAAGATTGTTTGATTCTGGCGACTTCTCATAGATTGCCTCGCAATGTTTCTCTTCCTCAGAGATTTAGAGATTATTATTTAATGTGATTTCTCAGTTCTACATATTGTTTCCATTTATGTATTTATTTATATTGTACATTCTGTGATTTGTATTGTGTTATCCATCAGTTGTAATGTTATAACATGTTTTTTTCTTTTTGTCAAAACAAAGGGTGTGATGTTGTAATGACAAGTTGTTCTTGTCATTTTAAGAACAACTTGTCTTCCCTGTGCGCCTGTCCTCGGGCTCTATTTCCATGTAATGTTCACTCCGCATTCTGGTGTTCTCATCTGCCCTGCTCAAACTGTTTACTTTGGCAGTTACGACAAGAGCACCAGAATGAGCGGTTGTGGGTTGTTTCTTATCCCACGCTCTTTATTTGAATAATCACTTTTGAAAGTGCAGCGCTTCATGGATGTTCTCACCTTAACAAAGTTGTAAGCAGGGCCACTGGAAATATGCGTTTCTGTAGCCGCAACTTTGTTGGGAAAATGACGCCCCATTTGCCACGTTGTCTGCAGATTTTAACCACAAATAAAAATGTCTCTAGCTCCAGAGAATCAAAAGTAACTGAAAATGTTGTGAGATATGCTCTTGCTTATTGGAAGCCCTTCGCAAATATTAACTGGTTATCTTTCAGTTGCTTATTTCTGTATTTGGTTTTAAACTGGTACCAATGAGGTGAAATATTTGCCCAGATAGCATTGGCATGAGTAAAAATGACAACAAAATGAAGTAGTACTACCAAAAAATGTGCTGGTCTATGCTGTATAATTTGCTTTGTTTTACTGCATACTTTAGTCAACCCTGCTGATTAATTTGGTGCTCCCCTGCCACATAATTTCAGTGGCCATGGGTATAAGCAACTATCACCGGCTCTGTTTAGATCTGACGTTTGCCAAAGCCTTTACATTTTTTATCAAAATTATGTATGTGATGTACTTACTTATGGAGACAGTCAGTCCTCTTCACCTATTGGTCTGTTGCTGTCATTCATAATGTTGTTCTGCCTACTACAGCACATAAGATGGTACTGTAGGTCAGCCCACTTCAGCTACTTGTTAAGTTTGTGGTAAGTGACGACATTCTGCCCTTTCACAAGAACATCTGCACACATAGTAGCTCACTTCAGTGCCAGGGACAGCTCTGCCAATGTGTGCTCTTTGGCACTGTTTTATTTACATTTGTATATATTGAGGATGGTCCAGCAGTTCCTCGAAAAACAGCATGTTGTGGAAAACAATGCAAACAAACCAAACATCGGCAAAATCAAAAGGCTGGCAGCCAACACTACTCTTTTTTTTTTTTTTTAGCTTTGCCCATGTTTGTTTTTTACTTGCTTTCTGATACTTTGAGTATTTTCTTTATACGCAGCCTTCACCTTTAAAGCTGTGGACTTTGGAACCAGGTGCATGTCTGCCAAGCTTCCTGTGTCCATAGGTGAGGTAATGTGCTGTTCCAGTTCAGGTTTTTTTTTTATTCTGAGACTTGTAATGCTGCTCTATAATGGAATGCAGTAGACTACAACTCCCAGAATTGCATCCTCACAGCAACATCCTCTAACCCTAGGCATCTCACTTAAAACGTCTTTCCTAAATTATGTGTAATTCATTGTGGTGCATGTGTGGCGCGCGCTAATGTTTCCTGCCAGGTTCTCTATAAAATGCAGAGAAACACAACCGAAGCCTTCTCTTCACAGCTGGGCTAGTAAATATCGCGAGACTTAGCGCATAGTTGGGTACAATGAAACAAGGGGTGTGTGTGTGTGACGTCCTCGAGTGGGCGGGTCGATAAAAGAGGAACCCGCAAGGTGTTTGCTGCCCCCCGGTGGACAACTCACAAAGCTGCATGCCGCCGCTGAAACAGAATCTGCCAGTGATCGAAGCTCGTGGAACGGCTCGCTCGCCCCCCTTCTATATAGAAGAAAGCGATCCCCATTTCAAACGAGTCTGTTCATTAATGCACAGGAAACTCCCTGCTGCCTCTGGGGCCATTATTGCTAATATTAACCAAATGGACAGAAACAACAGGGTTAATTGGGAATTTAGGAGATTGGTTGTCATGGCGATCGCTCTCGCTTTTCAGTAGCTGCTATGCTGAGCTAAAAGCATTCCGTCATTTTCGCCAATCAGGAACACATAACGAGTAACCGCGGTTTATGATTGCTTCATGTGACAGACTTTCTGGTGACATGACAATAAACAACCGATTCTGGTGGCAGAGCAACAGAAAAAATACAAAGTAGAATTTTAATGACACGATTAACAACATACGCTATTTATTTGTATTTTAAAAGTTTTATATAGCGCTAGCTTGACTAGTAGGTATCAGAGCGCTTTACATACACACAGTAAACAGCAGAAAGGACATTACATTACATAGTAGGCCGGCAGTAAGGAAGCAAACCGAAAAAAAAAAAATACAGCATGGGAAATAAATATGCAGTGCAATATCTGCGGGTGTGATATAATATACATATCAATGCATGTCTCGTTGGGAATACCTAAGTCACACAAACGCCAAGTCCCAGAATGCTTTGAAGTGTTAAGCAAAAGTCGAGGGCTGGAATGAGGTCACGTAGTCGTCTAGTAACCGCATGCAGGGTGCATTCACACACCAACCTCGAAAAAATAGCCACAACCTGACATATTATATCTGTGTTAGCGAAGTAACTCACTGCATTACATAAAGTCAACGGAGGCGCATTTTTACTTGTTAGTGTACAGCTCTCGGCAGCCGTGATCATAATAATACAGGTCATGTAGAAAGCGTCACACACTGGATTGTTTCTGGGCATTGAAGGATGAAAGGCTAAACTGGTGCTGCATGTTCTGTGCCTTGCAGGATGCATAAATCAGCTTGCAGCACGGGCTTAGCCCACGGAGCTATATTACTTAGTAAAACGACTTCTACTCAACACGTTGGCAGTCCTAAACACCAAGAAAGGTAGAGAGAAATAGGCCATACACAGAGAATGACCATCAGATAGATAGGTGTAATTCGCCGGATAGCTATATGCAGAAAGCTACGTAGACAACTGCAGGCAGAGTGGCGTACACAAAGGCAAGCTCACAAAGACGCAGATCTGTCGACGGGCCAGTAACCCTCACCTGTGCGTAGGCAGGTTTGATGTTGTGTTACCCATTCCAAACATCCCAAAACGCCAGGTGTGGATGGTTTTATTGGACTGACTAAGGCGTGTATTGAAAGGTGGTGCATTATGGTGTTTGGGGCATCGTGCATCCTGCCACGCCCCCCTCTCACTATGTTGACCTCATTTTGACTCCGTCAAAGGAACATGGAGCATAGGAAAAAACGTGGCATAGACACTATGTAATCCTTCTGGACGTTTATATATTGGCAGCTTCGATCACGTCCTTTGTACATTTAAAACTTGAGTTGAACTGTGCTTGTTTCTTTAAAAGTTTGTTTTCCATAGTTTTGTGTTGATTGGGGTCATGCTCATGTCTCGTGTGAAAATGCTGAATGAAAAAGGCTCTAATGTCTCAGCAGCCCACAGTCGTCTTTTAGATTGGGTTTGTCAATTGTGTTTTAGGCCTTCCTTCCGAGAGGCCTATTCAATCCAGTGGGATCCAAATGGTAGTTATCCACCCTATTAGAAATATGGTATCCTTCAGAAAGTGCAGGTCCTATTAGTTTCCCTTATAGATTATGCTAAAAGTACCCAGAATTTCGGAGTGAAACTGAAGGGCAAATGAGGACTTACTCAGTGAATCTGGACCAGAAATTCCCTCGATAAATCCTCATTCCTCAGGGTTCCATATGTAACTCATGTAAATGCCAGCAGACCTTCTTTGAACCAAAATGTCATTCATTCTGACAAACAATATTGATGTAATCCAAAAGAAGTCCATTGGTAGACATGAGGTAAGTTGTAAGTAAGAGGTTTATTAGCTTAGTTACAGGATGGCAGTTCATTAGTTGAGCCCCACCAGGAGCAGCATCCGACACCCACTCGCAATTGAGCAGCTCCTGACAGCCACAGCACCTTACTCCTCCAATAGCATGATCATGTTCTTCAGCATGTTGGTGATAATGTGGTTCTTCACCATATCGGGAAAGCGGTATTCTAACAGAAGACCATTCGCGGCAGGCATTGCCGGCAGTCACCGCAGCTCTTACTATCTTGCAGTCTGACAGGCAACCACAGGCAGCCAAGATGGCGGCACGCAGGGGAGAACAGCGTTGGGTGGCTCACGGCAGGTGCGTGCTTCTCTAACTTCACAGGACACCACAACGCCGCAAGACAGGTCATGATCAATGGTGACAACGGCACCAGAACTTCACGTGACACCAGAAACTTCGGTAAGGTGTGCGCGTAGCAATAGTTACGTTAGGCTTGCGGCACACAGGCAATTCAAATGCCGCATAGAGTAACGGCAATCCTCAGGAAACAGTTAAAGAACCACTCGCCAATAAAAGACTCCGTTTGCCCCACAGAAACTGATCCAAACGGCTTCTGATGCCAAAAACAAAGACAATGCTGACCTTGGATGCCGCTTCTGGTGTCTCATACGCAAGAGTTTCTTTTATCATTCATGGACCCCTTTAACTTATGAAGCACACACTGAAAGTAACTGATGATTCTCTCTGCATCAGTAGAGCCTTCATTCATTGAGCACTTGTTCAAGTGCGGCGCTAGACTTATGGATGTCAAATTCACGCCGTTCAGTGGTTAGCTAGACATTGACAGACTTTGTAGTTAGGTTGTTTGATGTCTTGCCAGACTCTGTAAATAATAGATTCACGCCATGACAGTCACTGCTGGTTGCTGCTCAATTAAAGATGCATATCTCCCAATTACTGTTATCCAAGTTTCTTGATTTAAGGAAGGTGGTTAAACGCCCTAAGCAGGCTGTCCAGGTAGTAAAGGACACTGGTGGCGCCAGCAAGGGTGTTCTTTTCCTTCAGGTTTCAAGCTTCTTTACCTCATGTTTCCTTAGTAGTTTCCAGCAGTACAATTCGAGTATCTACACCGCAGGTCTCTCAGTAGCTTCAGGTACAGGTAATCTTTCACAACACGCAGGTTGTTTTCTCCAAATCGTCGCCAGTGATGTAATCCAAAAGTAGTCCATTGGTAGCCATGAGGTAAGTTGTAAGTAAGAGGTTTATTAGCTTAGTTACAGGATGGTAGTTCATTAGTTGAGCCCCACCAGGAGAAGCATCCTTGCTGCTCAGCCCAAACACTCTCTTCTCCACTCCACCAGGCACTCCAGCATTCCACCACCTCATCAAGCATTCTAACATTCCACACACACACACCACACTCACACTGGCAGAGCAGCAGGGAATGGGTAACCAGGGAAAGGATGCATTATAAGAAATCAATCAAAAGTACCCAGAATTTCTGAGTGAAACTGAAGGGCAAATGAGGACTTACTCAGTGAATCTGGCCCAGAAATTCCCTCGATAATGCCTCATTCCTCAGGATTCCATGTGTAACTCATGCAAATGGCAGCAGACCTTCTTTGAACCAAAATGTCATTCAGTCTGACAAACCATATAATCCTTACTGATCAACAAAGTCACTCATTCAGGACAGCAATATCACTCTTCGGGCCCACAGTGTCCCTCGTGCAGAATAATGTCACATGTTTGGAACAATGCCAATCCTTTTAACTGGCAATGTCACCATTTGTAACAATGTCACTCATTCGGATAAGGGATGTCGCTCTTTTAGATCAACAGTGTCACTCATGTCCACTCCTCAACTGACCCACGAATGCACCTCTCTTTGACCAATAATATATCTCATTTAGATTAACAATGCCACTCATTTATAAAACTCCTTAATGTAGTTCAACCATGCCACATTTGCTCTGCCTGACATTGACAGCAGGGAAGCTTTTAGGAGTCCCCGTAAATCCCCCCCCCCCCCCTCCCCCGCGATGCTGCTCATAGCGCCACGGTTCCCCGAAGCAGCTCCGACGGCTGCCCGTCGCCCCCACCCAATGGCCCCCTCGCCAGCCCGTTCCTTTCTCGTTATCCGAGCGATTTATCCTTCCCGGTCGCTCTCTGGCCGTAAACTGGTGTTTAGTGTCTTTCCATTATTGTTTATAGGCCAGTAAAGTTTAACGGGTTGCTGTTACAGTGAGGCATGCCAGACAGGAGCGTCATGGCGGCGGCACGCTGCCGGAGCCAGGCGTGGAGACGAGTGCTCCCGTGCAGGCGCCAGGTATCCTGCACCTGTCAAGGACCAGGGGGTCAGGCACCGCCTGGGCACAGCAGCGTCTCGGAAATGATGTTTATGGCCTCAGCAGGGCTCGAGTCGGGGTACCACGCGGGTGGACGGCGTCCCCCCACTTATTTTACCGGGTGGACGCCGTCCCCCCAGCCAAACAGCCACACATTCACTCTTTGGCCTCTCTGGGACGAGGAGCTCGGTGCTCACAGCACGCTGCTCACGCGCTGCCTTCTCAGATGCAATCGCATCTAAGGGTGAGAGAGGGGAGGCAATGAGCCTGATGGTGCAAGCCACCTTTCGTGAGGTCACTTCCTGTCGTGACGTCACTTCCGGTGACAGCGTCCCACCCACTTCTTTTTTAGGGTTTGTGCCCTGATGGCCTGTATGGAACCGGCAGGGCCACCGGTAGAGTTAGCAGATGACTCCAGGTCACCCGGAAATATAATTTCCAATCATAGGCATTCAGCTGACAAGTCAATGCATTCTGGGAGCAGTAGTCTTGGTTTTGTTTTCTGGAATCAAGTAGAGGGACACACCTGAAAACAATGTACAGCTAAAGGCCAAGCCTGGTGACAAGTGCCTAATGTGTGGCAGCCGAAGCGGGTGGTGGGCCCTGGCTGGCACTCATTTTTGAGGACTCTGTCTTATTTTTCAGCGTCAGCCTTAGATCCTGATGGAGAGAGAGAAACAGCAGAAATGAGGAGAAAGTGAAACATATAGAAATAATAAACGCAGGGATGAAGGGAAGCTTGCAAGAGTGAGGTAAAAAGACATAGACTGTAGGACGGTGGAAGAAAAAGGCATGGGGTGGAATCAAGACAAGACACACCTGGTATTCGACAAACCCTGCCATTTGGTAGCGCTGGCAGAGGGCTTGTAGAAAAACCTTGGGGCCCTCAGCTTATTGAATTATTTGCAAACTAAGCACTTCCATTGACATGGAGTCTTTTGCAGTCCAAGCCACCAGCACTGCCGATTGTGTGTGTGTGTTAATGGTGGGTGCCACGCCCCCTTTCGCTTTCTCACACATTACCTGAAATCACCCATATGGAGGGCAGTCTGTAAATGAAATGTAAAAGCCTGGATTTTATTTAGTAATAGCCAGTCTGGTGATGGGCACAAGAGATATGCACAGCTGGAAAAGCGCTATATCTAGCATGATTGTGGAAGCAAGCGAAGGAGTACTACAGTGAGAGCCAGGGCCGGCTTTAGGGCAGTGCGGCTGGTGCGGCTGCAATGGACGTTGACCTGGGGAGGGGGCGCAGACCACGGGGGATGGGGGGGTGCTGTGTTTAGCAATAACTTACTCGTACAGTTTTCAGACAGCATAACAAATTTCAAGATAATTCTTGTGATGAATGTTTCTGCTAGAGAGAGATCAGAGTTTTGTCTAGGGGCAGTTTTAGTAGCGCAGGGGGTTAATATGCCTGCTGCAAAGAACACATACCCTGCAGATCACAGATCTGAATTTTATGTGGACCGCTTACTGCTTTTGTCACAGAGATCCTTTTGTTATCGCAGTTCATAAGATATAACCTTAATTTAGAACAGTAACTGTTACTGTCATCAAAGAGCTGCATGCAAACTGCATAAAAGAAGATATGACGTTCTGTCCCCCCCAGTCTTTATCGATTCCTAATGTTGCTGAAAAAGAGTTTTTTTTAGTAGATATACATTCTTATTAGTAAAGTCAGCCTTTACCAGTGCATTAAAACAAACTGAATGTATGTGAGAGAGGGGCCTTTGAGAGACAAGGTGCACGTTTGCCTGGTGGTTGTGAGGGAATCCGAAAAGATGGTATTGTGGGGGGCACCAAAAATGATTGTCATACTGGGCGCCAACAGCTCCAAAGCCGGCCCTGGTGAGAGCAAAATATTAGGCCCAGAAATCACTGGTGCCTTAGGTAATTTTGAGGTATCCAAGAACCAGGCCTTGGAACTGATGCAAGGAATTGTGCATCATCACAAGGATAAGTAGTGGCATGGAATCAAAGGACTGAACGCTCGGGTCAGGGGATGCAGAAATGGAGCATTGGTGTGGGAGCTGGGGATGGGGTCCTGTGTGAGATTCAAAAATTGGGCATGACAGAGGTCAGGCAGCCGTGCACTGAGCAATAATGTAGAATCCCTGGGTTAGGCATGGCAGGAAATCTTGAGGTTAGACCCCAGTGAGGGAGGCACTATGTTCTGATGGAGATGCAAGGGTTTGGGAACAGTGTGGAGCCCAGCACAGTGGGGTATTAGGCATCTGCAGGTCACCTAGGATCAGGCACTGGTGGGGGATCCACGGATTGAGAAGTGTTGGTGGATCCATACACCAGGCATTGGCAAGGCATCTCTGGATCAAGAACTGTTAAGACGGGCTATCCCTGGTCCTCTGATGGGGCTCCTGGGAACACATGTCAGGAGAAGATCCAAGAATCAGACACCAGGAGGTGAAACGGAGATAGCAAATTTAGCAAATGATTCAGGAACTTGGCAGAAATAGCAGATCGGGGATAAGGCCCCAAAGGACGAGGAAGAGTCCTGGTACCGCAACAAAGGCCTTGTATGAGGAGTCTGCAGACACAAGGCTGTCCATGGAAGGTGCCACTGCAGGGACTATCACAGCGTTCAAAACAAGAGTGCAGCAACATCTCTACCAAGGGCAAACACCTGCTCCCAGCTCCACACTGACCCGCGGTCTATATCTGTGCACATGTATTGCAGATGCACTCGTATAGGGCTTCATACCCCTAACAATGCACCACAGAGATCTTCTTGTACTGAAAAACATCCTCAACACCACAGCAGCATGCACCGTGAGCTCACACATCCCAAACATTCTGTGAAACAAAGATTGATCCACTGGGGGACACATCAGAGGAAGAGAACTTCTAACAAAGCATCTCCAGCATGAGGCCCCAGTGCAATCTGTCTGCTCATGAGGCTGGAAGCTTGGCTCTCTCTTACAAAGCATCCTCAGCCAAAGAGCCCAGAGCAATCTGTCTGCATGAGGGTTCAGTTCAGTTTCTCAGCACAGCTCACACATATTGAACCTCCTGCACTTACCAACCGCGCGCCTACCCCATCAGCCACATTCATGCCCCTAGGCAACTTAGAGGGAGGGAGCTTCTCTGTCATTAACAATCCTTGTCACCAGAAGTTTAGGCAATTTGTCTGCACAAATCATTCTTACACCTGGATATAAGGATGCATATCTACACAGCTCAGGGGCAAGGAACTTCCCTCACTAACATACCATCCCCAGCATTGGAGCCTAAGGCAGTATCTGGGTACACCTCACAAGTAGGGAGCTGTAACAAATAACCTGCTACTAAAAATGGGTGCAATCTACCTGCACACAGTGCTTATTTTGAGAAATAATAAGTGCTGGAGCCCAGCGTTTTGCTCAGAAGCCCGCTGTCAACACTACCGAATGTTGGGGGTGCAAATACAAAGGCTGCATAGTCTTAATGCCATTTTATGCATCCTACATGCTCCGCCAGACACTCCTTTCCGATCACCCAACCCTTGCAGGTTCTCTTTATAACCCTTCGTTCTCTGTTTGTCACTGCCCTACCGTCTCTCGCTTC
Organism: Lissotriton helveticus; assembly: GCF_964261635.1. NCBI lineage: Eukaryota > Metazoa > Chordata > Amphibia > Caudata > Salamandridae > Lissotriton > Lissotriton helveticus. Next base: position 1,616,434,038 of record NC_136057.1, read on the forward strand.
CTCCTCCTTTCCCCCTTTTGTGCTTTTCTCTTACTTGCTGTGGTTAAAAAAATATGATGAGGAAAAATAAGTGCCCGTCTCCAAACAAATGAGTGATGCTTACCCCACCTCCTACCACCGGCTCAAATTAAGCTTTGCCTGCACACTTCCAAACAATAGCAGAACCATGTGCCTGGCTACTAAGGCTGACAATGTGTGGCATTGCGACAGTTACACCAGGATTTTAACTCCTTTAAAAGAAGATTATTGCACCTTTCTAAATGTACCTTAAATCTAGGACTCGTTAGTTTTAAAATGAGCATTCCACTTATGGGTACAAGGTTCATATGAGAACATTTGAGATATGCGTCTTTGTCTGGTGTTCGGCCAATGTTTTTGTTCAGATCTGTGGCTACATACAAAGTAATCCAGTTTGGTCTGCGTTTCCATAGGAAAATCATTTTTTTGTTTGCTAATAACTTTGGTGCTGTTTGAAGAATCTTCACAAAACTTTCCCCCCCACAAAAGGTTCATCCATCTCAGCTCCTTCTTGGAAAGTTTCAGGTTGAGTTTTTTGTGTGGGTCCAAGAAAAAAGTGGAGGTCTCAAAACGTAAACTTCCCATGGATTTTCTATAGAGTACTTTGAACAGCGCAAGCGCAGACACTGCTGAATGGAATTACACCAAAATTGGGTGGAAGCTATATCTTGGGCAACAAAGCATGCTTTTTGTGATTTGGTGAAAATCCATTCAGTAATTTTTGAAATATTAAGTAACAAAAATATTTGTATAGCTGGACGGTTGGGTTCAAAGTATTCGCACAAGAGTACCTCAAACTGGCTAAAAACAACTGAGCATTCTGATTGGCCCATTGGTCTTTTTTCCCTTGGACCAATTCACTCCCATGGGCGACATGCTTCCGCAGAAGGGAGCACCTGGGTTGGCTGCTTGCATCATGAAGAAAAATGTTACATGCACCCATTACAGAACTCAGGATCTTAGTCCCCTGGCCTGAGTTTACTTAAAAGAAATTATATAAAGGGGCGGGTAGGATACCCTTCCCCTATAGGCTCTGTGTAATTAAAAAAACAAAAAACCTCTGTGATCCCTCTAGACGCCCACCGGATTGCAACTCTTATCAAAATAAGGTAAGGGGGAGTTAAAATCAACAGGAAAAGTAACAAGCAGCCCTCCTCCCCCAGCCTTATTCCGGCCCCTAGGACCAAAAACCCCTGGAGCTGAAGTTTAAACATAAGGGAAGTCCCTTTAAAAAAGGGAAAGGTGCATGGTCCCCTCCTTGAGCCTGTATATGCCAGAGGACCCCCACCCCCTGGAGATATATGTGTTTTAATAGGGGAGGGGTGCGAGCCTCCGTCCCCGAGCCAGCACTAGAACGAAGTGACCCCTCTCCTTAGGGCCACCATTTAAGTATGAGGGAGGGGGCACGTGGCCCCATTCCCTGAGCCTTAAAAGACCCTGGGACCCCATCCCCCGGTACAGTCTCTTACTCTGTGTCCCAGGGAGCCCAGCCCCAGGACACAGAAGGTTCCCTGTCTGCACAAGCTTGGGCAAGGAAAGCAAGTCGACTTCCACCCAGCGGGAACTTTGAAAATGCTTCAGCCGGGTGGGATAACTTTTGTTTCCCTGCTCGCGCTCTTGTCGGAGGGAAACTCAGACTCCCCATTCACTTGTATTAACTCCACATATTACACCACTCTTGACATCTTCTATTAATGCAACATTTGCAATTAAACTATTGATGAAAAATCTGTGTATGGCGGGGTTACTTTAGTGCACAAGTTATAGTTACTTGGGCTAACTATAACTGCTGAATTTCTATGGTTTTGTGCGTGTAAAATCTGAACCTAACAATAACGTCCCTTTAACCTTTGTTTTTTAGTGAATTTTAAGTTTTTAAAAATTCTATTTCCTAATTATAATGTCCTTGTAACCTTTGTTTTGATAGATAGATAGGTAGATAGATAGATAGATAGATATGTCTTTCCATCTGTTACATGATGAATTAAAGGAGCACTGAATGTGCATCCCTGGTATCATTCATATGTATCATCATTGGACTATTGATAGCAGTGGGATAGATATGTATATATATTGAGGGAGAGAGGATACATAGTGGGTCATCTTGTAATATGGTCCAATATTGGACAATATTACACATTACCCATGATGTACTTTAAAATTACATGTTTATATTCAGGGCAGTTAATTTCAAAAAGAAGTTTTCTTCAAAGTGCAGCTAACAATGGTCCCTGATTGGAATTTGAAAGTTTTGGTTTTGTTTACCTTTCATGAATAAATGTTGCTATAACAATGGTCAACAGTATGGGCCAGTGGATTTATCTGATTCTGTGGCTGCAGCATTTTATACATAATTATAGATTTACCAAATAATTTGTATTTCACAAAAAATGTTGATCATAGTGCAACTGGATAAAACTAATACTGCTAGAGAATGTGCAGCATATTTTGTGTTTGTTTTTGCCTGATAACATAGATAACATTGTAGTGTACTTTGGTTCTTCGGGCCTCAGTATCCCATTTGCTCTGACAGTGGTAAAGCTCTGCAGAGTCGTTTAGTGGCTGTAAATATAATAAAATCAATATTTCAGAGGAAACTGTGAAATATTTTCCATGTTTCACAGTTTCCTGCTAAACGTGGGTTTGATACCACTGCATTTTGTGTACGATAAGCAGGGTACTCGTAAAGGGCTTCAACAGCTCATCAGGGGTAGTAAGCATAAGATTAATACAACTTCCTGTTACAAATTACAATCTAAGCTAGATTGGGGGGACCCTAATCAAACATTTTCACTCACAGAAAGCATCAGTGCAGGCTTAAATTCCTTTTATTTACAGTAGTGTCATTTTATAAAGGATCCAATATTGAAAATTGAAGTAAGTCCTTACTTTTGTCTAAGTTATTTATATATTTTTTTAACTTAATTTCATGTTTTGTAAAGTCAGCTTGCTGGAACTCACCACAAGTTTGACAAGTACAGTCTTTTATTTGTTAGTTCTCTGGAACAGCACTTGTCAATGACGCATACATACAAAAACATCTGCAGGAGTTAAAAGCTATAAGGGAGAAGGCGGGCGGTGACTGTTGAGTCTTATTGTGCTGTGCACTGCTCTAAATTTTAGGAGGAGGTGGGCTCAGTGACTAGAGAGGATGTGGGGCTGGGTTCGAGTCTTGGCAGGGACGCTCAACATCCTGTGGTTCTGGACAAATCACTTAATTTCCCTGTGCCTAACAAAAATGAACATGTCAGTCTGTAATGCAACTGGTGCTATGTAAAGCGCTCTGATACCTTCAGGTCAAGTTTGCGCTATATAAAACTCCCAAAAGCAGTGACTGACTGCATATACAGTTAGCAAGCTCCTAGCCCTGGTTTCCGGATATTATGTAGTTATTTGCAGGGCTTTAAGTGGGCCGGGTCTCACCGCCTCTGAGCACTGGCGGTTTTTTTAAGGGGGCCTAGAAACGGGTCTCTATCGGGCTCGGCTTTGTGCCCTGGCACAGACGGTCCTTTTTTTTTCTGGACTCCAGTGACAGCAGGCACATCGATGTGCGCGTGGTGAGTGTTGTAGGGGAAGGGAAATCCTTTAAAGAGAGTCATTTTCTCTCTGGATTTCCCTTCTCTTTTTGAATCTCAGGAGCAGCGACATTGTCGTGGTGTCACCACCAGGGCTTTAAGTAGAAGTGTTTTTAATATTATATACAAGCCATAGTTGCTGCTTATTTATCTTATGCAACTGGCAACCATTGACAAAGCCAATAGTCCTGACTTGCAGGTATGATGTGACTTGTTGTATCATATCTGGACGCAATGAGAAGAACAGCAAAATACAAGTCGGGGACACACCATCCTAAAAACAGATTTTTAGCTTACGTGTTTCTAAGCCATGCCCTTGATTACATTTACCACACCCCTTTGAGAGACCCCCAGTTTTTTTAGCCCTGGTTATTTGTATGAATCAGATTTTTATTTAGGTCATACGAGATGCATAGGGAATCAGAGCATAGAACAGTCCATCTGTAGCTAAACTGGTGCTCATGTCAAGCACTCTGATACCTGATATCCTCAAGACTAGTTTGAGCTATATAAAACTCTAATAAAATAAAAAATACAGCCTGGGTGAAGATCCCTGCACAAAGAGGCATACTGAAAAGACCTGTACCACTATCCCTAGACCCAGGTGCGCAACGCCCATTGGGCTCAATGAGCTTCTGCCCCCCCCCCGCATCGTGTGTGTTAGCCCGGGCTGAGACAGCTTTCCGGGCACACACACAGACAGTTTTTGGGTTACTTCACAGCTCTTTAAGGAAGAGGTGTGGCGCCACGGCTAGGGCGACTGACTCTGGAATCTGGGGATCATGGTTCGATCCCTGGCACCGGCGGCAGATTAGCCCAGCACCATGTGACTCTGGGCAATAGCTTGCTTAATCTTCTCGACGGCCCCCAGTGCTTAGAGACCTTTACGGGTGATTGTGCGCTTTACAAATGTGGATTATTATTATTATATTATTATTATTATTTAAAAGACCATGTACTTGTTAAGGAGGCTGAGTTGTTTTCTCACACCTTTGTAGAGCCCCTGCATCTCCACTCTGCCCGTTGCTGGAAGAATTACCCCCCCCCCACTTAAATATTTATTAGCGCCCCCCCCCACCGAAATTTGGCTCTAGTTGCGCCTCTTCCTAGACCACAGTATCAACTAAGAGGGTGGCGTTAGCAGGACTGCACTTCTCATGCTTAAATAGTCAAGATCTTGCTCCTTTTAGCCTACAAGTTTCTGCATTGGCATTTAGTCACAAATAAAATAAGAGTACAGCAGCCACGGCCCGTGGAGGGAGTTTCGGTCAGGCAGAGAGGCGGGGCAGGGGGAGGGGCAGGGTGGGGGGTGGTAAAAACCGGAGTATGGATAATTGAAGGTAAGTAAACAATTTAATTAATAAAACGAATTTCGTAGCGCGCCTTGCATCGCAAAATGTGATGCAGGGTGCGCTACGAAATTCGTTTTATTTATTAAATTGTTTACTTACCTTTAATTATCCATACTCCGATTTTTAGCACCCCCCCGCCCCGCCTCTCTGCCCCACCGAAACTCCCTCCACGGGCCGTGGCTGGAGTACAGCTCTGGTACTCAAGGATGGTGTCTACACTTCCCATATTCTACATGAAAGACACAGTTCCAGTCATATCACCACCAGGGAGGAGTGAGCTACCCCTCTACAAAAGCACTTCAGTGTCTAATCATGGGTAAGAAGTGCTCTTTAAATGCAATCTAATTAGCATATAATCAACATATGACATTATCGGACCCAAAGCAAATAGCTCAAATCTCCTGGTGCTTCCAGCATATTTCCAGCCCAAAACAGGAAGTACTTTCTATTCGATCCAACGTCTGTATTAAAAATTAAGTAAACATTTGCATTTTACCCTCGTCCTTCATCAAAGACACACAAAATGGCGGCTTCCATGCACACTGGGGATGTTGTCTGTTAGCTTGAATGGTGTTACCGGATGGGCCCAATAAACTTTTTTTTTGTCTTGCTTCCCCCAGCCTCTTTGAAACTAAATCCACGTCAATTTTGGGGCCCTCTGTGCTCTCCAGCCTCTCGGCCTGTCCCCCAAGCAAGCCATAAACCCATCCAACCCCACCTCCTTCCTTAATGGCCCCGTTGTTGTCCCTCAGGGGGAGAGGTGAGGCCTACTGCCCACGGCTTGCAAGCTGATCCCAATCTCTTACACACAATTGCTTTGTTGCTGTAGGTTTCCCAAAAATACCAGGCGTGGGGGTGTTGTAGAAATTTGCTTTGAACAAAGTGCTCTTTTTCTCACCGTAGATGCTTATCTGGGCCCAATTACAGAAGCATGTTGAGGACGGGCCTGCGTGAGGCCTGCTCTGGGAGTTCCTTCCCTGCCAGGCTGGATTGCTCGGGCCTAGGCCCCGGCCAGAGGTATTTATGACCCTGCTCTTTTCACGTTTATTGCACTTGATTGTGAGACTGTTGTCTTGCCTGAGCCATCTGGGGCTGCTTGAATAATTGTCTCGGGCTGCTCCAGGCATCTGGGTTTGAGCAGAGATACTCAAGGCAAAAAAAAAAAAAAAAATCAGCTTCTCCTTTGAACAAGCAATTGTAGGGCTGTCAGTCACATCCTGTGGCGGCGGTAGGAGGGGGGGGGGGCGAACCTTACCTCACACTTCTCGTATTCTTTCTTCAATTAACATGTATTTTCATTATTTATTTTTTTTACTAATATTGGTTGATATTTTAAAGAAATGAAATCTCGTGTTTTGGAAGGGAGGCCTCTGCTACCGTGCCATGCTGTGGCAAAAATTGTAAGCTGCCCGGAAAAGGGGGGTGGGGGAGAGAGATGGGGGGGGGGGTCGGAGATGCGAGGAAGCCCTCAGCATTCAGAATGTGCGGGATTCAAATGCTCTCCATCTGTACTCACTTTGGCTGCACACCCGACGTCATAACTTGTCAGAGGCGCCCTCCAGTGGTGAATGGAGGAGTTACAGCTTCAATCGAAGACTGTAACATTGAATTCTCGCTTAAGACTAAATAGAAGTCATTCAGACCCTAAAAAACATTCCAGCTGGAAAAAAACATTGCTGGAAAGTAGGTTTTAGGACGTGTTATGAACATCCCTACAGATGGTCGGTATAAAAACGTGGGAAGAGGCAAAGGTTAATGTAACATTTAAAATTGAATGAAATCGAAGCCAGTAGACACCTCTAGCAAAAAAATTTTTTTTTACGCAAGTTAACAGTTCCAATGTTACTAGAACGAAATGGACATCCTTGCACCTCTCTCGGCTTTAAATATGCAGGCACTTTTTTTACATCGTAAATGCGTAAAGTCAATTTGCGTGAACAACCACTTCGGGCTTTTAATTGCAGTTTTATTATAATGACTAATTCACATGTATACATACTTTCAATAAACAGCCTTTGACGCCCTTTACTGCACTGGTAAATTGCAACGATAGTAAACTGACCCAATGCATCGGCTTTCGGCCAGAACGATTTTTTTTCACCACAAAATATCAGGGGCGGCTCCTCAATTTGGGCGGAGGAGCGTCGCCCCGCTGCTTTCACGCAGTGCGAGAAGCAGAAATATAAAATGGCATTTGAAATACTATTTTATGTTTCTGCTTCTTGCACTGCGAGAAAGCAGAAGGCACGGTTTGGTTGGGGATGGCGGGTTGACGGTTCTGCTTGAGGGCAGGGGAAGAGTGGCTTGCCCACTGTTGTGGGCGCGACTGTTTGGTTGGCTCCAGGGCCGACCAAACTAGTCATATGCACTCTGCATTTTCTCTATGTAGGGCCTCCCCAGAGTCGCCTGTGGGTTTGGCGTCTCAGCCAATCACAATGCTGCCATTACAGCATTGTGATTGGCTTAAGGGAGGGGAGGGAGGCTGCCTGCGGATGCTTCCTGTTGGAGAGAAGACGACGCAGACCAACGACACGGGACGGGTCGGCAAAGGTAAGTTAAATTAACTTTAAAAAAAACAAAAAACCACCCCCCACCCACGCACCCCCCCACCCGGGAGTCATACAGGCAGCGACTGCCCATAGGTCTGGATCGAGACAGATCCTGTGCGGCAGAGGAGAACAAATGTAGGTGCTGAAAGGAGGCCTTGTACCCTTGATGCAAGGTTGACTTTAGGTAAATGCCCACTTCCTCTGAGCCAATGAGGGTGGACTAGAAACCATATAGGCTTCTATAAAATGGCAGAAAACACGTAGAAGAGCCTTCGCCTTCTTACTGAATAGACTCCTTTAGTGGGAGGGGTTGGTAGGCAGGAAGATTATAGCCCTGAAGAAAGCAGAGTGACCCACATGGGCAATATGTCTTGCTGAAAACGTGTAGGCTACATTAAACCGGATATAGAAACCAGTATGTATCATGACACATCCAGATTTTTATTTTTAATAATAACATGGATACCCACTGAATAAAGAGAAATCTAGGGTTTATCCATAGCCATTTTAACTGGAACCTGCACTATACTTTATTACGAGCTCCCAGCTTTTCTAATTTGGTTGAGCTTATTCGGGGGAGGGGGGACTCATCTACCCGGATGAGAGGAGGGACCTATGATGATATACCCCTGCAGGACATCTTGTTAAGCCTTAAATAGAATACTGACTGACTCTCAGGCTATAGCATTTTTGTGATGTGAACTGGATCTATGTCAGATTTTGTAGACAACCACTAACCATATAAATGACTACCATGAGATCAATTGAATGTATATGTATGTTATTTGGCCACTCTTGTAACCTGTAGGTCAATATTCAAATTCTTGACTTATCGACTCAGCATGTTATCCTACCAAGATTGCTAAAAAGAAAAATCCTAGAACAACACTGGGTTATCCATGTAGGTAAGCAGTGCATGCAGTACAGATTATTTTTATAGCTGGGTGGGCAAATACATTGAGCATAAAATAGCACTACATTGCTTTCTTTACACGTCAATGTACAGCTCAATTACCATGAAAGAGAATCACAGGAGTAAGGAGCGAGTAAACCAAATTTGACAGATATAGCATCCCATCGGCCTCATGAAATTAGAGTAATCCATAAACAAAAGTATAAATTTGTACAGCTCAGCTCATCAGTGTTTACATTCCTCCTCCAACTATTCTGCCTGCTGCACCGTTTCTCCTCCATTTCCTTCATGTTTGTTGTTTTTTACTCTGCTTTGGAGAGGCCAGCAGTTGCTGTTTGCGGCCGACACTTTTTTCTAATTTTTTATTTTTTTTTAAACAGATTTTATTGGCATTTTCATTTTTCTCTATTGGTCCATATATAGATGCTAAACCATCGGTTGAGAAAACCATAGTGATTCCATAACATGGTCAGTACTTATGTTACCGTGATTCAGATTGCCGTTGTTAGCCGCTTCTCAGCATTAGGCATTTCTGAGGAACCCATTCCTGATACTGTTATCTACTCGACTTCTGTTTGAAAACTGCCCCCCACCACTTTTTTCTAAAATGGAAAATTATAATAAAAATACAACTTATGCACTTTGGCGCTCTTTTTCATACTTTTTTTAATTGACCCCTCAAAGATGGACGTCTGCCATCATGAAAAGGTAAATTTAAACAAAATAGCCACAGCCATAGTTATTACCCTAAAACTTAATGCACTGTATATTATTCTGAAAATAACATTGTAGTGATATACTTGTAGCCAAGATGGCACACTGGGTTAGTGTTTGCCCTAACCTATGCTGTAACCTACCTGCCATGGGTTTCAATACTGCAGTGGCCTACACAGCCATCCAACCTTCTGTGGTCAACGGAATTTGGCACCATTACTGTGCCACCAAATTTCATGTTAACACCCAGGACAGATAGGTGAGAATGCAGGACAAGTAACCATGTAATATGAGTTTATATTGCTATTGAAGTGTTCTTGTAACATTTACTGCCGAGCGGTTTATAAATGTCACCTAAACCCTAATAGGGTACTAAAGGACCGTGTTACACATGTTACTTGTGTATTTTTTATATTACATGATTTTGTAATCTTCTTTAGAAGGGTTTACAGCATGCGAGTGTCAGTGTTTAGTATTCATTATTTGCTTGACACTGCAGATGTATCTGTCAATGTTTTGATAAATGTGCGTTTTTTTTGGGTGTAATGTGATACTATTTAAAATGTTTTTATCTGCAACAATGTGTATTGTTGTAATCAGATTTTAAGTGCAAAGCACATTGTAAGGGTATTAAAAAGATACATTCTAAAATGTGCAGATCTTGCATAGTACATTGACACTATAGAGTAGGGTTAAAAAGACAAATGCTAAGGAAGAAAACCGCGCATTGTGGGACAGTGTAAATTTTTGCTGACAGGCTTCTGCATTTCCAATATTTCTTTTATCACACTGTGGAGGATTAATTGGTAGATGCTTGCATCAAGATGGATCCTTTCATGAGCCAGCTTCTCTGGCTGATGAATGGTGTAAGACATTGATTCTTAACCTTTTCAGTTTGGTGGACCCTCACTTAGTCATTACTGGAACCCACGGACCCCCACTGAATCATTATTGGACTCTGTGGACCCCCACTGAGTCATTACCACAAGTCAGACCAGCCTAAGCATTTTCTATGATTTGAACAGCAAAACAATACACAAAAAATAAAGAAACAAGCATTCCTTAAACAAATACATAAATTATGTAATATTTAATTTTTATTCATAAACAAATATAAATAAATCAAAACTTTAATTTTAGTGGGAAGGATGGAGCATTTCTAATTTCAATTGAGGCCGCATATCGTCCATACTATATTCTGCTTGATGCCCTTGTACTGCTTTCAAGATCAATCTGAGGATGCTAACTCAATGTTTAGCCTTCAATTTCAAATTTCTTTAAAAATGTCAGTTTTACACGTTGCCTCTTTATTAATCTGTTAATTTATTTAATTATCTAAGTAGTCATGGACCCCCTGAGTAGGCTTTGAGGACCCCCAGGGATCCCCAGACTACAGGATAAGAACCACTGGTAGAAGAGCAGCTATGTCAGCACTTATCATTTTTTACCAGCACTGAAAGAAAGATTAAATGCCATGTATAACTTTTTTCATATGAAATACAAGCTTTGAAACCACTGGCATGCATTAAAGAAGGCTTACCCGTGTAATATATTATATATATAGATATATATATATAGATATATATATACACACACACACACAGACGCATGCTAATAAAAGTGTTACTGTCGTTGGTGCTTTGTTCATGTTTTGCAAACCCATTTTTAAAAATGTAATATGTGTTATGTTCTTATATATTATTATTATTATTTAGTACTACATGTCACCTAGGCCACTTTGCTGTAGTAAAAAAACCCAACATAATTGCGAAAGTTCTGACAATATGACAGAGTTCGAACAGATAAATATACATGGCAATGATTAATTGGTACCACTGGGATGTACAAGTGAATTGAAAGGTTTTTTTTTAAAGAAAGTTCTGTAATACAATATTGCGTCACATTACCCTAAGCAGCACATTGTTATGTTTTTATCCTTGTGTTGTGTTGTTTTTCAAAAATTCCATAGTTTTATGTGTTGTGTGATATTTGTTAAACATTTTTTAGTTAATTGGTAAGTCACCACCATAGTTCCAGCAATCAGCGGGCAATCTGAAAATATTTTAGTGGAACGGGAGCATCTAAAACATATGTTGCACGTAAAAAAGTATTGTGTGCATGAGGTATCCCTTAAAACCAGATAATAGGAACCAAAAACCAAGAGAAGAAGAGATGGTGTGGGGCAATTGCACTAAATAGGATGTTGTACTTTTTTTTTTAACATAGTACGTATTTATTAATTTCTTTTCAAGTTTTAACCTCAATTCATTTCAACATCTGCCTCTTCCTGCCTCAAAATCATGACATATGGTTAGCAAAACTGATATTAAAAAAGAAAAGTGTAAAAATTATTCAGACTTGTCACAACTGAATAGGTTATGAAATACATTTCTTGGGCGTGGGCCTGCTAACACATAAGTAAGATGGGCGGACTGAGTAATCGAAGCGCCAAAGCTCCAATAAGCCTTGGTTTTGATATAGTTTGCTGGCATTGGATCAAGCTCTAATGTCAGAAGCTACTGGGAATGATTTCCAGATCAGGGCCAGCTACGTGTTTCTGCACCATATCTTGTTAAAGTTATGAAACTCATGTAGATTTTTTTTATGCAGCCCCTGGGTTTGTATTCTTGGGACTGGTCATACGATTCTAGGATCAATTTTACTATTTCTTGGGCTCGGTTCCCTCCTTGATTTGTATTGCGTGGATTGCTCTGAGATCCTATAATTATATTAACCCAGGACCAATTTTTCTAACCAATCATGTTGTATTTAGTTTTTCAGTACATATTTTGGTTTGCTAAATTGTTTTTTTTCCACATCAATAAATGAATAATCATTATTTTTTTTATAGTCGGTCCTTTGTCTTATGTATTGATCTGCACTATCAGGGATGTATTTCTTGTGTCTTCGGTTTACATCGTGTTCCTGTTCCTGACTCCCCCACCCATTCTCTGAGGAGGCACAAGGCCTGCATGCTTGGTCTGAGAATATTTGGTGTATTGCTGTGAAGTGCGCACATGGGGTCCGTTGGCCAAAAGGTCTCTAAGGCCCTATAGGAATGATTAAAACCGAAAACTTTTTTTTAATTCGCAGATATTTTTCTCTTGTTACCCAGGATAGACCTTGGGTGGACAGCCTCCTCATGTTTTGTTATCCTATTATACTTTGATTATCTAGATTGGCCCACACTTGGGTGGACATAGAATTTGGATCTTTCTGCTCCATAAATAGTATAAGTATAAACATAAACTATATTCGGTGGCATGAAACTTTTCTTTATTATTTCCCCCTTTTACACACTTGTGTGCGTTTTATGTACATTCAATTCTCCTACGTAATGCTCAAGGTAGGAAATCCAACATGGAGGCTAAGGTGCCCAATGTCGTTTACCGGGACAACTGGCCCGCGTAAAAAAAAAAATCCGTTTTTTTGAGTCCTCTAAAAGGCATTTCTTCGTAGCTGTTTAGAGGTTCCTTGGCTCTCCTTCTCCATAGTTCTTGGCATTATATTTTGTTTCATGTTGAAAGACTAAGGTAGCAGCTTTGCATGAGGGGGCGGGGCAGCAGGGGAGGAGTGGTAGAACCCTTCCAAGTGTGCAATAACTGTTTGGCCGGCTGTCTGGGGCCGCCCAAAACAGTCATGCACACTTTCCATGTTCTTCATGCATGCTGCATTACAGCCTGCATAGAGAATATGCCCATCCCTCCAGCCCCTGGCCGAGTGCTGTGTCACAGCGCTCAGACGAATAACAACACTGTATTGCATCATTGTGATTGGTCAGGGGAGCCTGGCTGTGCTTCCTGTTCCTGGAGTCAGACGCAGGAGAGCAGGAGCAGAGACATGGGACCTGGCAGCAAGGTAAGTGTTAATTTTTTTATCATTGTGACCCATGACCCCCCCAAGCGCTCTCCCCACCACCCATGAGCTGTGCCGGCCGCTACTGCTTATGTACTAGGGTAGCACTTGGCCTACCCAAATCCTGCCTACCTGACCTTTAACTGTGTAGCTGTCACCATCATTATACATTTGCGTCTCCTACAAGATACAGTGGGAAATCATTTCGGCATTATTGCCTTTGCTTACTCCAACATTTGCACGGACTATTGAAGACAGCATCTTTCCTAGAGTTCCAACACCAGCAAAAAAGTAGACATGTCCATTTGCTTGTCTCATGGGCTAAATATCATTCACAGACATTTTGTGAAAATAAATAAAGAAAGAGAAGTCCTTTTAAAAACGTACATCTTGGATCTGGATATCTTTTCATGTGTCCACTTAATCGAACATTTATGCTGAACTATTAAGATTTGTTGTTTAGTGCAGAACCCTTTTGTTTAAATGTTGTAGGATATTTCCTAGTTAAGGATTATAGAGGGGACTGTTCCTTGGTTCTGTGCACTACTGGGTACTTTGTGACACTATTCTTTTGTCAGGTGCGGTCTCCAATAGCCTCTACCCTCATTCTTCTGTATTATTCACAAACATGTCTGTACAATGGCTGTTGATGTTTTATTATTAGCTCCAGTGGGGCGTTTGGCTTGTAAGTGATACTCAGTACACAATATTTTTGTTAGATTATATTTTGGCCACACAGAGAGGGTACCCTACCTTCCATGGAGCAGGGTTCTTGCACTGGGTACCTTCTAGAGCTGACATATGACCTGTGTTCAGAAAGCACCATTGTTTCTTTTTCGCTCTTCCCAAGATGGCCATTAATCTGCTGTTTCTAAAATTTTGTATTGTGTTCCTCTCAGTGGCTTCTGGTCTTGCTGCAGCTCAGAGGTCCAGGGCTCGAGTCGGGGTACCACGCGGGTGGACGGCGTCCCCCCACTTATTTTACCGGGGGGCGCCGTCCCCCCTGCCAAACAGCTGGACTTCACTCTTTAGCCTCTCTGGGACGAGGAGCTCGGCACCTTTCGTGATGTCACTTCCTGTCGTGACGTCACTTCTGGTGACAGTGTCCCCCCACTTATTTTTTTACGACTTGTGCCCTGCTGAGGTCCATGCCACCGGAGTGATCACCTTGATGATTGGATGGTGTTATGCTCTGTCCTCTGCCATTCTCTTATCACTGGCTTTGTTGGTTTGGTAAACTTGGATGGCCGCCTTCAGAAACATTTCGATTCAGAAAAGGGGGTGGTGATGAACAGAGTGTCTGAATTAAGCAGACCACTCTTACCCAGTCCAAAGATCAGGGCTTGATCCATCACCGTTATTTATCTCACTGCCCCATCCCAGCTCAGAACCTGGCTATATGCAAATTAGTCTGTCCCTGGCCCAGTGCATCATGGGAACAGGGCAGACCAAACTACCAAGCCAATTCTTCACCAGAAAGGAGACAAGCTACCGGGGACCGGTTTCTGGCATTTCAGCCTCTTCGGCCCGGCTTGCTTGAATCCTCATGGAGCAGTGAGAAAGGGACTCATGTCTGAGTATACCCTGCCACACCTATAGTGGCCAAAAACGATTCAGCAGTTCTCCATAGGGCTGTGTAGCTGAGGCTGGGAGTGGATGTGGCCTTTAGGCTGGGAGTGGATGTGGCCTTTGGTGACGTGGACAGCGTTTAGGGTGTTGAGGAGGAGGTTAAGTGAGCCAGATCCATCTCTAGCTGGCTTCACCAGATTTAGGGCGTGAGGGGCAGGTGGACAGGCTTTGATGGCTGCCTACTTTTTAACCCTTCTCCGTCTATTGCTCTGCTCTTCGTTCTGTGAGCTTTCATTACCAGCTAGGCTGTTCTTTGCCATTTGAAAGAGCTGCTAACTTAAGAGCACACAGGTGCGAGTAAGTGAATGTAGATAACCGTATAGGTATTGCATGAAATTACTTCATATTTCACCATATTAATTCATCACTAATCCGTTGTAGGCTTCCTGAATAGCGTGCGTCAACAAGAGCTATATAAATACAAACCTTTGTCCTCCTCTATCCTTCTGCTATCATTCCAAATCCAAATAACTGACTAACCTATCCACCACTTAAAATGTACATGCATGTTTCACTATACTAATTCAACACTAATCCTCTATGGGTCCCGGAGTAGCGTGCTACTCGCAGAAAAAGCGCTTTGGCGCCTCGTCAGGGGTAGTAAGCGCTATATAAATGCAATTACATTACAATACAATACAATACATGCACTCCCCTTGGCATAGCCTATGTGTAATGACTGGTGACAGGATGAAAGCACTACACCGGGCTTCCTGCGTGATCAACTCATGCAGGTTAACATGCAGATACGCAGTGCAAAACAGGGTAGTAAGCGCTATATAAATGCAATTACATTACAATACAATACAATACAT
The DNA here is from genome assembly GCF_964261635.1 of Lissotriton helveticus. Classification (NCBI taxonomy): domain Eukaryota; kingdom Metazoa; phylum Chordata; class Amphibia; order Caudata; family Salamandridae; genus Lissotriton; species Lissotriton helveticus. The sequence goes on from NC_136057.1 coordinate 1,616,449,458, forward strand.
GCACTCCCCTTGGCATAGCCTATGTGTAATGACTGGTGACAGGATGAAAGCACTACACCGGGCTTCCTGCGTGATCAACTCATGCAGGTTAACATGCAGATACGCAGTGCAAAACAGGGTAGTAAGCGCTATATAAATGCAATTACATTACAATACAATACAATACATGCACTCCCCTTGGCATAGCCTATGTGTAATGACTGGTGACAGGATGAAAGCACTACACCGGGCTTCCTGCGTGATCAACTCATGCAGGTTAACATGCAGATACGCAGTGCAAAACAGGGTACATCAACTCCAAGGCTGCTTGCAGCAAGAAGGAACGAGGCAGGAAAAGCTCACCCTCTCCTTTTCAGGCAGCTGGAAGGACTCCAGCAGGCCCTTTGGGCTGGGCTGGTTGGATGCAAAACAGGCAACGTTGGCGCTCTTTTGCTCTACGTCGCCATAGGCTTCAGCGGGCCACTGCTGCCAAGCAGGCTGATCTTGCTGGACCATACCTAAGTAGTCATTGCATTGCAAGGATGAATAGATGAATGGATTATACAGCCTTCTGAAAGAAGTGACTACCAGGGACGAAAGTGGTGCTGTCTTCCCACAAGGCCATCTTGCATTCCAGCCATTACTATGTCACAACTAGCACTCCTAGTTGGCTCCCATTGGCAAATACCTTGTTATAGATCAGTGTATAGTAAACTGAAAAAGTTACCTGGCTTAGCACGCCGATGCCTCCCGAAACCCTTATAAATCTTATTTGTCCACTGACGCCTTCTAATTCCATCTGACCAAACCCATTACACTCAAACACCACCAATACAGCAGAAAAGCATCTCACCATACGACTATGCCACCACCACACCACTGCAACATCACATAACACTATCATCACCACCACATCGCTCTATCACCACTATTACTGCACACAAACCGGTCTCCAGCCACCACTTCCATTCTGTGCTGTCCTATCACTTTGCCATAGAACTCAGCAAAGCTGAAGACACCATAAAACACACCATTTTCTCATAGCAAGGGCAACAGTTAGGTTAGCGGGGCTCGATTGCTTTAATCTGTTGTAAAATACAGTGCATCTATATATACTTCTGTCTAGATGCAGCACAAGGCCCTGTAATCCATAGGGGGTCAAATCCTAAAATGTCTTCTCTTCCCTTAAAAGTTATATTCTAGATACATCTCCTATACTGTAGTGTACAGAGCTGTCTCTGACTACCTGAATCATATATAGCTTCAGCTCTATGCAGTGGCGGCTCCTCCGTTATGGCGGAGGAGTGTCGCCCCACTGCTTTCTTGCAGTGCGAGGAGCAAAACATAAAATGGTAATAACTTTTTGTTATTACCATGTAATTTTTCTTTTGCGGGTGGGCGGGCTGCTTACAGAGCAGGGGAGGAGTGGTTTACCCACTCCAGAGTGCGCAAAGACTCTTTGGTCAGCCCAGAACAGTCATGCGCATACCCCTGTTCTCCATGCAGGATCATGCCCATCCCTCCAGCCCCAGGCTGGGCGCCCTATCACCCCACCTCCCCCCAAAAACAAGCTGTGTCGGCCGCTCCTGCCTCTATGCTGTCTTTTATGCTGCAAGGGTGCATAGAATAAGTCCACGGTATATAAAACCAATATTAATTTAAACGAAAGACTATATTGAAATTTAAGAAACAGATGAACCAGACTTTAAATTTTGTGTTCATCTACAGTGATCAGAAGCCAGAAAGAGGAAGCCCACTGAGGTCCAAGGGTCACAAGCAGTGTCGTCTTAAGGATTTTTTTAGGCCCCAGGCAAAAAAATATTTGGGGGCCCCTGTTTTAATTTTACTGCCCATTTTCTGCTAGTTGGCGCCTGTGTAATGCCAAACAAACTTTTAGAACCAGGGTTCATACATAAACAGTAAAAATATGTCTTTCCAGGACCCCCCAAAAATCCTTTTGATGTCACTGAGCAAAGAAAGGGTGACACAGAGGTAGTGTTAGGTAGAGAAGACAGAGGCCGATATGTGGAAATAGACAGAGTTGAGCTAGATAGAGATTCTTTTTTCATTTCATTTTCACTTAATGCGATTTTATATAGCGCGAACATTACACGAAGGTGTCAGAGCGCTTTATAAAAGAACCAGTTGTGATACATAAGGACTTTGGATTTATTTATTTATTTAGCGCGTAATCACCCCGGCGTCTCTAAGCGCTTCTCCAGGTAAATAATGCCAATTACATAAGTTACATAAGAGATACAAACAGAAAAAATTGCACGTCAAGTTGAAAGTCACTCAAGGAAGAGATACAAACAGATAAACTCTAAAATCACATAGGAATGGTAGTAAGTACAAAAGTGTACTACATATACTAGTGGTTAGAGTTCTAAATATACAAATAGTAAATTCACACCGGATCACATTTTTTGCAGAGTTTTATATAGCGCGAACTAGACCCGAACTGAATCAGGTATCAGAGCGCTTTACATATTTTCCAGTTACGTTACATGAAGACACACTTTCATTTTAGGCACGGGGAGATTAAGTAATTCGCCCAGAATCACAGGAGGTTTTGGCGTCGTTACCGAGACTCGAACCCAGATCCCCAGGTCCGAGGTCGAGCGCCCTGGCCGTTAGGCCAACTCCTCTAGGCTTGGACAATTATATAATACATATTTACATATACATATATATTTAAGGCCGTCCAGCAAAAAGAGAAAAACGATCAGGAGGAGTCCTGAAGGAAGAAGGAACTGAACAAATGTCAGACATAATGGCGGGTCCGGGTATAGACAGAAACCCTTTCAAATTTGGGAGTCCTGGGCCTATGCCCCCCTTAAAATGTCCCTGATACACAAGTTGTGTTTTTTATTTGTTTTTTAAAAACTATAGTGGTGACGTGAGTTGCAGTTCGCGGACCCCTGCTCAACATCCAGAAAAGCATCACAATCTGATTGGCCGAATGGCAGGGCTGAGTTTTCCTGACGTTTCCACCATTATATGGTTTGAGGAAATGAAAGCGCAGCTCAATAAGAAACAAGCCTTCTCTCCAAGGGGCCTGCTACCGGAAGTAAATGTAAATATGCGCAGTCGGGTAATCAGCAAATCGAAAGGCTGCTAGGGAGCCAGTATGCGCTTTCATCTATAGAAACATAACAAGCATCATGGTGACAGAGTTGTTGTGTTTGAGAGGTACTCAAGGCTGATACCTGTTCTAGAATGGGTTATTTAAATTGAATCCTATAATAAAGTACATTATGTTTGTGCATTAGCTAAAACTTAACTTTTGAAATCACCTTTAGCACTTGCAACTGAACTTTTTTTTTTTTTTTTACATTTTGCGGCCCCCCTTTACATTCTGTACGCCACCTAGAATATATTGTATTCATGTTTTTTAAGCTGCGGCAACTGGTTTTATACTTTTTTATAAAATATTGTTAAACTAATGACTTACATATTCACAGTGTGTTCTCTCACAGGCTGGGGCCATATAGCACTATAAATACACAGCCACAGTTCATACCAGTGACCCTCCAATTGCATACAAAGGCATCTAAAGTGACTGCACTAATCAGCGGAAATTATCTACTAGAACAATGAATTTCTCTCACATTAGTTTAACTTAATTTTATTTTCCATCCAATGTATATATCTTACTTTTTACATACTGTTACCTTTATATTTAAGGCAGGACCACTGGAATTGTGCAGCAGGGAAGAGCCTAATTATATTGTATGGGTGAGCAAATTAGGCAGCAAGAAAATGCCAATTAACACAGCACATTTTGTGAAAGTATACTTCAATATTCTGCCATTTTCACACTTGTTACCACTATCTGAGCATTGGCTGCACCTAAGTTATACCAGTTAAAAACCTAAATATAGCAATAAGCAAAATAAGTTGACCAGTCAACCTTTACAAAGGGCCTTCCACTGCGCACCACCACGTGTTGCTGCATTTTTAGAAACTTATGAACCGTTTGAACTATAAACATTTATTTTTGTTAAAATCTGCAGATTAAGCAGCAGATGATGAGAATACACAAAGGTGGCAAATCTATAATTATGCAAAAAAAATTAGCTGCCACACAATATTATAATTTCAGTGGCCCTGATTAAAGGTCAACAAAATAGTTACAGAACATTTCTTTCTTTATAGCTGTGTGCTTGAACCCGCCCCCACACTCACTGACCTGTCCCCATTGTTCTCACAGTTACAACACCTTTGTATGCAGTTCACCTTCTGCCCTACACCCTGCAGTGGAGGAGAAACACAATACTGAAAACTTTGAATGAACATTTTGAAAGCTTAATTGAGCGCCTTGCGTTTTACAGACCCGTTTTTGTGATATTTCATAGAAAGGCATTTCAGTGCAACTTATAAGCAACTCTTTCGACAGATAATGGAAGGCTGTACCAGTTGGTGCTCTTTTCCTTTGTTGATACATTGCTCGTTGTTCTCGCCGAACAGTTAAGATGCAGACATCGGTGATGCAAGGATTTCTAGAGCTGGTGCCAAAATGATATTTTGCTGCTTGGGCGCTCCCGGCCAGTAGCAGCAAGTTAATTCTAGGTCATTTGTTGCTATTTGGCACCCTCTTGTGGTCACTTGTGGAGGCGACCTAGGGACGGTGTATGTATTATGTTGGGCGGTGCAAAAAAAGGTATGCTGGAATGCACCGAAGCTCACGGAATTTCCCCCAAATATCGTATCTGGGATCTAGTGTTATGCACATAAGGGTAACGGACATGACAATGAGAATAATGTAATTGATGCATTACATGGCTACTTCCGCACACTCTCCCTCATTGACAGTATGTTAATGGTACACATTTTCTCTGCTTTGGAAAGGTAAACGATTTCTGACCATGACCTGCTTCTTAACAATGTATCTCTTTAGTAGGTGTTTGGCCCACCGAGATACCTTCAATTTTGTAGCCATGCGAGAGAGGAAAATTCGTTGAGGTTCCTGGGTAACTGAACCCCTACTGAACTTTCCATCAGTCCATTTCGCCCTCTGTGGACTGGACATTGTGAACACGGTCACTTCTCTCTTCCTTACATACCTGTCCATACAGCACACAGGTGTCCCACACTCCCTTGCGGAGTGGCAGGCGGCTTCTAGGTATACAATTACAACAGGCCACAAAAGACCCACCGAGACCAGCTCCAGAGTCCTTTCTCAGTGGTGCACCTACATTTTTAAGGCCACCCTCGGTCTCCGTTACCCATCCTCACCCCGTCCCCTTGTTTCATTACCTTCCGATCCTCACATTTTTACCCCAAATATTTGCACTCGTGTCTGAGTCGCTATCCATGTGAGGAAACCGCTCCAAAAAACTCGAGTCTCGGCTACACGCTTAGAGTGTGTGATCTTCAACAAGTCACAGTTGCTCCTGCACGCTTAATGGTTAATTTACAAATGGATCATTTTGAATATCTCTGTATTTAAAACTGGACTCCGGCGCCTTGCTAATGTCTTTTTATGGGCTATTTTTCAGGTGAGGGTTGCTTAAAAGCATTAAGCTACAAGGCGAAGAAGCATGGTCAAAGCCAAATCAGTCTCTCCTTGCAAAATCAAAGTTGACCTATTGGTTTTCCTAATGCTTTTTTTGTGGATTATGTTCCACATCAGTAAAAATGCTTCTTTGCCGATGCTGAAGTGCATCTGGGAAAAAAAGTGTGATGATGATGTATGAGCCATGACGCTATGGTGGTCTAGCGTGCTGATGTATGCATGCATAATTCCCCACGGTTCTGCATGCCGGTGGCATAATCAGCTGCCTTTCGAAAAAAAATATTTATCCTAGGCGAATGGCTGAGTTTGAGCTATAAACAAATATAAAAAATATATGACTAAAATGTCCGACAATTTTGGCATTAAGAAAGGAGCGGCTGCCAGCTGCAAGGTTCTAAAAACAAATATATATTTATATATACACACATATATATATATATATATATATATATATATATATATATATATATATATATATATATATTAATAACCTGTCCAAGCAGGTTCCAACTCAGCACAGGATACAGTTATAAACAACAGCGTGTGTGTGTGTGCGTGCGTGCGTGCGTGCGTGCGTGTGTATATATATATATATATATATATATATATATATATATATATATATATATATGGTGAGCCGAAACGTTATGGCGACAGCAGAATAAAGAAACAAGCATCCGATTACCTTGGGTCCGTGTCTGCTTCCTGGGAGAGTTCATGGGAGGACGAAGCTCATGCTGGAAACGGAGGTTGATATATATATATATATATATATCTACAGGGCTCGAGTTGGGGTACCACGCGGCTGGACGGCGTCCCCCCACTTATTTTACCGGGAGCTCGATAACTGGAGCAAATGGAGCCACACATTCACTCTTTGGCCTCTCAGGGGCGAGATCGTAGCTCATTCAGAGCGCTGCTCACGTGCTGGCTTCTCTGATGCAATCGCATCTAAGGGGTGAGAGAGGGGAGGCAATGAGTCTGAAGGTGCAAGCCACCCTTCGTGACATTACTTCCTGTTGTGACGTCAGCGTCCCCCCACTTCTTTTTTTAGGACTGGAGCCCTGTATATATATATATATATATATATATATATATATATATATATATATATATATATATATATATATATATATATATCCACTGAGCCGAAACGTTATGCGACTTCACCAGCAAGGAACACAATAAATTGCACTTATCTGGAGGTCTGTGTCCAAAGTTTCTGTTACAGCAAGGCGGGAATCGTTAGATGCTGAAGTGAGCTCGGTCAAATAGAGAAACATATATATATATGTACATTGATGACTTATTCATTGCCTGGAAAGGAGACCACAACCAGGCACTGAAATGTATCTGATATTTGAACAACAACACATACAATCTAAAATCTGAGGGTTACATCAGCAACACCCAGGTAGAATTCCTGGATACTCAAATCTCGGTGGTTGGCAACAAACTGACATCTACATTACATTGCAAAAGTACAGCAGGCAACACCCTACTTCATGCTGAAAGTAGCCGTCCTAGGAACTTAATCAACAACATCCCCTACGGGGAGTTTTTACAAGCTCGGGGAACTGCAGTTCGGAAGACAGTTTTCAGGATGAGCGTAAAGTAATGACAGAACGATTTAAGGAGAGAGTTTACAGGGACTATATTCTCAACACAGTCCTAACAAAAGCAAGGAAAGTAAGTAGAGAGGCAGCACTAACACTCACAATCAAGCCTGATACCACACAAACCCCACCCATGAGATTCATCACCACATACAACTACAAGGCAGTGGATATAAGAAGGAGTCTTAGCCAACACTGGGAGGCAACATTGAAAGAAGTGATAGAGGAGAGCCCGAAAATAACTTTCAAGAAAAGTCCTTCTCTCAGTCATAATCACTGAATGCAAGCCCACCATGAGCAATGTGAAGGTTTTTTTTTCACTTGTACATCCTGCAAAGCCTGCAGGTACAGCAACAATGTAAAAAACAAGCATTGGCATAGCCAATAGGTCTCGCTTTTGGGACCTTATAAGTATTTAGTTATGCAGCACACTATCCTCGGTGCAACAACATTAACTGTTGCATGGCTAAACAGTTATAAGGTCACAAAGGCGAGACCTATTGGCTATGACAATGCTCGAACACTCCCTTCCAATGGGAAACGTTGCCAAGTTATTGGATGGTTTCAACACAATCCCCTATTTGAGTACTCCGCCAAACAGGGAAATTCTACTGTTAAAGTAAAAAAATGACAACTGACGCTTTCTGTTAACATTGACCCCCAAAAATATCAAATCAATAACTTTAAAAAGTAGATCCAACAGGTAGTTGATATTTTCACCACAGATACAAATGAATGAGCCACAGTACGGGGGTAGAGGCGCAGGGCGCAGGCAGTTTCCAGTCAACTGCCTTTTGGAATCAACAGTTGTCACTCGGGATAGGTAAGTATTGACTTACTTATCAAACGTTTTCCATGGTGCAAACTTGCCTAAAAGGCAAGTATAGCATTGCACAATATCAAAGCGTGGTAGCGGAATCCTCCATTATAATAAAGCTGTGACATAGAAAAAATATCAAACTGCATTAAAACACCATCTTACCACATAGAGATGCCTACTGAAATGGAAAACTTAAAGAATTGGAGAATATAAGAATGTAAGAGCAAATATGTTTTTCAAGCCTTACTGCAGTGTTGAAATTTGCCCGGGCGCCCTCAGAGGAAGGAAAGAGGAACAGGAAGTGACGAACTGACCTCAGTGATATCCTTCCTCTGGATGTATGACGTTACAACGCATACTTTTACATCGCATGCCTTTACAACGCAGTATTTACAACGAATACCATTACAACGCATAGTGCTTTTAGGCGCTGGATAGTGATTTATTTAATTTACTATTTCAACTCCAGTCCCCGTGGATAGTAGGGAAGGTGTTGGATAGTAAATTAAATATATTCCCTATCCTAGAGCGCCCCCCAGCGCAATGCGTTGTAATGGTTTGCGTTGTAAAAGTTGCGTTGCAAAGGCACTGCATGGTAAAAGTTGCGTTGTAAAGGTTGTACACCCCTTCCTCTGCGTGCTTGACGCCCCTGAGAATACCACCTCAGCAAGAATCAGAGGTCGTGTCGCGAGCAGGGCTTTGCAATTAAGCGTTTTTGGCTATATCCGAGGCCAAGTTAGTGGTTAGTTAGACCGGTCTCTTGTCCGCGCTCTAAACAAACAAGCATTGGCCGAAGACAAGTATAGTATTGGACAATATCAAAGCGTGGTAGCGGAATCCTCCATTATAATAAAGCTGTGACATAGAAAAAAAATCAAACTGCATTAAAACACCATCTTACCACATAGAGATGCCTACTGAAATGGAAAACTTAAAGAATTGAAGAATATAAGAGTGTAAGAGCAAATATGTTTTTCAAGCCTTACTGCAGTGCTGAAATTTGCCTGGGCGCCCTCAGAGGAAGGAAAGAGGAACAGGAAGTGAAGGACTGACCCCAGTGATATCCTTCCTCTGCGTGCATGACACCCCTGAGAATACCACCTCAGCAAGAATCAGAGGTCAGAATACCACCTCAGCAAGAATCAGAGGTCGTGTCGCAAGCAGGGCATTGCAATGAAGCGGTTTTCGCTATATCCGAGGCCAAATTACTGGTTAGTTAGACCGGTCTCTTGTCAGCCCTCTAAATAAACAAGCATTGGCCGTGCGGCCGTAAAAGGAATGCGGCCGTGCGGCAAAGTGAAAGTGATCGCGAGTGTGCCCATGAGCGATGCGGCCACGAAAGTGAATGTGATCGTGAGGGTGCCCGCGAGCAATGCGCTTGAGCGATGCCCTTAATTAGGAAAAGATATGAATGCCAGATGGCGGCTGCACACATACACGCACGCGTAACCGCAAGCTTGAGGCCAGCAAAAGTCTTTGGTAGCACTTTGAAAACCCACATACTAAATGTCTCGCAGAGCAGCTCATGTGCTGGCTCAGGTGAGACCTAAAAGGTGTTCTCACCAGTAGCAAAGACGCACAGGATTTTAGACAAACATCTGTCCTGCATGTTAGACTATTGTGTCTATGTTCTCACATGTAGGGAGCAATATTTTTCCAGTGAGAAAGAGAGTGCTGGAACACATGAGAGCTACTCAAAATAAATTTAAACTATATCCGGTGGCATGCCACTTTGAAGAGAAGCATGATAGTAAGTCTACGTTTCTTTGCCATAGACCGTATACCTAAACTCAGTAGTGGTGGGGATAGGATGAGGCATTTACACCAACTAGAACCAAGGTACATATTATAACTCGATACCAAAGTACTCATTGGTTTGAACTCAGAAAAAGTATTATTATTCAGCTTATAGAGCACCTGGTTACTCCAACAGAGTGTCCCCGTGCTAGAACACCAACAATGCCTTGACAGCTGGCCTGAGCCACCCACCATCGCTACAGCCTAGGTACCCTGAGGAACAGCTACAGAGGGCTACTTCCAGCCACCAGATGGATGCTGGAAGAGCCACGTCTTAAGTTTTTTCCGGAACAAGGTCTCAGACGGGCACGTCCTTAAGTTAACAGGTAGTTCATTCCAGGCCTTTGCCGCAAGGAAGCCAAAAGAGCTTCCACCAGCCCGTACCTTCCCCATCTTAGGCACAATCATCTTTGCTGTGCCCAAGGACCTTAGGTAATGTGCAGGTCTTTATGCGGTAAGAAGGGAGTGCAAAAAGCTTGGACCTTTCTTATTGAAAATCTTGTGGCCAAAACACAAGGCCTTAAAGGTGACTCTAGCCTGTATGGGAAGCCAGTGTAATTTCCTCAAGGCCTCCCCCACTGAGGCCCACCTAGGAATATTCAGAATTAACCGAGCTGCAGCATTCTGAATTTTCTGAAGGATTTTTTGTGGTCACCCCTAAGTACAGGATGTTGCTATAATCTAGACGTGACATGACAAGGGCCTGTACAATGGTTCGTTTGGATGTTGTAGACCCTGGACAGATCTATTCTCCAGAAAATGTTTAATCCACTCCCATGTCCCTCCACCCACCCCGGCTTCCCCCATCCGTTCTATCAGAAGGTAGTGGGAGACCGTGTCAAAAGCAGCACTCAGGTCCAGAAGGATCAGTGCAGTAGTTCTTCCCTCATCGGCTGCGATTTTCAGGGCCTCTGAGGCAAGAAGAAGGGCCAACTCGGTACTATATTGTGGCCTAATCCCCGACTGAGTTTCATGAAGAACCGGTCTCTCTTCCAGAAACATGGACAGTTGACTGTTTAAATGTTTCTCTGCAATTTTAGCAGTATAGGGTAGCAGAGATATAGGTCTCAGGTTTTCTGGGAGAGCAGGGTCTAAGGAAGGTTTCTTTAGCAGTGGTACCACCATGGCATGCGTCCAATTGCCCAGAACCTGACCCGAACTAAAAGACAAGTTCAAAAGCTTGGTGAGAACAGGAGCAATTACTTCTTTCCCTTGCAGTACGAATTTCGGGGGGATCGGATCCAGGGCGACCCAGATTTGACTGCTTCCATGGGTTTTAGAAGTGATGTTTTAGAACATCACTTACAGGTGTCAATACACCTAGGGAAATGAGATTGACTGTTTATGACCCTCCTATACTGTTTCCCACTCTCTACATTTTCTATTTTTGTTTATTAATTTTTTCAATTTCGCTCCTCTGTGATCTTGATGTATGATCAGTAGAGAGTTTTCTGATGTATGCGGAGTTCTCACTCTTTTTCTTCTTCTCCTGTCTTTTCTATTCTTCCTTGCTTTCTGTCCATCTTTTTCTTCTACTCACATAATTTTTCTTTTCCTCTCTCTTTTCCTTTCTCTCTCACCTCCTTTTTTTCTTTCTTTTACTTTTTCAATTCTATTTCTCTTTTCTGTTGTTTTTCTTCCCTTCTCTTCTCTCTCATTTTCAGTTTATGGTTATTTCTTCTTCTTCTTTCATCCTACTACCCTTTCCATATTTGGATCTCCTTTGAACTGTGTAAGTGTAGCTACACTGGGAGGTAGAAATGTATTACTTTTCTATGATGAATTGTTTCCAACTCTTATTGTAAATATTGTTTTTTTACAGGTCTGTTTGTTTTGTTTGTTCCATATAGAACCTGCCCTCATATGGTTGACAGTATGCAGTACAAATAGAGAGCACTGCACACAATTATTGGAGCTGATAATCTCCATTCCCCATGTCTTGGAAGGCTGCAGGATGTTACCTCATTCAGCTTATTAGTAGGACCGTATATTATCATTGATTACATTGAGTATCTCAGGTTTAATTTGAGTTTAAGAATATCATCATTATTAATCATGTTTACTGCAAGTTTACCAGTATAGACAAGTTGGGACCGAGGGACTTTGGGTTCCCTCACCAACTAGGATCCATTTATGCAGGTACGTTTGCCCACTGGAGCTGAATTGTGTTTAGATATATCTATCCACATGGATTGATGTGCAACCTTTAATTGTTGGTACCACCTGCCATCCAATCAGGGACCGAGAGATATTGACTATGTGGTATGTATACATAGCCCACTTGGGCTAGAATGAACTATTTTGTTATGTATACACTGGTATCAATGCAATATTGAACTCCTGAGTATTTGTGCAGAATGGTAATGTGCAGTGACCATGAGCATATGCCCATTGTCTTACTCCTCATTTCATAGTTATTTCCTTTCCAGGTCATTTAAACCTTTACAGCATGATTGTGATAATAGATATGCAATTTTACTAAGCGTTGTGTTCATACTCCGTTAAATTTCATGTTCTGTTGGATTATTATCTCAATTGGTAATTATTGTTTACACCGTGTGTGCAGCCTTACTATGGTTCAACTGCTGTTAACATACATATGCTGAGATAGCCACCGCCTTTCTGTAACCTAGTGGACTTTCTGAAGGTGATGTCCTTCAGTTATGTTTTGTACATCATCCTTATAATGTCTGTTTTTCCAAACCTGCCCGACCCGGGAACAAGGAGTGTTCTACTCCAAAACGCGTTCGCCTATATGGATAAAAAAATTCATATGCAATATCGTACAGAATAATGGCCTTTCTTGGCTGATGTGAAAGACGAGTGTGCACCCCAAGCGTTGCTGTGGAATTACTGGAAGAGATTGCATTTACAGGGGGCTCCTCTACAGAGGTAGAACCTTTTCTAAAAAAAGTTGTTTAAAGTTTATGGAACACAATGCAATGTTGCTGGAACTAATGGAGTTCTGTCTTAATAATAATATATTTATTTTTTTAAGATCAGCACTACAGGCAAATCTCTGGCATGGCCATGGGCACCTGCTTTGCCCCCAGCTATGCAAATCTATTCATAGGCTGGTGAGAGGAGCAGGTGGCCTGGTCGGTTGCCAACGAACATTGGACATCCAATGTAGTGGCATTGCATAGATACATAGACAACCTCTTTGTGATTTGGAAGGGGTCCTCAGAGTCAGCAAGGTCATACATTAAGATTCTGAATACAAATAATGTTAACCTGAAATTCACAGGTGAAGTAAGTTCCACATCAGTAAACTTCTGGGATCTGCAAGTCTTTGTGTCCGAAGGTAGACTATGCACCTCACTGTTCAGAAAACCTACTACTGACAATTCAACACTGCACGCTACCAGCAGAAATTCACAGAAGCTTATCATGAGCATTGTCTATGGCGTATTTTTGAGAAATGAAAGAAATCACACAAGAGAGGCTGATTTCCAGACAGCATCCCAAGAGAGCATGGCTAGATTTTGCGCACGTGGTTACAACAGACAGGTATTGGCATAAGCCCTGGAAAAAGTCAACTATATCCCTAGAGAGGAATTGTTAAAGGAAACACAAAGGGAAAAGAAAGAAATAGGAAAGTTCCGACTGATCACAACCTTCTCTGAGAATATGAATAAACTAAGGAATATCTTACGGAAACACTGGAGTATCTTACAAACAGATCCACTTATAGGCCTGGACATACCCTTGGGCCCCTTATTGACCTTTAGAAAAACTAGGTCCCTAAAAACCAATGTGGTACATTACCATTACGATAAAGCAGATTGGGGAACATCTGGGGCCTTAAAAGGCTTTTTTCCATGTGGGATGTTATGGTAGCAATGTAACATTATGTTACAAAGTCCCAGATCTAAAGAAACCTAGACTCATATACCAGTACTTGACTTGCAGCACTCCATACACAGTTTACTGTGCCCATGTGGGTCAAAATATATTGGCAGTACGATTCACCCATCAAAAACATGCATCCTGGAGCACATGAGAGCTATTGCCAAAGAGGATGTATCATATCCAGTGGCCAGACACTTCAGTGAAAAACATCAAAGCAATAGGGATCTATTAAGGTTTTTCTGTTTGCACGATGTATCCAATAACTGTAGAGGCGGGGACAGAACCTTTAAACTTAGAAGTCTGGAATCCCGCTATATAATTGACTTACAAACAAAAGCCCCACAAGGCATGAATAGTAGGGAGGAACTATCAGTTCACCTAGGGGATTAATACATTGGTTACAACACACAAGGCCAATGAATTGTTTCTTTATAGATTGATATATTTTCTTGCTGCAACTTGATATTATTCCCTAACTGTTTATCCAGTATTTGTATTTACTCTTACGGACACTTTTTCTTTCATTTGCACATTCCTATTAGAATTGACACCCCTGGGTAATAAGGGGCGCATTCAGGGAAAAATAGCAGATGAAGCGGCGCTTCATATGACTTATTGAAACACATACACACAAGCACAGTGTAATTTGTATAGGCTCATACAGGGCGTTATAATTCGATGCACCCTGCAACATCATATATAATGAATTCAGTGAATATCATGCGTAGATGTTTCACAATTAATTATCTGCATCATACATATTAACAATGTTGTATTCCCTGGGGTAACAAAAGTCATATTGAGGTGCTAATAATGTTTTGTCAACATCGGTTCCATAGGATTGTTGTCGAACAACACTATGTGAAGATGGCGACTATTAGTATTGCAATATATGTATAAGAGTCTGTCATTTATTTTCATGTATTGTTTATGCTAAATATTGCTCGTTTCTGGCGCGCCTGATTACACTGAGAAAGGCAACAGCCAAAACATGTCTCTGTTGCTGATTCTGCAAGAGTTCATAATAAACTTCTAAGAACTCAACCCCGCGAGTGCCTTCCCTTGTTTTCAATAGACGAGGTTATGGAGCTGGTATATTACAGCTCCGGTCCCATCTGCAACTGCCGAACTCTTAAGGCGGGTGCATTCGTAGTCGTGAGGATGGGACTCACGTTTAACATAACAGCTCCAACAAATGCAGGGCACTCATGGGGTAGCCTGAAAACAGCTTTACTAATTGCAGACACGTTTCAGCCAGTAGCTTTCCTCAGTGCTTAAAAGTGTATATACTTTGCGCACGGCGTTCAATTTAAAACAGTCAATACATTCTCCTCATTGGTGAATTCAGAATAGTGGTAAAAAAGAACGGACTGTGAAAATGTTCTTTCCATTACAGCTGCCATCATAGTAAGGTAAGGCCTCATTGAGATGACCTCAGTTCTTCACAAGGGGTCCCCCTCCTCACAGAGATCAGGAAAAGGGGCACAAATGTAATACCCTTAAAAGGGCTCCTTTCTCTAACAACAGATACTGCAAGCCTCACTTTGTATCTCCAACCATCTACCTAATGGCAGCTTAAGTCAGAGTCATATATAGTTCAGTGTATAAGGCAGGGCCCTGGCACTTCTAAGGAAAGACTGACTCATCTTTGCTCACCATAGCATCTGGTGCTGTCCCCTCCCATCTAGGAGATGCGACCAATACACATGTGCTGCCCGGAGAAAAAACCTCTTCTCCATCTTTTATGCTGGTCCAGGCGGTTGGTTTCCAAAATGGAACCCACAGATCTGTATAATTCATGTACAGCACACTAGCACATCTAGTACACACACACGTGTACTGTGCATGCAGTGCTGGTTTTTGGCATGGGCGAGCTTGGCCTATGCCTAGGGCAGAAATAATCTGAGGGGCACTCAGGGCTGTGTGCATTAAGGTTTTGCTTCTTGCTCTAGCCATGTCTGTGTCCCTGCTTGCACGTTTCTCTGTTGGATTTGCCAGTGTAAAGTGGTTTTAATCCATCATTCATTGCTCAGCCAGGGAATGACCAGTGAACACAAAAGGGGCCCCCTGCTGCTTTATTTTATTCAGCCCGGGATAAAGAATAAGGGTGCAACTAGGGACAAAAATAATACCACGCTTTTCATCCTTAGCAGTGCAACCCCATAATTATCCAAATCCCTTAGTAAGACAGGCAGGCAGTATTTACGAACTCTGTTGTTCGCCTGTCTTCTGGTATATATAATATGAAGGACTGGTGCCTACTTCAAAAATTGTTTTTAGGCATTGTATGAATTTATTTGTTGTAATGTATTTTTGGTGTTTTAGAAATTGAGTAGTGATTCAATACATCAAGCAGAAGACATTCCCGTCTTCAACACACGGCAAAGGGGTTGTGTCTCTGCATGAGAAGGGGAGAGTCCGTAAGGTGATGGTCAGCTCCACATAAGGGGTGATCAGTGGAACACATCACCGCGCAAGAGTGGGCAATGGATTGCTCCATTGCATGAGGATGTCCACAGAATGTTCCACTGCATGAGAGGGGAAGGGGGATCATCCCTTTCCATTACATGGGGGCTCTGGGTCATTCCTTGCCATTGGGGGAGCCACGGATTATCCTAACGAACAAATTGCAAGTCAGACCGAAACTGCACTAAAGAGCAATTGGTTGCACTTCTGCTAGGGGGACAGAGGACAGTTTCACTCTATGAAATTAAAAGATGTGTCATCCACTCGTCTCACAGGTCATTTAAATATGAAGAGGAACTACATAGGCCGTGGAATCGATCGCTTCATTGCACGAAAAAGAAGCATAAATCTTTAACTGCACGAACCTAGAGAAGCTAAACAATGAACTCACCCCCTGCACAAAAGCGTCGGGTGGTGGAATCCTCCACTGGCGCACGAGGACGGGGGCGATGCCTCGGAATGTGGCACGACGTCGGCCAATGGACCCTTCACCCCCACGAGGATCAATGGATCATACCACTCTGTGGGAGGAGGAGGAGGGGGACTGGACAGTCCTCTTCAACTGCCTGTTCCCATATTTGCTTTTACTTTATGATCGTCTGGTACAGGTAACATTTGAGGCAATTCAAAATGAATGCCGAATCTTCCTGTGTTTTATTGTGTAGATAGTTTCATACACGTTTTTACTAGCAGGACGTTTAAAGAATTCACGAGGCACCAGGAGCAACGAATTTGTGACGTACATGGTTCACTATATGACTGGTTCACAAATGCATGTCGAGTCAGTGATGGAAGAAAAAAGGAAAATAGAAATGCTCTCGGATAGCGAGCTAGGTAGATACAGGGAAATACAAATACTAGTAAAAACAAAACGAAAAAGAAGCAAGGGTGATAAATGCACATCATATGCAATATAGTCCTATTTGAGGAAAAATGTAAGAAAAAAGAGAAATTGGCATACTAGTTTTTTTAAGGGTAGTCATGACAATTGGTAGTAAAAAAAATGGTGAGGAGAAAATTGGGCAAGAACGTTATTGTACAGAAAGAGAAAATAATTCACATGAGAAAGGAAGATTAGAGAAAACGGATCAAAATCAAAACAAGATGTGATAAATTTGAGTGTCAAATGAAAGGAAATAGAAAAATGAATTGTGGGAAGGGTGACATAAAAGAAAGGGAAAGATATGTGAAATAATGAATAATAAAGGAATGGTGAAAAGCACTAAACTCAATAAAAGTCTCAAAAATAAGAAAAACAGGAATACTAGTAGTGGTACTACTTCTACTTCTTCCATTATTACTAGTATTGCCTTTATAACTGCTGATATTCCTACTAACACAACTACCACTACTAGTACTACTGCTACTTCTATTATTACTAGCGCTGTTACTACTACTTCAGTTACTGCGATACTACAGCTATGGGCGTAGCAAGGGTACTAGGGGCTTTAATGCAAGTAGGGAAATTGGCCCTGCTACTCCCTTGATGAGTGGCAACACCTCCAAAATCGTTTTTTCACCCCTAGTTTTATATAGCGCCAACTTGCCTCGAAGGTACCAGCTACCAGAGCACTTTACATGGGCACCAGTTGCGTTACATGAGGACACATTCATTTTAGTTAGGCACGGGGAGATTACGTGATTTGCCCAGAATCACAGGATGTTGAGCGTCATTGTCGAGACTCGAACCCAGTTCCCCAGATTTGAGCTCCACCGCCCTAGCTCGCTAGGCCACATCCTCTCCACGGTTGCAGTGGGCCCATGGCCCCGGTGTCACTGCACTTGCTGTACCACTGATAGCGACGCCACTGTCAGCAAAGCATAAAAACCTTTCTTAGAAGAAAGTTGTTATTGAACTTTGTATGCCTTTTGGGGACGGTCATTAGGGGAAAAAAATAATGGATACAAAGGTACATACTGTCTCAGCCCTGCTGAAGAAACCATCTGCTGTCCCCTTGTTCATGAGGGGGGGGGGGGGGGGAGTGCCCGTGAGCTGCATCACTGGGAGAGCCCGGGCCTGGGATGTGGTGTGACGTGTCCGCTGGACCTGGTCAGACAGCATCTGCAGGACATCACCACCACGGATGTTTACAGACCATCCCAAGAGGAGAGATGTCTGGGCTTAGCCCTGCTCTCTCAAGGGGCGCTCCCCCGCTGACTAGGGGAAGCCATCAGGCCACCTGGCATGATGAACTGGCCTGTCTGCCTGTCCCTGCCCGGCCAGGCCGGGGCTGAGGTCAGCCTGCGAGCCGTAAATCGGCCCAGGAGACAGGAGGGACAACATGGGTGTTGGTACGGGGCCTGGGGTTACCTCTAATGGCCATTCCACTGGAGCTAAAGGCTAGGCCCCCTGCCAATCTCCCTAAACTTAGCACAACTTAAAAGCCCTCCTGGGCTCCCCCTCCACTCACGCCATTCCACAGACCCACTGCTCAGGGCGTCACGCGCTCCCCCGCGTCTAGCCCCTTTCTAAGCTTCAATCCCCCCCCCCCACCCCATACCCCATCGATCTAGCTCACGCCCCTGCTGATAGTGTCAGTGTCACGGACAGGAAGAGACCAAACAGCGGATCACGTGATGTCGGGCTTCGGTATGAAAGACGAGGGAGAACGAGAGGACTGGCTTTCCATTCCTTGAGACTTGCACTCTACACTCCTTTTCAAAGTGTTCATCCCTGCAAACCAGCATTTGACTCCTCCCACTTTTCGTAGGTAAGGGAACTGACGCACACAGGCATGACCTAATTTGACCAGGATCACACAATGCACCAAGCAGGACACGCACTGACAAAGCCTGTAGGTCTGGCATTGGCTGCTTTTTGGCTTTATCAATACTTGTTTTGTCGTGTTTTATGCCAAAACGTTGTTCCTGAGGAAGCTGTTGGCCCTGGTAATTCTAGCTTTAAAAAAATTGACTAAAAGTAAAAACGATGGTTTTAGTCTCTAAAAGCACACGTTACCGTAGTATTCACTATTCAGCAGAACTGAAGGGAACTGCTTTGTGTGTGGGTGTGATCTTTGTGAAAGAACAGAATGCCATCACTCACTCTGCCGTTAGCCAATAGCAGAAGTGGGCTGACCCACTGCCCTTGCTGAACGCTGTTTGGGCGGGAGGAAAAAGTGATTGCCACAAGAACATATGAAGGAGGTTGGCTGAAAATCCCACTAAATAAATATATTATAATTGCAATTTTTCTAAAATAACGCCACACCCAAAGAAGCATTGCAAAGCCAAAATGCCTCGCGTCAGCTGCCAGCCTTCTTGCTCTGCAATGGCTGATTTGTGAGGGTTTTTCTTAAACTTTATTCTTGGAGCAGCTGCTAGACCCTCTTGAATATATATATAAAATACTGGCTAAAAGCTCGGCCTGGCGGTAAAATTCTGCCCCACTTGCAGAGTTTGTAAAGTTTTGCGCACTCTGCGCTCCGCGTACTGCGTGGAGTTCTGAAAAACTCTGCGCAGCAGTGCAGAGTGGATTTTTTCCTCTCAGGCAGCTCGCCAACGTTAAGTTGGCGAGTGAGGAAAATCATACGCTAGACACCTCCCGGCAACATTTCTCAATGGGGGTGGTCGCTCCAGGTTGCTACCGCTCGTGTTAAGAAACCTGCCGCTTGCGTTGAGGAAGCTGCAGCTCGAGTAGAACCTCTATTCGAAAGGCAGAAAGATGCAGTGCCCTGTTGCACTGTGTGTGGCACAGTTTGCGCTGAGTTTACAGTGCAGGACAAACCCCCAGTGCTAAAAATCAGCACAAGCAGCGTAACTTACCTTACTCCACCACTTGCAGAACTCCGCAAAGTGGAGATTTTTTCAGCAGAACTTTTAAACTCTGCCCAGGCCTACTAAAAGCCAAAATGATCTCTTTAGTCTCAGAAAGCAGGTATTGCGATAGCAGTCCCAGGCACTGGAGGGAACTACTTTGAGTGTGGGTGTGCTCCTAGTGAAAGGACGGAACGCTGTCAGTCACAATGAAATGGACTGACCCCTAACCCCATGGTGTAGGCTTCAGTGACCAGGATAAATATGTGAATGACATACAACAGACCAATGGATGAAGAGGGCCGGCTTAAAACCTCGACAAGCAAGTATTTTATACATACAATTTTAGTAAAATCAAAAAGTCTAGCCACTATTAATACATTATACAGTTATTGTTTGTAAAATCAAAAACTCTAGACATAAAAAAGAGGCGTTCATGGACTTGCTGAGTTAAGCTGAGAGCTCAACAGAGAAAAAAACGCCTCAGTCCTTTGGCGGTGCTCTACTTGGCAGGCCCACAGATCTGTCTCACAGCAAAGACTTTAAATCATTGGATTAGTGAAACACTATCTATAGCTAGCGGAAAATGACTCGTGCAAATAGAATTTCCGACAAAGTATGTCAGGGTTAACGTTGGTTAAAAGGATCTATGGCCATTGGAATAAAGGGAAGCTGTTCTTGACACGTGTTTCGTTTTGGTGGGGTTCAAAACAAACCAGACACGGGCAAAGCAACCACTCTTTGAAACAATAGAGATCTAGATAAATTATTCAAAACTGAAAGCAGCCAATATGAGTAGAATCATAGCTATGCCAGTACTCGCCAAACTTCCTCTCCACCTAATTTAGTGACTGAAATCTTTACATTTATGAGTTAATGTATACATTCACGGGCTGACGGGGTTGGAGGCTAGTTTCAGTATCAACTTACCAGGCCGCTGTGGTAACTAGCAATGACTAGGAAGGTGGACTTTGTGCATACATACAAGGTGTATAGGCTGCATGTGATCTTGTTATAGAGTAGGTAATGGATAGATTCTAGTTCTAGGGGCTGTAGTTATGCTGGAACCTGGCTCTAGGTCTAGGTCACCCAAGCGAATTGTTTGATTGTGTCCTGGTGCAGTGTGCCAACCAGTGCTTAATTTGAGCCGGTGGTTTCCGGTGTTTGGCACCAGCACTTTATTGTCAAAGCTGCACTTATGACAGTCTGCCACATGGTGGCACTGCTCATCTAATTTAGAGATGAGCATAATAACGGGTATTTATGAATACAACATTCATTAAAAATTACTAATATCTGCTTCCCCAGCCATTTCTTTAGCCCTGGGGACCTGGAATAATCTGAACTGTCGCACTTACAGGTGAGAGAGATGGTTAGCAGTTATTTTGGCAGTGATGACAGGGGCAATGGCTGCTGCAAGCTACAGTGGCCTCCTGGTCAGAGGCCTGGCACCTATTTTTTTTTTACAAATTAAGCACAGGTGCCAGCAGTGTGTAAGGTGCAGCGGTGCCAGTGACAGCCAGTGTGTGCCGAGCCATTTGGATCTGCAGCCTGCCGGCTGGTGGCTTCAGCTGCCAATCGCACATTTAAAACACAGTCACTCATTTCTTTTGTGCAGTTTGTGTCCTGTCTGATAGCAGGTGTCAGAAGTCAAAGGCAGCACGGCAGGACACTGCCACACCTCGTCATAAAGTCAGTAGTCTCAAAGGGGAATGAGTAAGCACTTGGCTTGTCTCTTCACAAGTTTGACAATGAGTAAATCAAGACGAAAGTGTTTTACTTGTCTCCTATTCTGCATGCGTGTGGGACATGTAGGTGTACGAGTCTGTAATTATTCTAAAAGCGCACGAAACAATGTGGATCTAGTAACAGCCTTAACAGAAGTCAACCCCCCATGGGACTTTAACAACCTTAGAAGGAGGAAAGGTTGAATTAAAATCTGCAAGCGTACAAACTTATACCATACAGAAGCAGTTCTTAACTTGCACTCTGCGTTAATTACTCGGCAGGGCCGCACCGGTTTAGTAACTTAAATAGTAATAGCAGATTAAGAAAGTGTAAAAACATAAAAATGCAAATTGTAAAACTGAAAATTTTAGAACATTGTAAATGTGACAGAATTTGAAACTGGAGGCTAAAAAGAGGGTGCGAATAAAGAGGGGAGAGTTCTAGGCAAGTCTGTAGTTAAGATATTTTGTAACATTTGTAAGTTAGAAAAAAGTCAAATCTTGAAAAATGGGACTCGAATGCCACATTCCTTCCCAAACAGTGTTTTTAAACTATATCTTCCTGCACTGTATTTTCAGGAGTACTAGTAAACTTTCTGAAAGCCATTTTCCCTTTGCACATCTTGCTCCATTTATTTAGACATATCTACTTTTCTGCGTTGGGTTCCAAATGCAATCTCAGTCTTGGAAATTTAAGGAGTGGGGATTCCTCCTGCCACATCACCTAGCCAACGTCTTCTTTTTTAGAGTCGAGCCTGCAAAAGCATGAGTTAGTGCATGAAGCTGCTTGCGGGGCAATGTTGTTGTTAGTAAAGGGCTTGCATACCCGCCCATTGCTTGTGATTTGTTGGCTTCAGTTTCACTCTTCTTTGTCGCCTACCAATTGGCCAGCACAGGCCAAATGTCACTTCCTTTAATCTCTGTGGAGCAGGGACCAAGCACAGATTGATCAAACGTAATCAGTGTCTGCCCGCTGCTCCCAACCTGACTCAGGTACTATTTCCTTTACCCCACCCCGTTTGGTGTTCCTCCCTCTGAGTTCTGCCCGTACCTCCCTTGTTTTATATACCCTATACCCCTCCCCACCACTTTTGTTTTTTCATTACTGCACAGCAGCTTAGGCTGCAGTGCAACATAGTATTTTTTAAAGTGTACTATGGTGCAGTCAACGCTGGCCGCGCCATTGCGTTTTTTTACTTCAACCAACGCTGCTGGTTATTATATAGTGGAAACTCAGCACTAGAGACATTGGAGCGCTTTACATTTAGCATCAGTTATATTAAACAAGGTTGCCTTCAGTTTTTTATTTTTTTTAAATGGATGTTGCCAGAATTACAAATTGTTGTGCCTATGCCAAGTCTTGAACCTGGGTCCCCAGTTCCAAAGTCGGCAGCCCTGGCCATAAGGCTACATTCTCTGCTCTTCACCACCTCCATATTCTTCATCTTGTCATGTGATTCTGCCCTCCCTCCTGTTTCTTCAACCACACCCCGGAACCTCTTTATCTCTTTTGTTCTCCCAGACACACACACTCACATACCCCGCGCCCCATCTCTTTCTCCGCCTTTTTCTCAGCACCTTTCCTCCCTTAGCCTCTGTTCAGTTCTCCAGCTCAATTCAGTTCACAATGTTCTCAACTGTTTTCATATTTTTGTAACTACATGTGAAAAAATACAGTATCTATGGTAAATCATTAACCACCGTCACTGTCAAAAGAGCAAGATCACACGTTGCATCAACCGTGTCACAGTGTTTTTAAGTTACTCCAATGAAAGGATACCTGGACCCATCCAGTAACTATGTAGATGTGCTCTGTGACTCCGCAGAGAGGGCATCCCAGCTGGGCCTGTTGCTAAATGTGTCCCACAAAACACCACTGTGCTCAAATCATTGAACATTGTCTTAAAGGCGGCTATTTGCGTGGAGGATGCTCATTATACTGGTAAAGGTGAACATTTACCAATCGATTGAGTCTTTCTTTGGTAGACAAACATAGACACGTGCGTCCAGAGATGGCAAGAATACCAGGGCTGGTCCAACCAACGGATGGTGAAAATGTATTTACTTGTGAGTTATGGAAAATATCACAAACTGCAATTACCAGAATGCACTGGGGAATTTATACTGATATACTAGCCGTTTGAACTGTCTCTTCATTATCAGTTTGAAGGGTCCACATGCTTGGGCCTTCAGGTGCTGGACCAACAGATTAAATAGGCTTGTACTCTCTTTCAAATTATGGTGAAGCAAAGACTCAATGCAGTGGTAATGGCTTCCACCTCCCCTCCTTAATTCCAGATTTGTAAAGCGCGCATTATCACCCCTTAACCCCTTCGATGCTCATGACGAGCTCAGCTCGTCATGAGTTACGCCTCTCGTACTCAGCTCGTCATGAACCGCGGGTTTTTGAAAAACTCAGCGCACAGCGGGAAAACGCTTAGCGCGCATGCGGTTAAGGATATCCAGGCGCTGGGGCCGTGGGGGAGATTAAGCGAGCTATTGCCCACAGGCACATGATGCTGAGCTGAGGTCGATGATCGAACAGTGAGCCCCGCGCTCCTGGTTGCTGCGCCAAACCTGTGACATGTAGACTGTTAGGGCCATGTACTGAACACCCAAATCAGGATGATTATCCTTATTTTACAAACAAGAACGATACCACTGGATTTATCTGCCATGCAACCTGTGACAACGTATTCCATTGCAAACACGCAAACAGATACTGATGGATGTGGAGTCATTGTAGGCAGTACGTATGAAGAGCAACAAGGTCCTGAAGAAGGACACAGACAGCCCCCCATAGGGCAAGCAAATGGCAGATACTTGTGGACAACCTGCTTCTGAAGATCTGAATAAAAGCTCTCAGTATCTTGATGTTTAAGTCTTGCTTACACAGAGCACATGCTCAACGACATTCAACTCAACCCACTCCATGCCACTTAACTCCACTCTTTGCCACCTCACTCTACTCCACTCCACTCTACTCTAAGACACTGTCTTCCACTCTACTCCACTCTGACACTCTGGGCCCTCCACTCTATGGCACTCGACTCTATGACATTTTACTCCACTCCACACTACACTTCTCCACTCTACGACACTGACACCCCAAGCCACTAACTTTTAGCCATGCTGAACAGCAGCTACACTAGTGTACAAGATAGCTAAAACACAGTGGTAAAGCAAATAGCTCTTCCATAGGCAAGACCTATTGGCTTTGCCAATGCTTGTTTTGTTACTGAAACCATTTACCCCATGGCTTTTAAGCAGTGATGAATTTAAATTGCCAAACATGGAAGGACTTTCAATTTTTGAGGCACGAAATCAAATTGTGTAATTTTTAATCAAAAAGCTAATTGAAATGCTATTTAAAGGTTTTCTTGCTGAGATAAAAGAAAAGTGGCAACTCCATAAACAGCTTTTGCGTGTCTCTGTCTACCTTTGTACTTGGCTCTCTCAAACCATGCGATCTGTGGTATACGTTGTTGTGTATACCCTATGCTACTCAGGGTCTTTGCTGGGATCATGTATTTTTTATTTTATTTTGAAAGTTTTATATAGCGCGAACAAGATCTTTGCAGATAACAGAGCGCTTTACATAGGCAAGGAAGGGGATGTAATACCCAGGAGAGTGCAAATCCTTTTTCCGACCCACAACGTTTTGCAAAGTTCCTAATTATTGCCCTTCACAAAAGTTGAAAAGTTTCCATTTTCGTTTGCATTTGCCTGAGCTTTTTCTTCGCATAGTGGGATAAAATTCACGCTAAAAAAATCCAGTGGTCAGACAAGACCTACAAAATGTGATTCATAATAGTTGAATCATAATTCCATGCTGAAATATGTAAGCAATTTTTAACTTTCATGTTTCTTCTGAGCTCAATGACATTGCAAACGCAAGAGAAGTAACTTTTTCCTGCATACCATTTTTCAGCCCAGTACAAAGATATATGAGAGATTGTTGCAAGAGCCACACATTTAAAGCAGAAGTCCCTAAGTGAAAACCTTTGAAAACTACACAAACTTCCAAAGATTTCCATAGACATTTGCAAAGTTTGCTAAACATGAAAAGGCATCTTAAAAATTGTTTACAAATATATTGCCCCATTGCGTGTAAAGGTTATATTTTGAACTCACTTGGGGCTATAGTTTTATAAACTATATTTAGGACAAGATGTTTACATCTATAATATGCTGACAATGAGATTCTGGACGTTGTTCCACAGACCTTATGGTGCAGCTGTTTAGGTTCATCTGGTACCAGATTTGGGCATTTTCCACTTGCATAGTAAAAGCTGCTGCACATATAAAGCAATGGCGGATGCTCCATCACTGATGATACAAACTTGTCTATAAGTAGCTACACCAAATGAGTAGTTCTTGAATGATCCGCAGTACCACAGAGATGCTGTTTGTGGCTTTGGAAGCAGCTACCGACAGTAGACCTGGCGCCCACCTGGAATTCTGATGATCCAACCCTGATCACAGCACTCAGCAGAAGACTGGCTCTCATTTTGATTTTGTTTTGTAGGCCACCAAATGTTGCCTAATGCCTATTGCTGAATAATCGTTGCAAAGGTTTTTTAAATCATGCAATAAAGTTTTTTAAACACTCAAAGAATAATCGTTCATTCAATTAGGGACCTAGAACTCCCAATCGGGGCCACAGTAGTTTAGATATCTATCGAATGCAGAACGATAACCTATTTTTGGGGATCATCGTTTGCAACCCTTGGTACGGGTCTTTGACAATTCAGCAGTGTAGAGTTGTGTTCTCGAGTGGGACTTGGAGCCCATGGGGTTTGTTTCGGTAAAGCTCACCTTTGAGTTGGTTATGGTAGTTGCTTCTATAAATATCAGCTGATGCACCTTGGGTAAAAGACGACTGTTCCCTAATGTGGAGTAACAGCGGCCCCACCATCACCCGCGGTGTAGCGGGGGCCCCCTCAGCACAGTGCCTCGGTATGAAAGCTCCTGACTGAGTCCTTAGGGGGACCCCCTCAAGTTTTGTTATGCTAGTGGTTCTCTATAGGCTAAAGAATGCTGGTTCAAAACAATAATTGCCCATCCCTTTCAAATAATGGCTGCCCCTCGCCAGAAATTTGCTTCTGTTTCCCTGTAGAAAAAAGTATGCTTTCTATTTGGACTTACTGATTACAAGCTCGTCTTCCTATCTTCCTCTCCTCTCTGGGAAACATCCCTCCTTCCTAAGCAATGTAGCTCTCATTTTTTATGGTAACATCCTAAAATACCTTTTATAGTGTCCAAATATCTAAATAGAAATTGAGTATAATATTTCTCATTAAACAACAGGGGTATAACAACGTACCAGAATGTTCTCTTCTTCACCTTAACCCCATAGTAATAGTACAACCCTCCAGTACAAAAAAAACCTTCATCACTTGTGGGTTTCACTTTGGTTCAGGTTAGGATCAATGACAGCGGACCGAAACATGTCGACGACAAAATTAAGACATTATCCAATTACAGCTGTCTCACCTATTCCTCCTCTCATCTTTGCATCAATTATGTTTTTTTTTTCATTTGCTCTGTTCAACATTTCACACTGGGGTGGCAATCTTTATGACCCCCCTCAAGGGTAAAACCTGCTTGGTTTCCTTGAATTTACAGCACAGCAATTAGATCATCTGCCTCCAGCAGTGATATACAGCCGGTGTTCCTTTCCTAGCCTTCAGCAGAACCACAGTCTACAGAGACATGTTTATATTTGCCAAATATCAGTGAGCAGAAAACAGCACAAACCTGTTTTCCATTAAGGCCGACCTCCATTCCTTACTTGGGAGTTTCTCTGCTCTATTTTAAATTCCAGGAAATCCGATACGAACTCCTCACCAGCACGTAAATTATTGTCACGGCTTAGCTGTTCTTTTGTGACAAAATCTCACCTTATTCAATGAAATATGTGTCTGATGCATTAACATGCCTTTAAAAAAAAAACATTAAGACGGCTTAGAGGGACGTAGCCATCCGGCTGCAGCTACATATGTGCAGTCTTTCTACAAAAAAACATATAAAGAGAACTACATGTCCCAGGATCAACAAATACTGTAATAACAACACAATACACGCCGGTACTAGCTGCCCATTTAGGGCCTGCAATGGGTTGCAATTGGTGCTCCTTTGTGGCCACTCGAAAGTACCCTGGTGTATTGCATGGTAGCTCCTGTGATTTAACCCTTAGACTGCTGATCTTTTAAGGATGTATGACATTACAACGCATGCTTTTACATCGCATGCCTTTACAACGCTGCCTTTACAACGCTGTTTTTACAACGCATGCCTTTACAACGCATAGTGCTTCGGGGCGCTGGATAGTGAATAGTTTAATTTTCTATTCCAACTCCAGTCCCCGTGGATAGTAGGGAAGGTGTTGGATAGTAAATTAAACCTATTCCCTATCCTAGAGCGCCCCCCAGCGCAATGCGTTGTAATGGTTTGCGTTGTAAAAGTTGCGTCGTAAAGGCACTGCGTGGTAAAAGTTGCGTTGTAAAGGATGTTTCCCATCTTTTAAAAGTATGCATGTTCTTAACTGGGTATCTGGCGTAGTAATAACAATCAATGAATATTAACAAACTGTAGCCTTAAGTTGTCAAAGAAGAAGGACAAATGCCTACAAAACGTTTTACCCCAAATAAAGAGACATTCTCTGCATCTCAGCACCCTACCCCCCCAGCCTCTACCCAGATCTTTGTAAAGATGCAGGAGGGGCCGGGGCTGTGAACTTCTGCTGAGGCCTCCACTGATCAGCAAAAATTCTGTATGGTCAGTCCCAATATACTAAGTTATATGTCAGTTACATACAGACGCCCTACCCTCTCATCCTTACATACCTTGCAAACACTACTTACCGTGTCACACACTCTCTCTTATCCTTACACACACACCTTACCATATCACACACTGCCTCTCTCAACCGCTCACCTCACACCCATTACACACCCCCATTCACACAATGCCTCCCATGTTACAAGCTGCCTGGTCCTCTGATGGCTCACACACTAAATATACATGTTTCCACACTGACTCTCATCCTTACATACCCTACACATTCAACTTAAACTGTCACACACTGTCTCTCTGATCCTACCAAGTAAAACACACAATTTACCATGCACCGCATTGCCTCTCACATTGTCACACCCTTACACACACAACTTACTCCATCACACACTGCCTTCCTTGTGCCTACACCTATTAAGTGCACAATTAAGGCATTCACACATTTCCTCTTTCCTCCTCTCGCCACTACCCAAGCACAACTTATCCAGACACTGCCTCTTTCAATCTTGCATCCTATAACCCTTATACACACCCAGAGCTTAACCCCGTTATACTTTTTTTCTCTCATCGTTTCACCCCTCACATACAACTTACTCCCTCTTACACTCCCTCTCTTATCCTGTCACCACTTACACACATAATTCATCCATTCATACATTGGCTTTTTCATCCTTCCACCCCCTTCCACACACACACATACACACAACCTACACTGTCTAACAAAGCTGCACTCATTTTTTCACTCCTCACACACAATTTACCTTGTTGCATGCAGCCTCTTCAACCATTCACCCTTCACTTACACCAGAGATGATTTAGGACATGGACAATTACCTTCCAAACGGCCCCCTTTTTGATTTACTCACACTGCTGAAAGGTTGTTTGGCATCATGCAGGCTATAATTCGCCAAAAATGGGTAACCAAATCCAAAGTTGTTCTGAACAGGGGCCCCCAAAATCTCTCTTGCCCATATGCCCAAAAATCCGCAAGATGACACTGACTTACACACACTGACTTACACACAATCTCCTCTTGAAACACAAATTGTTTCTACTCCTTTAGCCCTTTCACCCCATCCTCGGACCCTCTTTACCCTCTTCCTCTCACCCTACTTCAGATTTCGAAGCATTAATAAGAGCCCTGTTCATAGTTTTTGATGCTTCAATTAAATCTGAACGCTCAACAACGTAACTCAATATTCCTTCTGAACGTCAACTAACCTAGACCTCAATACCCCGAGTTGACTCCCATTCAAGGATTGTTGGTGAACGGACTATGCTAATCTCCGTTTTTCTTTTTTTCTTCCCCTCCCCCTCCGCTGCACAGTTTCTTATTGTTCATACTGTATTCTTTATCCGTGGTTTGCTTACTTACTGTCAGCCTTCTAGGTAATGTAAAGCCCTTCGGCTTTGCACAATATGTATGTGAAGCGCTCTGATACCTACGGGTCTAGCTAGCGCTATACAAAACTTTAAAAATAAATAAATTAAAAATGCAACATGAAAGTGGAAGCGCAGCCAATACAAACTTCTCACGCCCACGTACAAAGCCCTGAACAACACAGGACCAGAAAACCTAAACTGCTGCATACACTTTCACCAACCCACCAGGCACCTATGCCGTGCCTCACTCACACTCACTCACTCCCTGCATCCGCAAAAGCAAAACTGGAGGTCGCTCATTCTCCTACATCGCACCCCAGGCATGGAAAGACCTCCCTCGACACATCAGAACCACCTCCTCACTTCTTGAGGTCTACAAGAAGCGGATGACCTGGCTCTTCGTATAAGCACCTTGGGGACCACAAACCTATACACCTGCCCAATGCGCCCAGATACCATCTCAGGTGATTAGTGTGCTATAAAAATCTATATAACATAACATAGGATTTAAAATGCATCATATTAACACCTTCAGCGCGGCGCGAATTCTCACGCTGTGCTGAAGGTTCTAAGAAACGGGCGTGGCCGTGACGGAACGGTTCCGTCATAAGCACAGCCCAACCGGCGCTCGTGACGGAACCGTTCCGTCACAAGCATCGAAGGGGTTAAAGCAGGAGCATCGCTATGATCATAAACAGGTTATAACATCACAATACAATAAGATTTCATTAGTTTCTCCAGCAGATCAGTAATTTCGTACAAATCACTTGAACATGACTCTACATTATTCAATATTTAAATCAGCATTAATCAGTGCCAAATGAAGGTCTCAAGCAGTCGTTTGTTTTATAGCACCACCTAACAAATCACCAGAAGGTGCCAGACTGCAGACTTGACCTCAATTGGGCCCTGCTGCTCATTGAAAAGGATCCCCTAAAGAGCGAAATGGCGTTTTGCTTGGAGCTCCGAACGTCTTTGTATCTTTGCCCATGCAAAACCACTGCCATATATCACAAGTTTTCCTTCTGTATTAGCTTTACTTGCAATCTCACCATATCTAATCTTCTCCACCCTAATTCTTAACTTATTTCTTTTCTACTTTCTTGAACTCCCTGAATAATTGAACATAATTCCTACTAAATGAATCGACCAATAGAAACCGGATGAAATGCCTCACTTTCCTCTGGGGACAAGATCAACCCAATATCCAAAAAAACACTTACAAGAATAATTGTTAACCACTGATGAACCACTAACTTTCGGTTAAGGAGTAGCGTTCTACTCCCCATAAAGAGCAACAATTCCTTGTCAGAAGCAGTAAGGGTTTTGTCCATGTAATTACCGTACAATAAAACAGCAGCTGTTGTCCTGCTTAACCATAAAGGGAAACGGGTGGGGGAGGGGGTTCGAATTGCTACCTCTTTTGCATATATGTTTCCTCAATATTGGGATCTCCCAGTTAAACCACTACCTAAATGGCAGTCATTTCAGGGATGTCCAACACTGGCGCACGAGGGCCCATTAATAGTCCAAATTCGGGAGTAATGACTGACCATTCAATTACTTGTGCGCATATGTAATTCATGTGTACACACTGGAATCTTGGCCTGTCTCCGGCCCAGCGTCGTTAATGTCGGATAATCTTATTTTTCATGGGAAATGCTTCCAATTTTGCCAGAAAGGATTTTACAGCCTCGGAAAGTGGAGAAATCCGAGCACTGCGGGCCGAAGTGATGTTTTAACACGTCACATCAAAGAGAGCTTGGTGAGTGCGCCAGGCGCTTTCATCTTGGATCAAGGACGCACTCACCTCTAAACAGAGCATCACAACTCGCTTCAAAGAGACCCAAGCAGGAGAAGGATGGCACGGCACCCTCTCCACCCCATGCTCACATTCCCCGAAAACACATCGAGGAGCTAACAGGCGCTCTCGGGTTGGGAACGGCCTACACGTACATAGCGCCTTGGAAGAGCGGCTGAGTGAGGCCTAAGATCAAAGAATAGCGACAGGATGGCGGCGGAGAGCGCGGCCCAGCGCCCTCGTGTGGGGGGCGGTGGGATTGCTCCAGGAGTCCCACGAGGAGTAAGAGCCGGCCCCATCTGCAGCAAGCACGGCCTGCGGTGCCTTGAGGCCTGAGCTGCCCCCATTTTGCAGGCCATAAATTTGAAAACAAGGCCCAATTCCTGCAAGCTCCGACGGACAGCGGGAGGGCGGGGAGGCCGCCGAGTGCCTTCAGGCCTTTCGGAGATGCGCATATTTGAGAGCTCATAAATCCCCCATGTGACAGGGGCCTGTAGGAAAGAGCTAGGGAGACGGGACGGATTTCATTAGCCTTGCGAGCGGCATTTTGTTTTTTTGGGTGCGCGTCTCCCATGTCCTTTAATGTTAGTATATAATTATGGGTTTAGTGTGAGATGTTAATCAAAGCTTCTGTTTACAGGGACTAGACTTTAGTAATGTAACCAGTTTATCGTGTAATCCAACGCTCTGCCTAATATAAAAATTTGCAATTTTTCTCTGGAACCTTCTGCTCAGTACAGGGCACAAGTCCTAAAAAAAAAATGAAGTGGGGGGACGTTGATGTCACGACAGGAAGTGACGTCACGAAGGGTGGCTTGCACAATCAGACTCATTGCCTCCCCTCGCTCACCCCTTAGATGCGATTGCATCAGAGAAGCCAGCGCGTGAGCAGCGTTCTGAATGAGCTCCGATCTCGCCCCAGAGAGGCCAAAGAGTGAATGTGTGGCTCCATTTGCTCCAGTTAACGAGCTCCTGGTAAAATAGGTGGGGGGACGCCGTCCACCCGCGTGGTACCCCGACTCGAGCACACTCACTGGGCCTTCCACGCTCTACGCCACCAATGTGGATAAATTCAAATATAGAGTGTTGGGGACATTTATTTCATGTGTTTATTGTTTGGCTGGTCAGCTATACAGCTGAGTGATTTGTGGTCCATCTTGCTGCGGGCACTTATGTGTGACCTGCAGGTCACTAGGTCGAATCCAGGCAGGACCAAACTGACACTTCAACTTGCCAAGTCGATTGCAAAAGTACCATTAAGTTGTGTAATCGTTACGCCTGTCATTTACAGTGCTAGAAATAGGCAGTGCTTTAAATGGAAATATTGAGGTGCAAGTACGCACTGGTTAGAGTATCCGTTTGCTCCTGAGAAGTGATGTTGCCCTTCCATTAAACATACTGCAGCAGTACAGAGAAGTGCAGGTACTCTCCCTTTCAAATTAAGGAAGTACGTGTACTACAGCATTATCAAGTGGTATTTGTTCCTTGTTTGTCCACTCGTGTATATTGTGCTGCTTCTGGGAATTTTAGTGGGAAAAGAATGGGAAAGTTGTGATTATAAGTGGTGTTACCGGGTGTACAGAACGAGGGAGAGATACTGTAGAGCATGGGTACTTGCAAACATTTTCCCTGGGCCCACAAAGTTTGGTCTGTGATATGCCAGAGGGCCACACTGATGCCAGGAGGGTGGTGGTCCAGGGTGGGGGTGAATGGGGTGGGGGTTGTGGCATGGTGGGTGTGGGGGGAGCGAAGCACATACATCTAGTGTCTGAACTGCACAATGTGAAACAAAAATCTTGGGATTAATCCCGGCTTGTCAATTTACACAAATTGTATGAGCCTAGGCAATTGTTTTATTTCTCTTTACCTCCTTTGTCTTCATTATCGCATGCATGACTTGAAGATGTGTTACAAAACCTTCTATGTTTGATTTAATCAACTGTAATGTCAATGTATGATAAAAACACAGGTCACATAACTGGCCTACTGGTTTTATCAGGGTTGAGGGAAAGAATGTATAATTCTAAATTCATGTTTGAAAATTATCACTTGAAAAAAGAAATGCTTCTGAACGCACTAATATAATCTGATGTGCTAAGGCGAAACAGTTGTGCATGTTAATGAAATATGCTTTTTGAATTGTAAAAAGAATATCATACTTTTTACATATTTTCTGGAAGTTGTCTTTAAAAATGAAGGTATTTCTAAAGTTTGGCAGTGCAGAACACCCTAGTTACTTCCTTTCTTTAACTTCAATTCATCTTTAAATAAATTATTGTCCATTTATTAAGTTTTTTTAATGTTGGGGCTGAGTCGAATAAACAGCTGCCCATTGCTGCTGTTTACTAGGGGGCTTCATGTAAAGGTCAGGAGGGTCGCATGCGGCGTCAGGGCCGTACTTTGAGTATCACTGCTGTAGAGTTTAAATTACATCGTAGACAATCACTGGAAACACCAAAAGTTCTTAGTTCTGGCCTTGTTTTGTTGTATACTTTTTAACATTTTTAGTGAAAGTGTATGCCACACAATTCAAAGGAAGTAAAAAGTGCTGCCTAAATGCAGAAGCCTTCTGGTATGAAAGCAATATTTTGTTTCAGGCACAATCCATGATACTATGGCATTGGCACAAATAAAAGGTACTATTGGCTTTGGATTACTATAACATGTAGACACAGTTTAAAGACATAATGATGACTGAAAAGGAAGAATAATGGAAAGGTTGGGGGGTAGCAGAAACCCTGCAGCACGGTAGAAGGGACAACACTTCAGGGGCCCCAGTCACCCCAAACCCTATGAATATTTGTGAGCTAGTGGTGATTCAGGGGGGCCTTATCACATTCTGCAGGGCATGCCCATCATTTTATGTTACCCGTTGGGAAAGATAAAACCATTGGCAAAGTAAAGTATTGGTCCACCAGCCATGTTACTGAAGTGCTTTTATTTTTAGACAGATGCGCACATATGATCTGTCAAAGTGCTGTCACCCACAGCCAAAGAGTGCTAATGGCTGAAGTTGAATGCCCCTGTGCCCCATTTTGTATGCTGTGGTGGGTGGACGTAAAATGTGAGTGACAGCTGAACAGAGCATTTGATGAAGAGTTCTGATCCAAAGCCCCTCTTTGTATTATTATATAAATGTTTGATTACCTGAGGACGCAATTGCTAAAGTTGCTTTCTGGCCAGGCATAAAGAGTAAGCTTTTTGGTGTCTTTAGAGTAGTTTCTGAAGTCAGTCTCGAAGCACTCCCACAGCCTTGCAACCTAAAGGGCCCTACACAAACGGCTTGCATCTTGCCAGGTATATCTATTCGATTTTGGGAGTGTATTGTGGCATAGGGTGTCCACATCAAGTGACAGGCAGTAGTGAATGCCATGTAAAGCGAGTCATTTGACCAGTAGTTGGCGGAGGGTTCAGTGCTGGGGTGATGTGGTGCAATCTCATTGTCTGGGGAGAATGAATAGTTTTGTGCCCTCTGAGGTTTGCTTCACCGTGGACACAACGGTTCTGGGACTCAATACCTGCCATTGACATCTTCGATGATCTTGTTGGCTACTATTTGAATTCCTGGCCAAGCCAACTCTGCCTTCATCCTTCCGAGATTGGTAAACTGAGTGTTTGAATTTTAGATAATACTATACCCTACTAATACAACATCTAGAAACAACATTGGTCTAGTATGACACACTGCATGAAAACAAATGAATATATTTGGTTATGAATTGGAGGCCACGATATACATTACTATAGTAGTTGATCGTGGTTAAAGCCAAACTGAGGTGAAGGGCAATGTGGCAACAATAAAGAGAAGATTCTGCAGATGAGGCCGGGTGAAATAATATATTCCTGATCATGTTGTTTGGTTGAGGGATGAATGACAGCGTAGAGTGGGTAGTGGGCAGCAAGACTGAAAACTCAGCTAGTCAGTTTTAGCAGCACGTCCCAGGAGGACTAATATGCCAAAAGAGGCACTGTAGTATAGTACGGTCTACATTTAGGGGAAGGCCATTTGAGGCAAATCCATTGATGAACATGAGCGAAGGAATACCTAAAAATTGAAATTTTGCACCGATCCTCTGATATTCTGATGGGGAACTAGCTGCACTCAGTACACGTCACACCCGATGTTGTAGAGTGAAGGATGGCCACAAAGGCAGCCATTCAGCCACTGAGTAGAGGTGACTGCTTATTGTGTCTTGCTGCCCGGGATGCTAATGGCCTTGAGGAACTTGGATCTTAGTTTCACAATATGTACGCTTTTGGTTAATGAGGACTCTTCCAAGGTACCTATGTCACTCAAATTTTGCATCCTATCCTGTAAAGGCCTTGTAGAGTTACAAGAGGTACTATGCACCCCGCTGGAGTGCACAGTTATGTCCTTTGGTCAACACTTGGGAATTTCGCTGTAATGTTCAATTGGGCAGTTCTGGTTCCTCTTTGTGGGGAGAAACCTGGTTGGTAATTAGTAGTTGGTTGTTAGATTCCATTTGAGAGGAGACTTTAAAAAAAAACTGCCACTGCAGAAATATTTTCAATGCATAAACAGTGGATATCATGCTCAGCAGCCATTATTGTTAGTGTCTGGCTTCAGACAGCCATAGCAGCCTGTTGCAATGGGATCAATAGATGGCCAAGGCCTTTTGTATGTGGTTACACTTTGCTACTGATGTCAAGGCATTTTCTGTGTGATTACCACAGTGCCCCTGTCTTTACATCATGGGTTTAGTGTTGCTGCAAAGTGAATCATTCCTGCACAGACACTCAGTGTACACGTGCCAGCAGCAGAAGCTGTTTCTCCAGTGCTGACAGTGACTTCACACTAGACACTTGGAGCTGCACCCACTCACCAATCTCCCTCCTGATGAAGGTTGATCTCAAAGGGCAACCCCACAACATTTTCACATAAAGCAAGCCACACATGTTGGATTTGCCAATGTTTGTTAATAATGGAAGTTATTATGGCACGCTTAACTTCCTGGGCTATCACGCTGCCTTGAGGGATGGACGTTTCGCCTCATGGTTCTCAGATTGCAGATAACTCAACATGTTTCGGCAGGTTTTAAGAGGTTGGTAATATTAGTAAACCGTACTTTGCTACAACTGTATTTCCTCAGCCTCTAATGTTTGACATCTGGTAATGAAAAGAAAGCAGTTCATTTAAAATCCATAATTCAAAGGAATGACATAATTCCTATAAATTATGACTTTTGAGCAATTGGAGGGATGTATAATTGGTTCTACGGTTGAATTTTCTTCGTGTCAGTCCATTTGTTTATAGGTATGATACTAGTTCCAATGGTCAAAAATATAAAAACATTATCAAATTTAGTCGTTAACCCTTTTTTACATCAGTGTTCTACCCTTGAAGAGTGAAAACACGAACATCTTTGCAGTCCATTGTGCATTATTATTGAATATTGAAAATAGCAGCTGTGAACCCCTGAGCCCAAACAGAAACAAGTGCAGGCAGAATATCCTGTTAAAACAGCAGTATAAAACTACTTTCACTAAACTCTCATATAGTAATATAGATGAACGCTATTTTAAAATGTCTTAACTATAGACAACTAAATAATAGCTTTTAACTTTTATTTAACATAACACTTTCCATAAACCTTTTTGAGTAAAAAAATGTACATTGTTCTTGCCATATAAACTACTCTTTACCTACATAAATCCAGGGCCATTAGAATTATGTGGCAGGAAAAGATCACATTATACGGCAGGGTTCACTAAATTATGGGGCAAGACAAAGCAAATTATGTGGCATAATGCGGAACATTTTGTAATATTATTTATTATTTTGCACGTTTTGCACATGTGAACGCTGTCCGGATAAAGGTTTCACCTCATTAGTTCCAGTTTAACATCCAAATACAGCTATAGGTACCTGAAAAGTGATCAGTCATCCTTTGCAATGGGCTTTCCACTGCACTGCAACAGATGTTTCCGTCTTTAGTAACATATATTATGGTCTAAAAACACCATACCAGGTGTTAGCAACTTATTTACAAAACACTGTGCTTTTAGGTGTGATCAATGCAGTTATGCAGCAAGATAGGGACAATTTATGCAGCTGAGTACCTAGATTATGCACTTAGATATCAGGATTTAGGATCCACGTTATGTGATTAAAAACAAATTAGGTGGCACATTATGTGTAATTATTATCTAGGCATAGAGATTTGGGGAAGGGGGTTTCAAGCTAATAATAATAATAATAATAATAATAATAATAATACCATACATAGGTTTCTTATCGAAAGTGCACATCCATACTCAGCTTATCTTGTTCAAAATGTTGTCTGGCAATAATTAATCATTTATTCTTGTGTGGAAACATAGGAATGCCATTTTATCTACACTGATATTTTCATTTGCAGGATAAAAACAGGCTTTCTCAAACATATACAAGGTTATCTATCAAGAATGCAGTTGATGACAAATTATGCGGAAACTGTGGTGAACTCATATTTACACAGAAAAACGCTGTGGCTGTGCAGTCACATAGTTCCAATGGTCCTGAATATAGGACTATAATACACAAGTATCCATAATATACTGTCAATATAACAATTGCACAATCAGCAGGGTATTGAAAATGCATGACTTATGGCACATATTTCACACATGATAATTATTTTTCATAACTCATACAAATTGCGTAAGTATGTCAGGTATTGCCTCCTTGTTCACATTCCAATGCACAACTTCGCACATCTGAAAAGTATACAGAATCTTCTAAATGCATTATACGGAAATCAAACTTTTAGTTTATTTTTTCACAGCAGCAAGATGTTTTAAAGATTTTTGTAGGGACTACTCAAAATACAAGCTACGTGCGCTATTGGCGTTGCCAAGGTTTGCTGACCTTTTTACTTCGCGCTGTCCTTTTCACTTCCCTCTGTGGTATCAATTGAAACTGCAGCGACCTCGTGTGGCTTGGTGGACTAATTGTCGCATTGCTCCAAGTCCGTAGCTAACATTTCTCTTCGACCTCCCAAAAGTTTACCCAATTTCCTCAATGCTGAAGTTCTGATGCCAGGTTATGAACACTTTGTGGCAATTCATCATCAGCAGATTACAGATCACGCGCTGCCCTACAGCTGACAGAAAAGTACGGCCATGGCTGCAATGAGGCGAGCAGCA
Organism: Lissotriton helveticus; assembly: GCF_964261635.1. Classification (NCBI taxonomy): domain Eukaryota; kingdom Metazoa; phylum Chordata; class Amphibia; order Caudata; family Salamandridae; genus Lissotriton; species Lissotriton helveticus. The sequence goes on from NC_136057.1 coordinate 1,616,488,117, forward strand.
ATTACAGAGAAAAGAAAGAAAGAATGGATGTGCCTTTCTATCCGGGCAACACTGCACAGCGACACAGGCAACGTCAAATTTTGCACAGCACGAGCTCACCGCATTCCCTGAACATAGGGGATTTCCTCCAGTTTTTGAGTGCTTTTGGTGGGGGGCACGGGCAGGCGGTGCCTTAGAACGTCATATTTACCGGACCGTATGGAAACGTCAGCCCATCAAGTTCCCTTCTTAGTTAATACACACGTCAAAGGCCATGAGAGGTCCAACCGTCGGGAGAACAGTGAGGGATGTGACCCAGGCAGCCGCTACCTCCACCTCCTCCTCCTCTTCCTCCTCTTCCTCACCCCAGCCCTGAATGCTTGCCTGACGGGGGCGCGGAAGATGCAGGCTGGGGGTGATGAAAAGATGAAAATGACTGGTAAGTAATTGGGCCATTCACACTGCTCCTCACGCACAGGGAATGTTTTGCGAAACTCTTTTCATACTTTCGTAGATGTGAATTTTTTTTCATGGGGATCCTGGAGTAAGTTGCAGATAGTGACTGCCAGCTCTTTGTGAACCCAGAAGGTGCCCCAGCGATGCCAGCTGTCTCAATTCCACCAAATGACAACCCGGATTTCTGCAGGTGGGGGCACAGCTTCTTCTGGTCCCACTTCTAGGCGGTTTCCACTGTAATACTGGGGACTGTATAAAGCGGATATGACCTCATCCCTCACACACACGTTTAATTTGCCGAAAAATTAGTGCCAGTGCTCCAAGTTTTTCTCAGAAGCCCCGCCCCCTCTGCCGAGTGTCGGAGCTGCCGAATTCAACAGTGCGTATCTTGATTCCGCCTTATGCTTTGCAGCTTTTGCTCCACCACCAGACCCTCCGTCCCTTAATTTCCTTGGTTCCTTTTAATCCATGCTTTCTCCCATCGTTACTGTTTTATCTTCACTCTTTTCCTCCTTCTTTCCCCTTCTATGTCGCTCTCACTGTTTTAGTTCGGGGTCTGATGATGATAAATAAGCCTAGGTTTTCCACTAGGCCCCACGTCCAACCCCCGGCTCAAATTAAGCAATGCCTAAATACTTCACCACCATATTGTCTGGATAGGTTGCCTTTGTAAATCCCCTCAGAATACTGCTTGAAAAGCGACTGTCACGCATTTCTTGATATATGGCTGTGATTTACGCATACACATGCATGAACTCATCATACAGAAGACGACGGAAAGAAGCGAGTGAGTGAATGCTCTAAAAAAACGATTTGACTGAGTAAAGAAGCGCAACTATTAGTAGACGCAAACATCATTTGAGCCCACGGGGCCGGCAAATGCCCTTGTCGTGCCTAGATAGGGGCGTAAACAATTGGCCAACACATTAGACAGATTGCGCTGTGGAATTCCCCAAAATACCTTTGAATATTTTCAGAATAGTTTGGTATACACTCTGTCGATTCCACCAGTTCGTCATTTCTGTGCACCATTACCTCGCCCTGTGCCGTGTTTGCAAATCTGAAGAAAGTATGGGCATAGTAAAAATATTTCACACGTATAATGACAACGAGGATTGCGTATTATCTGCGGCATTGCATCTGTTCAGCATGAAGCATTGCACCTAGCTGCAACCTTACCACAAAGCGAGATGGAAAGCGAGAGCAAAATCGAAGTCCTGAATGCTAGAGAGGAAATTGTCGCTGGCAAATATGTCGGCAACTCCCCCCCCCTCCTAATAACACGCCATAGCTTTCATTTATTTTAATTGCATCAGTGCAACTGTAATAGTAGCAGCAATCTTTTGGCTCAGGGATAACCAGGGCTTTAATTGGGATGGAAAAACTGGGGAGGGTCTCTTAAAGGGGCGTGGCCAATGTAATTAAGGGCGTGGCTTCAAAACACATGAACTGAAAATCTATTCCTAACAAGTGTGCCGCCCGACTGATATTTTGCTGCTTCTCTCATTGCATCCATATATTTTTTTTTACCCAAGTAATGTTACACCTTCAAGAAGTCAGGTCTATTGGCTTTGTCAATGGTTGTTAGTTGCAAATGATAAATAAGCAAGAACTATGGCTTCGTTATATAGAATACTGAAAACGCTTCAGTTCTGAACTGATGAGTTTGTGAAAGACTTGGAAGTTACACCAAAAGGCAGTGAAGGGTGGTACGGTACTGCTGCAGGGGGAATATCCCCCCCCCCCCTTCTCCCCCGTTAGAGAAAAACAGAGAGCCCGAAATGCACCCATCTCAGCACCTGGTTTTTAGAACACCTGGTTTATAGAACTGCCGGTGCTGAGCACCGGCAGAACCCGGCTCACTTAAAGCCCTGGGGTTAACCAATGTCTCTGTCCGTCTCTGACTTACTAAGACTCACTCTCACACCAGGCATTGTATGGGAGACATTTTTGAATAGTTTGCTCAGCGCTTAAAGCTTAAATTTCTAATTCAGCATGAATATCGTTGGTCCTCTCTCCTGTATCTTCGGATCCTGCACCCGTGTGACGTCTTTGTTCTTAGCCTCTTCACGTGGTCTCTGTCGCAATCATACACATCTGTGTCTGGAGTGTGTGGAGAGCTTCATGCACTCTTGGCTGCGAGAGGACCCCCTTGTTACCCTCCTCTGTATTTCCCAGACTATGTTTTCCTTTTGCTAATAAACAGCTGGCGCATGCGCAGAGCGGGGGCACGCAAGGGAAGGAGTGGACACAGGAGGGAGCCGGAGAGAGAGAAGAAAGGAACCTGGAAGTTATGTCACGTTGGCTGATATACAGCACTAAAGTTGCCCTACATTTATAGTGCACCTTAGTACTATTAAGGAAGCAGTAAGGGTGAGGAGAAACACGCTGGAGGAGAGAAGGAATTGGAGAGAGGGAACAGGAGAACCCGGTGAAATATGTCAGCAATTTGCATAGATAGTGCTTATGCCACATGTAGATAGGGTCAAAGCGCTGCATCTGAAGGGGAAAGGTACACAGAAGTGGCGAAGGGAGGATGTCAGTTTATGTCATGGATTTGCTTGTATAGTGCTTATTCCGTTTAAGACATGTCTAAAGCGCTGCAACGCAACGGGAGAGGGAATACTCGAGGGAATTGGAGGAGGGAAAGAGGGAACATGATGCTACGTCACACTGCCTGCTTGGATGATGTTTAACCCTAAACTGCTCCAGAGCTGCAAGGAGGGGACTCTAAAGAAAGGAAGGCAAGGAAGGAGCATTATGCATGCTTTGTTATACTGCTTCCTGTTATGTGCAGCGCTTATGCCAACCCTATGCGGCTCAGAGCGGAACAGGGGAAGAAAGGCACGGACATTAAATCAAAGAAAGTGGGCATGAGTTACAGAAAGGTCACGGAAACAGGAACTGTAACCCGCGGAGTTGTTTTACAAGACTACAGGATGGGTGAAAGGCGGAGTCAGCTATGTCCGTGAACTGGAAATTCCACACGGATGTTAGCAGAGTACTCGGCTTCAAAGCACTATAGTCTAGAAGACGTAGCATAGCAGCAGCTCTGCATGGAAGAGGAGAGGGTGAAGAACGTGCACTGCCGCAGGTTTGGGGGTGCACACCGTGTCAGCGACCCCCCCACACCCGGATTGTCCTGCGCGCCCCTTCCTGCAGTCATTGATTCTCCTGGCAATATATTAAAGAGCCTTTAGCCGCGAAGAGTAGAGACACGGAATAAAAATCCAATCACTCGGAGGATTAATCGTGCACTGGCTAATAACGGATTCAGCTGCCAATAGTGGAAAGTGTTTTTTTACAGGGATTACAGCTCCATCTTCTGGTACTTTAAGCGCTATATCGGACGCTGCTCATCAATCAACCTGAACCTAGGATGTTCACACACACAGCACAGCCGCTGGGATTTCAGGCTGAAGAGGCTCTGTCGCCGCTGGGGGCAGACCACTGTCCTCCCAAGGACGGATGTCGGAGTACCGGCTCTGGTTTAGTGAGGCGGACGAGAAACATCACTGAGGTGTAAAAGGCTCGGGCCAAGATCACACAGTGCGTCACGGGGTTTCACTGGCTAATGCTATTTTGTAATTCAGGGCCTGTGCTACACCCCTAATCTAAACCCGAAAGAAAGCGACCCCATCACTGCCACGTCAACGTTTGTTCTTTCTTCACTGTGAACAGCCGCACAGCGCCTCGTGCCCTCCTCAGGTGGAACCCCTGCTCTTAAAAAGACAGGTGATGTGAGTTCTAAATCACTCACTGCCGTGTGCATTCAAGGAAAAAATGTTTTAATGGAATAATACAAGATACTATTAATTGTAAACATTTAATCATTGTACTGTTATTCATTTGGAAACATCTGTAGCAGTGTAGCCCAACCACTATACACTGCAAAACTGAACCTTGCGTATTCTTTGAACGTAGCGCCTAATGCTGGTGTTTTTAAGCGCACCTAACTTGGTGGTTAATACAACCGGGACAGAGAGTTACCAGGTGGTTTGTGCTCGATACCCCAATTTGGACAGAAAAAAGCGACATCAACGTTCATGGGTCCACCGGTCACCCTGCTTTCTTTCTCTTTACAATGCGCTATGCAGCGATGTCACTTTGGGCCCTTACAGCTATATATGCTTGTTCTCCACTCCTCTGTGTTTATGTTACCGCAGGCTCCCCTGTCTGAAACTCTGTAAGCACTTGCCCTCCTCCAGGCGGAAGTGTCTGCTAGTACATGACCGATCGCCTGATATTAAGCGGGGGCAGGGCTTGTCTCCAAAAGACTGCAAACGCGGGCTTAACCTGTTAGACTCCACGAAAATGGGACTAAAGTGCCAAGGAGTTTAGAGCAGACTCCTGTCTATGCCCCCCCCCTCTTGTGCCTGCTTCTCAGGCTGCAGACTCTCTCTCAAGGCCGCACTTTGCCTCTTAGTTCGTTGTCCCCGTTCCCTCTCCCTTCCAGATGAATCTGATTCTCCAGAGGGTCTCTAATTAAAAGAAAAATGTGAAACCTGCTCTAGGCCAAATATCGTGGCCGCCTAGGGCGCCACTTACGGGCGGCGCAGGAGGCCCCGGCCAGCAGCCACTGCGCTTCTAATCTTTTGGGCGGCAAAACAGAATTTCTAGATTGGGAGAAATCCCTGCACCTCGTGCGTTCTCCCAGCGCTCTCCCTTTAGACGCTCAGGCCGACCCCCCCTCCAGGCCCCATGGCATGCCCAACACTTTCACAAAGCCCTGACCTTTTAGACAACAGAGCGTTGCGTTATATTTTGAGTCACAAGTTGTAATGTTAAAAGTGAAACTACATGTCCCAGAATGCAACGGTCAGTTGGCTAAAAAACGCACGACCTTCCGAAGGAGTCACACGACATGGGGCCACTTAGAGGTACATTGGTGCCTGCAGTATGCTTCCCCGCAGGACTGCTCAAGAATGCACCAGTCTCTTGAAGCTGCAGGCTCCATGGAGGCCGCTCAAGAATGCACCAGTCTCTTGAAGCTGCAGGCTCCATGGAGGCCTGCTCCCTCTCACACAGTGCCCTGCCACCAATGTGCTTGGCTCCACATATGACCCAAGACCACCCTGAGACGCAAAGGGGGCCCTGCCCCAGGGCCCCAGCTTTTCAGGGGCCCCCAGATAGCACCAGCTCTGTTCTGCATAGAGTCTTGCCCTGATGACCTGTAATAATTTTTGAATTGAAGATTCCTTCAATGTATTTTTTTACGTGGGTGATATGTGAGAGTCTCATGCAACATCCATAAAAAGCATACTTTTCGATCTAAACAGGACCTCACATATGAGAAAAGGGAGGGTTATCAAATATTATTTGCAGTCATATTAGTGAGTTCCTGCTGTGTTACAATGTTGAAAACACACATCACTAACCCTGAATATTAGATATAAACACATTTAGAATTTGGACGAGTCTGCCTGTCTAGTGTCAATAACCTTGTAAACGAAGTTATGAGAAATCTGAAATTGGATCATACATTTAAAGCTGTTCTTAGCAGGGGCCCCAAAATCATTAAGATGTCCCTGAAGCCACACAGTGTATCATAGCTGTTGTCTCTAAGCTTCTTCTTACAAGAGACTGCACTGGTCTCTTGTTAAGACTAGGCAGGCCCGGACTGGCCATAGCAGGCACCGGGCAATCCCCCGGTGCGCCGCAAGGGTGGGGGCCGGTTTTGAGACCCGGGGGGGGGGGGGCGATTTTGTTAGAGGGCCATTTTTGCAGCATAGCTGCAAAATCGGCCCTGCAACAAAATCGGCCGAAAACCGGCCCTAGCAAAGTGCCTGGCGGCACCTCAAACCCCCCTGAGTGGGGCGGGGGGGGGGGCGGCCGAGCACTTTGCCAGGGCCGGTTTTGGCTCCCAGTCCGGCCCGAGCCTAGGGTGCAACGCCATGTCACTTTCAAGACCTTGTCTTTTATTTCGAACAACAATGCATTCTGGGTCTTGTGGTTTTGATTCAGTCAAATTGAACCAGTGGGACTAACACAGTTGAAAACAATTTGAAAAGCAAAAAGCCCAAGCCTGGGATTGGCGTGTTCCATTGGCATGGAGTCATCCACCATATTTCTTGACGAAGGAGGGGTTGTTCGGGTAAGAGCCTGGCTAGGGTGTCTAGTCAGCCATGTTTTACAGGAACAGGCTGGTAGGGTATAGGGATAAGGCATACTGGAACCTGCACACCCATACATACAATTGAAAATGTGAAAAAACAGGTTCTATCATGATTTGTGGTGTGGGCTGACGAATCATGGCGACTGGCTGAAACTCATCCTCATAATATTGGGACCGTTGACAGCTGTGCAGCGCAGTTTACCACCTTCAATAGCCATGAACGCAGAGATAGTGAGATCATGGGCACGTGCCACATTGGCAGGGAGGTAGGGCCTCAAGAACTGGCTTGCAGTTTGAGCGTGAGGTAGATAGGGGGTCAGTGAGGTAAGTGTCAGAGAAAAGAGTGTGGAACAGAGGGCTCTGTGGGGTCAGAAGAGGTAAAGCCATAGATATAAGGTGGAGCTTGACAGACAGCAAGGGTGGCAGTGGTAATATACACTGGGCTGGGGGAGGAAGGAAAGAAAAATTGTTTTCAAGCTGTCTCATTGACTTGGCTACCAAGCAGGCCCGGACTGGCCGTTGCGGGCACCGTGCAATCCCCCGGAAGAGTCTGGCCCCGCAAGAGTGGGGGCCAGTTTTGGGCCCCTGGGGGCCGTTTTTGCAGCATTGCTGCAAAATCGGCCCTGTAACAAAATAGGCCAAAAAGCGGCTGCTGCCCTGGCAAAGAGCTCGTCGCTTCCCCAACACCCCCCCCCTGCCTCCATGCTCCATCTCCCGCACCCCTCACCCCCCATGGGGGGGGCGGCCGAGCACTTTGCCAGGGCCGGTTTTGGTTCCCAGTCCGGCCCTGCTACCAAGGGACATCATACCATATCGTTAGGTCAACTGGTTAAATATTGTGCTTCAAATCTCATTGAACTGTTTGGAAAAGGTGGAATATTTGCCATTTCAATAGTCTGTTAGTAGCCTCCTGCCATATGGAGCACTTAAATAACAGAAAATGACAAAATGTATGACAAAACGGTGCCAAACTGCACTTCATCCATGGGATCAAAAAGTGCTCTGTATGGTGACTTCTGAGGTGATTTGTCCCCGTCACGGGAGCGGTGTCACTCTTGGGCATTTCTGACTGAACTTTTGGGGTAACCATTCTTAACCGCCATGTTTATTTTATTTAATGCGTTTTTATATAGGACAATCTTTACCTGAAGATGTCAGAGCACTTTACAAAAGGACCAGTTACATTACATAAGGACTTCTGAGTATATGAGTTACATAAAAGATACAAACAGAGACGCTCTAAATTCACATAAGAATGGTAGTAAGTACAAAAGTCTACTACAGATACTAGTGGTTAGGGATACAAATATAAAAGTTGCAAATTAACTCAAGGAAAAGATACAAACAGATAAACTCTAAATTCACATAAGAATGGTAGTAATTACAAAGTCTACTACAGATACTAGTGGTTAGAGTTACATATATACAAGTTTCAAATTCACTCAAGATTAATTTTTAATGAAAGTTGAAGTGGTTAGAGTTGGACAAAAATAAATACATATTTACACAGCTTGATCTACTCGCCATGTTATGCGCAATGTAGGCACACCTGAAAGAAAATGAGGTGCAGCAAAATACATACAATACTGAACAGCAGGGCTCAGTGCAACCAAGAAAATCAGACCCGGCTCTCCAAGAGGCAGCAAACTGAACATTTTACTACTCCATCCAGTCACATGCTGCAAGATTGCCCAAAGATAGGGAGCAGCCGCAAGGCAATGTGTCAGCACTTTCTAAATAAACAACGCCTTTAAGGAAACATATCAACATTTGGGAAAAGGCCAACAGAGAGAGCAATTAGATCTGGAGATGGGAATCAGGAGCAGAGAAAGGAATTAAAATATACGTAGTCGCAGAACTAGGATTCAGGGCGCTATAGGATCAAATAAAACTAAGTGCGGGGCAGGAGAACCTGGAGCCTAAACCAAACTTATGGGGCCTCCCTGCAGAATATGAAGAGGGGCCCCTGACTCTCCCATATAACACAAGCCTCCCTAAACCCTCTCATTGACTCTTCCCCCTCCACCTCCCTTTTACTCACCCCAAGCTTCCTCCTACTGCTATGAGCTCCAAAATAAACAAACAAAAAAAATTCGAAATCCTTCCCTTCTAGCCCTCCATTATCCTTTTCAATCCAAATCACAGACTAACATGTCCCCCACTCAAATTATTTTCATATTTCACAATACTAATTCACTACTAATCCTTTATGAGTTCTGAGTAGCCTGCTACTTGCCGAATAAGCACTTCAACACCTCATCAGGGGTAGGAAGCGCTATATAAATACAAACCTTTTTACCTCTTCTACCCCTTCCCTATCCTTCTCAATCTAAATACCTAACATATTACCACTCAAATTACTTTCATATTTCACTATACTAATTCACCACTAATTCTTTATGGGTTCCAGAGTAGTGTGCTGCTCGCTGAAACAGCGCTTTGACGCCTCGTCAGGAGTAGTAATGCAATTACAACACAATGTATTCATTGGTCCCGGACTGAATGGGGCCCCCCTGAAGGGTTGGGGTCCCCCCTGTGCCCCAGGGACCTGCATTAAGCCCCTGAGGAGAACCAGAAATAAGAGCAATAATAGGAGAAGCAAAGACGAGAATAAAGAGTGAGTGAACCAGTGCCAGATGCCAGGCAGTAGCCCCAGGAATGAAATGGTTAAACATGACCAGCATTGAGTACACAGGTGTGTTTTTCACCACCCCCTAGTAGCGCCAGGAATGACAGCTACAGGGAGCATCAGACCCCAGTGGTGGAACAAGGGATCCAGGGGACCTCTTGAAAGAAAGGTAAACAAACCCTGTCCAAGGTTTGGGTGCCATAAGACAGTAGTAAGACAACGCAGGACCCTGGAACCACTGCACCTGGTGCACTAAGAATAGCTACATCCACTTCAAAGCCAGGACAAGGCGAGAGAACTAGGATCTAGGATCAGAGGTAAGGTTGGAGGGAGAGCCAGGAGCTTCTCCTGTGCTAGACGATGCCGAAAATACTATGATGTGGCATGCCATTTCGGGTGAAGTAATACCACGTTGCTTGGTTACAAAATTGTCGCTAAAGGCGGAAACACGCCCATTTCAAACAATGCTTTTTCCACTAACCACCTCTGTGGAAGTAACAGAGCAAAAAAAGGGGGAAAAAAGAGAAAAAAGGGGGAAAAAAGAGGAAGAAGGGGAAAAAAGAGGAAGAAGAGGAAAACACGGCAAGACCAAATATAAAGAAAAATGAGAGGAGGGAATATGAGAGCAGAGAGCAGTGTGGCCCGGGTTCACGAAGACGAACAGTGGAGGCAGTATGTTAACACAGCCTGGAAGGCCTGCTACTATTTTGAGCCAGATTTGGCCCAGTAACTCGCAATGCTTTCCATGTCTGTTTCCATGGTAACTGGCGGGATCTGCCGCGTCTGGGGATACTTTAGCTGCAGCAGCCTTATTGCTGGCGTCGATACTCCCACAATGCATCCTCATAGAGCACGTGGCTGGCAGCCAATAGGAAGGCGACGTCGTGATGCGTCCTGCACATATTCGCCTGTTCATCGACTTTCTCCTTCTGTGAGGAGTGTGGGAAATATATTGAAAACGGTTTAATTGGGTAATCCCGTATTAAAAAGCGTGGATATAACACAGTGAGACCTTGTATAAAACGAATGTATTATTAGTAGCATTAAAAAAGGAGGGTGCATTGTTATTATTACTTTTTGTAACGAAACATGGGGGTCGGCCGCACAGAGCCACTTTCTGAAATTATAAAATTAGATTGTTTTTTAGATTTTGCATGCACAGCGCTTGTGGTATGCTTGCAAAATCTCTGCTATTCAAAAAAAAATCTGAAAAGGGGCATAGAACACCCCCATTACTTACTGATGCTCACCATTTGTTGGAATCAATGTTGCTCTAAGTACCATGCTTCCAGTGGGGGCTCACAGAGGGAGTGCTGCGGGCGGTGAGGCGGGCGGGTGGGGTGGGGCAGGTGTAGTGGACTCCGACATACGGCGGAACGGAGTAAACTAAATAAATAAATAAAACAATTTACTTTGCGCGTGCTGCATCGCAGAGTTGGTGATGCAGTCCTGCTTTGCCTGCCATGCTGTGGAGCATGGCCCAAGTACAGCTTCCGGTCACTGGCCAGTAGCCAGTGTCTTTCAACTGGCTAAGCACTTCGGAAAGGTACTTTTAAAAATGCATTCAAAATTTAGCATTAGCACCCCATACAGAGTTTATCTGCAGGACGTCTCTTCTCCTCCCTGGCGCTCTTCCCGCATGTTTCTGGCACTCACCCCTAACAATGTATTTAAATTGTATCAGCTACTGCATGCTGGTCTACATATGCAAGGCTATCTCATATTATCGGATTAGTAAATGAAATCAGCCCATAAAACAGCACAGATAATTTTTCATGTAATGTGTCCAGAGCAACAGCATTCCAAGCAACAGTCAACCGTCAGCAAATAACCAATTAAAAGAGACACTCTCTGGTGATGCCCATAATTATTAAACCTAAAGCATTGTGTACAAAACAGCAGAGAATAATACAATCTTTCCAATATTATATTGAGGGGCAATGGACATTGTTTACTTTGTGGTGCTATTCATGGTTGGAGACTGAAGATCAGGTAGGAACTGTAACTGAAGTTGAGAAGCCCATGCCAACATAAAATGTCATTGTTATTGAACCTCTCATTAACCTTGTCCACACTCTGACTTAGCCACTCTTATAAGCTGCAGGTCTCGAACTTCTGATCTGTAGGCCCGTGGCACATTCTGGTTAGAGACTAAATCTAAATAAATCGCATAGTTGCCTGTTCACACCGAATAAATGCCCTGCTTTTATGGTTGCATGATCCAGCCTGTACAATGTGGGGTTTTACCTGTTTCTTAGCATACAATGCTTTGGGAAACAGTTCTCAGAGGAACTACCCATGCTGAAAACCTTAGTAGGAGATCCATTTGTGACAGGATAAAATCTCTTTATATGATCCCCATAAAACAAGCCAAAAATATGCTTTTAAGATACACGTGAAATGCATGACTAGCTGAAAATGTTTACAATTCCAAAATGTAATGGTATGCCTAAAATATGTTTACAAGAATGGCATTTAAGTACACGTTGAACATCTCTTTATAAAATCCACATGCAATCACATAAGTAAAGTTAAAAAAAAAGTTAAAAAACGTTATGACGCAGTAACGAATAAAACGCCATGACACCGGAAGCATTGACTGGGTCATAGCACTTATATTTCTTTAAGCCCTATTGCGCAGCAGGTTAGGTGCCGTGCAATAGGGCTTAAACATTGAAAAACAGTAAAAAAAACATTGACAAAGCCAATACATTTTGCATAGGCAAACCTGTTGGCGTTGCCAATGCTTGCTTTATTTAGGGACGGGCGATTAAGTGATTTGTCCAGAATCATAGGATGTTTGGGCAACGCCGAAACTCGATCCTGATTCCCCAGTTCCAAAATCGGCAGCTCTGCTCCTAACACCACATCACATAATCCTTTGCCCAGAGTCCATCTGCAAGTCAAAGTTTAAAGAGTAAAGTGTTGGCTGTAAGTTTTATGAAACCTTTAACCATAAACTGTGGCCAGTTACATTAAGCAAGGTCAGATTAATTTTTTAGGCTGTTAGACATTAAGTGGTTTGTCTAGAACCAGAGGATGTCGAGTCTGAAGCTGGACTCAAACCTGATTCCCCAATTCCAAAGTCGGTAGCTCTGGTTTTAAAACTGCATCACATATTCCTTCACCCAGAGTCCATCTGTAAGTCAAAGTGTAAAGAATAAAGTGTTAGATGTAAGTCAGTTTTGCTAAACTTTCTATTATAAACTGTGGCCATAAATGGGATTCTCACAAAGACTTTCAAGAAAAGTACATGGGGATCCAGATCTGTTTGATGTCACTGAAGGTTTAAAAGACTCAGGGGCAGATGTATCAAGGTTTTTTTGTCGCAAACGCTGCGATTCGCAAAATAGCAGCGTTTGCGACATAAAAACGGGATTTGGAATGTATCATGCAAAAAGCCTCGCAATATTAAGGAATCGAACATTTTGCGATTCCTTAATATTGCGAAAGCATTTAAGAAATCGCAAATTGCGATTTCTTAAATGCAATGTATTAAGCATTTCAGTTTTGCGAATTTTGACTAAGAAATCGCAAATTACCACCAACTTGTAGTTGCTGGTAATTTGCGAATTCTTTTACAAATGCACTTTTTGCATTTTGTAAAGGTGCCATGTGACGCTCCTACATGCCCTTAAGGCATGTATGTGTGCCATATGCGCACACATGTCGATTTCAGGGGTGCAGCAGGGTGTCCTTGAGACACCCCTGCACCCTTGAAATTATTCTCACTTTGCGATTTGCAAATTGCGAATCGCAAATTGAGAATAATTTCACATTCATTCCAATGGGCCTCCAGGCCCATAGAAATTAATGGGAAATTATTCCTTAATTGCGATTAGCAATTTGCTAATCGCAATTAAGGAATTTTAAGAAATCGCAAAAAAATAGCGAATTTCTACATACATACCATTTTGCAATTCTCAAATAGCGATTCCTTAAAAATCGCTATTTGAGAAGCGCTAAAGGGTATCTTGATACATCTACCCCTCAGTTACCAAAGAGTTATATATGTCATTTTAACAGGGCTATATGTTTCTTGCACAAGAAGAAGGCCAATCTCTTGTGTGGCTTTGTATTGTATTACACTGAAGAATTAATTTGGCTGCAGCCTCTGAGCAGTCCATACCAGAACATAAGTTAAACACTAGTGCTTAGAATAAACATATGAGCTTTAAAGCTAAGCATACTAAGCAGGCATTTCTATTATCAATAGACTACACTTTTTGACCGAAACATGTTGAAGGATTTCTTTGTACCTTGACTAGAGTGTTCCCTTATTTGTAGCCTGGACCAGTGCGTGTGGAAGAGAGGGTGCCATCAAAGGAGGATTCAAGAACAACAATATATGTGAATACATATGATGTGTACAGAATTTCTATGACTCTGAGTCAGTTTGTATACACTAAGACTTAATATAATGTAGGGTTGTGACTGTACAGTGCAGACACATGTTTTATGTCTGTTGATGACATGACAAATACTAGAGATGGATGACCCTGTAGTTACATATACATTCTAGATAAGTTTAACAAAGGCAACCCCTGCATCCGGTTACCCACACTTTTCTACAGTAGAAGGAAGTAAGGGGTTTCATTCTTTTTGTTGTGGAGAGGCGATGGGAGAAACGTCGAAGGCCATCAAAGTTAGACATGTCTTCCACGACACATTCTCCTGGTCCTAGACAGGAGGGTTATCTGATGGTATGCAATGTTAAGGCTTGGAGAGAAGACGTATTCCCAGAGTTACAACATCTCCCTGGTTAGACATTACAGCGACCTTTCAGACTATTCTAGTTCACGCATTTTAGAGTTCATGTTGAGACAGCGGTAACAAGACTTCTTCCAAGAAATGACCTCCTCTTTAAAACCACGGATGTCATTATGTAGTTTGCCCCTGTAGCCAATGGCAATGTCTTTGGGACTCCTGGCCTCACGAGTGGCAAAATAAGTGTCAATAACCAGTATCTTATTACACTAATGAATAACAGTGTATTATTCACTATTAGTGTAATACAAAAAAAAAATGGAGAACCAGGAGCCAGAATGGGACCATCTCTGGCAGCTGAGGTAAGTAAAATATAATGCTTTAAAATGTGCATACACGTGAGAGACAGAGTTTGCGTATGTGTGAGTGTGTATGTATGTACGTGGAAGCATCTTGTTGTGTGAGCAAAGTGAATGAGTAAGACATTAAGCGAATATGAGTGAGCCTGAGTGAGGGAGAGAGTGAAAGAAAGTTGCTGCAAACACATGGGTGAGCATAACAAAAAATGAGCGAGGGATTGTTGGAGAATGTGGGGAGCGTGAGTGACTGAGTTTATTTGAGTAAGAATGGGTGAATCATCGAGAATCAAGATGAGAGTAAGAAAACACGATTGAGAGAGAATTTGAAGGTGAGTGCAAATAAAAGACTCAGAATGAGTGAGAGTAAGTGCCATTGTAAGAATAAGTGAGTAAGAGTGGGTGTGAATGATTGAGAGTAAGAGTGCATGCAAGAGAGTGAGAATGAATGAGTAAGTGTGAGTGACAATGCATGTGAGTGAGTGAGTAAATGTAACAGAGTGATTGAGAATGTGGTGTTATGTTATGCTTGCGCGTCTGCCACCCCCCTGTCATTCTGAATGTATTTCTTAGCTTATAGAAGCACCATTGATAGAAAGCTGGCACTGGCACACTGACGTCAGTTCTTAGCATGAGCCACCTGGGACAAACTACTGATGCTGGCACATTAGATCTAATTCTTGCCATAAGAGAGGACAGTCATGCCACATGGGAGGTGGGCAACCATGCCAAAATGCAGGTGCTGACATACTAGAGGTATTTGTTGACATAAGGGTTACCCATGGTGTGAGGACGCCACTAATGGCATAATTCTGACATTGGCAAATATGCATTTTTTGACCAGATGGGTCACCCACGGCACTTTGGGGGACTTATGACAAAATGCGGGCACAGAGGAGGCCGGTTTTCCATACATGGGGGCACCCGTTGCACACTTTGAAGAAAAAAAATGGGGTAAAGTCCTATTGATCATCAGGTTTCATTTGGTTGGCCCACCATCAAAGGGCTTGAATATTTAACCAGTTCAGAGTCTAGGTTTTTTATTCAGATCCATGTGACATTTGTCTTTGTAGTGTTTCTATAGTTATCATGCAGCTAAAATGGAACTTCCAACTATGCCAATTATTGTGATGTCAGCAAAGTGACTTCAAGTGACATCACTCCTTAGATAGATTCAGGGTCAAAGGCCAAATTAAGCAACTTCTTGTGATGTTGGTAAGGTCAAAGGGTGTGTGACATCATTTGTGGTACCTCTGGCATTTTGGTGAATCAACATGCATGTCTAAAACTCAGAGTATGACAATTAACGATGTTCTCAATAGCAAAGTGGCAGCTGGCTTTACCCTCAGCAACACTCTTTCAGTAAACCTGACACTGGTAGAAATTAAGGCCAGCATATCCAACGTTAAATCCGCCAGCAGCCCTTCTGCCTGGGGCTGTCATTGAAATGACGGTTGTCAAAGGCAGAAAAACTGACTAACCCCCATGTGACTTTTGAAATCTCCGAGCACATCAAGAACATGTGTTATGCGTGTTTTGGATATGAACCCCACATTAAGTCCCTCTAACGGACCTTCGAGGGGGAGTGACAGTTCTGCCATGCCACTATTGCATAGGGTGCCTGCTGGGACACATTTATTCCTCCCCAGACCAGCTCTCACCATGCATGAGGCAAAACTTCCTGCTGCAGTGGCAGTCACCTATACATTGGACAGATGCCATTATGGCGGAGGCATGCTTTGGCCACATTGGCAGGCTGGCAAAATTAAAACCGAGACTTTTGCACACTAGAGGTTACACACTGATCACAATCAAGGATGCGGAGGCAGCAGCGCTATATTTCTGGGAACAAAATCCCATAAACTCATCGGCAAAATCATGCCTTTGGGTACACAATCCTTCAAACTTAGGCAGCAGTTACATAACCGTGTGTGCTTCGACAGCAGAACAATATCTCGGGTTACTCCATCCCTTAGAGTTAGACAGCCGAGCTATAACTCTGACACATAAGAGGTTTAGACAGCAGAGCTATATCTCAGGGTAAACAATCCCATAGACTTGGGCAGCAAAATATTCCTTAGGTACACAGTCCTATGCCCAGACATCAGAGCTAAGTCCTCAGTCGTACATTCAAATATATTTAGACAGTACCGCCACTTTCTGTACTTAAAACAGCATCTCTTGAACTATATGGTTAACATTTAGTATTTTCTTTAGTTCTCCTGATTTTGTTATACCAACGTTTGAAAGAAATGCATTCCAGTAAATATATTCGTATCCGAATAGGCAAGCCTACTTTTTCTTAAATTAGACTTCACATCCCAGGATGCAGCCCTGTGAGACAGGAACGCTAAGACTGGCATGCCTCTGGCCGATAGATCGGGGTCTCGGAGCTATCAGTAACCTTGTCTGCGCGGCACGAGGGGGCCACCTTGTGACCACACGCGGCACTGCCGCACTGATGGAAATAAGGTGGGAGGCAGCCGATAGATACCGCGCCGATCGAGCGAGGGAAGACAGCGAGATCAGAGGAGCAGGGCTGCGCGGACTGGGGATAAAGAAGGCAGAGCCGAGCATCCCAGCTGTGTGCGGCATTCACTGAATTCCACCCTGTGCTGGATTATAGCTGCCCTCGGTGCGCAGTCTGCGAGGCGTAGATGTGTGTGCGCCATGATAACGCACGACAGGCAGAGAGAGAGACTGAGTGATACAGTGACTGTCAGACACGCGCACAGAGATAACCAGGTAGTTAACACGAGAGATACAGGCAGCTAAACATGAATAGATAGAAGGCTAAACCTGCCAGGTGACTACGAGGCTGGTAAATCAACAGACACGGATTCAGCGACCTGCACATGTATGGATAGACACACGTGGACAGGTACAGAGACACATAGGCATGTTTAGATAGTTAAATAGTTTAGATATTTAGTTGATTGACAGCCGGACTCAGTAACTGACAGACTTGCAGACCAGCAGTCGGACACCCAAGCAGTCCCCGGGGGCCCTCTGCCAGGCTGAAAGACACAAGGATGCGGTCAGCTGCACATATGCAAATTAAACAATTGATGGGTGGTGTAGTGAGCACGGACCGACGCCTGGGCATACGGTCAGCTGCACAGACATACACAAAGACCAAGAAGGGCATAGCATGTCAGCACAGAGAGGGACGCAGACATCGAGATAGAGCAGGAAAAAGAGGCAAGCATAAAAACACACACGTAGAAGTGTGTGCGCCATGATAACGCACGACAGGCAGAGAGAGAGACTGAGTGATACAGTGACTGTCAGACACGCGCACAGAGATAACCAGGTAGTTAACACGAGAGATACAGGCAGCTAAACATGAATAGATAGAAGGCTAAACCTGCCAGGTGACTACGAGGCTGGTAAATCAACAGACACGGATTCAGCGACCTGCACATGTATGGATAGACACACGTGGACAGGTACAGAGACACATAGGCATGTTTAGATAGTTAAATAGTTTAGATATTTAGTTGATTGACAGCCGGACTCAGTAACTGACAGACTTGCAGACCAGCAGTCGGACACCCACGCAGTCCCCGGGGGCCCTCTGCCAGGCTGAAAGACACAAGGATGCGGTCAGCTGCACATATGCAAATTAAACAATTGATGGGTGGTGTAGTGAGCACGGACCGACGCCTGGGCATACGGCCAGCTGCACAGACATACACAAAGACAAAGAAGGGCATAGCATGTCAGCACAGAGAGGGACGCAGACATCGAGATAGAGCAGGAAAAAGAGGCAAGCATAAAAACACACACGGATAGACGTAAATAAAAATATAGCGCCAGGCGATGCACCTATGTACTGATAGAGAAAGTGTCAGAGAGATGGGCAGAAAGACAGGTACAATGATGACGGTTAGAGGGACCGCTGGGCAGATGGAGCGTGGGTTTTATTTATTAACGTGCGTCACAGAGAAAAGCGTTGCTACCTTCTTCTTTGCAGGAATCAAGATACTCAAAGTAGCACTGTTACCGATAGCACGTCCCATACACTATACTCACAGCAGCACTGTTATCCGCAGTACGGTCGCCTACAGCATAGTCATAGCAGCAGTGTTACCCACAGCATGTCCTATACAGAATACAAATAGCAGCAGTTACTCGCAGTAGTTCTTGAATACAGTATACTCAAAGCAGCACTGTTACCCATGGTATGGCTCATACAGTATACTCATAGAAGCACTGTTACCCACAGTATGTCCTGTACAGTATAGACATAGCAGTAGTTAAGCACAGTATACTCATAGCAGCAGTTACCCACACTATGTCTCATACAGTATACTCAAACAAGTGCTGTTACCCATCGTATGTCTCATACATTATACACATACCAGCACTATTACCCACAGTATGTCTCAAACAGTATACTCAAAGATGCACGGTTACCCACAGTACATCTCATGCAGTAGTCACAGCAGAAGTTACCCACAGTATTTCTCGTATACAGTATACTCAGAGCAGCACTGTTACCCACACTATGGCTCAGACAGTGTTCTCATAGCAGCAATGTTACCCACAGAATGTCCCATACTGTATACTCATACCAGCAGTTATCCACAATATGTCGCAAACAGTATACTCATTGCAGAAGTTAACCACATTTCCTATACAGTGTACTCATAGAAGTTACCCACTGTGTCTCATACAGTATACCCATAGCAGCAGTTACCCACACTGTCTCATACAGTATACTCACAACAGCAGCTACCCACAGTATTTCTCATATACAGTATGCTCAAAGCAGCACTTTTACCAGCAGTGTGTCTTATACAATAAACTCTAAGCAGCACCGTTAGTCACAGCATGTCTCATACAGCATACTAATAGCAGCAGTTTTGCCCACATTATGTCCCTTACAGTACAAGCAAAGCAGTAGTTACTCACAGTATGTCTCATATACAGTATACTTCCTACCCACAGTAGGTCTCATACAGTATACTCAAAGCAGCATTATTACCCACATTATGTCTCATACAGTACAGTCAAACCAGCCATGTTACCCACAGTACGTCTCATACAGTACACTCATAGCAACAGTGTTACCCACAGTATGTCTCATATACAGCATACTCATAGAAGCACTGTTACCCACGGTATGTCTTATAATGTGTACTCATAGCAGCACTGTTACCCACAGTATGTCTCATACTGTATAGTCAAAGCAGCACTGTTACCCATAGTATGTCTCATATAGTATATGCATAGCAGCATTGGTAACCACAGTGTGTCTCGTACAGTATACTCCTAGCAGCACTGTTATCCATAGTATCTCATAAAGTATACTCATAGCAGCACTGTTACCCACAGTATGTCTCATACAGTATAATCATAGCAGCACCTTTACCCATATTATCTCATACAGTATATTCATAGCAGTACTGTTACCCATAGTATGTCTCATACAGTATATTCATAGAAGCACTGTTACCCACAGTATGTCTCATTCAGTATACTCATAGCAGCACTGTTACCCAGAGTATCTCATACAGTATACTCATAGCAGCACTGTTACCCATAGTAGCTCATACAGTATACTCATAGCAGGACTGTTACTCACAGTATGTTTCATACATTATAATCATAGCAGCACTGTTACCCACAGTATGTCTCATATAGTATATGCATAGCAGCATTGTTACCCACAGTATGTCTCATACAGTATACTTATAGCAGCACTGATAAGCACTGTTACCCACAGTATGTCTCATACAGTATACTCATAGCAGCATTGTTAACCACAGGATGTCAAATCAAATCAAATCAAAGATAGCTTTATTCGGTATTTGTTAAAAGACCATAAAAGCACATAAAAAGTTTAAAAAACATTTCATCCACAAAATACAACAATATAAATTAATTCATTATTTTTCATAAAAAAGAAGAACTTAGTCATTTCATAAAAACACTAAGAGAATCCAGGATAGTTGATTTATGTTATTAAGAACGTTAATGTACGGTACAGTCATTATGCCATCGAAGATCTACATCTTACTACGTATTTCAAAAATTTAACAGCTGCGACCATAGACAAATCGTCTTGTAACATGTATAGTCTAATCAAGGCTGGTTTACATTGTCTCAAACCCCACATCTTTAGGAGGGGCAGTAGATGCCTCTTTCTCCCCCAATCGTAGTACTTGCAGAAAAAGATGCAATGAATATTTGACTGAGTAGATGAATCATCACATGGACAGTTTATTAGCGTAGGAGACCAGTCATTTTGAGCAGGAAAGGATATCAGCCTATAAAAACAGTCAGTCCTCATCCTTGTTAGTAGCATTCTGGTGTAGCTGGAAAGTGCCAGGGACAGGTATGGATGTAAACCTGGGCCATGTAGAATGCGGCGATGTGAAATAATCGTAGACTTATTTCCGTCCAGATACCACAGGATGTATCATACAGTATACTCATAGCAGCACTGTTACCCACAATATCTCATACAGTATACTCATAGCAGCACTGTTACCACTAGTATCTCATACAGTATACTCATAGCATACTCATAGCAGCACTGTTACCCAGAGTATCTCATACAGTATACTCATAGCAGCACTGTTACCCATAGTATCTCATTAGCCCAGCACCATGTGACTCTGGGCAATAGCTTGCTTAATCTTCCCGACGGCCCCCAGCGCCTAGAGACCCTTACGGGTGATTGTGCGCTTTACAAATGTGGATTATTATTATTATTATTATTATACAGTATACTCATAGCAGCACTGTTACTCACAGTATGTTTCATACATTATAATCATAGCAGCACTGTTACCCACAGTATGTCTCATATAGTATATGCATAGCAGCATTGTTACCCACAGTATGTCTCATACAGTATACTTATAGCAGCACTGATAAGCACTGTTACCCACAGTATGTCTCATACAGTATACTCATAGCAGCATTGTTAACCACAGGATGTATCATACAGTATACTCATAGCAGCACTGTTACCCACACTATCTCATACAGTATACTCATAGCAGCACTGTTACCACTAGTATCTCATACAGTATATTCATAGCAGCACTGTTACCCACAGTATGTCTCATACAGTATACTCATAGCAGCACCGTTACCCACAGTATGTTTCATACAGTATACTCATAGCAGCACTGTTACCCAGAGTATCTCATACAGTATACTCATAGCAGCACTGTTACCCATAGTATCTCATACAGTATATTCATAGCAGCACTGTTACCCACAGTATGTTTCATACATTATAATCATAGCAGCACTGTTACCCACAGTATGTCTCATATAGTATATGCATAGCAGCATTGTTACCCACAGTATGTCTCATACAGTATACTTATAGCAGCACTGATAAGCACTGTTACCCACAGTATGTCTCATACAGTATACTCATAGCAGCATTGTTAACCACAGGATGTATCATACAGTATACTCATAGCAGCACTGTTACCCACACTATCTCATACAGTATACTCATAGCAACACTGTTACCACTAGTATCTCATACAGTATATTCATAGCAGCACTGTTACCCACAGTATGTTTCATACAGTATACTCATAGCAGCACTGTTACCCACAGTATGTCTCATACAGTATACTCATAGCAGCACTGTTACCCACAGTATGTTTCATACAGTATACTCATAGCAGCACTGTTACCCACAGTATGTCTCATACAGTATACTCATAGCAGCACTGTTACCCATAGTATCTCATACAGTATACTCATAGCAGCACTGTTACCCACAGTATGTCTCATACAATCGGAGGACCTTTGTAACATGATGTGTCCCAAACACCAGATTCTCCTTACCGCACTTATACCCATGATACATCCCCTGCAAAGGACAGTGTCGGCACTCATGGCATGGGCCACACACAGCATACTCAGATCAGAATTGTTGAATACAATATGACCTATACACAAGATTCTCAGGGGAGTACTGATACTCATGAATTGTCCAGTATACAGACACTTCACAGCAGGGTTCCGACACAAGATGTTTCCTGTCTCCAGGAGGCTCACCGTGCCACTGCTGCTATGACATGTACCATACACCAGAATCACAGATCAACACCAGAATCACAGGTCAATATTTTAATGGGATATGTCCAATGCACAGGATTGTCAGGGCAGCAATGCTATACACGCAGCAACACTTTCAATGCCCAGTCAGGGCTAGTAAGTGCTTTATAAATCTAGGTACAATGCCTGACATGATGTATTCTATATGCAGCATTTTCACACATTATATATCTCATATACGCATTCTTTGAGCAGAATTGTTACACACAATATGTGACACGCACAGGATTCTAAGATCTGCCTTTTTTACGCAGGGTATGTTCTGTGTATATGATTCTCAGAACATTTTTTTTACACGAAATATCTCATACACAGGCTTCTCAGAGTAATACTGTTATGCACAATATGGCCATGCACTGGATACCCAAAACATCATTGTTAAATATGACGTGTCAAACACAAGATGCTGAAAGAGGCACTGACACCCACGATATGCCCCAATACACAGAATACTCACAGCAGTTTTATTACACATACTATGCCTTCCACAGAGAGCTCTCAGAAAATCATTCATCCCCATATAGGTAACATAGATTCTCAAGCAGCACTGATACTCAGAATGCGCACCATATAGAAGATACTCAGGGCAGCAACATTTTCCTATAAAATATGCGACATACACTCGTTCTCTAAGCAGGATTGTTCTATGCAATATGTCCCATACACTGTATTATAGGGATAGCACTAATATCTATGATATGTTCTAAGCACTGATTCCTCGGGTATTAATTTTACAAACAATATGTCCCATACACAAGGTGCTTAACTGCTTCCATGCGTCGGACGGCCCCCGGCTATCCGACGTCATGGTGGGCGCGTGCGTTGGACGGCTGGGGGCCGTCCGACCTGCGCACGCATCAAATTCGCCCGCACCGTGGCGGAATGTGTGCCGCGGCGAAGCACCTAAATTGACTGTCCAACTAAAGATGTCACAACACATCTCAGAACTCAAGCTGACATCATCAAAGAAAGCAACATTCTAGAATGCCTATTGGTGATTTTTAGTGATGCAGAGCTGGGTAAGTGAACAGGTTTTTCCTCTCCATTGGATGACCTCCTTAAAGCAGCATTACTAAACATGCTGTGCCAGCCACAGTATTCTAGACAACATTCATATGCAAAATATACCCATTACAAACCACCTCCAGAACAACATTGCTCCTCACATCATCTTCCATATCCAGGAAACTAAACGCAGCACCACTCTCCATGATGTGTCAAATTAATAGCATCCTCTGAGCATCAGTGATACAGATGATGTGCCCTGTAGAAAGAATACATAAAATAACACAACGTGTATTTGTAAAGCCCATGTTCAGCCGTGGGCATCTTGGCACTGAATCGCAGATGTTTATTGTTAACCAACTCAATGGTACTCTTACTGCTAATACTAAGATCACCACTGTTACACACATTATCTCAGTTGCCTATAATACTCAGAGCAGCACTAATCCTCATGCTACGTCCAATAAGCAGCATTAGTAACAATGATCTGTCCAGTACACAGGATGCTCTGGGCAACATTGTTTACACACATTATCTACCATACCCGTAATACTCGGAGCAGCACTAATATCAATGATACGTCTAATTAAAACGATACTAAGAGCACCACTGACATGTCCAATGTGTACTCAGTGTAATAGAGCATTTTCTCCTGTATTGATCTTTCCGAGAGCAGCACTAATTAACGTGATATGACCATCTGATGACATGTCCCATACACAGAATATTCAGAGAAACACTGTTACACTAATTTCTCCCACACCCAGGATACTCAGAACAGGAATAATACCCATGCAATGCCGCCCACTTAACAAGGTACTCAGAGAAGCGTTGATCCGATGTAGTGGGCCATACGCAGAATACTCAGACCAGCATTGTTCAAGGGCGGCTCCTCCATGTGGGTGGAGGAGCGCCGCCCCACTACTTTCTCGCAGTGTGAGAAGCAGAAACATAAATGGTATTATAAATACAATTTTATGTTTCTGCTTCTCGCGCTGCTAAAAAGCAGAAGGGTTTGGTTGGGGGCAGGCGGGTGGGCAGTCCTGCTCCAGGGCAGGGGAGGAGTGGCTTGACCACTCTGAGGGCACTGACTGTTTGGTCGGCCCCAGGGCCGACCAAACCAGTCATACGCACTCTGTCTTTTCTCCATGTAGGCTGCCTTACATGGATAAAATGGCCTCCCCATAGATGCCTGTGTGGTCGGCGTCCCAACCAAACACAACGCTGCCATTGCAGCATTGTGATTGGCTTTGCGTAGGGGAGGGAGGCTGCCTGCTTCCTGTCAGGAGCAGAGAAGCAGAGACGACACGCGACCGGATCGGGCCAGAAAAGGTGTCATTTCTTTTTTTTATTAAACCTCCCCCAACCGTGTGTCATGCTGGCCGCGACTGACATTGTTACACACATTATCTCCCATAACCAGGATACCCAGAGCCACACTAATACCCATGAGATACATGTTTAACAGGAATCTCAATGCAGTACTAATACCCATGATACTTTCAATTAAAAGGATTCTCAAAGCAGCAGCCAGCATCATTACATATAAAATGCTTCTTACTCAAATTCTTGGAGCAGCATGTAACATACATCCAATTGTCAAACCTGAAAAGTCCCAACACAGGTTATATAGAACAGAAGCTAGAAATTATATGTTGCAAACACAGAATCTTCAGAACATATATGTCCCAAACTCTGGATTCTCAGTACTGTATTGATATGTTCAGTGCAGTGGGTGCTCATGGCTGCATTGTTACATGTGAAATGTCCCATACACAAGCTACTCAAATCAATACACTCAAAGCAACACTGCTGTCACCACATGGAACACTCAAAGCAGCACTGTTGTCACAATATGTCACATACCCAGTACACTCAAAGCAACACTGCTGTCACAATGTGCCTAGTACCCAGTTGACTCAAAGCAGCACTGCTGTCACAATATGTCTTTTCCACCACTAGGCAGACCTATCATAGCAGGCATAAACTCTATATGTTCTAAAATAGGTGAATATGTAGATTACCATTTTCAGCCATTTATGAGAAGCCTGCCTTTTTATACCCAAGATACAAAGGACATACTACTCAAACTAGACAATATTCCCTGGTACTAAGACTATGTCCTCACTACCATTGATGTCTTAAGTCTGTATACATCTATTTGACATAAGGATGGTCTAGAGGCTGTACGTAGAGCATTAGCTACAAAACCAGCACATTATCTGGAATTCAATCAAAGGATATTGGACATGCTACACTTTTGTCTAACCAATAACTTGCTCTCCTTCAATACTGAATATTACCTACAAATTCAAGGCAGTGCGGTGGGGGCAAAATGTGTCCCCTATATGCACACATCTTCAAGGGTGAAATAGAGAAATATTGGTTGTGGGACGAAAAATTCTCAGTATATACATCATTTATCATATACTGGGGTCATTACATAGACACAATTTTATGTATATGGCAAGGAACCCAGGAAACCTTGAAAAAAAATCTTACAAGAAATCAACACAAATAAAAGGAGCATCCAGACCACATCTCACTTTCCAACATCTGAAATTGATTTCTTGGATCTTACTATCTATGCCCAAGATGGAAGCTTACACACAAAACTAGTTTGCAAACCCACAGCAGCAAATTCAATTCTAAGGGCAGACAGTTGCCATCCACCTAAAACAATTCTGAATATTCTGAGAGGAGAATTCGAAAGAATGAGGAGAAACAGTAGCGACCCAAGAACCTATCAAGATAAAGCAGAAAACCTAATCAGTAGACTGGTACAACAGGGTTACCCACAGGCACAACTGAAAAAGGTGGCCCAAGACTGTGAGACAATCACACGCAATCACCTACTTCAACCCAAAAGACCTTCCAGTAATTCCAAAAACATCAATACAATCAGGTTTCTTACTAATTGCCATAATGGACACCATCTAATTTGGAAAATTTTCAAAAAACACTGATACTTACAGTCAAATAACATTTCAATCAAGGATCAAATATTGGACTTTCCTTCAGACGAGTCAAGAATCTAAGACAAATTATATGTAGATCAGAATCCATAGATAGAAAAAAAGAAGTAAAACAACTTTTTGGCAAAACCGAGCGCATTGTACACCTACCACAACTACAATGCTTGCAAACTTGGACTCAACAGACCCAGTTCTCACCAACTTAGCAGCTTATTACAACAATCAGAGTCTGGATCAACTTCTTGCATTGTAATCTATTAAATCACATGCCCCGTAACAAACTGTATGTGGGAAGCACCATCAGACCCCTCAAGACCATATTATTGGAACACTATAGGAACATAAACAAACTTGTGGAGGGCCATCCTGTTACGGAATACTATCAGAAACATCATACAACTAAGAAAACCTTCTAGTTCTTCGGTTTTGAACATATCAGACCACATTCACGAAGTGGCAACCGTGAATTAACAATGAGAAGGAAGGAGAGCGAACTCATTCTGAGACTACATACTGTGGACAAGGGTCTTAATAAAGACGCAGAAATTCACTACTGGCTATATTAAGGACAGTCTAACATATATGTCTGCTATTTTTCCCCACAATAACTAAACTGAAACATCATATGTATGTCCAAATGATGCACCTGGGCTTCTAATGGATAGACATATTTCTTCCCTACAACCCTTCTTTTCCTTTCCCTCTTACTCAGGTTTGATAAATCCCATTTCAGCATCCATGATACCAGGTAATTATGGTCACCTATTAAATAGATTGCAAGGCCCCACCCAACATACACTACCACTCTCAACATAATCACATTTGAGTAGTAACACCTTAACTCTGTCATCATCCATGTGAAACGTAGGTCACTTTTATGGACCTCTGATGACATATATCCCTCTCACTAGGGTTCCCCCTTGCAGTAGCACTTTAATATTTGAGCCACTTCTGTGCATTCACAGTGCGCTTTTTCCCACCGATTTAAGATGTTTCCTAGCCAGGTTTAGACTACTTATTTTACACACTTTAGACATGGTTCTAACTAATCTGCATGTTAACAATACACCCTTCTTGCTGCCACTTGGCTTACTTTTGACATTATTTCTTTCTATTGCAGTATATATTATCTTTGAGATATGACTCCCCTATTTGGCCATACCATCTACGGACGATTTTATCAAGCCGTTATATTGACTTTGAGACATATTCCTTGTCGCCAAAATTATTTCTCATGCCGTGACTTTTGGTTTACCAGGAAGGCAGATTGACAACCTGAGACTTTTGTTTCCGTCTCAGCATACAGTCTGCGCCCCATAATTTTATCTATCTTTACTGTTACTCTAATACTCCTTCAAGATGGCCGCACTACTTTTGACCCCGGAAAAACGCTGCTGCATGGTCATGAGGTCCTTCTCCGGCCCATGTGATCCATAATGAAATATGGCGCTTTCAGGAAAGACTGTACAGACCGTAGAGACACCTTCCTATACCGTTCATCTATACTCCACAGGACCGAGGTAAGTGACTCTAGGCGGAACATGCTCTCTCATTACAGCAGTCATTCATTTTCCATGTTGCGGTTCTCGCAACTGCTTATGGCCAACCTCTAGTATACATTATGCTGGTAGCGGCGTAGTGAGCCTAGCATTGCTTTCCGATTGACATGTTGCGGTTCTCGCAACTGCTTATGGCTGACGTCTAATATGCTGTTAGCAAAGTAGTGAGCCTAGTATTGCTTTCCAATTGATGCTTTATCTTCAAGAACAACTCTTGGTGCTTCTAAAACTCGGCAACACACGGTGTGTCCTGTACACTCAAAGCAGCACTGCTGTCACAATAGGTCATATACCCAGTACTCTCAAAGAGGCACCGTACCACTTTAACAATATGTAATACACCCAGAAAACTCAAAACAGCACTGCTGTAACAATATGTAATTTTCCTAGACACCAAAGCAGCACCGCTGTAACAGTGTGTCATCACCGCTGTAACAGTATGTCATAAACCCGGTACACTCAAAGCAGCACCATTATAACAGTATGTCATATACCCGGTACACTCAAAGCAGCACAGCTGTAACAGTATGTCATATACCCGGTACACTCCAAGCGGCACCGCTGTAACAGTATGCCATATACCCTGTACACTCCAAGCGGCACCGCTGTAACAGTATGTCATATACCCGGTACACTCAAAGCAGCACCGCTGTAACAATATGTCATATACCCAGTACACTCAAAGCAGCACCATTGTAACAGTATGTCATATACCCGGTACACTCCAAGCAGCACCGCTGTAACAGTATGTTATATACCAGGTGAACTCCAAGCAGTACCGCTGTAACATTATGTCATATACCCGGTACACTCAAAGCTGCACCGGTATAACAGTATGTCATATACCCGGTACACTCAAAGCAGCACCGCTGTAACAGTATGTCATATACCCGGTAGACTCAAAGCAGCACCGCTGTAACAGTATGTCATATACCCGGTACACTCAAAGCAGCACCGCTGTAACAATATGTCATATATCCGGTACACTCAAAGCAGCACCGCTGTAACAGTATGTCATATACCCGGTACACTCAAAGCAGCACCGCTGTAACAGTATGTCATATACCCGGTACACTCAAAGCAGCACTGCTGTAACAGTATGTCATATACCCGGCACACTCAAAGCAGCACCGCTGTAACAGTATGTCTTATACCCGGTACACTCAAAGCAGCACCACTGTAACAGTGTGTCATATACCCGGTCCCCTCCAAGCAGCACCGCTGTAACAGTATGTCATATACCCGGTACACTCCAAGCGGCACCGCTGTAACAGTATGTCATATACCTGGTACACTCCAAGCAGCACCGCTGTAACAGTATGTCATATACCCGGTACACTCCAAGCGGCACCACTGTAACAGTATGTCATATACCCGGTACACACAAAGCAGCACCGCTGTAACAGTATGTCATATACCAGGTACACTCCAAGCGGCATCGCTGTAACTGTATGTCATATAACCGGTACACTCCAATCGGCACCGCTGTAACAGTATGTCATATACCCAGTACACTCAAAGCAGCACCGCTGTAACAGTATGTCATATACCCGGAACACTCAAAGCGGCACCGCTGTAACAGTATGTCATATACCAGGTACACTCCAAGCGGCACCGCTGTAACAGTATGTCATATACCCGGTACACTCCAAGCGGCACCGCTGTAACAGTATGTCATATACCCGGTACACTCCAAGCGGCACCGCTGTAACAGTATGTCATATACCAGGTACACTCCAAGCGGGACCGCTGTAACTGTATGTCATATACCCGGTAGACTCAAAGCAGCACCGCTGTAACAGTATGTTATATACCCGGTACACTCAAAGCAGCACCGCTGTAACAATATGTCATATATCCGGTACACTCAAAGCAGCACCGCTGTAACAGTATGTCATATACCCGGTACACTCAAAGCAGCACCACTGTAACAGTGTGTCATATACCCGGTCCCCTCCAAGCAGCACCGCTGTAACAGTATGTCATATACCCGGTACACTCCAAGCGGCACCGCTGTAACAGTATGTCATATAGCTGGTACACTCCAAGCAGCACCGCTGTAACAGTATGTCATATACCCGGTACACTCCAAGCGGCACCGCTGTAACAGTATGTCATATACCCGGTACACACAAAGCAGCACCGCTGTAACAGTATGTCATATACCAGGTACACTCCAAGCGGCATCGCTGTAACTGTATGTCATATAACCGGTACACTCCAAGCGGCACCGCTGTAACAGTATGTCATATACCCAGTACACTCAAAGCGGCACCGCTGTAACAGTATGTCATATACCTGGTACACTCCAAGCAGCACCGCTGAAACAGTATGTCATATACCCGGTACACTCCAAGCGGCACCGCTGTAACAGTATGTCATATACCCGGTACACACAAAGCAGCACCGCTGTAACAGTATGTCATATACCCGGTACACTCAAAGTGGCACCGCTGTAACAGTATGTCATATACCAGGTACACTCCAAGCGGCACCGCTGTAACAGTATGTCATATACCGGGTACACTCCAAGCGGCACCGCTGTAACAGTATGTCATATACCCGGTACACTCCAAGCGGCACCGCTGTAACAGTATGTCATATACCAGGTACACTCCAAGCGGGACCGCTGTAACTGTATGTCATATACCCGGTACACTCCAAGCGGCACCGCTGTAACAGTATGTCATATACCCGGTACACTCAAAGCGGCACCGCTGTAACAGTATGTCATATACCACGTACACTCCAAGCGGCACCGCTGTAACAGTATGTCATATACCCGGTACCCTCAAAGCAGCACCGCTGTAACAATATGTCATATACCCGGTACACTCCAAGCAGCACCGCTGTAGCATTATGTCATATACCCGGTACACTCAAAGCAGCACCGCTGTAACAGTATACCATATACCCGGTACACTCAAAGCGGCACCGCTGTAACAGTATGTCATATACCACGTACACTCCAAGCGGCACCGCTGTAACAGTATGTCATATACCCGGTACACTCAAAGCAGCACCGCTGTAACAATATGTCATATACCCGGTACACTCAAAGCAGTACCGCTGTAACAATATGTCATATACCCAGTACACTCAAAGCAGCACCATTGTAACAGTATGTCATAAACCCGGTACACTCCAAGCGACACTGCTGTAACAGTATGTTATATACCAGGTGAACTCCAAGCAGCACCGCTGTAACATTATGTCATATACCCGGTACACTCAAAGCAGCACCTCTATAACAGTATGTCATATACCCGGTACACTCAAAGCAGCACCGCTGTAACAATATGTCACATACCCGGTAGACTCAAAGCAGCAGCACCGCTGTAACAATATGTCCTATACCAGGTACACTCCAAGCAGCACCGCTGTAACAGTATGTCATATACCCGGTACACTCAAAGCAGCACCGCTGTAACAGTATGTCATATACCCGGTACACTCAAAGCGGCACCGCTGTAACAGTATGTCATATACCCGGTACACTCAAAGCAGCACCGCTGTAACAGTATGTCATATACCAGGTACACTCCAAGCGGCACCACTGTAACAGTATGTCACATACCCGGTACACTCAAAGCAGCACCGCTGTAACAGTATGTCATATACCAGGTACACTCCAAGCAGCGCCGCTGTAACAGTATGTCATATACCCGGTACACTCCAAGCAGCACCGCTGTAACAACATGTCATATACCTGGTACACTCAAAGCAGCACCGCTGTAACAGTATGTCATATACCCAGTAACCTCAAAGCAGCACCGTTGTAACAGTATGTCATATACCCGGTACACTCAAAGCAGCACCGCTGTAGCATTATGTCATATACCCGGTACACTCAAAGCAGCACCGCTGTAACAGTATGTCATATACCCGGCACACTCAAAGCAGCACCGCTGTAACAGTATGTCTTATACCCGGTACACTCAAAGCAGCACCGCTGTAACAGTATGCCATATACCCGGTACACTCCAAGCGGCACCGCTGTAACAGTATGTCATATACCCTGTACACTCAAAGCAGCAACACCGCTGTAACAATATGTCATATACCCGGTACACTCCAAACAGCACCGCTGTAACAGTATGTCATATACCCTGTACACTCAAAGCAGCAGCACCGCTGTAACAATATGTCATATACCCGGTACACTCCAAGCAGCACCGCTGTAACAGTATGTCATATACCCTGTGCACTCAAAGCAGCAGCACCGCTGTAACAATATGTCATATACCCGGTACACTCCAAGCAGTACTGCTGTAACAGTATGTCATATACCCGGTACACTCAAAGCAGCACACTGCAGTAACAGTATGTCATATACCCTGTACACTTAAAGCAGCACCGCTGTAACAGTATGTCATATACCCTGTACACTCAAAGCGGCAGCACCGCTGTAACAATATGTCATATTCCCGGTACACTCCAAGCAGCACCGCTGTAACAGTATGTCATATACCCGGTACACTCCAAGCAGCACCGCTGTAACAGTATGTCATATACCCTGTACACTCAAAGCAGCAGCACCGCTGTAACAATATGTCATATACCCGGTACACTCCAAGCAGCACCGCTGTAACAGTATGTCATATACCCTGTGCACTCAAAGCAGCAGCACCGCTGTAACAATATGTCATATACCCGGTACACTCCAAGCAGTACCGCTGTAACAGTATGTCATATACCCGGTACACTCAAAGCAGCACACTGCTGTAACAGTATGTCATATACCCTGTACACTCAAAGCAGCACCGCTGTAACAGTATCTCATATACCCGGTACACTCAAAGCAGCACTGCTGTAACAGTATGTCATATACCCTGTACACTCAAAGCAGCAGTACCGCTGTAACAATATGTCATATACCCGGTACACTCCAAGCAGCACCGCTGTAACAGTATGTCATATACCCTGTACACTCAAAGCAGCAGCACCGCTGTAACAATATGTCATATACCCGGTACACTCCAAGCAGCACCGCTGTAACAGTATGTCATATACCCGGTACACTCAAAGCAGCACTGCTGTAACAGTATGTCATATACCCTGTACACTCAAAGCAGCAGCACCGCTGTAACAATATGTCATATACCCGGTACACTCCAAGCAGCACCGCTGTAACAGTATGTCATATACCCGGTACACTCAAAGCAGCACTGCTGTAACAGTATGTCATATACTCTGTACACTCAAAGCAGCAGCACCACTGTAACAATATGTCCTATACCAGGTACACTCCAAGCAGCACCGCTGTAACAGTATGTCATATACCCAGTACACTCAAAGCAGCACCGCTGTAACAGTATGTCATATACCCGGTACACTCCAAGCAGCACCGATGTAACAGTATGTCATATACCCTGTACACTCAAAGCAGCAACACCGCTGTAACAGTATGTCATATACCCGGTACACTCCAAGCAGCACCGCTGTAACAATATGTCATATACCTGGTACACTCCAAGCAGCACCGCTGTAACAATATGTCATATACCTGGTACACTCAAAGCAGCACCGCTGTAACAATATGTCATATACCAGGTACACTCAAAGCAGCATTGTTACAGAATGTAAGTCTCGCAACAGCATTCTCAGACCAGCAAACACCGGATTAATCGTGGCTTCCCCATAACCAAATTGTGGGCTATTAGGCAAATATTTTATTTTACTTAGCCTCCTTTTTCTTCACGATTGCAGGTGAAGGCACCATCAAATCATGAGTCCATCGGTATAAAAGACTACTGTGTTTGATTTAATAGACTATAATGTTGCTCTATCTATAACAATGTGGGCTATATACAGGGTTCCGTTGACAACTGCCGGAGCAGGAATGGTTCTAAGTTTTCTGTTTATAAACTTTGATTTCTAATGAGTACTTCTCAGTGCAGTGCTATAATATGACATAAAGATGGCAAAGCTTACACATGTTCAAGAAATACACTTTCTTTGAATTTTAAGAGAATGTATCATATTTTACGTGATGTTTGTTGTATGATTTACATAGGGCACCAGTCCTAAAAAAAGAAGTGGAGGGACGCTGACGTCACGACAGGAAGTGACGTCACGAAAAGGTGGCTTGCACCATCTGCCTCATTGCCTCCCCTCGCTCACCCCTTAGATGCGATTGCATCAGAGAAACCAGCGCGTAAGCAGCGCTCTGAATGAGCTACGATCTCGCCCCAGAGAGGCCAAAGAGTGAATGTGTGGCTCCATTTGCTCCAGTTATCGAGCTCCCGGTAAAATAAGTGGGGGGACGCCGTCCACCCGCGTGGTACCCCGACTCGAGCCCTGGATAAACATTTCTAGGGCTCGGCTTGTGCATGAGCTCTAAAAGCCGAGCCAGACCATTGGCTTGGCTGGGCTCGCCCACCGCTACACTAGATAGTCCCAGCAGCACGGCTCTCGCGGTGTGTCCCACACACAATACACGGAGAGCAGCATTGTTATTCAACATACATCTTCACCCCGTGTTCTCAAGGCCGCATGTAAGGGGCCCAGCATTGTAACGCATGACTCATCCCCTACTGTATCCGCAAAGTTGTAAGTTACACACCAGCATCGTTAAATTGGCGTGTTTCATACACAAAAAGGTGACAGCCGAAATTCCACCCACGAATGCTTCAAAACCGCCCACCAGATGGCACGAACCAACAAGCATTGGAAATGCAATAGGTCTCGCAGCATTAGAGTTAGTGCTTTTAGAATTGTTTATGGGTTTTTTTGTAAATCTTTAGCATTTTTGTTTCCTGTAGCCAATGCTAAAGAATTAAAAAAAAAAAGCCATAAACATTTCTAAAAGCTCTAACTCAAATGCTCCGAGACCTATTGCACTGTGTGAGGGTGAGGGGTTGAGGGTGAGTGAGGGTGAGTGAGGGGTTGAGGGTGAGTGAGGGTGAGGGGTTGAGGGTGAGTGAGAGTGAGTGAGAGTGAGTGAGAGTGAGAGTGAGGGTGAGTGAGGGTGAGTGAGGGTGAGTGAGGGTGAGTGAGGGTGAGTGAGGGCGATAGATAGATAGAGTGAGGGCGATAGAGAGATAGAGTGAGGGAGATAGATAGATAGATAGATAGATAGATAGATAGATAGATAGATAGATAGATAGATAGATAGATAGATAGATAGATAGATAGATAGATAGATAGATAGATAGATAGAGTGAGGGCACCTAGAAAAAACGGGGCAAAAAAGTCCCTTTGTTCACCAGACACAATATCTTTGTATTCTCAATGTCGGCCATTTATTGACAATCATTTATGGTGGCTGGAAACCATTGATATAAAGTGTAGAAGTGAGTTTTTAATCACACTTATTTACGTTTTTGATTACTATGGGAGGATAAGTGCAAAGTCTGCTGAAATGGAATATTTCGATATAGTGCACTGGCCCAAAAAAAAGTTTGTAGAAAATGGCCAGAAAATGTGGGCTTACGGCCAGCGGTGCTGATTTTAGAAGTGGTGAGATAGGCTCGATTCTCCGCAGCTCAACATCCTGTGATTCTGGGCAAATCACTTAAAGTCTCGATACTTAACAAAAAAAACACATGAATGTGTGCCCTTGTGTAATGTAACTGGTGCTCCTGTAC
Organism: Lissotriton helveticus; assembly: GCF_964261635.1. NCBI lineage: Eukaryota > Metazoa > Chordata > Amphibia > Caudata > Salamandridae > Lissotriton > Lissotriton helveticus. The sequence goes on from NC_136057.1 coordinate 1,616,523,584, forward strand.
ACTGCTCCAGTGCATTCGGGTCAAGTTCACGCTAAAAAAAATGTGTAGAAAATCATAAACACTCTGTTGAAAGAGTTAATTTGAAAGCGGTCTGCATGCAAATCCCTCTGTATGTTTTTGTAATTTCGGTCAAATTCTTGTCAACGGACATGACAATGTGTAAACCGAAAAAATATATATGCCACTATGTTGGCGAAGTGCGCTGTAGTACACATTAATCCATTGCCGTTTTCGACATTTCTGTTTCAGCCATTAAACACAAAATAACGAAATCACAATATTGCACCCATTTTAAAGTTGATACCGAGAAGAAGGCGAGGCGCTACAGTCACCAAAGCTCTGCTTCATATGTGAAAGAACACACGCACGTGCATTTCCATATAGCTTCCGGTTGAGCATAGTGACATGAGTGGACAGGTACTGTCCGGTACTCAGTGCCTGCGACTCTAGAACTCATAAGGGAGAGTACCTTAATTTCTCAGTAGAGGTGTAATAATACTTTGAATGGAAGCTTACCAGCACTCAACATGGCTGGTGGCATGGGAGAGAGGAGTGGCAGAATGCAGGGGTGGATGGGAAAAGGAAAGTGAATAAAGAGGGGGAAAAATAAAGAGTGCACGGGAACGGAGAAGAGAGAGATGGTAAGAGAGGAAAATGAGAGAGAGTGGAAGGGCAGTGAAAGAGAGCGAGAGGGGAAGATAGGAAGAAAGATAATGGTAAAATTGGAGCTGGAGGGAAAGAGGGCGGGAAAGACTGGGAAGAAGCGAAGGGAGAGAAGACGAGACAGGGAGGGAGAACAGTGGCAGAAGCAGCGTCAGTGGAGAGGTGGGGAGAGAGAGAGGCGAAATCACAATATTGCACCCATTTTAAAGTTGATACCGAGAAGAAGGCGAGGCGCTACAGTCACCAAAGCTCTTCTTCATATGTGAAAGAACACACGCACGTGCATTTCCATATAGCTTCCGGTTGAGCATAGTGACATGAGTGGACAGGTACTGTCCGGTACTCAGTGCCTGCGACTCTAGAACTCATGAGGGAGAGTACCTTAATTTCTCAGTAGAGGTGTAATATTACATTGAATGGGAGCGTACCAGCACTCCACAAGGCTGGTGGCATGGGAGAGAGGAGTGGCAGAGAGCAGGGGTGGATGGGAAAAGGAAAGTGAATAAAGAGGGGGGAAAAATAAAGAGTCCACGGGAACGGAGAAGAGAGAGATGGTAAGAGAGGAAAATGAGAGAGAGTGGAAGGGCAGTGAAAGAGAGCGAGAGGGGAAGATAGGAAGAAAGATAATGGTAAAATGGGAGCTGGAGGGAAAGAGGGTGGGAAAGACTGGGAAGAAGCGAAGGGAGAGAAGACGAGACAGGAAGGGAGAACAGTGGCAGAAGCATAATTGGAGAGGTGGGGAGAGAGAGAGGGGGTGGAAGGGCGGCACGAGGGAACGCAAGAGAGGGGATGAAAAGAGAAATACTGAAAGGGAATAGGGGGGCAGGAAGGGGAGGAAAGGTAGATGTGGAGCGGAATCGGACCGGAAGTGTGGGGTCCATGGGGAAGATGCTGCGGGGACGATGAAAGGCGAGAGACGCTGATTCAACCGGGTCTCACCCGGCCGGTCTCACTCCGCGGGTAACAACCTGTGACATAACGGAGGGGAGAAAGAGAAGAGAGAGCGGCGTGAAAAGAGGCAGTGGGGAGGGCAGGGGGGGCAGGGGAGGACTCGGTGGAGAAGAAGAGAGGGGGTGAGACAGGGAGGGAGAGAGCGAGAAAGATCGCGGAGGGAGGTAGATGGTGAGTGGAAAGAGAGAGGTGATAAAAAATGCAAGCAAAAAGAAGAAAAAAAAAAGAAAAAAGGTGTGCACAAAAAAAAGAGAAGTGGCAGCTCTGGGCAACGCGGCCGTGAATAATTAGGGGGGAGTAGAAAAAAAAGTACGGCCGGGAAGAGAAATGCCTTCGTTATATATCACAGTATATACACCAAACCCCTCCTTCCTATTACAAACAAATGAGGCAGATTGGCATGGCCAAATCATGTTAGAAAGATAGGAGCCACGATAGGATGGGAGCTTGCCGAGGCAGTCAGAAAAAGCAAAGCTGCAATGAAAGACAAGCATACTTTCTGGTCCGGTAAAGTTCAGTGTCAGATTACACACGACAATGCCACGGGACTATCACTAAAACTGTTTTCATTGTCAACAAGCTCTCGGCATTGCGTGGCGGGAGGGGGCGGGGGGAACGTCGAGTCAAAAAAACAAGTGAAAGCGGGATGTAAGTAGGGGGGAGGAGAAGTCTGGGCAGGCAGGATGACTCAGGGGAGGGGGCGGAGCGGGGCAGAGCGGCATGTGGGTGTGAAGAAGCCGGGCCTTTGAAGTGAAGCTAAGCTTCACTTCAAAGGTGTAGGAGGAATGCGGGCGGCTGTGCACGCGCTTTTAAGCTCAATGCACATGCGCATTGAGCTTAAAAGTCACGGGCACTGCAAGGAATCGCCACGATTCCTTGCAAGTTAGATAAAGAGTCGATGAGCCCCTATAGTCTCGCTTGCTCGATGCGCATGCGCATCGACAGGCGAGACCTAAAAATGCGAAAAACAGGCCTTGCCCTGTCTCGAGCACCCCTTGCAAAGCGTGCCAGGTAAATCTTGCACGTTATTCAGACTTTCAAAAATGTACGTTCACGGGGTATATTTGCATACAGTTGGTCTGAACGAGGTTCATTTCCACGTGCAGTTGGTATGGGTGCCTGACGTATGGCGGCCCTACACGTCACATTATTATTCAACGCAGATGGACTCCTATCGGCTGGCGGTCATGTTATGCCATTAAAAGCCACGCGCATTCACCCGATTTTACAGTTTTTACAGATTGCTTGTGTTTTCTGTTGTACTTATACATAGCATCGACTGCGGAAGTTTAATTCCTTATAGGGAGACACAGATTCCCCTTTCGAACATTAAATACTCCTGGTAAAATGGCGGAGGCAGTGGGTGAGGCAAACTCAGTGAAACGTAAGCGTAAGGATGGAAAAGAAGCCTTTGCAAATAGTTGTGCAATAAAAGAGTCCATAATTATGTAATAATTGCCAACACATGTAAAATGCGCACATTTTCTGTAAACATTCCCGCAGAATGAAATTTCGAATTTTCATTAAAAAAAGTATTGAGTATTTTAAAAAAATAGAACAAACTTCACGGAAAAAAAGGTGGGAAGCTTCTTCAAAAAAATGGTAGGGAACTCATATTTAGGAGATGTAAAAACTACAAAAAAAGTGCGCACTCATTTACAGAAAATATGTATATAGTTCTATAAAAATGACTGAAGTAAGAAAAAGCAAAATATTTTAAGAGTATCCGCTTAAAATTAAAGATAATACTTAAAGATATGTACCTATTAAAACAAGCAAAGGTAAGAGGACACACTTACTTCATTTTCCAAGCTTGTGCAAAACATGCAACCATTTGTAATAAAAATTACTCCTCTAAAATTGAACCGAGTCATGATAAAAGGTGTAATGTGTAACTAGTGCAAGTCTCAGAGTTCGGTGAAAAATATGTTTAGTCACGGTGAATTCTGAAATTATGAGAAGAGTATTTAAAAAAAGACTCCATAAAAAAGGCTTGCACAATTCTATAAAAGGTGCAGACTTCTGGACTGCAGAATGCTATATTAAAAATTGTGAAGGTTTACATAAACTGATGCAGTAAATACTGCAGATCTCTGTGAACGGAGGCATGCTAGAGCACATTTCTTTTCTCCCTTATGTTAGTGGAAGCCATTGGACACCCAGAGGCTCCTGGCGCGTTTCCATCTGGAAAGAGCTGCCTGTGCCCGCGCGAGACAGGCAGCCACAAGGTATGAACAAATCGTAAACACCCAGAGGTTTGCCAAGGACAGGCGATTAGCACAAATTGTGTGTTGCGTGTTTGAAATTAAAGGCAGGGGCCAATGGAAATGGAGACAATGCGAATTGGTAGGGGTCCTATGAGAGTAAATTAATCATTTTTTTACAAAATAATCAACATTGTTTAAGGCTTTCAAAACCGAGAGCGAAAAGTGTGTGGGTTTTTGTCTGAGTGTAGGTATAAAATTCGATTGAAATCCGACAGACACCCCACTCACTACACCCCAGTGAAAGCACCTGTACCCAACAACTATTTGGCAATAAATACATTTATTAAGGGGAGTAAGTCCCCAAACAACTCCCTGAAGCTTCCTACCTGATTAAAGAGGCCCCGCCTTTTATTCCCATATCTACTTAGATAAAAATACATTTAATTAAGGGACGTGGGACACAAAGAATACAGGGGTCATTGGCTGATACCCAACAGCGGACGAGACTAAATCCTGAAGCTTTAAATTTGGCGCCACGCCTCAGTGGCAGCGCACAGAGCTGCAGGCCTCACCTCTCCTGCTGCGTCACAGGGCCGCGAGCGTCCATTCCATCTCCCACAAACATTCCACCAATCCCAAAGTGGAGAATTGGGGGTGGCTTGCTTCGTAACTAAAGTCTTCATAGAAAAAAATAATAAAAACGGGTGTGTTTTGTTTAGCTAATTTGTGGAAGAGCTGTCATGTGCAGTAGCTGGTCTGTGATTGGCTAATTTACCTGCAAACAAGTCACGTTGAGCTTGAAAAAAAGCATCTGCATACTTCATAGCACTACCATATCCTTTTGATTATTTTTTGTTTTTCCTAGATGCACATTGCTTTCCTAATGTGTCCTAATTTGGAGGAAATTGATCCGCTGCGTTTGTCAGGCAAGGTGTGGGTTTGAGAACATTGATGGTATTTTTTGTACACGAGATGACTCTGTTTAGTGCAAGGACAGGCCTGACGTGTAAACAACGGTGTCCTTTTTCTGAGACAACCAGCAGATGTGACGTCTTTCCCCCGCCTTAAAAGACACGTGCATGGCCTGTGGTTGAGCCCTCCTTCTTTACCACACTTTTCAGAGACACCAGCCAGCCATGAGTGACTGTCATGTCAGGGGTTAGAAGCCTCTGAGAGGCACCTGTGTGACGTTCAACTGACGCCACCCCTCCTCTGTCAAGTCTTTTATTTCTTACTACGTCACCGCTACCAGCCAGCTCAGAGTTTATTAAACAGAAAACGTAAAACCATTCCTGCTCCGGCACCCACCCTGGCGTCAATGCGCTCTGACTCCACCGGGCCTTTAAGATACTCCTGACATGTAACGACTCTACTATAGGCGGCCCTACCAGGCAGGCTGGTGCCGGACCTTGCCATGTGACTGACTCCAGGTGACTGACTCCGCACCAGCCCTACCAGACCACTCAGAGGTAACTATCCGACAAGTGACTCTCTCTGGAGGCACTCCCCAGGCGCAGACTGCCTCGGCTCTATGAATAAGTTCAAGGACTCCAGTCTGACAAGTGACTGACTAAGCCCCAGCCCCGCCAAGCCGTTCAAAACAGCAGCCTGACTCCCTCCCAACCTTAAGAGCCTTTCACAGGCAGAAGACACGTCCTCATTTCATATGAAGCCAGCCTACCTTTGCCAACTGGGCTTGGGGATGCTAAAAGTGCAAGTCGCATCTGAATGTTTTGTCTATCTGCCAATATCTGTTCCTTTTTATTCCATAAATTCGTTTTGTGAGGTGATGGTTCGGTCATTGACTAATGCAGGAGGTGAGAGCTCAGAGTACCCGATGCAAGGACAGGAGGCTGGCTGCAGGGGGGAGGGTGTTGCTTTACACGCTGTTTAGGCCTCGGTTTACAAGGGGCGCACCGTGCTGGTTGGCACAGAGCTTTGGGTGACGTCAGAAGGAGATGCAACAGGTGGCAGCCTTCACCAGCCTGCCCAAGCGGGCTCTCTCCAGTTTCCCCAGAACCCCCCGCGGCGCCGCCCCCCCCGACCTGCTTGGCATGGAGTGTCCCATTACCACATGAAGCGGTGAGGTATGGCGCTGGGTGTGCGGTGATTAGGGGCGAGGGAGCCTCAAGTGTGGCGAGAGGGTTTCATCCAGCTGCCTTCCTGGATTACACATTACCAAAGGAGGTCTTGTGTTACCACAGGGCTCTGGCAGACCCCAAAAGCGTGTGTTAAGGGGAGGGGTGGATATGTGATCCGGTGGACCGCCAGGTGGATTCAGAGCCGGGGTGCCGGCTATCTGGGATTAGGGAGCTGTGTAAATCGAAGCCAAAACCACGGCCTCCACAGCTGCAACCTTCATTCTGCACCCCCTTTTTTATTTTGTATTTTTTGCAGCGAACTCGGGAGCACAACTAGACTAACTTTGGAGCGGGGCTAAAACTTCAAGCAGTGGGGCTTACTCCTGTAGTGTGGCAACCTAGAAAACAGGGGGGGGGGGGCGTTCTTCTGGACTACTTGTGGCAGGAAAACATTTTAAAGCACGCTGGGTATGAAACATTACCTTTAACATAACAGTGTTTAATACCGTTTTTAGGGATTTTAGGAGTTTCAATGGATTGTAGCACATTGAATGGCTAATGTTCTACTTTTGTTACGTATTTGGACATTAGACATAGAACGATGTAGAATGGCAGATTCTACTATATACATCAATCTATGACAAATTATGCATTCCAAACATACTGGGCCAATTGCCTCAACCTATTAGGACTTAAAAAGAGTATCCCCAAAGGAAGCTTTAGAGAAGTGGTAGAAAATAGTGCCCATTGGAGTTACTGTGCCGTTATTCTTGCATTTTCCTGCCCTCAATACTTTTAGGACTTTTTAGGATGTTAGAATAATAAACCCCTCTCTTGATGTCTAATACGAAATGCCTCATGTCCAAACTGTAACACATACAATTTTAAAAATGTATTCATTGGTACAGCTATAACTCCCATCAAAGCAAATAACTAGATGTTGTAGAGCTCCTGTGTGTCAAACGGTTACCCCGTGCTGCCAATGGCGATGAAAGTGGATGAAGTCACGTCAACCACTTCTGGCATTTTGGTGAATGAACACTCATTGAAGTATAGAACTGACACCCACACTTGGAACTTGTCCTTAAATACGAGTAGGGCCAAATGGTTAGGTAGTAATACCTTTCAGATAAATATTAAGCAAAGGTGCATGAAAATTTAATCCCACCCACATTTTATTTTCAGAGGTACACTAACTTTTTATCTGAGAAGGAAGCAATTACTCCAAGACAGAAAATACCTATATTTAGTCATCTTAGTTTCAAGCATTTCCCCTCCTGCTAGGCCGGCCTTCCGACTTCCACTCCCTTAAGCCACAGTTACAGACAATTCATTTCTAACCCTACTGGCCTCTGTATTCAAAAAAGCCAATCTCCCCCTCCCACTTTTCCTTCCTCCTGGCACGTCTTCATCTAAACTTAACTATTATGAGAGGTCTGCTTTAGATTCTGTGGAGTGAGTGGTCAGTTCAGGCTTCCCAGAGGCTCTTGTTGGCCTGCTCGAGTATTTGTGCCCTTATATCTAAATCTGGTACAAAAGGGGGTGGTGATGGACGGAGCATCTGAACCAATCAAACAATCACACCCAGTCAAAAGATCTGGGTTTGATCCATCACCGTTCTTTAGCCCACTCTGCCACCCCAGTTCAGACATGGCCATATGCAAATCAGTCTGACCGGTCCTCGGAAGGCATGGCTTGGCAGCTTGTTTCCGGTCCAGGGAAGGCATGGCTTGGCAGCTCGGGCTGGACTGTTCCCATGAGGCACAGGGTCAGACTGATTTGCATATGGCCATGTCTGAACTGGGGTGGCAGAGTGGGCTAAAGAACGGTGATGGATTAAACCCAGATCTGGTGACTGGGTGTGAGTGTTTGATTGGTTCAGATGCTCCGTCCATCACCACCCCCTTTTGTACCACTTATATCTAAATCTCTCATCCTCTCTGCCATCCCCAATTGTTTCATTTTCACCCTTCATCATCAAATCTACTTGTTTTCTTCTCCCACTTTGTCCAGCCCTCTTCCTTTACGATTTTTCCATTGCTCTCTACCTTTTGGCAAGATGGCAATGGCCAGCTACATGCTGTGCCTAGCACAATAACAATGTCCCTCTTTCCCCTTACCTGGTTGATATGTGTGTGTGTACTCTACCTATCGAAAGAGGTAGTGGGATTCTCAGCAGGTTAGTGCTTTTTTTTCAAATTTGCCTAGTCCGTCCGTCACGCCTGTCCCGCCACTCTATTACACAGAAGCTGCTACTTCTGAGAACACTCTTCCACCCTGTGTCAGGCCCTTGAAGGCCATCTTCTCATGAGAGCTGATAGCCTAGAATACTATCTCAGAAGTAAGTCCCACAGCAACCTCCATCCTCAGACCACAAAACCGTCTCTTCTGGCAGGCAACACTTGGTGGCAACCATCAAGTAACAGGTGGCATCTGCACCGCAACGCAGTACAACACTCTAACAGTCCCAAAGAGCTAAATCAGTCACCAAGTTACAGATGGTAGGTATTAACATCCCCACTGCTCGTGGCTTCATACCAAGCTTAAGTGGATCTGCAATATGGCGGCTTGAAGATAACAGCACCCCTGGGCTTACCATGCCCGCCATCAAAATGTCTCCCCCTAGGTCGCACTGTAAACCCACCAACTATGCACGTCAGCGGTATGTATAGTGTTAGTGACTACATCTCTTACTCATCTTCACTTCATTCCAAACTTAATCACTGCTACATATGTGCTGCATCATGACATCATTAGCCCATGAGTCCACTGGGCTGACAGCAATAATTTTTCTACCCAGCTTCCCCTGTAAACCCTCACTCTTCCAGTAAAGCACTACCATTTAAGTTGCCCATTCACCAAAAAGTCCCCCATCAAGGCACAATACTATAAACAACAACAAAATTAAGATTGTTCAAGGACAAACTCAGTCTTATCAAATCTTCATTTGCTCAAAATAATTTACGTTGAGATAAGGGAATGTAGATTTATTATAAGCAATGAACATTTTAGCAACCAAAGAAGATTTGAGCTTATCAATATACAGTTGCACAAAAGAATATACATTGTGACCAGTGAAAGTCTATTCATAGACTAAAATGTGCATTCTTACAATTTTCGCACTGCATCACATGATCAGGCAACTAAATGTGTACGAAGTAAACACACCATCAAAAAGCCATGGCCATCCAGGAAAAGCAATATTGTAGGCTCATTTCCTCTCCTAAACAAACATAGAAAGGACACATATTCAGACTCTACTTCTGCTGATTAAGGATACCCTGGATGAGGATGCCACCTCCCACTTGATAACATTTGAAACACCTGAATTTATCACATGCATAAATAGCATTGATTAAGAGTTTTGCCCAAAACGATGTAGCGTAACATGCAGATTTTAGTGCTTTCCACACTAAATTAGAATGTATCCCTCAGTAATTTCAACAGGATTCCCAGTCAAAGTTTACCAATGGAAAATTGCAAGATGCTTGACGCAAATATTCGAATTCCGATTAAAACACATATCGGAATTAACTGGTCCAATTGTAATCTGGGCTTTAGTCACTGAAAGTTCACTTATTGTAAAGCTGCAAACCAGAGTTAAGGGTACAATAGTGTAGACTACGGCATGTACTATATATGTATTGTAAACATGTTGATGTGCAGCAATTAAGGTACTTTTGAATAAAACCAGAGAACCTGTTATCTAATTCCGAATGTCCACCATTATTTCTAAAACATGACATAAGTCTATCCATTATTTGGGAAGAAGTTGAGATAGTCGGAAAGGACATTGATTTTAAAAGGAACGTAATTGATTGCTTTTAATACTTTTTATTTATAGGTGTTGTAGTATGCATCCTTAAATTTTCTTGAAACCTGTGATTTTATGAATATATTATTTGTGTTTAACATAGCATTTGCTGTAGGATATTTTACAGTTTTGCAGGACTATTTGTGATTCGTACCCAGTGCTTAATTTGAGCCAGTGGTTTCTGGTGCTCGGCACCGGCAGTTAATTGTCAACACCTAGACTTATGACAGCCAGCCACATGGTGGCGCTGATTTCTAATTTTGTGATGAACACAACAGTTTAATAATTCTATGTACATTAAAAATTACTAATACCTGCCACCCAAAGCTACAAAAATAGCTTGAATGGCAGGGTTTAGTCAGTTTTAATGTATAAAAAGTCTGAAGATTTGTAGTGCAATAGGTGGTGTAAGCTCCTGTGATCTCGTGACAAGGGCCCTGGCAGGTATTTCTTTACAAATTAAGTACTCTCCGTATCCGTAGTATCGGTCCTTGAAGGCTGTAAAGCAGAGATGCCACTGCTGCAATTCGAGCTGGAAATGTAGTTCCCTGCAGGAGGCAGATAGGACTAGCTTTGCACAGATGCATATTTGTGCATGTTTTCATATTGCATGTTTATAGTGGGGAGAGGATGTGGTCTCACGCTAGACTTTCGACTTTGGAGCTGGGAAACTAAGGATCGAGCCTTGCGGTCGACTCCACATCCTGTGATTCAGGGCAAATCTCTTAATATCTCCGTGCTTACCCAAAAACGGAATGTGTCCTTGTGTTATGTAACTGGTGTTCATGTAAAGCGCTGCAATACCTTTGGGCCGAGTTCGCCCTATATAAAATCTGCAACCAGGGCCGGACTGGAAACCAAAACCGGCCCTGGCAAAGTGCTCGGTCGCCCCTCCCGTGGGTTGGAGGTGCAAAAACGGCCCCCAGAGGCCCAAAACCAGCCCCCACCCTTGCGGCGCACCGGGGGATTGCCCGGTGCCCGCGTCCGGGCCTGTCTGCAACAACAAAAATAGTGCATTGATCTCGTTATGCCAGGATATTTTATTTTCTCCACTTACCTCATTTAGGAGTGGTTAACTCAGACCTAAAGAAGCAGTTTACTCAGAACTTAAAAATAAATCAATGGGCTTCTAAAATTGGAGTTTTATGTCATGCACTGTTCTAATTCCAATCTATTTTGTAAACCATATCATTTTCGCTGTATTTTTTATCCCTGTGATGGGGATTATTGCCTCCCTTTTGGTGCTCCGTGATTGTTACAGAGAAGCCCTGTTGTCTATTTGGGTTTGGAGTAAGATCTGATAACAGAAACTTTTATCCCTTGCTGCTGTGTTCACACCTGTGCTATGGAACCGATTAGTCAGGACAGAGGGACAGCAGGGACCCCTTAAGTGATGAAAACAAAAATAGATGTCCCACTGTAACTATGTTTAGGTTGCGAGCAGTACACTTTACTGTGACTGACCTGGCCAGGCCAAGCTGGTAGCCCCAGTCCAAAGGTCCCAGCCCACGGCAACTGATGGGAATGGTGGGGCGCGCTAAAGCCTTTTTAGTCCGATGTGCGTTGCACGTTTGCGTGAACTCGACCTAAAGGTATTGAAGCATTTTACATGAGCACCAGTTACATTACACAGGGACGCATTCATTTAGCTTCCTCCCTGCTGTGTGTGAGCGGTAAAGTCCATGATAGGGCTTGTATCACCCCATACACTGGGGAACCGACCAAAATGGCAGCAGATAATCCAGTGAGAACAGTTGGCCGCAGAAGCCTCGCTTTGCCAGTTGTAAAATTTAGCAGTGCCTGCTCTAAAAATCTGTTCACACTTGAGAGGTATGGCACCCCACAACCCACAGAGCAAATAAAAAAATGACACGCAGCTGACGGTGTGGTTGGTTGCTAATAACTTTTGTAGGTCCCTGCATTTGTCCCTATGTGGCACATGCCCAACTGAGAAGGTACCTGTGAATCCTTTAACCCATGTTCCCACATTTTCAGTCGTATGACCATCATCAGGTACCTTGCTTGGCTTACCCACAATTCGTACCAATCTTTAATGCCATGTTTGCCACAGATAATTGAAAATTTTTCGAAAAAAAATGCTCGATCCTCTTGCCAATATTTTTGCAAACGTTTACAGGTCTCATTAAATTACTTTAGTTTATTTATTGTAATTTCCATCATCATTTTACCCAATCATTTTCAAACATAATTTCACATAGTTTTTTGATATTCAGTCCCAATCTCTACATTGTCTAATCCACACAACACTGAATTCATTGTTTTTTTTAAACATTTCCCTGTTAAAACGAGTGTTTTGCTCAGATGCAAGCTTTCTCAAGGCTAGAGGAGATTAATGTACATTGAGAAGTCACGCAGAATTAAGAGTGTATATATTATCGCTATACTGAGGTGAATTACATAAGTAAGTTAGCTAGTGAACTTTAGCACATATTGAAAATCGAGCGTCTTTATGTAAATCCAACATTTTACCCAAGGCCGTGGCTCAGGAATTCCACTGTAGAGGAAGCAAGTCTTCAAGGATTTGCCACTGAGAGTTACAACACGTTTTAAGTCTTGCCTCTTACACAGAGCATACCCTGTCTTTTGGGCTTACCTAAAACATACAGGGACTTAGAGCCTGCCCATTTCTTACCATTGGTTGGCATTCCTGTCACTGTCATTGTCAGTTTCTTATTTGTGTACCAGCATGTCAATCTCGCGATTGTTCCTCCCACAGAGCACTGCCTCTTTACCATTACTTTTGACTGGCTGGCTTTTTTGCGTCTCCAAGCACTACATTTTTATTTTCAGTTAGGCACTCCTTGACAGTGCGTGTTTTTTCCTACTCTCTCCCTTGAGCCCTCCTGTCCCCCTGCACTCCATGTTGCTCACAGTCATTCGTGCACAGTTCACCACTCCCTCCATGTTGTACTCACCATTGTGTACTTCCCCTGTGGTTGTCTTGCCTGTATGATTCTTAACCGCCATTTCTCGCATGTTGAATCTCCCCCCCACCCCTTTATGCCCCCATTGCCTGCTCACCCATTTGTTTCTACCCGCCCACTCCACTTTGGTGTATCACTGTTGCTTCTGCTCACCCCACCTCTACCCCTCTGTTGCTTCTCCCCCCTCACCCAAGAGTTGCTCCTCATACCTGTGTTGCTTCTCTTTTTATTAACAAAAAATCTTTTTAGTTGTCAATCTAACTAGGATTGGCAACTAAATAGAAAAAACGTTCTCACCAACAAAATGACGCTGGAGACCACATCAAAGGCTTAGCTTTTTAGGTCTTTAGCTATGGTGCACAGCTTTGGAGATGCTATGCAGCATAGCTGAAAACCATTGACAAATTCAATCAGTCCCAAAGGCGATACCTGTTGGCTTTAATAATGCTTTGTGTAGCAGTGCATGCATTTAGAACGAGAGTTAGAAGTAACTCAAGGATTTAGAATTAAAAATCGATGTGCCGGGGGAGGAGCCTAGCTCGCGACCGAGATGGCCGCGTTTTAGCTCGGCTCCGTTCTACCGCCTGTTTTCTTCGTTTATCCTGTATTACTCCTGCCCCGGGAAGCCCTCCTTGCTGTGTTTTGGTATTGAAGTCACTTTGTGGACACTTACCCGTTGCTCCGGTGATCCTGGGTGCTGTTGATCCTGTGCAGCGATCCCGCTCGGAGCCTCCGGGGCGGACTGGTCTGGACCTCCTTGCGACGCCGGGACGTGACGGAACACGATGGTCGGCCCTTGCTGGCGCTGTGGATCTGGATGCGGAGGCTGATGTGCGAATAATTCGGCTGTGCCTGTTGGCGGACCCGACTGGCCTGGGCCCTGGGGTGCGGACGCTGCCCCTCGCGGGAGAGCTTACTCATTTCTCCGGCTTGGTCCCCCACTTTGTTCCCCGGCCCGGCCATTTTGAATTTCCGCCCGGGCTCGGAGAACGGGGCCGGCGGCACGAGAGGGCCGACAAAAATCCTTCTTCTGTTGGGTCTCCTTCCTGCCTTGGGGCGCCCTGCCGCAGTTCGGCTGCCTTCCTTTTGCTTTGGTGTTGCCCCGCCGGGGCCCCCGAAGACCGAGGACTTGCTGGGCTCCTAAGATGGCGGCCGACCCTGGGAGTCTCTGCCGGGCCTGGGCGAGCACTGGGGGCCCGCCACATGGCCCGGATGTCGGATCTTGTAAAGAGTTTCCTGCACTTCAAGTTGTCCTGGATGCACTGAACTCCTGGCGGACTACAGTGGCTGCACCTGTCTCCGTTGTGGAGGCGAACTCTCATTTTGAACTGGACGGGCCCCCGTCATCGGCTTTGGCCTCCTCGTTGCAGGTTACGGCTGGTGTGCTCCTGGACTCGGTGCCCCCGGCGGAGACCGCATCCTTAGGTCGGGGAGTTTCCGACGCCCCTCGTCGTCCTCCTTTGTTGCCTCGGCCACTGGTCTGCGGTCCGCTTGCATCCTGGCCTGACCTCGATGATCCTTCCTGTTTCTCATCGCGTCGGCTCCTTGGCCGAGACGCATGTGCCGACCCGGCTGGGCTTGCCTCGTTGGAACTGTCCTTGGAACTGTGCCTGCGATGCGAACGTTGTACCATGACTTTCCTGGATCTTCAGTATTTTCTTTCACGTTTCTTCTCAGGACTGCCGCGGGATTTTCTCCTCTGCCCTGTGTCCCTCGCTGTTTGGTCTTTGTTTGTTCGGATGGTTATAACTTTGGACAAAAGTGGACAGGGCTGAAATGACTTCTTATATGCGGTAGTCTCGTTTTCTGATCTGTGACTGACATGTGCTGTTGTGCTGTTGTGTAACTTCATGGGACTCCTGACACTTATCCTAATATCGTTAACTTCCCGTGGGCTCTACCTCTCCCTTATTACGAGTGGCGGGATGGATGCAGATAATACTGTTTTTTCGCCCTCTCCCGTGTGTGCTGATCTTTCCCTCCCCTACCCCTTCCCTTTTGTCTTTGTTTCTACCCTGTTCCTCTTCTTCTATATTTCGGGTTCTATTTAGGGCGACAGGCACGCTGCTGGGGGGTAGGCCGTAGCCTTCTGCAGGGGTGCAGGGTGGGCTTGTGGGGTGGGTGGGGGGGTCTGTTGTTGTTTTTGGAGGGGTCTTCTTCCTCCCCTTTTTCTCCCTTTTTGGTTCTATGGCCCTTGTGTATCCCCTTTTTCGGGGCTCTGTCTCGTTGTTTGTCCCCCAGGTGTCTTTCTGGTGTACTTTTCCGGTATTACGATGTTTGTGATTTGCTATGTGTGTCTTCTTATTTTTGTTGTTTATTTTGTACCGGATTTTTGTTTTTCCTGGTTTGTCGCCTGGGGGCGAGTGTTTGGGTGAGAGTCCCTCCCTTTTCCTTTTTCCCCTTTCCCTTCCCCCTCCCCCTTTTGTGGGGTTCTCTTCTCTATTGGGGGTGCGTTTCGTATTGTTTTTGTATTTGGGTCCTTTCTGTCCTGATTGGTGGGACGGGTGGTGGCTGCGGTGGGCGGGCATTGGACAGTGTGCGCAGAGGCTTTTCCTCATGTCCGTTGTTTTGATCGGTGCTTCTTGGTATACCTATTTCGTATTTGTTTCTCCTGTGTTTTTTGAGATCGCTATATTGCTGCCCGCCGCGACCCCGCCCCTCTGATTTGTTTCGCGGCCCGCCATGCTCCTGACCTCCCTAACCCGTCCTTTTTACAAAAGAAAACTACCTTTCTATTTGTTTGCTCCTGAGACTGCTCTACGATGCTTGTTATTTCCCCTGTTTCGTAGCCTTTGTATACTGTGATACTTTATACATTGCTCCTGATACTTTTGCTATGTGGTGGCCAGCCCGGTGGGTTGTAGGCCCGTATTTGTGAGCTCTCTCTGTACAATAAAGGTTTTCAAAAAAAAAAAAAAAATCGATGTGCCATACCCTTGGAAAACTGCTAAATGGAGATTGAGCCGCTTTCCCTGAAGAAGATAAATACGGCGTGGAAACACTATTCCTAACTTGTATTGTGTTCCTTAAATTTGTATCCTAACCACTGAAATCCAGAATCCAGATGTTTCCATGGCTCCCCCTTCACCCATTCCTCCCATTTCATCTGTCCCATGACCAAAAGATACAAAGAGTCGACAAGTCGTATCTGGAAACATAGACGATACAAATATTTTGCAAAAGACCCACAATATAGATTACCACAACCTCAAACTTCCCAGACATATTTCCCAACAGCCATCGCAGCTGTCAAGCACTTGCCCCACAACATTTTAGGCCTACCCCAAAAACAGTAATTGAACCCTTACTAAAGCGCACTGGGAGCAAGTTTGTCTGAATTTAGAAATCAAGGACTGTTCTAAAGTTTTGTTCGAGATAATTGTGTAATGTCCAGATTGTGCTAGTCTATATTTTGCAATCTCTGTTTTGACAAGAACAGTCCATGTTTTCAAATACAACAGTCTCAGACCGTCCAGAAAACTGGTCGCTGAAAATTCAGTAGCCCACCAGGTTTGCATGTGTGTTCTCTTCTCGCTGATTTAGCTCCCCACCCATCTTACATTAGATCTTACTCTATTGCCAGTGCTATCGTACCGTATCTCTATATTCTTTGCCAAAAACTACACTGGCTAAGTATTTCTGCCCAAAGCTAATGACCTGGTGCTGAAAGGAAGGGCCTATTTTAGCGATGGTGGCGCCTGGTGCAACCATCTTTTTTGGCGCCCCACCTCCTATGACCTCCTTCCTGGATCCTCAGGACCACGCACACAATTCAGCGAAGACATCACGGACTTCATCAGCCCACACGCCCTCCCCTTCGCCGACTACATCCTCCTAGGGGACCTCAACTTCCACCTGGAGAACAACAAGGACCGCAACACCGCCGCCCTGCTGGACAACCTCGCAAACCTCGGACTCAAGCAACTGGTCAACACCCCCACCCACTACGCCGGCCACACGCTTGACCCCGTCTTCTCATCCAGCAAGCACATCGCATTCAGCCACTCCACCGGACTTCACTGGACCGACCACAGCTGCGTCCACTTCAGCTTCAGAAAAACCACCACCCGCAACAGGTTCCTCACAGAAGCTGGAGCAAGATCACCACCGACCAGCTCACCACCTCCCTCAGCCAGAACCCACCTGCCAGCACACCGGACCCCAACGAAGCAGCCCGCAACTTCACGCAGTGGCTGACAGCCTGCGCTGACGACCTCGCACCACTGAAGAACCCCCCCAGCAAACCCAGAAGCAAGAAGGCCCCCTGGTTCACCGACGAACTCAAGGACTCCAAGAAGACCTGCCGCACCCTCGAGAAAGCCTGGCTCCTCGACCGGACCACTGACAACATGACCGCCCTCAAACACGCGACCCGCAAGCACCACCAGCTCATCCGCACCACCAAGAAGAAATCACTGAAGGATCGACTGGTCAACAACGCCCACGACAGCAGGGAACTCTTCAGCATCGTCAAGGAGTTCTCCAACCCCAGCACCGGCAACAACGACATCACTCCTTCACAAGATCTCTGCGACTCTCTCGCCTCGTTCTTCCACCGCAAGATCGCCGACATCCACAACAGCTTCGGCACACCATCCTCGCACCCTACCGTCGAACCAACGCACCCCGCCACGACCCTCCACACCTGGACCGCAGTGACCACCGAAGACACAGCCCGCACGATGAACACCATCCACTCCGGATCTCCGACTGCCCCCTGCCCCCACCACGTCTTCAACAAGGCCGACTCCACCATCGCACCCCAACTCCGAGACGTCATCAACACCTCCTTCGACACCGCCACCTTCCCGGAGAGCCCTACTGAAGAAACCAACAGCGGACCCCACCGACCTCAAAAACTTCCGCCCCATCTCGTTCCTCCCTTTTTCTGCCAAAGTCATCGAGAAGATCGCCAACAGACAGCTTGCCGCCTTCCTCGAGACGAATGGATCCCTCGACCCCTCGCAGTCCGGTTTCAGAGCCAACCACAGCACCGAGACCGCCCTCATCGCAGCCACCGACAACATCCGAGCCCTTCTCGACAACGGGGAAACAGCGGCACTCATTCTCCTGGACCTCTCCGCCGCGTTCGACACTGTCTGCCACCGCACCCTAGTCCAACGCCTCAGCAACACCGGCATCCAAGAGAAGGCATTGAAGTGGATCATCTCGTTCCTCGCTGGAAGAACACAGAGAGTCCGCCTCCCCCCGTTTCGTTCCGAGGCCACCGAAGTCATCTGCGGCGTCCCGCAAGGATCATCACTCAGCCCCACCCTCTTCAACGTCTACATGAGACCTCTCGCAGCCATCGCACGCCAACACAACCTCAACATCATCTCCTACGCCGACGACACCCAGCTGATCCTCTCCCTCACCAGAGACCCCGACACCGCCAGAACCAGCCTCCACGAAGGGATGAAAGACGTCGCCGAGTGGATGAAGAACAGCCCCTTGAAACTGAACTCAGACAAGACGGAAGTCCTCATCCTTGGACCTTCACCCTCCGCCTCGGACGACTCCTGGTGGCCCCCAGCCCTGGGAACCGCCCCCAAGCCGACAGACCACGCACGCAACCTGGGCTTCATCCTGGACTCCTCCCTCACGATGACCAGACAAGTCAACGCCGTCTCCTCTTCTTGCTTTCACACCCTCCGCAAGATCTTCCGATGGATCCCGACCGAAACCAGGAAGACGGTCACCCAGGCCCTCGTCACCAGCCGGCTGGACTACGGAAACACCCTCTACGCCGGAACCACAGCCAAACTACAGAAAAGACTACAACGCATCCAGAACGCCTCAGCCCGCCTCATCCTGGACATCCCTCGACGCAGCCACATCTCCAGCCACCTGAGGAACCTGCACTGGCTCCCCGTCAACAAGAGGATCACCTTCAGGCTCCTCACCCACGCACACAAGTCTCTCCACAACCTAGGCCCCAAGTACCTCTACAGCCGCCTGACCTTCCACACGCCCACCCGCCAGCTACGGTCCGCCAGCCTCGCCCTCGCATCCGAAGAGCCACCGCCGGAGGCAGATCCTTCTCCTACCTGGCAGCCAAGACATGGAACTCCCTCCCCATTCACCTTCGGCTGACCCAGGACCACCTCGCCTTCAGGAGACAACTCAAGACCTGGCTGTTCGAGCAGTAGCGGCCCCCTTCCCCCTAGCGCCTTGAGACCCTTCCGGGTGAGTAGCGCGCTATACAAGTGTTATGATTGATTGATTGATTGATTGATTCCTCACTACCACCTGGCAAGGTGCCCCTCATTTCTACATAGCCCCTCTCTTGCATACATTTAATTTGTTTTAAAGCGCTGGTAAAAGCTGACTTTACTAATCCTCTCAGCTATCCACATAAAATACAGATCTGTGCAGGCATATAAACTCTCTGAGCTACTTTATGGTGAGTCAAAACTGCCACTAAACAAAACTCCGATCTCTCTCTCTAGCAGGAACATTAACCACAAGAGTTATCTGTATATTTGTATTGCTGCCTGAAAGCTTGCTGCACAAGGAACTCTGCAACAGGTACTTTAAAATTGTAAGTTATTGCTAAACATAGCCCCCCCATCCTTCCAGGTCAGCGCCCAGTGCGGCCGCACCAGTTGCACTGCCCTAAAGCTGGCCCTGCTGAAAGGCAGTCGTTCCTCAGAACTACACAAAATGGTACCTTGCATATTTGAGCAGGATTGTGTAAAGTAGCAAAGTCTGGGGACTTGCAACTTCTGCTTTGTTTTAAATCAAAGGACATGTGCGAAGTTCGCAACCTTCAGAAAATTATAGATTAAAATAAAAAGTTAGCAGACTCTTACCTAGGTGGAAACCATTCGAGCTGTTCCAAAGGGCTGCATAGGACAAAGATATGCTGCAGGTGATCTCCCCACTCCAAGGCAAGTTCCGGATACAGCGCCTCCTTAGTCTCAGATCAGTTGCAGTCTTCCAGCCCCATCACCAAAGAATTGCGGGTTGGTCCCCTACCAACTGCCCACCCAAACTGAATAATCGCAGTGCTTGCCCCAAACCAGAACTGGTGCCCATACCTGACTCCATGTAGCCCAGCACCCAACTGCAATGATTCACACATGACTCTTCCAGCATCTTACTGCAACGATTCACAGGTAACATAACTCGCTTTCCTCACCTGCTCTGTTGGACTCTGCTGGGCAGCTCCACTTCGCCATCGTGCCTGGAAGAAGCAGCTGAGGGACTGCAGGTTTAGCCTCGCTTTCCTCAACTGCTCTGTTGGACTCTGCTCCCCCACCTAGCCAGCTGAAAATGTCGCCCGCCATACCAGTCCTGCCCGCGAAAACTAGTAGGGGACCTGAGAATTCACCCCACAATGACTCATCAAATGATCACCCAGCTAAGCGATGTAGGGGAGGTGGGATTCCAAAGCCTAAACCAAGTAAACCTACATGAGTCCCTAAACCTAAGGGTGTAAACCCCAAGGTGGTTACAGTGAGCCCACCTATACCATCCATCGCAAGCATTTCATCTCCATCTATAGCACCTGATGATGTGCTATGGGCAGGAGTAAGTAAAATGATGTCCACCTTATTGGACCCCATCATAACTAAACTATCACACATTGAAGAGTGACTAGCCAGGTTAGGGGCTCAGAATGCATCTGTCCACCGCCCCTCTCAGACCCTGTGTGCTTAACCAAATTATTATGGCCAGGAGAGTGGGTTGGCTAGGTACCTCTACTAAATCAATTACTGGAGACTGTGTGGTGACTGATTTTAATAATGCGCATGTGGTTAATCTACTCCTAAATAATCGCCATAGAATTTCCCTTAGGAGCACTCAGATTATCCCTGGAGCACTTCTATAATCAGGGTGCAATGTGCAGTACTGGATGGAGGGACAGGATAGGTCAGGCCAGTTACTGAGACATGGACATGGGGAGGGCTCCAGCAGTATCTTGGGGGTAGGGATGCATAAAAGATTTGCTGCTCTTTCAGACCTGGAAACCTGCGACTGACTAACACCAGCTATCCCCACCTCTATCAGGGGAGCAACTATACCAATCAATCCAGTGCCTGTAATACAGGGGAGTGTAGTTGACCTAAATAAGATCAGCTTAGCATTGTGGAATGTGGCAGAAATTGCTTCAAAGATAGGCAATGTTCAGTGGCACAAACGTTGGCATTCAATGGAGATTATCTGCTTTCAGGAAACATGGGCCAAGGAGCCCGTTATTGTTTCGGGGTACCGCTCCTTCCATACAGCTGCAGTGCCCTCAGTGTCAGGTAGAGCGAAAGGGGGGGGGACTATTAACTTTAATCTCTAGCACCCTACCTCTACAGGTAAGGATGGTTGGCTCCCCGAATAATCACTTCCACTTTCTCCTATAGGAGACTACAAACAAAGGAGTCTGTTTTTTGATTAATTATTATAACAATGAAATTGGGAGAAACGTGAAGCTAGTGGTAGATGAATTAAACAATGAGTTAGACAAAATTAACTCATCACAAAAAATGGCCCACTTAACATCATCTAGGTGGGGGATTTCAATACTCACCTTTGTAAGTACAAAGAGGTTACGGTTTGTGGGTTAGAAGATCATCAGGGCAACCCCTTCCCCATTTCAGCCATAACAAATATGGTGAAAGCCTCAATAAACTCCTATACATGAGAAATATGGGAATAATTAACAACACAAAGACCATATGGGGCAAACATTCGGGCAGATTAATTACGAGTCCACGATTGATTGATTTCATCCTAAATTCCTCCACTATAAGTGGAAAAGTGTCCCACATAGATAACCTATTTACATGTTACAGTGATCACACCATTCTACTTATCCATCTAAGCATCCCCTGCAAGGTGAAAAAACAGCAACAGGCAGTAGCAAACATCTCGCTAACCAGGAAAAATGGGTATCAACTAAAGTGGGCACAGGTCGAGAATCAGAATCTGGCACCTGTAATTACAGCACAAATAAGGGATGACATTTTAAACTGCCTCGTCGAGGAGTCCTCCCCTTCACTTCTAGTATCCAAGTTTAGAGCCCTTATAGTGAAAATAAAACTGGTGCTTACCCGTCCCAAGCCAACAAATGGTCTATCAGCTGGTTGATGGTTCAATTCTCGATGCTCCATAGCTAGAAGAGCCCTTGTCAATGCACTAAAAACCCACCCCAGAGATTCAGCATTGATAAGTTCACTATGCAGTGACTATAAGTCTGCCAGAAGAAAAAGAGAGAAGGACATCAGGAAGAAGGCCTAGGACAACCTTGAGCAAGCGGCCAGCTCAGGTAATAGTAGTGAGTTTTGGAAAGTAATAAATGCACCTCACTTCAAAGATCCCAAGGACCCGTCCTTGGATGTACATGTAGATGAAGACTCCTGAGTGGGACATTTTGAAAGTATCTTAGGATCCAATATCTCTCCTGTTTCCCCATCTCCCGAGATAGATCCCTCACTTCAAGGTAGTCTAAAGTTTTCACTTTGTGAAGTCAGAAGAGGGTTAGGGGACTGTGTCCCAGGGAAGGCCCCGGGTCCTGTTGGGGTGCCGATCGACCTCTTCCAGGATAACTATGACCTGTGGGCCCCCCTGCTAACTAACGTCTTCAACAGCTTAGCGGTAGAGGGTCACCCACCATCCTGGAAGCATAGTGTAATAGTCCCAATTTACAGGGCAGCCCAAAGAACTACAGACCCATCTCCCTACTAGACACCACTGCCAAGCTCATGGGTTGGCTCTTGCTATCCAGGCTGGAGGGATGGGCCCAAGAAAAAAACATTCTGATGCATGTATAATATGCTTTCCAGAGGGGGAAGGGGACAGTAGATCAATCTCTCACTTCGTATAGACAAATACACTAAAGCAAAAGGCGGGAAGATGTATATGGCCTTTATGAACCTGTCAGCGGCCTTCGGCTGTGTGTACCATCAGAAGTTGTGGCCCATGATGGAGGTAGTAGGGATCAACCCCCCGATAATTTGCTTCCTTCGTCAGTCATATGCCAATGCCACTGCCTGTGTCCGGTGTGGCATAAATGGCAAATGTACACGTTCATTTAAGATCAAGAGAGGAGTCAGGCAGGGATGTGTCCTCGCCCCGTTTCTTTTTTCCATCTAGACAAACGGGGTTGAGACGGCCCTGACTGGCTCACCTCTGGACATGCCCATATTTGAAAACACCCCCTTCCAATTTTGGCATATGATGATGCAGTCCTAATTGCCAGGACAGAGGCAGCTCTCCAAAGCCTTATAACATCATATGCTTCATTCATGGCCTCACTAGATCTTAGAGTGAATGAAACAAAATCTTTCACCATTGTGGCAGGAGCCGGTAAAGGTGCACAATCCCCTTACTTCCATCTGGACTAAAAAGAAATTGAAGTGATAGAGTCCTTTTCATACATAGGAGTCTTATTTGACAAAAAACACTCATGGGCAAACTTGGTAGCGGCGAGTGTCCTAGGCATGAAAAGAAGTCTCCAAGCCATTAAGCACTTTGTGAAGAAGCTAGGTGCCAGCCCCGAGAACTCTAAAAAATATCTACCATGCAAAGACAAAGGCAGTGGCAACCTACGGGGCAGGAGTCTGGGGCATGGCCCATATTGACCAACTCCAAATAATGGAAGATAGATAGCTTTTTTCAAATCTCTGGTATCGCTACCCCATTCATTATCCAATCATATTCTACATCTCAAACTAGGGCTACCTTATATGGTAGACTCTATTAGATTGGCGCCAATTCTGTTATGGCCCTCCATCTGGCGCAGGGCCACTGTCAATCTAACACAGTGTATAATTGGAGACTGTCTGAAGCTGGAACATTACAACAAGATTGGATGGCTCAGATATGTAAAGGCAGAACTGAGCGCCATTAGACTGGGTGAATTATTTCAGGATCCTGCATCCTGCAGCGGGTTCTCTAAACAGAAAATAATTGAGGCATATATGCAGAGGGCTAACTTTGTCCGCAGGGAATAGAATCAGCGACAAAAAGCGTCCCTTGCATATGATCTTAGCCCCTCTAGAATAGGGGAAAAATACTCATAGCTATCCTGCACTACTATCGCGCAGCATAGATATATCCTATTGCGTTTCCATCTGAACCTCATTCCTTTGATGTTAGGGTTCCCATAGAGGAAATTTAAACACACAGATCTGACCCCATGTCATGTAAATTCATCCCGGAAACGAGTACTTCAAATTTAAAGAACGGACGCGATATCCTTTGGCTCGTTGAGTCCCGTTTTCTCCGAGGAGGTTCGCGGTTGTAAGATTCGGGCTTAAACTTAGAAAACGGGACTCTACAAGCCAACGGATATCGCGTCTGTTCTTTAAATTTGAAGTACTCGTTTCCGTGATGAGTTTACTTGAGTCTACTTACAAAATGTAAAAAAAAGTCCCCTGAAGAAGGGCAAGGCCCGAAATGCATTGGGCGCATAATTGAAAAACATGATGAATACAATCATTGTTATGAAAAAACTAATTTGAAGGAACGAATAAAGATACAAAAGGAAAATTCAAGAACCATTGTTTACATTTATTGAAATATATTCCAGAGTGCATATTGATGATGTTTACCACTGTTTCGGATAGCGCAATTCAGAGTATGTTCATTACCCTCGCACTCAGTAGGACCAACCAAGCTACACCTACCCACCTTTTCACCTGGTTTACAATACTTACCTAGGAGTGCGATTGCTCTTAAAAAAGACTGGAGTAATCTTTAGCCCATATATAAGGCCAAAGCGACGTATCAGCGCAGCACCCCGCTCCTGATCTGCCCCACACATATATATTATCAGCATCGACATGGCCACTGCGATAATCGGTTGACCTCATCCTTGATTGAGTAATCTTTAGCTTCCAAGTCAACAGTGCGGAGTGCTGCATTAGCGTGGCACTCTCTCCTACTTAATTCGCCTAGTACCTATACTGCTCACCATACTCTGAGTCACCCTTCCTCTTCCTGGCGTGGGTGGCTGTTCGATATAGCACGTTGTTGTGCTTGTGTTGGGAGTCTGCTCTCTCCTTCTTCGGCGAACCCATCTGCACAGGGCCAGGAAAGTGGCCCGGGACATCAGAGGTGCGTTTTCAGCATTTTGCTGGGGTATGCAGCCATTTTGGTTGTGTTGACCTGTTTCCGTGGGTGTATTGTGATACAATCTCATCTAGGAGTACTCTGGTTTTAAAATGGAAGGTGCGTGATCCAGAGTTGGCACAACTCCTAAAACATTTCCTTGCTAAACCAGGCGATCAGGGAGGGTCCAGCAACTCAGCCTCTGACTCAGAGCAGAGCTGGGTCCTACAATTGCAGATTGCCCTCGGTGATCCAATGTCCCTCCATTGAGCAGGCAGGCAAAGAAAGAACCACTGAGCTCTTCCCCTGAGGATAAGCTGGGCCCTTCAGGCCAAGGGATTTCAGTGGTGGGTGGTCCCAGTCCAGGTACCCTGGAGGGCAATGATATGAGTCAAGCCTCTCTTACGAATACAGTTGTCCCCCTTCGCTCCCCGTGCCACCCACCTCACTAACACCGATAAAGCCTCCCACACCCAGTTCTGATCCTTCTGAGTCCAGCTCAGTTCTCACCACCTTGGTGGAAATAGACAGTCCTTTTAGATGCCTTTGGAGGGTCAGAAGGAGACTCCCACAGGGCAGGTGCAGCCTTCACCAGCCCCTAGCCAGCAGCCTGGGCTTGCAGAAGCAAGTCAGCCTTTAGCATGAAGCCAACTTGTGGGCCAGGCTATCATGGCAAGAGTGTCTAGGGAAGATACCTCTGACCCAACAAAGGGTGTGCTGTCTTCCATAGCTTGCTTGCTGTGTCAATTGACAACCCTAACAGTTCAGTCACTTAGAGGCCGTTTACTAACCTACCCTGGACTTCTCGTTCCATGGTCATGTCTGCAACCGTGGACTTATAAAAGCAGGTTGATGCCATTACTAAGGCACACAGTGAGGCAGGAAGAGCTCATTGCTAGAAAGGACAACACATGGTACTCACTGCCAATCAAGGATCCCTCCAACGTGGTACCAGGTAAAGGAGATGGCAGGTTGTCAAGGAAGGAGTCTTCCGCAGTGGTTAGAGGGGTTGGTGGGCAGGACACTTTACTCCCCAGACCAGGTAAGCTGGTAATAAAGCAAGAAAAAGTAGCTTAAGATATGTTATAGGCTTGTAAAAATATCAACACGGGTTATGCCCAAAGAAAATTGGAAAATGTGCCTTTCATTAACTGTGCAACTTAACGTGCAGCATGATTAGCATGTTTTTGTTTGTAGTGTTTCGAGTGTATTTAAATTGTTAAGTTAAGCTAGGTCTAATTTATTCTCTATTTTTCTGTAATACACTTCCAGATAAACCATCCATAACATATAGTAGAAGCAGAACTATTAGAGAGGTTTCTGAGCTAAACTTTACCTAGTCCTAAAGAGCCCACTACTTGGCTCAAGCGAGCCGAAGGTTTCTATACCTGTGGAGAATGTAATGTTTGTCACTTGGGACTCAATAGCATAAGGGAGTTTGAATATAACACCATAAAGAGACACAGTATTCAACACTTTATTAACTGCCAGTCTTCCTTTGTCATATATGTCATCATCTGTGTCTGTGACAGGATTTATGTAGGTAGTACTACATGCCGATTAAGAACTCCCATTCAAGAACATCGTAGGGTACGTATCAATCATGACACCTCTTTCTCACTGGTTTTACAACAATGTATTGCAGAGGCCAATATAGCTAACTTTAAGTTTCATGCAATAGACTTAGCCCTCCCTGAGGGGAGGGGAGAAACTGTATCTCTGACAACTAGAGGTTTAAGTAGATTTGAAAATTAAGATCTGTGAGAAAGGGACTCACTTCAGACCATGAGATGTATCATTTTGATAAAGTTCCATCTATGTCTCCCCTTTCCCTGCCTCACTTAACAGACAGTGGCTGTTGCTTGGTGTTTTGTTTTTGGTGTGGGGGTGTCTTGATGTCCTATAAAGGCACCCCCCTTAGTCTCCCTGTCTTAGCTGCTCTTGCTACATTGCATGTATCCTCCGTTTTTCATCTCTGCCTTGAGGTCTCAGATATCAACACAATAAGGTTGCAAATATCATGTATATCGTGACATAAATATACGAGTTTCAACACCTGGAATGAGGAACAGTTTAGAATATACAGTGGTTTGATGAGAGTTACATTTAATTTTGATATACGTTTAGAGTAAGAAACGAAGGATGTTTTGTGTGGTATCCTTGGAAATACAAATACGTGTATTTTTCTTCGCAGTGGTCAAAAGCTGGTGGTCTCTCCCATTGGGACTTTACATATATGTGTTTACATGCCCTATATGAACTAACACAACGGCACATAGGGAAAGAGAAATAATTATCAACATCAATAAGTATTTAACAATCTATTAACTAGTCTATCACTCGGTGAGTGGTTAAATGGCAGTATCATGGTGGAGAGTATTGGAATAAATGGATGGTGGGACCCTTGGAGGCCCTGGCACCTCTCATAAGTCAGAACGGAGAATCCACGTTGCCTCACATTATTTGCTTATGGTCGCTAGTCACTAAAAATGATGTGAACGCTTGTTTGGGTTCACTTATGGGAAATCGTAAATACGATAGTTGATAACTGGAACAAGGCGGTGTTCGGCGGACGTGCGCTATTAGCACATGTGTACTAATGTGGAAGGGTGACAGTCTAGTGGCTCATGGAGGCTGGGCTTAATGGTACTTAAGCCACCCCCAGATCACACGTCATTTGAAAACACATCACGATTGCTGCACGCTGGCAGTCTGAATATTCATTGCCAAATACAGGTAAGTGAGGCGGGTATTATCTTGTTTGAATTAAGGTAGAACTTCTGGCGGGGTTTTTCAGCAAATTTACTTATGTGGGACAGTATGGCTCGTAATATAACAAACTTGTTGGGTTATGTGCATGCCAGATAGATATTGGGGTTAGAGGCTGAGCTTAAGCACGCCTATCCCCTTTTGCATGCCATTAATGGTGCATGCGGGTTGTGTGCTGTTGGAGTTTCTGACACAATAGTATAGGTGTATCTTATTGAATTAACCAGTGTACGAATACCTGTCTTTCTCAGGATGGCTCAAAATGTCTTGCCATCCTCAATCGCTGAGATTGGGGTACAATATAACATTGGGTGTGTCATAAGACATAAAGTTAGCTGGCTTCTCGGCATGAGTTTTTATGTGGAGGAGAAGTATGTACCTTTTCTGAAATGCTAGACACGGATAGATTTGAAATGTGAATGTCCACACTAAATACAGGTCCCGCAAGTAATGCTGGGCTTGCGAGTAATGTTCTTTTTTTTTGATTTCAAAATATTTTTATTGAAAATAAAATTTTACATATCCATAGAAAAGACATTCTTAATACTGTACTGGTCTTGCAAGATTGCGGCCTGGCGGGGCCTGAGAGAGAAAAAGGAAAGGAGAGAGAAAAAGAGGGGGGGGGGGGAGGTTGGTTATCGTTCCAGGTATGCGTCGAGAGCTTCCCACATATTCTCCTTGGCTGTATGATTTGCCGCCTTTTGCTTGGCGGTGATATTATCTGCCCCCCTGAGGAAGGTTACCCAGTTGAACCAGCGCTTGAAAGTGGCTTTGCTGGTGTCCTTCCAGTCACCCAGAATCGTTTTCACTGCAGCCGTTAGAAGGACATCGACCAGGTCTCGTACTTCTTTGGACTGGAGTTCTGTCGCTAGGAATGCAGTGGCTGCCCCGGCTAGTCCTCTTTGTATCTTACTTCCCGTTATTGTGTCTATGACGTTGTAGACCTTGCCCCAGAAAGCTTTGACTTTGGTGCACTCGAATAGCATGTGAGATAGGTCTCCCGTGGCACTCTGGCAGTTCCAACATGTGCTGTTATCGCTGGCTCCAACCCTCCCTAGTTTCGCTGGTGTCCAGTGCAACCTGTGAAGTAGCCAGAATTTGGTTTGTGCTAGCTGTGGTGTGATTTTGTTTTTGGACGCTGTCGTCCATAGTTTGGCTCTTTCCACTTCGTTCAGCTGTCTCTGTATGGTCTCCTCCCAGAATGCCAGCGTCTTGTTGTTTAGGGTTGTGGTGCGTGGTGT
Organism: Lissotriton helveticus; assembly: GCF_964261635.1. Lineage (NCBI taxonomy): Eukaryota > Metazoa > Chordata > Amphibia > Caudata > Salamandridae > Lissotriton > Lissotriton helveticus. Next base: position 1,616,552,303 of record NC_136057.1, read on the forward strand.
GATTAGCTTGTAGATTTGTGCTATTTGGTGGCCCGTCTTGTTTAGGTTTTGTGCGTATTGTATGATGGTGGGTGTTAGTTTCGTTAGTCCTGCTTTGGTGACAGCTGCTTTTATTTTGAGGAATTCGTAGAACTCCTTGTTAGGCAGGGAGGTTATCTGCTGTAGTGCTGTGTAGGTGAGTGGGGTGTTCCCTGCCTCTAGTTGCGAAGGCGTAGTGATGCCTCTGCTTCGCCATACCATGCTGTCTAGTGTTTTCCCTTTGTATGTGACTTTGGTGTTATGCCACAGAGATTCCCATTTGGTGCCTTTGATACTCACTGCCATTTCCCTGTCTACTCTTAACAACGCTATCTTTGTGTTGTGAATTATTGCGTTTCTGGCTTCTGGGTGCTTGTGGGCCGTGAGGGCCATGATTGGGTCTGCGCCACCCAGAAGACACCTTTCCAGGTCCAGCCACACCGGCGTGTAGTCTGGTGCGGGGGCGATCCAGTGCAGACCCTGTTTTGCCAGGGATGCCTTCTGAAAGGCTTTGTAGTTTGTGAGGTTCAGTCCGCCTTGTTCTTTTCTAAGTCTGAGTTTCGCTAGGCTCATTCTTGGTTTTTTCCCTCCCCAGAGGAATATGTTGATGCTTTTGTCTAGGCGTTTGTGGAATTCGGGTGTGAGTGTGAGAGGCAGCATGGAAAGCAAGTAGTTTAGCATGGGGGTAACCATCATCTTTATAGTTTCGATCCTACCCCACCAGCTTATGAATTTGGGGCTCCATGTGTCCAGCTTGGACTTAATTTTTTTTAGCATCGCTTCCTCGTTATGGTCCAGTGTCGCCCTTAAGTCCCTTCCGAAAAGGAGGCCTAGGTATTTTAGGGGTTTTGTTTGCCATGCTAGGCCGGATGTACCCAGGACATCCTTGGTTGTGTGGCAGTTCATCGGTTTGCACTCGGATTTCTCCCTATTGAGCTTATAGCCTGAGACATGTGCATACTCCTCTATTGTTTGCACGAGTGCCTTAATTGACTGTTCTGGGTTGTTTGTGGTGATCAGAATATCGTCTGCGTATGCCGCTAACTTGAAGGCTTGCCCCTCTATCTGCACCCCCGTGATCCGGGCATTTGACCTGATCATGTGGAGGAGTGGTTCCAGGGCGAGCAGGAATAGACCCGGTGATAGGGGGCAACCTTGCCTTGTCCCTCTCTCTAGTATGAGTGTGTCTGATGTGGCTGCGTTAACTACCACTCGCGCCCGGGGGTTTTTGTACAGGGACATGACCATACCCCTGTATTTCTCGCCTAGACCAAACTTGAGCATGCATTGGTTGAGGAAGGGCCATGAGACTCTGTCGAAAGCTTTTTCCGCATCCAAGGCGATCATGACCGCCTTTTCCGCGCTGTTGGCCGTTCGGTTGATTAGGTGGCATAGCAATCTGGTGTTATCTTGCGATAGTCTGTTTTCCAGGTAGCCCACCTGAGATTTGTGTATGAGCGCGGGGAGAAGTGCATTTAGTCTGGCGGCCATGACTTTTGCATAGATTTTGCAGTCCACGTTAATTAGAGAGATTGGTCTGTAGTTGTGAGGGAATTGGGGGTCCTTCCCTTCTTTGGGGATGACAATAATGTTTGCCTCCGCCATTGAGTCTGTCATATTTCCGTTTTCTGCGCATGCTCGGAATACTCTGACAAGTGTGTCTTTGAGTAGCGGTTGGAATTGTTTATAGAAGGTGGCTGTGAAGCCATCTGGTCCTGGGGCCTTGTTGGGTTTTAGTGAGTCTATGGCCATCCCAACCTCCGCTTTAGTTATATCTTGGTCTAGGGCCTCTCTTTGTTCGTCGCTTATACTGGGTAGGTCCAGGCCTCCCAGCAGGCTTGCCCCGCCATCCGCATCTAGCGATGTGTCCGCTGTGTATAGTTCTTTGTAGAACTTCCTGAATGTTTCGAGGATATGTTTATTCGCTGTGTGTGTTTTATTGTCTGCGTCTGTTATTGTGGCTATGCAGTGCTGCCTTTGCTTGGCTTTCAGGTAGCCTGCTAAGGCCTTCCCTGCTTTGTTCGCCGAGCATAAGTTTATGGATTTGTATTTGTTGATCCACGTGGATGCCCTCTCGCTTAGGATTCTGTTTAGCTCATATTTTTTCTTTGTTAGCGTTGTGAGTGTGTTCCTATCTGTTAGGTTGGCCGTGTGGTTCCTTTCTAACCCCTTGATCTGCTCCTCCAGTTCCTTAATTTTTTTGTTTCTGCCCCTGTTCATGCGTGCTTTGATGTTTATGAGTTTCCCTCTTATTGTTGCTTTAAGCGCGTCCCATAGTGTCGCTGGCCCTGTGTCAGCTGTGTCATTAAATTGGAGATATTCTTTGATCGCTTCCTCTATTTCCGTGATATTGGCAGGGTTTTCGAGTATGTCACTGTTAAGGCGCCATCTCCTGCTCGGTGTTTCGTTATGCTTGCCACTCAGGGAGAGGGATACGTGTGCATGGTCTGAAATTGTGATGGGTCCTATTTCCGTCGTGTCAGTCAGGTGTGTGTGTGTGTTGGACATGAGTAAGTAGTCTATCCTGCTGTATGAGTTGTGCGGGTGCGAGTAGAAAGTGTACTCTCTGGCGCTCGGGTGTTGTAGTCGCCATGGGTCCGCTAGTGAGAGTTTGGCGCATAGGTTTTTAAGTATGTTCTGTTCTTGTGATGCATGACTAGGTCTGTGTGGGTGCCTGTCAGTTGCGTTATCCATCGCCTGGTTCATGTCACCTGCCACGATTAGTAGTTCGCCCAGTGGGACCTTGCTAAGTTCAGTTTCTAGATCCTCCCAAAAGTTTTTGTCCCCTGTGTTTGGCCCGTATATATTGGCTATGTGTACCCTCTCATCGCCTCTGTTGATTGATGTGATCAGCCTCCTTCCCATGGTGTCTGTTGTGTTTTCGTTAGCCTGGAACTTCCCTTTCTTACTGATCAGAGTAATGACCCCTCCCTTTTTGTTGACTGCCGGTGAACACAGTACTTCGCTTATCCAGCTGGCTTTCATTCTGTTTGCGTCCTCTGCAGACACTCTAGTTTCTTGCAGGACGTATATGTCTGCCTTCAGTTTGTAAAGGTAGTCTAGTGTTTTCCGTCGTTTGACGGGGTGGTTTAGCCCTTTGACGTTAAGTGACACTATCTTTATGTCTGAGGCTATCTGTGCCTGGCTACTATTGTCGGGAGCCATCATGGTGTGCTGACTGTGTCGCTATACCTACGTGCACCCGTTGTGTATTGCCCCTTTGCTCTATTCTTGCCTGGTGGCAGCCACGACACACACGCCTCCCCCTGAGGTGTTGGATGGGATGGGGGTATAGAAAAGAGGATAGAGAGGAGAAAGAAAGAAATGTACATCCGCCAGGCTCTGATTGTCCATGCAGCAGGGCCTCCCCCCCGACCCCCTCCCCCCCTCCCCCCCCCTCCCCCCTCCCCCCTGTCAACGTACTGTAAACGTGCGACAGCAACGGTTCCCGCCCTCCGCTTCCCCGGTTCCATAAAAAGTCTGAAGTGCCCCCGCCCCTCCTTGCCCCCGTGCTGCGCTTTTAGGCAAAGGATATGGTTGTCAGATGTCCAAACCCCTGTTATTGACCTTGTGTGGTTGTCCATGCTCCGCTGGGTTTGACAGGGTGGGGGAGTTCAGTGTCTCTACACATGACCAAAAAAAAACACATTGTTGAGGTAGTTCTGTTCTCCGATGCTTTACGTCCTTTCCTTTCCGTCCCTTCCTTGAGGTAGTTGTTGTACGCCTTCCGCTTTGCAGTGTCCTTTGCCGCCGTGTCATTTGCCGCCCGCTGCCCCCTTCTCTTCCGTCTCTGAGCTATCTGATGACGCTCTTCTTTTTGCTGTGCCTGGCGTTGTTTGTTCCATCTCCTCCAGCTCTGGCTTCCTGAGGTATCTACGTAGTTCCTCTGGGTCGTCGAACATACGTGTGTCCTGCCCGTCTGCTATCCTCATTCTTGCTGGGCCGACAAAGCTGAACGTTATCTTTGCTCTCTTCATAGTGTCTCTCAGCGCAAGGAAACCTTTCCGTGCTTCCACTGTGCTCCTTGAGAGATCTTGGGTAAAGATTATCTTCTTTCCTTTCCAGATGGGGGCTTGCCCTCTTCGGGCAAAGGTGAAGATTGCATCAGTGTGGCTCGACCTAAGGGGTTTGCAGATGATCGTTCTAGGCCCTTTCATGTGCGGTTGTTTTGTTGCCGGGATCCTGTATGCCTTGTCGATCTCCAAGGCTCTTTCGAATTTTATGCCTGTCAACTTGGGTATCAATGTTTCAAGCATTGCTGCGCATGAGCCCAAACCTTCTTCCTCATCTTCTGGTATGCCTAGAATCCTGATGTTCCCCCTTCGGTTTTTGTCCTCTTGCTCTGCGAGCCTTTTCTGCAGCTCGCTGGAGACCTTGGAGATATAGCAGATGTCTTTGTCCATGATGCCTGACTTGTCTTCTATGTCGCTGATCCTTCTTTCTGTCTCCGCTACTCTGCTTGCCGTTTTGTTCTGGTCTGCTCGTATGGCTGTGAGCTCTAGCTGGACATTGTCCATTGAGATCTTTGTGGCCTTTGCAAGGTCATTGGCTTCCGTTATTTTTTTTACGAGCTGGTCCATCGCAGACTCTGTGCTTTGCAGATTTTTCGTTTTGATCGGTGATTCCAGGTCCTTCCTGATTTTTTTGTTATCGCCGTTCATTGTCTCCAGGCGAGTAATGTTCTAACCTTTAGTCTACCACCAAAAATCATCTGAAATGTTATGATTCTAGCCAAGTTGACTATTGAGTGGTACATGAACCCATTAGCCTTGTTACCTCACCCCATTTTCGCACGTGTTTACATGATTCAGGGTGTAATTAAACATTAACAAGACGGAAGGGAACAGACATTAACCCTAAAATGACTTAGGGCCCCATGCATCAAACCAAATACCGGTCGCAAACGGGCAGATTCTCAGAATCCGCCCCTTTGCCACCGGTATTTTTGCATTTGGGATGCATCATCCCAAATGCAAAAATCGCAATTTAAGGAATCTCTAAATTGCGATTCCTTAAATTGCGATTGCATTTAAGGAATCCCAAATTGAGATTCGTTAAATGCAATGCATGAAAGATAAAAAATTAGCGATTTCGCTAATAGGAGTAGCAAATTACCATGAAGTTGAACTTCATGGTAATTTGCTAAAACTTTGAAAAATGCACTTTTGTGCATTTTTCAATGTGCCAGTTAGTGCCTTTAGTTTGTAGTTATATCCGGTACATTCACACATTTGTCCTCTTGTTCTTTGCATTTAGTTCTGGATGGATGGATGTCACTTTCTACCTAAAATGACATGAAGACCTGTTTCTGTTGCTTACCTGCAACTGAATGAATTTCTAAAAGTGGATTGCTGCTATAAGGTATCTGTGTCCTACTTTACTACCCTGGTTACATCCGGGTTTTCCTCCTCCCACACCCCCCTCCCATTTGTCAATGTTCAGGTTTGGGGTGTCCTGTGGACAATGAAAATGAATTTCATGCACCTGCTTGCTGGTATGATTTTAGTGGCTTTTTTGATGATTAGACACAACTCGCGCACATCACAGGTCATTACACTGTCCAATTAAGGACACCTACTCTCGCCCTTGATACATTAGCCTTGTCTCCTAGATATTTTGTGTAATACTTCTGTGTCACTTACGACGCCATGTCTGCTTTAAATGATTGCGTGACCTGATCCAGGATCTTGGTAAGCGCTACACAGTTGTCTGCTACATTTATGAAACATGATGCATGCAGCATAGCATTGTGACACAATGGGTGAAGAGAGCAATGGTATACTTTCATTCTATTTATATGTGTCTATCGACTGTGTACTGTTTAACAACAGATTGTTTCTCGTGTATTCTCCTTTTCTGTCTTTCTTCTTTTCCTTTATGGACTTTGACTGCTGTGAACATTAGACACTGGTATGAATGAGCACTCTTAAGTCTTGGATCCTTGGTGTGAATATGGACATCCCTTGCCATTTAATTTTGTGGCATGTGCATGCTTTTAATGTTTACACTTGACTCACGGTTATTAATACTGCATTCATCTTCTTGTCACCATTTCTCTGGGCATGAATTTCACATTGATGGCAATTGGGCCACTTCTTGAATGTCTTTTGTCTTACTCACTAGGTAATGTGAGTATACACGTGTATGTAATATCTATTGTTATATTATGTAGTACTGTCCAGTTTACTGTTAAATGAAAGTTACAGAGAGTCTTTGCATGAATGGATGTCTAAAAGTGATGAGTATTATTGTACTTTATCAAGCTGTCTGCCGCTCATATGTCAAATGACAATCTGTGTTTTATGTTGGTTTAGAGTCATTTCCAATATTTGTTTTATTTTTTTTAAATTGAATTTAATCTTTATTGTTTAGTTAATTAAAACCATAACAAATTTCCTTTACAATATTCAGCCAATATTAAAAATAAGGTAACCTAAAAAGGGAAATCAAATAAGAATTAATTTCAACAAAAGTGAATTCCAAATGATATCTCTCCTAAAACCTAAAATAAAAAAAATAAAAAAACTTCCTTCGGGCTTAGTCCTCTGTCCTAATAAGTCTTAAAGATGCGAAATTATCATTGACGGGCTTGCTTTCAAGCATTTTTCAAAGGCCAACAAAAACTTTATCATCTTACAGTTCATTTGGGGAGCTGTTGAGTCCAAACCACCAATGACTGCTGTCCTGCATGTGTGGGGTCTCTTAACCAGAAAGATGTTCTTTAAGAAAAACACTGGCTCCCGGTTCACCTTCTTACAATGGCATATTATGTGAATGTCATTTCCAATAGTGGTTTACGGACGAGAGTTTTTTTTTTTCGTAACCAATAACGGACGAGAGTTTTTAGCCTAATATTTAATTTTTTGTTTGTAAGTAGAATTGTATGTTTTGTATGTCTGTAAATAACATTATTTTAAGTTGATATGTCGCTTATGTATGTTTGCAGCCCCGAAGAAGCCTGGAACCAGGCAAAACGAGTTGGCTGTGCTTATCTGTATTCGATGAAGAAGAAACTGAATAACGATGCACAGAATCAACTAAAAGATCTGTTTTTTAATTCATTTCCTCTTGATGTTCTATATACTGACCTTTATAAATGTACTATGTTATGTTGCCTCTCGACTATGTTTTAACCTCCTGAGGGTACGCATGCTCATATTATGACGACGGAGCATGGGGTACACACTTGTTCCTTGCTTCGCCAGTGGAGCAGAATCACTGATAGGGTAGTACTTAACTCGGAAGGTACAAAGATTAAATGCAAAGACATTAATAAAGACATATTAAATAAAACATCAACCAGGGAGTGGTGGGAGGGATAATGTCAGCCTCCGTTGTCTTTAATAAAATCAAGATTCTCTCTGTATGATAATTGGAGAATCGTCATCTCATTACAAGACCGGAGGCTACATTATGCAAGTTCAAAGCTTTTCAATGCAACATTGCTTACATATTCGACATGTTTAAGGTAAAATTTAACAAAAGTTGAGGCATTTGACCAATCTGCTGCTTTTAGGATATCAAAAAGGGATCCCCCACCCCAAAATACTTTGCTAGCCATAGCTCCACGAGAGGAGTGTGCGCCAAACTTGGACAAATCAATTCCAGCTTCAAGCATAACAGTTCTTACCCACCTAGAAATTGTCGCAGAAGAGACCGCCTTATGAGGTTTGACAAAAGAAATTAACAATTGGTTTTCATTGCAAGGTCTAAAACTACTAATTTTTTGTTCGTATATTTTCATACAACTAACAACATATAGTTTTGGAGAATCCAAAAAATAAGGGTAAAAAATGTTCTCAGACATGGTCTTGGTTCTTTTCCAAATTTCGAACAATACACAATACTCGTTTGTTATCGATAACCAGTTTTGGCTGAAAGTAGCAAGCCTTCCCCCTACCTTTGGGAGGAAAGAACCAAAAGGAGAGGCTGTTACCTTGATTTCCTTGACCTTGAAACTTGCATTGAGTTTATCTAGATATGGGACATTTAATACAAGGATTCTTGAAAATTTGAAAGGAAAATTCCACAGATGAGGCCACCAACGTACACCCACCCAATATGAAGCTTTTAATGCGAGGGAGAAGGAGAGAGAAAAATACCAGAGAAAGACAAAAACGAGCAGTGTACAATTATGCAGATGCTCAATTGGATGAAGAACAGCTTAGATGTAGGAAGGCTATCATAGATGGTGCCAGATTATGTGCAACTATTACTAAGAAGCAGTAAAGCAGGGAAAAGAGAAAGATCACCAAAATAAAGATGGGGATGATTCAGACACAGATTCCAGAGAGGAGATTTCAGAACAGATGTTAGCATCAAGACCTCCACCATATACGACTCCTGTGGTTCACAGAGCCACTAGTAATGAGTGCAGCAACGGCAACTGCTCCTGCAGATCTCAGTTTAGCTCAGATTGAAAGACAAATACAGATACTACCAGCTGTGATGACCACAGGTTGAAGCTCGGACAAACACCAGTACAACTGGCATACGTACTACAGCTCAGATAACTCCTGTACATACCACGATAGTACCCAGAGTTATTGCAACTGCTCCTCCAAATGTGGATTTAAGGCCAGAAGCTCCTCGTGTTGTTGGAGGTGTGCCTAACATAGGATTTGTTGTGACTTCACAAAATTCCCAGATTGTTGTGTGGATAACCCCACAGACAGTACAAGCACTGATAAATGGCGGGACTTTAGTCTTCACAACTCCAATTGCCCCTGATTACATTAATGCTTCTACAGAAGGGAAGGTATCAGAATTCCTAGAAGAAGTAGCAGGGAGTAGGAAGATAGATAGCACAGAGGCAGTTGAAGGACAAAATTCAGAAAGGGAGAAACCATTAAATGTAGCCCAATTAAAGTTGGCATTAGACGAAATAATAAGAGGATGCTTAGAATTTGAAAATAGTCAATAATCTGTGGTTCAATCAGTCCAAATGAGTTTTCTTTGGAAGAAATTCACAACAATTGTTGAATCAGATCACTTGGCTTAATTTTATTTCATTTTATTTAAAAATAGAGAGCAGCAGCAGCTAATCCTGATTCAACAACTGTTGTGAAATTCTTCCAAAGAAAACTCATTTGGACTGATTGAACCACAGATTATTGACTTTGGCTGAGAGTTACGACCAATTGGTGTGCTTCAGTGTTTTTGTTGGACATTGTTCTAGGCAGTTTACAGTCCTAGTGGTTTTATACCCTGGTGGATGGGTATTGTGATACTATGAGAGCACCCACACACAATATGGCTCGAAGTATATTGGTGAAGCATACTGAATACTGGTGCTAATAGATGTGCAGTTCATCTAGCATACCCACAACATTTGGAAGTTGTTGAAGTTGAACATATTGAGAAAAATCAAGGAAAGGAATTCTTTTACCTGTGTAAAAAAAATCATACGAAGAGCTGCTCTGGTGTGCGATAAATTGGAAGAAGTGGCCTTGAAATACAAGATCGATCTTGAGAAACATTTTTACCTGCGAAGAAGCTACAGAGTCAATTAGCTGACCCTGCATCAAAAAACATGAGAGTTTCAGCAATGCTTTTACACATTTTAGAATTGGTCAAATGCATTACAAATGGAGTAAAGTTAATGAACTAGAAATAAAAGGGGCAAAGAAACATGAGAAGAAAAGAGCGAGGGAGCTATAGAAAGGAAACAAGATGAGGGAAGTGAAGGAGAGATTACAGCATTTCCACTTAACCCCTTCAATGCGTCGGACGGCCCCGGCCATCCGATATCACAGTGGGCATGTGTTTCGATGGCATGGGGGCTGTCCAAATCGCACACGCGTCATTTTTTTCAGCACCATGGCGGAATGTCCGCTGCGGCGAAGTCGTTAAAGGGAAATGTATGTACATGTTCCTTGGAGTAGAGGTGATTTGACAGCATTTACAAGCAATTTCTCTAAATTGAGAGATACACTGGGGAAATGATATGCACAAGTTGAGTGGTTCATTAAGATTTCCAAGGTGTTGTAGACAGATTTGAATAAATTTTTCGATATTGTAGTACCTGATGATTTGTAGGCTGAATGTAAAATTGCAGTACACCGGTTAAAAGAAGAATCAGTGAGGGAGAATATAACAAATGCACCATCTCCTGTAGAAATTGAGACATATGAGGTGGTGAATACTTTCCTGAAGGGTAAAGCACCACAGAGAGATTTGCATTGGCTTAAAATTAAAATAACTACTCAAGAGCCCAAAGAGCCAGTACATGAATACTATGAACCGTTGGTGCAGGTGTTTCAGCAGCACAGTGGATGAGAATATCCTGAGGAGAGGGATATGGGGATTTTTGTGTCCCAGTTTATTTGGGACTAAATCTAGAGAATTGTATCACATAACTCAAAGTGTGATCTGTTGGCAGAAAAAGTTGCTGGAGGAAATTGTTAGGTATGCTAAATATTGTAGCGATGAGTTAGACATGAAGCAGAAATCGATCAAGGAAAAGCTTATGTTGGCACAAACAAAACTGGCTCAGAAAGGTTTTCAGAATCATTCTTTTACAGGACATCAAATGAATATGTAAGGAGTTGCTGTTCCACAAGTTGGTTTTCAGGGAAATCAAGGCAGGCTTAACCAGTCTCAAGATAGAGGTGTGCCTGTGGGTACAAGAGCTGGAAAGATATTTCTGTGATAAAAAAAGATTACACAATGTCACGTCTGTCACAGAATTGGACATTGGAAGAGAGAATACAGGTATAATCATAATAATAATGTGGGAAATGTACAGATGCCAAAAGGAATGCAAATGCCAAATGTGCCCATACCACAAATTCAAATGCCTGTGCAAGGTCAGACTCTAATGAAGCCCACCCCACCGGTTCAAATAAATTCCCAAAATGAAGGAAATCCTCGATTTGTTTTAAACCAGTTGCCAAAAATGAACACAATCTCTTTCCAATATTCCATGCCACATTTTTACAATTAGAACCCGAATCAATTACATCAATAATATGTTTTCTATATTGATGGTTGAGGTTCTTATCATTCCCAATGACAGTGCCTGAGAGAGGAGAAAGATTGTGTACTTGGCACAGTCCTAAAGATAGCCCAGAGTGTCCATATGTGGATGCTGAAGTATGTGACCACCCAGTATCATTTTTAATTGATACCAGAGCTACTAGATCCACAAGGAGAACAGTGTAAGTAAGCTCCAGATCTACCTATCTTGGGGGAACAATCCAAGTTGTGGAAGTTACAGCACAATTCAGAAATCCTATTTCAGAAAAGGTACCAGTAAAAATAGGTTAATTTGAAGAAAAGCACTAGTTCATTGTTTGTGATTCTAGCCCTGTAAATCTGTTCGGGAGAGATTTGCTGTGCAAGTTAAATTGCACCATTTACTGCACGCCAGATGGTGTTGCTCCTTCCAAACACATGATGGGGTTGTAGATTAAAATAGATTAAACAGGAAAACAAAATAGGAGTTTTCCTTTATTCAGTATTGAAGAAGTAACTGATGATTTGAAACAGACAGTGATCCTGAAGTCTGGGAGTTAACAGGGAAAGATATTAGACTAATAAAAGGTGTAGAACCAGTCCGAGTTACGGTAAAGCCAAATGCAGTATTTCCCAGAACACCCCCTTATCAGAATCCATTGCAGGAATAACACCAGTCATAGAAGATATGCTGGAGAAAAGAATGTTGAGGGAATTGATCGGGAATCCATGTAACTTTGCAATGTTATTCAATGATGTCCTGTGGTACCAAATCCAGTCACCACATTTTTTCAGATCCTTTGCACTGCAGAATCGTTTACAGTCATTGACCTGTGCCAGGCTTTCTTCTCAGTACCATTGCACGAAGAAAGTCATTACCTTTTTTTCCTTTTTGTTTAAACAGAAGGTATTAACATGGTGTCATGACCCACAAGGGTATATGGAGACTCCATCTATCTTCAACCAGATTCTTAAGAGAAGTCTGGAGACCCTACACATGACCAACAAGTCAACTCTTGTCCAATAAACTGACGATTTGCTTGTGGCATCAGAGATGCGAGAGGCTTATAAACAAGACTCCATTGCTTTATTAAACCACCTGCATGAGAATGGACATAAAGTGTCTCCAGGAAAGTTGCAGTACTCTGAAACAGAAGTTCAATATCTGGGACACATTATGATGTCATGTTTTTTTTAATTCCCAGAGCCTTCGCTCCTTTAAGCCGGAAAGAATCTTGAAGTAATTTGTTTTGTGGAGGTACGTTGTACAGCAAGCGTGTATGCTTGTTCTTTCCTAATCTTCCTTCATTCATCCATTCAAATTAATTAAACATTTAACTTGCAGACCAGAACTTTAATGAGCGACTCCTCTTCTTATCCAACTACATATTTTTCTGCAACACGCACAGTTTCGTCTTCTCTAATTTACCAGGCAAGCTTCAATCTCAGTAGTCCTGAAATGGAAGGGTGAACATTTAGTAATCTGTGTGTTGAGTCCCGCTAAAATATTCACCTGTTCATCAGACCTGGTGTAACAAGTGCACCACACAAGCTTGAAATAAAATAGTTCTTTAGTCTATTTATTGCCTGGAGGTAAAATGACACACATGCACCTCCGTTCACCAGAAGAGTCACCTTTTGTCCTCCTAAAAGTGTGTTGTCCTCAATGGATAGATCAGATCTAACCTCCCAAATAGGTCTTATTGACTGTGCAAATCACTTTTATTTGGCCAATCCCTGATCAACTGTAGAACAGTATTCTTTTCATATTCCTTGACCCATTCTTCACCTTTGACCGCGGGCTTTCCACCTGAAACTCATTCCACTTCTCATCCTTACATTCTTCAATATGAGTAGGTAATCTGGACAGAAAATCTGCCACCGCGTTAACCTTGCCCCGGACATATACCAACTTATATTGATAATCCTGCATATGCATGGACAAATGGGCTGACCTGGCAGATGCATTCACCATTCCTTTAGTCGTTAAGATTTTTACCAAGGGTTAGTGATCACAGTGTATGGTACATGGTTTTCCCCACACAAACATTCTGAAGTGATTTAAAGCCTATGCACATACTGAGGTTTCTCTTACAATATTTGGGCTCACGGAGCTTCAGAATCGGAGAAATAGGGGGTGTAAAACAAGGAGGAGAGGAGGTAAGAGAGGTGGGAAGGGGGGCTCTAAAACACTGTGTATTATTCTGTAGTGTGCCTCTCAGGCACTTGTAGATAGAACTCCGGTTATGGACATTCTAGGCATTGTTTTAGAATGCGGGCGATTTTATCAGTTGATGCCTGCTGCTGACTGATGTCGCTGTTATACTCTAGACCTGAATAAACCCATCATTCAATCATCTATCTTGACTACTTTCATGAATATCTACTACACACCGCAGTCATGGATGCTAGGCTAAAAGCCATGTGTTTAAATTGAAAATAGAGAAAGGTAGTGACAAATGATGTACATTTCCTGGACATTCTAGCTCAGGCAAATCTGATAGCAAGCAGATGACAAATCAATGGTGGAAGACTACCTGGACCCTCTGACGCACGTTACTATTTCATTCATTTTTGGTAACCGGAATTGTTCCACTAGTATGTTGTTGTTGATATGCTGCAAGTCAACACACAACCGTATGTTTGCATTGCTACCCCAGGCTACGACTAATGAGGAAATCCAATTGGATGCTTCAATTGGTTCTATGACCCCTTAGAGAAACCAACTTCTCAAGTTCCATGGACACATCACCCCTTAACATGAAAAGAATATTACATACCTTGTGGACTTTGAGAATCACATTGTCCCTTGAAACAATCCTGTGCTCGAACCCTTTTCATTTCTCTAATTTGCCATCAAAAATCATGGGAAACTTTTTTGGTCAGCTCTTTCACCATCTGCGCTTCTTCGTCTATTACCAAAACGTGTTCCTTACTGTTAGGTTTGAGCACCATGTGTAAATTTCCCTGGTCAACCACCCAAACAATGGGGTCCATGATTAGCGACATACAATTCGCCTCTAACCTGGCTGCTCGTAAATTGAAAGGTAAACCAATGGAAACCAATAATGTTGATGCATTCTCCTCCAAAGCCTTCAGGGTTCATGTCTGATTCCAAATGTTTTACTCCACTTTATCTACAAATTTGTTTTTCCAAAGTTCTTGATCAATGATTGTATAAGGGAATCCGTAATCCACATAGATTTTTTAAAGGCAACCCCTCCAATCGTCATCCAACATTCGGGTTTAAATTTTGGTGTTTTATCGTTCATGTTCAAAACAAAACTTCTACTCAGACTGGCAACTTTGTTACAACCCTCATTGTCTTCCTCTGAACTTCCACCCTCTTCCTTACATGTGGTTTCATTCACACACTTAACTAATTTCTTCTTCTTTCTGCACACTTTAGCAAGGAGTCCTATAATGCTGTAATTGCTGCAGCGTTGTTTGGCTGCCGGACAATTTTTGCTATAAGCCAAAAGCTCCTTACTGTTGCACCTGTAACACCTATTTTTCTCCTTGCTTTTAGTGTCTTTAACCATATATTTAGCCATTTTGTTCTTACTTTGGATTTTTCTCACAATTTCACTTTCCTTCACTTCCTGTTTCAATGCGCCAGCACATCTACTAGATTGCTCCGCCTTGCAAACAATCGCTAAAACGTCATTTAGCTCGGAATACTCATTAACCCATAAACTCTCTTGTATAGTAGGATTATTTGTAGGCATAACTACCCGATCCCTTATTAGGTAATCATCAAGGTTTGTGTACTTCCAATCTAAAGCGAACTACTCCAAATCAGCAACATAGTCATAAATCGTCTAGTTTGTCGCCTTTTTTTTCTCTGCTAGTTATACCAGTACAAACCGTTGGTGTATAATAATTATCCAAATAAGAAATAGTTGCATCAAAAACATTTACATCCCCCACCACCCTTCTAGTTAAATGTGAATACACTTTGAGCCCTAAAGGACCCAACAAATGCAATAAAAGTATTTTTTTCTGTCTGCAGACATGGTATTCTTCTCATCAATTTCTGCAATGTAGTTTAAGAAGAAATTCTTCCACTCCAACCATTTCAGAAGTGGTTCACTTCCTGATGACCAGAAAGACGCTGATGGTAAACTTCTAAACAGCAACAGTGATATTGGAACCTGTAGGTTCTGATGTGCTCATTTTTGCAATGGAATTGTTCAGTGCCCCAAACGTCACCTAAAAGGAGGACTAGTCCACTGTCCTTACCTCACCATTGACCAAATGAATCCACACTGATAATTCAAAATGCCTAATGCAACCTGGTGTAATGTTCCACAACAGGACTTATGCTGAAAGAAGTAACCCAAAAATATGTGACATGGTATGCAACAAACTTGAATATACCATGAGGAAAACAATAATCCTACTGGATCTCATCTTGTATAGATGGTAACTGTTTGCTTTGTTGATCGCTTCTGAAAGAAAGCACGTTTAAAATCCTCCACGGCTAAGGACAGCATTAGAATTCCTCCTCAGCAGGTTTACACGGTGCACGCACGTGTGATGTCCTTACGCATGTTGCGCTATGCCAAAAAGGTGCAAGCTTTATATATATTTACAGCAATAACAATTCACTGCCCGAGCACATACTAAGTCAAATCTAACAAATCAATCTTCATGACACATTTCTTGTATATCTTCTTGAGATTTAATTTTCTTTCTTTGTTGCCCAGCCGGCCAACATGTGTTTCGTTGTCTAGGGTATTCCCCACGACTTCCTCAGGACTGGTCCTGGATTATATATTATTATACCTCCACGCTGGTTCTACTTCCATTCCGGCTAGTTCTGCAATGATATTTCCCTTTATCAATATTCTTATGATCTCAATTATCATACTTGCATTATTTCTGTTTTTGAGTGTCCTCAATGTATAGTCTCATGCCACTGCTATCTGTGTTTCCATATTACATGGCGTGTGTATTGGCTGACACTTTGAGCCGTACACGGCGGGAGAGATGATTTCGGCAGGACATTTACTGGTGTCCTTGTTTGGAGATGGCTGATATATGCGCCATGTTCAGCTGTTTGGGCTATAGCTGTGTCTGAAGTTCCTATGGAAAAATGAATGGGGAAAACTCCTTTTTGTGACCACTCCCTTTTTTGAGTGCCCCCTCTTGACGTATCACCCTGAACCTTTCTAGGAAGGATCTGAGGTGGAAATATATTCTTTGTGAAGATTAGTCGCATGGTGCCAAAGATATAAGCAAATCAAAAAATGCATTTCCTATGGAATCCTGATCCTAACTATAACTTCCCAGTGGTGACCAAATATACTTAACGTGTGGTAAAGGCGTCTGCTTGGTAAAGGCAAGCATGGTAAAGGCAGTGTAATAAAGGCATGTGTGGTAATGAAATACATCCACCACTATAGGCAGTCTGCACTCTGTTGCAGCATGTGTGCAGAACCATTTGTATGCCATGATTTTTTTTATTGTGTAAGGAAGTCCTTCAGTATTCAGTATAGTAACTTCCTCATTTGTTACGTTATTGCTGTTTTTGTTCGTAGATGGATAAGCAAAAGTCAGCACTCCTAAGCTGGTCACAAAAATTCCCTAGAGCGTGTTTGAATGTCTACAACATTCGTACATTTCAGTGAGTACTCAAATGTAGAAAAAATATACAAACCGAATTTATACCAGGTGGAAAACTCTGCCTCAATGAATAATGTGTTATTTGCTTTTATATGTAGCGTGTTTTCTCGATGGAAAAAACCCTGTTCTCTGTGGAAACTCTTCTTTCCCTTGCACCCTAAAGAAACAAGGGTAGGTTTCCTACCCTGGGGCGCTTGCAAAGGCTTTTGATAGGAGCAAATTTGCATGGCTTTTCAGGATGGGAAGCTAGCAGCAAGTATGTGAACGCCATATGTTCATGCTATTGATGGGATACAAAGACTCACTCCTAATGGTCTATAGTGCTACTGCAAACAACTATAATACAACAACAAAATTCTGAAATTGTAATTTCACCTACATCATGTAAAATTCTACTAATCCTGCATTCATAAACGGATGTTTTGGGCATCCATCTTCAAATTAGGCACGCGTAACTTTTGTAAATTTTGCCATCTGGCTGTGTTTTTTTACTTTATTTGTGGTTTCTGTTCTAATTATTTTTGTCCATATATTCCTTTGCACTTCTAATTATGTCACCTGTTTGCAGGGGCGTAGCTTGGTTGGGGGGAGAGGGGTGTGAGCTTAAGCGTTTCGAAGAAATCACGCTGGCAGCGCATGAGGGAGCCAGAACGGCCAAGGAGTGTGAATTGTGAGGGGGTATTGTAATTGTATTTATATAGCGCTTACTACCCTTGATGGGGCATTGAAGTGCTTTTTCGGTGAGTAACACGCTCCTCCAGAACCCATAAAGGATTAATGGTGAATTAGTATAGTGAAACATGAGAGTAATTTGAGTGGTGGATATGTTAGTCCGTTATTTGGGTTAAGAAGGATAACGGAAGGATAGAAGAGGGAAATGGTTTACATTTATATAGTGCTTGCTACCTCTGATGAGGTGCTAAAGCGCTTTTCGGTGAGTAGCACGCTACTCCGGAACCCAAACAGGATTAGTGGGGTATTAGTATAGGCAAATGTGAAATTAATTTGAGTGGTGGACATGTTAGTCTGTTATTTGGATTGGAAGGGAATAGTAGAGGGATAGAAGAGGGAAGGGTCTTGATTTTTTTTTAGTGCATAGCAGTAGTTACTGCTGTTTGGCACGGACATGCAGTTTGGCTAATGGTGAATTTTTGATTATTTGTATCTGGCCTCATATGAACTATTTTGTGTGATACGAAGAATTGTATAATACCATGAAGGGACAAATACACACGTTTAGATACAAAAAGGCCTCAAACTCACAGGGAAGTGCCAGCAAGTTGATGACTTGGTACCAACCAGAGATGAATGGCACCTCATGAGCACTGTTTCTCCATTCACTGTGCTGAAAAACCAAAACTCTCTCTTGGTATACCTATGGGGGAGATAGGCAGGTACCAAAAAATCTACAGTTGGAATAGATCACCAAGAAACTCAGACTAAGACTCTAAAAAACAGTTTTCTTCATATAGGACAAGAAGTTAAATCTCCAGACTGGTCAATGTTTTGCCTACAGTTTTTCTAAATCTGGTCAAGACTTAGCTCTAAAAAGTCATCCTTTCTCCTCTTAGGGCGTGTATTCTGAAAAGAAAGACTTAAAACACAGTATTTTGTAAAATAACCATGTTTTAAGACCTCCAAAACAGAGACCAGTGTGTGTGTCTTTGTCTGCATATATACAACTCCAGGTGAAACCCAACAGACACTTTATTATACCTGACTGAAAGCTCCTGTACCCAACTAATTATTAAATATTTCATTTATGATGGGGATATAACACCCCAAACACCCCCTTGAAGCTATGGCCCTGCCTGTGTGTCTCTCTCTTTACTTTTGTCTCTGCCCATTTCTGCATCTTGTCTGTCATTCCCACGCTCATGATTCTGTCTGCCTTGCACCCCCTTTCTCTGTATCTTTTATTTCAGCAGGTTTTTCATTCCTCAATATCTAACTCCATCCCATCTCTTATTTCTTGTGCTTCTTTACTTTCTTAGTCATTTTTTACTTTGCTTGTCTGTTTCGGATCATCTTGACTTTGTTGTAGGGTGAACAGATTCTCAAAACAAAAAACGGGCACAAGTCATAGACATAGAAGCAGGACTACGGTTTGCAGTAACAATCAACATAAAAGTAGGACTATTTGACAGCTGTCGTAGTCATAGAAAAAGGACTGCAATGACTGCTCCCTCCACAGACCGAGATAAAGCATTACAGACAACAAATCCGGGGTCTTTTGTCGGCACCCCTTTCCTTTTCGCAGCAGCATTAGTACTTTTTATTACATTTACACTTTTAAGGACTACAGCATATATTTGCAAAAAATCAATAAAACATCACAGGCTAGCATACACTAGGTTTACTAGCTTTATAAATGCTCGTTTCTATAGCTGCGCGTCAGCACCACGTAAAGTACAACTCACTCACGTTGCTTAGTTGCTCATGACAGAAAAGCATGGGAGGTAAACTGCTGAATGCTAAATTGCCAAAGGACAGCCATGCACCAATGTAAGAAAAACACTTCTCTCCAGGTATTACTGCCTTAGGGTCTTAAGGGTTCAAAGGCTGGCCGACCACACAGTCCTCCCACATTTGCGTGGTCACTGCTGGGATGTCATGTTACCTTACTGGGGCATGTATAGTGCACTCTAGCCATTGGTATCATCTCATAGCGCAATAGTGTGAAGACCTGAGCAAAAAGCTCGAGCAGCGCTGCTCGCCTCTTCCACAGACGTTAACCCTGCTCCTTTAAGTCCTTTCCAGCTAAACAGTTTGCCATGATCTGAAAGGTCAATCAAAAGGTCAAGTCATAGCTTTGACATGGAGAACACAGAGCATGCATCAATTGGTTATGAATAAAACATGCAATGAGCAATACATTAATCCTTGCACGGTATGCATAAGGGCTACTGAAAAGTTTGTATGGCTATGAATACAAGCTACAGGACGAAGAAATATTGTTTTATCCAAAGTAGAAACTTTTGGTAAGAGATATGGGCTAGGCAATTGAAGATCTTTTGGATTGCCACCTGGACAGTATGCTTGCTCGTGAAATTGATAAACTGCTGATGCAAGCAATAGATGCACAACATCCATGTGCAACAGACAAGCTATTAATTACAGATCTTTGGCTAAGTGCAATTTAATGGCTTTGGGAATGTGCAATATCTAGGCTACTGATACAACTAAAAGACCACTAATGCAAGCAATATGCAAGGAATGCAAGGAATGTGCAATTCTGTGCAAGAATCTATGTTCTTGGTATATGAAACAGATAAGTTAGTGCCACATATCCACTTGTAGTAAATCTGTTTAAATAATGCAACAATAGGGGACCTTTTTTGCAATCTGACAAACATGTTGGAAACAATGAGCAGATTTAATAGCCAAGGCAGGTTTAACCTAAAGCCACTGAATAAAGGCCTCAAATAGCGACTCAGCCTTTTACCTGATCACCTGTGTTCAGTTTCCCAGGATTTCTGTTCTGATCTTGGAACTGGTAGAAATGAATGGTTGGAGCTTGAGAATAATCCTGCTATACAAGAGAGTTTATGGGTTAATGAGTATTCCGAGCTAAATGACGTTTTAGCGATTGTTTGCAAGGCGGAGCAATCTAGTAGATGTCATCACCACATGTGTTATCAGACACTCATCCTAACATTCAGAAATACTTTAAAATTTCTGGTTTGTGTACTTCTAGGTGGGATATCTGGCGGAGCAGCAAACACACAGACTCCACAGTTCACAGAGGTTCTCCTTAATAGCACTATTTGCTCTTCTAGTGAAGATTCAGTTTTGATGATATGCAATTGTTCAAATATGGCTGGCCCGATGACGTGGGTGGCGCTGCATGTAAAAAGAGAAGGGAAATCCCGAGAGAAAATGTCTCTCTTCAAAGGATTTCCATTCCTGCTACAGCGTTCACCTCAGTGACGTCACACTCCGTAAACAGTGCAAAGTGCAAAACAGTGCAAAGAGAGCATGCAAGTGCATGCTCAACCGGAAACAATGAAAAACCGGGACATTTCTGTGTTTAACCCAGACACTGTTTGAAAACCGGGACATTCGAGTCACTTGGAGAAAAGTGTCGGGACAAGGGGACACTTTTCCAAAACGGGAACTGTCTGGGGAAAACCGGGACGTCTGGTCACCCTACTTTGTTGTCTTTTTCTTATTTGTTTATCTATTTAGAGATTTTGTAGAGTGCACTTCATCACCATACCTCATAGAACTGTAATAACTAGTTTACAGACTCTCTCTCTGTGATGTTTGTGCTCTTTTTCTCTGACTCTCAGTCTTTCCAACTATATACCTTCTCCAGCTCTGTTTTTTCTCTGTCTGTGAACTATTTATTTCTATTTCTTTAGTTCTCTTGTTTTTCTTACATTTCTCCCTATTCCCCCTTCTTGCGTTCCTTCCTGCTTTCTATCTTTCATTTGTCAAAATTTCTCCTCAATAATTCTGTTTTTCTATCTTACTTTTCCATTATGGTCCCCTCTCTCCATTTCTTTTTCCCGCACCCCCTTCTAGCTCCTCTCTCCACATTTAAGTACCTCCCTTGCTGTTTCTCTATCTTTGTCTGTCTCTCTCTGCCCAACATCTAATTTAGTAATGCTTCATTGGCAGAAGCACACAAACAGATTGTGCCAGGCCTTTTAACTAATAAACATTTTTGTTCTATAAATGAAAAACAGGGCATATATTTTCTGTCCAAGCGACAAGTAACAGTCAGATGTTATGTGAATGACGGTTGTCCTGAACAAGGAGTCCCGACTGCTCCTCCCTCTCTTGCTTTATCCCTCTGTTCGCGTCTCAAGGGCTGTCCATCTACCTCTCTGACTTTTTTGCCCTCCTCTGTTGCAAAAGACTTTCTCCTGTAGTTCCCTTTGGTCACTCTCCTCTCTTTTAACACCAAGGGACACCTCTTATCTAATTTCATTTAATTTCCCTCTCCTCCATTCTCAAGGACCCATCCCCTCTCACATCTTTTTCCTCCCTTCAAGATGGGGCTCTCATCTTCTCACACTTCCCTCCTTCTTTTCCAGACTCAAGGCTGCTTACTCCTCTTACACACCCAACTCTTGCCTGCCCTCCAAGTCTAATGGCTCTTATCTTTTGCTCCCCTTACATCCACCTCAAGAGCCTCTCTCACTGCCCCATTATCTCTCACCTTTCATCCATCTTCAGCTGCTCGCACTTCTAGCATTACGGTGTGGGAGCCGAACCCTAATATTTTGATCACCCCAAAATGTACCTTTGGCAGCTCGGCTCCTGCACCTATGATCTTGCTATAAGAGTCACCACCCTCCTCAACATCAGGCCCAACAAATTAGCAGAGTAATAGAAAATAGTGATTCGGACCACACAATAACTGAGTTCTAGATTAACGAAAAGTTAAAGGGTTTTATTACAAAATCTCAGAACAGGCATTATAGAGAACAGCAAATGCCATAACACCTCAAAAATAGAGTAAATAGTAAGAAATCAAAATTATATTAAGTCCCAATAAGCATTAAAGGCCAAATGACAGCATCTCTAAAAGAATAGGGAACATTCAAAATAAATTAGCGGAGTCCCTAATGGGAAAATGATGTCATCAAAATAATCGGACAGAGTCCTGTGAGGAAACCGAAAAGTCTCTAAATTCTAACAGTCAGATTTGCAAGGAACACTTCCAGCATCTCTAGGGGAAAAGGAAAAGTCTATAAACAAGTGGAAAGAGTTCCTAAAGGAACAAGGAAGTCATCTGGCTCACAAGGGTTGTGTACACATTTTATGAATAGGAAATAAGAAAACTGCAACTTCAGCATGGCATGGCTAGTGATAACACATATTGAGCAAATCAGAATTGAGATCATCATAACGAAATTATAAAGATAACCCCCCCCCCCATTTCTATGTAAAGGAAATCTTCCATCAGGTTCCACAGCAACAACATGATCCCAAGATGTACAACAGAATATGACATGTTTTCAAGCAAATACTTATACACCAGTGGTCTCGCAACCTTACATCAGACTTCCAGAGGAATTGTCCTCCAGAAAGTTACATTTCGTACACCAAGAAAGTTTAATTCACAGTACATGCTGTTTAAGGAAAATAACAATTTGTGTCACAATGTTCTGTGCTCTGCAAAGACTGTGGGCAGAGAAGACATGAAGGTTGACATTGATTGGGACGGGTAATGAGCAGGAACAATATGAACAGACCACCAAAACAGCATCCATTTAAATAAAAAGGTGCCTACAGAAATGTGGCATAATTTAACTACATTAATAAACTCACTTCTAAACCATACAAATAAAATATTTCAAGTACAACATTAAAACTTTATCAGTTGCAATATGTCCATCATAAACATCATTAGTATTCAAAAATAATTTGTCACCCAAAACTGTACATTTATAAAAAAGCTTGAACAGCGGCCTTCCAGCAGCAAAGGCTGTGCCCTTTCTATCTGCTTTACACATCTTTCTCTCTCTCTCTCTTACTCAAGTATTTCAACTTCTCTTCGTCCTAAGAAATCTTCAGCTCTCACAAGCCTTCCAATCCTACAAGACGTTTCCTATTTTGTCTTTGCCTCACTTTCTGTCCATCTTTCAAGGCTCTCCCATCTATGTTTCTTTCGTCCATCCTTAAGGCCAGCTTCCTGTCTGACACTTACCTGCATTATCCCTTTCTTGTCTCTCCTTTCTCATCTCCTTCATGGTCCACGAGGACAAGTCATTCTCTGGATGTGGTCTGTCCCTGTCCTCCAACCACAAGGGCTCTACCCTTTTTACCTCCCTTCTAAATCCTCAACCGCTTTCCTCTCTACATTTAGTGATGGCTGGAAAGTGCTACTCAAACACCAAAACAATTCATCCCTGTTTTTTCTCAATCCTTAGGGACTCACTCAATATAGTATAGTCATTCCCTTTCAAACTCCATTCATCTTCATATATAGCACTTCAACTTTCCTTCACCCCCTTACCAGTGCCGTAGGAAAGGGGGGTGTGGTGTGTGCGGGCCGCCCCGGGTATCATCACTGAGGGGGCGACAAAATGGCAAAAATATGTGTAAACACATATTTTTGCCATTGTGTCACCCCCCTTAGTGAGGACACTTGTCACCCCGGGCTTAAAATTTGTGTTTTTAAACACATATTTGTGCCATTTTGTCAAGCCAGAGGTGACAAGAAATTTTCCGCGCCGGGTATCACCTGACCTTGCTACGCCACTGCCCCTTACCTCCCTTGTCTTGTGTTAGTCTTGGTCCTCACCTTTTCTTCCTTCTCCCCTTTTCATATTGTCTCTGTTATTTACTTATGTGAAATGTTTTCTTTAATGCTACGTGTGTTGCATCTCACTCAGTTCTTCAGTTTAGATACGGCTGCTTTCAAGTCTTGAACCTCCCCCCCAAAAACAATCTCAAAATAGGAACCATGAAGTCAAAGAACCCCCATAAATCACAGTGTGTTCCAGTTGCAAAATCTAAGAACATTTCCTGAGTTGTCTCCAGATGCCTCACCTAAGTGTCTCCAAATTGGACCTTTTACCAATTCAGTAGATTCATTTGTCCTAGTCATATGAATAATATTAACTTCAACTTGTGGTCTGACTACAAACAGCTTTAATAGTTGGAACCTCATTTCATCAATCCTTCAAAAAGTACAATACGATTAAGTAAAAAAAATAGTAGACTTTGGGGCTGCAACCCTCAGTCACTAGTTTTCATGTGTTTTTCATGGTTTGCCTTTGCTTGAATGGGCTGTCCTTGAGACAAAGGTATTTTGTTGATGATCATATGATGACATTTGTGCTGCCACTAGGTTTTGGTCAAGGTAATCCTTTTGTATTATCAATGGTTTTTGGACAAAAACTCCCTTTTGCTGGACAGCAGAAGCTACGTGATGTCTAGACATTAATTGAAAGACAGTATGTTCTTTTATGTATTTACATTACTGCCATGATGACATTTTAATCACAGGTTATGTTTCCTGTTTAGGAAGTGCATGCTGTTTGGATGTCTCAACATGTCATAAATACACCAACTAATGTGAAAGTGATCTGAGCACTCCTGTTTGACTGTTATTAGTGATTGTTTACTCCTAATATTTCGATCC
This sequence comes from Lissotriton helveticus, assembly GCF_964261635.1. Classification (NCBI taxonomy): domain Eukaryota; kingdom Metazoa; phylum Chordata; class Amphibia; order Caudata; family Salamandridae; genus Lissotriton; species Lissotriton helveticus. The sequence goes on from NC_136057.1 coordinate 1,616,577,006, forward strand.
GTGTGCTGCGCCTGAAAGAGCGTACCTAAACACCCAATTTGAGTGAAATCAAGGGGGGGCTAGCTAGCAAATGTGCCTGCTAGACTCAGGTGCGCACTACTGTTCAAGATTTACAGTTTTATAAAGTGATCTGAGCACTCCTGACGCCAACACGTTTTATGCACACGTTAGCTGATGATCACATGATTCCGCATAACGCGAACGTGGGACAGACGGAGATGCTTAGCATTGGAGTTGGGGTGTCGGATTTCGGGATCAGCCTTATTTTATTATTTTATTTTTATTTATGCGATTTTATATAGCGCGAACTTTACCCGAAGGTGTCAGAGCGCTTTACATAAGAACCAGTTGAAAAACATAAGGACTTAGGATTACATGTGTTACATAAAGGATACAAACAGAAAAAAATTGCAAATGTACAAGATGTAAAGTCACACAAAGAGGAGATACAAATGGATATACTCTAAGAGTCACATATGAATGGTAGATCGTACAGAGGTCTACTGCATATACTAGTGATTAGAGTTATCTCTATATACATAGGGAAGGGATATGACTGGATATACTCTAAGGGTCACATAGGAATGGTAGATAGTACAAAGGTCTACTGCATAAACTAGTGATTAGAGTTATCTCTATATACATAGGGAAGGGATACACATGGATATACTCTAAGAGTCACATAGGAATGGTAGAGAGCACAGCGGACTACTGCATATACTAGTGATTAGAGTTATCTCTATATACATAGGGAAGGGATACACATGGATATACTCTAAGAGTCACATAGGAATGGTAGAGAGCACAGCGGACTACTGCATAAACTAGTGATTAGAGTTATCTCTATATACATAGGGAAGGGATACACATGGATATACTCTAAAAGTCACATAGGAATGGTAGATAGTACAGAGGTCTACTGCATATACTAGTAATTAGAGGTATCTCTATATACATAGGGAAGGGATATGACTGGATATACTCTAAGGGTCACATAGGAATGGTAGAGAGCACAGCGGTCTACTGCATATAATAGTGATTAGAGGTATCTCTATATACATAGGAAGGGATATGACTGGATATACTCTAAGAGTCACATAGGAATGGTGGATAGTACAAAGGTCTACTGCATATACTAGTGATTAGAGTTATCTCTATATAAATAGGGAAGGGATACACATGGATATACTCTAAGAGTCACATAGGAATGGTAGAGAGCACAACGGTCTACTGCATATACTAGTGATTAGAGTTATCTCTATATACATAGGGATGGGATATGACTGGATATACTCTAAGAGTCACATAGGAATGGTAGATGGTACAAAGGTTTGCTGCCTGTACTAGTGATTAGAGTTATCCCTATATACATATATATATATACATACATAGTAGATTTCCTCATGTAGCGTTCCATTAAACTGGCATATACTAGTGATTAGAGTTATCTATATACAGAAAAGCAGAGTTCCATTAAGTGGGGTTGGAGGGGGGATGCAGTCGGAGGGGGGATGCAGTCACAGCACCAGGGGAGGGACAGAGAAGGTCAAGAAAGTGAGAGAAACGAGAGAGGGAAGCAGATGGTAACGAGTAGGACAGTGTCTCAGATGTAACAGGAGAGACAATAGAAAGGTCGCTAGGACAGAGAGGGGAGGTCAGAGAACGCTAAAATGGCGGAGGAGAGAGGTAGCAGAAGAAGCGAGTCATAAAAAGAAAATGGCGGGGAGTGCAAAGGTCCAAGTCTGAAAGTCCAGGAAGAGGGCTGCCATAGCCAGCAAGTCCGGGGGGAGAAAGGCAGTCCGCAGCAAAGTCACAGCCTCATCGTCCATGAGGAGCTGGGGCTGAGGAGTTCGATCTGGAGACCAGGGGTCAGGGAAGGAAGACCTCAGGCGCCAAGGCAGCTGTTCACAGAACGGAAGGCAGCAAAGTCAAAAACAAGCATTGGAAATGCAATAGGCCTCGCATTAGAAAAGTTGGAGTTATTGGTCTTGTAAATGACATATTTTATTTATTTGTTGGTTTTTAAAATGGCTAAATTGATGGCTTTGTCATTTACAATGCCAATAGTTATAACTTTCGCGAATGTGACACCTATAGCATTTGGAATGCAACATGTTTTGTATTTACGTGACTTAGATGGCAGCTCTGGTCGTTAGGCCACATCTCTAGAGAGCAGGAGAGTGCAGCAGGGGAGAGAAGCACAGCAATGCAATAGGTCTCGCATTAGGAAAGTTTGAGCTATTGGTATTGTAAAGGACACATTTTTTATTTATGTGCTTGTTTTGAAAATAGCTAAATTAATAGCTTTGTTATTTACAATGCCAATAGTTTTATCTTTCGCAAATGTGACACCTATTGTAACACAATATGTGTTGTGAGGGTGAGTGGGGTTGAGGGTGAGGGGTTGAGGGTGAGTGAGGGTGAGGGGTTGAGGGTGGGTGAGGGTGAGGGTGGGTGAGGGTGAGGGTGAGTGAGGGTGAGGGGTTGAGGGTGAGTGTGAGGGTGAGTGAGGGTGAGGGGTTGAGGGTGAGTGAGGGTGAGGGTGAGTGAGGGTGAGGGGTTGAGTGAGGGTGAGGGGTTGAGGGGTTGAGGGAGGGTGAGGGGTTGAGGGAGGGTGAGGGGTTGAGGGTGGGTGAGGGTGAGTGAGGGGTTGAGGGTGAGGGGTTGAGGGTGAGTGAGAGTGAGGGTGAGTGAGGGGTTGAGGGTGAGGGGTTGAGGGTGAGTGAGGGTGAGGGTGAGGGGTTGAGGGTGAGTGAGGGTGAGGGGTTGAGGGTGGGTGAGGGTGAGTGAGGGTGAGTGAGGGTGAGGGTTTGAGGGTGAGTGAGGGTGAGGGTGAGTGAGGGTGAGGGTGAGTGAGGGTGAGTGAGGGTGAGGGTGAGTGAGGGTGAGGGTGAGTGAGGGTGAGTGAGGGTGAGTGAGGGTGAGTGAGGGTGAGGGTGAGTGAGGGTGAGTGAGGGTGAGGGGTTGAGGGTGAGTGAGGGTGAGGGGTTGAGGGTGAGTGAGGGTGAGGGTGGGTGAGGGTGAGTGAGGGTGAGGGTGAGTGAGGGTGAGGGTGAATGAGGGTGAGTGAGGGTGAGGGTGAGGGGTTGAGGGTGAGTGAGGGTGAGGGTGAGTGAGGGTGAGGGTGAGTGAGGGTGAGGGGTTGAGGGTGAGTGAGGGTGAGTGAGGGTGAGTGAGAGTGAGGGTGAGTGAGGGGTTGAGGGTGAGGGGTTGAGGGTGAGTGAGGGTGAGGGTGAGTGAAGGTGAGGGGTTGAGGGTGAGTGAGGGTGAGTGAGGGTGAGGGTGAGTGAGGGTGAGGGGATGAGGGTGAGTGAGGGTGAGGGTGAGTGAGGGTGGGTGGGTGAGGGTGGGTGAGGGTGAGTGAGGGTGAGTGAGGGTGAGGGTGAGTGAGGGTGAGGGGTTGAGGGTGAGGGTGAGTGGGGGTGAGGGGTTGAGGGTGAGTGAGGGTGAGGGGTTGAGGGTGAGTGAGGGTGAGGGTGAGTGAGGGTGAGGGGTTGAGGGTGAGGGGTTGAGGGTGAGGGGTTGAGGGTGAGTGAGGGTGAGGGTGAGTGAGGGTGAGGGTGAGTGAGGGTGAGTGAGGGTGAGGGGTTGAGGGAGGGTGAGGGTGAGGGTGAGTGAGGGTGAGGGTTTGAGGGTGAGTGAGGGTGAGGGTGAGTGAGGGTGAGGGTGAGGGGTTGAGGGTGAGTGAGGGTGAGTGAGAGTGAGGGTGAGTGAGGGGTTGAGGGTGAGGGGTTGAGGGTGAGTGAGGGTGAGGGGTTGAGGGTGAGTGAGGGTGAGGGGTTGAGGGTGAGTGAGGGTGAGGGTGAGTGAGGGTGAGGGTTTGAGGGTGAGTGAGGGTGAGAGTGAGGGTGAGGGGTTGAGGGTGAGGGTGAGTGAGGGTGAGGGTGGGTGAGGGTGAGTGAGGGTGAGGGTGAGTGAGGGTGAGTGAGGGTGAGTGAGGGTGAGTGAGGGTGAGGGGGTGAGTGAGGGTGAGGGGTTGAGGGTGAGTGAGGGTGAGTGAGGGTGAGGGTGAGTGAGGGTGAGGGTGAATGAGGGTGAGTGAGGGTGAGTGAGGGTGAGGGTGAATGAGGGTGAGTGAGGGTGAGGGTGAGGGGTTGAGGGTGAGTGAGGGTGAGGGTGAGTGAGGGTGAGGGTGAGTGAGGGTGAGGGGTTGAGGGTGAGTGAGGGTGAGGGTGGGTGAGGGTGAGGGTGAGTGAAGGTGAGGGTGAGTGAAGGTGAGGGTGAGCGAGGGTGAGGGTGAGGGTGAGTGAGGGTGAGTGTGATGGGAGGTGTATATGGGCATATAACGAGAAAGCGAAAGTACAGGTGATGTGGAGGACTCAGAGGTAATCAGAACGGGGCCGAACGCAGAGGAGATGGCTTCGAGCTCCAGTACACCACCCTGGCAGCAGGTGTAAGGTGGCTGAAGCAGACAATGCGCATCTTGACGGCGGAGAAATCCCATTTCAAAGAGCATCCAGGGCCCTGCATTATAGCTTTGGGCTTTGCTGACAATCACTGATCAGGAAGTCCTTTGCTAACTGGTAACGACCTCTGCTACTGGACGCAGCCTGTGGTGGGCACATTGCTTGTACTGCAGAAAAAGACAGAGTTTAAGCAGCACGTGAGAAGATACCTCGGGCTGCAGGTGGGAGCAAAGTACAGGCCCTGCACTCTCCTCAGTCTGCATGCATGCACGGAGCTTGAATTGCCGTGGCTCTGAGATTTTTGCACCCTCCTCAGTCTGCATGCATGCACGGAGCTTGAATTGCCGTGGCTCTGAGATTTTGGTGGCTTACTGCAAAGTTGCCAGGTTTTGCATGTATGTGCACTGAACACCAGGTTTGTAGAACTGAGCTTTGATTTAACAAACGAGTGTCTTCTGGGAGTTGTAGTTTTCGTGTGCCAATATGTAAAAAAAATAGGCTAATCTCCATGCCCGATAACTATCTGTAGTAGAAAATATCAGGAGTAAGAGAGATGGTGATCGGCACAAATGAACGGCTGGTAACCTTATTTGTGGCACAGAACCGTTTGCAACCAAAAAGATTGGCTTTCTGGATAAGAAAGTAAGGTTAGCAATAGGCAAAGAAAAGAGACTGCTAGAGGCACACACAAAAGCCAGCTGCTGCTGTGTGTAGGACCACCGGTGAGCCCAGCCTGCCTTGAGCATGTAAACACACTCCATTCAGCGTCATCGGAGTGCAAAGTTCCCAGAGAAACAAGAAAGGAAACAAGACGGAGGGCATTGCTGTGGGGAGTGGGGGAGGAGAAATGCACACAGCGGGCAGGGGAGGGGGCGGAGCGGGGAGAGCGGCATGAGGGTGTGAAGCAGCCGGGGCCTTTGAAGTGAAGCTAAGCTTCACTTCAAAAGGTGTGGGAGGAATGCGGCTGAGGGAACAGACGGCGATTTGGTGATGTGCAAGCGCATTTTAGGTCAATGCGCTTGCGCATTGACCTAAAAGCCACGGGCACAGCAGCAAATCGCCACAGTTAGGTAAGCTTTGTTTAAAGCCCTATAGTCTCGCTTCTCTCAATGCGCATGCGCATTGATAGGTCACGAGACCTAACAAAGTATAAAGGGAAGGAGGGGGGGCCTCTCACCAGAGTGATCAACAGAGTTTCATGTGGGAAGAAAGTTGCCCCAGGTGGAAGGCTGTGCATCTTCCTTGGAGCATCATGTAGCAACGCCTCCTCTCCCTCTCCAGACGCAGGCGGCGTCTCCGGGGTCGGAAGGGGGCAAGTCCCCTGGCCCGGGGCTCCATGGCTGCTGCTCTGAGCTCGGACCCCCGCCGGCCGGTGCCCCTGGTGCCGCCGGAGGGCACAGATGGGGCCGCCTCGCGCCTTCCTGTAGACCCTCTTCGATATCCTGGACGGCGGGGCGCGGTGCACATCACGGAGATTGAGTCCTACTGGCAGGGGGCGGACACCCTGGAGCTGCCCCGCGCGGGGTGCTAGAGTGCTAAGGTTTCTGGACTTCACTGGGCCTGCAGGTTGGGAAAGTTCAGGCTGCATAACAATAGCCTTCGGCAATATTGTTCTTTAGCATCGATATCTCACTCGAGAACCTTTCTCCTGAATACATGGTTGTGCACGTCACCACTTGTTTAGGACGACTCCGGTTCTTCTAATCATTCAGTTTCAATACCCAGAGGGGTATACTTCTTGTGCGAGTGGATGTTGCCCCTGACGAAGGGACCTCACCTTCGTCCCAAAATGCATTGGGCTATCAACATCCACCAATGAAAATGTGTTGGGATTTTGATTTATTGTTTTGTATTGTACACTTGATTTGATGTATATCACATTGTATATGTAAATAATGTTCTTGAAGATGAAAATTGAATCGCAGATACATGTCATGAATAAATCACATGACTAAGGTGTTCAAAACGTTGCTTCATTTGCTGAGAACTGTAAATCTTGAACAGTAGTGCGCATCTGAGTCTAGCAGGCAAATTTGCTAGCTAGCCCCTCTTGATAAATACACCAACGGCATTACCTAATTACCCTCTCGTGTTTACTTTACTTTGTATTAATGATACAGTGTTAGTGGGTTTGTGGGTTTTTTTCTACACAAAGTAAAGACGTGATTGGTACAGCCTTTCTTAAAGCTGTATTAAAAAATTGCTACTTAAGAATTTACTATGCGAGATATTGCTATGTATGCTGTGTAAATACAATATAAACGTCATCTTCTAGCTACTTTTCATAACACTCTTTTTTGAAGAACAGCTTAACTCTTCTAACCCAGGCTGTTTCAGACCCTACTCCCTTTCATATATTAGTCGGAACAACAAGATATTGCTTCATTATGGGATTTTCTTTGTATGATAGCAAGGTTAACAGGCACAGCTTCCTTACTGGTGTAGCTCTGTTGATGAAAAGCCCACCACCTGCAACAACCAGCACGAATTGAGCAGTCAACCCGCTTCTCAACAGGCTTCTGGCATAGATGGTGAATGTGTTATTTTCTGAGAAAGTTAATAGTGAAATTTATGGTGACATTTTCATTTCTCTGCAACTCTAGTGATAGGATTGACGGAACCTCTGGCAAAATTATGGGTGTGCTGTTTGGGCACTCCCTTGCTCCTAGCAGAAATGCCTTTTTAGGTCGAGCCTAGAGCAGCGCATGCGCTGCCTGCTCGACTTTTAGTAAGGGGTAAAAAAAGTGCTACCAGATGCTGCCATGGCCGGCCTAGAGCTTGAGTGTATGTGCGCGGACGCGCGCGCTGCGTGCCTCTCTCCGGGCTTCAATTCCCTCCCCCACCACAGATCGCGTCACTCTGCTGGTCTCCACTGCCCACACCCCCGGCACACCGCCTCTCTATACTGCAGCAGGCCGCGCGATCACTTTCATCAGTTTCACTTTTGCGGCATTCATCAGTTTCAGTTTCGCGGCCAATGCTTGTCATTTGCATGGAAGGGTGCTTCTCTTCTTTATACTCGAGGCGTTTTAAACGAGGCATGGCGACTAACCGAGATGAGACCCTGGGATGGTTTTCGAAGATTTATGCGGTATGCACACTGCTTTTTAATGCATTCACGTCACTGTATAAAGCAAGTGTCTCCGAAAGGGGCACGGCATGCTGCCATACACATTGGGTGTGTGTGTTCAGCCATGCCTCTTTATCGTTGAAAATCTCTTGAGCTTTGCATTTCAGGTTCTTCTGCTGTGAGCGGTAAATAGTTGCACCGCCACACAGGTGGCCGAGAGACATGCTTTTTGACATTGAACATGTTTTTGTAGTTTGCAGATGTTTGTTACATTTCCTGCCTTTAGGTGTTTTATGAGGCGCTGCAATCGAAGACTTATGTGGCTCTGGATATCTGGGCAGTGATGGTAGAAGATATTCATGCCCATTGGGCTTTGAGCACCAATACTGGCTATTGGTTCAGCCAGCTGTAGTCCTTAAAGTGCCATTATTTCTTAATTCTCTGATGTATCAAGTTCTGCAAATGTGGCCTATACTTTCCTCTCCTGATGCATTCCCTGAAGTCCCAGTCCTTCATCTCTTGTGTTGATGGAAGGTTCACTTTGGTTGGCAAACTTTTAAACGAGAATCCATTTAAGGATGATGCTTTGTGAATATGTTGGTGACAATGGACCTACCCTTCAGTAATGGTGTAAATAGCAATACATATTTTGATGACCAGCAATTTGTTAATGGCAGCCAGAGTGGTGGAAAGTTTACAAGGGTGCTCTCGTGAATCAAGTTGTAACTTTTCTTGGTCCCTCAATGGTTTCTACATTGCCATTTGATCTGTGAGTTTGTGAAGCAGTGGTATTGTGTATTTTTCAAAGAGGGTTTCTATGCTGGCATTAACATCAATTAATTTGAAAGTACTCAAACCTAGTAAACAAAATGCTTTTGTGGAGCTCTCTTACTGCTGATAGCATACATGTTCAAAACTGAACAGCAACAAGGGCAAACTCTGCATGAATTTTCTGCATAGCTAAACACTTATACGGTCCAATAGGTGAGACCTATTGGCCATGCCAATGCTTGTTTAAGGCCGTTTATTGAAATTGGCCCTTTTATGGTGGAGCCGTAAGGCGACTGCCTGCAGAGCATACTGTATGCTCAGTAGCAGGCCTATTTGAAAAGTTCTCCCATTCTGATATGACTCCGAAAGTCTCTTTTCTATTTACTTCCGTCCTCTCCGCCTTTTCGATTCCCTTTCCATCAATTTCGTCTCACTGCCTTTTATTTTGTCCCCCGGGTTTCACAATTCTTTCATTCCTGTCATGGTTTTCCTTCTAATCTTGTATTCCTCTCCCCATTTGTCCTCCACTCATCTGTCCTTTTGCTTATTTTATGTTTTCTGTCCTCCATCCCTTCACCTTCCCCGTGTCTCCCTTCCTCATTTTTCCAGATGTTCCCTTTCTTTTCTTTTTCCCTACATCACCCCTTTCTACTTTACAGCCAAGTTCCAGGTGTTAACCACCTAGATCATTGCTGGCAGCTATACACCTGGATTCTTTCTGGCATCTTCACACCTGGATCATTGTTCATCCCAATAAAATTCTGGAGCTATCTTTTCCAAAAAATCAAAGCGCAAGACTAGGTTATAAGTAAGTTGGAACCAGGCGGGTTGAAGGGAAACTAAAAAATGCTAAAACCAGTGGTCGAATGCCTAAATACAAAAGTATGGGAATTGTGATGCTTTGCACATAGGAGGCGGGGTTAATGAGCGTAGGGGTACGTCCAAGGGCATGTCCAAAAATACAAAATATTCTGTCATGTTTTTTCTGTCTTTCACCTTCAGGTAACTACATGTCAAATAAGGCACAGCTTAACCCCTTCGGGGCTGATGACGAGCTCAGCTCGTCATGGGCGTAACCTGCGCTACGCTGATGACGAGCTGAGCTCGTCACGTAACGCGGGTTTTTTAAAATCGCAGCGCGCAGCAGGAAAACCGCTAGCGCGCATGCGGTTAAATGAAAAATAAATGCAATTTAAGTTAATCAGTGTGGAATGCACTATCGTTCATTATTAAACCTCTATTAGTTAATGTGCCGCTGAGATCTGTGCCTGTAACAAAGAGCCACAGGACTGAATCCTGGTTGGTGCAGTGGATAATACTGGCGTATGTGTTTAGTGCTATGATGACTCGGTCTGTGATAGAAAGCACTGTGGATATGTAAGTCATTATTTTAAACTTGCATTACATAAAAAATAAGATAGGCTGCTATAAAATGCGCAAAAAGCTTTGAGATAAAAAAGTGTTCTGAAATATAGATTTTGGTAATATTCAGCCTGTACCTAGTGCACTTTTGTTATTACAATTGTCCTTTAAATCCACACACTTCACAGATCAGCTGGTACCTCTCCTGCAATACTACTCAAAACGAATAAATCTGTGTTATCAGGAAGCTGCACATGATTCCATTAATTCAAGTCAATATTGGCTTCCAAACAGCCTTCACAATTTCAGATTAACCAGTTGTGCACATTTACATTTCTTTTAGGCAAGCAGGCACCCTGGCAGGAAGGCTTGTTTATATGTCTGCAGCTTCCCCGGTTTCATAGCACTGGAGCACGGGTACTCATAGTAAGGCCTGCTGGCCGCCAGCAGCCCGGCAAGCCTTCCTTGGCAGCCCGCAGACCTTGCAGACATTGTACCTGTGTGTTTTTTTACATTTTTTTAAAGAGTGTCAGCAAACACCCCCGCAGCAGCTCGGACTCTGCTCTATGGGGGCCGGGTGATTCACAACAAAGCCTCATTAACAAGTAAATGGTCTTTTAAAGGGCTATGTGTGTGCCAGGGAAGCTGGGGTGAGGTAACAGAGGGAGACAGACAGATGGAGATAGGGGAAGGGAGACAGAGGGAGATAGAGGGAGAGGGGGAGACAGAGGCAGGGAGGGGGAGAGAGAGGGGGAGGGACACAGAGAGAGGGTGACAGAGGGCAACAGACAGAGGGAGGAGGGCGACAGAGGGTGGGAGACAGATATAGGGAGACCGACAGAGGGAGACAGACAGGGGGAGAGAGGGAGACAGAGATAGGGAGACAGAGAGAGGGAGACAGTGAGACAGAGGGAGGGAGACAGACAGCTGGAGGGAGACAGACAGAGGGATGGAGACAGAGAGAGGGGAGAGGGCGACAGAGGGAGGGAGACAGACAGAGGGAGACAGAAAGGGAGGAGGGAGACACATAGAGAGAGAGAGACAGAGAGATAGACAGAGAGAGATAGAGGGAAAGAGACAGAGGAAGGGAGACAGAGGGACGGAGACAGAGGGACGGAGACAGAGGGAGGGGGACAGAGGGAGGGGGACAGAGGAAGGGAGACAGAGAGGGAGACAGACAGAGGGAGACAGAGGGAGGGAGAGAGAGGAAGGGAGACAGAGGGAGAGAGAGTGAGGGAGAAAGAGGGAGGGAGAGAGAGAGGGAGACAGAGTGAGTGAGAGAGGGAGACAGAGTGAGTGGGAGAGAGAGGGAGACAGAGAGAGGGAGGGAGGCAGAGAGAAAGAGGGAGGGAGACAGAGAGAGAGAGAGGGAGACAGAGAGAGGAAGAGAGAGAGGGAGAGGGAGAGAGAGAGAGGAAGAGAGAGAGCAAGAGTGAGAAAGATGTGTGTATGCCGGGTCTGGTGGCTCAGTGGATGAAGGCTTCCGATGCAGGGCCTGAGTTCAACCTCATGGTCACAGTTTTTTTTGTTCTAGTCCCACCCCCTCCCCCACTGACCCCGCCCCCTCCGGTGCGGCCGTCGGCCACAAACCACACTGTAAATTTGGTCAGAGAGAAAGTTTGTGAGTACCCATGCACTAGAGACTCAGGCGGAAGGCCCGGGAAAAGAGCACGCAAGGTAGGAAAAGAGCGTGAATAAAATGATGGGCCCAGGAAATGGGCCCCGCACCCTTGGATGGGAGGAGAGGCTGGGGGGTGCAAGAGCGTCAAACTGGGAGAAAGTGTGCAAAATACCAGTGGCCAATGGAAGGACTGGTATACATTCGCAATTGACCCCTGAGGGGGTTCCACTGGTTTAAAGGGGGCTGCAACGGCTGGGAGCCACACATTCAGCGGGGCAGCTGGGACCCTCACATTCAACAGGGCGGCAGTGGCGCATTTTTGCAAGATCGCCAAAGGTAGGGACCCAACCAGCCCAGGGCAGCCATGACAGTTTGTTGTAGACTCGAGGAACCTACAAAGGATACAAGGCTACCAGTTGAATTTCACACACTTAAACAGTTGGTGGGTGTGCTGTAAATAGTGTGCACAGACCATTTTGAGGCAACACTGTTCAAGGCAGCATTCACACTAGCGTTTTTCGGGGCATTCAGGGTAAGCACACTTGTGGCCCTCTCAAAGCAAGGAGGAGCAGGGCATGCTTACAGAAGCAATACATACAGCTAAGCATGGGACAGATGAAAGTGCTACAAAGTACAAAGGGAGTCCAAAACAGACCAGCTGGCTAAAGGGGTCAAGGTGCAACTGAAGTGCCTGTCCAACCACACCCTATGCCTGGTGTGCAGTATCAGGCAATACTTGGCGCTGCGACCAGAAGGGGTTCTTTTCAGTCACAGCAAAGTGGAATTCCTAAGCGTGTTTCATTTAAAAACAGTGATAAAGATGGCACTGGTAAAGGCAGGGGTGCCAGCAGATCATTTTCGTACACACTCGTTCCACATAAGGTGGCAACGGAACCTCTGCGGCTTGTTTCGGGCTGTCGCCATCAAGACGGTGGGGAGATGGCGCTCCAACGCATATAGAAGCTATATCAGAGGCAACCACCTCTGGCAAAACACATCCTCCTCAGGTGTACATACTGGGGGCAAGAAGGAGGTGCAGCAGACAACATAAAAAGGGAGTTCCCAGGGTAAAGAGAACAAAAGTTCCAATACTCAGCAAAATACGCCCACAGAACAGCTGAATATTTTTCAATTTTTTTATTTTTATTTTTACTCTTATAGAGAAATGTGTATCAAATAAAAATAGTAAAATTCCATCATAATACATTTACCTATCTCATTTATACGTACAGTCTATCATATTATCGGAAAAAAATACATGAGAGAAACATATCCACAGCCCAAGAACACAAAAAATACTAAGTAATGGCGCACAGATCAGTCACTCATTCTATCAACCACATACTCATTCTCAACCCACTACACACAACCAGACTCAGACCGAACCAACATTTCATCAATCATATAGAAAAAAGCGCAGACCTGACTACTCTGCGCTTACACCACAACATGTACAGAACAGTATAGGTGGTCGGCACTCATTCGTGTGCAGGATCCAAGCCAACTAATAAATCTTGGTATGGGGCAAGTGCTGTAAATCATTGTTTACAATAAACTGCGGCCAATATTTCCAACTTAAAAAAGATCTATGTGTATCATGGTTTGGGAGCAAGCCGTATGCAGGGGGCTTCCTGCCTTACATTTCAGCTGAAGTATTTCTGCTCTCTAAATTAACCGTCCCAGGAGGGTCGTCTTTACACAAAAAAGTAGGGGACCTGCTTTTCTTAAATTAAAAAAGTATGGCCACGTCGTGCCCTTCAGATCCGGCCCACTTATACCACTAGCTAAAACTAGCACAGATTAGGGGCCAGGGAAGCATTCGATGTGGGGGTCTAATTAAAAATACTGCAGAAGAAGGTGCTATGGATCGAAAATGGGATTTACTGATAACGCTGTGGAGTCTGAATCAGGTTAGCATTTATGTACTGAGGTCACGTGCTGCGGTGGGTCTAAGAGTGAGGCTGATGTGAGCAGGAAATGATCCTTTTGATAAGGAATGAGGTATGTAATCAGAGGGGTATCCATTTTATATTAGCACAGAATATGACTTAATTCCTGGGAGACATATGCCAGGAAAGGTTATTTAACTACGGGGTCCTGCTGGCCAGGAATTAAGCACTTTGGCAGTGTGGTAGAAGAAGGACATGGGCCCGTATTATACAAACAACGCATTTTTTTTGTTTGCGCTGGGTGCAACTTTTAACCCGTTAAGTGCTGCCGTCAGCCGTTGAACGTTCGAAGCACTACCTGGCTGGTGCTGCGCACGTTCAACGGCCGCACTGCCGCGAAATCGCGGCCGCGAAATCGCGGCCAACGGGTTAAAAGGTGTGCCCAGCGTGGACAATAAAAATGTGCTGCATTATGATGAGTGTGTACTGCCCCCAAGGCAGCTGTGAACTTGCACTGCCCTGGGGGCAGCGCATTCCTGTAAAAAAAACTGTTGCTGCTTTGAAGCCGTTTCGTGTTTTCACAGTGCAACCAGCAAGCCACCTGCACTTTTAAAGCAGATTAGAGATCCCCTTGCGGGTGGGTACAGTGAGTGACTGCACCCGCCTGCAAGGGGATGTCTGGGGGGTCCATGGGACCCCCTTTCCCACCTCCAGAGGGCTTAAGCCAAGGGGCTCACTGACAGTGTGCCACCTTCAGTGCGCCTCCTGAGAGCTTCTTTGTCTCTGCACCAGCATCGGTAATAAGGACCTGGCACAGAGGCAAAGAGATACCCACATTTGCATGCGCCACGTCCCCTTGCATGCGCCACGTCCCCATGCAAATGAGGGAACACCCTCTGAAGATAGCGCTGGTGCTTTATGTGCGCCAGCACTATTGGTATAATAGATGGGGCTGCACAAGCGTCTGCGGCCCCATCTGTACAACCAAAGTGCCCCGGGGGCACGCAAAGAGGGCGCAAATGCCCATTGCGCCCCCGGGGCACTTCTATAATATGGCCCCTGGCGCTAAGTAACATTTCTGTGGTGGCAGAACTAATCTGCGAGAAGGAGGGTTGTAAATTGGAATAGATGGGCCTGTGTGTTTGCCTCAGTATTAGAATAGCAGGGGGTTAAATGTCAGGAATGAGTGGCATTGGCAGAGCTGCCCGCAGTGCTACAGGTCAGAAGGCGAGTGCATGTGCAGATCACTTGAAGGGTGCTTAGTACATGTCAGGAACAAGTTAGAAAAGTATACTTTATACAGGAGAGATACTAGCCTTGTGTTGGATTCATGCTTTATCAAACACATATTATTAAAAAGCTATAAAACCTTTAAGAGAAACGTGGTTATGCCGCAGGTGCATTACTTGATCAAGTGATTCTGCTCTTATCTCTCGCACAGCTAACAGCTTACAACTTTTATTTTGCCAATTGTATGGAAATTCTGGGCCTAAAAATTAATTATTCTGAATCATACACTACGATAATGTGACCTAGAAATACAAAATCCAAAACCTACACAATAAGGGATCATATAATAGGAAAGGTGGATCAATTCTGCTACATAGGCATCTCGCTGGATGAAAAATTGTCCTGGGATACCTTATTGAAAGCACACATCCAATCTTTTAATAGGGTCGCCTTCAGTATTGATGCCTTCTCCAGGCGTCTAGGCTATAGCATATATAGACTGTATTACACCTTTATAATGCAAAGTGTGTTCCAACTGTATCCTTTGGTGTGGAGATTTGGGGCTATAGGTCTTCTACTACTATGCAAGCTCTGAAATATATATATATATTTAAACTCTTACGAATTCCGAATAATGTACCTGCAGAAATAGTGCATGATGAGATAAGTGCACGGTTTCTTGCTGATTACATACATTTGCACCCTATATTTTTATGGCTTTCGATATGGGTCAAAAATAATTTGGAATTCAGCAGATTGATTCTGAAAGACTGTCTGAATATGGAGCATAGCCTGCGCATACCTTGGTTAAGTTACATAAAAACTACACTGACAACTTTGGGTAAACTACATACTTTTCTTCTCCAGAGCTAATTTCTAAACCAGATAGAGCATGGGTTAAGAGAGTATTTGAGGTACATACTCAAGAAATTAGAACTTTAGGATCACAGCATAAATATTGCTACACACGTTATGTTATGGTGAAATCTATGGAAAAAAATGAACTTTACCTAACATTGGATATGCCAGTTATGTACAGAAGGTTTTTAACATACTTCTGTCTGAATATGTTCCCTCAATTACTAGCGGGATGGCACAAGGCATCAGACCCCCCCCCCCCCACCTCTTGTACATGTGATGCGTCCTCTGCACTAGACAATCTGCACTTTGTTTTATTTGCCCTACATGGGTCGACCTGCGACATAAATATATTTGTCCACTGCTTGTGCCTTTGAATTTTCAACAAGCAAGACCAGCTCTTTTATAGCTGTAATTTTTAGGTAATATTAAAGTATGTTGGTATTTATCTAGATTTCTAACAGGGGTGTATTTCGCTTGTGTATGATATTGTCATTTTGTTGATTTTTATGCTATGGTCATGAATGTTTTGATGTTTTTTATTGTATTTTTATGACTGCTGATGCTAATTGAAATAATGAGGTAATGATGATGATAATGACTTCAGTCACATGACACAGTGCTCATGATGTTAAGAACTGTTTAAATGGCACCTTTATTTCCTACCAACATAACAGACCCTAAAATTGAGGTTTTAGTTTGTTAGGTCTTATTAGGATGAGCCTCCTTACAGTTCACTCACAACCGTGTCTTCTTAACCCCTTAGCCGCGGCCGCGATTTTGCGGCAGTGCCGCGGTTCTGCAAAATGGGCGGGGCCGCGTCAGCCATTGGACGTTCGCAGTGTAGCATCTTGCTACTAGTAAATACAGACACTTGTTGTGTTTCAACTGGAGCTTTATTATCTATGTCCAGTACCTTTCCTGTCCCTACTCTAACTGTCTGGTTCCTGTCCCCCGGCTCCTCCCGTTCCTGCTCCTCCCTTAACTCCGCCCCCCAACCACTAGACTACCTCACACAATTCTACATCTCCCTCTTTCTTAACAAAATGGGCTTAATTTCCACAGTGTTCGCAATTCTTCAATCCACCACACGGGTCGGCAGACAGCCTGTTCTTCAAGCCTCAGTAGTGTCGAATCAGTGGTGGGCTTGGCTTTAGTCAATCTTTCCGTTGTCTTAATCAGGGTATTCTTGGCTACGTTGCGTGTGAACTGTTTATTCTCACATTCCGCAGTCATTATGTTTCCTTCTTGTGGTGTAACTGCTGTTGGAACAGATGCTCGATCTCTTTCATGAGTAGATAATGTTCTTGTTCTCTTCCAAGCACCCGTCTCTACTTTTACTTCCTTTTGTCTTGTCCGGTTGAGGGCAACACGGCCCTCCAGTTCAGGGTCATGTATACCAGACAGTACGGTGCTATCTGGAGAGATTGTCTTGGTGTGGTTCGGTAACTCATTCGCGGCCTCGGGATGTCTGGCTAATTCTTGGGCTATCTGTGCATAGGCATGTTTCTCTCTCTCATCCGATGATGATCTCTCTCTACTGACATGTCCGGCTTTCCTTGCGGAGTGACTGGCTGGCCACTTCCCCTCCGGTGACTAAGGTCCACTATCTCTGTTTTCCTTGTGTAGGCTCTTCGAGTCAGCCTCGCGGACCCCTTCAGGGGTGACGGTGTATGATCTATGTCTGGAGATATCTGCGACTGACATGTCAGGTTGTCTTGTGAAATGACTGAGTTTTCAGAGACCTTAGTGTGGGATATGTTGCTCTTGATGGGGGGAATGTCCTTTTGCTCCATGGTGTGTTCGTGTGGTTGACGCCATGGCTGTTGTCGGGACCCTGACTCAGTCGACTCAAGGGATTGGACGGACATGCTTTCTGAGTCAGAGAAGTCCTCTGTCGACTTCCAGGATCGGACAGACGCGCTCTCTGAATCAGAGGAGTTCCTAGCCATATTCTCTTTGAGATGTTCCTTCGAGAGTGTATCGAGTGATGGATTTCTGAAATGAGTAGGCCGTGACACGTTGTTCTTTAACTCAGGGTTGTCTTCAAAATGCTCCTCCTGGCGCCTTTGTCGACTTGTCTTTGGTGTTGTTTTATTTGAGAGGTTGTTCCGACAACCACGCGCTTGTTCTTTGTGTTTGATCTCGAGGTTTTTCATCTTTGCCCTTCTCACACGATGTCAACGACTTCTTCTCAGTTTCTTCGTTGTCACAGGTGCCATTGATGCGTTGGTCTTTTCCTGTTCGTTGTTGGGGAGGATCAGTTCGTCTTATGCAACCTGTTTCTTCTTCCCCTTTGTTTGGTGCTCGGACATCTATGATACGGGCGTGATGTGTTCTCCTGCTGGATGTTTCCTCGGACTCATCTTCACAACTTGACGAAGAGTGTTCCGAGTGCGCCGATTTCCAGTGTTGACCATTTTGACCTCTTCTTCTATAGTTTGTCTTCCTTGCCCTCCTGTTGTGCAGGTTGCCATCTTGTCCAGGAGTGCGATCTGTCTCGCTTGATGCTCCCTCCTCGTCAGACTTTGAATGACACCTTGAGTGTGAAGAACTCTTTGGGGTTGTCCTTTGACTGGTTGACTCGGAGTACGCCTTGTCACTTCTCTTGTCACTTTGTCTTTTCACTGGTCTGCTTTCCCTCTCTCTCCTTTTCGTTTTGTTTGTTTTCTGAGTTTTCTGCACGTTGCCATCTTGTCCAGGAGTGCGATCTGTCTCACTTGACGCTCCCTCCTCATCAGACTTTGAATGACACCTTGAGTGTGAAGAACTCTTTGGGGTTGTCCTTTGACTGGTTGACTCGGAGTACACCTTGTCACTTCTCTTGTCACTTTGTCTTTTCACTGGTCTGCTTTCCCGCTCTCTCCTTTTCGTTTTGTTTGTCTTCTGAGTTTCATCTGTCCAGGCATCTTGACAATTTGCCTCCAGAGCCAGGTCCTTTGATCTGTCTCTTGCCTTGACGTGCATTCCAAGTTCAGCCTTCCTAATGGTTTCTTCTAACGACCAATGCCCTCGCAGGATCTTGCGCTTTGTTGCGGGGTTTGCGCAGCCTTCAATTATCCGGAGTCGAACTGCATCCTCATTCGTGAAGGTGTTGAAATGGCAGCCTTGTACCAGGTTTTGCAGCCGACTCATGAAGGTTGGCAATGGTTCGCCTGGTTCCTGCCGAGCTGTGTTGAAGACGATGTGGTCATGATCCACATCTGCTTGTGCGGAGAGATGGGCAGATAGCTTCTCTTGGAGTCTTTCATAGATTTTTGTGTCTTTTTTGGAGAATGTTCTGATTGGGCATCGGCCCTCAGAACCCACCAGATGGAGGAGTAGCATTAGACATTTTCTCTCTCTTTGTTCACCATTGGCGTCCAGGAAGTCACCCAATGTTGCCAGCCATTTGTTCCGTTCGAGACACAGACTCCAAGTATCATACTGCACCCCTGGGGGTGGTTCTTTGATGCAAGGGTTGCGCCGTTGTGCTACTCCTTCCCCCGCCATGAGAGGAGGATTCTGATCGATTATGTTCGCAGGGCACGGGCTGTTCACTCGGCTTTTCGTCTTCTTAGCTGATCCTCTTTAGTCGAGGCCTTCGGTCTGGTCATTTGCTGGGACGTTGATGATCTTTGTTCGTTTGGGCGTTCCCTTCACGCTAGTGCAAATCCTTCAGTCACCTCAGTGTATGTTGTGCTTGTTTCTGGGACCGTCCTTCGCAGTCTTGCCTTCTTCTGACTCTCATGCGATTCTGTCCTGCAGCTCTTCTCCCTTTTGCGCTCTTCGGTATGTGTTCACGATCACCTTTACCTATTGCTCGTATTTACCTACACTTGTTTGCTTACTGCACCTCATGCAGGTGTTCGTGCTTGCTCGATGTCAGTCTCTTGTGTTCACTCATGCTTGTTTCCTTGTTGCACCTCTTGCACTCGCTCGTGCTTGTTTTGTGTCGACTCTTGTGTTTGCTTTATTTGTCCTTACCAGTGCTTGTTTATTCCTTCTATTCATCACTGCTTGTTTATTTGCTCTTATCAAATCTTGTTTGTTTCTTCTCGCCAAAACTTGTTTATTTGCTTCTCGCCAATGCTTGTTTGTTCCTTCTTGCCAATGCTTGTTTGTTTGCTCGCGTCAATGCTTGTTTGTCTCTTCTCGCCAATGCTTGTTTATTTGCTCTCGTCAATGCTTGTTTGTCTCTTCTCGCCAATGCTTGTTTGTTTGCTCTCGCCAATGCTTGTTTGTCTCTTCTCGCCAATGCTTGTTTATTACTGTGTGCCTGGCTTCAAAATGGCCGCTCTACAACAATCATGGAGTCTGTCCTGAGAAGTGCCTGACTCTAAGATGGCCGCCATCCCTGCAGACACACGAGGCTTTCTCTCTAGGTTCAGTCACCTCCGATCCACTCAGGACTCACCAGTGGTCGACTTCAAGGGCAGTCCACACCAGGATTCACTCTTCTTCGGCCACTGCGACCATCAGGTGAGGTTGGGGTGGGCTCCCGCCTTACTTTGCAGGGTCCCGCGTTTTTCCAGCGACAGCGTGCCAACACTCACGCATCAGGCGTGAGGTTTTCCGACGTCGGGCCTCACTCGGGCTCAAATTTCACCACGCTCGACAGCGCTTAGCAGTAGACCTTCGTGGGGGCAGCAGGCCTTCGTGGGGGCGACGTCCTCCACCCTGAGGCACTCTTCCTTCCATCTTGGGGCTTGGCAGAGTCGGGGTGGGCTCTCGACTTCTGCTTGCACAGCGCTCACCCGTTTTGCACGCTTCACGCGTGAGTCGCGCTTTGGCGCGAACAGCGTCTCCTCTTCGAGCGATTCAGCGCTCGGTGTTTCGGCTCCCTCATGGGTCCCTCTCAACTGCGGGGAGGGATAGGGTCACCTGCTGCTGGTTTCTTCATCAGGCAGCTACTCTGCACAGCCGCGTTTTCTCCTTTCCGCGCTACACGGGACAGGGCACTCTCGTGGGGTCTTGTGGGCTGCTTTCATGCCCATCCCACCCTCGTCGCCAGTTGTAGCATCTTGCTACTAGTAAATACAGACACTTGTTGTGTTTCAACTGGAGCTTTATTATCTATTTCCAGTACCTTCCCTGTCCCTACTCTAACTGTCTGGTTCCTGTCCCCCGGCTCCTCCCGTTCCTGCTCCTCCCTTAACTCCGCCCCCCCAACCACTAGACTACCTCACACAATTCTACACGCAGCACCAGCGAGGTAGTGCTCGCAACGGCCGACGGCAGCAGGGAAGGGGTTAATAGATGTTTCTTATTTTGTTATTTTTAGATCATTGTAATGTATGTTGCTACCGTCTAGATTTTCAGAAGGGGCTTTATTATGCTTATATATGAATTTGTAGCCTCTAGATAGCCTATTTATTGAGCAAATATTTTCAACTGTTTTTAATGATCTATATTGAGCTTTTATGATTGCTACTGCAAATCGAATAAAGAAAATCTGACTGACTGACCAATCTATCACACTATCGCCAGCCCCTTTGTTCTGCAAGGTACCCACAGATCATAGCCTGGCAGTTACTGTACCTAGTACCCCAGGCCTAGAGTTAGTTTGTATGAGGTTGGTCACCTTACCCCATGGCACAGATGAGCTCAAAAGCAGCGGGATAGAATATGCCCCGACTCATAAACAGCGTTTCAGTTTACTTCGCGTTTTCACTGAGACACATAAATCACTACATCAGACACAAACCACTTGAACTTGCTCAGTGGAATTAGATTCTATAAATTACAGAAGACAGAGTCTCTGCTAAACTCACCAATCCATTTATTGACAGTTTCCCTTGGCTCTGCATACAACTTGTAGCAACCGAGTTCTTTAGATAGGTGGAAGGGCTTCCAAAATTTTGTGTACGTTTTAGAACACTGTCCTATCACTGACAGCCATAAGACACTGCCAAACCCCTTATCTCTTCAAACCTTCATCCATCACTATACTCTGATCCAACCATCTTTTTAGGTCTGGCTTGACAGCCCAACTGGCTGCTTATCTGTTGTTAGATTTTTTTTAAAACATATACAGAGTGGGCTTTGGTATTGCTTCCTCACCTCATGCTATTGACCATTCAGAGTATTATTCTCCACTTTCCAGAAAGTACTTCTATCGAAGTGCATGAGAGACGAATTTTATATCAAGCAGTACTTTTTCGCATTCAATGATTTGTCTCCTATGTGTGTCTCTATCGAAAGTACTACTTTCCTGCTATTTACCCAACACCAGCAAAGCCCATAGGGCAGGCTTCAATGTGATAAACATCATGTGTGCGTGAAAAGCAGGTAAACAGCTTGTATGACTACCTTTGTTTACATGCAATGGTTCATTAAAGCCGAGCCTGTTAGCTTTGACAACGGTTGTTGTACGTGGGTACACCAGTGTGTTTATCTTTACCCAGGGCACAAGTCGTAAAAAAGAGGGGGGGCGCTGAAGTGACGCCACGACAGGAAGTGACGTCACGAAAGATGCCCAGCTCCTCGGCCCAGAGAGGCCAAAGAGTGATGGCCAGCTGTTTGGCAGGGGGGACGGCGTCCCCCCGGTAAAATAAGTGGGGGGACGCCGTCCACCCGCGTGGTACCCGACTCGAGCCCTGTAAGACTTTACCCTACCCTGAATCTTACAAGTAGAGTTTTCCTTTAGAAAAGGTCTGTGTGGGCCTCAGGCCTGGAACGAAGCAGAGCAAAGGTGGAGCTCACTGGTAACTGCTGACCACCCGCGTCAGGTGTGACGCCATCGGATGTTCTTTTTTTGTTACCCAGAAGCTCGCTTTTCATGGAGGCTTTTAAACTCTCGGTCTTAATGAGAAATGCAAAACGTTCTCGAAAGCAGAGTTCTATTGGCTGTCCAATCAGGACTGGCGGAAATATATAGCGTCGGCGCAGCAGCAGCAGACGAGCATCAGTACAGGGGCTGCTGCCAGGGGTCGCGGATCTCGAGAGATGTGTGTGGGCTTAACACTGAGACAGCGGCAGACGCTGCAGCCCAGGGTAGAATCGCATCAGTAGAGCTGGGGGAAAGCGATTAAACATCTGCGCGCTAGATACCAAGGCTGGCAGTCTTCAATCCACTAGCAGACATGTCCCTTGTTCTCGCAGGTTCCTTCTTTTTCGTTTTTGTGGGGCCTTTGTCCACTTTCTCTTTTTCTGTTTTTTCCGTTCTGTGTGTTTTCTCTCCTGCACTCGTTAAATACGTGATGGGAAAAATAAGTGCCGGTCCCAAAAATGATGTGCCGAGTCCTCCACTCCACCGGCTCAAATTGAGCACTGCTGCAGCGCAGCCCCTGTGGAGCAGGACGCCTCGCAACCCTCAAGGGCGCGCCAACCCTTTAAGGGGGACCCCCATGCAGGTCGAGGCCAATGAATATCTGTGCGATATGGGAGTCTGGGCGGACCCTCCTCACATTCTGCAAGGGAGGCTCATAACTTTGAGTTGCAGCAGTGGGGTCGGAGACTGCCGTACGTTACGCCTCCGTCAATGTGTCTGAACATGTGTGAGCATGTTTGTGTGTGTGAGTATGTGTGTCTTTGTGCATGATCGTGCATGTGCAGGTATTTGTGTGTGTCTTTGTTTGAGTACATGTGTATTTGTAATGCGTCAAAAGGCAGCAACCTACGGATATTTAGCAGCCGTAGATTTTAGCGCCAAGTAACCACCCCCTGAGGTGACAGTCACACATGCAACCAATCACAAATGATACGCAGCACCTCTACATAACCCAGAGACACGTACCTCCAGCACGAACACACCACGGATTTCGGAGGCACATTGTGCACACAAAAAGCAAACACACCGTGAACATCCAGTCAAGCCCCTAAATAGAAACACTCCCACATCGTTTCAATAAACAAATTAAAACACAGCACGTACATTTATTTAATGGGAGAGAATTCAGCATGCATAAGTGGTAACATAGAATGAATTGTCTGCAGATAATTACACACTTATGCACAGACCATATGTGCAATGCGCCTATTTACACAGAATGCCTGCAGACACACACACCCACACACTGTGTGAACACAGACACTCATACACCTGACGTGGGCTTAGATGCCCGCACCTAGCGTATTTATTCCAACAACCCATAGGCACAAAACGCCATTAAGGTACCATGTGCACGCTATATTTACACACCCCAAGTTAATGTAGATGAAGACGGGAACGTGTGCACCAATATTCACGCATCCACTACGCGCACAGATATTCTTGTGACCACAGATTCACTGACTTCGTGCACCCACACTTTCACGTACCTCATGGGCATGAAGTTGTCATGGATAGCTACACGCCTTGTACATGGAATAGTCACACCTGTAAGTAGATGCACGTACGCCATGTGAAAGCAGAAGCGCAGAATCAGATGCGCAACCATGGACACGATGCATACAAATAATTTTAAAAAAACATGCATGTGCACATTTGCACGCATAAGCCTTGTGCACAGTCGCACACGCAAGGCACATTCAGATAAACACGGGCCCTATACATAAATACATACACCCCATGGGCACACAGATACACATATGCCATGCCCTATGCATAATGACTCGTGCCACTTGAACTTAAATGCAACACACAATATTCGTGCAGATGCACACACGCCAAGTGAGCTGATATTCACGCAAGTCACGTGAGCTGATATTCACTCCCAGACCATGTGCACGCAGATTAACACATCCAAATGATGGGCGTGCACACGCATGGAACCACTGTACACAGATATTCGCACACAAAATGTACATGAAAATGTGCACAAGTTCTCTACACAAATATATCCAGACATCATGTCCTTTGGAATTAGATGCACGTACGCCCTGTCACAGATAGTCAAAAACTCCACGTGCATGTAGATTCACGCAAACAGACCGCCGGCCTGCAGGTGCACAGGTGACATACTCAATGTACACGCAGATGATATTCACACAGCATGTGTTTGCGGATGCATACATTATTGATCTACGTGTGTGACTATGCGTGCACAGACCATGTGCATGCAGAAACACGTGTGCTTCACACAATCATAAATGTGGAAATGCACACACCATGTGTATGAAAATGCACACACCATGTGTATGAAAATGCCCACTCTATATGCATACAGGTGCACGCGTGCCTCGTGTACAGATGTTGTGTGCTCGTAGATGCACACACAGCACGTTTGCAGAAGCCCGAATAGTAGGTACGCATATATCCACAAAGAGTGCATATACAGCCGGACAAACTCTGAGCACATTCACAGACAATGTGTGCATGCCACGCACACGAAGTAATGCACCCACGTCCTGGGTATGCTGATTTTCACACACATTCACCTTGCGCGTGCAGGTGCACACGCAGACAGTCTAGTATTCTGGGCCCCGTCTCGCGCGCCCATAAAACGCCGACGAAGATGAGCAGCGGGAAGATATACAGCCTCGCCCAGTAGCTTCATTCATCTCATTTTAATTTTATGAGCGATATTTTGCATGGAACGGCCTTTCGCGGCGAATCGCCGAATAATGTCTCCATAAATCAGCGCGCGCTAGCGGGATCTGCTCTTTCACATGCCAGGGATGAGCCCGCGTCCCGGTTTTTACGAGCAGCTCTCGGCCCACGTCCCCGTCTTCCCATTTTACGGCCCTCTGCCAACGACCAGGCAAGTGTGCTGTGGTAATTCTTCCACAGCTGTCACCTCAACAAGGCCTCAACATAACAGACCTAAGTGAGACCCTCTAACCAGACAAACGCTCCCACCCGTCCCGAGCATGCAACTGCAGACCCACAACCAATCCATGCCAGAATCCCAGCTGCACCTAACTCTCCCAACCTACCACCTCCTCAACAAGACCCTCGACCAAAGTGCAAAACCAGAGACCTGGGGCCCCATGACCAGGTTATCACCTCACAAACTATTCCAGCAAACCTAAGCCCTTGTTCCAATCAGCACATCCAACTTGAGCACCACCTCCACCAGCGCCATCTGCCAAGGCAGAATCCCAACTGCAAACAGCACCACCGAACCAATTGTCACAGCAACCACATATCCCAGCTGGACTCTGGAAAAACATAGACCACCAAAAAATAGGTCTCCATCGACATTATCTTTTCCCCCTTCTTCTGCCCAGCAACAATAGTCCTCCAGTATCCCCCAACCAGACTAACACCTGAAGAAGGCTCCCAAGAAGACTGCCAACTCAGAGACACTCTAGAACCTATTACCAACAAGCTCTCTATCATCTTCTAAGCAAGAATGCTCCAGCCTGCACTCACAAAAATAACCCACCTCAGCCAGATCTACAAAAATCGACCATCCTTGAGGACTACCCCCTCCCCCCCCAAAAAACCTTTAAAAAATAACACCTCCTCTGCTCAGGCCCTTCAAAACAAGGAAGAGAAAGTGAGGTTGAAGAAGAGGAGGGTCTACACATGATGTGAAGGTTTGCAGCTCAAAATAGTGTGCTCCACTAAACCAGCACAACCACCCCTACTTCCTGATCATTCCGTAAAAGACCACCTATACATTCTGGGCCAATTTGTTTACCGTTGACTCGCCGACTGAACTTTTTTCTCCGACTGAAAGGTGATGGGAGTTAATATTGACATCAATTAAATTCAATTAGCAGTGCCACCCATTTGCCTACATAATGAGGACAATGAATCGGTAGGTAGTGTTAGGAAAGTTTATTACAAAAGCAAGTTCAGATACATGACCCTTAAAACCATGCTATAGAAATATAAAATAGCAACAGATAGTCCCAATTTACGGTAGAAATTTAGGCAGACTTGTATAAGGCAAGCAATCAGTTCAGTCACAGCAATCCAAATATTTAAAAGCAATATCTGGTGCTCAGAAGAGTAGCACGTTTTGTTGTCTGTGCATGCATGAATCTAAATAACCTCCACGGTAGAGTTCCACCTAAAAGGACAGTTCTAAAAATCCAAAAAGTCTACAAGTCAGAAATTTCTATAAAGGAAATAAGATCAAGGCAGGGAAAAATAAGTAAGGAAGGTGTCAGCATTTCAGAAGCATGGTCACCTCGACTGTCTTCCTCACCAAGGATGTGGCAGTCATTGTTCACCCAGGACATAGGCGTAGAGGCGGTGAACAAAGATGCAATAACCAGCAGCAATCACTTGGGTGAAGAGAACTCTGGCGAGCGGGAGTTCAGTTTTAATGGACAACAAAGTATAAAGAGCCCAAATGCTACCGGCCTTAATGCTACAGGGGTGCCTTTATGCAGTTTGGAGGTGACTGGATCAACCAGCTTATCCATGCTTGAGGTCATGTTAATGCTTCAAAAGACTTTACAGGGTATTCTAGAGGTTTCAGTCTTGAATAATGATATTATAAAAAGACAAGGTGACCAATACAAGGCTATAATTGGAGAATTGGTACAGATCAAAAACTTGATGCCCGCATTATTAAGACCAGTAGAAGCTCAGGAAGAGAATACAGTGGATAGTGAGGAAGTAGCAAGAAGGGCGAGTAGCCATTCAGAGGATACACCCATAGAATACATATCCTATTGCCCAATGCTAATAAGAAGGTATGGGGGAAGGAGCTATAGAATGCAGAAAACAACAAAGCAAAAGAGGGG
The DNA here is from genome assembly GCF_964261635.1 of Lissotriton helveticus. Taxonomy (NCBI): domain Eukaryota; kingdom Metazoa; phylum Chordata; class Amphibia; order Caudata; family Salamandridae; genus Lissotriton; species Lissotriton helveticus. Next base: position 1,616,603,778 of record NC_136057.1, read on the forward strand.
GAAAAAGGCCCCAGCTAATTGCAACCCCGAAAAGCAACAGGAGTATGGGAGAGGGGCCCCTCCAACCCATAAGACAAAGGATAAGGAGATGAGGAAAGGAGCCAAAAAACTAAAATTTGCTGAAATAAGAACATGTAGTAATAACTCTGACGATCAAAGCAGGAGAATAACAAGGAATAGTTTGGGAAAAGGTGAAAAGGCTACCAGGAGGACCCAACCAGGGGTAAAGGAGAGTATAGTAGTAGATTGGGGGATGGACATGTCGGTAAGTGCGGGGCCCTCAAACCCAAGTCTGGTGAAGGGGGATAGAGACAGAGTCAGAGAAGAAGTAAACAGGCTTACTAGGGGAGAGATGCCAGATGGTATTTTACAACATCGGCAGCCAGAACTGCCTACCGATAACTGGGTTTTTGTAGAACCTTTAGCACAGGAAAAGGGGGGGGAAAAGAACTAGGAAATTAATCCCTCTAAATCGCTCACAGCTCCTATCATCTTTTGCAAAGTGCCCCAGTTTAAGATATGTCAGTACTGCAGACCTAAAAGAAGTTGGTTTTATGGCGAATAGTAAGGGGGAGGAAATAACAAAGGTCCTACTCCACTCAGCCTTAATAAAAGACGCAATAGAAAAGGCAGAGCCTGAGATGCTTTGGGAAGGAATTAGAATAGTAAAAAGGGAAGAGGTGTTACTGAACAAAACAGGGAACTCTTTCCTTAGGAACCACGCAGTCCTAGGCGAAAGACAAATAAAAATGATCAGCCTGGGGAGAGGTAAGAAAGATGCCCTTGAAATTACGATAAAACCAAAAGATCAGAGGTGGGATGTGGAAGATGTCCTTGCTGGGAATAGATATAGAGAACTAGCGTACATGAGTGGCGAGGAAGATGGCTACATGAGCAACATTGATTAGGAAAAAGGGTCGTTGCACAGCCTATCCATTCTGTCCTGGAATGTAAATGGATACAATAGAATAGTGATACAGGAAGATTTTAAAAGCTCCTTGAAGAATAATGACATTGTATGCCTCCAGGAAACATGGCTGTGCGACGAAACCCCTGTCACGGAAGGCTTCACCCATCACGTAAAGCCAGCAAAAAAGAACCCATCAGGCAGACCATCCGGTGGCCAGATGACGCTGGTCTCAACAAGGATAGCTAAAGACATGGACTCCCTTGAACTCAAGTGTAATTGGGCTTTGGGTAGTAGAGTATGTACCCTAAACAATATGTCGGGGCCAAAAATCTATGTATTATAAATGTATACATACAGAAAGGGAAAACTAACGAATATAAGGCTGAGCTAGAACGTTTAAAATCAGATCTGGAATACCTATGCGATCGCTACCCAAGAGATGTGTTAATGATACTGGGGGACTTCAATCATAGATTAAATCCCATTAAAACGGACCCCTGGTTGACGGATATGCTGGGAATATATAAAATAGAGCCCGCACTTTTTCCCTGCTGTGAGATATCACCTCAAGATGATGAGCTTGGGCAATTGCTAGGGACTATGGGTCTGGTCTGTATAAATGGAAGAAAGGATGCAGACCGGCCAGCAAATCGTACTTTTAAGGTAGGACAACAACTGTGCCCAATAGATTATGCATTTATTCAGGCCTGGAATTTTTATCTAATTAACCAATTGGAAATTCTTAGGATGGAGGGTAGTGATCATTACCCACTGCAGGTAGAACTCCAGGTACGTAGCTCCCCACATAGACAAAAAGTGCTATCGGTAGAGGTGGAATACCCCAAACGATTCACTACGAGAATCACCGATGAATATATAAAAAAGCTGAGTGCACACCAGTTAACCGTGGAACTAGACAATCTAGCACCAGAGGAGGGCATAACCTGGTATGAGGATACAATAAGGGATATGGTGGAATGCCTCAGGATAAAACGAAAACTTGGCAATCGTAAAGTAGTAAATAATGTGAAACCTTACCCCAGTAGTACCATCCATTGGTTTGATAATGAATGTCGGAAGATAAAGGCTAGTATTAGAAAGCAGGAGAGATACCTAAGAGTTAATTATAGTGATGAAGCGGTAATAGAACTCAAGAAACTAAAAATAAAATATAAGTCCACTATTAGAGATAAAAAAAGAACCTTTAAGGACAAATGTTGGGGGAATTTACTGGAGACAATTGAAGAGAAGAATGTGAGAGGCTTTTGGAAGTTAATTCAGGAATGTACGGGGAAAGTCTCAGGAACCCTACACTGTTCGGTGCCAGAGGCCAAGTGGGTGACATATCTGGAAGAAATTTATGGCATATGGCCAGACAGGGAGGGAAAAACGGCCAATGATTGGCCTGGAATAAAGGAAGAAACTAAAGCATACTTCTCACCAGAGGCCATTAGAGGTATAATAAAGAGACTAAACCTAACACGGGCTGCAGGACCTGATAATTTACCAGCGATCATAATAAAAACGAATATAGATTGGTGGGCGGTGTTTTTTTCTAATATGTTCCAAGAAATCCTAAACACAGGCAAGTTCCCAGATAATTGGAAAGGGGCAATTATCAGACCAATACATAAGAAAGGCGATGTAAACTCCCCGAAAAACTACCGCCTAATAAACCTGCTGGATATAGGAGAAAAGGTCTTTTCTAAAGCAATTCTGGGTATTTTAAAGGTCTGGGTTGACAGCAAACACATAGTACCACCAGAACAGGGGGGGTTCAAGGAAGGCCACTCAACGGTGGACCACTGTTTTGCTCTTTGGTCCATTGCACGGAAGTCGATCGATCAGGGGGGGAAACTATTCGCCTGTTTCGTGGACTTCCGTGCAGCTTTTGATCTGGTGGACCGGGAGCAACTGTGGTCAACATTGGTCGGGTATGAAATACAGGGCGACCTGCTAGCCCTAATTAAAGAACTGCATACAGAAAACTGGGCACAGATAATTCTGGATAAGGAGGGAGGCTTAACGAAGAGAATACCAATTGGAAACGGTTTAAGGCAGGGATGTGTACTTGCCCCCCTACTATTCTCTCTGTTTTTAGCCGACCTACCCCAAAAATTAAAGGAGGTTAGAGGGGCAAATCCAAAATTAGGAGGAAACCAGTTATCATGCCTCCTCTACGCTGATGATCTGGTAATTATGGATCAGACGGAGATTGGGCTCCAAAGAAAATTAAACCGATTTAAAGAATACTGTAACGCCAAAAAACGTATAGTAAACATGGAGAAAACAAAAGTTGTTTGCTTTGGCAGGAGGAAAACAAAGTTTTCTTGGTACCTGGGTACAGTACTGCTTGAGAGGGTAGCTGATTACAGGTATCTGGGAATGTGGTTCTCCGGTACCTTGAAATGGTACACTCATTTGCAAGCTTTGCAAATGAGAGCATTGGCCTCAGTGAAAGGGCTAAAAAGATTCAACAATATCTATGGAGAAATGTCAGATAGACCGGTCCTGAAAGCCTATCAAGCAATGGTGCCCCCCCAATTCTTGTATGGAGCCGAAGTTATTTATTTAAGCGGTAAGACCGCCTGGGATAGAGAGGAGGGGAATATATTAAAAAGCCTTTTTGCACTGCCCAAGTCTTCCATGGTACAGGCGGCCAGACTTGAGCTGGGAATCACCTCTTGGGCAATAACTGCCTGTATGGCCCTTGTACGGTTTTGGCAGCGATTGGGAGTAGATGAGCTCCTCAAAATCTCCCAGTGGACTAAAGTGGAAATTATAAAGAGCGACTTACCCTGGGCCAAAGAGACAAGAGCATCAATAAGGAATGCGTACAGGGTGCTCGATTTAAAGGTCTGCCCGCTACAAGATCATGCATTAATAGGTAAGAAAGAACTAAGGCTTCAAGGAACCGAGATGTCCCGTTCTTATGACCGGGAGTACCTTTCACAAAAAAGTTCGGTAGTCCACATGACAGGTGTATGGGAGCTTGACCAACATTTCCCGTATGTGGACCGACTACCAAGTCATGATTTAAGGCGGGAAGTCCTAAAAATGAGAATTGGAATAAACCCATGTTATGTTAATAATGGAGCGCGAAATCAAATGATAAGTTGTAACGGGATTTGCACCTGCACTTTAGGCACTACCTGTAATATTATACACATTTTACTGGATTGCATGTGGTTTTTAGATCTACGAAAGGAGTTTTTATGTCCGATTTTTAAAACTTATAATATTACAAATAGGATGCAAGCCGCTAAATTGTTGTTGGAAATGAAGAACTTAGATATAGCCTGTGCTTTGGGGAAATACATGAAAAAAGTTAAGGTGTCCCTCAATTGCACAGAGTGAGTTCTAACAATTTAAGTCCTCATTAAACAAGCGTGGAACAACGAGAGTTTAAAATAGTGCTGCACGATTAAGGAGGTGTTGTATAAGTACTTTTAATTAATTTAATTGTTATGCTACTCCGATTTTAAAATGCTAGTTAAGTATATGTATATCAAATTGTAAGATGACATTGATACCGCTGTGCTATGTATTATTGTGTTTTTATTTTCTCCTGATTAGTAAGATAAGAGGCAAATGGTACTTTTATGGTTGTAAAAAACCAAATAAAGTTGTTTTTGACTGACTGACTGACAGAAGCATGGTCAAGAGTCTTATAGGGGTCAATAAATAAGTGTTAGCCCAAGCCACACTTAGGAAAGAATCAAAGTAAACATAGAGGTCTAAACCTCTCAAAGTCCAGAGAATCTGAGGTAAAGGGGATCTAAAAGGATCAGGAAAGCATCTGTCAAGATTGAAAAATGCATCTGAATCTCTAACGGGGTGAGCACAATTATAACACACAAAGTCTTCTAGGTAACACCCCATTGTTTTTGTGCACTTCTCATGTTTCAGACTGCAACAATTTCCAAATATCCCACACTGAACATGGAAACTAGCTCTCCTTCTCGCGCACAGGTTAGATAGATCGCAACATTGCTGAATAGGCCTTTCAGTTAATGCTCTGGTTCCTCATGTTCTTTCGTCAAGGTCTTCTTCTCAGGGTCTCTCCTATATCGCTAGTACAGTAATGTATCTTCTCAACTAACAATGCATTTCAATACCTGAAAGAAATGTCGCATTAGCAGAAAGCAGCATCTATGGAGCATGGTGAAATACAGGACTAGTCAGGACAAGTTTAAAGTATTAACTCAATAGTGCACATTTAATATGCGTGTGTACATTTAAACACAAATTAATATAAGTTTCTAGTGCATTAGATTCACATTACATGTAACATTCAGTAAATCTTTAAAATAATCATGTGTAAGAATGGCTAGGAACTACATTTAAATCAAATATATGGAATATTAATGCACACATTACATAACTCTTAATTAACTTATCTTTTTAAGCAAAATCACATTCTACATATATGAGGATGGTTTCCATGTAGCTTGCAAATAAATAAATGTCATTCAAGGCATTAAAGCCCACATTATGACAGTCAAATTTCATCTATATGGTTAGTGCATTATCAGCTAAGTAAAGACGGGTTATTTCATGAAGACTTCAAATACTATCTCATCTATCCAAAGGCCTTTCGATGTTGAAAAGTTTTTTTATTCCTAAAAGTTCATTTTCTCATTTCCATATTCTTCATAAATTTGTAGATTTAATCCATCAATTCTTTTATAGTCACAAATTCTTAACAAATAGCCCTGATGAAGTCCTGTGTCAGGACGAAACGCATAGGCTGTGTTTGTTAAGAATTTATGACTATAAAAGAATTTATGGATTAAATCTACAAATTTATGAAGAATATGGAAATGAGAAAATGAACTTTTAGGAATAAAAAAACTTTTCAACATCGAAAGGTCTGTGGATTGGATTAGTTGCAACAATTTTCAATAATTGATTAATAATTGTGGTATATATTGTAGACGCTCCTTTCATTGTATGTATGTTTTGACACAGGATAGGCTCACAGCGGTGGCCCACAGAGAGTTGAGCACAGTGACAGGTAGAAAAGGATCAGAATCGAGCTAGTGCACATAGAGCTTCATAGAGCACATAGAGCTTCATAACCTTGACCGCTGAAGGTAGAAGATTAGATTTAAATAAGAGGTTATAGTGTGGCACAGTTCAGGTGATCAGAAAGTCGCTTACTAAACAAATATAGAACAGACTTCAGGATGGAAGACGATAGAGAAATGTTAGCAGCAGAATTATTTGCACAAAGCAAGAAAACAACTACAGAAAGTAAGAAAGATTCTTCTGGTAATAGTCTGAAGCAGAAATTCTTAAGATTGGAGAAACTAAGGAAATTGGAGCTGTAGAAGTGGTGGGATGGCTTCACTTTGAAAAACTACGTAGATCAGAAACGAGTCCCTAGAGGTCTCAGGATACTTATTTTTCCTACATTCGATGACCTTGATGAGGATTTATTGAAAGAATGGGAGGATAATTTACACTCATCATCTTTCTGCATGATGCATATTTTAATCAAAAACGCAGAAAGGAAAGTAGGGAAGCTAAAAAAACAAATAGGAGAAAAATCAAAAACATGAACTTAATCGAATTAACTGATAAAAACTATGTCATACTTAAAGAAGTAATTAATAAACACCAACTTCAAATTAAGGATAGAAAATTAAGTAAAATTAGGAGAGATGAACGTGACTATAATCAAGAGAGAGTGTTCACGTTTTGATGAGGCTCAGAAACTAAAGGCACATGGAGGTGTGGAAACACAAGGTGGTTCAGTGAACTACAGTAGTTCAGACCTGTCTTCTAATAAAGAATTGGGAGCAGCAAGTACATCAGAGCTCAGACCATCTAAATGTTCCTCTTTTTCCGAGGAAATTCAACGGATAAGGAGAGGAAAGAAAAAATTGCCCCAAAAACAAGGCGAGGGAAGTGGAGGCATAGAAAGTATAAGGATAGGAACTCAAGCCAGGACAAATTCAAGAAATAGAACATATATCTGGCGAAGAGGAATCTGGGGGACTTGATGGTGATTTAAAAGTAATTATTCTTTCAGATCGTGTTTTGAATCAATTTGAATTATCAGTATTACAGAGAGGCTTGTAATTTTGTCCAAATAATCTATGCAATTACACAGATATGGAAATTGACTTGTATAAGTTTGCAAGGAAATTGAAATTAAAACGTTTTTGTGCAACTGTGGAAAAAACTGTTATTTCTTGTACTAAAAGTGTAACTTCTGATGTATCTATAGCACACCTAAGAGATTTGCAAACTCCGATATTTAGGTGGACTAAGATTGTACGAGTGGCCTAAAACCCGCATCCAAATTCACACCCCAGGGCCCACAATATGCTGTTATTGACTTGCTTGTGAAAAGATCATTAGAAGAGTTACACAGATTAGAAGATCAGGGCATCAAACATGGGAATGCCCAAAGTAGAAGGGAGAATTTGTCTATTGAGGAACGGTTAGCCATCATTAACCTTAAGAATGATGACAATATTGTTATACGATCAGCTGATAAAGGTGGAAATATTGTCATTATGAAAAGAGAGGATTACACCAATGAGGTGAAAAGACAATTGGGTGACACTAACTGTTATAGAAAACCCAGTCATAATCCGACAAAAGAAGCAGGGAGATACACATCTGAAAGACTATACTTTTGGAAAGAACAAGGCTTGTTGGATGCGCAAGAGTATAAATATTTAAATGTGACTAATCTGACATTTCCTTTTATATATATTCTCCAGAAAATTCACAAGTCACTTCAGAATCCACCAGGGAGACCTATAGTGTCCAGTATTGGTAGTTTAACTGAACACATTTCGGAATCTGTGGATTTATTTTTGAAGCCATTAGTCATGAATTTATCCTCTTCTATCAGGGATACAATGGATGTATAAAACAAAATGCAGGATATAGTGTGGGATACAGATATGAACTTTGTAACATTAGACGTCGTAGGTCCTTACGCCTGTATAAAAAATGACAAAGGAGAACTAGCCTTGAATCACTTTTTGGGGAATAGAAGTGCTAGTCTTTTGGATCATTCCACGATGATCGTGGAAAAGAGCACCTTGATATTAAAAAAATAATAATTTCTATTTGAGGGAGAGTGGTATCACCAAATCAGGGGAACAGCGATGGGTTTGAGGTTTGCTCCTTCTTACGCTAACCTATTTATGGGTTGGTTCGAGAGGGAGCATGCCTGGGGCAGGAGAGGAGCAAAATGGATTGACTATTTTATTTTGGGGGCGCTTTATCGACGATGTCCTAATGATATGGAGGGGTTCAAATAAAGAACTAATGGATTACTTTGAATTTTTGAATGATAACGATTGCAACATATAATTTACCATGTGTTATCATGTGGATAGAATTGAGTTTTTGGATGTAGAATTATTCATTGTTGGTGACAAAGTTCAAAGCAGACTGTTTCGCAAGAAAACAGCTACAAACTCGATTCTGAGAGCTGATAGTTTACATCCACCAGCGGTAATTAAAGGCATTCTGTATGGTGAAATGATTAGGATCAGACGGAACTGCAGTGTAGAGACAGATTTTAAAGAAGCATTGGATGACTTACAAGTGAGACTTGTAGGAATGGGGTACTCTCAAGACTGTTTAGAAAAGGTGAAAAAAAGAGTACAGTCAGTAAAGAGGCAGACCACCCTAAAACAGAAACATAGAGATTTCTCTAAAGACAAAGTGGCTCTCATTTCAACATATAGCATACATTATAATAAGATCTATAAATTCTTATTAAAAATTGGAGTTTATTGAAAGGTGTACCAGGGCTACTAGACTCGATCTCAGAAAAAACAATTGTGACATTTAGAAAATGTTCTACCATAGGGAATTTAGTAATTAGGAATTACCTTGAATCTTCAAAATTAATAGAGCGTAATTGGCTTCCACCACCTCCTAAAGAATTTTTTACTTGTGGCGCTAGTAATGTGTGTGATTTAGGTATTATTAAAAATGAAGGAATTTAGTTACAATACCAAGAAAATATTTAAGATTAATGAGTTTATCAATTGCAATAGTGTTGCGGTGGTGTATATTATCCTATGTGAATGTAATAAGATATACATAGGAAGTACTAAAAGAATCCTGAAATTAAGGATTCAAGAGCATACGAGAGCTATCATAAACAAGGATGTTAAATCTCCCATTTCCAACATATTAAAGAAAACCATGAAGAAAAAGTAGGAATCAAGTTTCATGGTATTAAAAAAATCTCACCTAGAATGAGGGGTGGGAATTGGGAACTATATTTACGCCAGCAAGAAGCAAGATGGATAAGCAGATGTAGAGCTGTAACTAGGGGGTTGAACAGTGACAATGAACTACATTATTTTCTGTGAAATTGAGGCATGATTGGAGAACAATTTTGATGTAGCCAATCAGCTTGTTCCACGATACAGTTTTCAATTGGAATGGTGAACGATAAGCGATGTAACTGTTTAATGGGAGGTTTGGTGGAGGTGGGAGGAGAAGATATATGGAGTTACATTTGGCTCACATGATATTTTTTCAGAGTAAGAAAATTTGGATAAATTGGTCCTATGGTTGGTGGATGAATGAAAGTAAGACTTATAATTAACTAGATTACATTGAACATTTTATATGGGTGAGTCCTGTTGAGATTTGCTTTCGAAGTAATGTCATTGCAGGCAAGAGCATTTGAATTATAAATATGAGCATGACATGGTTAATCTGAGGATATGTAAGAATCACGAGTCAGTCGCGATTGAGTTTCTGAGATCACGATGCAGTTTAACATGAGTGTCATGTGGTTATCTTACCATTAGAGGCACTAAACTTGGTAAACAAGTAGATTGGTGCGTGTCAGTATATGAATACCATGCGGGTAAACCTATTGAACCAAGGTAATGGAAATAAAAGGATTCGAGACATGACGCAAGGTTGCATGTCTTTATATAAATATTGTACGGGCAATACCCGTTTGACTCGGGTAATGGAAATAAGAGGACCTGTGACAGGGTAGAATGTTGTACGGACTAGAGAGGGAACACGTACGTGTTACATTTGATTGTTTGAACTGAGGAGGTTAACATTGATTGGTCCACAGAGGTTGTAAAGTTGAAAGGCAAGTGACGAATCATGTAGGGTTGAAAAGGAGCGGGACAATGTGACTAAAAAAAGTAGCAGACCAGAGAGGGAACAGCCGAACAGTAGTACTGATTGGATGTTTCAAGGAAGGACAATATAGAACTTCCTCCAAAAATAAAGACTTGTGATTGGCTGATGGGTGCAGCGGACCAGAGATCGAACGGGATACGCTATGCTAAGGCGGGTTCTAAAGGGAACATTTTTGATTGGGAGTTGTACTAATTGGTCAATCGATCAGATTTTTGGGCTAGAGGTTTAAATAATAGTAAATTAGCAAAGTCAAGTTACGGCGGGATTCACAGGACTGGCAAGGAATGGTTATGGACGCGTGGATTATATGAAAGGTGAGATAATAAGGGACGAGCATAGAAATAAGACAAGATTAGTGAACATACGTACTATGAGTGGATAGGTTTAAACTTACAGAAGATAGTGGAGCAGTATTTGGGTGGATTTTTTTTACATATTACAGGAAATTAGGGGCGATACTTGTATCAAGCCCAAAGGAACTGTGGATACAAGAAGGATCACATTGAAGGGAGAATTTTTTGGAAGATTATATTAATAGGAATTAACGGAACGTGGTTTCCTTCACCTAGTAGTAATCAACCTGTAATCGCAAAATGGATAATAGATTAATCCTTGTTTTTATTAAATAGGATTGAGGATAATCTCCAGAGAAATATTGACAGGAAATACATGGATACTCAATAGAGAAAATATAATCTGGCATAAGAAGCAGGTACCGTATGTTCAATCAAAGTTATATGTAGATATGGGAGGTTCATAACATTTTATTAACAGCCAAGGTAGAGATGAGGATGACCTACCAAATTTGCATAATATACAGGATGTTCTAAATGGTTTTGAAATAAAACAGCATAGTAGCATAAATGCTTTATCAGAGTTAGGATTAAACAGAGAGAAGAACTATTTCAATATACTTAGATCTATACTTTTGACTTTTCAGTGATACAAGAAAGACTCCCGCCGTCAAATTAATTTGAAATTTAATTCACATCTGAAACTAAGAATACTGGTATGTAGTTTGTATTGTGAAATCTATACTACTATTATAAAGGAAGAACTTTGAACCTTTGAGGCGGGTAAACTCGGGAACCACAGCGCCAATCCACACACCCGATACATCGTTGTAATCGTCAGGGTGTGCAGATGGACATAGGCTATATAAACTTAATAAATATACGTAATTTCAAAAATTTACCCCCCAAAAAAAGTAGTCCCTTGGAAGAAGCGCCGGCCGCGACGTGCGTGCTGACGTTAGGAGCGCGGGGAGGAGCGGTGTACAGGACCGATGGACATGAGCGCGGTGAGGAGCGGCGGACAGGCGGTGAGGAGCGGTGGACAGGCGGTGAGGAGCGGCGGACAGGCGGTGAGGAGCGGCGGACAGGCGGTGAGGAGCGGCAGACAGGCGGTGAGGAGCGGCGGACAGGCGGTGAGGAGCGGCGGACAGGCGGTGAGGAGCGGCGGACAGGCGGTGAGGAGCGGCGGACATGCGGGGAGGAGCGGCGGACAGACGGGGAGGAGCGGCGGCAGGCGCGGAGGAGCGGTGAGCGGCGGATGAAGTAGGTTATTTATTTATTTATTTAGGAGCGGTGAGCGGCGGCAAAATACAAAAGCAAACGTTACATTAAATGAAGCAAAGATGACAATCGTAAGCCAACAAAATAAAAGAGGAAGCAAACGGTGCATTACAAAAGTGAGGCAAACGGTGCATTACAGGAGGAAAAAGTGACGTGTGCAGGTTACAAAAGCGTACAAAGTAAGCAAACGTTCCTGTAAATCAAGCAAAAATGACAATCGCGAGCCAACAAAATACAAGAGGAAGCAAACGGTGCATTACAAAAGTGAGCCAAACGGTGCATTACAGGAGGAAAAAGTGACATGTGCAGGTTACAAAAGCGTACAAAGTAAACAGAGGTATAATACTGCATTACAGGAGGAAAAAGTGACGTGTGCAGGTTACAAAAGCGTACAAAGTAAACATAGAGGTATAATACTGCAATATATGGAGAAAGGCTCCGGGGGACCCACGGCCAAGTCGGGCCGGGCGGGGGCCCTGGAACCTAATTGCTCCCGGACAACGTCGGGACGGGCTGCTAGTTATAATATAATATTCATGTAGAGTTGTCATCTCAATAACTAATTGTATTTTACTGATTAGGATCAAGGACTTGAATATAAGAAGGTGGACCAGTAAATAATAACCGGTCCTGAATATAAGATTTGTAACATCCTACTAGCAAAACTAGGAAAGGTAATAAATCAATAATTATTCAATAATCTAGGTCAGTCATGAAACGGAAAGTTGAGATAGGGGAACAAGCTAAAACAGTATTACTATATTAACATAATGTTCAGTTATAAAAATAGGAGAGAGTTTTGTTCATGGAATAACGGATTGTGATATATGAGACTATATTTAGAGAAGGTGGATCATGAGAAAATGGTACATATTACAATGGTTACAATTTGTTGTGCGTTATTGTGTTTAAACATGTTTTCCATCAAGCGATGTTATGTAAACGATTTAGAATGGAGATAGGTAGGCCACTATGAGTCAAATGTTATGAATAACAGGGTAGAAATGATCTATTTATTTTTCGATGAACACCACACCGATAAGTGTATTTATTTTGTTTTTTTACAGCCCTGATGAAGTCCTGTGTCAGGACAAAACACGTAGGCTGTGTTTGTTAAGAATTTATGAATATAAAAGAATTGATGGATTAAATCTACAAATTTATGAAGAATATGGAAATGAGAAAATTAACTTTTAAGAATAAAAAATCTTTTCAACATCAAAAGGCCTGTGGATTGGATCAGTTGCGACGACTTTCAATAATTGATTGATAAATGTGGTCTATATTGTAGACACTACTTTCATTGTATGTATGCATCTAATGTCATGCTGGGTCTCAAGAACCATTATCTCAGAGTTTTTAGCATCAGGCTGTCGATTCAAATGCTTCAGTACAAAACGTCTGTAAAAACCAAGTCATGATTCGAATAATAATATTGAAAATGACCCTTTCCACAGAATAAGCTCATCAATAAACTACAGGTAAAACTCCATATGTCAAGGGGAGGCGATGATATGTTATCCCCTCAGCAACTGATACAGGTAATTGTATTCAAACATAGCAATCCCTAGCATCCATAGTATCAACAAATTCATAAAGCAATTTAGAATAAGCGTTCAATAAATAGGCTCCTCTAGATGCATCTACATGTAAGTCTTTCGCATCTAATGCAGGTAAGCTATTATAAGAAGTAAGTGGTGTTTGAAGGGAACATGTAGATCTAAGCTATTCTACTTGTGAAACATGAGGAAATCTCAAAACTACAAGCAAAGCAATTGCCCCTAAAGTCACAACAACAAATACTCCCACACATATGTGTCTACGTCTATTAGTGTTTGTGTTAGGGTCCATGAGTTCTTTGGTAACAGAAGGTTTAACTAGAAGATTGCAGCACAGTTCTTTCACTTAGTTTAGACGTGTGTGAATAGCAAAGCAAAGTTCAAATGTCTTTTCTAGTAAAATATGTACAAATGATCTTTGTGAGACTTACTTAGCCCTAGTCCATGTTCTTCTGAGGAATAACCTTATATTTCTTCACCAACTCAGGCCATGGTACTCTTCTTTGCAGTTTGGACACATCTATTAAGTCTGTCTTGAATAAACGTGCAGCTCAAACTCAGTAATAATCACTTACAGGATAAATTGGCTCATTCTGTTTAATGGCAATGCAATTTCAGCACTCAGTTCACCCAGAAAGTTCAGTTCAAGGAGGCTCAATTAAATGCAAATTGGTATAGCAAAAAGTGAAAAATGCTTTCCCCTAGTCATTGACTGCCAGGTAAGACCATTCAGGTGAAGAGTACCTCCGACAGGGTACTCTAGCTGTCTTTGATCTCCTTACTGTTGGCTCTTCTTCATCACTGTCCCATAGGACACATTCTTCAGTATCTTTTGGGAAAGTGTGTTTGTTACATGCACTTCAGGCAGACAGCGTCTCACTCTCTCCTGTCTTCTTGGCCACCAATCTCCATGTATAACTCGTTACTGTTGTACTAGGCTCTTCAAGTGCAAAGAAGAGGTCCCCTACAGTTCCGATAAGGTTCCTTAAGGAGGGAAAAAGTCAATAAATGGACAGATTTAAGCAACCAAAATATAGACCATAATTGATGCTCATACATAAACGAAAATTATCAGAAAGAACCAACGATCAATTTATGCAAAATACAAAAATCAGCATTTATTACGTTTTTAAACAATGAGAAAAAATGTAATAATCACTCATTCACTTTCATATCCATCATATAGACTCACAGCCATACTTAAAACGAATTAAAACATTTTTGAAATGGTAACACATTGTCTAAGACTGATAAATTAACACAATATATAAAGAACAATGTCAATTGAGAATTGAGTGGCAGAAATTCAAATGACTATTGGAATTCTACGCGCGTTTCGGCACACCCAGGGTGCCTTCGTCAGGAAGAGGGTCACAGTAAAGACAATTGATGAATTCTTGATATGGATCAGAGACCTATAATGTTGAACAATCAATGAGGGCAATGTGATATTTCAAAAGTAATCTCAAATGCCCATGGAAAAAGGACGCTGGCAATACATAGTGGATAATTGAGAAGAATGTCCTCTTGTGATTTCAATAATGATATACTTTATGTATTATGGGCAATTGAAGAAAATAATGCGTCGCCTGGACAAGCAAGGTAGCTCAGTGATGTCTGTGAGTGACCAGATGTCACTTTCTATATTTTCAGAGTTAGATATGTTGCGGTGCAGATGAATGGACTAAATGCAATTCTGTTTTCTGATTTTACTGATAATATTTAGCTGAATCGGAGCCTCCGGATATGGGGTTCGTACTGTCTGCACGTATGCCTGAAAAACGGAACCAGGGTCTGAATCTGGTGCAGGCAATACTACAAGATGGGACTCTTCTCTACCGACTTCAACTATTGACTCTTTCAGACCACCCTCAGGCCGAACAAGTGCTGTCCCAACTTCTTGCTGATCCCCAACAGCTTGACTAACCTGCTCTCTCTGTCTCACTGTAACCAGAATCATGAACTGGTGCTGTTTTATCATCAAGGAGGCACAGGACTCTGTGAGTATGAGCGGTGTGTATCCAATTAGGGGGACCTCCACACTTCATATCAGTTGTGGTGACCTGTATCACTTGGTACAGCCTGTGCTAACAAAGCTCCCAGCACAACTTGGGCACGTACTTCTTCACCATAACGCTAGGACTGAGATCATCGCACTGCTCCTTTCAAAGCGGGGCTGTAGGCCTTCTTACCTGGTGAGAGACAGAACACACCACATCAGCCAGTCCTTTGCAGTAATCAAGAATCATGTCATCTGTCATGTTCATAAGCACATTTGCAGGTACAGCTGGCAATCTCATAGCCCTTCCTATGATGATTTCATGGGGCGACAATCTTGTCCTCCTTTCTGGAGTACTGCATAGTCAGTACAAAGGGCAAAGCATCAGGCCTCCTCAGAGATGTTGCACAGGCTTTATCCAATCTGGATTTCAAAGTGCCGTTGGCTTGCTTCACAGTTCCAGAAGCCTCTGGTCAGTAACTGCAGTGGAGCCTCTGTTCGACTTACAATGCTGCACGTAACATCTTCAGGACCTCCTTATTAAAATGGGTTCCTTTGTCTGACTCCAAAGAAGTCAGGCAGCCGATACACAATATTAATGTCAAGGTGCACCTTGGCATCTCTCCCTACATGTACAGGTCCATGATAATGTCTCACCATTGGAGGTAACTAGCTATCTAACAACTTGGGTCTCCCATCTCCTGAAACCCAAATGTCATCCTCATTTCTTTTGACACAACCAGCTCTAATTCAAACTTGTTTTTCTGCTTCTGGCACTTCTTCCTGTAACCTCTTAACTTCCTCCCAAGTATCAACTGCAGTTAACAACAGATTGCAATTCATGGCATCTAAAATAGCATTGTCATAATCTCAATTAAAGGTGCAAAAATCCAGAGCGCAGTATCTTGCTGTCTCATCAACATACCTGTTGGCCACTGTCACATAGTCAGTGCCATGTTGATGTGTGGCACACTTACAACAGATCTGGGCAGGAAACTGTAAAGCCTGCACAAGATTTCTTACAGTTTTGCCATTGCAAATTGGTGACCCCTGAAGAGGTCATAAATACACGGTGGGACCATAACTGTCCAAAGTCATGAACGACACCAAAGCCATACTGACTATCAGTGAAAATTGTCACTTTCAGCTGGTCTGAAGCACAGCATGCTCTAGTAAGAACAATCAATTCTGCCACTTGTGCTGAAAATACTCCTTGAAGCCGCAAGAATTTGGCCATACCGAGACAGTACAGACTCGCTAGGCAGCTCTCAGGTTTCCATCATGGTCTCGTAAGCAGGAACCATCATCGAACAGCAAGTAATCTGATTTAGGTAGTGGCACATCTTGAATGTCAGGTCTCGGCTTGGTGCATAGTCTGTAACATCAAGACATTTGTGCTTAACTTCACCTTCAACATTTTCATTCCAAGGGAACGGCGGTAAGGTAGTAAGATTTAGTCCTTAATGCTACATTCTTGTCTCCTAGGATGACTTGAACATACTTGGAAAGCCGACTGTGAGGTGCTGTGTTCTGGTACATATTAACAATAACTCAACTGTATGGGGGACAAAAAATGGTCAAGGGGTGGTCCATAAAAATGCTCTTGCACTACTGTATACTGACACCTGTGGAGGCCATAGCTGTGACAGCAGGGCAAGGCAGCAGAAAAATATGCATGGGCCTGCAGGCATTCCCTCGCATCTGGGTTAGTAACGAGAGAGAGCAGACCGCTCTCTCACTGTAAAACAAAGCAAAAGATTTATTATAACCAGGCATTCCCAGTGCCAGGGCACAGCATAGCCATTCTCTCACCTGAGAAGGCAAGCATGCAGCTTTCATCTCATGGTACTTGAGCCGATATGTCTTTGTGTGTCAGTCTCAGTAAAGGTTTGGCCATCAAGAAAAAGGGGGGAATTCAATGTCAACAGTAGTCCAACATTTCCAAGAACACCCTGACTTCTTTCTGTGTTGTTGATGGATTCATTTTCAGAATCGAAGAGATTCTCTCTTGTGACACCTTCCTTTCTCTTTTCTCAGTGTGATGTCCTAGATACAAGACTTCTTTCTTACGGTACTGCAACTTGGTCGGGGCACTTTATGTCTATTCTGTGCTAAGTGGTTCAACAGAGCAATTGTGTCTCGTGTGCAAGCATCCTGGGTATTTGACACCACCAGTAGGTCATCAATCAAAGAATTGCCCTAGGACTGAGTAACAGTACTCCAAATTCATTTTGAGATTCTGATTAAAGGTTGAGGGGCTCTCCGTATACCCTAGTGGGACTTGACACCATGCCAAAACACGGCTGCTGGAACAGAAAGTGAATAGAAACTGTCTGTTTGATAAGTTCGATGTCTGTTATCTGGAAAGTCCCAGACTCCAGGTAACACTGTGCTCTCAAATCTGGGGGCAAATCATCTATTGTCAACATAGGGTACATTCCAATTTTTGATCTCAGTCTGGCAATTTTAAAAGCAATGTCCTCATCAAGAGTGTGAAACTTAATCCTGTTTGGGGTAAAGTAAATAGAACAATTCAGCTTGCACAAGAGATCTCGTCCAAGAAGATTGACACAACTTGAATCACACACCACAAATCAGTGATTCTTCTCATGGGACCCTATCTTGACAGGTACAGTGTCTGAAACTGGGCTAGTCATCTGTTCACTTGCAACTCTTACAACTTGGTTTCTTGGTCCTAAAGGGGGTAGGTTGGGAAGCTCTGATGTTCTCACAATAGAGCGGGTAGCACCAGCGTCAATTAGGAATGAAACAGAATTCCTATCCACCTAAGCTTCCATGTACAGGCCACTCTGGTCTACCTTTAAGGTTGCACCAAGTACTAAATCCTTCTCTCCTCTTAGGCCCTGTCACTGCGACAGGTCTGAGCTGAAATCATCATCTGGTTGAATCATGGAGTACTGTTGAGATGTAACCTGCTTCACAAAGGGGTTAGAATTTCCATTGGGGATCTGATTTGCATTGTATCTCTGGACATTTACATTGTGTTGAGGCTTGTGGAACCTGTGTCACCAGAGCTTGGGATACATTAGGATTATGAATTCTTTGTCTCTAGACTTGCTGTGTCTGAACCATATTATTTCCATGTGGTTGCACAAATCCACCATTCTGAACCTGATTTCCATTAACCATGTTACCAGTATTAAACCAACACCCGCGCTTTAATTCCCTAACCTGCTACAGATGGGGCAGGGACTAGTCTTCGTCAGAGTTGGCACATCAACACCTGTACTCAATCAATCGGGACACTACATACTTTACCTTGTGGTAGAAACCCTCACTGTTGAAACCCATTACCACCTTGCATCATCAGAGTTCCCTGCTGATACACTCCCTGCATGGGACCAGCATTCCCAACAAACTGTTGATTCTGACTTCTCTGTGCAGCTTTTATTTGTGCTTTCATAAATTTGTCCTTTAATTTCTTGTTTTTAATCTCCAATTCAGTATTTGGCATTTCTCAATATCATGCTCACTCTACCAACAAATCAAATCAAATGCTGAATCAAGGAACTAATCTCGGGCTTTAATCCATATAGAAACCTGTAAAGAAAATGTCCCGTATTATTTGCCTCAATAGTCTCTGTCCCACCTCACTATTTAAATGCCTGCAACAGTCTCTCATGTATTGACTTTGGATTCTTCGGTCGTTCTGTCAATATATTGACCCAATCAATATCCGTAGGTGAGATTTTTTACCTCAGAATGGTAATCACATGATCATACTTTTTCATTACCAGTGGTGACTGAGGATGAGATTGAGGATGTCTCATTGGCTCCACCTCGGGCCAATCCAAAGGAACTTTGTATTCAACCCTCAGATCACTTGGAACCACAATTTCAAACAAAGTATTCAAATCTTTCCTTCAAACTTTTGATATTTTGTCACACCAATCAACCTGTCTGTACCATTCCACTTGGTTCTCTTTCTCAATTTCAGGAAATCTTTTGTGAATGATGCATCATCAGTCTTGCTCCATGGTATATGGACATACCCTCCTACAGGCTCTTCTCTCATGGGAAGCATGTGTATAACCTCATCTTCCTCCTCTTTTCCAGACGGAGGCACGTGCACCCTGACTTTCTTTTGTTCCTTTTTCTTTGACCATCTTTTTTTTTATTGGAGAAGTTTTATATAGCGCTGACCTGACCCGACCCGAGGGTATTGTAGCGCTTTACATCAGTTACAATGCAGAAAATCACATAATACAGTAATGTGGAAAATCCCATAATAACGATAATAGTATAGGTCAATGGCGGAGAGTTCAAGTTCGGAGCCTTGCTGACGCAGTGTGGCAGAGGTGTGCGGTGTCTGCTTCAGCTCTCCGACTGCTCCTATCGGTTCACTGGGGAACGGTCGAGGAACAGGATTTTGAGCTGACTTTTGAATTTTGCAAAAGACGGAATAGTTCTGATGTGATGGGGAATAGAGTTCCAGTTTTTGGGCGCATTCCCGGTGAAGGACCTGGCCTCAGTTTTTTGTTTTTGTGATTTCAGCGGGATGAGTAGTAGGATGTTAGAGCTTCTGAGGTTCCTGGTCTGACTGACTTTTTTGAGATTGGAAGCCAGATATTCTGGTTTTCCGGTGTGCAGGCCTCTGTGTGTGAGTCAGGCTGTTCTGAAGTTCGCCCTTATTTCGACTGGGAGCCACTTGAGTTCTCTGAGTGCAGGTGAAATGTGATCAAATTTCTGGATTCCGGAGACCATTTTGGCTGCTGCGTTGAGAGTTGTTTTAAGAGGAGCAAGATGTTATTGAGCTATTCCTGAGAGGGCTGCATTCCCATAGTCTAATCTTGACAGCACCAATGATTGGGTGGCTTGTTTGAGATCTTTGGGCGGGATGAAAGGTTTTATCTTGTTCAGTAACTTCAGGTTAAGGAAGGCGCTCTTAGCTGAATTCTTAATGTGTTTGGTCATGTCCAGTTTCGGGTCTAGCGTGATACCTAGTGATTTAACAGAGTCGGCCAGGGTGAGGTTACCATTGAGCGCATCGACAGCTTTTAGCCATTCAACCATTTGGGGGTTCTCTTCTTTGTTCGATATGAGGAGTAATTCGGTTTTGTTGGGATTCAGTTTTAAATGGTTACTTGACAGCCAGTGTTGTACTTCACTTAGTATGTCATTGAGTCTTTGAATGTCTTTGACAGAGGAGGTTCACAAATAAATCTGAGTATCTTCAGCATATAGGTGGAAGGGAATGTTAGATTTTTGAGTGGTGAGGGGTTCCATGTAAATGTTGAAAAGTTGAGGGGAGAGCACTGACCCAGGAGGAACTCCCCTACTGACTGGGTGAAGATCAGACTCAAAGTTCTTGATTTTGATTATTTGGGTGCGGTTGTGTAGAAAGGAGGAGAACCATTGGAGCACCACCTCATCAAGGCTGGCCCTTCATTGGAGAACCTTAATGAGAAGTTTGTGATCTACCATGACAAATGCTGCTGATAAGTCAAAGAAAATGAGGAGACAGCATTGGTCTGAGTCAAGTGATTTGTGGATTGCAAAAACACAGTTGATGGACAGAATGTAGAACAATGTCATACATTCACCCCAGTACAAAGATCTTGGCCTAGTGATTTGTGGATATCATCGATGATGTTGAGGTTTGTGGTTTCTGTGCTGCAGCCTTTCCTGAAGCCAGACTGAGGGGAGTCAAGGAGGTTGATACTGTCCATGTGTTGAGTTAATTGTTGAAGTACATATCTTTCTATGATTTTGGATAGAAGAGGAAGGTTAGAGATAGGTCTAAAGTTAATAAAATCCTTTATATCCAGGCCGGGTTTTTTCAGCAGTGGGGTGACTTGTCCCACTTTGAGGCAGTCAGGAACGATTCCGCTTTTTAGGGAGCTGTTTATAATCTTGCATCAGAGTGGGGCTAAGGAGAGTTTAATCTACCTTCCCATTTATCTAATTCACTCACTTTTGAACATATGCAATTCATTCCTTGATCTTTAATTCCATTCATGGCTGTCACATGTTTGCAAGATCTCTATCACTAAAGCTTTACCTGTAACTTCTTTGTAAGGCTTTGGAGTTCTCTAAATCAATTCCATGTCTGTGAGCCAATTCAGATAATCTTTCATGAGGCTGGCCTCCTCGTTTAGTAATATCTTTGCACAGAAACAATAAGTCATCATCGTGGTAAGCATTCAATTGTGACAAATCAAGAGTCTCAATTACTATTTCCTCTAATTCTACATTCAATGTAGCTACATCCATTGCCCTTTCTCTCTCTGGAACCTGGGCATTCGTTACACTTGTTTCAGGATTCCTTCTACTTGTCGGTGTGTCTAAACCTTTAGTTTAAACCAATCATCAAGTTCTCGGGCAGAAATACCTGGTTATTCTGCTGGAGTATGTAAAATTCCTTCTCAGCTGTAGGTACCACTACTTACACCAGGTGGTAAATTCAAAGGAGACATGTCAAAAGTTGGTGTTCCCATAGGCATCTCTGCCCTAGGAGTATTGTAGTTCACATTCTGAGGCATATTTGTGTTAGAAATAAAAAAGGGTGATGATCCATGAGGAAATATCCTCAGGTCAAACCCTGTCTGATTTAATGTAGGATCTGCACTCGTGGCACATGGAGTATTCACTTGAGTTAGAATCATAGGAGTCTGAGGAATGGGTCTCATTTTAGAGCCCACTGAATTACTAGGTATAACATTTGTTCTAGTAGGAAAAGGCACTGTATGTGTAGTGTTTCCTGCTACTCCAGGCTTATATAAAGGAACTACTAGACCAATTGTGACATGAACAATCAATGCATCTGTAGCATTTAAAGCATGTGAAGTTGAAGGGGCTGTCATTCCTGAATTTCCTCCCATTGGATTAGAATTCATATTTACTGGTGCCATAGGTACATCAAAATTTGGACTCACAGGTATGGTACTTGCTCCACCAGCCTGGGTGTCATTGTATGGAAGTGGACGGTTTACTCAGTTATAAAACCCTCATTTAAGTTGCTGTGACTGTCTTCAGCTGTGTTCTCTGCGTCCCCTGTCTCTTTCTTCTTTTTCTTTTCCTTGCATTTACCTTTCCCTTCTTCTTTTCTCGTTAATGCAGTATATAATCTAGCTCTTTCAACCTTGTCAGTTCTCCAAGATTTCTGTTCTGTGTCCCATTTAGCATCAGAACAAGTGCGTATGGCTTTCTTGATTCTCCCTTGAAATCTCTCTCTCTACCTGCGACAAGCTGCATGTTCCCAGGCATTATGTATTTCATATAGTGTAGCTCTAGGAGGCGGTTTAATTTCATACAGCATCCTGCTTAAATGCTTAATTATTCTCAAATTTAAATGCTCCATAATGAGGAAATGTCAATGCTCCATCTTTCTCAGTGATCTTGTGCCATTGTGCGAGCCAAACACATGTGTGAAGAACCACGTCTATCGCCATAGTATGGCAAGGCGTATCTTTGGGTGGTCCCTCTATCCCCTTTCAAACAGGCACAGTCACATCTCTCTTTACTAGGCTTTGTAATGCTTTAAAGATTTACATTTTCGATCAACAATATACAATATTCAAAAATGACTCTTTGTTGAAACCAGGAAAGGATTCTCACTGACAATTCTCTGTTAGGTGATCACAACTAAACCCAGTGTGGCTCTCTATGACGTATTCAACTAATACTAGCGTGGCTCTACACCAACCGACCTATGCCAGTTCAGCAAATTGTGACTTCAATCTCCCTCCTTGCAGCAGCTAAAACTCCTTTACATTTTTCACGGGTGCATTTTCTAAACAATTTAAGCAAAACAATTCAAGAAAACGAACGTTGTCTGCTCCTCTAAAGAAATGAAAGATTATTCATACGCACAAGAGGCAATTCGGAACAATACTTTCCGACCGAGTCTAACATTCACTTCAAGTGAAACCTCGACCAACGGGATCTCACCTGGATTGATACAGTTATTCTCCCTGCACTGAGATCAACTATACCAACCACATCTAAAGTCCCTATCTCAATAATGCTGTCAACGACATCTCACGATCAGCACCACAACACAGCAGACATCTACACTCAGTGTCTTTTACACAGACCTTTTTTCTCAGACTGAGAGGTGATGGGTGTAGGAAGGTGTAATCTTACTGCATGGTTACCCCCACTTTTTGCCTGGTGTTTTGATGGTTTTTTACTTAGTTTGGCTGGGATCCTGCTATCCAGGGTCCCAGCCTATCTGTGTTCCTTTCTAAATTAATTACCTGTACATTAGGTACACTCCATATTGGTTACTGGGTTACCCTTGTGAGTCCCTAGTATATGGTACCTTAGGTACCAAGGGCATAAGTATCCCAGAGGCCTACCAGGGGCTGAAGCATGTATTATGCCACCCTTGAGAAGCCTTCCAAAATGGCAACACAGGTCTGCACTTGCAGCCTGGGTAAGGTGGTGTAAGCACCCCTTACTTAGATATAGTATACCTATATCTACCTATATATATATATAGACACATATTAACCTATAAGTCACTCCTATGGCAGGCCTTGACAATCCTGAAGACAGTTCTTGGTTTTGTGTGAGAGGGTGCCCTAGCATGAGCTGAGCCCCTCTGCAGCTTTCGCAATCCCTTCCTTATAGCTTTTTTATGATATAGCCATACCATTATCTCTTAAGTGCATTATAATCCTCGCGGTTAATGCTAACTTTGGAATGGCTTTATCAAAACATGTTGTGTTTGGTGTCAAACACTTTGGAATACTATCTCCCGCTAGTTCTGGTGGAGGGGGTTAGCATTCCACCCTTCTAGAGGGAGAAGACATGTACACACTGGTAAACCCGGTAGAAGTTTAAAAGAGCCTCAGCATCAAAAAATGGATGCTGCTGCCACAGACATGAGTCTGACCTCTTGCTGCTGGATGAAACTCCGACAGGGGAGGTCTGGACAGTAGGTTTCCTGTCGAGGGAGGTGCCAGCACCTCCCCAGATAGGCTTTAGTGTATTGGGGCATGGTGGGTTGCATTCAGTGAATGCTTTTCAGACACTGCCTGGGGCACACAAGGTGTCCCATGCATTTCCCAGTTCAAACCGGTTGCTGGGGCACTCAGCCCCAGCTCTGGTGCGAAACTGGACAAAGGGGAAGGGGTGAAACCACCCCCTCCCCAGGTCCTCCCATAGGTGGGACCCTAGAGTTAGTCCAACCCCTAAACTTGGTATAAGTATAGGAACCCAGTCACTAGGACTTTAGATTACCCTGGGCGAAACTCTGAAGCAGAAATCTTGAACCTTCGACATTCCATATCGTCTGGAAGATGGAAGAAATCTCCCTTTGGGGTCAAGGAGTGACTCCCCTGTTCAAACAGGCACCAAATAAGCATCTTGCCGGTCTGCATTTTCGAGGCTCTCGCCAGATCCCGAAGAATCTGTGACACAGGACATAGACTTTCTGACATCTCCGAGGCTGACATGAGTCCCCAGCAAAGCTGAGACCTGCAGCTATCACGAGAGATGTGGGACCAGAACTCCTGGACATCCTGAACATTTGCTAGTGCATCGACTTCCCGAGCTTTCCCAAAGTTGTGCATTGGGCTACTTGTAGTCCAAGCCCTGAACACCTTTTGCATTGAAGATTATGGGCCTACACTCCACGAGTGTTCCGTGGGCCCGCTTTCAGCATTTACACTTGAGGTGCCTTTGCAATCCCTAGTTCGTTGGCTAGTGGATCCCCACGTAGGCATCTACTTTGTTTCCAGGGCTTCTCTAGTTGCTCCAGATGTGCCCTGACTCCCCTCCAAAGGGTGAGTCCCTCAGACCTTGCTGGTCTACACCGAAGCCAATCTTGTCATCTTGCGTGGGTTGCTGTTGCCAAGGTTTGTTGGATCCAATCCGGATACCGATGCTGCAGCACTCGACACCGAACATGGGACAGCTCGAATCCAGCTCCTGGCTATCGTCAACACCTCCTGGACCTCGTGATGAAGAGTGAAGCTTCACCTACTTCACCTTCAAGCATCTGACATCGGCTGGCATCTTATTGTCACCATCCTGGTCACTGGCTAGTGACCAAGACTCTGTCCCCTCTGCTTTCAGGTTCTTCAGATCTCCGATCCACCCTTGGATCCATCCGGACACTTTTCTCCTGGACGCCTGCAGCATTTCTTCGCAGCTCTCCATTGGAATCGATGACGAAACCCGACACGAAAAGACACCTATGCACCCGGTTTGCCTGGGTGAGGTAACATGAGTACTTTGGTGCTCCCATGGGTCTTGACTCTCGAAGTGTCCAGTACTGAAAGGGTTTTACCGTAGTCCACTCCGAAGTGTCCCTAAACTTTAACTTTGTAACTTTAACTTTCGCCATAGAAATCCATGGTGATTCGCGGCTGTGTTTAGACACTACACGTGTCCCCTGTGGGTCTCCTGCGTCCCTACTTTGGGTGGTTACTGGTTGCCCCAGCGGATCTACAGGCCCTAGGCCTAACTTCTATCCCTCACGTGGTTCTTGTACCACTTTCTAAGTATATGGTTTGTGAGGCCCCTAGGGCAAAACGTATACTGTGCTAATTTACTTTGTGCTATTTAAGTTCTTGTATTGTACTTTGCCTCTAGCCTCATAAAGAGACTAGAGGGTTGTGTTTAGAATAAATACAGATATTTTATATATGTACCTGGTGTGGTGCTCTTTCATTTGATCATTCAAGAGATTATAGACTAGTAAATCAAGTTGCTTTACATTCCTTCAAGACTTAGCCTGAAGGCTGCTCTCCACAGCTACCACTAGGATAGACTTCTATAAAGGTTGTCTAAATCCTACCATCAATAAGGGTTGTTTGGAGTGCAAGGTGCCCACTAGAATAGTGGACATCATATGCCAGGCCAACTTCTCACAATGGGAGTTAACATTAACATCAATCGAAAACAATTAACAGTGCAACCCATTTAGCTCCACGATGAGGAGTAGGAATTGTTAGCTAGGGTACAAAAGGTTTATTACAAATTTAAAATCAAGTCCAGATACACAACTCTTAAATCCATGCTATAGCAATACAAAATAACCACAGGTAGTCCCAACCTATGGAATGAAAATTAGGCGGACTAATTTAAGTCAAACAAGCAGTTTAGTTAGTCACAGCAATAAAAAAGATTAAAAGCAATATGTGGCAAGTTTTGTTTTCTATGCATGGATGAATCTAAATCACCTACAGTTCCAGCTAAAAAGATGGTTCTAAAATTCTAAAAAGTCTCTAATTCAGAAATTTCCATATAGGAAATAAGATCTAGGCATAGAAAATAAGTAAGGAAGGTGCCAGCATTTCAGAAGCTCGGTTAAGAGTCTTCTATGGGACAGGAAATAATTATTAGCCTAAGCCACACGTAGGAAGGAATTAAAGTAAGCATAGAGATCTAACCCTCTCAAAGTCCAGAGACTTTGCAGTAAGGGAATGTGAAAGGATCAGGAAAGCATCTGCCTAGATCGACAGGGGCATCTGACTCTCTAACGGGGTGAACACTAAATTATAACACAGATTATGACTACGGCGGTCCATTGAACCGCCGTAGTCACGGTGGCGGGTCATGAACTGCCAGACTAGCGGTTCACCCGACGTATTACGACTTGGGCGGTTGGACCGCCACAGGACTGCTGCAACTGCTGTGGATCCGTAATCCTCGGGTGGTTGCGCAGCAGTCAGAGGCAGCAATGTGCTGGTGGTGCCTCTGCGGCACCACCAAGCATATAACGAGTTGCCTCACTGCCATCATTTCCATTGTGATGAGTCCCCCATGGAAAGGATGGCAGTGAGGCAACTCAGGGAGCCCTTACAGAGCCCCCTGTTGTGCCCCCGTGTATATTTTCATCCCCAAGTTCCTGCATGGCATGGACTGCACAACATGGTGCATTCCATGCAGTGTAGGAACCTCATGCAGTGTAGTAATGTACTGCAGTGGTCCCACGGTGAGCCTTTCTGAGGCTCTCCTATGAATGCTGCAGCACCACCCACCAGAACGGGATTAAACTCCTAATCTGGCCAGTATTGGGTGGACGGGTTTGGCAGTCCTCCTGCGGAGCACTGGCATGGCGCTCTGCGTGAGGATCGCCGAACTTGTAATCAGGCCCAAACTCGTCACCAGTATAATAAAGTTGTGCAGACTCGGAGAAGATGACGTTCTACACGTTTATTAAGTATACATTAAGGGAATCACCCCAGCCACCAAGCACCTTCAATCTCCGCCACCACTGTCCTCTGTGGGATCCGCAGTTGACCAGGATTCCAGAGGAATACACATCACCCATGTCACTAGGCTTGCGGTGGAACTACCTTGCTAAGAGCAACCCAGTTACCGCAACCCCCTTTGTATGCATGGTCAGGAGTCCATTGTTCTCATGCATTTCTAATGTTGCAGACTGCAACAATTTCCAAATATCCCACAACGAACATCGTAACGGCATCTCCTTTTTACACACAGGTTAGATCGCAAAATTGCTGAATAGGCCATTCAGTTAACGGTCTGGTTCCTCATGTACGTACGTCAAGGGCTTTCTGTGAGGCTCCCTCCTCTGTCGCTAGTACAGTAATGTATCTATTCTCACCTAACAATGCACGTGAATACCGGCAAGAAATGTCACGTTAGCAGAAAATGGAAAACAGCATTTATGCAGCATGGTAAAATTCAGGCCTAGTCAGGACAAGTTTAATGCATGAACTCAGCTGTGCACATTTAATATGCATGTGCACAGTTAAAAACAAATAAATATAAGTTTCTAGTGCATTCGATTCACATTACAGGTAAGATTTAGCAAATCGTTAACAAATCATGCGGAAGTAAGGCTAGAAACCACATTTAAATTAAATATATAAAATATTGCACACATTACATAACTTATTGTTTTAAGTGAAATCACACTCTACATATATGAGGATGGTTTCTATGTAGTTTGCTAATCAATAAATGTCATTCAAGGTATTAAAGCACACATTATGAAAGTCGAATTTTATGTAGATAGTAAGTACATTATCGACCTAGTAAGGACGGTTTATTATATCAAGACTTCCAATAATATCTTAATCAGTTATGGTAAAACACACTATATGAGTAAGTTGTCTAATCCTGCAGTGAATGTACTCAATAGTGATATCAAGTGTAAACATATGCTGAGTGCACATACATTTTACAAGATGGCAATCCAAGCTTCTCCCAGGGAACTGGGTAATATAGTTAAACAATGAATGTGCTCCTGGAAGAATTATTTATATTCCAATCAACTTAGTAGTATATTGGTCATTAAAATGATCCAACTTCAAACCATCAGTGAATTACTCATATATTCCATCAACAGCATATAGTTATTGAAACAGCTGTAATTTATATAGAAAATGAATCAATATTCTATCATATACATTATACAAAACAACAGTATATACAACAGTACCTCAATATAACAACACTGGGACCAACATATGATCCCAGTACATTTTTAGGTCGAGCCTGTCCCATTCCGCAGGAATGGATAGGATCGAATTCATGTCGGCAAAATCCTCTTCAAACTAAGGGGTTTCAGCCCGGCGTTTTCTTGCAGTTCACGTGAACATGCATGAGCATTCACGGCCAGGGCTTCTCCTCCCCTAGCAGCACTCCTCCCACACCAGCAACTCCCCCTCCCACACCAGCACCTCCCCTCTCTCTCCCCGCAAACACAGCCTTCCTTTCATTTCTCCTCCCCCTCCCCAGCCAGCTTCCCCCAGGCCGTGTTCCCTCAGATATGCTATTGCATATCGTTTGCTACTTCTTGTATTTTGTTGCTCTTGATACTTGCACAACTGTCACTATTGTCTCATGTAACGTAACGTTTGCTTTTGTAACATGCTCACTTGTAATTTTGGCTTCATGTATCTAAAAACGCCTCCCTCGCGCTCCTTTCTCCCTCTCTCCCGCTGCCTAGTCCTCCCACGCCCTCCCTCTCCAGCGCACGCTCCACTCGCATCTGCCTGCTGCTCCCCCGCCCACCCCCCCACTCCCCCAACCAGCAATGCCGAGAAGCTTGTTTCCTCTAAGAACATATCGTTTGCTACCTCCAGGCCGTGTTCCCTCAGATATGCTATTGCATATCGTTTGCTACCTCTTGTATTTTGTTGCTCTTGATACTTGCACAACTGTCACTATTGTCTCATGTAACGTAACGTTTGCTTTTGTAACATGCTCACTTGTAATTTTGGCTTCATGTATCTAAAAACGCCTCCCTCGCGCTCCTTTCTCCCTCTCTCCCGCTGCCTAGTCCTCCCACCCCCTCCCTCTCCAGCGCGCGCTCCACTCGCATCTGCCTGCTGCTCCCCCGCCCACCCCCCCCACTCCCCCAACCAGCAATTCACACACAGCAACGCCACTCACACACGCAACGCAACTCATCCATGCAACCCCACTCATCGACGCAACGCCACTCACACACGCAACGCCACTCACACACGCAACGCCACTCACCCATGCAACGCCACTCACACACGCAACGCCACTCACACACGCAACGCCACTCACACACGCAACGCCACTCACACACGCAACTCATCCATGCAACTCATCCACGCAACCCCACTCATCCACGCAACCCCACTCACACATGCAACGCCACTCACACACGCAACGCCACTCACACATGCAACGCCACTCACACATGCAACGCCACTCACACACGCAACGCCACTCACACACGCAACACCACTCACACACGCAACGCCACTCACACACGCAACGCCACTCACACACGCAACGCCATTCACACACGCAACGCCACTCACACACGCAACGCCACTCACACATGCAACGCCACTCACACACGCAACTCAACTCATCCACGCAACCCCACTCATCCACGCAACCCCACTCACACACGCAACGCCACTCACACACGCAACGCCACTCACACATGCAATGCCACTCACACATGCAACGCCACTCACACATGCAACGCCACTCACACATGCAACGCCACTCACACATGCAACGCCACTCACACATGCAACGCCACTCACACACGCAACGCCACTCACCCACGCAACCCCACTCACACACGCAACGCCACTCACACACGCAACACCACTCACACACGCAACGCCACTCACACGCAACGCCACTCACACACGCAACGCCACTCACACACGCAACGCCACTCACACACGCAACGCCACTCACACACGCAGTGACGCAACGCCACTCACACACGCAACGCCACTCACGCAACGCCACTCACACACGCAACACCACTCACACATGCAACGCCACTCACACACGCAACGCCACTCACCCACGCAACGCAACTCACCCACGCAACGCCACTCACCCACGCAACGCCACTCACACACGCAACGCCACTCACACACGCAACGCCACTCACACACGCAACGCCACTCACACACGCAACACCACTCACACACGCAACGCCACTCACACACGCAACGCCACTCATCATATTGTGCTGCAAAACTAAATACTTATAAGGTCCCACAAGCGAGACCTATTGGCAATGCCAATGCTTGTTTAGTGTGCATTCAATCTAGGGACCTCAGGAAGCGCAAAGTCCTCTTAACCCTACAGATTCATAAATAGGGCTCCCGGTTTTATGGCATTTATTTTTGGGCCATTTCCGTCTGTATTTATCCATATTTATTTTTGGGCCATTTTATCTGTATTTATCCATATTTATTTTGTGTTTTGCATATAAATGAAGTTGTAAAAATGGTACATTTCCATATCTATTTAACTGACAGACGCGTATTCATACTTTGATGTCTGTCGTGTTTTAGCTATTTAAGCTGACAAATATTACACAACAATACATCCACTGGTAAATACTAGCACTATACCATAAATGAATATTGATATATGCCATTATTTAAAGAAATTTCATCCTGTTTTTCAATGTCCCATGCTGTCCATCTGCTCAGCTGCTAGCCTATAATGCATGTAAGACAGCACTGAGAGAAACTTAAAAGAAGCACAATTTTCTGTATTTAACCACTTTTAAAAATAAATGCAGACAGAAAACACCTTGTTTTCTGTCTGTATTTATCTGTAAAAATCCGTAAAAACGGAAAACAGGGAGCCTTATTTATAAATCCACAGACCCATGTGGTTTTCATCTTTGTCTTGCAAATGTTCAGAGAGGACTTCTGTTAAATATTAGAATGCGATGTGAACATTACCGGCGCCATCTTGTCCCACTTAGGCCTCTGCGAGCGCTTAAGCGGCAGCCATTTTAGACACTGTGGCCATTTCGTAACATTGCCGATCGCCTGCACATCTCCCCGACCTCGCAATCATCCCCCACGCGCTGGCAGCCCCCAAGCACACATGCTAGAGTCATAAAGCATCCTCAGCGCGACCCTGCCCCGGAGCCACTTCCCGTGCCGAGCCCACATGCCCTTTCATCCCTCACGCACGAACAGGCCCTTCGATAATCTCCTCCCCTGCACCTGGCTGTTCGATCCCATCTCAGACCATAACCAACCCCTGCGGATACAGTTTATTGCCCCCGTAGAGTAGGATCTCGCCTCCCAACAAAGGAGCCGGAATTAATCAATACCACAACCCCATGAGATCCGATCGATTGCGCGTATTTCAGCTCCTGCAGGAATGCCCAGCTGCGCGATAGCAATCACCTACTGAGACCGGGGTGGGGTACAGTACTGTTGATATGTGTGGCAACGGGCCTGCAGCGGGGATTCCAAAGATGGTTTACAATGCATCAAAGTAATGTCAGGAATGTGTTACACTGCAATAAAGAGTTAAGATTGTATATAAAAGGCCAGGCCACAGAGATGCAGTTAGAACACCTCGAGACGACACCCTGCTTGTCTGACCTGACGTGTTTTCCTTCGAAGAAATAAATCCGTTTCCTGCTTTCCAATTGCCAGCGCCCGCCTCTTTATTTGATAACTACGGAGTGAATTAGAGGCAACTAACGCCAAGCAGTGCTTGAGGATATCTGGGGAAAATCTGCTTATTCAACAATTGGCGTCCCAACGCGGGGCCCATCAGGGACATGTGGGTCCAGTGAGAGAGGTCCTAACGACAGAGTGAACGACTGCAACGATCGGGAAGAGCTCCTGCCCGAAAGACCCTCGCCTGGCAGCCAATCATCCGACCTTCACCGGTTCTGAACGGACCTCTCTCGAGTGATCTACGGTCCTGACTGGGATCCCACAGAAGTGCCGCGGCAATAACGGAGAATAGAGGACGATCGGGCGCTGGCAGTGGAAGACGAGAAACAGTCCATACGGTCCGGGTAAAGTCGTGCAGCACAACTGTTTTTGATTGATTGATTGTTTGGAAAATACTAGTATTACTTATATTTATTGGTTCGTTTAGCCTTCGTTGCTACTCAACATATTGGTTCTCTTTGAGATATTCTCTGTTTGCAAACAACGAAGAATAGAAATATTCTGTCTAGTCTTTGCAGGTAGTGAAGGATAGGTAGTGCGGACCTTTGTCCACCATTATTTGAGATCTTCACTTGTCCGATATACGTCATGCCTATCTTCTCCCCACTGATTGGTAATTGGTTCAACCCGGACCGTTTATTAGAGGTAGATCATCCAGCTCCACTGGAAGGCACCCCTAATAAGGACATGTATGTTAGATATGGACTAGTCGCCGTAGCTTATAGTAAACTATGGCATAAAAATACTAAAAAAGATCGAGAAAGTCAGTGGCCACTGATGGGATCTTTTGACCTCACTAAAATCGAAGCGCTAGAGATAGCCCTTCGCAAAAATAAAACCACGCCAACCATGCTTGATAGTTTCGGCATGTGGCGAAAAGAAGCAACGCAACGTAAGAAAAGAGACGAAGCAAAGATCGATAAAGAGCTACGAAAAGCAGCTCACTTAGCTGGTAAAAAGTTGGAAGAAGAAATAAAGGAAAGAGAAAAAGCTAGAAAAGAACGAGAATCAGAAACCTCAGGCCAATGCCCAGTTAGAACACCCTCAGCGCTTTACCCTGAGCTCCCATCGAAGCAAAGGACAGACGATGATTTACTCTTAGGTACCCCAATCATCTATATGCCTCCTCCTTATGCCCCTACCCATCCCTTAGTACAGCACCTAGACCCCCAGAACTTAAGCGAAGGTAGTGCCAGGGCCTCGGTACCCACGGCCTCCGCGCCGACCGAGCCTCTCGTACTAAACACCTCGTCAAAAGGCACCTCAGAAAAGATCGAAACCAAAGAGAAAGAACCGGCGAGAATTCCCCGATTGAGCAAAACTGAACGGGCTGGCATCGAGAAAATAGTTAAGACCTTAGTTGACAGAAAAGAAGCCGAAGAATATATAACAGGCACGTGTAACTCTTACGCTGGCAATTACAAACGACATTTCATCGTGCGTTTTTGTTATCACACCCTCACAGCGTATGAAGAAAAATACAAGAATATAGGACCTGACCGACTCATGACTCTATAAAGAAAGGTGGACACGGGAGAAGAGAGCGAATGTGACGTAGCAGAACTCTTCTCCTACACCCTAGAAGTCTTCCGCCACCTTATAGAACAAGGACGAATAGTCAAGAGCGCCACACCTGTAATAGCTGAACCCCCGATAGAGAAATTTGACAATATGATGCCCATAAAGGAAGCTGCCCCCTATTGGGTTCCCCCTAGAGGACAGGGAACTCACGACGACATAAATCACCAGGACGCAAAAGGAAGAGTAGTTTAAAACTGGGTATATCAGCCCTGGGATAGACAGGACATCCTGACGTTCCGCAAATCCTTGCCGGACTTGCGAAAGAATCCCACCGCGTTCTACACGGAATTAGGTACCGCTTTAGAATCGACAATTATGTCCCTTGCCAACATCTACTTGTTTTTTGGGCTAGGTCTGCCAGCTGACGTGTGGAAGCAAATCCGGAAAATCAACCACACTGACCTGTTCGGACATACCTGGGAACAACTCGAAAATCTAGATAAGCAACGAAACCCTGGACAGAAACCCCTGAAAGCCATACTAGACCTCCCAGATAAGATCGTACAAAAAGTAAAGAACCTAATCCCCGAGAAAAAGGTAGACTGGTCTATAGTAACAGCTTTCCGCCAGAAACCCCAAGAAGACGTCTCCGAATACTTCTACCGGTTTGAAACGGTGTTCTCCGATTACAGAGGACAGGACATGACCACTGCAACCGGACATCACTTGTTTGTACAGAATTACGTTAAAGGTCTATTACCGGAAGTTTCGCAGAAATTACAAACCAGTGAAAGCAGTTGGGCTGCCTCAAAGCCCGCGGCCATCCTCCAAATGGCCCAGTATTACGAACATCAGAAGAATGAAAGCGATAGAGCTTCCAAAAGGAAAAAGAAAGATTTAAAGGAACGAGTTATGATAGCCCAATAACAAGGCGTGAATATAGGGAAAGAACAATACAAGGGTGGTTATCAACAGAATACTCTTAGAACTCTGCTAATGTATCAGAAGACAGGATAGCTGAGTTAACATCTGTCAAAACAGAATCAGTAGATACACAACCCTTCTCAGAAGGTTGATCCTCAATATTATGAACCTCCACCTCCATATTTAATTAACTACACCCTAAAGAGGCCTGACTGTCTGATGTAGCTATATTCGAAGTTATACCCGGAGATATACAGGCTGCGGAGGGATTGCTCTGCACCAAATTCAAAACCTGAGGAATGGCCTTAAAATAGGATCTCAATGATGACGTTATCTTAGAGCCTGAGTCTAGGATTGGGTTTCCTTTCTTAGATTTTTTTACTCTTTTGGGCTTCGCATCAGAGGAGAGGTAAGAAGAGGTTTTTAATGACGTTTTACTGGCGCTGTTACTAGCACTGGCACTACTACTGTCGTTGGTACTATTAGTTCTGTTAAATTTGACCAACTCAGGTCTCGCTGCGATGGTATCTTGAGCTTCCCCCTCAAACCCCAGCCTGTTCTCCAGGACCGGGGGCCCACACACTCCCCCTTTTTTCGAATTGGTCAGTTTAGCCTTTCTTCCTCTTTTTTCAGATAGATTCTGCTGCTTGCTAGCTTTATTCCCTCCACGACTCTTTACAGTGCTTGATGAAAATGAATTCGTGGGGACCTTGTCTTGGTTTACATATAGGCTTCCAAAGGTAGTAGAGCATACATTTCTAACCAAACTACTTCCTCTCTGTTTCTCTCTGTCCAACCCCTCTTCAAATATCTCCTCCTCCTCCAGTGCCTTGTCACATTTACTTTTCTCTACTTTTCCCCCTCCTTGCCACCCCTTCACCTTCTTTACTGCTGTCGATTCCGACGGACACAATTCACTTGCTTCAGCTGCTGCCTCCGTTGTACATACCGAAACAGTCACCGCTAGTGCAGTAGTGTCTTTCCGTACGATCTTGCCCCCCTTCGCGTCCTCACTTACAGGGCACAGGTCTCTGCGAAAGGACCGCAGCCTTCTCCCCCGACGGAGCTCCAGGGCGGCACGACACCACTTCCTTGATACCGCTGGCGTCCGTGTCCGCTGCGACGGCTGCGACGGCAGAGCTGCTTCTGAGCTTCTCGAGAGAGCTCCGACGAGCGTAGAATCAACTCGGAACACACCCCTCCGGAAGCACATGAAGAGAGAGGAGAGACCGGGCCAACGGCTCGCCCGGAGACAAGGTCTTCCGTTTTCCCTTTGTTTCTTGTTGCAATATTAAACTCTAGCCTGTTATTAGATCACCCATGTTACAAAGTAACAAAAAGTAACAAAAATCTTAAAATGTCCTCATTACTGCCAAAGCATACAAACGCTCCGCAAGAGCTCAGAGCGGAGTACCGCGGCAGTTCAGCCTACTGCCGCCATGTTCCTCCCTGCAGAGCAGGGTCTTGAAAACCACAATAGTCTTAGTGACTCCCTAGCTCTCCACGAGACTGTTACAACTCCCGTGGTATTAATTAGTTCTGTGGAAACAGAAGTCTGTAGCATTCCTGGTGTGCATATAAGACAGGATACTGATACAAGCCTCGAGCCAGAAGAGACAGGATATAAACAACTTGAGTGTCCTCTAAATGTAAGCCAATACATTCAGCAGCAGCCCACTTATAATCCTCCTCCTAGCTTAGACATCCCCCTTAGACTACCTGCTTTTGCCACAAGTATACCCCCCGATCTCTCACTCTCCTCAGTAACATCTATGTTTTCCAATTTATTGGCTGACATTAAACGGGGGTTCAAGGAGTCATCAAAAATTCAAAGAGAGATCAGGTCCTACTGTGAGTCGTTAGATAGCAAAATAGATGGGCTTTTTGCAAGAACTGGGGTGCTGGAAGAAACAACAGCTGCAATGTCACTTGAATTGGAAAACGCTAAGGAGGATATAGTCAAACTTAAAAGAGAGGACATCGCTCTAGCTGATAGAATGGAGGTCCTGGAAAATAATGCGAGGCGCTGTAATATCCGCATTTTAAATGTACCTGAAGGAGGAGAAGGTTCTGATATTAAATCTTATATCATTCAACTCCTTAAAAGATCTCTCAATCTAACCCATACAGAGGAGGAACTGAACAGAGACATCCAGCGGGTTCATAGGGACCCCTTCAGGCGAAATCCTCAGCGGACTAAGCCCCGGAAGATATTGGTTAATTTTCACACTTTCTTATTGAAAGATCACATTCTCAACTTAGCCCTTAAACAAAAATCCTTATCTGGAGGTGACTTCACTTTTCAAATCAGATCTGATCTCTCAAGGGTAACCCTTGATAGACAGTGGGAACTGGGCAGGAGAATGGAGGCCTTCAGAAATCTGGGTGCATCAGTCCAGCTGAGCTTTCCTGCTGCTCTGAAGATTATGTTTAATAACAAAATGTATAACATCCGCACAGTTCAGGCAGCAGATGAACTATTAATGAGTATTGGTACTCCTAAAAATTGAGGCTTGACCAGGTCAGGATTGGCTGGAGATTGGGGTATGTCCACTCTTTTTGTTTCTGGGCTTGAGTATTGAGTACACATCTTATAACGTTATCTTGATCTTCCCCAGCTTTAGGTTTTCCTTACTTCAAGAAGCTCATAAAAGAAAGGGAAAAAAAACAAAACAAAAAAAAGAAGTTAAGAGAGAAAGAAGAAAGGAGAAGAAGGGTAAAGGAAAAAAAAAGGGAAGAAGAAATGGGAAAAAGGGGGAAAAAAGGAAGAAAGGGGGAAGGGGAAAAGGAGAAGAAAAAGGAAGAGGAGGGAGAAGAAAAAAGGGAGAAAAAGGAAAAAACAAAACCTTCACAAAAAAAATCCAACTATATCTTTTAGTAGAGCTATAATATAATAATAATAAGAAATTACATATTAACAATATTTTTAAAAAAAGTACATAACCTAAACATAACTTAAACATCTTATTCCTTGAGGAATTTACTCCTGATTTCCTGGGACTTTTGGGAATAGCCATAATAAGTTAAACTATAGGCAG
Organism: Lissotriton helveticus; assembly: GCF_964261635.1. NCBI lineage: Eukaryota > Metazoa > Chordata > Amphibia > Caudata > Salamandridae > Lissotriton > Lissotriton helveticus. The sequence continues at coordinate 1,616,641,342 of NC_136057.1, forward strand.
ATTTAGTTAGTCCCCAACACTATAACTAATAGCGCTTCGTGGGGCTTAGAGTGGGTTAGGGGTACCAAACCGGACGTGTTCCGGTGGACATACAAGGGTTCCTCAAGGGAGGGTGGGTTGGGTTCACGAGGGTGAGGGTTAGGGTAAAAAAGTATAAAAAGTTTCTCATCTCCGAATTGGTTGTCGACAAAATTATTTTTTAAAAATGGACAGAATACATATCTCAGATATATACCAAGGGCTATAAGTCAGTAAGATCTCGCCTCACTAGATACATCAGCCATGAGTACTGTTAAGATTCTCTCCTGGAATGTTAATGGCCTGCGCACCAAACCTAGATCTAACACGATACTACAATATATACGTGATTTTGATGCGCAGGTCATTATTCTCCAGGAGACACATCTGGTTGAAGCTGAAGTGCGTGATTTGGTAAATAAAAACAGTTGGATAGATCTAGCTGTTACCACTTCTCAAGCTGTTAATACCAGAGGGGTTACCATTCTTTTAAAAAAAACAATTACTACCAGACTCATAGAGCAGTCGCTCCAGATCCCGCACGGATCACGCGTGGGGGTAGGTGTGCAGGCAGAGACCGCACTCCGTTTGGGTCCCTGACTCCTCTGTGCAGGTACCACAGGAGCAGACTGCGGGGCACCTTAGGGACAAACTTAGGGTTGCACCACTTGAGGCAGGACCAGTTGGCCTGCCCCATCACAGACCTTAACAATTAAAGGTTGTATGAAATCAAATTTTTTAATTCACTGTTCATTCACTGTGTAGTACTTGACACCAAGGTCCTGAGGAATTGCTAGATTAGCAAGAAACATGTCGACCTAAACAGAGGGTTGCAGATATCTTCGCCACATACACTTGTGGCGTCTATCTCCCCTTCCACTATTTTAACCAAGGGAGTTAGCCACGCTATTAAAATTCCTTGTGGACTAACTAACCTTTTTTAATTACCACCACCTTTCCACGACTACACATTCACCTGCCCTCTCACACGCATGCACCATATGGCTGGAACAAAAGATCTCCGCTAAAGAGCCCCTTCGCGGGTGCCCGTCAGACATTGCAGCGCCAGTCTGACGAGGAGCAGGACCCATATGATGAAGCATGACACCTAGCTTGCTGGGTGTGTGAGGGTTCTAGTTCCCAAGAGGGAAATTCCCCTTTTCTCCTTCCCTCTTGGTTCTCTCCACTTACATCATACACACACACACTCCTTCTTTTTAGTCCTACTGGGGAACTTTGTGCTTTTTTGTGCTACTAGTGACTTGGACATGTACACTGGACCCCGTTAAAAATTGTCCTCCTGAAGTTCCTTTCTTTGTTACAATACCAGAGGGGTTACCATTCTTTTCAAAAAAACAATTACTACCAGACTCATAGAGCAGAGAGTAGATCCCACAGGTAGATGGGCCATTGCGACAGTTGTGATAGGTGGCTCACGCCTTACGATAGTGGGGTATTATGGGCCCAACCGGGATGACCCCGCCGCCTTGGTATCATTATTCTCTGAGCTTTTGCACTTTTCAGAACCGATAATAATAGCAGGAGATTTTAATATTGTACTCGACCCCGCATTAGACAAGACTATTTCTAGTCGACAATATACTTTGTCTAAATCTAGAAATTTTTTACTAAAAGCCATGTCTCAATACGGTATTATAGATATTTGGAGGGTGAGGTCAGGACAGAAAACCGTTTTTTCTTTTTGAAATTATAAATATCATCATAGATCCAGGATTGATTTCATTCTAGTAATTAGAGCTTTGTTTAATTTAACAAAGAGTGCTACCTACTTACCATCCCACCTGTCGGATCATTCGGAGCTTCTTTTAGATTTTGAAGTAATGATTCAACCTCCAATCAGGTCATGGTCTATTGATAAGTCTTTTCTTACATCTCCAGACGACTTGGAGTACATTAGAGTAGTAACACAAGAATTTTTTCTAGTTAATATCGGTTCTGCGAGGTCAAGTTCTGTATGGGACGCTTTTAAATGTTCCTTGCGAGGGGTTATAAAGAACAAAATTACGTTCCGAAGGAGGCAGTACACCCAAGAAGTAGCATCTATTGAAGCTAACCTTCTGCTAGCCCAGACTGAACTAGATACTTTTAACAATGTTTCGGATTCTGTTACATCGGTTAAACAGGAGGAATTGCTGAAACTTAACGGTCAACTAGCTTCAGTACTTAATCAACGCATACTTCAAAGGTGGGAAGCAAGTAAACTGGCCCATTTTGAATTTGGAGAAGGGGCAGGCAAGCTACTTGCTTGGAAAGCAAGAACTGACCGGACCCGTAATAATATAGGGTCTATAAAAACTAGTTCAGGTACTGTAACTTCAGACTTAGAAATAAGATCTGCCTTTAAAGATTTCTTTCAGACCATATATCAGGAGGACAATGACATCTCCTCTGAAAATATAAAGAAGTGGCTGAGCAACATTTCACTGCCATCACTTTCCCCAGAACAAAGGGCCTTTTTAGATGAGGCAATAACGGAAGAAGAGGTAGTGACTGCTATACATAACAGCAAAAGCGGTAAGGCGGCGGGGCCAGATGGTTTGCCCGCTGAGATATATAAACACCTAGCGGGTGAAATTGCTCCTTTTCTAACCGTATTATTTAATCAAATTCTGCTGGAGGGTGATCCACCTCCCATATCTTGGAATAAAGCATCTATTACACTCATTTTGAAACCAGGCAAGGTTTCTTCCGACTGTCGCTCTTATCGCCCTATATCAATACTCAACACAGACTATAAGATCTTCACGTCACTCTTGGCTAAGAGGTTGAGTCAGGTTGCTCCCTCAGTCCTACATTCCAACCAAAAGGGCTTTGTTAAAGGTCGCCAGCTATTTGAGCTGACGTACGACTTGATAGGAGCAATCGATATAGCTACTAGCTCCTCCTTACCCTTGGCTATTCTTACGTTGGACGCCACCAACGCCTTCGACAGGGTTCACTGGCTATATCTATATATATATATATATGTCGGAGGCCTTGGAAAAGTTCGGCGTGGGTAGGGCCTTCCGCAGGGCGGTGGAACTCCTATACCTTAATCCATCTGCTTCGGTCCTGGTTATTGGCGGCTTGTCGGAATCAATTACTATCACAGGGGGTACACATCAGGGTTGCCCTCTATCGCCCCTGCTTTTTGATCTCTATATTGAGCCGTTTGCTCAAAAAATTCGGGAGGAAAATAACATCACACCTTTTAAATATAGAGATTGGGAAAAAAAGGTGTCCCTTTATGCCGACGATATCATGATCATGACTTCAAATATCAGCACAGCATTTCCACAGCCATAAAGTTTTGCATTGGAATTTGGTAACATCTCGGGGTATGAAGTAAATGCCACCAAGACTGAGGTTATGGTGTGGAATAGCGTAACGACTGGGCTTCCTGTGCAACTTTGTGATAACATGAGATATTTAGGCATAAGAATTGTTAAGGATATAAATCTGATCGCTTCTACAAACTTTACCCTTGTTGCTAAAGAATGTAGAAAATTAATGGGCTCCTGGGGTCATCTCCCATTGACACTTCTGGGTCGCTCAAATCTAGTTAAAATGTCCATTTTACCTAAGTTGACTTTTATTTTTAACAGTATACCACTATAGTTTGAAACGTCACTAATAGCTAAGATGCAGAGTGATATCTCTTCATTTGTTTGGAAGTGCAAAGGTGTAAGAATAGCCTGTAAGAAATTAAGGCGTCGCAGGGAGAAGGGTGGTTTAGCAGGCCCGGACCTCCAGATTTACGCCTGGGCCTTTCAGATGTCACATGCCTGAATGTTATTAAAAACTCCATTAGATCAAGACATCGGGTTGATGTTTGCAACATTATTACAATGTGAAGGGATAGGGCACACGGGGTTTCTTTTTAAGTTTGGAGACCCCAAATTTTTCAAGAAGATCAAACTGAAGGTATTGCTGGGCCTAGCAAAAACTTGGTATAATCTTAGAGTAACTACTAAAATAGGATACTATTCAAATAGATCTCCTATATGGGATCTCCCTGTTCCCCCTGGTTGGGTTAACGATGTGTTGATAAATCCATTAATAGACGCCGGAATTTCAACATGGGGCGACCTGTTTGTGGAAGGGGACATGCTTTCCTGGGAACATCTAGCTAGCAAGGTGGGCCCCAATCTCTCCAGATTGAAAATTTTACAAATTTCAAGTTGGGCGCAAGCACAAGCATCTGGGACTCCTCGTCGTCCCCAAATGCCCATAGGAGGAAGTAGTCAATTGGAATCTTCTCTACTTGATAAAACACCGGCACCCAAGGAGGTTTCTTTTTTCTACAATTTAATCTTGGATGAGATATTATTGCCTTCTTGCAATTTGCACGAACTATGGTAGCCTCCTGTAACGTACTCTGGGATATAGTCAAACCAGCTTGGCTTCGCAGAAACCACCTATATACTATCCACAGGGCTTACTACTCCCCCCAGAGACTATCTAAATTTTCAATCAGGGAGCCGGTGGAGTGTGCCCGGTGCGGCCTAGTGGAGGCCTCGGATGCCCACATGTTTTATGATTGTCCACATTTAACACCTTATTGGCAATCAATAAGCAATAAATTAACATCTTCAATAGGCTCCACTGTGGCTATAGATCTCCGGTTAGTAATATTTGGAGTAGTAGATCAGAAGCGAAGCCCAACTAATAACCTTTTGTTCTACTCTATGCTGGTGGCCCGACGAGAAATCTGCAAGCGATGGAAAGAGGCTTCTCCTCCGACGTTACATGACTGGTGTTCCTCCATGTTACAAATTTCAAAGATGGATCTTTCCAGGGCCGGGAAACCAGATAAAAGAGACTTTTGGCAGAAACTCGATTGGTCTAAATAGTTTGAGCTGGGTCCCCCCCCCCCCCCCCAGTTCCAATGCTTACGAAGCCATGATACACTTTTTCTGCTATAACATCTTCGTCCTTTTCCTAGGCAAATTGGTGATAAAAGCAATGGTGGTAACTGGCTAATGGTAAACATCTGTTTAAAATGATACAGGGTGCATAGATCGAACGGTTGAACGACATAGCTGAAGGGTTTTTGGCGGATCCTTATATTGAATACACCCCAACCAGTCTTTCACTGAGACAGCATGTCAGATTCAACCTAAGCCACTCTTCCCTATTCATTGGTTTGACAGATTAGTACCATGGTGGAGATGAAGAACAAAAAAAAAAAAAAAAGAATACTCTTAGAACTCCACCGCCCAGAAGCAATGCACTCTCATCCTTACGCTGGACGTAGAGACTTAGGCGAGAACCAATGTGCTTTTTGTAAAGAGTAAGGGCATTGGAAGTCCCAATGTCCAGTCCTGTTAGAAATGAATAGGAACAAAGAGACAAGAGAACTAGCGAATGGACCGAGAAATAGAGGACGTGGGCGAGGGTACGCAAACGACACTAGTGACGAAAGGCCAGGTAGAACGAATACATTTGACCATCCCCGACAGAATCAGTACCAGCAATCTGACTGCGACATCGCATACGACTTTGCATAGGACTGCCAAGGGCAAGGGAGGGATCCAGTCGAGCTCTATGTTGACCAGCAAGGGCCTTATGTTACCGCAAAGGTCCTAGGCACAAAGTCTCCATTTCTGGTAGACACGGGAGCAACACGTAGTGCGTTATCCAAACGACTGATTCCAAGGGCACCCTTGTCTGGCTCACATGTGACATCAATAGGATTTGATGGTACGCCCTCCACCAACCCCTTGTCCAAACCGATCCCTTTTGACCTTGAAGACAATATCACTGACACGACATTCCTCCTCTCCGCCAATACCCCAGACGCCATTATGGGTCTTGACTTGCTGAAGTATTTTTGAGCAACTATTAGGTACTCGTCCGACGGAGTCCGAGTCATCCTATATGACAACCCCAGCCTGCTCAGATCTTGCCCTCCACGACACATGTACCCCATTAATGACGCAGACATGTCCCTACTTGATACTTTACCATCGCACTTATGGGCGAAAGCTGACTCAGACGTAGGACGAATGATGATAGACCCAGTGCATGTGACTGTACGACAGGACGCGACCCTACCGAAAGTACCCCAGTACAAGATATCACCAGAAGGCAAGAAAGCACTGATTGAAATAATAGTCGCTAGTAGACGCAGGAGTAGTAGAAGAAGTAGTAAGCAATATCTACACCGAATGTATGACATTACAACGCATGCATTTACATTGCATGCCTTTACAATGCAAGTATTACAACGCAGTCCATTACAACGCATAGTGCTTTGGGGTGCTGGATAGTGAATAGTTTAATTTACTATTCCAACTCCAGTCCCCGTGGACACTAGGGAAGGTTATTGGATAGTAAATTAACCTATTCCCTATCCTAGAGCGCCCCCCAGAGCAATGCATTGTAATAGTTTGCGTTGTAATGGTTGCGTTGTAAAGGCTCTGCGATATAAAAGTTGCGTTGTAAAGGTTGTTTACCATCTGCAACAGCCCAATTTTACCGATCATCAAAAGGCAAGGAGAGGGAGATGAGAAAGCGTACCGCGACCTACGAGAGGTCAACAAGATAGTTGTGCCACAGTACCCTGTAGTCTCTGACATCACCACCATCCTGACCCTGATCCCGTGCACTGCCACCACCTTCACTGTCATCGACCTCAAAAAGAAATGCCTTCTTCTCCGTACCCATTTACCCAGACAGCCGCTACCTCTTCAGATTCACCCTAAGATCCCGCTCCTATAGATTTTGTCGAGCACCCCAGGGGTACACCGAAAGCCCAAATATCTATAGCCAAGCGCTCAAAAGACAGCTAGATGCAGTTCAGTTACCGGACGGAGTGGTGTTGATACAGTATGACGATGATATCCTTTTAGCAGGCGACACCACTCCACTTGCAATCACAGCCACTATCCAGCTCCTACACTTTCTTGCAGAGAATGGTCACAAAGTTTCCTGAAAGAAGTTGCAGTTTTGTAAATCCCAAGTGACATATCTAGGACACCTCTTATCAAAGGAAGGGAGGAAACTCACACCTGACAGAATCCAGACTATCCTAGACACTCCCGTCCCTAAGAACCAGAAGCAAGTCCGCTCTCTGGTAGGCCTCACCTCATTCTGTCGACAGTGGTTGCTGAACTTTAGTCTCATTGTTAAGCCCCTACTTTCCCTTCTAGCCAAAGATTTTCCCTTTCCCCTCCCTTGGACCCCTGAATGCCAGACCTCTTTCAAAGAATTGCGAGACGCCCTTTGTTCGGCACCCGTTCTAGGAACACCAGACTACTCCAAACCATTCTCCCTTTTCACACACGAAAGAGAGGGATGTGCCTTATCTGTCCTGACACAATCGATTGGCCCCAAACAGCGCCCTTGCGCCTATTTCTCAGCCACTCTTGACCCCGTAGCCAGAGCATTACCAGCTTGCCTACGAGCTGTTGCAGCTGCAGCTGTTTCGATACGACAGAGTGAAGGAATTGTGCTTTCCAACCCCCTTACAGTATTAGTACCCCATACTGTTGGCACCCTCCTGAATCAGACCAAGACCCAGCACCTGACTAGTGCACGACTGACCGGATACGAGTTGACCCTGTTGGCACCACACATTACTCTGAAAAGATACACCACTCTGAACCCGGCTACATTGTTACCACTGCCTGAAAACGACCCTAATGTAACTCCCCTACATGAATGTGTGACCCTTACCGACGAACAGACGAAGAGTAGAGTAGAGTAGACCTCCGAGACACTGATTTCCCAGAACCTGACGTAGAACTATGGGTAGATGGCTCGTGCATCAAACTCCCCAATGGCACCACCTCAGCCGCATATGCCGTCACCACAGCCCGAACCATTATTGAAACAGCCCGAATTGCCCAGCGATCCGCACAGGCGGCAGAACTGATTGCCCTCACACAAGCATGTATTTTAGCAGCAGGGACGACAGTAAACATTTACACGGACAGCCAGTATGCCTTCGGGGTAGTTCACCATTTTGGGCTCCTATGGAGGGAAAGGGGATTCCTGACCTCACACGGCACACCGATCTTACATGGAGATCTAGTCTCCGCCCTGACCGAAGCAGTCCTCCTCCCCAAACAGCTAGCAGTAATCAAATGCCAAGCACATAAGAAAGTAACGGACATTATAGGGAAATGCACTAGCTGACATCACTGCCCGAGCCACAGCTGAAAACAGAACGACGACAGGAATGTATGTGACCAGGTCACAAGCAGAGAAATGGACAGACGCTAGGACCACTATAAGAGATATCCAACTGACGAGTACACCACACGAACTGACTGAATGGACTTGGGTGGGACTAATGGACGATGAAGGCTGCTGAAGGACAAAGGACAAAGACAAATGGCTGTTACCCAATGCATATCTGATCCCCATATTGACCATGGCACACTTACCCGCACACATAGGATCCACTCCCATGACCGAACTGATTACTAGAGTATGGCATAATGACAGTATAGCAGATTCAGCAAAACGCCTAGTTCAACAATGCATGGTATGCCTACAACACAATCCAGGAAAAGGGACGGTAGTACCACTGGGAGGGTTTGGGGTCCCTGACCATCCCTTTGAAATCCTCCAAATGGATTACATTCAGTTAGAAAGGGGCCATGGTCTGAAATACCTCCTAGTTATTGTGTGCGCATTCAGCAAATGGGTGGAAGCTTACCCCACTCGCGACAAATACCGCCACCGCTACTGCAAAGGTGTTGTTAAAAGAGTTTTTCCCACGCTATGGCCTTTGTAGAATTTTATGGAGTGACAATGGCCCCCACTTCGTAGCCGAAGTTATCCAACTCGTATCGAAAGGGTTGGGAGTAAAACAAAAGTTCCACGCAGTTTTCGACCCCCAATCAGCAGGCCTTGTAGAAAGGCACAACACCACACTGAAGCTAAAGCTAGCAAAGATAGTTGCCACCACAGGACTGAAATGGCCTGACGCCCTCCCACTGGCATTTCTATCAATACGCTCCACCCCAACCAGACACCACTTGACTCCGTACGAGGTTGTCTTTGGCCGGCCAATGAACATTTGGGCCGCGCCGAAGCCAACCTCCATCCATGATGTCCCGGACATCCTAATGTCTGATTATCTGCATAATGTTACCAAAGAACTAACTGTTATCCACCAACAGGTGCAGCAAGCCATACCACACGGATCCATGGGCCCCGGACACGACATCAAACCTGGAGAGTATGTCTTAATCCGGAATTTTCAGAGATCGAAGAGTCTGGAACCCAGGTGGACGGGCCCCTGGCATGTCTTGATCACCACCCAAACTGCACTTCGAGTGGAAGGGAAGAAAAATTGGCTCCATGCGCACCACTGCAAAAGAATATCCCCAACCCTGACAACGAATGAAAACGTGGACACCCAAGAAGAGCTCCTGACCAAAGACAGACCAGCCCTGAGTTGTTACCCAGAATCAGAGACACTCGAATTGGCAGAATTTCCCGATCCCACTGTGCCATCCAGAAAAGGGTACAACTTTCGACGAAAGGAGAGTGCTTCGGCAAAAGCAGACCACAAACTAAGTCAAAAATCTCAGAGCGATAGCTAACACTATAAAGGCTACCAGGAGAGACGCCAGACAAAGTATGTGGTCCTGCCAGTCACCGAGCCTCTTGAAGGTGATGGAAGATCCCGGACGACCGAAGATCCACCGCAAAGACCCCAAGACTGCTGAGCTGCATAGCACAAAGACAATTGTACTTTTCATTGCATCCCTCATCTGCCTCTTGCTAATGGTCACAGTTTGGATCATAGAAGAGAGTGCTCCTGCTCACCGGACAATACCATCCACTATACAGCCCACCACCAAGAAAGAACATTATCTGGTCTCACTGTCACCCCATCTCCGAGAACGACGCAAAGAATTTTGGAACAACTCCTTTGTACAACTGCTGCATCACCACAACCTTGCTGCCAATGCCACAAACTGTTTGGTCTGTGGGCTGCTAACACATGCAACCGAACATTCTATTCCCTTCATCCCTTCACCCTTCTCTGTTCATGGGTCCTGCCTTGCCTGGTTAATGCTCCTGCAAGAGAGCTACAAAGACAACAATACCTCTGATGGAACAATCACACAGTTCGACAACGAGTTCTGGCACGTTCATGTCATGTATCTGTTAAGTATAAGTGATGTATTTGTGACGTGTAAAGGGTGGGCAACGTTCGCTCTCCCCATGCTGCAACCAGATCTCTGTAATCAGTAAGATGCTGTTGTTCTCCCATTTAGACCACAACCAAACACAGCTCTCAATTCCTAACTTGTCCACCATGCCAATGAGGTTCCTCCATCCCAAACATCAAGCCCATCCACTGTCCAAGCCACACTCACTCCATATTCAGGCTCACACCTCAAAGGTGATCTCTCTCCCCAAAGTCTTACAAACCTAACTCTCAAAAATACAACCTAGAAGGGGGGCGTGGCCAACTGCCGAACATGGTGGCAGCTTGAAGCGGGAGCTCCTCCAGGCAAAACGGCCCGCATCATCTATCCGTACTTTGATCCGACTTTTCGCCCGCTCGAAGGAGCGACATCGGCTCGGGGACCCGAGCGGCGCTAATTGCTCCGACCCCGGTGGTGAACAGACACCGGGAACTGCTCCAATCTGAGGCGACAAACTGGGGCCTGCGCCTGCCTAGCCGCACCGACCTAAAGTGACTGGCGGACCCGGGCGGAAGTCCATCCTCCTCGGCCCGGGCGCTGTGACGCCGGCCGGCCGCTGCTGCACTCTGTCGCGGGGGGTGGGCGACCACACCACCTATCCAGCGCGTGCCCCCTGTGTGGACCGAGGGAGCTGTCTGGACCAGGACTGGCCGAAGGCACCGTCTAGGGGCAGAGCAATTGTCGGCGGGGGCGAGGGCCTCCCTGGGTCCCGGACGGCGCCATATTGGAGGAAACGGGCGACCAGACACGCCGTGCTCGCGACAGGGTAAGGCAATCTGCATTGGGGGGCCCTGCCGTCTTCCTACGCTGCTGCCGATCCGAGACTCACCCCACATTGGCGGAGGGACGCGTCTGAGCCCCATTATCCTGGCGAAGAGGCGACATCGTGTGGCGCTTTGTTTGAGCAGACAGTCCCGCGTTGGCAATGCTGTGGTGGAGCACGGAGGGGGTCGGGCGCAATCCGCAGGGGGCCCCCCAACAGGAACCCACTGAAGAAACGCCGCAGCACCGTGATTAGTAGCGCTACAGTGCACGCAGAGAGCGGGAACAGCCACGCAGTAGGCCGCGCTAGAAATTCTCAGAGACCGGCGTGCTGGTCGTCGCGGCCACAGGCTGCAACGCATCTGGGCCCTGTGGGGGGTACACGGCGCCCCCTTGGAACCGGTGCAACACACGATTGACTGCCCGACGCCCGGGGGAATAGCGCGGCTCATAGGCCAAGAGCTAACCCAGCAGCCAGATACGCTTACCTCCATCATCACCACAACAGCATGGCCGGCAAGGGCTCAAGGAGTACGTCGACGCAGGCGAAGCTCGACAAATTTGCGTTCAACCAACATGGACAATCCCAGAATGGCGGCGCCACTCTGCTGGAGCAACTCCTGAGACGGGTGGTACTCCCAAGGTGACCTTGGAGGACGTTATGAAAACCCTCACCGAGGTCAAAACGACAGTGGGCTCCATCTCTTCCGAGGTCACTCTGCTTCGGGCAGACTTCAAGAAAATGGCGGAGAGGGTGTCTCAAGTGGAGGTAGTTACAAAATCGCTCGTTGAGGACACCTCGGACCTGCAAGTTGCCATGGAGCGCATGGAAAGAGTCACTAAACAGTTACAGGAGAAGCTCGACGATCAGGAAGGGCGCTCCCGAAGAAACAACGTCCGCATCCTAGGCCTGCCGGTATCGGAGGGTAAAGCTGCAATGGACCTATACGTCGAGGACCTAATCAAAACCCAGCTGAAACCTAAAGGTCTATCTCACTTCTTTTCTGTTGAAAGGGCGCACCGAGTTCCTGGTGGAACGGCCAAGCCAGGCGCCACTCCAAGGCCTGTACTGGCCAGATTATTCAATTTCAGGGACAGAGACGCAATCCTACAAGCGGCGAGAGTCTCCCCACCTGTAAAAATTCAGAACTCAACTTTGGCCTTCTTTCCAGACTACACAGCGGAGGTGGCTAGGCGCAGGAAATCATTCACGGATGTGAAAAAAGCGCTGCGAGACAGAGGCCTGCAGTATTCAATGCTTTTCCCCGCCAAATTGCGCATTGTGGCCGAGGGAAAATCGTGGTTCTTTGACACGCCGGAGGTGGCTAGAGAATGGCTTGATGGATGGAGACAGGTGGGCCAGCCTCAACGCCCACGCAGGGACAGACAGCGCCAGCGCAGCGGAGGACCGACGGACCGCCCGTCAAGAAGCCCCGCGCACGAGGAAGGCGCAGCGGCACTGGACTCAGATCTTGAAAGAGACCCACTAGACTCTGGACAACCTGTTAGGGGCTGATTTGACTGGGCTGCATGAGTGACAGCATGTTGTAGCCCTTGGGACCTTGACGCTGATGGAGCTGAGTAGGGCGGGCATCGGCCGGTGCCTGTAGGGGTCTCACCAACCCCACGAGCAAGTAAGATGGATGGGGATGGGATTAAGCACTCTGCCAAGTTGGGGAAGCGGGCGGGTTTTCGTCCGTGGTGCAGGGGAGCGGGGAGGGGGTGGGGGGGGGGGGTAGTTGTAATGTTATGGTTATGGTTCTTAGTCATCACCACTTCAGTATGGAACATGGCCCTACTACAGGCCGTACACTCCTGGTACCCTAGCACAAGTCATTGCATATGTGTTACACTCCGATTCCACACGTCAATAACACTGATCATAAACCCGAATGGCCCAACAAGCTCGAGACACACCCGCTGACGGCGGCCCACCGATGACAGTGGTATCCCCCTTAAAACTGCTCACATGGAATGTTAGAGGCCTAGGAGACAAGATTAAACGGGGGTTGGTCCTCCAAACCATCAAACGTCACGGGCCTGACTTGGTGATGTTGCAAGAAACGCACCTGGCTGGGTCTACCTGCAAAGCACTCGACAGACGTGGGTATGCCATGGCGGTACATGCGGAGTTCACTACGGGGTCCAGGGGCACTGGGATATTCCTTAAGAAGAACTCCTCATTTATGGTTGAAAGCCGCAGGATGGACGATCAGGGTCGGTTTGCGGCACTGTATGGCCAGTGGGAAGGGAGACCCCTCAACGTGGTGTCCGTGTACATCCCCCCGGCACTGCACTCTACAGCACTGCCGGCGCTGGGTCAATTTCTAGTTGACCTCCCAGAGGGTGACATGATAATTGGGGGAGACTTCAATGCCATAACAGACCCGCAGTTAGACACCTTTCCCATACGGGAACGCCAGAGGGGGACTGCCACGCTTCCTGGTTTTCTGACCGCGCTAGGCCTCACTGATGTTTGGCGTCAATTGAACCCCACAGCGACTCAATACACGCACTACTCCGCTATACACAACAGTCTCTCACGTATTGACTACCTTTTCTTTTTGGGGGTGGGACTGGGTTCGGTGGACAAACTAGAGATCCTACCCAGAGGTGTATCTGATCACTCCCCAGTGTCCCTCCACATTACGACTAAAGAGAGGAAGCGCGCCAGGCTCTATCCAATATACCCCAATTACTTACAAATCCATGGTATTAGAAAGAAACTTAAATTGGCCACATCACACTATTTTACAGACAATGTGGGCACAGTTTCCTCACCCTCGGTACTCTGGGAGGCATACAAAACAGTCCTGCGCGGCGCAGCAATAGCGGCTATCACAGGGCACAAACGAGACTCCAGGAGTGAACTCGCTCAATTAGAATTGGCACTACACGCCGCGAACGCCGCCCACATGTCCGACCCCACCCCTGCCACTGCACATGCGCTACACCTCAGACAACAACAGCACCTGGCCCATCTTACAACGGTTACCAAGGGACACTTGGCGAACACCGCACACAGGGTATATGACGTGGGCGATAAAGCCGGGAAGATGCTGGCCTGGTTAGACAAGAGGGGTGGTTGCAACAGAGGTATTCAGAGACTATACACACAGGATGGCCAGCTGCTGACACACCCTGAACAAATAGTCCGCACCCTGGCACGCCATTATCAGGAAATATACACACCGGTTCGGGCTGTCACAGAACGGGAGGCGTTAGCATCGCTCGACCACATTACTGTCCCCGCGCTTTCACAAGAAGCGCAACAGGAACTAGACACTGACTTAACAGAAAATGAAATCCAATTGGTGATACAGTCGTTGCGATCCGGCAAGGCGCTAGGACCTAACGGGATACCCGTGGAATGGTACAAAGCGTCGGCTCCCCTGTTGAGCAAACCCCTGCTAGATATGTATGAAGAGAGTTTAGACAAGGCTGAACTCCCTCTGGACCAGCGCACAACTACGATAGTCGCCATTCCTAAGCCAGACAAGCCGCAGACTATATGCGCCTCGTACCGACCTATCTCCTTGCTCAACGTGGAAGCAAAGATCCTAGCGAAACTCCTGGCTAGTCGCCTGATCAAGCATGGAATGAGAGTATCTATTTGCGGTCCTTGCTCGTATGGGCTTCGGCCCGAAATATATAGCGTGGATACGGCTGCTGTATAAGTCGCCTATGGCACAGGTGGTGGGGAATGGTCACATTTCATAGACCTTCCCCCTAGGACGCGGAACCAGACAAGGGTGCCCACTATCCCCCCTACTCTTTGCGCTGGTACTGGAGCCACTGGCTATTTTGCTCAGAGCAACTCCACTGTTTCGGGGCATCGCCTGGGAGGGCGGGTGGGAAGATAAAGTATCCCTGTATGCAGATGATATGCTGATCTACATGACCAATCCCAATGAGGGTATTCCTGCCCTGTTGGCTCTGTGCGATGAGCACGGGAAAGCGTCAGGTTACACCCTGAATTGGTCCAAATCTATAATATTCGTACTTAAGGGCCAGGAACCGTTGTTGCGGGAAGACTGCCCCCTGCAAATAGCGATCGGCTCATTTAAATACCTGGGCATTTTCGTCACCACTAATGCAGCGGACTTCTACACCGCGAACTTGGTGCCACCTCTGACACGTCTACGTGCAGACGTTAAGTACTGGGCTACCCTGCCGCTAACCCTCCTTGGGCGAGCAGCGTTATATAAAATGATGGCTCTCCCTAGATTTCTCTATGTGTTAGAAAATACCCCTCATGTGGTGGCTCCACGCTACTTCCAACAAGTCGCTGCACTGGTATCTGCTCTGTTGTGGGGCAATGGCCCAGCCCGTATAGCACATGACAAATTAGTTAAAAGCTGGTATGACGGAGGGATTGCACTACCCAATCTTCAATTATATTATTGGGCATCCCAACTTAAGATAATTAATCACTGGATCCACGTCCCGCGGGATGACCCCGCATATAAGGTCGCATGCTCTCAGTATTGTACAATCACTCACAGGTTCGGAAATTGATTGGACCGACGTTACATACGGCAACCTTATGGCATACAGCACAATCTCGACTGGGGTGGAAGGGGAAAATCACTAGAATGACGCCGTTATGGGACGCGAAATCGTTAGGAAACTTAAGGTCCAGTAGGGGCTTCGCACACTGGGATCAAATTGGGATTTCAGTGGTAGGAGACCTTTGGGATAAGGGCTCAGTGGTTGCATTCTCACAGCTACAGCAGCAGTATGGTATGGGCCCCAATGAAACATTCAGGTATGTGCAAATCCGACACGCCCTACTACACGCAATTCCGCCTGACACCATACTCCCGGACTCGTCACCACTAGAGGACAGGTTACTGACGGAATTTATGGAGCAGAAGGCAACCTCTCTTACATACAAAAAACTGGTTAACAAACTGAATTGTCATCACTTCCTGATATACTTTGGGCTAATGGCTCCAATGATGTAGGTCGTTTGGAGATAGCACCGTATGTCATAACATTGAAAGCCAACGTTAGGTTGCCACGTATTCCCCAATACAAAATATCTAGCGAATGTGAAAAGGCTTTATTGACGATTGTTTATGACTTGATTGATAAAGACGTCATCGAAGAAACAACAGGAAATGTTTGTAACAGTCCAGTTCTGCCCCTCTTAAAGCGTACTGATCCTTTACAACCGCCTGTGTATAGGTTCGTCATCGACCTCAGAGAAGTGAACAAGATAGTTATCCTACAGTTTCCAGTTGTCCCCGACATTACTGCTTTATTGACAATGGTTCCAGCTTCAGCAGCTTGGTTCTCGGTGATTGACCTGAAGAACGCTTTCTTCAGCATCCCGTTTGCTGAGGAGAGTAGAGATATTTTTGGATTCAATTTAGGAGGACGAAGCTTCCGCTTCAAGTGCGCTCCTCAAGGCTACTGCGAAAGCCCATCAATATTCAGTCAGGCCCTGAAAACACAACTAGACACGATTATTCTACCGAATGGTTCAACTCTGATTCAGTACGTAGACGATCTGCTGATCGCTGCAGACACTGAAGAAATTTGCAAACGGGCTACGCTGTCATTATTGCATCACTTATGTAACATGAAGCACAAAGTCTCTCTCTCCAAACTACAATTTTGTCGACAAGAAGTTACCTACCTAGGTCACATCTTGTCGAAGGAGGGAAGGAGACTGACACCAGAAAGAATACAGGCAATTGCAGAACTGAGTGCCCCAAGGACACAGAGAGATGTTCGAGCCTTCTTGGGCATTACATCGTACTGTAGACAATGGATACCGAATTTCTCACTACTAGCCAAACCCTTGCTGGCACTACTCTGTAAAGACACGCCAAATCCTATGCCCTGGTCTGAAGATTGTCAGACGAGTTTCCACGAGTTGCGTGATGCATTATGTTCGGCTCCTGTGTTGGGAAACCCCAACTACAGTAAGCCTTTTACATTATATGTCCATGAGAAGGAAGGTTGTGCATTATCAGTTTTAACACAACACTTTGGGGACAGACAGCGCCCATGCGCGTATTTTTCGGCAACTCTAGACCCTGTGGCTAAAGCCCTACCAAGTTGTCTGAGGGCTACCGCCGCAGCAGCTGTCTGCATTCGACAATCCACTGGATTAGTCATGAATAATACTCTGATCGTTATGGTTCCGCATGCAGTAGACATTTTACTAAACAGGACGAAGACACAACACCTTACTAGCGCTCGACTATCCAGTTACGAACTTACACTGCTAGCAAGTCACATCCACATAAAGAGGTGTGATACACTGAACCCCGCAACGTTATTACCCATTCCGACAGAAACAGACAAGATTGATAACCATGACTGCTGTTTTAGGACAGAAGAAGAGACAAAAGGGAGAGTAGACTTACAGGACACTCCCCTTCCTGAATGCAACGATACTTTATGGGTTGATGGTTCATGTTTCAAGCTGCCGAATGGTGATACGACTGCAGCATATGCCGTAACGACATTACACACCATTATAGAGACCGCACGCATTTCCCATAATTCTGCACAAGCTGCAGAGCTAATTGCGCTTACCAGAGCATGTGTGTTAGCGAAAGGAAAGCGAGTGAATGTGTACACTGATAGCCAATACGCCTTTGGTGTGGCTCACAGTTTTGGGAGATTGTGGCGTGAACGTGGATTTCTGACGTCACATGGTGCAAAGATACAACATGGTCAGCTAGTTAATGAGCTCCTCGAGTCACTGACCTTGCCACTACAAGTTGCGATTGTGAAATGCAGTGCACACAAAAAGATTCAAGATGATGTTGGCCGCGGGAATGCATTTGCAGACGAGGTTGCGAAAGAGACTGCAAGGAACACAATGAGTCGGATGTATGTTGTAGGTCCCGCTAGATGGATTACGGATGTGGGAATGTGTGAGGACACCATCGAAAGCGTGAAATCTATACAAGCCGAAGCAACTGAGAAAGAGGTGAATGAATGGAGAGAAAGTAAAGGTAGACTAGACGCGAATGGTTGTTGGGTCGAACTGTCAGAACACCAGCGATGGCTATTACCTAACGCATATGTACTTGCAGTAGTAACCATGGCTCATGGAGTTGCGCACATTAGGTCGAGAGGAATCTGTAAATTATTGGCACCAGTATGGCAAAATGGTAATATCCCGAAATATGCAGAGAATGTGGTCAGAAACTGTATGGTGTGTTTGAAGTACAATCCCGGTAGGGGAACCCCAACTCCAGCTGGTCATTTTGCGGCTCCAACGTATCCGTTCGAGGTTTTGCAGCTCGATTTCATTCACATGGAGAGATGCAACAATCTGAAGTATGTGCTCGTTGTTGTTTGCGCTTTCTCCAGGTGGGTGGAAGCGTACCCCCTTAAGGACAATACTGCCTTGTCAACTGCCAAAGCCGTTGTCAAAGAGTTCTTCCCGAGATTCGGCATGCCTAGAATCGTCTGGAGTGATAATGGAAGTGAATTCGTAGGACGCGTGATGAAGAGAGTGTGTGAGTGTTTAGGCATACAACAAAAGTTTCACTCTGCGAATCACCCCCAATCAGCTGGATTAGTAGAGTGCTACAATGGCACTTTAAAGCTCAAATTAGCCAAGATCCAAGCCTGTACAGGTCTTAAATGGCCTGACGCCTTGCCCCTAGCACTCTTGTCAACCAGAATGACAGTCCATTCCAGGTTAGGACTTAGTCCTCATGAGATAGTGTTTGGCCGCCCAGCCAACGTCTGGGGCGTGCCAAGGCCAAAGAAACTCAGCGAAATAGAGCACCCCGTACTGCTTGACTATTTGTGCGAATTAACAACTAAATTGCGTGTTTTACACCAACAGGTTCACAGCTCCTCTCCGCCAGCCTCTGACGAACCAGGTCACTCCATCAAACCCGGCACGTGGGTCTTGGTGAGGAATTTCCAGCGCACAAACAACGGACAGCCGAGGTGGACCGGACCGTACCTGGTACTTCTTTCCACGAGATCAGCTGTTCGGGTGGAAGGCAAAAAGAACTGGGTGCACGGGACCCATTGTAAACGGGTCCCTCTACCCCTTCCATACGACCGGTGGGTCAACGAAGGAATTGCCGACTCCGAGACAGAATCCATACCTCACTTCATCCCTTTCAGCGATGCACGTTTAAAAGAAACTAGTACCGAAAAGGAGAGTGATCATATTTTACAAAGACTTGTGCCACCGTCTATGCAGTTGGACACTACCGAACCTGAGACATTGTTTGAAGACCACACCGTACCAGGAAAACGACGGTACAATTTAAGGTCTAAACAAAGAGACTAATAAAAGCAAACAAATGTGATTTTCCCTTCCCCCAAGAACTATTTTTGATTTTTCAGCTCTCTCACTCTCAGGAAACTTGCTCATTTTTGATTTTCGAACCGCCATCCGGTTCTGCTGCTAGGGTCGCGGTTGAAGTCTGGGGAGTGCAACTGGGGACGTTTAGGTCAACGGTTCTGGTTGGTCCAAGGGAGTTACCCCGGACTGAACAGAGCACACTCCCTGGCAGAACCAACCTACCACCGCGGGCAGCAACTAGAGGATGGAGTTTCCTAGGGTAAAGAGACCTGCCAGACTCACGGACTTTGAAAGACAATTATGCCCGATACTGGCCAAAAGAAGTTTTTTGATAATATGTATTTTTATGTTGTGTAGCATAGCAATGTTCTTGACTGGTTATACTCTATTCGTCTTTCAAGTTTCCTTGTTCTCAAATGACACTCGGCCAACTCCTCCTCTCACTCTCTCCACACACTCCTTTCACCCTCTACCTGAACACGAGTCTGCCAGAAGACTCGAATTTGTAAATAACTCATTCATTCAACTTCTACACCAACACCAGTCCATAATGAACACATCGAACTGTTGGGTATGCGGACTCATGCCGCACACGACTGATAAGGGTATCCCATACTTCATCCTGCCTTTCAGTTATTATGGTTCTCTGTGGGCTTTCCAGACCATGTTCCTATTCGCCCTAGAACCATACCCGACCCGTTCTACTGAGAGTGATTCCAGTAACAAGGCACTAGTAGCAGGGATAAGAAATATGAGTAGAGAGTTCGACACATATCTAACGATTCCCAAAGATGAACTCACTCCGTACACTCGTTGGAACGTAACTAAACATGGGGTTTACCTGAGTAAGAGCCAGACAGCAAAGAAATCCCGCCCAGTTTGGATAGTACCCAACCGAGGTCACTTATGTTTACAAGGTATCGGTAGGGATCCCAAAGCACAATTAGGAAAGAGTATATGCACGGAAACATATGTGTTCGCTTCCCGAACTTCCCCTATACTATTAGCAGCCAAAGGCACGTATTTCGTCTGCCATGACCAAGCCTACACCTGGTTGCCCCCTGACTTCTCAGGTACATGTTTTATCTCATTTCTGCTGCCTCCCACCTACACGGCCAGAGCAGATTACCATCGGACAAGGACAGCTAGAGGTGTCGTGAGTAAAGACGACACCGCGGGTCAGGAATTCACTGACTTCGCAAAGGGTTTTCTGCCATTTTGGGGGCCTATGGTGAACAGCAGGAATATTCGCCAGTTATCGAGAATAGTTGAATCCGCCGTGATTACAACGGCCGGAGCCCTTGGCAATTTGACTACCGAACTTCAGTCGGATTGACTTATGACCCTTCAGAACCGAGTTGCCCTAGATATCATACTCGCCGATCGTGGTGGTGTGTGTAGAGTGATCCAATCCAGTTGTTGCATTTTCATCCCTGATAACGCACCGCCAGTGTACCAGGCCATCTCTAAGCTACACGAGATATCTGGTTCCCTTCACGTAGAAAAAGGGGACTGGTCCTTACTAGGGTGGTTCTGGGAACTGATCACTACCTGGGGATGGAAAACACTGATCTTCATTGGGATGATCTTAGCACTTCTGTTTATGTTCTGCCTGTGTGTACAGTGCGCTCCTGCACTATGTGGCCTCTGTGCTACCTCATGTGTACGGAAGCCTGTGTCAAGGGACGAACTGAGCAACAGAATGATGCTACAGCAGCATCTCCACGAATTCCTCCATACAGACTTAGACTCGGATTAACATGAATTATTGCCTTATATGAGGGCAAAAGGAGGGTCTGTGGTTCTGAAATTCTGGACCCTACTGTTGTCCCGGTATCGAGGTCCGATACCTGTGTCCCGAAACATCAACGTACCATGACGAATTTGGTGTCGACGAACCGATAATGATTAGGACATCATTCCTATGCATTTGCGTCATGATCGAGACATGCTAACACCCCTGAATCGTAGTTTCCGTCCCGACCCCTCAGACTCCATTTTGTAAACGGTATCCATCTTGTGTCTTGCCCTCATGATAAGTCAATTAAAGGTCGAGCTTGATCCAAAAGGACACGTCCACCTTCCCTGACTCCCCCCTGACCTGTCCCAACTGACTCCCTTGCCTCCAGCCAAACCTGTTTAGGCAGCTCCTCGCCCATTGGCCTAATGCGATAGCATCAATGCACAACATGCCCCAAACCATTCACTACATCCAGATCATGTTTTCTACACACACGCCTGTCCGCGTTCCCTGTTTATGGCCAGTTTTATGACTAGGAGGTGCCTTCCTTTATTGGGGCTTCACCGATATCTGATGGAAGTTCCGGGCTTGGCTGGGTAATCTATCACGAATTGGACATCTAAAATACGGGCTTGCCTACATGACTTCGCTCTTTTGTATTATTGTAGAAATATGTGTATAGCCATATCATAAACTCAAGAATTCTTGCTTGCAGCTATTATTTTTGTATATAAGGAGAAGGCTGGTTCTGTAAAAACGAACAGTCTCCTGAGAACACATGACCCGTGTTTGTCGTGCTTCTAGGACACCTGTTACTTGGTAGCTGCCAATAAAACTTGATCTCTGACTCGACTAGAAGACTCCGTGTTTCTGTGGTCCGGAACAAGGGAGAACTCAGAGGTCTTCGGGTGTTATCCCCTGGCACCAAACGGGTTCCTAAAAACCCGTTACCTCAGCGGCAATGTCCAGCAGGGGCAGAATATGGCCCAGTCCATTTTTTCAAGATCAAAGAGGTTTGTGAGGAAAGCCCATTCACTAACTGCGAAACGGGCATAGGGCCAAATGTCTCAGTCAATCAGATTTTAGCTTAGTTTCAAATATTGGCACGTTAGCAGCTGCACATGCCCAACATTCAATATATTGTTAAAAATATATTTAAAAACGCACTGGGTTTAGATCAAAATAGAAAGGATAGCAAGCAGAACCAATCTCTAGCCTTCGGTCTACAATGCAGAGTTTCGCATTAAAGTTTTTAGCTCTGAAGGGACTGCCTGTGATACAACAGGAAAGCTGTTGCCTTATTGCACAAGCTGTATTTTTAACAGTTATTAAAGCATTACAATGTGTCGCAGCAGAGGTTAAGTTGAAGCAAAGAATGTTATTTTAACAGATAGGGAGCATTGCACGTTTTGAATATTTAAATGCTTACAAGCTAGCACTGCTACATTCCTCTCTTAAGCTACCAAAAAAGCTAATTTGTTATAAGGAGTTGATGCTATACATGAATTTTCTCATCAGAAAACATAACTGAAACCACTATAATGCACTGGGGAATTTAAGTCATTAAAATGTATAATGGTGATACAACATATGTACTTAGAAATATAAGACTACAATGTCCCCAGTGTAATTGGCGATCAGAAATCAAGAATGCCAAAGTACACATATCAGACATGTTTGCTGGTGTTTTTTTGGGAGGTGGGAGGGTGGTGATACCACCATGCATGTTCTGGACTGGTATAAATCCACCCAACAGGTCTTGCTGTGTACTTGAGCAAAGATTCCTGCTGGAATTTGAATGTGAGGGATATTTTTTGTGACTAAAACTCTAAGGACCCCATTAGGATGACGGGCGGACTTTGTCCGCCCGCCACCCTATCGGTAAACGGGACCGTCCGCCATAAGGGCGGGGGTCCCGTGGGGGCAATTAGGATGCGCCCACCACAGTGGCGGGCGCATCCAGCATTCCTGTCATTGTGACGGGCGTTGCACTTAGCACTGCCCGCCACAATGCCAGGAAGGCATGAGGTGCACTGCCATGCACAACATGGCAGGCACCGCGCGGTGCCTGCCATGTTGTGCATGGAACTGCTGGGGGGTACCATAGGTACCCCCCATGTGCACCTCCCACCCCCCAGAGTCCCTGGGGGCCTGCAATGAGCCCCCAATGTCTAACACCGCAAGCCTTTCCATGGCGGCGTTGCCACTACGGAAAGGCATGTCCCCGCCTGCATTATAATATGGATGGCGGTGTCTGACAGACACCGCCACCATATTAAACCCTTTTCCGCCCGGTCAACTCCTTGACCGGGCGGAAAAGCGGCGGACGGTCTTTCCCACCATAGTAATATGGCGGGAGGAAATTGGGTGTTGGGCGGGGTAGTATCACGGGCGGATCGCCATTGCCATATGGGCGGTGGTGATCCGCCCCTAAGTGTCCACAATCCCCCTTGGCCAATCCACATAAAGCTGAGTAGAAGCTAACATGCATGCATGTCTATTTTATTTAAAAAATGGTATGCATTTTTTTTAATAGGATTAAAGTTATTAGCGAGCAAAGAAACACTATTTTATGGATGCAACACCTTATCCATAGCTACAATGATTATTGCTGCCTATGGGGTATACAGATTACATTTCAGTTTACACTGATTTTTTGCAGATGAAAGGATGGCTGATTTTTCATTGTCTCGATTAAATAATCAGCATGTATATCCATACTTTACTTAAGATTACACATCAATGAGGTTATTAACCATTAATAACAGCTGAAGCATGCTATTGTTAGAATGACATAACATTAGTGTTTTAAAATGTACATGTACCCCTTTGAGTTGTTGCAGTGTTAGTAAATGATTGGAAATGTGTAGGGCTAAGATAATGGGCCCACAGGAAAAATACGCATTGTGAAAATGTGATTATGCTTGGACGTATTTCATTTTAATATTCGTTCATAAAAAACTGAACACACATTTACTATTCCCTGAGAAAGGTAATTTCGCTTCCCACTGTTTTGATGATATGATATAGCAGTTGAAACTGTTTCAGGGATTGCAGAGAACAGCTTGTTTGGAATGTTTAACTAAAATTGGATATAGCACTATTAACATTTTATTTATGTTTTCTTTTCACGGCGGCATATCTTTAGTTATTATTTCACAATTTCACTCATAGGCTTCCAAAGAATGCTCTCTCTAACTGCCATGCACCATTGATAATGTTTAATTTTCTAAGTATTTATGGATGAGCCCATCCTGATAAAATGAATAGATCAATATTATTGATTTATGACCATTTCATCAACCAACCACCTCCAAAGAAATTGTTGTGTTGCGGTTCATCGATAAAGAGCATGTTTTTCATTCTCATACATGCCCTCCCCCCTTAATTCAATGTCTTTATATCCCACCTATAGGCTTCTGTATACCAAACTGACTATTATTCATTGATATCAGTTTAATTTTTAATAAGCATCGATTTTCTAATTGGTTTTTGCTGTGACAAAACAATTAACTAAGAAGAATATCTAATGCGTATCCTCACTGTATTTGGTAGGAAAATATATGGTCAGCTGCAGTTAGTACAGTAATGATTTGAAATAGTTTTATTTATTTGTTATTCCACTGATTCACTTTGATTGCAAAATTTGATGTAAAGAACACTTGCGACATGAATCAGGGGTGATTAGTTGTTATATATGCCAATGTTCATCACCTTTTCACTTTTGTCAAAAAGTGAAACAATTTAAAGTAATGTTACTAGGAAAGTAGCTTTAGGAAGCTAATACATGCATAAAGTTTTACAACTCTTTGCTTTCTTACTTTTTATTTACATTTATATTCATTTAACTTTTCAAGATTATGTATCAAAATATCAATTTTCTGCTCTCACTTCCCTGTCTTTAATTTACATTAATAAACCATTTTGTCGACTGATGCAAAATAAAAATGGCTATTTAATTAGAATGACCACCTTTCTTAAAATATTCTATATCAAAAAAGGATAATGATAAATCTTAGAATAGAGGGTTGAGGTGTAGATCACTCCCCTCACTTCCTCTCTGGTTTCAGGGAATTCTCACCCTTTTCCAGGGCACACATTTTGGTGCCTCAAATGGCAAAAAGGCAGATGCAACAAAAGTTGTCCATTGTTGCCAAACAATCAGATTGCTTGGACCAACAGAACCTCCAAGGATGTGCAAATCCCACATTGGACAGAGGAAAACTATGCCCCCTCTTCAATTTGGATTTGTTTTTATTTCGAATCTATTATCTTTAGAGGATTTGTGGAACCAGCTCCTCAAAGGATCACAAACTACCTGTGCAGATAGCTCCACGTTTTAACAGAAATATCTACAGAATGAATGAAAGGATTCACACCGAGCCAAGCAAAGGCAGACATCTGACTAAAGTTAAAATTTCATGTTAAGTTGAGTGCAATTCGATTCAGCTGTGTTTGCTATTCTGAAAAGAACATTTTATCATGCCAGTTAAAATAAAAGACACTCATGTTTTTTAACCTCTCACTTTATTTCTACCAATACAGATCTGTACAAAAACTGTTATGCAATAAGGTAGCCACTAGCACAATTTGATTAGTATGTTTCATGCAGATACCTCTAACAGCGCCAACATTATAAGCAATATCTATGTAAAGTTATAAGAAAATTAAAGTCATCTTTTCAGTGGAAAGTACCATTATAGCCCTTGACTTTTTGTGGAGACGCCCAGTAATGAGGAAGCACACTAAACCCCTTTGACTCTTCTATTCCTAGCAACAGCATCATAAGAGATGCCATCTAGAGTGAGTTACCCAAAGCAAGGCAGATGGCATGTGAAGGGAGAAGATGTCTCATTACTATAACAGTGTTCTTTGTGGTAGTGTATTATATTCCTCTTTCACAGGAACTGTTTGCTTCATTGCAGTGCAATATCTACTTATACTGTCTCAAAAGAGAGCGTAAACCCTACTGACTAAGATTACAGACTTTATGGAAAAGCAGAGCTTATTGCATTTAGGAGCAGTAGATGCTTAATGATGGCTAAGGGTCTTATTACTAGTCTGGCTGTCTATGGAACCCAGACCTGCTGAGGCGCTGTGGTGGAGGTCTTCCGACCACCCGTTTATGACCAGGATGGTCGGGGTACTCTGGGACCACCCCAACCGCCAGGGACCAGAGGTCCCTGGCGCATTGGTCTTGCAGCCGCAATAGCCTTGGCGAGGGCCGCTGCGGCCCTGCCAAGCATATTACAAGTTTCCTCACCGCATACTTTTCATGGTGGTGCGACTGCAGTGAAAAGTGTGGCGGTGAGGAAACAAAGGGGGCCCTACAGGGCCACCTTGTGCCTCACACCATGTGGATGCACATAGGGGGCACAACATGTGCCCCCCATGAGCATGCACACCGGTAGCTGCATGGCATGGACTGTAGCAGCCCATGCAGTGCATGTACTGTGTTAGACGTTGCCATTGTGGTGCCTATTTTATAGGCACCACCGTGGGAACCCCAAAGAATCGCCCACCAGACATGAGAAAACTCCTAATCTGGTGGACAGTTCATGCATGTGTCTGACAATGTGGGAGCGGGGTGATCCTGCTGCCACACTGCCAAACTCATAATAAGGCCCTAAGTGTTTACTTCCTGGCAGAAAAGGGATATTCAGTAGGAGACCAACACATACTTATTGGAAGAGCACATACCTTCAATGACAGAGGTGTGTATTTTCAATGTAAGAGCTAGATTTCTATATGTATATGTGACTGGTAAAGGAGGGTATGACACTTTACTGGGGAAGGCAGGTGATTTGTTTGCCTAAGGGCTTACTGATATTCAGTTCCCCATATGATTATGGGCTTTTATTTCCTTTGATCACTGGATAGCAAGATTCTCAATTGGTTGAAACAATTGGTGGACCCCAGGTTCTCACCAACAATGTTATTCCATATTTCAGCAAAAGGAAAATAAAGCTAGTACCTGGTCAGAACTGTTGCAATTGAGTTTAGGAAACACCTTCAACACACTATTTGAGATGTATTGTGATATTTTACCACAATAAAGTGTCACCCTAGTGCATCACTCTAGGAAGGACACAATTATAACTACAGATCAAGACTCCTTCACTTTTAGTAGCTCAATTTTTCACCACTATGATTGAGATCGCCTGGGCGTGGCTTGCGCGCCGGCTGTTGAGGACGGACTTCCCGTGAGCTCCGCTTCGGACGACAACGCGGATGCCGTGAGGTCCTTCCCAGCCGCTTCTCGAGCGGCTTTTTTCATCAGCAGTGGCGTCGGAAGGCATACAGAGCATGAAGATGCAACTTTGCAGTGTCTCCCAGCAGCGGAACGGCAGAAATTTGCTCCGGTAAACTGAACTCACTCTTCAAGTCGGGTGGCCGCCATTTTGTTTCATGTTTACCGCGAATGCCTTCCAGCACCGGCTTTTCATGCTGCGCTTCTTCCTACATTAAGGCTGGTGATTCTGAATGATTATTTTAACGTGGCATCATCATTTTCTCAGCATTTTAATCCTTGCTTGGTACCAACTGCATTTTGCCTCTGATTTTTGCTGGTCTTACATTTTCTCTGAAGTGATATGGCCGCCATTTTAGGTCTACTACGTATGCTCTGCTGCCTCTCTGTTTGACGGTCTCTCCTGTGCCTTCTTTTGAGACCTTGGTTCTGACTTTTTTGGCTCTTTTTCTTTTTGATTGAGCTCACGTCCTTTGCCTCCTGTGTCTTCCTAGCGCTGTGTTTTTGTTTTTTTATATAGTGGACATATTTTTTTCCTTCTTGTGTGGAGAAACCACGGCCTCCATTTCTTACTCCTCAGTGTGCCTCTACTATCTTCATTTGGTAACAACATCTTCGAAGCGACTTTGCCTTTATGAACTGCTGTTTTCTACTTGTCCTGGCTTTCATTGATGCTCTCTATTTTTGCTGTGGTTCTCATTACACAGTCTTGCTGGTTTTATCTTGCCTTTCGTCCAGTGAGGGTATCAGCACTTAAGAGTAGTGCGCTTTTTTTTTGGCTCCTCTTCAGATTGCTTCATTTTGAGCCACGCTCTGTCTGTCCCTCTTACTGCCTAAGCATCTCTGAGCCAATTCATTGGACCCTGCTGTTCTCTATTGATACCTACCTGAATACGGCAATTTGTCAGGCGTCCGTCATCATGGGAAATAACTCCACCTCTCCTAAAGTGTCACAAACTGGAACCAAACCTAAGAGGCTTAAGAATGACCCGCCTTCTCCTATTGCATCTTCCTCTAATCCTGTTCTGGACTCCATTCTTGAAGAGGTCCGTGGTTTACAACCTTTTATGTCCGCTACTAATGCAAAACTTCAACAAATTGAAGAGCGCTGGGTTGTTATGGAGGGCAAAGTTTTGAGTCTGGAACAGCGTGTGAGCGATATTCATGATGTCTCAACTAGGATTCCATTGTTGGAACAGGAGATCCTCTAACTCAAACTGCACACTGAGGATTTGGAAAATCGCAATCGTAGAAATAACCTACGCGTTTATGGTGTTCCGGAAAATTTTGAGGGCCCTGATATGGTCTCCTTTATTCGTAAATTTCTTCAGGAACTTTTGGATCTTCAACCAGCTTCTCACCCTCTTAATATCCAGAGGGCTCATCGTCTTGGTCGCATTAATTCCAACTCTTCCAAACCACGTGGCATCATTCTGTTGTTCCTCGAATTCACAGAATTAATGTCAGTCCTGAAGGCTGCCAGGACCAAACGACGTCTCCAGTGGTCTGGTCATAACATTTTTATTTCACAGGACCTTTCCTCGGCCACGAATGCACGACGAAAAGAGTTCTTGAATCTTCGCCCTTTAATGCGTCAACTGAACATTCAATATGGAATACTGCATCCCTGTTTCTGCAAGATTACGCATAATGGCCGCACCAGATCCTATGATGATCCGCAAAAACTCCACGAATATCTTTTGAGTGTCTCTCCGTCAAATATGGACACTGCTCATTAGTGTTTTTCTTTTCTTTCCTTTGCTAACTGCTGTTACTCGATTCTTTCTAGCCTCTTTTGCTTTTTTGCTTTTTCTCCTCTATTCTAGATCTACTCCTTGAGGTTTTGTCCTCACATCCTTGTGTGTTTCCTTTTCGTGTACGTCCTGGTTCTTGGTAGCTCATGGGCTGAGTTCTTTCTCTGGCGCATCTTCGCCTCAGATGTCTTGGTTACTCTCTCCTTCTCTGATCAGGCCTTTCTGCCTTGATCTGGCTTTTCTCCTTACCTGTCTTCCTTCTTTTTCTCTCGTCTTTCTCTCTCTTTGCTATCTTTCTCCTAAATGGTCTCTACTTTTTTTTCTCTTCTTCCAATTATTGTTTCCTCGTTTTTTGACTCTTGATGGTTCTATTATTGTGAGCGTCTTCAGAATCCACTGTCTAACTGGTATTTTTTGTCTTCCCTTTTGTAGTGATCTCCTTACAATGTGTCGCCTCCTTTTGTCGCCCATCCTCCCCTCTTCCCAACATGTGTAATTTTGTCTCTTGGAATGTCCGAGGTCTTGGTCATCCTGTCAAGCGTCAGAAGGTATTGTCTCACTTAACCAAATTTCATTCACAGGTTGTTTTTCTTCAAGAAACACATTGCTCGGATGTTGAATCGCTTAAGCTTAAGAGACATTGGGTGGGTCAGGTTCTTTTTTCTCCTGCTGTTCACAAAAAGGGAGGGGTTGCTATATTGTTTCACAAAGCTTTGAATGTTCAGATTATTTCCTCTCAACATGATGATGAAGGACGTTGGGTAATGGCTAAGGTTGTTATACAAAATAAGACGATGGTTCTGCTGAATATATATGGCCCGGTTCGCCCAGATCCAAAATTTTGGAAAGATATCAAAGTTCTCATTGCATCCATAGATTGTCCTGATTTTATTGTGGCTGGCGATTTTAACCAATGGTTAGATCCTTTTTCAGACCGATTGTCCTCGAGTAAATTTCAGCCTGACAAATCTCATAAGAGTTTTCAATCTGCCATTACCTCGCGTCCTTTATATGACTCCTGGAAAATGTGTAACCCTGATTTATTGGAATATACTTTTTTTTCTAATGTTCATCATACACGCTCAAGAATTGATTATTTTATGATCAGTAAGTCTCTCCTACCCTCCATCCAAAAATCTGTTATTGGCTCTATTTTTATATCCGACCATGCTCCTGTTTACACTACCCTAGACCTCTCCCTTACATCCTCTAAATTTAGTCGCTGGAAATGTAATTCTTTTCTTTTATCTGATGCCACTTTCATGAAAAAATGTACTGAGTTTTTCAATTAATACTTTTCTTTTAATAAGCCCTCAGACACCTCTATTCCCATCACCTGGGATGCTTTTAAAGCTTCTTTTCGAGCCTTTACGATTTCATATGTTTCTACAAAAAAGAAGCTTAATAGACAAAAATATGAAGACCAGCTTAACCAGATTAAAAACCTTGAACACGTATATTTTACTTCTAAATCCTCTTCTGCCCTTCAGGACTTGATTCTTGCCAAAACAGACCTTAACAAAATTATCACTAATGAAGCTTGTCATACCCTCCTTAAAATAAAATCTAAATTCCATGGTGGCCAGAATAAAGCAGGGAAAATGCTAGCCAATTACTTAAAAATAAAGTCAGAACGCAAAGCTGTTGGCCCAATCTTTAATGATTCTCTAAATAAATTAGTTTCCTCTGATGAAGACATTGCTGATGTATTTCACAACTATTACCAAGCCCTATACTCTGATGATACACATCCTTCTGATGCAAACTTAAAGACATTTTTTGCTGGCCTCCCTTCCCCTCCTTCCCTTCCGGTGGACTTCTCACACTTGGAACGTGAAATTACTGTCCAGGAAATTACCACAGCCATTCATTCTCTCAAAAAATCAAAAGCCCCTGGCCCCGATGGTCTGCCTGTTGAGTTTTATTCCTCTTTCCAGTCCTTTTTTGCCCCTAAGCTCCTTCAGTTATTTAATTCCTTTATTTCAGATGCTAAAGCCTCTGGCTCCTTTTTGGATGCTCTCATTGTCATTATCCCCAAACCTGACAAGGATCACTCACAATGCAAAAACTATCGTCCCATATCTTTGATTAATTATGATTGTAAGATTTTTGCCAAAATCCTTGCCTCTCGCCTTGATTCCATTATCCCTCGTTTAATTAAAACAGACCAGGTGGGTTTTGTTAAGGGCAGACTTGCTGCCGATAATGCTCGCCTTTTTTCTAATATCATTGCTCATAGTAAGAATGTCAAAGTCCCCTTGGCAGCCCTTTCCCTAGATGCTGAGAAAGCCTTTGATCGTATTAATTGGCAATTTATGTTCCGTACCCTTCAATGGTTTGGTTTTGGTCCAACTTTTATATCCTTGGTTAAGCTCCTTTACTCCTCCCCCCGTGCCAGTATTTTTGTTAACAGCCAATTTTCTAGATTCTTTTCTTTGACCAGAGGCACAAGACAAGGTTGTCCCCTTTCTCCTTTGTTATTTATTTTATGTCTTGAGCCCTTCCTTGAACGCATTCGTTGCAACCCTGCTATTACTGGTATAAAATTTTCCTCTGTTGATACTAAACTATCTGCATATGCTGATGATGTCCTCATTTACATGTCTAATCCAGAATCCTCTCTCCCACCTTTTCTGGATGAAGTTCAGTTCTTTCCTCCATATCAGGTTATAAGCTTAATTTATCCAAAACGGAAGTCCTTCCCCTTAACTCTATATGTTTTCAATACATGTTTAACAACACTGATTTTGCATGGTGTCCATCTAAAATTAAGTACCTTGGTATATGGTTTTCTTCCTCTCTAAAGGATACCCTCAAATTAACTTTTGATTCACTAACTAGTAAGATTCAATCCCTCCTTCAAGTTTGGTCCCCCTTATTTCTATCCTGGTGGGGTAGACTGGACTCCATCAAAATGATGATCACCCCACATGTTTTGTACACAGTTTCTATGCTACCTTTCAAAATTCCCAAATCCTATTTTACTCGTATTAACTCTCTATGTATGAAATTCTTGTGGAACAATAGACATCCCCGTATTGGTTTGCATAAGTTGATCCGGCCGAAAAATGAAGGTGGTGTTCGATTCCCTGACTTTAAATCATACCACTCTGCCTTTTTGATCAAACAATCCTTCTCCTTGGCTTATGACTTCATTGATACTCCTGTCCCTAAGTGGGTTCTCCTGGAACGCTCCCTTTTGAAAGATTTATCCTTTCAACATATCACCTTTATGTCAAATTGTACCTTTTTATCCAAATATCCCATTTTGAAATATTCTCAATCTCTATTACAAAATGTTTTTTCCTCTACCCTCTCCCCTCTTCAATGTTTTTTATCCTCTGTGGTTTGGTATAACAAATTTCTTAGATACAAAGGAAAGTCATTCTATTTCAAACACTGGAAGGAAAAGGATATAATGTTTGTACATCAATTTTTTCTTGACTCCTCTCTTATTTCTTTTCCAGTTTTACAAAACATGTTTCATTTACCTTCAACTTTTCTCTCTGAATATACTATTATAACATCTGCTATTCAATCTCACTTGTCTTCCCTATCTTCTTCTTCTGAGTCTTTCTCTTCCTTCACTCCTGTCACTCCACTTTATTCTTTATTTTCTACTCAACTCCCTAAAGCTGCTCTTGTATATTCAATTTTATTATCCAATACCCCTGATCGCTCAAAATCTAATGTGGAGACTGCTTGGGAGACGGATCTTGATGTCTCTCTCGATATTGCAATGTGGGATCGGTTATGGTCCAAGATTTGTAAAGTTTCCATTGCCGCACGCATTACCCAATCCTTGCTTTTTATATATCATAGAGTTGTTATTACCCCGGTTAGTATTCATAAATTTTCTCGTGCCTCCTCTCCTTTATGTTGGTCTTGTTCCGAAGTTCCAGGCACTCTAAAACACCAACTGTACGATTGCTCCCCTGTTTTATCTTTTTGGACTAATGTTTGGAATATTTGCACGAAAATGTTATCTCTCTCTTCCCCATTATCTTTCTTACACATATTTTTAGGCTCTTTATCTGATGATATTGATATTGTTACACCCTCTTCTGCTAAATTATTAGACCTGTGTATTGCCCTTGCATTTAAAGTTATTTTATCGTGTTGGAAAGATAATTCTAAACTGTCTGTCCACACATGGTGGAACTACATCTGTGATGAACACAGAATTTCTATTGCTTCCTCCACCTCTGTACCTCTAAAAATTAAATCTGATCTCTTATGGCTTCCCTTCACTTCATATCTTTCCTCTAATCCCTCCCCCTTACCACGTGCTATTCTTCCCACATGATTCTTCTGGATACCTTCTTTTTCTCTTCTCTTTCCCATCTACTCTTTCCTTCTCTTTCGTTTTCCTCTTTCTTTCTCTTTCCTTCTTTTCTTTCTCTTCTTCTTTTTCCCCCTTTTTTCCCCATAAAACCCTTTTGGACTGCTGTCATTTACTATTATATTCCTATGTACTATTTTCTACCTTTTCATGACATGTCGTTTGTATTACTTTTTAATGCTTAATAAAAATTTCTTAAACTAAAAAAAAAATGATTGAGATCGCCTGGTGCCCTTATTAGTTTACCTCTGCCCCTGGTCAAGTTCCCTCACCAAGCCTCAGACTCTTGTCTTTTCTCAAGTCCATGGTAATTGCAGAGATATCGCTCATTCTTGGTGATCACAGATGTTGTTTTAGTTCCTCCTCTTATGTTCTCCTTCTTCCGCTCTCCCCTTCACCACTGCACTATTCTCCTTAACTCTCCTTGTTACCACATTCTGCTATGCTCTGCACTCCTGTCCTGCCATCATAGCCACTATCTATTTGTACTTTCCAGGGACCATCTGGCTCTGGGGGGATCTTTGAAGTAGTATGTCGCTGGACATCCAGATAGATGCCCCACGTTATTTCCAAGTTAGCAATCAAGTGCTGCAGGAATATGGTCTCCCATCAGAAGCTGCCCATGCTCAGCATGTCCTTCCAACACCAGTATTATTGGGAGGTGGGTACACACATAATTGGACTACTACCGAAACATAAGGGTGATTTTAGCATTTGATTGAAGGCATGACCATGTGAAAGTACAGTATATGGATTATACATGCAATGGAAGGGCACTATGTACGCAATAGAAGACTATGTTTACTTCAAAGAAGCAAAGTGCATACTCCAATCGAAAGTTAATGCTAACTTCATGCACATGTGGTGTAGAGTTCCCATTGATGAACATTATAAACTTTGTGAAAATATATTGCATACTCAATAGATGTGCAATGTATAATTGATAGAAAATAAAATGATCCTAATGGAAGAAAGAGCAATCTTTAGTTGGAGCAAGGATAGTGCAAAGTGAAATGAATCAGAATCTATTCTCAACATAAGAGCAATGTGTACTAATTGAGGGGCATGTTTACTTCAATAAACAGTACAGCATATCCCACCAAAGAGCACTATTTACTTACCTACAATTGAAATATATTATTGTATGGTTGACTTAACTTTACAATGTTTTGCTCTGCACAACACTAACATTACTAACAGCAGGACAGTATGCATTCAATGAAACAAAGGCATTTACTTCCCAGAGATATAGCATGCATTTCTTTGTAAAGAACCAGTTATGTCACAGGAGGATAGAGTAAACACTCAGTGTTAAAATTAGGTACACTGCATTGAAGTATACAGTGCACTTTAATAAAGAGAAATGTTTACATCCTGGAACAATTTGTTATATCCTGTTTCTTGTGGCTTTGTGTGCTATTTTGTGTAAAAATGTTACAAACTGTAAGTTCTCACTGTAGTCTTTTTTTTTTTTAGAGCTATAATAGATACAGCATGGTTTTTGATTAATGGAGGAATCAGAAATTTATACCAGAACACATTACACAGATAAAAATGTAAATTTTCTCTAGTCCCATCTTTCACGACCATTAATATACATCTATTATTTGTGCAAACAGCAAATTCAAGTGCAATTATTATTCGTTAACCCAGCTGTAGCTAGGGTGACAAATCACTTTTCTAAATGAATTTAAGTACATTCAGATAAAAGTGCATTTGTGCATACAAAGTGCAATGTGTAAAGTGCAATAGGGTTCAGAATATCTTTTGATGGCTTCACTCCAGCTCCCTATCATATTGCCAAACAACCACTGATATTATAAGCACGGTAACCATCCTTCACTTATGAGATTCCAAGCTCCAGCAGACTGTCCAGAACACCGGAGCTAGACTGACCCCGACATCCCCTGTAGCTATCACATCACCGCGACCTCCAGTGGATCTGAGTTGAAAGAAGAATAACTTTCAAGCTCCTCACGCACGCATTCAAGGCTCTTCACAACACCGGACCCGCATACCTGAACAACCGCCTCTCCGTCCATGTGCTCATAAAACACCTCGGATCAGCTGATCTCTCTCTGGTCACTGTCCTATGCATCTACAAACCCAGAACAGGAGGAAATTCCTTACCCTACCTTGCAGCCAAATCCTGGAACGACCTCCACCTCCGGCAAGCTCCCACATTGCCCCAGTTCAGGAAGGACCTCACGACCTGGCTCTTCGGATAACCCCAGCACTCAACGGAGCCACCCCCATCCTCCCCAGAGGTGAGTAGTTGCACTTTACCAACCCTGATTGATTGACTTAAGCTCGAATTGCCCTTCAGAAATGCACCAGGTATTGCCATGTAGCATTAAACCTCTTTAATACCCCGCCCTTTTTGCATACCTCATTTCAAATGTCATGGTGTGAAACATTTTGGCCTTCCATCCCTGAAATGATGGAAACCTGCAAGTTCTCCAATCCTGAGGAATAAAGGAGCACGTGATCATCAGTGCTATAGATAAGAAATATTATCCATCCTTATGTAACTTTTGGCTTATTTTAGAAACCCCAATTAACACTAAACTTGCCTCTGGAAGTATAGTACACTGTATAGCCGGACTAATGACCTCGAATAGTTATTGCCAAAATTTGGAAAGTTGTGGGCAAGAAAAAAACATGTAGCCATCCTCCAGCACCTTGCTGATGACAACAAATACAAAGATCTGGTACCGCTGAATTTATTTTATGAAGTCGCCGGGGTGTAATATGCCATCCAGCGAGAAAGGAATGACATTCTTTTATGATTTGTAGCGTGAAGGTACTTATTTCCTAACTCTGAAATGGAGTGCCAATCACTTTCAAACAGGTGACTTTGTGTATTTTCAGTTATCTTGGGCAAAAGCTACTAATGTTTGCTTGTGAAGACTGGCTCAGCAACAATCTGTACCAATTTCCTACCCCTGTCAGTCTATTCTTCATCAAAGCCCTGCTGATAGGGTAAGGTCCATGACACTCTTTTCGGATATCGGCTTTCAGAAAATAGGCTATCCGGACAAAACGTAATAAATATTTCTTGCATTGTTCACCATTCCTGGAATAGAGCTCTTCCCACTAGATGCATATTCCCTGCAAGATAAACTCCCCAAAAGCTCTAAAACCTATTCAGTTCCAAAACTTACCCTCCTAGATCAGTAAAAATGAATCATCAAAAGATGACTTATACAATTTGCTCAAAGCGTTCATCCGCCCTCTAAACTCCCGTAGAAGCTTATATCTAGTCTTTTTTTTGTAGTTTTGCTGTTTTGATAAAAGCTGGCAAGCTATTTCTGATTCCTTAACATTTTGGTTAAAATATTTTTATCTAATACTCTACTTCCATCTAAGTACCTTGTTAATATATCAATGAAGGCAGCCTGATAATAGCTTCGCATATGGGGAAGTACCAATCCACCCTGTGGTTTCTCTAATTGCAAAACATTCAGCTTCACCCTTGGTGTCTTTTGATTCCAAATAAAACTCCTTATTGAGGAATCTAACTCTTGAAAAAATCTGTTAGGATTATTTTATTGGCACATTGGAAAAAAGAAATATAGCCAATGGTAAAACTGACATTTTAATCATTGCAACTAATCCAATTATGGCCAATGGGAGCAGGGACCACCTCTTGAGCAGCACATTTATTTTTCTGGGCATTGTCTCATAATTCATATGGGAAAAATGTTTGTGACAAATATCCCCAGATACCTTATTGGGGTTTGTTATTATGGTTGGGGCTGCAAAGAAACTGGAAGATCTGCGGCTGCCACATTAACAAAGAAAGACTTCTGATTTACTTGGGCTTACCTAATAGCCACCTAAGTCAGTAAAATGTTCTATCATCTGCATAACTCCCCATATATTTTCCTCATCAAGCTGTAAATAAAGAATATTATCATCTGCAATTAATTTGAGCCTAGTCATCCCCTCTATGGGTGCCCTGATATTTCCTTTATGAAGTTTTCCCACTAAAGGCTCAATAAAAAACATAAATAAGATTGGAGAATGAGGACAACTTTGACAAGTGCCTCTTTTAATTGCAATGGTGCCGGCCATCCTAGAATTTACCAATACTTAGACCTGTGCCCCCTGGTTTAGAATTACCAGCATTGAGATACAATGAGAGGGGAAATCCACATTTTTGAAGGCTAAATAATAAGGCATTGCAGTTCACCAGATCAAATGCTTTTTCAGCATCATTCATCATAACTAAAGCTTTTATGAGATTTGCAGAAAAATAATCTATTGCCTGTATTAGAAATTGAGTGTTTGCAGACATAAGACGGCCCGCAACAAATCCACACTGATCTTTATGGATTTGCAGCTGTGCTGCTGGCATTATATGAGTTGCCCAAACTTTCATCAACAGTTTGTAATCCGTATTGAAATGACTAATGGGTCTGTATGCATGCACAAGTCTCGGATTCTTACCTTTTTGAGGAAGCTAACAATAGTTGATTCCTGAAAGATAGAAGGGACTTCTCCACCGTCTTTGATATAGGTAAAAAGTTCAGCTAAAAAAAGACACCAATTCACTGCAGGATACGCTAAAAAAAAACAGTGGGGAATCCATCATTTCCACACGGTTTAGCACTAGGCATTTTCTTGAGTGCCTCATAAATTTCATTAGGCATGATGGTCTCCAGCAAAGCATGAGCTAAAGAATTCGGTAATTGGTAGAGTTGGATGGAAGCATAATACTGCTCTATACTAGCATAGAAGCTACATATTTAGTTATAATAGATAATGTTCCTTTAATGCTGGAAAAACATTTGAGCAATCTCCTTCTGCTCTGTTACTATTCTTCCAGTACTTGGATTCTCTACTGATTTAATCATAGCTTTTTCCTTCTTAATTCTAGTAGACCAGGCTAGGAACCTGCCTTTATGTTGATTCTCTTCATACAATTGTTGCTGGTAGGCATTGAAAGTTATTTGTTTCTTCCATCATAAAAAAAATCCCTAAGATTCTGTTTTGCTGTAGTTAGTTGCCTGGGACGGCGCTCTATTCCAATATTCCCCTCATTTGCTTTGGTTGCGTTCCCTACCGCTGGTTGTAATCCCATTATCTGCTGTGTACGTTCTCTAGTTTGGTTTGCTTTAAAGGTGATGATCCTTAAAGGCCTCCCAAATTGAAAACAATGGGGGGGCGCACCCATGAGCAAAAATGCAAAAATGTAATGGCGGGGGAAAGGACCAATTGCCAACAGTTGTTGTGAGTCCACCAGCGGGCCAGCGACCAGATCATGCATCTAGGGCATCCTCAGACTTTAGTGATGTTTGTCACACTGACCTGGGTGAAGACTTCTGGGCCAAGATGGAACAAATGTTGTCAAGACTTGTGGCCCCTTGCATGATAGACTGAATGCCATTGAAAACAGACTTACATGCTTGGAACAATTGCACTCTGTTGTACTAGGGGAGGGGGTGGTTTCTGATTCATTAATAGCTAAGGACATCCCAGAGAGGCCATCTGGGTTGAATAATGTGTCCTGTAACCCCCCGGTATTGCCAAATGATAAGCCCACAGACTCGCTACCCCAGAGACTCCAGGCGCGGAGTCAGGGGGATCTAGCTGGGGAGGGCACTGTTGGCCACATAGAGGGGCACAGAGCCCTTGAGCGGGCGAGGGGTGGTGGTCTCGCCAATCCCCATACCAGTTCCTCCAGGAGTGCAACTCTGAATCCCCCACCCTCTACTCTAGAAACCAATTGTCTGGATCTTCCACCTGAGTCCGACCCATATGTGGTTGTCCTTGCTGGAGTGCCAGCCCTGGACCAAGAGAGCAGGGAGGATTATGCCATTCTTAAGAATAAATGCATACATTGGCTCAACCACAATAGGCCACTGCCACTGCACGTATCGAACGAAATTCTTTTTGCACGGCGTGTAAGTTGGGTAGGGCCACGGGCAAAAAATATAGAGGGAGACTGTATAGTTATACATTTTAGGGATAGTAGGGTGGTGGACTATATCACTAACTGGGCCCCAGAGTGTTCTGGATCACAAGTTCAATCTCTCCACCTGACTTATTTCTATCCTACTTCTAACAGGGTGAGAGGGCAACAGAATAGGGGTGACCAGGGTATTCTGGACCCTAGACCACACAATACCCCGATCCCCTGGAGGAGGAATAATAACAACGGCCCCAGGAGTGATCTGCTCGCCCTCACCAATAGATTCAGTGTGTTAGAGCAGCTTGATTGATGCCTCTTCAGGGGCCTAGGTTGGCCACCTTCAGGTGTAGTGGAGGGCCAATCTATGGCCGCATTGGAGGTCGAGGATGGGCCCATAGACAGTGAGCAACCTGGGGTAGGGCAACCACTCCCTACAAATATACCAGAGGAGGGGCCTGTTCGCGGGGACACTTTGAACCCAGTGGTTTCTGAAAACAGGATGGGGCTTGGAAAGGATCCTATCAAAATTCTCTCCTGGAATGTGGCTGGAATTAAAAACAAACTGTTGTGCCCAGACTGGGGAGCCTTTGTGGAAAGCAACGATGTCTGCCTTTTCCAGGAAACCTGGGCACTGGCAGGCGAACAAAGGTGTGGGTACTCAACCTTCTGCGAACCGGCAGTTAAGAAGGGGAGGGGTAGACCTTCTGGGGGCCTCAGCATTTGGGTCGGCACACCCCTGGGGGCACAGGCTGTTCAGGTTCCCACTGAGTCCCGAGATGTGCAGTGTGTGTTACTTACACTCCCTGGAAACAGGCAAGCTGCGCTAATTAACATCTACTCGAGACCCACTGTAAGTGGGAAGGAGTCTCCAACTATAGATCAACTTGTGCAGTTCATTTCAACTCTGGACCCAGCAGTAATGATAATTGTGGGTGGTGATTTTAATTGCCAGTTCGAGCCACTCACTGATTCATCTCACAACGGCCCAGATGAAGAAGACCAGCTCTGGCTCATCCCAGACCCGCAGATTCCGGTGGTGAGAGCATGGACCCCTTTGGTCTTACAAATTAATTCCCTCACTCTTTCGACCTTTCTCAGAGCCTGTAATGGAAGAACTAATTCAGATAGACCAGCCCAAATGACATTTAATAGGGAGGGCCAAAACTCCATCTTGGATTGTATCCTGGTGGAAGCTAGAACCTGGGGTATGGTCTCAGACTTCAAAATCTTCCCTAGGAAAGACAGTGACCACGATCCCCTGGTCATGTATCTGAAACCTGGGAGCCTGGGCCTGTCTAACCCAGGTCCTGATCCAAATTTAATCGCCCCTTCGCTAGCCTTAACTAACAACAGGCGGAGAGTTAAGTGGCCATATATATTGGGTTCTCCCAACAAATTGGCTGATGTCTATCAAACGGCCCTGCCCCACCTTTACGGTATGGCGGAGGTAAAGGAAATCACAGTAGTCAGCAAGGAGCCCCTAATTATCCACCAGGGGCTCGTGCGGGACCTTGGTGATGTGTTCTTTCCAGAGGGGAGACTTAAGGCAAAAACAGCCACAGTCCAACCATGGTACAACTCCAACTGTAGGAAAGCTAAAAAGGAACTGGTCTGTGCGGTCAGGCTCCAGGATAAAGACAAGATCAAGCTTTACCAGCGTTTGTACAAATTGGCTATGAAGAGGGCTAGGAAGGAGTGGGAGGCGGGCAATTGGGAAGATCTAAGAACTGCTCTCAAGTCCAAAGACTCCAACTCCTTTTGGTCAATTGTTAGTTGTGGGAGCAACGAAGGAAAACTGACGGATGAACCCAACATAGCTGCCTCGGCTTGGGAGTCACACTTTAGGGGGTTATACTCCCCCCGAGTAATGAAGGGTTAGAGACCCCTCTCCCATGCCCCCTCCACGAGTATCGACTGGAGGGGGCCTGGGAGATCACACTTGTGGAGGTTGAGTCTGCCATCTTGAACCTGTCCCCAAATAAAGCCCCTGGCTTGGATAAGCTACTGGGTGAATTGTATCGCTCAAGGCCGAACATATGGGCCTCCTATCTCTGTGTTCTATATAATGCCATCCTAAAAGGCATGGATCCTCCGGACTCATGGCGGGGTGCTGAAATCGTCCCTATTTACAAAAAAGGTTGTCCGTTGAAACCTTTCAACTATAGGCCAATTAGCCTTATAGACGTCACGCAAAAACTGATGGGACGCATCATCCTGGGCAGAATACAGACCTGGATGGAGGAACATGAGGTTCTGTCTATCTTCCAGGCTGGCTTCAGGCAGGGAACATCAACTGTGGACCAGTTATTTAGACTCCAGGTTCTATACTGGAGAACAGTGACTGTAGAGGGTGGCAGCCTCTACATGATCTTTGTAGACCTGCGGTCAGCGTTTGACCTGGTGCCCAGAGCTAAGCTTTGGAAGGTGCTGCAGGAGTTGGGTCTACCAGGCTACCTCCTCAATGTTCTAGCTAGGCTCCACTCTGATAACTTCGCCCAGGTGAGGTGCAGAAGGCTGGGTGAACTGTCTCCACGCTTCCCAGTCGGGCAGGGGGTCCGCCAGGGCTGCGTACTGGTGCCCACCCTTTTTTGCCTGTACATCAACGGCCTGGTAGCTCACCTGCTTGGGATCAGAAATATAGACTCCCTGAGGCTAGTTACGGGCCGGGTGCCCACTTTGATGTTCGCGAACGACACTCTGCTGTTGTCCAAGACATCAACGGACATCCAGCGCATCCTTGATGGTTTCGCGGATTTTTGTGTCTCGCGGGGATTGGAGATAAACTTGGACAAAACCAAGTTTATGATCTTCAATCCCCCGAGGCAGACACGCCCGAATCTGCTGTCGGGAGGAACTCCTCTAGAGAGAGTTAAAACCTTTGAAGACTTGGGCATTACCCTGGGTGAACACTTTCAATGGGATCCGCAGTTGGCTAAAGCTACACTCAAACTAACAAGAGTGGTGGGGGGGGGGGTGCAGAAGCTCCACAGAGAGTCTGAGTTCAAACCGGCGGCCTCAGTTATAGAAATTTACAGTGTGCAGGCTAGAGCAGCAGCCCTCTATGGGGCCGAACTGTGGGGGCATCAAAACTCCCCCAGTTTGGTGAAGGTTGTACATACCTTTTTAAGGAACATATTGGGCCTCCCTGTGAGCACCCCACTCGTCCCACTGCGCCTGGATCTAGGGTGGCTCCCCATTGATGAGGTTATCTCACTACGCACTCTAACCTTTTGGAAAAGATTGTGGTCCATCCCGGAACTTGCGTCCTATAGAAACGAATTCAGGGATATATGGGATGCCCTGAGAGGCAAGAACATTAGGTGGCTGTCTCATATAAAGTACATTAGTAGTAGGATAGGCTTACCTGAGCTTTGGGAGACCTGTTGCCTGCCCGGAGATCACCAAGGCTGAGGTGAATCGCCATTATAAGAACTACAATCTAGCCACCCTCCAGGCGAGCTCTGGGGTGGGAAGACTGACCACAGAGTTCCTTGAGGTCAAGGCAGAATATAAAAGGGAAGAATTCTTGGACGTGATATTTCCCGCATCAGCAAGAAAACTCTATATGCAATTCAGATTGGGTACTTTGCCTTTTAGAGTTTTCTCTAGTAAATGGGACAAAAGCAATCAGAAAGAATGCCCCTTTTGTGGACATCATGTGGAAAATTACATACATGTCTTTTTCTTTTGCCCAGGGTACCAGCGCGCACACAGGTACTGGCTAATCCCCATTTGTAGAAACTTGGGATTTCGCCAGTGCTCACGCGCATTCAGAGTTGTAAAATACGACACCCATCCCCCTATTGTCTTTGCTGTGTCGCGGTTCCTGAATGCAATGTGGCACCGGCGTAGGAAATCGATTAGCGCCTAGTATGTATTTCCGCTACAATCAAATGTAAGTTCAATAATGAAAAATAGTTTAATTCCATTTTATTATGTATTTGATTTTATTGCATACTCAATGTATTTTAAAAGTATTTCATATTTATTGTCTTAATATTTGTATTGCACACATTTTTATGCGCTTTTATGGTCCCTTGAGGCCGAAATAAAGTTATCGAACCGAAAACAATAAAGCCATATTTCTGTTACTGACAAAAAACTCAGAAATAAACCCTCTCATCTCTGATACATACTGAGGATTTGACAGCAAAGATCTTGCTAGCTGCTACTTAGAACTAACTCTACAAATTGAACTGTGATATATCACAATGGAGACCACAGAGTGGTCAGAAAAAGCTATGTTCCAAATATCTTTCCGCACCCTACTAATTGCCTTGGAAACAAACAAACAAAAAAATCTAGGCTAGAGGCAGTTTTAAACCGTTGCAAAAAGCAAGTATATTGTACCAAATCTGGGTGATCAATGAGCTGATAGCTTGATTTTAACGGTTCTATCATTTTCTTAGTTTTTGGTCTTAACTGTTTCTTAGCCTTATTAGATAAGTCCTTGACCAGATAATGAATATAATTAAAATCCCCTCCAGATATCAACATGCCTACTGCCGCCAAGGCATTATCATGCATCTGAGATATTGAGTCTATATCATCACTGATAGGACCATAATAATTAACTAGAAACATCCCCTTGAGAGCTGATTTCACCCATAGTCATCTTCTTTGTGGATCTCAGACCACCTCTCGGAAATCCCAGTCAATGCCTTGTCCCTGAAAAATCGCTGCCCCCCTTACCACAGCTTGTGCAGATGCAAGGAACACCTACGAGTATTTAAGGGAAATAAATATTTTCAGGGTATTATTCTTGAGTTGGGTCTCTTGTAAGAAAATAACTTCAGGTGAAAATGAAGCTTCCATATTTGCGTTTGTTAATGATACCCTTTAAATTACAGGAAAGAATCCTGGCCTTTGGCATCTCAAGAGAATAAATCATATTGGTTCCTTTCAGGCCCCTTTAGAGCCCACATCATAAAGG
The DNA here is from genome assembly GCF_964261635.1 of Lissotriton helveticus. NCBI lineage: Eukaryota > Metazoa > Chordata > Amphibia > Caudata > Salamandridae > Lissotriton > Lissotriton helveticus. The sequence goes on from NC_136057.1 coordinate 1,616,685,530, forward strand.
CAATTAGCTTGGTTCTACCCCCAAATCAAAAGGAAAATTCGACAACTTCATGTAATTTATCAATTAATGTTTCAACCAGATCTCAATTAAATCTGCTGTTCCCCCATGCATATCCTTTTTTCTGTAAATCATATTTCTGCTCTTTAAGCAAGTGCTCACCTTCTGATCCTGCCCACCCACCCCCAGAAGCCCCAGTGACCCCTTGGTTAGCTCCCCTTCCCAGTGGGGGAGTGGGAATGGCCCGATTTATCCCCCCTCCTAAGCGCGAAGCATGACTAGAGCTCTCGCGCAGACGTTCGTCTATGTAAATTCTCACTGTAGAGGTAACTTTAAGAATGTTTATTCTGAGCTGAACTGAGATTGGATTGAGCTAAGTTCAAGATAGCTACTGGTGAAGTACATTAAATGGAACCTACCATGTATATGAACCTGATTTAAATGGTATAAACATTCTTGGAGTAGGACTTTAACTTTGTAATAGGGTAGAAGAGACCCATAAATATCTATGCATGCATACTTCAAGGTTAGTGTGCACTACATGAAAGGCGATGTCCTGGAAGAATAGCCTCTGCATCACGAAGGAGCAGTGTTTCTTCCTTGACAAGATACTTGCTCAATAGAAGAGCATGGCATATTTCATGCATAAACAAATCATACACTCAATGGAAGAGGAATGCTAATCTAAGAGGAGGGTAGAATATACCCAATACAAAAAGAAACGGGACCTTCCTGGAAAAATAGGATACAGAAGATAATCAACAGAAAAACAGTAATTATTTCACGAGTGAATAATGTTAACTCCATGGAGTAAGAGTAGTAGGAGTTTATCCTCCATGGAAGAGTATTGTTTATATTATGGAAGGATATCATAAATTAGTTGGAAGAGCTATTTACACTCAGATTAAGAATAGCACATACTCTATAGAAGAGCAATGGTTACTCCTTGGGAGGATGAAATACAGTCTGTAGAAGAAATGTTTATTTTGAAGGCTTAGGTTTATTCAGTAGAAGCTAAATTTCTACTTCACGAAATGTCATATAGTCTATTAGGAAAGTGAATATTTAATAAAAGCCCAATGTTTACTTTATTGATGGATAGCGTATAGCTAATTATAATAATAATTATAATTATTATAATTATTTTTATAACAATACTGATGTTCACATTAATATTAAGAAAGTATTTGTATATCAATTTGAATACCATAGTTTTGCCATTTCTAATTGCTATACATTACAGGAACTAGTATATCAAATGTAACTGTGTTCAATTAGTTGAACCTAAAGCTGGGTGTCAAACTTGGAAATAAGAGGTCACCCACAAATGTCAGTTGTAAATACCTTGTTCCCAGATATGTCACTTCATGGAAGGATTTAATGTACTCCATAGAAGATCTATGGTTTCTTCAGTGTTTTGACAAAATAGCGCAAACAATTATTGTGATCTAAAAATGTTGTGTCAAGAATATCAGGATGTCAAAAATATCGTCAACACGAATATCGAATGTAGAAATATGGTTTTAAGTGTTGTTTTAAATATTGTTAAAAAAATATTGATTTAGGAAATATCGTTGCATGTAATATCATTTGTAAGCATTATTTTGTATGTATTTTATTGTAGTTTTTTTAGTGTACATGTTTATTTATTTTTTATTTTTATTTTAGTAAGATAATGTATTAATTATGAAATTGATAAAAAATTGTATTTTTAGTTGTTTTTATCCATAAAAAGAATGGATTTATAATTTTTTACCAGCTGCATATTGGATTTTTAGAGGGTAAGAGATGTGAGATTTTTACAAAGTAGATAGTGTAAATTTATGTTAATTATTTTAACAATATGCAAATTAATAAGTTTAAATGTAATTCAATTATGTTATACTTGTTATAAATAATAATTCATAAATAAGTAAATATATGTTCATTATAATAAAATTAAAATATGCTATTGTTAGTATTAAAATTAATATTTATTTTGAAAAAATAAACATTTAATTTTCTAAAGTAAAGAATTTTTCCAATTTCGTTAATAAAACATTTTACATTTTTTAAATTAAATATTGTACATAAAACATGTTGTACTCTTACATTTATATTTTTTAAATTGGTCTTACTCTTTATTTTTATGATTGATAATTTTGAATTCAGAGGTTATTTTTTACTTTACGGTTATAAGTGTAGGAATGATAGTAAACAATGTAAAAAATACATTCATTATTAGTAGTGTTAAAAGTATTTAAAATGTAATGATTACATATTAATAAATTGGTTAGTAGTTTTAGGTCATGTCATATATTCTAAATTTTGTGTAGGTATGGTGTAATGATTTTGTATATAAAATGTTCAGTTTGTAGCATCCTGTATAAAACGTTTTTGATTGTACTGGAAATAGTACATTTCCAGCCTTTAGTGTCCAACACCTTCACAAATTGGCTTAGATTGGAGTGGGAATAGTAAATGTCACCCTTTTAGTGTCAAATAGTTTCCCCAAATTGTTTAATGTCCAATAAGAAATTGAATTATACGTCCTAGTCAGCAGGAAAGGAGCCTGACGCGATAGACTCGTACGTGCAAGATTTGAGAGAGCCAAGCGTCAACGATGCTACATAGCCAAGCTTCTACACGACCCAACAGACTCAGACGCGAACGATGCCACATAGCCAAGCTTCTACATGACCCGACAAACTCGGACGCGAACGATGCCACATAGCCAAGCATCAACACGACGCGACAGACTCAGACGCAAACTATGCCACATAGCCCAGTATGAATGGAACAGGCTCTTCCAAAACAATTTAAACAAGAATATGCATCAGGTGCTGTCAAACAACTTGTGAAAAAAATCATACAATGGAAACAGAAAAAAGACTACCAAAAAACGCGCTGTCACCTCCAAGAAAAACCAATTTCAATTAATTAGATACACCCACAACCCAACCTATATAAAGGGAGCCAAAACTTCCCAACACCATTTGCTACTTGGACAGACATGCAAGCAGACCACACCACTAGACAGACAACTCATCTAGCCACCACAAACACACACGTCTCATCCACCAAACAACCTCCACACAACTAACACCAAAGACACACACCTCCACTCACACACCCTCACCCTCACCTTCACACACACACATACACATACACATCTCCACCAACACCCATCACCATGCCTCCCAAGAAGAATCCACAGTTCTTAACTGCTGAGTTGGAAGTGATGATAGATGAAATCATCCGAGTAGAGCCACAATAATTTGGCATTGGCAGCTTGGCCCACAGACCTGCCAGTCCCAGAAAACCAAGATGTGCGAGAGGATTGTCAACAAGGCGAATGCCCATTCACCTACCTTGCGCACAAAGGAGGATATCCGGAACCGGTATTATGACGTTGGCAGGAGGGTAAAGAGGCTCATTGCCAGAGAACATGCCCTGAGCACCAAGACTGGCAGTGGATGTCATAAACTGGTGCATTTCACCACCTGTGAGGTGAAGGTGCGGGACCTCCTCCCACAGGAGGCCATAACTGGACTAGCTGGAATCCCAGAATCTGGTGAGTACATGTACAAATAGTCTAAATTCACCCCAAATATACAGCCACAGACCCCACAGCAACCCATCTTGAATGTAACTTTGTACACGCTGTCATGGAATCCTGGAACCTGCTGGCCCATTTTTTCCTGGGTGGGTGGAGGAGTGGAAGCAATGACTACAGCCACTAGCACATACTAGTCCCACCCCCCTGTCCCACAAGAACACACCTATCACTATGCTGTCCCGGAGAGTGAATGCAAATGCCCTGTAAAGATGGCTGACACTGGCCATCGGTGTGGGGAACTCAAGACCCTGTTGGCAGTCGTGTACAGCATGACTGCAGGCACCACTGTCAAACCTCTTGAATATGACTCTGTACACACTGTCATGGAACCCTGGAACCTGCTGGCCCCTTTGTCCTGGGTGGGTGGAGGAGTGGAAGCAATGACAACTGCCACCAGCACACACTAGTCCCACTCCAGCCCCATAAGAACACACCTGTCACTATGCTGTCCCGGAGAGTGAATGCAAATGCCCTGTCAAGATGGCTACACAGAGCCATCATGTACAAATTTTGTAAACATTAACTGCCAGTCCTTGGCCTACTCACACAACTACAGACCATAACCTTAACTGTACATTCCACACACTGACAGGTAAAGAACGGTCACATGTGCCCTCAATGTGCATGCTGCAAATGTGTGTGGAGGACAGGACACACTCTAATTAGCAGTCACACCACATAACACAAAACACACACAGATAAACACACATCAGGGACAATACCCACGGACAGTAGATGTGAGGTGTAATGCAAGATGGCTGACACTCTTGCATTGTGTCATGTGCACAAGGCATTGTTGTGTTTTGTATTATAACTCAACATCAGTCAGCGGTGTCAGCATCCTTGAAAACTACCACACTCACTGTCATTGATCCTCTGACAATGATGAGTAAGCTGGTATGTTTGCCATTGGAAAGTGGGGTAGAAGTCAACACAGCCTAACTCAAGCACTCAATACACTGTACCTCACAGCTTTGACCATGAAAAGGCAAATGACCATCCTTGGGAAACTTCTCTGTCCATGGAGAACAAGTAGAATGTAAATGAAGAGATCATGTGCAAAAGTATGCATCAACAAAAAGTACTACAACAAGATTTTCACATGTGTACAAAGTGATGAGAAATAGCAACACAAATATGTCTCCTCACATTGCATATGTTTACAAACAATGCTAAACCTACACAGGCATAACAACAACAATGTTGTGACATAGCAGAACATCACAAAGCAAAACATCACACAACTTGCTGTAGGCTCTGCGCAGGAGTACAAACCTATACTATTTACCATTACAAGTCCAATGTGGGCAACATTAGGGAATGTCAGATCATACTTTTATCACATAATACAACTCATGTGAGTGACTTCCCTATCGCATGTCAATGTAATTACCTATGTTTCAATGGACTGCCATATAAGAATGCATTTGTCAGAAGAAACCCGTTGCTATTGCATTCAAGGTTACACACGTGATGTCATTGTTTGTTGATGCTAGAAGAAATGAACTATCACCATGAAGTAATGGATGATTAAAAAATTAAACTAATGATTTACCCCGAGAAATGAATGAATCTTAACTTGAAGAATATATGTATAGAAACAACCTGTTTCTGATTGATCTGCACTCATCCCCGGGTTCGGTGCAAACCGGACCTACACAACTTAAGAATTATCAAAGGCACTGTCGGACACAGTGCAACGAATGGAGTAGCACATAAAAAGAACTGGTATAATTTTCTGTCTAAAGAAGTAAGTTGCGAGTGCACCGAGATAAAAACTGAAATTATACACTGTACCCACTTTCTAAATCATGATCAGTATCATCTGGCACTGTCTCACAATGAGGTGCATGAGTTCTGTGGTAGGGATTCTTCTCATAGAAGTATGCTCAACAAAATAGGACGTTGGTGAAGGATGGTTGGACATTTGTTGCACATCAGAACACACAATCCAAAGACCCACTACCTCTAGTATCTCAGTAGTTCAACAAAACATACAGAAGACACACAATGATTCTACCACCCAGTACTATCAACATCTCTGAGTCAAGGTAGCAATGCACACATTCACGCTCACTCACCCATGCTTATCCACAAAATTATGATTTAGAGTGTGTGTAAAGTACAATAATTGACGTTTGGGAAAGAACTATCTCTGTCTGTTGTCGTACAATGCAGTATACGAACTCACACCAGCAGCAACTCACATGATTCACAAACAATATACATTTTCATAATTAAATAGAATACTAAAGGTTAAATGTGATTACATCATCAGTGTGGAAATAACCACCCTCCCTGTGATGGTGACATATTCATCAAACTATTGAAGAACTCTGTGGCAATACGGGCTAACCGCTCACCTCAGAAAGTAGGAGTACTGGTTACAGCATATGCACAGCAAAGCTCTGGTGCGTAGATGTCAATTTTCCATCTGTGTAGATGATTCCCCTGTGCGTCAGTGTAATGCAAGTATTCCACTTATGTGTTAGAAAGTGTAGCATTTTATGGCTAAACTATACGTGCTGACTAGATCTTCCTTTTACAAAGAGTCTTGTTTTTCAACCTTGTGGCGCAGTGCTTCAACAATACCAAATTGATCTCATGTGGACTCCAAGGAATCTTGAACAACAAGCATAGAAAGAATGTGCGCTAAAATGTAAGACACAAACCAAATAAGTAAGCTTGGCTACGGTTAATTTAGCATATTCCAGCATGAGCCTAAGGATCAGCTAACTATTCATCCCCCGTCTTGTGAAGATATGTCACATGACACATACCAGGGATAGACACACAAGGTCACCACAACACACATAGCACATGCAACATTTTAACATTGCACACACTATTGTCAAATTAAACCATTTAACCGCACAAACAAAGACCATTGGCAAATGAAATGAACACCATGGCAGAAAAACATGATATAAACGGTTGTAGCATAATTTTGCAACAGACAAGGCAAACATCAATGTGTGTAACTGGTTTATTACACAGGCAGAAGCTCTGCTCAACACAAAAGCAAACTTATTACAGTTCCAAGTATCTAAATAAAAAAAAAGAAAAGACTAATCTGACCAAAACGTTTGTCTGTCAGAGAGTACTGGTTCAAATTGAAAATCCATTATGGAACAGCGTTGTGTGTACACACACAACAGCCAAAGGAACCTGTGAAGGAGAGACATACAAGCCCTCTTCCCTTGCTACAAACCATCTCGCTGTCTCGGATCCTCAAACACTGGATTGGTACTCTGCCCCAAGATAAACAGAGTAAGGTGGGGGGAAGTGCTTTTCACACCAAGCAGCTAAATTGTGGAACTCACTTCTGATACCACTCAGACTTCAATCCAGTAGGACACTTTTCAGGAAGCAAATAAAAACATGGCTTTTCTCTCAATGTTAACCTGTCTCGCTGCACTAGCCTGCACTTACCCCAGCGCCAAGATGCCTCGGCATTAGTGCGCTTTAGAAATATTAAGTCAGTCAGTCACACATAGTACATTCTTAAATACAACTTGCCATGATGACATATCCAATTATTGATTCACTATTGTCCATTGTAAATTCTGAACAAAAGCTAGGAGTGATTTCAACAAGATAGTGGAGACCATCAGAACTAAACATACACTGTACAACGGCAATGACCCTGTAAATTAGCATACCCACATACATATCACTACATATTGTTCTACATACACACATCACGCTTAGGAAAGCCATCATCAGACATCTTTGCATATTTACACTCAAGTAAAGAAGTTGTTAATGAGCTGTCTCCTGACATCCACCTCCTCTTCCTCCTCCTCATCACTGGCAACGTGCCCCAGGCCTGGATTCTCCCATGATGGAGGACGTTGGTCCCTGTCATCCTGGATGAGCGGTAGCTTATTCCTCACAGCCTTGTTGTGAAACATGCAACCCACTGTAATGATTTTGCACACCTTCTCTGGAGAATATTGAAGGGCACCTCCTGTCCGGTCTAGGCAGGGGAATCTGGTCTTCAGCAGCCCAAATGTGAGCTCAATCACACGTCTGGTCTGCCCATGTGCCCCGTTGTAATGGACCTCAGCAGGTGTGACTGGGTTCCTGAGTGGTGTCAGTAACCAGGGCATGTTTGGGTATCCAGAGTCTCCTACATTTATAAAATATAAAGGATCATTTGAGTAACCACAGGGTACAACATAACAGAGAATGATCACACAACTGACACTGACAACTTGACTCACCATCAAGCCAGGCACGCTCATTCCTGGAGCTGGGACATCAGCTGGGGGATCCGACTCATCCTCATTATATATGTGTTGTGGGCAGATCCCGGGACTCGCACACATACATGGGAGATGATCTGGTCCACAAGACATACCACAAGGGCTTTGATTGAAGGAAAGCGTTTACGATTCCTGTAAACCTGTTCATGTGCTCGTGGTGCAACCAAACCCACATGTGTCCCATCAATCGATCCAATCACATGTGGCATGTGTCCCAGGGCATAAAAGTCATCCTTAATGGCATGGAACTGTAGCGGTGTGGGAAAATGTATGTACAGGTTGAGGAACCTCAACATGGCCTCACACACATCCCGGAGCACTCGACTGAACATCGCTGGGACATCCCACCAGCATCATACACAGTAAACTGGAACGAACCAGAGGCAAAAAAATGTTGTGCCGCCATCACCTTCACCTTGGGGGTCAGGGCAAAGGGATATGTGCGTCCAGGTAGCAAGTGCGGTAACAACTGGTTGGTCAATTCTGAAATTAGTGCCCTTGTGAACCTGTACTTCCTCATGCACTCATGTTCTACCATGGTTTCAAGACCCGGGAAGGGTCTGTGGACAGTTGGTGCCCTGGGGAACACATGAAAAAGTATGAATACATATTACTCGCTAAATTGAACATCAAGTAATACAGAATCAACAGATTGCATCACACTTACAATGATGACACAGTGAAGTCAGATGTCTGAGGTTGACCTAATCCGAAAAATACAGCAATGTGAGCATGAACATACACACAATTATGTCATGTATTACCAAAGAATACAGTGTTGTACTGTGACTACTCACAGTTTTCTGTCACTCCCCATGTGATCAATTGTAACAGACACAACACACACACAATTAAGTATCAGCCATAAATTCTTAGATCAACTAGCACATGAATGTAATGTACACAGACATGGACAAGGTATTACAACCTAGCAACAACTCTACATACAGACAGCTTGTCACCATGCACAACACTGTCATGGTGTGGACATTGTCAAGATGTGATGTATGACCTACACAACACAATGATCCCCTGGGACAGTGGCCAAGCATAGGAGGATGCTGTGTGAGGTGGTCATTCACACTAGTCATGTCCCTCACAAACACTGCTATAGTTGCACTGTCAGCTATGATCAGAATGTGAGTAGTCTTGTCTTTTGTCTCTGTCCCATTTAACATGTGCTGAACTCCATCCACACAGGGCATACAGCATGCCAAATTTTCATACATACATTGTCTGAGTTGATGAGTGTGCATTGCATGTACGCGTGAGCCAACTCGGGATGGAGCAGGACTGACAGATTGCATGCCCAGAACAGTGTTGTACGACGCTGGTGACTATTGCATGGATGCGTCTGCCACATCCTGACCGAGCCGGACTGACATATTGCATGTTTGATTCAATGCTGTTCGAAGCGGGTGAGTTTTCAAAATGGGTCTACTACATCCTGACCGAGCCGGTCGCACTGATTGCCTGTTGGTCGTCATGGTGACAGACGTGCATGTTGCATCGTGCACAATTCGCGTACGGTACGATTCGGTTTACTTTTTAAACAAATGTATCAAAATATAAACAGTCATGACGCAGATATTTTGAACGTTGCCGTAGGCGTGTCCGAGGCATCCTATCTCATGGATTGGACTAATTCATAGGATGCGAATGAGTCGGACCTATCACTTTGGACGCATGGGACCGATTCTGCCTCTGCAGCACAGATATAAGGCTGTCTCTGGCCCTGAGAGCTCACTTGCCTGCACTAAATGATCTATATAGACATCTCTGCTACCACTGCTGCTGTCTTTTCATCCTCTGGCTCCAAGAATGGCACGTACTGTGGAGAGGGCCCCAGCCTTCACAGAGGAGGAGAACCAGGCCCTGCTTGACAGCCACCTACCACAGTACAGCAAGCTGTATGGGAAATCAGGATAGCAGGTGAGTGTGCAGTCCACATCCTCTCTCATTGTGCATCTTGTCTGACTAGCACTAATGACATTGTGTGAAGCAGTGGCTAGCATGTTCACTCAGTAGTTGTCACACCCAAAGTGTGCAGGTACCTGCAGTGAACAGGTACTGTGGTGTGAGAGTGCATTTTGAGGCGGGCATACTAGCCAGGCAATGTTCCCATGTTGGTGACGCAGGACAAGTGTCCATCCACATAGTTGCACTGCCTGTGTACATCAGATGCCCTTGTGAAAAGCACATGATAATCCAACTGTGTGATGCACAATATGTTAATGGCCCTTTAACTTTGTCATCCTCACAGGTTGATGCTCATCAGAAACAGGAGATCTGGCTGATCATTGCCCGGGCAGTTCGATCTGTGGGGTCCACAGGCGCCGCATCCGCAGCTGCAAGAAGAGGTGGCAGGACCTAAGTGACTGGACCAGATGCATTGCTAGAGTCCAGCTGAAGCTGTTGCCTCCTCACAGTAGGGGCGGACACCGGACCCTGACCCCCCACATGAGCCGGATTCTGCCAGTGGTCTTCCCTGACCTGGATGGGCTGTTGAAGGCCAGACAGCAGCAAGGAGGGGGTAAGTGCATGCCTTGTCTGTGAACTGTGTCTAACATGATCTTTGCATTCCTTCAGCCTGGTTACGCTGCCACAGTTTGTCTGTCTGCTAGAACTAGAATATTGTCCATTAATTCTGTAATGTCCCTTCTTCATCTGATACACAGGGGTGTCCCTTTCAGTCAGTGACATGTCTCACTGGGGGTGGGGGGCCTGCTGTTGTCCAAGGTTGATGTGGTGGACCGCATCTGCTACCGGCAGAATGTATTTGCCTTCATGAGTGTGGAATTAATTGACATGAGTCTGCACATTGACAGATTTGTGACATGCAATCTGTGTGGGCCATATATACAGGTCCTGGTTGATTCTCTGCATCGCCATATGTGTCTGGGGTGTTTGCCAAACACACATGCAGCAGCTGTGACAATGTTGTGATCTCTGAAGTATGTCCATCATGTGTGTCACACATGCATGGACACATGCCTACTGTTCATACTAATCCTATGTTGCACATGGTCCAGGTCAGGTATGCCTAATCCGGGCATGGTGTACACTCAGTTCTCCTAATCATGTGTGTCCAAGTAAAATTAATGTGTTGTGCAATGTGCAATCAGGTGTCAGCCTCTGTCTCAATGTGGAGTGGGCTAGCTTTTTAGACTCCTGGGGTGTCAACTCTTTTTGGGTGGGCAGCCAGCTGACATGTAGCTGTTGGATCTTCACGATCGGGTCAAACATTGGTGTGTAATCACTTGACTGTGCCTGATGGTGTATACAAAATGTAAGTGCAGGCAGCTATACTTCATTGTCATCAGACTGTGATGTGATCATGTTGACAGACTTGTGCTTGCTGTCACTCTACTGTGGCATTTGTATGACGTGGGATTATCAGTAGCCTTAACATGTGGGTAGCAGTGAGGCAACATGTGCACTTGACAGATGCAGGGCTTCTATTCCCCCCAACTACATGATTGAGATACAGTGCAGACTGTTGGTTTTGTGATGCACTGCCCCAGTGACAGAAGGCAGCAATGACTGATTACCCAGACTGGCCTGTAGCTTGTAGTTTCATTTGCTATAGTGTATACTGCAGTGATGGAAGTTGTCCTGCATGCACTCAATTGTGGCATTGTCCAGAAAAACATGAGCAAATCATGGTGTGTGGCGAAGGAAGCATAGCCATATAACTCACAAGTACTTGAGAAATCCCTATCCCTGACAGATGTACAATGTCAGTGGCAGGAGATGGTATATGTGTGTACTGACACATTGCCATCACAAATCCTGCAGTTCAGACAACTGTCTATGTGGTGCATGTGTGCACACATGAGTAGTGTCTGGCTACATGCACCAGGCTGATATCTCCATGGACATGTAGGATATGAGGGGCATGGTTTGCTGGCAGACTGACGTGTGTTTTACAAATATGTGTCAGCACTTTAGAGAAGTTACTGCAAAGGATGCACAAACGTGCGCTGTAATGTGCTGTACTGACTGTGATGTGTGATGTCAAAACATGTGACTGATGTTTCTCTGTTTATCCTGTTGATTTGCAGTTACATCTACGGACACTGGAGGAGACAGCTCCACGGACCATGAGGAGCCTCAGCGCCAGACCGGGTCCGCTGCGGAGGAATAGGAGGGACCCAGTGACACGGAGGGTGAGGTGCATGGACACTGAGGCCCCCACCCACAAGTCTCCCTGGACCACGAAGGGAAAGACACCACCAAAATCACAGACCTCCACCTCACACTCTTCATCCTGCAGCCCCCTGGACGCCAATACACAGGTCCTACAGCCATTCCCTGCACCAGGTTCACCCACACACCCATACCGCATCCCCAAAATGCTTAGGCCCTCCCCCCTTCCACATGCCTTTCCACCCCCACCTCACATGCGCAGCCTGTTCCTGCCACTGGTGTGGAGGCTGTGTCTCCCCCCTCTGTCCTGACCACATCATCTGAACCCCAATTCTCTACTCTTTATGTTGACACTGCAGTAGGAGGCACATCCCACCTGTCTGACCTGGGCACTGCACTTGGGAGCCTGTCCACCACATCTGTCCTGCACACTGCAGTGGTGCAGGAGGACACCACACCTGACTTGTGCCTCGCAGTGGTGACAGCGCCCACTGTGTCAGACCCCTCCACTGCAGTTGCTGGCGTCACTCCTACACCCACCACACCTCCCCTGCCCCATTCTCCTGTCTTCTGATCCTGTCCCTACGGTGCCTGGGCTGCCACTTTGTAGACCTCTCCAAGGGGTGAGATGTCCCTGGTTCATAGCAGTGCAGGCAATCAATGGGTGACAAGTTGTCACCCTGGTTGGACTCTTTGGAGGACTGGCCATTGGCCTTTTTGCTTTGTGGCATGTTCATTTGTCAATATTTCATAGCTGATTAAAGCCACTTTTTGTTATCCAATGGTGTTGCATCTGATGTATATGATGTTGAAACCATCCTGATAATAATGCCATCTTAGTGCTGCACCTTCCCGCGCTTCCCTCCCCTCTGTTTTTGCTGAATGTGCCAATCAACTTCATGAAGGATTTTGGTTACCTCTCTCTTTCAAGCCAGAAAACTATTACCTTATGTTAATTTTACATAGAGGTCTTTGGTCAGGATTTAGGATAGTTACTTGAATTCAATTGTCTAGGAATACACGTAACACTAATAAGGTGATGTGTAAAAAAAACAGCATGTAATGGCATCATGCTAGAGATATTTATACAAAATAATTGTCTCGCTGATTTTTATGTAGTGTGTTAGTCTCTCTCTCTCTTTTGTACTATTCTCTCTTTTGTACTATTGTTTTTAATATGTATATAGGTAAATAAAATTGTAAATGTAAAGTATTTTTGTAATAGGTATTACATGTGTGCATTACATGTTTTCTTATACTGTATATATATATATTGTTTACAGCCCTGAAGAAGCCCGTGTTGGGCGAAACGCGTAGGCTGTAGATTTTATGAATCATAATAAAAGCATTTGAAAACTACATCATCTGTTTGGAGATTCGTCACTCCTGTCATCCATTTATGTTCAATGCACGGTATTTGAAGCTAAAATTTGCATTGTACACGTTGCCTCTCAACATTGGTGGCTGGTTTTAGGAGGTGGGCAATAGTGCATATTGTGGCTGGAACCAAGGAACCAAGGAACGGTTTTTAAAACTGCTAGTTAGTGCTAGTTAGTGCGGCAATAATACCTGCCACCAGGTTCTGTGTTGTGGCCATTAGTTAGGGGTGCCAGCACACTGACAGTTTGAAGTGAAATTGCGACTAAAATGTCTTTTGATGATGTCAAGGAGGAGATGGCCAGGGATCTCTTTACTGGGAAAACAGACCAATCCAACCAGGGTTCCACAAAAAGAAGTGGTACGGAAGGTATGAAAGCAAAATTTGAGAAACTAGAGAGACTAAAGAAGAGCGAATTGTCGAAGTGGTGGGACGGAGTCACTCTGAGAAAGTATCTGGATAACAAAAAAATACCGAGGGGACTACGTCTACTGACATTCCCAAACTTCGATGACCTAGATCCTGACTTATTGACAAATTGGGAGGAAAACCTTCTGGGTTCATCATGTACAATAATGAAGATTCTAATCGAACACTCAGATAGAAAATGTGTAATACTAAGAGAGGAAATCAAAAAACTGGAAAAGGAAATACATAAGATGGGACAAAAAGAGGTTTTTGATAAGAACTATGTAGTATTAAAAGAGCAAATAGCCAAACATCAACGTGTTATTAGAGACCGAAAATTATCCAAGATCAAAAAGGATGATAGGGACTACGCCACAGGTAGAATCTATACATTTGCAAAACGATTTGACAACATTGTAGTCGCAAAGCCCAAGGAAAAAACGCCTTCAGAAGCGCTGAGCATATTAAGTGCTGCGAGTAGTTCTAGTCTTTCTTCAGTGGGGGAGCCGGAACCAGGTACTAGCTCTGAAATGAGGGGACAACTTAATAACTCGGCAACTTTTTTAGACGAAGTTCGCAGTTTCAGGATAGGAAACAGACAAAAAACAGAAAGACCCGATGGGGGGGCAGGCGAAAAAAACGATGCAAAAGTGGGAGTTCAGACTCGGTATCAAAGAAAGCAAATGAACAACCACTAACAATAGAGAGAGGGGAGGAGGGTGTGCATAATCAGGATACGCAGGATGAGGTAAATTTGGTGGTAAACTTGTCAGACTATGTATTGAACCAAGATGAATTGTCCGCTATCAACAAGGGCCTGAGTTTTCAGATATCCATGTTGATCTGTTTAAATTTTCAAGATTGGCGAAATTGAAATGTCATTTTGCACTAAATAATGTGAATAAAAATGTTGCACAAAGATCTATGGTTTCTTCAGAGTTATCTGTATCAGCTGTGGAAAATGCATCTCTGTTACTGTCTATTACGGATGGGGAATCACAAACTGTTGAACAAACAATGAAGGATATGGGCATAGAACAGGACTACACCTTGGACAGTGGTCTACATCCCAGTAGCAAGTTTATACCACAGGGGGCACATCTTACTAGCATTGACGTCTTCCAACAACAAGTTACCCTAGGCCTTTATGAACTAGAGGATAAAATGCTCGCTTCTAACAAAAGTTACAGGTATGAGAATCTTAACAGAAAAGAAAGGTTATCACTAGAAAAGATTAGGAGCAACAAAGATTTGATAATTCGTGAGGCAGACAAAGGGGAAATATTGTTGTAATGAATAGGAAGGACTACGAATCAGAAGTATATAGAAAACTAACCATTGAGACATGTTACAAAAAACTAACCTCTAACCCCTATGGAAGTGCTTCTGCAATAATTAATGATCAATTAAGCCATTGGAAAGAGATTGGCCTTTTGTCTGATACTGAATACAGATTTCTACTGGTGGAACATCCAAGATACCCGTGTATATACCTATTGCCAAAGATTCATAAAAAAGCAATCTTTACCCCTGGACGTCCCATAATTGCAGGCATTGGATCTCTAACGGAACCAACTGCCCAGTTTGTGGACTCATTTCTGCAACCCCTTGTGCACAATCTCCTGTCTTATATCAAAGACACAATTGACCTATTGAATAAATTGGATGGATTACCGTGGGATGAATCATTTTGGCTATGCACCCTAGATGTGGAATCCCTATATACATGTATAAGGGAGGACCTAGGTGTAAGAGCTGCGGAATACTTTCTTTCTTCACGCCAAGCCCAATACTATGATCACAATCAGATGCTCATGGAGATGTTGCATCTAATCTTGGATAACAACTTCTTTCTATATGACACAACCTGGTATAAACAACTACAAGGGACTGCGATGGGGTCCAAGGTAGCACCGTCATATGCAAATCTGTTCATGGGGTGGGTGGAAGCGAGACACGTATGGGCCCATGCAGCGTCTCAGTGGACGGAACACATACACTTTTGGGGAAGCTACATAGATGACGTCATCGTCATCTGGTCAGGGTCACAAGATAGTTTCAAAGCTTACTTTAACTACTTAAATGAGAACACCATGAATGTAAGGTTCACTATGACAATGTCACAGACTAGAATTGAATTTTTGGACATCACATTATATGTGGTGAACAACATTTTACAAAGCACCCTGCTTAGAAAGGAAACTTCAGTGAATAGTCTCTTGCACTTTGAGAGCTCACATCCAACTAGCACCAAAAATGTCATCCCTTTTGGTGAGCTAGTACGAATAAAAAGAAATTGCAGTGAGACAGTGGAATATGAAAGGCACAGTTCAGATCTGGTGCAACGTCTCAGGCAAAGGGGGTTCAAGAAAGAAATTTTGAAACAGGCGGTTGATAAAGCAACCAAATTAGATTGAGGAGCAACTCTAACGCCAAGAGTCAAAACCCCAAAGGAAAGGCTATCCTTTGTAACCACCAATTCTAATCTCAATCAGGACTTATATAAAATACTATGGAAACACTGGCACCTTTTACAAGGTGTTCCAGGTATTGGTAGTCTGGTCCAGAACAAACCCAATGTAGTCTACAAGAGATGTAAAACCATAAGAGAGACCTTATGTCCTAGTTACACTCGACCTGCACGAAACAAACAAAAATTGTGGCTCAGTCCGAAAATGGGTTTCTTTCCCTGTGGGTGTTGTAACATGTGTGCACAAGCAAGCCGGATGGCCAGCTTCAAATACAATACAGACAAGACCTATGATATCAGATTTTTCATAAATTGTCTGACTCAGTTTGTGGTATACGTCATCATCTGTGAATGCAAAAAAATCTATGTAGGGAGCACAGTCAGAACCCTCAAAACACGCATACAAGAACATAGACGGGCCTGTGTAAATCAAGACTTGTCCTATGCGTTGGCTTCACATGAATGCATAGGCACAGGCGACAGATCTAACTTTAGATTCCACGCAATTGATCACTTGCCGGCACCAGAAAGGGGAAGTGACAGAAAACTACAATCCGCCAGTTAGAAGCTAAATGGATCTGTAGATTACGTACCATCTCAAATGGTCTGAATATTGATTAGGAGATGCATCATTTCCTATAACAATGCGCATGTTTGTGATACGACATTTATGCAATACAAAGACCAGGCACTAGTTCATTCGTTTTATTTGAACGTTTGTAACATGCTGTTGGAAGAGCGAGGTACCGTATCACATCCTGTTGCTGAAATTCTGTTTTCAATCCTCCTCCATATTCACTATATTGCAGGGGTACCTTGCCCTAACACACAGCAGATTATAGAAACGATATAAGCAGGATTCTGTATATACCTCTAATTACAGATATCCCCTAAACCACTATATAATTAGCCCCCCCTCTTCTTCT
Source organism: Lissotriton helveticus (assembly GCF_964261635.1). NCBI lineage: Eukaryota > Metazoa > Chordata > Amphibia > Caudata > Salamandridae > Lissotriton > Lissotriton helveticus. The sequence goes on from NC_136057.1 coordinate 1,616,702,724, forward strand.
CTTCACTCGCCACACAATGGTAAAATAGCTCTAGAGAAGATGATGAGGCATGAATTACGAAACTTGCATTGTGGCCACAAATAGTAATAATCACTAACCAGCAGTATATGCTAGGGGGAGCACCCTTAACGGAGTTATTGCTCATGAAGGCGGGGACATACTAACAACTAATGGCTGTTGCCATCGTTCCCGGCTTCCGTTTATCCATATATACCGATTATCGCATATCTAGGAAGACATAAGTGTTTCTAATGAGTAATCTCTAATGCATAACGAGGGACTTCTTAGAGGCTTCCAGGAGGGTAGTGATATATTCAACTTCAATTTAATAGACTCACCATACGAGTAGCACAACTGCTATATGGCCAAATTTATGAATCCAGGATACACGGGGTTCGCGCCTGCCATAGGCTACATTTAATAACATAATTTCTCTTTTTCTGTTTTTGGATTTCCATATTTACTTCGAATGTTGAAACTTACTTTACGAGTAGCACAACTGCTACATGATCAAATCTATGAACCTAATATACATGGGGTTCGCGTTGCCAATAGGCTATATTCAACAATATAATTTTATTTTTTATGTCTTTTTGGTTTGCTTATGTCTCTTAACTTTCGTTGTAGAAATAAATGTCTAAGTGGTGTCAACATATGAATACGATTTGCGGTATCATTTTAACCATATGTGCTCTTGGTAACATGGTTTAACCGCATGCGTGCGGGCGGAATTCCGCCCGTACGCTGAGATTTACTAATTCGCATGTTACGTGACGAGCTGGGCTCGTCATCAGCGTAGCAGGAGGCTACCTCATGACGAGCCCAGCTCGTCATCAGCGTCGAAGGGGTTAACCCAGGTTTTAACTCGATATTTGAGTAGCACCATCGGCACAGGCACAGGTCATCGAACGTGACACGTACGGGGTTCGCGCCAGTTGTATGCTCCGTTTACATTTTATATTTTTCACAAAAAAAAAACAATTCTCTTTATGGCGGCCTACAGTAAATAAAAGAATGAGCACGTAGTATCAACACAAATATAACTCGCTTTATTACCCATCCGTCTGAAATTAATCGTGAACACATAGTATATGTGGATTTCGCTCACCCGCCCTCTTCCGAGTTTTGAAATCCCGTGCACAGTTTCCAGGAAACATCGTGAGTTTAGAGGTCAGACACAGGTGCGGGGAATTGATTAATCAAACAGGGTACATATACGGGGGTCCCGGTAACCACTGCCTCTTCACACACACATTTTTTCGGAACGAGGACGCGAGAAGGAAGGCTTCGATTTGCTGTGTCTGTGCATCTTAGATGGTAGTCACCCTGTCCGCTTGTTAGAGGCATTTATTTAACTGGCAGCAATATAGATTTCTCGTGGGGTCTGCCGTGTGTATGTTTGTTTGAACTTGCCCCGTTTTTTTCTGTCGGTTTGTCCTTGATTTTGAAAAAGTTCATAGAGAAGTCAGATACTGGCTTCTTTCTACGGACGGTGCAGTAGAGTGTGGCAGTGCCTCTAATCACTAGAGGGAGTCTCAGTGGAAGGAACAATTTTGTCATTTTTTAGATAACGCCGGAAACGGAATAAATTAGATTGAAAGCTGGTATAAAGACCACAATATTGAAGGAATGTGCTGCTATGCCTAGCGAATATAGAGTGTGGGGAATACGTGCCTGTAGCTTTAAGAGCCTAACAGGCTAACTCTGACTTCTGTTTTAATATCACAGATAACTATCTGTGCCTAAATCGGCACATGACAGCGACACTGCTACTGTTACAGTTATCCTTTTGATCCAAGAAGTAAGGACACCCTTGATATAGGAGGGGTAAGCGTTCATGTGTGTTTTTTCTAGAATAAAATAGCAGTGTGTTCTTTCTCACTGTGGAAACTTTAATATTGTATGCAAACATTGTGGTATAATGTAATTACAGAAAAATTTCCAAAATATCTACTAAATAAACAAATTGGTGACCTCGCGGTCCAGGAGACGTTCGCCTTTCCAGGATTGGGAATTCAGCGAAGACTCCTCGATTGGAGAAATTACGTTTCAGTTCCAAGACATAAAGATAAGGTACACTCACACGATACCGTCCTTATTCCATATCTGCTACCCTGTCTTTATAAATGGGCTAACAATCGCTTTTTCAACATTCTGCACTTGAAACCATCCTGATAATAATGCCATCTTAGTGCTGCACCTTCCCGCACTTCCCTCCCCTCTGTTTTTGCTGAATGTGCCAATTAACTTAATGAAGGATTTTGGTTACCTCTCTCTTTCAAGCCAGAAAACTATTACCTTATGTTAATTTTACATAGAGGTCTTTGGTCAGGATTTAGGATAGTTACTTGAATTCAATTGTCTAGGAATACACGTAACACTAATAAGGTGATGTGTAAAAAAAACTGCATGTAATGACATCATGCTAGAGATATTTATACAAAATAATTGTCTCGCTGATATTTATGTAGTGTGTTAGTCTCTCTCTTTTGTACTATTGTTTTTAATATGTATATATGTAAATAAAATTGTAAATGTAAAGTATTTTTGTAATAGGTATTACATGTGTGCATTACATGTTTTCTTATACTGTATATACAAAGTTTAAAGCCCAGAAGAAGCCCGTGTTGGGCAAAACGCGTAGGCTGTGGGTTTTATGAATCACAATAAAAGCATTTGAAAACTACATCATCTGTTTGGAGATTCGTCACTCCTGTCATCCATTTATGTTTAATGCACGGCATTTGAAGCTAAAATATGCATTGTACACGTTGCCTCTCCACATATGTGTAAAAAAGTTTTGATGTAAAGTTAAGACCAACATTGGTGGCTGGTTTTAGGAGGTGGGCAATAGTGCGTATTGTGGCTGGAACCAAGGAACGGTTTTTAAAACTGCTAGTTAGTGCTGCAATAATACCTGCCACCAGGTTCTGTGTTGTAGCCATTGATGATGTGTATCATGACCTTGCTGTTGTGATGGTGTCTGTGATCGTGCAACTGCACCACTGCAATGTTATGTCTTTTCCGGCACATTGTCAGAATGTTTTTATTTTTTTTTCCCTAGTGTCCCTGCATCTCCTGGCTCATAAGCCTGCACATTCATCATGTTTGGTGTCTCCCATTGCTGAAATGGTATGTAACTTGGTCATCTAACATCTACAGTCTCCACAGGATTCCTTAGTATGTGTGTCTGTTGGTGTAGATATGTGTGTATACATCATGGTGCTCACTTTGCGCATTGTCTAACTGTACAATGGAGTCATTTTCAGGGATCATGGCCATTGCTTGTCTGCAAGTGACAGAGGGTGTCTTGTGATGCACAGCAATATTTGCCTCTAAGTATCAATGTGTGTATGTCACTGTAGTGATGGGGGGTTTAGTCCCCATTACCACAATGATCATAAGATGCTGGATTTATGAACCCCACAATCACCCTTTAGTCACTGTAGTGATGGGGGGTTTAGACCCCATTACCACAATAATCATAAGATGCTGGATTAGTGAACCCCACATTCAGCTTTTGGTCACAGTAGTGATGGGGGGTTTAGACCCCATTACCAAAATGATCATAGGATGCTAGATTAGTGAACCCCGCATTCACCTTTTGGTCACTGTAGTGATGGGGGGTTTAGACCCCATTACCACAATGATCATAAGATGCTGGATTTATGAACCCCACATTCACCTTTTAGTCACTGTAGTGATGGGGGGTTTAGACCCCATTGCCACAATGATAATGGGATGCAGGTTTTTAGTGACACACATTGACATTTTGGGCACACATGTGTTGTGAGTCACAATGTATGTTCACTGCCACAATCTGTGTTGTGAGAATTTTTAACATGCAAACATGCAATGTTGCAAAGATGATTGAAGGGGTGGTTTGCTGAATCACCCAATTTGCATGTATCCTGGTGTTGATTAGGGGTGGCCAGAATTTGCGTAATTGTGTTACGCAAATCTCCGCGAAACGGTAAAAAATCTCCTCGAACACGCAGAAATTCCGGGAACACGCGGAATTGCTTGTTCACGATGATTTTTTCCTGTTCGCAATCACTGTTTGCGTGCTCGGGGGGAAATATCTTGCGAACACGCATTTTGAGAACACGAACAAGCAAAAAATTTCGCAAAGTCGCGGAACGCAGCATTGTGGGCAATTTCGCGTTCTCCGCGGAACGCAAAATTACCCAAATTCCGCAAATTCCGCGAGCGGAATGGAATTTACCGCCCAGGCCTAGTGTTGATGGGCATCCTGCCCCCTATGAGTGGTGATGGTCGAATTGATAGGCATCCACCCCCCTATCGGGTGGACAATACTGGGAGTGATAGGCATCCACCCACCTAAGGGGTGGACAATACTGGGAGTGATAGGCATCCACCCACCTATGGGTGGACAATGCTGGGAGTGATAGGCATCCACCCCCTATGGGGTGGACAATCCTGAGAGTGATAGGCATCCACCCCCCTATGGGGTGGACAATGGGAGTGTTAGGCATCCACCCCCTATGGGGTGGACAATACTGGAAGTGATAGGCATCCATCCCCCTATGGGTGGACAATGTTGGGAGTGATAGGCATCTACCCCCATGGGGTGGACAATACTGGGAGTGATAGGTATCCACCCCCCTATGGGGTGGACAATACTGGGAGAAATAGGCATCCACCCCCCTATGGGTTGACAATGCTGGGAGTGATAGGCATCCACCCCCTATGGGTGGACAATGCTGGGAGTGATAGGCATCCACCCCCTATGGGTGGACAATACTGGGAGTCATACTCATCCACCCGCCTATGGGGTGGACAATACTGGGAGTGGTGGGCATCCACCCCCCTATGGGTGGACAATGCTGGGAGTGATAGGCATCCACCCCCCTATGGGTGGACAATGCTGGGAGTGATAGGCATCCACCCCCCTAGGGGGGGACACTACTGGGAGTGATAGGCATCCACCCCCCTATGGGGTGGACAAGCCTGTGAGTGATAGGCATCCACCCCCTATGGGTGGACAATACTGGGAGTGATAGCCATCCACCCCCTATGGGGTGGACAATACTGGGAGTGATAGGCATCCACCCCCTAGGGGTGGAAAATGCTGGGAGTGATAGACATCCACCCCCCCCTATGGGTGGACAATGCTGGGAGTGATAGGCATCCACCCCCCTATGGGGTGGGCAATACTGGGAGTGATAGGCATCCACCCCCCTATGGGTGGACAATGCTGGGAGTGATAGGCATTCACCCCCCTATGGGGTGGACAATACTGGGAATGGTGGCCATTCATCCACCTATGGGTAGGATGTGCAATTAGGTATAGGTATCCACCCCCTATGGTGGTGTTTCCTTTCGTGTACTCGAGACATTTAGGTGTGTGGTAGGTGTCTTACTTACCTTCTGCATCGTGCACGTCGGTAACGATGGCCGTACAGTATAGGGAAGACATGCGCGATTGGATACATGGCTGCTCCGTCTCGTACATGTTGATCGTGTTCTGGCGTGAATCTAAGCTTTCATATGCCTCATCCGAATGCTGTGACGTGCTGGAGCCGGCGCCCTGTTCGACGCATATTGATTATGCATCGTACTTGCGTATCTGGAAATTGTTCAGGATGAGCCTCTGTACAACTCGATTTCCGTGTTTCCTGAGCATGTTCGCTACTGACATAGTGTACGAATCGGAGCGGATGATTCGATCGGATATTTGCCTGGTACACGAATCGTACTTGCTGGGTCGTAGGAATAAAGCTACGGATACGAGTCGGTCGTAAGTTAATCCTCTGGATGGCATTGGGAAGGCATTTTTGGCGACATCGGAATCGACCCCTTAGTGTTCAACACCTTTCCCAAATTGGTATAGATTGGAGTGGTAATAGTGAATGTCACCCATTTAGAGTTCAACACTTTCTTAAAAATGTACAAATACTCGAATAACGGTAAGGGTGACTAGACAAGCACTAGGGCACAAATCAGTGTATTCAACAATCATAAAGTATAGAAAGTTCATAAGCTCTTCTCCCAGGGGTCTACAGTTCAGGCCTCAAATGATCCAAACAAATGAAAATAACAAGGAAGGAGCGTCGTGTTCGTGAAGAAATCTTGGGTACAAGTATTGTGTTCCAAAGTTTTATTGTTGCACAGTTCATCCAAAAATCAGCCACAAAAGTTTTGTTTCCAATTGTGCAAACAGAGTCCAATTTAATCCAAATTAATACAGTGTAGACAATTTGTGACAACGCGTTTCGTCCGGAATGGACATCATCAGGGCTGTGAATGAATAGTTAAAAAAAGTACATATTAGGTGATGTTCCACTTATATGAGCACATAAGCATTCAATGTGGAGTAGTGTGGCTCACTGGTTAGAGGCGGCAGACCTGGGAGCAGAAGTCGGCCCGGGACCAGGGTTCAATTCCCGACGCAGCAGGGTTGTGGACTTGGGTCAGCTGACTCGATAATTCTCGCTTCGGTGCTTACTCTAATCAGGGGTTCCACTCGGCAACTCTGGGCATTAGCTTGCCTAATCTCCACAACAGCCGCATCAATTCCGGGGATGCCTGGCTCCACCTTGGGGACTCCCAGCAGGGACCATCCCACAGGGAAAGCCAGGACGGGTTCCCCAGAGTTATACAGCGCCAGGAAACCTACGGACGGGTAGCAGTGCGCTTTACAAGTTCAAATACATACATACAATGTATAAATGAGGATAAAATCACTCCTATCAAAGTACCTGAGCACCTGCCTATATACCATTCTAGTGAACATGATAATAGTCATAGTACATGGTTAATTACAAAAAATATCAAACAATATATCATAAACCAAAGATTGAAGAAATATGCCATTCTAATGAACTTGATGATTATTAAAGTGGGGTTACAATCCTGAGTGATATATCATTAGCCATGGAATACAAAAAATATATACATAGGATTACAAAACGGAACCTACAGTTCACAAACAAGAAATAAGTGAAACATTATATTGGCCTACCTCGGAACAAATGTATTCAATCATTAAATGGAGGCTTCCACTCAGTTCTAAGATCCCGTGTATTTACTCTTCCCTGCTCTGGTGCATGAGAAAGTAAAAAAAAAATATGAACCTGTAACATAATGTCTCGACTTCATACGCGACATATCACTGCCTATGTCTACGCTAGTCACTCTAGCAAAGTTAGGTGAAGTAGGTTCTATCAAACAAAATTAAATCCGTAGTCGAAGCGTGTTGGGATCGGGATTACAACAAGGGCGTTTGTGGCAGACAGTATTTCCGCTTTAGGCACGAATGCTCCAAGTGTGGGAAGCGTCACCCGGTGGTACACTGCTGGGGGTTGGGGGTGGTCCGCAGGGACAGCAGCCCGTGAGCAGAGGAGGCAAAGGGGGGTCGGGGCACTGGGAAAAGGCTCATACGCCGGTTAAGCTAGATCGGCTGGAGACCCTTCTAGCGTCTAATCCACAGACTGAAGAAGCGGGTGTGTTGCGCCGGGGTTTCCGGTAGGGTTTCCGTTTGGGGTACGAGGGTCTGTAGATTGCCAGGTGGGCAGAGAATTTGAAATCGGTCAATGCACACAAGGCGGTGGTGCGGGACAAGTTGCTCAAGGAGGTGCAGGAGGGGCGGATGGCGGGCCCCTTTCGGGAGGCGCCCATCCAGGATTTGATTATTTCTCCTATCGACGTGGTGCCGAAGAAGGAGCAGGGACAATTTCGCCTGATTCAGCATCTGTCATGGCCGGAAGGGACGTCGGTGAACGACTACATATCGAAGGAACTGTCCTCGGTGTCATACTCGTCCGTGGATGTGGCACGCCGTCTAGTGGCGTCGGTGGGGGTGGAGCTCTCATGGCAAAATGTGACATTAAATCAGCATTCAGGCTGCTGCCGGTGCATTCGGAAGATCACCAGTTGTTGGGGATCCAGTTTGACGGAGACATATTTGTGGATAAGGCGTTGCCTATTGGGTGTTCGATCTTGTGCGCCTTGTTTGAGCGCTTCAGTACCTTCTTGCAGTGGGCTTTTTCCTGGCACACGGGTAATGAGACGGTGACGCACTATCTGGATGACTTCTTCTTGGTGCGTCGGCCTGGTCCGGCGGACTGCCAGCAACAGCTGGACGGTTTTATGGAACTCATGGGTTACCTGGGTGTGCCCCTGGCACCGGAGAAGACGCAGGGTCCCAATACAGTGCTGTCATTTCTGGGAATAGAGCTCGACTCTGTGGCCATGGAAGCACGCCTGCCGGAGGACAAGAAGGTACATATGATGGCACTGGTGGACAGCATGATAAGGAAACAGAAGGTGACGGTTCGGGAGGTCCAGGTTCTGTTGGGGCATTTGAATTTTGCATGCTATGTCGCTCGGGTGGGACGTACATTCTGCAGACGGCTGGGTCTGGTCTAACGTTGCCCCATCATCACCTCCGGTTGTCGGCAGGGACGAAGGAGGACCTGCGCATGTGATGGGCTTTTTTGGCATTCTTCAATGGTGTGGACATAGCACCCCCGGAGGACTGGGAATGGGATGTAACCATCTCGTCGATGCAGCGGGGTGGGCGGTTTCGGTCTGTACTGGCAGGGGCGGAAGAATGGCAGCCACATTGGCAAAGCGGGGTACAGAGCATTGCGTTTTTGGAGCTCTTCCCGCTGGTTGTGGCAGTGATGGTGTGGGCGCAGGAGCTGGCGTACAAGCGCGTGATTTTCAAAGTAGACAACATGGCGGTGGTGCAAGTCGTTAACAGACAGTCCACCAGGGACCCGCAGGTGCTCAAGTTGATGAGGGTGTTTATTCTGAGATGTTTGGAACACGATATTTTCTTTCAAGCTCAGCATGTACCAGGAGTGGACAATGACATTGCAGAGGCTTTGTCTCGTTCACAGTGGCAGAGGTTCCATGGACTAGCCACGGAGGCGGACAAACACAAGACGCTGGTGCTTCTGGGGCTGTGGTCCGTGGGAGAGACTGTTACAAAATATATATGAATATCCATATAAATTCATTTGCATGCACTTCCAAAGATATCATGTTTATATAAAATCACATTAACATGAGGCCTGGAGCTCAAAAGGGCTTCCTATCTGACCTTGACTGGACAAGCTTCAACAAGCTATTCTGTACCCCCTTACAGGTCACCTTGCTTGTCTTTGACTACATGATATGCAAGTGTTACACAGTACAGAGCCTGCCTTTCTGGTCTGCCCATATCTGGCTGTTTTGCATGGCGCAGACATTGCACATCCATGTCAGCCATATTTGGCTTGGTGCCTTATTCTAGTTCGGCTGATATGGCATTTCATACTGTATATAACACCTAGAAATCTGTCACTCTGGGAAGAAGCGATCTGAGAGCCCCTAAGGTGGCAGATCTGACTTCTTCCTTGCTGATTAGCAATGATGCATGCTTGTTGTACCATTGAATACATTTCACTCTGTTTCTGAGCAAACCTGCTATGTCTGCTGAGTTTCATTCATATGCTTCTGGGAGGGTGCCAGTATTTCCCCATCATAGACCGGGTCGTACAGCTGGAAAGAGCGTCGGTGGCGGCTTCTACCTGGAGAGCGTACGAGCAGGCATGGCGGGAATTTCTGAAAGGTGGGGCAGTGCGGCAGGAGGATTGCTGGCTACGGTGCAAACAGGTGGTGCGGTTTATGCTGAAAAGGATGGACAGGGGGATGTCGAAGGTGACGATTGCCGGCAAGTTGGCGGCAGTCGCTTTCATGGGGAAGTTGTGGTGGGGATATGTGCCGTCCGCGGGTGAGCTGGGTGTGCAGCTGTTGGAAGGTTGGGCGTGGGAGAGGGGTGCCTGGGTGTGTCGGTGCCGGCCCATCACTGGGGTATGCTTGTAACTTTGATACAGCTTTTGCCGTCAGTTTGTCACAACCAAGAGGAGACTGTTCTGTTTTCCATGCTCATGTCGAGGGATGTATTTTGGGGTTTTTCGGGTCTCGGAGCTGGTGGGGAGCAGGAGGGGGCCTGGGGTCTTTTGGGGGGACGGGGAACTGAGGGACCGGAAGGTGGCGGTGCGGTTACGATGTTCTAAGACCGACCAATGGGGTGTGGGGTGTGGGGAAGTGGGTAGTGATGGGTCCAGATGAGTCAGGTGCAGTATGCCCGGCGGGTTGGGGGAGGCTGTTGGCATCTGCACGGCGAGAGGGACGGGGGAAGGTTTTCTGTCGGGACGACCGACGCAGGGTGACGGCGGCTCAGCTGTTAGGGGTTCTGTGGCACGCCCTATGGGTGAGGACCCGAGGGTTTTTGGGACACACTCGACGGACGCGGCAAGAAAGGGTTGGGGGAGGGAGGAGCTCATGCGCTTAGGGCGTTGGAAGCCGGACTGCTACAAGATGTATATCAGGTTGAGGGGAGTGGGGATTGAGAACCGCGATTGATGGAGTCTTTTCCTGTGGCTTACATGTGTGTCTTTACAGGTGCGGAGGCGGGGCCGGATGAGGCTGTCCTGTCTATCCTCATTGTGGGACATTCATTCGTGAAGCGGGCGGAACGTGCAGAGTAGGATAAGAACCGGAGTTTGAAACTGGGATTGGATCCAGGGTTGTTTGTCTGTCAGTGGCAGAGAAAGGGGGGCATGCGGTGGCACGAACTGTTGCCAGCGTTGAATAAGGTGGCCAGGAGGGGAGTGTGTCCGGATGTGCTAGTTATCCACCTGGGGGAGAACGATTTAGTTCAGTGCATGGGACTGGCTTTAGTCAAGCAGATGAAGAGGGATTTGTTGGAAGTACGACACCAGTGATCAGGCTGCCATGTTATATGGTCAGAATTTGTGCCGAGGTGGATATGGAGAGGAGCGGAACGGCCGGCAGCCATAGACAGGGTGCGCAGGAAGATTAACAGGGAGATGAGGTGTTTTTGCGAGAAGGAAGGTTTGGGTAGGATGGAACATCCGGAACTGCGCTATGGGGCAGTGTACTTTTTTCAGCAGGACGGATTTCACCTATCGCAGTATGGGATGCAGTTGTACATTGTGCAATTGAAGGAGGCGATGGATAAGGCTATGAAGTACCGAAAAAATAATTACAACCCAATAGAGCTATACTTACAAATAGCCCCAATACCAATTACCAATAATCAGTCAGTTGGCAGTGTAGAAGGTTCAATCATTTATTAAACAAACAAACTCTGCCAGGGGAGCCTCTCGCGACCTAACCCCTCGAGGTCCGCCGAGAAGGCTGCTGGCACATTATCAACAGATCACATATATACTGTTGCTTTTCGAAACCGTTACCTAAGAAGGAAAAATACAAGTTGGTACAGGTTGGTGCAAAGGAAAGACCATATATGGAACACAAAGCATCCTTAGTTTAGCTCAGCTCGTTATAGCAAGGTCGAGGAGGGTGACTCCCTTCTGCCAGCGCTAGGAGAGTCCGCACAGGACCTCCTGGAATGTGCTTATCCATTCTATCCCCACCTACAACCTTGACAGGCCTAACGGGCAGAAGCAGCAGTTGGCTACATTTGTCAGCCTATTTCTCGAGAGAACGACTCTTACTACATGCAATGGTAGGTTTCCACTAGTGATGCAAGCAGACTAGGCCACAAAATGGTGCTGGTCAGGTTAATCTATATTGCTCGTAAAAGAGGGCAAACGACTTGCATAAGACATGTATTGACCCTTTAACTACTATGTGTGTGTGGTTAATAACACTCGAACATCTTTACTAGACTAACAGCCACATCACGCTAATTAATAACTGTTACCATATGTTTTACTAGGCCCAATTCAGATTTCAGTCCCTCAAACCCTCCCTTTAGCGTGATGTAGCTAACTAAGAAAAGTATTAATCCTGGAAAACGTCCTCATCAATGGCCATTAACTCACGAATCTCCTGCTGGAGCATATGAGATTTAGAAGGGTCGGGGGAAGGGACGATCATGGCTGTCAATTTGGTAGCACAATAAGAGCAACAGGCCGGACCACATTGCATGCAAAGGCAGCAAGCAAAAAGGATACCGGCAGCTCCAGCAACTATCATCAATAACTTCCAACCCCAGGTAGACAGAAGCCCCCAAAACCAGCTAGACAGTGACCAGGACCCACTTTCAATGTGCATTTCGGCAGCAATGTGGTGCAGCTTCTGGATAGCTAAATGGACCCTGGGGGCCGAGTGTGGAATGTAAACACAACAGGAGCTGCCGATCACCCGGCATGCTCCTCCTCGATCTGCCAAGATGACATCAAGAACCATCCGGTTCTGAAGAGAAACGAGTCTCGTAGCCTGAAGATCCTCAGTTATATTTGTCATAATCTCATTAGTGATATTTATGACATTCTACACTATTCTGGACAATCGCCTTATCTCCCTACTATTGAATATCGGTCCCCAGAATGGGACCAAACCCTTAGTAAAATCCGTAAATTGTTGCAAGGAAGTGTCAGTTTGGTCAACTTCAGTCATTCCAAACTGTCTTCGCTGCCTATTGGAAATCACCTTTGTGTTATGGAGTTGATGTGTTTTGTGAAAGTCTGATGGTGCTATATATACAGGAGGGTATAGAAAGTACAGATAACGTTGGCCTGCCTACCCTCGCGGCAACCAGGTATAGGCATTTTACCCACATACAAAGTACACATTCGGAGACGTTAACAATGGAGGGCTACTAAAAATCTTCATTCTATATGTATAATTGCAGATGCTATTCCCAACCTGTACATGCCCAATCCCCTGCACACAAAAGAGTGAGGAAGTATTCAAGATAGGGATGGGCAAGACACGTTCACTAGTAACATTTCTGGTAATAAACTGCTGGAAATACTGAGAATGATTAAAATTAGAAAAATCATAAAGTTCATCTTTCAACCAAGTACTGTTTTCACTTGCCGTATATAAGTTCATACAGGCCTCTGGATCCAATGATCCCTCCCCCCATTTCCTGCTGGATCAAACCCTCGGTGTGTTTCAATATAAGCTAAGATCATGTTATAATCTTTTTCTGAATATTGTTTAGTGTTTTCCACATAATGGTTATACATGGCTGAGAACAATTGGAACCATGCCTCACAACTACCTAAATATGATAATGGCAGAGAGAGAAACAAATCATGTTTATGCATAACCGATGGCAGAAGTCCACAAACCCAACAATCGGTCATATTGGTGGTGCTATGGGTTTGGTGGAGCATTTCTACAAATACATTCTTAGCGTAAGTCTGACGATGTCTTTCCTTATGTGGGGCTAAGGTGAACATCAGATGCTCAGGTGGGGCAACGGTAGTGGGCATCATCGCCTGCATCGGATGCTTATACTCTAAATATACAAATATACTCATAAAAATGGCTAATATAATGGCTATTACTAACACAAATGCTATTTTCACACACATGGTCCAAGTAGAAAAAATTGGCTCATAAAAGGGCAAGTATCGTAGTGCAAAAGGGCGTTCTTCTTCAGGTACAATACGACCAAAAGGGTATATTCCTAACTAAAAGTCCAAAGCTAAACTCGGGCAAAGCAGTCCGTCCTGCCAGAGGGTTCTTCTCCCTGTGTCCGTCTAGAGTCTCACAGGCAGACTCCTATTGTTCATCTCAAGAAAACAGAATGCCGTTGTCGCGGAAATCCGATGTACAACATGGCCTTTTACATGTGACAGTCTTTCTTTCTGAACAGAGCACAATACCAAAGTTCCAGCTCTCAACGAGTTCAGTCCAGTGTCTCGCTCAGTACCTCAGGCACAAATCTAGCAAACCCTATTTACTCAAGTCTTTCCTTATCTCCTAGCAGTGGTGTCGGAGGTACCGTGATGTTTTCTTGGCCGTAGGTTGTATCGCACATGACCCGGAGCTTCCTGATCAGAGAATAGCACAGAGGAAGATATGTTTCCTTCATCAGAGCCCCTGCTTACTGGAGTATCAATGACAGGGTTAGGGGGATTCAACTGGGGCCATTTCGCCCGATCCCGTCACTCCTTCTTCTTGCCTTGGCTCTATTTCACAGGCGTCGGAAAAAGGAACAAATGCAGCGGCTCTTTCACTTTCCTGGGTCAAAATTCCATCTGGGTGCTGCTGATCATAAGGAAGCGGGAGCGGCAACCGTTTAAGGTGAGAGATGTGGATCCAGTGCTTCTTCCCATCCACCTTTACAGCTGTCAGCGTGGCGAGGAGGATTTGATATGGTTTAGACCACCTCGGAGCCAAACTGGTGTCTCGTTCGTACTTCTTAACTAGTACCCACTGATCGGCTTCCAATCGATGTCCGGGACCCTCTGGCAGGGCCTGCAGCACAGATGCTACCTGCTGATGAATAAAACGGAGGTCTTTAGTCAAGGTATACAAGTAATCAATCAACATAGGATATTCAACATCGGTAAAGGACTGTGGTCTAGGCACTCCCCATACATTAGCAGGCCGCCCAAAGATCACTTCATAAGGAGAGAGACCAGAACGTGAGTGAGGGGTAACTCGTAATGACATGAGGGCCAGAGGTAAGGTGTCAGGCCATTTTAAACCAGTACTCTCTTGAATCTTAGCCATTTTTAGCTTCAGTATCCATTATACTTCTCCACTAGTCCTGCTGACTGAGGGTGTCGAACTGCATGGAATTTCTGTCGTATCTGCAGCCCGTCACAAATATGTTTGACAAGAGCCCCATGGAAGTGCCCCCCATTGTCAGTCCAAATCAAGCGGGGCACCCCATATCTAGGGATAAACTCTTTGATAAGAGCTTTTGCTGTAGCCAAAGCGGTGTTATCTTTAGTTGGGTAAGCCTCAACCCACTTGCTAAAGGCACAAACCACCACCAAAACATACTTTAAATTGTTGACGTGCTCCATATGGATATAGTCCATCTGAAGCACTTCAAAAATGGTAAAGTCGGAGGTGCGAAGTTCCCACTCAACACACTTTCGCCTTTTCCTGGAATGTGTTGCAAACAAACCATACAATATTGAACTAAGTGGACAGCCGTCCTTTGAATATTGGGGTTATTCCATACTGGGTCCAACAAAGCACAGATACCTTTAGCTCCAATATGAGCGGGACCGTGGGCCATAGTTACAACGGCCTGTACCAAAGTATTGGGCAACAACCATCTTTGTTTTTCTGTTGTCAACCCAACAGTTATTTTCATCCAACCTTCCCACTTCCTGCTCCCACCGTGTCAATTCAGCTGGAGTGGCTTCCTTCTGTATTTCTGTCACACTCTCTATAGTATTATTGAACAAATCAATCAATCAATCAGTGGCACTTATAGAGCGCGCTACATACCCGTAGGGTCTCAAGGCGCTGGGGGTGGGGGGGGTGTGGGGTGCCGCTACTGCTCGAACAGCCAGGTCTTCAGCTTCTTCCTGAAGGAGAGGTGGTCTTGGGTCAGGCGCAGGTCGGTCGGGAGGGAGTTCCAGGTCTTGGCGGCCAGGTAGGAGAAGGACCTTCCTCCTGTCGTCGCTCTTCGGATGCGGGGGACGGCGGCGAGGGCGTGGTTGGCTGATCGGAGGTGGCGTTTCGGAGCGTAGAAGTTGACTCGACTGTTGAGGTAGTTCGGGCCTTGGTCGTGTAGGGCTTTGTGTGCGTGGGTGAGGAGGCGGAAGGTGATTCTTTTGTTGACGGGGAGCCAGTGAAGGTCTCTCAGATGTCCGGAGATGTGGCTGGTTCGTGGGATGTCGAGGATGAGTCTGGCTGAGGCGTTCTGGATCCGCTGGAGTCTCTTCTGGAGCTTGGCGGTTGTACCGGCGTAGAGGGCGTTGCCGTAGTCCAGTCGGCTGGTGACGAGGGCCTGGGTGACGGTCTTCCTTGTCTCGGTGGGGATCCACCAGAAGATCTTCCGTAGCATGCGTAGGATGTTGAAGCACGACGAGGAGACGTTGTTGACTTGCCTGGTCATGGAGAGGGAGGAGTCCAGGATAAAGCCCAGGTTTCGTGCATGGTCTGTCGGTTTGGGTGCGGTGCCCAGGGCGGGAGGCCACCAGGAGTCGTCCCAGGCGGAGGGTGAGGAGCCCAGGATGAGGACCTCCGTCTTGTCCGAGTTCAGCTTCAGGCGGCTGGTCGTCATCCACTCGGCTACCTCTTTCATCCCTTCGTGCAGGTTGGCTCTGGCGGCGGCGGGGTCGTGGGTCAGGGAGAGGATCAGCTGGGTGTCGTCGGCGTAGGAGATTATGCTGAGGTTGTGTTTGCGTACGATGGCCGCGAGGGGGCTCATGTAGACGTTGAAGAGGGTGGGGCTCAGAGATGATCCTTGGGGGACGCCGCAGATGACGTCGGAGGCCTCTGACTTGTACGGTGGTAGGCGGACTCTCTGTGTTCTTCCGTCGAGGAAGGAGATGATCCATTCCAGCGCCTTGTCCTGGATTCCGATGTTGCCGAGGCGTCGTACTAGGGTGCGGTGGCAGACTGTGTCGAATGCTGCGGAGAGGTCTAGGAGGATGAGGGCCGCTGTTTCTCCATTGTCCATCAGGGCTCGGATGTCATCGGTGGCGGCGATGAGGGCGGTCTCGGTGCTGTGGTTGGCTCGGAAGCCGGACTGTGAGGGGTCGAGGGATCCGTTCGTCTCGAGGAAGGCGGCCATCTGTTTGTTGACGGTCTTCTCGATGACTTTGGCTGGAAACGGGAGGAGCGAGATGGGGCGGTAATTCTTGAGGTCGGTGGGGTCCGCTGTTGGTTTCTTGAGTAGAGCGCTGAGTTCGGCGTGTTTCCAGCTCTCCGGGAAGATGGTGGTGTCGAAGGATGTGTTGATGATGTCTCGCAGGTGGGGTGCGATGACGGCGTCGGCCTTGTTGAAGACGTGGTGAGGGCAGGGGTCGGTCGGTGAACCGGAGTGGATGGAGTTCATCGTGCGGATGGTGTCTTCGGTGCTGATCGGGGTCCAGGCGTGGAGGGTGGTGGTGGGGGGTGGTTGATCGGTCATGGTGTGCGTTGGTTGGTTGTTGAAGCTGTTGTGTATGTCCGCGATCTTGTTGTGGAAGTATGACGCGAGGGAGTTGCAGAGGTCTTGCGATGGGGTGATGTCGTTGTTTCCTGCGCTGGGGTTGGAGAGCTCTTTCACGATGCTGAAGAGTTCCTTGCAGTTGTGTGCGTTGTTGTCCAGCCGGTCCTTGAATGCTGTTTTCTTGGCGGCGCGGATCAGCTGGTGGTGTTTCCGGGTGGCAATTTTGAAGGAGGTCCTGTTGTCCGGTGTTGGTTCCCTTTTCCAGACTTTCTCGAGGGCTCGGCAGTTCTTCTTGGAGCTCTTGAGTTCATCGGTGAACCATGGGGCCTTCTTGCTGCCGGGTCTGCTAGGCGGGGTCCTCAGTGGCGCGAGTTCGTCCGCGCAGTTGCTGATCCACGTCGTGAGGTTGTCGGCGGCCTGGCTGGGGTTCGCTGAGCTGGCAGGAGGGTGCTGGCTCAGGGAGGTGGCGAACTGGTGTGCTGTGATCTTGTTCCAGCTTCTGCGGGCCGCCTGTTGCTGGTGGTGGTGAGTCGTCGTTCTCTTGAAGGTGAAGTGGACGCAGCTGTGGTCCGTCCATTGAAGCTCAGTGGCGTGGCTGAAGTCGATGTCTGTGCTGGACGAGAAGACAGCGTCGAGTGTGTGTCCGGCGAGATGGGTGGGGGTGGACACCAGTTGCTTGAGTCCCAGGTTGGCGAGGTTGTCCTTCCACCCATCTTGCTGAGGTTGTTACATACATAGTTGATAACATGGACTGGGCCGGCAAAGGCATTCCCCTCGCCCACTTTATCCACCACCGCCTTATGGGCGCTGCATTTTATTATGGCTAGTTTCTTGGGCAAGGTGTGGGCAGCAAGTAATTGCAACAACAAAGGGCCATTCTGTATTTTCTGACCATGGGAGGTGAGGAAACCCCGTTCCTTCCACAGCCGCCCAAAGCTATGGGCCAAGCCGAAGGCGTATTGGCTGTTGTATATATATGTTAACCTCGAGTCCCTCGCTTAATTCGCAAGCTCCTAACAATGCCACTAGTTCAGCAGCCTGAGCTGATCGATAGGGAACTTGAGAGGTCTCAACTACCGTTTTCAGCGTAGTGATTGCATATGCAGCTGTTGTTGTGTCATCTGCTAACTTGAAACAAGACCCATCTACATATAATTCCCCTTGGGGGTCAGATCGAGGAATGTCAGTGAGGTCAATCCTCCCCTTCGTTTCTTCTTCAGTCCGAAATATGCAATCGTGTACATCATTTGTAATTTCATTCGAAGGGAGAGGTAATAATGTGGCAGGATTTAACGTGGCATATCGCATGATCATAATATGCGGGGCAAACAATGTCAATTCATAGCCGGTGAGGCGTGCACTTGTAAGATGCTGCGTTTTTGTTTTATTTAGCAATGCATCTACTGCATGCGGCACCATCACTGTTAGATTAGAATTTCGAACGAGCCCTTCCGACTACCGGATGGCCACCGCAACAGCTGCAGTGGCCCTCAGACAGCTAGGAAGCGCTCTGGCAACATTATCCAATGTGGCCGCAAAATAAGCGCAAGGTCTTTGCTTACCACCAAATCCTTGCGTTAACACTGAAAGCGAACAACTGTCGACCTCATGCACATAAAGTACAAAAGGTTTATGGTAGTCAGGAGTACCCAAGACGGGTGCAGAACAAAGAGCAGATTTCAAAGAGTCAAAAGAATGCTGACTTTCGTCAGTCCAGGGAAGGGGTTCATGCCCATCTTTAGTGGTTAAATGTAACAAAGGTTTAGCAAGAAGAGAAAAATTAGGTATCCATTGACGACAGTAGGAAGTGATGCCAAGAAAAGCACGAACTTCACGCTGGGTGCAAGGGACAGACATGTTAGAGATAGTAGTAATTCGCTCAGGAGTCAAACGCCTACCCTCCTTCGACAGTAGATGACCTAGGTAGGTCACCTCCTGTCGACAATATTGGAACTTGGACAGGGATACCTTATTACCTTTCGCCGCCAGATGGTGCAGTAACTTAACAGTGGCATCCTTACAACACTGCTCGGTATCGGACGCTATCAACAAGTCATCCACATATTGCAACCATACATTACCCGCGGGCAGAACTAAACCATCAACAGGGCCTTAAGGGCCTGACTATAGATACTCGGACTTTCAGTATAGCCTTGAAGTGCGTGACAAAATCTAAAGCTTCGGCCAGATAACGAGAAGCCGAAGATCTGCCGGCTATCTGGATGAATCGGGATACTGAGGAAAGCATTCTTCAGATCAATGACCGAAAAATATTTGGCAGTTGGTGGGATCATGGTGAGGATAGTAGTGATATCAGTCACCACGGGGTACTGAGGCACTACAATCTTATTAACCTCCCTCAGGTCTATTACAAAACGATATGCATCAATATTCCCGGGAGATCCAGAATCAGAAGATTTCTTCAAAATCGGGAGAATAGGACTGTTACAAATATTGGCAGCGGTTTCCTCCACCACTCTCCTTTATCAATCAAATCCTGAATAATTGAAAGTAAAGCTCGTTCGCCAGCCGGCGAGATCTTATACTGAGGTATACGTGGCAATTTCGCACCAGGTTTCAGCGTAATATGGACGGGAGGGATGTCTAATTTACCGACATCCGCATCCCCTGTTGCCCACAACGAGTTAGCATCGAACTCAGGGGGGAGAGGTTCATTCTTAGTAAAGCACTGTTTCATATTCGCTGTGTAGGGTTGTATCGTTAAGTAAACACCATCAGGGGAACAATATATTTTCGCAATCAATTTCTTCAACATATCCAGACCTAATAAATTCTCACCACACTGTGAAGTTAACAAAAAGGGGGAATCAATGGTAGCAGAGCCAATGGTAAATGGGAGGGGTTTAGAGATGGGGCTTACCACCGGAACTTCTGAAAATCCCACGGATACATTATTTTGCCCGGACAGAGCTGCCCCTGGAACCAATGATCGAGCAACAGAACTATTCATTGCTCCTGTGTCAATTAGAAAATACTCAGACGTCCCCATCAATTCCCCTTTCACATAGGGTCCTTGCTGATTGACTGGGATCGACACTTGACCCTACTCTGTCCCTGGCTGTCCTATGGATGAGTATACCCATCCTGATCCCCAAATGCATAATCCTCATTAAAATATTGTCTACCTTGAGGGTTATCAATGTGGTTTCGCTGAGACTTGCCCTAGGCAACTTCCTCCCTACGCATATTGCTTCGGTCCGGACCACCTCGACCACGTCCCCGTCCTCGGACAGCTCAGTTCTGGGCAAGCAGTAACGGACACTGAGCTTTCCAATGTCCTTCCTGTTTACAATAAGCACACTGATTTATCCCTAACGACTGGGCCGGGCCTGCACTTCTTCCTGTCCCCACCCCTCTGGACACGGGCCCTCGGACTCCTCTCCCTCCTCCTTGTCCTCGAATGACTTGCTGTAACAACACCCGAGTTTTGAGATCCTTAGCCTTTTTCTCTACTTTATCCTTACTCTCATTTTCCCTGTGCTCATAATATTGGGCCATGCTTAATATTATGGAAGGGGTAGAGGTCGTCCAGGTACTCTCTGCAGCTTGCAGCCGAGCAGAGACTTCAGGTATCAGGTTGGTCACGAAGCGATTTACAAACAACCGGACCCCGCCTTCTGTGGCAAGGTCCTGCCCACTAAAATCAATAAAAGTACCTTCGAATCGAGTGAAGAAATCAGAGACACTTTCATCTTTCTTTTGTTTACAAGCAGTCAATTTATCCCAGTCGACTTTGCGTGAGGGAATTAACGTGTGCATATAGGCAATTATTTTCGCAGGGAGAGTAGTAATTTCATCTCTAGGCTTGTCTCCAGGCTTGCGGTCCCGGTCCCAGTCTTTCAACTGATTCCAGGTTCCCCCTAATTCTGCTCCATGATCGGTGTCATGAACCTGTCACCATATATCTAAAGGGACCAACAGCCCGAAAAACAATTCAACATCAGCTGAAGTCATTACAGGCTTCAGTTAACTCTTTATAGTAAGCGGTGGGATTTTTACAAGGGTCAGGCAGCTGTGATTTTAGAGCAAGGACCTCACTTCGCTTCCATGGCGTATATACCCACTGTTCCTGAAACCGCGCATCCTCTCGGGCTCTTGTAACTTGGTTAGTATTATCACGTATTTCAGATACCTCAGGATGGAAAATAGGATGCACTTCCCTCATGGGATGTTGAAAATTCCAAATGGGACATTTTACAAACATTCTACCTCGGTATTTCACCAGCGTCTCTACATTTTTGTACACTTCTACCGGACTTAGATCGAACTTATGAGCTCGGTCCAAGATGTCATACAATACTTGGGGGGCTAATCCATCTTGGAAACATTGTTCCCATGCGTCAATAAGATATCGAGACATTTGATGCAAAGCATGTTGCTGCATGATCGGCTCGAGATCCCTTATGGTACTCCACAAGTCGGCCACTGTATATACATCCTTCTGCATCCACTTCACTGCCTGTTCCGCTATAGCCTCATTTTTACTATAGCCCAGTGAAGCTCTCGTAAATAGTCGCCTAGCATTCATCCCACCTGGATCCCCCAATGGAGTACGATCCCTATCCTCAGGGGTCGTGCCAGATGATTGAGATGTCCATATGGGTCTCAGTGCTGCTAAAATGACACAGGAAGTACCCGGGGGCTGCCGCGTGTCGGGGATAAGGGTAGCCGTGTCTCTCAATGAGGTAGTCGTGGCACGAGTAGCACCCAAAGGGGTGAGAGACACGTCTGCCTCCAGGGCGGAGGCTGAAGGCGCCATAGCCGCGTGTAGAGGTACAGCGGGATATATGCGTTGTGGCGCATATGGTGGGGGAGGTCCAACATCCAGTAAATCCTCTATTTCATCTTCTGCTTCATTTTGAGTCACATAACTTTTGTCCACCTGTAATCTAAACTGTCTATCTGAACATTCAATATTTTGTTCAGTCTGATTCTTATCATGAGCAATGGCTTTCTGAGTTATGGTTTGTCCTTGCTTTATCTTCACTAATTTCTCTGCCCTGATACGCCTCGTTTTTGCTTCTTTCTGCCACTTATTGAGGGTGTCAAACATGGCCTGTCTGCTGCGTTTAGCAAACAGACGATCTTGCAAATACTGGATCTTTTTCTCATCAAAGGAGCCTGTCAGCGGCCACTGTAACTCTACGTTGTCTTTGGTGTATTTATGCCATAGGGTATTGAATAAGAGTGGGGCAATCCCATGCTTACAATACATATCATGGCTGGGGCTTCCCTCCGGAGGGGCCGTCTGGCTTTCGTCCAGTCTCGTACCCCCCCCCGGCAAATACAGCCAAAGCATACTTACTAAAACACGGCATAGCCCCTCTTTATATATTCTAAATATCGCTAGCTGAAAAGGAAAATGTTATTTACAACACTCTCATACGCATGGCCATGTTTTACAATCAAATTCAGTCATACACACATAATGAACCAACAACAATTTTTACATCAACATAAATGATAAACAACGTATTTCAAACAGAAGGTGGAGCCCGTCGACTCCCACCTATGGAGAACCCACGTATTTTCCAAATTCCCCCCCAAAAAACCCAAAATCAAACAGTCTTGTCCTTAGACTGCCTAGAGATAGCCACACAGGTTTTAAACCACAGATCGACCTACGGACCATCCGGCAGCCTTCATGGTTCACCTACCGGACTATTCTGGTTGAGCCCGCTTTTCCAAGCGCCGCTCTAGATCTGTCCGAGGGCTTCCCAATCTCAGCTGTCAGCGTTTCTGAGAGCAATCTGGCCGGGTGCACACTTCTTCCACAAGTTACACCAAGGCGTCTGGTCACAATCTCTATTATTCTCCAAAATATTCCAAAACAGGAGCGTCTACCCGTGCAGTCTCAATACTGCCCCGTCAGACCCCCTTCGGGGTTCTCCGTGGCATGAAACTACCAAATACCAAATTCAAATCCAAAGGATATCCATAGGGATATGCAGATATCCAAGGAGACAGGATGCCTGGGGGGGGGGTCAAAAGCCGTCAGGTCGACTTTCGAGTAGCGTTTTTTCATAAAAGTGCAGGGGGGATTTTATGAGGTCTGGTTTACAGTTGGGGTAGATATAAGAAGTTATATAGTTAGGTAGGTAGGTAAGTTGGAAATTGTAAGTTGGTGTTCATAATTGTTGCAAAGGGAATCCATTTTTAGGGGTGGGGGGTGTGGGGTATGTTAGGAAATATATATTTAGTGAGGTTTAGTTTTGTACAGCACAGGACAAGGGTATGCAATTGTAAGGTGCACCTGTTTCCAATAAAGCGGCCTTTTACACACCAACTAGCTGGTCTGTGGTATGTGCTGCCCCCCACCCCATTATGGGCCCAATAGGGCTTTGGGATGGCCGGCCGACCAGCGGGATGCCTGCCCCTCTGGGGGGGTTTGGCCCGGGGTGGGGGAGGGCAGCCAGCACCTGAGTTGGGCTGGTTGGGCTTTGTGGGCTCCTTTTGGGCTGGATGGGCTGGTCGTTGGGTTAGTTTTGGGCTAGAGGCATATTTAACCAGAAATTTTGGGAAACCCAGCAGCCGGTTGTAGGTGACCTGGGGGCTTCTCTGTTTTCCCTCCCCTTTGTTTCTTTTCTTCTGGAGGGTTGGTACTTGGTTATAGGGTTGTGCAGGTGGGGTTTGACGAGGTGGTCTTGTTGGGATCAGGTGCATCGGGGTTATATTGTATGGGGGTTTTCGTCGCTGGAGCAGGTGCTGGTGTGTTTATGTAGGCCTTTTGGTGGCGTTTTTTCCTAAAAGTGCAGGGGGGATTTTATTAGGTCTGGTTTACAGTTGGGGCAGATATAAGAAGTTATATAGTTAGGTAAGTTGGAAATTCCAAGTTGGTGTTTATAATTGTTGCAAAGGGGATCAATTTTTAGGGGTGGGGGTGCGGGGTATGTTAGGAAATATATATTTAGTGAGGTTTAGTTTTGTACGGCACAGGCCAAGGGTATGTAATTGTAAGGTGCACCAGTTTCCAATAAAGCGTTTTTTACACACCACCAAGCTGGTCTGTGGTATGTGCTGCCCCACCACCCCATTATGGGCCCAAGATGGCTGTGGCTATATTTGTTACGCTTAGGCAATATTTTACTTCCACAATCCTAGCTCACATGGAGCTATACAGCTTAACTTTTTTGGCTCAAGCGGCAGAGGCCAGTTCACTCGTACTAAAGCTGTACCTCATTGGTATTCATCACCAAGAGTACTTGAGTTATGTTATGTCATGCTATATTATAGAGATTGTATGATCTAGTCTCACAGTGCTGTCAAAATTCAAGTACCTTCAGGCTCTGGCATGGAAGAGAATTTCCTCACAGAATGGAGTATGTTTTCAGATTGTCTGAATTTGATCGCCAGTGGTGTGGGTGTGGCTACTATGCTGCTTTCATGCATGTATTTGGTTGTATGTGTGTTCTAATAGTTAATGTTGTTTGGTATGTGCAGGCAGGGGACTTTTCCAATTCATGTACATGTCATCTAGGCGGATCCGTGTGTGAATTGCTTGACTTGAAGTTTGCGTTTGAGATGACTGAGAGCACAGTGTCTTGCTAGGGACAACGCTATCCCTTCAAATTAAACTAGCTATTTGGTACTGAACAGGTTTTGCTTGACTGTGTTATGTGTTGTTTTAGAGTGGTATATTGTTTCATAAAGAGTGAGAATCTGTTGTGATTGGGTGAGACCAAACCATTTGATGACTCTGAGCTCTGCTGGATTTCTGTGGATTCTTCTGACGAATGTGCTCTGTTGGGTTTGCAGTTGTTTATATATTATTATTAAGGCTCCCGGTTTTCCGTTAGAATGGATTTTTGCATATAAATACAGACGGAAAAATATTTTTCTTTTGTCTGTATTTATAAATAGAAACGGAAAAATGCCAATACATATGTTTACCTTTGCTGCTGTCCGTGAGATGAAGAGGAGCCTGTTGGAGTGCAGCTAAGTCCATAACAAAGGTCGACATTAAGGGGCCATCAGGCCTCTATTTCTTTAAGTATACCGGCTGGGAGCTACGGGGGGAGGGGGGGGGGCAGGTGAGGAGGAAGACACATATCTAAAAGCAATTGAGGGAAAATAAATGTGCACAGCTTATCACTTCACAGGTACTTCACAGAGGCCTGCTTTTGACTTAGTTCAGTCCCTGGAGCCAAGAGATATGCATGCACTGTAAGAATGTTAGATGTGTCGGTCTGCCCCAGTATTAACACAAATAACAATTAAATTCCACTATTGTGTTTTATTTCTTTTATAGCGCCAAAGCCCTACTCATCATAATGCACTTTCTCAGAGCGCTTAAAATCATATATTGACAATGAATCACACGTGTGTAAATCAATGTATATGATGGGTTGCACAAGACAGTGAAGGTTACATAGAAGAACTGCAATGTATTAACTGCAATTTACAAAAGGATCTCTTTATGAAAAGATGTAACCCATTTATCCATCTACATAAATCTATCTAAACCTATAACAACCAAGCGCGCATTGCCTATTGAAATAAATGTGGAAAAATACTAGCTGCATCTTCTGTTTTTGCTTGCGACAAAATAAAATGTGCATAAATACAGATAAAATAATCAAAAAAGAAATATGGATAAATCCAGATGGAAATGTTAAACAAATAAATATCATAAAACCTGGAGCCCTAATTATTATGTTTGGTGCTGTAATGAGATCAGTGGTGCTTACGTTTCAGTCGAAGAATATGCGGCACAGAAGTTATCACTGACCTGTCCCTTTTGGGGAAGAACCAGGCATATTTGCATATGGCTGTTCTCTGTATTGGACCATCCAAGCCAGAAAAAAAGAAAATGACTGAATGAAATATGGTCAGTGGCTAAAATGGATTAAAGTATTTCCATCCATTACTTTTTGCAGACTACAGTTCACCTGAGCTGATAGGTAGCGAAGAGCTGCCAGGACACCAATATAAAGGAGAGCTGATTGGCAGACGGTATCATTCAAAAGGATAACATTGAGTAGAGCCTGTTAAGAGAAGGTATTCGTGATGACTTTGATATCAAATAGAAACAATCAGCTGCCAAGTACAGTTACAGTAACGAGTGCAGCCGATTGGCAGTCGGTATCAGTCGAGTTATTAATAACATGTGGGGCTAATTTACAGCAGATATTAGTTATGACACTAACAATGATTACAGCTGATGGGCTGCAGTTATCACTTGTGACATTAATACTGACAAGGTCATCGGCAAAGCCACTGGAATTATGTGATTCTGCAGGCATGGCGATTTCAGCATAATTATGGATCTGCCGCATTTGCCACATAATTCATCATCTGCTGCACAAGTTACAGATTTCAGCCCCCAGAAAATGTGTTTTTAGCTCACAAAGATCAACGGTTAGTAAAGAAAAAACCCTCAATAAAACCCAGCAATAGATTTTACCACGCTGTGGAAGGCCCTTCACAAAGGTTCATGATGGGTCACATTTCAGTTGCTTATTGATGTGTTTGGGAGTTAAACTTGTACTAACGAGATGAAGCATTTACCCATGCATTGCTCACATAAGTGAAAATAACGAAATAAAGAAGTAATACAATCACGAAATGTGCCACATTATGCCCCATAATTTGCATTCTTGCCGCATAATATAGTCAACCCTCCACATAATTTTATCTACCACTGCCAAATAATTCCAGGGGCCCTGCCTATCAGCAGCTGGTATCAGTGAATACACTGGTGTCAAGTACAATCAATCAGCAAAGATCAGTTAAGACATTAATACCCAATGGAGCCAATTGACAGTTGATATCATTTATAACGCATTGGCAGCAAGGAGCAGGTAAAACACTTCATCCAGCTGCACACATGGCAGGGTTTCCTGCTCACACATAGAGCATTAAAGGAACCCTAGCAGTGGCCTGAGTCAACTCTGACACCCTACATCTCAGCCTTCTCCCCAGTGCCTGGGGACAGCCCCAGTCCCCAGGCTGCATCTATCACACTCACCTCTGATGCTAATCAGACATTTATTCACAGGTCTGGGGCCTGCTCACAGTAGTTATTAGGCGGGAATCTTAATCAGCCCTTAATTGTGTTAAATACGACTTCAGTAAACTCAGCAGGCTCCCCTTAACTGGCAATAAAATGAAGCCGGCCTCATTTAGGCAGAGCGATTAGAAAGACTGGGAATGAAAGGAGAGGGTGGTGGAGATGGTGACACTAGTACCAGGGCATCCCTCTTACCCTCTGCTCCCCCATACCCACGTTTGGTCCTATGCCCTTTCCAGGTGAGACCCTCAATATCCTGCTCATAGGAGTGATCCATCATATTGCATTGGCTTCCAGTCAGAAGACGGATTGAATTTAAGTCCCTCTGCATTGCCTTTAAAGCACTGTATGGGCTTGGTCCGAATTATTTTGAACAAAGCAGGCAGCTTGGCTCTTCATAGGCTTTTAACACGGTAAACCCCAATACCAAAACAGCCTCTTGGGGTGGGGGGTATAAGCTTTGTAGCTGGCACAGCCAGGCTGTGGAACTCATTCCCTCTGGCTCAAAAGAAAGATCCTGACCTCTCTCCTTCCGTAAACTCCTAAAAACCTGGTTGTTCATTAAGTAGGGTCTTTTTAATTTTCAGGGTTCCTACCATGCTAGTTAGCCTTTTCTTCCCCCAATCGAATTACCTGCGCTTAGACACGTCTGGGTACCAGTGCACGTTATAAACAAAAAAGGGCTTACATCTTTCCATTCAGTCCACAGTCCCAGCTGAGGCTGTTCAATCCTTTACTCCTAGGGTTGCCTACAGTGGCCCCTTAACCCCCCTGCTTCATCATAACTCCTCCATCATTCTTTGCGATCACACTCTCATTGGTGTGTCCCCTTAAGCCCACCCTCCCAGCTATGTTTCCTCAACCATCCACCTTTAGGTGTGTCCAGGTAGTCTTCCAGTCACAGGTACAAACCCTCAATGCTTTTCTAGATCTGTTATGTGGCCGAGTTAGGCCTGGTAGGAAATAGTGCCAATTTACATGTAAACGGTTGTTTCCTAAAGTTGCTACCCTTTGTCACATCGACTTTTGACACACATTTGTGACACAATCTAATTTTTAAGAAACATCAACCTTGCTGACACATAGAACTTTGTGAGAACACTATCATACTGCCTTCGCATTATGTGCAAGGCCCTCACGTGCATGATACAAATGTTTTCGTTATTACGTCTATATGGCGACACAGCTATCTGTGGAATAAAAATAAATAAATAAACTGCAGCCTGATCTCAATCTCGGACCAAGGCAAGGCTGTATGTGTGTGTGTATGTTTATCATCCGAGATGTTGTGCGACTCGCTTCTTCCCAGTTGGGTAAGGTGTCAAGATATTATTAACGGCTTTGTCCTGCCGCGGAGTTACGCACCTCCTGAAGAGCGCCATGCCTACCCGACAAAGGACGATTGTGTTGAAATAGCGGAAAGCTTCAGGGCAGCGGCTGCCACCAGAAACTGGATTCTGGTTGGAGTCCCTTTCACGCATGAAAGTGGCGTGCGGGGAAATCACGGCTTCGATTCAAGGAACAGACAGTATCCACTACGAATACCAGAAAGCCTTGCAACTTGTAAAAATTGTGACGCCCACCAGAGGGAAATAAATAAATAAAGGAACAAGCTACCATCTGGTATCCCGAGGTGAACTCGTTTGCTCTCTGAAGAACTACTTCCCCCGAAGAAGGCCGAGTGAATGGCCGAAATGCATTGGGACAAATTATTTTAACCTTGAATAAAAAATTAAATCATCCGAGATGTTGTGCGACTCGCTTCTTCCCAGTTGGGTAAGGTGTCAAGATATTATTAACGGCTTTGTCCTGCCGCGGAGTTACGCACCTCCTGAAGAGCACCATGCCTGCCCGACAAAGGACGATTGTGTTGAAATAGCGGAAAGCTTCAGGGCAGCGGCTGCCACCAGAAACTGGATTCTGGTTGGAGTCCCTTTCACGCATGAAAGTGGCGTGCGGGGAAATCACGGCTTCAATTCAAGGAACAGACAGTATCCACTACGAATACCAGAAAGCCTTGCAAAAGGTAAAAATTGTGACGCCCACCAGAGGGAAATAAATAAATAAAGGAACAAGCTACCATCTGGTATCCCGAGGTGAACTCGTTTGCTGTCTGAAGAACTACTTCCCCCGAAGAAGGCCGAGTGAATGGCCGAAATGCATTGGGACAAATTATTTTAACCTTGAATAAAAAATGAAATCATTCGAGATGTTGTGCGACTCGCTTCTTCCCAGTTGGGTAAGGTGTCAAGATAATATTAACGGCTTTGTCCTGCCGCGGAGTTACGCACCTCCTGAAGAGCGCCATGCCTGCCCGACAAAGGACGATTGTGTTGAAATAGCGGAAAGCTTCAGGGCAGCGGCTGCCACCAGAAACTGGATTCTGGTTGGAGTCCCTTTCACGCATGAAAGTGGCGTGCGGGGAAATCACGGCTTCGATTCAAGGAACAGACAGTATCCATTACGAATTCCAGAAAGCCTTGCAACTTGTAAAAATTGTGACGCCTACCAGAGGGAAATAAATAAATAAAGGAACAAGCTACCATCTGGTATCCCGAGGTGAACTCGTTTGCTGTCTGAAGAACTACTTCCCCCGAAGAAGGCCGAGTGAATGGCCGAAATGCATTGGGACAAATTATTTTAACCTTGAATAAAGAATGAAATCATCCGAGATGTTGTGCGACTCGCTTCTTCCCAGTTGGGTAAGGTGTCAAGATATTATTAACGGCTGTGTCCTGCCGCGCAGTTACGCACCTCCTGAAGAGCGCCATGCCTGCCCGACAAAGGACGATTGTGTTGAAATAGCGGAAAGCTTCAGGGCAGCGGCTGCCACCAGAAACTGGATTCTGGTTGGAGTCCCTTTCACGCATGAAAGTGGCGTGCGGGGAAATCACGGCTTCGATTCAAGGAACAGACAGTATCCATTACGAATACCAGAAAGCCTTGCAACTTGTAAAAATTGTGACGCCCACCAGAGGGAAATAAATAAATAAAGGAACAAGTTACCATCTGGTATCCCGAGGTGAACTCGTTTGCTGTCTGAAGAACTACTTCCCCCGAAGAAGGCCGAGTGAATGGCCGAAATGCATTGGGACAAATTATTTTAACCTTGAATAAAAAATGAAATCATCCGAGATGTTGTGCGACTCGCTTCTTCCCAGTTGGGTAAGGTGTCAAGATATATATATATATAAAAATTCTCCAGCAAAAGGGAGCCCCAATCCCTGCAGGCAGGGCAGCTTCACAGAAACGGGCATGGAGAGTCCCGTCATGTAGCACTTACACATAAAAGAAAAGGGAAGCCCAACTGAAGAACACACAGGCTTTTATTTTGCTTCAGGTAGGCAGAACATCGCCCTGACGCATTTCGGCCGTTGGGTTATGGCCTTGATCACAGGTGATGCAAATCACAATGAGTCAAAATTGCATATCATTAGTCCCAGTGGTCACGTGACTTGATGTTAAACTACTACCTCCCAGAATGCACCTGTACAGTCTCTGCGGGCTGTGGTAGATGTACTTTATTTAGCTCAATAGCTTTCTTCAACCAACAGCTCGCAATATATACATGTCTTGATGTTTGAGGACTGTGATGTTATTATCATCCTGCTCTTTGGCATCTTGTCCCACAGTCCTGTCAAGGTGCATTATTATTCAGGCTGTCACATGTGCTGAATATAGTGTTTACCCTCGTAGTGTTAGATGCCTCTCAAAGTGCTGCCAAAAAGATATAGTGCTGTCCTCGCACTTCCAACACCAGTGAGTTCCAGTTGGCAAGAGGAGACGTCACTCCTCTTGTACTTCCTTTCACGCTGTGATGCAAAATTTCACGATCGTCCTTTTTTGTACCAAAACGTCGTGTGGGACATGCTCCCTATTTAAATTCAGCAACAATTCTCCAACAAAAGGGAGCCCCCATCCCTGCAAGGTGGCTACGCAGCAACGGCCTTGGAGAGTCCCGTCATGTAGCACTTCCACATAAAAGAAATGCGAAGCCCTGACGCGTTTAGTAGTGTGGCCTTGATCACAGGTGAGGCAAATCACAATGGATCAAAATCGCATATCATTGATCCCAGTGGACCACTCAGTTGAGGTCACTCTGGGGCAGGAGGTCAGTATCTCAAAGACTAAGGAAGTTATGGAATATCCTCTTTTCATGAAGGTAAAACCTGGTATGAGCTCTGGCATGAGTCTCGGGCAGATCCTTCATACAATTTACTGCATTCGCGGCCAATCTCTGCTATCCCTCTGGGTGGTGACTTTGACATATCTCAACCACTGATGCCTCCAATACTGACGTCTGCCATTCTGTGTCCGTCAGAAGATACCAAGCAGGGTGCCCCGGGATTTGAAAAGGTGCAAAACTAGCCTGGCTCCGATCTGCTACATGATGAAGTGCTGTAGGGGAGCATGCCATATACTATATAATGGGATGCTAAGACTATGCTTAATCTTATCCTGGAGGTAATAAGGGATCTTAAAGCCTCACAAACTACAGAAATAGGAGCTTTACATGCTCGGCTTTCTAATATTGAAGAGACAGTGGTCCAGATCCCAGAGAGGCTAAAAGAAGCAGAAGCGCAGATTTCGCAGTCAGAGGACCAGGTTACCGTAATGCAGGAAAAAGTGACTATATTTCAGAAACAAAAGTCTTCAATGGAGTATAAGCTACAGGAATTGGAATACCATTCTCAGTGCACCAATCTCCACAGCATAGGGGTTACTGGAGTATTTCGAGGGACAGCAAACGCTTCAATGGGTGAACACCTTCAATAAAACACACGTTCTTCCAGAACACTCTGGGGACCTTACACTCACAAGAGCCCATCACGTGCCAGCACATCGGCTTTCAAATCAATAGTTTCCTCTTACAATACTCGAAAATTTCAGAGCCTATTGTGTGAAAGAACAAATATTATCCAAAGCTATTAAGCAGACACAGTATAGCACACCAGAAGGCTCTCAATGTCGTATATTTTCCGACATGTCAGCTTCAGCACCCAAGCAAAGTAAAGAATTTGTAAAAATGCTGTACTTGTTTAAGTGCAGGGTGCCCAGGTAATGATTGCGCAGCAATCCAAATTGAAGTTGCTGGTAAAATGCCAATTCCATGCATTTTGTGATGTTTCTGAGGCACGGGAATTGTTCAGCAAATCTCTAATAAGTCTTACCCCTAGATTCATCAAACCCAAATTCTGCGAATTATAAATTGCGAGAAATGGCGAATCGCAATTTAGAATTCGCAGAATGGGATTCATCAACAAATGCGACCAAAAAAAGCGATTCGCAAACGGCCGCAATTGCCGTTTGCGATTTTTCTCAAATCGCTAAATAAATCGCAGAATCGGCCTTTTTCTGAGAATAAATTGCGATCTCGCAATTACCGAAATCGTTAATTGCGAGATCGCAAAAACGGGAAGTCGCATTTTTTTGTATTGACTTCATGGTTACCACCTGGTTTGGGTTCTCCTTAAATTGCGCGTCGCAAATAGCGATTTTCTCATTTTTCGCTAGTTGCGAGTTTTCATAAATTGCGTTTGCGATTATTTAGCGAGTTCGCAAAATATTTCACAGAATCCTTGGATTCTCGCTATTTTTCCGAAGCGCTAAAGGGGTTCCACCTAGATTCTGCGATTTATTTTGCGAATTCGCAAAATGTTTTTGGCGATTTCGCAATTTTGGACTTTTTTTATCATGAATCACTTTTCTTTTAATTGCGATCGCAATAGCTAATTCGCAGCTATTGCGATCGCAATTTTGGTTGATGAATCTGGCTGTTAGTTAAGTAATGGGCAGCCCCAATGTTGATTCACCACTACTCAATTCATTCAAATTGTGATTTACCATGATGCTTTTGATTGGTACTTAATGATTTTGATTCTATGCTCTGCATCTCTTTTTTCTATGCACGTTGTGTATTTGGGGTTGTTATTTTTCTTTTTTTTAGCGTCCTGACTGGTGAGAAGATGGAGGGGTAGGCCAATATATCTTGGCACGAGGTCAGGGTGCTAGTGTTTTGGGGGAGGGTAAGCATGTCAGGTGTGAGTGGGATGATGAACCACTCAAAGAAGCTTAGGAGAGGGGTGTTGGTGGAGGTGTGGGGGGAAAAGCTTGTTAAAAAGGGATCTAAATTTGCAGCTGGTTTGATCATGCACCAAAGGTAAAGGAGTAGAATGTTAATCCTACATGAAGGGAGGACCAACCTTTGAGTTGATTTTTTCACTAGCACACGGCAGGACAAGGCTGGGGTTAAAGGGTTTACCTGTGGGAAAGTGCAGCTATATAGTTTTGGTAAACCAGCTTGGATGTGCTAGATGGGGGTTAGTAAAAGAATAATTGTTTTACGTGGGGGTTATCCAGGAAAAACACATTGACAATGAATAATATTCTGAAGGTAGTCTACTTCAATGCTAATGGTCTTAATAATAAGAAGACATTATGAGCAATAGAAACTTGGATTTTAGCCGAGAACCCAGTGGTGATTTTAGTCTCACATTCCGGTTGGAAAGTTGGCAGAATTCACAATGTTTAAAAATTGGGCAGCACATAGAGGGTTTTCTTCCACCCAGGCCGCCCATCGGGGCACCACTATTATTTGGCTAACAGGCTGGGGGCCAACGGAGTAAATAGTGCTAGTGATAAAAGCAGTCGCCGGTGCTGGGTGAGCTGCATGGTGTGGTCAAGACATCTCACATTTGTCAACTTTTATGCCCCTGTTGAAGACAATGCTACGCCCTATGAGGAATTGCTTCAGTCATTATTATAAAATGTAGGTGAAGTGATGATCGGGGGCATTTTAGTGTGTTGCAGAATCCAAAAATTGACTCTTCCGTTAATTTTAAAAAGCAGACAAAACCAAAAACTCTGAAAATAATCGAAATTATCAGAAAACACTTGGATTGATTGATCCTTAGATGGTGGCTTTGCCTACAAAAATTATATACACCTGTTTTTCAGGGAGTTTCCATAGCTCTTCGCGCATAGATTTATTTTTTATTTCCAAAACCCTGACCTTTAAAACGCAACACATTTTACCTAATGGTTTCTCACACCATGCAATGGTCATTCTTGGGAAAACCCTTGGTCCGGCCTACACTCTGGGTTTTCAATAAACAATACCTACAGGAGGAAGGGTGGGTGCAAATTTATAAAGAGGAGATAAAGGGCAGCTTCACCAAGTATAGTATGGGAAGCTCCAAAGGCATTTATCAGAGAGAGGGTGATAGGTAGGGATGCAGAAAATAGTAAAAAAGATAAAATACAAAAGCAAATTTTAGAACGAAACGTGCAGCAAAGCTTTGATAGATTTCTGAGAAATTCGTCCATGTCTAATAAAAAAGAATTTGATAATGCTAGACAGGCAATGAGTGAGGCATATTATGCAGGATGTGAAGTTTTAAGTTGGGCCTACATCCAAAAACTCTATGAGTAGAGCACAGCTTCTTAACCTGGCAGGCAGGTGAACAAGCTGCCAATAATAGGACAGAAGCCCTGAAATGTCCAGCTTCTGGAATTAGGAGCAAGGAACCGGAGAAGGAGGGGGAAATCATCCAAGATTACTATAAGCTGATCTACACCCAAATTCAGTTGGTAGATATAGACTCTCTGGGAAGGGTGTTAGAGGACTGTAATATTCCAATGCTAACTATAGAAGAGGTGGTCAATATCTCTCGACCCTTCTCTAAAAAAGAACTGATTGAGGTTATTATGAATCTCCCAGCTGTAAGGCCTGCAGGCCAGATGGATTCCCGACTGACTTTTTAGAACCTTTCTGGATTTCTTAGCTGGTTACTTTTACTGGTCGCCAATGCAGTAATACAAAGGGGTCCTATACCAACTTCTGTTTTTTTAAAGGGGAATGTGGTTAGCTTCTTAAAGAAGGGTAAGGATGCTGAGGATCTAAACTCATATAGCCCAATTACAATATTAAACACTGATTATAAAATCATAAGAAAATTATTAGCTGATAGATTTAATCTAATGGCTTCAGGGCTAATCCATTCAGATCAGAATGGTTTTATAGCCAGGCGACAGTTAGGGCCAAATACACATTATCTGGAGGAAGCCTTGGACTATTTTCCAGTTAATGATATACCAGCCTTGGTGCTTCTGCTAGATTCAGAGAAAGCATTCGGTCTGGGAAACTCTATTTAGTATTTTGTCCAGATTCGGTATTCCCCCAGATCCCGGGGTTGATACATAAGATTTATTGCAATTCAGAAGCCAGTATGGTCATTAACACAATAGAAGAGGGGAACATACAAGTTTTGTGTGGAACCCAGCAGGGGTGCCCGCTATCCCCCATTCTATTCACCTTCTTTATTTGAGCCATTTGCTATAGCGATCAGAGAAAATGGCAACATTCACCCCCCTCTGTCGCAGATGGGGAAGATAAAATATGCCAATGATATTATGTTAATTTGGACAGTAGTAAGGATGCCCGGGTAAAGGCTTTTGAGATTTTTGCACAATATGAGAAATTAGGAGGCTTTAGAATTAACAAGAAGAAAACAAAAATAATATTGTGCGGGTGTAATTCAGATGTTCTGAACCCTGATATTGCCTTGTGCGTAAATTCGCGCCAAAAAGTTATCTGAGTATCAGATTTTCACCACGGATTGAAGATCTATAGGAACTCAACTTTTCTACTCCCCTTTAAAAAGTACAAGATTTATTTTCACAGTGGAATTCTCTTCCGCTTACTTTTTTTAGAGTTTCCCTGATTAAAATGTTCATTCTTCCATTGTTTAATCTTCTGTTTTCTGCTATTCCATTTGTTTTAACTGCCTCCTTTTTTAAAACAGTAGTCTATGTTTAAGTATTCTAAGGTCATTAGTGGTATGGGCTGTCTTGTGCACAAAACCCCTCAGTAACCCCACATAACTTGCAAAGACAAACATCTAGCGGTGCTCCAAAGGGAAAGAGTGACCACTCAGCACCCCCAAGATATATTAAGGACAGAGTCCCTAATTTGAATCAAATAATGAAACCCTTGAGCAACACAAACATTCAAAACAGAAAAGTAAAAAAATGTGTGTCTCCTCGTTGTATTTTCTTTGTGCTTTTAATCGTATCCAATCATGTAGCCAACACGTGTTTCGTCAAAGGTTGTTATACCTAATAGACTTCATCAGTGCTACAAAAAGAATAAACTATGCATATGTACAGCATAACTTAAAACAGAAATAAAATGTGTGTTCAACAATAACAAGCCAGATCCAAGATAAGTTAACCAACAAAACTCATGATATCCCTTTACATAAATATATATACACCTTCACTTGGTCCAAATCACTCTTTAAGAAAGATTTGATAAAAAGAGAAAACCTTGACTATATGTGTCAAGCAATCCAGTACATTCCATGCAGTTATCAGTGACTCTCTGTGTTTCCACATATCCAGAAACGTAAGCCCAAACACCATATGTGTTAGCAAACAAATACCACCCAAAAGTAGCTCCTTGTAGCCCTAGGACATGTGATATCTTACGGTGTGTGCATGTCAGCTCACCTGATTCACTACAACAAAGTCATAATGATACGATCGTAGTCAGTCCCGTATGATAACTATCTCTATTTATCTTTAAGTCAATAAATCCAAGTTCGGTTGCTTGTCAATGTAGTTGAGCTTATATAGCGCACAGCTACCCGCAGTGGGTTTCCCGGCGCTTGCTTAGGGAACCCTTCCTGGTATTCCCCTGTGAGATAGCAGGGTATCCACAAGGTGAAAGTCAGGCATCCCGCCGCGAGGGGCCGTTGTGGAGATTAAGCAAGCTATTGCCCAGAGTCGCAGAGTGTGAACCCGTGAGTCGAGGAGGCACCGGGGCGAGAATTATCGAGTCCGTGGAATTTTTAGCCCAAGACCCGCCGAGGCGGGGAATTGAACCCTGGTCCAGGACCGATCTCAGCTTCCGGGTCTGCTGCCTCTAACCCCTGAGCCACACTTCTCCACTCCACTCAATACAGACCAAATGTTGCCAGGAAAAAACTCTTAACTTAATCTCAGCAAAGTTATGTAGAATTAGGTGTATTCTCCAAACCGTTATGCACTGTTGTTTTGTCAAACTACAATAAAGTTTGAGATGGACCGGGACCTCAATGTAGTATCAGGAGCCGAACTATAAGGATGACACGTACATGCGTTAATTGCTTTTAAACACTCTGCAGTCCAGAGTATCTTAATCTAAAGGTTTAACAGACTACTCATTATGGGCTACCATCTGATCGCTTATACCAGATATGGCCAGACACAACATAGATCCCAAATCAGTATCCCTGTTGTGGTCCTCACATATCATTCTACTTTCAGTAACTCTAGAGTTTGTCCAGACAATAACCCCCCCCGTAACCATGTCGAAAACGTAAACATGTGATATTACTTTAGTCCGTATTATCTGTCAAAGGAGAGTGCTCCTCCAGTCCGTATCGATCAGCGTGTACGTTCGGCCCCATCTTGTGTCAGTACTTACATACCCCCATTCATTAATCTCCAAGTCGTTGCGCGAAAATCTCAATAACCCGTGCCTACATATTATGATGTATAGTCTGCCGCATTGTCTAAGTAGACAGTATGAGTAAATAAAGACATAAATTACCGCAGTCCATTTCTAAGGAACATACACTTCTACACCAATATGTCCACCAAATTACTTCACTTCCTTCCTTATGAAGCGTAAATTCGTGTCAACCATCTTGGAATAAGTTTAATTTATAAACAGTCATCCATATCGTCACCGGGGTCATGATATCGGTTTAAACCCCAAGTTATAAATAGCATGAATCTAGTTGAATTCATCAGAATGTGTACCATATTCAAATCAAACTTATATGATGAAAAAACTGCAATAGAGATGGCAATGGTGCCCATCTCTGAGTATGTCTTGTGCACTAAATAGTGGAGACATTGATGTTATGGCCAGAGGGCATCAAATCAATGCTAAACAATCCAATTGTAAATGAAAATCCAAATAAGAGTGTTAATCTAAGAAATTAAAATAGAAGTTCATGTGTATAATTTCAAATCAATAAAAATACTACTTATAGTCTGGCTGTGCATCTTGCCAAAATTGAAAGATGTAAACTATCAGCCTGTAATATCGAATTACATGAGGTAGATTTCCTATACACCCTGCTCTGTATTTTGTCCTTCTGAAAATATAATTCAAAATCCAGGAAGACCAGCTTTTCTTTGTTGAACTCCATCATAAACCTCATGTATTAAACATTATCATGCAAGAAATCCAAAAATCCCATCAGGTTTGAGTTGCTTCCAGTCCATATTATTAAACAATCGTTGATATACCTCCCCTAGTAGTAAATATGAATAGGCAATCTTTGTCCTCCCTGGCCTAGATATGCTCCTTCGCGAACCATCCCATAAAGAGGTTGGCAAAGGAAGGAGAAAATCTGGAACCCATCGAAGTTCTGCATGATTGACAGTACCATTCCCCATTAAAAAGGAAAATATTATTATTCAAAATCATTGCTGACATCTCAATCAGCGGTCAGAATGTTCCAAATACTCAACTTGTCTCTTGTCTAGAACGTTTCTCAGTGTTCTAAGTCCATCTCTTTGTGTGATATTTGTGTATAAGGA
The DNA here is from genome assembly GCF_964261635.1 of Lissotriton helveticus. NCBI lineage: Eukaryota > Metazoa > Chordata > Amphibia > Caudata > Salamandridae > Lissotriton > Lissotriton helveticus. Next base: position 1,616,741,210 of record NC_136057.1, read on the forward strand.
GACATAACAAGAGTCATTTCCAGTTCCCATTTGACATCACTCAGTATATTGAGTATATATTTAGTATCCTTTATGTAAGCTGGTAAATTAATTACAAAGGGTCTGAGAAAAATAACCACAAATTCAGAGACTCTCTCCATGGGGCCTTCTATTCCGGATATTATAGTTCTCCCTGGAGGAAAGGATAGGTTCTTATGCACTTTGGGTAAAGTATAAGTGCATGGGTATCTTGGTTGATCCAGAATCAAACAGTGGTACTCATCATCACTCAGTAATCTCAAACCCTGCCAACGCTCCAAACGTCCATTGATGAGTTTAGTTATGTCAGGGATAGGGTTGTATTGGAATTTCTGGTAGCACCTAGTGTTGTTCAACTGTGTCTGAATTTTATTGTCATACTCTTTCCTATTCATGACTACCATACAGCCTCCCTTGTCTGCTTCTCTTATGACCAAGTCATGATCTTCAGAGAGTATCCGTAAGGATTCATGTTCATCTAGTGTGAGGTTACCCCTTCTAAACCTCTTTTGACCTTGAAAAATACTAGTGCCCCATTTATCAATGTCATTCATAACTGCTTTAAAGAAGACGTCCAAATTGTTACCACCTGGTAATTGTGCCATCCACGTTGATTTTGGCCACTATCCTTGCTCCAATCCGAGCAAAATACTAAATGACTAAGCACATTGTGGATCATTATAGGGTCATCCTCATTCACAGCAATGGACAGTAGCAGGGTCATATCTTTAATATTTTGTATAGATACAGCCCCAATAGCAGTGTCTTGTTTTTCCAATTGCTTTATTTCCAGTTTAGTGCCAAATAACTTTTTTAATTTAAGGTGCCTTACAAATCTATACCAATCCACTTTTAGATTGAAAATATCACACTCTTGTGTAGGGCAGAAACTCATACCCTTCTGTAACATGGTAATCATATAATTTGACAGTGTTTTGCTAGAAAAGTTAAGAACCTTAATATCAACACCATCAATTTTATAGCAAGACCGGAGGCTAATATTATGCAATCCTCTTTATTGCGCCGCCCACAGCAGCATCCTCAAAGAACATAGAACACAACAAAAGTTCTTTAGCACATCAACAAAGAGCCAGAAACTCCATGACTCTTCCTTTATTTTTTGCTCCTGCACATAAGATAAGTCATGTTTTTAATTTCTCTTAAACTAAAAAAGTTTGACTGAGTCTTGGTTAGTGTGTTAACAGGAATTTTGTAATGGTTTACATGTTGGGAAGTATGTATGATTTGGATGATTCTCTATAATGTAATGGAAATGTTAGTTTTTATGAGAATAAGAATTTAACAGAGAGTGTCTGTTTATTTTCAAAATTTTTATTAATCCTTCTGTTACCTCTCGGTTCTAGTCCGGGGTTGAGTAATGAGAAGGTGATGTTTTTATACAAATGGATCTTTTCAGCGTGAGGTGCGCGAGGAGATTTTGTTAATTAAGTAGCTTTACCTTTTAGCGATTTTACTGCTCGAGTTTTAATTAGAATCGATGTAGCACAAGGTGCACGGTTAGATTTTGTTTATTTTGTCGCATTATCCTTAGTGACACTTTAAGGATGAAGGGTGTTCATAGGGCTGTGCGCATGTTTTTTATTGGGAAGGTTGTCTAAGGACACAAAGGGTTTTGTAAGTTAAGACAATGAAAAATGTTGAAAGAAGATTATAGGCAAATTTTAGAAAGTCGTATGTTTAAATTTATTTGAATACGGTCAGAATTAATGGTAGCTTACCGTAATTTAGTGAATGTCAGAGGGTACCAATTCGGAGCGGACTTGGCAGAGACAATCTGCGTTTATGCGCATGCTCTTGATCGTCGCGTATGCATGCGTGCAGGTATTTCAGTGTTATTGGCTGGAACAGACAGTCGGTCTGCGTCTATGCACGTGCATTCGCACGTCGCGTACGCAAGCGTAGTGTTTCAGAGTTCCTGACTGAAACTGATGAGAGAAATTCACGTAGAGAGAGACGGAGGTTTTTAGGAATATTCGAGGGTTGTTTATTAGTGAAGGAAAGGGAGAATTGAAGGACGCTTATTTTAAAAGTTGTTTATTGATATTGTTATTGATTAAAATAAGTTTATTTAGTGAGTTGGTCATTTTTAGGTTGAAAGTATGTCAGAGGTTAATGCTATAACTCAGGGAGAGTTAAGTATGGAGGAGAGAATTACGCTAATGCTATCAAAATTTGCTTGAGATTTAGATTCCAGAATCGATAAAAAATTTGAGGAATTTAAAAAGAGTAGTGGTCTTTCTTCTCTGGAGGAACATTTTTGGTCAGCTGGTGAAGCTCCAGTGTTGGAGAAGAAAGGTGGAAAAGTAATCAGGAAGAGAAAGAATGTGGATTCAGATGGTTTGAAAAATAAAAAAGCAAAAGCTCAATACCCAGACTTAGGATTTTTGCGAAAACGTGCAAAACAAGCGGGTGTCGAGGACACACATGGTGACCTAGAAAGAGGTCAAGGTAGTAGAAGACATACTACAGTGTTATGTGATGAGTCTTCGGGTAGTGCGGAAATAGAGATAAGTTGTTCGTCTGAATTTGATTCAGATGTTGAATTTGTGGATAAAGTTAAAAGCAATGATGCTAAGACAAAAGAAAAGTCTGACGAGAGTGCTGGGGTCATGGATCCTTTAGGGGAGTCTATGTTTGATCCTATGATGATAAAGCACCGTTATCACCTGAATGGAGACCAAATCCACATGTTGCAGAGTATGTCCAGATGTGGCTCAGAAAGCAGATACCAAAGGACGTGAGGTTGAGGGTCGGTTCAGAGTGTCCTAGACCAAGCCTAGCAAATAGGATTGCTTTGACGCCTGAGTTAGATGCGAAAATAATTGCTTTTGTAGCAAAAGGTGGAAAAGATCCAAAGAAAGCATTGGATGAAGGGTTAAAGATGTGTCAGGACAGATTGCTTGACCTAACAGGACCACTAACAAAAATATTCGATATGGCTGAAGAGGCCTATGTTGATAAGAAAGGACTGGACATAGATTAACTAAGAGAATGGATTCAGAGGGTGGTGTGTTTGTTGGAAAATGCAAACACCCCAATTTCAGTTGAAAGAAGGAAGAGTATTCTCTTAAAAATTGATCCAAAATTGGTAGAATTAGCCAACAATGAGAGTGGATCTGATGCAAATGGAATGCTTTTTGGTGAGGCTTTTATAAAAGAGATGAGCAAATATGTGGGTGCTTTCAGTTCTTTGGAGAAGTCTCAGTGGGATATTAAGAAGGTTTTTGACCTTCAGGTTTTCGGCAGGGCCGGGAGAAGTAAAGGTCGATTACCCGGCCGTGGTCAAGGAATCACAAGGGCCTCTTTTGTGAGGGGATTTAGAAATTACAACTACAACTATCAACAACGTTCTGGATATCAACCCGGAGGTTTCTATCCTCAGAAGGAGAGAGGAAATCCTAGGGGAAATAGAAGATCAAGAAGGTCAGGTAAGACAAGACCTTTTTGTTAACCAAGTAAAGTTGGGCGGCAGACTTGCCCAATTTTACAAGAATTGGTGTATGTTAACAAGGGTTCCTTGGATGTTGCAGACGGTTTTGGGTTATCGAATAGACTTTATAGAAGATCCGGTACAGTTTTGCTGTCCACCAATGATCAAGTTCAACTCGGAGCTATCAGGGTTGGTAGAAAAAGAAGTAAAGGAGTTGTTAATGAAAGGAGCGATTGTGGAAGAATAGGAAATGTGTGCGGGGTTCATTAGCAACATTTTCTTGGTAGAAAAGAAAGGGAAGGTTATGAGACCTGTGATAAATTTGAAGAGTCTGAACGGCTGGGTAGAGTACCATCATTTCAAGATGGGGGTTTGCATATGTTGAGAGATATACTTCAGACAGGGGATTGGATGACTCGTCTGGATCTGAAGGATGCATATCTGACAATTCTGATATGGTTAGAAAACCAGAGATTTCTGAGGTTCAGAAGGGGAGGAAAATTATGGAAGTTTGTTTGTCTCTCCTTCGGACTTTCCTCGGCACCTTGGTGTTTTACAAAGATGCTTCATCCAGTTGTAACATTTTTGAGAGAAAGAGGAATTTGTGTGATAATTTATTTAGAAGATATATTAATTATGGACCAGGAGAAGAGGAGAGTGTAAGAATACACAAAACTAGCTGTGAACCTTTTGGAAAGTCTAGGTTTTATTGTGAACAGAGAAAAGTCATGTTTAACCCCAAGTCAAGATAAACAGTTTTTAGGTTTTATGATAGACAATATTCAAGGTCAGTTGAGGTTACCGTTAGACAAGAGAAAGAAAATAAGGAAGGAAATTTAAAGGGCTTTGTCTATGAATGTTATATCTTTGAGGATGTTGGCGAGAATTGTAGGTCTTTTATCTTCAACAATACAAGCTATTTTTCCAGGACCTTTGAATTATCGTGCTCTTCAGAGATTGAAGGGCAGTCATTGAAGGCATGGTATGAAATATTCTCAGGAAATTACTCTTTCTGGAGAGGTAAGATCAGAACTAAATTGGTGGCTAAAGAATATGGAGGAATGGAAAGGGAAAAGCAATTTTCGAAGTAAATCCGGAATTGATAATAGAGTCGGATGCAAGTATAACTGGTTGGGGGCACGATGTGGTGCAATTTCGACAGGAGGAATGTGGACTGTAGAGGAGAGTCATAAGCACATAAATTGTTTGTAGCTGTTAGCAGGTTCTTTTGCAATAAAGAGTTTTATGAAAAACAAGGCCAAATGTTCAGTTTTGATGAGGATGGACAATGTTTCAGCGGTGAGATATGTGAATAAGTTGGGGGGTCCGAGATCAAGAGACTTAGCGGATCTGGCGAGAGTTTTTTGGGACTATTGTCTGGACTAGAACATCTTGGTTCAGGCGGAGTATATATCAGGTCAAAAAAATGTTCAAGCAGATTGGTATTCGAGGAATCAAACAGATTCCAGCGATTGGATGCTGGAGAGGTCAGTGTTTTGGAGGATAATTGAGTTGTGGGGCCCTTGCCATGTGGATCTGTTTGCAAACAGATGGAACACTCAGTTGGAGAAGTTTTTCAGTTGGCGCCCAGATCCGGAATCGGCTGGGATAGATGCTTTCAGACAGGATTGGAGGGGTCTTCGAGCGTATGTTTTTCCTCCTTTTGTGTTGATAACCAGGGTGACATTGTTAGTACGCAGGTGGAAGGAGACAGTGGTATTAATAACTCCCCTTTGGAAATCTCAAGTTTGGTATCCCATCCTTTTAGAAATGTTGGTAGATTGTCCAATCCTACTTCCAACTTTTCCAGGCATTCTGAGAGGAGCTTTAAGAGAGTTTCATAAGTTGGTAACTTCAGGTCAGTTGAGTCTGATGGCATGGAGAATTTCAGGAGAGTCTGGGAAATGCCAGGACTTTCTAATGAGGCTTCTCAACTTATTAGAGAATCCTGGGCTCCAGGGACAAGAAAGATGTATAGATTGGCATGCAGAAATGGCTACGCTGGTGTGTGGAGAGGGATTACGATCCCGTTTCAGTGGATGTAGTCTATGTGGTAAATTATTTGGCATCCTTGTTTGCTTCAGGTTTAGCGTATAGAACCATTAATTTGCATAGATCAGCTATTGCTGCTGGTCATGAGATTGTTAATGGAATATCGTTTGAGCAAAGTCATTTGGTAAGGAGATTGATGAAGAGTGTAAGAGTTTCCAAGCCCCCTGTGGACAGGTATTCTTCAGTGTGGGATGGTTCAAGAGTTCTTGAGTACTTAGAAAATTTGGGGATTAACAGTGTTTTAGATTTGAGAGTTTTAAGCGGAAAATTGACTACGTTACTGTGTTTATTTTCTTTTAGAAGGGTGTCTGATGTAAGAGCTTTGGATGCGGGGGCTAGGATTTTTAATCCAGAAGGTGTTTGTTTTTATCTGTGTAGAAGAACTAAGACAAATTCAGATAGCATCTTTTATCCTTATTTTGATTGACATGAGCGATTGTGTGTTGTGCGTTGTTTAAAGGAATATGAGATGAGAACTGTAGGTATTCGTCCTACAAATGAGAATCAGTTGTTAATTTCATATAGGAAAGCTAACTAACCTGTTTCAAACCCTACTTTAGCAAGATGGGTGAAAGAAGTAATGAAGAATGCTGGTGTGGATGTGAGTAGGATTGGTCACATTCTGTGAGGGGTGCTTCGGTATCAAAGGCTTTTATGCTTGGAGGTGCTTTGCATGATATTTTGAGGTGTGCAGATTGGTCAAATGATTCTTTTTTCAGGAAGTTCTATTTTAAGCCTGTGATAAATGCAAGTTAGCTGTTGATAGAGGGTCTTTGAACTTGCATAATATTAGCCCCTGGGCTTGCCATAAAATGTAGATTTTCATCAGCCTTGATGGACAGAAAATCGAGATTTTATTAAAGACCCGGAGGCTAATATTATCCCTACTCTCCCTACCCTTGTTGGTAACAGTTGTTTGTTCTTTTTCAGCTCGTGGACAGCAATAAAAAAGGAAGAAGGAGTTTATACTATTTCGGATTATTTGTTTACTGGTTTTAATATGGACTCATATAGACTTTAACTATTTTACTGCAGCACAAAAAAAAGGAAGAGTCATGGAGGTTCTGGCTCTTTGTTGATGTTCTAAAGAAATTTTGTTGTGTTCTACGTTCTATGAGGATGCTGCGGTGGGTGGCACAATAAAGAGGATTGCATAATATTAGCCCCCGTGTCTTTAACAAAATCCAGATTTTCTGTCCATCAAGGCTGATGAAAATCTATTTTATTTGTTCCATGACCTGTTTTGCATACCCCTTCTCTCCTTTGGATCTACGCCCTCCTCGGTTTCCTCTCCTGGTCTTTCTTGGTCTCTCCCTCTTGTCCTTGTATTCATATCTTTGTTTACCATCCTGATGCTTAACACTTCCCTTAAAAAGTATTGCCTGAGTTTTGATTAGAAGCACCTACACCTGTATCTTCTTCACCACAGCTAGAAATACTGCTGGATGATGCCCCATTTCTCTCGCTCAAGGAAGGTGTCTTGGTTCTCCCTGTATTTGTATCTTGCCTCACTAAATATTCAAACCTCTTAGCAAATGTTTAACTTTTTCCTCATATCATTTGAGGATTTCTTTTGGAATAGCTTAATTCCTCTGGGTGGCTTCTGGTAAATTGTATTCTGCGATTTCTTTATCTATTGCATCTGTTTCCTGAACTAATTTATCGACTTTCCTCCTGGCATTCTCTATCAAAATATTCATAAGATTCATTGAATTGTTAACAAGTTCCTTCTCCCATTTTATTAATAAATCTTCTTCTAGGTCATCATAGGTAGGGGAAATCTGTGCATGTAGGCCTTGTGGAATCCTATTAAGTTTATGGTACTGCTTCAGGGTGGCACCATCCCACCATTTTGAGATTTCTAGTTTCTTCATCCACTCCAATCTTATAAATGTAATCTTAAAACCTTCCTTAGGTCTGGAGTTTTCTTGTGTCACAGCTTTGTTAATAGTAACCCCTGCACTCAAGTTTTTAAAGAAATCTTAAGCTACTTTATCCCTGTCCTTTCTAGAACTCATTGTAATTGTAAGTGCATTTATATAGTGGTTACTACTCCTGACAAGGTGTTGAAGCACTTTTTCAGCAAGTAGCACGCTATTCGTGAACCCATAAAGGATTAGTGTTGCATTAGTATAGTGAAATATGACAGTAATTTGAGTGGTGGATAGGTTTGTCAGTTATTTGGATTCGGAAGGATACAAGAGGGAAAAAGGTTAGCATTTATATAGCGCTTGTTAACCCTGATGGGGTCTTGAAGCGCTTTTTGGGCGAGTAGTGCTACTCCTGAACCCATAAAGGATTAGTGTTGAATTAGCAAAGTGAAATATGAAGGCAATTTGAGTGGTGGAAATGTTAGTCAGTTATTTGGATTGAGAAGAGTAGGGGAGGGATGGAAGAGGGAAGAAGGTTTGCATTTCAATAGCATTGTTACCCCTGAAGGGATGTTGAAGCACTTTTTTTGGTGAATAACACGCTACTCCAGAACCTATAAAGGATTAGTGTTGAAAATTAGAATAGTGAAATATGTCATTCAGTTATTTGGATAGAGAAGGGTAGTGGCGGGATAGAAGAGGGAAAGAGGTTTGCATTTATGTAGTGCTTGCTACCCCTGATGGGGTGTTGAAGCACTGCGAGCATCACGCTACTCGGGAACCCATAAAGGATTAATGTTGAATTAGTATAGTGAAATATGAAAGTAATTTGAGTGATGGATATGCTAGTCAGTTATTTGGATTGAGGAGGGTAGGGGGTATAGAAGACGGAAAAAAGGTTTGCATTTATATTGCGCTTGTTACCCCTGGTGGGGTGTTGAAGCGCTTTTTTGGCGAGTAGCAGGCTACTCTGGAACCCATAAAGGATTAGTGTTCAATTAGTATAGTGAAATATGAAAGTAATTTGAGTGGTGGATAGGTGAGTCAGTTATTTGAATTCAGAGAAGGGTAGTTGAGGGATAGAAGAGGAGGGAAAGGGTTTACTTTTATATAATGCTTGCTACCCCTGATGAGGTGTTGAAGCACTTTTTCAGCAAGTAGCATGCTACTCTGGAACCCATAAAGGATTAGTGGTGAAATAGTGTAGTGAAATATGAAATTTGAGAAATGGACATGTTAGTGTGTTATTTTGATTGAAAAGGATTGTGGAGGGATAGAAGAGTGAAGGATTTAGACTATTTTGTTTGTTTTGGAGGTCATAGCAATAGTTGGAGTCTTGGGATGAGTAAAAGGGGGTGTGGAGGGGAAGAGTCAGAGGTAAGAGTTTAGAAAGTCTTGTTTTGGGGATCGGTATAGTAAAAGAGGTGTCAAATGATACAAGGAGGGGTAGAGTAGGGGAGAGTCTAGAAAGGGTTATTTTGGGAATCATAGTCGTGGTATGGGGTTTGGGATAAATGAGAGAGTGGATGTAGAGGATATATTGATAGAGGTATAGGGTGAGAAATAGGGTAGTGCATTGGAAAGAGTAGTAGAAAGAAGTTTGAGATGAGTCAGAAAGTTGGGGTAGAAGATATATTGAGAGAGGTTTAGGGTGAGAAATAGGGTAGTGCATTGGATATGCTGAATTAGAAGAAAGTAATAAATATATAGATCCATAAGTACATGGAAAGTATATAGGTGCCTTCGCCGAGGTAAGTATATGTAGATTAAAGATATTGATAGAGATACAGGATGAGAAATAGGGTAGTGCATTGAATATGCTTTTTTAGGAGAAAATGAATAAGTATATAGATCCAAGTACATAGAAGGTATGTAGATGCATAAAAAGAAGTAAGTATTTGTAGATTAAAGAGGCATTAGATGAACTCAGTTTTTTAAGTGTTGTTCTACCTAAAAATGTATTTTATTTCTTTTTTAACAATATAATTACTCAACATGTTCATACAAAGCAATACACAAAGATAGGTACATATCTATAGTACAAATAAATGCTTATATACAGAGGGATATGCTGTATATTTCTGTTTGCGTATGGTGCTTTGGTGGGGAAGAGCCAATTCTCAGGGTGGTTGTCCGTGGATCTTATGTTGGGGGTAAAGAGTTTCATAGTTTGGCTGCTTGAACAGAGAAGGATGTGTCACCCATGGTTTTTTTCTTGTATATTGGGATTTTGAGGTGAGGTGCCACTCTAGAGCAGAGGTTCCTTTGTTGAATGTGTTTGCTGATTGTACTACTGATGAAGAGCGATACCATTCCTCTTATCGCTTTGTGGGTAATACAAAGCAGCTTGAACGTGGAGTTTTGGGCAACTAGTAACTAATGCAGGGCTTTCAAGGCATGTGAAATGTGGTCTTGCAGTTTGATATGCAAGAGTAGTCTGGCAGCCAAGTTTGGAATCCGTTGTAGTCTTTTCATAGTAGTTAAAGGTGATACGTGGTAGAGGATATTGGCGTAATCGAGTTTAGACAGAACAAGGGAAATGGTAGCTTGGACCTTGTGTGGAAATCCCAAATGGAGGAAGATTTTTCGCAGCGTTTTTATATTGACAAAGCTTGATCTTGCTAGTTTGTCCAGTTGGGCATTCATCGATAGCTTGGAGTCCATGGTCATTCCGATGTTTCTTACTTCCTTTGATAATTTAGGTGGTTATCCCAGTTCATCAGGCCAGGCGGCAAGCGGGGCATAATGCTTCCAATCACCAAATATGAGTATTTCCGTTGTGGGAGCATTCAATTTGGGATGGCTCCAAGTCATCCATTGATCCACGGCTCTGAGACAACTGAAAATTGGAGAGTTTCTAATGTCTTTGGGGCATTTCAGTTGAAGGAGTATTTGTGTGTCATCTGAATAGTTATAGCATGTGAGGTGAAATTGATTGATCAGTACTGGTAATGACTTCATGTAGATGTTGAAAGGCATGGGTGAGATGATAGAGCCTTGAGGGACCCCTGCTTTTGTGGAGCATAGTTTGGACGAGAAAGGTGGAGTATGGATGACTTTAGTTCTGTTTCGAAGATAGGACGTGATCCAGTCTAGAACAGTTCCCTCTATGCCGGCTTCATAGAGTCGTTGTTTCAGAGTGTCATGGTCAACCATGTCAAAGGCAGCCGAGAGGTCCAAGAGGAGTAACGCAGCAACCTCTTTGCGGTCAACTGTGTTCTTCAGGTCATCCCAGATTGCCACTTATTGTGTCTTCCTGCTATCTCCAAATTGAAGTATTCTAGGGATTATCGGATGTTCCAAAGCCCAGAATTAAAGTATTGTATGGTCATTAGCGGTATGGGCTGTCTAGTGCACAAAACCCCTCAGTAACCCACACATAACTTGCAAGGACCAATATGTAGCGGTGCTCAAAAGGGAAAGAGTGACCACTAAGCACCCCCAAACTATATTAAGGACAGAGTCCCCAATTTGAATCAAATAATGAAACCCTTGAGCACACAAACATTCAAAACAGATGAGAAAAAAAATTGAATCTCCTCGTTGAGTTTTCTTTGTTCTTTTAATCTTATCCAATCATGTAGCCAACACGTGTTTCGTCAAAGGTTGTTAAACCTCATAGACTTCCTCTGGGCTACAAAAAGAATAAACTAAGCATATGTACAGCATAACCTAAAACTGAAATAAAATGTGTGTTCAAATGCTTATTACATGTCTATTAACCTCCACATTAGTACAACAACAACCCAGACCCAAGATAAGTTAAACAACAAAAATCATGGTATCCCTTTACAAAAATGTATATACACCTTCACTCGGTCCGAATCCCTCTTTAAGAAAGATTTGAGAAAAAGAGAAAACATGACTATATATGTCACGCAATCCAGTACTTTCCATGCAGTGACAAATGATTCTCTATGTTTCCACATATCCAGAAACGTAAGCCCAAACACCATATGTGTTCGCAAACAAAATACCACCCACCAAAAGTATCTACTTATAGTCCTAGAGCATGTGATGTCTTACGGTGTGTGCATGTCAGCTCACCAGATTCACTACAAAAAAGTCATAATGAAACTATCATAGTCAGTCCCGTATGATAACGATCCCTATTTATCTGTAAGTCAATAAATCCAAGTTCAGTTGCTTGTCCATAGAGATCAAATGTTGCCAGGAAAATAACTCTTAACATAAGCTCACCAAAGAGTATATGTTTACATTGTTTATTTAGATGTAAATGTAAATGTAAATGTAAATGTACAGGAATTTATATAGCGCAAATCACCAAGCGGTTTCTAAGCGCTTGCTTAGGGAACCCGTCCTGGTATTCCCCTGTGAGATAACCCCGGCAGGGTATCCGCAAGGTGAAAGCCAGGCATCCCGCCGCGAGGGGCCGTTGTGGAGATTAAGCAAGCTATTGCCCAGAGTCGCAGAGTGTGAACCCGTGATTCGAGTAGGCACCGGAGCGAGAATTGTCGAGTCCATGGACATTTTAAGACTCAAGACCCCGCCGAGCTGGGAATTGAACCCTGGTCCCGGGCTGACCTCTGCTTCCAGGTCTGCCTCCTCTAACCAGTGAGCCACACTTCCCCACTGTTTATTTAGCTCAAAAATATTGCCATAGTAGCATTAAGCACTTTATACAAATGGCGGGAAGATAGAGGGTTGGCGCTTCCTAATATCAAGAACTACTATTTTGTTTATTTTGCACAGTATATTTCCGGGTTTAATACAGAGCTTCACAGGGGTATTTTTATGAATTATGTTGTGCAGCTGATCTTTAAAGAGTCTTATATATGGGATGTGTTAAAGTCCGTAAATTCACCTAAAAAAGTTTGATATAAGAGTCTGAAGTGGTTTCTTCGGAAGCGTGGGGACCTCTATAGGGAAGAGATGGCTAAATATAGCAGAAATCCATGAGTTCGTTCAAGGCGATTTTCTGCTTCTGGATTTGTTTAGAATTCTGAATAAAATCTTCAGTAACTTAGATCTACACCAGGTTATTGGCAGCAGAAAGGTAGGTTCCGCATTAGTTGAGGTCGTGTATATGAAATGCCAGGGGATTGGAAAAGATTGTTTGCCTCTATTAAAGGTTCTGACCTTACCCAAAAAGAAATTTTTAAAAATGTGGACAATATGAAGGCTTGAAATTGACAAATAAGATGTGGGAGGAAGTTAATATATGGAATTGTAGTGTGTTGAGAGGGGCTAATTGGCGTTGAATGCTATTTTTTAGCGAGTGGTTGCTATATAGAAACCCACATTTTTTAACATAAATCAATCCCAGTCTTCCGGGCCACTGTTTTCAATGCTCAGATGGATCTGTCGCCAAATGGGTGCATGTAATAGGTCACTGTTTGCCTATTCAGGCATTCTGTAACAAAATTTTCCAGCATCTGGAGACAGAATGGCTGGTCAGTTTAGCCTCAGCCTTTTAGGGTATGATCCTGCTCTCGGCCTAATTAGTAAATGGATAAAGTTATTATACATAGCAACAGTCGTAGCCCAGCCCCTTTTACTCCAAAAATAGCGAACTCAGTTGGTCCCCACAATGAGGAACTGGCTGCCAAAAACGGGGCTAGTTAGAAACAATGAGCAATTATACGCAATATGAATTGAGTGGGAGAAGAAATTTGAAAAACTTTGGGGACGGTTTTTTGTTTGAAAACCTGGGGTTAGTTTGAATATATTGCTCATGCCGCTTTGCTATCATTGGCACACTATGCTCTTAAGGCACTTCATGAACTCTTATTTGCTCATCTCTAAAGGCAGATGTATTTATTGTATTTATTCTTTTACTCTCTTTGCTGGCAGCGATTTATTGAGGAATGTTTTAGTCATTTTACCGCTTTAACTTACCCTGGATATACTAGGTTATGAAATATGTATTTATTATCATTGAATTTATTGTTCGTGCATGACTAATATTGTTTGAACTTATAAAACTGGTAACACACATTTTGGATCCTAATTAAAATATATATATATATTATTACTTATTTACAAACATAAATAAAAATCTTTAGAACACCGCAGATTCTCAAGTAATTTAATATTACAAAATGGATAGAAGGAGAAGAAAATATATTCTGCTTTAAAGTGCAATACTATTACATAGACATATAGCTGTTTTCTCTAAACTGTGAATTCATTATCCCGGCCTGGGCAAAGAAATATTGGGTTAGTGGGATTCATCTAAAATGTGTCAATAGATGGTGTGCATTAAGATGCCTAACTTAGTCTATGGTGACCATTTGATTTGTACGTACACTATTATAATTGAACATCTCCATATAACTTTTAATCACCTACTTTTTGACCGTTCTTGTTACGGTCTTGAGTGTTGTGTTCCATTGCACACAGAACAAGTTAGAAGTGGGTATATTTTATAGGCTTTAATCGGGGAATTTTGTAACAACATGTTTGATAGTCTCCTGTGCCCAATCAGTCTTTGTGACGCACGTGTGAGCCACACTGAGGAATCCACCCTATTGAAAGTGCAAGCAAAGGTCAGACCCGGAGAACAAAAGTAGTTGTTCACCTTCTCCAGAAACCGATATGCAATGCCTACCAACAGATACCACTAGACTTATTATTATTTATCTTTAGATCCCTTGTATCCATTGGTTTACAATCCATGTGTTGTCTGCATATAGGGACAGCATCAGATGCTTACAAAGGAACAGGAAGTATTTTGGAACAATTAGTAGGCAACCTCTGGTGACGTGTCATATCGTTTGATAACCTAATAAAGTACATACCACATTTTTTTTAAAGTGTCAAATTCAGTAGTCTAACACCACCTGCAGACTCAATATTTGGAGTAATTTCCCCACTTTGTCCAAATGTAAAAGCTGTCATCGAACATATGTGTAATTTAATTATGAAGTCAAGTAGAGTCTCTTTCCCTCTCCTTTTCGCACATATTTCTCAAAATTTTAATCAATTCACTCCATCAAACGTGGATTTATGGCCTATAAACAATTAACATGTGGCGTCTCACCAAAGAATAACATATTTGTTTACATTCAGACACATACTTGAGATCGAACCCCTTCTTCAAAGACAGCGTGGATATTTGGCAGGATTTCTACCTCTTTAGCCGATGAGTGTAATGGGTTTTGGACATTATGAGCCCAGGAGCAACACTTCCATTTTCACGCCATGAGAGTCAGGTACGATTTATCCAATGCTGCAAACGTGGAATTGTTACCCACATCATTTCTGAAGGGTAAAGTAGTGCTGGATAATTTCTGCATATATGTGAAAGTCAGTGTTGTAGATTTCGATGCTGAAGTGAATAGGGCTATCTAGCTCTTAAACTGATTAGACAGGAGGGCAGATTTGCAAGATGACACAGGTGGCACTTAAGATTTCTGAAAATAATGGGTCTAGGTCAATTTTGTGCATACAGTCTTTGTTTAGAGAAAAGAGATAACCCAAGCTCTTTATTTTGACACGCACATTAAATGAATACTCTGGTCCCATTTAAGGGTCATCTTGGGACCTAAAACTGGTTCCCATTTCAACAATCTCTGTGCAAAATGATACTGAAAACACTGTGTGAGTATGTAGCTAGAAACAAAGAGGAACTTGGATGCAATTCCAGAGACATGTAGTGTTATCACATATGATTAACTTTCAGTACCAATTTCCCAACTGAAGAAAAAAGTGATAAAACCAAACAATAGGCCAATAAAAATGTAAGAATCAGTAAGAGCGTTGCAAGGCATTTGTCTTGTGCTATGGAAGGGGACTAATGAATTTAAACAAAATATGGTGTAAGGTAAAAAGTAAGTGATTGTGTTCCTTCTTTCAATGGATGTTTCGCTGAAGAGTCAATATTTTGAATGTCTTAGAGCAACTATAATAAAAGTTAGGACAATTCTCCGAAGATTCTGTGGCCAAGAAACAGAAATCGAAAGCACTGATTTAAACTGCTACCCAGGACTCCCCAGCTAAAGCTCATATCTAGATTTCTGCATGACTTTTAGAAACCTTAATACCCTGTCCTGGGACGTTGCATGGTTTGATGCCTATCTCCAAGATCCTGACAATGAACGGAGATACGGGAGACGTGTCAGTTGTGAAGTAAATATTCCTGGATTCATATTCAGAAGTTAAAAGGATCAAGGAGCAGCAAAATAGAAGTGATGCAGAGGACCTAAAGTAGCCATCAGTAAAACCTGTAAACTATCTAATCATAGAATAGCATATGATAGTAAAAATATAAGGATTTTCATAATGGCCTGAATTCTAAATCCCACTATCAATGTAAACCCTAGCTATTAATCAGCTTGTATTACTTCTATTGCCCCAATGCAATGACAAAAGGAGACCCTACTGTATGCAAAAATCAGTACTTCGGTTAATTAATGCGTCCAATGCAGATTGTGATGAACTTACAGAAAATCTAAATGTGTGGTGTTCTTGTATTCGAGACTCTTTTTATCCTGTTAATGGCAGCTATCATTCTTGGTGTTTCCTTGAATCTTTGTCTTATTAAACCTTATATCATAATTGGGTAGTCAAATTAAAGTGTACTAGATTACCTACAATTACTAAAACTTAATAGGAAGGCTCGAGATGGTCATCCAAGTAGATATGATTGGACCAAATGCCATTATGAAGTTTTGACTGATTATTGTTTCAACTTTTTCCTGTTTTAAAAAATGCTTGAGGTACAGGTTCACAAGCTTCTGATGAGTGATCCTTTCCCCATAGAATTGTACTTGGAACACCAGGAAGAGAAAGTGCTGGGTCCATAGAGATGGGTGATCACCAAACTGAACTGATGAAAGAAGACATTAACCAGCCTTTTCAAAAACAGAACTGTTAGCTGATTAGGGATGGCCTAAGATGATAAGATGGGGTGATTCGGGCAAAGTTTGATTTGTTATGATTAACACCCTAGACCATCTACATTTAATTGGTTATAGGAAATCGTCCTATCAAAAGTATTGATGGTGGTGCTGTGAAGGACTGGGAGAAAAGACACTGCAATATGGGTTCATAATATGGTAATGGTATCAGTGCACAAAAAGAAAAGTCCTGAATGAGTTCCAAGCTTATAAAATTCTAAAAAAGTTGGCTAAAAGAAAAAAACAGTGTTTCAGTCTATCAAGACATATATAAAATTAAGAGAGCAGACACTGTTGAATATTGGAATATGGTTTTCAAAAACTCAGAAAGCAAGAAGAGTAAATCCTTCAGGAATCAGTACAGAAGAAGGCAAGATGGCCGCGGCTGGACGGTGCTGAGTGGTCGCACTCACCCTTTCTCTCACACCGGGATGAAATAGCAGTACGGAGTATCCCCTGATGTCCCTTTATTTTTATTTATTTATTTTCAAAGTTTTATATAGCGCGAACAAGATCTTCACAGATATCAGAGCGCTTTACATAGAGGGGTACATGATGGAACATAGTCAAACAATAAGTCAAACAATACAGTACAGATAGGTGGTTGCAAAGCCCATCACGTGAGTAATAAGACAGCTCATACAAATAAGTAAATGGGTCAAGCATGTAGTACAGATCGGTGCAGGGTGTTAACAGAGATCGAGATAATAGATCAAGTGTATTTAGCCATGAGGATGGCTTTTACTTCTTTTTTAAAGAGTGTAGTGGAAGAGATAAGCCTGGTTTCGGGAGGGAGTGAGTTCCAAATCCTAGGCGCCAATCCTGAGAAGGAGCGCTTGTATATTTTTTCCTTCCTGAATCTTCGAGGTTTCAGCAGAAGATTGTTTGTGCCTCTCGTGTTTCTAATTCCCCCAGAGATTGTCAGTTTCTGAGCGAGGTAGCCGGGTGAGTTTAGGTGAACCGCCTTGTGTGTCATGCAGGCGATTTTCAGATGTATTCTGGCTTCAAAAGGCAGCCAATTCAGGGATTTCAGGTCAGGGGTAATATGGGAGTGCTTTTTTGACCCAGTGATGAGTCTCGCTGCAGCATTCAGAGAAGCTCTTAGTGGTGCGGTAGTAGTTAGGGGGAGTCCGCAGAGGGCGGTGCTGCCGTATTCAATACGTGGGATGACTAGCGCTTGTACTGCTGTTTGGAAGTCTTTGGCTGGGAGGTGGGGTTTAAGTTTCCTCAGAGTATTGATCTGGAAGTTCGCTCCCTTTATTGCCTTGCTGATATGTTGCTGCATGTTGAGGTTGGTGTCAAGAGTTATGCCTAAGGATTTTGCTGAATCCACTATGGTCGGTTGGACATTGAGTGCTGTTAGGTGCTTAAGCCATGTTTGTGTGGTAGATATTTTCGTGGGAGGTGAGATCAGAAGGAACTCAGTCTTCATAGCGTTGAGTTTGAGGTGGTTGTCAGCCAGCCAAGATTGGGTGCTTCTGATCGTTGAGTTCAGACGCAAGATGTCTTTGGGGGATTGTAGCTTGAGATATAGCTGAGTGTCATCGGCGTACATGTGAAAGTTTACGTTGGATGCATGTAGCAAGGATGTGAGAGGTTCCATGACTAGGTTGAACAAAGTTGGGGATAGAGAGGATCCTTGGGGGACGCCTAGCGTTACAGGTATTGGCGAGGACATCAGGTTGTTGCTCTTGAATTTCTGCGACCTGTTGTGAAGAAAGGAAGTGAACCACTTGAGAACAGTTCCAGATAAACCCATTCTTGTGTTTAGTAGTTCTAGTAGCTTCTCATGTTTAACGGTGTCGAATGCTGAAGAGAGATCCAGAAGGATGAGGAGGCAGGTGTCGTTTTGGTCTAGCATTTGAAGTGCGTCGTCAATTATGTGAGTCATAGCAGTTTCTGTGCTGTGTCCTGCTCGGAAGCCTGACTGGTGGGTGTTGAGGAGATCAAATTGCTCAATGTGTTTAGTCAATTGTAGTTGTGCGCATTTTTCCAACAGTTTGGCGAGAGTAGGAATATTGGTGATGGGACGGTAATTGTTGAGATCAGAGGGGTCAGCTGTAGGTTTCTTTAGTAGAGGTGTGACCTGACCAACTTTGAGGGAGTCAGGTATGCTTCCTTGTTGGAGAGAGCTGTTGATAATTTTAGTCTAGAGAGGGAGAAGCAAAGGGGTAAAGTCTTTTACTGCGGAGGCAGGGAGGGGGTCCGTGAGGTGATTGGATGGTTTCAGGGTGCTGAGCAGTTTGCCAATTTCTTCTTCCGAGTATGTGCCGAAGGTTGACCATGTAGCATTGTTTTTTGGTTCAGTGGGTGCTAGGCATTGGGGTTTGGGGTAGAGGCTTGCGTCAATGAGGAGATCGCTTTTTATTTTGTCAGTTTTTTGGATAAAGAAAGCAGCGAAGTCTTCACAGGAGGGTGCCTCATGCCTAGTGTTGAGCGGTTGGGGTTGTTCCTTGGATTGTGTTCTGATTAGCTCAAACAGTTTTCTCGGGCGGTTTTTTGCTTGGTCGAGTTGGAGGCTGAAGAAGTCTGATTTTGAGCGTTTTATTTTCCTGAAGTAGGTGTTTCTCTTTTTCTTCAGCTCTTTTAGGTGCATTGCAGAGGGAGCTGATCTCCAGGTACGCTCTGCCATTCGCATGTCTCGTCTATCCTCATTGAGACTCCCGTCGTACCATGGTTTGGAGATTTTAGTAGAGACTCTTTTCAGCTCCAAAGGTGCAACCTCATTAATTATAGAGGACATAGCGTTGAGATAGTGGTCAGTCAGAGTTTGGACGTCTGTAGCGCCTGTCGGTGGCAGTAGGAGGTTGCAACTGTTAGGGGGCAGAGAGCCTGGGTTGAGCTTTTTCAGGTCTCTTTTCCAGACTTTGGGCTTGAAGGATTGAACCGGGTTAACTTTGACTTTTTCATTGATAAAAAAATGTGACAATATGATGATCTGACCAGTCACAGGGTTGGATGGACTCGAGTTGGATAGAATCCTCTTTGGAGATGATCAGGTCGAGGGTAGAGCCTTTCTCGTGGTTCGGGCTGTTGCATATTTGGGTGAGGTTAAGGGCATCGAGGACATTTTTAAGACTATTTACCACTGCGTCGTTGCGATCGTTCCAGTGGAGGTTGAAGTCACCAAGGTATATTTGGGTGAGTTGCCGTCCGGAATTAGTTGAGATCAACTCCATTATTTCTTGGGAAAAGGTGAAGTTGTCCCTGGGTGGGTGGTAAATGCTGTGAAGCGAGCATATCGGTTTGCCCTCACTAATAATGTCAAGGCATATGTATTCCCAGGATGTTGGGGATGGTAGGGAGGTGGAATTGACTTTCTGAACAGAGAGGTTGTTCCTGTAGATGCATGCGATTCCACCACCTATTTTGCCTGTTCTGTCGAGCCTGATAATGTGGTAGTCGGGAGGAACCAAGATGTCCATTATAGGTGTCGAGGATTCAGTTAGCCAGGTTTCAGTCAAGATGATTAGGTCAAGGTCCCGCGATAAGAGGAGGTCAGCAATGGCGGCGGAATGTTTCTTGGCTGATCTGCAGTTGAGAAGAGTGCATTTGAGACGGGGTGTGTTGAGGGTGGTAGATGGTTCTAGAGAGAGAGGGACTTTTCTAAGGTTATTGGGGATGGAGAATCTGCTGTTTAGTGTGGGCGGTCTAAGGGGATTTGAGTGTATCGTCGGAATGTTGAGGTGTGGGGTGGTTGTGTTATTTTGGGGGGCTGGGTCATAGGAGCGGAGAAGGGTGAGTGCG
The DNA here is from genome assembly GCF_964261635.1 of Lissotriton helveticus. Classification (NCBI taxonomy): domain Eukaryota; kingdom Metazoa; phylum Chordata; class Amphibia; order Caudata; family Salamandridae; genus Lissotriton; species Lissotriton helveticus. The sequence continues at coordinate 1,616,761,210 of NC_136057.1, forward strand.
TCGAGGTCAGAAGAAGAGTTGTGGGTGCGACGAGGGCGGTTGTTGCGATTACGACCTGGGATTGAGGTCAGATTGGGGGATAGCTGAGTGAGAGAGTTAGTCGGAAGGGTGGGGGACAAGTTGGGCGGGGAGGTGTAGTTGCGTGAGACGTTGCAGGGGTGATGCGGGGGCCGAGGGCAGTTGCTGCGCCTATGAACAGGGATTGACGCCCGGTGTGGGGCGTGTTGAGTGCGGGAGTCAGCCGGCAGAGTAGGGGACAAGTTGGGAGGGAGGGTTGAGGTGGGTGAGAGGTGTATAGGGTGTGTAGAGAGTAGTTCTTTGATGGTGTGTATGTCTTCTTTGATTTGAGTGAGGGTGGCCATGATGTATTCCATCGTGGGGGAGGTGGTGGGGGTGGAGGTGGCAGTCAGGGGTGATTGGCTGACAAGGGAATTCGTGTGCAGGTGGGAGAGAGGGCTGGTGTACGAGCAGGTCTGCGTTGTGTCGGTGTGCGGGATGGAGTTAGGGAGGCGAGAGGTTTTGGGCGGGAGGGGTGTGGATGAGGTAGGGAGGACGTTGGTGGTATGAATGAGGGCATTGGTGGTAGGCGGGGGGTCAGGGTGTAGTCTGTGAGACTGATCCATGCGAGCCTCCTCTGCGCAGGGTTAAGGAGCTTCAATATTGACAGCAATATTCTCAGTAATACTGTCGAAAGTCTAAAGAAGCTGCTCGGGTCCCTGAAACAAAAAATCATCGCGAGTCGGAGTTGGGCGCAAGTAACGACGGCGGAAGTAAACGCTCTACTGAAAGAAACCGGCTTGACAAGATATCAACAGCTGCAGCAGTTACAGCTACAGCTACAGCAAAAGGCAACTAAGATGCGTCCTCCGAAACCCGAGAGAGGGCAGGGTAAGGAGAAAGGTCAGGCGGCACAAGCATTGGTAAAAACTGCTGTCACAGCGGGGACAAATGAGACGGCGATCAACTTGGATGGCCCACCGCGCTCTTCTGGGGCAGTACGGAAGATCACCGCCCCCCCTCCGAGAAAGAAACCGGAGCCGCGAGGGAAGGTAAACACACCAGGAGGACAGGGCAATGCGGCGTCTATGAGCAATATAGACTCGACAAAGCCATCTGATGGGGACAAACCCAAAAATAAAGAAGCACCCTTACGGCAATCTACCTTAGTGGAAGTATTCTCACCGAGGATCTCTGGGCTGAGCGAGGGAAGCACGAATGGCAGCGGCGGTGTGGCTGATGTCGGCAAGAACGCCCGCGAGGACGCTGAGGACGCAGGGAGCGTCGAACGCAGGGTCGCTAAGCAACATCCCAGCCCAGGCCAGGCTGACAAAATCAACGCTGTCAATACTGCTGTAATCACAGAGTCACTGGCAGTTCAGACAGGAGCTCACGGCAGAAGAAACTCGGCGCCAGGCTCAGTGATAAGCCCAGTAAACCTCGAAGGAGAGACTCAGCGAGGCTCACAGGAACTAGGTAAAGCTGATATGTTGGGAGCCATAATGATGCTGGAAGTTGAGCTGGGCATGGGGCAGAAAACTGGTAAAACCTGGGGGAGTGATGCAAGCTTGGTCGAGAAAAACACAGTAATTAGCAGTAATAAAAACTATGAAGGAATGGTAAATGCGAATGGGGAAGGAGTCTCAACAGAGGGAGAGTTTTTTTCGCCCAACGAGGATACAGAAACGGATCAAACTACCGAGGGAAGCTCAGATGAGCACGCTAGCTCAGGATTAAGTACCTCTGGTAAAGACACAACTAGAAAGAAACTGAAAAGATTATCGATGCTAAGCGGGCGCCATACTGAGACACCATTGGGTGCTGGGAATCGGTTAACATGGGATTACTCTGCAACCTCTCTGACCTATTCTGAAGAGAACAATACAAGGGAAGTACCTTCTGAGGCTACAGCGCAATCAGCCCCTTTTGATATTTTGTTTAACACTCTCAAACAAATGCAAACAGAAGCAAGGACAGAGAGCCGGAGAGCGAGGCAGGCTTAAAAAAAAAATACAGAATACAATGAGGAAGATGAACAAACTATACGATGAAATTGCGGATAGAGTTACGGAGGTCGAGGAACGCACAGGCAAGCTAGACGACGATGTCGGGAGTTGGCAGACCTTTCAAACTACGCAGGAAAAGTTATCCGAGAACTTCCAGTGGAAACTGGAAGATTTCGAAAATCGCCAGAGGCGAAATAACGTTTGTCTTTTGGGTGTGGCAGAAGGGCTTGAAGGACAAGATACAAGACGCTTTGTTGTTAATTTACTAAAAGGGGCCTTTCCCGAATCCGACTGGCATTGGGAGAAGGAGATACAGAGGGCGCACAGGTTCCCCTTCACACTGAAGAAAGGCCAAGGAGGAGGGGGGGACGGTCAGGGGAATCTACCCCGGGCGATCCTTGTAAATATAGGGAATTACCTGTTAAGAGAAGAGATTATCGAGAAAGCTCGACCTGACAATAGGCGCACAACAGAGGGCGTTACCTTCTTTGCCAGGCCCGATTTTTGTCATGCCACAGTGGAGAGAAGGTGGAGGCTAAGGCAGATGATAGCACCTCTACAAGCTCAGGGTTCAGAAGCATACCTCCTCTTCCCAGCGAAGCTTAAAGTAATAACGAAAGGGAGAACAAGATTTTTCCTGTCGGAAATTAAAGCCCAGCATTTCTTAGATGAGCTAAAAAGCCAGAAGGGTGGGTAATAGATCAATGTAACATGTAACATTGGTTAGATGGTATTCAATCAGGGGATTATCACTGGGTGGCAAGATCTTGGGTGGGAGGAAGGTGCGACTGGCACAATCCAAAAGCGGTCACACATAGGTCTTATTGACCTATTTGCCAGTAAAGGGGGGGAGGGACTAGAAGGGGTGGGAAGGGTAAGGGGGGGTAAAAGGGGGTTGAAAAGGGGGCAAAAATTGGGTAATTTCACTGAATTGATTCAGCACATTGTATTTTTTACTCTTATGTCAATATTTGTGAGTACACTTGGTATGCGGTATATAAAAATTGCAACCGGTAGTAGAAATGTAGAAGTTATTGTCTATATCTATCTGAATACTCTTCTAAGTGGCTTGGGAAGGTGGCTAGGAAATAAGAAAAGTTTTAATGAGCTGTAGAATTGCGAGTATCAATGTGTGTGGGTTAAATGAGGTCAACAAGAGAAATAAAGTGGCAGCATTGCTGGGTGTGTTACAATTGGATTTAGTATGCCTACAAGAGACTCATGTGGAGGTGGCACAAGGCTATCTTTTAGGGCAATTAGGATTCGCTGTTTTAGCTAACTCGAAACAAGGTACAAGGAATAGGGGGGTGGCGATCCTAGGGAAAATCAGGGATGTGGTAGTAAATAAAAAACAGGAGGATGAGTGGGGGCGCTGGGTTATGTTGGATTTGACATTTAGGGGTGAGAAATTTACTCTGGTAACAGTATATGGGTCAACACAAGATGATCCTGAGATATTTCAGTATTTAGATTCGGAGTTGGCGAACTGGCCTGAGCCGATAGTGTTATGTGGAGATTTGAACATACATGATTTTAGAAATCCTCTGTTGCAGTCAGGGACTCCCTTTTCAGGGAGAAAAAAAAGAACTTATAGGGCATTATGCGATCTGGTTAGTAACAACTTCTTGATTGATCCTTGGATAGAGCTACATCCAGCCATAGACAGTAGTACATTTTATTCTGCCCCACACAAAGTGATGGTTAGGTTGGATTATTTTTTAATTTCTGGGTCCCTCATAAATGCGATTGCGATAGAAAAACATCCCCGCTTAATCTCAGATCATAGCCCTCTGGTTTTAACTATCAAAATCGGCCAAGATAGGAGGGAAATGAGGGAGTGGACATTTGAAAGGGCATTACTGCAGGAGGAGGGGTATAAAGAACGCATGGGATCCTGGATCAGAAGCTACTGGGATATTAATAGGGGTACAGCTAGTTCGGGGATGGTTTGGGACGCCTTTAAGGCTGGGGTAAGGGGGGGAGACCCTGAGTTACGTGCTAGCTACAAGGACAAAGGAAAAAAAATAGGATGACGGAATTGAATAGGAAACTTCTGGAGGCGGAGAGGGGATTGGGAGAAGCAATTCATCAACAGCTGTCTCTTGAGTCATGCTTATTGAAAATTGTGTCACTTAAAGCAGAAGCTACAGAGTATATGTCAAGGAAGGCGGTGGGGAAATACCTGGCTAAAAAAGAGGGGATATATGAATTTAGTGAAAAAGTTGGGCACCTGTTGGCTGCACGTACTAGGCAGCGAGTGGCTGCAGCTGACATCTTGGAGATGACAGATCAGCATGGAAATCGAGTAGTAGGGGCTGATGGGATTCGGGAAATTTTTAGGCAGTTCTACGCTTCCCTATATAAAGAAGATACGGAGGGGGATTCCCAAGAGGTAGAGAGGTATTTGAGGGGTGTGGTTCCAGTAGGTATTTCTCCAGAAAGTAAGGAGGAGCTAGATGAGCCATTTAAGAAAGAGGAATTCATTGAGGCACTAAATCTTCTCCCTTCTGGTAAAGCTGCGGGTCCTGATCAGCTACCTGTGGAATTTTATAAAGTATTTTTTGGTGTGTTAGGTATGGACAGGTTTGATGTTATGAGTAAGGTACAACTGGGGGAAGCAATTCCCGATTCTTAGGGGGGGGGCGGATGTAGTGGTGATCCTCAAAAAAGGGAAACCTGCAAATCAACCAGGATCATACAGACCAATCACGTTAATGAACGCGGACGTGAAAATTTACTCTCAAATTCTGGCTAGAAGGTTGGCAGGAGTTATTGAAAAGCTAGTTGTCAACTCCCAACACGGGTTTATACCAGGCAAGGGGACCACACAACATACGAGGCAGGTACTAACATTTTTTGATGCAGCTAGTATCCCAGGAGACTCTATGGCAGCAATTTTTTTAGATGCTGAAAAAGCTTTTGATAGAGTCTCCTGGGAGTACCTATGGGAGGTATTGAGGTGGAATGGTATTGGCAAGAAATACATCAAAGCAATGCAGACGCTGTATAAAAATCCTACTGCTAGAATTAGGGTGTGTAGGGGGCACTCAGCAGGAATCAGTATTGAAAGAGGAACAAGGCAGGGCTGTCCATCGTCACCTCTCTTATTCGCACTATATTTGGATCCCTTTCTGCGTCGGCTTGAAATGAGTTATGGGATTCCTAGGATGAGACTGAATGGATGTGCAGTTAAAACACTGGCATACGCGGATGATGTCGCTATCTTAACCCCATATCCGGAGGAGGCGATTGTGGAAGTAGAGAGGGAGGCCGAAATTTTGGGACGAGTCTCCGGTTATAGCTTAAACAAAGCTAAGACCCAAATAGTATGTAATCGATATGTACAACATGGAGTAGATTCAAGAGTGGTAAAATCTGCAGTTTATCTGGGAGTGGAAATATCCGCGGATTTGGAAGTAGTAGTGCAGAATAATGTGACTCCCCTATTGGTGAAGGTAAAATCGGATTTGGAACGGCTTAATAACTTACACTTGTCCTTTGTTGGGTGTACAAATGTAATAAAAATGCTTATAGTTCCAAAATTTTTGTATTATTTTAGGGCAATTCCGCTATTTTTTGAAGCAAAATGGTTTTCAGCACTGGAAGGAATCCTCAATAAATTTATTTGGGCCCATGGCAAAACGCGCAGGGCTTATCGGTACATGACACTTCCTAGAGAAAGAGGTGGTTGGGGGGCACCCGATTTTAAACTGTATTACTGGGCTGCGGCCATTCAATATATGCAAGGCTTAATAGGGGGGGGGGGGAGAAGATCCAAGGATAAGGGATTGCTCTTCTAGAATTTATAAGGCCGTACTTGGTGAAGAGGTGGAAAACTGCTTTATAGCTTGTGTAGAATATGGGCGTCTTAAAAGGACTAGATATAAGACGGTGGAGGCAGGAGTTAAGATATGGACGGCATTTATGAAAAAAGTGGGATTAGGAAGGTTTAATCGATACACGAGGTTGTTTAAAAACAGGTCATTCCCAGACGAGGTGTTTGGAGACATAACAATGGAGAGATGGATGCAAAAGGGGGTAGTAAGTATTGGAGATCTTCGGGGGCTGGAGGGTTTAGTCACTTTTTTGGAATTGAGTATTAAGTTTGGGTTGAACAATAAGGACTTTTTTAAGTATTTGCAAATTAGGAGTTTTTGGGGAAATAAGCAAGGCGGGCTGGTTGGGTACAATAAAGTCGAGATGATGGAAAAGATAAGAGTAGGGGGGGATTGTTCAATAAGAAGCCTATACGCCAGTTTTGTGTGTGGTATGCAGGATGATTTGGATAAATATAGTGAGAAGTGGGTAGAAAAGTTAGAAGGGGATTCACGGTGGTTTCAGGACTCTTTGGACTTAGGGCGTACAGTTCTTTGCTCGGCGTCTCTACAGTCGCAGCATTACAAAACTATATATTCCCTCTATTACACACCAGCAAGGATAGCACAATGGGGAGGGACGGAAGGTATAACCTGCCCGCGTTGTAATTCAGGAGATGTGGACATAATACACATGTTTGCGCTATGTCCACAGTTACATACATTGTTACGAAACCTGGAACACTTCTTAGAGAATTCATTAAAGATTAAGCTGAAACTTAAGCCAGTACATATACTTTTAGGAATAGTACCAGAAGAAGGGGAAGGGTATCAAGAGTTTGTTTTCTTGGCCATGGCAGTATATAGATTGTGTATTGCTAGGGCATGGCTAGACCCTAACCCTCCTGCACAACAAGTATGGCTGGCTAGTTTATTGTCCTCATATAATTTGGAAAAGCCAATATATGCAAGGAAAGGCAGGAGAGGAAGGGAAAGAGGGTTGCGTATTTGGAAGCCAATAGCAGACTGGCGTAGTGAGATAGGATAGGATACATTTGGAGAACAAAAAATTGGATGGGAATTCGGGGAACCGCTTTATGTTATGTTTATTGTTATCTGATGTTAACTGTTTTCAACTATGAATTACATAGGCTGTGTATGTACCATTTTTTCTTTTTCCTTTGCAAACGAACAGATTGTATATTACTGTGTACTGTGTTCTATCAAAATAATGTTCTGGGTTGTAACGAAAAAAAAAAAATAATAATAAAAAAAAAAAAAGGAATCAGTACAGAAATAAAAATATAAGGGACCAGGAAACAAGGATGTCCTATTAAAAATACAATTGGGTCAATTATTTAAGCATTCCATGGACCTAGTTACAAATGGCCAATTAAATAGCGTTCCTGGAGCAAAAACCTGTTTGTGCAGGGATTGCAACTATAAGTGGCCAGATGTTAATTGCACTGGGTAATTAGTTCCTTGGTTAAATTCCTGCAGTTCAAACCTGCCAGAAATTAACTGAGAAAAGACTCGATATTTACCAGTAATCACCAAAGTCTGCATGTTATTTCCCTAAAGTCAGAATAGGCAATATTTATTGCAGTGAATATATTCTAAAGACCTCAGAATTGGATTTTTATTAGTTGCGATAAAAGACACTCTTGACTTTTGCCCTTTTTAGTGAATTACCAACCAATGAAAATAAACGTCTCATGGTACATCCAAATTTCCAAGGCCACTCCAGAGTCCTTCAAAAAAATCTAGATACAACTGTAAACCCCCACTGCCTTGGTGCTAGAAAGTAGTACCGTTTTTGCAAGCATTGTTTACAGTCCACTTTGACTTGGTGCCCAACTAAATCAATTTCAAAACACCAAACTGGCTTCAGGTCAATAACTTTTACTGTTCACGTTTTGTGAGCAGTTAGTCTGCTGTCCTCTAATTCTGTTGATAAACTGTCTGCATCACTTTATAATGCCTAGATTCATTTCACCTCAGTGTTTGACAGCATAAACCTTCCTTAATTGTGGAAGAAATTAGTATAGGTACTTAATTGTTTATAAATGAGGAGCTTTATTCAGAAATCTCGAAATTAGCTTGCCTTGCTGAAAATTCTCTCCCTTGTAAGAAAGTTGTGATATGAACAGATATTAAACGGACATTTTCTTGCGCCTTTAGGGCCAGATGTAGGTAAATTTTACTTACCGACCTCTTAAATACCGAGTCATACCGACTCGGTATTTAAGAGGTCGGAAAATAAAAATACCGAGATGTAGGTAATTGCAGATGTGCAATTACCGAATCGGAAACAGTCGGTAATTTCCGATGTGGTAAATACCGACCAGTTATTGCCCATGCATTCCTATGGGCTTTGAAGCCCATAGGATTGATTGGGCATATACCGGTCGGTATTTACCACATCGGAAAATACCGACTGTCACAAGGGTGCAGGGGGTGTCACTTTGACACCCTCTGGCACCCCCAAAAGAGGCTCGGGTGCCATGTGGCAGGCATACCTGCCCTAAGGGCAGGTCTGCCTGTCATATGGCATAGGTGTGCATGCACACATGTGCATGCACACCAGAAACGGTATTTTACCATCAAGTAGTATTTGATGGTAAAATACCGATGTTGTACTGCTTGTGGGACTCAGAAGAGTCCCACCTACATACCAATTTTCCGGAATCAGTAATGATACCGACTCGGTATTTTACATACTCGGTAAATTTACCTATCGGTAAATTTACCGAGTCTGTAAATTACAGGGACCTACATATCAAATTGCTTTTACCGGGTGGTAACGGCCGAATTCGGCCGTTACCACCCGGTAAAAGCCTACCTACATCTGGCCCTTAGTGTTTAAAATCTAGTGATTTCACCTTCACATTTATGTGAAGTAAACATGTTTTGCCCCAATCTGGGTGCCACAAAACCTCACTAGGTTAATGCAGACGGACTACACTATATTATTCGATCATCTAAGAGTAGGCCAGCATGCATCAATGAATGCGCATGATACAAATCAAAAGAAAGAAATTAAAAAGAATAGGTTTTGAAGAGATCAACTGCTGGATGATCAGGCTGGAATACGTGAAACCAAACATATATGTATGCCTGTCTTTTAGATGATGGTGACATATTAAGTTTAAAAGAAGGTTCTACTCTGAGAAAATTAAAGCAAATGCCTGCATGACTGGTCTGCCACCATCTTAGCAAAGCATGAAGTGGGTGACGTGTGGCCCTACTTTGCACAGTTGACAGGGCCAAAGCAGCAGAGAGATAGCTCAGTGAGTTCGCGTTCCGCAGAGTACAAGTTCAGATTTTGGCAATGGAAACTCAACCATTAAATTCAACAATCCAGCTGTCTTAAGGACTGAGGAACCCGAGAGAAATCGACTTCTTGAAATCTACAAGATACAAAATCTAGAACCTTCCATCAAGCTATCCACTGTTAAATGTTCAGAATTTGGAATGGTTGTATGACCTATACCCATCATCCATCACCACACCGCACCTTCACCATGCAGTGTGTACCACACAGGCCATTTTTAGTTACCTTTAACCTGTTGACTTTACCACACAGGTAAAGGGCGGGGGAGAGAGACACACAAAGTGGTGGTAGCCACTCTGCAGTTATAGTTAAGACCTAGTTATTATAAGAAATGTTTTTTTTGTTTTGCTAATAACTTTGGCTCCATTGGACGAATGTTCATGAAACTTTCCAAAACAAATAGAGTTCATTCGCCTCAGGTCCTTTCTTGGAATCCATCAAGCGGGAAGTGAGAAAAAGGGGATGGGGTATCAAAGAGCAATTCCCATTTGCAAATTTGGCATAAAGTGGATTGATATATATATATATATATATATATATATATATATATATTATATACACACACCAAGAATATCAGTCATGACTTTGTCAAGTGCATAGATATGATGCATTGTAAAGGTCAAGGAGTTGTAAAACATGCATGGTAATGGAATGCATACTTATGACTAATATTCTTTTAGAACTGAGATGTGGTTCAAACTTTCAAGCCTTCCTCAGAGCTTTAAAAACGTAACTGTTCAGACTCCACATTAAAACGGAGTATTAATCGTTGTATACCTTTTCTTCTTTTCGTCTAGAATGAGCCTCACTATATTAGTAGCCAGCTTGTTGTATGTAACTTGCTGGTTTATGTGACATGCTTCATTAACCATACTGTGAGGTTAATGCTATAGAAATACCACAATATAATAAAAATAAAATACAGGGTTATTTACAGTACCTAGAAACACTGTTATATGAAACACTATATTTCATTAATAATCATCTATTAGTACTCAATTAATTAATGGTAATTCATGGAGCTCCAAAGCTAAGCCCCAAAGTTGGAGCATATCTAAGGCTCCTTATGGTGCTCTACTGTTAATATCAGAAAGGTTACATCTGTTGTTGCTATAAGGCTAGAACCCTGCATGATCTAATGAAGATAATACATATTTCCAATACTCAACATGTATTACAATGTTATACATGAAGTGCCTGCAATCGAACTTGACCATGTGAGGAGTGTAATGTTAATGGTTGGTGGTCTGGTTGTCAGTGAATAGAAGATCCAATGATCTTGGACAACATGGTTATTCCAAACTCAGTCACATCAGGATACATGTGTCCCTGGCTACCTTGAATTTTTTTTATGTCTTTATCTTATTGTTGAAAAATAAAGCCCTTATTGATATACTTTTCCTATAAACCCTTTGAGAATTAATACTTTTGTTCTAATTCAAGGATTTAACAAAGACATTTCTCAGGCAAGAAAAATATTCTTACGTTTTCGACAGGGTCACAACTCCAATTGGGCTTCCAAAGAGTGTAGGTTCATTTTAAAGGAAATTAATGTGGTTGCAGGTTATCTTGAAAGCCTCTGGCATATTATTCTCCTCTGTAAGGGTTGTGTTGATGTTCACACTACCAAGGGAACATAGGGGCTTTCAGAAAGTAACTTGTGAAGATGCCTTTGAATTGCTGTTAATAGCAGAAATCTAATAATGCGAGGCAATTTAATTAGTTTATGGATTGTTCAAACTTATTTAAAAGAAATGTTAATTTGTAGAAAAACTGCTTATATACAATTGAAATACTATTTTGTTGACTTTATAACCGAAATAATCATATTTAAATATAGGTGTTACACATGAAAGCAACACAACTGGGTCTAAGATTCCCCCAAATGCATCGGTCTCATGCAATCTCTCCCCTTCCGAGTGGTCTTATATGTCAGATGTCTGGGCATTTCAATGCATATCCAAATTGTCCCCTTAAATTCCACGGCCTATATCAATAGTGGTGTCCGAAACAACCTTTGTTTTAGTCTTCAAATATATATTGAATGTGTTTTGAGTTGTTGGTGCTGTCAATTGAAGCATTCCCCCACCTCTCGCAAGTGTCTATTGTTGCATATGCCCAATATTGTACTACAACTGATATATCTGCACTCGTAGGAGCTGGGTGCCCCCTACTTATCCAAATATGCTTTTTTAAACTTTATTTATAATTTTCCTACTTATCGTAATATGTAGAAATGAGGATGCACAACCTAATAGTGTCAATGCAGCTGTCCCGTTACTTTTAACAACTTGTTAGAAGTACTCTGAGTATTTAGCGAATAATAAAAAAGAGCCACAGGCATTGTCGTGATTTGCTGAGAATAACATAATTCCGGTTACCAGGGGATGTGTCACCTATCACAATTGGGCTGTTAAATGTCTACATGTTCAGTTACTGCACACATCAGATTTTAACAGTCCGCTAATGATAAGGCCATAAGTCACCCGGTCACAAGAAGGTGACTTAGACCCTGACCTAATAGAACCCAGATCATTTTCAGGGGCCAAGTCGAGCTGAGCAGATTACTGCACCCCACAATTTTTTCTGGGTGAATTGTGGTGGGTCAAACCAGCAGAAATGTACTATGGAAAATGCCCAGGAAATGCTAACACAAGAAGAATATGGTACAATAACTGCTCAATTCTATGTTATGTTCCATATTACTAAGTAAAACTCCGAAAATGTTCTATTTTCTATGCAAGGTAAATACCTGATAACGCACCGATAGTATTTACCAGGGGCAGTAAATACCCCCAATCTAATCTGCCCCACTCGTGATCAGAGACTAAATCTCACTAGAAACCCATTAGCCCTGAATCTTTTTACTGGAAAACCTGATCTGCTGGCATGGTTCACTATTAAAGCGACATCAGTCAGGAATACAAGTGTCAAAATAAGTTGAGTTGTCAAACGAAAACGAAGGACTTGAAATGTAGGGTCCCCAATTACAACAAGTTATCTTGTGACCCTACACACAATAACTAATAGAGACACACGTTTCTCAAGCAGATGTGGCCAAGCCGCTGAAGACTTGAGCCTGATGCCTGCCTCTGGCCAGCTCGAGGTCCTATTATACCCTTGAGCGCAAAATGAGGCAAGCCAAGCTGTGGGGTCAGCATGCTGCAATCGCTCAAGTGCTTCCCAGCATAGCACCATCAGGATCTTTATGCAGATGGAAAGATTGTGAAGATCCCTACAACCCCCCCACCTGTACCTGCCTGCCTCCTCCTAATTCAAAATGGGATGATTCAAAATGCAAAAAGCTTTCACAGTGCAAGCTCTGCTATGAAAGTATGTCTGCAGCTGACAGCTGAATTTCAGTTGTGATGATTCTGTATCTCCAAGACCTTTTATTGTGCTAATGGGCGTTATGGCCTTAACTGTGGTGTTGAGTATCTCCTAAAGTTTGTCTCTTTGTTACGCCAGTTAAAGCTGGCCCATATTGCCATTAGAGTACCTTGCCTTTACTTAACTTTGTAATTTTATTCATAAAGGCTTGTAGTGCCAACAGAATTTAACATATAATGCATATATTTATTTCAAAGTGTACTGATTTGGATCCCTAAAAAGAAAGCATTAACATTTGAAGTAAGATGGGGCAGATATAACCATCTTGTAGCTAGACTTGCTCCATGTGAAACCAGAAAACTTCTGATCAATCCCAGCTTGCTCGATTTCTAACTGCTGTGATCCTTGGCAATTACTTTATTTTACTGTGCTTCCCTTTACTTCATCGTCACATTTCAGAGCACTTGAAGTGCAACCATTCAGGATGGAGTGTTACACAATTCTCTCTTACACATGGTTTAATAAGGGTGCTCCATCTCAAATAACCTCATCGATAACAACTGGTCACATGACACCCCAACTTGTTTCTTGATTTACTAATGGCACTATCACCTTGGGTGGGAGGTTCACTGATGTTTTTAGGTTTGCGTTCAGAAAATATCACTTCTAATAAATGGCACTCAATTAAGTGAAATAATCAAATACACCACAATTAAGCAATCCTATGTTACAGAGAAATGTAGTTTTTGAATTTCGAAGTCTTTATCCTAAGTAAACAATTAGTTTGTTGCACAATTTACATCCCGGATAACATGCCATATTGTGATAGCCTGGCTCGTGCTCAGACTCTTTAGGGCAAGCCAGACCATTGACCCGGCTGTTAATTTGCTGTCTCGTCCAAATCTGTTCCACGATTAGTCACAAAATAATTTGCCTGACTACACCTTCTTCCTTACATACACATTTTGGTAAGTGATGGGCAGATTTCCACAAAAAAACTCATTTAATTTCCACAAAAAAACTCATGTAATTTTCCTTTAACTTTCACTTGACCGATTTTAAGCAGAAGAAAGCTACAATAAAGGATTTTTTTACTCAAAAATTCGAGGCTCTTGATTAAAGAGGGCGTGTTGGCAAGTACTGCCCTCCCTGTGTGTGGGTACCAAAAGCCCACACTGCACTGCTAAACGCATTCCTTGACTGCTGGCATAAGTGGTAAAGCTACGCGATAGTTAACCACTTCGCCTGGAAGTCAGCGAAGCCCGCTGGCCGCGCTAAACTCCAAACGGAATAGGGGAAAAAACTGGTTTTACAATCATTTATTATTGTTATTAATGCGATCGCAGATTGCTCCCTGCCACGAGCCGAGGGCACTACGAGGTTGAGGTACTTTTTCTGCCGCTCTAAAAGATGAATCCATAATTCATAGACTACTCCCGCCTCCTCAACGCCTGCTAACAATAAAACACACCGATATCGCCATCTTGATGTTATCGTAGCTGCCAGAGACAAGCGACGTAGCACGTGAGCAGACGCTCTACGTCCACGCAAAAAAGGACTCTTCTGATTGGTCTTTATGAATAAAGGTCGCTAATGGTCAGAGGGGTGTTCCCAAGCGGAAGAGTGGGGAGAGTGGGTTGAGGTTCGCTTTGTTATAGCTCAGCGGGTTGGTGTGCCTGAAATAGAAAACTCTGACACAAAAGCCATACAGTTTAATTTCGACTGCCAAGTGGCCCAGTAGTCCGATCTGCTTTTTTTAGACTAGCTCATATTCTATTCTGATGCTGGAAGTTTTACTTTTGACAAAAAAAAACTAGAATGCAAAATGTTGTTTACTGCAAAGCCAATACCGGCTGCAGTTGTTAACCAAGCCAGCAGCTTATTCACCTGCAGCCGCCCTGCCAACGTCTCTGATCCAACTATAAATAGCTGCTGCAGTTTCTATGCATTCTGGGACTTGTAGTCTTGTTCATCCGAAAATAAAACCAGGACTAAAAATTGCAGAATGTAAAGAAGAAAACAGGACTGGAGCGGCTAGCTACGCATTGACCTGGGGAACTTTGGCAGCTAAGCCACTGTAGATGGCAGAATCACTGTTAATAATCGGAATATCTCACCTACTCTCCCACACATTGTTTTACTTCATCACTTTTCTCCTAGGTCAGAGCTTTAAAAGGATGGGTACCTTCCGGTACAGAGTACCTGCACTTCTTGAACTTCAAAGGGAGAGTACCCGCACTTCTCAGGACAGCAGCAATACATTTAATGTGAGAGTTCTAGGACTTCTTATGAGCACACAAAGATTGAGTACCTTAACTTCTATATTTCCATGTAAAGCACTTTCCCAGGTGTTTCCCACATAAATAAATATAAGGTGGACAAAAATACATAACACAATATTTGTATCTCGGTGGTCATAATACACGACCTCAAATGCTTCCCAAATAGGATCAAAACAAAAACAACACACTCCCACTCACACACCCTATACGGTGTAGGCAAGCGCGTCAGCACCTCACATATGGTCAATCGCTATATAAATATTGCAATACAATACATGCACAGTAGCCAGCAGCTCATAGGTTCCCACCTCAACGAGCGCATTTAGGGGCATAGCTCTCAATGGTGCAGCAGGTGCAGTGGCACCAGGCCGAGTGATGTGAGTGGTGCAAAAAGAACAATTGATGGACAGAATGCAGAACATCGCCAAATTACCGATGTCTTTCACTACCTAGGAGGCAACAGGCGACAAGACTTCTGTTTTTTTTCCTTCCTTACATTAGGATTCATTCTAAGCAACGGGGCACGCTCAAGCTATTATCTTTTCGAGGTCCATAAAGTGAGCATGATTGGGTAATTAATAATGCCGTTTCCTTACGGCTTCTGGACACACCAGTTTATGGTGTTCAAGATATACACGGGCGGTATTACGATGGTAATGCAGCACAACATTTTCAGTATTTTACAATCATAATCACAATCATAGATTCATGGTGAGAGACAGGCTGCCCTCGGCGAAGCCTGCTCCCTCCCTCAGCCCCCTCCAACCCCCACACACGTCCACCGCCTTCTCCCCCTGCTCCACCTGTTCACCGCTGCGGGTCTTCGCACCATCTGCACAGAGTCTGTCGGTGCTGTGTTTGTGTGCCTGTGTTTGCATGCCTTTCTCACCCTGCCTCATCTCCTGATTTCCCAAACGCTCGTGCGGTCTCTTTTGTGCCCCCGCTGGAGAGAAGCTGGGGAGACTGAATGAAGGCTGTATGGCCCCATATAACATGAAAGCGCTTTACAACTTAACAGAAGCCAGGAAGTTGTAAAAGAAGGGGGACAATGGGCAGATTGGCATCTACAGGATGAGAGTTGGGCAGGGCGTGCAAATGGCGGGGGTCGTTCTTTAACACATGTAAGGAAACAGGCCGTGCGCTCAAGCTTTCACATGTCAAGTGTGAACGGCTGTTCCAGGTCTGCATTGTTCCCACTGCATGCTGGCACTTGTAGTCCAGCATCTATGTTCGTGTGGTCAATAAAAAACAACGTGTTCTAGACTCCATGGGGATCGACAGATCTGGAAATATTTCAGATCTTTGCAGACATAACAAATATAATATTTTGCTTGATCCGTCCACTCTGCGCCGTTGAGGGAGGCGCCGAGGTCCAGGAGTCGACGCAGTTTGGTTGGACCCAGGAGTCCCGGCAAGTTCCTAGGCAGTTGCTTTTATTATAATTAATTATTGGCCGACGTTTATTGCCAGTATTTTAAAATGAATTGGCATCTTAATAGGTAGTTTATTTAAGAGCGACCGTGCGCCCTTTAGATGACGTTGGCATGCACCCGTCCTGGTTCTCAGTGCGTGTCACGCTGGTGCCTCTAGGCCTAGCGCGCGCCTGTCCCATATGCAGCAAGAGCTCACCGCCCAGGCCTTCCCAACCGGGGGGCCGGGCCACTTTGTCTGTCTTTCTCCCATGTCACGCCACAGCTCCCAGTGTGCATTGGTTTCTGGTTTGACTGGCAGCATTATCCTATTATGGGTAAAACCAGCGGTACGAGGAAGTGAAGGGCGGCATTGACCAATTAATTAAAAACGTTACATTGAAATCAGTGCGACTGAGCTGCAAGATGTCAGTAATGTCCCATCAGTTACTGAGCTCCTGACAGACGGGCGGTATTTTTATTTTATTTTATGTTATGCGATTTTATACAGCGCGAACTTTTCCGAAGATGCCAGAGCGCTTTACAAAAGGACCAGTTACATCACCTAAGGACTTCAAAGCACATGAGTTACAGAAAAGATACAAACAGAAAACCTCTAAATTCACATCAGAATGGTGGTAAGTACAAAAGTCTACTACAGTTACTAGTGGTTAGAGATACATGTATAAAAGTTGCAAATTCACTCAAGGAAAGGATACATTTGGTATCTTGCAGCAATTCTGCTGACAAGTGGCAGCGCTGTCCTAATAGAGGTAAAGAAGCGTTGTACACGATTTCGTCAAAAACATGGTTCTCATGAAAAGTGCTGGCTAAGAGGGTCGGGATAATGATGGTGAGAAACATTGATGAACTGACATCCTTGCCGCTGTGAGGCGCAAGTCACGGATCTGTTACAAGAAAAACACCAGCTCTACTGGCAATTGGTGTGCAGTCCTGTTAAAAGCAGAGTTGCAATGGTGAGAGGTGCCAGCGAAGCCGGAATGCCAGGAACAATCTGTACTGTCCTATTCGAGCCCTCCGGAGACTGTCCTTATATAGTAGTCTGACTGTCCTTATATATGAGAGCAGCCCTTCTTAGAAGTGCTGTTGCTGCCCCTGTCAGCCTTGCTGATAAGACTGTTGTAGGCAGATACCTTACTGTGCCATTACAAATGGCCACAGGAGGGCGCCAGAGTGCAACAAATGACCTGAAAAAAATGCCTTGTTGCAAGAAGGCCAGGGATCCCAAACAGCAAAATATAATTTTGTCTGGGGGAGCCCAAAAAACGTGTAACTGAGCTGTTCCTGGCTAATATACACTTATACCACTTAATAAACAGAGCATTCACGTTTCCCAGATCTATGACTGAGTATCTATTTAGTTAATGTTTTTGTTGCTTTGCATTTTAGGAGTTACTGTCCTATTTTTATGTTAGGGTATAATAGGAATGCAAATTCCAGAATGCTAAGTAAAAACTTGTACTGGATTTGCTACTCGTGCATGTACAAGAGAAACTTGAGTGGTCTGAATAAAAGTATAGACGTTCTGCTGCGCCATGAAAAGAATAACAACCCATCTGAGTAGTGCAAAGACTCCGTTTTATTAAAAATTGGTGCAGAGATTCACAGCTTCATAATACCTACCAAATAGTACTATAACTCCCATCCATTGCTCGGACAGTATGCTGTTATAAGTGCCTTTAAGGAACTGACTGCGGTGGCCGCCCATCTCTTCGGGCGACACATCACATTCCAATACACGAATGTGTGTGTGTGTGTGTGAAAAAGGCCACTTTAATGATATAAGGGCACACTACAAATATCAACAATTACTCTACAACCTCACAGTTCAGAGTGTTGATAAGGCTTTGCAGTACACAAATTCAACCTGATCCCTTGGATCACCCCTCCTAAATAACCCCCCTTCAAGGTTCTCCAAAAGTGCATGGGGCTCCTCTCACCCTTGTACCCTGCATAACACATTAACATCCCTGGGCCTTGTGTCCCATCAAACCATGAATATTGAATACTCCAGACACTCCAACCCTATCCCCTCTACATGTCCGCATGCCCAATAGCAAACCCAACCTTGTTAAAGTCTTAAAGAAGCATTGGCAATGCCAATAGGTATGGCTTTCAAGGATTTTTGTATGGCAATGTGAATCATTACAAGTAACTAGTATGGGAAGGGATATGTATTTATGTGGAAGCAAAAAACTGTAGAATAATATTGCTGTAGCTTAAAAGTTCATGTGTCAGCTGTACTGTCAAGCCATACCTAAGCATCAATGTAGGTCAATGACTGCCCTTCTCCCATCTGTGCTGATGCCAGAGAAAAATAACATAAAATATCTGGTTATCTAAGACACTTTAATATCATTACAACGTCATGTGTGTGCCTTTGAAAGTTCAAGCTCAGGCAGCTGGATAAATAAACAAATGGCCACAGCTATATGGAGGGTAATCACTTTTTTTGTAGGAGCACACAACTTCTGCCCATTAAAAACATGTACTCCTGGCTCCCCACATGTGGGTAGAGCCACAGCCCATCTGTAGTGATTCTCACATAATTGTCTGGAGACAGCTGCCCTGTTAAACAGGCCATAACAAGCATGCAAACCTGTTAATTGCCAACACCCATAATAAATCAACAACCAACCTTATTGCATCTCTGCCATGAAGAACAAAAAAATCTCCTTCAAACTCACCTACGACCTACATAATCTGCTTAAAACCAATTTACAAGGATTGGAGGGAGGCACCTAAAAATTGCCCTTCCTAACTAATGACTAATGTGCTCATTTATCAGGCAGGAACCCCTAACTTCCTGACTCCCAGCTATCTACTTTGACCAAAACCTGCTCCCAGTGCGCGTTGACAAGTACAATCCCCCACATTCTCCTAGACTGCACCACCTGTTTTTAATGTCTATATTACATGTCTATTTTTCATGTGCTGTGAAATTAAAGTTTAAACTGTCCGACATATGTATTTCATTAGTGGTGTATGTGCAGTCCTGAGGAAGGCGGTCTTGAATAATATAATTACAGCCGAAACGCATGTCAAAGAGTTTTAGTGTCACTACTGGCGTTTCGATCACAGTGTAACATGATCACAAAACATAAAGACCATCACTGTCTAGGAATATATAGTTGTTCAGAGCCCATGTTTTGAAAAGTATATGTATATTGGTGCAAGTGTGTGTAATCGGTGAGAGTCCTGCTTATAAGTATATTGTGTTTTCATGAATTGGAGTCGAATATATGCAATGTACCTTTATAGGATAATAACTGTACTTAATCCTTCTATAATTATTTGTACAATTATATGTATTGAATAAGTTAATGTTGAATAAAAATATGTTTTTGACATTAAACAAATCTGCTTCGACCGCGTTTTTGATGTTGCTGATGTTATCCTAACTACAATCTTAATATTATGAGAGCACTAATTGATTTGGTTCTTCTGGCTAGCCAGGTCTCTTTTTGCTCTTATTGATATGAGGACTACATTGTGTGGTTGCTACATCGTGCCTTCTGGCTTTTTCACTGCAACTAGGTTCCAGTTCCTGCTCTCTATCAGCCAATCTTTAATTTTCTCAGTGTCGAAGGGAGAATTAGCTCATAAATTTCCAAAAGCTGGTTTTCATGAGTTTCTCCTGAATAGACTCAAGGAGGAGCTAGAGGTAGCCGGTCTCGGGGCCGACCAGGCATCAATGGTCATCTTTGGTTAAAGCAGTAATTATTTGTGCATCTATCTCTCAAGAAGGTGTAACAGTAGTAGTAGTAGTAGTAGTAGTAGTAGTAGTAGTAGTAGTAGTAGTAGTAGTAGTAGTAGTAATCAGTTGTTTTATAATTCGTTCTTACTTATGCCACATCAGTGCACTTGAAAAGTAGTGGTAACTATTAACCAATTTAACACTACTCATTCTTTGGTTCTCCGTGTTGCCTATAGCTTACTATGGTGTTGTTGAAGCTACTCTAATCTAGTAAACGTGTAACGATTTTGGGCTCATGAGTGCAGTTTGATCTTGCAGGCTGTCTTCAGTATTTCTAAATATTATAGATGGGGAGCAGGAGGGCAAGTGAACGTGGAATTGATTGAGCTTGTCGATACTGTTTGAATATTCATTTTGGGTGTTAAGTGTTTCTTCTTATATGTAACATGGGAAGAGTGACAAGTTTGCTGACTGATCTTCAGTGCTATATAACAACTAAGCACAAGTGCTGCTCAAGACTCCTGAAAACTTTAGAAATGGAGGAGAAAATCATGTGTAAAAGATGAAATGCTTCATTTTTGATTGGTGTGATCATTACAGTGGAGCCATCTTCAGGGTTGTGTCGGGTGCTGCGTCACCCATCTTCTGTTTGATCTTCCACACTATGTTGTGGTGTGTTTATATATTTATTTGTAGAGTTTTATATAGCGCAAACTTGACCCGAAGGCATCAGAGCGCTTCACAAGGTTTACATCGTAGTAATTGCCAGGTTTACATAGTACATATTGGGGTAGACATAGCAGGCAGAAAGGCAGTACATAGGCAAACCAAATGATGGTGTTGGGTTCAATAGCTGATACTTTTTTGAGGTAGACACAGCTTATAACTATATAAATTGTTTTAGCAGCACATAATAGTAGTATAATTTGTGTAGGCATAAAGGCATGACATACATAGGTGAACTATCTAAGGCATTTCTGAGGTAGAGACAGCTATAAAAGGTATTATTTTACCAGCACATAGTATTGCACATATATGGGTAGGCCTTAAAACATGGAGGTAGGATGTTAGCGAACTACTAGAGGCAGTGGGATCAATAGCAGCTAGAAAATTGAGGTAGAAACAGCATAAATGTATACATAATGTTTTAACAGTATATAGATACATTTGCCTACGGTTACACAAGGAGTAAGTAAACATAAATAGAACCAAAATATTAACATTGGGCTACGGCATGAGTAAACGAGATACATGAAGGCAAAAGGTTCTGAAAACTGCTACATTATTGGGGTAGATGCAGTATATATATATATATATATAGGTGTTTGAACTGTGACACTGACCTCACAACCCACTGGGGATTTTATTTCATTTGCACCGAGAATGAAACAGCCAACTCACTGGAGAAAAACCCCTGCACTTCAAGAACCATCAGGCCATGGTCATGGCCACGCCCACTGAGGTGGTGGTTAGGAAGTACCAACGAGTGCAGGAATGAAGGACTGGTTTCATTCGCAGTAAGTCCTCAACCCTTTGAAGAAGTGCTGCAGGGAGCACGAAACCCGTCAGGGCTGGACAGTATACTTGTGAGGCAGCAAGCTGTTCTTTCGCTGTTTGCATCATCATTAAAAGCGGCAACATTTCATTTTCCTGTTTGTGGCTCCCTCATCCCAGGCAAGCTTTTTTGTGATGGATTTAATGTGGCTTGTTGCCTGAGCCACGAGGTGAACCCAGCTGCAGTTTGCAGTCCGAGCTGAAGCGAAGAGTCAGCCTGAGGAGCAGGGAAAAGCCGGTAATGTAATTTATGGGGTGTTTGAACTGTGACACTGACCCCACAACCCACTGGGGATTTTATTTCATTTGCACCGAGAATGAAACAGCCAACTCACTGGAGAAAAACCCCTGCACTACAAGAACCATCAGGCCATGGTCATGGCCACGCCCACTGAGGCGGTGGTTAGGAAGTACCAACGAGTGCAGGAATGAAGGACTGGTTTCATTAGCAGTAAGTCCTCAACCCTTTGAAGAAGTGCTGCAGGGAGCACGAAACGCGTCAGGGCTGGACAGTATACTTGTGAGGCAGCAAGCTGTTCTTTCGCTGTTTGCATCATCATTAAAAGCGGCAAAATTTCATTTTCCTGTTTGTGGCTCCCTCATTCCAGGCAAGCTTTTTTGTGATGGATATATATATATATATATATATATATATATATATATATATATATATATATATATATATATATATATATATATATATATATATATATATATATATAAATATGCAGTGTTTAAAAGCTCTCCTTCGGGCTGTTCTCGCTGATTTTACATCGCAGAACAGGCTCCCAGTGTTAAAAATGCCGAATTCCGCCGCTCACAGAACTCAATAGAATCTCAATGGGTTTTTTGGGTAACTCCCCAGAGTGAAACTCCACAAGTTCCTCCCACCCCTAGTGAAAATGTGTTCCTCTATACATATATATATATATATATATATATATGTAATGGAGGGCACTTGTCCAAGCTAATTTAGCCGAAATACATTTTGCACTGCTTTTCCACGTACGTCTGTGTGGAGGTCGTTGATTTCTGCCTGGGAGGAATTGTGAGGTCCGTGCCTGGTTGTTGCCATTCCTTGGAGTGGGGCGGACAGGACCTTTTTGCTATATATATATATATATATATCGCCGCTCCGTTTCCGCTCACTGGGACAATATCCACTGCCCAAACGGTAAAAAAGTGCTCACAGGGGACAGTTAGGGTTAATTTATTCAAACACCAAACAAACACTGCTTAACAGACGCGTTTCGGTAATAGACCTTCATCGGTAACAGACCTTCATCCATGTTCAAACATGGATGAAGGTCTATTACCGAAACGCGTCTGTTAAGCAGTGTTTGTTTGGTGTTTGAATAAATTAACCCAAACTGTCCCCTGTGAGTGCTTTTTTACCGTTTGGGCAGTGGATATTGTCCCAGTGAGCGGAAACGGAGCGGCGATTAAATAAGTGGGTGCATCCCCACTTCAAGGAGCACCCGCCTGTGAGTGCGAGGTACCGGTGTTACGCAGGAGCTTTGATATATATATATATATAAATATTTTCCCACAAAGTGATCCTTCTTGCTCCGAGAGCGCTCAGCAGCGGGTGCTCTGCGATATTGGCTGGATCCAGGCCAGAAAATTATTATAATGCAAAGGATGCGGCACTCTTGGATGGATTTTAAAGGTTCTTTATTCAAGAGTAATCACCCCACCAACGCATTTCAGCCAGACAAGGCATTTTTGTCTGGCTGAAACGTGTTGGTGGGGTAATAATGCTTGAATAAAGAAGCTTTAAAATCCATCCAAGAGTGCTGCATCCTTTGCATTATAATATATATATAGTGTGTGTGTATATACATATATATATATATGCATACATATATATTTATTTATTTATTTATGCGATTTTATATAGCGCAAACTTTACCCGAAGGTGTCAGAGCGCTTTACATAAGAACCAGTTGAAAAACATAAGGACTTAGGATTACATGCGTTACATAAAGGATACAAACAGAAAAAATTGCAAATGTACAAGATGTAAAGTCACACACGGAGGAGATACAAATGGATATACTCTAAGAGTCCCATAGGAATGGTAGATAGTACAAAGGTCTACTGCATATACTAGTGATTAGAGTTATCTCTATATACATAAGGAAGGGATACAAATGGATATACTCTAAGAGTCACATAGGAATGGTAGAGAGTACAAAAGTCTACTGCATATACTAGTGATTAGAGTTATCTCTATACACATAGGGAAGGGATACGAATGGATATACTCTAAGAGTCACATAGGAATGGTAGAGAGCACAACGGTCTACTGCATATACTAGTGATTAGAGTTATCTCTATATACATATATATACATACGTAGTAGATTTCCTCAGGCAGAGTTCCATTAAGTGGGTCGGAGGGGGGACATAGTCACAACACCAAGGGAGGGTGGGAGGGATTCGAGGGTATGGAGAAAATACAAAACAGAGAGGGGAAGAAACATTTGAGGATCCTCAAGGGGGAAAAGAGTGAAAAGGGTAAAAGACGAGGGAATGGACAAGATGACGGGTCGGGGACCAGAGAAAAAACATAAACACATGTACATATATCTGCATATACATATATATATACACATAGTTTTTCAACACTGCATGTATATATATATATATATATATATATATATATATATATATATATGTGTGTATCTGTATATACACGTCCCAATTTTGCAAGTTTTTTTGCACATGGTGTGTATGAAATACATTTTTGATAAACAAAATGTACATGTTGTTGTGCCGTGACTTCCGCCAGGAGGGAAGGAGGCGAGAGTACTCGAAGAATATATATATATATATATATATATATATATATATATATATATATATATATATATATATATATATATACAAAAGTCCTGAACCCTTGGAACCTCCGACGCCAGAATCAGGTACAGACCTCAAAAATGTGCCCCAAGTCAAATATTCAGTGCAAGAATCTTTATTCAATTATGGTGTTGCCAGCATGATGAGTTTCGGCTGCAGGGACGCAGCTTGATCACATCATATATATATATACAGTGAGCAAGGGCGTCCACGCCCGAAACGCGTCTGTTCGATGCTCTTTCTTTGCACCCCTGCACTTTATGATTGAATAAACTACGATGATCTGAAGACTGGGTTTGGAACTTCATTTTGTGTCTGTGCGCTGGAGAAAGTGCTTGGGAGGTTTCTTTTGCACCGAAACCAGTTGGAGGCATATATATATATATATACACAGTGTTTTTATCATTGCACAGTCATATATAGTGTTTTAACACTGCAGAGATAAATTTGCGCAGAGGTTGCCAATGGTAAGTAGACATTGAAAGAACCAGGGTTTACAATGAACTACGGCCTACGGTAGGCTTGGATGGGTGAGACAGTTTGCTAGTAGCTAGGGACGGCTTCTTGATGTTGTGGTAGTAAAGGGCTGTGGGTTTTCCCCTAGATATTGGAGCTGAGGCTGGCCATGACTTCGTGTGTGGTAGCACAGGTCTGTCAGAAGCTTTTAGGAGGGGATGTGCTGTGTGATGTTAAATACTGTGTGGTCAATTGTGCTGTGTGATCTACCGCCCAGTACATTTCCACTAGTACTTCATTTGTGTCAGTGGTTGCAGATGGTCGGCCATTCACTCTACTTTTTGGGGGCTCCAGACTTATTTTTCGTCATCAGATTTGGACACAGAACAAGAGAGAAAAAGGCACAAGAAAGAAGATAAAAAGAAATATAGAAATACAGTAACAAGTAGATAAGTCCTTGAAGAAAAAAATCTGCAAGAGAGACAGGGAGTCTAAGGTAATGGATGATAGAAGCATAAGGTGGATGCAAGAGGAGGCAGCCTTGGTATACAGCAACCTTGGCAATCAACACATATGACTTTGTTCCAGCATTGTAGAAAGCTCCATGCAAGTTCTGATGGATTGGCAAGAAGTTTATTTAGGCCTTTTTTCAAGAGGAACATATTTTCACTAGGGGTGGGAGGAACTTGTGGAGTTTCACTCTTGGGAGTTACACAAAAAACTCATTGAGATTTTATTGAGTTCCGTGAGTGGCGGGATTCGGCATTTTTAGCACTGGGAGCCTGTTCTGCAATGTAAACTCATCGAGAACAGCCCCAAGTAGAGCTCCAGAGGGCACTGCTTCTTTCTGCTGCTCAAGTACATTTTCTACTCGAGCTGCAGCTTTCTCAATGCAAACGGTAGCGACCTGCCGCGACCTGACACATTGATAAATCTCACCTGGAGGCTTTCTGGCACTCGATTTTCTTGCTCGTGCTCTCCATTTTAACATTGGCAAGCTTTGTGTGAGAAGTTGGCCTGGCAAATGCTGTCCACTGTTCTAGTGGGCACCTTGCACCAGTCAAAACAACCCTTATTGATGGTAGATTTAAAGACAACCTATATAGAAAGCTATCCTAGTGGTAGCTGTGGAGAGCAACCTTCAGGCTAAGTCTTGAGGGAATGTAAAGCAGCGTTTTTTACCAGTCTATAATCTCATGAATGACCAAATGAAAGGAGAACCACACCAGGTATATATATAAAATATATGTATTTATTCTAACCACATCCCTCTAGTCTCTTTATGAGGCGAGAGGCAAAAGTTCATTCAGTAAACCTAATCAGCACACAGTAAATTAGCACAATATACGTTGAACCCTAGGGGCGTACCAAACCATGTATTAAGAAAGTGGTATAAGAACTACAACTGACATAGATACAAGGCCTAGAGCCTTTAGAACCCTGGGGCCACCAGGAACCACCCAAGGTATTGACACAGGGGACCCACGGGGGACGCGTGCAGTGTCTAAACACAGCCGCGAATCACCATTAACTTCTACGGGGAAAGTAGCGGTTGGAAATTTAAACCTATCACCACACTGAAAGACAAGTAGAGATCCTCAGTGTCTGCTTTTAATCCTAACTTCATATCAATTTAATCCTCTGAATGTTTTCTCTGTCAGTACTTTACAACGTACAGCTAGGATTCTTCCATATACATTTCCGTATTTTCCGTACAGAGAGTTTGAAAATCTATAGCCTGGTGATGTTTGTGTTATCTTTGCACACCCATAAGCTTTCTACAGAGTTAAACTTCACCAGTGAAGTCAAAAATCAATTTTTTTTTCTGATTAGCCTCCGACCTTTATTCTTGTGGAAATGTATATTTCAGAACTGAACGCTTTAAACCATACCACCCCCACACCGCCCTTCTCACCCCCACCCCGCCGTCTCACCAGCACAACATTACTCACCTTCACCACAGCATCACTCAGGAACACCGCAGCATCACTCAGCACCCACACAGCATCACTCAGCACCCACACAGCATCACTCAGAAACACCACAGCATCACCCAGTACCACCACAGCATCACTATGCGCTACCACAGCATCACTCAGTGACACCACATCATCACTCAGGGCCACCACAGCATCAGTCAGCACCACCACATCATCACTCAGCACCACCACAGCATCACTCAGCACCACCACATCATCACTCAGCACCACCACAGCATCACTCAGTGCCTCTTACACTTTTTAATTACAACTTCTCAGCATGCTGCAAAGCAGCCACACTTCTCTACAGCACAGCTTAGAAACATTGCCAAAGTCAGTAGCTTTACCTAAACACTTATAAGGCCCCACAATGCATGGCCAATAGGTCTCGCCTTTGGGACATTATAAATGTTTAGTTTTCCAGCACAATATCCTAGATTAGACAACCTCAAGTGTTGCATGGCTATTCACTTATAAGGTCCCAAAAGCGAGACCTATTGACTATGGCCAATGCTTGTTTTTTTGGGCGCTCCCATGGTTTGATTTTGACCCGAAGCCACGACATATCTTTGCCTAGATCTAAAACCAGCCCTGAGGACCTAAGGCCGATAGTCCCATGAGGCTAGTTAAGGCTTAGTGGTGGCGCCAAACAACAGGACTTATCCTTCGTAGGGCGAGCGTGCCAGCCTGACGGGATGAAAGTGGGCGCAGTTTCCGCCGCAATCTTCCTCCGAGGGCTAGCGCCTCGCCTCGCCTCATCCCTTCCAATACAGCCATCAAAAGAAGGAGCAGCCGCATTTATAACTCTTATCACTCCCGGCTAATTGCATTGGAACGAGATGTCTCGTACGCGGAGTTAATAAGCCCCCATTAATCTGTCCTGAATAATAAACCTAATCATTTCATTAACACCCTGCCAGCCGGGCTAGATCAAATATGAAATGTTTTGGAGCGTCACCAAATATGGGATTATGGGGGGGGGGGGCGAGCTGGGGGAGGCAACTGCAGAGGAGAGAGTGTGGAGGGAGTTCTGTTGTAATTTTTGAACAGTTAAAGTGCAAAAGGAACGCATAGTATAGATTTCACCAGAACCAACACAAAATGGCAGAAAGGGGCAGCGTGCAACATGAGTAAGGAAGCATACAGGAAGAGAGGCTGGTAGAAAGAGGGGTCAGTGTGACCACCACCTATCAATGCAAATATATTTCATGGCGTTTCGAAGCAGATGAGATTCGGATATAAAACGCTAAATAAACACTTAAAACATCAATGCACATACAGAAGAACATGGGCTGAGAGAGGGAAGGCTAGGGAAGGAGGCCGAGGCAAGGGTAAGAAAGAAACAAGGAAAAAAGAATCACCAAGAAAGAAAGGATTGCAAAGAATGGGATCAATAGATTGAAAGACTAGACATCAGACAGCAAAATATCGAGACAGGAACAGAAAAGATTGAAGAGGGTGAATCAAAGAAAAGCAGCAGTGGCCAGACGCAAAGACTGAAAAGAAAAAGGCAAAAGCTAGAGGAAATAAGAAAAGAATAAAAGGAGGAGCACGAAAGATAGGAGAATAAAGAGGAGAAAAGAGCATGAAGTGGTATGGATGAAAGGAGAAGTAAGGAAAAGTGGATTAAATGGAGGAGCGAATGAGAAAGAGAGAAAAGGTAAGAGACAGGAAAGAAAGAGTGAAGTCAAGGAACCGTAGAGATCATCCTAAAGAGACAGAGAAAGGAATGGGTGCATGAAATAGAAGATACAAGTAGAGAGGGTATGAAAAAGAGTGACAGTGATAGGGAACGCAGGAGGCCATGGAGAGATGTAATAGCAACTCACAGAAATAAAGTTATAAAATTAAAGAGAAGGAAAAATAGAGCAGAAAATGTGAAATAACAGATACAAACAAGGAAGGAAATCAAATTTTACAAGGTGAAAGACAAGGCCGGAGAAAAACAGGGAAAGAAAAAAGTCAAACAGTAAGCGATAAAGAATGAAAGGGTGAAAGCGAGAAAGTCTGAAACAAAAGTGAACCCAGAAGAAATAAAATAGAGTGACAGAAAAAGGGAAACATAAGCGAAGAAACAAATATAACAGGAGTGATTGAAAGAGATCAGGAAGCAAACAATAACAACATGGCAAAAGATCTTAGCGTATCAGAACCCTAGGCCTCCCTATTCCTGGTGTACTATAATCAGGCCCACTCGAATTATGCGGCGATAGGGGACCAAATTATGGGGCACGACTGAGTAAATTATGCAGCAAGAAAAGGTAAACTATGCAGTACATTCTGTAAAAGTACAATCATGCTATTTTAGAACTTTAATAGGCATTGATAGAAAAGGCATATCAAAACTATGTAGAAAAACAAAGGTTTCTTAAAAAAGAAAAGTATACACCTTCAACAGGTTCTAATCAAATGCTATTTATCAACAAACAATTATATTATCTTGCATTGAAGCACATAAACACCATCTTATTATTAACATTGTCCCTTCTAAATCCCAGAGTAATTCAATTTATACAAACATGCAATGTGGTGCTCAACAGAAAGAAATACTAAAAGTTCACACTTATTGTAATGGAAGGCATTCCTCTTTTATTCTGGGTTAGGTTTTAGAACTATTTTCCCTTTTGTACACTATTTCCATACTATGAACCTCTACTAGTACATCTTCTATCAAAAACAACCCTGCTCAGCAGTATTTTCCATCGCATATGTAAGACGTACCCGAAAAAAGTAGTAAGCAAGTGAAAGGTGACCAGTTAAAGTTTGCAAAGAGTCTGTTAATGCATGGTTCGATAATGTTCTAATAACTTTTAATCTATTTGAACCCATAAAAAATATTCTTGTTCACATTTTCAAAATATGCAGCTGATGGTGGAATATGTAGAGAATGCTAAATGAAGTCTCCTTTTGCAAATTTGGTAGATGTCAGGTTCCTCCCTCCAAGACCTGGTCTTAGGGTACTACCCCATAGGTTTCGTCCGACATCCCACTGAGCACCAACAGTGGCGTTAGCCTAATGCCCAAAAGGTAAGCTTTTATTTATTTTTTTGCAGTTTTATATCTTGCAAACTCGACCCAAAGGTATTAGAGCGCTTTCCATGAGCACCCGTTATTTTACCAAGAACACATTCCTTTTTGGTAGGCACAGGGAGATTAAGTGATTTGCCCAGAATAACAGGATTTTGAGCCCACGCCGAGACTCAAACCTGGCTCCCCACCTCCAAAGTCGGCAGCTATTGGATCTTTTCGCTGCCTTTGATACGGTCTCTCACTCCAGACTCTTGAAGAGGCTGCACACAATAGGCATTCAGGGGACTGCTCTCAAATGGTTACATAATTGTTTGGAAGACAGATTCTAAATGATCACCCTCGTCCCCTATACCTCTCACAAGATGTGGCTGAGCAAGGGTGTTCCACAGGGCTCATGTTTGAGCCCTACCCTGTTCATCATTTATACGGCACCCCTTGCTAAGGTTATTGAGTCTTTTAGCTTTGGAATAATATCTTATGCTGACGATACTCAGCTGACCTTTACTTCTGATAATGATCTGGCCATACCCAAAGATCACTTTGCTAAAGGAATGTTAGCCATCTCCAGTTGGATGACTGACAACTATCTACAATCGAACATAGACAAGACCGAGATCATGCTGTTCGGCAAGCCACCACTCTGTGGACAGAAGAGCGGTGGCCCCCTCAACTGGGCTCAGTCCCGTCTTCCAGACAATCCGTGAAGAATCTGGGCATAAAAATTGACCAAGCCCTCTCCATGTTCATATTTTGGTTACCACTGGATTGTGCTTTCATATTATGTGTCTTCTATACAGAATATTTCCCTATCTTCCGACTTCCGCCAGAAGAAAGTTACTTCAAGCACTGGAACAGAGCCGACTAGACTACGGGAACGCTCTACTGGCTGCAGTAAATGAGACGTTTGTGGCTAAACTACAAGTAGTTCAAAACACTACAGCCAGGCTTGTCCTCAATATTCTGGCTGATACCCCTATCGGCCCCTTCGTTGAAGGCTCTCCATCGGCTGCCAGTAAGGAAGAGGAGCGTTTTTAAGATCTGCTGTCCCACCTATAATGCCTTAAGGGGTAAAGGGGGGAAGAGGTGTGGTGCAGAGGCCAGGGTTCCTGACTCCGGACCTCAGGGTTCATGGTTCAATCCCTGGTGCCGGCGGCAGATAAGCCCAGCACCAAGTGACTCTGGGCAATAGGTTGCTTAATCTTCCCAACGGCCCCCAGCCCCTTGACACCCTCGGTTAATTGTGCGCTTTACAAATACTGGATTTAATTTCATTTCATTTCGAAGACCCCAGTCATCTCCAACAGAAAATCAAACGGTATGTACCCACCAGAAGTTTAAGATCCAAGGACAAAGCCCTGCTGAGAGTACCCCGCATCCGCTTCCCTAGATGTGGTGGGAGAGCCTTTTCCTATCTAGCTCCTTTTCACTGGTGTGGACACCCTGTGCATATTCGTATCTGCACAAACTAATGCCAGTTTAGGAAACTGTTGAAAGCCTCCTTGTTTTAAGTGATCTCTTTTATTGTGGATGCTTGCTTGCTACTGTAGGCAGCGCCAAGATGCCCCAGGGTGATTTGAGCGCTTTATTAAATATAATTAAAATAACAGGGCGCAGGCAGCACAGGTGCTAATAAAGTGATGTTTCTGATTGTCAGGGAGGGTGAAAGGATGTATGCTGCCATATGTTAAAATGCATTTTGTCTTGGTCCTCTTCCCACAATGAAAACCCATTTATTTCTCCTTGAAGAAATCTGGCATGCCTGGCAGTGGCGTCTACTCCTGGGCGGCCATCTTGTATTTCCTTACTCTAAAAACCATTTGTGGGAGGAGAGCATAGAACAGATGGTAAAAAACGCTGAAGTGCAGTGAGTGAGGAGGATAGGATAGAATGCACAAGGAGATCAGCAAATCAGAAAGAAAGACTTAATGCAAGGACGCAAAGAAGGGCTTGGAGAGAGAAGGAAAGAAATATTGGCAAAAAAAATAAAGTGATCTTGCACTTAGGGTACCTTTATTAATCTAACATCTAATATACATTGTAGGGCTTTCGGGACCACAAAAAGTCCTGTCTCCTGCGGGTTTCCTGGTTCCAATAAAAAAGTGGGAAACGCACACACTTTGGAGAAGGCATAGAGAGAACGAGAGAAAGAAAGGGCAGAGAGAGAAGGGCAGGAGGTGAAAGGAGAAGCAGATTTCTTTTCAGCGTACAAGGAAGAAAAAATTGAAAAAAGGGGCAATGACTCAGAAACAAAAGTGGGAGTAAGAAGAAGCATAGCAAAAAAATTATTCTCTGAACAGAGAAAGAGAAGAAGTAATATGTCAAGTGGGATAAAAAGAAAGTGGATGTGAGCGGGGAAGGAGAGATGGAGGGATTCACATTAAAAGCAAGTGTGTGTGCGCGGAGAGAGGGTAATCTGTGTATCAGAGCACAAAGAGAGGCATCGCTGATACCATTAGCAGTCCTGAGTGTATCCTTTGGCACCACAGACCACCCAATCCTCCTGTATTGCATTCTGGTTCCACTTTTTCTCTTGAAGATCACCGAGATGTACATCGGCTCCATCCAGAAGATCTTTGCCATCTACCTCTGCTCTTCATCCAGACGATTGAGATTTACCTCTGCGTTGTCTCCAGAAGTTCATGAACATTTACCTCTCCTCTCCCTCAAGATCATTAACGTTTCCCTCAAGATCCGCTCTTTACCCATACCATCATTGAAATGCGCCCTGGCTCCCCCTTCCAGAGACTGCCACTCACTCACAGGCACTCTACAGAAGATCTTTGAGGCCCACCTCTTCTCTTGCTCTTGCTTGGGAGTTTGTATGGTGCTGCATATCACACAGGCCAGTTCAAAGAACTCAAAACATACATAAAAACATAACAAACACATGTCCAGAGTATGAGTGTTGAAGTCCAGTCCAATGCTTGCTTTGTGTGAACATAGATCAGGCCTTCTCCTCTTGCTCTTCTTGTATGCCCTTGAGGGTGATAAAAAAAAGCCTATGTATAAAGTCTGTTTCCCCTCTGCCACTCATGCTAAGTTAGTCACTCACACACAGAAGCAAAATAAGAAAGGAAGGAGTCACCACTGACTGAAAATTGATGGCCACATGGGGATCTGTGGTCTGCCCATTAGATATGGAATTTAACATGAACTCCCGGCCTCAACTCTGCGAACTAACCCTGCACCAGCCTGCCTCTAGGTAGCCAGAACCATGTAGCCAAGCATGTAGCTCAAAGAAACCTTGGGCGCCATTCCTAACCCTCTGAGCCAATGACACGGTCACCTGTAAAACCTTCTACTTAATGCACGAATGCACACTCAGGGCCAAAATAAAGCATTACACATTCCAGGTCCCATTTATGTGCGGTGGCTTGATAAGAAGTGGGAGCTTAAAGGTGTATGGTCGCCAGTGATTGCCTGCATCAAACACAGCCTACTTAAAAACCCATGGCAGTACAAAGGGGGTGGTGATGGACAGAGCATCTGAACCAATCAAACACTCACACCCAGTCAAAAGATCTGGGTTTGATCCATCACCGTTCTTTAGCCCACTCTGCCACCCCAGTTCAGACATGGCTATATGTAAATCAGTCTGACCCTGTGCCTCATGGGAACAGTCCAGCCCGAACTGCCAAGCCATGCCTTCCCTGGACCGGAAACTAGCTTCCGAGGACCGGTTTCTGGCATTCCAGCCGTCTTCAGCCCGGCTTGCTTGAATCCAGTGGCAAAGTGAGCAAGGGACTCACGTCTGAGCATACCCTGCCACACTTGTGGCGGCCAAAGCGGTACACAAGGGGGTGGTGATGGACAGATGCTTGATTCCGGTCCAGGAAAGACATGGCTTGGCAGTTTGGGCTGGACTGTTCCCATGAGGCACAGGGTCAAGGCTGATTTGCATATGGCCATGTCTGAACTGGGGTGGTGTGGAGTGCAAAAAACGATGGATGTAGGCCCAGATCTCTGTACTGGGGTGAATGTATGACATAGTTCTGCATTCTGTCCATCAATTGTTGTTTTTCTACTTAAAAACCCAAGCACAACTCTAACTTTTCTTTTTTAATTCTCACGTTCATCCATTCCTCCCACGAGCAAGTGCTTTGAAATGACACAGGCTACCGAGGAGAACCGAGGAACCTGCCTTCCACACCTGTGTGGAGTTTTTCACTTATTCCCGCGGGAAGCACCTCAGTCGGAGGTTGAGGTGGAAGAAGTACCAGAGATTGAGGTAGGGAAATAGAGGAAGAGAATGACGTGGAGTCATATCACTGCGAATAAAGAGAACCAGGCACAGATCATTTTAAGTGGAGAAAGAGAACCAGGTTGGCCATGAAGAGAAATTGGGTGAAGGGACATTGAATGAGGGGAAGGGAAATAAAGATGGAGTCGGGGAGGTATTGAGCTGGACGAATGGAATAAAATCCGGGGATAATGAAGGGAGGGCAGGCGACGAGGGAGAGAAAAATACTGAAGCAAAGGAGAGAATGAATTTGAGAAACATAGGGTAGAGGTAGATTCTGGTGGATGGAGATTGTGGTGGAGGAAGACCGGGGGTGTTGGACGAGAATGAGGTGCAAGCAAACGGAAGTGGGGGGAATAATGAGGCCGGGGACGAGCGGGGAAACAGCTGAAAGAATAAAGCAAGCGGAGAAGGGAAGCACGAATGGATGCAGAGGTTTCCACAGAGTAGCAGACAGCTGTGATTGGTGGGAGCATCCACGGTGCCCTGCCTGTTTCTATGGTAACCGCAACATCATCCAATGCTCGGGGCTGGCTGTGATCGCTATAGACTAAGGCTTTGCCCACCGCAGGCCCAGCCTCACCGGCCCTGGGTCTTTGCCAGTCTCAGGCAAAAAACATAAAAATAAAAAATGGGCATTTCCGCACTTCAGAGAGCCGCGCTGGAACCAATTTGCGAGAATGTAGCTGGAGGAAAATGAGTCTGGGGGCTTGCGAGAGAAGTAATTTACTCCACCTGTAAAGCAGCGAAACGGGAGGGGGTAGGACGGAGGGAGGAAAGAGACGTGAAGCAGGAGAGGGAGGATGGAATGAAAGAGGATGGGAGAGATGGAGAGGAAGGGATGGGGAGTACGAGGCAAGCAGGGCAGTTGAACAGTAGGCAGAAATAGAAGGGAGGGCGACGGAGTGAGGACAGGGAGAGGATACCATGCGAGAGAGTGTGAAATAGAGAACAAGGAAAATGGAGAAAGTGGAACGAGACAAGGGCAAATAACATGAGAAGCTTGTACCTATTCTGTGAGTGAGTGAAACTTGCACTGCGCCTGTCCTTACTCGTACTCTGAGTGAGGGAAGATTGCACTGAGTCAGTCTGTATACATACTATTATGAGTGAGTGATGCATGCACTGCTTCTGCTTCTGCTCTTACTCTGAGTGAACCTCGCACTGCATCTGCCCGTACGTGTACTCTGAGTGAGTGAAGCTTGCACTACACCTGTAAATACTTTACTTTACTCTGAGTGAGTGAGTGAAGCTTGCACTGGTTCTGCCTGTACCCGTACTCTGAGTAAATGAGGCTTGCACTGCTTTTGCTATGCTTGTTGTGTGAGTGAGTGAGTGAAGCTTGCCCTGCATCTGCCCATACATTAACCTGAGTGAGTGAAGCTTGCACTGCTTCTGCCTGTACTCGTGAGTGAGTGAAGCTTCCACTGCTTCTGCCCGTACTCGTACTCTGAGTGAGTGAAGCTTGCACTGCTTCTGCCTGTACTCGTGAGTGAGTGAAGCTTCCACTGCTTCTGCCCGTACTCGTACTCTGAGTGAGTGAAGCTTGCACTGCTTCTGCCTGTACTCGTGAGTGAGTGAAGCTTCCACTGCTTCTGCCCGTACTCGTACTCTGAGTGAGTGAAGCTTCCACTGCTTCTGCCCGTACTCATACTCTGAGTGAGTGAAGCTTGCACTGCTTTTGCCTGTACTCGTACTCTGAGTGAGTGAAGCTTGCACTGCTTCTGCCTGTACTCGTGAGTGAGTGAAGCTTCCACTGCTTCTGCCCGTACTCGTACTCTGAGTGAGTGAAGCTTCCACTGCTTCTGCCCGTACTCATACTCTGAGTGAGTGAAGCTTGCACTGCTTTTGCCTGTACTCGTACTCTGAGTGAGTGAAGCTTGCACTGCTTCTGCCTGTAATTGTACTATGATTGTGTGAAGCTACCACTGCTTCTGCCCCTGCTCTTACTCTGAGTGAGTGAAGCTTCCACTGCTTCTGCCTGTACTCGTGAGTGAGTGAAGCTTCCACTGCTTCTGCCCGTACTCGTACTCTGAGTGAGTGAAGCTTCCACTGCTTCTGCCCGTACTCATACTCTGAGTGAGTGAAGCTTGCACTGCTTTTGCCTGTACTCGTACTCTGAGTGAGTGAAGCTTGCACTGCTTCTGCCTGTAATTGTACTATGATTGTGTGAAGCTACCACTGCTTCTGCCCCTGCTCTTACTCTGAGTGAGTGAAGCTTCCACTGCTTCTGCCCGTACTCATACTCTGAGTGAGTGAAGCTTGCACTGCTTTTGCCTGTACTCGTACTCTGAGTGAGTGAAGCTTGCACTGCTTCTGCCTGTAATTGTACTATGATTGTGTGAAGCTACCACTGCTTCTGCCCCTGCTCTTACTCTGAGTGAGTGAAGCTTGCACTGCTTCTGCCTGTACTCGTGAGTGAGTGAAGCTTCCACTGCTTCTGCCCGTACTCGTACTCTGAGTGAGTGAAGCTTCCACTGCTTCTGCCCGTACTCATACTCTGAGTGAGTGAAGCTTGCACTGCTTTTGCCTGTACTCGTACTCTGAGTGAGTGAAGCTTGCACTGCTTCTGCCTGTAATCGTACTATGATTGTGTGAAGCTACCACTGCTTCTGCCCCTGCTCTTACTCCGAGTGAGTGATGCTTGCACTGCTTCTGCTCTTACTCTGAGTGAAGCTCGCACTGTGTCTGCCCGTACTTGTACTCTGAGTGATTGAGGCTTGCACTGCTTTGCTATTGCCCATTCTCATTGTGTGAGTGAGTGAAGCTTGCCCTGCTTCTACCCCTACTCGTAATCTGAGTGAGTGAAGCTTGCACTGCATCTGCCATACTCTTACTCTGAGTATGTGAAGCTTGCACTGCGCCTGCCCATACATTACTCTGAGTGAGTGGAGGTTGCACTGCTTCTGCCATACTCATACTCTGAGTGAGTGAAGCTTGCACTGCTTCTGCCTGTACTCGTACTCTGCGTGAGTGAAGCTTGCCCTACTTCTTCCCCTACTCATATTCTGAGTGAGTGAAGCTTGCATTGCTTCTGCCCATACTTTTACTCTGAATGAGCAAAGCTTCCACTGCTTCTGCATGTACTGAGTAAAGCTTGCAGTGCTTCTGCCTGTACTCATCCTCTGAGTGAAGCTTGCACTGCTTTTGCCTGTACTTGTACTGTGAGTGACGCTGGCCCTACTTCTTCCCCTTTACTCTGAGTGAGTGAAGCTTGCACTGCTTCTGCCCATACTCTTTCTATGAGTGAGTGAAGCTTGCACTGCTTCTGCCCATACTCTTTCTATGAGTGAGTGAAGCTTGCACTGCTTCTGCCTGTACTCGTACTCTGAGTGACGCTTGCCCTACTTCTTCCCCTTTACTCTGAGTGAGTGAAGCTTGCACTGCTTCTGCCCATACTCTTTCTATGAGTGAGTGAAGCTTGCACTGCATCTGCCATACTCTTACTCTGAGTATGTGAAGCTTGCACTGCGCCTGCCCATACATTACTCTGAGTGAGTGAAGGTTGCACTGCTTCTGCCATACTCATACTCTGAGTGAGTGAAGCTTGCACTGCTTCTGCCTGTACTCGTACTCTGCGTGAGTGACGCTTGCCCTACTTCTTCCCCTACTCATACTCTGAGTGAGTGAAGCTTGCACTGCTTCTGTGTGTACTCATACTCTGAATGAGCAAAGCTTCCACTGCTTCTGCATGTACTGAGTAAAGCTTGCAGTGCTTCTGCCTGTACTCATCCTCTGAGTGAAGCTTGCACTGCTTTTGCCTGTACTTGTACTGTGAGTGACGCTGGCCCTACTTCTTCCCCTTTACTCTGAGTGAGTGAAGCTTGCACTGCTTCTGCCCATACTCTTTCTATGAGTGAGTGAAGCTTGCACTGCTTCTGCCCATACTCTTTCTATGAGTGAGTGAAGCTTGCACTGCTTCTGCCTGTACTCGTACTCTGAGTGACGCTTGCCCTACTTCTTCCCCTTTACTCTGAGTGAGCGAAGCTTGCATTGCTTCTGCTCATACTCTTACTCTGAGTGAGTGAAGCTTGTACTACTTGTGCCCATACTTTACTCTGAGTGAGTGAAGCTTGCACTGCTTCTGTCCATAACCATGCTCTAAGTGAGCGAGCCTTACACTGCTTCTGCACATACTCTTAGTCTGAGTGAGTGAAGTTTGCATTGCACTGCGTACTACCGAAGCGCGCTCTGATTCTAGTTATGCAGTCTCTTTAGAGAGCCGTGTCGGATGGAAGCTTGCACTTATGCCAATACTTATGCTCTGAGTGAGAGAAGTGTTCACTACTTCTGCCCATAACTATGTTCTGAGTGAGTGAAGCTTGCTCTGCTTCTACCCGTAATACACGTTCTGAGTAAATAAAGCTTGCCCTGCTTCTGCCAGTACTGATGTTCTGCATGCCAACAAAGCCCATACTGTTTCTGCCCAAAAATGTGCTCTGTGTACTAGTGAAGTGTGCACTGTTTCTGCGCTTGCTGTATTTGTTCTTTATGCGTAGAGCTGTGTGATGAAAGCTTGCACTTCTGCCCATATTTATGCTCTGAGTGAGAAAAACCTTGCACTGCTTCTACCCATACCTATGCTCTGAGTGAGCGAAGCTTGTAGAGCGTCTGCCTGTAGTTATTGAAGCTTGCAAAGTTTCTGTTCGTAATCTGAGTAATATTGAAGCGTACACTGCTTCTGCAGCCTCGTTGCATCTGTGCAGAGAGCTGTGCTGTGTTGAAGCTTGCACTGATTCAGCCCATACTCGTGTGTGCAAGGGACACTTGCCTCTGCCCATGCAGCACTTCTTCTGTATGTGTGGAGACCTGTGTATGACAGAAGCTTGCACAGATGCTTGATATGTTATACATAGTGAATGTGTGGGACTCCAGCTTGCTCTTCTGTTACCTTTCTTTTACACTTGTGTTTGCACAGTTTCACTGAAGCTCATGTTTGTTTGTGTGTGAGGAAAGCTTCCAATACTTCTGCTTGTGCTGTGCAGTTGTGCGTTGATGTGTGGAGTGTGCACCATGCAGATGAGTGGAGTTTGCACCACTGCAGAGATCCCGTGGCTTTTCTTTGTGTAAATAAAGCTTGCCCTGCTGCTGACAGTGTGATGGGTCGCATCTGTGTGTAATGGAAGCGTAGGCTGTTATTTTCGCTCTGTATGTGTTAGCATGCCATAAGCTTGCTCAGTGAGTGCAACTGTTGTAGTTGAATGTTGTGTGATTGAAGCTTGCATTGCTGCTGCCTTTACTTCGACTGATCTGTGTGTAAGCTGACTTTGCAATGCTGCTATACCTGTTGTGTGTGTGGAGTACGCTTTGCGTCACTGCTGCCAGCGAGGAACCTGGTAGAGCTGTAAGGCATTTTGTGGAAACGAAATAAAACATGAAAATGAATAACAGTGGAAAAACATACCTATTATGGTGAAGACTGGTGGCAAATCTTTATTTTTAAGATTTCCATTAAACCAATCTTTTAATTATTCCTGGTGCTTGAAATGGAAAAATAGAAGTGCAGGTACTCTGTAAAAGAGTATTTGCTCGTTTCTGAGAAGTGCTGGTACTCTCCAATTAAAAGTATAGCATTTCTCTTGAGAAGTGCTGGTTCTCTCCCTCTCAAAATAAAAAAGTGCTGGTACTCCGTACCGGACAGTACCGGCCCACAGACCCCCCAGGATATAGCGGCATGGATTAACAAATTTAGCGGCACAAAAATGGAAATTTAGCGGCACAAATATGGAAATTTAGCGGCAATTTTGCGGCATTTTATTTGGCCATTTTTCCTACAACAAAGGGCTCAATAGCGTGGAGAGTGAATAGCTGTCAAGCAGGGCATAGATCGGAGATTAGCAGAATGCCAAAAGGGTAAATAAGGATAAGCCCTTAACAGTACAGTTAACATATCTCTCAATGCGCCTCCTGCAGAAAATTCCGG
This sequence comes from Lissotriton helveticus, assembly GCF_964261635.1. Lineage (NCBI taxonomy): Eukaryota > Metazoa > Chordata > Amphibia > Caudata > Salamandridae > Lissotriton > Lissotriton helveticus. Next base: position 1,616,801,147 of record NC_136057.1, read on the forward strand.
CCTGTAATTGCTAGCGTCTAGAATGCAATTATATTGGGTCGCATTAAATACGGAGAATTAATTTCATCCTATTTTGTACATCTGCCGGCTGAACCTCTGGGCTGCAGAGCACGGTATTCTTATTACACTCTTTACTTACCTATTCCAGTTTGCGCAACAGTAGGGAAGGTCTTGGAATTCATTTCCAATACCTCTGCGCCCCCTACAGAAAGTCGTGATGACTTGCAATGTAAATGCATCGCATACTAACAACGCAGTCGTTGTAACTACCGTGTTGTAATAGTAATGCGATGTAATGACAGCATTGTAAACGCTGTTTACCGTCTCTGTTGCTCTCTTGTCTTTGTCTCTCTTTCTCTCTCTCTCTCTTTCTCTCTCTCTCTCTCTCTCTCTTTTTTCTTTGTCTTTCTCTCTCTCGTTCTTTCTCTCTCTGTCTCTCTCTACCTCCCTCTCTTTTTCTCTCTCTCTCTGTCTCTCTCTTTCTCTCTCTCTCTCTCTCTCTACCTCCTTGTTTCTTTCTCTTTCTCTCTCTCTCTCTCTACCTCCCTGTTTCTTTCTCTCTCTCTCTCTCTCTAACTCCCTGTTTCTCTCTCTCTCTCTCTCTCTCTCTCTCTCTCTCTCTCGCTCTCTTTCTTTCTCTCTCTCGTTCTTTCTCTCTCTGTCTCTCTCTACCTCCCTCTCTTTTTCTCTCTCTCTCTGTCTCTCTCTTTCTCTCTCTCTCTCTACCTCCCTGTTTCTTTCTCTCTTTCTCTCTCTCTCTCTACCTCCCTGTTTCTTTCTCTCTTTCTCTCTCTCTCTCTAACTCCGTTTCTTTCTCTCTTTCTCTCTCTCTCTCTCTCTCTCTCTCTCGCTCTTTCTTTCTCTCTCTCCCTCTCTCTCTCTTGCCTGCGGAGGTAAATCCAAGGAGCTGGAGACAGAGGCGGCAGCCCTGGACCTTGATAAAGCGGCCTCCAGTGACCCCATCCGTCACCCGCCCTTCCTTACACTCTTTCTGCCTCCCAATTCTCCCTCTCTTAGTTGTATTTTGCCGCTTTTAGCTCCTCTATCTTCCTTCCTGTTTCACTCTCTCCACTGTCCCATTCAGCTTTCTGTTTCTCATGCCCCCTCCTTTCTGTGCCTCATTCACTCGTCCTCTCTCTCTCTCACACACACACACACACATCTTTCTCTCCTTATCGATATCTCTCTCATCAGCCCAGTCTCTTCTCCCCAGTCCCTCTCTCTTTCCATCTTCGGATCTCTCTAGCACCCTGCTTCTCTAGTTCTCTCTTGTCTCCCTCTCTCCCTTCCTCGCCCTCTCTTCTCTCTCTAACTCTCATACTTTCGTTCTTCCAGACACTGTCTTTCTTCCCCTTCCTCTCTCGCCCTCTTTCTCGCACATTCACCCTCCCTCTTTCTTTCCTGCTCACTCCTCTCTACTTTTCTCCACCTTTCACTTTCATTCGCCCAGTTTCCTCACCCCCTACTACCCTGGAAGAGCTGCGTCACTAGTAACATCAATGGGAAAACAGCAGGCTTAAAAGAAAACGAGAAAGCAAAGCCACAGCTCTCGCCAGCCACCTGCCTCACGGAAGGGTCCAGGTTAGGCAGTGAACCTCGCTTCTGCGAATACATTTCTCGCACTTCAGACGTGCTCGGTTCATGTGAGCATCAGCAACTACAGTTCGTTTTTTTAATCACAGGCACACATCCTTGTGAAAAAAGAGCCTAATCACGAGGTTGGAAATGCACTCCTTGCAAGGGTTCGAGCCCACTGGATGAGGCGCGGTCTACATAAGCGCTGTGAACATACCAAGAATGTTTTATCCAGTTCTATTTAGGGCGAAATTTTGACGAAAGGGATTAGAGTGCTTTAATATTACACAAGATCAGATTTGTATTTTAAAATGTATCGGCACGAGGAGATGAACTGAATTGCCTAGAATCACGGGCTGTTGAGCAGACACCGAGACGTCTAAATCCAGCATTTCTGACCATTAGGCCACATCCTCTCTCCCGAATGTTTATACGGGGTGAACCGACTTTCTTCTCTATGCCTGGCTTGTCCTTGCATTGCTGCAATATCCAATCCTATTAGCTGTTTGCCCTGGGCGCTGCTGGGGTGGAGGAAAGGCGTGACCCTGTTCAGCTCTGTTCATCCTTGACTTCTTACAGCTCCTCCAAGCCAGGATAGAAGTCCTTTCACCCCCACTGCCATTCACAGCCCGCTCCTCCCAAAAGGTCAAATGAAGCTTTTGTGTACTTCCACGCCCAGCCGCACCCGAGTACTTCACTGGTCTTTAGAAGACCATTTGCATGGTAATGGGGCTTAGTTGTTGTTTCACGCCTCGTAATAGCCCCCGCAGCTCCACTCTGCCGAATGCTTAGAAATGCTCTAGTTGCGCGGCGCCTCTGACCCCATGTGCATTTTCGCCTGCTTCTCTCCTCTACCTTATCTCTAATGCTGTTTGCGTACATCCATTAAGAAGACACTATTTTTTTTAAAAGGCAGCAGGGACACTCTTTTCGCGGCCGAAATGGTAAATATCGCGGCCATCGCGCATTTCCGCTAATTTCGCGATTTTTTCGTTAATCGCGAAATCGCGATAAGCTGGAGGGTCTGTTTAAAGCACTGATTATTACTGATTTAAACGTCTTTGAGAATGCTTTGGGATTAGCTGCCAGAGACGTTTCTTATTCTGATTTTTATCATACTGTTTCTTCATAATTGTCGATACAATGTAAAATGCATTTTTTATCCTGGTGAACCCATCATAATCAATTTTTCCTAAATAATGCTCCTCTTTTTGCCTTCTTCATCACATAGACGTAGTACATGCATACACTGTCCTGACCCCTTCATAGATGCTATTTTATAAAAAAGAGAAATGCTGGCCCTGCGATTTTTGATAGCTATATTTTGAGCAACAAACCAAATCCTTGTTATGATTTGTATGGTCGAATTTATTTAAACCATTTACTTTTTCATATAAATCTCATTAAGTTAAAGCATTGATTGCATGAGAAAAACACTACGTACATACAATTTATACAAAAACATTTGACAAAGAATTTTAACAAAAATACATAAATACATATGACAAAATGACATCCAATCATTTAGTGTACATAAATATACAAATACGGTCATACGAGAAGCATCAGTCATTATGTAGTATTAAGCAATGAAGCTATTTGCAGTAAGAAAAAGAAAACAAAATGAATTGTAACAAATACAAATTTTCAATTGTCTGATAAATAAACTTGAATTCTTTCTGCTATTGCCAATTCCTTTCTGCTATTGCCGACGCGTTTCGAACTCGCTCTGGCATTTGGCAAGTTCTCATCAGGGCTTTCTCGTATTATTCTTCTCTATTTTCAAGTTGGCAGCGGGTTTTCAATTTTCAAGAGATCTTATTCAATCAATGTAGATTCGGTTCTTTAAACCAGTAGACTGCACTTCTGTTTGGTAAATATTTGAAACAGCCGTGCGTGGGACAAAAATCAGCTCCCACCCGCCAGCCGGCGGTGGACACGTTTTATTGCACCTTATTGTTGGCGCTTGGGCTGTTTAAATGCAGTTCCCCTGTTTTGCTAACTTCTAGCCGGTTTCAGTTCGTTTTTATGTTCGTTTTTATGTTCTAAATGTTGGTGATCTTGAAGAAACACGCGCTCCCAAGTGCACTCCAAACCAATTCAGGGAGTCCTGGTTTGGAAACCGGCTAGAAGTTAGAAAAACAGGGGAACTGCATTTAAACAGCCCAAGCGCCAACAATAAGGTGCAATAAGACGTGTCCACCGCCGGCTGGCGGGTGGGAGCTGATTTTTGTCCCACGCACGGCTATTTCAAATATTTACCAAACAGAAGTGCAGTCTACTGGTTTAAAGAACCGAATCTACATTGATTGAATAAGATCTCTTGAAAATTGAAAACCCGCTGCCAACTTGAAAATAAAGAAGAATAATACGAGAAAGCCCTGATGAGAACTTGCCAAATGCCAGAGCGAGTTCGAAACGCGTCGGCAATAGCAGAAAGGAATTGGCAATAGCAGAAAGAATTCAAGTTTATTTATCAGACAATTGAAAATGTGTATTTGTTACAATTCATTTTGTTTTCTTTTTCTTACTGCAAATAGCTTCATTGCTTAATACTACATAACGACTGATGCTTCTCGTATGACCGTATTTGTATATTTATGTACACTAAATGATTGGATGTCATTTTGTCATATGTATTTATGTATTTTTGTTAAAATTCTTTGTCAAATGTTTTTGTATAAATTGTATGTACGTAGTGTTTTTCTCATGCAATCAATGCTTTAACTTAATGAGATTTATATGAAAAAGTAAATGGTTTAAATAAATTCGACCATACAAATCATAACAAGGATTTGGTTTGTTGCTCAAAATATAGCTATCAAAAATCGCAGGGCCAGCATTTCTCTTTTTATAAATTATTCTATGGTCCAGCTGACCCTGTGTCCCGGGACCTAACTCCTTATTTTCTGCAAACCCTTGATAGATGCAGCACACTGACTTCTGAGCTCTCCATCTGACACCGTTCACAAACACTATATCTCACAGGACATCATTTTGGTGTAATGAGGCATGGCCCCAGATCTCCAATGCAGTACTGATTTATTTTGTGTATTCATTTTGTGTATGCTTATATGCAACCCGTACTGCTGTTCCAGCTCTAACTAAGATGCAATCTTCTGCAGCTGGCCTTCTACACCCCCGAGTCTTGCAGCCCGCTCACATCGTTGTGTCTGACCTCCTGGGAAACTTCTGTAGAGGGGGAAATCATAACTCTTCCAGATCATAGGAAATTATTTAAACTCCTTCATCCTCTATTACCCACTGGTGACATTATTGGTGCCAACATCCTCTGCACTTCTTTTCTCCTTGCTCTTTAGTATTCGGTTGGCGCAGCAGCCAGAAATGCCAAGGTTCATTGAGCGGTCTACAGATTTCAAAATGGCCGCCTTTTAGCCCCAGAACATTATGCGTTTCTCTGTTGCTGGTGGCAAGCGTTACTAAAGTTGCGCTTTAAGTAATCGTTGTTTACGTTTATTTAATTTTAAGTGCAACATGGCGATGCAGTGGTCTTAGTGGACGCGATGACTAAGAGAATATATACAAGAGAAAACATTGCAATTACATTTATTTGAAACAAGAAGGATATTATTAAATTTTGTTTTCAAATTTCATTGATCATGTTGAGTCTGATAGAGCAAGCTTCGCATCGCGACTTGCTCGAGTCATGAACCTCGCCCGTGTGTAATCAATTAATAAGATTTGTACGTCTTACTAATCTTTTATTTTCATATTCGAACGAAGTAGAGGAAGCTTGCACATGTATTTCTAAAATAACTAATCCATGTCCCTAAAACATGGCTGCCGATTGAAAAATTGCTTCTGCGCATGCGTCAGTCACACTCACGTGGCCTGACGTAGTTATAAGTTTGGTGGGAAAGGGTGCGCATGCGTAATACACAGCTTCCGTGAATAACGTGGTTTTGCTCTTGTGAACGTGTATATGTTGCTCATGTTTAAACTGCATAGTATATTTTTATAGTGATAAGAATGAAGTACAAGATTATGACATGTAATGCATTCATTTATTTCTATGTATTAATTTGTTCTCGCTTACTTTTCATGTACTGCGGGGAATGGGGGCCCGAACCGGTTGGGAGCCATATTGAAGGTCCCTTCTGCGCATACTCGTGGTGCACTGAAAGGTGGCAACATTGGACAGTGGAACTCAGCCAGCTGGCAGCCACAGTCGAGATGCTCATGGGAAAGCCACCTCTGCCCTACGAGAATGGAGAAAGTTGCTCCTTATATGATACATTGTGTGTTGTGATATTGTTTGCTGTACAGCTTCCCATGGGAACCCCAATCTCGCTAGGCGGTACCCAGAGATGCAAAGTAGGCCTCCAAATAGTCTATTCTGATTGGTGTGTTACCCAAACCCTACCTTAGGACCAATCCAAATTGAGGGATTCTGACACTTGGCAACATTGGGGGGTGGTACACCGTCCCAAAACAGTATATCTACCCTGGGTTCACCTAGGGAAACTGTCCGACTTGTCTGGTTTAGCTGACCTGTCACTGACCCAACGCACTCAATAGGTGACTGAAGATACAGAGAGCTGCGGAGCACTCTGTCCGAAATTTGACCATAGACTAAGGTTTTACTGAACCTTAAGTGCTGGCGAAGCACTTTGCTGGGGAATTCGCTGACCCAATCAGGGTCTTGATCGATAGCTGCAGAGAGGGTGGAGCGCAGGCGTTGCTTCCGAACTGCGGGTGCTGGTCCTGTCCTGAGGGTCCTGTCCGAGAGGTCCTGTCCTGATTCCTAATCTGAGGGTTTCCTGTCCTGGGTGTCCATTCTGCACCTGCTGTCCATTGAGGGGTATCCTTCCTTGAGGGATTCCTGTCCTTAACTGACCCGTGGCCAGGGTTTGGTTTCCACACCAGTCTAGGTAAATATCACTCTGAAAACTCTGAACCTTGCACCTTTCTAAATTTCTGTCTTTTGCTTTAATAAAGGCATATGTTAATTTTCCATGCTTTCCGCAACCATTGAATCCTAAAGTCATTTGCATGTATTTCATAACGTGTTCCTATGTTATCCTACCTGTTAGAAATTATATTTTGCATTGCAGTTTGTCATTTCCTGATATGGTCTAGAACCTCCTTACTTAAACTGTCTAAAGAACCTTTGCCTTAAAGCATAGCGTGTCTCTCTCCATAGACTCTCCTATAGATATAAATGTTCCGAACTCCTGTCTCATTTTTCTCTGAGATAATTCTAGAATACTAGTCCTAATCGAAGCCTATCCCATCTTTAGTGATTCATCTTAAACGTTCTAATTCCTGATCCTCCATTTTAAGTGCGTCCTGGTTCCATTAGTTTATAAATGGTTGCACTGACTTATTTGCTATTCAGCTATGTACTTTCTGTTATTCTGATTATCGATTGCTTAATTACTGTGAATTTGATACTCTCTGAATTTTACTAAATTAGATAAAGACTTTAAAACTTCTAGTTGTCCGTGGTCATTTTACAAAGATTTTTGAATGTTATTTGTTGGGTTTGTATTTTGCTGCCTTTCCTTTTACAGCTAGCTCCCTGATCCATTGTGGTCATAGGTACCCGCGTCGGTGGATGGTAAGTCGGGTACGCTGAAGAATAACGAAAGGAATTCACAAATATCTGATAGCAGACCGTGAGGTCATCCGATCAATGTATATGGTGATTTGAAATATATGGGCCCGAAGCCGGAAGTGGCGAAATTATTGGTCGGGTGACCCGCGCGCTCTATCAAGTCTATGAGTCAAGAGGTCAGGAGCTCAAACTCAGTATTGCTCTGAACACAAGAAAGGTCCTTTGTCCATTACTGGAAATCGTCGAGTGTGAAACACCAGAATACGGTCACCCTAAGGTTTTAATGTTCCTCTATTCTAGGTTGGGATTTCTTGTCACTTGATCTTACATTCTCACAGGATATCACCTAAAAGGCTGTTGGTACGAAACACAGAGAAATCAATGTTTCTTTTCCAGAAATGGAAGCCAATGGTGTAAAAAGATGACTGGTCGCAGGGCCCATCTCCAGGTCTGGCGTGTGAAACAGCTTTAGCCGACGCTCAGACTATTCGTTTTCTAAAACGTTTATACATAATACACATACATAGAGGGGATTTTAGGTAGGCTTCATCCCGCGGTTTTCACACCACAGCATACAACAACTGGCAAGGAGTCAGCGCAATTTGCCCCTTTCCCTTCCTTCTTTTTAAGTGACTACACAAAGCCTGGGCACATTGATCACATCCATCTAAAACAAGCATTGGCATAGCCAATAGGTCTCGCCTTTGGGACCTTAGAAGTTTTTAGCCATGCAGCACATTATCCAGGAATTGAAGAGCTATACAATTACTACACACTGGGTCATGCAGTCTGAGTCTGGAATACATGCTTGCCTCAGGAAACATTTACTGACAATTTCCAAGGCTTTTTAACGAAACGCCATACTCACCACCTATGCACTGCACTCTGCTGTACCACAAGTGCACTGCAGTCAGACATGTATCAGGTACAACTGTGCACTGTACTCAGATGCCCAGCTTTCAGAAATGTCACAAGCACCGACAACATGCCATAATGTGACAAATCCAAAAACAAATGCCCTGCCATTGCAAATGCCTTAAGGAGACATGACAAGATGGCTGACTGATTAAACACTCTCTGCTGGCATCTGCTCTACGTGCTTGGGCAGTATGTAGGCCCCTCCTTCTGCAACATGGAACGCATGGAAGTCCCAGACAATAGTTACTCGGAATGCATGGAAGGCATGGGTAATAAGTTGAAAAAATATTTTATGGCACATACGTTCACCTACTTCACCTGGCAAAGCAATAGCCCAAAAATGTGCAAAGAACAACATAAAAGGCTAATGAAGTTAAAATTCATGGGGTTTGAAAAACGTGAGTACCTTACACGCACATAGTGTCTAAATTGTTAAAAAAAAAATGGCAAGGTAGGGTGACGAAATGGTGCACATGAAATTTGTGTGCTAATAGTGAGGGTAAGGCCACACTGATAGAATGCACCATAACATTGTGCTAATTCCTAAAAATAAGAAGGTCCAATGACTACGTATGATTATTTATTCATTTGTATGGTGTAGAGTTTGGACATGGTTACGTTATTAAATACCTACCTTGCTTTAGGAGCATCTCACCTTTAAACAGAGTAGTAGCCCTTAAAATATGCACCTGATAAGTAGCGTATCCCTGATGCAGCACTCATGTGAAGTGCTGTTAACAAGACAGTATCTGTATTTGTGTTTAGTACATGGTTGTGTGCGATTAAAACACTGTGTTTTTTTATGTTATGCATCTTAGCAACATGCTTGTGCGGCATATTAAGGAGAGCGTGCTTGTGACCCTGTTGCTATGCATTCATATTATAATTCTCGCATTCAGGGGAAAGAATGTGGCGTAATGGCCAGAGCTGTGTACCTTGGAGCTGGGGAACCAGGTTCGAGTCTCTGCATCTGCTCAACACCTGTCATTCTGGGCAAATCACTTAATCTCTCTGTGCCTAACAAAAATGAATGTGTCCTGTAACTGGTACTCATGTAAAACGCTCTAATACCTTTGGGCCGAGTTCACGCAATGTATAACTGCAAAAATGTTTTAATAATAATTAGTCAAAAAGAGACTGGCTGCCAGCATGCAAACTGTTTAGTAAGCGCTGACACCTTTTTAAATTGGCAGTGAAAATGGTGTGACAAGGAGGGAGGGGTAACGGAGGAGAGCCGAGTAGTCTCTGGTTGAGAACTGAAAGCAGACGAATAGCTATAAAGATTGCTACTGTTCTCTCTTCTACACAACATATGGGTCTTGTTTGGGCATGTGAAACACTGCCTGTTTTTTCCTTCTTATCTATATTTGTAATATGAAGCATTCTGTTTAAATTACAGAGCTCAAATTGGAAAAGAAGCATGAAAGTATTAATTTTAAATAATAGTGATTGACAAAGGAGGCACAGAGCTATGTATAGGTGCCTTTGTGCGATTTAAATGGGGTGGCAGATTTGAAACAAAAGCTGCAAAGTAAACAACCAAGCAGTGTTATGGATCACACTTCACAAAACAAGCAGGAAAGTAATCAAACCCAAAATGTGTTACGTTAGGAAAAGAAAACAGTCGACCGGCAGATACTCTGGAAGTTGATTGTGAAAACAAAAATTAGAGTAAAAGCGACACACATCCATTTACAAAAGACACATAAAGCCAATAACTGGTGCCTTTGTGAGATTGGAAAGGAGATGGCAGCTAGATGGAGTGCAGGGTTGTTTAAAAATCCTCTCTAAATGTCGGCATGAAATTGCTTTTGACTGTAAATTTAACGCAACACGTTGTTAGAGTCACAAGTACAGATCCCAACTCAAAATGAAAGCTATTGTGCAATTATAAAGGAGACAGTAGGCAAATGCAATGCATAGCGGTTTCACAATGCGGTCCAAAACTCGGTGCAAAATGCTCTGAAGGAATAAACAAAAACGGCGCGCTGATGTAGTCCAAATTACAGAGGCATCTTTAAACAAGGGTAGTTCGGAGCTACGAAAAGCAAACATCAAGCATGGTTATCACGATAAACACGCTGCACTCATTAAACACACCCATAAAACAAGCCAAAAGTGAAAGCACGGCGCGTTGTGTGTAACCTGACCCACGAGGAATGCAGCTGCCACCCGGCGCACCGCTGCTCGCTCCCGAGAGCAAAACGCCGCAGGAGTGAAAAATAAAAAAAGAAGGTGGGACATGCACCCACCTTTAGCCATATGCGTGGTTTCATTAGTGAAAGACACACGCAAAAGCCAGTCCTATGTGTGGGAGGAGTCAGACCCACACAGAGTAGTTTAGAGTACTTACAAGAAGCCTCGCGGAGCAACGCATGCGCGCTGGCTCAGGTTCGACCTAAAAAGTTGCTCTATGCTTTCTCTTCTGTGTCAAGGCTGGATGAAAGTGTACTTTTTATGCCCTTTTTTAAAATTTCCTTTAAATACCAGTTATTTATTTTTGCCCGCTCTTCAGATGCCCACATAGATGGTGATTTATTTTCCCTCTTCTTTTTAGATCTGGTTTGACAGCACAGCGTTCGCTAGATCTTACGTGATTTACAGAAAATGGCTGTCAGAGTACTACTGAGGGAGGTGCTTAGGCTCCACTCACATACTGTTTCCCCTGACTACAGAATTTGATTGGGCTAAAATTGTGTGTACTTTTCAGTGTCTAAAATATAAAATAGTAAGTGCCGAAGTTTTTTCTCAAAGCCAGTAGACAGCACTGATAAAATATAGACATGAAAATAAAAAGAAAGAAGCCTTGAAATAACAAGGATTACCTAGAATGATTAATTAGACAGACAGACAGACAGACAGATTTTGAAGAGCATTCAATAGCTGACGGTTTGTATTGCTGCTAGAGGTGGGTGAACCACTGAAAGCTCAAGCAAGTTTCGAACCTGAAGCCTGGCTCTGGCTCAACTTGACATCCTGCTAAAACCTCGAGCCCATAACAAGAAAAGCTTTCATTGGGCTTCAGTGCCACATCTTAAACACACTTTTTTGAATTTGAAGAGGCTTTGCTGTATGATTTACAGAATAAATATTTTAAGGGCTCGGCTCGGTCTCTAAGATCCGAGCAAGACTGTTGGTTCTGCTGTCCCTGTTAATGTGTTGGCTAATTGCTGCACAGAACAGTTGTTACTATGGCCACATGCGATTATACCTACTTCCCCTCCATTGGAAAGGTGACGGGTTGACACGCTCCAAGGAGATTTCAACAGAGATTTTGCAATGCTTTTAAAACTTCATATTCAATGTTCCATTAGGGACAGAAGCAGGGCTTTAAGTGGGCCGGGTCTTGCCGGTGCTGAGCACCGGCAGTTTTTTAAAGGGGGCCTCGAAACGGGTCTCCATCGGGCTCCGTTTTGTGCCCTGGCATAGGTGGTCCGTTTTTTTCTGGACTGCATTGACAGCAGGCACATTGATCTGAGCGTGCTCACACTGCTCACTTCTCACTAGTGGAGAAGTTACGGCATGACGTCATACAGGGGAGCCTTGTAGGGAAAGGGAAATCCTTTAAAGAGAGTCTTTTTCTCTCTGGATTTCCCTTCTCTTTTTGAAACTCAGGAGCAGCAACATCGTCGTGGTGTCACCAGGGCTTTAAGTGGAAGCTTTTTCAATATTATATACTAGCCATAGTTGCTGCTTATCCATCTTACGCAACTAACAACCATTGACAAAGCCAATAGTCCTGACTTGTTGTAGGTAGGATGTTACTTGCAGTATCATATATCTGGATGCAATGATAGAAACAGCAAAATACAAGTCGGGCGGCACACAATGCTAAGCACAGATTTTTAGCTTAAGTGTTTTAAGCCGCGCCCTTAATTACACTGTCCACGCCCCTTTGGAAGACCTCCCCCCCCCCCCCCCCCCCCCACCGTTTTTCAGCCCACTTAAAGCCCTTGAAGCAACTGTGTGAGGATGCACACAGGACGGGGTGTACATTGTGCACCTGAACCGATCAACACATTATATTATTGCACCAAGTGAGGGGATGTCTCTGGCAATACACGTTTTCTCACTTTGAACAATCAGGAGCACGCGTCAGTCGACAGTGTAGCGTCACATTTAATTCACCGAAGGTTCAGGAGAGAGGGGGCGCACGGCTCATATGAGCAATGTCTCTTCGCCTGCATCAAAGTGCGATATTATTCCTCGCACTGATGTGTATAAGAAAGTCAGACGGATGGAAAGGTAGATGGACAGTGACAGATAGATACAGATATATATACACGTGTGCATTAATCTATGTGTGCGCATCTTCACGGCTAGCGTCATTCGGTAAATCTGCCAGCCAAGCCTTCCCTTTTAATTGGAATTGATGCCGTGTGCCCCATAAAGGCCCAGCCAATGAGTGCCGAGGCGCTCTCCTGCAAGGCTTCGAGCGCGAGGAGATTCTCTTGATATATTTGGCCATTCCGTCCAATTAAAGTTCTAAAGTGCCTTTGGCCGGCTCCTGTGCGAGAGACCTGAGAGAGCGCAAACTGATATAAATGTATGAGTACATCACACTTACCTATAGTAAGCACAAGTCATGATGAGAAATGCCATGAGTGCTAATAGTATCTGAAATTATATTCTAAATGTATAGCTAATATAGAGATTTAAGTAGAAGTGGAACTAATACAGAAATGTGTGACATTATATGATTTTATTAGACGTGATTATTTTGAATCTATGTCGTGTAGCTGTTAACATATAAGATGGTCTGTGGTAAAACGCAGAACGTGGTAGGCCTCAGGGCCAGAGTTGGAGCTAAAAGGGAAGGTGTTTCTTTTCACGACACAGATTGTTTAACGTTTTTGGTCATTGCATTAATGGACCGTGATTTAGAGTAATGTTTTCTAAATAATAGAATAAGAGTTTTAACATGCTTTAATTAAATGAAGAAATTGAATGCTATAATCATAATGTGAAATATTGTAGGCCTGAAATGTTTTAGCATTGATTTACACGTACATGTCTGGGCTGAGAAATGTTGCAAGCCTTTTTAGAAGTCTATGAGAGTTGGGTTCTTGGCGGCAGATATCTGTCTGCAACAGGAAAGGGGGGATCCAATTATAAGTGAATGAATAGAGGCCTGTTCAGTAGACGGCCCAGACATGGAGGAGGGTTCTGGAATGTTTAAGGGGTATCAGCGGGCCGGAGAAGAGACTGAGAAGCAAGGTCAACTCTAACGTCTGAGGCCCAATACAAAGCATCATGGAAAAAGCCTGAAGTTGCACCACGTGAGAGGCGTTTCGCAAGGGGCGTCTCAAATGTTGTTGACTGTTTTGTATTAGGGACAGCACCCCTGGGTGGAGTTAGAGCAGAGACCTGAGGACCCTTTAGAGAGCGGATGGGTAGGCAGTGAGGGGTCATGACTGGAGAATTTTAGGTTTTCACCAAGAGACTTAGAGTGGGTGACTTCCCTTGGGGGTCATTCATTGCTGACACCTTTGTTAGGTTGGGATTTGGTTAAGTAGGGATACCATCTAGAACAGGGTAGGGAAGCCTAACCTGTGTTTGTTTTCCTCCAACCTAAATGAAGGAGAGATATGCGTCTATGCTGATAGCTTTGCTATTTTTAGAACTTGTGTTAGTGATTTCTGTTGCTCGTCTGAGGGCTTTTCGAGAGCACATGTATGTAATTGGACCTGTGTATCTCGTGAATCTCATTCTGAGATGCTTGTATTTGCAGCTCATTATATCTTTACAATAAACTTTTGAAACCTAGAAGTTGTCCGTGATCTTTGAGAGTAGAGTCCTTTCTTGGGTGAACTAATTTGCAGATAGGTGTACTGTTTCCTTCCAAGACAGGCAATAAAGGTTCAGTCGACCAGATCGAGGTTTGGATCAATAGATATAAGGTATCGATCAAAATCTCGCCCTTTCAGTTGGTAGCTATAGAGGATGGTTGCCTTCTTGAGGACGGTGACCTAGGCCAGGTTAGCTTACCCCAAGGCCCCTAGAAATCGATGATCGGAAGAACAGCCCGCAGATGAAGATCCGGATGACGTGAGACAGAAAAAGCAGCAGTATCAGAGAGAGTGAGTATAAAGGGTTATGCGTGTTAGATTGCGGTGTTTTTGTATTGTATCTATGTTGTAATGTTTGGCGGAGTTGAATGTCTGTAGAGTGACTGTGGAACAGGTTGTGAGCGCGCGCAACCGGTGGAAATCTTAAGTTCAAGGAGAGCTTAAGTGGTTCGGGTGTATCGGACACCCAGAGTAATTGTCAACTAGTGTGAAGGGGGTCATGAGGTACCATTGATCACCCGAGAGACCGAGATAGGGGGAACGTAAGAGTGAGTGCGTGAGTAACGGACGCTGGTCGGAAGTTACTGTGTGTGTAAGTAACCTATCAGAAAGACGATAGACATCTCGTCAGTTGTGTTGACAATTACAGATAGACTGTGGACGTACAGTCGAGAGAAGTGACCGCTTGGTCGGAAGTAGTCATTTTTCAGTGTATGAATGGGACGCATGCATAACCGGGAGACGAGTTGAGAAAGGAGGGGTGCTGCTGCGAAGCGGAGAAAAGAGACGTCAGGTGGTGTCGCGCAGCGATTGGCTGACAGGAGAAAGACCGCGCTGTGATAGGCCAGCTAGCGAACACGTCATACAGGGTCGCGACGTGATTGGCCAACAGGAGAAAGACCGCGCTGTGATAGGCCAAGCTAGCAAAGCCGCGACAGGATTGGTGGATTGTCATCAGGAAGTAAACAGAGTAGCGAGGCTGGATTTTGTGCGCATAATTATGAAGTGTTTTAAATGGTTGAAAGCGCTGTTTAAGAAAGAGAGGAGAGGATCGTATGAAGGGGAAGAAGCCCCGCCGGAGGGTACGCCAGCTCGTTATATGGCAGTAAATGTTGGGTTGCATACGATCCTTTGGATATCAGAGTGGAGTAAGATTACTGAAGGAAATGAGGAACTGACGTTCCCGAAGTACGGGACGTTCAGATTAGAGGTGTTACATCGATTGAAATCAGTCATGACCTCAAAGAGACCCTTGCCTAGACCAACCCAGTTTGAAGCCCTTGAGGCATGGCTTAGGGCAGCGCATGAAAGGAATATGAACAGACGACAAGAAAGGGTGAAACGCTCGGTAAGGGCAGTACAGGATGCCAGGTGGGATGCGGATGCTAAAAGATGGAGAGTGCATAATTTGGAAATAAATAAACTGTACCCAGTGTTAGAGGCGCCAGTAAATAAAAGCCCCATAGAAGAAGATGACGAGAGCGAAACAGAGGACAGCCTGATAAACAGATTACTGACAGACAGGCCACCCCCGTATAATAGAGCAGGGGGAGAGGTCGAGAATACTGAAGGAGAAAAGGGGGGCAATGCAGGAGAGCATAGACTGCTTCCCAGTTCAGAGTGGGATCCGGAGCCAAAGAAAGAGTTGCTCCAGCCTAGTCAGGTGCAACAGGTAGTCGGTAGGTTTGTGGTACAAAGAGCGCCGGAAACGGAAAGCGCCACATCCTACCCATTACCAGATGCACTACAGGTACCTGTTACCATAGGTCCTATAATATCGATATATGACCAAGAGAGAGCAAGAGGGGAAGAACGGAAACGGAAAGACAGAGAAAGAGCAGAGCAGGCAAGGAGGAACGATACCACTAATTCCCCAAGTCGGATGCCGATACCCAGAGAGTGGAGTACCCCGATGCACACAGCAGGGGACCCAGGGGGAGATCCTGGGGGCCCCAGATGGCCAAAGGATCTGAGGGGATCTGGACGAAAATCCTTTCAAGAGCTAAATGAGTACATGAAGCAGTGGGATGAGGCAGTGAAGGCTCAAAAGTGCATCAATGCTGCAGAAGCAGAAAGGGAAAGTCAGGACAGCAGAGCACGAACTCACTGCGGGGCTGGGGAGAGTAGCCCGGAGTGGGACTGTAGAGGGAGTAGGGGAGTCACCCATTGGGCCCGGAATGGAGGTAGAACAGACCTGGAAAACGGGGGCCCCGGGAGTGAAGGGGTGGCGTGCCCAATACTCAGTGAAGGGGAGAGGAGAGCGCAAGAGTACAGGAACAGCTTTAAGTGTCCACACTGTGTGCCTGGCACCAGAGAACAGAATGGGAGTTGTGAGAGGTCGCACCATAGTCCCTGTGATGACAGAAATGAGCGCAGCCCAGGGAATATGGGGAACCAGGAAGGATCGTATCGGATACTGAGCGATACGAGGCAAAGGGAGTGTAGCGACCAGAGGGAAAATAACAGAGAGATGTGCGGTGAGAGGAGAGAAGAAGACGAGAGTGGGCAGAGAGAGAGTAGGGATAAAAGGCCCGTGTTCCATCACCTTCCAAGATTGGATGGCCGAGCATGGGACCTGGAGAGATGGGAGCAAGGGAGGCCACCCATTAATTCTCCTGAGCCCAAACGCAGAGCTCGAAGTTGGGATGGTAGGGAGACCAGGGAGCCCCCTTCAAAAGACATATTGCGAGCTGAGATAAAAGCCAAGAGACTTGATGTCTCCAGCTTAAGGTCAGATCTGGATGACATGGTAGATGGTACCCTGCCTTTAGAAAGAATGGAAATGTATGAACAGGATGAAATACTGTATATGGCAAAGGACATCACACGAAAGGCGAGAGCAGTCCATGAGAAGTTAGTCGAACTAGCAGGCAAATATATGGTGGACTTGTCAAGAACCAAAGCACTACAGGGTAACCACAGGCTACATTACTCAGATCGAGACCTAGACGAGAGGAGAACGATTGGGCTGAAAACACACATAAGGGAACTGATTACTGGAATAAGGACATGGAGGGCACTAGATAAATGGGAAGAGAGGTGGTCCAAGAAAGGGACCGGCAGAAGAAGCATGATTGGTATAACACCAGGACAGCAGGGAATAGAAGCTTACCCTTTGCGTGAAGTTGCCAATGGGAGCTATGTACATGTCCCTTGGAGTAGGGGAGATTTAGCTGCTTTTACCACATCTTTCCCCAAGTTACGAGAGAGCCCCGTGGAGTGGTACAAGCAGGTCGAGAGGTTTGTAAAGATCTCAAAAGTCCTATGGATAGATCTGAACACGCTGTTTGACATTGTAGTACCAGGAGATCTGTGGACAGCATGCAAGGTTAGCGCTGAGTGGCCCACAACGGAACCAGAGAGAGATGCTAGGACTAATGGGCCGTCCGAGATCGTGATGGCAAAATTCGAGAGAGTGATGACTTGGCTGAAAGAGAAGGTGCCAATGCAAGACATAGATTGGGTCAGAATAGACAGAACGAGACAAGAACCCAAAGAGACAGTCCATGAATATTACGAGAGATTGCTGAAGGCGTTTAAACAGTATAGCGGCTTGGATGTAATGGATCCAAAGGACATAGGGCAATTCGTGTCCAAGTTCGTCCTGGGACTGAGACCGGATATTAGTTTAATGATTCAGCAACACTCGATTTGTTGGCAAAGTAGACCCCTAGATGAAATACTGAGATATGCCAGGTACTGCTGTGATGAGGTAGACTCCAAGGCTAAGAAACTAAAAGAGAAGCTGATGGTGGTACAATTGCAGGCAGCAGGAAAGGGGGGACCGCAACAACAGCAGCAAGGGACAGGTACAGGAGGTAAGAAGCAGTACAGTCAGAACAAGGGTAATGAGGAGAGTACTACCTTCAGACCCAGAGTAGACATAGCTACCTTGAAGAAAACGACTAGGTGCCACCAGTGCAACGAGTTGGGGCATTGGAAACGCGAGTGCCCTTACAATGTAGAGATCGGAGAGCAAGAGATAGAGGAGGAAGAGGTCCAGAGCGCACCTATGAGAGGGGCGACGCCATACCAAGGAAAGGTGCTCAAAGGGGGGGGGGCTCCTCCCCGAGCCCAGTTCCCGCAACCTCCTCGAGTAGGGAGTATGGGTAAGACCTATAGACAAATGCCCCTGTTTGTGGAAGGTGAAGAATGCTATTATGTGGACCCATTAACCGGACAGAGAGTGGAAAGAGAAGACTGCACCCTTGGGGCAGCCTTAGAGGTAGATCAGAGGGGACCCTATGTGGAAGCAGAAGTAGCAGGGTGCCCTACGACATTTCTGGTGGACACAGGAGCCACTAGATCCACGATCAGATCAGCTGCAGTTCCAGACCTGCCCATGTCTGGAGAGACCATACAGGTGGTAGGGGTCGCAAACAGGAGAATAACCAGCCAATTGACAGAACCGGTACAGGTGAAAATAGGGAAGTACAGCGATGAGCACCAATTTGTGGTTTGCGATTCAAGCCCTGTGTGTCTGCTAGGAAGAGACCTGTTGTGCAAATTGAATTGTACTATATATTGTACACCCCAGGGAGTGGAGGTATTGACTAATGATGATGATGCAGATTTCAAAGTTGCAAACTCAAGAATATGTGTGGAGCTGTACCCTACTTTGACAGTAGACGAGCTTCCCTGGGATTTGAGAGAGACAGTGGCATCAGAGGTATGGGATTTCACTGGGGAAGAGATTGGATTAGTCAAAGGGGTGGACCCAGTGAAAATTGTAGTGAAACCGCATGCTGAGTTCCCAAGAACACCCCAGTATAAATTGACTCCAGAAACGATTGCAGGCATAAAACCCGTGATCGAGTCCATGATTAAACAGGGAATACTGAAAGAAATTGTGGGTAGTCCATGTAACTCCCCGATTATGGGTCTGCAGAAACCAAATGGGAAATTTCGGATAGTGCAGGACCTTCGAAAGATTAATAACATAGTCGTTTCATGTTGTCCAGTGGTACCGAATCCATCAGTGATACTGTTTCAGATTCCATTCCAAGCAGAGTGGTTCACTGTGATAGATCTTTGTCAGGCTTTCTTTTCGATCCCTTTGGACGAAGATAGCCATTTTCTTTTCGCATTTAAGCTGGAAAATCGCGTCCTAACATGGTGTCGTATCCCTCAGGGGTATACAGAGAGTCCATCGATCTTTAATCAGCTTCTGAAGAAAAATCTTGAAAGTCTAGTGCTGCCCCAGAAGTCAGTTCTGGTCCAGTACATAGACGACCTCCTTGTGGCATCAGAAACAGAAGAAGCTTGCAGGGAAGATTCCATTGCTTTGTTAAATCACCTAGCTGCCAATGGGCATAAGGTATCCCCGGGAAAATTGCAGTACTGCCTGACAGAAGTGCAGTACTTGGGACACAGAATTGAGAAAGGCAAACGAAAAGTGTCACCAGATAGGATAGAGGCGATCATGAAAATGAATGCGCCTCAGACACAGAGAGAGGTCAGGATGTTCCTAGGGATGGTGGGTTATTGCCGACAGTGGATCGTGAACTTTTCACTGAAAGCAAAACCTTTGCAAAAACTGACGCACAAGGAGGTGAGTGATCCGGTACCATGGGACAAAGACTGTTTGATGGCATTCTTACAGCTGAGAGAGGACCTGTGTCGTGCTCCGGCATTGGGAATGCCTGATTACAATAAACAATTCTTTCTTTACTGTTGTGAGAGAGAAGGTTGTGCGTTGTCTGTGTTGGTCCAAATCCATGGGAATGCCCGTAGACCAGTTGCTTATTTTTCAGCTACTTTAGACCCAGTAGCCGCAGCGTTGCCCGGATGTCTCAAATCCGTTGCTGCAACGGGTGTCAGCATTGAGAGATGTGAAAATATTGTTATGGGGCACCCGTTAGAGGTGTGCGTGCCACATTCTGTTGAACTGTTGATGACCAGGACCAAAACACAGCATCTGACCAATAGCAGGCTCACGCGCTATGAGCAAGTTATTCTTGCTGCAGAGAACGTGACCCTCAAGAGATGCTCTGTTTTGAACCCTGCTACCTTAATGCCACTTCCAAATGATATTGATGATGATGATGAATATACAGACCATGACTGTCTCGATGTGACTGAACTATGCACCAAACCCAGACCCGACATTGTGGATGAGCCACTGACGGACCCAGATGAAGTTTTCTTTGTCGATGGCTCATGTGTAAGAGACGAAGTTGGGCAGTTGAGAGCAGCTTATGCTGTTTGTACAATTGAAGGAGTTGTGGAAGCTGGGTGCCTGGAAGGAGTACACTCCGCTCAGGTAGCCGAGATTATTGCCCTAACACGTGCTTGCTTAGCAGGCAATCAAATTCGAGTCACCATCTACACCGACAGCCAATACGGGTTTGGGGTAGTTCATGATTACGGGCAGTTATGGTCTCAAAGAGGGTTCATGACTTCTTCAGGCTCTCCCATTCGCAATGGAGAGTTTGTGCGCTTGTTGTTAGAAGCATTGCAATGTCCAGCAAGTATCGCAGTTGTAAAGTGCATCGCACATACCAAAAATGAGGACTTTGTTTCGAAAGGCAATAGATATGCTGATGAAGTTGCGCGGTATTGCGCAGAACAAGGTTACTCTTTCACAGAGGTGGATGTGGGTGGAATAAATGTGAGAACTGAATTAGCCATGATACTGGAAACTGTTGATACTTGGGATGAACTGTCAACCATGCAAGAAAATGCTCCTGATTCAGAAAAGGAAACATGGGAAAAGGCAGGATGTGTAATGGGTGAGACTCATTTTTGGGTCTCAGCAGACGGCAGAGCAGTGTTGCCCAATGAGATGGTGAGTCCAATGGCTAGACTCATACATGGTCCCGTACACTTAGGGAGAGATGCTATGCTGAGAGTGTTTAGACAGACTTGGTACAATCCTAAGTTTAGAATAGCAGCAGAAGCAGTGTGCCAGCGTTGTGTGACCTGCCAGCAGCTGAATGTAGGGAAAAGAACACCAGTTGCACTAAGTCACATAGGAAGGTCTGGAGGTCCATTCAACAGAATGCAGATAGATTTCATTGAAATGCCAAGATGCAACCGCCTCCGCTATGTCTTGGTGGTTGTTTGTGTGTTCTCCAGATGGGTTGAGGCATACCCTACACGTAGGTGCGACACCCTCACAGTGGCTAAGTTACTGCTTAGAGAACTTATCCCTCGGTTCGGGGTGCCGGCCTTTTTGGAATCAGATAGGGGAACACATTTTAACAGCGAGCTTGTGAAGATGATTTGTGTTGCACTGAATATAGACCAAAAACTCCATTGCAGTTACCGACCAGAAGCCTCAGGAATTGTGGAACAAATTAATGGCACGATCAAGTCCAGAATAGCGAAAGTTTGCTCCTCAACGACCCTGAGTTGGCCTGATGCCCTGCCATTGGTACTCATGAGCCTTCGTAGTACCCCAGACAGAAGAACAGGGTTGTCACCACATGAGGTGTTAATGGGGAGAGCAATGAGACTGCCATCTATTCCAGCTACTGCACTGTTAAATATCACAGATGATATGATCCTGGACTATTGTAAGGGGCTGTCTGACGCCATGCGTTCTGTGTCCCTTCAGGTGCAGGCTGCAGAGGTTCCAGCGTGCCAGGGCCCTTGCCATGACCTGTATCCTGGGGACTGGGTCCTGGTGAAGAAACATGTGAGAAGAAGCTGCTTGGATATTCGTTGGCGTGGGCCCTACCAGGTCATCCTGATCACAAGTACAGCTGTAAAGGTGGGAGGCCTGCCCAACTGGATACACGCGTCGCATACGAAAAGGGTTCCAGCACCTCTGGAAACAGCTCCTCTCTCGGATGGACGTCCAGCTGAGGACCAAGAAGCCATAGAGGGGGCTAGCCAAGCTGTAGAGGTGCCAGTGGAAGCAGGGAACGAGTCTGACCAAGCTGAGGACGGTCAGTACAACAGCGAAACAGAAGACGCTACAGAAGGAGAAGACAGCTGGGAGTACGAGTCTGACCCTGACAGGTCTGAAAGAGAGCGAGAACAGACCAGAAGGAGAAGGAGTAGAAGGGCACGTGGAGAAGCAAATTGGCCACAAAGAAGAAGTTCTAGCCTGAGGTCAACTCCAGAAGCAACCCTTCCTCCGATATCAGAAGACTCAGACCCAGAAGAAGGTGCTCAGGGCGCTGAAGCACCAGACCGAAGAAGGTCAAGAAGAGTGCGTGTGCCTAACAGAAGATACTCCACACCTGAGTGGACATATCTGGCGACAAATGTCTGTGAAACCGGAGACAGGGAGGATCCGAGCGGTGGTGGTGTCCAGTTCTGAGCCCATTATCACCGTGGAAATACAACTGTTGGTACCCGGTGTCGAACAAGAAGGGTCACTAACATTCGTGCTCCCCAGACCTCCCCGCCTCAGCAAGTTAAAACACATGTTTCTTACAGAATTGAAATTCCCCGACTTTGGTACCACGATAACAGCACATGAAGAGCATACTCTTCGCATGGAAATATTGAACTATGCTATTGAAGCTGCAACCACAAATCTAATAGTCGATTGTTAAAGGACTTTGTAAATAAAGCAAGCAGAAGAAAAGAAGATTACCTAGCGCCCAGGAAGCAGAGAATTTTAGGGAACCCCTTGAGTGGATGGAGAAGGGCTAGGGTTGTCTTTTTGAACTGTGAAAGGACTTTTTGCGAAAAAGGCTGTCAGCCTCCAGCTGTGTGGATTCTAAAGACAAAAAAAGGATTGAAAGAGACTGTAAAGGAACGAGAGGAAAAGAACTTTTTTTGCAAAGAGAAAGGGAAAGCTAGATTGTCTGACGAAATGGAGGCCGGCACCCCGAACCGCAGAGCTAAATGTATAATAGGTACACTAATAGTAGGAGTGATAATATTAATAGCTTTAGTGGTAACAATTTCTTATGTAAAGGGACATGAGGAAGAGGTAAAGGTAACTGATGCGAATTCTGTAGTAACACTTACACCCACTGTTGCAGGTGAGAAAAGGGAAAACACTCAAGAGAAAGCGTTATTGGCTGCAGAAGCCCGCAGGTTACATGTAGACGAGTCCCAAGGAGACTTTAGGTCAAATGCTTATGCTAAACTTTTGTATGAATACGTGGATGCCATGGAGGTTAAGGATTGCTACGTCTGCATGCAGTTGCCTGCGTCTGTAGATGAGGGAATTCGATATCATCACCTCCCTCTGACATATGGCATTACATGTAGCTTATTGCTTAGTATATTTTATGAGAGAGATAGTTTTGAATACTATTTCTCCAATTATGATTCTGTGTTGCCAGAAGTCCCGAATTATAAGCAGATGAATAAATGGGATTACTGGAAGAGTGAAGACAGATTGGCCAAGTTCTTCATTCCTTGGATTACCTTAGATACTTCACATGCCCGTAGAAATAATCTGACATGCAAGGTGTCAGAAGTCGAGAAAAAGTTCATAGGGCAGGTGGATGATCGTTACAGGAGACAAAAGATTTTGAAAAAATCAGGACAAGGGAAATTAGATTGGACCGAGGAAGAGAAGTCACATAAGAGAAAGGGTAGTAGTGGTCCAATAGCTTTAGATAAAGCGCAGAAAGGAAAGTTATGTCTTCACCGAGCCAAAACGTATTATGAAAATGTATACGTGGGTGAAGTTGACTGTGAACATGCTTTTAATTTAGAGTACTACACTAAGGATTTCCTGAAGGGAATGCAAGTAATTCCAAATGTGTATTTTGTATGTGGAAGAAATGCTTACGTGAGACTACCTGACAACTGGTATGGATCATGTTACTTGGCAATTGT
The DNA here is from genome assembly GCF_964261635.1 of Lissotriton helveticus. Classification (NCBI taxonomy): domain Eukaryota; kingdom Metazoa; phylum Chordata; class Amphibia; order Caudata; family Salamandridae; genus Lissotriton; species Lissotriton helveticus. The sequence continues at coordinate 1,616,824,757 of NC_136057.1, forward strand.
CTTCCCCAAAATATATCATGCACAAGACTTATTGATCATTGAGGGCCAGACATCATCGAGGGGAAGGAGAGATTTAGGCGATGCAGAAATGGTTGGAGATGTCTTTGGAGCTATGTTCCCTCTTTTGGGAATAATCCTTAATGATGTTAAAATTAGACGACTGGCAACAGTTGTCGACAGGTTGTCTGCCAGCACTGCTCAGTCCTTAATGCTGGTAGAAGGAGAGATGCAATCGATAAGGGCTATGGTTCTTCAAAATCGGCTTGCATTAGATGTCTTATTAGCAAAAGAGGGCGGAGTCTGTAAGGCTTTGAAGGTTCAGGAATGTTGCACTTACATTCCAGACCTTTCAAAACCCCTTGAGAAAGTTATTAAGAACATAACTAATATACACAAAGAGATCGAAGACTTGAGTAGAGAAAATGTCTGGGAAAAGGTGGGCCACGGAATGAGTACAGTTGGAGGGTGGTTTTCCACCTTAGGCAAAAGCTTTATTTGGTATATCCTAAAGCCTATCATCATAATATTGATCTGTGGGATAATATTGTGGGGATTGGTGAGGGTATTCAAATGGTACAGAGCAAGAAGGTCAGAAAGGGCCCAAAGAGAACAGTTGCAGAGATTGGCTGCCATACAAGATAATCAGTACAGGAGCCTGAGAGCTCTGGAAGCGCAGAGAATGCCAGCAATAACTGCAGTTTAAATGTTAGTGATGACCCCGAGAGGTCATCAAAGGGGGGAACTGAGAGAGCGCAAACTGATATAAATGTATGAGTACATCACACTTACCTATAGTAAGCACAAGTCATGATGAGAAATGCCATGAGTGCTAATAGTATCTGAAATTATATTCTAAATGTATAGCTAATATAGAGATTTAAGTAGAAGTGGAACTAATACAGAAATGTGTGACATTATATGATTTTATTAGACGTGATTATTTTGAATCTATGTCGTGTAGCTGTTAACATATAAGATGGTCTGTGGTAAAACGCAGAACGTGGTAGGCCTCAGGGCCAGAGTTGGAGCTAAAAGGGAAGGTGTTTCTTTTCACGACACAGATTGTTTAACGTTTTTGGTCATTGCATTAATGGACCGTGATTTAGAGTAATGTTTTCTAAATAATAGAATAAGAGTTTTAACATGCTTTAATTAAATGAAGAAATTGAATGCTATAATCATAATGTGAAATATTGTAGGCCTGAAATGTTTTAGCATTGATTTACACGTACATGTCTGGGCTGAGAAATGTTGCAAGCCTTTTTAGAAGTCTATGAGAGTTGGGTTCTTGGCGGCAGATATCTGTCTGCAACAGGAAAGGGGGGATCCAATTATAAGTGAATGAATAGAGGCCTGTTCAGTAGACGGCCCAGACATGGAGGAGGGTTCTGGAATGTTTAAGGGGTATCAGCGGGCCGGAGAAGAGACTGAGAAGCAAGGTCAACTCTAACGTCTGAGGCCCAATACAAAGCATCATGGAAAAAGCCTGAAGTTGCACCACGTGAGAGGCGTTTCGCAAGGGGCGTCTCAAATGTTGTTGACTGTTTTGTATTAGGGACAGCACCCCTGGGTGGAGTTAGAGCAGAGACCTGAGGACCCTTTAGAGAGCGGATGGGTAGGCAGTGAGGGGTCATGACTGGAGAATTTTAGGTTTTCACCAAGAGACTTAGAGTGGGTGACTTCCCTTGGGGGTCATTCATTGCTGACACCTTTGTTAGGTTGGGATTTGGTTAAGTAGGGATACCATCTAGAACAGGGTAGGGAAGCCTAACCTGTGTTTGTTTTCCTCCAACCTAAATGAAGGAGAGATATGCGTCTATGCTGATAGCTTTGCTATTTTTAGAACTTGTGTTAGTGATTTCTGTTGCTCGTCTGAGGGCTTTTCGAGAGCACATGTATGTAATTGGACCTGTGTATCTCGTGAATCTCATTCTGAGATGCTTGTATTTGCAGCTCATTATATCTTTACAATAAACTTTTGAAACCTAGAAGTTGTCCGTGATCTTTGAGAGTAGAGTCCTTTCTTGGGTGAACTAATTTGCAGATAGGTGTACTGTTTCCTTCCAAGACAGGCAATAAAGGTTCAGTCGACCAGATCGAGGTTTGGATCAATAGATATAAGGTATCGATCAAAATCTCGCCCTTTCAGACCTAATAATTCCAGCCCTTTAAACAGGCAGTTTAAATAGCAGCACTCTATAAACAAGGGGAGACGGATGTCCTGCTGCCAGACAGGTCTGCGTGGACGGAGGCGGCCCCAGCTCTCTCTGGGGGTGGGGCGGAGGGCGGGAGGTGAGGCCCGTGCCACGGTGCCGCGGCCTATCTTTGTCCACAGTTGTGTCCCGTCCAGGCTCCCAGGTGTGTCAGTGGCACGAGAGCTCGAGAGGTCTGCCTCCGCGTGGGGTAGGCCTGGCATTAATTAGCGTGGTCCACGTAGTTAAACCCATGCGAGAGGCCAGGTCTTTCTTTCTCCTTTTGCCTCCCTAGTCAAATTTCAACAAAAAAAATACATGTTGAAGAAACGGTCTAGAGCACAAGACGCTGGATAGACAACATTCGTAGGGTCTTATTTGGAATTCGGTGGTGTTGGAGAGCTCTCGTGGTTTCGCTGTCACTTAGAGTTGGCGCAGGGCTCGAGTCGGGGTACCACGCGGGTGGACGGCGTCCCCCCACTTATTTTACCAGGAGCTCGATTACTGGAGCAAATGGAGCCACACATTCACTCTTTGGCCTCTCTGGGGCGAGATCGGACCTCATTCAGAACGCTGCTCACGCGCTGGCTCGCATCTAAGGGGTGAGCGAGGGGTGGCAATGAGTCTGATGGTGCAAGCCACCTTTCGTGACGTCACTTCCTGTTGTGACGTCAGCGTCCCCCCACTTCTTTTTTTAGGACTTGTGCCCTGGAGTTGGGGAGCCCCTGGTTTTCTGATGTCAGTTACTCCTATGACTCCGCTGTCGGAGTCCCTTGATCGGATTGCTGCACTGCCCATCTATAGTGGCGAGCACCCCATCCTATTTACGGCTTGGCAGCTGTCACTTATTGTACCTGCCCGGGTCTGCCATGTGAGGGATGTCCTCAGCAGGAAAACAAACTGTGGCCCCCGCCAAGGGCTGGACTGGATGGATGTATGACGGTACAACGCGTGGTATTATCACGCATACCGTTACAACGCAGGTTTTTCAACGCAAGTCGTTACAACGACTTGCGTTGGGGGGCGATGGATAGTGAATAGTTTAATTTACTATTCCAACTCCAGTCCCCGTGGATAGTAGGGAAGGTGTTGGATAGTAAATTAAACTATTCCCTATCCTAGAGCGCCCTCCAGCGAAAGTCGTTGTAACGACTTTCGTTCTAAAACCTGCGTTGTAATGGTACCGCGTTGTTAGGGTTTCGCTGTAAAGGTTGTTCCCCGGACTGGATACCGGGCTTTGCTTAATAAACAATGCAAAACAAATGTTTTAAAAAGTATGCGTTAAAGCTATTTGTTTTGCATTGTTCATTTAGAAACGCCGGCAGCTCCCCAGCAACAAAATCAGTCCCTCAGCAGTGAACCTGGACCACACTTGCCACCCTAGCAAAAAACGCTCAGAAGCCAGCCCTGCCCCCGCCTGCAGAACCAATACCTCCATATTATTTGTTTTAATTAAATAAACTCTGACTTTGGGAGTTTATTTCGGTAAACAAAAACAAATCAGAACAGGCAAAAAAACATGGTGGCAGCTTGACGGCCATCTTTGACTTCGGTGTAACTGTTGCACTGGTGGATGTCGAAGGCCTTGAGATTCTGGCCAGGAAAACATGGCGGGTTGTTCCCCAGCAATGGAGCAGAGGCCACTACTGACCTTGTAGGCTGGTTAGCTACTGGGCTGTCCAGGAAACTTAGAATGAGGCCATTAGTCTCAAAGCTCCTGAGCCCAAATGCCCAAACTTTATAACAGGTACAGGCCTCCTGGCGTGTGTGTGTGTGAGGTAGGAAAAAATATGTTAGACGTCATTATGGGAAAATGGCTTCCATATCTCACCTATTAGTTATTTCTCCATGTCTCGAAAGATCAGTTGTCCCTCCTATTTCAGATGAGTTACACAAATCTTCTGCATACCCTCCTTAGAAGCATGTTTCCGACCATGCACCACCTGGAATAATAAAAAAAATACAATACAAGAGGCATTTATAGAGCGAGCAGCTACTCTCGAAGTAGCGTCCCAGCGCTAGCAGCAGGGCCACTCTTAAAACTTGCCAACAGCCTTGAGCATCAACCTAAGCATTAGACAGATGTGTTTTCAGACCTTTCCTAAAGATCATTTTCGATTATGCAAAACAAAGAGTGGTGGGAAGCGAATTCCAAAGTGTTGCCGTAAGAAAAGTAAAGGATCTCCCACCGCGCCTAGCCCTCTGGACCCTCAGGATATGCAGGAGCTTCAAAGAATTACCCTGACAGTAGGCCTTAAGTCTGCATCTCAAATACAGAGGTCACTTATGCTCCAAAGAGCTGTAGACGAAGATTAAAGCCTTTAATTTGATGCAATTGATCACAGGAAGTTAGTGCAGCTTGGGGAGATGATCAGACACAGACTGATGCATAGGGACCTTAAGAATAAGGCACATGGCTGCATTTTGGATAATCTGCAACCGTTGCAGTAGGTAAGCTGGCAAGCCCAGATAAAGACTGTTGGTATAGTCCACTTTTGAGGTTACTAGGGCATGGGTAATGGTCTTTCAGGATGCCACAGAAACCAGATGTACCATCCTCCTCAGGGACTTTAAAGCAGCAGAGCAGCTAGCCGCGACCGCGCTGACATGCTGTTCAAAAGACAAAGCTGAATTGAATTCAACACCCTGGTTTCTTACACAGGGAGAGGGAGTGGAGGTATCCTCAGTTCAGAAGGCAACCAGGTGAGAGAGTCAGGGAGCTTGCTACTTCTGAAATAAAGACATTTTGTTTTATCAGAACCAACAAAGAGAATATCATATCGGAGATCCAGGATTTTTGATTGAGAAATGTGAGACACTTTACTTTTGCTATGCTTCAATATAATATCCATAAAAATAACAGGGAATTCTAATTCTGAGTGCAGAGGCATCTCTCCAAAATGGAAGGAATTATTATCCATTGCCCTATAAAAATAGGAAACATGTATTTAAAACTCCTCAAAATGCAAGGAAGGTATGAACATCAGATGCACCTCAAAATACAAAGATATGACAAATTGGGCAACAACTCAATTCTTCCATGACTTGTCCGATATCAATTACTCACTCTCAGAAATCCTATTGCCTTTGTTTTCTGGTTAATAGAGGTCTTCTTTTTCTCAGAATCCAGCATTGGAATACAGCACCCCTTTGGCTAAGATCCTGAGCTATCGACAGCCCTCTTAGAAAACTGACAAATTCACATTTTGCTCACCTGAATGTTCCACTCCTTGCGGGACTCAGGCATTATGTGGTGGGTAAAGGGTGCTGAATTACCCCTTTTAAACAAACATCACCAAGATCAGGTAACTGACATAAAATATTCAAAGCCTAGGCAGTATGATTAGATTTACAAGTTACTTCGAACACAGTATCCAGTAAAATACACCATGTCTTATCTTCTGATAAAAATCAAGGAACAGTCTTGGAGAGATGTGTTGCTGTCAGCTTATTTTTTTTCTGCAGTTTTATATAGGACAAACCCGACCCAAATGTATTGGAGTGCTTTACGTGAGCACCAGTTACATTACACTAGCATACATTCATTTTATTTATGCACATGGAGATTAAGTGCTTTTCCCTGAATCCCAGGATGTTGAGCCGACCCAGGGTCTCAAACTCATTTTCCCCTGTTACAAAGTCGGCAGCTCTGGCCATAACGCCACATCCTCTCCAAATCGATGTAAATGGTTTGTAGAATTATTTGAAACATCATCCTAGTTATATTAGCCCGATCAAGGAAATGTACAAATGTCAACTCGGCTCAATTTCGGGATGAAAGATCATGTAATTCCGCCATCCAAGATGGATGCCACTTCTATGTATTATCTTTTCTTAGTTTTACGTGGAAGTAAGCCTTATGTAAACAATCAAGAATCATTTTGTGGACTTAAAAATATTGCCGTAGCATAACTATAACAGTGGCAGACATATTTTCTCTCATTGTGTACCAATACTACCAAGTTATGCTTGTGTCTGACATGTAAAGCCTCACTCTTATGTATGGCATCATAAACTTAAAAATGTTGAATAGCTTGCTCTGAAGAGTTTACATTTTTGTATCAGCTTGAAGGTCATGCTTTTATAGACAAGGCTTTTGGTTTTGTTTTGGTAGTTTTCTATAGTGCAATCTGAAACCGAAAGTATTGGAGCAGATTACATGAGCACCAGTTACATTACACAAGGACACTTTTTTTTTTAGATACATGGAGATTAAGGGCCATATATATCGTTTGCGAACGCATTTTCGCAAAATGGTATGTATCACACAAATCTGCATGCAAAATAAGGAATTGCAAAATTTGCGATTCCTTATTTTGCAATTGCATTTAAGGAATCGCACATTTTGCGATTCCTTAAATGCAATGTAAGAAGCCAAAAAAATTTGCTAAATGGCCTTAAGGAATAGCAAATTACCACCAACTTCTAGTTGGTGGTAAGTTGCGAATCCCTTGAAAATGGCATATTTTTGCATTTTTCAAAGTGCCACGTGACGCACATACATGCCCTTAGGGCATGTATGTGCGCCACATGTGCACCCATGCATATTTCAGGGGTGCAACAGGGTGTCCTTTGGACACCCCTGCACCCTTGAAATTATTCTCAATTTGCGATTAGCAAATTGCGAATTGCAAATTGAGAATAACTTCTCATTCATTCCTATGGGCCTCCTGGCCCATAGAAATGAATGGGAAAGTATTCCTTAATTGCGAATTCGCAATTTGCGAATTCGCAATTAAAGAATATCAAGAAATCGCTAAAAAATAGCAATTTTCTTGCTACATACCAATTAGCGATTCTGAAATAGCGATTTCTTAAGAATCGCTATTACAGAATCGCTAATTGGTACCTTGATACATATGGCCCTAAGTGATTTGCCCAGAATCACAGGATGTTGAGCCGACACCAAGACTCGAACTTGGTCCCGCAGCTCCACAGTTGGCAGCTTTGGTCATTACGCCACATCCTCTACCCACTTGAGGCAGAAAGGTCATCCCATGCTTCGAAAGAGCACTTGCAACGTGTGAAGGCAACTCATACTTTTACTGACCACTTTCAGTATTAAAGGCCCTTCTATCTTTGTCAAGAGCACTTGCAATATGTGAAGGTGGCTCAGCGTTATGCAGACCCCTCTAGTATAAAGGCCATCACAGGCTTATAAAAAGGCTCTTGCAGCGTGTGAAGACTTTATAGGGTTGCATGTCATGGTTTTAAAGGTGATGGACAGAATAATATGACATTGTGTGCTTTTTTAGAACACGCTAAGGACTGTACACAATCGTCTCGTACTTTTAGAGGCCTACTGTAGTGCTAAGAGGACATCCCATGTTTTGTAGATCATCTGAAGTATGAAAGGGCATTTGATGCTTTAGTCAACCCATAAAGCATTAAAGGGCACCTCATATTTTCAGTGACCATTTCCTGTTACTTGGAGACCACTTACCATACATGATGGCATCTTAAGCTTTTAAAAATGATGGAAAGTATTAGACTGTGAGTCATATTTTCCAAGCAATACCAGTATAAGGTGGCACACTGTGCTGTTCTAGAACACATGTAATGGTGTTTATAATCACCTGGTAGTTTTAGGTGCGTAAAATGTAGGTGGGCATCCCATGGTTTTACAGACCAACTTCAACATTACAGGTCACCTCATGCTTTTAGTGACTTCTCACAGTGTGAGAGGCCATGCCATGGCAACCACATACAGCACGAGAGGGCATTTCATGCTTTTAGTGACCACTTAGAGCATGGCCATACCATGTTTGTAGCGACCACTAAGCGTATGACACAAAATCTCATGCTTTTAGAGGCACTCAAAGAGTGCAAGGGCATCTAATGTTTTTAATGACTGCGTGTGGTTTAAAGATAGCACCTTATGCCTACAGAGGTTACTTATGGAAACATTACAAGCAGTTTGACAACAATGCACTCGCCATAAAAGACACCATCCAGAGCTCACAAGTTTCCCAGTTCCATTCATGAGTAGTGCATCCAATCCAGGTATTTTCTTTGTGTTATGGGACTCGTAGTCCTGCTCATAAAATGGGGTGAATAGAACTACGATTCCCAGTTTAACCATTTAAAAAACTGGACTGAATGAGCTGTTTACGCATTGATCTGAGAAACAGGAGAGCTCTATGCCATCACTTCACAAGCATCTCATCTTCAAATGACACCATTGCGACAACTGACTGTCGCTCCTGTTTTCAGAGATACATTACCAAGAAAAATTCAATGGAAATGCATCTCCGAGTGATGCCACCATCATCAGGGCAGCATTGAATGGCTTAAAATATCGCCCTGTAGCATGAGTGACTTGCAGTCTTTCAGACATCAGTGGCAAAATCAGACACCAGCTCCGTGAGACATTATCGAAAGTAGCATGTTCATGTTCTCACCCTTTGAGTTGAATCTCTGATGGCGTGACACCACTGGCAGTAGGAGAGACATCTGATCATTAGAGACATCGCCAGGAGCACAAAACAGGCCCGGACTGGCGCTACCCAGCACTGGCCATTTTCCCGATGGGTTGGCAGGGTGCGGGCCAGATTCATTGCTGGTGGCGGCCGGTTGTGTTTCAAGGGATTGGCCAGTCGCATTTCCTGCCTGCAGGGCTTTGGCACTTTAAGACTACAAAATGAACAAATGGTTTAAAAGCCATCTATTTTTGCATTTATGTGTTTACTGTTCATTAGACTTGGCGCCCACCTGGAAAAATAAGCATCAAACAAAGGCATCGTCGTTTAAGCGGTTATCACATTGAAACTCTGAGCCACTTACTGTGTGTCTGTGAATCAGTGAAATCAGAAAGAAAGAAGCTGCTGAGAACAGTTTTTAATGAATTAAATATCTGCACCTGCAGACAGGCGGCGACAAGTTGGATGGGTGCCGCATCAAACATTTTAATATGTAGGGGGATAAAATTTATGATAGCGGTAGAAAGCTTACTTATAAAAGAGGGCAAAGACTGAAGGCTCGGTGCCACAAAGGAACTAAGTAGAATTTTTATTGAACTGAAAAAGTTTTTTTTAAACGAAATGTATGTTATTTAATTTAATTTAATTTAAAACACTTGTAGAGCGCGGCGTACACCTTGCGGTTTCTTGGCGCTGGAGGTTCAGAACTGAGGGAGAAAGACCATGGAAGGGTGGGATAAGTATTAGGCGGGGAAAGCCTGGCTGAAAAGGAAAGTTTTCAGGTCTCTACGGAAAGAGAGATACTGAGTTGCAGAACGGAGATTGTCTGGAAGTGAGTTCCAGAAGGTGGGAGCCAGAGTTGAGAAATTAGAACCGCCCCATTTTTTGCGTGAGAAGCGGGGGATCTGGAGAAGGAACTTAGAGGAAGACCGGAGATTTCTAGCGGGGACATAGGGTTTAATTAGTGAGGCGATGAAAGCGGGGGCAGTGCCCTGGCGGGCCTGAAAAACCATGCATCCTATCTTAAAGAGGGAGCGTTGTTTCACGGGGAGCCAGTGAAGCTCTTTAAGAAGGGGGGTGGAGTGGTGATAGCGTGGAAGGCCGTATATCAGCCTGGCCGCCTGATTCTGGATGGTTTGGAGTCTACGCAGGCTGTACGCTGGAATGCCATGATAGAGGGCGTTGGCGTAGTCCAATCGTGAGATTACCAGGGCGGCTATGATGATCTTAAGTGCCTGGGGAGAGAAGAAGCGGGAGACAGAGCGGATAATTCGGAGAGTGAGGAAACAGGAGGACACCACAGAACTAATTTGTGAGTGAAGAGTGAGCTGATTATTCATTTTAACACCCAGTGTTATATGCTTTATGATTTGTGAAAACCAAATAAAGTTATTTTGACTGACTGACTGGCTGTGTTTACTTTCACCTACCATCTCGCTTTGAGCAGCACTGACCTTCAGAGCTTTGGAAGAGGCAGGATATGCTGGATATGCAATCTGCTAAGGCTTGACTCTGACAGTCCAGTATACGATAAAGACTAAAAAATTGAAAACTGTGTGTTTCTTTATACTGTGATTTTTGCATCACATTATAGTTTACTGTAATAAATTATACCATTGCAGTGAGTGGCAATATTTAAAGGTGACCGATTCTATTCATGAATTTAGGATTCTTCTTGGTTCACTAATAGCATTGTCATCAGAGTAGCGGTAGTAGGGACATTAATATTTCTGTCTTTTGTCCTCTATAAGTAGCCTAGGGATTGGGGAACCCTGGGCTTCGCAAAGCCTACTCAGGGGATCCATACATGCTTAGAAAATTAAATACAATTAACAGATTAGGAAAGTGTTTTTAACTAAAGAAGCAAAATTGAAAATTGTTTTTGTGGAGGGGGGCACACAGACCCCTCCGCAGCCACTTTAGGCCTGAGGAGGCCACCCCCAGGACCTTATTCCAAAAGGAAAGGAGGGTATGCATCCCCCTCTCAGAAGCCATCATAGGCCCCCGGGAGCCCACCTTGGGGCTAAAATGTCCATAAATGGGGAGCGTATTGTGGGGCACCCTCCCTGAGACTTGTAAGGCCCCTGGGACCCCATTCTCTGGGGCCCCTTGCTATAATTAAAAGGAGGGAAATGAAAGCCCCCTCCCCAAGATATTATCAGCCCTGGGGAACCCACCCCTGGGGCCAAAACATACAAAAGAATGGGAGGGGCCATGCAGGGACACCATACCCCAGAATTGGCTGACTTGCTGCGTCCAGGCGAGCCCACCACCGGGACAAAGTACTTTCCCTGCCCGCACCGGCTCGGGCAGGGACATATGTGTGTTCTTCCACCTTGCAGGAGGATTTTTAAATGTCCGGCGAAAAGGGAGAAAACACTACTCCCAGCTAGTGGAAGATTTAAAAATGCTCTTGCTGGCTGGAAGCAGACTTTTGATCTGTTTCCCTGCCTGCACTGGGACGAGCAGTGAAACAGATCAAGAGACTGCTTCCGCCCGGAGGGAGAGGCATAAATAGCTGCTTTCTCCAGGCAGGAGCATGCCGGCCCCCACGGCATGCGGAGAGCCGGGCTGGGGACATGAGGCCCTGGAACCCCTCTTACAGCCCTCATGTGTATGGTGGGCACCCTGGGTGGGCATCCACCTTTATACAATGCCGTCCCCAGGGCATAGGGTCACTGGGGCCGAAAACGGTTCGGGAAGATGGGCCGCCCTGCCTGATCCCCTTTAAGTTAATTAGTGGCCCTGGCTGACTTTAAGTATGGTAGTAAAATATTACAAAAAAGCCCTAAAACTCACTAAGAAAAACAAAGATTAAAATAACGTCATAGTTAAGTGTGATTTAAAGATCTGGGGGCAGATTTATGAAGGCCTTGCGCCGCCGGTGCGTCATTTTTAACATGGGAAAAAGTGACGCACCGGCGGCGCAAGGTCTTCATAAATCTGCCCCCTGGTTTTTTTTAACAAAAAAATCTAAGAAATTTACTGAAAAAACCAAAGGCTAAAGTAAAGTTATAGTTAGGTGTGATAAAAAGATATGTTTTTGTAAAAAAAAAAAAACTTTGAAATTCACTGGAAAATACAAAACGTTACAGTCAGGTAAATTTGCCAGTGGCAACATTACCTTTTTGAATTAAAAAAACCATACAAACTCACCAGTTATAGTTAGCAGAGCTAACTACAACTTGAGCCCCACAATGCACTGCTTATGACCTCACATATTACATTACTCATGACATGTTCTATGACATCATTTATAACATCACTCATGACATCTCAAATCACATCATTGATTAAATCACTCATGACATCATCCAATGAGTGTTAGTGTGTTTTATAGTTTACATTGTGGCGGATGACTAACATACTACTTTTCGACCTAATTTTGTACAGCCTGTGTTCAGCTAATGTGTGGCACCCATTTTGGAACAGACATTCAGTATTTTTAAGAACTTGGCTTTCTCTGCACAGTTGTATACATATTCAACACCGTGTGCGATGAGGGTTTCCCATACATCTGAGGTTGCTTGTGAATGTGAACTGGGCTAACCGTGAATCAATGCTGCACATAACACATACTTGCTACACCTAAGTGAGTTGTATCCGTGATGGCATTAATTATGCCCCATATTATTCTGAGCTATTTTGCCCTTACTTTCAGACCTCTAATGCCATACTAGCTCAAAGAGTAATGTGTACCAAAGAAGCTTGGATGGTGTCATCAGGGATGTCATCAGTGATGTCATCCGTGATGTCATAGAACATGACATGCGTAATCAGCCGCGGCCGGTAGTGGGAGTACCGGCCGGGTGGTGACGTGAGGAGGGGGAGGGGCAGGGTGGGGGGTAGTAATGTATGGATTACAGACTTTTAAAGGTAAGTAAACATAAAAATAAATAAAACGAATTTCGTTGCACACACTGCATCGCATTTGGTTTTATTTATCTTTAACCAGGCCCTGAGTGGTATGGTTCTCTCTGCTGAGTATATCTGGTACATTTCTGTGTTTTTAGTTCAAAATATTGAGATTGTCACTGACATAGTCACCTAACTATAACATTAACCTAACTGGCACAAGTCTCAATTTTTGAGACATCACTGATACGATTTGAGAACAGACACATGGCATGAAGAGTCACTGCCGGCTCGGCTAGCAAACAGCAGCGACAGAGGACGCCATGTTTCGCCGGAGCAATCAGCACGCACAGCCCATTAGCTCTCACAGAGGACTACAGATGTTTGTGGGTTTTGCTAAGGACGTGATATGTAAATAAAACGCACAGCCTGCGCACTGAGGACCGTGAAGCGTTTCCTCCCCCGACTCCCTCCACAATTCTGCTGCATTCGTGGAACGGTGACAGAACAGCGCCGCCTCGTGGTTCTTTTGAGCATCGACTCACAATAAAATGCACATTATGCGGGGCTTCACAGTCACGACCAGATTGGCCGAGTTTCCTGCACTGAGACAGCACGGGGCGCCTTCGAACCAGCTTTACATAAATCGATGTTAGACACTCTAGACAACAGGGACGAGGAAAGTGAAAAAAAATGTTTCTCTCAAATTTAGGCGTAGTGACCAAAAGGAGGCATCGCACAGACCGCGGTATAAAAAACAGCAATAATCCCAGCCTCCCCTGTGACACACACTCGCTCTGCGGTGCCTGGTTGGCTGTTTGTCTGGCAGCACAAAATGGGTGTTTCGATACAAGAGCTGTTAGCTCTACGGGGGCACGTGGCTTTAGCTTACATTTTTTCTCCAGTACCCTGCCTCTGTATGTATGTACATATCTGGCATTTGAATTTCCATAGCATGAGTCTGGCAGAAAGTCAGCGTGCCACTGCGCAGGATCTAAGGCTGAGATGCAGCCAGTGAATAGTGCTCGGCAGGGGATGCTGAGTTCTAGAATTGGTTTCGGAGGCGCTTTAAGCTTTATGCCTCAATGTAGTGTTCTTTAAGCAGGTGTGTCTGAAGCTATTTCCTAGAATGAAGCAGAGCGGTTGAGGGTATATCTGGTGCCAATGGGGGGTATGTTACCAGGCCCTGAGTGCATAGATGCTTACGTACTAAACTGTTTTGGCAACAGGATCAAGATGTGGCTACGTTTCTAATACTCGTAGTTTAGTTGAGTTAAGTGGTTACGTTGCTGACGTCGAGGCTTGGAAACAGAGGCTGGCCTTGCTCTTTCCCAAACAGTAATGATTCTCTACAGATTGTTTTATCTCCCTGTGCTACAATTGTAAAGACTTATAAATCTATCTTTTATGCATGATCTCATTTACAGGAGTGGTCACCTTGTGTTCAAATTGAAATCTTTCCAAATGTTTAGTTTACCCTGCCAACACTATGGCACTTTATTTGACCCATCCTATAAATAGAATTGGCATGTGGTCTGCTTGGAGCTTAAGCTTTGTTCCCTAAACGTGCGCTAGTCTGAAGTGGTGGATGGCCCATGCGCAAGCAAATCCCTTCCTCTCCACACCAGAACATTTCTCCACAGGTCGCTGACATGTCAAGCAGGGCCGGCGCAAGGCATGGGCAGTGTGGGCAACTGCCCTGGGCCTCGTAGTCAACCCTCCAACGTGGGGCCCTGCATCAATGCAACAGAGTCAGACCACGGCAAGAAAGGCCACCTTGCAAGTGCGCCACCTTAGGCGGCCTCCCTCCCCTGGCCTTACTGCTATGGTGTAGCAAGGGGAACCCGAGGGGAGGGGGCCCCCATTCCCAGCTGCAAGAAGACTCATTCATCATGTTTGTCTGCAAATAGGCCTCCTTCCCCCAGCCATGCAGAGGCACAAACTGTTGCCTGGCAGTTTAGCTCCCTGGTAGTATTAACCCTCTCAGAGATAAGCAACCTTCAGACCTTCAGCCCTTGATGAGCTGTTAAGAGGTGCTTGTAGGTGGCTGAGAGGGAGGGGCTGCAGCTTCCGGAGCAGGGGCATCTATTCAGATGCAGACAGCCCTGAATGTGTCGAGTCTATGAAACTTAGAAGGGCCTCTCACATTCCCTTTCTTCCCAGGGCCCCCAAAATCCTAGAACCAGCCATGACGTCAAGCATACACAACCACACATTTTGTCCCAGTTTGTCTTCATGTGGCAATATGGTCCAAACCATGAATTCTGGCATTCATGACTACAATGTCCCATCCTGTGATTAATAAAAAAATAAATAAATAATAAGACTACTGTCAGTGTTGTGGTTGCCAGGGCTGCTAAATGTCAAGGCTGACTAGTCTTGCTTTCGCTTCAAGTCCTTTCTTCCACCACACTAGTCTTCCTGCCATTTCAGGTCTTGTCTACAGACATTGTTAACTGTCTGTTGTCGAAGACTTATTTTCTCAGTTCTCTGTGTTGCAAAATAATAACTAATTCCACACATTGTGGGACGGTAGGGAGCTTTATTTAGCAAGAAGTGCCAAAATAAAGATAAACAAACCCACATCAGCCATAAATCGCACACCAGCATTCCACCACCAAGTGATCCACACTCAAACATCCACATTAATTGCACCTTACCATTCTAGTATGCCCCTACTATTCCACCACAATATCTGAGACATTGCAGTTCACTAGCCAGCCGCACAAACACCCACCATTCCTTAGCAAAAGCAGCAATAATAAGAACTACAACAATGGCAAAGTATTTTAAGAACAATTGATATTAAAATGAAATAAAAAAGTGAGAACTTTCCTTCTCCCTCAGAAGAAGTTATCCACACCTGGCTGTCCACCATCTTAATGCATCAACAAGAAGAAAGGGTCAGGATAGCACAAACCCATCCAATTTCATAGGTAGCATATTCCTTCTCGAGCTGCGTGTGACAATCTCCAGGGAAGGGCCTCAGCTGATGTGTATTGGTTCCAGAGCCCTTCCACCACCGGGACTGGCCCTCGTCATCCAATCCTCATCATCCCTATGCTCGATACCACCACCTCTAGCTCCGCCAAGAAATCACCCACTGAACCCCAAATTCGCACTCAGTTCAAGTTACTTGCGGTCCAACCTTCAACTCTTTCAGCATTACTTAGTACCCCAATCACCCTGTTTGGATCATTTTCAAGACCAGTTCCCTCCATTGCCAGGAAGCCTAATCCAATCTGACTGTCCCACTGTCAGTGTCCCACCTAGCATTCTTCCTCTCTTTCTACTTGTGCTCAACGCCATCTTGGTGTTATACTCCTCCCGTCTCTGCTGCACAACCGGTTGCACGCTGGCACCTTTTAAATGTTTTCCCCTACAGTGCTTACTTTCCTCTTCAGCAATCACAGAGCCAAGCATGTAGCTGGCTTTCATTCTCAAAGCAGTTCATAAGGAGAAAACTCTTTTATC
This sequence comes from Lissotriton helveticus, assembly GCF_964261635.1. Classification (NCBI taxonomy): domain Eukaryota; kingdom Metazoa; phylum Chordata; class Amphibia; order Caudata; family Salamandridae; genus Lissotriton; species Lissotriton helveticus. The sequence continues at coordinate 1,616,840,697 of NC_136057.1, forward strand.
ACATTGGGTGTAACTCGGTAAGATAACAACGACACCTACCCCGCTTTCCCCTCATTGATACCACCCTTAGTCGCCATCTCAACCACCTCCATATCTACACGGTCCAACCTCTCAATTTGACCATTCGCTTCTGGATGCCCAATCGAAGTTCTGTTATGTACAACACCACATCTCTCCAAGTAAGCTGCAGACTGTATTTTTTCTAAATATGTTTTATATAACACTAGCTAGACCCGAAAGTGTCAGAGCACTTTACATGATCGTGAGCGAAACCAGTAAATCAGGAACACAATAATATATGAAGCAAGATTCATTAGTTGATAGTACACAACAAAGCTCAATAGCAAAAACCAAAACAAGAGAACGATTCATGAGGATCAATAGACAGCATAAACAAACAAACAAACACACATCTGACTATGACAGAGAGTCCAGTCCTGTCCACCAGATAATAACCAAGGTCTTGCTACAAGTGAACTGTTGGCAGTTGTCTGAGACATTAGTTTCCAGAAAAACTCTCTGCAAAATATGTCTTCTCAAAACCTGATCACAATATCTGTGGTCGCACGCTCCATAACCCTCATTTTAGGCCATTTAGTGTACTAGTCCGTTAAAACTACGTATGCTTCCTTTGAAGTGGGAACCTTGAATTGTCTTACAGTGACAATCCCAAACCTCCTGCGTGGGACTTCAGGAACTGTCATAGGAAGGGGATTAGTAAAGCATAGTTTACTGACCTTATCACTCCGGGTTGTTGAGTCCACATATTCTCACCCTGCTATCCACCACCTCTTCCAACCTAGGCCACCAGGAATATTCCTTTACCTTCCTTTTGGTGGCGGAGAACCCAATATGACCCAGGGGCGTAACAAAGGCCCCTACAGCGCAAGCCCCCAGGCTTACCCATACTGGAGGGGGCCCCCTCACCCCCTACCAATGTCATTGTGAGGGACCCCTTCAGAATATCTTGCAGGGGGGCCCTCTCACGTTTTGTTACGCCACTGACATGACCCTCTGAATAGAATAGCCAAGCATGGGTTTGGCTGTTCTCATCTTCAAGGCAAACTATGGTACAAACTTATGCCCCTGCATGATCACATCTCCCACTAACAAGAGCTCTCACTGCACCTCAACAAAAGATTCCCACCTTCCCTATGGCCCTGCAACTTCCAAATAGCACCTCACCTCCTCTAGAACGGTGTCCACGCCCATGCTGTGCATCCATTCCTTCTCACCCCATAGCCCCTCAAATGCTTACCCGACTGCACAAACACCCCTGATGCCGAGCACAACCTACCCTAGATCGTCCTCCTCACTTGATGCCACGACCAGCAAGGGCAGGCGAGACATACAGTACGCATTGTTATTCTATTTTCCTAAAAAGTGTTCTATGTCAGATTGATAATTCTGATTCTTAGCAGCTATCCTGGCCAATGTAGCAATAATGACCCTTCTAATGCTTCTACATAAACCTGGAACATTTCCATTCATGTGGCCTTTCAATAAGAGGTTCTCCTGAGAGTAGCAGAAAAAACAGAGGAACACTAATTCCTGTCATGATGGTGGACTTTTAAGAAAATGTAATTAATACCCTCAAAAGGGAATACCAAATTGAAATAAATAAAGTGGTCCCCATTGTCTAAGCAAGGCAATGATCAATCACAAAGTATTTACATATATTGCCTATTTCAGTGGTACATGTATGTGGAGTAAGGTATATAAAATCTAGACCTGCTGGTATTTTCTTTTCAATATTTTGTGCTCGATATTGTGCCCGATCAATATTCTGGGGGTCGATATTCAGTGTGCGAACAAATGAAGACTCGTTTTTACTTTCTCTGACTGCAAAGTGAGAGGATTTTGTAAAGTGAACTATGTGACAATCTTGCTTTAGTACATTAAGTGTGAAAAGAAAGGCTGTAGGGGTAATTTTTTCTAAAATAAAAAGTTGAATGCATATAAATGAGAAGTACAAATATTTCTGAATATATCGGTAGTTAGGAAAGGATAAATTAAACACATTTTCTAATTCTGAAGTGTGATGGAAACAAAGATTTTAACAGAATAACAAATCAAAATACTTTACTTGGTGATGTGAAATTAATACATTTTCCCTGAAACTTTATTTCCACAAATTATTGTTTGTGCATTATATCATTTTATCAATAAAACTGAATACCTGTGCACATTTAGGGGCATATTATCAAGGGAAACATCGCTGCTTTTTGAGGACGCAGCGCCGAAAAAGTAGAATTTTTTTAATCACCCTATTCACAAGGACGCGCTAACAAGCGTTAGCGCGTGTTTTCTTGCGACTTTGCATGTCAGCGATCAATATCGCTAATGACATGCAAAGTAGGCGTTCTTATAATTCTGAGCTTATAAAGCGCCTGGTTACACTAGCCAGTGTGTCCCCGCGTTCTTGAGCACAACAACATGGGAATCCTCGCTAACACGGCTTTGCGATATTTTCAAGCCATGCAACAGACCCACGAAGTGCTAAAAATAACTGAGCTAATCGCGGTTATCGCAGGAATGTAACACCTGCTTTTAAATTGATTTAGGCATACTGATAATGGGAGGTGGATTGCCAGGTTAGGTCCACACTCCCCTATCAGCAAGCTTCTACTTAGCTCTGTGAAATCATCGCTGGATTTCAAGTGCTATTCCTGATAATCGGCCGCTATCGCTGGAATTACATTGTCTGTTAGCAAACCGTTGATAATACATCGCTAACATGGCGATATAATCCAGCGATAAAGTAAATCGCGCTAAGCGCGATTTGCGATAATTATCGCATCTCCTTGATAATACGCCCCTTAGTGTCCATTTCAATGGAAAGTATGCTGCCTGTAAATTACACCATACATTAGTAAAATGTTTGCGACAGTGCGCTTCAAAATGCACCGCTGGCTACATACCACAACACCCTTACCACTCCAGCTGAATACATTTGCAACACGTGTTCTTTGTGTGATGTTTGGATTTGTCACAATCCCCATGACTTCAGTGTTGCAGCATTATGGCAGCACCCTACTATAATTGTTCCAGCACCACTGCGTAAGATGTGCGTAGCTGTGAAAGAAAAAAAAACAGTTGCAGGCAGCAGCCCTGCAGCCACATTCGAATGAAAGAAACTACGCCACAGACTCTCCTGGACTTCTTTACTTTTTCTTTTGTGCTGGCCGCCATTTTGCTGCTGTTCTCGGCCACTTTACTCTGGACCCTGACCCGCCATCTTGCCCATTCCCTCGTCCTCAACCCTTTTCCCTTGTTTCCCCCCTTGACGATCCTCAAATGTTTCTTCCCTTTTCTGATTTGCCTTTTCTCCATACCCGTGTATCCCTCCCACCCTCCTTTGGTGCTGTGACTGCATCCCCCCCTCCGACCCCTCTTAATGGAACTCTGCTTTTCTGTATATAGAGATCACTCTAATCACTAGTATACGCAGTAGACCTTTGTACTCTCTACCAATCCTATGTGACTCTTAGAGTATATCCATTCGTATCCCTTCCCTATGTATATAGAGATAACTCTAATCACTAGTATATGCAGTAGACCTTTTTACTCTCTACCATTCCTATGTGACTCTTATAGTATATCCATTCGTATCTCTTCCTTCAGTGACTTTACTATTTGTACATGTGCAATTTTTCTTTTTGTTTGTATCTCGTTCTTGTGTGACTTTACATCTTGTACATTTGCAATTTTTTTTCTGTTTGCATATTTTATGTAACGCATGTAATCCTTAGTCCTTATGTTTTGCAACTGGTTCCTATGTAGAGCGCTCTGACACCTTCGGGTAAAGTTCGCGCAATATAAAATCGCATTAAATAAATAAATAAATTAAAATAAATAAATAGAACGAAGGTCACGACCTCTGAGGAGGCCTGCGTGAAGCCTGGGACGATGGAGGGAACAGGCCCTGTGATGAGGTGTGCCGTGGAGGGCGTCTCAGGTTCCCGGCCCCCAGCCAGGCCTCTCCATGGTTAAGGGAAGGAAGCAGGAACCTCATCTCGGGTTCAGCTGCCGGCAGGGCCCGCACCGCTTCCCAGCCGAGCCCGCGACCTCCTCCGCCCCGCACTGTCCCGGGGGATGAGGAGGAGAACCGGGGCCCAACGGGCGTCCAGGCAATTTTCTGCCTGACTGGCCATTGACTCTCCCTTCACCTCACGTTTCCTCTTAATTTCCTCACGACGGGAGGTCAAATGATAAAGAAACTGCGTTTGGGAAGGGAAGGAGCCCCGGGCTCCCCTTCTTCCCACGGCTCAGCGCTACTTCGCTCGTCCTCACCCCAGTCTGCGAGCTGGAGTCCTCTTGCGCGCCAAGAGGCGACTTTGTGGCCTTGCCATCGGGGCGGCAGGTGGCGCGCTTTACGTGCAATTCACACATTACAAGCACGGTAAAGCAAAAGTAGGTTCGTTTTAATTTTTTTCCGGACGGATGCTCTGTCTCTTCACAACCCAGCACAGCGTTTCAGTAAGAAGAACCAACATATTCAATGGAATAAGAATCAAGGTGCGGAGGCGCCTGTTCTCTGACTGATAAGTGGACACAAGCTCACACGTAGTGTCAGCGGGCAGAGCCAGGACCAAGGCTCTTATTGTATAAGAGACGCATCAACCTCTGCTCTGACCCTTCCTCCTCCGTCTCTACAGCCGGTCTCTCGCGGAGTAAGCACCCGCAGCCCCCGCAGCCCTCTCAGAATCCGGTGCTGCACACAGCGCCATCTGTAGAGCCGACAGAGAACAACAAACAACCCCCTCATCTCCCGCCATCAGTGTGTACTGCAATACTGAGGCACAACACTGAGTCACAACATGCACGAACCTGAGTGAGGCACAACACGCACAGCACTGAGGCACAACACGCAAAGCACTGAGGCACAACATGCACGAACCTGAGGCACAACATGCACGAACCTGAGGCACAACATGCACGAACCTGAGGCACAACACGCACAGCACTGAGGCACAACACGCAAAGCACTGAGGCACAACATGCACAAACCTGAGGCACAACATGCACGAACCTGAGGCACAACACGCACAGCACTGAGGCACAACACACACAGCACTGAGGCACAACATGCACGAACCTGAGGCACAACATGCACGACACTGAGGCACAACATGCACGAACCTGAGGCACAACATGCACGAACCTGAGGCACAACACGCACAGCACTGAGGCACAACACACACAGCACTGAGGCACAACATGCACGAACCTGAGGCACAACATGCACGACACTGAGGCACAAAACTGAGTCACAACATGCACGAAACTGAGACACAACACGCACAGCACTGAGGCACAACATGCACAACACTGATGCACAACTTGTACGGCACTGAGGCAACATGCACAACTCTGAGGCAAAAAATATGCACAACACCGTGTCACAACATGCACGAACCTGAGGCACAACATGCACGACACTGAAGCACTCCATGCATAACACTGAGGAACAACACCAAGGCACAACATGCACCACACTGAGGCACAATGAACGACACTGAGGCACAATGAACGACACTGAGGCACAATGAACGACACTGAGGCACAACATGCACAACACTGAGGCACAATGCACGACACTGAGGCACAACATGCACAACACTGAGGCACAATGCACGACACTGAGGCACAACATGCACGACACTGAGGCACAACATGTACGACACTGAGGCACAATGCACGACACTGAGGCACAATGCACGACACTGAGGCACAATGCACGACACTGAGGCACAACATGCACAACACTGAGGCACAATGCACGACACTGAGGCACAACATGCACGACACTGAGGCACAATGAACGACACTGCGGCACAACATGCACGACACTGAGGCACAATGCACGACACTGAGGCACAACATGTACGACACTGAGGCACAATGCACCACACTGAGGCACAATGAACGACACCGAGGCACAACATGCACGACACTGGGGCACAATGCACGACACTGAGGCACAACATGCACGACACTGAGGCACAATGAACGACACTGAGGCACAACATGCACGACACTGAGGCACAATGCACGACACTGAGGCACAACATGTACGACACTGAGGCACAATGCACGACACTGAGGCACAATGAACGACACTGAGGTACAACATGCACGACACTGAGGCACAATGCACGACACTGAGGCACAACATGCACGACACTGAGGCACAATGAACGACACTGAGGCACAACATGCACAACACTGAGGCACAATGCATGACACAGAGGCACAACATGCACGACACTGAGGCACAATGAACGACACTGAGGCACGACACTGAGGCACAATGCACGACACTGAGGCACAACATGCACAACACTGAGGCACAATGCACGACACTGAGGCACAACATGCACGACACTGAGGCACAATGAACGACACTGAGGCACAACATGCACGACACTGAGGCACAATGCACGACACTGAGGCGCAACATGCACGACACCGAGGCACAATGAACGACACTGAGGCACAACATGCACAACACTGAGGCACAATGCACGACACAGAGGCACAACATGCACGACACTGAGGCACAATGAACGACACTGAGGCACAACATGCACGACACTGAGGCACAATGCACAACACTGAGGCACAACATGCACAACACTGAGGCACAATGCATGACACTGAGGCACAACATGCACGACACTGAGTCACAATGAACGACACTGAGGCACAACATGCACGACACTGAGGCACAATGCACGACACTGAGGCACAACATGTACGACACTGAGGCACAATGAACGACACTGAGGCACAACATGTACGACACTGAGGCACAATGCACGACACTGAGGCACAACATGTACAACACTGAGGCACAATGCACGACACTGAGGCACAATGAACGACACTGAGGCACAATGAACGACACTGAGGCACAACATGCACGACACTGAGGCACAATGAACGACACTGAGGCACACATGCACGACACTGAGGCACAATGCACGACACTGAGGCACAATGCACGACACTGAGGCACAACATGCACAACACTGAGGCACAATGTACAACACTGAGGCACAATGAACGAGACTGAGGCACAATGAACGACACTGAGGCACAACATGCACGACACTGAGGCACAAGATTGAGGCACACCATGCACAGCACTGAGGCACAGCATGTACTACTTGTTATGTATACAGAGCAGTAACCCCATAGGTTTCCTGATGCTCAGAACAGCCAGGCCCTGATTTTCAAAGAGGCGGAGTTCTATATCTTGTGCATCAAATGGCAGAAAGAACAGCCATCTTTGCGTGTCTGACTTGCGTACGGTACCGGAAACAGAAGCCGGTGGGAGGACCACAAGAGACAGTTGGGGACCATTTTCTCCAACAATTTGGGATGACGTAGCACCTCGCTGGCACAAGATTCCAGTGGTTAGAAAAACCTCACTCTGGAATACTGAGCACAACCCAACCAACTGGTGGTCTGGATAACAGCAGAATCCACTGGCAGCTGACTAATGATTGTACGGCTGCATATCGGCCCTGGAATATTGTGGTACAAGAATCTCGAGGTCAGAATATTGAGAGACAAAGTATTGAAAGTTGAGTGCAGATAGGGAAATATAGATTTATCTTTCCTAGTTCCACAGCTGCACACTGTACAGAGTAGGTATACATGTGTGGAGCCAGGTACAGACAATCTGGACTTACTTACCTACCAATATTTGTTTTCATTGTTTTGTCCTCGATATTGTGTGCCATCGATATCCTGGGGTCGATATTAATGGTGAACATCGTGGAAAATAGGTCTACAAACCAGGCGAATATAGCCACGTGCCTGGATCCCATATATCTAACTAGAGGAAAGAGAACTTCTTGTGTGTCAGCACAGTTGTCTGAGGTTTTAGTGGCTTTCACTGGCCTCCAAAGCTACTTCTGTGCAGCTGTTGAAAGTAAAGTAACTGTGAGTTCTATTAGATTCCTGACTCCCTTTCACCCCAAGTCAGCACAGTGATGAAGAGTGTCAACCTACAGCTCCAAAATGACCATCAAAAGGATGCAACCAAACAACCAATGGTGTTGTGGTTAAACTATCGCAAGCCTATGCTGATAGTGCTCTCAAATGACCTTCTCAGGAGACTGAAGGACTGAGGGAAAATGGCAATCAGTCAGTATATGCTTAAAGCTTCAGAACTGAGACCACATCAAAACCAGCTTTAAAAGTGACCCAGTGGCCACTGTGAATCATAATCACGTTCAAACTACAATGCATGGTACACAAGACCTACTGGGTACTATGCCTACAGAACAGGGCATCCCCGCATGCACCGTATCAGAAGCCGTTCACCCCCAAATCACTCCAGGAACTTTCAAGCAACTAAAACATAGAGTGGATTGTTGTGGTTCCAAGGCCTCGGGCAATGAGTCCAAGACGAGCTAAACCACATGAACCTTCAGAAATGGCTGCCGCACCCTACCTTTGGAACAAAAAACTACAGGAGCTTTCAAGCTGCTGAAACGTAGAGGTAGATTTTGGTGGTACCAGCGCCTCAAAGACTGAAGCCGAGGTGCAGAGCAAAATCACATGTACTTTCATGAACGCATGAAAGAATTAACTTTTTAGGCTATTCGCTGTCAGGCGACAGTTCCTAATTTGAGCCAGCGGATTCTGATGCTCAGCACCGGCACTTAAGTGTCAACTCCAGCACTTTCGACGGTCTACCACATGGACTCTAATATGAGCTCAACAACAGTTGTTTATTAGTTCAATATACATAAAAAATTACTCATACCTGCGGCCCAAGCCATTCTTATAACTGTAGGGGCCTGGAACAGCCTGCATTGTCACAATTGTAGGAGTGTGATGGTTAGTAGTTGTTTTGGTACTGTCTTTGACAGCGCTTGCGGGGGCAATTGGTAGTGCAAGCTGCACTGGTCTCCTGACGACGGCCTTACCACTTGTGTTTTTTTGGACAAAATAATCACTGTCAACCGATCATATAAAACTGGATTAACAATTAAAGAATATTGCACAGGAGTCCCTCCTACATCTGATTTTCTATGTTTTTTTTTTAACTGAGTTTTATATAGCACAAACGATTCGGGTATCAGAGCGCTTTAGTTTTATATAGCGCGAACTTGACCCGATTCGGGTATCAGAGCGCTTTACATAGCACCAGTTGCATTACATGAGGACAGATTCATTTATTTATTTTTTGCATGGGGAGATTAAGTGATTTGCCCAGAGTCACAGGATGTTCAGCATTGTTGCCGAGACTCAAACCCAGTTCCCCAGATTCGAGGACGACCGCCCTAGCCGTTAGGCCAACTCCTTTCCCATTTCAGACCTGAACTGTCTCGGTCAGTACCATCCGTGCTCCTAAGGGATTGAAAGGTGACGTGTCACTTTACGGAACAGCAAATACATTAAATACATACATTTATTCATAGATACATATATGCATACATAATGTGATGGCTTCTAATTTCCTCTGTCCCATACCTATCTGCTGGTCTGTTGTAATCCCCCACAGACCTATGTTGCACCATGGAGGATTGAAAGCAATTGCTAAACATCAATTCTCAAATGAACAAGCACCACGGTTGCAGTCCCACTGACCTCTGACCACACCTCTCCACATCTGAAATCTGATTTTGGGTGATGGAAACATCGGAAGAGCTTTGGAAAAGTCACCCATCGGATTTGGAAAAGTGCTGTGATGCCACACTTAATGGCAGGTTGTCTGCTATACAAATGCTAATCAACAAAAACAACAATAACAGAAAAGCAAGCGAGATAATGTAAAAAGTCCCTACATGAACATATAGAGTGCAATCGCCATATGCTTCCAATCAGCCCAGCAGCTGAGGGTGTGCAGAAAAAGCATATGGAGGAAGAGATGTTCCCGCTGATATGTCCCAGTACATCTCCGGGACACCAGGACCATTATGCTCAGTGGATATTTGTTTTGGCATCCCGAAACCCCATGCGCGTGCTGCAGAGGTGGAACAGTCCGTCTTTTACATTCTGATCCAGAACTGAAATTGATAGGTTCCGGGGTGAGCCTCGCATCAGGGTAATAGCCTGTCGGTGTTACAGAATGTGGCCTGACCTGCGGATGTGAACGACTCCATCTCAAAGGGAACACGACAGAACTGAGGGCCTTCTTCAGGACCCTAAGACCTATCTAAAGAGATGTCCAGACAGTGACCCGTGCATTTGTTCTGCTGGAAGCAGACGCAGGCGGGAGAGTGGTAGGCAGGGCCAGATTTATGCTGGACATAGAGTTTTGTTTTAGGGGTGAAGACAAGTTTATTTTCTGCTGCTTCTAGCACGGGACCTTCCAGTTCCTTCTTCTAAAGCCATAGAAAATGGAATAACAGAGTTTGGTGGCGGTCTGCCACTACAATTCATTAATCCTGCTTTTCTTCCATCTATGCTAACAAATGTTGCAAGGCGTATGGTCAGGTTCCCAAAGGGATTTTTGCACCTGAGTTTAAATATTTAGGATTGACAGAATTTTACCCTCCAAAATGGCATTTGTGACTCGAAACGGTGCAGCAGTAAGGTGGAGTTTCCGCATTCGCAAATTAGATTTTGAGCTGGGTAAGTGGGTGTTTCTGGGTTGACCAAACTGCACAATTAGGGGTGAAAATCGGCTTGTGTGTATGTCGGTGTTGACCAACTGCTTAAAGGTAATTTTACACCCTGGATTGGTATGGAAACTAACTCCTACTAAAGGCAGGAACTGTAGCATTTCTTGGATGGGAATGGGATAGGACCCCAATTTTTGTGGGGGTGTAAGGTAGGGGGTTTCTCAAGAGTAACAATAGTTTCCCTCTGAAGAAACAAAACAAAATCTGCATATGCAAAAGGCCATTCGAGTAACATTTCCGTATTCACGCTGGGACTTTTAAACATCCTTTTAATGAGGAATGAACAACTAAATGTGAACCCCCGAGTCACCTACAAGTTACAGAATAAAATGTACTTTTGACTAAAAAGCCAGGACTAGTTGACTGTGTTCACACGTGATGGTATGCATGCCCCTGGTGCATTGCACTGGGTGTGCACAGTGATTGTAGAAAGGTGTGACAAGGGTCAGCACGTCCATAAACCGAGGTAAGGCACTCCACAACTAATGGTGCAACGAGTTCTGAAAGGGGACTTTTTTTCGGTTCAATTGGAGTTCCTGCTCTGGCAAAATTCTATTTTGCTTGAAGCATTGAAAATTCTCTCATCGTTCCTGGATGTGACGGATTAAGTGTTTCCATGTGTGGGTTCCTACGAGCTGTCAGAAGCCGCAGGAACGCATATCTGTAGCATAGAGTCTACAGGTGCAAGTCATTTGACAAAATACCACGATTCTGTTGGGAATAAACGTGACTGCTCAACTCAGCAACCAGCCAGATACCTTCTGAGCAGTAATCGATCAATGTATTCACCTCAGCTGTAGCCTTATCGAAGAGGGCCCCAGCCTTGATAAGCAGCCCGCCCCACCCCACAGAGGGTGGTCGGACCTGGACATTGCACCTTACGGTTCCAGATGAAAGTCCTGGCCTTTGCTTTTTCCAATCACTGATTTCAGCTGTGAAAACCATATGGATTCAGTGTAACTGAACAAGACTGAAACTCTGCAGTCCACCACTTAATTGAATAAAAGTATTGTACTGGAAAGAAGGCATGGCGGTGACCACGAGCCGACTGGTGACCCCGACTGGTCTTTGCACCTAGAGGACGTTTACGCCCAGAGAGATCGACCCGTAATTGTTCAATCTTATGTAGAAAACGAGATATTAAACCACGCTCGTCGTTTTGCCTCCCCATGTTAAGTATCTGGCCGTGAGTGAGTGGCTGTGCCCTAATTATGCGGTGAATACGCCATGTTAAGCGGTGCAGACGGCTGCCGTGTTTTAGACTGAGAAGGGGTCTCCTCTCCCGCAGTGGGTGTTTTCCTTACTCTCCCATCCTATGTCTGGGGTTATTTTACATGGGAGGCTGCGGGACAAAGCGCCCGCTCTCCCGGGGCCACGGGAGGGCCGCCAGAGGCTCGCAGGCGCACGGGGATGGTTTTATAACCGGCCGTCAAGGGTCGCGTCTCATAAACCCGCCGCGGTTACAGATGTCTCCATAAGAGTTTATGAGGCCACGCGGAATCTGCCATCAGTCACCGGAGGGTGAGGGGGGGCCGGGTCCGGGGATAAGAAGGCTCGCCCCAATGGGATGCTCCATACCGCCGTTGAGTGTGTGGGGCTGTGTGCTGCTTTTAACCCACACACTACTCAGCTGTCTCTAGCATTGTGACCAAACCTGCCCTTTGTGACACCTGTCCAGTGGCTTAAATTCATTTCGATGGAACGTCACCATAAGGGCGCCACTTCGCGTCAAAGCGTCACCATGTTCCCACTGCTGGATTTTCATTTAAGAACTTCAAGCATTCTGGGGGTTGCAGTCTTTTTTCATTTCATGCAACTATTTAAACCAGTGGCGGCTCCTCCGCTAAGGCGGAGGAGCATCGCCCCCACATCTAAAAAAGGAAAAATAAAATGATGATAATGATACGTTATTATTATTTTATTTTTCCTATTGCTGTCAGTGGTGGGGCAGGGCTAACCAGAGAAGGGGGAGGAGTACCGAGCACTCCCTAAGTGCTCACCACTGAGCCCTCTTGGGCCGGCCAAACAGTTCATGCGCACTTTGCATGTCTCCACCAGCCTGCATTACACAGACTGGTCAAAAACATGCACAGGCTCCCTGTTCCCGTCTGAGCGCCGAACCACGACGCTCAGACCTATCACAATGCTGCATTGCAGCGTGGTGATTGGCTCAGGGGAGCCTGTGCGCCCAGGTGCTTCCTGCTGCCGGCCCATACAGGAAGAATGAAGAGGACGAAGATGGAGGAGAGGCAGCGGCCGGCCGGCCGTTTCAGGTAAGTCCCTTTTTGAAAATGACATTCCTCTTACCCCCTCACCGCCCACCCATGGCTCACCACCCCTGTCCGGTAGCAGCCACTTCTGAGTGCACCAGATAATAATGACTCCCAGCAGAAAAAAACAGCTCTAGAAACACAGTGCCCTGATGACAGGCAGTAATGGAACAGCCCAAAGAGTTTTTTCATTTGCTGGAACGTCCAGGCCTACCAAAAATGATCCTTCATCTACGCATTCACCCCAAATAGATATATAAAAAAGACCTAACCCGACATAAGTGAATGCTAATGTTGAGGATGCAATGATTCAATTCATGAATTCATAAAATGTTGCAGGGGTGGGGTGTTAGTCCTGGCATGATTGGTGTGTGTGAGATAGTCACCATAATGGTGTTCCTGCTGGAGGTTCAGTGGTTAGAAATCTGAACTAGAGGTTAAGGTGTACGATATGTAAGTCTGATGCCAGGTCTGGTGGCTCAGTGGACTAATGCATTCACTGATCCACTGCAGGGGCCTGTGTTCGACAGTGTCATGGTCACAAGTTCAATTCCTGGCGGGTCAACTAAACTTTTCATCCATCTGAGATCGATAAAATGAGTACCATTGAGTTAGGTAACAATAAACATCTGTTATTCAGCGCCAAGATGCCTACGGATGAACGTGTGCTTTACAAAATAAACGTTAAGCTAATCTTGGGTTCTGGAGTAGAGTGCTACTCACAGCAAAGCACTGCACGACCTCCTCTGGAATAGTAAGTGCTAAATATATGCAGTTTATAATTTGCGATGTTGCAATCCATAACTCTCACTACAATAATGCTAACCATGGCTCGCACACCAAATGCACTGCTCATGGCCTCACCTCTATTGTGACAGCTACCATGACACAAATACAAATATCATTAATAATTATACAGAAGAGATTACATACCACATTACCATTAACATGATTGAGACAACTAAGAATGTAGTATTATTAATTGGCGTGAGTATGGATTGTTATTTAAGTATGTTGTGTTTATGGTGTTGTTATTTATTGGTGTACGTATTGTGTGGTCATAAACATTGCATTTGGTGAGTGTTTGCATGTTGCTGTGTGAATTAGGGCTTGTGATGCTAACCATCATTTTCAAATTTCAGTGGTTTTCAGAGGGTTTTTATAGGTTTACTTTCACTGTGTTTTTGACTAAATTTCAGCGATTTAAAAAAAATACATACTAAGGTGTTATAACCAATTCAAATTCTAAACTTCTGTAAACTGTATGTTTTCATTTAAATTCTGAACTTTTCATTGTGTGCATCATCTAACTTCTTTGCAATGATTCTCATCCCTGTAGCGCGCAGATTTCAGTCATGACTGTAGGAACTGACCACAATGCGCCTGGCCTTCCAGTGGGCCTTGTGTCCAATCTGCTGCAGATGTCCAAGCCGAGCTGTGCACAGCCTTCAGCCAAGCCCAGCAGGAGTAGGGCTTAAGGCTTGAGGGCCTGGCCGTATGGCCTGGTCCTGTGCCCAGGCACGTGCAAAGCAGTTAGTATTACACTACATTATAATTGTTTTGAGAAAACACTGTAAAGCCTCACACATTTCAATCTAGAATTATTTCCTAGAACTATGCAACACACAAGGCCTAGTGATTGTGATTTCATCTCACTGCATAGATTTAACCCTATGTGTTGGTAAACAACCTTTACAATGAAACTTTTACATCGCAGAGCCTTTACAACGCAACCATTACAACGCAAACTATTACAACGCATTGCTCTGGGGGGCGCTCTAGGATAGGGAATAGGTTAATTTACTATCCAATAACCTTCCCTAGTGTCCACGGGGACTGGAGTTGGAATAGTACATTAAACTATTCACTATCCAGCACCTCAAAGCACTATGCGTTGTAATGGACTGCATTGTAATACTTGCGTTGTAAAGGCATGCGATGTAAAAGCATGCGTTGTAATGTCATACATCCCTATGTGTTATGGTTAAACACCTTTTTCCCTAACTAATGCACATGAAAAAATAGCCTGGCGTAACATATACATGCAAATCTACTGAGTGTAATACACTATTTATTACCACTGTTTACTAAATGGAGGGGCATCATTACTCACATGGAGCTGCACCTTTTATGAATCATGCCCGCCTCCATTCAACAATGGGAATATACATTCATGCCATGGTTGGGAAAATAAATGTGGCTCAATAACAGGTTATTTTGAGCAACTGTACTAATAAACAGATAATCATGCACTTCTTACTACAGTGAAATGTCAAATTCCAGTTTATTACCACATAGTCGCAAAACTGGCGACAAATACTGTTTACTTCCTCACGGATTGCATGTACAAGTCACTTTATATGGAAAACAGCTCTCCCCTATTAATGTAGGTTGACCAAGTACACCAATTTAATCGCTTATACGCAGATTTTGTTTAAACACTGTTTGTTCAGACAAAAACATGTGTAAAAATGTCATAACA
Source organism: Lissotriton helveticus (assembly GCF_964261635.1). NCBI lineage: Eukaryota > Metazoa > Chordata > Amphibia > Caudata > Salamandridae > Lissotriton > Lissotriton helveticus. The sequence continues at coordinate 1,616,856,095 of NC_136057.1, forward strand.
TAAACCATATAAGCATATGTGAGTTTAATATGCTATTTATTACTATTATTGAGGGAAGGTAGGGGCATCATGACCTTTGCCTCTTATTGTTCATGGCACCACCCCACATTATACTATGTGTGTCTTTATATACATAATAGACTGAATAAGATTGAGGAGATAAGACTGACCAGGATGAACACAATAGATTGACCTGAGAGCCCTGAAGAAGCGCGATTATGCACGAAACACGTGTTGGCTGTATTAAATGAATCATCAAAAGAAGGAATAAAAGAACTACACAAAGAAACAACGTGAGAACAAATTATTATTCTGTGTTGGTTTCTCAGTAGAATGATGTATATATATAGGTTCATTATTATACTGGTGGGAACCAGTAACTGACATGTATAACGTCGAGCAACAGTCCTATTACCCAAAAATAGTTATAACATATATATATAGGAATATATATATAGGAATATATAATAGGAATATTGCCCAACGCTATACGTGTTGTTTGTTTGTGTAGTTCTTTTATTCCTTCTTTTGATGATTCATTTAATACAGCAATAAGGCCAACACGTGTTTCGCGCACAATTGCGCTTCTTCAGGGCTCTCAGGTCAATCTATTGTGTTCATCCTGGTCAGTCTTATCTTATCAAGCTTATTCAGTCTATTTATGTCTGTGTGGTTATCAGTCACTGTTCATGATCATTTAAAGCGCCGCCTCTTCCAACCTCATTTCAAAGTGCCACAGATCATAGTGATTAGATAACTGTAAGATTTGATATGGGTCGTTACTTTTCTGAGAATAAACGTCTTCCCGTCCGGTTCAAAGTGCATGGAATGCAGACATAAATAGACTGAAATTGCAGGAGTATGATGGACAGTAGTTGTGTTGGTAATGTCACTGGTAGCACTGGCAGAAGTACTGAGTGGTGCGAGCTGCAGTGGCCTCTAGATGAGGGGTAGTCATATATATATATATATATATATATGAGAACAATTCACTCGCTAAGCGAGACTGGAAAGCAGACACTCACACGACTTAATTTTGATGAAAGGCGGATTTATTTAACAGTTACTGCCATGCCCTTACGGGTTTCGGTCAGGTGACTCTGACCTTGTTCACGGTATATATATATATATATATATATATATATATATATATATATATATATATATATATATATATATATATATATATATATATATATATATATATATATATTTTTTTATTTTTTTATTTTATTAACCCCTGCCATAGACATATATTTGAAAAACACACCTGCCATTCACCCTTTCTGCGACTCATCAGCATAGCTGCCAATTTCCATATTTCATGAAGGTGACTTTCAGACAGTTCTGGTTTTCAGGCACAACCGCTATCATTCTTGGACTTGGTTCCCTCTTCCCATTATAAATATGTGCCTAGAAGTCCTTGATCACTCAGTGCTGTTAGGTGAAAAAACAGGACAGGTCGAAAATTATCTTCATCGCATGGGGCCCGGTGACAGTGTGACTCAGTAGATGAACCAGAAAGAAGGCAAATAGTGCACACCACAATGGAATGTCGAGTATATTTACCAACATTTGGGGAAACTTAGCAGTGGCATAACAAAACTTGCGGGGGAGGGGGCCTGCAAAGTGCATAGAGGGGGGTGTCCCCAGGGCTTGACTGAGAACTTAAAACAGCCCTGTGAAAAATGATAGATTCCATGTGCAGATGTGCTAATGCATGCTAGACAGAGTGCAACTCTTTCAAGATGCCGCCAGAATTGAGTAACTCTCCTGGAGGCCGCAACCGGCCTCCAAGTGTCAAAACCGGCCACCTGGGGTAGCAGCCTCCCAGGGGATTGCCCGCTTGACCAGCTGGCCAGTCCGGCCATTGGGCTCCTCAACCTCCAGAACCAGTCAGGATCTCCCAGGCCTACCTGTGCACAGTGCATGAGGACGCCCCCTGGAGCTCGGGGGGCCCCCTGCACTGCGGGGGCTGCTTGGACTAATGTTACTTCACTGAATTTAGAGGGATAATTCAGGGAAACATTTGGAGGGGTTTTATTTGTGCCCCATTGATTTGCAATGGAATGGAGAAAAGTTTAAGCAGGAGAAATGTGAAATCATTGTCTGCTCAAAGAGGCGTGAATCTTCTGCCGGAATTCTGGAGTGTTGCCTGAAATGTTGCAGGTAAAAATCACACAAAAGGTGATGGGAGGCTGTTTGCAATAGCTTTGATCAGTGTGAGTATCAAGGACCCCCTGAATTAAAAATTAATTCAATTCCTAGGTCAGGGACAATTATATATGAGAAATAACAACCTAGGCAATTACATATCTTGTCTACACAATAATAGATAGGGGAAACAAAACAATAACAATTCAGATTCTGCTTTTTATTGTCACAATTTAAATTTTAAAACAAAGGACATATTCTAAAATACATACATCATTAAAAAAGAATTGTGTCTATAAACAGTATAGAACAAGTCAGATACAATCTTACCAAAGCCTAAATCACAAGACTATCAAAAAATAAAAACACAACAAAATTTGTGGCACAACAGTAAATTTGACGCGCGTTTCGGCGAACCAGCACCTTCTTCAGGAAAAGCCACTTATAACCTAAGAGAAACATTTATATTAAAAATATATTAGACATTTAATACACTTAATATCTAATTAAATCACATTAAAATTCTCTAAAATATAAGAGAAAACAGATCCAAACAGATAAGTTGTAAAAACCACAGAGATCATGCTAAAAAAACTTAAAATACATATACTTTCATTTCCCCAGGAATGTACAAGAAAGACTTTAAAGAGGGTCAAATCTATAGAAAAAGGTTTGTTTCAGTGCTCATTTAAGACAAGGGACTGTATATAGTATTATCACTCCACTTTAAGTAAAGAAACTGGGCTCCCACTCACCATATTAAGCATGGTACCATCATTTTGCATAACAGCAATTTAGAGAGCTGTGCCGACTCCACTGCACACCATTGCATGTAAGCTAGCTCTGCGCAGCACGTAGCAGTCATATTACTGAACCACTTAGCATTCTGGACGAAGTGCTGGTATTTCGAGTAAATTTCAATTTAATTCCTTTTCGTTCTATTGAAAGCGTGAGTAGCATAAAAAGAGAGTGTGCAACATAACTTAGTAGTATTTCTTTATTACAGTCTGTGAAATGTTAGAAATAGTTCATAGGAATCCTTCCAAACTTAGATTGAAAGCATGTGTGGTGCTCTGTTCGGCTTAATGGCAGCCAAGTGACCACAAGTTGTGAGACACATTCAGCCAGTCAAAGCTTTTTAGGAAACCTCATGTGCATTCTGGGAATTGTAGTTTTATTTTTTACATTTTAGGTATGGCATGAAATGCCTGATCTTGGAACGAGCAGTTGGCGAACAACAGGGATTGGCTGGAGGTGTCACAGGGGACAGAGAGCATGTTGGGAGCGATGAGACATCTCAGACTTGCATAGCCACCAAGATTCCAAACTCAGCGCATGACTGCCTACTGCAGTCCACATTTTAGCTTTGTATTCTAGGATTCTTAGTCCTACTTTTGTAGTGGACTAAACAAAATCATAGGTCCCAGAATGAAAAAAAAAACGAGTTGAGTAGCTCGGCCAGGTGCACATTAGATCATTTCACTTTGGCTAACTACAAATTGGAAAAAAAACTAGCGTGAAAGCAATCTTGCACCTTGTGCAACTAGCAAATTCGGTTAAGGCTCTGGTGAGTTGGTATTGGCATGCCACTGTGTGTCCATCTCACTGTATGTCATCGCCCATGTTGTGTGTCCAGCCCAGTGCAGCTCACTTAAAATGTATAGTTATTAGTTGTGTTAGCATGACTGTTGTAAGGGAATCAAAAGCAGACTACAAAACCCAGAATGCATTCTGTTGTCACATAAAAAGGCCAGAACTGGATCCACAGGGTCTTTGGTGAAATGGAGTGAGGTTGCACCCTTGTAGTAGACCCACAGATCCAGAACTCCATGGATTGATGTCTTTTAAGTGTATGTACAAAAGGGGTTGCGTAAGGGCCCTTGAATTGGGCAATGCCAAGCCATCACCATCATTGTCACATTTCCCAGGTCCATGTGTGATGTGCTGCTCCGGCCCAGATTCGTTCTTTGAATTCTAAGACTTGTAGTGATATCATTCCATTATAAGACACGACTTCAAGTCCTAGATTTCAAAGAGAAAAAACCTAATCTGAACTAGCACATCACACATGGACCTGGGAAACGTGGCCGCTGTGCATCACCGATTTGCAATATATGGCTGCCACTGCAACCTCAAAGTTCTTGAGTTTCACAGTTCTGTGAAGAGCTCACCAAGTCCAACAATTTTCTTTGAATTCTGGGACTTGCAGATCTGGATTTACAACGGGTTCCACAGAAATACAGCTCCCAGGAAAAACCTGGACTGGCTGAGCTGCTTATGCAGTTGTGGAAACGGGTAACTTGAGAGCTCAGCACGCCCCCAGTGCGCTTCCATCCCCAGAAGGAAGTGTGAGTGCATTTCAGTCATAAAGAGGGTAGATGTATCAAGATACCCTTTTGCGATTCTCAAATAGCGATTTTTAAGGAATCGCTATTTGAGAATTGCAAAATGGTATGTATGTAGAAATTTGCTATTTTTTAGCGATTTCTTAAAATTCCTTAATTGCGATTAGCAAATTGCTAATCGCAATTAAGGAATAATTACCCATTAATTTCTATGGGCCAGGAGGCCCATAGGAATGAATGTGAAATTATTCTCAATTTGCGATTCGCAATTTGCTAATCGCAAATTGAGAATAATTTCAAGGGTGCAAGGGTGTCTTAAGGACACCCTGCTGCACCCCCTGAAATTGACATGTGTGCGCATGTGGCGTACATACATGCCCTAAGGGCATGTATGAGCGTTACATGCCACCTTTACAAATTGCAAAAAGTGCATTTGTAAAATAATTCGGCAAATTACCACCAACTACAAGTTGGTGCTAATTTGCGATTTCTTAGTGTGAAATCGCAAACCTTTCTTCTTTGTTACATACCATTTAAGGAATCGCTTTTTGCGATTCCTTAAATGGTAGTGCAAAATTAAGGAATTGCAAATTTTGCGATGCGATTTTTTCATACATCGCAATTCCCGTTTTTTTGTCGCAAACGCTGCTATTTTGCAATTCGCAGCGTTTGCGACAAAAGAAAATGCTTGATACATCTGGCTAGTCGTAGAGGGACAGTAAGATGCCTGCCCGGCTACCTGACTCAAGAGGCAGCACCATTTCGTCCTTAAATTGATTTCTGACCACTGTATTGTATTTATTCGAAACATTGGGGCAGATTTATGTTAACTGGCGCATCCCCAGGGATGCGCCGGTTAATGTGCGCCACAGTGCGCCACAGCTCCGCCACCCATGGTGCGCCGCATTTATAATGCGGCGCACCATGGGGCAAAAACGGCACAGATGCGTGACGCATCTGTGCCGTAAAGGTGGCGCATTGCTGGAGTTGCGTCGCAAGCGCGACGCAGCTCGAGCAAGGCTCGGGGGTGCCCCATCTTAACAATGCTGCGTCAAGACCTACGCCTGCTTCAAGCAGGCGCAGGCTTTTGACGCAGCATTGGCCTGAAAGTGACTGAGTGAAATCTTATAGATTTCACTCAGCCACTTTTGCGAGGCGCACCTGCCCCGGAACGCCCACCCTGCGCCGGAACGCCCACAAGCGGCACAGGGCTTTACAACGTGACGCATCTGCCTAGATGCGTCACGTTGTAAATCGTTCGTAGGGATGCGCCACGTTTACGCCGCCTTGCGTGACGCAACAGCGGCGTAAACGTGGCGCAAGTGCCTCATAAATCTGCCCCTAAGTCTCTGCCTCTTCCCAAATTGTTTCCAGCTGCTCTCTGTTCTTTCATCCTGCTCTCTTCCCGTTCTTACATTCCATTAGCCCCCCCTTAGTCTTTCACTCTCTCTGAGGGATATTACGGGTATATTTCTGTGATTATAAAGGAGGGGTCTCGTTATGTTAAGCATTTCTTTCCTGTAATCACCCTACCCATCCTGAAAAGGAAATACCTATAGGAAAATGGGGGCGGAGGGATGCCTGCAATGTTTAGGACGTATATCCTGGCAAAAAGGCAGTGAGATGCCTTTGACCTGAAGGTTCTAGCTGCAGTGTGTGTTGTGCAGCTTTCTGATGAGAGAATTCCATTCCTCAATTTCTACATCTTTTGTTTCTGTAACTGAATGGTGCTGTTCCGAAGAGTTCCCAAGTTTCCCAGTTCTCGCATGAGTAAATCATCCGACCCAGGTTTTTTCTTTTTCAATTTTGGAAGGTGTAGTTATTTTTACCAATCAGAAAATCTGAGCTACAAGTCCCAGAATGCAAAGGAAAAAATCCTGGACTGGATGAGCTATTTACGCATGGACCTGGGAAACTTGAGAGATATGCGTCCAAAACAAACTTACGTCCTTCCATTGCTATGTGAGAACACAATGAAAGGGGTTTGACTTCACCCATATACTGGAAGCCTGAAGTACATATTTTGATTGGGCAGAAGTTGTGTGCTTCGACAAAAAATGTGCTTGCTCCCTACACAGCTGTGATCAGTTTGTATATTTACCCAGCTGCCTAAATTAAACTTCCAAAGGTTGGAGAACGGAATAATTGATGGTATTTTTCTCTGGCAGCAGCACAGATGAGAGGAGGGTAGTGTTTAACTTACGTGGATTTTTAGGTCTGGCTTGACAGTGCAACTGTTACTGACCTTTTAACCTACACCAATATAATTCTACAGTTCTTTGCTTCCACACAGATAGATATCAATTCCCAAGCTATCTACTTGTAATACCTCATATTCAGAGGCGGCCGCCACAAACAAAGGGTGGTGAGGCAGGTGGAGGGAGCGCGGGAGGGGGAGCGCAGGGGTAGAGCGGGGGTGTTAGCAATAATATATATATATATATAAAAAAGAACTTACCTGAAGCCACCGGCCGCATCCCGCATCGCACCTCCTGTCCTCTTTCTGGTCCCAGCAGCTCCTGGGACAGACTCCTATCCAATCCCTGTGCTGCTCTCATGCTATGAGAGCAGCGTGGGGATTGGCCTGAGCAGGCTGGAAAGACACTTTGCTCAGACCAGGGAGTCTGGAGGGTTTCTCCAGCCGGGCTGGAGAAACCGAGGTGCACATGTATGTTTGGCCGGCCTGAGATGGTCGGCCAAACACATATGCGCAATTAGGGAGTGCACATAGCAGTCCTCCTAACCCCTCCCATTCCTCGGACCCGTTGCTCCCTACAGCGCTGGCTCTGAGCCGACAAATGAAAAATAAATTGATGCTAGAACATCGTTTTATTTTTCATTTTCTGACTCTGAGCCAGGCAGTGGGGCAATGCTTCTCCGTCATTGCAGAGGAGCCGCCGCTGCTCATGTTACCATACAACATTCTTTTTAAGTCAAACCTATTGCCATTGCTAATGCTTGTTTGTTTTGCTTAAGTATTCTATGAGTGCATGTGTTTTCCTCCTGTCTCCCTTGTGTCGTCTCTATTCTGCCACACTTGCTTCCATGGGCGTCCGTAGAAATTTTTCCAGGGGGGGGCAAAATGTTAATGTCATCACCATCCTCCGACATGATGTGTGCCAGGTGGGGCACAGGAAACACTGGGGTGCAGGAGGAGCCATGGGGGGCAGGAAGCAGGCCGCATATGATCTCATACACCATAGGGTTGTTGTGCCACAGCCATCTCTTTCTTTTGTGGCACCCCAAAATCCATACCTACCCTAGTCCCTAAAATTACCCACTAGCACCCCAAAACCCATATCCATCCTGAACCCTAAAATTACCCCACCCCCCCAAAACTCATACCCTCCCTGGACCCTAAAATTATGCCCCTGGCACCCCAAAACCCATACCCAACCTGAACCCTAAAATTACCCTCTAGCACCCCAACACCCATACCCACCCTGAACCCTAAAATTACCCTCTAGCACCCCAACACCCATACCCACCCTGAACCCTAAAATTACCCCTGCCCTCCCAAAACTCATACCCGCCCTGAACCCTAAATTACCCCCCTGGAAAACATAAACCATACCCAACCTGACCCCTAAAATTGTCCCCCTGTCACCCCTGTCACCCATACCCACCTTGAACCCTAAAATTACCCCCCGGCACCCCAAATCCAATACCCGCCCTGAACCCTAAAATTTCCCCCTTGGACCCCAAAACCCGTACCCGCACTGAACCCTAAAATTACCCCCTGGTACCCTAAAACCCATACCCACCCTGAACCCTAAAATTATCCACCTGGCACCCCATTCCCTAACCCACCGTGAACCTTAAAATTACTCCCTGGCACCTTAAAACCCACACCCACCCTGATCCCTAAAGTTACCCCCTGGAACCCCAAAGCTGAACACTACATTCTGATTGTGAACTGTGCCGCCTCCCTATTCAGGGTGGATCTGCTGGTCTGGATCGGCTCGCCCTGATCCGGTTCTGCTCGCCCTTCTCTGGAGCTGTTCTGCCTGCCCTGTCCCTCTTCCGGACCCACCGAGCCTGCCTCCGTGCACACTACCTGGACCTACTCTGTCTGGCCTGGTTCTTTCTTCTTTGGACCCGCTGTCTTCGCTGGCGGAGTTAGGACACAGGTCTCACTTCTCTGAAGTTGCTCTTACCCTCAATGAGAAAGACTCGGAAGGGCTGTATGATCATTTCTACTCATGGATAAATCTTACATATGCCTGCTCGTTGTGCTTCCTCCCTGCTCTGGACTACAGTGGTGACTACACATGGACTCAGCCCCTCTACTCTTAGCATCCACGCTTCCTAGCCCATCTGGATATCCCCCTCTGTACTGACTTATGTCTAAGACTTCATTTACATTCGTTTTCCGTTTGTGTTATCTTTCTTGATAAATGCAACTTATTAAATCAAAAATCATCCATTGATGTCCACCATTTTATGTCAGAGCGGTGTCTCCCTTAAAATATACTCTTTTATTCAAATGTGACTTTTCTTTCTGCTTAGTAATTTACTTAACAGCAACTGTTCTAGGCAGTCCATCACTATAATCCAATAATTATTTGAAAAGACTTTTCCTCAATCTTGTTATTGTGTCAGAGCGCACTATAAAGTCCGAGGTCTCCTGGTGCATTTGACTAAATTATAAGATGGAGGGGGGGCAGAGGATACTCAGAAGGATCTAGAAGGATCTAGAAAAGAGCAGAGTCTCCAGGTGTTGTCTAGATGTGACGTGCGATGAGATGCACAGGAGTTCACCTAGAAGAGAGTGCCAAAGGGACGGTGCAGGAAAATGAAGCCCGGGTCTTGTCCTACTGAGCCCTGAGTCGCAGAGGAGCTTCAGACTCGAACAGAGTGCGAGCTGGATAGGAACAGTGGCTGGAGCACCATGTGTAATGCATAGTGGCATGGGCGTCCGCAGGGGGCAGGGCCGGCTTTAGCGCTAGTGGCACCCAGTGCGACAATGTTATTTTGCGCCCCCAATGACCACCTCCACCACGGATTCTCTCACTACCACCCTTTAACAGTGACCAAGTCTACATAACCACTCTCTCTCTCAGATGCATTGAATTCATGATATAGCGCTACTCATACCATTAAAGTATGTCAGAGCACTTTGCATCACAAACACATTACACAGACAATCAATCATACATGTGTAAATCAGTGTATTGGAAATGTTACATAAGCCACAGGACTAAAAGTGTAGGAGTCACTTGTCATCCATACTGGTAGGCAGTATACTTTAGGAGTGCTTGGTGTGGAGAAGCACAAAGTCAGAGTCGAAAAAGAAGCAGCATATTAATAAGAAGAATCAATTTCTACCCAAATTAAACATTTTTGCAACATTAATCAATGTTCTGTACTTAGCAGAGTGTATGCACTTCTATGATGAAAGTTAATACCTTACTATTCTATATTAGGACTTTACGTTATAAATTGCAAGTAACAAATGGATGTCTCTTTTAAAAGCAGTAACCTCCTGATCTATTTACATTAAATGGACTCTAATCTACTTAGTACACGTTCTTTGCAGTAGGCATATTAACCCTCTGTGCTACCTTCACATAAGTCGAAATTAAACCTCAACTACACAAAACTCTGATCTCTGACCAGGAAGAACATTAATCACAGGAGTTATCTTGACAATTTTATGAGGCCCCGCAATTGTAGGAGGAAAGGAACGCTCAGTAGGTGCTTTTAAAATCATAATTAATTTGTAAACAGGAAGCCAGTATCGCACGCCCTAGCACCAGCCCTAGCAGGGGGGGCAAGGAGGGGTCCGTGGGCATCCACCACCCTTGCGTGCCTATCCCACACCCATGTTTAGTTTAAGCAAACCAACTCGGAATGCGAAACAGAAAAAAAGCATTCACGTCATTTTGTAGGCGCATGCATGCTTGGTGTGCACTCCCACAAAGGGCCACATATAACTTTTTTTTGAAAGTCATGCTGCACACTATCGGGGATGCTGCACAACATGGCTAGAACCATTGGCAAAGCTGATCGGTTCCAAAAGCGAAACCTATTGATTTTGCCAAAGCCTGTTTTTCTGTGGTTGTAGTCCGGATTTTATAAAGAGATAACACAGCACTACAGGTCCCAGAATCTAAAGCAAAACATGGACTGAATGTGCTACTTTTGGAAGAAGCTGATCAATTAACAAACTCTCTTGTGTATCTTTAAGAAGCAGTCAGGTTTTAGGGACCCTTATTAACTGATCCAAGAGGGGGGTGTTTTGCTTTGCTGCTGATCTGACCAAGAACCGATCTCTCGACCTTTTATCTCAAGAGGGCTCATTGCTTATGGGGTTCGTCACATCAGTGCTCCCAACCCTGCCTAGTTTCCCAGGTCCATGCGTGATCAGCTGCTCCAGTGCAGGTTTTTGTTTGAATTCTGGGACTTGTACTCTTGAATATTCAATTTTTTAAAACCAGGACTACAAGAACCAGAATTCAAAGCAAAAACCTGGACCGAAGCAGCTCATCACTCATGGACTAGGGAAATTGGGCAGCTATGATGGCTCCCACACCTAAAATGATTTGTTTTCCCAGTTCGTATAATCCAGGACCTGCTGTCCTTACTATTTCATGTATTTTTATTTTTATATGCACTACCTTGATCCGAAGGTATTGGAGTGCTTAACATGAGCACCAGTTACATTACACAAGGTCACGTTAATTTTTTTATGCATGGGTAGATTAAATGATTTGCCCAGAATCTCAGGAGGTTGAGCCAAAACAGACTTAAAACTAGTTTCCCGGTTCAAAAGTTGAGTTCCAAAATTGGCAGCTCTGGCCATTTCACCACATCTTTTGCTTTTTTAGTAAGCATTTTGTGACGTGTGGAAAGTTGCCTTTTGGTTACTAATGGATGAAATGAGAAGATGGGTCCCAGGTGGTTTGGGTAATTTATAGGACTGTACTAAATTGCATACTGTTGTTTCACAAAATTTCAGTAATAATATACTAAATGTGGTTTGACGGTATCTGAAGTAAAGATTTAGTGGGCAGGATTACTTCATGTATACTTCATGCATTCATTGCATTCATATATAAGTCACATGAGATACCAGCAGGACCCTGTTTCAGGCTGACAATGCCCTTGACAAACACATTTCCTACACAAACCAGTCTCTGGCAGCTGGAAGATATGCAAAATCGCCTACAGCAAAATGTACAAATATCACTAAGAAAAATTAAAATGACGACCAGACATAACCTGTGTTTTGCCCATATTCTCAGACTCTCCATGCCTTTCCAAAACTCCTTCAATATCTCTTTCTGTCTTCATGTCTCCTTTCTTGACTTTGTGAATTGAGGACTATGATCTATCATCTCCTTGGAGAAGAAATGTGGCCCACCGGCCACAGCCACCGATTTTGGAACTGGGAAACCAGGTTTGAATCCCAGCATCCCCCAACATCCTGTAATACTGGGCAAATCACTTAGGCTTCCCAAGCCAAATGTAAAACAAGCATTCAACAAAGCCAATAGATCTCGTCTATGGGCGAGCTATTGTCTTTGTCAGGACTGTTGAGGTTGTGACTGGGAGAGTGGGGCAGGTGTGGAGAGAATGAACAGTCAAAAGAAGTGCTATGTCCCTTTTCTCTGTTGGGAAGAGGGAGAAGAAACAGGTGTCGGTGGATGCATGGGGGAGTAGGAAAAGACGTCAGGAGAAGAAACAGTGTTAGGCAGATCCATGGGAGCTGAAACAGGGACCGGTGGGTGAAGATGAGAAAAAACACATGTAGGTAGTGGGGTGGGAGAAAAAAGCTACATAGACGGTGGGTGGGGCGAATGATCTATATTAACGTGGCGAGTGGGAGTAAAAAGAAACAACAAGGATGTGAGAACATTAAAAGAAACAACACACACCAGGGTGGGAAAAGAAACAACATGGATGGGGATATGAAAAGAAACAACATGGAAAGGGAGTGGTGGGGTGGGAAAAGAAGCAGCATGGATGGAGGCGAGTGGAAGGTAAAAGAAGTTACATGAGAGGTGACAGGGAGAAGAAGACATGCTTAAGAAGCCGATATGGGAGAGGGCCTAAAAACACAAGCAATCATATGGAGTGCTTGAACCTGAAAAAAATACGAAAGCAGTGGAAGGGAACAAGTACTTGGTCCCTGCTCCAAGAAAGGGTCAAACACAAGAAGAGGAAATGATGCACGCATGCCACGAGAAACAGGAACAAAGCAAATGACAGCGACGCTGAAGCTATCCAATAGTAAACTATGGGTGGGCTGTAAGCTCAAAATATGTACACAAAATGTCTTGAAGAGACAGCTGTCTAGGTGAGAACTAAAAAGGAAATCTGGCCCTGTGCAACGTAATCCAGTGCTCATGGAAGGCGCTCCAATGTCCTTGGGCAGAGTTTGCAGGATATAAAACAAGTACATTAACTTAAAGGCAGCAACAATTTCATAACTCCCAATATTGGATGTGAGAGGCTAAACTCTCAATGTGCCTCTAGGCCTAAGCCATGCATGTAGTGCAGAAAATTCCAGAAAGGCAGAAACTTCGCTGGCTTCTGAAAACGGGTAATCCAGTTCCGCTGATGCATACATTTTTGTGGGATTAGGAGCCAAGGGATGTTGCTGCGGGTTTTGATGTTGGCTTACATGGCTCCTTAAACTCCATCTGGTTCACGTTAGCACGTGGCCATCCTTTCAGACTTGCACGCGGGGACTGAGGGCTAGAGCACGCGCACACCAATCAGATTTGTCAGGAGGAAAGTAATGATCTGCTGTTGAAAGGCACAGACAGAAGCCCGACGAAAACTGTGCTTCTCTGTTCAAGTTTTCTTTGTGGCCTGTGGTCTCTCTGTTTTATCAGTCTGTTTTCCACCTCGGTGCATCCCTGTCTCCATTTTTTGCTACCTTGTCTGTCAGTCTCAAGCTCTCTGTCTTTCTATGGTCAGTCTCCAGGTCTTCACCCTCTGCCTCAATAGTCTGTTCTGTCTCCATTTCTCTATCCTGTATCCTTTTCACCATCCTGCGATAATCAAGCCTCCATCTCTCTATTCTGTCTCCAGCTTTTCCTCCTGTTCATCTTTCATTTTTCTCTTCATCTATCCATTATATATCAGTGTCTCTCTGTACTCTGCCACCATTTCTCTAGTATGTCTGTATTAGTCAATCTTGTCTTCATTGCTCTGTAAATCTTTATTTCTCTACCAGTCGAACAATCCCAACTAATCTTTATATGACTATATTGTATTACACTGACTTCTGGGGCAGCAAATCGGTCTCTCTTTTTAGGAGGCAGGGAATAGAGTTACACAATTCAGGACCAACACAGGTGAAGGCTCCCCAACCCATCTGGCACTTTTAACTCAATGGCGATGGAAAAGTAACTTGTAATTTAGGCGTAGATTTCTGTATCAAGTGTAGCAGTGCAATGTTTGTGCCAGGACATAAGCAGCACAAGACTGGTCGTAGCGGGCACCTGGCATTTTCCCAGTTGGCCGGAAGCGTGGGGCCGGTTTTCGACAGGTGGGGCCGTTTTTGTTACGGGGTTGATTTTGCAGCAGTGCTGCAATATCGGCCCGTGTACCAAAAGCAGAAGCAGTGTTTTCCACCATCACTCCATCCCCGCAGCCCCCCTCCCCTCCAGCGGCCAGTTAGACTTAATTGTCAAGGCCGGTTTGCATTCCGGGTCCAGCCCTGGCTGGAAGGCAGTGGTGTTGGAACAATTTTCAGAGTGGGGGTGTTGCTAGTAATGATACATCACAGAAGTTTTTATTTATTTATTTATTTATTTAATGCGTTTTTATATAGCGCGGACTTTACCCGAAGGTGTCAGAGCGCTTCACAATAGGAACAGTAATGATACATGAGGAGAAAATTACAGGTGAGCATGTTACAAAAGCAAACGTTACGTTACATGAGGCAATAGTGACAATTGTGCATGTATCAAGAGCAAACAAAATACAAGAGGTGGCAAACGATACGTCACAAGAGGAAAAAGTGACATGTGTGCATGTTATAAAAGCGTGCAAAGTACAAGTAGAGGTATAATACAGCAATATATGGCAGACACTCAAAACACAAGAACAAACGTTGGGTTACGTGAGGCAATGGTGGCAACTGTGCATGTATCAAAAGCAAACTAAATACAAACTGCTAATTTGGGGGGGGGCAGCAGTTGTGAAAAATCTGGTTTCAGCATATATTTATCATTTGTGCATCACCAAGTAAAGTGTTTTCATTTGTTTTGATCCTATTAAAATATCTGTTTTTATCACACTTCATAATTACAAAAAAATGTGCTTCATTTGTTCTTTCTTAAATGGCTGATTTATATTTTTTATAGTTCATGTACATGTATTTAAATGTTGTGTGTAAAAAAAAAACTGAAATTCTAAAATCTTTCCTTTCACTTTCTGTCCTCCAGTAAGATTGTCACCTCAGTAACTTTAACAAAATCCTCTCACTTTGTAGTCAGAGAAATACAAGAAAATGACAGTTTCTGAATAAGCAGCAACTTGTCAGAAGGCATAGTGTGAGTATGGCCTTTCTCTTTGATCACACAGCAATGTGTTAAGATAAGCACAAAATCTAAAGGCATGGTTATTGCTCATGCACCTTCTGAACTCCAGCATGGTTATTTTGGGGATGTTGCAGTACCCAAGCACACTTACTTCCAGCGCCTATGGCAGAAGGAATATTTTTATGGAAGATACAGCCCAGAAAACAAGGTATCTTGAAATGAATCCTCCTGCTAATAGGCAGCCAATGTAAAGAGGGTTTTTTGAGGATACCGAATCAGATTAATCAATGTGAAAATGACCCAGGGTGCCACGTTTCTAATGAACCGCAGCTTGGAGAGGGGACTTTAAGGGAAGATCGACGGCAAATATAGATTGTAACAGTCCAGACGTGAGATAAAAAGCCAGCCAGCACCATAATCACCTGGGAAGAACTGAAAAAGGAGAGGATCCAATGGGACATTCTCTAACGGGGAAACACAAGATCTTGTGATTGTTGGAATATGATGGTTATCAGCAGATCCATCAATACTCGAAGGCTCCTGACAACCGAAGGTAAGCAGTAGAGAGTGCAGTAAGAACACTTGATTTTTAGTCAGAGAGATCTCAGATTTGGGGGGATTCAGTTTTAATCAGTTGGTGTTCATCCACCAGTAAACCATTTCAAGGGCTGAGGAGAGAGCTGACCTCGCTACAGCTTGGACAGCAGGAATATTCAAGATTCCACGCCTGTCATCACCATGCTTGAACTGAGAAATATCCAAACCATATTGCAGATAGACAAGAACTGATAAAAGACGAAAAGTTCAGTTGAAAGTGCGAAGCCATAAGGCACCCAGCAAGGGAATATGCATGGAAGCAAAAATAAACACCACTAGGGAAACAGTCAGTGATTTTCAGCAAGCCTGAACTTTTTCCACACTTTTCAGACCATGGAGAAGCGGCAACAGGATGTGGTAGTTGACGGTGTTGAGTGCTACCAACAGATCAAGTAAAATCAGTGTGCAATGCTGTCACAGTACACAATCATGCAGAGTTCTTTCACGGTTGAAATGACCACAGACTCCATTCCCACACCCAACCAGAGGCCGGTGTGCCGAGGAAAAGCAGGGATTTGGATTCAGCTTAGTCATACAGTTGACCGGTAACTACTTTTTACTAGTAGCTTGCCAGGAACAGGCAGGAGTAATAACAGCTGAGTGCTAGCTGGACCATCTGCCCATAATGAAGATTTTTCAAAAAATTGCTGAACAATTGCCAACTACAAATCACTTGGCTCAATGCCGGACAATAGAAATCTATGTGCTCAATTCATTATTAAAGAGCAGACAGCCTCTTGGACTTGAAAGTGCATTTTTTAAAGACAGAGGTCAGTTGAAGAGTTCCTAGCCTTACTTGGGGAAACAGTGTTTTCATTTGACTCACGGGTGAGAGGTAAAAAAGCCCTTCAAGGAGGGAAATAGTAATTCAAATTAATCAAGTCATGCTAAGCTTTATTCCAGCATTAAATATTACCATAAAAGCAAATACATTAAAATCCCACATAACATTAAAACCATAAAAAACATTGCATAAAATCCATGGCCCCATTACATCTTTGGTTCAAAAAGCCATATGACTCCTAACATAAAGAGCACTTTTAAGAAATGAACTAACACTAAAACAGATCATTGTGAGCTCAATGTCTGCAAATACAGTAGAGCTGGTCGGCATCTAGTCTGAATTAATCCCCTCCGAACTGGAATTAAAAAGAGTTTTGTAAAACATGAATAAAATCTACAAAAATTCAGCAAACTCCTAGGAGAACTTTCATTGCATGGACAAACAAGGATGGAAGAATATTCATATTTCCAACATGAATAAAATCTACAAAAAGCACGAAATGCAGCAAACTCCATGGAGAACTTTCATTGCATGGACAAACAAGGATGGAAGAATATTCATATTTCCAACATGAATAAAATCTACAAAAAGCACGAAATGCAGCAAACTCCGTGGAGAACTTTCATTGCATGGACAAACAAGGATGGAAGAATATTCATATTTCCAACATGAATAAAATCTACATAAAGCACGAAATGCAGCAGACTCTGTGGAGAACTTTCATTGCATGGACAAACAAGGATGGAAGCAGATTCATATTTCCAACATGAATAAAATCTACAAAAAGCACGAAATGCAGCAGACTCCGTGGAGAACTTTCATTGCATGGACAAACAAGGATGGAAGAATATTCATATTTCCAACATGAATAAAATCTACAAAAAGCACGAAATGCAGCAAACTCCGTGGAGAACTTTCATTGCATGGACAAACAAGGATGGAAGAATATTCATATTTCTAACATGAATAAAATCTACAAAAAGCACGAAATGCAGCAAACTCTGGAGAACTTTCATTGCATGGACAAACAAGGATGGAAGAATATTCATATTTCTAACATGAATAAAATCTACAAAAAGCACGAAATGCAGCAAACTCTGTGGAGAACTTTGATTGCATGGACAAACAAGGATGGAAGAATATTCATATTTCTAACATGAATAAAATCTACAAAAAGCACGAAATGCAGCAAACTCTGTGGAGAACTTTGATTGCATGGACAAACAAGGATGGAAGAATATTCATATTTCTAACATGAATAAAATCTACAAAAAGCACGAAATGCAGCAAACTCTGTGGAGAACTTTCATTGCATGGACAAACAAGGATGGAAGAATATTCATATTTCTAACATGAATAAAATCTACAAAAAGCACGAAATGCAGCAAACTCTGTGGAGAACTCCCATTGCATGGACAAACAAGGATGGAAGAATATTCATATTTCCAACATGAATAAAATCTACAAAAAGCACGAAATGCAGCAAACTCCGTGGAGAACTTTCATTGCATGGACAAACAAGGATGGAAGAATATTCATATTTCCAACATGAATAAAATCTACAAAAAGCACGAAATGCAGCAAACTCCGTGGAGAACTTTCATTGCATGGACAAACAAGGATGGAAGAATATTCATATTTCTAACATGAATAAAATCTACAAAAAGCTCGAAATGCAGCAAACTCCGTGGAGAACTTTCATTGCATGGACAAACAAGGATGGAAGCAGATTCATATTTCCAACATGAATAAAATCTACAAAAAGCACGAAATGCAGCAGACTCCGTGGAGAACTTTCATTGCATGGACAAACAAGGATGGAAGAATATTCATATTTCCAACATGAATAAAATCTACAAAAAGCACGAAATGCAGCAAGCTCCGTGGAGAACTTTCATTGCATGGGCAAACAAGGGTGGAAGAATATTCATATTTCCAACATGAATAAAATCTACAAAAAGTACGAAATGCAGCAAGCTCCGTGGAGAACTTTCATTGCATGGACAAACAAGGGTGGAAGAATATTCATATTTCTAACATGAATAAAATCTACAAAAAGCACGAAATGCAGCAAGCTCCGTGGAGAACTTTCATTGCATGGACAAACAAGGGTGGAAGAATATTCATATTTCTAACATGAATAAAGTCTACAAAAAGCACGAAATGCAGCAAACTCCGTGGAGAACTTTCATTGCATGGACAAACAAGGATGGAAGAATATTCATATTTCTAACATGAATAAAATCTACAAAAAGCACGAAATGCAGCAAACTCCGTGGAGAACTTTCATTGCATGGACAAACAAGGATGGAAGCAGATTCATATTTCCAACATGAATAAAATCTACAAAAAGCACGAAATGCAGCAGACTCCGTGGAGAACTTTCATTGCATGGACAAACAAGGATGGAAGAATATTCATATTTCCAACATGAATAAAATCTACAAAAAGCACGAAATGCAGCAAGCTCCGTGGAGAACTTTCATTGCATGGGCAAACAAGGGTGGAAGAATATTCATATTTCCAACATGAATAAAATCTACAAAAAGCACGAAATGCAGCAAGCTCCGTGGAGAACTTTCATTGCATGGACAAACAAGGGTGGAAGAATATTCATATTTCTAACATGAATAAAATCTACAAAAAGCACGAAATGCAGCAAGCTCTGTGGAGAACTTTCATTGCATGGACAAACAAGGGTGGAAGAATATTCATATTTCTAACATGAATAAAATCTACAAAAAGCACGAAATGCAGCAAACTCTGTGGAGAACTTTCATTGCATGGACAAACAAGGATGGAAGAATATTCATATTTCTAACATGAATAAAATCTACAAAAAGCACGAAATGCAGCAAACTCTGTGGAGAACTTTCATTGCATGGATCAACAAGGATGGAAGAATATTCATATTTCTAACATGAATAAAATCTACAAAAAGCACGAAATGCAGCAAACTCCGTGGAGAACTTTCATTGCATGGACAAACAAGGATGGAAGAATATTCATATTTCTAACATGAATAAAATCTACAAAAAGCACGAAATGCAGCAAACTCCGTGGAGAACTTTCATTGCATGGACAAACAAGGATGGAAGAATATTCATATTTCTAACATGAATAAAATCTACAAAAAGCACGAAATGCAGCAAACTCCGTGGAGAACTTTCATTGCATGGACAAACAAGGATGGAAGAATATTCATATTTCTAACATGAATAAAATCTACAAAAAGCACGAAATGCAGCAAGCTCCGTGGAGAACTTTCATTGCATGGACAAACAAGGATGGAAGAATATTCATATTTCTAACATGAATAAAATCTACAAAAAGCACGAAATGCAGCAAACTCTGTGGAGAACTTTCATTGCATGGATCAACAAGGATGGAAGAATATTCATATTTCTAACATGAATAAAATCTACAAAAAGCACGAAATGCAGCAAACTCCGTCGAGAACTTTCATTGCATGGACAAACAAGGATGGAAGAATATTCTTATTTCTAACATGAATAAAATCTACAAAAAGCACGAAATGCAGCAAACTCTGTGGAGAACTTTCATTGCATGGACAAACAAGGATGGAAGAATATTCATATTTCTAACATGAATAAAATCTACAAAAAGCACGAAATGCAGCAAACTCCGTGGAGAACTTTCATTGCATGGACAAACAAGGATGGAAGAATATTCATATTTCTAACATGAATAAAATCTACAAAAAGCACGAAATGCAGCAAACTCCGTGGAGAACTTTCATTGCATGGACAAACAAGGATGGAAGAATATTCATATTTCTAAAATGAATAAAATCTACAAAAAGCACGAAATGCAGCAAGCTCCGTGGAGAACTTTCATTGCATGGACAAACAAGGATGGAAGAATATTCATATTTCTAACATGAATAAAATCTACAAAAAGCACGAAATGCAGCAAACTCTGTGGAGAACTTTCATTGCATGGACAAACAAGGATGGAAGAATATTCATATTTCTAACATGAATAAAATCTACAAAAAGCACGAAATGCAGCAGACTCCGTGGAGAACTTTCGTTGCATGGACAAACAAGGATGGAAGAATATTCATATTTCTAACATGAATAAAATCTACAAAAAGCACGAAATGCAGCAGACTCCGTGGAGAACTTTCGTTGCATGGACAAACAAGGATGGAAGAATATTCATATTTCTAACATGAATAAAATCTACAAAAAGCACGAAATGCAGCAGACTCCGTGGAGAACTTTCGTTGCATGGACAAACAAGGATGGAAGAATATTCATATTTCTAACATGAATAAAATCTACAAAAAGCACGAAATGCAGCAAACTCCGTGGAGAACTTTCGTTGCATGGACAAACAAGGATGGAAGAATATTCATATTTCCAACATGAATAAAATCTACAAAAAACACGAAATGCAGCAAACTCCGTGGAGAACTTTCGTTGCATGGACAAACAAGGATGGAAGAATATTCATATTTCCAACATGAATAAAATCTACAAAAAGCACGAAATGCAGCAAACTCCGTGGAGAACTTCCGTTGCATGGACAAACAAGGATGGAAGAATATTCATATTTCCAACATGAATAAAATCTACAAAAAGCACGAAATGCAGCAAACTCCGTGGAGAACTTTCATTGCATGGACAAACAAGGATGGAAGAATATTCATATTTCCAACATGAATAAAATCTACAAAAAGCACGAAATGCAGCAAACTCCGTGGAGAACTTTCATTGCATGGACAAACAAGGATGGAAGATTCATATTGGCCAAGAGGAAAACACAGCTTCCACCTAATATACTCTAGCCTAAATCTAGTTAAAAGGACCCTGTCCTGTGTGCTGATCACAGACTCTAGGTATGGCTCAAGACCTAAAGCAGTTTGAATTAAGATGTGCTCCTTATCCTGGGTCTTAGTTAATTATCCTGCTTCCCTTTCCCTCTGGGTCAGTTCGAGAAATTATTTTTTTCAAGTGGGATCTGTCATCTTTGCTCAACCCTTCTGGTCTAAGGAAGCCATTCGGCCTACCCAGTAAGCAACACATTGCCTGACAAAACCCAGCCAAGGAATTTGGAGTCCCACCCTACAGGATAAGCAATCCTCGATAATATCCCAATTCAGCGAGGCTTGAGGATTGCACCCCACAGAGCATCACAGCAGCAACAGGGCAAAATTAATCTGATCATCAACATACTCCAAACCAAGCTCCTCATGCAATATAAAATTTGGGCTTCTTGGCAGAAGGCCTAAAACCCTTCTGCACATTCTGTTTTCTCTGCTTGGAGGCTAGGCACTTTTTTATAGCCCCAAAGGCCCGAACCATAAGTTAAAACTGGGTGACGTTTCCTCCTGAAGATTTCTAAAAACAAAAGGGGCAATAACCTTCTTACTGATAATTTAGGCCAATCTAGAAATAAACCCAGTTCAGTTAAGAAACCAAAGTCTTGCCCTAGCCATGCATGCCAACCAAAGTGTCTCAATAGTGGCCCACGATAAGAAAAATCATTAACTCTTATTATAGGTTTGTCATCTATGGTCAAATGCCGCATTTTAAGATTTCTGGAAAAACAAGCAATTACAAAAGTCATAAAGGGATTTACTTCCATCTTCAAAAAAGCCATAAAAGCAATGTAACGCTCTACTAACAACGTCACGCCCTTAGGAGCCCTTAGACGTAACACTGCATCATCTGTGTAAGTTAAGGCAGGGTAAGGGGTATTCTGGATGATTGGTATATCTGCTCCCTTGGCCACCAGTGCCTTCTCTAGCCTACTAGCATATCAAAGAAAAAGTAATGGGGCAAGAACACACCTTTGACACATCCCTCAGCACGTTAGGAATGGATTGGTGCCTTCACCGCCAGGTCTGTATTTGACGGTAGCCGAGAGATTGTAATGTAGGGCCCTCAAAAACTCCACAAGGTCACTGCCTATCCCGATACTGCAATTTAGCCCAAAATTTGGACCTCACCACCTTATCAAAGGCGCAGGTGATGTCCATAAAGCCTAGGAGAATGGACCCTTGTTTTACTAAGGTGTATTTATTAATAATGAGATGCTTATTGAGGCATTGTTCCATAATCCCTACCTCAGCTCTAAACCCATACTAATGTCTAGAACGAGTACTATTGTCTTCCACTCAAATTAACAGCCTTTCCAGAATGATCCTTCCAATTATCTTCAACATGGAGTATATAAGAGCTATTGGCTGATAGGAGTTAGGGTTACTTAACCCCTTAAGTGCTGCTGTCGGCCGTTGGACGTCGCGAGCACTATCTTTGTAGTGCTGCGCACATCCAACGGCCGACGCGGCCCCGCCTGTTTTTGAGGAAGTGCCGCACTGCCGCGAAATCGCCGCTGCGGCCAACAGGTTAACGGCCTCCTTTTAAAAACTCAAACAATTATGGCCATTCTCCACGATAGAGGCAAGTCTGTTTTGCACACCTGATTGATAAAATGTGTACTGTGCGGGCCACAATTCCAGATTTGATCTGTATAAATCCATAGGGACTCTGTCAGGTCTTGGAGCTTTTGTCAAGGGGCTGGCGTTGATTGCCTCAATTACCTCTTGTTGGTAAAATACAATACGTAGCGGGAAAACTGGCTGGTGTTGATTTGTGCCCTCCTCGTTTACATCCCTCAGGCTATATACCCTGGTAAAGTGATCAACCAATTTATCAGGGCTTTTGCTAGTACCTAATGTTGAGTTGCTACCATCAGACAACTTGCTTTTGTTTACCGTATGCCAGAACAAGCTGGCATTTTTTATCTTACATACAGTAACTAAGATATCCCGTACTTGATACTGGTAGTCCACTTTCCTTTTCCTCAGAGTTAGTTTATAATCTTTCCGAGAGCTGGCTATGCTAGCACTATCTCTGGGGAAAGCTTGGAGGGCTTGGTGTAAATGGGTGCTAAATATTCTCTCCTCCCTACCAAACCAGGGCTGGAGTCCCTTCTCACTAACCCTAACTGGTTTTATCAGGCAATCTCTGATTAACTAGCCCAGCCTTTTGAAATCCCTAACTGACAGTTTAAGGCCTTGCTGATATGTAAGGGCTAAATTAATCCTCTCTTTATATGGTCTTGGATTTATTTTGGAAAAGGACTTCCTTTTTCCTGATAAAGTTGCGCTAGGCTTAGGTCTATTGTCTAAGGACTGTCTGGGGAGGAGATGTGGCCGAAGGCTGGAGCTGCGCATTTGGAACTGGGGAACCAGGCTCGAATAGAATCCCACATTTGGCACAAGAGTGAAATGGAAAACACTTCATGCCTAAAAATGTGTCTGCATCTAATTCGCTTGTAAAGTGCTATGGTGCCATAGGGCTAAGCTAGCACTATAAAAACTGCACACACACATTAGAATGGACAGATAGAATACCTATCCCCTTGAGATATGCGTAGGTCTGACCATATATATCTCTTCTGTATGAGCATATTAAGCAGGTAAGATGTTTCTGGTGCAAGGAAGAGCTTTGCTACCCGAACGCCAGGAAGGTTGCGGTTTCAGGCCTGCCTGGGCTGTGTCAAGACTTTGCCTGCGGTGCCCAAAACGAGCACCTGTTCTAAGTGTGTAATTATACAACGCCTTAAGCAGTTTAACAGATTTATTGCCATATCTTTAAACATCACCCATGACTCAATTACAGAATTAGATGTCATTTCTAACAGGACGGTGCCGCGCCAGCCAGAATAAGGCAGGACAACAGGGCCTACCTTGGGAACCCAACCACCACACTGTCTTCTGGACTACTTCATGCTTCTTATTGACCTCGAGAGGTCAGGCAGAGCTCGGGGTAGGGCACCCGACTGTGCATCCCCTCACAGGCATGGTACGGACAGGCCTCCCCTTTACAAACTAGACACACAGACTAACCATGTTCCCTGCCCGCCCACAGCAAGCTCGAGATCTCCCCCATTCGGCCTATAGCCAGCCTCACTGGGCTCGCGACAGAGCCCCCGCAAAGGCTCATGGGTGTCAATGTGGCTTGTAGCAAAGTAAGAGCACGCGCGCTGTTAGTGCTGCAAGCCCATACTGATTCAGAAAGTAAGGCACAAAGAATGTTATTGGTAACACAACGCGTGACGTTTCCAGAGACTCCATTCAGCCTGACGGTTTGAAAATACATGCATCCCAAATTAATAATTACAGGAGACGTGAGATTAAGAAAGAGACATCAAGAGGATTCGCCATTTTATAAAACTCATTTTCTATTTTTTTTTAATGTATCATACATCAATGGATTGCTGCTGTTGTGCAGTGTCACACAGCCTTCAATTAATTTCTCTATGAGATTCAATTCAACAGTACTTATATACTGATATAGCGCCATGTACTCCCCAAATTAGAAACACAACCAATAACAGGTACATTAATACCCACCTTAATAAATCTGTCAAAATACTTGTTTTGATTATTATCTTTGAACTTTAAACGTATGTCAATAAAACGGGGCTGTATGTAGCAGATAACGAAGAATTACATAGAGAATCGGATCCAAAATTAACATTCCAGTCCAAATTCCAAATATTTTAATGGACCTTGAAAATTGGCCAGAGGGGAAGGTAATTGAAAACATGTTGATGCTGTGTGTTTTTGTGCACACGTCTGTCTGTGTGAGTTTATACATGCATATATTAGTGTGTGCATGCGTGGCGGGCCCACTGTCGGTGTTAGTGAAATGCTGGCCCAGGCACAAAGGTGGCATTTGTTGGCAACAAGTACTGAGCCTCGCAGGACGGTTGTAATTCTCGCCAACCTATGGCCTTCCATGGGAGGAGGCCCATTGCTCGTCCCTGGTAACATTCTGGTCTGACGGAAGGGTGGTACCTCCTATTTCTGACTAACACCTGCCATCACAGAATTGTGATTATTTGTGACGTGTCATGTACATCCCGTGCGCCCACCCAGGGCATACTCACTTGTAAGGACGGGGAGACAGGACGAGGAGGTAATGTAGGCAGCCATTGCACCACTGTGTTACTTCTTGACGTTGTAGTGTTGCTGCAGCGGGGCGTACCACTGCAGCACACGCCCCCTCCCACTTGTTCCTGTGCATCCCCCCCTGGGACGTGCAGGGTCTTTGGTTTGCCCTAACGTGAGCGCCGTTGCGCTCCCCTCATGAATAAATAGCCCAGAGCCCTGGGCGTGGTCAGTGAGTAACTAGCCACCACCACAACTGCACGTGTCCCAGTGTCTCCATTGTTCAGGCCTACACCGGGACACTACATTGGCGACGAGGGGGTCTGCCCCCCGCTCATCGCGTGCACCATCGAACCCGTGGCCCTGTCGGTCACCCACGCCTGGCCCGCTGCCCCGCAGCGCGCATCCTGTCGGCGGCGCGCCTCCCTGTCTGCCGAGGCCGCCCAGCAGCTTGGTCCGCGTCTCCCGGCCTCACCTGGCCCGCCTGTGCCCCAGCGGAGTTCCCGTGTGCCCCGCCTGCCTCCGGCGCAACGTCCGGCCTTCCGGCTGCCTGTGCCGCTGTCCGACCCGCCCACGTGGCCTCCTCCAGGTACGGGCTGCTGCCTGCCGCGCCTCACGGCTGCCCCTGTGCCCTGCCTCCAGCTCTATCCTGCTGCCCGGAAGCCCGCGGCCCGCTCCCTGCCGGCCGCCGGCCTGCCCGTCATCCCGGAACTCCCGCGCATGCGCAGTTCCGACGGCTGCCATCTCTCACGCTTCTCGCGTATCGGCGGGAACGGGAGGGTGCCATTCCTCACGCATCTGGCGGAGTGAGGCCTGTGTGTTCGCCGGAGGTGCCTCTTTCTTCCTGTTGGGCCTAGGCGACCCTGAGGGGCCTGTTTCTGCCTACGGAGTGCTAGGGGTATATCCCTTTTCCTCCTTCCAGCTGCCAGCATGGCCACTGTGCCCCCCCTGGAGCCCTTTTCTGTCACCGGCACACCACCCTCCCAGGCTTCTCGGTGGAAGAAGTGGATAGAACGTCTGGAGACCTACTTTATTGCGGCGGAGGTCGCAGCGGAAAGACGCAGGGCGATGCTCCTACACCTAGGTGGGGAGGAGATCCACGACATCTCCAAGGAGGTCACTGAAGGCGATCCGCCCCTCACATACGCCACCCTGCGAGATGCTATCACCAAGTATTTCGAACCTTTCACCAGCGCAGACTACGAACGTTTCCTGCTCCGACAGGCGCGCCAACTCCCTGAGGAGTCAGTTGATGTGTTCTACGCGCGCCTCAAGAAATTGGCGAGCACGTGTACACTCCCAGACGCGGAAGACGAAATTCGCGCACAGTTCATTCAGGGGTGCGCATCTCTGAAACTGAGAGAGAGAGTCCTCGAAACAGACGCCATGCCTATGCGAGAAATACTCGCCTTAGGACGGTCCAAGGAGCTCTCCAAAGCCCGGGCGGCCCACATGGAGCCGGGCCCAGCCGTCAAGATCAAGCAAGAACCAGTGTGCGCTGTCCGGACGCAACGTCCAGATAACCGGTCCAGGCCGCAGAGGACCCCCCAGCCCCAGCTCTCCCAGTCTACCCGGGATCGAAGCTGCATGTGGTGTGGGGGTACCACTCCGCACAAAGGAGCCTGCCCAGCTCAAGGGAAAATCTGCAGTGCTTGCGGCAAAGCCAACCACTTTGCCAGTGTCTGTCTGTCGTCCCAACGGAAGAAGCCCAGCGGCCCACCCAGGAGAGCGCGGCAGGTGGCGCCACTCCCGGATACGTCACCCGGCAGTGACATGGATGACGACGACGAGGACGCCGCATCTGTCCACGTGGTGCGCATGCTCAACTCCCTGACGGCTGCTTCCTCGTCCGAGCCGATGTGCACAGTCCAAGTCCACGACCAGGCCACCCGAGCTCTCATCGACACCGGGGCGACGATAAACCTCATGGCTGCCAGTGTATACCGGGACCTCACGGACGCTCCCGCACTCCACCCCACCAGAGTGCAAGTGTTTGCCTACGGAACTCGGCGGCCCCTACGCCTGTGCGGAGTATTCAGAACCACCATTTCACATGACACCCGGCAGCTGCAAACAAAAGTCTATGTGTCCCAAGAGGGGTCAGGGTTCCTCCTCGGTTGCAAGACGGCCCGTGAACTTGGACTTATACATTTCGCCCTGACCGTACAAGCTCAAAGCCTGGACAATCTAGTCACTGAACACTCCTCACTGTTTGAGGGCATCGGATGCCTCCGTGGACCCCCTGTCCAGCTCCACATTGACCAATCTGTAGCCCCAGTAGCTCTGCGACACCGGCGGATAGCGTTCCACCTCCGGCCCAAGGTAGAAGCCGAGTTGAGAATGCTGGAACAAGCAGGAATCATCGAACGTGTGACCGGGCCCACCCCGTGGGTGTCCCCCATCGTAGTGGCGAAAAAACCTAAGCAGCCCGACGCGGTACGGATATGTGTGGACATGCGTATCCCCAACCTGGCCATTAAGAGGGAACGCCACCTAACGCCCACCATTGACGACATCATCGGAGAACTCGCAGGGTCCAAGTGGTTCTCCAAAATGGACCTAAGATCCGGGTACCACCAGATTCCGCTCCACCCAGATTCACGCCCCATCACCACATTCTCGACACATGCTGGCCTGTGGAGGTACACGAGGCTCAATTTCGGCATCTCAAGCGCCGCCGAAGTGTTTCAGAACATTATACACAATGTCCTTCAAGGTCTCGTCGGGGTACTCAACGTGAGTGACGACATCCTGGTGCATGCCCCGACGCTGGAGGAACACATCCGGCGCGTCCACGCAGTGTTCGATCGCCTCAAGGAGAGAGGGTTGACTCTTCACAAAGACAAGTGCGAGTTCCTGCGAAGAGACATAAGCTTCTTCGGGTACAAGTTCTCCGACCAAGGGGTAGGCCCAGACCCAGAAAAGGTCCGAGACATCCACGACGCACCCGCACCCACCTCAGTGACCGCAGTCCGCAGTTTCTTAGGCATGGTGACCTACTGCGGGCGCTTCATCCAGGACCTGTCCGATCTCACGGGACCGCTAAGGAATCTCACAAATTCAAATACCGCTTGGATCTGGGGTCCGGAACAACAAGAGTCGTTTGAGAACACGAAAGCGGCTCTCTCAGCCGACACCACGCTAGTGTATTTCAACCCTCAAAACGAATCACAGCTGCTTGTGGATGCCAGCCCCACTGGCCTGGGTGCCGTCCTATCACAGCGTCAGCAAGGCGGAGAGTGGGCCCCCGTTGCATACGCCAGCCGCACCCTCACACCCACTGAACAACGCTACTCCCAGATCGAGCGGGAGGCCATTGCAATTCTGTGGGGGTGCCGCCACTTTCATATCTACCTCTATGGACACCCGTTCTCAGTGGTCACTGATCACAAGCCCCTGATACCACTATTCCAAGGCTCCTCCTCCCGCCCTCCCCCACGGATCGAGAAGTGGGTGCTGCAGCTGCAGGAGTTTCAGTTCACAGTGGAGTACCAGCCTGGCTCGCGCAACCCGGCGGACTATCTGTCGAGGCACGCCCGACCCGTCTCGGATGCCGAAGCAGCCGAAGCAGCAGACACCGAGGAGTATGTCCGACTGATCATCGAGAGGTCAAGACCTCGCCCCATGTCCCTGGACGAGGTGTCACGTGCCACCATGGAAGACGATTGCCTCCAGATCGCGATCCAGGCCATAAAGAGCGGTGACTGGAAAACACTCCAGAGCCCAGCTTCGTTCCGCACGCCTGAGGCCCAAACCATCCTGAAGGCGTTATTTCAAGTCCGGCACGAACTGTCCGTTTCTACAGAAGGGTGCCTCCTGCGAGGCCCTCGCCTAGTACTTCCCAGCAGGTTGACCCAGCAGGCCGCGGTCCTAGCACACGGATCACACCAAGGAATTGTCAAGTCCAAGAACAGGCTCCGGAGCAAGGTGTGGTTTCCGGGGTTAGATAAAGCAGTTGAGGAAGTGATCCACCGGTGCCCAGTGTGTCTAGCGACGAGCCTCCCAAACCCTCCGGCGCCAATCGTGACCGAAGATGGCCCCACATCCCCGTGGGTGCGAGTGAGCGCGGACTTCGGCAGCCTCCCGGGAGGCAAGTACATGCTTGTAGTGGTGGATGACTTCTCCCGCTACCCAGAAGTGGAGATTGTGTCGTCGACGGCTACGTGGGAAGTCATACCAAAATTTGAGAAGATACTGGCCACCCATGGGCTCGTGAGCGAGGTCCGCACCGACAACGGACCCCCCTTTAACGGCAATGAATTCACGGAATACCTCCAAAGCCACGGTATCAAGCACCGACGGATCACCCCCCGGTGGCCCCAGGCCAATGGAGAGGTCGAGCGCCTAATGAGGACTTTGAACAAAACTATACAAATTGCAGTTGTTGACGGCCAATGTCTGGAGCTAGCAATCTACCAGTTCCTCAGAGAATACCGTTTGACCCCCCACTGTACTACAGGAGTCTCCCCAAGCCGACTTTCCTTCAATAGAGTCGTGGCAGATACCATCCCACACCACCCGGCATGGGAACAGGCCACACCCCCACAGAACCGGTCCATGGAACAGCGCACCAAAACCAATCAGGAAGCGTCCCGACGAAGACGAGCAATGGACAGGCCAGTTCAAGTCGGGAGCAGGGTTCTGGTAAAGGACCGCCACCCCGGAGGGAAATTCCGAATGCCTTTTGAGCTGGATCCGTGGACAGTAACAGAGGTAAACGGAACCATGATCACAGCCACCAGAGCTGGCGAGTCTGTCACCAGGAATGTATCGTTTTTCAAGCAGATGCCTGAAGAGAACATAGACTATGACCAAGATGAGTGGCACCCGACCACTCCTCATCAGCTCCCAAGTTCGGCGGATGTCAGTGCCGCAGCAAGCCAAGCGGAGAACAATAACCCCGGCATGCAAGTCGCTCAGAGACCCGCAGGAGACCCCACTATTCAAGAGACTAGAGACTCGGAGGGGTCACCTGCAGCCACCGGCGAGAGTCGAAGTCAGACAAGGTACAGCCTACGTCCATGCCCGAAGCCGTCTCAGAGGTACCGTGACTTTGTAGCACAATGCTGGCGTTGAAGAAATCGAGATGGCTGACCCCGCCGAGAACTGAAGTAAGAATGTTCTGTTTTTGAAGTTAAAAATGTTATCCCATGTTTGCAGGTTGACCAGAGACTATATCAGAGACAATTGGTGAACTTTCACATGGACGTTGGCTCTCTCATGCCTTATCATGGTCGCCGACCAGAGAGTATGTGAACAATAGACTGTGGCTCCTAACTGTTTTGTATGGTCCTGTTTCTCCCCTAGGTAAAGGAGGAATGTAGTGTTGCTGCAGCGGGGCGTACCACTGCAGCACACGCCCCCTCCCACTTGTTCCTGTGCATCCCCCCCTGGGACGTGCAGGGTCTTTGGTTTGCCCTAACGTGAGCGCCGTTGCGCTCCCCTCATGAATAAATAGCCCAGAGCCCTGGGCGTGGTCAGTGAGTAACTAGCCACCACCACAACTGCACGTGTCCCAGTGTCTCCATTGTTCAGGCCTACACCGGGACACTACAGACGTAATAGAGACATCCTTGTCGCCGACATAATCACCCACGGTGGTTGTGCATAATGCAGGTGCCGGCCTAAAGGTGGTAATTTATGGCCTATTGTAGGCAGCGTTGTATGCTGGCATTGAACGTATGTGACGTCACGTGCATGCGAATGCACGTGCGCAGCCACCTTTCTCTAAAATCTAGTACAGATAACATGTTTTCAATACCCAGGAGTTAGTCCGCGTGTTGGGAAAGGCAAAACATAACTCATTTATAAACGCCTTACTATTTGATATTCTACTTAACGTTTTGCTCTAGCAGAGCCATCCAGAAAAACGGCGTCACCTTTTACCTCAAAGTTAATGCATTTTAGACACGTATCAATCAAATACGCCAGCCAAAGTAAACTAGGTTGTGATCCTGAATAGGAGATGCGTCAACATTTATCAATATTTTGCTCTTTAGCATCATTTGCCATAAAACTGAAGCTTTACCCGCCCGTCCTCCACAATTGTCATAAAAAACGCAGTAAACACGAGGCGGCGGACGAGCGAGCAGCGTACAGTCTGGGGGGAAACAACAAAAGGCCATCTCCCGGTCATGGGGCAGCGCCATCTCGTGGCCGCTTGGCAGAGGGACTGGATACAATTGCTTTGGTGATAACACACGAAGGAATCTTGGGCCTTATTTATGAAGGACTTGCGCCACCGGTGCGTCACTTTTTCCCATGTTAAAAGTGACGCACTGGCGGCGCAAGTCCTTCATAAATAAGGCCCCTTGTTTTTTGGGGTGTATTTCTGTTTTATAGCGCCGACATGGCACCACGGAGACAGCACAATGCGTCACGTAAAACAGTGGTATTCAACTTACTCTGAAAGTCGAAGAAGAGAGAGTTAGCAGTGCGATGTTTATCGAGGATATATGCATGTTCTTTAATTGTAGTTACCTTTTCTTCGTGTTCTGGTATGCAAGACTGCGTCACAGCTTGAGGCTCCAATCAGCACCCAGAATTTATACTTCTTCCCTATACAAGCTGCCTGTGGGCCATTGATCACGTTTACATTCTGCCTACATCTATTTTGTGCGCATTCTGCTCGGTACAGAATGCAAAGAAGCCGCTGCAAAATAGTAAATAATCACAAAGGGGCTCAGCTTCTCATGCATTTCATTGTTTTGTTACGCCCTTAAGCGCCGTCATCCTTCGCCAGGACACGTTTGTCCTGCAAACCCCTCGCACAGCGCTCAAAGCGCCTCCACATGGGCCGCACCCTGCCATCCTTTCCCATCAAGAGGAACACAACATCTTCCTATTATTTAATGTTATTGCAGTATTATGTCGTGTGGACCTGGCCTAAGGCCATTGTAGCTCTGTACATGAGCACTAGATTACACCACACGAAGTCGCATTCGTTTTGGTTTTTTCTAGAGGTACGTGGAGATTAGGTGGTTTGCCCAGAATCACAGGATGTTGAACCGACGCCGAGATTCGAACTCAGGGGCATATTAACAAGATGTGCGTTAAAAAACGCACATCGCACATTTCACTATCACCGGCTATCGCCTGAGTTTTTCGCCGTGTTAGCACGATATTATCAACGCACAACACGTAGGCGATAGTAAATCCTGCGGTAGCCGGTGATAGTGAACATTAGCGCGTGAAAACAAGCGTTTTCACGCGCTAATGTGTGCCTTGATTATATGGGGGGGTGGATTCACCTTTATGATCCACACCCCCATGTTAACAATGCCTAATGCCTGGTCAGAGCAGGCGTTGGGAGACCTGCGATAAACAAGTTTATCGCAGGTCTTTTCCTCCCAACGCCTGCCTTGGTGACAGGGTGTTCCCACCTCCAACTACATTTTACATGTGGGAACGCCCACTTTGCATGTCATTAGCGATGTTTCTCGCTGACATGCAACGTGGGCTTGTGGCAGGCGTTGCAATGCCCTTGTTAATAGGGTGCTGGAAGTATCGCCGCTTTCTCGGCAAATTGTCCCAGGAAAGCGGCGATACTTCAGCTTGTTAATATACCCCTCAGTTCTCCAATTCCAAAGTAGGCAGCTCCGGCTGTTACCCCCACACCCTCCTGGTTTGCCCAGAATTACAGGCTGCGAGGACGCCAGTACTCGAACCATCTACCTCTTACATAATAACCGGAAGTACTTTGTAGATCCTCAGCGGATTGACACATTTTTACGAATACTACAATCAAATCTAATGCATGTGGTTCCCTCTCCACTGTTCTCGCTCTCAGCCTATTCTTTAAATTGGGGGCTGCGTCAGACGGGCCTATAGGGCAATTGGCCAGTGCCAGAGGTGCTGGTCTGACAGGTCAATGTGTAGGACTTTATTTTTTTTTTGCCTGGGCCTGTTTTACGGTCACTGGCAGATTTTATTGTTAATTTTCCTGATAATAAAACAAGCATAGACTGTAGAAAACTTTAATTCTTGCAATCTTCCATACCTCGCAAAACAATTACACAGTGTGTCTTTACAAGTCACTTTTTTTAGCCACCTGATTTACTAAAGGGTGGCACTTTTATTTAGGTGCCGCAAGCCTATTTTCTCTCCCAGGCCAACAGTGAGTGGGGCCGCTTTGATTTGCACCTGAAGGAATGCCCAGAACAGGGAGTCTCAGGCGTTTGCTGTTGCTTTCACCCCTCCATTCTCAGACAAGATTCCTCCGCCCCTGGATAGCGCTGCTGAGACAGCGAGAGCTGGCCTGGAGATCAGCCCCGGACCACACCTTGCGTTCCCTGACTAGGCCCTAAGTGAATAAGTGAAAGGGGGGCGCCCTATATCAGGCACAGACCTTCTTTACTACAAGCTACTTCAGCTTGCAGGTAGGCCAACCATCACCCAATTACAGGGCTTAATTTGAGCCGGAGCTTGCCGGTGCTCAGCACCGGCACTTAATTATGGGGGCCGGGTCTATCACTCGGCATTAAAGTGCACCTGTTCTCTGCCTCATTTTCATTTTTTAGACTCGTGCGTGTCTCTGTTTGCGTGCGCACTGACTGGTGCGTGGTGATGACTCTCTGGCAGGCACAGAGAGTGTGGCGCTGCTGTGTATTACTATTACTGTCAGGCAGGCAGTGGCACTGACTGGAGTTACTTAGTTAAAGAAGACAGAAGAAGTCAACTCAAATGAATTCCACTTCCCCAGGCGCGGCGCGGATCAGGGCCCCAGTCGGCGCCGCCTGGGCGGGAGAGTCCGGGACTTGCCGTTGGAAATTGTAACTTTGTTACTTTTTGCAGCCTTGCAGGGGCCAGGGGCAGGCACTGGGCAGGGCTTTGCTGCGGGGGTTGGGGCTGTGCGCGCCAGAGGAAGTGACGCGTGCGCAGATGATTGCATGCAAATGCATTGCACGCGCATTTTCTCTCTGCCCGCCCCTGCATAACCGCAAGTCCGCACTCCGCACCTCTTCCCGACCCTCGCCCGCCCAAACTCCAAAGTTGCTGGTGGGGGAGTCAGTCTGAGTCGGGGGACTGAGACTCGACTCGGAGTTGGGAGCGGCCGGCGACTGCGAGTGCTCACCGTCACTGCTAAGCAGGTGAGGGCGACCGGACCTGGGTGCGAGGCGAGCGAGGCAGGGCAGGGCGGGGGCCAGAGGCCTGCTGGCAGTGGGGTGAGAAATAAATTTTGATTGAATGAACAATGAACCGTGGCGTGAAGTGAGTGAGCGTGATTAATTTACTGGTGGTGGTGGCCAGAAGACCAGTGACTTGAGTCGGGTTTTTTAACACTGTGTGTGATTGGTGATTGGTCGACCCGACCGACCGACCGACTCTACCTACCACTGCTACAGCAGCGCTGCCCTGGAGGCAGGGACAAGATGGCCTGGGATGGTGGGGCCTGGCCCTGGGGGTAGGCCAGCGCCGGCCGAATTTGAAATAAGGCAGGCAGGGCAGCAGCTGAGGCGGCACTGCAGGTGAGTGAGGTGAGGTGAGGCGAGGCGAGGCAGGGCCTGGGGGCGGCGGGGGCCGCAGGCGCAGGATTGCGTTTTTTTTTTAAATTATCATTAATTTACTGGTGGTGGCCAGACCAGTGAGTCAGCCAGGGTTTTAATACTTATTGGTCGACCCAACCGTCTACCTAGTACCACTGCTACAGCAGCGCCTCAGGCAGGGACAAGATGGCCTGGCTGGGGGTAGGCCGGCGGCGCCGGCCGAATTTCCGAAATAAGGCAGCAGGCAGCTCAGGCAGGTGAGGTGAGTGAGGCGACTCAGGCGAGGCGAGGCAGGGCTGGGCAGGGCCTGGGCTGGGGCGGCGGGGCCGGGGGCCGCAGGCGCGCAGGAAGGATTACGTTTTTTTTAAAATTATCATTGTGGTTGGGAGGGTAGGGTTACCGTTATGTAACATGTTATCATTACATGATTGATTACACAACATTATCACATGAAGAAGTAGATGATTGGCCTGCTCTGCCTGGAGTCTGACCGGGCGGCGGGCACTGGTTACCAAACGGGGTTGGGCGGGGGGAGTGCCCGGAGCGGTGTTTTAGCCCCATCTTTTGTACTCGTTGCTTGGCACAATACTTTGGCTCCTGTCCTGGCAACACTTTGTGCCTGCTGTGCCTTCTGGGGGTGTGGAGGGCGCGGGCACTGCCCGGTGGCGGGAAGAGTTGGTCGCAGATTCCAACACCCCACCCTTCCATTCTGAGGTGGTATCACCAGGCTCTGATTACCGAACCCACAGGGGTGGGGTGAGGATAGACAGATACTGCCTGAAGTGGCAGAGAAGGAGGAAGGTGGGCAGCGGTGAACCGGGTGTGCTGGCATGGGCTGGCACAACGCCTCAGACCCTGGCTCCACGGCCCTCCCCATGCCTTCCTGTCTGAGTCATAGACCCCCCCTGCACGTCCCTCCTTCTGCACATCCCCACACACACCTTCTAATTCCCAACGCACGCACACAAAGATGTTCCGTCCGTGTGCCACTCTCAATGAGTGAATGTCCGCGAATGCCCCCGAAGGAGGTCAGCCAACCAACCCAACCCTAAGGCAGTGCCCCCTCCATCACGAGGCGCGTTACCAGCACACATTGTACATCAGTGCCCCGAACAGCCCCACCCCATCCTCCCCCCACCACCCCCAGCAAACCCGCGTCAGAGCAGGGCACTCAAGCCATCACACCGGCACCAAACGGGAGTCCACCCTGGCAGCACAGCGCAGCTACACACCCCCGAATCTTGAAGACCGCCCCCCCTCTCACAGACACCCTTTCCACCTAAGGCTGACCGAATGCATGTCTCACACAGAGGCCATGCACACCCTATCAGATCGCCCCGCAGTTCAGAGCTTCATAGCTCACCTTCCCCACAGACCATTCCCCGCAGCCACCCTGCCCACACAGATCAACTTCTCAAAGGTGCGGTCCCACGCCTCCAGTCAGTGTGCACGTTTTCTGAACCCACCCAGTCTACAGACCACCATCTTAAGGACTGTGCCCTCAGCACCACAGCCCACCCCACTACATAGACCATCATCTACGCCACCTTGACCACAGACCAGCACCTCAGAGGCGCACAGACCCCCCCCCCAGCTCTTTAGCCAATCTCACAGTCAGTCCAGCATCTCGAAGGCGGCATTCCCACACACCCAGCAGAGCCACTCCCCACCACACCCACCCTACTCACAGTCCAGCATGTCAAAGGCTGTCTCAACATTCACCATCTACACCCCACCCTGTCCACTGACCCTCACCTCAAAGGCTCTGCCTTCAAACGCCGTCCTCCAGGTGAAACCTCACCCACCCTGCCCAAGTCTGCGCATCCTCCTATCTCACCCGACATAGATACCACGTCCCCACCCTAACTCCAGCGCATCACCTCTGTAGCCCACGGACCACTTACCACCACGATCATGTTTAGTGTGCAACTGTGCACTCAGTCAAGTCTGCCTGGCTATTTGTTACGCAGTTGTGCCGTGGGCTGCCTGTAAGCAGTAGAGGATGAGATGCAGGCCCAGGGCAGGATTTGGTTTCGTTTTCAGGCCGGGCACGCTCATAAAATTGTGGGGGTTCGGGTTGGGGCTTGGCTGTGCCAGGCAAGCTGCAGCGTGTGGTGCGCAAATCTTCTACCTCTTACTTGTTAGTTGTTGCAGTCAGTTACACTACATTAAAGGGCTGGTTTTAAGCAATCTGGATAATAAATCTGCGCAGGTGAGGCCTGCAGATTAAGTTTTTTATGTTCGGACGTCACGTCACACACTGCTTAAATGTTGTTGTTTCTAATGCCCTGCCTGGCATAGGCTAGTTGTTTAATCATCACGAATCGATTCGATGCACGATCAGGTTTGTTGTGTGTGCACTCACTGGCTATTTGTTGCGCAGTTGCGGGCTGCCTGGGTGAAATCAGTACAGGTTACAGGCCCAGGGCAGGATTCGGCTTCCTTTTCAAATATCATAAAATCTGTGGGGGTTCGGCCTGGGGCTGTGCCAGGCAAGCTGCAACATGCGCAAATGTTCTGACTGACTTAAGTTACACTACTACATTAAGGGCTGGTTTTTTTTTTTTGAAGCAAATAGCAATGGATAATAAATCTGCGCAGGTGAGGCCTACAGATTAACTTTTTTTATGTTCGGAAGTCACACTGCTTAAATGTTGTTACTGATGCCCTGGCTTTAGGCTAGTTTGATCATCACGAATCGATGCACAATCATGTTTGTTGTTGCCAGCAGTATGCACTCACTGGCTATTTGTTGCGCAGTTGCAGGCTGCCTGGAAGTGGAATCAGTACAGGATGATTTTGGTGCTAATAACCCCCCATGACCACCTCCAGTCCTGTCAATACAGGTGCCTTTTTACAAGAGAGTTAGTGGACTCAGAGCCAGAATTGCCTGCTAAGGGCAGATGTATCATGTATCTGGAAGTGCCATGATGACTGACTAATTCAAGTACATTGCATGATGTTATTCACTTTCTCCGTTTAGAGTGTTTTAACAACATTTTGGTTCATTTTGGCACATAAGCTATGTAAAAGTTGTACCTTAGAATTCATAGACTGTTAAAAATGGCATACCCTACCCCAGTATTGTACTCCTTTCTCACCAAATCAGCACATACAGCACTGAAATGGTCCCTTTTCAATGCATTAGTGATTTTAGCTAATTTATTACAACATTGTGCTTTAAATGCACTTTTGAGTTAATCTTTTTCAAAATGTTCACAAGGCAAGGGACCCTCCTATCAAAACCTTACTATGAGGAAGGCTCCCTTGCTGAAATTTCGGATCAGCCAGATATATATATTACCTCTAACTTTTAGCAGAGCCAGTTGAAAATGTGGGTGGAGCCAATATAGTAAGTGGGTGGAGCCAGTGGATGAAGTGGGCGGAGCCAGAGAAAGTAGGTGTGGCCTCTGACAAACATTTGAGCACCTGCACTTCATTTTTTACAAATTAAGCGGGCAATGGTTTTACTTCAGCTCAGCACAGATGACAACAGCACCAACTGTCAGCCAAGCTATGAGGGACATCAATCAATCAGGAGTATGTAAAGCACACCTACTCACCCGAAGGGGTCTCAAGGCGCTGAGGGAGGGAAAGGGGGCACACAGTTCATGGAAAATCATGGAGCTCCGTCAAA
Organism: Lissotriton helveticus; assembly: GCF_964261635.1. NCBI lineage: Eukaryota > Metazoa > Chordata > Amphibia > Caudata > Salamandridae > Lissotriton > Lissotriton helveticus. The sequence continues at coordinate 1,616,894,525 of NC_136057.1, forward strand.
GAGCCGGGAGTTGAGGTCCTTCAAGAACTTGGGGAGTGATGGCGTCTGTCGGAGGTGGAGAGGGAGGGAGTGCCATGCCTTGGCAGCGAGGAGTGAGAAGGAGTGTCCTCCTGCTGTGGTCTTATTAATGCGAGGTACCGTCGCGAGGGAGAGCTGGGCCCAGCGGAGGGTGCGTTGGGTTGTGTGGAACGTGAGGCGGTGGTTCATGTAGGCAGGTCCGGTGTTATGAAGGGCCTTGTGGGCATGGGTGAGAAGCTTGTAAGTGATTTTCTTATCGACGAGGAGCCAGTGTAGTGTCTGTAGGTGATGGCTGGTGTGGCAGTGGCACAGTAGGTTTAGGACTAGTTTGCGGCGGTGATCTGGACATTCTGGAGTTTGTGGGTGATGTTCTTGTTGATCCCGGCGTAGAGTGCGTGGCCGTAATCCAACCTGGTGCTGCTGAGGGCGTGAGTGACAGTCTTCCTGTGTTCGGGGGAAATACAGTTGAAGGTCTTTCGGAGTAGGTGGAGGGTGTGGTAGTGCATCGCATTGCAATGCAGGGCACGCTACGAAATTCGTTTTATTTATTAAATTGTTTACTTACCTCCAATGATCCGTATTCCGGTGTTTAGTACTCCCCTTCCTGCCCCTCCTCCGCCCCACGGAACTCCCTCTACGGGCCGTGCCTGGTCGAGGATGCTGTTTTCTTCTATGAAGGCGGTAAGTTGATTGTTGATGACTTTTTTCATGACTTTGGCCGGATATGGGAATAAGGAGATCAGTGTGAAATTCTTGAGGTTGATAGGGTCTGCCGAGGGTTTTTTCAGTAGAGGGTTGATCTTGGCGTGTTTCCAGTTGTCGGTGAAGGAGGCGGTCTCAAAGGAGCGGTTGATGATTCATTGAAGCTCGGGGCGATGATGTCTGCGGCTCTGTGGTAGATGTGGTGGAGGCAGGGGTCCGTGGGGGCCCCAGAGTGGGTGGTCTTTATAGTCTTCAGGGTGTCTTAGATGCTGAGGGTGGTTCAGTTGTCTAATATCGACTGCGTGGTGCTGGGAGTGGGTTCCTCATGGGAGTTGTTGACATCAATGTTGTCATAGATGTTCTTGATTTTGTGGTGGAAGAAGGTGCTGCAACATCACCATGCCATACCTGCCAACTCAGTCGGTGCCACCTTATGCCACACAATATCAGTTCACATAAAACAGTGGTTTACAGCTTTTTTTGGAGGCTTCAAACTGCTGACTTCCATTAAGGGGTGTGAAAACACCCCCAGCACATCGCCACCAGCCTCAGGAAGCTTCTTTTTTTGGAGGATGAGGGGATTTGGGAGTAGTGAGGGGCAAAAGTGCTTCTCGGCACGAGGCCCGCCCTCTCCTTGGTCTCGCCCCCACCTCACTTTAAACTTTTTGTTTTAATTGGCAGGTCTGGGACTTTTCACCTTTGCAGTTGCGTGCCTGCGGGTAATTTCAAGCAAAATGTCAGTAAAAAGCAGGATGAGGGAGTGCATTTTAGATTGTGTTCGTAAAATTGAACTTCAATCAACACACGCATGCAATGCTTTACACACTGGTTTTCTGTCTTTAATCCATTCTAACTCTGAGTTCAAGAAGTTGAATTATGTTGGGGTGATAGTGAAGGCGAAATTTCAATATTTGAGCTTGTGAAATGAGTCTGAATCCTCAAGCAAGTTCACAGGTGGCTGCTACAGGATTCACACAAAGCCTCCATTGAGAATATGCTATGCCAAGAAATATTGGGGCAGATTTAGAAGCCCCTTGAGCCTCCTTCCACCACCATTGCGTCACTTTTTTTTGACGCAGTGGCGGCACAAACAATGCGGCCAATTTACAACATGACGCATCTAAGGGGATGCGTCATGTTGTAAAGCCCTGCATCACATTATACCTGCACCAGGTATAATGTATGCAGGGTGGGTGTTCCCATGCAAAAAGCCATGTAGAACTGACGCAGTGAAATTTACATTTCACTGCGTCACTTTACGCCTTCTTTGCATCAAAATCCCTACGCCTGCTCAGACCAGGCATAAGAAATGATGCAGGGTTTTTTGTATATGACTTACCTATTTGTTGTAGCACATTGCTGGAGTTGCGTCACTTTCATGAGCAACTCCAGCAATACGTCACTTTTGTGCCGACAGGTGCGTCAGTAATTTTGACGCATCTGTTAATCCTTACGACATGGAGCACTGTATTGTAAATACATCACATCCATGGTGGCGCAAGGACATTTGACACTGGCGCAAGGAAACTCACGCATCTATGCAGATGCGTCAGTTCCTTGTAAATCTGCCCCTCAATTTATACTTGGGGGTGCTCGTACTTGTTTGGTAAAAAACAATATATATCAACTCAACAATGGAAATTTGCCGCATTTGTAGATGCATTCTTCTGAGCGGAAGCACGTGAATGTACACGTGTTCTTAAAGAGCCTATAAGAGAGCAGGGAACGAGGGCTCGGCAGTTTCAGGCATGTGCCATGAAGCCCAAACAAGCAGCTGTTAACTGCTTCGAGGACAATAAAATGAGAAGTGGAGTTTGGTCTCAGTACCACGTGTTACGGTTAGAAAAAAAAAATGCTGTGAGACGACGGTAGCAAAACAAATATACACAAAGAAGGCAAATACGTTGTATCATTATCACCGTGAGGGAAAGTCTGCATTGTGTCAATTTCGGGTAAAGTACGCGCTTTATAAAAAAAAAAAAGCATAACTAAAAATAATAATAAATAATGACCGAAAGTGTCAAGTTTACATCCAAGTTCCCGAATTGCCTCCTTTGGACATTGAGAGATATATAGGTAAATAAATGCCTTTGTTGCAAGCGTGATCTGAGAGCTCTTAGCCTACTGTGTACGCGGGTGCTTTTAGCCACCAGGTGGCAGCAGAACACAACAAGAGAGAGGGATTACAATGGAAACGTGTGCTGTGTTAAGCAACCAACGACTTTCTTCTGTTACCAAGAGAAAAAGCAGACTGAGGGAGGTGACGATGCAGTCGGGACTGGTTTCCGCACCGTGGTACGAGCACTGAACAGGGGCGGCTGGTGACATTTGAAAGTGGTGGGGGCGTAAACTAATTTGCATATTGCAGCGAGCGGAGCGAGCGAGCGCAGCGAGCGAGCCCGAACCACCTTGCATCCATCCATACATCATTCATGCATCCACCCATCCATCCATCCACCCACCCACCCATCCATCCACCAATTCTGCATACATCCTGCATCCATCATTCATTCATGCATCCACCCATCCATCCAGCATCCATCATTCATTCATGCATTCACCCATCCATCCATCCTGCATCCATCATTCATTCATGCATCCACCCATCCATCCACCCATCCATCCTGCATCCATCATTCATTCATGCACCCATCCATCCACCCTGCATCCATCATTCATTCATGCACCCATCCATCTATCCACCCATCCATCCTGCATCCATCATTCATTCATCCACCCATCCATCCACCCATCCAGCATCCATCATTCATTCATTCATGCATCCATCCATCCACCCATCCATCCACCCATCCATCATCCATCCTGCATCCTGCATCCATTCCTGCATCCACCCATCCATCCATCCATCCATCATTCATTCATGCACCCATCCATCCACCCTGCATCCATCCTGCATCCATCATCCATCCATCCACCCATCCTGCATCCATCATTCATTTATGCACCCATCCATCCACCCTGCATCCATCCTGCATCCATCATTCATTCATCTACCCATCCACCCATCCTGCATCCATCCTGCATCCATCATTCATTCATGCACCCACCCATCCATTCACCCATCATTCATCCTGCATCCATTCATGCATCCACCCATCCTGCATCCATCATTCATGTATTTTTATGACCATATAACTTAGCACACAGCTTGTCAGTGTTTAATACCAGTCTCGAACCTTGTACTCCAGCACCAATGATACATGATTAATATTAATTGTTTTTAAAAACATGTATTTATTCAACACCAATTTCACACCTTAGTCGGAACATCATTTTTATTTGTTTTTTTAAATATCTATTTATTTAACACCAAAGTAAGTCATGTATACATTTTTATGGTTCGATAAGAGGCTCGAACCTGGTTTCCCAGCACCAAAGTCGGCCGTGCTATCCGTCAGGGGTTATGTAACTGGGCTATGTAGTGACCAGCCAATCCTGCGCCAGGATTGGCTGGGGGGGCACCATGACTCCTCGCCCAGTCGCCCTGTGTAACCCCGGGGGCTGCGGCCCGCCCCCTGGTCCTCTCTCTAAGGGGGAATTCACAAGAAAACGATCTGCGCATGCGCGGGCATGTTTGTGCCCAAAAATACACTTGCGCAGCTGCAGCAGCCCGATCCTTCCCCCCCCCCCCCCCCCCCTTGCGCACTCCGGGAAGGTCGGGTGTCTCCCGGTTTCCCGGCCGGCAGATAGCGCGATTTTTTAAAATAATTGTGTTTGGCTTCTAGTGACGACGTGGTGGGTCCATGGGGCTTAGTGGGGCTTCGCCCCTACGCCCCAATGGACGCACCGCGCCTGGCACTGAAAAGTAACACGGGACACTCAGCCTTGAACTCAAACCTCAGTACAAATAAAGGAATAATAGAGACCGAACACGAAGTCAGGGGAGAGTATGTGGCATTATAGCCAGAGAGCTGCCGATTTTGTAACAGGGGAACCAGGCGCATAATGATTTAAAATTTGCTAACATTCGTGCCAAGAATTTTCAATTCTATTAAGGACAGGAGGCGAGGATTATGCTGTCTCATTTCTTTACTACCAAAAATACAGCAGCCAATCACAACAGTAAAGAAAAAACAATAAACTACATATCCCATGAACCCCGAGGATTCCATAGAGTAGGTGTAGTATAAAAGGTATCCTAGAGGACAGTCCTTCCTCTTTCTTTGTGTAGAACAGTTCAGTCATAAGTAAAGTCATACAAGTAAAAGTTCCAGGAATCCAACAAGATAAAATGAAGATAAACACGAAACCCAGTCTTCGGGGAGCAGAACAATGAACCAGAAGAAAGACGGATGGCCAAGGGTCCAGGACGTCCTAAACAGAATGCTGCAACTGGAGAAACCGTCCAAAGAATAGCCACCGCTGGCCCGTGGGACACGACCAAAGGCAATCATTTAGGATCAGAACCTGAAATGAAAAAACAAATCCGTAATATCCAAAACTACCAGATGAAGGAAGCATGGAGAAAGGATAAGGGAGGGAAAAAATACAACATATGCATAGAATACAAGTGTAAAAGCAATGAGCAATACAAGGCATATATATAAATAAGGGTGGGATAATCCTCGCCTCCTGTCCTTAATAGAATTGAAAATTCTTGGCACGAATGTTAGCAAATTTTAAATTCTATGTCAGGACGGAGGCTCCGATTATGCTTTTTTAAAGCTGTTCCACCACAACAGAAGCAACATGCATAATAGGTTTAAAATAAAAAGTTTTAAACACTGACTCCGAAGACCAATCAGCAGCCTTCAAGATGTCTTGGCCGGCACCCAAGGAAAAAGCCTTAGAGGCCATAGCTCCTCTAGCCGAGTGGGCACCAAAAACAGAGACATCAATGCCCGCCTCCTTCATGAGCCAACGAACCCATCTCGCTAAAGTGGCAGGACAAACAGACTTAAACGGTTTCTGTAAAGTTATAAGCAGTTGACCTTGGAGATTGCTACGAAAAGGAGCAGTACTCACCTCATAATCTCTGATGCATTGAACCACACAGAGTTTGGGATTGTGAGGAAAAGAAGGATATGAGACACAAGAAGTGTTAGACTTAGTACGACGACAAATAGTAAAGGAAACCCCTTCAGGGGTGAAAAGACGTCCAGCCAGATCTAAGGCACGAACATCAGATACACGTTTGCAAGAAAGCAAACACAACAACATGGTCAGTTTGGCAGATAACTGTTTGCGAGAGAGCAATGAATTAGAAGGCCATGAATCCAAGAAACGTAAAACCACGGAAACATCCCATAAGGCGACATACTTTGGGCAAGGAGGTTTTACCATCCGAATGCCTCTGAGTAATTTGCAAATAAGAGGATGCTCACCAATAGGTTTACTATCAACAGGGACATGACCAGCTGAAATCGCAGATCGAAAGTTGTTAATCGTCCTGTAAGCCAAACCCAAAGAAGCCAGAGAAGCCAGGAAATTGGAAACTAAAGTGACATCTGCAGAAGAGGGATCCACTGACCGCTGTGCACACCAATCACACCATCGTTTCCAAGATGAAGCATAACGCTTGTGTGTGTTGGGAGCCCAAGCTTCCCCGATAAATCGGGCAGCCTCCGAAGAAAGCCCAGGGTCTTGCCAACGTCCCCCGAAATCCGCCACGCCACTAACCGAAGCTGACCCGACAGAATGAGAGGGTGGGGATTTCTAAGAGGGTCCAGCAACAGATTCTGCAGGTCGGGAAGCAGAATGGGAGGAGAGCAACTCATCTCCAGAAGAATCAGAAACCACGGTTGGGCCCTCCACAGAGGAGTGACCAGAATCAATTCCGACAGAAAGAGCCTCGCGCGGGCCAGAACCCTCGGAATCATTATGAAGGGAGGGAAGGCATAGCATAGAAGAGGAGGCCAGGTCTGAAGGAACGCATCCGTGGCCAGAGCCTCGGGATCCGGTCTCCAACTGTAAAATTGAGGAACCTGCTTGTTCAGCCGAGAAGCAAAGAGATCCAGATGACATGGACCCCAAGTTCGGGACAGGAGCCGAAACACCCGAGGGTGAAGCCTCCAATCGCTGGCATCCCGCAGATGGCGAGAATTCCAATCCGCTACTTGATTTTGGCGACCTGGAAGGTATTCGGCAATAACCGTGATCTGACGTTGCAGACACAGGTGCCAGAAGTCCTTGGCAATTTCCTGCCAGGAGCATGGACTTCGTACCTCCGAGCTTGTTGACATACCGTACAGCCGAAATGTTGTCCATGCGTAGAAGAATGCAACAGTTCGTTGCATGGGGAGTTAGACAACGAATCGCAAAAGAGCCCGCCAGAAGCTCTAAGCAATTGATATGGAGGGACAACTCCTCTGGAGACCAACGCCCCCCTGTCGTCAGAGAGCCGCACCGAGCCCCCCATCCCCAAAGACTTGCATCTGACTCGATCACAACCTCTGGAGTCTGACCGAAAAGAGCACGTCCGTTCCAGGGTTCCATGTGGTCTAACCACCACAGCATTTCCCACTTGGCGTCCTCTGAAAGAGGAACCATATCGGAATACCGCAAGCCCTTCTGAAGGTGACGGATTTTGAGACGCTGAAGGTCCCGATAGTGTAGAGGACCTGGAAAGATTGCTTGAATTGATGAGGACAACAGACCCACAATCCGAGCTACCGATCGCAAAGAAACCATCTGTTTGGACAAAACCAAACGCAATTCCCGTTTGATCGCTCTGATCTTCTGTCCCGGGAGCAGAAGTTGACAAGCAACTGAGTCGATTTTGAACCCTAGAAAATCCATGGTTTGAGAAGGACGAAAGTCCGACTTCTGTGGATTCACAAGAAATCCCAGAGATTGCAAAAGATCGATGGACCAATGCAGATGTCGTTGTAAAAGGAGAGGACACTGGGCCATCAAAAGAAAATCGTCCAGGTAAACAATCAATCTGACCCCACGGGCCCGCAAGGACTCTACAACTGGACGCAATAGCTTCGTGAAGCACCACGGAGCTGAAGAACGACCGAACGGAAGGACCGTGTACTCGTACCACTTTCCCAGCCACTGAAACTGGAGAAAGCGACGATGTGGAGCATAGATTGGAACTGAAAGATACGCATCCTTCAAGTCCAGACGAACCATCCAGTCTCCTTCCCGCAAAAGGTCCCTTAGAAGGTGAATACCCTCCATTTTGAAGTGACGGTACACCACTCCGCCGTTGAAGTCCTTGAGGTTGAGGACCAGACGAGAACCCCCTCCTTTCTTTTCCACTAGAAAGACATTGCTGACGAAGCCGTCTGGATGAGGGGAAGAAAGGACTATGGCCCCTTTCGCCAGAAGAGACTCTATCTCTGTGGAGATGAATTCCTGATCTCTTAGGGAAAAAACATGGGGAGAAGGAGGATGGTGTTGGAGAGGGTGAGCGTAAAACTCGAGTTTGTAGCCCTGGACCGTCTCCAACACCCAAGCATCGCTGGAGATTAACTGCCAATTCGGAAGGAAATATCTCAACCTGCCCCCCAAAATTACTTCTGAAGACAGAATTAATCTCACCTGAGGAATCCGGTCGACCACCTTGGGCTCCTCCGTATCCACCTTTGGAGTACTGACCCCGACCTTTTCTTGAAGGGTAGAACTTTCATTTTCCAGAATTGTAGGACTCCTGTCCGCCTCCTCTGTGAGACTGACCTCCTCTCTGAGTAGGTTGGGAATTTCCACGGCCGGACGAACGCCCCCTTCGTCCAGCCCGACCGAAAACCGGACGGAAAGCTCTACGCAGGTTGGCCTGCGCCCTGTCCAAGCCGCAGAAGGTGGCTACAAAACTGGAGAGTTCTTTTAAAAACGGCTGACCAAAGAGTAAACCTTGAGCTAGAGGCCCAGACTCCGAAGGAGCCAGATCAGTGAGCTTAGGATCAAGCTTCATGAGAATTGATCGACGGCGTTCACTATTCAGGGCGCAGTTAGCATTACCAAGCATGCATATAGCCCGCTGAGCCCATCCTACCATCTCCTCCGGATCAATTAGGGCGTCAGAGTCTTTCGCTCGAAAAGCCAAATCCAAAATGTTTGTGAGAGGGCCAAGAAGATCTAGCATCTTATCCTGACAGGATCTCCAGGACCTGTCGAGACCCTTTTTTGGATCCTTGGAATACTTCCGTAGATAGGTGACCATTGTAGGGTCCACATCAGGAGTGTCGGCCAACTTGTCGGAAAGATCAGGACGGGGACACTCAGATCTTAAACGTGCCCGTACGGTATTGTCAAAAGATCTCCTGATATTAGACTGAACATAAGCAGCCACCTCAGGGGAAGGCAACCAGGCTGTAGAATTAGGATGCACAATTTCAGTGGGCTCAAAATCTAGCACCGGAGGTTTAGACGGGGCATCAACAAAGTGCTCTTTACGAGCCTTCTTCTTAGGAGGGGGCGCCTCGGAGTCAGAAGATGGAGAGTCAGAGGAGTTCGAAGTGGAAGGGGAAGGATTGCAAGATTTTTTAGAGCGTTTCCCCTTCCTAGAGGATTTGGGTGTAGCCAGAGAATGCGCCAGTTTAACAAAGTCCGCCACATGCGGATTCTTGGGAGATCTAGAGGAACGCCCAGAAGACGTCTTCCATCCCTGCTGAGATGCATATTCTGCGAGGTGTAACTGGAAAGGAACAAGAGTGGAATGGAAAGCTTGTCCTTCATACTCCATATCCATGGAACCAGAAGGTTCCTCTTCACCATGGTAGAAGTCCTCCTCGTCATAATAATCTCCCATCTTTGGTAAACAAAGAATAGTAAAGTAGCCCACAGAGGAAAGGACCGAAAATTCACACCCTTAGGGTATTCAGGGGGAGTGCGACCCCAATAACAAGCCTCAGGCAAGGAAAACTGACCTGAATGAACAATTTGAATGTGGAGGGAGGGCTTGTAGCACTCTAGGCGAAGCCTACTTTAAATTTTACAACCCCCAGTCCTTACTGACAAAAAGGCGTCTGGAGCCTGACAGCCGGCAGGTGGGCAGAGGCTTAGAAAGCCGAATTCAGTGTCTTCTGACAGAAGTTTGAAGACGCGCTGCTAATCCCTTCCACAAAAACCAGGAATGCAAGAAATGCGCAGTACCGACGGTCGCCTGAAGCGCGAGACGAAGGTACTGCGCATGCGCGACACAGAAGGACAAAACGCCGGCTGAAAATGAGAGACGCGCGAGGAAGGCGCGTCTCTCAGCTCCCACTCCCACTCCACAAGTTCCAAAAACGAGCGCAGAAGAGCAAGCCCGCAAGCGGGGGGTGACCACACGCCCCCAAGGTAAAACCAGCGCGAAGGCAAGCGCTACAACAAAGGCAAAAATAGCAATCGGTTAAAACAGTGTAATAAGGTAAGCGGAGCAAACACACATTAACTGCAGTCAAAAGTAACCAAAGCGCCAAGAGAAAAGCACAAAGCGCAAGGAATAAAGACAAAATGCACTTAACTGGCTGCGGGAGCAGCAAAGAAAGAGGAAGGACTGTCCTCTAGGATACTTTTTATACTACACCTACTCTATGGTATCCTCGGGGTTCATGGGATATGTAGTTTATTGTTTTTTCTTTACTGTTGTGATTGGCTGCTGTATTTTTGGTAGTAAAGAAATGAGACAGTATAATCGGAGCCTCCGTCCTGACATAGAATTAATCTTTTGAGCTGCACCTCCAGTTACCTACTAATAAACACCCCTCACTGTGTGAATGCAAACATTGCTGGGAGCTATCCTATAGTATGTCATTGGTGCTTATTTCTTCCGAACTGGGGTGATGTAGTGAGCAAAACAATTATGGATTTAACCCAGATCTCTTGACTGGAGGTGAATGTTTGATTTATTCAGCCTTCTGTCCATCATTTGTGGCTGCAGCATTTTTCGCCCTGGTGGTATGGTTATGCCAAGATGACACCTTGCTCGCTGTGCCATCAGCTAACCTGGCTGATGAGGGGTGAAACCGGTCCCAGGATGCTTGTTTCTGGTCCCAGAGGACCTGGCCTGGCGGGTCGGGCTGAACTGTTCCCATGAGGCATAGGGTCAAGACTGTTTTGCATTTGGGTAGGTCTAAACTGGGGTGGCATGGTGAGCAAAAGAACAATGGATTACACCCAGATCTCTTGACTGGGAGTGAATGTTTGATTTATTTAGCATTCCTTCCATCATTTGTTGCCGCAGCATATATCTTCCATTAGGCATGTTTCAGAGGGCTGATCTATTCGAAGTTCAGTTGACAGAGATACAGGAGAGTATTCCTTGAATAGGATCAGTTATTTAGTTAGGCGAGTAGCAGACCCGAGAGTGCAGCAAACTGCAACTTGCTGCAAAGGGCAAATCATGAGACTGGGCAATTCACCCCTCATCAAGTCCTTGTACTAAAGCTACTCAGATAGTAGTAGTTTTTACACAGATTCTGAATACTCAAAATCATGCTGAAAAGGGAGCAAAGTTCAAAAAGTGAATACCCCCGAGCACAGAATTTGGTCAAATGGGAGGATGGGATTAGAAAGTATGTTGCCTGGGTCTAATTTTACAACTAGTTCAATAGACGGCAACTGGAGTATCAGGGATTTTGATGGTAAGGTCAAGTGGCTGCTCTTTCCAGGGGAAACGCCACTGTGTTGTGGTCCCTGCCCAGGTTTATAATACTAGAGGGTGCATTATTAACATTTGTGTTGCCCATTCGCCACACAAGGGGTAGCAAAGGCGACGCAAATTGCGTGGCCCTGTGGTGCTTGGTAAATTTGGAGTAACGCAAGCCAGCGCAGGGAGGCATTCCATGGGTGGAGGGTGGGTCTTCCCTCACGTCCACTCATGGATTTCCCTGATTTAGCTATATATGTTGACCTGGGAGTGCGTCAAAATGCTGCATCTCACCAGGGGAAAGGTAACAAGGAGAAATATCTTTATGTCTCCTTGTTTTTTCCTCTTTCTACGTCTGCTGCATTTCCACGGTGCAGCACACGTAGAAAGAGGAAAAAGCCTCATTGGATTGTTTTTGTGCAGGAAGGGGCCCTTTCCTGCACAAAAACAATCCTGCCTACAGCACAGGCACCCTTGCAACATGGTGCAAGGGTACCTCTGTTGGCACTAGTTTATACGCCAGCGCAGAAAGAGAGCAGGAATGCACCATATTATATTAAATACAGTGAATTACTGCCCTCTCACCCGCTCCCCAACAAATTTGTTTCGATGCCTCAGCGTGTGCCATCGTCTCCAAGTGCGCAAAGTGGTCATGGAAAATTAGCCACCTAATTTGCTCTGGCCTCTGCGTATGGTGAGCCATGAGCTAATTATATTTGACCACAGTCACAAGAAGGCCGGCTTTTTAAACATGCAATGAACAATGCTCTGAAGCTTAGTGGGGCTGCTTTAGCCACTTGGGACTGCCTGTTTAGTTGTAAAATATTGCAATATTTGGTGTTTAGTGGAGTTATGACAACTTTTGGCCCCGGTACCACTGCACCTGCTGCACCATTCAAATCAAGCCCCTTTTAACTGCAAGGTAATTGCAACAGTGACTGCCTATTTAGTAGTCAAATATAGCAATATTAAGTGTTTTGAGGAGTTCTGACAACTTTTGTGCCCAGTGCTACTGCACCTACTGCACAATTCAAATCATGACCATGGTGTATGCAAGGAAATTGCACTTGTGGCTGTCTGTTTTAGTAGTAAAATGTAGAAGAGCTCTTGTATATGAACTTTATTTTTAATGTGCAATGTTTAGAATTTGATCATAATGACCAAATAGATTACGTTGAAAAAATCAATCCGATAATGCCTGCAAAGTGCAAATAAAGGTACTGAGGCATGAATAGGAAATGTCACAGACATTCTAAGGCCAAAGCATCTGCTTTACACATCTAAGTAATAAACAGTAAGCATTACAGCTTATTGTTAAAAGCTGTCTGCCTTTTCCGTGAGAAGAGATCTTATCTTAACAGTGAATGGGGTTAAAACAGTATGAACAGCTTTAACAGAAGTATCGTAAATGCGTGGTGCCAGGGAAGTTAACAAAAATAAAGGGGCATATTACTTAGAAGTGCGTTAATGAACGCACATCGCACATCTACATATCGCCGGCTATCGGCGGATTTTTTCGCTGTGATAGCGCGCAATTATCAATGCGCATCACGTAGGCGAAATGAAATCCGGCGATAGTCGGGGATATGGCACATTAGCGCATGAAAACAAACGTTGTTTTCATGCGCTAATGTGTGCATTGATAATATGGGGGGGTGGATTCAGCTTTATGATCCACACCCCCATGTTATCAATGCCTAACACCTGGTCAGAGCAGGCGTTGGGAGACCTGCGATAAACGAGTTTATCGCAGGTCTGCCTCTCCCAACGCCTGCCTTGGTAATAGGGTGTTCCCACCTCCAACCACATTTTACATGTGGTTGGGCGTGGGAACGCCCACTTTGCATGTCATTAGCGATGTTCGTCGCCGACATGCAAAGTGGGCTTGAGCCAAGCGTTAGAATGCCCTTGTGGATAGGGCTCTAGAAGTATCGCCGCTTTCTCGGCACAATTCGCCGAAAAAGCGGCGATACTTCCCCTTGCTAATATGCCCCAAAGTTCCTCACAAAAGCAAATTAACACAGTAATTCGATGATGGGAACTGATAAGAGCCACCTTTTAAGATATATTAAATACAAGAGATTTCACAAGCACTGTGCAAGCGCTGTGCAGGCGAAACCCTAAAAAAAGGATACTCTTGTATTAAATTACTGAAGAACTACAAACTGATCTCCACACTATCTTTTTTCGGCAAAGTAACAGAGTCAGATGTTCTAGCACAGGGCATTGGTGCATTTGGAGGATAAGGTGCTGTTTTATGAGTATCAGTGTAGTGCTTGAATTCAGGGAGCACCTTCTATATTTGCGCAATGATAGTGTGTGGCTTCCTCTCGAAAATAGCAGCAATATTTGGTATCAGTAATATTCGGTACAGTCTAACACGGGTTGCTTTCTGATTGATTTGATCAGGAATTGTGGAGGTAGAGCTGAGCCCTAGACTGAATATTCTCATTTTAATTAACAGAGATCAGCCAAATCTTTGGGACAGTTTATGTCCCCTGTGCATCATTTAGCCTGCAGTGTCCCCAAGGCTTTGCTCTCTCACCCACTGTGTTTAATATTTGAAGAGACACTCGGACATGGCTATTTGGTGAAGCATTTTCAGTTTTAACAACCAAAGTGGATTCTTGCTCCACAATACCCTTACAACGAGAAGTCCATCTAAAGCTTCACAGCATAGCTGGCACTTCACAGCGGAATCAATTCCCATGGCACATTCATTCATTAACTCTATTCAACTGGATTAAATATAAATATATCTGATATTTATTTATTTTACCTTCATAATGGGTATATGCAAAAGTTTAGGCAGGTCTTTTCCTGTTTTTTAAGTTCCACGTTCTATTGTATGTTGAGGTATGTACAGTTTTTATGGTTTTATTTTATTGTACTATATTTTGCTGTTTTCATTAATTCACTTTTGGTGTCATTGTGTAAGAACCCTGAGATAGTTTGTTGAGACATTTGTTGTGATTTACAAATAGAACAAATACAAAACGAGCTGCAGCACATTAAATAAACCATTTGTTCACAATTCTCTGACCAAAAATACTCCAACCAACTGCAAACCTTATGGGCAGAAGATTGCACAGATCACGGAAAGCACTACGGGGACATAGAAATGGTAGAAGAGCGATATGCAAATGCTGATAAAATACCATAACATGAATGCATGTGGTATTTGTATAGTGCAAACCTAGCCAAAATATAGTAGAGGCTGTACTGGATCAAAGGCAAAGATGAAGTCAATGAGTGATTGCAGAGTGTGAGAAAGTGGCTCTATATATACTGGACCAGAATAAGGTAAAGTGTGTATAGAGTCCACCAACCCCAGAGGTATAACAGAGGCTGAAGTCAGAACTGACCTTACTCTCCAAAGTGGTAGCTTGGTCGAGCAGTAAGGCAGTACCAGAGGACAGTGTAAAGCATTTGTTGTACACACTCAGTCAGCAAAAGGTTTCACACACTCAAGGACTGAACTCCAGGCCAATTGTTTTTATATCAACAGATATAGGTGTTTTATTTTTAGAACCAACAGTTATAAAAATATACTTTTCTCGTTATGAGTACTCTCATGTAATTACTTTGCAAAGGAGCAACAAAGTTTGTGCACACAGTGAATACAGTATTGGTAGTAAGCAACACAATCCTAAAACACACTATAGCGTTGAGCTCAATGGGTTTTCTACATTTACCTACAGTTTGATTACAACGCAGATTACTTTGGTAGTTCCAGGACTAGATCATAGATTCAGTCCTGGGGTCTAAGCTGAAACCAGATTAGCAAAAACGTTTTAGTTACTGTAGTACATTTTCATGAATATAAAGCTGTTTTACTAGTTCACACTTAGAAACTTTTCAATGAGAATCTGACAATGTTATTCAATGGGAGAAAATTCAGAATGCTGGTAAAGTACGACCATGTTACTTTTGTAATCCAGCACTGGTCTCCTAGGGCCAGCACTGGGGGTCTTAACTTAGAACCGGTTGGTAATTGCGTTTCAGTATTTCGTAGGATTTTTAAAGAATATCTCAAGTTTTCAAAAGTAGACACTTAGAAGAAATTTCATAGAAAAGCAGACAATGGGTTCCTATGGAGAAAATACAGATTACTCGTAAACCCGGTTGGTATTACTTTGGCGGTTCAGTACTGGGCTGAAAGGTACAGTACTGGCTTCTCCCCTGATCACAGGTGAGTTCTTCAGAATTCGGACTTTGGCTGATTTTATATGAATATTTTCAGTTTTGAAAACTTCACACAAAAAATGTTCGAGTCAAAATTGGTCAATGTCATCCAATGGCAGGTAAGTGAGTTACCAGTTTCCAGGTGAGTACTTGGTTGGTGAAGTTAAGGTTCAGGGCATAGACTCAGGGGTCACCCAGGGTCAGGTAAGTACAGTTAGTTCAATTCCAGCGGCACAGGGGCAGCCGGGTGCAGAGGTAGGTAGGCCCAATGATATCCAATGAGGGGAAGGGGGCCTTCGGTTGGTGGCAGCTGGCTGGCAGTCCACGCGGCTGTGGGAGCTGGGCTCCTGGTCACTTGCTCAGGGCAAGGGGGGGAAGTAGGATAGGACAAAGGTGGCACAGCCAGCGGCACTCGGGCGGCTGGGTGCAGGGTGCTCTTGAGCCATCGGGCACTCAATGTTATCCAATGGGAAAGGTAAAAAAGGAACAAAGGCTGCAGGCTCGGCGACGGAGGCTCTCCAGGGGCGACCAGCACTTCGAGAGGTAAGTTGGGATCTTGGAGCACAGGCAGGTACCCCAAAGGGAGGCACAGGGTGCTGTAGGGCGCCGGGTGCAGGGGTGTCTTTGGGTGTCGGAAAAGCTTACCCTCGGATGGTCGCGGTTGGGGTGGCCCCTGGTTCTGAGTCTACAGGCGTCAGCTGGTTCGTCGAGGAGGGTCTTTGGGCACTGGACTTTGGGTTCCAATCGCCAGGGGGATGTCCTCATGGTCTTGGTTCGGTTGGGCCTGGCCCGGGCTCGGCGGGTGCAGAGTGGGCTGGTCCGGAGCTTCCTGGTTGGCACCAGGTGGGTTGTTGCAGCAGAGCCTCTGCTGATGGGAGTCCCAGTCTTCAAGAGGGTCAAGGCAGGCAGGTCCTCCAGGTGTCCCAAGGTTGCTGTCCGCAGGAGTCGCCGGGATTAGGCAGGAGCAGGTTGCAGGATCGACAGGCCGGTAGGGCTGGGGCCAAGTCAGTTGTTGTCGTCCTGTTGTTAGCAGCTGCACGGCGGGTCTTCTTCTTCTTGATCTTCTTTCTTCTTTTCGTATCGGGATCTGAAGAAGAAAGGTTCAGGGAGCCCCTAAATACTGAATTTAGGGGCGTTACAGGTAGGGCAAGGACAGGGACCATTGGGTCCCTGTCCTGGGGTGAGTACACCCCCTAGTCTGCTCCTCTCCTGTTGGAGGGGTGCAGGAGCCTAGCTGGGATTGGGCAGGGCTCCTCATCTACAAGATGGCCGGAGCCCGGGGTCGTGCTTCACCTCGTCTCCCCCACCAGAGGGGTGGGGTTGGCACAGGCTGGCACACCCCCCTTCCTGACGTAGTTTTTCCCGCCAGTCTTCCCGCCAGAGTGGGGGTTAGAACTGGTGGGGGCCAGTTGCTGGGTACAGCAAATGGTCTGGAGAAGCTCACAGAGGCGGCATGCCTTTGAAGCTTCCCCCTGCCCATCCTGGGGGAGGAGACCTAGCACCTCGCCAAGGATGTGCATTGTTGCAGGCCCAGGAGAGCGGGGGGCTCTCCACCCAGGGGTCCGGCAACATGTCTGCTGTGTGGCAGCCTCTGCAGCCGCTCAGCCCAGACGTGGATTGTAGGTTAGGATTTCAGAGGGCATCTCTAAGATGCCCTCTGGTGCATTTTACATTAAATCCCACACTGGCATCAGTGCGGGTTTAATGTGGTGAGAAATTTGGTACCAAACTAGTCAGTCTTTAGTGTAGCCATTATGGTGCTCTGGAGTTCGTAATGACAACCTCCCAGCACCATATACTGTTAATGGCATCACTGCACTTACAGTGCCCAGGAATGGCCCTGGGTACTGTAGGGGCACAGGGCTCTTGCACCTGTGCCCACACCTCAGGCATAGGGCACCAAGCTAGAGGGGTGACTGAAGTATGCCAGGGCAGTGGGTTCTGTGGGCATGGCACACAGGGATGTGTGCCATGTCGACTCTTGGTTTCGCTCTGTACTTAGGCACTCAGCCTGCAAAGGCAGTGTGTGGGTGCCAGGGTACAGGGCCCCTGAGGGTGGCACAATAAGTGCTGCAGCCCTCAGGGGTCTTCTCTGGTCACCATGCCCTGGGTACCTAGGGTACCATTTACATGGGGCTGACAGGTGGCCAGAGAGGCCAATTGGGTTTTTAGTTTCAGCACAGTTTTAGGGAAGGAACACAGGCCCTGGGTACCTGGTTGACAGGAACCCAGGGCACACTCAGTCAAAGCACATCAGCAGTTCAGAAAAAAGTGGGGGCATACCAAGGCAAGAAAGATGGCACTTTCTCACAGAGAGGTAGCTCAATTCTGGGAACTGAAGTGATGTGACCACATTGTGATGTATTTAACTTTAAAGAGGTGCATCTGCAGCTCATTCTTTGATTGGAGTATACAAAAAATGGATGGGTGAAATACTTGGCTTAATCTCAGCC
Organism: Lissotriton helveticus; assembly: GCF_964261635.1. Lineage (NCBI taxonomy): Eukaryota > Metazoa > Chordata > Amphibia > Caudata > Salamandridae > Lissotriton > Lissotriton helveticus. The sequence continues at coordinate 1,616,912,420 of NC_136057.1, forward strand.
GCTTGCAATTAATCTGGGTTTCCTCCCAGGCCATTATTATTTTGTACTCCGTGACACCTCAGTTTGGATCCAGCCATATGCAAATCAGTCTTGAGCCTGTGCCACTAGGAACAGTTCAGCCCAAATCACTTGGCCAGGTCCTGCCTGAACAGAAGACAAGCAATCGAAGACCATTTTCAGTGGGGTATAGCTTACTTCCAGTGGCACAGTGAGCACCGGGCCTATTTCTGGGCATTCCCGTCACCCTTAGTATCGTACTGAAGTATACAAATTGATCGGAGCAGGGCTGGGGGTAGCCCTGATAGATACAGGGTTGTTGTTCCAGGTCCTGGGTGCTTATATGGAGATGGCCTGGTGCCTTATTTTGCACTTTAAAAATATCTCCTGTATGATGGTGTCCTGGCTGTGGTTGTGCCGAGAGCCACCAGAAATGATTAGCTTGTCAGCCAGATAGATAGATACATTTCTTTATTTGGTTAAAAACATAAGATATATAAAACATGATAGTTATACAAAAAACAGATGCATAAAAACAGGACTCATTACACAAAAACTTATTGGACCACCCTCAAATACAATTTTACAATGTATAATAAATAGAAACTTCACCGACTGTCCACAGATGGCAGTAAATTGGAATATATCTTTAAAATACATCATAGCCAAGCATCACGTTCTTTACCACACAGCTTAAAAAGTGCTCCATGCATACACATATATGGACATATCTCAACATAGCAAGGAAGAGCATGGCTATCCTCACTTGGCTAAATTTTGCCTCCTTCAGGATCAGAAACATTTTCCTTGGTAGAAAGCAGTGATTAAAAAACATAACAACATGCAACATAGTCTGCTCTGAGGAACCATCACACCCACAGGTGCCTAAACGGTCAGCTGCCAGCCATCCTTTGGGAAAATTAACCAATGAAAGAAACATATTCATCATAAATCTAGTCAAAAGATGTCGATGGTACATGTTATTTACCCAGGTCACATTTGGTTCCAAGGAGCTAACTGTCTGTGTCAAGAAATAAGCCTGCACCGATAGTTTGTGAGATTGGATTTCCTCATGATTAACCAATAGTTGCATTAAGAAATTTTGTTTAGCCCATTGATAGTAATTTTTAGTAATTCCTTCTGGGTGTGTAAATACACTAGGACAACACAAGGTTAAAAATGCAGACTTAAAGATGGTATCCAACATGACTCTCGTGCTATCATGGTGTTTCCGGACTACACACGCCTGGCCCAACAACAATGCCAATCCTTTACTGCAGCGAAGCGCAGGCTCGTGAATTAAACGTGCAATATATGCTGCTGTACCCAGCCAGGATGCATGTAATATACAACTCCAAGCCATTCTTTTTCGACACCCCTGAGGCCGTCTTTGCTTGGACTGATGAGCGCCCCCAACTAAGGTCGAACTCTCCTGCTGCTGTTTATTCTGACTCCTCTCAAGGCTCACGAAGTGGATGGCCACGATGCACCAAGTCCCAAAAATGACAGGGCTCGGGATCGGACAGGGTGTCAGTGACTCCTGAGCGGCCGCCTTGAACATCCCGGAGCCCTACAGGTGACCAAACGGCAAGTCACTGGGCTCCGTCACTGTTGAAGGATTGTTTTGATAATGCTTCCTCTGGGTGGACGTGGGAGCTAGGTCATGCACTGGTAAGCCACAGACTCTTTGCATCCCTCGTGTTTCAATGGTTATAGGGTGGGTAGGGTTCCATTGGTATGGGAGCAGGGGTTCCCCCTGTTGGGGGTCTCCTGTTCCTCACACCGCGACAGATGCTCCTTGTTTTTGGCAGTGTCGGGTGGGGGTTTCCTAGGGGATTACAGTTTTAGAATGTTAACGTGTAGAAGTTGTATGCAGACAGACTATTCCGACGACGATGTGTTATATGCGGACATGTTCTCAGGATCAAGCTCTCTCCGTTGCTATCTCTTCGTTGACATAGGGTAATGGCATTGGGTGATATACCCCTCCTTTGGGACCTGAATGTGGTTTCATGGAACATTCAAGGCCTCCAAAATAAGGTTAAACGCGGCACGGTCCTCCATCAGGCCAAAAAGTATGAAGCGGACATCCTCCTATTGCAGGAAACCCACCTTTTAGGCGCCAAAGCCCCTTGCTTAGCCAGGTTTGTTTTTCACCACATTTATCATGCAGGGTTACCAGGGGTTCCCGGGGGGTGGCCATTTTAATTCACCGCTGGGTCCATATCCAACACATATCACACAGGGCTGATCCCGGGGGCAGATTCCTCTTTGTCACATGCACACTTCATGGTGAGCGGGTCACTATCGGCAGTATAGATGCCCCTCCCCGCTGGGAACGAGTTTCGTAGACAGGATTACAGGTGTCTGGGGGGACCTCCAGGAGGACCTGATACTTCTAAGGGGCGAATGGAATGACACGATGGGGCCACTAGATCGACAGCGCATTTCAGACCTTCAATCAGTATTAATTCCCACTAAGTTGAGCTCCCTGGCATCCACTTTTAACTGGGCAGATGATTGGCAGGAATATCACCCCTCCGAACAGGGCTACACATACCTATCTTTGATCCATGGGTCGTAATCCCGACTAAATGACCTCTTCATTCCCCGCATGTTCCTCCATTGCTTCTCTCAAGTGACACACCACCCCTTGGACTCTCTAACTATTCCCCGGTTGCCCTGCGATTTCACACGAGTTCTCGCAAACCTCCCTTTCATTGGCCCATATCCCCCTGGCAGCTCCGTTGCCTGCAGTACCAGGATATGCTTCGTACAGCCATCTCAGAGTATTTGGATTCCAACGGCCCCTCCGCCCCGTCTTGATGCATATTGTGGGAGGCCCTAAAGCCTACTGTCCGAGGCGCCTAGATTAGTTATCGCACCAAGGACAAACGCTCTCGGCGGGAGCAATTGGTTTTGGAGTCACGTCAGGTGACCCTGGCATCGCAGCGCAATCGGGACCCTAGCCCTGACATCCGGCGAAACCTGTTCATAGTGCAGCAGGAACTGCAGCAATATCTAATGAGTGAGGCCAAAGAAATATGGGAGGCATCGCAACATCCGGGATACCAATGGGGAGACAAATCGAGTTGAATGCTCCATCGCCTAATTCAGGTGGATAAATCCCCAGTGAAGGTTCCTACTATCCACGGTGCTGATGGATCCTTAAATACATCACCGGAGGGTGTTGCTAGGGAATTTGCGCAGCACTTTACGACCCTATATGCTCGGCATGAACAGATTTTGGCTGCACTAATTGCGGAATTCCTATGAGACATCCCGCCACGGAAACTCCTGGATTCCCTGCGCGACCACCTGGAGGCCCCCATTACTATAGACAAGATGCCATGGGCCCTCAATGCGCTTCGCCAAAGAAGGGCCCCAGGCCCCAACGGTTTCCCAATGGAATTCCTATGGCCGAATATACACCTGTTAGGCCCTCACCTCCTGGCTGCAATCCAAGAGGCCATGGACGCCTCCATATTGCCCCAAGACTGGCGACATGCTGAAACAGTTCTCTTCCTCAAACCTGGGCGCCCTCCTGAACACCCCTCCTCCTACCGTCCCATTGCCCTCATTAATTTTGAGCCTAAACTGTTGGGGAAGGTTCTTGCTGATCGCCTCCATGCATGCATCTTAGAACTGATTCACTCTGACCAGTCGGGTTTCATGCCCCAGAGAGCAACCGGTCATAATATCCGCAGGGTGCACAACGCATTAGCAGCCGCTCCGGCATTGGATCGACCAGCTGCAATGCTCCTGGCCGATATAAATAAAGCCTTTGACTCCCTTAGTTGGGTATACCTATTCCAGCTGTTGGAGGCCATCAATTTTGGACTGCGATTCCTTGCCTATATACCTTTATTGTATACCGACTTAACGGCACTGGTGCGGATAGCTGGGCACCACTCACTCCCCTTCCCTATCCAAAGGGGCACTAGGCAGGGCTGCCCCATATCACCATTATTGTTTGCCCTTGCGGTTGAACCCTTGGCAGCGTGGGTTTGAAATGACCCGGTCCTTCGAGGCTTCGAATGGTCGCAGTCGCACTCAGACCGTATCGCGCTATATGCGGACGATGTCCTCTTCTTTATTACCGACCCATGGTTCTCAGGGCCTCATATCTTGGAGATCCTGAGGGTGTTCGTTGGCACTACGGGCCTACACTCAAACCCTGCCAAGTCCATACTGTATCCAGTATGCTGTCATCAGGGCAGAGATGCTTAGGCTTCGCAACTCTCCCGCGCCTCAGAAGGCTTTAAATACCTCAGTGTTTTCATATCATCATGCCCCAAAATCTCCTGGACCCATAATATCACTCCACTGTTAGCCAGTCTTAGCAGCGAAATTACGACATGGTCTTCTCTTCCTCTGTCCCTTTATGGGCGCTCGGCCATCTTCAAGATGGTATCTTTACCTTGGATCTTGTACCGTCTCCAAAACTTCCCCCACCACATCCCGCGCTCATGATTCGCCAGGTTAACGTCATACAAAATATATTTCTCTGGAACGGTGGGGCGATTAGAGTCACTCTTTGCACATGTGTGCAATCTACTTATTGTGGAGGAGTCGCGCCAGCGGACATCTATTCATATTATGCAGCATCACACTTGGTCGTGCTCAACGAATGGTGGTATAACGACCCAGCGTATGCGATTGAGCATGCGGCAATGGAGCAGATCTCCTACATCTCCTGTATAGCTCAGCACGCCTGGATTTTATGCCACCTGCAGGTAAAGTAGTTATACTGCTCTGGCGGGCGCTAGTCTGACAGATGGGATGGCACGGCAAACTTACCCGGGCAACCCCACTTTGGCAAGGAACATAACTCCATCCTTTGGCCACTTCAGATGGGTTCTGGGATTGGGACCTGGTAGGGATGTCGACCCTTGGGGATGTGATGCAGGGTACCACCCTGAAATCCTATCAACAATTGCAAATGGAGTACAACCTCCACAAAACATGATGCTACAAATATCTTTGTCTCCGCCACATTCTCACCCCTCCCTGGTCCGCTCCCTTGAGACTCTTCCAGGATTTCACCCGTTGGAAGGCCATCTGCTAATGGGGGATTTAGGCCTTCACAAGATTAGACAGATCTATAAGACCCTAACGACTCACACACAGACAATGCTTGATAAGACGTGGCAGGCCTAGCAGGTCAACATCCCGACTTAACTGACGATGACTGGGCAGAAGCCTTCGCCAGCCCGCGGGGTGCGGCGGTCTCTACTAGATACAGCCTGATACAGTTTAAATACCTTCACAGGGATTATTATACACGGACTAGACTCTGGGAGTGATTCAATCCCCTGCATGTCTGCGGTGTGAGCGAGACGAGGGGACTTTTCTACATACAGTTTGGGGCTGCACCGTATTGCAGCCTTTCTGGCATAGAATTAGGTCTTGCCTCCAGGAGGTGCTCGCATGGGTACTCCCAATGGATCCGGGAGTCTTCCTTTTACAAAGCACAGACGATATAGGGAGAAACGTATATAAGCAACACTTACTGTTTTTAGCCCTCACTATAGCCAAGCGCGACATAGCACAATTGTGACTTCTCCCACAACGTTGGGTAAATGGAAGACTGAAATGGACAGATGCATGGGGGCCGAAATGGCAGTGTTCCTTGCTCGAGGTTGCCCTGCCAAACATCAAAAAATCTGGACCAGCTGGGCGTCCTATCGAGGAATTGAGCTTCCCCCCCTACCGCCCACTGACCCCTGAATGGAGCCTTGTCTTCTAAAGTACATTGTTTTGTATGTATATTGTTTTGAAAATCCTGTATAAGATAGCAACAGAGTTTTACAACCTTTAAAACAATGCGCAAGTCCTGAGATCTAGTATTGTGTGCATTCCGTTTTGGTTTTACTCCCTGCATGTTGGGCAGGTGTTCGAGTCTGGTTAAAATGTTGGACTCACTATGATATTACGTCATTTTCTCCTACAGGTTTTTGTAGGGATTTCGTCCATATATCCAACGAAAAACCAAAACAAATTTGTTGTGAAAAAAAATGCATACTTTATATATTTCAGCCATGGGATGACCTTGTGGTTATCGAGAGAAAGACAGAACTGAATAATCAATCTTTTCAGGATAGGTTTGTTCTTAAGCGTTATGAAAATCCAGGCTAACAAGGCCTACGTTTGAGCAGTTCTGAGATGTAACAGACACCAAGTTCCTCATGTACCGCAAATGTACCAGGTAAACAAGAAGCCAATACTGCAACAATTTTTTGAAAAAAGACGACTAAATCGCTGCGCACTAAGAATTGAACTAAGCACGAGTAAGGACAATTTTGTCAGAATAAATCACATTTATTTTTTATCAGAGTTTGTAGTTATTCGTTGGTTTAAAGTTCACCATGAAATTCAAAACAATAATAATGCGGACAATACAAAATACAATTTTCATAAAAATGACATCATTACATAAATAGTACAAATTAGTGTACGGACAACATTCATACGTGATTGATCAATATTCTCATTCAAAACTAACTCTTTCACACATACCAGGCATACACAAGACAATATTTACAATCTAGAATGTCACAAAATGAATTAATACAACAAAAACACCAAAGACACTCTTTCAATATAGTTTAAATGATTGGTAGAGTTGTGGCAAGCTATTTCAAGAATAGCGGTCTTAAGGTGAAAGAAAACGTTCTACGCGTTTCGAACCCTTATTCAATTGGGGGGTTCTCATCAGGACCTCAACACTGTGAGAAAGAGAAGGAGAGAGGTGTCACTGGTTCAGAATCATAATGAAGGGAAAGGCACAAACTAGCTGCCGGCCTCATGCTCGACCTCTTACCTTTGGTATGAGTACACTAATGTGAGACAAGCCGGGCGATGACACTCTATAAAACAAATCAGTAGATGCATATAGTAACTTTACCCCTTGTAACAACATAGCCAAATCAAAACATGTCTCTCAACAACGCCCATAGGGGCTGCAGAACATAGACTTACGTGCTTCGTGTCAATGTCGTGTTTTCTAAGTCTGAAAAGGAGAGGAATGGTCTATCAGTGGCAGGAAGTATTAAGGAAATTGTCGGAAAGCTGGGGAGGAGGCTGGAGGGTGCTTACTTGGTGAATTCCAATGTTCGACAAATTATAGTTAGAAGGAGGACGGTCTGGAAGCAATCGGAGACCTGGGGGGAATAGAGAGCCTGTGTCAGGCGTCTGTGCATGAGTTGCTGTGGGGCGATTCTTAGATCTCGCCACACGGGCGGCTTACCTTTCGCCTGCTGGCGCGGTGTCTGAGAGTAGAGTCCGCTCTGTGTCCACTAGTCGCATAGATCTCGAGCTGACGTGCGGAGTACGCCTTTCACCGCGACCGTGCTTCCGGGTCGCGGAGCTTCTGGGAACCGTAGTTTGGGGCTGGCTTGGGAACTACAGATCTTCGGTGAAAACAACTTGGGAGGCGCAATTGCAAGCTGGTGCCATAGGTGTCGGACTGACGTACAGGGGACTCCTATAGGTGCATGTGTCCAACCGGGTTAGGTGCCTCTGGGAAAGGTGGTTCAGAGGTGACTTCTTGAAAACTGCAACTGTTCAGAAAAAGTCACATACGGGAGCTGATCTGTGCAGTGCTCTTTCAGTGTTCGAATGAAAAGTTGAAAATTAATTCAGCCTGTACAATTCCGACATTTCATTTAGGCCTTCCAACGCGGTGTTGAATTTCAAAATCAACATTGCTTCTCTCTGCAGCAATTTTTTGTCCAAATCGCCACCTCTCAAATCTTTCTCCACTTTCAATATTACTGTCCACTTTAAGTCTGATTCAGTGTGTGCCATATTTTGCCAATGGTTCACAAGTGGTGCTGTAAGGGTCTTAAGCCTTATTTGTGACTTGTGCTGGGTTATGCGTGTTCTTACCTCCTGATTGGTTTTGCCTATATATAATAGGCCACACGGGCACTTAATCCCGTATATCACATTTCGTGATCTGCAATTCGTAAAGGAATTATGTCTCCAAAAAATGTTTTTATGTTGAAAGACCGACCCTTCTTCAGTGGAGGCGCAGCAAATGCATGTGCCGCATTTCTTGTGTCCTACAATTGGCAGCAGACCAGCATAGGTTCTCACTGACATGACTTCTTTTTGTGGCAAAGCAGCTCTAACCAAATGATTACCAATTGTTCGGTTTTTTCGAAACGCAAATAATGGCTTTACATTTAAGGATGTGTGCAAGTTTTTTATCAGATGCCAATTGTTAGCTACCACCTTTTTAAGTAGATTCGAGTTCGGGCAGTATGTTGAAACGAAGACAATCCTGTCTGTTTCCGTCTTGATTTTTCTTTCGAGTAAACTTTCGCGTGGTGTCCACCATGCGCGTTTCATCGATATCTTGAGGAGTTTTTTTGGGTAGCCACGTTCCAAAAGATTGTTCGTCAATTTGGTGGCATTATTTCATCTTTAGCGTGGCAATTTCGGCGAATTCGTAAATATTGCCCATAGGGTAAATTTTCTTTCATACTCCTTGGATGATTGCTCTTAAAGTGTAAAAACTTGTTGCGATCAGTCTCTTTTTTATACAGAGTGGTAACAAGTCCTCCTTCTGCAGGGTAAACCTCAACGTCCAGAAAGGGCATCCTGTATTTGGAGAAATTCAAACTGAATTGGATCTCATTTGTCCTATGGTTGAGCCATAGATGGAATTCTTTTAGTTGATCTTCCTGTCCTGTCCATACAAAGAAGACGTCGTCTATATATCTGCTCCAATGTTCAATATATTCGAGGTAGGGGTTGTTCTTATAGACAAAAGTTTCCTCATATGTGGCCATAAACAAAACGGCCAACTCTGGGGCAAAAGGGCAACCCATTGCCACTCTGCTTGTTTGGTAATAAAAGTCACCATCGAAATTAAAATAGTTCTTCTTTAGAGCAAAACCGGCTAATTTGAGAATGAACTCAGTGGGCACTCTATGGGGTCGGGCTCGTGTGTGAAGGAAATATTCAAGCACATGCAGTCCATCCTCTTGGGGTATTTGAGTATATAAGGACGCCACGTCCATGGATACTAAAAAATGGCTGTGTTCCTCAAATTTTATTTTACTGATTTTATTTATGAAGTCAGTCGTGTCTTTCAAAAAGGATTTGACTTCTGCCATGAAGGGTTTTAAAAAGTGGTCCACAAACTTCGATGCTGGTTCCATTAGGGATTCACAACCTGAGACGATTGGTCTCCCTGGAGGTTGTGTCTCACTTTTGTGTACTTTTATCAGTACGTAGAAGAGCGGAATACGCAGATTTTTTATTTTTAGGTATTCTGTCTCTTTTTTACCTAGAAAACCTTCTTCCAAACCTTCATCAACTATTGCAAATAGGATGTTTTTCAATTCATTCGTGGGATCTTGGTTTATTTTTCTATAGCATCGTTTATCGTCTAATTGACGTTTTACTTCAGTCACATAAAGCGACCTGTCCCAAAGGACGATGGCTCCTCCCTTATCGGCTTGTTTGTAAATGACCGATGTATCATTTCTTAAGTCTTTCAGAGCCATAATTTCATTTTTTGTTGTGTTAAGTTTTGTCCATTTTCTGCTTTTTTCCATATCTGTAATTGCTGAAAGCAATGTCCTTTCGAAAGTAATAACTTCCTTAGGAATTTTGTTACTAGGGGGAACAAATGATGATTTCGAGACTATACTATTAATCAGAAGACCACCCAATTTGAGAAGGACAAACGTAATTTTATTATTGACAAAGTCTATCCCTATCTTCAAACAGATTTCTATTCCCGACCTGAGGCACGCAGACATCTGCAGGAATACCAAGGCAGGTCATCGAATAATTATATAACGTTTTCCGAAACATCTTCCTCGGGTAGTAACAGCGAAAAAGAAACCCCGGAACCTAGGAGATTCAACAATAGGAGAGGCTCACAACAAAATCACCAAACGCCTTTTTTAGGGAGAGGCCAGACAAAACCAAGGGGCAAAGTGCGCTTCAACCACCAACCATGGGAAATGTCTACCAGGAAACAGAATTACAAGAATTAAAAAAGTCTTCTATTTTTAACCTTTCTAAAAAAATCTTAACCAAAGAAGAAACAAGTGTATTGGAAAAGGGCCTTTCCTTTGTTCCTTCCCAATTTACTGACTTCGTTAAACTCAAAATGGAAACCCTAGAGTTCTGCAGAAAAGTCAGACTAAAGACGTTTTTCACTGAAAATCCACTCGAAATATCATTGGAGAACACTGGTCTAAAAAAGAAATCATCATTTGTTCCCCTAGTAACAAAATTCCTAAGGAAGTTATTACTTTCGAAAGGTCATTGCTTTCAGCAATTACAGATATGGAAAAAAGCGGAAAATGGACAAAATTTAACACAACAAAAAATGAAATTATGGCTCTGAAAGACTTAAGAAATGATACATCGGTCATTTACAAACAAGCCGATTAGGGAGGAGCCATCGTCCTTTGGGACAGGTCGCTTTATGTGACTGAAGTAAAACGTCAATTAGACGATAGACGATGCTATAGAAAAATAAACCAAGATCCCACGAATGAATTGAAAAACATCCTATTTGCAATAGTTGATGAAGTTTTCTAGGTGAAAAAGAGACAGAATACCTAAAAATAAAAAATCTGCATATTCCGCTCTTCTACGTACTGCCAAAAGTACACAAAAGTGAGACACAACCTCCAGGTAGACCAATCGTCTCAGGTTGTGAATCCCTTATGGAACCAGCATCGAAGTTTGTGGACCACTTTTTAAAACCCTTCATGGCAGAAGTCAAATCCTTTTTGAAAGACACGACTGACTTCATAAATAAAATCAGTAAAATAAAATTTGAGGAACACAGCCATTTTTTAGTATCCATGGACGTGGCGTCCTTATATACTCAAATACCCCAAGAGGATGGGCTGCATGTGCTTGAATATTTCCTTGACACACGAGCCCGACCCCATAGAGTGCCCACTGAGTTCATTCTCAAATTAGCTGGTTTTGCTCTAAAGAAGAACTATTTTAATTTCGATGGTGACTTTTATTACCAAACCAGCGGAGTGGCAATGGGTTGCCCTTTTGCCCCAGAGTTGGCCGTTTTGTTTATGGCCACATATGAGGAAACTTTTGTCTATAAGAACAACCCCTACCTCGAATATATTGAACATTGGAGCAGATATATAGACAACGTCTTCTTTGTATGGACAGGACAGGAAGATCAACTAAAAGAATTCCATCTATGGCTCAACCATAGGACAAATGAGATCTAATTCAGTTTGAATTTCTCCAAATACAGGATGCCCTTTCTGGACGTTGAGGTTTACCCTGCAGAAGGAGGACTTGTTACTACTCTGTATAAAAAAGAGACTTATCGCAACAAGTCTTTACACTTTAAGAGCAATCATCCAAGGAGTATGAAAGAAAATGTACCCTATGGGCAATATTTACGAATTCGCCGAAATTGCCACGCTAAAGATGAATTTATAAATAATGCCACCAAATTGACGAACAATCTTTTGGAACGTGGCTACCCCAAAAAACTCCTCAAGAAATCGATGAAACGCGCATGGTGGACACCACGCGAAAGTTTACTCGATTGAAAAATCAAGAAGGAAACAGACAGGATTGTCTTCGTTTCAACATACTGCCCGAACTCGAATCTACTTAAAAAGGTGGTAGCTAACAATTGGCATCTAATAAAAAACTTGCACACATCCTTAAATGTAAAGCCATTATTTGCGTTTCAAAAAAACCGAACAATTGGTAATCATTTGGTTAGAGCCGCTTTGCCACAAAAAGAAGTCATGTCAGTGAGAACCTATGCTGGTCTGCCGCCAATTGTAGGACACAAGAAATGCGGCACATGCATTTGCTGCACCTCCACTGAAGAAGGGTCGGTCTTTCAACATAAAAACATTTTTTGGAGACATAATTCCTTTACGAATTGCAGATCACGCAATGTGTTATATACTGGATTAAGTGCCCGTGTGGCCTATTATATATAGGCAAAACCAATCAAGAGGTAAGAACACGCATAACCCAGCACAAGTCACGAATAAGACTTAAGACCCTTACAGTACCACTTGTGAACCATTGGAAAAATATGGCACACACTGAATCAGACTTAAAGTGGACAGTAATATTGAAAGTGGAGAAAGATTTGAGAGGTGGCGATTTGGACAAAAAATTGCTGCAGAGAGAAGCAATGTTGATTTTGAAATTCAACACCGCGTTGGAAGGCCTAAATGAAATGTCGGAATTGTACAGGCTGAATTAATTTTCAACTTTTCATTCGAACACTGAAAGAGCACTGCACAGATCAGCTCCCGTATGTGGCTTTTTCTGAACAGTTGCAGTTTTCAAGAAGTCACCTCTGAACCACCTTTCCCAGAGGCACCTAACCCGGTTGGACACATGCACCTATAGGAGTCCCCTGTACGTCAGTCCGACACCTATGGCACCAGCTTGCAATTGCGCCTCCCAAGTTGTTTTCACCGAAGATCTGTAGTTCCCAAGCCAGCCCCGAACTACGGTTCCCAGAAGCTCCGCGACCCGGAAGCACGATCGCGGTGAAAGGCGTACTCCGCACGCCAGCTCGAGATCCATGTGACTAGTGGACACAGAGCGGACTCTACTCTGTGACACCACGCCAGCAGGCGAAAGGTAAGCCGCCCGTGTGGCGATATCTAAGAATCGCCCCACAGCAACTCGTGCACAGACGCCTGACACAGGCTCTCTATTCCCCGCAGGTCTCCGATTGCTTCCAGACCGTCCTCCTTCTAACTATCCTTTGTCGAACATTGGAATTCACCAAGTAAGCACCCTCCAGCCTCCTCCCCAGCTTTCCGACAATTTCCTAATACTTCCTGCCACTGATAGACCATTCCTCTCCTTTTCAGACTTAGAAAACACGACATTGACATGAAGCACGTAAGTCTATGTTCTGCAGCCCCTATGGGCGTTGTTGAGAGACATGTTTTGATTTGGCTATGTTGTTACAAGGGGTAAAGTTACTATATGCATCTACTGATTTGTTTTATAGAGTGTCATCGCCCGGCTTGTCTCACATTAGTGTGTACTCATACCAAAGGTAAGAGGTCAAGCATGAGGCCGGCAGCTAGTTTGTGTCTTTCCCTTCATTATGATTCTGAACCAGTGACACCTCTCTCCTTCTCTTTCTCACAGTGTTGAGGTCCTGATGAGAACCCCCCAATTGAATAAGGGTTCGAAACGCGTAGACGGTTTTCTTTCACCTTAAGACCGCTATTCGTGAAATAGCTTGCCACAACTCTACCAATCATTTAAACTATATTGAAAGAGTGTCTTTGGTGTTTTTGTTGTATTAATTCATTTTGTGACATTCTAGATTGTAAATATTGTCTTGTATATGCCTGGTATGTGTGAAAGAGTTAGTTTTGAATGAGAATATTGATCAATCACGTATGAATGTTGTCCGTACACTAATTTGTACTATTTATGTAATGATGTCATTTTTATGAAAATTGTATTTTGTATTGTCCGCATTATTATTGTTTTGAATTTCATGGTGAACTTTAAACCAACGTATAACTACAAACTCTGATAAAAAATAAATGTGATTTATTCTGACAAAATTGTCCTTACTCGTGCTTAGTTCAATTCTTAGTGCGCAGCGATTTAGTCGTCTTTTTAAAAAAAATTGTTGCAGTATTGGCTTCTTGTTTAGTTGTTTAGTGATATTGAGGCTTGACCTTACTGTGGGGAGCCCACACCCAGTGTTGTTTTTTCGCAAATGTACCAGGTGGCACCTCCAAGAGCCTCCTGATGAACTTGTTCTCTTCCCGCATGATCAGGTCACAGTCCCGGAACACTCAGAGTGTTATGAGGACCAATGTACCCCAATATAGGTCTAGGTAGTTACATGACCTCTTACCTACATTTGTCCTACCTTACTCTACATAACAGCTTTTTCAGCACTGACCTTTTGCCTAGTTAGGTGCAGAATACATGGCATGTGGTTTTCTTATTATGCAGAGCACTCGAGAAAACCTGGCGCAGAGACCCAACACCGGACAACATGACTGCCCTCAAGCTCGCCACCCGAAAACACCACCAACTGATCCACGCCACCAAGAAAACCGCATTCAAGGAACGACTGGACAACAACGCACACAACAGCAAGGAACTCTTCAACATCGTCAAAGAGCTCTCCAACCCCAACGCCGGAAACAACGACATCACCCCTTCGCAAGACCTCTGCAACTCCCTCGCCTCCTACTTCCACAACAAGATCGCGGACATACACAACAGCTTCAGCACTCAAACGACGCACGCCGCGACCGAACCACCGCCCCCCACCACCACCCTCCGTGCCTGGACCCCGATCAGCACCGAAGACACCATCCGCACGATGAACTCCATCCACTCCGGATCTCCGACAGACCCCTGCCCTCACCACGTCTTCAACAAGGCCGACGCCGTCATCGCACCCCACCTGCGGGACATCATCAACACCTCCTTCGACATCGCCACCTTCCCGGAGAGCTGGAAGCACGCCGAACTCAGTGCTCTACTCAAGAAACCATCAGCCGACCCCACCGACCTCAAGAACTACCGCCCCATCTCGCTACTCCCGTTTCCGGCAAAAGTCATCGAGAAGATCGTCAACAAGCAACTGGCCGCCTTCCTCGAGACGAACGGTTCCCTCGACCTCTCGCAGTCTGGCTTCCGGGCCAACCACAGCACCGAGACCGCCCTGATCGCAGCTACCGATGACATCCGAGCCCTGCTCGACAACGGAGAAACAGCGGCCCTCATCCTCCTGGACCTCTCCGCGGCCTTCGACACTGTCTGCCACCGTACCCTAGTACAGCGCCTCAGCAATGTCGGAATCCAGGAGAAGGCACTGGAGTGGATCATCTCCTTCCTCGCCGGAAGGACACAGAGAGTCCACCTCCCCCCGTTCAGATCGGAGGCCACCGAAGTCATCTGCGGCGTTCCTCAAGGCTCCTCGCTCAGCCCAACACTCTTCAACGTATACATGAGCCCCCTCGCAGCCATCGCACGCCAGCACAACCTCAACATCATCTCCTACGCCGACGACACCCAGCTGATCCTCTCCCTCACCAACGACCCCACCACCGCCAGAGCCAACCTGCACGAAGGGATGACAGACGTAGCCAAATGGATGTCGAACAGCCGCCTGAAACTGAACTCGGACAAGACGGAAGTCCTCATCCTGGGATCCTCACCCTCCGCCTGGGACGACTCCTGGTGGCCCCCCGCCCTGGGCAGCGCACCCAAACCAACAGACCACGCACGCAACCTGGGCTTCATCCTGGACTCCTCCCTCTCCATGACCAGACAAGTCAACGCCGTCTCCTCGTCGTGCTTCAACATCCTGCGCATGCTACGTAAGATCTTCCGATGGATCCCCACCGAGACCAGGAAGACGGTCACCCAGGCCCTCGTCACCAGCCGTCTGGACTACGGCAACTCCCTCTATGCCGGAGCCACCGCCAAACTCCAGAAGAGACTCCAGCGGATCCAGAACACCTCAGCACGACTCATCCTGGACATCCCCCGCCGAAGCCACATCTCCGGACACCTGAGAGACCTGCACTGGCTCCCGGTCAACAAGAGAATCCCCTTCTGGCTCCTCACCCACGCACACAAAGCCCTACACAACCAAGGCCCAGGATACCTCAACAGCCGCCTCAACTTCTACGCTTCCAAACGCCAGCTTCGATCGACCAGCCATGCCCTCGCCGCCGTCCCCCGCATCCGAAGAGCCACCACAGGAGGAAGGTCCTTCTCCTACCTGGCCGCCAAGACCTGGAACTCCCTTCCGACCCACCTCCGCCTGACCCAAGACCACCTCGCCTTCAGGAAGCAGCTCAAGACCTGGCTGTTCGAGCAGTAGCGGACCCCCTCCCCCCAGCGCCTTGAGACCCTCCGGGTGAGTAGTGCGCTTACAAATGCTTTGATTGATTGATTGATTGATTGAGGATTCTTAGTATCACAGCAGGATTACCATCTTTTGTATAATAACTCTGTACAAAAGTCACTGCCATTGTCATCCTTGGATGTCAGTCTCACAGTACCATGACACATTTAGGTAGAACCCCTGAGGGTACCATTCGGGCATATAAGCACCACATCTTCGCTGGGCAAACTAGAGGAGAAAGCTTCAATGCTGACACAAGATGCTGAAGTCCCTGCACGCAGACACTCCAGCACGCAGTGATATGTCATCCCTCACGGAGTGTCCATCTTGAGACCAAGACAGGGTCCTTTGTTCTCTCACATCAGGTAATGAGGTTGTCTCCTTCCTAGAGGTATTCTTGGCTATACACCTACATACATGCTAGGTACACTTAGGTACATCTAGTTAGGGTTAGCATCGTAGGAATACTCATGATTGCTGACATGTATTTATATGCCTGCATATATGCCTGCATATATTCACCTTTTATTTACTTTGTTGGTGCTTGTAATCATATAGATGTGTTTCTGCCTAATGGTTGCTGCAGCACATGTGTTTTATACTAGAATGATGCTGGTTCAATAAATACTTATTGAAAATTTCCCCAGTGTTTATTATGTGTCTATTTCTGAGGCAAAGTGAGCATGAGTGACTGAGCGAAAAGTATTGTGCTGTTTCCACGATCTCTGAGGGGTCAGGTTTGTCAGTTCCAATAGTTGCCAGAAAATATTCACTCCTTGGTAAAGTTGGGGGGCTTATAGTGGCACTGTGTACGCTAGCTGGTCTTCAGACTAACATATCCTTTGGGGTTGTCTGGAATCAGTCTGGACACCAATCCCTTAGTTCATGCTGTCTAGACGTGCATATCCTATATAGATTTGTAGGGACTACACGACCAGAGGTCACTACCATAACTAACTGCTGAGACACACTTGACCTTATACACCTTAATCAAGGCTTTCACTGGTTTCCTTCCAACCGGAAAGGTAAAATCCATCAATTCTCCACACAGCCTAGACAGTGCTGACTTCTTTGAATAGAGGGAAGGGGCCCAGGAGGTTTTATTATCAAATAAAACACACAGATAATTAAAAGATCCCACTTGGGAAATTCTGACTTTCTAACAAAAGTGACTCTTCAGTTTTGCATGCTTAACCCCCAACATGGGGCGCAATCCTGGAAAAATGCACTCCATTATGTTAAATGTGTTGCCCACAGATCAGCCGCAAAGTCGCGCTGCCCTAGGGGCAGCTCATTCAAGTGAAAAATGGAGCGCCTGCTTTGAAGCCGTTCTTTGTTTTCACAGTGCAGGTGACAACCTGCCTGCACTTTTAAAGGGGATTAGAGATCCCCTTGCAGACGGGTGCAGTCACTGTCTAAGGGGGTCCATGGGATCCTCTTTCCCCCTCCAGAGGGCTGCTCTCAAGGTGTGCACTGACAATTCTTTGTCCCTCAGAACCTGGGTATGCAGTTATGAGCTACAAACAGTTTTGTCGGGTGAACGAAATCTCCTCAAGGGGATTTGTAAAATAATGTTTTTCATTAAACATTAAATTCTAGAAGGGCCTGTAAATGATACCTCAAACATGTGTGAAACTTCTCCTGACTCAAATAATACAAAGTTTTCAAGAAAATTATATCTTAAAAACCACTGACACAACACAACCATTAACTTGTTTTAAATATATTATTTTCATATATCAAAACATGTATATCTATCTCTTTTCATGTTTCTTTTCAACGGCTGTCCAGAGAACACAAAGAACAATACATCACATTCACCTATACATAGTGAAAATTACAAATCTCCCGGTGATCACATACACAAACATGAGAGCTTACCAATAGATAGGTTGACCACCATCTTTCCAGACACTGTTTCAAGCCCTGGACCTTTGTGCGGTAGCCTAATGCACTCTGGGTGGTGTAGTCTTGTTTCTCTTTCCTTGAAAGAATTGGACTACCATGCCTGGAACCAACGATTTGTAGGTGAACAGTTTCAGAACTGGAGACAGTGTCCATAATGACCTGAAGCGAGGGGGTGACTCCACCAGGAGGATTACTAGGGCATTCATAACGAGGCTCCACACATGCAGGGCCGGACTGGGAACCACAACCGGCACCGGCATAGCTGCAAAATCGGCCCTGTACCAAAATCGGCCGAAAACCGGCCCCGGCAAAGTGCTCGGCCAGCCCCCCCTCCCGACTGGGGGGTGGGGGGGTGGGGGGTTAGAGGCGCCGCCAAGCACTTTGCCGGGGCCGGTTTTCAGCCCATTTTGATACAGGGCCGATTTTGCAGCTATAACAAAAACGGCCCTCAGGGGCCCAAAACTGGCCCCCACCCGTGTGGCGCACCGAGGGATTGCCCGGTGCCCGCTATGGCCAGTCCGGCCCTGCACACATGTTAAAGATACTTTTGTACTGCAAAAAACTTGCTCCATGGGGGTCATTTAATGCCGTAAGCACTGTGTGTCCTACATTTAGAACCATTGCATGTCTTGTAGACAAATCCACTAGTAGTTTCTGTGTAAATCTTTGAAATTGAACTGTGTTCAACATCTTTCAGAAACTGAGATTGATTTGACTACTGTTGTGCATAGGTTTCATCGTCCTTAAGGTCCTTTTGCACTGTGCTCTTGATAATATCCTAGTTGAAAGCTACTGAGCCATGTCCTTCTACCACTGGTGAAACCCTTACATTCAATGAGACTGATTGGAATGTACTCAACTATGAAATTATACTTTTGTGCAACTGGAGTGTTGACCTCAACAAGTAGCTGGCGTTAGTTCCTTTCTTGGTGTTAGGGATCAGTTGTACATTATGATGGTGCAATGTTCAAAGCTGGTAATGTTGGCTGAAGAATTCTACAATCTGCCTGACTTATGCGAGAAACTCACCTAAGTTGGTTTCAGTGGATGGCTGCTAACGGTTTTCCTATTGAACCACAATAAGGTGTCAAAAATTCGCCACAGGTGAAAAGTAGCAAACTTTTCATATTTCCTTCTAGCTCAGAGTGACCTTGTGAGCAGTTTCAGCATCTGGCCTTCCATTCACCTCGATGTTTTATGGCTTTCCTTTTTTTTGCCTTCATGAAGAGTTGGCCACAAAACAATTAAGCGCCTCAAGCTTAATTAAGACAATTTTTAATGAAGTAATCAGAATTTTAGAGGCACTTAAGCAGTAATGTGTGTTCTGTCATGTACTTCATCTCTTGACAGATTAGCCGCATATTTTGAATGACTCAGCACCACACTGGCCTTGACTGTCATAAGACAGAGATAATAGAGCGGTCAATAGATGCTTTGTAGCCTTGTTGCCCTATTATTATTATTATTATTATTATTATTATTATTATTATTATTATTATTATTATTATTATTATTATTATTATTATCACATAACGTCTCTTATGTCTACAAGGTAAATAACGAAGTATGCAAGCAAGGGCTCTTAATCTATGTAATCATGTATGTATATGTATGAAGTATGAAGGGCCCTCTCAGAAGGGCCCAAATAAGGACCTTGCGGGCAACAAGATCCTGGCTAAATGTGTTGTCAAAAACATACATGTCAATCAAAGCTTTATTTGGATATAAAAAATATCTTAAAAGCACATAACAATTAAAATACAGTACATTTTTTGATTAAAAAAACTTCATAAATAATTAAAAGACAAGAATAAAAAGACATTAAACCATTTACAGCTTTGAACATGATTTAAAAAAAGAATCACCTAATGAAATTTATCATAAGACTTTAAGTCTAATCACCCATGCCCAGCTGAGGAATTTAGCTACCCCACAGGCCAATGTCGTGTTGGGATCTGTCTGTAAGATTCTTAAGGCAGAGACAAGGCTCCTAGTCTCGAGCTGCCGACAAACAGGTTTTAGCTATTTCGATCGGGGTTTGTTATAGGCGCTGCAAACGAAAAAAAGGTGCGGAATAGTTTCTAGTGCAACGTTACAGAACGGACAAGTGACAAGTGTTTGGTGAGGGGGTTTCAGGGCTCGAGTCGGGGTACCACGCGGGTGGACGGCGTCCCCCCACTTATTTTAAGGGGTCTTACCGGGTGGACGCCGTCCCCCCTGCGCAAAAGCTGGGCTTTAAATTATAGCGTTATTTGCCCTCACGGCCGGCCGGCCCGTGCTGGGTTTTACTTTAGCATCCTAATGCATTATGGGTTTTGTAGTTTCGGATTAGTTCGAGGCAAGCATCTGCACCAACGCAACAGTCATATACAGAAGGAAAGCCCCGCATCACAGCTCATTGCCCCAGGTGATACGGAGTCATCTGGTAACATTAATTACCGTCCAAGGTCATAATCTCGCCCAGAGGTCAGGCACCCGTCAGATGAATCTATGGTGGACTTGGCAGTTCTCCCCGGCATCAGGACGCCGAGGGCTAACCTAATTCCAGGCTATTATTGGCATTTGGGGAATAATTGGTGATGGAAGCGTTGAGGAATCAGAGGTGTCACATACACCTTTTGAGAAGCTTCAAGGGAGGCATGGCAGCGAGACCCCAGGCCAAATAGGCCTGACCCACAAAGGCCTGCTGAAATACACTTAAATTGCGACATGCGTAATGCACTGCTTATGTATGGCTGTGATTTACACATATTTGAGCGTCCCCCCACTTCTAGGTTTTTTACCTTTCGCGACGTCACTTCCGGTCGTGACGTCACTTCACGTGTTTGAGCGTCCCCCCACTCCTAGGTTTTTACCTTCCGTGACGTCACTTCCTGCCGTGACGTCACTTCCTGTCTCTGAGCGTCCCCCCACTTCTTTATTTAGGACTTGTGCCCTGGGGGGTTTCCACTTAGAAGTGCGTTCACGAACCGGTAGGGTTCCTAATCTAAACTGGATGTATAAGGCCCTATCTTTGGGTTTTCTGATGAAGTCCATATAAGGTTCGAGAGAGTGTACTGTCTTGTGCAGACGAAACTCGTCTGTGAGTCTACCCAGATTTTCAGCTCTAGAATCTTGGGCATCGACCCACAACCAATATGCTCGCTTGACCTCCAGTTTAGAAACCGATGCACCGGTCTCCCATGCAGCACTAAAACCAATAGCCGTTAACAGCTCCTTAACCTTTAATAGCCAAACAATTTTATGAGACCCCTGCATATTCATAACTTCTCTAAGGCCGTGTGCGTAGCTAGCTAGCTCAGGTGTACGCCACAGACAAGCCCAATAGAGAAGCGGACGCAGGATTATAAGGTCTTTAATAGATCTGCGGCCAAGGTCGTATTGGAGAGGTTTGTTAGGCGTGCCCCTGGGTAAGGACATAAGCTCCCTAAAGAAATGATTTTCAGCCATGACGAGGGAATCAACATTATTGAAACCCCAGAGCTCTGCTCCGTACAGTGCGCTGCCTATAGCTTTGGCCGAATAGATCTCCAGTGCAGGGGCTATGGGTCTGGATAATGAGGATCTGTGCTCCCTACCGATAACGCCCATGACACGTTTATGGTTTAGGGCCATTTTTTCAATATGTGGGTTCCATTTGAGTTGATCGGATATCCTAATCCCTAAGTAGTCAAACATTTTAACACGCTCTAGTGGCTCCTCATTTAGTGTGAGCGTACGATTTGCTTTCCTACTGGGGTTAAAGTAAATGAGCTTGGTTTTGGAGGTGTTAATAACCAAGCCCCTTAAGTTACAAAAAACACAAAACCGATCCAAAAGCTCTTGGAGCCCCATGGGCGTTTTAGAAACCAATAGCGTGTCATCAGCAAAAAGCATAGCGGGGACTTTAACACCGGCCAAGCTGGGGGCATCAGCATCGATGTCAGATAGAAAGGAGACAACCCCATTTACAAACAGGGAAAAGAGGGTCGGCGCTAGGACGCATCCTTGACGAACACCTCTGTTTACTGGGATTTTAGCCGTTTTCTGCTCCTGCGTGCCCCACCGGATGCATGCATATGTTCCATCGTGCATGCGGGCCAACAGGTTCAGAATGGGCAAAGGAAACCCCATCTCCTGCAAAACCACCCACAGGCGCTCTCGAGGGACCAGATCGAACGCGGTCTTCAGGTCAATAAAGGCCAAGTACAGACCGCCTTTACCAATGGATACTGTCTTCCAGTGGAGTAGTACCAGCCTAAATGCCTGGTCGACAGTGCCTGTGCAAGCCCTGAAGCCTGCCTGGAAATGGGAGATGATGTTATTCTCCTCCGCCCAGGAGAGGATCCTTTCCAAAAGAACCCTGCCAACCACCTTCTGACCAGCATCGATCAGGCTGATTGGACGATAGTTGGCAGGGTTGCCCCTTGGCCCCTTCTTATAAATAGGGATCACCTCGGCCCCCTTCCATGAACTTGGGACTGGGGACCCATGGAGAAGGGCGTTGATCAAAAGGGAGAAGAACTTGGCCCACTGCTTAGAGCTGGCATGGAACAGATCGCTAGGGATGCCATCCTGGCCTGCTGCCTTACCTTGAACAATTTTATTAATGGCTGACTCAACCTCTATCTGCCCTACGGGATCAATGGGGGTCGCGGTGGCGGACAGGGGTGGTGTACAATATACAGAGGGCTCGCTGCTATCGGGTACCCCTGGCCCTTCATACAGCCTCCTGAAATGTTCAAACCAGTCCCTATCCGTAATATGATTGGGTAATGGTTCGGTATCACCATCGTTTGCTCTTCTAACTAAAGCTCGCCATTTTTGGACTGGCTAGCCAGCTTCAGCTCTTCCCAGTGGGAGTCATCCCAAGCCCTCTTTGCCGCCAATAGTGTTCGCCTGTACGCGGCTCGGGCTAAGCAAACCTCGGCTGCATCACGGGTTTTGATGGCACTTATCAATTTAGATTTAGCCCCTCTGCATTCTTGATTATACCACTTGGCTGTGTGTTTCCTACTCTTCAATTGACTTGACCCGCGAGAGTCAAGAAAGAGAGCAGCCATCCTATCAATTGTCTCCACATAGACCACATCAGCCTGGGCAAGACCTAGATCGTTAATACAAATTGCAGAGAGCTTCTCCGTCTGAGCTCTTGCGATCTCCCCCAGGGCGCTGGTCTTTTGTTCATTAATGGCAAATGTTTGCCATTTAATGAATCTTTTGCACTTTGAAGGTGCAATTTCTCTGGTCGCCAGCGTTGATCTATTAGTGGGCAGAGGCTTCCCCTCAGTTATGAAATTCCGCAAACTAAGAGATAGGGGGTTATGGTCACTATGGATAGATGGAATGACTATCATGTCTGACACATATCTCCACAGTCTCCTGTCGACCAAGATGTAGTCTATTCTGCTGGGACAGGTGACCCTGTTATAGGTGCAAGCACCCGCAAAATCTGATGGCGTGCGCCCGTTCACAGCAACCAGTGCATGCTCCATTACCAAGGCATTTAGTTGAATGACGACTGGTGTCCATTTTTTAATTGGCACAGTCGTCAGTTGCGGAATTCCCCATCTCGCGTCCTCATCTGAGAAACCTACCGCGCCGTCAACTGCCAGCGGTTCAAAAGTGCAATTAAAATCGCCGGCAATTATGGGCAAAGAGTCTGGGGGGCAATAATGGAGTGAATCTGCAAGCAAGGAGATAGTTGGAGATTTGCCCCCCCTTGCAAACCTCTGGCATAGATATTGAAGAGCTCCAGAATCACTGCGGCTTGAGGAACCCGGATCGTTAGCCTCATGATGTCAGAAGAGGTACTATAATGGTAGATAATTTTACAGTTTAAAGAGATATTGACCCAAATTAACAGGCCGCCAGACGGGCGACCCCTTCCAGAAGAAGTGGCTGGAACGTAGAAAGTGGAATAACCAGACTTTTACATTGGTTCAAGGCACCAAGTTTCTTGAAAAATGCACAGGTCATATTTTTCAATTAAATCATTCCAGTCGGGAAGTAATATTTTTCCCCCAGACCCGCTATGTTCCAAGAGATGATATTCAGATAACTATTTTGGCCATTGGTGTGTATTAGGACAGGGTCTTTTTAGCACTACCATCGGTTGGAACCGGATGGGATGGGTTGTCAGATACTATGAGTTTCTTTTGTCCGCATTTGCCAATTCCTGTCAGGGCAGAGTGGTCCTCATCAATCATCAAACACATGGTGGAATTTAAGCGCTGGGCATTAGAATTATTATCCCCGCATAACGAGGGAGACAATATTAGAAGTGGGTTGTCAAGACGTTCTGGCGACCTAGATCGACTTCTAACCGTGTTGTCTAATGCAGGAGATGGGACAGGGAAGGCCTGAGAGACCTTTACCTGTGCCGGGAGTCAGTCAACAGCTTCCAATTCGCTGTACCGGTTATAACAGGGGATAAGGGGGGAATAAACTGAGGGCCAAACCATTCTCCACTGCACGGATTACCACCATGGTTGATCCTCCCAGCTCTTCGTTGTATTAAATTCCAACCCTCATCATCACCCCCTCCCCAACTATAGAGATTCAAGTCCCTGTGCACTTCACGCCTCCTCCCTCCCCTAACCTGGTTAATATCCCTCATCCAACTCCATCCATTATCTGGTTGCTCCACAGGCATGTAGAAATAAGACAGAGGTCTGGCCATAATCGTGGTACTGTTATTTCGGGAGGCCCCCAAGCAAATATGCTCCACAGTTCGGGGGTCCTCAAAAGTTACTACTACACAATCCCCCTGTGTTCTTTTTCTGTTATGTCCCACCCAAGGGGCTCTCTCAACCATTAAGATATTACTATAGATATTTAGTGGTAGAGGATAATTGTTGTCTAGCCAGTGGCATACCTTGTTTTTAAGTGCCCAAAAGGGTTCTGTAGTTCAGGTGGCCAGTTCCGGAACCCCTGTCAAAACTATCACATAGGGACAGGCATCTGACGGTAAGTTAATATTTCGACACTTCTGGGTTTTTCTGTGGTGGACTATATCAGGATTTAGAGCGGGGGTAATAGGACCATCTGATTTTGTTCGGTTGGTGGGCTCATTTGCTACAGGGGGTTTGGCACATGCTTTGTTGCACTCAGGGTTAGGGAGATTCGGCAGGGGGATCTTGAGTGTTGTATTTTTTACCACTGCTGGACATTTGTTCGTTGACTGGGTTTTGCTAGCTGGAACAGTTGCATGATTTGCCCTTTTAGCATGGTTAGTGTTCTGGGATCTTATGTCCTTGTGTATTTCCTGGAGCTGTTTTTCTATACCGTGAAGCCTTACTTCTAAAGGAGTGAGTAGGGTTTTGATAAGTTTTGTTAAGGTACAAACTAGGAAATCATCCTTTGCTTCTATAGCTCCTGTACTATCGGCTATGGTGCTATCAGCATGGATGTCAGCCAAGGTGTTATCCAGAATGGTATCATCAAGGATGCTCAGGGGTAGGTGTAGAGTTACAGGTCGATCCTCTTCCGTCCCAGTTTTTTTGCCCAATTGTTTCCCTCCCCTCCTCTATGCTACCCCTAACACTGGTGCTATCACTAGTGCTCCCTCCCTTAGCTAAATTTGCTTTCCTGGCTCCAGAGGTGGTGGTATTAGTGCGCTTACATTTGGGAATGGCCCCCTCCCGTTTCCCCGTCTTTTGGTTATTACTGTTCTCAGCTTGGGTGTCTACTAATGTAACTACCGAACTAGTTTCCGAAGGGGTCGGGGCATGGGGATCAAGGGACAGTAGGTCTTGAAAAGCTGACTGGTTACAGAGAGTATTGTGGACCTCAGCATGGGTCTGCAAAGGATTGGTTATACTTAAAGAGTTATCAGGGTTACGTGCAGAAGCAATATGGCCCAAGGACGACCTTTTGGCTAGTACAAGGTCTTGAGAGACCCTTCTTTCCATTAGTACGATTCCTTGATCAATTAGGGAGTTGGTGCGTATAATAAAATCATCCAGTGTGCCCGTCAACTTTTTGCCTCCCGCCGCAGCCATGCTTCTTGTTTCACGGGTTGTCATTTCCCTTAACAGAAATAAAAAGGGAAACAAAAGAAACAACAAACACAGGTCCCGTGTTGATTAAACTGCAGGGTGGCGGCTGGTCAACAATAAGGGTTCCAAACATAGATTACCAAAGGGACAGAAGAAGCTTGGGTGTGCTTACAGTTCTGATGTCCGTGGCTTGGGTTGACATCCAGGGTCTATGGCCCAGTCCAGTCTCCTCAGGCCTCTGAGGGCCTAAGAGGGCCCGCCCTTTGCCCAGGCTTCGCCCGGCGGGTCCCGCGCGCATTCCGCGGTGCGCAGGTCCCGTTCTGGTTAAATGCACCTGGTCCACCTTGTACTGGGCGTGGCTGAAGGCCCCACTGCCTTGTGGGCGCTGTAGTTTATCCCCTGATGGTGATGGTGACAAGGTATTGTGTGCGAGCGTGTCCCGCAAAGCGGGACACGCGAGAGGTAACCAAAAAGTCTCAGGACGGAGTTTTCACCTCAACCCCTGTCCGGTTACGGCCGCTGCAACCGCTGAACTGCTCTTAAATGCCCAAAGTCAAATGGCAAAGTTTTCCCGCGGTGCGCGGGTCCCGTTCTGGTTAAATGCACCTGGTCCACCTTGTACTGGGCGTGGCTGAAGGCCCCACTGCCTTGTGGGCGCTGTAGTTTATCCCTGATGGTGATGGTGACAAGGTATTGTGTGCGAGCGTGTCCCGCGAAGCGGGACACGCGAGAGGTAACCAAAAAGTCTCAGGACGGAGTTTTCACCTTAACCCCTGTCCGGTTATGGCCGCTGCAACCGCTGAACTGCTCTAAAATGCCCCAAGTCAAACGGCAAAAGCGGTACAAAAGGGGGTGGTGATGGACGGAGCATCTGAACTGAATCCCTTGCTCACTTTGCCACTGGATTCAAGCAAGCTGGGCTGAAGAAGGCTGTAATGCCAGAAACCGGTCCTCGGAAGCTTGTTTCCGGTCCAGGGAAGACATGGCTTGGCAGTTCGGGCTGGACTGTTCCCATGAGGCACAGGGTCAGACTGATTTGCATATAGCCATGTCTGAACTGGGGTGGCAGAGTGGGCTAAAGAACGGTAATGGATTAAACCCAGATCTTTTGACTGGGTGTGAGTGTTTGATTGGTTCAGATGCTCCGTCCACCACCACCCCCTTTTGTACCGGTTTTGTTACTGGTGGCCGGTTTTGCAGCTTTGCTGCTATGTCGCCCCCCAGTAAAAAAAGCAGCAATGCTTCTCACTTGCATCCCCCTTCCCACCCTGCCAGGGCTGTTTTGGGTTCTCAGTCTGGCCCTAATCACTCACACATATGCCCATAAACAGTTCATGGTGTGTCCACCTGCAACATTGTTTGCGGGTGAAGGAGCACCCCACTGATGAAGCACTCAACATAATGTGGTTCAGAAGTCCTCGCCTTTTTGTTTTAAGTAAAACAGAGCACAGCAAAGTCAAGTGGAGACAAGTTCCAGCGGCACAGGATCTCTGAGTCTCTCTGATGGCTTCAGTGTCTGTTGAATACACTTTCTGTGAGGGATACTGAAGGCTTTTCAAATTCATTCCACCCCCCTCTCTCCCCCCCCACCCGGTTCGCGTTTAATCATATGCAACAATGATCAAATAATAAACAACCATGTATAAAGCATGGAGAGGTATCTAAAAAACCATGGATGATCAGGCATGAAAAGTCACATTCAGACTAAGTAGGACTATGTAAAAATCATTGACTGTCATGCATACGCCAGAAGCAATCGTGGACAACCCGTGAACAGCCATGAACAAATTATGGATAACCATGGACACTCAGGAATAACCACAGATAGCCATAGACTTTAGAAGCTAGAAATACATGCTACCTCGAAATAAAAGTGCACACTATTTTTCAAAACAATTCATTCCCCACCCTCACAATTACAAAGGTGCTACTGCCCGGTTTTTGGATGGGGACATTTTGTTCAGTACCATGCGCAAAGCACTGCTGATTTACATAACAGTCAGCCAAATGTACGTGTTCCGTTGAGAGCAGCAGGAAGTGAACAGGTTCATTCATGTGAGTCCTCTTTGCTGTTCCTGGAGCGGTCTTTACAACCTCTTAGAACAGCAGTTGCAAGGACAGTGCCATGGTTTTCCAGGCAGTAACCCATGGGGTAGCAGCAATGATTGCTACATGCAGTGCTCAATTTGTAAAAGGAGGCCACTGCAGCCTGCACCATCCATTGCCCCAGCCAACGCTGCCAGTCACAGTATCAACACAGATAGGGTGAACAGCAAAACACACAAGATGATGGACGGAATGTTGCACATTGGCAAAACATTCACCTCCACTCACAGATCTGGGTTTAATCCATTGTTATTTTGCCCACCACGCCACCCCAGTTCAGACATGGCCATATGCAAATCATTCTTGACTCTGTGCCTCATGGGAACAGTCCAGCCCGAACTGCAAAGCCATGTCTTCCCTGGACCGGAATCAAGCATCCTAGGACCGGTTTCTGGCTATCAGCCGTCATCACCCAGGATAGCTTGACTCCAGTGGCATCCCCGCCAGAGATGCCGCGTCCTGCGATCCTGCAACCGGCAACACTTGAGCCGTGACCGTGACGGTCTCCTTTGTCAAACACGCAGGATTGCCCTATATAATAGCGATACTCTTGGTAACTATACTCCCCTTTACTGCACAGCTACCAAAACCTTGACTGCACTCGCATAATGAATGCTATTTTTCCCGTAGGTTCGAACTAACCGCTCCTGTTAACAGACGCCACCCTTCTTCCGTTTTAACAAGCAGCCCTGTATGAAAGGCAATTGTTAATATTTTCAAGACAAATATGATTTATATACTTGTCCTGAAGATGATGCCATGTATCTAAGTTTTAGGCATCCAAACGTCGTCGACATAACAGTATCATATGTACCTAAAATGCTTATGAATGCTCTGTACAATGATACCTTCAAGCATAATCAAGTCTGTTCACTGATTACAAGTATACAGACCGCCTAGTTCGCTCTTGCCTGAATCTGTTGTTTTGTCTTGTTCACTGTAGGTCACGGGTTGTGCCCTCTTGACATTACTTTGAGATTTACTTTCATTTGTGTGCATCGTTTAAATAAATTCCTGTCCGGCTGGACATAGGACATAATTACTATTCAGTTTATGTCTATTCTTACCTTGATCCTTCAAACTACTAGGGTCCACTGTTTTTTGTAAACAATTTGTAAAAGGAGGCCACTGCAGCCTGCACCATCCATTGCCCCAGCCAACACTGCCAGTCACAGTATCAACACAGCTATTAGCTGTCGCACTCCTACAAGTGGGCCAATTCAGACTATTACGTGCCACCCAAAGCTATAATAATGGTGTGAGCGACAGGTATTACTCTTTTTTTAATGTATATTGATTTATTAAACACCGTTGTTGTGCTAATTTCCAAATTAAACAGACAGCGCAGCCATGTGGCCGACAGTCACCAGAGCCGGTGCTGACAATTAAGTGCCGGTGCCGAGCACCGGAAACCACTGGCTCAAATTAAGTTTTGGCTACATGAGGTCCATGTGTCACTCAGAGTGTCCTATGTTCTGCACCTGAGTACCTTCTCCCTGCATTGCAGCTCCAGGAGGGTGGCCGGTACAATCCCACTAACTGATCAAGGTGGATCAACAGGAGATAACTCCACCACTTCTTAAATTGCTAACCATGGTCAAGCCCACTCCAAAGTCCAATTGATGTCTGAAGGTGGTGCTTATCAACATTCGACCCAAAGACATCACTTCCAAGCAAATGACCACGTGCGACAGCTTTGTGCACCCACCGGGCACTTTGGTATTACCGAAGGGGCGAACAGCAAAACACACAAGATGATGGACGGAATGTTGCACATTGGCAAAACAATCACCCCCAGTCACAGACCCGGGTTTAATCCATTGTTATTTTGCTCACCACGCCACCCCAGTTCAGACATGGCCATATGTATATCAGTCTTCACCCTGTGCCTCATGGGAACAGTCCAGCCCGAGCTGCCAAGCCATGTCCTCCCTGGACCGGAATCAAGCATCCTAGGACCGGTTCTGGCTATCAGCCATCATTAGCCAGGATAGCTTGACTCCAGTGGCATAGTGAGCATGGGACTCACGCCTGGGCATAACCTTCCCACATAGGGCGAACAGCAAAACACACAAGATGATGGCCGGAATGTTGCACGTTGGCAAAACATTCACCCTCAGTCAAAGATCTGGGTTTAATCCATTGTTATTTTGCTCACCACGCCACCCCAGTTCAGACATGGCCCTATGCAAATCAGTCTAGACCCTGTGCCTCATGGGAACAGTCCGGCCCGAAATGCCAAGCCATGTATTCCCTGGACCGGAATCAAGCATCCTAGGACCAGTTCCTGGCTATCAGCCGTCATCAGCCAGGATAGCTTGACTCCAGTGGCGTAGTGAGCACGGGACCCACGTCTGGGCATACCTTCCCACATAGGGTGAACAGCAAAACACACAAGATGATGGACGGAATGTTGCACGTTGGCAAAACATTCACCCTCAGTCAAAGATCTGGGTTTAATCCATTGTTATTTTGCTCACCACGCCACCCCAGTTCAGACATGGCCCTATGCAAATCAGTCTAGACCCTGTGCCTCATGGGAACAGTCCGGCCCGAAATGCCAAGCCATGTATTCCCTGGACCGGAATCAAGCATCCTAGGACCAGTTCCTGGCTATCAGCCGTCATCAGCCAGGATAGCTTGACTCCAGTGGCGTAGTGAGCACGGGACCCACGTCTGGGCATACCTTCCCACATAGGGTGAACAGCAAAACACACAAGATGATGGACGGAATGTTGCACGTTGGCAAAACATTCACCCTCAGTCAAAGATCTGGGTTTAATCCATTGTTATTTTGCTCACCACGCCACCCCAGTTCAGACATGGCCCTATGCAAATCAGTCTAGACCCTGTGCCTCATGGGAACAGTCCGGCCCGAAATGCCAAGCCATGTATTCCCTGGACCGGAATCAAGCATCCTAGGACCAGTTCCTGGCTATCAGCCGTCATCAGCCAGGATAGCTTGACTCCAGTGGCGTAGTGAGCACGGGACCCACGTCTGGGCATACCTTCCCACATAGGGTGAACAGCAAAACACACAAGATGATGGACGGAATGTTGCACATTGGCAAAACATTCACCTCCAGTCACAGATCTGGGTTTAATCCATCGTTATTTTGCTCACCACGCCACCCCAGTTCAGACATGGCCATATGCAAATCAGTCTTGACTCTGTGCCTCATGGGAACAGTCCAGCCCGAACTGCCAAGCCATGTCTTCCCTGGACCGGAATCAAGCATCCTAGGACCGGTTTCTGGCTATCAGCCGTCATCAGCCAGGATAGCTTGACTCCAGTGGCATACTGAGCACGGGACCCACGTCTGGGCATACCCTTCCCACATAGGGCGAACAGCAAAACACACAAGATGATGGACGGAATGTTGCACATTGGCAAAACATTCACCTCCAGTCACAGATCTGGGTGTAATTCATCATTATTTTGCTCACCACACCACCCCAGTTCAGATATGGCCATATGTAAATCAGTCTTGACCCTGTGCCTCATGAGAACAGTCTAGCCCAAACTGCCAAGCCATGGCTTCCCTGGACTGGAATCAAGCATCCTAGGACTGGTTTCTGGCTATCAGCCGTCAACACCCAGGATAGCTTGACTCCAGTGGCATAGTGAGCACGGGACCCACGTCTGGGCATACCCTACCCACATAGGGCGAACAGCAGAACACACAAGATGATGGACGGAATGTTGCACATTGGCAAACCATTCACCCGCAGTCACAGATCTGGGTTTAATCCAACGTTATTTTGCTCACCATGCCACCCCAGTTCAGACATGCCCATATGCAAATCAGTCTTGACCCTGTGCCTTATGGGAACAGTCTATCCCGATCTGCCAAGCCATGTCTTCCCTGGACCGGAATCAAGCATCCTAGGACCAGTTTTTGGCCACCAGTCATCATCAGCCAGGATAGCTTGACTCCAGTGGCATAGTGAGCACGGGACCCACGTCTGGGCATACTCTTCCCACATAGGGCGAACAGCAAAGCACACAAGATGATGAACGGAATGTTGCACATTGGCAAAACATTCACCCCAATCACAGATCTGGGTTTAATCCATCGTTATTTTGCTCACCACGCCACCCCAGTTCAGACATGGCCCTATGTAAATCAGTCTTGACCCTGTGCCTCATGGGAACAGTCTAGCCCGAAATGCCAAGCCAGTCTTCCCTGGACCGGAATCGAGCAGCCTAGGACCGGTTTCTGGCTATCAGCCGTCATCAGCCAGGATAGCTTGACTCCAGTGGCATAGTGAGCACGGGACCCATGTCTGGGCATACTCTTCCCACATAGATCGAACTGCAAAACACACAAGATGATGGACGGAATGTTGCACATTGGCAAACCATTCACCCCCAGTCACAGGTCTGGGTTTCATCCATCGTTATTTTGCTCACCACGCCACCCCAGTTCAGACATGGCCCTATGCAAATCAGTCTTGACCCTGTGCCTCATGGGAACAGTCCAGCCCGAACTGCCGAGCCATGTCTTCCCTGGAACGGAATCAAGCATCCTAGGACCGGTTTCTGGCCACCAGCCATCATCAGCCAGGATAGCTTGACTCCAGTGGCATAGTAAGCACGGGACCCACGTCTGGGCATACTCTTCCCACATAGGGTGAACAGTAAAACACATTAAGATGATGGATGGAATGTTGCACATTGGCAAAACATTCCCCCACAATCACAGATATGGGTTTAATCAATCTTTATTTTGCTCACCACGCCACCCCAGTTCAAACATACTCATATAC
This sequence comes from Lissotriton helveticus, assembly GCF_964261635.1. Classification (NCBI taxonomy): domain Eukaryota; kingdom Metazoa; phylum Chordata; class Amphibia; order Caudata; family Salamandridae; genus Lissotriton; species Lissotriton helveticus. Next base: position 1,616,945,069 of record NC_136057.1, read on the forward strand.
AAATCAGTCTTGACCTTGTGCCTCATGGGAACAGTCCAGCCCGAACTGCCAAGCCATGTCTTCCCTGGACCGGAACCAAGCATTCTAGGACCAGTTTCTGGCTATCAGCCATCATCAGTCAGGATAGCTTGACTCCAGTGGCCTAGTGAGCACAGGACCCATGTCTGGGCATACCCTTCCCACATAGGGAAAACAGCAAAACACATAAGATGATGGACAGAATGTTGCACATTGGCAAAACATTCATCCCCAGTCACAGATCTGGGTTTAATCCATCGTTATTTTGCTCACCACGCCACCCCCAGTTCAGACTTGGCCATATGCAAATCAGTCTTGACCCTCTGCCTCATGGGAACAGTCCAGCCGGAACTGCCAAGCCATGTATTCCCTGGACCAGAATCAAGCATCCTAGGACCAGTTTCTGGCTATCAACCATCATCAGCCAGGATAGCTTGACTCCAGTGGCGTACTGAGCACGGGACCCACGTCTGGGCATACCTTTCCCACATAGGGCGAACAGCAAAACACATAAGATGATGGACAGAATGTTGCACATTGGCAAAACATTCATCCCCAGTCACAGATCTGGGTTTAATCCATTGTTATTTTGCTCACCACCCCACCCCAGTTCAGACTTGGCCATATGCAAATCAGTATTGACCCTGTGCCTCATGGGAACAGTCCAGCCCGAACTGCCAAGCCATGTCTTCCCTGGACCGGAATCAAGCATCCTAGGACCGGTTTCTGGCCACCAGCCATCATCAGCCAGGATAGCTTGACTGCAGTGGCATAGTGAGCAGGGGACCCACATCTGGGCATACTCTTCCCACATAGGGAGAATAGCAAAACACACAAGATGATGGACGGAATGTTGCACATTGGCAAAACATTCACCCCCAATCACAGATCTGGGTTTAATCCATCGATATTTTGCTCACCACGCCACCCCAGTTCAGGCATACTCATATGCAAATCAGTCTTGACCCTGTGCCTCATGGGAACAGTCCAGCCCGAACTGCCAAGGCATGTCTTCCCTGGACCGGAACCAAGCGTTCTAGGACCAGTTTCTGGCTATCAGCCGTCATCAGCCAGGATAGCTTGACTCCAGTGGCCTAGTGAGCACAGGACCCATGTCTGGGCATACCCTTCCCACATAGGGCAAACAGCAAAACACATAAGATGATGGACAGAATGTTGCAGATTGGCAAAACATTCATCCCCAGTCACAGATCTGGGTTTAATCCATCGTTATTTTGTTCACCACGCCACCCCAGTTCAGACTTGGCCATATGCAAATCAGTCTTGACCCTGTGCCTCATGGGAACACTCCAGCCCTAACTGCCAAGCCATGTCTTCCCTGGACCGGAATCAAGCATCCTAGGACCGGTTTCTGGCTATCAGCCGTCATCACCCAGGATAGCTTGACTCCAGTGGCGTAGTGAGCCAGGACCTACGTCTGGGCATACCCTTCCCACATAGGGCGAACAGCAAAATACACAAGATGATGGACGGAATGTTGCACATTGGCAAAACATTCACCTCCAGTCACAGATCTGGGTTTAATTCATCGTTATTTTGCTCACCACGCCACCCCAGTTCAGATATGGCCATATGTAAATCAGTCTTGACCCTGTGCCTCATGGGAACAGTCTAGCCCAAAATGTCAAGCCATGTCTTCCCTTGACCGGAATCAAGCATCCTAGGACCGGTTTCTGGCTATCAGCCGTCATCAGCTAGGATAGCTTGACTCCAGTGGCATAGTGAGCCAGGACCCACGTCTGGGCATACCCTTCCCACATAGGGCGAACAGCAAAATAAATAAAATGATTGACTGAATGTTGCACATTGGCAAAACATTCACCTCCAGTCATAGATCTGGGTTTAATCCATCGTTATTTTGCTCACCACGCCACCCCAGTTCAGACATGGGCCTATGCAAATCAGTCTTGACCCTGTGCCTCACGGCAACAGTCCAGCCCAAACTGCCAAGCCATGTATTCCCTGGACCGGAATCAAGCATCCTAGGACCAGTTTCTGGCTATCAGCCGTCATCAGCCAGGATAGCTTGACTCCAGTGGCGTAGTGAGCACGGGACCCACGTCTGGGCATACCCTTCACAAATAGGGCAAACAGCAAAAACACATAAGATGATGGACAGAATGTTGCACATTGGCAAAACATTCATCCCCAGTCACAGATCTGGGTTTAATCCATCGTTATTTTGCTCACCACGCCACCCCAGTTCAGACTTGGCCATATGCAAATCAGTCTTGACCCTGTGCCTCATGGGAACAGTCCAGCCTGAACTGCCAAGCCATGTCTTCCCTGGACCGGAATCAAGCATCCTAGGACCAGTTTCTGGCCACCAGTCCTCATCAGCCAGGATAGCTTGACTCCAGTGGCATAGTGAGCACGGGACCCACGTCTGGGCATACTCTTCCCACAAAGGGCGAACAGCAAAACACACAAGATGATGAACGGAATGTTGCACATTGGCAAAACATTCACCCCAATCACAGATCAGGGTTTAATCCATCGTTATTTTGCTCACCACGCCACCCCAGTTCAGACATGGCCCTATGCAAATCAGTCTTGACCCTGTGCCTCATGGCAACAGTCCAGCCCGAACTGCCAAGCCATGTCTTCCCTGGACCGGAACCAAGCATTCTAGGACCAGTTTCTGGCTATCAGCCGTCATCAGCCAGGATAGCTTGACTCCAGTGGCCTAGTGAGCACAGGACCCATGTCTGGGCATACCCTTCCCACATAGGGCAAACAGCAAAACACATAAGATGATGGACAGAATGTTGCACATTGGCAAAACATTCATCCCCAGTCACAGATCTGGGTTTAATCCATCGTTATTTTGCTCACCACGCCACCCCAGTTCAGACTTGGCCATATGCAAATCAGTCTTGACCCTGTGCCTCATGGGAACAGTCCAGCCTGAAATGCCAAGCCATGTCTTCCCTGGACCGGAATCAAGCATCCTAGGACCGGTTTCTGGCTATCAGCCATCATCACCCAGGATAGCTTGACTCCAGTGGCGTAGTGAGCACGGGACCCAGGTCTGGGCATACCCTTCCCACATAGGGCGAACAGCAAAACACACAAGATGATGGACAGAATATTGCACATTGGCAAACCATTCACCCCCAGTCACAGATCTGGGTTTACTCCATCGTTATTTTGCTCACCACGCCACCCCAGTTCAGACATGCCCTTTGCAAATCAGTCTTGACCCTGTGCCTTATGGGAACAGTCTAGCCCGAACTGCCAAGCCATGTCTTCCCTGGACCGGAATCAAGCATCCTAGGACCGGTTTCTGGCTATCAGCTGTCATCAGCCAGGCTAGCTTGACTCCAGTGGCATAGTGAGCACGGGACCCACGTCTGGGCATACCCTTCCCACATAGGGCGAACAGCAAAACACACAAGATGATGGACGGAATGTTGCACATTGGCAAAACATTCACCTCCAGTCACAGATCTGGGTGTATTCCATCGTTATTTTGCTCACCACGCCACCCCAGTTCAGATATGGCCATATGTAAATCAGTCTTGACCCTGTGCCTAATGGGAAAAGTCTAGCCCGAACTGCCAAGCCATGTCTTCCCCAGACCGGAATCAAGCATCCTAGGACCGGTTTCTGGCTATCAGCCGTCATCAGCCAGGATAGCTTGACTCCAGTGGCATAGTGAGCACGGGACCCACATCTGGGCATACTCTTCCCACATAGGTCGAACAGCAAAACACACAAGATGATGGACGGAATGTTGCACATTGGCAAACCATTCACCCCCAGTCACAGGTCTGGGTTTAATCCATCATGGTTTTGCTCACCACGCCACCCCAGTTCAGACATGGCCCTATGCAAATCAGTCTTGACCCTGTGCCTCATGGGAACAGTCTCGCCTGAACTGCCAAGCCATGTCCTCCCTAGACAGGAATCAATCATCCTAGGACTGGTTTCTGGCTATCAGCCGTCATCAGCCAGGATAGCTTGACTCCAGTGGCGTAGTGAGCACGGGACCCACGTCTGGGCATACCCTTCCCACATAGGGCGAACAGCAAAACACACAAGATGATGGACAGAATGTTGCACATTGGCAAAACATTCACCCCCAGTTACAGGTCTGGGTTTAATCCATCGTTATTTTGCTCACCACTCCACCCCAGTTCAGACATGCCCATATGCAAATCAGTCTTGACCCTGTGCCTCATGGGAACAGTCTCACCTGAACTGCCAAGCCATGTCTTCCCTGGACACGAATCAAGCATCCTAGGACTGGTTTCTGGCTATCAGCCGTCATCAGCCAGGATAGCTTGACTCCAGTGGCCTAGTGAGCACAGGACCCATGTCTGGGCATACCCTTCCCACATAGGGCAAACAGCAAAACACATAAGATGATGGACAGAATGTTGCACATTGGCAAAACATTCATCCCCAGTCACAGATCTGGGTTTAATCCATCCTTATTTTGCTCACCAAGACACCCCAGTTCAGACATGGCCATATGCAAATCAGTCCTGACCCTGTGCCTCATGGGAAAAGTCCAGACCAAACTGCCAAGCCATGTCTTCCCTGGACCGGAATCAAGCATCCTAGGACCGGTTTCTGGCTATCAGCCGTCTTCAGCCAGGATAGCTTGACTCCAGTGGCGTAGTGAGCCTGTGGTCTGTTTTATGTTGTGAAGTTAGTTTGAGGCAGTCAGGTGCTAGTGTTGCATTATTATTAGCAATACCAACTGCTCAAGCTTTTATAATGCGAGACCTATTGCATTGCAAATGCTTGTTTTTTAAGTAGTGTAAATCCGTTCAGTAGTTGCTGAGAAAATCAAAAATGAAAGTTTCGATATCTATGGCTGAGGAGGGTTGGCAAACCCTCCCGACCACAAGCTTTATTCTAATTGGCTGTCAACACTCCAAACCAGGAAGTGTTGGCAGCCATCTTGTGACTCAGTAGAACCGAGTCACAAGAAAACAGAAAAACAAAGGTAAAAAAAGAAAAGGGGCAGGGTAGAAACACCCTGACTCCCTAAGCCTGCTCAGGAGTCCCACAAGGACCCCCAGGGCCCAAAAAAGTATTTTTTTTTAAATCGAGAGATAATCACACTGGGGTCGCGAATCCTGCCAAAAATTTAAAATAAATGAAGCTCTGTGGCACTTCCTGGAGGTACATGGTGGGCTAGTTGGCCCCCATGGACCCTCAGGGTTCTAGGGGAATTAATCCCCAACTTAAAACCTACCAGGGGGTGCGTTTGCAGAGTGGTGAAGGGAGGGGCGGGACTGATGTGACATGAGTGTACTTATCCAATCACTCCGCCAAAACCCAAGCACTTATAAATTTACCATGCACTCTCCGCGCAGTACTCTAATCATCCAGTCAGTACCCATGCACTCATGCAATGACCCATGCACTAATACATGCACTGCTATAATACCCTGATCACTACCCATGCAGTCCAGCCCTCGCCCTGTCGGTACCCATGCACTCCTTTAATCACCCAGTAGCACCATCTACTTATCAAATCATTCTGCCAAAACCCAAGCAGTTATAAAATCACCATGCACTGTCCTTGCAGCACTCTAATCATCCAGTCACTATCCATGTACTCATGCAATGATCCAGTCACTAACACGTGCACTGCTGCAATCCATTGAGGACTACCTATGCAGTCCAGTAATCTCCCTGGTGCTACCTATGCAGTCCTCCAATCACCCAGCCAGTCCTATGTCCTTATCCAATCACTACGCCAAAACCCAAGCGCTTATAAATTCACCATGCACTTTCCTCGCAGTACTCTAATCATCCAGTCACTACCCATGTAGTCATGCAATGATCCAGGAACTAACACATGTACCACTACAATTCCTTTGTACTGCCCATGCAGTTCTCTAACCACCTACCCTCTTCTCATGCACTCCTTCAATTCCCCTAATAGTACCCATGCAGTCCAGCAATCACCCTGTCATTTCCCGTGCAGTCCTCCAGTCACCCATCCACTACCATGTACGAATCCAAACACTCCACCAATACCCACGCACTTATACATTCACTCAGGCACTCTCCTTGCAGTATTCTACTCTTTCAATTAGTAGCTGTGTACTCATGCAATGATCCAGGCACTAACTGATCACTGTTACAATCCCATATGTCCTACCCATACAGTCCTGTACCCACTTACACACTTCTCATTTGCACCTTCAATTCCCCAGGTAATACCCATGCAGTCCCGCAATCACAATGTCACTCCCTGTGCACTACTCCAGTCACCCAGCCACTACCATGTACTAATCCAAACAATCCTCCAATAGCTAAGCACTTATAAAATCACCACGCACTCTCCTTGCAGTACTCTAATTATCCACTCAGTACCCATGTACTCATGCAATGACCCAGTCACTAACACATGCACTACTGCAATACCTTGAGCACTACCTATGCAGTCCAATAATCTCCCTGGCACTATCTATGCAGTCCTCCAATCACCCAGCCAATCCTATGTGCTTATCCACAGTGCCAAACCCCAAGCACTTATAAAATCACCATGTACTCTCCTTGTAGCACTCTAATCATCCAGTCACTACTCATGTACTCATGCAATGACCTAAGCATTAACTTATGGCAAATACAGAGGAGGTCATGCTAATCACAGGGGTACCCCAACGCATAGCGTTCCCTAGTGTATGTAGGAGTTTTCACTGTATTCTAAGTGTCTTTTAGCATAGCAGTGGCTCTAGGCCTGGTTAGTCAGTCAGTTACCACCAGTACCCATCAACAAAAAGTTGGGGGCAGGGGAGGACTTTCTGCTCCTCTGTCGGTTCTTTCTGCACATCTCTTCTTCTTCCTGCATTTTTCTTCATCTTTCTGGACTTCTGTTGCCTCTTTCTGCATTTGTCTTGCTTCTTTCTGCGCTTTTCTTCCTCTTTCTTCACATGTCCTACCTTTGTATGCATAGTTAGAAATTAGCATTTAAAAAACCTTAGAAATTCACTGATAAAAAACATTGGTTTCAGGGACGTTATGGTTAGAAATTTTCATTTAAAAAAACCTTTGAAATTCCCTCAAAAAACCATAGGTTTCAGGGAAGTTCTAGTTATAAATTAGCATTTAAAAAACCTTAGAAATCCACTGAAAAAAACATAGGTTTCAGGGACGTTATAGTTTTTTTTTTAACCGTTTATTTATAACATTTTCACATAAAATAGACAATGGGCAATCGATAAGGCAATTCAAGTCTACAAAACATAGTCGGTCAATCAAGACATTCAGGTAGTGAGTGAGGGATCTACTTCATACATGTGGATTCATGCGGTAGGGTGACATTTTACCAGTGTTCTAATCAACTATTGACAATTATGGCATCAATGGTCCAATACAAAAGTCATTGCACGTCGTCATAGGGATCAGGACCCAACCTGGTGTTACAATGTCCGACCTTAGTATCCTCGATTGACTATGGAACACAGCAACAACAGTCAAAATTGTTACATTCCTTCCTCTCCCCTCCGCCCCTCTGAAGCTCCAGTGTCCAGTTGGCCCTCGCCTTCTGTATCGTCCGCCTCCTTTTGCAATGTGTAGGATTGTAGTGGTCCCCAGATATCTGCTGGTCCAGATTTTACTGGTTGTGTTCCAGCAAATATACCATATTAGTCCTGACTATACAACATATCGTGCATCCATTCCTTGAATTTCGGGGCCCTCCCCCTCCCCCATCGACATGCTAGTCTCCGTTTAGCCAACAGAAGAGCCGTATCAATAAATTTCCTGTATGTTCTGGGTATGTGTGTCGTGTGGCCCAATAGGAAGAGCAAGGGATCCCTAGCCAGTTCTATAGAATTCATGCTCTCCAATGCACCATGTATCTGTTCCCAATAAGCCCCCACCTGTGGGCAAAGCCAGGCTAGATGAAAAAAATCGGCTCCTGGTTGCTGACATCTCTCACACCGGTACGAGTCTGCCAAGTGAAACCGATATTTCCGAGCAGGGGTATAATAGATGCGATGTAGAAATTTATAGTGGATGATCTTAAATCTGCAGCTGGACGTAATACGTCCTGTCAATTCGCAACAATACTCCCAGGTCTCATCAGGGATAGCCTTCCCTATGTCCTTTTCCCAGTAGCTGCGTGCCTTTCCACCAACCTCTAATGTGTGAGTTCGAATACTTCCGTATATACTAGATACTAGGTGCGCGCCGTCTGTGCTGTTAAGTAGGATGGCCAATGGAGGGACTACTTCCGGTTCCTTAGGATACTCAGATACAAGGTTTTTCATCCCTTCTCTGCGCCGCACGTAGTAAAAAACCTCAAGGGGAGTGGGGTCAGTATCACCAAAGAATTGTTCCTTAGTGCAGAACACTCCATTGAGAAATGTCTCCCCATGTGGTCTTTCGCAATCTCCTGCACATGAGCTGAAAACCAGTTTCATGCAATACTGCCAAGTGTGGGTGATATGTCATAGGCATGCGCGTTGCATACAGCATGGGGAGTTGCAATTTGCGCAGTATTCTATGGCATGCGTCTATCATACAAGAAACTGTTGTAGGTGGCGTTTCCAGGACGCCAGCCGGCCCATGGACAATGCCAGTTAAGGGCAGTGGATGTGCTATCCAGTCTTCTACCGCTAGTTGTGGCATATATCCAGTGGGTCGGAGCCAGTGGTACAGAAAATGTGCCTGGGCACTTAGGTAATAGGCCTCAAAATCAAGGACATTAAACCCTCCTTTAGCATATGGCTGCGCTATAACACTCCATTTGAGTCTAGGTTGTCGTCCCCCCCACACCCGTCTGATAAGCTCCGATCTCAGAGTTTTGAAGAAAAAAGTGCCCGGATAGTAAGGAATGTTGAGGACAAAATAAAGGAAACCCAGAAGTACTAACATTTTGATCAGCGAGATGCGTCCCGCCATTGACAAGGGCAACACTATCCAACGTGTAATGGTATCCTTTCAATTCATAACTGCCGTGCCATAGTTCATGCGCAATGTTTCCTCCCTATCTCTTGAGACCTGCACCCCCAGGTATTTTAAGTCAGTATCACACCATTCTATCGGATAATCCAGCGGGAATTTGGTTACAGCCGGCGTCAATGGTAAGAATTGGGATTTACTCCAGTTTATATTTACTCCCGATATTCTGCCAAACACCAGAAATTCTCGTTATAGCGCGTTCAGTTTTGTTTGCGGATCCGTGACGTAGAGTGTAACATCATCCGCGTACAGCGACACAGATATCTGCCTTTGAAAACAACGGAAGGCACTATCTCTATGCATCTGTCAGATCCTGCATACCAATGGTTCTATTGCAATTGCAAATAGAAGAGGGGACAGTGGGCACCCCTGCCGAGTGCCCCTCGTGAGTGATGTCACATGTGACAGGTGACCATTCATAAGTATCCGCGCCGTGGGCGCAGTATACAATAGTTTTACCCATGCCAGAAAAACAGGGGGAAGCCCATTTTTTGTAACACCGTGAATAGGTAGCACCACTCAACGGAATTGAAAGCTTTCGAAGCATCCAAAAACACGGCAGCCAACCATATCAAAACCATAGACAGACCAATAGCAGTTAGTACATACCTGTTCAGTGATTCATACGTCTACACACACATCCACCCACTAACCCGTACAGTCACTCATACACACAGTCATTCATCTATACAGCCACTGATATATCTACTCATACACCCATATAGACACTCACACACTGCCACTCACCCAAAGAGTTACTCATTCAACTGGTCATGCAACGAAACTATCACACACCCATTTCCTTGCTTAAACAGTCATACATGCACCGCCACACTTATTTATACAGATACTAACACATACTTACTCTTTTAAACAATCACTAATGCAAACACACACTCATCCATACAGATACTCTTGCAATCACTCACTCTCACATATAGTCATTTATATACTCCAACACTCATATATACTGCTTTAAAACATATGTAGTTACTCACACATGCACCACTGAGACATCCATTCACTCACCAACACACCCATACACACACTCACCCACCCATACAGCTGTTTCCATTCTTCCACTCTCAAACCTACACACCCAATGAAACAACCACTCACATATCACATATACCACCCCACCCACCCGCAAAGACACTCAGGCACCCATACAGATACTCAGACAACCAATAAATAACCCATATAGACATTCATGTAGCTACTCACCAAGCCATGCTTCCACTTACACACCAACTAACAGACTGATAAAGACATTCACACAGTTTAGTCTCTAACCCATGCATTCAGTAAGACACATTTAATCACTCACTTATACAGCCAGTCACACACCTACTAAATCATCCATTCAGACACTCATACACCCACCCATACTTCAATACACCTTGGCATATATATATATATATATATATATATATATATATATATATATATATATATATATATATATATGAAAACTCAGCTCCTCCTCGGCTCTCACAGCGTTTCAAGCCGCAGCAGCGCACGCTTGCAGACGAGGGAGACGGACCACAAAAGTCAGCAAAGATGAAATTTATTTATTTGCAACCTCTACAGAGACCAGCAGCTACGCGTTTCAGGCGAGTTGCCCTTGATCACGCTGCAACCAATAGGTAGGTATATATAGTTAGGTATGTAATATAGTTAGGACCTAGTTACCATAGGAAATTATGAACATTCTATTGGGAATAACTTTGGCGCCGATTGAGGGATCTGTTTGTAACTTTCCTTAAATTTGCCTCGCTCTGCTCCGCTCCTTCCCTGAAAGTTTCGGGGGATTCGTCAAGCGGGGCCGAGAGAAAAGGGGGGTCCCAAAACGTGTTTTCCCCATGTTCGTTTCCATAGGGACATTCTGACACGGCTACAGCTCTAACGGCTGAACAGAATTACACCAGATTTGGCAAATTGGTAGGGACTGGTATGCAGCAGTGCCTTTTGTATGTTTGGTGTAAATACCTCCAGTAGTTTTTGAGAAAATTGAATTTGAAATTTTTAAAATGGCATTTTCCATGGGACCTTTAGACACGGCTACAGCCCGAACGGCTGAACGGAATTACACCAAACTTGGCAAAATGGTAGGGACAGTTATGCAGTAGTGCCTTTTCTATATTTGGTGAAAATCCCTCCAGTAGTTGTTGAGAAAATTGAATTTGAGCAAATTATATATCTATATGCGCTCAACATTCTATTGGGAATAACTTTGCCGCCGATTGAGGAATCTGCGTGTAATTGTCCAGAATTTTGGCCCGCTCCGCTCCGCTCCTTCCCTGAAAGTTTCGGGGGGATTCGTCAAGCGGGGGCCGAAAGGGGGGTCCCAAAACGTGTTTTCCCCATGTTAATTTCCATAGGGACCTTTAGACACGGCTACAGCCCGAACGGCTGAATGGAATCACACCAAACTTGGCTAAATGGTAGGGCCTGGTATGCAGATGTGCCTTTGCTATGTTTGGTGAGTATCCATCCAGTAGTTGTTGAGAAAATTGAATTTGAGCAAATTATATATCTATATGCGCTCACCGTACGCGCACCGCACGCGTACGGTACGCGTACCGTACGCGTACGTGTGCGTACCCTTACGTGCGCGAGCGAGTTTCTGATTGGCTGGCAGTCGACTGTCAACATTCTAAACTGTCCAAACCAGGAAGTTTTGGCCACCATCTTGTTTTTCAGGAGAACTGAGGCACAAGAGAGCCCAAACCAAGAGTGGAAAACACGAAAAGGGGGCAGGGTAGAGACCCCCCAACCCTCTAGCCCTTCTCAGGGGGTCCCAAAAGGACCCCCCCAAGGGCAAAAAAAAAAAACGCCAGCAATGTTGACTTCGTATAAATCAATGTCAAAGAAAGAGGACTTCCCCACAAAAAAAGTATATGTAAACAAACAAGAATGGGCGCCATGTTAGCACTTGTTTTTTGAATACTCATAGAATACATTTACAATTTGGTTTTCATTTATGCAAGTCAATATGTACATGTGCAAGAAAATTATATATTTATATATTATAGGTGCATAAATCATAGCTGTCCTATAATTCTAATTTCATCATTGAATTATTCTAGCAGGATTCAAATATCTTATTCCGCGTTCGCACTCTCTTGAGCAAAATTGAGCCCTGGATGGGCATTCATCATATTTACAAAACCAATACATCAGATCTATGTTTGGTTTAGATTTTAAATTATTTACCTTCAAGGCGCCCTTTCAAATCAAAAGAACTCAGCTATATAAAGAAAAATGTGTATAGATTTTGTATATGCAGCAGATGTTTTTACGATTTTTTCATTTTCAACTGATTAACCGGACAGCGATCCTTGATTTCAATATATGAATATGGATTCCAGATACCTCACTTCAACCTAGATGAATTGAAAGTTCTTCCTCGGTGTTAAGGCCATTAGGGATTACGCTCTGCAAATCAATTATGTATCTTGACTCTAACCTTCTAAGTTTAAGTTCCCTGTTTCCGCGACGATCATTTAAAGGTACATGATCCACGCAGAAGAATTTTAGCTGATTCCTGTCACTGTTATGGTGTTGCAAAAAGTGCCATGACACAGGATACGAGAAATCTTTAGTTTCTATTGCTCGTGCATGTTCTAAAATTCTCTTTTTTGCGGGATGTATGGTACTTCCTATGTACTTTTTAGCGCAAGGACAATAAAGACAATACAAACTATACGGTGTATTGCATGTTAGAAATTTAGTTATCGTTTTAGAATTTCTCATGCCTGGAATTTTGTAAGACAAAACTTTTGGGCTGTTCTTACATGCCTTACATTTTGTGCATGGAAAAAATCCTGCGACCTTGCTAATTCTGGGAACAAATGGTATGGGTTCATAATGGCTTTAAACCAATTGGTCTCTGAGAGACTGACTCCGCCTGTATGTTATTCGTGGATAGTCAGGTAGAGACCTTCCTATTATTTAGTCTGTCTTCAGAATGTGCCAATTTCTGCACAGTATTTTTCTTAGAGACCCAGCCTCACTTGAAAAGGTAGTAATAAATCTGCATTCCTCATCCTCCCTTTTAGACGGCTGCATTTTATCTTTTAGTAAACAGTGTCTAGGTATTTTTTCAACCTTACTTAACTTTTTCAAAAGGAGTTCCTCACAGTAGCCCAGTATCTTTAATCTATCAATAACTTCATGCGCTGCAATATAGAAATAATGTATATTTGTGCAGTTCCTTTTTAAGCGTATGGTATGCTGTTTTTTAAATTTCTAGGGTGGCTACTTGATGCTTCCAATATCGAGTTTCCGGCAGTCTCCTTCCTAAAGGAAGATGTACAAATCTTATAATGTTCAATAGATACTCTTAAGTCTAGGAAGGATACCTCCTTCTTACTCATCTGTCCACTAAAATGTAAATTCAAATTGTTGTTGTTCAATTCATGAATGTATTCCTCGGCCTCTCTCTGTGGACCCTTCCAAAGAATAAACAAATTGTCAAAATACCTTTGCCATAAAATGACACATTTGGTCCAATTTTGATACTTGTCCGCCCAGGCCACCTACTTCCACCAGCCCACGAATAAATTTGCGTAGCTGGGGGCGAAGCAGGTGCCCATCGCTGTTCCACGTATGTGACGATAGTGTTGTTTCTCAAACAGTAGGATAATATTACATAGGCAGAAACTGATGAATTCTATAAACATTTCATTGTGCTCCATTAGCTCCAATGACCTGCCTCTCATAAAATATTGTACAGCTTGTAAACCCTTAGTGTGGTCAATTACAGTGTACGAACTTGTTATGTTCAAAGCTATCATCAACATATCTTCCTCCCAAGGAATGTCCATGATACTCTTGATGAAGTGCGTGGAATCTCGTGTGTAGGAAGGCATTATCTGTACAAAGTCAGTTAAAAAATGATCCACGAATTGGGACATAGCCTAAGTTAAAGAACCTATGGAAGAAACTATTGGACGTTCTGGTGGTCTAGTATCGTCTTTATGCAGTTTCGGCAAATGATAAAACATAGCTGTAGTGGGATATGGGCATGTTAGGAATTTGAATTCATTATCATTAATCATTTTCCTATCTGCCCATTTCTGAATCAATGCTTGATATTCATGAATGCTAGCAATGTATTCCTCCTTAGATATCTTAACATAACATCTAATATATATATATATATATATATATATATATATATATATATATATATATATATATATATATATACATATTTTTATACTTTACAGAAACACACATTCACTGGATGATGACATCAATGATGTCACTGAGCATGTCATGAGTGCCCCTGGTGGGGCAAACAAGATGAGGTGCTGGTTGGGAACTCGAGGTCGGGCTGCGACCTTGGACGGTGAGCGACCCCGCCGATATCCCTTTCCCTCCCCGCAGCCAGTGAAGGATCAGCCCGGCCCAGGGGCCGACTGCGGGGGCATCAGCGCTCTAAGGTGCCTTGGGGACAGACTTCAACCATATGATGTGCACAATGTGCTATTCCACATTCGTCTTGTATCCTGTACCTTTGTAACATTGCTATTTGTTTGTCTTTTTTTTTAGCATGCATCACCATGCTCCAGTAACTGTTTCTAACCATGTAACTTTTACTAAACTACCTACCCCCTACCCCTCCCCGCTCTACTCCTCTCCACTTTCCTGCTACTGATTTCTGCTCTTACCTGTCCTGGCCCTAGTCCCCCACCCTGTTTACCTGCAAATTTCCCGCGTCATTTGCGAGCTAGCTATTTTGTCTGATGCCCGATGGAGCTACCTGGTTTAGCTATGGGGAGACAGGTCGGGGATTCCCTCCTTGGACGTCACCTACCCAGTCGGTCTTTAGCCAGACTTCCTTTCGTCTCTCCTGTCGTCTCTTCCCGCTTCCTCCCTCTATTTATTATCTCTACTTCTCTCCTCTCTCAATGTATTGAGACTGAACTATTCTGTCTGATGCCCGATGGAGCTACCTGGTTTAGCTATAGGGGAGATGGGCCGTGGACTCCCTCCTTGGTCGTCACCTACCTAGTCGGCCTTTAGACAGATTTCATTTCGTCTCTCCTTGCTGTCTCTTCCCATTTCCTCCCTTTCTCACCTACCCTGTCCCCTCCCCTCTATGCTCCATTTATTTTGCCATTCATGTTCCTTAAATGTTTCCTATTGAGACCTAGCTATTTGTCCAGAGACCGATGGAGCGACCTGATAGCTATAGAGGAGATGGGTTTTGGGACTTCCCCTTGACCGTCACCTACCCAGCCGGTCTTTGGTTAGACTTTCCTTCTTCTTTCTGTCGTATCTCCCTCCCATCCTGTTTTTCTGCGAACCTCTTCCCTCGACACTTGAGACCGAACTACTTTGTCTGATGCCCAATGGAGCTACCTGGTTTAGCTATAGGAGAGATGGACCGTGGATTCCCTCCTTGGTCGTCACCTACCCAGTCGGTCTTTAGACAGACTTCCTCTTGTCTCTACGGTTGTCTCTTCCCTTATCCTCACTTTCTCACCTCACCTACCCCCACTTCTTTTCTCTCTCCTTTCTCTCCTCTCCTAATGTAGTGCTGACTGTTCATTGTAAGGTGTAATTGTTGACCTTTTTCAGTTTTACTGTTAAACCACATTGTTGCACTTCCTTTCGTCCCTCCTGCTGTCTCCTCCCGTATCCTCCCTCTTTTTATGTCTCTTCTTCTCCCCTCTCTCAATGTATTGAGACTGAACTTTTTTGTCTGATGCCTGATGGAGCTACCTGGTTTAGCTATAGGTGAGATGGGCCGTGGATTCCCTCCTTGGTCTTCACCTACCCTGACGGTCCTTGGATAGACTTCTTTTCGTCTCTCAGTATTGTCTCTTCCCTTATCCTCCCTTTCTCACCTCCCCTGCCCCCTCCACTGAATATATGATGATATCCCGCATTCTTTCATCCCGCATACAATCACTCTGCATTTTTTACTCCGAAAGTACCATTACTCCGCAAGCCATAATTCCTCAAACTTTTACAACGTATATGACTTTATTACGCATGCCATTACAACGCAAATGCATGTGTGGTGAAGTCATATACTTTGTAAAAGTACTTTATTAAAATATATATATATATATATATATATACATGATACAGTTCTTACTAACAAGGAAACTTCCCTCTTATCGTTGGGTTTGTCATACAGTCCCAAGGGTAACTTCGATTACGTAACATCTAAGATTGACATCTTTAAGTTTGTGCGTAAACTTAAATTACGTAAATACTTTGCTACCCGGGGCAGACCTAACCGTGATTCCTCTCAGCTGACTGTAGCGAATGCTCTCACGTCAAATGCATCTGATGAGATTGTGGAAGAGCCAGTCACAGGAGCAGCCCTTACGCAAGAATGGCATGAGCTGCAGCAGGAAGATGCATGTATCAATTCGGAAAGTCAATCTGCTTTGGGGGGTGAGCCCTTACCTACTGCCTGCCCCACCAAGTTTAGAACAAAATCTAAATTCTGTCCGTTGATGCTGAGGGATAATGTTGACATTTTTCATGATCGTGTAACCTCACAGTTGAAAGATCTACAAATCAAAACAGCTAACTCTTTTAAACGCTACACATACAGAGACAGAGAATACCATACTTTAATCAAAAAGTTGAGAGCCAACAAGAATCTTGTGATCAGACAGTCAGATAAAGGGGGCAACGTGGTATTGTGGCCACGCAAGATGTACCTTGAGGAAGCCTACAAACAACTGAATGACAGGGATTGCTATAGACGTATCTCTATGCAGGACGCTATGCAAACTAGAAATGCAATCTACCTTAAGTTATCTGCTTGGAGAAGCAAGGGCTTGATTTCTATGGAGGAATATAAATTCCTCAAAAAGGACTTTCCGATGACGCCAGTCATCTATTTTATCCCCAAGGTACACAAAAATGAACATCAACCCCCTGGCAGGCCTATTATATCTGCTCGCAACAGCCTGTTAGAGAACATGAGTAGATACATCGATTTTTTTCTACAGGACTTTGTGAGAGGCCTACCTTCATTTATCTTGGATACCAGTGATCTGTTAAGGAAATTACATGAATTTGCATGGAATCCGAATTATGTTATGATTTCCATGGATGTGACCTCACTGTATACGAGTATCGTCCATACTGACGGTCTAAAGGCCACGCAACATTTTCTCGACAAAAGAGACTTTGGTTTCCAAGAACACTCCAAGATGTTATATGATATGATCGCAATGTGTCTTGAAAATAACATATTTTTATTTGCTAACCAACTCTTTTTGCAGACCCGTGGTGTGGCAATGGGGGCCTGCTTCTCACCCAGTTACGCCTGTCTCCATATGGGGTACTGGGAGGAGCAGGTCCTTATGAAACAACATGCTCCTACCATGAACACCAAGGTCAAACTTTGGTTAAGGTATATAGATGACCTGCTAATTATATGGGACGGTACCGAAGATGAGGCTGTACAGTTCATAGAGGTATTGAATGCTAACAACTTCAATATCCAATTCACCAGTACTCTTAGCAGGTCATCTGTAGTGTTCTTAGATGTTGAGGTGTTTGTAGAGTCAGGCAAACTTCAAACAAAACTTCATCGCAAACCGACAGCAGGGAATACATTGCTGCATGCAGAGAGCCAACATCCTGCACACCTAATTCGCAGCATCCCTTATGGGGAAATGCTGCGAATTCGAAGAATTTGCAGCAATGAACATGATTGCCGGATGGCACAATCCCTGTGTAGAGAACGGTTTGTGCAAAGAGGCTACAAACCAACAATTATTGACAGTGCCATGGTTAGGGCCAATAAGATGGATAGAACTACACTCCTGGGCTCAGGTAGTGTTCGCCCTATATTGCCAACAGTTAGGTCAGGCGAGGAGACAAGGCTAATAATGACTTATAATAGTCAACATAAAAATATCTTTAAAATAGTCAAGGACAATTGGTTCCTGGTCTCCAGTGACCCGATCATTGGGTCTCAATTTGGCCCTCGGCCTAGCATTACCTACCGGAAGGCACGGGCCATGCAGGACAGTCTTGTGTCCAGCAGCCCCGAGGTAGCTCAATCCTCATGGCTTTGTGGCAGCAAAGGCTTTTTGAGGTGCTCAAGTTGCAAAGCTTGCAAACACGGCATCAGCAAGACAGAGGTAACGACTCCTCTTTCTCCCTTTCCCATTAGGATTAAACAGAAACTGAACTGCAAATCAGAGTTTGCTGTCTATGTCCTGGAATGCCCATGTGGGTTGAGGTATGTGGGAAGTACCCGACCGCATGTTCACAAGCGGATATTACAACATCTGCGAGCGATCACTCATGTAGACGCTACGTATCCGGTAGCCAGGCATTTTGAGAGTCATCATGGAAAGGATGCTTCCCTATTGAAATACTTTGTGATAGACTGTGTTCCCCCCCAAAGGAGAGGTGGTGATCGGGAGTCTCTGTTGCGCAAACTGGAGACCCGATATATAATCCTATTAGACACCAAGGCACCACAGGGTCTCAATAATGGGGAGGACTGCCACACCTATCTCTAGGTTTCAATGTTTAGTCGATGCTAGTGTTTAGGCTTGATGCATCTCTCTTTTTATGTCCATTCTGCCTGCCTTTGTACATATGAAGTTTTAACCTGTACTACTGCAATGTGACTCACTTTATGAATTTGTTCTGATATATATTAACTGTTTCCCTTTTTCATCTCCATGACCATTATTTTAATTCACCATTCAAATATAGCACTGACTGTGGGAGCACTTTATTCCATCACCGTGTTTCAATGAATTTTGCATTTTGCACATGTGTATTTTACCAGGAACAGCTTTGAGGTAATAGTAGCCCACTTGGGCTTAATAACACTATAATGAATTAGGAGTCCATGACATACGGAACCTTGAATTTTATTGTGTTGTGTACAGAGTTTTGGTAAATTTTAATGGTTATATATTTTGATATATTTATGTGACTATTTATTGGTTTTAACTTTTATCGCATTTTAAAAGTTTGATTTTGCCAATGCCATGTTGACTCTTGTAAATAGCTGCTAGCAGTAAATGTATGGTAATATAGGTGATTGACATTCATGTTTACCGCATTTTGCTAAAATTTACAGCAACTATTATGGTACACACTTGTGCTCAATTAGACATTTATGTCGTTATGTTACATTCTAAAAGCTTGGGAACTACGATAGTATGTTGTCTGTTTCCATTAACACGTGATTAATTTGCACTTTAAAAAGGTGATCAGCCCTCTTGACGCTTGTCATGTGATCAAGGCTATCTGTAGCCGAAACGCGTCATGGCGGACTGGTGCTGGGCTAGCACTCAATAAAAAGACTATTTGCACTTTCTTTGGGTCTCGCTGCTCTTGTTTGGATCGACGGTGATTGCTGTTGCTGTTGCTGCGTATTTCGATTTAAGAGCACCACATACCTTATATATATATATATATATATATATATTTATATTATATATATATATATATATATTTATTTTTTTATTAAAAGGAAACATTATTTCTTTTAGATTATATTATATGTATATGTATATTAATATTACATATATATATATATATATATATATATATATATATATATATATATATATATATATATATATATATATACATAGATATATGTATATTCCTATATATTTAATTTTTTTAATTAATAATTACCCTTTACACCCTAAAAACGAATCCCACCCTAGTCCCTTTTAATACCCCAGCACCCTTAAATACTAACCCATCCTGACCCTAAAAATACCCCTATACCCCAAAACCCAAACCTAGCCCTGTTCCCTATTAATACCCCTGTACCCCAATACCCAAAACTAGCCCTGTTCCCTAAAAATACCCCTGTACCCCAAAACCGAAACCTAGCCTTGAACCCTAAAACCCTAAAATTACCCCAGTACCCCAAAACCCAAACCTAGCCTTGAACCCTAAAAATACCCCTGTACTCTAAAACCCAAACCTAGCCCTGAACCCTAAAAATACCCCTGTACCCCAAAACCCAAACCTACCCCTAAACCCTAAATTACCCCTGTACCCTAAATTACCCCTGTACCCCAAAACCCAAACCTAGCCCTAAACCCTTAAAATACCCCAGTACCCCAAAACCCAAACCTAGCCCTGAACTCTAAAAATACCCCTGTACCCCAAAACCCAAACCTAGCCCTGAACCCTAAAAATACCCCTGTACCCCAAAACCCAAACCTACCCGTGAGCCCTAAAATACCCCTGTACCCCAAACCCAAACCTAGCCCTGAACCCTAAAAATACCCCTGTACCCCAAAACCCAAACCTATCCCTAAACCCTAAAAATACCCCTGTACCCCAAAACCCAAACCTACCCATAAACCCTAAATTACCCCTGTACCCCAAAACCCAAACCTATCCCTGAACCCTAAAAATACCCCTGTACCCCAAAACCCAAACCTAGCCCTGAACCCTAAAAATACCCCTGTACCCCAAAACCCAAACCTACCCATAAACCCTAAATTACCCCTGTACCCCAAAACCCAAACCTAGCCCTGAACCCTAAAAATACCCCTGTACCCCAAAACCCAAACTTAGCCCTAAACCCTAAATTACCCCTGTACCCCATAACCCAAACTTAGCCCTGAACCCTTAAAATACCCCTATACCCCAAAACCCAAACCTAGCCCTGAACCCTAAAATACCCTTGTACCCAAAACCCAAACCTAGCCCTGTACCCTTAAAATACCCCTGTACCCCAAAACCCAAACCTAGCCCTGAACCCTAAAAATACCCCTGTACCCCAAACCCCAAACCTAGCCCTGCACCCTAAAAATACCCCTGTACCCCAAAACCCATACCTAGCCCTGAACCCTAAAATTACCCCTGTACCCCAAAACCCAAACCTAGCCCTGAACCCTAAAAATACCCCTGTACCCCAAAACCCAAACCTAGCCCTGAACCCTAAAATTACCCCTGTACCCCAAAACCCAAACCTACCCCTGAACCCTAAAAATACCCGTGTACCCAAAAACCCAAACCTAGCCCTGTAGTGTGTTTATCTAGGTACCTATATCGATACTCCTATTTCTGACCCTTGTCCGGATAATAATTCACTAATCCATACAACGGCACAGAATCCCGTTTTCAGATTAAGTCATAGCGCATGCTGTCACATTAAGCAAGCACTATTCCTCCAGCCCCTAGAAAGCACACCGAGTTCTCAAAACAAACCAAACCTCCAGCAGACCTGGGAAATCCCCCGCAGCTATTGTTTTGATTTCGCTCGAGAACTCCTGTAAAGAATGCAAGAACGACCAGTTCTTATGACATCCTTACTGACGTATTATGTCCATCCTTACGTCAAACACGGCACCTTTCAGGTATAAATATACCGACGCTGCCCTAAGCAAGACACGGTGGTGATGAGCTTGGAGCAGCGCTACTTGCCGGAGAGCCCAGCTGATGCAGGAAGCCCACGGACGCTGCCCCTCCCTTTTGACGCGCTGAGAGAGACGCTGCCTTTTCTCCTGCCGAGAAATCCAGCCTCCGGCGTTTCCGGCTTACCTTCGCGGGTAACTGGGATACCGAGTCCTGAGACAGAGATACCAGCCCTCCTGCCTTCTAAATCCCAGGTACTGAACTGACTAACCCCTTACAGAGAATTCTTGAGTCAGATTCTTGGCAAAGCAAACTTAACTTAAACTGCTACTTACTTACTCCTTCCCACGTATTAGGCTTAGGTCAGGTACACCGGGGTAGGCGTAGTTAGAAGCACCAGTTGAGTACGATTAGTCAATGTATATATGTATGTATAACTTTTATCCATTTTAAGTATCATATGGCTAAGAAACCATATCAATGCTTTTACAGTATTATTTTATAATCCTGCTTTTACTGTATGCACTTTACTTAACTATAAGTATTGCAATAATAGCGATTCATTTCTCTTGTATGAGAAAAGAGACTGATCAATAAATAACACCCTTTTATTGAACACGCCCGTCTCTTCTTTTCTCTACAATCTGGTGAAACTAAGTATGCACGTATTGACTGAGTAAAATAGTTGTCTTTTGTTTTCACACGACTCTAGAGATATACTCTTGATTAGGGAGAGCAAAGTTGTCATGTTCTATGGTTGTCAGAAACTAAATCCCTTCTTGTCTATCCAGGGAGGTTAAACTCCTCCTCGGTTATTTGAGAAAGTTTCTAGTGAACTCTGAGCTAGCTGGCACACACAAAACTTTAAGTCTAATATCATCAGTAGAAGACCTAGTTAACCTCTGTCCTACGTCTATACTATTGAAGATATTATTCCAATGCGCAGAGCCTATTGGGATAATAGGAACTACACTACATGGCGCCCAACGGTTTGGTAAGGCGATAAATCTAACGCAAGGCATTAGAGTAACTCAGTCGTGCTTTTTCACACAGACCCTTTCTCCTGTAATACTCCAAAGACGTCTGGAGTGGGTCAAAGGTTAAATCCGCCAAACTTAGTAGGAGGAGACTCCTATGTATAGTTTTTGGTTTATTCAACGTTGAAGGATACACTGTTCCAAAATATTGTGCACCTAATCTTTGTTTCCGTGGAAACCTGATCTGCAACAAATAACCTTCCTGTCAGTAAAATGTCAGACAGCGAAGGAGAAAGGGAGGCGGCTAGAATAGCAGCTCAACTCCTAAAGGAAGACACAAGTCTCCTGCAAACTGACCCAGGTGCAATAATCATCCCGGTCAGCATAAGAAAAACTATAACACTTAAACTTATAGAAAATGGACTGACATCAAGAGGTGGTACAGTCATATTCGTAATTGAGGCACATGAATATCGGCAGACAGAAGTATTCTATTCATGGATAAACTTTCCAGCAGCAAATGCTGTAACAAAGGAATTCCACTATTACAAGATAGAGGAACCTCCGGATGAGTACACCCCTTTCGAGGAGGTGGAAATACCACTAAAATACCAAGAGCACCTGCTCTGGTTTAATGGTGCCCTAAAACATAATGATCACATCACCAGGCTCGGTCCACTAGGTAGACCAGGAGCAACGTGGCCGGTTCTAGCCAGCTACACACCACATCCAGACATTGAAAAAATGTCAAAAACAGAACTTTTAACACAGTTAAAACAACTGATAAAAATACACAGACAATTAGTCCAATATGTAATGCGGACTTCAACAGTCCAACCAGCTATTAAAATTCCACAGCTGACCCCTCATCAGGGGAACACAAATAAAATCACATCACAGAACATACAGTCCTGTCTAGGTAAAGTACCCATTAAAAGGGAACAAATTCCGTTCTGGTTAGCACAAAAAATCACTCAAATAGAGGCTGTATTTCCGGATACCACCCCTGTTGAGAAACACAGAATTCTGACTATCTGTCTTCCAATGGGGATCGCACCACATGTGGAGGACTGTGACACTTGGGGTACAGTCTTTGCTTCCATTTACACAAAAACACATGGTGTTCCGTCCATGGCGGTAATACCAGAGGTGCTAAAACAAATTCAAAATGAATACGGTCCAGAACCTGCTTTAACTCTGGGTATGAAATTACTGAAAGACTTCAAGCAGGTCTCGGCAATATTACTAGCCAACATAAAGGGGGAAGCAGCAAATGTGGCGATCCGCCAGAGATTGAAAGAAACAGATATAGCAGACCAACCATTTGAACTTGCCAGAATCATAGAAAAATCCTATGAAGAACTAGGAAGAGATAGTTTGGGTGGGAAACCAGTGAAACCCCAACTAATTGAAAATCCTGAAAAGGTATTTATTAAAAATAATCTAAACACTTCAAAAAAGAGCTGGGATGGAAATAAACAATCCACTCCCAAAGAAAAAAGATTCCAAACCAGAGGAAGGTCTCCGCGGCGGAGAGAAAGATCTCCGGATCAAGGACACAAGTCTCCACAGAGGGAGCCCTCTGAGAAAAAATACAACCTTAGAAATAGGGATAACTTGAAGAAACCTGATAGATATCAAGATATTGATACACGTCCATCTCGATCTTTTCAGACTTCCTCGCAGAAATCGGAAAGAAGAGGACGATCAGAACACAGGGAAGAGCACGTCAAGTCCAAAGACAAAGAACCTGCTCATCAAAATAAAAAGTTACAATTTCCAAAGAAAAAGGTAGCCAGCATCAAAGTAATCAAACATGCCGAGGATCCTGAGGACTCAGCTGAAAAACGGAGAGTGGGCTCAGACAATGCTAGACAGCGCAGCAGAAGTGAGCATAGCTCGCAAGATCCTGATGAATCATCTGGAGACAGTGGACACGAATGAATACATTCAGGTGGAAACTGCAGATACCAGAGTTAGCAAACCTCATAAAATATATGAAATAACATTATGTATAGAGGGAGATAAGACTAGGAAAATAAGGGGTCTATTTTGGGATAATCTCTCCAAAGGCTATGACATCCTTTTAGCTGAAAAAGACTGGCCACCAGAGTTTGTCAGGGAATGCCCTCATGGCGAAGAAATGATTATGCCTGCCTTCTCAAATCATATTCCAATTCATAAAAAATGTACACTTGCAAGAAAATGGGCAGTAGCCCAAGCTCCTGCATTATATAAAAACCATGTGGGATGGGATGAGGACTCACCTCCTCACAAAATCCAGTTAAAATCTCAACCAACTGCACAAAGGCAGTACCCAATTAAGCAAGAAGCTAAAAAACAGGTCAGGGAGATCTTAGATCAACTTGAATACCAGGTGATTGAAACTTGCACCTCACAAATGAACAATCCTTTGTTTCCTGTCTCCAAGCCAGATGATTCATATCGTCTTGTTTTGGACTACAGACACTTAAACTCATGTTGCAAGACTTTTGCAGTACAAAATTCACACAGTGCAGCACTAATGAATAGCATAGTGCGCAAAAAATACAAAACAACATTAGACATCTCTAATGGTTTCTTTTGTCAAAATATAGCACCTGAAAGCAGATATTTGACCGCTTTCTCAATAAATGGCTCGCAGAAAAATTTCTGTCATTTGCCCCAGGGGTTCAAGAACAGCCCAGGATTATTCTCAGCGAGAGTAACAGAGTTACTACAAATGTATGATGATGAGGCATTATCTTATGTCGATGACATCTATCTAACAGATGATGACTTGGATACTCACTTGAAAAGAGTGAACACCATAATACTTGGATTCGCAGCAGAAGGTTACAAATTCAACTTCAAAAAGTCAAGAATTGCCCATCTGACTGTCCTATTTTTAGGATATGAATTATCAAGTGAAGGCAAAAGCCTGGCAGACAATTTCCTAGAGAAATGTGCTGTAATCCAAGCACCAAGAACGCTGAAAAACTTACAATCAATTCTAGGTTTCCTGAATTTCGGAAGAACTTACATTATAAATTACGCGGAGAGGGTTAAACCTCTCTATGACCTAATAAAACCAGATTTTAAAAGAATAAATTGGACTAAAAAACACACAGAAATTTTGAGATCCTTACAAACAGACATGTTAGTTAAAACAAAACTACAAACACGCGATAACACACGCAACCTTGTGATTCAAGTCATCCCAGGAAGATGCGGATTCACATACCTAACCTCTAATGAGGGAGAAACGGTACCAATAGCATATAAATCTCATTTGTGCACAGAAGCTGAAAAAACATTCAGCATTAAGGAAAACATTGTTCATGCGGTTCAAACAGCTGTAGCAAGAGAAAAAGACCAAGCTGACGGCAGACGGATTACTGTTGTAACAGCAGAATCAGCTTTTGAGGCATTAACAAGCCCATGTAATTTACCTAATATGGCATTAAATCCAAAATGGTTACAATGGGAAAATTCCCTTGATACAGACAAAGTAAATTACTACTTTGGACCGAACATGAAAAAATAAAAAAATTTAGAATATGAAAGAGAATATCCTCTGCCAATCGACATTCTGCCCATACGACAGTACGCCTGTGTAATATATACAGACGGACATGCTCAACCCTCGGTTTGGGGAGAGCAAGCATACAACGCCACATGCGAGATTGTAAAAAACGTGTGGCGCGGAGGTAAATTGAGACCTCTGGTGACAAAGTCACACTCGGTAGAAAATAATTCAGAACAACAGACTGAAATAATAGCGTTAAGAATGGCGTTAGATAATGCCGATCGCGAATTCCCGACACTAATAGTGTGCGATTCGTATTATTGCGTCAAATCATACAATAGCGATTTACAGAAATGGATTCAAAACGATTACAAAGATGACACAGGTGCCACAATAAAGCAAAAATCGCTTTGGGAACAAGTAGTTCTTTTACAGAAAGAACTACCAAAGACTCACGTGATACACTCACTGAGTCATCAGCGTGATGGCGTTCACGCTGCAGGGAATTCATTGGCTGAGACAGCCACAGCGGAAGCAACTAAATCGGCTCCCGTAGCTACAAAAAAGCGTTCAGGAAAATACATTGACGGGGAAACAATGCTGGCGGTGAAAACGTCATCAAAAGGCGACTGCTCAGCGCTACCCATCACGTATCCACTCAATTATACATACATAATCGATGCAAACTCCGTTCCTTTTGCTCAAATCCCAGGAGTGGGGGATAGGGTAATTCCAAACACGAACAGGAGAGTCTTGTTAATAGCGGACGCACATATGGGTGAGGGTCTTAGACACCTTAAGCTTAAGGATTCTCTGGAAGAATTACAATCAACATACTGGTGGCCAGGAATGAGCCTGGAACATCACATATTTGTAAAAAACTGCCCAGACTGCAACAGAGATCGCAGTGGCGACCGAGACGGTGTATTACCATGGCGTTTCGCTCCAGATTGGATTAAACAATAAAAAGGAAAAAACCCAGTATGATTAATGCGTCAAATTAACATATAGAGACTATCAACATTTAAAATGTAGACCCCGGCTCTCGGCTGACGTCTGAACTGTTATATAAAGATTTGCGAGTCTAAAATGGCATATACGCATGGAGCATGCTACATTCTGACCAAATGTCCTCCTTTTAGCTCTCGAGCTTAGGGGGGGGCATGGCCGGAATGGGCATTACATTGCGGGACTCTTCTCACTTCCTTCCTGAGGGAAACGGGATGGTGTAAAGAAAAAACCAAGGCATAGAGCAATCTATAACGGCAAAGGTATTAGGTTCGGGAGCTGGGTGGGTCAAACATCTAATAAGTGTCCAACATAGTCTTAATAATCTGCCAAGAAATTCTCTGAGAGGTCTCAGTCCGTACGAACTATTGTTTGGGACTAGAATGTTAATCCAGGACCTCGATAGTCAAACTTCAGTGGTTAAAGAAAAATGCTTTGATATCAAAGATCGTTTGGCTATTTTACAGGACTTAAACGAAACAAGAAAAGACCTGAGCAACATAAAGTTGAAACAACAGCCAACAACCACTGAAGAGAAACCACCTGTCCCAGCAAGGCCTGTCTGGATTCCAAAAATCGGGGATCTGGTCAGAGAGAAGATCGCGGTAAAGAAGGAATTTGGGCCTTCTTACAGAAAAGCAGTACCTGTCTTGTCTGTCAACGGGACAAGATCAGTAGTATTACCGCCCCTTGCTGGTAAAAAGGAGAACCGAGTTGTATCCATCGACCTGGTTAAACCACAATCATGTGGCCGATAACAAGTAGTAGGCCAAGTGGACTCCCAAGAAGTAGTAGAACACCAAAGTTTGCTACAAATACAGAGGTTCAAACTGAGAGACTAATCACAATTGATAAACCTACAGTGAATCAACAAGGACTATGCAACAAAGCCATGGAACTTAAACCTCTTGAAACCCAAATCAAAATCTTACATCAAGAAACACCAATCTACAATGATGTAACCATTGACTATGCTAATGAAACAAAGCAAATTACAAAAGCGAAAAGGAATCCAGAAGCAATTGAAACAATTGACAGAACAGCATCAGGCTACTTCATCAACTTCGATGATTTTTCTGAGGATCCAAGTGAACCTGGGGAACAGCCAACACCAAAAACTTTTAAAGACAAAGCACAGGAACTCTTTCACCAACTAAAAGAAACCTATCTGATTTCTCCATGGATTGAACTTTGGGTGGCACTAGGAGTATTCATCCTCATACTTTGGCTCATCATGGTACTATGCTTGGGACACTTCATTGAGGGAACATATGTTACAATGGACACAGCAAGTCAGATATCAACTTGGTCCTAAAACCACACAAATCTTCACACATCGAGAAAAGAGAACTTTCTTCAGTGAACTTCACAGCCAATCCTATACCCGGTGGGGTAACATGGGACAAAACTGATTACGAAATCTATGGTCCGGTTGAGCTCCTGAAGTATCCACATCAATTCAAGATTTCATTAAGTGACTTTGTAAAAGCAAGCACATTCGCTGATGATTGGGACTTTGAAAGTATTAATGATATGATGTCTGATCTAGTGATGTCAGCTAAATTTACAGAACATGATTATTTACAGGGTTCATCTAATTATGACCAGATGTATTGTTTTAACCACTATAGTAACCATTATCTGCATAAATCTGCTCAACCTAGAAATGTTTTTAATTATAATCAATGGGAACATTGTGCAACTCCACCGAAAGGCAGTTCAAAAACATTTTATGAAAACTTTTCATATTTCTCAGGGTTTAACACAAGTGATGCAGAAACGTTTTATTTCAAACTGTTAAATAAGACAGGAATGAAAACCATGCTTACAAATACAAAATTAATCTATTCAGAATCATTTTTTGACAAAATGAATACATTCGGTTTTGATTTCTGGAACAAAAATATTGAAACGAAGACAATCTGGGGTACAAGAGATTGGCAGGTGCAAGGTATAGAATCATTATTTAGAGCCTGCATGATCCCAGAACAAATTATATTCTTGAATGATACAATTCAACAGACAACCTGTCTTGGCCTAGCCAAAATTAAAGATTTAAACAAACCATCTATTCCAAAGCCAACACCTGACAGTAATAGCACTACAGATGTTGAGATAGACGTATCCCATATTTTAAACCAAAACAGAACACATCCTGAATAGAAAAAATGGTTGATCTGGCCCACAGACACAAATAACTGTCAAGATAGATTCCTGAACAAAATACAGGGGTTCACATTGACCAGGCCAGACCCTAGATACTCCCAGAGACAACATCCAGGGATTGTAACTACTTACAGTGTAGGGAAACTCTGCCTCGAATGGCTACAAACATCCACACTGGCAGAAATTAAGCAACACTTGACTTTACTTAAAGAAGGTGCTGACTTGCGTGATATCATTATGGGACCACGCAAACAGCGTCAAAAACGTTTCATAGCGGCCTCTATATATGCAGCTTACAACGAAGCTTGGAAAGTAACTCAAATTGAAACAGCAGAGAAAATACGGGAAATTGACCGTGTTAATTTGGAAAAATCACTTTCTGTTGTGGACAATGGGTTAATGACTCAGTCTTCCAGAATATATTCACTGGACAGTATTGTATCTTCTGCAATCGATATAATAGAGCAAGACTTACTGGTGTTGCAACACGGTCAGTCCCAATTACGTTCTATTGTACAGCTTGGCTGGACGTTACAAAGTCTGCGTTCAGGCTATGTGCCTTGGCGTTTAATCAACACAACGTCAGTATTCAGTATCTTTAACCTTACTGATACACAAATCAGCTTGGCACAAAAGGGTGCTGATTATACAATTCTGAGCATTGAAAAACTTGAGAGATTACCATTGACAATGTCAGAACGACCTGTCATTGAATGGATAATACACGGAATCATAACTGTTCCAATAACGACTTTCCAGTTTCGATACTGCCAAAAATATATACAGGCAGGCCAGTATGAAAGGTTGGGTAAAGGATACATTAAGTCAACATGGAACTTACCTTATACACACACATGTTATAGTAATAAAGGACAGAGTTGATTTCTTAGTGGTAATAATTGTGAGACATCACTAAGTGGTATACTTCTGTGTAAAGGTATAAGTTTGCATGGGGCCTGTGAAGGAACTTCAAATAACCTTTCATGTCACCAGCTCGGCACACCTGCAACACAAATAGAACCATTCTTTGAAAGGCTTTCTAACGGGAGTTACATTCTAATTGTAGATCACAGATGTTGTGGCTTGCTGCCAGGAAAACCTTATCTGATAAGCGTGACTTCCATGGTCATTTGCTGTGAGCGAGTATTGTTCCCGAATGATACCCCAGATAGGGAGGGAAGGTTATGGCCCAGTTTGAAAATCTCTTCTATTCGAATTGATACTTTAAGCAGAATGAAGACTGTGCTCCTACAGACGCCAACCCATTTGACGTCATCAAAAGAAACGTATGATCTCCAAGTTGCAAGGACAACGGGAGAGATACATGCATTGTTATCAACAAATTGCCCCCTACACTTCGCAGAAATGCTAAACGAAATCTTAAACATTTCTGATACAAGTGGTATCGCGAGTGTATTTAAGACAGTTTTTTCGGGACTGTTAACCCCATTCAAAGCAGTCCTGGGTATTTTTCCAAATTTCGTCCATTCCATCTTTGGCGGACTTCCACTCCTGTTGGGACTCGTAGCAGGTATTTTATTTTTGCTACTCTTGCTTCGTTATGGCAAGCCGTGTCACAGACAAGACTCCAGCAACAATGGAAGAAACGATCCTAGCTATACGCTACCGGGACCGCATAACTAAAGTCCTTGGATTAGCCCGGCTAAGAGATCTAAATATGACCTGGTTTCTTTCGTTCAGACCCATATGGCAGAATTGTGTTATGCCTGTATTGAGATGCATGCTATGCGGCGAGGAATGCGTGTTGGACACCTGTCTTACACTACAATCAGAAGTACCATTGGATGCAGATACTTTGTTGGGTCCAGTAAAGGCTCATGCATTGTGCTGTCCCCAGCGGCTACCTATCCTGATGACGGCATTCGTGGAGACTTCACCACTACGATTGAAGGGTAGTGAAGTACAGGATGAGAGCAGCACCGACCAGGTACGACCTTCTGTGAGCAGTTCTGATCAAACCATCCTTGAAAGCGAACATGAGCATGACTGCATGGTAGCGACATTTTCCAACCTAGTCGAACTTTCAGCAGAAGCTGTAGACAGTTTTTTCCAGAGTCTGTCTGAAATGATGTTTTCACCCGAACAGAGAGAATAACTTTAAACAAACGAACACACAGCGTTCCCTGAACTCTGAATTTGGCCTTCAGCTTTGGGAAAACAAAGCTACTGTGAACTCTTTTTTTTCCTGTCCCCTGAAAAGCGAAAACTTTTCTCCCAAGCCAAAATATTTACTTTTTTTTTGGCACTTGTCTTCTGCTTAGAGTAAAACTATTCCTAGAGAACAGCGCTTCTATTTTTAGGGAACTCTAAAGACATTACGTTACCTCAACCTCTAGCTTATTTACAAATAATTGTATTTATATGTGATGAAGTGGTCTCGCACTTTTTTTCTGTATTAAGAGCCATTTCATGTGTAATTTTCGCAAATCATTCATGCTGATATAAAATGTGCATCTCCCTTTTGAATGATTATACTGCTTGAATGCATACAGTACCTATACTCATTTTCGTGTATTTCGCTAAAGCCATTTTTTAAATGCAAAAAATGTTTTTTGTGGTGGTTCGGTATACACATGCACTATTAGTTATGTTTACTATTGCTTAGTTAGTAAATTTGGACATAAAAGCGTGGAGTGGGTGTAGTGTGTTTATCTAGGTACCTATATCGATACTCCTATTTCTGACCCTTGTCCGGATAATAATTCACTAATATCCATACAACGGCACAGAATCCCGTTTTCAGATTAAGTCATAGCGCATGCTGTCACATTAAGCAAGCACTATTCCTCCAGCCCCTAGAAAGCACACCGAGTTCTCAAAACAAACCAAACCTCCAGCAGACCTGGGAAATCCCCTGCAGCTATTGTTTTGATTTCGCTCGAGAACTCCTGTAAAGAATGCAAGAACGACCAGTTCTTATGACATCCTTACTGACGTATTATGTCCATCCTTACGTCAAACACGGCACCTTTCAGGTATAAATATACCGACGCTGCCCTAAGCAAGACACGGTGGTGATGAGCTTGGAGCAGCGCTACTTGCTGGAGAGCCCAGCTGATGCAGGAAGCCCACGGACGCTGCCCCTCCCTTTTGACGCGCTGAGAGAGACGCTGCCTTTTCTCCTGCCGAGAAATCCAGCCTCCGGCGTTTCCGGCTTACCTTCGCGGGTAACTGGGATACCGAGTCCTGAGACAGAGATACCAGCCCTCCTGCCTTCTAAATCCCAGGTACTGAACTGACTAACCCCTTACAGAGAATTCTTGAGTCAGATTCTTGGCAAAGCAAACTTAACTTAAACTGCTACTTACTTACTCCTTCCCACGTATTAGGCTTAGGTCAGGTACATCGGGGTAGGCGTAGTTAGAAGCACCAGTTGAGTACGATTAGTCAATGTATATATGTATGTATAACTTTTATCCATTTTAAGTATCATATGGCTAAGAAACCATATCAATGCTTTTACAGTATTATTTTATAATCCTGCTTTTACTGTATGCACTTTACTTAACTATAAGTATTGCAATAATTGCGATTCATTTCTCTTGTATGAGAAAAGAGACTGATCAATAAATAACACCCTTTTATTGAACACGCCCGTCTCTTCTTTTCTCTACAATCTGGTGAAACTAAGTATGCACGTATTGACTGAGTAAAATAGCTGTCTTTTGTTTTCACACGACTCTAGAGATATACTCTTGATTAGGGAGAGCAAAGTTGTCATGTTCTATGGTTGTCAGAAACTAAATCCCTTCTTGTCTATCCAGGGAGGTTAAACTCCTCCTCGGTTATTTGAGAAAGTTTCTAGTGAACTCTGAGCTAGCTGGCACACACAAAACTTTAAGTCTAATATCGTCAGTAGAAGACCTAGTTAACCTCTGTCCTACGTCTATACTATTGAAGATATTATTCCAATGCGCAGAGCCTATTGGGATAATAGGAACTACACTACAGCCCTGAACCCTAAAAATACCCATGTACCCCAAAACACAAACCTAGCCCTGAACCCTAAAAATACCCCTGTATCCCAAAACTCAAACTTAGCCCTGAACCCTAAAAATACCCCTGTACCCCAAAATCCAAACCTAGCCCTGAAGCTTAAAAATACCCCTATACCCCAATACCCAAACCTATCCCTTAACCCTTAAATACCCCTGAACCCCATAACCCAAACCCACCCTTAAAATACCCCTGAACCCCTAAAACATATACCCCAACACCCCCAAACTAAAACCATATACTTACCTTACACTTAAGTATTAAAAACATATGCTTTTACCATTCATGCTTTTACAACGAATTTCGTTGTAAAAGCATGCGTGGTAAAAGCATATAAGATGTAATGGCATGCGTTGTAATCTTTGCGGAGTAAAGGTACTTATGTTATAAATGTATGAGGAGTGAAGGTATGCGGAGTGAAATTTGCGGAATGAAGGTGTTTTACCCCCTTCACTTCCCCTCTCTCTCTCCTTTCTCCCCTCTCCTAATTGTAGTGCCTATTCTTTTTTGGGGATTTATTGTGTAATTGTTGATCTTTTTCTGTTACATTGTTGATTCTCATGTAAAGCACTCTTATACCTCCGGGTCTAGCCAGCGCTATATAAAACTCTTTAAATAAATAAATAAAATAAATGATGTAATATGTGACGTCATCAGCAGTGCAATGCGGAGACGCGATTTATAGTTAGGTCTACTAACTATAACAGCCGCATTTCTATGGTTTTGTACGAGTCAAATCTCCAACTAGCTATAACGTCCCTGAAACCTATGGTTTTTTCAGTCAATTTCTAAGGTTTTTTAAATGCTAATTTGTATCTATAACATCCCTGAAACCTATGTTTTTTTCAGTGAATATATATATATATATATATATATATATATATATATATTCTTCGACTTCAAAAAGAAGAAAGGACTCGCACTCCCAGGTACTTTTCTCAGGTATTTCAGATTTATTGCTCTATTTCACCAAACATTGCATACCAACGCGTTTCGGTGGCGGCTGCCACCTTGATCACGGTATATATATATTTATATTTATATATGTTGCCTTACCCTTAATTGATATATACATATATCAATTAAGGGTAAGCTAAATTTAAGGTTAGGGTGGTTGGTGGTGATGGAACAGGGTTTTTGTGAAATAAAAACTGCACGGACCAAACTTCTCATTGTGTGGGTTATTAACAAAAGTTGTGTGCAAATTAACAGTGAAAACTAAAATGGGAGGAAGATGAAATTGCGCAAATGTTTGCTGGAAAGAGATCAGTATTTCCAGTACTTTTCTAGTATGCTGCAAACATGAATGATTAATAAAGAAATGACAGCAAAAGAAAATAATGATAGAAGACATGAGTTTTAAAACAGACATTTTTTTCTTTGCACTAACTATTCAGAATTGTGCATATAACGAGTAGAGAAATGCAAAGCATTAATAATGGAGTTTTGTTGTACTATGATTTTAACTTGTGTATTTGTTTTTATTAGAGAAAAATCACACTTTACTGTTCTGCAGAGAAGGCATCAAAAGTCTTTTTAGGTTTAATTTGCTTTCTAAAATGTAGGCTGCAAAGAAATGTATTTTGTCCATTGACAGTTCCTGAAGATGACCATGGTTGCGTGGAGGAAGTAGTGAATGTTATTAATGGTATTTCCTTGCCGACCGGAGAAAATTTTCCTGTGGACTATCATGTTTAATAAAATGTTACAGAGTGCTATGTGTGAGCTGCGGAAGAGATTATTGGGGTTTCCTCTGCTGAAGGACAATGATGATGTTTTCCTAAAGACAAAGGAACTCTTGAGAGTCAGGTGCACTGGAAGTTGGGTGATCAGTCACCCCCTGCCCTAGCTTAATCAGAATTCTGGATTTTTGTGTTTTGATTCATGGGGGCAGGATCTTTAGTGAATAAGGGTATAATTACCAGTGTTAGAATTCTAAGGGAGTGCTGGAGACTTTGACTTACGAGAGGAGAGGACAGTGCTTCTGATTTTCTTACTTAACTGGCTGGCTGTTGTTCTGCTGATCCTAACTCTTTATCTTTGCTTCTCATATCTTTGTGAGGGTGCCCAGCTTACTCTTCCGACCGGAGAGTGGCTTTCCATACTATTAGCATTTTGTGCTACAGTTACTTCTAGGTTAGTATGATATTTTGAATTAGCATTTATTTTATTTGCAAATGTTCTTTTGTCTCTTCACCTATCCACATACTCATGGCTCGTTGTGAGATGTGATATGAATTACTGTATTGATTTTTCTCTTGTGTGATGATCCATGAATCAAGCTGTATTGTACTTACTGAGCATTCATACTCACTTTAAAATTAGATAAACGCATGTTGATAAGTAACCAGTCTGTCATTATTATTGTAAATTTGATTT
This sequence comes from Lissotriton helveticus, assembly GCF_964261635.1. Classification (NCBI taxonomy): domain Eukaryota; kingdom Metazoa; phylum Chordata; class Amphibia; order Caudata; family Salamandridae; genus Lissotriton; species Lissotriton helveticus. The sequence continues at coordinate 1,616,980,433 of NC_136057.1, forward strand.
TAGTGTTTAAATAACTTTCTTGTTTAGGTCCTCATAAGTTAGGATCTGTCTGTCTTTGCCAATCCCTATCAACTCCCAAGGATCCATTGAAAGGAGAGGACCTTAAAATATGATGAATATAGATAACCTTTTTTGGTAGCGATCGTTTAAAATTACGCAGCAGAAGGGACTAGTGAGGTTTTAAAATTGGTTCCTGATGGTAAAAAAATTCCGCTGCATTGGTAGTAAAGGTAGTTTCATGGTTATGGATTGGGTAGTGTCAAAGGGAGGTACAGGTTATGTTAGTGCAGGGCAGTGGTAAAGGGTGGTACAAGTAATATTAGGGCTATGGGTGGGTAGTGGCAAAGGGAGGTACTCTTAGGACTTAGGGGTGGGTAGTGGTAAAGGTTTGCACGGTTTTTACACATAAAATGTAGAAAAAGGGGGTGTTTGGGTTCAAATACAATTATATATATTTATATACATACACATACACAGATCTACCCTAAAAATACTTACCTTGTGTGATAAAGGCATGTGTGATAAAGGCATCTGCATCGTATAGGCATGCACGGTGAAGTCATACAAGCTAATAAACAGCCATAGCGACAGGAGGCAGGTGTGACCCTCCAGCTGCTGTTTACCGCACGCTCCATTACCAGCTGCCTACAACATGCACTTTTTTATATAGGGTCTCTAATAATCCAGCTAATTTGTTTATTAAGAAGAAAATGGGTGTCAGAAAAAAACAATTCATGGTCTCCCTTACATGATAGGTCCCAGGCGCGCAACACCCATTGGCCTCAAAGGGCTACAGCCCCCCCGTCGTGTGTGGCAGCCCGGGATGAGACACTTCCCGGGCCGCTCGCAGCCGCACCCGAGGACTTCATAGGTCTTTAAAAGACCTTGTGCATGTTAATGGGGCTTTGTTATTGTTTCACCCCTTCTAAGAGCCCCTGCAGCGCGACTCTGCTGATTGCCTAAAGATTCAGCCCCCCCCGAAATTTATTCTTAGCCCCCCCAAAATTTGACTCTAGTTGCGCCTCTGAATTAGGTCCAAAGACAACTAGGAAATGTTGGAAACCGGCTATTTCTGGTAGGCTAAGGCTGATGCCAAAGCCAGGCAGAAACCACCATTCCAGTCAGGGCAAGGAAGTCACACGCCAAGATAACCCCTGCTCGCCCTCTAGGTAGCATGGCGCAAGCAGTCTAGGCTAAACTCGGAGGCGATGTGTAAAGCATTTGCGTCAGCGCACAACAGCAACAACATACTAGGTACACCACAAAAGAGACTCCACACAAGGTTATATTAAAATAATTTTTGTATTGTCAAAACATATCAGATAGAAATTACACATGTACATTGTGCCAACTGGCACGGCAATATTCACAAGGGATTATGTACACAGGACAGGGCCACATAGGCCACTGTCATAATCAGCACTTCTAGAAATAGAAATAGTACTTATAGAACTTAGAATAAAAGTGTATAAAATCACTGTACCACAAAGTAACAGTTATAGATCACATCCAGTAACTACTGGGGACAGGTAAGTACCACCTACGCAACCCTAAACTCCTTGGGAGACTGTCACGCAGGGGACCAGGACCTCCCTAGGACCACCTGTACTAAAAAGAACAACCACCTAAGTATCACACAGCATTTAGGGGTCTAAGAAAGAACACACTACCCATGATGTATGAACCACATTCAGAGGAGTAGAAAAGACAACCACCTAAGAATAAACACATTTAGGGGTATAAACCAGAACACCTTACCCATGATGCATGAACACATTCAGAGGAGTAATAAGGAGAAACACATAATGTATAAACCTACACATTCAGCGGTGTTAAGAATAAAGCACATGATGCAATAAAATTACATTCAGAGGTACCAGAATAATACAGTAGCGCAAAAGTCACATGATGTCTAAAACATTCAGAGGTGCAGGAATAAAACATGATGCAAGAAATTACATTCAGAGGTGCAATAGCCATACAATTGCGCACAACCTACATAAGCCACCACCTGTGGCAGTCCCTAGGCCAACTGGCCTGGTTGGGGCTAGAACGCCCTGAGTCTCAATGTCAGGGGCCTAAACGATGCAGGGGCCCACTACTTGCTGGGCCCCTGGGAACACTCACAAGGGCCTAAACGTTGCAGCTGGCACTAAGTGCTGCGCAGCTGTGACTGGCCTGGCACCACTGTGCCCTCGCTGTCCCACACAGGGACTCTCTCTCCAACTTGCGCCTAAACGGTGCAGCTGCCCACTAATTGCTGGACAGCTGGAGAATCATCAAAACTGCGCCAGGGCCCTCACTGGCCCTCAGGCGCAAACTGCGCCAAACTGTAGGAGCCACACGGGCTCTGGGCAACACTACACAGACGTTGGAGCCACACAGGCTCTGGGCATCACATGCCCAACGTTGGAGCCTTCTGGGGCTCTTAAACAACCATGGTGCTCTCACTGGCACCAGAACTACACAAGCCCAGGAGGGGACGGGCATCGACAATATGCCCCGAGGTGTCCCAGGAGCCATCTAGACTCCTTAAACAAATATGGCTTGCGTTGGAGCCTCTCAGGGCTCGTAGGGGCGTCACCCACTCCGTTGGAGTCCCACTCGGGGGACTCAGGATTACGACATGCCCCCTGCGCCTCCCGGCGCTCTCAAAATGAACAGGAGCTTTGGAGCCTCAGGCTCCGTCGACCTGGGGGCGGCCCACTGTCAGCTGGGGCCGCCCTACCTCCACTCCCGCCCAGGTGCCGCTCTCCGGCACCAACAGCAGCTGCACGGAGCCCTCCCCAGCCCTTCCGACTCACCGGGCTTTCTTGGGCGGGCTCCTCCGGACGGCGGCTTCTCTGCTGGGCGGCGGCTCACTCTCGCCGCCTCCTAGCAAGTCCGGTCTCCCTCTCTGCAGGGCTCCCTCGGCACACGGGAGCCCTGTCAACCGGCCGCCTCTTCTCCTCGGGGCTTCCTCAGCCGAGAGGAGCCCCGCGAACGGCCGCCATCTCCCGCGCCTTCTCCTTTCTTCCCGGGGCCGCCTCGACCAGCCAATCCCGTCGCGGCCCCGATGACGAGTCTCCTCTCCTCCTCCAATCACGGCCCGACAGGGGCCATGACGCTGCGCCGCACGGGCCTATCCCGTCGCGGCGTTGGTGAGGGGGCTCGGCTCTCTCAGCCAATGAGAGCGCGGCGCCTTCGGTTCTGCCGGCGCTTCCAAGCCCGGGCGGCGGCGGTAACTGGGAGGCAAATGCCGGGGGGGCACCGACCAAAGCCCCCCAAGCGCCCCCCAGCGCTAGAACACAATAAAGCGCTCCTAAGCGCTATGGCCAAGGATAAAGCGCTCCTACGCGCTAGGGGGAAATCAAGCGCTCCATAGCGCTAGCAAACAGGCAGAGCGCTCAGGGGGAAGCTCAGCGCCTCCAGGCGCTAGAAATACGGTTCCAGCGCTATCCACAGAAAAATGCAGCTCCTTCATGCTGCCAAAGCCCCAGAGCTTCCCAGGGGGGCAAAGCTAAGTCTCCCCATCAGCCCAGGCACGGCAGAGGGGTCCCCCAGGAATCCAGGAAAGTCCATCAGGAGTCCAGGGGCTGGGCAGGACTCAGGGATTCCCTGAGCCCAAGCATCAGCATGCCCCTGGCAGATTCAAGTCAGAAAACAAGAACCTTTTGGAAGGGGCAGAGCCCCTTCTTATACACAGAAAAAGCTTTGAAGCCCTTTGAAGTCGTTGTGTAAGCGAGCCCTAAGCTCTGGGTGTATCTGGTTTCCCTCTCCTGTCAGCCTCAGGTCAGAGGTGACAGGGGGCCATCAGGAGGGAGAGCCATCAGGGGTGGGCTGCCAGGCACGGCTCGGCACCACCAGAGCTCTTTCCACTCCTCCCTAACAGCAGATGGGGGGCCTTTCATCTACGGCTTGACTCAGACCCCCTCCTCCAGACAGTCCATCTACCAACAGGCCCAGGCATGCCTGGGCCAGGCCCATCAGCCAATCACGTGCTAGCAGACTCACTACTCAATTATGCCAACTTCTAAAAGTGGCGCTTCTAGACTACACACAGCCATGCCGCATACACCATTCTGCAGCATTCATTCTCACGAGTTCATACATATCAAACTCGCCCCTGCACTCCCCATGCATCAGGAATCTACCATGGGCATACATATTCCCCATTCATTCCTATGGGAGGGCAGGTCACTCACCATCCATACACAGAAAGCACTCGCACTTTACACTGTACCACAGTGAAAAAGTGCGCAGAGGCCTACAATCACCAATCCAGGTTCCAAAAACAGGCTAGGAAAAAGCAAAAAGTCACGGGGTAAACCTGCCCAAAGGACCGGGTCCAACACATCCCCCTTCCAGCCAAAACGCAGGGTAGACCAATCACTACACTGATGGTCTTCAATGCTTTGGGCGACAAAACCACGGAGACGGGCCTGCAGGGCAGGGCCACCTTACAGTTTTTCGCCACTCTGAACCCACAGGGATTTCCCTCAACAATAGCTCTCTGGCACAACTAGGATACCCCACTGGTACACACTAGTCATCCACAGTCAGGACCAGGCCCTAGGCCACCCAACGATCACAGGTCCTAACCAATCCACAGAGTGGGGGCAGAAGCCCCTGGCACACAATAGCCAATCTCCACTCTCTCTCTCAGGGTAGCTACACTACCACTGATCCTACACCCTAGGGACCACACCCTCAGGCTGACTAGAGGTCACAGCAAGAATGCCCGATCCGACCTCTACTCCACCAATGTTAGAACTGGGGGTCTCCAGTTGGCAGAGGTAAGTACCTTAGACCAAGTAGGGACCCTTGCTTCCAGTCAGGGTGAAGGAATAACCCTCACAGCGAAGCACTCACCAGAACACAACTCTCCTACCAGATCAGGACCTCACTCCGTCACTGGTCTATCACCTGGAAACGATTCCACTTCTGAGGTACAAAGCCCACAGCACAGTCCCTCTTCAAGCAGGTGGGGGGACACAGCACACAGCAAAGCCCCCTTTCCTCTACCTTAGTGGAAACAAAAAACTACAGGTGGGCCCCAGAACACACAGCAAGGGCCGCCTCCTCAGTCTCTTCAGCTGATCCACCTTAGTAGAGACTCCTCTTGACCTAGAAGTTTCCTAATCTCCCAACCTAGGATTTACACCCTTAAGTGGCACCGGGGTCAGAAGTACACCGTCCTTCTGCACCTCCTTCCAGTTCCACTATCACAGGCACAGTATGTCTCAGGCTAGACAGAGCACACGCCAGCGGCGTAGCAGCGACACACTCTCCTCCCACCGGGGTCAGAAGTAAGGACACCCTCCCTCTGCACCCCCCTCCAGAGTTCTGCACCCTCCCACCTTGGAGCGGTACCCCTGGAAGCCAACAACCGGTCAGGACACTGACTACAGATGCCCTTCCTTCCAGGTCAGGCTGAACCTGAACCTGGCCTCCCCCCTCCTCGGGGAACGACCTCCTATGGCCCCCAAAAAAAAATGGTCAAGCACTCTAGACGGTCAAATGCTCAGCGAGCCAGGACTTCTGCACCCTCCACTTAGGAGCGGTACAGCCCAACACTAGGACCGCCGGAGTTCTGGGTACAGAAACTCCCCATCCTCTAGACACAGGAAGATCCTCCTCAAATGACTTATAAGTACAGCCTAGGCGCCTGACCTGGCGCTCCCTTAGGGAACCCTCCAGGCCCTGAGACAAGGTTTCGGGCTAACGTGGGACACACCGTCCCACACTCACTCCGCCTCCACTGAGACAGGACGTGAGCCCCTACACCCCTATCATCCTAATGGGACATAGCTGGGCTACACATGAACCTCTTCACCTACACAGGATCATCAGATACACAAGCCACTACTTTTAGAATCACTTTCTAATGTCTCTGCACGACATCCAGCACACCGCCAGACATCCACCTTCTTGTCCAATGCCTCTGCAGGATCTCCTGCACACCACCAGAGGTACACCTCACGTGCAAGCTCCTTAAAAAAAAACTCACACCAACTCCTCCAGTTCAAGACACCACACATCCACACACTCCCCCTCCAGACTGGTGAGACAGTTCCTCACTGCCTCTGACTCTCAACCTGTCACCCTCTTACTGAGCACCAGGCACCATACTCTGGGAACTGGGAATGGGACTTCACGCACTGGACACATTTAAGCTGCCACCACTGGATCCTACCATACTGGGGAATCCAGACACACACACTACACTCAGGGAATAACCACCCTCCTGAGCAAGCAATTTCTCCTCCACCCTCCCTGTCTTCCATCCACCCACACAGGGACAGGAATAGGGATTGGACACTGGACCCAGCAAGGGATTCCTAATCTACGGGAACCTCCCCTCTCTACTGGCGTCCCGCCCTGTCATTTTCTCTCATCTGCCACTAAACATAAAGCGCAGGAACACCATCTAAAAATGACACTCTCGAGGAAAAACAAAATCAAAAACAATAATCTCAAACATGTGACTATCTGAAAACGCAGAGTTTTTGTAATGTAGCCAGTTGTTGCTATGGCACTAGGCAAACGCAAGTCCAAATCCGCACCGCTGACCCACCAATGTTGGAAACCGGCTATTTCTGGTAGGCTAAGGCTGATGCCAAAGCCAGGCAGAAACCACCATTCCAGTCAGGGCAAGGAAGTCACACGCCAAGATAACCCCTGCTCGCCCTCTAGGTAGCATGGCGCAAGCAGTCTAGGCTAAACTCGGAGGCGATGTGTAAAGCATTTGCGTCCGCGCACAACAGCAACAACATACTAGGTACACCACAAAAGAGACTCCACACAAGGTTATATTAAAATAACTTTTGTATTGTCAAAACATATCAGATAGAAATTACACATGTACATTGTGCCAACTGGCACGGCAATATTCACAAGGGATTATGTACACAGGACAGGGCCACATAGGCCACTGTCATAATCAGCACTTCTAGAAATAGAAATAGTACTTATAGAACTTAGAATAAAAGTGTATAAAATCACTGTACCACAAAGTAACAGTTATAGATCACATCCAGTAACTACTGGGGACAGGTAAGTACCACCTACGCAACCCTAAACTCCTTGGGAGACTGTCACGCAGGGGACCAGGACCTCCCTAGGACCACCTGTACTAAAAAGAACAACCACCTAAGTATCACACAGCATTTAGGGGTCTAAGAAAGAACACACTACCCATGATGTATGAACCACATTCAGAGGAGTAGAAAAGACAACCACCTAAGAATAAACACATTTAGGGGTATAAACCAGAACACCTTACCCATGATGCATGAACACATTCAGAGGAGTAATAAGGAGAAACACATAATGTATAAACCTACACATTCAGCGGTGTTAAGAATAAAGCACATGATGCAATAAAATTACATTCAGAGGTACCAGAATAATACAGTAGCGCAAAAGTCACATGATGTCTAAAACATTCAGAGGTGCAGGAATAAAACATGATGCAAGAAATTACATTCAGAGGTGCAATAGCCATACAATTGCGCACAACCTACATAAGCCACCACCTGTGGCAGTCCCTAGGCCAACTGGCCTGGTTGGGGCTAGAACGCCCTGAGTCTCAATGTCAGGGGCCTAAACGATGCAGGGGCCCACTACTTGCTGGGCCCCTGGGAACACTCACAAGGGCCTAAACGTTGCAGCTGGCACTAAGTGCTGCGCAGCTGTGACTGGCCTGGCACCACTGTGCCCTCGCTGTCCCACACAGGGACTCTCTCTCCAACTTGCGCCTAAACGGTGCAGCTGCCCACTAATTGCTGGACAGCTGGAGAATCATCAAAACTGCGCCAGGGCCCTCACTGGCCCTCAGGCGCAAACTGCGCCAAACTGTAGGAGCCACACGGGCTCTGGGCAACACTACACAGACGTTGGAGCCACACAGGCTCTGGGCATCACATGCCCAACGTTGGAGCCTTCTGGGGCTCTTAAACAACCATGGTGCTCTCACTGGCACCAGAACTACACAAGCCCAGGAGGGGACGGGCATCGACAATATGCCCCGAGGTGTCCCAGGAGCCATCTAGACTCCTTAAACAAATATGGCTTGTGTTGGAGCCTCTCAGGGCTCGTAGGGGCGTCACCCACTCCGTTGGAGTCCCACTCGGGGGACTCAGGATTACGACATGCCCCCTGCGCCTCCCGGCGCTCTCAAAATGAACAGGAGCTTTGGAGCCTCAGGCTCCGTCGACCTGGGGGCGGCCCACTGTCAGCTGGGGCCGCCCTACCTCCACTCCCGCCCAGGTGCCGCTCTCCGGCACCAACAGCAGCTGCACGGAGCCCTCCCCAGCCCTTCCGACTCACCGGGCTTTCTTGGGCGGGCTCCTCCGGACGGCGGCTTCTCTGCTGGGCGGCGGCTCACTCTCGCCGCCTCCTAGCAAGTCCGGTCTCCCTCTCTGCAGGGCTCCCTCGGCACACGGGAGCCCTGTCAACCGGCCGCCTCTTCTCCTCGGGGCTCCCTCAGCCGAGAGGAGCCCCGCGAACGGCCGCCATCTCCCGCGCCTTCTCCTTTCTTCCCGGGCCGCCTCGACCAGCCAATCCCGTCGCGGCCCCGATGACGAGTCTCCTCTCCTCCTCCAATCACGGCCCGACAGGGGCCATGACGCTGCGCCGCACGGGCCTATCCCGTCGCGGCGTTGGTGAGGGGGCTCGGCTCTCTCAGCCAATGAGAGCGCGGCGCCTTCGGTTCTGCCGGCGCTTCCAAGCCCGGGCGGCGGCGGTAACTGGGAGGCAAATGCCGGGGGGGCACCGACCAAAGCCCCCCAAGCGCCCCCCAGCGCTAGAACACAATAAAGCGCTCCTAAGCGCTATGGCCAAGGATAAAGCGCTCCTACGCGCTAGGGGGAAATCAAGCGCTCCATAGCGCTAGCAAACAGGCAGAGCGCTCAGGGGGAAGCTCAGCGCCTCCAGGCGCTAGAAATACGGTTCCAGCGCTATCCACAGAAAAATGCAGCTCCTTCATGCTGCCAAAGCCCCAGAGCTTCCCAGGGGGGCAAAGCTAAGTCTCCCCATCAGCCCAGGCACGGCAGAGGGGTCCCCCAGGAATCCAGGAAAGTCCATCAGGAGTCCAGGGGCTGGGCAGGACTCAGGGATTCCCTGAGCCCAAGCATCAGCATGCCCCTGGCAGATTCAAGTCAGAAAACAAGAACCTTTTGGAAGGGGCAGAGCCCCTTCTTATACACAGAAAAAGCTTTGAAGCCCTTTGAAGTCGTTGTGTAAGCGAGCCCTAAGCTCTGGGTGTATCTGGTTTCCCTCTCCTGTCAGCCTCAGGTCAGAGGTGACAGGGGGCCATCAGGAGGGAGAGCCATCAGGGGTGGGCTGCCAGGCACGGCTCGGCACCACCAGAGCTCTTTCCACTCCTCCCTAACAGCAGATGGGGGGCCTTTCATCTACGGCTTGACTCAGACCCCCTCCTCCAGACAGTCCATCTACCAACAGGCCCAGGCATGCCTGGGCCAGGCCCATCAGCCAATCACGTGCTAGCAGACTCACTACACAATTATGCCAACTTCTAAAAGTGGCGCTTCTAGACTACACACAGCCATGCCGCATACACCATTCTGCAGCATTCATTCTCACGAGTTCATACATATCAAACTCGCCCCTGCACTCCCCATGCATCAGGAATCTACCATGGGCATACATATTCCCCATTCATTCCTATGGGAGGGCAGGTCACTCACCATCCATACACAGAAAGCACTCGCACTTTACACTGTACCACAGTGAAAAAGTGCGCAGAGGCCTACAATCACCAATCCAGGTTCCAAAAACAGGCTAGGAAAAAGCAAAAAGTCACGGGGTAAACCTGCCCAAAGGACCGGGTCCAACAGGAAAGATATATTTTTATTATGTTTTTCTTACAAGAAAAGCCCTTGTGCAACATTGTGTGCGGTGGGTAAAAACTACCATTATGAAAACGAAACAATATGCATTTATATGATTTTTCTGGTAGCCATCTTTTTTAATGGGAAGGACTGGCAGCTTGTATGATGTCATTCAATAGACCATTTAAAGACGTGAAGTTGCAACTTCAAATGTTTCAGAAGCTTGATCTGATATTGCTCTCATTCAAGACGATGCATATAGGGTGGCCACCTTTCCATATTGGCCAGATCGGCTGACTTTGAAGCTGGAGAACCAGGTTTGAATCTGGTGAGACTAATGGGGGTGGTGATGGTGGCATCTGAACCAATCAAAAACTCACACCCAGTCAACAGATCTGGGTTTAATCCATCACCGTTCTTTAGCCCACTCTGCCACCCCAGTTCAGACATGGCCATATGCAAATCAGTCTGACCCTGTGCCTCACGGGAACAGTCCAGCCCGAACTGCCAAGCCATGCTTTCCCTGGATCGGAAACAAGCTTCCGAGGACCGGTTTCTGGCATTTCAGTCGTCTTCAGCCTGGCCTGCTTGAATCCAGTGGCAAAGTGAGCAAGGGACTCACGCCTGAGCATACCCTGCCAACTTATGGCGAACAAAGTGGTACAAAAGGGAGTGGTGATGGACGGAGCATCTGAACCAATCAAACACTCACACCCAGTCAACAGATCTGGGTTTAATCCATCACCGTTCTTTAGCCCACTCTGCCACCCCAGTTCAGACATGGCAATATGCAAATCAGTCTGACCCTGTGCCTCATGGGAACAGTCCAGCCTGAACTGCCAAGCCATGCCTTCCCTGGACCGGAAACAAGCTTCCTAGGACCAGTTTCTGGCATTACAGCCGTCTTCAGCCAAGCTTGCTTGAATCCAGTGGCAAAGTGAGCAAGGGACTCACGTCTGAGCATACCCTGCCAACTAATAGCGAACAAAGTGGTACAAAAGGGGGTGGTGATGGACAGAGCATCTGAACCAATCAAACACTCACACCCAGTCAACATGCTCCGTCCATCACCATCCCCTTTTGTACCGCTTTGAATCTGGTGAGAGGCTCAAACACCCTGTGATTATGGGCAAATCACTTAATCTAAAATACCTAAAGAACAAGGTGAGACATCTATGCCAGCGCCTCGTCCTCCCACCTGGTACTGAGCAGTGGCACTGCGCTTGATGGAGAATCACAGAGAGCCCCTGCTGGGTATTCTCCTGCTCTCTGCCAGCTGGACTGCCACGGGGCAAACCACCAACGGTAAGAAAGCATCACAGGACCTTCCTTAACCTGTGATAGTAACAGATGCAATGTGTATATGTTTTTATTGCGCTTCACCTTCGGGATATATGGCTTCTAAGCGCCTCAAGTAACGTGGGTTGTGTTCTTTTCACACTCGAATGTTTTAATCTTTTGTCACTTTTATGTTACTTGTCACAATTGCTTAACCCAATGGCATTCTTTTTATTGAGTCAAAGGGATTTGGAGCACCCTGCTGACACGTCACAGCTGAATTACCTCATGCATCATGGTCGATGTGGTTCAGTGTTACTCGCTTCACACACAGTTCTCAGTTTGTTGGCCAGTGCCAGTACCAGTATTCTTTTCAAGTGTATCCCCAGACACGTGTTTCTAGATTCCTCTTTCATCAGTGGGGAAAATGTTCATAGGTCGCTGGACGTGCTGCCGCAGTTTCCTCAGGGTTAGTGCCACTCTCAGCACGCAGGTGCTCACAGAGCTCGTCAGCTCACGGCCCACGGGAGCCATCTTAAACAGTCAAAGGGATTTGGAGCACCCTGCTGACACGTCACAGCTGAATTACCTCATGCATCATGGTCGATGTGGTTCAGTGTTACTCGCTTCACACACAGTTCTCAGTTTGTTGGCCAGTGCCAGTACCAGTATTCTTTTCAAGTGTATCCCCAGACACGTGTTTCTAGATTGACCTTGGAACAAAGACAGCACAAGTTGTCCCGGCTGTGATGTCGACCTCTGACCTTCACGCTACTCGAAGTTATCTGCAGAGGGACTCACTGAGCTATTTCACCAGCCAACAACAGGACGTGCAAGGGGAGCTGAACGCACGAAGGCCGAGATTCACGCACAGAGGGCCGACATTCAGGCATTGAGGCATATGGAATAAAGCCAGCGTCGCTCGCTCCTCGCAAGAAACCTATGAAGACGCTGCTCCCTTACTCGTGACAGGGAGAGACACAGCCGCTCACATGACACGAAGTGTTCGGCAACAGGACCCAAACCCACTGAGCTATCTCTATAGCTAAAACGAAGAGAGAGTCAGGGAAAACCACCTGGGGTGGATTCAGTGATTGGAGCACGTGGAAAAGCAGTTTCACTTCTCTTTGCCTCTTGGCGCCTGGCAGATACTACAGGGAACTACGAAAACCGAATGCTTACTTTGCACTTGAAAAATACGTGGCATCATTACATAATGACACTGATTTTTAACAATCTAAGAAGAACGAAAGAGTGAATTCTTACCTAGTTTCAAAACGGCGATTTTCAGGGTGCACAAAAATATATCCAACGTCTTCCTAACCCACAGAGCACTCTCTAGCTAAATTAACAAGCATCGATCTCTTAGCTTTATGGGGCCATTTGTTTCTAATTAGCGTGAATTAGAAACACATGGCCCCATAAAGATAAGAAAGTTCTTTGCGACAGCTGCAAAGCATGGGTATCGGAAGCGATAAGCAGGGCTGGACTGGTCATAGCGGGCAACGGGCAATTCCCCGATGCGCCGCACAGGTGGGGGCGGTTATGTGCCCCTGGTGGCCGTTTTTGTTACAGGGCCGTTTTTGCAGCATAGCTGCAAAATCGGCCCTGTACCAAAATCGTCCGAAAACCGGCCCCGGCAAAGAGCGCGGTCGCACCCCCAAATCCCCGGGGTGGGAGGGTGGGCCGAGCACGTTGCCAGGGCCGGTTGTGGTTCCCAGTCCAGCCCTGGCGATAGGGCATCCACAAAAACCCCTAATTTCCAATAGCAGGCCACCGTTTAGCATAAACGGTGATGCCAACCAATGGAAATGAGGGGCGGGGCTTAAAGCCCTTTTCTGAAACCCCTCTCTCACAAAGCAAGCGAGACCTAAAAACAAGTAGTGTTGCATGGTTCAGTACCATATATGGACAAAAGAGGTCCCACAGGGCACCCAGCACCAGAGGCTATCACTGGGTGCCCTGTGGGACCTCTTTTGTCCATATATGGTACTGAACCATGCAACATGGCCAAGGAAATGATATGGCGCAGTGGTGATAGTTGTCGACTGGGGAGCTGGGATTCTGGTTCGAGTCTGGTGTCAGCCTGATTGTTTGATTGCCCCTAAGCGAAATAAAAGCTAGAAATGTAAAATGAAATGTAAAATTACATAAGAATTCAAAACAAGAGGGCGGGCACGCAGTGTCGAGAGCAAAACAGTAGTGGCCTCAGAAGGTTGTTGGGGACCTGGAGCAGTGTTTTGGTATGGGTGAGAGGGAGGCACAAGATTAAAGGACGGACGGCAAGCAAATGAAGCAACAGGACCACAAGCAAATGAAGCGAGGGATCATTGAACAAGTAAACAAGGCACTTAAGGGGCAAAGACGCAACCCAACAAAAAAAAAGAGTTCTCTCAAGTATAAATAACCTGTACAGTAATGACACATGTAAGAGGGTCAGTCCTCATGGAAGGATACAAAATTCCAAAAAGAGGGACTATTACATGTGTTCACCAATGAAAAAACAGAATTTCCAAAGGACAGCACAAGAAATCAATGAAAAAATTTGCATTTTTTTAAGCTCATATTCTATATATGTCAGGTCTCGAAGAAACAGTGCAAGCTCTGCCTAGGCAAGAGCTAAAAAGAACTTCGGAATAGCCAATGAACGAAACCCTCCAGCTGTAGGGACAGCACAAGAGGACTACCAGCGGCCTGTAGTGCAGTGAGCAAGAAAACTGTTAAAAAGCAGAAAGGACATCACCAACAGGGGTAAGGAAGGACGTGCCAACAGGGGCACCTTCGTGAGGAGAGCCAGTGTGTGAAAGCTACTGGGCCAGTGAAGGATAACACCGGAAGTCCCAGAGGTGAGGTGACTGAGAGGAGATGCAGTAGAGTGGCACAATCACCAGCCTACAGTGCCCAGCCTGCAGTGCTCTGTGCTCATGACAGCGAGTCAGCCCGAGTCACGCGGTGCCGACAAGTCCTGCTGCTGCCTGCCTGCGATGCTCTGAGTCAGACTCCAGCGTCATTGCTTCACACTGTAGTTTTGTGCCAGGCTGGGCACCAGGCCAACAGTATGCTAGCGCAGGGGTGGGAATGCGCAGCATACAATGACGAGGCTCACACCGGTCTCTCTGTCGGAAGTGACGTGCCCGAGCGCACGCCTTCCTTTTATTGCTTCTCCGCAGGCCACGCCTGGCCTGCGGATGTGGGGGTGCATGTACCAGCAAACTAGAGTGCTAACCGCACTACATCCCTATCCAACTTTATAAACTTTTATGTCTTCATCACACATTATCTCGAAGTGGGATAACCAGTCTCTCACAGTTTCAAACAAACAAAAATGCTGTACTTGCGTGTCCATTGTTGGCGGATTCAAGGACTTAGCTGACAGGCATAGTCTTTTAGCTTCTGACTTGGGGGTGGATTGGGCCATAGGTTGTATCGCAGGTTCTGACTTCGCTCTGGTTCCCGATGGTGTGGGGTGTTCCTGGCGGGGGTTTGCGATGATGGAGGTCCGTCTTCTGATTCCGGCAAACCTTCTTGTGTCCCTGCCGGCGAGTTGCTTCCATCCTCCTGGGTCAGAGCCTTTGGCATTGTCTCCACGCTTTCCAGCACTTCCGAATGGTTGATTGTCCCCGGGGGCACTACTTTGAACCACGAGGTGTTCCTCGACACTTCTTCTCCCTCCTTGCGTGCGGTCACCATGGTTCCCTTCGTGGCCGTCACAGTCCACGGTCCCGGTTCATAGGGTGTTTGGAACTTCCCTCCAGGACGTCGGTTCCGTATGACCACTTGATCTCCCTGGCGCAGCCGTCGCGTGGTCGCCCTCCGGCGCTGGCTTGTTCGCCAATTATTTTGCCTTCTCCGTTCCTGGGTCCCCTCGGTGTCATTCGGGATTGGTGTTGTCCCCGGGGCAGTGGGGAGTAGATCTCTGCGGAGTCCTTGGAATATGAGTGCCCAAGGGCTTCTCTGGGTAGTGCAGTGGGGAGTCCCTCTATATTCCCGTAGGAAGTCGTGTAATCTCTGTTCAGGATCTGCCTGTTCTACCATTGCTATGCGGAATGTCTTATTTAGAGTTCGCATGAACCTTTCGGCCTCTCCATTTGCTTGCGGCCATTGGGGTGTTATGCGTCGGTGCTTGATGCCTCTGGCCTTCAGGAACGTGGCGAATTCCGCTCCTTGGAAGGGTGGACCGTTGTCGCTTTTCAGTTCCTCCGGATAGCCAAACATGGAGAACATTTTCTCTAGGGCGGGTCCTACATGCGAGAAGGCCGTGGATTCGATCCTTTCAACCAAGGGGTACTTTGAGTACGAGTCAATGGCCACTAGCGTGTGTCCCTCTCCTGGGAAACTCCCAAAATCCACACTTATTTTGGTCCATGGCGTCGTGCAGGCCTCCTCCGTGATGATTGGGGCCGGCCTCTCTGGAGCACTGGTCAATTGGCAGGGTAGGCAGTTCTTCACGTAGTCCTCGACCATGGTCTCCAGCTCGGGAAACCACACCTTCTCCCGCATGCGGGCCTTCATCTTTGTGGTGCCTTGGTGGCCACCGTGGGCCAGCTGGGTGGCCCGGTTTCGAAGACGTTGCGGTATCACCAGTCGTGTTCCCCTTAGCAGCACGCCGTCATCTGTAGCACTGAGTTCATGACGGACGTGCCAGAATTTCGTGAGGGTCTCCTTGTCTGTTGCCGTCCAGGTATCGGGAGGGTGTAGGTAGTTGGTCCATGTGCCTTCCTGAATGGCTTGTATTGATCGCATGTACGGGTTGTCATCAGCAGCCGCCTCTTTGATCTCGTCGATGGTCATACACAGGGGGCATGATGTGAGAGCTACCCACCGGGCATACTCCTCGCAGTCGTCATCGGAGGAAGGTGGTTCCTGGGGGAACGGATGGCGTGACAGATAATCCGCCGGGTTCTTGGCTCCTGGCCGGTATACCACCTCCATCCCGTATGACTGTAGTTGGATCACCCATCTTTCAATGCGTGGTGGTGGATGTGGAGCTGTGCCCCTGAAGAGGTGTACCAGGGGTTGGTGATCTGTAACCATGGTAAATGGGTGGCCTTGGAGATAAAGGTGAAAGTGGCTGCAGGCCCATTTAATCGCTAAGGCTTCTTGTTCTATTTGGGCGTACCTGGTCTCGGTGGGGGTCAGGGCCTTGCTGGCAAACGCTAGGGCCGTCCATTGTCCGGGCTCATGTTCTTGGGTCAGGACTGCTCCCAGGCCTACCGGGCTGGCGTCAACGATGACCTCGGTGCGCTTCCCTGGATCGAAGTAGGACAGTGTTGCGTTTTCCAGTAAGGCCTCCTTGATGCCCCGGAATGCTTCCTCTTCTTTGGTGCCCCACTGCCATACAGCGTCTGATTTGGTGAGATTTCGTAATGGCTCACTCTTGGTGGCTAGACCTGGTATGAATCGGCCACAGTATGTGGCCATCCCAAGGAAACTCCTCACCTCCGTTGGCGATTTGGGCGCTGGTGCGTCCTTGATGGACTTGGATTTTCTTGGGTCGACCTGAATCCCCTCCTGATTGAATATGTAGCCAAAGAATTCAATCGATGATTGGAAGAATTGGCATTTGTCCTTGTGGAGTGTCGCTCCGTGTTCACTCAGTCTCTTCAGGACGTTTCGCAGGTGCTTGTAATGGTCAGATGCGGTGGATGAGTGTATTAGGATGTCATCGCTGACGTTGATGACTCCTGGCAGTCCTGATAGGAGCTCTCTAATGGTGTTTTGGAACACCTCGGCTGCCGATGATATGCCGAAGTTGAGGCGTTTGTATCGTCGTAGGCCGAGGTGGGTACTGAATGTGGTAATGAATTGGCTCTCCTCCGCAAGGGGCAGCTGGTGATATCCTGCATTGAGGTCAATTTTAGAGAACCATTTGGATCCATTCACGTCGGCCACTATGTCGTCCATGGTAGGCGTCAGGTGCCTCTCCCTTCGGATAGCTGTGTTGGGTAGCCGCATATCGATGCATAGCCGAATTCCGCCCGGCTGGTTGGGTTTTTCGACTATTACCATGGGCGACACCCAGGGGGTGGGTCCCGTCACTTTCTCAATTACCCCAAGATTCTCCAACTTCTCCAGTTCTTTCTCCACTAGGGGTCGGAGGTGGAATGGTATCCGGCGGTGGCGCAAAGCCGTGGGGGAGACTGATTTATCGATGTGGAGTTTAATGGTGTCGCATTTGATGCATCCTAGTCCCCTGAACAGCTCAGGGAACCGCTCCAACAGCTCGTCCACTTGGTGGGCTCGGATCCGGTTGGCGAAAGCTATCAGTTTCAGATCCTCTGCCGTGTGACTACTCAGGAGAGTATCAGCCTCCCGGTTGATGATGTGAATGGTTGCCGTTATCTCCTCCTCATCTGCCCGAACCGGTATCACGATCTTCCCCTTGAGGGGTAGAGGCGTGTCCGCGCCATATGCGAAGATCCTCGTTTTGGACGGTAGGACCTCTGGGCGGGGACATAACTTGTTGAATTGCTGGAGTCCCATCACATTCACGGTGGCCCCCGTGTCGATGATCGCCTTCACCTCGTTCTGTCCCATTTGCACCACACATGTGGGCTGCGGCCGCCGTCGCTGCTTGAGTTCCCGGGCAAACGAGACGACATACGCCTCCTCGTCTTCCGAATCCGAGTCGTCGCAGACCGTGGGCAGGTGTCTCTCTGACCTCTCTGGGCCCTGGTCAGCTGTGGCTAGTGACAGTTGGCGGACCGCTTTGGTGGGTGTCCACGACTTCTTGGGGTTCCTGGACTGGTTCTTCCTGCGGCAGACAGCTGCAAAGTGGTTCGGGATCCCACAGTTCCCACACGTCTGTCCCTGGGCCGGGCAGTCTTTGGCTGCGTGTGGTTCATGGCCGCAGTATCCGCAACGGGCTTGAGGTGATTTCTTCCTAAATCCCTTCGGCGCCTGACCACGTGTTCGAGGCCGCACCGCATCCGCCATTTCCGTCTTGATATTTTCCACTTTGATCGGGGTCTTATGTAGGGCCTGTTCCATGGCCGCCGCTCTGGCATCTGAAAGCTCGTGGGATCTGGCCAAAATGAGGATATTCTCCAGGGTTATTCCAGGTTTTCGGAGAATCTGGCCTCTCAGTGCCTTATCCCTGCATCCCTGAATCAGTTGCCTCCTAATGGCTCTGGGTTGATCCTCGTCGGTGGAACTGGCCAGTTCCCTGACTCGTGTGTGGAATTGGTCCATGGTTTCTCCGTCTCGTTGACGTGCCTGTCCCAGCTTGAAGACCTCGAAATCCACATTTAGTTGGGGATCAAAATGTCCGTTGAGGGCGGCAACTGCGGCCGCGTAGCTAGCCGCCGCACCCGAGTTGGGGAGGTGTTTGAAGAGCTCGAAGATCTCGTCTCCCGCGTAGTGGAGTAGTAAGGATCTTTTGACTGCATCATCCGTCTCACGCGTAACTATAAAGTAGTTCTCAAGTCTTTCCAGCCAGATTTTCCATCGAGGCGACGCCGTGGATGGGTCACTCGCCTCACTGAATGGCGGGAGGACCCCAGTCGCGGCGTGCTGGAAAGGGATAGTTATAACGGGCGCTGCAGCGTCTTCGTCCCCCATGACGTCGACTCCCGGCTAGGGTGGGGCGTTACTGGGGCTGGATAGTCTTTTCGGTGTTGCGTCGCACCCACGTGTACCTGAGCGATGATCCGCGCCGTCGGCTCACCATGCGTCTCAGCGTCGTCCTGTGTCACGTATGCCGCTTCTGGCAGGGCGTTGGGGGTCAAGGACCACTCCGGGCGAACCTCCGGGGCCTTCTGGTGATGGCAGCAGGCCTTCCAGGTGACGTCACACTCTCCCGGAGCACAGCACACCCAAAACGCGTTGCACGCTAGATGCGTGAGGTTCGGCACGGTGTTTTCCCGCTCTCACGCGAGATGCGTGAGGTTTGGTAGGGCGCCGGCACCGCGGACCACGCGAGATGCGTGAGGTCCGGCAAGGCGTCGCAAACCTCGGAGCGGGACGCCGCGGAAGGCAGCCGGAGGCTCGCGCCCACACCGGGGGCAGCCAGGGGGGTTGATGTTGTGCCCCAGTGGGCAAATCAAAGGCAGCAGCAGGGTGCACCTGAGGAGGTGGGCTCACAGGGCTCGAGCCAGCCAGCGGTCACGCGGTCGCCGCCGCGGAGGGGAGCGGATCGCTCCACACAGGAACCAGGTGCACGGGCGAGGGTTGGGCCCCCTCCGCTCGTCGCCAGTGTAGTTTTGTGCCAGGCTGGGCACCAGGCCAACAGTATGCTAGCGCAGGGGTGGGAACGCGCAGCATACAATGACGAGGCTCACACCGGTCTCTCTGTTGGAAGTGACGTGCCCGAGCGCACGCCTTCCTTTTATTGCTTCCCCGCAGGCCACGCCTGGCCTGCGGATGTGGGGGTGCATGTACCAGCAAACTAGAGTGCTAACCGCACTACACACACAGGCCAGGCAGGGCAGGCACAGAGTAGGGCAGTATGGAGGCAAATTTGTAACACATGCGCTTTGCGCATGCGTCACAAAATGAAACATTAGATCTACCGGGTGGACATGGTGTCAGCCCGGTAATTATGTTGAAAGCCCTGTTAGGGCCCGCCCACTGATGACGCACGCCAGGCAGCGTCAAAACTCCACAGCAGCCTCGGGTGGGTACTGTATAAACCCGAGGCTGCATTACTCTACCACACTGCCCTGCCTCATCCCTCCCTTTCACCAGTCGTCACTGGATGGGGTGGGGTCAAGCATAACTGACCCCACCCATCTCTATGACGAGTTGGGAAAGGTAGGATTTTTTTCCCCGTTATTACAATAATGATATCCAGCATTATTGTAATAACTTTACAGACTCTGAATTAAAAAGAAATCCACACACACACACAGATTTCCTTACGTCACAGAGTTATGAGACTTAACTCATGACTCTGTGAGGTGGAGTCACATGCTACATGCTGCACAGAGTAGAGCTTTCACTTTCAGCTTCTCTGAACCAGCAGCAGCTCTGAATTGAAGGTGGCAGTGTCGTGTCGTCATGCCTGACTCTGCCTGAGGACAGAGCAGGCAAGCAGGAAGGGGAAGTAAAGAACAGGAACAGGAACTGACGTTAGAGTGTAAGCCAGTCACATCCTGGCAGGGAATAAAGGTGGATGTGTAAATCCGAGCTCCGACTCCAGTGTTTCATTTGAGGCGTCTAAGGCGCGACAATGGCGACGAGGGTGGGATGTGTCTACCCCACAAACAAAGTCGCACAGCCTTTCAACGCATTCACGATGAACTCTCCATCAGTGACAATGGACTTCTCCTAAGAGGGGGGAGAATTGTGATACCACACAAATTACGCCAAGGCATCATCAACTTGGCTCACGAAGGACACAGAGGCATAAATGCCACAAAGAAGACCTTGAGAGAACGAGTCTGGTTCCCGTCTCTCGACTTGATGGTAGAATCAACTCTAAAAGAATGCATGACCTGCCAACTGGTCAGTCGCGAGGAACCCCCTGCTCCACTTCAAATGTCTGAGCTCCCGGACGGAGTGTGGCAACAAGTCGCAGTTGATTTCTTTGGACCACTGCAATCAGGACAACACATCATGCTCGTCATGGATGAGTACTCAAGATTTCCGTTTGCACACATGATACCATCCACCAGAGCAACAGCAGTCATCCCCATACTAGATGACATCTTCGCAGCATGGGGCGTGCCTACAAGAATAAAGTCCGACAATGGACCCCCGTTCAACGGCCATGAGTTCGCAGATTTCGCGAAACACTTCGACTTCAAGCACCAGAAAATAACTCCTCTATGGCCACAAGCCAAAGGCATGGTGGAGCGATTTATGGGGACGCTAAAAAGAGCAATCCAGCAAGCGGAACTGACACGCAGAGACATTCAACAGACCGTGAACGAAGTGCTGAGGGCCTACCGGACCACTCCGCACAACACCACAAACCAATGCCCAGCCACACTAATGCTGGGAAGAGCGCCCAGGACATGGCTACCTACACCAAGCACGACGCTCCAACCACGGGTCATCACCATTGATCACAACACGCTAGTTGAAATTGACAAAAGAAAGAAACAGAAAATGAAGACATACGCAGACCAACGTCGACATGCCAAAGACGTCGACATCCAGAAAGGAGACTGGGTCATAGTACGAGGTGACCGGAGAACAAAAGCAGACAACCGATACCTGGACATTCCATTGCAAGTTCACAATAGGAAAGGCACGATGATTACAGCAAAAGCTGATCACAAGCAGATAACAAGGAACATATCGCATTTCAAGAAGTACACTCCGTCAAACAAGCAAGATGCATCCTCGGGTCAAACCTCGAGTGACCCCGCCAGTCAAAGTGATAGCAACGATTCTCGTCGTCATGACTCTCCTAGAATCATCAACGAGCCCGGTCGACGCAGCCACACGCCAGAACGAGAAGTTCGCCCCAGGCGTCAAGTGAGAAGACCCAGACGACTCGTTGAAGAAATGTAAGAAGCAGCAGGACTTTGTACAAAAGGGGGAGATGTCGTGTCGTCATGCCTGACTCTGCCTGAGGACAGAGCAGGCAAGCAGGAAGGGGAAGTAAAGAACAGGAACAGGAACTGACGTTAGAGTGTAAGCCAGTCACATCCTGGCAGGGAATAAAGGTGGATGTGTAAATCCGAGCTCCGACTCCAGTGTTTCATTTGAGGCGTCTAAGGCGCGACAGGCAGGAGCAGGTCCAGGGACGATGTAGCATTGTTCTCTGCAGTCTAGTGTTTGGGAGGGCGGAGCCAGGAAGGGGAACAGGAGGAGCCGGGACTGGCTGGTGGGCAGTTAGTGTAGGGACAGGGTCGAGATAAGTTGTAAGTAATAAAGTTCCTGAATATAAGAACCTGTGTCTGTGGTTCTTTGTAGCAAGATGCTACAACTGGCGACGAGGGTTGGATAGGCATGACTGAAGCCTACAGAACCCCATCAGAGCGCCCTGTCCCCTGCAGCGTCGAAAAGAAGAATCCGGTGCCGTGTGATGCTGCCAGTTGAAAGAAGAGATCAGCAGAAGGTGACCCTGCCCCTCCCGTGATTGTGGGAGCCCAGAGGGAGCCGCTACCACGAGCGCTGAAACGCTCGAAAAGAAGAAGCCTTTCGCGCCGAAAGCGCGAGTCCCGCCTGATGCGTGAGCTTTGGCACGCTATCGGCGCCGAAGAGCGGGAACCTAGAAAGTGAGCTGGGAGCCTACCCCAACCTCACCTGATGACCTGCTGTGGCCGAAGAAGAGTGAATCCTGGAGTGGACTGCCCCCACGAAGGTCTGCTGCCAAGCGCTGCTGAGCGCGGTGAAACTGGAGCCCGAGTGAGTTCCGACATCGGAGAACCTCACGCCGGATGCGTGAGTTTTGGAACGCCGCCGCCGAAGGACCCTGCAAAGTAAGGCGGGAGCCTACCCCGACCTCACCTGACTGTAGCAGTGACCAGAGGGAGCCGAATCTGGAGGGTGCTGCACCTGAAAACGACTGCCGGTGAGTCCTGTGTGAAGAAACGGGGTCGAATGAAGAGAGAGAAAGTAGTGCCTGCAGATAACTACGGCGGCCATCTTTGAGTCAGGCAACTTTTGGGACACCTTCCCTGTGCAAACTGTAGGCGGCCATCTTGAAGTCAGGCACCCAGCGAAAGAAAGAAGCATTGGCAAGAAGGAGTAAACAAGCATTGGCGAGCAGAAATAAACAAGCATTGGCGAGAAGAGACAAACAAGCATTGACGCGAGCAAATAAACAAGCATTGGCAAGAAGGAACAAACAAGCATTGGCGAGAGCAAACAAACAAGCGCTGGCGAGAAGGAACAAACAAGCATTGGCGAGAGCAAATAAACAAGCAGTGGTGACTGTAACAAAACAAACATTAACACATACAAACAAGCACATGCAAATACAAGAAGCAGTCTAAGAAACCAAGCATTGACAAGAGCAAACAAACACGCATTGGCAAGAAGAAGTAAACAAACATTGATCAATACAAAGGGATGTCAAACAAACAAGCCCGAGCAAACACAAGAGCTAACAACACGAGCATGCACAAGCAAAGACAAGTACCAAAGTAAACCTCAGCACCACGGGTAGACAAATAGCTGCAAAAGTGGAAGAAGTCAAGAAAACAAATGATCCAGAAGCTGGAGCAGACAAGTATAAAAGAATTCGTCTCTCATCAACTGAGCGACTGGATAATCTGCATTAGCTTGGAACGAAACGCAAGAACACTGACAACGTTGCCACGTATCATTACGAAGGCACCACCGACCACCTGCAGTCGGCACACAACATCAAGGAAAGCGGGAATTCGCAGAGACACGAGCCACGTATGGTACAGCTGAATGGTGGCCAGTTGCCCTCAGGAAACCCCAATCCAACTCACGGATGCCTACAGAGACAGTCGCGCCTAAGACTGACTACATACAGTAGTCACCCGGGAGCGGCGAACCTTAGCACAATTCAAAAGAAGACAAGAAGAAAGTGAGGAAACAGTCCCGTTACCTCGGCATGCCAGCACATTCCACCATCATGTCGGTGAGAGAAGAAACACATACATCGAGCCCCTGCATTGGAGTGCCACCCCCAGTGACACAAACCAGCGACCAGAGTCTGGGTCCGGAATGGGACCGGTGGCTGGAGTCACTGGATGCATTTCTGGACGTTATCGGAGAGCGAAGAGATGGTAAACGTCTACTACTACTACTCCAATTGGTGGGCCACGAAGGCCGACGCCTGATCAGAACCTTCTCAGCGAAGGATACCGAAACATATACGAAACTCAAAAAGGCATTATGTGCTCATTTCATCACGAAGGAAGATGTCGATCATGAACGCATTGCTTTCAATGCAGCACGACGGGAACCAGGAGAATCCTTATCGAACTTTGCGACGCGGTTACACAAGTTGGTACGATACTGCCAATTTAACACATTCACAAATGAGGAAGCTATCCGCCTGCGGGTGATTGAGAGCTGCTCAGAACCGGACGCACAGCGCAAGATACTTCAAAGGCAATTCTCGTTGAAGGAAATTGTCAGGAGGGCCAAAGCTGGAGAGCGAGCCGAAACAAGAGACTTGTCAAGAGAGTTGCACATCAACACCAGAAGAGAAGATAAGCGAAAGGAGACCTCCCTCAGGTCTTAGCATAAGATTCAAGAGGCAACTGAAACCAGAAAACGGAAGGGCGAAGGTAGACTAGAGACAAGACAGTGGGAGAGGCAAAGTGACACAAAACACTCTGAGTCAACAACGCGAAGACAAAAGACTGGGATGATCCAGAATCATAACAGCCGCACAGACATGACCTCGGAGAGTTACTCAACTTCAAGGAGTCAATCAGCAATTGACACAAGCTATTCTGAAGAAGAGTCAAGTGAGATAGCTCACGGGGATGGAACCGATGTCAGCCTACTCAACGAGCATGACGAAAAGACAAGCTATAGGATATCGGACCAGTCATGTCAACTCTGGGAGCCGGTACACGAGCACACCCGAGCAATCTGCGGGTCACCGACTTTCACAGACAAGTCCGAAAAAACATGCAATCGTAGAAAATACCACTCCCCGGACACAGACACCAGGGCTCCCAGTGAGCCAGAAGACGAAAGAGACATCACAAAACTGGGTGATTCACTCCGACACCAGAAAGTGAGAGGCAAGCACACTCAGGACACCCACGAAAGTGAGAGAACTGGGAGGAGACCAGTGACATCATATGAGAAGGGCAGCAATGGAAAACCTCGGGATCAAACAAAAGAAATGCGTGCTTGGCTTTCAGATAATCACTTCACTGAAACAGCATGGAAGACAGGGCGAGACACATACCCCAAGAAGTGTCCCACAGACAACTCTAAACCTGAGAGCCGTTTGTCACAGCCTACCAGTGCAAGAAGTGCATCAGTCCAAACACATTTGGAAGAAGGGTCTCATAGAAAAGCAGCGAGAGATCTCTCCGATTCAGAGGACAGGTCAGTACAATCACTGAGGTCAACAGGATCAAGTTCAAGACAACATTCATGGCACCGATCATCACCTGAACGGACCTTCAACTCAGAGACTACTTCACTCATCCAAAACAGCATAGTGCACGTAGGTGTCTTGGATCATTTGACTACCTCGCCAAGCAACTTGTCCGGTCTGTCGCGATCATATCCGGACTTGAGGAGGATACCATCACCCCTGACGGGGTTTGCGAGGCTAACTCCAAGAGTTGTCAGAAAAGAGGCGGCCATGTGGGGCAATACACATTGGCGTGGGAAAGGACTATCTCATCACTCCGTCAAAGAGACAAGGTGTGTTGGCGAAGATGGGTCCACATCGCGGAGACAAGAAGGAGCAAGAACGGAACATGTCCATACTCCCATACTCGAAGAGTTCAACATCTTCAAACGCGAGTGGGAGCAGAGAGGATCAAAAGAGCCTGATAACTCTGTGCTCAATGAGCTCAACATTTACGAATGCGGGTGGGAACTGAGAGGATCAACAAAACCTGCACATGAGTCCCAAAACCGAACCAAGACACCCAGCACTCTATCCTCCAATATGCAGGATCGTGAGCACGAGAACATTGATGCCCTTAACCGAAGGGGTGTAGGAAGTGAACGCACAAGCGGATGCTCAGGAAGACATGTGTCACGATGGAGAACGGACTGTCACTGCCACACCGAGACGTCAGTAGTCACACAGCAGAACGAAACCATAACAACTGTGGAATCTCAGAACAAGCCGTTCACGCACAATGTCTCACACTTTCAAGAACGTGCTCCTGTGGTCAAAGATGTTTGTGGCGAGACGACCGAAAGATCGACCAAAGACGGACCCATCACTGATTCGACCCTGCTGATGCTTGAGGACAGAACTGAGTCTGAGCTCATGCATGGAGCCACCTTCCTGTGGCCCAAACAGACTGTCTGCCGACTCATGGGGCTGAGTGGACAATTGCGAACTTGGTAGAAGTTAATTTCATTTTGTTAAGAAAGGGGGAGATGTAGCATTGTTCTCTGCAGTCTAGTGTTTGGGAGGGCGGAGCCAGGAAGGGGAACAGGAGGAGCCGGGACTGGCTGGTGGGCAGTTAGTGTAGGGGCAGGGTCGAGATAAGTTGTAAGTAATAAAGTTCCTGAATATAAGAACCTGTGTCTGTGGTTCTTTGTAGCAAGATGCTACAGACGTCAGGAGAAGCACAAAGCACACAGCAACCAGCATCGAGGCCATCAACTAGCTGACTAAGACAGAAGCAGCTGCCTGGTAAGGTAAGTGTGAAATAATAAATTGTACTCTCAATTTTTTGTGCAATGTTTGCATTGTTTAAATATGCTGATTTATAATTATTTTAGCATATTGCACAGTTGGTTTACCAGGTCTAGTAAAATGCCTAATGAGTGCATTAAAAAAAATTAGCAAGGGTTAATATGATATTAACCCTTGCAAGTTTTTTTTTAAATGCACTCTAATATATCTGATGCAAAGCAGATCATATAATATGTAGATGACAATATTTTCACTTTATGTAGCTAGATAAGTGGGTCACTGCTTTTAACACAGATATAGTTGTTATCGACAGTTCATAAATTGTAATCCTTCTAATATAGCACAGTGAGCTATAAACAACATGAAATTCTTACACCTTCTATCCCTTACTCACTTATGTAACACAACCTGTACATTCATTTACACACTAATTTTTATAAAGCGCAACTCCTTACCCATAAGGGTTTCAAGCAGTGTGTGCGTGAGGGGAGCGGGTGAGGGGGTCTGTGGTTCATTCGAAGAGCCAGGCCTTGAGGTCCTTCCTGAATTGCGGACGTAATGTGATTGCCTGAGGTGGAGAGGCAGGGAGTTCCAGGAGTTAGAAGAAGGATCTTTCTCCAGCAGTGGTCTTGCTGATACGTGGGATGGTGGCCTGGGCCAGTTGGATGGAGTGGAGATGTCTGGTGTACGTGTAGAAGGAGAAGTGGGGGTTGAGGTATCACTCAATCATGTGTTTGTTAATCACGACTACTCACCCGTAAGGGTCTCAAGGCGCTGGGGAGGAGGAGAGGTGCAGGTTCCAGTCTATCAAGGAGGGGGTCTGTCGAAAAGCCAAGTTTTGAGGTTTTTCGTGAAGATGGGAGTGATGTTGTCTGTCTGAGGTGGAGCTGTAAGGCATTCCAGGCTTTGGCCACGAGGAAGGAGAAGGAGCAGCTTCCCGATCTGGTCTTTCTGGTGCGGGGGACAACAGCGTAGGAGAGCTGGGCTGATTGTAGGGTCCTTTTGTGTGAGTGGAATTTGAGTCGGCTGTTCAGGTATGCTGGTCCGGTGTTGTGGCGGGCTTTTTGTGCGTGGGTGAGAATCTTGAAGGTGATTCTAGCCTCGATGGGGAGACAGTGGAGCGTGCGCAGGTGCTGAGATATATGGCAGTGTCTTGGCAGGTTGAGGACCAAGCTTGCGGCGTCCTGGATGCTTTAATTCTTTTAGCACATGAGAAATTGGAGTTAAGACTGATCGTAAAATAATCACATTCAAGTTCAGTCCTGCGAGATATGAAAAGTAGACACGTGGTGGCTCCGGCCCTGCTGTAACAGAACCTTGATCGAAACTCAGCTTCCTGGTCCTTGACCTCAGGCCAGAAGTTAGGACATGCTTCTCTATTTACTGCAAAGGTCCACATTCAGCTGTGTATGAGTGCCAACTGTGTGGTCTTTAGGTGTGGAGGCCTGCTGGTTTATCCTAGCAGAACAGTGCAGAGAGTATGAGGTTGTGGCGAGTAAAAATTTTAAGGGAGGGGAACATTTTGTGTTTTTTCATGATTAACTATGAAAACTCCAAAAATGTTGATTTTTTAAAATCTTTTATTATTGTATGCACTTTCATTTATCTAACTGTAGCCTAATAATCCCTTACTACCCCTTAATGCTTACCGTCCCTAAATATATTAAACCCCAAACTGCCCGTACATTCTATCGTTTCTTGATGCTTAAAAAATGTACTACTCTTAATGCTACCCTGATTCATAATAGCGCTGTACTACTCCTTAGTGCTATCCTGAAATCCCGTAATTATCCATTAACGCTAACTTTACCTGAATCATTACAAATCATTGCTAGTCTCCTGACCCTCTACCCCACCTCATTTTAAATGCCCCGGTCTACTTTGGGAGGATGGCCCTTACCCCTACTACCAGTACACTTATGTTTCCTGTATAATGCATGAAAGCCACTACTTATTTTCATTCTATTTTTTCAGTCAACAATGTTTTTTACACCGATGTTTTTCAGTCTACTTTTTTCCGCACCATATTTATAATGCACAGTGAGTAGGATATATAAAATCTATCTAATGTGTTGTGACAGTGTGACTCCTGTCCATTTAGTAATAAGATCACTGATAATAGGATCACCCCCCCCCCCTCTCGTGCTCTCCGCTCAGGTCAAAAGAACCTGTTAGTGGTGCCTCGGATCAGGAAACAACGCCAGGGAGGCGGATCTTTCCACTTCTTGGCCTCCTCCCTGTGGAACTCTCTGCCACTGACGCTAAGGCTTCATGAAGACCTGCTAGCTTTTAGACAGGCTTTCAAAACTTGGCTCTTTAGGCAAGCTTACCCATAGTTAACTCGGCCTTTTCCTGCTATATGTTATGTTTTTGCTAATCTTCCTGCAGCGCCATGAAGCCTACGGGCGTACGTGCGCTTAAACAGGTCAATTTAACATATGACTAGCACTGTCTATAGGATGTAATTATAGTCTGTCTTGTGTGTAGAATAGCTCCATCCAAATATATATATATATTTTTTTTTTAAAGGACCTTTATTGTTTCAGCAAGGAAATACAAACATGGGCCTACAACCATTCCGGCCGGCCGCTAATTAAGTCGGAAATGGAGCAATACATTATAGAAAAAGACAGCTGCACGGAAATCAAAGTCTGAAGAGCGTCCAGGATAGAACACACGCGTAAACTCACAATATGAGAACAAGGATCCAAGAAGGTCCATTTTACAAGAAAAATAAAATGAAAATGAAAATCAATGCCGTACAGTCAGACACGCTCCTACGATAGCGAACAAAAAGCAGAAAACCCGCCAGCAGTGCAAATGCATTCGAAGTAATGGGGGATAGGGCTTGTGGGTCAGGATAGTTATAAAAAACACATACAGTTCGGTGCGAGCTATGCCCCATCCCTCAATGCGAAACACACTGTAGGAAACATAAAAGACGACGACATCGAAAAGAGAAAGACAAAGGGCCATAAAGACAAAGAAAGGACAAAATAACAATCCCATCCCCCTACCCCCCACCCTGCACCCCTGCAGAAGGTTACGGCCTACCCCCCCCCCAGCAGCGTGCCTGTCGCCCTAATTAAGAAACCCGAAATATAGAGAAGAAGAGAGAAAAAAGAAGAAAAAATGTTGGAGAAGGACTATCGACCCGGCCACCCGGTCCCCCCACACCGCGTGTAATAATCGTCAGACAGCAATGGTAGAAGGACTACGAAAAAAAGCAATCATGTATAGCACAATCAATTATATCCCCGCTGAGTGTTCCTTAAATCACCGTCAAACAACAATAAGTCCCACCATGTCCCAAAAGATCTCACCCCTGGCCTCTTCTAGCCATAGTACCAATGTATATCTCGCTCTCAATCGGCATACAAAAAAGCATGAAGGGTTCAAATGTTCCAGGAGGATCGGGAAGTGTCGTTGCTCCATAGGACGTTAGCCACCAGTACCCCGCCGAAGACGCAGGGCGGAAATCTGTCTGTATCAATATCAACACCGATAACAACCTCCAGTCCGAACACAGTTGCGCCAGCCTTGGAAAAGGAATCACACAATGCGGCAAGCGCTGAGACAACACCGGGGCAGCCCAAAACACGGATCGACGTCGTTCTGTCACTCGCCAAGCAGACAAGGGCCCCAAGCAGTCAATCACATGTGCAACAGGTGTACCCATAGCAGTCTCATGAACCAAGGCTATCAGTGACTCTACGGACTTAAACGTAGCGGAGGCATTCGTCAGTGACACAGAGACGGGCAGATCGGCGCCTACACGAGAATGAACCAAGCCTACGTGGAACGGCGGAACAACAATGGCGGCCATCCTTCTTCCCAGTTCCCGGGTCTCCCGGATCAGAGTCAATTGCAGGGTTGTTAATGCAGCCAGTACATCTCTGGACGTGGGCCCTTTCTCATGATGCCAACCCCCGGGTCTCTCTTGTACAGCGGTTTCTCTGCCCGGATGAGGGGTGCGGAAAAGGGTGCCATCCGCCCTCTTAGCCGTTACAGCCTCCTCCTTCTCCATCTCACCTCAGGACCGGGCCCCACACCAGGATGCAACAGGATTCACAGAAGGACCCCAAAAAGCAAAGCAGGCATCTCAACGGAGGGTCACCAAAGGGCTAAACAAATTCTCTGCCGCTCCCCGGGAGGCACCCGTCAGTCCCGGGAGAAGTTGTTAATGCCCTGGCATCACACCGAGGGGGGGGCCGAGTATCATGGTTTCCCTCCGGTCCTGCTGTATCGCACTTCCCGCAGAGCAATCTGCTATTCGGAGGAGGTTGGCACTGTCGCCTTCGGCCAGCAGATCTCAGGTTCCCTCCGACCGACTCCCCTCCGCAGCCATAGGCCGCTGTTGTTGCAGTCGCGGCCGGATACTCCTCTCACTCGTGATCCCGGTCCCGGCACAGTGAAGGCCGCCAAACAGTCGGGGGCATTTCTTCGGGTCTACAGCACGGAAAAGCCCCAGGAGCAGACGGTAAGTGAACGGTGTCCTTTGCCTACTTAAATATGCAATTATTGCACCGGATAATTGCCAGGATATATGTGCGGGGTGAGAGGGCTCACGGAGCCGAGTGTTTATGCAGCCATCTCGGTCGCCATCTTGGCTCCTCAGCCATCCAAATATTTTTTGAATTTAGAAATAGTCTAGCTGCAATGTTAAACTCGTATTTGGAAAAATATACATTTATTTTGCTGTGCTTGGTACAGACGGCTACTGGATATATCAGAGATCTGCCAGAACACTTTTAAAGGGTATTGCTCAATGCAAGTCGTATGCTTTTTATGTTTTGTATTGTTTGCCATCTAAAGTCAAGTCCAAATGTAGAAGTACTTTGTTTTAGGTTTACTCCTAGCATATAGTGATTTTATCCTTATAATAGTAATTCAAGGACCCCATAATTGGAATATACCCTTTAAATTCTAGGCAGATCACTGAATTGGCATGCTCAAGCTTTTCAATCACAACTAGTGTTGTACATGCAATGGCACCTAGCCTCAAAACTTACATCATATTTTAATTATTAACAGGATCCCAGGAGGAATTCTGAACTAGTTACAAGGCTATACCGCTTGGGAGACAGCTGCACGTGCTGCTGCAGTTGCATTCCTGTCAGAATGACGATGGATGACTAATTGCTGTTACTATTGTGTGCATGACAATTCATATTAGTGTATTCAGTATTTTGCGTAATATAGTTTTTGTGTCTATTTCCAGTCTGATCTATTGCTAGATACAATGAACACAGTTGGCAGTTTACTCGTAAACCCCTTTTTGGGCTTGACACACGCAGATAAACTGCAAGTGATAACATCAGGAGCTGATAAACCTGAAATTAAAATTTAAATAGAGCAGTCTGCAAAAGATAGGGGAAAGGGTTATACACGTCGGTTTACCAGAACATGGTATGATAGGAGAGAGTAGCTTACTGGTAGTGCTTCTAAAAATGCTTTATTCTGTTTCCCTGGCTTACTTTTTGGAGGTGAAGTTACTGTTGAAGGGATTCTGCCCAGGACCTCAGTGAATTGTGGTGTACCAAAAAACTCACCTCAGTACCTAGAACCCCTAACCGACTAGCATCAGTGTCTCATTAGCTCTCCGTCCTATAGCGAAGCTACCAATGATTAGACAACCCAGAATATGCGACTTAGGTTACTCTCAGGAATGGTGAGAATCAAGAACACTCTTTCATTTTTATTCTTACACCAGTCCACAACATGAGTAAATAGAGACACAGAAAAGTTTAAAATGTTTATTTGAAAGACGTGCTCTAAGATGCAGTATTTTTGCTAACATAAGCAGGCATATGATCAAAAATAATACGATCAGCATTGTTACAATTCCATAAAACAAATTATTATAATGATAGTGGAAACAGGTCCTAAAGTGCCTTGTTTACCACCCTCCCCTGCTAGGAACTAGGTTTTATAATAATAATAGAAGGTCTCTTAGGCTTAAATGGGGAACCCCATACCTCCAAGATCAGCAGGAGTGAATCTCATCAGGATCAGCAAAGCTCTCTCTCTCTGGAAAAGGATTTTCTCCAAGTGCTCTAATCATGCATGCCGTGCAATGTTGAAGGTGCTAGAATTTGGGAGCGACCTCTGACCCTGCCAGCAGGAAGGTCGCCCCTCTGCCGCCGCACTGTCCTCCTGTGGCGCTAGTAAGTCCTCTGTGCTCCTGATCTCATTTTGCTTTGTTTGTTGTGCCCTGTGCCCCTCTCTCCCCATTTTTCTTCTGTGCCCTGATCTAGTTTTGCTTTGTTTGTTGTGCCCTGTGCCCCTCTCTCCCCGTTTTTATTCTGTGCCCTGATCTAGTTTTGCTTCGTTTGTTGTGCCCTGTCCCCCTCTCTCCCCGTTTTTATTCTGTGCCCTGATATAGTTTTGCTTCGTTTGTTGTGCCCTGTGCCCCTCTCTCCCCATTTTTATTCTGTGCCCTGATCTAGTTTTACTTAGTTTGTTGTGCCCTGTGCCCATCTCTCCCCATTTTTATTCTGTGCCCTGATCTAGTTTTGCTTCGTTTCTGTGTCCTGTGCCCCCCTCACCCGCCTCCCTCCGCACCACCTTCTCCCGCCGCTGCTTCCCTGTGGCCCCGCCCCCCGTTGTCCCCATTCGCCACCCCGCTCCCGCCTCCCAGCTGCTCCTCCCTCCCACAGCCCTTCTTATGGAGGCCGCGCAGCGCTGAAGGGAGCGACCTCTGACCCTGCCAGCAGGTAGGTCGCCCCCCAGCCGCCGCACGGTCCTCCTGTGGCGCTAGTAAGTCCTCTGTGCTCCTGATCTCGTTTTGCTTCGTTTGTTGTGCCCTGTGCCCCTCTCTCCCCGTTTTTCTTCTGTGCCCTGGTCTAGTTTTGCTTCGTTTGTTGTGCCCTGTGCCCCTCTCTCCCCGTTTTTCTTCTGTGCCCTGATCTAGTTTTGCTTCGTTTGTTGTGCCCTGTGCCACTCTCTCCCCGTTTTTGTTCTGTGCTCTGATCTAGTTTTGCTTCATTTGTTGTGCCCTGTGCCCCTTTCTCCCCATTTTTATTCTGTGCCCTGATCTAGTTTTGCTTTGTTTGTTGTGCCCTGTGCCCCTCTCTCCCCGTTTTTATTCTGTGCCCTGATCTAGTTTTGCTTTGTTTCTGTGCCCTGTGCCCCCCTCCCCTGCCTCCCTCCGCACCACCTTCTCCCGCCGCTGCTTCCCTGTGGCCCCGCCCCCCGCTGTCCCCATTCGCCACCCCGCTCCCGCCTCCCAGCTGCTCCTCCCTCCCACAGCCCTTATTATGGAGGCCGCGCGCAGCAGCCGCGCCAAAGGCGCGCCTAAGGCAAGCCCGTCTGCGCCCGTCTGCGCCTGGACCGCGCCCAGCGCCAAAACCCCTGGCCCCCGACTGAGATACGACTCCACTGCCCTCACCGCACTCAACACCGGACAAACACCCGCCTGCTACCGAGCCAC
Source organism: Lissotriton helveticus (assembly GCF_964261635.1). Taxonomy (NCBI): domain Eukaryota; kingdom Metazoa; phylum Chordata; class Amphibia; order Caudata; family Salamandridae; genus Lissotriton; species Lissotriton helveticus. Next base: position 1,617,014,193 of record NC_136057.1, read on the forward strand.
CCCGAAGCGAACCCACGGACCCTTCACCTGCCAAGCCTGCAAATACACCTGCCTCCGAACCTGCAGACCACCCACCGGACCTCGCAACAACAACAACCACCTCAAATGCATCCTCCTCAACACACGCTCCGTCCACAAGCACGCCGTCGAACTCTGGGACCTCCTCGACACAACAGCACCAGTTGTTGCCTTCCTCACGGAAACCTGGATGAACGCCTCCTCGGCCCCCGACATCGCCATAGCCATCCCGGACAGCTACAAAATCACCCGGAAGGACCGCGTCAACCAAACCGGGGGAGGAATCGCCATCGTCTACAGGAACACCATCAACATCACAACCATCACCGAAGACACACTCTCCGCCGCCGAACACCTACACTTCCAGATTCACACCGACTCCAAGACCACCCTTAGAGGAACACTCATCTACAGACCCCCGGGCCCACGCACGCAATTCAGTGAATACATACTCCTAGGAGACCTTAACTTCCACCTGGAGAAAAACAGCGACAACAACACCACCACCCTACTTGACAAACTCGCCAACCTCGGACTCAAACAACTGGTGAACACCCCAACCCACATCGCTGGCCACACGCTCGACCCCATCTTCTCCGCCAGCAACCACGTCTCCTTCAGCCACTCCTCCGGACTACACTGGACCGACCACAGATGCATCCACTTCATCTTCAAAAAGAATACATCCCACCACCGCACTCAACAAATCCCCCACAGACACTGGAGCAAAATCACCACAGACCAGCTCCTCTCATCGCTGAGCCAGAACCCACCAACAAACACCGCTGAAACCAACGACGCAGCCCACAATCTCGCACAGTGGATCACCAACCGCGCCGACAACCTCGCACCTCTGAAGAACCCCCCAGGCATGACCGGCTACAGGAAAACTCCATGGTTCACAGACGCCCTCAAAGAATCAAAGAAGTACTGCCGAACCCTCGAAAAAACCTGGCGCCACAAACAAACTACAGAAAACATGACAGCCCTCAAGACCGCCACCCGCAAACACCACCAGCTGATCCGCACCACCAAAAGGACATCATTCAAAGAGCGACTAGACAACAACACCCACAACAGCAAGGAACTCTTCAACATCATCAAAGAACTCTCCAATCCCAGCGCCAGCAACAACGACATCACACCATCGCAAGAACTCTGCAACTCCCTCGCCATGTTCCTCCACCGAAAGATCGCAGATATACACGACAGCTTCGGCCCCCGTGCTCCGCCTCCAGTCACCGAACCAACGACCCCCACCACCACCCTCAGCGCCTGGACCCCCATCAGCACTGAAGAAACCACCAATGTCATGAACTCCATCCACTCCGGCTCCCCCTCGGACCCATGCCCCCATCATATCTTCAACAAAGCTGACACCATCATCGCACCCCATCTCCGGAACGTCATAAACATCTCGTTCGCGTCAGCCACCTTCCCCGAGAGCTGGAAGCACGCAGAAATCAACGCCCTTCTGAAGAAACCCACAGCGGACCCCAAGGACCTCAACAACTTCCGCCCCATCTCCCTTCTTCCCTTTCCGGCCAAGGTCATCGAGAAGATCATCAATAAACAGCTGACTGCTTTTCTCGAGACAAACAACTCGCTCAACCTTTCACAGTCCGGTTTTCGAGCCAACCACAGCACCAAGACCGCCCTCATTGCAGCCACCGACGACATCAGGACCCTGATGGACAACGGAGAAACAGCCGCCCTCATCCTCCTGGACCTCTCGGCAGCCTTCGACACCGTATGCCATCCCACCCTAATAACATGCCTCTTCAACACAGGGATCCAAGGAAAGGCCCTGGACTGGATCACCTCGTTCCTCTCCGACAGAACCCAGAGAGTCCGCCTCCCTCCCTTCCGCTCAGAAGCCACCAAAATCATCTGCGGCATACCCCAAGGATCCTCGCTCAGCCCAACGCTCTTCAATATCTACATGAGCCCCCTCGCCGCCATCGCACGCAAACACAACATCAACATCATCTCCTACACCGACGACACCCAGCTGATACTCTCCCTCACCAGAGACCCAGCCACCGCCAAAACCAACCTACAGGAAGGAATGAAAGACGTCGCAGAATGGATGAAGCTCAGCCGCCTGAAGCTGAACTCAGACAAGATGGAGGTCCTCATCCTCGGACAATCCCCCTCCGCCTGGGACGACTCCTGGTGTCCCTCAGCACTGGGCTCCGCACCAACACCCTCGGACCACGCACGCAACCTGGGATTCATCCTGGACTCTACCCTCACGATGACCAAGCAAGTCAACGCCGTCTCGTCATCATACTTCAACACCCTGCGCATGCTCCGAAAAATATTCCGGTGGATCCCCACCGAAACCAGAAAGACGGTCACCCAGGCCCTCGTCACTAGCCGACTGGACTACGGAAACGCCCTATACGCATGAACCACCGCCAAACTCCAGAAATGACTACAACGCATACAGAACGCCTCCGCATGACTCATCCTTGACATCCCTCGCCATAGCCACATGTCCACCCACATGAGAGACCTGCACTGTCTCCCCGTCAACAAGAGGATCACATTCAGGCTCCTCACCCACGCACACAAAGCTCTCCACGACATGGGCCCCGAATACCTCAACAACCGCCTCACGTTCTACACTCTCACCCGCCGGCACCGCTCCGCCAGCCTTGCCCTCGCCATCGTCCCACGGATCCGCAGAGCCACAGCCGGAGGAAGATCGTTCTCCTACCTGGCCGCCAAGACATGGAACTCCCTCCCCGCACACCTACGACTGATCCAGGACCATCTCACCTTCACGAGGCACCTCAAGACCTGGCTATTCGAGCAGTAGCAGCACCCCCACTCCCTTCAGCGCCTTGAGACCCTCACGGGTGAGTAGCGCGCTCTATAAATGTTTTGATTGATTGATTGAGAATTTCAGTTAGCTGCAGCTGTATTCATGTTGTGTCTAGAATGTGGGCCGATCAGCCCGAATAACAGCTTACATTGTTATGGTAACCTTGGAGGCTTCTGCACGCACTGCATAGACTAAGGTCGCAATGTAAGTCTAGGGATGTTAAAAACAAGCCGTTCTCATGTGAAGAAATTCAAGCAGTCTAACTTACAACAACAGTTACATGCAGTGTCATGTTCAAAAGCCGCAAAAATGGTGTTTAAACTTCTAATAAGCTTATGCTAACATAGGCCCTGCCTTCACTGCACACCTCCCGTGGTCAGAACACGTACAAGAATAAAGACAATTTAGAACGCAGAGTTCAGGTTCGAGTGAAGCAGAATTAAGTTCAAAATTTGCCAAAAAGTATAATTGGGAGTAATTAAGTTCAGAATAGTCAGGAAAAATTAAAAACCAATAAGGTGGAGTATACCTCCCAACCTTAAAAAGGAAAAAAAAGGAAAAAATTGTTCGAGCACCGGACGCGGTACAGATGGACAAATGCCAAATCAATCCAACAGCGTATAGGCACAGCACGTTGCAACTGCTTCCAAGAGGAAGTCATTGTTATCATCAGAAAACATTTCAGCCACCCAATTCAATAACGTGAAGGAACATACATGTTCTTCGACAGCCGGAACCTATTGCACCGTCAGAGGACAACTCGGGTGTTCTTTGAGATAACTGTGTGCCAGAAAGACATGGGCTGCAGATCATATGTTCCAATTGTCTAGGACTCCATGTGCCGCCGCACAGACCATCATTCCGATATCAGAACATCTAACTCATGAGCAACTAAGGGACTCATCAGTAGATCATAATCCGGGTTAGGAGACACCATATTGCAGAGACAAAAATCCAGATCCCATTCAAAACAGCAATCCAGGCAATGGAAAACAGGTTGCACACATGTAAAGTAGGAAAACCGGAATGACAACCCATAGACTACACTCAAGGTGGCCAGAGGTAGCGTTCCATAGTATTCAAGCATCCGGTTGCGAAGCTGGGGCAGCCGGGTCATGTTGTCTTGTGACACAGACTGTGCAGTCCTTTTTGAGCAATCAAATTAACAGCAGTGCATCAGCAGCCAAGGCGAGAATTAACGGTAAACCACCAAAGAGGCTGGAAAAAATAGAATGAAAAAATGCCAGTATCACACCAAAGATAGTTTGGAACGAAGTCACAAGGACAGAGCTTACTACTTTAAAAAAATGAGCCAAGCCTGTGGTTGACGAGGCATTGAATATAGTGTGAATCAAAGCGCCGAAAAGCAGTGGGAGATCATTATTTAAAAGCGCATGCACCTCGGTCCGGGTGTTTGTCACGTGAAGGACATATGTTTCACGGGATGAAGCAAGGGCAACTTCTTTCTGTGACAATAGAGCCCTTATTCGCCTCATCTTGTTGAACTCTGCCTTCAAGTTTGGAATGAAAGGCCATATGGGCACGTCGAGCTTCCCATGCAGAGGCGGGAAAATCACATTCTTACAGCACACTACACATTGGGAGATGGTCACAATGTACGGGACCCCAGCCAGCATACCGCAGCAATCTTCATTATTTAAAAGTAAATAGCTACCGTTAGCTAGCAACGTGAAAGTTGGTGTTATTGCTGGGACTGGATAACCCTTTAAAATGCAGGCTACGTTCGGAGCTTGCGTGTTACACAAGCCATGCGATTGTATGTTCTTGCAAACTGGTGAGTGATCAGGTGTAGAAGTGCACTCTTTGCCCTTTAAATAAACCTCTTTACCCTCCCTGTAAATGTAAAATGTAAATGTCTTGGTATTTATAGAGCGCACTGTCACCAGGCGGTCACCTTGCGGTGTCACCTATTCGGCTTCCTGGCACTGATACTCATACCGCTGTGGAACCCCTCCTGGCTTTCCCTGTGAAGTGTCAACTCCTGGGCACCCCCAGGGTGAAGCCAGGCATCCTTAGCGCTGTTGGGGCTGGTGTGGAGGTTAAGCAAGCTATTGCCCAGAGTTGGAGCGTGGGGCCCGTGATTAGAATAGGCACCGAGGCGAGAATTAACAGGTCCGAGGAAATTGAGCCCGAGACTCCGCCGAGGCGGGAATCGAACCCTGGTCCCCTGGCCAGAACTCTGCATCAGGGTCTGCTGCTCTAACCATTGAGCCACACTCCTCCACTGCCTCAGGCATCTATAAGTAAATGGTAGAGACCAAACTTCATGGAGATAGGCGCTTCCCAATTGTCCATATCTGCCTATGGCATCATGTTTCATGCATGAACTGAATTTAAATAGGGGGAAAGGCAGCGTTAATAACCCACGAATGAGCCATACAGCTGAATTACTTTCTGCAACAGAAAAATTAAAGTTTCCAACCTTTCAATATGCAAAAGTGAATATGTAGCATCCTTCATAGACATAAATTGCTGTTTTTCAGTCAAATTAAATGGTAAAAATAGAGAAGATGTATTCATGTAGTCCCAAGGCACTTTCCCAGATTTTAAGATTTGTAAAGTCCAAGAAAACTGCACAATGGAACGTAATTGATTTTGATCATGGTACAAAACTGACACTTCATCCTGAACAATATCAACAACAGATGAAACAATATTATCCAATGTGTAAATTCGGAACGAAAGGGTATTAATGCTATTATCAACAACTGCAAGCACTTTTTCTAAATTGGCCTGATCAATAGCTCTTAATCTAGAAGCAGCTTCAATTTGAGACAGCTTCCAAACTTAGTTGTAAACAGCATATACCCATCTTTTTGACCTGCCTCCTATGGGGCCTTTAAAAAAGGGATGTATGACATTACAACGCATGCTTTTACATCGCATGCTTTTACAACGCGAGTTTTACAACGCATACCATTACAACACATAGTGCTTTTGGGCGCTGGATAGTGAATAGTTTAATTTGCTATTCCAACTCCAGTCCCCGTGGATAGTAGGGAAGGTGTTGGACAGTAAATTAAACCTATTCCCTATCCTAGAGCGCCCCCCAGCGCAATGCGTTGTAATGGTTTGCATTGTAAAAGTTGCGTCGTAAAGGCACTGCGTGGTAAAAGTTGCGTTGTAAAGGTTGTATACCTTAAAAAAGTCATTCAAATCAACATCATCAGACAATTTGGACAAATGAAGTTTAACTGACGCCAAAGTGGAATGTTTAAGCCAGTTCTGACAGAACTTGCCTACTGAATAGGTAGTAACAGAATGGGTGTTTTCAAAATGGGGATCCACCCTAACCTGTGTATAGCCAGGGGCCAGTCCCATAAAATGATGTTGGCATGAATCTGAACTTTTGCGCCATAACAACCAATCTTTGGGATCCAAACTGGAAATATTAAAGGAGGAATTTGATATCATGGACTGTATTTCATCAATGGACCTATCGATGTGATTGTACCATGTAGGGTATTCTCCCAAATCAGGAATGGAAGGAGCATTACATTTTTTTGATGTAGCCAATCCAAAGCAAGTAGTTTGCGAAATAGTCGATATCAAAAACAACATATGGTTCGGGATGAGACATGCATGATGCAAAGCTCAGTGCCCTGTACTTACCAACTTTTAGAACCCAAACAGATTTAAGATCAATAGTATCTTTCCACAGCTCATAGCCCCCTATAGTTAATTGGTCGATAAAGGACTTCGAATACAGCAATTTTGTGTGGGTGAGTCTAACTTTGGAAGAGGACTTAGCAATCATCTTAAAATAAAATACGTCAGGATTAGATTGATTAAAATCAGTAAAATAAGTAAACTTATTCAAAAGAGTTTTTGAGCTGCCTTAAAGTGGTGCTGGACAATGTTCCCATTGTGTATAATTAACCACATTTCTAAATGTGTTTGCTTTATGCAGAAAATGATTGCCATCGTGTTGGTAGCAGAATAATTCTGCATAATTAGCCGAAGTACAAATCTTCAACATCAAAAGCAGCATAATATTTCAAATCAGAAAAAAAGAGTCTCTATGGCTTGGACATCCCAATCGTCAGAGCGTATGTTTTGTTTTACAACATACCCCATTGAAACACAAAGTACATTGGGGACATGTATAACCTCTATAGAGCAGTGTATCCCACACAATCCCATCTAATACAGTCCAAGCTGTGATATTAACAAAAGTCTGCTCCTTTTCATTCTGTCAGAAGAGGAGTGGGGTGCCAAAGTTCCATTGATTAACCGAATTGTAGGTCTTTCTTTAACATAATGTCGATTTACTAGACGGAAAAATCCAACTACAAATCCAACTGACATGAATAAAAAAATTGAAAAAAGCACCAGCCAAATATAAGTCCAAGGGGGTATCAAATAATGTCTTTTAAACCAAACAGCAAAAATAGAAACTTTCGATGGGGGACTTCGATGTTGTAGAGTCAGTGTCAAATGAAAAGCGTGACTGATCAACAGCCTCTGTGTGAACACCAGGCAACTACACATCTGTGGGATAAGTATACTCAGTATCATCAAGGGGATCACCAGCCGGTGGATTCAATAATGGATTAGTAACTACAGGCATCTCGATGGCAAAGTCAGGCCTGTTGGTACTCGCCGGAGCCAAAACAGAATTTCTGGACAAGAGACCGGAGGAGTCATACTAAGAAGAATCGGCCACTCGCTGTAATTTGACATTGTCAATGGAGATGTACCTGTTTTCCTTGCGACCAGGAAGAGGAGGTGAAATGACTGCTCTTGTGCCCTGCACGCCAAGCACCGGAACTGGTGCATGATATGAGGGGCTGAACTCCTTCTTGTTCTCCACCTTCTCCACCTTCTCACGGACCAGGCACCGACTCGGGGTAGCCAGCCAACTACTGGAATCTGAAGAGTAGCATCAGTTGTGGAGGGCAAATGTTCCTTTGCAAGACTGTCACAAGTCTTTTGTAGGTTCTGTAATACAGCAGAATGCTCATCTACGTCAAAGGGTGTGGCAGACGCCGCCATGTCTAGACCCTCAAGGTCCGGAACAAACATTTTGATGCCAAGAGCATTTCGTATGGGGTCTGCCCACCCAGACACCTTCTAGGGAGATTATTAAGTGCACGTTGAACGCTATACAGATGGGCCAGCCAGTTCCTGCCAGTACCTAATACCCTAGCTGTCAAGGATTGCTTTAAGTCACGGTCCATTCACTCCACAACACTATTGCCCTCAGGCCTGTATGGAGATGAAAATTTGACCTGCATCCCCAATGACCTCATGGCATCCTTGTACGCCTTAGAGGTGAATGCTGGACCCTGGTCCGAATGAAGGGTGCCACATGCAAAAATTCCCACAAAGACACGCAAATCCCTTATGACAGTTCGAGCATCAGCACTACGTTATGGCCAGAGCCAAATAAAATGTGTGCATGAATCCACTGTAACTAAGATATACTTATACACAGTATCTGAGGAGAAAGGACCGCAGTGAACTAAATAAACGCACCTAAGTGATTTATTAGATATGTACAACTGTGTTTGTGGTGGCCACGCAGCAGTTGAAGGTTTGATCTGCTGGCAAATGCCACGATGAAGGACATAATCATGGGTCTGTTTGTACAATCCGCACCACCAGTAATGCTGCTGTAAGATAGAGACAGTCGCTAAAACGCTGGCATGAGCCAAGGCCATGCCCTCGTGAGCGGCTGTTATCAAGGAAAATCTGCTGTCCGCATTGGGAATCAACCTGTCACCAACGTCGTTAATTCTCACATAGGGAACTTTATCAGGACTTAAGTGATAAGAGTATTTAGAACGGAAACCTCTAGGGTTTTTGCCTCCCTTCTCTGTTGCAGCAATGGCTGCCAAGATGTCATCATCAATCTTACTTTTGGAACGTATAACTGCTGCTACTACATATGTTGCTACTGCTGTCTTCGCTGCTTCATCAGCAAGACAGTTACCAACAGCGTGTACTCTTACACGCTGGTGACCAAGAGTATGAATTACAAAAATGAGAAGCAGACGTTATTTAAATTCTGCGACTCGAACCCATAACATTTTGTGTTTGATCTTGCTACCTTTGGAATCTCGATATTCATTCTGAGTCCAAAACAATACATGTTCATTGTAAGACCGAACACAGTAGTAAGAGTCACTTACAATAAGAGTAGTCACACAAGGATCAGCGTACTCCAGTGCAAGCACCAGAGCATGTAGCTCTGCCAACTGGGCAGTACAGTCCCCTAATGTCTGTGTATGCACCACATCGGACTTGAACTCTCCATTCACCATGGTACCCACAACTATTGTGCAGGCTGCGGAATAAGCATGCTTTGAATCCATCGCTGGTTGTGCCGAACCGTCAGTGTAAACGATACAATTTAAATCCTCCAGCGGGCGCAACGACAAAGGAGCCGGATGAACAAATTCATGCTGCAAGTACTCCTGAGTTTGAATAGAGGAATCAACAATAAATGTGACATACGGACAGGTCAAGGAAGTGGCCCATTGTATCCAACGAGGATGCAAAGCTTTCGAATTTGGTGCACTAGCCTTTGTCACTGCCTCCAGGGCAAGATACGGTGTAACAACCAACATGCGTTTCCCCTGAGACAGCGCTCTCTCTTTCAGAATTGCCATCTGCACTGCAGTCAAAACTTTCTCAACTGTGGTAAAGCGCATTTCAGTCGAAGTGTACAGGTGTGACTTGTAAGCAATAGGGACTCTGTCACCCTCATTAAAAGTCAGGTACGTGAAACCAACTGCGCCTGGTACAATTCTTATCACCAGGTTGGTGTGGTTGTCACTAGTCAGTAAGTATCTAGATTCAAGTAGATCAGACTGCAAAGACTGTAGTAAAGCTAAATGTTCGGGCAGCCAGCAAGATTTGTTAAGAGTTGGTTGTATCAAGGCATAAAGCGGCTTGACACACTGGGCATAATCGGGAATGTAAGTATGCCCGAAATAAAAATAAAAAAAGTAAAGATTGTAGTTTTTTCAGAGTTGTAGGAGCGCACAACTGTGCGCATTTCTCCAGGAAGTGAGGTGCTAGACCTCAACCATCATTGTTGAGCTCATAGCCCAGGAACAACACTGTGTACTCTGCAATGTGTGATTTTGCAAAGTTAAATTTGTAACCGAAGTCCACAAACATACAAATGATGCAGTCAAGGCGACATGAATGCAGCCATAATTAATCTTTTGTGAGATAAATATCATCCACATACGAGCATGCATCAGGGTCGAGTCCCTCCAATAGAGAGACAATGCGAGCGGCAAAGATGCCTGGGCTATGTTTGTAGCCCATGGCTAATCTTTTGAACTGATATTGTTTGCCGCCAAAAGTAGACGCTGTCCATTGTGGTCTTAAACCGTTTTCTCACGAGACTATCCATGAGGGCTGAACTGTGAGTAGTCTGTATTGAGCAGGTCGGCAATGAGAGTTCAGGTGGCGGTAATCCAATACCAGGCGGTACGGCCCATCAAGTTTGGTCACAGTAAAAAGAGGATTATTCATGGGTGACACACATGTCTCAATCACACCTTGATATTCCAAGGATTTCTGCAACTGGAGCTTTCGCTTCACATCACATGGGATATTGGAGTTGAGGCTGTGGCATTGATCGCAATGGAATCTCATGTCTGGGGAAAAGTTTGTCCCATCCACATTGAGTACGGTACAATGCAGGTGCAAGCACCTTAGCCCACTCTTCTGCAAAATTTGGCGCCTGCTCCTTCGGCACTGTGTGAGCAAAACAGAGCGGCCAAAACAAAAGGTGGGGGCCAGTCAGCCTCCGCTAACAAAATGTCCTATGTAGAGGTCAGATTTTCCCAAAAAATCCCTTGTATAGTATGTTTATGTCACCTTCAATTAAAAGGACTATGTCATATAGTCTGTCAGGGGGAGCCACTCTAGTGTCATCTGTCTCAACAGTAATGAACGTGTCAGTTGCTGTCGACTTGCTGTCGACTTCAGATGCAGACGCAGTGCTTGCCGGACCACTGTAACCTCCGCTGCGCTGTCTAGCAGCGTTAGCACCCATGTCAGGTTCCGAAGCTGTGTTCTCACTATCCGTGGCATACCTTGCGGTTAATGCAGCAACCTTCTTTTTCTGAAACTGGGGTTGTTGACTTTGAAAGTCATCCTGCTTGCCTTTACCATGCGTCTGGCAGGGCTGCTAATAACCTTGTGGGGCACCCCGACCTCTGCCGCGGTCTCCTCCACCGGTTTGCGAGACAGATGTTTCCTACAAAGAACAAGGAGAACGTTGATCAGGAACCTGAAAACGATCAGGTGACTTAATATTTGCGCGGTCGCGCAAATCATATGTGCGCTCAGTAGACACAGGTATTGGTGATGTAGGACGCGACCCTTCTTTCTGTTTCTGCTTCTCCTGTTTTTTATGTTTCCAATTCTGTTTTGGAAAAACTGGACAGTCGTCTTTAGTAGACTTAGCCGTACGAGTTTCCTGTTGTGCTGCTGTTTTAGCAAAAGGCTTGACACCCAAACTATTGTGGCCAATGGTCTTATAAGCCTCCGCAATGATTTTCGGTAACTGTCGGGGTTTATCGGCATCGGTGACATAACGTAAAGCATTAGATACCTGGAAGTTCACTGCATCTCCCTTGACGTTAGCAAGGATGAGATCGGAAACTAAGTCAAACACTCCAACGAGATGTATCCCCAACTCAACAGCCGCCTCCTGACCGTGTTGATCATAAACACGCTTGATCACGGAGGTCAGTACAGCCATGGACGGGGTGCCGAAGCACTAAGCATAGACTGTCGCAAACACTTTACCCCAGGTCTCACAATCTGTTACCTCTGATACTAAGTCTTTCTGCAAACTAATGGTCAGAATCCTGTGTTTCTCAACAGGAGTCGTATTTGAAAATACTGCTTCCAGTTGGTCAAATTTCTCAGCAAGCCAAAAAGGCATATCGTCCTTGTCTTGGGGGCGCTTGCCCATAACTGAATTAACCATGACAGGACTAATTTTTATCCCGGACGGTCCAACTGGATGTGCCACAGCACCAGGTGCCCCCACTGGGATATTGCGAGAAACGTATTACACTAAAGCCCTAAGCACCCCTACAACAGAGGCATAAAGGACTCTTAAGTCCGCGCGGACTGTAAGGTAATGTGGGTGCGGAGTAAACCCGGCCAAAACAGGCCAAGTGGCTCCAGGAATAGACAAGGGACCCAACCGAACCGCCGTTACCGAGTGGGGTAGGACACCATCAAACCAAACTCAGTGCTGCCAAGCAGAAAGAGGAATCTCCTGTGTCCTATATGCTGCATATACTGCAGGCACCACCTTGTGAGTGTACTTATGGAAAGTACCATCATCAGCATTCGCAGCGGTAAAAGTAATCCAAGAGTAGAATTGCTCAAAAGGGTACGCTGCATCTGAACTAACCACAAAGAGCAACGCCATACCTTCAGCGGGTACCCTATACTGTGTCAAGTGACTGCGGAGTGGCACGCGACTATGCTGAGCAACGTCAACTTCAGCCATAAGGACACAGTACAGAAGAAACAAGTAAAATGAATTGTAGCACAAAGGGCTGTAATTCAAAGTAAGAACCTTTTTAAAATATCAAGCTTGAATAAACCTATACTTAAATCATATAGATAGGTAAAAACGTCACCATAGTCAACCGGAGACAGGAGTGAGTGTGTCGTGGACTGATATAAGCACTACTCGAGAGTCTCAAAAATAAGACCACATTGTTAGGTGCGCCATGTTGCGGGGAATTCTGCTCATACACAGAACTGTGCACAGAGACCCAGGACCTCAGTGAATTGTGGTGTACCAAAAAACTCACCTCAGTACCTAGAACCCGTAACCAACTAGTATCAGTGTCCCATTAGCTCTTCGTCCTATAGCGAAGCTACCAATGATTAGACAACCCAGAACATGCGACTTAGGTTACTCTCAGGAATGGTGGGAATCAAGAACACTCTTTTGTTTTTATTCTCATACTGTTGCAGGGTGACAGAAACCCTGCAACATCGAGCCCCACGTTGGGCGCCATGTTGCAGGGTTTCTGTACTCACACAGAACTGTGCACAGAGGAGTGGAACCTCGGCAAATTAGGGTGTCCCAAAACTTACCTTAGCAACCAACTCACCCCTTACCGAGCTAGCTACAGTGTCTCATTGGACATATCAAACACCCAATGTTTAGACAAACCAGAACATGAACTTACAGTACCTCAGGGTACGTGGGACTCATGAACACTCTTTCGTTATATTATCATTACAAACCAGAACATGGAGTAAAGAAGACACATGTGCATTTGAAATGTTTATTTACTAATGCCGTCTTCTCAGGCGCAGTATCTTTGATAATACAAGTATACTTATTATCAGTAGCAAAATTATCAGCATAGTTACTAAGACATAAAAAGCGAATGGTGACAGCATGTTAACATGCTGTAATGAATAAGAGTTAACAACACTTATATCTCACCCTCCCTAACACATATATTATATTATTATCTAAGAAGGTCTCTTTGGGTTGTTTTAGGGCGGGCCCATACCTTAGTGTCCTAGCATGAAGGAATCACATCAGCATACACCAGCTCTCTCTGCATGTGCACCGCATCAAGTGTGTTAACAATTCTCGTGCAAAGCCATATCAATCCCGCCTCAAGCCCAAGTTGGCAAAGGCTGCACTTGTGTTATGACTATGAAGGCGTGGAGATCAGACCTCATAACAATTCCATATCGTGTTGCTCCTGAAACTTCAGCACTCTCCGTGCAGACATGTTTTATTAAACAAAGCAGATATCAGAGCAATAACATATTATTCTCACATTCACCACGGCAAACTACTAGGTTGAAAGCTAAGTCAACAAATGAGGGTCGTGTGCAGAAGTTGCAAGAAAGGAAAAATGGCGTTTAAATCTCAAACGTACCTATGCTAACTTAACACGATATAGGGATATATAGGAGTTATACAACAATACCAGTCCACAACGTGAGTAAATATAGACACGGAAAAGTTTAAAATGTTTATTTTAAAGATGTGCTCTAAAATGCAGTATTTTGCTAACATAAGCAGGCATATGATTAAAAATAATACGATCAGCATTGTTACAATTTCATAAAACACAAAGGGAGAAATCATATTATAATGATAGCGGAAACAGGTCCTATAGTGCCTTGTTTACCACCCTCCCCTGCTAGGAATTAGGTTTTATAATAATAATAGAAGGTCTCTTAGGCTTGAATGGGGAACCCCAGACCTCCAGATCAGCAGGAGTGAATCACATCAGGACCAGCAAAGCTCTCCCTCTCTGGAAAAGGATTTTCCCCAAGTGCTCTAATAATGCATGCATGCAATATTAAAGGTGCTAGAATTTCAGGTAGCTGCAGCTGTGATCATGTTGTGTCTAGAGCGTGGGCCGATCAGCCCGAATACTAGCTTACATTGTTATGCACTGTACAGACTAAGGTTGCGATGTAAGTCTAGGGATGTTAAAAACAAGCCGTTCTCATGTGAAGAAATTCAAGCCGTCTAACTTACAACAATAGTTACATGCAGTGTTGTGTGCAAAAGCCGCAAAAAGGCAAAACGGCATTTAAACTTCTAATAAGCTTATGCTAACATAGCAATGTGTGCAAGCAGGGCCCTGCCTTCACTTCATTACCTGGACAAAAACAGGAGTTACTTACCTAAAGCATCTGGCTGAAAAAATAAAAAAACAAGATTTCCTGTAAATCCCATTTGACAAATATGTTGGAATTATCTCTTTTTCAAAAATCGGACATTGTACAGCAATTCAACAAAGCATACCATGTGGGAGTAAGAAAACATAATGCAGAAGTGGATAAAAACCGATACATTTTATCAAAATTGATTGACTGTATTTGTTTTTGTGGTGCCTTTGAATTAGCATTACGAAGCCATGATGAAACTGAAGAGTCTCTAAATCCTTGCGAGTTCAGGGATCTTGTTGATTTTGTCTCCAGCATTGACAGTGCTATGGAAACACATTTAAAAATAGCCACAGTGTTTAAAGGCACTTCTAAAACTATTCAGAATGAATTGCTGGACTGTATGCTGGAAGTAATAAGAGAATATATTACACAGCAGTTGCGAAGCAATGATTATGTAGCTATCAAGCTGACGATACAACTGATGTCTCTACTATGACACAGTCAGTTCTAGTTTTCTGCTACATTGATGGAAATTGCAAGGTAGCTGAAAGATTTTATTGTTTCACACATCTAAAAGACTCAACTGCAGAAACAATTGCCTCAGCCATTCTTAATGAATTAAACATTGTTTTACCTGAGCAATGTGCTAAAGGAAAACTAATTGCTCGAAGCTACGATGGTGCCAGCGTCATGCGTGGTGCAACAGGTGGGGTGCCAAAGAAAATCAGGGATGTTTCCCAAATGCATATTATATTCATTGCTATGCCCACCAACTTAACCTAATTATGGAATAGGCTTCCTCCAAAATATCTAGAGTTAACATTTTATTTTCAGAGATTAGTGGTATAACAGCATTTTTTGCACGTTCCACAAAAAGGAGTGAAATTCTTGAACAAATAGTTTCAAGAAGACTTCCAAGAGGGTCTGCAACTCTCTGGAAATTCAATATTCGAGCAATATTGATAATTTATGAATACAGAGATAATCTTCTTGAATGCATGTCAACCATTGCAAACAGTGGTGATTTTGAGTCAAATACTATATGTGAAGCTAAGGGATTTTGTAGAACATTAGATGATAGAGAGTTTATATTCTTTCTGTTTCATTTTCACCGTATAATGCCCGAGGTAGACATTTTATATAATCAATTGCAAAACAGAGACATTGACACTGTGTCTGTCCAAAAAGCTACTACAGACTTTGTGACAAGCATCACCAAAGTACGGGATTTCATTGACAGTTTAGATTCTACACTGCCACAAGAATGTACATTTGTAAATCGGAGACTGCAAATAAATACTTTGGCCCAAGAAGCAAAAGAAGTCTGTGACATTATTGTGGTCCATGCCAGAGAGCGCTTTGCAATCACAAAGCATCATGTAAGTGCAACACTATTGCGAAGTGACCTTTTTGAAAGACATGACAAATCTTTCCCAGCTGAGCCACTCGCAGAAACGATAGAAGTCTATCCTATGTTAGACACAGCCAGATTGTGTACAAAACCTTCGGTACTGTATGGAAGACTTGACTTCCGTCAAACTACTGGTGGTGCCATGACTTTACTTAGCTTTTTGTGTGAAAACAACTTAGATAAATCTTTTTCTGAGACCATAAAGCTTTTAAGAGTTGGCATTACTACACCCATGACAACGGCAGAGTCTGAGCGATGTTTTTCCATCCTAAAGAGGGTAAAAACGTTTTTGCTAAACACTATGACTCAAGCTAGACTTAATGCATTGGCTATGCTGTCAATGGAAAAAGAGCTAATAAAGGAAATACCAGAATTCAACAAAAGAACAATCAAAAAGTTTGTTCATATTAAAGATCGATGAGCAAAGGGGGCATGGCTTTGAAGCCACTGATGGCGAGCTGAGAGCTCCGCACTAGCCAGGCTAATTATCATGCATATAGATGATTCCGCCCGGACCTGGGGGCGCGATACTGTGTGCCCGCACCACGCAAACTTTTGGAGAGGTGGCTGGTGTACTTTGGACCTGTGGGCCTGCTGAGAATTGCTGACAGACCGCACCTAACCGGAGACCGCTGCAGTACAATGGTGGCCTGAGGAGAAACGGAACACTGAACGTCGGACGGAATCACCAGTACCAGCTGGCAGCGGCGACCGGCAAAAATATCTAACGGCCCGGAGGTACATACCAATAATATGGGCTGCATCTAAAGTTAATGTGACACCGAGACTGAGTTTGGGACTGCGAGCACGGTGAGGTTTGAAGTGCGCTCAGATATCACATGAGTGCTGCGAGCCCCCAATGGAAAGCAGCGCCGCGGCCTCAGCGAGAGCGGCCACTGATGTGGTCAGTGAAATATGTGCACCAAGAGGATCATCAGCCTTGAGATGGTGCGTGGGTAGTGCGCTTAGCTGAGCAGTAGGAGGATCGGCTGGGTGCGCCATTGCTTGAAAGAAACGTAGCGGATACTTGTTCTGCGGCCCACAATTGGCGGGAGGCGTATGCTGGCTTGAGTGGGGTTTCCTGAGACCCTAACGGTTCCAGAGGTCTTGCAGAGTAGGGGGAGTCGGGAACGCCACCTGGAACAGCCTGAAGACGGCCTATATTGCACCTCACCCTAGCAATTGAGGGGGCTGAGACTCTGTGCGATTGAGAGAGGTGTTGCTGCTCGACCTTCTCCTCCTGCCGTGATTGGTGCGGTTCCCTGAGAAGGGGGTTCTGTTCCCTGTGCCACCACCATGAACTGCGAACGCGGGTGAGCTTCAGTACCTTTGGGTTAGCCATACAGGCGGAGGATGGTCTATCCTGGGGCAAATGCGTTTGGAAGTGCACAAAGTACTTTTTGGCAGGACCTGGGCCCAGGTTGTTTTCCCGTCGCCCTCTGCTGCTCAGGGTATTGCTAGATGTACCAGTCTGAATGACACAGAAACACACAAACTGTCCGATGTCTTGAGGTGGGGCTGTTAAATTGGTCACCCTTGCCTAATGGTCCCTATGGATTAAAAGCCATTTGGTTAGCCCCTATAGCGGCACGTTTGGATCAAGAGGGGTGGCGGACCCTGATGACGGTGTGGCGCCTGGTATGTTCCTAGGTGCGCTGTCTCGACTTTGAACAGGGGTACTGGATACGTTGAAGGAGACTCCTAGGGGCAGCATGGTACCTCACTAGTGCCCAGAAGGGGATGTAACATCACTTAGGGATACTTTCGCTGAGACTGTTACCTGTGGCCTGGGAGGCCCTATACTTGATGGTCGCTGGCGTAGCATTGGAGGCAGCTCAACCTTGCCTGTGATCTTTCTACAGGAGCTGGGTGGAACAAAAGATCATTTCTCAGCTGTGCCCCTGCATGCCAATAGTTCTCCAATGACTGGCGGAGATATGTAGAGCCCTGGAGAGTTCTATTCAGATAACTGAGTGGTGATGGCCGGAAACACTGGCAGGTGTGTCAAGCCCCCTGTGGAGCAGCGCCTTCACTCTTTCATGAGGGCCCACGTCGCGTGTCCAATAGGGAAACCCATAGGGAAACAGGTTGGTCCTCCCCGGACCACGAGGAGGTCACGAAAAGCACTGTGACAGTCGACGACGGAGGAGAGCGACCGGAAATACCTATCCACCAATTTTCTATGATACTAGAAGCTATCACCAACACAAAGGAGACTCTGCACCAGGACATCGGTACAGTGGCAGTGGTTCTGGAGTTGTTGAGAGCTGAACACGCTAAACTTACGGAGAGAGTGAAACAAACCAAACAATCCTTGGGTACACTTGCTCCTGCGCACCAGGCCCTCGCTACGCAGGTCCGAGACTTGACCACCAGAGTCAATGTCCTAGAACGGTGGGCAGATGATTTGGAAGGACGCAATAGGCAGAATAATGTGAGGGTCCTTGGACTTCCGGAAGGAGTGGAAGGATCGGACATGGTCCAATACCTGGAGACATGGCTCCGGGAGGTGGTGGCGCCTGAAGGACTCTCGCCGTTCTACACTTTGGAGTGGGCGCACGGAATGCCAGCCAGATCACCGGCTCCTGAGCAGCCACCACGAGCTGTGGTGGCCGGATTGTTCCATTTCCGAGACAGGGACCTGTTGCTAAAGAGAGCACGAATAGCTGGGCCCTACATGGTGGATAATAGCAAGGTGTCCCTATTCCCGGACTACACTATGGAAGTCCAGAAACTCCGTACCTCCTTTCTGGAAGTAAAAAGAGCACTCAGGGATGAGGGGATACAGTATGCTCTGATGTTCCCAGCCAAATTTAAAATAATGCTAGATGGTAAATCTCATTTCTGCGAGGATCCTAAGACGGCCTGGGAATGTGTTGAGGCCTACAGAACAGAGGGTAATCCTAGACCGCGCCGGGAACACAGACCTGAATTGGTATCTCAAGAGAAAAGAAGGAGGAGGCGACAGAGATGAAAGGCAACAATGAAACCAAGTCCCTCTAAGACAGCAATGGACAAAGCAGAAGCATTGAAGGCTGTGTTCGCCATGATGCGTAGTAGAGACTCCTCCCTGGACAGGGACTTAGAAGAGAAGTGTGGAACTGAGAACTCTAGGACTGATGACTCACACTTGGATAGCGTTTCTACGCCTGTAGTGACTCTTCAAACGGCTGATGAGCTCATGTGACCTGTGATAAGTTTCTCTCTTTCTATTTTATTTTTCTGCTGTGTTGGGGAATGGTTGGGTGGACATCTGGGTGGGCGCACCTGGGTGGGGTTGGAATGGCCTGTTAGGCTGTGACGTCTTCCTGCCTCTTTCATTCATTCACTGAGAGGGAAGACCACGCTCCCCTGTAGGCACTGGTGCTTGTAGCCTGGTGCCTTAACTGCCTGTTGTAGGCAACTGTTATGCAGTATTGCTGTAAGTTTGGGCAGCTGACAGTTATCAGATGGCTCGTGGGTTGGGGAGTTTTATGGTTGGTACGGTTGTTATTCACTGGATGGTCTGGCATGCTTTTGTGAGTGGATGGGGGAGGGGGGTGGAGGGAAGGGGCTGTACATGCTAATGGCTAGCAATGCTAATTGAGGAGTATAGGTTTATGACGTGGAATATCAGAGGTATGTGGTCATCCTCAAAACGCTATAGTATCCAGAATTACATCGTGGAGAAGTGTGGCTCACCGATTAGAGCGGCAGACCCTGAGGCAGAGGTCTGGCCCGGGACCAGGGTTCAATCCCCGTCGCGGCAGAGTCTTGGGCTCAATGTCCTCGGACCTGATAATTCTCGCCTCAGTGCCTACTCTAATCATGGGTTCCACTCTGCAACTCTGGGCAATAGCTTGCTTAATCTCCACACTGGCCCTAACAACGCTAGGATGACTGGCTTCACCTTGGGGGTGCCCAGGAGTGGACACCTCACAGGAACAGGCCAGGAAGGGTTCCACAGCGGTATTCGTACAGCGCTTAGAGACCCCTGGGTGATAGGCGCTATACAAGTGCAAATTACATTTACTTTACATACATTTACATTTACATCAGATGCAGGGGTGCCCACGTGGTCCTCCTACAGGAGACACACCTTGCGGAGATCGAGGTCACTAGACTCAGAAGTAGGTGGAGAGGACAACTGTTTGCAACCACGTACTCGGCCTTCACGAGGGGTGTGTTAATAAGGATACGCCCACGGGTTCCCTTCTACCTCACTCAGAACATAATAGACACAGAGGGGAGGTTTGTAGTTATTGCCAGCACGTTAGATGGGAAAGAGATAGTGATATGCAGTGTGTATGCACCTAACCGGGAGCAGCTTCCCTTTTTAGAGCAATTGTCGGGTAAATTGGCTGGACTATCACATGGAAACCTAGTAGTGGGAGGAGACTTCAATTGTGTGTATGATATGGGGTGGGATAGATCGACTCCTCCACTAAAGAGTGCCCTGGCCGCGAACACAGCGAAGGGTCTTAGGGGCTGGGCTGAGGGATGGGACTTTTTGGATATCTGGCGGGTACAAAATGCACACCGCAGGGAATACTCCTATTATTCACATTTATATGATTAACACAGAAGATTGAATATGTTCTTCTGCTCTGCCACATTGTCCGGTATGGTAACGGGGGCTGAATATCTAGGCAGATCCCTTTCTGATCACAGTCCCCTGCTCTTGTGGTTCACACACACACGTGCCCACCCCTGAGAGGATCCCCATTCCTTTGTGGAAGCTAGACCCAGCGTTATTATAGGATGATGGTTTCCGCCAACTCCTTTCTGCAGCTTTGGGACACTACTTTCTGAAAATCAAGGGACAGCAAGCTCCCCATTAGTAGAATGGGAAGCGTTTAAAGTGGTGGTCCGGGGACAATGTATGGGACAGAAGGTAGGACTACGGAGGATGGTGGCCCAGGAACTAGATGACTTAGAAGGACAAATTCTGATACTGGATAGAGAAATTGCAGGTGGGTCTTGTTCGCAGGATAAATTGGCGGAAGTAAAAAGCCTCTATGATTCCTCATGGGATAGATTGAGGGCATTAGACCTCAAACCCTACCAATCGAAACAACATACGGAAGGAGGTAAAGCTGGACGATTGCTGGCCTGGTTCATCAAGCCGGAAAGTAGGGGTACACCTATCCCCAGCATAATGGACACACAAGGCCAGATAATTTCCTCTCCACAGGCTATTACCGCGGAGTTCCGTACGTATTATGAGGCACTTTATGGGTTGCTTGAGGTAAGCCGGGGGGAATGAACTACTTTTGTATCTCGAAGGCTTGAAACTGCCAAGCTTAGACCGTGATACTGAAACCTCGTTGGCACTACCAGTTACCGCGGGAGAAATTAGAGCGGCTATCAGAGATATAACTACAGGGAAAACACCGGGACTTGATGGCCTCCCAGCTGAATTTTACGCTACCTTTGTAGATATTTTATCCCCAAAACTTGCACAGGTGTATGCCATTGCACTTAAAGAACAGCAACTGCCGCCCTAAATTAGAGAGGCATTGGTGATCCCACTGCCTAAAACCAAAAACACTCATGCACACTTGACTGAGTTTCGACCACTATCCATGTGAAATATGGATTTCAAGATACTGAGTAAGGCGCCGGCAATCAGGCTCTTGCCTCATATGAGGCCCTTGGTCCATGAGGACCAAAATGGTTTTATTCCTACAAGATCCACATCCAACAATCTTCGGCGACTGTACCACGTCTTGTTCCACTCAGACATAGCGAATTTCCCAGATGCGGTAGTGGTTGCAATAGATTTGGAAAAAGCTTTTGATTCTTTGCGCTGGGACTTTTTACTAGCAGTAATAGGGAAAATGCAGATGGGGAGGGTTGGCAAAAGTGGATTTGTCTTCTATACACAAAACCTCGTGCACATGTGCGTACTGACCACGTAATATCAACTCCGTATTTTATTCACAGAGGCACCAGACAGGGATGTCCCCTGTCACTCCTGATTTTCGCACTAGGGATGGAACCGCTGGTGGAATGCATTTGACAAGAAGGGAGTCGATTGGGAATCCCCCTCAAAGGGGCTGAACACATAATATCGCTTTATGCGGATGATGTGTTGATTTATTTTCGGGATGGCCTCTGTGGGATCCACACAGTGATACGTATAATGGAAGAATTTGCGGGACTCTCTGGTCTACGCTTAAATCAGCGTAAAACCTCTGTGTTCTCGCTGCACCCCGCTCCCCCGAGACCACCAGTATTTCCGGCTAGCCTGGAATGGACTTCGGTCTCCTTCAAATACTTGGGGATACAGATTTATCACGCACAAGCTGATTTATTTGACGATAATTTGGGGGGTGCCTTGAGAACGTGGATTTCTGGCAAACTCTTAAACTTCCAATTATGGCTCGAATAGCGTTACCCAAAATGGTAATATTGCCATGCCTTTTATATTATTTAGTTAATCTGCCAGTTGTGGTGCCCAAAAACTGGTTCCAGACTCTCGATGGGATAATACGGATTTTGGTGTGAGATGGTGGTCAGAATAGAGTGGCGCTGCAGACCATGAGGCTCCCGTTGATGGGTGGAGGACTGGGGGCCTCTGATTTTGAGGCCTACTACTTATTGGGTCAGCTCCAGTGGCTTGCAAGATGGTTGGATGGTAGAGACCTGTCTACATTACCGGTTCCACCTAGGACTATACACATGTCTCTGCTCTCTAGGTTGCTTAATCCTCATCAGAGAATTAATCGAATGGGGTGTTGCTCTCTGTGGCGGTGACTTGTTGGGATAGATGTATAGCGCGTTCCAGGGGAACACTGCTTTACGCACTCGGTATTCCACTTACAGGTATCCTGCAGGCGGGAAGAGGTCCTCCCCTTAATGACCAACAATTGGTAGGATGGGAAGAGGTGGGCATACGGACAGTTGGTGATTACTACAGAGATGGCGAATTGCTACCATTGGAAGAATTTCTTGATTATCACGAACTCCCACCAGGACAATTTTTAAACTATCATAAAATTCGAACGGCAATGGCAGAACTATGGGGTATAGTAGAGAATGAACCGGGTACCCATCCCACTCTACAGGTGCTATTGACTCTGGGTTTGGTGGGGCATTTGGCTAAATGGTTGTATCTGGCAATAAGGGAACTCGCATTACCATCCCTGCCTAGACTGCTGGAGCGATGAGAGAGCCCGCTACAGTGACTGTTGACTGAGAAAGAGTGGGAGAGGGTTTTGGGTGGTCCAAAAAAGATATCCCGGAATTCAGCTTTTAAACATTATACACAGAACTTACCTTACCCCACACAGGTTGAATGTGGTATATGGCAGGGAGGACCAGGCCTGTGCTAGGTGCTCACAACTGGATACAGACTTTGACCATATGATTTGGTCCTGTGGGCAGCTAGTAGACTTCTGGTGCAAAATAGTGGATATGCTTAATGGCGTCTTCTCTAGATCACTAGTGTGTTCCCCAGAGATTTATCTGCTGAGGTTATTTCCGAGACCCAAGCCACAGAGACTAGGACATAGGTTTATAGATTTAGCTTTCATTCTTGCCAGAAGACGGATAGCTCTTGGGTGGAAATCGAAGCATGCCCCGCTGGTGGTGGTGTGGGAAGAGGACGTTACTGGATGGGCTAGAGCAGAGGAACAAGCTTTGCTTCAAGGAGATAGGATTACAAAGCAGCGTAATCCGCTGGCAGAACCCTGGGCAGATATAGTGAAAATGTGGGAACAAAGACACACACCTGATCAAATCCAGAGTCCATCCTCGACCGACTCGGACGCATAGTGAGAAGTACTTATTTAGATAACACAATACTACGCCTTTCCCTATCTATGTTGGGAACTGCTTGCCCCCTCTTCTGTCAAACACAGATGGAGATTCTTTACATTACAATCATATTTTAAATGCACATACCTCTGGTGGTTTAGAATTAGTTGTAGTTGAAAGTTTGGTTTGTTTTGTCTAGTTTATCTTTTTGAATGGCATCTTTTATCAGCTTGGCCCTGATTGAGTACATACTGCAGAGCTGGTAATGTTGACCACAAATATATGTATATGGACAACAAGGTACAAAATAGATGCTCACCAACTCCCCACTGAAACGTAGTTAATAACAATTGACTGTTACTAAGATGCTTGTATTCACGGGGAATTCTTGCTTCCAGTATTATTATATGTATATACGCTACTGAGCTTAAGACTAACCATTGCCTTGCAGGGTGCGCTTGTAATATTATCCTAGCCGTAAGCCAAATGTGCTGTAATGAAAATGCTCTTGCTATGCTTCAGTAACTGTGTTGATTATCTTCACACTGTATGTATAAATGCCAAGAAAAAGATTAAAAAAAAGATCGACGAGCAAACTGTCTATATAAATAGAAAATATGAATCTGATGTGTGATCATAGTTTCAGGTGTTTATAGCTCAGTTTGTTTTGTTTCATAACATTAGGAAGTACTGTTGGAAATGTACTCATTCCATGTAATATTCATACAACTCCTGTACAGTTGATATGTATTTATATATGTGTGTTTACGTATCTGTGAATTTATATATATTTGTTTTCATATTTTATTATTATTTGAAATATTTTTGTTGTTAGTGTTTAAAAATATGTTGCTTGGGGGAGGAGCTACGCTAGCAACCAAGATGGCCGCTTAGGCTCCCGGCTCCGCCGACCTCCGTCTCCCGCCGGATGATCCTGCTACTAATCCTGAATTTACACCCTACCTCCGGGCGTGTGAACTGCTGTGCTATACTTTGGAGCGATCCCGGGACTTTTACCGGCTTGGTGGACGGAGTTATGTCGAGTTTCAGTTTGGGGCCTACACCAGCTTGTGAGCCGGGGACTCGAGTACTGGCCCAGCCGGGTTCCAGTTGAACAACATCGGCCGTGGGTGATCGACAGGGTCCGGTCTTTGGCTGTGGAGAACTTTTTAAGCCCGATTTTGACAGTGGTTGTTGACTCTTTTTTTACA
Source organism: Lissotriton helveticus (assembly GCF_964261635.1). Classification (NCBI taxonomy): domain Eukaryota; kingdom Metazoa; phylum Chordata; class Amphibia; order Caudata; family Salamandridae; genus Lissotriton; species Lissotriton helveticus. The sequence goes on from NC_136057.1 coordinate 1,617,039,067, forward strand.
AAACATCGACTAACAGTAAAAGCCCACCATCTTATTAGCAATGGAGTTAAAGCGCCAGGATGCTCCTTGGAGCGACAGTGCGCTATATAAATGTCTTCTCATATCATATCATATCATATCTGGCCTAAAATCGACGGAGGGTTGACGAGGCACGATTGCGGCTGTGGGCGGATGTCCCTGACCCGGAGACTTCGTTTGCCGCCACCGGTGTTTGCTGGGTCGGGGTCTTCGCTTGCGCTAGAGGAGCGTGGATTGTGTCCTTGGTATGCCCTGAGTCTCCCTCCGTGACAGTCCGTCCCAATTTTGCCGGTTCCCCCGGGGATGACCGGGCCTCTGGGGGACGTGATTATGGTCATGGAACGAAATGTGGTGGAACGGACTGAGAGTGAACCGTCGATGCGGACTGTACTGGCAGCTATCGGGGCACTACATTCCCATGTGGAGTCCATTATCCACAAAATGATAGCGGTCACATACGGACATGGGCATGAGGGACCGGACCCTGCTCCTTTGCAAGATCCTGATCGGCCTATACTACCCACGGTGGTCCTCGTAACGGAAGTAGGCCCTGTGCCACGAGGGGTGTCGGAGCTTCATGTCAGTGTGATGGCCGACGACTGCGAACTCTGTGCTCTCTACGGATTGCCAAGCCCACCATTATTGTTCACAGTGTGTGGATTAACTGGTGCCTCCTTCCCGGATACTCTTAGTGGGAACTGTCTACGGGACGAAACAGCGTTTTTCCCCTCTCCGACACCTTTACAACGATCGCGGAGACAACGATGTCGGGAGCTCATGGCGGTGAGGGAAATCGTCGATGTCGATGGAGTTCCCAGTGACTTTAAAACTTTGCTTCGCCTCGGAAGGAACTTTACCGAACTGTCTCTGCATTATGACTATCCTGCGGAGGCGACAGTCCGTCCGGAAGGGGCTTGCACGACGGATCGGAAGGGTCAAGGATGAGACTGATTGTTTGGGCTTGGCACCATGGGCTTGCTGAAGTGGGATTCGCTACCATTGTATTTACGGGAGGTTGGGTGGTGTTTACTGTTTCCCCTGTTCCGTTTTATATCGCTTTTTAATAGGGTTGTGGATTTATCCTGGGGGATTCTTGGTTCTGGCGGGGGGAGGTGGGACCGGGGGCCCGTACTGAGGTGTCCTCCCCCATTCTTTCTACTTTTAGTACCTAGTTAGATGGGGCAACAGAAACACTGCTAGTTGGGGACAGGCGCAAGCCATATGCAGGGGTGCAGGGTGGGGGGAGGGGTGTTCATCTTGTTAGTGTTTTTAGTTTTTATGTTTGAAATCCTTTCGAATCCTGATATAGGTGGTCTTACTAAGGCGCGAACTTGTGTTTTGGGTGGATGGGTTCTGGAGGTGGTATTATTTGCATAAATTAGCCAACTGTTGCGTCATTCATTATTGTATTCGGGATGCAGCTGTAGTCTTGTACCTTTACACTGCTGCGCCCCCCCTCCCTGATTCTCTAGGCTGCTGTTCAATGTTTATCCTGTTTCCTGGGGAGGTGGGGTTGGTGGTTGGCATTTGTTTGACTATCCTGAATGTCATACGGCCGCATACCCGATGTAGCTTGTGAGTTGGCTTATTGATAGTTCTCCGTTCATTATGTCCTGAATGTTTATTTCTCATCCTTTCCTTCCGCGATGTAAGACACCTGTTATTGGTTTTTACTTGTCTTCTCTAATAAAAAGATGTTTTAAAAAAAATATATATGTTGCTTTTGAGGGTATATGTCTTTATATGTACAACATTTAGTTATTTTCCTAATTTATTTTTATTTAACCGTTTTCTACTGTACTGACAGGGACAAGAACCCTTCTACCTGAGATTGACATGCAAAGTATTTAAATATTATTTTTATTTTTTAAATTGTATTTTAAAATATCATATTGGTTTTTAAAGTTCTTAAAATGTACATTTATTTACATTTATTTATTTTCATAATTTCTTTTTATTTAACTTTTTCTGCTGTGTTGGTTGAAAGGCACAAGGACCTGAGAGTGGCATACAAAGTATTTACATAGTATTATTTAAAATATTTTGTTTGTGTATACAAATATCATGTTGGTTTCAAAGGGATATTTCTTAAAATATACATTTATTTATTTTCATATTTTATTTTTATTTAGCCATTTTCTACTGGATTGACAGGCACAAGGGCCTGAGAGTGGCATGCAAAGTATTTAAAATTAAAGTAGAACGTTTTTACCTAGCCTGCTTATACATATTACGTTTTTTGTTGTTTCTTTCTAAAATAAATGAAAGATTTTTAATGGATATTTCTTATATTTTAAGCAATGCATATTACAATCATTTTATAACTTATTTTTTTTAGTGGTTTTCTAAAATACTGATGGACCCAAGGGCTTCAGAGCAGTATATGAACTATTTTAAGTACTATATTTACTTCATTTTTTATTTTGCAAAATTGCCTTGCTCAAAAATGCAAAGCTTTTGCTGACTTCCTAAAAATTAAATGTTTGTTTCGAATGGATATTTCTTATACTTGTAGCTATTTAATATGTCATGAAGATTACTGGGCAATCAACATTGAATAGCTGATGCAGAAAAGGAAGTGGCCAGCCTTCATTTCCGGTAGGAACAAAATTACAAGTGTCAATTTGTTGGTGGCTTGGTGTAATCATAGGACCAAGAGGTGTTACACAACCCCAGACCTCTACCCCATACTGTGAAGGCCTGCCAAATATTCCAACCGTTCTCATTCCCACCTCCCTGGTCGAGTCGGACCATTGTAGAAGCAGCTTTAACCCAGTCTTCAGGTTTAGGGGGACAAGGGTCTCTACACTTGTGTTGGACCCGGCCTCGTGGCGCGGTCCGCTCTGCCCTTCACACCCTGTGAGCACGGGCCTGCACCCTGAGTTTCCTGCGCAGCGTCCCCGTTAGCATAGCCTGCACCCCGAGCCTGGTCGTCCGACCCCCGCTAAGTCCCGTCTCTCGTAACCAACGACCCGGCTCCGTGACTATCCCATCCCACTCCCGGCTCCGAGCGCCTAACCTTGCATGCCCCACAAGGCCCGGCAGCCATTTTCCTTCCCGAGATTCCCGTCTCCCTGGGCCTAGCGTGACCCCGGCCCCAGCGAAACCCAGGCTCCAAAGGCGCGCCAGTCCCGGCTGGGGGGTAAAGGGCTCCCCGAGTGAGATAAGCCAGGGAGTTTCGATGGCACCTCCGGCCTCCCCTGAGAGACCGGTATCTGTCACCCCTCTGGCCTTCCCCTGTGGGCCACTCCTGTTCACACCTCTGGCCTCCCCCAGTGCTGGCTCCAGACCCGCTGGCGTCTGGAACCCATCGTCAAAGGATCAAAGAGCCAACCGCCGGACCTCGCCAACGACCAGCCCCCAGGGCATGAGACCTCCGCCTGCGAGGGTCCGGACTTCAAAGGGCCAATGAACTATATCTGGGCCCGCTTGACAACTAGCGGGCAGTTGTATCTTGGACCTGAAGCCCTGCTGATCTGATCGTGGCTGACCCTAAGACGAACTCAACCTCGCATCCCTGAGTCCTGCTGACACTGTCGCGGCTCGAGCTGAACTTGCAACCATCGGAGCCCTGCTGACGCTGTCGCGGCTCGTCCTCTCTAAGACCATCGGAGCCCTGCTGACGTTGTCGCGGCTCGTCCTCTCTAAGACCATCGGAGCCCTGCTGACGCTGTCGCGGCTCGTCCTCTCGAACACCATCGGAGCCCTGCTGACGCTGTCGCGGCTCGAGCTGAACTCGTAACTATCGGAGCCCTGCAGACGCTGTCGCGGCTCGTCCTCTCGAAGACCATCGGAGCCCTGCTGACGCTGTCGCGGCTCGAGCTGAACTTGTAACTATCGGAGCCCTGCTGACGCTGTCGAGGCTTGTCCTCTCTAAAGACCATCCGAGCCCTGCTGACCTCGTCGCGGCTCGAGGAGGACTCTGGTCCGGCTGGACCATCGAGACCACCATCACGACCCGAGCCGACTCGACGTGAGTGAAGCAGCCAGTGCAACCATCCTCCCGTATCCCCCGGCTCGAGGATTGAGAGCTGTGCGTAGGGTACGCATCGTACTGGCCCAAAGGCTAAAGACTGTCCCGCTTCCCTCTTCCCGAATCCTCCGACACTCTGTGATTCCTCGATCCCTTCTGTACATAAGAGTGCTTCTTTCTTTTTACTACATATAAAGAACTTGTCATTGAACTTCAACGTTGTAGTGTCTGTTCATACGTGTGGTGTGAGCTCAGTGTGTACGATCCTAGACTCAAAATCCTCCCCGGTGAGGACCTCACGATAAGACTCGGCGAGATCTGTGGGAGAGGTGGGTCCCGGGGTGGTTGGGTGAGAACAACCTGGCCCTCTGAGATCGCCCCTTCTAACATTGGTGGCAGCGGTGGGATAAGAACCTACGTCTAGGGATCGTACAGTACTGACACACTACCTGAACGAAGAACAACCATGAGCCTCATGAACGACAAAACCACCTTCCAGATGGAGCTTCTGTGAGACTATTCGCACCGAGAGCTCAAACAATTCTGTAAGGATCTCCATATCCCGACAACGGGATTGAACACCAAAGAAGATCTTCAACAAGCCCTAACAGCCTTGGTGGAGAGCGGAGCAACACCTCCAGCACCGACAGAAGTCGATGGAGAGGGAGCACCCCTGACCGAAACCCACGCCCAAGAGCTTGAGAGAACGGAATCCCCGACACGGAATTACAGCACGGAGAGAGGTCTGTCGCAAGAAGAGATGACCGACCGAGAACGCAATCGAAACCATGAGCTCGAACTAGCCCGTCTGAAAATGGAGGGAGAGCTCAAGCTGGCGGAGAAGAAGCTAGCCATCGAGCAGTTGCGGCTGCAAGGAGAACTGCAGGAGAAGAAACTCCAGAGAGAACACGAAGGGAAAAGACTCCAGCTGGAGCACGAGCGTGGCCTGAAGGAGATAGAACTAAAGGCCCTGAACGAAGACAACCGAACATCGGCGACCCGAGAGGCCGTTCCCCCGGTGGAACCCAAAGTCCACATACCCAAGGATGTGGTCAAGGAGTATTACAAGAATGATGACATCCAGCAATGGTTCAAGGCCTACGAGGTCGCCATGACCTCCCACGAGTCCCGCAGAAGGATTGGGGGGCCGGGCTATGGGGGCGATTCCTGAGCGAGGGGAGAGACACCCTGCTCGATCTACCCTCCGCCGAACAGACCTCCTACAGCCACATGAAGGAGGCCCTTCTCACGAGGTACAGACTCACCCCTGAAATGTACCGTCAACGCTTTAGAGAATGCAAGAAAATCCCCGGCACCACCTGGGTGGAATATGTAAACTTCTACAGCAGGGCCCTGGAAGGGTGGATCAAGGGCAGCAAAGTATCCACCTTCGAGGGGCTCATCGACCTCATTGCCTATGAACATTTGTCCCTAAACTGCTTTGTAGAACTCCAACAGCACCTTCTGGACAGCAAGTTGGCTGACCCCCGGAAGCTGGCCGTCGAGGCCGATCGATGGGTGAGCACCAGAGTTCCCAGGGGGCCCGGAGGAGACTCTGGCCGTAACGACCAAGGATCTTCCCGCCAGAGGGGAGGGGGGAATCAGAACAGACAGAGGGGGTCCCAGGTAGGGTCCCCGCGCAGTCCCCCCAGAAACCAGCCCAGCACCTCGCCTCCCACAGCGCGCGCAGGGTTCCCGCCAGCCAAGCCAGGGCCCCGAGTCAGCCAAGCCTGCTTCCATTGCCAGCAACCAGGGCATTATGCCAATGACCCCCGATGCCCTCTGTTCAGGAAGCCCGCCGCTGCGGGGCCCCCAGCGCGCCACATCACCTCAGTAGCCCTAGAAGAGGAGGGGGAAGAGGAGTTTGAGGGGGCGGACCCAGCCGCCATGATGTTAGTCTCCCTGGGAGATAGGGAGATGGTCCCAGGATCCCCCCTGCCCGACAACACCGAAAAGTACCGACAGCAGGTGACTGTCAATGGCCACCACATAGGGGCGCTCCGAGACACCAGGGCCAGTATCACCGCAGTCAAATGTCACCTAGTCACCGAAGCCCAAATTGTTCCCCACATCTCCTGCAGGGTGATCGCAGCGGACAACTCCGTCCGCACCTGCCGGATTGCTCAAGTCCCTTTCGAATGGGGGGGCGTCTCCGGAGAGTTGCGAGTGGCAGTCCGTTCAGACATGCCCGTGGACTGCCTGCTCGGCAACGATCTAGAGAGCTCCCCATGGACGCGGGTTGAGAAACGGACCCACCTGGAGATGGTGGGCCTGCCCGAATGGGCCTGTGTGAGCACCCGGGCGATGACCGCCCGGGCGACTCACCCCGAGGGAGTGAGCCTTGAAACCACACTGCCAACCCCTGAGGACCCCGAGGTCCCCGAGCCCTTTGAAAACACCGAGCTGTCCCCCGGAGAGAGCTCCCCCCCTGACGCAGGCCCCCACGGCCCTGACGTCGAACAGACCCCGAGCCTGGACGACCTTCCTGAGCTGGCCCAGTGGCGCCAGGAAGGAGGACCGTCCCGCGACGAATTCTGCCTGGAACAGACCTCCTGTCCGTCCTTGGTTGGGCCACGGCAGCAGGCCGCCGCCCAGGCCGCAGGTGACCAGTCCGGCTCCCACTTTGTCTATTGGGAGAACGGCCTCTTATACAGCGAACAGAAGTCGGCCGAGCTAGGGTCAGCCCGAGTGCTGGTGGTCCCCCTACGCTTCCGCGGCTTCCTCCTCAACCTGGCCCATGATGTGCCCCTGGCGGGACACCTGGGACAAGATAAGACGTATCATCGCCTGGTCACCCACTTCTACTGGCCAGGCATGCGCTCAGATGTGGAGACCCACTGTAAGTCCTGCCCCACGTGTCAGTCCAGCGGGAAGAGCGGAGGGAGGCGCAAGGCCCCCCTCCAACCCTTCCCGGTGGTCAGTACCCCCTTTGAAAGGGTGGGAATCGACATCGTAGGCCCTCTCGACCCCAGGACCTCCTTAGGTCACCGCTTTATACTTGTCCTGGTGGACCATGCCACCCGCTACCCCGAAGCCATTCCCCTCCGGACGGTGACAGCCCCCGTAGTGGGGCGGGCCCTCATGGAGATCTTCTCTCGGGTGGGATTTCCCCGAGAAGTCGTAAGCGACCGAGGGACCAACTTCATTTCGAAATACATGAAGTCCCTCTGGCAACAATGTGGGGTGACCTACAAATTCACCACACCCTATCACCCCCAGGGGAACGGTCTGGTGGAGCGATTCAACTGGACCCTCAAGGGAATGATCATGGGCCTCGAAGAGCCCCTAAGGCGTAAGTGGGATGTCCTCCTCCCCTGTCTCCTCTTCGCGTACCGCGAAGTCCCCCAGAAGTCCCTGGGGTTCAGCCCCTTCGCGCTCCTCTATGGACACCCCGTCCAAGGACCCCTCAGTCTGGTCAAGAAAGGTTGGGAGACGGGGCCCCAGAGCCCCCTCCGGATGTGTTTCGTTACATCCTGGCTCTCCGTAACCAGACCAGTGAGTTCCGAGAACTGGCCGAGGCCAACCTCGAGGCCAGTCAAGAAGAAATGAAACGGTGGTATGACCAGAATGCCACTCTGGTCGAGTTTCAACCCGGACAACAGGTCTGGGTGATGGCCCCCGTGGAGCCCTGTGCCCTACAAGACAAGTGGACAGGACCCTTCAAGGTGGTGGAGCGTAAGAGTCAGGTGACTTATCTCATCGATGTACAGTCCCCCAGGAACCCCTTGAGGGTCCTCCACGTGAACCGCCTCAAGCCCCACTTCGCCCATTCCGAGTTAAGTTTGCTCCTCGCCACGGACGACGGAGAAGAAGAGGACTCGGAGCCTCTCCCCGATCTCCTGTGCACCCAAGAAAAAGATGGCTCCGTAGAGGGAGTAAGGCTCTCCTCTTCCCTCTCCTCCGAGCAGCGCGAGGACTGTCGCCAGTTACTGGGACAGTTCTCGGACCTCTTCTCCCTAACTCCCGGCGTCACCAACTGGTGCGTCCACGACGTGGACACCGGAGATAGCCCACCGGTACGGCACAGAGCCTACTGCGTCCCTGACAGAGTCCGGGCCTGCATCAAGGCCGAAGTTTCAAAGATGCTAGCCCTAGGAGTGGTCGAAGCCTCCGACAGCCCATGGGCTAGCCCTGTGGTTCTGGTTCCGAAGGCAGCCGCCCCCGGCGCTGTTCCCGAGCTGAGGTTCTGCGTGGACTACCGCGGGCTCAACGCAGTCACCAGAACCGATGCATACCCCATCCCCCGAGCAGACGAGCTTATTGATCGCCTAGGAGCTGCTCGCTTCCTTAGCACGTTCGACCTGACCAGCGGATACTGGCAGATCGCCCTCACCGAAGGGGCCAGAGAGAGATCAGCTTTTTCCACCCCGGATGGTCATTACCATTTCCGGGTGATGCCCTTCGGGATGAAGAACGCCCCGCCACCTTCCAGAGGCTGGTGAACCAGGTACTGGCTTGGTTGGAAGAGTTCAGCACTGCGTATCTGAACGATATCGCAGTGTACAGTTCCCACTGGTCCGAGCACCTCCAGCACCTCTGGGCGGTGCTGTCAGCCCTGAGGAGTGCTGGCCTCACCGTTAAGGCCAGCAAGTGCCAGATCGGACAAGGGTCTGTAGTCTACCTCGGGCACCAGGTCGGAAGCGGCCTCATAGCCCCTCTCCAGCCCAAGATTGATGCCATCGTCGCCTGGGAAGCCCCCACGACCCAGACGAAAGTACGAGCGTTCCTAGGGCTCACGGGGTACTATCGGAGATTTATCAAAGGGTACGGCGGCATCGTAACCCCTCTTACGGAGTTAACCTCCAAAAACCAGCCGAAGAAAGTCAGCAGGACCCCCACCCGGCCAAGAGGCGTTCGAAACGCTGAAACACGCCATGTGCACTGCTCCAGTCCTACAGGCCCCCGACTACTCCCGAGAGTTTGTAGTCCAGACGGACGCGTCCGAGCATGGCATCGGAGCAGTTCTGTCCCAGATGAACGAGAACGGCCTGGACCAACCCGTGGCATTCATTAGCCGGAGGCTACTCCCTCGAGAACAAAGGTGGAGCACCATCGAGCGGGAGGCCTTCGCGGTGGTTTGGGCCCTGAAGAAGCTGAGGCCCTACCTGTTCGGTACTCCCTTCCGGGTCCAAACCGACCACCGACCCCTCCGGTGGCTAATGCAGATGAGAGGGCAGAATCCCAAATTGCTGCGCTGGTCCATCTCCCTCCAGGGTATGGACTTCACTGTCGAACACCGGCCTGGGACTGACCACGCCAACGCAGACGGCCTGTCCCGATTCTTCCGCCTCAGCGAAGAGAACCCCCAAGAGGATGGGTAGTTCTCCCCGCCTTCAGCTGGGGGGGACGTGTGTTGGACCCGGCCTCGTGGCGCGGTCCGCTCTGCCCTTCACACCCTGTGAGCACGGGCCTGCACCCTGAGTTTCCTGCGCAGCGTCCCCGTTAGCATAGCCTGCACCCCGAGCCTGGTCGTCCGACCCCCGCTAAGTCCCGTCTCTCGTAACCAACGACCCGGCTCCGTGACTATCCCGTCCCACTCCCGGCTCCGAGCGCCTAACCTTGCATGCCCCACAAGGCCCGGCAGCCATTTTCCTTCCCGAGATTCCCGTCTCCCTGGGCCTAGCGTGACCCCGGCCCCAGCGAAACCCAGGCTCCAAAGGCGCGCCAGTCCCGGCTGGGGGGTAAAGGGCTCCCCGAGTGAGATAAGCCAGGGAGTTTCGATGGCACCTCCGGCCTCCCCTGAGAGACCGGTATCTGTCACCCCTCTGGCCTTCCCCTGTGGGCCACTCCTGTTCACAACTCTGGCCTCCCCCAGTGCTGGCTCCAGACCCGCTGGCGTCTGGAACCCATCGTCAAAGGATCAAAGAGCCAACCGCCGGACCTCGCCAACGACCAGCCCCCAGGGCATGAGACCTCCGCCTGCGAGGGTCCGGACTTCAAAGGGCCAATGAACTATATCTGGGCCCGCTTGACAACTAGCGGGCAGTTGTATCTTGGACCTGAAGCCCTGCTGATCTGATCGCGGTTGACCCTGAGATGAACTCAACCTCGCATACCTGAGCCCTGCTGACGCTGTCGCGGCTCGAGCTGAACTTGCAACCATCGGAGCCCTGCTGACCCTGTCGCGGCTCTTCCTCTCTAAGACCATCGGAGCCCTGCTGACGTTGTCGCGGCTCGTACTCTCTAAGACCATCAGAGCCCTGCTGACGCTGTCGCGGCTCGTCCTCTCGAAGACCATCGGAGCCCTGCTGACGCTGTCGCGGCTCGAGCTGAACTCGTAACTATCGGAGCCCTGCTGACGCTGTCGCGGCTCGTCCTCTCGAAGACCATCGGAGCCCTGCTGACGCTGTCGCGGCTCGAGCTGAACTCGTAACTATCGGAGCCCTGCTGACGCTGTCGAGGCTCGTCCTCTCTAAAGACCATCCGAGCCCTGCTGACCTCGTCGCGGCTCGAGGAGTACTCTGGTCCGGCTGGACCATCGAGACCACCATCATGACCCGAGCCGACTCGACGTGAGTGAAGCAGCCAGTGCAACCATCCTCCCGTATCCCCCGTCTCGAGGATTGAGAGCTGTGCGTAGGGTACGCATCGTACTGGCCCAAAGGCTAAAGACTGTCCCGCTTCCCTCTTCCCGAATCCTCCGAGACTCTGTGATTCCTCGATCCCTTCTGTACATAAGAGTGCTTCTTTCTTTTTACTACATATAAAGAACTTGTCATTGAACTTCAACGTTGTAGTGTCTGTTCATACGTGTGGTGTGAGCTCAGTGTGTACGATCCTAGACTCAAAGTCCTCCCCGGTGAGGACCTCACGATAAGACTCGGCGAGATCTGTGGGAGAGGTGGGTCCCGGGGTGGTTGGGTGAGAACAACCTGGCCCTCTGAGATCGCCCCTTCTAACAACTTGATACATATCTCCTTTCGTGCTATTGGAACAAGATATAACAATACGCCTTTATGCGTATGACTCATTTTCTCACTTAATGTACCATCGTCCCCAAATAAAGCTTAAGTCACATTTAAGATGATTTTCTCCTCAAAAATACCACAAAGAGCTTCCTCTACTCCCCTCCAGAAGGCGAAGAGTCTAGGACACTCGTAGAATATATGGAGGTCGTTGGCTTTGATAAGGCCGCGTCTTGGGCATTTGGGGTTGGAGAGTGGAGCAAACTTTGCTATCTTAGCAGGGGTGTAGTTTAGTTGATTAATAACAAAGAAATGATTCTTCTTAAGGTTTGCTGGTTTAAAATACTTGTACAGCAGCTGCAGAGAGGGTTTATACAGTTCTTCAACTTCACATTCCAAAAGGAACCTGATTCCATACAAGATGTGGTGTAGGATATTCCTTCTCCTCTGCCACTATAAACTTCTTATATCAGTTTGCAATTTCCTTGCTTTTAAAATTGACATCTTTTTTTTTATCTTTCTTTATTGATTTTCAAAAGAACAGTACATCAATAATACTGACAGATTATAGGTAGGCACATTACTTGTATAATTAGTTACAATGTTATTTTCCTGTTGATATATGACAGTATGGAACGTTATGTTACAGTATGTCATTCATTTACAATCTTTTAGACATCGAGTATTTCAGTAGGGCATTACCTATGACAATATACATTCATTACTTGGCTTCCAGTTCACGCTATTAACCAGACCTATAGCGTAGCCCCATTCTTCAGTTGTTTCTCACATATACTAGTGTCATGATGAGTCAGCGCCTTATTAAGGACGTGTTGCATATGGAGATGATACATAAGCGTTACTTCTTGTGCAAATTTCACTGGTCTGTCGCGGGTGCTCTATAAGGTAGCTTGCAAGGGGCCCCAAATGCCCCTGGGATGGAAAGTGCACAGCAGTAGCTCTGCATAAGTGGATAATTGCTCTTGGCAAAATACCAAGTCATTAAGCCAATCTTTAAACTTGGATGTCCTCCCCCTGTCCCACCGACAAGCAACTCGTCTTTTAGCCATCAGTAGTGTAATAGCAATATATTTGCAGTGTAGTGCAGGAATTGGTTTGGTGTAGCCCAGCAGGGCTAGTAGTGTGGTGCGCTCAATATTAGGTGTTGTCATTAACGCTATAGCATCGAAGACTTGATTCCAGTAGTCATGTACTTCAGGGCATTCCCAAGCCAGGTGCAGAAAGTCGGCCCCTGGGGCCTTGCATCTATCGCATCTGTCTGAATCCCTTAGTTTATATTCCTGCATCTTAACTGGAGTGGAGTATAGTCGGTTGAGGAATTTGTAATGCGTAGTCTGCTGCTAGCAGAGATTTGCTCAGTTTGCGAGCAGCAGTATTCCCATTGGTCATCCGACAATTCATAGCCCAACTCCGAGTTCCAATGTGTGCGCGAGATGGTCGGCGGGTCTACCCTTTGCGTGTGCACTGTGTGGTATATTTTGGATACTAGATTCCCCACATTTGTAGCCTTTAACACCAGTTGTAGGGGAGTGAGAGCAGGGGGTTCATTAGGAAACTCCGGGGTAACAGAACGGATGCTCTGCCATAGACGTATATATAAGAAGACATCTAATGGAGATGGGTGAAGTCCTTGAAATATCTGTTCGAATGTTCGAAAGCGTTCATTGTGCTAGAGGTCCCCCATATGGGAATTTGAGTCAGGTAATTAAATTTGTGGAATGCCAATTCCTGAAGGAGAGGCATATTGGGGTGGTAAGTGAGTGGGAGCAGTGAGGAATAGAGCAAGGGACTTTGCAGCAGTTTGCTAATGCAGTGCCATGCTTTTATTGTCCATGTGACAGTGGTGGATTTTTTTCTCTGGGACAGGGTGTGTCGTAGAACATGCCATCTATAGGTATAGGGTCAGCTAACCAGTACTTGGCCACCACTTGTGGCATATACCGTGGTTGGTGCACCCAGTACTAGGCGTAATGGGCTTGTGCACTCATATAATACAATTCAAAATCGGGGATATCAAACCCCCCTGAGAATGTGGCCTGGTGAGTATTCTCCACTGTAGTCTTGGCTGTTTGCCTCCACATACCAATCGTATCATCTCAGACCGAAGTGTTTTAAAAAAGTAACCTCCTGGATGAAATGGAATGTTTAAAGAAAGGAAGAGTAGTTGGGGGTGTATCACCATCTTAATTAAGGATTCTCTTCCTGCCATTGAGAGGGGCAAGGATATCCAGCAGGTGACACAACCATTGATGCGATCCATAGCAGTGCCATAATTAAGGCGCAGCATCTCCTCCCTGTCCCTAGTAATGCGTATGCCTAAATAACGCAGATCCTCATTGCCACATTCTAATGGGTAGTCCAGAGGGAATCGAGTTGTAACCGTCGTCAAGGGAACATTTGAGATTTCACCCAGTTAATCTGAATTACTGATAGTTTCCCAAAAACAATAAGCTCTATGAGAATCAGATTAAAATTTTGTTGTGGGTCTCGTATATATAAGGTAATATCATCTGCATATAGAGATACAAGGATCTAGCGCATGTTACAACGGAGTGCCTTATCTTGATGGTGTTGACTCAGTTTGGCCACCAAAGGTTCGATCGCTAGTGCGAAAAATAAGGGGGATAGAGGACACCCTTGTCGGGTGCCCCTGGTGATCAAAAAGGCCTGGGATATACGACCATTTATGAGAACTTTAGCAGTTGGCAATTGGTACAGGAGTTGGATCCAGGACAGAAAAAGTGGCGGGAAGCCCATACGTCGCATCACTCCAAATATATAGTCCCATTCAACTGAGTCAAATGCCTTAGTGGCATCTAGGAAAATCGCTTCCAGGGGCAGCTCAGGTGCAACATTATTGAGAATGCACATGCCATAAACATAATTAAAAACTAGGTAGTCATTCTGATCATAAAAACATTCCTTTGAATATGCCGCTCCCAATATTAAAAAATTAGACTATAAATATTTTGTGTCACAACTTTAACTACTAGGTTCGAGAGGGTTAGCTGACTCTAAATTGTAACTAATTAATACTCTGCACATTTAAGTGCCCATGGTTTTCTGATAAAACAGAGTCCGTCTTTTTGACTTGTTAACCTAGTCCTTTTAAATCACCCTAACATCGCTGACATGCGATAAGATACATGGCAGTTAAACTATAGCTCCCGGCTCAATATCACCTATCTAACATGGCCGCCAAGGTTACTTCTGACACTCCTAGTCCCTCTTCTATGACTGGGACATACAACGGGAAGTGAATATCGGAGACTTTTCTCACGAGCATAATACATACAGTGCTTGCCCGTCACAACTTCGAGTTATTAGTTCTATCCTCTATATATTAGTGTTAGTGTCACCTATTAATATTTAAATTCGATTGAATAGCTGTACTACCGCAGTAAGATACTATGTTTACTTCCGGTTCATAACGCCGAGCATGGCAATTTAACATGGCGGCGGTTTTGAAGCATAATACGGGACTCGCGCCGAACACCGGATTATCCGGAGGACCCTGCATCATCTGGAGATTTATCCTTCTTGAAAGTAAGTTTTGCGTGCATTACGCTACTATCTTTGGCTCGTAGGCAACGAGGATCTACTTCCCCTCCTCTCGACTCGTCTTTTGAGTAAAAGCGGAGTTAATCTCCCCTTCACCCTCGTAACGCGACATTAAAGTCTCATTCAGGACCGCATGTGTAAATTAAATCATGCTGGGTATGAACAAATATATCCCTCATAATCATTGAGTCATAGTGCATTACCGTTCTCTGTTAAAGCCCATTACCACCTAGCAACGTTGCTCTATTGTTCTCATATAAATACACTAGCAGCCCGTCCCGATGTTGTCCGGGTATGAAATAGAATGTGTGTAATGTGTGTATTTGGCAAGGGCAATTTATTTTAAAATCTCGCGGTAGACAATATTTTTTGTTTCATTAGAATAGGGACGGAGAAGGCCCAGCTGCAGCCCTGGTTGATGTTAGCAGGCGCGTGTAATTGGTGTAGTGATCCGCCGCCTGAGCCCGGCTACAGCCCTAGTTGATGTTAGCAGGCGCGTGTAATGTCGTTGAATGAGAGAGTTATCAGCCGTGGGTAAATCCGTTTAATGAGAGAGTTGAGTGACAGCGAGTAGGAGAGGCTGCAGTAATTGTCCCCGCAGACACGCTCATTTGCGTGTTCCCCCGCTTGAGGCCCAGATGCAGGCCTGTTTGATGTTAGCAGGTGCTTGTTCCCCCGCTTGAGGCCCAGCTGCAGCCCTGGTTGATGTTATCAGGCGCGTGTAATTAGTGTACTGATCCGCCGCCTGAGCCCGGCTAGAGCTCTGGTTGATGGTAGCAGGCGCGTGTAATTTTGTTGAATGAGAGAGTTCAGTAACAGCACACAGGAGAGGCTGCAGTAACATTACTTACCAGGCCTCCAGGTGAACGCGTTTGTCACGCCCCCAGCACACGGCCACAGCAGACGATCTTCTGATTAATGTATGACCCACATGGCATGAAGGGCGGAACGTAGCACACGCCCCCAGCGTTTCTCACGCCCCCAGCGTGCCCCTTGATGCAGCGCAATTGCGTTCACATGGCATGAAGGCCGGACACACGCCCCGAGAGTTTCTCACGCCCCCAGCGTGCCCCTTGATGCTGCGCAGCAACGTAATTGGCGCTTGTATGTACGACTCACATGGCATGAAGGCCGGACATACACCCCCAGCGTTTGTCATGCCCCCAGCACATGCCCACAGCCCACGATGTGATGGCCGTACCACACGCCCTCAGCGTTAGTCACGCCCCCAGCCCACGCCCACAGCACAACGCAGACACGGCCACAAGGGACTACTTTGCTGGCACGGTTCTTTTACCTTTTAAATGTATAGAGAAGTTGGCCTAACGGCTAAGGCGCTCGACCTCGGACCTGGGGATCTGGGTTCGAGTCTTGGTAACGACGCCAAACATCCTGTGATTCTGGGCAAATCACTTAATCTCCCCGTGCCTAACAAAAATGAATGTGTGTCCTCATGTAACGTAACTGGTGCTATGTAAAGCGCTCTGATACCTAATTCAGTTCGGGTCAAGTTCACGCTATATAAAACTCTGCAAAAAAAATATGGTGGCCGTCTACATAGCCTATGTCCTTCTGCTGCAACTGCCCTTTTGTATTGGGTGTTGTGATTGGTGCTGTGGTTACTGAGATTACCCGCCTCAAAGGTTTGGGCTCTCTCTTTATAATATTAGTATGGATGACACAGGAGACTAATATTCCTGACGAAGGGGCTTATCATAATGCTATTTAAACTAGGGATTGCTCTATTGTTATACATGCAATTAATTTACTGGTTCATGATATAACCATATGCGCTTAAAATAATTTTTAGGCAATTTATTAACTGGTTCATGACATCATTATATTCGCTTTAAATACTTTTCTTTTATGAATTCCATACAATATCCTTTAATAGCTATGAATGTTAACAATATGACACTCGTTGTACGTAGGTGTAAATGAAATGTCCTAGAGAGTTACATAACCGTGAACTGACTATAATCACAATTTATGTTTACAGAATTGAATGTGGAACAAAACCATTGTGTTATTGTGCATTGGAAAATTCAAAAAAAGCAATGATGTGATCAAAAAATTCTTTTAGGTATCAAAATTACAATTTTTCTTTGCTTTTCTTCTCAGGAATATATCCTCGCTTGTCTCTGGTATCTCGGGTGTCTTTCTGATGCTTACTTCATCTCTATCAATAGTCTAAACTAAACAAGAATTACTACATTTTTGCGTAAATTGGATCGTATTTACTATCCTTAATACAAAAGCAGTATCAAAATAAGAAATTATTATTTTATCGTTTAATAAGTCTATGGGAATGGCACCCCCCACTTTGGCACTGCCACCTTCTCCCTTCATTCACTTATAAATTGCAACTGCACACTATGACTAGAGTACTTACTTCTGCCAAAGAACTCTCTCAATCCTTGGAAATTCGTCCTTGGAACTTTTAAATGACTAGATCAGCTTCAAAACATCTTACTATACAACATTTTCTAATTCACTGAACTTCTGCACCCTTTTTCACTCTTTTCTTCTGGGGTCAACTACTTCCTATTTTATACTATTTGTGACAATGTACCCTGTCTTTACTTTCTGTTACAGCCTTGAGAAAGCCCTGGTGTTATTCGCCACAAAGGGTGAAACACGAGAGGTGTGGCGCCGCGGCCAGGGCGACTGACGCTGGAATCTGGGGATCAGGGTTCGATCCCCAGCTCCGGCGGCAGGTTAGCCCAGCACCATGTGACTCTGGGCAATAGCTCGCTTAATCTTCCCGACGGCCCCCAGCGCCTAGAGACCCTTACGGGTGATTGTGCGCTTTACAAATGTGGACTTTACTTTACTTTACACGTGTCGGCTGTCTCTGCTCTCTGTTCAAGAAATAAAATATCCTTTTGAATAACCCCAATGAAAATGAAATTAATTATTTAAGACTTGAATGGACACCGTAACGGCTCTTGCTAAGATAAAATAAAGAAGGATTTATCTTGACCAAGTGACCAATTCGTTCATTCAAAGGAAAGGAACATATACTCACATCTAACCTTGACTTGCAATTTTGAAGCTCTTAGTGTCCAGAGCTTTGAGTATGGTTCCTCGGCTCCCTTAATATATCCAGAAGAAAGATATGTACTTGGGATCCCTGGACCTTCTACCTTTACTGGAACTTCAATTTAATCCTCCAGGACCATATCACCTGATATCTAATTATTTGTCTGCACCTGCCTTAATACATTGAAATTTAACGAAGAACACTTCATTAGTGCCTTGAAATACCACAACTGAAAATGTCCACTTACAGTAATCGACGAGAAAGAAGAAACAATCGCTTAGAAGAAGCATTTGACACCCCACGGGTGTTGCCATTAGCAAGACACGAAGTACAACAAATTTACTATCAGCAAAAAGCACATTCCTGGCTTTGGAGAAAGCTGCCAAAAAAGAAACCTCCAAATGGTGGGAAGGAGCATCCCTCAAAAAATACCTGGAACACAATCTTATCCCTCGTGGATTACGGATTTTAATTTTTTCTCTGATTGAGACCACGGCCCCTGAAAAATTACAACTCTGGGAAGAAAACTTACGTACAGCCTCCAACAACATGCTAAGACAACTAATAGATATAGCGCAAGAAGAATTCGAAAAAAACAAACTGGAAGTTGATAATCTATCCAAACGGATTGAGGAAGCAAATTGGGGCGACATTACAACTAAAAACTATGATATTTTCAATGAAATCCTGGATGAATATGAAGAGGATATTATCCAAAGGAAAAATCGTAAATTCAGACGCGACCTGACCGATTACCAATTAGGAAGAGTCTATACTTTCACACAAAAATATGACAATATCAATACCACAACGTCAACTAGCAATACTAATACTGCTAATCTGTTCTACATGATAAACCACAACTAAGCTTCTCGAGGAGTAAAAATTTGAGAGATATCTTGGGCCCATCTTTCCTGGAGACCAAACAAAAACCAATCACTTTTTTGCAGCAACCAATTGGTTTCTTTACTTGTTCTAACTGCTCAATTTGTAAATTGGGAAAATCAAAAACGAAAGAAGTCTCAATTAATGGTCACCAATTTAAAATCAATGATTTCATCAACTGTGAGAGCACTAATGTGATCTATCTTATCTCTTGTCCGTGTCGGGAAAATTATATTGGAAGCACAACACAGCCATTGAAAATCCGTATCCAAGAACATTATCGAAACATCCATAAGACGGATACAAGACAACCCTTGGTAGATCATTTCTTGAAAAATCATTATCATCAACTGTCATTCTCATTTGTAGGTTTACAAAAAACTGAAACAGCACAAACGAGGCGGCAATCTGGAATCACGCCTTCGGAAAGAAGAAAGTGCCTTGATTATAGGCATGGAGACGGTGGAAAAAGGCCTCAACCAGGAACATGAGTGGCACCACTGGCTCTGAAAGACCATGCAATCTTTGAGAGATCTCCTATGGAGAAAGAGGATCCAATCAAAAAAACTGATGTCTTGATGCTGTATTGTTAAAAAGGAAAGAATAATCTGCGGAGTACCCTGAATACATCAGGAAGGGCACAACTTACACTGCCTTGCAATTATATTCCTTTGAATATGTAGCGTCATGTCGCTCCCAATATTAAAAATTAGACTATAAATATTTTGTGTCACAACCTTAACTACTAAGCTCGAGAGGGTTAGCTGACTCTAAATTGTAACTAATTAATACTCTGCACATTTAAGAGCCCATGGTTTTCTGATAAAACAGAGTCCGTTTTTTTGACTCGTTAACCTAGTCCTTTTAAATCACCCTAACATCGCTGACATGCGATAAGATACATGGCAGTTAAACTATAGCTCCCGGATTAATATCACCTATCTAACATGGCCGCCAAGGTTACTTCTGACACTCCTAGTCCCTCTTCTATGACTGGGACATACAACAGGAAGTGAATATCGGAGACTTTTCTCACGAGCACAATACAAATAGAGCTTGCCCGTCACAACTCCGCGTTATTAGTTCTATCCTCTATATAACAGTGTTAGTGTCACCTATTAACATTTACATTCAATTGAATAGCTGTACTACCGCAGTAAGATACTACGTTTACTTCCGGTTCATAACCCCGAGCATGGCAATTTAACATGGCGGCGGTTTTCAAGCATAATATGGGACTCGCGTCGAACACCGGATTATCAGGAGGACCCTGCATCATCTGGAGATTTATCCTTCTTGAAAGTAAGTTTTGCGTGCATTACGCTACTATCTTTGGCTCGTAGGCAACGAGGTTCTACTTCCCCTCCTCTCGACTCGTCTTTTGAGTAAAAGCGGAGTTAATCTCCCCTTCACCCTCGTAACGCGACATTAGTGTCTCATTCAGGACCGCATGTGTAACTTAAATCATGCTGGGTATGAACAAATTTGTCCCTCATAATCATTGAGTCATAGTCCATTACCATTGTCTGTTAAAGCCCATTACCACCTAGCGACGTTGCTCTATTGTTCTCATATAAATACATGACACAGGAGACTAAAATTCCTGACGAAGGGGCTTATCATAATGCTATTTTAACTAGGGATTGCTCTATTGTTATACATGCAACATTAATTGCATCTTGTTATACATGGAATTAATTTAGTGGTTCATGATAAAACCATATTCGCTTAAAATAATTTTTATGCAATTTATTAACTTGTTCATGACATCATTATATTCGCTTAAAATACTTTTCTTTTATGTACTCCATACAATATCCTTTAATAGCTATATGTAAATTGATACTTGTAAATTGATACTTGTATAGCGCACTACTCACCCGCAAGGGTCTCAAGGCGCTTGTTAACAATAAGACACTCGTTGTACATAGGTGTAAATGAAATGTCCTAGAGAGTTACATAACCGTGAACTGACTATAATCACAATTTATGTTTACAGAATTGAATGTGGAACAAAATCATTGTGTTATTGTGCATTGGAAAATTCGAAAAAAGCAATGATGTGATCAAAAAATTCTTTTAGGTATCAAAATTACTATTTTTCTTTGCTTTTCTTCTCACGACTATATCCTCGCTTGTCTCTGTTATCTCGGGTGTCTTTCCGATGCTTACTTCATCTCTATCAATAGTCTAAACTAAACAAGATTTACTACATTTGTGCGTAATTTGGATCATATTTACTATCCTTAATACAAAAGCAGTATCAAAATAGGAAATAATTATTGTATTGTTTAAAAAGTCCATACAATGTGCCAAATCTGTTTTAAATTCCAAAAAGAGTAACCCCTTCCCCTCCTCCCCCACCCACCGAAGCATCCCAAACATGCCAGCATCGCAGTTCCCACCCCCCTCCTACACATCCCAAAAACATAAGAACATGCTGCTTCTGATCGCAGCGTAATTCAGTAAGGGGAATACCAGTGAGGGGGATACCCCTAGGTGTGTGCATGTGATCCCTCGCCCTTAATAGTCCGAGGTTTTAGCACTGTCTTTCTTGGTAGGGACCGAGGTTGCTCGGCATATATAATCCTCTCATAAGTTAAGTGAAATTAAGAACCACAAAGGAGAGAAGCAAACAAAAGTAAAGTTCAATATGGCACTTACCTGGTGTACAATAAACATTGGAGTTCAATCCGGGTCACATCTTGGAGTCCTCACAGTACCGCCAGTCCTGTATCATCTATTTGTTGTATGTTCAGCGCAGTTCTGCTCTCGTGAGCGGGGATGGCGATCGCGAGCCCGCGCCATGTCTGTCGCTGGATGTGTTGTTCCGTTTGAGGCATTTCAGCAAGTTGTCAACTTGTTGAGGTTTGGTAAAAAAAAGTACTGCTTCCCCTGATGTGTGATCCTTAGACGTGCTGCATACAGGAGTGCATAGTCTATCTGAGCCTGTCTCAGCTTCTGTTTGGCAGGCAGAATTTTCCATCTCTCCTCCTGCACCGTTGCTGTAAAGTCGGGATATATGGAGAACGTCACTCCTTCGAAATTCAGTTGGCGCTTTTCCTGTGCTGCTTTCAATGCAATATCTCGGTCTCTATAATTTAGAAGGCGTGCAATGATGGGGCGCGAGTTGCTACCCGGTGGCAGGCGGGGACCCAATGAGCGATGTGCTCTTTCAACTATGAATTGCTGCGAGAACGAGTCCGCGCCAATAGTCGCTAATAGTAATCTTTCAATAAGTTCTTCCATTTTCCCGGTATTGGTGCTCTCCTGGATTCCCAGAACACGTATGTTATTACGCCTACTGCGCGCTTCAAGGTCTTTGTTCTTGGCTGCTATTATTTTAAAAAGCTTTTCCATTCGTGCCACGGTCGACTGTGTCTGAGAGTTGCGTCTTCTGTGTCGGAGATGCGACACTCTGCTTCTGTGAGAAGTTCTTCATGTCTGTCCATCTTATGGACTATGGCGTCTAAGCGTCGTCGTCATGGCATCCATTTTGTTGGCTATGGCAGCACCGCCTTGTCTGACCTCTTGAAGGATGGTTTTCATATCCTCTTCAGACGAGTTGGGAGATTCTTGCGTGGGGCTGTGCATTTCCTCCTCTCCTGCCGCGCTGTGTCCCTCTTAATGGAGTCTGGTGCTTTTTTTGTTATCGAAGGTCATCTGTGGCTGTCTCGCATCCGGTTTCCCCATGAGTGTTCTTAGTTGCAGCGTCTCAGTTGTGCCGCACTCGTAATACCTGTGTGTATCGCAGTGTTAATGGTAGAGGTGGGTTCCTCACCACCCGTTGTCATTACAGGACAGTGCCGTCTATGACTCTCCCCAGTAGATTGCTTTTCTCTTATTCGCGGCGCAGATGTTTATTGGGGTATGGCAAAGAGCGCCCCTTCAAGATCGCCCTTGTTGCTGTATGGTTATGTAGTCCGTATGTTATTAGGTGCAGGGTGTATCACCAGTAAGTGCGCTCAGTGTCCTCCCTCCTCTGAGAGGTGGTGATGGGCTACTCCATACCGGTGAAGACTGCCATGTGGGGATCCGTGATGTGTATGAGCCTGCGGTCACCTTACAATGCCAACCCTCAATGAAGCAACAACACGGTAAGCTCCCGCTCCCCCCAGTTCTAATATATGGCGTGTGAATGCTGTCGCTTCTGCCACCTGCAATTATGTTCGACCGTCAGTGTTTCCTGTTGTTGTTGCGGCCGATATTGTATGCAACATCAAAAGTTTATGGTGCAATATGTTGGCAGCTATTTGCTGCTTGAGGTGTCCATATTGCGCCAGTGCTGGCAAATGGTGAGTAATTATAATTCCTGTCTGTCGAGAAGGCACTCTCCCTTAATTGTGTTAGGCCGGAATTAATGCTGTGCTTTCCCCCCTGCAGTTCAGGCTGCACTGCCTATTGCTACCGTGGTCTCCTCGGTGTTTCAGGCCAAGCTTCTGCAGCACGGCAGCGAGCGCGCGCCGCTTCCGGTTACCGGTCTCTGGCAGGGGCCGCCAGTTGGTGCACCAGTGGCGGCAATACGTGAAGGTATCACGGTAAATGCGGACAATGTCTTTGAGCGCTATAATTATAAGAGGCGATGCTGCAATCGCCTCACCTCTCGTCCAGGGTTAGGGCGCCCGGTGCCGCTTCCACATTGAGGCCCGTGCACCACGTGGGCGTCGTGGCCTCTCATAGTTCCGCACGCTGAGTCGCTGCTCCAGGCAGGATAGATGGCGCTGCAGTAGAAGTTTGTCGTGGTCACAGCGGCGGCGCAGCTTACTCCACACAGTCCAGTTTTGCAGCGAAGGAGCCAAATGTTTATGTCTCCTTATGGCACGCGTTTAGGGAGCATCAATATTTATCAGGCAGGATTAATTAGCGGATTGATGAGCCGAGCTGCAGGAGCCTCACATCCGTGCGGCCATCTTGCTCGTGTGCCACCTAGTGCCCCTTTTAAAATGTACATTTTGGATGGATTGCTCCACCTCCCAGATCCCATGAACTTCTCCGATGCAAACCAAGAAACCAATTGCATATATTTAAATCTGGAGAAGCCACTTCCAACCCTGGCTCTTAAGACCTCCCATGGGGGAACCCCCTCAGAAGATAACAAGTCTGACCAGGTAATAATACTTGCTCTTTTGAATGGTGTTGCAAGACTATCCTTAAGACATTCCGGGGTGTCCGGGGATTCCCAGATTGGGGCATATTCAGAATAATACCCAATACCCCATTTGCATCCGACCTTATACCACAGACTAAGGCCAGCCTTCAGTACTTTCAATCATACTTTTTTAAAGTACCTAGGCGCCCCGAATTTATACAAGAAACCATCTCCCCCATCCTGTCTTGCCATTTCAGCCAAAAGTCTGCCCCAGGATGACCTGTCTGGTTTAGCAAGCAACATCTGGATATTTTTAAATTGAAAAGCGATACAATACCACTTAATATCCGGTAGAGTCAACCCCCTTTGATCAGCCTATGCCTAAGCTTATTCCAAGCCAATCTGGTGAAGTGTAGTTCCTATTATCCCAATAGGCTCTGCGCATTGGAATAATATCTTCAATAGTATAGACCTAGGACGGAGGTTAACTAGGTCTTCTACTGACAATATTAGACTTAAAGTTTTGTGTTTGCCAGCTAGCTCAGAGATCACTAGAAACTTTCTCGAATAGGCAAGGAGGATTTTAACCTCCCTGGATAGACAAGAAGGGATTTAGTTTCTGACAACCATAGAACATGACAACTTTGCTCTCCCCTAATCAAGAGTGTATCTCTAGAGTCGTGTGAAAACAAAAGACAACTTATTTTACTCAGTCAGTTCAGTGCATTCTTAGTTTCACCAGATTGTAGAGAAAAGGAAGAGACGGGCGTGTTCAATAAAAGATGGTATTTATTGCTCAGTCTCTTTTCTCGTACAAGAGAAATGAATCGCTACTATTGTAATACTTGTAGTTAAGTAAAGTGCATACAGTAAAGACAGAATTATAAAATAATACTGTAAAAGCATTGATATGGTTTCTGAGCCATATGATACTTTAAAATGGATAAAATATATA
Source organism: Lissotriton helveticus (assembly GCF_964261635.1). Lineage (NCBI taxonomy): Eukaryota > Metazoa > Chordata > Amphibia > Caudata > Salamandridae > Lissotriton > Lissotriton helveticus. Next base: position 1,617,063,517 of record NC_136057.1, read on the forward strand.
CATACATATATACATTTGACTAATCGTACTCAACTGGTGCTTCTAATCACGCCTACCCCAGTGTACCTGACCTAAGCCTAATACGTGGGCGGGAGTAGATAAGTAGCAGTTTAAGTTAAGTTTGTTTTGCCAAGGGACTGACTCAAGAATTCTCTGCAAGGGGTTATTCTGTTCTGTACTTGAGATCTAGAATGGTGGAGGGCTGGTATCTCTTATCCCAGGTCTTGATATTCCAACTGCCTGCGAGGGCTGCGTGGAAGCGCCGGAGCTGGATTTCTCGGCAGGAGAAAGGCAGCGTCTCGTTCTCAGCGCGTCAGGAAGGCGGGGCAGCGCCTGTGGACTTCGCTCTCAGCTGGGCTCCTCGGCAAGTCTCGCTGCTCCAATCTCGTCACCGCCGCGTGTGTTTGCTTAAGGCAATGCCGGTAATATTTATACCTGAAAGGTGCCGAGATTGACGTAAGGATGGACATATATACGTCAATAAGGATGTCATACGAACGGGTTCGTTCGCACATTCTTTTACTGAAGTTCTCGGTGAAATCAAAACAATGGCTACGGGAATTTCCCAGGTCGCTGTAGGTTTGATTTGTTTTGAGAACTCCGTATGCCTTATCAGGGGCTGGAGGAATATCGCTTGCCTAATTAGATGGCATGCGTTATGACCTAATCAGATAACGCGCTTCTGTGCCGTGGTGTGGCTTAATCAGATAACGGTTTTTGCACCGTTAGATGGCTGCTAGTTAATTATTAACCAAACCAGGGTCAGGAATAGGGGAATCGATACAGTACCTATAGAAATACATCACACCCACTCCACGTAGACTATGTCCATATTTACAAATCTAGGCATAGTGAAACTAGTAGCGTTTGTGTTTACCGTACTACCCCAAAATACATTCATATGCATTCTGAAAGTTGGAATTATGAAATATACGAAACACAATCATATGTACTATATGCACAGGCAGTATAATAATGCTAAACATATAACGCATATTTTAAACTCAGCACGAATAAATGCGAAAACTACTCATGAAATGGCTCTTAATATAGAAGAAAAGTGCGAGACCATTTCATCACAGTCATAAAGTTTTGTATGAAAATGCTAGAGGGTAGCTAATGTCTCTTGACTACCTAAAATAGAAATTCAGTTCTCTAAGAATAAGTCTACTTTAAGCAGAAGATAAGTGTCCCAAAAAATTGTAAATATTTTGGAATTGGGAAAAAAAGGTTCTCGCTGTCTTCACACTGATGAGAAAAAATTCCCATATCGCTTTTGAAAAGTTGAAGGCCAAAATCAGGATGTAGGGAACTCTGTGTGCTAGCTTGCTCAAAGTCATTCCTTCTGCTCTGGTGAAAACATCATATCATTTAGACTGTTGAAAAAACTGTCAACAGCTTCTTGCGAAAGTTCTACTAAGTCTGTAAAAGTTGTTACCATGCATTCATGAGCATGATTGCCTTCATTGATGTTTTGATCAGCATAGCTGACTGAAGGTCGTACCTGATCGATGCTGCTTTCATCTCGTACTTCACCACCCCTCAATCGTAGTGGTGAAGTCTCCACGAATGCCGTCATCAGGATAGGTAGCCGCTGGGGGCAGCACAATGCATGAGCCGTTACCGGACCCAACAAGGTTTCTGCGTCCATTGGCACATCCGATTGTAGTGTCAAACATGTGTCCAACACGCATTCTTCGCCGCATAGCAAGCACCTTAATACAGGCATAACACAACGTTGCCACATCGGTCTAAATGAAAGAAACCAAGTCATGTTCAAGTCTCGAAGCCGTGCTAGTCCAAGGACATTAGTTATGCGGTCCCGGTAGCCAATGGCTAGGATCGTTTCTTCCCTTGTCGCAGGTGTTTTGTCTGTGACATGGTTTGCCATAGCGAAATAACAGGATCAAAAATACGACACCTGCCACCAGTCCCAAAAGTAGAGGAAGTCCGCCAAAAATGGAATGGACAAAGTCTGGAAAAATACCCAGGATGGCTTTGAATGGTGTTAAAACTCCTGAAAACACTGTCTTAAATACACTTGAGACACCACTGGTATCAGAAATATTTAAGATCTCGTTCAGTATTTCTGCGAAATGTATGGGGGAATTAGTTGATAACAATGAATGAATCTCTGCCGTTGTCCTTGCAACTTGGAGATCATACGTTTCTATTGATGACGTTAGCCTGGTCGGCGTCTGTAGGAGCACTGTCTTCATTCTGCTTAAAGTATCAATTCGAATAGAAGCAATTTTCAAATCAGGCCATAACCTTGCCTCCCTGTCTGGAGAATCGTTCGAGAACAATACTCGTTCACAGCACATGACCTTCCTAGTCACGGTTATGAGATAAGGTATTCCGGGCAGCAAACTACAACATCTGCGATCTACAATTAGAATGTAAATCCCGTTCGAGAGTCTCCTAAAGAATGGTTCTATTTGTGTTGCAGGTGTGCCTAGCTGGTAACATGAAAGGTTATTTGAAGTCCCTTCACAGGCTCCATGCAAGCTAATACCCTGACACAGAAGTGTACCGCTTAGTGATCTTGCACAATTATTGCCACTAAGAAACACTTTCTGGCCTTTATTACTGACACATTCGTGTGTATAGGGCAAGTTCCATGTTGACTTAATGTACCCTTTACCCTACCTTTCATACTGGCCTGCCTGTATATATTTTTGGCAGTATTGAAACTGGAAAGTAGTTATTGGAATATTTATTATTCCATGTATTATCCATTCAATGACAGGTCGTTCTGACATTGTCAATGGTAATCTCTCAAGTTTTTCAATGCTCAGAATTGTATAGTCAGCACCCTTCTGTGCCAAACTGATTTGTTTATCAGTAAGGTTAAAGATATAAAATAATGACGTTGTGTTGATTAAACGCCAAGGCACATAGCCTGAACGCAGATTTTGTAACGTCCAGCCAAGCTGCACAATAGAACGCAATTGGGACTGACCGTGTTGTAACATCAGTAAGTCTTGCGATATTATATCGATTGCTGAAGACACAATGCTGTCCAGAGAATATATTCTGGAGGACAGAGTCATTAGCCCATTGTCCACCACAGAAAGTGATTTTTCCAAAATAATACGGTCAATTTCCCGTATTTTCTCTGCTGTCTCAATTTGAGTTTCTTTCCAGGCTTCGTTATAAGCTGCATATATAGAGGCCGCTGTGAAACGTTTTTGACGCTGTTTGCGTGGTCCCATAATGAAATCACGCAAGTCAGCACCTTCTGTAAGTAAAGTTAGGTGTTGCTTAATTTCTGCCAGTGTAGACGTTTGTAGCCATTGAAGGCAGAGCTTGCCCACGCTGTAAGTGGTTACTATCCCTGGATGTTGTCTTTGGGAATATCTAGGGTCTGGCCTGGTCAATGTGAACCCCTGTATTTTTTTCAGGAATCTGTCTTGACAGTTATTTGTATCTGTGGGCCAGATCAACCATTCTTTCCATTCAGGATGTGTTCTGTTTTGGTTTAATATATGGTTTACGTCTATCTCAACATCTATAGAGCTATAATCATTCAATGTTGGATTTGGAATAGACGGTTTGTTTAAATCTTTGATTTTGGCTAAGCCAAGACAGGTAGTTTGTTGAATAGTGTCATTCAAAAATATAATTTGTTCTGGGATCATGCAGGCTCTAAACAATGATTCTATACCTTGTACTTGCCAATCTCTTGTACCCCAAACAGTTTTTGCTTCAATATTATTGTTCCAGAAATCAAAACCAAATGTATTCATTTGCTCAAAAAATGAATCTGAATATATCAATTTTGTGTTTGTAAGCATGGTCTTCATACCTGTCTTATTTGACAATTTGAAATAAAATGTTTCTGCATTACTTGTGTTAAACCCTGAAAAGTATGAATATTTATCATAAAATGTTTTCGAGCTACCTTTTGGAGGAGTAGCACAATGTTCCCATTGGTTATAATTTAAAACATTTCTAGGTTGTGCAGATTTGTGTAGATAATGGTTACCATAGTGGTTGTAGCAGAACATCTGATCATAATTAGACGAACCCTGCAAATAATCATGTTCTGTAAATTTAGCAGACATCACAAGATCAGACATCATATCATTAATACTTTCAAAGTCCCAATCATCAGCAAATGTACTTGGTTTTACAAAGTCACTCAATGAGATCTTGAATTGGTGTGGATACTTCAGGATTTCAACCGGACCATAGATTTCATAATCAGTTTTGTCCCATGCTACACCGCCTGGTATAGGATTGGCTGTGAAGTTCACTGAAGAAAGTTCTCTTTTCTCGATGTGTGAAGATGTGTGTGGTTTAAGGACCAAGTTGATTTTCTGGCTTGCTGTGTCCATTTTAGCATATTTTCCTTCAATGAAATGTCCCAAGCATAGTACCATGATGAGCCAAAGTATGAGGATAAATGCACCTAAGGCCACCCAAAATTCAATCCATGGAGAAATCAGATCGGTTTCTTTCAGCTGCTGAAAAAGTTCATTAGCTTTATCTTTAAAAATTTTTGTTGATGGCTGTTTCTCAGATTCACTCAGATCTTCAGATGAATCATTGAAGTTGATAAAGTAGCCGGATGCTGTTCTGTCAATTGTTCCAATGGCTTCTGGATTACTTTTTGTGCTAGAAGTTTCCTTTGTTTTATCAGCATACTCATATGTTACTTCATTGTAGGTTGGTGTGTCTCGACTAAATGTTTTTATTTGGGTTTTTAGAGGTTCAAGTTCCATTGCTTTGTTGCATACTCCTTGTTGATGTTCTGTGGGCATTGATTAGCCTCTTAGTTTGAACCTCTGGATTTGTAGCAAACATCGGTGTTCTGCTACTTCTTGGGAGTCCACTTGGCCTACTGTTTGTTATCGGCCACATGATTGTGGTTTTACCAGGTCGATGGATACAACTCGGTTCTCCTTTTTACCAGCAAGGGGCGGTAGTACTACTGATCTTGTCCCGTTGATAGACAAGACAGGAACTGCTTTCCTGTAAGAAGGCCCAAATTCCTTCTTTACCGTGATCTTCTCTCTGACTAGATCCCCGACTTTTGGAATCCAGACAGGTTTTGCTGGGACAGGTGGTTTCTCTTCAGTGGTTGTTGGCTGTTGTTTCAACTTTATGTTGCTCAGGTCTTTTCTTGTTTCGTTTAAGTTCTGCAAAATAGCCAAACGATCTTTGATATCAAAGCTTTTGTCTTTAACCACTGAAGTCTGACTATCAAGATCTTGGATCATCATTCTAGTCCCGAACAATAGTTCGTACGGACTGAATCCCCTCAGAGAATCTCTTGGCAGGTTATTTAGACTACGTTGGACACTTATTAGATGTTTGACCCACCCAGCTCCCGAACCTAATACCTTTGCTGTTATAGATTGCTGTATGCCTTGGTTTTTTCTTTACACCATCCTGTATCCCTCAGGAAGGAAGTGAGAAGAGTCCCGCTATGCAATGCTCATTTGGCCATACCTCCCCATAAGCTTGAGGGTTAAAAGGGGAAAGTATTGGTCCAAACGTAGCATGCTCCTAGCGTATATGCCATTATAGACTCGCAAATCTTGTTATAACAGTTCAGACGTCAGCCGAGCGCTGGGGTCTACATTATAAGTGAAACTTAGTCTTTTTGTGTTAATCTGACGCTTTTTTTTTTTAATATTCTTTTTGTTGGTTTATTGATTATTGTCTAGCCCTTTTGGAGTGAAACGCCATGGTAATACACCGTTTCTCTCGCCGCTGCGATCTCTGTTGCAGTCTGGGCAGTTTTTTACAAAAATGTGGTGATGCAGGCTCATGCCTGGCCACCAGTACACTGATTGTAATTCTTCCAGAGAATCTTTAAGCTTGAGGTGACTAAGACCCTCACCCATGTGTGCGTCCGCTATTAACAAGCTTCTCCTGTCCGTGTTTGGAATTACTCTATCCCCCACTCCAGGGATTCGAGCAAAAGGAACGGAGTTTGCATCGATTATGTATGTATAGTTGAGTGGGTAATTGATCGGTAGCGCTGAGCAGTCGCCCTTTGATGACGTTTTCACCGCCAGCACTGTTTCACCGTCAATGTTTTTTACTGTACGCTTTTTTGTAGTTACGGAAGCCGGTTTAGTTGCTACTGCTGTGGCTGTCTTAGCCAATGAATTCCCTGCAACGTGAACGCCATCACGCTGGTTACTCACTGAATGTATCACGTGAGTTTTTGGTAGTTCTTTCTTTAAAAGAACTACTTGTTCCCAAAGCGCTTTCTGCTTTATTGTGGCACCTGTGTCATCTTTGTAACCATTCTGAATCCATGTCTGCAAATCGGTATTGTATGATTTGACGCAGTAATACGAATCGGACACTATAAGTGTCGGGAATTCGCGATCGGCATTATCTAGCGCCATTTTCAATGCTATTATTTTAGTCTGTTGTTCTGAATTAGTTTCTACTGAGTGTGTTTTTATTAATAGAGGTCTCAGTTTTCCTCCACGCCATACTTTTTTTGTAATTTCACATGTGGGGTTCTACGCTTGTTCTCCCCACCCAGGTGGTTGAGCATGGCCGTCCGTATGAATTACACAGGCGTACTGTCGTAAGGGCAGAATGTCGATTGGCAGATGGTATTCCCTCTCATATTCTAGATATTTTAATTCTTTCAATTCTGGATCAAAATAGTATTTTATTTTGTCCGTAGCAATTGAATTTACCCATTGTATCCACTCTGGATTCAATGCTGCAGTAGGTAAATTACATGGGGTTGTTAATGCCTCAAAGGCTGATTCTGCTGTTCTGACTGTAATACGTCTACCGTCAGCTTGGTCTTTTTCTCTTGCTACAGCCGTTTGAACCGCATGAACAATGTTTTCTTTAATGCTGAACGTTTTTTCAGCTTCTGTGTATAAGTGTGATTTGTATGCAATTGGTACCTTTTCTCCCTCATTAGAGGTCAGGTATGTGAATCCGCATCTTCCTGGGATGACTCGAATCACAAGGTTGCGTGTGTTATCACGTGTTTGTAATTTTGTTTTAATTAACATGTCTGTTTGTAAGGATTTCAAAATTTCTGTGTGTTTTTGAGTCCAATTGATTCTTTTAAAATCTGGTTTTATTAGATCATAAAGGGGTTTGACCCTCTCTGCGTAATTTATAATGTAAGTTCTTCCGAAATTCAGGAAGCCTAGAATTGATTGTAAGTTTTTTAGTGTTCTAGGTGCTTGGATTACAGCACATTTCTCTAGGAAATTGTCAGCCAGGCTTTTGCCTTCACTTGATAGTTCATATCCTAAAAACAGGACTGTTAGATGGGCAATTCTTGACTTTTTAAAGTTGAATTTGTAACCCTCTGCTGCAAACCCAAGTATTATGGTGTTCACTCTCTTCAAGTGAGTATCCAAGTCATCGTCTGTTAGATAGATGTCGTCGACATAAGATAATGCCTCGTCATCATATGTTTGTAGTAATTCTATTACTCTCGCTGAGAATAATCCTGGGCTGTTCTTGAACCCCTGGGGCAAACGACAGAATTTTTTTTGCGCGCCATTTATTGAGAACGCCGTCAAATATCTGCTCTCTGGTGCTATATTTTGACAAAAGAATCCATTAGAGATGTCTAATGTTGTTTTGTATTTTTTGCGCACTATGTTATTCATTAGTGCAGCACTATGCAAGTTTTGTACTGCAAAGGTTTTGCAACATGAGTTAAGGTGTCTGTAGTCCAAAACAAGACGGGTACTGCCTCTGTGCAGTAGGTTGTGATTTTAACTGGATTTTGTGAGGAGGAGAGTCCTCATCCCATCCCACATGATTTTTATATAAGGCAGGTGCTTGAGCTACTGCCCACTTTCTTGCAAGTGTATATTTTTTATGAATTGGAATATGATTTGAGAAGGCAGGCATAATTATTTCTTTGCCATGTGGGCACTCCCTGACAAACTCGGGTGGCCAGTCTCGTTCAGCTAGAAGGATGTCATAGCCCTCGGAGAGATTATCCCATAATAGACCCCTTATTTTTCTAGTCTTATCCCCCTCTATACGCAATGTTATTTCATATATTTTATGAGGTTTGCTAACTCTGGTATCTGCAGTTTCCACTTGAATGTATTCATTTGTGTCCACTGTCTCCAGATGATTCATAAGGACTTTGCGAGCTATGCTCACTTCTGCTGCGCTGTCTAGCATTGTCTGAGCCCATTCTCCGTTTTTCAGCTGTGTCCTCAGTATTCTCGGCATTGTTGATTACTTTAATACTGGCTACCTTCTTTTTTGGAAATTGTAATTTTTTATTCAGATGAGCAGGTTCCTTGTCTTTGGACTTGACGTGCTCTTCCCTGTGTTCTGATCGTCCTCTTCTTTCCGATTTCTGCGAGGAAGTCTGAAAAGATTGAGAGGGGCGTGTATCAATATCTTGATATCTATCAGGTTTTTTTATATTATCCCTATTTCTAAGGTTGTATTTTTTCACAGAGGGCTCCCTTTGGGGAGACTTGCGTCCTTGGTCAGGAGATCTTTCTCTCCGCCGAGGAGACCTTCCTCTGGACTGGAATCTTTTTTCTTTAAGATTGGATTGTTTATTTCCATCCCAGCTCTTTTTTTGAGTGTTTAAATTATTTTTAATAAATACCTTTTCAGGACTTTCAACTAGTTGGGGTTTCACTGGTATTCCACCCAAACTATCTCTTCCTAGTTCTTCATAGGATTTTTCTATGATTCTGGCAATTTCAGATGGTTGGTCTGCTATATTTGTCTCTTTTAACCTCTGGCGGATCGCCACATTTGCTGCTTCTCCCTTTATGTTTGCTAGTAATATTGCCGAGACCTGCTTGAAGTCTTTCAGTAATTTCATACCGAGAGTTAAAGCGGGTTCTGGACCGTATTCATCTTGAATTTGTTTTAGCACATCTGGTATTACTGACATGGATGGTACACCATGTGTTTTTTGTGTAAATGGAAGCAAAGACTGTTCCCCAAGTGTCACAATCCTCCACGTGTGGTGCGATTCCCATTGGAAGACAGATAGTCAGAATCCTGTGTTTCTCAACAGAGGTGGTATCTGGGAACACAGCCTCTATTTGAGTGATTTTTTGTGCTAGCCAGAAAGGAATTTGTTCCCGTTTTGCGGGTACTTTACCTAGACAGGACTGTATGTTCTGTGGTGTAATTTTATTTGTGTTCCCCTGATGAGGGGTCAGCTGTGGAATTTTAATTGCTGGTTGGACTGTTGAAGTCCGCATTACATATTGGACTAATTGTCTATGTATTTTTATTAATTGTTTTAGCTGTGCTAAAAGGTCTGCTGCAGGCATTTCTTCAATGTCTGGATGTGGTGTGTATCCGGCTAGGACCGGCCATGTTGCTCCTGGTCTACCTAGTGGACCGAGCCTGGTAATGTGATTATTATGTTTTAGGGTGCCATTAAACAAGAGCAGGTGCTCTTGGAATTTGAGTGGTATTTCCACCTCCTCGAAAGGAGTGTACTCATTCGGAGGTTCCTCTATTTTGTAATAGTGGAAGTCCTTTGTTACAGCGTTTGCTGCTGGAAAGTTTATCCATGAATAGAATACCTCTGTCTGCCGATATTCGTGTGCCTCAATTATGAATATGACTGTACCACCTCTCGGTGTCAGCCCATTTTCTATAAGTTTTAAAGTTATAGTTTTTCTTATGTTGACCGGGATTAGTATTGCGTCCGGGTCTTGCAGTAGGAGACTATTGTCAGCTGCTAGGAGTTCAGCTGCTACTCTAGCTGTCTCCCTTCCTTCTTCACTGTCTGACATTTTACTGACAGGAAGGTTATTTTGTTTATTTGCAGATCAGGTTTCTATGGAAACAAAGATTAGATGCACAATATTTTGGAACAGTGTATCCTTCAACGTTGAATAAACCAAGAACCATACATAGGAGTCTCCTCCTACGAAGTTTGGCGGGTATAACCTTTCACCCACTCCAGACGTCTTTGGAGTATTATGGGAAGAAAGGGGCTCTGTGTGAAAAAGCACGACTGAGTTACTCTAATGTCTTACGTTAGATTTATCGCCTATCCAAACCGTTGGGCGCCATGTAGTGTAGTTCCTATTATACCAATAGGCTCTGCGCATTGGAATAATATCTTCAATAGTATAGACCTAGGACGGAGGTTAACTAGGTCTTCTACTGACGATATTAGACTTAAAGTTTTGTGTTTGCCAGCTAGCTCAGAGTTCACTAGAAACTTTCTCGAATAGGCAAGGAGGATTTTAACCTCCCTGGATAGACAAGAAGGGATTTAGTTTCTGACAACCATAGAACAAGACAACTTTGCTCTCCCCTAATCAAGAGTGTATCTCTAGAGTCGTGTGAAAACAAAAGACAACTTATTTTACTCAGTCAGTTCAGTGCATTCTTAGTTTCACCAGATTGTAGAGAAAAGGAAGAGACGGCGTGTTCAATAAAAGATGGTATTTATTGATCAGTCTCTTTTCTCGTACAAGAGAAATGAATCGCTACTATTGTAATACTTGTAGTTAAGTAAAGTGCATACAGTAAAGACAGAATTATAAAATAATACTGTAAAAGCATTGATATGGTTTCTGAGCCATATGATACTTTAAAATGGATAAAATATATACATACATATATACATTTGACTAATCGTACTCAACTGGTGCTTCTAATCACGCCTACCCCAGTGTACCTGACCTAAGCCTAATACGTGGGCGGGAGTAGATAAGTAGCAGTTTAAGTTAAGTTTGTTTTGCCAAGGGACTGACTCAAGAATTCTCTGCAAGGGGTTATTCAGTTCTGTACCTGAGATCTAGAATGGTGGAGGGCTGGTATCTCTTATCCCAGGTCTTGATATTCCAGCTGCCTGCGAGGGCTGCGTGGAAGCGCCGGAGCTGGATTTCTCGGCAGGAGAAAGGCAGCGTCTCGTTCTCAGCGCGTCAGGAAGGCGGGGCAGCGTCTGTGGGCTTCGCTCTCAGCTGGGCTCCTCGGCAAGTCTCGCTGCTCCAATCTCGTCACCACCGCGTGTGTTTGCTTAAGGCAATGTCGGTAATATTTATACCTGAAAGGTGCCGAGATTGACGTAAGGATGGACATATATACGTCAATAAGGATGTCATACGAACGGGTTCGTTCGCACATTCTTTTACTGAAGTTCTCGGTGAAATCAAAACAATGGCTACGGGAATTTCCCAGGTCGCTGTAGGTTTGATTTGTTTTGAGAACTCCGTATGCCTTATCAGGGGCTGGAGGAATATCGCTTGCCTAATTAGATGGCATGCGTTATGACCTAATCAGATAACGCGCTTCTGTGCCGTGGTGTGGCTTAATCAGATAACGGTTTTTGCACCGTTAGATGGCTGCTAGTTAATTATTAACCAAACCAGGGTCAGGAATAGGGGAATCGATACAGTACCTATAGAAATACATCACACTGGTACCTTTATAGGACCAGATAAAACTCGTAATCTTACTCTGGATTTTACTGATGTCTATTATGGGGAAATTAAGGGGGAATGCATTAAAAAGGTACGTTAATTTAGGGAGAACAATAATTTTGACTAAATTGACCCTGCCGTAGATTGTTAAAGGGAGGTTTTTCCACCTGGCTAGTAGTCGGTCAACTTCTTTCATAGCCCTATTTAGGTTGATCTGCAGGATTTTCTCAATATCCTTGATGATTGTAATCCCCAAGTATTGAAACTCTTGACTTATTCCACCCCCAATTATCGATGTTCCAGAGCATCACCTCAGTTTTAGAGGTGTTAGCTAGATATCCTGACAGAGATCCAAATTCCTCTAACAGAGCTTTGACCCTTGGCATTGCCACCGCAGGATTATCAGTATATAGCAGTAGATCGCTGCACCTAATTCCACTTGTGAGATCTTCAACATTGTGAAAACTCTCTCAAAACTCCCCCCCCTCACCTGTCTTTCCTGATACTTCAGGAGCACAGTGTGACAAACTTGCAGAATTTTTCTCAACTAAAATTGATACCATTTTCTCCTCATTTCCCCTATGACTAACGACCCCACACTCCCCTCACTTGGTAAAAATCATCCCAGCCTGGATTCTATCCCGGCAATGAAAATGCCAGAACTAGAAAAACTGTTCTCTAAAGTAAAAAGTGGATCGCCCAAAGAACCTGCCCCTTTACTAATGCTAACCCAGGTAGCAGGTGAAGTTTTCCCTGTGATTTTAGATCTAATTAACACATCACTGTCTTCAGGGGTGGTCCCCCTGCATGGAAGGAAGCCATGGTAAAGGCCCTGCTGAAGAAACCCTCCCTAGACCCTTCCACCGTAGGAAATTACCGTCCCATCTCCTTGCTTCCAGGGATAAGTAAAATCACCGAAAAATATTTTAATTCGATACTATCCTCTTTTTTGGAGACCCACAATCTTCTCCACCAGACATAGACAAGCTTCTGCCCACTACAGGGCACAGAAAGTGCCCTGATCTCAGTAGTGGAAGAATCAAGGAAAATAGTCGACTCTGGCAGTACCGCGGTGGTACTGCTTCTTGATCGCGGGATTCGAAACCGTAAACCACCATATCCTAATCCATAGGCTCAGTAAAATAGGTATCACCGAGGAGCCAAGCTCGTGACCGCAATGGCCGCTCTGTAGCTCGGCTCCGTCAGCCTTCCTGCCCAACACGCAAATCCTGACAAATATCCTGCCCCGAGACGACACACTCGGGAAGATACGGAAACGTGAAGCAACGCTCGTACTCACCGTCTGACCTGGGGGCTCCTGCGTGCTGTGGATCCGAAGCTGTGCTCCTGCTTGGTCCGGGGCCTTCGCGGTGTGGAGACCGGAACCTTGCCTGCGTGGATCGGCCAGGGTGGCAGTGTCGGCGGCGGCCCCCGGCGGGAGAGAGGGCCGACTGTGAGAGGCCGTTGTGTGATTGTTCCGGTGGATACTGACCGGGCCCGGTCCAGCGGCCGGGAGGCCCCGTGGTAGGGCGCGGCGCGCCGTGGATGGGGGAAGACCATGCAGGAGGACACCCCCGTTGCTGCCTCGTCCGGCCATCTTGAAGCCCTGCGCCCGGAGTCGGCTTGTGATGCCCGCGGGTGGTGGCGCAGGCTGACACCCCGAATTTGGTGGCGCATCTTTCTGCACCAAGATTGCCATTCTTGGGGCCTGCGTGAACTCCAGGGGTGTCCTCGCTTAAGAGCCCACTCCGAGAGTTGCGGAGGGTGGTGACGCGGCTGAACCCGCAAAATGGCGGCCGACGCCCTGGGACACGGATTTCCTCAGGGCGGCGGACTTGTGTGGCTGGAGTGCACGGGGGCTTGGTCATGTGAGCGTGAGCCCACGATTGGTGATGTCCTTGACGCCCTGCAGTCTCTGCATGCGGCCTTGGCCCCCGGTGCCCCTGTGAAAGGTATACGGTCCGCCGCCATCTTTGATGGACCGTTCTTCATGGACGCGGCTCGACTTCGTGGTGGCGCTGCTTCGTCCCCCTCGATCGCTGCGAGGAGTGCTACCGCTGTGCATCGACAAGACTGCACGCCTGCGGCCCCGAATCTCCTGGCAGTTCTGAGTGTGGAGTGCGAGGGCGTGGGCTCCATTTTGGGGCCCTATCCTGCTCGAGTGTTCGAGGAGCGTTGTGGACTGCTGCTCCGATCTACTTTGGTGAGGTTGTGCTGTTGTACTGCGGGGGAGCCTCTGCTTTCTTATACGGCGAGACTGAACTCCTGTTTTTTGCTGCTCTTGGTGTCATTGTTGAGAGTTCCGGACTGCAGAGAAAGATTCTTGTTTTGTTGCTGGTTGCCGGGGCCCCCTGGTCTACACCCTTGCCTTGTTTTGTTCCGATCGAGTGGCCTCTCCATCTTGAAATGTTTGCTTCCCACTGCTATATCATGTGTGGTAGTGATGACTAGGAAAGGCCAGGGGTGAGCCAAACTGAACCCTGAGGACTACCGGTGAACGGATTGTGATGAGGCAGACCCCCAATCATGATAATATGGACGATCCCTTTGAGAGTTTATGATACCTGAGATTGTGTCGATCTTGTTTAGACGCTGCATAATTGTTTGGGTGGGCGGGGGGCTGGGGCCGAACGACTCGATTGGTGGTCTCCTTCCCCCCTCTTGATTTCTTTCCCCTTTTTTTGCCTCTTTATTCCTCTCTCTCTCCTTGACTTCTCTATATTTCAGGTTCTGATTTAGGGCGACAGGCACGCTGCTGGGGGGGGTAGGCCGTAGCCTTCTGCAGGGGTGCAGGGTGGGGTGGGTGGGCTGGGGCTTCTTCCTTGTTTTCTTTTCCTTAGTTCTATGGCTCTTTTGTATCCCTTTATCGGAGCGCCGCGTCTGTGCTTGTCTCCCATGGTACGATTGAGGGTGGGAACTGGAGGTGTGTTGTTCTCCTTCTTACGGTTTTGCCACATTGCTATTACGACTCACATGCCCACCTTGCTGGCGATATCCTTACTTTCTTTGCGTGCTTATTGCTGTGGGGCGCTTGCATCGGCGCGGCGTTCTCTCCTTCTTGCTTCTATTACTTCTCCCCTTTCCTCCCTCCCTTCTCCCCTCTTTTTCTTCTTTAGGTTAGTATAGCGGATGATTATATTCACTGTTGCTATTCCGGTTCCTCCGTTCTGTCTAAAACAAGAGACGAGCCACGGTGGGTACTGCTCTGATATATGGCGTCCATATCCTGATTGATGTAAACTGTTGCTGATGATTATCCATATTGATTCCCTTATGTTTTGCTGTTTGCTTCGTGGCCCGCTATGGGAACTCGGATATCCATAATCTGCAATTGATCCTGCTATACTCCTTATTATAAAATTAACCTTCTTTGATCCTGCTCGATGGCCGTACTTAACCTTTCCAGACTGAACTGATTGCTTCTATATTGTTGGCTGATTCCAGGGCTCATCCTTCCGGAGTCATTGGCCTCTCATACTGTGTCGTGGCCGGCCTGACTGGTTGTAGGCCCGTATTTGTATATTCCTTACTGCATAATAAAGGTTTTAAAAAAATAAATAGGTATCACCGGAACTGCTCTGGCCTGGCTCCAGTCGTTCCTAGTCAACAGATCCTTTCAAGTGTTTCAAAACAATGTGACTTCCAGAATAACTCCCCTCCGCTGCGGAGTTCCTCAGGGATCTTCCCTGAGCCCTACTTTATTTAATATGTATATCCGCACTCTTGCAGAAGCAGTTCTTCCCTTTGGAATTCACATAGTCACCTATGCTGATGACACGCAGCTGGTGATTGGGCTTAACAAAGAGGAAAGTAATTCTCCCGGCCTACACATCTGTCTACAGGAGATTGCAACCTGGACGAGGAAGTCCTTCTTAAAATTACACGGGGAAAAGAGCGAAATCATGGTCCTGGGTAATCGCTCCCCACTTGATATGAAAGAAATTTGGCCCACCTCTTTAAGCCTGGCTCCCACTCCTAAAACCCAGCTAAAGAGCCTGGGTGTTTGGTTAGACCAAGACCTGTCATTTAAATCCCAGGCACGGAAGATCGCCGCTTCATGCTATGGTGTCCTGAAAATGTCTCATAAAATCCTCCCTATCCTGCCGTTCCGGGCCAGAAAAATCACGGTCCAGGCACTCGTCTTGTCCCGGCTAGACTGTGCAAATGCGCTTTATTTGGGGTCTCCCGTGGCTACGATTTCCAGGCTGCAAACCTTCCAGAATCGGGCCGCCAGACTGTTGCTGGACATTCCTAAACATCAGTCGGCCAAACCAGCTCTGAAGTCCCTCCATTGGCTCCCTGTACAAGAAAGAATTAAATTCAAATCCTTATGCATCGCCCACAACTCTCTATTTAACACAGGCCCTTCCATTCTTAACAATATCATTCAGTCCTATGAGCCCAACAGAAGTCTTCGATCTAAAACCCTAAACCTGGCCTCCATCCCTAGGATTAAAAAGGCCAGAAGTGGAAGTTGACAATTCTCGCTTAATGCTGCCAGACTCTGGAACTCCCTCCCTCACCATCTGCGAGCTGAACCCAATCATCGTTCCTTTCGCAGATCTCTAAATACTTTATTGTTTCCTTAAACCTGGCCTGACACTTCTGTTGCTGTTACTGCAAGCACTGGGATGCCTCCGGTAACCATGTGCTATATACATTTTACTCATTTTCAATTTCAATCGTCCGCGTATAAAGCAACCTTGCTGCTATATTGATAGGATTGATCAGATCATCTGCCCTAATTGCTTATGCTAAGGATTCAATGTAGATGTTAAATAATAAGGGAGAAAGGGGGCAACCCTACCTTGTTCCTCTTAAGATGTTAAAGCTAGAGGTTAAAACCCCATTCAACAATATTTTGACAGAGGGCCCCGGTAACATTTTACCAGAGTCTGAATAAAAACGGGCCCAAAGCCGATTGACCTTAACACTTCCCAAAGGTATTTCCAACTGACTCTATCTAACGCCTTGACCGCATCAAATGCCACTACGGCCAATGGTTCAGATTGAGCTGTGGCAAGATCTATATTACCAATTAGTTGTTGTGTTTGTTATTGTATATATCGTTTCTGAATAAAATCTTTCTGGTTGGCGTTAATCAGCTGTGGGGCAATTTTGACCAACCTCCCTGCTAAGATACTCATGAAGATCTTATAATCGGCATCCAGCAGGGATATCTGTCTATATGTGCCAACGGTCTCACCTGAAACTTCTTCTAATTGTGACAGCTGTTTGAAATCAATATACCATTACATCTGCTGGACCTTTCTGGTTGTGGCGATATATAGGACTTGTAGTTTCACCAAGAACCTAACGAACCCAGAGCCAATAACTGAGCAGCGTCTTGCAATGGTTTTTTATTATATACCGAGTATATAGCAATTAATTTAGGAAAATATATACATGGAAAAATCAGTATCAAAGACACCTATGTATTTCTGAAATTGGAACAAAATATAAAGTTTAGATTAGCATGAGAATTATAAGTCATTTTTCAAAATGACTCCTTTTTTACACATTGTCTTACATTTGGAAGGCAGAAATGCATCAAAAGTCAATAGGTAACAACAGTTGCTCTACAATTATGTTACCCTAAGTCTCCCGATAAAAATGGTACCTCACTTGTGTGGGTAGGCCTAGTGCCCGTGACAGGAAACACCTCAAAACGCAACGTGGACATTCCTTGTTTTTACAGTGAAAACTGACCCTTTCTTGCAAAGTGCCTAGCTGTAGATTTTGAACCCTAGCTCTGCCGGTAACTAGGGAAACCTAGCAAACCTATACATTTTTGAAAATTAAACACCCAGTGTAATCCAGGATGGGCTGACTTGACTGGCTCTCACCAGGTTCTATTACCCAGAATCCCTTGCAAACCTAAAAAGTGGTCCAAAAAACACATTTTCCTCACATTTCTGTGGTGGAAAGTTCTGGAATCTGCGTGGATCCACACCATATTTTCACAGTGAAAACTGACCCTTTTTTTGCAAAGTGCCTAGCTATAGAGTTTGAATCCTAGCTCTGCCAGCACCTAGGGAAACCTAGCAAACCTATACATTTTTGAAAACTAGACACCCAGGGAAATCCATGATGGGGCCACTTGACTGGCTCTCACCAAGGTCTGTTACCCAGAATCCCTTGCAAACCTAAACATGTGTCCAAAAAAACAAATTTGCCTCACATTTCTGTGGTGGTAAGTTCTGGAATCTGAATGGATCCACAAAATTCTACACACGCCGCGTTCCCCATAGACTTTCGAGAAATATGGTACCTCACTTGTGTGGGTAGGCCTAGTGCCCACGACAGAAAATGGCCCAAAACGCAATGTGGACACACCACACTTTCACACTGAAAACGGACCCTTTTTTCACAAAGTGTCTAGCTGTAAATTTTGAACCCTAGCTCTGCTAGCACCTAGGGAAACCTAGCAAACCTATAAATGTTTGAAAACTAGACACCCAGGGGAATCCAGGATGGGGTGACTCAACTGGCTCTCACTAGGTTCTATTACCCAGAATCCCTTTCAAACCTAAACATTTGTAAAAAAAAAACACATTTTCCTCACATTTCTGTGGTGGAAAGTTCTGGAATCTGCATGGATCCATAAAAAAAATTCCACCCACCCCGCGTTCCCCAAAGTCTTCCGAGAAAAATGGTATAAAAACTTGTATGTGTTGGCCTGGTGCCCGCGACTGGAAACAGCCTAAAACGCACCGTGGACACACCACATTTCAGCAGTGAAAACGGACCTTTTTTTCACAAAGTGCCTAGCTGTAGATTTTGAACCCTAGCTCTGCTGGCACCTAGGGAAACCTAGCAAACCTATACATTTTTTAAAACTAGACACCCAGGGAAATCCAAGATAGGGTGACTTGACTGGCTCCCACCAGGTTCTGTTGCCCAGAATCCCTGGCACCAAACATTTTTTTTTTAAATACATTTTCCTCATATTTCTGTGGTGGAAAGTTCTGGAATCTGCGTGGATCCACAAAATTCCATCCATCCCGCCTTCCCCAA
This sequence comes from Lissotriton helveticus, assembly GCF_964261635.1. NCBI lineage: Eukaryota > Metazoa > Chordata > Amphibia > Caudata > Salamandridae > Lissotriton > Lissotriton helveticus. The sequence continues at coordinate 1,617,081,912 of NC_136057.1, forward strand.
AGTCTTCTGAGAAAAATGGTACCTCACTTGTGTGGGTGGGTCAAGTACCCATGACAGGCAAGGGCCCAAAACCTATTGAGGCGACATCAAAATTACCCTATCCCAAAACAACCTGGTTTTGCAAGGGGGGTCCCATGAGTTTTTGGCCCTTGGCTTGGCGGACATCTAGGGAAAACTACCAAACCCACACATTTCCAAAAACTTGACAACCCAGGGGAGTACAATGAGGTATGACTTGCATGGGTCTCCCAACATTTCCCCACCCAGAATCTCCTGCAAACATCAAATTTTGTTGAAAGAAAATCAAATTTTCAACATTTCTGTGTAGAAAAGTTGTAGGATCACCGGGCAGACACACATTTCTTACCACCCTGTGTTTCGCCAGGTCTCCCGATAAAAATGGTACCTCACTTGTGTGGATAGGCATAGTGGCTGCAACAGGAAATGGCCCAAATCATACTGTGGAGACTTCAAAACTACCTGGTTTTGGGGGGGCACCTGAGTTTTTTGGCCCCGGGCTCGCTGCCATCTAGGAAAACCTACCGAACCCACACATTTCTGAAAACTAGACAGCCTTGGGAGTCCAATGAGGTATGGCTTGTGTGGATCCCCCAATGTTTCCTTACCCAGAATCCCCTGCAAACCTCAAATTTATCTGAAAAAATCACTTTTTTCATGCGGTCTAGAAGGGCTTTTTTCATAAATTTTTATGTGGGATCACTGTGCCGGCACAAATGACCTACCTCCCAGCATTCCCCTTGTTCTCCCGATTAAAATGATTCCTCACTTGTGTGGGTGTCCAAAGCAGAATTGGCTCTTCCCAGTCACAGGCCTTTGGCCCACCCACACAAGTGAGGTATCATTTTACTCAGGAGTTCAAGGGGAACGCTGGGTGGAAGGAAATTTGTACCAGCATGGTGATCCCACATTAAAATGTATTAAAAAAAAGCCCTTCTAGACCGCAGGCAAGACGGCGAGGAGCAGTGTGCACATGCTTGATGTGGGAGGAGACCTTCGGGCCTGAAGGCGAACCGGGTGCTGGTGAAATACATCGCGGAGGGTGGAGTGGCCTCCCCCTTAGAGACTGCAGGAGTGCAGAGCGGACCTGCTGCTGAAGCCGGACAAAGCGCCCTGGGGTCTGGAGTGGGCCACCTATGAGTTTGCCTTTCCTGCGGCGGATGCCAGTGGCTCCTTTGGAGCTCACGTGGGCCAGCCCGTCTGCTTCTGGGCGTCCGGAGTCTTCCAATACTGCAGCATAGACTGAAATCCAGGGACTGGGCTGCAGATACAGCTGCATCGCTGCGGGGGTGCCGGTGGGACCGCCGAGTAATTCCCTCTCCTCCCCCCGCTGAGTTCAGCGGCGCAGCTGTGGATGGGTGAGACGCATGTGAGCAAGAGTGCTGAGCAAGCTGCCCCAGTGTGAGCCTTCGGGCCTCGTCTCTGTTGGGGACAATATATCATTATTTTAACACTGTGTGCTGAGCCTCCCATTCCCTGGCAGCACCTGCTTCCAAATCTCAAGGATGTCTGACTTCTGCTTCCAAACATTACTTCAAAGGGCCCATGGTGAAGCGCGGAGTGGGGCAAAAGTCAGGGTAATCCAACTTGTAGGAGTGGGGGAGCCTCGGTGGTGGGGGGAGCCGGGAAGGCATCCTGCACATGGTCCGGTGGCCTGGGCCTGAGCTCTGCCCCTTTCCTTACTGGCATCAAGAATATACTGGGACAAGAAAGGAGGAAGTGGCTTGAAACGGGAGATGTGTCCCCTCTGTGGCACTCGCCCATAACAGGGGGAAGCTTTGGTGCATATGCCCTGGCCCATGCAGACTGACGGGCATTACTACAGCCGAACAAGACACCACAGTGGTTGAGTCAGTGGGAACTCACCAGTGGTGCTGCGAGGGTCGTGACAGGAGGAGAGAGTGTCCAGCGACATTCCTGCACCAGACGGCCTGCAATGGTGAGAGATAAGGAGTCTAAGACGTTGCGGCAGGGTAAATTAGATTGATTTGCTAAAGTGCTCCCTGCGCCCGTGGGAATTGAGGGAGGTCATGACAATGCAGCCATACTACAAGCAATACATGACTCAAGAGAATGCCTGGAAGGGAAGATGGCGGAGAATGGAGATACGCTCAGAGGTTACATTGCTACGCCACAACCTGCGAAAAGTCTCTAAACGTGCTACTGAAGCAGAACACCGCATCTCAGAGCTCGAAGATACCTCTGACTCTATGCGGAAGGATGTGATGGGGATTCGACCCTCAATGAAAGAAGAGGACTGGAGGGTCAACAATGCTGATAATAGAGCACCGCGGAAATAACCTTTGATTTATTGGTTTTCCGGAGAATGCGGAACGAACGGACCCGGGCCAGTTTCTCCTGAAGTTTCTAAAAGACACCCTTCTCAATACCCATTTTTCGTCCTGCTTTGTCATAGAACGAGCACACAGGATGCCTGGTGCTCGCCCTCCCTGTAGGCCCCTCCTCGAACATTGATAGCCCGCTTTCTGAACTTCAAGGACAGAGACCTAATCCTACGCGAGCTGAGGAAGATCAAATATGAAAATATGCTAGTGATGGTGTTCCTGGACTACTTGCGAGACGTCCAGAAGCAGCGACGAACCTTTGATCCGGTCAAGGTGAAGCTTCAAGCACTCGAGATCCAGTACATGTTACTATTCCCAGCCAAGCTTAAAGTTATCTTCCAAGGCAACACGTTGTTTTTTCAGACTCCGGAAGAGGCATTGTCGTGGATTGAGGAACAGGCTCAGTTCAGGCGTGGATCACCCCAAACACCTGTTCGGCCCACAGAAAATAGACTGAGCTCAGGTTAAGAACGACCCAAAGACAAGCGCAGGAGAAGAGTGTTGAGAATCCGAGGCATGGCTGGAGGAACACCGGGGAGGTCCATGCGGCCCAGAAAAAGTAGGTCACAGATATCGGACTCTGATGATGATGCCCTGCGGGAATGCATAAGACACACCTTGCGGAGATCGAGTGACACTATCCACACTGAATTGTCAGAGAGAGAAGACTCAGCGGATGCAGATAGCGAACACCCGTTGCTGGAGAGTATTCAGAGGTTGGAAGCCACAGACCCAATTCTGCTCGACACAAGCACGCGGCAACAGCATCTGCCCAGCAATGGTGAAGAGGACTGAGAAGGGGCCGGACGACCGCCTACAAACAGTAAGATATCCCTAAGGCCTGGTACACATTGTAGGACTTTGGCCTGAGACAGGGAAAAACACTGAGTGCTTTTATCATATTATTGTGTAGTTAATTGAAGTAGAGGGGGACGGAGGGCTACAGACCTCTTAGTGGATTGTCTCTGCCAGAGTTGTCATGTTGACAAATTGGGGGAGGGTATGGGTACCTGAAGAGTGTGGGGTAAGTTATAAATTGTCAAAAGGTGCGTATTAAGACTGTCACGGGGGACAGTTTTTTTCAGTTAAATCAAATGAATGCAGAGATTGAGCTGGGATTTTGGGAGGTGGGTATCCTCTGTAAGAGGGCTGGTCATGTAATGAGTCCTGAAATGTATTGCAATGACTGAGGACAGATTCACGGCATTAACATGGAATGTCAATGGGTTAGGAAACAAAATCAAGCAGGGTCTTGTATCTCAATATCTCAAATGACTTAAACCCGACATAATCTTTTCGCAGGACACGCAACTGTTGGGTTTGAGTTGTTCTTTATTGGGAAGAGGGCATTATACTACCCTGGCACATGTGGGTTTTACTAAGGGTTCGAGAGGAGTGGCAATCCTTATTAAAAAGTCACCCCCTTTTCGTGTTACTCAACAGTGGGTGGACTCTGACGACACATATGTTGCAGTGCAGGGAATTTGGAACCGTAAGACGTTCTTACTTATCAGTGTCTATGCGCCTCCACGATTGCAGCAACGTACGCTGGATAGGTTGACAAAGATTCTACTACACTCCGGACCCGATATTCACATCATAGGAGGGGACTTTATTGACGTGCTCGAACCCGCCTAAGACCTGGGCCTCAAGGTCCCACAATATTGGCAAAATTTCAGGACGCCCTTGGACTGACTGACCTGTGGAGATAACATCACCGACTATACGTGCCTATTCCCACATTTCGGGAGCTCATAGAGTATTTTCAAGACTAGACTATCTCTTTGCTCTGGCGGGTGAGATCGGACTGGTGGAGAGGGTGGAATACTTAGCTATGCGCATCTCAGACCATTCACTGCTTTTACTGATGGTGGGCGGGACGGGCGACCGTCAGGTTACAAACTGGACACTGAGCCCCTGGGCCTTGAAAGACAAAAGAGTAGCTAAAGATCTCAGGGTAGATTCAGAGCTCTATTTTAAGGAGAATGCAGGGTCAGTACAGTCGACAGTCACTTTATGGGAAGCATTCAAGACAGTGCTGAGAGACAGAGTGCAAAATGTAATTGCCCATAAAAAGAAACGTGAAATCCAGGAGATGGAGGCCTTAGAACACAAGCTATTGAGCTTGGAGGGAAGTGGTGCCTCTACACAAACTGTTCATATCCTTCGTCAAATTGAAATAACCAAACGGGAATACCAGGCGCTGGCGACCAGGGAGGTGAGGGCATGGCAATTGGCAGTCCAACATCGACTCTACGAGACAGGCGACAGGGCAAAGACACTGCTAGCATGGCTGGACAGGAAGGAAATGGAGTCGAGATGGGTATCGTCCATTACAGATCAAGGCGCCACACATGCAACACCGGCAGATATTACAGGGGCCTTTGCTCAGTACTACATGTGCTTGTATGCAGCTACATCTCAGGTAGATGTTGTGCAAATAATCCACTACTTAGACACAATCTAACTTCCCTCAGGAAGAGAGGGACAGGCTAGAGGAATATCTCACTCTCGAAGAAGTGACAGAGACCATTGGCCGCCAAAGTCTGGAAAAACCCTGGGCACAAATAGACTCCCGGGAGAATTTTTTTAATTAAATAGTAGCTTGCAGGCACCACATTTATTAAACATGTTCCTGAAGGCGAAAAAACAAGGCGTTCTCTCGCAAGATCTTCGAATGGCCACTGTAGTGGTAATTCATAAGACGGGGAAACCTCCGGAAGACTGTGGGTCATATCAGCCCATATCTCTGCTTAACATTGAGACCAAAATTCTGTCCACTATCCTGGCAACGCGCCTCTTGGCGGTCATTACCCACTTGATACATAGAGACCAATCTGGTTTTATGCCTAAGCGAGCCAACCTATGATGCTTGGCTAATTGCATGGACATGGCTCAAAGTCGGACAAACCCCCATCTGCTCCTTTCGTTAGACGCTGAGAAGGTGTACAATACCATTCACTGGCCCTTTATGAGATGCACCTTGGAAAAGTTTGTCTTCGGCCCAATCATTAGGGATTGGTTGGCACTCCTGTACAATGCCCCTGAGGCCAAAGTCTGAGGTTAACAGGGTTGTCTCGACAAGTTGGTCGATGCAACGAGGCACCAGGCAGGGTTGCCCCCTGTCTCGCCTACTGTTTGCCCTCATATTAGAGCCTTTGGCCTGTGTAGTTTGAACTCATCAAGGTCTGAGGGGTTTCATAGACAAGTCTCGATGTTTAGAAGTACAACGCATTTTGCTATATGCGGATGATATTTTTCTGTATGTCACTGAACCAGCGGAGACACTTCCCAAACTGTTACGACTCTTTGAGGAGTATGGCCGACATGCAGGATACAGGATTAATTGGGGTATGTCTACCCTGTACGCCATAGCTGGAACGGTGGAGCCCCAGAAGTATCCAAGCTACCTACGACTATCCATGGAAGGGTTCTCTTACGTGGGACTCTCTATTACCACTGAGGTAGAAACTAACTTAGAGCACAATATTAGACAAATTCTCTTGAACGTCCAAGAGGATGACAATAGGTGGAGGAAATTTCCTCTGACGATCATCGGGAAGGCTGCTATGTACAAGATGAACACACTCCCGCAGTTGCTGTACATCTTGCAAAATACCTATTGTAAAATCCCAGAGACCGTGTTCACAACTCTCAATAAAGAGCTGCGCTTACTTCTATGGGATGGGGCCCATCCATGAATAGCACTGCAAATGGTACAGTGAAACCCATACAATGGGGGTCTCGCTCTGCCGGATATCAGAGCCTACTACAGAGGGGCCCATCTCATTGTAATCAATGAATGGATCCATGTTCCAGGAGATCATCCCAACTACAGGTTGGCAAGGTTACAATTTAGAGAGCGTACACACTTACATTTTAGCTACGTAGTCAATAGTTGTGCTCGACTCCTACCAGCTGCCCAACTCGTGCTGAAGGAATGGAAAAGTGCTAAAAAGCAAATTAAATGGGACGGGAAACCAACAAGGGAGACCCCGTTATGGGAAGCAACTAGATTGATGGAATTTAGAAAATTAAGAGGCTTTAAACAGTGGGATTTAATAGGGATCTCTAAAGTAGGGGATGTATTACAGGCAGGCACACTGGCCTCCTTCGCCACGCTTCAAGCCACATATCAGCTACGCAACACTCAAGCCTATGCATATCTCAGACTAAAACATGCCTGGCAGGTGGAGGGACTGGACACCGAGACACTGCTGGAATATGTCCCATTAGAAGGCAGACTTTTACAGGAAGAGATCCCAACTCAGGCCATCTTGCTGACCTACAAAACATTGATTAATAATATGCCTGACAATTTAGGCCCTCTTCGGACTAAATGGGAATTTACCACTGGCCACTAGAGGATATTGACTGGGAAGTCGCCCTTATGCACCCACGAAAAGTAGCAATTAAACTACGGCTACGGCTCATTCAGTATAAAATCCTGCATATGGCTTACTTTGACAGAGCACGACTGACTTCATTCTATAGGGAGAGCAGATAACCCAGATTGCCTCAGATGTTACACACAATGCTGTACATTCATACACACCCTCTGGGAGTGCAATAGGGTTCAAACATATTGGAGCAAGATATTACAGCAACTAAATAACATACAAGAGGCTCAACTTTAGTTAGATGCTAAATTCATCATACTGGGAATCCCCACAGATGTGGGCCTGACAAGGCATAACTCCTGTTGGCGAATTTGGGTCTGGTGGTAGGCAAGAGGGATATAGTTAGGAATTTGGGTGCCAATCGCCTACCCACACTCAAGGAATGGAGAGCAAGTTTGGATCCACATATGGTTGCGGAGAAAGTGACATGCAAAGCGAGGGGTTGTCACCGGATGTTTTTAAAGATATGGGCGCTGTGGATAAAATATTATGGCGTGGAGTTGGATCATAAAGCAGAGGGATTGCTCTTGCCCCCGAAACGGATCAGGGAAAGAGACTTGATAATTGTGGGACCGGGCCCGTCTGTGAAGAAAGGGATTAAGTTGGCCCTGACCCTTACCATATATATATGTACTGTGTTGAACTCTAACCTCATGCTCTTTCAGAAGAACTGTTGATATACTTTTTACCCTATACCAACTGAGATTACCCAACCATTAATCGGTATCATGCATTCATGATTTCTTTGATTGTAAGTTCATACTGCCAAAAAGAAATAAAAAAATGTCAACAAAAAACAATCTATGAAAAAAGTGACTTTTCCAGCTATATTTGAGGTTTGCAGGGGATTCTGGGTAGGGAAACGTTGGGGGATCCACGCAAGCCATACCTCATTGGACTCCTCAGGGTGCCTAGTTTTCAAAAATGTGTTGGTTTGGTAGGTTTCCATAGATTGCCGCCGAGCCCGGGGTCAAAAACTCATAGGACCTCCTTGCAAAACCAGGTTGTTTTGTGATAGGTCATTTTGATGTCGCCTCAATAGGTTTTGGGCCCTTGCCTGTCGCGGGTACTTGACTCACCCACGCGAGTGAGGTACCATTTTTATCAGGAGACCTGGGGGAATACTGGGTGGGAGGAAATTTGTGTCGGCCCGGTGATCCTATAACTTTCCCACACAGAAATTTGGAATGGTTTTTTTTCTGCAAACTTTGAGGTTTGCAGTGGATTCCGGGTAGGGAAATTTTGGGGTATCCACGCCTCTTTGGACTGCCCAGGGTGTATAGTTTTCAGAAATGTGTGGGTTTGGTAGGTTTACCAAGATGGCCGCTGAGCCCGGGGCAAAAACTCAGGTGACCCTTCCCTTACATAACCAGATCCTTTCAAAATAGGTAATTTTGATGTCTACACAATGCGTTTTGGGCCCTTCCCTGCCGCGGGTACTTGACCAACTAACACAAGTGAGGTACCATTTCTATTGGGATACTTGGAGAAATGCTGGGTGGTAGAAAATGTGGTGTTTCTTTCTGAAGCGTGAACCTTTTGGCACAATAATGCAAGGAAAATGTGATAGTCACATTTTGAGGTTTGCAGGACATTGTGGGTAAGATAACTTGTTGAGATCCACAAGAGAAACATCACCATGTACTCCCATGGGTGTTTAATTTATGACAATATCTACAGTTGGTAGGTTTTTCTTAGATGGAACATTTGGTGCGCACGGAAGGGGATAAAGAGCAGTGCACTTGAACAAAAAAGTTTTTGGTCTCTTTGTATTTTCTTGCAATCCTTTATTATCAAATACAAACGAAATTTTACTAGAAAGCAGCTGCCTTGTAGTAGAATTTTGTTCAGATTTGATGATAAAGGATTGAAAGAAAATTCAAAGAGACTGAAAAGTTTTTTGTTCAAGTGCACTGCTCTTTATGGAAAATTGCAAATAGATATAAATCTACTAACATAAAATCCGAAACTATATACATTGCACAAATACCAACCTTGAAACTGAACAAAAAATATAAAACAATAGAGACCAGGCAGTTCACTTTACCACTCATGGATGCTCCCAAAAATTATTTTGCGTGTGGTACATTCTGAAACAAGCAGGCACACACAGTGCAGGGTTAGAAGGACACTCGGGGCAGTACATAGGAGTTTCCTTCCGTGTACCTCTTCACCAACAGACACTACGGGGCAGATTTATGTCGGACTAGCGCCACGTTCACGCCGCCGTTGTGTCACGCAACGGCAGCGTAAACGTGGCGCATCCCTGCGACCCATTTACAATGTGACGCATCTAGGCAGATGCGTCACGTTGTAAAACCCTGCGCCACATGTGGGCGTTCCGGCGCAGGTTGGGCGTTCCGGGGCAGGTGCGCCTCGCAAAAGTGCCTGCGTGAAATCTACAAGATTTCACGCAGGCACTTTTAGGCCAACGCTGCGTCAAAACCCTGCGCCTGCTTGAAGCAGGCATAAGGCTTGACGCAGCATTGGACAGATGTGGCCCCCAAGAGCATTGCTGGAGCTGCGTCACGCTTGCGACGCAACTCCTGCAATGCGCCACCTTTACGGCACAGATGCGTCACGCATCTGTGCCGTTTTGCCCCATGGTGCGCCGCATTGTAAATGCGGCGCACCATGGGTGGCGGAGCTCTGGCGCACAATAACTGGCGCATCCCTGGATGCGCCAGTTATTGTAAATCTGCCCCTACATCTTCTACTGGGAAAGTCTTTTGAGGGTGTGGGAAGAATGTGATCAGGAAAGTGGCCATCTTTCAATCTAGCCACACCCTCCACCACTCCAACTCTAGGAACATTTGCCTGTTCCACTACAACAAGGCTGCCTATTACAGACTCCTGAAACTTAGCAAAAGTCATCTTTGACTCAGGACAACAACAATCCTTGAATACAACAAAAGCATTAAAGGTTGCCAAGTGGAAAAAATGGATAGCCAACTTCTTATACCAAATGTAAGCCTTACGAAGAGCAGTGTACGGTTCCAACCTCTGATCTACTCTAGCAACACCACCCATATGCAAATTATAGTCTAAAATGCACACAGGTTTGCGCGATTCAGCAACCTGACCTCAAGAAAAGTTGGTTAATATAACTTTTTTAGTACTAAAAAAGTTATATTAACCAACTTTTCTTGTTTGTGTTATTCTTGAAAAATTGTTTAGATAGCTACCAGATGAATAGAAATGAAGTGAAATTAGAGATTTATTGTATAAGTAAGTAAAAGACAGAAGACAGATAATTTGGAGTATTGGTCTTCCTAGAAGTAGTCTTTATAATAATACCGTAGGCATCATTGTATTTAGTTTGTTTCATTTTCCCAGATGCCTGTATGGTTTAATGGGTTTCCCCTGTGATATATCTTGCTGCACTATCGGCACATCAATGACCTCCTCTAAAACAGGCACTTCATCCGCACTAAGAGTAGCTTCATCCACACTGAGAGTAGCTTCATCATCCAATGAATCCTCGTGGATAGAAAACTCACTGCCTGAATCTTCCACTCCCTCCTCTGCCTCAGATGCAGAGTCAGTCTCTGAACCATGGTCAGAGGAAGATTCAAAAAGCATACCAACAACCTGCTGAGAAGTAATCCTGTGGCTAGCCATTATCATTACTAAGAAAGGAGACTGCACAAACAAGTCAACAACAACCAACACTGTGCAAAATAAGTAAGTAAAACTAATGGGTGCCTTTATCACAAAGATCTTTATACTCAAAAACTATATGATTCACTTGCAAGTGACAGCTATACTCACCAGCACCTACTCTGCAGAGGCACAGCAAAAAACAATGATATCCCACTAGTAAGAAAAAAACAAAACCAATTACTCACAAGACAACAAAATACACATCAAGCACAAATGCAAAAAGTTTTTCACACTCAAAAAACAGAAGCCAAACATACTGCTATTATTACAACATTTGCAAAAAACACATTTATGCAGGGAAATGAAACTCATTTACATTGTACAAAAAAAGTCTCTTACCAAACACATGCAACTACACAAACAGCAGAACCACCAGTAACAAAACCGCTACCTGGAACAGTCTAAAGAGAAAAAGCCTTGAACTAGAAAAAAAGGGAGAAATAAAGCATTACCATTGTAATTCACAAGAAATAAAACAATTAACATTATAACACGCTATGTCACTACCCAAATAGTCAATCTGCCAGATGGGCCTTCAAATAGGGCTGAGAAAAATGGGGAGTGATCTTGCACAAGGGATCGGGTGGGGTTGTCTGCCAGGCCGATCTGTCCCCCAGGTGGGGCAGAAAACAGAAGACAGATTTGTGCCCCCTTGCAAAAGAAATAAATCCCTGGTGCCTAGTAGGGTTTTCTGCCTCCCCCTTAGGGCAGAAAGGTGAAAAAAGGGGCAGATCCGTCCCTAGGAGGGGCAGAAAAAACATTAACCAAATGTTACCCCCTTGGAAGCAACCATGTCGCTTCCATTACACCCAAAACAAAATCCCTGGTGCCTAAGTAGGGTTTTCTACAAACCCGAAACAGAAAGGCCAAAAAAACAGCCCAATCCGTCCCCGGGGGGCAGATAAAAACTAATACACAATACATCAGCCCCCTGGAAGTGACCCTTGCCCAAGGGGTTGCTTCCATTTCTTTTGAAATAAACTCTCTGGTGTCTAGTGGGGTTTTCTGCCTCTCCGGGGGCAGAAAGCCAAAACAATGGGCCGATCTGCCCCCAGGAGGGAGAATAAACATACCAAAAATATCTGCCCCATGGAAGCAACCCTTGCCCAAGGGGCCGCTTCCATTTTAATAAAAAAAATCCCTGGTATCTAATGGGGTTTTCTGCCCCCCCTCCCCCCGGGGCAGAAAGGCCAAATAAACAGGCTGATCTGTACCCAGGGAGGCAGAATACACTTATAAAAAAAATCTGCCCCTGGAAGCGACCCTTGCCCAAGGGGTTACTTCCATTTTAATTTTAAAGAAGTCCCTGCTGTCTAGTGGGGTTTCCTGTCCACCAAAAATGGGCTGATCTGCCCGGGGGGGAGTGGGGGGAAGAATACATAAATAAAAAAATATGCCCCCTGGAAGCGACCCTTGCCCAAGGGGTCACTTCCATTTTTATTTTTTCGGGGCCAGAAACGCCCAAAAAAACTACCGATCTGTCCCTAGGGGGGTAGAAAAGTCTTAAATATATTGTGCCTCTTAAGGAAGGGACCCTTGCCCAAGGGGTCACTTCCTTTAAATAGAAAAGGTCCCTGGTGCCTAGTGGGGGCATTCCTGCAGTACAATCGCGTCGCCATGCATGATCGTGCAGCAGGAATGCCCTGCATTGAGACATCAGGGGAGAGGAAAAACTCTTCCCCTGCCATCCCCCTTTGTGGGGGCTAGATGGGCTGTCCATGGGGGGAGCGCCAGCGCTTCCCCTATGGGTGGGTGCCATGTTGGAGCGGTTCCGTCATGAGCACACACCCACCGTTGCTCATGACAGAACTGCTCCGTCATGAGCATAAAAAGGGTTAACTATCGTAGCAAAGAATAAATTGTGAAAGCAGTGTATCATTGATGGGTCATGTGAATGCCTTGCTTCAACAAGTTAAACACTCACTGCTGACATCCGATGATAACCTGTAAGTCACATATTCTTACTATATCAGTGTTAACTCTGCATTTTGTTCTTTCAATGTCGATGAATTGAGTACCATTACATCTGGTGCTGGTATTGTAATTTTACAACCTTTAAAAGAGCAAAAGTACTATGTTTAAATAATAGGATTATTTTTAATTATCTGAGAAGTAACATTTGTATTGGATAAGCACAGGTTTTGTCCAGCAAAACTGGCTTTGAAATTTGGGTTTCATAACTTGAGAATTCTTTGTAAGGTGTGCAGTTCTTTTGGCAGTGCTTTATTTTAAAAGGTTCAGAAGAGTTTTGTAAGCTGATGAATTGTTCAAAAACAGCACAGACATCTCTCGTAATAGAAAGGTTTCTTCAAAGATGTTGTAGAAATGTTTTACTTTGTACACAAAATCCTTACAGGAGTGAGAGTACTGGAAATGTTCCCCTCCACTCCAAGAATTTCTGGTAACTTCCATACGCCCCGAAGGGCAATGGCGACAGAAATCGCCTTGTTTTAACCTGGCAAGACTAAAATATTTAACAAAAAATACTGTCACAATTAATAAATTCAGTGACAGCCAAAGAAAACAGAACACAAAAAAAGAGTGACCAAGGGGGTAAAGTGAGGGGCCGCATTATTGTGGGAATCGCTGCACTGAATGATGTTTTAAACAAGAAGCTTTAGAAGTCAAACTACTAGCTACTCTCAAGGTGGGCAGCCTTTCAAAAGGGGGCTGGGGGGTAGTCGACCACTGGGAGGTCCGTCCCCCCCCCGGGCACTTTAGGAGGGGCGGAGGGAGGAGGTTTTCAGACAAGCGAGCTGACATTTTGTAATTTCGGCTTGTTTTTTTGTAGCCCAATTATGGCCCAAGCATAAATGCTTTGGGCTTCTGCTCTCAGACACCATTTTGGGTTTGGTGACCTCGTGCCTGGGAGCTTTAGTGAGAAAGAATTTTTGTGCTGGAGTTAGTGTGGTTTTTTGGTAATTTGTAGGCGAGGTTGCAGCATTTTAATTATGGCAGCGGAGGATTACAGAATGCTCGAAGCCCTCCGGCTCCTGAGCGAGGCGGGACGCAAGGATTTGGTAATAGGGGATGTGGAGATTTTCGCCCCGTTAACGTCTTCTTCTTCGGTGTGACCCACTTTTAATGAGCGCTGTGGCAGGGAAGAGCGAGCTCTATTGGGACCGGAGACAGGGGAAGTGAGAGATACAGTTAGCCCTTTTCTCTTCTCCCCCCTTATTCTTCTAGAGGTGAGGTGCTTTCAGTAGGCGGCAGCTCGGTTGGGGAGGGAGAATGGGCACAGGTGGGAGGGTGGGGAGGATCTCACACTCCTGATGTCAGACAGGAGTTGGGGGGTAATGCACCCCCTTGGCGTGGGATGGAGATGCAGGGCACTGGGGTCGGTGGTTGCAGGGTGAGGGTTTATGGCGATTCATCTACAGAGCTGGATCTGGCTGGATGGGGTAAGGCATGGGAGGGCTTAGATATTTTTCCGTCTTGGGCAGAAGGAGTGGGCAGCCTTATCGCAGGGGACTGCGGAGAATTTATTAGCCCCCCCCGGAGCGGTCACATCATAGAGGGTGCTGGAAGAACAGTGGAAGACGAGGGGGCAAGAGTTGGAGCTTCGGGGGGCTCATGGGTATGGGGAGGGGGAGTGGGTGCCAGGTTTTGGGTCCTTATGCGGCTGTGGTACGGGCAATGTTGGAGTGCAGTGGGGATGAGGAGGGGGGAAACTTCCCCCCCGCCACCACCCAGGTAAGTATGGTTAGATCAGGGCTTGTAGTGCAGGTCAAGGATAGGCGGGTTGGGGATAGTGCTCTGGGAAGGCAGGGGGCAGGATAGCTAGCGGTTTTGAGGGACCCAGCACATCAGTCCAAACTTTTTCTTTACCGGGCAGGGAGCATTCCGGGACAGCGGACTCGGTAGGGCAGGGTGCGGCCCAACTGTGCAGAGGAGAAGGGAGGGTGGAGCCTGGTGCGGCACATTCCGTACCGTGAGGGGATCCCGGCGTGGCCAGCATACGAAGGTCCGGCGCGACCTCGCTGGCCCAAATGACAAGCACGACACAGTGGTCGGCATGGCCAGTGGACAGAAATTTTCAGAATGGTCAGCGCATGGGGGAGTATCGCCGTGTACAGTTGGCTCCCCCGCCAGGAGTGAATACAGGGGTGGTTAGGGCCGGTATGAGTTATAGTGGGTCTGGTAAGGTCTGTGGTGTGGATTTTACTTCAGATCCTCTACAGATGGAGGAGCCAATTGTACTTGACTTTGATGAGGATAGCCCTAAGGAAGGGGAATGGAAGGATAATGAGGATGCAGGGGGCCTTCTCATGTGTCTCCTAGTGTTTTAGAGGCACCAGAGGGCAGTGTCGTTGGGACCCAAAAGAGAGCACGGCCCCTCGATGAGGGCTCCTCAGATGGTGGACCACGCGGAGCAAGTGGCATGGAGGTTGGCGCCCGGCTGGGCAGCCTAGTTAGAGCCAGGTGAGATTGTTGAACCACGGGCCAAACCAAAAATGGTGTCTGTGGGGATGGGGGTGAAGGGGAGGGGGGGAGTGTTGAAGGGGAAGCTGCATAAAGGTAAACATGTTAAGGTTCAAGGGGGAGGGACTGGAGATGTGGGGGAGCACAGAGATGTGGGGGGAGTACCGGGTGCTAAGGTCGAGAGTGGGATGAATACTGAGCCAAATGAGACAGGTAAAGAGCCTTTACAGACTTATCCTACATGGGCGTGACGAAGCCCCTGGGTGCCCATTTAATGTTAGCGACTAAAGAACACATTTGGAAGGGGGAATATGTGGAAATACTGAAGCTCCTACAGAGTGAATTGAGGTTGAAAGAGGGCTCTAAAGAGGAGGAGTATGAGTTAGCTAAGCGGCCTAAGGTACAGTTGACAATTGAAAACTGGACAGCGGCATTCTTAATCTATGCCAGAGAGTATTGCGAAAAGTTCCCTGAGAGCTGCGTGGCCATTTTCAAATATATGGATGTCATTCGAAAGGCTCAGATCACGGGTAGTGGCTATGCATGGGTGTAATATGATGAGGAGTTTCGGGCCCATATGGCTTGGGACCCTGGAGGCAAAGTGGGGGGAATTGGACACTGATTTATGGCAACACACGATGGGAGCACCGGCGGGGGGGTAAGACCATATTCACAGCGAGTGTTTTGCCATTGGTATACCTGGCCCGGCCCTTTCAGAGGAAACCCACTCGGGGAGGGGTGGGGAACACAACAGCTACACAATCTGGGTCTGAGGCGTACTGGGATTTTAATAAGGCCTGTGCACAAGGGAGTACTGTAGGTTCCGACACGAGTGTTCTCAGTGCTGAAAGAAACATCCCTTGGTCAAATGTTGGAGAGTCAAGCCGCAGGGAAGCCAGCAGTGGCAACAGACAGGTGCCAACACTCCTGCAATTCCACAGTGGTAGGGGAGGTAAGGGATCTCAAGGATCTGGGCCCAAAGGTTCCTACGCCAGTTAGGCTAGCAGCACTGGCGACAGGTCGGAGGGAGTATGGGGATTTGGGGGCAAGACAGGTGCTGTTGGAAGGTTTTCAAGAGGGATTTCATTTGGGAGACAGGGGTCCACGACAGAGGCGGTGGGCACGAAATTTGAAGTCAGCGGTGGAACATAAGTCAGTGGTGCAAGAAAAATTGAATAAAGAGGTGCAAGAAGGAAGGATGGCGGGTCCTTTTGATGACTGGCCATTGGAAAACTTGGTTGTTTCTCCGATCGGGGTGGTCCCCAAAAAAGAAAAGTAGGGCAGCACAGGTTGATACAACACTTATCATGGCCTGAGGGGTCTTCGGTTAATGATTTTATTGATGAGGAGGTGGCCTCAGTTTCATATTCCTCAGTTGACGTTGCTATGTCACTAGTCGTGACCGTGGAGGCAACTGCAGAGATGGCAAAGTGCGATATAAAATCTGCATTACGGTTGCTTCCAGTCCATCCAGATGATTGGAATCTTCTGGGAATCCATTTTGAAGGTAAATGGTACGTTGACAAAGCATTACCGATGGGTTGTTCAATGTTTTGTGCTCTGTTTGAGTGTTTTATCACCTTCTTGCAGTGGTATTTCACACAGCACACTGGTCACAGTTGGTGACATACTACTTGGACGGCTTCATTTTTGTCGGTTCCCCGGGCTCCATGGAGTGCCAGGTAGCGCTGAACATGTTCCATGAGCTCATGGGAATTTGGGGGTACCGTTGGCACCAGAGAAAACAATGGGGCCATGTACTACCACGTTGTTTCTAGGAATTGAAATTGATTCGGTAGCAATGCAGGCTCGATTACCAGCCGATAAGAAAGTGAAAATGTTGGAATTGTTAAAGGAAATGCTAGCAAAACCGAAAGTGACGGTGAAGGACATTCAGGTCTTGCTAGGCCATCTTAATTTTGCCTGCAGGGTGGTCAGGGCAGGGAGGACTTTTTGTAGGAGACTGGGACAAGCACTGGCCTCACCACCATGTCCGATTGTTGGCTGGGTCGAAGGAGGACTTGCGTATGTGGGCAGTGTTTCTACACTCCTTTAACAGAGTCCCATTGGCCAGGGAGGATGACTTTCAGTGGGATGTTCAGATTTTTTTGGATGCAACAGGCAGTGATGGTTTTGGCATATATTGGCAGGGCAGGTGGTGTGCTGAGAAGTTGCCTATGCAATGGAAGGATGGGGGGAGGAACGTTGCCTTTTTAGAGCTTTTTCGAGTGCTCGTGGCACTGACGCTGTGGTGTGAAGAGCTGGCACATAAGAAAGTTCTGTTTCGGATTGACAACATGGCAGTGGTCGAAATTATCAATAGGCAGTCAGCAAGAGAGGAACAGATTTTGAAGTTGCTTTGGGTATTTGTGGTTGGCTGCCTTAGACATGATATTGCTTTTAGGGCACTACACATCCCGGGTGTGGACAATGACATTGCCGATGCTTTGTCTCGTTCGCAGTGGGAGAGATTCCATGGGCTGGCCAAGGAGGCGGACAGGACACTGACCCCAATGCCGGAGCATCTTTGCTATGTAGGCAACGAAGGGTTATACAATTGTTGGTAGGTTCTTTGTCAGCAGCAACTCGAGCAGCATATGCGCTGGCCTGGAGGGACTTCCTAGCATCAGGAGCCTGTCGCCGGGAGGAAGGATGGAGGCGGTCAGAGGATGTAATACAGTTTATTCTAGACCTCATTGAGAGGGGTCTTTCCAGGGTTACCATCGCCGGGAAATTGGCGGGCATTTCTTTCATGGGGAAACCCCTGTGGGGTTACTCCTCTTCCGCGGGCGAAGTAGGAAGGAGAATGTTGGAGGGTTGGGCTAGGGAGCGGGCGGGAAGCGTTTTGCACGTAGTCCTTTTCCGTGGCAGACTTTGGCGCGTTTGTTGGAAGTGTTTCCGGTTGTTTGCAGGGATGGTTTTGAAGCATGTTTGTTTTCTATCCTTATGGTATGGATGTTTTTTGGGGCTTTTAGAGTCTCTAAGCTTTTAGGTACCAAGTTAAAAAAGGGAGTGAGTTGGCAAGAGGTCTTTTTCTCAGAGAGGGGGATTCATATATGGCTGGCCAGCTCAAAAACCGACCAGAGAAGCTTAAGGAAAGGCGTCTGGCTGAAGGCAGCTTCACCTGTTTCTACAAGCGAATTGCATTGGGCCCAGCATTGGAGGTCTTTATCTGGAGGGGAGGGTCGCGAAGGGGTCTCTCAACACGCCGATGGGGGCCGGGTATCGGAGTATCAGTTGCGCATGGTGCTGCACAAGGCTTTGCAGAATATTTGTTTGGACGGGGCACAGTATGGGACGCATTCTCTCAGGACCGGGGCGGCAACGGAGGTTTGCAACCGGGGCTGGTCTAGGGGGGATATTATGCGGCTTGGGCGCTGGTCATCAAACTGTTTCCAACGTTATGTGAGAAGGAATGCAGAGGAGGCGCATGCATCCTCCTCCTTGTCATGAGTCTCATATTATTTTTCTTGTTACAGGTTCGGTAGCTGGCCCCCGTTCGTCGGAAATGACCATCTGGACAGTTGGTACCAACACTGGGCTGGGGCTCAGAGCAGTAAGGCCAAGCCTCAAATTACTATTCAACAACACAACTGCCAGTACTGCCACTCTATTCTTATTTTTAGGAGAGACACATTGACCTCAAACAATGTATGACACAGACTTCTCTTTCTGTCTGAAATAAATCACTTTCTTTTTTATTTTATTTGCACATATCAAAACGAAGTTTTTCTTTTTTTATATATACATTTGAAAACAAAATCATAGGATGTTTTTTTAGGTTGTTATAAGGTGCAAATGTCAATTTTGTTTTCAAATGTGGGATGCTGTGGAAGGAGTTAATACCTGCTTTGAATAAGTGGATAGTTGGGGGCCAGTGCCCAGATGTTTTGTTAGTCCATTTGGGTGAGAATGATCTTTGTGGGGTCAAAGGAGTAGTGTTGCTGAGGGCAATGAAGAGGGACTTGGCACTTTTGAATGAGCAGTGGTCTGGTTGCCACGTTTTGTGGACAGAGATGGTGCCACGCAGAATTTGGAGGGGCGCCATGAATCTTAGGGCGATTGACAGGGCGCGTAAGAAGGTGAACCTGGAGATTTCAAGATTTTGTAGGAGTTTAGGTTTTGGGAGGGTATCCCACAGGGACATTCGGTTTGAGGCAGTGGAGTTTGTCAGAGGTGATAGGGTCCACCTTTTCAGGATGGGTATGGACCTTTATTTGTTGGAGATTAGAGAAGTTTTGTCTAGGTGCTTGAATGTACAGGAGAATTCAGTGGAGGCTTGAGATTTCTTTTCTCTTTGACTGTGGGGGGGGGAGAAAGTGGGGGGTAGTTTTCTCCCCCTCCCCCCGGCTTTCTGGGTGGCGGGGATTATTGGGAGTTTGCCAGGGTTGGCAGAGTTTTGTGGTTCATTTTAAAAGTTGGGTCATCAACAGGGATAGTTAAGGCAGGTTGATTGTTGGGGTGGTTACAGAGGTTGGGTGACCGTAAATTGTGAAGGGGCAGGCAGGGGAGGTTGTGTAACAGATGGTTTGGATTTATATGTTTATATGTTTATATGTTTATGCATCGATTTGTAGTGTTTGTAATTTTGTAATGTTGTAATGTACGGATGGGGCGGGTTCGAGAAAATTTTAGGGGCGAGGGAGGGGGAACGGGATTAAGTAAGTGTTTTTATTTAGTGAGGTTTAGTTTTGTAAGGCGTTGGCCGAGGTTTATAATTGTTATGTGCACCTGTTTCAATAAAGCGGCCTTTTATACACAAAAAGCTGGTTTGTGGTCTGCTCCCCCCACCCCTCCCTCCCAATGTGTCTGCTGCAGCCAGCTGCCATTTTCTGTGCAGTTCTCAGGAGGATGTCGACCATGCTGCCATAAATTGCTCCTGCCCGCTCTCTGCAACAGGCTTCCTCCGCCTCAAGATTTTGTTCTTGATCGTTGGTGGACATGGCTTGCTGGAAGCTGACAGTGCACCCCGAGGCCCAAAGCAAAAGCACATAAATATAGTGAGAGCATAACTGAGGACCTGCAAGAAGGCCCCTGCCACCAATGCCTCTAGCAGGAGGCACCTGCGGGGCTGAAGAGGTGGGGGTCAGGCTTGCCATCAGGACTCGAGAACGGAGACAGAGAGATGCCTGGCTGCCCAGGTGCCAGTCGGGCCCAAAAAGACATAATTATAAGGGGGAGCTCAGCAAAAAAACAATCCTGACCCCGCCTCTGTGTCTGCCAGCCTTCTCATTCAATCAACCTCCTTTCTGTATGCAGGGTCATAAGGGGTAGAGCACTCTCCCGGCACAAAACAAGGCAAGACATCACCCGTTTCAATGAGTGCCACAGTCTACCCTGGCAATGTCAAATTCCTTTGACATTAGGCCCCTAGCCACAGCGCATACATCCCTGACCTGTCTGCTTGCAGAAGCCGTGTGTGAGTAACCAACTCCGGCGTAGGCTATTTCTAGTCCTTAAACCAGTGCTTGAAATGGAAAAATAGTAGTGCATGTACTCTGTGCCAGAGTCATACATGCCAACAGATGGGACACTACCGATTTTTCAAGTCAAAAATTGCTTTCTTTTAGCTGTCTCCAGCCTGAAATTACATTTTCTACAATAGAAGTCAATAGGAATTTTCATTCTCCCGATTTTTTATTTTAAATCTCCCACGTCCCTGTCCTCAAAGGTTGGCATGTATGCAGAGTACCTGCTTGTTACTGAGAAGTGCCGGTACACTCCACTTCAAAGTATTGCATTTCTCTAAAAAAAAGTGCTGGTACTGTACCTTTCAAAATAAAAAAGTGCTGTACTGTACCGGACAATACCGGCCCATTTAAAGCACTGCCCTTAACCTGGCTGTATTTCCTGACCAACGGCTGTACGTGTGTGCATGCTGACAATAATAGTGGGCGTGTCTGCCGGCCAGAAATTTAAATATCGCGTTCATCGAGCTCCTCAGCTGATTTCCTGATTATTTTGTGAATCCCGAAAGTACGAAATGCTGGAGGGTCTGTCAGCTGGCGTCTCATAACGGTCAGCAGCACTGAGAGGACCACTAGGTCATTAAGAGGAAGGCGAGGATCCTCTGTTGAGTATAGAGGCAGAGGAGGTGGTGGTGCAGGAGGAGGAAATGGACTGTAGAAGTGAGAGCTGGTGAACCTTATCTTACTTTTTCAAGCTTGATAGCTGGAGGGAGCTTCAAAGCAAGCTCCTCCTTGAATCTCTCTTTAGAGACAGAATCTCGAAGGCAGGGTCAGATTGTTAAGGCGGGCACTCGGGCAATGGCAGAGGTGCCGGTATCAAAGTTCCAGATGTGGGCTGCTTGTTTGACAGCCTGGGGGGGGGGCGATTTGGGCTGTGTCTGGTGTGTTTAGATGCCACCAGCAGCCCAGTGGGGCCCTGAGTGGCCTTTTTGGTGGCAGATGCGCGTCCATTACCTCCTTTTATCAGCGGGGAGAGGTGTCACTCCCTTTCTCTCACTGGGCCGGCCAATTAATCTGTGCATACTGAGTCGGGTCAGGGGGTCTGAGCAGAAGTGGCCTCACTTGTTTTCAGGTGTTTATAAAACTTCGCTGAAGCAGTGTTTTGAGGCAAGGCAATATGCAAATGTGGGCCACTTTTTTTAGCCTGTCCGATCCAATTTTTAATCCCAATCCAACCCTGCTCGAATGGTTTCGGTGGCTGTAGCTTCCTCAAAATCTTCCATCTGAGATGGATGAAGAGTCTTTTCCTTTCTTGCATTCAGTCCCTTTTGGAGACATTGTAAGATGAGTGGCTTTGGAGTTGTAGGTGCCTGCCGTATACAGTCTTCAGCACCAATGGCGGCTTCAACATTGAGAGGGATGGAAACTTGTGGATTTGCAGGTACGACAGCCACTGAGGGACAATATCAGTGGACAGAGGCCTGGTGGGATCTGAGGCCTTTGCTCAGTGATGACCGGAGGCCAGAGGTAGCACAGGTTCTGGATGCTGCAAAGTTCTGTGACAGGGACTTGACAGGGACCTCCCCCCCCACCCCCCACATGAGTGGTGCTCCGCTTCTGTGTCAGCCCCGTTTGGAGGATTAATGGAGGTGTCAGTGTTACCATACTCACGATCCTGACAGAGGTCTTTGTTTGCGGTCTAGCAGGTGTTACGGTCGAAGGGACCTCCTTTTCATCCTCCTGGTCAGACTCAAAGAAGAATACTGCCACTGGATTAGGTGTTAGGTGGAATTCCCCTCAGCCTTAAGCAGTCATCTTTCCAAAGATTTTGGGGTGGCGCTGTCAGAGGATGGGTACTGCATCTTTTGATGGGCAAACACCTCTCCCAGTAGTATCAGAAAGTACTTTTTGAACAGAAGGTGAGACAGGCCTTATCCACAACTTTGTTGTAGTCGGGGTGGAAAAGGCAGAGATTACAAACCTTGTGGAAATCAGACCACAGGAACTTCATGCAGCACTGAGAACAGTTCTGGAATACTGTCCGTTCCATCACCTCGAGTATTTGTCTACAAAGAAGTCGAAGTCTAGGGGTTTGAAGCCCTTGCGATTGGGATTCGACCAGCTAAGGTCGATCTCTAAGGATGTTGCCAAAGAGCAGAAATGACACAAGTCTTTTCTGAATATCGTTATCAAATTTCACTGTAAGGGCTAGAGGGAATCATGGAGAATACGTTGAGTCTTGAAGACCCATTGACGCACATCTGAATGCAGTGGAGGAAAATAGCAAATCTAACATGCAGTCCATGCCCATGTTCATTCCCCACCAAAGGCTGAGGCACACCGCATCCTGGGATTTTAAACTATTTCTTCAATGTAAAACTTGAAAATATCTGAGCTCATCAACAGATGGCAGGAGTATGCAGAACATGTGTATCTACAGCAGCAAATGCTACAATTTGTTACCCCTCATTGAAAAATTGACACAAAAAAGGTTGAGGATACTTTCCATTTGCTAAGGGGTGTATCAATCACGCAGAGCTTGACAGACTTATCATTCCGGGGAAAAAGTTACTGACCTACGGTAACACTCTTTCTGATACATAATCTAACCACAGATTACTCACCCTCTGAAGGTGTGAGATTGGGACTGGAATTTTTTTTAGTAGTACCCTTGTGCACCGGTAGGTGGTATCATGGAGTTCCGCATAGATGTTGCTTCGGAACAAAATGGTTTGTTACCTGTAGGAGTAGTTTTGCAGCTTGATACATTTTTTATATACACATGGTGTGCATTATTCTGCCATCTAGTGGTTGGGTCTTAAATTCTCCTTAGTATTCATTCTTCTATTTTTCTTGGTCGGCGTCGACTGTCACACCATTTGGTGTTTAATCCAGCCCCTTCTAACATCCTACATCCTCCTAGGAAGCCCCATGCATGGTCGCCATCTTCAGGATTCCCCCCCCCCCATTTTGCTCTGTCATCTTCTAGGGAGGTGGGTGATTCGCACGTGAATCCAGAAATTTCTTCATGCTGAAAAACTAATCCTACAGGTAACAAGCCCTTTCATTTTGCAGTGTAAATCTTTTCTTGGATTCACATGCTGTTCATTGATTTTGTAGGTGTTTTTAACCTTGTAATTGTTGAAATGAAGAAGAATTTGAGCTTGGAAATAAATGCTTTATTACTCCCTGTCCCACTTGAGCTTCCTTATTCATTTGAATGGATATGTAATAATTCTTCATAAATGTATGTACTGAAGACCAAGGAGCTACAATTAAAATATCCTGAAATGGTACATTTGCCAGAAAGGCTGTTGTTGCTCCTTTCTTCCGTGCAGAATGTGCTTTTGGTTTGGTCAGCAGTTGTACTCCCGCTGTTGTGAGACATATTTGGAATGTTTGTGTGATCCATCTGGCAATGATATTTTTTTTGTAACTGGTTTCTCCTTGTTATGGTCTGCGAAAGACACAAATAACTGCTTTCCCTTCCTGAATGTTTTTCTTCTCCATATAATAATTAATAGGTCTTCTGGTGTCTAGAATGTGTAAAGCTCTTTCATCTTGAGTTTTTGGTTCTTGGAATAAACTTGGTATTTGAATTGCTTAATTTATGTAAACATTTGATCTAACTTTTGGCAAGAAGTGTGGGTCTGTCCTAATGACTATCCTGTCCTTGTGTATTTTGCATGTATGGTTCTTGGATTGTGAGCTCTTGTAATTCACTCTTTCTTTAAAGAGATGTCATTGTGATAAGAAAAGCAGTCTTCAGAGTTACCAGTTTTAAGGAGGCCATGTGGAGTGGTTCAAAGGGTTTCCTCATTAGTTGTGTTAGCACTAAACTTAAGTTCCATGTAGGTGCAGGCATTCTCCTTGGTAGAGTTACTAATTTTACTCCCTTTAGGAATATTTTGATTAGTTTTGTAGAAAATTTCTTCCTTCCTATCTGACCTCTTTAGTTGGCCACTATTGTGGCTAATTGTACCTTCAATAAAGCATACATTAGTTTGCTGTGTAGTAGATGTATGAGGTATTGCAGGACTGTTGTGTCCTTAGTATTGTCTTGCAATATGCCCAAATTGTGGCACCACTTTGAGTATCTTTACCATTTGGCAGTGTGGCAGTTTCTTCTTGCTTCTCTGAGAATCGCCATTGTGTTCTCTGGCAGACCTAGATGTCCAAACTCTATGAGCCATATTATCAAGGAAGCTGCGGTAGTTTATCGCCGCTTTACCGGCAGGAAACTGCCGATAGAGCGGCGATAATGGCCTTGATAATATGCGATTCGAATTTCAATCGAAGCCCAGGTTAGATGTTCACACATCTAACCTGGGCATCGATTGAAATTCGAATCGCATATTATCAAGGCCATTATCGCCGCTTTATCTGCAGTTTCCTGCCGGTAAAGCGGCGATAAACTACCGTAGCTTCCTTGATAATATGGCCCTATGTCCTTATGAGCCAGGCTGTTAAACTCAGGGTTTTTGGGACTGGATAGAGAACTCCTCTACCCTTGCATGGAGAGAATATATTGTAAGCCCGGTCGCTTCTGCAAGTTCCCTGGGTTATCTCTATTAAGTTTGAGAACCAATTTTGTCTCGCCAACTGTGGGGCTATAAGTATTAGTGTTATTCGAGATCGTGATAAGCGTGGCTCAAAACCACCTGAGAAAACTTACCTCACTCAGATATCATTCCCATAAAATAAGCCAGCCAGACAGTAGAGAAGAATTAGAAAATATTTATTAGGCCATTAGTTTCTCTATAGAGAGGCCCCGTCAGGACTTCACTCCAAGGAGTGAACCGAGAGGACTGCCGGTTCTCAAAACAACAATACATTATAACACGTTACAGCAACATTAGTCACGCCCCTAATGGAAAAGTACAGGACTGGAGAAATGGTGAACAATGAGCGCACACATGAAGCCGCTGCACCTGCGAGAGGATGGCTCTGTTATCACCCCCAAGGCCACGGAGCCGAGACTCCGCTCCTCCCGGGCATAGGAATATTACTGATAGCAAAGAAACACATTTTGTTGTTAGTTTTTCTGCAAATACTAACTCAAGGCGAGAAACTCTGAGACCAGGGATTTTCTGCTCATAAGGGAGGGGGCATTGCAGTCTGGTCGCTGAGACATGTTCCCAAGATGGCGGCACAGGAGCTAAGCTAAGAAATTGCTAACTGGAACACGAAAATAACCAATTAGTCCCAAATACATATGCAACACATCAATCGGTTAGACACACTATGCTAACTTATACGTCATCATGTTGAGTGAATTGAGGGGCAGGAAATGCAAAACCTATCAATCGCCTGCATTTGCTGCTCACTAATGATAACATTAGACCAGGGGAAAAGTGTAACCAAATCTCCCATACCAGTTTATCAACAGCGCATTTCCTACAGCGTGGCGGTGTGGGTTCCTGGATACAAAGAATCAGCATTTTGCATTCCCTAGTGTTGGAAATGGGGCTATTTCTGGTGTTCCCCATTGTCTGAATATTGAGTACTGCTTGATTGAGATCCCACTCAGGAAAGGTGGAAGTTTGTCTGCTCTGTTTGTCCGCTTCCACATTTTCTTTCCCCGAAAAATGTACTGTTGTTAGGTTTATTTGCCCCTGGATGGCCAATCTTGAGAGTTCTTGTGCTAGTTTTGACTATGCAAAGGATTTTGTATCTCCCTGTTTGTTGCTGTATTGTTCATTTGTATTAGATGCTTTCCGTCACAGCTGTCTCTGAAAAGCTTTTAAGGCTAGGAACATTTGGCCTCATTTACGAAAAGTGACGCATCGCTGCGGGAAAACAGGGATGCGTCATTTTTCATTGCGCCCTCCTTGCGACACCAATGATGCCTCATCTTTACAGTACGACGCATCATGTCACAAGGAGTTACAGATACGTCAGTATTTCTGACGTATCTGTAAGCGCAAAAATGACACATTGCTGGAGTGTGTCACAAAAGTGACCCAACTCCAGCAATGGGTCATTTACACATGGGCAAGTCCCATGTGGAATGTGCCTGCATCAGTCTTACGCCTGCCATGAGGCAGGCGTAAGATATTGACGCCTTTGAGTCCTAGAAGTGGCGCAGTGCAACCTTATAGCTTTCACTGCATCACTTCTAAGGCCCTTTATTGCGTCGTATTGCCCCACCTGCATACATTATACCTTGCACTTGTATAATGTGGCGCAGGGGTTTTCAAAGTGACGCATCTACCTAGATGCATCACTCTGTAAGTATGGTGCAACAAGGCAAATTTTTTACGCCGCTGGTGCGTCACAAAAAGTGACGCACCAGTGGCGCAAAAGTGATGCAAGGGCTCATAAATAAGCCCCATTGTCTTTAGTTCTAGTACGTTGATATGTTTTACCGATTCCTTGTCTTTTTCATTCCTCTGGTTTTTAGTTTTCCCAAATGATCACCCCAACCCATATGCAAGGCGTCAGTGGTAATAGGTACAGTCGGAGTTGGGGATATGAATAGTCTCCCAATTGCTATATTTGTTCTGCTCCAACATTCCATCTCCTCTTGCATTCTATGAGTGACAACCACTAGTGTGATGTTGCCTGGATCCATGTTCCAGCATAGAGCGTTGTGGTTGCGGGGTTCTTACCGTGACAGTTGGCTGGAGTCTCGGATGGATGGGGTTTGATAAAAAAGCCTGAGTTGTTGGACTTACCTTTCCAGTGTCTTTGCTTCATTACAATGGCGACAATCGTGTGTGGAGGAAGGATCAATCAACCCCAACATCGAGAGGCAGAAAGGAAGTGCAGTACAGGCTGTTTGATCACTGTGGAAACGAAACAAAAAGGAGCAGTGTCGCAGAGTAGAACAGCTCTACTACAAAGCGGATGACAGCAGGGGTGGTGTAGAGCACTCTAAGGCGGATTCTGGAAGCGAGAGGCATTGGCGGGGTCAGCAGAGGAAAAGCGCTGTCTGCCTGGCTGTGTGTGAGCTCTACCGGCCACAGAAAAAAGGCAGACCGCTAATTCTTTCCGGCATAAGGAAAACAAGGTCAACTTTTCATAAAAAAGGAACGGATGTTTGCGTAGCAATGTCGGCGGCCATTTTGAGGCGAAATAGAGGGAAACCTGCTGTTTTTTTCGAGTTCTCTCTTGGAAATGGTATTTGTTCGCAGGATCTACAGAGGATTGGTAATTTAAGAATTTTATTTGTATCAGGCTTGCCATCACGGTGACAAGCACGCCTTTGAGTACTTTGTTCTGTGATTTAATTCATCTTATTTACATTTAAGGATTTTTTAGAAACAGAAGGACTCTTATTGGAAAAGACACACATTTGTAGGGGTGCAACTGATATTTAAATATTAACAGCCTAAATTTAAAAAAAATGAAAGGCAATGCTAAATGTAACTGCACCTCCTTTTTTTCTGGCAAGTCCTGGGGAGCCCACGGTCAAGTGGCAGAAATGGAAGAAGATATTTGAGAATTATGCAAGGGTTTGTGGTACAAATTTGAGTGTGGAGAGGAAACAGGTACTTTTGCTCCACTGTTTAGGTGGTGAGGGGCAGGAGGTGTTAGAGAATTTGCCTCAATTAAGCCCTGCTGGTCAAAGAGGGTTACATGAATATGAAGTATATATTAAGCAGTTAAATGTGCATTAACTGCCTAAAGTGAGTACCATCATGGAGAGATTGATTTTGGATTAAGAGAGCAAAGGAAAGAAGGAAAAGTTGAGGCGTTTGTGACTACTCTCAGGAAGTTCGCATCAAGTTGCAAATATGGCGAACCAGTGGAAGAGAGAATATGTGATCAGTTTAAGTTAAAATGCTGCAGTGACAAGATAAGAGAAGAACTTTGGCTTGAAGACGAACCACCTTTGACTGAAGTGATGGTTATTGTAAAATGGGTTGAGCACATGTTGAAATGTGTGAGTGAATTGAGCAAGGTAGGTAAACCACCTATTTCTGCAGAAAAAGTAGAAGAGGTTGTGTGTCATGCAGTACACAAGTCTGACACAGTTAATAACAAGTGTAGGGAGGAAAGTGTAATGGTCTTTCAAGGAACATGTTATCGCTGCGGCACAGTTGGTCACAAGCCAAATGCAAGTTTTTGTCCTGCTCTCAGAGTGGTTTGTAGCTATTGTGGAAAAAGAGGTCACTTTTTAAATAACTGCCTTTTTCGCAACAAAAGGGATGGCAGCAATGAAGTGAAAGAGTTCAGTTCTCAGGGAAATGAGTGTGGTGTGGAACATCCTTCAGAGTGGGTCAAGGTAGGAGATGTAAAGATAAAAATGAAATTCGATTCTTGCTCTCACCTCACATTTATTTCTAAAGAAGTCTTTAAGCGAAAGTTTGATGTAAGGGCATCAGGTTATGGGGGAACTCCCATAAGAATGTTAGGATATTTTTAGAGTTGTATGGAGTGCAATGGAAATCGTACTGATGCTAAGGGTTACGTGGAAGAGAAGGGGGATAACTTACTGAGCTGGACACACCAGGCACGCCTGGGCATTTTCCTCAATCCAAATGGTAATCCTCCTGTGCAGGTACAGACAATAGAGAATGTTGACAACAGGTTTGTGAAGAAGTTTGAGGAATTTTTGAGAATACGTTGGGGCGTTTGAAGGGATGTAGTCACAGGATTAAACTGAAGCTGGGTGCTAAGCCCTTCGCAGCCAAGGTGAGGAGGATTCCACTGAATGTGCAAGAGTCTGTACAAAAAGAAATTAACAGAGTGCTTGATTCTGGTATGATTGAGCCTGTAGAAGCGACAGAGTGGTTGGCTCCCATAGTTGTAGCGAGAAAGAGTAACATTGAGATTCGCTTATGTGTGGATCTTCGTGCACTCAATAACGAAGTTGTTGTGAACAAATTTCCACTTCCACATATAGACGAGATGGTGTTGACACTGGAGGGTGCATGTTATTTCAGTACTCTAGACTTAGCTTCAGCATATCACCAGGTGCCCCTGGATAAGAGTTCACAGGAGTTTACTGCATTTATTACTCCTGTGGGAGTATTTAAGTTCTTAAGGATGCCCTTCGGATTGGTTTCAGCAGCCTCCGTGTTTCAGAGGATTATGAGTGATGTGGTCAAGGGAATCTCGGGTGTCAGGTGTTATCAGGATGATCTATTGTTTTATGGTAAAAGCATTGAAGAGCATGATTACAGAGTAGCAAAGGTGTTAGAGAGATTACTTAAAGCTGGTTTGACTCTACGTCTTGACAAATATAGATTTGGGGCAACTGAGTCAGCTGTTAGTTGGTGAAGTCACTAATCTCTGTGCCTGCAATCTTACCTTTGCTTGCTCTGAAAAGGATTGATGTAGTGGTATCTTGTACTGCAACTGTTGCGTCAGTGCTTGCACTTGGCTAGCACTCTGTAATTTGGTATGAGGTTTCAACCTGAAGAATCCTCTAGCCCTCTGGTCTCCTTGTAGGTGTGGATACTATCTTTAGAAGTCCCCTGAATTGAAGTGCTCCCTTTGACTTGGTAATGTCCTTGTTCTTTTTTATTTTTTTCAGAGTTTCATCTATGGCACTCTCAAACAATTGTTCCCCATTGAGCTGTGCGCTAATGAGGTTTGTCTGTACCTAGTGTTTAAAACCAGACAGCCTTAGCTAGGTATGTCGTCACAGGGTGGTACCAGTCATAAGCTGCCTGCTTGCTGTTTCTAATGCATCTAGAGCTAATTTTATGCATTTGTTTGCTAGGTTTTCCCCTTTTTATGCCAGAGATGATGCTTTTCTCCAGAATTGCTCCAGAAGATGTTTCATAAACGTTGTCATTTCTTCCCAGTGCTGATGTGCATACCTGTTGTGCAGGGCATTTGAATTGGCTATGCACCACTGTGATGCTGCTCCTTTCTAATGTTCTCCCTACCATATCCATCTTCTTACTTTATTTAATCCGGTGGTGTAACGGATGCTGTTGGGACATTTTCTGTTTTCCTTGCTGTTGCAGCAATGATGGAGTTGGCTGGTATCGTACCTCTAATATATGGTGAGTTGTTTGAGGAGCGTTTATACTTTTTCTCTACTCTTCATGTTAGGGACCTGCATGTTGCTGGTTCTTTAAAGTCTTCTCTTTTCTTGCTGTTTATTTTTTTAGTTTAACTTTGCGAAGTCATTGAAGCGTCTATGAGGATGCAATATTGTGATTTCTCCTCCTCTAACTTTGCCCCATGTTTGTCAACCACTCTTTTAATCGATTGATAGTACATTGCTGTGTCACCTGGAAGTGTAGGACTTGAGGCATATGTATCTATCTCCCCCTCAGGAGAATTAGCTTTGAGGTCCTTTCATTGTGTCTCAAAATAATCCGACCTTTCTGACCCCTGGAATATACCCTGAACTTCGAGGTCTTCCTCTTTGAAGAACATTTCCTGTTCTGCCTCTCCCTGGGGTTCTGGGGTTGTTGGAGGTTCCAGTTCCTCAGGTTCCATCCATTTGTGGTATTTCCGTCTAAGGTTTAAGCGGAATTCTAAATTCCTGTAGTGAGGTGTCAAAATCTTTTTTGTTTTGTAGTATCGCTGGCATTTCGGCTTTGAGACGCATCTTCTTGCGCTCAATCTCTACCGCAAGAACTTCGGCGTCGAGCTAAGGAGTAGATTTTCTCATAGACATCTATTCTTTTGACATCGTGCTGTCACTCAGCGCCTTCTTGACATTCTCTCAACTTCGTTCATCCTTCAAAGTTGACGCCATTTTGGTTGTTCGATCACCTGCAGTGTTCTTGATCTGGGACCGAAGGGGCTCTTTCGGTCAATGCTTGCCTTCCATTGGTGAGCTCTTCGATGCAGCTTTTTGAGATTTTGAATCTGTTGTTCAAGACTTGCCCCCACTTTATTTTTTAGGGGTTACCTGTAAGCATTTTTCTTTGCTTTCGCTGATCTTTCTCAGTGTTGCTGACCCTCCTTTCGATGTCTAAGCCCTTACCTTCGGCAGCTTCAGCAATGTTGTCTTCCTCCTCGCTCAACAGCCCCAGGTCATTCAGCGACAGGGTGTCCATTTGTCTCTACTTAGCCTAGTGTGCTTGCCTCTGTTTGTTTCTTGCCTTCAAATTCTTTGGCTTGAAGTCAGCACAGGCCTCGCTGTAGTTTTTTCTGTTGTCTAGCAGAAGACAAAGATTGCACACTTGGTATTTGTCCTTTTGTGCAAATTAATGGTGGCACTTGGAGCAGAATTGGAAGGGTGTGTTCTCCATGTCACATGGCACAGAGCGCCCCCAGTCCGGATAGTCTACGGTGTATCCTCGACGTGTAATATCACTGAAAACTCAAAAACCTGTATCAGTACCTGGTCTTTGATGGTTTTTTCAGGTCTTTTACCACTTTCTTCTTCGAGGATCTTGTGTTCAAAACTGTTCGAGTCTCGGTAACGACGCCAAAACCTCATGTGATTCTGGGCAAATCACTTAATCTCCCCGTGCCTAAAATGAATGTGTGTCCTCATATAACGTAACTGGTGCGGAAAACAACCTTTACAACGAAGGTTTTACAACGCGGTACTGTTACCACGCAACTTTTACAACGCAAGTCATTACAACGACTTGCGCTGGGGGGCGCTCCAGGATAGTAAATAGTTTAATTTACTATCCAACTCCTTCCCTACTATCCACGGGGACTGGAGTTGGAATAGTAAATTAAAATATTTACTATCCAGCGCACCCCAACGCAAGTCGTTGTAACGACTTGCGTTGTAAAAGTTGCGTAGTAACGGCACGCATTGTAAAAGTACACCTTGTAACGTCGTACATCCAACTGGTGCTATGTAAAGCGCTCTGATACCCGATTCGGTTCGGGTCTAGTTCGCGCTATATAAAAACTCTGCAACAACAACAGCTGAAAAAAGAATCTGAAGATGGCGACCATGCATAAGGCTTCCTATGAGGGCGTATGACATCAGAAGAGGCTGGATTAGTGACATCAAACCAAAAAACAAAAGAGAAGAGGGACTACTAATACTAAGCAGAAATTCCAGACCCAACTACTAGATGTCGGAATAATGGACAGCCTGTAAATCCAGAAAGTGTTCACGTTGCTAGAATAGCACATATGTGCCAGCCATGACATCAGTTGCTTTCTAGGCTATCCAAGACCCCAGGCAAGGAAACCCAAAAACATATTGGTATGAACCAGTATGCAGATTGCTAGATTTGGGACTTTTTTAGGTGAAACAGAGCACACTTCATAGAACCGGGAGGATTAGAAGATCGGAGAGAAATCTGAGCTACAGTATCACTAGAAATAGTGTTACTGAAAGTAACTTCTTGTTCTGATAAACGCTTCCAACCACAGATTCCTCCCTTTTTCAATAAAGACCCATTCAGTACCTCCCAGCTGGCTCAAACCAAAAAGTCTTACAAGACAGAGCCGGCAAGTGTCCTTCCCACTGGACATGGCTGTCCAGACAGAAGCTCTTTGCGAATATTTCAACAAAGCCCACATAGCCAAGCAAATGTCCAGAACAGATACCCAGCCAGCAAACTTTCTGGGGGCTGCTTCTTGGCCAGTGCGTATGAGATTTTAAAGCATAGCCCACTCCACCGAAAGAAGGCCCTCTTCTGCACTGACTTGCCCTACTTTGCTCTAGTGAATCCCACAAAGAGCTTATCATCCAAACAATGTTACCTGGTAGGATTGATGTAAAAGCTAAGAGCTATTTTAGGATTTTGCTGACAGAGTCCTTCCTCAGAGGAGTGAGGTTAAGCAAAAAACTTCGACATAGTGATATTTTACCCTATGTATACCAGGTGACTACTTTCGGGAGGAAGAAAGCCCGTGTTCTCAATACTGGTTTGTCTGGGCAGAATCATGGTGATTGGCAAGTTGACAGAGTTTAAATCTGCTCTTCCAGCCTGCAACTAGTAGACTAGTTTTACCTGTGTCATGCCCAAGGTGGCACAACCAGTGTTGCAATCCCTGGGGTTACTCTCTAGCTTACATGCCCTGGACAGGGGCGTAACACAGGCCCCCGCAACCCAAGCAGTGCGGGGGGGGGCCCTAGCTCCAAGGGGCCCCCTCAGCACTAAACTCTGGCCTGGAGAGCTCCTGATTGAGCCCGGAGTGGGCCCCCATAAGTACCGTGCAGGGAGGCCCCCTCACTTTTCGTTACGCCAGTGGCCCTGGCAACCATATACTGGAGACTCACAGGTAAGTTAGCCTATGCCAATGGGTTTAGCTAATGCAACACACATTTCGGGGTCAAGGCACATGCAGTAAGCTCTGGTTAGCAGGCCTCAGTGCACCCCAAGTCTAAAAAAAATCCCATGAGTCCAAAAATTTAGGGCTGACCATACAAAAAGAAATGGAATTTCCTTACACATCAGGTGACTGAAACAAAGAAGTCTAATCCAGCAATCGGAAAAAAGCTGAAAGAGCTGACAACTGCCCTTTATGTACACCCAAAGCAAGGTTTTGCTGGGCTAATGATAAAGCAACCACCACCACTTCGGACAGAGTGGCGTGAAGTGGGTCAATCTGGCGGTCACTACACTAACTCTTCAGGCATATACTGATTTTGTTGACGGACACATTGCTTCCAACATGACATTGACAACCTCTGGAGGCAGTCAACTGCTGCCACTTAATCTTCAAGCATGGATGCAGGGCCTGCTCCAAAAGTATATACTCCTGAAGCAGCACACTCCTGCAGAGGAGTTTCTAATAACACACTCTCCTTGCCCAATCTAGTGCCACTAGGAAGACTTTGGCCAGTCATTCATGATGTTCAGTACTAGGGGCAGGAGAGGTATCGGAAGGCATACAGGAGTCCAGGGTTCCACTCTAGACGGAATGCACCTCAGAGAGAGAGAGAGGGATGCCTTGGATACTCCAATTCACAAAAGTGCTGACATTGTGTGTTCTCAGCAGTGACGAAAAGAGCAGTGTTCTCCACATCAGCAGCAGAGGACTTGTAACCGCCATTCACGATCAGCTGCGCGTCGGCAGCTGAGTTTGTCTGCCCTGGCATTTAGAAACCTCACCAGGTGTTGAACCACCAGAAAAATCACCTAAGAGTACCAGTCACTTTCAGAGGCGCAAATGCCTCTTGGCACATGGCCCACGACCCCACTTCGCCATGCTTGTTGCAGTATCACATGGTAGTGGTGTTGTCTGGCTTGGCAGTCCGGGCTGGAGTGTTCCATCTGGAGTAGGGCTAAGACTGATTTGGATATCGCTTCAAGCAACCCATCTATTGCGTCCAAGATGGCGGCTGGGATCTGAGGCGGCAACCTCCACAGGCTTTGGCAGCAAGGAACCTGCGCTTTGTATACAAGCGACCCAGAGGCAGTCAAGTGCGCAGGACTATGGCGTAGTACCATAGAGGCGGCAACCCTGGGGGTGAAGTTTGGAGGGGCGATCTCCTGAGCCTTCCCACGCCACATTACACCCCCAAGTTGGCAGCTGTGAGCTGCAGTGCGGAGCCCTGACAACTGCGGAGGTGAGAGGCAGACTGAGGCAGTGCGGCGAGGGGGCGCTGATCGCTGGTGAGATTGCTGACTGCTGAGACACGCGCCTCGGGCCCTGAACTGCAGCGTTAAGAGCAGGGCACAAGTCCTAAAAAAAGAAGTGGGGGGATGCTGACGTCACAACAGGAAGTGACATCACAAAAGTTGGCTTTCACCATCAGATTCATTGCCTCCCCTCGCTCACCCCTTAGATGCGATTGCATCAGAGAAGCGAGCGCGTGAGCAGTGTTCTCAATGAGAGAGAATTAAGGGGTAAAGCTTCGATTACTTGTCAGTAATAATTTTGTCAGTAATAATTAACCTGAATAATTTTCCTACTCTGCACAGAGCTCCCGGTAAAATAAGTGGGGGGACTCCGTCCACCCACGTGGTACCCCGACTCGAGCCCTGGTTAAGAGGTGCGGTGGCAGCATTGGACCGGCCCAGCTATGCGGAGAAAACTGTGTGGTGGCACTGAGGGCAGAGAATGGCTGGCAGCTAGAAGCTATAAGCCTGTTGGACTATACTGAGCGCTGGCTGAGGTGATCACAGACGGCGCTAGACTAGCTGGCGCACACCCTTGCCTTTTTGTGAGACCCATTATTGCAGAGCAAGGATTGTGGGAAAATAGGAGTATTTCCCTTTGACAGAGGGCTTGCTCTGAATGTGTGGCAGAGAGGATGAAACCACGATGAGCATGCCGAAGCCCGGGATTCTCTTCTAGACCACTGTGGCAGGAACTGAGGGCTGAGGAGGCAGCAGGCGGGGCATACCTAAGCACTGTTTCTGGACCTACATAATTAACCATGACCCTGACGACCTGCATATACCGTAGAAGGTCTGGAGGGCAGGAAATTCGTCTGCCTACAGCCACATCCTAGTGTCTGCTCCATTTTACCACGGAACTTGGTGCCGGAGAGCTGCGCACATAGTTGAAATCATCCTGAAACAACCCAGTGGACACCGCAGGCCATCCATAATGGGGAGAGTATCCAAAAAGAAGGGGTTTGCGGTCTTGCATGTAGAGGATACAGTAGAAACATACTGATGATGATGACAACGCATCAGAGAGGTGAAAAGAGGGTGCCCTTGGGGGCCCTATGCTGGCAGACATTATGCAGGCCATTACTTCATCAAGAGAAGCTCTGGAGACAAAGATAGATTCCATAGGAGCAGATCTCAACTTGCTAAAAGACGACCACTGCAAGTTCAAAGAGAGAGTAAAACTCAATTAGAAAAGCCTGGAGGACGTCCCGAAGCAGTTTCCACATTACAGCGCACACTCTGAAAACTGGGGAAACCAGGATTAAGGTGCTAGTAGGGCACTCCTGCAGGAATAACGTACGTATAGTGGGGGTTCTGGAACGAGAGGAAGGGGCTGATGCCGTGCACATCCTGGAGAACTGGCTCAAAGGGGAGGTGGCCCCGGAGGGTCTCTCCTTTTATGCGCTTCAACGCGCCCACTGAGTTCCAGCTTGCCTCCCCAAGCCTGAAGCTCCTCCTTGCCCGTTGGTGGTGCGACTTCTTCACTATCAGGACCGGGTCCACATACTGCAGCAAGCCAGAGAGAAACAGAACTTGCAGATTGGAAATAATGAAATGATGATATTCCCAGATTTCACCAGAGAAGTACAACGCCAGCAGGCTTCCTTCATGACCATCAAGCGGAAATTGCGCCAATTGCAAATCCCCTACGCCATGCTGTTCCCGGCATGCCTCCGGGTGACTGATAAGTCGAAGACACATTTCTTTACTGCCTGCATGACGCATGAGAATGGCTGGAAACCCAGCAGAACACCATAAGTTGTGCTTCCCCACCAGGCTTGACCCAGCAGACTCCAACCACCCTTCCGCCTCCTCCAAGAGCTCCTTCACCTAAAGGACGCCGACTAGAGCGGGACAAAGCTGTGCAGGCAGTCGCAGAGATTAGCCTGGAGGCGCTAGCCCGAGCACAACCGCCAGTGAGCATAGAAAGAACAGATCTGAAAGCTTGCGTCTGAGCAGCACAAGAGGGGACTCTGAGATCGAACTCCCGGACCTTACCCCTCAAACAGCGGATGACATAGCCTAAAGCTCGCACATCAGGTCATATGAAAATGGGATTCCTGGTGCTGGAGGGTGGCTTCAGCTGTGGCCTGCGCCTAGTGGCGGCGGCCTGATGGCACTGTAGCAGAAGTTGGGGCTATCACCTGAGCTAGGAGGTTGGGGGGAGGACCTGGGGGGGTTCTGAGTCCAACAGGGTCAGTTTACGCCCCTTCACTTTTCGTGCTGTTCACATGCTTTAGTTTGGATGGGAACTTGTTTGTTTGTACCTGTCCTGGGGAGGGGGCGTTGGGGAGTTCTTATTGTTGAAGGGACTTGGTTTGGGTCCAGGCATGTCGCTTTAGGGGGACTCCTTAAAGATATGACACGGTTGGCGCTCCCTCCTCGGCTGGTTCGGCGACATTTCGGGGTTGCGGGTTAACTGGGCGAAGACTTCTATATTCCCGGTGTACAAAACATGCGACCCGCCCAAACTACCACCAGATTTGGAGTGGGAGCCTAGGTGTCTCCCCTATTTGGGGACGCATGTGTACCATGCTCAGGAGGATCTCCTGGAGGGCAACATTGGCAGGGCGTTGAGGAGCCTGGGGGGACTCTACCCTTGTCGGTGGCGGGACGAGTAGCACTGTTGAAGATGGTGGCGCTTCCCCGGCTCTTGTATTTTTTCCGGACCTTGCCGATACAGATCCCTGTTGCCTTTTTTCGGCAACTCCGTTCTGTGGTTGGGGGCTTCAGCTGGAACGCGGGGCGGCGCAGAGTAGCATTGGATACTCTGATGTGGCCGAGGGCTGAAGGGGGCCTTGCAGTTCCAGATTTTGAATTATATTATCTAGCTGCACAATTCCAACACCTCACTCAGGCAGTGGCATTGGAGTTTCGAGGACCGGAGAGGGCATCTGCACCGGATGTGCCGCGGCATGTCCTCTCCTTCGTGATATTACACCAGAGACTGCGGCCTACTGGCTTGTCGATAGTGGAAGGCGCCCTGAGACATTGCTGGCAGTGGTTCCACAAGAGAATTGGGGTGCAGCGACCATACGTTCCCCGAGATACCACTGGGCATTTGCACGGCATTGCCACATGGTGGGGATTGGTCTGCCCTCGCGGAATGGGAAGAGATGGGCCTACAGATGGTGGGTGATTTGTATGCAGATGGCGCGCTGTTGCCTTATGATACATTGCAGGAGACGTTTGGTCTCCCGCGCGGCCATTTCCTATTGCACGCGGCGCTGGTTGCTGCTATCCAGAAGCATTGGGGCACGAGCCTCTCAGAGCCGCCAACAAGTGGAGCGTGCCAGTATGTGGTGATGGCAGCGGGAACGTATAAAGCGGTCACGTGCTTATATAAACACATGTTAGCAGAGGGGCTGAGCCCATTGCAGAAGCTACGCGAGCGATGGGAGGCGGACTTAGATAAAGAAATACCCGACACGGCCTGGGCACAAATACTTCGAAGAGCGTGGAAGGGCACCAGGAATGCTAGGTTCCAATTGATCCAATTTTTTATACTTCACAGGGCGTACCTTACGCCGGCTAAAATTAACCAGTATTTCCAGATAGACACTGCATTATGCCGCCGTTTGCTCTGTAGAGTAACCGAAGGACAGATTGCTCCGGACAAGGGGACTTGCCTCTTACACTGGTTTCCACATACTAGCAAAACTAAGTTGTCCAGCAAATTTATAGACCTAGGATTCTTACTGGCCAAGAGGGAAATTACATCCCACTGGAAGGCAGCAACAGGCCCTAGCTACGCTAGATGGAGGGCGGCCTTGCTTATGTGGGCTGGTAGCGAGAGTTCAGTTAGACTGCAGCAGGCTTATAGATCCCGTAATGACAAGGCGCTGGAGGCGGCACGAGCTTGGGAGGCCTGGTGACGGAGCTCCGGACATCGGATTTAGACACTGACTCAGAGTGCAGCGCGCTGGCTGAGGACGAAAACTGATAGAGTATTCTCTAGGCATTGGGGGATAGTAAGTGAGGCGATTCCCGACTTCCATGGTCTTTCAAATGATTATTGGTATTATTGATACGATGACATCTGTGCACAATTTTTCTCTTTTCCTTTTCTTTTGGTAGCAGCGCTGGCAGCAGGGGTGGGGGAGGGGTGTTAGACGGAGAGGATGGACCTACCTATGGAACTGAATGATAACTTAATGTCCAATATTTCCATTGCAGTGGTATGATGTAGGGGGGGGCTTGACACCACAGCGATGGGTCTGGTACAGGGACCCTGCACCACTGGTGGATTCCGCATACTTGATTTGCTTGATATGTTGGAATAATGTCAAGCTCCCCCTTCTTACTGAATGCCGGGTTCTATGTACCTGTGATGATCCATTCTTACGTCTGTTTGTGTTTATAACAATAAAAAGGTTTTTATTTAAATACATAAATCAGGGTCAAACTGGCCTATAGGGCAATTAGGAGGGTGCCTAATGGAGTGGTCTGATAGATTAGTGTGTGAACTGCTTTATTTTAGCAGCTTGTGGGAAGGTTTTTATTGTTGATTTCCCTGATATTAACACAAGCATTGTCTGCAGCAAATTGTTATGTGCCCGGGTTAGGCCCAAGTATGAAGCTGCACATTTCCTTACATTGGCCTCATTTGCACAATAACATTTCAGCTGTGACCTTTTGCACATATTTGCGTTTATGACAATGTTGGATTAGTTTCTCTGCAACTACTTCTGTTTAGACATCTAGCTTAGCCTAACATTATCACGATGCCTTGAATGGTACACAGTCAAAATATCGAGTTCTAAATTTCGACCTACCAAAATATCGTGTTGGAAATTTCGAAGGTCCAGAATATCGATGTCAAGAATATCGTAGGACAGAATATCGACCCTAAGGTAAGTAATATCGAATTTATTTATATCGATGTAAGTAATATCAAAGTTAGTAATATCGATAGCATATATATCGATGTAACTAATTTCGATGTCACTAATATCGATATTTGTATTATTTTTATGTTTTTTATTATGTATGTGTTATATGTTTCTGTTAAATATTTAAATTCATTTATATTATATGT
The DNA here is from genome assembly GCF_964261635.1 of Lissotriton helveticus. Lineage (NCBI taxonomy): Eukaryota > Metazoa > Chordata > Amphibia > Caudata > Salamandridae > Lissotriton > Lissotriton helveticus. The sequence continues at coordinate 1,617,121,662 of NC_136057.1, forward strand.
GTATTATTTTTATATATTAATAAATTTATTTTTAAGTAAATTATATGTTTTAGTACCGGAGCGGGTTGTGGGTTTATAGGGGAATAGGGTGGGAAGTAATTTAATTGTAAATAATTAATGATTTTTTTATGTATAAATAATTTTTATTAATTATTAATTGGCAATTAATTATTTTAATTGATAAATTAATTATTTAATTGGTAATTAATGTACATTTTTATTAAATGTTATGTTTTAGTACCAGAGCGGGTTGTGGGTTTATAGGGGAATAGGGTGGGAAGTAATTTAATTGTAATTAAATAATTAATTTTTATGTATAATTTATTTTGTAATTACTGATTAATTGGCAATTAATTTTTTTAATTGATAAATTAATTATTTAATTGGTAATTAATGTTAAATTAAATTAAATGTTTTGTTTTAGGACCGGAGCGTGTTGTGGGTTTATAGGGGTATTGGGTGGGAAGTAATTTAATTGTAAATATTTACTTATTTATACATTTTTTGTTATGGATAATTAATGTAATAATTAATTATTAATTGGCAATTAATTATTTGAATCCATAATTAATTTATTTAATTGGCAATTAATATTTGTAATTTGTAATTATATTTTAATCAGTAGAAAAATTCATCAATAAATTGGTAAACATTTTTTTACATTTTTTTAATTTTGTATATTGTTTCTTTATTGTTTTTTTAATTGTGATTTAAAATTTAAAAATATATATTATTTTTATGATAAATAGTTTATTTTTTTATATTTATTATTTGGTGAGTAATATTTAATAATTATTATTTATTGGTGTTTGTTGTTAATTTATTGTCAGTTAATTATTCAAATGTTATTGGTTTTATTAATTATTAATAGTTTTTTATTGATGTTGATGTATTAAAAACATTAATTATACATTATTTCAAATATAAACATTAATTATAAGTATGTTAAAATAAAATTCTACGCTATTAAACGCTTTCCCTACTGTTGCACCCTTTGGAGTTGGAATAGTAATTTTTACCCCTACGCTATCCAAAGCTTTCCCTACTGTTGCACTCTTTGGAGTTGGAATAGTAATTTTACCCCTACGCTATCCAACGATTTCCCTACTGTTGCACCCTCTGGAGTTGGAATAGTAATTTTTACCCGTACGCTATCCAACGTTTTCCCTACTGTTGTACCCTCTGGAGTTGGAATATTAATTTTTACCCGTACGCTATCCAACGCTTTCCCTACTGTTGCACTCACTTGAGTGGGAATAGTAATTTTTCCCCATGCTATCCAACGTTTTCCCTACTGTTGCACCCTCTGGAGTTGGAATAGTAATTTTTCCCCCTACGCTATTCAACTTTTTCCCTACTGTTGCACCCTCTGGAGTTGGAATAGTAATTTTTACCCGTACGCTATTCAACGCTTTCCCTACTGTTGCACTCACTGGAGTGGGAATAGTAATTTTTACCCACCCGCTATCCAACGCTTTCCCTACTGTTGCACTCTCTGGAGTGGGAATAGTAATTTTTCCCCCTACGCTATCCAACTCTTCCCTACTGTTGCACTCTTTGGAGTTGGAATAGTAATTTTACCCCTACGCTATCCAATGATTTCCCTACTGTTGCACCCTCTGGAGTTGGAATAGTAATTTATACCCGTATGCTATCCAACGCTTTCCCTACTGTTGCACTCTCTGGTATGGGAATAGTAATTTTTCCCCCTACGCTATCCAACTCTTTCCCTACTGTTGCACCCTTTGGAGTTGGAATAGTAATTTTTACCCTTACGCTATCCAACCTTTTCCCTAATGTTGCACTCATTGGAGTGGCAATAGTAATTTTTCTCCCTACGCTATCCAACGCTTTCCCTACTGTTGCACTCTCTGGAGTGGGAATAGTAATTTTTCCCCCTACGCTATCCAACGTTTTCCCTACTGTTGCACCCTCTGGAGTTGGAATAGTAATTTTTCCACCTACGCTATTCAACGCTTTCCCTACTGTTGCACCTTTTTGAGTTGGAATAGTAATTTTTCTTTTCACGCTATCCAACGCTTTTTTTACTGTTGCACCCTCTGGAGTTGGAATAGTAATTTTTCTCCCTACGCTATCCAATGCTTTCCCTACTGTTGCACTCTCTGGAGTGGGAATAGTAATTTTTCCCCCTACGCTATCCAAAGTTTTCCCTACTGTTGCACCCTCTGGAGTTGGAATAGTAATTGTTCCACCTACGCTATCCAACGCTTTCCCTACTGTTGCACCTTTTGGATTTGGAATAGTAATTTTTCTTTTCACGCTATCCAATGCTTTTTTTATTGTTGCACCCTCTGGAGTTGGAATAGTAATTTTTACCCATACGCTATCCAACGCTTTCCCTACTGTTGCACTCACTGGAGTGGGAATAGTAATTTTTACCCACCCGCTATCCAACGCTTTCCCTACTGTTGCACTCTCTGGAGAGGGACTAGTAATTTTTCCCCCTACACTATCCAACGCTTTCCCTACTGTTGAATCATTTGGAGTTGGAATAGTAATTTTTACTCTTACGCTATCCAACGCTTTCCCTAATGTTGCACCCTCTGGAGTTTGAATAGTAATTTTTACCCTTACGATATCCAATATTATTTATATTTATTTATGTATTTAATATGTTACATAATGTTGTATTTAATTAATTTTTAAAATATTTAAAGTATATTTAATTGTTTTTATTTATTAAATATAAGTATTTAATATTATTTATGTTATTATTTTATGAGTGTTGATGTATTTGTAATTTATAGTATTTGTTAATATATTTTAATTAATGAAAAATATATATATATATTATTATTAATTAAGTATATATTAAATATTGTATGTTTAATTTTAATTAAATGTTTAATATTAAAAATGTAATATTTAACCATTTTAAACATTATAACATTTTTTTCAAATAAGTTTAAATTATATATAAGTATTATTAACTTAATGTAACTTTTTTTATTAAAAAAAACGATATTTTTAATTACGATATTTTTAACATCGATATTTTAGTTTCGAGATTTTTGTACTTACCATGTTGTAGATAGGGTGTCGATATACTTGCCATCGATATTCTAGCGTCGATATTTTGTCCGTCGATATTCTGACCCTCGATATTCTGTCATAGATTCGCCTTGAACACCCTGTACAAGGCCTTTTTACGCACAATGTACAAATGTTCTTTCTTCATCCACGGGGTGGCAGAGTTATTTACATATCCATAACATTGTTAATCTATACGTACATCATGAGGATGATTTCTATTATAAATAATGAGCATCCCAAAATATTGGCAGAGGAGGCACTTCAGTTGACATAGAGGGTTCCCACATGCTGAAACTTCACTATGCAGCAATCTGACATCTTGTGATGGGTGTCCAGTTCTGTTATATGGCCCTTAGGGACATTGTCGACATTGCTAAGTTAGCATGAGCTTTGCTGCCATGATGCTGCTTTTGCGCACTTGACTACATGACTTTCTTTTTGCAAGACTCTGTTTATGTCTTTCACATGAGAATGGTCTGCTTTTCGCGTTCTCTGCTAAGCTGGAGTTTAGTCTTAACAAAATGTGCTAGGTCGATAAACAATGCCCCTTGTTATTCTGTTCTGGTCAGTCCCTCGCACCTAGACATAACATGCTAAACACAGCTGCAGTGCTGTAGACTCGTGCTTTGATATTACGGGGAGGCATGTTGTTTTAACGCACTTGGAGAAAGCCTTTCCATGGAGAAGAGCTATGCTGTTCCTATGATGTAAACCTTACATCCAGGCTTTAAGGTATGGGGTCTGCCCCAAAGCCCAGAGATCTTCCTTTATATAAATAAGCTTCTTCTAGTCAAGGGGAGGGTGGTGAGGCCTTATAGTCCTTTTTCCACTGACTCTGCCAATTCTTATTGTGGACAAGTACAAGTGAGTGAGCGAAAGGGTATGTCTTGCTACCGTGATTCCTGAGAGAGTCGGGAGTGTTGTGTTCTGGGTTGTCTAATCATTTGCAGCTTCGTGATTTTTGGAGGAGAGCGAATGAGACACTATAGCTAGTAGGTTTTTGGATTTTGGGTACTGAGGTGATAGGTTGGCACACCCCTATACACCGAGGTCCTGTTTTCCTGCGCATAGTTCTGTGTAGGTGCAGACGCCCCACAACATGGCGCCCAACGTTTGGTCTGGTTCTTACCTCCGAGACTCTTGAGTAGTGCTATTGCTTGTCCATAAAACCCTCACTTCTGTTCTGGAGACAGCTGTGATGGTGTAACCGCTTATATTGATACTTTATAGGTTCTTTCAAGCTTGAAGTTTTAAAAGATTCCTTCTCTTTAGTCTTAACCCGTTATTGTGCTGCTCGCTCTAGGTTGTCGTTCTTTATTATTCATTATGGCGGTCGTAATTCCTCCGCCTAATCGGGCTGCAGTCACAGCTTATTTGATTGTGGATGGAACAGACAATTTGTTTCATGAATATACTGCCACTGCCCTTCCTCAATCTTATTAGCCATGTAGGGCTCTGGAGGTTCTGCTCACAGCTTGGCAACATCAAATTTGGTTTAATGGTGCCCTTCCTCACCCAATAACGCCGATCTGTTTAGGCCCTTTAACAATAGATGGGGCCACATGGCCTGTTTTGGCTGGGTATACCCCACACCCACGTTACATGACAACTGCAACGCTTGCCGAGCTCCGCGTATTACATGCTTCTTTGATATGCCGGATATAGAGTTGTGATACAGTACATGTCGCACAACTTCCAGTTGGGACCACCTGGCGTTGCTGTGCAACCTGGGGTTTCTGGTGGCTTGACCATCAGTCCCCTTATGGTTAATCCAGTGATGGGCAATTACCAAAGAATAAGGATGAGTTCCCTTATTGACTTTCTGAAAAATGTGGACAACTAGAGGGTGTTTCCCCAAATACCGTTCCTGTGGAGAAACACAGGATCTTATCAATAAGACTTACTTCCTGAATTAGCTGATTGAGACACCTGGGGCAAGGGGTTTGCAGCAGTATATTCGAAGTGTTTCGGCACTCCCTCCATGACCGTACTCTCCTCTGTGAAAAAGCGTGTTCAAGATGAACACGGAGCCGAAGTGGCTGTAGAGTTGGGAAGGAGACTGTTGGGGGTGTTCGACGTGGTTGCTGATATGATCTTTGCCAATTTCAAGGGTAATGCTGTAAGCTTTCAGGTGGCAAACTGCTTGAAGGCTGTCGCAGATGGAGACAAACCATGCGAATTACCAAAGATTATTGGTAAGGCTTATAAGACCATAGGCCACAATAGTCTGAAAATTAAGCCTTTTACTCAAACGCAAACGCAATCTCAAACTCAACAAAAAGCCCAGTCTGATAAAGATGGGCATCTGTTCTTTCCTAAGAAGAACTGGAAGAACAAGAAACAGGGGCAGCAACAGCAGAAGCAAGGTTTGCGTGTTGGTTCACCGACACCTGAGTCTGCTGAGCGTACTTATGACTTGCGCGACTGCGTGGAAATTAAGATTCCTGATAGATTTCAGGTCCCTAGTCAGCGCTCTCCTTGTTCTTTAGCATGCAAAGGCTTTCACAGCTGAGTGGGCTTTGGCCCTTGCCCCGACGGTGTACCGTAATCGGGTGGGTTGGGATGTTGATTCACCGGCTCATGAGATACTTTTACAATCTATGTCACAGCCACAACTGCAATATCCAATCAGACGTGAAGCAAAGACTCTCGTTTGTGACATTCTAACACAGTTAGAGTATCAAGGAGTGATTGAATCATGTACATCACCAATGAATAATCCTCTCTTTACGGTATCAAAACCTGATGGTTCATATTGGATTGTATTGGATTACCGAAATTTGAATTGTCATTGTCGCAGTTTTCCAGTGCAGAACACACACAGCTCTGCGCTGGTGAACAATCTTGTTTGTAAAAAATACAAAACTATACTAGACATTTCCAATGGTTTCTACAGTCATAATCTCACTCCTGAGAGCCGTGACTTGACAGCATTTACCGCATTCGGAAATCAGGAAAATTTACTCGTTTGCTTATGGGGTATAAGGATAGCCACTGGGCATTTGCAGCATGTGTGGTGTCTTTGTTACACGACATAGACCCAGATGCGTTCTCGTACGTTGATGACATTTATCTAATGGACAAAGAACTTATGCTGCATCTTGTTAGAGTCACCAGAATTATTTTATCTTTTCCCGACTATTGATATGAGTTCAATTTTGCAAAGTCGCACATTGCCCATTTGGCAGTACTCTTTTTGGGATACAAGATCAATAATAAAGGAAAGGGGCTCACCCGTCACTTTTTGGAGAGATGTGCACAATTGCAACCCCCTTCTACACTGAAGAAACTTCAGTCCTTGCTGGGATTTTTTAATTTCGAGAGGGCATACATTCCCGAATATGCACAGCGTATCAAACCGATTTATGCATTAATACAACCTGCATATTCTTCTGCCAGCTGGCTTCCGGAACATGCCTCTATCCTACATTCTTTGCAATCGGACATGCTTGCAACTAACTACTTGTTGACATGTGATAACACCATGAACCTGGTGATACGTATAGTTCCAGGTGCGGTTGCTTTCACTTGACGTTCAATGAGGGAGACACAGTACCTATTGCATACAAATTGCATCTATACATTGCAGCCGAAATGCGTTTTTCAAATGTTGAAAAAATCTTGATGGCTGTACAAATGGTGGTTCTGAAAGAACGCTCACTGGCGCAAGGTAAACGCATTCTTAGGGTCACGCCCTTCCCTGCTTTGGATGCCGTGACTAAGGCAAGTGTACCTAACTCGAAGGCACTACACCCTGTTGGATACAATGGGCTACTTCTTTGACATCCTCTGATGTCACGTTTATCTTTGACGCTGCACTTCAGACACAGGAATTTTTATAGTATGAACACGTTCATCCTCCTCCATTGTCGTTGGTTCCCCTACATGAGTACGAATGCATCATTTATACCGATGGCTTGGCACAACCGGTCACCGACTCCAAACATGCTTATTCTGCGGCTTGCGCAATTGTTGCTGGCTCAATTGTCAATGGAGAGTTCAAGTCTTCCATAGTGCATACTCAGGCACTTGGGGACTGTACGGCACAATTGGCAGACCTGTGTGCTCTTGTTCTTGCTCTCGAGTTTGCTGATCCAAATGTGAATACTCTTATTGTGTGCGATTCCTATTCCTGTGTCCAGTCTTTTATTGTTAACTTTGTTTTATTGATTTTCAAGCATATGAGAAAGTACATTGCATACATCGGGCATTCCCGTATCTCGTCATCAGGATGTCCCTTCTCCCCCCAATCTGGCCAGATCAATACATACATGTAGGAGCCCCAGGAAGTCTTACTGGTGCGATCAGGGGGGCTAGTATAGTCGAAATAGGACATGGGTCTGACCCGGTCAAGCATTATAAAACGTCTAGAAAAAAAAACACCCCCCCTTCCCCCATCCCTCCCACTCCTGAACTGGTGGGCTGGATATACGCCTCTTTAGGGCTCTACATAAAGGGTCATCTTTGAGTAGCAGATTAGGTGACCGCAACTGTCGACTGAACTTCAGTAGGCCTAAGAAGGTGAAGGTATTTCGGACATGTCACCTTATTCAGTTCTAAGGCTAACAGGGACAGTAAGGGATGCCAGGTGGTCCTGAATGAGTCTGCTGAGTTCGGTAGAGTGGCTTGGATTCGTTCCATACCAAGGATATACCATAATTTATGTAGCCAACCTGTGTGAGTCGGTCAGGTCCATGTGCCCCATAATGAGAAGATATGTTGGACAGCTGCTTCCAGCGCTAGGCCCATCTGTTTCCCCCTGAACGACTTCAGTGGATATGTGATTGGGTTAGGAAGCCCCAAAAGTGTGTAGGTTGGGAAGCAGAGGATTTCAGTCTCAAATTGTCTATCAATGTCATCTAGGATGGCAGCCCAGTACCCCGTCAATTCCTTACAGTTCCAAAGTAGGTGAGTCAGCGTGCCCTCCTCATCACAGCCTCACCAGCATGTCGGACTACGGTCCGGGTTCCCTTTGTTCAGTCTGGTTGGTGTCAAGTACCACCTTGTCGCCCACTGTGCCCTGGAACGTCTTGGCAATCAGTATGGCTACCCCTCCTTTCCAATCCGATGTGGAGGAGTAAAATTGTTGTGGAAAGGCTCAGGACTTCATCCGGTGCCAATCTTTGGGAAGGAGATGTGGTTCTTGTAAAAGGCACACCGTTGCCCCTGAATTCTCTAGGTAGGACGGGATGGCTCTTCTCTTAATGAGGTTGTTTAGCCCATTCACATTAAGGGTGATTAATTGAAGTGCAGATCTCTACATGAGAAATTCACTGGTGTAATGTGCTGTATCCTTTGGAGCCTGGTCACCTTATCCACATAGAGATCCCCTTGGGCCCTGGCGTTGTTTGTCTTTGACCCTGGCCCTTGCTTGGACCCCTCCCTGAACAGCACACTGGTTCTACTTGCCCCCCCTCTCTAACCCCAATAACACCCCACCAACAAGCATGAAACATTGCCCCCTTCCCCTGATGCTCGCTCTAAGTTCGTCTCAGTCTCTACCACCCTCCCCCGTCCCTTGTGCCTCCCCCTTTGGCAAGACCTCCCGGGTCCCACCCACTCTCTCCCTAACCCCAACTGAACAACACCAGGGTTCCATCATAGTCCATTTCCCACCGTTCGAGTACGCGGGCATATGGGAAAGAGAAAATAGGGGTGTACGTTTGGTCCAAGTGTGCTAGGCCCCCCGCCCCCCTCCTGTCAGCTCAATTTCAATGCCATCCGACCCCATTGTTAAAGTCACAGATGGTCCGTCGAGGTGGTATCTTTCATAACTGTTTCAAGGGCTGCCAGTCTCTCCTGTGCTATAGTGTCAGAGTCCGGCCGCAGTTCGAGGTTGGGTGAGCGTCTGCGGCCCACTCTCTGCCATCCTTCCCCGGATGACCTCCGTGTGCGGCTGGGTGTCTTGTCCGGGCTCTGGTGCTCCAAACCAAGGATTGTGCAGGTTTCTTGGAGGGACCTGAGTTGGTGTAGCTTGCCATTCCACTTGAATATCAGGCGGAAAGGGTGACCCCCAGGAATAAGCCCTTCCTCTTCTGTTGTGTAATGGAGGCCAGCTCTTGATAGAGTGCTATAGAATGTCCTTGGTATTTGAGGGGTTCTTTCAGCCTGGTTTCTCGTAGTATGCGCTCTTTAAGAGGGAAGTCCGGGATGAAGGCAAGTATGTCTGGCGGAGGGGCCGGAGCATGTCTCGTAGGCCCACGCGGTGTGCCCGGTTAATGCGGATTTCAAAGTATGGTGTCTCTCCCAGAATATCGCTGAACAGTCCCTGGAGGTAGTGAGCTACATCAAACCTCTCTGCCTTCGAGGGGACCCCCCTGACACGGATGTTATTCCGCCTCGAGCGGTTTTCGAGGTCCTCCGCGTGAGACTGCAAGTCCAACTGTTGATCTCGCAAACATATCACCTCCTGCTGAAGTTGCTCGATCTTTTCATCTTTGGTTTGCTCGTGATCTTCAATAGCAGCTACTCTCTCCCCGATTGCATTGACGTCGCGGCGGATCTCCTTCACCTCACCCGCCACCTCGCTCTTGAGCATTTGAAAGTCCTCTCAAAGGGTGTTGAATAGCGATCGAGGAAGGAGCGAGTAATCGGGACCGCTCCCTCTTCTATGTCTGCGTGTGGTTTGGTGCTCCACACGTTCTACCCCCTTTCTCCCCAGACAGGGAACCTTTGGTGAGCATCTCCTTCAGGGATCTCTCCCCCTTCTTCCTCACCGAGGACATCATTGGGCCATAAACCAGTAGGGGTTCACCCTTGGCGCTCGTCTTGCTCGTGTATCGCTTGAACAGCATAACTGCATGCGATGCTATGTCAGGTGGGTCCCCTTCCCAGCCGAGGGCGTTTGGCCACCGCCAAGCTCTGTCTCCCCCCTGCCACTTAACTCTGATCTGGGATCAGTGGCACCCCGGTGACCTCCGGCATCCACAGTGCCTCCTCTCTTTACCGCGGTGCTCAGTGGGCCCAAGACAGCTTCGGAGCAGTGTTCCTCCAGCAGGATCTCACTCCGGTCTGCACCCAGCCCCCCCACTGGCCGTGTGCTGATACCCCCACACCTCCGCCAGGCGAAGGCCTTGGCCAGGTATGAACTTCCCCTCTCTCTTCACTACCGCGCTGTTCCCCCTTTTCACCATTTCGCTGCGCATCGCTATTGAGGAGGGCCTCTTGACTCTGCCAGCTGCCAAGTGTGGAGGTCCCTCCCCTCGGATTCACTGTAGCAGGCTTTCCTTCTAGGCCCAACGCGCTCCCGGCTGTGGCTGGTCTGAGCTGCAGGCCCTGCCGTACTCAGGAGAAGCGCTGTGGGGCCCCCACCGTGGCACCGTCTGTTCTGCCACTGCGCTATGCAGCCACCAGCGCCGCCGTCAGGGGACTCCCCGCCACTACCCTGTAGATGGTTGTGCCGTTCGGTTCATGTAAGCGCCCTTGATGCGCATCTGCGCTTTCTCCCGGCCAGCCGCCCAGAGTATCGAGGGGGATTGCTGGCCCCGCGCGGTACTGATCCGCGCCGGTCCCTGTCTCGCTGCCGCCTTTGTGAGTGCTCACCTACTCCGGCTGAGCGCCAGCCGCCGATGTTATTAACTCAGCTGCCGAGGGGCCACCAGGTTCCACCCCGTCAGCGGCGTTAGGCGCAGCCAGACCTGGGCTCCGTTTCTCCGAGCCGCTAGCTTCAGGAGGTGTATGCCACTGTTCTGCGGGTGGCCATGTTATCATGCTTGTTCAGGGCCCATAGTTCGCGCCTTTGTAGCCTCTCCACCAGCTGGGGGAATCACTGGCCTCACTCGGCACTGCTCCACTGCTGTCCCTGCGCCACTGCTGCCGCTGCTGCAGCGTAGGGCGCAAACCTGCTCCAGACAAGTATTAGCCGCTACTGTCGTCTGCTCCATCGCCGAGGGCCCCTCAGGTGTCGCCTAGGTGCCATTTTCTCCTGCAGGTACCTTTACTCGTCAGGCCGCCCAGAAGCGTCGATCAAGGTTGTACCTCTGCAGTTTTGCTCCCTGGGTAGCCTCTCTGCTTCCACTCTCTTTTCCATCATCTGTGATGGCTGTACTGGTGTCTGGTGCTGAGATTCGACCAGGCAAGAAGGCCAGGAGCAAAGAGCCTCCGAGACGAGCGACCTAGCAGACTGCCATCTTGGCCACGCCCCATGTGTCCAGTCTTTCAATGACAACTTATTATTTTGGTCTCAAAAGGACTAGCGAGACTCTAAAGGCAGAGCAATTAAGCATAAAACGCTTTGGGTTCGAGTCGCAGACCTTAAACAACATCTGCCCCTCACATATGTTATGCATACTCTTGACCATCAGCGTGTGGGAGCAAATGCTCTTGGTAATTCTTTGGCTGATGAAGCGGCCAAATATGCAGTAGCCACGTGTTCCGTAGCAGCAGTTACAAGGTCCATGACTAAAACAGATAATGATATTCTGGCAGCGCTGGGTGCTACGAGGGAGGGAGCTGCTTATCCTCGGGGTTTCCCTTCAATATACTCTTATCATATAACTCCCGAAAAGGCTCCTTATGCTATGTATGATTCCTTCAGTTGGGGATTGGTTGATTCCGAACTTGGACCGCAGACTTGTTCTGATCAAAGCCGCACACAAGGGCATTGCATCAGCACATGCCGGTCTGTCGGCGACAGTCTCTATTTTACAGCTACGTTACTGGTGTCATGATTTATATAAACAGACCCGTAATTATGTACTTTCTTGTGACATTTGTCAACAAATTAAACCGTCTACGGTCGCTCGCCCACCTCAAACACAGCTGTGTATTTCCAATCACTCTTTTGGCTGTGTGTATCTTGATCACTACAGTCCACTGTCTTCTGATACTGTGTATAAATATATATTTGTTGTAGTTGATTCATGCACTAGATTCCTTTGGGTTTGGGATGTTTGCCTGTGGTACCTTTCATTCTGACTAAGCTCCAGCGTTCGCCTCTAAGGCGTACTAGGACTCGTTGAAGTCAATGGGGGTGCAGGTGCAGTATTCGTCTCCATACAGGCCTGAGGGCAATTCAACTGTGGAGCAAATGAACCGTGCCTTAACGCAATCCTTGACAGCTAGAGTCTTAGGTACTGGCAGGAACTGGCTGGCCCATCTGTATGGTGTTCAACGTGTACTTAATAATCTCCCTAGAAGACCTCTGGGTGGGGGGACCCCATACGAAATGCTCTTTGGCATTAAAATGTTTGTGCCAGACCTTGAAGGTCTAGACGTTGTGGCGGCTGCATCAACGTTTGACGTAGATAATCATTCTACTGTGCTACAGGGTCTATAAAAGACCTGTACACCTATGCAACTGAACATTTACACTTTTCCACTGATGCAGTACTGCTGATTCCAGTTGCCGGCTGCCTTCCAAAAATCAGAGATCTGGTACGAGAAAATCTGCAGAACAAAAAAGAATTTGATCCCTCTTATCATGCACCGGTTCCAGTGCTTGGACTGAAGGGTACTCGTATAGTCATTTTACCACCTTTACCTGGTCGCAAAGACAACAGATACATCTCAGTGGACAATGTCAAGTTACACCATGTGGCCGATTCTGAATAGTGTCATGCCTGCTGTTTCGTACAACGCAATTTCATTGGATCCACTGACCTCATCCTCTTCCACTGGTGCTCGCGTGGCTAAGGAAGTGATGGACATTGTAAGTGACCTTTCACCCATCCGGCATCTATCTTCCAATACAGATGTCGAGTACACATATCCTATGGATGAGTCCACCAGTGAGATGCCGACGAGTCCTCGACAACATCAGGCGAACCCGGCACTGCCACCTCTAATTAATAGCACTGCAAGTGGTTATTTTGGAGAGCATGCTAGCTTCTCTTCTGACTCATCCTCCACGACATCCAGTTTGGCAGTCCAACTGACTAAATTAAGTATTTTCTTTTCTTGGTTCAAAAATACTTACCTGGTCCCTCCATGGACCTACATTTGGTTGGTGCGTTATTCTGATTTTCCTCTTCATGTCAATTGGATTTGTGACAGTGTTCTTTTTACTCATCAATGGTCATTATTTGCCAGAACGCTCTGCTGTGAACTTTGTTGACGGAATTCTGGCCCCTCATACATCGTCCCATATCATGAAACATGATCACACACTTGTGAGCATTTCAGCATTCCCGGTTGCAGATGGCATCGTTTGGGACAAAGTAGCCTTCGAAATTCACAGTCCGACCGAGGTGCTCAGGGTGCCATACGTGTTTCGTGTCTCACTCATTAGGAGATGTGGTAACACGTGACATACATTCTGACACTTGGAATGTACAAGCAGTGTGTTCAGATTTAAAGTATTATGCTGCTTGATAAAATCAGTCTGGGGCACGAAGCCTTAGCAGGTTCAGGGAACTGAGGCTTTACATTGTGCCTGCCTGGTTCCATCACAAATTTTGTTTTTTAATGATAAAGTGTACCAAACCACTTGTCTCTGCCTGGCAACTGTAAAACATTTGAATACCCCATCCATTCTGTCCTTAGCGGAATATGACAATTGTCGCGTTCAGACGAATTATACTATTGATGCATTGCAAGCTTTATTTTGAAATGAGACCTTCAATGTCTCTGAAATTGATTTATCCTGGTGGTTGGTGTGGCAAACATATTTAAATGCATTCCAATTGCGTTTTTATAATGTAACATCTGGTTTCAGTCAGACTAGACCGGATCCTAGTTATCCCCTTACACATGTGGTCACCACATGCTCGGTGGGTAAATTATGCCAACAATGGTTGGAACATTCCACATTAGCATTAGTGAAACAACACCTTACACTCTTGTCGAATGAGATCAATCTGGCTGACTTAATCTTAGGACCTACGTCTCCTAGATCTAAGAGATTTATTTATGCCGCATACAACAAATTTGGAAACTTTTGCAGATTGGGAAGCGTGTCGTTTCCCTCAAATTGATCAAGCCAATTTAGAGAAAGTACTTGCCGTGGTCGGCAATAGCATCAATACACTTTCATCACGTATTTATACGTTGGATAATGTTATTGATATTGTTCAAAGTGATGTATCTGTGTTGTATCATGGTAATCACTTTTATCTGCTTCGGTCTACTGATTATCGCAGCACATGTATTCTATACAAGAATAACATTGGTTCAATAGATATTTTGAAAATATTCCACTGTGTATTCTCTGTATATTTCGCGGAGTACAAGTGACTGAGCGAAAGGTTCTGTTTCCACAATCCTGGAGGGGTCAGGATTGTCTTGTTCAGTGGTTGCCACAAACCATTCGCTCCCTGGTACGGTTAGGGGGCTTATGGTGGCACTGTGAGCTAGCTGGTCTCCAGGGCATCATATCCTGCAGGGGTTCTTGGAATCAGTCTGGGCACCTCACCTGAAGTTTATGTAGTCCAACATATGCACAGGTCCTACGGATTAGTGGGAGCCTCACAACATGGGGCCCAACGTTGATTGGGGTCCTTATTTAACAGTAAGAGTAGTTCAGTTGTGCTTTCTCAAAGACCCCTACTCACCTCCAAACAGGAGACATCCATTGTGAGAAGGGATACCCACCTCAGCTGAGTAGGTATACCCTATGTATTAGCGAACAAGTTACCCACCTTTGATAACGATGTATCTGTAAGAGACATAGGTTAGTTCTAGATTCCTTACTTAAGAATTACCCCCAGGCGTCAGACTGAATTGGGAGAATTTTTTCTTAGCAGTACCCATGTGCATCGGTAGGTGGTGCCAGTCGATTCCGCATTAGTCGTCGGCATCGTGGTCACCGAGATGACATCACAGTGCTTCTTTAGACACCGCCCTTGCATGCTGACATCAGTTCTGACATGACTTTCTACGCCAGAAGCGCAGAGCCATGAAAGACACTGACCACTGGTGCACCACAACTAGGGCCCTGTAAAGGAATCCCAGAAGTCATTCGCAGAGCAGGGAAGATGGGTGGGCTGGTAAGGAATCTATAACTTACCTATGTGTCTTACAGATAAATCGTTACCGAAGGTAAGTGACTGGTTCATCTGAAAGAGACCGTTATAAATTACTTAACTTAGAATAGATACACCAGCAAAACCAACCGCATAGGAGGGGCTGCGATCCAAGTTCACACCAGAAAGTCCTGGAGGAGAGAACGGGCAAAATAGCCCTCACTCTGGACTTGGCTGTCCAGTTAGTAATTTCTGGTGAACGCGTGCATAGATGTCCAGGTTGTCGCCTGCCAGATGTCAAGGTATGGGACTCCACATGCTGTAGCCCTAGTGGAATAAGCACGCAGCCGCAATGGAGGTTCCTTTTTCGCTAAAGCATAACAGATTTAAATACATATGAGACCCCAACAGGAGATGGTACTCTATTGGACAGCCCAACCTTTCGTGGCACCCACATAGCCAACAAAGAGTTGATCATCCACCCAGAAGTTGTTTGTACAGTCAAGGTAAAAGGACAGCGCACGTTTAGGGTCCAGACGGTGAAGTCTCTCCTCCTCCTTGAAAGGAGGTGGGAAAAAGGTGGGCAAAGTGATTGTTTGCCCTATGTGAAAAGATGTAACCACTTCAGGAAGGAACGAGGGTCTTGTCCTAAGCACCAGTTTGTCCAGATGCACAGAGAACAAAGGGTGCTGAGAAGAAATAGCATGAAGCTCACTCACCCTGCGAGAGATGATGGCAACAAGAAAAGCAGTTTTCAGGGTAAAACCTGAGAGGCCAGTTGTAGAGAAGCTCAAAGGAAGGACACTTAAGATAAGTTAAAGCAAGATTCAAGTCCCACTGGAGCACTATGAAAGGAGATGGAGGAAAGAGATGACTAATAGCCTTAAAGAATCTGTTTACAATAGGGGACTTGAAAAAAGAAGAGGGCTGATCTGGAAGCCGAAGGAAAGCAGAAATAGCTGCAAGATAGCCTTTGAGAGTGCCCAGAGCAGAGCTCTGCTGGGTCAAAGAAAGGATGAATAAAAGAACCTCAGAAAGAGGGGCAGAGATGGGATCCACAGGCTTTGCTGTGCACTATGTCACAAACTTATTCCATCGACAGGCGTATAGCTTTTTAGTGGAGGGACGCGTGGCTGCAAAGATGATGTTACAGACTTCGGACGGAAGGTCAAAAGCTGTCAACTGCTGCCACTCAATCTCCATGCAAAGAGGTGGAGGCTGGGCAGGTTCAGGTGGAGGACCATCCCCTACTGCTGCGACAGATGATCCTCCCGAAGGGGCAGTTTGATCTGAGGATCGATGGCCACGCTCAGGAGCTCGGGGTACCAGACTCTTTGCGCCCAGTCCGGAGCCACAAGAATGACTTGGGTCCAGTCGAACTTGATCTTCCTTAGCACTCGAGGCAGCAATGGTACAGGAAGAAAGGCGTACAGGATGCCACAACTCCACTTGTGAAGAAAGGAGTCACCGAATGAGTGCCGTCTTAGAAACTCCAACGTGCAAAACTCCTGACATTGCGCCTTCTCTTCGGTGGTAAACAGATCTAACCAAGGCTTTCCTCACCTCTGAAAGAGACATTGCACCATCTCTGAGTGAAGACGCCATTAGTGAACCACTAGGCATTGAAGGCTGAGTTTGTTTGCCCTGGCGTTCAGAGAACCTGCCAGATGTTGAACCACCAGGGTCATGCCCTGAAGTTCCAGCCATGTCCAAAGGTGAAAAGGGTCTTGGCATAGGGTCAACGACATCGCCCCTCTTTGTTTGTTGCAGTACCACATGGTGGTGGTGGTATCTGTGAACACCTGCACTACCTTCCCCTTGAGGGAGGGAAGGAATGCCTTCAGTGCCAGGAGGATCACCTGAAGCTCCAACAGGTTGATGTGGAGCCCGGACTCCACCGGAGACTAAACTCCTCTGATCTCTGCCTCTCTCAGATGGCCGCCCCACCCCAGGAGTGATGCATAGGTCACCACCGTGAGTTGTGGCAGGGGAAGGGAGAGGGATCTGCCTCTGACCCAATCTTGGTCCGTTAACCACCACTGCAGTTGTTGTGTAGTTCCCTTTGAAATCTGGACGTAGTCTGAAAGAGTCCCTGATGTTGCACCCACAGGAACTTCAGGTCCCACTGCAGAGCCCGCATATGCCACCAGGCATGATCCACCAGCAGGATGCAGGAGGACATGAGGCCCAACAGCCTCAGGGTCATTCTCACCAAAATAGAGGCCGAAACATCAGTATCGTAGGCCGAATATCCCAGACTCGCGGCTCGGGAGGATAGGCCCAAAACTGCACTGTGTCCAGAACAACTCCAATGAAAGGGAGCGTCTGAGAGGGAGTCAGGTGTGACTTCGCCGTAGTCTGGAGGTGGGAGATGACTGCCTGGTGTGAGCCCGCCTTCAATAGCCAGTCTTCAAGACGGGGTAGACTGGAACCCCTGATCTGTGCAGATGAGCAGCGACACTGCTATCACTTTCATGAACACCTGTGGGGCACTGGTAAGGCCGAAGGGGAGCACGGTGAATTGAAAATGCTCGTGACCTACCGTGTACCATTGGCAGCGTCTGTGGTCTGGCAGGACGGGAATATGGAAACATTCTGCAAATCCAATGCCCCAACCAGTCTCCAGGGTCGAGGACAGAGGACCAGAGCCAGTGTGAGGTTTTGGAACTTCTCCTTCCGGAAGAAGCGGCTGAGGGCCCCGAAGTCTAGAATAGAACGCAGGCCTTTGTCCTTCTTGGGCACCAGAAAGAAGTAGGAATAGCACCCACGACCTACTTCTGGCACAGGGACCCTTTCGATAGCTCCCTTAGCCAAAAGAGCGGAGACTTCCTGGCATAGAAGTGCCAAATGATCCTCCGACATGCAATCAAAAGACAGTGGCATGGAAGGAGGGGCACTCTCAAAGAGGAGGGAGTAGCTATTTGCAAATCCCACCTGTCCAACGTAATGGTTGCAAGTGGGGGAGATGATGGCGAATCCTGCTAACCACTAGCTGTTGATGGCCATGAAGGATTGGACTAGGAGTGTTTGGAGGCTGCTGCAGGGTGAGAAAGGGTGGACTGGCCTGCTCGCTGGCTCCCAGACCCACAAGGTTGCTGGGTCACATGGCCATGAAGAGGCTGAGCAGCTTGCATTGACCAGTAGCTGGACTGGGCCGGAAATGGTGAGGTGCCCTTTCCGTAGCCACAAAAGGGGCAAAAAGCAGACTGGGCTAGACAGGAAGCGAGGCCCAAGGATCTGGCCTTAGCCCGAGAATGCTTAAAGCGCTCAAGCCCCGAGTCTGCTTTATCACCAAAAGGTGACAACCATCGAAGGGCATGTCCAGCAAAGTTGACTGGACATCCCCCGAAAAACCAGACGTCCTCAACCAGGCGTAGCGCCTAAGGGCTACCGACGTGGCAATCGTGCCCAGTGAGTCGGTGGTATCCAGTCCACATCTTAATGTGAATTTGGCTGGGAGAGAATGGTCCGGGCCTCCTCCGGCCACCGAGGCAGCACTTGTGCAACCGTATCCCAGATAGTATGTCAGTGCCAAGCTGGAGGAAGAAACCATGCACTTTCCAAGATGATCCAGCTTCTTGGATTCCCTCTCTGGGGGAGCAGAAGGGAATACGCCCTTGGAAGAAGAGGTCTGGACCACCAAGCTCTCGGGGGAATTATGTTGGGTGAGGAAATCTGGGTC
Source organism: Lissotriton helveticus (assembly GCF_964261635.1). Classification (NCBI taxonomy): domain Eukaryota; kingdom Metazoa; phylum Chordata; class Amphibia; order Caudata; family Salamandridae; genus Lissotriton; species Lissotriton helveticus. The sequence continues at coordinate 1,617,140,298 of NC_136057.1, forward strand.
ACCCGGAGCTGGGCGGTGGGCAATCATCCTTTCCACAGGAGCCCCTGTGCTAGGCTTGGACCAGGTGCTCAGAAGGACGTCAGTGAGGGCTTCGTCGAAGGGCAAAAGGGGTCCTGAGGAGGTTGCCGTAGGCTGAAACACCTCTGTCAGGAGATTAGTCCTGACTGCCACTGAAGGGAGCTCCAGGCCCAAGGCCTTGGCTGCCCTTCCCACCACCACAGCGTAGTACGCTCCCTCCTCCATAGCCACGGTAGGAAGAGAAAGCATGCCAAGGTCTGGGGAAGTGTCTAGACCACTGGCGTCACCCAGGTCCTCTCTCCAGTTCGGCTCTGCAAGCTGGTCTGCCAAAGGGTCCAACAACCCCTCCAAATCCTCATCACCACCATCTGGGCAATAGGGAACACCAGCGATGAACAGGGTAACAAAAGTATCCTTGTGCGTTGGATTCAACGTCGACTAATGTCGGTCCGGCTCAGGGTCCATCTCGGGAATGAGGATGGGGACAGCGGGGGCGGAGCTAGCTCGCGACCAAGATGGCCGCTTGAGCCAAGAGCTCCCTAGCTTCACTGCACTATCCTTCAATAAGCCTGTGTGCTGCGCGATTCTATTCAGTCCTGTGTCCGCGGATTGTTTTCCCCGGCTGTAGCTGTGCAAAATCGCTGAAGGAGCGGGCCTCTTACCTGCCTCCTTCTCGCCGCCTGGGATGTGGAGGCCCCATGCGCTGGGACCGGAGAGAGCAGCAGGGCTGCGGCAGCCCTTAGAGATCCTTGGAGTTGCTTCGGCCGCAGGCTTGGTGGGCCGGAGAGCGCTGGTGCCGGACTTGTGATCGGGGAGGGGTGTGGAGAGTACTGCCCCCCCGACATCGAGCATCGCCGTGTGCCCCGCCTGAAGTGAAGGGCCCATTGCGGCCAACGGGCCTGAAGACCACCGCGCGGTGTGGCGCGTGGCCCCGGCGGGGCCTGAGGGGCGGTTCCCCATGAGGCCCGACTCCCGGAGTGAGAGCGCTGAACTAGATGCGGCGAGCTCGGCTTGACGAGGGTGGAGGAAGGCTCTGAGCTGCGGCCCGCCGGCGGCTGAGCCACGGAGGTAGGCCTGTTCCAACTTGGCCTGAGGGGGGCGGCCCGGCCCCCCTCCCCCAGTGGTGATCGGCAGAAGAAGTGCTTCCCGGAGGTGAGGAGCGACGATAGAGGGGTGCAGCCCTGGGTAAGCGCTAGCATGGGGAATGCGTTACATTCACATTTCGGTGCCCGGACTCCTATCAGACCTGGGGGCCACAGGAGGGGTCTGCAGGCCCCACTGTCACCTGGAGCGACCGGAGGTGCTGCTACTAGGCGTGCAACACAGCTTATCGAACACAATGTTGAGCGCCTCTCCCCACATACACTGAGCTTACCCTGGGTCTTGCTGCCCTACAACGAAGATCTGCGCAGTGGGGATTCTGCTGGAAGGAGAGTGAGGGGATTGAGACCGCGCGGCTTTGGGAGCATGGTGAGCCACGTGTCGCTGAGGAACTGGGGCCTGGGAACTGGGGAACGGCCCAGAAGAACCGCGACGACCACCCCGAAGGGCCCTAGTGGCAGTTATCGCATGTTGTGTGTCGCTTGAGGAATTGACGCCTCCGAGGCGGAGAATCAAGACCCTTGGTGGGGTAGTGGTAACGCCCGTGCTGAAGTACTGTCGACTGAGGTCACCCCTAGGGCTGTGCAGCCTCGCCCCTTGTAAGGAGACACACAGCGATACCGCGATTGGGCGGGTTGACAGGAATCAAGCAAAACTATTGTTTGACCCTAAGAGGCCCAAGCCTAACGAGACTGCACTGGAGGGGGGCCCAGTGAATCGGATCCGACCGGAGAGAATCAACAGCAAGACATTCGCGGACTACTGATAGCCATGGAGAAGAGCTTACAGGGAGGGATTGCCTCCTTGGGAACCAAGATGGACGCGCTCACCTATCGAATGGATCGCTTGGCCGAGAGGCTCGATAAACACGCAAAACGCATCGACATGTCTGAACGGAGGCTGACTGAGGTGGAGGAGGCTCATACCACCCTGGACTCAGAGCACAAACAGTTGGGTAGGGTCCTCCAAATCATACAGGACAAGACAGAGGACTTGGAAGCCCGCTCTCGAAGTTGCAATCTCCGCATCACTGGCCTTCCAGAAACCACCCAAACGGGGAATATGGAGCTGTTTGTTGAAAAACTTTTGAAGACCTTGCTGGGGGACACAGCTTTCTCCGGAATGTTCATGGTCGAGAGGGCGCATCGGTCCCTGGGCCCGAGACCGAAGCCTGGAGCGCTTCCCCGACTATAATTGCGAAACTGTTAAACTACAGGGACCGAGACACTGCACTCAAACTTATCAGAGATAAACAACCGCTACAATACGAAGGGTCGACGATCTCACTGTTCACGGACTTCACGGCCAGAGTACAGGAGGCGAGACGACAGTTTATACCAATGAAGCGGCAACTTCGCGACATGGAGGCTGACTACGCGATGCTGTACCCTGCGAAACTGCCTGTCAACCGTCAGGGGCGATCCATAATTTTTACTGACCCTAAAGTTCTCCAGAAGGCCCTTAAAGAATGATGTAAGGAACAACGATCTTCGCCGGAAAGTGCGCTGCTAGATGAGGTGGCGGGTGGAGCCCTGGACGAACAGGACTAGGCTCGATTCGTGACACAAAATGGCTGAGTATCTGTTTTGACTGTTGGGAGACTTGGAGCGATAATATTGACACTGAGTGGTGTATCTTGGCCCTTATGGGGTCTCTCCCCATAGTTTTTCTTGACTAGCTTGGAGATGTTGGGCAGAGAGTTTGCTGGGGGGGAGGGGCTTGACACGGTTTTTCATGGTTTGTTAATCTGATAAACCTGTTGCATTAATGTTTTGGTGTGCGATCCACTAGAGGGGTGGCGTTGTGATCCGTTGTGGTGCTCGCTGGTCCCTGAGGGAGGCGGGGGAATCTCGGGAGAGGGGTGGAGGGCCCTGCAGAATACGATGCCCTATAGGAATGTTCATAGGTAGGCACAGGTAAAGGAGTACCCATGTATAACAGTGCAGCTCATGTTTCTCTCTCTTAGTGAGGCAGTGGGGAAGGTAATCACCGGACAAAGAAACGTTTTGTTTTTTGCAAGCTACTTCCACCCCAGCATGAATTACACTAGTAAAATGTTTATGATTTTGGTTTGTGAGGGATGTAGGGGGGAGAGAGTTGGTCAATGTGGGGGAGGGTGGGTTTCCGCGGCCAAGTTGGGGTTGGGCAGGTGTGGGAGGGCACTGGGAGGGGTGGGGGACAGCGAATCCATGTCCTATTTGGGGGAGATTTTTGTGTTGTATTTTTGGGATTTTGTTGGATTTATGGCACAGCTGAGACAATGCACGTTACGACCACATATGTACACGTTACCACACCTTGGCTCATTTACTTGATTCTAACTCTTCGAAGACAACACCTGGGGAGCCCCTAGACTCACTGGTCCTAAAGACTTGGAATATCAGAGGTCTTAACGATCACCGCAAGGTCAGGAAGGCGCTGCACTATCTTACCAGACATAGCGTTGACGTTGCGCTTCTGAAGGAGACCCACCTTCACCGGGACAGCCCTATACTGCGTACCAGGGTTCTTTTGGGTCACGTCCACTTGGCGGGATTTACCACACATGCTAGGGGAGTACTGACGTGGGTTAATCCGAAAGCCTCGTTGACACTAACGCCTCTGGGGACGGACAGGGAGGGACATTTCACCATTTCTAAATGCTGTGGGAAAGGCCTGGAGATTTGCATACTGAATACTTACGGCCCTAACTATGATCACCCTGCCTTCTATACCTTCCTGACATCTAAAGTCCAGGCACACTCACTGGGTTCTGTTCTTTGGGGTGGTGATTTCAATTTGACAAGACAACCCAGTATCGACAGATCGGACTGGCCTGATAGACGCCCCTCGGCCTCAGCCAGAGTGCTAGAGACGTCAATGATGCGACTGGGCCTGTGCAACGTATGGAGACACCGGTACCCAACACAGGGAGGCTACACACATTACTCCGCTCCACATAATATTCATACTAGAATTGACTACTGGCTGGCCTCCACTCATTTAATCCAAAATGTTTGTGCTTGCACGATATTGCCACGCACTTATTCGGATCACTCGCCACTCCTATTGACTGTTACCTCACCCAAGAGGCGAATCCCCCCGTTTATGTGGCACTTTCCACCTTATTCCCTACTGGACAGCTCCTTTAAGGAGGAGCTGGCCATGTCCATTGAGTCATTTTTTTAAACAAATGTGGGATCGGTTGACTCATTACAGACAGTTTGGGAGACCTTTAAGGTGTATATCAGAGGGATCGCTATCTCTAACCACGCGGGGGTGCTTAAATTGATTCGGGGCCAGCTGGAAACTTTGGAGAAAAAACTTTAAAACTTAGAGGCCCGGCGTATAACAGACCGTAGTAAAGCGCTCACGCAGGAACTGGCACAGACGCTACGTGAATACCACGAGGAAGCGGATGCGGAAATAAAACATCTTGGAAATTACGCCACTGCTAGAACTTATGGTGAGGTGGAGCGCCCAGGGACGGTCCTTGCGCAGTTAGTCAGATAGCGTCGGAACAGAATGGTGATACGGGACATGAGGGCTTTGTGAACGGATCCGCCGCTTACCGAAGTTCAGGTGGCGGAGAGGTTTTGTGATTACTACGCAACTTTGTATGCCTCCTGTGGTCCTGCTCCGGAGGAACGCATCCTAGATTATCTTACCCACATTGAATTGCCGTGGTTATCGAACTTGCACCGGGAATTTTTGGCGCGACCGATCGAACGGGAAGAGGTCGTTTGGGCGCTCTAGGCTATGAAGGCTGGGAACTCGCCTGGTAGTGACAGCCTAACTGTTACCTTTTCTAAGGTGTTTTCAGACCTACTGTTGCCACAGTTACTTACGTTGTTTGAGGACATTGCCAATTCCGGAGTAATGCCGCCTACTATGCGCAAGGCCATACTGGTAGGTATACTTAAGCCGGGGAAGCCCCCTGAGGAATGCGCCTCATACAAGCCCCTGTCGCTACTGAATGTTGATGCGGAGATATTTGCGAATCTGATAACCAATTGCCTTAGCCCCTTGGTTACCTCACTAGTTGCGCCGGAACAGGCAGGTTTTGTGCCCAGTCACAATCTTACCTATAACCTTAGGACGGTGTCTGCAGCCATGCAGCACACATGCCCTGAAGTCCCCGCAGTGGCAATCTTTTTAGACATGGAAAAGGTCTTCGACTCTGTCGAGTGGCCTTTCAGGAGACAAGTTCTTGGCCAAATGGGGGTGGGGGCGCTCTCCCTTCAACTCTTGGCTACGCTGTATTCTGCCCCCACAGCTCGTATCCGGATTGGAACCTTGGTTACCGACCCTATACAAATTAGCAGGGGCACGAGACAGGGCATTCCCCTATCCCCCATACTTTACGCTCTCACGGCTGAGCCTCTTGCATGCGCCTTGCGCGAATACCACAGGCATAGGGGCATACGGTTCCCAAACTACCGTCTCATTGTATCCACATATACGGATGATACCCTTTTATATGTCCGGGACCCTGAAGTACACCTTTCCCCAGTTCTGCACGAGGTGGTGCTGTTCAGCTCTCTTTCCGGCATCAACGTTAACTGGAATAAATATATTATGTTTCCCCTCACGCCGGCCATGACGTGGGTGGTCTTGGAATACCCACTGCAATGGACCACAGACGCGGTGCGATACCTAGGGATCCGTCTGCATACAGACTCAAAGGTCGTGCTGAAGGAGAACTACGGGGTTGCCATCTCCAAATTGGAAGACGACATTGAAAGGTGGATTGCCCTACCATTGTCATTGATGGGGCGAGTTTCCCTCATGAAAATGATGGTCGCCGCACCGGTATCATAGACTCGCTAAATACTGTCACACACGCGTGGCATCATATGCTGGACGTACAATCTGGTAGCTTACTGTATGCTCCGGTGGCACCTCTCGCTTGGTGCTCCTGGCTCGCTCCATGCAGGGAAAAAGGGGTAATAGACGCGTTGAGAACATTGGAAATACACAACATGGGGGATCTCTTTGTGGAAGGCACTGCCCACTCCTGGGATGAGGTCGCAGCGGAGGGAGAATCTTACTCGCTGATGTTGCGTTTCCAGTTCCATAGGGTGCAACATGCACTTAGGGGCCTCTTAGGAGAGGATATGGCAGAACCTCCGGAGGTTACAGCCTTAACCTACATCATTAAGGCAAAGTTGCCCGCTAAACTGGTCTTCAATTTGTACCGTATAGCCCTCTCAGAAAGGCACGCTGAATATGCTAAACCACGACTGGAATGGCAGAGGGACCTAGAAGTATAAATGACGGACGAGAGGTGGCAGTACTGCTGCCCGAGCACTCAGCGAATATCACTAAATGGACGCCACAGGCTGATCCATTTTAAATTCCTGAATAGGGTGCACTACCCCCGAAAGACTTCATAGATACGGACTCCTAGAGAGCCCCCAATGTGAGAGATGCGGAGTGATGGTTGCTGATTTCCTCCATGTGGCTTGGTCCTGTCCGGGGATTGCATCTTTCTGACACAGGGTATATGAAGAAGTGAACCGGGTCACTGAACTAACACTGACACCAGATCCACTCCTGGCTGCAGCCACGGTTACTAGGGAAGATCGCTTAGCAGCTACTATATAATTGTCCTAGTGTAGGGTCAACATGCACACTTCTTGGACAGGCTGCATGCATGGGATATAGAGGGACAAGTCATAGGCTGGGTCATACTGTTGACCGGGGAGCGGGAAGTTCCTGGGTGGTACGCTGACATATACATGACTATTTTGGAGTTACGCTGTCACGCTGCTGTGATCTACACCTTAATTGTGCTAATGGATATGTAACATTGTCGGTTGTTTGCCTTTGATCTCATACTCTGTATGTAAGTGTCAATGCCTTGATTTGATGCCTTTGATTTTGTGTCATTTTTCTGAAAGGCCAATAAATAAATAAATAAAAATAAAAAAAGGATGGGGATGGCGTCGGCCGGGAGTGTTGGCATGTTGGCGCCGGGATCAGCGCTGGGGAAGGTTGGGTAAGATCGACCGGTGTCGATCCAGTTCCAGGCTTGGATGCACAGAGGCCCTCCGGTGCCAGAGCCACCCGCATTGAAGGCGCAGGGCCCCTGACTGGCTCCGCGGGGCCCAAAGGCACACCGGCAGAGTCTGGCTGCCCAAAGATATGGTGGAGGGCTTCATAAGATATATGAAGTTGGGCAGGGGATGCCCCGGCTCACGGAAAGGGGGGAGGCGCAGAGTCGTCCGTGAAATAGGCACCGTAGACAGAGCCTTAGAGCAACGACGCACTGGATCCCGCGTTCCGTCAGCTGACCGACGGGGCGAAGGGGAAGAGCGCTGGTGTTTCTTCGCCTTCTTATTGTGCTTCAACTTATCCGATTATTTTGAAGACTTGCAATGGGACGAGGTGTGGGGGCTCCGCAGTCGTGACACCTCCCTCTCGGGCGAGACCAGGAGCGACGCAGAGCCAACCGCTGGGCCTCCAAGAGCTTTCAAGACTGCTCCTGCAAAGACTTTAGATTCATGGCCGGCAGTCAGAGCACGACTTCAAGTCGTGGTTTTGCTCCAGACACCAAAGGCACATGAGGTGAGGGTCCATCACCGACATCAGCCTGTGACAGGCCTTGCAAACCTTGAAGCCGTTCCAACGATGGAACATTCCTCGCACACCAGGAGTCAAAGACTCAAAAAGAAGTCGACACATTTAAAAAAAAAAGTTTAGTCAAGAAGTGGCTAAAGAGGTAGCTCTCTCCGGATCTGCACTAGGCTGGCACGGAAAAAGAAAGAACTGACGTCAGTGCACAGGGGTGGTGTCTAATTAGGCACTGCAACGTCATCCCGGAGACCACAACGCAGATGACGGACGCGGAATCGACCAACGCCATCTCAAGATCCAGTCTGATGCCTAGGGCTAATTCTAAAGTAAGAAATCTATGACTAACTGTCTCTTTCAGATTGTAGGTTATTCAAGCTTGTAGGATAAAAAAAATGCCCACATTGTTCAATCCCATTTCACCATAAATTAATTTAATTAATCCACGTTTTCTTTTAAAAGAGAGTGAACAAGGTGAGGACATTGAAGGACAAGTAGTTACCCTAAATATTGCAGAAAATTGCAGACATGCAGTTATTCTGAAATTACTACAATATGGTCTTCCGGCAACAGATGGAAACATTACTTTTGTGATCAAGGCACACAAAGCATTCAAAACAGAGGTATTCTACACTTGGGTTACATCTCCAGCTGCAAATGCACCCACAAAATTGTTTCACGCATACATTGAAGATGAAACACCAGAGGAATACTTTACATATGTGGACATAGAAATTCCATTAACTTACCAAGAACACATAAATTGGTTTAAAGGCACTCTCCAATACACCATTAAAAATGTGAGACTCAGTCTATTTAGTAAAAAAGGAGCGACTTGGCCTGGTGGCCCCCTGCTCTGGGCCCCCCACCCAAGCCCACGGACCACTCACGCAACCTGGGCTTCATCCGTGACTCCTCCCTCACGATGGCCAGGCAAATTAACGCCGCTACCTCCTCCTGCTTCAACACACTCCACATGCTCCGTAAGATCTTCCGCTGGATCCCCACTGGAACCAGGAAAACGGTCACCCAGGCCCTCGTCACCAGCCGTCTGAACTACGGGAACGCCATCTACGCTGGGACCACCGCCAAACTACAGAAAAAACTCCAGCGCATCCAGAACGCCTCAGCACGACTCGTCTTGGACATCCCCCCGACACAGCCATATCTCCGCCCACCTGAGGGACCTGCACTGGCTCCCGGTCAGCAAGAGGATCACGTTCAGACTCCTCACCCATGCACACAAGGCTCTCCACGACTTGGGCCCCGAATACCTCAACAACCGCCTCACGTTCTACACGCCAACCTGCCAGCCTCGCCCTCGCCACCATCCCACGGAACACCAGAACCACCACCGGAGGAAGATCCTTCACCTACCTGGCGGCCAAGACCTGGAACACCCGCCCCACCCACCTATGACTCACCCAGGACCATCTCTCCTTCAGGAAGCAACTCAAGACCTGGCTTTTCGAGCAGTAGCAGCCCCCCCCCCCCCCCCAGCACCTTGAGACCCTAGCGGGTGAGTAGCGCGCTTTACAAATGTTCTTGATTGATTGATTGATTGATTATTCTGCTGTATGATTATCATACCAATGCATAGCCTCTCTAGATAGATAGATAGACAATTATTATTTTGATGCTTTGCTCCAATCTACTCCGCGCCACTTTCAATCCGAGAACATCTTGTCTTAGCGCCTTGAAGAAGGTTTTGCCATCATTGGGTGGTCACTGAAACACACGTTGGTGCTGGTTACAGCAGGAACATCAGGTCATTATGCCTAGATGGAGAGAATTATTTAAATACACACAATACTTGTAGCAATCTTTGAAGATAGCTATTCATTGGCTTTTTATCTCTATATATTTAAAGAATTTGTTTTAATTACATTTGTGTACTACATACGTTTTTAAATTGTAATGTTGTATTCTTAAATCTCAGATTGTTCTTTCTTGACTTTCTGTTCCTGTATAAGTAACTTTTCACATGTGTAAGGTGGATTTGAAGGAACATTGACTGTATGTGGTGTGGTAAATGATAGTAGTATGTGTATGGCTTGAGTGACTGTGGATATGAATGGATGAGGAGTCTGATTGTTATTGATAAGGAGATGTTAAATACAGTTGTGAGTTTTTTCATTTTAATTGTGTTGGAAACAAGTAAAAAATTATTCTTTTAGACCCAAATAGATACTTTAGCTATAAGAAATTTGAAATCTGTTTTGGAATATTTTTGTATTAAATGCAATAAATGTATATTAGTGTATTGTGTTTAGATCGATAGCTTGGTCAAGTAGGGGGAATGACTATCTCAGCTTAAGGTGAATTATTCCACTTTTTTGCATTATTGAGCAGGGTAGTCATTTTGTAGTTTATAAAGCTATGCGCCAACGCCTGAGGGAGTTCACTCCTGCACAACAGGAGCGGGAATTGCCTAAAATCATAGAAGAAACCTATGCTATGCTAGGTATTGATAATTTGGGAGCCAAACCTGAGAAATCACAGGTTAAGAGTAATTCGGAAAAGGATAACTCTAAGCAAGCATTCGATTCTTCTAAGAAGAAATGGGACAATAAACAAAAATATAAACAAAACCAGACAAAACCACGGGGTGGGTCTCTTTAACAGGAAACCACTGAAAAGAAACAGAATCTGAGAAACCGTATTAATATAAGAAAGCCTGACAGGTATGAGGATACTGATACATGTTCATCCAATACACGTACGAGAGAGATGGACATTCCGAGCACAGATCGGAAGAGTGTGTGAAGTCAAGAAGGGAAAAATCGCACATTACAGACTACATCCTTAAGAAAGAGGACAAACAAAAAACTTCAGAACCTTAATTAAAAAAAAAGGGGGTAGCTGTGGTTAAAATAAGATATGCCCAGGCTTCTGAGAACGTGGCTTCTAAAACGGGGAATGGGCAGGAAGGATGCTAGACAGCGCAGTAGACGTCACACTAACTCACTGGAACATGATGGATTATCTAGTGGTAGTAGCGCTGAGTGAGATTATCACGGTGAAAACCCCTGATACAAGGGTAAGTGTCCCCCATGGTTTATACAAAATAACACTCCAATTGGAAGGGAATAACTTGACATATGATTACGGCATTCTTTTGGCTGAAAAGATTGCCCACCTGAGTTCGTAATGGAGCGCCAAATCTATTAAACATCCATACTTTAAGGAGTGGGAGTTAGCGCTAGCTCCTGCATTATACCGTAATCACTTCGGGTTGGATGATGAGTCACTTCATCACGAAATCCAATTAGTTCCTCAACCCAAGAGACAGTACCCAATAAAGAATTAAGCTAAAAAACAAGTTAGGGAAATACTAGAACAACTTGAATACCAAGGTGTAATAGAAAACTGCACCTCTTCAATGAATAATCCTTTGTTACCTGTAAAGAAACTGGGCAATTCATACCGTCTAGCCTTAGACTACAGACATTGAAACACAGCTACTCACACATTCGCAGTACAAAATTCATAGTGCCTCACTAATGAATAACATTGTGCAGAAGAAATATAAAACAACACTGGATATCTCAAATAGATTTTTTTACCAAAACAGCACCTGAAAGCAGGTATTTGACAGCATTTTCAGCGCTAGGCTCACAATAGCTATTTTGCCATTTACCTCAAAGGTATAAGAATAGCCCTGGCTGTTCTCAGCCAGAGTGACAGAGTTACGTCAACATTTTGATGAGGAGGCATTGCTCTATGTAGATGATATCTATCTGATGGATGATGATTTATTGGAACACTTGACCAGAGTAGACTGCATAATTCTGAGGTTTGCTCACTTGGGCTACAAATGCAATTAAAAAAGAAAAGAAAAATTGCTCATCTCAGTGTCTTGTTCCTGGGATACGAGTTGTCAAGTGAAGGCAAAAGCCTGGCGGCAAATGTTTTAGAAAAATGCGCTTTGCTCCAACTTCCAACAACTCTGAAAAGACTACAATCCATTTTAGGATTTTTTCATTTTGGCAGAACATACATTTTGGATTACGTAGAATAAGTAAAACTGTTCTACCATTCAATTAGACCTGATTTTTCAATCAACCAATTGACACAGGAACATATGCACATGTTACAAGCTATGATACCTTCCAAACATTTACACACATGTGTAAACACAACCAACCTGGTGATATGCGCTGGACCGACCGGGTACACCTATATCACTTTCAATTAAGGGGTTGCAGTACGTATTGCATAAAAATCACATTTATACACAAATGATTTTGCACCTACTGAAAAAATTCTCCCAGCAGTACAGACTACTGTAGTGAGAGAGAGAGCACTAGCACAGGGGAAGCGCAAAATTGTTACTAGCTCGGTACCAACCTGAGAAGCTGTTACAAAAGCAAGCGTACCAAATGCCTAAGCATTACATCCATGATGGATATAATGGGCTAATTCTCTCACTGCAACAGATGTCGATTACAGATTTGACTCTACATTACAAACACAAGCATTCCTGCAGTACGGACAAGAATATCCTCTACCGAATGAAATAATGCCTCTAGATCAATAGGATTATATCATCTACAATGATGGATCTGCTCAACTTGCTGTAGGTACAAGACACCAATATTCCATGGCATGAACAATCGTAAAGGGACCCTTACATGACAGAAAGTTCCATCCTGAAAAAACACACACACAGACCATACAAAATTGTACAGAGCAGCTGCAGAGCTCTATGCCCTAATTCTGGCACTTTAAAGTACAGATTACGGATTCCCCACACTTATAGTGTGTGATTCGTATTACTGTGTCCAGTCAAATGATAAATATATCTTCACTATTGGGGGCAGAATAGATTTTGAGATTCCAAGGGTTGCACAATAAAGCAAAAGCTGCTTTGGGAACAAATGGCGAAGCTGAAATGATGCTTGCCACAGGTTCATGTTATCCACACATTGAGCCATCAACGTGCTGGTGTTCCCAGTTTTAGGGAATTCCATGGCTGATAAAGGAGCTAAGGCAAAAGTTCACACTGCTGTCATTGCTGCAATCACTCGTTCTAGCACAAGTAGAGACAGACATCAAAGTGCCTGTCAATGCTGCGTGCAATGACACATACCTGCCGAAAGGCTTTCCACTAAAGTACTCCTATAAGTTAGATGCACAAAACATACCATATGCTCAGATTCCAGGAGTGGGGGATAGAGTAATATCAAACGCCGATTGCCGTTTTGGATTAATACTAGCTGCACACAAGGGTCTGGGGTCAGCACACACAGGGGTTACTGCTACAGGCTCAGTAATGAAGCAGCGCTATTGGTGGACAGGTCTGACTAAATAAACCAAGGGCTTTGTCCTCAAATGTGACATCTGTCAGCAGATGAAAGGCTCAACCATAGCACGTCCACCACAGACACCTCTATTAATTACAGACAAACCTCTAGCAGTCATTTTTTTGGATCACTGCGGTCCATTACACTTAGATGGGGCTTACAAGTACATCTTGGTGGCAGTAGATTCATGCTCCAGATTCCTGTGGGTTTGGCCACAGCGCTCGGCTGATGCTCAAACTGATATAAAGGATTTGCAAGTCTTCTTTGGGACATAAGCAATTGGCACACTACATTTTGACCAGCGCCTGGTGTTTAGCTCTCTGGCTTACAAAGAAGCAATGGGAAGTTTGGGTGTGGCCTTGCGGTACTCCTCCCCCTATCATCCCAAGGGAAATCCGATAGTTGAGAAGAAAAAACATGATTCAAAGCGATCCTTACCAGCAAGGTTATTAGGTTTGGGTCGAAATTGGGTCAATCACCTACATGGGGTCCAAAGGGCACTTAACAACATGCCAAGAAAATTCCTGGGTGGTTGTACTCCATATGAAATCCTGTTTGGTGTGAGAATGTGGTTACCAGCCCTCGATAATGTCAGCACAGTGGCGGCAGAAACCCCGTTTGACATCAATGAACATTTGGCTATTTTACAGGAACTCAATGAATTTTGGGGCACACAAAGCAAAGTCCAAGTAAAACACACCACCACTGGAGAAGTGAAGGTTGTACCGGCAAGACCTGGCTGGGTACCGAAGATTGGGAATATGGTCAGGGATAAAATAGTGGACAGGAAAGAATCTGGGCCATCTTACAGAGCGCCTCTACCTGTCTTGGCTGTCGAGGGTACCAGAACTGTATTTCTGCCTCCTGCCGGCCGCAGAGACAAAAGGTTTGTCTCAATTGATCTGATCAAACCACACTATGGGGCTGATTCCCAACAGTAGGCCACGTGGGCTCCTGGGTAGTCACTGCACTCGTCTCGCTACCGTTCAGGAAGTTCAGATGGAATCTTTAATACCTACAGAAGATTCGCCTCTCCAAAGAGAAACAGTAAACAATGAAGTATTACTTCTTCCTGTTGAAACAACAACTGTACAGTCAATGAGCAAAGAAACACAAATCTCAATTCATGTGAATATGCTACAAATCAAGTCATCTCCCAGTTGTAAAAAACCTGCTGAGCTGCCATAAATAGACTGGATGGTGTCTGGATACTTCAGAGATTATGACTTTTCATTGAATTAGAGTGAACCTGAGATACTACTGCCTCTCCTTTTCAACCTACAAGTACGTACGCTCTATCTTTGGTTAAAAAAAGACATACTTTTTTACTCCTTGGTTGCACCTCTGGATTACTATTACTGATCCTTTGGATTGGTTTGTCAACTGTTTTTTTCCTACTTCAGAATGGACACTATTCCAGAACACCCTGCAGCACAACTTGTGAACTTGGCTTTGAAACAACATGCATCATCGCACCGTGAACGAAGGGACCTGTCCCTGGTGAATATTATAGGAGTTCCAGTTCCGGAAGGAATAGTATGGGACAGGGTATCATATGATGTGTATGGTCCTACTGAACTTATACAAATACTATATTTGTTTAAAATGTCCTTAATTGACATCACTTCTAGTACTTTCTCTGATGATTGGGGCATTAAAACTGTGCACAATTTGCTTGCTGATCTAGAGCAATCAGCTGCATTTTCCTCTGATGCATTGCACAATGGTACATCTTATTTGGCGACATGTTTTGTTATCAACATTATGGTTACCGCTTCTTGCACAAAGCTAGTATGCCACGTGCTGTCTAGAATTACACCCAATGAGAAAACTGCTGAAAGGTAGTTCAAAAACATTTGCACAAAAGTTTGCTTAATTTTCTGGTTTTGACACATCAGACCCAGCATCTTACTACTATAGGCTTGCACCTACTCCTGCAAAGAAAAATATGCTAACAAACACGAAGTGGATATACTCTGCTTCTTTTGTTTCCCAACTGTCTGTACAGGGTTTCGACTTTTGGAAAGACAACAGAGACACAAAATCTGTCTCTGGGACAAAAGATTGACAGGTTCTGGGAAAGGAGGCCTTGTTCAGAGCATGCCTCATACTACATCAAATGATTTTCTGTAGAAAACAGTGCAACAAACTACCTGTCTTGGAATAGCCAAGATGAAGGATTTGAACACACTTTGAGAACTGGCAGCATTTCACACAATACAGTGAGGATACACTAAGTACCATGTTATGAAGTGGTTCTTACAATTCATCAGACCCCAATTGGAAGGGATGGTTGATTGGTCTGTGGACATAAATGGATGTCAATCTACATTCCTGGGTAACACCGAAGGGTTTAGAGTCAATAGGTCTGATCAGTGTTTTGTACAATCAGAACACTCATGGTAGTGATATCATATGGTGTTGGGAAGTTGTGCCTTGCTTGGCTAAAAACCTCAACTCTCTCTCAGGTGAAGAAATACTTGTCCCTTCTTTCAGATGACATGGATCTCGGGGAACTCTTATTAGGTCCCCGGAACCCACGTCAAAAGCGATTCTTGTATGAAATATACGAGATATGGAAAGTTTCCCAACAGGAAGCTTCTGAGAGACTGCACAAGTTTGATAGGGTTCATTTAGGCTGTGGTGGACAACTATCATCCAACATGTATTCACTGGGCAATATAGTATCTTCTGCAAGTGACATAATACTACAAGATGTGTCTATATTACAACATGGACAAAACCAACTAGGGTCCATTGTATTGTAAAGCTGGATGTTGCAAACTTTACGTTTTGTCATCATAACAACAAAAGAGTGTGCCTTTTTCATGAAAGTAGAGCACGACAGTAGAATCCAACTAGGTTCTTAATAAAGCCCTCACTCACCAACCTAGTTGATGACATGCTTTATCATCGGGCCCCACCAGGAGAGGCCATATGCCACCCTGGTGTGCTTCAACGCCAGAATTACTGCGGAAATGGTAGTTCGTGTTCAGTGAATGATGAAGGTGAATGTTAAAAATGCCTTGATTGTCTCAAAAAATAAATGTTATTAGGATCCAATCAGACATGAGTGAAAACAGAGTGTAGGACATCAAAGTTAAATAAATTGTTCAGCAGAGTCCATTAAAGTGTGGTCAACATGTTTCTGTCCTTGTGTTGTAATTAAACTGGCATTCGTCAGGACTGTAAGGGAAGTGTAAACCTCGGCGATGTGGGCGCGCTAAGGCCCACCCTAACCACAGGTTATAGATGTGAAAAATTAAAAACGAAATCTGGTATCCCTCGAGTTGGGAGGAACTGAGTTTATTCCGGATGTAAAAAATGACATACACAGACAAACATGGAAAGAACATAAAAAGAGAACACAAACATATAGTTATTGGGCATGGTATAAGTTTGTCGTAGTTGAAAGTACGTAGACTGGTGCTCTATATGGTGCACTTAGATGATAACAATGACCAGCTGTGCTACTGTGAGGAGAAAATCCGTGCACATAACATAATAAACAAATATATATCGCGTGGAAATGACTCACAGGTAAATATATATGCTGTATGCCCATCACGGTCTTTATCCATAAGCAAGAACTTGTGCGATATAATGCTATGCATAAATATTAGAAATGGTGTTGCTGGGCTCGCAAAATTAAGAAATACTGGGTAAAAAAGAGAGATTTCTCACATGAGATGTATTAACTAAATACACCATGGGTCTCGGGAGGGGGGTGGTAGCAACAATGGTACACCCTAGGGATTTAAAGGAGGTGGTAAGATACAACAGCAGAGCAAAGGGATCCCGTTACTTATCTTGTTTTTAGATCGTAGAACTCACGCCTGCATGGCTAGGCATCCGTATGGTACCTGCAAACTTCCTCGATTGCCGGACCCGGATGGTAATGAAGCGGGGAAACCGGCTCGTTTATAATGCGGTGAGAAAACGTCTTTGTGCGTGTGGCAAGGCGTATCTGTGGGCAGGAGGGTAGAAAGAGGACACCAATACTGTTATCGGGTGGGGGGCAACAGGAACATCAGATGTCCCTGGAAGCAAAACTATGCCCAATCCTAGAGCAGGTACTATCTGAGTAGTCGTCATTATGGAAACCGGCAGCCAAAACAGTAGTGGAAACAAAACACAGAGAGCAGGTAAGAAGGCGGCGAAAAAATCAAACAGTGCTGATAAATGGAAAGGCTCATTGAACGTGTTGCGGAAGAAAGACTTACTAACACTAAGAAAGTGATGCCCTCAAAAACGCTGCCAAAATAAAGATTATAATCGCCGAGTGCGGTCGCTTGGGAGGCTCTTATCTAGTGTGGCAGAGCTCCGTTTACATATGCCGCAAAGGGCTCACTGGCGCCGAGAAAGTAAAGCCCTCTGTTAAACTGCCATAATAAATTAAGGTAAATAAAAAATGTTGCTAGCCGAGTGCGGCTGCTTGGGGAGTTCCTGCCCAGTACATCAGAGATCTAACAAATAACCCACTTGCGTTTGAAGGATTCAAGTATCAGCTCAGTACTCCAAGAGTCAGACTGTAGCTGGTAAAGTGAAAAGATAGCGAAAAGGAAGATAAGTGAGAAAATGAATAGATATATTTAGTAGTATAGCAGGCCAAAAAGAGGAGCCGATCTATAGGCTCCTACCTCGCCATCTGTTTATGGAGGGAGAAACAGGGTAAAAAGGATATCTTTTTTATTTTATCATTTGTTTTCAGGGATGGAGGTCCAGCAAAGTCTAGTGGAAAAAAGGCAGCTGGTTTTTAGTAGGGATTCCAACCCAAAGCACCATACAAGTTGCCATGTTTATGTCAGTAGTACCAACATTGTAGTGTAGTTCCTATTGTCCCAATAGGCTCTGCGCATTGGAATAATATCTTCAGCAGTGTAAACGTAGGACTGAGGTTAACTAGGTCTCTACTGACTATATTAGACTTAAGTTTTTTGCCAGCTAGCTCAGAGTTCACTAGAAACTTTCTCTAATAAGCGAGGAGGAGTTTAACCTCCCTGGATAGACAAGAAGGGATTTAGTTTCTGACAACCATAAAACATGACAACTTTGCTCTCCCTGAATAAGAGTATATCTCTAGAGTTGTGTGAAAACAAAAGACAGCTATTTCACTCAGTCAATAAGTGCGTACTTAGTTTCACCAGATTGCAGAGAAAAAGAGAGACGGGCGTTTTCAATAAAAGGTGTTATTTATTGAGCAGTCTCTTTCCTCATACGAGAGAAATTAATTGCTACGATTGCAATACTTATAGTTAAGTAAAGTGCATACAGTAAAAGCAGGATTATGAAATAATACTGTAAAAGCATTGATATGGTTTCTTAGCCATATGATACTTTAAAATGGATAAAATGATGCATACATATATACATTGACTAATCTTACTCAACTGGTGCTTCTAACTACGCCTACCCCGGTGTACCTGACCTAAGCCTAATACGTGGGAAGGAGTAAGTAAGTAGCAGTTTAAGTTAAGTTTGTTTTGCCAAGGATCTGACTCAAGAATTCTCTGTAAGGGTTTAGTCAGTTCAGTACCTGGGTTTTAGAAGGCAGGAGGGCTGGTATCTCTCTCTCAGGACTCGGTATCCCAGTCACCCGCAAGGGTAAGCTGGAAACGCCGGAGGCTGGATTTCTCGGCAAGAGAAAAGACAGCGTCTTTCTCAGCGCGTCAAAAGGGAGGGGCAGCGTCCGTGGGCTCTCGCATCAGCTGGGCTCTCGGGCAAGTAGTAGCTGCTCCAGATTCATCACCACCGTGTGTTTGCTTAAGGCAACGTTGGTATATTTATACCTGAAAGGTGCCGGGTTTGACGTAAGGCTGGACATAAGACGTCAATAAAAGATGTCACTAAGAACTGGTCGTTCTTATAGTGTTTTACATGAGTTCTTGGATGAAATCAAAACAATGGCAGCGGGGATTTCCCAGGTTGCTGGAGGCTTGGATTTGTTTAAGAACTCGGTGTGCTTTCTAGGGGGCTGGAGGAATAGGCTTGCTTAATGTGACAGCATGCGCTATGACTGAATTATGAAAGGGTTTTCTATGCCGTTGTAGGGATATTATTGATTTATAACCACACAAGGGCAAAGAATAGGAATATCGATACAGGTACCCAGATAAACACACTACACCCACTCCACGAATTCATGTCCATAATTACTAAACTAAGCAATAGTAAACATATCTAACGGTGCATGTGTATACCGATCCACCCCAAAATACATTTTTTGCATCTGAAATGGCATATGCGAAATACACTAGAAATGACTATAGGTACAGTATTTCAAGCAGAGTAATCATTCATAAAATAGGATGCCTATATATCAGCGGAATGATATTGCGAAAATTACACATGGAATGGCTCTTAATACAGAAAAGAAAAGTGCGAGACCATTTCATCACATATAAATACAGTTATTTGTAAATATGCTGGAGGCTGAGGTAATATATTGTCTCTAGAGTTCCTAAAAATAGAAGCTATGTTCTCTAAGAATAGTTCTACTTTAAGCAGACGATGAGTGCCAAAAAAAAAATATATATATTTTGGAATCGGGGAAAAAAATAAGTTTTTCAGGGGAAGAAGCCAAAACAGTTCCAAATATTTTCCAGAAGCTTTTGTTTTTCAAAGCTGAAGGCCAAATTCAGAGTTCAGGGAACGCTGAGTGCTCGTTTGCTTAAAAGGTATTCTTTTTGTTCAGGGGAGAACATCATTTCAGACAGACTTTCAAAAAAACAGTGTACCGCTTCAGGTGAAAGTTCGACCAAGTTGGAAAATGCCGCAACTGTGCAGTCGTGAGAATGATTGCTATCATCGATGTATTGATCAGCATTGCTCACAGAAGGTCGTACCTGGTTGATGCTGCTCTCATCTTGCACTTCACTACCCTTTAATCGCAATGGTGAAGTCTCAACAAATGCCGTCATCAGGATGGGTAACCGCTGGGGACAACACGATGCATGAGCCGTTACAGGACTTAGCAAAGTATCTGTATCCAATTGTACTTCTGATTGTAGTGTAAGACAGACGTCCAACACACATTCTTCTCCGCATAGCATACATCTTAGCACAGGTAAGATACAGTTCTGCCAGATGGGTCTGAATGAAAGAAACCAGGTCATATTCAGATCTCTTAGCCGGGCTAATCCAAGGACTTTAGTTATGCGGTCCCGATAGCGTATAGCTAGGATCGTTTCTTCCATTGTTGCTGGAGTCTTGTTTGTGACATGGCTTGCCATAACGAAGCAGGAGTATCAAAAATAAAATGCCTGCTACGAGTCCCAACAGGAGTGGAAGGCCGCCAAGGATCGAATGGACAAAATTAGGAAAGATGCCCAGGACTGATTTGAAAGGTGTCAACAGTCCCGAAAAAATTGTCTTAAATACACTCGGGATACCATTCGTATCTGAAATGATTAAGATTTGGTTTAGCATTTCTGCGAAATGTAAGGGGCAATTTGTTGATAATAGTGTATGTATCTCTGTTGTTGTCCTTGCAACCTGGAGATCATACGTTTCTTTTGATGACGTCAAGGGCACAGGCGTCTGTAGAAGAACAGACTTCATTCTGCTTAAAGTATCAATTCGAATAGAAGAGATATTCAAACTGGGCCAAATTTTTCCCTCCCTGTCTGGAGTGTCGTTTGGATACAATACTTGCATACAACAAGTGACCATGGACGAAACGCTTACAAGATAAGCTTTTCCTGGCATCAAGCCACAACATCTGTGGTCCACAATTAGAATGTAGCTCCAGTTCGAAAGCTGTCTAAAGAATGGCTCTATTCGAGTTGCAGGTGTGCCAAGCTGGTGACATGAAAGGTTATTTGAAGTCCCCTCACAGGCCTCATGTAGATTTATACCCTGACACAGAAGTGTACCACTTAGTGATTTTTCACAATTATCACCACTAAGAAATACATTCTGTCCTTTTTCACTATAACATGTGTGTGTGTAAGGTAATTTCCATGATGACTTAATGTATCCTTTACCCAACCTTTCATACTGGCCTGCCTGTATATACTTTTGGCAGTATCGAAATTGGAAAGTTGTTATCGGAATAGTTATGATTCCGTGTATTATCCATTCGATGACAGGTCGTTCTGACATTGTCAATGGTAATCTCTCAAGTTTTTCAATGCTCAGAATTGTATACTCTGCTCCTTTTTGTGCCAAGCTGATTTGTATATCAGTAAGGTTAAAGATAGAGAACAGTGACGTTGTGTTGATTAAACGCCAAGGCACGTAGCCTGAACGCAGATTTTGTAACGTCCAGCCAAGCTGTACAATAGAACGCAATTGGGACTGACCATGTTGTAACATTAGTAAGTCCTGCTCTATTATATCGATTGCAGATGATATAATACTGTCCAGTGAATATATTCTGGAAGACAGAGTCATTAACCCATTGTCCACAACAGAAAGTGATTTTTCCAAATGAATACGGTCAATTTCCCGTAATTTCTCTGCTGTTTCAATTTGAGTTTCTTTCCAAGCTTTGTTATAAGCTGCATATATAGAGGCCGCTATGAAACGTTTTTGACGCTGTTTGCGTGGTCCCATAATGAAATCACGCAAGTCAACACCTTCTTTAAGTAAAGTTAGGTGTTGCTTAATTTCTACCAGTGTGGATGTCTGTAGCCATTCAAGGCAGAGTTTTCCTACACTGTATGTTGTAACTATCCCTGGATGTTGTCTCTGGGAGTATCTAGGGTCTGGCCTGGTCAATTTGAACCCCTGTATTTTGTTCAGGAATCTATCTTGACAGTTATTTGTGTCTGTGGGCCAGATCAACCATTTTTTCCAATCAGGATGTGTTCTGTTTTGGTTTAAAATATGGGATACGTCTACCTCAACATCTGTAGTGCTATTACTGTCAGGTGTTGGCTTTGGAATAGACGGTTTGTATAAGTCTTTAATTTTGGCTAGGCCAAGACAGGTTGTTTGTTGAATTGTGTCATTCAAAAATATAATTTGTTCTGGGATCATGCATGCTCTGAATAATGATTCTATTCCTTGGACTTGCCAATCTTTGGTACCCCAGATGGTTTTTGTTTCAATGTTATTTTTCCAAAAATCAAAACCAAATGTATTCATTTTTTCAAAAAATGTTTCTGAATAGATTAATTTTGTATTTGTCAGCATGGTTTTCATTCCTGTCTTATTTAACAGTTTGAAATAAAACGTTTCTGCTTCACTTGTGTTAAACCCTGAGAAGTATGGGAATTTCTCATAAAATGTTTTTGAACTACCTTTTGGTGGAGTTGCACAATGTTCCCATTGATTATAATTTAAAAAATTTCTAGGTTGAGCAGATTTATGCAAATAATGGTTAGCATAGTGATTGTAGCAGTACATCTGTTCATAATTTGATGAACCCTGTAAATAATCATGTTCTGTAAATTTTGCTGACATAACTAAGTCTGACATCATATCATTAATACTTTCAAAGTCCCAATCATCAGAGAATGTGCTCGGTTTTACAAAGTCACTTAATGAAACCTTAAATTGATGAGGATACTTCAAGAGCTCGACCGGGCCATATATTTCGTAATCTGTTTTGTCCCATGCTACCCCACCGGGTATCAGATTGGCTGTGAAGTTTACTGAAGAAAGTTCTCTTTTCTCGATGTGTGAAGACTTGTGTGGCTTTAGGACCAGGTTGATATTCTGGCTTGCTGTGTCCATTGTAATATATTTTCCCTCAATGAAGTGTCCCAAGCATAGCACCATGATGAGCCAAAGCAGGAGGAAAAGTACACCTAGCACCACCCAAAATTCAATCCATGGGGAAATCAGATAGGTTTCCTGTAGTTGATGAAAGAGTTCTTTAGTTTTGTCTTTAAAAGTTTTTGTTGTTGTTGGCTGTTCCTCAGGTTCGCTCGGATCCTCAGAAAAGTCATCGAAATTGATGAAGTAGCCTGATGCAGTTCTGTCAATTGTTGGAATTGCTTCTGGATTTTTCTTTGTTTCATTAGCATCGTGTCTGTGGCTACATCGTTGTAGACAGGTGTTTCTTGACGAATTGTTGCAATTTGGGTTTTAAGAGGCATAAGTTCCATGGCTTTGTTGCATAGTCCTCGTTGATTCACTGTAGGTTTATCAAATGTGATTAGTCTCTCAGTTTGAACCTCTTGATTTGTAGCAAACTTTGGTGTTCTGCTATTTCCTGGGAGTCCACTTTGCCTACTACTTATTATTGGCCACATGATTGTGGTTTAACCAGGTCGATGGATACAACTCGGTTCTCCTTTTTACCAGCAAGGGGCGGTAGTACAACTGATCTTGTTCCGTTGACAGCTAAGACAGGTACTGATTTTCTGTAAGAAGGCCCAAATTCCTTCTTCACCGCGATTTTCTCTCTGACCAGATCCCCAATCTTTGGAATCCAGACAGGCCTTGCTGGGACAGGTGGTTTCTCTTCAGTGGCTGTTGGCTGTTGTTTCAACTTTATGTTGCTCAGGTCTTTTCTTGTTTCATTTAAGTCCTGTAAAATAGCCAAACGATCTTTGATATCAAAGCATTTTCCTTCTACCACTGAAGTCTGACTATCGAGGTCCTGGATATGCATTCTAGTCCCGAACAATAGTTCGTACGGACTGAAACCTTTTAGAGAATTTCTTGGCAGATTGTTAAGACTACGTTGGACACTTATTAAATGTTTGACCCACCCAACCCCGAACCTAATACCTTTGCCGTTATAGATTGCTTTATGTCTCGGTTTTTTCTTTCCACCATCCCATTTCCCTCAGGAAGGAAGTGATAAGATTACCGCAATGCAATGCCCATGCTGGTCATGGCCTCCTTATAAGCTCGAGAGCTAAAAGCAGGATCCTGGTCAGAATGTAGCATGCCGATTGCGTCTATGCCGCTATAGACTCGCAAATCTTTTATAACAGTTCAGACGTCAGCCGAGAGCTGGGGTCTACATTTTAAGTGAAACTAGTCTCTTTATGTTAATTTGACGCATTATTCCTACTGGCTTTTGCATATAGATAGCATTGTCCTATCTAAGCGAAGGGCCATGGCAATACACCGGCCGGTTCGCCACTGCGATCTCTGTTGCAGTCTGGGCAGTTTATTGCGAATTTGTGATGTTGTAGGCTCATTCCTGGCCACCAGTATATTGATTGTAATTCTTTCAGAGATTCCTTAATCTTAAGGTGTCTTAGACCCTCACCCATATGTGCGTCTGCTATTAACAATACTCTCCTGTTCGTGTTTGGAATGACCCTGTCCCCCACTCCAGGGATATGAGCAAAAGGAACGGAGTTTGCATCGATTATGTATGTATAATTGAGTGGATAGTTGACGGGTAGCGCTGCACAGTCGCCTTTTGATGACGTTTTTACCGCCAGCATCATTTCCCCGTCTATGTATTTTCCTGAACGCTTTTTTGTAGCTACGGAAGCCGGCTTAGTTGCTTCCGCTGTGGCTGTCTCAGCCAATGAATTCCCTGTAACGTGAACGCCATCACGTTCATGACTCAATGATTGTATCACGTGAGTCTTTGGTAGTTCTTTCTGTAAAAGAACTACTTGTTCCCAAAGCGATTTTTGCTTTATTGTGGCACCTGTGTCATCTTTGTAACTGTTTTGAACCCATTTCTGCAAGTCGTTATTGTATGATTTGACGCAGTAATGCGAATCGCACACTATTAGTGTCGGGAATTCGCGATCGGCATTATCTAGCGCCATTTTTAAAGCTATTACTTCAGTTTGTTGATCTGAATTGTTTTCTACAGAGTGTGATTTTGTTACCAAAGGTTTCAATTTACCTCCGCGCCACACGTTTTTAACCATCTCGCATGTGGCGTTATAGGCTTGTTTTCCCCAAACTGAGGGTTGTGCATATCCGTCTGTATATATTACACAGGCGTACTGTTGTATGGGCAGAATGTCGATTGTCAGAGGATATTCTCTTTCATATTCTAGATTTTTTAATCTTTTCATGTTTGGGCCAAAATAGTATTTCACTTTGTCTGTAGCAAGAGAATTTTCCCATTGTATCCATTTTGGATTTAATGCCACGGTAGTTAAATTACATGGGCTTGTTAATGCCTCAAAGGCTGATTCTGCTGTTATAACAGTAATACGTCTGCCTTCGGCTTGGTCTCTTTCTTTTGCTACAGCTGTTTGAACCGCATGTACAATGTTTTCCTTAATACTGAATGTTTTTTCAGCTTCTGTGTACAAATGTGATTTGTATGCTATTGGTACCGTTTCTCCCTCATTAGAGGTTAGGTATGTGAATCCGCATCTTCCTGGGATGACCCGGATCACAAGGTTGCGTGTGTTATCGCGAGTTTGCAATTTTGTTTTAGCTAACATGTCTGTTTGCAATGATCTCAAAATGTCTGTGTGTTTTTGAGTCCAATTGATTGTTTTAAAATCTGGTTTTATTAGTTCATAGAGAGGTTTAACCCTCTCTGCATAATTTAGAATGTAAGTTCTTCCGAAATTCAGGAAACCTAGAATTGATTGTAAGTTTTTCAGCGTTCTTGGTGCTTGGATTACAGCACATTTCTCTAAGAAATTGTCTGCCAGGCTTTTGCCTTCACTTGATAATTCATATCCTAAAAACAAGACAGTTAGATGGGCAATTCGTGACTTTTTAAAGTCGAATTTGTAACCCTCTGCTTCGAACCCAAGTATTATGGTGTTCACTCTTTTCAAGTGAGTATCCAAGTCATCATCTGTTAGATAGATGTCATCGACATAAGATAATGCCTCATAATCATACATTTGTAGTAACTCTGTTACTCTTGCTGAGAATAATCCTGGGCTGTTCTTGAACCCCTGTGGGAGTCGACAGAATTTTTCTGCGAGCCCATTATTGAGAAAGCGGTCAAATACCTGCTTTCAGGTGCTATGTTTTGACAAAAGAATCCATTAGAGATGTCTAATGTTGTTTTCTATTTTTTGCGCACGATGTTATTCATTAGTGCTGCACTGTGTGAGTTTTGTACTGCAAATGTCTTGCAACATGAGTTTAGATGTCTGTAGTCCAAAACTAGACGATATGAATCGTCTGGCTTAGAGACAGGAAACAAAGGATTGTTCATTTGTGAGGTGCAAGTTTCAATCACCCCCTGGTATTCAAGTTGATCTAAGATCTCCCTGACCTGTTTTTTAGCTTCTTGCTTAATTGGGTACTGCCTCTGTGCAGTTGGTTGACATTTTAACTGGATTTTGTGAGGAGGAGAGTCCTCATCCCATCCAACATGGTTTTTATACAATGCAGGTGCTTGGGCTACTGCCCACTTTCTTGTAAGTGTATATTTTTTATGTATTGGAATGTGATTTGAGAAGGCAGGCATAATCATTTCTTCGCCATGAGGGCACTCTCTGACAAACTCCGGTGGCCAGTCTTTTTCAGCTAAAAGGATGTCATAGCCTTTGGAGAGGTTATCCCAAAATAGACCCCTTATTTTCCTAGTGTTATCTCCCTCTATACGTAATGTTATTTTGTATATTTTTATGAGGTTTGCTAACTCTGGTATCTGCAGTTTCCACCTGAATATATTAATTCGTGTCCACTGTCTCCAGATGATTCATCAGGATCTTGCGAGCTATGCTCACTTCTGCTGCGCTGTCTAGCATTGTCTGAGCCCACTCTCCGTTTTTCAGCTGTGTCCTCAGGATCCTCGGCATGTTTGATTATTTTAATACTGGCTACCTTCTTTTGTGGAAATTGTAATTTTTTACTTTGATGAGCAGGTTCCTTGTCTTTGGACTTGACGTGCTCTTCCCTGTGTTCTGACCGTCCTCTTCTTTCCGATTTCTGCGAGGAAGTCTGAAAAGATCGAGAGGGACGTGTATCAATATCTTGATATCTATCAGGTTTCTTCAAATTATCCCTATTTCTAAGGTTGTATCTTTTCTCAAAGGGCTCCCTCTGGGGAGACTTGTGTCCTTGGTCCGGAGATCTTTCTCTCCGCCGAGGAGACCTTCCTCTGGACTGGAATCTTTTTTCTTTGGGAGTGGATTGTTTATTTCCATCACGCTCTTTTTTGGAGTGTTTAGATTATTTTTAATAAATATCTTTTCAGGATTTTCAGTTAGTTGGGGTTTTACTGGTTTCCCACCCAAACTATCTCTTCCTAGTTCTTCATAGGATTTTTCTATGATTCTGGCAAGTTCAAATGGTTGTTCTGCTATATCTGTTTCTTTCAATTTCTGGAGGAAAGTTATATCCTCCGTTGCCAATTGAACCAACTCTCTATATGCCTTTGTTAATTCTTTTATTTTAACTAAGAGTTCTTCGCTAGACATTTTATCAATGTCAGGTTGTGGTGTGTAGCTGGCTAGAACCGGCCATGTTGCTCCTGGTCTACCTAGTGGACCGAGCCTGATGATGTGATTATTATGTTTTAGGGCGCCTTTAAACCAGAGCAGGTGCTCTTGGTATTTTAATGGGATTTCCACCTCCTCGAAAGGAGTGTACTCTTCCGGAGGTTCCTCTATTTTGTAATAGTGGAACTCACGTGTGACAGCATTTGCTGCTGGAAAGTTTATCCATGAATAGAATACCTCTGTCTGCCGATATTCATGTGCCTCAATTACGAATATGACTGTACCACCTCTCGATGTTAGTCCATTTTCTATAAGTTTAATAGTTATAGTTTTTCTTATGTTGACTGGGATGAGTATTGCATCCGGGTCAGTCTGCAGGAGACTTGTGTCATCCGCTAGGAGTTGAGCTGCTATTCTAGCTGCCTCCCTATCTCCTTCACCGTCTGACATTTTACTGACAGGAAGTTTTTTGTTGCAGATCAAGTTTCAAGGAAACAAAGATTAGGTGCACAATATTTTGGAACACTGTATCCTTCAACGTTGAATAAACCACAAAATATATATAGAAATCTCTTCCTACTAAGTTCCGGCGGATTTTAACCTTTGACCCACTCCAGACGTCTTTGGAGTATTTACGGGAAAAAAGGGTCTGTGTGAAAAAGCACGACTGAGTTACTCTAACGTCTTGCGTTAGATTTATCGCCTTACCAAACGTTGGGCGCCATGTAGTGTAGTCCCTATAGTCCCAATAGGCTCTGCGCATTGGAATAATATCTTCAGTAGTGTTGACGTAGGACTGAGGTTAACTAGGTCTCTACTGACTATATTAGACTTAAGTTTTTTGCCAGCTAGCTCAGAGTTCACTAGAAACTTTCTCGAATAAGCGAGGAGGAGTTTAACCTCCCTGGATAGACAAGAAGAGATTTAGTTTCTGACAACCATAAAACATGACAACTTTGCTCTCCCTGAATAAGAGTATATCTCTAGAGTCGTGTGAAAACAAAAGACAGCTATTTCACTCAGTCAATATGTGCGTACTTAGTTTCACCAGATTGCAGAGAAAAAGAGAGACGGGCGTTTTCAATAAAAGGTGTTATTTATTGAGCAGTCTCTTTCCTCATACAAGAGAAATTAATTGCTACGATTGCAATACTTATAGTTAAGTAAAGTGCATACAGTAAAAGCAGGATTATGAAATAATACTGTAAAAGCATTGATATGGTTTCTTAGCCATATGATACTTTAAAATGGATAAAATAGATACATACATATATACATTGACTAATCGTACTCAACTGGTGCTTCTAACTACGCCTACCCCGGTGTACCTGACCTAAGCCTAATACGTGGGAAGGAGTAAGTAAGTAGCAGTTTAAGTTAAGTTTGTTTTGCCAAGGATCTGACTCAAGAATTCTCTGTAAGGGTTTAGTCAGTTCAGTACCTGGGTTTTAGAAGGCAGGAGGGCTGGTATCTCTCTCTCAGGACTCGGTATCCCAGTCACCCGCAAGGGTAAGCTGGAAACGCCGGAGGCTGGATTTCTCGGCAAGAGAAAAGACAGCGTCTTTCTCAGCGCGTCAAAAGGGAGGGGCAGCGTCCGTGGGCTCTCGCATCAGCTGGGCTCTCGGGCAAGTAGTAGCTGCTCCAGATTCATCACCACCGTGTGTTTGCTTAAGGCAACGTTGGTATATTTATACCTGAAAGGTGCCGGGTTTGACGTAAGGCTGGACATAAGACGTCAATAAAAGATGTCACTAAGAACTGGTCGTTCTTATAGTGTTTTACATGAGTTCTTGGATGAAATCAAAACAACGGCAGCGGGGATACCCAGGTTGCTGGAGGCTTGGATTTGTTTAAGAACTCGGTGTGCTTTCTAGGGGGCTGGAGGAATAGGCTTGCTTAATGTGACAGCATGCGCTATGACTGAATTATGAAAGGGGTTTCTATGCCGTTGCAGGGATATTATTGATTTATAACCACACAAGGGCAAAGAATATGAATATCGATTCAGGTACCTAGATAAACACACTACAACATGAACTCAAAGAAGAAAGAGAGAACCCCAGAAACGGTGGTACAGGGAGTACAATCATGGTTAACGTTTAACCACTTGGATGCTAATGACAAGGGTAACTCGTCATGGAGTTTCCATTGATTTCAATGGAAATTACATGGAAGATCTAAAATAGCCTTAGCATCCAAGTGGTTAAGAACTGTGGCCCATGAGATATCATCATTTAAGCCTTGTCTGTGAGTGAGGGATTTATTAAGAACCTAGTTGGATTCTACGGTCGTGCTCTACTTTCATGAAAAAGGCACACTCTTTTGTTGTTATGATGATATTTACCCTGGGGGACTGAGAGTGTTCCTTCATTTTTCTCTCCCTCTCTTGTTGTTTTCAAAAAACAATACATTTTGGCCACATGCCATTATATCAACAGCACATTTTTTTTTCCGGCATACAAGCTGAATGAAAGACATATATTAATGGCACGAAGAGATGCAAAATATACCATGTTGCACATTGAAAAGGTAGACCAATTACCTTTCACTGTGGCTGAGACACCATCCACAGTCTAGATAATCCATTGTTACATTGCCTTACCGATCACTACTTTACAATTCCAATATTGTTTACAACACCACCAAGTAGGCAGATATGAAGCGCTAGGGGAAGGCTATTTGTATGAATACTGGGAATTACAATTCAGGTTTAGATGCAGGAATGAGGAGACAGAGGCTTTTCTTATTAGTTCGGCCTGTGAGAATGCTTTGAGCAGAGCCCCTAGTATGCAAGGACATTTCACTTCATGGGGCATGCAATGCTTCAGTCGTGAAGTTGTCTTGTTATCTGAACTGTTCACAGGCTGCCAAGATTTGTCTGGTTTTCAAGCTGCTCTCAAATGGAAGATTTTCAATGCTGAATGATCAAGGTTGCTGCGGAATGGAACCAAGCATCGCTTACCTGGCAACTGTTAATTCCATAGTCACTTGTTGCACACAAGTGTGTTTCCAACTGCCCGCATAGTTAAGGAGACAATACTATGGCCTTCAATAAATGTTTCCAACATACGCTTTGATTCTCTGAGCAAACTGAAAGCCATGCTTTTTTCAAAAAGATGTGACACTAACATCAGCCAGAGAGATCTTTGATGTCTAGGTTGCAAGGCCCTCATTTGAGATACAGACGCTACTCCATGCTAACTTCCCACTGCATTTTGGGGAGCTGGTCTACCATATTTTCAATAAGTCTGATACAACGAGAATAGCACACTTTTTTAAAATATATTGACTTTGGAGTGTTAGCACCTATCAAACGATTTTCAGAGCTATATCGTTTTTCATGCACTCCGTGTTGGGAAGCATTTTCGGAGATCTACAGCTTGTCTAATTACTTGTGGCAGGAATCCGGATGTACATTTTTCTGCTCTGCAATGGACATCTGTGAGAAGCTGGCCTGGTATATGATGTCCACTAATGTAAGTGGGCACCTTGCACCAGTCCATACAACCCTTATGGTGATTTAAGAGGTCTTAGACAACCTTAGAAAGCTCTCTAAGTGGTAGTTGTGGAGAGCAGCCTTCAGGCTTAGTCCAGAAGGAGTGTAAAGCAGCTTGTTTTAACAGAATGCAATCTTATAGTATATATTAAGTGAAAAGAACCACACCAAGTATTTATAAAAGTATGTATTTATTATATAATACTCTCTAGTACGTTCCAATATCACTGAGATAATCACAATGCACACAATACTTTAGCACGAAATACGCAGCTGACCCCGGGGAGGTAACCAAACCATATACTAAGAGAGTGGTATAAGACCACGGCTTGGATCAAGACAGGGTCGAGAGGACGTAGAAGTGCTGGGACCCCAAGGAACCACCCAAGGTGAGTAGATAGGGACCCCATGGAGAGCGCATGCAGTGTGGAAAGGCGACTGTGTGCTCCGTGCAACTCAATGTGAAAGTCGCGGTTAGAATTTTAAAGATAAAGGACCCTTCCCAGTGGACCCTGAAGAAAACCTGTGAAAGACAGAAGGTTGGAGAGCCACCCTACCCGTGGATACCCTAGTACCCACGTTGCCTACACCAGGGTAGACAGGTGCATGTGTGTGAAGTTGTGTCAGAAACCCCTGTCGAACCCAAATGAGGACTTCAGGAAAGAGCCACCCATGGAAGAAGGAAGAAGTGTCCAGTGGAATCTGAGAATGTATTCTTGATAAGAGGTGTCTGCAAGCAGAGGCGACAGAGTCTATATCACTCAGGAGTGACGGGAAGACTTGAAAGACAAATTCCCTCCGATGTTGGTTGTTGCAGGAAGGATGACGAGGACCTTGACTGCAGCTGGGAGTACCAGGTGATGCTGAGGAGAACCAGGAGCCGTGCACAAGCTGTCCCACAAACGATGTCGAATGCTCAGGGGTCGGTGGCCAGCAGCAGCACCAACAAGCCTTGGCAAATGCAACCAACGGAGGGATCAAAGAAGGAGGAGCAAAGTCGGGACCAGCAAGGTCCAGGGGACTCCCCAACAGCAGGGGACTCAGAGCAGGCCATGAGCAATCAGGGGAGCCCAAAAGAAACAAGTGTGACCCTCAAGTGGACCCACAGGCCGGAGGCACTGGTGTCACAAGAGGACCTCAAGCAGCCCACCAAAAGATGCAGGCCACAATGCACATGATGTGATGTGGCTGAAGATTCTGGTCACTGGAGGTGCTCGAGGTTGGGGCTACTTGGAGCCCGAAGATCTTCTTGGAAAGAAGTCAACAAGCTTTTCCAATTGCAAGTTGACACAGTGCACAGGGTTTTGGGTATTGCAACCCCCACGAGGATACTGGCCTCAAACTTGGTGAGAGGGCAGGGCAAGCCTCAGGAGCTGTGGAAAACCACCACCTGTGTTGCAGAGCCTTTGGAGTCCAGAGGAGCTCAGTTTCAGTAGACTGGTTGACTTAGTTGCAGTGCTTGCAGATACAGGGGAGTGACTCCTTCACTCCAAGGGAGATTTCTTCTGGTGTCTTTGATGCTTCACAGGCCTTGGAAGGTTCCTGTATGATGCACAGGCACAGACGATGCAGCAGACTGGAAGGGAGATGAAGTCAGGCCCAAACAGAGTCAAAAGTGCCGAGACGGTAGAAGAGAGTGGTGTCTGATCTGAATCTTATCCCACAACAAATTCAGGGACCTACACCCAGGTAAGCCCTTAAGTACCATAGGGAAAGTGGTGGTAAGGTTCAGGGGAACCTCCCAAGGGTCTGGACCGGGGGGTTTACTCCCATGTCCTTTGTCCAGTTCTGAGCCAACGGCTACCAGAACTGGTTTGAGCTGGGCTAGCAAAACCAAACTGGGCTATGCACAGGGACACCAAGTGTGCCCCTCATGCAGACTTTCTGGCACTGACAAGCGCACCATCCTGGTCCCAATACAAAAAATCCTATCTGGGAGGTGGTCACACCTCCCTGTGACAGGATGCCTATTGTTCCACTTTCCTCTGCTCGAACTTGGCTCAGCATCAGGAGGGCAGAAACTTGTCTCTGGTCGGCAGCCACCATTTTGTGCTGTCTGGGTCTAGAAGGTTGGCACTGGGAACACTGAGGGCCTAATGGAGGGCTCTTCCAGTGCTTGGAATCATACCTCCACACCATTTACTGTGTGGAGGTATGATTCCAACATGTTTGATGCCAACCATTTTCAAGATGGTCATCACGTAATTACGCTGTGCCCCTCTATTTAATATATGGCTGCTGCACTGATAACCCGGAAGAATGGACTCCGTAGACTGCATGGGTGTTCTGCTCATGCAGGGGCACCCTCTCACTTAGATCCAAGCACCCTGCCATCAGGATTGCAGAGGTCTGCTATAGGGCTGACTTATAGGTTTCAAGTGCAGTGACCCTAAATAGGAAACCTATATCTTTAGTAAGTGGTGCAAGCACCAACTTACACAGGCTGCAATGGCAGGGATGTAGTTCCATTTTGAATGGTCTCTCATGTGTGGCATAATACATGCTTCAGCCCATGGGAGACCTCTGGGGTACCTATGCCCTGAGTATGTGGGTACCATATACTATG
Source organism: Lissotriton helveticus (assembly GCF_964261635.1). Taxonomy (NCBI): domain Eukaryota; kingdom Metazoa; phylum Chordata; class Amphibia; order Caudata; family Salamandridae; genus Lissotriton; species Lissotriton helveticus. The sequence goes on from NC_136057.1 coordinate 1,617,173,628, forward strand.
GACTTATACGGGTATCCCAGTATCCAATTTGGGGATGTACCCAAGTACTGAACATAATAATTTAGGAAGAAAGCAGATAGACTGGGGTCCTGATAAGCAGGATCCTAGTCAGACTAGTCAAAAACAGCATCACATCATGCAAAAAGTAGGGGTAACCATAGAAGCAGATCCTACTTTCCTACAACACCCGAGTTCAATCCAGAATGGAGCTATGCCGTGAGTGCATGATACACTGCTTTGGCACACTTTGACTTCGAGAACTGAAAGAGCACTGGTTCTTGTCCTTCAGACCTGTTTGGCTCCACTGCCTACAACCTGCATTCTGTTGCCTGCTTTGCAGCCATGAATGCGTATTACATCTATGCATCGGATCACAATTGGTTGCGCTATTCGACATTGAAGTACTGATGGACCTCTTAAAAGCCCATGGGTATTGTTGACCCCAGGGTATTCCATTGCTGATGAAAGCATTCTTGTAGTCACCCTGGGATGCTTTGGCTCCTAGTAAACTGGATACCGGCTCCACGATACTCGTACAGGGTGCAGTTCCTCACTCAGCAGCTGCTGTGGGAACTGGATGGAATCGCCTTTGCTCCATAAACATGCTTCGAGGTATACGCCTGGGAACTTCATCTGCAGTTGCCTGCAACAGCAATGTTGCGAATACACCTCGGACATAAACATTTGGCATTTCCGTGTGTTGGAAATTATTTGGCTTGTTTTTAAACAAAATGATTCAAAAGAATATTTTTTCTGATTTTCTAGGTACCATAGCTTTCTGAGTGCTTGGAGTTTTGAACAGTATAATCACTTTTAAATGGCTTTTAAGAATATTTTAAAGGGATGCTTGCTTTTAGATGCTTTTAAATAATGGGTTTAGACTTTTTAGTTGTATTTCATTCAAGCATGCTGCCTTTTGTCAATAGCTTTTATAGATCGACACTAAGTATGAGGAGTGGGTGTTATGTGCCCGAATTAGGTCCAAGTGACGAAGCTGCATATTTTCTTACACTGGCCTCATTTGCACAACAACATTTCGGTTGTGATGTTTTGCACATAATTGTGCGCGAGACAATGTTGGATTAGTGTCTCTGAAACTACTTATGTTTACACATCTAGCTTTGCATAACATGATCACGATGCCTTGAACACCATGTACAAGGCCTTTTTACGCACAATGTACACATTTCGTTCTGTCTTCATCTACCGGGCAACATACCTATCTACATATCCATACCATTGCTAATCTATACGTACTTCACAAGGATTTTGGAATAAAAATTGGAACATTTTATTGGAACTTGGCCTTCTGACTGTTTGCTGACGAAATGCAATAATACATTGTTGATATTGACATTACTATGAGACGTTCCTTTCCATTTTTGTGATTTTATTTTGAGGATTGTGGCCAGGACTGGTAGGCTACGGAGAGTTGAGCGTCTTCTTTGGAAACTTTGAAGAAAAGTACTGAACAGTGATTATAGTGCACACTTTTTTTGTCCTCACCGCCTTGCTTTTGGTACTACCTATCTACATATCCATAACATTGCTAATCTATACGTACATCACAAGGATGCTTTCTATTATAAATAATGAGCATCCCGAAAGATTAGCAGAGAAGGCACTTCAGCGGACACTGAGGGTCCTGGCATGCAGAGACTTCACCACACAGCGGTCTGACATCTCATGAAGGGTGACCAGTTTGTGACCAAGAAGGGGTCCTACATTCTCTCCAGCCAAGAAACGTGGTTGAATTTTCCCTTGGGGAATCTTGGCTTTACTTCAACACACACTATAGGTACATATGGAGTAGGGTTCGCATAGTAGGAGTATGCCCAATTATTGCCTTGTATCATATGCCTGCTTATATACACTGTTTTATAACCATGATAGAACTGTATCTACTATTTACTCTTTTGGTGCTTGTAATCACTTTCATCTGCTTCTGTCTACTAAATATCGCAGCACATGTATTCTTTGCAAGAGTAACGTTGGTTCAATAAATATATTGAAAACGTCAAACTGTGTATTCTCAGTATATTTCTCTGAGCACAAGTGACTGAGCGAAATGTTTTGGTCTTTTTTTCTTGATCCCGGAGGGATCAGGGTTGCCAGAAACCATTTTCTCCCTGTAAGGGTTGAGGAGGCTTATCGTGGTACTGTGAGCTAGCTGGTCTCCAGACCAACATTTCCTGCAGGTGTGCTTGGAATCAATCTGAGTACCTCACCCAAAGATTATATTGTCCAACAAACAGGCAAGTCCTACGGATTAGTGGGAACTACATAACAAAACAGAAAAACATGCAATTACCCTTTCCATGCAAAATACCCATACAGTGCGTCTTCATAAGTTCAAAATTAAGCTGATTTGCAAATGTGGGCCGCTTTTTAGCTATCTGGTTTGCTAACAGGTGCCACTTTCATTTTGGTATCAAGCCTATTTTTACCCTAGTCCAACCCTAGTCTTCATACCAGTTTTCTTTGGAATACTTTTGGGAAATTTCGTTCCCTGGATCAAAGGGCTCAAAATCAGAATGCTTTCCAAATAAAGTATTTATTGTGTGGGCCATTCCAAGAGGCCAGGACAGCATACTGGAGTCCTCCGAGTCAGAGAGCACAAAAGACAGAATTTGTGGGTAAATATGCCGTGCTCCAGCTTTGGTTTTAGCACCAGGATCAGAGTTGGTATCCAACCCGTAGCAGAGTACATGGTAGGTCCAATGGATGCTGCCGGAGGACCCGTAACTTAAGCAGACTCCCAGGATGATGGCCGTCGCAGTTCCTTGGAGTCTAGGGGGCATATTACCAAGGGCCATTATCGCCGCTTTAGCGGGACTTTTCCCCGCTGAAGCGGCGATAATTTTATCGCCCTATTACCAAGCTGTCGCTAACACCAGTTAGCGACAACTTGTAGGCGATAGCGGGCATTTTGGGGCCCACTTTGCATGTCAGCGATAATTATCGCTAATGACATGCAAAGTGGGCGTGCCAAAATGTCAGCGACTGAAAACAGTCGCTGCAATCGCTATCCCCTATGATCAACACAGGCGTAGTTTTGGAAATATTCGCGCTAAGCGCGAATATCTCCAAAAGCTAACGCCTGCCCTGACCAGTTCTTAGCCATGTTATCCAATGAGAGGTGGATAACATGGCTAAGAGCATTGTCACGGTAATGCCTGGATATCGCTGTATTGACAGCGATATTCACGCATTTCGCCTGTTTTTTATCGCTCCTGAGATAAACCTTGCTAATAGCAAGGTATCTCAGCGATAAAAACAGGTGAAGGGCAGCGATAGAAATATTCCCGCTAAGCCAACACAGCGATAATTATCGCTAGTTGTTGGTAATATGCCCCAAGGTTCGCACAGGAGGGAGCTGCTAACAAACAAAATAGGTTTAGTATAGCTTCATTAAACTATTGATTTGCTGCGGTATCGCCGATAGTTATGGAAATTCGGGAAAGCTCAGAACGAGGGTCGGAATCAGCTCTGAAGGGGGTAAGCTTCAGGAGCGAGACAGAGGCATGTTGACACCCTGGCGCCTTTTCTAGAGTTTGAAAGAGGCGAAAAGGGTTGTTTTGAGAATCCCCCCCCTCGACTATTATTTGCTTAATAGACTTACCCAAACACTTTGAGTGTGACCAAGACTGCCCATGGTGGCAATACCTTCCGAGTGGGACTTCGTCCAGTTCCCTCACACCTCCATCTGGTCAAGGCATGGAGTCTTCCGGTGCTTGGCAACAAAGTTCAGCTTCACATTCACAAATTGCCTTGGAGATCATCAATGCGTGGTCTCTGCAGACCTTGGAGTCACGTTTCAACCCCATGCAATACAGGCAAACCCTGTAGTGTAGTGGTGACATTTTCACTATCAAATTAGAATTTTAAGAAAAATTCTGCAAAAACAGTTGCAAAGAGATCGGGGGTAGTTCCGGATCAGCATCTGGCGATTCAGAAAGAAAGAGACCAATGTCGGCATGTTTGGGTGGTGCTTTTATGCAACTCTGCATGGCACTTCCTGACTTCCAGAGCAGACCGTTGTCGGCACTAAGCCACATGACACTACCTACAAGAGCACCAGAGAACTGCAACAACAACAATCCAGATCCAGTCTGTTTGGAGAGTACACAAACGATGAGAAATCTGCAGTTAGAGGTATCTCAGAATTAACAAGTCACTTCTCCTCCTGTGCAACTGACAAAAGTTCCTGAAGACGACTTGGAAGTTACCACCAAACAAAGACAAAAACATTTCTTATCTGTGACATCAGTTCTTTTTTAGGCTTTCTTCATTAAATGCATAAACATTGAGCTATGCCCTCCACCTGTATAGAAAATATGCTTATAAACAGGTCACATATTAGCACTTTTAAAACGAAATAGGCCACCAAATTATGACAAATACAACAGAAATTTACGATGGTTTCATGAGACATAGCTATGCTGCTCAGGAACATTTCTACCTTTCCCATTTTTAAACGTGTGAAAAATTAAAATAATTTATTATTAACAGGCATTTAGGCCAGCATAGAGTTGCACTGTCCTGTCTGCCGATCAGCACAGCAACAGTGCCCAAGTTCCTTTTTCAAGCTCTGTGGATACCAGAACTCAGGGCTCTGCTTCAAAGGGGCATATTTTGAGATTCACTCAATGGGGCAGATTTATGAAGGCCTTGCGCCGCCGGTGCGTCACTTTTTCCCATGTTAAAAATGATGCACCGGCGGCGCAAGGCCTTCATAAATCTGCCCCAATGTCTTTTACCCTTTACAGAGGTTTGAAACTTTGGTTGAAAGCTGTTGTTTTCCGTCCGTTACTGGGGATTCGGTCAGGAATTTTGCTAAATGGCTTTAGGAGTGAAAACCAGTGTATTCCCATAATTTTACCTCTCCTGGAATCTCGCCTGGAGCGACAAAAAAAGTGTTTAAGCAGATTCCTTGAGAGAGAACTTGGGTTTCGGCCAGTACATCTACCTTCAAGCCCATGTCCTCAAATTCAAAAGAATTGTTTTACATTTTGTAAACTTCCCAAGGGAGAAACCAAAGCCACGTACCTCTGCCATTGGTACAGGAGTACGTTGTGGTGAGGCACTCTTGGACCCACTTTGATTTGTGTTTTTTTATTTTACCCTTTTTAGCAGACTTCGTTTTAGTCCGGTTTTACTTACACAGTAGTATTCTAAGAAATGCTGTACACGTTGCTTGTTTTTAGAAAATCTTTCCTGCGGCATAATCAGTACAATTCATTCAAGGCTAAGTAACAATACAAGATATTCTAATGCTTGTGTTGTATTCTCAGATATAGCTTCAAACATCTAGGCACATTAGAGCTGGCCCTCTAACACAGCAGTTTTATAATATAAACAGTGCACTGTCCCTTAAAGGGCCAGAGGGCGCACTCAAGCCGCAATGGTCCTGGAACGAATGCTGTGCTGGACATGCAGCTCTGCTAATGCTGACCTTCCATCCTGATGAGTGGAATGTGGTGAAGGTTGCTTAGCATTGTTTGAACTGATGAGTTCAGTTACTCTCAGCTTGCTGCTGGATGGGGTCTTTATGTTTCTGTGGTCTTCAATAAATCCTTCAAACAAATTAACTTTGCCTTACACCATTCTTCGCAAGGGATGTACTTACACATTTTGACGATGATCTACCTGCGCACTGGATTTGAACATATGAGACCCCAACAGCTACAATTTTACAAAAAAAGTGAAGCCTACTTTTCCACTTCCTACAACGCAGTCTTACCTCTCTGCCGGTGAGCCTCAGCTGTGTGTCTCCTGTCTCCTTCTTCAACACTTTCTCCGTTGTTCATTGGAGTGGTTTCTGAAGCGCACTGCGGACTGCTGGAATTAACAAACGGTAAGACATCATTTTAATATTAAATTACCGCCTCGACTTGAGATCGCCGCAAGTTCAGTTTCATCATTCGACTTCCTTGGGAGGTGCGTGCGTGGTGCCTCTACTATTGGGCCTTCGCCTCTCCAAGCACCTCCCATTGCTGCCTGGAGTTGCCTGACCTTCTACGCGTGTTGCCTGGAGTTGAATGCGTGTTGCCTGGAGCTATGGCAGCATGCCACCCATACCGCTGAGCTTCTACGCGTGTTGCCTGGAGCTACATCAGCACGCCATCCATACCGCATGACGTGATTTGTGGAGTATGTTGTTTGCTATTGCCTGGCCCTTACTCCATCACGCGTAGACATAGGTGTTCAGTATTGACCCCCCCCAATTAAGGCTCGGACCAGGAGCTGGGTTTATGCTGCTTCTTTATTCCTTTCCCGATCCCCAACTGACTTCCTGTTGCTTGCTCCCTCCCTATCCGCTTCCGCCTGCCCTATATGCGGACAGGGTCAGGCGGATGACACTACACCTCCCCCTTTATACAATAATGCTTACTGTCTCTCAGAGTTCTTCGATGAGTCGAGTGGGTTGCTTGACCACTCTCTTTGGGCGACAGCTTCGTGTTTGAGCTGGGGCCGGCCTAACTTGCGCGTCCTCTAGCCTCTCTGGCATGGGACGTGCTCCATCACTGTCTTCTCGATGGTTCGACGAATCCGTGCTGGACCCGCTGTCTTGAGAACGAACGTGGACCGATGAGTGGTATCTCTTGAAATGCGAAATGTTCCGGGTTATCCTTATTCCTTCCGATTCGGCGGTGATCATAGCCCCCTTTTGGCTAGAGACTCGCATCGGGTGGGCGAGGTATCGGCTGTCTGCTTTGGTCTTGCGATCTTGTCTTACCAGCACCCAGTTTCCTACATGAATGTCTCTCTGTCACGCATGTCTGCGCCGATCAGCGTAATCGTTCATTTTGGCTTTCTTTGCATGGTCTAGTTTGACCAGGGTGTCATGATCGGTGGTCACGAGTCGGGGTTGCGTGACGGTGTTTGATGTCGACAGTCTCGTGCGGGGAATTCGCCCTAGCATCAGGGTGGCAGGGCATTGATTCGTGGTGCTGTGTGGTGTGGTCCTGTATGCTCGCAGCATTTAGTTTAGTGCCTGCTGAATGTCACGGTGAGCAAGTTCCGCTTGCTGAACTGTCTTTTTAAGGGTTCCCATAAATCGCTCAACCATGCCGTTGGCTTGGGGCCATAAGGGAGTGATTTTCCGATGGTTGAAATTGAGGTGCTTTGCAAATTCAGTGAACTCGTGACTATTGAACGGTGGTCCGTTGTCTGTCTTTACTACTACAGGTATTCCCCAGGCTGCGAATGCCTCATCAATGACGGGGATAACAGCCGATGCTTTCGTGGAGGACACTTGCTGCGCTATAGGGAAGCGGGAGTATTCGTCCATGATGACAAGGATGTATTTGTCTGATTTCAGTGGCCATAAGAAGTCAATGGCCACCTGTTGCCATACCCCGTCAGCTAACTCAGACATCTGAAAAGGGACCGGTGGTTCCTCTCGACTGACAAGCTGACATGAGGCACAGTCTTTGAGTGTGGCTTCCACCATGTGATCGAGGGACGGGAACCATACACGTTCTCGAAGTGCTTTCTTGGTGGCTACAACTCCTCGGTGCCCTTCATGAGTGAGATTGATGATCCCTTAACGAAGCCGTTGAGGAATGACTATCCTCCCTCCTCTTAACAGTAGACCATATGTGCTGATAGATAGTTCTGCCTGAACATGTTTGAATGCCAACAGTTCCTGAGCATCCGCAGACGCGTCATAGTGGCTGGTGTCAAGGTGTCTCCAGGAGTTAGCACGTATTTCACCCATGATGAAATGAAATGAAATGAAATGAAATGAAACGTACACTTGTAAAGCGCGATTGCTGCCCTGGGGCGTCCAAGCGCTGACGGATCGTTGTGGTCGCCTAACAAAGTGTGAAGCTGGGAGAAGAGTTAATGGTGAACATTAAAAAGAAAAGTCTTCAATTGCTTCGGAAAAGAGGACAAGTTGGGGTTATGGATGATGGCCTGGATATTACGATCGGTGGCTGAGGCTGCTTGAATGACTTCTAGGGGCACAGCTGGAGGGCGTGCACTGTCGATGACAAAGTGAATGTACTCCTCCGCCACCGAGCCTCGTTCGCGCGTGTGAGATTGTGGATGCCTTGACATGTAGTCTGCTGGGTTTTCGGCCTTCCCAGGCTTATGAATGATGGTGTAGATATAATCTTGTAGTCGGAGGCCCCATATCTCTATCCGTGGAGGCATCTTTGCTCGCGGGTTGCGAAGAATGGTGATGAGCGCTTGGTGGTCCGTGATGAGTGTGAAGTGCTTGCCGTATACAAACAGGTGGAAGTGTTCACAGGCCCAGGCAACCGCAAGGCTTTCTTTCTCTGGCTGAGAGTACGCCTTCTCTGTGTCCGTGAGACTATGGCTGGTGTAGGCGACCACGTGACGTTGATCTGTGTCGCTGTCATACTGAGCCAGGATAGCACCTAGCCCCACGGGACTGGCGTCCACGGTAATCTCGGTTTTCCATTTGGTGTCAAAATAAGCAAGATTGATGGAGGTGCTCACAGCGTCCTTGATGGTGTTGAAAGCATGTTCGCATGCGGATGACCATAGAAATTGTTGACCTTGACGAGTGAGTTCCCGGCGTGGATAGCTGATGGTAGCATAGTCTTTAATGTAGCGGGCACAGTAACTTGCCATTCCTAGAAAAGAGCGGAGGTCACTGACGTCCTGTGGTTGTGGGGTGTCTGCGAGGGCAGACACTTTTTCGGGATCTGGTTTCATGCCATCTTTGGACAAAATGTGCCCGTAGAATTTGAGCGTGGACTTGTGGAATTCACACTTATCCGGATTAAGTGTGAGGTTGGCTTTAAGTAGGGCGTGGCACACTCGGTATAGGGCCTTGTCGTGTTCCACTTGGTTCTCTCCAAACACTAGGATGTCGTCGCTGTAGTTAAAAGCATTTGGGATGCCCTGGATGACCCTCCAAATGGCCTCTTGAAAGATCTCTGCTGCGGTGGAGATTCCGAAGTTGAGGCGTTTATATCGGAACTGACCTTGATGCGTGGTAAAGGTGGTGATATACCGGGATTGTTCTTGGAGTTCCAATTGGTGGTATCCCTTATTGAGGGTCCAGCTTCGAGAACACGGTGGCTCCATTAAGACGGGCTATCATATCACTGACATGATGTCCAGGATGTCTCTCCCTCTCGATGGCGGTGTTCGGGGCGCGCATGTCCACACAGAGGCGCACTTTGTTGTTTTGCCCTTCCTTAGGTATGACAACCACCGGAGACACCCATGGAGTGGGCCCTGTGGATCTTTCAATGATGTCTGTCCGTAGTAGGTCTTGGAGTTCTTCGTCTACTGCCTGTTGTAGATGAAATGGTACTTTTCTATGGTGTTGTGCTACTGGGGGCACCCGCTCATTAATGTGCAGTTGGACCTTAAATTGGTTGAGTTTCCCGAGGCCCTTGAATAGGTTGGGGAATTTGTTGACGATGTCTGGCGAATCATCCGCGGTGTATAATAGTTCGACAAGTTTGAGGCGTTCCGCCATCGGCAAACTGAGGAGGCAGTCCGCTGCATCAGGACCTTCAATCACGTGGATATGAGCTTGGATCTGTCGGTTCTTGTACGTTAGGGTCGTGCGGAACTGTCCTAGGCAGGGTAGAGGTTTCCTGGACATCCACTTGTAAACTCGAACAGCGGCTGGTTCCAGTTTTGGCTGAGGCTTCATGTTGTTATATTCCATGGCGCAGATGTAATTTAAAGATGCTCCTGAGTCTAGGACAAATTTTGCCAGGTGACTTCCTATTTGAATGTTTAGCCTCGGATATTTTTTTAGCCTGTCGGGGTCTGACACCATGAGGACATACTCGTCACTGTCTTGTGACACAGGCGTGGGAGAGGACGATTCTCGAGACGTTGACCTCCGAGATTTTCATGAGACAGTTGGGTGAGTGCTCGATCTCGACGAGCTGGAAGAGCAACATTCCCTCCCTTTTACTGCTCAGGCGTGGTGTCGGGTTTTTGAACTCGACTTGGCTGTCCTTGTTTCCGACCGGCGTGTTTGGCAGGTTGCTTCAAAGTGATTTTCTCTCCCACAACGATGGCATTGTTGTCCTATGGCAGGATATTGTCTCGAGTGCGGGTAGTCTTGACCGCATCGGTAACATTTTGAGGTGGGCCTCTTCCTATGATAGCTTCGGGCTCCATGGCATGACGAGGTCGCTCTGGTCTTCTGCGTCGGTCTGTCCGACTTGCGGCGGTCTGAGTAGCGTTTCAAGTCCACATGTGACTGCATCCGAAAGGCTTGCTCCTTTTTCTCTGACTTGCTAGCTTCCATTCTCTTAGCATGGTCTTCGGCCAGATCATTGATACGCGTGAGTTCTTCGATCTCTTCCAGTGTGTAGTGTTTCTTCAGCAGTATGCGACGCAGTGATTCCGATTGGCATCACTTGATGATACGCAGTCGTAGGGCGTCTTCCGTATTGAATTCGTAAAACTCGCAATACCGCGCTAGGCGCCGAATGCGAGCAATGAAGTCGCACATTGGTTTGTCTTTTTCTTGGGAGGCCAGGTTGAACGTGTACCGTTCGTAGTCCAGGTTTTGTTTGTGTAGGAACTTCCGATCTAGGGATCCTTTCACCTCCTCATATGAAATGGTCGTGGCGGCGGGTAATTCTTTGATAATCTGCGCAATGGCCTTTCCTATCAGGTTATGAGCTTCTGCTTGGAGTCTTGCACCTGGGACCCTGTCATGAAGTCCTCAAAGCCCTCTGCCCAGCTCTTCCACTTCGGCCCCATTCTGTTTCCAGACGTTAGTTCTAGGGGCTCTGACGGGCGTAGGTATGACACTCCCATCATCATTGGGTGCGGTTGCGGGACTTACTGGGTGGATCCTGTAGCTTCTGGGCGCAAAGTATCTGGTTCACCAGGCATCTTCAGGGCCGATTTGGGTTCACTTGGCCTTGTACTGCCTTATTTCTGTAAATTTCAGGGTTTTTTATGAGGTTCTCTGTATTTGCCTGACCTCAAAATGGCCGCCGTAGCAGGGGCCAATGCAATCCTATGACCAGCGCCTGACTTCAAGATGGCCGCCGGTAGAGACACAGGTTTTCTTTCTGCTTATGGGCTGCTCTCACTTCTGGCAATCATTTTTCACAAAGGCAGTCACTGTGCAGACTCACCCTTTGCGCACTGCTGCTCGTGGCTGCTGACTCTTCTGTGGCTTGCCGTTTTGGCGCGATCGCGACTATTTTTGCGCATTTTGCGCATTCGGGCCGGTTCTGGGCGTGAGCAGGCACACGCTGCAATCACAGTGAGGGGGGGTGAGCGGTGGATCAGGGAATCCCACCCTCGTCGCCAGTGTTCAGTATTGACCCCCCAATTAAGGCTCGGACCAGGAGCTGGGCTTATGCTGCTTCTTTATTCCTTTCCCGATCCCCAGCTGACTTCCTGTTGCCTGCTCCCTCCCTATCCGCTTCCGCCTGCCCTGTATGCGGACAGGGTCAGGCGGACGACACAACAGTAGCCACCATTTTCTCTTACATCTAAGCTGATGTCGCGGCCATCTTCTGTCACTGCCTGACCCTGCCTGGCTTACTGTCATTTACCGGTGGATCGCGTTTGTATTACTCGCTGATGCGCACAGCTCTTCTTCATTTAATTTCACATCATCTGCTTCACTGCGGTTTCAGCGCTGTTGCGCACAGCTATTCTTTCATTTTGTTTAGATTACGAGCGAACACGCACAGCTGCCCTCACATAGTTTTCATTTGTAGGTCATCAGCGTCTTCAACGCTGATGCGCACAGCTGTCTTCTCCTTCAAAATTTATTTTATTCTGCATATTGTACTCCCACGAAGTAGAGGTAATTTTAACTCTCGCTGGTAGCAGCCCTTCTCTGTCACAAGTGTGTGTCATTCACGCTGATACGCACAGCTCGCTGAATTGTGTGTAATTTCTTGGCTGACACACACAGCCTATGGTATGTGCTATTTGTCTCCATTATACCTGCATTGTTTACTTATGCCCTCAGCTGTACTTATATTATGGTTCTAATTTAACGAGTTGTTTCAGCACTCTTATTTTTTTCTTTTTTTTTTTTCTTTACTTTGTCTTCCTTTTTAACGTAGTTCTAACATAATGCAAAATGTCACAACACCTCAGTTTTTGCTAACTTCCCCAGGTGATTCTATTCCCTGGCAAAAACGGAAAAAAGTATTTGTGCATTATGCTCGTGTTTGCGGTACCTCTTTAAGCGCAGAGAGGAAAACCTCTCTTCTCATGCATTGTTTAGGGTCTGAGGGTCAAGAGGTATTTGAAACCCTGAACTCTCTAATAGTGACTCTTCTTCGCTCAATGAATATGAAATTTGAATTAAAAAAACAGGATTTGCAGTATCTTCTTAAAATAAGCACAGTTCTTGAGTGGTATCATTTTGGAAGAAGGATGCAGAGGCAAGAGGAGTCGATTCAGCAGTACATAACGATTTTGCGCAAATTGGCCTCCACTTGTTACTTTGGTGCCATGTTGGAAGAACGCTTGAGGAATTAATTTATGTTAGGATGCGCACAAGACAAAACAAGGGATGCTTTATGGCATAAAGACAATCCCACTCTTCAAGAGGTAATAACCATCGCTAAGAGTCCCGAACATTCAAAGGCAAAAACATTTCTCATCTGTGACATCAGTTCTTTTTTAAGGCTTTCTTCATTAAATGCATAAACATTGAGCTATGCCCTCCACCTGTATAGAAATTTATTTTATAAACAGGTCACATATTTGCACTTTTAAAACGAAATAGGCCTCCAAATTATGACAAATACAACAGAAATTTACGATATTTTCATGAGGCATAGCTATGCTGCTCAGGAACATTTCTACCTTTCCCATTTTTAAACGTGTGAAAAATTAAAATAATTTATTATTAACAGGCATATAGGCCAGCATAGAGTTGCACTGTCCTGTCTGCCGATCAGCACAGCAACAGTGCTCCAGTTCCCTTTTCAAGCTCTGTGGATACCAGAACTCAGGGCTCTGCTTCAAAGGTGCATATTTTGAGATTCACTCAATGCCTTTTACCTTTTACAGAGGTTTGAAACTTTGGTTGAAAGCTGTTGTTTTCCGTCCGTTACTGGGGATTCGGTCAGGAATTTGGCTAAATGGCTTTAGGAGTGAAAATCAGTGTATTCCCATAATTTTACCTCTCCTGGAATCTCGCCTGGAGCGAAAAAAAAGTGTTTAAGCAGATCCCTTGACAGAGAACTTGGGTATCGGCCAGTACATCTACCTTCAAGCCCATGTCCTCAAATTCAAAAGAATTATTTTACATTTTGTAAACTTCCCAAGGGAGAAACCAAGGCCACGTACCTCTGCCATTGGTACAGGAGTATGTTGTGGTGAGGCACTCTTGGACCCACTTTGATTTGTGTTTTTTTATTTTACCCTTTTTAGCAGACTTCGTTTTAGTCCGGTTTTACTTACACAGTATTATTCTAAGAAATGCTGTACACGTTGCTTGTTTTTAGAAAATCTTTCCTGCGGCATAATCAGTACAATTCATTCAAGGCTAAGTAACAATACAAGATATTCTAATGCTTGTGTTGTATTCTCAGATATAGCGTCAAACATCTAGGCACATTAGAGCTGGCCCTCTAACACAGCAGTTTTATAATATAAACAGTGCACTGTCCCTTAAAGGGCCAGAGGGCGCACTCAAGCCGCAATGGTCCTGGAACGAATGCTGTGCTGGACATGCAGCTCTGCTAATGCTGATCTTCCATCCTGATGAGTGGAATGTGGTGAAGGTTGCTTAGCATTGTTTGAACTGATGAGTTCAGTTACTCTCAGCTTGCTGCTGGATGGGGTCTTTATGTTTCTGTGGTCTTCAATAAATCCTTCAAACAAACTAACTTTGCCTTACACCGTTCTTCGCAAGGGATGTACTTACACATTTTGACGATGATCTACCTGCGCACTGGATTTGAACATATGAGACCCCAACAGCTACAATTTTACAAAAAAAGTGAAGCCTACTTTTCCACTTCCTACAACGCAGTCTTACCTCTCTGCCGGTGAGCCTCAGCTGTGTGTCTCCTGTCTCCTTCTTCAACGCTTTCTCCGTTGTTCATTGGAGTGGTTTCTGAAGCGCACTGCGGACTGCTGGATTTAACAAACGGTAAGACATCTTTTTAATATTAAATTACCACCTCGACTTGAGATCGCCGCAAGTTCAGTTTCATCATTCGACTTCCTTGGGAGGTGCGTGCGTGGTGCCTCTACTATTGGGCCTTCGCCTCTCCAAGCACCTCCCATTGCTGCCTGGAGTTGCCAGACCTTCTACGCGTGTTGCCTGGAGTTGAATGCGTGTTGCCTGGAGCTATGGCAGCATGCCACCCATACTGCCTGAGCTTCTACGCGTGTTGCCTGGAGCTACATCAGCACGCCATCCATACCGCATGACGTGATTTGTGGAGTGTGTTGTTTGCTATTGCCTGGCCCTTACTCCATCACGCGTAGACGTAGGTGTTCAGTATTGACCCCCCCAATTAAAGCTCAGACCAGGAGCTGGGTTTATGCTGCTTCTTTATTCCTTTCCCGATCCCCAACTGACTTCCTGTTGCCTGCTCCCTCCCTATCCACTTCCGCCTGCCCTATATGCGGACAGGGTCAGGCGGATGACACTACACCTCCCCCCTTTATACAATAATGCTTACTGTCTCTCAGAGTTCTTCGATGAGTCGAGTGGGTTGCTTGACCACTCTCTTTGGGCGACAGCTTCGTGTTTGATCTGGGGCCGGCCTGACTTGCGCGTCCTCTAGCCTCTCTGGCATGGGACGTGCTCCATCACTGTCTTCTCGATGGTTCGACGAATCCGTGCTGGACCCGCTGTCTTGAGAACGAACGTGGGCCGATGAGTGGTATCTCTTGAAATGCGAAATGTTCCGGGTTATCCTTATTCCTTCCGATTCGGCGGTGATCATGTAAATGTAAATGTAAATGTATTGCGACTTATATAGCGCACGTATCACCCGAAGGCATCAAGGCGCTTGCTTAGGGAACCCGTCCTGGTATTCCCCTGTGAGATACCCCGGCAGGGTATCCACAAGGTGAAAGCCAGGCATCCCACCGCGAGGGGCCGTAGTGGAGATTAAGCAAGCTATTGCCCAGAGTCGCAGAGTGTGACCCCGTGAGTCGAATGGGCACCGGAGCGAGAATTGTCGAGTCCATGGAATTTTTGAGCCCGAGTCCCGCCGAGGCGGGGAATCGAACCCTGGTCCACGGCCAATCTCAGCTTCCGGGTCTGCCGCATCTAACCAAAGAGCCACGCTTCTCCCTTTTGGCTAGAGACTCGCATCGGGTGGGCAAGGTATCGGCTGTCTGCTTTGGTCTTGCGATCTTGTCTTACCAGCACCCAGTTTCCTACATGAATGTCTCTCTGTCACGCATGTCTGCGCCGATCAGCGTAATCGTTCATTTTGGCTTTCTTTGCATGGTCTAGTTTGACCAGGGTGTCATGATCGGTGGTCACGAGTCGGGGTTGCGTGACGGTGTTTGATGTCGACAGTCTCGTGCGGGGAATTCGCCCTAGCATCAGGGTGGCAGGGCATTGATTCGTGGTGCTGTGTGGTGTGGTCCTGTATGCTCGAAGCATTTAGTTTAGTGTCTGCTGAATGTCACGGTGAGCAAGTTCCGCTTGCTGAACTGTCTTTTTAAGGGTTCCCATAAATCGCTCAACCATGCCGTTGGCTTGGGGCCATAAGGGAGTGATTTTCCGATGGTTGAAATTGAGGTGCTTTGCAAATTCAGTGAACTCGTGACTATTGAACGGTGGTCCGTTGTCTGTCTTTACTACTACAGGTATTCCCCAGGCTGCGAATGCCTCATCAATGACGGGGATAACAGCCGATGCTTTCGTGGAGGACACTTGCTGCACTATAGGGAAGCGGGAGTATTCGTCCATGATGACAAGGATGTATTTGTCTGATTTCAGTGGCCATAAGAAGTCAATGGCCACCTGTTGCCATACCCCGTCAGGTAACTCAGACATCTGAAAAGGGACCAGTGGTTCCTCTCGACTGACAAGCTGACATGAGGCACAGTCTTTGAGTGTGGCTTCCACCATGTGATCGAGGGACGGGAACCATACACGTTCTCGAAGTGCTTTCTTGGTGGCTACAACTCCTCGGTGCCCTTCATGAGTGAGATTGATGATCCCTTAACGAAGCCGTTGAGGAATGACTATCCTCCCTCCTCTTAACAGTAGACATCTGTGCTGATGGATAGTTCTGCCTGAACATGTTTGAATGCCAACAGTTCCTGAGCATCCGCAGACGCGTCATAGTGGCTGGTGTCAAGGTGTCTCCAGGAGTTAGCACGTATTTCACCCATGATGAAATGAAATGAAATGAAATGAAATGAAACGTACACTTGTAAAGCGCGATTGCTGCCCTGGGGCGTCCAAGCGCTGACGGATCGTTGTGGTCGCCTAACAAAGTGTGAAGCTGGGAGAAGAGTTAATGGTGAACATTAAAAAGAAAAGTCTTCAATTGCTTCCGAAAAGAGGACAAGTTGGGGTTATGGATGATGGCCTGGATATTAGGATCGTTGGCTGAGGCTGCTTGAATGACTTCTAGGGGCACAGCTGGAGGGCGTGCACTGTCGATGACAAAGTGAATGTACTCCTCCGCCACCGAGCCTCGTTCGCGCGTGTGAGATTGTGGATGCCTTGACATGTAGTCTGCTGGGTTTTCGGCCTTCCCAGGCTTATGAATGATGGTGTAGATATAATCTTGTAGTCGGAGGCCCCATATCTCTATCCGTGGAGGCATCTTTGCTCACGGGTTGCGAAAAAGGGTGATGAGCGCTTGGTGGTCCGTGATGAGTGTGAAGTGCTTGCCGTATACAAACAGGTGAAAGTGTTCACAGGCCCAGGCAACCGCAAGGCTTTCTTTCTCTGGCTGAGAGTACGCCTTCTCTGTGTCCGTGAGACTATGGCTGGCGTAGGCGACCACGTGACGTTGATCTGTGTCGCTGTCATACTGAGCCAGGATAGCACCTAGACCCACGGGACTGGCGTCCACGGTAATCTCGGTTTTCCATTTGGTGTCAAAATAAGCAAGATTGATGGAGGTGCTCACAGCGTCCTTGATGGTGTTGAAAGCATGTTCGCATGCGGATGACCATAGAAATTGTTGACCTTGACGAGTGAGTTCCCGGCGTGGATAGCTGATGGTAGCATAGTCTTTAATGTAGCGGGCACAGTAACTTGCCATTCCTAGAAAAGAGCGGAGGTCACTGACGTCCTGTGGTTGTGGGGTGTCTGCGAGGGCAGACACTTTTTCGGGATCTGGTTTCATGCCATCTTTGGAGAAAATGTGCCCGTAGAATTTGAGCGTGGACTTGTGGAATTCACACTTATCCGGATTAAGTGTGAGGTTGGCTTTAAGTAGGGCGTGGCACACTCGGTATAGGGCCTTGTCGTGTTCCACTTGGTTCTCTCCAAACACTAGGATGTCGTCGCTGTAGTTAAAAGCATTTGGGATGCCCTGGATGACCCTCCAAATGGCCTCTTGAAAGATCTCTGCTGCGGTGGAGATTCCGAAGTTGAGGCGTTTATATCGGAACTGACCTTGATGCGTGGTGAAGGTGGTGATATACCGGGATTGTTCTTGGAGTTCCAATTGGTGGTATCCCTTATTGAGGGTCCAGCTTCGAGAACACGGTGGCTCCATTAAGACGGGCTATCATATCACTGATATGAGGTCCAGGATGCCTCTCCCTCTCGATGGCGGTGTTCGGGGCGCGCATGGCCACACAGAGGCGCACTTTGTTGTTTTGCCCTTCCTTAGGTACGACAACCACCGGAGACACCCATGGAGTGGGCCCTGTGGATCTTTCAATGATGTCTGTCCGTAGTAGGTCTTGGAGTTCTTCGTCTACTGCCTGTTGTAGATGAAATGGTACTTTTCTATGGTGTTGTGCTACTGGGGGCACCCGCTCATTAATGTGCAGTTGGACCTTAAATTGGTTGAGTTTCCCGAGGCCCTTGAATAGGTTGGGGAATTTGTTGACGATGTCTGGGGAATCATCTGCGGTGTATAATAGTTCGACAAGTTTGAGGCGTTCCGCCGTCGGCAAACTGAGGCGGCAGTCGGCTGCATCAGGACCTTCAATCACGTGGATATGAGCTTGGATCTGTCGGTTCTTGTACGTTAGGGTCGTGCGGAAATGTCCTAGGCAGGGTAGAGGTTCATGGACATCCACTTGTAAACTCAAACAGCGGCTGGTTCCAGTTTTGGCTGAGGCTTCATGTTGTTATATTCCATGGCGCAGATGTAATTTAAAGATGCTCCTGAGTCTAGGACAAATGTTGCCGGGTGACTTCCTATTTGAATGTTTAGCCTTGGATATTTTTTTAGCCTGTCGGGGTCTGACACCATGAGGACATACTCGTCACTGTCTTGTGACACAGGCGTGGGAGAGGACGATTCTCGAGACGTTGACCTCCGAGATTTTCATGAGACAGTTGGGTGAGTGCTCGATCTCGACGAGCTGGAAGTGCTACATTCCCTCCCTTTTACTGCTCTGGCGTGGTGTCGGGTTTCTGAACTCGACTTGGCTGTCCTTGTTTCCGACCGGCGTGTTTGGCAGGTTGCTTCAAAGTGATTTTCTCTCCCACAACGATGGCATTGTTGTCCTATGGCAGGATATTGTCCCGAGTGCGGGTAGTCTTGACCGCATCTGTAACATTTTGAGGTGGGCCTCTTCCTATGATAGCTTCGGGCTCCATGGCATGACGAGGTCGCTCTGGTCTTCTGCGTCGGTCTGTCCAACTTGCGGCGGTCTGAGTAGCGTTTCAAGTCCACATGTGACTGCATCCGAAAGGCTTGCTCCTTTTTCTCTGACTTGCTAGCTTCCATTCTCTTAGCATGGTCTTCGGCCAGATCATTGATACGCGTGAGTTCTTCGATCTCTTCCAGTGTATAGTGTTTCTTCAGCAGTCTGCGACGCAGTGATTCCGATTGGCATCCCTTGATGATACGCAGTCGTAGGGCGTCTTCCGTATTGAATTCGTAAAACTCGCAATACCGCGCTAGGCGCCGAATGCGAGCAATGAAGTCGCACATTGGTTTGTCTTTTTCTTGGGAGGCCAGGTTGAACGTGTACCGTTCGTAGTCCAGGTTTTGTTTGTGTAGGAACTTCCGATCTAGGGCTCCTTTCACCTCCTCATATGAAATGGTCGTGGCGGCGGGTAATTCTTTGATAATCTGCGCAATGGCCTTTCCTATCAGGTTTCGCAACGCTATGAGCTTCTGCTTGGAGTCTTGCACCTGGGACCCTGTCATGAAGTCCTCAAAGTCCTCTGCCCAGCTCTTCCACTTCGGCCCCATGCTGTTTCCAGACGTTAGTTCTAGGGGCTCTGGCGGACGTAGGTATGACACTCCCATCATCATTGGGTGCGGTTGCGGGACTTACTGGGTGGATCCTGTAGCTTCTGGGCGCAAAGTATCTGGTTCACCAGGCATCTTCAGGGCCGATTTGGGTTCACTTGGCCTTGTACTGCCTTATTTCTGTAAATTTCAGGGTTTTTTATGAGGTTCTCTGTATTTGCCTGACCTCAAAATGGCCGCCGTAGCAGGGCCCAATGCAATCCTATGACCAGCGCCTGACTTCACGATGGCCGCCGGTAGAGACCGGTTTTCTTTCTGCTTATGGGCTGCTCTCATTTCTGGCAATCATTTTCCACAAAGGCAGTCACTGTGCAGACTCACCCTTTGCGCACTGCTGCTCGTGTGTTATGAAGGAGCCAGAAGATGATTCTTCGAGTAGTTTATTTAAGCATAAATATAGAAGCACAGGCGGAGCCAGCAACACATCTAGTAGTCAAGCAGCCAGAGCGTAACTGACATACAGGAGAGAATACAGTCGATGCAAGGGTAAACATTCTAGAGGCTTGCAACAGCACGAGCCTTAAAGCAATACTAATAATTAAATCACAACATAACACATCCCCCCCCTTATACGGAACAAAAGGAAAGGCTAGGGATAAAAAGGTAAACGGAAAGGGGAGACAATACAAGGACAATAAGTAAAGGAAATCTATCAAACAAGGTCTACCTAACATAATCCTTAAGCCAACCAGGCGAAACTCTCAACCTCTTAGAGTTATCTGTGACTGGTAAAGCTGGAACAGAATTAGCGTGAGTAAGAGCAGGGTAAGAAGTTACATTAGTATCAATCACAATATGATCACTAACATCAGTATCACACATATTAGGATCACTAGTCACCTCTTCCCCCTCCCCTAATTGAGGAAGTGACAATTTTGGCGCTAACTGAGATTGTAGATCAGTATTCTCAAAATAATCCTCAATCCAACCAAATTCTCCAGAAGATCTCTTCTCCGGCACCATGTTCTCCACACCATGGTCTTGGCAATGGTCAAAGGCAACATCCTTTAAATTCCAAACTTTGCCATCGTTCAATCTGACAGAATTCCTGAGAACCTCAACAACCATTTTAGGTGAATCAAATTTGTTCTCTCCCTTGGCTACTCTGTAAGGTTTCCTAACTCTTACCCAATCACCAGCATTTATAACAGCATCTCTAGCACCATGGCGTCTGTCGTAGTAAACCTTGCTTTTATCGTGAGCCAAAACCAGACTATTTTTTAACTTCCTCCGGGGACCACTCCTGAACACTGTCTTTGAAAACCCAACTTGGATTAAACTTGCATCTGGGTAATCTACCTCTCATCATAACAAAAGGGGAGATACCAGTGCAATTATTCAAAGTGACTTTGTAAGACCACACCGCCTTCTGTACCTCCAATTTCCAATCTAAGTTTTTGTTGTTGGCAGCTTGTAAAATACCTTTAATAACTCTATTAAAGCGCTCAACTGTCCCGTTCCCACTGGGATTGTACAAAGATGTGGTTTTATGTGTGATGCCACATTTTTCAAAGTATTCTCTAGCATCTTTTGATAAAAATTGAACTCCATTATCCGTTAGGATATTAACTGGTAGTCCTTCCACTACAAAAATTTTGTCCAAAAACTTTAAAACAGTTTTTGTATCTATATTCCCTACGAACTTAACTATAGGCCATTTGGTAAAAAGATCAATGGCAACCAATCCGTATTCTTTCTCAACCCCAATTGGACCAAAAATGTCCACAGCAATAGTCTGCCACGGGAGACTAGGAATAAGTCCTTCACTCATGGTTGGCCTCAAAGTTTTCAAGGACTTGTCGGCTGAGCTACACACAGAACACGCTTTAACAAAATTCTCAACTTCTTTGTCAACTTTCGGCCACCAAAACAAATTTTTGACTGCTAATTTAGTTCTTACTATGCCGAAATGTCCCTCATGGCACATTTGTAAAACCCTTTTCCTCAAACTTACAGGTGGGACGATTCTATCACCCCTCATCAACATGTCTCCTTCTAATGATAATTCATAACGGATTTCCCAAAATGGTTTCAAATTGCTTGACATATGTTTTGCTTTAGGCCACCCTTGACAGATAAACTTAGAAACTTGTACCAAATCCTTGTCTAAACCATGTTCCCTTGACCAATCCTCCCTGCTTATAGCTGGAGCTCCAGAATCGTGTACAAACGCCACTGTGAATTTCCCCCATGGGTCGTCCACGCACTCCTCTAGAGGGGAAGGTAACCTTGATAAACAATCGGCTACTACATTGTCTCTCCCAGGTACGTAAGTGATGTTATATATGTATTCTTTCATGCGCATGGAGATCCTGGCTAATCTAGCTGAAGCGGTAGCAGTGCCCTCCGTGGACAAAATATGGACTAACGGTCTATGGTCTGTCCTAATGTTGACCATCTTACCCCACACAAAAGCACGAAAGTGTTCTAAAGCCCATGCACAGGCTAAGGCCTCCCTCTCTATGATAGGATATCTGCTTTCTGCCGGGGATAAGGCTCTGGACGCAAACAAAATAATCCTCTCCTTACCATTTTCTCCAATTTGTGATAACACCGCGCCCAAACCTTTGTCGCTAGCATCGGTTGTCAAACAGCAATCTAAATTGGGATCAAAGCTAGATAAGGCATTTACTTTCTGAAGTTCCCACTTTATCTCAGCAAACTCACGTTCACATTCCTTGGTCCATTCAAATTTCACATTTTTCTTAAACAAGGACCTGATATGATATACCTTAGAAGCGAAGTTTCTAACAAACTTAGCGCAGTATTCTGCCATTCCCAAAAAGGATTTGATTTCCTCCTTGGATTCAGGTGCAGGTGAATTGACAATGCTTTCAATGAGAGATGCTTTTGGCCTGACACCTTCTTCGCTGATTATATGGCCAAGGTAAGAAACACTTCTCTCACCAAATTTGCATTTGGACAATTCAATAGTTAACCCTGCAGAGCTGAGTGTCTCGAAAACTTTCCAGAGTTTAGTGTCATGGTCCTCCTTGTCATTACCTGCAATCAAAACATCATCTTGAAAGAAACAAATGCCATCCATATTGCCAAACAATTTGTGCATTAAACGCTGAAAAACAGCTGCGGCTGAAGCCAGGCCGAATGGCATCCTTATGAATTGGAAGCAGCCAAACGGCGTGATAAAAGCCGTTAAGTGTCTAGATTTAGGATTCAAAACTACTTGGTGGTAAGCAGCTGAAAGGTCTACTGTGGATAACCACGTTGCCCCTCTTAAAGAAGAAACCATCTCGTTAATTTTTGGTAAAGGGAAACGTTCAATTACTATATTCTTGTTAAGGTGGCGTAAATCGATACACAAACGAATCTTGCCATTGGATTTTCTCGCTACGACTACTGGACTAATCCATTCTGAGGAGTCCACCTCTTCGATCACTCCCTTGGCAAGAAGACCTTGAATTTCTTTTTTTTACTTCATCCCTAATCAATAAGGGAATGGGTCTGACCTTATGCACTTTAGGTAGTGCGTCACTCTTGAGCATGATCCTGTGCTCAAAACCTTTTAACTGGCCTAATTGACCACTCACCACTTTAGTAAATTTACGTTTCAAGGTGTCTTCAATTTTACTACACTCATCTACAACTAAGACTTTCTCCTTACTGTTGGGGTCTAGGATGATGTGGAGGTTTTTCTGGTCGAACCAACCAAGGACAGATGGTCCCGTTTTGGCTATGTACACTTTGCCTCTGGTGAGTCTACCTTTAAATAGGAATGTGAGCCACCTAAAACCCAATAACCCAATTCTATCGCCTGTGTAACTCACAGGGTTTACATCTGAGGGATTCAACTTATCCCCTAATTTGCTAGTAAATTTCTTCTTCCATACCTCCTCGTTTATAATAGTGTATGGAGACCCCGAGTCAGCATATACTTGTACCTTAATGCCACCCAAAGACACTTCGCAAATTGGTTTACCTTCCATTGCTTCATCTGTGATATTTAGCATGTAATTACCACTTACATTTTTGACACAAACATCCTCATCCTCACTACTCTCACTAGCATTGCCATCATCATTCCAAATACACTTGACATTGCTGCGTTTGCGGCACATTTTGCTAAAATGTCCTATTAGACCGCAGACACTACACTTCTTCCGTAAAGCAGGGCACGACTTGAAATAAGCCATATGATCCTTGCTACCACAACGGTAACATTTCCTGTCTTCTGGCTTGTTGTCTCTCGCTTGGTTCTTGAATGGTTGATTAAAGTTCTTGTTCTGGAACTGTTTGGTCTGATATTTTGTTGATCCTTGAATCTTGAACACTGCAGATGGCGTATTGTTTAAATCTTTCACTGTGTCTTTGACAATGACAGCACATCTCCCTGACATTTCCGACTTCCTCATGATAGCAAGTACATCATCAAGAGGTGCATCACCATTGACCCAAAGTCGATCTTGAATAGGTGAATTGTCATTATGCATAACCAATTGGTCTCTAATAAGGTCATCATGTAGGTTGTCGAATTTACAGTCAATAGCCAGTTTTTTTAGATCATCCAGCCACTCATCAACCAATTCTTCCTTCTTCTGTTTTCTTTGGAAAAATTTGTGCCTCACAACACCTATGCATACTTTGGGAGCAAAATACCTGTCCATATCAGCAATTGCGTTATCAAATTCACTTAAGTCAGTATCCACCATTTTTTGCATTCGTGAAAAAGTTTTTAAACCTTTAGGCCCCAAAGAGTGTAATAGTATTCTTTTCTTTTGCTCAGGCTTCATTTTGCCATTTTCATCAATGGCACAAATATAGTTATTAAAATACTCCTTCCATTCCACCCATTTCATGTCAGGTTGAGAACCTGTAGCCCAAAAAGGTTGTGGGGAACTAATAACGAAACTTTGTTGGGCCATTGCAGTATCTTTGGTTTGATCACCAGTTTGATCACCAGTATCCATAAATTGAAGTAAACAAAATCAATTAAAAAGAAAATAGTAGTAGAACAATAATATACTGCACGTAATTGTAAAAGTAAGTGTTCCGACTGTCTCACCTGTGCTCCTCGTGAAATGGTGAATAAGTGATTCCGCTTTTAGAATTAATTCTGCCTGTTGCGTGTAAGCACAGTTAAGAAAGGTAGCGTGAAGCGGCGTGTGAAATTGACAACGTCGACTGCCGAAGGATTTCCCAAAATGGCCGCTACGCAGGGTCACACAGCGTGACCTTACGCGCCTCCGTCACACGCCTCCGTCACACGTCACACCAATGCTGCGAGTGTGATGACGTAGGGGAGTCGCGTAGGTAGTAGAGGTCGCGCAACATGGAGCGCGAGTGGAACTTTGTTCAGCAATCAAAAGATGCAGGCGATGTCGTTTGAAATCGTGAGTGGTAACGATTTCCTGGGCCTACCTTAAGTAGCTTTACAAGGTCCATTCTTGGTTAAATCAGAACAGGCAGCGTAGCGGTCCATAGGTGCAGGGAGTGTAGAACAGGTTGATGAATCCTCCGGTATGGTTAAAAGTGTCCAAGCTGTTCTCCTTTTTTTTTTTTTTTTTTTTTTTTTAAAAATGCGAGAGAAAAAAAATGAAACGATAAAGATTCAGATCCCTCGTCGTCGCCAGTTGTTATGAAGGAGCCAGAAGATGATTCTTCGAGTAGTTTATTTAAGCATAAATATAGAAGCACAGGCGGAGCCAGCAACACATCTAGTAGTCAAGCAGCCAGAGCGTCACTGACATACAGGAGAGAATACAGTCGATGCAAGGGTAAACATTCTAGAGGCTTGCAACAGCACGAGCCTTAAAGCAATACTAATAATTAAATCACAACATAACATCGTGGCTGCTGACTCTTCTGTGGCTTGCCGTTTTGGCGCGATCGCGACTATTTTTGCGCATTTTGCGCATTCGGGCCGGTTCTGGGCGTGAGCAGGCACATGCTGCAATCACAGTGAGGGGGGGTGAGCGGTGGATCAGGGAATCCCACCCTCGTCGCCAGTGTTCAGTATTGACCCCCCAATTAAGGCTCGGACCAGGAGCTGGGCTTATGCTGCTTCTTTATTCCTTTCCCGATCCCCAGCTGACTTCCTGTTGCCTGCTCCCTTCCTATCCGCTTCCGCCTGCCCTGTATGCGGACAGGGTCAGGCGGACGACACAACAGTAGCCACCATTTTCTCTTACATCTAAGCTGATGTCGCGGCCATCTTCTGTCACTGCCTGACCCTGCCTGGCTTACTGTCATTTACCGGTGGATCGCGTTTGTATTACTCGCTGATGCGCACAGCTCTTCTTCATTTAATTTCACATCATCTGCTTCACTGCGGTTTCAGCGCTGTTGCGCACAGCTATTCTTTCATTTTGTTTAGATTACGAGCGAACACGCACAGCTGCCCTCACATAGTTTTCATTTGTAGGTCATCAGCGTCTTCAACGCTGATGCGCACAGCTGTATTCTCCTTCAAAATTTATTTTATTCTGCATATTGTACTCCCACGAAGTAGAGGTAATTTTAACTCTCGCTGGTAGCAGCCCTTCTCTGTCACAAGTGTGTGTCATTCACGCTGATACGCACAGCTCGCTGAATTGTGTGTAATTTCTTGGCTGACACACACAGCCTATGGTATGTGCTATTTGTCTCCATTATACCTGCATTGTTTACTTATGCCCTCAGCTGTACTTATATTATGGTTCTAATTTAACGAGTTGTTTCAGCACTCTTATTTTTTTTTTCTTTACTTTGTCTTCCTTTTTAACGTAGTTCTAACATAATGCAAATTGTCACAACACCTCAGTTTTTGCTAACTTCCCCAGGTGATTCTATTCCCTGGCAAAAACGGAAAAAAGTATTTGTGCATTATGCTCGTGTTTGCGGTACCTCTTTAAGCGCAGAGAGGAAAACCTCTCTTCTCATGCATTGTTTAGGGTCTGAGGGTCAAGAGGTATTTGAAACCCTGAACTCTCTAATAGTGACTCTTCTTCGCTCAATGAATATGAAATTTGAATTAAAAAAACAGGATTTGCACTATCTTCTTAAAATAAGCACAGTTCTTGAGTGGTATCATTTTGGAAGAAGGATGCAGAGGCAAGAGGAGTCGATTCAGCAGTACATAACGATTTTGCGCAAATTGGCCTCTACTTGTTACTTTAGTGCCATGTTGGAAGACCGCTTGAGGAATTAATTTATGTTAGGATGCGCACAAGACAAAACAAGGGATGCTTTATGGCATAAAGACAATCCCACTCTTCAAGAGGTAATAACCATCGCTAAGAGTCCTGAACATTCAAAGGCAAAAACATTTCTCATCTGTGACATCAGTTCTTTTTTAAGGCTTTCTTCATTAAATGCATAAACATTGAGCTATGCCCTCCACCTGTATAGAAAAAATGCTTATAAACAGGTCACATATTTGCACTTTTAAAACGAAATAGGCCACCAAATTATGACAAATACAACAGAAATTTACGATATTTTCATGAGGCATAGCGTATGCTGCTCAGGAACATTTCTACCTTTCCCATTTTTAAACGTGTGAAAAATTAAAATAATTTATTATTAACAGGCATATAGGCCAGCATAGAGTTGCACTGTCCTGTCTGCCGATCAGCACAGCAACAGTGCTCCAGTTCCCTTTTCAAGCTCTGTGGATACCAGAACTCAGGGCTTTGCTTCAAAGGTGCATATTTTGAGATTCACTCAATGTCTTTTACCTTTTACAGAGGTTTGAAACTTTGGTTGAAAGCTGTTGTTTTCCGTCCGTTACTGGGGATTCGGTCAGGAATTTGGTTAAATGGCTTTAGGAGTGAAAATCAGTGTATTCCCATAATTTTACCTCTCCTGGAATCTCGCCTGGAGCGAAAAAAAAGTGTTTAAGCAGATCCCTTGACAGAGAACTTGGGTATCGGCCAGTACATCTACCTTCAAGCCCATGTCCTCAAATTCAAAAGAATTATTTTACATTTTGTAAACTTCCCAAGGGAGAAACCAAGGCCACGTACCTCTGCCATTGGTACAGGAGTATGTTGTGGTGAGGCACTCTTGGACCCACATTGATTTGTGTTTTTTTATTTTACCCTTTTTAGCAGACTTCGTTTTAGTCCGGTTTTACTTACACAGTATTATTCTAAGAAATGCTGTACACGTTGCTTGTTTTTAGAAAATCTTTCCTGCGGCATAATCAGTACAATTCATTCAAGGCTAAGTAACAATACAAGATATTCTAATGCTTGTGTTGTATTCTCAGATATAGCTTCAAACATCTAGGCACATTAGAGCTGGCCCTCTAACACAGCAGTTTTATAATATAAACAGTGCACTGTCCCTTAAAGGGCCAGAGGGCGCACTCAAGCCGCAATGGTCCTGGAACGAATGCTGTGCTGGACATACAGCTCTGCTAATGCTGATCTTCCATCCTGATGAGTGGAATGTGGTGAAGGTTGCTTAGCATTGTTTGAACTGATGAGTTCAGTTACTCTCAGCTTGCTGCTGGATGGGGTCTTTATGTTTCTGTGGTCTTCAATAAATCCTTCAAACAAACTAACTTTGCCTTACACCGTTCTTCGCAAGGGATGTACTTACACATTTTGACGATGATCTACCTGCGCACTGGATTTGAACATATGAGACCCCAACAGCTACAATTTTACAAAAAAAGTGAAGCCTACTTTTCCACTTCCTACAACGCAGTCTTACCTCTCTGCCGGTGAGCCTCAGCTGTGTGTCTCCTGTCTCCTTCTTCAACGCTTTCTCCGTTGTTCATTGGAGTGGTTTCTGAAGCGCACTGCGGACTGCTGGAATTAACAAACGGTAAGACATCATTTTAATATTAAATTACCGCCTCGACTTGAGATCGCCGCAAGTTCAGTTTCATCATTCGACTTCCTTGGGAGGTGCGTGCGTGGTGCCTCTACTATTGGGCCTTCGCCTCTCCAAGCACCTCCCATTGCTGCCTGGAGTTGCCAGACCTTCTACGCGTGTTGCCTGGAGTTGAATGCGTGTTGCCTGGAGCTATGGCAGCATGCCACCCATACTGCCTGAGCTTCTACGCGTGTTGCCTGGAGCTACATCAGCACGCCATCCATACCGCATGACGTGATTTGTGGAGTGTGTTGTTTGCTATTGCCTGGCCCTTACTCCATCACGCGTAGACGTAGGTGTTCAGTATTGACCCCCCCAATTAAAGCTCGGACCAGGAGCTGGGTTTATGCTGCTTCTTTATTCCTTTCCCGATCCCCAACTGACTTCCTGTTGCCTGCTCCCTCCCTATCCGCTTCCGCCTGCCCTATATGCGGACAGGGTCAGGCGGATGACACTACACCTCCCCCCTTTATACAATAATGCTTACTGTCTCTCAGAGTTCTTCGATGAGTCGAGTGGGTTGCTTGACCACTCTCTTTGGGCGACAGCTTCGTGTTTGATCTGGGGCCGGCCTGACTTGCGCGTCCTCTAGCCTCTCTGGCATGGGTCGTGCTCCATCACTGTCTTCTCGATGGTTCGACGAATCCGTGCTGGACCCGCTGTCTTGAGAACGAACGTGGGCCGATGAGTGGTATCTCTTGAAATGCGAAATGTTCCGGGTTATCCTTATTCCTTCCGATTCGGCGGTGATCATGTAAATGTAAATGTAAATGTATTGAGACTTATATAGCGCACGTATCACCCGAAGGCATCAAGGCGCTTGCTTAGGGAACCCGTCCTGGTATTCCCCTGTGAGATACCCCGGCAGGGTATCCACAAGGTGAAAGCCAGGCATCCCACCGCGAGGGGCCGTAGTGGAGATTAAGCAAGCTATTGCCCAGAGTCGCAGAGTGTGACCCCGTGAGTCGAATGGGCACCGGAGCGAGAATTGTCGAGTCCGTGGAATTTTTGAGCCCGAGTCCCGCCGAGGCGGGGAATCGAACCCTGGTCCACGGCCAATCTCAGCTTCCGGGTCTGCCGCATCTAACCAAAGAGCCACGCTTCTCCCTTTTGGCTAGAGACTCGCATCGGGTGGGCAAGGTATCGGCTGTCTGCTTTGGTCTTGCGATCTTGTCTTACCAGCACCCAGTTTCCTACATGAATGTCTCTCTGTCACGCATGTCTGCGCCGATCAGCGTAATCGTTCATTTTGGCTTTCTTTGCATGGTCTAGTTTGACCAGGGTGTCATGATCGGTGGTCACGAGTCGGGGTTGCGTGACGGTGTTTGATGTCGACAGTCTCGTGCGGGGAATTCGCCCTAGCATCAGGGTGGCAGGGCATTGATTCGTGGTGCTGTGTGGTGTGGTCCTGTATGCTCGCAGCATTTAGTTTAGTGTCTGCTGAATGTCACGGTGAGCAAGTTCCGCTTGCTGAACTGTCTTTTTAAGGGTTCCCATAAATCGCTCAACCATGCCGTTGGCTTGGGGCCATAAGGGAGTGATTTTCCGATGGTTGAAATTGAGGTGCTTTGCAAATTCAGTGAACTCGTGACTATTGAACGGTGGTCCGTTGTCTGTCTTTACTACTACAGGTATTCCCCAGGCTGCGAATGCCTCATCAATGATGGGGATAACAGCCGATGCTTTCGTGGAGGACACTTGCTGCACTATAGGGAAGCGGGAGTATTCGTCCATGATGACAAGGATGTATTTGTCTGATTTCAGTGGCCATAAGAAGTCAATGGCCACCTGTTGCCATACCCCGTCAGGTAACTCAGACATCTGAAAAGGGACCAGTGGTTCCTCTCGACTGACAATCTGACATGAGGCACAGTCTTTGAGTGTGGCTTCCACCATGTGATCGAGGGACGGGAACCATACACGTTATCGAAGTGCTTTCTTGGTGGCTACAACTCCTCGGTGCCCTTCATGAGTGAGATTGATGATCCCTTAACGAAGCCGTTGAGGAATGACTATCCTCCCTCCTCTTAACAGTAGACATCTGTGCTGATGGATAGTTCTGCCTGAACATGTTTGAATGCCAACAGTTCCTGAGCATCCGCAGACGCGTCATAGTGGCTGGTGTCAAGGTGTCTCCAGGAGTTAGCACGTATTTCACCCATGATGAAATGAAATGAAATGAAATGAAATGAAATGAAATGAAACGTACACTTGTAAAGCGCGATTGCTGCCCTGGGGCGTCCAAGCGCTGACGGATCGTTGTGGTCACCTAACAAAGTGTGAAGCTGGGAGAAGAGTTAATGGTGAACATTAAAAAGAAAAGTCTTCAATTGCTTCCGAAAAGAGGACAAGTTGGGGTTATGGATGATGGCCTGGATATTAGGATCGTTGGCTGAGGCTGCTTGAATGACTTCTAGGGGCACAGCTGGAGGGCGTGCACTGTCGATGACAAAGTGAATGTACTCCTCCGCCACCGAGCCTCGTTCGCGCGTGTGAGATTGTGGATGCCTTGACATGTAGTCTGCTGGGTTTTCGGCCTTCCCAGGCTTATGAATGATGGTGTAGATATAATCTTGTAGTCGGAGGCCCCATATCTCTATCCGTGGAGGCATCTTTGCTCACGGGTTGCGAAAAAGGGTGATGAGCGCTTGGTGGTCCGTGATGAGTGTGAAGTGCTTGCCGTATACAAACAGGTGAAAGTGTTCACAGGCCCAGGCAACCGCAAGGCTTTCTTTCTCTGGCTGAGAGTACGCCTTCTCTGTGTCCGTGAGACTATGGCTGGCGTAGGCGACCACGTGACGTTGATCTGTGTCGCTGTCATACTGAGCCAGGATAGCACCTAGACCCACGGGACTGGCGTCCACGGTAATCTCGGTTTTCCATTTGGTGTCAAAATAAGCAAGATTGATGGAGGTGCTCACAGCGTCCTTGATGGTGTTGAAAGCATGTTCGCATGCGGATGACCATAGAAATTGTTGACCTTGACGAGTGAGTTCCCGGCGTGGATAGCTGATGGTAGCATAGTCTTTAATGTAGCGGGCACAGTAACTTGCCATTCCTAGAAAAGAGCGGAGGTCACTGACGTCCTGTGGTTGTGGGGTGTCTGCGAGGGCAGACACTTTTTCGGGATCTGGTTTCATGCCATCTTTGGAGAAAATGTGCCCGTAGAATTTGAGCGTGGACTTGTGGAATTCACACTTATCCGGATTAAGTGTGAGGTTGGCTTTAAGTAGGGCGTGGCACACTCGGTATAGGGCCTTGTCGTGTTCCACTTGGTTCTCTCCAAACACTAGGATGTCGTCGCTGTAGTTAAAAGCATTTGGGATGCCCTGGATGACCCTCCAAATGGCCTCTTGAAAGATCTCTGCTGCGGTGGAGATTCCGAAGTTGAGGCGTTTATATCGGAACTGACCTTGATGCGTGGTGAAGGTGGTGATATACCGGGATTGTTCTTGGAGTTCCAATTGGTGGTATCCCTTATTGAGGGTCCAGCTTCGAGAACACGGTGGCTCCATTAAGACGGGCTATCATATCACTGATATGAGGTCCAGGATGCCTCTCCCTCTCGATGGCGGTGTTCGGGGCGCGCATGTCCACACAGAGGCGCACTTTGTTGTTTTGCCCTTCCTTAGGTACGACAACCACCGGAGACACCCATGGAGTGGGCCCTGTGGATCTTTCAATGATGTCTGTCCGTAGTAGGTCTTGGAGTTCTTCGTCTACTGCCTGTTGTAGATGAAATGGTACTTTTCTATGGTGTTGTGCTACTGGGGGCACCCGCTCATTAATGTGCAGTTGGACCTTAAATTGGTTGAGTTTCCCGAGGCCCTTGAATAGGTTGGGGAATTTGTTGACGATGTCTGGGGAATCATCTGCGGTGTATAATAGTTCGACAAGTTTGAGGCGTTCCGCCGTCGGCAAACTGAGGCGGCAGTCCGCTGCATCAGGACCTTCAATCACGTGGATATGAGCTTGGATCTGTCGGTTCTTGTACGTTAGGGTCGTGCGGAAATGTCCTAGGCAGGGTAGAGGTTCCTGGACATCCACTTGTAAACTCAAACAGCGGCTGGTTCCAGTTTTGGCTGAGGCTTCATGTTGTTATATTCCATGGCGCAGATGTAATTTAAAGATGCTCCTGAGTCTAGGACAAATGTTGCCGGGTGACTTCCTATTTGAATGTTTAGCCTTGGATATTTTTTTAGCCTGTCGGGGTCTGACACCATGAGGACATACTCGTCACTGTCTTGTGACACAGGCGTGGGAGAGGACGATTCTCGAGACGTTGACCTCCGAGATTTTCATGAGACAGTTGGGTGAGTGCTCGATCTCGACGAGCTGGAAGTGCTACATTCCCTCCCTTTTACTGCTCTGGCGTGGTGTCGGGTTTCTGAACTCGACTTGGCTGTCCTTGTTTCCGACCGGCGTGTTTGGCAGGTTGCTTCAAAGTGATTTTCTCTCCCACAACGATGGCATTGTTGTCCTATGGCAGGATATTGTCCCGAGTGCGGGTAGTCTTGACCGCATCTGTAACATTTTGAGGTGGGCCTCTTCCTATGATAGCTTCGGGCTCCATGGCATGACGAGGTCGCTCTGGTCTTCTGCGTCGGTCTGTCCGACTTGCGGCGGTCTGAGTAGCGTTTCAAGTCCACATGTGACTGCATCCGAAAGGCTTGCTCCTTTTTCTCTGACTTGCTAGCTTCCATTCTCTTAGCATGGTCTTCGGCCAGATCATTGATACGCGTGAGTTCTTCGATCTCTTCCAGTGTATAGTGTTTCTTCAGCAGTCTGCGACGCAGTGATTCCGATTGGCATCCCTTGATGATACGCAGTCGTAGGGCGTCTTCCGTATTGAATTCGTAAAACTCGCAATACCGCGCTAGGCGCCGAATGCGAGCAATGAAGTCGCACATTGGTTTGTCTTTTTCTTGGGAGGCCAGGTTGAACGTGTACCGTTCGTAGTCCAGGTTTTGTTTGTGTAGGAACTTCCGATCTAGGGCTCCTTTCACCTCCTCATATGAAATGGTCGTGGCGGCGGGTAATTCTTTGATAATCTGCGCAATGGCCTTTCCTATCAGGTTTCGCAACGCTATGAGCTTCTGCTTGGAGTCTTGCACCTGGGACCCTGTCATGAAGTCCTCAAAGTCCTCTGCCCAGCTCTTCCACTTCGGCCCCATGCTGTTTCCAGACGTTAGTTCTAGGGGCTCTGGCGGACGTAGGTATGACACTCCCATCATCATTGGGTGCGGTTGCGGGACTTACTGGGTGGATCCTGTAGCTTCTGGGCGCAAAGTATCTGGTTCACCAGGCATCTTCAGGGCCGATTTGGGTTCACTTGGCCTTGTACTGCCTTATTTCTGTAAATTTCAGGGTTTTTTATGAGGTTCTCTGTATTTGCCTGACCTCAAAATGGCCGCCGTAGCAGGGCCCAATGCAATCCTATGACCAGCGCCTGACTTCACGATGGCCGCCGGTAGAGACAGGTTTTCTTTCTGCTTATGGGCTGCTCTCATTTCTGGCAATCATTTTCCACAAAGGCAGTCACTGTGCAGACTCACCCTTTGCGCACTGCTGCTCGTGGCTGCTGACTCTTCTGTGGCTTGCCGTTTTGGCGCGATCGCGACTATTTTTGCGCATTTTGCGCATTCGGGCCGGTTCTGGGCGTGAGCAGGCACATGCTGCAATCACAGTGAGGGGGGGTGAGCGGTGGATCAGGGAATCCCACCCTCGTCGCCAGTGTTCAGTATTGACCTCCCAATTAAGGCTCGGACCAGGAGCTGGGCTTATGCTGCTTCTTTATTCCTTTCCCGATCCCCAGCTGACTTCCTGTTGCCTGCTCCCTTCCTATCCGCTTCCGCCTGCCCTGTATGCGGACAGGGTCAGGCGGACGACACAACAGTAGCCACCATTTTCTCTTACATCTAAGCTGATGTCGCGGCCATCTTCTGTCACTGCCTGACCCTGCCTGGCTTACTGTCATTTACCAGTGGATCGCGTTTGTATTACTCGCTGATGCGCACAGCTCTTCTTCATTTAATTTCACATCATCTGCTTCACTGCGGTTTCAGCGCTGTTGCGCACAGCTATTCTTTCATTTTGTTTAGATTACGAGCGAACACGCACAGCTGCCCTCACATAGTTTTCATTTGTAGGTCATCAGCGTCTTCAACGCTGATGCGCACAGCTGTATTCTCCTTCAAAATTTATTTTATTCTGCATATTGTACTCCCACGAAGTAGAGGTAATTTTAACTCTCGCTGGTAGCAGCCCTTCTCTGTCACAAGTGTGTGTCATTCACGCTGATACGCACAGCTCGCTGAATTGTGTGTAATTTCTTGGCTGACACACACAGCCTATGGTATGTGCTATTTGTCTCCATTATACCTGCATTGTTTACTTATGCCCTCAGCTGTACTTATATTATGGTTCTAATTTAACGAGTTGTTTCAGCACTCTTATTTATTTATTTTTTTTTTTCTTTACTTTGTCTTCCTTTTTAACGTAGTTCTAACATAATGCAAATTGTCACAACACCTCAGTTTTTGCTAACTTCCCCAGGTGATTCTATTCCCTGGCAAAAACGGAAAAAAGTATTTGTGCATTATGCTCGTGTTTGCGGTACCTCTTTAAGCGCAGAGAGGAAAACCTCTCTTCTCATGCATTGTTTAGGGTCTGAGGGTCAAGAGGTATTTGAAACCCTGAACTCTCTAATAGTGACTCTTCTTCGCTCAATGAATATGAAATTTGAATTAAAAAAACAGGATTTGCACTATCTTCTTAAAATAAGCACAGTTCTTGAGTGGTATCATTTTGGAAGAAGGATGCAGAGGCAAGAGGAGTCGATTCAGCAGTACATAACGATTTTGCGCAAATTGGCCTCTACTTGTTACTTTAGTGCCATGTTGGAAGAACGCTTGAGGAATTAATTTATGTTAGGATGCGCACAAGACAAAACAAGGGATGCTTTATGGCATAAAGACAATCCCACTCTTCAAGAGGTAATAACCATCGCTAAGAGTCCTGAACATTCAAAGGCAAAAACATTTCTCATCTGTGACATCAGTTCTTTTTTAAGGCTTTCTTCATTAAATGCATAAACATTGAGCTATGCCCTCCACCTGTATAGAAAAAATGCTTATAAACAGGTCACATATTTGCACTTTTAAAACGAAATAGGCCACCAAATTATGACAAATACAACAGAAATTTACGATATTTTCATGAGGCATAGCGTATGCTGCTCAGGAACATTTCTACCTTTCCCATTTTTAAACGTGTGAAAAATTAAAATAATTTATTATTAACAGGCATATAGGCCAGCATAGAGTTGCACTGTCCTGTCTGCCGATCAGCACAGCAACAGTGCTCCAGTTCCCTTTTCAAGCTCTGTGGATACCAGAACTCAGGGCTTTGCTTCAAAGGTGCATATTTTGAGATTCACTCAATGTCTTTTACCTTTTACAGAGGTTTGAAACTTTGGTTGAAAGCTGTTGTTTTCCGTCCGTTACTGGGGATTCGGTCAGGAATTTGGTTAAATGGCTTTAGGAGTGAAAATCAGTGTATTCCCATAATTTTACCTCTCCTGGAATCTCGCCTGGAGCGAAAAAAAAGTGTTTAAGCAGATCCCTTGACAGAGAACTTGGGTATCGGCCAGTACATCTACCTTCAAGCCCATGTCCTCAAATTCAAAAGAATTATTTTACATTTTGTAAACTTCCCAAGGGAGAAGCCAAGGCCACGTACCTCTGCCATTGGTACAGGAGTATGTTGTGGTGAGGCACTCTTGGACCCACTTTGATTTGTGTTTTTTTATTTTACCCTTTTTAGCAGACTTCGTTTTAGTCCGGTTTTACTTACACAGTATTATTCTAAGAAATGCTGTACACGTTGCTTGTTTTTAGAAAATCTTTCCTGCGGCATAATCAGTACAATTCATTCAAGGCTAAGTAACAATACAAGATATTCTAATGCTTGTGTTGTATTCTCAGATATAGCTTCAAACATCTAGGCACATTAGAGCTGGCCCTCTAACACAGCAGTTTTATAATATAAACAGTGCACTGTCCCTTAAAGGGCCAGAGGGCGCACTCAAGCCGCAATGGTCCTGGAACGAATGCTGTGCTGGACATGCAGCTCTGCTAATGCTGATCTTCCATCCTGATGAGTGGAATGTGGTGAAGGTTGCTTAGCATTGTTTGAACTGATGAGTTCAGTTACTCTCAGCTTGCTGCTGGATGGGGTCTTTATGTTTCTGTGGTCTTCAATAAATCCTTCAAACAAACTAACTTTGCCTTACACCGTTCTTCGCAAGGGATGTACTTACACATTTTGACGATGATCTACCTGCGCACTGGATTTGAACATATGAGACCCCAACAGCTACAATTTTACAAAAAAAGTGAAGCCTACTTTTCCACTTCCTACAACGCAGTCTTACCTCTCTGCCGGTGAGCCTCAGCTGTGTGTCTCCTGTCTCCTTCTTCAACGCTTTCTCCGTTGTTCATTGGAGTGGTTTCTGAAGCGCACTGCGGACTGCTGGAATTAACAAACGGTAAGACATCATTTTAATATTAAATTACCGCCTCGACTTGAGATCGCCGCAAGTTCAGTTTCATCATTCGACTTCCTTGGGAGGTGCGTGCGTGGTGCCTCTACTATTGGGCCTTCGCCTCTCCAAGCACCTCCCATTGCTGCCTGGAGTTGCCAGACCTTCTACGCGTGTTGCCTGGAGTTGAATGCGTGTTGCCTGGAGCTATGGCAGCATGCCACCCATACTGCCTGAGCTTCTACGCGTGTTGCCTGGAGCTACATCAGCACGCCATCCATACCGCATGACGTGATTTGTGGAGTGTGTTGTTTGCTATTGCCTGGCCCTTACTCCATCACGCGTAGACGTAGGTGTTCAGTATTGACCCCCCCAATTAAAGCTCGGACCAGGAGCTGGGTTTATGCTGCTTCTTTATTCCTTTCCCGATCCCCAACTGACTTCCTGTTGCCTGCTCCCTCCCTATCCGCTTCCACCTGCCCTATATGCGGACAGGGTCAGGCGGATGACACTACACCTCCCCCCTTTATACAATAATGCTTACTGTCTCTCAGAGTTCTTCGATGAGTCGAGTGGGTTGCTTGACCACTCTCTTTGGGCGACAGCTTCGTGTTTGATCTGGGGCCGGCCTGACTTGCGCGTCCTCTAGCCTCTCTGGCATGGGACGTGCTCCATCACTGTCTTCTCGATGGTTCGACGAATCCGTGCTGGACCCGCTGTCTTGAGAACGAACGTGGGCCGATGAGTGGTATCTCTTGAAATGCGAAATGTTCCGGGTTATCCTTATTCCTTCCGATTCGGCGGTGATCATAGCCCCCTTTTGGCTAGAGACTCGCATCGGGTGGGCGAGGTATCGGCTGTCTGCTTTGGTCTTGCGATCTTGTCTTACCAGCACCCAGTTTCCTACATGAATGTCTCTCTGTCACGCATGTCTGCGCCGATCAGCGTAATCGTTCATTTTGGCTTTCTTTGCATGGTCTAGTTTGACCAGGGTGTCATGATCGGTGGTCACGAGTCGGGGTTGCGTGACGGTGTTTGATGTCGACAGTCTCGTGCGGGGAATTCGCCCTAGCATCAGGGTGGCAGGGCATTGATTTGTGGTGCTGTGTGGTGTGGTCCTGTATGCTTGCAGCATTTCGTTTAGTGCCTGCTGAATGTCACGGTGAGCAAGTTCCGCTTGCTGAACTGTCTTTTTAAGGGTTCCCATAAATCGCTCAACCATGCCGTTGGGTTGGGGCCATAAGGGAGTGATTTTCCGATGGTTGAAATTTAGGTGCTTTGCAAATTCAGTGAACTCGTGACTATTGAACGGTGGTCCGTTGTCTGTCTTTACTACTACAGGTATTCCCCAGGCTGCGAATGCCTCATCAATGACGGGGATAACAGCCGATGCTTTCGTGGAGGACACTTGCTGCGCTATAGGGAAGCGGGAGTATTCGTCCATGATGACAAGGATGTATTTGTCTGATTTCAGTGGCCATAAGAAGTCAATGGCCACCTGCTGCCATACCCCGTCAGGTAACTCAGACATCTGAAAAGGAACCGGTGGTTCCTCTCGACTGACAAGCTGACATGAGGCACAGTCTTTGAGTGTGGCTTCCACCATGTGATCGAGGGACGGGAATCATACACGTTCTCGAAGTGCTTTCTTGGTGGCTACAACTCCTCTGTGCCCTTCATGAGCGAGATTGATGATCCCTTAACGAAGCCGTTGAGGAATGACTATCCTCCCTCCTCTTAACAGTAGACCATCTGTGCTGATGGATAGTTCTGCCTGAACATGTTTGAATGCCAACAGTTCCTGAGCATCGGCAGACGCGTCATGGTGGCTGGTGTCAAGGTGTCTCCAGGAGTTAGCACGTATTTCACCCATGATGAAATGAAATGAAACGTACACTTGTAAAGCGCAATTGCTGCCCTGGGGCGTCCAAGCGCTGACGGATCGTTGTGGTCGCCTAACAGAGTGTGAAGCTGGGAGAAGAGTTAATGGTGAACATTAAAAAGAAAAGTCTTCAATTGCTTCCGAAAAGAGGACAAGTTGGGGTTATGGATGATGGCCTGGATTTTAGGATCGTTGGCTGAGGCTGCTTGAATGACTTCTAGGGGCACAGCTGGAGGGCGTGCACTGTCGATGACAAAGTGAATGTACTCCTCCGCCACCGAGCCTCGTTCGCGCGTGTGAGACTGTGGATGCCTTGACATGTAGTCTGCTGGGTTTTCGGCCTTCCCAGGCTTATGAATGATGGTGTAGATATAATCTTGTAGTCGGAGGCCCCATATCTCTATCCGTGGAGGCATCTTTGCTCGCGGGTTGCGAAAAATGGTGATGAGCGCTTGGTGGTCCGTGATGAGTTTGAAGTGCTTGCCGTATACAAACAGGTGAAAGTGTTCACAGGCCCAGGCAACCGCAAGGCTTTCTTTCTCTGGCTGAGAGTACGCCTTCTCTGTGTCCGTGAGACTATGGCTGGCGTAGGCGACCACGTGACGTTGATCTGTGTCGCTGTCATACTGAGCCAGGATAGCACCTAGCCCCACGGGACTGGCGTCCACGGTAATCTCGGTTTTCCATTTGGTGTCAAAATAAGCAAGATTGATGGAGGTGCTCACAGCGTCCTTGATGGTGTTGAAAGCATGTTCGCATGCGGATGACCATAGAAATTGTTGACCTTGACGAGTGAGTTCCCGGCGTGGATAGCTGATGGTAGCATAATCTTTAATATAGCGGGCACAGTAACTTGCCACTCCTAGAAAAGAGCGGAGGTCACTTACGTCCTGTGGTTGTGGGGTGTCTGCGAGGCCAGACACTTTTTCGGGATCTAGTTTCATGCCATCTTTGGAGAAAATGTGCCCGTAGAATTTGAGCGTGGACTTGTGGAATTCACACTTATCCGGATTAAGTGTGAGGTTGGCTTTAAGTAGGGCGTGGCACACTCGGTATAGGGCCTTGTCGTGTTCCACTTGGTTCTCTCCAAACACTAGGATGTCGTCGCTGTAGTTAAAAGCATTTGGGATGCCCTGGATGACCCTCCAAATGGCCTCTTGAAAGATCTCTGCTGCGGTGGAGATTCCGAAGTTGAGGCGTTTATATCGGAACTGACCTTGATGCGTGGTGAAGGTGGTGATATACCGGGATTGTTCTTGGAGTTCCAATTGGTGGTATCCCTTATTGAGGGTCCAGCTTCGAGAACACGGTGGCTCCATTAAGACGGGCTATCATATCACTGATATGAGGTCCAGGATGTCTCTCCCTCTCGATGGCGGTGTTCGGGGCACGCATGTCCACACAGAGGCGCACTTTGTTGTTTTGCCCTTCCTTAGGTACGACAACCACCGGAGACACCCATGGAGTGGGCACTGTGGATCTTTCAATGATGTCTGTCCGTAGTAGGTCTTAGAGTTCTTCGTCTACTGCCTGTTGTAGGTGAAATTGTACTTTTCTATGGTGTTGTGCTACTGGGGGCACCCGCTCATTAATGTGCAGTTTGACCTTAAATTGGTTGAGTTTCCCGAGGCCCTTGAATAGGTTGGGGAATTTGTTGACGATGTCTGGGGAATCATCTGCGGTGTATAATAGTTCGACAAGTTTGAGGCATTCCGCCGTCGGCAAACTGAGGAGGCAGTCCGCTGCATCAGGACCTTCAATCACGTGGATATGAGCTTGGATCTGTCGGTTCTTGTACGTTAGGGTCATGCCGAACTGTCCTAGGCAGGGTAGAGGTTTCCTGGACATCCACATGTAAACTCGAACAGCGGCTGGTTCCAGTTTTGGCTGAGGCTTCATGTTGTTATATTCCATGGCGCAGATGTAATTTAAAGATGCTCCTGAGTCTAGGACAAATTTTGCCGGGTGACTTCCTATTTGAATGTTTAGCCTTGGATATTTTTTTAGCCTGTCGGGGTCTGACACCATGAGGACATACTCGTCACTGTCTTGTGACACAGGCGTGGGAGAGGACGATTCTCGAGACGTTGACCTCCGAGATTTTCATGAGACAGTTGAGTGAGTGCTCGATCTCGACGAGCTGGAAGAGCGACATTCCCTCCCTTTTACTGCTCTGGCGTGGTGTCGGGTTTCTGAGCTCGACTTGGCTGTCCTTGTTTCCGACCGGCGTGTTTGGCAGGTTGCTTCAAAGTGATTTTCTCTCCCACAACGATGGCATTGTTGTCCTATGGCAGGATATTGTCCCGAGTGCGGGTAGTCTTGACCGCATCTGTAACATTTTGAGGTGGGCCTCTTCCTATGATAGCTTCGGGCTCCATGGCATGACGAGGTCGCTCTGGTCTTCTGCGTCGGTCTGTCCGACTTGCGGCGGTCTGAGTAGCGTTTCAAGTCCACATGTGACTGCATCCGAAAGACTTGCTCCTTTTTCTCTGACTTGCTAGCTTCCATTCTCTTAGCATGGTCTTCGGCCTGATCATTGATACACGTGAGTTCTTCGATCTCTTCCAGTGTGTAGTGTTTCTTCAGCAGTATGCGACGCAGTGATTCCGATTGGCATCACTTGATGATACGCAGTCGTAGGGCGTCTTCCGTATTGAATTCGTAAAACTCGCAATACCGCGCTAGGCGCCGAATGCGAGCAATGAAGTCGCGCATTGTTTGTCTTTTTCTTGGGAGGCCAGGTTGAACGTGTACCGTTCGTAGTCCAGGTTTCGTTTGTGTAGGAACTTCCGATCTAGGGCTCCTTTCACCTCCTCATATGAAATGGTCGTGGCGGCGGGTAATTCTTTGATAATCTGCGCAATGGCCTTTCCTATCAGGTTTCGCAATGCTATGAGCTTCTGCTTGGAGTCTTGCACCTGGGACCCTGTCATGAAGTCCTCAAAGTCCTCTGCCCAGCTCTTCCACTTCGGCCCCATGCTGTTTCCAGACGTTAGTTCTAGGGGCTCTGGCGGGCGTAGGTATGACACTCCCATCATCATTGGGTGCGGTTGCGGGACTTACTCAGTGGATCCTGTAGCTTCTGGGCGCAAAGTATCTGGTTCACCAGGCATCTTCAGGGCCGATTTGGGTTCACTTGGCCTTGTACTGCCTTATTTCTGTAAATTTCAGGGTGTTTTATGAGGTTCTCTGTATTTGCCTGACCTCAAAATGGCCGCTGTAGCAGGGGCCAATGCAATCCTATGACCAGCGCCTGACTTCAAGATGGCCGTCGGTAGAGACACAGGTTTTCTTTCTGCTTATGGGCTGCTCTCACTTCTGGCAATCATTTTTCACAAATGCAGTCACTGTGCAGACTCACCCTTTGCGCACTGCTGCTCGTGGCTGCTGACTCTTCTGTGGCTTGCCGTTTTGGTGCGATCGCGACTATTTTCGCGCATTCGGGCCGGTTCTGGGCGTGAGCAGTTACATTTATTTATTTATTTATTTATTAGAAAGTTTTGTATAGTGCGAACAAGACCCGTGGGTATCAGAGCGCTTAACATATAGGCGTATGCAACAGACATGTATATCAAACAGTTATATGGGCATCAGAACGAATAACATATGAAGGCGTAGGGAAAGACATATATATCAACAGTTATACAGACAACAAATATGAGGTAGATGATAAGAGGTAGATGATAAATATAGTCAATGGTGGATATACTTCTATCACAATAGTTGGGTCATTGACATTTCGTGACCAATCTATTCTAGGTAGACATATATATCAAACAGTTGTACGGAAAACAAGTAAGAGGTAGATGATAAGAGGTAGATGATAAATAAAGAGAGAGGTGGAATTAATTCTATCAGAGATAGAATGTGTAAACAAGTATGATATTTAGGTCAATTGTCAGATCGTGACTGATCTATTCTAGGTAGTGTATTTCTTCATCAGAAAGCTCTTTACTTCTCGCTTAAATGATGCCACATTTTGGATCTTCCTGATGATAGGAGGAATTGAATTCCATATTCTGGGTGCAGCTCCTGAGAACGCTCTATCATAAGTTTTTTTCTTGTGGAAAAAGGCTGGTCGTAGTAGAAATTCTCCAGTACTCCTCGCTGGTCGATTCCCTCCCAATAGCTGGATTTTCTTCGCTAGGTATCCTGGAGTGTTGTGGTGTAGCGCTTTATGGGTGATACAAGCTATCTTCATTTGGATTCTTGCTTCATAGGGTAGCCAACTTAGAGCTTTCAGGTGTGGCGATATATGGTCATATTTCCTAGATCCGGTGATAATTCTTGCCGCAGCGTTTAGGCATGCTTTCAATGGTGCTGTGGACAATTTTGGTAAGCCCGCTAAGGTGGTGCAGCCATATTCAATCCTAGAAATAACTAAGGATTGGATAGCTAATTTGAGATCCGCCTCTGAGATGAATGGTTTCAGTTTCCTTAAGTAGTTCAGGTGGAATCGGGCATTCTTGGCCATTGAGTTGATGTGGGCTTTCATGTCTAAATTCTCGTCCAGAGTGATTCCTAGAGATTTCGCTGACTTGATTAATGTTGGGGTGCAGTTTAGCGCAGTCACCACTTTCGTCCACTCATTTATTTCCGTACGGCTCCTTGCTGGTGAGATTAGTAGGAACTCCGTTTTGTTGGCGTTAAGTTTCAGTTGGTTGGTGATTAACCATTGCAGAGCCATTTTTAAAGCCTTGTTCACTCGTTCCAAGTCTTTTAGGGAAGAGATCTTTAGATATATTTGCGTGTCATCTGCATACATGTGATACGATATCTGTGCTTTTTGGAGAATTTCTGTGAGCGGCTCAACGTAGAGGTTAAACAGATCTGGGGATAACGTTGATCCTTGAGGGACTCCGATTGAAATAGGGCATGGAGGTGAAAGTGATTGGTTGACCAGGAATCGTTGTGATCTGTTCTGTAGAAAAGAGATGAACCATTTCAGCACAATTCCTGTCAGACCCATCCTGTCCCGTAACCTGGACAATAATGCTTCGTGATTTACGGTGTCGAAGGCCGACGATAGATCGAGGAGAATCAGTAGGCATGCTCTGTTTTGGTCAAGTGCCTGTAGCGCATCGTCAACAATATGAAGGATCGCTGTTTCCGTACTGTGTCCGGCTCTGAATCCTGATTGGCATACATGCTGCAATCACAGTGAGGGGGGGGTGAGCGGTGGATCAGGGAATCCCACCCTCGTCGCCAGTGTTCAGTATTGACCCCCCAATTAAGGCTCGGACCAGGAGCTGGGCTTATGCTGCTTCTTTATTCCTTTCCCGATCCCCAGCTG
This sequence comes from Lissotriton helveticus, assembly GCF_964261635.1. Taxonomy (NCBI): domain Eukaryota; kingdom Metazoa; phylum Chordata; class Amphibia; order Caudata; family Salamandridae; genus Lissotriton; species Lissotriton helveticus. Next base: position 1,617,217,532 of record NC_136057.1, read on the forward strand.
ACTTCCTGTTGCCTGCTCCCTCCCTATCCGCTTCCGCCTGCCCTGTATGCGGACAGGGTCAGGCGGACGACACAACAGTAGCCACCATTTTCTCTTACATCTAAGCTGATGTCGCGGCCATCTTCTGTCACTGCCTGACCCTGCCTGGCTTACTGTCATTTACCGGTGGATCGCGTTTGTATTACTCGCTGATGCGCACAGCTCTTCTTCATTTAATTTCACATCATCTGCTTCACTGCGGTTTCAGCGCTGTTGCGCACAGCTATTCTTTCATTTTGTTTAGATTACGAGCGAACACGCACAGCTGCCCTCACATAGTTTTCATTTGTAGCTCATCAGCGTCTTCAACGCTGATGCGCACAGCTGTATTCTCCTTCAAAATTTATTTTATTCTGCATATTTTACTCCCATGAAGTAGAGGTAATTTGAACTCTCGCTGGTAGCAGCCCTTCTCTGTCACAAGTGTGTGTCATTCACGCTGATACGCACAGCTCGCTGAATTGTGTGTAATTTCTTGGCTGACACACACAGCCTATGGTATGTGCTATTTGTCTCCATTATACCTGCATTGTTTACTTATGCCCTCAGCTGTACTTATATTATGGTTCTAATTTAACGAGTTGTTTCAGCACTCTTATTTTTTATTTTATTTTTTTTCTTTACTTTGTCTTCCTTTTTAACGTAGTTCTAACATAATGCAAAATGTCACAACTCCTCAGTTTTTGCTAACTTCCCCAGGTGATCCTATTCCCTGGCAAAAACGGAAAAAAGTATTTGTGCATTATGCTCGTGTTTGCGGTACCTCTTTAAGCGCAGAGAGGAAAACCTCTCTTCTCATGCATTGTTTAGGGTCTGAGGGTCAAGAGGTATTTGAAACCCTGAACTCTCTAATAGTGACTCTTCTTCGCTCAATGAATATGAAATTTGAATTAAAAAAACAGGATTTGCACTATCTTCTTAAAATAAGCACAGTTCTTGAGTGGTATCATTTTGGAAGAAGGATGCAGAGGCAAGAGGAGTCGATTCAGCAGTACATAACGATTTTGCGCAAATTGGCCTCTACTTGTTACTTTGGTGCCATGTTGGAAGAACGCTTGAGGAATTAATTTATGCTAGGATGCGCACAAGCCAAAACAAGGGATGCTTTATGGCATAAAGACAATCCCACTCTTCAAGAGGTAATAACCATCGCTAAGAGTCCTGAACATTCAAAGGCATGTGTTGATATCATAAAGAAAGCCTCTTCCAATGATAAGAAAGAAAATTCTACGGTGAACGTGTTTGTAGATAAGACCGTTAAACCCAAAACTAGCTTATCCCAGAAATTGACTTCACAGAAGAGCTTACAAGGCAAATGCTACAGGTGTGGTGACTCAGGTCACATGGCCAATTTTAAGGACTGTCCAGGTTGGAAAGTCATATGCAAAACTTGTGGAAAAAAAGTTCACACCTCCAAATGCTGTAGGTCAGGAAAGGATCACAAGAAAGTCAGGGAGGTGGAACTTTTTGAGGAAGATGTAGAAGTTATCATTTGTCAAGTTTCAGGAAATACATGCGATGATCCTTATGAACTTGTACTGGTTAATGATGCACATGTCAAAATGCTGTTTGACTCTGGGGCCAAGATTACGCTTGTTCCGAAAGTCTTTTATGAGGGCAATTTGTTAGGTAAGGCTACTCTTTTAAAACCTGATATCAGACCCAAAGGATACGGTGGGGTGACCATTGATTTACCAGGTTACTTTTGGGGAACAATTGATTTTAAAGGGAGGGTCATCCCTGGGAAGATCTATGTCTCAATGAAAGGTGACTCACTTATAAGTTGGCTTCATCAAATTGATCTGCATGTGTTTCTCGACCCCAATGAGAATCTTTCGGTCTGTATAAAAGAGTTGCCACCTATGAGGATAGTTGACAGTTTTATTCAAGATTGGATCAAGGTTTTCACTGCAGTTTTTGCGAGTGACCTAGGTTGTTTTAAAAACAATGTGCATCACATATGACTTAAGCGGAATGTTGTTCCAAAAGTTGCCAAGGTTAGGAATGTGCCTCTTTTGGTAAAAGAGAGCAAGAAATGTGAGTTAGATAAGCTTCTGGCCAAAGGTATCATTCAAGAAGTTGAGGCAACAGAGTGGGTCTCTCCGGTTGTGATGGCTCGTAAGGCCAACGGTGAGGCCCGACTCTGTGTGAACTTGAGAGAACTCAACAGAGTGGTGGTCGTTGACCACTACCCTTTGCCCAACATTACTGAAATGTTGTGCTCTCTAGAAGGGGCAAGGCATTTTCCTCCTGGGATCTAACCTCTGCTTACCACCAGGATTAGCTTATTTCTTCTTCTCTAGACCTCACAGCCTTCGTGACACACTTTGGGACCTTTAAGTTTCTGAGGATGCCCTTTGGGCTTATTTTGGCTGCCTGCATTATTCAGAGGGTGATGGAGAGCATTCTTGGAGGTCTTCAGGGTGTCAAAGTGTATCAAGACGATGTGCTCATTTTTGGCTTAGATCTGGACCAACATGATATGAGGCTGAGGTCTGTGTTGAAGAAGTTGCAAGATGCTGGTCTCACTCTTAGGGCTGATAAATGCAAATTTAGTGTCAAGGAGATAGAATACCTTGGGCATTTTGTATCAGCGGCAGGTATTAAACCAAAGGCTGAAATTGTGAGTTCAATTCTCAATTTACGTTCACCGTCAAGCAAAGATGAGTTAGTGAAATTCTTAGGTATGGCTGATTTTTACCACAAATTTGTTCCAAATTTTGTAGGGAAGACCTTATCTCTAAGGCGTTTTTTGAAGAAAGGGAGTGCATTTGTGTGGTCTAAGGATTGTGAGGAGGAATTTGTTTGTATCAAGAAACATCTCAGTGATGTACCGTGTATGAGTAGCTTTGATCCTGCGAAGATGTCACATTTTATGACTGACGCCAGCTCGAACGGTCTAGGGGCTGTCTTGTTGCAAAAGGTTGATGGTGAGGAGAAAACAGTTTTGTTCATCTCCAGGCCCTTGAGAGGTGCTGAATGTAATTATTCAGTTGTAGAAAAAGAGGCCCTGGGTGTGTCTGGGCTGTACTCAAACTGTGAACATTTCTGTGGGGGAAAAGGTTTAAAATAAATTCTCTCTGACCACAAACCTCTTTAGGAGGTTTTCTCTAAGAAGGGCATAGATTTTGTGCCCCACCACATTCGTAGATGGGTGGTAGCTCTGCGAGAGTTTGATTTTGACTTATTTTACTTGCCTGGTTCCAACAATGTTCTGGCTGACTGTCTTTTAAGACTTGGGAGTGCAGATGATGTCACGGTTGATGATGTTGAGTGGTTTGGTGGGGAGGACTAAGAAGAAGTTAATGTGTGTTTGATCAGTGAAGGAGTTATTTCAGAAAACGAAAGGAGGGAACACCTTGTGGGTGATGAAGTTTTACAAAAAGTCATTGCCGTGGGGAAAGGTGTTTGGTGTGAGAAGAAGGACTGTGATGAGGTGCTCAGAGAATTTTGGCATGTCAAGGAGGATTTGGCTGTGGTGGAAGAACTTCTCATGCATGGTACTACGCTTATTCCGCCACTTGCTTTGAGGGAAAAGTTGGTAAAAAATGCTCATGCCTCACACATGGGCATTGCCAAGACCAAAGAGAGGATCAGGGAGGCGTGCTGGTGGCCTGCAATGGATGGTTTTGTTGAAAGGCTTGTTCGGGAGTGTGCAACTGGGGCAAGATACTCAAGTGTAGGACCCAACCCATGGTCATTAGAGATCAGGCTGCTGGTCCGTGGTCTGATATTTCAATAGACATTTTGGGGCCGGTGAAGCTGAAATCTCAAGATCGTTATGTTATGGTGTATATTGACTTGTTTTTACTGGTGGCCAGAGATAAAGGTGGTGAATTCTGTGGAGTCTGTTGTCGTGGTTGAGTTTTTAGATGAACTTTTGGAACGTGAAGGTTTCCCACAAACTCTCTTGTATGATATGGGAGTTCAATTCACCTCAGGAGTCATGAAAGATTTCCTGACCTCAAGAGGGATTAAGCACGAGAGGCCTGCCCTGTACCATCCACAAAGCAATGGTGTGGTGGAAAGGTTCATCAAGGTTCTAAAGGAGGCTATGCAACAGGCCAGGTCCTGTGGCGATTGTTGGGAGGTGGCTGTGAGGAGAAAGGTCAGAGAGTATCGGTTCACTCCTCAATCTTCTACTGGTGTGGCTTCTTTTCGCTTGTTCAAAGGTAGGATGGCGAATGTTGAGGTAGCTCTCTCTTGGGTATGTGCCAAGAGAGCATTGGTGGATGACAAGATGGGTAGCACGGATGGTTGGAGAGGAAGAGAGAGAAATATAGTGAATGAGAGGAAGGTCCGGTAAGTTGAATGAAAGGATGTGAAGAGTACAGTAATTAATGTTGGTGACTGGGTCAAGATTAAATCTCCAAGAAAAACTTGTTGAGGTTCCAAATTCAGTCAGCCATTTTAGGTTATCAAGGTGTTTAACATTGCCATAAAGACAAGTGATCACAGGATTTGGAATCTTGGCAGGGTGGCAAAATATCGCTTTTTGTCACCTCTGGGTACCACCTGTGGATCTTCTACACGTTTAGTGAATCAAGAGCCTGAGACCTCTGAAAGGGGGTCTACACTGTTCAGTTCAAAGTGCATTTCCCTCCACTTACAAGATTGTGTTTCTTAAATACTTTTTATGTGCTTTGTTTTGTGTATAATATGTTTGGTTTCTTTCAGGTCTTCCATACTACTTTTGTATTGCCTGTTTTGCTAAAGTTTTATTTGCTATTTTGTTTGTAAGGGGGGAGGTGATATGATGTTCTGAACCTTCTTTTCATACACAGATTCCAGGTTCTGGAATGTGGTGAAGGTTGCTTAGCATTGTTTGAACTGATGAGCTCTGGTACTCTCAGCTTGCTGCTGGATGGGGTATCTATGTTTATGTGGTCTTCAATAAATCCTTCAAAGAAACTAACTTTGACTTAGACCGTTCTTCGCAAGGGATGTACTGTCACAGATCTGCACGAGTAAACAAAGAAAGGGGTAAGATCTGTTTCCACGATTCCCTTGGGAATCAGAGTGTTATGTTCAAGGTTGCCAAAATCACCTGCTACCCCCAGAAGGGTTAGGGGTTTGGGAGGCACTGTGCGCTAGCTAGGAATTGTCCCAACAGTCTCTGATGGTGTTTATGGACTTAGTCCCTGCATTTTGAAGTCAAGTTGTCCTAATACGAAGCCCTTCATTTTCTAAAGGGAATCATATAACATGGAGCCTGTAACATTCTTAGGTCAGATACTTACTTAACGGATCTCCAGAGTAGTTCTTGTGGTTGCCCACGGTACCCCTAGTCACATTTTAACAGAGACATCTGTGGTGTTAGGGACAAATCTTCCTACGCTTAATAGGAAGCACCTATTTTTGTCTGTAGGTTTTCAAGCAAGAACCTTTACAAGGATACCCCACTATAGCCAATCCCTCTCTGAATTCCAGTCATTACACTGGCAAACCAAATTAGTATTCCTGCTAATTGCAGACCTGCTGTTGTAGCACATTTAACAGTACATGGACTACAAAATAGGAGTGGAGATGTTACCTACGTGGTTGAGGCCGACAATGCTTATAGGACTGACATATTCTAATCATTGGCCACTTTTCAGGCAATAAATGCTAAGACAGACCTTTAACTATTGTGATGAAGCTGCCTAACCAGGCCAATACAGAGTTATAAATATTTAGAAATACCTTTAACATATCAGAAACATCAAAATTGGTTCCAGGGCCAAAATGTATGTACCACATACATTAAACATACAACTAGGTCCCCAAAGTAATGATGAGGCTACATGGCCGGCTACACACCATATCAAAACTTAGCACCACTTCATGGAGGTGATCGATGCGCTCTCTATACTGGTCTAGTTAGACTATAATGATGCCTTATGCAGTAAATTATACGTACAATAACTGCCCCAGCAAGGTGTTCAAGCTGTCCAGCTACAGTTAGCTGTGCCTGGGATTAGTCCTCTGACTATTAATGCTATTATGGGTAAGATTCCCACCAGACGGAAGGAGGTTCAATTCTAGATTGTGCAAAAAACAACAAAATATATCAGCTTGAAAAGTATTTTCCCGTACGGGACCCCATGGTAAACACAGAATTCTCACAATGTGCTTACCACTTGGAATGGTTCCCACCATGGACGACTGTGGCACAGTTTTTGCTGCAATACATACCATAACTCATGGTACACAATCACTAGCTGTTTTGCCACAGATTCAAAACAAATACAGAACAGCCCCTTCCTGGGTTGGGGCTTAAATGAATTGGTAATTATTCTAGTGTCCTAATATTGCTATATATTCACATCTGATGTATGGGTTGTATTTGTGGCGGGAACTGGATTTAACAATAGTTCATTCACTGCCGTCCCCAGCCAGGGGGGAGGGGCAAGAACAACATTGATGATGCTCAAAGCTTGAAGAAGAAGTTCCTGTAGGGTAGTGAGTGAGGTCAGGGAACTACCCAGGAGTCATTGTGGCCTACAGTTTAATACTGGCCACAGGATTCAATTTAACTTGATCAATGGAGACAAGTTGTTTGACTTTACAACCAGCGAGTGGTGACGAAATCAGTTGTTTTACTTTGAATGTAGAGAACTGGCACCGGTGCACGAATTAAGGGGGCCCAATTCCTTCTATATTGCAGTCTTCTCTCAAACTAGATCCCCAGTGTTTGAAATCCAGCTGGAAGGTGCTGGTTGCTTCTTCACTCCTTCATTGGCGGGCTTTTTAGAAAGGTAGCTAAACTGCTCATCTAGGAAATCTTGTAATTCCTGTAAAACAGTGAAGTACGAGTTACTTACCTTCGGTAACGATGTATCTGGTAGAGACGATGTCTAGCCGCAGATTCCTATAACTTAGAATTATCCCCAGGTGTGAGACTGGATCCAGAATTATTTTTTGCAGCAGCACCTCAGCGCGCTGCGGGATGGCGCCACACGACCCCGCCCCGATGTTGTCCACGGATGTGACGTCAGCGAGGCCATATAAGACCCTCCCGGCGCTGACATAAGTTTTCTTAAGAGAAACTTTTCTGCGACACAACGCGGAGCCACCAACAAAACTGTGAAAGTATGGGAACAGTGTGCGAAGGAGGAAAAATGCGTAAAACAAGGAAATCGGATGATGCAGAACATCATCATAAAGGACAGTATCAGACACTGGTAACCTACAATTCAAGCAGTAAAAGCAGAGCATAGCTTAGGGAAACAACCCCAGAAAGCGAAGCGTGATCCTCCCCAGAGGCTGAGTAACAAGGGAAGAATGTCCCAACAGACAAAGGAAGACTGTCATTACAACGCAGAACTGTGCCGACCAACAAGGGCGGAGCACAGGAAAAACAACAATCCACTGCGAGATGACATTACAAGAATGGCACTTCCCGCTATAGAGATCGAAGGCCAAAGCACAGCTCAACAGATCCCAAAGAAGGCGACTGCAGAGGAGACAAGAGCCCTAAGTCGAAGGAGGATGCGGGATGGAGGGAAACACAACAGGAGAAGACCTCACACTGGAAGGACCAGAGTGGAGGAATGCAGAGATAGGGAAATAAAATTAATCTCTTGTTGAAGGTGAAAGCGAAAAGCACCGCTCCACAGGAAGAGAAGCCACCCAGAGGGAGGCAGCCGCAGAAGGCAAAGTCTGAGAGGGTCGCACCAACTTGAGAACCCTGGATGAAGACCAGTGCCAACTGAAAGGAGGCAAGGTGGAGAACCCCACCTGGAAAGGTCCGCGGGATGGGTGGGCGTTAAGGGATCTGCGGCTAGACAACGTCTATACCAGATACATCATTACCAAAGGTAAGTAACTCGTACATCTAATGGAGACATCTAGCTGCAGATTCCTTAACTTAGAATAGATACCACAGCCATACCCCAGGGTGGGACAGAACAACAGAAAATGCCAGAGAGCACTGAGCTGGCAACAGGGCGACGGGCTATAGGGATAGCTGTGGCAGAGGAGCCAGTCAGCAACCCAAGCAGCTCGGAAGAGTAAAAGACAATGGGAAGAACTACTCCCAGAGCTTAATGCTGCGCTAAATTGGCCCAAACCAAGATCTAGAGGACAACATGGAGAGACATAACCAAAGCCTACTAGGCAAGCCACCCAAGGGAAGCCAGACAGGCAGCATCCATGAAGCAAAGGGCAAGAGGCAAGAACTGAGCAACATCTCAGAAGTACTGGCGTGAAACATAAGACACGCCAAGAGCAATACTTAGTCACAAGAAAGCGACAGGGGGGACAGCATATAGCAGACAGCTACGGAGACAATAAAGTGGCGTAGCGAAGATGAATATGGAACTGCCCAACAAGACAATTTGAAGACCAAGATGCAAGGCGCAGCACCCGGGATGACCTTCAGAAGAGGAGCTGTCCCACAGTTACACCAGACACAGATGATGTGACACCCAAAGGAAAAAGACACATCTGAGGGGTGTGGTATCCGAGTCACTGAAGATGCCTATAGGGATTGTGAAGAAGTGTACAGACAGCTGTGGAGAACAACCTCAGATCTCCAGAACCGCCACCTCCGACTGGGAGGAAAAATCCACCCCCACAGAAGGGAGGGACTGTTTAGTACATGAACGGGACAGACAAGACCCCCAAGAAGAGGAGCATCCAGAAGAGGAGGCTCACCCCATGGGAACCCCTGTTTCCAAAGTAGCAGGAAAAGACACCGAAGTGTACTATAAGATGTGTAAAAGAAAAAACGCCGCTGTGTAGAACGATGGCAAACCTGAGGACAAGGCACCCAACTACTCCCCCTAAAAATGGGGATATAGGACCAGACCTCGGAGAAGTGAAGAAAGGCGAAGGCGCATAAAAAGGATACCCAGTGGTCATCAAGATGCGAGTATATATAGAAAGACCAACGCAGCGGCGGGCATTATAGCAGCAACCTGCCTAAGCCACCAGTGGCAGGAGTCAGCCTCTGAAGAATCGTGTGGAAACACACTGAAAAGAGTCATTAACAAGGAGAAACCTTTAGCAGGGGAGTATGAAGCACCCACGCAAGGCATCAGCAGGGCGAGACCTGTGGCGTGTAGGAGGCAGTGCCAGAAGGCACAACATTGAAAACCGCCGTAAACGGTAAGATAATGTTGCCATTAGACAGGGAGCGCCCAAAGGGACCTCCACGCCCGTCTGACGCAGAGGATACAGGTAACCCACCTGGGGTATATCACGCCCTGTAGAAAAACAAGGAAACACCTCTTAGGGTAAACCACAGTCAGAGGACAAGACACAAACAACTTGTGGAACACCGCCACAGAAGGCTTACTGTCATCCCTATAACGCACAGTCCAACTTGTGGACGCTAAATTAAAGGGTAACCAGCCCAGGATAGAACAACCCGAGATATGCCAAGTACAGGCCTATTGGGGGGGGGGGGCGAAAGCCCGCAAGGAGGTGCTGAAATGCTGAATCAGCGAAGGCATTAAAGAAAATGACCCTATCAAAGGCAGGTCAACAAGGCGCTCCCAAATATTCTTCGGGAAGACGCCATCCCGCAACCAAGCATGGCGGCGTAGAGCAACCGAACCGGCCATAGCTCGACCTAAAGAATCTGAGGTATCTAGGGCAGAGCGGATAGTAAATTCCGCCAGATCACAGCCACCACGGATAAGATGGAGGAGGTCAACACGAGCGCCCTCAGAGGTGGAAGAGAGAAGAGACTCGGCAGAGTCCCCCAGGGCAGAAGTTGCCCGAGCCAGGACACACACTGTATTGAGTGAGCGAAGAGCCGCGCCAGTGGAGGCGAAGATATTACAACCCCACGACTCCAGCCATCTGGATTCCCAGGAGGGAGGAAGCAGCAGCTGAGGCATGGAGGGAAAGGCAGCCTGCAGAACAATCCCCTGAACATCTGGATGAACAAATAATGGTTGGCAGGGTATGCTCAGACGTGAGTCCCTTGCTCACTTTGCCACTGGAGTCAAGCAAGCCCGGCTGAAGACGGCTGTAATGCTAGAAACCGGTCCTGGGAAGCTTGATTCCGGTCCAGGGAAGACATGGCTTGGCAGTTCGGGCTGGACTGTTCCCATGAGGCACAGGGTCAGACTGATTTGCATATGGCCATGTCTGAACTGGGGTGGCGGAGTGAGCTAAAGAACGGTGATGGATTAAACCCAGATCAGTTGACTGGGGTGAGTGTTTGTATTGTCAACGCTCCGTCCATCACCACCTTTGGTTTTTCTTTGAACAAATAAGCAACCTGGATCTTTTGGGGCAGGGCGGTGGCGGTGCATGATAGAATGAGCCACCGGATCTCCCGATGCTGGCAGAGCCCAGGTGCCCAGTAGGGCATCAGAAAGAGAGGCTTCGAAAGGCAGAAGCAGCTCTACATTCCTGGAACTGTGGTGGAGGACATCCAACAGAGGGTCAACAGGCAGGGGGATTGAAGGGGGCTGCATACTCAGAATGCGGGTGGCCAAGGAAACAACTCTCATAAATGCCGCACCAACCTCTGTAGCCCTCCGAGGAGGGGACAGTAACTAATCTGAGGGTGAGGGCTGTAAGCTGAGCCTCCCACTCCAAGGGGATTGTCCGATGAACGGAGGATTAGACCAATGTCTGTTGTAAACGTATCTAGGACCCTATTTAAATATTCCCGATTCATGCCCTTATGTGGTTATAACCAAACATATCCTTATAAAGGCATAAGAATCATATCCATATTTAGTCATAGCCAATGGCGTCCAAATACGGCAAGGCTACTCCCATAGACTCCTAGAAAGCACAACGCGTTCTTTAAACAAACCAAGCCTCCAGCAGCCTGGGAAATCCCCCTGCTTTTGTTTTGATTTGAACAAGAACTCCTGGAGTCCAGAAAGAACTGTAAGTTCTTAGTGACGTCTTATGTCCAACCTTACGTCAAACTCGGCACCTTCCAGGTATAAATATACCAACGCTGCCTTAAGCAAACACACGGTGGTTTGGAGCAGAGCAGCTATCTACTTGCCCGAAGCCCAGCTGATGCGAGAGCCGAAGGAAGCCGACCCTCCCATTGACGCACTGAGAGAGAAGCTGTCTTTTCTCCAGCCGAGAAATCCAGCCCCAGTGTTTCCAGTCACCCTTGCGGGATTCTGGGAGATCGAGTCCTGAGAACGAGATACAAGACCTCCTTCATTCTATACCCAAGGTACGGAGCTGATTAGATCCTTAAGAGAAATCTTGATGCAGATTCTTGGCAAAAACTAACTTAACTTAAACTACAGCTCACTTACTCCTTCCCACGTACTAGGCTTAGGTTAGGTACACTGGGGTAGGCGTATCTTAGAAGCACCAGTTGAGTATGTTTAGTCAATGATTTTATGTATGTATATATTTTATCCGTTTTAAGTATCATATGGCTCAGAAACCATATAAATGCTTTTACAGTATTATTTCATAATACTCCTTTTACTGTACGCACTTTACTTTATGACAAGTATTGCAATTGTGGCAATTCACTTCTCTTGCACGAGAAAGAGGACTGCTCAATAAATAACAACTTTTATTGAAAACGCCCGTCTCTCTATTTCTCTGCACTCTGGTGAAACTAAGCATGCACGATTGACTGAGTGAAATAGCTGTCTATTGTTTTCACACAACTCTGGAGATATACTCCTTGTTCTGGAGGGAGCAAAGTTGTCATGTTTATCCGGTTGTCAGAAGCTAATCCCTTCTTGTCTATTCAGGGAAGTTAACTTCTCCCTGTTCACTCGAGAAAGTTTCTAGTGACCTCTGAGCTAGCTGGCATTCATAATTAAGTCTAACATATTCAATAGAGGCCTAGTCGACCTCAGTCCTACGTCTAAACTATCGTTTATGTTATTCCAATGCGCAGAGCCTATTGGGAATATAGGAACTACACTGCATGGCGCCCAACGTTTGATAAGGCGATAATCTAACGCTAGATACTAGAGTAACTCAGTCGTGCTTTTCACACAGACCCCTTTTTCCCGTAAAAACTCCAATAGACGTCTGGAGTGGGTGAAAGGTTAATATCCGCCGGAACTTAGTAGGATGAGAATCCTATGTATTCGTTTTTGGTTTAGTCAACGTTGAAGGATACAGTGTTCCAAAATATTGTGCACCTAATCTTTGTTTCCTTGAAACTTGCTCTGCAAACAAAACTTTCTGTCAGAAAAATGGGGGAAAGTGAGGATGAAAGAGAGAGAGCTAGAATAGCAGCTCAACTTTTAGCAGATGACACAAGTCTCCAAAATGATGACCCGAATGTTATTATCATTCCGGTAAACGTAAGAAGAACTATAACTCTTAAACTTATAGAAAATGGACTATCACCAAGAGGTGGTACAGTCATATTTGTGGTAGAGGCCCATGAATATCGGCAGACAGAGATATTCTATTCATGGATACATTTTCCGGCAGCACATGCTGTGACACAAGATTTCCACTATTACAAAATAGAGAAATCTCCAGAGGAATACGCTCCTTTCGAGGACGTTGAAATTCCACTAACATACCAAGAGCACCTGCTCTGGTTTAATGGCACCCTAAAACATCAAAATCACATCACCAGGCTCGGTCCACTAGGTAGACCAGGAGCCACATGGCCGGTTCTAGCCAACTACACACCACACCCTGACATTGAAAAAATGTCAGACCGAGAACTTTTAGCTCAGGTAAAACAACTCATTAAAATACATAGACAATTGGTCCAATATGTCATGCGGACTTCAACAGTCCAACCAGCAATAAGAATTCCACAACCAACCCCTCAACAGGGGAACACAAATAAAATAACACCACAGAATATACAATCAGCCAATGGCAAAATACCCGCAAAACGGGAACAAATTCCATTCTGGTTAGCTCAAAAAATAACTCAAATAGAGGCAGTATTTCCTGATACTACACCTCATGACAAACACAGAATTCTGACTATCTGTCTTCCAATGGGGATCGCACCACATGTGGAGGACTGTGACACTTGGGGCAGTCTTTGCTTCGATATACACAAAAACACATGGTGTTCCGTCTATGGCGGTTATACCAGACGTACTAAGACAGATTCAAAATGAATACGGTCCAGAACCTGCTTTAACTCTAGGTATGTAATTACCGAAAGTCTTTAGGCAAGTTTCAGCTATATTATTACTAGCCAACATAAAAGGAGAAGCAGCATCTGTGGCGATCCGCCAAAAATTGAAAGAAACAGATATAGCAGAACAACCTTTTGAACTTGCCAGAATCATAGAAAAATCCTATGAAGAATTAGGTAGAGATAGTTTGGGTGGGAAACCACTAAAACCCCAACTAACTGAAAATCCTGAAAAAACCTTTATTAAAAATAATCTCAATACTTCAAAAAAGAGGTGGGAGGGTAATAAACAAATTACTCCCAGAGAAAAACAGTTTCAGTCCAGAGGAAAGTCTCCTCAACGGAGAGATAGATCTCCAGAACGAGGAGGCAAGTCTCCCCACAGGGAGCCCTCTGAGAAAAGATACAACCTTAAAGATAGGGTTAAAATAAGAAAACCTGATAGATATCAAGATATTGATACACGGAGGAGGAGCTACACTAGCAACCAAGATGGCCGCGTAAGCTCCCGGCTCCGCTGACCTCCGCCAGTAGCTCGTAAATCCTGGTATTGATCCTGAATTCGCACCAGACTCCCGGGTGACTGAGGTGTTCCTGAATCTAAAGGTGCAATCCCGACATTTCCATCTTCTCGAATGATGAAGATACGCCGTGTTTTCATTCTCGGCCTAACCCAGCGTTTTTATTCTCGGCCTAACCCAGCGTTGGAGTTGAACAACATCGGCCGCGGGACTTGGGCGGCGTCCGGTCTCTCGAAGTGGAGAATATCCTGACTGGTTTGGATGGCGATACTGTGGTCCGTTGATTCCGAAGATACAGCTGCGTGACGCACCGGTTGCTGTGGTCGGGGGTCCATTGCACGGAGGCTCTGCTAGGCTCCCGGGGTCGACGGGCTTGGATCCTCGCTGGCGGCGAAGGTGTCGATATTGCGAAATTGAGAGCGCCCACTGTTGCCATTGGCCCCACCTGTGCCTGTTACCCCGCGGTAGTCGACCTCCGGGGTTCAAGACATTCTCTGTCGCTTTGCGAGAGGGGATAGAGCGGGTGGAATGTACGCCGTCGCTGCAGATCGTAATGGCCGCCATTGGGGCGCTCCACTCGCAGGTCACCGCCATCATCCAGAAAATGGTCGTAACAGTTGACAATATCTGCCTGAGACCGGACTACGACCCCTCGATAGGTTTGAAACAAGCTGTGTTACCCACGGAGAAGGTTATGCCTGAGACTGAGGGCCCCGTGCGGAAGCCAGATTTGGGGTTTTCTGTCGGCTCCCAAATAACAGCTAGCGAGCCTGGGACTACCATAAGCTCATCATGCGCAAGGCCGATACCGCCCAAGATGGACATAGACGATCTTATAATCCATAATAAGTTCCTCAGTGACTATCGGAGTGATTCATCATCCTTTTCCTCCCAGTTGGCTCAACCACGTTCTTGTGTCTTCTTTTTGGTGGACAGTTATCTCCGTTTGACTTGTGGACTTCGAGTGCTAATATCTTGGTTTCGATCCTACCATACTGACTGACTTTTTGGAACGTTTTGATTCTTCTAGTGAGATGGCGGTTCGAGCGGAGAGGGCTCGCACGAAAAATCGGAGCGGCCAGGGTTGAATTCGACTGTCTGGGTTGGATAAAATGGCTTCATTTGATACGGGACTTGTAGCCCATTATGATGTGGGAGTCGGGTGGTTTTCACAAACTCCCCCGGTTGGCTTGTAACTGTAGCTTTATATTGTCTTGATTATATTTAGGGGTGGTTTGCTTCTGGCGGGGGGTAAGGGAGACCGGGGGCCTGTCTGATATCTCCTCCTCCACTCTTTTCCTTCTTTTAGGTTTAGCTCTTGAGCGACAGGCACGCTGCTAGTGGGGTTAGGCCGTAGCCATTGCAGGGGTGCAGGGTGGGGGGTTTGAGTTTTTTTTTTTTGTCTTTGTTTAGTTCTATGGCCTTTTTCTTTTTTCCTTTTTTCTCCCTTTTTACGAGAGGTGGGTTGTTTATCCTGAATCGATGTTTCTCTCTTATCTGGGTGTCTACTCTGGTCTTCACTATCCTGAATCATGGGTGGACGGGTCCTGCAGACTGTAGCTTAACGAGGTTGTTGATTATACTGTCTCTCCTTTTTCATATGCTTATCGACGTTGACGTCTCATACTCCTGTGTATTGATTTCTCTGCATTGGCCTATTCACCTACATACGGTTGTAATGTATCCTATAGTATGACACCTGATATATGTAATATTTCCTCTTGTTTCTCTTCAATAAAAAAAAAAAAAAAAAAAAAAAGAAGATATTGATACACGTCACTCTCGATCTTTTCAGACTTCCTCACAGAAATCGAAAAGAAGAGGACGGTCAGAACACAAAGAAGAGCACGTCAAGTCCAAAGACAAGGAACCTGGTCATCAAAGTAAAAAATTACAATTTCCAAAGAAGAAGGTAGCTAGTATTAAAATAAAACATGCCGAGGATTCTGAGGACACAACTGAAAAACGGAGAGTGGGCCCAGACAATGCTAGACAGCGCAGCAGAAGTGACCATAGCTCGCAAGATCCTGATGAATCTTCTGGAGACAGTGGACACGAATGAATACATTCAAGTGGAAACTGCAGACACCAGAGTTAGCATAAGCCCATAAATTATATGAAATAACATTACGTATAGAGGGGGACAAAACTAGGAAAATAAAGGGTCTCTTTTGGGATAACCTTTCGAAAGGCTATGATATCCTTCTAGCAGAGAAAGACTGGCCACCAGAGTTTGTCAGGGAGTGTCCACATGGCGAAGAAATGATTATGAAACACACGGAAGATACCGAAGGTCTATCGTTAATCCAAACTCAATGCAGAGCCTAATGAGTGTTCTACACAGGTAACTGGAACAGAACAAGGATTCTTATTCTACAGGAGACACACAGAGAAGAAGTGAATATAGAAATATAGTTCTAAAGAAGAACTCAGTCCAGAAAAAGATTATGAACCCATAGAAAAGTACCCATCAGCCCACTCAATAGTGGAACTTCGTCATCTGGGGTTTTTTGTTTGAAAAATTGGTGTCCAATATGCCCTTCCTCAGATGAAACTTGAGGCAAGCTTAGGACCCAATGGTTGAACCCTCAACCAAAGCAGATGACAGAGTATGAATGCTGATAAGGCTTAGTTGCAGTGCTAAGAAAAAGTGTAAGAGAAGAGGATAGTGCTCAACGTGATTAAAAATACCTATCTTCATGTCAATAAGAAAACTTTATTATATGTGCCCATCAAGATGGTATAGTTAAAAGCAGAGTGAGAATAGCAGTGAAAATATTTGCTATTTACCATAGATGTTTAATTGGTCAACATGTTTCAGCCTCTCCAGGCTTTCGTCAGGACCTGTAGTTCACTACTGCAACACTTACTTTTATGTGCTGTGAAGGACAGACTATAGAAATTCTTTGAATTTGTGTATCAGCTCCTGTAGAACAACATAAATACAGAGAAACGAAAAAACCATACAGCAACCAGTTATGGTGATTTCAACAACAATCGTTGGATTAGTGTTTTCCATACATATACATTTTATTGTATGATTTATAACTTACCCAGTATTATGGGATGAAGGACCTCACCTCACCTGGCAACGGCTCAGGATAAGGAGGCCACGCACTGTAGAGGATTGAAAAAGTGGTGTATTTTAGTTCATCTCATTACTTATTTGAGTTAATCTCATGATTTGGAAAGGTGTATCCAAATTGCGTTCTAGTAAAGACACAAGAATGGCAAAAAGGAAGGCCAAAGCCTAGATGACTATTACTGGTATGGTGTTTCTATCACAACTCACTCCTGTTCATACATGATTATCCGGAGTGGCAGAATTCTAACTACACCACTTTTTCAATCCTCTACAGTGCGTGGCCTCCTTATCCTGAGCCGTTGCCAGGTGAGGTGAGGTCCTTCATCCCATAATACTGGGTAAGTTATAAATCATACAATAAAATGTATATGTATACAATAAAATGTATATGTATGGAAAACACTAATCCAACGATTGTTGTTGAAATCACCATAACTGGTTGCTGTATGGTTTTTTCGTTTCTCTGTATTTATGTTGTTCTACAGGAGCTGATACACAAATTCAAAGAATTTCTATAGTCTGTCCTTCACAGCACATAAAAGTAAGTGTTGCAGTAGTGAACTACAGGTCCTGACGAAAGCCTGGAGAGGCTGAAACATGTTGACCAATTAAACATCTATGGTAAATAGCAAATATTTTCACTGCTATTCTCACTCTGCTTTTAACTATACCATCTTGAAGGGCACATATAATAAAGTTTTCTTATTGACATGAAGATAGGTATTTTTAATCACGTTGAGCACTATCCTCTTCTCTTACACTTTTTCTTAGCACTGCAACTAAGCCTTATCAGCATTCATACTCTGTCATCTGCTTTGGTTGAGGGTTCAACCATTGGGTCCTAAGCTTGCCTCAAGTTTCATCTGAGGAAGGGCATATTGGACACCAATTTTTCAAACAAAAAACCCCAGAAGACGAAGTTCCACTATTGAGTGGGCTGATGGGTACTTTTCTATGGGTTCATAATCTTTTTCTGGACTGAGTTCTTCTTTAGAACTATATTTCTATATTCACTTCTTCTCTGTGTGTCTCCTGTAGAATAAGAATCCTTGTTCTGTTCCAGTTACCTGTGTAGAACACTCATTAGGCTCTGTATTGAGTTTGGATTAACGATAGACCTTCGGTATCTTCCGTGTGTTTCATTGTTTAGTTGGGGGACAAGATACCCCGAGGTCTATAAACTATAATTCCCCTTGGGCCCTTCTCCACTATGGTGTTCGAAGAAATGATTATGCCTGCCTTCTCAAATCAAATTCCAATTCATAAAAAATACACATATACTAGAAAATGGGCAGTGGCCCAAGCCCCTGCATTATATAAAAATCATGTAGGGTGGGATGAGGATTCTCCTCACCATTCAGTTAAAAAATCAACCTACTGCACAAAGGCAGTATTCTGTTAAGCAAGAAGCTAAAAAACAAGTCAGGGAGATCCTAGATCAACTTGAATACCAGGGGGTGATTGAAACATGCACCTCACAAATGAACAATCCTTTGTTTCCTGTCTCCAAGCCAGACGATTCATATCATCTAGTTTTGGACTACAGACACCTAAACTCTTGCTGCAAAACATTTGCAGTACAAAACACACAGTGCAGCACTAATGAATAACATTGTGCGCAAAAAATATAAAACGACATTAGATATCACAAATGCTTTCTTTTGTCAAAACATTGCACCTGAAAGTAGGTATTTGACTGCTTTCTCCTGTATGGGGTCACAAAAACAATTCTGTTGACTCCCACAGGGATTCAAGAATAGCCCAAGATTATTTTCAGCAAGGGTAACAGAGTTACTACAAATGTATGATGATGAGGCATTATCCTATGTCAATGACATCCATCTTACAGACGACGACCTGGAGACACACTTGAAAAGAGTGAACATCATCATACTTGGGTTGGCATCTGAAGGGTATAAATTCAACTTTAAAAAGTCACGAATTGCCCATCTAACTGTTCTGTTTTTAGGATATGAATTATCAAGTGAAGGCAAAAGCCTAGCAGACAATTTCTTAGAGAAATGTGCAGTACTCCAAGCTCCAAAAACGCTGAAAAACTTACAATCAATTCTAGGTTTCCTGAATTTCGGAAGAACATACATTCTAAATTATGCAGAGAGGGTTAAACCTCTCTACAAATTAATAAAACCTGAGTTCAAACCAATTAATTGGACTCAGAAACATACAGAAATTTTACGAACATTACAAACAGACATGTTAACTAAAACAAAACTGCAAACACGCACAAACGAACGCAACCTTGTAATCCGAGTCATCCCAGGAAGATGCAGATTCACGTACCTGACCTCTAAAGAGGGAGAAACGGTACCAATAGCTTATAAATCACACTTGTACACACAAGCTGAAATGAAATTCAGTTCTACTGAAAAAATTGTGACTGCGGTTCAAACTGCTGTAACAAAAGAAAGAGCCCAAGCCCAAGGCAAAAGCATATCTGTTTTAGCAGCAGTATCAGCCCTTGAGGCAGTAACGAGACCACGCATTCCAAATGCAGTGGCATTAGATCCAAAATGGATACAATGGGAAAGTTCTCTTGCTGCAGAAGACGTGAAACACGCTTTTGATCCAATAATGAAAAGACTAGAAGATCTAGAATACGAAAGTGAATGTCCTCTGTCAATCGAAATTCTGCCTCTAGAACAATACACCTGTGTAATCTACACGGACAGATTTGCACAACACTACGTTGTGAAAAAACAAGTTTACAATGCAGCATGCGCGATTGTTAAAGGTCGCTGGCGCTTATTAAATTCAGACCGATGGTCACCAAAACTGAATCAATCAGAAACTGTACAGCTCAGCGAGCTGAAATAAGATCTTTAAAGATGGCGCTTGAAAATGTCGATCGCGAATTCCCCACACTAATAGTGTGCGATTCGCATTACTGCGTCCGGTCTTACAATAATGACATGCAGACATGGATCAAAAACGGTTACAAAGATGAGACTGGTGCAACAATAAAGCATAAAAAACTTTGGGAACAAGTAGTTCTTTTGCAGAAAGAACTACAAAAGACTCACGTGATACATTCACTGAGTCATCAACGTGATGGCGTTCACGTTGCAGGAAATTCATTGGCTAACAGAGCCACAGCGGCAGCTGTCAAACCGGCTTCCGTAGCTACAAAAAAGCGTACTAAAAACATATAGACGGTGAAACGCTACTAGCAGTAAAAGCCTCAATGGAAGGCAACTATGCGGCGTTACCTCTAAACTATCCACTCGGAAATACATACATAATTGATGCAAACTCCGTTCCTTTTGCTCGATCCCTGGAGTGGGGGATAGAGTAATTCCAAACACGAACCGGAGGGCTTACTTGATTCAAGAAGCACACATGGGAATGGGTCTGAGGCACCAAGAGATCTTGAAATCTCTAATAGAATTACAATCACAATACTGGTGGCCGGGGATGAACGTGCAAATTTATAACTTTGCAACGAATTGTCAGGACTGCAATAGAGATTGCAGTGGTGAACCGGACGAGACACCAGCCCAGATACCTTTATTAGAAAGCATTAGGCAATCTATATGCAAAAATCCAGATGGAAAAAGGCGATCCCATAATTATTAAGATGAGATTCATTTGGATGTGGCCCCTGCGCTCGGCTGACTCCAGAACTGCTATAAAAGATTTGCGAGTCTTTATCGGCACATACGCAATTGGCATGCTACATTCTGACCAGGGTCCTGCGTTTAGCTCTCAAGCTTACAAGGAGGCCATGCCAGCATGGGCATTGCATTGCGGTACTCTAGTCCATTCCATCCCGAGGGAAATGCGGTAGTGGAGAGAAAAAACCAGGACATAAAGCAATCTATAATGGCGAGTGTATTAGGTTCGGGTGATGGGTGGGTCAAACATCTAACAAGTGTCCAACGTAGTCTTAATAATCTGCCAAGAAATTCTCTAAGAGGTATCACTCCATACGAACTTTTGTTCAGTACTAGAATGATAATCCAGGACTTAGATTGTCAGACTTCAGTGGTGAAAGTAAATCCTTTGACATCAAAGATCGTTTGGCTGTTTTACAGGACTTAAATGAAACAAGAAGAAGTCTAAGTAACACAAAGCTAAAGCCAACGACCACTGAAGAAAAACCACCTGTCCCAGCAAGACCTGTCTGGATTCCAAAGATTGGGGATCTAGTCAGAGAGAAGATCGTGGTAAAGAAGGAATTTGGGCCTTCTTACAGAAAAGCAGTACCTGTCTTAGCTATCAGCGGAACAAGATCAGTAGTACTACCGCCCCTTGCTGGTAAAAAGGAGAACAGAGTTGTATCAATCGACCTGGTAAAACCACAATCATGTGGCCAATAATAAGTAATAGGCCCAGTGGACTCCCAAGAAGTAGCAGAAGACCAAACCTTGTAGTGTAGTTCCTATCTTCCCAATAGGCTCTGCGCATTGGAATAATACCTACAGCAGTAAAGGCCTAGGCCAGACGTTAACTAGGTCTACTACTGTCGATACTAGACTTAAAGTTTTGTGTTTGCCAGCGTAGCTCAGAGTTCACTAGAAACTTTCTCGAATGTTCAAGGAGGAATTAACTTCCCTGATTAGACAAGAAGGGATTTAGTTTCTGACAACCATAGAACATGACAACTTTGCTCTCCCCTAATCAAGAGTCAATCTCGAGAGTCGTGTGAACAAAAGGCAAATTATTTTACTCAGTCAGTACGTGCATTCTTAGTCTCATCAGAATGTAGAGAAAAGGAAGAGACGGGCGTGTTCAATAAAAAGGTGTTATTTATTGATCAGTCTCTTTTCTCGTACAAGAGAAATGGATCGATATTATTGCAATACTTATAGTTAAGTAAAGTGCATACATTAAAAGCAATAGTATAAAATAATACTGTAAAAACATTGATATGGTTTCTAAGCCATAAGATGTTTTAAAATGAATAAAATATATTACATACACATATACATTTGACTAAACGTACTCAACTGGTGTTTCTAGATACGCCTACCCCGTGTACCTGACCTAAGCCTAATACGTGGGCGGGAATAGATAGTTACAGTTTAAGTTAAGTTTGTTTTTGCCAAGTGAATAACTAAAGAATTCTCTGTGAGGGGTTATTCAGTTCTGTACCTGGAAGTTAGGATGAATGAGGAATGGTATCTCTCTCTCTGGTCTCGATATTCCAGGCTGCCTGCGAGAGCTGCCCAGAAACGCCGGTGCTGGATTCTCGGCAGGAGAAAGCAGCGCGTCTCTCAGCGCGTCAGAAAGGCGGGGCTGCTGCCAGCGGGGTCTGCTCTGCTCTTCGCTTCGGCAAGTATGGCTGCTCCGTCTCGTCACCACGCGTGTGTTTGCATATGGCAAGATCGGTAATATTTATACCTTTAAGGTGCCGAGATTGACGTAAGGATGGACATAGATACGTCAATAAAGATGTCATACGACTTGCTCGTTAGCACATTCTTTTACTAAAGTTCTCGGTGAAATCAAAACAATGGCCGCAGGGTTTTGCCCAGGTTGTCATAGGTTTGATTTGTTATGAGAACTCCGTATGCCTTATCAGGGGCTGGAGGAATATCGCTTGTCTAATTAGATTGCAAGTGTTATGACCTAATCAGATAACACGTTCCTGTGCCGTAGTGTGACTGCGTCAGATAACGGTATCTGCATCATGGGGGTTTTCTGCCTCATGGGCTGACTGCTAGTTAACTTGTTGGTTTGTTTAACTAGAATAGGGTCAGGAATAGGGGGATCGATTCAGAACCTATAGGAATACATGACACCCACTCCACGCTAACTATGGACATATTTACTAATCTAGGCATAGTATAACATAGTACAACATACTATAGAGTAGTGTGTATACCTTACCACCCCAAAATACATAAATGCATTTTGAAATTTTCAAATATACTGAAAAAATTGCAGACATATATATATGGTATGCACTCAAGCTGTAGAAAAATGCCAAAGTAATCGCATTTGTATACATTATTTCTTATTTGGTATATGAGAATTACACATGAAATGGTTTCTTAAATACAGAAAAAAGTTTCGAGACCATTCCATCACAGAATAAAATATCTTTATGAACATGCCAGCGGGCAGCTAATGTCTATAAGCTATCTAAAATTTAGAAACCTTAGTTCTCTAAGAATAGTTCTTACTTTAAGCAGAAGATAGTGTCCCGAAAAATATGCAAAAATATTTGGGGCTGCTGGAAAAACTGCTGTCCGTGAACTGGAGCGAAAATGTTCATGTGACTTTATTTTTAAAGTTGAAGGCCGAATTCAGGGAACGCCGTGTGCGAGCTTGCTCAAAAGTCTCTATTTCTGTTCGGGTGAGAACATCATATCATTTAGGCTTTCGAAAAAACTGTCAACAGCTTCCTGGGAAAGTTCCACTAACTCGGAAATCGGTGTAATCATGCATTCTTGCGCATGATTGTCTCCATTGACATTCTGATTTGCATTACTGACAGAAGGTCGTACCTGTTCGATGCTGCTTTCATCTTGAACTTCACTACCCATCAATCGTAGTGGTGAAGCTTCCACGAATGCCGTCATCAGGATTGGTAGCCTTTGAGGGCAGCACAAAGCATGAACCTTGATCGGGCTCAACAATGTTTCTGCATCCATCGGCGCATCCGATTGTAGCGTCAGACAGGTGTCTAACACGCATTCTTCTCCGCATAGCAGACACCTCAATACAGGTAAAACACATCTTTGCCACATTGGTCGAAATGATAGAAACCAAGTCATGTTCAGGTCTCTAAGCCGGGAGAGTCCCAGGATTTTTGATATCCGGTCCCGGTATCCAATGGCTAGGATTGTTTCTTCCCTTGTCGCAAGAGTTTTGTCTGTGACATGGGTTGCCATAACGAAAAATAAGGACTAAGAATAGGATTCCTGCAATTAGTCCCAGGATCAGGGGAAGTCCGCCAAAAATCGAATGGACGAAATCTGGAAAAATACCCAGTATGGCTTTGAATGGTGTTAATGCCATCGAAAATACTGTCTTAAATACCTTTGAGACCCCATTGGTATCAGAAATATTTAAGATTTCATTCAGGATTTCCGCGAAATGTACGGGGGAATTAGTTGATAATAATGTATGTATCTCTGCAGTCGTCCTTGCGACTTGTAGATCATACGTTTCTTTTGATGACGAGAGCCTGGTAGGCGTCTGAAGAAGGACTGTTTTCATTCTGCTTAAAGTATCTATTCGAATAGAAGTAATTTTCAAATCGGGCCATGCCCTTGCCTCCCTGTCTGGGAAGGAGCTGGGGAACAATGTGCATCCACAGCACTTGACCTTCGCAGTAGTAGTAGTAGTTACTAGATAAGGAGTCCCGGGCATAAGACTACAACATCTGCGGTCTACAATAAGAATGTAACTCCCATTATAGAGTCTTTGAAAGAATGGTTCTATTTCTGTTGCAGGTGCGCCTTGCTGGTGACATGAAAGGTTGTATGAATTCCCTTCACAGGCTCCATGCAAACTAATTCCGTTACACAGAAGTGTTCCACTCAGTGACATCGCACAATTGTTGCCACTAAGAAACACTTTCTGTCCTTTATTACTGACACATGCATGTGAATAGGGCAGGTTCCATGTTGTTTTAAGGTACCCCTTTCCCAATTTCTCGTACATGCCAGCCTGTATATATTTTTGGCAGTATTGAAACCTGAAGGTTGAGATTGGAATATTTATTATCCCATGTATTATCCATTCATTGACAGGTCGTTCTGACATTGTCATTGGTAATCTTTCTAGTTTTTCAATGCTCAAGATTGTATAATCAGCACCCTTTTGCGCCATACTGATTTGTCTATCAGTAAGGTTAAAGATTTGGAATAGTGACGTTGTGTTGATTAAACGCCAAGGCACATAGCCTGAACGCAGATTTTGTAACGTCCAGCCAAGCTGTTTAATAGAACGCAATTGTGACTGACCGTGTTGTAATAGCAGTAAGTCTTGCGATAATATATCGATTGCTGACGACACAATGCTGTCCAAAGAACATGAACATTTTCGCTCCAGTTCACGGACAGCAGTTTTTCCAGCAGCCCCAAATATTTTTGCATATTTTTCGGGACACTATCTTCTGCTTAAAGTAAGAACTATTCTTAGAGAACTAAGGTTTCTAAATTTTAGATAGCTTATAGACATTAGCTGCCCGCTGGCATGTTCATAAAGATATTTTATTCTGTGATGGAATGGTCTCGAAACTTTTTTCTGTATTTAAGAAACCATTTCATGTGTAATTCTCATATACCAAATAAGCAATAATGTATACAAATGCGATTACTTTGGCATTTTTCTACAGCTTGAGTGCATACCATATATATATGTCTGCAATTTTTTCAGTATATTTGAAAATTTCAAAATGCATTTATGTATTTTGGGGTGGTAAGGTATACACACTACTCTATAGTCTGGAGGACAGAGTCATTAACCCATTGTCCACTACAGAAAGTGATTTTTCCAAATTAATACGGTCAATTTCCCGTATTCTCTCTGCTGTTTCAATTTGAGTAACCTTCCAGGCCTCATTGTATGCTGCATATACAGAGGCTGCAATGAAACGCTTTTGACGCTGTTTGCGTGGTCCCAAAGTGAAATCACGCAAGTCAGCACCATCAGTAAGTAAAGTTAGGTGTTGCTTAATTTCTGCCAGTGTGGAAGTTTGTAGCCATTGAAGGCATAATTTGCCCACACTGTAGGTGGTTATTATCCCTGGGTGATGTCTTTGGGGATATCTAGGGTCTGGCCTGGTCATTTTGAACCCCTGTGTTTTGTTCAGGAATCTGTCTTGACAGTTATTAGTATCTGTGGGCCAGATCAACCACTGTTTCCAATCAGGATGTGTTCTGTTTTGGTTTAATATATGGTTTACGTCTATCTCTTCATCTGTATCAGAGTTATTTCTAAACATTATTGGCTTTGGAATAGACGGTTTATTTAAATCTTTGATTTTGGCTAAGCCAAGACAGGTGGTCTGTTGAACAGTGTCATTTAAAAATACCATTTGTTCTGGGATCATGCAGGCTCTAAACAAAGCTTCTATACCCTGTACTTGCCATTCTTTTGTACCCCAAACACTTTTCAATTCAACATTTTTGTCCCAATAATCAAATCCAAAAGTATTCATTTGTTCAAAAAATGAGTCTGAATATAACAATTTTGTGTTGGTTATCATGGTTTTGGTTCCTGTCTTGTTCGACAATTTAAAATAAAATGTTTCAGCATTACTTGTGTTAAAACCTGAAAAATATGAATATTTGTCGTAAACGGTTCTTGAGCTCCCTTTTGGAGGTGTTGCACAATGTTCCCATTGATTATAATTTAAAACGTTTCTAGGTTGTGCAGATCTATGTAAAAAGTGGTTACCATAGTGGTTATAGCAATACATACTGTCATAATTTGTAGAACCCTGCAAATAATCATGTTTGGTAAATTTAGCAGACAGTACTAAGTCAGACATCATATTATTAATGGTTTCGAAGTCCCAATCATCAGCAAATGAGTTTGGTTTTGCAAAGTCACTCAATGAGATCTTAATTTGATGTGGATATTTCAGGATCTCGACCGGACCATAAATTTCATAGTCAGTGTTGTCCCAGGCTACCCCACCAGGTATTGGAATTGCTGTGAAGTTGGCTGAAGAAAGTTCTCTTTTCTCGACGTGTGAAGATGTGTGTGGTTTGAGGATCAAGTTGATTTTCTGACTTGCTGTGTCCATTTTAGCATATTTTCCCTCAATGAAGCGTCCCAAAGTAAGTACCATGATGTGCCAAAGTATGAGAATAAATGCACCAAAACCCACCCAAAATTCAATCCATGGGGAAATCAGATATGTTTCTTTCAGTTGTCTCAAAAGTTCCTTAGCTTTGTCTTTAAAGGTTTTTGATGATGGCTGTGTCTTTGATTCGCTGAAGCCCTCAGAGGAATCATCGAAGTTATTGAAGTAGCCGGATGCAGTTCTGTCAATTGTTCCAATTGGTTCAGGATTTCTGTTTCTTGCATTTTCACTTGGTACTTCATTATAGATTGGTGTGTCTCTGCTAAATGTTTTTATTTGGGTCTTCAGAGGTCTTAGTTCTATTGCATTGTTGCATAGTCCTTGTTGTTCTTCTGTAGGCGTTTCGAATGTGATGAGCCTCTTCGTTAGGACCTCTGTACTGGTAGCAAACCTTGGTGTTCTGCTACTTATTGGGAGTCCACTTGGCCTACTGTTTGTTATCGGCCACATGTTGTGGTTTTACCAGGTCGATGGATACAACTCGGTTCTCCTTTTTACCAGCAAGTGGCGGTAGTACAACTGATCTTGTCCCGTTGACAGACAAGACAGGAACTGCTTTTCTGTAAGAAGGCCCAAATTCCTTCTTTACCGCGATCTTTTCCCTGACTAGATCCCCGACTTTTGGAATCCAGACAGGTCTTGCTGGGACAGGTGGTAGTTCTTCAGTGGTTGTTGGCTGTTGTTTCAACTTTATGTTGCTCAGGTCTTTTCTTGTTTTGTTTAAGTCCTGCAAAATAGCCAAACGGTCTTTGATATCAAAGGTTTTTTCTTTCACCACTGAAGTCTGACTATCAATGTCAGAGATCATCATCCTAGTTCCAAATAATAATTCGTACGCACTGAATCCCTTCAGAGAATTTCTTGGCAAGTTATTGAGACTACGTTGGACACTTATTAGATGTTTGACCCACCCAGCTCCCGAACCTAATATCCTTTCCGCTATAGATTGCTTTATGCCTTGGTTTTTTCTTTACACCATCCCGTACCCTCAGGAAGGAAGTGAGAAGATTCCCGCTGGGCTATGCTCATTTGGTCATGTTTCCCCTCAGGCTTGAGGGCTAGAGTGGAGACAATGGTCAAACGTAGCATGCTCTTAGCGTATATGCCATTTAGACTCGCAAATCTTTGTATAACAGTCCGGACGTCAGCCGAGTGCTGGTGATCTACATTATAAGTGGAACTAGCCTGTATATGTTAATCGCAACCCTTCCTTTTTACTCCTGATTTTTTCTGGAGTAGAACGACGAGGTATTAAACTGTTTCTTTCCCCACTGCGATCTCTGTTGCAGTTTGGGCAGTTTTTTACAAACATGGTGTGACGCAGGCTCATGCCTGGCCACCAGTACCGTGATTGTAATTAACAAGTTTCTCCTGTCCATGTTTGGAATCACCCTATCCCCCACTCCAGGGATTCGAGCAAAAGGGACAGAGTTTGCATCGATTATGTATGTATAATTGAGTGGATAGTTGATCGGCAACGCTGAGCAGTCGCCTTTTGATGACGTTTTCACTGCCAGCACTGTTTCACCGTCAATGTATTTTAATGTACGCTTTTTTCGAACTACGGGAGCCGATTTAGTGGCTGCCGCTGCGGCTGTTTCAGCCAATGAATTCCCTACAACGTGAACGCCATCACGCTGATGACTCAGTGAGTGAGTCACGTGAGTCTTTGGTAGTTCTTTTTGTAAAAGAGCTATTTGTTCCCAGAGCAGTTTCTGCTTTATTGGTGCATCTGTGTCATCTTTGTAACCTTTTTGAATCCATGTCTGCAAATCGCTGTTATATGATTTGACGCAGTAATATGAATCTGACACTATAAGTGTCGGGAATTCGCGATCCGCATTATCTAGCGCCATTTTTAAAGCTAATATTTCAGTTTGTTGTTCTGAATTACTTTCTACTGAGTGTGTCTTTGTTAATAGAGGTTTTAGTTTACCTCCGCGCCACACTTCTTTTGTAATCTCACATGTGGGGTTGTATGCTTGTTCTCCCCAAACGGAGGGTTGAGCATGTCCGTCTGTATAGATTACACAGGCGTAATGTCGTAAAGGCAGAATGTCGATTGGCAGAGGATATGTTTCTTCATATTCTAGATTTTTAAATTTTTCTAGTTCTGGATCAAAGTAGTAGTACACTTTGTCCGTTGTGATTGAATTCACCCATTGTATCCATTCCGGATTCAATGCTGTTGTTGGTAAATTCCACGGTGTTGTTAGTGCCTCAAAGGCTGATTTTGCTGTTCTGACTGTGATATGTCTACCGTCCGCTTGATCTTTCTCTCTAGCTAT
Source organism: Lissotriton helveticus (assembly GCF_964261635.1). Taxonomy (NCBI): domain Eukaryota; kingdom Metazoa; phylum Chordata; class Amphibia; order Caudata; family Salamandridae; genus Lissotriton; species Lissotriton helveticus. The sequence continues at coordinate 1,617,246,297 of NC_136057.1, forward strand.
TGCGGTTTGAACTGAATGAACAATTTTTTCTTTGTTGCTGAATTTCTGTTCAGCTTCTGTGTACAAGTGTGATTTGAATGCAATTGGTACCTTTTCCCCCTCATTAGAGGTCAGGTATGTGAATCCGCATCTCCCTGGGATGACTCGAATCACAAGATTGCGTGTGTTATCACGTGTTTCTAATTTTGTTTTAATTAGCATGTCTGTTTGTAAGGATCTCAGAATTTCTGTGTGTATTTGAGTCCAATTGGATCTTTTAAAGTCTGGTTTAATTAGATCATAAAGGGGTTTGACCCTTTCTGCGTAATTTGCAATGTATGTTCTTCCGAAATTTAGGAAGCCTAGAATCGACTGTAGGTTTTTTAGTGTTCTAGGTGCTTGGAGTACGGCACATTTCTCTAGGAAATTGTCAGCCAGGCTTTTGCCTTCGCTTGATAATTCATATCCTAAGAACAGGACTGTCAGATGGGCAATTCTGGATTTTTTAAAGTTGAATTTGTAACCCTCTGCAGCGAACCCAAGTATTATGGTGTTCACTCTTTTCAAGTGAGTCTCCAAGTCATCATCTGTTAAGTAAATGTCATCGACATAAGATAATGCTTCATCATCATATAGTTGAAGTAATTCTGTTACTCTCGCTGAGAATACTCCCGGGCTGTTCTTGTACCCCTGGGCTAACCGACAGAATTGTTTTTGAGTGCCATTTATTGAGAATGCAGTTAAATATCTGCTCTCTGGTGCTATGTTTTGACAAAAGAATCCATTAGAGATGTCTAATGTTGTTTTGTATTTTTTGCGCACTATGTTATTCATTAGTGCAGCACTATGTGAGTTTTGCACTGCAAAAGTTTTGCAACATGTGTTAAGGTGTCGGTAATCCAAAACTAGACGATATGAATTGTCTGGTTTGGAGACCGGAAACAAAGGATTGTTCATTTGTGAGGTGCAAGTTTCAATCACCCCCTGGTATTCTAGCTGATCTAGTATTTCATTTACCTGTTTTTTAGCTTCTTGCTTAATTGGGTACTGCCTTTGTGCAGTAGGTTGTGATTTTAGCTGGATTTTGTGAGGAGGAGAATCCTCATCCCATCCTACATGATTTTTATATAAAGCAGGTGCTAGAGCCACTGCTCACTTTCTAGCAAGTGTGTATTTTTTATGAATTGGAATTTGATTTGAGAAGGCAGGCATAATTACTTCTTCGCCATGAGGGCACTCCCTGACAAACTCTGGTGGCCAGTCTTTTTCAGCTAGAAGGATGTCATAACCCTTGGAGAGGTTATCCCAAAATAGTCCCCTTATTTTCCTAGTCTTATCTCCCTCTATACGTAATGTTATCTCGTATATCTTGTGAGGTTTGCTAACCCTGGTGTCTGCAGTTTCCACTTGAAGATATTCATTCGTGTCCACTGTCTCCAGATGATTCATAAGGACTTTGCGAGCTATGCTCACTTCTGCTGCGCTGTCTAGCATTGTCTGAGCCCACTCTCCGTTTTTCAGTTGTGTCCTCAGTATTCTCGGCATTGTTAACTACCTTGATACTGGCTACCTTCTTTTTTGGAAATTGTAATTTCTTTTTTAGTTGAGCAGGTTCCTTGTCTTTGGACTTGGCGTGCTCTTCTCTTTGTTCTGATCGTCCTCTTCTTTCCGATTTCTGCGAGGAAGTCTGAAAAGATTGAGAGGGACGCGTATCAATGTCTTGATATCTATCAGGTTTTTTTATATTATCCCTATTTCTAAGGTTATATCTTTTCCCAGAGGGGTCACTCTGGGGTGACCTGTGTCTTTGGTTCGGAGATTTCTCTCTTCGCCTAGGAGACCTTCCTCTGGACTGGAATTTCTTTTCTTTAGGATTGGATTGTTTGTTTCCATCCCAGTTCTTTTTTGGTGAATTATTATTAAAAAATATTTTTTCTGGACTTTCAGTCAGTTGCGGTTTTACTGGTATTCCACCTAAACTATCTCTACCTAGTTCCTCATAGGATTTTTCTATGATTCTGGCAATTTCAGCTGGTTGGTCTGCTATATCTGTCTCTTTTAACCTCTGGCGGATCGCCACGTTTGCTGCTTCACCTTTTATGTTGGCTAATAATATAGCCGAGACCTGCTTGAAGTCTTTCAGTAATTTCATACCAAGAGTTAAAGCAGGTTCTGGACCGTATTCGTCTTGAATTTGTTTTAGCACATCTGGTATCACCGAAATGGATGGAACACCGTGCGTTTTTGTGTAGATGGAAGCAAAGACTGTACCCCAAGTGTCATAGTCCTCTATGTGTGGTGCGATTCCCATTGGGAGACAGATAGTCAGAATCCTGTGTTTTTCTAGCGGGGTGGTGTCAGGAAACACCGCCTCTATTTGGGTAATTTTCTGTGCCAACCAGAATGGTATTTGTTCCCGTTTAGCCGGTACTTTACCTAGGCAGGATTGGATGTTCTGTGGTGTAATTTTATTTGTGTTCCCCTGGTGAGGGGTCAGCTGTGGAAGTTTAATCGCTGGCTGAATTGTTGAAGTCCGCATCACATACTCAACTAATTGTCTATGAATTTTTATTAATTGTTTTAGCTGTGTTAACAGCTCTGCTGCAGACATCCCATTGATGTCTGGATGTGGTGTGTATCCGGCTAGGACCGGCCACGTTGCTCCTGGTCTACCTAAAGGACCGAGCCTGGTGATGTGATTATTATGTTTTAGGGCGCCATCAAATAAGAGCAAATGCTCTTGGAATTTGAGTGGTACTTCCACCTCCTCGAAAGGAGTGTACTCATTAGGAGGTTCCTCTATTTTGTAATAGTGGAAGTACTTTGTTACAGCATTTGCTGCTGGAAAATGTATCCATGAATAATATACCTCTGTCTGCCGATATTCGTGTGCCTCAATTACGAATATGACTGTGCCACCTCTAGGTGTCAGTCCATTTTCTATAAGTTTCAAGGTTATAGATTTTCTTTTAATGACCGGGATGAGTATTATCTCCGGGTCTGCATTTTGTAGTGCAGTATCAGCTTCTGCTATGTCAGCTGCTAATCTAACTGCCTCTCTTTCTTCATCACTGTCTGCCATTTTACTGACAGGATGGTTATTTTGTTTGTTTGCAGATCAGGTTTCTTATGGAAACAAACATTAGATGCACAATATTTTGGAACTGTTTATCCTTCAACGTTGACTATACCAAGAACCATACATAGGAGTTCCCTCCTGCGAGGTCTGGCGGATATAACCTTTCACCCACTCCAGACGTCTTTGGAGTATTTGGGAAAAGGGGTCTGAGTGAGAAAGCACGACTGAGTTACTCTAAATGTCTTACGTTAGTTTTATCGCCCTTTCCAAACGCGTTGGGCGCCATGTAGTGTAGTTCCTATCTTCCCAATAGGCTCTGCGCATTGGAATAATACCTACAGCAGTAAAGGCCTAGGCCAGACGTTAACTAGGTCTACTACTGTCGATACTAGACTTAAAGTTTTGGGTTTGCCAGCGTAGCTCAGAGTTCACTAGAAACTTTCTCGAATGTTCAAGGAGGAATTAACTTCCCTGATTAGACAAGAAGGGATTTAGTTTCTGACAACCATAGAACATGACAACTTTGCTCTCCCCTAATCAAGAGTCAATCTCGAGAGTCGTGTGAACAAAAGGCAAATTATTTTACTCAGTCAGTACGTGCATTCTTAGTCTCATCAGAATGTAGAGAAAAGGAAGAGACGGGCGTGTTCAATAAAAAGGTGTTATTTATTGATCAGTCTCTTTTCTCGTACAAGAGAAATGGATCGATATTATTGCAATACTTATAGTTAAGTAAAGTGCATACATTAAAAGCAATAGTATAAAATAATACTGTAAAAACATTGATATGGTTTCTAAGCCATAAGATGTTTTAAAATGAATAAAATATATTACATACACATATACATTTGACTAAACGTACTCAACTGGTGTTTCTAGATACGCCTACCCCGTGTACCTGACCTAAGCCTAATACGTGGGCGGGAATAGATAGTTACAGTTTAAGTTAAGTTTGTTTTTGCCAAGTGAATAACTAAAGAATTCTCTGTGAGGGGTTATTCAGTTCTGTACCTGGAAGTTAGGATGAATGAGGAATGGTATCTCTCTCTCTGGTCTCGATATTCCAGGCTGCCTGCGAGGGCTGCCCAGAAACGCCGGTGCTGGATTCTCGGCAGGAGAAAGCAGCGCGTCTCTCAGCGCGTCAGAAAGGCGGGGCTGCTGCCAGCGGGGTCTGCTCTGCTCTTCGCTTCGGCAAGTATGGCTGCTCCGTCTCGTCACCACGCGTGTGTTTGCATATGGCAAGATCGGTAATATTTATACCTTTAAGGTGCCGAGATTGACGTAAGGATGGACATAGATACGTCAATAAAGATGTCATACGACTTGCTCGTTAGCACATTCTTTTACTAAAGTTCTCGGTGAAATCAAAACAATGGCCGCAGGGTTTTGCCCAGGTTGTCATAGGTTTGATTTGTTATGAGAACTCCGTATGCCTTATCAGGGGCTGGAGGAATATCGCTTGTCTAATTAGATCGCAAGTGTTATGACCTAATCAGATAACACGTTCCTGTGCCGTAGTGTGACTGCGTCAGATAACGGTATCTGCATCATGGGGGTTTTCTGCCTCATGGGCTGACTGCTAGTTAACTTGTTGGTTTGTTTAACTAGAATAGGGTCAAGAATAGGGGGATCGATTCAGAACCTATAGGAATACATGACAACCTTGCTACAATCCAAGAGGTTCAAACTGAGAGACTAATCACATTTGATAAACCTGCAGTGAATAAAAAAGGACTATGCAACAAAGCCATGGAACTTGTGCCTCTGGAAACCCAAATTGCAACAGTTCGTCAAGAAACACCAGTCTACAATGATGTAGCCTCTGAACATACATATCCAAAGATAAATGAAAATCCGGAAGCAATTCCAACAATTGACAGAACTGCATCTGGCTACTTCATCAATTTCGATGACTTTGCGGATGATCCAAGTGACGATGAAGAAACGCCAGCAACAAAAACTTTGAAAGAAAAATTGACTGAACTATTTCATCAGCTCAAAGAAACATATCTGATTTCACCATGGATTGAATTATGGATTGTGGTAGGTGTACTTTTCCTCCTACTCTGGCTCATTTTGATTTTAAGCTTGGGAAAATGTATTGATGGAAAATATAGTACAATGGACACAGCAAGCCAGAACATCAACTTGGCCCTAAAACCTCACAGATCTTCTCACATTGAAAAAAGAGTACTGTCATCAGTGAACATCACAGCCAATCCTATACCTGGGGGTGTAGCATGGGACAAAACGGATTACGAAATCTATGGCCCGGTTGAACTCTTGAAATATCCACATCAGTTCAAGGTTTCATTAAGTGACTTTGTGACACCAAGTACTTTCTCTGATGATTGGGACTTTGAAAATATCAATAATATGATGTCAGATTTAGAAATGTCAGCAAAATTCACAGAACATGACTATTTGCAGGGTTCATCGAACTATGAAGAAATGTATTGTTATAATCATTATGGTCATCACTATTTGCATAAAGCTGCTAATCCTAGAAATGTTTTTACTTATAATCAAGGGGAACATTGCCCAACACCGCCAAAAGGCAGCTCAAAAACATTTTATGAGAAATTTCCATACTTCTCAGGGTTTAACAACACAGATCCAGAAACGTTTTATTATAAAATGTTAAATAAGACAGGAATGAAAAACATGTTGACAAATACTAAATTGATTTATTCTGAAAAATGTTATGAAAAAATGTCTACATTTGGTTTTGAATTTTGGAAAAACAACATTGAGACAAAAACCATCTGGGGTACAAAAGACTGGCAGGTACAAGGTCTAGAATAATTATTTAGAGCCTGCATGAACCCAGAACAGATAATATTCCTGAATGACACCATTCAACAAACCACCTGTCTTGGCTTAGCCAAGATAAAGGACTTAAACAAATCGTCTATTCCAAAGCCCATACCTGATCGTAATAGCACTACAGATGTGGAGATAGACGTATCCCATTTTTTACACCAAAACAGAACAAATCCTGATTGGAAAAAATGGTTGATCTGGCCCACAGACACTAATAACTGTCAAGATAGATTCCTGAACAAAACACAGGGGTTCAAACAGACCAGGCCAGACCCAAGATATTCCCAGAGACAACATCCAGGGATAGTTACAACATACAGTGTAGGGAAACAATGCCTCCAATGGCTACAGAGATCCACACTGCAGGAAATTAAGCAACACTTGACTTTACTTAAAGAAGGTGCTGACTTGCGGGATTTCATATTGGGACCTCGCAAACAGCGTAAAAAACGTTTCATATACGCCGGTATATACGCAGCTTACCATGAGGCTTGGAAAGTAATGCAAATTGAAACTGCTGAAAAAATACGAGAAATTGATCGTATTCATTTGGAAAAATCACTGTCTGTAGTGGACAATGGGTTAACGACTCTGTCCTCCAGAATTTATTCACTGGACAGCATTGTATCATCTGCTATTGATATAATAGAGCAGGACTTGCTAATGCTACAACATGGCCAGTCCGGATGTATGACATTACAACGCATGGTTTTACCACGCATGCCTTTACATCGCAGTTTTTACAACGCATGCTGTTACAATGCATAGCGTTAAGGGGTGCTGGATAGTGAATAGTTTAATTTACTATTCCAACTCCAGTCCCCGTGGATAGTAGGGAAGGTGTTGGATAGTAAATTAAATCTATTCCCTATCCTAGAGCGCCCCCCAGCGCTATGCGTTGTAATAACATGCGTTGTAATAGTTGCGTCGTGAAGGCACCGCGTGGTAAAAGTTGCGTTGTAAAGGATGTCTCCCGGCCAGTCCCAATTAAGTTCTATTGTACAGCTAGGCTGGACGTTACAAAATCTGCGTTCAGGTCACGTGCCATGGCGTCTAATCAACAAAACGTCATTATTTTCTAGCTTTAACCTTACTGATAAACAAATCAGTTTGGCACAAAAAAGAGCAGACTATACGATTCTGAGCATTGAAAAACTTGAGAGATTACCCCTGACAAGGTCAGAGAGACCTGTCATTGACTGGATAATACATGGTACAATTACAATTCCGATAACAACCTTCCAGTTTCAATATTGCCAAAAGTATATACCAGCAGGCCTGTATGAAAGGTTGGCTAAAGGATACATCAAGTCAACCTGGAATTTACCTTATACACATAAATGTTATAGTGAAGGGAAAAAAGAGGTATTTCTTAGTGGTAATACCTGTAAAAATGCACTAAGCGGTACACTCCTGTGTCAAGGTATTAACTTGCATTGAGCCTGCGAAGGTTCATCAAATAACCTTTCATGTCACCTGCATGGCACTCCTGCAACACAGATAGAGCCTTTTTTCAGACAGCTTTCCAACGGCAGCTACGTTGTAATAAATGACCACAGCTGTTGTGGCATGGTGCCAGGTTTAGCCTATCTCGTGAGCGTTTCTTCCAGGGTCATTTGCTGTATGCAAGTATTGTATCCAAACAGCAAACCAGACATGGAGGCAGCAATATGGCCTTCTCTGAATATCTCTTCTATTCGAATTGATACTTTAAGCAGAATGAAGTCTATTCTTTTACAGACAACTGTGCCTTTAACCTCGTCCAAAGAGACGTATGATCTGCAAGTTGCAAGGACAGCGGCAGAGATACATTCCCTATTATCGACAAATTGCCCCGTGCATTTCGTAGAAATGTTAATCCAAATCTTAAACATGTCAGATACCAGTGGCATCGCACATGTATTTAAGATCATTTTTTCGGGACTGTTAGCACCCTTTGAAACAATTCTGGGCATCTTCCCGAATTTCGTGCATTCTGTATTCGGCGGACTGCCTCTTCTTTTGGGACTCGTAGCAGGAATTTTATTTTTGTTACATCTGCTTCGATATGTCAAGTCAAGCCACAGACAAAACTCAGGCTATGATGGAAGAAACGATCCTGGCCATACGTTACCGAGAACGGATCACTAAAGTCCTCGGCTTTGCCTGGCTAAGAGATCTGAGTACTACCTGGTTTCTTTCATTCAGACCAATCTGGCAAGATTGCATCTTACCTGTGCTTCGATGTCTGCTATGCGGAGAAGAATGCGTGTTGGACGTCTGTCTTACACTACCATCAGCAGTACCTATGGATATCGATACTTTGCTTGGTTCGGTAATGGCTCATGCAACGTGTTGTCCCCAGCGACTACCTATTCTGATGACGGCATTCGTTGAGACTTCACCATTACGATTAGGTGGCGGTGAAGTACGAGATGAAAGCAGCACCACACAGGTACAACCTTCAGTGAGCATTGCTGATCCAGACATCGATGATGGCAATGATTCTCACATATGCACTATTTCAGCTTTTTCAAATCTGGTCGTACTTTCACCTACTGTTGTAGACCAATTTTTCGCAAGCCTTTCTGATTTGATGTTCTTTCCTAACAACGAGAATAACTTTTAAAACAACGAGCACACAGCGTTCCCTGAACTCTGAATTCGGCCTTCAGTTTTTATAAACAAGAATACTGAAAACAATTGGAACTATTTTTTCCCCTGAAAGCGAAATTATTTTTCCATTTCCAAAATATTTACCTTTTTTCTGGCACATGATACTCTGCTTAAAGTAGAACTATTCTTAGAGAACAGAACTTCTATTTTGAAACTCTAGAGACAATATTTTGATTCAGCCTCTAGCACATGTACAGTATTGTATAAATATGTGATGAAATGGTCTCGACCTTCTTTTCTGTATTAAGAGCCATTTCATAAATGTAATTTTCGCAATTCATTCAGCAAATATTTATGTATGCATTATCTGAATGATACCACTGCTTGAAAACCGTACAGTACAAATACTCATTTTCGTGTATATACCATATACCATTTCAAATGCAATATATGTATTTTGGGGTGGGTTGGAAAACACATGCATCGTTATATGTTTAGTATTGCTTAGTATTTTAGTAATGATTGACATAATACGTAGAGTGGGTGTTGTAAACGTATCTAGGACCCTATTTAAATATTCCCGATTCATGCCCTTATGTGGTTATACAAAACATATCCTTATGAAGGCATAAGAATCATATCCATATTTAGTCATAGCCAATGCAGTCCAAATACGGCAAGGCTACTCCCATAGACTCCTAGAAAGCACAACGCGTTCTTTAAACAAACCAAGCCTCCAGCAGCCTGGGAAATCCCCCTGCTTTTGTTTTGATTTGAACAAGAACTCCTGGAGTCCAGAAAGAACTGTAAGTTCTTAGTGACGTCTTATGTCCAACCTTACGTCAAACTCAGCACCTTCCAGGTATAAATATACCAACGTTGCCTTAAGCAAACACACAGTGGTTTGGAGCAGAGCGGCTATCTACTTGCCCGAAGCCCAGCTGATGCGAGAGCCGAAGGAAGCCGACCCTCCCATTGATGCACTGAGAGAGACGCTTTCTTTTCTCCAGCCGAGAAATCCAGCCCCAGTGTTGCGGGTTTCTGGGAGATCGAGTCCTGAGAACGAGATACAAGACCTCCTTCATTCTATACCCAAGGTACGGAGCTGATTAGATCCTTAAGAGAAATCTTGATGCAGATTCTTGGCAAAAACTAACTTAACTTAAACTACAGCTCACTTACTCCTTCCCACGTACTAGGCTTAGGTTAGGTACACCGGGGTAGGTGTATCTTAGAAGCACCAGTTGAGTACGTTTAGTCAATGATTTTATGTATGTATATATTTTATCAGTTTTAAGTATCATATGGCTCAGAAACCATATAAATGCTTTTACAGTATTATTTCATAATACTCCTTTTACTGTACGCACTTTACTTTATGACAAGTATTGCAATTGTGGCAATTCACTTCTCTTGCACGAGAAAGAGGACCGATCAATAAATAACAACTTTTATTGAAAACGCCCGTCTCTCTATTGCTCTACACTCTGGTGAAACTAAGCATGCACGATTGACTGAGTGAAATAGCTGTCTATTGTTTTCACACGACTCTGGAGATATACTCCTTGTTCTGGAGGGAGCAAAGTTGTCATGTTTTTTTTTCTTTTATTTTTTTTATTTTTCTTTTATTGCAAGCAGATCAGGTTACCAACATTTCCAAACAGATACGGAGAAAAAAGAAAAAGCAATGACAATTGATACATTGCATTTCATTGGATTCCATGAAGGTTCACACAAATATATTGCATGTGCAACTAACGAGAAGAAAAAAATATACAAAGTACAATCAATATATCTCTACCCCAATTCGCCCTCCATTCAACGCTCAATCGGCGCCCACATTTTTTAACCTAATGCTCTTTTTTTGCGTCCTTTCGTTCTATAGATAGCCCGCTCTAAAATAAACATAGCCAGCAGGCGTGCCCTCCATGAGAAAAAATATGGCGGGTCTGAGCTAATCCAGTCTTGAGTGACACATGAGCGTAAGATTCCCATAGCAATAAATATTAGCTTCCTATGGGCCTCAACAAAAGCTGCCGAAGTAACTCCAATCAATACAAGCTCCGAAGTCAGAGCTATTGGGGTACCAAGTAACAGAGAGAAAAGGTTGGATTTCAGATAATATTAGGGATAGATGCGGACAAAGAAAAAACATATGCATGGTGTCCGCAGCGTGCCAGCCGCATCTGCTGCATTAGGTGCCGACAGAAGTTCCCCATTTGGATATTTTAGCTGGGGTGTAGTACAGGTCAAACAACACCATATAATGTTGTGTCCGGCTTCTTCCCGATAATAGAATGGAATTAGCCAAATTGATAGACTCCTCGATCTTAATATGATCTACTCCCATTTTCTCAGCCCAGGTCTGTTGCCTAGCCACTAAATCATCTGGGAAGAAAGACAGCAATAAATTGTAGAAAAAAACAATCTTCCTTTTATTATACAGAGAATCAATCAAAGGAATCCGCTGCAGTCCTGCGCGTTCCTGAAAGGTTAACGAATTGAGCAGACTATGCCACTGAAAATATTTCAAATAATCGGTATTCGTGAGCTCAAATTTGGTTTGTAAGTGCTGAAAAGATACCATATGATCATTCTGCCAGAGGTCACTCAGATATCTAATACCTTGATTATGCCATCTTCTCAAATTGCTATTTTTACCGGCAGATGAGAAAATATGTTGTGACACCAAGGGGGTATATCGCGTGATTTTAGGAATATCAGTGATACGCCTAATAATTTTCCAAGCCATAAATGCTGCTTTTAAAATCTTAAATTTAGTTTTTTTGTGGTAGCTGGGCTCAACCATTTTTAACAACCATCCCCTAGCCTCTACTCCTAGGGCCAGCTCATAGATAGACGGTGCATGTGCATCTGAGATCGGCGCCTTATCTCCAATTATTAAGGGAGTGATGAATTGCAACACCGAAGCAAGATAATAAAATAAAAAGTGTGGGATGCCCCATCCCCCCTAGCCTTTGGAAGTATCATTTTCTGGTAGGCTCTTCGATGACGCTTATATCCCCATAAAAATCTCACTGTCATTCTCTCTAATTGTTTGAAAGTTGAAAGAGGACACTCTAAAGGGATACATCGGAATAGATATAAAAATTTCGGCAGAATAAGCATTTTTAACACATTATTTCTCCCATAGAGTGACAAATGTAGATGGTTAATACGTTCGAGTGTAGCATTAGACATTTTAATAATAGGGTTGACATTTAATTCTGGGATCTGTGATATTGGAGATGTGATCTTAACCCCCAGATAAGTCGCTGTGGAGACTATATTATGCAGTGCCGGGGGCGACTGACCAGTAAACAGGATTTGTGTCTTTGACAGGTTCAACTTGTAGCCCGAGAAGGCACCAAACTGAGTAGCAAGTTCCTCTATCTTTTGGATAGCTTTTACGATATCCGTGGTGATGACCACCACGTCATCTGCATAGGCCAGTGCCCTATATGGTGTACCTGCCACCAGCACTGGTGTTATCTCCTCCGCATGATTTAATTCTTTTAAAAGAACGTCAATATATATTGCAAACAATAGTGGGGAGGCCGGACACCCTTGTCTTGTTCCTCGATAGATGGGAAACGGAGTAGATTTATTTGATCCAATTTTGATACAGGATGTTGGTGCAAGATACAAAGTTTTCACAGCCCTGATTATACCTGGACCGAACCCCTTAAAAGACAGGATATCCCAGAGCTACTGCCAGGCCACCCTGTCAAATGCCTTCTCGGTATTTAACAGGGTGACCCCTATGGGTGTATTTGTACACTCGGCCCAATCCAGCAAAGCAATTACTCTCCGGACATGATCCGACGTGTCGCGGTTAGGAATAAACCCATGTTGCCAGCGAGAGACTATGCTAGAAATTACAGATGATAAGCGGACAGCTAATATTTTGGAAAAGACCTTGCTGTCCGCATTAATGAGTGATATCGGCCTATAAGAGGCCGGGTTAAGTGGGGATTTGTCCTTTTTAATAAATGCCATTATAATTGATTGCCCCCACGAAGGGGGGGGCAGCCCCTTTCTGTGCCTCCAAAAAAGTGGTTAATAGATCTTGTTTTAACACATTTCTAAACAATCGATAGAATTCTAAAGGAATCCCGTCAGGTCCCATGGCTTTACCCATAGCAAGAGATAGCAATGCTGAGTCTATTTCTTCCCATGTAATGTCTGAATCTAAGATCTGGGCCTGCGCAGATGATAATTTTGGTATATTGTCAGATGACATAAAGTTAAAAAATAACTCATTAGAATAGTCTAAGGTGTCCTGTTCATAAAGCTTACTGTAAAATTGCCGAAAAACTTCTAGGATCTCTTCCGCTTCTGTATGAATCTGACCTGCCTCATCCTTGATTGTGCCAATAAAATTTGATGCCTCTCTTTGCCTAATCTTTTTTGCCAAAATGTTCCCAGAGTGCTCCCCCATTTCATAAATCTGTGTCCGCATTACTGCTGCCTGTTCAGCCAATTTAGATGCAAAGACTTCATAAAGCTTTGCTTTATAAATGGCTAAGGTTGTTTTAATGTCTTCGGTGTCCTGATTAGATGTAATAGCTGATGCTAATTTCTCTTCCCAGTCCCGTACCACTTTGAAATGATGATCCATTCTGTACCGCATAATTTTCTGCTTTTTAATCGAATAAGCTAAGGACTCCCCTCTCACCCCCGCTTTAAAAGCGTCCCACACTATTTGAGAGGATGTACTTCCTCTATTAAATTCGAGAAATTCCGTTACCCATTTACCCATATATTCTAAATATGTTGGATCGCCAATAGTTTCCTGTCAAAAGACCACGATATGTAACTAACAGCAGCACCAGCCTCACTTTTAAGCCCAATCAGTATTGGATTGTGATCCGAAATTACTCGCGGAAATATCTCCAGTGCAGTATTAGTTAGGAGTGCGGAATTTATGAAAAAATAATCCAACCGCACCATCTTCTGATGCGGGGCGGAGAAAAATGTATATCCAGGTGAGGTGGGATTTTTATTGTATCCAACATCAGTCAGTCCTAGCTCCATAACTATGCCTTTTAATGTCTTATAAGTCTTTCTCTTTAAGCCAACCTATGGAGCATTGCTATAGATATCCAATCCACCTTGTAAGTGAATATTAAAGTCACCGCAAAATATTAACGGGGATGGCCATTGAGCTAATTCTAGGCTTAAAAAGCTCAAAATTTCTGGATCGTCTACATTAGGAGCATAGATTGTACAGATAGTCCATGTTTTATTATCAATGATAATCTCAGATATAACCCATCTGCCATATTGATCGACCTTGATACGCTTGAGACGCCCTAGCCCTCTCTTGATGAGAATTGCCACCCCTTTAGTTGTCGTACCTTGACGGGTACACCCCAACACATACATTCCCATATCATTTAAAAGATGCCTGTCATTCCAGGTGAGATGTGTTTCTTGCAGACAGAGTATGTCTATACGCATACTCTGGATAATTTGTGCGCACATCCCCCTTTTTTTTTTATTATTGAGTCCACATATATTCCACGAGCAGATCCTTAATTTAACCACTGTACCGGGGTGGGATTCACAGGGGAAGGAACGGAGTCAGTAGGCTGAAAGAGTGCTTTCAAAGAGGGCTTTATTTTAAGATAGGCTTTCTTTCTTCTGTTAGACAGTCTAATGCGGGCAAATTCGTCATGCTCCGTTCTGACGCCTTTAGGGAACGCCGGCAACTCCAGGGTGGTTCTGCGACGTCCAGAGGTGGTTGCTGCCAGAATGACGAAGTAACCGTCGACCTCCAGCCGGAGTCCGGGAATACACCACCGGAAAAGGAAACGGACAGAAGAGAGGTATCAGGGGAGTGTTCTGAACCACACTCGAAAAGGGACCGGGAGTGAGGGATTTTTAGTGCCACAGTGTATTTACAAAGAATCGGGGTGACGAAAGTGCTCGTGAGGAAAGGGTACAGGGAGACAGTGAGGCGGTATGTACACTGAGTGGTTTCAGCCACTCCAACCCGCCCACCCCGCAACTTTGCCCCGTACCTTTGTCAGCCACGCCCCTCCCGCGGGAGCGTGGCGGGGCGCTTCACGGAAACGTTGGCCTCCTGGCTTGATGTCTTCCGCTAGGCTGGTCGATCTCCGCTCCGTACTCGGCTTCCACTCCTCACCGCAGTCGTCCTCCGGGGAAACGTCGTCCGGCGTCTTCCGGGATCCTCCTTCTTTTGACGCGACGGCGTTCAAGATGGGCGGAGTCACGGCGTTGTTGTGGTCGGAGTTAAAGGCGTATAGTCCAGATTCCGCCTCATACCCCCAAGGGTACGCATAGTCAGGGCTTGACCACTCCTCCTCAGGAAGGGACGATGGTTGCTGGAGGGGAAGAGAAAGGGGTGAAAAGGGCACAGCTGACCACCAGTCTTGGTTAACGGGTTCCCCATCCTTGCTCTCCACACAGGGGCGACCCGCCCCGTTACACCCACCATAGTAATTTATTCGAGTATACCAGGGTGAACCCCGCATAAATGTTATGCAGCATGTTCTTTGTAAAGATCCCAACCTCAGTGTTACATAATTCATTGTTAAACACACCGTCCATTTGACATTCAACTTCATATTCAAATGACTCCAAATTTTTTTCACCTGACCTTGCTTGCCCCATTCCCACCACCCTACCCCCCTCCTGCCACCCTCGTACCCCCCATCCCCCCTCCCCCTCCTACTAAAGGGCAAAGGGACTAAAAAGTCCCTCAGATTGATGACGTGAGATGCAACTTGTGTCTCGCCATTCAATCTCCTACACAATACCCAGCTAGACAAAATATTCAGCACCCAATAAATTGTGGAGATATCTACACTTAACTTAAACTACAGCTCACTTACTCCTTCCCACGTACTAGGCTTAGGTTAGGTACACCGGGGTAGGCGTATCTTAGAAGCACCAGTTGAGTACGTTTAGTCAATGATTTTATGTATGTATATATTTTATCCGTTTTAAGTATCATATGGCTCAGAAACCATATAACAACTTTTATTGAAAACGCCCGTATCTCTATTTCTCTGCACTCTGGTGAAACTAAGCATGCACGATTGACTGAGTGAAATAGCTGTCTATTGTTTTCACACCACTATGGAGATATACTCCTTGTTCTGGAGGGAGCAAAGTTGTCATGTTTATGCGGTTGTCAGAAGCTAATCCCTTCTTGTCTATTCAGGGAAGTTAACTCCTCCCTGTTCACTCGAGAAAGTTTCTGGTGACCTCTGAGCTAGCTGGCATTCATAATTAAGTCTAACATATTCAATAGAGACCTAGTCGACCTCAGTCCTACGTCTAAACTATCGTTTATGTTATTCCAATGCGCAGAGCCTATTGGGAATATAGGAACTTCACTACATGTCCAAAGCAAGAAAGCCCCATGGACGAATGGGGGTCCTGATGGAGGCAGAGTCTGCCGGAGCCACAAATTCCAAGGGGGGAGAGGCAATGACGGGTGAGGCAATGACGGATTCGGCGTCGACGGACGTCGGGGTGACGCCAAACTCCCTCTGAATAGGAGTCAAGGATCTTGCATCGAGGTGGCACCAGGGCGTCCTCGTCCGGTGCCGACTCTGCAACATCCGGCACCGACTCGGCCTCGTCCGGCACCAACTCAACCTCAACCACAACAGCCTCCGGTTCTGAAGGAGGGAACGGTGCCAGAGCCTGTGAGGCAAGTCTACGGTGCCGGACCGGCGCCGACTCAGCCTCAACCACAACAGGCTCCAACACCGAAGTAAGGAACAGAGCCGGGGAGGCAAGTCCACGGCACCGGACCTGTGCCGGCTCGACCTCCGAAAAGGCAGCCACCTGTCCGGAAGGCCGAGGGGGACTCGTAGACAAGCTGCGAGCACCAGCAACCACCTGCGATGCCACAAGGAGCCCCACTGGACTATGCGGCCAGTAGGGGTGCTATGTGCCGAAGAGGGGGACCCAGCCGGGCTGCGCCCTGATGACGCCATACCTCCGTGATCTCTAGAGGCAAGGGGCTCAGTCGGCGCAGGGGGCAAACCCACCGGAGACCCCGCACGGACGCCAGGCGCCAGGACATACCAGGAATGGGCGAGCAACACACACGGTAACCAGGCGGCGACGTATAAGCCGCCATCTGGGTCAGAGTCAGGACTTACCAAGAATGGGCGAGCGACACACACGGGAACAAGGCGGCAACCGATGTCGCAAACGGAACCCACTGCCACCGGGACCTGCCGCCGAAGAGGAAGCCGGGCGCCACGACTACTCCGACCGGGACAGACGTGCCGAAAGTAGCTTCATCCACCGCTCCCGCCGGGACTTTGGCTTGAGTTGTTGGCAGGCGTAGCAATCCATCGAGTCATGGTGTTCTCCCAGGCACCACATGCAGATAAGGTGTGGGACATTTGGCACAAACAGGAGGCACACGTTTTAAAGCTCGAAGGCATCGCACACTGTTCCAGACGCGAAGCATCAAAGGGGGCCTGAAAACAGGCCATAGGAACCACTTACTCTGGATCCGCGTTGCACGTGGAAAAGAAGGAAACTGCCGTCAGCGGGCCGGGAGGGTTTTATAGGTCCTCGCTGACGTCACGTCTGTGGGCGACGTCAGGGCGGGTCGTGTGGCGCCCTCCCTGGCACGCAGAGGTGCTGCAAATAAAAATTCAGGATCCAGTCTCACGCCTGGGTAAAATTCTAAGTTAAGCAATCTGAGGCAAGATGTCTCTATCAGATATATTCAATGATATAGAAAGGTGTATCTGCCACCACTGTGCCAGGACAGTCCAGATCTGGAGCATACATCTGAATGCCGAACAAGAACTCGTATGGGGGTCCAGCCACCCAAATATCATCCAGGCAGAGTTAAAGCTCTCTGGACGCCATACAAGTGATGGACCAAACTACGACCTGAACCTAATACTCTAGCTGTTAAGGATTGCTTTAAGTCACAAGAATAATGCACAGCCAAACCCAGGGTTCCTACTGTATCCCTTAGAGGCATTAGCAGGGCCCTTGTCTGAGTGGAATGCAGCTACTGCATATGTGCCGATGAAGACTTGCAGATCTTTAATAACTGTGCCAGCGTCAGCTGATCGTTGTGGCAACAACCATAGGAATCTGGAGCCTGAATCTACAGCAAGTTGAATGCATTTAAACGCACCAGCCTAATTTAGAGGACCACAATGGTCTAGGCACACGCTTTGAAGCAGTTTCTTAGAAACTAAGATGGGTGTCTGCAGGTGGGTGTGCCATGGTGAAGCATTTTATTTGTTGACAGATGTCGCATCTAAAGTCATACTGTTTTGTCTGCTTGTGCAGACCTTGCCACCAATAGCATTTTTGCAATAGTGAAATTGTGGCCTGCCACACCAGCATGGGCAGATACTTCACCCTCATAGGCAGCGATGATTAATTCTTGTCTGCGCTCTTGGTTGGGAATCATATGATCACCTGAACCATGGATGGTAGCAAAAGGAATGTTTTGTGCACTTCAGCTGTAGGAACATTTTGCTAGATATTTTGTAGGTAATGGTGTGCCGTTACACGAAGCATTGATGGCAGGCAAGATATCTTCATCTACTTGTGTGAGAAAACGAGTAATTGACTTCTGATTAGGCAGCTGCATCTGCCAATTCATTCCCTACAACATGTCTTCCAACACGCTGGTGAGTCAATGTGTGTATCACATGAGCCCGTGGCAAACTATATTATGCCACCTTTCTCCAAAGCAATTTGTGCTTGATAGCATTACCCTCTAAGTCTCTGAATCCATTCAGCTGCCACTAATGTAAGTTTCCATTGAAAGTCTGGACACAGTGATGCAAATCACAAACTGAGTGTGGGGAATTCAGGATCAGTTTTCTTTAGGCGCAGAATCCATCATTTTAGTTAAGCCAGTTGTACTGTACATTTCCCAAGGGCTGTGTGAAAGTTTTTTGAGGATGGAACTTTCCATCGAACACGAGACAGTGTACCACGGCCCAACCCGCTGACTTGGTCATTGGTGCCAGTAGCAGGCTGTGCTAAAACATCAGTGTATATAATGTGTTTGTACTGATCAAGAGGCAAATGTTACTGAACAGGGATTATTCATGTTGGTACAGGGGACCTTCTTGAGTTAGTAAAGTAAGATCAAAGTCATAGTCTACTTCAACAGCCATCACGTAAGTGGCCCATTGTATCCATCTAGAATGTATGGCTTTTGTGTTAGGAACACTGGCTTTTTTGACCGCAAGTAAGGCAGGGGCGGGAGTAACAACAATTATTTGTTCTCCTTGGGCCAGTGGTGTTTCCTAAATTACAGCCATCTGAACAGAAGTTAGTATTTTCTGTGGCTGCAAAACACATCTCAGCATTTGATTATAAATGCAATTTCTATGCAATCGGCAATGTGTCATCCTCATTGAAAGTGACCTATGTCGAGGAGGAGCTTGGCGGGCATCCGAGATGGCCGCTTGAGCACAGCGCTCTCCGGACCCTCGCCGCTCCCGACATTTTATCCTGGCTGAATCCTGATTTCATGCAAGAATTCGTGTAGGGGACGCTTGGCTGATTACCCTGGCACTTTTCCGGAATCGATTTGGATCTCGTATTCCTGAGTTATGGTGCTCTGAACTTTTGGGCTCCGCCCTTGAGGTGCGCCCGGGACGGGGTGCGGTACTGTAGCCGTCCTGCAATTGAACAACAACGGCAGAAGATCTGGCCTTGTGGGTCCCCCCTTCCTAGGTTTCGGTTTCGATTCTGTTCCGACTTGGGCCACGGCTGTGGATGTCGTGTTGCGACTGAGACTTGGAGGCAGATCGGCTGTTGGGCTTTCATGTGACCTATTTGCTGGTTTGGCGACCTCCACCCGAGTTGTGCCCCCTTTTTATGTACTTTTGATCCTGTACTTTGGGTGTCGGGCCCGTCGAACCTGGTGGCTCGTCCTGTGACGCATCTTCAAAATGGCGGGCAGAGGGGACAGAGAGACGCGCAAGACGAAAACACCTCTGCGCGGAGCTCCAGTTCAATCGAATGTCATGGACCGTTATACCCATTCTAAGGGGTCCCCCGGAGCTGCCCTGCCTGGTTCTAGTATTGCGTCCGAACGAATTTTGGAAGAATCGGCGGAGCCCTCCTTACAGGATATCATGGGCGCCATCTCGGGTGTGAGAGAATCCATCGGCCTACAGTACGAGGCCTTGGCCCACAAACTTGACACCGTGGCTATTGAGGTGAATCTGATTCGTGCTGATCTCGGCAAGACGAATGAGAGGGTACAATCACTGGATATTAAATCCTCTAGCCTTACGAATGACGTCTCGGAGCTCCAAACTGAGATTGGAAATCTCCGTCGGGGGAACGACTTCATGACCCGTCGCCTGGAGGACTTTGAAAATAGGGCGCGTCGCTGCAATGTTCGCCTGGTTGGTGTACCGGAAAACCCTGAACCCCACTCGGTGGATCTCCTGGTTGAGGATCTGGTCTTGAACCATTTGGCCCCTTCTGGTCTCACAAAATTTTTCACGGTGGAACGTGCACATCGTGTTCCAGGGGGCAAAGTCAAGCCGGGAGCCCCGCCGAGACCCATTGTAGCGAAGCTTTTTCATTATAGAGACCGGGACGCTATCCTGCAGGCCTCGCGGGTGAAGGGCCCGGTGGCCTTTGAGAACGCTACGGTGAACTTTTACCCGGACTTTTCCCAACAGGTTCAGAGACAACGTATGGAGTTTCGTGGTGCCAAGAAACGTCTCCGGGATCGGGGCCTACGTTACGCCATGCTCTTTCCCACTAGACTCCGGGTTGAATACAATGAACGTACCCTTTTCTTTGATCGGCCAGATGCTGTTAATGACTGGCTGGACTCATTGCCTGACCGTCCTCCTGAGACAGACTCCGCCGCTCACCCTGGCGGTGCCGAAGGTGGTGTGGAGATCTAACTGTTCGGCTCTTATGTCTTATTTTGAATACATTCTCAGGGGTGTTGGCCGGCGTCCCTCTACACTGTGATCATTCTGTCTTTTCGTTTGTTATTTTTGTTCTTGCTTAGGTCGGGGGGTGGATGGAACGGAGACCTTTCCTCCTCCGGGGTCTTTGTGTAGAATAGGGGTTCTTGGGCGACAGGCACACTGCAGGTTGGGGTGGCTCTTTAGCTTTTTGCAGGGGTGCAGGGTGGGGGGTGTTTCTCTTCAGTTTGGGGGAGGGGGGTTGGGAAGTTTTTTCTTTTCTGTGTGTTGTTTTCAAGGCGATTTGCTCCTGTGTTTGCTGCTGTTTCTAATGTCTAGCTCATGGACGGGGGGTCTTGGCTCGGGTGGTTGGGATGGGGGGTAGAGGGTTGAAATTTCTTTCCTGGAACGTTAATGGCCTGGGTGATCGTATTAAACGCAGTGTGGTCTTAAAATGTATTCGACGTTTGTCACCGGACATTGTTTTCATGCAAGAAACCCATTTGATTGGTAATGTTTGTTATGCGATGAATAGATGGGGCTACCGCCTTGTGGCGCACTCAGGGTTTACCTCCGGATCTAGGGGTGTGGGTATTCTTGTTCGAACCTCCCTCCCCTTGGCTATTGATGAGGTGATCCATGATGACCGTGGGAGATATACTGTCCTGGTGGGTAGATATGAAGGCCGCACCCTATCTCTCTTCAATGTTTATGTTCCCCCGGGTTTGCAGGCCTCTACTTTTACTGACTTGGGCCGTGTTCTGTTGGATCTCCCTGATAGCACTCTCTTTCTTGCCGGTGATTTTAATTCGGTGCTTTCCGGCCTTCACGATCGCCATCCCCCTAGAGATACCCCGCAGGCTCAGCAGTGGTTGGGTGGGTTTTTAGATACCTTTGGCCTTGTGGACTGCTGGCGACTGTTGCATCCTACTCAACTCCAATACACCTTCCATTCTGGGGCCCATGGCAGTCTGTCCTGGCTGGATTATTTCCTGATGCCCGCAGCCCAATCATCGGCGGTTCGTGAGATTTTACACTTGCCGAGGGGTATTTCTGATCACTCGCCGCTCTGGCTTCGTTTTGAGGTTGGGGTAGAGGCGGCGGGCCGAATGGCTCCCATTAACCCTTGGTATCTTTCCTCCCCTGAGACTCGTACCCTCTTGCTCAAGTCCATGGATTCATATTTCCTGGAAAATGAGGGGTCGGTCTCTTCGGCTGTGTCCCTGTGGGAGGCTTTTAAAACCGTGATTCGTGGACAGGCCCTTTCCTTGATTGTTGAAGCTAAGAGGGCAGGGAAGAAGGAAGTGGTGGAACTTGAGGGGGAGATCTCTGCTTTGGAGGACGAGTTGGAATCTGGTGTCACGCCTGACAAACTCCATGCCCTGGGTCTCAAACAGTTTGCATATAAATCTCTGGTCACTGACGCTGCAAAGGTGATGTTTCGTGAGCAGCAGGGCAGATTGTATGATGTGGGTGACAAAGCGGGAAAACTCCTAGCGTGGTTGGACAAGAAAGAAAGGGTTAATCGTGTGGTGCCCGTGATTCAGTCTGCGAGTGGTGAGAAAGTGATAGATCCGACCGCCATTGTTGATCGTTTTGCGGAATATTTCCGTGTGGTATATGCTCCCGTGTCTGTGAGGGATGTTGACGACTCCCGCCTTCTTCTGCGTGATATCGCTTTGCCCTGTGTCACCGACTTGGACCGTATTGCTTTGGACTCCCCTTTTACGAATGATGAGATAGCCAATGCAGTTCGATCGCTCCGTTCGGGCAAAGCACTGGGCCCGAACGGTTTGCCTATTGAGTTGTACAAATTATGCCCCGATAAGGTGGCGCCGTATCTCCGCGCCATGTTTCTAGAATCTCGTGAGCGGACCATGCTTCCCTATGATCAGCGTCTGGCGACAATCGTCGTCATTCCCAAAGAGGGTAAACCACGTGACCTCTGTTCCTCGTATAGGCCCATATCCCTATTAAACGTTGAACCTAAGGTGTTGGCTAAACTTTTGGCGACCCGTCTCCTTTCGGTTCTTGGAGAGTTGGTCCATCCGGATCAGTCTGGCTTTATCCCGCATCGTAACACTGCTCTGAATTTACGTCGCCTTCACGGCGCGCTGGCGAGGGCGGGGCTTTTGACTGAACCGGCCATTTTGGCGTCCCTAGATGCCTCCATGGCCTTTGATACTGTGGAGTGGCCCTATTTATGGGCGACACTTGAGAAATTCGGATTCGGGTGTGAGTTTATTAGCTGGATTAGGCTGTTGTACGCGGAACCTCTGGCGCAAGTTGTAGTGAACGGTAGAGTGTCGGCCCCCTTTTCCTTGGGCAGGGGTACCCGTCAGGGCTGCCCCTTGTCCCCTCTGTTGTTCGCGCTAGCTCTTGAACCGTTGGCGGCCTGGCTCCGTTGGGAACCGTCCCTTAAAGGTATTCGTTGGGCCCCGGACTTCGAAGACCGCGTCTCGCTTTATGCGGACGACATCCTCTTGTATCTTACTTCCCCTCGCAAGTCTCTATCTGTTTTATTTGACGTTCTTGCGTCCTTTGGCGCTAACTCAGGCCTCGTCATCAACTGGTCTAAATCCTGTGTATACGTTTTGTCTGGTATCTTGCCTCCGTTGCCGAGTAGACTTCCTCTCCAGGTGGTCCGGGATGGTTTCAAATACTTGGGGGTGTTCGTTACCTTGGATCCGTCCCTTCGTTTTGATCATAATCTCCTTCCCCCGTTGCTTAGGCTCCGTTTGGACGTTGCCCGCTGGCGCAAACTTCCCCTGTCTCCACTGGGTCGGGCGGCCCTGTTTAAGATGATGCCACTACCGCGGTTTCTCTACGCTCTCCAGAATTATTATGATCCTATCCCCAAGACCTATTTTCGGGAGATTGAGAGCCTTCAGAGGCAACTTATTTGGGATGGGCGACCGCGCATTGCTCTCGCTAAACTTTCCATCCCGTGGTACGATGGGGGCATGGCGCTCCCCGACATTAAGAGATACTACTGGGCTTCCCATCTGTCCGCTATTAATCACGCTATGTTCTCTCCGGGTCGTAATCCGGCGTTTGAGATGGATAAACTTCAGCTTCCGGGAGGTGACTTTAATAGAGTGCTCTATTCTCGCTCCGCTGGGCGCCATCTTGTGGGACCTACTTTGACTGCTTTGACTGTGTGGCGTGCTGCGAATGTGAGCCTGGGCTGGGAGGATCGCTTGACGTTGGCGACGCCGCTTTATGCTTCAGAACGTCTGGGCGGTCTTTGGTCTTCCAAGGGTTTCGACCGTTGGGACTTGATTGGGATCTCTAAAGTGGGGGATGTATATTCTAAGGGTTCGGTGCGCCCGTTTCAGGCCCTCCAGGCTGACTACGGCCTGAGTAGTCGGGAATTCTTTCGTTATTTACAGATTAGGCACGCTTTGGTTTCGGTGTTTGCTCCTGGTGAGATTCCGCCTGACTCTTCCCCACTTGAAGACCGTATCCTTGACGAACATCTTCCTGATAGCACTATCTCCCTGATTTATAAAAAGTTGATTAACAATCGGACTGACTTATTGGCCCGGCTTCGGGAACAGTGGATGGGAGATGGGTTGGAACTTGATGATGAGGATTGGCAATCGGCCCTCTCCTCTCCGAAGGAGGTGGCTATACCGGCTCGACTCCGTTTGGTCCAATTGAAGATCCTTCATCGGGTGTACGTGACGGGACCGCGACTGATGGTGATGGGCTTTTCCTCCGATGGACTGTGTAAGCGTGGATGTGGTTTGCGTGCTACTTTCCTGCATATTCTTTGGGAGTGCCCGATGGTGGCTGCTTATTGGGTGGCCGTGCTTGATCTGATGACTGTGGTGACGGGGATATCCTTGCGACCGGAACCTCGTCGCTGTCTTTTGAATGTTTGGGAGCCCACGGACTATTCGGTGGCACAGACTAGATGGGCCACCCTGGGCTATATGATCGCGAAGCGAGATATTGCGCAACTCTGGGGGGCCTCCAGGCCCCCTGCCCTCTCGCAATGGGAGGATAATATGGATTGGTCCATGTTCCGTGAGAAAACTGTTTATGTGGCCAGGGGTAGACCCAGGGCATGGGTGAAGGTGTGGGGTCAATGGAACGAATACCGTGGCGACATTTGTACTCCTCCCCTTGTGGACACTGTCGAGATTACTCTATCTCCCTAGGCTGGCGTTCCCGGAATCTTCATATAGGGACTGAGCTGGTGTCACCGGCTCTTCCCCCCTTCTTCTTCCTGGTCTCTGCCCCCCTCCCCCCTCCCCCCCCCGCTCCATACTCCTTAGTGCTTAGGATATTATTATTGCATCTCCGTTGCTGTCCCCCCCTTGCGTCCCTTGGGCTGACCTTCAGTGATACACTCTCGCCTTTTTGTATGTTTGTTCTTTCATATATATAAAACCTGTTTTGGTCCTGTATATAATGTGGAGTATTGCATTGTTGATTGACGGTTACCTCTGCGGGCTTATGTGATATGTCTCTCCTCCTTTTTAGCGGCTGGCCCGTGTGGTTGTAGGCCCATCCTTGTACATTTCTGCTTGCTCAAATAAAGGTTTTTAAAAAAAAAAAAAAAAAAAAAAAAAAAAGAAAGTGACCTATGTAAAGCCTATGGCACTCGCAATTATACAGATGACCAAGTTTGTTTTATTAACACGTGTATGTAGGTGTCCGGAGGCAAGCATGTCAGTCAATAATGATCTAAGTATTTGAGTATGTTCTGATGTCGAATGTTCACTGGGGAAAAAACGGGCGTATTAAGGGCATATTATCAAGGGAAACATAGCCGCTTTTTCGGCACATAGCGCTGAAAAAGCAGCGATTTTTTTATCACCCTATTCACAAGGACACGCTAACAAGCATTAGCGCGTGTTTTCTTGCGACTTTGCATGTCAGTGATCAATATCACTAATGACATGCAAAGTAGGCGTTCGTGAGCACAACATGGGCATCCTCGCTAACACGGCTTCGCGATATTTACAAGCCATGCAGCAGACCTATGAAGCGATAAAAATAACCGCGCTAACCGCAGTTATGGCAGGAATGTAACGCCTGCTTTTAAATTGACTTAGGCATATTGATAATAGGAGGTGGATTGCCAAGTTAGGCCCACACTCCCCTTTCAGCAAGCTTCTCCTTAGCGCTGTGAAATCATCGCAGGATTTCACACGCTTATCCTGATACTCGGCCCCATCTCTGGAATTACATCGCCTGTTAGCAAAACGTTGATAATACGTCGCTAACACGTGGATGTAATCCAGCGATAAAGTAAATTGCAATAAGTGCGATTTGCGATAATTATCGCATCTTCTTGATAATATGCCCCTTGGTTTTATAAGGTTTTTTTTATACCTTGGTCATAATATGGCATATATGTGCTGCGGTGTATGACATTGCAACGCATGCTTTTACATCGCATGCCTTTACAACGCGGTTTTTACAACGCAAACCTTTACAACGCATAGCGCTTTGGGGTGCTGGATAGTGGATAGTTTAATTTACTATTCCAACTCCAGTCCCCGTGGACACTAGGGAAGGTGTTGGACAGTAAATTAAACGTATTCCCTATCCTAGAGCGCCCCCCAGCGCAATGCGTTGTAATGGTTTGCGTTGTAAAAGATGCGTCGTAAAGGCACTGCGTGGTAAAAGTTGCGTTGTAAAGGATGTTTCCCAAGTGCTGCCAACGTTGAAAAATTCTAACAAGCATTGCAATTGTTTAAGTGTGTTTCTTGGTTGTAAAAGAGCACATTTCTCTAGGAAATGCAGTGCCAGGCTCTTACCATGATTAGATAGCCCGTATCCACGGAATAGGACAGTGAGAAATGCATTTTTGTTTTTTTAATTTGTAGCCATGTTCAGCAAATCCCAATACAATGCAATCTACTTGGGCTAGCCCAATACAATGCAATCTACTTGGGCTAAGTGTGTATTAAAGTCATCATCCGTTTGATATACGTCATCAACATAGGACAATTCTTCTGCGTCAATATCATGTAGAATTGAAGTCACTCTGGCAGCAAACAGTCCAGAATAGTTCTTATACCCTTGAGGCAGTCAACATTGAGAGTCCAGCGCGGAGAATGCTGTAAAATCTCTGCTTTCAGGTGCTATGTTTTGGCAGAAAAAAACATTGGAACTATCCAAGGTTGTTTGGTATTTTTCACAGACAATATTGTTCATTAGACTGACTGACTGACTGATTTTACTTGTAAAGCGCGCTATTGCCGAGGCGTCTTGGCGCTGTGTTAGGAACGAGACATCAACTGTGCAGAAGTTCGGATGCCTTTAGGGGAAGAGACAGGTTTTAATTTCCTTGCGGAATGTATGTCTACTGGGCAGACTTCTTATGTGCAGTGGAAGTTTGTTCCAGAGTTTTGACGCCAGAAATGAGAAGCGCTTTCCTCCACAGCGTACTTTCTGTATCTTTGGAACTTGTAGCAGGCCCAAGGACGAGGATCTAAGGGTCCGCGCAGGAACGTACTTCGTGAAGAGATTCCGCACTTCTTCCGCGCCCTCTCCAAACAAAGCCTTATGGACTAGACAGAGTGATTTGAATTCTATCCGTCTATACACTGGAAGCCAGTGAAGATTTTTTATAGCTGCCGAGGTGGGAGGATGTCTTGGCAGCCCAAGCAATACTCTGGCCGCAGCATTTTGAATGGCCTGGAGTTTGTTTAGTTGGGCTACACCCAGTCCAAGATAGAGAGCATTGCAGTAGTCAATTCTGGAGAGTATGGTTGACACGACAACAGTTTTCCTTAAGGCAAATTGTATATATGGGAGGATCTTTCTCAACCCTTTAAGGGTGAAGAAACAGGCTGATGTTACCTGATTAGAGCAGTAGTGTGTGAATTTTGTATTGCAGATGTATGTGTAGGACTTTAAATGTCTGTAGTCTAAAACTATGCTGTAGAAGTGATCTGATTTAGCTACTGCAAATAAGTGTTCACTGAAGATACGCAGAGTTCAATAATTCCCTGGTACTCGAGTTGTGAGAGACTTCCTCACAAGAGCTTTTGCTTCATGTTTAATTGGTTATTGTGGTTGCACTGTCGTGCTGGACCTTATGGGTATAATGTAATAAGACGACTCATTATCCCAGCCAACATGGTTGCGATATAATGCCGGGGCATGTGCAAGAGCCCATTCTGCGGCACACTCTTGTTTATCCTATTCAGGAACAAGCTCTGGGGAAAAAGTGGTAAAATTACCTCCTTTCCTTGTGGAGCTGGTTTTACCAACTCTGGTGGCCAATGGACCTCCAACTAAGAGAAGGTCATAACTAAGTATTACATTGTCCCAGAATATTACCCTAATTGTTTGCTGTATGTCACCCTCAATTTGTAGGTTTAATTTGTAAAGTATTTCTGGAGGCCTGACACATTGATCTAGAGTCTCCACTTCTATAAAGTCGTTCAATGCTTTCACATCCAGAAACTGGAAGATTCTAGCGAATAATTGGGTCCTGTGCCACGCAGTCTGGCAGTCACTGTCCACATATTGTTCCAAAGGAGAATTCTCAGTGTGTGGCATATTTTGCTGAAATTCCCGCAGCCATCTTTTTTAAATGAGGGTTTTAGTTGTGGAAGTTTCTCTTCCTTTTTTATGCGGACATGCGACAAGCATTGTGAGTCCTTTACCGGTTTCATATACTTGTTTGGCCTGCACTCTAACCACACCCTCTCTCTTTGATCGTTTGTCCAATGGGTCCTAAAAGAAAATGAGAAGGACTTTCATCAGTGTAGTGATACCCATCAGGCTGCTTGATTATATCATGGTTACATAGATTGTACATTCATCAGAGGTCTACGCTTGAGGAGATCCTCACCTCCCTGTGATTATGGTTTTTCTTATTTTTTAGCACCAGTATTGTTTTTTTAGGACTCTGATGCTTGTTTGGTATTGTACTATTCAGAACTACCCTAAAGTAGTGGCTTATTTGGTCCAGACCCCAGATTATTTCGACTTGTACATGCATAGGTGTCTGCAATAATTTTTGCTAATTCGCTCTCCTGGTCAGCTGCCACAACTTGTGCGCGATCCTGGCACATTGCCAACTGTTCCAGAAACAATGCACATCTTTGGCAGAGGTGTCAAACCTCCCTTCCCCAGGATAGGCCAGTGCTCAAAGAGGGAAGCTTCAAAGGAAGGCTGCCTTTGTAATGCGATCCACCAGCTTCTGCTGCTGGCAGCAGATGGCGGCCCCTTGTTTACACCTCTACTTTGGGCATCAAAAATTCAAATGAATAGGTGTTGCCACCTCTGCCACCCCCCACTCCTAAGGTGGAGAAGGCGTCGCAAAACACAACATTCAGTCCCCACAATCTTGGAGATGGGGCGACCCCTCCATTTAGGGCTAAGTCTATACCCCCTCCCACAGGAGGGTGGCATAATATAGGGTATAATCACCACAGGTAAGGTGCCCATTGGCCCTACCTACTACTCCCCTAAACCACCTCTCTTTTAGTATTTAGGGACTCCCCCAGACCTATAACTCAGATCAGCGACAACCTAAGAAGATACCCTGCAGTAGAAGCCATAAGACAACTGTCTTTTTCCCAGCATTACTGGCTTGTCTCCTGCTTCGATGACCCTGCGACCTGTCTTGCAGACAGCGACCTCTGAAAAACCCCTGCGAGGACTGCTGCCTTAGAAAAAGACTCCAATCTCCTGTGAACAGCGGACCTGTCCTGAAGGAACCTACTCCAAAGACATCAGACCCAGGTGGATCCGAATCTCCTGCCCACTCTACACCAGACACCCACGGCCGATGTCAGAGTGGCTCACCTGTGCAGTGAATTCTCCCTGGCGATCCGGACCTCATGTCTAGCATTGGCTGAACTCTCCTGCCCTCCATGATGGCAACTGCAGTGTGAATCCAGAGGCTCCCCCAACTGCGTCCGGCCCAATAAGACGACTCTACTTCAAAAGGCACTCCTGCACCCGAAGCCCTGGGACCCAGGTGAGCTGAACAGACGGGCCCCTACGTCCCAACTTACCTCTGCTGTCGTTGGTCTTCCTCTCGCAACCTCCAGTACCCCACCTGCAGCTTTTTTGCCACCACGACAATGCTCACTGAAAAACATTGGGCACCCAACGTCGAATTTGCACCCTGCATCTGACTGCCCATGGGCCGCTGGTGGTGTATGTTTGGTGCTTCTTTCTACCCCCGTGCTTGTGCTAACACCCCAAAGCTTGGCCCTGCAACCGCTTTACTTACCTGCAAGCAGTGTGGCTCCAGGCACCCGTCTCCATTGGAAAGATTGGATCAAAATCAGATTTTAACCTCTACACCTGCTACCGCTGGTGGTGCAGTTTTGGTACTCACCTGACCCCTGGCCCTTGCTGACTTTTGGCTCAGAAGACTGAGATTGTAAGTTAAATACATGTATAACCGCATCATTGTTTTTCCCATAGGATAACATTGGACTGTGTGAAAACTTTTCTAAATGTTGATTTTTTTTAAAGTAAAAAGTATTTTTAATTAAGAACATACTCAGCTGATTGCGGAGACCTGGGTCTTAAAACAAAGTACAAAGTATAATTTTATAAAATTGGTCTGAATCTCCTTCTTGGGTCGTGTGTCTATTATTGATCACGGTCGTGCAATAAATGTCTGACACTCTTCTGTGTCAGGCCTAAGGCTGCTTGCTCACACCACTAATACTAATAGAACACTTTGGGTTTTACATTGAACCCTGTACAGTTTTGAGGAACCCCTGGTTTCTGTGCACAGTATTACCACCTAGTGGCAATATTATATAAAGAGAGCCAGCTTCCTACATTCCCCCAATGGGTAGCTCCAAAATAAAAATGGACACATTTGTATATTTGTCTGAGCGTAATCCTTTAGATTCACTGTCCTTTTATTTTAAACTTACACCTTCACCATTAAAGAAAAATATGCTCACCCAGACTAAATTGATTTATTAGGTTCATTTATTTCCCAATTGGCCCTAAATGGCTATGAATATTGGAAAGACACAATAAATTTAAAATCAGTTTGGGGAACAAAGGACTGGGCAGTGCAGGGCACAGACACTTTAATTAAAGTTTTAAGAAATTAACTTGCCTAGTATTCCTGCAATTGCCCGCTTTAATAATTAATAATAATAATAATAATCCACATTTGTATAGCGCACAATCACCCGTTAGGGTCTCTAGGCGCTGGGGGCCGTCGGGAAGATTAAGCAAGCTATTGCCCAGAGTCGCATGGTGCTGGGCTAACCTGCCGCCGGAGCCGGGGATCGAACCCTGATTCCCAGATTCCAGCGTCAGTCGCCCTGGCCGCGGCGCCACACCTCTCCCCTTAATAAATAATTGGCATCATTTATTAAATTACACTGAGGAGCAGCTCAATGGTATGGCGCAAATTGGTACATACAACGCCAAAAGTGTGGTTATTGTGGCCAGTGGACACTAACGGCTGTCATGCATAATTCTTTTTTAACACTACACAGGGTTTTAAAGCTACCAGACATGACCCTTGTTACAACCTGTCCAAACACTCAGGAACCGTTAACACCTATTCCGCAGGAAAATTGTGCCAGTAACGGTTTCAACATTCCATATTATGTGCAGTAATATAATAGCTTTCTCTTTCGGAGGACATGGACCTGCAAGATTTCTTATTAGGTTAGAAGTCCCCGCATTCTAAAAGACTTATTTATGCTCCCTACATTGATATATAGAACAAGTCAGAAATGGAAGCTGTTTGTGTTTAAGGCAAGTTGATCAAGCTAATTTGGAAAAAGCACTTGCTGTTTCAATAGAATTATACGTTGTTGACGCGTAAGGATAACTTACTTACCTGTAATCCTAGTTCTCTTCCAGGGGTATCCTCATCAAAGTCATAAGCACTTGAATATTCCCGCCCATGTGGGGTCCCGGACAATATAAAAAAATTATATATGAAAACATACATTTATACACACAGCTATATATATATATATATATATATATATATATATATATATATATATATATATATAAAATATATACATATATACGTATATATACGTATATATATATATATATATATATGTATATATATATATATATATATATATATATATATATATATATATATATATATATATATATATATATATACATTAATGTTTTAACCAATCAATGCAGCCTCCCAGAAAAAAAACAATCACATAATAGGCTAAGCAATGCTGTGAGATCTTGTCTTTGCACAAAAGAACCAAGAAGACCAAAAGAAACTTGAACTGCTTTTAATGGACAGCCGAAAAGTACTCCTGCAAAGAAACAGGCAGGCATTGTTAGTCCATAGGCTGCATTGGAACTTCAACAGCATAGGAACTGAAAGCAAATGTAGAAACTCAAAACTGGCCCTGTGCCTTTAAGGCAGCCATGACCCCTAGCTTCCCATCATGCCTCAGGGGTGACAGTTAGGTCAGTTGTTCTTTTCGGAGACCCAGAGGTCAGGGCACAAAGAGATGACATAATTTTGAATCATAGTGTCTCGTTAAAGTATGTACCTATTTCCAAGTGGCTGCTTTGCTGATTTCAGCCATTGGGACATTGTGCAGAAAAGCTATTGTAGCTGCCTTCCCCCTAGTGGAATGCGCTTTAGGAGAAGCCAGAAGGGGTTTATTTGCCAATTGGTAAGCGAGCTTGATGCAAGATACTATCCATCTGGAAATGGAACACTTGGAGGCTGGGAAACCTGTTCTGATAGATTCTGATGTAATCCTAGTTCTCTTCCAGGGGTATCCTCATCAAAGTCATAAGCACTTGAATATTCCCGCCCGTGTGGGATCCCAGACAATATAAGAAAATTATATATGAAAACATATATTTATACACACACAGCTATATATATATATATATATATATATATATATATATATGTATATATATATATATATATATATATATATAAATGCTCCCAGTCCCACTGAAAGGTCGAGGCACTCACGGGTGGGTGCGGCGTGCGGTAATGGGTGCCCGCAAAAACACAGCGCTCAGCTTCCAAGATTCCACTTAGAAGAACCGCACTCGTAAACCAAAGATCGATGCTCACACCATCATTTTTATTTTGTTTATCAGAGCTAACAGACGAGTTTCAGCATCAAGCCTTCGTCAGTCATGACTGTTGTGAATTGGAGAAGGTGGCACGAGGTTTGTGCTTCCTTATTCTCCCCGTAAAGGTAACAATGCGGGGAGTAACGCCGATACACGGCGATATCTGTTTAATCTCCAATTACATTACACTGAGCGTTGGCGTGCAAAGATGGGTATATGTACCCGTAATGCCGATTTAACGATGTTTTTGCATGTTTAAAGATGGCGCGCTGCTTAGCTGCAATGTCAATAGTCCATCAACAATGTTTAGCAAAACTTGTGATTGCATTAATGTAAATGTAAATGTACATGTATTTATATAGCGCAAATCACCGACACGGTATCTAAGCGCTTGCTTAGGGAACCCGTCCTGGTATTCCCCTGTGAGATACCCCGGCAGGGTATCCACAAGGTGAAAGCCAGGCATCCCGCCGCGAGGGGCCGTTAATACCCAGGCTTACCTGCGGAGCGAGACTAACACTGACGAAGGCTTGATGCTGAAACGCGTCTGTTGGCTCTGATAAAGAAAATAAAAATGATGGTGTGAGCATCGATCTTTGGTTTACGAGTGCGGTTCTTCTAAGTGGAAGCTTGGAAGCTGAGCGCTATATATATATATATATATATATATATATATATATATATATATATATATATATATATATATATATATATTACCTACTAGTGGTCGCCAGTAGGTAGCTATAGTTAGGATTGGCTACCATAGGAAATCCGCAACATTCTATTGGGAATAACTCTGGCGCCGGTTGAGGAATTTGTGTGTAATTTTCCAAACTTTTGGCCAGCTCCGCTGCGCTCCTTCCCTGAAAGTATCGGGGGGATTCGTGAAGTGGGGGCAGAGAAAAAAGGGGGGTCCCAAAACGTGTTTTCCCCA
Source organism: Lissotriton helveticus (assembly GCF_964261635.1). Lineage (NCBI taxonomy): Eukaryota > Metazoa > Chordata > Amphibia > Caudata > Salamandridae > Lissotriton > Lissotriton helveticus. The sequence continues at coordinate 1,617,279,667 of NC_136057.1, forward strand.
ATGTTAATTTCCATAGGACGGTCTGACAAGTCTACAGCCCGAACCGCTGAACGGAATTACGCCAAACTTGGCAAAATTGTAGGGACTGGCACGCAGATGTGCCTTTGCTATGTTTGCTGAAAATAGCTCCAGTGGATTTTACGAAAATTAACTTCAAAAACACATATATATATACATAGGCGCTCTCCGAGCGCTCACAGGTGCGCGTACCGGGGAGCGCACCCGGCGCGCTACGGGAGTGCGCGAGCGGAAAGCTGATTGGCTGTCGGGTGTCTGTCAACATTCTAAACAGTCCGGAGAGTCCGCCATCTTGTGTCTCGGTAGAATCGAGACACAAGAGGTGAAAAAGAAAGGGGTAAATAATTAAAAGGGGGCAGAGTAGACACCCCCTGACCCCCTAGGTTTTCTGAGGGGGGCCTAGAAGGACCTTGAAGGGCAAAAAAAAATGTTTTGTGGTTGAAATTTTCACGGGGTAAGCGCTGGCTGCGCTCCCCGGTACGCTCTCCGGTACGCGCACCTGAGCGCACCACGGGGAAAAACAGTGTAAAAAATTATAGTAAAAAAATAATGTAGAGTGTTTAGAGGTAAGTTAGCTCTGAAAAGAGCTGTTGTGTTAAGTGGTTTTTTTGTACCTACAAGTAGGTACCAATGCAGAGTCTTATATTCAAGAGGAAAACTCTATTCCCCTCATCTGTAAAATGCACACCATCTCTCCTGTAGATGTCTTGCATGTTGTAACGCAAGTTGTTGTGGTAAATGGAACCCATACCATAGTCTCTGAGGTAAGAAGAAACAGATTTATTTACATGTTTCCTTGCTTTCTCAATCTGTGGACAAAATTGGTTGGACCAGTTCCATTTTTGCCTTTGGCATATATTAGAAAATGCCAAGGCAGTTTTTTGGAAAAAGTGACATCAAATGCCCAAAGATGTCCTTTAAAAGCATTTCCAGACCTACCCCAGTCAAAGTGCCCAAGTCATTGCCACCACAGTGCACAATTATAAGGTCAGGGTATGGTAAATGCATAAAGGATTTTACCAATGGTATCAATTGGTGACTCCTCAATCCTCTCTGTCCAATCCATAAAATGTCCACATTTGGTAAATCAAGATTGTAAATACCTCTGTTAGCTGCGTAATTTTGACTCCAGTGGACATAGCTATGACCCACAAACCAGACTTTTGTCATTTTGAAGGTGGATGTGCTTCTAGTCAGATGAGTTGTGGAAATGAAATGGCAGTTTGTTTATCAAAAAAAAGTGCTTGGGAATAAGTGCAGTTGAATAACCAGAAATGATTGGTGCTTTGTTAAAAATCTCCACTTAAAATTAGGATGCATGCTTTTTTTTTTGTAAGAAGTCATTTCAATGGTTGAGAAAAAGTCATTTAAAGAAACATTGCATTTCATTAGCTAGTAGATTGAGAGGTCAAACAGCCTTGAAGGATTGTTTTGCAATTTAGTATGCTGAACTTGTGAACTGTGTTCTGGTTTAAGAGGGAGTTACCATGGTTACTTGGTGAATGAGCACTGGGGGATGGGTGAATGTTATGTGAGTTTCAAAGTCTTGAAATGTACAACCAATTAAAATGTGCAGTTTGGTTTTGAATTTGTGTGGGAAATTTTTTTATTGGCTATGTACAAGAATATGGCTCTGAAATGAGAAAGAATCTGTGCCATTATTGAAAGGCTCCAGTGAAGAAAGCATTGTTCAGAGATTCTGGTTAAGAATATCTGTTGACTGTGACTGACACTGTTTGACATCTTCCAAAGCATTTTTAAAGGTGAGTAATCATTCTTTTAAAAAGATAGAGCTTAAAGATTTTTGTCAAGTATCATAGTGAGTGTCTGTGTGAATGTTAGCTGTGTGTTTATAAGGTAGACTTCTTTTTAAATTGTTTTTTATGCTTGGATTCAATGCTGGTTTAGAAATTGTGTAATAGTTTCATTGGACTTGTAAATAAGCTCCTTTTTTTGAAGCGCCTTCTGCAACCTTTAGCATGGGTGGAAGTAGTAAATGTATGGAGAGGGATAGGAATAGCAGATAGAAAACCATGTGAAATGGTGTGGTAGATGTATTTCAGTAATGGTATCAATTGAGATGGAATATAAGATAAAGAGGGACATATTTACAAGACTCTTGCGCAATATTTGACATGGGTACAAGCAGAAAATGCATGCAGAATAATAAAATTGGCATGCAAACAAGAATATGAAATGCCGTGAGAGATGTTTAAAGCTTTTTTTAATGGCATAAATTGAGATAGAATATACCTAGATGCGTCACTTTGTAAATATCACTTAACAAGGTGCATTTTTCACACCACTAGTGCGTCACAAAAAGTGATATTTAATGTATGACGCATTATGTCGCAAGGAGTTACAGATACGTCAGTATTTCTGACGTATCTGTAAGCGCAAAAGTGATGCATTGCTGGAGTGTGTCACAAAAGTGACGCAACTCTAGCAATGCATCCTTTCACATGGGGCTAGCCCCATGTGAAAGGGCCTGCGTCAGTCTTACGCCTGCTGTGAGGCAGGCGCAAGATTTTGACGCAATGGTATCCTAAAATGACGCAGTGAAATCTCATACATTTCACTGCGTCACTTTTACAACCCTTTCTTGCGTCAATACGCCCCCTTTGCATACATTACACCTGGCGCAGATAAAGATAAAGAGGGGCATATTTACAAGACTTTTGCGCAATTTTTGACATTAAAGCTGATACAGAGATAGTGTATTGGTTGCATTGGCATATTTACAAGCCGCGTGCGCAATGTTTGAAATTAAAGCTGATACAGAGATTGTGTATTGGTTTCATTGGCATACTTACAAGCTGCGTGCGCAATGTTTGACATTAAAGCTGATACAGAGATTGTGTATTGGTTTCATTGGTATATTTGCAAGCCGCGTGTGCAATTTTTAACATTAAAGCTGATACAGAGATAGTGTATTGGTTTGATTGGCATATTTACAAGCTGCGTGCTCAATGTTTAATATTAAAGCTGATACAGAGATAGTGTATTGGTTTCATTGGACTTGTAAATAAGCTCCTTTTTTTGAAGCGCCTTCTGCAACCTTTAGCATGGGTGGAAGTAGTAAATGTATGGAGAGGGATAGGAATAGCAGATAGAAAACCATATGAAATGGTGTGGTAGATGCATAAAGTATTTCAGTAATGGTATCAATTGAGATGGAATATAAGATAAAGAGGGACATATACATATCGACCAAACGGCGGTGGCCATTTTGGATAGGGACAGTATAAAATAGACGGCTATAGCTTCGCGCAGCGGACGCGTACAGCGGGCGCGCCATAGTCGCGCCGGAGTCCAGCCAGAGTCCTGCCCGTCTGCGCTCGTCCGCGCTAGGCCGGGCCCTGGGCTCTGACATACCCCTCATTTGGCGAGTAAAGCCACTATATCCACCATGACTCTTACATATTCTTCCGAGGAGTTATTTGCGCTACGTGGTGTTCCCAATAACAACTGCTCCACCTACCCTTACCCGCCTCATAAGTTCAGTTGTTCTCGCTGTAGTTTTTCACTGAAAACCCCTACCACATGCAAATCTCTCCAACATCAAGGTAGACGTAAGAGACAGGTATGCTCTAGGACTACTTCCATTCGCCCCCCTCTAAGATTTTGGAGCATAAATTGCAGATCCTTACCACAACACAGATACAATATCCACGATTTTCTCGTTCAAAACCAACCTGATGCTATATTCCTGACCGAGACATGGCTCAGAGACTGCTCAGGCCCGGATATTGCTGACGCCGTTCCCTCCAACTATGCCATTCTTCGTCTAGATAGAGTTTCCGGTAGAGGCGGAGGAATTGCAATTATTTACAAGAATACATATATTTGTAAATTGGTAGATACCACTCAAAAAGACTGCGAATCAGCCCTTTTCAAATTGTCCATTACTCCCCAACTCACGCTGTCAGGACTACTGGTATACCGTCCCCCTGGGACAGCGAGCCCGTGGATAACGTCACTACCGGATTTCCTAGCTCCAGTAATGCTTAAAGCACCGAATTTTACAATCCTAGGGGACCTAAATATACATTTAGACGACCATGAGTGCCCTAATAGGAACCAGCTTCTCTCTATTTTGGAAGCTTTTAACCTTCAACTTCTAAACACAGGTCCCACTCACTGTGCTGGTCACTTACTGGACCCGATCTTATCCAATCTGCCCCTAGATTGTTCTCGTGAAGCCCTACAAATCACCTGGTCCGACCACTTAGCTGTCCCCTTTTCCTTTGATATGGCTGATACAGCAATAAGACCTGAGGTGGAAACTACGCGGCCAGTTCGGAATTGGGGGAAGATCAACATGCCAGAATTCAATAAACTATTGATTAAAACACTTCCGTGTGCTGAACTATCTACTGCAGCACTCAATTGCGCTACTGAATTCTGGCTAACCACTGCACTTAATACAGTGCTTCCAATGACATCAAAGCCTGCATTTTCACACCATCCCCCTGCTCCATGGTACTCGGAACAACTTAAAAGCATCCGCTCACATTGTAAGACCTTGGAGCGTAAATGGAGACAAGGCTATTCTCCGTCACGCAAAGCGATATACAAAGATGCCTTGAAAAAATACCACAACTGCTGCAAAACTGCTAAAGCAGACTACACAAGGAAAACTGTGACCGACGCACAAAGCTGTCCAAAGGTGCTATTTTCTGTTGTCAAAAAACTGACCGGTGCTAACTCTACCCCTCCTCCTCCGGCACTCGATGCCACTCAGTGTCAGTCCTTAGCGGATTACTTCATAAATAAAGTTGATCTTATCTATGAAAATTTCACTACACTTCCAGGTACTTCATACACTGTCCCTGACACTGTCCAGGAATTGGAAAATACCAACATTAATGCAGCAGTTACTACCTGGCAGCCCTTAGATGCCATTTCCTTCCTCTCCTGCTTAAATAGTGTGAGATCGGGCTCCCCACAGGATGCTCTCCCGGCCAAAATACTAAGACAATTAGATCCCCTCACTCATCCCCCCATCATTAAATTACTCAACGCTTCTCTGAGCGAGGCCCATGTCCCACAACCTTGGAAACACGCCATGGTTGTACCGTTACTGAAGAAACTGGGTGCAGATCCTTTAAATCCTGCTAACTTTCGCCCTATATCTTTGTTGCCAATCTTCTCAAAAATACTGGAGAGACATATAAATTCTCAGCTCTCCAAACTGGTTGAAAACACTGGTTTTCTCCATCCTTCTCAGTCGGGCTTCCGGCCTAGGCACTCAACTGAGACAGCCCTCCTGGGGGTGACAGAGAGTCTTAGGCACGGTGTCGACCAGGGAAACACCATGGCGCTCATCCTGCTGGATTTGAGCGCAGCCTTCGACACCGTGTCACATTCCATCCTCATCGACTCTCTGAAATCTCTAGGTGTGGCAGGCCAGGCCCTGGCCTGGCTGGTGTCTTTCCTTAGCGATCGAAGCTTCCAAGTGTTTTCTTCTAAAGCAGCCTCCGCCATCTGTCCATCCACCCACGGCGTCCCCCAGGGCTCAATTCTTAGCCCTCTATTATTTAACGTTTACGTTAAACCCTTGGCAACCATAGTCGAACAAGCTGGGTTAACCCTGTTTTCCTATGCAGATGACACCCAGATCGTCTTCTCCTTATCAGGGAGAGACGTAAACAACATCTCCGCACTCAAGTCGGGCCTCACTCTTGTGGCCGATTGGATGCGGAGAAATTGTCTCAAACTGAATGGGGAGAAGACCGAGGTGGTCATTCTGGGACAGAACAAACATCTATGGGGTCCCCGCCACTGGCCCATCGAACTGGGAAATGCGCCTACACCTTCTACTGCAGTTCGTAACCTGGGTGTCATTATTGACGACAGGCTAACTATGAGACAACAGGCTACTAAGGTTTCAGCCATCTGCTTTTCAATCTTGCGGTGGCTTCACAAGATTTTGTGGATGCTCCCCCTTTCCTCCCGCAGAACTGTGGTCCAGGCACTTGTAACATCACGCCTGGACTATGGCAACATTCTTTACCTGGGTGCAGATAAAGCCACTATACATGTGCTGCAGGTGGTGCAAAATGCGGCCGCGCGCCTGCTAAAGAACGTCCCCAGACGCTCCTCAGCCACTGCCGCCTTGCGCGACCTCCATTGGCTGAGCATCCCAGAACGTGTTAAATTCAAGGCACTCTGCTACATGTTCAAGGCCAAGCAGGGCAGCGCCCCAGTATATGTTCAGGGGCTGGTAAAGCCCTACAGACCCCTGCGATCACTAAGGTCATCGGACACTGGCAATTTCACAGTACCAAGATGGAAGTTGACAAAAATGGGAGGCCGTTCCTTTTCCACCCTGGGTCCTAAATACTGGAACTCCCTCCCATTGGCATTAAAATCTGAGACCAACTTATTCCGCTTCCGTAAGGCTCTGAAGACCCTGCTCTTTACTAAGCGTGACCAATAGTCGGCTGAGGCCTCAAGTCAAGGTGACACTCCCTCTTTCTTCTACAGTCTATCCCTGGCGCCGGGAAACCCATTGTGGGTAGCTGTGCGCGATACAAGCTTAAATAAATAAATAAATAAAAATTGGCATATTAGAGTGCTAACATTCTGAATTTATGGCAAATGTGTGACACATCTGAATGCCTTCTTGATGGAACCAAAGTAAACAAGCATTGAAAATGCAATAGATTTGGTGTGATGTTAGGCACATGTCCATGATATTACATGTAATCTACCATCTCTGTCTCTGCAAGCAGTGTGTGTGTCTCTGCACAAATTATTTCTGCGTATCTACAGGCCAAAAACAGGCCACCTATATATACACAAGATATAACATTAATTAGTCAATTATATCTAACATTGTGGAAGCGGCTAGAAAGTATGCCAATGAAACCTTTATACTATCTCTGGACCAGCATTAATGTCAAACATTCAGAATTTATGGCAAATGTGTGACACATCTGAATGCCTTCTTGATGGAACCAAAGTAAACAAGCATTGAAAATGCAATAGATTTGTTGTGATCTTAGGCACATGTCCACGATATTACATGTAATCTACGCCGCTCTGTTGAATTAATTAAAAACAAACGATCAAGTGGAAAACAATAAAATTTTGTTTGAAAAAAAACCAAAAAACGATCATCCCTGGGACGTATACAGCACGCTGCCTCACCCCCTCCCGCTACGATTCACGAGAGCAAGGGATATGACGAGTCCCTCAATGACAGCATCCCACTACTGTTTCAAGATATAACCTCCCCACTGGCGAATCCTGTCGGAATTAGCTTATGCGCAGAACCTTTAAATTGGTCTGCTACTCCCTTCGTTCCGGCAGAGAAAGTAGGGAATCAGTTAGTCACAATAGCAACTGTACATGCAACTATAGACACAAATGGCACCTCACTGGAAGATAACTCCCCCTCTCAATTGGGCCCTGTAACACCAGATAGGCAACTTTTCTCACCACCACTAATGCGCAATAGGAAGTCAAGGGCAGTTTTGACCACTAAGGCCACGAAGGCAGCCTCCATTGGGGCTATTAAACACACGCTAGGCAAAAGAAAGGCCTGTAATCCCCCAAAGGGTAGTAGGCAAAACGCCAAACAGCCTAGAATTACAAAACTCACACCGGAGCCATCGGAGCAGAGGGCGGAAATCGCTAAAGATAGAACGGTCAAGGCCACGGCCACGGTTGAGGTAAAAGATCTAGAAAAGGGTCCACATGAGGGAGGGGGTCTCAAGATAATGGACTTTGTTACACTCTTAGATGAGCGATTAGCACATTATATAACACCAGTTATGGTTAAGTTGAACCAAATAGAAGCAATGCTAAGTTTAATGGAGAAGAGAATATGAGAAGGCACGGGACAAACAAAAGCAAAAACAAACATACAAGGTGTTGATATAACCCTCGCATTGGATAGGACCACATCTAGAGTAAATGACCTGGTAGACCCATTGATAACTCCCATGACCCCAATCACTGTATCCAATATTGGCCCTGTCAATCATACGACAAACATTCCTTTAAGGCAGGGCACACAGGATGGCCCCGTGACTATGGCTGGGAATCCAGGCTCACGGGCATATCAAGCAAAAAGGGAGTTTTCTCTTAATCTTCCACCAGAGGCTTTCACTTACACAGTTGTATTGGCAAATGTACCGAAAATTAAGGAAGCTCGTGCTGAAGTTTGGAATGCCCTTAAAAACAAAGTATTACATTTCCTTTCTGCCAAAACTGTGTTGGGGGAACACCTGTGTAAACACATTAAAATGGTGCGTAGAGTGCCGTGGGTGGGTACTTCAAGCAAAACGATGGAGGGGGACTGTGTGGTGGTGAATTTTGGCTGCCCAAGGTTGGTCGCTGATATTTTAAAGCAGGCGGGCTCGGGCAGAATCCAACATGATTTTGTTAACGTTTTATCTCTGGGCTTCTTTTATCACCCATCAAATATAGGAATAGGGGTGAGCAGACAAGTAAACTCCCTGACACCCCCATTGCTCAGTGGAATTAGGCTAAGTAATCAATATCAGGCTCTTAGTTCACTGGATAGCAATGATTGACTGCCCACCAGGAAGCTTACGGGGCAGGAAAATAGAGGGAACAAAACGGTGAATGATCAAGTAGAGTGGAATGGTAGGGTAAAAAAGTTATCTGCATCCGTTGTTATAGGGAATAATGATAACCAACACATAGGAAGAGCAGTCAGCTCCTTCACAAGTGCTCAGATACCAGAGGATAGAGTAGTACTAGTGGAGGGTGCTCAGATACCAGAGGATAGAGTAGTACTAGTGGAGGGGGTTTGTATGCAGAATGAAACCAGTACAGAGGTTTTGAGTAAGGATTATGGTGTGGTTAAAATCATTTCATGGAATATAGCGGGAATAGCAGCTAAATTTAACAATCATGAATGGCGCACACACATTTAGCCAGTATCAAGTCATTATCTTGCAAGAGACGTGGGCCCTGGATAATTGCCAATTCCACATGCAGGGATATAAGTGTTTTTTCGAACCGGCACAAGAAACCAGATCGGGGAGAGCCAAGGGTGGCTTATCAATTTATGTGAATCTGAGCTTGGAGGGTAGTTGGTCAAAAGTGGGCCGGTCTGCATGTGATTTACAGGTAGTACAGTTTATGGGGAGACGACTAACTATGAGAATTTTTAACGTTTACAATAGAGTCAGTGATAGTAGGAATCATTCAGTCCTTCTAGAATTGGCAACAAGACTGGGTGAAGTAAATATAGATAAGAAGGGGGTTACACCCAGCATTATTATAGCAGGTGATTTTAATTGTCATCTTTGTCAAGCGCTGGTTAGCACTGATGAAACATGGTCATCTTGCCCAGTAACAACCGGACCCCACTTTGAACACTCAGAAGCGGGCCTAACCCTCAGTAGGATTATAGATAAGCATGACCTTGTGCACACTATTAGTATGATGGCTAGGGAAGAGAATGGTACCTTACCACCCACATTCAAAGGAAGAGGGTGCCAGTCATGTATTGATTTTATATTGGTGTCAAGGGCACTTAAAAATAGAATAATCACTGTAGGAATCACATGGAGCATATTCAGTGACCATAACCCTTTAGAACTTAACCTGCAGTGTGAGGAAGCGTTTGGGGGCCGCAGAAAACATACTGGGATTATGGAGAAGATTACTGCTCAGGGACGTCGGCTCAGGTGGGTCAATTTAGATGAGGCACGTTTTTACAAGTTATTGATGGAGGTAGGAAGAGCCAGCATAGAGGGCTGTTTAGACATGGAAATAGAGGGACAATTGTTGCTGAATACATTTGGACAATTAACTGACATAGTGGATGGGTTATTGAGAATTAAGGCACCATTGAGAACCAAATCAGCACCTAGATGGTTCGATGGTAATTGTTCTCGAGCCTTAAGGGAACTCAAATTTTACCTTAAAAAAAGACCTAGGGATAACCTGGAAATACTACGGAGCAGACAGGCTTATAAAAAGGAAGTAAATAGAAGGAAAGAGGCATTAAAGGTGGAGGCCTGGGCGGATCTTAGAGAAGCCGCAGAGAGCAAGGACATGTCAGAGTTCTGGAGGGTAATTAACAACCCTTGTTTTAATGAGACTACTGTCAAGAACATAGGGTCTAACATCCTACCAGAACAATGGATTGAACACTTTGAGGGCCTATACAACCACGAGGCTGCAATGGAGGGGGGTGATGTAGGTAGTACACTTCATCATGTACCAATAGAATTCACCCTTAAAGAGATTAAAGATGGGATCGAGAGCTTGTCAAAAAATAAAGCCCCAGGTCCAGATGGGATCCCACCTGATTTCTTTTTGAGCTGTACGGACCTTTGGGCACCAATAATGACACGGGTAATTAATGCTGCTGTTAAGTCGGGCCTCCCACGATCATGGTCGACCGCCACTATAGTTCCCATCTTTAAAAAAGAAAATAGGGACAACCCGAAATGCTACCGGCCTATCTCCCTGATAGACGTGTCAGCTAAACTATTAGGGAGGGGGATTCTTAATCGCCTAACTGAGTGGGCGGAGGTAAACAATATCATCTCCAACACCCAGTACGGGTTTAGGTCAGGAAGGTCTACGGGTGATCAATGTTTGAATCTCTACATGTTAACAGCCAAATACACTAAAGTAAGTAACAAGAAAATGTATTTTGGCTTTATGGATCTGGCGGCCGCATTTGACCATGTAAACCGGAAAAAACTATGGGCCATGATGCTGAGCGTGGGTATTGAGGTGGGCCTGGTTAATATCTTAAGGGAGCTCCATACTGACACCTCGGCAAAAGTACGGTACAACATGGAGGGGGGTCTGACTGATTCGTTCCCCTGTAGGAGTGGGGTTAGGCAGGGGTGCATTCTTGCCCCCTTCCTATTCTCACTCTACATTAATGGGTTAGAACAGCACTTGTTAAACCTGAAGACTGATTGTCCCAGAGCTGGTGCACGCTTTATCCCAGTACTGCTATACGCGCACGACGCGGTTTTGCTCGTCCGTACCCCGAGGAGTCTTCAAATCCTAATAGACGGGTTTGTTAGCTTTATGGGAGAACTGGATCTGTCTGTAAATCTGGGCAAATCATTTGTCATGGTAGCAGGGCATAAACCAGGGGTCAAGCCTGCGTTCACGATTGGAAATCATAAGATTAAAAGGGTGAAGTCATTCTCATACCTAGGCATATTGTTCGATGAAGCCTTAAAATTTGATAGTCTGGTGGAAGACCGGTGTTCCAAAATGTTATCCACCAATGGAGCCATTGCAGGTTACGGCAGGAGGGTGGGCAGATGGTGCCCTGAGCAAATAATGAACTTGTACAGCTCCATGTGTTGTTCAAAACTCACGTATGGGGCTGAAGTATGGGGTTTTGTCAATGTATGCAAATTACAAACGGAAGAAAATAGGCACTTAAGGTCTATTCTTAAAATTCCCCAAAGTGTTCCAGCAGCAATAGCTCACAGAGAATTGGGAATGCAATACTTGGAAGATTTGATCAAAAGAAGACCAATACTGGCTTGGATTAAAATATCGTGCAATCCTGATGCCACCTTGAGTAGAGAAATCCTAAGTGACTGCCTTAAAAAAGACAAATGCATGAGAATATCATGGCTCAGCTATGTAAAGAAAAATTTGGACGCATTGGGGTATAGCTTCCTCTTTAGTAACCCAGGAAAAATTGTTCGTTCGCACAAGCTGCATATAAAGAAGGCTTTTATAGATTTTAGAATAAAGCTTAGAGCTGAGACAGAAGACGCTAAAATTACGGTAAGAGCACACAATTTAATAGTAACCACGGATGGTATGGAGCCTTACTTGCGCCTCATGCACAATGCCCAGGAGAGGTATTTTATATGTCGTTTTAGGCTCAATTTATTACCATTTTTATTAGCATCCCCTATGGGTTTTAACACATCAATTGAGCAGAAGGGAGCCGGCGGCTGCGACAATAGGTCTCCGCAGGACTCCCTTCATTTTGTACTTTTATGTCCCATTTATTCTATGCCAAGGCGGAAATTTTTAATCAGTGTTCTCAAACGTGCTAAAATTAGACATGCAAAGACAGCCTTACTATTTCTGCAACAGGCCAATGACCCCTGGGTGTTATGTTGTGTAATCAACTTTATTAAAATTGCAGTGAGATTAAGGAGGTCCCTAGGGGATGAGTAAAAATTCCTGTGATTAGCCCTATATATTGAGCATAGTACTGCACTATGATTAGTTTTTATACTATGTATTAGATTGTACTATGTAATCTCCTTTTTTATGAATTGTATTGCAAGTTGGGTTCATTATTGATTTAATCGTTTTTTTTAATTGTATATAATCTGCGCTTTTATGATGGTTTTTAACCATCGAATAAAGAACTCTTGACTTGACTTGATATGTAATCTACCATCTCTGTCTCTGCAAGCAGTATGTGTGTCTCTGCACAAATTATTTCTGTGTATCTACAGGCCAAAAACAGGCCACCTATATATAAACAAGATATAACATTAATTAGTAAATTATATCTAACATTGCGCAAGCGGCTTGTAAATATGCTAATGAAACCTTTACACTATCTCTGGAACAGCATTAATGTCAAACATTCAGAATTTATGGCAAATGTAAAACACATCTGAATGCTTTCTTGATGGAACCAAAGTAAACAAGCATTGAAAATGCAATAGATTTGGTGTGATCTTAGGCACATGTACACGATATTACATGTAATCGACCATGTCTGTTTGTGCAAGTAGTATGTGTGTCTGTGCACACATTATTTCTCTGTATCTACAGGCCAAAAACAGACCACCTATATATAAACAAGATATAACATTAATTAGTAAATTATATCTAACATTGTGGAAGCGGCTAGAAAGTATGCCAATGAAACCTTTATACTATCTCTGGACCAGCATTAATGTCAAACATTCAGAATTTATGGCAAATATGTGACACACCTGAATGCCTTCTTGATGGAACCAAAGTAAACAAGCATTGAAAATGCAATAGATTTGGTGTGATCTTAGGCACATGTCCACGATATTACATGTAATCTACCATCTCTGTCTCTGCAAGCAGTATATGTGTCTCTGCACAAATTATTTCTCTGTACCTACACTCCAAAAACAGGCCACCTATATATAAACAAGATATAACATTAATTTGTAAATTATATCTAACATTGCGCAAGCGGCTTGTAAATATGCCAATGAAACCTTTACACTATCTGTGGACCAGCATTAATGTCAAACATTGAGAATTTATGGCAACTGTGTGACACATCTGAATGCTTTCTTGATGGAACCAAAGTAAATAAGCATTGAAAATGCAATAGATCTCGCCCTTGGTGTTACACATACTGTTGGCAGTGACAGACATGGTACATTATATTTAAAATCCAATTAATGTGTCAAGGTTTACACTGTGAGTGAAGCTGGAAATAATGAGCAACTGGAGTGCTAACATTCTAAATTTATGGCAAATGTGTGACACATCTGACTGCTTTCTTGATGGTAGTAAGGTAAACAAGCATTGAAAATGCAATAGATTTGGTGTGATCTTAGGCACATGTGCACGATGTTACATGTAATCTACCATCTCTGTCTCTGCAAGCAGTATGTGTGTCTCTGCACAAATTATTTCTCTGTATTTACAGGCCAAAAACAGGCCACCTATATATAAACAAGATATAATATTAATCAGTAAATCGTTTTTGACACAAAGCAAAGCACATGTAATGTAAATGAACCTTTTGTTGTATACTAGTGTTTATATTGTTTATTTATTGTAATTGCTATGTAATATGTTTGTAGTGGTCTATAATAAGTTATTTTTTTGTTTTCCACAGATTTTAATCATCTATACAAACAAACAAAAAGATGCCTTCTAAAACAAGGAGAGCAAAAAATTATAAGAGAAAATTAAGGTCTAAGGAAAAAGAAAATCAAGAACCAACCAAAATAAAATCTTCAGAGAAAAAGAAAAATGCTCCTGGTAAGCAAAGTACAAATTTTCTCAGGAAGTTATTGAAATGTGAAGCAAAAAAAAAGTTGTTTTAAATAAGAAGAATGAAACACGTGTAATTTCGAAAAAGACAGGATGTTCTTCTGCAATTGTTAGACGTGTACAAGGAGACAATATTTTGAAAAGCAATAGAAGAACAATTTTCTGACATTCGTAGACGAATGTTTTACAACAGGATTATATCCAATTTATTAAAAAATATAAAAAGGTATAAAAAAAGACAGCTTTTTACAAGAAAAAAAACATAGTTAAGATCGTGGATGAAGCATTTAAAGTGAAAAATAAATTGTTTTGTTTAGTAATTAATAGAATTCGTACACTTGATACGATAATCAATGTGTTTAAATCAAAATGTAAGTGGAGGAGAGTAATTAATCGAACTAATGTTTGTGATGTTTTTTCTGGAGAATGGAAGCATAGTTCAAGTTCTGAGCCATTTTTTAATGAAGAAAGTTACTTTCAGGAAAATGATTTGGTGCATGCAGTTGACACCAGTGGTCGAGCATATGAGGTGAAGGACGGTTGTCCGGTTGAAAAAGAAGAGATTGTGCCTAGAAATACAGAAGAGGTGTTAGCTGATGAAGTTTTAGGGAGATGTCCTAAGGCTCCAGTGTATACATGGAATTGTAGTAGTATTTGTAGTGTCCGACAGGAATCAATTGATTTGTTTCGCACTTTCTTACGGACATATACTAAGAAAACTGTGAAACAAAAAATGAAAATTTTACAAGAGTTAGATCCTTGTAGAGTGAGAGAAAAAACAGGTTTGCAAGGTCATTCACTGGCTTGTCTTTCAAGAAAAGTATGTCAGAGTGTTTTTCACCATTTTAGGATGTTAGCAGTGCATCATAATAAAGTGAGGAAATTAGTGAGAAGGTTGTACTATGCAAAAAGTCCAGCACCTAAACTAAAACAGTTAAATAGTGCTCTTTTGCATGGAACTGAATTAGATGTCAAAAACATTTGTGATGAAATTGAGTTTTGTTACTTT
Source organism: Lissotriton helveticus (assembly GCF_964261635.1). Taxonomy (NCBI): domain Eukaryota; kingdom Metazoa; phylum Chordata; class Amphibia; order Caudata; family Salamandridae; genus Lissotriton; species Lissotriton helveticus. Next base: position 1,617,294,677 of record NC_136057.1, read on the forward strand.
GGTGAAAAAGAGGTTAGTGCAGAAATTGATACAGTAATGGAAGGTAATGTAGAAGAGAATGTAGAGATTTTAAGTACAGAAAAATTTGAAAATGAAATTATAAAGTTTAAGGTCAATTCAAATGAAAGGCCTAATTTTTCTTGTGTTTGTTGTCGACGGACTCATTATAAGCATCAGACTAGATTAGTTGATTTATATGTAAAAAGCGAAAAGATAAATAATAATGAGTGGAAGGATTTTGTAACTTATTTGTTGGTTGAAAATTGTTTTGATTTGGGCTCTGATCAACGTATTTGTACATATTGCTATAATAAATTAAATGAACACAAAATGCCTGCTAGAGCTGTTCATAATAATCTGGAGTTGGTAGACATTCCTTCTGAATTGATGGATTTAAATACCTATGAGTCTATTCTGATTCAATGTGTGCATCCTTTTCAGGCTAATGTTCACATGGAGCCTAAGACAGGGAAATTGCCTTCTTCAGATTTACAGAGAGGATTAAAGGGAAGAGTTGTTTATTTGCCTCTAGATTTTAAGAAAAATATTGATACCATTGGTGTTGAATAAGTAGAAGAGGAACCTCTGGTTATTCTAGTTAATGGTGTTCCGACAAAAAGTAAGAAAATCTGGCAAGAATTAGTGGATGTTAGGAAAGTCAAGAAGGCAACGTTGTATCTGGTAAAAAATAATCAGTACTATAAAAATGTGTATGTGGGAGATGAGGAAACAACTGTACAAGACGACACTGATGTCTCTGCTGGACAAATAGAAAAAGTTGATGTCTCTAGAAGTGAAGAAATTTACGAACATTATAGTGTTCATCCATTGCATTCCAAAGAAGTAATGGGGAATGCTATTGACTTGTTTCAGATGAAAAAAGCCGAAGGAAGTCCCATTAGTGTATGGGAAGAAAGTTTAGAAGCTCGTTGTTTTCCACAGTTATTTCCAACAGGTGAAGGTGGACGATATGATGACCGACCTGTTCAAATTCCTGCATCTGAATACCGGACTTCAAGATTATATGCAGAAGATCCAAGGTTTCGTCAATGCATTCCATATTTGTTCCATCTACTGTTTGAGAGTGACTTGTCTGGACTTTCCTATGCAGTAAACCATATACTGAAAAGTGGAGCACATCTACAAAATGTTTCGGCAAGGGATTTTATGGATAAAGTGAAACTGCAAGACAGTGTTTTGGAATCTCAGCTAATTAATCTCATGGCATGTCAGCGTGGCACTAACAAGTATTGGTACCGTCGTCATGGGGAATTGAAATGTATGCTAAGAAACTTAGGAACTCCTACATGGTTCCTCACTCTTAGCTGTGCTGAGTATGCTTGGGAAGACTTACTTGTATTTCTACTAGAGGATATAAAAACATTGAAAATATTGAATTCAAGACACCTGGAGAACTGTGCTCTTTGGATCCAGTTAATGTATGCAGGTATTTCAATCATAGGTTTGAAGCTATGATGTCTTTTATTACAAACAAAAAAAATCCTCCGCTTGGAGAGGTGTTGGATTTCTTTTGGAGAAAGGAGTATCAAGCAAGAGGTGCTCCTCATATACATATGCTGCTATGGATTAAAGATGCACCTAAATTTGGAACAGATTCAGATGAGAAAGTGATGAGTTTCATTGAGCAGTATTCTACATGTGCTGTTCCGAAAAGTACAGAAGAAAACAATTTAAGACACCAAGTTTTACGCTTTCAAAGCCATCGTTGTGAGAAATACTGTCGTCGAAAATACAAATCCAAGGACAAGTTCTACACGAAATGTCGTTTTGCATTTCCACGTCCAGTAATATCGAAAGGAAGAGTCAACAATTTTATGTCTTCTCTGCGACATACTGTGACAAGGAAATCACCCAAAAATACATACAACCTAAGAAGAAATGAGGAATCCAAATTTATAAATGACTACAACCCAGTCATTTTGTCCATGTGGAATGCTAACATGGATATTCAATATGTGGCTGACAACTCTATTGCTGTGGCTCGATATGTGACGTCTTACATCACAAAATCAGAAAAAACGGAACTGAAGGAAATGTGGGAGGAAATTTCACATGAAAAGAGTCTAAGCAAGAAATTATACAGTTACAGTCTAAAGATGTTGTCGCATCGAGAAATTGGAGCGTATGAATGTTCTGATCGGTTGTCATCAGCAAGTCTATATGCCAAATCTAGAACCATTATTTGGGTGAATCTAGGTCTTGCTGCAACACGAAACCGAGTTTTGAAATCTGTACAAGAAATAGAGTATTTAGCGAAGAAAGAACCAGACAGTACCAATATTTTGAAGACAAACATGTTGGATACATACTATCCAAATAGAAGTACTCACCTTGAGAACGCTTGTCTCTATGAAGTTTTGCAAACTTACATTTTTAAAAAGAACGTCACAGAAGACATCAATAAAGGAGTATATGCTGTAATTGGATGTGAAGGCTGTCTAATGAAACAAAGAAAAGGCCATTTGATTAATCATCGAAAATTGAGTTGTGAATCTCCAGACAAAAGGGAATTTTATTACTTAGCTCTTTTGCAACTCTTTAAGCCTTGGCGTAGAGAAGAGGAACTACTTGGAGATTTTCTTACTTATGAAGATTCGTTCAATGCAACCAAGGATACCATAGAATGTCCTGTTTTTTCAAACTATCTGCAAATGTTGAATGAGGAAATACAGCAAGAAGCTACAATTGCAGCAGAGATTGCTAGAGACAGTTCTCAAGACAGTCAGAGTTCTGCTTCATTGAGTCAGGATCCACTAGGAGGACCAATTATACAAAATGAAGCTGCCACTGCCAGGGATGAAGTTGAAAGAGCGATGGAACAAGCTCAGGAGGATGGAGTTGACTTAGAAGATTTGGAAAAAGAACTAAACGTTGAGCAGAGACAAATATATGATCAAGTCACACAACAAATTGAGCATGGTTTATCTCATGAGAAAAAAGAGTGCTCATGTACATCATTTGTACCTATCCAACTGTATGTGAGTGGAGAAGCAGGAACTGGGAAAAGTTTCCTGATTAAAGTGATTGCAACATATTTACAGAAAACAACGGAATCATCGCTCTCTTGTGTTGTTACTGCTCCAACTGGGTTGGCAGCACACAACATTAAAGGGATTACTTTACATCGCTTATTGATGCTGCCAGTGGAGCATGATAACAAATTGCAATACCACAAGCTATCTGGAGAAGCTTGTTGTGAAGTTTCAAGACTCCTAAAGAAAATGAAACTTCTTATCATTGATGAAGTAAGCATGGTGTCAAATGTAATGCTTGCTTTTGTGCATTTAAGAATGCAAGAAACTCTTAAAACAGACTATGATGCGTTATTTGGAGGCAAACACATCATTGTTTTTGGAGATCTACTGCAACTAACTCCATTGAAAGGACAGCCAGTGTTTAAAATGCTTACGCATGAAGATACCAGGAAGTGCTTAGGAAGCATTGGAAATGTTAACATATGGCTAAATTTTAAATATGCAGAACTACTTCAAAATATGCGACAGGCAAAGGATGAAGATTATAAAAATATTCTACAAGATGTAAGAATTGGGAAACTAACTGAACATGGAAAAGCAGCTTTACATGCACGATTAATTTCAAATTTGTTTCCAAAAGAAAACATTCTCCCAGATAATATATTTAAGAACATTTCTGAAAAGAAATCTGTCATATGCTTGATGCCAACTCTGCAAGAATGTTCAATCTTCAACACCAAAATGTTAAAGTTGGAAAATCAAGATATTGTGAAACTGGAAGCTATTGATAAAATAGAACATGAAGGAGCAACTATTATTTTGTCAGAAAAGTTGAAACCAAAATTGGATTCTTTAGAGAAGACAATATCTAAAACTGCTGGTATGGAAAAGACTCTGTATGCATCTTTAAATTGTCGCATCATTTTACGAAGTAATTTAGATGTGCAAAGAGGTTTAGTAAATGGAGCAATGGGCCATGTTGTGGATTTTGTGAATTACCGAAATAGAGATGGAATTAAAATTATAAAAATTAAATTTGATGGTATTGAAGAAGTACAACAAATCTGTCGTTGTTCTGCTAGTTTTTTCCTAGTGAAAGATTTATATGTACGCAGAAAACAGTTTCCTGTTTCTTTGGCATATGCAGTAACTATTCATAAATCTCAAGGTTTAAGTGTTGATAGTGCTTTGATGAATATTGGAAATTCTGTGTTCAAGGAGGGCATGGCATATGTTGCTTTATCTCGAGTCAGAACTTTATCTGGATTGTACTTGATTGATTTTGATGAGACAAAGATTAATGCAGATCTAAATTGTGTAAAAGAATATAATAGGTTAAGAAGAGAGTATGCTCCAAATTTACCTAAATATCCTCTGTTTGAAAAGCGTGTGGTAGGCCGAAAAAGAAGAAATGAAAAAAATTGTTGTGAAGTTGTAGCAAAAAGAAAAAAAGTAGATGAAACAGTAATTGTAAGCAGAAAGGAAATGGATTCAGTTAAAGATGTTGTTGGATTTCAGTTTGAAAATAGTTCTGGTGTCAACTGCTATGCTAATGTAATGGTTAATGTCGATTTTTTCTCCAAAGTGTAAAAGAACAGATTGCTGAAAATCGTGATCAAACACTTTGTGGTTTATTAAATTCTGTATTAGAGAAATGTAGCAGTGATAGAACAAAAATACAAAGTGTTTCTGAAATTTGAAAGGTTTTAGACATATGTTCTGGTCTAAATCAATTTACACTGAATATTCAGCAAGATTGTCAGGAATTTCTAATGTATATGCTTGTTGTTTTGCAAGGTGAAGGTGTAGATGTAGAAAATCGTTTTGGCCGTTCTTATAAATGGCAACATGACTGCGACAATTGCTCCTTTTCAAGTAGTACTACAGTAGACACTGAAAGATTCATATATTTGACTTTACCAGACTGCAAATCAGTGTCTTTTAATAATGTAGTTAGAGCAGCAAATCAAAACATGGTCTGTAGTCAATGTAAATCTGCAATGCTATCAACTTTATTTTTAAGAAGATATGGACAGTATGTTATTTTAATGTTCCAACGATGTAGACCTGATGGAACTAAATTGACAACATTAATTAAAAATGTTGTGGCTTCTCAATTATCAATTTCAGGAAGAACCTTTACAACTGCAGCAATTATTTAACATGATGGTCCTTCAACAACATCAGGACATTACACATGCTACTTAAAATGTGAAAAAGGGTGGAAGCTGTGTAATGATACTCAATTGAGTTTCAAACAACGTTTGCCTTCTGACTTACTAAATTCTTACCTAGTGTTCTTACAACCGAAGTTTTAGGGAAGGTAATTGGCGTATGAAGATTGCAGCAGTTAATATAACTTAGTTTGCTCTTCAAAATTACTTTCTGAATGAGAGTGATGAAGATAATAAAAAACATGTAGTTTTCATAGAGATAGTATATTTTTATCATATAGTGTGTGCTGTGAGTATTATACAAATTATTTATTAAAATTAAGGTAGAGGTGGAAGTACAATTCTTGTTTCATAATGTAAAAGGTGTTGGAGCTTTTCTTTCAGAAAGTCGGGTAAATGAGACATTAAGAAAACAGTGGACTAATTTACATAGAAAAGGACTTTCCATATACTATTTGGCCTCGTGGAAAAGTGGATGGATCAAAAGTGAGTTTAGATTTGGTTTTTAAAATTTTACATTATTTAAGAAATTATTCAATGTTTTTTTTTAAACACAATCATTTTGATTGTGTTTTTTTTGCCCGCTGTTATATGATGAGTACTATTGAAGTCACTGTTTTAAGTGAAATTCAATATATTCTGAGAACAGCAAAAATAAACCATTTAATATGTTGTTGAAATTATTTTGTATTTTATATTATTAAATATATATTATTATCCCATTACTCCTTCTCTTACTCCCTCTGTCTTCTTAATTCTACACTCCCCTTCCCTCAATCTCTTTCTGTTAGCTTTATTCTCTCCATCCCCTTAGTCTCTCAATTCTGTTCTGTCACGCTCACTGCCTATAACTCAGCCATACTCCCAAACTCACCTTCTATCAGACCTTCTTCTTTAGTTTACTTCATCAATCTTTCATTCCTTCCCTCCTTCACTCTTTTGTCTTCCCTTATTTTCTTATTCCACTGTACTAACTCCTTCTCTTACTACTTCTGTCCTCTTAATTGTACACTTCCCTTACCTCATTCTCTCTCTGTTAGCATCATTCACTTTGTCCTTTTATTCTCTCACTCCTTTTCGATCATGCTCAGTCCCTATAACTCACCAATACTCCTACACTCACCTTTTTTCAGATCTTTTCTTTTACTTTTGTTCCTCTGTCTTTCCATCATTCGCTCCTTCACTGTTTTCACTTCCCTTACTCTCCTTACTCCACTTCATTAATTACTTGTCTTACTCCCTCTATCCTCTTCCTTCTACAGTCCTCTTACCTCATTCTCTCTCTGTTAGTCTCATTCTCTCCGTCTCTTTAGTTTCTCACTCCTCTTCTGTCAAGCTCACTCCCTATAACTTACTTATACTCACACACTCACCTTTTTTGATACCTTCTCCTTTACTTACCTTCCTCTCTCTTCCCATCCTTTGCTCTTTCATTCTTTTGCTTTCTCTTACTCTTCTTACTCCACTTCAATAACTCCTTCTCTCAAACCCTCTGTCTTCTAATTTATTCACTCCACTTTTCTCACTCTTTCTCTATTACCCTAAAATAATTTCCAGCGATGTATCCTTTCACACGGGGCAAGTCCCATGTAAAAGTGTCTGCGTCAGTCTTACACCTGCTGTGAGGCAGACGAAAGATTTAGACGCAACGGTGTCCTAAAAGTGACGCAGTGAAATCTCATAGATTTCACTGCGTCACTTCTACGACCTTTCCTTGCGTCAATACGCCTCCTTTGCATACATTATACGTGGCGCAGGTATAATGTGGCACAGGGGTTTACAAAGTGACGCATCTACGTAGATGCGTCACTTTGTAAATATGACTCAATAAGGTGCAATTTTTACACCACTGGTGCGTCACAAAAAGTGATGCACCAATGGCGTAAAAGTGACACATGGCCTCATAAATGAGGCCCTGAAGCGCACCACAGAGAAAACCAGTGTAAAAAATGATAGTAAAAAAATAATTTCAAGCAATGCATCCTTTCACATGGGGGAAGCCCCATGTGAAGGGGCCTGCGTCAGTCTTAGGCCTGCTGTGAGGCAGACGCAAGATTTTGCCACAACGGCGTGCTGAAAGTGACGCAGTGAGATCTCTTAGATGTCACTGTGTCACTTGTACAACCCTTCTTTGCGTCAATATGCCCTCTTTGCATACATTACACCTGGCGCAGGAAGAATGTGGCGCAGGAGTTTACAAAGTGACGCATCTACCTACATGTGTCACTTTGTAAATATGACTCAACAAGGTGCAATTTTTTACACCACTGGTGCGTCACAAAAAGTGATGCACTGGCAGCATAAAAGTGACGCATGTCCTCATAAATGAGGTTCTGAAGCGCACCATCGGGAAAAACAGGCCTTCTCCTTTATTTTCTTTCCTCTCTCTTGTTTTACTTCATTGTTTTATATATTTCCCTTATTTTATTCTCCTGACTCCACTTCACTTACTACTTCTCTTTCTTTCTCTGTCTTCTTACTTCTACACTCCCCTTCCCTTAATCTCTTTCTGTTAGCCTCATTCTCTCCATCCCATTAGTCTCTCACTTTTCTTCTGTCACGCTCACTGCCTATAACTCAGCTATACTCCAACACTCACCTTCTGTCAGACCTTCTCCTTTAGTTTGCTTCCTCTCTCTTTCCTTCCTTTTCTCCTTCACTCTTTTCTCTTCCCTTACTTTCTTATTCCACTGTACTAACTCCTTCTCTTACTCCTTCTGTCCTCTAATTTGTACACTCCCCTTCCCTCATTCTCTCTCTGTTAGTCCTATTCTCTCTGTCCTCTTAGTCTCTCACTCCTTTTCTATCACACTCACTCCCTATAACTCGGCCATACTCCTACACTCACCTTCTTTCAGCCCTTCTCCTTTCCTTTCCTTCCTCTCTTTTACCATCCTTCACTCCTTCCCTCTTTTCCCTTCCCTTACTCCTCTTTCTGCAGTTCAGTAACTGCTTATGTCAATCCCTCTGTTCTCTAAGTTACTCACTCCCCTGTTCTCACTCTCTCTGTGTTACCCCCATTCTCTCCGTCCTCTTAGTCTTTCACTCCTCTTCTATCATGCTCACTCCCTATTACCGAGCCATATTCCCACACTCATCTTCTTTCAGACCTTCTCCTTTACATTCTTTCCTCTCTCTTGCCATCCTTCGCTCTTTCACTGTTTTCCCTTCCCTTACTATCCTTAATCAACTTCACTAATTTCTTGTCTTACTCCCTCTTTCTTCTTAGTTCTACACTCCCCTTACCTCATTCTCTCTCTGTTAGTCTCATTCTCTCCGTCTCTTTAGTCTCTCACTCCTCTTCTGTCAAGCTCACTCCCTATAACTTAGTTATAATCACACACTCACCTTCTTTCAATCCCCCTACTTCACTTCCCTTCCCCTCTCGTCCCTTTTTTTGCTCCCTCACTCATTTTCCTTTTCTCTCTCACTAAAATTAGGACTGGGAACGGCAGCGGTGGTTCTCTAATGCTTGAACAATGATCATAATACTTTGCTCCCCGTAACAAACTAGGGCATCACAATTTTTGCATTTGATGGAGGCCTCATTAAATACAGGCTGAATATTAGAGATCAGCTGCTCTGGTCGCCCCCTCACCGATGCAGTTGTTCCTCCAGTTGAAGTAGAAGCACCATCTCTTGGAGCCTCTTGTGCCAGAGCCCTGACACTCTTCCGGGCATAGTTCTGGGGGTGCCTCTTCTGCACGTGCCGAATCATAGTTGGATTACCAAAATTGTATTTCATTCTGAGGTCTCCTCTGCAAAATATAGTATGGCAGATTTTACACTCCATCTTTGGAGCATTACATTTCACTGTCTTCTGAAAATACAAAAAATGGCGGCGATAGCGTACATTTAGAGAGACAGTGAGAGAAAGAAGACATGAGATGAAGAAGAGATATGAAGTGCACATTGGAGAAAATATAGTGGGAGAAGGGAAGTAACTGTGAGTAAACATACTATGTAACACAGAAATGTTGCACTCTATACTATAAGTTTCAATTTATACCACAATCATTTCACTACTATCTCATAAATTTCCAGTAGAATAATAGAAAAATGTCTCAAACAATTTATAATTTATAAATATAAATTTATTCTTCAAAATGTTCATAATTTAGAAGGACTTCTAACATTAACTGATCAGGAATCTCCTCATCAGAACTCTTCATACATGACTCCTGGAACTCAATATAGTCCAAACATTCCATTAATTCTGCATCCAAAGTCTCATAATTAAAATCCTCCATTCCATCTCCTCTCAAAAGAAGGTCTTCTTCATGGATAGGATCATTTAAGACCTCAATCAAACTCTCCTCAACAAAGGTCGCAGAAATTTCAAAATTAATATTAACGGTGTCCTCATTGAGATCCATGTTCTTTTCAAATTTCTTGCTGTAAATTGCAGGAAAAAAATCACTTTAATTTTTCGTTTTTAGTAATAGATAATATTAAACTAGCTTTATCAAGTATTAAATTCCCCTTACAAATTAACAACTCACCTTTTAGAAAGGAGTAGAAGAGTTAATACTGTGTAAATTTCACACCAGAAATAGAACACCAAAAATTCCTCACAAATGTACCTCAAAGAGTACTATCACAAAATGGCTGTGTTTCCCTCTCATTAGAAAACCATTTCATTAGTAGAAAACGAATGAAACGTCATCACACACAAATTCAAAACCAAAGAAACATTTTAATTGGTTGTAAATTTCAAAAGCTAATTGGCTCTTGGGTGTCTGTAAACATTCTAAATGGTCTGCATAGTCCGCCATCTTGTGAATCTGAAGAACAGAGAGACAAGAGGTGAAAAATAAATGGGGAAATAATTAAAAGGTGACAGAATAGATACCCCCTGACCCTCTAGGTTTTCTGAGGGGGGCCTAGAAGGACCCTGAAGGGCAAAAAAACTATTTTTTTTTTAATTTTCTCGGGGTAAGCGCTGGGTGCGCTCCCGGGTGCGCTCTCCGGTACGCGCACCCTGAGCGCACCAGGGGAAAGAACAGTGTAAATATTTTAAGTAAAAAAAATAATGTAGAGTGTTTAGAGGAAAGTGATGCATTGCTGGAATGTGTCACAAAAATGATGTAACTCCAGCAATGCATCCTTTCACATTGGGCCAGTCCCATGTGAAAGGACTTGACTTAGTGTTACGCCTGCTGTGAGGCAGGCGCAAGATTTGGACGCAACAGCGTCATAAAAGTGACGCAGTGATATCTCTTAGATGTCACTGCATCACTTCTACGACCCTTCCTTATGTTAATACGCCCCCTTTGCATACATTACAGCTGGCGCAGGTATAATGTGGCGCAGGGGTTTACAAAGTGATGCATCTACCTAGATGCGTCACTTTATAAATATGAGTCAACAAGGTGTATTTTTTACAGCACTGGTGCGTCACAAAAAGTGACGCATCGGTGGCGTAAAAGTGACGCATGGCCTCATAAATGAGGCCTTCAGTCTTCTACTCATGTGTCATATTTAATGTATGACGCATTATGTCGCAAGTAGTTACAGATACGTCAGTATTTCTGACGTATCTGTAAGCGCAAAAGTGATGCATTGCTGGAGTGTGTCACAAAACTGACACAACTCCAGCAATGCATCCTTTCACATGGGTCCAGCCCCATGTGAAAGGGCCTGCATCAGTCTTATGCCTGCTGTGAGGCAGGCGCAAGATTTTGACACAATGGCGTCCTAAAAGTGACGCAGTGAAATCTCATAAATTTCACTGCGTTACCTCTATGTCCCTTTCTTGCGTCAATACGCCCCTTTTGCATACATTACACGTAGGTATAATGTGGCACAGGGGTTTACAAAGTGACGCATCTACCTAGATGCGTCACTTTGTAGATATGACTCAACAAGGTGCATTTTTTACAGCACTGGTGCGTCACAAAAAGTGACGCACCGGTGGCGTAAAAGTGACGCATGGCCTCATAAATGAGGCCTTCAGTCTTCTACTCATGTGTCATATTTAATGTATGACGCATTATGTCGCAAGTAGTTACAGATACGTCAGTATTTCTGACGTATCTGTAAGCGCAAAAGTGATGCATTGCTGGAGTGTGTCACAAAACTGACACAACTCCAGCAATGCATCCTTTCACATGGGTCCAGCCCCATGTGAAAGGGCCTGCATCAGTCTTACGTCTGCTGTAAGGCAGGTGCAAAATTTTGACGCAACGACGTCCTGAAAGTGACCCAGTGAAATCTCATAGAATACACTGCGTCACCGCTACGACCATTTCTTGCGTCAATACGCCCCCTTTGTATATATTACACCTGACGCAGGTATAATGTGGCGCAAAGGTTTACAAAGTGACGCATCTATGTAGATGTTTCACTTTGTAAATCTGACTCAACCAGGTGCAATTTTTACACCACTGGTGCGTCACAAAAAGTGACGCACCGGTGGCGTAAAAGTGACGTATGGCCTCATAAATGAGGTCTTCAGTCTTCTACTCATGCGTCATATTTAATGTATGACGCATTGTGTCGCAAGGAGTTACAGATACGTCAGTATTTCTGACGTATCTGTAAGCACAAAAGTGATGCATTGCTCGAGTGTGTTACAAAAGTGACGCAACCCCAGCAATGCATCCTTTCACATGGGGCCAGGCCCATGTTAAAGCGCCTGCATCAGTGTTACGCCTGCTGTGAGGCAGGTGCAAAAATGAGGCCTTCAGTCTTCTACTCTTATTTTTTCTTTCACTTTCTCTCTTTCCTCACTGCCTTACTTACCTGTTCTCACACTCACTTGTCTTTATCCATTCTGTATCTCCACTCTTTCCAAAACATCACTGCTCTTTTCTTACCCTTCCACACCCCGTTCCTTTACTACATTTTTTTCGCGTATCCACATTCCCCATGTTCACTCTCCTTCTCCTCACTCTCCTTCCCCACACTCACCTTCTTTCAGTCCCCCTACTTCACTTCCCTTCTCCTCTCGTCCCTTTTTTTGCTTTCTCACTCATTTTCCTCTCCTCTCTCAATGCACTCCACTTCACTCACTCTTTTTCATTTTTTTTAAGAATACAGCTCTTTGATGAGAATTGGAGGTAGTTCTGAAAGGAACTTTTTTTTTCTTCTTTTTTTTTAAACAAAAACAAAAACAGGGAATGGGAAACTGCTCAACAGGAGCAAAAAAACAAAACAAAATTAGGGCTGGGAATGGCAGCGATAGTTATCCAATGCTCGAACCATGAGCAGAACACTTTGTTCCGCATAGCAAAGTAGCTGATCGCAATATCTGCATTTAATAATGCCTTTATTAAAAGCAGGCTGAATGTTAGGAATCAGCTCTTGTGATCGCCCCCTCCCTGATGTAGTTTGTCCTCCGGTTGAAGTAGAGGCCCCATCACTGGGAGCCTCTCGTGCCAGAGCCCTGACACTCTCCCGGGCAAAGTTCTGGGGGTGCCTCCTCTCGACATGTCGAATCATTGTGGAGTTTCCAAATTAATATTTCTTTGTGGGGTCACCCCGTGACAGGACAGCGTGACAAATCCTGCACTCCACCTTTGGAGCATTTACTTTTTTCTGATCAGTTGGAATGGAAAAAAACTTCCATATGAAGTGTTCTTTTATCTTCGGCTGAGGAACTTCTTCATCAAGAAATCCCTCTGTGTCTTCTTCACTGCTGGATGCTCTGGCAGCCATGGTAATCCAAGATAGTAATTCAACAAAGATCCGAGAGAGGTCTTGCAGTCACAAAAGGGAAAGAAGAAGTGAAGGAAATGGGTGGGGATTTCATTCTTTGTAAAAAAAACTGTTAGCAACCAATGAAAAGTGTTATTTTAAGGTCACATGACTTGACGCGCTTACGCTGCGCGCACCGGAGCGCTTCCGGGGGCGCTTACGCGGCGCGAAACGTAGGCGCTTCCGGGGGCGCTTACACGGCGCGCCTGAGTGACGTTTTTTTTTTTTTTTTTTTTTTTAAACCTTTATTGGAGTAAGCAAGAAAATACAAGGATGGGCCTACAACCACACGGGCTGGCCGCTAAAGAGGAGTAGAAATACAAGATACATGCCCGCAGAGGCAACAGTAGACCAACAGTGCAATACTCCCCACAAAATACAGGACAAAACAGATTTTATTTTATATGAAAGAACAAGCACACAAAAAGGCGAAAGTATAGTACTGACAGTCGGTCCAAAGGACGTAAAGGGGGCATAGCAGCAGGAGAACATAAACGGAGCTTCAAGCTCCAAGGAGATCGGGGGGGGGGGAGGGGCGAGGAGATCAGAGGGGAGAACCGGAAACACCAGTACATCCCCTGTATGAAAGGTTCCAGGAACGCTCGCCTAGGGAGACAGGGTAATCTCAGCAGTGCCTACAAGGGGAGGAGTACAAATGTCGCCACGGTAGTCATTCCATTGACCCCAAACCTTCGTCCACGCCCTGGGTCTGCCCCTGGCCACATAGACAGTCTTCTCACGGAACATGGACCAGTCCATGTTATCCTCCCATTTCGAGACGTCAGGGGGCCTAGAGGCCCCCCAGAGTTGCGCTACATCCCGCTTCGCAACCATATAACCCAGGGTGGCCCATCTGGTCTGGGCCACCGAATAGTCAGTGGGTTCCCAAACATTCAAAAGACAGCGACGAGGTTCCGGACACAAGGACACACCTGTCACCACAGCCATCACTTCAAGCACAGCCGCCCAATAAGCAGCCACCATCGGGCACTCCCAAAGAATATGCAAAAAAGTTGCACTCAAACCACAGCCACGCTTGCATAACCCGTCGGAGGAAAAGCCCATCACCACCAGACGCGGTCCCGTAACATACACCCGATGAAGGATCTTAAGTTGAACCAGACGGAGACGAGCCGGAATAGCCACCTCCTTCGGGGAGGAGAGGGCCGATTGCCAGTCCTCATCATCAAGTTCCAACCCATCGCCGACCCACGCTTCCCGAAGTCGGACCAGTAGGTCGGCCCGATTATTAATCAACTTTTTATAGATCAGGGAGATAGTGCTATCAGGAAGATGCCCGTCCAGGATACGGTCTTCAAGGGGGGAAGAATCAGGCGGCATATCACCAGGAGCAAATACCGAAGCAAGGGCGTGTCTGACCTGTAGATAACGAAAGAATTCCCGACCATTCAGGCCATAGTCAGCCTGGAGGGCCTGAAACGACCGCACAGAACCCTTAGAGTACACATCCCCCACCTTACAAATCCCAATCACATCCCAACGGTCGAAACCCTTGGTAGACCAGAGACCGCCCAGACGTTCCGAAGCATAAAGCGGTGTTGCCAACGTCAAGCGATCTTCCCAGCCCAAGCTCACATTCGCAGCACGCCACACAGTCAAAGCAGTCAACGTAGGTCCCACAAGATGGCGCCCAGCGGAGCGAGAGTAAAGCACTCTATTAAAATCACCTCCCGGAAGCTGAAGTTTGTCCATCTCGAACGCCGGATTGCGACCCGGCGAAAACATAACGTGATTGATAGCAGACAGGTGGGAGGCCCAATAATATCTCTTAATGTCGGGGAGCGCCATGCCCCCGTCATACCACGGGATGGAGAGTTTCGCGAGAGCAATGCGCGGACGCCCATCCCAAAGAAGCTGTCTCTGAAGGCTCTCAATCTCCCGAAAATAGGTCTTAGGGATAGGATCATAATAGTTCTGGAGAGCGTAGAGAAATCGCGGCAATGACATCATTTTAAACAGGGCCGCCCGACCCAGGGGAGATAAGGGAAGTTTACGCCAGCGGGCAACGTCCAAACGTAGTCTAAGCAACGGGGGAAGGAGATTACGATCAAAGCGAAGGGACGAGTCCAAAGTAACAAAAATCTCCAAGTATTTGAAGCCATCCTGGGCCACCTGAATGGGAAGTCTACTCGGCAACGGAGGCAAGACACCAGATAAAACATATACACAGGACTTGGTCCAGTTAATTACAAGGCCCGAGTTAGCACCAAAGGACGCGAGAACGTCAAATAAAACGGATAACGACTTACGAGGGGAGGTAAGATACAAGAGGATATCGTCTGCATAAAGCGAGACGCGGTCTTCGAAGTACGGGGCCCAACGAATCCCTTTAAGGGACGGTTCCCACCGAAGCCAAGCCGCCAATGGTTCAAGAGCGAGTGCAAACAGCAGCGGAGACAAGGGGCAACCCTGGCGGGTGCCCCTGCCTAAGGAGAAGGGAGCCGACACCTTACCATTCACCACAACTTGTGCCAGCGGTTCCGCGTACAACAATTTAATCCAGCCAATAAACTCGCACCCGAATCCGAATTTCTCAAGAGTCGCCCATAAATAGGTCCACTCCACAGTATCGAAGGCCATGGAGGCATCCAAAGACGCCAAAATGGCCGGTTCCGTCAACAGCCCCGCCCTCGCTATCACGCCGTGAAGGCGACGTAGATTCAAAGCAGTGTTGCGATGCGGGATAAAACCAGATTGATCTGGATGGACCAGGTCACCAAGTACCGAGAGAAGACGGGACGCCAGAAGTTTAGCCAAAACCTTGGGTTCAACATTCAACAGGGATATAGGCCTATATGAGGAACAAAGGTCCCGTGGTTTACCATCTTTGGGGATGACGACTATCGTTGCCAAACGCTGATCGTAAGGGAGGATGTTCCGCTCTCGGGATTCTAAAAACATATCGCGGAGATACGGCGCCATCTTATCGGGACGTAATTTGTACAACTCAATAGGCAACCCGTTCGGGCCCAATGCTTTGCCCGAGCGAAGCGAACGGATAGCAGTGGCTATCTCATCAGCCGTAATAGGGGAGTCCAAAGCAATACGGTCCAAGTCGGAGACACAGGGCAGAGCCATATCACGCAATAGAAGGCGAGAGTCAGCCACATCCCTCACAGACACGGGAGCATACACAACACGGAAGTATTCAGCAAAACGATCAACAATGGCAATCGAGTCAGTCACATTCTCACCACTCGCAGACTGAATCACAGGCACCACACGATTAACTCTTTCTTTCTTGTCCAACCACGCTAGGAGTTTACCCGCTTTATCACCCACATCATATAACCTGCCCTGTTGTTCTCGAAACATCACCTTTGCAGCGTCCGTGACCAGGGATTTATAGGCAAATTGTTTCAAACCCAGGGCGTGAAGTTTCTCAGGCGTGACACCAGAGTCCAGTTCGTCCTCCAAAGCCGAAATCTCCCCCTCAAGGTCTACCACCTCCCTCTTCCCGGCTTTCTTAGCCTCAACAATCAAGGAAAGGGCCTGTCCACGAATCACCGTTTTAAAAGCTTCCCACAGGGACACAGCCGAAGAGACCGACCCCTCGTTGTCCAGGAAATATGCATCCATGGACTTGAGCAAGAGGCTACGGGTCTCAGGGGAGGAAAGGTACCATGGGTTAATGGGAGCTACTCGGCCCGCTGCCTCTACCCCAACCTCAAAACGAAGCCAGAGCGGCGAGTGGTCAGAGATACCCCTTGGCAAATGCAAAATCTCACTGACCGCCGATGACTGGGCCGCGGGCATCAGGAAATAGTCCAGCCGAGACAAACTGCCATGTGCCCCAGAGTGGAATGTGTATTGAAGCTGAGTAGGATGCAACAGTCGCCAGCAGTCCACAAGGCCAAAGGTATCTAGAAACCCACCCAACCACTGCTGAGCAGCCGGAGTATCCCTAGGGGGATGGCGATCGTGAAGGCCGGAAAGCACCGAATTAAAATCCCCGTCCAGGAAGAGAGTACTATTAGGGAGATCTAACAAGACGCGGCCCAAATCGGTGAAAGTAGAAGTCTGCAAACCCGGGGGGACATAAACATTGAAGAGAGATAGGGTGCGGCCCTCATATCTACCCACCAAGACCGCATACCTCCCTCGGTCATCTTGAATCACCTCATCAATTGCCAGGGGGAGGGAGGTTCGAACAAGGATACCCACACCCCTGGAGCCGGAGGTAAACCCCGAGTGTGCCACAAGGCGGTAGCCCCACCTATTCATTGCATAACAAACATTTCCAATCAAATGAGTTTCTTGCAGGAAAACAATGTCCGGTGATAAACGTCGTATACATTTCAAAACCACACTACGCTTAATACGATCTCCCAGACCGTTAACGTTCCAGGAAACTAATTTTAACCCTCTACCCCCCATCCCATCCACCCGAGCCAAGACCCCTCGTCCATGAGCACGACATCAGAAACAGCAGCAAACACAGGAGCAATCCGCCTTGAAAACAACACACAGAAAAGAAAAAACTTCCCAACCCCCCTCCCCCAAACTGAGAAGGAACACCCCCCACCCTGCACCCCTGCAAAAAGCTAAAGAGCCACCCCAACCTGCAGTGTGCCTGTCGCCCTAGAACCCCTATTCTACACAAAGACCCCGGAGGAGGAAAGGCCCCCGTTCCACCCGCCACCCGACCACACCAAGAACGAAAAGAGACAAACTAAAGACAGAATAATTATACTGTAGAGGAACGCCGGCCAACACTCCTGAAAGCGTACTCAAAGTAAGACATGAGAGCCGAACAGTCAGATCTCCGCACCACCTTCAGCACCACCAGGGTGAGCGGCGGGCTCAGTCTCAGGAGGATGGTCAGGCAAGGAGTCCAACCAGTCATTAACAACATCTGGTCGATCAAAGAAAAGGGTACGCTCATTATACTCGACCCGAAGCCTGGTGGGAAAGAGCATAGCATAGCGTAGGCCCCGGTCCCGAAGACGTTTCTTGGCACCACGAAATTCCATCCGTTGTCTCTGAACTTGTTGGGAAAAGTCCGGGTAAAAGTTCACCGTGGCATTTTCAAAGGCCACCGGGCCCTTTACCCGCGAAGCCTGCAGGATAGCGTCCCGGTCTCTATAGTGGAAAAGCTTCGCCACAATAGGTCTCGGCGGGGCTCCCGGCTTACCTTTGCCCCCCGGAACACGATGTGCACGTTCCACTGTGAAAAACTTAGTAAGACCAGAAGGGGCAAGATGGTTCAAGACCAGATCTTCAACCAGGAGATCCACCGAGTGGGGTTCTGGGTTCTCCGGTACACCAACCAGACGGACATTGCAGCGACGTGCCCTATTTTCAAAATCCTCCAGGCGTCGGGTCATGAAGTCGTTCACCCGACGGAGATTCCCGACCTCCGTCTGGAGCTCCGATACGTCCTTCGTGAGGCTGGATGATTTAATATCCAATGATTGTACCCTTTCATTCGTCTTGCCGAGATCAGCACGAATCAGATTCACTTCAATAGCCACAGTGTCAAGTTTATGGGCCAAGGCCTCGTACTGTAGGCCGATGGATTCCCTCACGCCCGAAATGGCGCCCATGATGTCCTGCAGGGAGGGCTCCACCGACTCCTCCAAAACTCGATCGGACGCTGGAATAGGACCAGGCAGGGCAGCTCCGGGGGACCCCTTAGAATGGGTATAGCGGTCCATAACATTTGATTGAACCGGATCTCCGCGCAGAGGTGTTTTCGTCTTGCGCGTCTCCCTGTCCCCTCTGCCCGCCATTTTGAAGATGCGTCACAAGGCGAGCCACCAGGGTCAACGGGTCCAACACCCAAATCGCAGGACCAAAGGTTCCAAAAAGGGGGCACCACTCGGGTAGAGGTCGCCAAACCAGCAAATAGTCCACAGGAAGGCCCAACAGCCGATCTGCCTCCAAGTATCAGCCCCTGCGCGACACGCACACTCGCGGCCCAAGTCGAAACAGAATCGAAACCGAAACTTAGGAGGGGGACCCACAAGGCTAGTTCTCCTGCCGCTGTTGTTCGATTCCAGGACGGCCACAGAACCGCACCCCGTCCCGGGCGCACCTCAAGGGCGGAGCCCAAAAGTTCAGATCACCATATCTCAGGAATCCAATGTCCAAATCGATTTCTGAAAAGTGCCAGGGTCATCAGCCAAACGTCCTCCACATGAATTCTTGCAGGAAATCAGGATTCAGTCAGGATAAAATGCCGGGAGCGGCGAGGGTCCGGAGAGCGCTGTGCTCAAGCGGCCATCTCGGATGCCCGCCAAGCTCCTCCCTCCTGAGTGACGTTTTGATAGCTTTACGGAAATGCAAAATCATTTTCATTTCGTAAATCAAAAATACTGATTTTATAAGTATGGTACTAAATGTCTTCCATTATTATTTACTTTTCATGCATTTTTTTTTTACGAACGCAGAAATAGCGCTCTCGGTGCGCTCTCGGGAGAGCTTACCGGTGCGCGCACCCTGAGCGCACCAGGAAAAAATTATTTAAAAAAAATACACATTGAACAAATATTTTTTTTTAATTAAAAAATATAATTAATAGTTATAAAAAACAGCAAAAAAAAAATAGTAGGTTACAAGGTCGATATACAAAGGAATTAGCTTTTAAAAAAACTATGAAATTCACTGAAAAAACCATAGGTTTCACAAACGTTATAGTTAGGAATTAGCTTTTAAAAAACCTTTGAAATTCACTGGAAAAAACCATATGTTTCACACTCGTTATAGTTAGGAATTAGCATTAAAAAAACCTTTCAAATTCACTGAAAAAACCATAGGTTTCACAAACGTTATAGTTAGGAATTAGCTTTTAAAAAACCTTTCAAATTCACTGAAAAAACCATAGGTTTCACACTTGTTATAGTTAGGAATTAGCATTTAAAAAACCTTTCAAATTCACTGAAAAAACCATAGGTTTCACACCAGTTATAGTTAGCTGAACATTTTACTCATACAAAACCATTGAAATTCCCACATTATAGTTAGTTGGACTCACTATAACTCGCGCGCCCGCAATCCACTGCTGATGATGTCACATATTACATCATTAATGACATGGTCAGTGACATCACTGATGACATCACTGATGACATCTCAAATGACATCACTGATGACATCTCAAATGACATCACTGATGACATCATCCATGTGATAATACGATGCACCTCCTCACACTCTAACCTAACCTTTGATACACCCAGTGTTAAATACAAACTACTATTCCTGAAATTATTGACACACCAATACCCGTAACTACATACGCACTCACTGATTTCTAGGTCTACACACACACATCCACTCATTCACCCATACAATCACTCATACACACAGTCACTCATCAATAGAACACTATCATATCCACTCATACGCCTATACAGACACTCACACGCTGACACTCATCCACAAAGTTACTCACACACCTAGTCAGTTATGCAAAGAATCAATCACACTCCCATTTCCTCAACTACACAGTTATACACACTAAACCTTACTTATTCAAACATATACTAACACATACTTACTCTCTTTTACAATCACTGATACAAGTACACATTGATCCATACAGTCACTTACGCAATCACAGGCTCTCATGTTTAGTCATTGATATATGCCAACTCTCACATGCACTGTGTTTTACATATGCACTTACTTGGACATGGAGCACTGAGATAGCTATTCACTCACCAACACACCCATGCAGACAGTCAACCACCCATACAGCTCTTTCCACATGCACTGTTGAACCCATATACCAAGTGAATCAACTGCTCACACATATATGCACAGAGTCACACACCTCCCAGCCACCCACACACACACTCACCCTCACATACAAATACTTGGACAACCAATCAATAACCCATATAGCCACTCATATAGCTACTGATGAACTTATGCAGCAGCTTACACAACAACAGACATAATGATGCACACATTCAGACAGTTTAGTCACTAACCCATGCATTCAGTAAGACACATTTAATCTCCCACTCATACAGTCAGTCATACACCTACTAAATCCATTATCCAAACACTCATATATACACTCATTCTACAATATGTTAAACACATTTTTAATTTTTAATCTTCAAGAACACACATTTACTGGATGATGTCATCAGTGATGTCATCAGTGATGTCACGGACCATGTCATGAATGATGTAATATGTGACATCATCAGCAGTGGATTGCGGGCACGCGAGTTATAGTGAGTCCAACTAACTATAACGTGTGAATTTCAATGGCTTTGTATGAGTAAAATGTTCAGCTAACTATAACTGGTGAGAAACCTATGGTTTTTTCAGTGAATTTGAAAGGTTTTTTAAATGCTAATTCCTAACTATAGCGAGTGTGAAACCTATGGTTTTTTCAGTGAATTTCAAAGGTTTTTTAAATGCTAATTCCTAACTATAACGATTGTGAAACCTATGTTTTTATTCAGTGAATTTGAAAGGTTTTTTAAATGCTAATTCCTAACTATAACGAGTGTGAAACCTATGGTTTTTTCAGTGAATATATATATATATATAAGAATGGCTGTGGTGGTACGAGGGAGCCCAGGGGAGCACTCGTGGACTTTTGGGAGCTGTAGGGGTGCCGTTTCAACTCACCTGTTTGCCTGCACGGACCTACTGTCTTCTGCCTGCTCGCCCACGCCACCGGCCCAGTTTTGACCAAACAGTGCATTCTGGGATGGGTAGTTCTCAGGACTGACAACGAACTGCCCAGGTGTGTCCACTACATTAGGGGGAGGAGTCGTAGTGCAGAAGCGCATTTTGCACAGGATGGAGTAAGAAAAAGGAAAGCACTCGTAACAGTGATGGGCACTGAAGAAGGCCTTTTGCCGAAATGCATCTGCCGCCACTGACGACACCAAAATAAACGTGCTGTTTCCTTGAAGCTCCCTCTGGCCTCTTATTTCTTCCTCAAAGAAATTTTCCTTCATATATATATATATATATATATATATATGGAATACCAAATAACTCGCCGCACTCGCCTTGGTTAAGTTGCAGTTTCTTTATTTCTCAAAACGTGACAAAACACCTACGCGTTTCGAACCGTAGTTCGTGTTCACGGTAGCCATAATGTGTAGTCCCTTCATTATTTCAATACAATTAGGCCTGTAGTGCACGCCCCTATTTTTTGAAGCATGCTGGGACATGTAGTTTACATTGTTTTTAGCCATCACTTATTTGTGTGCTGTGTCAAGGGTTTTTGCTGCATTGGGGCAAGTTTGGCGTTACTGCATCTAAGAGCGGGCCCCCAGTTAACTAGGGCAATGTCGCTTCTTGACGCGCGTGACAACACGTGCGTATGTAGTCAGCCCTCTGTTTACCAGAGGGTTGGCTAATGATGCGTAACTGGCATGGAGACACTCCATTTGTCAATAAAGGGCTAAGTGCCCTACGTCCCCAATGCTTGCAGCCGCCCGTGACTGTAATTGTTAACTGTGTAAATAAATGGCAAAATTGAATTGTCAAAAGAATGAGTAATAACAAATAATAACATAATGCAACTCAATTATGGTGTCAGTGATAAGCACAATAGTATTCATTCATATGTCATGGGTTTTAACTTGGTCAAGGAGGATACAGATTTACTAAATGTCAATCCAATAGTCTATATTCCTCATAAATGTACGTAAAGTTCCTCATCGCCATTGAGGCCTCCAGGTTGTTTGGTCTTGAACCTCATAATTAGTTTGGATTCAAGTCTTCTTAATCTTTGGATTCGATTGCCACCTCTTTCATGTTGTGCGATCATGGCAAGACCAAAGTATCTTGCGTCCTGCCATGTTTTGTTCTCGTGTTTGGCAAGATGTTTCGCAATGGCATATGAGTTGTCATGATTCTGTATGGCGCGGATGTGTTGGAGAATCCGTATTTTTAAGGAACATGTGGTACTGCCAATGTAAGATTTTCCACAGTAACATTGAATCATGTACACTACAAAGGAAGAGTCACA
Source organism: Lissotriton helveticus (assembly GCF_964261635.1). Taxonomy (NCBI): domain Eukaryota; kingdom Metazoa; phylum Chordata; class Amphibia; order Caudata; family Salamandridae; genus Lissotriton; species Lissotriton helveticus. The sequence continues at coordinate 1,617,317,515 of NC_136057.1, forward strand.
GTTGATATTGCCGTTGATTACAAAGTTCTTTCCACTTGCATCTTTGAGACTTTTCATGTTTCGTCCTATTTTGCAAGCCTTGCAGCTAATGCATTTATTAAAGCCTTGTTTTCTGATATCTAACCAGGATGCTGTTTTTTTATATTCAAAATGACTTTGAGTCAGTTCATCTGCTAGGTTGCGCGCCCTTCTGTAGGAGACAAGTGGGTAGTCTCCTATCGTAGTTCCGATGTCAGGGTCTTTCCGTAGTACATGCCAGTACTTCTTCATTGCTTTTTGGATTTTGTAGCTTTCCTTGCTGAACGTCATTATCATCCTCGGTCGGTCGGATTTTTCATCTTCAACTTGTTGCGTGGAAATGGGATTTTTCTTGCTGATCAAGGTCTCTGCTCTTGTTTTCCGTCTTGCTCTTGTTTCACAGTTAATCAGATCAGCCTGTTTGTATCCTCTCTGTCTGAAGCGTTCTTTCGTTTCTTTGAACTTGAGTTCCATCTCATTTTCCTCTGAACAGTTTCTTTTCATCCGTAGAAGTTCTCCATACGGAATGCTTTTCACCAATTTCTGTGGGTGGAAACTTAGTCCGTGCAGGATGCTGTTTGTTGCAGTTTCTTTTCTATGGACAGTTGTTTGAATTTTACCATCTGCAATATACACTTTGGTGTCTAGAAACACGATTTCATTGGGGTTGATGGTATATGTGAACTTCAGTCCCACTGAATTCTGGTTGAGGATGTTAAAGAATGTGAGAAATTCATTTTCAGTACCTTTCCACAGGAGGAACAAATCGTCTATAAATCGTAGCCAGAGCGCTACTTTGGCCATGTGGTGATCATTTTCTTCTCTCCAAGCTACGCTCTTCTCCCACCAACCCATGGTGAGATTCGCGTAGCTTGGAGAGAAAGAAACTCCCATAGCTGTTCCACAGCATTGTTTGTAGATGGATTTGTTGAATAAGAAGATGTTATTATGTAGGCACAGCCTTATCATTTCAATGATCATTTTTGAGTGTTCTCTTTGGGTGATTGATTGCTGGTCCAGGAAGTATTTGATTGCTGTTAGGCCGATGTCATGGTCTATTGACGTATACAGTGAGACCACGTCGATCGTTACTAATTGGTAATCAGGTTGCCATTCTGTTTCCATTAGTATGCGAATAAAATCGCCTGTATCTTTTATGTATGAACTCAGGGTTGGTACCAACGGGGCGATGAAATAATCTACATAGCTGGAAACGTTCTCGTACAGACTTCCACAACTGGATATTATAGGCCTCCCAGGGGGCTTGTTTAGAGTCTTGTGTACTTTTGGCAAAAAGTAAATTGTAGGGAGGATTGGATTCTCAACCATTAGATATTTCTTTTCTTTGTCTGTGATGAGACCATTTGAAAACCAGCCATCTAGCTTTGATTGTAGCACATGTTTCATATCTTCAGTTGGATTTTTCTTGAGTACTATGTAGTTTTTGATGTTGGTTAATTGTCGCATGGCTTCCCCTACATAATTATCTTTGTCCATGACCACTATATTCCCGCCTTTGTCCGCAGGTTTTATTTCTATTTGGACATTATTTTTGAGACTTAAGATTGCTTGACGTTCTCCAATGGTTAGATTTTCTTTTCTTTTTTTGTTGAAGTTTTTGGGCATTTCTTCAATCTCATTTTTCACCAGTTCGTGAAAAATATCGATTTTGACCACCTGCCCTGAGTGTGAAGAAGACCCATGTGTGCTCCCCAGCCCTGAAGTGAGGCGTCTGTGATCAAAGATAGCGTCGGAGGAGGTTGGTGGAAAGGCACTCCTACCAGGAGATTTTTTGATGAGTCCACCATGGGTTGGATGATCTCACGGCATGGGAAAGTAGAATCCGGTCTTCTCATCGCGCCAATGTCTGATCCCATTTGTCCTCCAAGTCCTGCTTTAGAGGTCTCATCCTCAGTCTGGCGTTGGGGACTAGAAAACTGCAAGGTGCAATCAACCCCAGGAGCGATGCAACCTGACGAACTGAGGGCTGATGAACTTGAAGAAGATTGCACTTCAGCTTGATTGATAATAGTCCCTCCTCCGAAAGAGACACTTTTCCTGTGCTGAAGTCCAGAGTAGCACCCAGGTAGTGAATTCTTTGAGTGGGCTAATGGATGGATTTCTCCACATCTACATGAAGTCCCAAGTGTTGTAGCAAGCTCATGCAGATTAAATAGTGGTCTTTCACCATTTGAGAAGAGCTCTTTAGAAGCTCATCGTCGAGGTATGGATAGATGAACAAACCTTGGAGAGATAGAGCAGAGGCTACAACTGCTATGCATTTTGTGAATACTCGAGGTGCAGATTTTAGGCTGAACGGTAGGACTCTGTACTGGTAGTGCTTGGAGCCTACCAAGAAGTGCAGGAACTTCCGGTGTCGTGGAGCAATTGGAACATGGAAGTACGCATCCTGGAAGTCTATCGAGCACATCCAATCCCCTTTCTGAACGTGGGTATATATTTGATGGAGCGCCAGCATGCAAAACCTTTCTTTTAGGATGACTTTGTTGAGGCAACGAAGATCCAAAATAGGTCTGCAAATCGTTTTTTGACCTTCTTTTGTACCAGGAAGTATCTGGAGTACACTCCTTTCCTTGTTGTGATGGAGGAACCTCTTCTATTGCTAATTTCTGTAAGAGAGTGGATACCTCTTGACGCACAACACTAGTTGGTGAACTCTTGTCTTTACTGGAGGAGTACACTTTGGAGGAGAACAAAAATTTAGCACATATCCATTTTGCAGTATATTCAGCACCCATTGATCATTTATAATGCTGTGCCACTCTTCTACATGGCCGGTGATACTTCCTCCAACAGGAGTGGGTAACGGCGATAGAGGAAGTGAATGTTTATTGTTTGCCAGTATTCTTGGATGTGGAAGACGGATGTCGGGGCGCACCTCTATCCCTAGAAGGCCGACGTCCCCGATAGTGAGACTTGGACTGGTGGTACTGCCTCTGGGATCATTGAGGGGCTTGAACCCCCTGATGGAACCGTCCACGATCATAAAGCCTGTACTAGCATCTGAATTCCTTACTTTTTTCTGAACCCACAGCGTGGAGTGTGTCCAGTTCCGATTTCATCCTGGCCATGTCTTCATCTGTATGAGAACCAAAAATAGAATTTCCAGAAAATGGACGGTTCAAGATGCGCAGTTGGCCTTCCGGCTTTAAGGCTGTACGACGTCAATGTCGTACGAGGAGGTGATGGTGAATCTTCTCAACGTCAAACGTTTTGACACCATTGACCTAGGTCTCAGCGTTGACCGCAGCCTGGTTGATGGCACTGGATGACTGCGCCTCGAAGTCGAACGCCATAACGATGGCAGAGCGGTGTCTGGACGTTGGGCGATGAACCCGCACCAACGGAGAACGACTCGACGCCGACCATCGCCGGGTTGACGGTGGCTTCGACGTTGAACTTGACGTACCTCTGTGCTTGGAAGTCTTTAAGGACAACAGATGTACTCTCAACGGTGATGCCGCCATCGAAGGGATTGTCGTCGTTGTTTTCTTTGCCTGTGAGGACATTTTCGACGCCAAGCCCGATGCTGCAAAAGAACAGATTGGGACTTTGCTTCTGGTAGTCAACCTCGGCCTCTTCTTTTGACTCACAGGAGACCTGCCTCTAGAGCAGAGGTCTTCAAACTTTTGGGTGCAGAGACCCCCCTGTCAAGATTTTGAGGCGTAAGGACCCCCTCCTGACAAAAATTTCTAAACTTGTAGGCAGGGCTACTAGAATTATGAGGCAGGTGAGGACCAAATTACGGGCTTGACTAAAATGTGTGGGAAGAAAATGTAAGTACATTAACCCTCTGCACACTGTGTGGGTGACAAGAGTGCCCATGTGAGAGCACGGTGAGCGATGCAACCGTGCAAGAGTAGGGTGAGAGGAGTGACTGCAGGATGAGTGAGACGGCGTATGAATTTATGAATTTGGGTGCGAATACAAGTTCAGAATGGGACGAATGAATGTATGATTACTGATGGGCTTGTTTGAGTGAGTTGCATATTGAACAGTGAGGGGGACAGGTGAGTGACGTGTCACATGAGTGCAGGATGAGTAGTGTACTCGTGTGACTGCAGGGTGAGGTACAGGGTGAACCGTGCCAGTGCATTGTGAGTGCAGAGTGATCACTGTGAGTGCAGAGTGATCCCTGTGAGTGCAGGGTGAGTGGGTGAATGGTGTGAGTGCATGGTGATCAGTGTGAGTGCATTGTGATTACTGTGAGTGCAGGGTGAATGGTGTGAGTGCATTGGGATCACTGTGAGTGCAGGGTGAATGGTGTGAGTGCATGGTGATCAGTGTGAGTGCAGGGTGGGCAGGAAAGTGAAGGGCGAGAATGAGGAGTGATTTGTCTGAATGCAGGATGCATTCCCAGACACTTGAAGTAACTCAGCATGTTGTTGATGGCGGTGTAGGTTTTAAGATCTAAGTTAAACTATTGCGGCATTAATCAGGGATCGAGGGTGGAGGAAATAAATAATGTGCTGATCCTGCAACAAACTTCCAGTCCTATGGTTAGGGTTGCCAGCAGATTATTTTGGCCCAGTCGGTACAAAAATAAGCAGACACCTAAAGCTGTATTTTAAGCACTGATCTGTTCATACTTCGAACAACAAATATAAATGGAAAGCACTTTTAATTGTGTTCTAGGCCTGCCTCAATGATCCATGACTGACAAAGAGAAAAAAGACAGAAAAGTCACATAAAGAATGCATAGATACTTTTGTATTTAAAAGTCTATTTGGTGTCAAGACAAGGTCTTTTTAGACTCTTTAAAGAAAACAGGCAATCATTTTTCTTTTGGCAACCCTACTTTATATTCCTTTTCATTAAATGCATTCTCACACTACAGCAGTAATTGTAAAATACAAATGTAAGGAACGGGCAGAGTGGGGGCCCAGGGGGTACTGGAACAGGAACAAAACTAAGCCTCTTTAACCAGTTTACAAAGCCATGTAAATATGCAAATGGTCTTTAAAGACCTGTGAAAAACTCGGGCGTGCTGGCGATGACTCCAGACACTGCCCAGCCAAGCCCCCAGCAGCTCGAGTTTCACTGCTGCAGCTGCCGTGCTGAGACACACGATGAGGGAGGAGGGGGGATGAAGCCCTGGGCCTGGGAAGAAGTATGACGGTGAAGGCGCGACCCCCTTTGCATCGCTCCACGGCCCCCCTGGGGGTCGCGCCCCACAGTTTGAAGACCCCTGCTCTAGAGGTACAAGTTTTCATTTTTTCAGAGAGACCATAAAGACAAATCCTCTCTCTCTCCTTGAGAATGTGTCTTGATAAAGTTTGGCAGTGTTGGCAGGTCTCAGGAACATGAGAATCTGGAAGGCAGAGAATACAGAGTGAGAATCTGTTTTAGGTTTTTTTTGCAACAGGAAGGGCAAGGAACAAACAGAGAAGGCACCTCCGAGAGGGAAACAAAAAATGCCGAACGGCCAGAAAAAAAGGTAATATCTTTCTCCAACAGGTGTTAAATGTCTAAGTAAATTAAGTTTAGAGACAAAAAAGTCAAAAAATCTGTGGAGCTTATTAACCAGGTCCTGACTAAAGGAGCTAGAAAGTGACCTAACTGTCACCTCTGAGGCATGAGGAAACGAGAAGTCATGGCTGCCTTAAAGGCACAGTGCCAGTTTTGAGTTTCTACATTTGCTTTCAGCTTCTATGTTGTTGAACTGCTTTTAATGGACCGCAGAAAAGTAGTCCTGCAAAGAAACAGGCAGGCATGGTTAGTCCATAGGCTGCATTGGAACTTCAAGTGTCTTTTGGTCTTCTTGGTTGGTTTGTGTATGTGCAAAGACAAGGTCTCACAGCATTGCTTAGCCTATTATGTGATTGTTTTTCTAGGAGGCTGCAATGATTGGTTAAAAAAGTATTTTATATATATATATATATATATATATATATATATATATATATATATATATATATATCTTCGAATCCTCTCGCCTCCTAATACCCTCCTGGTGGAATTCCCGGTACAATAGCAGGTAGGAAACTTTTATCAAAGTTTTATTTTAAACACACCATGTGCAAAATTACGTGCAATATTCGGACGGCCTACGCGTTTCGGCTACTACTAGCCTTCCACTGGACCATCAATATATATATATATTCCAAACGAAAACTGCTCCCAGTTAGAGACACCCACTCAAAGCTCGATTAAACCTTCTTTATTTGCAAAGCAGCAGAAGTCGGGAAATGCCTCAGAACAGCGCAGTTGTGTGCTGCATATGCCATACGCGTTTCGGAGTTTGTCCTTCATCATTGGCACGGCATTCTGGGGGAATTGATGAGAGAAAACGTGCTTGGTTACCTTCAGGTGCTGCCACGAGGGTGACGGAGACGGAGCACGGGAGTACGGGAAGACCGCGGGAGGAGAGCCACGAGCTGCGCGTTGTGACCGGCGATCGCGAACCTTTCACACCGAATCACTGTACCGAGCAGCTCCGCGTGGCAAGGCGAGAAGCACTGAGGGAGAGTCGCGGCAGAGCCGCTAGAACCGCCAGAACTGCCCAGGCTGCAACAGGCTGAATCAGGGTAAGAGGGGGAGAAGTAGGGTGGCGAGGGGCTACCGCCCACTGTACTCTGGTCTCTGGTCCCTGTTCTTGGCTCTCCCCGCCCCCCCACTCACCTATAAGGCGTGGAGGGCTGCCCAAGAGACCAGGCAACCAACATCCAGAGAGGCAGGCAGTCCCCAACAACCCTCAACCATCAACTATCTTTTTGCGATCTACTCATCAAAATAAAGATCTTTCAAAACCCAAAGTGAAAAGAAAGTCAAAGGTGACCCACCGAAGGCAACACAGAGGACCCAATAGGTATTCCAACTTTGCCTAACTGCTTATAATTATGCTAAAATTCGCCCAGCAGCCCCCAAACAGTCTCCAGCAACCAACCCAAAATTGTCGGAATTGCAATCAGTATCACTGTTAAAAATCGCCAATCCATTGCCAACTGGGAGGAGGCGCAAAGTTGAAATATACATCAACACCCAGGAAGCCACCAGGGGAAAGGCAGCAAAGGACGTAAAGGACGAATCACCCGAGACCCGAGACCCGCCAAATTCCCCTAACCTAACCCACCGCACAGGGTGCCAAGCCGATAATGAGGTCTGGTAGGGTGAGGCGAGTCACAACTTCCACTAGCAATACCAGAAAAAGGAAAACAAGGAACTCTAAGGTTCCAAACGAGCCGTTTGAAAATAACACCCAAACCCTGATCACTCCGGCCACCCCGACTGGACAGGAGAACGCCTCCCATGCGGCCATCACCGCTAACCCAGGAACGCAAGATATCTGCTAGTAGACTTAGTTTAAGATTCAAGAGAGGTAGGAAAAGGGACTATTTGGAAGCAATCTGCGCCTCAGGGGAAAAAATTACTTCAACCTAAAATTTATTCCAAATTTTCCTTTATTAAAGTCGCAGGTGCGCTACTCCATCTCAACACCTGCAACCAATTGGACTTCCCTCCCCGCTGCATCCTCAGCTACCAGAAGAGGCATCCAGTTACCTCTCAGCCTCACCGGCCACACTCGATACCGATACCGGCCTGTCCACCCTATTAACTGAACCAGGGGAGAGAAGAAACAACTACTTAAAAACATCGACCAAATCAAATATAGAGTCCTTAAAAGGCGCAACGGGACCATCGACATTTACTACACCCCTCATAACTAACTTTGAAAAAACAACAGAGGGCGCCCCAGAAGAGGCCCTGCCAGGCGACGAAACTACGCATTCATCAGCTCTACTAGCTTTACCAGCTCTACTAGCTCCCCAGTCTAACCAAGTAAATGAAATGGAATTACCAGCAGATCCATCTGGGCTGCCATTAGAGCCTAAAATCATAGTAATTCATCGCCAGCATATAAGCCCTCCCCGAGTTATGGGATTCCCTGTTTCTTCTCCTATAGTGTCAGCTGTATTTCATTTTACAGGTCACCCGACCCCCCCATCTGAGGACAAAACTAACACAACGGAAGCCAGGGAGCCAATTTCTCTACAACCATTGAAATCCTATCTCTCCAACTCCATTGATTGCAACCAAGAATCCAATAAATCCAATAAACACAATTACGATCAGGAGCATAAAGACCACAAGAAAGACACCGCCTTTACACAGCCAACAGAGAATCATTTACTCATTCGAAACAGTTCAAATTACAAACTCTCAAAGTCCACTCCGGAGGAACCTTACCCCGAAGCACCCCTACCTAAGCACCTCCCTACAACGACCAACATGGAGGGCGACCTGGACGACATAATTGCAGGAAGCACCAATCTTGCTTCCCTCACAAAGGAAGAATGGGAAAATCTTGTCAGCGCCTACACATCTGAGGAAAAGAAGGAAGTGGCCCCACAAGGATCGGGAACTCCCTCTAAAAAGGCCGACGCAAACACTCCGCCAAGCGAATCAGGAATATGGTCTTCACTTCTAAACACCATGCAACTCTCCACTAAAGCTCTGGAATATCACTCAGACAAAATGGATATTCAGCTTAACATTCTCAACTGCCTTGCACTACACGTTACCAGCATTGACAGCAAGCTTTCAGACATGAATAATTTTATTGAAAGGGCCCAACGGGACGCAACTATACTTCCACCAAGCTGCACCTGCCAGCTAAACGTGGAAAAAATTGCCACGTTACCCACAGTGATGAGTGACCTCCTCATCGACCTGAAAACCATTGGCTCTAGTATGAAGCCTGAGTTCGATAGTGCGAACATCAGCATTAGAGGACTAGTAGCCAATAGCCAAACCGTCTCAGAAACAAGGACACACAAAGGGGCGCAAGAATCAGTCACTCAAGACCTCAATCGACCCACCACCTGCAACTCTCTTAGCCTCAGCAAAGGTCAAGGAGAAAGACCAAAGGAAGAGGCATCACACCCGACGGTCCAAACTCCCTACGAGGCTGGCCAATATCCGGAAACCGGAACGAAAAGTTCCCATATAGCATCCAACTCGTTACCTTTAAAACCTCCAAGGAGTGTTGAGGTCAAGCATCCGGAATCAGCTGCAGCAACCATCAGCCAGCCAACAACGCAGGAAGCTACAATTTTAGAAGGCAAAGCTGAGCAGAACAAAGGACAATCCTCCAAGCAGCGAAGGAAACAAAGGGGGAAAGGGAGGTACAAGAATTCACCTATCTAATCATACTTTCAGATTGTACCAAACAACCAGAATGCTCTTCCGCAAGAGACTAAAGAATCCAGCATGTCAAAAAACCAACAGCCGGACCAAGGCCCAACTACCACCGAGACTTCAGGAAGCCAAGCACGAGCGTTAGACGACTCCCCCAATGACCTCAATCAATACCTAATAAATCCTCAGGATAAAGCGACTTGCAGCAAAAAGTCTAGCACAAACGGAAGCGATGACTCAAAAAGGAATAGACCCCCACTAGTATGTGATACTACTCAACATCAATACACAACTGCGCAACTAAATTCAGTAGCAATAACTGAAGCAATCCCAACCCCCCTATCCGATATAGATGGTCAACCTCACCACAGGGAGCGAACTTACGGAATCGAAAATAAAACAGAAAAAATCCAAACGAATGTCCAGACCGAAGAACTAGGCCGCAAGCTCCTAGGCAGCAGCAACCTAGCAAACCAACGTCAACAAGCAACCTCACAAACAATTCTGTTCGTCCCAGAATACAAGTCAAAAGGCAGAAGGGACATCTTAAAACGTGGTAACATCCTCCAAATTCTAAAAGCAATCAGAAGCTTGGCTGGGATTAAAACCCGTGACCTGCTGTCCGTAGAATTTGAAACTTTCAAGCATCTCTCGGAACAAGAGGCTACCAAGACCGAATGGGCAACTTCGGAGCTAGCAGAAAGAATTCTCAGTGAAGACGCACAACTAGAAGCTTGGGGGATCCGAGTGTATCAGCATCGAACAGCTGGGTACCCGACCCCGCTGCTCCAATACCAACTTGACTCTAATAAGAGACCATTAAGTAGTTCGACCGAAGGAAATCAAACCAACACATTTCTCAAGGGGGCCCGCAGCACCTCGGTCACAGGCCCCGATGGACCCAGCCTCACAGCTATTAGGGGTAGGAGGCTAGAAGAAACCCACCCCCCAACCGACTGGTCTTGGATATCCAAAACAATAAATTTCAGAACCGATAATCCATGACCGAACCTTGAACAGGGAAACAAGGAAAGAAACTTAAAACTATGCTCATGGAACATCAACAGCCTCGGGACCAAAATCAACGACCCCCTACTATTGTTATACTTTCAAAATTTCGATCTAGTTCTCCTACAGGAAACCTGGCTGGAGGACCCCTCACATCTCCAAGGCTACAAGACCTACCACCTCCCTGCAGCTCGACAATCGAACTATGGCCACAGCAAAGGAGGACTAACCGTCTACGCCTCGATTGCACCATAACGGCAGGGAAAGAATACACAAGCAAAAACACTACATCCCTTGAAATAATGGCAATTCAATTTGAAATGCTGGGCCAAAGTAACCAACAACACATAACCCTGGTAAACACTTATATCCATCCCCAGGGCAAGAGGACCGGTGCAAAGCAGTTGATACTCGAACTTACCCAGTTAATAACGGAGGACGAAAGCTCGAGCTATATCCTAACAGGAGATTTCAACATGTTCCTAGGGGAGGTAACAGGAGACTGCAACCTAGACGACGATAAACATCGAGCATGGGGGATTGTCTCCCAGGACAACTAAAAGTGGGGCAAACCAACAAAAATCTCGAAAGATCTGTACAGAGAACTGGAAAGTCTCTCAATGGCACTAAAGGTCTGCATGCCAGGGGACAGACCTCAAGCCCCAACTTTCCACAGAAACGCAGTTAACACCGCAATCGACTATACCTTCGTCGCCCTCCCACTTCTTAGCTTAGTAAAAGACTTCAGGATTGGGGTGTCCGATTACAGCAACCATCAGCCCCAAGAACTCACTCTAGGTATCCAGGGTACTGCCACAACATACGCAACTTCAGATCCCTGGCAGACCATGAGATACTAACATAAGAGAATCCGATGTAAAATACGCGACCCAGAAAAGCTATCAGCTGCTGCAAAAACAATGTGGGAAGAAATCAAACTCACCGAAGGAAGCACCGTCCACGCATGGGAAATTTTTACCAAAGCTCTCGGCCAACCAGTCCCACCTGTCGTCACCCAACTAGTACAAAAAGAGCCTCAGCCAGAACAAAGCATCTGGGCAGGAATAAGCCAGTGCACCCACTTGTCATCAAGCAAGCATGCCGAATTAAGACAACTAAGGGGCGACATAAACAGAGCAATTCGCTCTATTCGCCAAAACAGCGCAACTGCCGGCACCGTAGATGCACTAAGAAAACTTCGTACAAGGAAAAAGAAAATCATCTGGCGCGCAAAAAAGGAATACAAAGAATCACTCTGGGCTAAACTACTTCATGACGCTAAAATGAATAACAGCGCCAGATTCTGGCAAACGGTCAAGAGCATCAAAAATCCATCGGCACCCAGGATCAACTCATATAAAACGGAGGACGTTTGGACAACCTACCTGTTTATTTATTTATTTATTTATTTATTATGCATCTTATACCGCGCAAACTTAACCCGAAGGTGTCAAGGCGCCTAACAAAAAGATCAAAATGCAGGGCACATCTACTCATATGCTTGTACAAAGAGACGTGTTTTAAGGGCAGATCTAAAAGTCTGTAAGGAGGGGAGGGACCTAAGTTCTATCGGAAGATCGTTCCACCATTTAGGAGCCAGATGGGAGAAAGCCCTACCACCCCATCTGGTTTTCCGGATACGCGGAGAAGAAGATGATTAGAGGAGCGGAGGTTCCTGCCAGGGTTATAGTAAGACAGGATGGATCCGATGCCTGTAGGGCTGCTTTTCGCCAGAGCCTTATAGACCATACACATGGACTTGAAGACTATCCGCTCCTTAATCGGAAGCCAGTGAAGCTGCTTCCTGGCCAGCGTGGCCGAAGAGCGGCGGGGGAGATCAAGGACAAATCTGGCTGCCGCGTTCTGGACTACCTGCAAGCGCTGCAGCTGACTCTTATTCAGTCCAGCATACAGTGCATTGCAGTAGTCCACGCGGGAACCCAAAAGGGCGACCGCAAGTTGCCTTCTTGCCTGCAGGGAAAGGTAGTGCCTAATTTTCCTTAGTATGTGGATTATACCCCAACAGGTGGATACAGTCCTATTAACCTGTTGGCACATACCAAGGATGGGATCGATCATGACCCCAAGATTTTTAGCCAAAGATGTAGGTTTAGGGCAGGCACCCAATGAGTCAGGCCACCACTCCATAGACCAGATCTCTTCCTTTCCGCCAAACACCATCACCTCGGTCTTCTCCCCATACAATTTCAGTGAATTGTAAATCATCCACTGGCTGACAGCCTCCATACAGGATCTAAAATTGGAGGCTGTCAGCACGGTTGACTGGGAGAGAGACAAGAGGATCTGGGTGTCATCCGCATAGGAAACTACCTCCATCCCAAAAGATCTAATGAGTCTGGCAAGGGGGGTCACGTAGATGTTAAAAAGGGTGGGACTGAGCGCCAACCCCTGAGGGACCCCACATTGCACAGACAGGGATGGAGATAGAAATTTTCCCAGCATTACCCTCTGCTCTCTATGATCGAGAAAAGAGGAAAGCAGCCCCAGGGCTGCCCCCCGGACCCCAATCTCACCCAGTCAAGATGTTGGGAGAAAGGGTATCGAAGGCAGCCGTGAGGTCCAGAAGGATCAGGAGGGATGTCCGACCCCCATCCACGCTCGTGCGGATGGAATCGAGCACCAGGGTGAGGGCAGACTCGGTGCTATGTTCCCTCCTGAAACCATGCTGGGAAGGATCCAAGCAGCCCGAATTCTCCACAAAGACAGCAAGATGCCCATTTAAATGGGCCTCTAACATCTTCGCGGGCGCCGGGAGCAGTGAGATGGGGCGAAAGTTCTTTAGTACCCCTGGATCGAGGGAGGGTTTCTTAAGCAGTGGTTTTACCACAGCATTTTTCCACTGCTGTGGAAAGACACCCTCCCTCATTACCCCATTCATGATGTCAAGCAAAGGGGGTAAAAGAGATCCTCTACACTGCTTCAGGATCTTAAGAGGGCAAGCATCAAGCGGAGACCCTGACTTCGTTTTGTCAAGCAGCGTCTCAAGATCTTGTAGAGAGAGCGGAGGAAAGGATTCCAGACAGCCGGCCAAGGGAAGCTCTGCCGAGGAGACGTCCAAGACCACAGTAGCCGGTGGCTCAGCCGTTGATAATCTCTGTGACTCCAGGGAGGTATAAATGTCCGATATTTTGGACTGAAAAAAGAGAGCTATGTCATTGCAGAGCTCCTGAGATGAAATTACAGGATCGGGGACCTGGAGAGATGTAAGAGAGTCCACAATCCTGAAGAGCTCTTTGGGAGATGAAAGAGAAGCTGTAAGGGCCGTGAAGTAGTCTTGTTTGGTCCCAATGACTTCCAGCTTATATCTTTTAAGCAGGGTTTTATGGGCTTCCCTGTCTTTTTGGTCCCAACTAGTATGCCATAGACGCTCCTGCCTCCTTACTTCCTGTCTAAGGAGTCTTAGCTGTTCAGAGAACCAGGGGGCTGAGGGTTTTTTCCTGGCTGAATAACAGGACCGAGCCGGTGCCAGTTCATCCAAGGCCTCAGTGAGAATTTTATCATAGTGCGGCACCGCCAGAGAAAGATCCAACTCCCGAATTGAAGACAGATTAGGAATCCACGGGTCAAAGGAGTTTTCCCCGATGTTTTTAAGATTCCTACGTACTTCAAAAGTACTCGGAACTTTCCTAGGGATCTCCTGGCTAGGAAAGGCCACATTGAAAGGAACGGCCAGGTGGTCTGACCAGGAAAGAAGAAAAGGATCCGTTACTGACAGTCTCTGGTCATTAGAAAAGATCCCATCGAGCGTATGCCCCGCTCGGTGGGTGGGTCCTTTCACCAGTTGGGTGAATCCGCATGCTGTCAGTGCTTCCAGCAGGGCGGAGGTGTCATGAGCCTCCAACAGCTCTAAGTGAAAATTAAAATCACCCAGAATCGTTAAATTCTCACAGCCAAAGTAAGGTTCCAGGAACTGAAGCAATTTCAGGCTAAAGTCTGTTCTAGGACCGGGCGGACGATAAACCAGAATCCCGTTAAATGGAGGGACTGAAGAGTCATATAATGAAAAATGCAGCACCTGGATAGCGTCCTTAGGGTCAGATAAGGGCATAATATGACATTGGAACCTGTCTCTATGCAGGATAGCCAGTCCACCACCGACCCGGCCTATTCTGTCCTGCCGAGTCAGGCAATACCCATCCGGGACTGCTTCGATGAGATCTGGGCCCGATGAGTCTTTGGCCCACGTTTCCGTAATGAAAACCCATGTCGGGTTCTTCTCCAGTATAAGCTCCTTAAAAACAATATTGTTTTTAATGAGTGAGCGCGCATTAAGAAGAAGGCAGTTTACGCTCAGTTCACTAGGTACAACTAGCGAGTGGAGCTCCTGAGGAGGGGCAGGGGGGCGGAATTCCAGCTCTCCGGGCCTACCTGAAAGCACCCACATCCCATGGGCAAAAGAAGATCTTCAGGAGTGCTTCTATGAAAGCACGGTGCCGTAGAAGGTCGGAGGCGTAAGACATCATGTAAAGAATATTTCAATACACGGTGTCCCACTGTTTTCGGCCCGAGTCCAGCCGTCCAGCCCGTCCTCAGCGCGGACGGGCGCAGACGGGCTGGACTCTGGCGTGACTCCGGCGTAGCGACGGCTTACACGCTGCGCGCACACGCTGCGCGTCATGGGTCCGGTTTAAATAGGGCTCTAGCTACTCTGCCTGCCTACTAGAGCGCCCAATAGTGCAGCGCTTCCCCACACCCACCCAAGATGGCGCCCACCAATTTTAAGAAGCGAGGGTCAGGGCCGCCTGAATAGCGGTGAAGATACAGTTTACAGTGCAGAATTGCGGACAGTGAGTAAAAACGAGGGATACTGTGCTAAAAATAAAACGAAAATAAAAAGACCAAAACGGGTAATTTAAAAGCGCTAGAAGCGTCTCAAAGCTCGCGCAATACAAGTAGTATGCAGCCAACAAGAAAGCGCTCCTACCTCCAGCCTACTTTATAGAGGATGTCAGAGACTGCCTCTAGCTACTCTGCCTGCCTACTAGAGCGCCCAATAGTGCAGCGATTCTCCACACCCACCCAAGATGGCGCCCACCAATTTTAAGAAGCGAGGGTCAGGGCCGCCTGAATAGCGGTGAAGACACAGTTTACAGTGCAGAATTGCGGACAGTGAGTAAAAACGAGGGATACTGTGCTAAAAATAAAACAAAAATAAAAAGACCAAAACGGGTAATTTAAAAGCGCTAGAAGCGTCTCAAAGCTCGCGCAATACAAGTAGTATGCAGCCAACAAGAAAGCGCTCCTACCTCCAGCCTACTTTATAGAGGATGTCAGAGACTGCCTCTAGCTACTCTGCCTGCCTACTAGAGCGCCCAATAGTGCAGCGCTTCCCCACACCCACCCAAGATGGCGCCCACCAATTTTAAGAAGCGAGGGTCAGGGCCGCCTGAATAGCGGTGAAGACACAGTTTACAGTGCAGAATTGCGGACAGTGAGTAAAAACGAGGGATACTGTGCTAAAAATAAAACAAAATAAAAAGACCAAAACGGGTAATTTAAAAGCGCTAGAAGCGTCTCAAAGCTCGCGCAATACAAGTAGTATGCAGCCAACAAGAAAGCGCTCCTACCTCCAGCCTACTTTATAGAGGATGTCAGAGACTGCCTCTAGCTACTCTGCCTGCCTACTAGAGCGCCCAATAGTGCAGCGCTTCCCCACACCCACCCAAGATGGCGCCCACCAATTTTAAGAAGCGAGGGTCAGGGCCGCCTGAATAGCGGTGAAGACACAGTTTACAGTGCAGAATTGCGGACAGTGAGTAAAAACGAGGGATACTGTGCTAAAAATAAAACAAAAATAAAAAGACCAAAAAGGGTAATTTAAAAGCGCTAGAAGCGTCTCAAAGCTCGCGCAATACAAGTAGTATGCAGCCAACAAGCCTGCAACACTATTTCAACACAGGCCCCCAAAGCAACTTGCAAAAACCAGCTGAGTCCTATGCTGCTCTATCTCTGCCCCCCCTTTATAGGAATAACCTACCACCTAGTTCCTCCCTAAAAACGATCGAGGACAGAATACAGCACAGCCACCAAGAGGGTGCCCCCGGGCCAAACGGCTTGCCTCCATTATTATACAAACAAGATCGAAAGTATTGGTCTGGCACATTACTAATGCTCTTTGGCAACATTACTAGACCAGGAACAATCCCAGAATCCTGGAAAGGCTCAATCCTCTTGCCTATCTATAAAAAAGGCTGTAAAAGTGATCCAAAAAACTACAGGCTCATTGCCCTCATTGACATCGAGGCCAAGTACTACGCGGGACTTATTCTAGCCGACCTCCGGGAATGGGCAAGGGAAAAGTCCCTAATTCCAATTAACCAAACAGGCTTCCAGGAAAACCTGGGAACCACCACAAACATCCTGGCTCTTTCCCTTTTAGCCGATTCCACAAAAGCAGCAAGAAAACCATTATTTGTCTGTTTCATTGACTACAAAGCTGCTTTTGACAGCATAGATCGAGGAAAGCTATGGTCAAAGCTAGAACGACGGGAAATACCTCCCGCCCTTCTGAATCAACTCATCCTACTACACTCCGATACATGGGTCCAAATAAAACTGGGGAGTGGTACAATCGTATCCAGGTGGATCCAAACCTTCAGAGGCTTAAAGCAGGGCTGCGTTTTGGCTCCTACTCTATTTAACCTCTTCGTGGTTGATCTTTAAACTGACCTAGATAATTGTAACCATCATGCACCAAACCTGGGAGGCCTACCTCTTTCAAATTTACTGTACGCTGACGACCTGATCTTAATCAGCCAAACCCCAGTCGGCTTACAACACCTGCTCCATACTACGAACAACCACGCCTCAAAAAACGGATTAGAAATCAACCTAGAAAAGTCAAAAATAATGGTGCTAAACCAGCGCAATCCAAAAAAGCGACTGAAATGGCAGCTGGGCGAGAGAGAACTTGAAGTCGTCCATGACTATAAATATCCAGGAATTATCTTTGATAAGAATGGGACATATGACCAACAAAAAGAGGTGATTCAGAGACGAGGAACCATCCTAGCAATCACCCTGAAAAATCTTAAAAGCAAAATAGCAGGACCAAACCTGCTCCCGCTGCTTGAAGTGCTTCGCGCAAAGCTGCTGCCCACGCTCACATACGGCAGCGAGGCCATGCGAGGAACGGACGAAGAAACCCTCAACAAAACGGTTGCTAAAGCTTTAAGAATAATCTTCAAGCTTCCTAAATACACCTCCGCAGCCCAACTACGGCTCGAATTTGGAATAGTAAACCAGAGAATAAGCAGGAAGGCCGCGTATGTAAAAAGCTGGTACAAAATAAAGAGTGCAGAGGCGGGCTCGCTGAACTAATTCCTATGGAAGGAAATATCAAGGAAAAATGCCTCACCGGCCAAAGACTACCTCCAATCAGGGATCAGCTTGCTAGCCCTGGAGAACATTTGGGAGTCAGGACTCCCATTCAAGAAGGTAAAAGACCTGGTGAATAAGTCAACAAAGCTTGTCTCCACCGCAAACGATAAAGAATGTCTAAATAAGAGGGCCCCTAGCTGGTTCGTGACACAAAGCTATCCGAAATGCTCACCAAAACCGTACTTCGGTACCAGCTTTTCCGGGCCATTAAAGGAAGGCTTCTTGGCACTGAGGATGGGGATCCTTCCTGTCAAACCCCATTTGCCCCCCTGGAATCGTACATTCACATCTATACAATGCAGACTATGCGTCGAAACTAAAGAAGATATGCTGCATCTCCTATGCATATGTAAGTTCCGAGACCGGGAGAGGAGAGAACTGTTAAAACCGTATATAAATGAAATGCATATCCGGTCCTGCAGACAGGCAGTAAAGGCGTGCTTCAGCGGGGCCAACGTTAAATTAACCTGCAGCTTCGCCCGCTTCATGAAAACTGCCCAAATAAAGCTTCTCGCCGCAGCTTGAGCACAGTTGTGCACACCCAAGCTCTTTTATCCGGCAACTCTCTCCGACTCCCACTACGCTCCGACCCTGAGTCAGTTGTCCATGACCACATAATAGACTATTAGATTTACGGACACTGGCGTCACCCCCAGACGGGGACTCACCCTTAGCTCTTACTTAAATTTGATATCTTCACCGCAAACAAACTGTATGTATTTTTAACCAGAAAATCGTTCGATTTTAAAGCATATCCATCACGTTTTTAAGACAATATGAAATTATGTTACATATATGTATCCTTTTATAAATTTAATATTGATGTGTGTACTGCTAAGATTTTAATTAATCAAGCAATAAACTTACTTACTTACTTACTAGGTGCTTTTAAGGTCTTGGATCCGCCCCACTGGGCTGGTAAGTTCGCAATGCACCCTGGGTGACGTAGTCCAAGGCAGTATTTTATTCCTGGATGCCGCTTTGCCTCATTCCCTCCGCATTATCACTTCCATCGGGTCACTGCATCGGCAAATCACGGCCTCTGCTTTATTCATGCCACACAAACAGGTGCGTTGCTCCATAAGTTCACCCCTCTTCCGAGGAGTATGGACCGCTGGCAGCAGTAGGGTTGTCTCCGTGGCCAAAGCAAGGCCGCCATATATTCCAAACAAAAACTGCTCCCAGTTAGAGACACCCACTCAATGCTCGATTAAACCTTCTTTATTTGCACAGCAGCAGAAGTCGGGAAATGCCTCAGAACAACGCAGTTGTGTGCCGCATATGCCATACGCTTTTCGGAGTTTGTCCTTCATCATTGGCACGGCATTCTGGGGGAATTGATGAGAGAAAGCGTGCTTGGTTACCTTCAGGTGCTTTTAAGGTCTTGGATCCGCCCCACTGGGCTGGTAAGTTCGCAATGCACCCTGGGTGACGTAGTCCAGGGCAGTATTTTATTCCGTAATGGATGCCGCTTTGCCTCATTCCCTCCACATTATCACTTCCATCTGGTCACTACATCGGCAAATCACGGAGGGTTAATGGAAACTTTGTGTGGGTGTCTGCAATCTGCGAGCAGTTACATATGGAGTATGTTGTGGTCCGCTCTGGCCACGAAGACAACCCCACTGCCAGAGAAGCAGGCTAATGTGCCATGCAATCGAGGCACAATTGTGAACAACGCACCCGTTTTGGTGAGGCACAAGCGAAGCAGCAGGCTGCCCCTGTTTTTTATCAGCGACCCAATGGAAATTCAATTAAGAAGGTGAAGGTACGGCGTCCCCTACTAAAGGACTTAAGCAGATGCTTGACTACGATGCCCAGCATTCAGTGCAAGTACACGCCCACTGAGGTAGAACGTGAATATAAAGCGGCAAGAACTGTGCACGCTGTTTCCTTTCCCGTGTGACGCCCAGCCAATGATGAAGGGAAGTGGTCAGGGGCGGCTGGTGACATTTCACAGTGGTGGGCATAAGCTAATTTGCCATTACAACGCAGCGCGATGCCAACTTTCGAACGGGAAGGAAAGAAAGAGAAATAACATAACGCATACTTGGAAGTGCTGTACCAGAGCAAATCACGGTATTAATTGGTATGGGTGAAACTGCACTTTTAAAGTTATCTTGTAGAGCACGATGATGTGTTCCATTCCTGCCGGCACCGCCTCTCATAAGAGGTAGAGGCTGACTTTTCATCGACCGACTGGGTACACTCAGATCTTAGTAAACAGGCACTCGGCCCACTGATGTAGCCCACAGAATTGCCATCAGAAAAAGGAAAATAATAACGTACGATTATGTTGAACATTTGCTTCAACCATAGGGTTCCAATGTCCTGCAGAACAGGGTATGCTCTCAAGTAAGCAGACGTAGTGTTTCTGCATTGAACCCTGTCTTGTATGTTCTAACGAATAACTCAACATTTACTGCAGATGTATGAAGACAGAGTATCAAGAGCGAATACCTCTCATTCCTAATTTGAAGAGTTCTGCGTTTTTAAAGTAAAGATGTTTCTAACACAAAAGACACTGAAAATAAATAAAACATAGAAAGCAACATATGCTCTCGTGACAGTTTCAGAAAAGAATGCGCCTGCAATGATACTAATTTTGACTGTGTTGGGGTCGACGGGCTAATAGATAAGATAGTTACAACATTAATTTTATCACGCATCAAAAGTTGAAGTCCAGGCCCAGCTCTGCAGCCAAACATCTCTGCAGCAGGAGCTCAACCCGGCGATCTACCTCACTGGAACCACAAGTCTTCAGTTCACCATTCATTGATCGCTACAGCAAGCAGTCCATTGAGCAGCCCTCGTAGGCTATGCACATTTCACTGGAAGAGGAGGCTGCGCCGACTGAGGTAAAGCCGCAATGTATATTTTAAACCAGGCAATTGCATTGAAAAAAAATTCACTCACGCGTTATCATTTTGCTCCGTCCTCCGCCGCTTGGAGAAACTCTCAGAAGAATCATTTATTTCGAACAAGATCCTTGCAGGATTGGCTAGGGGGGCACCATGACTGCTCGCCCAGTCGCCCTGTGCAACCCCGGGGGCTGCAGCCCGCCCCCTGGTCCTCTCTCTAAGGGGAAATTCACAGGGAAACAATCTGCGCATGCGCGGGCTTGTTTCTGCCCAAAAATCCACTTGCGCAGCTGCAGCAGGCCCATCCAACCCCCCCCCTGCGCCCTCCGGAAAAGTCGGGGGTCTCCCGGATACCCGGCCGGCAGGTAGCGCGGTTATTTTTATATTTGTATTGGTATTTTAGTGACGACGCGGTGGGTCCATGGGGCTTAGTGGGGCTACGCCCCTACGCCCCAATGGACGCACCGCGCCTGGAAGTGGTCCCGAAACGCGTATGGCGTTGGCTCAAGATTTTCGCTGTACAGGAACATATCAATCGGCTGCTGCCTGCCAAATAAAGGAGGGTTAATGGAAACGTTGTGTGTGTGTCTTCAATCTGCGAGCAGTTACATATGGAATGAATATATATATATAATTTGGAATTTGTGGGAAACTTTAGTAAGGTTTCGATTGACTTCCTCGATATTAGAATAACCCCTTTGAACAATAAGTTAGAAACAACTGTTTTCCCTAAACAGACTGCGGGGAATTCAATACTACATGCAGAAAGTGCCCACCCAACTGCATTAATTAGGAGCATTCCATTTGGGGAATACTATAGGGCAAGACGCACATGCAGTAGTGATGAACAGTTTAACACCATTGAAGAAGAGATGACACAGAGATTCCTTGAAAGGGGTTATAGCAAAACAATCCTTAAAGGTGCTGCTAGTAAAGCTAAAAAATTGACCAGACAGTCCTTACTTTTTGAGCCTTCAAGAACTCGTAAATCAAATTCAAAACAATTAAACCGTGGCAGCTCTAGATTTATCACCACTTACAACACTAAACACAAGGAAGTTAGATCAATACTTAGAAGACATTGGTACCTAATCAGGAATGATCCAGTGTTGGGTTCCAAGGTGAAGAACAATCCTGAGATCACCTATAGAAAATCCAAGTCACTAAAAGATCTAATTGTCCGTAGTGATTTTGTAGATAAACGTAAGAGCAGTGCTGATTGGTTGAGGCCAAAACCTGGTTTTAAAAAGTGTTTTAAGTGCAAAGCATGCCTACATGGTATGAATCGCACAGAGTTTAAAACAACTTTCAATAAAACTGTTAAAATAAAAAGCACTATCACATGTAAAAGTGAATTTGTTGTGTACCTTTTACAATGTCCTTGTCCTAAGATCTATATCGGGAGTACAATTTTACCTGTACACCAACGAATTTTGCAGCATAGAAGAGCAATAGTCAACCAGGATAGGTCTTACCCGGTGGCCCGACATTTTGAGCTTTACCATCAAAGCAACCCCGAAGGTCTGCAATACTCTTGTATCGCAGAAGTCCCAAAAAAGAAAAGAGGGGGAGATAGAAAAAGTGAGTTGAGGAGATTGGAGACTTACTTTATACTAGAATTCAATTGTAAGGAGCCCCAGGGCCTGAACGTGGATGAAGACCTTTATACTTGCTTGAGTTGACATGTAAATATTATGAACTGTTTTCTAAGCCTTGATAATTCCCGAACTGTATTTTAAGATTTTTTCATCGTTGATTTCTTTTAGATGAAAATTTCTTTGTGATTTTAATGGTCTTAATCTGAGCTTTTACCTTTTATATTTTCATGTGAAGAGGTGGTTTTTTGTCTTTTAAAGACGTTGGCTCAGGGATAATTTTATTGCAATGAAGTAATGCTGTTTTTGTCCTGTGATATGCACGGATACTTTGAATGATATTTGGGAATGTGCAATTTGAGTGAAATGTTTACATCAATGAAGTACTGTATTTGGAGTTAGAGCACTTGCACTTTTGTACTAGAATTAAGATATTCCCCAATTGTTCTATAGAAATATATTCGAAGGGGTTGATGCAGTTTTTAAATACTGTGAAAAACATAGTAACATTAGCACTTTATGTGATATAATAAGTACTGCTCAAGCACTAGCACTTTCTATCTTTTTAGTGCAATATCCAGTCTAATTGTTTACAGTATATAATGGTCTATTGACTAAAGCACTTGCACTTTATGATTTTAATAAGGTTGAATTGATTGACAGCATTACAACAAGCAATGTTCCCACGAGTACAAGGAGTGTATCTTGATTGTTAGAGCCAGGACATATTCGCTTGGAACCGCACTGTGCTAAAATTGAATACATCGTGATGTTTTGACAATATGAGGGGTTATAGATGAATTTTCCTCACTTCACAGATAGGGTTTGGCTCTGATGTAATAGGCACTTGCCTTAGTCAAATTGTGTACTGTTGTACATTTGAGCTAATGTATTTTTCTGAAATGAAAATATGCACTTGCATTTTTTTAAAAATCTGAAACGGTCCTTTTGAGGGATAGTGTTTTAAATATCTCTCTTATTGAGAACGGTTTCAAATATTCCCTTATAAATGTTGTGTAAAGTGAGGATTTACAATGCTTTATACATCTAGTTATCTCTCTTAAATGTATTGGGAAAATGTCAAAATGGCCGCTGTATTTACACTAACAGTGTGTTCCTTTGTGAGTCCCTCTTTGGTTTTTATCACCCTTCCCATGTTTGAAAAGAAATGCTCAGACACACGCAAAAACATCGTGATCAAGGGAGCTTGACTCCCGAAACGCGTAGATGGAATTGCTGAATAAATAAGCTTTGATATAACTCTGCTCGTGAGTGCCTGGATGCTTTCAGTGTGAAACTGAGATAACTGGAATCCTATCTCGAATATATATATATATATATATATATATATATATACATACATACATACACACACACACACACACACGTTTTCATATATAATTTTTGTATATTTTCTGGGGTCCACGCCCATGGGCGGAATATTCAAGTGCTTATGACCATTGATGAGGATCCCCTGGAAGAATTACAACTTAATTAACGTTGTATTGTCTGCAATTGACATTCTACAAAATTACGTCTTTATACCATGGTCAGGGTCAACTTCGGTCAATTATGCAATTGAGCTGAACACTACAATTTAAAAAAAATTCACCACATGCCCTGCAATTACTTGAACTCCACTGAGCTATTAATTGCCTTGTAATGTAACAGACAGGCAATAATTGATGGCCAAGAAAGACACTACATACACAATGTAAAACAGAGAAATGAGGACAGTTGCCTTTCGCAGTAGCCGAGACACAGTCAGCAGCATGGTTAATATACAGGGTGATCTCAATTTGAACGTTTCAGTTTACTTTGCATGAAACATTTTCCAGACAGGTAGATACGAGTCATTAGGGGAGAGTTTTGTCCACAAAGTGTGTTCAGTGCCCTTTGATTACAGTTGTGGGGAAGGAGAGATGTTGGTGGAAACGAATGTGAATCTTTGCTCGGCCAGTCTCTCATTTGTAAAGAGGTAACACTTCACCGAACATGTAATGCTTCAATTGCCAATCTGGCATGCTGCTCAAAGGGTGTACCAGCTTCTTCGATTCATTCAGTCATTAGATTACTTCAGAATGGAAGTTATTTGATGTTGAACGATCAACGTTGCTGTGGGAAGAGAGCATGTGTCCCATATGTGGTTTTTGTCTATCCGATAATCACATGTTGCAATCCTGTGCTATTCCCTCCAACGGACATGGTTTTGGGAATAAGCTTGCGGCTTTCCATGCCAACCTTGAAGGTTAACATTGACAAACTGAGCAGATTAGAAGCCTTATTGTTTTAGAAGGAAGTGGCACTTACATGGTCATCCTACGAAATTAATTTGCTACTACCCACATCACTGCCTCGCCATTTCTGTGAACTAGTGCAACACATATTGAATGCATCAAACACAACTGCTGTTGGCACTTTTTAAAAGCGGTTGGGTCTGGCATTGTCCGCACATTTCAGACCATTTTTGGAGTGATTCCATCCTTCATACAGTCTATATTTACAAGTGTTTTAGAGGCATATCACTGGAGTTATTCCTGATTTGTAGTATTTTGTTCTTATTTTAGAACCTCCACAATGGGTATTCCACCTCGAGGCCAAATTGTAATCTACCACATGTCCAATTGTTTTGTGAACATACGATACAGGATTTTGCAGAGTCCTTTCTTCAGAAATGTATAGTTTCTTACCTGTCGGTGTAGTTTTGCAGCTTGAAGACTTTCTGGATTCACTATGCTCTCCATTAATCTGCCATCTTGTGGTTGGGTCCGGAATTGTCGTTTTTCCATGTCCCACGTGGGCGTCGACCTACCACCATTTGGTGTCTCTTCGTGACGTTGTTCATCTGAATATCTATGCAGTAGTGCTTAGTGAACGTGTGCACTGAAGCCCATGTTGCTGCTTGGCAAATGTCCTGAATAGGTGTGCTTGCTAGAAAAGCTATTGTTGCTCCTTTCTTCCGTGTTGAATGAGCTTGTGTCGCTCCTTGCAGTTCTTGCCCAGCTTGTTTATGGCAGTATTGTTTTGCCTGCGCAATCCATCTTGCAATTGTGTTCTTGGTAACAGGTCGCCCAAGAAAACTGGTGGCAGAGGACACAAAGAATTGTTTTGTCTTTCTGTATTCTTTTGTTCTATCTATATAGTGCATTACCGCCCTTCTGGCGTCCAGTGTGTGTAATACCCTTTCTGTGCTTGTGGTTGGTTTTTGGGGAAAAATACTTGGCGTTTGGATTTTTTGATTGACGTGGAACCTTGATACCACCTTTGGCAGGAAGAGTGGATCTGTTATCATTACAATCCTGTCGGTTTGTATTTGTAGATGGGCCTCTTGTATTGTAAGCACTTGCAATTCGCTTACCATCCGCAGTGATGTGATAGCCACTAGGAAGGCTGTTTTAATCGTGATTCTTTGGTTCTAATGGTGCCTTCATCAACTGAGCCAGTACCACATTGAGATTCCATGTTGGCAGAGGCACCCTCTTAGGGGGAGGGGAAATTCTTTTTGCCCCTTCTAGGAACCTCTTTACCACTTGCGATGTGAAGAAACTTTTCCCTGATTCTCCCCTTGTGTAGGCTACTATCGCTGCTAAGTACACCCTTATGGATGTGCAACTTAGTCTGCTGTGCAGTAGATGCGTTAGGTACTTCAGTACTGTTGCCTCCCTTGTAATCTTCCTTTGTAGCCCTTCCTTAACGCACCATTGTGTGAATCTTTTCCACTTGGTTATGTAGCACTTTCTTGTGGTAGGTCTCCTGGCCTCCTGTAACACTGCCATTGTGCTTTCTGGTTATTTTAGGTGTGCAAATTATAAGTCTTCAGGAGCCATGCAGCTAGGCTAAGGCTCTCCGGCTTTGGGTGCAACACCTTTACGTTTTGCATAGTTAAGAGGACCCTTCTTTTGGGGAAGCTGTTTGCTTTTTCCTGTGCCATTTCCATTATTTGTGAGACCCATGTCAGTCTGGCCCACTGGGGTGCAATTAGAATCAGAGTCATGCTGCTGTTTCTGCATTTGTTGAGTACCCTGTGTAGCAGTGGTATCAGGGGGGGGGCCCTGACCAATTTATCCATAGTGCATTCCCCTGGGATTCTTCGCACGGTTGCCTCGATGCGAAGTGTTGGCATTTTGCATTCTGGCATGTTGCAAATAGGTCTATTTGCGGTGTTCCCCACTTCCTGAATATTCTTTGGATTTCTTGCTGGTTGATCTCCCATTCGTGGGATGTTGATGTCTGTCTGCTGAGCCTGTCTGGCTCTATATTGTCCTTCTCTGGGAGATGTATTGCTAGTAGGTCTATTTGTCTTGTAACAGCCCATATCAATATTTCCTGCGCTAGCCTTGACAGTGTCATTGAGTGTGTGCCTCCTTGCTTGTTTATATAGAACATTGTGGTGGTATTGTCTGTTTGGATCAATACCCTCTTTCCGTACAGCGGTTTCTGAAAGGCTTTTAAGGCTAGGAACACTCTTTTTAATTCTAGATAGTTGATGTGCTTCACTGCATCCTGCTGAGTTCACAGTCCCCTCACCTGAAGGTTGCATATGTGTGCTCCCCATCCTATTTGGGATGCATCTGTTGTGATGGTCACTGTTTAAGCTGGCTGTGAGAATGGTCTTCCCTTTAATAAGTTATCCTTGTTCCACCACGCTATTTCCGAATGTACTGCATGTGTGACAGCCGCGAGGTCCTCCCAGCTCCCTGTAACCATTGCTGCTGAATCCATTCCTGGAATGGTCTCGTGTAGTCGAATATTTGGAATTAAGTGTATGCATGATGCCATCATTCCCATCATCTTGCTCACTGTCAGAGCTTGCCCCTTGCGGTACAGCAGTGTCTCCTTCAGAATTGCTACAGTCCTCTTTGTGCTTGGAAACACCTTGGTGTTGATCTCTGCTCCTAGGAAAATCTTCACCTGTTCCGGTTCTATGGATAACTTTTCCCAATGAATCGAGAATCCTAGTTCTACTAGTGTGTGTATCACCACTTGGACGCCTTTCCTGCAGGCGCTGTATGAGTTTGCTTTTACCAGCCAGTCGTCGAGGTATGGCTATACATGTATCCTTGCCTCCTTAAGTGTGCTGCTACTGCTGCTTGGCATTTTGTAAACACCCTTGGTGCAGATTTTAGTCTGCATGGTAGGACTGTGAACTGGTAATGTATGTTGTTGATCACAAACCTTAGTAGGTGCTTGTGTCTTTTGTTTATTGGTATGTAAAGGTCGGTGTCCTTCAGATCTATGGAAGCCATGTAATCCCCTTACTGTATTTGGGGTATTACCTCTTGCAGGGATGTCATCTTGAACTTTTGCGTCTTTATGTACATGTTTAAGTACCTTAAGTCCAGAATGGGATGTAGTGTTTCATCCCCCTTTGGTATGAGGAAGTAAGTGGAGTAGATAGACCCCCTTGCTTCTCTCCATGTATGGTACTATTTCTATAGCTTTTTTGTTTAGAAGTTCCTGTGCTTCCTGTAACAGATGGGGAAGTTCTTTTGCAGAGTGAACTCTTTTCATTGGTCTTCTGTCTTGAGGCCTTCTTTGCATCTCTATGCAATAACCGTGTTTTATGATGTTTAGTATCCACTTGTCTGTTGTGATCTTCCTCCAGTCCTGGAAGAAGTCCTTTATGCTGCCTCCCACTGGTGTTGCGTGTTGGAGGAACTGTATGTTTACTGCTCTTTGTCCTGATGTTTTGCACAACCATGGAGATGTTGACTGGTTCTCCACCACCACCCCCTTTTGTACAGCTTTGTTCGCCATAAGTTGGCAGGGTATGCTCAGACGTGAGTCCCTTGCTGACTTTGCCACTGGATTCAAGCAAGCCTGGCTGAAGACGGCTGTAATGCCTGAAACCCGTCCTAGGAAGCTTGTTTCCGGTCCTGGGACGGCATTGCTTGGCAGTTCGGGCTGGACTGTTCCCATGAGGCACAGGGTCAGATTGATTTCCATGTCTGAACTGGGGTGGCAGAGTGGGCTAAAGAACGGTGATGGATTAAACCCAGATCTGTTGACTGGGTGTGAGTGTTTGATTGGTTCAGATGCTCCGTCCATCACCACCCCCTTTTGTACCGCTTTGTTCACCATAAGTTGGCAGGGTATGCTCAGACGCGAGTGCCTTGCTCACTTTGCCACTGGATTCAAGCAAGCCGGACTGAAGACGGCTGTAATGCCAGAAACCGGTCCTCGGAAGCTTGTTTCCGGTCCAGGGAAGGCATGGCTTGGCAGTTCGGGCTGGACTTTTCTCATGAGGCACAGGGTCAGACTGATTTGCATATGGCCATGTCTGAACTGGGGTGGCAGAGTGGGCTAAAGAACGGTGATGGATTAAACCCAGATCTGTTGACTGGGTGTGAGTGTTTGATTGGTTCATATGCTCCTTCCATCACCACCCCCTTTTTGTACCGACTGGTTGTGTCCTGTCCTTGTGGTGAAGTCACTTGCAGGTGGGCTGTTGGCCTCCTCTTGTCGTGTTTCCACGTCCTCTATTGTGCCTTCGAAAGGATTGGCCCCGAGGATGATACTGCCAAGTATGCTGTTGCTGTCCCTGCTGCTGTCCTTGGCATCCCTCGGTAGCCTTGCTGGAATGATTGATGCGTTATTGTTGTTGTTGGTTGGTGGTTTCCCATACTTGCGGGTCTTCTTGAAGGTATTCCCCTTCTCAGCCCTCTGAATTGCAATGCCCCCATAGACCTTGCTGTCTCATTTTCCTTCTTTAGCTGGTTGAGTTTTTCGTCCACTGTGGTGTAGTGTAGTTCCTATATTCCCAATAGGCTCTGCGCATTGAAATAATATATTCAGCAGTATAGACGTAGGACTGAGGTTAACTAGGTCTCTACTAACTATATTAGACTTAAGGTTTGCCAGCTAGCTCAGAGATCACTAGAAACTTTCTCGAATAAACGAGGAGGAGTTTAACCTCCCTGGATAGACAAGAAGGGATTAGCTTCCGACAACCATATAACATGACAACTTTGCTCCCTCAGAATAAGACTGTATCTCTAGAGTCGTGTGAAAACAATAGACAGCTATTTCACTCAGTCAAATGTGCGTACTTAGTTTCACCAGAATGCAGAGAAACGAAAGACGGGCGTTTTCAATAAAAGGTGTAATTTATTGAGCAGTCTTCTTCCTCATACAAGAGAAATGAATTGCCACAATTGCAATACTCATAGTAAAGTAAAGTGCGTACAGTAAAAGGAGGATTATAAAATAATACTGTAAAAGCATTGATATGGTTTCTTAGCCATATGATACTTTAAAATAGATAAAATATATATACATATATACATTGACTAACGTACTCAACTGGTGCTTCTAAATACGCCTACCCCCGTGTACCTGACCTAAGCCTAATACGTGGGAAGGAGTAAGTAAGTAGCAGTTTAAGTTAAGTTTGTTTTGCCAAGAATCTGACTCAAGAATTCTCTTTAGTCAGCTCCGTACCTGGGTAATTAGAAAGCAGGAGGTCTTGTATCTCTGTCTCAGGACTCGATATCCCAGTAACCCGCGAAGGTATCTGGAAACACCGGAGCTGGATTTATCGGCAGGAGAAAAGACAGCGTCTCTCTCAGTGCGTCAAAGAGGAGGGCAGCGTCCGTGGGCTCTCGCATCAGCTGGGCTCTCGGGCAAGTAGATAGCTGCTCTGCTCCAAAATCACCACCGTGTGTTTGCTTAAGGCAACGTTTGTATATTTATACCTGAAAGGTGCCAGGTTTGACGTAAGGCTGGACATAAGACGTCAATAAAGATGCCACTAAGAACTGGCCGTTCTTACAGTCCTTTACAGGAGTTCTAGGATGAAATCAAAACAAAAGCAAGGGGGATTTCCCAGGTTGCTGGAGGTTTGGTTTTGTTTAGAGAACTCGTTGTGCTTTCTAGGAGGCAGGGGAAGTAGCCTTGCTTAATGTGACAGCATGTGCTACGACTGAATATGGATATGATTACTATGCCGTTGTAGGGATTTTATTGATTATAACCGGACAAGGGCATAAAATAGAAATATCGATTTAGGCTCCTAGATAAAAACACAATACCCACTCCACCATCTAATGTCCATCATTACAAAAACTAAGCAATAGTAAACATATAAAAGTGCATGTGTATTTCAACCCACCCCAAAATACATTTTTTGCATTTGAAATGGTGCATACGAAATACATGAAAATGATTATAGGTACTGTACGCTATACAAGCAGTGTAATCATTCAGTAAAAAAGATGCATATATATATCAGCATGAATGATTTGCGAAATTTACACATGAAATGGCTCTTAATACAGAAAAGAAGGTCGAGACCATTCCATCACATATAAATACATTTGCTCTAAATGTGCTTGAGGCTGAGGTGATATATTGTCTCTAGAGTTCCTAAAATAGAAGCTCTGTTCTCTAAGAATAGTTCTACTTTAAGCAGAGTACATTTGCCATAAAAAGTAAATATTTTGGAATCGGGAAAAAAAATAATTTCGCTTTCAGGGGAGAGAGAAAAAAATATAGTTCCAAATATGTTCAGTAGCTTTTGTTTATCAACGCCTGAAGGCCGAATTCAGAGTTCAGGGAACGCTGTGTACTAGATTGCTTAAAAGTTATTCTTTTTGTTCAGGGGAGAACATCATTTCAGAATGACTTTCAAAAAAGTGGTTTACCGCTTCAGGTGAAAGTTCGACCAAGTTGGAAAATGCCGCAACTGTGAAGTCGTGAGAATGATTGCTATCATCGATGTCTTGATCAGCAATACTCACAGAAGGTAGTACCTGGGTGATGTTGCTCTCATCTCGTACTTCACTACCCTCTAATCGCAGTGGTGAAGTCTCAACGAATGCCGTCATCAGAATGGGTAGCCGCTGGGGACAACACGATGCATGAGCCGTTACAGGACTTAGCAAAGTATCTGTATCCAATGGTACTGCTGATGGTAGTGTAAGACAGACGTCCAACACGCATTCTTCTCCGCACAGCATACATCGAAGCACAGGTAAGATGCAATTCTGCCAGATGGGTCTGAATGAAAGAAACCAGGTCGTATTCAGATCTCTTAGCCGGGCTAATCCAAGCACTTTAGTTATGCGGTCCCGATAGCGTATAGCTAGGATCGTTTCTTCCATCGTTGCTGGAGTCTTGTCTGCGATTTGGCTTGCCATATCGAAGCAGAAGTATCCAAAATAATATGCCTGCTACGAGTCCCAAGAGGAGTGGTAGGCCGCCAAAGACAGAATGGACAAAATTAGGAAAGATGCCCAGAACTGTTTTGAAGGGTGTTAACAGTGCCGAAAAAATTGTCTTAAATACATGTGGGATACCGCTGGTATCAGACAGATTTAGGATTTGGCTTAACATTTCTGCGAAATGCAGGGGGCAATTTGTTGATAAAAGTGTATGTATCTCTTTTGATGACGTCAAGGGCACAGTTGTCTGTAGAAGAACAGACATCATTCTGCTTAAAGTATCAATTCAAATAGAAGAGATATTCAAAAAGGGCCAAATTTTCACCTCCCTGTCTGGAGTGCATACAGCAAGTGATCATGGAACTAACGCTCACGAGATAAGCTTTTCCTGGCACCATGCCACAACATCTGTGGTCCACTATTAAACTATAGCTCCCGTTAGAAAGCCGTCTAAAGAATGGCTCTATTCGAGTTGCAGGTGTGCCATGCTGGTGACATGAAAGGTTATTTGAAGTCCCCTCACAGGCCCCATGCAAGTTAATACCTTGACAAAGAAGTATACCACTTAGTGATCGTTTACAATTATTACCACTAAGAAATACATTCTGTTCCTTTTCACTATAACATGTGTGTGTGTGTAAGGTAATTTCCATGATGACTTAATGTACTCTTTACCCAACCTTTCATACTGGCCTGCTGGTATATACTTTTGACAGTATTTAAATTGGAAAGTTGTTATCGGAATTGTTATTATTCCGTGTATTATCCATTCAATGACAGGTCTTTCTGACATTGTCAGTGGTAATCTCTCAGGTTTTTCAATGCTCAGAATCGTATAGTCTGCGCCTTTTTGTGCCAAGCTGATTTGTGTATCAGAAAGGTTAAAGATAGAGAATAATGACGTTGTGTTGATTAAACGCCAGGGCACATAGCCTGAACGCAGATGCACAAGTTACTACTTGTGTAACGATATATCTGTAAGAGACATTAGTTAGTATAAGATTCCTTACCTTAGAATATCCCCAGGCGTCAGACTGGATCCGGAAAATTTTTGCGTAGCAGTACCCTTGCGCGTCGGTAGGTGTCGTCTGCGGCTCCGCGTCCGTCGTCGGCAGCATCGTAGGCGCCGTGATGCCGTCGTCGGAGTACTTAGACGCCGCCTCTGCGTGCTGACGTCAGTTCATAGACACAGCTTTTTCCGCGCCAGAAACGCAGAGCCATGTTAAAAACCAACACTGGTGCCATTGAAACTAGGGCCCTGAAGGGGGTAACCCTAACCCTAGATATCGGTTCGCAGAACGGTGAGGATGGGTGGGTCGGTAAGGAATCTAATACTAACTAATGTCTCTTACAGATATATCGTTACACAAGTAGTAACTTGTGCATCTGAAAGAGACACGTTAGTATTAGATTCCTTACCTTAGAATAGATACCCCAGCAATACCAACCCCGGTGGTGGGTCTGCGAACCAATAATCACACCAGAAAGTCCTGGAGGACGGAACGGCCAAAGAAGCCATCCCTCCGGACTTGACTGTCCAGGCAGTAGTGTCTTGCAAACGTGTGCAGCGAGGCCCACGTAGCTGCCTGGCAAATGTCCTGCAAGGGCACTCCCCGGCCCAGGGCAGTCGTAGTTGCCGTGGCTCAGGTGGAATGAGCCCGTAATCCAACAGGGGGCTCCTTTCTAGCCAAGGAGTAGCATGCCTGGATACACAAGATGATCCACCGGGAGATGGTCCGGTTGTGCACCGCTTTCCCCTTCATAGCGCCCACGTAACCAACAAACAGTTGGTCATCCACCCGGAACTGGCGTGTGCGGTCCAAGTAAAATGAGAGCGCACGATTTGGGTCCAGACGGTGAAGCCGCTCTTCCTCTTTAGAGGGATGCGGTGGCGGGAAGAAGGTTGGCAAGGTGATAGACTGCCCGATGTGGAAGGCTGTGACAACCTTGGGCAGGAAAGATGGCTTGGTACGCAACACCACTTTGTCCGGATGGACAGAAAGGAAAGGTGGAGTACAAGAAAGGGCCTGG
This sequence comes from Lissotriton helveticus, assembly GCF_964261635.1. NCBI lineage: Eukaryota > Metazoa > Chordata > Amphibia > Caudata > Salamandridae > Lissotriton > Lissotriton helveticus. Next base: position 1,617,350,749 of record NC_136057.1, read on the forward strand.
AGCTCACTCACTCTCCTGGCAGAGGTGAATGCAACCAGGAAAGCAGTCTTCAAAGTAAGAAGGCGAAGAGGACAGTTGTGAAGTGGCTCAAAGGGAGCGCACATCAGAAACGTAAGAACCAGGTTCAAGTCCCACTGAGGCATCACAAACGGAACAGGAGGGAATGTGTGAGTGATGCCCTTTAGAAATCTATTTACAATAGGGGACTTGAACAAAGAAGGTTGATCAGGTAGCCTTAGAAAGGCTGAAAGGGTAGAAAGGTAGCCCTTGATAGTGCCCAGAGCAGAGCCCTGCTGGGCAAGAGAAAGAAGGAAGAGGAGAACCTCAGAAAGAGGGGCAGAGAGAGGATCCACAGCCTTTGCTGTGCACCATGCCACAAATCTGTTCCACCTGCAGGCGTATACCGACTTTGTGGAGGGACGCCTGGCTGCCAGAATGATATTACAGACTTCAGGAGGCAAGTCAAATGGCCTCAACTGTCGCCGCTCAATCTCTAAGCATGGAGGTGGAGACTGGACAGGTTCGGGTGGAGGACCGTCCCCTGCTGCTGCGACAGAAGGTCCTCCTGAAGAGGCAGACGAACCGGGGGATCGACTGACATACTGAGTAGCTCTGGATACCAGTACCTTCGAGCCCAGTCCGGAGCCACAAGGATGACTTGGGCCCGGTCGCGCTTGATCTTCTTCAGCACTCTGGGCAGAAGTGGTATAGGCGGAAAGGCGTACAGTAGACCGCAACTCCACTCGCGTCGAAAAGCGTCTCCGAGCGAGTGCCGCCTTGGAAATTCCAACGCGCAGAACTGATGACATTGCGCGTTCTCTTCGGTGGCGAATAGATCTAACCAAGGCTCTCCCCATTGCTGAAAGAGGCCTTGCGCCACGTCCGAGTTCAGACGCCATTCGTGATCCATCATGCACCGACGGCTGAGCTCGTCCGCCCTGGCGTTCAGAGAACCCGCCAGGTGTTGAGCCACCAGGGTCACGCCCTGGCGTTCCAGCCATTGCCAGAGACACAGAGCCTCCTGGCAAAGGGTCCACGACCCCACCCCGCCCTGTTTGTTGCAGTACCACATGGTGGTGGTGTTGTCCGTGAACACCTGCACTACACTCCCCCGGACAGAGGGGAGGAATGCCTTCAGTGCTAGACGAATCGCCCGTAACTCCAACAGGTTGATGTGGAGTCGGGCCTCTGCTGGAGACCAGAGGCCTCTGATCTCCGCCTCTCCCATGTGGCCTCCCCAGCCCTGGAGGGACGCGTCCGTCACAACTACGTGCTCCGGTTGGGGAAGGGAGAGGGATCTGCCGCTGACCCAATCTTGGTCCGTGAGCCACCACTGCAGCTGTCTCGCAGTGCCCTCCGAGATCAGGACGTGGTCGGATAGGTTGCCCTGATGCTGAGCCCACTGAAACTTCAGGTCCCACTGCAGAGCCCGCATCCGCCACCTTGCGTGATGCACCAGCAGGATGCAGGAGGCCATCAGCCCCAGAAGCAGCAGCGTCAACCTGACCGAGACCCGGGATAACGGCTGAAAGATGGGAATCAGAGCCTGAATATCCCGGACCCGCTGTTCGGGTGGATAAACCCGAAACCGCGCCGAGTCGAGAACCGCTCCGCTGAAAAGGAGCTTCTGAGAGGGGCACAGGTGTGACTTCGGCACATTGATGGAAAACCCCAGTTGGTTCAGGAGGTCTGCCGTAGTCTGGAGGTGGCTGACGACTGTCTGGGGCGAGCCCGCCTTCAACAACCAGTCGTCGAGGTAGGGGAAGACTGAAACCCCTAACCTGCGCAGGTGAGCTACGACCACCGCCATCACCTTTGTGAACACCCGTGGGGCGCTGGTAAGGCCGAAGGGGAGCACGGTATACTGAAAGTGCTCGTGGCCAACCGTGAACCGCAGGTAACGCCGGTGGGCCGGCAGGACGGGGATGTGGAAATAAGCGTCCTGCAAGTCCAACGCTACCATCCAGTCTCCTGGGTCCAGGGCAGCTAGGACCTGAGCCAGTGTCAGCATCTTGAACTTCTCCTTCTGGAGGAAGCCGTTGACGTTCCGTAGGTCCAAGATAGGGCGTAGGCCCCCTTTGCCCTTCTTGGGTACCAGAAAGTAGTGGGAGTAGCAACCACACCCTACTTCTGGCCCAGGAACGCGCTCGATGGCCCCCTTGGCCAAGAGGGCCGTAACTTCCTCCTGCAGAAGTCGCAAATGATCCCCCGATACACGGTGGTTCTGCGGTGGCATGGCCGGAGGAGTCGCCTCGAAGGGGAGGGAGTAGCCCCTTCGGACGATCTGCAGCACCCACCTGTCCGAAGTGACGGTGCGCCAGTGGAGGTGGTGATGGCGAACCCTGCCCCCCACTGGCGTCACATGGGCCTGAAAGCACGGACTAGGAGGGTTTTGAGGCGGATGCTGCGGGGGAAGTGTGGACTGACCTCGCCATTGTCCCCGACCGCCGGGACGGTGGTTCCCACGGCCGCCACTGCGATGGGTAGTACCCTGCGGAGCGTGGCTGGCAGCACGTGTGGGTACACCCCTTCCGTGGCCACGAAAGGAATGAAAGGCAGCCGATTGCTGGCGCGGGGCCGAGAGGCCCAAGGACTTGGCCGTAGCCCTGGAGTCCTTAAAGCGCTCGAGCGCATGGTCTGCCTTGTCGCCAAAGAGGCGACGGCCATCGAACGGCATGTCCATCAAGGTGTTCTGGACATCGGCCGAAAAGTTGGCGGACATCAACCAGGCGTGGCGTCTGACCGCCACCGTCGTTGCCATCGCTCTACCCAGTGAGTCGGTGGTATCCAGCCCACACCGGAATGGAATATTTGGCTGCATCCCGGCCCTCCACAAGGGCTTGGCCGAGTTTGGCCCGTACCTCCAAAGGACACTCTGGCAGCACTTCCGCGACCGTATCCCACAGAGAGTGGGTGTAGCGGCCCAAGAGGTATGCGGTGTTGGAAGACCGCAGTCCCAGACTAAGGGACGAGAAGATCTTTTTGCCGTACTGCTCGTACCTCTTGGATTCCCTGTCCGGCGGCACCGACGGGAAGGCGGTCTGGGAATTGGAGGCCTGGATGACCAGGCTCTTGGGGGTAGGGTGGGTGGACAGAAAACATGGGTCGCCCGGTGCCAGGCGGTGGCGTCTGGCCACGTTCCTATTTACGGGCGAACCCGTAGCGGGCTTGGACCAGGTGCCCAGAAGAACGTCGGTCAAGGCCTCATTAAAGGGCAGCAGAGGCTCGGCCGAGCTTGACTGCGGTTTAAGGACCTCAGTGAGGAGATTAGTCCTCACGGCCGCGACAGGGAGCTCAAGGCCCAAGGCCTTGGCAGCCCTCATCAACACCACACTGTAGGTTGCCCCCTCCTCCAAAGCCACGGTAGGAGGGGAGACAAAACCAGTGTCTGGAGAGGTGTCCAGGCCACTGGCCTCCCCAAGGTCTCCTGCCCAGTCCTCATGAGACTGACACTCTCGGGTCAGAGGGTCCTCAGACCCCTCCCAATCCTCTTCATCACCCATCTCCTGAAACTCAGGGTTCTCAACTAATGGGGCCTGCTCATAGAAGTGAAACTCCCCAAACGACGTCTGGAGCGGCGCCCATCGGGCCGTCCTGACGTTGGAACAGGAATGAAGAGGGCATCGGGGAAGGCGCCGCCCGAGGACGGCGCCGGAGGCGACACTTGATGGTCCGACGCCGGGGAGGTCGTAAGGTCCACCGGCGACGATCCAGATCCCGAAGAAGGTCTAGCGGCGTCCTGCGGCGCCGGGCCCGAAGGCGCCGGCGGCGTCGGGACAACTGGACCCCGCGGCGCCGGGCCCGAAGGCACCGGCGGCGTCGGGATAGCGGGAACCTGCGGCGCCGGGCCCGAAGGCGTCGGCGGCGTCGAAGCACCCGACGGCGTCGGGGTCGAGACCCCTGACCCGCTAGGGGCCCCAGACGGGTCCGCTGGGCCCGAAGGCGCCGCGGAGCCCGTCGGAGGAGAGAGATTTCTCATGGCCATGAGGAAGCGCTCGAGGGTGTGGAGCTGTACGCGGCGCCCGCGACTCCGACGGAGCCGCGTGGGTGGTGTCACCCGAACCCCCGGCCGCATCGCGCGGGCGTCGGGGGGAGTCCGCAGAGCGATGACGCCTCTTGGACTTCTTGTGCTTTTTACCAGACGACGACTTCGACCCGGAGGAGTGCGGCCTACTCTCGGAGCTGTGGTGGCTCCGAGCCCGCGACCTGTCCCTCGACCTCCCGTGGGACCGAGACCTCTCGCGGCGCAGGACCGACTGCCGGAGTTCGAGTCGCCTGCGGGACCGCTCCCGCCTGGCTTTTGAAGAGAGGGCCCGGCAGTCGAAGCAGGCCTTGTCGTCGTGATCGACGCCTAGACAAGTTAAACACAGGTGGTGAGGATCCGTGACCGACATCAGGCGGTCGCAATCCTCGCAGTGCTTAAAGCAGGGCATCCCTACGGCACCAATCGGAGTCGGAAGACTTCGAGAAATGATCAAAAATCGATCAAAAAGTTAGTCAAAAAATGACTAGGTTACTGCTTTTTCCAGATCTGCGCTTGCTGGCGCGGAAAAATGAAGAACTGACGTCAGCACGCGGAGGCGGCGTCTAAGTACTCCGACGACGTCATCACGGCGCCCACGACGCCGACGACTGACGCGGAGCCGCAGATGACGCCTACCGACGCGCAAGGGTACTGCTACGCAAAAAATTTCCGGATCCAGTCTGACGCCTGGGGATATTCTAAGGTAAGGAATCTAATACTAATGTGTCTCAATTTTTGCAACGTCCAGCCAAGCTGTACAATAGAACGTAATTGGGACTGACCGTGTTGTAACTTTAGTAAGTCCTGCTCTATTATATCAATAGCAGATGATACAATACTGTCCAGTGAATATATTCTGGAAGACAGAGTCATTAACCCATTGTCCACAACAGAAAGTGATTTTTCCAAATTAATATGGTCAATTTCCCGTATTTTCTCTGCTGTTTCAATTTGCATTACTTTCTAAGCTTCGTTGTATGCAGCGTATACACCGGCCGCTATGAAACGTTTTTGACGCTGTTTGCGTGGTGCCATTATGAAATCACGCAAGTCAGCACCGTCTTTAAGTAAAGTCAAGTGTTGCTTAATTTCTGCCAGTGTGGATTTCTGTAGCCATTCGAGACAGAGTTTTCCTACACTGTATGTTGTAACTATCCCTGGATGTTGTCTCTGGGAGTATCTAGGGTCTGGCCTGGTCAGTTTGAACCCCTGTAATTTGTTCAGGAATCTATCTTGACAGTTATTTGTGTCTGTGGGCCAGATCAACCATTTTTTCCAATCAGGATGTGTTCTGTTTTGGTTAAAAATATGGGATACGTCTATCTCAACATCTGTAGTGCTATTACTGTCAGGTGTTGGCTTTGGAATAGACGGTTTGTTTAAATCTTTTATCTTGGCTAGGCCAAGACAGGTTGTCTGTTGAATGGTGTCATTTAAGAATATAATTTGTTCTGGATCATGCAGGCTCTAAATAATGATTCTATACCTTGGACCTGCCAATCTTTGGTACCCCAGATGGTTTTTGTTTCAATGTTTTTCCAAAAATCAAAACCAATGTAGTCATTTTTTCATAAAATGTTTCTGAATAGATTAATTTAGTGTTTGTCAGCATTGTTTTCATTCCTGTCTTATTTAACATTTTAAAATAAAACGTTTCAGCGTCACTTGTGTTAAACCCTGAGAAGTATGGGAATTTCTCAAAAAATGTTTTTGAACTACCTTTTGGTGGAGTTGCACAATGTTCCCATTGATTATAATTAAAAACATTTCTAGGTTGAGCCGATTTATGCAAATAATGATGTGCACAGTGGTTGTAGCAGTACATTTCTTCATAATTAGATGAACTCTGTAAATAATCATGTTCTGTAAATTTTGCTGACATAACTAAATCTGACATCATATCATTAATACTTTCAAAGTCCCAATCATCAGAGAATGTACTCGGTTTTACAAAGTCACTTAATGAAACCTTAAACTAGTGTGGATATTTCAAGAGCTCGACCGGGCCATAGATTTCGTAATCAGTTTTGTCCCAAGCTACCCCACCGGGTATTGGATTGGCTGTGACATTCACGAATGATAGTTCTCTTTTCTCGATGTGAGATGACTTGTGTGGCTTTAGGACCAAGTTGATGTTCTGACTTGCTGTGTCCATTGTACTGTATTTTCCCTCAATGAATTTTCCCAAACAAAGAACCATGATGAGCCAAAGCAGGAGGAAAAGTACACCTAACACAATCCAAAATTCAATCCATGGAGAAATCAGATAGGTTTCTTTGAGTTGATGAAAGAGTTCTGTTGCTTTGTCTTTAAAAGTTTTTGTTGTTGGCTGTTCTTCAGGCTCGCTTGGATCCTCAGAAAAGTCATAGAAATTGATGAAGTAGCCAGATGCAGTTCTGTCAATTGTTGGAATCGCTTCCGGATTTTCATTTGCTTTTGGAATTTTCTTTGTTTCATTAGCATAGGCTGAGGCTACATCGTTGTAGACTGGTGTTTCTTGATGAACTGTTGCAATTTGGGTTTCAAGAGGTACAAGTTCCGTGGCATTGTTGCATAGTCCTTTTTTATTATTCACTGCAGGTTTATCAAATGTGATTAGTCTCTCAGTTTGAACCTCTTGTATTGTAGCAAGTTTTGGTGTTCTGCTACATCTTGGGAGTCCACTGGGCCTACTACTTATTATTGGCCACATGATTGTGGTTTTACCAGGTCGATTGATACAACTCGGTTCTCCTTTTTACCAGCAAGGGGCGGTAGTACAACTGATCTTGTTCCGCTGACAGCTAAGACAGGTACTGCTTTTCTGTAAGAAGGCCCAAATTCCTTCTTCACCGCAATCTTCTCTCTGACCAGATCCCCAATCTTTGGAATCCAGACAGGCCTTGCTGGGACAGGTGGTTTATCTTCAGTGGTTGTTGGCTGCTGTTTTAGCTTTACGTTGCTCAGGTCTTTTCTTGTTTCATTTAAGTCCTGTAAAATAGCCAAACGATCTTTGATATCAAAGCATTTTTCTTCTACCACTGAAGTCTGACTATCTAAGTCCTGAATATGCATTCTAGTACCGAACAATAGTTTGTACGGGCTGAAACCTTTAAGAGAATTTCTTGGCAGATTATTAAGACTACGTTGGACACGTGTTAAATGTTGGACCCGCCCATCACCCGAACCTAATACCCTTGCCGTTATAGATTGCTTTATGTCTCGGTTTTTTCTTTCCACAATCCCATTTCCCTCAGGACGGATGTGACAAGAGTACCGCAATGCAATGCCCATGCTGGTCATGGCCTCCTTATAAGCTCGAGAGCTAAAAGCAGGACCCTGGTCAAAACGTAGCATGCCAATTGCGTATGTGCCGATATAGACTCTCAAATCTTTGTATAACAGTTCTGGCGTCAGCCGAGCGCTGGTGTCTACATTTTAAGTGAATCTAGTCTTAAATAATATACATTGGGACGCATTTTTCCTGTTTGATTTTGCGTATAGATCGCCTTATGCTGTCTATTGGGTGTTCTGGCACTACTTCGGCCGGTTCGCCACTGCAATCTCTGTTGCAGTTTTGACAGTTTATTGCAAATTTGTGATTATGCAAGCTCATTCCCGGCCACCAGTATTCTGATTGTAATTCTGTCAGAGATTCTTTGATCATCTGATGCCTTAGACCTAATCCTATATGTGCTTCTTGTATTAAGAAGATTCTCCTGTTCGTGTTTGGAATTACTCTATCCCCCACTCCAGGGATTCGAGCAAAAGGAACGGAGTTTGCATCGATTATGTATGTATAATTGAGTGGATAGTTCACGGGTAATGCTGCACAGTCGCCTTTTGAAGACGTTTTTACCGCCAGCATGGTTTCCCCGTCTATGTATTTTTCTGAACGCTTTTTTGTGGCTACGGAAGCCGATTTAGTTGCTTCCGCTGTGGCAGCATCAGCCAATGAATTCCCTGTAGCGTGAACGCCATCACACGGATGACTCAGTGTATGTATCACGTGAGTCTTTTGTAGTTCCTTCTGCAAAAGAACTACCTGTTCCCAAAGCTTTTTATGCTTTATTGTGGCACCTGTGTCATCTTTGTAACCGTTTTGAACCCAGTTCTGCAAATCATTATTGTAAGATTTGACGAAGTAATGCGAATCGCACACTATTAGTGTGGGGAATTCGCGATCGGAAATATCGAGCGCAATTTTTAAAGCTAATAAATCAGTTTGTTGACCTGAATTGTCTTTTACGGATTGAGACATAGTTACCAGTGGTCTCAATTTACCTTCGTGCCACCGGTTTTTAACAACCGAGCACGTAGCATTGTAAGCTTGCTTTCCCCATACTATGGGTTGAGCAGATCAGTCTGTATATATTACACAGGCGTAAAGTAGAAGAGGCAGAATTTCGATTGACAGAGGATATTCTCTTTCATATGTTAGATATTTTAATGTTTTCATTTCCGGGTCAAAATAGTATTTCACTTTTTCTGTAGCAAGTTAATTTTCCCATCGTATCCATTTTGGATCTAATGCCACGGTAGTTAAATTGCGTGGGCTTGTTAATGCCTCGAAGGCTGATTCTGCTGTTAAAACAGTTATCCTTTTGCCTTGGGCTTGGTCTCTTTCGCTTGCTACAGCTGTTTGAACCGCATTTACAATGTTTTCCGCAAGACTGAATGTTTTTTCAGCATTTGTGACCAAGTGGGATTTGTAAGCTATTGGTACCTTTTCTCCCTCATTAGAGGTCCGGTACGTGAATCCGCATATTCCTGGGATGACTCGGATTACAAGATTGCGTGTGTTATCGCGAGTTTGCAATTTTGTTTTAGCTAACATGTCTGTTTGCAATGACCTCAAAATTTCTGTGTGTTTTTGAGTCCAATTGATTGGTTTAAAATCAGGTTTTATTAATTCATAGAGAGGTTTAACCCTCTCCGCATAATTTAGAATGCAAGTTCTTCCGAAATTCAGGAAACCTAGCATTGATTGTAAGTTCTTCAGCGTTTTAGGTGCTTGGAGTACAGCGCATTTCTCTAAGAAATTGTCTGCTAGGCTTTTGCCTTCACTTGATAATTCATATCCTAAAAACAGGACAGTTAGATGGGCAATTCGTGACTTTTTAAAGTTGAATTTGTAACCCTCTGCTGCGAACCCAAGTATTATGGTGTTCACTCTTTTCAAGTGAGTATCCAAGTCATCATCTGTCAAATAGATGTCATCGACGTAAGATAATGCTTCATCATCATACATTTGTAGTAACTCTGTTACCCTTGCTGAGAATAATCCTGGGCTATTCTTGAATCCCTGTGGGAGTCGACAGAAATTTCTGCGACCCCATTATTGAGAAAGCGGTCAAATACCTGCTTTCAGGTGCTATGTTTTGACAAAAGAATCCATTAGAGATGTCTAATGTTGTTTTCTATTTTTTGCGCACGATGTTATTCATTAGTGCTGCACTGTGTGAGTTTTGTACTGCAAATGTCTTGCAACATGAGTTAAGGTGTCTGTAGTCCAAAACTAGACGATATGAATCATCTGGCTTGGAGACAGGAAACAAAGGATTGTTCATTTGTGAGGTGCATGTTTCAATCACCCCCTGGTATTCAAGTTGATCTAAGATCTCCCTGACCTGTTTTTTAGCTTCTTGCTTAATTGGGTACTGCCTTTTTGCAGTTGGTTGACATTTTAATTGGATTTTGTGAGGAGGAGAGTCCTCATCCCATCCTACATGATTTTTATATAATGCAGGAGCTTGGGCTACTGCCCATTTTCTTGCATATGTATATTTTTTATGAATTGGAATATGATTTTAGAAGGCAGGCATAATCATTTCTTCGCCATGAGGGCACTCCCTGACAAACTCTGGTGGCCAGTCTTTCTCAGCTAAAAGGATGTCATAGCCTTTGGAAAGGTTATCCCAAAATAGACCCCTTACTTTCCTAGTCTTATCTCCCTCTATACGTAATGTTATCTTATATATTTTATGAGGTTCGTTAACTCTGGTATCTGCAGTTTCCACCTGAATGTATTCATTCGTGTCCACTGTCTCCAGATGATTCATCAGGATCTTGCGAGCTATGGTCACTTCTGCTGCGCTGTCTAGCATTGTCTGGGCCCACTCTCCGTTTTTCAGTTGTGTCCTCAGTATCCTCGGCATGTTTAACTATTTTAATGCTGGCTACCTTCTTTCTTGGAAATTGTAATTTTTTACTTTGATGAGCAGGTTCCTTGTCTTTTGACTTGACGTGCTCTTCCCTGTGTTCTGACCGTCCTCTTCTTTCCGAGTTCTGCGAGGAAGTCTGAAAAGATCGAGAGGGACGTGTATCAATGTCTTGATATCTATCAGGTTTCTTCAGATTATCCCGATTTCTAAGGTTGTATCTTTTCTCGGAGGGATCCCTCTGGGGAGACTTGTGTCCTTGGTCCGGAGATCTTTCTCTCCGCCGAGGAGACCTACCTCTGGACTGGAATCTTTTTTCTTTGGGAGTGGATTGTTTATTTCCATCCCATCTCTTTTTTGGAGTGTTTAGATTATTTTTAATAAATATCTTTACAGGATTTTCAGTTAGTTGGGGTTTTACCGGTTTCCCACCCAAACTATCTCTTCCTAGTTCTTCATAGGATTTTTCTATGATTCTGGCAAGTTCAATTTGTTGGTCTGCTATATCTGTTTCTTTCAATTTCTGGAGGTATGTTATGTCCTCCGTCGCCAATTGAACTAATTCTCTATATGCCTTTGTTAATTCTTTTATTTTAACTAAAAGTTCTTCACTTGACATTTTATCAATGTCTGGATGTGGTGTGTAGCTGGCTAGAACCGGCCACGTTGCTCCTGGTCTACCTAGTGGACCGAGCCTGGTGATGTGATTATTATGTTTTAGGGCGCCTTTAAACCAGAGCAGGTGCTCTTGGTATTTTAATGGGATTTCCACCTCCTCGAAAGGGGTGTACTCTTCCGGAGGTTCCTCTATTTTGTAATAGTGGAAGTCGTGTGTGACAGCGTTTGCTGCTGGAAAGCTTATCCATGTATAGAATACCTCTGTCTGCCGATATTCATGGGCCTCAATTACGAATACGACTATTCCACCTCTTGGTGTTAGTCCATTTTCTATAAGTTTAAGACTTATAGTTTTTCTTATGTTGACCGGAATGAGTATAACATTCGGGTCATTATCTCGGAGACTTGTGTCATCCGCTAGGAGTTGAGCTGCTATTCTAGCTGCCTCCCTTTCGTCTTCACTTTCTGACATTTTTACGGACAGAAGGAAACAAAGATTAGGTGCACAATATTTTTGGAACACTGTATCCTTCAACGTTGACTAAACCAAAAACTATACATAGAAATCTCTTCCTACTAAGTTCCGGCGGATTTTAACTTTTTACCCACTCCAGACGTCTTTTGGAGTATTTACGGGAAAAAGGGTCTATGTGAAAAAGCACGACTGAGTTACTCTAATGTCTTGCGTTAGATTTATCGCCTTACCAAACGTTGGGCGCCATGTAGTGTAGTTCCTAAATTCACAATAGGCTCTGCGCATTGGAATAATATATTCAGCAGTATAGACGTAGGACTGAGGTTAACTAGGTCTCTACTGACTATATTAGACTTAATGTTTGCCAGCTAGCTCAGAGGTCACTAGAAACTTTCTCGAATAAAGGAGGAGGAGTTTAACCTCCCTGGATAGACAAGAAGGGATTAGCTTCGGACAACCATATAACATGACAACTTTGCTCCCTCAGAATAAGAGTATATCTCTAGAGTCGTGTGAAAACAATAGACCGCTATTTCACTCAGTCAAATGTGCGTACTTAGTTTCACCAGAATGCAGAGAAAAGAAAGACTGGCGTTTTCAATAAAAGGTGTAATTTATTGAGCAGTCTTCTTCCTCATACAAAAGAAATGAATTGCCACAATTGCAATACTCATAGTAAAGTAAAGTGCGTACAGTAAAAGCAGGATTATAAAATAATACTGTAAAAGCATTGATATGGTTTCTTAGCCATATGATACTTTAAAATAGATAAAATATATATACATATATACATTGACTAACTTACTCAACTGGTGCTTCTAAATACGCCTACCCCTGTGTACCTGACCTAAGCCTAATACGTGGGAAGGAGTAAGTAAGTAGCAGTTTAAGTTAAGTTTGTTTTGCCAAGAATCTGACTCGAGAATTCTCTTTAAGGGTTTAGTCAGCTCCGTACCTGGGTAATTAGAAAGCAGGAGGTCTTGTATCTCTGTCTCAGGACTCGATATCCCAGTAACCCGCGAATGTATCTGGAAACACCGGAGCTGGATTTCTCGGCAGGAGAAAAGACAGCGTCTCTCTCAGTGCGTCAAAGAGGAGGGGCAGCGTCCGTGGGCTCTCGCATCAGCTAGGCTCTCGGGCAAGTAGATAGCTGCTCTGCTCCAAAATCACCACCGTGTGTTTGCTTAAGGCAACGTTGGTATATTTATACCTGAAAGGTGCCGGGTTTGACGTAAGGCTGGACATAAGACGTCAATAAAGATGTCACTAAGAACTGGCCGTTCTTCCAGTGCTTTACAGGAGTTCTAGGATGAAATCAAAACAAAAGCAAGGGGGATTTCCCAGATTGCTGGAGGTTTTGTTTTGTTTAGAGAACTCGTTGTGCTTTCTAGGAGGCAGGGGAAGTAGCCTTGCTTAATGTGACAGCATGTGCTACGACTGAATATGGATATGATTACTTTGCCGTTGTAGGGATTTTATTGATTATAACCGGACAAGGGCATAAAATAGAAATATCGATTTAGGCTCCTAGATAAAAACACAATAGTGGGATCGAAGAGTTGCTCTCCATTAAAGGGCATATTGAGGATGTTATTTCATACTTCGGGCTTGAAGTCCGAAATTCTCAGCCAGGTATTCCTTCTCTCTGTCACCCCAATCATCTGTCGGCTGGAAGTCTCAGCTGTGTCCAGGGCAGACTTTAAACACGTATTGGCCATGTTTTTTTCTTCCTCTACCAGGTGGCTTGCTCTCTTCTGGTCCTGCTCAGGTAGATATTTGAGGCATTCTCCCACCTCCTCCCAGTGCTGGTAGGCGTGCCTGTTGATGAGGGCATTAGAGTTGGCATTGGAGTTGGAGTTGCCGCACTCCTTTCCACCTTTCTCCCTGTGAGGTCCATCCTCTCGCTCTCCTTGTCTGGAGGTGGTCCTGGATTTGTGGGGATGTTGGCTCTTTTCCTAGCCGTGGAAGCGATGATGGAATCTGGCGGCTCTGATCCCCTAATGTACATGGGGTCCTTTGAGGAGTTTTTATATCCCTTCTCAGCTCTTCGAGTATCTGATCTACAGATTGCTGGCTCCTTGAAGGTCTCCTTACCCTGGTCCAGCACACTTGGTAGCATGGGTAAAAACAAACTCTTTGTCTGTGTTGGCAATAAGGTTTCCAGCAAGAAACAAGACAGAGGCTTCTCCTCCTCCAGCTGTACTCCATAGGTGCCTGCTGCCTTTTTCATGACCTGGTTATAGATCCCTATGTCGTCCAGCAGCGAGGGCCTTGAAGGGTATGTCTCTACTCCCTCTGCCGGCGAATCAGTGTCGAGATCTTGCCATTGCAAATCTAGTGCCTCTGATGGCGTTGAGCCCTTGTAGGAGTGATCCTCTTCCTCGCCCTCAGTGTCAAAGTAATACAGGTCCTCTTTTTCCTGTTCTTTGGCTAGTTCTGGCGTGTTAGGCAGCTGAAGTTCTCCGGCACCCTTCTCGGGTTCGACTTCGGGCTTCGTTGGAATTATATACAGCTTCATTTTCTCATCGAAGCCCCTTTTTCTCTGAAGGATGCTTGCCATTTCGACTTCGAGCCTGCTTCTCTTCTTGTCCATCTCGGACGCTTGTTCGGCGTTGAGCTCTTTGTGCCTTTGCTTCGAGGTCGAAGATGCACTTCTCTAAGGCCTTCCTTTCTCGGCGTCGAGTGGTCCTTTTCAAGACTGGACTTAGACGACCTTGCCTGGTCATTGCCTTTCGCCGACAGGGTGTCCTTAACCGAGGACCCGCTGGGCTGGCTTTCTTTGGAGGCAGTTGCTAGGGTCGAGGTCTTCGACGGCAATGCTCCTTTGTGGGAGGACCTTTACTCACTCTTTCGAGTGTCTGCTGAGGGCCTGGGGTTCGACAACCCTTACCTCCTTTGTCCTCTTCTCGACCTCAACATCTGTCGCGTCTTCTGGGCCTTCGGCAATGTTGTCCTCTTCTCCACTGGAGATGCCCAAGTTCCGGAGCGATGGAGGTGCCGCTTGCCCCTGCATGGCGTAGTTAGCACTTCGTTGCCTCTCTCTCACTCTTAGTGCCTTTGGCGTGAACACCAAGCAGGCGTTGCAGTCCTCGCTTTGATGGTCGAGCGGTAGGCGGAGGTTGCAGACTGGATGCTGGTCCTTCTGCATGTATTTATGTCGGCAATTTTCACAGATTTTTGATTGGAGTTTTGTTCATTATCGCACCCAGGGAGCCCCCTGTGTGCGCATCCTCCGTGGAACTTCGAGGTTTCGGCTGTTCTCCCTCTTCCTTGTTGTTCCGTAGAGTTGGCCCCCGTCCGGCAGCCAATTGTAGATCTCTTGGTGATTTTCCGGTGCTTCTCTCTCCAAAGTTCTGGAGCTCCTTTGTTGACGACCCCGACCCAACAGCAGAAAAAAGAATCTGAAGATGGCGACCAAAGCTGGGAGCTTCCGCAGGAAGCGCGTTTACGTCATAAAGAGACACCAAATGGTGGTAGGTCGACGCACACCTGGGCCACGAAAAAAAAATAAGGAAATTACGACAATTTCGGACCCACCCACGAGATGTTGGAATAATGCACAGCATAGTGAATCCAGAAAGATTCACGCTGCAAAACTGAACTTGACTGTCTATCCTTTCGAATTGTTTACCTGCGCGCAGCCTGCGTTTCAAGGTCTGTGCTGCCCTTTCACGTGTGCACTGGACATTACCTAGCAATGCAATTGATACACAAGTTACTACTTGTGTAACGATATATCTGTCAGAGACATTAGTTAGTGATAGATTCCTTACCTTAGAATATCCCCAGGCGTCAGACTGGATTTGAAAAGTTTTGCTTAGCAGTACCCTTGCACGCCAGTAGATGGCGTCCTGCAGCTCCGCGTCCGTCACTGGCGTCATTAGCGCCGAGATGACATCACAGAGAGTACATTGACGCCACCCATGCGCTCTGACATCAGTTCTGTACACTACTTTCCACGCCAGGTACGCAGAGCCATACAAGATACTGACCATTGGTGCATAAAACTAGGGCCCTAAAAGGGGATGACCTTAACCCTAGTAATCAGTTCGCAGAACAGAGAGGATGGGTGGGGAGGTAAGGAATCTATCACTAACTAATGTCTCTTACAGATATATCGCTACACAAGTAGTAACTTGTGCATCTGAAAGAGACACGTTAGTGATAGATTCCTTACCTTAGAATAGATACCCCAGCAATACCAACCCCGGTGGTGGGTCCGCAAACAAAATTACACCAGAAAGTCGCAGAGAACAGAACGGCCAAAGAAGCCATCCCTCGGGACTTGACTGTCAAGGCAGTAATGCTTTGTAAACGTGTGCAGCGACGTCCACTTAGCTGCCTGACAAATGTCCTGCAAGGGAACGCCGCGCCCCAAGGGAGAAGTGGCTGCAGTTGCCCTGGTCGAATGGGCACGCAGGAGGCTCCTTCTTGGTTAAGGAGTAACATGCTTTGATGCACAGAACGACTCACCGGGAAATGGTCCGTTTGTTCACAGCCCAACCTTTTTTGGCGCCTACTTAGCCAACAAAAAGCTGATCATCCACCCGGAACTGTTGTGTACACTGCAGATAGAAAGCAAGCGCACGTTTTGGGTCCAGCCGGTGGAGCCTCTCCTCTTCCCTGGAAGGATGCGGAGGCGGAAAAAAGGTGGGCACGGTGATGGTCTGCCCGATGTGGAAGGGCGGGACAACCTTTGGCAAGAAAGAAGGACGGGTCCTTAAAACCACCTTGTCTAGATGAACAGAAAGGAAAGGAGGTTTAGAAGAAAGCCTGGAGCTCGCTCACTCTTCTGGCAGAGGTGATAGCTACCGGGAAAGCCGTTATGAGAGTGTGAAGACGTAAAGGACAGTTATGAAGGGGCACAAAGGGAGCGCACATCAGAAAAGTCAAGACAAGATTTAAGTCCCATTGAGGCATTATGAAGGGCACAGGAGGAAACGTGTGTGTAATGCCTTTGAGAAAGCAGTTAACAACCGGGGACTTAAAAAGAGAAGGCTGATCAGGAAGCCTCACGAAGGAAGAAATGGCAGAAAGATAGCCTTATATAGTGCCCAGAGCAGAGCCCTGCTGGGCCAAAGATGGGAGAAACAGGAGAACCTCAGAAAGAGTGGCCGAAAGGGGATCCACAGCCTTTGCTGTGCACCGTGCCACAAATTTGTTCCATCAGCAGGCGTATACCGTTTTAGTGGAGAATGACATTACAAACTTTGGGAGGAAGGTTGAAAGCAGTCAACTGACGCTGCTCAATCTCCACGCATGGAGGTGGAGGTGGAGGCTGAACAGATTCGGGTGGAGGACCGGCACCTACTGCTGCGACAGAAGATCCTCCCGAATAGGCAGACGGAATGGGAGATCGATGCTCATACTGAGTAGCTCGTGATACCATAATCTTCGAGCCCAGTCCGGAGCCACAAGAATAACTTGGACCCAGTCGCACCTGATCTTCTTCAGCACTCTGGGCAGAACTGGTATAGGCGGAAAAGCGTACAGTAGACCGCAGCTCCACTCGAGACGAAAAGCGTCTCAGAGCGAGTGCTGCCTTGAAAATTCCAACTTGCAGAACTGATGACATTGCACGTTCTCTTTGGTGGCAAATAGATCTGACCAAGGCTCTCCCCACTGCTGAAAGAGACCTTGCGTCAGAGTTCAGACGCCATTCGTGATCCATCAATCACCAGCGGCTGAGTATGTCCGCCCTGGCGTTCAGAGAACCTGCCAGGTGTTGAACGACCAAGGTAATGCCTTGATGTTCCAGCCATGTCCAGAGGCGCAGAGCCTCCTGACATAGGGTCCAGGACCCCACACGCCCTGTTTGTTGCAATACCACATGACGGTGGTGTTGTCCGTGAACACCTGGACTACACTTCCCCGGACAGAGGGAAAGAATGCCTTCAGTGCAAGTCGGATCGCCCGCAGCTCTAAGAGGTTGATATGGAGCCGGGACTCTGCCGATGACCAGAGGTCTCTGATCTTCGCCTCTCCCAAGTGGCCTCTCCATTCCAGGAGGGATGCATTCCGTCACCACTGTGTGCTCCGGTTGGGGAAGGGAGAGGTATCTGCCACTGACCCAATCGCGATTCGTGAGTCACCACTGACCTGCAGTGGTCCCGCAGTGCCCTCAGATATCAGGACATGATCGGACAGGTTGCCCTGATGCTGTTCCCACTGGAACTTCAGGTCCCACTGCAGAGCCCGCATATGCCATCTGGCATGTTGCACTAGCAGGATGCAGGAGGCAATCAGGCCCAGGAGCCGGAGGGTTATCATGACTGAAACCCGGAATAGAGGCTGAAAGATCGGAATCATAGCCTGAATATCCCGGACTCGCTGCTCGGGAGGATAAACCCGAAACTGCGTCGAATCCTGAACCGCTCCGATAAAGGGAAGCTTCTGAGAGGGACTCAGGTGCAACTTCGGCACGTTGAGGAAGAACCCCAGCAAATGCAGAAGGTCGGCCATAGTCTGAAGGTGGGCGACTACTGCCTGGGGCGAGCCCGCCTTCAACAACCAGTCATCGAGGTAGGGAAAGACTAACACCCCTCATCTGCGCAGATGAGCTGCGACCACCGCCATCACTTTCGTGAACACCCAAGGGGCGCTGGTAAGGCCGAAGGGGAGCAAAGTGAACTGAAAATACTCCTGGCCTACCGTGAACTGCAGGTAACACCGGTGGGCCGGCAGGACGGAGATGTGAAAATATGCGTCCTGCAAGTCCAACGCTACCATCCAGTCTCCAGGTCCGAGAGCAGTCAAGACCTGAGCCAGGGTGAGCATCTTGAACTTCTCCTTCCGGAGGATGCGATTCTCGTCCCGGAGGTCCAAGATAGGACACAGACCCCCTTTGTCCTTCCTGGGTACCAGAAAGTAGTGGGAATAGCAACCACTTCCTACTTCTGGCCCGCTAACGCACTTGATGGCCCCCTTGGCCAAGAGGGCCGCAACTTCCTGTTGGAGAAGAGACAAATGATCCCCGACATGCGGTGGCACCGAGGTGGCATAGCTGGAGGTGGGGACTGAAAGGGAAGGAAGTAACCCTTGCAGATTATCTGCAGCACCCATTTGTCTGATGTAATCTCGTGCCAGCGGGGGAGGTGGTGGCGGATCCTGCCACCCACCGGCGTAGGGTGCTCCCTGAAGCTCAGATTAGGAGAGTTTAGAGGCAGAAGCAGCGGGGTTGGAGGTGGATGGACCCAAGCGCTGGTTTCCCGACCCGCCTCTGCTGAAACCGCGGCCTCGCTGTGGCTGGTTCTGCACAGGTCTGGTGGAAGGGCACGCCTGGGCGCCTCGACCCTGGTTACGAAAGGAACGAAAAACAGGAATGGCCGGGGCCTTAGTAGAAAGACCCAGGGACTTGGCCGTAGCCCTCGAGTCTTTAAAGCACTCCAGTGCACTGTCAGTCTTGTCGCCAAACAAGCGGGTGCCATCAAAGGGCATGTCAATTAGTGAACTCTGGACATCGGGCGAGAACCCGGTCGAACGCAACCAGGAGTGGCACCGCAACGGTTGTAGAGATCGCCCTGCCCAGGGAGTCGGCGGTGTCTAACCCACACCGGATGGCAAACTTAGTCGCATCTTTGCCCTCAGCAATCGCCGGAGAAAGGATAGCCTGCACCTCCGCAGGACACTGCAACACCGGAGCAACGGCGTCCCACACCACGTGGGACCACAGCCCAAAGCTGGCCGAGGAAAACAAACGCTTTCCGAACTGGTCCAGCCTTTTAGAGTCCTTATTCGGCTGGGCCGTGGGAAAGGCACTCTGCAATGTCGAGGCTCTCAGGCGTAGGGTGAGTAGTCAAGAAAGCGGGCTCACCTGGCGCCGGTCGGTGGAGTCTAGCAACGTTTTTATCCACCGGGGCCCCAGTGGCCGGCCTCGACTAGGTGCCCAAGAGGACCTCTGTAAGAACGTCGTTAAAGGGAAGCCGCGGCTCCGCCAAGTTAGACACCGGCTGGAGCACCTCGGTGAGGAGATTGGTCTTAAGGGCCCACTGTGGGGAGGTCAAGACTGAGGGCCTCAGCAGGCCGATAGAGGACCACCATATAGGAGGCACTCTCCTCCATCGTGGGCGGGTGAGAAGTGAAGCCCGGGTCAGAGGTGACATCTAGGTCGCCTGCATCCTCCAAATCGTCCACCCAATTGAGCTCAGAGTCACATTGCCGAGCGAGCAGGGAACAGCGCCGGCCGGGGCCAGACTGGCGCTTGTTCCCAATGTGGATCCAAAGCCGGAACAAAATGGTCTGGGAACCGGGGCAGGGGTGGGATAAACGGCACCCAGTGCGGCCCCGGGGCTGGAGCCGAGGGTGGCGCCGGCAATGCCACACCTCGTTGCGCCGGGACCGGAGCAAGCGGCGCAGGATCCTGTGGCGCCGGGGCTGGAGCCTCGACGCCAGCAGGATCTGGACATGGGTTCGCGGGGCCCGAAGGCGCACCGGCGGGAGCCAGAGGCCTGTAAAGGCAGTCCAAAGCAGCAAGGAATTCTTGCATCTGTTTTGGAGTTGCCGACGGACCCGGGTTCGGCAGGTAGGTCGCGGAACTCTCCGGAGGACCCGCAGGGGCAAGGCCCCTGTCTCCCTCGTCCACCTCCGAGGAGCGACAGGGGGGGGGATGTCGGAGAGCGAACACGTTTCTTCGATTTCTTTTTATGGCGACGCTTACCGGGATCCGATGGCGAAGACTTGAAGTCTGAGAAGCAATGTCTCCGGACCTGCGAGCGGCCCTTAGACCAGGAGCGTCGACGCGATGAATGCTGGACCCCCAGCAGTTTCCGACGCCGCTACCGTAAGGCGTTGGGGGCCATGGCACGGCAGTATCGGTCGGCCTCCAAGCAGTAGGGGCAAACATCATGGGGGTCCGCTACCGACATGTTACGGCGACAGGTCCCACAGGTCTTTAAACCAGGCATCCCTACGTGCACCAAGAGAAGGTTGGGGAGACAAAGTCTCAAAATAGTGGTCAAAATAGACCAGGGTACGTGCTCTATCCGGATCTGCGCATAATGGCGCGGAAAAAGAAAGAACTGACGTCAGCGCACAAGGGTGGCGCCCAAGTACTCTCCGTGACGCCATCTCAGCGCTGACGACACCAGTGACGGATGCTGAGCCGCAGGACGCCACCTACTGACGTGCAAGGGTTCTGCTAAGCTAAACTTTCCGGATCCAGTCTGACGCCTGGGGATATTCTAAGGTAAGGAATCTAAGGAAAGGAATCTATCACTAACGTGTCGCTTTCAGATACATATCTATGGAAATGAATCTGCTAGTGCATCTGATGAGGATGCATTTTTCAGAATTCTCCCATGAAAATGCCATTGCTACAAGAAGCCTTCTACGAACCATTCTTCTCCCAGGATATGGATGCTTTGGCTCTTGAGTTCCTTGAACCCGCCTCTTCTAATGCAGCATAACATGCCTTCAACAGTTGGTGAGGGTGCAGACTATGTTTGGTTGAAACGAATCAACAAGGCCATTGTGGAAATATCTGCGGATGCAGAATCCATCTTGGAATCCCTTGACACTGGAAATATGGATGACCTTGTGCAGGTCTTTTGTGATTTTTAGGCTTGCCTAGCGTTGCAGCAAAAGCAATGCTCGCTCGGCAAGAGATTTTGTGGAGGAGGGGTTTTCAGAAGGGGACTCAAAGCCCCGCCCCTCATTTCCATTGGCTTGCGGCTCCGTTTATGCTAAACAGTGGCCTGGAATTGGAAATGGGATATGTTTGCGGCAGCCCTTTCGTCTGGCCCATCCGGACTGGCTCGTCTGCTTTGCGGCTGTTGCAAAGCAATTTCTTATCTTTAGGAATGTTATATAAACAAGCCGTGAGATCCAGTCAAGCAGCCCCCCTCGGAGTGTTGCACCCCCCCCCCCTTCCCCATCTTCGAAGTTCGGGTTTAGTGAACCCCTGGATGGTATTCTACCTTGTGACCTCTCCATCACCGCATAGGTCAGCGGCGAGCGTTGAATTCACAGAGACACCCTTTCGCGTTACCGTGGCATGACGCCCCAGGGGAATTTGTGCGCTACCTTGAATGCCCCAGTAACCCAGTTGGCTGACTTCAGAAGGATGTGACCACCCAATTTTTGGCAGCATTGAAAGCGCCTTTCTACAAAACTCCCCACCCTTGCATTTAATGTCGCCAAGCAGATATCTGCTCTGGACGCCTACTAGGCCGACCTTGCATGTGCAGGCCTCTAGTTACGTTCGCACAGATGTTGCCAGCGACTGCCTCAGAGAGCGAGGCCATCAATCGAGCCAAGCAGAAAGAAGCCTCATAAAATGGGGGCCTGTCCTCGCGTGACCCCGGGAATTTTAGTGCCCAGAGCCCCTTCCCCTTGAGCGCCCACGAAGTGGCAGCTAGAAATATATGCGTGCCCTTTCACATTTTATGAGGAGAGGTGGAAAACTGAGTCGGAATAGGGTTCACAGCCAAGGAACAGCCAGCCAGGGCAAAAGAGTCCAAGAAAACCTTGAGATAAGGGGGCAAACACAACACGAGAGTTGTGCAACATAAACCATAGGGAATGGGAAAAACGAGAATTACAAGAGGCAGGGGTTGGCTGCGCGTTGAAGGCGTCTCGGTTCAAGCGCGGCTGTCTCGGCCGGGACCATGGAGAAGACGGTTGTGCTCATAACAGGCTGCTCGTTCAGGATAGGGCTCGGCCTAGCGGTCCATCTGGCCTCAGACAGAGCCAGGGCGTTCAAAGGTAAAGGTGCTATAAGAGCAAGCACTGTGGGAGGCAAAAAGTGACGCAGCATGGGTGCCGTGGGTCTTGATACAAGCCAGGAAAATGAACCCTTCTGTCCTCCTGTGAGCAGGATGGCAGCCATGAGCCCGATATACTCCCAGACCCGGGCGCCACTGTACCTGCTGCACTGATAGCATAACCCTGGTGGAAAACTTCAAACAGCAATTGTGCTTGCCCTGGCCTGTTCTGGTGTGTCATACCTGCCCTGTTATGTTATTAGCATCTGTAAGGCACACACTCTGCCTTTGGCGTGGCTTGAGGGAATCTTAGCGCTTTCTGTAGTCTGGGGAAGACTTTCCATACAGTTCTGAGGGTTCCGTGGTATCCCTCACTCAGATTTGGCTGTGAATATGTTCTGTCCGCACTGTGAAGGGGTGTCTATGTTTATATGTTAAGAGTTAGCTGAATGTGTGTACATCCGGTGTGTGGCGTGTATGTTCTTGTGTTTAAAAATTGAGACTGGAGAGCTGTCCATCATTACGCAGCTTCTAAGACGTGTCCCTTCTGTGCCACCAGATAGGTAGGATGTTCCTCACACTCCACACACGGCAAGTTCATGGAGCATGTCCTCTGGTGACAGGGGGCACGGTACTCATAGTCATAATTATCTTCTGGTGCTGTATCCAGCCTCGTCTGGTCTTCTCTTGAGTGGGCATAGAAGTCGAGTGTACGTACATCTGAGGTGGCGCAGAGCTCGCCACAGGGTGACGTGGCTCCCGCACCGCTGCGCATGGAACATGTGTCTTGATTGTACAGGCATCCGCCTTCTTGCAAGATATTGCAGATCTGACTGTTCAGAATGCGGGTGCAATGTTACCGCTGCGCACGCACGCTGGCCTGTGCGTCCATGCTTACGCGCACCACATGCTTAAACAGTTTACAGCTCGACGCACCGGACTATGCCGAAGGTAATTTGTTAATTGTGTCCGTGCTTTGAAGAAGTGTGTAATTAAACTTTACCTCATTTTGGCAAATATTACCGACCCAGCGGTTATAACATAAACCATTAACAAATTGCTTCAGACACCCCAAGTCCACTTGAAAGTGATACTTCAATTCTATATTGGTTTGGCCTAAAGGCAAGTAATTATAATAATACTACTCAAGGCCTTGTGTGTTTCGGGGTTTCAAGCGGCCGGCAGGCAGTGCAAGCGCATACAACAACAGTCAATGCCAAATGAAAAATACAAATGAACCATTTGCCACTGTAGTTCCCTTCAACAACTGACACATTTAGTGGGTGTACTGGTCGCTTTTACGACATATATTTAGGGTCAGCGCCGGCGAAGAGAGGCGCATAGAGGGGAATGGGGACTACAGATTTGGCGAAACATCTCCGAAAATACAACTACCTACCAACTTTTAAAGTTACTGATGGACTGGACCCCTCCCAGCCCCCTCTCTTTAACTCTTCTAGAACCCTCCCTTTGCCCCCACCTTCCGTCTTTCTCGCCTTGCCTTCCATGTCTGCATCCTCTCACCACCTCCAGGTGCCTCTACACTCTGGTTCACTCTGCAAACTCTCTCCCCTGCTTGGGCCTCTCTCCATCAATCTCATCACTGCCTTCTTCTTTCCACTTCTTCCCTCCATTAACCCCCCTCCTGCTTTATATTCTTTCCCCTTCATGTGCCTCTCGCCCTTTCTATCCTCGTCTTGACTCTCCCCTCCTTTAATTAACTGCCCCTCTCCCCAAGGCCATCTCTCCTTCTCCAGTATTGGGGTATCGTTCATAGATTCACATGCTTGAATATTCCCCGTTGTCGAAGTGGGAGTCCCACTGTAAATATCATAGCAATAAGATGCTAATAACATAAGTATGTAAAAACATAACACATAAAAATACACAGTAGACATGCATAGAAATACCAAGACATAATTCCTACATAGGAATACATGGTAGAGAGAAAAAACACTTGCAACATATCCATGTCATTATGTTAGTCCAAACTGCAGCCAATCAGGCGCAAGCACCCCTCCAGAACCTTCTCCTCAGAGCTCAGTCCCCACAGCAAGTGTATATATTGTTTTTACCCAGGCCATGAGGTGAGCAAATGTAAGTTTTGCAGGACCTTTTCTACTAAGACCCTTAAAGACAGGGAAGGTAGTCTCCTCCTCTGGTTGCAGAGACTTAAAGACAAGGATAACCCACTTTCTGACGCAGACAGCCTGTTGTCTAGTACTTCAAAAGCAGCCAGTAATCGTAGCAATGTGCAGGAATTGCCTTCTCCATTTCTAAAGAAGAAGAAACTCTCCCTTTCTGTGGCTCCTGCGGTGTCTCCACCTACTCCTGCTACGCTCACCCCACGAGATATGACTCTCAGGCGTCTTCTGCTTCTTCCAATCATGTTTCCACCAAAAAACATGTTACATCGTCGACGGGAACGTCGCCGATCGTCCCGACGACGAGATCTGCAGTCTCCGGCTCGTTGACGGCGACTGTGACGACATCTGCAGCTGGCTCGTTGACGACTGTTACGTCGACGTCATCTATGACGAAGGTATCTATGAGCTCTAGACCTGTATCGTCGACGATACCTATCCTCTCGTCGACGAAAAAGAAAGCTCTCTCGTCGTCGACGAAATCTTCATCGACGAGAGCTGTTAAATCTTCGTCGTCAGCTCAGTCGAGTGCTTACACGACAGGCATCTTCATCGACGACGACAAGGGCCTCGTCGACGTCAAGCCCGTCGACGACAGCGCCGTCGACGGTGGCACTGCACCAACGTCGCCAGGTTCAGGTAGACCAGTTGTCTATTCTAGATGACAAGCAGCCACCTTCGCCATCGTTTGCCACTGGCTCTGAAGAGGACTCGGGCTCGGAAGAGGATGACGGTGGTCATTTTCGGGTGGCACGCAGTCCTTCGGAATTAGTGATTAAGTGCCAAGACTATGGTGAGGAACATGAAGAGAATTATTTTCAAGACGAAGACCAATCGGTGCAGGTTAAAACGGCGACACTGCCTCTGTCTCTCCTCTCCAACATACAACATATGTTGGAAGATTATAACAGGCGATTTCCCCCATCACATCAGGGTTCGCCAGTACCGGCAGCACCTGTGCCTACAGTACCTCCACCTGTGGATCCGCTACCACCACCATCAGCACCGTCCCCGCAAGTCCAGACGTCAGTCCAGATACACACTGTGCCTACAGTACCTCCACCTGTGGATCCGCTACCACCACCATCAGCACCGTCCCCGCAAGTCCAGACGTCAGTCGGGATACACACTACTGTGTATGCCGACGACTATGATGACGTTCGCCCTGATCGTGAAGAGGGCGAAGTCCAGGATGATGACAACGACGACGCCACCATGGCCGATTGGGACGACTACCAAATTCAGACGCCGTCCCCTCCTCCAGTGACACCTGGGGATTCCCCGCCAGTGGACATTGCCAGCTTCCATCAGTTAATGGACAGGGCTGCCCAACGCTTTAAACTGCCAAGAGTCCAAAGAGAAGAGGACCGTTTTCTTTATGATTTTAAAAATCAACCATTTAAACAGGTCCATACAGTCCCCATTATCGATTTCATATGGAACGAAGGGTTGAAACAGACACCAAATACCATCCCTGCTCAAATGCCTCGCCTAGAAAAGAAATACAAGGCACCCATTGGTTCCCCCGCGTGCCTGATTTCGCAGCCGAAGCCAGATTCGGTGGTCACTCATGCTGCTCAGCGTCGCTCAAGGAACCCAGCATCACCTGTTACAGCTCCTCCAGATCGGGAGGGTCGTCGCCTAGGCGCCATTGGGCGGAAATTTTCATCAATGGCCTCTACCACAGTGAGAGCAGCGAATGCTTTAGCTATTCTAGGGCGATACAACCGTCAGATGTGATCTGACATGGCTGCCCTTGTAGCCCTCTTCCCGGAGCCCTCAAGGGCGGAAGCCTCGAAAATTCTGCAAGACGGAGAGAGAGCAGCTGAGGAGATCATAGACTGCTCAGTAGACATCGCATCGACTGGTTTCGTTCAGCTTGCAGGGGCAGCCGTGTTGCGGCGACAGGGATGGCTCCGCTCCACCTCTTTTCGTCAAGAGGTACAGGCAAAGATCCTTGATATGCCGTAAGATGGAGAGTCCCTCTTTGGAGCACATGTTGATGAGGCTCTTCAAGCCATTAAGAAGGACACCGACACTGCTCGCTCCTTAGGGACCTTACAGTTCCGAAAACAACCTTTTCGTGATGCATGTGGACGCGGCACCAACTCCAATTTTCGTGGAGGATCTAATCAAACATACCGCTCCTACAACCAGGGTAATCAGCGCTACTCTTCCCAGCAGCAGCAGTCCTCCAAATCCTATCGAGGATCTACCTCCAAACGACAATGACTTGCCTTTCCCCCCAATAGTTGGAGGTCGAATCTCCCTGTTCTCTTCTCAATGGTCCTCCATCACCTCAGACCATTGGGTTCTGGACATTGTAGCGAAGGGCCATGCTCTGGAGTTCGTCAAGATTCCTTCTCCCACTCCTCCATCCGGCCCACCTCCACCCCACCTCAAGGAGTTGTTCCAACAAATTCGTATTATGATGTCAAAGGGCGCCATCAAAGTGGTTCCACAGTCTCAAAGAGGAAGGGGGTTCTATTCCTGTTTTTTCGTTACCCTCAAGAAATCAGGAGACTGGCGTCCGATTCTGGACTTACAAGCGCTGAAGAACTATCTCAAATCCCAATCCTTTCGTATGCTCACGCTCATGGAGATTTTGCGTCTTCTCTCCAAAGACGACTACATGACAACCATCGATCTCCAGGACGCTTACTTTCATGTGCCAATTCTTCCACGTCATCAAAAGTACTTGCGTTTCCGGGTGGGACGGAGGGACTTCCAGCTCCGAGTGCTGCCTTTCGGCCTCCGCTCCGCCCCTCGGGTCTTCACTAAAGTGTTAGCTTCTGCGATAGCCTACCTGCGGCTCCAGGGCGTCCAAATTTTTCCATACCTGGACGATTGCCTTCTCTAATCTCAATCTCGCAGCCAGTTGGTTCGGAACACTCAACGCTGTCAGGAGGTCTTCCGCTTCCTCGGCCTCTCCATCAATGCTGAGAAGTCCCAGTTTGTCCCAGCTCTCTGCAGAAACTTTCTGGGTGCTACCCTGGACACATCCATAGCCAAAGCGTTCGTGTCTCACGAGTGCCAACTGAACATACTATGCCTCGTGGCTCGTATTTGCGCAAGACAGTCTGTTTCAGTCCAGATCTTGAAGTCCTTTCTGGGGATGGCATCATCATGCATTTCTCTGATCCAGAATTGCAGATTGAAAAGTCTCCCTATTCAGGAAGAACTGGACGGGCAATGGCGTCAAGTCACGGGATCCATCAACGACATGATCAGTGTCACCGCTCGCATGAAGACGGCTCTCCAATGGTGGGCGCAACAGTCCAACATCGCAGCAGGGGTTACTTTCCTCACCACCGCTCCGGAACTCACACTGATGACGGACGCATCCTTAGAAGGGTGGGGTGCACACCTTCAAGGTCTGTCGATCAAAGGCAAATGGACTCTGCCTCAGCGCTCTTGGCACATCAACTGGCTAGAATTGATGGTCATCTTTCTAGCACTCATGTCGTTCCATCCTTTGATCGAGGGAGAGTCAGTACTCATCCAAACGGACAACACAACCAGTATGCACTATGTCAACAAACAGGTCGGAACCAAATCTTCTCTCTTGTCTCGTCTGGCACAGTCGATCTGGGATTGGGCAATCAGTCACCACGTCACCCTGACTGCCGTTCATCTGCCAGGAGTCTCCAACAACCTAGCGGATTCCCTCAGCAGATCCACGTCTTCGACCCACGAGTGGCAGTTACACCAACCAACACTCGAGCTAGTCTTTTGACGGTGGGGTCATCCACCCTTTGATCTCTTTGCTACACCGGAGAACCGGAAATGCCCATCTTACGCAAGTTGGCACCCCCACCACGGATCGTGCGGGAATGCCCTTTTGATGAACTGGTGCAATCTATTCGCCTACGCTTTTCCTCCGATTCCACTGGTTCCTCACGTGCTGTGGAAGATGCGCAGACAACCTTGCCACTTCCTCCTGATCGCTCCCAGATGGCCTAGACAGGCGTGGATCTCGGAGCTGCTTCTCCTCTCCCAGTGCGAGCCCATCCTTCTGCATCCTCGAGCGGATCTCCTCACGATGGACGAGAGTCAGATATGGCATCCGAACCCTTCCTCTCTGAAATTATCAGCCTGGAACCTGAGCACCTTGAATTTTCCCATTTAAATATTTCACCAGCATGCAGGGATATTCTCGCTCAGGCAAGAGCTCCGTCTACAGTCAAAACCTACAAGCTCAAGTGGAAGAGGTTATGTCATTGGTGCGCTGATGCCAATATTCATCCCCTTCATTCCACTCCGGATCAGCTACTCCCATTCTTTCTGCAACTGGCTCAATCAGGACTTTCACATTCCACTTTGTGAGTCTTCTTGGCGGCGATTTCGCGCTACCGTCAAGATGGTTTGACTTCGCTCTGCTCCTCCAGAATCATTCGCCAGTTTTTCAAAGGATTATTCCGCAAGTTCCCGCCCATTCGGCGACCTCCTCCCACTTCCCATCTTAATGTCGTACTGGCTCAACTAATGAAAGCGCCATTAGAGCCCATCCACAGAGCGGACTTAAAACTTCTCACCTGGAAGGTAGCCCTTCTCCTTGCTCTGACATTCTCTCGACGAGTAAGCGATATTCACGCTTTCACCATTAAACCTCCATTCCTCCAATTCAAATCGGACTGTGTAGTGCTTCGCACCAACCCAACGTTCCTTCCTAAAGTACCTACTGACTTTCACATTAACGAACCGGTTTTCTTAAAAAAATTATTTGCCAATCATCAATCTCCGGCAGAGCAACGCCTACATTCCTTGGACATTAAAAGATGTCTTAAATGTTACATCAATAGGACGGCACCCTTTCGCAAGTCTGATCAACTGTTCATTGCCTATGGATGCATGCGCAAAGGACATCCTGTTACCAAGCCAACTATTGCACGTTGGATTTCTTCAGCAATTGCTTTCTGCCATCAGAAAGCCAGCAAGCCTCTTCAGTCTTCCGTGAGGGCCCATTCCACCAGGGCGGTCATCTTCTACTGCCCTGTTTGCCGCTTCATCAAATCTGCAGAGCGGCCACGTGGTCCAGCAGGCATACGTTCACAAGACACTATTGCCTGGATGCCATCAATGACGCAGATACGGCAGTGGGACGGGCAGTGCTTTGCAATCTTTTTAACTAAGGTGAGCCTCTGTCTTCCCTCCTCCATTATGGTTATTTTGCTTATGGTTATTACTTGCATGACTTTATTATAGTCTTATTGAGTTTCCTCCATGTTGTTGCATGGGATCTTCAAGCCTTTTCGGCTACTACTGCTCACTATTCTATTAAAGCATGTGAATCTATGAAAGTCACCCCAATACTGGAGAACAATTGTTACTTACCTGTAAACAGATGGTTCTCCAGTATTGGTGTCTTTCATAGATTCACATGCGACCCACCCACCTCCCCTCAAGAGGCTCGCTTCTCCTCATAGTCTTTTGTTACTCCTGTGCTACGAAAATCTGAGGGACTGAGCTCTGAGGAGAAGGTTCTGGAGGGGTGCTTGCGCCTGATTGGCTGCAGTTTGGACTAACATAATGACATGGATATGTTGCAAGTGTTTTTTCTCTCTACCATGTATTCCTATGTAGGAATTATGTCTTGGTATTTCTATGCATTTCTACTGTGAATTTTTAGGTGTTATGTTTTTACATACTTATGTTATTAGCATCTTATTGCTATGATATTTACCGTGGGACTCCCACTTCGAAGACGGGGAATATTCAAGCATGTGAATCTATGAAAGACACCAATACTGGAGAACCTCCTGTTTACAGGTAAGTAACAATTGTTTTTTCTGTTTACCCATATCTAGACTGACACCCCTGTCATGTGGCCTCATCTGCCCCTACCATTGCCTCCAAGTCCATTGGTGATACCTAGGGAGCAGCACCGCGGCGCGGAGCCAGGGAGCAGCCATGGACGTCAGTGCACCCCTCAGTGAGAAGCTTGACTGCAACCCAGAGGTGGGATTTTACCTATTACAGTGCTGCGCCACAAATTTCATTATTACCACCATCAGGAATGAGTGTGACAGCTAAGCACACGGTTAGGATGACAACGTATTTGATGTCACACTTTCAGCCTCTTAACCCTGTTCTTTTCAATGTGTGCAGCTTGGTTCACTGTTAATGCTTTACACCTAGGGCCTTAAATGCCTCTAAGGTCAAATGTCATGAAGGTTTGTGTTTTAATGAGTTAATATGGCCTTATTTGTCATCTTGTGCAGTGCTTGATCCTGCCGTTTGGTCATTCTTAGCACTGTAAAAGAAAACAAATGGTTTTCACCGGTTGGTGTAGTTTTGCAGCTTGAAGACTTTCTGGATTCAGTATGCTGTGCATTATTCCACAGTCTAGTGGTTGGGTCCGGAATCGTTGTATTTTTTCTGTTTTTCGTAGCCCAGGTGGGCATCGACGTTCCACCACTTGTCTCTTAAAGAGTTTGATTATTGTATAATCTTCCTATTTTTTCCCCTCTGCCTCATCTTTCTGGCGTAGCTGGGTTCGCTAGTGAATCCAGAAAGTCTTCAAGCTGCAACACTACACAGCCAGGTAAGAAACTTCGTTTTGCAGCGTGAGTCTTTCTGGATTCACTATGCTGTGCATAGACTTTGTAGCGGTTTGTTATGTTTCTGGCGGCTGGGTGGAAGATGAGCGTTGGTTGTTGAATATATGTTGAAGCACTTTTTGTCCTACTTGTGCTTCCTTGTTCATTTGTATATCCATGCAGTAGCGCTTGGTGAACGTGTGTACTGAAGCCCATGTTGCATCCAGGCATATGTCTTGGATGGGTGCGATGCCAGGAAAGCTATTGTCGCTCCTTTTTTCCTGGTAGAGTGGGCTTGTGCCCCTCCTAGTAGTTCTTTACCTGCCTGTTTGTGGCAGAATTGGATAGTTTGTGCGATCCATCGTGCAATGGTGCCTTTTGTTACTTGTCTTCCCAGGAAACTGGTTGCGATTACAACATGAGGCAGAGACAAGGTATGAGTTCAACAGCTTTAATGTAGTACAGCGAACACAGCATCAGCGCACCCACCTCCTTAAGCCAGCAACTGTCATGAGACTCCTCGTTTGCGGTAATTGCCCTTTGACTAGTGCTCAAGTTGTCCCCACCAGGCCCCGGTGCGCTCGTCTCTGCACCGGTACGAGCACTGTTGAGCAATTGACGATCATGAGCCAACATGTAGCCTGAACATGCATTCTTCCTAACAAAGGTTTTTGGAGAATGATCTTGTGAGCAATACTTTGCTACTCTACGTAGGTTCCATTTTTCTCCATTAGCCAGCACAACATAAAAGGGATGCACCTCCCGAACTTTGAAAGGACCACGAAACTTGCATAGACCACTGACCCAACGTCCGGTTCGGACTTTGACCCAGTCTCGCCAAGAACATGTGATTACAACATGAGGCAGAGACAAGGTATGAGTTCAACAGCCTTAATATAGTACAGCGAACACAGCGTCAGCGCACCCACAGCCAGCAACTGTCAACTGACAGGTCAGCGTGCACCTCGCTCCTTAGAATCTTCGCACCATAACATTCCACCATGGCACGAGGAGCGGAGCCATAGTGTAAACAAGATCACAAGAAAACAAAGCAGTTCTTCGTGTCCTTCGCAAGCAGTTTTGTTGTGATCTTGTTTACAATGTTTCAATGTAATGCATTACTGCCCTTCTAGCGTCTAGAGTGTGCATTGCCCTCTCCGCGCTGGTGGATGGTTTCTGAAAGAAACTTGGTATCTGTACTGTTTTGTTCATGTGGAACCTTGACACCTCCTTTGGCATAAAGTGTGAGTCTGTTCTCATTACCACCCTGCCATTGTGTATTTGAATGTAGGGTTCTTGTAGTGTTAGCGCTTGTAGCTCGCTTACCCTGTGTAACGAGGTGATTGCTACCAGAAAGACTGTCTTCATTGTGCTCATCTGTAGTGAGGCCTTGTGGATGGGTTCAAAAGGCTCTTTCATAAGCTCTGATCTATATTAACCCCTTCCATGCTGATGACGGCCCCCATCCGTCATGCACTACAGTGCTCATGTGCTGATGACGGCTGGGGGCCGTCGTAAACCCATCCACTCGCGATTTTGCAGCACAGGGGGAAAATCGCTGCATGGAAGGGGTTATGGTTCCGCAGCAGCATCCTCGGGGGGGGGGGGGGGATACTTTTAGCCCCATCTAGGAATCTCTTTACTACCTGGGATGTAAAGAAGCTCTTTCCAGTCTCCCCTCTTGTGTAGGCTACTATCGCTGCTAGGTGTACTCTCGGCGAGGTACAGCTTAGGTTTGTTTTTAGCAAGTGTTTTAAATATTTTAGCACTGTTGATTCCTTGGTGATTTTCTTGTGTAGCTTTTCCCTGATGCACCATTGTGTGAATCGTTTCCAATTTGACCCATAGCACCTCCATGTGGTAGGCCTCCTTGCCTCCCGCAGCAGGCGTAGTGTGCTCTCTGGGAGTTTTAGG
Source organism: Lissotriton helveticus (assembly GCF_964261635.1). NCBI lineage: Eukaryota > Metazoa > Chordata > Amphibia > Caudata > Salamandridae > Lissotriton > Lissotriton helveticus. Next base: position 1,617,383,303 of record NC_136057.1, read on the forward strand.
TGTGCAAACTCTACGTCTTCAGGAGCCAGGCAGAGGCTCTCTGGCTCTGGGTGAAGCATCCTCCTGTTTTGCATGGGGGGGGAAGCATAGGTAAATATCTTTGACCAGCTTAACTTAGGGCATTCCCCTGGGATTGTTCCCCTGGCTGTCGGGGTGCGAAGTATTGGCATTTTGCATTCTGGTGTGTTGCAAATAGGTCTATTTTTGGGGCCCCCCACTTCTTGAATAGCTTTTGCGTTTCCTGTGGATTGAGCACTCACTCGTGGGATGCTGATGTCTGTCTGCCTCCACATTGTCCTTTCCTGGTCAGTGTATTGCCAGGAGGTCTATTTCTAGTGGGATGGCCCACCTCCATATCTCCTGCACTAGGTTGGATAGTGCTACTGATTGTGTTCTTCCGTTTGTTGATGCAGAACATCGTTGTGGTGTTGTCGGTTTGTATCAACACTCTTGGTCTGTACAGTTGTTTCTGGAAGGTTTTTAGGGCAAGGAACACAGTCTTTAGTTCCAGGTAGTTGATGTGTCTCCTCGAATCTGTTGGAGTCCACAGACTCCCTCACCTTGAGCTGGATCATGTGTGATCCCTATCCCCTCTGGGATGCGTCTGTGGTGATGGTCAATGTTGGGGTTGGTGGTGTTGGAGGCTTTCCCCTTGTTATGTTCTCCTTGTTCCACCACACTATCTCCTCTTGCACTGAGTGCGTTACAACCACTAGATCTTCCAAAGTCCCTGTAGCTTGTGACCATTGTTGTTGGAGCCATTCTATGAATGGTCTCATGTGGAGTTGTATATTGGGGACTAAGTGTATGCAGGACGCCATCATCCCCATTATTTTTGCTCACTGTCAGAGCTTGCCCCTTCTGGTATTGATGTATCTTCTTCAGCAGGGCAAGTTCTCTTGTCGCTGGGGAACACCTTGCTTTGAATGGTGTTGATCTGTGCAGCCAGGAAGATCTTCACCTGGTCTGGTTCCATTGAGGATTTCCCCCAGTGTATTGAGAATCCCAGTTCTGTCAGCGTCTGTGTGACCTGCTGTGCATGTAGTTGGCATTGTTTGTAGGAACTTTCCTTTATCAGCCAGTCGTCGAGGTAGGGGTATACATGAATCCATTCCCTCCCTAGGTGCGCTGCTACAGCTGCAAGGCATTTTGTGAAGACCCTTGGTGCAGATATTAGTCCGAAGGCTAGGGCTGTGAACTGGTAGTGGGCTTTGTTGATGGTAAATCTTAGTAGATGTTTGTTCATGTGAATGTGTAGGTAGGCGTCTTTGAGGTCTATGCTGGAGATAAAATCTCCATCATTTTGAATTTTTGAGACTTTGTGTGTTGGTTTAGGTACAGTTCGGTCCAGGAGGGGTCTTAACATGTCGACCAACTTTGGTACGAGGAAGTAGTTTGAGTACACTCCCATGTTTATTTCTTTGACCGGTATAGTTTCTATCGCCACCTTGTGGAGTTCTTGTGCTTAAGCGTGTCTGCTTTTTGGCCTCCTGTTTGGTGGCTTCTTTTCCAGTTCTATACAGTATCCGAACTGTATGATGTTCAGTATCCGTTGGTCTGTTATTTTCTTCCACTCCTGGAAGAAGTGTTTTAGCCTGCCTCCTATTGGTGTTACATGTTCTCTGATCCTTAACTTGAGTGTGTGTAATTGTTTTTTGGGTCTTTTGTCGTGCCCCTCCCCTCGAGGTGTTGTGCGGGTGGGGACGTTCAGTGCAGCGGAGTCACTTTGAAGTGGGTTGCTGGCACACTTCTTTTTTGTCCTCGTCCATTCAATCACCCGCAAAAGGACTGGCCCCTAGGTTGGTACTGCCAGGTTTCTTGCTGCTGCCCCTGCTGTGCATGGTTGTTTCCCTGGTAGGTTTGCTGGAATGTCTGGTGCGACGTTCCCGGCTTGTTTCCCCATCTTCCGTTTGGTCTCCGTGTTGGGGTGCTGCTTCTTATACCTCTGAACTGCAACGCTCCCATGGACCTTGCAGTTTCATTCTCCTTCTTCAGCTGCGTCAGTTTTTTTTTTTATCTACTGGCGCTCCGAAGAAAACAAGTTACTTACCTGTAACTTTGGTTCCCCAGTATTGGTAACTTTCATAGATTCCCATGCTTTGTATCATTCCCCGTCGTCGGAATGGGAGCCTCGGTAGTATAAAAACCATAGAAACAAAAGAGAAGCCTAGGCCTCATCTCATTTTGTATCCTATCACCCTCTTTTTGTAAAAAGAGACCAAACTTTTGCCAGGACCAATCAGAGCAGCCTCACCCTCTAGAACCTTCCTGAGAGAGCTCAGAGCCTCAGATTTTCGTAGCCGTTGTGCAAACCGCCACTAACTCTGCAACAAGACTAAGCTTTCCCAGGGGAGGCGGGCGGGCGCATGGGAATCTATGAAAGTTACCAATACTGGGGAACCAAAGTTACAGGTAAGTAACTTGTTTTCTTGCCCCAGTATTGGAACTTTCATAGATTCCCATGCTTTGTATCAGAGTAGCTAGCAGTAAATTACCAAGAACACATTTTGTAAATACATGGCATCACATAACCATATAAGCAATACATATAGCATAGCAAAACAAACAAAATGTGCTCACCCGGATGGAGGGATCGTAGGGAAAGCTCACATCTCAATGAAAAAGATTCCGCAGGACTGCTTGACCAACTGCCGCGTCGTCTCGTCCTGCTGACTCCAGGCAGTAGTGTTTCGTGAAGGTATGAGTACTGCTCCACGTTGCTGCCCTGCATATGTCCTTAATGGCAACTCCCGAAAAGAGAGCCACAGATGATGCCACCGACCTCGTGGAATGTGCACGGACTCTTCCTTCCAGCGGCTTGCCTGCTTCCTGATGACAGAATTGAATCGCACTGGAGATCCAGCGGGAAATGCCACTCCTTGTCAAAGGCAACCCCTTTCGTGGTGCGCTGTAGGACACAAACAACTGAGTTGACTTCCGAAAGGGACGTGTGCGCTCCAAGTAAAACTTTAAGCATCGTTGAACGTCCAAAGAATGTAGTGTGCGTTCCGCAGGTGTCGAAGGGTGCGGAAAGAAAGATTTCAGAATCAAGGGTTCATTCAAGTGAAACTCAGATGGCACCTTTGGTATGAATTTTGGATTGGTCCGGAGAACAAGACCTTCTCTTTTAAATTGCAGGAATGGATGCACTATGGAGAGTGCTTGAAGCTCACTCACTCGTCTCGCTGACGTTAAAGCCACAAGGAGGGCTAGTTTCCAAGATAGGAACTTTAAGTCTGCTTTGTGCACAGGCTCAAACGGAGCCTTCATGAGTTGCGCCAAGACAAGGTTGAGCTGCCACACTGGTGGAGGAGGACGGACTGGCGGATACATCCGGAATAATCCCTTCAAGAATTGCTTAACAACCCTAGAGGACCATAAGGAAGGACCTGAAGAACTTCGTCGATACCTTGATATGGCCGCCAGATGTACCTTGACCGATGAATGTGCCAAGCCAGACTTGGCCAGAGACAGTAAATATGGCAACAATTGATGAGGTTGGGAAGTGTAAGGATGGAGACCATCCCGTTGACACCACAAGCAGAACCTCTTCCACTTTGCCTTGTAAGTCTTATTGGTACTTGGTGCTCGGGCTTGAGCCAAGACCTCCCTGCATTCCTGAGAGAGTGTCAGATGACTGAATTCTCTGTGTTCAGGAGCCACGCTGTCAAGTGGAGTGATCTCGGGTCCGGATGGTAAACCTGCCCCTGACTCCTGGACAAAAGGGACGGAATGAGTTTCAAAAGAATTGGAGGAGCTTGGGAGAGCCTCAGAAGCTCTGTGTACCAGAATTGTCTGGGCCATGCTGGAGCAATTAGAATCATCCTGCAGGGTTCTGCTTTCATTTTCTTGAGAACCCGAGGAATGAGGGGAATTGGAGGAAAAGCGTAAAAGAATGCGCTGTACCAAGCCATCGAAAGAGCGTTCCCCAGGGACCCCTGATGGTGAACCTTGCTTGCGTAGAACCGGCATTTGGAGTTCTCCGGCGAAGCAAAGAGGTCGATGGCTGGCGTTCCCCAAACCGAGAACACCTTGTCTAGAATTGATTGATTCAACTCCCACTCGTGAGTCACTTCTGTCTGTCGACTCAAGGCATCCGCCTTGACATTGTGAGTTCCCGCCAGGTGCTCGGCTCTCAGAGTGATGTTGTTTAGAATCGCAAAATCCCAAATCCGTTGAGCTTCTGCGGACAGAGTCTGTGATTTGGTACCCCCTTGTTTGTTGACATAGTGCATGACCGTCGTATTGTCCGTCTGGACCAGCACTGAATGGTTGTGAACTCTGGGCAGAAAAGCTTGAAGGGCCAACCGAATGGCCGTCAGCTCCAGGAAATTGATATGGCACTGGCGCTGTCCTGGACTCCAGTGGCCACTGACTTGAAGCTCTCGGAGAACTGCACCCCAGCCCTCCAATGAAGCGTCTGTGGTCACTACCATGGGTGAAGGTGAACTCCTGAATGTTAGACCTTGGGCGATATTGCTCATTAGAAGCCACCATTCGCTCGCCTTTTTCATCGCTGCTGTCACCACCACCTTGTCGTTGAATGACCCCCTCTGCCTGGCGCCATTGCTTGTCTAGCTCCTCCTGCAGAGGACGCATTCGCAGCCTGCAATGTGGCACCAATGGCATGCAGGATGACATCGACCCGAGAAGGGATTTGTATTGGCGGACCGACAGGAATTGTTGGCGGCAGAGTAGTCGAGCTGAACCCATCAACTTCTGTTGTCGTTCCTCCGAGGGACGAGCTGTACATTGCGTGGTGTCCAACACGGACCCCAGGAACCTGGCCGTTCTGGAGGGCAGCAGGACTGACTTGCGTTCGTTCAACTGAAGACCCAGGCAACGGAACAAATGGATGCAAGTAGAAACTGCCTGAGAAGTTTCCTGGAAAGATGGTGCCTTGACGAGCCAGTCGTCCAAGTAAGGAAAAACCTCTAGAGATTGTCGTCGAAGAAAAGCTGCCACCGGTGCCAGCACCTTGGTGAACACTCTTGGTGCCGACCGAACGCCGAACAGAAGCACTTTGAACTGGAAATGGCTCTTTCCCACTGTAAAGCGAAGGTATGGTCTGTGAGCTGGGTGTATCGGAATATGGAAATACACGTCTTCTAAATCCAGCGACGCCAAGTAGTCGCCCGGATTCAAGAGAGGAAGAATTTCCTGGAGAGTGACCATCCTGAACGAGCGCTGTACGAGATAGGTGTTGAGCTCCCGAAGGTCCAGAATGGGACGCCAAGTTTCTGCAGTCTTCCGCACCAGGAAGAATCTTGAATAGAATCCCCGGCCCCTCTGAGCGAGAGGCACCGGTTCTATCGCTCCTTTGAGGAACAATTGATGGGCTTCTAGATGGAGTAATCCTAGATGTCCTGTGCAGCTGGCGCCCGGAGCTCGTGTTGGAGGAAGGTTGTGGAACTCCAACGTATGGCCACTCTCTACTATATTGAGGACCCACTGGTCCGATGTTATTGACTTCCAACTGTCCAGACAAAGGGATATCCTGCCCCCCACCAATGTGATTGGGAAGGGAGGAACAGTAGGTAGAGCCGGGAGGCCGCTATTGTCGTTTGGCGTTGTCACGACCTTGTCGATGTTGACGTCCCCGCAGGGGGTGGCGAGAGAAAGACGCTGATTGCCCCTGTCGCTGATTTGAGTATTGGGGTTTATAGGACTGGGAAGACTGAGGGATATCTCTGCTTGTTTCCTCTGTAAGATGCAAATCCTCTACCTCGTGCGCCCCTAAAGGGGACCTTGCGATAGGTGAGTGACCCCAAGGACTTTGCCGTGTCCGTGTCCTTCTTTATATTCTGCAGGGTATCGTCCACATGTTTCCCGAACAGCATCTCCCCATCAAATGGGAGATCTAGGATTCTGTTCTGGACCTCCTGACGAAACCAGGTGGCCTTTAACCAACCCTGGCGCCGTAGCACAGCGGAGCCTGCCAAGGCTCGAAACGCCGTGGAAGCAATGCCCATTGCACAGTCAATCACTTCTGCAGAAGACTTTTCCCCTTCTGTAAGCACCTTCTTGGCTTCCTCCTTTGTGGGATCTGGTAATAGTTCCACGAAGGGTTCCATGTCGCACCACATCTGGCGGTCGTAACGGCCTAATATGGCAAGAGCATTTGCCGCTCTAACTAGCAAGCTGGCCATGGAGGAAAACCGTTTTCCAACATTATCCAGACGTCTGCCGTCCTTGTCCGGGGGTGTGGTCAACGGTGTGGACGGATTCTTCGACTTGCTTTGGGCCGCCTGAGATATCACTGAGTCAGGCTTCGGCTGACCCAGAAGGCAAGCTGGACTGCCATCCGGAGCCTTATATTTCTTTTCCAGCCTGGGGAGCACTGCAATCACCGTGGCTGGACTCTGCATGATCTTCATGCCCTCCTCCCATACATGCTCAATGATGGGAATAGACTGGACCGATCTCCGGTATTGTTCCTTAAAGTCATAAAGGAAACATTCCGATTCCTCTCTCGAAATAGGTAAGCCAAACCTCTTTGCTGCTCGCTCCATGAGATGGTGAAAACCCCCTATATCCACCGGGGGGGGGGGGAGACGAACGTGTCACGACCAGCGGCGTCCGGATCTTGTGGTCCACTGTCCCCCTGATCCAAGTCTGGGTCCTGTAACGGATCAACTAAAGGATCCACCTGCATCACTTCTTCATCCGAAGAGGTATCTTGATGGACCGTCTGAACTGGTAAGGGGTCTGGTGTACGGACCCGCACCAAAGGTGTCACTGGCGGTGGTGAAGAGGACACCACTGGAACATTAATAGTCGGCTGCACTTGTGGCTGAATTTGGGGTGGAGGACATGCAGACTGTCCAGGCATTTCCGACGGAAACCTTTGACGATAATCCTGAAGCATCATTTGCAAATCAGAAATAAGCGAAGAGGGCATGGCCACCATGCCCTGTCCCAAGACCGGTGTACGTCGCTCATCCAGGAACATATGGATGTAACTGCTGGCCACCTGGCTGCTCACAATACTCTTCCGTGTCCGTCTCCTGCACCTTGACATGCAAGTCCGAAGGACTATAGGCCGGGCCATAATTATCATCATCCTCCATGTCATCCTCGTCCGATTCATCATCCAGCAGCATTGTTGGTGGATGTGAGGAAACTCGTCGCGGAGAAGTCATCTCCGGCGTAATTTTCATCTTCTGAATTGAAAAAAACAACTTTTGACCCGTCGACGGTGCCGTCGTCGCCAGAGCAGCCGTCGTCGACTGAGCCGTCAGCGGAATCGTCGACGGTAACATAGCCTTCGTCGACCCAATCTTCGTCGTAGACGCCATCGTCGACGGTCTCGTAGACAAACTCGTCGTCATTATCATCATCGTCGACGTTGAAGTGGTTGTCGTCGTCGACGTAGTTTGTTGTCGACGCTGCCGTCGACAGTAGTTTGCTTGTCGTCGTCGTGGAAGACGTCAGCGTCTATGAACTCGGTACCTTGAACGTCGACAAAGTCGTCGCGGAGAAAGCTGCCGCCGACGATCCCGTCGACGGCGGAACAGAAACAGCGGGAATTTCACAGAAGTAACTGTCGTCGACGTACCTGGTGTTTTCGTCGTCGACGGACGCTGTTTTCTGTCCTGTCCAGATCCTGAAGTGACAGCAGACTGTTTGTCACTGGATTTACTCTTTTTGGACGGAGGAGAACACCTCCAGCAGCCTGTCCCTGCCTCTCCTTTTCACTTCCGTGAGGAGATTGAAGGGGACCAGCCTTCTCAGACCTATCAGAGATCTTGTGAGAGGCTTGAAGAGGGGGCTCAGATGTAGAAGCCGCAGGGGGAGACCTACCCCTCTTCCTTGATCTGTGAGAGGAAGCAAAAGATGTGGAATCCTCCTCATCTGAAGAGATCACCTCCTTGCGAGTCTTCATTTTCTGCAGCCAGGTTAACAGTCGACCTTCTGTGTCACGCAGGGTCTTATTCGAGAAGGTTCTGCAGATCTTGCACTCTGTTGCCTTGTGGTCCGGATATAAGCAATAAATACAATTCTCATGCTTATCTTCCACAAACAGGCGTTTTTTCCCACAAGAGGCACAGGACCTGAACAAGGCCTTCTTCTCCTTGTCAGACATATCGATGTTTTGAAGAAAAATTGAAGAAATAACCAGAAAATAGTGAAAACTGAGCAGAGCTCAGTGGAGACTCCCTAGCACAACGTGCGGTAGAAAAATCTGAGGCTCTGAGCTCTCTCAGGAAGGTTCTAGAGGGTGAGGCTGCTCTGATTGGTCCTGGCAAAAGTTTGGACTCTTTTTACAAAAAGAGGGTGATAGGATACAAAATGAGATGAGGCCTAGGCCTAGGTTTCTCTTTTGTTTCTATGGTTTTTATACTACCAAGGCTCCCATTCCGACGACGGGGAATGATACAAAGCATGGGAATCTATGAAAGTTCCAATACTGGGGCAACAGCGTTTCCCCCATTGAAGGGTGTGTTTAGAATGTTATTCTGGACTTCTGGCTTGAAATCAGAAATTCTCAGCCAGGCACGCCTCCTTTCTGTTATCCCAACCATCATGAACCTGCTGGATGTGACTGCCACATCCAGGGCTGATTTGAGGCAGGAGTTTGCCATGTTCTTGCCTTCCTCCACCAGGTATGCTGCTCTCTGCTGGTACTGTTCAGGGAGGAGGTGTTTGAGTAGTTGTCCGACCTCCTCCCAATGCTGGTATGTATGCCTGTTGAGTAGGGCATTAGAGTTACCAGTGAATTGCTGAATTCCTCTCTATTTTCTTTCCTTTGAGGTCTATCCTCTTACTTTCTTTGTCTGAAGGTGGCCCTGTGTTCATGGGAATGTTGGACTTCTTTCTGGCTGTTGCTGCAATAATGGAGTCAGCCGTGACTGATCCCTGGATGTATGGTGGGTCCTTAGAGGAATGTTTATATTTTTTCTCTGTCCTAGGTGTGACGGATCTGCAGGTTGATGGCGCCTTGAATGCTTCCCTGCCCTGGTCCAGGACACTTGGGAGCATGGACAGGAATTGGCTCCTAATTTGAGTGGGGAGCAGGGTCGCGGAGGAAGCAGGCTTTTGGTTTCACCCCATATGCTGCAGCCGCATTCTTGATGACCATATTGTAGATGCCAATGTCGTCTGGTGGCGAAGGCCTCAAAGGATATGTTTCTATGGCCTCTTCCGGGCTTTTAGCGTCGAGGTCCTGACAATCCAGGTCCTGCGCCACCGAGGATGCAGACTCCAAGCTTGTCTGTTAGTCTTCCTCACCTTCTCCCTCATCATAATATACGCCCTCTTCCTCCTGCTGATCTGCGGGCTCTGGAGTTTTCGGCAGTTCTTCGGCGTCAAACTCCTCTTCGTCCTCGACTATCGTCATGGGCTTCGAAGGGATGGAGTATTTTTTCATCCGTTCGTCGAAATCCTTCTTTATTTGGAGGATACTGTCCATCTAGTCTTCCACCCTTCTCTTCTTCCTCTCCATTTCAGCGGCCTGTTCGTCGTCGAGGGTTTTAGCAGGTCTCTTCGATGTCGTCTATGTCGAAATTGCCTTTGGGTCTTTTTCCTTCGGCATCGAGCGCGCCTTTTCGGGGACGTGCTTCGACGACCTAGGTTTCTCTTGGGCTTTCGCCTACTGGGAGTCCTTTTCGAAGGATCCGCTGGTCTGTTTGTTCTTGGATGCAGCTGCGGCTGTCCATTGTTTCGGCGCCAGTGCTCCTTTCGAGGACTTGGACTCTGATTTTCAAGAGTCTGTCGGGGTTTTAGGGGTTGACATCTCTTTTACTTTTGTCGACTTCGTATCGGTCTCCACAATCGTGTAGTCCTCTGGTCCCTCAGTGATGTTGTACTCTTCTCCACTGGAGGGGCCCCAAGTCCAGAGCAACGGAGTTTGACCGTGGCCTTGCATGTTTGGCTCTCCTCGGTCTTTCCCTTACTCGGACGGTCTTTGGAGTAAACGCCAAGCAGGCGTTGCAATCCTTGCTTTTGTGGTCAATTGGCAGACAGAGGTTGCAAACCGGGTGATGGTCCTTCTGCGCGTACTTGTGGTGGCCATTACGGCAAAATTTAAAAGGTGTCTTGTCCATTCCTGCACTCAGGGGGCCCCCTGTATGAGCATTCTCAGTTGGACGTCAAAGTTTTCGATCTTCCTCTCCATCGTCCCGGCTCTGTGACCTTGATTGTGAGATTTATTCTCCAACTTTTTGGGTGGTTTTCTGCTTTATCTTCTCCTTTTTCTCCAAAAACTCTAGAACCTCTCGGTGACGATCCAGACCCAATGGCGGAAAAGAGAATCTGAAGATGGCGCCCAAAGTTGGGACCTTCCGGGAGAAGCGCGCTGACGTCACGGGAGGACACCAAATGGTGGGACGTCGATACCCACCTGGGCTACAAAAAAAAAAACCAGAAAAAATTACTACGATTCCGGACCCAACCACTAGACCGCGGAATAATGCACAGCATAGTGAATCCAGAAAGATTTACGCTGCAAAACTGCTGTGACTGTCTCAAATCCTCACCTTTTCAAACTCAGCAGTAAGACAAAATGCAGAACCAGCCCAGGATTCATATCAGTGACCTGCTTGTGAACTCAGATATATTTGCAGTAAGCATGTTAACCCACTGAGCTATCTTACCAACTGACTAACAGGAAGTGTATCAAATAATTATTACAAACGAGAGCATACCATTGTAGTGGCATATCCTGCACCAGAGGGCATTACGTTCATGTCTCTGATCTGACAATTGAAATCACAGAAAGGTGTCAAGGGAGGTTTATTTTAAATATTCTCAATTAGCCAGAGACCACTAATTCTGTGGTTTTTGAGTATTTATTCTTAGTTTTGATAATTCAAAAAGACATTCATAAATCAATTGGGCATGTCTTTTAAAAGAAAACACAACATTAGTAAAAAACATAATTGCAACACATTTGTATGCGTGATTTAGAACAATTTCTTTTGTGAGACAATATATACAACACATATATAATACCTAACGTTATTTGTGACAAAAATATATACAGCAAACCAATGATCACAAGACAAACATCAATAAAGTATGTGTGCCTGCCTGAAATTTCACTCCGGTTGGGAGAGGGGTCTGCCATCAACCCAATGCCGGGCCGTGAGTCACCACTTCAGCTGTTGTGCAGTGCCCTCCGAGATCTGGACGTGATTGGACAGGTTACAGTGATGCTGCGCCCACTGGAACTTCAGGTCCCAGTGCAGAGCCCACATATGCCATCCGGCATGATTGATCAGCAGGATGCAGGGGGCCATGAGGCCCAGCAGCCTCTGGGTCACTTTGACTGAAACCCAGGATAGAGGCTGAAAGATTGGAATCAGAGCCCGAATATCCCGCACTCACTGTTCGGGAGGAAAAACACGAAACTGCGCTGTGTCCTCAACCGCTCCGATGAAGAGGAGCTCCTGAGAGGGAATCAGGTGCGACTTCGGCACATTGATGGAGAACCCCAGCAAATGCAGGTGGTCAGCCATATTCTGGAAGTCGGAGACGACTGTCTGGGGCAAGCCCGCCTTCAACAACCAGTCATCGAGATAGGGCGAAGACTGAAACCCCTGAGCTGCGACCACCGCCATCACTTTCGAAAACACCCATGGGGCGCTGGTAAGGCCAAAGGAGAGCACAGTAAACTGAAAATGAGTGTGGCCTACTGTAAACCACAGGTAACCGCGGTGGGCCCGCAGGACTGGTATATGAAAGTAAGCATCCTGCAAGTCCAGTGCTACCATCCAGTCTTGTGGGTCAAGAGGAGACAAGACCTGAGCCAAAGTGAGCATCTTGAACTTCTCTTTGTGGAGAAAGCGATTTACATTCCGGAGGTCCAAGATAGGACGCAGACCCCCTTTGTACTTCTTGGGGACCAGAAAGTAGAGGGAATAGCAACCACGAGCTACTTCTAGCGTCGTAACACGCCCGATGGCCCCCTTGGCCAAGAAGGCCGCAATTTCCTGCTGAAGAAGCACCAAGTTATCCCCCGACATGCGGTGGTATTGAGGTGCATGTCCGCAAGGGTAGTCTTTGAAGGGGAGGGAGTAGCCCCTTCGGACTATTTCTAAAACCCACCTGTCCGATGTGATGGTGCGCCAGTGGGGGAAGTTATGGCAAAGCCTGCCACCCACTGTCATTTGATGGGCCTGAAATATTGGACTAGGAATGTTTGGAGGCAGTAGTGGCCGGGGTGGAGGTGGACTGACCCGCCAGCTGGCCCCTTGGTCCGCCAAGGTGTAACCGGCATCCGCGCTGTGGTGGTTGCTGCACAGGCTTGTCGCTGTTGCGCACATTGCGGGCGCCCTTTCTGGTGCCACAAAAGGAGCAAAAAGCAGCATGTGGGGAGCAAAAAGCAGCATGTGGTGAGCAAAAAGCACTTGGCCGTACCCAGTGAGTCCTTAAGTCGCTCCAACGCGTGGTCTGCTTTGTCGCCGAAGAGGTGACGGCCATCAAAGGGCATGTCCATAAGTGTGTTTTGGACAGCCCCCGAGAATCCATTGGTCCTCAACCAGGCAAGGCGTCGAACCGCCAGTCGTTGCCATCGATCTGCCCAGTGAGTCGCGGTGTCTAGGCCACAACGAATCATGAACTTAGCAGAGTCTCTCCCCTCTGCAACCACCTGGGAGAGAGCTGCCCGGGCCTCCTCCGGACACTGAGGCAGCACTTGTGCCACCGTATCCCACAGACAGTGAGAATAACGGCCCAAGAGGCATGCGGTGTTCACGGACCGCAGCGCAGAAGAAAAAGTCTTCTTTACAAACTGATCCAGTTTCTTGGACTCCCCATCGGGGGGTGCAGAAGGGAAGGCAGTCGGGGAAGCAGAAGCTTGGACAACCAAGCTCTCAGGGGTGGGATGTTGGGAGAGGAAAATGGGGTCACCCGGGGCCAGGCAACGGCGTCTGGCCATGTTCCTATCCACAGGAGCCCCTGTGGTGGGCCTGGACCAAGTGCCCAAAAGAACGTCAGAAAGTGCTTAGTTGAAAGGAAGCAGCTGCTGGCTGAAGCACGTCCGCCAGGAGGTTAGTCCAGACGGACACAGTAGGGAGCTCGAGGTGTAAGGCCTCGGCCACCCTATGCAACACCACAGCATAACTAGCACCCTCTTCCATAGCCACGGTAGGAGGAGATGGCATGCCATGGTCTGGTGAGGTGTCCAGACCACTGGCATCCCCCCAACTCCTCTGCCCAGTCTTGTTCAGACTTGCAAGCAGCTGCGAGTGTCCTCAGACCCCTCCCAGTCGCACAACCAGAGATGGGAAGTCGGAGAACGATGATGTTTCTTCGACTTCTTGTGCTTCGTCTTGCCGGACCCCGAGAGCAAGGACTTTGATCCCAAAGACCGATGGTGAGGGCTCTGCGCACGGTCCCTCGAACGTCGAGGAGCTGACTGCCGGGCTTCCAGCCACTTTCGGGACCGCTCCCGCAAAGTTTTCGGCGTCATGGCCCGGCAGTTGTGGCACAACTTGGGGTCGTGGTCGCGCCGCCGGCAGAAAAGACATACTCTGTGTGGGTCCATCACCGACATCATACGGTGACAGTCCTCACAGGACTTAAAGCCAGGCATCCTAACTGCACCTTAGGAGTTGAAGGCTCAATAAAAAAAAATGGAGACACAAAGCCTCAAATCGTCAGCCAAAAATTGACTGGGGGTTCCTGCTCTTCCCGGATCTGCGCTTGCTGGCGCAGTAAAAAGAAATAACTAACGTCAGCGTGCATGGGCGGCGTCTACGTAGTGCCCGCGACGTCATCTCGGCTACAACGACGGACGCGGAGCCACATGACGCTACCTACCAATGCGCTGGGGTACTGCTGACGAAAACTTTACGGATCCAGTCGAACACCTGGGGGGTAATTTTAAGGTCAGGAATCTATCAGTGTTTCTTTCAGATTGTTTTTAGACCTATTTATGTAGACGCTGAGTCTTTTCATGGCCAAGCGGAGGGTGTGGCGGAGGCCCTCTTGGACTCACTTTGGTTGTCATTTTTAGTTTTATATTTTACACTTTTAAGCGGACTTTATTTTAGTTCGGTTTTACTTGCACCATATTATTCTGAGAAATGCTGTATATGCTGCTTGTAGCCTTTCCTACGACATAATCAGTACACTTCGTTCCAGGCCCAGGAACAGAACAAGATTCCCTAATGCTTGCGTTGTCCACTCAGACAGCCTGTAACATCTAGACCATGGTTGCGGGGCGTTCAATCTTTCCACCATGTTCAAAATGCTTGTTACTTTGCTTGGTTTTATCTGCCTAATAATCACAGCTCATTTACTCTATGCAAGATGATTGTTTTAATAACTATTGAAAATGTCCTAGTGTCTTTGTTTACCGAGAGCGAGCATTAGTAAACAAGAAAGGGGTAAGATCAGCTTGCAGGATTCCCATGGCGATTAGAGTGTCATATTGAGTTAGCCAATATCACCTGCTACCCCAGAAGGGTTAGGCACTGGGAGCTAACTAGGAATTGGGCTAACAGTCTTGGACGGTGTAAATAACTGCATCTTGGAAGTCCTGTGGTCCTAAAACGCAGTTCTAAATTTTCTAGTCTGAATCGTTTAACACAGTAATTTTAGTTTTCACACCGTCTGGCACACCTCAAGTACTCATCTGTGTTGGGTGTTGAAAAGGGTTCCACTCGCAATGGCAGAGTGAATTAAGAATGCTAGGGGTGGCTGGAATGAAGTGCAAGCACATAGGGAGCCCATAGCAATAAAGGATCAACCAAAGATCTCAAGAAACAAAGTAGAGTCAATCTCACACATGGAGCCACTTTTGCTTCTACATCTCAGAAAGCAGATGCTCAACTGAGGCCACTCCCACCATCAATGGGTTATAGGGATGGAGGGTGTGGGGAAGGGGTGGTCACATCTCGTTGGACTGGAGACAAATATCACTAACACCACCTTGTTCATCCCTAGAAAGACCTAGCAAAGGGAATTGCCCCTTTGGTTGCTTTAGAGTTGACCTATTTGCTGATATTCTGTCAGACTACCAACATAATGACCACAAGAACAGAACATTTAAAATCTAATTAATGTGGGACAAGTGTAATGAATAGTTTTTTACCGGACGGTGTAGTTTTGCAGCTTGAAAATCTTTCTGAATTCACTATGCTGTGCATTATTCCGCAGTCTAGTGGTTGGGTCCGGAATCGTAGTCTTTTTTTTTTTTTGTAGCCCAGGTGGGCGTTGACGTCCCACCTTTTGGCGTACTTCCTGTGACGTCGGCACGCTTCCTGCAGAAGCTCCCACCCTTGGATTCTTTTTTCTTGTGTTCTGTTTGTGAATCCTTTGGCAATGTTTTCCATTTCTTCTTCAAGTAAGTGATTCTACCGCTTTGTCCCTTAAGATGTCGGTTTCTAGATTGTCCTCGTATTACCACCTTCTTCTCCTGTCTCATCTTTCTGGCTGAGGTGGGTGGGTGCGCTAGTGAATCCAGAAAGATCTTCAAGCTGCAAAACTACACCGACAGGTAAGAAACTATTTGTTTTGCAGCGTGAATCTTTCTGGATTCACTATGCTGTGCATAGACTTTGTGGCGGTTTGTTACGTTTGTGGCGGCTG
Organism: Lissotriton helveticus; assembly: GCF_964261635.1. Classification (NCBI taxonomy): domain Eukaryota; kingdom Metazoa; phylum Chordata; class Amphibia; order Caudata; family Salamandridae; genus Lissotriton; species Lissotriton helveticus. The sequence continues at coordinate 1,617,398,840 of NC_136057.1, forward strand.
GGTGGAAGATGAGCGTTGGTTGTTGAATATATGTTGAAGCACCTTGTGTCCCAATTGTTGTTCCTTGTTCATTTGTATATCCCCACAATAGTGCTTAGTGAACGTGTGCACTGAAGCCCATGTTGCCGCCAGGCACATGTCTTGGATGGGTGTGTTAGCCAGGAAGGCTATTGTTGCTCCCTTCCTCCTGGCAGAGTGGGCTTGTGCCCCTTCCGCTAGTTCTTGGCCTGCCTGTTTGTGGTAGGATTGTATAGTTTGTGCGATCCATCAAGCGATGGCTCCATTTGTTCCTGGTCTACCCAGGGAGCTGCTTGTGAAGGACACAAAGAACTGCTTTGTTTTTCTGTGCTCCTTGGTTCTTTCCATGTAATGCATCACTGCTCTTCTAGCGTACAGAGTGTGCAGTGCCCTCTCCGTGCTTGTGGATGGTTTCTGAAAGAAAATTGGTATCTGTATTGTTTGGTTCATGTGAAACCTTTGTGATGTATTCCTATAGGTTCTGAATCGATCCCCCTATTCCTGACCCTATTCTGGTTAACAAACCAACAAGTTAACTAGCAGTCAGCCCATGAGGCAGCAAACCCCCATGATGCAGATACCGTTATCTGACGAAGCCACACTACGGCACAGGAACGTGTTATCTGATTAGGTCATAACGCTTGCGATCTAATTAGACAAGCGATATTCCTCCAGCCCCTGATAAGGCATACGGAGTTCTCATAACAAATCAAACCTATGACAACCTGGGAAAACCCTGCGGCCATTGTTTTGATTTCACCAAGAACTTCAGCAAAAGAATGTGCTAACGACCTGGTCGTATGACATCCTTATTGACGTATCTATGTCTATCCTTACGTCAATGTCGGCACCTTAAAGGTATAAATATTACCGATATTGCCCTATGCAAACACACGCGGTGGTGACGAGACGGAGCAGCCATACTTGCCGAAGCCCAGAGCAGAGCAGACCCCGCTGGCGCAGCCCCGCCTTCCTGACGCGCTGAGAACGAGACGCGCTGCTTTCTCCTGCCGAGAAATCCAGCACCGGCGTTTCCGGGTAGCCCTCGCAGGCAGCCTGGAATATCGAGAGCAGAGAAGAGAGATACCATCCCTCATTCATCCTAACTTCCAGGTACAGAGCTGAATAACCCCTCACAGAGAATTCTTTAGTCAGTCACTTGGCAAAAACAAACTTAACTTAAACTGTAACTTTCTATTCCCGCCCACGTATTAGGCTTAGGTCAGGTACACGGGGTAGGCGTATCTAGAAACACCAGTTGAGTACGTTTAGTCAAATGTATATGTGTATGTAATAGATTTTATTCATTTTAAACCTTCATATGGCTTAGAAACCATATCAATGTTTTTACAGTATTATTTTATACTTCTGCTTTTAATGTATGCACTTTACTTAACGATAAGTACTGCAATAATATCGATCCATTTCTCTTGTACGAGAAAAGAGACTGATCAATAAATAACATCTTTTATTGAACACGCCCGTCTCTTCCTTTTCTCTACAATGTGATGAGACTAAGAATGCACGTACTGACTGAGTAAAATAAATTGCCTTTTGTTCACACGACTCTCGAGATACACTCTTGATTAGGGGAGAGCAAAGTTGTCATGTTCTATGGTTGTCAGAAACTAAATCCCTTCTTGTCTAATCAGGGAAGTTAATTCCTTCCTGAACATTCGAGAAAGTTTCTAGTGAACTTTGAGCTAGCTGGCAAACCCAAAACTTTAAGTCTAATATCGACAGTAGTAGACCTAGTTAACGTCTGGTCTAGGCCTATACTATTGAAGGTATTATTCCAATGCGCAGAGCCTATTGGGATAATAGGAACTACACTACATGGCGCCCAACGCGTTTGGAAAGGGCGATAAAACTAACGTAAGACATTTAGAGTAACTCAGTCGTGCTTTCTCACTCAGACCCCTTTTCCCATAATACTCCAAAGACGTCTGGAGTGGGTGAAAGGTAATATCCGCCAGACCTCGCAGGAGGGAACTCCTATGTATGGTTCTTGGTATAGTCAACGTTGAAGGATACACTGTTCCAGAATATTGTGCATCTAATCTTTGTTTCCATAAGAAACCTGATCTGCAAACAAACAAAGTAACCATCCTGTCAGTAAAATGGTAGACAGTGATGAAGAAAGAGAGACAGTTAGATTAGCAACTGAACTCGCAGCCGCTGACGCTGCTATACAAGATACAGACCAGGATATAATACTCATCCCGGTCATCAAAAGGAAATCTATAACCTTAAAACTTATAGAAAATGGACTGACACCTAGAGGTGGTACAGTCATATTCGTAATTGAGGCACACGAATATCGGCAGACAGAGGTATACTATTCATGGATACATTTTCCAGCAGCAAATGCTGTAACAAAGTACTTCCACTATTACAAAATAGAGGAACCTCCTGAAACGTACACTCCTTTCGAGGAGGTGGAAGTACCACTCAAATTTCAAGAGCACCTGCTCTTATTTGATGGCGCCCTAAAACATAATAATCACATCACCAGGCTCAGTCCCTTAGGTAGACCAGGAGCAACGTGGCCGGTCCTAGCCGGATACACACCACATCCAGACATCGACGGGATGTCTGCAGCAAACCTTTTAACACAGCTAAAACAATTAATAAAAATACATAGACAATTAGTCCAGTATGTGATGCGGACTTCTACAATTCAGCCAGCAATTAAAATTCCACAGCTGACCCCTCACCAGGGGAACACAAATAAAATTACACCACAGAAAATACAGTCCTGCCTAGGTAAAGTACCAGCTAAACGGGAACAAATACCATTCTGGTTGGCACAGAAAATAACCCAAATAGAGGCGGTGTTTCCTGACACCACCCCGTTAGAAAAACACAGGATTCTGACTATCTGTCTTCCAATGGGAATCGCACCACACATTGAGGACTGTGACACTTGGGGTACAGTCTTTGCTTCCATTTACACAAAAACGCACGGTGTTCCATCCATTTCGGTTATACCAGATGTGCTAAAACAAATTCAAGACGAATATGGTCCAGAACCCGCTTTAACTCTTGGTATAAAATTACTAAAAGACTTCAAGCAGGTCTCAGCTATATTATTAGCCAACATAAAGGGAGAAGCAGCAAACGTGGCGATCCGCCAGAGGTTAAAGGAGACAGATATAGCAGACCAACCAGCTGAAATTGCCAGAATCATAGAAAAATCCTATGAGGAACTAGGTAGAGATAGTTTAGGTGGAATACCAGTAAAACCACAACTGATTGAAAGTCCTGAAAAAATATTTTTTAATAATAATTCAACATCACAGAAAAAGAGCTGGGATGGAAACAAACAATCCAATCCTAAAGAAAAGAAATTCCAGTCCAGAGGCAGGTCTCCAAGGCGAAGAGAAAAATCTCCGAACCAAAGACACAGGTCACCCCAGAGTGACCCCTCTGGGAAAAGATATAACCTTAGAAATAGGGATAATATAAAAAAGCCTGATAGATATCAAGACATTGATACACGTCCCTCTCAATCTTTTCAGACTTTCTCGCAGAAATCGGAAAGAAGAGGACGATCAGAACAAAGAGAAGAGCACGCCAAGTCCAAAGACAAGGAACCTGCTCAGCTAAAAAAGAAATTACAATTTCCAAAAAAGAAGGTAGCCAGTATCAAGGTAGTTAACAATGCCGAGAATACTGAGGACACAACTGAAAAACGGAGAATGGGCTCAGACAATGCTAGACAGCGCAGCAGAAGTGAGCATAGCTCGCAAAGTCCTTATGAATCATCTGGAGACAGTGGACACAAATGAATATCTTCAAGTGGAAACTGCAGACACCAGAGTTAGCAAACCTCACAAAATATACGAAATAACATTACGTATAGAGGGAGATAAGACTAGAAAAATAAGGGGACTATTTTGGGATAATCTCTCCAAGGGCTATGACATCCTTCTAGCTGAAAAAGACTGGCCACCAGAATTTGTCAGGGAGTGCCCTCATGGCGAAGAAGTAATTATGCCTGCCTTCTCAAATCACATCCAGATTCATAAAAAATACACACTTGCTAGAAAGTGGGCAGTAGCTCTAGCTCCTGCTTTATATAAAAATCACGTAGGATGGGATGAGGACTCTCCTCCTCACAAAATCCAGTTAAAATCACAACCTACTGCACAAAGGCAGTACCCAATTAAGCAAGAAGCTAAAAAACAGGTAAAAGAAATTCTAGATCAGCTAGAATACCAGGGGGTGATTGAAACTTGCACCTCACAAATGAACAACCCTTTGTTTCCGGTCTCCAAACCAGACAATTCATACCGTCTAGTTTTGGATTACCGACACCTTAACTCATGTTGCAAAACTTTTGTAGTGCAAAACTCACATAGTGCTGCACTAATGAATAACATAGTGCGCAAAAAATACAAAACAACCTTAGACATCTCTAATGGATTCTTTTGTCAAAACATAGCACCAGAGAGCAGATATTTGTCTGCGTTCTCAATAAATGGCACTCAAAAACAATTCTGTCGGTTAGCCCAGGGGTACAAGAACAGCCCGGGAGTATTCTCAGCGAGAGTAACAGAATTACTACAAATATATGACGACGAAGCATTATCGTATGTCGACGACATATACTTAACAGAAGATGACTTGGAGACTCACTTGAAGAGAGTGAACACCATAATACTTGGGTTCGCAGCAGAGGGATACAAATTCAACTTTAAAAAATCCAGAATTGCCCATCTGACAGTCCTGTTCTTAGGATATGAATTATCAAGTGAAGGCAAAAGCCTGGCTGACAATTTTCTAGAAAAATGTGCCGTACTCCAAGCACAAAGAACACTAAAAAACCTACAGTCAATTCTAGGCTTCCTAAATTTCGGAAGAACATATATTGCAAATTACGCAGAAAGGGTGAAACCCCTTTATGATCTAATAAAACCAGATTTTAAAAGATCTAATTGGACTCAAATACACACAGAAATATTGAGATCCTTACAAACAGACATGCTAATTAAAACAAAATTAGAAACACGTGATAACACACGCAATCTTGTGATCCGAGTCATCCCAGGGAGATGCGGATTCACATACCTGACCTCTAATGAGGGAGAAAAGGTACCAATTGCATTCAAATCACACTTGTACACTAAGGCTGAAATGAAATTTAGCCCAACGGAAAAAATTCTTACCGCAACACAGACAGCTATAGCAAAAGAACGAGCCCTGGCACAAGGTAAACGAATAATAATCGTGACACCGATACCAGCCCTAGAGGCTGTAACAAAAGCAAGCATTCCAAATGCTAAAGCTCTCCATCCGAGATGGATACAATGGGCTAATTCTCTTGCTGCAACAGACGTGGCGTACGAATTTGATCCTTACTTAAAAACACAAGAATTTCTCCAATATGAATTTGAATGCCCTCCGCCGACCGAAATTCTGCCTCTAGAACACTACGGCTGTATAATAAATACAGACGGACATGCTCAACCCCCCGTTTGGGGAGAACAAGCATACAACCCCACATGTGGGATTACAAAAGAAGTGTGGCGCGGAGGTAAACTAAGACCTCTATTAACAAAAACACACTCAGTAGAAACTAATTCAGAACAACAAACTGAAATATTAGCATTGAAAATGGCGCTAGATAATGCGGATCGCGAATTCCCGACACTTATAGTGTCAGATTCATATTACTGCGTCAAATCATATAACAACGATTTGCAGACATGGATTAAAAACGGTTACAAAGATGACACAGATGCAACAATAAAGCAGAAACTGCTCTGGGAACAAATAGCTCTTTTACAAAAAGAACTACCAAAGACTCACGTGACACACTCACTGAGTCATCAGCGTGATGGCGTTCACGTTGCAGGGAATTCATTGGCTGACACAGCCACAGCGGTAGCAACTAAATCGGCTCCCGTAGTTCGAAAAAAGCGTACATTAAAATACATTGACGGTGAAACAGTGCTGGCGGTGAAAACGTCATTAAAAGGCGACTGCTCAGCGCTACCGATCAACTATCCACTCAATTATACATACATAATCGATGCAAACTCCGTCCCTTTTGCTCGAATCCCTGGAGTGGGGGATAGAGTGATTCCAAACATGGACAGGAGAAACTTGTTAATCGCAGACGCACATATGGGCGAGGGTCTCGGACACCTCAAACTAAAAGATTCTCTGGAAGAATTACAATCACGGTACTGGTGGCCAGGCATGAGCCTGCATCACACCATGTTTGTAAAAAACTGCTCAAACTGCAACAGAGATCGCAGTGGGGAGAGAAACAGCTTAATACCTCGTCGTTTTACTCCAGAAAAAATCAAGAGTAAAAAGCAAGGCTTGCGATTAACATATACAGGCTAGTTTCCACTTATAATGTAGACCACCAGCACTCGGCTGACGTTTGGACTGTTATACAAAGATTTGCGAGTCTAAATGGCATATACGCTAAGAGCATGCTACGTTTGACCATTGTTTTCACTCTAGCCCTCCAGCCTGAGGGGACACATGGCCAAATGAGCATAGCACAGCGGGAATCTTCTCACTTCCTTCCTGAGGGATACGGGATGGTGTAAAGAAAAAACCAAGGCATAAAGCAATCTATAACGGAAAGGATATTAGGTTCGGGAGCTGGGTGGGTCAAACATCTAATAAGTGTCCAACGTAGTCTAAATAACTTGCCAAGAAATTCTCTGAAGGGATTCAGTCCGTACGAATTATTATTTGGAACTAGGATGTTGATCTCTGACCTTGATAGTCAGACTTCAGTGGTGAAAGAAAAAAGCTTTGATATCAAAGACCGTGTCAATGGAGACAATCATGCGCATGAATGCATGGTTACACCTATTTCCGAGTTAGTGGAACTCTCCCAGGAAGCTGTTGACAACTTTTTCGAAAGCCTAAATGATATGATGTTCTCACCAGAACAGAAATAGGGACTTTTGAACAAACTCGTACACGGCGTTCCCTGAATTTGGCCTTCAACTTTAATAATAAAGTCACATGAACGATTTTCCCTCCAGTTCACGGACAGCAATTTTTTCAGCAGCCCCAAATTATTTTTTACAATTTTTCGGGACACTTATCTTCTGCTTAAAGTAAGAAACTATTCCTAGAGAACTAAGATTTCTATTTTTAGACAGCTTATAGACATTAGCTGGCCGCTGGTATGTTCATTGTTATTATATTCTGTGATGAAGTGGTCTCGAACTTTTTTTCTGTATTGAGAGCCATTTCATGTGTAAATCTCATATACCAAATAGCAATAATGTATACAAATACGTTATTACTTTAGCATTATTCTACAGCTTGAGTGCATACTATACATATGACTGCATTTCTTCCGTATATTTGAAAATTTCAAAATGCATTTATGTATTTTGGGGTGGTAAGGTATACACAATACTCTATAATATATTGTATTATGTTTTACTATGCATAGATTAGTAAATATGACCATAGTTAGCGTGGAGTGGGTGTGATGTATTCCTATAGGTTCTGAATCGATCCCCCTATTCCTGACCCTATTCTGGTTAACAAACCAACAAGTTAACTAGCAGTCAGCCCATGAGGCAGCAAACCCCCATGATGCAGATACCGTTATCTGACGAAGCCACACTACGGCACAGGAACATGTTATCTGATTAGGTCATAACGCTTGCGATCTAATTAGACAAGCGATATTCCTCCAGCCCCTGATAAGGCATACGGAGTTCTCATAACAAATCAAACCTATGACAACCTGGGAAAAACCCTGCGGCCATTGTTTTGATTTCACCAAGAACTTCAGCAAAAGAATGTGCTAACGACCTGGTCGTATGACATCCTTATTGACGTATCTATGTCCATCCTTACGTCAATCTCGGCACCTTAAAGGTATAAATATTACCGATATTGCCCTATGCAAACACACGCGGTGGTGACGAGACGGAGCAGCCATACTTGCCGAAGCCCAGAGCAGACCCCGCTGGCGCAGCCCCGCCTTCCTGACGCGCTGAGAACGAGACGCGCTGCTTTCTCCTGCCGAGAAATCCAGCACCGGCGTTTCCGGGTAGCCCTCGCAGGCAGCCTGGAATATCGAGAGCAGAGAAGAGAGATACCATCCCTCATTCATCCTAACTTCCAGGTACAGAACTGAATAACCCCTCACAGAGAATTCTTTAGTCAGTCACTTGGCAAAAACAAACTTAACTTAAACTGTAACTTTCTATTCCCGCCCACGTATTAGGCTTAGGTCAGGTACACGGGGTAGGTGTATCTAGAAACACCAGTTGAGTACGTTTAGTCAAATGTATATGTGTATGTAATAGATTTTATTCATTTTAAACCTTCATATGGCTTAGAAACCATATCAATGTTTTTACAGTATTATTTTATACTTCTGCTTTTAATGTATGCACTTTACTTAACGATAAGTATTGCAATAATATCGATCAATTTCTCTTGTACGAGAAAAGAGACTGATCAATAAATAACATCTTTTATTGAACACGCCCGTCTCTTCCTTTTCTCTACAATCTGATGAGACTAAGAATGCACGTACTGACTGAGTAAAATAAATTGCCTTTTGTTCACACGACTCTCGAGATACACTCTTGATTAGGGGAGAGCAAAGTTGTCATGTTCTATGGTTGTCAGAAACTAAATCCCTTCTTGTCTAATCAGGGAAGTTAATTCCTTCCTGAACATTCGAGAAAGTTTCTAGTGAACTCTGAGCTAGCTGGCAAACCCAAAACTTTAAGTCTAATATCGACAGTAGTAGACCTAGTTAACGTCTGGTCTAGGCCTATACTATTGAAGGTATTATTCCAATGCGCAGAGCCTATTGGGATAATAGGAACTACACTACACCTTGACACTACCTTTGGCATAAAGTGTGGGTCAGTTATCATTACCACCCTATCACTGTATCTGAATGTAGGGTTCTTGCAGTGTTAGCGCTTGTAGTTCGCTTACCCTGCGCAGCGAGGTGATTGCCACCAGGAAGGCTGTCTTCACTGTCAGCATTTGTAGGGAGGCCTTATGGATGGGTTCAAAGGGCGCTTTCATGAGCTTTGTTAGGACTAAATTAAGGTTCCATGCCGGTGGCGGCATCCGTTTAGGTGGTGCGATCCTTTTTGCCCCTTCCAGGAATCTCTTTACTATTTGTGATGTAATGAAGCTCTTTCCTGTCTCTCCTCTTGTGTAGGCTACTATCGCTGCCAGGTGTACTCTTATCTCAAGCATCTGCTGAAAACAAAACTAAGTTCATCCTCGCTATCTTAGCACCGTGGATTCCCTTATCTTCTTGTGTAGTTTCTTCTTGCTGCTCCATTGTGTGAACCTTTTTCCATTTTGCCACATAGCATTTACGTGTGGTAGGTCTCCTAGCCTCTCGTAGCACCCACAGGGTGCTCTCAGGAAGTCTTAGATGTGCAAACTATGTCCTCAGGAGCCATGCCGCTAGGTTGAGGCTCTCCGGCTCTGGGTGCAGAACTTCTCCGTTTTGCATGGAGAGTAAGTCTTTTCTTTTTCCGAACTTGTGGGGTGGTCCCTGTGCCATTTCCATTATTTGCGAGTACCAGGTCTGCCTTGCCCACTGTGGTGCCACCAGGATCAGTGTCATGTTGCTGGTCCTGCACTTGTTGAGTACCCTGGGTATCGGGGGGAAAAGCGTAGGCAAATGTTTTTGACCAGCGTATCCATAGGGCATTCCCCTGAGATCGTATCCCTGGTTGCGAAGTTTCAGCATTTTGCATTCTGGTGTGTTGCAAATAGGTCTATCGTCTGTGTTCGCCACCTTCTGAATAGCCTTTGCGTGTCCTGTGCGCTGAGTTCCCACTCGTGGGATGCGGACGTCGGTCTGCTGAGCCTGTCCACTTCCACATTCTCCTTCCCTGGTAGGTGTATGGCTAGCAGGTCTATTTTGAGCGGGATGGCCCATCTCCATATCTCCTGTGCTAGGCTGGATAGTGGGGCTGATTGTGTTCTTCCCTGCTTGTTGATGTAGAACATCTTGTTGTGTTGTCCGTTTGTATCAACGCCCTCTGGTTGTACAGTCTTTTCTGGAAGGCCTTCAGAGCGAGGAACAGTCTTCAGCTCCAGGTAGTTGATGTGTCTGACCGAACTTGCTCATATATGCTCCCCATCCAATCTGGGAGGCGTCTGTGGTGATGGTCACAGTTGGGGTTGGTGGTGTTACAGGCTTCCCCTTTGTGATGTTCTCCTTGTTCCACCATGTTATCTCCTCCTGCACTGTGTGTGTTACAACCACTAGATCTTCCCAAATCCCTGTAGCTTGTGACCATTGTTGTTGCAGCCATTCCTGGAATGGTCTCATGTGTAGCCGTATATTGGGGACTAGGTGTATGCAGGGCACCATCATCCCCATGATCTTGCTCGCTGTCCTCACTGTCAGAGCTCGCCCCTTCTGGTACTGACGTGTCTCCTTCAGCAGGGCCAGTGTTCTCTTGTCGCTGGGGAACACTTTGCTCTGTATGGTGTTGATCTGTGCCCCCAGGATGATCTCCACTTGTTATGGTTCCATTGAGGACTTTCCCCAGTTTATGGAGAATCTTAGATCCGTTAGCGTTTTTGACCCGCTGTGCGTGCTCTTTGCATGTCTTGTGGGAGCTTGCTTTTATGAGCCAGTCGTCAAGGTAAGGGTATACATGAATTCCTTGCCTCCGCAGGAACGCCGTCACGGCTGGGAGGCATTTGGTGAAGACCCTTGGTGCGGATTTTAGTCCGAAGGCCAGGGCTGTGAACTGGTAGTGTTCTTTGTTGATGGTAAATCTTAGTAGATGCTTGTGCTGCCTGTTCATGGGAATGTACAGGTAGGCATCTTTGAGGTCTATATTGGACATGAAGTCTCCGTCCCTTATCTGAGGAATGACCTCCTGTAGGGATGTCATTTTTAATTTTTGCGTCTTTATGTACTTGTTCTCTGAAAGAAACCGGTTTGATGGCCTCCTTTTGGAGGAGTTCTTGTGCTTCTTCTAGGAGTAGTGCTCGCTCTTTCCCCGAGTGCGCCCTTCTTTTTGGTTTTCTGTTCGGCGGTCTCTTCCAACTCTATGCAGTATCCGAACTGTATGATGTTGAGTATCCATTTGTCTGTAGTTCTTTTCTTCCACTCCTGGAAGAAATGTTTTAGCCTGCCTCCTACTGGCGTTACATGTTCGGTGAGGTTTGGCTTGTGTAGCCCTTTCTTTTTGGTCTTGTGGTGCCCCACCCTCAGAGGAGTTGTGTGGGTGGGAACACTTCGCGTGGCGGAGTCACTTTGAGGTGGGTTGTTGGCTCCCTCTTCTAGTCTGTCCACGTCCATTCGCCCTCCCGCGAAAGGACTGGCCCCAAGGCTGGTACTGGTAATTTTGTTTTTGCTGTCCCTGCTGGGCTTGACTGTCGCCCTGGTGGGTTTGCTGGAATGTCTGGTGTGACGTTCCCGGCTGGTTTCCCCCTCTTCCGTTCGGTCTCCATGTCGGGGTACCCAGTCTCATCCCTCCGAATTGCAAGGCCCCCATGGACCTTGCAGTTTCGTTTTCTTTCTTGAGCTGGGTGAGTTTTTCATCCGCCGGCGCCCCAAACAGTGTCTCTCCATTGAAGGGAGTGCTCAGAATGTTGTTCTGTACTTCTGGCTTGAAGCCGGAGATCCTGAGCCAGGCATTCCTTCTCTCTGTGACTCCTATCATCATCAGCCTGCTGGATGTGTCAGCCCCATCCAAAGCTGTTTTCAGGCAAGAATTTGCAATGTTCTTTCCTTCCTCCACCAGGTGTAAAGCTATTTGCTGATATTGCTCGGGGAGGTGCTTGAGCAGTTGTCCGACCTCGTCCCAGTGTTTGTACTGGTGCCTGTTCAGTAGGGCATTTGAGTTCGCCATGCGCCAGTATACCGCTGCGTTCCTCTCTAACTTTCTCCCAGTTAGGTCCATCCTTCTGCTTTCTTTGTCTGGTGGTGGGCCTGATGTTGGGACGTTTGCCCTCTTCCTGGCTGTTGCTGCAATAATGGAGTCCGCTGTGACGGATCCCCGTTTGTAGGGAGTGTCCTTGGAGGAGTGCTTATACTTCTTCTCTGTCCTAGGCGTGATTGACCTGCATGTCACTGGGTCTTTGAACACCTCCCTCCCTTGGTCCATGACACTGAAGCATGGGGAGGAACTGGCTCCTTGTTTGAGTGGAGAGCAGGGTTTCTAAGAGGAAGTCAGCCTTTGGTTTTTCCTCATCAAGCTGGACTCCAAACGCCCGTTGCCGCGTTCCTGATGACCATGTTAAAGGCCCCAATGTCATCCGGCGGCGAAGGCCTCGAAGGATACGCCTCTTCCGGGTTTTCAGTGTTGAGGTCCTGCGTCATCGAGGATGCCGAGCCCAAGCTCGTTCCCTTGTCATCGTCACCCTCTTCCTATTAGTAGATGCCCTCTTCCTCTGCATGTTCCTGGGGTTTGGGTGTTTTCGGCGGCTCTTCGGCGTCAAACTCCTCTTCCTCCTCTATTTCGACGGCGGTTTAGACTGGATCGTGAATCTTTTCTTTTTCTCGTCAAACTCTCTTCCTTTGCAGGATGTTCTCCATTTCGGCCTCGAGCCTTCTCTTCTTTCTCTCCAGCTCTGGCGACATGCTCGGCGTCGAGCGCTTCGGCCGATCTCTTCGGCGAGGTCGTCGACACAATCTTCGAGTCCTTCTCTTTCGAAGTGGAGCGGTCCTTTTCGGGGAGGTGCTTCGACCACCATGGCTTTTCGACGGTCTTCGCCGCCTGGGAGTCCTTTTCGAAGGCTCCGCTGGGCTGCTTGTCCTTGAATGCAGCTAAGGCCGCGGAATTTTCAGCGCCGGTGCTCCCTTCGAGGACTTCGACTGTTTTTCGAGAGTCTGGTTCAGGCCTTCGAGGCTCTGTCGAGGGTTTAGGGGTCAACGTCTCTCCTACCTCTTTAGACATTTTCTTATAGGTCTCCACGACCGTGTAGTCATCTGGTCCCTCGGTGATGTTGTCCTCTTAGTCGCTGGAGAGGCCTAGGTCCCGGAGCGACTGAGGTTGGCCCTTGCCTTGCATGTTGTAGTTGGCTCTGCTCTGTCTCTCTCTAACCCTGAGTGTTTTCGGGGTGAAGGCGGAGATGGCGTTGCAATCCTTGCTCTCGTTGTCGACCGGCAAACAGAGGTTGCAGACCGGGTGCTGGTACTTCTGCGCGTATTTGTGGTGGCAGTTACATCAGAATTTAAACGGCGTCTTGTCCATTCCTGCGCTCAGGGGGCCCCCTATGTGCGCATTGTCTGTTGGACGTCGAAGATCTCGAAGTTCTCCTCCTTCTTAGTCGTCCCGGCTTGGTGATCTTGTTCTTCGGTATCTTCTCCAAACTTTTCTGTGAAAAGTTTGTCTTTTTCCTCTTCTTTCTTCCAAAAAACTCTGGAGCCTCTCGGTGACTATCCAGATCCAACGGCAGAAAAAAGAAGCTGAAGATGGCGCCCAAGGGTGGGAGCTTCCGCAGGAAGCGTGCCGACGTCACAGGAAGTACACCAAAAGGTGGGAAGTCGACGCCCAGCTGGGCTACACAAAAAAAAAAAAAAAAAAAAAAAAAAAAAAAAAAAAGACTACGATTCCGGACCCAACCACTAGACCGAGGAATAATGCACAGCATAGTGAATCCAGAAAGATTCACGCTGAAAAACTGTGAAGCTTTCGCTATCAATCATATGTTATGTATCGGTAAATACCTTTGCTCAGCTTAAGACAGCAGCCCTGCTAACTCTAGGTAGTCACTACCTTGCACAAAAGTGTTTGAATTGCAGTTTCACAATGGTGCTGTGAAAAGCTGTTAAACCCACTCTGGACAGGAACCCAGTAGAGCTGTGTTAGACTCAACTGGATGACCTACTAATCTGGGTGCCTTAAACTGGCCACTTGGAAAGCTCAGATGCAAAACCTCAGTAGATTAAACTGGGGAGGCACCATTGTGCAAGAACAGATAGCTTCAGGCATAAAAGCTTCTCAATATGGAGGCTGGCAATTTACGTCACACGGACACTTTGAAGCATACTTCACTGTAAGCCTAACGACGCATTTGCAAATTGCATTCAACATAGCTCATATCAATTGAACCGATGCTGTGATTAGTGGATGTGCCAGTGCAAACACGTACTAAAAGTTACGCAGTCTTGGCAGTCAAAATATATTACTACTCAAAGCACACCGATTTCTTCAGTATCCTACTTACTACGTCCTGAACAATTTAAAATAACTATAAAGTCTAATCGAAAGCACTCAATTTGGACATAATAGTTCAGCTACGCAAAGGGTGAAACGTGACTACAAAGACAAAAAGGTCAGATACAGCACCTCTTGAAATAAAGTTATTAACTCAGGCAAAATACTTGGGGTCTTGCGCTGCCTTGGAGTCCAAACATTCAAGAAAGCTCATACTCCATCCATCGGTCCCAAGACCTCAGCAACTTGTGAGTGAAGGAAAGGTGGAAAGTGTGTGTTGGAGGAAGGTCTGGTGACAATGGATAGGAGCACATGACTGGAAGTTTCCTAACGGACGCTAAATGACTAATCAACGGCTGGTTAATCCTTAAGAGCAAGAAGTTAAAGGGTCCAGCTCTTGTTTTGTCTGGTATATGTACTTAGTCAAGTGTGGGGGAAGAGGTTTTAGAGCTTGGAGTAAAAATTGGTTAATAAAAAGAAAGCTCGGACTTAACATTTGATTAGATCACAAACTATTAGAAAACTCATTAAGATAAAAATTCAACTTCTGGGACACAATAAAATCACCTGCGAATTTTTTTTGATTTGCTTTATTATTTTTTTAACGGAAATGTATACTAAAAAGGTCAGCACTTTGTTCAATAAACAAAGAAAACGAAACGAAAATTGGGTAAAATGGTTGTTCACACATGAACAATCATTTGAACACAATTAGGGTTCAAGACAATATGCGAGTGTGTGTGTATATATATATATATATATATATATATATATATATATATATATATATAGATAGTGAGAGAGAGAGAGAGAGAGAGAGAGAGAGAGAGAGAGAGAGAGAGAGAGAGAGAGAGAGAGAGAGAGAGAGAGAGAGAAAGAAAGAAATCACACATTCCAAGATTGCTTTATAAATTTAATACTGTCAAGGTTGAAAAAAAGTTTGATTTCCTAATGACCATATTAAAAATAGCCTTTGAGCAGACCAGGATATGCTTCCCCAGCAAGGCATTGTTCCGCAGACTAGAAATCTGAAAGTATTTGGACACTACGTTGCCTATGCGGTTTAACAAAATATAACTTGTACAGACATCCATTAATAGGACACTGAGCAATGGTTGCTGTACAAACTGTATGCTCTCAAGGGTACTGAAGAGTTTTTTATCTGGATATCAGTGACAACAGCTTACTCTAAAAAGTACAAAGATGCATGCATCCACAGGACGAAAAGGCCACCCTGTTATCCGATGTGCAGTTTCACTATCACAGATTTGAGATCCACGCTCAAAATTCCTTTTTGGAATTGCGATGAGTATTGCATAATCACTACATCCCCAACTGGAACAGCAACTTTGCTCCCAATCGTGTAAGGAGAGTAAAAAACTAAAACAGATTTTTTAAGTGGTAAAAATCGCAATACATTTATTATCACAACTTTTCTGATCCAGACTGTCAACCAGTCATACAAATATTCTGCAGGACTGACTGGTTAACAAGTTAGCATATCTACCCCATGCTTAATTGAACATTGACAGAGCAACCAACACTGCAACAACCTTCTAGCAGCACAACATGACACTGGAAGTTTTGCAACGCCACACACATCCACAGATCATGTTCTTATAGGACACAGTAAGACTGTGTGGCATTTGATAGGGGATCTTCAATTGAGGTGGTAAACTGCAGAGCTTGCAGTCATGTTAAGTAAATTGCAGTGCTGGTGTACTGTTTAGGGTCTTTCACATTACAATGTTCTGTAACTTGACTGAGTAGACTGGACAATATAATAAAAAAACTAGGAGCTGAGAAAGTAAAAAGACCCCAGTGGAAGGGAGAGAGAGTTGCTTGGGTGGAGAAGAAATGCAGTACAATCCTTGAATAACTTTTAATAGTCAACACAATGCATATAAAAAATAAAATAAAAAGTTAGCAGCCACTATGCTACAAGACAATTGCAAAGAACCAACCTAGTTTCTAAAGCAAAGCATACCAACTTGAAAAAAGTTTGGAAACAGATTTGACACATACACTAGTCAGTTCAATGATTTAGTCAAGTTGGAGATTAGTGTTTCAATGTAATTTTACCTAAATTGCTCAATCTCTGAAAGCCTCACGACTCCAAGAGGGAAAAAAACATGCACCCACTGAACAGACCCAAATATATGAAGAAAGTGCTTTTGCAGCAGGAGGGCATCGGGACCCGACACAGGGCTGGTCTAGCACAAGATGCCATGAATGTTTAATTCCTTTTGCTCACAGTCTATTTGAAAGTCCACAGATCATTAACTAGAGCGTTTACAAATCCAACTTTAGCAATAATACTGCTAAAATTATAGCTATTTAATGTTACATCAATGTTTCTAGATTTTAGGTACACAAACATACTACAGTTTCATCTTAAGCGGAACCACTTCCATTTTTATAGCATTAACTTATGAAGTCTAAAAAGAAAACAATGGAGGAGAGTTTGGAAAGGTCAGCACGAGAATTAAGAGTAACTTAAAATGTTAGGACAAAGAAATCCCATGTATCATTTTTCTATCTTCTGCTTTATGTTGGTGTTTTTGGAGGCAAATGATTAAGTGTCCAAACCAGTCCCCGGTGTATGATCACTTAAACAAGGCCAAACGATTTACAGATTACCAATATGTAAAAAGAAAAATCCCTAAAGTGTAAAGAGAAAGTAAAATAAGATTCCAGACTGAGGAGAGGTGTAGCAGATACTCATTTGGGAAACTTCAATCGAAGGTCTACACCATTGGTGGCGTGATGTCAGTTTAGCATCTTAAGCCAAACTAACCCGAACAACGCTAGGCTTCAGTTTAGAGCTGTATCCCAATATAATTCGAACCAATCTCTAATCAAGCAAACTCTGCAAGAGTAAAAGTGCTTGGCATAATAAACGGACCCACATTTGTAATACTGAATATATGAACTAAGGAATTTCCACTGGTTCATATTCCAAAACTTTGTTGCTGTTCTTCATGTGATTGCTTGGTTAGGTGACAAAGACATTCCTGCAGCTGGAGATGGCCAATAAGCTGCTTTTAGCTTGTTTAGTTTTGGCCAAACTAAGTAGCTTCAAAAAATATATACATATAAATAGAAAGAAAGTTACAAGATTTAACCTAAAGATCTGTGTAATTTGCAAGTGGGCCTGTGCAAAACTTACTCACTGCAGAAAGATCTGCAATGGGAAAGTCGAAACAAGTCCTATTCATCATGCACACTTCAAACAGCTCATAGGGTGAGTGAAAACCGCATTGGAGTACCAACAGTTCACTCCAATACCAAGCAAAACAGGCCAAAGGGATGAAAAGCTGCAAGACAAACAAAACGTCAGTCTGCGCATGTTCAGCAAATATCTAAATAGTTACTAGTCCTATAACCTGGTTGCCAAATCTGTACAAACACAGTCCATCTAGTTTTCTTTTAACAAGTTTCTAATTTTCTTTGCTTTGTCGATGCTTTCGAGCAGTTGCGGAGTGAAATCCGAACTGAAGTAGAGACCAACAACTTGTGTGTAAGCCAAGTTCAAGCCAAGAGTAAGAACCTTCTCAAAGAGATTTAGTTTTCCTCACAAGTACAATATTTACCTATGAACCTGGTGAGACAAGGAGAATCGTCTCATAAGTGGGTCAAAATGTATGGTTAGCATTACTTGTGATTCTGGACAAGGACTATTGTAGCAATGATCACTTTAAACGCCTCCCAAAATCAGTCAATGGACCAATTGCATTTAGATGTCTGTCAAAACAATAGCAGAAAAATGTAGTTTAAAATGCCTGTCGACAGGACAGAGCTTCATCTAAGCGGCTTATCACCGCGTCTCCCCTCCCCCCACAAACATTGATGTGAGTTTATTACCGTTTAAAGTGTGGACTTCAATGGGAGTAGTTTAATTCAATTATCTGAGCAAAAAGGCCCACTACCCCTCAGTTTGTTAATACAGTACCACTTATAGCATCAGGGTTCAGAAGTTAAACTCTTCACACAAAAAGGCACGCTGCCCTATTATACTGCGTTAGGAGACATCTCTACTGGCACCACAATAATGGGAACTTGGTTTAGCCCCTAAAAAACTGTAAGCCAAAAGTTCTCCTTGATTGGGTTTTATATGCCAAAACCAACGAGTCTTAAAATTATTTAGCTCTATATTACGTGGCTATTGGTAGGCCCAGTGCAAAGTTTCATACCTGCAGATCACACATACTTGTGACTAGCACTGTAGCAGAAAATGTCGCAGCATAAAACTAGCGAAAAAATGGGACGGAAATTCACTAAAAATCTAAAATGTTTTTCTTCAGAAGGCGTGGGGGTAAGGTTGGTGCCAAGAAGGAAAGATCAATACAGTACACAAAAGTCCATCTTCACTACAGATGACATTTTACAAAGAATCAAACCCTTAGCAAAAGTCACATGAAAAATAAAGTGATCTCCTCAAGGAGAATAAAAGCACAATGCCAAATGCGTTTCAAGTGGAGGGAAGGAAACAGGTTAAGACAAAAAAATAAAAGGGGCGGAGGGAATGTATATACAGGTAAATTCGTTGCCAAACACGGCACTTTTAGCTTTTTGCTGCTTCTTTTTCCGTGTCTTCTGGATAGGCATGCCAGGTTAGTCTCTCCTCATAAAAGGCTATCACAATCTGCGGGCATTTTACATTGGCCTCCTTTGCCAGCACTAGATCAGCTTCATCAGAATCCTTCCTGCAAAGTAAAAAGAAATTAACAATCCTAAACTGTAATTAAGATGAATTATCTCTTGTATGCACTTTATCATCTCTAAAAACAGTAGGCATCCAAAATCAGAACAGTAGGCATTCAAAGTCATAAATGTAAAACCCACAGATTTCCCATGAGGGCAGCTCACGGTTCTATGCAGGGTGTACTACACTAGAGAAAAGACAGTTAGATTTGGATGACCAGGCAATAAAAAGTGAAAATAGAAGTTTGAGAGAAGGGGCACCTTCTTTCACACACCATGGGACAGTCCATTAATTGAAAGTTATTAGGAGCCAGGGGAGGGGGTTAAACACTGGGAATTCTAGACAGTAGTAGGGTTAGCCAAAGAAATCTAAGCATGGACTATGCTCATAAGGATTTGTGATGCGATAGACTTATTAGGGCACTAGAAACTGCTCTTGAACTAAGTTCCAATTGTAGCATAGACCACTGTTATTAAAAGTCATATCTAGCTGTATATATTCTTTATTACAGCGCAGCAACTCAAAGAGGAAGCCACACCGTAGCAGGTACTCAGAGCACGTGGGTGTGTCTACACATGTTAAGATATAAAATTATATCCACTTTACACTTCACAGCGGACACAGGAGCTTCAAGAACTGCTCGTTCATCAATTTTATTTAGCAAGGTCCTGCATAAGAGAAACTACGCATTCGGCTGACCTTGCAGACTTGTTCACATGAACAAGGCTGTGAGGTCAGTCGAAGCAAGTTGGAGTATGTGGAATAAAATTCATGAACAAGCAGTTCTTGGGAGTGCCTGTAAAGTCTGAAGCGGATTTAATTATATAGCTCTTAATGGGCAAAGGCATGAACCGGTATTAACAAGAGTGAGGATTCCAACAAATTTGAGATAATGTGGGTAACTTGGATGAATGGGAAAGAGTGCCACGCAGCAGTACAGTGTTCACTCCCAAAGGTTCAGCAAAGGCTAATAAGATATGTGTGACAGAACCTAATTCTGTCTAATACCATGTGTATTATGACTTTGCTCCCTTTAAATATGAATCGAAATATCAAAAACTGAGGTGGTTACGCACCCGAAGTTAGTTTTGAACTTCAAGAAATTTTCTGGATTGACATACTGTGCATTACTTCAAAATTTAGAAGTCCAGTCTGAAATGTTACTGTTCATCTTTTTCATGGGGAAGAAACCACCATTTGGCACTTCCCCCAACCTACGCCATGAGAGGGATGCCGAGGTATTGGTGGAAATTGCCACTGTGGTGTTATAGATTGACGTGCACTTGCTTATTGGTAGGTGCTGAGCAGGGCCTAAGTTTAGAAGCTTCTTCTTCCAGACATTTTTGTTGTGGTAGTTCCCCTTGCTCTACTGCAGTAGAACTACAGGGGTCTCAACTTCTTTTTAGGGTGAAGCCTGTGAGAGCATGTGTCTCACTTGCAAGACACTTAACAAAAAGGGCTTGGAGCCAGCCCGCTGCTTGCCATTTGTCGACTTGCATGTCACTCTTCTTTACAGAATAGTAATTCATCAAGGCAGACCAAAATTCCTTTCCGTTCCTCTCTGTGGAGGAGGGACAAGCACTGATTGATTCAACCTAACCAGTGCCAGTCTGCTGCTCCCGAAGTGACTGAGGTACCATTTTGTTTTAAAAAATTTTAGTGCCCCGCAAAAAGGATTGCGCCTGGCAAAAACGTGCCCAACAGAACAAACAAAATTCCAAAGATTTACTTTCTATAGTTAACTTTCTTTGATTTTGCCAAGTGTTCTTTTCTCACTTTTCACACATTTTTTTTCCTTGTGGGCGCTGTTCTCTAAAGAGGAGGATTATTTTAGTGCAAAGCGACATGGTTTCTTGAGTGTCATTTCTGAAATGAGTCAACACTTATAGTGTAGGACACCTCAATCTATCCCACTCCAATCCATCCCAATACTCCAACGTACCCCACTCCAACCCAAAACAATCGGCCCACACTTCAATCCATCCAACCCCGATGCAGGCAAATCAAATCTACCCCAATTCAACCCACCCCATCCCAATCCACCTTGCTCCAATCTGCATTACCTGACCCAATCCACTCCACTCCAATCAACCCTGCCCTAATCCCATCTGCCAAACCCCACTCCAATGAGCCCGCCCTGATCCACCCAACCCCAATTAATACTATCCACCCCACCCCAATTTACCCAGATCCACCCCTCCACAATACACCCCATCCCACTCTACTCCAATCCAATCCAATCCACTCCAATCCACCCCACTCCAATCCAATCCAATCTACCCACCCCACTCCAATCCACCCACCCCACTCCAATCCAATCCACACCACTCTACTCTACTCTACTCTACTCTACTCTACCCCACTCTACTCCAATCCAATCCACTCCAATCCAATCCAGCCCACTCCACCCCACCCCAATCCACCCCTCTACCCCAATTCACCTGTTCAATCCACTTTGCTCCTATCCACCCCACTCAATCCACCTTGATCCAATTCGCACTCAATCCACCTTGATCCAATCCGCCCCACCAAACCCAATCCACTTTGCTCCAATCCGCCCCACCCCATCCAGTCCACCTTGCTCCAATCTCCCCACTCTATCCAATCCACCTTGCTCCAGTCCGCCTCACCCCATTCAATCGACCTCGCTCCAATCCACCTTGCTCTAATCCGCTCCAGCCCCATCCAATCCACCTCGCTCTAATCTGCCCCACCCCATCCAACTCACCCCACCCTACGAAACCCTATTCTAGCCTACCCGAATCCACGACACTCTTTACCACTGAACTCTACTCCTCCCCCAATGTACTCAAGGTCACTCCACGACACTAGCTTTTAGCCATATTTAACGGCAGTCACACTGGGATACAACATGGCAATGTCTTGCCTTCTTATATAAATACATTTTCCCTCTTCGTGTATTAAGGCAGGTGTTTTATTATTTCCCCAACTTCCCCTCATTGTTCAAGTATGCAGCACTACTAAAGCAGTGCATTCAAGGCGGCAATTCTCCATTGCGTGACTGCTGCTCTAAACCATGCATCCCTCAGTCTCCCTTCCTTTTGTGGTGAGGTCTCTATGTTGGGACATTGGCTCTCTTTCTAGAGGTGGCTACAACCAGAGCCCACCACTGCAATTCCCTTAATGTATAAGAGGTCATCAGTTGAGTGCTTGTATTTCTTGTCTAGACATGGACTTTCAGGCTTGCACATTTCTTGCTATATTAATGCCTCCATTCCTTGACCAACAATGCTCGGGAATACAGGAAGATACTTGCTCTTCATCTGTAATAAGTTTTCAGAAGGCCTTCCTCCAGTTGTACCCCACTTTGTATTTTGCAATGTAATCTGGTTTTGAAGGCCTTTAAATAAAGTATTCTATGCTATTAGTTTGTGAATCTGAATCAAGGTCTTGCCACTCTCCCATTGCGCTCTCATGGTCCTAAAACACCCTGTGTGTACAGCTCAAGCTCCTCAAAGACTTCCTGCTACACTTCTTCAGGTTCAGCTGTAGTTTGTGGTAGTCGTTGAACCTGCTCTTCCTTAACAACTTTCTCCCCTTGCTGACCGGCTCCAGGTGGGGACGCGGAAACGCCGCTCAGACGCTGCTTGCCCTGACTTTGCCTCACAGCGCTGCTGGGTCCCTGACGTTGTGGTCGCCCCCGCCGCCGTGCAGCGCCATCGCACGGCCGCGGAGCGGAGCGGACCACAACTCCCAGCGAGCCCTGCAACATCCTCCGCCCACTTCCTGCACAAGCGCCAGGAGGCGCTACTAAAGGCGGCAGCTCCCGGAGAGGAGCGGGGGTCAAAACCGAAGCTTACCGGCTCCAGGTGGGGACGCGGAAACGCCGCTCAGACGCTGCTTGCCCTGACTTTGCCTCACAGCGCTGCTGGGTCCCTGACGTTGTGGTCGCCCCCGCCGCCGTGCAGCGCCATCGCACGGCCGCAGAGCGGAGCGGACCACAACTCCCAGCGAGCCCTGCAACATCCTCCGCCCACTTCCTGCACAAGCGCCAGGAGGCGCTACTAAAGGCGGCAGCTACCTCCGCGTCGCGGACGCGCGCGGACGGCGCCGGGCGGAGCCCGGGCAGAGGGCGGGCCGTCTAAGGCCGTCCAAGGACGACCAGGGACGGGACGGGCCACGCCCTTAACATCTTCTACAATGGGTAAGCGTAAATTGCCAACACCATCGGCGGATGAAGCTAAGGCGAAGGTACCTAAGTATACTACAAGTATACTTACATATTTAACTACCAAGGTGGGGGAATTATCATCTAAGATTGCTGAGTCCGAGCGTGAACTGGGCATTGCCTCTAGTCCCGGGACTGCTGATACTTCATATGCCTCATCTTTAAATTGTATACCTTTGGAGCCTCGGGTTATAATTGAGGCTTGTAGACCCTCCCTGTCACTTCCTGCTACAGTTCTTCCATGCCCGGCCATATCTGAAACTGTGATACCTAACGCCCCATTGAGTCCTGGGGTTGTTGGAAGGTCGGATTCAATTACGGCTGGCTGTTCCCAGCCAGCCCTTCTGACGGAGGAGGTCATTATGGCCTTATTGGAAAAACTGTTTACAGATAGACTTGAGACTGCTTTAATCCAGATTGCTTCGGATATTAATGAAACACTGAAGGACTGTGTTAAGAACCTTATATCAAAATGTGATCGTATAAATGATGTTCTTAACGCTCGGACCCCTGCTTTTTCTATGCCTTTGGCGCCATGTCCTCCAGTTGTAAAGGTCACTATCCCTAAAGTTGGTGACCCACCTGTAATTAGACCAGTTAATATCCCTCTTTTACCTATGCCACCAAAAGGGAAAGTAGACAATGGAATATACATCCCCACGACAGAGGTTGCCCCTGGTTCAAATTGTTCCACAAGGCCTAGAGGCCAGCGGGGGGCTCCGGAAAAAAGTATACCACCTATAAATTTACCACCGGATTCAACACCCTTTGTCGCAATACTGGTTAACGTGCCTAAACTCGAAAACGGAGCGATAGAACAACATGAGTCTCTTCTTAGTCACGTTAAAAAATGGTGTAATGCCAACTGCACGGGTGAAAGTAACATCGCGGATAATATTGTAACAAGTAGACGGGTAAACTGGGTGGGTAAAAGCAAGAAAGAAGTTGCAGGAGACTGCGTCATTGTAAATTTTAAAACTAAGAATGTCGCGAGTCGACTTTTCTGGGATGACTCCCCTTTGGATCCCGTGAGTAAAGGGGTGCGGGCGATGCCTCTGGGTTTCTTTTACCCCCGTCCACAGAGGTTAGTTGTAAATGAGAATATTAAGTTACAATCTATTGATAACACTTGGGCAGAGGATAACCTTATCTCACCTATGCCTTTTAATGTCTGGATGACTAAGCCAACTAAAGCTAATGGTGCAGTAAATGTTACAAGGAATACACTCTCTAATAATCTACCATTGTCAAATATGTTTTCAGCATTAGCTGATAGAGTAGACATTGAATGACTAGCACCTGTACCTGACCAGGATAACTTGATTTGCTCAGTCAATACTGATGTGGCCCTACCTGTTGTTAGTGTCGAATCTGTTATTAATGACCCACCACAGTTAGGGGGAGAGCACATACGGTTATTATCATGGAACATCGCAGGCCTACGGGCAAAACAAAATGACTGTATTTGGTTACAATTAGTGAAGAACCATGATATTGTCGCATTACAAGAAACTTGGTCGAAAGATAAAGGGTTCTGGGTAGAAGGATTTATTTCTTTCTTTGTTGATGCTCTGAGTTCCACATCGGGTAGGGACAGAGGGGGTTTGTTATTCCTTGTTTCAGTTAAAATTGCTGGCAATGTTAGAGAAATCCCTAGTTTTTCTCACTACTTCCAAATGGTGGAAATTAGTTTGGCTGATAAGAATAAGATTGTACTAATAAACTGTTATAACTCCATGCAGGGGGGACCCCCAAATTTTGTTTTAGGCGGTCTATCAGACTTTTTAACCAAATATATGTCCAAACAAACCACTTTTGTCCAGTGTATAATGATGGGTGATTTTAATGTTCATTTGTGTGAGTCCCATTGCCAGATTATTGATGAAAATGGTCCTGATCATACGTTATCGCCACACTTTGAACATAGTCCAAAGGGTGTGGCAATGGAAAACATGCTCTCATCAAATGATCTATATGAACCTGGGATTGCAGATACATCAAACCGTGTGGTCACATATAACGCTAGGGGCAGTGAATCAATTATAGACTATTTTTTTACGTCTTCAGGGCTCCTTCGTTATGTACTATTTTATAATGCGTTTGTTAGTGGATTTAGTGACCACAATCCTGTGTTATTGGTTTTAGATACTCTCTCTGGTTTGCATAAAGGAGTAGCTAGGCCTACTTCTATAAGGGATGTGAAGAGCAAAGACCAAGGCAGACGCCTCAAATGGTGCAAAGTCTGCCCAGAGGATTTTCATGATCGTATTGTGCAGGACATGGGAGCTGAATTTGGGATATGTTTGAATAAAGAGATGAGGGGAGGGGAAGTTGTGAGTGTCTTTGAAGATATTTGTGCCAGAGTGGATAAAGATCTCAGAGTCAAACCAGGGAAAGGCTCGGTCCCAGTGTGTAGATGGTTTGATCATTCCTGCTCACAGGCACACGCAGCTCTGTGGAAAAGTCTTAAACAATCGCCTAGAGATAGAATTTTGGTGGCAGATCTAAGAAGACAATACGCTTTGGCAGTCAAACTTCGAAAAAAAGCCATCAAAGATGAAGCCTGGGACTCTTTGATGGACCCCATTACCCTTAAACATAGCTCCAAATTTTGGGCTATAATCAATAACCCCTTGTTTTCTC
The DNA here is from genome assembly GCF_964261635.1 of Lissotriton helveticus. Taxonomy (NCBI): domain Eukaryota; kingdom Metazoa; phylum Chordata; class Amphibia; order Caudata; family Salamandridae; genus Lissotriton; species Lissotriton helveticus. The sequence continues at coordinate 1,617,424,554 of NC_136057.1, forward strand.
ATACATCTAATCAGGACCTTGAAATTAATATATCTGAAGCCGATTGGATTAATCATTTTTCCAACATATATGGTTCAAACGAGATTGTTGAGGTGTTTAAAATACCTAATTCCTCGGCTTCTCATATTAAGTTAGATTTCACCAAATCTGAAGTAGAGTTGGCAATTTTAGGCTCAGCTGCAAATAAAGCCCCGGGCCCGGATGGGGTTCCCCCGGACTTATACAAACTTAATTCAGAGTTGTGGGCTGAGATTTTAGCCAATGTTTTTAATTGTGTGTATGAGGGGGGGTTGCCAAAATCATGGTCATGTGCCATTATAGTTCCTATTTTTAAAAAGGGCCTAAGAAGCGACCCAAAGTGTTTTCGGCCAATTTCACTATTGGATTCCTCAATGAAGATTTTGGGTAAAGTCCTGCTTGCTAGAATTAACACCTGGTCTACAGTTAACAATATTCTAGTTGATGCCCAATATGGGTTTCGTGCTGGGAGGGGGACTGAGGACCAATGCCTAAATCTTCATTTATTAATCTCGAAATACACAACTGTCAAAAAAGGGTCAATTTATGTTGCATTCATGGACCTATCCACAGCTTTCGATTTGGTGAATAGAGCTCGATTATGGACCATGTTGTTAAAGCTGGGTTTGGACCCCCCCCTTGTATATTTCCTGGCAGAATTACATAAAGATCTGAAAGCCTCAATCAGAATGGACCAGGAAGGTAATCGTACCGCCTGGTTCAAATCAAGCAGGGGAGTGCGGCAGGGCTGCATTCTCGCGCCCATGCTATTCACCTTGTATATAAATTCACTTGAGGAAACTCTTTTATCAGCGACCTTGGATACTCCGCGTGCAGGGGAAACTCGTATTCCGGTTCTCCTGTACGCGGATGATGCCGCTTTAATAGCTCGGACTCCTATAGGTCTACAAAAACTTTTAAATGCTTTTAATGATTTTATGCTATCATTAGACCTAGTAATAAACAACTCCAAATCACACGTCATGGCTTTTGGGGCTGGTAAAAACAACTCCAGGCAGTTTTATTGTAATGGCGACGTGATCACCAATGTTAAAGTTTTTACATACCTGGGTGTAATTTTTGATAATAAGGGAAGTTGGGCTCCGCAAATTGTAGCTAAAACTAAGGCGGTTAGAAGCTCAGCAACTGCTATTTTAAGTTTTGCTAGGAGACTGGGCGGGAAGCCAACAGGTGCTTTACTTAACTTGTACAGGGCAAAATCAGTGGCAATAGCCAGGTATGGCTCTGGTCTGTGGGGCTATGTAAATAGTGAATCAATACAAAGGGAAGAAAATAGATTCCTGCGTTCTACCTTAGGGCTCCCCCAATCTACAGCCACGTTTTCAGTCCACCAGGAAGTCGGGTTGGGCTATATATCGGACACCCTTCTTATGGCCCCTATCCTGTTATGGATAAGGCTTTGGACAAATAAAAACTTGGGCCTTAATCATAAAATATTGGCGGACTGTTTAAAACTGGATAATTACAAAAGTATAGATTGGCTTTCACATATAAAGAAGTGCTCTTTGGATCTGGGTCGCCCTGATATTTTTCTTATTCCTCAGGATCTTAAGAAATTAGATTTAGCCTGGGTGAAGGCCAACTTTATAACTAGGAAAAACGTGGAGAGGGAAGAATGCCAACTACTCAAGCCCACGGTCAGAGCCCACTATCTGACTATCACGCGTCTTACCATCCAACCGTACCTTACTATTGTCACTATCCCCTTTCATAGGTGGCTTCTGGTTAAACTTAGGTTTAACCAGATTTATACGGTTTTGTGTGACAGTCACGGTTGGTTTAAGGAGGAAGATGCCCCTGTCTGTAACTGTGATAGTTTTTCTCCTCAAAATAATATGCACTTTATGCTATTTTGTAATTTTTTTATTGAGCCCAGACAGAAATACCTTGTACCAGTATTGAAGGAAAAAGCTTTTCTTCAGGCAAAACCTGCTCTCCTGTACCTCCAATTAATGGATTCTACGTTGGCCATGTTTAGCGTGGCCAACTATCTTGTTGCTGCGGTTAGGATCAGGAGGAAAAGACTTAAAGATGTAAATATTGGTGTCTTGTGAACATAAATGAAATGGATGTGGTTTTCTTTTTAAAATGTCTATTTTATTGAGTATTCTCTCTTTTATGATGTATTTTTATAATGTGTATTAATCCGCTATTATTGTTGTTTCCTCATATCATGTATTTTTTTATGAAATTATCACTGATTGATGCTTTTGTATGTGTTTATGAATTTGTCTGCCTTTGAGATGAAATTGTAGAATGCTTTTATGATTTTTAATCTAAATCGAATAAAGTGGTTTGTGACTGTGACTGCTGACTTTAAAGGGATTCAAAACTTTCAGGGCTGTGTTGAAATACTTCTGTTGGAGGGGGATTACTGCCATTTCGACCTCAAAGCATCTTTTTCCTTTTCAAACTAAAGTGCTCTTTTTGTGGAGGGTGGATGCGGTCTTCTCTTTGGGTTGACAGAACTTGCTTTAACTCCTTCTCCCCCTCTATATTATCTCTCGGCGGATTTTTTACTTTCCTCTGTGATCATCCGTTGTCCTCTGCTCCTTTCCTCTCGTACATTCCTTTAACCATATCAAAATGCTTCCACTTGAAGATCAGTTGTTTTTTTCTCTAAATTCTTCGAGAAACCTGGAGCTACAGCTTCTGCTTCCAGACACGGGTGTAAACAAAGAACCTGAAGATGGTGACCACACACCGGAACCTCCAGAGTGCACTGTCTGGTGTCACAAAGGGATTGGCATTCCTGCAAATGGTGATCTAAGGGTACCATGAGGTAAAGGAAGAGAGGGTGTTGATAGAAAAGGATAAAGAGGAAAATTCTGGACCAAACTACTAGATTGCAGAATAATGCACAGTACGTGATAACAGAAAAATAATTCATGCTACAAAACTATCATTTTCATCAGTGCTACGTTTACCTCTTATATGGTCAACATACAACCTTGCTCGCAGACCAAATTGTTATTAATATAGAATTAAGAATAAAACAATAATGTTTTATTAGAGGAAAAGAATTTTGTAATATAAATTTTTAGCAGGAAATAAGATAGACTGCAAACGATTTACAAGAAACAAGAGTATTTATAATGCATCTCCTGGGCCAACAAGCAGTTAATCTTAAACACTATACCACCCCTTGAACCATTGGATCACTGAGTTATGAGCAGGCTTCGCTACCCCATTATCTCACCAGAGGAACCTCTCACCATTTCATCAGGAACATAAGATCCCCACAGGAATCCGTGGCACCAATTATCTTTTCAGGCTCCAGACCCCGTTCAAAGCCCCTCGCAATGTCGCTACTCTGTGAAGGAGGGGGAATAAAAGATTGAAGAAATTAAGATTCAATGATGTTCACTGTAAAATAAAATTGCCACTAGATTTGTAAAGAACCTCTCCATAGGATTACAAAAAAAAGTCAAACAGATACTGTAAAGCAAGCAAGACGTCTGCGGAAAGAAAAATTACAATTCACTTGTGTGAGGAAATCGGGTGTATTATATGGTGAGGTTGGGCAGCCTCACCGTGTAATACATTTACCAACCCCTTTTAGATCAGCAGGTTTAGTTTATTAAAATCTGCAGCTCAACCATGGGTAGGTCTGCCTCCAAGTAGCAACCCTTACACAAAGGACCAAATGTAAAGCATTTAGGTGGCACCAAAGCAATTTAAGAAATACACCAGACACCCGAGAAATCCTACACCAATTTGTAACAAGCATTGGCATAGCCAATAGGTCTCACCTTTGGGACCTTATAAGTGTTTAGCCATGCAACAACTGATGTTGCACAAAGGATATTGTGCTGCATAACTAAATACAAGGTCCCAAAGCGAGACCTATTGGTTATGCCAATGCTTGTTTCGCAGGTCCTTGTAGCTGGAGCACGGTTTAGGCCCTTACAGCTGGAGTTTCGACGACTTGGAAAATGGGCTGCAACCTGAGTGCACAGAAACTTACTTACCAAACAATTAATTACACGACAAATGGGTTTGTGGCTAGACCCACGTTTGTAAAGTTCAAAGTTAATAATTCTAATTTAGGTTTAAAAAGTAATCTAGAGGATAAAAATCCACAAATCCTACAGGTGCAACGGAGGTCACTGTTATGTTGGGTTGTACGTAGCTCGTTTTCCATGTTGATGTTGGAATGCGAGCTAGGGGAACTGTTGGAAAGGTGTAAGGGGTAAGGAGGCAGTCAGCCTGAGGTGAAAATGCGGTGAGGCGAGGAACTAGGGTGCTAAACGTGCCATCGTCAGCCTAAACCGGGGCACCATGGTGATATTCCACAGCTCTGACGTCATAGAAACGCCGACCACCACAGAATACCAAGCAGGGCTAATGTACCCCCCACCCCCCTAGCTGATGCATAAAAGGCAACACATATAATTAATAGTATTTTAAGCCTTCGTTTGGCCCCTGCGTTCCCATGCCCGTATCAGAGAAATCCAATCGTATTGCTGGGAGCAGGTGGTCGGATCAACCCGCATGAGTCACAAGAGGCAGGCGCTGTCTTGTCAAATTGCCCTGCCGAGTTGTCAGATTTATTTTATTTAGGTTTTTTTGTCAGCATCACCATGGTTCCCATTTTAATGGATACACGATTTCACTTTTTTTTAAACTCATGCAGGCACCCGAGAGGTCGTTACAGAAGAAGCAAACTTAACACTAAATTGTAGCTACGGTAAGAGTACCTCCATGTTGTGACGTATCTGTACGGCAGGCAGCAAGGCATTACCGCCCAGGACGATAACATAATGGTTACTTACCAGTGATAGAGCAAGGTTTCATACGTAAGAAACTTGCTTGGATTCAGCCCTCTCGAAATAACTAGGCCTGGGACGTTAAATTCCGTTCCGCTCGCGGAATTTGGGCAATTTCACGTTCCGCGGAGAACGCAAAATTGCCCAAACTTCTGTGTTCCACGACTTCGTGAAATTTTTTGCTTGTTCGCGTTCTCAAAATGTGTGTTCGTGAGATATTTCCCCTCGAGCATGCAAACAGCAATTGCGAACAGGAAAAAGCATCGCGAACAAGTAATTCCGCGTGTTCGCGCAGATTTTTTTTACCGTTTTGCGGAGATTTGCGTAATGCGATTCCGCAAATTCCGCCCACCCCTAGAAATAACATATAACTTATTAACCAGCATGTTTTGTAAATACTAATAATTGCACCACACGACATTTCAGTATCTAGGGGAAGCATGACTATGTGCCTTTACTAACAGTAACCAGAGTGCCCTAATATGGCTGCCGTAAACACGGAAACCTTTCTGCGCATGCGTCTGCAGCATCTACGTAGTATGACGTTGTAAGAAAGTGGCTCTATATATACTGGACCAAAGTAAGGTACAGTAGTAGTGTGTGTATAGAGTCCCCAATCTCCAGAGGTATAACAGAGGTTAACGCCAGATATGACCTTACTCTCTAAAGTGGTAGCTTGGCCGAGCAGTAAGGCAGTATCAGGACAGTGTAATGCATTTGTTGTACACACTCCGTCAGCAAAAGGTTTCACAAACTAAAGAACTGAACTCTAGGTCAATTGTTTTTATATCAAAAGATATAGTGGTTTTATTTTAGAACCAACAGGTATCAAAATATACTTTTCTCACTGAGACTTCCTTGCAACTGGATGTGTATATGGTCCCAATGTCTGAGGGACAGATCACCCCAGTGTTTCTGGATGACCAGATGAGAATATAGATCTACAAGAGATTTTGGATGGGAATCCTTGATTTTGACCTTTGTGAGTCTCACTGACAACCACTTGTGATCCTGTTTTGGTTGTATAAGTGTGTACCCTTTCAGTTTACAGACCGCAAGGCGATCTAGTAATCACTTTTGAATTGACATTGTGCAATAGGATTAGTATATGTTGTACCTAATTCTTCTGTGCAAGACCCCTAGTTCTCGGTTTGTTGTTCAACGTCTCTGTTGGGGGATATGAACTATGGCAGGTCTTTAAACATCCCTCGGACCCTTCCTTTCCTCTGTGGTGTTATAAAGTTAAAAAGGGAACAAAAGCGGCTGGCTCAGGGACGGAGATTCTTCAGGTGCGACCACCACTTCGAGAGGTAAGTTAGGATCTTGGAGAAGAGGTAGGCACCCCAAAGGAGGGCACAGGGGGCCGCAGGGCGCCGGGGTGTCTTTTGGTGTCGGAAAATCTTACCCTCGGCTGGTCGCGGTTGGAGGTGTCCCTGGTTCTGAGGCTGCAGGCGTCGTCTGGTTCGTCGAGGAGGGTCTTTAGGCACTGGACTTCGGGTCCCAGTCTCCGGGTGGACTCCTCGTGGTCTTGGGTCACTCAGGCACAGGCCGGGCTTGGCGGGTGCAGAGTGGGCTGGATTCGCGGTACCTGGCTGGCACCAGGGGTATGGCTGTTGGAGCAGAACCACTGCTCATGGGAGTCCCAGCCTTTTGGAAGGTTCAAGGCAGGCAGGTCCTCCAGGGTTGTCGAGGTTGCTGTCCGCAGGAGACGCCGGAGTTTCACAGGAGCAGGTTCAAGGATCAACAGGCCTGTAGGGTTCTGGGGCCAAGTCAGTGGGCGTCGTCCTTTTGTTAGCAGCTGCGCAGCAGGTTTTCTTGCTTCTTGGTCTTCTTATTGTTGCAATCGGGATCTGAGGAAGGAAGGTTCAGGGTGCCCCTAAATACTAAAATTTAGGGGAGTTACAGGTAGGGCAAGGGCAGGAACCAATGGGTCCCTGTCCTGGGGTAGGTACACCCCCTAGCCTGCTCCTCTCCTGTGGTAGGGGGGCAGGAGCCTAGCTGTTATTGGGCAGGGCTCCCAATCTTCAAGATGGCCGGAGCCCGGGTCGTGCTTCACCTCGCCTCTCCCACCTGAGGGGAAGAGTTGGCACAGGCTGCCCCCCCCCCCCCCCCTTCCTGACGTAGGGTTTCCGCCAGTCTTCCCGTCAGAGTGGGGGTCAGAACTGGTGGGGGCCAGTTGCTGAGTACAGCAAATTGTCTGGAGAAACTCACAAAGGCAGAATGTCTTTGAAGGTTCCCCTGCCCATCCTGGGGGAGGAGGCTTGGCAACTCGACAAAGATGTGCATTGTTGCAGGCACAGGAGAGCGAGGGCTCTCCACCCAGGGGTCCAGCAACAGGTCTTCTGAGGGGCAGCCTAGACAGCCTCATAGACAAGACGTGGATTGTAGGTTAGGTTTCAGGGGACATTTCTAAGTTGCCCTCTGTAGTGCATTTTACATTAAATCCCACACTGGCATCAGTGTGGGTTTTAATGTGCTGAGAAGTTGGATATCAAACTTGTCAGTCTTCAGTGCAGTCATTATGGTGCTGTGGAGTTCGTAATGACAACCTCCCAGCACCATATACTCTTAAATGGCATCACTGCACACAGTGCCCAGAAATGGCCCTGGGTATTGTAGGGGCACAGGGCTCATGCACCTGTGCCCACACCACTGGCACAGGGCACCCAGCTAGAGGGGTGGCTGATGTATGCCAGGGCAGTGGGTTTGTGGGCATGGACAGGGATGTGTGCCATGTAGACTCTGTTTAGTTCTGTACTGAGACACTCAGCCTGGCAAGGCTGTGTGTGGGTGCCAGGGTACAGGGCCCCTAAGGGTGGCACAATAAGTGCTGCAGGGTCTCCTCTGGTCACCAGGCCCTCGGTACCTAGGGTACCATTTACTAGGGGCTGACGGGTGGCCAGAGATGCCAATTGGGTTTTGTTTTCAACACAGTTTTAGGGAAGTTAAACAGACCCTGGGCACCTGGTTGGCAGGAGCCCAGGGCACACTCAGTCAAAGCACATCAGCAATTCAGCAAAAATTGGGGGCATACCAATGCAAGAAAGATAGCACTTTCTCACAGACGTACTTCGCTTCTGGTGGGAATTCTTTGCAGCTGCGCAGTAACACCTAATATGGCCACTTTAAACGTCATATGCTAATACCCATGCTTTTGCTTAAACTAAACCTAGTGTGTTCTGCTAAACCATTAATGCTATAGTTAAAATAAAGTAATGGGGTTAGAGTAGAAATGTGGTATACAGTGCATTCATTTTTTTCGTATTCTAACGTGTCTTTCTTTGACTTTATTTAATAGCTCGTATTTGGGCCTGAAGTGTGTCTGAAAACACCCTTTGAAGTCGCTGTACATGCGCATTCGAACACTGAAAACCTTGAATCTCTGTCATTGAAACCCCGCCAAGTCTCACTTTACCAGCGATGCGCCAGGAAACCTTACCCCCATGACTCGGAGAGAGGAAGACAACTTGCAAAATTGTTAAACATTGTATACTAAATGAAATAAAAAGTCCTGGGTGGCATAAAATTCATGGGAAAGTAAAATTATGCGTGGGAACATTAATCAATTATATTGAATAGAAATTATCTCATACTGGTATGGTGTGATGACCTCTCCTCGTCTTTCTGACCAACCAAATGGAGGGAATACACATTCGCAACATTTGGGGGTGGTAAATATCCTGGAAAATGGTACAACTAAGGTAGGGTCAGTTAGTTAGATTGTCCGACTTGTCACTGACCCAACGTATGCTGAAGGAGATCGAGGCTGTTGAGCACTCTGAAAGAAGTATTAGGAGATTGCTGTGGTAGAAGACTTATCTAGAAGGGGAACGAGAGTAGCTGCAGAGATGGGTGTGACACTGGCGTTGCACTTAGGGTTACCTGTCCTGTCTCGCACCTGTCCTGTCCTGTTGGCACCTGATTAGTCGGGAGCCCTTTTTTGTCCCAGCCCTTGTCCAGGGGTTGGTCCTCGCACCATTCTAGATAAATATAATCTGTGTGGTATGTCCTTATACCTTTTCTCACCCTTCCCAGGTACCAATGTCTAAAATTGAAATTGCTAAATCTCACAAGATTCTTGCTTTAATAATTACATTCTTCCTTGAAAAGTCCTTAATTTCACTATTTTGGTACTTGACTCACAAAATATTGCACAGATAAAGTGTTTACAATTTTTCCAGAGTCTGTGGTTATTTGCATTAAGTTAAATTTTATTTTATACTTATTATTCTAACACCTTTTGATCCAACAGAATTAGGAATTAGAATATATGTGACAAGGATTTGGTAAGGCATGGTGTATAGGCATAAATCCTAAAGGTAAATAAACTTGTGATAGGCAGGTAGAAAATTGATTACCGGTTCAAAGTGTGAATATTTATGAGCCCAGGCGAGTATGGTGTTTTGAACTGGTAATCTTGTGCCGTCACCAGTAGGAGTGGTTTTGCAGCTTCAAGGGTTTTCTGGATTTACATGCTGTGCATTTTTCCGCCTCTAGTGGTTGGGTCCGGAATAGTCTGTTTTTTCTTTCCTCTGGGGCCTCGACCACCATTTGGTGCTAGGTTCATCCCTTGTGTGACATCAGACGGCGCCTCAGAAGTTCCTGTGTGTGGTAGCCATCTTCTGGTCCCCCCCTTTTATTTCTGTAGGGTATGTCTTAAATCCTATGGTCTTCAATGATCGCTCTTTGGTTTCAGTGATCTCTTTCCCCACCTGTGAGCATTCTTCCTCTGACGGGAGGTGGGTGGGTTGCATGTGAATCCAGAAAACTTTTCAAGCTGCAAAACGAATAGGTTCTTACCTGTCGGTGTAGTTTTGCAGCTTGAAGACTTTCTGGATTCATTATGCTGTGCATTACTCCGCGGTCTAGTGGTTGGATCTGGAAACGTAGTATTTTTTCTGTTTTTTTTTTGTAGCCCTGGTGGGAGTCGACGTCCCACCATTTGGTGTCCTCCTGTGACGTCGGCACGCTTACCCCGGAAGCTCCCACCCTTGGGCGCCATCTTCGGATTCTTTTTTTCTCGTTTTGTGTTATTTAATCCGCTTGTCGTTCAAGGTATCTTTTTCAGTATTGACCTTGTCTTTTACCACCTGATTCTCCAGCCTCATCTTTCTGGCGGAGGTGGGTGGGTTCGCTAGTGAGTCCAGAAAGATGTTCAAGCTGCAAAACTACACCGACCAGTAAGAAACTATTCGTTTTGCAGCGTGTATCTTTCTGGATTCACTATGCTGTGCATATACTTTGTAGCGGTTTGTTACTTTTGTGGCGGCTGGGTTGAAGATGAGCTTTGGCTGTTGAATATATGTTGAAGCACTTTTTGTCCTACTTGTGCTTTCTTGTTCATTTGTATTTCCACACAGTAGTGCTTAGTGAACGTGTGCACTTAAGCCCATGTTGCCGCCAGGCAAATGTCTTGAATGGGTGCGTTAGCCAGGAAGGCTATCGTAGCTCCCTTTTTCCTAGTTGAGTGGGCACCCACCCCCTCCGCAAGCTCTTGGTCTGCTAGTTAGTGGCAGAATTGAATAGTTTGTGCGATCCATCGTGCGATGGTCCCCTTTGTTACTGGTCTAACCAGGAAACTGCTTGCGAAGGACACAAAACTGTTTTGTCTTCCTGTGTTCCTTTGTTCTTTCTATGTAGTGCATTATTGCCCTTCTAGCGTCCAGAGTGTGGAGTGCCCTCTCTGCGCTTGTGGTTGGTTTTTGAAAGAAACTTGGTATTTGAACTGTTATGTTGATGTGAAACCTCGACACCACCTTTGGCATAAAGTGTGGGTCCGTTCTCATCACCACCCTATCATTGTGAATTTGGATGTAGGGTTCTTGTAGCGTTAGCGCTTGTAATTCGCTCACCCTTCGCAGGGCGGTAATAGCCACCAAGAAGGCAGTTTTCATAGTTCGCATTTGCAGGGAAGCATTATGAATCAGTTCAAAAGGCGCCCTCATGAGCTCCGTCAGGACTAGATTAAGGTTCCATGCTGGTGACGGCATCCTCTTAGGAGGCGCGATCCTTTTTGCCCCTTCCATGAATCTCTTTACTATCTGTGAAGTAAAGAAACTCTTTCCAGTCTCTCCTCTTGTGAAGACCACAATTGCTGCCAGGTGTACTCTCAGCGAGGATGAGCTTAGCTTTGCCTTCAGCAGGTGCGTGAGGTACCTTAGCACTGTTGACTCCCTTGTCATCTTTCTGTGTAGCTTCTTCTTGCTGCACCTTTGTGTAAACCTTGTCCATTTCGCCAAATAGCACTTTCGTGTGCTAGGCCTCCTTGCCTCTCGCAGTACCCGCAGGGTGCTCTCCGGTAACCTCAGGTACGCGAATTCTATGTCTTCAGGAGCCATGCTGCTAGGCTGAGGCTCTCTGGTTCTGGGTGTAGTACCTCTCCGTTTTGCATGGACAGTAGGTCTTTTCTTCTCCCAAACTTGTGGGGTGCACCTTGTGCCATTTCCATTATCTGTGAGTGCCATGTCTGCCTGGCCCATTGTGGTGCCACCAGTATCAGAGTCATGTTGCTGGTCCTGCACTTGTTGAGTACTCTGTGTATCAGGGGTATCGGGGGGAAAGCGTAAGCAAATGTCCTCGACCAGCTTATCCATAGGGCATTCCCCAGGGAACCTTCCCCTGGCTGCCTGTAGGCGAAGCTTTGGCATTTTGCATTCTGGTGTGTTGCAAATAGGTCTATAGTCAGTGTTCCCCACTTTCTGAATAGCCTTAGCGTTTCCTGTGCATTGAGCTCCCACTCATGGGAAGCCGATGTTTGTCTGCTGAGCCAATCTGCCTCCACATTGTCTTTACCTGGTAGGTGTATGGCTAGCAGGTCTATCTTTAGTGGGATGGCCCATCTCCATATCTCCTGCACTAGGTTCGATAGCGGCGGAGATTGCGTTCCTCCCTGCTTGTTGATGTAGAACATAGTCGTCGTGTTGTCCGTCTGGATCAACACTCTCTTGCTGTACAATTTTGTCTGGAAGGCTTTCAGGGCGAGGAACACCGTACCGTCTTCAGTTCAAGGTAGCTGATGGGTTTGACTGCATCCGCTGGAGTCCACAGACCCCTCACCTCCAAATGCTTGCTCATGTGCACACCCCCATCCCTTCTGGGATGCGTCTGTGGTGATGGTCCCCGTTGGGGTCGGTGGTGTTAGAGGCTTTCCCTTTGTTACGTTCTCCATGTTCCACCACAACATCTCCTCCTGCACTGCGTGCGTTACAACCACTAGATCTTCCCAACTCCCTGTAGCTTGTGACCATTGTTCCTGCAGCCATTCTTGGAATGGTCTCATGTGGAGGCGACATTTGGTACTAGATGTATGCATGAGGCCATCATGCCCATGCTCTTGCTCGCTGTCCTCACTGTCAGAGGTCGTCCCTTCTGGTAGAGGCGCGTCTCCTTCAGTAGCGCCTGTGTCCTCTTGTCGCTGGGGAACACCTTGCTCTGTACGGTGTTGATCTGAGTCCCTTGGAAGACTTTAACTTGCTCTGGTTCCATAGAGGATTTCCCCCAGTGAATGGAGAAACTCCGGTCCATCAAAGTCTTTGTCACGTGCTGGGCATGTTCCTTGCATGTCCTGTGTGAATTTGCCTTTATTAGCCAGTCGTCCAGGTAAGGGTATACATGGATCCCTACCCTTCTCATGTGCCCTGCCACTGCTGCGAGGCACTTGGTGAAAACCCTTGGTGCGGATTTTAGTCCGAACGCTAGGGCTGTGAACTGGTAGTGAGGTTTGTTGATGGTAAATCTGAGCAGATGTTTGTGCCGCCAGTTCATCGGGATGTGCAGGTTGGAGTCTTTGAGGTCTATGGTGGCCATGAAATCTCCGTCCCCTATTTGGGGAATGACCTCCTGTAGCGACGTCATTTTGAACTTTTGTGTTTTTATGCATCTGTTCAGGAACCGGAGGTCCAGGATGGGCCTTAGTGTTTCGTCCACCCTTGGTACCAGGAAGTATGTGGAGTACACTCCCTTGTTCCTTTCTTTGTATGGTACTGGTTCGATGGCCTCCTTTTCAAGCAGTTCCTTCGCCTCCCTTTGAAGCAGTTCCAGTTCTTTTCCTGACTGCCCTCTCTTTTTTGGTCTTTTGTTTGGCGGTGTCCTTTCTAGTTCTATACAGTATCCGAACTGTATGATGTTCAGTATCCACTTGTCCGATGTTATCTTCTTCCATTCTCTGAAGAAGTGTCTTAGCCTGCCCCCTACTGGTGTTACATGTTCCAGGGTACTTGGGCCGAGCAACCCTGTGTTGGTCCTGTGCTCTACCCTGGGAGGCTTTGTGCGGGTGGGCACACTCTATGACGGCGTCACTTAAGAGGTGGGTTGATGGCCTCCTCTTTTGTTCTGGCCACGTACGTTTCCTCTCCCGCGAAAGGAGTAGACCCTCTGCTGGTTGTGCCAGGTTTGTTTTTGGTGTCCCTGCTGTTGTTGGTTATCACCCTGGTTGGACTGCTGGAAGGTCTGGTGCGACGTTTATGCCTGGTTTTCTCCCCCCTTCCGTTTGGTCTCCGTGACGGGGTACCCCTCTTTGTTCCTCTGAATTGTAAGGCCCCCATGGACCTTGCAGTGTTGTTTTCCTTTTTGAGCTGGGTGAGTCTGTCATCCACCGGTGCTCCGAACAGTGTCTCCCCATTGAATGGGGTGCTAAGGATGTTGTGCTGAACCTCTTGTTTGAAACCGGAGATCCTCAGCCAGGCTTGCCTTCTTTCAGTGATTCCCAACATCATCAGCCTGCTGATGGGTCTGCTCCATCCAAGGCTGTTTTGAGGCAAGCGTTCGCCACATTATTCCCCTCCTCCACGAGGTGTGTGGCTCTATGTTGGTACTCTTCTGGGAGGTGCTTCGTCAGCTCCCAATTTGGTCCAGTATTTGGTACTGGTGCCTATTCAGTAGGGCGTTTCGCCATGCGCCAATGCATTGCTAAATTTCTTTTTATCTTCCTCCCAGTCAGGTCCATCCTCCTGCTTTCCTTGTCTGGTGATGGCCCTAAAGTCGTCGGCACATTTGCCCTCCTCCTTGCGGTCGCCGTGATAATGGAGTCTGCCAGGACTGCCCTCTGATATACGGGGGTGGGGGGGGGGGGGGGGGGGGGGGGGGGGGAGTCTTTCGTGGAGTGCTTGTATTTCTTCTCCGTTCTCGGCGTCACGGAACTGCAGGTCTCCGGCTCCTTGAACGCCTCCTTCCCCTGAGCCATGACACTGTCCAGCATTGGGAGATACTGGCTCCTGGTCTGCGTGGGGAGTAGGGTCTCCAATAGGAAGTCAGACTTTTGCTTCTCTTCGTCAAGTTTGACTCCAAACGCCGTTGCCGCGTTCTTGATCACCATATTGTACGCCCCAATGTCGTCTGGCAGCGAAGGCCTCGAAGGGTACGTGTCTACGCCCTCTTCCGGACTTTCGGTGTCGAGGTCCTGCATTCCAGATGATGCCGACCCAAGGATCGTTCTCTGGTAGTAGTCACCCTCCTCATCATAGTAGAAGGCTTCATCCTCTTGATGTTCTAGAGTTTCAGGGCTTTTCTGTGACTTCAGCCTCAAAATCCTCATCCTCTTCTACTTCGATGATAACCGTCGGTGTTTGACGGAATCGTGAATGAGTCGCTCGTCGAACTCCTCCTTCCTTTGTAGGAGGCTATCCATTTAGTCCTAGAGCCGCTTTTTCTTTCTTTGCAGTTCGGCGGCCTGTTTGGCGCATGACTGTTCTGCTGGTCTCTTTGCCGTGTATTTCGGCGCCGACGTCGAAACGGGCCTCGTTTCCTTGGTCGACGTCGAGGCGGCCTTCTCTTTCGAAGTCGGACGTTCGTTTTCGGGGACGTGCTTCGACGACCGTGGCTTTTCGCCGGTCTTCGCAGTCTGGGAGTCCTTCACAAAGGATACGCTGGGCTCGAGGGGGCGCTAGAGGGCGCACTAACAGAATGGCCGCCTTCTGGTGAGGCTCCAGGTGCCTGGACCAGTAATCCTGCATTTATCTGCTTAAAAACGGTTACCACACAGCTGAAACGAAGGGTACACGTCTCTGATGCCTCCATCTGTTCTCAGTGAAATTTTGGGACTGATCGAACTTTCTAAGCCTGAAAACGACCGCTCCGAACTTTGCACCGGGTTCACGCTGGAGCGGAGGGGTCTGCTGTGAGCGGCTGCCTGAGGCACGAAACTCCAAGGCCTTCCGCGAGGGCTGCGGGCCCTCCTTGCTGCGTGCGTGTGGCACGGCTGTGAAGTGGACTCGAACTGAAGGTGAGGGCGG
The DNA here is from genome assembly GCF_964261635.1 of Lissotriton helveticus. Taxonomy (NCBI): domain Eukaryota; kingdom Metazoa; phylum Chordata; class Amphibia; order Caudata; family Salamandridae; genus Lissotriton; species Lissotriton helveticus. The sequence continues at coordinate 1,617,439,591 of NC_136057.1, forward strand.
CTCATGGCACTGTAGTGGGAGCGGACGGCCTGGGCACACCCCCACGCGGACTGGTGCTATCTGAGGCAGGCGAGTGGGCAGCTGCCCCCCTCGCAATACCTGCGACCATCGCGGGCAGCGCGTTGAGGAGGACTTGGCAGGACGCGCTGTGCGGAGGACCCGGACAGTCATCTGAGCGGGAGTCAGCGGGGGGCACGTCGCACTCGATCTGCGGGGCCCGGCAGCGGCAATTGAGTTATCGGCCGGCGGATTTATGCTCGGCACGTTGCTGTGATAACCGCCATTGCGGAAGACATCGCCCAAGTAACGCGAACGCTGGGACACTCTTTTTGGCGCCATTTCGCAGTAAGCTGTTGGTAGACGTAAACTGCCATTGCTGAGGGGTTTTTTGATTGTTGCATGCGGGGCAGTCCAGGACAGGGCAACAGACTTTCTGGTATGTGCCTATACGACTCAGGTAACGCTGCAAATGATTGCTGAGAGTTAGTGCGACCGCACCGGGGTGCGTCAGATCTATTTGCTGGGAGACAGGGCTGCTTAATACATTGCTACCTTCATCAGGCGGAGTGGCAAAGGCACGGAGCGATTCTGAGGGGAGTGTTGCGCCACAAGCTGACTTTGCAGTCGCAATTTACTAGCAACCTAGTGGCGCCATGGGGAAACCAGACACTCAGCAGCCTAAACTTACTTTTGACGCAACCAAGAAAGGACCCCCAAAAGGGCCCGGACGGAGGCTAGGGCGCAGTGTGTCGTGTAACGGTGCAGCGACTGCGGACCTCGATATACGCCAACTTCTACAAGAGATGCGACAGGGTTCGCTACTGTGGTGGACAAAGTGGATCGGATGTCCTCCAGAATGGACGCCATAGTTCATAAAGTGGATCAACATGAACGGCTGAAGGAGGCAGAGCCGCATCTCTGCTGCTGATGACATAACGGCTGGACACACGACGCAATTAGCGAGAATGAACAATCTGCTGCGGGTCATTGCTGCAAAAAATGAGGACTTGGAAGCCCACAGCCGAAACAATAACATACGCGTCACGGGCGTGCCGGAATCAACCAACACTGGGCGTATGGAGGATTATATTGAAAGACTGCTCTTGACGTCCATTGGTTCTGAAGCTTTTTCTACGCAATTTATTGTTGAAAGGGCACACCGATCTCTTGGGCCTAAACCGAAACCTGGCGCCCCGCCGCGATCCATAATCGCGCGACTCCTAAATTATCGCGATGTGGCGTTGCGTGCACTCAACAAAACTTAGTTTATGAGGGAGTTGCCTTTTCGATATTCCTGGATTTTACACCACTAGTCCAGGAGGAACGGCGCAAGTGTGTAGAGGTGAAGAAGAAGCTTCGTGCAGCCCAAATTGACTATGCATTGCTATACCCTGCGTGGCTAAGGGTGACGCATCAAGGGAAACAACGTTTTTTTCACAAATCCGCAGCAAGTGGAGGATTATCTGCGTGCACTGAAACGTACACAACGCGTAGAGACGGACCGCAACCCAGCGAGACGTGCGGACGCAAGGGAGACAGATGAAGACGCTTGATCGGCAGTACGTGGGAACTGGAACGTGTTTCATGATTACTACACGAACTGCTGGACATATACGGGGATGGAGGAGGTTCAGGGCTTACTGCCCACTAAGCTTTACACCAGTTCCAGTGGTAACGTATTCCAGGCTCCCACTACCCCATCTCAGACGAAGCCCAGAGGGCGCACAGGTCCTGGGGCTTGAGGGGGGGATAGTAGCTGTGTGACCTAATGCTGTCCCCCTGTGGGTATTCCCCATTAATGGACCATTTCAGTGGGGTGCTTGTTTTGTTTTTGCTGGGAGGGATGGGGGGGCAGACACTACTGGCAAGTTGGGGGTGCTTCTGTGGGCGGGGGGGGGTGGATGGGGTGCAAATGCGTACTGTATCGTAATGGATATGTCGCAAATGGAGGAAGGGAGGCGAGGGGACTAGTTGATGAGTTGGGGATGCTTCAGTGGGAGGGGGGTTTGTTCTATGGTAGGAGGGAGGTGGTGGGGCAGTTGACCAATACAGTCTGGGCAGTGCGAAGGGACACGATGAGAATGCAGCAGCTTGTGGTGACTACAGGGTAGCAGGGTTGTCAAAGACATTGCTGAGTTACTTTACATGTTTCGTCTGTGCATATGACTGGCGAACCGACTAACAAGTTGTTAACGAATAGTTTTCTTACCTGTCGGTGTAGTTTTGCAGCTTGAAGATCTTTCTGGATTCACTATGCTGTGCATTATTCCGCGGTCTTGTGGTTGGGTCCGGATTCGTAGTCTTTTCTTTGTTTTTTTTTTTTTTTTTTTCTCTTTGCCCAGGTGGGCGTCGGCGTCACACCCCCTTTGGGTGTATTTCCGGTGACGTCGGCATGCTTCCTGCGGAAGCTCCCACTCTTGGGCGCCATCTTCGGGTTCTTTTTTTCCGTGTTTCTTTCGTTTCCGAAGTAATGGCAATGTTCTTCTTAGTTTGTATTTACCGCTTTGTATTTTCAAAGTCTATTCTTTAGTTAACCACCTCTTCTCTCTCCAGCCTCATCTTTCTGGCGGAGGTGGGTGGGTTCGCTAGTGAATCCAGAAAGATCTTCAAGCTGCAAAACTACACCGACAGGTAAGAAAACTATTCGTTTTGCAGCGTGAATCTTTCTGGATTCACTATGCTGTGCATAGATTTTGTAGCGGTTTCTCATCTCTGTGGCGGCTGGGTGGAAGATGAGCGTTGGGTGTTGAATATGTGCTGTAGCACCTTCTGTCCCACTTGAGCTTCCTTGTTCATTTGTATGTCCACACAGTAGTGCTTCGTGAACGTGTGCACCGAAGCCCATGTTGCCGCCAGGCATATGTCCTCTATGGGTGTGTTAGCCAGGAAGGCTATTGTAGCGCCCTTCTTCCTGGTGGAGTGGGCACGTGTCCCCTCAGCCAGTTCCTGTCCTGCCCGTTTGTGGCAGAGTTGGATTGTTTGTGCGATCCATCGTGCAATGGTCCTTTTGGTTACTGCTTTGCCCATGAAGCTGTTTGCGAAGGACACAAAAAACTGTTTCGTTTTCCTGTGCCCCTTTGTCCTTTCAATGTAGTGCATGACTGCCCTTCTGGCGTCCAGGGTGTGCAGAGCTCTCTCTGCGCTGGTTGTGGGTTTTTGGAAAAAACTCGGTATCTGTATAGACTGGTTCATGTGAAAATTGGATACCACCTTCGGCATGAAGTGTGGGTCAGTCCTCATCACAACTCTATCGTTGTGTATTTGTATGTATGGTTCTTGTAGCGTCAGCGCTTGAAGCTCGCTTACTCTGCGTAAGGACGTTATCGCAACCAGGAAGGCTGTTTTCATAGTTAGCATCTTTAGGGAGGCCTTGTGAAGTGGTTCAAAGGGCTCTTTCATGAGTTCCGTTAGGACTGTGTTCAAGTTCCATGCAGGTGGCGGCACCCGCTTGGGTGGTGCGATCCTTTTCGCTCCTTCTAGGAATCTCTTCACCACCTGTGATGTGAAGAAGCTCCTGCACGTTTCTCCCCTTGTGTAGGCTACTATCGCTGCCAAGTGAACTCTTAACGAGGATGAGCTAAGGTTCTTCTCCAGTAAGTGCGTCAGGTACCTTAGCACTGTGGAGTCCCTCTTCATCTTATTGTGGAGTCTTTCCTGTCTGCACCATATTGTGAATCTTTTCCATTTCGCAACGTAGCACTTTCGAGTGCTGGGCCTTCGTGCCTCCCGAAGTACCCTCAGGGTGCTTTCTGGTAGTCTCAAATGTGCGAACTCTATGTCCTCAGGAGCCACGCTACTAGGCTCATGCTCTCTGGCTCTGGATGCAGTACCTCTCCGTTCTGCATGGACAGTAGATCTTTCCTCCTGCTGAATCTGTGGGGTGCACACTGTGTCATCTCCATGATCTGCGAGTACCAGGTCTGCCTCGCCCACTGCGGTGCGACCAGTATCAGTGTCATGTTGCTCGCTCTGCACTTGCTCAGTACTCTGTGCATCAGTGGTATCGGGGGAAAGGCGTAGGCAAATGTCCTTGACCAATCTATCCATAGGGCATTCCCCAGTGTCCCCTCCTCGGGCTGCCTGGATGCGAAGTTTTGGCATTTTGCATTCTGGCGTGTGGCAAACAGGTCCACCGATGGTGTCCCCCACCTGTCGAACAGGTATCTTGTCTCCTGAGCATTGAGCTCCCACTCGTGGGATGCCGATGTCTGCCTGCTGAGCCAATCGGCTTGTATGTTGTCCTTCCCTGGTAGGTGTATGGCTAGCAGGTCTATCTTGAGAGGGATGGCCCATCTCCATATCTCCTGCGCCAGCGTTGAAAGCGGTGCGGACTGTGTGCCCCCCTGCTTGTTGATGTAGAACATCGCAGTGGTGTTGTCTGTTTGTATCAATACCTTGTGCTTGTACAGTCTTGTTTGAAAGGCCTTCAGTGCAAGGAAGATTGTCTTCAATTCTAAGTAATTGATGTGCTTTGTGGCATCCGTCGGTGTCCACAGTCCCCTCACCTTGAGCTCCTCCATGTGAGCGCCCCATCCCTTCAGGGATGCGTCTGTGGTGATGGTCACTGTTGGCGTTGGGGGCGTTAGAGGCTTTCCCCTTGCTATGTTCTCCATGGTCCACCATGTCATCTCCTTCTGCACTGCGTGCGTTACAACCACTAGATCCTCCCAACTGCCTGTAGCTTGTGACCATTGCTCCTGTAGCCATTCTTGAATGGGTCTCATGTGGAGTCGTACATTCGGTACCAGGTGGATGCATGATGCCATCATCCCCATGATCTTGCTCGCCGTCCTCACTGTCCGAGCTTGTCCCTTCCGGTAGAGGCGAGTTTCCTTCACCAGCGCCCTCGCCCTCTTCTCGCTGGGGAACACCTTGCCCTGTAAGGTGTTGATCTGTGCTCCCAGGAAGATCTTCACTTGTTCCGGCTCCATTGATGATTTCTTCCAATGGATGGAGAACCCCAGGTTTATGAGCGTGCTGGTCACTGTATGTGCGTGCAGCTTGCATTTCTGGTATGAGTTTGCTTTCACCAGCCAGTCGTCCAGGTAAGGGTATACATGTATTCCCTGCCTTCTTAGGTGCGCTGCGACTGCTGCGAGGCACTTTGTGAAAACTCTTGGTGCCGATTTTAGACCGAAGGCCAGTGTCGTGAACTGGTAGTGGCTTTCTCCGACGGTGAACCTGAGCATGTGCTTGTGCTTCCTGTTCATTGGGATGTGCAGGTATGCGTCTTTGAGGTCTATAGTGACCATGAAGTCCCCGGTCTGCAACTGTGGGAGCACCTCTTGCAGGGAGGTCATTTTGAATTTTTGCGTTCTTATGAATTTGTTCACGAACCGTAAATCGAGAATGGGCCTCATTGTCTCGTCTACTTTTGGTACCAGGAAGTATGTTGAGTATACTCCTGTGTTTCTTTCCTTGAAGGGTACCCTTTCTATGGCCTGCTTCTGCAGGAGTTCTTTTGCTTCTTCCTGAAGGCACTGCAGCTGCTTGCTTGCTAGCGGCTTTCTTCTTGGTTTTCTGCTTGTTGGCCTCGCCTCCAACTCTATGCAGTATCCGAATTGGATAATGTTGAGGATCCATTTGTCTGATGTGATTCCTCTCCACTCCTGGAGGTGGAATCTTAATCTTCCTCCCACTGGTGTCCTGTGGTCGTAGGTGTCTAGTTTGTCTTGACCCATCTGTACGTGCTGCCCCCTGGGATCTTTTTTGTGGGTGGGCACACGGATTTTTTTGAAGTCACTTGGAGGTGGGCTGCTGGCCCCCTCTTCTATTTTGTCCCCGTCCATTTCTCCCTCGAAAGGACTGGCCTCTTTGTTGGTACTGCCAGGGCTGTTTCTGATGGCCCTGCTGACCCTGCGAGTCTGCCTGGTGCGTTTGCTGGAAAGCCTGGTGTGATGTACCTGGCTGGTTTCCGCCTCTTCCGCCGGGCCTCCGTGACGGGGTGCCCCTCTTGTTCCCTCTGAACTGCAATGCTCCCATGGATCTTGCTGTTTCGTTATCCTTCTTAAGTTGGCTGAGTTGCTCATCAACTGTTTGTCCGAAAAGCGTACTGCCGTTGAATGGTGTGTTCAGGATGCTGTGTTGCACCTCCGGTTTGAAACCGGATATCCTGAGCCAGGCGTGTCTCCTTTCCGTGACGCCCATCATCATGAGCCTGCTGGCGGTGTCTGCCCCATCCAGGGCCGTCTTAAGGCAAGAATTTGCAGCATTCTTCCCCTCTTCAATTAGCTTTTCGGCTTTCTGCTTGGCATCCTGGGGCAAGTCCTTCACCAACTGCCCCAGTCCCTCCATGATTTGGTACATGTGTCTGTTTACCAGGGCGTTGGAATTAGCCATGCGCCAGTGGGTCGCGGCATTCCGTTCGATCCTTCTGCCCACCAGATCCATCCTTTTGCTCTCTTTATCCGGTGGCGGGCCCGAGGTAGTGGGTACGTTAGCCCTCCTCCTTGCTGTGGCCGTGATAATGGAGTCTGCGGAGACCGTGCCCTGAATGTAGGCCGGGTCCTTTGCGGCATGCTTGTACTTCTTCTCAGTTCTGGGAGTTACTGCCTTGCATGTTGCGGGCTCCCTGAAAGCTTCCTTCCCCTGAGCCAAGACGCTCTCGAGCATCGGGAGGAACTGGCTCCTCGTTTGTGTTGGGAGCAATGTTTCCAGAAGGAAGTCTGCTTTCTGCTTCTCTTCGTCGAGCTTGAGCTTGAAAGCTGCTGCGGCAGATTGTATCACCGCGTTGTAGGCCCCGATGTCGTCCGGCGGCGAGGGCCTCGAGGGGTAGGTGTCGACCACCTCCTCCGGGCTGTCGGTGTCGACATCGATGTAATCTACCTCCTGAAGGTCATAGGGCGCCGACTCTGTGTCTGTCCTGCCCTCATCTTCCTCCCCATAGCTGTAGCTCTCGTGGGGATTCTCGTACTCCTCCTGGTCGTCGAACACCTCGACGTCCTGGTCTTGCTCGGTGACTTCGGCGACCTCTTCTTCTTCCTCCTCGACCGCCTCCAGCACTGGTGGCTTGGTCTTGTGAGGGATCGTGAAGGCCTTCATCCTTGCGTCGAAATCTTTTTTCCGCTGCATGAAGTTCTCCATTTCTGCCTCGAGGCGCCTTCTTTTCTTTTCCATCTCGGCCGCGTGTTCCGCGTCGGATGGTTCCGCCGCTCTCTTCGACGGATGGCTCGTCGCCGTGCCTCTCGGAGTCGAAGTTTTCGACGTCGAACCGGATATCGGGTCTCTGGTCGTCGTCGACAGTTTCGGGTCTTTCTCCCTCGTCGATCGATCCTTTTCGGGGACGATTTTCGACGTCTTCTGCTGATCAGCAGCTCTCGGCGCCGGGGACTCCTTCTCTGAGGATCCGCTGGGCCTGGGAGTAGTCGCGGACGCCGCCTTTTTTGGCGTCGGCGCTTTCGGGGTCTTGCCCTCGATTTTTCGAGACTCAGAGTCTCTCGGGTTCTTGGGGGCCGAAGAGTCTCCTACCTTGTCAGAAGTCTTCGTGTAATCAGTCTCTACGACCGTGTAGCTGTCGTCTTCGGCGGCAGCGTTGTCTTCTTCCTCGGAGGACATCCCCAGCTCGTAGAGCGACGGGGTCGGGGCCTTCCCCTGCAGGGCGGCGTGTGCTACCCTCTGCCTCTCTCTCACACGAAGGGTCTTCGGGGTGAAGGCGGAACAGGCGTTGCAGTCTCCGCTTTCGTGGTCCACCGGTAGGCAAAGGTTGCATACCGGGTGCTGGTCCTTCTGCGCGTACTTGTGGTGGCAGTTACGGCAGAACTTGAACGGCGTGTTGTCCATCCTCGAGCGTCCAGGGCCTCTCTGGTCGCGTGTTCGTCGACGGTCGTCGAAGATCTGGATGGAAAACGCCTTATCTTTGCTTGTCTTTCGTCGGTGAAGTCCCCTGGAGTCTTCAGATGACTTCTCCTCGTCTTTTCTGTATTTTCTTTCTTCTTTCTCCAAAAATGTCTGGAGCCCAAACGGGAACGATCCAGACCCGACCGCGGAAAAAAAGAATCTGAAGATGGCGCCCAAGAGTGGGAGCTTCCGCAGGAAGCATGCCGACGTCACCGGAAATACACCCAAAGGGGGTGTGACGCCGACGCCCACCTGGGCAAAGAGAAAAAAAAAAAAAAAAAAACAAAGAAAAGACTACGAATCCGGACCCAACCACAAGACCGCGGAATAATGCACAGCATAGTGAATCCAGAAAGATTCACGCTGCAAAACTATACTATCCTGGAATGTCAGAGGCCTTAACGATCCACGAAAATGTAGAAAGGTTATATCCTACCTGGAAGGGCATGGGGAACAATTGGTATTGTTACAGGAGACACATATCCCCCCGCAGACCAACCCCTCCTTCGCAAGCAGGTGGGCTGGTGGCCGATACTTCTCCTCTTACTCCTCATATTCCAGAGGAGTTGCTATACTTATTAAATGTAATGTCCAGTTCTTTCTCCAGGGCAGTATAACTGACACTGCGGGGCGATATGTGATTGTGTGAGGGAGGCTGGGTGATGATTCGATCACAGTGGTAAATTGTTATGCCCCCAATATAGATGCACCGGAATTTTTCGTATTATGGGGCAAGATATTAGACATAGGATCTGCGCATGTGATTTGGGGGGGGGGGGTGATTTTAATGTGGCACTGCTACCGGCACTAGACAGGGCGGATGGGATGGCACAATATCACGTTAAAGCAAGGGAGGTTCTACAGGATATTTTGGGGGAAGGGCTGCTAATAGATGGCTGGAGACACCTACATCCCAAAACACTTGAAGGTACGCACTTCCCACACAGGGACTTGGGCACGGTTGGACTATTGTCTCCTGTCACAAAGGCTTGCGGGTAATATGACAGCTGCGAAACACCTGGCCCGTACATATTCCGACCACTGTCCTGTGTTGGTTACATTGAAGATACCGGGTTTTGACAGCCCCAGGCCAAACTGGCGGCTCCAACCCACGGCCCTCTTGGACACAGTCTTTAGGGAGGAACTGCGAGCAGACATTACTGATTTCTTCCCACGTAACCAGGGCACTGTAGAGAGCGTTGCAACCATATGGGAGGCCTTTAAGGTCACTGTTCGTGGCTGGTGCATAGCAAAGGGTTTTGGTGTACTACGTGACATTCAGCGTACGATGCGTAGACTAGAGGACGAGTTGAAAGACTTAGAGTGCCAGATGCAGAGGGGAGAGAACCAGGCAGCGCAAGAAGAGTTCAGGGTAAAGCTTTCAGAATATGAGAGTGAGGCGGCTCGTGAATCAAAATTTCGGAGTAAATACTGGATTGCTAGAAAATATGGGGAGGGAGAGCTGCCAGGGAAAGCCCTAGCTACAATTATACGAAATGCCCGAGGCGCTAACACCATACTGGAGATCGCAGTCTGCACTGGTGAACTGTGCAAAGATAATGTTCGAATCATGGAGGTCCTCACTGGCCACAATAAGAGTTTATACACTTCCCAAGTCTCGGGTGCAATGGATTTCGATGCCTTCTTGGGTGATGTGGTCCTCTGCTGGCTGAGCGATGTCCACAGGAAATTCTTGAGTGCCCCTCTAGAACTGGATGAGATCAAGGATGCGATAATATCCCTGCAAAATGGGAAAGCGCCAGGTTTAGACGGTATACCGGCGGAATTCTATAAGTGCTATATAGATATAATGGCGCCGGTGCTGAGAGAAGTTTGAGGACTCGCTAGAAGTGGGTTTACTACCTCAAACAATGCACGAAGTGATGAATACATCTCCCCTAAAACCTGGCAAGGACCCCACAACCTGCGACTCTTATCGTCCCCTGTCACTCATTAATTGTGACGCAAAGATATTGGCCAAAGTATTGGCCACCAGGCTCGCTACTTAGGACTCAAATAGTACTTCCGGATCAATCTGGGTTTGTCCCAACGAGAGCTACGAATCATAACCTCCGCACTCTCTTCTCCCTTATGCAAGCAGTGGCGCCGGATTTTCCGCTCGCTGCTGTTTTTTTGGATGCGTCAAAGGCATTCGACTCCGTCAAATGGACCTACGGTACCTTTTTACGGTGTTACACAGAATGGGCTTCCCCCCTGTATTTTTGTCGTGGATCCGACTATTGTATCATAAGCCAACCGCTAAGGTGCTTGTGAACGGACATCTCACCTGCAATATCTCTTACCAGGGGCACCCGACAGGGGTGCCCGCTGTCCCCTCTTTTATTCGCCATTGCAATCGAGCCGCTGGCATGCCGGATACGGCAGTTACATCAGGACAGTGCGTTCCGCTGCCCTCAGAGGCAGATTTCTGTATCACTATGCAGACGATGTAACATATGTCAGAGAGCCACAGACTAGGTTGGACGCCCTATTACGGGAATTTCTTGTGTTTGGCAGACTGTCAGGTGTGAATATCAACTGGAGCAAGTCGCAACTTTTTCCACTGACACCTGCTGTTACCGAGTTCTCACTGGACTACCCGGTGGAATGGTGTCATTCCGACTTAAAATACCTAGGGGTGCAGGTATCGAGAGATAGGGAGGAAACCTTACGCATGAACTATGGAACGGCCATAATGAAACTGAAAGATACCATTACACGCTGGATTGAATTGCCCTCGTCGATGGCGGGACGAGCCTCTTTAATCAAAATGGTCATACTCCCGCGCTTCCTATATCATTTCCTTAATATCCCTTATTATCTGGGAGCCTTCTTCAAAACCCTAAAATCGGAGCTGATCAGACTGGTGTGGGGGGGTCGTCAGCCACGGCTCAAATGGAGTGTCATGGCACAGCCATATAACAAAGGCGGCTTTGACATCCCTGATTTTGACCATATACTATCTTAGTGCCCAGGCGCACTTTTTGTACCACTGGATTGGACCCACAAGATACATGCCACAGATAGCTGTGGAGGAATAGATTGTACAACCACTAACACTGAATGGCGTTGTCCATGGCCCATCTAGCGTCCTGGAGACGCCACCAACGACGGTGTCTTGTACGATATACTCATGGCATACAATACTGCGCAGATTGAGACTTCCTATGCTATATGCACCATGCATGCCTCTGACATACCACCCATGTCTGGCTGTCTTACATGAAACCGGATTCCAGCTCATGTGCAAGCGACTGCAGAAGAGTACATGGGGTGACCTATTTCTCAACTGGGAATTTTGTCCTAAGGAACAATTCTTTGGTGAATTCAATCCTAACCCCCTTGACGTTTTTTATTACTTGCGGCTGAGAGAGGGGATGAAGTGCCTCCTGTCTGACTACCTACATGAACCGGAGGCTGTTCCTCCTTTGATTATGCTGCTGAATAGCACCGACGGCACACACCTGAAGTTGAGGGAGCGGCTAGGAGTCACTGGGCTGCTGATTTGGGGGTGGAAATCTCTGATGAGCAATGGGAGTACTGCTGCGAAATGACAGGGCGTATTACATCTAGCTGTAGATTTAAGTTCATACACTACAAATTCTTACACCGGCTTTATTACACCCCTGCTAGGAAGTATAGATTTAAACTGGAAGACACAGACTGCTGTGAACGATGTGGGCAACCAGGAGCAGACTTTTTCCATCTAGCGTGGATATGCCCGCGGGTCTGTTCTTATTGGGAACAAATACATGGAGCACTGGAGAGTATGCTTACACTGCAGTTAGCCAAAGATCCCATGGTTTTCCTCCTAGGACACACAGCACATATACCCAGAGGGAACAGGAAATTCATAGACACTGTTCTTTTGTTGGCTAAGCGCAGACTTGCATGTCGGTGGGGGCGGGGGAGAGCCCCGAAATTTAAGGAATGGATGCAAGATCTGATATACTGTCAGGATCAGCACAATATCTATGCCGAAACACAACCGGTGACCTCTAGATCAGCAGACATTTGGGGCCCACTTCAGTCCTATATCTTGCAGCAGGCTCCATCCGGTGAGGGGAATGAGGGACAGAGACGGCGGGGCTGGAGGGGAGCTTGGAGACAATGTAACCGTTTAATGCCAGATTCCGGGTACCATACGGTATTAAGGATGCTCTTGTTATGGGTCATGATGCCGTGATATACGCTTACTTTCGTGGAAATGTGATGTGCCTCGGATGATGCGAACATGTGTTCTCTACGGTCATGGGTTTACAGTTATTCACGCAATGCTTCAATATACTGTCCATCTGTATGTAAGATGTTACCTCTATCTGAAGGTCACGATTGATTTTTTTTTTGGTACAATATGCTAACAAGGTGCTATCTTGAATGCCCAATTTTCTATGTACGTGAAAAATGTTATAAATAAAATGTTTAAAAATGTAACAATTTTTTAACAAAAGTATACGCTGGGCTCTCCGTCCTTGGATGCAGCTGCGGCCGACGATGTTTTCGGCGCTAGTGCTCCCTTCAAGGACTTTGACTCAGTTTTACGAGAGTCTGAATCAGACCTTCGCTGGTCTGTCGGGGCTTTTGGGGTCGACGACTCTCCTACCTCTTAAGAAGTTTTCTTATCGGTCTCTACGACCGTGTAGCCGTCGTCTTCTCCGGCGACGTTGTCTTCTATGTCGGTCGAGGGCCCCAGGTCTCGAAGGGACGGTATTTGGCCCTTCCCTTGCATGGTGAAGTTGGCTCTTCTCTGTCGCTCTCTGACGCGGAGAGTCTTCGGCGTGAAGGCGGAGCAAGCGTTGCAGTCCTTGCTCTCGTGGTTGACCGGTAAGCAAAGGTTGCACACTGGGTGCTGGTCCTTCTGCGCGTACTTGTGGTGGCAGTTACGGCAGAATTTGAAAGGGGTGTTGTCCATTTCTCGCGCACAGGGGGCCCCCTGTATGCGCCTTCTCCGTTGGACGTCAAAGTTCCCCTTCTTTTTCGTAGTTCCGGCTTCTATATGTTCTTCCTCGTCGTCTTCGAAGTCTTTTCCTGCAAAATTCGACTGTGTCTTTTCCCGTCCAAAACTCTGGAGCCTCTCGGGAACAATCCAGACCCAACGGCAGAAAAAAGAACCTGAAGATCGCGCCCATGGGTGGCAGCTTCCGCAGGAAGCGTGCCGACGTCACGGAAGGACACCAAAAGGTGGGATGTAGACGCCCACCTGGGCTACAAAAAAAACAACAAAAAAAACACGATTCCGGACCCAACCACTAGACCGCGGAATAATGCACAGCATAGTGAATCCAGAAAGATTTATGCTGCATAACTATTCCTACTGGTAAGTAACCATTTCATTTTGCAGCATGAATCCTTTTCTGGATTCACTTGCTGTGCATTAAATTATGTAGCGGTGTGCCACTCCTTGGGGTGGTTGTGGTAAGACTAGAAAGACCTTGTGAACCGGTCAAGAAGTACCTTTTGTCCCACTTGAGCTTTCTTAGTCATCTGTATAGCCATGCAGTCATGCTTGGTGAATGTGTGTCGGGATGCCCATGTTGCCGCAGCACATATGGTGTGTCTATTGGCACATCGGCCATGAAGGCCAGAGTTGAGCCTTTTTTTTTTTCCTTGTAGAGTGTGCTTTTTGGCTGTGTGTTTAGAGTTTTTACTGCGGAGGCATAGGATACTTTAATTGCCTCTACAATCCAACACGTAATTGTCCCCTTTGTCATGGATGCTACTTTGTCGGACTTCGAGTGAGAGACGAACAATTGAGTGCCTTTACGGAATTGTTTAGTCTCCTGTAGATAGTATAGTAAAGCTCTTCTTACGTCCAGGGTATGAAGGCTTCTTTCCAGTCGTGTTTGCGGGTTTCGGAAGACTGCTAGCTGTATGCTTTGGTTCATGTGGAATTTGCTTTCTACCTTAAGTAGGAATTGAGGGTTTGTCCTTAGGATGACCTTGTCCTTGCGGATTTGCATGCATGGTTCCTCCAGCCATTAATCCTTGTAGTTAACTTAATCTGTAGAGATGTTATGGTTATTAACAAGCCAGTCTTTATAGTGATGTATTTGAGTTCTGCTTTGTACAGTGGCTCAAATGGGTCGGTCATTAGTTGTGTAAGGAGGGTGTTTAAGCTCCAGCTTGGGGCTGGAGCCTTTCTTGGGGGTGCAACTTTTTTGGACTCTTCCAGGAATCTTTTGATGACTGGTGCTTTGAAGAAACTTTTACATGAGCCTCTCCTGGTGTAGTCTACAGTTGCTGCCAGGTGTGGCTTGAGTAGTTGATATTACTGTCAAGCAAGTGTGTAAGATATATGAGCACTGTTTTCTGTACACCATTTGGTGTACAGCTTCCACGTAGCTGCGTAGCATTGTCTTGTGGTCTTATTGTATTTACATTGTCCTTCGCAGCAAGTTCAAATGTCTGAACTCTTTTGTATTTAGGTGCCAGGCTGAGCGTTGACGTTTCTGGGTGAAAAATTGGACCCCTGTGCATTGTGATGAGGTACTGGTCTGCTCTGAACTTGATCATCTGTCCTCTGGACAGTTTAAGTACCAGGTTGGTCTCGCCCATCGAGGGGATATGCGTATACAGTTTGTTCCTGGTTGTTGAGCTTTCCTTAGAACCCTTTGTAGTAGGGGAACTGGAGTAAAAGCATATGCAAATGTCCCTGACCAGTTTATTGCACAATCAGGATTCAAGCAAGCCGGGCCGACGACGCCTGAAATGGCAGAAACCGGTCCCCGGAAGCTTGTTTCCTTCCCAGTACAAGAATTGGCTTGGTAGTTTGGTTTGCCCTTTTCCCATCATGCACTGGGACAGGAACAGACTAATTTGCATATAGCCAAGTTCTGAGCTGGGATGGTGCAGTGAGCTAAAAAACGGTGATGGATCAAGCCCTGATCTTTGGACTGGGTAAGAGTGGTCTGCTTAATTCAGGCACTCTGTTCATCACCACCCCCTTTTCTGAATCATTTTGTCCACCATAAGCGTGGAAGGGTATACTCAGATGTGAGTCCCTTGCTCATTGCACCATCAGGATTCAAGCAAGCCGGGCCGACGACGCCTGAAATGGCAGAAACCGGTCCCCGAAGCTTGTTTCCTTCCCAGTACAAGAATTGGCTTGGTAGTTTGGTTTGCCCTGTTCCCATCATGCACTGGGACAGGAACAGACTAATTTGCATATAGCCAAGTTCTGAGCTGGGATGGTGCAGTGAGCTAAAAAACGGTGATGGATCAAGCCCTGATCTTTGGACTGGGTAAGAGTGGTCTGCTTAATTCAGGCACTCTGTTCATCACCACCCCCTTTTCTGAATCAGTTTATTGACAGGGCATTCAGTTTTGATAGGTGGTGTTGAAACCTGGAGGAGAAGGATTGGCATTTCTTGTCCTCCAGTGTCGTGAATAGGTCTATTTCTGGAGTTCCTCAGAGGTTGAAGACCTGTTGCAGGCTCCTTTGTTTTATCTCCCACTCGTGCGAGCTGCTGTTTTGCAAGCTGAGTTGATCCGCCTTGTTGTTGTCCTTTCCTGGCAGGTGAATGGTCTGAAGGCTGATTTACCTTAAGTTGGCCCATTTCCATATTCTTGAGCTAGTTTGCTTAGGATGAATGATTTCGTTCCTCCTTGTTTGTGGAGGTAAAACATAGACGTGGTATTGTCAGTCTGGATCAATACAGTCTTCCCTCCTATATGGGCTTGGAATGCCTTTAGTGCCAGGAACACATTCTTCATCTCTTGTAAGTTGATGTGCTTTATCGAGTTTACATTGTTCTACTGACCCCGTAACCTTAGGTTTCCTGAATGTGCTCCTAAACTCCTGTGATGGCCACTGAGGGAGTTGGTGTTTCAAAAGGTCTGCCTAGTGTTATGTTCTTGGGTGCCCACCACTGTATCTCCGTCTGAGCCATTTGTTACAACCACTAGATCTTCCCAACTCCCTATGGTTTGTGACCAACTGCTGCATAGCCATTCCTGCAGAGGGTGCTTGTGGCGGTGTGCATGAGTGCTAAGGGGAATGCTTGATCCTATCATGCCCATGAGTTTCATGACAGTTCTCACTGTCAGAGATTGACCTTTCTAGTAGAGGAGAGTATCTTGTCTGAGAGCTTGCATTCTCCTCTGGGTTGGGTATGCCCGTGCATACGTGGAGTTTAATCTTTCTCCTAGGAAGGCCATTTCTTGTTCCGGCTTTATTAATATATTGTGGTTTATGGAAAACCCCAATTTCTGCAGTGTCGTGATCACCTAATCAGCACGTAACGTCTTTCCTTTGAATATGCCTTCACCTGCCAGTTGTCTAGGTAGGGATAGGCGGGGATTCCTCTCCTTAGGATGCAGCCACCACTGCTAGGCACTTTGTACAGACTCTTGGTGCTGATATTATCCGGAAGGGCAGGACTTTGGATTGGCAGTGTTTTTTTTCGCGGAAGAACCGGAGATATTTATTGAGAGCTTGGTTCATAGGGATGCACAGATAGGCATCCTTTAGATCTATTGTTGCCATGAAATCCCTTTTTGAAGTTGTAGGTTTACCTCCTGTAGTGTTGACATTTTGAAATGTGGTGCACAACTTAATTTTTGTTTATGAATCGGAGGTCTAAGATGGGTCTTACAAGAGATCTTGCTTTCGTACCAAGTAGTAAGGTGAAAGGTTTCCTTAATAGTGCTCCCTCCTTGGTACCATTTCCATTGCTTGTTTTTGAAGGAGTTTTTTTTATTTCCCGTCATAACTGTAAGAGTTCTGTTCCTTTTAACCTCTTCTTTTTTGGTGGGTGTTTGTTTTTTAACTCTATACAATAGCCGTGGTAGACCACATATAAAATCCAACTCTGTGGTAATGTCCTTCTACTGAAGTAGGATTTATTTTATTTATTTATTTTGAAAGTTTTATAAAGCGCGAACAAGATCTTTGCAGATAACAGAGCGCTTTACAGAGGCAGGTGTAATCATCATCAAGATCATCACGTTCCAGTACATAGCAAAAATATTACGTATAGTACAGGTATGAGGTAGCCAGGCATAGTTGGAGCGTATGACGACAAAAACGCTGTGATTATACAGAGATGGAGAAAAAAGGATCTAAGCATTTCAGACTAATATAGGTCACAACACACGTGCAGAGGAATATATAGGCTATATCATAATAAAATACTGGAGTACTGTTCGCAGTGTAAGTCAAACGCATTGTTCAAGTGTATTTAGCCATAAGGATACTTTTGACTTCTTTCTTAAAAAGAAGGGAGGAGGAGATGAGCCTCGTTTTCAGGAGGGAGTGCGTTCCAGATCCTGGGCGCCATTCCAGAGAAGGAGCGTTTGTAAGTTTTTTCCTTCCGGAATCTTCGCGGTTTCAGCAGAAGATTGTTTGAGCTCCTGGTAGTTCTGGACCCCCCGGAAATTGTCAACTTATGAGAGAGGTAGCTGGGTGATTTCAGGTGTATAGCCTTGTGCGTCAGGCAGGCAATTTTCAGCTGTATTCTGGCTTCAAAAGGCAACCAGTTCAAGGATTTGAAGTCAGGGGAGATATGAGAGTGTTTTTTTGATCCAGTGATGAGTCTCGCTGCCGCATTTAGTGACGCTCTGAGGGGTGCAGTTGTCGTTAGGGGGAGGCCGCAGAGGGCCACGCTGCCGTAGTCTATGCGAGGAATGACCAGAGCTCGTACTGCTATTTGGAAGTCTTTTGCTGGAAGGAAAGGTTTCAGTTTCCTCAAGGTATTTATTTGGAAGTTCGCCCCCTTGGTAGCCTTGCTGATATGCTGCTGCATGTTGAGGTTGGTTTCAAGTGTTATGCCTAAGGATTTTGCTGAGTCCACGATGGTCGGTTGGACATTGAGTGCTGTTAGGTGTTTAAGCCATGTTTGAGCGGAGGATATTTTCGAGGGAGGTGAGATTAGGAGGAACTCAGTCTTCATAGCATTGAGTTTGAGGTGGTTATCGGCCAGCCAGGATTGGGTGCTTCTGATCGTTGAGTTCAGACTCAGGATGTCTTTGGGGGAATGTAACTTGAGATATATTTGAGTGTCATTGGCGTACATGTGAAAGTGTACATTCGATGTTTGTAGCAGGGTGGTGAGAGGCTCCATAACTAGGTTGAACAAAGTAGGGAATAGGCAGGAACCTTGAGGGACACCTAACGACACCGGTACTGGGGAAGACATCAGGTTTTTGCTCTTGAATTTTTGAGACCTGTTGTGTAGGAAGGAAGTGAACCAGCGAAGCACAGTCCCAGAGAAGCCCATTCTTGTCTTTAGGAGATCGAGTAAGTTGTCATGTTTCACTGTGTCAAATGCTGACGAGAGATCAAGAAGGACGAGGAGGCAGGTATTATTTTGATCTAAGATTTGGATGGCATCGTCAATTATGTGCGTCATAGCGGTTTCAGTGCTGTGCCCAGCTCGGAAGCCTGATTGGTGAGGAGATCAAACTGTTCTATGTGCTTTGTCATTTGTAATTGGACGCATTTTTCTAAGAGTTTGGCGAGAGTGGGAATGTTGGTAATCGGACGGTAGTTGTTTAGATCAGTGGGGTCGGCTGTTGGTTTCTTCAGTAAAGGTGTAACTTGTCCAACTTTGAGGGAGTCCGGGATGGCTCCTTGTAGTAGTGAGCTATTGATAATTTTAGTCCAGAGTGGGAGTAGCAGAGGAATGAAGTCTTTTACGGCGTTAGCAGGGAGAGGGTCAGTGAGGTGATTGGATGGTTTTAGGGTGCTGAGTATTCTGTCAATTTCTACTTCCGAGTATGTGTCAAAGGATGACCAGGTCGCATTGTTTTTTAGTTTATTGGGAGTTATGCAGTTGGGGATTGAGTAAAGGCTTGCGTCATTGAGGAGGTCTCTCCTTATAGTGTCAGTTTTTTTGTTAAAGAGGGATGAGAAATCTTCACAGGAAGGAGTAGTGCTCATAATGTCGATAGCTGGGGGTTGTTCTTTAGATTGAGATCGGATTAGCTCGAACAGTTTACTTGGACGGTTTTTTGCTTGGTCTAGCTGGACTCTGAAGAACTCTGACTTTGAGCGTTTTATTTTCCTGAAGTATGCATTTCTCTTTTTCCTCAGAGTTTTAAGATGCAGTGCCGAGGGGACTAATCTCCAGGTGCGCTCTGCCATTCTCATAGCCCGTCTCTCTTCATTGAGACTCCCGTTGTACCAGGGGTTAGATGTCTTAGTATGCGCGCTATTCTGCCTCCTGCTGGTGTTGTGTGGAGGTCTTTTGTTGTGGGCAAGTCACTTGGAGGTTGCTCCTCCCCCTCTCTAGGGTTGTTCCCTGGCTCTTCCTCTGCCACGAAAGGGCTGTCTTCGTTGCTTTTGCCAGGCTTGGTATCCGGACTTCTGGTTTGATTGCTGTCCGCCTACCTGAGTTTGCTGCTGTTGTTGGCCTGTTGATAAGACTCACATTCCTGTGAGTCTTCTGAGGTTAAAACCTCCTCTCTTAAAGCTGCCACTCTGTTGTAGGGCTCCCATAGCCCTGTCCGTCTCATTGTCCTTTATTTTTTGAAGGGATTTATCTACCTCACTTCTCAACAGGGCGTCTCCTGTGAAAGGTCTGTTAATTATTGAGGTTTGGACCTCTCGCTTGAAGCATGATGTTCGGAGCCAGATGTGCCTTCTTAACGTTGTGCCTGTGCACACTTGTCTGCTGGCTGTATCTGCTGCATCTAGGGCGGATTTGAGGCAGTGCTTGCTATGTTTTTCCCTCCTCTATGATGGAATTTGTCCTCTTTTTATCCTCGTTGGGGAGCTTGTTCATTAGTTCTTAGATATCATCCCATTGTTGTTGGCAATACCTGTTAAGGAGGGCATTGGAGTTTGCAAATGCGCCATTGTATTACTGCTTCTTTTTCCATCTTTTTTCCCACTATGTCAATTCTTTGACTGTCCCTCTCTGGATGTGGGCCAGTGAAGGAGTGAGCATTGCTCCTTCTTGCCGTGGTGACAATCATAGGAGTCTGGCACTGAGTTTTCACGAACGTATTTAGGGTTCTTTGTGTAAGGCTTATATTTTCTCCATCCTTGGATTTGCCCCCTTTGCGGAGGCAAGCTCCTTGAAAGCCTCCTTGCCTGTTCTAGGATGCTTGGTCGCATCGGGAAGTATTGTGTCCCCTTGGTGGATGGTGCAAAGACTCTAGAAGGAAGGAGTCTCTCTCCTCCACTACAGGGACCGTGAAGTTATTAGCTGCTCTATTGATAAGGCTGTTGTAGAAGGCTATGTCGCCTGGCGGTGAAGCCCTCGAGGGATAGCTACAGACCTTCCTCTGGGCTTTGTGTCTAGGTAGTTCCATTTTTCCTCGAAAGTCCCAGAGGCTTACCCCTCTTGAGCGTCGAGCTCCTCTTTGTGAGGTTCGGGGGTTGCCAGAGCTTCAAAAATATCTTCCTCCTTTTCGGCAGCAGTGGGTTTCGTGGAAATATGGAATTCCTTCAGCGACTCAAACTCCTTTTCGTTGAAGGAGTGCTGCCATTTCTGCTTCCAAGCATCTCCTTTTTCTCCACCTCGAGGGCCCTTTCGGCATCTGAGGCTGGGAAGATCCTCTTCTTGGGTGTGGTGGATTCTGCCCTCTGAGGGTGTGGTCTTTACCCTCGCAGCCTCTGGTTCGGTACCTGCCTACGTCTATTTCAACGCTATTGCCTCATCTGGGGTGGGATCAGTTGGTTGTTTTCTTCGGATGCCTGGGCTGCCTTTTTCGCTTTCTTTTCGGGGCCCTTGGTTTCCGACGGGGAAGGCTTAACTTGTCCGTCATTTTCCGTGTCCTTTGACGCCTTATTCGCGGTACGCCTCTTTTCGGTGTACTCTACGAGGATTTCGACGTCTTACCCCTGTGTGTCGATTCTATGGCCACTCCCTGGCCGTTCTAGTTGCTTGAGAGGCCCAAGTTCCTAAGCAATGGTTGTTTATGGCTTTGGAGAATGGCTGGGCAATGGACCTCCCTCTGCCCTTGGCGTACCTGGAGGGCTTTCGACATGAACACCGCGCAGTCTTTATTCTGTGATTCCTTGGCAAGCAGGAGTCACAAACGTCATGTGGATCGCTTTGTGCAAACTTGTGTAGGCACTTCGAGCAAAATTTGAAAGGGATATTTTCATGGCACATCACCCTTTGATCCATCTAGGTTGGTGCTTCATCCGGTCCTCTGACGGAGAAAGGTATCCAGAGGTCTCCCCTCTTCTTCGGTGTCTTGTCAGTCAATGACCGATAGTTTTCTCACTCAAATTCCTTGATTCTTTCAGGGATTTCATCCAAAACTTCGAAGTGTCTCAGTTTGCTTCCAGACCCAACGGCAGAAAAAAGAAACTGTAAATGGCTACATTCCGGGGCGCCCTCTGAAGTCACTCTAGTGATGGATCTAGCACCAAATGGTGGCAGACTACACTAGATGGTGAAATAATGAACAGCGTGTGAATCAGGAAAAGGACTCTTACCACAAAACTCATCTTCTGATCTGGGTAATCAAGCTGCACTCTAAACAGTCCCCAGGGTACAATCCGGGTTCTCTCTGGTCCTGCACAGCAGCAGTTCGGCAGTTGTGTGAACATTCTGGGCTACCAACTTGCCAAAGCAGGCTTCTTCTGTTTGTGCGGCCCTGTCCTGAGAATAGGTCAGTCAACTGACACTGCAAACACAAGGAGATGATGGACAGAGCGCGGAAACTTTTCAGTCAGACACTCCCCACCAGTCACAGATCTGGATGGAATCCATCATTGTTCTTTAGCTCACTTCACCCCCCCCGGTCAGGCACAGCTATATGCAAATCAGTCTTTACCCTGTGGCTCATGGGGACAGCCCAGCCCGAACTGCCAAGCCATGTCTTCCCTGGACCGGAAACAAGCTTCTTGGGACCGGTTTCGGGCTAACAGCCCTTATCAGCCAGGCTAGCTTGAATCCAGTGGCAAAGTGAGCAAGGGACCCACGTCTGGGCATATCCTGACAACTTAGGGCAAACACAAGAAGATGATGAACAGAGCGCTGAAACTTTTCAGACACTTACCCCAAATCACAGACCTGGCACTGACCCACACCATGAAAAAAAAATTGTATGACAACAGGTTTCACCTCTCCTGGCCCTAGTGCCAGCATGTCCATCTAAACAAGAGAGCAGTCCCTCTCCCAAGTGTCACTCATTTGCCCTTCAAAGGAGGCTCATGATTTTAAGCTCATCTTCTGGGCCAACACTTGTATGACTTGCTACAAGAGGGAGGTAACATCTATCTCCAGTGCAGGCTCATACAGTCTCCTTTTCCTTAAAGGAGTTTGCATGTTTCCACAGGAGGGCAGAAAGAGGTCTCAGGGACAGGCTACTTGTGCAACTGTTAAGGGCAAGGAGACGAACCGTAACAAAGTAGAAACTTTGTTAGAGTTGCACACCACAACCGGCTACAATAATTTCTGACTAGAAAATCTAGACTGGCTTAATGTGAGGAGTTGGTTGAAAACTCGGAGTATTAACTTTGGTCCCACCATTTAGGAATTAGCACAGCTGAGGTGTCAGCGTGTAACTCTGCATTAGTCAATGGGGAACCACATTCTTCCAGAGTAAAAACGAAGAGCTTGGGTGTTTTTGCTGTCAGAACATATACAATACATGTCCTGCCCGTGAAATATATGCTGCACCCCTGCCTTAGGGCTACATAGGCCTGCCATAGGATTACTTACACATATTCCAGGGGGATGTTTGGCTTTGCCATTGCTTTAAAATGGCTAGCAGTTCAAAACTGTTCTTCTAGTCTGCAATGGCGAACTCAGACTTGTTTAACCTGTGTCACACCCAAGGTGGCATTACTAATGCTGCAATCCCTATAGCAGAGGTCTTCAAACTGTGGGGCGGCCCACCTGGGGAGGTGGGGGGGCGCATATGCCTCCGAAAGTACATGTAAATGAAGATTTCCTGGAAGTGCAGTGATGTTAATTTGCTGCATTTTCAGGCTGTCTTCATTTACACTGAGACAAGAAGTGTGAACTGTGATCAGAGTGGCGTGGGGGTGGGTGTCAGTGAGTGTGCTAGTAGGGTCTAAGAATTTGCTAAAAAAATAAAAAAGCACGATCTAGCCTCCAAGCTGTAGCAGTGTAGGCTATTTTTGTATTGCTACTTGTTTGCACACTCTGGAAAAGGTAGAATCGCTGTGTTCGGTTTTCCCATTGGCTTTAATGTAGTAGCAGTTAAAAGGGATCGGAGATTACAAGGTGCCACAGAGGCGAAGTCTGTTTAGTGGGTGCTCCCCAAACCAGCTATTTGGTGCTTAATAGTCTTTATAGGTCCCCCTTAATGTGGTGCAGCTGTTTAGAGAAGATTTATCCTCTGCATGTTGAGAGAAGAGCACTCACCAGCAAGTCCAAGCTGCCTTGACAGTGCACGTCATCAGCGATTGTCTTGAAGGCTCAGCAAGTTGGCTGCAGGGTGAGGTTGAGTCCTAGGGCCACCGTGAGGCCTTGTCTGCATGTCCTGTCGCGCTCCAGATGGCCAGCACTGGAGGGCACGAGCAGGCCCACAGTCAGTGGTTGTATGTGAATAACACATTTTGAAAACTACCAAAAAACTGTGTTACTTTCAACTAATGTGTCTATGGTTATTTGGCGACAGTCTGGAAGATTGTTACTTCATAAGAAGAATATTCTAGCCATTGCGCTTCGTTTGGGAGCTCATTGCCCTAATTTGTGAGCATTGTTTGGGCTCTTTAAAATAAAAGAAATATTTTCTGATTATTGGCAAAAATAATGAAACATGTGCCAGAGGTTTTTCATTCGCGACAGAAAACACTTGACCCGTGGAATAATTGGAGTGTGATTAAACTAACCTGGAAAATGACTGACTTGAGTAAATTGAGCTACATCCACCATAATAATTTGCAGGTAGAAAACTAATATCAAATTTACTGGCTTTCTTATTTCTTCAAACGCCAAGGCTTCCATCTTATTGTAGCTTGCATCACCCATGTCTATACTATGTCAAATGTTTTCTCTCTTGTTTTTATGTTTATGACCAAAACAGAGCAATATTATCTTTAATGTTCTGTAAAATGAAATACTGCCTTTTCTAGGTGCTCTTCTACAACTGTCAATAACAAAAGGCTTTTCAGTGCTCCACATCTGAATGCAATCTAAGCAAGTGTGAATTTTCCTTGCTTTTACCCCGCTCTCCAGTGAATTCAAATGATCTTTATTGGGTTTCCATAATTTGTAGAAAAACCATAAAAGTACAAATAAAAAACAGTATCTTACAATAAATACAAAACATACAATACATTTGCAAATTCATTAATTGATTTGGGCATTGGGTGGTAAAAAACATGAAAGATCAAGTTAAAATACCTATGTGCCAGTGATTAACCAAGATTAGGACGATGGTTGACACAGAACTTCAAAAAACAGGCTATAGAATTAGCATATAATTCATTTTCCAAGAATTGGAGCGCTAGAAAAGTTGGACGACAACCTCGTAAACCCGCTCTCCAGTGTATTTCATTGGAACTGACATTGGGTGCATACCAGGGTAACTTCTGCTTGTTTCCTGCTGAGAGTAAGGTAGCAAAGGGAGGTGAGGGGGGTCAGAGAGAGTTATTAGTGGAGTCGGACATACGATGGCAAAGGTGAACGTAAATAATAAATATCTGCAGTCATATGTCGGACACCACTATCCCCCCCATTATGTGGCTGCATAACTAAAAAATGCAGCAACATGTTACCTTGCAGCAGAAGGCCCTTTCTAAAGCTTAACTGGTCGCCTTTCTGTTGCTTATTGCTGTATGTGGGTGTTAAAGTGGTACTTATGAGGGTAAATATATGCCAGGACAGTGATAGCAGATGTAAAAATGGCAAAATAATGTAGTAATGCAATCACAAAATATGCAGCACTATGCAGCATAATTCGCCATTGCTTGCTGCATGATTTAGTGAACCCTGCTGCATAATTTGGCCTTCTCTTGTCACATAATTCCAGTGGCCCTGTTTATAGTGCTATGAGGTCTCAACAGGTGGCAGAAAGACTTGTGAATATGTAAATTATTATTTTAAAATAGTATTTACATAGTCTAAGCTAGGCTGCTGCTGCAAAATGATGCAGTGATCGTGATAAAAAAGTTATTACAAAATATACTTTTTGGTAATAAGTATTCAAACTCTATCTAATACAGATATTTTGTAAGTGTCAACTATTCCAGATCTCTGCTGATAACACCCCTACATTATATCTCAAAAAGAATAAATCTTTGCCACCATGAATTTTTTAGCAGAGCCGCTGTAATAACTCAAGAGAGAACCACATTATGCTGCAGGTTTGACTAAATTATGCAGCAGGAACAGGTAAATTATGTGTTACAATACGCCACATTATGTGCTTAGCATTACTTCATTATTTTGTCATTTTAACTCATGGTAACACTGTCAAGGGAAATATTTCACCTCATTTGTTTCAGTTTAAAACTCAAATACAGCAATAAGCAACTACAAGATTACCAGTCAATCTTTGCAGAGGGCCTTCCACTGCTCCTGAACACTTTGCCACGTTTTAAGTAACTTTTGTACCGTTTGAGCTAGTATCAAGTTTTTTTGTTGGAATTTGCAGATTATGGATTATGTAGCAAGTACAAGTTACTTACCTTCAGTAACGGTGTATCTGATAGAGACGATTCTAGCCGGAGATTCCTTAACGTAGAATATCCCCCAGGCGTGAGACTGGACCCGGAAAACTTTCTTGCCCAGCATCTATGCGCGCTGGGAGGCGGTGCCACGCGGAAAAGAAGAAAACTGACAGCGCGCAGGGGTGGCGCTTGTGTGACCTCGCTGACGTCACACCCGCGGAGGACGTCGTGTGGAGTCGCGTGGCACTGGCGCACAGAGATGCTGGGCAAAAACGTTTTCCGGGTCCAGTCTCACGCCTGGGGGATATTCTACATTAAGGAACCTGCAGCTAGTAGTCTCTATCAGATACTCATAATTCTGTGGAAAACGTGGCTGCTGCAAAAACCCATAAGTCCAGTGGCCCGGACTTTAAGGGACTTAATGAATTAACGGCTGGTTTCTTCTTTAACTTTCTGCACTACCACCACACCTTTCACTTTCAGGCAGAGCCTCCTCAAAGTCAGCATTAAACATTCAGGGGCAGTTTTTGTGTGAAATCGGAGTCCATGGGGTGGCAGGTAGAAGGCCAGCATGGTTGCATTCAGATGCAGAGCCCTAATCCTCTCGATCCCTGGGGCCTCACAGTAATGGTCTAGGAGACAGAGGAAAGGATTGAGATTCATAGGTATTGTCAAAGAGAAGGCCCAGAATAGGGAGCACTGTATGGAAACTCATTTTTATGTTTACAAATGGCTAGAGACAGCTTCTTCAGAGAGATACTCCAAAGAAGGGGACAATATAAGTGGTCTCTTTTTTTTTTTTGAAGGGCCATTGACTAGTGGAGCTGGAACTGCTGACAGGTGTGTAAGTTGCCACTGCTGGTTATCATTAAGGAAGCAGATGAAGCAGGACTGGGTCCAAGGGTTTAAGGGGCACGCTACATCACAATTATGGTTATGTTCCTTTAAAAACAAGCATTGGCATAGCCAATAGGTCTCGCTATTGGGACCTTACAAGTGTTTAGTTATGCAGCACAATATCCTTTGTGCAACTTCAACTGATGCATGGTTAAGCACATATAAGGTCCCAAAGGCGAGACTTATTGGCTATGCCAATGCAGGTCAGTCCAGGTTGCTGGGCAGATGTTACTGGTTTGGCGAACAGATGGGCTTAGGAGTTATCTTGACACTCCTGCATGGCAGGTTTAGATAGTTTGGTCTGTGATGTCGACACTGAAATGAATCTGCAGCGTTAGCACCTGCATCTGTATAGTGCAGCCAGCATTTTCAGATGGTTAAGCCCATGACATAATGCCATAAATTCTGCATGGTGCCCACCCTTGCCTGTGTGAACTTTCCCAATTTTTTTTTTTTACCTGTGCCCACATACACCCTCTGCCATAATCGGTCCTACTCTGCAGCCAGTGTTGGCTGAGCTGCAGTCTGTCCTCTTCCCGGCAGTGTGTATGCTTAGCTACAGTCTGTCCTTTTAGGAAGCTGCTGGTCCAGTAGGTCTCTAACAGAAGGTTAATGTTAGCTGCCGACTGCCCTCGTATCTCATGGCGGGTCCAAAATGTGCCTCACAGGATTTAAGACTGCTTTTGCAGCGTGCCCTCAGTAGCAGACAGCGCAGGCCCGCCTGCAGTGCAGTGTCCCCCACCAGCATCACTGGTCCAGGCCGAGTCACCTTGAGATGTGACTGGCGAAGCCAGACTAGGACAAAGGGTACTTGTGGCGCTGCCTTCCCTCAGCCTCCAAGCCGTGCGCGCTGACATGACTGAGGGCGCCTCCATTCTGATGCTCGGAGCTTTGCGTGCAGAGCATGCACAGGCTGCATTCAAAATACTGTGCCTTTCATGGCGCTGAACAATAGCAGCCACTTCAATGCCGTCGCTAGTGACAAAATGGGAAAGACCATTGTAACGCAAAGCATATGAAACGCATTCTTCAGGGATGCACATCACGCAGCCCTCCAGACACCCTTTAGAGAACGCTTTCACCCCCTGAATCAAGTCACAAGCTGTCCTTGCACACGCGGGCACTGATATCACATTTTTGCATGATGCCAGAGGTTACACATTGGGTGGATGAGGTGGGCGAGCCAGCAAATTTACGGAGAAAGCCAAGCCCAGGATCTGACGTGGCTCCAACGTCATTACAAGCCGAGCGGAGGGCATATTTCCATGTAAATCATGCAGCAAATACCATCGAAAAGTATGATAAAAGACATTCAAATACAAAAATAAAAAAAATAAACTTTCTTTAACACCCTGAAGCTCTCATGCCGCATACCCCGATCTTTCGGAAAATGAAATGGACGAAAACAGAGGGGGAGTAGGGAGTGCAAGCAGAGGAGCATGATTCACAGCGATTTAAAACAAACACAAATGAAGCTGACCAGGAGGGAGGGGGTAGTGCAAGCAGAGCAATAAAAACACAGATGGCAGCTGTGCACGTGCACGCGCTCTTGAACGCAAGCTGGAGGCCAGCAAAAGCCTCTTGTGGCACTTTTAAAAGCCACTTACTAAATGTCTCGAAGAGACAGCATGCGCGGTCTCAGGGGAGACCTAAAAAGGACTTGGAAGCTTATTTTTCTTTCTAGAATTAGGACCGAGGTGATGGTCCATCATGGTGGGGAAGAGGTAAAAGATGCAGAGGAAATAGCCTGCTACTCAGGCCTGCAGTTATTAGTGCAGCAGGTGTAGTTGCATTGGGGTCCAAGAGTGTGAGGGGCTCACAGCACCCCAATTAGGGCAATAAGTAGGTTTGGGATAATACATGTTTTTGTTTGATGCGTTTGCTGTTTTATAAATCTAATAGCTAGTGCGGTGTATAAACTATAGAAAAAGTTCTCCTGCAATCATCTCATAAGCCCCGCCCCCTGCACGCAGCCATGTCCCTCCTGCACCCCCCGATCCTTTTTTTTTTTTTTTTTTTTTTAATCCTCATCTGCCCGACACACGTTCTTAGATGCAAAGCGAACAGCCCAACCACCTCACTGCCAATGGGAGCAGGCCCTAGAAATTGAGCCGCAACACAGCTAGGCAGAGGTTATTACGAGTTGGTAGGAAATTCCATGCACCTTATTAAAGTTTCTCCAAGCAACATCTTGCCTGACAGGCCAGTATGTATATATCGGAATCGGGGCAGACCACAAAACTGAGCCATGGAGTAAGTGGGCTTAATCATCGGATCTATGGGGGGAAAAAAACCAAAAAATAAAATAAAACCCAAGAAGGCGGAGGAGGCTTCACCTCCAATCTGTCAAAAGCTTCCAAAATGTGAGGTTCTGGGCTCTACAAGATCTTGTCAAGTCTACCTTGGATGTTACATACAGTGAGGTTAGCCATGCAGAGTGGGTAGGGGGGATGGTATCCACCCAGTGCATGCATATCTGCCGTCTTGCCAACAAGATAGCATAAAACAAAAAGGACCGCGCTACCCCTGTAATAGTCTGGTCGTACCCGAAAATGACAAGTGGTAAAGTTAAAGGGATATTGATGTTAATAATTGAGTCTAAAGTAGATTTTATTTCTTTCCAAAAAGCGGATATATGGGGACATTCCCAGAACATATGTACGTCGGAGGCTGCTAACAGTTGGCATTTATTACAGCGTTTTCCCTCTTGATATTTGGATAGGCGTAGAGGGGAAAGGTATGCCCGGTGTATGGTAAACAAATGATTTCGTCTAAGCCAGGCAGGTTTAACTAGTTTATATAAAAGGGAAAAAGATTGTATCCACAGATCCTCATCTAATGCCACTATTTCTCTACCCCATAGCTCCATTGGGAGATTGAAATCCCCATCTATCTCTTCCACTATGGACCAATACCAAAGGGCCACCTCCTTGCCTCCTGTCGGTTTTTCAACTAAATTTTGTTCTAGGGGGCTAAGTCTCCCGGTGTTAAGATCTTTCCTAGTTAATTCTCTAGCCCAGCTCCTAATTTGTACATATTTAAATCTTGACAGGGTCGGCCCTACTTTCTCCCTGAGCTCCTCCCACTCTATCAAGGTGCCTCCAGATATTAGTTCGCCCCATCTTAAAAACCCAGCTGTAATTTACAGAGTTGCAAGAGAATCTTGCAGACACGGCGGAAGCCCGGGAGAGTCCCATATCTGAGCATAATTAGAATAGTATGCCAGCCCCACCCTACGTTTGATTTGTACCCATGATTTCAATTGTGTTAACAAAATCTTCAACCTCACCTTCTTGAAGAATTTTCGGTCTCCAAACTTAAATAGGAACCCATCTAGGGGGAGGTTTGCCCCTACCAGCATTGCCTTGAATAATCTCCCATTTGAAGAGAGATCTGGTGTTTTCAGGAGCATTCTTGAGTGGGAAAGCTGGAATGCCCAAGAATAATACTGCAAGTCTGGAAGGGCCAATCCACCTTTTTCCCTCCTCCTTCTTAATTTTTTCCAGGCCAATCTCGTAGCTTTATTGCCCCAAATAAAATAATTTATTTCTTGCTGGCATTTAAGAAGTTGCTTGGAGTCAAAAGGGAATAGTGTTAAAAATTAAAGTCAGTTTCGGAAGAATGGACATTTTTACAATGTTGACTTTACCAAAAATTGACAGTTGAAGGCCCGCCCAAGATCTCAATAGGGCCCTACATTCTCTGGAGACCGAATCTAAGTTAACTTTGGCTAAGGTGTCAATATCTTGAGTAATTTTGAGTCCAAGGTAGCGGATTGAAGATGCCACCCCAACGCCCGGATTAGCAATGTTCCAAGTCATTAGCTCGGTCTTCTCGGCATTGATATCATAGCCCGATATGTTTCCGAATTCCTTAGCCTTTTCAACCACAATAGGAAAAGCGTTTACTGGATCACTAGTGAAAATTACATCATCATCAGCATAAAGCCCTACCTTCCTTTCCCATCCACCGAATTCAAATGAGGAAATTTTTGGGTCATCCCTAAAGGATTGTGCAAGTGGCTCGATATATATGTTGAAAAGTAAAGGGGACAGGGGACAGCCCTGTCTTGTTCCCCTAGTAATCTGAAAAGGCTGGGTACATGAACCATTGACCATAATGCTTGCGCTGGGATTAGTATATAGGAGGCCTATTGATCTCTGAAAATTAGGTCCAAATGCAAATTTTTTCATGACCTCAGCTAAGTATGCCCAATTTACTCGATCGAAAGCTTTTGTAGCGTCGAGGGTCATAATAGCTAAAGGGAGTGAACATTTTGAGGCTATGTCCACAGCCCCTATTAAGTCATAAGTGAGGTCGGAGAGCTGTCTACCTTTTATAAAGCCCTTCTGGTCAGTGTGGATTATTGAACCGACCTCGCGTCCCAACCTATTCGCCAACACGGCCGCAAAGAGCTTATAATCGCTATTTAAAAGCGAAATTGGCCTATAAGAGCCACATTTAGCTGGGTCTTTCCCGGGTTTCGGGATCAAAACAATTATTGCCTCCCCCATGATTTCTGTGGGGTCGCACCATTGACTAAGATGTCGTTGAAGAGTCTTGTAAGCACAGAGACAATTTCAGGTGCCAATACTCGGAATAATTCACCGGGAAGACCGTCAGGGCCCGCTGCCTTACCCCGCTTCACCTTTTTAATGGTTTCACTCACTTCTTCCTCTGGGATAGGTCTCTCAAGACGGTCCCTTTGTTCTGGAGTAAGAGTGGGAAGAGTGATTTTTTCCAACCATCTAAGCTTTGATGTCGGGTCGTCCGGGATCTCCTCCTTATAAATTTGCTGGAAATATTCCAGAAATGCTTCCCCGATGTCTCTAATAGAGGATCTTTCCTGGGTTTCCCCATCTACATTGATGAACTTTGTGTTTTTTGGCCTGGTCGGATTTAATTTTCCAGGCTAGGACCCTACCCGCGGATTCACCATACTCAAAGTTGGAAAGCCTACTCACTTCCCATCTCCGTGCAACCCTCTCTTGGAGAATGCTGTCTAGCTTCTCTTTTAAATCCTTACGTTGCTCCTGCTCTTCGTTAGTCCCACATCTGAAGCCAGTACGTTGATCAAGAAGAGCAATTTCCTTTTCGATATTGGCGATCTTTGCCCTATACATTTTCCCTCGATACGAGGCCCTGTTGGTTATATGGCCTCG
This sequence comes from Lissotriton helveticus, assembly GCF_964261635.1. NCBI lineage: Eukaryota > Metazoa > Chordata > Amphibia > Caudata > Salamandridae > Lissotriton > Lissotriton helveticus. The sequence continues at coordinate 1,617,471,028 of NC_136057.1, forward strand.
CAAATATGCCTTATATGCCTCCCATACTATACTTAGCTGAGTTGAATTTATGTTGGTGTCCATAAACATTTTTGTTTCTTGGATGATAAGATCAGTTTCATCATCCTCTAGAAGAATCGTACGGTCAAATGACCATGAAGTATGAGAGGGTTGCTGAGCCAGTTGAATAGAAAAGGAGATGGCTGAATGATCTGATAAGTGTGAGGGCAAATATATTAAATCCTTTAGGGGATCTCTTAGTGAATAACTAAAAAGAGCATAATCGATTCTCGATTTGTGATTATATTTATGATTATGGTATGATACACCAAGTGCATCACCTGCTCTCTCTCTCCATGGATCCGCCAATCCGAGCGTTGACATGACAACCCCCAATGCCTGCCTGGATTTGTTATAAGTTAATGCTCTTGAGTTGGGGTATTTATCCAGTTTTGGATTAAGTACTAAATTGAAATCTCCCATCCAAATTATTGGACCTTGAGTTGTTAAGAGCTTGCTCTGGACTTTGTTCAAATATGAGGGGTCGTCCTGATTGGGTCCATAATAACCAACCAGATTGTAGGGTCTGCCCTCCAGACTTGCGTTGACATATAGCCACCTACCGCTAAAGTCTTCTTCGTGATTAAGAATCTGGGCTCTGACTTGCTTTTTAAAGATAATAAGGATGCCCCGGATATTCGCGTTGTGGTTGGTACAAATAAAACAGTCTACCCATCTTATTTTCCTCAACATGTCTTTCACTTCTTGTTGGAGAAGATGTGTTTCCTGAATGACAATGACCTGCGCAGGAGAGTCCCTCAAGTATTGTAATATTCTATACCTCCTACTCTTAACACGCAGGCCATTGACATTCCAGGACAAAAATTTTATTCCAATCATATAATGATTTTACTCCGACTCTTTAAGGCTAAGTATAAAAAGCAACTCCCGGGGCAGGTTAGACAAACCTGAGGTGTGTCGAGTAAGGTGTATAAGTGTAGAACAGTGTCTGTCAAATGAGGATATTTTGCAGTTATGGCCCCTCCCCCCCCACCCCGGAAAACCCCCCCTTACTTGATCTGGCCGTTGATGCCAGAGTTGTCCCTCTGAGGAGTTCCCCCTCACCCAGCCTAGTTACGTATGTTTGTTTGAAATATAGACCGGCTTTACCACGGTCGATACCCTTTATCGATGCCCCTGAGGGAAAAAACATCATGAGAAGAAACAGTTACAGAGAATTTTAGCCTTCACGGCAAGCAGGAATTTTAGGGGTTTCCTTCAAAAAAAAAAAATAAAAAAAAAAATATATATATATATATATATATATATATATATATATATATATACACACATATATATATACACATATATATATACATATACATATATACATATACATATATATATATATATATATATATATATATTTTCCCCCTTCTCTTTATAATTTTTTTTTTTTCCCCTAATCTTTCTCCCCTTTTTTTTCCCCATTTTTTTTTTTATTTGAAACACCTTCCGTGAAGTCTACCCTTTTCCCTATAAACAATGGTTTATTTATTTCTTTATTTTATTATTCTCTTTTTTTTTCCTTTCTGTTTTTAAATTTTTTTTTATCCCTCATCTCCTTAAGTGGATCTCAGCCATGCTAAACTAGCAAGTAAAGTTAGTAAACGAATTGTCCCGTAGAAGGAGAGCAATACATTTTGGAGGGGGGCCCAACCTCAAAACATTTTGCTTAGGGGGCTCTGAGCAAAAAAGCTTGAAGACCTCTGCCCTATAGTGACCTAACTTACATATCAAGGGTACCATATACAAGGTGGCTTGGAAGTAATAAAGCCTAGGTCAATCTGGTATAACCCAATTTAACATACATTTTTTAGGGTCAAGACACTGGAAGGGAGGTCTTATTAGCAGGCCTCAATGCGCTCAAAGTTGAAAAAGAATCAGCATCACCCCAAAAAATAGGGAGTGGCCATATAAATCGAGGCATTTCGTTACAATTTGCAACTAAACAGAAGTGATACCGAAAATGGCAGTCACTACATTTTTCAAATGCCAGCCTTTAGGAGCCACAAGAAGATGACCTGCTGTCCAAAGAAACTAAAAAAAGGTACTGTGATTATACTGAGCAGTGGCATATATAGCATGCTCTCTAAACGTAAAAAAAATTCAATGAAATGAGTTATGGACCTGGCTGAAAAACAAACCACTGAGATTCATCAGTTATCGTAACCAACACACGCTATAACTAGCACCACCTTCCATGCTGCCTTCTTGGTGGCTTATGTCTGTCATGCTACGGCCAGAACCCCAACATGGTTTTAAACTTTGTCAACTTAAGTGCTTTTAATTGTTTTTTTGTTTGCTTTTGTTTAAGTAGCTCTTATTTTTCCCACCTCCTGCCAGCAGCTCATTTCTAATGCCAAAGGCAAAAGGGGGGTGTTGGATATATATGAAGAGGGTTGGAAATAAAGTGTAAATAAACAAAAATTCAATTAAGAAAAGTTACAAAGGATTATGTTACTTACCCTGTAAGCATCTGTTCTTGGCATGTAGTGCTGTAGATTCACATGCTTTGCTTTCTCCTGCTATCTAATGTTGGGTCCGGATGTGTGAACGCTGTTTTTCCTCAAAGTATTGAGTCATGTGGTAAGAGGACTCTTCCTTTTGGTAATCTATGCAAGGGCATCGGCTACGTTGCGATTATTTTCCCGCAAGAGGGTGAAAATGGAGTATAGGTAAGTATTAGTAAAAAGATGTCCAAGCATATAAAAGTATAGATAATAACTGCAACGACCATAGGAGTTCAGGCAGAAGGGTGGGGGCATATGAATCTATAGCACTACATGCCAAGAACAGATGCTTACAGAGTAACAATTTGCTTGCTGTAGATACACATGCTTTGCACACACTGTATAGAAGTATCATCCAAAAACTGTGGCTAACCAGTGGATGTTGCACTTTTTTGAAAAAGTGTACGTAGCACTGCCTGTAATACATTAGCTTGTAGGTGTGACAGGTCATCCACACACTAGTGCTTAGTGAAAGTGTATGGTGTAGACTATGTAGTTGCTTTACAAACGTGTGCTATAGGGATGTTGCCCAGGAAAGCCATGGATGCCCCTATTTTACAAGTAGAATGTTCTCTAGGGGGTATCAACGTTTGTTTGCCTTGGATATAGCATATTTGAATACATTTAACGATCCATCTGGAAATGCTCGATTTTGAAATGGGCTTCCCTTTATGAGGGGGTGCAAAAGCAACAGACGTATTTTGTAAAAGCTATTATCCTGTCAATACAATAAATTAATGCTCTTTTGACATCTAGTGTATAAAGGTCTTTCTGCCACAATCTGGCTGAGGGAAGTAAACAGGTAGCTCAACCGATTGGTTAATGTGGAAAGGGGACACTACCTTTGGAAGGAATTTTGGGTTGGTACAAAGAACTACTCTGTCCTTATGTAGCAGGAAAAATGGTTCTTAAGTTGGTGCTTGGAGCTCAGACATGCCTTAGTGAAGTGATGGCAATTACGAAAGCAACATTCCAAGATAAAATTAGAGGGGGCAATTGAGTAATGGTTCAAAGGGTGGACCCCATAAATCTTGTGGAAAAAGGCAAATGCTACTTACCAGTATGCATCTGTTCTTGGCATGTAGGGCTGCTGACATTCATATCTTAGCATAGATCGCCGCGAGGGAGAATGGATGAGGACGAGCTATTTTTAGGTCCTACTCGCCCTTTCTGGCGAGTAGGAAATCAAACTAACTTTTGTCCTCTGTCTTTAAAAACAGAGCAAAAGTGACAAGATAACACGATTTAAAGGCATTTTTATTGCTCACAAAGGAAATGAGCAATAAACATGCCTTTAAATCTTGTTATCTTGTCACTTTTGCTCCGTTTTCAGAGACGGAGGTCAAGTGGACTGGAGTCAGGTCAAGGGGATTTTCCATGGTACTAGACCTGCAGGACCAGTACCATTTTCCGGATTTGTCGAGCCCTGCTAGTGTTGGGTCCGGATGTTTGCACCTTGTTGTCTTGGAAGAGTCTTCGAAGTATCACGAGCTAGGTGACTCCTCCCCTGGACTACAGTGCGCATGGGCATCTTCAGATTGTTTTTCGCCATTGTGGCAAAGATGGAGTATAGGAAAGTAAGAGATGACCATGTAAATGTATGTAACATAGGTAACCATGCAGCTGTGACAGGCACCGGGAAGGAGGGTGGGTATATGAATGTCAGCAGCCCTACATGCCAAGAACAGATCCATACTGGTAAGTAGCATTTGCCGTTCGAGGCATGTGGGCTGCTGAATTCATATCTTAGCATAGACTGTATAGCAGTTTCTCCTCTAGCGGTGGTCGCCTGTATCAGCTGCAGTGGTTTGAAAAAGAGTTTTAAGGACAGCCTGGCCTACAGCAGCTTGTTGTTTGGCTTGCACGTCAACACAGTAGTGCTTTGTGAAAGGGTGTATGGTAGACCATGTAGCTGCCCTACATATGTCTTCTAAGGGAATATATCCTAGGAAAGCCATGGATGCCTCCATTTTACGCGTTGAGTGTGCTTTAGGGGGAACTGTTAAAGTGCGCTTTGCTTTTTGATAGCATATTTGAATGCATTTACCTATTCATCTGGCTATTCCTGCTTTGGAAATGGGATTACCCTTATGTTGTGGTGAAAAAGCGACAAATAGTGGCTTTGTCTTCCTGAATGATTTTGTTCTGTCAACGTAATAGAAGAGAGCTCTTCTAACGTCTAGTGTGTGTAGGGCTCTTTCAGCCACAGATTGTGGGTTTTGAAAGAAAACTGGCAATTCTATGGACTGATTGATGTGGAAAGTGGATATAACTTTTGGTATAAATTTAGGGTTCGTACGAATCACTACTTTATTGTGGTGAATTTGCATGAAAGGTTCCTGAATGGTTAGTGCCTGTAGCTCACTCACTCGCCTGAGGGAGGTAATAGCAAGTAAAAATGCCACCTTCCATGTTAAGAATTGTAGTTCACATGAATGAAGTGGTTAGAAGGGAGGTCCCATGAGTCTGGTAAGTACTATGTTTAAGTTCCAGACTGGAGAAGGTGGATGCTTTGGAGGGATAATTCTTTCAAATCCTTCCATAAAACCTTTGATAGGTGGGATTCTGAATAGGGACACATGTTGTCTGTTCTGAAGATATGCTGCTATAGCAGCGAGGTGGAGCCTTATGGATGAGTATGCTAGGTTACATGTCTGAAGATGTAGCAACAGATTACATTTTGGATGGAGGCATCCAGTGGATTGATTTGATTAATATTACAATAAATGACAAATCTTTTCCATTTAGCTGCGTAACATGCTCTGGTAGTGGGACGCCTTGCTTCTTTGATAATGTTCATACAATCTGGAGGCAAGTTAAGATATCCGAACTCTAAGACTTCAGGAGCCACATCGCTAGGTTCATCTGATGGGGATCTGGGTGCCTGATTTCTCCATGGTTCTGCGTTAGCGGTTGTGGCGAGAGGCACACTCTTTGGTGAGGAACTACTGAGTTCTAGGAGCGTTGTGTACCATGGCTGTCTTGCCCATGTGGGAGCAACCAGGATCATTGTGAGTGACTGCTGCCTTAGCTTGCGTGCCACTAATGGAATCATTGGGGTAGGTGGAAAAGCGTACGCAAATCTGCCTGACCAGTTCATCCATATCGCATTGCCTTGTGACAATGGGTGTGGGAACCTGGCGGCGAAGGACGGGCATTTAGAGTTTTCGTTTGTGGCAAACAGATCCATGTCTGGATGTCCCCACTTTTGGAAGAATGGTTGGAGAACTTGAGGATGAATCTCCCATTCGCGTATTTTCTGACTGTCGGATTAGTAGGTCTGCTGTCTGGTTGTCTATCCCTGGGAGGTGTTCTGCCAGGAGATAAATGTTCTGAGGAATCGCCCACCTCCATATGCTCTGTGCTAGGTGAGATAGTTGCAGAGTGTGTGCCCCCCTGTTTTTGGATGTAGTACATGGCTGTCATGTTGTCCGTCCGGATTAAGACAGTCTTGTTGCGCAAGTATTTCTGAAAAGCTCTCATTGCTAAGAATACTGCTAGTAACTCTGTGGTTTATATGTAGAGTCTTTTGTTGGACTGTCCAGAGACCTTGGACTGTATATTGAAGGAGATGGGCTCCCCAACCTGTCAGTGATGCGTCTGCTGTTAATACTACCTGTGGAACCTGCTCTTGGAACAGTCGCCCCTTGGAAAGGTTTTGTGGGTTCCACCACTGCAGAGAGCGGTAAGTGCGACTGTCTACCAACACTAGGTATTTTAGTTGTCCTTGAGCTTGGTTCCACTGGCGTGCTAGGCATTCTTGTAAAGGACGCATTTGAAGCAGAGTATGAGGGACGATGAATATGCAGGAGGCCATCATACCTATGAGCTGCATGAACACTCGAGCTAGCAATGAGTGTTGTGGCTGAAATTTTTGAATGAGAGATTGTATGCTGGCTATCCTGGCAGGGTTTGGTTATGCCTTTGCTACTGAGGTGTCTATCGTTGCTCCCAGATACTGCAGTATGTGGGAGGGTTGCAGATGTGATTTTGGGTAATTTATTGAAAAACCAAGATTGTGCAGTAGCTGGATTGTCTGAGAGGTATGGCTGGCACACTGTACGTACGAGTTGGCTTTTATGAGCCAATCGTCGAGGTAGGGGAACACATGGATGTGTTGCCTTCTGAGGTGTGCTGCCACTACTGCTAGGCATTTTGTAAACACCCTTGGGTGCTGTGGTTACCCCGAAGGGGAGGACTTTGAATTGATAGTGCTGACCTTCTATTGTGAGCCTGAGGTATTTCCTGTGAGCTCGATGTATGGGTATGTGATAGTATGCATCCTTGAGGTCTAATGTTGTGAGGAAGTCGCCTTGCTGGAGTAGTGGGAGTACCTGTTGTAGAGTGATCATATGGAAATGATCTGAGTGAATGTATTGGTTCAAAGGTCTGAGGTCCAATATTGGCCAGAGGGAGCCATCTTTTTGGGGAATGAGGAAGTATAGAGAGTATACCCCTGTCCCTTGATGTTGTAATGGGACTGGCTCTATGGCACCTTTTTCTAGCATGGATTTCACCTCCTGTTGTAACAGCGTGATGTGTTATTTGGACATTGGACGGTGCTTGGGTGGTATGTTGGGTGGAGTAGAACGGAGTTCCAGGCAGTAACCATACTGGATAATTTGTCTCACCCACCTGTCTGTAGTAATGGCATTCCAGACTGGTAGGAATAGTGTTAATCTTCCTCCGACTGGTGTTAAGTGGTCTGGAGGGAGTGTGAGAAAGTCACTGTTTGGTGGCGGTGGAAGCTCGGGTGTTATTACCACATCCTCTGCCCTTGTTATGGTTTCCTCTATAACCTCCTCCATTGGAGCCTCTATCAAAGGTGTCTTGTGTAGTGCTTTTGAATGATGAAGATGTTTGTGATGTGTTGCCTCTGCCTGCGCCTCGAAAGGATGAGCGACGAAAAGAGCTCCTAGACTGTTGAAATTGAAGTGCACGCATGGACTTAGCAGTGTCAGTATCTTTTTTCATCTTTTCTAAGATGGTATCCACCGCAGGGCCAAATAAGAAATCTTGGTTAATAGGTTGATTGAGTATGGTAGATTGCACTTCATTTTTAAGACCTGAAATGCGAAGCCAGGCATGCCGGCGTAGCAGTACACTAGTGTTGACAGACCTAGCGGCTGTATCAGCTACATCAAGGACGCATTTTATGGATGCGTTAGTGATGAATTTCCCTTCCCGTATTAGGTCGTTTGCTTTTGCCTTATAGGGTTCTGGTAGGTGTTGTAATAATCCCTCCAGTTCGTCATAATGCGATCTGTCATAGCGTGCTAGGAGAGCTTGTGTAGTGGCAAATCCTCCAGGTATTTGCTGCCTGAGAGGCCACTCTTTTCCCTGATGCTTTTAAGATTTTTGACTCCTTGTCAGGAGGGGGAGCATCACCCGTTGTTTGTGAGTTTGCTCGCTTTCTAGCGTTAGACACAACTAGGAAGTCTAGTGGTAGCTGAGACCTGATATAAGAGGGGTCTGTAGGGGCCGATTTATATATTTTTTTCAATCCTTCGATGGAGGACACGCGCCCTGGCTGGGTCTTTAAAGATATCTGGTGCGTGCTTTAGTACACCTTTTAGCATAGGGAGTACCCGTACACTCTTCTCTGATTTTGGGAAGGTGTTAAATAGGAAGTCCTCCTCTATAGGGTCAGTGTGCATGTGTACACCATGATACTGAACTGCTCTGTCCACTATTGGGTTATAAGCGACAGCGTTGTCAGTAGGAGACGGCTTTGTGGGGTATGTAGTGGGATTGGGTATGGGTTGTGTATAATCTGTGTCATCAGGATCATTATGGTCACTCCATGTGTCATCTGGGTTCCCCGGATCGTCAGGTGGTATAAAATCATCCCGAGGATCTTCCCCCCTTATCATAATCTACAAGTGAAGGAGAATATGAAACATAAGGCATGTTGGGAGTGAAAGGAGGAGTTGTGTAACGACTTGAAGGGGATGTGCCAAAGTCCTTTTTCTTAGGAGGAACAGGAGAAGGGTCTTCAGTGTCCTGTCTTCTTTTGTTTTTATTGTAGACTATATGTCCTGTCTCAGGGTCTATATACAGTCTTTGTTGTAAATCTGGGTGAAAGAGTTCTTCCTCCTCTGTCCGTGGCGCCGAAGATTTTGCCTTTTTCGGCTGGACGGATTTTTTCGGGTTGAGTGTCTTTAGGCTGAACGTCCTTATGATGTGATGCCTTTTTTCGGCCCGACGGCCTTCTTCGGCTCGACGGCCTTCTTCGGCTCGACGGCCTTCTTCGGCTCGACGGCCTTCTTCGGCTCGACGGCAGTGTTCGGATCAACGACCTTTTTGGGTTGAGTGGCTTTGCTAGGTCCTGGGTTACCGGAAGGCTTGGGTGTGGTCTTCGGAGCCGAGCCAGAAGGCGGGGCTTCTGAAGCGGCATTTCTGTCGCGGCTAAGGCTTTTAGGCGCTGCTTTAACCGGAGCCTTGTGTGGAGGTGGGGTAGGGGCTTTGGTACTCACGGTTTGCCCCGGTGTGATCTGGTCATCGGAGTCCGACTGGTCCTCTACAGTGACTATTTCGAGATCTTCAGAGCCCTCCGCCTCTGGGAGTTCATGTTCGTCGTTGAATATGTTTTCCGGTTCTGGTGCCTGCCACTGCATTTCTAGTCGAGCAGCTCTTCGGTTCCGGATAGTCTTTTTGGACCGGAACAGAGCACAAGCTGGACAGTGTTCTTCGTTGTGCTCGGGAGATAGGCACCTGTTGCATACTCTATGCTTGTCGCTGTGTGGAAATTTGGCTCCACACTCTGGGCATTTTTTAAATGGGGTCCTTTCCATCAGCAGGAGGTCCACGTGGCGTCGAAAAGGCCCAACGGCCCGCGTCGACGACCGGAGAGAAATGGAAGTTGTCGAGTCGAGGGATACCGAGCGGAAACAATACCGTCGAATGTAGAAGGTGTTAGCGTTAGAGAGTTGGAAAACTTCGGTCTCGAAGTTGGAGCTGTCGAAGTGCATCCGAACCCAATGGCGGAAAAAAAAAAATCTGAAGATGGAGAAGATGCCCCTGTGGACTGTAGTCCAGGGGAGGAATCACCTATCTCGTGATACTTCGAAGACTCTTCCAAGACAACAAGGTGCAAACATCTGGATCCAACACTAGGCGGCGATCTATGCTAAGATATGAATTCAGCAGCCCACATGCCTCGAACATTGAGATTCCAGCAGATGCAGATGGGACTCGTGTGGTATTACTCTTTTAAGGCCTTCCATGAGCGCTTTAATAACCAGACACTTTGAACAAGGATAAGTGTTGCCTGTTTTGTATATTGGCAGCAACGGCCTCATGATGTAGACTTATGGAAGTGTAAGGAAGGCCAGAGCGATGTAAATGCAAGAGGTAACAAATGTTTTGTACCAATGCATTGAGTGGATCGACTTTTTGGTTACAACAGTAAAACATAAGTCTCTTCCATTTAGCTGCAAAACAAGCTCTAGTGGTAAGTTAACGTGCCACCTTAAAAATAGTCATGCATTGCGGTGGCAAATTTAGATAGCTGAATTCAATTATTTCAGGAGCCAAATCTCAAGGTTCCTTTGGGATTGGATGTCTGATTTTGCCATGGTACTGCGTGAGAAGTCTAGGCTGAGGTGAAGCTTCTTGTGTGGAACTACTGAAAGTTTTAGTAGTGTGGTGAACCACGGTTGACAAGCCCATGTAGAAGCTACCAAAAGGAGGGTGGGAGACATTTGCCTGAGCCTCTGAACCAGAAATGGAAGAGGGAGAAGCAAAAAAGCATAGGCAAATATTCCTGACAAACTCCTCCATAGAGCATTGCATTTGGATAGAGGATGTGGGATCCTGGAGCTAAGTTTTGGCATTTTGAATTCTCTGCTGTCAGAGAAAAGCCCACTTGTGGAAGTATGAGAGGAGGACTTGGGGGTGGAGTTCCAACTTGTGGACTTGTTGCCACATCCTGCTGAAGTTTGCAAAATGGCTGTCTGTGCCCGGAAGATGTGTCACTAATAGATGGATTTTGTGATGCATTGCAAAACGGCAAACGATCTGAAAGGGGCATGACAACTGCAGTGTGTCCTACCTCCTCCTTTTTATACATAGTACAGGGCTGTCATATTGTCGGTCCAGACTAAGACAACTTTGCCTATGAGGTAACTTAGAAATGCTTTCAAAGCTAGATGAACAGCTCTAGGTAGTTGACGTGGAGGTTCTGGTGTTTGGGGTCCCAGAGACCCTGAGCGGTCAGATCTTGTAGGTGAGAACCCCAACCTGTGAGGGAGTCTGCTGTTAGCACGACCGGTTAAAACAGGGTCGAAGAACGGCCAACCTTTTAACAAGTTTTGCATGTTCCACCACTTCAGAGTGTGATGTGTTGCCGTCTACAACTTCAAGATTATCCAGTCGACCCTTTGAGTCCACTGTTGTGCCAAACATTCTTGTAGAGGATGCAGGCTTAGTCTTGCATGAGGCATTATGGCGATGCAGGATGCCATCATTCCCAAAAGACGCATGAACATTTTCACTGAAGCTTGGCTTGAAATTTTGGTAGCACGGTTTGAAAATATTGAAATCTGGCTGCATTTGGATAAGCTATACCTAATTTAGTGTTGAGCACTAGATATGGTACCAGCTGTGAAGGTTAAAGACAGGATTTTGAACATCGATAGTGAACCCCAGTTGATGCAGGAGGTTTATGGTAATCAGAGTAGGTTGACGACACAGAAGGCATTTATGAGCTTTGACAAGCCAGTCTAGATACATGGAGACAAAAATGTTTTGTCTGTGAAAAAACATTTACTCTGGCAGAGACTATGTTGTCTGTGTAAATGCGCTGCTCCCAAGGCATTTGATGAACACACTGGTACAGTGGTGCCTCCGAATGGAAGGACTGAATTGGTAATGTTTTCCTGCCATCACAAACTGGATGTATTTGCGATGTGCTGGATGAATGGGGATGTGAAAGTAGGCTTCATTTAAGTCGTGCTGACATGAAGTCTTGCTGTAGAAGTGGAAGCACCTGTTGAAGTGTGACCACATGGAAGTACTCTTGATAGTATGTGGTGATTCAGAGGCTATAGATCTAAAATAGGCAGTGGGGAGAAGTCCTTTTAGGAATAAGGAAGTACAGGGAATAAACCCTTTATGTTGTAGATGAAATAGCTCTTTGGCCCCTTTGAGTAAGAGCTTGCACTTCCCGTTTGAACAGTTGTTGATGTTCCAGAGAATCGCTGGTTGTGAGGTAAAATATTGGGAGGAGTGCTGATGAGCTCCAGGCAATAACCATGCTGCATAATGTCCCACACCCATGGACTGCCAGGTGGGAAGAAACTGATGTAATCGACTCACGACAGGTGTAGATTGACCGGGGAAGGATAAAATGAGACACTTAGTTGCCGTATGGGGCATTACGTGTTGGTGTACCTTTAACTTGACCTTTGAAGTCGTTACCCCTGTAGTTGCCTCTGAAATGTCATATACGGAGAGGACTGGGTTTGACACCTGTAGGAGGATGCAGAGCAATCTGTAGAGGTTACTTTGGAATCTTCTCTAAAGGAGAAGCGACAAAAGGAGCCCGAGGATTAGGTGTTTGAAGTGTCACTATAGATTTAGCAACCTCTGTATCTTTTTCATCTTTTGCAAGGCCTCATTTACTTGTTCCATATCAAATGAGGGATCTTTTAAAGTTTGCTTGACTTCTGGCTTAAATCCAGAGATATGCAGCAGGCATGCCTCCATATGATGACACTTCTATTGATGCCTCTGGTGGCAGTATAAGAGTCCAGTGCACATCTAATGGAGTAGTTGGAAATTAACTTTCCTTCCTGAACCAGTTCTTTCCCCTTCTTATGTTCGTCTCTGAGATATTGGAGGAGTTCCTCGATCTCATCCCAGTGAGCTCTGTCATATCTGGCCAACAGTCCCTGTGTGTTTGCAATTCACCAATAATTGGCGGATTGCACAGCAACCGGTTTGCCTGACAAATCAATACGTTTGGAATCCTTATCAAGAGGTGGTGCGTCTGCTGCAGTTTGTGAGTTTGCACGTTTGCTGGGATTTAAAGCAACTCGGGAGTCTGGTGAAAGCTGGCCTCAAATACAAATTGGGTCAGATGATGCAGCCTTACATTTTTGATCCTGGGGTAATAATGCGAGCCCCTGCAGGATCCTTACAAATATCATCTGCATGGGACAACATGCCTTTCAGCATTGAAAGAGATTAAGCCTTAGGTTTGGAGCAGAATGTCTCAAATAAAAAATATTCTCCCATGGATTTCTCATGTAGTGTAACCCCATGGTATGCAGCTGCCCCAGCAATGAGCTCCTGATACAATGTTAATCCTACCAAAGGTCTGGTGGTGCGTCAGAAGTGTTGTCATACACCCCTCCCCCACCCCAAAAATCTGGGTCTGTATGTGGAGATTCTGGAGGTGTAATATTTAAGGGATTCTGTGGTGATTGAGATACAGAAGGACAGGTAGTGGAGGTGGTATGCGAGATGGTAAATGGAGGAACAGGGTGCAGACTACTAGTTGCCTTGCCAGTTTTCTTCTTCATACATATCGGCAAATCAATGTCTTCTTAGAAAGAAGTTTGCCACTAGGTAGAAGGCACTGGCGCAGTCTTTGTAATTATGTGACAAGTCTTTGGATGTATAGGATTCATTTTTGTTTTCGGATCGAGTCATTCCTGCATGGTCTCTAAAATGGGCTCCAGGAGTGCAGCAGTAGCCGGTTTCGGTGGCAAAAGTTTCGGAACAGAACAAGTTTCGATTTTCAGAAGCAGATCAGTTAGAGCCAAAGGGGTGATACCTCAACTCGGTGCAGAACCAGATGGCTTCACATGCACTTTCACACTCTGCCGACCATGGCCATCCGGCAGTGGCAGCCCGGAAGCCTTTTGTTTTGTGGAAACCTACATTTTTCGTGTGGACAGATGATGGGTTTGAGCACTCATGGCACCTTGACCCAGCACCTAATTGTGTGACTCCAAGTAGAATTGAGAATCTTGAACTAAAAAGGCTCCTTCGGCCGCAGAGTACCTCTCGATCTTCCTCTTCTGGTTCAATATCTTCCTGTCCGCAAGATATCGGGTGTGTTTTAGATTTCATGTCCCTGCATTTCTCAGAGTCATGGCCGACTGTCCCACGGGTCTTTTTCAATCTAAACAACCGATGGGCCTCACAATTTTCTTCTCTGTGCTCAGGGATAAGCATAGGTTGCAGACCTCGTGAAGATCCGTCCGCGGCTACTTGGAATGGCACTGGGTGTAAAATCGAAATGGAGTCCTTGCCATCAGCAGACTTATCAATGAAGTTGAATGAGAATAAGGTAGCTCGGGCGGGCGAGGTCCAAAGGTCGCAATCTGAACGTTCTGACCACACGAATGTTCTGAATTTCGATACGAAAGGGAGAAAAACACATTTGAAACCATACCGACGAGGGTAGCGTGGATTACGCACCAAAAGGATTCCAAAAACTGTCTAACTGGAGCGCCGTAATACATGTCCAAACCAGATGGAAAGAAAACAATCTAACAATGGTGCTCATGCACCCTATTACCAAGAGGAGGAGTCACCTCACCTAGTGACTAAACACTTCTTCGAAGAATAACAACCTGCACACATTCTGACCCAACACTAGAAAGCAGGAGTATGCAAAGCATGTGCATCTACAGCCACACATGCCTAGAACATGGAGTTCTGTTTCTGGCTCAAAAATTGAAAACCACCACTGAAATTCATCAGTTATAATAATCGAATGCTCACACCACACTAACTCACGATGCCTGACAAACAAAAAACACATTTGCAAAAGGCACTGGATAATGGATAGTTAAGCAAGAGTGGAGCATAGCGGGCATCGAGAGTTCTGGTGCGTGTTGCATACCATAACAGGTGAAATTCTTTTTTCAGTGAGTACATAAATGTGGAGCAAATGCAACATAAATTTTCTTCCAAACCTCTCGTTTCTTTTTGGCCTTTATGTCTTCATTGCCCAGAGAGCTGGCTTTCCTCTTTGTGCCTTCGGTTTTCTCTTTTGGTTTATTCTCACTTGCTTTTGGCTTCTTGTATGTTTTCAGAAACTCTGAGATAAGCTCTGGGCAGTCCAAATTCTTCTCTGGCTCCCATGTGTTGTGCTCCCTATGGATAAATGTACACATTTAATTAGCATAGGAGCAAATAATCATGAATAGCGAACCAGTAATGGAGAGTAAAATCCACTAAGTGAATTATTTTGGGAGCTGGAGAGTGGGACTAACTTGTCTGAGGTGCACCTTTACCACAAAGACAAACGGGCCAGTTGTAGACCAAAGGGGCTGCTTTTTGTTACCGGGGGGCTGGTTTTGCAGCATAGCTACAATATCTGCCTCCTGCAACAAAAGCGGCACAAAGCTTTCCACTAGCACCTACCTGTGTTTAAAATCCCAAGAACATTTACCCAAAAAATTAGAATAAGGCGATGGGCCACATAAGAAGGAATTCCAACACCGCAAGTTCAGACTATGCACGGATGAAATTACCAATACACAGGCATAATCTTGTGAAATTTCGCATTACACTGGTCAAGGAACATACTCGAACTTACACCACATTGAGTAACTACATGCCCTCTGAAGCAAAAAGGTAGCACAAGCAAATGGAAACAGTGAGATCCAAAAATTAAGTGGCTGCTGGTTGGTGTTTGTTTCTAGTTCCGTTTTAGTGTGACGTGCATTTGCTTCCAAAATGGACAGGAAGGTTTTTTTATAGCAACAAATGCAGTTCAAATTGTGCAAGGACAAATTTTTTCCAAAACTGCACAGTTCAACAAAAGAAAACTTCACAAAAACCACTCACTTTAAACCCAGTCAAGCTGACCTTCTGGGTCACAGTTCAATATAAAGCTAGCCACATCAAGAAGGATCCTACACCAGAATCTCCTTGCCAGTCAAGGTTTTCTTGAAATGTTTGATAGTGGTATATGATTTCGATAGCTATTTCCATGATGACCTAGGTGACATGCATCCTCCCCCCATCACCATCAATTGCTTTTAAAAGGCCCGAATAATTACTAATTAGAATAATTGAAAAATCTAATCTCCAACAGACAATCTATAAATAGAAATGGTCTATGCCAGGGGTTTCCAACCTTTTCTAGAATGAGAGCTACTTCTGCTTAAGGAAAATCATCCAGAGCTACTAACCAATTTTATCACTTTACAATGGTGACCAAACAGTTAACAATACACTAATAATCAACCATAAATTTCAAGCAGGGTTACTTGCAGATATATCATGAAAAGCATCATCAATATGCAATACCTCCACATAACCGGACTAATGAAATAACACCAGAAGCAGTACGTGCCCTCTGGCACAAGGGACATAATCACAGCAAGAGATCTCCCCAGTGCAGCTTGAATTCCCATTAAACTAGCAGCTTTTAATATGTCAGCACAACAGCTTCTGAAAAGAAAAAAAACAATTCTATCGCATACCTGTTCCATTTTAGGCCAACAAACTGTCTTTGAAAAAAAATGTTTCGCCTTTAAATGCCCAGTTTACTTTTTAGCCAATACATGCTCTCCAAACATCAGCTTGTCATATTCATCAAGTACTCACATTCTTAACAGAATCTGATTTAAATGTCCAAGCTTTACTATCATGTCATGGATGCCTTCCATAACACTAAGCATGCCTATAACGTGCAAATAATGATCACAGTTTTACAGAGGTACCATTTTGCAAAGGTTGGACACCATAAGGCCTTTATTCGCCAGTGGCTGCCAGTTATGTTAGGGATGCACAAAATTAGGTCGTTCATGCTCACAATATGTAGGTGATGGCTGCCAGTATTTACAAACAGAACAAGAAAGCTCAAAATATGTCATGGATGGCAACTATTATGCAAGGAACACTAATATGCCAAGAACAGACTCTTGTGCCTGGCACTATTCTTTCATTGCCCTTTGTTCACACAGATAGGGTGGCTGGTATAGCTTAGCCTACAGCACCAATCTCCTTGTGACTTTACTACAATAAGAGTTGATACATACGTTCAACAATGTTAGTTTGTATCTTAGAACAAGACCTTTCCATTGGTTTAGCGGGCTGACATTTTAAGCGTTTTCTGTAACGTGAATGATGCACTGGGCTGACCTTCACTTTGGATAGCTTCTTCTAGGGTGTTGTTGAGCTACCAGTAGAATCAGAGCTACTGGTTGGAGACCCATAACTATGCCGGAAGAAATTCCATTTAAGCAAAACCGGTTTCTCTGCAAAGTTTGCCCCACTTAAATAACTGCTGTGGAGCGCGATTCTAAGCAATAATGCTTCACAAATGAATTAAGAGATCTCTGGTTAGCTGCTTTTCAAATTTCAACAATAGAACTTTGAAGAATATTTGTCCCGCTGCTTTTATTGAACTTTATAAAGGGGGTTGGGGTGCCTAGAAGGAGCTGTGAGAAAGTGGCTCTATATATACTGGATAATAAGGCAGTACAGTGTGTATAGAGTCCTCAAACCCCAAAGGAATAAACAGAGGTTAAAGTCAGAACTGACCTTACTCTCCAAAGTGGTAGCTTGGTCGAGCAGTAAGGCAGTACCAGAGGACAGTGTAAAGCATTTGTTGTACTCAGTCAGCAAAAGGCTTCACACACTCAAGAACCGAACTCCAGGCCAAATGTTATTATATCCTCAAATATGGTAGTTTTATTCTTAGAACCAACAGTTATAAAAATATACTTCGAGATACGAGTACTCATGTAAATACTTGGCAGAGGAGCAATAAGTTTGTACACACAATAATTATTGGATAGCTAATAAGCAAAACAGTTCTGAAACACTCTAGCATTGAGCTCAATGGGTTTTTCATAGGACAGTATAGTTGATTACTTTATGGATTACTTTGGTAGTTCCAGGACTAGGTCTTAGATTCAGTCCTGGGGTCTAAACTGAAACCAGATTAGCAAAAACGTTTTAGTTACGGTGTTGAATTTTCCTGAATATAAAGCGGTTTTAAAGTTCACACTTCTCTTTTCAAGATGATTCTGACAATGTTATCCAATGGGAGGAAATTCAGGTTACAGATACAGTACGATCGCGTTACTTTTGTAACCCAGCACTAGTCTCCTAGGGCCAGCACTGGGGGCTTAACTTAAAACAGGTAGGTAATTGCGTTTCAGTATTTCGTACGATTTTTAAAGAATATTTGCAGTTTTCAAAAGTAGACACTTTAGAAGAAATTTCATAGAAAAGCAGACAATGGGTTCCTATGGACAAAAATACAGGTTACTAGTAAACCCGCTAGGGATTACTTTTGAGGTTCAGTACTGGGCTGAAAGGTACAGTACTAGCTTCTCTCCTGATCACAGGTGAATATTTTCGAATTCGGACTGATTTTATAGGAATATTTTCAATTTTCAAGACTTCACACTTAGAAAATTTTCGAGTCAAAATGGCTCAATAGAATCCAATGGCAGGTAAGTGAATTACCGGCCTCCAGGTGAGTACTTGGTTGGTGAAGGTAAGGTTCTGGGCACAGACTCAGGGGTCCTCCAGGATCAGGTAGGTACAGTTAGTCCACCCTCAGAGGCACAGGGGAGGCCGGGAGCAGAGGTAGTTAGGCCCAATGTTAGTCAATGAGAGGCAGGGGGCCTTCGGTTAGTGGTGGCTGGCTAGCAGGCCACGCGGCTGTGGGAGCTGGGCTCCTGGTCACTTGCTCAGGGCAAGGGGGGGGGGGGGGGAAGTAGGTTAGGACAGAGAGTCACAGCCAGCGGCACTCGGGCGGCTGGGCGCAGGGTGCTTTTGAGCCATCGGGCACTCTATGTTATCCAATGAGGATCTTGACAAAGGAACAAAGGCTGCAGGCTCGGGGACAGTGACTCTCCAGGGGCGACCAGCACTTCGAGAGGTAAGTTGGGATCTTGGAGCACAGGTAGGTACCCTAAAGGGAGGCTCAGGGGGCCACGGGGCGCCGGGGTGTCTTTAGGGGTCGGAAAAGCTTACCCTTGGCTAGTCGCGGTTGGGGTGGCCCCTAGTTCTGAGTCTGCAGGTGTCGGCTGGTTCATCGAGGAGGGTCTTTGGACACTGGACTTCGGGTACCAGTCGACGGGGGGACGTGCTCGTGGTCTTGGTTCAGGTTGGCCCGGCCCGGGCTCGGCTGGTGCAGAGCTTCCTGGTGAGCACCAGGTGGGTTGTTGCAGCAGAGCCTCCGTTGATGGGAGTCCCAATCTTCGAGAGGGTCCAGGCAGGTCCTCTGGATGTCCCAAGGTTGCTGTCCACGGAGGTCGCCGGGATTAGGCAGGAGCAGGTTCCAGGGTCAACAGGCCGGTAGGGCTGGGGCCAAGTCAGTTGTTGTCCTGTTAGCAGCTGCGCAGCGGGTCTTCTTCTTGAACTTTTCTTCTTGTTGGTATCAGGATCTAAGGAAGGAAGGTTCAGGGAGCCCCTAAATACTAAATTTAGGGGCGTTACAGGTAAAGCAAGGGCCGGGACCAATGGGTCCCTGTCCTGGGGTGAGTACACCCCCTAGCCTGCTCCTCTCCTGTGGGGGTGGGGGCAGGAGCCTAGCTGGGATTGGGCAGGACTCCTTATCTACAAGTTGGCCGGGGCCCGGGGTCGTGCTTCACCTCGCCTCCTCCACCTGAGGGGTGGAGTTGGCACAGGTTGGCACCCCCCCCCTTCCTGACGTAGTTTTTCCCGCCAGAGTGGGGGTAGGCCTGGTGGGGGCTGGTTGCTGGGTACAGCAAATGGTCTGGAGAAGCTCTCAGAGGCGGTATGCCTTTGAAGCTTCCCCCTGTCCATCCTGGGGGAGGAGACATAGCACCTCGCCCAGGATGTGCTTTGTTGCAGACCCAGGAGAGCGGGGGGGCTCGCCACCCAGGGGGCCAGCAACATGTCTGCTGTGTGGCAGCCTCTGCAGCCACTCAGCCCAGAAGTGGATTGTAGGTTCGGGTTTTTGGAGGGCATCTCTAAGATGCCCTCTCGTGCATTTTACATTAAATCCCACACTGGCATCAGTGCAGGTTTAATGTGCTGAGAACGAATAGTTTACCTGTCGGTGTAGTTTTGCAGCTTGAAGATCTTTCTGGATTCACTGTGCTGTGCATATTCCACAATCTGGTGGTTGGGTCCGGAATCGTAGTCTTTTTTTCTTTTTTTTTTTGTCGTAGCCCAGGTGGGCGTCGACGTCCCACCATTTGGTGTACCTTCGGTGATGTCGGCGTGCTTCCGCGGAAGCTACCACCATTGGGCGCCATCTTCGGATTCTTTTTTCTGTCTCTTTTTTCTTGTTTGTCTTTGTAGTGAATCCATGGCTATGTTCGTAAATCGTTTTTTCAACGTAATTCTTTCCACGTATCTTTTCACGTATCTTGTAAGCTTCAACTTGCTTTCTTTCCTATGTGTTTCCACCCTCTTCTCCAGCCTCATCTTTTTGGCGGAGGCGGGTGGGTTCGCTAGTGAATCCAGAAAGATCTTCAAGCTGCAAAACTACACCGACAGGTAAGAAACTATTCGTTTTGCAGCGTGAATCTTTCTGGATTCACTATGCTGTGCATAGATTTTGTAGCGGTTTTCGTTACTTTTGTGGCGGTTGGGTGGAAGATGAGCGTTGGTTGTTGAAAATATGTTGAAGCACTTTTTGTCCTACTTGTGCTTCTTTGTTCATCTGTACATCCACGCAATAGTGCTTAGTGAAAGTGTGCACTGAAGCCCATGTTGCCGCCAGGCATATGTCCTGAATTGGTGTGTTGGCCAGAAAGGCAATTGTTGCTCCTTTCTTCCTGGTGGAGTGGGCCTGTGCCCCTCCTGTTAGCTCCTGGCCAGCTTGTTTGTGGCAGAATTGTATTGTCTGTGCGATCCATCGAGCTATGGTGTTTTTAGTCACTGGTTTGCCCATGTAACTGTTTGCGAAGGATACAAAGAACTGTTTTGTTTTCCTGTGTTCCTTCGTTCTTTCAATGTAGTGCATCACAGCCCTTCTTGAGTCTAGGGTGTGGAGCGACCTCTCGGTGCTTGTGGTGGGGTTTTGGAAGAAGCTAGGGATCTGAATGCTCTGATTCATGTGGAACCTTGACACCACCTTTGGCATGAAGTGTGGGTCTGTTCTCATCACGACCCTGTCACTATGTATCTGGATGTAGGGTTCCTGCAGTGTGAGTGCCTGCAGTTCGCTCACCCTTCGTAGCGAGGTGATTGCTATCAGAAAGGCCGTCTTCATTGTTAACATTTGCAGTGATGCTTTGTGGATGGGTTCGAAAGGTGCTTTCATGAGCTCCGTCATTACCACATTTAGGTTCCAGGCCGGTGGCGGCATTCTCTTTGGCGGCGCTATTCTTTTAGCCCCTTCCAGGAATCTTTTTACGACTTGGGATGTAAAGAAGCTTCTCCCTGTTTCTCCTCTTGTGTATGCCACAATCGCTGCCAGGTGCACCCTCAGCGAGGATGAGCTTAGCTTAGCCTTAATTAGGTGCGTGAGGTATCTTAGCACCGTGGATTCCTTGGTCAGTTTCCTTTGGAGCTGTTTCTTGCAACACCATTGAGTGAATCTTTTCAATTTTTCCCCATAGCACTTGCATGTGCTGGGCCTTCTTGCCTCTCGCAGCACCCGCAGGGTGCTCTCTGGTAGTTTTAGGTGTGCAAATTCCAAGTCCTCAGGAGCCAGGCTGAGAGGTTGAGGCTCTCTGGCTCTGGGTGTAGAACCTCTCCGTTTTCCATGGAGAGTAGGTCTCTTCTTTTTGAGAACTTGTGGGGTGGCCCCTGCGCCATCTCCATTATCTGAGAATACCAGGTCTGTCTGGCCCATTGTGGTGCCACAAGGATGAGCGTCATGTTGCTCTTCATGCATTTGTTGAGAACCCTGGGGATCAGCGGTATCGGGGGGGGGGAAAAGTGTAGGCAAATGTTTTTGACCAGCTTATCCATAGGGCATTCCCCTGGGACAGCGCCTCTGGCTGCCTGGATGCAAAGTATTGGCATTTTGCATTCCGGTGTGTTGCAAATAGGTCTATTGTTGGCGTGCCCCATTTCCTGAATAGTCTCTTTGTTTCCTGACTGTTGAGTTGCCACTCGTGGGACGCTGAAGTCTGCCTGTTGAGCCAATCCGCTTCTACATTGTCCTTCCCTGGCAGGTGTATGGTTAGCAGGTCTATTTTTAGTGGTATATCCCATTTCCAGATCTCCTGTGCCAAGCTTGACAAAGGGAACGATTGAGTTCCCCCTTATTTGTTTATGTAAAACATCGTTGTGGTGTTGTCTGTTTGTATTAGCACCTTCTGGTTGTACAGGTGTTTCTGAAAAGCCTTGAGGGCTAGCAACACAGTTTTCAGTTCCAGGTAATTGATGTGCCTGACTGCATCTGTAGGGCTCCACAGACCCCTCACTCTGAGCCTGTTCATGTGTGCGCCCCACCCCTTCTGGGATGCGTCTGTGGTGATGGTCACTGTTGGGTCCGGTGGTGTTAGAGGTTTCCCTTCTGTTATTCTCTCCTTGGTCCACCACCTTATCTCTTCCTGCACCCTGTGCGTTACAACCACTAGATCCTCCCAACTTCCTGTAGCTTGTGACCATTGCTGTTGCAGCCACTCTTGGAGTGGTTTCATTTGTAAATGTAGTATACTTGTAAAGCGCACAGCTGCCCCAGCAACGGGGCGTCCCGGCGCTGTATAACTCTGGGGAACCCGTCCTGGCTTTCCCTGTGGGATGGTCCCTTGCTGGGAGTCCCCAAGGTGGAGCCAGGCATCCCCGGAATTGGTGGGGCCGTTGTGGAGATTAGGCAAGCTAATGCCCAGAGTTGCCGAGTGGAACCCCTGATTAGAGTAAGCACCGAAGCGAGAATTATCGAGTCCGCTGACCAAGGTCCACGACCCTGCCGCGTCGGGAATTGAACCCTGGTCCCAGGCTGACTTCTGCTCTCAGGCCTGCCGCCTCTAACCAGTGAGCCACACTACTCCATTTGTAGGCGTACATTGGGGACCAGGTGTATGCATGATGCTATCATCCCCAAGATCTTGCTCACAGTCCTCACTGTCAGAGCTCGCCCCTTCTGGTAGTGACGTTTCTCCCTCAGTAGGCTGAGCGTTCTCTTTTCGCTCGGTAAGACCCTGCATTGGACGGTGTCGATCTGGGCTCCCAGGAAGATCTTCACTTGCTCTGGTTCCATCGAGCATTTTCCCCAGTGTATGGAGAAACCCAGGCTTGCTAGCGTTCTAGTCACCTGTTCTGCATGCTCTTTGCATGTCCTGTAAGAGCTTGCCTTTACGAGCCAGTCGTCGAGGTAGGGGTACACGTGTATCCCCTTTCTTCTTAGGTGTGCGGCCACTGCCGCGAGGCATTTGGTGAACACCCTTGGTGCGGACTTTAGGCCGAAAACCAGGGTCGTGAATTGGTAGTGATCCTCGTTTACTGTGAACCTTAGCATGTGCTTGTGCTGCCTGTTCATGGGGATGTGCAGGTACGCATCTTTGAGGACTATGGTGGACAAGAAGTCCCCGGCCTTTATCTGTGGGATGACCTCTTGTAGGGACGTCATTTTGAATTTTTGAGTTTTGACGTATTTGTTTAGGAACCGTAGGTCCAGGATGGGTCTTAGGCTTTCGTCCACTTTTGGCACTAGGAAGTAGTTTGAGTACACTCCCTTGTTCCGTTCTTTGAAAGGAACTCGTTCGATGGCCGCTTTGAGGAGGAGTTCTTGGGCTTCCTCTTGCAGTAGTTGCAACTCTTTTCCCCGAGTGCTGTCTTTTCTTTGGCTTTCTGTTTGGTGGCCTCTTTTCCAACTCTATGCAGTATCCGAACTGCATAATATTGAGTATCCACTTGTCTGTTATTTTTCTCCACTCCTGGAGAAAAAATCTCAATCTTCCTCCTACCGGCGTTACATGTTCCTTTGTGTCTTGTCCGTGTAGCCCTCTCCTCTTTGTTTTTCCGTGCTCCTCCCCCGGAGGGTTTAGGTGGGGGAGCACCTTCTCCCGTGTGAAGTCACTTAGAGGGGGGTTGTTCACCGCCTCTCCTTCTCTGGCCCCGTCCATTTCCTCTTGACCGAAAGGACTGGCCCCTGCTTTGGTAGTTCCAGCTTTGCCTCTGCTGGCCCTGGTGGCCTTGGTTGTCACTCTGTTGCCCCTGGTGGTAACTCTGGTGAGAATCTCCTCGCCGACTTCCACCTCTGCCGTTCGGCCTCCGTGTAGGAGTGCCCCTTCTCATCCCCCTGAACTTCAGGGCCCCCATGTACCTTGCCGTCTCGTTGTCCTTCTTCAGTTGGGTGAGCTTCTCATCAACTGGGGCTCCGAATAGTGTTTCACCGTTGAAGGGTGTGTTCAGGATGTAGTTCTGAACCTCAGCCTTGAAGCCTGAGATCCTGAGCCAGGCTTGCCTTCTCTCTGTGATGCCTATAGCCATCAGTCTGCTGGATGTTTCTGCCCCATCCAAGGCTGTCTTCAGGCACGAATTGGCGATGCTCTTCCCCTCTTCCACAAGGTGTGATGCCCTCTCACGGTATTGTTCCGGGAAGTGCTTGAGCAACTTTCCCATTTCATCCCAGTGCTGGTATTGATGCCTATTAAGGAGGGCGTTGGAGTTCGCCATCCGCCAGTGCGTTGCGGCGTTCCTCTCAATTTTCCTGCCAGTTGGATCCATCCTCCTGGTCCAGACGTTGTTGGGACGTTTGCCCTTTTCCTGGCCGTTGCAGCGATTATAGCATCTGCTGTGACGGATCCCTTGATGTAAGCTGGGTCTTGGGAGGAGAATTTCTATTTCTTCTCCGTCCTCGGCGTTACTGATCTGCATGTAGCCGGGTCCTTGAAGGCTTCCTTCCCCTGGTCTGTGATACTCTTGAGCATGGGCAAGAACTGGCTTCTTGTCTGTATGGGGAGCAATGTCTCGAGCAGGAAGTTTGCTTTTGGCTTCTCCTCTTCCAGCTTAACTCCATAAGCTGCTGCCGCCTTTCTGACCACCTCATTGTATGCCCCAATGTCATCCGGTGGCGAAGGCCTCGAGGGGTATGTTTCCACCGCCTCCTCTGGGTTTTCGGCCTCGATGTCCTGCCATTCCTGGTCTTGGGCCGTCAAGGAACCTGAGCCATAGCTTGACTGCTGCTCCCCGTAATCCCCTTCTGTGTAGTAGAGGTCTTCCTCCTCTTCGTGCTCCGAGGGTTCCGGAGTTTTCGGCGGCTCTTCGACGTCGAACTCCTCGAGCTCCTGTACCTCAGCGACGGTCGGTGCCGGCTTCGAGGGGATCTTGTAACTTCTCATTTTTTCATCGAAGTCGTTCTTTCTCTGAAAGATGGTCTCCATTTCGGCCTCGAGCCTTCTTCTCTTTCTCTGCATCTCTGCGGCCTGCTCGTTGTCGAGCGTTTCGGCCGCTCTTTTCGGCGGCGGCGACGTCGAAACTTTCTTCGGCTCCTTTTCTTTCGACGTCGAAGTCCCTTTTTCGGGGGCTTGCTTCGATGACCTTTGCTTTTCGCTGGTCTTCGGCCTCCGGGAGTCCTTCTCGGAGGATCCGCTGGGCTCTTTTTCGGAGGATGCAGCTTCGGTTGTCGATTTGTTCGGCGCCGGTGCTCCTTTCGAGGCTCTGGGCTCAGACTTTCGGGAGTCTGCCTCTGGTTTTCGAGGCCCTGTGGGAGTTTTCTCTCCTACCTTATCAGGCGTTTTCTTATCGGTCTCAGCAACCGTGAAGTCATCTGGGCCTTCGGCGATGTTGTCCTCGTCGTCGGTGGAGAGGCCAAGTTCATAAAGCGTCGGGGCTTGGCCCTTGCCCTGCATCGTGTGGTGAGCCGTCCTCTGTCTTTCTCGAACTCGGAGTGTCTTCGGCTTGAAGACGGAGCAGGCGTTGCAGTCTCTGCTCTCGTGGTCGATTGCCAGGCAGAGGTTGCAGACTGGGTGCTGGTCCTTCTGTGCGAACTTGTGGTGGCAGTTCTTGCAGAATTTAAAGGGCGTCTTGTACATCCCTGCGCTCAGGGGGCCCCCTGTGTGCGCATTCCCCCAAGGACGTCGAAGATTTCGAAGTTCTCTCCTTTCTTCGTCGTCTCTTCTCTAATGGTCCTCTTCTCTCGATCTTCTCAGGTCTTCACCTTGAAGAGATACTGTATTTTCTCCTTTCCTCCTCCAAAACTTCTGGAGCTTCACGCGACGATCCAGACCCAACGGCGGAAAAAATAATCTGAAGTTGGCGCCCAAGGGTGGTAGCTTCCGCCGGAAGCACGCCGACGTCACCAAAGGTACACCAAATGGTGGGACGTCGACACCCACCTGGGCTACGACAAAAAAAAAAAAAAACAGAAAAAAGCCTACGATTCCGGACCCAACCACTAGATTGCGGAATATGCACAGCATAGTGAATCCAGAAAGATTCACGCTGCAAAAGTTAGGTACCAAACTTGTCAGTCTTCAGTGAAGCCATTATGGTGCTGTGGAGTTCGTAAATGACAACCTCCCAGTACCATATACTCTTAAATGGCAACACTGCACTTACAGTGCCCAGGAATGGCCCTGGGTACTGTAGGGGCACATGGCTCATGCACCTGGGCCCTCACCTCTGGCATAGGGCACCCAGCTAGAGGTGACTGAAGTATGCCAGGGCAGTGGGTTCTGTGGTCATGGCACACAGGGATGTGTCCTATCTTGAGTGAAACGAAACACTCAACCTCTCTGCACTGTTGCTATTGTAGTTCTAATATTTAGAACATTACTCTTACATCGACTTAATATCAAAACAATGTCACACTTCACAAATGATTTCTGCGCATGTTTTATATTTGTTATTATTCACATGATTATCTTTTCAGAAAGCATTCCTATTTGTAATTTTTACACAACATTACACACATTTGCATGTATTCCAATTTTATACAACAAAAAATATAGTCATCCGAAGGGATTTCTTCATGCCCGATGCATTTCGAGCTCAACGAGCTCTTCCTCGGGGGCCTAAAATCTGAACATTCATAGGTAAATTAATTTCCTGAGTACTCAGTATTCACGACATTCAAAAAATTCACAATGTACAAATGTTAAGATTAGAAAAAGTCTACCCATTTCCACACCACTGTGTTGTGTTAAGAAAGAATAAGGATGGTTGAAGATGCACTCACTTCGTTTCAGATGCTAAACTCCTGTGGGGAACCGGAGTAAAAAGATCTGCTTTAATCAACTGAACCACCGATCTTTTTACTCAGGTTCCCCACAGGAGTTTAGCATCTGAAACGAAGTGAGTGCATCTTCAACCATCCTTATTCTTTCCTAACACACAAGATAGGATGTTTCAGTAGTGGCAAGGTTGGGACAAACGTGCTACCTCTACTGCACGCTTTATCAAAGATATCAAAAACAGTTTAAAGCTTGAATAGCGGTTAAGTAAAGGAGTGCTTCTCCATTTGAAAAACACACAGGGACGTGTGCCATGTCAACTCTTGCTTTAGTTCTGTACTTAGGCACTAAGCCTGCAAATAAGTGCTGCAGCCGTCAGAGGTCTTCTCTGGTCACCATGCCCTGGGTACCTAGGGTACCATTTACTAGGGGCTGACAGGTGGCCAGAGATGCCAATTGGGTATTTTGTTTCAGCATAGCTTTTCTTTGTAGGGAAGGAACACATGCCCTGGGAAGCTCAGTCAAAGTACATCAGCAGTTCAGAAAAAAGTGGGGGCATACCAAGGCAAGAAAGATGGCACTTTCTTACAGGCTTTTTGCCTACACGCTACGATGCATGAATCAAGCAAGCTATAGATAGTTTGGAGGTTAAGCTGCAACATTTTGAAAAGGTATGCATTTTTCAGGAGGATTATACAGCTGTTATTTTTTATCTAAGTGGGGCAAGCTCTTTGCAGGCAACCCTGGCTTTTGAAAATGCAAGGAAAAATCTGTTCAGATTAATATAGAAATCAGACATCACTTTCTAAAAGAAGGATGTGCCCAGACAAGAAATGTGCACAATGTTCTTCAACAAAAAAAAATAAACAGTACATCCGACGGCTTTTACAGCTTTTCCTCGAACTAAAGTGATGAAGATTGGCTATGCGAACAGGTGTGAATTTCTGGAGCAGTACCTTTGGCAATATTCAGCTCCCGTGCTGGCCAGCATCTTAGGATACATTTTCCTGAGGCATTTAAAGAATCAAACATCTTCATAAGACCTTTGCCCAGTGGCTTTACCACTGGAACCAAGCTGCACCAGACTGAGAAGCCCCAACTAGGGTAAAACGGGACATGGGTTGCATGCCAAATAACTAAGTGTCGATGGTTTTAACAAGAATATATAGTGTGAACGATCCATGAGCTTTGGCTCAGGCAGATAACAGCTTGCTAGACAGAGGCAGTCAGGTGCCATGTGGCATGGGGAAGGGGATATAAAACAGGGGGGTGGGCAGCATAAAACACAGAGGGAAGATCCCAGTCGGTTATCAGTGGTGGTGGTCAGGAAAAGGTGTTCCCACTGGTCTTTCACCCAGTGTGGCTCAGTCTGTCTCAGGTTTCTGCCATTGGGAAATAAAGAAGGCCCTTACTCGCCTTCTCGGTGTAGGGCTTTGCTTTCGGTTTCGATAGAAGGGGCAGGTGGTGACTTCAAAATGCTTGTGATCACTTGTTTTGCCAGCAGACGGCCAAAGTGCCTGAAGTGAGATTGACAACGTAATACAGAAGTCTGGGGAGCAGCACCATCTTTGCAAAGGCAAAGCACCCCTCTACTGAGATTGACAACGTAATACAGAAGTCTGGGGAGCAGCACCATCTTTGCAAAGGCAAAGCACCCCTCTACTGAGAGTGCGGGCATTTGCCAGAAGGCTACTTGGCCCTTAAGGGAGGAGATGCAATTCTCTAGGTTTCGTCCCTGCCGTCGTGGTATACACTGATTAACCTTCAGTGCTCATAGGGGTAGAGATTTCAATATTCTTACATTTTTTAATTTGTTTACCCCTTAAATCGTCGTCATCGTAAGGAGGCGCTCCATTCGTCTTTCTGAGATGGAAGAGGTCTTTTGTGGGGGATGACCTGTCCAAGGGTCTCCAACATACATGACTTCATTTCCCTTTGAAGCATTAACCTAAAGCTTTCTTTATCAATGCTAGGAAAGGAGGCGCTAGCCTGCTCCGAATCAAGAGTCAGACATTCCTTTGCCTTTTTTAAAAAAATGTTTACATAGAGATGTATATATATATATATATATATATATATATATATATATATATATATATATATATATATATATATATATATATATATATATATATATATATATATCTGAGACAAGGGTCTGTTAATATGCCCTATGCAAATCTCTCTTTATTTGCTCTTAATATTATATTTTCTATGGGCTTCAATCTCTTTTTTTTATTATTAGGGGCTCAAAAATGGATTAAATGAGAGTTGCGGAGAGCAATTATAATAAAATCCGGCTTGCCGTGGACAGCTGATCGCCAACTGACGATCGTGAGCCTGGTTGCCATGGGGATGCTTGAAAGCAATCCCCGAGGCCCAGGATCAGCCGCGACGGTAGAGGAAAGACCCTTGGCAGCCTTAGCGCAAGACACGCTTGCTGCCAAGGTACCTTCCTTCAATTTCTACCACGGTGTGTGAGGCCCGCATCGGAGGAGGGTGTCCTTGTGAAGTGGCAAAAACAGTGCGTTGGATGCTCTCCATGAAGGAGCCTGTCAGCGCGTGAGGCGCGCCTGCTGAACAACAAGGGGGACGGATACCAAGCATTCTGTGATCGTATTCTTTCATGCAATCAACAATGCAGAGATTGGGACAAAGTTCAAAGCGAGGATAAAATATAGAATCAGACATCGTCTTAGTTCTTCTATGGATGTCGAGTTTGACACAAAACATATTATAAGAACGGTTGGTAATATCTAGAGCTCTAATATCGGAAGCTCTCCTACAAGAAATAAGGCATAAAAGTGTAGCTAGTGTAAAAGAAAGATTCTTCCTGTTAAGGAGAGAATTGGAAGGCCAATTATTGAAGAGATCTAGAATCAAGTTATCATCCCAAAGCGACTCATATCTGGCTCTAGGAGGTCAGAAGGGGGTTATCAATAGGAGGGAGCACTGTTCCTGTCTCACTTTCTGAAGCACCCTCTGAATCATGGCGAAAGGGGGGAAAGCATACCCTTGGATTCCCTTCCAAGATTGGAGGGTGCTCATGCCTTCCTCCAAAGACAACATTCTAGACCCCTTCGGGGAAGAATTGTTTTCTCTCTTAAACTTAAAGCATCCTAGATCTTCACAATGGTCGCCCCAGGACCACGTTTCTAAATTTATTAAAAAATGGCTTTGCAATCTCCTGGAAAGGGACACTAGAAATTTTCATAGAGCAGAATGCTCAAGACCTTCCATTGAAGATAAGACTTGTCTGTCTCCCAATCTAAACCATGAGCTTATAAAATTTCTTTTTAAACTCAGTCATGACCCTAGAAAAGGGAAAGAAAAATCATTTAAAGGTCGCCAGGACAGTCTTCTAGACTTCCTTGGCCCCTCTTACAAGAATCCTCGACTCAGCTGAAGAGAGCCATATTCATGGCACACCTCTTAATACTGATCTTATCAGAGACTGGAGCCAAAGAGCACTAATACTCTTAGACAACGCAAATGCAAGCATTAACGCTGAGAGACGTAGACTAATTCTCTACAAAATTGATCCCAAGCTTTCTGATATGGTCGACAAGGAGCCATCTTCAAATCCAAAAGGACTTCTTTTCGGATAAGAACACAAAGTCACTTGGGAAATGTGTCAACTTTTACAGCCCTAGACAAGGCTCTACAGAATATGAAAAGGGTCTTTAACAATAAGGGCCAGAAGGGGCCTTTCTTCCGGCCGATTTAACCAGAGGCCCCATCAAAGATACAGTGGCTTTGGACGGGGATACCAGCAATTCAACACCCCTACCTTCTACCCCCAGCGTGGGAGAGGAACTCGTTCAAGAGGATCGAGATCCTGTGGCTCATTCAACTCCAATCCACCAAGTAAGTCCTCCTCTTCCCCCCACCCCCCACCCCCCTCACCCTTCTATCCCCTTAAAGCTGGGAGGCAGACTCTAGCTTTTTTTCCAGAATTGGAAGTTAATAACTCAAGACCCATGGGTCCTGAACACTGTCAAAGGCTTAATGATAGATTTCGTTCAGGTTCCCTTTCAATCCTCCTTCCCAAGAGACATACCTCTCTCCTTTGAGAAACAAAAAATAGTAGAAGAGGAGATATCCTCTATGCTACAGAAAGGTGTAATAATAGAGGTTCCCTTGGATACTTTAGCATTCATAAGTACATTATTCCTCATAGAGAAAAAAGGGAAAGGTTGGAGACCTGTAATAAATTTGAAAAATCTCAAAAAATGTCTAGTGTACAGATGGAGGGTATCCACCTCCTGAGAGACCTCCACTTGTAAGAAGACTGGTTGGTCAAACTAGATTTAAAAGACACATATTTCACCATACCTATGGCTGTAATCCATCAACCTTTCTTCCAATTTATGCAGAAAAATCATCTTATCAGTTCCAGGCACTTTCGGACTTTCTTCTGCCCCATGGTGTTTCACCAAGGTCATGAGGACGGTCGCCTCTTTCCTGAGAGAAAGAGGTATTCGCCTTATTATTTATCTCGACGACATTCTGATGTCTCAAGACCTTCAACAAATTCTCTTAGATCTGGAGACCGTCATGAATCTGCTAGAGAGTCTAGGATTTATCATAAACAAAGAAAAGTCTTTCCTGACTCTCTCAAAGTAAATGGAGTTCTTCGGTTTCACCCTGGATACCTCTAAGTGTCTTCTACCTTCCACCAAAATATCAAAGCTCAAAAAAGAGATAAGACCCATTTTGAGACAAAAAAAGAGCTTCCATTGAGGGAACTAGCCAGACTTTTAAGTCTTCTATCTCCTATTCAGGTGATTTTTCCAGGCACTCTGAATGATCGGGCCTTACAAAGGATAAAAGGGAGAGCCCTAAGGTCCGGTCTCTGGAACGAAGATCGGATTACCCTGGATCAGGACGCCAAATCAGAACTAGTCTGGTGGCTGAACAACCTAGAAGCTTGGAACAGTAAAGCAATCTTTGGTTCGGAACCAGATTTTGTCTTGGAATCAGATACTTCCCTTCACAGTTGGGGTGCATGCCTTTTGGACCAGAACATAGGAGGGATCTGGTCTCAAGAAGAATCATCTCACCACATACATTTTATGGAACTAATGGCTGGCCTTTATGCTCTTATGAGCTTCAAACATTCCCTCCAAGGGAGGTCGGTCATTTTGAAAATGGGCAATATGTCTGCTGTAGCTTACATCAATCGTTTGGGCGGTACCAAATCTGCCGATCTTGCCAATCTAGCCAGGAGACTCTGGATGTTCTGTCTAGAACACAAAATTGCCCTCAGAGCGGAATACTTTCCAGGGAAATCGAACATCTCTGCTGATTGGAATCCCAGCGATTGGAACCTCAACGCCTTAGTTTTCAGTTCCCTGAACAAGATTTGGGGGGCCTTTTGAAAAAGACCTTTTTGCGAGCAGTCTCACGTCTCAACTAAATAATTATTTCAGCTGGATGCCGGACACCAGTGCTCTAGCAGTGAATGCCTTCCTACAACTCTGGTCAAGGACCAACGCATATGCCTTTCCTCCCTTTGCCATGATCCAAAGAGTCTTACAGAAAGTGAGACAAGAAGAGTGCTCTCTTGACCTGATAACTCCGTTCTGGCCATCCCAGGCATGGTTCCCCACCACTCTAAAAACTGGCTTGCGATCTTCCCTTCCTAATCCCTTCTCTAGAGAACCTCGAACAGACGTAAACGGAAATTACCATCTCCTAACCCAAACAGGGAGTTTGAACCTTCTTGCTTGGAAAGGGTCACAAGATCTAACGAAATCTCAGGACTTTCGTCTTCGGCTGCAACTCTCCTCAGAGAGTCTTGGGCACCGGGCACTCATTACAGATACAATAACATTTGGAAATTCTGGGTACATTGGTGCCTGGAAAGGAACTTTGATTCCTTACGGGCACCTATCGATGTAGTGATCTTTCTAGTCTAACTATTTGATAAAGGTTTAAGTTATAGATCTATCAATTGCTATAGATCCGACATCTCTGCTGGTCGTATACTTGTCAATGGGAAAACAGTGGGTAATAATGTAATTGTTTGCAGAGTGATGAAGAGCATTCCGCTAAAGAGACCCCCAAGACCCAAATATGATACCCTGTGGGATGTGAACTTGATTCTAGATCTTTTCAACTCATTGCCCGATAATTACCTTCTGAATAGAAAACTTCTCTCTATCAAACTTGCAACTCTTCTTTGTCTTCTTTCCTGTCGTAGAGTCTCTGACATTAAAGCCCTGGAGATCTCTAACAGATCTTATAACATATTTGGAGTCAAATTCGAGGTTTACAGAAGAACCAAAACCATGTCTGATTCGATCTTCTATCCACGTTTCGATCCTTGTCCAAAACTTTGTGTTGAGTGCATGATGGTATATGATCAAAGAATGTCTAGTCTACGTCCTATTGATGAGAAACCACTCTATTTCCTTTATTAAGCCTCAAAGCTATAACCTCTACTTCCATTGCTATATGGGTTAAGACCTCCATGAACTTAGCAGGTATTGATTTGGCAACATTTCAAGCTCATTCTGTTAGATGTGCTATGGCCAGTAAATCTCTATGGTCTGGGGATAAGTTAGATGATATTCTTAAAGCGGCCGACTGGTCGAACACTAGTACCTTTGCTCAACATTGTAAACCTATCGAACGTATGTCTAATGTAGTATTACAAAGCTACCAACATGCATAATGTAGCCTCCGTTCTTGTAATGAAATTGCGATTATCCTATTACCATGACTAGAGAATCTGAATTTCATTAAAGACACGGAGGCTGACATTATCCCACCCATCCCATTCCCTAGTGTTTAGTGAGTTATGATTTGTGATTTCTTCAACATAAATTTGTCATGTCATACCATACCATTTAACTTGTTTCAATTTTCTTTCTGGAACCTTTGTATTATGACATATGCGGCTGCTTGGAGACTGCAATAAAAGACATTGCATAATGTCAGCCTCCGTGTCTTTAATGAAATCCAGATTCTCTAGTCATGGTAATAGGAGAATCGCAATTCCCAAAGAACAGATCCGGATGCCTTTTCCCTGCAGTAGTGCAGCCTTGAGGGAGGCTCATCAAGGGGATGGGGGGGCACTCTGGCACAAACGGAAAACAACTGATCTCTTATTTACTAGGAGTCCCTATGAGCGCCCAAAACTATAGAGTACTTGACCAAAACTAATTCAGGTGTTTCTCAGGTAAAGGAGACCTGGGTATAGTGAGATCATGTGAAGTCTGTCTGGGAGGGGGAAACCTCATGTCTTTCCCACACCACTCAGGCGGATCACCAAGGGCTCTATGGCTAGGGTGATAATGAGCAGAGACAGAAGGCAGACCTGTCAGGTTCCCCTGCAGACAGAAATGGGTTCAGACAGGCAGCTCACCAATTCGACCCTGGTAACAGGATTCATATATAGGGGTTTCATTAGCTGTAGGATTTTTGGGCCAAACCTGCAGTTAAAGAATCTGAACGAGGTAATTACAGTTACGCATTTCAAATGCCTTCTCTGAATCCAAGACCAAGCAGCCTGCCCCGGGACAGAGATCCAAGTGAGAGAGCCATAAGCCTATAGAACATACAGGTGTCATTAGAAGTGCTCCAGTCCGGAACAAAACCATTTTGGTTTGAGTGAGTTAATAGTGGAAGAAGTCCAGGACTTTACTGGAAGATCTATTAGTCAGCATGGAGCATAGCTATTGGTCTGTAAGATGTAGGATCCATTGGATCCCTCCATGGTTTCAGGACGGGACCAAAAAAGCATCCGAGTGGCTAAGGCACCTCGTGGCTTCCGGAAAAAGCTGTGACAATTTAGGAGCAAGGGTGTTGGAGTAGGCCTGGTAGTACTCTACAGAGAGACCATGGCCAAGTGTCTTGCCAGAGGCAACATATTTTATTGCATCCTTGATCTCCTGGGGCATAATGGGATCATCCAGTTGTTTAAATGGTTAGGTCCACTCTAGGGAGGGTTATATCATCCAAGAAGGCAGGTACCGGCAGTGGGGAGTGATGCGGGGTAGTGCGGCAGAGGGTTCTAAAGAAACTAAATAGGGTTTTGTAGAGGTCATGGCGCAAGTAGACCAGGGTACCAGACTTGAGATAGGAGGGCATATGGGTTCCTAAGACAGGATCAAGGCACGAAGACAGCCAGATTTGTCTGCCTCAGCATGACCAAGGGCTGCGCATGATGACCAATCGACGCAACAAATTCTGAAATTAGTTAAGCTTCTTTGTCCAAGTACCCTAATGTCGCTCTGAGGGTGGGGTTAATCACAGCATGAGATTCAACCGTTGCATAGCACGTTCCTATCCACAATAGCTCAGAGTCTAGGGACTGGTACGCACCACTGCACGAATACAATGGCATCAGGTAACCACCTTCATCGCCTACCATTAAACCGCTCGTGGAAGTCAAACTCTCTTTTTTGTTGAAGTATTCAACTAGGTGGGTCGCTAGTTTGTCCTTCAGGACTTTGTCATCTAGTAACGACGTGGGGATTCGCCATGTGGGGACAGGTGGTCGGGGGTTCCCCAATTCAGGGTCAGCAAAATTGGGCTATGGTTTGATATTTCCTTCAGAAGTAGTCGGTTGCAGTGAACAGTAGGGAAATGAAGGCAGTGTAGACCATCCTGTCTAGCCGAACATACAAGTCGTGAATGGGTGAGTAAAAGGAGTAGTCTAGCTGTTTGGTTAAATAGGTGCCATATGTCGGAAATTGGCCAGTGGAGGAGCTAGCCCTGGGCTAGAACAGACAACTGTAGGGAGTATGTGCCACCCTGTTTCTGCAAGTAAAACATGGCAGTTGTGTTGGCTGTCTGAGCTAGTATCACTTTTTGTAATATGCAGGGAGGAGCTAGCATTCCAGGTGATTGATGTGGAGACCCTATCAGTTGGGGGTACACGTTCTTTGCACCATCCGCTCCTATTAATGCAAGCCATTAAAAGAGGGGTCCATTGTGATGGTCATCTCTGGAACTGGGTCCAAGAAGGGCTGGCTCTGCAACAGATCGTTATTTCACCACTGCAGAACAAGTCGTACGGCCCCAGATCAACAATAGCTCCTCCCAATGAGCCTCCGCTTGCACCTACTGCGTTGCTATGCACTCCTGCAAGGGACGCATATCTAACCTTGCATATGGGAGCACAGCAATGCAAAAGACCGTCCCGCCTAGGAGTTGCATTACCTTTCTAACAGATACCAGACAATCTGCTCCGAGGGAACAGTGTTTGGAAGGCTTGAACCCTTGAAGGTCTCAGTTAAGCTTTCCCTGTATAAAAGTCTAGTATGGCCCAAAGAAAGGACAGGCTGGAGAGGAGATTGTGGCATTGATGGTAAAGCCGAGGCTGTGCAAGAGATCTGTGGTGGCCTGAGTGCGTGCTAGACGTTCCATTGCGCTCTTGATCCGTCCGCCCATCATCTAGGTATGGGTAGACGTGGACATCGTCCTACCATTGCAAGACACTTTGCAAACACACTGGGAGCTGTGGTCACTGATGAGGTTGACCACTTAACACAAACCGGATGTACCAGCGATAGTGAGGATGGTTGGGGATATGGAAATAGGCATCGCTCAAATTGAGGACGGCCATGACATGGTCTTGCTGTAGTAGAGGAATGACATCCTGGAGTGTCACCATGTGGAACTCTTCCAACTAGATGTACTTGTTAAGAGGCCAGAGATCGAGAATCGGCCATTGTGACTCGTCCTTCTTGAGGAAAAGGAAGAACTCCACTAACCCAGTGTAGGAATGTCTAGACCCATGTGATACTACAGGACGGGACCAGCTGGTAAATGACCCTACACACCAAGGTGAACATACCCATGATCTGATTTACAAACCTGCAGACCAGATCATGGTAGACGATCTAATTCCATTAAGCTAGTCTGATCATGTGCTAGTTGCCTTTGAAATACAGGGACTCATGATAGCAAGGGGAAAAAAATGGATATGAAGAAAATCCAAGGAAGAGTCTGGTATAAATTAAGGCAATTCAAAGGAATACATTTGAGACAGAGAATGTTATCAAAGTTATATGACAGTAAAGGCGAATTATGGTTGCTTTCAGGACTCCATCAAAGGCACCTTAGATAAAATGATACTGATAAAAATCTAATAGTGACATAAGCCATCAGCACCTTAGTTTATGGAAACCTTGAAAGAAATTAAATCAAATTGTAAGAAATTGGAGAGGCAATGGCGAAAGGCATATTTAGAACAGGATAAAATAGTACTAAAAATGCACTGAAATTAAAACAAGCATTGGCATAGCCAATAGGTCTCTTTGGGACCTTATAAGTGTTTAGCCATGCAGCACATTATCTTAGGTGCTGTGCCACCAGGGATTGAAGAGCTATGCATATTTTGTTGCAAGGTATTTTAAAAAAAAAAAGGAAAAAGTGGGCGTGGCTAGGGGCCGAGCAAAATGGCCGCTTAGTCGCAGAGCTCCGGGGACGTTTCAGCCAGTTTTAGAAATCCGTTCATAAATCTGTGTAACTGGAGTCCTTTGAGGGCTTCGCCTGGAGTCGGAGCCCGAGCGGCACACATCGGTCATACTCCGGTAAAAATCCGAGACCGTCGCCGAAAGTTTCTGCCGCCTGAGTGAGTGAGGCCTAGGAGAGCCCAAGGAGCCGGGTACTAAAGTTGCCTGTGTGGCCGAAGACGGGCGTGCAGAGGCGCGGGGTCCAACACTGCCGGAAACAGGGGACACGTAGACGGCGATTCCGCCTCCTTTGCTGCACTCAGCGATAATCGCTCTGATCCTACCTGCCTGGGGCCCCGCTGTGTGTGTGTGTGTGTGAGAAATACCCCGGTTGCGGACGTTGGGGCCGGCCGCGTCCTGCAGATCTGGCACGGGCCCGCCGGCTGCCGGGGAGGTGAGCCTGCGCGAGTGGCGGCAATACCTGCGGAGCCAACACGACCTCCTTTCCTCATCACTTTGAGATTGACAGTCGCGGGTGGGGCTGCTGCTGATAACTTTTTTTTCCTGCTCCGGCCTGTGCCATTGCCCATGTAACAATCCATGCTAGCACCGGTGGTTTGCCCGGTCATCAGATTGAGCATTGCGGTGTGGCCACTAGGATACAGCTATCTGGGATGAGGTAAAGCCTTTCTGGACTGTCACGAGCGCAGAAGTCAGAGGGTGAACTTGCCTTGTGGTATCTCTACTGCTGGAACTACTTTGCCTCCGGGACATTTGGGGGCTGAGTGCCGGTCCAGGGGGAGAGGAATTGGTGGATTGTTGGGGTTTGTGATGTGACGACCAGTCAGTCTTTAGGACGGTATACGCTCCACCACTCCGCCCTCCCCCCTCCCCTTGATAACCCCTCACCACCACGTATTTTTGCACGCCGGACCTGAACCCAGAGGTACCGCCACGGCTAGACGCAGACGGTGGAGCAGTTCGGTGAGGTTGCTAGTAATTTAACTGGTGGATCAGCTTGCAATTGCACCTGTCACGCGCCCCACGGTACACGTGACTATGGCGGGTAGAGGGCCACGAAACCAGGCGGTTCAGGCTAAGCTGGACAAGTTTGCTTATGAAAAGGGCCTGGCCTCGACACCACCTCACGGTAAAGAGCAGGAGGGAGACTGAGGAAAAAAGGTCACGCTTGACGACATTATGAAGGCTCTGGCGAATGTCCAGACAACGGTCGGAACAATCTCCACGGACGTCTCTCTCTGTTGCGGGCGGACCTCCACCAAATGGCGGATAGGGTCAAAGAGGTGGAGATAGTTGCAAAATCCCTGGTTCAGGACACTTCACAACTGCAGATATCGGTGACCCGCCTGGAAAAGGAGAATAAGATACTAGCGGAGAAGATTGACGACCAAGAAGGGCGCCCACGGCGGAACAACGTAAGAATTATAGGTATTCCGGAAACAGAAGGAGCCCAAGCAATGGATCTATACGTTGAAGAGTTGATTAAAACCAGGCTACAACCTAAGGGACGTTCGCATTTCAGCGCGCACATAGAGTGCCTGGCGGAAGGCCGGACCCGGGTGCTCCTCCGAGACTGGCCCGCTTATTTAACTTCAGGCACAGGGACGCAATTCTACAAGCGGCGAGGATCTCTCCCCTATCCGGATACTGATTTCCTCTATATCCTTCTTCCCAAATTACAATGCAGCCGTTTCCAGACGACGTTGCAGCTTCTTTGAAGTTAAAAAATTACTCCGGGCACAGGAATTGCCGTACTCCATGCTCTTCCCTGCAAAACTGAGGGTGGTGGCTGAAGGACGGACCTGGTTCTTTGAAACGCCAGAGGCGGCACACGAATGGCTGGAGGGATGGCGCCCTGTGAACCGAGCGGAGAGACGACCGAAACCCCATCGCCGCCGAGAAGGAGAAGACGCTCCAGAAGACCTGGGCTCCGGCGGCCAAGAGATCCACCGCGAACAACCCCTTGAGGAGGAATAGGTCCAGCCGTGACGAATATATTCACTGGTACCTGATGCGGCAACATGGACACCGGTGTTTGGGCTGTCTTGAGGTTCTGGACGGAGGCGGGCCTGAGAGACTCCAAAGGGCTGATGCCTCATAGGACTCTTTCCCCTACACGCAAGTATTGTAGCTAAGGGAGGGAAGAAGCACTCTGCTAAGTTGGGGTGGCGGGCAGTTGCAGGTTCGATAAGCAGGGAGGCAGGGTGGGCACTGGGATGGGAAAGTAAATGGTTTGCTCAATTCTGTTGATTCTGTTGTATGTATGCTTTCATTTTTTGACTTGGTTGTATACAATTTTAGTGGGGCAGCAATATGTTTCGTTATTGGAGCTTGGCGGGACAAGTGCAACCTTAAATGTTTGACACACCTCATTTTCTATGATGGCTGAGAGCACTTCACAAGAGCCACAAGCCCCCCAGACAGCCCTAAGTGTATTCACCTGGAATGTTCGTGGGTTGGGGGACAAAGTGAAGAAAGGTTTAGTATTGCAATACTTGAAACGTTGTGGCCCTGCAGTGGTCTTCTTGCAAGAAACACATCTAGTGGGATCGGCGGTTAAAGCTATGGACAGATGGGGGTATAAAATGCTAGCACATGCGAAATTTCCTCAGGCTCCAGAGGTACGGGGATTCTTATTAGGAAAAACTTTCCATTGGTGATACAGCAGGCACGTGTTGATGATCAGGGCCAATTCGCGGCACTAATGTGCCAATGGGAAGGGCGGTTATTTAACTTTGTGTCAGTATACATTCCGCCTGCCCTCCACACACAAGCCCATTCCTCCCTTACGGCGTTTTTGCTAAAACTCCCAGCAGCGATACTTCTAATAGGGGGTGGCTTTAATGATATACTTGATGGTACATTGGACAGACTCCCCGTTAGGTCAGGGGTGCAGGGTGGGCAACGTCTTCTTGGTCTGCTAAACGCCCTAGGACTCACAGACTGCTGGAGATACAAGCACCCTACCGAGAAACACTACACCTTCTACTCCGGGGTACATAACTGTCTCAAGTGCATTGATTATTTCCTGATATCGGCTGACGGCTTACAGGGCGTAGAAGAAGTAACTATTCGCCCTAGGGGCATATCGGACCACTCTCCGATAATGCTAAAATATACCCATCATCAGACTTATAGAAGACACATATTCCCGGTGCATGCCGGCTTCCTCCAGGTGGCACCTCTCATGTCAACCCTCACAAAGACTACCAAACAATTCTTCCAAGAAAACCTTGGCTCGGTGGACTCACCCAGCACGCTCTGGGAGGCCTATAAAGTAGTCCTTCGGGGGCAAGCAATGGCTTCAATCACAGTTCACAAGCGAGGACAACAGGCGGAATTAGATAATCTTGAGGCGGAACTAGCCGCGGCACTAACAGAACAGGAGGCCCACCCTTCTCCGGGAACCGCCCGTGCGGTTGGTCTTAAACAAACTGAAGTTGTGGCTTACCAAAGGGAGGTGGGGCAAAGCAAAATCCAGGCCACTCATCATAGGATATATGGATGGATGGATGGATGGGTTTTTATATAGCGCAATATCACCGCCAGGTCTCAAAGCGCTTTGCATTGGGAACCCGTCCTGGTTATCGCTGGGTATCCCCAAGGTGAAAGCCAGGCATCCCGCCACGGGGGGCCGTTGTGGAGATTAAGCAAGCTATTGCGCAGAGTTGCAGAGTGTGAACCTGTGATCCGAGTAGGCACCGAAGCGAGAATTACCGAGTCCGTGGACATTTTGGGCTCAAGACCCTGCCGCGTCGGGAATTGAACCCTGGTCCCGGGCCTGATCTCAGCGTCCGGGTCTGCCTGCTCTAACCAGTGAGCCACACTTCTCTATATGAGTTGGGGGATAAAGCAGGGAAGGTGCTGGCCTGGCTAGACAGAAAAGAGAGAGCGAATAAGGTCATTGCACAACTGGCATCGCCCACAGGCTCCATGGTCTCCGATCCTAATGGTATAGTCAACATCTTGGCCGACCATTATGAACAAATATATGCTCCCCGGGCGTCTTAGACGGTTGCAGAAGCATATGACTATATTAAGGACCCAACGATCCCAAAGCTCTCCCCGGAAGCGGCGCTTCTGCTGGAGGCGGACATTACCACTGATGAAATACAGGCAGCTACCTTCTCACTAGCGTCTGGCAAGGCGCTGGGGCCAAATGGGCTCCCAGTTGAACTGCATAAAGGAACGATGCAAACAACGGCCCCCTTCTTCCTAGACATGTTAACTGACAGCCTCAAGGCAGGGGAGCTGCCGAGGGATCAGCGACTGGCCACAATTATTGTAATCCACAAGCCTGGCAGACCGGAGTCGGACTGCGCCTCCTACCGTCCGATCTCTCTCATAAACGCGGAGCCTAAGATTCTTGCCAAGCTGCTCGCGTTGCGGCTGACTCCACACCTCTCATCCTTCGTGAATCCGGACCAGTCGGGATTCATGCCACATCGGAGCACAGCCCTCAACCTCCGTCGGCTCTACGCGGTCCTGGCGCGCACAGAGTATATCAATGAGCCTGCAGTCATCCTTTCACTCGACGCTACTATGGCGTTTGATACAGTGGAGTGGCCCTTCATGTTCGCAGTGCTCCAACACATGGAATTCGGTCCAAATTCTGCGCCTGGATTCGCTTGCTTTACACTAAACCCTTGGCACATGTTGCCGCCAATGGGCACATTTCACAAGACTTCCCTCTTGGCCGGGGGACGAGGCAGGGATGCACACTGTCTCCGTTACTTTTGGCGTTGATCTTCGAACCACTTGCGATGTGGATCAGATGGGAACCCTGTATAAAGGGACTCTGCTGGACCGATGTGTGGGAAGATTGTATATCTCTATACGCAGATGATATCCTTTTATATCTCACTTCCCCCAAAAAATCTATCCTTGAATTGTTGAACATCTGTGAGAAGTTCGGTAGGGTGTCAGGCTATAGGATTAATTGGACCAAGTCCATCCTTTATGTCCTCGCTGGCCCCCCACCTGTATTACCAGTGAGCTGCCCCCTAAGAACCACGGCGACGGCGGTCAAATACCTGGGTATATATATCACACCGGATCCAAACAAATTTTACGCTTTAAATCTCCGCCCCCTTCTGGAGCGGTTTAAACGCGACGTTAAGGTGTGGCAGGCTCTTCCTCTCACGCATTTAGGCAAGGCGGCATTATATAAAATGATGGCACTCCCGCGCTTTCTGTACGTGCTTGAAAACACCCAGTCTCTGGTGCCTGTAACATATTTTAAAGCTATTGCTACGACAGTCTCCCACCTATTGTGGGGCGAGAGGCAAGCCCGAATCGCACAAGATAAGTTAACTAGAAGCTGGTATGATGGGGGATTGCGCTTCCAAATATTGAACTATAATATTGGGCAGATACATTTCTGGCTGCACGCCCCTCAGACTGAGCCGGCATACCTTGCTGACAGGCAGTCTCTGGAGTGTAAGGGACTGTTAGGTAACCTCTACTGCCGTCGCCTGCCACCAGACTTAATTGGCCCGACGCAACACTCTATACAGCTATGGTACAAAGCTAACAGGCGTCTTAAATGTTCGAGAACTATCACGCAAATGACACCGCTGTGAGACTCCTGCAAGTTGGGCTTTCTGCGCAACAGTAAGGGGTTCCAGGCCTGGGACACAATTGGCATCTCAGTAGTGGGTGATCTCTGGAAGCAGGGCAAAGTGGTAGATGTCTCCCACCTACAAACACAGATACTTGCAAACTAAGCATGCTCTCCAGTCCGCTATACCGACAGGTACTGTCCTAAGGGAATCGTCACCTCTCGAAGATAGACTTCTGACAGAGCATATGCCGGAAAAGGC
This sequence comes from Lissotriton helveticus, assembly GCF_964261635.1. NCBI lineage: Eukaryota > Metazoa > Chordata > Amphibia > Caudata > Salamandridae > Lissotriton > Lissotriton helveticus. The sequence continues at coordinate 1,617,513,858 of NC_136057.1, forward strand.
CACTTCGTTGACTTACCGAAAACTCAAACAAACTCCCAGACACGACGTCCACATTGAAACAGAACTGGTCCAGAGAAGTGGACTCCTTCGAGGACTCCTAGTGGCAGGAGGCCCTCTCCTCCCCCCGAGAAACAGCAATTCCCTCTAGGTTAAAATTGTTCGAACTTAAAATACTACATCGCACGTATTATACTAGAACGACGTTACACAAGATAGGGAAAGCTACACATAAATTCTGCCTACGGAACTGCGGGGAGGAGGGAACGTTCTTCCACACTATTTGGGACTGTAGACACATGGCAACGTACTGGACAGCGGTAATGCGCACGATTTCCCAGACCATAGATATCTCCCTGTTACCTGAGCCTCGTTGCGGTTTACTAAATGTATGGGAACCCACTGATCTAAACCACCGGCAACAAGACTGGGTAATGTTGGGCATGATGATGGCCAAGCGTAACATCGCCTTGTTATGGGGTTCGGCAGTGCTACCAACACTCAGAAAGTGGTGTAGGGACATGGATGAGGCGATGGTGGCGGAGAAAGCGGTCCTTATCCACCGAGGCTGCCCAGGGAAATGGGGAAAAATATGGGGGGCTTGGAATCAAGTATCGTGGTTATATTTCTGAGCCTCCACGCTTTGAGGGGGAGGAGGCTGACTCAGACTAGTAGAATTCTGACGTAATGGAATGATGAAATGTTGATGTGTCAAAAGGTCAGTTTTCTCTTTTCTTTTTCTTACTAGTATCTTACTACTGAATAAGGTTGAGATGTGCCCGCAAGAACCGCGCTTTATGATGTATCGACTGTATGTATCGCTGCCCTGATTGCTATGTTAAAAAAAAATATATATATAAAAAAAAAAAAAAAGGAAAAATGTGGCACAATAGCGCATTTTCAGACCACATTTTTAAAACTAGGGTGAAACTTGAAAAACCCTTCTTGAAACACTGGTGGGAGAAAAAGGAAATGGCAAACAATCTTTAGGTTGCGGAATTCTGCTCTGTCCATTTGGAGAGTGCTGGCTGTAGCATTTACTGTGACAGGTTTTGTGTTGATGATGATGTCTGTACAAACACTGCATGGCCACCCGCAGCACCAATTCCTAAAGCTCCATGTGGTGTTAGTGTTGTATGGCGTTTTAGGATCTGAGTGAATTTTCCCGATTCATGCCCTTCTATAGGTACAATTCACACTGCCCTAATATAGGCATAGAAATCATTCCCTTATTTAGACATAGCCCATGCAGACCAAATACAGGCATGGTTACTTCCACCCGTATCAAAACGTCACGATTTCTTGGAAAATCGGCTTAAGCAGTCAGGGACCTTTCCTTGCTTGACTATTGATTTGTCCAAGAACTCATGTACTTTACAAAGAACTACTATTCCCTTGGGGTTCTTTCCTGATGTTATTATGCCTGACTGAACGTCAAACTAGACACCTTCAAGGTATAAATATGCCTTCACTTGCTCTAGCAAGACACGGTGGTTCGGAGCAGTTCGACACGGTGGTTCGGAGCAGTTCGACTATCTACTTGCCCGACGCAGCTTGCTACAGCAAGTGCCAAGGAAGTCGAACCTCCAGCTGACGCACTGATCGAGTGGCTGCATTTCTCTCGGCGAGAATCCAGCTCCAGTGTTTCCAAGCTCCCCTTGCGGGGTGTTGGGAAATCGAGTCCCGAGACTGAGATACCAGTCCTCCTTCACTCTGAACTAAAGGTATGGAGCCGATTAGAACCTAGAGAAACCTTGGATAGATTCTTGGCAGAGAAAAACTAAACCTATGCTACACCACACTTACTTCTTCCCGCGTACTAGGCTTAGGTTAGGTACAATGGGGGTAGGCGTATTTTAGAAGCACCAGTTGAGTACTTTTAGCCCTTGTTATTTATGTATGTATTTATATATGGTTTAGAAACCATACAATGCTCTTACAGTATTATTTTATAATATTGTTCTCGCTGTACACATTATACTTTGCAGTCTGCAATAGGATTGTAGCAGTTCACTTTACTTGCATGAGAAAGAAGACGGTTCAATAAAACCTTTTATTGAAAACGCCTGTCTCTATTTCTCTGCACCTCCGTAGAAACGAAGAATGCACGAGTGACTGAGTGAAATCTATTGTTTCTACGACTCTAGAGATACTTTTCTTATTCTTGGGAAACAAAGTTGTTATGTTTATGCGGTTGTCAGAAACGAATAGTTTCTTACCTGTCGGTGTAGTTTTGCAGCTTGAAGATCTTTCTGGATTCACTATGCTGTGCATATTCCGCAATCTGGTGGTTGGGTCCGGAATCGTAGTCTTTTTTCTCTTTTTTTTTTGTCGTAGCACAGGTGGGCGTCGACGTCCCACCATTTGGTGTCCTTTCGGTGACGTCGGCGTGCTTCCGGCGGAAGCTACCACCCTTGGGCGCCATCTTCGGATTCTTTTTTCTGTCTCTTTCCCTTGTTTGTCTTTGTAGTGAATCCATGGCTATGTATGTTAATCGTTTTTTCAACGTTAGTGTTTCCACGTATTTTGTAATTGTTCCAACTTGCTTTCTTTTCCATGTTTTTCCACCCTCTTTTCCAGCCTCATCTTTCTGGCAGAGGCGGGTGGGTTCGCTAGTGAATCCAGAAAGATCTTCAAGCTGCAAAACTACACCGACAGGTAAGAAACTATTCGTTTTGCAGCGTGAATCTTTCTGGATTCACTATGCTGTGCATAGATTTTGTAGCGGTTTTCGTTACTTTTGTGGCGGTTGGGTGGAAGATGAGCGTTGGTTGCTAAAAATATGTTGAAGCACTTTTTGTCCCACTTGTGCTTCCTTGTTCATCTGTACATCCACGCAGTAGTGCTTCGTGAAAGTGTGTACTGAAGCCCATGTTGCCGCCAGGCATATATCCTGAATCGGTGTGTTGGCCAGGAAGGCAATTGTTGCTCCTTTCTTCCTGGTGGAGTGGGCTCGTGCCCCTCCTGTTAGCTCCTGGCCAGCTTGCTTGTGGCAGAACTGAATTGTCTGTGCGATCCATCGGGCTATGGTGTTTTTCGTAACTGGTTTGCCCATGTAACTGTTAGCGAAGGACACGAAGAACTGTTTCGTCTTCCTGTGATCCTTCGTTCTTTCGATGTAGTGCATCACAGCCCTTCTTGCGTCTAGGGTGTGGAACGACCTTTCAGCGCTTGTAGTGGGATTTTGGAAGCAGCTAGGGATCTGAATACTCTGATTCATGTGGAACCTTGACACCACCTTTGGCATGAAGTGTGGGTCAGTTCTCATCACGACCCTGTCACTGTGTATCTGGATGTACGGTTCCTGCAGTGTGAGTGCCTGCAGTTCGCTCACCCTTCGTAGTGAGGTGATCGCCACCAGGAAGGCCGTCTTCATTGTTAACATTTGCAGTGATGCTTTGTGGATGGGTTCGAAGGGTGCTTTCATGAGCTCCGTCAGTACCACGTTTAAGTTCCAGGCCGGTGGCGGCATTCTCTTTGGCGGCGCTATTCTTTTAGCCCCTTCCAGGAATCTTTTCACGACTTGAGATGTGAAGAAGCTTCTCCCTTTTTCTCCTCTTGTGTATGCCACAATCGCTGCTAGGTGCACTCTCAGCGAGGATGAGCTTAGCTTTGCCTTGATTAGGTGTGTGAGGTACCTTAGCACCATGGACTCCTTGGTCAGTCTCCTTTGGAGTTGTTTCTTGCAACACCATTGAGTGAATCTTTTCCACTTTTCCCCATAGCACTTGCATGTGCTGGGCCTTCTTGCTTCTCGCAGTACCCGCAGGGTGCTTTCTGGTAGTTTCAGGTGTGCAAATTCTAAGTCCTCAGGAGCCAGGCTGAGAGGTTGAGGCTCTCTGGCTCTGGGTGTAGGATTCCTCCGTTTTCCATGGAGAGTAGGTCTCTTCTTTTTGAGAACTTGTGGGGAGGCCCCTGCGCCATCTCCATTATCTGAGAATACCACGTCTGTCTGGCCCATTGTGGTGCCACAAGGATGAGCGTCATGTTGCTCTTCATGCATTTGTTGAGTACCCTGGGGATCAGTGGTATCGGGGGGAAAAGCGTAGGCAAATGTTTTTGACCAGCTTATCCATAGGGCATTCCCCTGAGACCGTGCCTCTGGTTGCCTGGATGCAAAGTATTGGCATTTTGCATTCCGGTGTGTTGCAAATAGGTCTATTGTTGGGGTGCCCCACTTCCTGAATAGACTCTCTGTTTCCTGACTGTTGAGTTCCCACTCGTGGGATGCTGAAGTCTGCCTGCTGCGCCAATCCGCTTCCACATTGTCCTTCCCTGGCAGGTGTATGGCTAGCAGGTCTATTTTTAGTGGTATGGCCCATTTCCAGATCTCTTGTGCAAAGTTTGACAGCGGGAACGATTGCGTTCCCCCCGGTTTGTTTATGTAAAACATCGTTGTGGTGTTGTCTGTTTGTATTAGCACCTTCCGGTTGTGTAGGTGTTTCTGAAAGGCCTTGAGGGCTAGCAACACAGTTTTCAGTTCCAGGTAGTTGATGTGCCTGACTGCATCTGTAGGGCTCCACAGACCCCTCACTCTGAGCCTGTTCATGTGTGCGCCCCGCCCCTTCTGGGATGCGTCTGTGGTGATGGTCACTGTTGGGTCCGGTAGTGTTAGAGGTTTCCCTTCTGTTATTCTCTCCTTGGTCCACCACCTTATCTCTTCCTGCACCCTGTGCGTTACAACCACTAGATCCTCCCAACTTCCTGTAGCTTGTGACCATTGTTGTTGCAGCCACTCTTGGAGTGGTCTCATTTGTAGTTGTGCATTGGGGACCAGATGGATGCATGATGCCATCATCCCCAAGATCTTGCTCACAGTCAGAGATCGCCCCTTCTGGTAGTGACGTTTCTCCCTCAGTAGGCTGAGCGTTCTCTTTTCGCTCGGTAAGACTCTGCATTGTATGGTGTCGATCTGGGCTCCCAGGAAGATCTTCACCTGCTCTGGTTCCATCGAGCTTTTGCCCCAGTGTATGGAGAAACCCAGGTTTGCTAGCGTTCCTGTCACCTGTTCTGCATGCTCTTTGCATGTCCTGCAGCAGTTTGCCTTCACCAGCCAGTCGTCGAGGTAGGGGTACACGTGTATCCCCTTTCTCCTTAGGTGTGCGGCCACTGCCGCAAGGCATTTGGTGAACACCCTTGGTGCGGACTTTAGGCCGAAAGCTAGGGTCGTGAATTGGTAGTGATCCTTGTTTACAGTGAACCTTAGCATGTGCTTGTGCTGCTTGTTCATGGGGATGTGCAGGTATGCATCTTTGAGGTCTATGGTAGACAAGAAGTCCCCTGCTTTTATCTGAGGAATGACCTCTTGTAGGGACGTCATTTTGAATTTTTGAGTTTTGACGTATTTGTTCAGGAACCGTAGATCCAGGATGGGTCTTAGGCTTTAGTCCACCTTTGGCACTAGGAAGTAGTTTGAGTACACTCCCATGTTCCGTTCTTTGAAGGGGACCCGTTCTATGGCCGCTTTGAGGAGGAGTTCTTGGGCTTCCTCTTGCAGTAGTTGCAGCTCTCTTCCTGAGTGCTGTCTTTTCTTTGGTTTTCTGTTTGGTGGCCTTTTTTCCAACTCTATGCAGTACCCGAACTGCATAATATTGAGTATCCACTTGTCTGTTATTTTTCTCCACTCCTGGAGAAAAAATCTCAATCTTCCTCCTACCGGAGTTGCATGTTCCTTTATGTCTTGTCCGTGTAGCCCTCTCCTCTTTGTTACCCCGTGCTCCTCCCCCGGAGGGTGTGGGTGGTAGAGCACCTTCTCTCGTGTGAAGTCACTTGGAGGGGGGCGGTTCGCCGCCTCTTCTTCTCTGGCCCCGTCCATTTCCTCTCGATCGAAAGGACTGGCCCCTGCCTTGGTAGTTCCAGTTTTGCCTCTGCTGGCCCTGGCTGTCACTCTGTTGCCCCTGGTGGAAACTCTGGTGAGAATCTCCTCGCTGGCTTCCACCTCTGCCGTTCGGCCTCCGCGACGGAGTGCCCCTTCTCATCCCTCTGAACTGCAGGGCTCCCATGGACCTTGCCGTCTCGTTGTCCTTCTTCAGTTGGGTGAGCTTATCATCAACTGGGGCCCCGAACAATGTTTCACCGCTGAAGGGTGTGTTCAGGATGTTGTTCTGGACTTCAGCCTTGAATCCTGAGATCCTGAGCCATGCTTGCCTTCTTTCAGTGATGCCTATAGCCATCAGTCTGCTGGATGTTTCTGCCCCGTCCAAGGCTGTCTTCAGGCATGAGTTGACGATGCTCTTCCCTTCCTCTACCAGGTGTGTTCCTCTGTCACGGTATTGTTCCGGGAGGTGTTTGAGCAACTGTCCCATCTCCTCCCAGTGCTGGTATTGATGCCTATTCAGGAGGGCGTTGGAATTCGCCATCCGCCAGTGCGTTGCAGCGTTCCTCTCAATTTTCCTGCCCGTTAGGTCCATCCTCCTGCTTTCTTGGTCAGGTGGGGGTCCGGACGTTGTTGGGACGTTTGCCCATTTCCTGGCCGTTGCAGCGATGATAGAATCCGCTGTGACGGAACCCTTGATGTAAGCTGGGTCTTCGGAGGAGAATTTGTACTTCTTCTCAGTCCTCGGCGTCACAGATCTGCATGTTGCCGGGTCCTTGAAGGCCTCCTTTCCCTGGGCCGTGATACTCTTGAGCATGGGCAGGAACTGGCTCCTTGTCTGTATGGGGAGCAGTGTCTCGAGCAGGAAGTCTGCTTTTGGCTTCTCCTCTTCCAGCTTAATTCCATAAGCTGTTGCCGCCTTTCTTACCACCTCATTGTATGCCCCAATGTCATCCGGTGGCGAAGGCCTCGAGGGGTATGTTTCTACCGCCTCCTCTGGGTTTTCGGCCTCGATGTCCTGCCATTCCTGGTCTTGGGCCGTCGAGGAACCTGAACCGTAGCTTGACTGCTGTTCCCCGTAATCCCCCTCTGTGTAGTAGAGGTCCTCCTCCTCTTCGTGCTCCGAAGGTTCCGGAGTTTTCGGCGGTTCTTCGATGTCGAACTCTTCGATCTCCTGCACCTCAGCGGCGGTCGTTGCCGACTTCGGGGGAATCTTGTAACTTTTCATTTTTTCTTCGAAGTCCTTCTTTCTCTGAAGGATGTTCTCCATTTCGGCCTCGAGCCTTCTCTTTTTTCTCTGCATTTCTGCGGCCTGTTCGTCGTCGAGTGTTTCGGCCGCCCTTTTCGGCGCCGTCGTCGAAGCTTTCTTCGGCTCCTTTTCTTTCGACGTCGAAGGCCCTTTTTCGGGGGCTTGCTTCGATGACCTTTGCTTTTCGCTGGTCTTCTGCCTCCGGGAGTCCTTCTCGGAGGATCCGCTGGGCTCTTTTTCGGAGGACGCAGCTTCGGTCGTCGATTTGCTCGGCGCCGGTGCTCCTTTCGAGGCTCTGTGCTCTGACCTTCGAGGGTCTGCCTCAGGTTTTCGAGGCCCTGTGGGAGTTTTCGGGGTCGTAGACTCTCCTACCTTCTCAGGCGTACTCTTATCGGTCTCAGCGACCGTGAAGTCATCTGGTCCTTCGGCGATGTTGTCCTCATCGTCGGTGGAGAGGCCAAGTTCATAGAGCGTCGGGGCTTGGCCCTTGCCCTGCATCGTGTGGTGAGCCGTCCTCTGTCCTTCTCGAATTCGGAGTGTCTTCGGCTTGAAGACGGAGCAGGCGTTGCAGTCTCTGCTTTCGTGGTCAATTGGCAGGCAGAGGTTGCAGACTGGGTGCTGGTCCTTCTGTGCGAACTTGTGGTGGCAGTTCTTGCAGAATTTAAACGGCGTCTTGTACATCCCTGCGCTCAGGGGGCCCCCTGTGTGCGCATTCCTTCGAGGAGGTCGCAGATTTTGAAGTTCTCTCCTTTCTTCGTCGTCTCCTCGCTAAAGGTCCTCTTCTGTCGATGTTCTTAGGTCTTCACCTGTGAATTTTTGCTGTATTTTCTTCTTTCCTCCTCCAAAACTTCTGGAGCTTCACGCGACGATCCAGACCCAACGGCGGAAAAAAGAATCTGAAGATGGCGCCCAAGGGTGGTAGCTTCCGCCGGAAGCACGCCGACGTCACCGAAAGGACACCAAATGGTGGGACGTCGACGCCCACCTGGGCTACGACAAAAAAAAAAAAAAAAAAGAGAAAAAAAGACTACGATTCCGAACCCAACCACCAGATTGCGGAATATGCACAGCATAGTGAATCCAGAAAGATTCACGCTGCAAAACTAATCCCTTCTTGTGAATTCGAGAAAGTTTCTATTGACCTCTGAGCTAGCTGGCATTCACTATTAAGTTTGATATATTTGATAGAGAGTTAGTCAACCTCAGTCCTACATCTAATCTATAGGATATATTATTCCAATGCGCAGAGCCTATTGGGAATATAGGAACTACACTACATTAGGAGCTGGTAGCCGATGGACTTTCGTTTGCATCTGCTGTGTACAGGCTTGCCATTGCACTCTTTTCCTGGGGGAGAGAAAGACTTTCTTCATCACTAGTTCATTTATGTTTTTATGAAGCAGCTGAGAAAACATCTGTGGCAGGCAGCAAAGCTGACAAAAGATTGACAAACACCATTAGCAGCAAATTTTGCAACTCACTGCCGCTATGCATGGTTTACCTTATTGTAAATATCGTAATACATCACCCTCTGAATATGCGGACAGAAAGACTGGAGCTCAGGGATTTAAATTAGGGTTAGTAATTGATGCGGTCTTGAGTTAAAAAGATGTTACTTGATTAATATGTTCCTGGACAAATTGCATTAGGGAAGTGGTTTTTCTTGAGATTTGAAGATTTTTCTCTTTCCTGGATTATCGGATACTACAAATGTTAAATGTGTGCATCTTGTTTGCATGGTCTTGTAAAATACTTCCAATGGGCTGTAAACTGCAAGGGCTTCGGGGTTTTACCAAAAGTATAGTGTATAATGAGAAGCGTGCCCTAATAAGCAAAGTAAAGAAACAGTCTTAACAGTCTTAGAAGCTCATTGAGAACACGAGAGATTGAAACGGTGCCGGTTGCCTTTTTTTATTAAATAATAATTTTTTAAAAAACTATATAAACAGGGCAATTGAAGTAGCTCTTACTTTAGGGAGATTATGGTTAGCATGCTGGTTCAGTCTTGAACCTGTCACCCTTTCCCATTGTTTATCAATGAAATGCCCCAGTGATTAAATGTCGATTTTTAGCACGATTATCCGCAGACGCCCAAGAATCAGAACTGCTTGGTTTTTTTTAATTAAAAGCACAGAATGCCACCAGGCAGCAGCAGGGACATGGTCGGGTAGGGGGTGCACTCGGGATAGTGTAAACACTGCTGTAAATAGTTGCCTGGGGGTGGCTCAGACCCGCAGCTAGTTGCAGAGTTTTCTCTTTTTACACAGTTTTTCCCTCTTTTTACGCTGTTTTCCGATCTCTGGTGTTGCTGAAGTTTTCAGACTTCCTCTACTAGGTTGCAAACTCCCATGAACCTGAAGATGGGAAGTGGTTTTCTCTGACGACACGAGGAGGCAGACTTTTATTCATGGGGTTGAAATGCATCTGAGTTTTAGAGCGCCCGGGACTGTTGCCACCACACAGCTTTGCCGGCAGACTCAGCACTCGCTGTCCGTTTCTAGTCAGGAAAGCAGTCCACTGAAATGAAGAGGGCACTGTATGTGTTTGCATATAGGGGAAGGCAGGGATGTGGGCTGGGGGCTGCTGTTAAGCTCTCGATAATGCACAGGAGATTGAAGCTGCCATCACCATAAAAGAGAATATGAAGCGGCCAGAAACCTAGCATCAAGCTGGCGCACAAACAAAGCAAAATACGAACACTTCTCAAGCAGGCAAACAAAAAATTAAAGTGCTCCTAGAGTATCGTAAATAACAGTAAGAGCACATGCAATGGGGCAGTCCTCAGGAAGATTACAAAAGTCCAAAAGGAGGGACTATTATGCATATTCACCAAACAAAAGACCAGATTGTAGATACACCACGTCTCAAAAAGACAGCGCATGGGTTGCCTAGGCAAGACCTAAAAATGAAGTTAGGAAAGCTAAAGCAAACTATTATACAAAAACAATCATAGAAGGTATAAATAAAACGAGGAAAATATTCAGTATAATGAGACCTCTCACATCCAGAATGCACTAAACAAAATGTGACACCCTCACAAAAATTGTGCGACAATCTGGCAGAGTACTTTAGCGAAAAGCATTGAACTAATCAGAGCTATAATTAAAGAAACATTGGTGGAGGATCTACACACAACTGTGGATAGTCCTAGCCGATCCCAAGTAGATGGGATAAGTACAAGATCAGAAAATATAGGTACTATGGAAGAAGAGGAGTTTAATCCACTGGCCCATCTATCTTAGGGTCCCTACTTGATCTAAATCCACCAAGTATATTGAAGGAATGTGCAGATGAATTATATCCAAATTTAGTAATAATTTCCAATCAATCAGTGTCAATGGGAGAAGTAGCACGTGTGGAAGAATAAGAAAATGCTACTTACCAGTATGCATCGGTTCTTGGCATGTAGAGCTGCAGATTTGTGTTGGGCTCGGATGTTTGTACTTGTTTTTGTCCTGAAAGAAGTCTTTGTAGTCACAAGTTAGGTGACTCCTCCCTAGGATGATGGTGCGCATAGGCATGGACTCCATCCTTAGATTGCTTTGCCACAAAATGTTACGATGGAAGTAGAAAGAGATGTCCATGTGTAATGTATATAAGTAAGATAGTACTGGAACAGAGAGGTACCCGGGGAGGCGGGTGGGCGTATACGAATCTGCAGCTCTACATGCCATGAACAGATGCATACTGGTAAGTAGAGTTTTCTGTTTGAGGCATAGGAGCTGCAGAGTGTATACTTTTGCATAGAATGTACAGCAGTTACTTCCTTAGTGGTGGCTACCTGTATCTGTTGCAGCGGTTTGAAAAGGGAATAATACAGCCTGGCCCACACTTGCTTGTTGTTTTGCCTGCACAGCTACACAATGGTGTTTTGTGAATATGTGTGGTGTAGCCCAAGTTGCTGCTTTGCAGATGTCATCTAGGGGAATGTTCCCTAAGAATGCCATGGAAGCCCCTACTTTGCGTGTGGAATGATCTTTAGGGGGAATGGTTAGTGTGCGTTTGGCTTTGATATAGCATATTTGGATGCATTTAACAATCCACCTTGCAATTCCTGCTTTTGAGATGGGATTGCCATTATGAGGTGGGGAGAAAGCCACTAAGAGTTGTTTGGTCTTTCTAAAGGATTTTGTCCTCTCAATGTAGTAGAGTATTGCTCTTTTAACATCTACGGTGTGAAGAGCTCTCTCTGCCACAGAGTCTGGTTGAGGGAAGAATACTGGGAGTTCAACAGACTGGTTGAGATAGAAGGCAGATGAGTCTTTGGGTAAAAATGTAGGTTTAGTCCCAAGAAGCACTTTGGTAAGATGGATTTGTAAAAATTGTTCCTGTATGGTTAATGCCTGGAGTTCACCAACTCTCCTGAGAGATGTGATAGCAACCAAAAAGGCTACCTTCCAAGTGAGGAACTATAGTTAGCATTTGTGGAGAGGTTCAAAAGGGGGACCCACGAGTCTGGTAAGGACCACATTTAGGTCCCACACTGGAGAGGGCAGGACTCTGGGTGAGGTGGAGAAGCGTGGCTCAGTGGTTAGAGGCGGCAGACCCGGAAGCTGAGATAGACCATGGACCAGGGTTCGATTCCCCGCCTCGGCGGGTCTTGGGCTCAAAAATTCCACGGACTCGACAATTCTCGCTCTGGTGCCTACTCAACTCACGGGGTCACACTCTGCGACTCTGGGCAATAGCTTGCTTAATCTCCACTACGGCCCCTCGCGGCGGGATGCCTGGCTTTCACCTTGTGGACACCCTGCCGGGGTTTCTCACAGGGTAATACCAGGACGGGTTCCCTAAGCAAGCGCCGGGACGCTCACGGGCAGCTGTGCGCTTTACAAGTCCAGCACATTTACATTTACATTATTCTTTGAAGGCCTTCCATAAAAGCTTTGATAGCTGGCACTCGATACAAAGACAAATGTCTGTTTTGGGGATAGGCTGCTATGGCAGCTAGATGTAGCCTAATAGATGTATATGCTAGGTTACATTGTTGTAGATGCAAGAGGTAGCAGATATTGTTTGTGCAATAAATGGCAAATAGTTTCCATTTTGCTGCATAGCACGCTCTGGTGGTAGGGCTTCTAGCTTCTTTAATGATATTCATACAGACTGGCGGAAGATTTACAGGGCTGGAAAAATCTGAAAAATGGTACTAGTTCTGCAGGTCTAGTACCTTGAACAAGCATTTGCAATGCAATAAGTCTCGCATTTAGAAATGTTAACCTATTGGCAATGTAAATGACAATGCCTTCTATTATTGCAGGTTTTTTAAACACATAAATAAAAGGCATTGTCATTTAGAATGCTAATAGCTCAATATCTAACCATTGTGAGACCTATTGCATTGCAAATGCTCGTTATGTACATGTAACCTTTGTAACTTATGGTTTTTCGACGTGAAACCGAATAAAGTTTATTTGAATTGAATTGTATGCTTTTTGATTAACATGCAGTTACCTCGAGTTGAAAATCTAACAAACAATATTGTGTTCAAAACTTTGTTTACCACAATATTGTGCTTCTATATTTAGAAGGGTATGTACAAAAATATCGGACAAAATATCGTTCACAATAATATTGATTAAAAATATACAAAAATATCACTTTTAACTATGTACATTTTTATAATCGTCAAGAAAGTATAAGACGGAGTTGGAGGCATTTTGATCTAGACGCTTGGCCAGTAATTATACGTTCACCTTCAATATCCGAAAAATTGCGATGTATGTGAATCTAAAAACTCAAGTAATCGTTTAGCAGAGCGCTACACAACGTATGTCGGCTAATCGAAGTGCCATTTGATTCCCTTGCTTTCATTCTGTCCCAAAGGACTGAACTGTCAAAACATCATGCGTAGCACTGGCGTGGGATGGCAGCATGTGGATAAAACAGAGACACACTATTACTATCGAAAGAGGAACAAGTTCTGTAAGGTTGGATCGGAATGACTGGGGTGATTATTAGTCAGTGTTTTATGTTTCAACCTACCCCCAGCCCTCTTTCCTACTGTACAAAAGGACAATAAAATGCACTTGTACTAAAAGAGACGGGTCACTTTTTCAATGTTCTCTTATTTGTGCCACTTCTTATTCCGCTGCTCAGCTGCTAGTCACAGTTCAACAAGCAAAATAAACAAGGCAGCGCTGGGAGGGGGGCTGGGCACGAAGGAAGGAGAAATGCAAGTCACGCCCGGAGGCCGGCCGTGAAAACAATGAAGCGCTCATGTGTACAAAAGGACAATAAAATGCACTTGTACTAAAAGAGACGGGTCACTTTGTTCAATGTTCTCTTATTTGTGCCACTTCTTATTCCGCTGCTCAGCTGCTAGTCACAGTTCAACAAGCAAAATAAACAAGGCAGCGCTGGGAGGGGGGGCTGGGCACAAAGGAAGGAGAAATGCGAGTCACGGCGGCAATGCAGCACTCGTGAAACTGAAAGCACGGCTGGCCGGCCGTGAAAGCCTTTGATGCCGCAGGGGGTGGAGCGGCAAACTGAAAGCACGGCCGGCCGTGAAAGCCTTTGATGCCGCAGGGGGTGGAGCGGCACCAAGCTGGGCAACAGATGGCTGACTATTTGATGCTGTGCACACGCATTTTAGGTCAATGCACTTGCGCATTGACCGAAAAACGCGCGGGCACAACTTCAAATCGCCAGTTAGTTAAAGTCTGTTTAAGCCCCTATAGTCTCGCTCCGCTCAATGCGCATGCGCATTGACAGGTCGCGAGACCTAAAAATCTCCTCGACCTAACGAACAAGTTACTTACCTTCGGTAACTCTTTTTCTGGTAGATACTATATCTGCCTGTGGATTCCTCACTTTGTGAATATCCCCCTGCGTCAGCAACATTCGGAAATTCTTTTGTAGCTTCGCGCCGACGTGGATCCGGACGTCACAGAGGCACGGCATCGCACGCGACCCCGCTGACGTCACCGCGCCTATAACAGGCCCACGCCGGCGTGATGACATCAGTTCCGCCCTTTTTTCCGTGCCCTCGAGGCACACGGACGGACCGATGACAGTAGAAATATACACAGTATACGTAGTATAGAAAACAAGGTAACACACACAGTGTGAAGCAAATGCAATAAAACATTTGAAATAGACAAATCCTTGACCATAAAATAATACATTATATAAACCACTGGCATAGAAGAGTGGACAACGGGGAGGCGGGTGGGTCAGTGAGAAATCCACAGGCAGATATAGTATCTACCAGAAAAAGCGTGACCGAAGGTAAGTAACTTGTTCTTCTGATAGATACATCTGCCGTGTGGATTCCTCACCTTGTGAATAGAGTCCCACAGCAGTCCCCACTTCCGGAGGAGGGTGTCCACTCTGCTATACCAGGAAATCTTGGAGGACAGAGCGCGCGAAGTGGCCGTCCCTCCTCACCTCGGTATCCAAGCAGTAGTGCTTCGCGAAAGTGTGGAGGGAGGCCCAAGTCGCGGCTCTGCAAATGTCCCCAACAGGAACACCTCTAGACAAAGCAGATGTTGCAGACTTTGCTCTAGTCGAATGTGCTCTAATACCCTCTGGTGGGTCCTTACCAGCCAAAGAGTAGCAGATCTTAATGCAGAGCACGATCCATCTCGACAAAGTCCTCTTATGGACCGCTCTTCCTTTCTTGCAGCCAGCAAAGCCAACGAAGAGCTGGTCGTCCACTCGACAGTCTTTAGTCCTGTCCAAGTAGAAAGACACCGCCCTCTTGGGGTCAAGACGGTGTAACCGCTCCTCCTCCTTGGAAGGGTGAGGGGGAGGATAAAAGGAAGGAAGGGTAATGGACTGACCAAGGTGGAAAGGAGTAACCACCTTTGGCAGAAAAGCAGCCCTGGTCCTAAGAACCATTCGTTCAGCATGAATGGTCAGGAATGGGGGCTTGGAACTAAGAGCTTGAAGCTCACTTACCCTCCTTGCCGAGGTGATTGCAACGAGAAAAAACGTTTTCAAAGTCAGAAGCCTCATGGGACACTTGTGAAGAGGCTCAAAGGGAGTACCCATTAAAAATGTCAAAACTAGGTTCAAATCCCACTGAGGCACAACAAAGGGTGTAGGAGGGAACCTATTAGTAAGGCCCTTCAAAAACCTTAAGACAATGGGAGACTTAAAAAGAGAAGGCTGGTCAGGCAAACAGATAAACGCCGACAGCGCAGAAAGATAACCCTTCACCGTGGCAACAGCAAGCCCCTGCTGGGCCAGAGAAAGGGCAAACTGGAGCACATCAGATAAATGGGACCTCAAAGGGTCTATAGATTTCTCCCTGCACCAAACAACAAATTTAGACCACCTATAAGAATAGATGGACTTAGTGGAGTCACGCCTGGCTGACAAAATGACATCCACCACATCGTGAGGGAGAGAAAAAGAAATCAGATTGCCCCGCTCAATCTCCAGGCATGAAGGTGTAAGGTCTGGAGGTGGGGGTGTAGAACCTGCCCCTCCATCTGAGAGAGGAGATCTGCCCTGTGAGGGAGACGGAGCGGCGGGTGAGAGGAGAGGTGGAGAAGGTCTGAATACCACACCCTTCTCGGCCAATCCGGGGCGATCAATATGACTTGGGCCCGGTCTTGGCGAATCTTCCTCAGAACCCGAGGAATCAAGGGTATGGGAGGAATCGCGTAAAGGAGTTGATATCCCCAACTCAACTGAAACGCGTCCCCCAAGGCTCCTTGCATCGGAAACTGGAGACTGCAGAAAGACGGGCAGTGAGCATTCTCGCGAGTGGCGAACAGGTCCACCCGAGGAGTCCCCCACATCTGGAAGATGTCGTGAACCACCTCCGGGTGAAGCCTCCACTCGTGGTCGGCAGAGAACTGCCGACTGAGACTGTCTGCACGAACGTTCAACACTCCGGCCAGATGATTTGCCATCAGACAAATCTGATGGTCCTGAACCCAGGACCAGAGACGCAGAGCCTCTCTGCAGAGACACTGCGACCCCACTCCTCCCTGCTTGTTGACATACCACATCGCGGTCGTGTTGTCCGTCAGGACTTGAACCGACTGACCGCGAAGGGAAGGGAGGAAGGCCTTGAGCGTTAAACGTATCGCCCGCAATTCCAGAAGGTTGATGTGAAGCAACCTTTCCTCTGGAGACCAAAGACCTTTGACCTCCAGATCCCCCAGATGAGCACCCCACCCCAGGGTGGATGCATCCGATATCACTGTGGCCACCGATGGAGGCAGTTGGAAAGGCTTTCCTTGAGACAGATTGCCTTCCACGCCCCACCAAGATAGATCCGCCGCAGCTTCTCTGGAGATCCTCACTGACTCCCTGAGATCTCCATTGTGTTGATACCACTGCCTGCGGAGGAACCACTGGAGTGCCCTCATGTGCCAGCGTGCATGGTTGACCAACAGAATGCATGAAGCCATCAGACCGAGCAGGCGAAGAACCTTCAAGACTGGAATGACCGCTCCATCGAAAAATAAAGGAATCATCTCCTGTATGTCGCGAATCCTTTGAGGAGGAGGGAATGCACGACATACAGTAGTGTCCAGTACCGCACCTATGAACAGGTTGCGCTGTGAGGGCACCAGGTGAGATTTGGGTAAATTTATCGAAAAACCCAACCTGTGCAACTACTGAGTTGTCTCCTGCAGATGATGGAGCACCCTCTCTGGCGACTCCGCTTTGATCAGCCAGTCGTCTAGATACGGAAACACATGAATCCCCGATCTTCTGAGATGAGCTGCCACCACTGCCATCACCTTGGTGAAGACTCGAGGTGCAGTAGTAAGGCCAAACGGAAGGACCACAAACTGGTAGTGCTGTGACCCAACCGTGAAACGGAGATACTTTCTGTGCGACTTCAAGATGGGAATATGAAAATACGCATCCTGCAAGTCGATCGACACCATCCAGTCCTCTTCCAACAGCGCTTGAAGAACCTGTGCAAGAGTGAGCATTTTGAACTTTTCCTGCTTCAGGTAAAGGTTCAAAATCCTGAGGTCCAGGATTGGCCGAAGTCTGCCATCTTTCTTGGGGATCAGGAAATACCGGGAGTAGCACCCCTGACCCCTTTCCTGCTCTGGAACCACCTCTATCGCACCCTTTCGGAACAGTGCCAGGACTTCTTCCTGCAGGAGAAGCAGGTGGTCTTCCGAACAATAACCCTGGCAAGGAGGGTAATTGGGAGGGAATTCCTGGAAAGGAAGTGCATACCCATTCTCTACAAGATTGAGAACCCAAAGATCCGATGTTATTAATTCCCAATCTTGTAGAAAATGTGTAAGCCGACCCCCCACTGGGCCCACATGATCCGGAATGGCGGATCTAGGGCTGCTTTGCCGCGTTGGCCGGGGGTTGGGAAGGAGAGGAGGAGGAGGAGGAGGAGGAAGCTTGACGACCTCTAGGACGGGATCTTTGTCTGCCTCTGTACGACTTGTACAGCGTATTCTGCTGCTGCTGAGGCTGCTGCTGGGATGATCTGTAAGATCGAAAGGAAGATCGGCCAAATCCTCTGAAGCGTCTTCCGGTAGTACCCCTGGACTGAAGGCCCAAAGATTTTGCAGTGGCCCTACTGTCCTTAAAACGCTCCAAGGCAGTATCAGCTTTCTTTCCAAACAGACCTGATCCATCGAAAGGTAAGTCCATCAACGCAGACTGGACATCAGCAGAAAACTCTGAAGATTTGAGCCAAGCAGCTCTCCTAGTAGCCACAGAGGAACCCATGACCCTTGCCACCGAGTCTGCAGTGTCCAGACCACTCTGGATGACCTGTCTCGCAGCTGCTTGGTTGTCCGAAACTACTTCTTGAAAATCCTTCCTGTCCTCCTCAGGAATCTTTGGAATGAACTGCTTGACAGAGTCCATCAAGGCATGGATATATCTCCCCATCAGACACGTAGCATTGGTTGATTTTAATGCCATACTGGCTGATGAGAAAACCTTTTTGGCACTTTGGTCCTGTTTCCTGGATTCCTTGTCTCCAGGAACCTGTGGAAACGCTCCAGCAGATATCTTAGAGCAGGCAGCCTGCACTACCAAACTCTCAGGAAGAGGATGCGTTGTTAAAAAAGCAGGATCCTCCGGTGCAGCTCTATATCTCCTCGCTACTGTTCTAGAAACCGCAGGAGCCGATAAGGGTTTTTTCCAGACCTCATAGACCGGTTCAGACAATGCCTCGTTGAAGGGCAACATAGGTTCGATCACAGATGAGGGTGAATGAAGCACCTCAGTTAAAATATTAGGCTTATAATCAGCCGTAGGTAGAGTAATGTTTAGCAAACTCGCTGCCTTCTTAATGACAGTGTGGTAAGGCACCACATCCTTAGATGGAACATTCGATACAGAAGCTAACTCCCATTCAGGCGATAGCTCAAGCCCACTGGCCTCGCACAAGTCTTCAAAGGGATCCTCAGAATCCTGCAATTCTCCTTCTTCAGTATCAGAATACCCATATTTCTCCTCTTCTAGAAGTCTCTGGGCCTTTCTCCGAGACCTTTCTTTCACAGCCGAAGTCAAAGGATTCGAAACCGACTCCGACGGGGTCGGCGTCGAACCAGACGTCGGCCGAGGTCTCTCGACACGAGGTCGGACAGAATCTTGCCTCGGAGTCGCGGGTATCGGCGTCGATGGGATCGGTGTCGATGGAGCCGGCGTCGTGCGCTTCGGCGTCGACGACACCGGTGGTGTCGGAAAATGCCAATGCGGTGGTAGAGCCGGCATAAAAGGTGCAGGGGCATAAGCCTGTGGAACCCCTAAGTTAAAGGCCATAGGACCCGTGGGACCAACAGGGGCACCAGACGGGAACATTGCCCTTGAATATACACCAAACATGGCGTTCAGGAACTGGGTAGGATCCTGACCTGGAGTCGGAAACTCAGGATATGGACCTCTTGGTTGTTCCTGGGGAGGCGGAGTCGATACGACGTCGACCTCTTCTTCGGGCGCCGGAACCGGAGTCGATGAACCACCAGGTGCCGGAACTTCGGCTCCACCAGCCCCCTGCTCCTCACCTTCATCCTCCTGACCAGAAGGATTGGATGGAATCGGAGAATGGACCTGTTCTTGAGGTTCGGGTGAACCCGGATGCGAAGCCTCTTCATGTTCCGACTCCGAAACCTCCACTTCTTTACTCATGAGTTTGACTTGGGACTTCGGTCTTGAGTCAGAGTCCTTCCCAGAGCGATGACGTGACTCATGGGTCCTCTTCCTGTGTTTCTTCTTCGAAGACTTCGAAGCGTGAGCCGAGGATGACTCCCGAGTGCGACCTCGAACGAGACCTCGACCTCGACCGACGAGATCGAGATTTCGATGACTTCTTAGCTTTCTTGCTCTTGAGTTTCGCCACGAGAAGCTGTGTCTCCCTCTCTCTCAAGGCTTTTGGAGTCATCTTTTTGCAGCAGGAACAGTCCTCGACATCATGGTCGGAGCTCAAACACCAGACACAACATTCGTGAGGGTCGGTGATTGACATGGTCTTGCCACATTCACCACAGGCTTTAAACCCAGTCTTCTTCGACGACATCCCGAAGAGAATGAAGAAAGACACAAATATATGGAAATAGTAACAAAGTTACTGTAAGCTACTACACGATCCCTGAAAACCGTTAGCGTCGACGACGCGGAAAAAAGGGAACTGATGTCATCACGCCGGCGTGGGCCTGTTATAGGCGCCGGTGACGTCAGCGGGGTCGCGTGCGATGCCGTGCCTCTGACGTCCGGATCCACGTCGGCGCGAAGCTACAAAAGAATTTCCGAATGTTGCTGACGCAGGGGGATATTCACAAGGTGAGGAATCCACACGGCAGATGTATCTATCAGAAAGTAACCTACTTGACCTCAGTCTCTGAAAGAGGAGCAAATGTAACAAGATAACAAGATTTAAAAGGTATCTTTATTGCTCATTTGCTTTGTGAGCAATAAAAAGGCATTTAAATCTTGTTATCTTGTCACATTTGCTCAGTTTTCAAAGACTGAGGACAAAAGTTAGTATGTTTTCCTACTCGCCAGAAAGGACGTGTAGGGCCTAAAAATAGCTCATAAAATTTACCTCGCAAATGCGAGCGGTCGAGTGGATTTCTCGAGCCCTGATTTAGGTAGCCAAACAATAAGACCTCAGGTGCAAGATCGCAAGGTTTAGTTGATTGGGATCTGGATGTCTTATCTCCCCATGGTTCTGAGTGAGAAGCTTGGGTGAGAGACGCAGTTTTTGATGAGGTACTACTGATAGTTCAAATAGGGTTTTGAACCATGGTTGTCGGGCCCATGTTGGAGCAACTAGAATCATTTTGAGGGAATGCTGTTTGAGTTTCCGAACCACTAACGGAATGAGTGGGAGAGGCGGAAAAGCATAAGCAAATTTGCCTAACCAGTTCATCCATAGCGCATTGCCTTTGGACAAGGAGTGTGGATACCTGGACATGAAGGATGGGCATTTTGCGTTTTGATGCGTGGCGCACAGATCTATTTCTGGGTGGCCCCACACGTGAAAGAATGGAAGAACAACTTGAGGATGAAGTTCCCATTCGTGGACCTGCTGTGTCTGACGACTGAGCAGATCTGCTATGCGATTGTGTACACCTGGGAGGTGTTCTGCAAGGAGATATAGGTTTTGTGCTATGTCCCATCTCCATATGCTCTGAGCTAGGTGTGAAAGCTGCAGAGTGTGCTACCCCCTATTTTTGTATGTAGTACATTGCTGTCATGTTGTCCGTATGGACCAGGACAGCTTTGCCTAGGAGGTGGAGTTGAAAAGATTTTAACGCTAGGAAGATTGCTAACAATTCCAGGTAGCTTATGTGGAATTGTCTTTGTTGGGGGGGGGTCCATATGCCCTGGATGGGCATGGGTTTGCCAATGAGCTCCCCAGCCGGTGAGCGATGAGTCTGCCGTTAACACGGTCTGTGGAACCGGGGCAAGGAACGGCCACCCTTTGGAAAGGTTTTGTGTGTTCCACGACTGCAGAGCGATGGGTGCGTTCGTCCACCAACACCAGATCTGTGAGCCGACCTTCAGCCTGGTTCCACTGACACGCCAAACATTCCTGTAATGGACGCATTTGGAGTCTTGCATAAGGGACTAGGGGAATGCAGGAGGACATCATCCTGGTTAACTGCATGAACACTCGAGCTGGTAGCAAGTGTTGAGGCTGAAGTTTTTGGATTAGAGCCTGTATGGCGCTTATCCTGACTGGATTGGGGTATGCTAGAGGGTTATTGTGAATCCCAAGCTGTGAAGCAGTTGAAGTGTGTGTGTGTGTGTTGCACACAGCTGCTGTGTGATTTGGCTTTGGAGAAGAGGGAGGTTAGTGCCGCAACCTCTTCCTTTATTATTGTGGCCTCTGTATCCTCTGCGAAAGTATACTTTGGGGGATGTTTGAGTGGGACTTTTGTAGGAGGTAGAGGGCTGTTCTGAACCCGTGGTTTTTGAGCCGGCTCTGTAGCAAGAGCAGCGAAAAGCCTCAAGGGGAAGGGAACGGTTAGCAGTCTCTGTGTCCTTTTTCATCTTTTCTATGGATGTCTCAACTGTAGGCCCGAAAAGATGTTCCTGATCAAACGGCTGGTTTAAAATAGCAGTCTGAACCTCCTGCTTGAATCCGGACATACAGAGCCAGGCTTGTCTGCGCAACAAGACATAGTATTGATTGCGCGAGATGCGGTATCGGCTGCATCCAACGCACATTTTATTGAGGTGTTGGTAATTAATTAGCCCTCCTGGATAAGGTAGTTTGCCTTTTGCTTGTATTGGTCAGGAAGGTGTTCCATGAGCTTTTCAAGCTTGTCGTAGTGGGCTCTGTCGTATCTGGCCAATAAGGCTTGGGCATTGGTGATACGCCAATGGTTAGCAGCCTGTGACGAGTTTGCCCGCTTACGTGCATTAGTTACCACAACGGAGTCCAAGGGGAATTGACCTTTAATATAAATTGGGTCATTAGGAGCTGCCTTTTATTTTTTATCCATCCTGTGGTTGAGAGCTGTGGCTCGGACGGGGTCCTTAAAAACTTCTGGGGCATGTTTCATCAAGCCTTTTAACATTGGCAGGGTGCTTGTTTTTAGCGAGGGTCTCTAGCAAAAAATCTTTTTGGGGGGGGGGGGGGATGTAAGGGGACCCCATGGTATTGGGCAGCTCTGGTGATTAGTTGCGCGAACCCAGTGTTGTCATCTGGTGGTGACGGCTTAGATGTATAGACCACCGGGTCATTATGTGGGTCGGGGTCTGTATTGTAGTCTTCCCAAGGGTCTATGCTATGTGGGATGGTATGTGAATCATCATTATCATCCCCCTGTGGATTTATATCCCCACCTATGTCATCGTCAGTATCGAATGTGGGAGGTGAAACTATAGGTTGGGGGAGTGTGGATGAGAAATTAATAAGTGTGGATTAACTGGAGGAGAACGAGGTGGGGGAAGTGTTGGTGCCCATGCCCTGACTCTTGGGAGGTTTTAAAGTGTATTAAAGTGTCCCGTTTCCGTCTTTTTTGGAGGCTTGGTATTAAAGTGTCCAGTTTCCTCTTTTTTGGAGGCTTGGTATTAAAGTGTCCAGTTTCCTCTTTTTTGGAGGCTTGGTATTAAAGTGTCCAGTTTCCTCTTTTTTGGAGGCTTGGCGACTAGTTTGCCTGTGTTTTGATCAATAAACAAAGTCTTGCTTTGGGTCCGAAAAATCATGCTGAGTGGGCAAAATGCCCTTGTTCGATGCCGAAGATTTTGGAACAGAGCCTTCCTTGGATGGAGTCTGAGTGTTTTTTCTGCTCAGAGGCTTCTTTGGGCTCCGATGACTTTTTGGAGTCTGAGGCCTTTTTCAGCTCAAAAGATTTCCTCAGTTCTGAGTCTTTGTCCTTGATATGCTTCGACACCGGCAAAGAGTCTTTGCCTTGTGGCTTCAGTGCCATGAAGGACTTCCCGGCACAGGAATGGGGTTGACTTTAGCCAGAGTCGGAAGGCTATTGTTTCTGTTTCAGAGCCGGGCCCTAGGCCGGGCGTCTGAAGTATGTTGTTGGTGTCGGCCCGAGCCGGAAGGCGAGGGTATTACCTGGGCCGTCGGTTTGTTTTTGGGGAGAGGGGTTTCGGTACTCACGGACCGCTGAGCCAGGGTGACTGTCTCCTCTTCAGCGTCGGAGTCATCAGCAAAGGCGTAGATGTCTTTTACATCACCCAACTGTTCCGGATGAATTTCGGGATATGCGCCGAATATGTCGGGAATCGAGCTGCTTCCGCGAGACATTTCGTGACATCGAGCCAGACGATCACGGATGGTTTTCTGCGACCTGAATGATGCACAGGCCTTCAAGTTCTTTTCTAGGTGCTCCGGGGGAGAAGCAGAGATTGCACACCTCGTGCAAGTCTGTGGGTGGGAAGGATTAGTTACTTAACTGTAATCCTAGTTCTCTTCCAGGGGTATCCTCATCAAAGTCATAAGCACTAGAATATTCCCACCCATGAGCGGGACCCCAGAAACTCAATCATATATGCAAAATCGAATAGTTTCTTACCCGTCGTTGTAGTTTTGCAGCTTGATGATCTTTCTGGATTCACTATGCTGTGCATTATTCCGTTATGTGGTTGGGTCCGGATTCATAGTCTTTTCGTTCTTTTTTTTGTAGCCCAGGTGGGCGTCGACGTCCCACCTTTTGGTGTATTTCCGGTGACGTCGGCACGCTTCCTGCGGAAGCTCCCACTCTTGGGCGCCATCTTCGGATTCTTTTTTCTCATGTTCGTTTTGTTACCGAAGTTATGGCAATGTTCAACTAAAGTGATTTCACCGCTTTAACCTTTAAGGTTTCTTTTTCAAGTATTTGTCCTTGTTTCAACCACCTTTTCTCTCCAGCCTCATCTTTCTGGCGGAGGTGGGTGGGTTCGCTAGTGAATCCATAAAGATCAAGCTGCAAAACTACACCGACAGGTAAGAAACTATTAGTTTTGCAGCGTGAATCTTTCTGGATTCACTATGCTGTGCATAGACTTTGTAGCGGTTTCTCATGTTTGTGGCGGCTGGGTGGAAGATGAGCGTTGGTTATTGAATATGTGTTGAAGCACCTTTTGTCCGACTTGTGCTTCCTTGTTCATCTGTATATCCACACAGTAGTGCTTCGTGAACGTGTGCACTGAAGCGCATGTTGCCGCCAGGCATATGTCCTGAATTGGTGTGTTAGCTAGGAAAGCTATTGTAGCTCCCTTTTTCCGGGTAGAGTGGGCACGTGTCCCCTCTGCTAGTTCCGGTCCTGCCCGCTTGTGGCAGAACTGTATTGTTTGGGCGATCCATTGTGCAATTGTTCCTTTAGTTACTGGTTTCCCCAAGAAACTGTTAGCGAAGGACACAAAGAACTGCTTTGTTTTTCTGTGTTCCTTCGTTCTCTCAATGTAGTGCATGACTGCCATTCTGGCGTCCAGGGTGTGCAGAGCTCTTTCAGCTCTTGTTGTCGGTTTTTGGAAGAAACTCGGTATCTGTATAGTTTGGTTCATGTGGAACCTTGACACCACCTTTGGCATGAAGTCATCACCACCCTATCGTTGTGTATCTGTATGTAGCGTTAGTGCCTGCAGTTCGCTCACTCTGCGCAGTGAAGTGACTGCTACCAGGAAGGCTGTTTTCATGGTCAGCATTTCCAGGGAGGCCTTGTGAATTGGCTCTAAAGGTTCCTAGATGAGTTCCGTTAGGACTAGGTTAAGGTTCCATGCAGGTGGTGGCACCCTCTTTGGTGGTGCAATCCTCTTTGCTCCCTCCAGGAATCTCTTAACTTGTGATGTGAATAAACTCTTGCACGTTTCTCCTCTCGTGTAAGCGACTATCGCTGCCAAGTGAACCCTCAGTGAGGATGAGCTTAGATTTTTGTCGAGCAGGTGCCTGAGGTACTTTAGCACTGTCGAGTCCTTCTGCATCTTGTCGTGTAGCTTTTCCCTCCTGCACCACAGCGTAAATCTCTTCCATTTCGCTACGTAGCACTTCCGTGTGCTGGGTCTTTGTGCCTCCCGAAGTACCCTTAGGGTGCTTTCTGGCAGTTTCAGATGCGCAAACCTTATGTCCTCAGGAGCCACGCTACGAGGCTCAGGCTCTCTGGCTCCGGGTGCAGCACTTCTCCGTTTTGCATGGAGAGTAGGTCTTTTCCTCTCCCGAATCTGTGGGGTGCACTCTGTGTCATCTCCATGATCTGCAAGTACCATGTCTGCCTGGCCCACTGCGGTGCGACCAGTATCAGGGTCATGTTGCTCGCTCTGCACTTGCTGAGTACCTTGTGCATCAGCGGTATCGGGGGGAAAAGCGTAAGCAAATGTCCTGGACCAGTCTATCCATAGGGCATTCCCCAGGGAGCCCTCCCCGGGCTGCCTGGATGGGAAGTTTTGGCATTTTGCATTATGGCATGTTGCAAATAGGTCTACCGACGGTGTCCCCCACCTGTCGAAGAGCCTTCTCGTTTCTTGTGCATTGAGTTCCCATTCGTGGGATGCCAATGTCTGTCTGCTGAGCCAGTCTGCTTCCACATTGTCCTTTCCTGGTAGATGTATGGCTAGCAGGTCTATCGACGGTGTCCCCCACCTGTCGAAGAGCCTTCTCGTTTCTTGTGCATTGAGTTCCCATTCGTGGGATGCCAATGTCTGTCTGCTGAGCCAGTCTGCTTCCACATTGTCCTTTCCTGGTAGATGTATGGCTAGCAGGTCTATCTTGAGTGGGATGGCCCACCTCCATATCTCCTGCGCTAGCTTCGAAAGCGGGGCGGATTGTGTCCCACCCTGCTTGTTGATGTAAAACATCGCTGTTGTGTTGTCTGTCTGGATCAACACCCTCTGGTTGTACAGTTTTGTTTGGAAGGTCTTTATGGCTAGGAAAACGGTCTTCAACTCCAGGTATTTGATGTCTGACCGCATCTGCTGGTGTTCACAGGCCTCTTACTTGGAGTTCCTCCATGTGAGCGCCCCATCCCTTCTGGGATGCGTCTGTGGTGATGGTCACTGTTGGCGTTGGTGGCTTCAGAGGCTTCCCCCTTGTTATGTTCCCCATGTTCCACCATGCCATCTCTTTTTGCACTGAGTGCGTTACAACCACTAGATCCTCCCAACGACCTGTAGCTTGTGACCATTGCTCCTGTAGCAATTCTTGTAAAGGTCTCATGTGGAGCCGTACATTTGGCATTAGGTGTATGCATGATGCCATCATGCCCATGATTTTGCTCGCTGTCCTCACTGTCCGAGCTTGCCCCTTCTGGTAGAGCTACGTCTCCCTCACGAGCGCTATCGTTCTCTTCTCGCTGGGGAACACCTTGTTCTGTAAGGTGTCAATCTGTGCTCCCAGGAAGATTTTTATTTGTTCTGGTTCTATGGATGATTTTCCCCAGTGGATGGAGAATCCTAGATTCATCAGTGTGCTTGTCACTCTCTGTGCGTGCTGCTTGCACGTTCTGTATGAGCTTGCTTTGATCAGCCAGTCGTCCAGGTAAGGGTATACATGTATCCCTTCCCTTCGTAGGTGTGCTGCGACTGTTGCGAGGCACTTTGTGAAAACCCTTGGTGCCGATTTGAGTCCGAACGCCAGGCTTGTGAACTGGTAGTGGCCTTCTCCGATGATGAACCTGAGGAGGTGCTTGTGCCCCCCGTTCATTGGGATGTGCAGGTAGGCATCCTTTAGGCCTATGGTGACCTAAGTCCCCGCCTTGCAACTGAGGAAGTACCTCTTGCAGGGAGGTCATCTTGTACTTCTGCGTTCTTACGAACTTGTTTAAGAATCTTAGGCCCAGGATGGGTCTCATAGTTTCGTCCACCTTTGGTACCAGGAAGTATGTGGAGTATACGCCTTTGTTCCTTTCCCTGTAAGGTACTGGTTCTATGGCCTGCTTTTGCAGGAGCTCCTTTGCGTCCTCCCGGAGGAGCTCTAGCTCTCTCCTTGTTAGTGGCCTTTTTGGTTTTCTGTCCGTTGGCTTTCCGTCCAACTCTATGCAGTACCCGAACTGTATGATGTTGAGTACCCATTTGTCTGATGGTATACTCTTCAACTCCCTGAAGAAGTGTTTCAGTTTTCCTCCCACTGGTCTTACATGTTCGCAGGTGTTTCATTCGCGTAACTCCTGTCTGATGTGTTTGTGCTCCACCCTGGGAGGTTTTGCTCGGGTGGGTACATGTAGTTTTATTGAGTCACTTAGAGGCGGGTTGCTGTCCCCCTCTCTTATTTTGTCCACGTCCATTCCTCTCCCGCGAAAGGACTGGCCTCTTGGTTGGTACTGCCAGGACTGTTTTTGCTGCCCCTGCTGTGTCTGGGTGTCTGCTTGGTGGGCTTGTTGGAATGCCTGGTGTGATGTTCCTGGCTGGTTTCTACCCCTCCCATTAGGTCTTCTTTTAGTACCTCTGAACTGCAATGCCCCCATGGATCTTGCCGTCTCGTTATCCTTCTTCAGTTGGCTAAGTTTCTCGTCAACTGGGGGCCCCCGAACAACGTTTCTCCGCTGAACGGTGTGTTGAGTATGCTGTGCTTCACTTCCGGCTTGAAACCCATAATTCTGAGCCAGGCTTGCCTTCTTTCCGTGATGCCCATCATCATGAGCCTGCTGGAGGGGTCTGCTCCGTCCAGGGCAGTCTTGAGGCAAGAATTGGCTACATTCTTCCCCTCCTTTACAAGGTTTTCGGCTCTTTGCCTGAATTCCTGTGGCATGTTCTTTATTAACTGGCCCAGCTCTTCTAGGATCTGGTATTGGTGCCTGTTGAGCAGTGCATTGGAATTCGCCATGCGCCAGTGCATTGCGGAATTCCGTTCAATTCTTCTCCCTACCAGGTCCATCCTCTTGCTTTCTTTGTCTGGAGGTGGCCAAGAAGTAGTAGGCACATTGGCCCTCTTCCTTGCCGTGGCTGCGAAGGAGTCTGCTGCGACCGAGCCCTGAATGTAGGGTGGGTCCTTTGAGGAATGTTTATGCTTCTTTTCCGTCCTGGGAGTGACGGCTTTGCATGTAGCTGGCTCTTTGAAAGCCTCTTTCCCCTGTGCCATGACGCTGTAGAGCATGGGCAGGAACTGGCTCCTTGTTTGTGTGGGGAGCAGTGTCTCGAGAAGGAAGTCTGCCTTCTGCTTCTCTTCGTCGAGTTTTACTTTGAAAACTGCAGCTGCATTCCTGATGACTGTGTTGTAGACGCCTATGTCATCAGGCGGCAAGGGCCTCGAGGGATACGTGTCGACAGCTTCTTCTGGGCTCTGTGTCGACGGCCTGCCAATCTATTTCCTGAGTCTCCGAGGATGCAGACCCGAAGAGTGTTCTGCGGTCGTCGTCTCCTTCATACTCTTAGTAAGAGGCCTCCGGTTCTTCTTGGTCGCCGAAGGTCTCGACGCCCACCGACATCGTAGTCGTCCTCCTCCATTGTCTCGACCACCTGTAACCTAGGTTGTGTCGGGATTATGTATTCCTTCATCCTGGCGTCGAAATCTTTTCCGCTGCAGGATGTTTTCCATCTCGGCCTCAAGGCGTCTTTTCTTTTTCTCCATTTCGGCCGCGTGGTCTGCGCCGAATGGTTCGGCCGCTCTTTTCGGCGGATAGGTCGGCGCCGAGCTGACTTTGGCGTCGAAGGTTTCGGTGCCGAGCTGGCTCTCGGGTCCTTCGTTGGCACCGAAGAGCTCTTCGGGTCTTTTTCCCTCTGCGTCGATCGCTCCTTTTCGGGGGCCATTTTTGACGTCTTCTGCTGTTCTCCAGCTTTCGGCGCCTGGGAGTCATTCTCTGAGGATCCGCTGTGCCTTGGTGTAGCTGTGGACGCCGAATGGTTTGGATTCGGAGCTTTCGAGGTTTTGCCCTCAATTTTTCGAGACTCGGGGTCTCTCGGTGCCCTAGGGGCCGTAGAGTCTCCTACCTTCTTTGGAGTCTTCGTAATATCGGTCTCTACGACCGTGTAGCAGTCGTGTTCTGCGGCGGCGTGGTCCTCCTCGTCTGATGATAGCCCTCGGTCCAAAGGGACGGTGGCTGTCCCTTGCCCTACATGTTGGCATTGGCTATCCTCTGTCTCTCTCTCACTCGAAGAGTCTTCGGCGTGAAGACGGAGCAGGCGTTACAGTCCTCGCTCTCGTGGTCGACCGGTAGGCAAAGATAGCAGACCGGGTGCTGGTCCTTCTGCGCGTACTTGTGGTGGCAGTTATGGCAGAATTTGAACGGAGTGTTGTCCATCTCCTGCGTTCATGGGGCCCCCTGAGCTTGCATTCTCCGATGGACGTCGAAGTTCTTGAAGTTCTTCTCCTTCGTCGTCCTCTTCGATGATGTAGTCTCCTGTAGTCTTCTCAATCTCTTTTCTTGCAAAAGTGCGTGTTTTTCTTCTTCCTCCAAAAATGTCTGGAGCCCTTTCGGGAACGATCCAGACCCAACCGCGGAAAAAAGAATCTGAAGATGGCGCCCAAGAGTGGGAGCTTTCGCAGGAAGCGTGCCGACGTCACCGGAAATACACCAAAAGGTGGGACGTCGACGCCCACCTGTGCTACAAAAAAAAAAAAAAAAAAAAAAAGACTATGAATCCGGACCCAACCACAAGACCGCGGAATAATGCACAGCATAGTGAATCCAGAAAGATTCACGCTACAAAAATATATATATCTAAGACAGTCCTGATAATTAGGCGCTCTTTTCTCAGAACAGCATGACCAGGAACGGACCACCACACAGCAGGTAAATTTATCTTCAGTGCTTTATTTCACCATCAACAGCATGCAGCGTTTCGGCCGGGAACCCCGGTCTTGATCACGACATGCCCCGACCACTCATGTGATTAAATACTGTTGCACTAGACATATGCTCCTCCCAATAATGTCATGGAGGTAAACATTTGATGAGGAGAGATCAAAAACCAATTAAAACAAACAACCATTCAGAACTCTACTTCATTAAATAAATATTTCTAATTTGATTCAGGTTTGTTAAAACCCTGTTTAATTCATATACTCTAAATGTGAATTCTTGTTTAAATACACATTAGAAATACTGGGCAAGTGCCCCAAGTATATATATATCCAAAATGTTGGACCAGCATATGAAAAAAAGATCTTATAATATGAAATCTGTTGATCAAACAAAGTGCTAAGTGCTTAAAACTGTATTACAGAAATCTGTTTTCAAAAAAAGTGCATAAAAACCAAATAACAAATGCATCATTAGATGCATGAATAGGGTGCCAATTTTCTGAAAAGGTGTTTAAAATACGGAGGCAGGTGGTAAGGACGCCAATATTTCCAATAATCCTTACAAGATAAAGTGCTGAGTGCAAATATGTGCAAAACCAGAGAGCATATCATAAAGTGTCATTGCAATATTTGATTTATGACGGTAAATTAATTAAATATTATCGATCTTCAATATGTACATCTGCAATTTAAAGACGTATCTTAAGTAAGATTCTATTAAAACCAACATTAGTAAATATATATAACCATACAGTAGATAATATTTAGACCACAAGTTAAAAATCATGTGCAAACAGCAATCAACGGAACCTCCCACTCCAGACACCGGATAAATACCAGTAAAACTAGGAAACTAGTTAAACCGTCTACACAAAACTAAAACATTGGTCCATAAAACTATTCTCATGATTTAAAAGATTAGCAGCATACATTAAGATTCATAATTCATAAGAAGTTGTACAAATCTTCCCCAGTATTCAGACGGTATATATGGAGCATATATTCATTACAATAAAACAATACTCATTGCCCCATGTGATCTCACTGAGTTTGCTCAAAAAATGGCCATTATCTTTAATATATGATGGAAGGCGCTCTACAAATCCCCTGAGAAAAAAGTCCACATATTTGGACATGGATTCGAATAATCCACGCTGTGCAGAGACTCAGCAGTTTAATGGCATTATCTCTCCCTAGGATAGGAGATAGATCATGTTTGTGAAAATTAAGGGAAACCATACTTAGCAAAAAGGAAGTTGTGGAGCAGATTAGGGTGGCCACTGAAAATCATATGCAAATCAATGATACGCGTCCGCCTTTGACCGGGTCCACTGGCCATAACTTATGGAGATGCTAGCTCACATCGGATTGGGCGGAAAGTTTCGAGCTTGGGTGCTGAGCGGTTATGATTCTTCAGTGGCCTCGGTCAAGGTGAATGGAAAGCGTTTTGAATTGTGCCCAATCAGGCGGGGCACTCGCCAGGGATGCCCCTTAGACCCCCCCCCCCCCCCTCCCCCCTCCCCCTCCTGCTTCTGTTTGCTCTCTATATGGAGCCATTTGCACAGAAGGTGAAAGATAACCTAGGGGTGAAGGGAGTGAGCTTTGGTGGAGAAGACCACCTAATCGCACTCTATAAAGATGATGTACTAGTTGTACTAAAGTGACAGGGAGTGTCTCTCCAGAGCTTTTTTGAGGTAGCACAATAATTTGGGGAGGTCTCAGGATTCCATATAAATATCTCTAAATCCCACGCGCTAGACCTTAGTCGTCCCTGAAACCCAGGAGAATATATCTGAGGCATTCTTCATTAAATGGGCTTTGCATGCTATTTCCTATCTGGGCCCACAGATTTCGCGGACAATAGAGGCTGTAGCTGGATTGAAATATCAAGACCTATTGCAGAGGGTGAATGCAGATTTGTCGCGTTGGAAACTGTACCTGCTGTGGTGGCTTGGGAGGATTGCAGCTGTAACAATGACAGTACTACTCATAATCTTATATTTATTTCAGGCGCTCCCACTGCAACCCCCAAAAGGAATGATGCACAGTTCCACCAATTTGTCTGAGCGGGTAAGCGGTCCAGAATGAGTCGGGACTGTAGCTGGGAGCCTGTGTTGAAGGGGGGTTTGGGTGTCCGGTGCTTACTTCAATACTATTGAGCAGCCCAGCTTAGGTACTTAGTGGAGTGGTCGAGGCCGGAGTATGAGAAGCAGTGGCTCATTAGGGATACGGTTCTACCGGGCACAGACCTGTGGAAGATCCCATTTTTGACACGTTCCCACTTTCCTACCAATCTCTACCCGTCACAGAACGGGGACACTGCATCAAATATCGGCAGTACTGAGACTGCAACAAAAATCGTCTCATTTTGGTATCTAATTCTTGAAAGATTATACTGTATGAAACCAGAGCAAAGTGACAAGTGCTGGAGAGGAAGTGATGCACAGGGGACATTGGTACATATACTTTGGAAGTGTCCCAGGATGTCGCAATTCTG
Source organism: Lissotriton helveticus (assembly GCF_964261635.1). Lineage (NCBI taxonomy): Eukaryota > Metazoa > Chordata > Amphibia > Caudata > Salamandridae > Lissotriton > Lissotriton helveticus. The sequence continues at coordinate 1,617,545,983 of NC_136057.1, forward strand.
GGAATAGGTATTACACGACATGGACATGCACTTTGACACCCAACTGCCTAGTTCTCCCTAATCCACTCACTTGCCCGATACGCTCTAGACGAGGTAGACACATAGCGTTGGCACTGGGATCAGCGCACCAAAGAATATTAGCACTATGGGGAAATGGGGAAGATACCGACTAGACTAAATTGGTTACACAGGCTTTTATATATTTTCGGAATGGAGCGACTCTCCTAGTCTTTGATGCAACAGGATGATGCATATCAGGAAATATGGAAGCAGTTTCTCCATTTACTATCACAAGAATTTACTTTACTTACCTGTCCTAAATACTTGCAGCTGCACAAACCGAACTCTTGAGTGGGAGCAGCCATTAAAATGCAGAGTTGTCCCAGATTTTCTCTCTTTACTGTAGTGGATATTGTCTTGTTTACATCCCCGAAATGGTGGGGGGGCAATATATTTAATTCAAGCATGAACCGAGAGGTCCGATTAAATTGCATATAGAATTGAATCACTGTGTATGTCAGATATTTGGTTTCAATGAAACAGATTTAAACATAAAAGATGCAAGATGTTAGCCAGGATATCACCAAGAAGCTCCCAAGGACCTGTGGGTTCAAAATAGGGGTTCCCCTTTAGTTAGCTTGTAGGTTAGGTTTTGGGCGACAGGCACACTGCTAGTTGGAGATGGGCGACAGCCATATGCAGGGGTGCAGGGAGGGGGGGATGGGGGGTTTCGAATTCGGGATTGTATTGAATGCAGTATCGCTTGCAATTTGTTTTCTTTTTCCTTTTGCATCTGGCGACAAAGCTGAAAATTGGTTGATTTCTCACCATTACAATGTCAGCTGTTAGACAGGGATCCGGGATGAATGTGATTAGTTGGAATGTGAACGGTCTGGGAGACAAAATTAAGAGGGGAATAGTGAACCAGTTGATTAGGCGGTATTCCCCAGAAGTGGAGCTACTACAGGAGACCCATGTAGTTGGCAATCGTTGCATGGCTCTACACAAGGGGGGTTACAAGTTGGTGGCACACGCTGGATTCACCACAGGGTCTAGGGGAGTTGGCATCCTGGTTAAAAAATCCTTTCCCCTAACCTTACAGGCCACGTGGGCTTATCACAGAGGCCGATATATTGGTGTAATTGGAGGGAAGAACGGTCACTTTCATGACAGTCTATGTCCCACCCGGCCTTCAATCAGATACGTTTCTAGACCTGGGTACTATATTGCAGACTTTGCCACTGGGTCTAATGGTGATAGGGGGTGACTTCAACGCGGTAATGGATGGAGAGGTGGATAGGCATCCGGCCCGAACTGTCAGGTCGGCGCAGAGATGGCTCCCAGACTTCTTAGAAACAACAGGGCTAATTGGGGAAACAACCATTACAACGCGGGTTTTACCACGCGTTGCTTTTACATCGCATGCATTATAACGTATGCGATGTAATGTGTAATGGCGGGGGCGGCTATCCACGTCGTTGTGAGGAAACTTAGGCTGTTTCCTCACAACGACGTGAAGCAAGCAGGAAGGAGGAAGCAGGATCTGACGGTGATGCTGGAGAGGAGAGAGGTAAGGGGGTTTGTGCATGGGGTGGGGGTTACTTTTGTAGGGTTTAGGGTAGATCACTCGGGGCATGGCATCACACGGGCCGGCCTATTAAGCAGGAAGGGTGCACAACCATGAAGTAAGGATGTTAGCGGCCCAGGAAAGAGAAGAGGCAATAACGTAGGGAGAAAAGGCGGAGCCAGGCGGTGGGAGTCTGCATAATGGGATGGAGAGCCAGGAGGAGGAGAGAGCGAGTCGAGAGGACTGGCCGAGACACAGAGAACGGAGCAGCTGCAGGGAGCAGGAGAACTCGCCAAGGCCCCAGGGAAAGGCAAAGTGAACGAGACAGCTGTCACTCCAGGACACAGTCACGGACACAGGCTAGTACCGATAAGAGGTACTCATCATGTGGTTTCTTGGGTATGGACGTGGGCTTCTCTAGTGTAGTTTTGAGGGCGGGCTCGGGTTCACGGAGTACAGAGCTGGCCAGCACTATACCGCTCCGATTCTCCGAGCACAGGACAACCAAAGGGTTAGGGGAGGACTTGGTGTATTGGCCCTACATTCTGCATGGAAAGGAAAGGTCCATTTATTTCCATTATCAGGTTTTTATCTGAAAGCTAGAGCAAGGGAGTTACTGATCTATGCACAGAAACCACCTTGTCTCCCACATAACCTGCAAGGTGTGGTGGTGGTTTAGTGTAAAACCCACAAGAGGCATGATTATTAATACGCTCTCCTGTAGGTGTTTTCCCTGAGGGCAAGTACCAGGAAAGCTGAAAAGAAGACACCACCCACCCAGGGGAGCCAACAAGAGAGAACACAACATAGGATACAGTGTTCCCATCCTTCACAGTAACCCAGTCATGGCCTCCACTGTTTTTTTTTTTTTTAACAATAAACCTCCTTGTACGACATCCCTCTGGTCTGGGTTATCATTGTAACCCTTTTACATCATCTCTAGAGTCTGTTTGGAAGAGTCCCACGCTGCAAGAAGCAGGGAGCGATTTTCAGAGCGTGGCTGGCCATGCCCCCTTTGTGCAGGACTTTGCAGGCTCGCATCCTGGTGCTTTGAGGGTTAGGGGGGTGGAGTATGCCGTCCACTTGAACAGGTCAGGGCTAAGGAGCACTAATCAGCCCTCAGGTCTGCTTGAATGGGTCAATAGATAGTCAAAAAGCATTACATGATCAAAGGGATTGTACTTACTCAGAAAATCCCTTCCATTTCAGTAGAAATTCCACTTGACCCCTCATGATGCGTCGGTCTAGCACCTTTTCCACCACATATTCTTCCTCGTCAGACGAGGAAGATGCGACGTCCTCGGATGGATTCTTGCTTTTTTTTGCCATCGTTGAAGGCGTTCCAGACTCCACGATGACGGCTCTGCAAATAGAAAAGGCAAATAGGTTTTACTTTGATTCAGACAATCATTTTAAAGCAAGATTTAGCATCTGTTCTATCTGAAGAATCTGCCATGAAGTACATCATTTCCATTACAACAGACTTCAGTGGGGAGATAACAGCAAGTTGCTTACTTGCAGTCCCAAGCATGTGATGGAGAGCATACATCAACTTAAATTCTCATTTAAGGTAAGTGCCATCAGATTACCTGGAGTGGGGTGCAGTGGGTCACTGGGAGGTGCCTTTAATTTCCTTGAGAACCTGGGCATAACCACTGTTGCTCTAGTGGCTCCTTAAAGTTCTTTTGAGCCACTTGAATTATCTCCTTGGGCATTTGTAGAAACTGGATTCTGTGTTCAGTCCTTGAAAGGGTTTTCACAAGAAAATAAGAGTCCTCTTTAATGGTATGTATTACCACGCTGAAGGGACTAGCCGACCTCTGAATAACTGCATGATACGCAGTAGTATCATTAGGGGGCTTGATGGTATAGGGCTAATTGCCTAAATCGTCATGTGGATTGCCACCATACACAGTCATCCCACAGTCTCCCGCCCCATAATGGCTGATAGTGTCAGAATAAGCATAAATTGGCCCCTCCGGAGATTCTAGAGGAGGTGGAGAATATGAGTGTGGAGAAGAAGGTAGTGGAGGCAGTGTTGTGAATCTATCTAGGACCCTAATCAAGATATCCCTGATTCATGCCCTTATGTGGTTATAATAAAACATATCCTTATAAAGGCATAAGAATCATGTCCATATTTAGTCATAGCCAATGCAGTCCAAATACGGCAAGGGTACTTCCATAGACTCCTAGAAAGTACAACACGTTCTTTAAACAAACCAAGCCTCCAGCAGCCCGGGAATTCCCACTGCTTTGGTTTTGATTTGCACAAGAACTCCTGGAGTCCAGAAAGAATTGTTAGTTCTTAGTGACGTCTTATGTCCAACCTTACGTCAAACCCGGCACCTTCCAGGTATAAATATACCAACGTTGCCTTAAGCAAACACACTGTGGTTTGGAGCAGAGCGGCTATCTACTTGCCCGAAGCCCCGCTGATGCGAGAGCCGAAGGTAGCCGACCCTCCCATTTGACGCACTGAGAGAGACGCTGTCTTTTCTCCTGCCGAGAAATTCCAACTCCGGTGTTTCCAGTCACCCTTGCGGGTTGCTGGGAGATCGAGTTCTGAGAGAGAGATACAAGACCTCCTTCATTCTAGAGCCAAGGTACGGAGCTGATTAAAACCTTAATAGAATTCTTGATTCGGATTCTTGGCAAAAACCAACTTAACTTAAACTGCAACTTACTTACTCCTGCCCACGTATTAGGTTAGGTCAGGTATCTTAGAAGCACCAGTTGAGTACGTTAGTCAATGTTTTTATGTATGTATATATTTTATCCGTTATAAAGTATCATATGGCTAAGAAACCATATCAATGCTTTTACAGTATTATTTCATAATACTCCTTTTACTGTACGCACTTTACTTCATGATAAGTATTGCAATTGTGGCAACTCATTGCTCTTGCATGAGAAAGTAGACTGCTCAATAAATAACTTTTATTGAAAACGCCAGTCTCTCTATTTCTCTGCACTCTGGTGAAATTAAGCATGCACGATTGACTGCGTTAAATAGCTGTCTATTGTTTTCACACGACTCTAGAGATATACTCTTTATTCTGAGGGAGCAAAGTTGTAATGTTTATGCGGTTGTCAAACTAATCCCTTCTTGTTTAATCAGGAAAGTTAACTCCTTCCTGTTCATTCGAGAAAGTTTCTAGTGACATCTGAGCTAGGTGGCAAACCTAATTAAGTCTAACAGTCAGTAGAGACCTAGATGACCTCAGTCCTACATCTAAACTGCTGCTTATGTTATTCCAATGCGCAGAGCCTATTGGGAATATAGGAACTACACTACATGGCGTCCAACGTTTGGTAAGGCGATAATCTAACGCAAGACATTAGATTAACTCAGTCGTGCTTTTCACACAGACCCCTTTTCCCGTAAAAAACTCCAAAAGACGCCTGGAGTGGGTAAAAGGTTAATATCCGTCGGAACTTAGTAGGAAGAGATTCCTATGTATTAGTTTTTGGTTTAGTCAACGTTGAAGGATACAGTGTTCAAAAATATTGTGCACCTAATCTTTGTTTCCTTGAAACTTTATCTGCAACAAAAAAACTGTCAGTAAAATGCCGGAAGGTGACGAAGAAAGAGATGTTTTAGCGTCTCAACTGTTGTTAGATGACAACTCTCCAACAAAATGACCTGAATGCTATAATCATTCCGGTCAATGTAAGAAGAACTATAACTCAAACTTATAGAAAATGGACTATCATCAAGAGGTGGTACAGTCATATTTGTGGTAGAGGCCCATGAATATCGGAAGACAGAGGTATTCTATTCATGGATACATTTTCCAGCAGCAAACGCTGTAACACAAGACTTCCACTATTACAAAATAGAGGAACCTCTGGATGAATACGCTCCTTTCAAGGACGTTGAAATCCCACTAACTTACCAAGAGCACCTGCTCTGGTTTAATGGCGCCCTAAAACATCAAAATCACATCACCAGGCTCGGTCCACTAGGTAGACCAGGAGCCACGTGGCCGGTTCTAGCCAGCTACACACCACATCCAGACATTGAAAAAATGTCAGACCGGGAACTTTTAGCTCAGCTACAACAACTAATTAAAATACATAGACAATTGGTCCAATATGTAATGCGGACTTCAACAGTCCAACCAGCAATAAAAATTCCACAGTACACCCCTCACCAGGGGAACACAAATAAAATCACACCACAGCATATACAATCAGCGATTGGCAAAATACCCGCAAAACGGGAACAAATTCCATTCTGGTTAGCACAAAAAATCACTCAAATAGAGGCAGTATTTCCTGATACTACACCTCATGAAAAACACAGAATTCTGACTATGTCTTCCAATGGGGATCGCACCAAATGTGGAGGACTGTAACACTTGGGGCACAGTCTTTGCTTCGATATACACAAAAACACATGGTGTTCCGTCTATGGCGATAATACAAGATGTGCTAAGACAGATTCAAAATGAATATGGTCCAGAACCTGCTTTAACTCTAGGTATGAAATTACTTAAAGACTTCAAGCAAGTCTCGGCTATACTACTAGCCAACATAAAAGGAGAAGCAGCATCTGTGGCGATCCGCAAGAAATTGAAACAGATATAGCAGAACAACCATTTGAACTTGCCAGAATCATAGAAAAATCCTATGAAGAACTAGGTAGAGATAGTTTGGGTGGGAAACCAGTAAAACCCCAACTAACTGAAAATCCTGAAAAAACATTTATTAAAAATATTCTCAACACTCCAAAAAAGAGTTGGGAGGGTAATAAACAATCAACTCCCAGAGAAAAACGGTTTCAGTCCAGAGGAAGGTCTCCTCAACGGAGAGATAGATCTCCAGACCGAGGAAGCAAGTCTCCCCAAAGGGAGCCCTCTGAGAAAAGATACAACCTTAGAGATAGGGATAGGGATAAATTGAGAAAACCTGATAGATAGCAAGATATTGCTACACTTCCCTCTCGATCTTTTCAGACTTCCTCACAGAAATCGGAAAGAAGAGGACGGTCAGAACACAAGGAAGAGCACGTCAAGTCCAAAGACAAGGAACCTGCTCAAAGTAAAAAAATTACAATTTCCAAAGAAGAAGGTAGCTAGTATTAAAATAAAACATGCAGAGGATACTGATGACACAACTGAAAAACGGAGAGTGGGCCCAGACAATGATAGACAGCGCAGCAGAAGTGACCATAGCTCGCAAGATCCTGATGAATCTTCTGGAGACAGTGGACACAAATGAATACATTCAAGTGGAAACTGCAGACACCAGAGTTAGCAAACCCCATACATTATACGAAATAACATTGCGTATAGAGGGGGATAAAACCAGGAAAATAAAGGGTCTCTTTTGGGATAACCTTTCAAAAGGCTATGACATCCTGTTAGCTTAGAAAGACTGGCCACCAGAGTTTGTCAGGGAGTGCCCTCATGGCGAAGAAATGATATGCCTGCCTTCTCAAATCAAATTCCAATTCATAAAAAATACACATTTGCTAGAAAATGGGCAGTAGCCCAATCCCCTGCTTTATATAAAAATCATGTAGGATGGGATGAGGATTCTCCTCCCCACAAAATTCAGTTAAAAAAATCAACCAACTGCACAAAGGCAGTACCCAGTTAAGCAAGAAGCTAAAAAGCAAGTCAGGGAGATCTTAGATCAACTTGAATATCAGGGGGCGATTGAAACATGCACCTCACTAATGAACAATCCTTTGTTTCCTGTCTCCAAGCCAGACGATTCATATCGTCTAGTTTTGGACTAAAGACACCTAAACTCCTGCTGCAAAACATTTGCAGTACAAAACTCACACAGTGCAGCACTAATGAATAACATCGTGCGCAAAAAATATAAAACGACATTAGATATCTCTAATGGATTCTTTTGTCAAAACATTGCACCTGAAAGCAGGTATTTGACCGCTTTCTCAACAATGGGGTCGCAAAAACAATTCTGTCGACTCCCACAGGGATTCAAGAATAGCCCAGGATTATTCTCAGCAAGGGTTACAGAGTTACTACAAATATATGATGAGGCATTATCTTATGTCGATGACATTTATCTCACAGATGATGACCTGGAGACTCACTTAAAAAGAGTGAACACCATAATACTTGGGTTCGCAGCTGAAGGGTACAAATTCAACTTTAAAAAGTCACGAATTGCTCATCTAACTGTCCTGTTTTTAGGATATGAATTATCAAGTGAAGGCAAAAGCCTAGCAGACAACTTCTTAGAGAAGTGTGCTGTACTCCAAGCACCAAAAACGCTGAAGAACTTCCAATCAATACTAGGTTTCCTGAATTTCGGAAGAACCTACATTCTAAATTATGCAGAGAGGGTTAAACCTCTCTATGAATTAATAAAACCTGATTTCAAACCAATAAATTGGACTCAGAAACACACAGAAATTCTAAGATCATTACAAACAGACATGTTAACTAAAACAAAACTGCAAACACGCGAAAACGTACGCAACCTTGTAATCCGAGTCATCCCAGGAAGATGCGGATTCACGTACCTGACCTCTAATGAGGGAGAAACTGTACCAATAGCTTACAAATCACAATTGTACACACAAGCTGAAATGAAATTAAGTTCGACTGAAAAAATTCTAACTGCGGTTCAAACTGCTGTAGCAAAAGAAAGAGCCCTAGCCCAATGCAAGAGAATATCGGTTTTAACAGCAGTATCAGCCCTTGAGGCAGTAACAAGACCACGCATTCTGAATGCTGTGGCATTAGATCCAAAATGGATACAATGGGAAAATTCTCTTGCTGCAGAAGACGTGAAACACGCTTTTGACCCGAAAATGAAAAAACTAGAAGATCTAGAATACGAACATGAATATCCTCTGTCAATCGAAATTCTGCCTCTCGAACAGTACACCTGTGTAATCTACATGGACAGATTTGCACAACACTACGATGTGGATAAAAAAATCCTACAATGCAGCGTGCGCAAATGTTAAAGGTCGCTGGCGCTTTGGTAAATTCAGACCGATAATCACCAAAACAGAATCACTCAGAAACTGTACAGCTCAGCGAGCTGAAATAAGATCTTTAAAGATGGTGCTTGAAAATGCCGATCACGAATTCCCCACACTAATAGTGTGCGATTCGCATTACTGCGTCAGTTCTTACAATAATGACATGCAGACATGGATCAAAAACGGTTACAAAGATGACACAGGTGCCACAATAAAGCATAATAAGCTCTGGGAACAAGTAGTTCTTTTGCAGAAAGAACTACGAAAGACTCACGTGATACATACACTGAGTCATCGACGTGATGGCGTTCACGTTGCAGGGAATTCATTGGCTGATAGAGCCACAGCGGCAGCGGTTCAATTGGCTTCCGTAGTAAAAAAAAAGCGTACTAAAAAACAAATAGACGGTGAAACGCTACTAGCAGTAAACGCCTCAATGAAAGGCAACTATGCGGCGTTACCTCTAAATTATCCACTCGGAAATAAATACATAATTGATGCAAACTCCGTTCCTTTTGCTCAAATCCCTGGAGTGGGGGATAGAGTAATTCCAAATACGAACCGGAGGGCTTACTGGATTCAAGAAGCGCACATGGGACAGGGTCTGAGGCACCAAGAGATCTTGAAATCTGTAATAGAATTACAATCACAATACTGGTGGCCGGGGATGTGCGTGCAAATGTACAACTTTGCAATGGATTGTCAGAACTGCAATAGAGATTGCAGTGGTGAACCAGATGAGACACCAGCCCGGATACCTTTATTAGAAAGCATCAGACTATCTATACGCAAAAATCCAGAAGGAAAAAGGCGGTCCCATAATTATTAAGACTAGATTCACTTAAGATGTAGACACCAGCGCTCGGCTGACGCCAGAACGGTTATAAAAGATTTGCGAGTCTTTATCGGCACATACGCAATTGGCATGCTACATTCTGACCAGGGTCCTGCGTTTAGCTCTCGGGCTTACAAGGAGGCCATGGCCAGCATGGGCATTGCATTGCGGTACTCTTCTCCCTTCCATCCTGAGGGAAATGCGGTAGTGGAAAGAAAATACCGTGACATAAAGCAATCTATAACGGCGAGGGTATTAGGTTCGGGTGATGGGTGGGTCAAACCTCTAACAAGTGTCCAACGTAGTCTTAACAATCTGCCAAGAAATTCTCTAAAAGGTATCACTCCTTACGAACTATTGTTCGGCACTAGCATGCAAATCCGGGACTTAGATTGTCACACTTCAGTGGTGAAAGAAAAAGCCTTTGATATCAAAGACCGTTTGGCTGTTTTACAGGACTTAAATGAAACAAGAAGAAGTCTAAGTAACAAAGTTAAAGCCAACGACCACTGAAGAGAAACCACCTGTCCCAGCAAGACATGTCTGGATTCCAAAGATTGGGGATCTGGTCAGAGAGAAGATCGCGGTGAAGAAGGAATTTGGGCCTTCTTACAGAAAAGCAGTACCTGTCTTAGCTGTCAGCGGAACAAGATCAGTAGTACTACCGCCCCTTGCTGGTAAAAAGGAGAACAGAGTTGTATCCATCGACCTGGTAAAACCACAATCATGTGGCCAATAATAAGTAGTAGGCCAGTGGACTCCCAAGATATAGCAGAAGACCAAATCTTGCTACAATCCAAGAGGTTCAAACTGAGAGACTAATCACTTTTGATAAACCTGCAGTGACTAAAAAAAGGACTATGCAACAAAGCCATGGAACTTGTGCCTCTTGAAACCCAAATTGCAACAGTTCGTCAAGAAACACCAGTCTACAATGATGTAGCCTCAGACTATGTTAATGAAACAAAGAAAGATCCAAAGACTAATGAAAATCCGGAAGCAATTCCAACAATTGACAGAACTGCATCTGGCTACTTCACCAATTTCGATGACGTTTCTGATGATCCAAGTGAACATGAAGAAACGCCAGCAACAAAAACTTTCAAAGAAAAAATGACTGAACTTTTTCACCAACTAAAAGAAACATATCTGATTTCACCATGGATTGAATGTTGGATTGTGTTAGGTGTACTTTTCCTCCTGCTTTGGCTCATCATGGTTTTATGTTTGGGTAGATTTATTGATGGGAAATATAGTACAATGGACACAGCAAGTCAGAACATCAACTTGGTCCTAAAGCCTTACAGATCCTCTCACATCGAGAAAAGAGAACTGTCATCAGTGAACATCACAGCCAATCCAATACCCGGTGGGGTAGCATGGGACAAAACGGATTATGAAATCTATGGCCCGATTGAGCTCTTGAAATATCCACACCAGTTTAAGGTTTCCTTAGGTGACTTTGTGACACCAAGTACTTTCTCTGATGATTGGGACTTTGAAAATATTAATATGATGTCAGATTTAGTAATGTCAGTTAAATTCACAGAACATGATTATTTACAGGGTTCATCAAATTATGAAGAGTTGTATTGTTATAATCATTTTGGTCATCACTATTTGCATAAATCTGCTCAACCTAGAAATGTTTTTAATTATAACCAATGGGAACATTGTCCAACTCCGCCAAAAGGCAGCTCAAAAACATTTTATGAGAAATTCCAATACTTCTCAGGGTTTAACAACAGTGATCCAGAAACGTTTTATTTTAAAATGTTAAATAAGACAGGAATGAAAACAATGTTGACAAAAACTAAATTGATTTATTCAGAAAATTTTTATGACAAAATGTCTACATTTGGTTTTGAATTTTGGAAAAACACTGAGACAAAAACCATCTGCGGTACAAAAGACAAGGTCTAGAAGCATTATTTAGAGCCTGCATGATCCCAGAACAGATAATATTCCTGAATGAAAACAATTCAGCAAACAACCTGTCTTGGTTTAGCCAAAATAAAAGACTTAAATAAACCGTCTATTCCGAAGCCCATACCTGATAGTAATAGCACTATAGATGTGGAGATAGACGTATCCCATATTTTACACCAAAACAGAACAAATCCTGATTGGAAAAAATGGTTGATCTGGCCCAAAGACACAAATAACTGTCAAGATAGATTCCTGAACAAAACACAGGGGTTAAAACAGAACAGGCCAGACCCAAGATATTCCCAGAGACAACATACAGGGATAGTTACAACATACAGTGTGCCTTGAGTGGCTACAGAAATCCACACTGGCTGAAATTAAGCAACACTTGACTTTACTGAAAGACGGTGCTGACTTGCGAGAGTTTTTATACTGGGACCTCGCAAACGGCGTCAAAAACGCTTCATATACGCCGGTATATATGCTGCTTACAACGAAGCTTGGAAGCTAACGCAAATTGAAACTGCTGAAAAAGTACGAGAAATTGATCGTAAATATTTGGAAAAATCACTTTCTGTAGTGGACAATGGGTTAACGACTGTCCTCCAGAATATATTCACTGGACAGCATTGTATCATCTGCTATTGATATAATAGAGCAGGACTTACTAATGTTACAACATGGTCAGTCCCAATTGCGTTCTATTGTACAGCTTGGCTGGACGTTGCAAAATCTGCGTTCAGGCTACGTACCATGGCGTCTAATCAACATAACGTCATTATTTTCTATCTTTAACCTTACTGATAAACAAATCAGTTTGGCACAAAAAGGAGCAGACTATACGATTCTGAGCATTGAAAAACTTGAGAGATTACCATTAACAATGTCAGAAAGACCGGTCATTGAATGGATAATACACGGAACAATTACAATTCCGATAACAACTTTCCAGTTTAAGTATTGCCAAAAATATATACCAGCAGGCCTGTATGAAAGGTTGGGTAAAGGATACATCAAATCAACCTAGAATTTACCTTATACACACAAATGTTATAGTGAAGGAAAAAAAGAAAAAGAGGTATTCCTTAGTGGTAACAATTGTAAAAAAATCACTGAGCGGTACACTTCTGTGTCAAGGTATTAACTTGCATGGAGCCTGCGAGGGTTCATCACATAACCTCTCATGTCACCTGCATGGCACTCCTGCAACACAGATCGAGCCTTTTTTCAGACAGCTTTCCAATGACAGTTATGTTCTAATAAGTGACCACAGCTGTTGTGGCATGGTGTCAGGAAAAGCCTATCTCGTAACCGTTACTTCCAGGGTCATTTGCTGTATGCAAGTATTGTATCCAAACAGCAATCCAGACATGGAGGCGGCAATATGGCCTTCTTTGAATATCTCTTCTATTCGAATTGATACTTTAAGCAGAATGAAGTCCATTCTTTTACAGACAACTGTGCCTTTAACCTCGTTCAAAGAGACATATGATCTGCAAGTTGCAAGGACAGCAGCAGAGATACATACCCTATTATCAACAAATTGCCCCGTCCATTTCGTAGAAATGTTAGGTCAAATTTTAACATGTCTGATACCAGTGGCATCGCACATGTATTTAAGACAATTTATTTTCGGACTGTTAGCACCCTTTGAAACAGTTCTGGGCATTTTCCTGAATTTTGTGCATTCTTTATTTGGCGGCCTGCCTCTTCTTTTGGGACTTGTAGCAGGAATTTTATTTTTGATCCTTCTGCTCCGATATGGCAAGCCAAGCCACAGACAAAACTCCAGCTACGATGGAAGAAACGATCCTAGCAAAACGCTACCAAGACCGAATCACTAGAGTCCTCGGATTAGCCTGGCTAAGAGATCTGAATACAACTTGGTTTCTTTCATTCAGACCAATCTGGCAAGATTGCATCTTACCTGTGCTTCGATGTCTGCTAAGCAGAGAAGAATGTGTGTTGGACGTCTGTCTTACACTACCATCAGCAGTACCAATGGATATCGATACTTTGCTCGGTCCGGTAACGACTCATGCAACGTGTTGTCCCCAGCGGCTACCTATTCTGATGACGGCATTCGTTGAGACTTCACCATTACGATTAGGTGGCGGTGAAGTACGAGATGAAAGCAGCACCACACAGGTACAACCTTCTGTGAGCATTGCTGATCCCGACAGCGATGATGGCAATGATTCTCACATTTGCACTATTGCAGCTTTTTCAAACTTGGTTGAACTTTCACCTACTGTTGTAGACCAATGTTTCGCAAGCCTGTCTGATATGATGTTCTCTCCTAACAACGAGAATAACTTTTAAAAACAATGAGCACACAGCGTTCCCTGAACTCTGAATTCGGCCTTCAGTTTTTGATAAACACTATTGAAAACAAATGGAACTATTTTTTCCCCTGAAAGCGAAATTATTTTTTCCACTTCCAAAATATTTACCTTATTTCTGGCACATGGTACTCTGCTTAAAGTAGAACTATTCTTAGAGAACAGAGCTTCTATTTTTAGAGACAATATTTTACCTCAGCCTCTAGCACATGTACAGTATTGTATAAATATGTGATGAAATGGTCTCGACCTTATTTTCTGTATTAAGAGCCATTTCATAAATGTAATTTTCGCAATTAATTCAGTCAATATTTATATATGCATTTCCTGAATGATAACACTGCTTGAAAAACATACAGTATAAATAATCATTTTCGTGTATTTACCATATACCATTTCAAATGCAATTTATGTATTTCGGGGTGGGTTGCAAAACACACAGGCATCGTTATATGTTTAATATTGCTTAGTATTTAGTAATGATGGACATTAATACGTGGAGAGGGTGTTGTGAATCTATCTATCTAGGACCCTAATCAAGATATCCCTGATTCATGCCCTTATGTGGTTATAATAAAACATATATCCTTATAAAGGCATAAGAATCATGTCCATATTTAGTCATAGCCAATGCAGTCCAAATACAGCAAGGCTTCTCCCATAGACTCCAAGAAAGTACAACGCGTTCTTTAAACAAACCAAGCCTCCAGCAGCCCGGGAATTCCCCCTGCTTTTGTTTTGATTTGCACAAGAACTCCTGGAGTCCAGAAAGAACTGTTAGTTCTTAGTGACGTCTTATGTCCAACCTTACGTCAAACCCGGCACCTTCCAGGTATAAATATACCAACGTTGCCTTAAGCAAACACACGGTGGTTTGGAGCAGAGCGGCTATCTACTTGCCCGAAGCACAGCTCAAGTGAGCCGAAGGAAGCCGACCCTCCCATTTGACGCACAGAGAGACGCTGTCTTTTCTCCTGCCGAGAAATTCCAGCTCCGGTGTTTCCAGTCACCCTTGCGGGTTGCTGGGAGATCGAGTTCTGAGAGAGAGATACAAGACCTCCTTCATTCTAGAACCAAGGTACGGAGCGGATTAAAGCCTTAAGAGAATTCTTGATTCAGATTCTTGGCAAAAACCAACTTAACTTAAACTGCAACTTACTTACTCCTTCCCACGTATTAGGCTTAGGTCAGGTACACCGGGGTAGGCGTATCTTAGAAGCACCAGTTGAGTACGTTAGTCAATGTTTTTATGTATGTATATATTTTATCCGTTTTAAAGTATCATATGGCTAAGAAACCATATCAATGCTTTTACAGTATTATTTCATAATACTCCTTTTACTGTACACACTTTACTTCATGATAAGTAATGCAATTGTGGCAGCTCATTTCTCTTGCATGAGAAAGAAGACTGCTCAATAAATAACTTTTATTGAAAACGCCCGTCTCTCTATTTCTCTGCACTCTGGTGAAATTAAGCATGCACGATAGACTGAGTGAAATAGCTATCTATTGTTTTCACACGACTCTAGAAATACACTCTTCATTCTGAGGGAGCAAAGTTGTCATGTTTATGCGGATGTCAGAAACTAATCCCTTCTTGTCTAATCAGGAAAGTTAACTCCTTCCTGTTCATTCGAGAAAGTTTCTAGTGACCTCTGAGCTAGCTGGCAAACCTAATTAAGTCTAACATAGTCAGTAGAGACCTAGATGACCTCAGCCCTACGTCTAAACTGCTGTTTATGTTATTCCAATGCGCAGAGCCTATTGGGAATATAGGAACTACACTACAGCAGGTGCTTAGGTGAAGGCAGCAATGGCACAGGGATTGTGACCTTGCCCTGTTTTGCCACCAGGGTTCACAAACGTGATTTATTCCGTTGCTGTTTTTGTGTCCAGCGTATCAGGATAAAGGACCGGGGCATGGAGGACGCTCTGCTGCACAGAACAACCGGGACACCTTGCCGTTTTTTCACCACTGCCCAGCGCATCACCCGGGACGAGGACTTCAGTCCCCAGAGTGCACCAGGCTATCCCCAGCTGCTGCGAGTGAGGTGGGAGGCGTGGTCCATCGGGCTTGAAGCGCTGACTCTCCACCCACGGCACCGGACGCGTGAGGGACAGAGCCCGGACCAAGGGCGGGCCAGTCTGTGCCCGTCAGGGGCCGGAAGAGGCTGGGCTGGCACACCCTCCTGTTATTGTTTGCTTCATGTAGGTTTGTAGTATTGGGTTTAGTTAGTAGTGTAATATAGTACCAGCGTGCTGGTTTTCCTCATTTTATTATATTTTTCTCTTTTGTTGCTTCTAGAGTAAATCCCCACTGAAGCTAGGGCAATGAGTAAGAACAAGCGAAAAGGGGCGGTAGGTCGGGAGTGGTGGGTACCTTGGATGCGTTCCTTTCTCGGGCAGAATCCGTGCTAATGCTCGAGATTCAGCTGACCGAACGCCGACTCTCCCTAGATCCAATATGTCCCCCTATAAGTTCAACTTCTGTATTAGAGTCTAATGCTACTTCTAATTCGAGCTCCCAAACAAATCTAGCACCTATATTAAGTCCACAGCTAGGGTTTTCTACTGCACGAAGTGTGGATAGTATTTCATCCTCTCCGCCTTCTACTTCTGCTAACGTGCCTACTAGGCGGCAAAAGTCAACCCTGGCTCTAGGTGGCGATCCCCCGCAAAAAAAAAAAAAAAAAAAAAAAAGAAGAGGAAAGCACGTGGCGCACCCAAATGTAACCAACAGGTATCAAAACAGGCGAAACACAAGCCCGCTGTAAAGGGGGGAGGGGGGGGGGGGGGTTCAGATTAATCTATGCCCTTAAATAAAAACGTGGGTGCTGGAAACAGATTATATTTATAGAGAATCAACAGTCCTATTCATTGCAGGATCAGGAAGATTTTCTCAAAAGGGTTGAAGATAAGCTGTTAGCGCTAATTGGTCCCCTATTATCAAAACTGGTAGCAATAGATTTGAGATGAGCGAAGATTGAACACCATACTCTTAAAGCCCCACAAGCCTACTCTGGGAATAGGCAGGACGAATATACTGATGCTAGACAGGAGAACAGAATAGCACTTGGCCCACTCCCTCTTTCATTGGCTCGTCCTCCACCCCTTCTACAGAAGTCCCCCCGAAACCTATCATATTGTTAACACCCACGCAAAGTGGTCCATCGACATAAGGAAGGACCAAAAGGCCCACAGGCTAGAATGCAAAGTATGGGTGGGGGCAAATCTACCAATGTTTCCCTCCACCTTCCACCTGAGGCCACACCGTACACTATTGTATTGTAAAATGTTCAGAGACTTCAAGCCCCAGATCAGGAACACTGGTCTTCTTTTAACAACGCCCTTCATTTGTTGAGCAACAGGACTGGTCTTGGGAACCATCTATTCTCTGAGTTTAAGATGGTCCGAAGAGTTCCCTAGGTTGGACAATCCGACAAGGTATTGATGGGGACTGTGTGGTTTTAAGTTTTAGGTCTCCAGGTTTGGTCCAGTTAATTTTGGATAGGGCAGCGTCAGGTTGATTATGCAAAGATGTTATTAACGTACTCCAGCTGGACTACTTTGATCAATCTAGTGCTAATATTAGAGAGGGGGGAAGGAAACAAGGGAACCCTACTCACTTGGAGCCTGGGTGAAGGCTTTTTACAAGAAACAATGGCCCCTGTGGGCAAATGAGACTTCATTCTGATAAAGATAACGCACAATGGCAATGAGGGTGATTGATATAGATGTCAAAAAAGGAAGCTGTATATACAAAATGCGAATGTATTAGTTATTTATGTAAAATATATATCAACAGTTTACACAGAATTTCAGTAGCATTATAAACACATATGCAATCAAAAAGGTGATGGAGTGTCCCAAGTGAATTTTACAAAAAAAGAACCTAAACTGCTAAAGTGAGACATAATAATATGTAGATAACATAAGGTTTCAAATGTACATGTGAGTTGAAAAAAGGCGACCTAATTATAAGTATAAACAATTTAGGTACAGCCGTTGAAATGTATAAACAACTGTTGCAGAAGGTCTGTCTCTATCTCGGTCTGTCCTTTTTTGACATCTATATCAATCACCCTCATTGCTATTGTGCGTTATCTTTATCAGAATTAAGTCTCAATATTAGAGGGGGAGCACAGAGGGTATTTGCAAACAAACTTGTCCCTTACAACTATGCGGTCCCGACCTCTAACAGATGAGGTTTTTGGATCTTTGGAGGATATTGATTGACTCGTACCCAATTCCTGCCCCATTAGCCCTAAGACGCACGATATTAAGGAGCCAGGAGTGGACGATTCAATACTTGTCACCCAGGTGCATGGGTTATATACCCTTCTAACGCCAATAGCTCAGCTGGGAGATACTAACGGGGAAGATACAGCGGGGGAAGTTGTTAGAGTTAGTGAGTCCCCCCATGAGCGTTGCGAGTCCACTGGAGGGTGTAATAGATTCTGGCGATAATTTGTTACCATCTTGCTTAAATTTAAGTCATAGAAATGACTTAACCAAACCTTCTATTAATCTCCTGGAATATTGCAGGGATAAAGAACAAAATACCGTCTACGGAATAGTCATTTGTTGAAGCCCACGACATCATTGTCTTTCAGGAAACCTGGTCAGTGGACCATGTGTTCCGACAAGGTTATTTAGATTTTTCCAAACCTGCTATGGCTGGTTTGAGGAGGGAGACCGATGGGGGGCTTAATAACCTGGGTGAGACAGACCAATGGGTAGAAAGTCCAGCAATTGGATATCGACAGTAGAGACATTTTAATAATTAAACTCCAGATCCCGGATGCCCCAGACTTGCTAATCTTTAATGTTTATGCGAGAGGGATGCCTGGTGGTAAAGCCTCTGGCATTGTTGCTCTTTTGGACTCCTTTCTTGATCAGTACAAAGGTGTGTGTAACCTAATAATAGCAGGCGAGATTTTAACTGTTCATTTGAACAGTTGGAGATAAATGATGTAAATCTTAGTTTACAGGAGAATCTTCAATGGAACATTCCACAACCGACACTAACCCCAATTAAAAAATGGGCTGACGCTGCACTTCAGCTAAAAGTATTCTGTCTGGAACGGGGGATTAGGGCTGGAAATGGGAGGGTAGTCTCGGATAGGCAGAGCTCTCCAACCTATAGCAATTGGTTGAGAAGTAGTCGCATAGACTACATCTTTCTCAACAAGGAATTTTCCATCATAGATATGGTTGTTTTGGAACGGGTGGAAAGCGACCATAACCCCTTAGTACTGTCTGTACAGCTGAAAGGACGCCATGCCACCGAGGAACTGGCAACTGAAAGCGCATATATATTTATAGAAGTGCAGCTTAGTAATGATACCAGGAGAGTTAAATGGTCCAATTGCATTAATGAGAAACAATTGAAGCTTATGAGGCAGTTGGTTGATAGTGCAACAGCAGATCTCCCAAGATGTGTTACACAGGAGGAAATTGACACCAAAGTTATTCTTATACATAATTAACTTTTAACAAGCTCAAGGGCTTTTTTATAACTAATGTAAAAAAATCTACGAAAAATAATGGCCCATGCATGGTATGGGAAATCATGTAGGGAAGCTTATAAAGTAATAGCCAGTGCCATAAGATCTAAGAATAGGGAAAGCATTAAAAGCGTGAGGGTGGAGTACAAGCTAGAACATAAAGCGAAAAGGGACTGGGATGAGCAACATTGGGACGAGTTATTCAAAGCCAGTATAGAAAGAAATAGGGCTACATTCTGGCATTTGGTGAAATGGGGTAAGGGGAAACCAAGCCAAACACCTATTAATTATGTAGCCCCGAACTGTGGGTAACCCACTTCAACACCCAGTTTGCTATAGCAGATCATGATATTGAACACGATCAAGAACAATCCCTGATTCCCTTAGCTAATCCCCCCTTTGCACTTTACCAGGCAGGAAGTAGATCTAGCATTAAACTCAGTCCCGAGAGGTAGAGGGCCTGGGTTGGACTGTGTACCTGCTGATCTGTTCCTGCAAAACAAATCTAAGTGGGTAATTTATATCCAGTCCCTAGCGAACGCTATTGCTAGCGGCTCCCCAATACCAGACTCATGGCAGGGAGTCGAAAACCTTCCAATTTTCAAAAAGGGGGATTGTTCAAACCCTGGCAATTATAAATGTAAATGTAGTATACTTGTAAAGCGCACAGCTGCCCCAGCAACGGGGCGTCCCGGCGCTGTATAACTCTGGGGAACCCGTCCTGGCTTTCCCTGTGGGATGGTCCCTTGCTGGGAGTCCCCAAGGTGGAGCCAGGCATCCCCGGAATTGGTGGGGCCGTTGTGGAGATTAGGCAAGCTAATGCCCAGAGTTGCCGAGTGGAACCCCTGATTAGAGTAAGCACCGAAGCGAGAATTATCGAGTCCGCTGACCAAGGTCCACGACCCCGCCGCGTCGGGAATTGAACCCTGGTCCCAGGCTGACTTCTGCTCTCAGGCCTGCCGCCTCTAACCAGTGAGCCACACTACTCCATATAGGCCCATAAGCTTAATTGATTGCTTACAGAAAGTGACTGCCAGGCTGGCGTTGAGTCGAATCCAGGATTGGATTGATGAATATGATATTTTCTCTCCATTGCAGGCTGGGTTCCGCTCACACACTGGCACTATTGACCAGGTTTTTAGGTTTGTCTTAATTTATTGGCGTGGGGTGATTTTAAGAGGCGGTACATTATATGCTGCTTTCGTAGATCTTAAGTCGGAATTCGACCTAGTTCCATGTGCCAAGATGTGGAGAATATTTGCTGAACAGGGCATGCCATTGTATCTACTGGCTTTTTTAGTTAAACTCCAGAACTGTAATTTTGCTCAGGTTCGGTGGGGTCAGCAGGGGAGTGTGACAGATAGGTTTCCTATTGCCAGAGGGGTTCACCAGGGGTGCATTCTGGCACCAACGCTTCTCTCTGTATTTTAATAGGGTGATTCTGTATTTCATGAATCATCCAACTGACGCCCCTACTCTCGCTGGCATGAAGATCCCCTTGCTTATGTTTGCAGAAGACACTGTTCATCTCTAAAACCCAGAAAGGTCTCCAGATGGCGATTGTTAGATTTGAGGAGTTCTGTCGGGACCATGCCTCTTAGTCAATGTGGACAAGACCAAGTGCATGGTGCTACATAAACACAAGATCGTAAAGGGGAAGTAGCCATGAATGAAGCTTCACTAGAGCAGACTAAAGTTTTTACATACCTGGGTATTACCTTAGGTAGCAAACAACTGTAAACCACACATAGATCAGTTGGTTCTTAAACATGCACAACTGCCTGGTGCCCAATTAAAGGAACAGCACCTTTCTCATACTTAGTCGATTGCCCCAGCGTTAATAATTTACAACTAAAAAATTAGTGCTTCGTCCTGTATGGGGCCGGATTATGGCGGTTCAGTAATCTAGCATCTCTGACTATTTCCCAAGACAAATTTTTGAGGGGTATAACTGGTCTTCCACAATCTACACTATTGCTGCCCCTTTATTTAGATTTGGGCTGTCATTTTTTCGAGGACGTGGCATGCTATAGACAAGTGGCTTATTGGAGAAGGCCCTGGGATACCCCTGAGCTTTCCCGGTATGCACAAGTTCTCCTCGAAGTTAGGGATGCTGACTGCGCGTGTAAAATTCCTTGGCTGAGGCAGGCAAAAGCTATTTTTAGTGAGATGGAGCTGAGAAGATTGTGGGAAAATCCTGTAGACAATGTTTTTCCTTCTAGAAAGGATTTTAAGGAGACATATTGGAGCATGGTTAACATGAAATGCTTTTCGACATTATCCAGGCCGTCTCTAACGAGGGAGTTTTTGGAGAATAACATATTACCGAGTACGAAGGATACGGGGATTTTATTACGGTTTTTAACGATAGGAAACGTTACCACCAATTTAGGGTGGGCTCACTCCCAGTCAATTCATTTATTGGTAAGTGGTGTACTACAATCTGCACCAAATGCCCATTCTGCCCGACCCAGACTGCATCTATAGTGCACATTTTATTTATTTGCCCAGCCTATCAAATCCCGAGGCACAAGTGGCTTAAACCCATTTGTAGGTCTATGGGCATTAATACTGGCAGTGAAACACTTAGGATTTTAAAAACAGATACAGCAGAACCTATAGTAATTGCGGTTGCCAAATTTATAAACTGGATGTGGGTCATTCGTGCCAATAAGATGAGATTGCGCTAACTTGTTTTTTTTTAATGTAGATACCTGGTCCTTTTACATTGTCACTTACCTACATGCGGCACCTACTGTAAATAGGTATGGGGCTTTGACTTGATAGTATTTTATTCAGTTTTAGAGTTATTTATTGTATACTATTTGTATTTTTGGATGGAATCACTTGATGGTGTCACTTTTCTATTGTGTCAGTCTTATATTATTCCTGGAAATTAAATGTTTAAATATTTTAAATGTAAATGTCTTATGATTCTTGTTAAATTAAAATAAAGACTTATCGAATCGATTTATTCCTTGAAAATAGGTCTTTGCTTATTCAGCACTGGCTGTAACTAGTTGGATCTTTTCTGCCTTACATTCATCCATGAGCTTTTTGTGGATGGGTGCCTGGAAACATCTTATCTCTGCATCAAAGGCCCAATTATGAGCTTCCAGGGTTCTTTAGGTGCCGACTTGGATCTAGAAGATGGCTCCCTAAGGGTCTTTATAAGCATGATAGTTTTTGGCTACTTTTCCTCTGTGGTCTGGTCAGCGGCATTCTCATGTTGTCTCCTATAGCTTGAAGGTGGCTATGAACCAGACACAGTGGGTTTTTGCCTTGAGCACTAAGGAGTTGCTCTGTGTGGGGGCTTCACGCTTTGTGCCGCTGTGGTACTCACGGCCACCCTGAAAGTAAACGGTTTTCAAACTCACTGGTATTGAAGGTCAATCTCGGGGCAATGTGCCTCAGTGTCGAGGGGTTCTCCTTTGCTGAAAACCATGAGCATCTGGGCGGCTCACAGTTGATACATCCTAAGATGCGCCTCCTGTAACATAGCATCTTTGTGCACCTAAATGGGGGCAGGACTTACACGAGGCCTCCTTTGATTAGACGAGGAGCCAAGACTACAGGCACCTTGATGGTCATTCTAAGGATACGAATAGTTTACTTGTCGGTGTAGTTTTGCAGCTTGAAGACTTTCTGGATTCACTATGTGGTGGATTAATCCGCCATCTCGTGGTTGGGTCCGGAATTGTCGTATTTCCCTTTTTTTTCCGGCCCAGGTAGGGTGGGCGCCGATGTACCACCATTTGGTGTCCTCTGTGATGTTGGCGCGCTTCCGGCGGAAGCTCCCTCCTGTGATAGCCATCTTCGGATTCTTTTTTCTGTTTGAGTGTTGTTTGTCTATGCAACCCATTCATCTTGGCTTCTTCTGGCGGAGGAGGGTGGGATCGCAAGTGAATCCAGAAAGTCTTCAAGCTGCAAAACTAAACCGACAGGTAAGAAACTATTCTTTTTGCAGCATGAATCTTTCTGGATTCACTATGCTGTGCATAGACTTTGTAGCAGTTTGCTAGGTCAGTGGTGACTGGGTGGAAGAGGAACTCTGATTCCTGAATATGTGTTGTAAGACATTCTGTCCCACTTGAGCTTCCTTATTCATTTGAATATCCACACAGTACTGTTGCTGCTTGGCAGATGTCCTGCATAGGTGTGTTTGCTAGGAACGCAATGGTGGCTCCCTGCTTCCTTGTTGAGTGAGCCTGCATAGTTCCTTGCAATTCCTGTACCGCTTGCTTGTGGCAGTTTTGTATTGTTTGTGTAATCCACCTTGCAATAGTGTTCTTGGTTACTGGTCGGCCCAAAAAACTCGTGGCAAAGGAGACAAAAAGCTGTTTTGTCTTCCTGCATTCCTTTGTCCGTTCTATGTAATGCATTAATGCCCTTCTGGCGTCCAGTGCTCTTTCTGCGCTTGTAGGCTTTTGGAAGAAACTTGGAATTTGGATAGATTGATTGATGTGGAACCTAGAAACCCCCTTTGGTAAGAAGTGTGGGTCCGTTCTCATTACAATCCTGTCGCTGTGTATTTGTAAGTAGGGTTCTTGTAATGGGAGTGCCTGCAGCTCGCTTACCCTTTGAAGTGAAGTGATCGCCACTAGAAATGCTGTTTTCAGCGTGAGCATATGGAGTGTGGCCTTGTGCATGGGTTCGAACTGCGCATTTATTAGTTGCGCCAATACCAGGTTGAGGTTCCATGTTGGCGGTGGTACCTTTTTTTGGGGGGGCTATTCTTTTTGCCCCTTCCAGAAACCTTTTTACCACTAGTGAGGTGAAGAAACTTCTCCCCTTGTGTACGCTACTATTGCTACCAGGTGCACCCTGAGAGAGGTGTAACTTAGCTTGCTCTGCAGTAGATGAGTTAGGTACTTTAATACAGTAACAGCAGAGAACCAACGACTGACTCCAAATGCCGCACAATCCTCCAAATAGTCCCCAAAATCAAGTTATGGCAATTCAATAATTGCGTGGCGTGCACAAAGCAGCTCCTGCACCCGCCGTTGAGTGATGCAGCCCGTCAGACCGGGATCCAAAAATGCAACAACTGAGCTGGGCACTCCCAGAGAACTGTATAGTTTAGTAATGAGGCGTAGTCTGTTTCCTCGTAGACATCATCTTTATTAAAGTACATCCAAGTTCATTAGTTTAAGCAACAGCCAACGCGTTCATTAACTGAACTTTGTCAGGGCGAATAATAAAGTGCAATAAGCGTCACTAAGTTGTCGAGATCAGTCCGAATGTGCAGTATAGCAGTCAGCGTATCAATAGACAGCCAAGGCCACCATGATAAGGTCCAGCGTTAATGAGCGCCTGAAGTAGTGATCTCCACGTCACGGTATTCCAAGAGAAGTTGGAATACCGTGACGTAAACTAATTAACTTGGATGTACTTCAACCCATTCGATGCTGATGACGGCTCCCAGCCTTCATGAGTTACGGTGGACGTGTGCTGATGACGGACGGGAGCCGTCATGACCACGCCCGCGATCGGAATGTGCCGCACAGGCGCAGAATTCCGGCCGCAGCCAGGGGGTTAATAAAGATGATGTCTACGAGGAAACAGATTACGCCTCATTACTAAACTATACAGTTCCCTGGGAGTGCCCACCTCCATTGTTGTTGTACTTTAATACAGTGGATTCCCTTGTTCTCCTGTTTTGAAGTTTCTCCTTGGCGCACCATTGCGAGAATCTCTTCCATTTGGCTGAGTAGCATTTTCTTGTGGTAGGTCTTCGTGCCTCCCGCAATACTGCTCTAGTGCTCTCTGGCAGTTTGAGATGTGCGAACTCTAAGTCTTCAGGAGCATGCTGCCAGATTGAGGCTCTCCGGCTCTGGGTGCACCACCTTTCCGTTTTGTATGCTTATCAGATCCTTTCTTTTTGGGAACTTGTGAGCTGGGCCCTGCGCCATTTCCATTACTTGTGAGAACCAGGTTTGTCTGGCCCACTGTGGTGCGATTAGAATCAGCGTCCTGTAGCTGACTCGGCACTTGTTCAGTACCCTGTGTAGCAGTGGTATCGGTGGAAAAGCGTAGGCAAATATCCCTGACCAACTTATCTATAGGGCATTCCCCAGGGATTGGCTGCACGTTTGTCTCAATGCAAAGTGTTGGCATTTTGGGGTGTTGCAAATAGGTCTATTTGCGGCGTCTCCCATTTGTTGAATATTTTCTGTAACTCCTGATGGTTGATCTCCCATTCGTGGGATGCTGACGACTGTCTGCTCAGCTTGTCCGCTTTCACATGGTCATTTCCTGGGAGGTGTATTGCTAGTAGGTCTATTTCTTTTTCGGAATAGCCCATTTCCAAATGTCCTTGCTTGTTTATGTAGAACGTTGTTGTGGTGTTGTCTGTTTGAATCAACACTCTCTTTCCGTATAAGTGCTCCTGAAAGGTCTTTAATGCTACAAATACAGTCTTTAGTTCTAGGTAGTTGATGTGTTTGACTGTGTCTTGTGGCTTCCACAATCCTATCACTTTGAGGTTGTCATGTGCGCTCCCCATCCCAGCTGGGATGCGTCCCTTGTTATGGTCACTGATGGAGCTGGTTGTGTTAATGGTTTTCCCTTAGTTCGGTTTCTCTTGTTCCACCAAGCCATCTCTTGATGCATGTTTGCGTGACAACCACGAGGTCCTCCCAGCTCCCTGTAGTCTGTGACCATTGCTGTTGAAGCCATTCCTGGAAAGGTCTCATATGTAGTCGGATGTGGGGGATTAAGTGTACGCAAGACACCATCATGCCCATCATTTTCCCCACCGTCCTCACTGTCAGAGCTTGCCCCTTGCGGTAATTCTGTGTCTCCTTCAGAATTGCCACGGTCCTCTTTGTGCTTGGGAACACCTTGCCCTGTAAGGTGGTGATCTCTGCTCCCAAGAAGACTTTCACCGGCTCTGGTTCTGCAGGGGATTTTCCCCAGTGGATGGAAAATCCCAATCTCAACAGTGTTTGTATTGTTGTTGGAGTGTTTTCTTTGCAGGCGTTGTATGAACTTGCCTTTACCAGCCAGTCGTCGAAATACGGGTATACGTGTATCCCCTGTCTCCTCAAGTGCGACGCCACTGCTGCCAGGCATTTTGGGAACACCCTCGGTGCTGATTTTAGACCGAAGGCTAGTACTGTGAACTGGTAGTGTAAACCTTAGCAAGTGATTGTGTTTTCTGTTCAATGGTATGTGCAGGTATGCATCCTTTAGATCTATTGTCATGTAATCCCCTTGTTGTATCTGTGGGATTACTTCTTGTAGAGCTGTCATTTTTAAATTTTGCGTTCTTATGTACTTGTTTAGGTACCTTATGTCCAGGATAGGACGTAACGTCTCGTCCACCTTTGGTAAAAGAAAGTAAGTGGAGTAGACCCCCCCCTTCCCTCTCTGGTGTGCTGGTACCTTTTCTATGACTCGTTTGTCTAGAAGTTACTTTGTTTCCTGTAACAATTGCGATAGTTCTCTTCTTGAGTGAATCTTTCAGTTTGGCTTTCTGTGTGGGGGTTGTCCTTGTAGTTCTATACAATAGCCATGCTTTATGATGTTTAGTATCCACTTGTCTGTGGTAATCTCCCACCACTACTGGAGGAAGTCTATTATTCTGCCTCCTACTGGTGTTGCATGTTGGATGAATGGAAAGACTTTTGGTTGTTTTGTTATATGACACACCCCTGTTGGTGTTGTCTGGGTGTGTGTTGAAGTTTTTGTGAAGTCACTTGGAGGCGGGCTGTTGGCCTCCTCTGGATGTGCTACCTCATCCTCTTGTGCGCCCACGAAAGGACTGGCCCCATGGTTGGTATTGCCATGTCTGCTGTTGCTGTCCCTGCGTTTGACCCTGGTTTCCCCATTGGAAGCCTTGGTTGAAGGATTGGTGAGATGTGGCTGGTTGGTTGTTACCCCTGCCAGCTGGTCTTCTTTGAGGTACTCCCCCTTCTCACCCCACTGAATTGCAAGGCTCCTATTGACCTTGCAGTCTCATTTTCCTTTTTCAGTTGGTTCAACTTTGTCGACTGTGCTGCCGAACAGTTGTTCACCATTAAAGGGTGTGCTGCGGATGTCACTTTGGACTTCGGCTTGGAAGCCAGATATACGGAGCCAGGCATGTCTTCTCTCCGTCACCCCCATCATCATTTGTCTACTTGATGTTTCTGCTGCGTCTAGAGCAGATTTCAAACAAGTATTGGCCATGTTTTCCCCTTCCTCTACCAGGTGGCTGGCCCTTTTCTGGTATTGGTCTGGTAGATGCTTGAGTAGTTCTCCAACCTCCTCCCAGTGTTGATACGCGTGCCTATTGATGAGGGCATTGGAGTTTGCGTTTTAATTTTATTTAATGCAATTTTCTATAGCGATACGCCACTGTCTTGCCGCACGCTTTTCCAGCTTCTCCCAACGAGGTCCATCCTCTTGCTTTCCTGGTCAGGAGGTGGTCCTGTATCTGTGGGGATGTTGGCTCACTTTCTGACTGTAGCTGCGAAGATGGAGTCAGATGGTACTGACCCCCTGATGTACATGGGGTCCTGTGAGCAGTGTTTGTATTTCTTTTCACACCTTGGGGTGACAGATCTGCATATAGCTGGTTCTTTGAACGCTTCCCTTCCCTGGTCCAGCACACTAGTAAGCATTGGCAAGAATTGGCTCCTTGTTTGTGTTGGCAAAAGTGTTTCCAGCAGGAAACATGCTTGAGGCTTTTCCTCCTCCAGCTCCAGCCTCACCTTGTGTGTCTCTGCTGCCTTCTTTATGACTTGGTTGTACATTCCAATGTCGTCTGGCGGCAAAGGCCTCGAAGAGTAAGACTCTACGCCCTCTTCCGGTGATTTGGCGTCGGTCCTGCCACGGAAGATTTGGAGACTGAAATTGTCGAGGCCTGGTACGATCCGCTGGGCTGTTTATCTTTGGGTGCGACTGCTAGCGTCGAGGACTTCGAAGACAGTGCCCCTTTCTGGGAGGATTTGGACTCACTCAGTGTCCATCGAGGTTCTAGGGGTCGACGACTTACCTACTTCCTCTTTTCAACCGCGACGTGCGTCGAGTCTTCTGGTCCTTCGGTAATGTTGTCCTCTTCATCACTGGAGAGGCCCAAGTCTCGGAGCGATGGAGGTGCTCCCTGGCCCGGCATGGCGTGCTTCGCCATCCGCTGCCTCTCTTTCACCCTAAGTGTCTTAGGCGTGAAAACCGCACAGGCGTTGCAGTCCTCACTTCGGTGGTGGAGCGGAAGGCAGATGTTGCAGACTGGATGCTGGTCCTTCTGTGCGTATTTGTGTCTGCAGTTCTCGCAAAATTTGAACGGTGTCTTGTCCATCCCTGTGCTCAGGGGGCTCCCTGTGGGCGCATCGTCCGTGGCACGTCGAAGGATGTTGTTCTACTCCTTAGTCGTCCCGGTTAGTTGACTGGTCCTCCGGTCACCAAGTTGATTTCCTGGTGATTTTAGTTGATTTTTCGGTGATTCTGCCTCCAAAGTTCTGGAGCTCCTTTGTTGACGATCCAGACCCAATGGCGGAAAAAAATATCTGAAGATGGCGACCACAGGAGGGAGGTTCCGCTGGAAGCGTGACTACGTCACAGGACATCAAATGGTGGTACGTCTACACCCACCCTACCTGGGCTGAAAAAAAAAAAAAAAAAAAAGGAACATACGACAATTCCGGACCCAACCACCATGATGGATGAATAATGCACAGCATAGTGAATCCGGAAAGATTAAGGCTACAAAACTTGGTGTTTCACAGTGGGAGAAAACAAAAGGGTGTTCAATCCATCACCCTGTTTTTGCCCACATTTCCTAATCTTTTTTTGCCCAAAGGAAGGATGTCTCAATTTGGAACTTTCTCGGTTTACTACGGCACTGCAAAGTTTCCTCTCAAATTGATTCTGATCATTCTCAGTCTATCACAGAACAAAAAGGATTGCTCTCCAATTGTGGGCATTAAACGTTGCAAATGACTATGCCAGAGAAAGGGCCATTGAGCCAGTCTACCTCAGAGTTGCTAGAGAACAAGTCCAAACCATATGGCCCAGGAAAAAATTTATTAAAAAAAATAATATTGAAGGGTGGAGTCGATGCCCAAACACAGTGTAACTGTAAGGGAGGAATCACAGCATAGAGACTAAGCCTTTCTATAAAAAAAAACAACAAAAAAACTTGTAATAAGTGAGCCAACACACGAAGGCAACAGTATTCCAATCATGTGTCTCTACAGCCACACGTTATTAACATACACACATTTATGTATAAATGTATTACATTTACAGAGTGACAGACGCCAATGTGTAGTTCTAGTTATCATGGGAAGAGCGTTTTAATTTGCTAATGACTTTGCCGCTGTTTGACGAATCTTCAAAAAAAGGTTCTCTCACCTGAGCTACTTCCTTGAAAGTTTCGGGGTGGTTCATCGAGTAGCAGGAGAGCAAGCATTGGCATAGCCAATAGGTCTCGCCTTTGGGGCCTTATAAGCGTTTAGCCAGAGTTACTGGCTTTGCTAATGTGTCGAAGCGATGTTGTAGACTAGTGTGGGTTGTGTGCAGCATGTTGCAGAGTCATAATAAAAGAGTGTTGTAAGCATTTGTGTTACCTTATCTATAAATCAGATGATATTACGTATAACTGAACAACTTGTTAAATAAAGAGAACATGAAATTAGAGCTTCACTGGTAAGCTCTGTAAAGTGGTGCAAATGGGTGTGGTTGTCAATAAAATCTGCCCACTTTGCAACCACCCTGTCTTGCATTATGTAATTTATTTATTTTTCGTATTTTTAACCTTTTAACCCAGGGTAGAACTACTGTCTTCGAATATGTCAACATTTGGAGCCCAGTGCTAATGCAAATCCTGATAGTTCGATTACAGGACTTCTGCAGGTAAATACATAACACAAGGCAGGTTTGAGATGCACTTGGCAAACTCTTCATGTGTGAGTGGTAAGACTGCTTCTCATGCTGTAGGTCACGAAATATGTGCATTATGATAGTTCTGCAAATCGGTATACACTCTGATGTCATGGTTCAAGTGAAAATATGATAGTTGTGACAGGCCATGAGGGGTGTACCCGAGGATTTGATATTTTTTTTTTACTGGCTTGAGACTCTACCAGTGTGTCCGACGATGTAACTAGGCTAGCACTGAAATGTATCTGAGAACGCACTTTGCCAATTTAAACAGAACCTGTGCATCTAAGGTTCTGCTTCAGCATATGATAACTGTCTGACATATGATAGCTGTACCCTCCTAAGTGATGGGATGTGCCCTCCGCATGGGATAGCGGCAATCTGTTTATCATACAGGGGACCACTAAATGTAATGGGATTTTCCTTGGTAGTGTTTTTATTATAGTAAATTGCTCTACTTTTTTGACAGTGTTGTTTCTTCCTGTGATCTCATCAATGATAAAGTCCATGTAATATTATTTCGTTTGTTGGGGGTCAAAGGTCAAGTGGCATGCCCTCTGGGTCAAAGTGCATGTAAAGTCACTTCCGCTGTCCCTGGCATTTTTTTTGAATTGACGTCTATAGCCATAAATGCATTGAACTAGGTATTTTAGAGAATTACTGCAGCAAACTGATCAGTTAATAAAAATGACCATAAAGTGAACGCAGAGCCTTCCACAGAAGAGTCTTTTTATAATTGGGCACAGGTGTTCAAGACCGGACTGAGAACCTAGATCAGCCTAGCACGAATGTTCAAAGCAGTCCCACCTTTCTTTTTGAGAGTGAGCCTAGCTATCTTGTCTCTGTGGGAAATGAGAGTGTGGTTGGTATTCACGCCCAGAGCTTTTGTAGGAAAACAAGGCTCAAGCTTAGAATAAAGCATAGCTATTCAAATATGTTAGGTTATTATTTTCAGATTTAGTTCATAGCACTTCATCGAGCACAGAAAGCAGCCTCGTATATAGCAGTCCACCAAGCAAAAGCCAGCGTTCGAGTTTTTACTTTGAAAGTGTGCATTCCTTGCTAAGATTTCTACTAAAGTTCATATTAAAGTCAAAACACACTTGCTATCGGATTGGGTTCCTTCACATCACAACAGATGGCTTATTTGAATACAAATTCCCCCGACATGCCAATATTATGAAAAGTTTAGATGTTGCGGATGCTCCAGCGGGGGTCGGGGTGCTGTGCGTGCGCCACAGCTACAAGACTTATTTAACAGTAACTGCTTAAGAGGATTTCCGCAGATTTCTATTAAGGATTTCGACAGAGGCTTCGGGCCTCCATTGGTTGACCAGAGTGTGGGTGGCAGTCTACGTTCATTTCAGTATTGCTTCTATGAGCACAAAATCTTTCAACACAGAAATAAGACTAAAAAAAAAAAGAAACATCGTCAGGTTGCAACAAAAATGTAGCTGCCATACAGACCCTGGTTCAGACCGGAGGCGGCTCTTCACTAGGGGGGGGGGGGGGGGCTTCACTGGAGCACCGGTGGGGGCTGGTTCATAGAACAGACATGGATACTGTGGGAGCCACCATCTTAGGAGAGAATAGCTGCCTTCCTTCCGCTGGCCCCACAGCCTCTGCTTATCAATCAGCAATATAGGCAACACGGACAACGGGAGGGGGTGGTAGAAAAGGCAACACGCCAGATAATGGTAGCGTTCACGCACGGAGATAGGCAACATAAAAATAGTAAAGGGATACAAGAGCGATGAAGAACATTAGTATATTGTAAAACGACTTGCACGCGAGTCCAGAGGAAACCTATGTAAGAGCTTGAGGGCAAGCAGTGGATGCCCAACTAGCTGTCACACTAACACATGCACATTAACGAGCGGGCCACGAAAGTGAAAGCGAGCATTGGCCGCGATGGCGTAAAAGTGACGCGGCCGTGAAAGTAATCGTGCGGTGCTAGCGATGCGCCTCTGCTTGTAACCGAGTGCCCGCGTGCGTAACCTCAAGCTTTAAGCCACAGCCACTATTTATTATAGTAAATTGCTCTACTTTTTTTGACAGTGTTGTTTCTTCCTGTGATCTCATCAATGATAAAGTCCATGTAATATTATTTCGTTTGTTGGGGGTCAAAGGTCAAGTGGCATGCCCTCTGGGTCAAAGTGCATGTAAAGTCACTTCCGCTGTCCCTGGCATTTTTTTTGAATTGACGTCTATAGCCATAAATGCATTGAACTAGGTATTTTAGAGAATTACTGCAGCAAACTGATCAGTTAATAAAAATGACCATAAAGTGAACGCAGAGCCTTCCACAGAAGAGTCTTTTTATAATTGGGCACAGGTGTTCAAGACCGGACTGAGAACCTAGATCAGCCTAGCACGAATGTTCAAAGCAGTCCCACCTTTCTTTTTGAGAGTGAGCCTAGCTATCTTGTCTCTGTGGGAAATGAGAGTGTGGTTGGTATTCACGCCCAGAGCTTTTGTAGGAAAACAAGGCTCAAGCTTAGAATAAAGCATAGCTATTCAAATATGTTAGGTTATTATTTTCAGATTTAGTTCATAGCACTTCATCGAGCACAGAAAGCAGCCTCGTATATAGCAGTCCACCAAGCAAAAGCCAGCGTTCGAGTTTTTACTTTGAAAGTGTGCATTCCTTGCTAAGATTTCTACTAAAGTTCATATTAAAGTCAAAACACACTTGCTATCGGATTGGGTTCCTTCACATCACAACAGATGGCTTATTTGAATACAAATTCCCCCGACATGCCAATATTATGAAAAGTTTAGATGTTGCGGATGCTCCAGCGGGGGTCGGGGTGCTGTGCGTGCGCCACAGCTACAAGACTTATTTAACAGTAACTGCTTAAGAGGATTTCCGCAGATTTCTATTAAGGATTTCGACAGAGGCTTCGGGCCTCCATTGGTTGACCGGAGTGTGGGTGGCAGTCTACGTTCATTTCAGTATTGCTTCTATGAGCACAAAATCTTTCAACACAGAAATAAGACTAAAAAAAAAAAAGAAACATCGTCAGGTTGCAACAAAAATGTAGCTGCCATACAGACCCTGGTTCAGACCGGAGGCGGCTCTTCACTAGGGGGGGGGGGGGGGGCTTCACTGGAGCACCGGTGGGGGCTGGTTCATAGAACAGACATGGATACTGTGGGAGCCACCATCTTAGGAGAGAATAGCTGCCTTCCTTCCGCTGGCCCCACAGCCTCTGCTTATCAATCAGCAATATAGCAGACCCTCCAGCATTTCGCGATTTCGCGATTTGCAAAATAATCGCGAAATTTGCTAAGTAGTGCAATGACCGCGATATTTCATTTTTCGGCCGCGAAAAAAGGTCTCGAAAGAACACAAACAAAATGATGGCCTCTGATTGGCTGTAAGCGCATACGTCACTACGTGGTGCCGTACAACCCTACTTGCTGATTTGGAGAGGTGAGTAATTGAAAAAAAGCCTCTGCCCTCGCAATGTGTGCTCTTCCCACCCCCTGCGTCGCAGCCGCTGGGCTGGCTGGCTCCTGATACCACGGGGACAGGCAGATGCGTCCTTCAATTGCGCCAGCACTTCCTGTGGTTTCCGATTAAGCAAGAGTCCAGGCCCCCCTGTGGTCACATGCAGGCTCGGCGCCTCTGTGCTCTGGCGTCACTGGCAGGGTTCAGTGAGGGGGAGGAATTGTGTCAGCTGGTAGCAAACTAGATAATCGCTGCCAGGTTTTCCAGGTCCATGCCCGACTAGTTAGGGGTCTCGATGTTATCTTACAATTCTGTGACTTGTAGTGTTATTTAACACAGTATAAAACTCGGACTACAACTCCCAGAGTTCTGGAAAAAAACTGACTGGGCTAAGTAGTGGCATGTGGACCTGAGCAACTTGGCAGCTATGCTAGATGTTCAGAGGTGTTGTCCTGCTCCGGAAATTAGGTCCCCCTTGTACCACCGGTTTCACATTTTCAAATAAGCAGGGACTTAAAAAGTACTTTCTGGCGTTTCCTTGTGTAAACACGGTGCCGCTATCATGTTTGCCATTCGAAAAGTCATTTGTCTAGAGACCTATCCATTCTAAGTAGGAATAATATTGCTTTCTGCTTGCTACCACAGCATTGCAATATTGTATCACAGAAAGCTGTCGCAAAACCTGCAATTCCAAAACCACAGATTTGCCACCGCAAAGCAGAATATGCAAAACATACATTCTAAGTTGCACATGGCATAATGATCTCAGTTGCACTCACAAACCAATTCATGACATACCAGCTACTCAAAGGGATTCTATCTCATTCGCAAAGCACAAGCACCATGAGGTGGGGGCAGCAGTTCAGAGGATCTCTGTATGCTCCCACCAAAGCCCTTCACACTATGCAGTGTTTTGCTGTCCCTGCCTCTTTAAGGGACAAGGATTGTCATAAAGGGAAAACATTTGAAGGAATCTCCTTTTGCCCCTAAAGGAAGACTGGATGACACATACAAATTCTGTGTAGCAATCTCCTTGTGGGTATAAGTCGGAAAAAGTCTGTCGAGTGAACACTTAAAGTTTTTCAGAAGTTTGCCATGATTGTTTAAAGTCTATCATTTACCGTATTTGATTTTGATCAAGCAAAACTACAATTCAGATATATTTTACCTTTAATTTTTGTTTTAAGTACCTCCCTTTTTACACACAGATATATATATATATATATATATATATATATATATATATATATATATATATATATGTATGTATCTACTTTAGAAATGCAGAATTGTCCTTTCTTGTTAACAAATTCCTTTGGCATATTGGTTGCATATAGAGCATATTTTAAACCATCGACACAAACATTTATAGCGAATAGAGCATAGAGCTGCAGGCGCTTCAAACATGCCTATTTCAAACTGGAATACTCTGCTAAAACAGTTTATCAATTTAAGGCTGAAAATGAATGATTAGGAAGTAAATAAAGTGCCGCAAAAATGCCGCTAAATTTCCATATTTGTGCCGCTAAATCTCCATATTTGTGCCGCTAAATTTGCTAATCCATGCCGCAATATCCTGGGGGGTCTGAATATAGGCAACACGGACAACGGGAGGGGGTGGTAGAAAAGGCAACACGCCAGATAATGGTAGCGTTCACGCACGGAGATAGGCAACATAAAAATAGTAAAGGGATACAAGAGCGATGAAGAACATTAGTATATTGTAAAACGACTTGCACGCGAGTCCAGAGGAAACCTATGTAAGAGCTTGAGGGCAAGCAGTGGATGCCCAACTAGCTGTCACACTAACACATGCACATTAACGAGCGGGCCACGAAAGTGAAAGCGAGCATTGGCCGCGATGGCGTAAAAGTGACGCGGCCGTGAAAGTAATCGTGCGGTGCGAGCGATGCGCCTCTGCTTGTAACCGAGTGCCCGCGTGCGTAACCTCAAGCTTTAAGCCACAGTGGTAGCATTTTCTGAAGCCCTTACTAAAAGTCTCGCCAGAGCAGCCCATGCGCTGGCTCAGGTGAGACCTAAAAAAGGCGGGGTTCCCAAAACAATTTCCCAATGCAATTTTCCATGGGAACATTAAACAATGACTGTTTGACCAAAA
This sequence comes from Lissotriton helveticus, assembly GCF_964261635.1. Taxonomy (NCBI): domain Eukaryota; kingdom Metazoa; phylum Chordata; class Amphibia; order Caudata; family Salamandridae; genus Lissotriton; species Lissotriton helveticus. Next base: position 1,617,581,575 of record NC_136057.1, read on the forward strand.
TTGTCAGAAAGCTAGATATTGGTCAAGCAGGCGTTTTTTGTAATATTGGCAACTCAGTAGTTTCTTAGAAAGTAAGGTTAATAAAAAGCTTTGTATATCTGAACAGTAGGGTTTGTAGGAGCACACAAGGGCCCCTAAAGCTATCGGATTAGTCGCGGAAGCCTTCCCAAAGGGGAGTGGCCTCTGACTGGATTGCTGCAGAAATGAATTACATTATGAAGAGGAATGTTGCAGGTGCCATTTTAGGACACACGGACTCTGTCTCACTGTCCTGAAAAAAAATAATGAATAAGGGTCCGCGAAGTGGATGGACTTGATAATAGAAGCAGTTTTCTCTGTGGTGAGAACGGACCAGGCAGCAGTTTCTGTGGTTATGGGACGCTTGTTGCAGGGTTGGCAGGGTCCAGTTTGGGGTGTTGTAGGGGAGTTTGGTTGCGATGTCCTATATGTTGGTTATCCTCTTGCAGAAGAACTGGGACAGTTCCATGCTGCGGTCTAGTGAGAGGATGATGATGCAGTCGGCTGCTTAGGAGGTGATATCTTTCACAATGGTGAAGATCTTTTGTGGAGTTGGTGCTGGCGTCAAAGCGATCTGACAGTTTGGTGGTCCAAATCTGCTGGACGTAGCTTTTGAGGGCAGATTTGAAGGTGGCGCTGTCTTGTTGTCCTAGCTCACGTTCTATCTGCGCTCTAGTTTGTAGTGGTGTTTGGTCATCACTTTCGGGGCGTGTGATCTTCCGGTTGACATTTAGGTCTCCGAGGAAGATTAAGGTGCTTTTGTCAGGGATGAGGGGTGCATCCAAGTCTGCAATGGTGCTGGCGAAGTCGGTGCATGGTCCCAGTGGTCAATGCATGTGGGTGAAGCGCTCTGAAGTTGGTAGTGATGTGGAGCTTGGAAGTCAGGGACTCCTAGCCTGGGCGCCATTCCAGCCAGCACTGCTTGTAGGTATATTTAAGTCACCCATCTAGCAGTCTCTACAGCCCTAAGGCAGGGTGCACTATACCACAGGTGAGGTAATATCTGCTTGAGTAGATATTCCCCAACAATTCTACAGTCAATTCTTAAGAATTTTAAGTGCCAGGGAAGTCATAAGGAGTACATGGGCTGGAAACTAGACAACTCGAATTTCCCAGCACCATGATGGCTTCACTGAAACCAGGAGTGCTTGGTACCAAACAGCTCATCGTAATAAATTAACACTGATGCCAGTGTGAGATTTATTAAAGCAGGTACCCAGGGGGCACCTCAGAGGTGCCCCAGAACACCTACCAATCCTGGTGTGGGCACTGTGGTAGCCTAACACACAGACATGTTTCTGGACCCCTGGGTGGAGGACCGGTGTTCTCTGGGGCCAGAAACAATGCACATCCTGGGCAGAGGTGTCACACCTCCTACCCCAGGATGGGCCAATGCTTATAGGTGATGCTTCCTTTGTAATGCGGCCCCTGGCCTCTGCTTTTAGATGGCGACACCCGGTTTACAACCCCCCCCCCCCGTCGGTGGGAAAACTCTGAAAGACTAGGAGGTGTGCCCACCATTGCCTGCTTCATCCCTCAGGTGGAGGGGCGAAGTTAAGCACACTTTCCAGTTCCCTCCTTCTTCAAGAGGAGGGCATGGCTTCAATCAGGACTAAGTCTATGCCCCCTTCCCACAGGAGGGTGGCATAATAGTGGGTATAGTCAGCCCAGATAAGGAGCCCATTTACCCTACCTACTACTCCCACAAAACGCCCCCTAAATTTAGTATTTAGGTGCCTCCCACAGACCTAGAAACTAGATTCCTGCCACCTAAGACAACGACGCTGTGAATCAAATCCTCAAGACGACTACTGACTTGGCCCCAGCCTTATCGGGCTCTCTCCAGCTTTAAAGATCCTGCAAAGAAATGGACGCCTGTCCTGTGGCCTGCGACTTCCAGAATCCAGAGGAAAACTGCCTGCCCTTCTACAAAGACCAGATCTCCATAGGACAGCGACAATGTCCAGAAAATCCAACAAGGACTACGGGTCCAGCTGGAACTGCTACTCCTGCCCACTCACTCTGCACCAGCTGCCCACGGCCCGAGTCTGAGTGGCTCACCTGTCCAGCAAATCTAATCTCAAGTGCAGTGTTGGCTAACCCCTCCACAACGCCTGCAGACAGAATGCATAGCCTCCCCCTGTCCAAGACCAGACTCAGACGTTGAAAAGGCAGCCCTGCAACCGAAGCCTAGGTGAACTGAATTGACAGTCTCCCTACCACCTCCTACACCTCTGTCGTTGGTCTCCCTTCCGCAACCTCTGATATGATGCCTGCAGCCTGTTTGGCGAAAAGAGAAACCTCATGTTATAACAATTTATATAGCGCACTAATACCCATAGGTGTCTAGGCGCTTATGATATGCATAGTCAGTTACCGAAACTAATTTGTAAAAAGCCATGTCTTGAGAAGTTTCCTAAATTCAAACAGGGATGAAATCTTCCTGAGAGATAGCGGTAGAGAGTTCCATATCCCAATAGTGCTACGTTTGAAACTAACCCATCCCTCCCCCGCCCAGTTCATCCTTTTGACTCTGGTGGCGGCATTCTGTACCGTTTGCAATCTTTGGAGTAGATTGGACTGTAGGTTAATGTATAGGCCATTACAGTAGTCCAACTTTGATAAAACCAGAGAAGTCAGAACTGTTTTACTGGTATTTTTAGGTATGAACGGAAGACTTACGCAAGCTTTTAATAGTAAAAAATGCAGATGACACCACCTTCGAAATCTGAGACTTAAAATTAAGCTTGTCATCTATTATGACCCCCAAATTTTTAGCTTTGGCTACCGGTGTAGGAGGGGGCCCCCAAGGTGTTTGGCCACCAAACTGGCGACAATAGAGGAAAAAGCTTTCCAAATAGCACCACCTCAGTTTTACTAGAATTAAGCTTCAAGCAGCACCTACTCATCCAGTTGCTCGAGGAAACCATACAGTCGTGAAGTTTGATGGAAGTTATAGTATAGTAGAAATGGCCAACTGGGTGTCGTCTGTATACGAGGTGGGAATTCGATCAAAACTTCGGATCAACTGTGCTAATTCAGACACAAATATTAAAAAGCATAGGGCTCAACGAGGAACCCTGCGGCACCCCACAAGGCAGGATAAAAGGTGCAGATTTAAAAATATCCTAATTGGACTGAGTTCGATCTGTTAAAAACTAGGTTAAAGCGATAGGGCCTTTTCTCCTAAACCTATGGCCTTTAATCGTTCTATCAGAAAGGTGTGGTCCACGGTATCAAATGCCACGGACAGGTAGAGGAGGATATGAGCCGCCGACCCTCCACCATCTAGTGCATTGCAGATTTCCTCCGTGGTTTTTATCACAGCTGTCTCAGAGCTGTGATATGCCCTAAATCCAAACTGACTATGGTCTAGAATGTAGTTATCTAAAATATAAGTGAAAAGTTCTGCATTTACAATTTTCTCCATAATTTTAGCAGGTAGCGGGAGCCTCGCAATAGGTCAGTAATTGGCCGGGTCCATTATATCCAGATTGGGTTATCTTCATAAAGGCAAAATGCAGACCTGTTTCCACATTGTTGGGAATAGTCCTTCTGACATCATCTGATTAAATATGCTAGATAGCTCCAGACTAATAAGATGGCTAATATTGTGGAGCATCGTCGGAGGGCAGGAATCATCCGGAGATCTAGATTTAGTCCGAGAGAAGGGTGGATATTTGCACTGAGGCGGTAGAGTAAAATTTAAGAGGCGTTAAAATCCTAGCTTCCTGTTCTGGAACATTGGTGTTTGATTTATACATGGCAAGCGGATCAAATTTGATCAACCTTTGATGTAAAAGCCTGGGCCAGTGTGTTACAGATGTCCTGAGTACAATTGGCAGCCTCATCCTTTTTAATAGTGGTCAGATTACTTATGATCTTAAAAAGTTCCTTGCTGGAATGGCCCACCTTCTCTATTTTCAGCGTATAATATGGACTCTTCTCAGCAATTATTTTTTCTTATAATCTGCTAACATTAAATTATACTGATTTTTCTCAGCTGCTTTATAGTTTTTTCACCAAATTCTTTCTTGCATCCTACAGGCTTGTTTGTCTTATCTAAGAGCTTTGGAAAACCATGGCGCAGAAAAAGTTTTTCTGTTTCTATGTCAATGTGACAGGTGCTAGTTTAGCATATAACTTCTGGCTGAGACCTCCACTTCCAGCTCAAGAACTGGTTGACTTTGCACTAACTGGCTTTCCAACAAGCCTAAGTCAATATTATGCCAAGCTCTCCCAATGAACTTAGTACTAGACAAGTCAGTTGCATTAAATCTAGGCAAGTCATAACGAAATATAACAGCATGGTGATCAGACCATATGAGAGGGAGGATGGATATGATGGAGATGGCAGTATTATTGGTAAACAAGCCATCCAAGGTATGCCCTGCTTGATAATACATGACATATCTTTTCCACTTAGCAGCATAGCACGCTCTTGTTGTAGGGAGTCTAGCTTCTTTGATAACGTTCATACATTCTTGTGGAAGGTTGAGATATCCAAACTCTAAGATTTCAGGAGCCAGATCCCTAGATTGAGCTGACTGGGATCTGGATGTCTTATCTCTCCATGGTTCCGAGTGAGAAAATTGGGAGAGAAGTGCAGCTTTTGATGTGGCACTACTGATCGCTTCAGCAGAGTTGTGAAGCATGGTTGTCTTGCCCATGTTGGAGCAACTAGGATCATTGTAAGGGAATGTTGTTGAAGTTTCCTCACCACTAATGGAATGAGTGGGAAAGGCGGAAAAGCGGAAGCAAATTTTCCTGACCAGTTCATTCATAGCGGATTGCCTTTGGACAATGGGTGTGGATAACTGGATGCGAAGTTTTGACATTTTGTGTTTTTGTGTGTGGCAAACAGATCTATGTCTGGCTGTCCCCACATATGAAAGAATGGAAGAACTTGAGGATGAAGTTCACATTCATGGATCTGTTGTGCTTGATGACTGAGCAGATCCGCTATCTGACTGCGTACTCCTGGTAGATGTTCTGCTAGGAGGTACATGTTTCGCGGAATGGCCCACCTCCAGATGCTCTGTGCTAGACGACATAACTGGAGAGAGTCTGTCCCCCTCTGTTTTTGTATGTAATACATTGCTGTCATGTCTGCAAGCACTAGGACACCTTTGTTTAGGAGCTGCGGTTGAAAAGATTCCAACGCTAGAGAGATTGTTAACAATTCCAGATAGTTGATGTGGAACGGTTTTTGCTGAGAGGTCCATAACCCTTGAGTGGTATGGTCTTTGAGATGTGCTCCCCATCTGGGGAGCGACGCATCTGTTACCACTACCTGTGGAAGTGGCTCAAGGAACGATCGTCCTTTGGCAAGGTTTTTCGTGCTCCACCACTGCAGAGAGCGATGGGTGCAGTCGTCTACCAACACCATATCTGTCAGTTGACCTTGAGCTTGGTTCCACTGTTGTGCTAGACATTCTTGTAATGGACGTATTTGTAGTTTTGTGCGAGGGACGAGAAAAATGCATGATGCCATCATTCCTATTAGTTGCATGAACACTCTTGCTGGTAGAGTGTTGTGGTTGAAATTTTTGAACCAGTGTTTGCATAGCATTTATCCTGACGGGATTGGGATAAGCTTTGGCTGTGAGTGTTTACTGTTGCCCCTAGATACTGTTGCATTGTAGACGGTTGGAGGTGGGATCTGGTTAGATTTACTGTAAATCCTAGATTGTGAAGCAACTGTATTGTCCGAAGCGTGTGTTGCACACAGCTTTTTTTGGAGTTTGCTTTTATAAGCCAATCGTCTAGGTAGGGGAAGACATGAATTTGTTGTCTTCTGAGATGGGCTGCAACTACTGCGAGGCATTTTGTAAAGACCCTGGGTGCTGTGGTGACTCCGAATGGAAGCACCTTGAACTGGTAGCGTTGACCATCTACCACGAATCTGAGATATTTCCTGTGAGAGGGATGTATTGGAATGTGAAAGTAGGAGTCTTTTAGATCTATAGTGGAGAGAAAGTCGCCTTGCTGTCGTAATGGAAGCACTTGTTGTAAAGGGGCCATGTGGAAGTGGTCTGAATGAATGTACCAATTTAACGGTCAGATCCAGTATTGGTCTTAGAGAACTGTCCTTTTTTGGGATAAGGAAGTAAAGGGAGTAAACTCCTGTCCCTTGATGAATTAGAGGAACTGGCTCTATTGCATCCTTTTGTAACATTGCCAAGACTTCTTGTTTGAGTAGCTTTAGATGGTCTAATGACATTGGGCGCTGTCTTGGAGGAATGGTGTGAAGTGCAGAAGTGAGTTCCAGGCAATAACCATACTGGATAATTTGTCTTACCCACTTGTCTGTTGTGATGGAGTTCCAGACAGGTAGGAACTGTGAGATGCGTCCCCCGACAGGAGTGGGATGATCGGGGGAAGTGTAGGGAAGTCACTGTTTATTGTTAAGGGAGTTGCAGGTGTTGTTCCCTCTGCCTCTACCCCTTTGGTTGTTCCCTCTGTAACATCCTTTATTGTATCCCCTAGAAAAGTAACCTTGGTTTGGACTTGTGTATGAGGATGTAGGGTGTTCTGGTGTGGTAGTTTTGGAATCTGCTCCGTAAAAGGAGCGCCGAAAGGAACCTCTGACAGATGGTGACTGCAGGGCCCCCATAGATTTAGCGGTTTCTGTATCTTTTTAAATTTTTTCTAAAGATGTATCAACTGCAGGTTCAAAGAGGTGCTCTTGATCAAATGGTTGGCTTAGAATTGTATTTTGCACCTCTTGTTTAAATCCAGACACTCTGAGCCATGCAAGTCTACCTAGTAGCACACTAGTATTTATGGCACGCGACGCGGTGTCTGCTGCATCTAGTGCGCATTTTATTGAGGTATTAGTAATTAGTTTGCCTTCTTGCACCAGGTCATTAGCTTTGTCTTTGTACTCTGGTGGAAGGTGCTGAATGAGCTTCTCAAGCTCGTAATAGTGAGCCCTGTCGTATCTTGCTAGCAGGGCTTGTGTGTGTGCAATTTTCCATGAATTAGCCACCTGAGACGCCATACGTTTTCCTGATGCGTCTAATAGCTTAGATTCCTTGTCAGGAGGTGGTGCGTGACCTGATCCCTGGGAGTTTGCCCTTTTACATGCATTGACTACCACTAAAGAATCGGAGGGAAGTTGGCCCTTAATATAGATGGGGTCACTAGGGGCTGCTTTATATTTTTTATCAATTCTGGGGTTAAAAACCCTAGCTCTAACTGGGTCTTTAAAATCCCCAGGAGCATGTCTAATAAGGCCTTGTAGCAAGACATGAGTAAATTTGTGAGGTTGTGCAAACGTTTCTAACAAAAAGTCTTCCTGTACAGGATCTGAATGGAGTTTTACTTTGTGATATGTATCTGCCCTATTTATAAGTTGAGCAAACTCCACATTATCATCTGGATCATTAGTTATATCAGGATCTGTGTTATACTCATGCCATGGGTCTGACACCTGTGGTGAATTGACAGGACTTAATGGCATTACATCGTCATCTACATCTCCATGCCCTTGTGAATCATCACTATCCTCTAAATGTGGAGAGTGTGGTGGTGAAATAATTAAGTTAGGGTTATCAGGTGGGGGGTGAAGGTGGAGAAGTGTTAGTAGATATATGAATCTTCTTTGGAGGAACTGGAACTTGGTGTAAATGTTCTGGTTTCCTTTTTGTAGGCAGCTTGGTGACTATATGACCAGTCTTTGGGTGGATAAATATAGTAGTTTGCTTTGGATCTGGGAAGAAAAGTTTTTCAGACTCCGCAGACTTGCTTGGCGTCGAAGAATTGTCCTTTTAAACTGATTTTGGGTGTTTTGGGACATTGTCCGGTACCACCGCCTTACTCGGTTCCTAAGTTTTCGGTGCCTTGTGTTTTGATATCACGAAGGTCTTTTCTATAGGTTTCGGTGCCGAAGGTTTTTCAGTCTGTTTCGGAACCGAAGCCTTATCTGGGTTCTTCGGTACCAGTGGTTTATCCGGCTTTCTCGGTGTCAAAGCTTTATCAAGTTGCTTCGGCGTCATCTTATTTCCCTGAGTCTTCTGTTGGTTTTGGCACCGAGTGTTTCGTCAGTGTCGACGTAAGAGGGCGAGGCAACTCCGATGTCTGCACCTTCGGTGCCGAGGGTGTTTTCTCAGCACCGAGTGGTTGGCTGGAGCCGGATGGCTTTTGTCTGTCCTTAGGGGCCGAGCCCAAGGGTGGGGCGTTCGAAGTCTTGGTACGGTGTAAACCCGAGCCTGAAGGCGAAGGTGTTACCGGTGCCATTATTTTGGGCTGGGTCGGGCCAGGGTTTCAGTACTCACGTCCCTATGGCCAGGAATGATGTCATCATCGACCTCAGCGTCGGAGACGTCAACTTCGGAGTCCATGATCTCTTCTGGCTCCGAAAGGTCGGGACCTGGATTGAAGATGTCCAGAATGGAGCCTGTGCCTCGCTGCATGTCTCGACGTTGAGCTAGACGATCCCGGATAGTCTTTTTTCGATTTAAAGGAAAGGCAGGCTTCACAACTGTACTCTCGATGTTCTGGAGAGGCATAAATTGCAGACAGGATGTAGGTCAGTGTGCAAATTTAGCACCACACTGTAGACATCTTTTAAATGGAGTCCGTTCCATCAACGTCTGTCTATATCGGCGCCGGTAGGCCCACGGCCCGTGTTGAAGTTCCCAGGCGTCGAATAGTGATGGAAGCTTTCGAGGTGCGCGTCGAAGGTACGCGATCGAAACAATGCGGTCGGTGAATGTAATTGCGCGTCGAAGAGGTCTGGAAACTGTTCCGAACCGCAGCAAGTTTCATCCGAACCCGATGGCGGAAAAAAACAATCTAACGATGGAGCCGCAGCCCATGCGCAATCTGCACCAAAGGAGGAGTCACCGGTCTCGTGACTACAATTTAATTGCGAGTAGAAGAGGTCTGGAAACTGTTCCGACCCGCAGCAAGTTTCATCCGAACCCGATGGCGGAAAAAAACAATCTAACGATGGAGCCGCAGCCCATGCGCAATCTGCACCAAAGGAGGAGTCACCGGTCTCGTGATAAGAAGACTTCTTCGAAGACAAAAACAACATGCAATCATCAGAGCCCAACACCAGATGGCGATCTATGCAAAGTGTACAATCTGCAGCTCATATGCCTCGAACATACAGTACCTAACGCCCCATTGCTGGCACTCCTGGGGACTACCTGAGGAAAGGTATGCACCCATGTAGGGACACATACACATTGGCATATTGCCAAATTACACACACTGGAAGACCTGTACGCAGATGGGGATTTGATACTATTTGAGACCCTAGCGGAGGAAAATGACCTAACAGCAGGAGAATTCCCGTTACACAACTCCATCAAGAGATCTCTTACAGCGGCCTCAGGAGACATAACTGCAGAGCCAAATATGCATCTATTGATACAATGTGTGCATGTGATGGGCAATGGGTCACACATAGTGCACTGGCTGGTGGAGGCACTACTCATACGCATGACAAAATCTATAACAGCCTTACCTTTGAAATGGGAAGTCAATGGACAGACCGCGAATGGGAGACAATATTAGCCAACCCCACATGTATACAGAGAATCTCCAACCTCCGCCTTATACAAACATATTTCACACACAGGGCATACCTCTCACCAGACAAATTGAACAAATATTTTAATATGACCACCTCGTCGTGCCCCCGCTGTCTGCAGATAAATGCAGACTTTTATATGCTGTGGCCCTGCACTTCCCTAAACACCTATTGGCAGGCAATTACAGAAGCACTAGCGAAATATACTGGAAGGCCACCTCTACAGACATGGGAGTAGTGTATACTAGGTTTTTACCCCAGATCAAAGAAGCATAAAGTCACAGCACGGTTCACTGACCTAGGCCTTATAGTTGCCAAAAGACTAATTAAAAAAAGATGGAAACACGCAGAACCTCCCGTACTAAATAGCTGGAAAAACTCACTTGCAGTGTGGGCTCAGGCAGAAAGCACGTCATTACATAGGGAAGAAATAGCAGGCCTGTGTAAATACCACATTGCGCAATATTGGGATACCATACTGGTGGAATTAAAATACACAGACAGGGAGATGGAAACTACTCCCCAAAGGCGGCGTCTGAGCGAGACTTAGACTATGATCATCAAGTACCACGTACTTCGACCTCACAATGAATCTAATACCACCATGCCCCAGAACGGCTAAAGAGGGAACAAAGAATTCTAGAGACACGAGAGGCCTAAGTTGATCACCACACAAGATATTGGAAAAGGGAAGAGACTTGCATATTACAGAATAGAAGAAAAGATTGTCTACTATTCCAGAACATTAGTAATCTCATGGGAGGGCCGATGCCCAGGAGTTATGGGTGCCACGCACTCCTGGTCCCATCACAGTCTACTAGAATGAGTTGGAGCCAACAGTTTACTTTTCGTTCCAGAGTACTGATGAGGATAGAGGGGGGATGATGTACAGAAGTACAGTGTTCCATAAGAGCAGGAATGACTCAACAAGCGTTCATGTGGAAGCTATCCAACATGCAAAACTGTTCACACTGCTTGTTTAATGGTGGCTAGCCAATCTAGCCAGGGTTACCACCCCACTGGTGGAAGACCTCATGCGCCACTTTAGGCTGCAGATGCCAATCATAAACTGCCAGATAACGCTTCTAGGTTGTTAGCTGTGGCATTTAAGCTCTCTGCTACATGATTTGAAGGTGGTTGGAATGACAGAGCATTTTCCATATTGCAGAGATGCAACGCCTCCTTACAGAAGACCTCCCACCCTGCCCAGCTTGTTGCAGTACCACAAGGCAGTGGTTGGCAGTGAGAACCTACACAAGCCTCCCCTTGATGGATGGCCTTTAGAGCCAGATGAATTGCCTGCAGCTCCAGGCGGATTGATGTGGAGCTCGCCCTTTGCCAGAGACCAGAGTCTTCATCTCCTCTGACCAGCAGGTAGGAGTGTCACCATCGTCAGCACTCGGAAGGGAGAGAGGACCAAAGCTCAAACAAATGCTACAACACCCACCACTGCAAATCGTGATCAGTCTCCTCCAACACCTGGATGGTATTTGAAAAATTGACTCGATGCATGGCCATCTTGAGCTTCAAGTTCTAATGAAGAGCACACATGTGCCACCTGGCATTGTTCACAAGGAGAATGCACAAGACCAAGATGCCACTCATGCCATGATCCAGGACGAAGTCTGAAACATCGGGATCATAGCATGGTCTCACTGCTGCAGGGAGAAAGGCCTGAATGGCATGGTGTCCAGGAACATCACAAATAATGGAAGCCTCTAGGCCGGAATCAGTCCGGTCTTCGGCTTTTTTTTACAGTGAGCCTCTAACAAGTCGAGTTCTGCCATCAACCGGAAAAGTAGTCCACAGCTCCAGTAGCCAGTCGTCGAGTTACAGGAAGATTGGTACTCCCTACCTTCAAAGAAGGACAGTAACCACCCACTGTCATATTTCTGAGGGGTGCTGGTGAGGCGGAGGGGGAGAAGAGCAAACAAAATGCTACGGGCCCAACTTGTATCACAGAAAACATCTGTTGTGCTGAAAACGAATAACTGGAAATACACGGCCTGCAAGTTCAAGGACACCATCCAGGCGCCTGGGTACAGAGCAGACAGGATCTGGGCCAGTGCAAGCATTTTTAATTTGTCCTTTCCCAGGAACGCATGGGGTGTCTCGAATGTCCAGCTCAAGGGCGAGACCTTTCAATCCTGTTTTGGGATGATGAATTGGCGCGTGTAACAACCTCTGCCTCTTTCAGAGTCCTGTACCCTCTCAAAGACACCCATGATGAACAGGAGCACCTCTTGTAACATGGACAGTTGCTCCTCCAAAACGCATTCTGGTGTGGTAGGGGTCTAGTGGTCGAGGAGGAAAGAAAAAGCTTGGCATAGCCCTTTTGAACAATCTGCAAGACTCATCTGTCAGATGTAAAGGTCAACCCAGACGGTAAAGCTGGATGCCGCTTCCCACTGGTTGGGCATACACTACTATAGGCAAACTACAGCAGTTTACTGGCCACTGTAGTGAGGAATTAGATGATGTACCTTTATCCACAACTTCTAAAAGTACTGGGGTGTCTGCTGCATCCCTGTCTGGGAAAACTGTCTGTATATACGCCAGCCACTAAGGAATAGCCTCTAAACTTCCAGAATTGATGTGGAAACTGTTCAGCTCTGCTGCCTTGAAGTCATTTCTATGTGAAGCCCAACTTCTCTCCAAAGAGGTGGAGTCGAGCAAAGGGCATGGCCATTAGGGAGGTCTGCACATTGCTCGAGTACCCAAAGGACCTTATCCACATGTCTACGAAGGACAACACTGATATAGACTGCTCTACCCAGACAGTACGTGGTAGCCAGGCATGACCGAATATCAAATTCAGCCGCGCTCAGTAGATCATTTATCACCTGGGCCAAAAAGGTCCAGGATCTTCCAGAACCATCAATAAGATTTTGTTGGTCATGTCCTAAAGGGCATGTGTGTAGCAGCCCAGCAAGCAAACTGTATTCACGGATAGCAGAGCTAAAGCAATGGAAGTAAATATTTACTTGCCATAGGTAGTGATCCTTCTGGATTTTGTATCCAAAGTAACAGATGAAAAGTACTTTCGATTCACTATATTCTTGGAGGCCTGCGCAATAAATAACCCAGGAGTGAGGCCTGGCTATCTTCCTGTTCAGAGGTGGACAAGAACATGGTTTTGACCAAGTAGCCATTGGAGTATCTATGTTCTAGGAGAATTTGTGTCAGAATATTTATTTTGGTCTCAAGCGAGGGTAGCAGTAATTCTAGTAATTCGCCTGCCCTCCGACCCAAAACTACAAATACACTCACTTTCATTGGTGGCCCATGTGGCGAGTCAAGCTCTGCCTCAGGAGTTTTCAAGCTCGCCAGGTTCTGTAAATCAAGGAATAAAGCATCATCTGTATAATGAGCCGTTTTTTGGTGCAGTCAGACAAAGGTATTCCCATCATCCCACGGTGTACCTTGTTTTGGCCTAGGATCTGAGTCAAAACCAAAATTATAATGGAGCCTCTGTTCATTGTTGCAATGTGGCAGAGGCACACAGTCCTGCGTGGTGAAAGCACTCATTTGAATGCTGATGATGGGTCTTGATTAATCGTACCATTAAAGTAATTAAAAAAAATTTTTTTTAAAAAACAATTGTTACAGAAAACTAACAACTAGATGAGGCACTTTAAAAAACAATTACATAAAGGACAGGCTCACTAGGACAAGGCTTAATTGTAGGTTCTCTAGACAAGCATACATCAAAGTCCAACGAAAGGAGTATCTTTTACAGAGTAGAACTGTGAAACACAGGACTTGTGCGTATTTTACAAACATGTACCCACTAAACAGATCTTCCCAAACACAGATCGTTACAGTATCAACAGTTAAGTCATATTGCGTACTAACCTGTGTAACACCTACAACAAAAAATGTTTTGTAAAGATTCTGGGTGGGGAAGTCTGCAAAAAACGAAAAACTTATTCAGTAACAGAGTATTATAAAGTATTCTTCAGAACGGAATAGAACGATCTGAGTGAGTTTGAGATAGAATGTCAAATTCTTAAACTAATTTACTGACCGAGCAGCTGAAGTTTGGTGTGGACTGCAAACATATCTATACTGGAAAAGTGTTAAGGGTGATCTTAAACATACACGTCATTACAAAGGCCAAAGGCCATACTACTAGAAAAGTAAAGATTACGAATCACGTTAACTTTTAGAAGCATTTTTAACATCGAGTATTATTCATGAGCAACACATCCACGAGACGTAACACAAATAAGGAAGCGATCTCAAATGTGTGTTTATGGACTAGGTTCGTTTTGTTAATGATCATGTGCTATTAGCAGCATTTCACAGATCTGAGTACAAGATAAAGAATATTTACAATGACCTACACAAGTCAAAGAGAATCATACGAGCTACAGGCCACAAATGAACGAGTAAAAATGTACGTACCTTCCCCTTGAACAACTTGTGTTCCAACACTCAGATAAAACCTAAAAGGGAAAGGAAAAATATATTTTTTAAAGTAATCATCTAACCAGTTGTTGAACTCACTTACATAGCACGAGTTTTTGGTATGTGAGGTGAGAACATTCCCTGTACACCACACACTAAATTGTTTTCAGGCATAACAGTTAGACAAAAAACATAACAGTGGGCGCGGATCAAATTTTTTTTAGGTCTCGTCCTATTAATCGCACAAGCGATAATAGGACGAGAGTATAGAGGCTCAACCAAGCTCTGAAACCATCGCGGATTATGTCGAGTGCATGTGCTCATGCACGCGCTTTTTACCATTTGCTCCCCGAGCCGCCTGCCTCCGAGAGCTTCACTTCAAAGGCATCCAGTCCCCCGCCCCCTGCTTCACACTTTTCACGGCCGCCAGGCCGTGTCTCGCATTTCTCCTCCCCCACTAATTATTTACCCCTGTTGTTGCTGCCCACGGCCTCCCCACAGCAATGCCAAGAGCTTGTTTCTCTCTTTTTTCACAAAAGGGGAGGGAGGATTGAATAAGATTAAGTTAATTTCACGCACTATTGCTCAGGCTGCGAAAGAAGCCGAATGCATTTACATAAGCCGAGCAAGGAAAGGCTAGCGGCCCAGCTTAAGGGTAGGAGGCAGCGGCTGTGTCTACGTGTGCTCCTGGGCGTCCGCCTGTCTGCCACGGCTTGTCCCCCCGTCCTGTCTGCCTGCCTGTCTCGATCACGTCCTGTGTGTGCCCCCGATCTCTGGCACTCCCAGTCCACGTCACCTGCACCCCAACTCTCTGGCACTTCCCCCCCCCCCCCCCCCCACCACCTGCATCCTGCCTGCCCCCTCTCTGCCACTCCCTTCCCTGATCTCCTGCACCCCAGCGGCACTGCCACCCACCGCCAATCTCCCGGGCCTCTACTCTCCGGCACTTCCGCAGACTACTCCTGCGCCCCGTGTGCTCTGCGGCACCCCCGCCGCTTCGTCTCGTGTGTCCTGTGTGCACCCCATCCCTGCCAGCCTCGTCGCCGTTTCCTCCATCCACCCCCAACTCTCTCCCCTCACACACTCCCATCTCCCGTCTGCACCCCTCTCTGTGGCATCTCCCACCCACCTCCAATCTCTCGGCGCCCCAAGTATATGCCACTCTCTCTCACATACCATCTTATGCATCCTGTCTGTACCCACCCCAGGGGCATCTGCGCCCACTTCCGATCTCTCCGTACCCAACTTTTGTATCTTGTCTGTACCCCAACGTTTTGAGACTCTGCCACTCGCTTCGCCCATCCATCACCCCCATCCTGTCTTCGGCCCAACTCTCGGACATTTCTGCCCACCGCTAATATGTACCCCCCCCCCCCAACTCTTCTCCGACCCCCCCTCTGTCCCCCGCATCCTTATTCACGTCTAACTTCCCTGCACCAGTCCTCCTGCCTGGCACCCCCATACCCGGCACCCCCACCTGCTGCCCCGCCCCACTTCCGCTCTGCCTGTCACTGTACCCCAACCACCCGCAGTCCCCCACTTCCGTTTTGCCCGTTACTGTACCCTAACCACCCGCTGCCCCCACCTCCGCTTTGTCCGTCACCACCCTCTCCCACCCGTCCACCGCTATTCATGCTGTCACACTACTGCTCTACCCCACCGACTCACCCGTATGCTGCCTGCCCCCTCCCCACCACCCTTTTACCTTAATTCTGTGTGCCCCCCCCCCCCCCAACTCTACCCTGCCCACACCCATACACGACCCTGGCATCTCCCCACTCTGTCTTTGACACTACTCGTCCACCCTACTGCCCTTCACCCCCAATTTGTCACACTATGCTTCCTTCCTTCCACCCCAGTGCACCCACCATCATTCTGTCACATTACTCTAAAACTCCACTGCCCTCCACCCCTATTGCCAAATACTTCTTCCCTCCACTGCCCTCCACCCCTATTGCCAGATACCTCTTCCCTCCACTGCCCTCCACCCCTATTGCCAGATACCTCTTCCCACCTCTCTTGCACCCCCACTGCCATCACATCTATTCTGCCGGTACCCGGCCCTCTTCTCGCCTACTCTCCTCCCTCCTCGTGCCCCCGCTCCCGTGTCCAGCGGACCCTTCCCTTCCCTGCCCCCCCAGCTTCTTCTGCACTCCCCTGTTTCCGCCTCTCCCTTGTGGCTTCCCTCCACCTGGGGTCCGCGGTTTCTGCCCCACAGATTCCTTCATGCATCCTGTGCCCTATGTCCTTTTCTCCCTCCCCTGGATGTTATCCCCCCTCCCCCGGTCTCCCCCACCGCTCCATGCCCCCCCCTCCTCTCCACACCCCCACGGGGACCGCCTCAGCCCACCCTCGGTGTGTTCAGTTCCCTGATGAGCGCTATTTCAATGCTGCCCCCCCTCTTTTCTCTTTGACTCCCACGCGCTCTCTTTTCTCTCATTCTATCTTCCTCCCTTCCGGCTTCCTGTTTCTTGACGCATCCTCCTCTGTCCCGTCCCCACAGTCTGTGCTCCCCAGCCCCAGGCCTTCCTCGCTCACTTCCTCACATTCCTCTCATCCTCTTAGCCCTCTTGCTCATCCCTTCACCCATTTCAAGAAGAGCTAGCAAGTGCCCCCCCCCCCTTCACCCCTCCACCATGTGTGACGCCTCCACCCACTCCGGCTTCCCGTTTACAGCATTCGTTGGTCCATAATGTGGTGGGAAAAGCGAAACTACAAGTCCCAGAATGCAATGCACTGCCGCCTGAAAAGATAGGACTGGCTGAAAGTGTCACACATGGCATGGGCGATCTTTACGCTCTTGCCATCCTTGCATTTACTTCTCTCACTTGGCAGCCCTTGCTTTCATTCTACCCTTCTATAATTACATCATCTTCTCCCCTACATCTCACATCCTCTTTTCTGATGTTTTAGTGCTCTTCTCTTCCTGCACTCTCTCCTTTTTAAATGACCCACTCTCCACCTGTTCCCTCCCCAGGTATTCCATCCTTCTCTCCCCATGCCCATCCTCATCTTATTCCATCCAAAGGTCGTTTTACTCCCCCTTTCTCTGCCCCATCCTCCCCTTCTCTCTCTGGGGTACCTCCATTCACAGTTTCTTCTCCTTCACCTCCTTGTTTCCCTCTCTCCTCTCATATTTTACACTGTCCCTCCCATAGGTTACCCCTCTCCTGTTCTCACCTTACTTTCCATTTCAACTCTTCCCCCTCTGCCATCTGCACTCCTTCCTGCCTTCACAAACCTTTTAATGCTTCGATTTCCTTCCTTCCTCCCTCCACTCCTTATCCCTATATGCTGTCTCCACTCTCCTGTTCTATTTTCTCTTCTCTTTGTTCTTTACTGCCCTCTTCCATTTCTTTGCGTCTCTCATGTCTCCTCCCCTTTAACATACTTTTCTTCTCCCTTCCCTCCATGCTCCTCTTTTCCGCGCCTCTCCTGCTCCCTCCTCCTCCTGGGTCTCTGATACCTCTTGATTCCCTCCACCCTATACCCCATTCTCACCACAGCATCACTAAGCAGCACCGCCACAGCATCACTCAGCAGCACTGCCACAGCATCACTCAGCAGCACTGCCACAGCATCACTCAGCAGCACCGCCACAGCATCACTCAGCAGCACCGCCACAGCATCACTCAGCAGGAACTCCACAGCATCACTCAGGGCCTCCACAGCATCACTCAGGGCCTCCACAGCATCACTCAGGGCCTCCACAGCATCACTCAGGGCCTCCACAGCATCACTCAGGGCCTCCACAGCATCACTCAGGGCCTCCACAGCATCACTATGCGCTACCACAACATCACTGAACGCCACAGCATCACTCGTCGCCACCACAACATCACTCTGCGCTATCACAGCATCAATCTGTGCAACCATTCAACAACAACTGGTTCAAATACGTTCTCTCAATGTTTCAAGCTTTATTACAAATTTCACAAAAAGATGTTAATATTTCACTTCTGTTCTTGGATTTTCGTCACAATAAAATAGACTGAACATAATCTTCACAAAAGTTATTTACAAAACTTTCAGCTATTGCCATTATAAATTACAATACCTTTTATTTAAGTATTAATTATTAAAGCCACTGTTATTTGTAATATCAATACATCTAAGTCACATAAATACAACACATATTGCATTACAAATGCTATAGGTGTCACATTTGCGAAAGGTATAACTATTGGCATTGTAAATGACAGCTATTAATTTCGCTATTTTCAAAACTAACACAAATAAAAAATTTGTCATTTACAATACCAATAGCTCAAACTTTCCTAATGCGGGACCTATTGCATTGCAAATGCTTGTTCTATTAAGTATTTTAAATGATCCATCTAGATTTCACTAAAAGAGGCATTCGTCAAGGTAGATGGGTGTGCTTTGCGCCAACAAAGCACAACATTAAATTTGATGAAGACTTAGTAGTATGCAAATGTCTCTCAAATCAACCAGGACCGAGTTGCGAAGAAAAGTTCAGGTTTAGACTCTTAGAAGACTGCTAGGCCCTCAGTCACCTGGAGTGGGACAGTGAGCCTCTACTCAAAAAACAGACATGCCGATAGGTAACAGCTCAATATAAAATTTCAATTTATAAATTAGATTCAATTCTTGTAGTGGGTTAAGCGACTTATGGCTTAGGGTACCTGCATAAATGGAAATAATAGATTCAGCTAGTGTGTTTTTGAAATGGTTATCCTGAAACATTATGTGTTGTAGTTTCTTGTTAAAATTAAATCCTAAAAATCCAACAAACTTGGCCCCCAACTTAGTTAAAATTAGAAGGCTTCATTTTATTAGTTTTGATCTACTAGGGGTTGATTTGAAAGTACAGGTCAAAAGAGGGTTGTTTCACTCTTGAAAAACAAAGTCTTGTGGTATAAGTGTAAAGCACGGGCATACAATTTACATGATGTAAGTAAGGTGTCTCTTTGTAGACCAGGAGGAAGTTGTGTTGAAGGAAACTTACTTGCCTCAAAAAAGGGTACTGTGGTAGAAGTCAAATTAGACAAATGATTGCAGAAGCTTACTCACCCCTCATACTGATTTCTGGTGATTTTATTTCTAGACTGCAGGGTAATTAAACTGTCTGAGGGAAAAGCTGAGATGAAACAAGAATGCAGTATGGGTTTTATAATTTAAACAAGCATTGGCATAGCCAATACATCTTGCCTTTGGGACATTATAAGTTTAGTCAGATATTGGAAATGTTTTACGGTATGTTGCAGAGCAATGTAGCTGCTGTGTTTAGAACTGTAAAGTTTGTGTGCAAATTGTGCTTAGTGTAGTGACGCAAGGGCACTGGCATGGTGTGGAATGTAGTGGTGAGGTGTGATATGATGTGTGTTGGTGGGATATGTGTGTATATATCATAACAGACTGATTACAATGCAGAGTACCTCACACATTTCTTTATTTAATGATATACCTTTAGAAATTAAATCTACTGAGAAAATAAAAATTGAGATTTGTCAGGCTGGACACAAGATAGCAAGGAATAAACATTAAAAGGAAGTAGGGCACCCTGTAAGGTACTGTACACCTCGGGTCCCATCTTTCCCCCAAATGTTGTATTATTTGAGCATTTGTGTTGCGCACTGCAAACATTTTCGTTATCCGTAGTAATTTTGTAGCATGGTAACTCATGAAGGTGTTCGCTTTGCAAGCAGGCTATAACACTGTATAACAAAAAATTGAAATTCATAAATTACGTTTTTTAATTAAATCTCATAACTAATTTGGAAAGAACATTAATACTCCAGAACACATAACATGATTCCATTCAATGCATTTTTATTGAAGAGCTGAGTTATTTTTATTGTGCTACAATTATTTAAGCTCCTTAACATATGTTTCAATAACTTTGTGATGTTTTCCTTTAGAATATTATGCAGTGGCCATAGTCTTGACTTAAAATGTCCCACAGGGCCACGCATAAGCCTGCTCACTAGCCAGATCGTGAAGACCTAAGAACCCAGAGAAGGCACTCGTCCACAGGAATGGTATTCACCAAAAGCAGATGCCCCACACAAAGTGGAATCTATTCACAACAGGAAACATACCAGGGGAGAAAACCTGCAATCTTTCCTCCTCGTTGTTCACCCAGTGGCCCAGGCACAGATCTGTTTAACGTAATGTCACATCACGTGGGCCTATCCTAGTTTAACACAGACTGAAGTATCTGGCACTGCCGGAAGTGGAAATCCGAAAACCCATGCATTTCCTTGCAGCGCTGCTGAAAGCCCTTTACAAAGCCTGAATGATTACCTATCTGCTGCTTATTGCTATATTTGGGTGTTACACTGGTATTAATGAGGTGAATCCAAATCTCAGACAGTGTTAGTTTGTTTACAAAATGGCAAAACAATGAAGTAAAACAGTCACAAAATGTGCTGCATTGTGCCTTGTAATTTGCCTTTTCTTGCCACATACTTTACTCAACCCTGCAGGATATTTTGCCCTTCCCTGCCACATAATTCCAGTGGCCCAGATTATTACCCTCTCGCAGTAGGAACCTATTCACGTCTGACTTTCTTTTTTTTTTTTTTAAATCAGGCTGTACTGCAGAAGTGCAATCCCATGCACATTCAATAATTCAGCTGTTGCTATGCAATTAGTCTTTTCAATACTGGCCACAGAGAAAAGCGGTTCATAGCAGACTGCTTCAATGCTAGCAACAGCAAATAGACCAGAGTGGAATATGTATGTGGTGAAACTGTCCAACTCCGCTCCCTTCAGCAGCGTTAAGCAGCATCTTGCACTTTGACGGTGAAAGTGTAAGATGCGGATTAAGGCAGCTGGAGAGACCAGAGACAGTGGCTAGCGCTCCTGTTTGATTAATTACATGAACAGCCCCATGGAGTGTACGGATTGCTGCTTTTTACCGACTTCCACGTACCTCGCCGGTCATGGTATACACATTGGTAATGCCCCGGAAGTAGAAGCATAGTGTCCATGGTATACACACCGGTAATGCTCCGAAGTGGAAGAGTTGTGTCCATGGTATACACATGGTTAATGATTTGGCAGTAAATCGTAGTGTGCCATGGTAAACACACCGGTAATGCTCCGGAATTGGAAGCACAGTGTCCATGGTACACACACCGTTAATGCTCTGGAAGGGGAGCATTTCCAGTAATCTGAAGTGGAAGCATAGTGTGCTATGGTATGCCCTCCGGTAATGCTTCAGAAGCATAGAGTACCATGGTAAACACACCGATAACGCTCCAGAATTGGAAATGTAATGGGTCATGATAAACAACGGTAATGCTCCAAAAATGGAAGTGTAGTGTGCCATGGTAAACACAACTGTAATGTTCCAAAATGGAAATGTAGTGTGCCAAGGTAAACACACTGGTAATGCTCCAGAAGTAAAAGCCTAGTGTGCCATGGTATACAGACTGGTAATGCTCCGGAAGTGGAAGCGTAGTGTCCATGGTACACACATTGGTAATGCTCGGGAATTGGAAGCATAGTGCCCATGGTATACACACCAGTAATGCTCCAGAAGTGCGGCGGTCAGCTAAGCGGACAGGACTATGCCTACCTTCCAGGTGTGCAATGCCTTTTTAGATGAGGACTTAAATAACGTGCTTGCAATCAAATAATCCAATGGGAGATAGCGTGACAAATTAAAAAAAGCGAGAAACAAATAAAAGGAGTGAACATTAAAAAGAACCACAGACAAGCGTGGAAGACAAGCACGCGCGGCCGTGAAATCGACCGTGCTATGTTTAACTTGTAACATGATCCACGACAAGGGAGGAATGCAGCTGGCAGCCTGCGCGCCGCTGATCGCTCCAGACAGCTGAATGCCGTGGGAGTGAACATTTAGAGAAAAGGTGGGACATGCACTCGCCTTTGGCCAATTGCGTGCTTTTCATTTTTGAAAGCCACACGCAAAGGCCAATAGAATGTGTGGAAGTTGAACAAACATTTGCAATGCAATAGGTCTCACATTAGGAAATTTTGAGCTATTGGTATTGTAAATGACGCATTTTTTTATGAGTTGGTTTTGAAAATAGCGAAATTAATAGCTTTGTCATTTACAATGCCAATAGTTCTAATTTTTTCAAATGTGACACCTATGGCATTTGTAATGGAATATGTGTTGTATTTACGTGACTTACATGTATTGATATTACAAATAACAATGGCTTTTAATTTTTTTATTAATTAATACTTAAATAAAAGTTATTGTAATTTATAATGGCAATAGCAAACTTTTTTAAATAACTCATGAAGATTATGTTCAGTGTATTTTATTGTGACGAAAATCCAAGAACAGAAGTGAAATATTAACATCTTTTTGTGACATTTGTAATAAAGCATGAAACATTGAGAGAACATATTTGAACCAGTTCTTGTTGAATGGTTGCACAGATTGATGCAGTGGTGGCGCTGAGTGATGCTGTGGCGTTCAGTGATGCTGTGGCGTTCAGTGATGCTGTGGTGACGCAGTGATGTTGTGGTGCCCCTGAGTGGTGCTGAGTGATGTTGTGGTGCCCCTGAGTGGTGCTGAGTGATGTTGTGGTGCCCCTGAGTGGTGCTGAGTGATGCGGTGGTGGCGCATAGTGATGCGGTGGTGGCGCATAGTGATGCTGTGGTGGAGCATAGTGATGCTGTGGTGCCGCTGTGGTGGAGCATAGTGATGCTGTGGTGCCGCTGTGGTGGCGCAGAGGTGATGCTGTGGTGGCGCAGAGGTGATGCTGTGGTGGCGCAGAGGTGATGCGATAGATAGAGTGAGGGCGATAGAGTGGGGGAGAGGGGAGATGGAGGGGAGAGATGGGAGAAGAGAGGGGAGAGGTAGAGAGAGAGGGGAGAGGTAGAGAAGAGTGGGGAGAGAGGGGGAGAGAGAGGGGGGAGAGAGAGAGGGGAGAGAGAGGGGAGAGAGAGAGGGGAGAGAGAGGGGGGAGAGAGAGGGGGGAGAGAGAGGGGGGAGAGAGAGGGGGGAGAGAGAGGGGGGAGAGAGAGAGGGGGAGAGAGAGGGGGGGAGAGAGAGGGGGGGGAGAGAGAGGGGGGGGAGAGAGAGAGGGGGGAGAGAGAGGGGGGAGAGAGAGAGGGGGGAGAGAGAGGGGGGAGAGAGAGAGGGGAGAGAGAGGGGGGAGGAGAGGGGGGGGAGAGAGGGGGGGGGAGAGAGGGGGGTGAGAGGGGTGAGAGGGGTGAGAGGGGTGAGAGGGGTGAGAGGGGTGAGAGGGGTGAGAGGGGTGAGAGGGGAGAGGCTATAATCATTTTGTTTTTAACATGATAAAACAAGCATTAGAAATGCAATAGGTCTCGGATTTATTTGAGTTAGAGCTAATGGAATTGTAAATGGCAATGTCTTTTAGCCATGTGTTATGGAGTGTATGCATGTGGTGTGTACTGAAATTATGTGGGTTGGATTGGAATTGTAGCAATAGTGGCATGCTGTGCTTTAAATGAATATGTTTAAAAATAAAGTGCACCATACTGCGATTGCTACAATAGTTAATTGTGGATGCGTTAACAATTGATGTGTGCACTGATGGCTGGTGGTGTGTGTGCCTGTACAAAATTGTGCACTGATGGCTGGTGGTGTTTGTGCCCGGTGAAAGCGTGCACTGACGGCTGGTGGTGGTGAGTGTGTGGTGTTGAGTGTGGTCTTATGTGTGTGGGGTCTTATTCTGCGCACCCACTCTGCTCCCACTCTGCAGCTCCCACTCTGCAGCACCCACTCCCACTCTGCAGCACCCACTCCCACTCTGCAGCACCCACTCCCACTCTGCAGCACCCACTGCACTCACTCACACCAGGGCATTTGAGGACAAAAATAAAGGTACTCGGAGGTCAGCAGGGAGTTTTCAAAACTGAAATCTCAGTAGAGAATGAAAGTTGCAGACAGATATTCCAATGAGGATGCAGGCAAGTAATGGATCCAGTAAATACCTGCTGTAAATGCCATAAGGGAGCCCTAGGCGCAGCTCTAATCTACTGACCTTGCACACTCACACACTGCTTGCCCTGGACACCCACATATTGATCACCCCGCACACTTGCACACTGCTCATTCTGCACACTCGCACACAGCTCACCCTGCACACTTGCACACTGCTCACCCTGCACACTTGCACACTGCTCACCCTGCACACTCGCACACTGCTCGCCCTGCATACTCACACACTGCTCATCTTGCACACTCACCCTGCACACTCACACACTGCTCACCCTACAAAGTCACACACTGCTCACCCTATACAGTCACACACTGCTCACCCTACACAGTCACACACTGCTCACCCTACACAGTCACACACTGCTCACCCTGCACACACACATTGCTCACTGTGCACATTCCCACACTACACACCATATACATTCACACTGCTAGCCCTGCACATTCACACACTGCTAACCCTGCGCGCACACACTACTAACCCTATACACTCACACACTGCTAATCATACACACTTACACACTGCTCACCCTACACACTCGTATCTTCCTCAAACCTGATGCGCAGTTGGTGCCGTACATTCAATTTATATAAAAGTTAGAGTACAAGCTTGTTTTGGGAGGTTTAAAATAGACAAGAGCATATAATTTACGATTTTTAGGCCCATTCGCACCAGAGTTGGGCATAACTGCCGTAATTCGCTGAAGCTTAATTAAGTGAAATTAAATTACAGCAAAAGTATGCAAGATCATGCGGAATAATTCGAGCCTCTTACCCCTGCATTTACAATTTTCTGGGCCCAAAATGCACCCAGTTATCCAAACTGGACTTGAATTGAAGCTCAGCCGTGCCGGTCAGAAAGGGATGTTCTTTTTACATAATTTGTATTTAATAGAATTGGAAAGCAGGAAAATAGTCTCACAGTTGAGATAGGGATTCACATACACTGGAGACCGCTTTTGAATTTGGTTTAAAACCATCAAAGATGGCTGCAGCGTCTACGTGGGATGCAGTGGACTAAGTGGCAGTCGGAGCCTGATAGCACTGCTTGTCCTTAAAAAAAATCAAGCATTGGCATAGCCAATAGGTCTCCCTTTTGGGACCTTATAAGTGTTTAGTTATCCAGTACAAGATCCTTGGTGCAACAACATCCAAATGTTGCATGGCTAAACACTTATAAGGTCCAAAAGACAAGACTTATTGGCTATGCCAATGCTTGTTGGTGTTGCTGCCCATCCTTATCGAGTTTCATGCACTGAACCGTTTTCCAAAGCAACTGTGGCATATTTGACTTTCCACTGTTAACAATAGCACTTGCTACATCTTTTTAAATACGAGCGGTGAAACATAGGTCAGCTAAAAGATGTTAGTCAGAACTAGGCAATAATTGCCCCCTGGGCAAAGTGGGAATATTGATGTTGCTGAAAGTATGTTTGAAACATTGTATAGTCAGCACGGGTAGATGAAAATGGTATGTATGCAACAACTACAGCACATCTTTTGTTTTGCCCATTGTGTCCACCTTATGGATTCATATAGCACAGCACTTTGACACTATGCAATGCTCATCTGCACTTTACGCAATATTTTTCTATGTTGGTGTCTGCTCTTTTTGCACTTGGAGGACATTCACAATTTCTTAAGTCTTTGAACTTAGAGCTTCGACTAACCTACTGCAAACCTTGCATCCATTAACAAGTTACTCATCTTTGGTAACGCATTATCTGGTGGAGACAATATATAGCTACAGATTACTTACCTTTGAATTTCCCAGGCATTAGGCAGGATCCAGAATTTTTTTGTGTTAGCAGTACCCCTGCGCGCCTTTGGGTGGCTCTGTTCAGCTCTGTGCGACGTCGTTCTTGTCTGTTATGAAGTCGTGGTCACCTATATAGATGCCAACCAGGCACACGGAAGTGAGTTACTTTTTACCTTTCCGCTCCAGAAGTTCAGAGCCTTTAAGTGAACTGACAGGTTGCGTCACAACTAGGGGCCTGAAAAAGGGAGCAAAACTTGCCCTATCATATAAGTCCGCAGAGCGAGGGGAAGGGGGGGTGTTAGTGGGTCTGTAAGTCTCTACCAGATAATGCGTTAGCAACAGCAAGTAACTGGTCCATCCGATGGAGACTTCCAGCTGCAGATTCCTTACCTTTGAATAGATACCCAAGCCACACCATCCTGGCGGTGGAAACATAAAACATTTTACACAAGAAGGTACTGCAGGATCAAACGGGCGAAATACCCGTCCCTGCAGACCAGACTGTTCAGGAAGTAGTGTTTGGCAAACATGTGCAGACACCCCCACATTGCTGCTTATCAGATGTCCAGGACAGGGACACTTCGAGACAATGCCATGGTCACAGCCTTTTCAATGGTGGAATGAGCTCGTAAGCCCTCCGGGGACTGCTCCTGGCCAGAGCATTGCAGATTTTTTTTTTCTGTAATTTTTTATTAAAGATTATATTTACATGGAGCATACATATACATGGGGAGAAGAAAAGAAGAAAAAAAACTGGCCCGGGCGGGGGGGTCTTCTTGATCACAGTCTTTCTTGGCGTTAGTCCATTCGATCGTATTTCCCCCTCATTGTTGGTCCTTTTGTTCCTCCGTCCCTCCTCATTCCGATGGCTATCGCCGTTACATCTTTCCCCCGAGCGACCGTTGCAGAAAAAGAGAGGAAAGGAGAGAGAGTAGGAGAGTGAGAAGCGCCGGATCGTTACAGGTCTTGTGGTGTTTCTTCTGTCGGGTGAGTGATATGCATGTGGTGATTGTCAGGCTGTGTACCTGGCTGTGCTGTCTATGGGGTTTGTGCGAGGAAAGGTAGTTGTCTAGAGACACCCACATGTTTGATTGTCTATGCGTCTTCGGTGTGTGCTTCGCCGTTATGGTGTCCGCCCCCCTCAGGAAGGTGACCCAGTTGAACCAGGCCTTGAACGTGGCCTTCCCTGTGTCCTTCCAGTTGTACAGTACCGTTTTGACCGCTGCTGTTAGCAGCAGGTCAATCAGGTCTCGGTCTTCTTTTGCTGTGATTGAGGGAGCCATGAACCCTATTGCTAGGCTATGAAAGTCTAGTTGTAGTGCGGCCCCTGTGATGTCATTTATCATTGTGCCAATCGTTCCCCAGAACTTCCTTACTTTGGTGCAGTGAAAGATGAGGTGTGCCAGATCCCCTGTTTGTTTGTTGCAGTTCCAGCAGGAATCGCTCTTGCGTATTCCTATGGAGGCTAGGCGGGCGGGGGTAGAGCATTGCAGATCTTAATGCAGAGCAGAAAATGGTCTGTTTCTGTACTCCCTGCCATTTCAGTTTCCGTGTAACCCATAAAGAGTTGGTGTTCCACCTAGAACTCTTTTGTGCAGCCAAGGAAGAACGACAACGCTCTTTTTGGGTCCAGACGATTGAGACGCTACTCTTCCTTTGAGGGAAGCGGGGAGCAAAAAAGGTAGACAACGTTGACTGTTTGACCCTGATGGTATGGAGTCACAACTTTTGGTAAAAATTATGCGCAGGTGCAAAGCACCACCTTGTCAACAAAAGTCATTACGTTGGGAGGCTTGCATGACTGCCTGCAATTCACTTCCCCTCCAAGCAGATGTTATGGCCACAAGAAAGGCTGCCTGGACGGTAAGCAGCCGGCGGGAACAATTATATAACGGTTTGAAGGAGGCACATAAGAAATGTAAGGACCAAATTATGGACCCACTATGGCATGACAAAGGGCATAGGTGGAAACATGTACAAGCCCTTTTAGGAACCTACTGACAATAGGGTGCTTGAAAGAAAAAGAAAAAAAAAAGTTGGTCCGGCAGCCACAGCATAGTGGACAGAGCAGAGAGACAACCCTTGAGAGTACCCAAAGCAGAGCCCTACCAGGCAAGAGTAAGAATAAAGAGAAGAATATTAAGGAGAAAGAGGCTCAATAGACTTTTCTGTACAAAACTTAGATGTCGTTGCCACCAGCAGGCGTGTACAGTCTTAGTGGAGGGCCGTCAAAATAAATTACAAACTTCAAGAGGAAGCTATTAACTGCAGCCTCTCAATCTCTGTGCATGGAGGCATAGAGTTGCCAGATTCAAGTTGAGACCCTCCCCTGCTACTGTGAGAGAAGATCCTCTCGAAAGGGCAGCCTGATCAGAGGATCGATGCTCATTGGAAGAAGCTCTGGATACCACACTATACATGCCCAGTCCAGAGCCATAAGAATGACATGGGCCTGGTGGTTCTTGATCTTCTTTAGAACTCTGGGTACAAGTGGTATAGGTGGAAAGGAGTACAGGACACCTGAGCTCCACTTGCGGCAAAAAGCATTGTTGAGCAATAACCACCTTGAAAACTCCTGTGTGCAAAACTGCTGATATGGCGCGTTCTCTTCAGAGGTGAACAAACGTAACCAGGGCTCTCCCCACTGCAGAAAGAGACCATGCGCCACCTCCGACTGAAGACCCCATTAGTGAAACAATAGGAATCGAAGGCGGAGTTTGTCCGCCCTGGCGATCAGAGAACCTGCCAGATGCTGAACCAACAAGACCTGCTGTTCCTGCCATGTCCAGAGACACAGGCCCTCTCGACAGTGTCCACGACCCCACCTCGTCCTGCTTGTTGTAGTACCACATGGCAGTGGTGTTGCCCATGAACACCTGTACTAACTTTCCCTTGACAGAGGGAAGAAATGCTTTCAATGCTATCCGGATTGCCGAAAGCTCCAAAAAGTTGATGTGAAGCCCCGATTACGCCAGAAACCAGTGCCCCATGATCTTCCCCTCTCCCAGATGCCTGTCCCATTCCAGGAGTGACGTATCGGTCACTACTGTGACATCTAGTTGGGGGAGGTAGAGGGGGTCTGCCTCTGACCCTATCGCAGTTCGTCAACCACCACTACAGGTCCTTTGCAATTCCTGTCCGAGATCAGAACCATGCTGGGGTGATTCTACTGATTGTGCGCCCACTGGAGCTTCAGGTCCCACTGCAAAGTCTGCATACGCCACCTGCCATGATTTACCAGGAAGCCACAAGTCCCAGCAGCCTCTGTGTCAATCTCACCGAAATCCATGATACAGGATAAAACATCGTTATGATAGCCTGAATATCCTGGGCTCGCTGCTCGGAAGGATAAACCCTAAACTGCAGGGAGGCCAGAACAACTTAGATGAAAGGACGCACATTTGAGAACCCCACCGAATGCAGGAGGTCCGCCCTAGTCTGGAGGGTGAGAAAAGTTGGCCTGGGGCGAAAGCTGCTTCAACAACCAGTCATCGAGGTAGGAGAGGGAAGACTGATACCCTTAATTTGCGCATATGAGCTGCAACCACCGCCATCACCTTGGTGAACACCCGAGGGGCAGTGATGAGGCCAAAAGAGAGCACGGTGAACTGAAAGTGCTCGTAGGCTACCTTGAACCGCAGGTAATGTCTGTGGGCCGGCAGGATGGGGACGTGACAAGTCTACCACTAGCAACCAGTCTTCTCGAGCAGACAAGATCTGAGCCAGTGTGAGCATCCTGAAAGTGATCGACAGTCCGAAGGTCCAAAACGGGCCGCAAGCCTTTACTCTTTTTGAAATCAGAAAGTAGCAGGAGTAGCAACCACTGACTACTACTGAAATTGGAATTCTTTCTATAGCTTCATTGGCCAAGAGAGCTGTAACTTCCTCTTGGAATAATGCTAAATGATTCTACGCCAGCCGTTCTTGAGATTGGCAGAATAGGAGGAAGAAAAGAAAGGAAAGGAAGACAATAGTCATCCTGAATGATCTACAAGACCCATCTATCCGATGAGATGAACCTCCAGTACAGGAGATGATGCATTCTCTCGCCTACTGGAGTGAAATGGTCTAGCAGACTCAAACTAGGAGTGCTTGGAGGCTGAAGCTGCCATGGGCTGGGTGGCATTTCAAGGTCAGAATAAACCACATCCACGTCCTCACACAACTTGGGAAATCTGCGCAAGACAGTGGCTGGGATACATTGACTCGATTGAAACCCCTTTCCGTTGCCACAAAAGGGGCGAAAGCTAGTCTAGCCACAAGGTGTGTACGGGAGGCCCATGGACCTGGAAGTAGCACAAGAACCCTTGAAGTGGTTCACGGTCAAGTCCCCTTTCTCTCCAAAAGGACAAGTCCTGTCAAAGGGCACGTCCATGATATTAACCTGTCAATACAAAAAGGAATGGCCCCAGTGGACACAAATTTTGAAAAAAGAGATATAAACATCAACAACACCTATAAAAGCAAACAATATCATTCATGTTGAACACATTTTATTCATGTGGAAAATGGGATCTCATTCACAAACATAACATCAGTTACATATAATTATATGGTGCCCCAGCATGGAGGGAGGAGCAAGTGCTCCAATGTGCAGAGGTGAGGGTAAGGGAGAGAAGGAGGGCAGTGAACAATACCGTATTTTCCAGCGTATAAGACTACTTTTTAACCCCTTAAAATGTTCTGGAAAGTCAGGGGTTGTCTTATACCCCGGGTGCCAAATTTGATGGTATGTTTTCATGCGTTTTTACATAGCGCGGACTTCACCAGAAGGTGTCAGACCGCTTCTCAATAGGAAATGGTGCATTACAGGAGGAAAAAGTGACATGTGTGCAAGTAGAGGTACGGTATAGGAGGGCACTCAAACACAAGAACTAACGTTACGTAGGCGATGGTGGCACTGTGGAAGTATCAAAAGCAAGCCCACTGAAAACGGATCTGAAAGAGGGAAATAAATTACAGGTACGGCACCGATAATCTGACATAAACATCAAATTTTACTTAATGCATCCAGCAGCATATCCACCCTATTTATTGTTCTCGAGACACAGGGGAAATCATCTGGCTCCACCACAGGCTATGCTAATGAACAGAAGTAATTTCTACCGCAAACCACCACGCATATGAGTAACAAAAATACCGTAATGTGGATAATGGCAAACCACCATGAATATGAGTACGTAACAATACTAATGTGGATAATGGCAATATACAACACAGAGAAGTGGGGGGCACATCTGGTGAGGACATTCTATGATCCAGCATGACAGCATTCACGACATTACATTTTGAATTGATTTTGGATGAAATGCCAAAGAATGGATATCCAGTACCGTAAACCAAATATCAGAAAGAACGCTTTGGGTGCAAATCTTATGCACAATTAAATTTGAATCACGCACTCCACCGTGGTATCCAAAATAGGCTACTCTTTAGCTCAAGGAGATTCCTTAGGGAACTCAAACACAAGAACGAACGTTACGGAGGCGATGGTGGCACTGTGCACTGCGTTGGAAGTGGGGGTAGTCTTATACGGCGAGTATAGCACGAAACCTACATTTTATCAAGAAAAGTAGGGGGTCGTCTTATACGCCGGAAAATACGGTATATACATCTAAATCCTAAAAATAGCCAATCCAGCCTTGTCCAAGGCTTAACCTATTTACAACACCATAATGTTCTAACAGATGGGGATACAGTGAATCTATCACTGTTATCCACAAAGATAAACACAAAATATAGCTGTCAACGTTTTGACCCTGGGATTATATGTAGGCTAGTAGGGTAGGGGAATTTGTTGTCTCACTGCCTGCTATGTTGAGGAGAGAAAATCATCAAATTTTTTGCTGTTCTTCATTATAATCTGGTGTGTCCTGAGGAGACTGTCTTTCTTTCGAGTTTATTGCCCCATATATGCCACATGTATTCTCCCATGGCAGCAATCTTCCCTCTAACCCTTTACAAGCATTTAGCGCTAAAAAAAACGACTTCTACCCCCAGACCTCTACAAAAAGAGGAGTACGCATTAGACAACGTTTTCAAGCTCCACTAGTGGCTAAACTATTGATGGCGACATTCATAGTAAAACCTTCAGGAACCACTAAATTTCAGATTTCTGAACTGTCCTCTGGTGTTTAACCCTTCCTATCCATGAACAATGCCTGGACACCCCAAAGCTCAAAATTCTGTTGCATCTCCATTCTATCAAAGCTATGATGACACTGAACTCGGCCCACAATGGCTAACCACACTCACATAAAGTAGGTTGCTGGATGCTCTCTCAACCCAGTAATACAACTAACCCTTTTAGCACTCAGAAATACCACCATATTACTCTGTTGCCCCATCTCAACTAACGCATCTCACCGTCTTGAAGTTACACCCCTCGCACCCACCTATGGCCTCAGCACCATCAGGGAAATATATGGTCCCAACTCTTACGGCCTAATATTTCAGCAAAATCTCTCAAAAAATGCCGCGAAAAACTATAATCAAACTGCTCAAAGAACACCTACAAACACTAACAGACATTTACTACAGCTCAACATACAGAGGCCTTAAACGGACTTCATCTTCTACACCAAGAAACCTGTCAAATGGAGATAAATTTCCCGACAGGACCAGCTAATAACCAGCACAAATAAACACCCCATATCAATCATAACTCACTATCCAAATGCCAAAAATGTGGTTAATTGTACATATCCAGAAACGGAAACATTCTAATCCAAAGAAAACTGCTCCATCTTGGACCCCCATTTCCCGCTCTCTTCACCTCCATGTCATGTATTCAACTCCACGTTTCCTGTTCCTCCAACAGAACATATCCCCACATTCTCTTAATCCAGCAGAACCTGCCACTCCCCAATCCCAACGCACCAACACCACCTACACCCCCTCTCCCATACCTAAGCCCCATGATCTCCTCCTCCAATGGCCACTTGCCCTGCACAGAGACCAAACTACCACACAAGAATCTTCAAAGTCCTCGAACCATATCTGGCGAGATCAAAGCATAGCCCCCACTTTCGCTTATGATGTCCACCAGCCTACCACACACACTGCCACTGATCCAATTGCCTCTCAACTGATCTGCATTCTTACCCGACAAGAACTCAAAATCAATACTATATTGGAAGAAATCACCTCATTGCGAAAGGACAAAGATTTGCTCCAACTCGCTTCCTAATCACACAACTATGGAAAACCCTGATCCTGCCACAAACATGCACTCCAACAACACCTCACGCTCTACCACCTGGTCAACTCTCCCCTCAAGTTTAGGCACACCACTACTGGAATGTCACAGCCAAAAGCAAAAATCAATTTGCAATACCCGTGTATAAGAGAGTTCACGATATGTCACTGTCTCTCTATTAGTCGTATGAACTGCCACCGTCAGTCTTGATACCGCTGGCACCTCGTAGGGCTGAGAGACTACGAGGTGCCGGCGGTATCACGACTGACGGTGACAGTTGATACGACTAATAAAGAGACAGTGACATAGCGTGAACTCTTATACATGGGTACAGGTATGCCCCTCAGGGGCTTTATCCGGGATTCATGAAACAAGAATCGGAATGGTGCAGGGTGGTACAATAACCTACGCCCTGATGAATTTGCCGTGAGTATATCCTTGGGCAACGAAACATGTCGGCTTTTTAAGAGGGCAGACACACTGGCTTCACTACTTTATTCAGTGCTGTGTCGTAGCCCGGTTTTAATAGTGGGGTACACCTGTAAATTTCCACACCCGAGCACCGGTATCTTTACATTTCTATCCTTTGTATTGGTTTTTGCACATCACACAGTTTTATTCGGGTTGGAGGTTGCGGATGATGAGAACCTGAGGTAGTAGGCGAGTACCTTCCTACTTACCCCCATGGTGTTATTTCCGTGAGGCACCTCCTTCCGTCTCTACACATTTTCCCTCTTTTTCTTCATGTAGCTCTTTGACACTTTATTCTTATAAATAGGGAGGGTGAATTCGGATAACACAGAGTTTGGAAACAACACAACTAATTATAAAAAATGTTTTAAAATACTTATTTTCAAGTGGTGACCCAGATCTGGTGACCCAGATCTGGTAAATACAGACGGTACAGTTTGCAACCGCTGTTCCTCGAGAAGTTCGGCATCTATCATCCACCAGGTGAAAAGCCTCAAGCAATTAACAGACCTAATAATGCAAAACTCCCCAAAGGACACCACAGACGTTCTACTAGGAGATCTAAATATACATGATGCCAAAGGCACAAGAGTACAAGCCTTATCCATTCCTCCTTGAAACTAATGGTCTCACTCAACACCGCAAACAGTAAACTCACAATAAAGGCTCTAATTGCTACACAATCATCATCCACAAGAATACCATATCCTCGATTCCATCTTACTCACCAATTGGACTGACCACCACTTAATTATATTCTAATTTGATGTCACCCAACTTAAGCTCCCCACCCAAACTCATAGTTCGAGCCCCTAATCAGTTCCCAAATTCTAACTCCACCCTACCTTACTCCTGCTGATTACCTTACACCCCCCACTAGAACACAAAAATGGCAGACATTCTGGACACTGTCGTCCCACTAAAATTCAAGAAGTATACCTTCTAGATCCTTGTACAATAAATACTGTAATAAATTGACATGACTACTTAGGCAGACTGAAAGAACCTTGAGACTACAAACCTCGCTGATCCATCTGTCATCCGAACTGAAAGCTAAAATACAAGAAACATCTAGAGACCACATCAGAAACAGACCCAAAGACCTTTTCAACACCAAAGAACAAACCTCCTCTTTCCCACAACATTGAGGACTTAACCACTGTGGTTATAAACTTTATTGTTTAGTTAATTAAAACCATAACAAAACGAAGATGGGAGAACTTAACATTACAATAAAATCAATAAAATTTCTACATCGTACAGTTTAAAATACAAAATTTGGGATGATGCTGGTAAGAGCTTTATCCGAGTGTTCGTCGTTAAAATAGTTAATAATACTGAGCATCTTATTTTAAGATATCAAGAGCTTTCAGCCGCTTTTCAAAGGCTATCAAGAATTTTATAAATTTGCAATTAATTTAACTGTGAAAAGTGTCAATTCTTTGCAGAAAAATAACAAAATATCGAACTCTCTCTGGACCCCTCCAACCAATGGTGGCCCTCTCAAACCCACCCCCTTAGAGAGCCAGTATAACAATGATCACATACAACTGTAAAACAAGACAGCCTGGACCAAGTTTAAAAATCTCTGAAGAAGTTGTTGAAATACTTCCATGCATGAAGCCAACACAGCACATCTTGGATTCACTTCCCTCCTCTCTTGCAACAATCTCAAACACACCCATCTCCCCAACAAGGACTGGCCAAGTCACCCCCTTATTATTAAAGCTAGACACCGAACTGAATGACCTTAATAAATGCAGACCTATAACTAACCTCCCTCTTCTTGCCAAAACTATTGAAAAATGTGTGCTCTCACAACTTAACGACATTAGGAAAATTCAACCCACATGACGATATCCAATCAGAAGCTGTAGTACTGAGACTGCAATTCTAACCATCACTGGTGACTGCACAGATCTCTAGACGATGGGGATGCCTCCCTCTTAATCCATCTGGACATCTCGGTGGCCATTGATACAGTCAACCACAACATCCTCCTAAACACCCTCTCACAGCGTTCAGGCATCAACAAGACTGTCCTTCGGTGGTTTGCCTCATATCTGAACCAACGATCTCAACTAATCAAATTAAACAATTCCACCTCACCATTAGTATCGCAAGGAGTTCCCCACGGACCAATCTTGTTGCCTGCCTACTTCAACCTCTATATGGCACCCCTTGCAGTCATCCTGAAACAGGCCAGTATTGCCTACCATCTCTATGTAGACGACATCCAACATCAAAATCTCGTCATCTAAAGACAACACCTGAACACAACTCTTTCTAGGGTACAATCTTGGCTGACCAAGAAACACTTGAAAGCTTAACCTCAACAAAACCGGAACTTCTCATCCAGCAAAAAAGGAAAGTTCTATACTATCCGTAGCTGGCTTGACACCTACATGCATTAAACTGTAGATCTACAACTCTGTTAAGTCACAGGGAATTTCACTTGAAAAAATGTGAGCATGAAAGATCATAATAATGCCTCATCATAAAGTGCCTTCTACCCGCTGAAACACACAGCGGGAAATAAATGTAAACCCGTTATCCTCCTTGAAGGCCTTAAGACTGTAGTGCAATCCCTAGTCCTCTCGAAGATGGACTACGGTAACTCTACGATCAGTGGTACTCCAAAAACCCACCTTATCACTATAAAGAATACACTAAAACCAGCAGCTAGACTCTGGGGAGAGACGCTACGATTGGATCACTCCCACACTCAAACTCAACTGAATATCAATCAAAGCGAGTAGCAGATTAATAAAGGCATGCATAGCCCACAAAGTACTCTGCACTGAAAAACCAAACCTGTAGGACCCCCTCCCCCAGAGGAAAGAGATGAACGGGGAAACCTGGTACTAACCTCAAACAGGCGTAGGGTGAGATGGCAAAAATTTTCCACATCGGAAGAAAACATTGGGAAAATTTACCATCTGGTGCTGCCCAAATTTGAGGCGTTGGAAGAACTAATTAGTCTATCAAGTACCCAGGCTTTGCAGAAAACCCTCCCTTCTATTCACGAAGAGTTAGTGGGAGCACTGGGAGAGATTCTCTATCCAGTGGTGCCTAAGCCCAAGTACAATACTAGAACATCTACTTGGTATAACTGACTGCAGAAAGGCCAAAGCGGACCTTATCTACGCAATTAAAGAGGGCCTACCCCGGACCAGAGTATCCACTTTGCGGATACAGTACAAAAATATAATGGCTCGCGCGAGGTCGGACTGGGACAGATGGCAGGACCTCTCAGCAGCCCTAACAACTAGGGACTCAAAAGATTTTGGTCCTTAGTCACAACTGGCTCAGGGGAACCCAAAGCTGCAGTTGAACCTAACATAGCAGCACAAACATGGGAAGACCATTTTGGGAAACTCTATGCAGATGTCGTTGAGAATACGTACGCCTCTGTTGCAACAATCCTCTCCCTCCCTGGAGATATTTTGGAATTCACGCTAGGGGAAGTGGCAAGTGCAATAGACAGCCTAGCGATGGGTAAGGCCCCCGGCCTTGACAAATTACCTGGTGACCTTTTTAGGTCCCACCCAGAGATCTGGGCGCCTTACCTTCACATCGTCTTTAACTCACTTGCACGTGGTATGGCGATCCCCCCGGACTTGGCTGGGGGCAGAGATAGTCCCCATCTTCAAGAAGGGCTGTCCTCTGCTCCCATCCAACTACAGGCCGATCAGCCTGATAGATGTTCCCCAGAAGATCTATTCGCGACTCCTACTGGACCAACTGATGGACTGGATGGAGGAAAATGAAATTCTAAGTCCTCTCCAGGCTGGCTTTAGGAAAAATACGTCCACCATGGACCAAATCTTCCGCCTAGTTCTCCTCTTCTGGAAAACAGTGACCATCGAGGGCGGGAGATTGTACATGGTCTTTGTGGACCTAAAGTCAGCATTCGATCTGGTGCCGCGAGGAAAGCTCTGGGAGGTCCTGAAGGAGTTGGGAGTGCCAATCAATCTACTCCAGGCTATAATTAGACTGCACCAGGGTAACTACGCCCAGGTACGCTGTGGGCGGGGTGGCGCACTGACAAATAGGTTTCCTGTTTCCCGGGGTGTTAGGCAGGGCTGCGTTCTTGCCCCTACTCTTTTCTGCCTATATGTGAACAGCGTCATCTCACACTTAGCTAATGTTGGGGACAATGACGCCCCAGTCTTGGCAGGCAGGAGGGTGCCAGCAATCATGTTTGCTGATGACACCCTCCTGCTTTTCAAAACACCCATGGGAATCCAGAGAATCCTTGATGGCTTCGACCTATTCTGCAGGCAGCATGGCCTCGAGATAAACGCAGGGAAGACCAAATATATGATTTTTAACCCTTCCTCTACAACCAGACCTAACCCATCCCTAAATTCTACGGTCTTAGAGAGGGTTAAAACATTTCAGTATTTGGGTGTAACCCTCCAAGAGAACCTCTTATGGGGCCCTCAGATCGCTAGCTCGCGATTAAGGCTCTCTCAACTCTCCGGGGCTATTCTAAAGGTTACTAACACCTCAACATATAAACCCATAGCTCCTGCAGTTGAGATGTACAAAGTGCAAGTGAAACCTGCTGCACTTTATGGTAGCGAGCTATGGGGGCACCAAGCGGCAACTGAGTTGGTAAGTGCCGAAAATAGTTTTTTGAGGCGTCTTTTGGCCCTCCCCACTGCAACTCCCCTGTTCCCCTTACGTCTTGACCTGGGTTTACCTTCTATTAGGGAGGACCTCAAATCCAAACCTATAAGATTCTGGCATAGACTCTGGACAACAAAGGAGCTTAGTCACTATAGGCAAGATCTTGTTCATGTTATGAACTTAAACCACAACGACAAGATCCCCTGGCTAGCCTTTGTTAAAAAAGAATTGTATAGGCTTGGCTTTAATGAGTTGTGGGTGACCCCAGAAATTGGTTGTAACAAGGTCTCCAGGAAAAGACTAGTGGAAGTATACAAGGAACAAAATCTTGCATCCCACATGACTGCACCTAACACTGGCACCCTAACTAACTGTTTTATCCAATCCAAAAACATTTATAAATTTGAAACTTTTTTGGATTTTATCTATCCGATTATGGCAAGGAAGCTGTTCATACAGTGGCGCTTTGGCTCTCTACCTATTAAATCCTTCACTAGCAAATGGTCCAACGGAGGGGACAAATTATGCCCTGGCTGTAATCTGTGTGATGAGGAAGAAATCCATGTCCTGTTTTTTTGCCCCACCTATAAATCCCCAAGGAAATATTGGTTGGTGCCCCTATGCAGGAACATGGCTATAAGGAACTGCTTGACATCTTACAGAACATTGAAATCTGACCCCTCCCCCCACATTGTTTTTGCAGTTTCAAAATTTCTCCTTGCCATGTGGCATATTAGGTCCAAGCTGGTTAAGGATAAACCAATGTAGAATGAATGTCCATGCCTTAGCCCCACTGCAACTTATGGCTTCTGCTGGTCAATGCTTTTTATTATACTGTTATTTTATCATATGAAATGAGCTATGCTGTTCCCTGTTTATGTATTTTAACTATGTGCTCTTTTTATATATTGCTGTATATATTTGCATGTATCTTTTATGGCCTAAACGGCCGAAATAAAGATTATTGGATTGGATTGGAAAAACCAAACTACATCACAAACTATGAAAAGCTGCCCAAAGAAGCCTCTGCGAAGCTTAATCACTCTACTCCCGATTCCTTCCCAATTTAAGAAAGAAATATCACTCACCCCTTCCTTCTCAGGGAATGCGCCTAGAAAGCGTAATGCTCTGCCACAGGAACTATGCGACAATGAATCATTCCTATACTTCAGAAAAAAAATATTTCTTCTCAAATACTTTATTAGCACCGCCCATCAAAGAGCCTGAGCATCACTATGTCAGGAAATAACTGTTTATTCCTCCAATCTCTGAAGTAACCCAGTCGCTACCTCTGAATTATATTGACTATCTATTCCACCCTCTCGTATATTATTACTGTTTAGGAATTTGGGCTCCCAATTATCAATATTTTGTGTACTAAAATATCTCTGAAACTAACGGATTTACATCAAATCACAAAAAGCATGCTCATGTATAAACAAAACCTAAAAAAAATGTTTAAAAAAACAAAAACACACACCACACAAACCAATTACAAGCTACAACAAGTCACATGGAGGTAAAGTGTAGATCATCCAGGGGACAATGGAAATTTGGTGGATGCATTCATACTTCTTGAATGATGTGTGTCACAGGTACTAAATAAAATAAAGCAAGGAAGTGCGCTGAAGAAGACGTGTGAACAAGGACTGGATTTTGGAACATTGAAGAAGAAAAAAAGTCTCTGTTACCAAATGATGGCGGCGGGGACGACGACTCGTGATTGAAAATGAATCCAGCATTCTTAATTATGTTCAAATGATGACAGTTTTTGAACGGAGAAAGAATGCTCTATGGACCCGCACGGTTTCTCAATTAAAAGAAGACATACGTATAGCCTTGCTAGTTCACGAACGAGGATGTGAGGACTTAGTAAGAGACTGGCTCTCGAAGAAAAGAAAAAAAAAATAGGAAATTCATGGCCGAACGTTGGTCACTTATTCTGTCAAAGAAAAAAAAATATTTATGTATATAAATATATATATATATATATATATATATATATATATATATATATACACACACACACATTATTTTTATAGTTGAGATTACAACACCCAACGGCAATTGTGTTGGTAATTGACTCACTATACAGATAGTGTTCAAATACGAAGGATGGACCATCTGAGAACGTATCATATTGGAAAAGCAAAATGAATGGAGCTTGCACCCGTTACAATGTTAATAACGCTGTACAGAGCACAAGTAAACAGCCGAGCAAGCAGTTCTAGTGCATCACGGTGCTCAAAAGGGACCTTGGATGGGATCAGGGTGTGTACCAGGATCAAATGAAAAACGCCACATCACACAAAAGGATCGGAGTAAAGGGACGAAAGCTGTATCGTCACCCATTCACAAGATAAGCACACCTTCCTTTGTGCTTTAACACCGAGCTCTGTCCAAAATGGCGGTAAAAAGAGTGCTCGAAAAAATGGTCTGGGGAAGGGACAAACGCACCCGGCGCGGCAGGTATAATCACCCCCCCCCCCCCCTTTATTGGTCATTTTGTCGCAACAGCATGTTTACGGCGTCCATACTGTAACGACGTTGCCTGCCACGCTAAAAGCTGCACCGGTGCCTATCACGTACACAACAGCGATGGGGGTTGCAAAAGTGTAGCAATTACGTACAATACCATATACCACTCAAAACTGCACTCTTCACTTAATGGAGATTAACGCACTCACCTAAAACAATTACAGCGCTAGAGAGGTACCTTTAATGAAGGTTCTTAGAAGCAGTCAACATATGGCGCTGTAGCCTGGTTTTAGTCCCCCTGAAACAGCCAACTGAAAAGCGCCGAACACCGCCACCAAAGCCCCGCCAAAACAAGACCGATTGCGCTTGCGCATAACAGACTTACAGCCCTTTACTTGTCACGTGGGATCTGGGTGAGGTTTTTTTTTTATTAAATATGCAGGGATGGCATTTTTTCCTGCCGGTTCATCGAATGGCACTAAAAATAAGATAAGCCACGAGGGAAGGGAAAGATATTAAAAAGTGAATTCCTCGCAATAGTTAACGATGAATTCTTCGAAACTGTAATTGACTGATTGCAAAACGAATGAAAACAAGAGATGCAGGAATGGACAGCCAATGATAACCAGTCTTGCATACGGAGGCGCACCGCCTCCCCTCCTACCGGAATAAAGGAGGCGTCAACATTGAAAACCAAGATGGGGGAGGTAGCGTAGGAACAGTCGCCCCAGCCAATCACGCCGTGTGACGTCCTGGTTGAGCGAAATACGACCAATCGGCCATGGAACAAGGCGGAGCACGTTCGATTATTAAAGACGAGCCCATCTTTTTCTCCGTCTCTTCTCCCCATACTCAAGACGTGAGTCGTAACCGGGAGAGGAAGGTCGAGAATTCAGTGAAACCCTTCGCCATGTCCAGAAACGACGTAAGTGTTAAGAAGGCTGTTTTTTTTAGAAATATCTAACTAAAATTATAGTTAACAGCGTTACTAAAGCTATTTTTTAAAACTGCGTAATAGAATTACTCGTTGCGGCCTAAATAACTTAGATATAATTAACTTTTAAACGAGTAGGATAAAACTTGGCCATTTAAAGATAAAAAAAAACACCAGATAATCCGCGTATTTCCCTCCCTTCTAATTTGTGGTGTTTTTCTTGCCTTGTAAGCGAGCTCAAAGTTCATCGCATTATCCGCGCTATTTTTAATAAAATCTGTTATAAATAAACCTCTCAAATTTGAGGGATCTGCTGTCGACAATTGCACCATTTTAATGGCCGCCCCCGCAGTGCAAATAATTCGCACTCGGCTCTACAAAATCGATTACTGATCCGAGACTGGCCCATAAAGCCGAGTCTGTTAATGTCTCTCCGTCGACCAAGATGGCGGCTGTTCCTTCTTTGTAGAGGCCTCTACGCTTCCCCGTAGCAAATTTGCAGCGTCCTGCGCAGTGAATAAGTCAGTTGAGTGGTGATATGGAAAAACAACCGGACGCTGTTTGTTTTCTTTCGTAGTATGAATACGCCTCAGAAGCGCCCCGGGAAAGGCGTGGTGGCTCAAGGCGAGACAGCTCCCGCGAGGTACCAGCGTTTTTTCTTCTCACTACACTCTGCGCGAGCGATGCAAACTGTCTTTCCTCTTAGTTAGTCCGAGTTATGGGCGCCATATTGTCAGTGTGGCCATTGTTGAAGGGCTCTTATGTTTTACCCGGAAGGTCGCACATTTTAATGGGCGGCCATTTTGCCTAAGGGAGTTAAAGGGGAGGCCATTTTGGTTGAGCCCCGATCGCCATATTGGTGCGTGTTGCCAATATAAATTTTGGGGGGCGGCGCGCAACAATTATGATGGTGTAGGTGTGTGCTTCGAAATATGCCGCATTTACATAAACTAGCTAAGTCGAATTTATAGGTAATAGAGTTTGGCTTGCCACTAATCGTTATTTATGAGTACATGTTTGCACCTTCTAGGCTAACAAACGTGTTTGATCCTGTTGTTTTTTTTCCCCCTACCACTTTTGTAGATGAACAAAGAGCCAGAACAGTTCCGAAAGCTTTTCATTGGGGGTTTGAGCTTTGAAACAACCGACGATAGTCTCCGTACACACTTTGAGCAATGGGGTGCCCTAACAGACTGTGTGGTAAGTGCTTTTGTTTGCTGTTTATGGGCATATTGTTTCCTCGAAGGCGCTTTCGCTAAACTAACTTTGTGTATACCTCTTTTTAGGTGATGAGAGATCCCAGCACAAAACGCTC
Source organism: Lissotriton helveticus (assembly GCF_964261635.1). Classification (NCBI taxonomy): domain Eukaryota; kingdom Metazoa; phylum Chordata; class Amphibia; order Caudata; family Salamandridae; genus Lissotriton; species Lissotriton helveticus. The sequence continues at coordinate 1,617,624,250 of NC_136057.1, forward strand.
CAGAGGGTTTGGTTTTGTAACGTATTCTACAGCAGAAGAGGTTGACGCTTCAATGAATGCGAGACCGCACAGGGTAGATGGACGTGTTGTCGAACCAAAGAGGGCTGTTTCTCGTGAGGCAAGTAGCTCGATTGCAGGCTTAAAATGCATCCGTCTCTTTAAGACCAGTGGATGCGAGTTTTCTAAAGTTATTTGTTTTCTTTGTAGGACTCGACAAGACCAGGTGCCCACCTGACGGTAAAGAAAATCTTTGTTGGCGGTATCAAAGAAGACACAGAAGAGCACCATTTGCGCGAATACTTTGAAGACTATGGCAAAATTGAAGTAATTGAAATCATGACCGACCGTGGCAGCGGCAAGAAGAGGGGGTTCGCCTTCGTTACATTTGATGACCATGACTCCGTGGACAAGATTGTCAGTAAGTTTGTTACCAATTGATGAGGCTTTAAACTCTCTCCTAGGTCATACCCAACCTCAGTTGTATTGGTTCGTGGCTCAATAGCCATGCCCTAAAACGGCCCTTGCAAATGGGTTAATCAGCTCTTTGTAAAGTTGCTCTGCTTTTGGAGGTGCCGATTCTTCCTCCAGTCCCCCTCCCAGATATCCTTGGGAGGGGTATACGTGGACAACTCGATTGTGGACTTCTCTTTTAATTTTAGACTTGTTGATGTGTTCTTTTCAGTTCAGAAGTACCATATTGTGAACGGTCACAACTGTGAAGTACGCAAAGCTCTCTCCAAGCAAGAAATGGCATCCGTGTCTCAGAGAGGGGAGACTGGTAATTACATCTTTTGAATTAACATTTCAATTCAGTACACGCTTTGTGATATGTAAAAACCATAAAAGCAATTGCAAGTTTAAAATTCAATGAAACGGTAGGTTAAAGCTTTTTAACAGCAAAGTACATGACGACAATCCATGTCGTGTATAAACTTTTTTAACAATGCTTTTTCTTAAGTTTTTGTGCGTTCTCACGTTTTACTTTGAAAATAGCTGGTTTAGATAATGACATCTAAAATAAAAGTAAAAATGACAAAAGCATAAAGTGAACAGTATATTTAATTGCTGGAAAAGCGACTAGATGGTGTACTATTCCTAGTCTGAGTCTCAGTCAATACACCAAGTAGTGTGACTTGTCAGCCAAGTCAAATCATTTTGAAATTCCAATGTTAGACTAACGAAGGGCTACACTTCATGACAATGTATTTGTTAACATTAGTTTAATCAGCCCAAATCTAACTCGAGAACAGCAGCTGTCGCAAAGAAACCAATTTGTTAGCTTCTGTAATCCTACTTCCTGGTGTAATATTTCAGTGGACACAGAGCAATAAATTTATAAGATGCTTTAAAAAAAATTCTTCATGCTGCGGACTAACTTCTCATCCGCTACCTCTTAATATCTTTAGTCTGCATGTACTTACCTGCTTTATGCATCTATTGTAATTGCATTTATATAGCGCTTACTACCCCTGATGAGGCGTCAACCCGCTTTTTTTGGGAGCAGCACGCTACTCCGGGACCCATAGAGGATTAGTGTAGTGAAACATGCAAGTACATTTTAAGTGGTGGATAGGTTAGTCTGTTTGAATTTTGAAGGATAGGGTTAGTCTGTTTGAATTTTGAAGGATAGCAGGATCGAGTAGGACAAAGGTTTGTATTTATGTAGCGCTTGTTGACGCACGCTATTCAGGAAGCCTGCAAAGGATTAGTGGTGAATTGATATGGTGAAATATGATGTAATTTCAGTGGTGGATATTAGTCAGTTACTTGGAGTAAGAAGGATAGCGGAGAGATAAAAGGGGAAGAAAGATTTGTATTCTTTTAGCACTGGTTACCTCTAATGGGTGTTCAATCGCTTTTCTGGTGAGTAGCACACCACTTCGGAACTCATAAAGGATTACTGCTGAATATTGTTATACGGGAAAGAAAGTAATTTGAGTAGTGGATGTTCAGTTATTTGGGTGGTATTTTAAAATGGAATTTGAGAAGTGAACATGTTGGTCTGTTAATTTCGATTAAAAAGGATAGTGGAGGGATAACGTAATTTTTTTTTTTTTTTAAGGTCTTTGCAATAGGAGGCATTTGTATGAGTAAAAATGAGTTTTGGGTATTGCTAAATAAGAGGGCAGCATTTCTGGCCCTAGTCTCGAACAGGCAACTACCCTTGTCCTCAACGCCCGGGCTGAGACTCCCTAAGCCTGGCCAATGGTACAGGTAGCTCTAGTCCAAGTCTACTTCCAATAGAAAGCCTAACCCTACTCTTAGTCCCACAACTAGTCCAACAACCAACCACACACATAGTTACTTCCAATTGAAGGTCGAGCCCTAGTCCCACCCTACTCCCAACAACCAATAACATAGGAAGCCCTAGTCCCTACTTACAATAGAAATCCTAACCCTAGCCCCAACCCTACAATGATTAAATCACAGACCCAAAAACCAATCGGAACCCTTAAATACCCAACCAATGAGGACATTAACCCTAACCCAATAGAAACACCAGATACAACCACCAATCAGTGTACACCTGTGCCAACCACTAGCAGACCATATAAGGTCTCAGCGACCTCAGACAAGGTTTGCTGGCCAGGGAGTTAGAAGCTGCTTCTCCTGTTCCTAGTCTCCTAGGAGACAGACAGGCTCGATCCACACTTTAGACTTCTGCAGGTAAAGGCTTCACTAACTCAATCTAACAATACTGTTTGAATAAAACTTCCCCCCACCCCTTTGCTGGCCAAAAAACTAAGTGCACAGGCCCCTCTAAATACAGTTTAAACAGCTCACAGAAGCACCCTCTGATGTAGAATATCCCTGTTGCTGGGGGAGGCAGGGGGGCTGGCTTGTGAACACAATGGTGGCTGGGGGTGCACTGTTTTAATACACAGGTCATCTGGGGCACAATTTAGCATTTCCAATGCACTGCCCTATTTCTCAGCCTATACTACTCTCAATATATCTTATAGCCCAACTTTCTAACTAGTCTTAAACTTCTTTCTACTACTCTTTCCAATTCACTACCCTATACATGTATATCCTCTACACCCACTCATTAATCCCATATCGCTATGTCCCCTTCTTGCATCATCTGACACCTTTTACTATACCAAATATTTTTTTCTCCCACCCCCAAAACAAACCTTTCTAAACTCTTCCCTTTATAAAAACGTTTTACTCCAGCCAAAAGCATCCGCTTGCTGCTATGACCAAAAAAACATTATTCACTCTTCTATCCCTCCTATCATTTTCAATCAAAATAAGACTAGCCTGTTTACTTATCAAATCCCACCAAACTAATTCACCACTAATCCTTGATGGGTTCCAGAGTAGCGTTTCAACATTTCAGCAGGGTTACAAGCGCTTTATACATGCAAACATTTTTTACCCCATATCAATCCAAATAACTTCACATATACACCACTCAAATTACTTTCATATTTACTTATTTTGGGTTTTCGGGGTAGTGTGCTACTCGCCAAAAAAAGCACTTCAACACAGGTATAGATACAAAATTTCTTTTCTATCCTTCGTAATCCAAATAACTAACACCCACCACTTGAAATGTACTTGCATGTTTCACTATACAAATTCAACACTAATTCTCTATGGTTCCCAGAGTAGCGTGCTACTTGCCGGAAAAGCGCTTTGATGCCTCACCAAGAGTAGTAAGTACTTTACAAATGCAGTTACAGTACAAGGCAATGGCTCTAGCCTTGTAAACTGCTAGCATGTCCTTGATTGGGCAATTACATTTTGTCGCAAAAAAAATCCCATGTCCATTCATTCATCTTGGATCTGACAGTTATCGAAAGGTAGTGTAAACTGGCTATGTGAAATAACCAAAGTGGTTAACAGTATCTATCGCGGTATTCTCAATATAAAGTTTTGAATTTCTTTACTTTAGGCCCACATAACATGGTAAATGTCTTTGTTTCATTAATTGTTAGTTTTCTTGTGTTTATAAAATCCCTAAAACTATGTCAATTGATCGCTGTAAGCCTACCAGGGTCCTAGATGACAATTCAGCATCGTCTGCATATAGCAGCACTGGGTTTGGGCGCTCAGATTTGTGGGGTATCGGCTTGTAGCAGGACCATTTCCATCTGCATAATAAACCATTCTTTCCATTGTTGTGATTAGGAAATAGTGGACTTGTTTGTGTGCGATACTTACGACCCACGTTATTTACAGGTCGTGGTGGTTCTTCTGGAAGCTTTGGCGGAAGAGGTGGTGGATTTGGAGGCAATGATAACTTTAGCCGTGGTGGTGGTGGTGGTGGAGCCGGGAGCTATGGAGGCCGTGGGAATAGTAGTGGTAAGTGTTAAGAAATTACGTCGAGGTGAACTACTTTTCAACCCTATCCGAACAGGTTGTCGAGCACAATATAGAGTTGCACCTTTAGGAATAGCGAACAACTTGAATATGGCAAGAGAAACAGGACAGTGGTTCATGACAAGCCAGTGTTAACACTTTTTTTCCTTCTTTGTCAGGTGGTTTTGGTGGTAGTCGAGGCGGGGGATATGGTGGTGACGGCTACAATGGATTTAGCAATGACGGTATGTAAGAAGCAGCTGTCACGAAGCAGATAACTGAAATGTGTGCCCCTTATCTTGTATGATAAACAGCAAGACAGATCTCATGTTGATGATCTCTAGACACTACGCGTCTCGCTTTCAAAGACCAGCCTGTGTTGTACTTAACTGCAACATTCTTTAGTAGGCGTGCAACTGGTGGTGGGTGATATCCTGTTAATTAGGCATTGTGCTGATAAATTATGACATCCTCGAGTAATCCTGTTAACCAAATTTACAGGTGGTTATGGTGGAAGCCCACCGTACTCCGGTGGCAACAGAGGCTATGGTGGCGGCGGAGGAGGAGGATATGGTGGAAACCAGGGGGGTGGATACGGCGGTGGATATGATAATTACAACAACGGAGGTGGCGGATATGGCGGTGCAAGTGGTGAGTAGACTTTCACTGCAACTCGTTATTACTTAAGCTTGCTCTCATTCAAGATGCTAATAAAAAAAAAATCTACCCTAGGGAACTATGGTGCTGGTGCTGGCGGCGGCGGCGGCAACTACAATGACTTTGGGAGTTACAACAGCCAGTCCTCCAACTTTGGCCCAATGAAGGGTGGCAACTTCGGTGGAGGAAGGAGCTCTGCCCCATACGGTGGCAGTGGTGGAGGTAATGCTGAAATTTACAGGCGATCTAATTTCTTAGTTCTTGTCAAATTGGGTATTTAATCTTTATTTCGGCTAATTTTAGCCATAAAGAGCGATTACAAACATATTTTACCTAGCAGATACTTCAAGCAGCTCGGGTACAAAGAATTTTTGGGGGTATTATGTAATAACTCCTGTATATTCGCTGGAGTAAATGAAAAGAAAAAGGGATTAAGTGGTCCTGTCCAGACTGTTTCAAAGTACCGTTTTCTTCTCCAGGTGGATATGGACCCAACGGCGGTTATGGAAGTGGCGGCAGAAGGTTTTAAATTTCGGTATGGTCCTTAATTTCTTCATGGCAACATGAATTGAGTAGACTAAGTCCCATGAACACTAATTGCTATCATTGCAAAGGGAGGGCAGTGAGACTTGGACACTGAACTGCTTACAGGCACTCAGATGTACAATTACCTAATTATTGGTCCCGCTGGTAATAAACAGATTAAGTGAAAGTAAGTGGACTTTAAAAGCGTGTTCGTAACGGGACCTAGAGAATTATTAATTTGTAGGTCGTGAACAGGGCTTGGGGTAAACTGGCTTTAAAAGTATGTTGAGTTTGTAGATTAACGAAACTTTATTCCATATTGTTCAACAGGAAACCAAGCTTAGCTGGAGAGGAGAGCCAGAGAAGTGACAGGGCAGCTGCAGGTTACCGCAGTTTGAACTCAGCCAGCAAAGGACAGTTGTGGCAAGGGGTGTAGCTGCTACAAGAAGACTTTTTATGATAAACATTTGTGAATGGGACAAACGCGAGGACTTTTGTGTCGATTAATTATATGTACAGGTTCTACAGTAGTTGTGTTTAAAGTGAGGAGAATTCCAGATTAAGTTTTTTTTTTTTTTGGTTTTTTTTTATATTTGACATTCATTTACCGTTTTGCGATTTGTAACGTCTGATCATGGCGCAAAATAAATACGTGTCTTTTTATAACGGGTGTGTATCTCGTGTGTCCAGCTTGGAATGGATAATGAGCCACAAGGCCCATGGCATGTGAACGGTTAAGGCCAACTACTAGTAGTGGGGTGGGAGCGCACACGTTCGCATAGTCGCATGTATTTGCCACTCGACTATGGATCTTGTGGCCATGCTGGTAGCGTACTTAAGTGCCTTAAGGCCACCTCTACGGGTTTTTTAGTTTTTGCCAGCGAGGTTCGTAATGGTTAATCCTATCGCTTTACCAGTAGGTAAAGACAATCTTTACTGACTCGGTGTTGCTCATGTGCATGTTGTAGGAGCCCTTTAAAAATAATGGAAACTAAATGTTAATAAGTCATGGGGTGCCTATCTTGAATACTGGAAGGGATGGGCCGGTATGGATGTCTTCATCAGTCATAGACCACCGATTCCAGCTTAACGTTGGTCTGAGCAAGTTAAGAGAACTCGAGGTCATTAAGGGGATCTGCAGTAGTTGAATATGACCAAGCTGGGTTTGCTTTGATGGGACACTGCGGCTATGGATGAAATGGTCTCTGCAAACGTGCAACCTCTTGGCTTGCTAAAGGACCTGTAGCATTCCATCCGATGATGACAGAACACGAGAAGGCAAGCTCTAAATAGCTTTTCAGATGGAAGAGGTGTCAAGGAAGCGTAGAAAGCACGAAGAGAGCGAACGCACACTCGACAGCTGAGTGTAGGAACGTGGAGAGACCAGGAATACATATCAGTGCAGACCAGCTGCTAGCAAGATGAGCTGCAGTTCCTTCGAGACAGCTAGAAGAGATCAGTTAATCATCGGAAGCAGTCAGAGAAAGTAAGCAACCTTCCTCTCAGACTAGCAGGCAGAACCAGAAGGCAAGTTTGATTCTTGGTAGGTAAGAACAGATTTTATTTACGTCAAACGCTGTGGGCTGTTAACATTTTAATTGGGTGGAGGTGGGGGGTGCATTAGATTCAAAAAGGTAAATTATACTGGTAATGGTCGGTGTCAGAGCTCCATGAGGTTACCTTTCTGTGTGCAGCCATCACTTAACGAGCTCAGTTCCACCCAGTGACTTGCTTTTATCGGCATGCTGTATGTCATTCGCATGTCACATGGATTGTTTTAATATAATTAAGGAACGCTTAAAGTTTCTTTGCCAAACGTTTTGACACGTTTACTCTATACCTTCCTGTTCCCTAGAACTGGGTGACGCATGTGCCCTCTCCCGCTGATACGATGACGAAGTGCACGTATGCTGCTTACATATTAATCATGCTGGACAGGTAAGGTCGGTTATGTAAGATGGCTGCCTTGTCGCAAATGCTTTTGTAAGGGGGTCGCTCTAAAATGTTTGATCTCTCACCTAAACGCAAATGGGTTCCGTTTTCTTTAAATAGTATTCCGATTGAACTTGGTTGTCTAAAATCGTACATCGTGGTTAGCTGAAGCAGTCTTGGACTCTACATTTGCCCCGCTTAGGACATTTACTCATCCATCTGAGAACTGCTGAGAAGTAAAAAAAATATATATTTTCAGTGCTAGTCACAAAGTGGTGGGGACCCCTTCCTGTTTGCTAGTGGCTTACCACCCATTTGAAATAAGTGGTAAACTGAATTGCAGCCTCAATCTTACATTGCAGTGGGACTTATTATGAGGATGTGATGTCCTTGGCCTGCCAAATGGCTAGTCTCAAACCCTATTTTGCGAGTCAGTAGTATGTTACTCGAAAAATAGGGTTTGTACATGGGGACAGACTTATTCTGGGCTGATTGCCTGTTTTGCAACCGCAAAAAAACAGTCCCGGGGGGGGGAGTAAGTCATGTTCCCAGGATCCCTGCTCAAACTAATCTGACCCCATAACTGTGAAGTTGACCACTCTAGCCATCAAGCCACATCCCCTCCTGTCTCAGCCTCTACTGCAAATCTATCCGTCCGAAAGGCAAGACCTACAGGTGTTGCCTATGCTTTTGTGTTTTCAATGGAGCTCCGTATTATCTTGCTCTTATATTGTTTTAGTGCCCTGTAGTCTACAAAATGTTGATGGTTGCTTGTATCCATGGATTTCTTTTTCATGTATCCATTGATTTCTTTTTCATTCCCTTTCTCCAACAGGAATAATGAAGGCAGTTGGAAATGAGAAATCCCTGTGGTGAACATTTGATGCTGTTGTGCAGCGATGAAGTGTTTCTGTTGTACAGATTAATGATTTAATAAAGTAAACTTTAACAGTGCAATGTATTATCTATATTATTAAAGTCCTAAATTGCCATAACGTTTTCTGTAGTATTTTAGATTAAAATCATTCCGTACTCGCGGAAGGAACCTTTCTCTGCTTTTAATGTTTATTTATTGTGAAAGTTTTATATAGCGCGAACAAGATCTTTGCAGATATCAGAGCTTTACAAAGAAGGGGTAGATGAGGGAGCATAGTCAAAAAGGTAAGTCAGTAACACTAACAATAATACAAATAGGTGGATCATATACATATATCAGTAAAACCGTTCATACAAATAAGCAAAGCGGTCGAACAAGTAGTACGGATCGGTCCAGAGTCCGAAATAATAGTTCCGGTGTATTTAGCCATGAGGATAGCTTTTACTTTCTGAAAAAGTGTAGTGGAGGAGATGAGCCTGGTTTCGGGAGGGAGTGAGTTCCAGATCCTAGGTGCCATTCCTGAGAAGGAGCGTTTGTAAGTTTTTTTCCTTCCGGAATCTTCGAGGCTTCAGCAGAAGATTGTTTGTGCCTCTAGTGTTTCTAGAGCCGCCAGAGATTGTCAGCTTCTGAGTGAGGTAGCCGGGTGAGTTCATGTGTACTGCCTTGTGTGTCAAGCAGGCTATTTTCAGATGTATTCTGGCTTCAAAAGGCAGCCAGTTCAGGGATTTCAAGTCCGGGGAGATATGAGAGTACTTTGCTTTTTTGACCCAGTGATAAGTCTTGCTGCAGCGTTTAGACAAGCTCTTAGTGGTGCGGTAGTAGTTGACCTCAGTATGTTGTAATTGCCGCAAGTCAATTACGGACAAGTATTAAGATATTTAAGCAAAGTAGGGTGATGGTAGATGCTTGTATTGGACACGCTTAAATTCGAGTATATGGAATGGAAAAGCACGTATTCTGATTTCTTTCGGCAATGATCGGGATTGTGCTGCTTACTAAGCAGTATGTCAAGCTGGGGTTTGAATCCGGTTACACAGTCAGCCCCAGTGGCGGCTGGTAGTTTGTGAGTGGTGGGGCTGGGCTTGGAGGGGAGAAGGGTGGGAGGATGCATGTTAGAGGTGTGCAAACTATTTTTGGAAGGCTAGTTGCCATTTCCTGTCAATTTTATTTTAGAAAATGGGGTAAAGTGATGCTTTTTTTTTCTTCCCCATTTTACTAAGTAAAGCAATAGCCCTTCCCTTTATGTGCCCCCAGCTTTGGCCTAAACACATAATTATCAGCACGTAATGCCTTTTATCAAAGGCATTGACTGCTGTTAATGACCGTAGTGATGGGGCAATAATACTTAATTAGTCAGTGTTACTTTCTTTTTTCACACAAATGTTTAAGGTTTCCACCTCTTCAATCTGCAATTAATTTGAACACGACTATTTACACACCTTTTACGGTCTTTAGCTTTTCTCAATTTACTAAGTTTTCACATGCCGAGTCTTCATAAGCAATAGTTCCACCTAAGAGGACAGAGGCATACTTGACCTTTGTCTCCTACAGCAAATGTACTACTAAAGGGGACAAGATTTTGAAAACTTTAGACTCAGACAATAGAAGTATCCGTCAAGATCCACAGATGTCTCACGATTTCTGGGTGGTCTATGCATCAGTATCTCATGGTCTCCAATTGCAGGGGTGTAATGAAGGCCCCAGCTGAACCGCAGGAGTTCCCAACTCTTCAAAGGAGCCATATTCAGCCCATTCCAACTGCAACAGCCACACTCTACTGGGTCAGATGATGATGATCGCAAAGCACACGAAAAAAATATGACTGGCAGTTGTTCTGTCCCGAGTAAATAATCTGGTCAAACAGTATTTTATTCTAGACCATTTTACATTTTATTTGCTTACAAGAGTAGCTATTTTAGCATGGAAACACATGCAAATCGTGTACCTCAAACAGCTACCATTAAACAATCATAGGCATATAAGCCACTAGAGAGTTAGGGGGCATAGGTATCGCACAAAATGGTAGTATGAGTACATTTTACAATTTCATCATATGGTGGAGTCTTCTGGGCACTGACTTAAAGGGAAGCTTGGAATCAACATTTGTAGTCCCACCTTCTAGTTAGGAGAGAGGATAACCACAAGCTTTCATTCAATGCAGAGCTCACTTGGAAAAGGAAGACAAAAGCATGCCTTTTACGAAAGTCAAATTCGAAATCAACAACTCTGTCCTGAACTTTGTGAACTGTTGAGCCTTCCTAAGTTAACAGCAATTAAACACATACAACTTCATGCCGTCCCCAGCTTCCTGTTGTAGCGCCTTACTGCGTGCAATACATTATTCCACAAAGATACTGTAAACACATTCATTTTAACAGCGGGCCCAATTATAACTATTCAAAGGGGCAGGTCCCAGCAGCTGGCACTTTTTTTAACCTCACCTGGTGAACTTGAGGGAAGCAGCCTTCAAGCCAGGCTAGGTCAGGTGACGTGGACCTCGACTCATTCACGAAAAGAACTGACTGAAGTGCGCATAACAACACCTTGCCCTTCGCTCCCCCAATGTCGCCACGAGTCTAGCTCACTAGTAGCTTCTAGTAAATGGATTATTGTGTTTGAAGACTTCAGACGTACACAGGAGCTGAAATGGCGTCTGGCTCCAGCATAACTCACTCACGCTGCAAATCGAGTCTGCGCAGTATGTCCAGATACAAACTGCGCAGACTCAATCTCCTGGCTTCAGGGCTCTCCACTGATTGACGTGGCGGCTTCGCACTACAGGGCTTGAATTTGAAACGCCCATGGCCAATTTAACCTCCATGTCATCGGGGTGGAGACTGCTCCTTAACGCTACGTGTTTGCAGACTGATGACCTCACAGACATCGGGGCTAAGAGACTGTGAGCCCCGCAAATACTCTAGACTTTCGGGCTGCCCAGGTGAGCATATTTAGAAAAAGCGCCATGACACACTAGTGTCAGTGTGTCAACAATACAATGGTGAGTGGCAGACAGTGTTACTGTTGTGCAGCAGGCATGTTTGTGCACACGTTTTTCTTTTTTTTTAAACAAAGACAGATTTAGCATTTCTTTTTACTGTGACCGTAAAGGGGGCGGAGCCCCTGCGCCCTCGCACAGAAACCCTAATGCAAACCAGTCTTTCCTAAACTGATAACCATCAATCCTGGGTCTGCTAGGAATGCCCATCGCTAAGAATGGAACTGTTTGGGGGGTATTCTTCACACTTCTCCATTGGTTGTATTACTCCACATCATGCGAACAGCAATCACCTTGTATGAAAGCAAAGAAACGATTGATCCCAAAAGATTCTTCATGCAAACAGTTATTCACAAAAAATGAATGGTAGAAAATATTGAACACAGCTGCCTCTAATGCAGCACTACTCATTTCAAGAGATGGTAGTTATGCTTTCTCTAGCTTCTTTTTATGACCTAGTGAGTTATTTACGGGTAAATCGTTATCCTGAATATCGGGCCTATTCCCCACCCAGAAGCATTAGGTGCTTGGATGAATTAAAAGGATCTCAAATCTAATCGGGTGTTGATTCTTCGCAGATCACAAAATAAAACGTTGGGAGGGGTCATTGGGCTTGGTCACAGGATAATGACGGGCAACATGCATCTTAGCCAACCAAAGAAAATATTAATCCGTTACAAAAAAATCCAACATTTGCGTGCTAATCAAAATTAATTTGCCTACTATTGGAATATGGCAACCTGCACCTACTTCACTGGCTGCCAGTAGAGAAGTGCATCACCGTTAAGGCTTCTGTATAATGTGCAAATTCAAACTGCACCCTAGTTCGCAATTAAGTTCAAGTGATGCACCCCTGCTTGTAACCTCAGACAACTCAAAAAGGCAATAATTGAAATACCCCCCCCCCCCCTCATATATCCCCATGAGGTACACTACATTGGGTGAAGAGCTTTTTGAATATGGGTAGCACATCAACAAATTCCACTGAAGACTCGCAATCAGCCATGTCTTTTTAACCTTTCTTTTGCAATGTTGAAACGCCCTTACAACCGGCCTTTTTGCCAATTATAGCGATCAATAGCTGGCCCTCCTACAGTGCCAGGCTACTCCTGAAGTGTATGCCCACACGCCGTTAGATAATATTTCACAGGACTACTCCCGTTTAAACTGTGCCACTCTGGATATTGGACTCACTTCCGGGAAGCGCCTACGTTTGCAGGTGAAACACACACGGGGTTGTCCCGAAGGCAGATATGCTATCACCATCATTAGTTGTGTGGGAAAGTGAGACATTTTCCCTGAAAAGTAATATACTTGAGAGGCCTGCACGTATATGCCTTACTTATAATTGAAAGAGATCTCAATGTAGCAATTGATTAGGCAGCAGACAAAGCAACACTGTTGCATATTAAGCAATCATATCAAACCAAGCTCAGGGGAATTATGTGACCAATGGAGCTGCATGGTATGTAGAGGCTCCAGAAAACAAAAGGACATCCATGTACTATTCTCGGGAACATGATTCATGCTACCACATTGATCATGTCTTCAACACCAGCTCCCAGAAACATAGATTTAGTAGTGCCTTCTTTTCAGCTATAGGAATGTCTGCCCACACACCATACTAATGGAGTTAACATCATTCAGCTTAAAATAACTGGAGGCTAGATGTCTGGTACTTCATGGATAGGCGAATGGAAAATCTAGTGTAACACTCGTCTGTAAATTATTTCCTGGCAGACACTGGGTCTGTAGAAAGTGCTGCAATGCGTAGAGTCTAAGGGTCATATGTATGAAACTATTTTGTGTTCACGAAGCGCAAAAAAAACAGATTTTGCGTGTGTGAAATAGAGAAACGCGATGTATAACGTTAGCATCGCAAAATAAAAAATTGCAACTTATGTAATTCCTTATTTTGCGAGGCCTGCAATCTGAATTTCTCTGCGATACGCAGGCTGTGAAAATCGCAAATGGAGAAATCGCAATTTAAGAATGTGCAAAGCAATGTAAGAAAAATTCATATTTTGCACTTTTTGAAAAATTTGCAATTTTGGACTTCAATATTACCACTAAGTCAATTCAGGTGGTAACCAGGTGCAAGCTATATAAACAGGCACACAATTCAACAGGGACTTCCACAATGGCAGCGCTATATGTGATAGCCAGGAGACTGTGAATTTGGGCTGCAGCACAGAGGAGGATGCAACGGGAACAGATCTTCAGAGTGCGCATCACTCTGTTCCAGCAGACTGAGGTGGAAATCCATGAGAAGTACAGGCTGGACACAAACCATTTTAGACCTGATAGAGGAGCTGAAACCCTATCTGGAACACCAAAGCGCAGGACCCAAACAATTCCCTCCCATGTGCAGGTCCTGTGCTCACTGCACCTACTGGTCTCAGGGAGTTTTCAAGGGGTGATATCAGTGGCAGGTGGGGGTCTTACAGAGTGGCCTGTTGTGGTTCTTCCATGCATTCTTGGATGCAATGGTGCAGAGGCTACCACATCACATACAATTCCCAGCACACAACAGCAAACAAAACTGGACTTCTACCAGATTGCACGATTCCCCCACGTAATAGGCTGCATAGAGGGGACCCATGTGGCCCTCACACCCCCATCAACCAATGAATATGTTTTCAGAAACCGTAAATCATACCATTCCCTGAAGATGCAGACTATAGGAGAGGTCACTATACCCTGTGACTCGAAGAATTTCTGCAAGTAAAAACAACTTGGAAACGTCCAAGGCCAACAGTAGATTGTAGGAGTATGCTAAGCATATTAATCTATGGCACTACATGCTACAAATACGTGTTTAGTGGTTAAGTAACATATTGCTTTTGTACTGTGATATAATCCTCTCAATACCTTGTTGTTTGGACATGCAATAAACAGGTCAATAGGCAGTTGGATCCAAAACAAGTCCTACATTTCCTTGGTGTCTCCAACCCAAGAGGCGTTGACCATTTTTGGCAACATAAATCTTGCCTTAAGTGGTCCATGGAAAAAATTAAATAGAAGCTACAAAATACCCAGGAATAATAATGGTAGACTTCCCGTAACCATAACCCTTAATATTATTAATCTTTAAGATAATACCTTTCCATTGTTTCTTAAAAAACACTTCAGAGATCAAAGATAATGGTGACCCAGAGTCAACTAACATCACCGTCTCAATTCCATCAATTAAGGCTTCGCAATTTGGTCAGAGTCGATTACAGTTGATAAATTCTCATAACCTTCTGCAACAAGCACTAAATCCTTCTTGTCAACCGTTTAATTTTGGTAATCAATCTTACACTCTTGGATAGTACGTTTCGATGAGACCAGCACACACTAGAAAGCATTTTCCCCTTTCCCACATTCAAAACATTCTTTTGACGAGGCATGAAAGTGAGATTTATTGTCATGTGGTCCAGAAGCACTTTTGTAACACTTACCTTTGTTAGAAAAGGTGCTGTTTTTTTACTTGACCTATGTTGGGTGTAATTCTGAACCAGTTGCCACTTCAAACTGACCTTCTTTCTCATCATTAAGTATGATCTGACGGATCTTTCAATCCCCTCTGCCGCTTCCACAACCTCCGCAAGTGATGGATTTTTGTGTCTGAGTAGTTGTTGAATTTTTTTGTATTGTGGCGATGCATGATACCTTTGTTCTGCAATATTGCCAAAATCGCATGTAGCAGCCAAAACATGTAATCCCGCCACATAACTTTCCATGGGTTCAAGTGGCCATTAATGCTTACAATAAAAATCAAACCATTCCATGACGATATGGGTTCAATTGTGAAGTGCAATTTGAGGCTGTCAAGAGCCTCAGGAAACTCATACACTTCAACACGATGAGGGGATACCACTGGCAAATTGTCGAAAATCTCTTGTGCCTCAGTTCTAATGTCACGCAATAATAAACCCTTTTTCCTGCATCAATTGCAACCATAATTTATTTTAATAAACCCATCCATTTGTCTACTTCATGGGTTGGTCCGCAGGATTCTGTAAGAAAGGTGGCAGTATATTACAGGATTGCTGCATACTTAAAAGATGTTTTAATTAGGCGCTGAAAAATAAGGCTTGAGGAAGGCACAGCCCAGCAAAATTCGGGGAAAATACAAGAAACAGTAATACGCCCATGCATGTACTAAGACACAGGTGAAAAATTATGCTGCTGATGATAGAAAGATGGCAGCATGTAAACTTCTGTACAGAACGTTGAGACCTTGGTTCAGCACTGGGATGTATGTCTAATGCTGCTTATGGCATGCGTACAGCATCTGCTGTTGACGTGCATGTGTGCACTCCCAAGTATACAACGGGTACAGGCTGCCACCAAAAATAGAGTATGTGCCCACAAGAGTCAGCCCTGGTAGTGTCGGAGCGGGGTACCCGCAATGACAGGAGCAGTGTCGCCGTAGGGCTAGAGCAGAGCTCCACTTCCGCTCCTTCACGAGAAAATAAATACTTTTCGCAATGGTGATCACGACTGGGACAAAGGGAAATTCTGTTGCCAACACGTGAATACGTTTATTTGAAGAATAGCGAAAAGCAAACAGCACAATATGAGCCGAGACAGTCAACAGACAACCGTAAGCAAGGACAAACAATTTGAGAATAACAATTCCAGAAAACAGCCTGTACTAGGATGCATGCGGATGAACCATGTAACTTTTACTGAACTACCTACCCCCTACCCCTCCCCGCTCTACTCCTCTCCACTTTCCTGCTACTGATTTCTGCCCTTACCTGTCCTGGCCCTAGTCCCCCACCCTGTTTACCTGCGAATTTCCCGGGTCATTTGAGAGCTAGCTATTTTGTCTGATGCCCAATGGAGCTACCTGGTTTAGCTATAGGGGAGACAGGTCGGGGATTCCCTCCTTGGACGTCCCCTACCCAGTCGGTCTTTAGCCAGACTTGCTTTCGTCTGTTCCCGCTTCCTCCCTCTATTTATTATCTCTACTTCTCTCCTCTCAATGTATTGAGACTGAACTATTCTGTCTGATGCCCGATGGAGCTACCTGGTTTTAGCTATAGGGGAGATGGGCCGTGGACTCCCTCCTTGGTCGTCACCTACCCAGTCAGCCTTTAGACAGATTTCATTTCGTCTCTCCTTGTTGTCTCTTCCTATTTCCTCCCTTTCTCACCTTCCCTGTCCCCTCCCATCTACGCTCCATTTATTTTGCCATCCATGTTCCTTAAATGTTTCCTATTGAGACCTAGCTATTTGTCCAGAGACCGATGGAACGACCTGATAGCTATAGAGGAGATGGGTTTTGGGACTCCCCCTTCAGCGTCACCTACCGAGCCGGTCTTTGGTTAGACTTTCCTTCGTCTTTCTGCCGTATCTCCCTCCCATCCTGTTTTTCTGCGATCCTCTTCCCTCGACACTTGAGACCGAACTACTTTGTCTGATGCCCGATGGAGCTACCTGGTTTAGCTATAGGGGAGATGGACCGTGGATTCCCTCCTTGGTCGTCACCTACCCAGTCGGTCTTTAGACAGACTTCCTCTTGTCTCTACGGTTGTCTCTTCCCTTATCCTCACTTTCTCACCTCACCTACCCCCACTTCTTTTCTCTCCTCTCCTAATGTAGTGCTGACTGTTCGTTGTAAGATGTAATTGTTGACCTTTTTCAGTTTTACTGTTAAACCACATTGTTGCACTTCCTTTCGTCCCTCCTGCTGTCTCCTCCCGCATCCTCCCTCTTTTTATGTCTCTCCTTCTCCCCTCTCTCAATATATTGAGACTGAACTTTTTTGTCTGATGCCTGATGGAGCTACCTGGTTTAGCTATAGGTGCGATGGGCCGTGGATTCCCTCCTTGGTCTTCACCTACCCTGACTGTCCTTAGATAGACTTCTTTTCATCTCTCCGTATTGTCTCTTCCCTTATCCTCCCTTTCTCACCTCCCCTGCCCCCTCCACTACCTCTCTCTCTCCTTTCTCCCCTCTCCTAATTGTATTGCCTATTCTTTTTTGGGGATTTATTGTGAAATTGTTGAACTTTTTCTGTTACATTGTTGATTCTCATGTAAAGTGCTCTGATACCTCCGGGTCTAGCCAGCGCTATATAAAACTCTATAAATAAATACATAAATAAAGTATAATGAAAACAACATTCATGAAAGAAATAAGTGAACCTAAACGTAAATCACAAATCCCTACACTTCATTGAAGATCAGACTTGTGGGAGCACAGATGGTGAAGAAGGCAGTATCCTATACATACATTACCTTGATGTCCAACACCCTAAGAGACCTTAAAGACCTGAAATCACACAGTGAAAGAGAAATAGGAGAATTCGAAGAGTGAGAGGAAGGGTAAGTGTACCATAAGGAGGTTTCAGTACAGTCTTATTTCAAGTTCTACTATACTAGCATTCAGATGCAGAAATGTATAGAACAAGAAGTAATGTATACGTGAAAGGCAGTGGATAGCTCGGTTTGGAGTGCAGTTTCCACCATACGGCAGGCACTGCGCATTTGTGGACATCATAACCATTGGGATGGTGCCAGACTGACTCCATGCACCTGTGGAAAAACGAAACTCTTTTCTTCTCCCCCACCCCCAGCAACAGATTTTTTCTACAACAGAGGGTGCTTCTGTGAGCTGTTTGAACTGTGTTTTACTAGGCCCTGTGCACTTCGTCTTTTGGATAGCGTATCAAGAGGGAGAGAGTCTGAATCCCCACTGGTAATTATATGTATCAAAGAGAACTAGCTATGTTTGACTTTTATGGAACTCTGAAAAGTCATGTTCGGTGGCACCGATTGGGTGTCTTCATGAAGCCCTCACCCACCAACCTAGTTGGTGGCATGCTTCATCATCGGGCCCACCCAGTTGTATCTGGTGTTTCTATTGGATTAGGGTTAATGTCCTCATTGGTTGGGTATTTGAGGGTTCTGATTGGTTTCTGGGTCTGTGATTCAATCATTGTAGAGTTGGGGCTAGGGCTAGGGTTAGGATTTCTATTGGAAGTAGGGACTAGGGCTTCCTTTGTTATTGGTTGTGGAAGTAGGGTGGGACTAGGGCTAGGGTTAGACCTTTAATTGGAAATACCGATTAGGGCTTCTGGTGTGATTGGTTGCTGGACTAGATGTGGGACTTAGAGTAGGGTTAGGCCTTCTATTGGAAGTAGGGACTACGGCTACCCGTGCCATTGGTTGCATGGACTTGTTTTGGGACTACTGGTAGGGCTAGGGCCTTTATTGGACGTACAGATCAGGGTTTTTTAACTGATTGGGTGCTTAGACTAGGGCTAAGATTGGCTGTAAGGTCCTGGTCTCCTATTGGTTCCTAGATTGTAGGGCTAGTGTTAGGGCTAGGGTTCCTATTGGCTGATGGGGTCACCTCTTTACTAGGGCTATAAAAATGCCAGGCTTAGGGCGTCGAGGCTAAGGGCAGAGAGGACATGGGCAGTTTCCTGTTTGAGCCTGTTCGAGACTTGTTGGGACTAGGGCCAGAAATGCTGCCCTTTTTCTCATTTAGCAATACCCAGCCCACACCATCCACATCCACAAACAGAGCAACACACTCACACCAAATGTACACCACGCACAACACTATGCACAGATTAATTTACCAGCTGGTACTACAAACCCAACCAAACTACATCTACACACCCTACTATCCCAACTACCACACATATCCACCATCACCTACAAACAGTACACAACTCAATCCTATACCACTAACCAATACACTCATCACTAACAACACCATAAATAACTACATCCCATTCAGACACTCTCCCCGCTGTAATTACACCTAACAGACCATCCATCAAACACCCTCCCCTCCCTTCTACCATAATAACACTAACGCACAACACACACACTGCACACCACCACACTTTGTAACTCTTGCAACACATATACTTTCAATGTAATTATGGATCTACATATTTATCACTTTCTCCTAATTTAGCACCCTATTTCTCAGCCTATACTTAACTCAATATATCTCTCATTTATCCCAAACCCCATACCACTACTATGATTGCCAAAATAACCCTTTCTAGACTCTCTCCTACTCTACCCCTCCTTGTATCATCTGACACCTTTTTTACTATACCAATCCCCTAAAACAAACCTTTCTAAACTCTTTCCTCTGAGTCCTCCCCTCCAAGCCTCCTTTTTACTCATCCAAAAGCCTCCTCCTATTGCTAAGACCTAAATAAAAAAATAATAAAAATCTTTCACTCTTTTATCCCCCCACTATCCTTTTCAATCGAAATTAAAATACTAACATGTTCAATTCTCAAATTCCATATTAAACCATACTAATATACTACCCAAATAACTGAATAACATATCCACTACTCAAATTACTACATATTTTTTTACTATACTAATTTTCAACAGTAATCCTTTATGGGTTCCGGAGTGGCGTGCTACTCACCAGAAAAGCGATTCAACACCCATCAGGGGTAAATGAATACAAATCTTTCTTCCCCTTTTATCCCCCCGCTATCCTTCTCACTCCAAGTAACTGACTCATATCCATCACTGAAATTACTTCATATTTCACCATATTAATTCACCACTAATCCTTTGTAGAGTTCCTGAATAGCGTGCGTCAACAAGCGCTGTATAAATACAAACCTTTGTCCTCCTCTATCCTGCTATCATTCCAAATCCAAATAACTGACTAACCTATCCACCACTTAAAATGTACATGCATGATTCACTATACTAATTCAACACTAATCCTCTATGGGTCCCGGAGTAGCGTGCTACTCGCTGAAAAAGCGCTTTGACGCCTCATCAGGGGTAGTAAGCACTATATAAATGTAATTACAATACAATACAATATTTACAGCACTAGGATAGCTATACAAAGAGTGGGCATCGTTCAAAGATCTGCAAGGTTATTTATACATGTTGCACGGGCTGGGGATGTGCAAAACATGTACAAAAAGGAACAATCCTGATAAGGTAACAAGGACATTGTTGATTCCTTCTCATGCATTGAGAGACAATCGAAAAACGAGTATAAACATTACAAATGGACATTGCTTGTTCCTTCTCATACATTGAGAGACAATCGAACAACCAGGTATAAACTTTACAAGTGCACATAGCTAAGCCCTAGATGGGCAGGTAGGTTAACACAAGGTGGGTAAATGAAAGATTAAAACAAGTCTGTTTGTGCTGACTTGAAACACAAATAGAAAGGCACCAAAGTTCGCAATTCAATATCTCGGGAAAATACTAAATGGAAGAACTGATTTTCAGATTAATACAGAAAAAAGCATTTTTCACAATTGACCCATAGACCATTAGTGCCGAACAGTTCAGTATTATCCAACCCAAAACACCAGTGGGCACTTAGTTGTATTGTTCTGTAGTAGGGGATCTCTGTGTATAGTCATAATCTAGGGAATAGTCC
Organism: Lissotriton helveticus; assembly: GCF_964261635.1. NCBI lineage: Eukaryota > Metazoa > Chordata > Amphibia > Caudata > Salamandridae > Lissotriton > Lissotriton helveticus. The sequence goes on from NC_136057.1 coordinate 1,617,644,934, forward strand.
AGCCCATGTGCGTGGACCCCGGAGCAATCAAAAATAATCTCTTAGAGTGTCGAAAAATGCAGAAATGCACAGACACTTAAGAGAGAATTTAAAGACAGCTAATGCAGCCTAAAAAGGCTACACTGTCCAGTACTTCAACTAGAAATTCCACCAATAAAATCCACAAAACAGCAAAGCCTGTACAGATTTCCCTTGCTTAAACAGCAAAAACCCTCTGGAATGATAGAGAGGAGGACCTGGACAGACAAGCCCCATAGGCTGCCATTATGTGGCTCAGTACAGGATACTGTGCCTTTAAGAGAACTTTCCAGAACTTCACAGTATCCCAGAATGCACTGCAGGTCCCAATTACTTTCAGTTCTTTTTTCCGGCTCCTGCAAGCAGGACCCTGGAGCATTGAGCTCTCCCTTTTCAAGGGTTTATTGGTGTTTTTTCACTGAAATATCGATTTGAGTACTTTCTAAGTACTTTGGGGCTTTTCTTCTTGGTTTTTTGCACTCTTTTGATGTCAAATATGCCTTCTTTATTTGACAAATGCCCGGAGTGCTCCAGGAAGATGGCTAAGTCAGACCCTCATGAAGTGTGTATCCTCTGCCTGCCCTCTTCCCATGTTCCAGAGGAGTGTGAGATCTGTAAAGGCTTCTCTGGCAGGACCCTGAAGGACAGAATGAAGATCAGGCTTCAGGGCCTCGAGGAAAGAAGGCTGAAGGCTCAAGGTGGGTCTGGTGGGGCTTCATCTGCCCATGCTGAGGCCTCTGGGGGGCTCCCCAGGGGCAGGAAAACCAGCAAACCTCCACAGTCTCCGTCGGGGTCGGTAGCGCTGACCACGACGTCGAGAGGGAGGTCCACGGCCGGTTCCCAGTCTCCCCAGGGCTCTGGGTCGAGAAAATGTCGCCCGTCGACGTCGAGGGACTTGCACAGGCCGCCGTCGAACCCAGTGACGATTTCATCGTCGTCGTCTTCGGCGTCGACGTCGAGTGATCGGCGTCGACGGGCCCGGCGTCGGCGCTCGCCGTCGAGGCGACACCGCCGATCGCCGTCGGCCCACAGGACATTGTCGTCGTCGGGGGATCCTCGTCGTCGAGACCGCCGTCGAAGCGGAAGAGGTCGCCGTCGAGGAAGAGATCTCCGGCGAGGCGTAAGAGGTCGCCGTCGAGGCGGTCGCGATCGCCGTCGAGGCGGACGAGGTCGCCGTCGAGGCGGTCGAAGAGATCGCCGTCGAGGTCACCGTCGAGGCGCAAGAGATCGCCGTCGAGGCATAAAGGATCGTCGTCGAGGCATAGAAGCCGTTCGACGCCGAAGCATGGAAGACGGTCGACGCCGAAGGGGCGCTCGACGTCGAGGGACCTGCGCTCGACGTCTGAACACTATTCTTCGACGACGAGGGGTCGTGCTGACAGGCCTAGGACTGTGGGGGGCTCCCCTCAGTCCGGGAAGGATGGCGGGTCACCGGGATCGGTGTACTCGGAGGTGTATACTCCGAAGAAGTCTGTTACACCTCCGCCTCCGTTGCCAAGAGGTCCCCCTCCGAGGGCTCCAACCCCATCTCCGTTGCCTCCTCTGCCTCCGCTTCCAACAGGACCACAGACCCCTGTGCCTGTCAAGCCTCCACCGGTTCCACCGAGGTCGGTCTCGTTGCCCAGACTTCCGACCCCTCCCAAGAAGACTCCTAAGTCCAAGGAACCGCCTAAGACGTCCGCCCCGGAGAAACCGGTAGAACGTCCCAGGCCCAGGAGATCGAGGTCTCACTCCAGGAAGAGAGAAAGATCGAGGAGCAGACACAGGTCCTCCACTAGATCCAGACATCGCCATAGGAGGCATAGGTCCAGGTCACGTTCAACCTCTAGGACCCGTTCCTATTCACCTACTTTGTCAGACTCCCCGGAGACTAGGGTGTCTCCGATCGATGACATTGGTACATTCCAGGAGGTTCTCCTGAGGGGGGCTGCGAAGTTGGGTATCACAGTGACGGCTCCTACACCTACGACGTCCGTGATATTCGAGACTTTGCACAAGAAGCACCTGTCTCGCCCTCTACTGCCGTTGGTGCCAGGACTGGTTGAGCCTGCGGAAGATCTTTTTCTTACGCCTGCTGTGGTGAAAGCCACTCCCTCCAGACTTCTAAAGAAGTACAGGGCACCTGACTCCGACCCGGCCTTCCTACGGATGGATCCAGTGCCCGATTCGGTGATAGTGACGGCGGCTAGGAAGCTGCATTCTACCTCCCCGTCCTCCACCGTGCCTCCGGATAAGGAGAGCCGCTGGATTGATTCGGCTGGAAGGAAGGCGTGTGGGACTTCTTCCATGACTATGAAGGCTTCCAGCGACTCGGTGTTACTGGGGCGGTACGACCGTGCGCTGTGGGATTCCATGGAACAGTTCGCGGACCTTGTCCCGCGTGACAGGAAAGAGGACTTCATGGAAATCGTCAAGGAGGGGATGCTGGTCTCGAACCAGGCCATCAGCGGCGGATATCTCCTGTTGGCCGCACATGGACACTGCCACGGTATCAATCAGCGCCGCCATGCTTGGCTCAGGCTTACGTCGCTCAAGCCTGAGGCGCAACAGCGAGTGGCCAATCTGCCGTTTTCCGGTGAGACTTTATTCGGGAAACATGCAGATGACGAAATGGCCCGGATGAAGGCCGAGGCTGAAACCCTGACGGCTGTGGGCTTGGAGAAGCCCAAAGACAAGAAACCCTACGACGGTTCGGCTCGCAGGGGAAAGGAAGAGGGCAGTCTTCGAGTCAACAGCAGCAGCAACAACAGCAGCACTTCCGAAGACCCTTCCAAAAACATCAGAGGGGTAGAGGTGGACAGCAGTCCTCTACCGCGAACAAGGGCCCGGCCGGGTCTCGACCCTGAGCGGTTACTTCCCCTTCATCCGTTACCCGCTCCGGTGGGGGGAAGCGTTCAATTTTTTCTGGCAGAGTGGAGAAAAATTACTCAGGGCAAGTGGGTGCTGAATATTGTTTGCAATGGATACAGTCTTCGGTTCACCAGCCCGCCTCCATCGATCCCTCCGGTCAGCTCGCAGTATCAGCTGCGCGAGCTCCAGGCGGAGGCCGATATCCTGTTAAGGAAAAGGGCGATAGAAGACGTACCTCTGTCTCAAAGAGGAAGAGGTCTGTACTCCCGGTTCTTTCTGGTCCGCAAGAAGGACAAGAACGAGTTCAGGCCCATTCTGGACTTGCGACAGGCAAACAAGTGGATTCGCAGAGAAAAATTTTGCATGCTGTCGTTGCATCAGATTTATCCTCAGCTGCAACAGGGGGACTGGCTTTGCGCCATAGACCTACAGGATGCATACTTCCATGTGCCCATTGCACACAAACACAGGAAGTTCCTGCGATTTCAAGTCGGCACCAATCACTATCAGTACACGGTACTTCCGTTCGGGCTGAAGTCTGCGCCCAGGACGTTCTCGAAGTGCATAGCAGTGGTAGCGGCGCACCTGAGGAAGAACAAGGTGTTTGTCTACCCGTACCTGGACGATTGGTTGATCAAGGCCTCCTCCTTCTCGGAAGCTCAAGCACACTTCCAGAAGACGTGCGTTCTCTTGAACAAGCTGGGGTTGCACATCAACATGTCCAAGTCTGTCCCGACTCCGGTCCAGTGCATCCAGTACTTGGGAGCCTCCATCAATACGCTGTCAGCAAGCGTGTCTCCTTCGGAAGAGCAACGTTTATCACTCCTTCGGAAGGTTCAGGCTCTCATGTCCACTCCATCTACGACAGTGAGGACGGTGTCTTCTCTACTGGGGTCGATGGCCTCTTGTATCTTCCTGACGCCACATGCGCGGCTGCACATGAGACCGCTGCAGGAGTGCTTGGAAGATCAGTGGGACCAGAGGAGAGGATCTTGGGATGACAAAATACGACTGTCTCTACATGCTCTTCAGTCTCTGAAGTGGTGGTGTTCAGCGGAGAATCTCCTCAGAGGGGTTCCCTTCCACAAGGACGTTTCCACACAGACTATCGTGACGGATGCTTCTCTCCAGGGATGGGGAGCGCACTCCGGAGACTTACAGATTCAAGGGACGTGGTCCCCGACGGAGTCCACGTACCACATCAATTTCCTGGAACTCAGAGCTGTTCACTTGGCACTGAAGGCTTTTCACCCGTCCTTCCGGATCAACTCTCTGCTTGTACAGACGGACAATACGACCACGATGTATTACCTCAACAAGCAGGGGGGCTCGAGATCGCGCACTCTGTCGCAGGAGGCGCAAGCGATCTGGCACTGGCTTCTGGCCCGAGGACTGTCGATAACGGCCACTCATCTGCCAGGTGTGCAGAATGTTCAGGCAGACGAGCTGAGCAGACTGCTTCAGGAAAACCACGAATGGGTCATAAACGATGAGGTACTAGGAGAAGTCTTCGCAAGGTGGGGAACTCCAGACGTAGATCTGTTCGCCACCGCCGAAAACAGCAAATGCAGAGACTTCGCCTCCAGGTACTACCAGCCAGGGACGCTGGGGAACGCGTTATGGATCAACTGGTCGAACAGCTTTCTGTACGCTTTTCCTCCCATTCCCCTGATCCCGGCGGTTCTCATCAAGCTGTCCCAATCCAGGGCGAAGATGATTCTGATTGCCCCGGAATGGCCCAGACAGTGGTGGTTCACGGACCTGCTTCACCGGTCTCTCCTTCCTCACATGAAGCTGCCGTGCAGGCCGGACCTTCTCACAAAGTTCGGGGGGCGGATGGTGCACCCCAACCTCTCCTCTTTGAGTTTGGCGGCATGGCTCCTGAAATAGTGCAATATGGCCATCTGAATCTTCCAGAGGATTGTATGGACATACTGAAGGAGGCTAAGCGACCTTCCACTAGGACTTCTTATGCTTACAAGTGGAAGAGGTTTTGCATCTGGTGCAAGTCTAAGAACTATGACCCTACGACATGCAAGGAGGATGTCATCCTTCCATATCTGCTACATCTGGCGCAGTCTGGCCTTAATGTCCATTCCATTAAGGTTCATCTGACTGCTTTGACTGCCTACAGGAAATGCCCTTCACAGACTTCCTTCTTCCAGATCCCTGTGATCAAAGATTTTCTGGAAGGCTTGAAGAAAGTATTCCCTCCTGTCAGGCTTCCTTCGCCTTCATGGGACTTGAATGTGGTGCTGTCCAGGTGGATGAAGGAGCCTTTTGAACCTATTCATAAGGCTTCGTTGCAGCACCTGTCCTGGAAGGCGGCGTTCCTCGTGGCCATTACATCGGCCCGCAGGGTGAGTGAAATTCAGGCGTTGTGTTGCCAAGAACCTTACACTGTGTTTCATGCTGCTAAGGTTGTTATGCGTACTCACCCTAAGTTTCTTCCCAAGGTTATTTCTGATTTTCATATCAACCAGACTATAACTTTACCTACGTTCTTTCAGAATCCTTCATCTCCAGCGGAAAGGTCTTTACATTCCCTGGATGTTAGGAGGGTGCTGAAATTTTATCTGGATAAAACCAGAGATATTCGTAGGTCAGACCAATTGTTCATCAATTATGGATCGGTCAGGACGGGTCTTGCTACCTCTAAACAGTCCATCTCGAGGTGGATTGTGTCCTGCATACAATTATGTTACCAAAAAGCTAATAAGACCTTAGGGGGCAAACCTAAGGCTCATTCCACAAGGGGCAAAGCTGCCACGACAGCTTTGCTTCGTAACGTGCCTATTGCTGAAATCTGCAAGGCGGCCACTTGGAAGTCGGTCCATACCTTTGCTAAGCATTACTGCCTGGACTCTGATGCCAGGGCAGACGCTCAGGTTGGGCAGGCTTCGCTGCGAAATCTGTTCGCACAATAGTGGTGTTATTTCTCGTTTCTCCACCGCCGCTTTGGTGTGGGGATGGGCTTGCCATTCTATTCACTAGATTATGACTATACACAGAGATCCCCTACTACAGAAGGAGTAGTTTCTGTCCTGTAACTTCAGTTCTGTAGTAGGGGTATCTCTGTTATAGTCATAAGCGCCCGCCCTCCTCCCCGGTGGAGAGAGATATTCATGTACGGAATGCTACAGGTCTGGCGTGTTACGCCTTCAAAAAGAACTGAAAGTAATTGGGACCTGCAGTGCATTCTGGGATACTGTGAAGTTCTGGAAAGTTATCTTAAAGGCACAGTATCCTGTTCTGAGCCACATAATGGCAGCCTATGGGGCTTGTCTGTCCAGGTCCTCCTCTCTATCATTCCAGAGGGTTTTTGCTGTTTAAGAAAGGGAAATCTGTACAGGCTTTGCTGTTTTGTGGATTTTATTGGTGGAATTTCTAGTTGAAGTACTGGACAGTGTAGCCTTTTCAGGCTGCATTATCTGTCTTTAAATTATCTCTTAAGTGTCTGTGCATTTCTGCATTTTTCGACACTCTAAGAGATTATTTTTGATTGCTCCGGGGTCCACGCACATGATCGGGACTATTCCCTAGATTATGACTATAACAGAGATACCCCTACTACAGAACTGGAGTTACAGGACAGAAACTACTCGTTCCCAATTTTTCACTGGAGAATTATTTTTCATCTTTTTGCATTATCATAAAGACTTCTTCCTGTTTAACCATTGCTGCATTTGTCTGATGCAAGGGTGTTGGAGAAGGGCTGCAAATTGTTGCCAGTATACCACAGCACATTGGCAAGCATTGTACGCGCAGACAACATCCTAACACCATACTCTCCCGTATAACCATTCTCGTCAATAATTTTCAACCCCAGCTAATGAAGAGTGAGGTAATGCGATCCCAAAGGGAGGAAATAGATTTATTGGCAAACACATTTACATGCTGGGCTATGCTATGCATGTTCTCAATAGCCGATGTATGCTTTTGAATTGTACAGCATTAAAATGCAACATTCGGTGTGCAAAAGCCTACATACTCCGCGTTCAGCAAGTAATATTTCAAGGACCATGAGGTTTTGTAAAACCACAGAGTGCATAGCAGTCATTTCTACTGTTGTATTATCTAAGGCTGACATCGTTTCATTTATTGTAACCTCCAATAACTGTCCAAATTCCGTAATATGATGGCAATTCATAGCTATCCGTAGTATAGGTAGTATTCCTAATCCAAAGTAATAAGCCTGCTGCCCAGCAGTATCTGTCGCATCTACTAAGAAAATATTTGAGCTGTCCTTTTTGTTACAACCAAAGGAAATTTGCAATTTAGCAAATCCAATGTCAGAGGGAATGGCCGAATGCAAGGAAAAGACAATCCCAAATAGCAGGACGGCCCCCCTCCACCCCCCAACCTCACTTAGCCCCACGCTTTTTAATGTCTATGTTTCCTGCTGGCCCCCCTGATCAGGTCCTTTGGTTTTGCTCTGACATCGTATGTAGACGACACACAGATTTTGGTGTCCCTGCGGCCTGGGCAAAAGGTGGAGACTGCTAGTCGATTCTTTAACTGTATGGAAGCAGTGGGTAAATGGATGCCCCAGAATTGTTTAAAACTTAATTCTGGTAAGACAAAAGTCATTCTCTTTGGCAATGACCCCAAGTTCTGGTCCCCAAGCTGGTGGCCTGACTCATTGGGGGTGCTTCCGATCCCGACGAGGAAAGTAAAGAACTTGGGTGTCCTGATTGATGATAAACTCAACTTTAAGGTACAGGTCAATGCAGTGGTCTCGGTGACCACATTTGCGCTTAGAACATGCAAGAAAATCTTGCAGTTCCTTCCTAAGGAAAACCAACGTACAGTTGTGACGGCACTAACTATGTCGCAGTTGGACTACTGCAATGGCCTATACCTAAATATTCAGGAACAATTAATGTATAGACTTCAACTTTTACAAAATTCGGCTTCCAGACTGCTCACAGGCACAGCCAAATATGTCTCGATCTCCGGAGAGATCAGAAGACTTCACAGGCTGCCCGTTAAGGAACGGGTGCAGTTCAAAGCACTCTGTACAGTTTACAAAGCACTTCATGGCAACGGGCCAGAACATATGAAGCAACAGTTTCGGTGGTATGTCCCCAATAGACCACTTCGGTCTTTGGGAGCAAAACTGGTAACGGTACCTATCTCTAAAAAGGCCAGTTGGGGAGGTAGGAGTTTCATAGCTGGTGCAGCTAAAGCTTGGAACTCTCTACCTCTTCATCTTAGAAACAGCCCTGATTTACTGGCATTCAGGAAAGCCTTAAAGACTTGGCTTTTTGGCGCATAACCTCTGGCTCCTAGCTATTTCTCTTTGGGTTGCGTATAGACAGCGCCAGGACACCTTCGGGTAGCAGTTTGCGCTTTAAAAATACTTTTAACATAACATAACATAACCTGGTGGCAACCATGAGTAACCCTTGGAACCACATCTAAAATATATATCTTCACCTGGTGGGAGGGCATGATGCATATAAGAGGCACTAGCCATTTAAACGTTTTCCTGGCAAACACCATTACCTAAGAACAGAGAATCATTTTATTGTAGACATATTTCCGCAGGTGATACAGCTACCTGAAGAGAGGGTGGGGCGAAAATGGCTGGATCAGTGGATAGCAAAAAGAACAATTGATGGACAGAATGCAGAACAATGTACTCCATTTACCCCAATACAGAGATCTGGGCCTAAATCCATTGTTTTTTTTTACCAGGTCCTCCCTGGACTGGAAACAAGCTTCTGTAGTAGGGGATCTCTGTGTATAGTCATAATCTAGTGAATAGTCCCGCCCATGTGCGTGGACCCCGGAGCAATCAAAAATAATCTCTTACAGTGTCAAAAAATGCAGAAATGCATAGACACTTAAGAGAGAATTTAAAGACAGATAATGCAGCCAAACAGGCTACACTGTCCAGTACTTCAACTAGAAATTCCACCATAAAATCCACAAAACAGCAAAGCCTGTACAGATTTCCCTTTGTTTAACAGCAAAGTCCCTCAGGAATGATAGAGAGAAGAACCTGGACAGACAAGCCCCATAGGCTGCCATTATGTGGCTTAATTAGGATACTGTGCCTTTAAGGAACCTTCCAGAACCTTCTCCCAGTATCCCAGAATGCATAGCAGGTCCAACTTAGCCTCAGTTCTTTTTTCCGGCTCCTGCAAGCAGGACCCTGGAGCATTGAGCTCTCCCGTTTCAAGGGTTTTGTTAGTGTTTCACACTAATTTCGATTTTTTGGTGCTTTAAAAGTACTTTGGTGACTTTCTTTCTGTGTTTCTGCACTCTTTTTTTGTCCATAATGCCTGCATTATTCGACAAATGCCCTGAGTGCTCAAGGAAGAAGGCCAAGTCAGACCCCCATGAGGTCTGTATTCTCTGCCTTCCCTCTTCCCACATTCCTGAGGACTGTGTGATCTGCAGAGGCTTCTCTGGAAGGACCCTGAAGGAGAGGAAGAAGATCAGGCTTCAGGGACTTGAAGAGAGAAGGTTGAAGGCACGAGGTGGGTCAGGAGGGGCTCCTTCTACCCATGCTGAGGCCTCTGGGGGGCTCCCCAGGGGCAGGAAGACCAGCCCTCGCCCAAGATCTCCGTCTGGGTCAGTTGCACTGACCACGACGTCGAGGGGACGGTCAACGGCCAGTTCCAGGTCTCCCCAGGGCTCTGGGTCGAGTAAACGTCGCCCGTCGACGTCGAGGAACGTGTTCCGGCCGCCGTCGAAGCCGGTGTCGATCTCCTCGTCGTCGGTGTCGGCGTCGAGTGGTCGACATCGGAGGGCCCGGCGTCGGCGCTCGCCGTCGAGGCGACACCGCCGTTCGCCGTCGAGGACATCGTCATCGAGGGGATCCTCGTCGTCGAGGCCGCCGTCGAGACGGAAGGAGTCTCCGGCGCCGAAGAGGTCGACGTCGAAGCATTCGAAAAGACCGACGTCGAGACGCTCAAGGAGATCGACGTCGAGAAGGTCAGAGAGGTCGACGTCGAGACGATCCAAAGGGTCGACGTCGAGACGATCCAAGAGGTCGACGTCGAGGCAGGCGAAGAGGTCGAGGTCGCCGTCGAGGCACCATCGCCCGTCGTCGAGGTTTCGTGGTTCGTCGATCTGGTCGGGGTCGACGTCGAGACGCAGACACGGTTCGACGTCGAGAAGTGAGAAACGGTCGACGCCGAAGGGCCGTTCGACGTCGAGGGGCCATCGGTCGTCGTCTGGGCACCGATCTTCGGCGTCTGGAGGTCCTAAGGACAGGCCCAGGACTGTGGGGGGCTCCCCACGCTCCGGACGGGATGGTGGCTCGCCGAGAACGGCGCATTCCGGGGTGGATACTCCGATGAAGCCCTCTACACCTCCTTCGCGGCCGGCTGTGCCGAAGGGTCCGCCTCCGAAGGCCCCGACCCCACCTCCGAAGCCGGCTCCGCAGACCCCGCGTCCGGTTGCTCCTCCACCCCCGGTCCCGCCGAGGGCGGTGTCGATGCCTAAGTTTCCGACGCCACCGAAGAAGACTCCTAAGAAGCCTGGGATTCCTGACCCTGGGAGGCCGAAGGAACGTCCGAGGCCCAAGAGGTCGAGGTCTCGCTCTGGGAGACGGGACAGATCGAGAAGCGGGCATGGATCTTCCTCACGATCCAGGCATCACCACAAGAGACGTCGGTCCAGGTCACGTTCTGCCTCTGGGACCCGTTCCTACTCGCCCACGTTGTCCGATTCGCCGGAGACTAGGGTGTCTCCTATAGACGATATAGGCACGTTTCAGGAGGTTCTCCTGCGTGGAGCGGCGAAGTTGGGAATCAAGGTTGAAGCGCCTACGGCTTCTACCTCGGTGATATTTGAGACATTACACAAACGGCACTTGTCTCGCCCCCTGTTACCTCTGGTGCCAGGGCTCCTTGAGCCCGCCGAACAGCTATTCCTGACGCCGGCAGTGGTGAAGTCTGCGCCTTCCAGGATCCTAAAAAAGTACAGGGCTCCGGACTCGGACCCTGCCTTCTTGAGGAAGGACCCGGTGCCGGACTCAGTGATCGTGACAGCTGCCCGAAAGCTTCATGCCACCTCCCCTGCGTCCACGGTGCCTCCGGACAAGGAGAGCCGCTGGATCGACTCTGCTGTACAGAAAAGGGGGTGGTGATGAACAGAGTGTCTGAATTAAGCAGACCACTCTTACCCAGTCCAAAGATCAGGGCTTGATCCATCACCGTTATTTATCTCACTGCCCCATCCCAGCTCAGAACCTGGCTATATGCAAATTAGTCTGTCCCTGGCCCAGTGCATCATGGGAACAGGGCAGACCAAACTACCAAGCCAATTCTTCACCAGAAAGGAGACAAGCTACCGGGGACCGGTTTCTGGCATTTCAGCCTCTTCGGCCCGGCTTGCTTGAATCATGATGGAGCAGTGAGAAAGGGACTCATGTCTGAGTATACCCTGCCACACCTATAGTGGCCAAAAACGATACAGAAAAGGGGGTGGTGATGAACAGAGTGTCTGAATTAAGCAGACCACTCTTACCCAGTCCAAAGATCAGGGCTTGATCCATCACCGTTATTTATCTCACTGCCCCATCCCAGCTCAGAACCTGGCTATATGCAAATTAGTCTGTCCCTGGCCCAGTGCATCATGGGAACAGGGCAGACCAAACTACCAAGCCAATTCTTCACCAGAAAGGAGACAAGCTACCGGGGACCGGTTTCTGGCATTTCAGCCTCTTCGGCCCGGCTTGCTTGAATCCTGATGGAGCAGTGAGAAAGGGACTCATGTCTGAGTATACCCTGCCACACCTATAGTGGCCAAAAACGATACAGAAAAGGGGGTGGTGATGAACAGAGTGTCTGAATTAAGCAGACCACTCTTACCCAGTCCAAAGATCAGGGCTTGATCCATCACCGTTATTTATCTCACTGCCCCATCCCAGCTCAGAACCTGGCTATATGCAAATTAGTCTGTCCCTGGCCCAGTGCATCATGGGAACAGGGCAGACCAAACTACCAAGCCAATTCTTCACCAGAAAGGAGACAAGCTACCGGGGACCGGTTTCTGGCATTTCAGCCTCTTCGGCCCGGCTTGCTTGAATCCTGATGGAGCAGTGAGAAAGGGACTCATGTCTGAGTATACCCTGCCACACCTATAGTGGCCAAAAACGATACAGAAAAGGGGGTGGTGATGAACAGAGTGTCTGAATTAAGCAGACCACTCTTACCCAGTCCAAAGATCAGGGCTTGATCCATCACCGTTATTTATCTCACTGCCCCATCCCAGCTCAGAACCTGGCTATATGCAAATTAGTCTGTCCCTGGCCCAGTGCATCATGGGAACAGGGCAGACCAAACTACCTCTGCTGGTCGTAAGGCGTGTGGGACGTCCGCCTCTTCAATGAAGGCCGCCAGTGACTCGGCGTTACTGGGGCGTTACGACAGGTCACTGTGGGACTCGATGGAGCAGTTTGCAGACCTTGTCCCTCGAGACCGCAAGGAGGACTTCATGGAGATCGTCCAGGAGGGGATGCTGGTCTCTAACCAGGCCATCGGCGCCGCGGCGGACATATCCTTGCTGTCAGCGCACGGATACTGCCACGGGATTCACCAGAGACGCCATGCTTGGCTCAGGTTGACGTCACTGAAACCGGAAGCACAGCAACGCGTGGCGAATCTCCCGTTTTCCGGAGATACTCTCTTCGGAAAACACGCTGATGACGAGATGGCCAGGATGAAGGCCGAGGCGGAGACCCTGACGGCGGTGGGCTTGGAGAAGCCCAAGGAGAAGAAACCATTCCGACAGTACCAACGTCGGTTTGGGTCGCAGGGTCGTGGAAGGGGACAGTCTGCTGGACAACATCAACAGCAGCAACAGCAGCAGCAGTACAGGCGGCCCTTCCAGAAACGCCAAGGGGGTAGAGGTCGACAACAGTCCTCTACCGCGACCAAGGGCCCGGCCGGGTCCCGACCCTGAGCGGTTACTTCCCCCTCGTCCGTTACCCGCTCCGGTGGGGGGAAGCGTTCAATTTTTTCTGGCAGAGTTGAGAAAAATTACTCAGGACAAGTGGGTGCTGAATATTGTTTGCAATGGATACAGTCTACGTTTCACCAGCCCTCCTCCATCGATTCCTCCCGTCAGCTCGCAGTATCAACTGCGCGAGCTTCAGGCGGAGGCGGACATTCTGCTACGGAAGAGGGCGATCGAAGACGTACCTCTGTCTCAAAGAGGAAGAGGTCTTTACTCTCGGTTCTTTCTTGTCCGCAAGAAGGACAAAAACGAGTTCAGGCCCATTCTGGATTTGCGACAGGCAAACAAGTGGATTCGCAGAGAAAAGTTTTGCATGCTGTCGTTGCATCAGATCTACCCTCAGCTGCAACGAGGAGATTGGATGTGTGCCATAGATCTACAGGACGCATACTTCCACGTGCCCATTGCATGCAAACACAGGAAGTTTCTGCGCTTTCAAGTCGGCACCAATCACTATCAGTACACGATGCTACCCTTCGGGCTGAAATCTGCACCCAGGACATTCTCGAAATGTATGGCAGTGGTAGCAGCACACCTGCGGAAGAACAAGGTGTTTGTCTACCCGTACCTGGACGATTGGTTGATCAAGGCCTCCTCCTTCTCGGAAGCTCAAGCACACTTCCAGAAGACGTGCGTTCTCTTGAACAAGCTGGGGTTGCACATCAACATGTCCAAGTCGGTCCCGATTCCGGTCCAGTGCATCCAGTACTTGGGAGCCTCCATCAATACGCTGTCAGCAAGCGTGTCTCCTTCGGAAGAGCGACGTTTATCACTCGTTCGGAAGGCTCAGGCTCTCATGAACGCTCCGTCTACGACTGTGAGGACGGTGTCTTCTCTACTGGGGTCGATGGCCTCTTGCATCTTCCTGACACCACATGCGCGGCTGGACATGAGACCGCTGCAGGAGTGCTTGGAAGATCAGTGGGACCAGAGGAGAGGATCTTGGGACGACAAGATACGACTGTCTCTACATGCTCTTCAGTCTCTAAAGTGGTGGTGCTCGAAGGAGAATCTCCTCAGAGGGGTTCCCTTCCACAAGGACATTCCCACACAGACCATCGTGACGGATGCGTCTCTCCAAGGCTGGGGAGCGCACTCCGAAGACCTGCAAATTCAACGGACGTGGTCCCCGGCGGAGTCCACGTACCACATCAATTTCCTGGAACTGCGAGCTGTTCACTTGGCCCTGAAGGCCTTTCATCCGTCCTTTCGGACCAACTCTCTGCTTGTTCAGACGGACAACACTACAACGATGTATTACCTCAACAAGCAGGGGGGCTCGAGATCGCGCACTCTGTCGCAGGAGGCGCAGACGATCTGGCACTGGCTTCTGGCTCGAGGACTGTCGATAACGGCCACCCATCTGCCAGGTGTGCAGAATGTTCAGGCAGACGAACTGAGCAGACTCATTCAGGAAAACCACGAATGGGTCATAAACGACGAAGTACTTGGAGAGGTCTTTGCAAGGTGGGGTACTCCAGACGTAGATCTGTTCACCACCGCCGAAAACGGCAAATGCCAAGGCTTCGCCTCCAGGTACTACCAGCCGGGGACGCTGGGGAACGCGTTATGGATCAACTGGTCGAACAGCTTTCTGTACGCTTTTCCACCAATTCCCATGATTCCGGCGGTTCTCATCAAGCTGTCCCAATCCAGGGCCAGGATGATTCTGATTGCCCCGGAATGGCCCAGACAGTGGTGGTTCACGGACCTGCTTCACCGATCTCTCCATCCTCACATGAAGCTGCCGTGCAGGCCGGACCTTCTCTAGAAGTTCGGGGGGCGGATGGTGCACCCCAGCCTCTCGTCTTTGAGTTTGGCGGCATGGCTCCTGAAATAGTGCAATATGGCCATCTGAATCTCCCAGAGGATTGTATGGACATACTGAAGGAGGCTAAGCAACCTTCCACTAGGACCTCTTATGCTTATAAGTGGAAGAGGTTTTGCATCTGGTGTAGATCTAAGAACTATGACCCTACGGCATGCAAGGAAGATGTCATCCTTCCATATCTGCTGCATCTGGCGCAGTCGGGCCTTAATGTTCATTCCATTAAGGTTCATCTGGCTGCTTTGACTGCCTACAGGAAAGGCCCTTCACAGACTTCCTTTTTCCAGATCCCTGTGATCAAAGATTTTTTGGAAGGCTTGAAGAAAGTGTTCCCTCCTGTCAGGCTTCCTTCGCCTTCATGGGACCTGAATGTGGTGCTGTCCAGATTGATGAAGGAGCCTTTTGAACCCATTCATAAGGCTTCATTGCAGCACCTGTCCTGGAAGGCGGCGTTCCTAGTGGCCATTACATCGGCCCGCAGGGTGAGTGAGATTCAGGCATTGTGTTGCCAAGAACCTTATACTGTGTTTCATAATGCTAAGGTTGTTATGCGTACTCACCCTAAGTTTCTTCCCAAGGTTGTTTCTGATTTTCATATCAACCAGACTATCACTTTGCCTACGTTCTTTCAGAACCCTTCATCTCCAGCGGAAAGATCTTTGCATTCCCTGGATGTGCGGAGGGTGCTGAAGTTTTATCTTGATAAGACTAAAGATATTCGTAGGTCAGACCAATTGTTCATCAATTATGGCTCAATCAGGACAGGTCTTGCTACCTCTAAACAGTCCATCTCGAGGTGGATTGTGTCCTGCATACAGTTGTGTTACTACAAAGCTAATAAGACCTTAGGGGGTAAACCTAAGGCTCATTCCACCAGGGGCAAAGCTGCTACGACAGCTATGCTCCGTAATGTTCCCTTTGCAGAGATCTGCAAGGCGGCCACTTGGAAGTCGGTCCATACCTTTGCTAAGCATTACTGCCTGGACACTGATGCCAGGGCAGACGCTCAGGTTGGGCAGGCTTCGCTGCGGAATCTGTTCGCACAGTAGTGGCGTTATTTTATTCTCCACCGCCGCTTGGTGTGGGGATGGGCTTGCCAAATCTATTCACTAGATTATGACTATACACAGAGATCCCCTACTACAGAAGGAGTAGTTTCTGTCCTGTAACTCCAGTTCTGTAGTAGGGGTATCTCTGTTATAGTCATAAGCGCCCTCCCGCCTCCCCGGTGGAGAGTTATTCATGTTCATAATGCTACAGGTCTGGCGTTTTTTACGCCCTCAAAAAGAACTGAGGCTAAGTTGGACCTGCTATGCATTCTGGGATACTGGGAGAAGGTTCTGGAAGGTTCCTTAAAGGCACAGTATCCTAATTAAGCCACATAATGGCAGCCTATGGGGCTTGTCTGTCCAGGTTCTTCTCTCTATCATTCCTGAGGGACTTTGCTGTTAACAAAGGGAAATCTGTACAGGCTTTGCTGTTTTGTGGATTTTATGGTGGAATTTCTAGTTGAAGTACTGGACAGTGTAGCCTGTTTGGCTGCATTATCTGTCTTTAAATTCTCTCTTAAGTGTCTATGCATTTCTGCATTTTTTGACACTGTAAGAGATTATTTTTGATTGCTCCGGGGTCCACGCACATGGGCGGGACTATTCACTAGATTATGACTATAACAGAGATACCCCTACTACAGAACTGGAGTTACAGGACAGAAACTACTCCATCCTTGGACCGGTTTCAGGGTTTCACCCCTCATCAGCTAGGATGGCTTGACTCCAGTGGCATGGAGAGCAGGGGACCCATGTCTGGGCATACCCGTCCTACTCGGGGTGACAAATGCAAGAAGAACAATTGATGGACAGAATACAGAACAATGTCATACATTCACCCCAGTAGAGAGATCTGGGCCTAAATCCATCATTTTTTTACTCGCCATGCCATTCCAGTTTGGACCAGCCATATGCAAATCAGTCTTGACTCTGCGCCCAATGAGAACAGTCCAGCCCAAACTGCCAGGCCAGGTCCTCCCTGGACTGGAAACAAGCCTCCTAGGACCGGTTTCGGGGTTTCACGCCTCATCAGCCAAGATAGCTTGACTCCAGTGGCAAGGAGAGCACGGGACCCACGTCTGAAACTGGTCCCAGGATGCTTGTTTCCGGTCCAGGGAGGACCTGGCTTGGCAGTTCGGGCCGGACTATTCCCACAAGGAACAGGGTCTAGACTGATTTGCATATGGCTGGGTCCAAACTGGGGTGGTGTGGTGAGCAAAATAATGATGGATTTAACCCAGATCCTTGTGACTTGGGGTGAATGTTTAAATTGTCCAGCATTCCGTCCATCAATTTTTTCTTTTGGATTCTTTTGGATATGTCGGCCTAAGTGGAAAGGGTATGCCCAGACGTGGGTTCCGCCCTCACGACGCCACTGGATTAAAGCTAGCCTGGCTTATGAAGGGTGATGCCCTGAAACTGGTCCCAGGATGGTTGTTTCCAGTCCAGGGAGGACCTGGCTTGGCAGTTCGGGCTGGACTGTTCACACATGGAACAGGGTCAAGACTGATTTGCATATATCTTGGTCCAAACTGGGGTGGTGTGGTGAGAAAAAGAATGATGGATGTAACCCAGATTCTTGTGAGCGAGGTTCATGTTTGCATTGTCCATCAATTGTTTCTTTTGCAACTGTTTCTTTTGGATCAATGGATAAAGCAGTAGTGTTCATTCTAGTCAGGAATTCAGCATATCAGTAGGACATAAAGGAATTATTGAAAAGGCTTTTATAAGGTGAATTCTTTCCCCTAATATTACATGATGCTGGGACCATAATGTTATCACTAAAATCATGCATAACATCTATTCCATCTGCAATGTCCCACTGCACTACTGTCCGGAAAATAATAAAACAGGAATCATTATAAGCTTATGACAGAGACAGACATGGTATGACTGTTGCAGTATGTGCTGGAAGTTTCGTACATACCCAACATCTTTGTGAGATATTCATTTGTTTGTAATAGGTGTGAATTACATTGTTATGATATTCAGAGAAAAGATGGTGGTGAGCTAACCGGTGCAGAAGTGGTCTTAGCTATCAGCAGATGTACTGGGTGGCAAATATCGAGGTACCAGGTCATGCCAAATTTCATAATGCAGATAATCAATACTATACTTTTGAAAAAAGGGGACCCCTAGGAAACCAAATGTGCTTGCTATGCGCAAAGTCAAAAACTAGGTAAGTAAAGAAACCAATAGCAAGCTTCTATATAAATCCATGAGATTATTCTAGGTACCAATTAGAAGTAACCACAATATATAACATCCAAGATAGACACTCAATATTAAAAAAATATATACATTTATTTATTTTAATTTCTTTTTAGTTCATTTGGTTAATTTTGTTTCAGAAATTATTTGTGCTCAAAATGTACAACAAAACCAATAATTCGATCAATAAATACAGACATAATGTTGGGAAAATATGTTGTCACATTAATACAATCAATGTTCATGTCCAAAAATCTTTACAAATAATAAAGACAAACAGTGGAGGAAAACTTGATGGAGGCATGCGGTAGATGAAAAGACTACGCACGTTTCGGCATTACTGCCTTCATAAGGAAACCATCTATTGCACAAAAGCTATGTAAAACATAAAACAGTGGTTACACATATATACTATATACAAAATACCTAGAATATATATTTAGCATTAACCATGACCAAATATTATGATCAATAATGCTCTATAATTAAATGATGAAACACGGCAATTTGATCAAATCATAAGCAAGTCCAAGACTTTTAGTAATGTAATTAATTTATACAATGTTTAATAATTTTATACAATTGTTGATAAACAGTTACCATTTAGGCAGAAAAGACTTCATAATATACAGTATTTATATCTACAAAAAAGAGTAATCATTTTCATTGCAAAATAAGAGATTAACAAAAACTTTAAACTATACAAAAAGACACAGTATAAAGATAAAGAAAAGATAAAAAAGAGAGAATACGAATGAGAGGCCCATATTTTATTTACAATAGAACAAAGACTAATTTTGATCCTGCCTTATATATTTATTATGCATGTGACAAATTAGCTCCGAGATACTTATATCTTATAAAAAGTTTATCTTGACAGACATTACTATCCACTATGCGACCATCGATTAAATCGCGATACATGCACTACATCAGTAGTCGTTAAAGAAATTGACAGTTCATTAAGTATGGATTGGAGATAATCTAGAAGAGTTTAACTAATTCCCATGATCTATTTGTTCTAATAGTCATACTTGGTAACAAAATTGGGCTAGGACTGCAAGGTCTCCATCTTGATTCTAGTAAACTTGTCATATAGATCGCACTTACTCTTAAGTTGCGTGACTGGTGTGAGAAGTTGGCCTGGTATATGATGTTCACTATTCTAGTGAGCACCTTGCACCAGTCCAAATAACCCTTATGGTGATGGTTGTAAAGTCAACCTTATAGACCAGCTATCCTAGTGGTAGCATGGACAAAGCAGTCTTATGCTAAGAGGGCATGTGAAGCCAGCTGTTTTACCATATGCAATCCCTTTAATACCAATTGAAAGGACACCACACAGGATATATATATATATAAAATATATGTGTATTTATTACTAAATTAATCCTCTGAACTCTTTATGAGGTCAGAAGCACAAACACATAACATGAGGCTTAATCAACATACAATAAGTTGCACAAAATACAGTAATGCCCTAGGGGCACTTCGAACCATATACTAAAATAGTGGTATAAGAACCACGTGACGAACAAAGGATAGGCCTAGGGCCTGGAGAATCGCTGGGGCTACACTGTACTACCAAAGGATAGGGTGCAGGAGGCCCACGGGATGCGCGTGCAGTGTCTTTACACGCACGCGAGTTACCATAGAGTTAGAATGGGAACGAAAGAATTGGAAACTAGTTCTTTTAGGCCACTTCCGGATGGACAAGGAGAAAGCTACTTGAAAGTTAGACACTAGGATAGTAAATACCCACAGGAGCACCGAAGTACTCGCGTTACCTCACCCACAGGAAGCAGGTGCATAGGTGTCAAAGTGTGTCGGGTTTCGTCGCTGAATCCTATGGAGCCTTGAAGAAAGATGCTGCAGGCGACCAGGAGAGAAGTTTCCGGTTGGATCCAAGGGCGGATTGAGGATGAAGAGTACCTGAAAGCAGAGGGGACAGAGTCTGGGTCACTAGCCAGTGCCAGGATGGAACCAGGAAGGAACCAGGCGATGTCGCGAAGCAATCAGGTGATGTCGTGAAGCTTGTCTCTGCAGCCACGTGGACCAGGAGGTGTCGACGATGACCAGGAGCTGGATACGGACTGTCCCACAAAGGCTCTCGCTGTCGGCGGTGTCGGCTTCTGGATTGAAGTCAACAAGCCTTGGCAAAGGCAACCCATGCAGGAATCAAAGATGGCTTACGGATCAGACCAGCAAGTTCCGATGGGCTTCTCCTTTTCAGGGAAGCAGGGGCCAGTCTGGAGCATCCATACCAGCAGTGTAAATCAAAAGGTTCATCATCACAGAGGCCACTAGCCAATGGGCAAGTGACCGGACAGACGCTTTGAGCAGGAGAATGCAGAAGGGCCCCACGCAGAACTCGTGGAGTGTGGAGGGCTGATCTACGGTGCAATTGGTGCTCGGGGCTGGGGCTTCTCAATCCCCAATGCACAACTTCGAGGGTGCCTCAGAAGTTGCACAATTCGCTGGCTTTCCAAGATGGCCGGTCCCACGTCTCTCGTCGCCTCCACGGGTCTCAGCTCTGCTGTGACTGTGGATCGGGCTGTTGGAAGTCTGGAAGTCCGGGTCTTGTCAGGCTCTGTGCTTGGGCTCCGGCGGGAGCGTCGACAAAGCAAACAGTTGATCGATTGATGGTGCCTGCTTACAGAGGGTGGTCACTCCTTGACCACAAGGGAGATTCTTCAGTCTTCTATCTTCAAGTAGAACGTCGAAGGTCCAGAGTTTCATTTCAAGTTTCAGTCAGGATAAATCTAAAGTCTTGGGACTCAGCTCCAACCTATATACCAAATTTAGGGGCTGGATTACCTGCTAGGTCCCTCCTATGGGTGGGACCAGGGAAGGGGGTGGTTACACCCCTTTCCCTTTGTCCGGTTTCGCGCCAGAGCTGGGGCTGGAGTGCCCCAGCACCGGTTTGAACCGGACTATGCATGGGACACCTTGTGTGCCCCAGGCAGTATCTCATTTCATTCAGCCCTCCCTGCCCCAATACACCATGGCCTGTCTGGGGTGGTGCTAGCACCTCCCAAGACAGGAAACCTATTGTCCAAGCCTCCCTCGCTGGAAGGACTTCCAGCAGCAGGAGGTCAGACTTGTGTCTGTGGCAGCAGCATCCATTTTGTGATGCTGAGGCTCTGGTTAACTTTAACCGGGATTAGTAGGAACAACATGTCTTCTCCCTCTAGAAGGGTGGAATGCTACCCCCATCACCAGAACTGACGAGGGGGTAGTATTCCAAAGCGTATGACACCTTACACGACATGTTTTGATAAAGTCAAACCAAAGTTAGCATTCAACCGCGAGGATTATAATGCACTTAAGAGTATGTGGTATGGCTATATCATAGAACAGCTATAAGGACATGGTTCCGAAAGCTGCAGACAGACTCAGCTCATGCTAGACCACCATCTCACATAAAACCAAGCACTCTGCCTTCAAGATTGTTAAGGCCTGCCATAGGAGTGACTTATAGGTGCATATGTGTCTATATATAGGGGTAGGTATAGGAATACTATACCTAAGCAAGGGGTGATTACACGACCTTGCCCCAGCTGAGTGATCAGCCAGTTGTGTCAGTTTGGATGGCCAGCCAGGGGTGGCATAATACATGCTGCAGCCCCTGGTAGGCCTTGGAGGTACCTATGATACACTATACAGGGGCTCATAAGGTGACCCAATATCCAATTGGAGATGTACCTAAAGTACATGGAGTCCATTTTATAGTGAGAGCAGATAGCCTGGGGCCCTGATTAGCAGGATCCCAGGCCAACTAAGTCGAAAACCTGCTAAACACAAGGCAAAAAATCTGGGGTAACCATAGTCAGGTATCCACCTTCCTACATGTGGCTGCTATACACTGTCGATGACATGTCCCCAGATTGAAATCAGGAACTTAAGAGTATATAAGAAAACAGAGATATACAATTAATTACTCTGAAACTAATGTATGCCAAACCTAGATATACGAAAGATCACAGATAATATCTAAAAGAACTCACTTCATGAATGAGGGAAATCTCGCTTTTATTAACAACTTTCTATGTAGCCAATAAAACCTGGTGAAAAGTATAGTTCAGCTTGGTGCTGCAGAGAAAGAAGTGCTCCATGGTTAGGTATTTCTCATATTAGTTATATACGACGTCACTGATGCGTCTAGTGATAGTACTGCATCCCCAAGTGAAACATAGTCTACGGTGTCCTTATTTTACTGGCGGTTGGTGCTTGTTCTGTCCTTAGCACTTTCCTATCTAATCCTCCAGTCCCCTTGGAAAAAGATTTTAGTGTGGTGCAGTAGGTGGGTTGTCTGTTATTTCAGGAATGGGAACTCTTTGGAGACTCAAACATTCTCTTTCCGAAAGCTGCTCCGGCCAGAATGGTGGTGACCTTTTGACATGAGAAAGATGAATTTGTCATTCCAAATGCGCTGGGGAAAGCCAAACCTTGGAAAATATTTGTTCAATAATTCCTTGGCCGTACTCAAAGCTCCATTGTCATTTAAGAAAAATGCCTCAACTCAATTGCTAAAACTGCATATCACAACCAGCATGTTGGACTTGGCCTTTTCCCCCCAAAATTTTTCGCTTTTGACCCCCTTATCTGGATTGTCTCCCCCATGGGATTAAACCTGTATAGGCCATGAGTGGTGTGAGACCCCTTTTGAAAAATGTAATTACCTGACATAATGTGAGCACTTGTAAAATCCCCCATTTTAAAACTGCACCCCCATTTTGGAAATGTACCTGACTGAAATGTATTGTTTTTAAAATGGATGCCATGGCCATGGGTTTTGCCACTGGACTGACATAGGTCAGCGGTCTAGATAATATTACCCAGCTACCCCTAGTTTTGGAGGGAAAGCCTGGCACCCAGGGTGCTCACCCCCTCCCCTAGAACCAGTTTAGGCTAGATGTGCCAACATTCTAGAAGGTCCTGGCACTGCCTGGGAGGAGGGTATAAATAGGGTGAAGTGTCACCAGAGAGTCAGTCAGCGCTGGGACAAGGAAGGGAGGGGGACCTGCTGTGAGGTGCTACCGCCACATGGACCTGTGAGCTGGGCCCTGCACCCCTATAAACCCCCCCCGCTGCTGTCCCCATGGGCCCCTGACAAGGGAGGACTCTTCATAGGTCCCTGACGCTGTGGGACCTTGGACTACGCCAGCGCTGAGGGAAAAAGGTACCCAGAAGAGGAGGAATGCTGTGGGCTTGAACCCCCCAGGAGGTGAGGAGTGTGCCCCTGGGGCTGGCTGTGGAACTGTTCGCCCCCCCTCCGTGAGGAGCCTACTTGGAAGCCCTGGTTTGCCTACCTAAGCGCTGTAAACTCCAAGACTGTTGCTGCCCTGACCTGAACTGTCCTGCCTGGGAAGCGCTATAATTTGGAAGCGCTAGAGAAGGACTGTGAGGAGCTGCGTGTCCCTAGAAGCCCTGAACTGCCTCTATTCTGTTGGGCTAAGAGGGAGGAGCAGTGCGCTGTAAATAGCGACATCTGCTGAGGAGAATCGCGCTGTGGCCTGAGGGCGCTGTGAGGAGGATCGAGTGTGAGGAGCCTACCCTCGTTTTGGCGCTGTCCGCCATTTAATTAATTAATTGAAAAGGGAGCCTACCCCTTGCACCGCCGATTTCACCGCCGCAGCCCGGCGCTGCGAGGAGTCCTTCCCCCGCTGTGTGGCACATCGTCGCGGCGGCCCCCGGTGCCAGGAGAGGGCCGCCGATGTGAGGTGGAGGCCGCGCTCGGCCCTGAAGCCGTCCGGGCCCGCGTCACATGACCGGGGCGCTCGGCCGCGTCATTGGCCGCGCCCCCGTCCTTGCCGCGCACGGATTGGCTGCCCAGACAGGCAGCAGGAAGAAGCCCGCGGAAGCTGCCGAGAAGCCCCGGGTTCCCGGGAGGCCGAGGGAACCCGGGCGAAGCTAACGGAGGTGTTTCGGGACTCCCGGGGTGAAGAGGGAGTCCCGATTGAATCGGCAGCTAGAGAGAGGCCGCCGTAAGTGAAGAGAGGGGGCCTCGAGGCACAGGATCGGTGCCTGGTCCGCCTCCTCAGCAGCCAGCCATTGCTGAAGACCGGAGCGGGAGGCCACCCCGTCGGTGAGTGCCCCGGGCCGGAAAGAGGAAGAGCGCCGGTGTCCTTGTGAAGAGAGGAGCCCCGCAATTGTGAAGGAGCTGGGCGGGAGCCTCCCTTGCACTAGGCCCCCGCCCCCAAAGGAGCCGGCAGCCTCACGAAGGCCACTTTGAAGTCCCGGGTCCTCGTGAGAGAGGAGGAACCCGGGGAAGCAGAGGAAGAGCCCCGCCTGTTCCCCGTGTCTGCCGCCAGCTGACGTGGAGAGGGGAGAGAAGTTCCCTTTGAGTGCGCTACGCCAGGGGGGGCCTCGAGGCACATTGTCGGTGCCTATCCCCTCCGCCTAGCAGCCCGGGTCCCCACTAGATAAGAGGGGCCTGGGAGAAGGCCGCGTGGAGCCTCCGGATCGCCCCCCCCCTTACAAAGGGGCCAGCAGTGTGGTTGGAGCCCGGAGCCAGAACCCAGGAGCAGCCGGTGAGTGGGGCATATAAAGAGGGTGGAGAGGGCAGCGGGGCACAGGGTCGGTGCTCGCCCCCACCCATGACTGGTACATTTAAGACACCTTGTGATAGGGCACGAGATTGTAGTGCTTCCAGTTGGGGCCGTATAGGTGGACCCTGGAGTGGGCAGTCATCTGAAGAGTGAATTGACAGTGATGCCTAGTAGTTGCCTGTTACCTGTGGTGCATAGGGTCCCTAGAGGATAGGCTTAACCTTCAATCTATACGTTTATGCCCTGAGGAGGATCTACCCCATGTTGAGGTTGGTAGGCCTTAGGTTCTATGCCCTGGGGATATTGTCTCCTCTAAGGTGACCCGGGAAGAGTTGTTGCCAACGCACTGCCTGCCTGTTGTTCTATATCCGCAGGTGGAGGGTGGAGTAAAACTGGGTGTTCTCTTTTACTGCAAGGGTGCCACTAAGCTGGCCTGTCGAGTTATCTCAGGCCCCTGTCTATGCCCCAGATTTATGAGCTGTTGAACTGATTCGTTACAGGTGCTCCTGTCTGTTATTAAATGTGCTGGTATGCCACGATGTCTTTTCTTACAGGGGTTATGCAGGATGCTGTCTGCTGTAATTACAGCCGCTACCAAGGATGAAGGCCTGAGTTGGCCCTGCCTGACGCATAGTTCCCTAGGTGGAGGGGGGAAGAAACCTGATGTCTTATTACAGGTGTTCCTGCCTAATGTTAATGCCAGGTGATTCCTATTCTTTTTGCAGGAGTCGCCAATGCCAGCTATTTTGGGTTCTTATCCCTAATGTTTGATTGCATGTTTAATGGGCGAATACGCCAAGTGCATTTTTCCCTTATATAGGTGTCACTGATGTTACGTGCCAAATGCTAACCTGTTTATATTTCAGCTAGACACTATGGACTATGGACTAAACCCTTTTTGTCCCATGTAAATAATCCCCCACTGAAATACTTGGCTCTGGTGCCAGTTGGCGCCATGTTATGATGACACTGTTAATGCACTTTTGCCTTGCAGGTTGGAGATACTAAACTGCTTAATTTTCCAACTCAGATTGGTGTCCTGCCTCTTTTGTGCTGTGCCTGGTGTGTTGACTGAGGGTACTGCGTGAGTGCTTCACATGTCCTCCAAGTTTGGCCTGCCCGCTTGATGCCATGCTACCCCCTTTGAGACTTGGGTAACCCCCATTTCCAACATTTGGTGGCAGAGCGGTGGGATAGGACTTGTGTTTGCGCAGTACCACAGCGGCCACAGGTTACACCACAGGTAGAGCCTTGTGGTGGGGATTATTGTTTGAACATTGTTTTTGATTGCTTCCTCCTGAAGAGTATTTTGAATTGTCCCCTTGTTCCACTGGGAGGGTGTGTCCCGGGTGTACCTCGCCACGATGGGGTTGATTTACCAGGAAGTGGAACTAATGGAGTACACCGAACAGGAGGTGATAGACTTCCTCCTGGAGAGAGGGATACCCCCAGTAGGGAACATTAGGAGGAATTTGTTTCTCTATGAGGCCCTCAAGAGGGGAGAGCCCTTAGAGTTTAATGGGGACTTGTCTGACTACCCCCCCGAAGTGTTGAAGGGTCAGTGGGTTAGAGACCAGAGTGAGGGCTCCCCATCCAGAACCCTGGGAGGTAAATGCTCCGATGAGGAGGAGGAAGAGTCTAGCAGGGCAGAGACGCCAGTAGCTGTGGAGGACACCGGAGATAGGGAGTCTCGCACTGGGTCCAGTCCCGGGGGCACTGCCCCATCCCTTTCCCTGTCCCCAGAAGAGTGGGTAGATAGGAGGGAGGAAAGGGAGTATCAGCTGTCGCTGGCAAAGCTCAGGCATGCCGAGGGCTTAGCGCAGCTGAGGGTAGAAGAGCAGCGACTAGAGACTGAAAAAGTCCTAGCGCTGGAGAGGATGGCGGAGGCGGAGAGGGCCTTCGCCAGGGAGAGATCAGCTCAGGTGGGTAGGTTGTCCCCTGAGAGTGGTTTTAGGAGTCTGGATTCACCGAAGAGGGTGGGATCCAGTGGTGGCAGCGAGTGTAGGTCCAGTGCAAGGAGTTCCACTCCCGAAGCCCAAGAGACTGTGCCTGATTCCCCGGAAGAGGAGGACGGGTTAGTGTTTAGGGGCAGGGGAAAGCTGTTCCATCAGTCCTGGGGAGAGTTCGAGGAGGAGTGTTGGACTGTACTGGAGGATTGGGTGGTGAGGAGAGCAGTGGAGGATTGGGAAGGGCTGTGCCATGCCGTTATCCGGGAGCACATGCTGAGGAGTTGTTTCCCAAGACTGCGTCACCATCTGTTGCAGTGCGGGTTCTCAGACCCCAGGGAACTTGCACGGGAGGCAGACCTCTGGGTAAGTGCCAGAGCGTCTGGGAAGACATTGGGGAGTGATCCAGAAAGGAGAGGTGCAGGGATCTTCCGACCCAGCGTGGCGGGAGAGGTGAGAAGCCCAGCTAGGTCCCAGGATAGTGGGCGGGTTGTAGGGTCTCACATCCCATCTAAAGGAGGGAGTGAGACGGGGAGGTGTCCCGAGATGCCCCAACTGCAGTCACAGGGACTGGAGAGTTCTTTTAGGGAACCCCAGGTTGGGAGTCTAGGCTGTCCCGGTGTGCCTTCTCGTGGAAAGGATCCCCTCATGTCAGGAGGACCTGGAGCATCATTAATTGGAGCTCCAGTGGTTCGGGGGTTTGACCAGTCACAGGGTTTAGATCCTGGACTGGGGTTCCAGGTTAAGGGGTTGCCTGACCTGGAGGGTGGGGTACCTGTAATTCAGGTCCCTACCAATTTGACTCCTAGGGGTACTACTCCCAGTGGGAGGGTGCGGAACTCTGGGAGGGGGTGCAGAGGGAGGAAGGTCTCTTCTCTGTCACCAGCTCAGCCACAGGGCGCAGATCCTGGGTTGGGTGGCCAGGGACAGGGTTTGCCTGCTCTGGTGTGAGGGACCTCTGTAACCAGAGTCCCCCCGGAAGTGACTCCCAGGGGTACTACTCCAGTTAGGAGGGTGCGGGACTCTGGGAGGGGGTGCAGGGAGAGGGAGGACTCGCCCCTGTCACCGGTTCAGCCTGTGGGTTTCGGCTCCAGGTTGGGGAGAGAGTTGTGTGAGGGTGTCCCCCAGCGTAGGAGATGGAGGAACCCTAGGAGGAGAAGTAGGGGGAGGAGAGCCTCGCCCCTAAGGGCTGGTCAGTCTGAGGGTGTAGACCCCAGGTGGGTGGACCAGTGGCAGTTTGGAGAGAAGAGAGTGGTCCAAGGGAATTACAAGCCTGAGGCTAGAGCCTCCCACTCTAGGAAGGAGAGACATCCCACTAGGGAACACCAGTGGGGTGGTGATGTTGGTGAAAGGAGGGATGCGAAAAAGAACCATTGGGTTCCAGAGTGGAGGAGAGACTGCAGGTGCTCCTGTAGTTGCAGGCCTGCGTCCACCTTTTTCCGCCCCAAGCAGGGAAGCCCATCAAGGCATTGATATGTCTACCCTGGCTTTTGGCTGTGTGGTATATAAATAAATAATACCGGATCTATTTTTGAATGAATGAATGATTAACAGATAGCTCAATAAATAAGAGTCAAGATTCGAGGTAGTAGGAGTTTTGCAGGTTTTAATACAGCATAAGGACAGGAACAGGACAACCTGCATAGGAATAGGATGACAAGGCCCAGCAGCTGCTGGGGCTGGGGCTGGGATGAGCGCGCTAACTTTTAATAACAATACACGAGCATATATACATAGCGCAAACACATAGCATTACATTGCAGTAGGCGTAGCAGTGGGTGGAGCAGAAGGCGTGACGCGTAGCAGTCGCGAAAGATAAGAGTAAAAAGAGGTGTAACTGGGCGTATACATAGACATGTGGTGCAGACGTAACAGGATATGTCATGAATGGGGCGGAAACATAGGAGGGGGCTACCTAAGGAGCCGGGACCTCTAACCTGATGGTGCGCGCAAACTGGCAATGACGTGTTACGAGGAGAAGCTGGGGGCTATGAACTCTGTGCTAGGAGCAGAGACTAAAGTCTGGAGGGTCGGAGCGACATGTACCTAAACCCTATCTGGTATCTGATGTTTAGGGAACATGTTGATATAAACTAAGAGTCATGAGGGGAGAAGCTAACTGACTCTAAGACTGGAGCATGCATTTATTCTACATGTAGTGCGTGATGAAGAATATTAAATGACCATTAAATACAGTATTTCTCTTAACATGGAGCCGCATAGGCTAGACAATGACGGAAACTATTGATGCAGTTCAGTAGCTTAGGAATGCAGAGAAGGAAGACTGAACTGATAGCTGGAATCATAACATAGTCTTGGCAGACTCAGAGGCAGAGCCAAGCTGCACCGGGCACTGCGAGGCAGGAAGTAAGTGAAAGGTCGAGGATACAGGTGGGGGCTGGATCGCTCCTCAGCGAGGCTTCAGGAGACAGGAGCTGAATCTGATGTCCGGGCCCTGTTGAGGCCTGGAAACGGGGACTTTATAATGAAATAACGTGCACACTGAGAAACGTGGCAACATTACTTTACATAGGCCTGATACTCATATTACTCATGAGGACTAGGAAATGACATACCAGAGGTGGACACAACTATAATTGCGTCTTGAATCGGACATGGGGAATAACATATGCATATGGATCATGCACACATAACATATGATGGATGACACGTAGTGACACAGAACATGACAAAATTTACTTTTCCACATTCCCTCCTTGTCACTACGTTTCCATCAGGAAACATCAATATTCATGATACCGTCTATCATTTCATACAGTACCATTTGTTCATCTCGAATTGTCCTGGAACGAGATTTAGAACGGGGCTTGGGACTAGGAATACAAGAGGTAGCACACATGCCGCAAATCGCAGGGCCACATTGTATACAGAGGCAGCAGCTGAATATGATCGCTACTGCGATACCTAGAAAGGACAGGACTTTCCATCCCCATGCAGAAATTATATTCCAGAACCAACCGGACCATGTCCAGGTGCCTGGATCTTGGTGTAACAGATGGGCAATTTTATGAAGTCTGGTTATAGCTGAATAAACAGACGGCGCGTTATTTGGAATGAAAATGCAGCAACTAGATCCGAGGACTCTACAGGCCCCGCCCCTATCGGCCAGTATGACGTCAAGGACGAGACGATTCTGGAGCACAACAATTCTCATAAAGGATTGCTCTTCGGTTAAGTTACCTAGAGCGGAGGCAGTCTCATCTACTACTGCTTCAAGGGTTCTTGTTAACCTACGGATTAGCTTACTGTTTACAACTGTACCTAAATAAGGGAACACACCTTTATCAATATCAATGAATTGCTCTGCAGCAGTTTCAGTATAATCGACAATCGGGAGGTTTCTCTTGTGTCTAGTATGCACTAGGAAGGAATTCCTATGGTAGTCAGGTGGGGCTAGAAAAACAGGTGGCAGTAGGAAAGCAATGTAACAGGTTCCCTCCCAATCGAGGGGCAGACGAACATATGCGGTTTGACCACAAACAAAATAAGAATGACGTGAAGCTTTGAAAATAGATTTCCCACTGTCACTATACTGGATAATAGTAGTACAATCACTATGTCCTACGTGTACGGAACCCTTATTTCGGACACATAATTCGCCTTTGACTGGTAGTACTGAAATAGCAGGTGAGTCTGGAGTAGTATCAGACTGAACATTCAGGACCATAAAATTCGACGAATAATTACCTAAATTATACACTTCATTTTCTAGATCTAACCCTGTTCTATGGGGGAAACCTTGCTTGTCTGGGAGACATGTGCTGTTAAGAAAAGACATATCTGTTAAGGATGACGTCAACGTGGACCATGCTCCACACGAACCATTATGTGAAAAAGGATAAGGAAAGAGTGGCAGAACTCCCTTCGGTGTCTGGAAAGGGGGGAGTCGACCACACACCCAACAATTAGTGGCATTGCTGGTCTGGTGTGAATAATGTAACATACGGATGAAGGTATTGTTACGCATAGCGAGGCGGTATGAATATTCGTGAGGAGGCAGATCACTAAACGTGTGTTCTACGGTAACATTAGAAGGCTTATTTACATGAGGAACTGGAAAACACAGGAAGAATGCGTAACTAGTGCAGGAAATCATTATGCTGATGAATAATATGAAACTCAGAAAAACGATACATCGGTTTGAGTTTTGACTAACTCTCTCACTATGGGGGTCTATTTTATACATGTCAGAAACAGTCTAACCGTTTCACCTAGGGGAGGACTTAGACAATCAAACTGACTGACTTATTTTACTAGACCGGAGTTTTTGCTTATACTCCTGCTGCGGAGTTTTCTCTAACAGGGGAGGGGTTGTGTCAATGTCATTTGCGGGACAGTCCTTGAGAGCAATATTTTGACAAGTCTTCGAATCCTGGGAAATGTTCTTAAAGACGGGTTTCAGTCCTTTAAAAAGTTTAACATGAGAAAGGTGCACCCAGCCGCGGCGTCCTTCCAATTTCACAGCTGTACGGGTGGTGAGGAGGACCTGACGGGGCTCCTTCCAACGTGGCTCCAGCGGACTTGATCTGTCAAAGTTCCGGACGAGCACCATCGAACCTGGAACGATCTCATGCGGTGCCACCTCGGTATTGTCTGGAAATGTGGCGGCAACCTGTGAACGACATGAGTTGAGGGCAGACATCAAGGAAGCTAGGTAATCTGTCAGCATATTACATGAAACATCAGTAATACTTCGGGGTCTAGGAGTACCCCACATGTTAGGGGGGCGGCCGAAAACGACCTCATACGGGGACAGACCTGATCTGGAATGTGCGACCATGCGCATATAAAATAAAGCGACTGGCAGAGCTACTAGCCAGTCCACACCCTTATCTTTACAGACTTTAGCAATTCGAATTTTCAGAGTCTGATTATGTCTCTCGACTAGACCGGCTGCTTCAGGATGGCGTACACAATGAAACTTCCACTGGTACCCTAACAACAGGGAAACGTGCTTCATCAACTCAGATGAGAATGGCTGACCGTTATCAGAATATACGACTCTAGGGAGTCCATATCGAGGGAAGAACTCACGAACCAACTGCTTGGCAGTGGTCGCGGCTGTGTAATCGGGGACTGGATATGCTTCTGTCCATCTGGACAAAGCGCATACAACTACAAGGACATACTTGAAACCTCGACATCGCTCCATCTGAATATAATCCATCTGGAGGACCTCAAAAGGGTGGTCAGGAGGCTGGAAACCACCTTGTTCCACCGGGACACTTTTACCTGGGTTAAACTGACAACATATCATACAGGTACGGACTTTCTGCTTGGCTGCAGCTCGTAAGTGCTTGTTAAACCAAATGTTCTGGATACTGTCTAACATTGCTTTTTCTCCTAAATGTGCTGGACTATGTGCGGTATTAATAATGACTTGAACCATAGAGTCGGGGAGAAACCATGCGGCTCTACCCTTTGTTAACCATCCTTGATCTGTC
The DNA here is from genome assembly GCF_964261635.1 of Lissotriton helveticus. Classification (NCBI taxonomy): domain Eukaryota; kingdom Metazoa; phylum Chordata; class Amphibia; order Caudata; family Salamandridae; genus Lissotriton; species Lissotriton helveticus. The sequence goes on from NC_136057.1 coordinate 1,617,676,827, forward strand.
TGGACCCCTCCTTGTTCAGACCACTTCTTGATTTCATCGGGAGTAGCATGTAACTGGATATCTATGACATCTTGAGTAGGGTCCTTAACTGTCATACATGTAATCGGATCTGGAGTATGTGTCATGTTAACTGGACTGTCTAGAGCCTGTGCTGTAAGCTTGGCTGTGCGATCTGCTAGATCATTACCTTGAGAAATAATGTCAGTAACTTTCGTATGTGCTTTGCATTTCATGATAGCAATGGATGACGGTAAATGTATGGCATCTAACAGAGCTTGAATAAGGAGACCATGCTGAATCTTGGTTCCATGAGAAGTCATGAAACCTCTCTCCTGCCAGAGCACTCCAAAGTCGTGTACAACTCCAAATGCGTAACGTGAATCTGTGTAAACATTAACTTTCAGGTTCTTGGCGTGTATGCAGGCTTGTGTCAGAGCAACTAGCTCTGCTGCTTGAGCGGACAGGGTATCAATGCGGTGTGTCTTAATAACTTCAGTATCAGTAGTCACTGCATACGCGGCGACTAGTTCTCCTGTACTAGTTCTCATACATGAACCATCCACATAAAGTGTCAGGTCGGGATCTGGTAACGGAATATCTGTCAGGTCTTGTCTTGGCTTTGTCGTAATGTTAACTACTTCCACACAGTCGTGTGTGGCAGAATTTGAATTAACTGATGGTAACAGTGTAGCAGGATTCAGGATGTTGCAGCGTCTAATTTCTATGTGTGGCTGAAACAGTGTCAATTCATAACCTGTTAAACGTGCAATTGTCAAGTGCTGAGTGTGTGTTCGGTTTAAAAGAACTTCCACGGAGTGTGGGACTTGTACTGTCAAGGAGTGTCCTAAAACTATGGAATCACTTTGTCTGATAGCTAGTGCTGTGGCTGCAACTGACTTGAGGCACGCAGGCAGAGCCTGGGCGACTGGATCTAGTGTGCTCGAAAAATAAGCACAAGGCTTGTTTTGTCCTGCTTGATCTTGTGTGAGAACAGATAATGCTGTACCTTCACGTTCAGTAACGAAAAGTGTAAAAGGCTTACTGTAGTTCGGTGTCGCTAGAACTGGAGCTTGGCATAAAGCTTTCTTTAACTCGTTGAAACTAACAGCCTGATTCATGAAGCGAAATAGCGCCCGCAATGGCAGCGAAAACGCAATTGCGGGTGCAAAACATGGAATCGGCATTCATGTACGAAATAGCGAAATCGCTAAAAAATAATAGCGAGCGGAATAGCGATTACGCTGTAAAAGTCGCAGACTCCGGGAAGTCGAGCATTAGCGAAAATGAAATAGCGACCAACCACGGAATCTGCGATTTGAATAGCGAAACGCAATACTGTCTCAATCGGCATTCATGAAAGAAATACATTAGCGAAAAATCGCTAAATCGCACATTAGCGCGGCGCAATTTAAGGACAACTCAAAGCAGGTGGTAACCATAAAAGCCATGATTAACCAAATTTTGAAAAACTGTTAGCCAATCACCAACAGGTCCAGGCCTGACCAATCACACATAAGGACATTCAGCAGCAGCAATAGGCGTTCCACAATGCCTGGGATGTACATGGTGGTGAGGCGGCGAAGGCTACAGCGAGCAGCACGGAGGAGACGCATGAGGCAGGCACGGATTTACCGGCAGCGGGTCACCTTGCTGGGGCAAACCAGAGAACAGATTTATGCCAAATACAGGCTGAATGGGGAAATGATCACCTGGCTGATACAAGAACTCGACCCCATCATGCAGCACCCAACAAGGCGAAACAATTCTGTGCCCACACATGTGCAGGTATTGTGCAGCCTGCACCTCCTGGCATCCGGCAGTTTCCAGGGCATAGTAGCCGCTGCTGGGGGGATTTCCCAGCCCACCATGTCACGCTGCCTCCACACTTTTGTTGACGCCATGCTCACCCAGCTCCACCAGCACATCACATTTCCCACCAGCCAACAGGATTTGGACCTCACAAAACTACAATTTTATAATGTTGCCCATTTTCCCCATGTCCTTGGCTGCATAGACTGTACCCACGTCGCCATCTGCCCACCAGCTGGCACGGAGTATATGTACCGCAACAGGAAGTCCTACCACTCCCTCAACATACAGATGGTCTGCAATGCCAAGACCATCATCACTGACATTGTGGCCCAGTACCCAGGGAGTACCCATGACTCCTTTATCTTCAGGCACAGCGGACTCCACACACGACTGCTCAGGGGAGAGTTTGGGGAAGGACACCTACTTGGTAAGTACACTTTGTCGACAATGTCACATTGCTATGAAGTAACTGCGCTGCACAGGCAATCAACATCTGCTCCTCTCATTCAGGTGACAGTGGCTACGCCCTACGGGAATACCTCCTGACCCCTTACCTCAACCCTGCCACACCTCAGCAACGCCGCTACAATGTTGCGCACATCCGGACAAGGAACTGTATTGAAAGGACATTTGTCCTGCTCAAGAGCAGGTTCCGTATACTGCACAAGACAGGTGGGGCCATGTATTACAGTCCTGCAGCGTGCTGCCGCATTGTGGCTGTCTGTGCAATGCTTCATAACATTGCAACCAAGCGCCGGATACCTGTTGACATCTCAGGCAGTGAATCTGAGGGGGACGACCGGCCACCAGCACATGCGCACCATGCACGCGGGGAGAACCCAGCTGAAGGCCACAGACGTCGCAACCATATCACAGCTAACAATTTCTAGCCCACCCCCTTCCCCCACCCCACATATCACAATTGCATGCAAACTGTAATGATTACACAAGGCGTATGTGTGCACCAAAATAAATGTATTTGTTTGAATCACAAAAAATATAAATGGGTGTTCGTAATAACTATATACAAAAAGCAGTATTCATGCATACTGCATGGGACGCTCCATTGCAGGCTTAAGTTCAGCCTGCGTCTGTGTCCCTGTCACAATGTCATTGCCGTCTCCGGCGCACAAGTTGCTGGCGCCTGGGAGCCTCTTCCTCTTCCTGGGCAGCTGGAGGTGGGGCAGCCCTTGCGCTGCGCCTAGGTGGGGGGGCCTGCGCGGCAGAGTGGCTGCTGACACTAGAGGTACCCTCACTAGCATCATCACCCCCCACAATTGCCGGAATCACAGGTGCGTGCAGTGCGGTGACCGCGGTTGTCAAGTGCTCCAGCACCCGGGTGATATCTTCGCAGCACTGGACGAGTTGGTGCTGCTGGGTTAAGGAGCGGCGCGCAAGCAGGGCGGTGGCATTTGCCGAGGAATAATTGGAGCGGCTGTTGGTGGTCAGCCGGCTCAGCAACTGGTGGTGGCGCCTGCCAGCAACACTTCGGTGCTTCACCAGCGCAGCGGTGTTGTCTTCCATTGCCGTCGTCATGCGGTCAATGGCCGCCGTCATGCGGTCCACCCTGTCGCCCACTCCCGCAACATTGCGGCCGATCTTCTGCAGCTGGAGCTGGATGGCTCCCTGCTGCTGCGACTGGCGCTGGTGTAAACGCAGCATGCGCCGCTCCACACTCATGCATGCGTGGAAGTGGCCATTGCCCCTCCTGGTGGTCGGCCGCTGTGTAGCCGATGTGGCTGGCCCAGATGGTGGTGGACGAGCTGCAGGTCTTGCAGCAGCTGGTGTTGCAGGTGCGGCAGGTGTGGTGGGTGGCCTGGCCTTGGCAGCTGGTGGGCCTGAGGCGGATGCGGCAGGTGTGGTGGGTGGCCTGGCCTTGGCAGCCGGTGGGCCTGAGGCGGATGCGGCAGGTGTGGTGGGTGGCCTGGCCTTGGCAGCCGGTGGGCCTGAGGCGGATGCTGCAGGCAAGGTGGGTGGCCTAGACTTGGCAGCCGGTGGGCCTGAGGCGGATGCTGCAGGCAAGGTGGGTGGCCTAGACTTGGCAGCCGGTGGGCCTGAGGCGGATGCTGCAGGCAAGGTGGGTGGCCTAGACTTGGCAGCCGGTGGGCCTGAGGCGGATGCGGCAGGTGTGGTGGGTGGCCTGGCTGCTGGTGATGGCGCTGGCGCAGGGGCTGGTGGCTGGGTGGCAGGTAGGGATTCCTCCTCCTGGGCCTCCTCGTCGATCAGCAGCCTCTCACTGTCGCTGCTATCTCCTGCACCTGTGAGGGTAAGTGGATACTCATTAGGTGCATGTGACTGACAGACGTGCAGATGTTACATGCATGCTGGGTGTCATTCCCTGGGTGGCTGTGTATTTGCGCACTTTGGAACCTTTCGGGCCGCATTGTGGTAGTACTACATTGTGGACATACTACGTCTCCCACAATGCTTCAGGGCATTTCCTGATGCACGGCATGACTAAGGGCCAATGAGTGAGCCTATTTGGTCATGGGCGGTCATAGGGACAGGGTCGCAGTCGCATGCCACTTACCTTGGGTGTCTTGGGTGGGGCGGGAGGAGTCCAGAGGGGTGACGCCAACACACGCCTCCCTCTCCAACGTGTCCTCTACCCGGTCCTCCAGGGGGGTGTTGGGTGGGACAGTCGGGCCACCTCCTCCGGTGCCTGATGCCTCACCAAGGCGCTCCGCAACCCTCTCCTTGGCACGCCCTCGGAGGTCGTACCACCGCTTCTTTAATTCCTCAAGGGACCTGTCCGCAACTCCCACAGAGTTCACACTTGCCGCAATCCCCACCCAGATCCTCCTCTTCTCCTGCTCCGGGACCCTCCGGGAGTTTGCACCAAACAGCTGGTCGTGGTTGGCCACCACACCCTCTATGAGGTTCTCCAGCTCCTGTTCCGAAAATTTCAATTTGCGCTTTCGGCCAGCGCTGTTGCTGGGTCCTGCCTGCTGGTCCTCTGCCATAGCGGTCGCTATTTCGGCGGGGTCGGGATGCGCAAACGGCGAGTTGGTGGCAGCTTTCCGTCGTGGACAGTCGACAGTTGGCGTCACTGTGGTGTTTGGGGGTGGGATTTGGCTGCTTCCTGGTTGTGATGTCATCACGGTGCTCGGAATGCGTCTTCCCGTTTTCCTGATCCCGCGAGAATGCGACTCGCAATCCCGTGCAATCGGGATTGCGAGCGCAATCTCGTGCGATCGGGATTGCGAGTCGCAATTCCCGTTCGCAGGTAGCCGGAAATAGCGATTATTCTGCGTTTTTGGTGGGTCGCTAACGGCTTTAGCGCCCGCATGCGAGTCGCTATTTTTTCTCAGATAGGTACATGAATGCCGTTTTGCGTTTCCTCAATAGCGAGTCGCTATTGATCGCTATTAGGGACACGCAAAACGGCCCGTACATGAATCAGGCTGTAAGTGTATGTTCAGATGTCCAAGGGAGAACAGTCGATACGGCTGCCTCCTGTGTCGTTAACTGTATCAGTGGCTTGGCTAGAAATGCATACTGAGGAATCCATTGTCTACAATAAGAAGTAAGGCCGATAAAGGCACGTACCTCCTTCTGGGTCCTGGGCTGAGGAAGACTCGCTATCAACTGGATACGGTCTGGTGTCAACTGCCTACCCCTCTTGGACAGTAAGTGTCCTAAGTAGACCACTTGCTGGACACAGAATTGAAGCTTAGAAGGGGACACCTTGTGCCCCATCTCGGCTAGGAAATACAGAACCGTGAGTGACGCACGCTCGCAGTCACGTTCAGAACGGGCTGTGATCAGTAGATCATCGACATACTGGAGCAGGGCAGTGTCAGTTGGCATGTGAATATTGTCAAGTTGTCTCTTAAGTGCTTGGCTGTAAATACTAGGGCTTTCTGTGAAACCTTGAGGAGCGCGTGTGAACATATAGCTCCTTCCATTTAAACAAAATCCGAAAAGAAACTGGCTGTCTGGATGGATGGGAACACTAAAGAATGCGTTCTTGAGGTCTATGACAGTGAAGAACGTGGCTTCGGAATCAATGGCTGTCAATAGGGAAGAGATATCTGGGACAACTGGGTACTGAGGAATAATACATTTGTTAAGTTCCCGTAAATCAATCACTAATCGATATACTGGGGGTGCATTCGGATCAGTACGTTTCATGACTGGAATGATCGGAGAGTTACATACGTTGGAGTCAGTTTCTACAACTACTCCTTGAGCCATGAGCTCGTCAATAATTTTGGATAAGGCTGCTACAGCCTCAGGTGGCAATCTATACTGCCTGATTCGTGGTAACACTACACCTGGTTTGAGAGTCACACGATGGGGTGTGATTTGCATATAACCTACATCAGTTGGACCTTGCGCCCATAAATGCTGCGGAACTTTAGACAGTCTGGAATCAAAATCTCGTAATACATAGTGACCCTTAAAGTCACGTAGGAACAATCGTATTCCCTCTGGGGAACAACATATAACGGCACCTAACTCTTTCAGTGTTTTAATGCCTAGTAGGTTTTCTGGACATGACTTCGTAAGCAATAGATCAGTAGTTCGGGACAATGGACCTACTTCTAGAGTGACTGGCTTTGAAATCTCATTCACGATAGGTTTTCCTGAAAATCCAAGGGAAACATTTCTTGAGCCTGAGAGCGGAGCCCCTGGAACTTCGGCATGACTAATTGTGGTCCTACTTGCCCCTGTATCAATCAAAAACTTTCTGTCTTTCCCTAATACTTGACTGTGAACATAGGGACCTTCTTGATCTACAGGTATCTCGATGAGAGGCAAGCCTACCTCCCTCTCTAGGCTGTTTCATGAATATGGCTGGTACTCTGGATACTCAGACTGTGCATACTGGTACATCTGCGATGTAACATGCTGTGTTGCAGCAATAGGCTGCGGTGCTGTAACTGTCTGTTGTGCATTCTGTGGCTGAGGAATCTGTGAAACTTGCTCTTGTCTAGGCGGACGTGGTCTTTCTTTAGTCTTACCAGTAGCTATGTTATGTTTCAGAACTGCACACTCGTTTATAAAATGACCTGGCTGTTTACAATAATTGCAGTTCCCTTTAACGGGAGCTGCAGGATGACTGGCTTGATTCGGACCCCTCTTCTGACTGTCTTGAGGAACAGATTGTGCAACTAGTACTTTCATTTTCGTGTCTTTCATACGTTTTCTCTCGTGTTCTTGCTCTTCCCTGATTCTATTCTGGTGGTACTGGAGCATCTGGAGCATCTGGGACGGAGTATTTGCTTGCCAGGTGCTTTCGACTTTCAAAACTCGGTTTTTAATTGGTGGACTTGAATTCTCGACTAATTTAGTAACAAAAAGGTGAGGATATGACTCACTACTTGTCTTGAGGCCACTGTTGATACAGAAACATTTTTCAAATCTAGAATAAAAATCACTAATATCTTCATCTTGTTTCTGTTTACAGGCTGAGATTGCATCCCAGTCTTCCTTTTTCGTTGTTAATAATCTGGGTAAAACTTGAATCAATAATTCTGGTAATTCTTTACATTTCTCTCCAAGACCAGTACCTGGTACACGTATCTTATCTTCAGCTTCTAGGACTGCCCAATCGATCTTTTTCTCTCCCACCTCCCATTCTTTTTCCTTTAGCTTTTCATACACCCCTGCGGGTAGCAGAACCTTTAACATTTTAATGATATCTGGGTAAGTGTATTCTCCCATACGGAGCATGTCTTTTAATTCTCTATGGAACCCTGCTGGATCTTTGTCATGACAGGGAATTAATTTCTTCATCTCGAGAAGTTCCATCTTTGTTATCGGAGTATATACAAACACTCGTTGCATTTCGCCACCCGTTCCTCTGACTGGGTGGACTTCTCGTAACGGATTCTGTCTGTCTATGTAGAATGATTTACTTTCTGGGGGTGAGACATGAACAAAATGCGGGTTCAAGAATGTTCTATATTTGTGGCGCTGTTCTAGAATGACACTAATTAAATCGGTACCTAGACCTCTCCATTTATACTGGAGTAACTCGTTCAGGATATCATGTAACGGGCCTGGATCAGAATGTTGACCCTCATACAGAGTAATGAGGTGTTGAATCATATACATACCCACCAGTCGCTGCTCGGCTGGGGGCATTTTCAGAAACATTTGTGCCACTATTTCGTCTGGAAAAGTGGTAGAATCAGTAATCCATCTGACTGCTGATCGGGCTATTTCTTGTTCATGCATGGTACTTAACTCACTGTAACCGATTCGTGATTTCAGAATGTGATCGGTAGCTTGGAATACTTGTTCTAGGGAACCTTGTTCTGGTGCTGTATGATGGACAATAGACTTGGGTTCTAGACGTAAATGGCGATCTGGAAATCTAGATTTTCCTACATACGCTATTCTGGCAGTATTCTCATCGTCTTCCTCTTCAGGATCAGAGGTACTTTCTTTCTCGCTTACTTGTGCTGCTTTACGCTGTTCGTGTATCTTTATTATTTCTCTACGGATTTTCTTGTACATACTTTCCATGGCACCAATGGTATTGTGCTTTCCTTCGGCTATATTATCACTCCATTTTGTTAGAGTTTTCATTTCTTCCGGGTCTTTAGACGGGTAATCCTGTTCTCTTATTAGACAGTTAATTGAGAACTTTAATATCATACGCTGAATCTCGGCTTTCCTTTGAGACATGGCATCACTAATACTTTGTGGGTCATCCCCTGTACGGATGAAACGATATATCCTGTCTAGATCTTCTTTCATACCTGGCAGGGTGACTAGATACTCGGTCACCCTCCTTACGCGTACGGAATATAAAACCATATTAAACTCGCCTGGAACTGGGTCATAGACACATTCGCCAAGGGTTTGCCTGATCTCTGCAACGGATTTATTACTCTTAGGAGTACGCTGTGATGCTTGAGCATGTAATTCGAGTGCTGATAAACGCTTGTATGGCGGCGGAGTTTGAGGAAGACCTCCTCCTGCGGCCCCTAGACTAGAATCATCAACTGATGCTTTCCGTCCTGGCAGGGTCGGTAATTGTAACGTGGGCTGGACTTGTATGGCGGGCTGACCCGGGGGGGCTGTTAAGGGCACCCCGGTATCTGGAGGAGCAGGAATTACCTGATTTACAGGGACTGGCGGAGCGCGAACAGGATTTGCATATTCTGGGACTGTGTCGTCCAGATAGGACGAAATAAAAATATCAGCTGCAGTCGGTGTGTGACGTAGCTTGGTCGGAACTAATGGTGGTGGGAAATTACTGGATGCCTCTGGGGTCGCTTTTGGCCAGCCCTCAGCAAGAAGAGGATACATACCCTTAATGAGGGCATTCCTCTGTCTGTCTGATTGCTCAGTTCTAACTCGTTCACCTATCTCGATTAATTCTCTTTCTTGGGCTCGTTCTTGGGATTCTCTACTTAGTTCTGACTTTCTGATTTCTCTTTCGGTTCTTTTATGAGCTTCTTTGCGCCATAACTCGATGGCATCTTTTTGTGACTGTCTGGCTTTCTTTTTCCATAATGCTTCCTCTACTCGCATGATGCATTCGGCATCCCATGTACCCGATACGGGCCATCTATACTTTTCTTCTAACTGTTTGGTATACTCTACCCATAAATCTAGATACAATATGGCACTTATGCCATGCTTCTGATACATAAAATGACCTGGACTGTCCCTGGGCGGGACAGGAACTGCTTCTTCTAACAAACCCTTTCTAGTTTTTAACTGACGTAATCTCGAAAAGAGAGACATTGTAGACTTGAATCGGAACACAATACAATAAACAAGGAACAATAACAATTGGGAGAACAATTCAGGCATACCACGACATTGAAAATACATTGAACAACATCATAACATTACAGTTCGGACAGAATATTACCTGGAATACTGAGAACAGAAACACAAGAATTTCTCGAGAACGGAACAGACTAGAGTTACTGGATGCACTGCTGAAACAGTACGGAACATACCGGTCCCATAAAGGGACGCATCAAGACCCGTATCCACCTAGGTGAACACTTCGTTTGTGGGCTTGGGTACCACCAACCCACGGACCAGGAGTCAATTTAGACTGACCCTGTCTAGATACTACCCCAGTAATGGTACTCACCGGGCAGCAAGAACGGAAAGCTTCGGACTGGACTGGACTGCTTACGACGACGGACGACGAACTTCGGACTTTAGTTACGGGTGGGCCTCCGGATACCTCGGACCTTGGACTCTTGGCTTGGGCTCTGGTCGGGACTCGCCGCGTTCCTCCACCGTCTCGTCTGGATGCTGGACCGCCTCCTCCGTCTCCTCCGTGGGCCTGAGGGATACTTGAGCAGAAATATCTGCCACTGCGCAGAAGAGTTCCGTCACGACTGCAGAGGGTCAGGGAGTCGGCGTGGCTTCACCGACGCGTGGGGAAAGGGCAAGTCCCTATTCGGGCGACATTATGTGGTATATAAATAAATAATACCGGATCTATTTTTGAATGAATGAATGATTAACAGATAGCTCAATAAATAAGAGTCAAGATTCGAGGTAGTAGGAGTTTTGCAGGTTTTAATACAGCATAAGGACAGGAACAGGACAACCTGCATAGGAATAGGATGACAAGGCCCAGCAGCTGCTGGGGCTGGGTCTGGGATGAGCGCGCTAACTTTTAATAACAATACACGAGCATATATACATAGCGCAAACACATAGCATTACATTGCAGTAGGCGTAGCAGTGGGTGGAGCAGAAGGCGTGACGCGTAGCAGTCGCGAAAGATAAGAGTAAAAAGAGGTGTAACTGGGCGTATACATAGACATGTGGTGCAGACGTAACAGGATATGTCATGAATGGGGCGGAAACATAGGAGGGGGCTACCTAAGGAGCCGGGACCTCTAACCTGATGGTGCGCGCAAACTGGCAATGACGTGTTACGAGGAGAAGCTGGGGGCTATGAACTCTGTGCTAGGAGCAGAGACTAAAGTCTGGAGGGTCGGAGCGACATGTACCTAAACCCTATCTGGTATCTGATGTTTAGGGAACATGTTGATATAAACTAAGAGTCATGAGGGGAGAAGCTAACTGACTCTAAGACTGGAGCATGCATTTATTCTACATGTAGTGCGTGATGAAGAATATTAAATGACCATTAAATACAGTATTTCTCTTAACATGGAGCCGCATAGGCTAGACAATGACGGAAACTATTGATGCAGTTCAGTAGCTTAGGAATGCAGAGAAGGAAGACTGAACTGATAGCTGGAATCATAACATAGTCTTGGCAGACTCAGAGGCAGAGCCAAGCTGCACCGGGCACTGCGAGGCAGGAAGTAAGTGAAAGGTCGAGGATACAGGTGGGGGCTGGATCGCTCCTCAGCGAGGCTTCAGGAGACAGGAGCTGAATCTGATGTCCGGGCCCTGTTGAGGCCTGGAAACGGGGACTTTATAATGAAATAACGTGCACACTGAGAAACGTGGCAACATTACTTTACATAGGCCTGATACTCATATTACTCATGAGGACTAGGAAATGACATACCAGAGGTGGACACAACTATAATTGCGTCTTGAATCGGACATGGGGAATAACATATGCATATGGATCATGCACACATAACATATGATGGATGACACGTAGTGACACAGAACATGACAAAATTTACTTTTCCACAGCTGGGGGGGAGTCATGTTGGACTTGGCCTTTTCCCCCCAAAATATTTTGCTTTTGACCCCCTTATCTGGATTGTCTCCCCCATGGGATTAAACCTGTATAGGCCATGAGTGGTGTGAGACCCCTTTTGAAAAATGTAATTACCTGACATAATGTGAGCACTTGTAAAATCCCCCATTTTAAAACTGCACCCCCATTTTGGAAATGTACCTGACTGAAATGTATTGTTTTTAAAATGGATGCCATGGCCATGGGTTTTGCCACTGGACTGACATAGGTCAGCGGTCTAGATAATATTACCCAGCTACCCCTAGTTTTGGAGGGAAAGCCTGGCACCCAGGGTGCTCACCCCCTCCCCTAGAACCAGTTTAGGCTAGATGTGCCAACATTCTAGAAGGTCCTGGCACTGCCTGGGAGGAGGGTATAAATAGGGTGAAGTGTCACCAGAGAGTCAGTCAGCGCTGGGACAAGGAAGGGAGGGGGACCTGCTGTGAGGTGCTACCGCCACATGGACCTGTGAGCTGGGCCCTGCACCCCTATAAACCCCCCCCGCTGCTGTCCCCATGGGCCCCTGACAAGGGAGGACTCTTCATAGGTCCCTGACGCTGTGGGACCTTGGACTACGCCAGCGCTGAGGGAAAAAGGTACCCAGAAGAGGAGGAATGCTGTGGGCTTGAACCCCCCAGGAGGTGAGGAGTGTGCCCCTGGGGCTGGCTGTGGAACTGTTCGCCCCCCCTCCGTGAGGAGCCTACTTGGAAGCCCTGGTTTGCCTACCTAAGCGCTGTAAACTCCAAGACTGTTGCTGCCCTGACCTGAACTGTCCTGCCTGGGAAGCGCTATAATTTGGAAGCGCTAGAGAAGGACTGTGAGGAGCTGCGTGTCCCTAGAAGCCCTGAACTGCCTCTATTCTGTTGGGCTAAGAGGGAGGAGCAGTGCGCTGTAAATAGCGACATCTGCTGAGGAGAATCGCGCTGTGGCCTGAGGGCGCTGTGAGGAGGATCGAGTGTGAGGAGCCTACCCTCGTTTTGGCGCTGTCCGCCATTTAATTAATTAATTGAAAAGGGAGCCTACCCCTTGCACCGCCGATTTCACCGCCGCAGCCCGGCGCTGCGAGGAGTCCTTCCCCCGCTGTGTGGCACATCGTCGCGGCGGCCCCCGGTGCCAGGAGAGGGCCGCCGATGTGAGGTGGAGGCCGCGCTGGGCCCTGAAGCCGTCCGGGCCCGCGTCACATGACCGGGGCGCCCGGCCGCGTCATTGGCCGCGCCCCCGTCCTTGCCGCGCACGGATTGGCTGCCCAGACAGGCAGCAGGAAGAAGCCCGCGGAAGCTGCCGAGAAGCCCCGGGTTCCCGGGAGGCCGAGGGAACCCGGGCGAAGCTAACGGAGGTGTTTCGGGACTCCCGTGGTGAAGAGGGAGTCCCGATTGAATCGGCAGCTAGAGAGAGGCCGCCGTAAGTGAAGAGAGGGGGCCTCGAGGCACAGGATCGGTGCCTGGTCCGCCTCCTCAGCAGCCAGCCATTGCTGAAGACCGGAGCGGGAGGCCACCCCGTCGGTGAGTGCCCCGGGCCGGAAAGAGGAAGAGCGCCGGTGTCCTCGTGAAGAGAGGAGCCCCGCAATTGTGAAGGAGCTGGGCGGGAGCCTCCCTTGCACTAGGCCCCCGCCCCCAAAGGAGCCGGCAGCCTCACGAAGGCCACTTTGAAGTCCCGGGTCCTCGTGAGAGAGGAGGAACCCGGGGAAGCAGAGGAAGAGCCCCGCCTGTTCCCCGTGTCTGCCGCCAGCTGACGTGGAGAGGGGAGAGAAGTTCCCTTTGAGTGCGCTACGCCAGGGGGGGCCTCGAGGCACATTGTCGGTGCCTATCCCCTCCGCCTAGCAGCCCGGGTCCCCACTAGATAAGAGGGGCCTGGGAGAAGGCCGCGTGGAGCCTCCGGATCGCCCCTCCCCTTACAAAGGGGCCAGCAGTGTGGTTGGAGCCCGGAGCCAGAACCCAGGAGCAGCCGGTGAGTGGGGCATATAAAGAGGGTGGAGAGGGCAGCGGGGCACAGGGTCGGTGCTCGCCCCCACCCATGACTGGTACATTTAAGACACCTTGTGATAGGGCACGAGATTGTAGTGCTTCCAGTTGGGGCCGTATAGGTGGACCCTGGAGTGGGCAGTCATCTGAAGAGTGAATTGACAGTGATGCCTAGTAGTTGCCTGTTACCTGTGGTGCATAGGGTCCCTAGAGGATAGGCTTAACCTTCAATCTATACGTTTATGCCCTGAGGAGGATCTACCCCATGTTGAGGTTGGTAGGCCTTAGGTTCTATGCCCTGGGGATATTGTCTCCTCTAAGGTGACCCGGGAAGAGTTGTTGCCAACGCACTGCCTGCCTGTTGTTCTATATCCGCAGGTGGAGGGTGGAGTAAAACTGGGTGTTCTCTTTTACTGCAAGGGTGCCACTAAGCTGGCCTGTCGAGTTATCTCAGGCCCCTGTCTATGCCCCAGATTTATGAGCTGTTGAACTGATTCGTTACAGGTGCTCCTGTCTGTTATTAAATGTGCTGGTATGCCACGATGTCTTTTCTTACAGGGGTTATGCAGGATGCTGTCTGCTGTAATTACAGCCGCTACCAAGGATGAAGGCCTGAGTTGGCCCTGCCTGACGCATAGTTCCCTAGGTGGAGGGGGGAAGAAACCTGATGTCTTATTACAGGTGTTCCTGCCTAATGTTAATGCCAGGTGATTCCTATTCTTTTTGCAGGAGTCGCCAATGCCAGCTATTTTGGGTTCTTATCCCTAATGTTTGATTGCATGTTTAATGGGCGAATATGCCAAGTGCATTTTTCCCTTATATAGGTGTCACTGATGTTACGTGCCAAATGCTAACCTGTTTATATTTCAGCTAGACACTATGGACTATGGACTAAACCCTTTTTGTCCCATGTAAATAATCCCCCACTGAAATACTTGGCTCTGGTGCCAGTTGGCGCCATGTTATGATGACACTGTTAATGCACTTTTGCCTTGCAGGTTGGAGATACTAAACTGCTTAATTTTCCAACTCAGATTGGTGTCCTGCCTCTTTTGTGCTGTGCCTGGTGTGTTGACTGAGGGTACTGCGTGAGTGCTTCACATGTCCTCCAAGTTTGGCCTGCCCGCTTGATGCCATGCTACCCCCTTTGAGACTTGGGTAACCCCCATTTCCAACACAGCACATAACGCTTCCCATTGCTTGGAGGCATCCAGATAAAATCCATCTTAAAGCATTCAAAGTGATACTCTGACTTGAGGAAATGACCTATTGGTCCTGAAATTCCTTTTCCCACCATATGCTGGGCACAAACTATACAATTCTTTTAAAAAGTTATGGCTACCTTTTTGACTGTATTGTTTTCCCATATTATTGAAATTTTGTTTACTATCCCATCTGCTCCAATATATGCTGGTCCTTGTACCATTTGGACCATAGGCAAAACAAAAGTGTCTGGTAGAATCCATCTATTTCCATTTAGACCTTCCATCTGTGCCTCAAAGCTTTGGTCTAACACATCTCCTTTTTCATGCCATTTTTTCTTTTCTTCCTCATCTGCCAAATGTTGTTCTTCCTTTATTTCTGCGTACAGGTCATACACCTCTCCTTCACTATCAGTCTTCACTACCGTGTATATCAGTGACTATTCTGGCAAAGCGGTAGTTTGCGCTATCTCATATGCAAAACCATTTCCTTGTCCCACCTCAACTTTTACTTTCTTGTGTGCACTGCATTTAATTATAGCTAATCTTTTCTGGAGAGTGATAGCTTTCAAAAGCCTAGAAATGAGATGTCCATGTTGTATCTTGGCTCCACTAAAGGGAATAAAATCTTCATTCAGCCCATAGGCGGCTGAAGTTATGGGCCACACCAAAGGTCAGAAGGTTTAAATGTAAATATATACACCAATAGCCAGTACGGCTATTGGTGTATATATTTACATTGAAACCTTCTGACAATTGACATGCTCTAGTTAATGCTATTAACTCTACAGCCCATGCAGATATTTGTTGTATTCTACATGTCTCAACAACAGTACAATTGTTGTAATTGCAAAGGCATCTAAGATAGTCCTACCTGGCTTCTTTAGACAACAGCCATCTACAAATAAAGTGCCATCAACAATTGGCATTTGCGCATCTATCAGGTCCGCTCGACCCTTTATCCCATTTCAGTAACAGTGACACAGTCATGTTGTACTTCATCCTGCTCCAAATGAAGAGACATCAGAGTGATATCAGTGTCAGTTTACATTGCGCCAATATGGCATTATGTAAATGTTGCATTTTTGTTTTATTCTATAGTATGTCAACTGAATGAGGTACATATACTGTAACCTAATTTCCCAAATTAATTGAATCTGCCTGTCTTAATGCAGCTGCCACAATATTTCGGAGGTGGTTTGGTAGGCCTCTATCAACCGGAAGCAATGTTGGGGAAAAAACAGGCACATAGGGCCAGATGTAGGTAAAACTTATTTACCGATTCTTAATTACCGAATTTTACCGATTCGGTAATTAAGAATCGGTAAATAAGAAGTGGGGGTATGTAGGAACATCCAGATGTTCCATTTACCGAATCGTTAAGAATCGGTATTTACCGATTTGGTAAATACCGACCGGTAATGCTCCATTCATTCCTATGGGCTTTGAAGCCCATAGGAATGAATGGGGCATTACCGGTCGGTATTTACCGATTCGGTAAATACCGATTTTGACAAGGGTGCAGGGGGTGTCACTTTGACACCCTCTAGCACCCCCACAAAAGGTTCGGGGGCCATATGGCAGGCAGACCTGCATCTAAGGGCAGGTCTGCCTGTCATATGGCACAGGTGTGCATGCACACATGTGCATGCACACCTGAATCGGTATTTTAACATCAAATACAATTTGATGGTAAAATACCGATTTTGTAGGCCTTGTGGGACTCAGAAGAGTCCCACCTACATATCAATTTTACCGATTCGGTAAATATACCGGTCGGTAAATTTACCGACCGGTATATTTACCGAATCGGTAAAATTACCGATTTTCCCTGTTTACCTGCCCCTACATATCAAATGCCAAATACCGGTCGGTAACGGCCGAATTCGGCCGTTACCGACCGGTAAAACCCTACCTACATCTGGCCCATAGTCTATAATCTTCTCTCCTTGTTTTTTGTGTTGGTACAGCCAAAGCACAGCCATCTTTTTCATGCAAAAATAAAGCAAAGCATTTGGTATAATCATGGATACCCAAAGAAGGTGCATCACAAAGAGCTTCTTTCAAGGTGATAAAGCGATGTTGATGTTTAGCATGCCATGGAACTTGGTCAGATATGTCAAGGACAGTAAAGGTTTCGCTAACAAGGAAAAGTTCGGTATCCATTGTCTACAGAATGAGACCATGTCTAAAAAGGCACATACGTGGGGAGGAGCTACGTCAGCAACCAAGATGGCCGCGTAAGCTCCCGGCTCCGTCGACCTCCGCCAGCAGCTCGTATATCCTGTTCTCAATCCTGAATTCGCACCGGTCTCCCGGGTTCGTGAAGTGTTCCTGCTTCTAAAGGTGTGATCCCGAGCTTTTTATCTTGTTGGATGCCAAAGATACGCCGTGTTCCCATTCTCGGCCTAACATCGTGTGGAAGCCGGGGCCTCGATTTCTGGCCTATCCGGGTTGGAGTTGATCAACAACGACCGCTGGACCTGGACTGAGCCCGGTCCCCCGGAGTGCATCGTACACTGCTTGTTTGATGCTGACTTTGTGAGCGGTCAACACCATGGAGACAACAGCGTACCGCACCGGTTGCCGTGTTCGGGGGTCCGACGCCCGGAGACCCTGCCGGGGCCCTCGCTGCCGGCAAAGGTGTCGATCTGGCACGACGAAGTGCACCCATTACTGTCATTGGATTTGCGTGGCCTGTTACCCCGGAGAAGCCGGCCTCCGGGGTTCGAATCCTGCTCTGCCTCTTCGTGAGAGGATGTGGGGCGGACGGAAAGTACGCCATCGCTACAGGCCGTCATGGCCGCCATTGAGGCGCTCCATTCACAATCCACCGCTGTATTCCGGACACTGATCGTGCAAGTGGACAGTCTCTTGGGACCGGCACACGACTCTCCGTTTAGTCCTAATACATCTGTGGTACCAGTGGTGCAATGTACGCCAGAGATCGAGGTCCCCGGGCAGCACCTGGATTCAATGTGCTTTGTCGGCCCCCAATTCATACTCAGTGAGCCCGTGATTGTCGCTATCGTTCCCTGCTCGATCCTGCTGCCGCCTCGCACAGATATGGACAGTCTTCTGTGCTGTGACAAATTCCAAAGTGACTGTTGGGGGGATTTGCTATTTCTGGACACATTCCCTCACTCGTTTTGTGGCTAACGTGACTTTCTATCCTTTTGTCGATCCTGCAACACTGATGTGGACTTTAATGAACGTTCCGCCTTTTCCTTTGTGATGGTGGTTCGAGTGAAAGAGACTCTCCCGAAATACCGTACTGGTCAGGGTTGAACTTGAGAGCTTAGGCTTGATAATATGGCTTGACTCAATGCCGGGATTGTCACATGTACTGTGCTGGGAGTTGGGTGATGCTTTGTTATACTCCCCCGATTGGTTTGTATATTTTGCTAAATGTTGGTTCGATTATGTCTCGGGGTGGTCACTGCTGGCGGGGGGTACGGGAGACCGGGGGTGTGTTTGCTTTTACGACATTCCCTCCTCCATATTTTCCCTTCCTTGGGGTTAGTTTAGTGGGCGACAGGCACGCTGCTAGTGGGTTAGGTCGTAGCCATCCGCAGGGGTGCAGGGTGGGGGGTTGAGGGGGGGTTTGTTATTTTTCCATTTTTTGTTCTATGACCTTTCTTTTTCCCTTTTCCCTTCTTCACAAGAGATGTGGCGTATTCTCCTGATTGTTATTCTCATATTTGGGTATCGAGTGTCTGGTCTTCATATCCTGTATTCTGAGTGGGCGGGACTCGCTGATGTTTGCTTAGGTTAACTGTAACGTATTGTTTCACCTCTGCCCTACGCGGCTATTGATGTCTTTCGGATGCCTATAATTGTTGTGTATTTTCCTAATTGATTTGCCCGTTCACCATTACGATATGTTCCTCCGAATGATGCCAGATATGTATATTTTTACTCTTGTGTTATAATTAATAAACATATATATAAAAAAAAAGGCACATACATCTTTTGGTGTGGCAGGTTGAGGTATATTTTGAATTCCCTTAATGCGATCCAGTGACAGTCTTCTCCCCCCTTTCGACAGGAGGTGACCTAAGTAGATGACCTCCTGTTGGCAAAATTGCAATTTTGATAGCAAAATCTTAGGTCTGTGTGAAGCCAAAAAGGACAGTACTTTATGTGAAGTATTCTTGCAATCTTCTTCACATTCTGCTATTATTAAAAGATCGTCTGCATACTGTAACAATGTTGTTCCTGGTGGCAGTATGCAATTATCTAGCTGTTTCTTAAATGCTTGACTATAAATGCTTGGACTTTCTGTATACCCTTGTGATACACAACAGAAACCATAAGATTTACCCTGAAAACGGAAGCCAAACAAATATTAGCTATCTTCATGTATGAGGATGTTGAAAAACACGTTTTTGAGATCTATTACTGTAACCCATTTTGCATTAGTTTTTCATCAGACACAGTAAGGAGCTGCTTCTTTTAACCTTATACTACTATCTCATGTAAGACTTCCTACCCTGTCAGCACGTCACAGGCTGGCTGCCAGAGTATTTCCCAGCACACTATCGTTTTTTAAATAAAAACTCTAAAGTAACTTTTATTTTGAAAAGAGGTTTCACATATTTTTTTATAAAGGGTACTTACCTGCCAACCTCCCCTTGACTTTCACGTCCACCGTGGGCGTTTGTCCCGCTTGAGCAGAGAGAGCCACAGGTCAGGTGTCCCATTGCTGTTACCTAGCTAGCCCCCATCTTAGAAGTTAGCGGTTCAGCTTTTCTTGTGTACTAGGGGTTTAAATTGAGATGAAAGACCGGGCGCACAGCGGATATCAGACATAGTGAGAAGCTTCTTCTTTTAACCTTCTACTACTATCTCATGTAAGACTTCCTACCCTGTCAGCATGTCACAGACTGGCTGCCAGAGTATTTCCCAGCAGACTATTATTTTTTTAATAAAAACTCCAGACAGTAACTTTGATTTTAAATAGGGGTTTCACGTACTTTTTAATAAAGGGAACTTACCTGCCAACCTCCCCTTGACATTCCGGTCCGCCGTATGTGTTTGTCCGGTTTGAGCAGAGAGAACCAAAGGTGAGGTGTCCCATTCCTATTTCCTAGCTGACCGCCAGCTTAGATGTGAGCAGTGCAGATTTTGTTGTGTACTAGGGGATAAATTGAGATGAAAGACCGGGCACGCAGTGGATAAGAACCTCTGGGGCGCCAAAGGCAAGCCCGTCTGCGCCCGTCCTTGCCTTCTGCTTGATTGGTAATATATATGATACAAGAGCTTCATGCAATACGGAATGTCAGTAATTTGATTCTTTGTCGGCCCCATAATTCGTCCCCCAAAATAAATTGCTATTAATGTCAAGCCTGCAACTTTGATCATGAGGAAGAGTACAAGGATCAGCAGGGCCATACTATTCTACCAGAGGCCCCTGTAAGGACAACAGAGAGGCAAGTTTCAGGGAGGGTGTTTTCTTGTATGTTACTTAATTCAAGGTCTCTATGAAAAATAATATGAATTAGCAGATTTTATGATCCAACACAATCCAGATATTACCTTTCTCACAGAGACCTAGGCAGATAGTTTTACTGACCCCGATATTAAAATCGCCATTCCAACCGGCTACACTATCGAACGACTAGACAGAACAGACAAGAAAGGCGGGGGAGTTGCGATTGTGTACCGTGGCTCAATTAATGCCAACTTTCAACCGATATTCTATCTAAACTGTGAAGCCCTTGGCTTTAGTTTGAAATTGAATAACTAATTTACCTTTCAGTGACTATTAATCTATCGACCACCTGGCCAGAGGGCAAACTTTATCTAAAAAATTCAGGACTTCATGGAATCCTGTGTAAATGACCCCAGCTTTAAGATAGTGGGTAATTTTAGTTTTCACCTAAATAACACGGATTCAAATCATTTAGTTGATACTCTCAGGAGTTTCAACTTAAATTAGTTAATATGAGAACCCACCCATCTTGCCAACCACACTCTGGATGAAATATTTACAAATAACCAGGAACTAAAAGTAAAGAAGGTCCTGCCAGTAGCATGGTCAGATCATAAAGCCATTTTCTTTTCAATTAAGGTCCCCCCAAACAAAGATACTGGTAATAATAAACCCATAACCATTAAATATGGGCCCTGGAAAAACCTTAATGTCGAGGAATTGAAGAACATCCTCTCAAATTCTTTGCCCATTCCAGATAGCAACGTAAATAACGCAGCAATCAACTACACTCACTGGCTAAATTCAGCAGCCCTTGTATTGGTGCCGAAAAAATATTAAAAAGTTACAAGAAAAATCCATCATCCCCATGGTTTTCCCGATATTTAAAAGCACTTCAAGTGAAATGCAGGTATCAAGCGCGCAAGTGGAGGAAGGAATATTGTTGGGATGAAAAGGTCAAACAAAGAATTACTTGCAAAATATAAGGCACTAATTAAACTAGAAAAAACAAAAACTAATTCTGAAAAAATAAGCTCAGCAAAAAGCACAGCCAGGGAGCTATTAAAAACAGTAGCAACAGTAGTACATTTAGTCCTGACAAATCTGCAATAAGCTGGCAGACTTTTTTCAGTCCAAAGTCAATTCCATCTTTCAATTTTTTTTCGCCATCTCAAAACACACTACGCTTAGAAGAAGCTTTCTTCCATGTACATGAGCTGGACTCACAGCAATTCTCAGCCATCTAGACACTCCACAATTTGAAAGATTCTCCCCCTTCACAAAGGAAAAAATAATCATTCTCATTGTTAGATTTGGGGGTCTCTAGTTGGCATAGGTAGGTACGTGTGACAAATAGGGACCCTCTCCTCTAGTCAGGATAAGGGGATTACACTCCTAAAATAACCTCTGCTCACCCCCTTGGTAGCGTGGCACGAGCAGAAGGGGTTTACTTCAGAGGCGTTGTAAGTTAAGCAGTTGTGACCACATACAGTAACCCAGTGACAACACTACAAATGGACACCACACAGGTTTTATATAAAAAATAATTTGACTTTATATAGAGTTACCATAAGACCATAAACGACAAAAATTCACACTATGATTACTTTAAGATGGTAGATTTAAGCTTAGTTCAGTTCAGTTCTTAGATGCGACACTCTGCGTCAATGTACCTTAAGTTGCGTTGCGCGTCCAAGACAAGCAATGTCGCAGCGATGGGAAATGCGGCAAAGTTCAGATACAAAGAAATAAAGACGTGAAGATCTTCCAGACGCGGCACGCTTCTCGGGATGCGAGAAGTTCTCGGTTCGATGCGTGGACTGCAGCAGCGACACCCTTACGATGCGACGACAACAGCTCCAGCGGCGACACTCTTCTCCCACGATGCGTGAAGCTTCCGCTCGATGTGACAACTACAGCGGCTACATCCAAGATGCGATGGTAGCAGCTCCGACGGCGGCTCGCTTCTCGGGTATGCGAGGTGCTCTTGGTCGATGCGATGCAATGCGACAGTTCCAGCAGCAACACCCTCCTCCGGAGTTGCGACGGCAGGCACAGAGACGGCGACATGCTCTGACCTCGTTGTGAGATTCTTCTCTTGATGTGGTGCAGTGCGACAACTACAGCGGCGACACCCTCTTTCGGAGTTGCAATGGCAGCAGCTACAACGGCGACACGCTTCCTCTTTGTTGCAGCACGCTTCTCTCCGATGCGGGGCAGTGCGACAGTTCCAACGGCGACACCCTCCTTCAGAGTTGCGATGGCAGGCACAGCGACGGCGACACGCTTCTTCTCGTTGAATCACGCTTCCAGCTCCTTGCGACACGTAGTTTCTCAGAAGGCCCAAAACAGCAGCAGGCACTTCCAAAGAACTCTGGGGAGCTGGGGGGTAAAGTCTGTTGTCCCTGAGACTTCAGCAGGAGGCAAGCTCTTTTCCAAGACTTTGGAGATCCTTCACAAGTTGAAAGCAAAGTACACAAAGTTCCTTTCTCCTTCCTTTGGCAGTAAGGCAACCACTGCAGGCCAATCTCCCAAGCAGCACTTCAGCTTGGGAATAGTCACTCCTCAGTTTCTTCAGGTTCCTCTCCTCAGTAAATGTTTCTTCTTGTAGTCCAAGTGATCTAATTTCATGGGATCAGGGTCCCAATATTTATACCCCAAAATCCTTTGTTCTCTGAGGGGAGAGGGGCCTTTGCCCAGTCCAAACCAGTTCTGAAGCCCTCTGTTTACCAGACTTCTCCTTTCCTTTCACAGTGCAGGGCATGCACACCAGACGCCCCACTGGAGGTGGAGCCAGCATTGTGGAAGGCAAGTACAGTCCTGGAGCACTTTGTTTACAGGACTCCTCTTCTTTCAGTGTGCACGGCAGAGACATCAGCCGCTCCCCAGGGGGTGGACCCAGCATTGCGGAAGGCAGGCACAGCCCTATTTAAGGTTCAGGTGCAACTCCTCCCTCCCATCTAGATTCAGATCTCTCTATTCACCACCAGGTGACTCAGCCTGTCTCCTGGAATTCCCCAGCCCTGTCACTCACAAAACCAGACATAGAAATACACAACCTAGCAGAGGCAGGTTTGAATGGTTAGACAAGCAAATACCTACTTTCTAAAAAGTGGTATTTGCAAACACAGAATATTAAAACCAACTTCACTATTATTCTGAGTTCAGGCATACTAAACTCGAATTTCTACCATGTTCTCTGAGACAGTTAGGATTATAAAATGTAATAACTCTAACAGGCCATTCTGGCCTATAGGGTACAGGTAGCCTTGCAATAGTGAAAAACGAAAATGGTGGAAATCCACTATTAGGACATGCCACACACATCAGGGCTGGTCCTACCTTATACTTACAATGCACCCTGCCCGTGGGTCTACCATAGGGGTGACTGATATGAAGAAAAGGGAAGGTTTAGGGACGGGCAAGTGGGTGCACTTGCCCAGTCAGCATGACAGAACCAGACTGCACGCAGGCTCTGCAATGGCAGACCTTAGACACATTTTACAGGGCTGCTTCTGTGGGTGGCACAACCAGTGCTGCAAGCCCACCAGCAGCATTTGGATTTACATGCCCTGGGCACACTCAGTGCACTAGACTAGGGTCTGACAAGTAAACCAAATAGCCAAACATGGAACCACTGATTAGTACATCAATTTACAGTAGGGAGCACTTGCACTTTGGCCCTGGATAGCAGTGGCACAGTGCCCAAAGCATCTAACACCAGCAAAAATACATGAGGCAACAGCAAAAATGGAAGGGAGACCCACGCCAATGGGGCCAGGTCTAACACTCATCAATTATATTATATATGGGGTCCTGTCAGATCCTTGCCACCCTCAGGTTCTCAATCTAATAGCCAGTTCAGTCGCAGGTCCTCTCATGGAATTACTAAATGAAATACTGACCACAGGGTAGTGTCCGAATATATGGAAAAAGTCATCTATCCTTCCACTCGTGAAAAAACCCTCTTTGGACTCAAAGAAGGTGGAAAGCTAGAGGCCTATATCTTGCCTACCTTCCCCAGCCAAAATACTAGAAAAGGCAATGAATAAGGAAATGCCAGCATTTTTAGACGGCTACCAGCTGCTCGACTCCTTACAGTATGGACTCAGAGCAAACCTCTGCATTGAATCACGTTTGGAAGCAGCCTCAGAGGAATTGAAATTGGTAAACAACAAGGGCGGCAAAGCTGCATTGATTGTATTGGATCTATCTGCCGCTTTTGATATGGTTCACCATTCCCTTCTCATAGAACGGCTCCATTCGTATTCGTTAGGTTTTGGAAACTCTGTACTGGCCCTGCTGAGTTCATTTCTAATTGACAGACAACAGCGTGTGGAGATGGGGGACGCTTGTTCCTCGCCTTTCTACCTCCCCTGTGGCACCTTCCAGGGGTCGTCCCTCAGCCCTATGCTTTTCAATATTTATGTCATCTCCCTTATCAACCTTATTCGTAGCTATGGCTTAGCTGTTATTTTCCTACACCGATGACACTCAGAATGACACTCAGATAGTGGTGTCTATTTCATCGGACGTAAAAAAGAGGCAAGGAACTTTTGCGTCTGCATGTCTCGAGTTGCAAGCTGGATGCAAGGTAACTGTCAGAAATTGAACTCCAAAAGCCCACGGTTTTGCTTTTTGGAAAGCAGACTCCCTTCTGGAATGAGTCATGGTGGCCCTCGATTTAGACACTCTACCAGTACCGGTTCAGAACGCAAGAAACCTGGGAGTCATTTTTTACACAAAATTATGCTTCTCAGAAAAAAAATTACTTGATCACTTCTTCAGGTTTCTTTGTGCTGAAGGTCCCAAAAAAATATTTCTGTTTATTACATTTGATTTGCAAAAGACAGTGAGGATGGCTCTCAACTTCTCGAAGTTGGATTACTGTAATGCCCTGTATTTCAGGCACTCATAAACACAGGGTAAAGAAATTACAGTTGTTACAGAATGCAGCAGTAAGACTGCTGTTGAAAATTTCCAAGTTTGCATCCGTATCCCAATCACTGCATGGTCTCCACTGGTTACCAGTGAGAGAAAGATTTTTTTTCAAGGCAAAGTGCCCGGTCCATAAGGCCCCCCCACCGGGCCGGTCCAATGTACTTTCAGGAACGGTTCTCCTGGTATACTCCTAATAGGAGTCTCAGATCCAGCGTTTCATGAACGGTCAATATACATAAATTAAACAAAGCAAGATGGGAAGGAAGAGCGTTTTCCATTTGTGCAGGAAAACTATGGAACTCACTTCCTCTTACCTTACACCTCCAAGCTACCTTGCTGCAATTTAGGAAAAAGTTGAAGACGTGGCGTTTTACTGAAGAAGTGGGATATGTTTCTGTCAGAGTAGTTGTGCTCCAGCTGGCTGGTTAGTTTTGTTGTCCTACCCCTAGCGCTACGTCATCCATGGGTAATTGCGTGATTTATACAATTATTTAATTAATTCATTCATTAGTAGGGATAGAGGAAAACATTGTGGTAATATCTGGGATCACTGGATACTTGGGCATAACTATTTTGTTAATTGCTCGCAAATCAACTACTATATGATATTTAATTTTACCTGTACCATGATCTCATTTGACCAATGGAAAAATAGGACTATTGCATGTATTTCCAGATACAGTTCATATTAGTTCCTTATCCAATAAATCTTAGTCCTTGTTCACCTTCCTTTAATATCTAATTCAATTAGACAATGTATTTTACATTGAAGAACATATATTTTAGTTCTGGGAGGCATTGGGTGGAATGTATTAAATGCATAATTTTCCTTCGTTGCTACCCCTTTTTCCATCCATTCATGAACCATTACCCTAATTATGTTCTTTTCTTGTTTACGTGTGCTCATTGGTGTGCCTGCATCCAATGAGGAACGTCTCATGGATGTCTTATATTTACTCGATGACTACTGTAAAAGGGGTGACCATTGAGTAAAATCACCAGACTGGGAGGGGACAGACCCTCCAACTGTCTGTAATACGGGGTTATTAACAATATTATTTATTTTACGGAGTTTTATATAGCGCAAACTTGACCCGAAGGCATCGGGTATCAGAGCGCTTTACATAGCACCAGTTGAGTTACATGAGGACACATTCACTTTTGTTAGGCACGGGGAGATTAAGTGATTTGCCCAGAATCACAGGATGTTCAGCGCCGTTGCTGAGACTTGAACCCAGTTCCCTAGATTTGAGGTTGACCGCCCTAGCCGGTAGGCCAACTCCTCTCCCCAATATTTGACCCTATCTGTGGACTCACCGGTATCCCAGTATTAGAGGTACTCTGACTAACATTTGGCACCATTGAAATTGGTGGAGGAGGTCTTGAAGGTGCATTTGGAGCGATCTGCACCGGTTGAGGAATTTGATGTCTGGGTAATAGGGGTAAAGGATGTTGGGCCATATTATACGGGGGTGGTTTATCCAAAAGATCTGTTAAAAAAGGATCTTCTTCATATTGGCCAGATTTCTCTGTTTGAGATACAAAACACTTCTCTGTTTTCATTTTCAATTCTCTATTTGTTCCATGTTTTCCTGTATTCTTCTAGTATTGTATTCAGATGCCTTAGCTTTTTCTAGCATGTTCTGTTGTTTCACTCTATCTAGGTTTTCCTTCATTGATAACATGCACACATAATTTTTCCATGTTTTTAAAAACGTCCAACATTGCAGTATGTACTTTTCTGTGCATCAAACACTCTTGTAAGTACTGCAATTAAACTATACCAACAATGGGAATTGAATAATGCATTTAACAACATGGCACTTACATATGCTCGATTAATAGTCCTAGGAGACTTCAACTTATGGGAAAACTGGAGTATGGATGAAGCTTTTCATAATATTAGTCAGTCCTGCCCTAAT
Source organism: Lissotriton helveticus (assembly GCF_964261635.1). NCBI lineage: Eukaryota > Metazoa > Chordata > Amphibia > Caudata > Salamandridae > Lissotriton > Lissotriton helveticus. Next base: position 1,617,703,754 of record NC_136057.1, read on the forward strand.
TTGAATTTGAAGCAATGGGTTACCGTATCGACACAAAGAGGAGGCCATATTCTGGACCTGATTTTTGCAGAAGAAAGCCTTGTTGACATGGGGCAAATTCTACCAATGGGGTGGACGGATCAACACCTTATTAATTTTAGGATTCAAGGCTTGAATAAGAGAAGGCATGGGGATAGAAAAGCCAGGACGTTTCTGGGACGAGACTGGAACGGCCTTTTGAAAAAGGCAGAAGCTGGAGACCCCCTGTTTCATATAGGAGATCTGTTTATCACCGAGAAGCAGATCATAAAGAACTATACGTCTTTCAATGAACATCTAATCACGAATCTGGATCAGCTCGCCCCTCTTAAAGTCATTAAGAAAAGAGGAAATCCATCAGCACCCTAGTACACAGAGAGATTGAGGAGTCTCAAGCTCTCGTATAAAATGGCTGAGAGACAGTGGAGGAGGGAATACTCGGAAAAAGACAGAATGAGCTGGAGGTGCACCATAATAAAATATAAGCAAGAAATAATGTCAGCCAAGGCAGAGTACTTTGCATCCACTATACTAAAAAGTTCCAATAAATCCAGGGATATATTTAGAATAGTGAAAGGTATGACCAACCCTGAGTGTACCAGTAGCAAAATTAAACCCTCTCAGGAGTTGTGCGATGGCCTGGCACTCTTTTTTCGAGAAAAAATAAATAAAATTGTGGAAAGTATGAAGGATCTCTCTCAACCCACCTCGCTAGCTCAAAGTAAAGGGGTGGGAGGCATAAACGAAAAGGAAGCTGGTAAGCTGGCTGCACCTGGGCCCTCGTTGGATAATTTTCCGATCCCTTCGGAGGAGGAGTTCACCAGAGTGGCCTTAGGAGTCTCCTCTGGCTCTCCATCGGATCCCCTGCCCCATAAACTGATGAAGGAATTTGGGTCAGAGATCTTCCCCGTTCTGTGGCAGATTTGCTGCCAGTCCCTCAATACAGGAACTGTGCCTGGTAGCTGGAAGCAAGCTGTTATCACGCCACTTTTGAAAAAACCTACCTTTGACCCGTTTTGCTATAAGAACTACCGACCTATCTCCCTCCTGCGGTTGGTCAATAGGACCCTGTCCCTTTTTTTGGAGACAAATAACATTCTGGAAGAGAAACTGTTCGATTTTTGACCGGGTCATGGGACAGAGTCAGCCTTGGTGGTGGTGTTGGATGACCTTCGGATGCGGGCGGACAGGGGTCAATCGGCAATTTTAATTCTGCTGGACCAGTCCGTCGCATTCGATACGGTGAACCATGACATTTTGCTTTCAGGATTGGAGAGCTTTGGGGTAAAAGGAGTAGCGCTCAGGTGGCTGCGTTCCTATCTGTCTGATAGATGGCAGGCGGTGGCACTCTCCCCGTACAAATCGGAACCGGTGAAAGTCCTACATGGGGTTCCTCAGGGCTCGTCAATCATTCTGTTCAATGCCTATATGCAACCTTTGCTGGGAATCATTAAAGCGCATAACATCAGTGTGATTAATTATGCGGATGATACACAGCTTTTGATATCCCTGGATGGGGAGCAGGCAGAATCACTGAACTGCTTTCATGATTGCATGCATGAAATAACAAAATGGCTGAAGAAAAATTCACTCCAGTTTAACAGTGGAAAAACAGAGATTTTGTAGTGTAAGGTGGGTGGGGGAGGGGGTCATGCGAAGCCTGCCACCAGACTTCTGGCCTCTAACATCAGATGGTATACTGACACCAGTGAAGACGGTGTGCAATCTGGGGGTCAGTTTTAATGAAAATCTCAATTTAGAGACCCACGTTAATAAACTGGTGGGAAGTTGTTTTTCCTTGATCCGTGGTCTTCGGAAGGTGCTGCCACCGCTACCTGATCAGGCAAGAACAACAGTAGTTAGGAGTACTATTCTTAGCCGCCTATACTATTGCAATGCTCTGCTATTGGAATCCCCGGGATACCTGATTACCAGATTGCAGAGCGTCCAGGCGGCAGCAGCTAAGTTAGCACTCTCTCGACCACGGTGGATCTACATTGGCTCCCAGTAGCCCAAAGGATCCGGTTTAAATTTGTTATGTTATGTTATGTTACACACCTTTGTATTGCGCACAGCTGCCCCAGCTAAGGGGCGTCCTGGCGCATGGCAGGCAAAGTGCAACAGATAGCAGAAACACAACAGAGATAAGAACATTTATTTAAAAAGGAAGGTTTTCAGCGCTTTGCGAAAGGCCAAAAGGTCATCCAGTAGCCGCAAGTCCGCGGGGAGGGAATTCCAAAGTTCAGCCGCCCTAACCCGGAAAGAGCGACCCCCAGCCCGACACAGCCTGTATCGGGGGACCACCGCGAGCGCTTAAGTCATTGTGCACTGTATTTAGAGCACTCCATGATCAGGGCCCTAAGCCGCTACAGGGCAAGTTTCAGTGGTACAAGCCTACCCGGAATCTCCGCTCTGCTACCGCCAACTGTGTTAGAATTTCCAATATAAGGAGGGTGACCCTGGGAGGAAGAGCCTTTAGCGTGGCAGCAGCTTGCCTCTGGAATTCCCTCCCTTTGGAAATTAGGAGGACACAAAGTCTGCTGCTGTTCCGCAAATAAATTAAGACTTGGCTCTTCCCTAGGGTATAATGTGTGTTATCGAGGGTAGCAGCTGTCTCACTGGATGGTAAGCCCTTTTCTTCTGTGTAGCTGACAGTTCTTGTGCTGATTGCTCTCTTAGCGCCAGGGTGTCCGTAGGGTTACAGTGCGCTCTACAAATGCTAATATGGTTAATAATAATAATTTTGCAAGATCCAAAGTTCAATTGAAAGGGAAATTTAATTCCTTTTTCTCCTTAGTATACTTAGTCCATAATTTGTTGTACAAATTCACAGACACTTTTTTCTTTACCATTAATATCCAACCTGGACTATCTTCAAATAGAGTGAGGACCTCTTCGTCTAATCTATTCCCTAAACTTATACAACAACAACACTTTGAAATGCATTTCATTATTTTAGTACAACTAGTGGCCATATTTTTCGACAATACCAACTGATACTGATATCAGTACCAATATGACTGGTCAATACCAATACCAAATATTCCATTCAATACAACAGAACAATTTCACAAATAGTTTTCAATCAGTTGATGATGTCCGACCACTGGTCTGTAGACAAAAAGTCTACTCCCAAAGGATCAGTCCGGGGACCTATGCCGGGATAATCCTGTTGTCAGGAGGCCTGTTTGGGACTTCAGATGGCAGCTGCTTGAGAAACTTTGTCTCCTTAATTGAAGGGCGCCCCCACGATCAGTCGGTCCCAGGTCGTACCTCCATGACCAGTTTTTGAACCCGTTGGATGTCTCTCGGCGAGGTCCTCTTCATTGTCACCAATGGTGGAAAAAGATAACTTTTCTTCGCCAGTAGTCTGTGGTCTTCCAAAGTAACTCGTATTTAATAATATTTGCATGGGTGCACATATTAACAGCATTAGGATGGCTATGAAATGAGTGTACATCATACAAAGATCTGCAAGGTTATACATACATGTTGCACTGCTGGGGATATGCAAACTATTCACAAAAAGGAACAATCCTGGGTAGATAATAAGGACATTGCTGATTTTTTCTCAAACACTGAGAGACAATCGAACAAACAAGTAACCCCATTACAATTTGACATTGCTTGTTCCTTCTCATACACTGAGAGAAAAGCAAATAATCGGGTATAAACTTTACAAGTGGACATAGATAATCCCTAGATGGGCAAAGAGCAGGTAGGTCAACACAAGGCGTGTAAACGGCATGATCAAAACAAGTCTGTTTGTGCTCACTTGAAACACAAATAGAAAGGCACCAAAGTTCGCAATTCAACATGAAGGGACATTCTCCAATATTTATTGGACCAAAGTGATTCTTGTATAGAAAACATGTGCTGCTATGATCAATAGACAGAAGCAGACAAAAGTTATAATGAGTGTCAAGAGTAAAGACAGCGAATAAAATGAAGAGTTCTACCATCTTGCTTAGACAATTTTTATATGCTTTCATATAAAGTATTATAACAGTCTAACGTACTCCTACAATGCAAACCCCAACCTGCGCGTCTACTGTGTAAGTGTATGGCCTTCCAAGAAGCCCCCTTCTGGGTGATCTAACCCCTTTACCAGGTGATTAAGAGTGTAGATCCCCGTCTTGGCCACAAACTGGACATCCCTCTCATGGAGATGTCAGTTAGGTGCTGGGCGAAATCTTAAGCATGCATTAACCCCTCGGCGTCAGCAGAAATGTCTCCTATGATTATATTTGGGAAACATAAGGTTATTTATAGAAAAAGGCATCCTTGCCTTGGGCCGAGATTGTGATCAGGCTGCCATTGTTTATATTCCACAAACAGCTGTGTCGCCATATGATCATAATAACAAACACATTTGTATAACGCACACGAGGGCCTTGTTCACAATGCCGAGGCAGTGTGATAGTGTTCTCACTAAGATCCATGTGTCAGGAAGGTCAGTGTTTCCAAGAAACTAACCCATGTGTCATAAATGCAAATATGTGTCAAGTCAACGTGACAAAGTGAAGGCAACTTTAAGAAAGAACCATGTATATGTAAAATGACCCTATTTTGCTACCAGGCCAAACGTGGGCAGATAACATTCACTCCTCGTACATGGTGCTAAAGCCCACTCCCTGGAGAGTGAGTTTTTGATTCTGGAACAAGGTCGGAAAATGCTGATAAAATCACAGTTTCCCCCTTTGGGCAATCCATTATGAAGTCAGGTGGCCAATCTTTTTCGGTGCAGTCCATGCAGCTGCAGCCTTTTTTTCTAGTTCCTCGATGGAGAAGGGCAGTTCTTCTTCAGTTCTTCTTCCAGTCCCTTCGAGATCTGAGTTTGGGGTGCTAGGAGTGCCCTACATATGTTCAGAAAATGCCCTCAGGGCAGGATGTGTTTAGTAGCCAATGGTCTACCAGGTTCCCTCCCACCTGATGACCACTTCCTGAGAAGTGCGGAATCTGGGCATTCAATTATGCACCATTCTTCCACTTCAAATATGGCAGGACCCCTCTCCCAGTGTGTGGACCTCCTTAGCCCAACACATAGGTGTTGCTTCAAAGGAGGTCTACATTCCCCTGGAACGCTGGTTTTGCAACTGGTTTGCCCTCTCTTGTTCCAAGTGCAAACCGGCTGCCCGAACAATGGAGCAGCTCCTCTCCCAAATCGTACTCATTTTTCCTTTAAAGGTGGCTTCTCCATTAAAGTTCGCCTTTTGGACCAACACCTGTGTGGCTTCCTGCAGGAGAGAAGTGACGCCTCATTCCAGAGCAGACCCCTATTGTAACCTTTCCTGTGAGTCATTAGCAGGTCTCCCTGGGAGGGCAGAAACCTGTGTTGATGACAGGACCACATGTGCAACTAGTATGAGTACAGGGGACTAAAGGCAAAAAAGTAGCAACTTTGCTAAACTTGTTACATAAATTGAGACCTTAGAATCAAGTCAGGATTAATGCAATGACTTGCTTTATATTTCGGATTACCTACTTTGATCGCAATGATCCAGAGCTAGCACAACTGAGGGGTCAGCGTGTAACTCTACTTGCCAATTGGGTGACCAAACGTTTCCACTGTAAAAACAACAGTATTCCTTTTTACTATCAGAACATGTTACATGTGCTGCCCATGGGATATGTTGCACCCTGCCTTAGAACTCGATAGGCCTGCCATTGAGGTGATTTACACATATACCAGAGGAAAGTCTGGCCTTGCTATTACTTTGAATGGCAAACTCGGGCTAGCAGTTTAGAATGTCTCTCCAACCTCTAAATAGCAGGCTGGGAGTCTCATTTTACTCGTGTCACACACACGGTGGCACAACCAGTACTGCAATCCCTGGGGGTTCCCTTCTAACTTACATGCCCTGGGTACCATTTACTAGTGACTTATGGCAAGTTAGCTTAGGCAATTGGGTCCTAGCCAGTTCAACATACCTGTTTATGGCTAAGGGCATAGGCAATGAGGTCTGGTTAGCAAGCCTCAGTGCACTCTCAGAGTCTAAAAACCCAAGCAGCATCAGTCCAAGAGGTTGTTGATGACCATGCAAAAAGAGGCATTTCCTTACAGCCTACCTCTAAAACATTATTGTGTATGACTACCAAGGACTCCTGAATTTCTAGAAATCTCCATTCCATAGGTCCAAAGCCTGTCTGATTGTCTTGCCCCGTTTATTTTAGCATATCTTAAATTGATACCCCCTATCTTTGATGGAGTGCTAGACACAGGTTCTAGGGTTGAGGTTCAAGCTAAGGCTGAAACCGATAATGAATTAATGGTATTATGATTGTGATTCGGTCAAATTAAATAATTTGCTGCCTTGTGCATATTAAAAAAAAAACATTAGATAGCTGAAAGTCTTGACCTGATACAAGGGTTTGAGCCTCTGAACACCTGTGACCGGTGAGTCAGTGAGTGAGCAGATACTTATAAAACCAAACCGATGGCACTAAAAGAATCACAGCAAAGTAATCCCTCAACCATTAGGTTGCTTAACCAAAGAGAAAGGTTTTAAGTTGTTTTCTAAATTAAATAAGTTTTTCTCTTTTGATGAAGAGAGATAGGAAATTCCACAGCTGGAAATATAATGCAAAGAATGCTCTGCCTCCAATTCTAATCTTCACAACATGTAGAACCATTAAAAGGAATTACTTCTGTGACCTCAGCGTACTATCACAGACATATTTAAGAAGAAGTCTGTTAAAAACGGGTGAGTTTTTTTGTATACAAAGCTTTATAACAAAGGCAGAGATACTTAAACTTTATCAATTTCTTGACCTATCAAAGTGACACCTGCACGTCTAAACTGTGTCACATTTTCTAAAATACAAAATTGCCCCAGCAGCAACATTTTGGATTAGTTGAAGTTTGCCAATTGCTCTGTTTGGAAATCCCAATTAGCAAACATTCGCATAATCCGGAAGTGAGATGTTTCCTGAATTTGCTATGACTGCTCTTAAATTACTCGGGCTGACATGAAAGGTTTTTACGATGCACCTTTGGCTGTAAGACACAGACAAAAACTACTGCTTCTCCAGCTTTTTCTCCCCGATCATTGACTTCAGGTAAAATATGAGGCAGTGAAACTAATTGAATCCATCATCAGCTAGAAGATCCAAAAAAAGAGCAGAAAAAAATAAATAAGATCTCCCTTCCCCCTTTTAAATGTGTTGCTCTCTCTGAGTTGTTTCTTTACACAAAACCGTTGCCCTAATCAGTTCACGTCTCACCTAATCTGTAAGAACTTTTCATTGAGGGTTGTGAGATATTTTTTCTTTTGTCTTGAGAATCATTTTCTGCATTAGTGAGGCTATTTGCGTCTGTATTTTTATTACATTCTCGCTGGTATCTGCTGAGATCTTTGTAAGATTCGGCGTTGGCTCATTTTGATAATTAGCTAAAGATTCAGTTGACATTTTATCTCTGTTGCCACTAGGACATCAGAGTTAGACAGTTTCACTGACTTAGACCCAGTATCATACTTTTTCTTTTCATCCGGTATTTACAACATCGAGGGAATCAACTGTAGGGCAAAAATGAACTGAATTTAGTTGTAAATCAGGAGAAAAATGAAGAGAAAATATTTTAATTCCTTCCAAGTCAGGTCTATTATAAATAGTTAATCAGGCAGAGTGGGTTTGTTCTTGTACAACAAAACTAAGCGATGAGAGTCATCTATTTCAAACTGTGAGAAATCGAAAAAATCTTTTCCCTCATATACTGATCTAAACTGAGATCAATTGTTCAGACACTCTACTTGGCAATGGCCCACCGCTAGAGCCACTAACACTACAATTATCTACACAACCCAAGGAGTATCTTATTTCACAACATAATAATTCAAAAGTCATAAATTAGACATGGTCAATCTAAACAACATAAACTCTTCAATGCAGGTTTGCTTCTTTCTTTGGTTTATTTTCACAATTCAAGTAATTTCTTCAATGATGTATCAAAACATGTGTCCATACGATTCAAATAATAGAAGAGATATATATAACCATAGTTCAAATGATGATCAAAATATAGCCAGTTCAAATGATGATCACAATACAGCCAGCTCATCATTTGAACTATGGTTATATATATCTCTTCTATTATTTGAATCGTATGGACACATTTTTTGAAATAAGATACTCCTTGGGTTGTGTAGATAATTGGGTTTGTTCTTGTTATATACTCTTCACTAATTATCCAATTGAAACAACTCTTTTGCAATATGTAAACCGCGTCTTCTGCCAGGACATCACCTCTGTGTAGCTAACCACAGAGTTTGGTCCTTGTAATAAGTGGTGTTTTAGCCTTCAAATCAGATTCCGCATCTGGCTATTTTGAGACTTTGGTCATTCTGTGATCCTGTGTTCTGTAGTGATAAGTCAGGCTCAATGCCAAAATCAGAGGATTAGACTGTTAGGGATTATTATTTTGGGAATAGCCACGTTTTCACTTTATCACTGAACTTTAAGTAGTCTTTGGCATTTTGTAGTGTGGATTTCAACAAGTTCAATAATTTTGCCGCCTGTACTCAGACCTATTCTGTATTATTGGTAGGAGAGGTAAGTTGAGGTGCTAGTCTTGACCAAACAGCCCGGTTTTACTAATACTGTAGATATATTTATTGTAGGTGTTTTTGGCTTTGTGGACAATTAAAGTGTTTTTGCTAAGCGTCCTGCTACCAGAAGCCGATTACATATTTGAAGTCCAGATGTCATGTGCTCCTTGGGGTGAACATGAAGCAATAGTCTTGCTGTGATGTTTTGGATCTTTTGTTTTTCCTATAACAGAAAAAAAGGGCTACTAAAACACGGGCCTTTGCCTTAATCAAGCCTTTATATAATAAAGGGTAGAATAGCCTGCAGGTTTTGGTGGTACTGTAGGCAATGGAAGATGCCCTTTAGTGTCTAGTGTAATTTCACTGACATGGAGATTAGTGATACATTACATTCCATAATCACTGTAAACAAGTTTGCAATGCAAGTATAGCTTTTTTAATGTTCTTGTTCATGTTAATAGCTTTCTAATATGTTTCCGACAATTTCAAGGGCAGACACTGTCAATTCTGAAACTGAATACATTATTTCTTTTAGTGTTCTAAGGTCTCCAGCTATTATTCAGAGACTACTTCTAATGTTTTTGGTATCTAACTCCCTCCTTATGCAGGCAGTTTACTCTGCAGAATTGGCAGATTTTTTGCAATAATGCTATTGCTGTCCATGATATTGAATCTCTATTTGACTTACTTTTCTATTGTGGTTCCTCAAGAAAAATATTTACATTCATTTGCTCCTTAAATGATTCTGTTTCACAGCCATGGGATATTTCTAGATCCGAACAGACAGGCAGGATAGCTGCTGACATGGACCTTACCATATCTTGAATCCACATTGTTTACTTGTGGTCTCATGACTCATTTAGCAAATAGCTGATCACATTAATTTCTATGCAGGTTCTATATACATGTTCCCCACACAGACTCATTTTTTTTAAAACGTAGTTTATTTGGTTTTTATACACATCATACATATACATGATCTCCACCAATTGAGTGTCTAGTGTCCTCGTGGTTACATAATCGAACACCATCATTCTCTATGCATAACATCGTGGTATCTGCATTGCATCTTATTATTAACATCGACAAAAGACAACCCAATACTACTAGTGATCCCAACTTGCCCCACCTAATACAGTGAGACCCCCACCCTCCCCCCATGTCGCCGGTGTGTACTTTACTACGAAGCCGTATCTTCATGTAGGAACAGGAGTAGCCCTCTATAATTCACCTAATCATACCTGTCCAAGTTCGGGTGACCCACCATTCCTGCAACCCCTCCTCACTATTCTCCTGCCTGGTAATCCTGCAATGCCTGCACTAGTGTTTCCCAAGCCGTGGCTGCCTCCAGTGCTTTATCATTGTTCTGCCTTCGGGGCTGTCGATATCGAAGCGTACTCGCCCCCAACCGCCCACTTTACAAACTCTGCTCCCCACTTCTCGCTGCTTGGTCCCACCGTCGCCTTCCATCGTTTTTTTATTTCACGTTTTGCCAGTATAAGCCCCATATCTATAAATTTGCTAGTAATTTTAGTTTTCGGCGTGTGTGGGAACCAATGCAAGACACCAACGGCTACATCAAAGGTCAATTGTCGCTCTGTGATAAGATTCAGCGTCTCACCCACCTCTTTCCAATAATCCCCCATCCTAGAACAAGACCACAGCATGTGTAGCAGGTCTACTCCCGCTATCGCACAGCGAGGGCACTCCTCTTCCTGCACCTGGAGACTTTTGAATCTTGCCTGGTGTCAGGTAAGCCCTATGAAGAATGTAAAAGTGGACCAGTTGGAATCTCGCATTCCTAGTACCCTTCCAGGCTCTTCGCATGATCTGAGACCAAGTCGGGGCGGGGATAGGCTTCCCTATATCGACCTCCCAACACTCCCACTATCTATCCAAGGGCGCCAAACTCTCATTAATCATTCTGGAATACAGACACGTGACCGCCTTAAAGGTCCCGGCAGTCATCATGGTGTATTGGCATGCCAGTGTCGTCTTAGGTTCTGCAAGCCCTTCCTTCCAATGTACCTGAAGCGCTCTGATGAGCGCCGCATGTAACAAGAACCCGCCTCTCAGCAGATCAAACCTCTCCTGCAACGTCTGATAAGACAGCAGGGCCCCATCCTCATATAAGTCTCCCAATAGCTGGATTCCTGCATCCATTCCAACAGAGGCGTCCAATCACCGCCGTGCGGGAGCGCGGTCACCATTCCTAACGGGATCTCAGGCGCATACGGGTGCAATACTCCCGCCCTGCGCTGCGAGCGATTCCAACACAATCGTAGTGTCTTTTCCTCCATAAAAAGGCCTTTAAGGTCCAATTTCTGTTGTAGTACAATAAAAGAGAGCACGTGACGTGGTATTCCCCTGCCTCTCCGCTGTTCTGGGCCTCTGAACTCAATTGCCACCGCTTGCGTTAAAACCTGAAGCTGGGCCGCCAAATAGTACAACTCAAAATCCGGAACTGCCAGACCACCCTCAGCCTTGGGCCTAATGAGCGTTGCCAGCGCGACCCGTCGTCTGCCCGTCCCCCACAGGAAACCCACTAAATGCAATTTCAACAATCGAAACTTCGAGCACGGAATCCACACCGGGAGAGTCCTGAAAAAATAAAGCAGCCGAGGGAGCGCCACCATTTTCAAAAGTGCCACTCGTTCCGTCATCGACAGGGGGAGCGTGGCCCAAAAGGCCATACTACTCCTCAGCGCTCGCAGGCCACGACCCACATTGCCTTCCAGCATATCCACCGCTGTGTGGAATATATGCACCCCTAGATATTTCATGCAATTGGGCTCCCACCTCACCTCTCTAGCAACCGTTGGTTGAGGCTCTCCATGCTTCAACGGGAAAATACATGTTTTTGGCCAATTCACCTGTAATCCCGAGACGTCACCGAAGGCCGATAGCACATTCCCTGCTCTCGTCAGCGCCTCACCAGCATTATCAAGAAACAACATTAGATCATCAGCATATAGGGATATGTACTGCCGATCGCCTCTACACCACAAGCCGTCAGAGTGGTCCCCCAATCTGACCTTAACCGCCAATGGTTCTATCGCCAATACAAACAAGAGGGGTGACAACGAACATCCTTGTCGTGTGCCCCGATTTACGGGGTATTGCGTGGAGATCAATGAACCGATTTGCACCCTAGCCACAGCCGATGCATAGAGCACTTTCGTCCAACCTATAAACTCATCGTTAAGGCCAAATCTCACCATCGTAGCATATAAATAAGACCATTCTAAGCTATCAAAGACCTTTTCAATGTCCACTGATAACACCATTGGCTGTGGAGCCTCAGGTTGAACCTCATCCATCAATCGTACGAGCCTCCTGATGTTCGTTGACTTATTTCTCGTTGGAATAAAACCAGCCTGATCCTCATGGATCAGCGTGGTCATATGCTGTAGCAGTCGAGCTGCCAAGATACCGCTGAGGATCTTATAATCCGTGGTCAGCTTCGACAGTGGGCGGTATGAGGCCGGGTTCATCCCCTCCCGCCCAGGTTTCAAAAGGGGAATCACTAAGGCCTCACACATCGTAGCAGGTAACCTGCCCAACTCCTTTGCCTCCCTATAGACCTCCAGGAGTTTCGGTGCCACTATATCAATGAAAGTCGAGTAAAACTCTATCGGCAACCCATCGACTCCTGGCGTTTTATTCCTGGCCATGCGCTTAATCGCTCCTCTGATTTCACTCAACTCTATATCGCGGCCGCGGCAAATCGCGTGTTCCGGGTCCAACACCGGGAGTGGCAGGCCCCCCAGGAATCTACCAATTTCCCGTTCTCCCGCCACAAGTGAACTCTCATACAGTCCTACATAATATTGTAAAAAACGCTGTAGAATCTCATTTTGGGTATACACCAACTCTCCATCATCATCAATCAACGCCAAAATAGAGGAGCCCCGCTTGGTCGGGTTGGCCAACCAGGCCAGCAGCGTCCCTGCCTTGTCGCCCTCCACATGCACTCTGGTAGTATAGGCCCGATAATCAAAGCAGCGCAACCTTTCCACTTCCGCAGCAACCTCTTCCTTCGCTGCTTTAACCGACTCCTGAAGCTCAGGGTGAGCAGGCCGCGCCAACTCCACGTCACGCAGCTTAGTCTCCGCTCGATCCAGGTCCTGGAGAAGTACCCTACGCACTCCCTCATGTTTCCCTATGCACATTCCTCTGACCACCACCTTAAAAGCGTCCCATTCTATCGCTCTCGTGGAGGCCGAGCCGGTGTTTTCAACAAAATACTGGGAGATCCCCTCCCTCACTGCGCCCTGAAAAACCCGGTCCTCCAGCGTCTCAGGGCGGAGTCTCCACGTGGGGATACACGATATCCCAGTCATCCAGCACAATGAAAACAACAGCGGGTTATGATCAGAGAGTGTCCTAGCCCAATACTCAGTCCTTGCACACAGGGAAACACCAGTGGGGAGCACAGCACTGCATCCAGCCGGACATGTAAATCGTGCATCCCAGAGTGAAAGAGTAATCACGATCATTTGGGTGCTGCACTCGCCAGGCGTCCGCCAAGTTCCACCTAGTTTGCCATTCTAGTCTTCCTTTAATCAGTCTATGGATAGGGGAGTCGGCCAGCGGCGGGTGAGACCTGTCGAGCGCCATATCTGTTATGGAGTTGAAATCTCCACCAACTATTAGGGTGCTCGCGAGGTAGGACCCCAGCGCACCAGACAAATGTTGCAGAAAACTCAATTGATCTACATTGGGTGCATATAGACTGCAAAATGACACCTCATTGCCCCTAAGTCGACCCTCTATAGCCACAAACCTGCCTGCAGGGTCGATCGTCTGCCGAGTAAGCTGGAAAGGGACCCCGGCTCGTATCCATATCAAAGTCCCTCTAGCAAACGCTGAGTATGTGGTGTTATATACCTGCCCCCGCCATCTCCTCTGCAGTGCTATGCCCTCCTCTTTAGTTAAGTGGGTCTCCTGGAGCATCACTATGTGTACCCCCCCTGCGGACCAAATACGCATGAATCTTGTGGCGTCGTGTCATGGTGTGTAGGCCCCTCACATTCCAGGTAATACAACGTAAATCAGCGGTATCCCCATTCCTCCTCAGTAATGGTCGCATCACACATCGCCTCACCGTTTCCACACCGGACAACAACAACCCCCTCCAACAACAATCCCCACAAACCCTTCCTCCCCTCCCCCCAGAACAGGACCGAATAACGCGCCTCTAGTTCCCATCCAAACCAATGCACACTTCAACACACTCCTAAGCCCAACAGCAGCCGCTGTGAGCACGCCATAAGGGCAGTGAGGGGGACCGGGTGCCAACGGGCCGCCGCCCAGTCTTTTGCACAACTCTTGTCTCATTACTAGCCCTAGATAAATGAATTGCTGAAATCATCCCACCTCCCTCCAAAAGTCTCCGAACAGGTCCCACTACTGTAAAGTTCTACAGATTCATCGCCATCATAGCCCGGCAGCCACTTCAGCCCTCGTCCAGCATGCTATCCGCTGTCGATGGGTTAACCGTCGGTAGGCGCTCGCTGTCTACCTCAGAATGCTCAGTGTCAGTGCGGTCGCCATCTTTCTCCGAACCGGAGAGGCAATTGTGTCTCCCGGTGCTGCAGGGCGTGGTCGCCACCATCTTTTCCGGCTCTGTACAATTCCAGCCAAGCACAGGCCTCATCTGGAGAGTCGTAAAAGTACGTTTTACCGTCCACTATTATCCTCAATCTGGCTGGAAACAGTAGGGAGTACTGTAGTCCTTCAGTCCGCAGTTCTCTCAACGGCCAGGAAGGAGGCCCGCCTGCGCTGTGTTTCATATGTGTAGTCTGGGAATAGGTTGACCTTACTGTTCCCAACATAGTAAGGACCATCGGTCCGTGCTTTTTGTAGCAGCAAGTCTCTGTCCCGGAAGTGGAGCAGCCTTGCGACCACCGGCCTCGGGGGTCGGCCCTGTTGGGGCGGTCTGGCCGGGACCCGGTGTGCCCGCTCCAGAGTGTAGAAATTAGAGAGGCCCTCGGGAGCCACCACCGTCTTAAGCCAAGCCTCAAGATATTGCAGCATATCTGCTCCTTCTGCTTTTTCCGGTAGGCCCACCACACGGATGTTGTTTCGACGGTTACGCCCTACGGCCTCCTCGGCCCTCTTTTCCAGGGCGCCCACTCGGTCCAACACATTCGCCATTGCGGCCGTAAGGTCTTTTCTGCTTAGGCTCAACATCTTGGAGCACACCTTCCACTAGCTTGACTCTGTCCACCAACTTCCCATGGTCAGCACGCAAGAGGCCAAGCCCCGTGGCCACCTGCGCTATATCTTGCTGTAGCGCCGCTCGAGAGTCTGCTATCGAGGCCAGGATTTTGTCCAGTTGGCGCTGTAGTTGGGGATCTCCACTCTGTTCTTGGTCGTCGCGCTCTTCACGACCCGACCCCTCTCCTTCCGTCAGCAATGGAGGTCCGTCCTTCTTCCCCTTAGGCTTGACCATGTTTAGGCCCTGCTGTTCCAGGGTACTCGGTGCTCCTCAGCCAGTCCGCAGTAACCACTCTTTGGGTGCGCAAACACCAGTGCCCTCTGAGCCTCCTCCGCTCCCCTCTCTCTACCAGATTCGGGCAGCCGGATCACAGCACTCTCAGTTTCGTTTCTGCGCCATGGTTGCCATCTTGGTCTGCTTCGTCCTCCGCACTGGCTAACTTTCAGACGGATGGTACCAGAATTCCGGGATTGGTCTTGTCCTCAAATTGCTATAATTAGAGGCACGATCCCTTCCCCTATCGATCCGTCAGGGTGGGGATACTGATTCAGCGGTATATCAGGATTTTTAAGGGCTCAGCTACGGAGCTCACGATTTAGGCGGCCGCTACCATCGGCTCCAAGCCACGCCCCCTTCCCCACACAGACTCATCTGTTACATTCTTAAAAATACCTTTAGCAATCAAAGCATACATTTAACGTCAATTCAATGGCCTTCTCCTTTCCCAATTTGGAAAGCACAAGTAACTTTGTCTGTGATGAATAGAAATGAATAATTTTCTAATTCCTACAAAACCAAAACACATTGTTTGTTGGATAATGTAAAATTCAGAAATGTAAAATCTTTAGGATAGTGTTTGGACCGAAAAGTCTCCTGCATGGTGACGTGCACCCCTGCCCACAGACACTTTCTCCTCTTCTAGCAGTGGCACTTTCCTAAAGTCCTCCATTGGGTTCGAAGGCAGTTTCTGACGCCACTTCACACCTATGCACCCGACTTTGCAGTTATAGGTAACTTGGGTACAATGGGGTGGCTCTCTAAACTTCTGTCTTCCACAGGGTTTCTCTAGGGTCCACTGGGAAGGGTCCTTAATCTTTAAAAATGCAACCGCGACTTGCACATAGACTGGTACGGAGCATGCAGTCGTGTTCACACACTGCACACGCTCTCCGTGGGGGTCCCTATCTACTCACCTTAGGTGGTTCCTTGGGGTCTCAGCAATTCTACGTCCTCTCGACATTGTCCTGACTCGAGTCATGGTTCTTATACCACTTTATTTAGCATTTGATTTGTTCCCCCCCTGGGGCCCACTATGTATTAGTACTATTTACTGTGATTTCCTTGCTATAGTATTATGTGCTTTGTTTATATCACCGTGTGGTAGATACTGTGACGTACTAGAGAGTATTATATAATGAATACATATTTTTATAAATACCTTGTGTGGTTCTTTTTCATTTAATCTATACTATATAAGATTAAATTCTGTTACAACAAGCTGCTTTACACTCCTTCAAGACTAAGCCTGAAGACTGCTCTCCACAGCAACCACTTGGATATTTATGTTTATTTATATACGTTTTATATAGCGCTCGCTAGACCCGAAGGTGTCAGAGAGCTTCACATGATCGTGATAGAATACAGTAAAACAGTCACGCAATGAACATATGAGGTGAGAGTTCGCTAGATAAATGGTACACATCCAGGGTGATAGTAGAGTAACCAACAACAAGAGACACAATTCAAGAGGATCTAATATACAGCATAAGCAGATAAACGGACAGAGGGTCTAGATATGATCAGGCGATAATTAACAAGATTCCGTAAACTAGGAGTTAGAGTATTTGTTGAGGAGGAGGAGTTTTAAGTTTTTCTTGAAGTAAGGGAAGGAAGGGTTGCAACGAAGGTCACATGCCATTGAGTTCCATATGCTTGGAGCATTTCCAGAAAAGAGCGCAACTTGGTTGCTGTCTTTTTTAGAATGGGAGGTAGGAGCAGAAGAGCATTGGAGCTTCTTAATGATCTAGTAGACCCTGCTTTTGACAACTTGACTTCTAGGTAGTTTGGTGAATGAGAGTGAAGGGCTTTGTGGACGATACATACAGTCTTTTAGGTACATCTTCCTTCAATAGGAAGCCAGTTAAAACTCTTGAGTGCTGGAGTGATGTGTTAAAACCGTTTAACGTCTGTGATGAGTCGGGTTGCCATGTTAAGAACTGCTCTCAGGGGGCGAGGTGAGTTTTAGGCGTCCCAGTGAGAATGGCATTGACATAGTCGAGTTTGGAGAGGACCAAAGATTGCACCACAGTCTTGAAATCATCGGCGGGAATAAAAGCTTTCAGTTTCTTGCTACTTTTGAGTGAGTACAGCACTCCTTTTGCTGTATTCTTGATGTGCTCTTTCATTGACATGTTGTTGTCTAGGAAGACGCCAAGGGATTTTGCTGAGTTGGATAGAGTAAGAGAGCAATTTAAAGCATTGAGGTCATTGAGCCTTTCGTGGATTGGAAGGTGGTTACTTTTGAGGGAGAAAAGAATTACTTCTGTTTTGATGGGGTTAAGCTTTCTAAGGTTGTCTGAGATGTCCTAAATCACCATAAGGGTTGTCAGGACTGGTGCAGGGTGCCCACTTGCAAGAGTGGACAGCATATGCCAGGCCAGCCTCTCGGACCCTCAAATTCTGTTTTGCAATGATATGAGCCAAATGACCCTACTGCTAGACACCGAGAAACTACCCTTAGGGTGATGGACAAAAGAATATGTACAGAGATGCAACAAAGGCGTGGCAGGGTAAATTCTGCAGATGATCGAATCAGATATTACAAAACATTAAGATTCACCTGGTGCTCAAAGGATATGAAGTGGCCACTCTAAGCTTCCAAGCAGAAGACAAACTGCCCCCTAATTACATTCAAAATTAGCCTGAGCCCCATTGTTCAAATGAAAAGTGTCCACAAAAGTTGATGTAGTTGTAAACTCCACTTTATTTACAATTTGCTTATGTGTCCAATAAATCCAACATGAAAATGTAGCCAACTCATGTTTTGTCTATGGTAGGCACACCACTGACTTCAGCAAGGCTACAAAATAAATAATATTCAGCTTTAGGTATTTACATTGCCGTTCTAACCCGATTTTAATTATCACCACAGTGATTGGGACCATAAGTGGACATAACAAGCCCAAGCCAGAAAAGATCTGAAGAATGGTAACAAATGTTAGTTCTGAGCGTGTCAAAGTTCCATAGTTCCATTTCAGATTCTGTAAAATCACCAATGTGAAAAGCCAATGGACAATAGTTATTGTTGAATTTAGAAAATAAAAATAATAAAGATGGAGGAGCAAATGTGACCTTGTGCTGAGGGCTTGCCTTGCTCCTCACCATGATATTTTGATCAAAACATAAAGCCTTCTGGTGACAAGCTACACTATCCCCAATAAATAAAATCCTACTCACTTAAAGTTTCTATCAAAGACATCCTTGAGTACAGCGTCCAATGGTTGGACTAAGAATGTGTCCAGCTGACTCCTTCTAGCATTGTGCGAGTTAAATTAGCCTTTGCAGACCAATTTTGTATTCATCCACCATTTTGTACTCTGATCGAAAGAACACTTCTGTCCCATAATGACTGCCTCAGCAGAAAGCAGCCCCAATTGTTTCTCTTCCTCTTATTTAAGGTTGAGCTTCACTGCACTAATGAATAGATTGTTCTGTCTTTGCAAGCCTTTCCTTATAGGTAACCCTGCTCCCACTCTCAGAGAGACAGGCACAGGCAGAGTAACCTTGAAACTAAGATAGCATGTACCCGTTCTCAAGATGGTAGCTTGTCCTTCTGTACCTCCTTTGTTCATCAGTGCCCAGGCAGGAAAATTCAAGTCATATTACGATGAAAAGATGTGCCACTCTGAACTTCGCCACGTTACCACCCCTCCCTTTTAAGATTGAGAAAACAGATATACATGGTTGTCTTTTTTGGACAGAGGAAGAGACAAAGGGACGGGTAGACCTGACTGATGTTCCCTTATCTGACCCACAAGGGAAACTATATGTCGATGGCTCTTGTTTCAAATTACCAGATGGGACCCCCCTGCGGCATATGCGCTTACTACACTGCATACGGTAGTTGAGACATCACAAGTTCCCTATCAGTCTGCTCAGGCAGCTGAGCTGGTCACCCTTACTAGAGCTTGTGAGTTGAGCGAGGGACTGGATGTTAATATTTATACTAACAGCCAGTACGCATTTGAGGTCGTCCACAATTTTGGGCGGCTCTGGTCAGAGAGAGGGTTCCTTACTTCACATGGGACTCATTCAGCATGGCCCTCTTATACATAGGCTTCTGTCCGCCTTGACCCCTCCTAAGAAATTGGCCATAGTACAGTGCAGTGCCCACAAGGCAATTACTGATGATGTGGGAAGGGGAAATGCATTTGCAGACCAGACAGCTGAGGAGACAGCTCGAATAAAAATGAAAAAGATGTTTGTAGCAGGTCCTGCCAGGTGGGTGCCCGAGGCCACTATGTATGAGGATACTCCAGACAAAGTGAAAGCAATCCAAAGTGAGGCAACGATTGAGGAGTTAACAATATGGCAGGAAAACACAGCATGCTTAGACGAGGGTGGGTGTGGGATGGATAAGTCAGGAAAACAGCGATGGATGTTACCAGGTGCACGATTTGGGCCTTTTCCTGTTGCAGTCACTATGCCTACTCATGCAAGTGAAGTACTATTTTCATCGGGAGTCCTGGGAGAACGCTGGGTGGAAGGAAATTTGACGATCCACGCAGATTCAACCACTTTACCACACAGAAATGTGAGAAAAAAGTGAATTTGTTTGCGAAATTTGAGGTTTGCAGTGGATTCTGGGTAGGAGAATGATGAGGGACCCAAGCAAGCCATACCTCGCTATACTCCCCCGGGTGTCTACTTTCCAGAAATGTGTGGGTTAGGTAGGTTTCCCTAGATGGCCGCCGAGCCCCGGGCCAAAAACTCATGGGAACCCCCTTGTAAAACCAGGTTGGTTTGTGATAGGTAATTTTGATGTGGCCTCATTAGGTTTTGGGCCCTTGCCTGTTGCGGGTCCTTGACCCACCCACGCAAGTGAGGTACCATTTTTATCGGGAGACCTGGGAGAAATTTGTTGATCCACGCATATTCCAGAACTTTCCACCACAGAAATGTGAGGAAAATGTGTTTTTTTTGTAAATTGTTTAGGTTTGCAAGGGATTCTGGGTAACAGAACCTGGTAGGAGGCAGTCGAGTCACCCCATCCTGAATTCCCCTGGGTGTCTAGTTTTTTAAAATGTATAGGTTTGCTAGGTTACCCTAAGTGCCGGCAGAGCTAGGGTTAAAAAACTACAGGTAGGCACTTTGCAAAAAAGGCTCATTTTTCACTGCGAAATTGAGGTGTAACCATGTTGTGTTTTGCGCCGTTTCCTGTCGCAGGCACTAGGCCGACCCACGCAAGTGAGGTAGCATTTTTCTCAGAAGACTTTGGGGAACGCGGGGTGGGTGGAAATTT
Source organism: Lissotriton helveticus (assembly GCF_964261635.1). Lineage (NCBI taxonomy): Eukaryota > Metazoa > Chordata > Amphibia > Caudata > Salamandridae > Lissotriton > Lissotriton helveticus. The sequence goes on from NC_136057.1 coordinate 1,617,724,062, forward strand.
GTTGATCCATGCAGATTCCAGAACTTTCCACCACAGAAATGTCAGGAAAATGTGTTTTTTTGTCAATTGTTTAGGTTTGCAAGGGATTCTGGGTAACAGAACCTGGTGGGAGGCAGTTGAGTCACCCCATCCTAAATTCCCCTGGGTGTCTAGTTTTCAAAAATGTATAGGATTGCTTGGTTTCCCTAGGTGCCGGCCGAGCTAGGGTTCAAAAACTGCAGGTAGTCACTTTGCCAAAAAAGGCTCATTTTTCACAGCGAAATTGAGGTGCGACCATGTTGCGTTTTGCGCCGTTTCCTGTCACAAGCACTAGGCCGACCCACGCAAGTGAGGTACCATTTTTCTCAGAAGACTTCGAGGAATGCGGGGTGGGTGGAAATTTGTTGATCCACGCAGATTCCAGAACTTTCCACCACAGAAATGTGAGGAAAGTGTGTTTTTTTTGTCAATTTTTTAGGTTTGCAAGGGATTCTGGGTAACAGAACCTGGTGTGGGGCAGTCGAGACACCCCATCCTGAATTCCCCTGGGTGTCTAGTTTTCAAAAATGTATAGGTTTGCTAGGCTTCCCTAGGTACCGGCAGAGCTAGGGTTAAAAAACTACAGGTAGGCACTTTGCCAAAAAAGGCTCATTTTTCACTGCGAATTTGAGGTGCGACCACGTTGCGTTTTGCGCGTTTCCTGTCGCAGGCACTAGGCCGACCCATGCAAGTGAGGTACCATTTTTCTCAGAAGACTTTGGGAAACGTGGGGTGGGTGGAAATTTGTTGATCCACACAGATTCCAGAATTTTCCACTACAGAAATGTGAGGAAAATGTGTTTTTTTTGTAAATTATTTAGGTTTGCCAGGGATTCTGGGTAACAGAACCTGATGGGAGGCAGTCGAGCCACCCCATCCTGAATTTCCCTTGGTGTCTAGTTTCCAAAAATGTATATGTTTGCTAGGTTTCCCTAGGTGCCGGCTGAGCTACGTTACAAAAACTACAGCTAGGCACTATGCCAAAAAAGGGTCATTTTTCACTGCGAAAATTGAGGTGTGACCACGTAGTGTTTTGCGCCGTTTCCTGTCGCAGGCACAAGGCCGACCCACACAAGTGAGGTACCATTTTTATCGGGAGAATTAGGGTAATTTAGATTTGTAAATCAACTGTTATAACCTATTGAGTTTTCATGCATTTCTCCCTTCCAAATGAAAGACATTGTGAGAAAAAGAAGTCAATTTGAAAAATGACCTATAATTCTCATGCTAGTATGAGTATTCCCAATTTTGAAAATGTGCAAATATGTACTGTTTCTAAACTCTATAATTTTTTCCCATTTCAGAAATACATAGGTGTCTTTCATACCAATTTTTCCATGTATACATTTTCAAAGAATAATTGCTCCAAACCCGGTACGTAACAAAACACTATTGCAAGTTGATGCGCAGATTTTGGCTCTGGGTTCGTCAGGTTCTTGGTGAACCTACAAGTCCTATATATCCCCACAACCAGGAAGGTCCAGAAAATGTAACGGTATATTGCTTTTAAACAGCTGTCATAATTATAAGAAGTTACAGGTGGAAACGTTGACACAAAAGGCTGTTTTTTTCAACTAATTTAAAATTTTTCCAATATTTAACTGTTAGTTTCTATAAAGAAACCTTCATGGATTTAGACAAATGACCCCTTTCCGAATTCAGAATTTCGTCTACTTTAATACAATGTATAGCTTTCCAGGATCCATTATTGCTTTCATACTCATTTTTACCATTAACTGGAAGGAGGTTGGAAGCACTAAAAATAGCAAAAATAGGCTATGTCCCAGAAAACTGCCTAAACTGTGTGAAAAATGTTGGTTCTCTGACAAAAGACTGTCATTCCCTAAAAGCTGGGAAAATTGTGATTTCAGCCCCACAAACTCTTTTTTGATAACATTTGCAGGGAAAAACCCAGAGGCTTTCATTTGCAGCCCGTTTTTCCCAGTTTTCAGAAAAAAACAAAAATGTTACTGTATTTTGCTTAATTTCTGGGACCCCTCCAAGGGAATCCACAAACCCTGTGTACCTTTAGAATCCCCGTGATGTTGGAAGAAAAGGACGCAAAATTGGCGTAGATACCTTATGTGGTCAAAAAGTTAGGGGCCTAAGCACGCACTACCCCAAATAGCCCAAAATAGGCTTAGCACAGGAGGGGAAAAGGCCTAGCAGCGAAGGGGTTAACATTTTCTTCATATGCACATAGTTATTGACTTACTAGAACTAGACAAAATTGTTATCAAATGCTAAAAGGAGGGTCTGTTGGACTGAGCATGCGTCCAGCTGACTCCTGCTAGCATTGTGCGAGTTAAGTTAGCATTTGCGGCACCATTTTGTATTCAGCCGCCATTTTGTACCATGATCGAAAGTAAGCTTCTGTCCCACAATGTCTGCCTCAGCAGAAAGCAGCCTCGATTAAATCCCTTCATCTTATTCAAGGTTGAGCTTCACTGCACTAATGAATAGATTGTTCTGTCCATGCATGCCTTTCCTTTTAGGTAACCCTGCTCCCACTCCCAAAGAGACGTGCACGGGCAGAGTAACCTTGAAACTAAGATAGCATGTACCCATTCTCAAAATGGTAGCATGTCCTCCTTCTGTACCTCCTCTGTTCATCAGTGCTCAGGCTGGAAAATTCCAGTCTGGGCGGGTCTTTAAGGATGTTGTGTTACCGTGTGGACGGTGGTCAGTCCCTCTACAGCATTCTAAGAAGGCTGGCCAGATTGGACTCCGCTCGAGTGTATGACTAATAAATAGCTTTGGTTTGTATTCTTTACTGTCTAACTGACTCTTCATTTGTATGGAAGGCTGATAGGTGGTCTTCAGTGACTCGGGTGGCCAAATCGGGTCACTTCCATCACAATAATAATTTCTAGTGCCTCTTTTTATCCTATACAAACAAAATTTGTATTTGATAATCCAAACCTAACCAATGGTCCAAAACTAATGTATGTGAATGCTAATAGTGGCTACTTACTGTATCTTTCCCTGTGGCTGCCACCGTATATCAGGCAATTCTTCTGGAAAAATATGTTTATCCTTCTAAAACAAAGTAATTACTTCATAGCTTCAGTCTCGGCACAACTATCACCTCTATGTTGACATATTGTTTAGTTAATATGCAACTTTCCTTAGCCTCAAATAACTTCAGCAAATACACAGTGATGTGTCAATAAACGCTCGATATATAATATGTATTTGTATCCTGGAGAAACTCCCCTCATAAGTCAAATATTGTAACATCTCTGTCTAAAATGTTCCAAACATACTCCTTGTACAGTATCACATCAGCCTCATCCCATCATGCCTTGTTAACAAATAATGTTATGATACTCATATGTGTACATAAAAGCATAACCATACCTTAACCTGCATTCCTCGATAGTGAATGTAATTTAGCAGCAGAGGCACAAAGAGATGTAATATTTCCAAATTATTACATCATTTTCTCCACAATCAAAGTGGTTAAGTGGTTAGTGCTTAAAATATCAGGGGTATAAGTTAAGAACCATATCACTATGCGTATCAAAATAAGCATAGTGCTTCAAATATCTTAGATGTAAATTAAAACTGTTCCCCTACGCCTATCATTCAAACATTACTGTTACGAGCAAAATAACATCCAAAATTTCCGCTCTTCATATCCCATACCAGTAATCGCAGCTCCGATACAAATATGATAAGGAATTCTCTGTGTCATTGTGAGGAAGCTTATAATTCCATGTCTTACCCGTAGTCCCTAGTAGTTCTTAGCAGAGTACTCCCTGTTGTGAAATGGATTCGCCGTAGAAAGAATATATTATTTAAATAAAGGATGTCCACAAGAATATAATTATTTGTAAGTTTATTTATAAAGAAAGGAGCTTGTGCGGCAGTGACTACGCAGAGTCACGGAATCACAATGGCACCGGGTGACGTCAGCTTTATACATACTCTGCATACCTATTAGCGCGTGCCTAACAAACAATGGGAGGGAATTCCTGATCACAACAACTAGACCATAACATCTCCTTTTCGTAAGGGAAAAACAAAGGTTGAACATCAGAAAACTGCAGGTGGAGGACTAACTAGTACAGGGGGAGTTACCCAGAAATAAGAGGGGGAATGATTGATGTGATGACCACATACTAAATAAAATGATCTTGCTAGTACGGTATATAAGTGTAATGCAGAGGCTACGTGGAGAAGGAAAACATGGGTTGTAAACAATACTAATGAAATGTGTAACCTAAATAACAAGTTAGGTTTACTGTACGAAATGAATTATGCACAACATATGGCAATTACTATATATGTATACTCAACAGAAAATAAGAACTGACACACTTCCTATTTGACAAAAAAAAATGAAAAAAATATATATATAGGGTGCATTAAATAAGTGCATTATCGGAAAGCTAAATGTTTTATATCAATAATGACATACAATGACATTATAAATGAATAGGTAATATAACATCGAAAAGTTCCATGACTGTAAATAGTCCGTAAAAATTTGAGTGGCAGACAGATGGTTCTGCTGGGACAACCAACTGGAAAGGAGCTCCATATTTTGGGATGGAAATAATGTCCTTGCAAAAAAAAATACATCAGAAGATACTGCGGAGGAGAAAACCGAAGACTGGTGCCACATACTAGTGTATATTATTACTGGTAGCTTGAATACTGATATATGAGTAACATATAACAAAAAGGGTGATGTATAATATTTACATGCCCGATATACACACTTCAATAGCTGCAATAAAAATATATGTAAGAAAACTTAACCTATTTTGCATAAATCTACTGTATGTGAGTAGGAACGATAATTGACAATTTATAGAATAAATTCTATATTATGTAGAGCCACTCCAGTATGCGAAATATGTAACGATAGATAGATCCCGCCCTTCTGTACTTAATTCCTTAGGTCGAACATTTGAACCGTGAAAATACTTACGCAACAAAATGACTAATCCAGCTTCTAATAATAAAAAAAATATATAAGAATATTGTCAGAAATATAAGAACTTCAGAATTTAGATTCCCTTCAATGTATTCTCGGATGAGCTGCAAGTAAAATATTAGGGTAAGCTAAACCTAACTACCTATATAACAAAACAATATGTGTGAAAAGGAAGGAAAATATGAAATGACTTACTATTTATATGCATGAGAAAGAGTTTAGATCACATGACCTTCAATAACTCACATTGAATATATGTAAAATGTATGCAACATCTGAACTGTATACTTACTTACGTGATGGCTTCTAGTTGAACACCTATAGGAATGAGATAAAAGACAAAGGAAACATACCCTACTACCCAATAGTACTCTGTAAGTCACCTTTAAATCCCTTTAATGACAGATGAAAGATGTGAACTATATAGATGATTATATTAGATAACGATATTAAAGCACATATCCTCCTCTAACTCATCCACCATATTAATCCTTGCATCATGATTTCGCCTCTGACAAAAATTTCCACAGACCTTAGGAAAATGCCCTATTTTTTGGCATTTGGTGCATCTTTTTCCTATAGCTGGACAATATGTGGAATCGGCCTTATGGTTCGGGGAACCACACCTGAAACATATTACAGGGGAAGGATTAGAAGCATAGTTAGGGTTGCCATTTTTTCTAATATTACTATCTATCCTTCTTCTGTCAATTACCAACGCTATGTTTGAATTAACTGATTCATTTGTTTTTGCCAATTCCCTTCTACTTTCGAGTGAACGTTCGATACCCTTGGCGATATCGACAACCTCTGCCAATGTAGGTTTCTTGCAGGCCAATAAACGTTCCTGGATCTTGTGCTCAAAGCAATGGAAAACAAATTGATCTCGGATGTAGATATCTGTCATGTCACCAAAATCGCATTTCATTGCTAACACCCTTAGATTTCCTATGTACTCTTCAACATTCTCGGACTCTAATTGTTTTCTTAAGGCAAAACGATGTCTGCCCACCATAATGTTTTCATTTTCATCAAATTGTCTCTCCAACCTCTTAACTGCCTCCTGGAATTCGTCCAGCGGAATAAATTGACCGGGATCTGGTTCATATTCAGGAAGACTTACAAACATTTCTTGACCAGCCACCCCCAACAACCCAAACAGAATAGCTTTTTTTCTTTCTGCGTCAAATTTCTTGCCATTGATGGCCACTATATAATTCTCGAATGCCCTATACCAGCTCTTCCACTTCATAATTGGTTTACCAGGAATTTCCAGGAAGTGGGCAGGAGCATTGAATATATTTTCATTAGACATGACTTCAACTTTGACCTCCTCCTCTTTCTTAATAGATACATTAATGGTGATGCAGACACAACTAACAAAACTGAAATGAACTGACAAATGCCAGGCTCAATAATGTAAGAAAATGTTGAAAATGCTAAATATCGGCACCTGAATCATAAAAATAAATATGACACTCTCTACAAAATAATATAAAATCTTGTGATATGACAATTTAATTAAATAAATTCGATGTCGGAAAGTATTTCTACACGATTAGTTCATGTGAATTTTCTTAATGTTCCTGTGCACTGAACCGGCGCTAGTGAGCTCGGTGAATACACCAATATTCAGTACTTGAAAGAACCTCTGACGAGAATTGGAAAAAAACTTGTTGCACAAAATGGCGGCACGTACTTACGTCAATGACGTATCGACGCGCTATGACCAGCTGCTCACACTGAAGCGGATAACTGAATGCGGATGAGGTATGCGTCACCTCCAGCTGACAGTTGGAAGTAAACTGTCAATTACGCTTAACAAACGAATTCCCTCAAACGCCTCTCAACCTCTTCTTGATGTTCTGAAAAATACATCGGAATCTTTGTAATGCCGAATATTTTAAGCACAAAAACTTCACGAACATCCGCACTTGCCTTTTAGTTATCTTTCAGACGCCGCCCCGACAATGAACTTCATGTCAATATCACAACACTGCTTTTCCTTCAGAAATCCTGTTATAACAACTCGAAATGTAGAAAGAAAGAATTACAGATCAGCCTTGAATTAGCTTAAGAAAGAAATGCCTTAACTTGCCTTGAAATGAAATGTAGAACTCCTGACGAACTTCGAAACGAACTGTAGAAATTCTGAAGAATTTTCCACACAAGCTCCTAGTGAAATCGCATCCCGTACCTCGTCGCCATTGTTGTGAAATGGATTCGCCGTAGAATGAATATATTATTTAAATAAAGGATGTCCACAAGAATATAATTATTTGTAAGTTTATTTATAAAGAAAGGAGCTTGTGCGGCAGTGACTACGCAGAGTCACGGAATCACAATGGCACCGGGTGACGTCAGCTTTATACATACTCTGCATACCTATTAGCGCGTGCCTAACAACCAATGGGAGGGAATTCCTGATCACAACAACTAGACCATAACACTCCCATTGAAAATAAATGGCGTGCCACATCCACGCCATCTTGTTATGTCTATTTATACTAGCTTTTGCGTCCTAGACATTAAGGACGGACTATCTAAATGTTGGCGCCCTATACCAGTGCCATCTTAGTACAGTGTTAAGAACTCTGACACCGGTAAAAGTTGAAGACTTCTTTATTTAATAGGCCAACACATGCTCCTACAGGAGTTGGAGCGTTACATTCCAGTCAGTATGGTGATCAGCTGTGAACTGTCATTCTGACAGTCCAAGCTGATGACCTCACCCATGGTATGGTGTCCGCACTCCCTCCCCTGGCTCCACCCACTTTATTAGCCCCATCCACATTTTCAAGTGCACTGCACAAATAGGGTCAGAGGAGCTCAAAAAGGCAGGCACCGTATTCCTCGTCACACTTACATCCCCTGCCCAGAATAATTCTCTCTCTGATCATGAGGATCACACTGGTCCTAATAATCGTTGTATTCATATATATATATATTATGGAGCAGTTGGAGCCGCCGGAAGTGAACTGCCTGCTGCCTGCCCTGCAGCTTGCCCTGCAGCCTGCCCTGCTGCCTGCCTCAGTGCCTCCTGCCTCCAGCCCGCCCCACGGTCCACGCCTTGGCGTGAGTGTCAGCAGTAATACATGCAGTGTGGTGCATTTCTGATAGATATCATACAGGGCCTGCTGTGGAGGTTTAATAAAAATACATTTCCTGCGGGACAGTTTTAGTGCAGTGTGTACTACAGTTTTGATACATGCCTTACATTTCTACCTATAAAAGAGATACTGCTTTCATACAGAGACTCAGTGCGGCTTTGAGGCAGCATAGCCCTTGGTGCATACACCGGTGGCGTAACGCAAAAGAATGCCCCCCCCCCCCCCCCCCCCCGCAGAATGTGACAATTCTTCAATGACGTGGATTCCATGTGCGGGTACGTGGCTGTGACTTGTTAGCCACTCTCTTCAGCTATCTGAAATGTGATCACTGTAGTATCGCTCTAACTTCATACTCAACCAGATAAATAACACGAGCATGGTGCCTGGTTATCGTCCATCTGTCTGTTTTATTGCTGGCTCTGTTGCTTTACAAAAGGCACCACGCATAAACACCCGTTTACCATAACAAAATTATTCATACAGCTTAAAATACAATTTGGCCTTAACGTTTATAATATGAAATGTGTCCACTTTCTGACCAACCGTCCAATAAGTTACTAACATTTTTGAATGCTTCCCCCCCAATCTTTATGTTTCTTCAGTGCCGAGAGACCTGGTGAATTGTAAGGTAAGATAACGTATATAAAGCTTCGAACGCGGGAACGGGCTACCTCAAAGGCCCAATCACACAACAAACAATGCAATCCTACCTGCCTCTGGTTGCAAATAGGCCTTAGAGATCAGGGTGACGAGTAGACGAGGTTTTATTGAATGTTTGTGATGTGTGTGAACAGGTTCCGGATATGACACTTCGAAGAGGCATTTTCCCACAACACAAACACTGTAACAAAATGCGCCCAACCAAACTGCAAGCGGGCTACTCTGATTTACTTTGTCCTCTGTTAGCTGGTTCATGAATTGGATTGACAAATGAGCCGTTGCGTTTTAAATATGGAAGATCATGTACGGAAGCGCACCTGAGGCAGCTGATTATTTTTTCTCGTCCATTTTGCTGGAGGGACACCATTCTGAAGGGCAATCAATCACGGAAATGTTGTTGTTCCTTTACACCTAAAGAATTCCTTTCCTGATATTAGAGCGGCAGCTAGCTCAACAGAATACCAGGCTAACGCTAAACCAAGAAACCTTTTGCTTGGGGCCTTATAGGCAATCTGCAGATTTTCATTCCTGAGTTCTTTCATTTAGTTCTGCCTAATCAGCGGCCAGCGGGTGATCTTAGAAGTTACAACCGGACCGGCGGACCCCATGACGCTAACCAAAAAAAACCAGCGTTGGTTTTAACGGTTCGACCGGTCCGGATGGTGACAGCATAGCATTGGCAATTGGCATACCTAGTTAGCTCAGCTGGCTTCGCTTAGTTAGTAAAAGTTTACAAATTACAATGAATATGAATTCCATTAATGCTGCAGAGCTTGAAATTGGAGCGTATGAATAAAATGCCTGCCCTTAACATGAAGTGAAACTTATATTCGCACCTCCCCCCACCCCTCCTCCCCTTCCCTCATCCACCGGAATAAAACAAAGTGTGGGAGCTGACCGGGTCAGCTTAACTTAAAACTTTAAGTGCTTGCATTGCTTATCCTAATTTGTATCTTACCATTATTTGTGGTGGGGACGGTCGGCAGGGCAGGACACACACACACTGCTAGCTAGCTGCACACTACACTGCTCAGCTGTACTTTGGTGAGTGCTGCCTGCTTGCTACTAGGCCGCAGTCTGCAGTGCCAGTGCCAGCCCAGACCGTCCTGTAGTACTGTAGACACACACAGTACTGGCTGCAGTACCACGCCACTAGACCGTCACCTGCCCAGACACAGTTGCACAGCTAACTCTGCCCTTCATCGTCGTCGTTGGTCGGGGCCTCCGGACTAACTTAGGATGACTCGTGGCATGGGGAGCTGCCGCCTGCCGCTGTAACTGCGCAGCGCGGTAGTTAAGCATGGCGTGGCAACTGGTGGCAGCCTGAACCAAAGTGAAACGCGCGCACAGCCCCTACCCCCATCAGAACCTCCAGCCCGGCCCCACCAACTTCCGCGGCCCGCCCACCCTCTGGCAAACAGAAACTGTCAACAACTCTGCGGCCGCCATGATGATGAAACGAAACTTACTTCACACATATATTTTAAATATTTATTATTCAATATTATATTCGCTCTTGGAGTTGGCCTGGTAAGTGGCAGCAGGGCTGCTACCTCACCTATGATTAAGAGTGTGAGTCGCAGCGGCACTGACTCCCAACTTGCAAGTGAAGTCGCACTCGCAACACTAAACACAAATGCCGTGACTGTGACACTGACAGTATGATTGATGAGAGTGACTCACACACTCGGCGGCCGGGAGCGGAATATATACTTACATGAAAACACGCTGCGGGGGCCAGGGCTGGCCTGTGGCTGCACAGAGACAGAGTACAATAAAGAAAGGTATATTTATTTTGACAGTAACAAAACAAATCATCAATGTGTGTGGGCGCGCAGCAGATTCATAGACCCGGCCCTGATATTTAAGTGCCGGTGCTGAGCGCCGGAAAGCACCGGCACACATTAAGCACTGGTGCAGGCCACTCATAGTCCAATTCGATGTCAAAGGAGTATTGTTGTGCCATGTTGCTTTCATGTACTTCAGAATGGTCTTTATTTGACTCCCTGGGTAGATCGTCTTTTGTACCAACAATGGGATGTCTGTAGGCTGAAAGAGCGGAAAAGTGCCAAGCCTTCCCGTCGCTTAAGCGTGCAGAATTGCAGTACACTTCGCGCACTGTCAGGGGTTTGGTGTATCTTTCTTGACCTTTTCCTATGCAGCCACTCTTCTTTACCTTAACCATGTCTCCTGCTTTAATTCCACCTTTTTGCATCCATGTTTGTTATCATAGTTTGTTTTGCTTCTAGTCTGCGCTTGCATGAGTTTTTCCTCGACTAACTTTGATGACCAGTGTACTCTCCGAGCTGCCTTAACCCAGCCCACATTGTCTTTTGTGAGAGGAGTCCTTCCTTTCATCAGCTCAAACGGACTGTGTCCAGTGGTTTCACTTGGTGTTATTCTGTATGCCCACACCGTCTTCAGTATTTCCTTCTTCCTGTCCAATTGGTTGGAATTGGCAAGTTGGATAATTCCTTTAAGGAGTCTGTTGAACCTTTCTACTGCCCCATTTCCTGCGGGATGGTAGATCGATGTTGTTTTATGTTCGATGCAATGCTTCAACAAGTAATCCCTAAACATCTCTGAAGTGAACTGAACTCCGTTATCGCTCACTATCTGTTTGGGAAGTCCTTCCCGTGAAAAGGTGTCTTCCAGGAATTGTACTACATGCTTTGTGTCTGCTCTTTTTACAACTTTTATCTCTGGCCACTTGGTGTAATGATCCATAATGACCATGACATAATGCAGTTCCTGGTCATTAGACACCGGGCGCATTATGTCGATTCCTATCCTTTCCCATGGCATAGATGGGCACTGTATTGGGTGTAGCGGTTGCCTGAAGGTCACCTGAGTCTTGTCAGAATCCATACATAACTTACAGTCTCTTACTGTTTGTTCTACATCAAGCCTTACACCTGGCCACCAATACATGTTTTTGACCCTGCTTTTTGTTTTCGCGATGCCTAGGTGTCCTTCATGGCATATTTCCAGTAATTTTCTTCTAATGATTGCCGGTGGTACAAATCTTCCACTTCTCACTAAGAGTCCGTCTTCCAGTGACAATTCATTTTTCACCCCCAACAGTGCTTAATAGGTTCGGTTAATTTCTTCTTGCTAGACCAACCTTCATTCATCATTTGCATTACTTGTTTAATGACTATGTCTCTACTCTGTTCCAAAAGCCACTCTTCTTTCGTTATTCCACTGGAATCTGCCAACAAACGTGCAATACATGATTCATCCATCTCATTTACTTCAGTGTTACTTTGTGTTTCTAGTGGCATTCTGCTTAAATAGTCCGCCACCACATTTTTCACACCAGGGACATATTGTATGTTATACATGTAATCAAACAGGGGCATCGAAATCCTAGCCAATCGTGGTGATGCTGTATACAACCCTTTAGTAGTGAGCCCTTTTGTTAATGGTTTGTGGTCAGTACATAGATTTACCATCCTGCCCCAGACATATTGCCGGAAGTGCTCGAGGGCCCAGACACAGGCTAGTGCTTCGCGCTCTATTACCGAAAACTTCTCCTCTGCTGATGTTAAAGATCTTGATGCAAACGCAATTGTGTACTCAACTCCCTTTGTGTCCTTCTGAGTGAGTACAGCTCCTAATCCCTTGTTGCTTGCATCTGTTGTCACAAAGTTTTGCAGAGTTGAATCGAACCCCTGTAGGGGTAGAGTCGTGCACATGTCTATTTTGAGATCTTGGAAGGCTCTTTCACATGATGAAAGAGCCATTCAAATGTGTTCTTGAGTTTTAATTGCTGCCTTAAAGCGTACGTTTTGAGTGAAAAGTTTCTGATAAACTTTGAGTAGTACTCCACCAACCCGAGGGATGATCTCAGTTCGTCTCTGTTGGTGGGTACTGGTGAATCTTTTATGGCCTGGATAAGTTCTTTCTTTGGGCTGATTCCTTCGTCAGTTATTTGATGACCAAGATAATTGACCGATGTACATGCAAACTTGCATTTTGGATGTTCAGCTGTTAAGCCCTTTTCATTTAGAATTTTTAAAACTTGCTCCACTCGGTCGTCATGCTCTTCTTTGGTTTTTCCCATTACTAGGATGTCATCTTGGAAAAGTAATATTCCTGTGACACCTTCAAAGATATTGTTCATGGAAACTTTAGAACAGCGGTGCCGGGGAGGGGGAGATGAGGTGGCGGTGAGGTTGCTCCTGCAGGCACAGCAGTCGTATGCGTCTGTGTTACTTGATGAGGCAAGACAAGCGTGGCTGGCCACGCGGAGTAGAGTCTATCAGTGGGGGGATAAGTCCTGTACCATGCTCCATAGGTTATGTCAACATACCCTCCTACCGCATACGCTGCCGGGTCTTACCGATGGGGATGGCGTGGCGATTATGGACCCAGCTGAACTGGCGGCGAGCTTCGCCCACTATTATATGGAGCTATATGCTCCGCGGGATTGTCTATCGGCGGACGCGATTGATAAATTCATTGGAGACTTGCCTCCGAAGGCGGTCTCAGATGAGACCAGAACGGCGCTAGACCTTCCCCTAACGGCGGAGGAACTGGGAGAAGCGTTGGGACAGCTCAACACAGGGAAGGCACCTGGGCCAAGCGGCTTCCCGAGTGAATTTTATAAGAAATTCCAACTCCAATTGGGGTCCCATTACCGGAGTGCACTGGAGGCGGCGCGATCACAGGGCAGACTACCAGCTGACTGGCGACACGCCGAAGTTGTGGTCTTCCAAAAACCTGGCAGACCCCCAGACAGACAGGACTCCTATCCCTCAATATCCTTGCTCAATATCGAGGCTAAGCTGCTGGCTAAGGCCTTGTCGAACCGCCTTCTCCCGTATGTGACAGACCTGGTCCATCCGGATCAGGCCGGTTTCATGCCAAATCAGGCGACGCGGCACAACATCAGGCGGGCGCAGGCGGCGGTTGATGCGGTGGGGGCCACGGGGGAGCGGGCGGCTTTGCTACTAGCAGATATAGATAGAGCCTTTGATTCGGTCAGTTGGACATACCTGTTCGCGCTCCTGCCTCGCCTCAACCTGGGCCCGGTGTTTATCTCCTACATCAAACTGCTCTATACCAATATCACGGCATCTGTGCGTGTCTCCGGGGCGGTCTCCGAGAGGTTCTCAATCGGCCGGGGGACCCGACAGGGGTGCCCGCTCTCTCCGTATTTATTTGCACTAGCTATGGAGCCCCTGGCCTCTTGGGTGCGCATTGACGCACAGATGCGGGGATTTGAATGGGGCGGTAAACTCACCGATGGAATTGCACTATATGCGGACGATGTCCTCTTCTTCCTTACAGATTTAAACAGATCGGGTCCCCGAGTCTTGGAGATTATGCGTATCTTCGGGGAGGTGTCGGGCCTTTGTCTAAACCCGCGTAAGTCCACCTTATGGGTGTTGGGTGGCGGGGTAGTGGCGGACTCCTGGGCATCAGAGTTGCAGGTAGCGGTCTGGGGCTTAAAGTACCTGGGAGTATTCGTCTCCGAATCCGCAGATATTGCATGGGAACGTAACGTGGTACCAGTGTGGGAGCGGGTCCAGACAGATGTTAAAACGTGGTCCCGGATGCCTCTTACTATCTTCGGTAGATCTGCGATCTTTAAAATGGTCGCACTCCCGCGCCTCTTATACCAGCTGCAGAACCACCCACACCTTATCGCTCCCAAGTGGTTTCGGCAGGTTAACTCTGTCCTGGGCCGTTTCCTGTGGGCTGGAGGGGCTGCCAGGGTGGCGCTGCGGACCTGCTTCCTGTCCACGTATTGTGGTGGCCTGGCCACGTCGGACCTCTTGTCTTATTATCAGGCCTCCCACTTGCTTGTACTTAACGAATGGTGGTATGGGGACAGAGGAGACCCAGCATATGCCCTGGAGCGCTCACTGATGGGTGACAACACGCTACACACGATCCTATACTCGGCCAAGCTACGGAGAAAGTTGCCATGTGCCACGCGAGTGGTCTTTGTTATATGGCGACAGGCGCTGCGTCGCATGGGCTGGTGGGGCAGATTAACAGCAGAGACTCCGTTGTGGAAGAATGGACGGCTCCCCGGGCTGGCCTCGTTGACGGGGTTTGGTGGGTGGGATGCCATCGGGATCTCGTCACTAGGACACGTACTGTCCGGGGTCACCCTCAAATCATTCCAGGAGCTCAGGACCGAGTTCCATATGCCCAAAACCCAATTCTTTCGGTACCTACAGTTTCGTCATGCGCTAGCGCCTAGCATTGCTGATTTGGAGTCGTTACCGGAATTCAGCCCAGTGGAGGCGAAAGTCTTCATGGGAGACCTCGGCGATAAGAAGGTGTCCCGAATCTATCAAACGCTAGTCACTCACTGCTCCTCCTCCCTACTTCCCCTCAAAGATGCCTGGGAGAAAGACATTGGACCCTTAGACGACGATGATTGGAGGGAGGCTCTGGAGTCCCCAAGAGGGACTGCCATTGCGATACGACTCAGGCTAATCCAATTCAAATATCTACACAGGCCTGTTACACCCGGGAGCGGTTGTGGAAGGCGGGCCTGATTGTGTCCCCGGAGTGCCTGCGCTGTGGAGTTGAGAGGGGTACGCTGTTGCACACTGTGTGGTCTTGTGCTGGCCTAACCAGATTCTGGAGTGGTGTCTGGAGTTGTTTGTCAGAGGTATTGGGGTGGGATCTTCCCCGCACCCCTCGTTTAGGGATTCTCCATGTATTGGAGGGTGTAGGGGGAAATATATACAAGCGCCATCTCTTGTTACTGGGACTGGTTGTTGCCAAAAGGGACCTGGCACGAGCTTGGAAGGGAGTGCGAGCCCCCCCACTGTGTGCATGGAAGGCTGGACTGGACTACTTTATGGGGCTGGAGCGCCCGGTGTTTGAGGCCAGAGGATGCCCCCGTAAGCATTATAAAATCTGGAAAAGGTGGGCGGAATATAGAGGGTTGCTTCTGGACCCTCCGGCAAAACAGGAGGATGAACTACAGGTGGAGAGTGACCCGCAGGCCTCGGGAGGTGCGCCGTACCGGGCACACTAAGACCATGTACTGAAGGCTTAATGTGATCACGTGCAAAGGGTTAGGGAGGGATAAGGGGTGGGTAGACGGGAAGTTGGGTGGTTGGGGACAGGGGGTGGAGGAGGGGGGGTTCTTGTTTTACTCTTTTCATTGATTGGGCTTTGCAATACTGCTGAAACGTGTCATGATACTTGGTGGTAATCTCCTGATTGTGGGGAGCCACATATATGCTTTTACCTGATCAATCAATAAAAATGTGTTGTGAAAAAAAAAGATATTGTTCATGAGCCTTTGAAACATCGCAGCCGCAGAGGCCAATCCAAATGGCACCGGAGTAAATCTGAAACACCCAAATTGTGTCACAAACCTGGTTAGTGACTTACTATCACGGTGTAGCTGTAACTGGTGGTAAGCCGACTTTAGGTTGATCGTTGTAAACCACTTGACGCCCTTGGTGGTGGACAGCATCTCATTGATTTTTGGGATTGGATATTGTTCCACTATGATGTTCTGGTTTAAATCTCGAAGGTCTACACAGAGCCTCAATTTGCCATTAGGGCTTATAGCAACGACAAGTGGCGCGACCCACTCTGATGCCTCTACTCTTTCTATTATTCCGTCGCTCAGGAGCTTGTCAAGTTGGATCCTCACCTCTTCTCGTATGGCAAATGGTATGTTCCTTGCTTTGTGTACCGTTGGTGTAGAGATTGGTTTTAATCTTATCCTGTGCTGGTACCCCTTCAGGACCCCCACATTTCCACTAAACAACTTTGGAAATTTTTTAAGTATGTGGATGGCGTAGTCGCTGGTATCAGATAAGCTTAACACAGGTTCACTTCTGTTCGGATCTAGCATGATCCCCAGGCTTCCTTGGTCTATCCACCCCAGAACAGATGGTCCCACCTTTGAAACATAAAGCTTATCCATTGCTTTCCTGCCTTTGTACACAAAGTTCAGTTTTCTGTACCCACATACGTCAATTGGTTCACCCGTGCATGATTTTATTACTATGTCGGGTTTCTCAAGTCTCTCTCCAATGTTTGGTTTGAATTTGACATTCCATACTCTCTCGTTTACAATTGTATATGGTGACCCTGAGTCTGCCACTATGTCTATCTCTACTCCTCCTATAGTCATATTACATATCGGCTTTTTGGGCTTACTTTAGTTTTTTCCTTTTACATCATTTTCCTGTTCCTCATCAATATTAAGTATGTACATGTTGATGTCCTCATCTGATTCGTCCCGTAACTCATCTTCTTCATTCTCTATTACTTTTACTCGTTGTGGTCTTCTTTTATTGCATGCTTTGTTGTAATGTCCCTTCACACCACAGAATGTGCATCTTACTTCACGTGCGGGGCATTTGGGATCATACTCCATGTGAGCTGTGCTTAGACCCCTATAACAGTGTCCCCAAGTTCGAGACTCAGTTCTTTTGTACGTATTTTTTGTGCTTCTCTTATCCCAACTCTGTCTGGCGTTGTTCTTCCGGTCAGACACCTTGCCAACCTGTTCTCCTTCTTTTTTGTCTTGGTCTTTCTTTAGAACGGCTTTTGCACACCGCCCTGTGAGTTCTGCCTTTCTTGCGATATCTATTACATTCTGCAGAGGGTATTCACCTTTTGCCCACAAGTTATATTTTCATTTGAACCTTGCATCACTATCTGGTCTCTTATTAATTTGTCGTGAAGTGCCCCAAAACGACCATTTATTGCCAGATTTTTTAGTGCTACGAGAAACTACTAAGGGCTGGCTCTAATCAGTAAGGCTGAGCCGGGAAATGAACTAACAGAACAAGGGTGCCAATAAGAATAATTTTAATCAACCAATGTACATCCAAAACAAGAAAAGGAATTCAAGAATGGGTATTTGCTACTCAATAGCTTTTTATTGGAAACATTTTCTGATATATTTCAAGGTTCAATACATAGTACAAAATGTGATTTTTTTAAAAACAAACAGGTGGGACATAGGAATATTCAACATGCATTCAATCATTCAATCAAAAAGACAGGCATATCCTCAAGTCTACTCGCAAAACTATAAAAAACTTTGCTTCACTCATGTTTCTTTCTTTTCTCTTTTCCCTTTGTCTCAAATTGTTTTAGATTTCTACAGTAGGCCCTGAAGAGAATCCCCAACAATTCCAGTGGGATTCGAAACGTGTAGGCCCCGCCACATTTGGTCTACGTGAGCATCTGGGTATTCAATCAGTTCAACCCGGAGCTCTCTTTTTTGTACATTACCTTTCAATATTAATTTATAATGAGTTCGAACCAGCTTGTTTGACACATAGGAATGTACCTTATAAATTAGCCCTCTTCACTGCCATTGGAAATCATATGTAGACCGTACCCATTCTTGAATTCCTTTTCTTGTTTTGGATGTACATTGGTTGATTAAAATTATTCTTATCAGTATTGGCACCCTTGTTCTGTTAGTTCAGATTTTTTAGTGCTGACACACAGTCGTCAATCAACTCTTCTTTCCCTTGCTTCCTATGGAAAATGTATATCTATCTACTCCTACGCAAACCGTTGGTTTGTAGTACGTGTTTAAATCATCAATGGCATTGGTGAATACGTCTCCTTCACTTTCTGCTCTAATCTTTTTATTTATTGTGTTATACACCTTTATTCCTCCTGCCCCTAAGCAGTGCATAAGCATTTTTTATTTCTTCTCAGGTTTGATCTCCTCATCTTCCTCTAATGTGGAGATATAGTTTAGGAAATATTCCCTCCACTCTTCCCACTTAAGTGCCGGTTCACTACCAGCACGCAGGAATGTTTCTGGGGGAGGGAGATTCCAGATACAACCAGTAGCCATTTTATCCTTTGTTTCACTTTTATGCTCTGGATAGTAAATCTGTCAAAGTTTACTAATGCAACCTTGCAGTATTTTAATGGTGTGTGGTGGAATTTACTTTTATTTATTTATTTTATTTTCCCTGTTACGCCCTCCTTAGTCTCTTTGAAAGTAGTTTTTGCTTTGTTTTATTGTCCTTAATCTATTAATTGTTCATTGTTCAGTTTGTTTTATTCTAATGTCAATAGTTGTCGCACTGTCTCCTTACTCTTTGATGTACCGTCTACCACAGTTTATATTTGATTTATTTATTATTTTTTCCTTTTTTACCGTGTTATAGCAGAACGCTGCTTGCCTGGTGTTCCTGCTCGTCTCCGGCTGCTTTCCAGCAAACGCTCGGTGCGCGTTTTCCGATTCTTTTTCCTTTGTTTATCTTCTCAAGTTGTGCGCAAATAGCCTGGACTGTGGCTCTTGGTAAAATTTGCCTCATATGGTTTCTTTCAATTACGGCAGACTCCTTCACATGGATTCACTCAATATTTTTTTCTTTTTGCTCAATGTTAGTCAGATTCCACTCACAGTCCATATAGTTATTAACAATTTACTTCTTGTCAAAATTCACTTGCCGATTTCTTCACTTTTTTTTCTACATGCGCTGCTTCCTTCGCGCTCAGCTCTCACAAGTGTTTAATACTTTTTACATTCCGCCATCTGCTTTGCGTTAGTAATGCCGATTAAATGCGCGTTATTTACACAGTTGCATACCGCGTATACCCTGCTTACTTTTCTTGTCCTGCAGGCTTCGGCTTTCTTAATTTGCTTTTACAAGTTATGCTCTTGGTATTTGGATTTTTTTTTATCCTTATCACATTTTCGGCCAGATGTAGGTAGCCCAATACCGGTCGGTAACGGCTGAAAATCGGTAATTTTGGCCGTTAGCGACCAGTATGTATCAATCAATCAATCAGGGGTTTGTTAAAGCGCGACTACTCACCCGTAAGGGTCTCAAGGCACTAGGGGTGGGGGGGTGCAGGTTCCATACCATCAAGGAGGGGGGTCTGTCGAAGAGCCAGGTTTTGAGGTTTCTTGCGAAGATGGGGAGCGATGTTGTCTGTCTGAGGTGGAGCGGAAGGGCGTTCCATGCTTTGGCCGCGAGGAAGGAGAAGGAGCGGCCTCCCGATCTGGTCTTTCTGTTGCGGGGGACCACGGCGTAGGAGAGCTGGGCTGATCGTAGGGTCCTTTGGGGTGCGTGGAATTTGAGTCGGCTGTTCAGGTATGCTGGTCCGGTGCCGTGGAGGGCCTTGTGTTCGTGGGTGAGCATCTTAAAGGTGATTCTCGCCTCGACGGGGAGACAGTGGAATGTGCGCAGGTGCGGGGAGATGTGGCAGTGTTTTGGCAGGTTGAGGACCAGTCTTGCGGCGGCGTTCTGGATGTTCTGTAGCTTGCGGATGAGGTTTTTGTTTATTCCGGCGTAGAGTGCATTGCCGTAGTCGAGTCTGCTGGTGACCAGGGCGTGAGTGACTGTCTTTCGGTGTTCGAGGGGGTTCCATTTGAAGGTCTTACGAAGGAGGCAGAGGGTGTGGAAGCAGGAAGATGAGACAGAGTTGATCTGGCGGTCCATTTTTAGCTCGGAGTCCAGGATGATTCCCAGGTTGCGTGCGTGGTCTGTGGGGGTTGGCGGGTTTCCGAGGGCGGTGGGCCACCAGGTGTCGCTCCAGGCGTCGGGGTTTGGGCCCATGATGAGTACTTCTGTTTTGTTGGTGTTTAGATGTAGGCAGCTGTTTTTCATCCATTTGGCGACGGCTTCCATGCCGTCTCGAAAGTTGCGTCTGGCGGTGTTGAGCTCGTTGGATAGGGAGAGGATGGGCTGGGTGTCCTCTGCGTATGACACAATGTTGAGTCCGTAGGTTCTGACGATGGGGGCAAGTGGAGCCATGTAGACGTTGAAGAGCGTCGGGCTGAGGGAGGAGCCCTGGGGGACTCCGCAGGTGGTAGGTGTGGGGTCCGAGAGGAAAGGGGGAGTCTGACCCGCTGTGTCCTGCCGGAGAGGAAGGAGCAGATCCAGTCGAGGGCCTTGTCCTGGATTCCTGCGTCGTAGAGTCTGCGTATTAGGGTGCGGTGGGAGACTGTGTCGAACGCCGCTGATAGGTCGAGGAGGATGAGGGCTACTGTTTCTCCTTTGTCCAGTAGGGTGCGGATGTTGTCTGTTGCGGCGAGGAGGGCGGTTTCCGTACTGTGGTTTTTTCTGAAGCCGGATTGGGAGGAGTCGAGGATGTTGTGTTCTTCAATGAATGTGGCGAGTTGGCTGTTGATGGCTTTCTCGATGACTTTCGCTGGGAACGGGAGCAGGGAGATGGGTCTGTAGTTTTTGATGTCGGTGGGGTCCTCTGAGGATTTCTTTAGGAGGGGGTTCACCTCGGCGTGTTTCCAGTCGTCGGGGAACGAGGCGGTCGCCAGGGAGCGGTTGATGGTGTGGCAGAGCATGGGTGCGATGGTGTTGGCGGCTCTGTTGAAGATGTGGTGGGGGCAGGGGTCCGTGGGGGCCCCTGAGTGGATTGACTTCATTGTCTTCAGTGTGTCTTCGGTGGTGAGGGCTGTCCAGTCATGAATCGCTGGTTTCCGGGTGTCGGGGTGGTTGGTGAGGGTTCAGTGTGTTGGTTGTCTTCGTCGAAGTTGTCGTAGATGCTCTTGATTTTGTGGTGGAAAAAGGTGCTGAGTTTGTCGCAGAGGTCTTGTGAGAGAGGGATGTCGGTAGACTCGCTGGTGGGTTGGGCGAACTCCTTGATGATGCTGAAGAGTTCCTTGCTGTTGTGTGCGTGGGTGGAGATTCTGTCTTCAATCGCTTTTTTCCTCGTTTCTCTGATGAGTTGATGGTGGGCGTTGGTGGCGGCTCTGAAGTTGTTGTGGGCTTCTGTGGATTTGGTGTTTCTCCAGGCCTTTTCGTCCCGGCGGCATGTGCGCCTGGATTCTGGAAGTTCGGTGGTAAACCATCTGGCTTTCTTGGCACGGGTATTGTTGTTTTTCTTGAGGGGGGCTATGGTGTTGGTGCTGTCCGAGATCCATCTATGCAGGGTTCTGGCAGCGGTGTTGGGGTCGTCGTTTTCCGCGATGGTTGGGGTGGAGTTGTTGAGTGAGGAGGTGAGCTGGTCGTCGGTGATTTTGGTCCAGTTTCTTTGTGGAAGCAGATGCTGGTGTCTGTGGATGGTGGGTGTTCTGAAGGTGAAGTGGACGCAACGATGGTCGGTCCATGGGAGTTCGGTGGTGTGGCTGAAGGTGATGGAGTTTCCTGTAGTGAAGACGGGGTCGAGGGTGTGTTCTGCTGAGTGCGTGGGCTCGGTCACGATCTAGCGGAGTCCAATGTTGTGGAGGTTGTCCAGGAGGCATGTGGTGTTGGGGTCCAGTTGATTGTCGAGGTGGAAGTTGAGGTCTCCCAGCAGGGTGTAGTTGGTGGATGCGATGGCCTGCGGGGAGATAATGTCCGTGATAGAGTTGGCGAAGGGTCCGCGGGGTCCAGGGGGTCGGTAGATGAGGGTTCCTCAGAGGGCGGCGGTGAGGCTGGCCAGTATCTTGAAGTGAAGGTGTTCCATCAGTTCTGTGGACTCGTCAGGGAGTGTACTCAGGCGGAGGCTGGATTTGTGGATGATGGCGATTCCTCCTCATGGGTGGGTGGGGCGGTCCTTCCTGGAGATCTTGTATCCTTGGGGGATGGCGATGGCGATGTCCGGTCCCGAGGTGGTGTTGGTCCAGGTTTCGGTGAAGAATGCTACGTCCGGGGTGGTGCTGTCGAGGAGGTCCCAGATTTCTGTGGCGTGTTTGTGGAGGGATCGGACGTTGAGGAGGATGCATTGCAGGGTCTTCGGTTCGGTTGTGTTCTTGTGGGCGGGTTGTGCTGGATCCGTGTTCTTGGCGGTGCTGCAGGTGTGCCGGCAGCGGTGACAGCTGAAGGGTCCATGGGTGTCGGCTGGTGATGCTAGCTTGCAGTTGTTGTTGCAGCCTGGGTTGAGTGCGTGGAGTGCTGCTGGGTCGTAGCGTTGGCGGGGCGGAGGTCCAGGGTTCCTGGTGCTGGTCGCGGACGGGTCGCAGACGGGCGCAGACGTGCTTGCCTTTGACGCGCCTTCGGTGCACCAGCGGCGCGCCCGCGGCCGCTGCGCGGCTGCGCAGTGGCCGCCATTAAGTAGGGGTCGGGGAGGGCTGAACAGCTGGGAGGCGGGAGCGGGGAGGGGAGCTGGATTGAGCCGGTCACGCTGGGGGGGGGAGGGGCCGCGGGGGCAGCAGCGGCGGGGAAAGGTAAAGGGAGGAAAGAAGGGATAAAGAAAAAAGGGAAGATAAGCAGAAATAAGGCACAAAAGAGCAGAGATGCAGAAAAGAGCAGAAAGGTTAAAGATAGAAAGGGTAGAAAAACGAGTGAAAACGAGTGAAGGAGCAGAGGGAGAGAAAGGGAAAATGGGCAGAAATAAGGCACAACAGAGCAGAGGTGCAGAAAGGTGAAAGATAGAAAGGGTAGAAAAACGAGTGAAAACGAGTGAAGGAGCAGAGGGAGAGAAAGGGAAAATGGGCAGAAATAAGGCACAAAAGAGCATAGATGCAGAAAGGTGCAGAAAGGTGAAAGATAGAAAGGGTAGAAAAACGAGTGAAGGAGCAGAGTGAGAGAAAGGAGACAGAGGTCCACTGGACCACCAGGGATGAGGTGCAGGGAAACCTGCGGGTGGAGGAGGGCCTCGATCACCAACACTCAAGAGTGCAGGGGCAGGGGCACCTCACATAATGGTGGAGCTGCGAGGGTGGGAGAGCAATTTCACTGACAATGAGTCAGTGGTCTTTCTCGCCTGTCCCCGCAGTGGCCGCCATTAAGTAGGGGTCGGGGAGGGCTGGACAGCTGGGAGGTGGGAGCGGGGAGAGGAGCTGGATTGGGCCGGTCACGCTGGGGGGGGGGGGGGCGCGGGGGCAGCAGCGGCGGGGAAAGGTAAAGGTAGGAAAGAAGGGATGAAGAAAAAAGGGAAGATAAGCAGAAATAAGGCACAAAAGAGCAGAGATGCAGAAAAGAGCAGAAAGGTGAAAGATAGAAAGGGTAGAAAAACGAGTGAAAACGAGTGAAGGAGCAGAGGGAGAGAAAGGGAAAATGGGCAGAAATAAGGCACAAAAGAGCAGAGGTGCAGAAAGGTGAAAGATAGAAAGGGTAGAAAAACGAATGAAAACGAATGAAGGAGCAGCGGGAGAGAAAGGGAAAATGGGCAGAAATAAGGCACAAAAGAGCAGAGATGCAGAAAGGTGCAGAAAGGTGAAAGATAGAAAGGGTAGAAAAACGAGTGAAGGAGCAGAGTGAGAGAAAGGAGACAGAGGTCCACTGGACCACCAGGGATAAGGCGCAGGGAAACCTGCGGGTGGAGGAGGGCCTCGATCACCAACACTCAAGAGTGCAGGGGCAGGGGCAGGGGCACCTCACTTAATGGTGGAGCTGCGAGGGTGGGAGAGCAATTTCACTGACAATGAGTCAGTGGTCTTGCTCACCTGTCCCCGCAGTGGCCGCCATTAAGTAGGGGTCGGGGAGGGCTGGACAGCTGGGAGGCGGGAGCGGGGAGGGGAGCTGGATTGGGCCGGTCACGCTGGGGGGGGGGTGGGCGCGGGGGCAGCAGCGGCGGGGAAAGGTAAAGGGAGGAAAGAAGGGATGAAGAAAAAAGGGAAGATAAGCAGAAATAAGGCACAAAAGAGCAGAGATGCAGAAAAGAGCAGAAAGGTGAAAGATAGAAAGGGTAGAAAAACGAGTGAAAACGAGTGAAGGAGCAGAGGGAGAGAAAGGGAAAATGGGCAGAAATAAGGCACAAAAGAGCATAGATGCAGAAAGGTGCAGAAAGGTGAAAGATAGAAAGGGTAGAAAAACGAGTGAAGGAGCAGAGTGAGAGAAAGGAGACAGAGGTCCACTGGACCACCAGGGATGAGGCGCAGGGAAACCTGCGGGTGGAGGAGGGCCTCGATCACCAACACTCAAGAGTGCAGGGGCAGGGGCACCTCACATAATGGTGGAGCTGCGAGGGTGGGAGAGCAATTTCACTGACAATGAGTCAGTGGTCTTTCTCGCCTGTCCCCGCAGTGGCCGCCATTAAGTAGGGGTTGGGGAGGGCTGGACAGCTGGGAGGTGGGAGCGGGGAGGGGAGCTGGATTGGGCCGGTCACGCTGGGGGGGGGGCGCGGGGGCAGCAGCGGCGGGGAAAGGTAAAGGGAGGAAAGAAGGGATGAAGAAAAAAGGGAAGATAAGCAGAAATAAGGCACAAAAGAGCAGAGATGCAGAAAAGAGCAGAAAGGTGAAAGATAGAAAGGGTAGAAAAACGAGTGAAAACGAGTGAAGGAGCAGAGGGAGAGAAAGGGAAAATGGGCAGAAATAAGGCACAAAAGAGCAGAGGTGCAGAAAGGTGAAAGATAGAAAGGGTAGAAAAACGAATGAAAACGAGTGAAGGAGCAGCGGGAGAGAAAGGGAAAATGGGCAGAAATAAGGCACAAAAGAGCAGAGATGCAGAAAGGTGAAAGATAGAAAGGGTAGAAAAACGAGTGAAGGAGCAGAGTGAGAGAAAGGAGACAGAGGTCCACTGGACCACCAGGGATGAGGCGCAGGGGAACCTGCGGGTGGAGGAGGGCCTCGATCACCAACACAAGAGTGCAGGGGCAGGGGCACCTCACTTAATGGTGGAGCTGCGAGGGTGGGAGAGCAATTTCACTGACAATGAGTCAGTGGTCTTGCTCGCCTGTCCCCGCAGTGGCCACCATTAAGTAGGGGTCGGGGAGGGCTGGACAGCTGGGAGGCGGGAGCGGGGAGGGGAGCTGGATTGGGCCGGTCACGCTGGGGGGGGGGGGTGGGCGCGGGGGCAGCAGCGGTGGGGAAAGGTAAAGGGAGGAAAGAAGGGATGAAGTAAAAAGGGAAGATAAGCAGAAATAAGGCACAAAAGAGCAGAGATGCAGAAAAGAGCAGAAAGGTGAAAGATAGAAAGGGTAGAAAAACGAGTGAAAACGAGTGAAGGAGCAGAGGGAGAGAAAGGGAAAATGGGCAGAAATAAGGCACAAAAGAGCAGAGGTGCAGAAAGGTGAAAGATAGAAAGGGTAGAAAAACGAGTGAAAACGAGTGAAGGAGCAGAGGGAGAGAAAGGGAAAATGGGCAGAAATAAGGCACAAAAGAGCATAGATGCAGAAAGGTGCAGAAAGGTGAAAGATAGAAAGGGTAGAAAAACGAGTGAAGGAGCAGAGTGAGAGAAAGGAGACAGAGGTCCACTGGACCACCAGGGATGAGGCGCAGGGAAACCTGCGGGTGGAGGAGGGCCTCGATCACCAACCCTCACCAACCAACCAACACTCAAGAGTGCAGGGGCAGGGGCACCTCACTTAATGGTGGAGCTGCGAGGGTGGGAGAGCAATTTCACTGACAATGAGTCAGTGTAGGAGTCAAAATGTTACCGATTCCGAAATTTTCCCGAATCGGAATATACCGAATCCTCCGTTACCGAATTCTTATTTACCGAATCGGTAAATAAGAAATGGTAAAAAATGCCAATGGAGATGTAGGAAACCAAAAAAATACCGAATTCAATGAAATTCGGTATTTAAGAGTCGGTATTTACCATGGATTGAAAGCAGGTGGTAACCAGGTGCAGGCTATAAAATAAGGCCCCAAAATACAACAGTGTAACCAGAATGGCGTCTTTCTACGTCATAGCGAGGCGGCTACGGCTACAGGCAGCAGGAGAGAGGGAATGGATAAGGGAGGAGCAAGTGTACAGGCAGAGGATAGCACTTTTCCAACTGACTGAGCCAGAGATACTGCAAAGGTACAGGCTACACCCCCAAACCATCCTGGACCTGATCAGGGACCTGCACCCACTCCTGGAGCATCCAACACCAAGGGCGCACGCCATCCCACCCCATGTGCAGGTGCTGTGTAGCCTACACCTGCTTGCCTCTGGGAGTTACCAATGTGTGATTGCTGCAGTAGGTGGTGTGTCCCAGAGCTGCCTGTCCTGTTTCTTTAGGAAGTTCCTTGAGGCCATGATGCAGAGTATGCATCATTATATTTGTTTCCCTGACACACCTGCGGAACTTGCAAAGACCAAGACAGATTTATATCAACTGGCACACTTCCCACACGTGATAGGCTGCATAGATGGCACCCACATCCCACTCTGCCTATATGCAGCCACAGAACACATATACAGGAACCGGAAGTCAACGCACTCCATCAATGTGCAGGTGATATGCAACGCTGGCAACATCATTACAGACATTGTGGCTAAATTCCTTGGGAGTACCCATGACTCGTACATATTCCAGAACAGTGGGATATACAACGCCTAGTCGCTGGAGATTTTGGGGACGGATACCTGCTAGGTAAATGACTTTGACACACCCTGACAGTCATAGCAGATGAATGTATCATGAGTATGTAACTAATGGCATTCTCTTTTCCACCTAGGCGATAGCGCATATGCCCTGCGGTCCTTTGTGCTCACCCCCTACCTCAATCCATCTACCAGGAGTGAGAGGCGTTACAATGTGGCTCACAGATCTACTCGCAACGTTGTGGAATGCACATTTGGACTCCTCAAGAGCAGGTTCCGCTGCCTCCACAAGAGCGGAGGTGCACACCAGTATACTCCAATCCTGTGCTGCAAAATTATAGCGACCTGTGCAATGTTGCACAATCTTGCCCCCAAGGAAGGCACAGAGGTGGAAATTACACATCATGAGGACATTGATGACGACACAGAACAGTCAGAGCCCTATGCAACAGGAGCAGCACCAGCAACAGATGGGAGACTGCGACAGGCAGAGATCACACGCCAATATTTCTAAGTAAGTAATGAGACACAGACAGGCTTAGTATATGAAGTACATAGTTTAATTGTCACTACGGCATTCAAATTATACCACACCATGGTATTACAATGTCTATTATCATGACTGGGTGGTCACAGTTAACCTCACCGTGACCTGTCCTGTGGGTTGAGGGCATTTTCAATGTTTGCGTCCACGCAGTACAGTGCGGGATGCACAAGGCTGGTTCTCAAAGCTTTCGGTGGTGCCTGGCTCAGCAGATTGGCTCCTGCTACTCCTACGCATTTCAGGGACAGGAGTGCTCGAGCCACTCCTGCTGGTGGATTCATCCGTTTCCTCCACACCTGTGTCTCCAGCAGTGGCTGCCTGTTGTGTGAGCATCAGCTCCATGGCAGAGGTGACTCTACCCATCCCTCATGACAAATCGGTGCAACAGTGCACAATTGCATCCTGCATAGCAACAGAATGGCGGCACAGCAGGGAGGTTGCTGTGGCAAAGTGGTTCAATGCTTTTGTCTGTTGCCGCTTACACAGATGATCTCTGCGCCTCTCTGAGTGGTCCCTATCTAATTTGTGGCATAGAGCACTCATGCACTGGGTCATGTCTGTCTTCCCCTTTGCCATCGCCTGCATGCTCACTGTCATGTTGCCTATGCCCTGGTCGATGTTTGCCATCTTGCAATTCATACTGCGCACCTGCCTGTGAACTGCCAACATTGCCTTTGCCTGCAGGCGGTGTACCTTCACCATGTTGGCCTCAAGACCGCAGAAGACCCCCTCACCATCCTGGCCTTCACCTCTCTCCCGTGCCCTTCCACCTCGGACTCTGGACCGCACAGCTCTTGAAGAAGTCTGCTGCCCAGCGTTTTCTGACACAGGTGGATTGGTTGGCATGTCACCCTCCTCATCTTCTTCCTCTGATGTTTCAAGAATCCGGAGAGGGGGCACATCAAGCCTCCTTGCCCTTCCCTGCACAGGTGACCGTGATGTTGGTGTGGGGGAAAGTGCTGCTGGTTCTGACTCTTGAGTCACAAACAACAGAGGTGACGGGCTGTGGTGTGGTGGGTCACTCAGTTGTAGTGGCTGCCTGCGCTGTGGTTTTCCCTTGCTGAACAGTGCTGTGACCTGCTCTTTCTCTTGTCTTCTCCCTCCTCTCTGTTGTCGGTGCCCTCTCCTCCTCTCCTGTGCTGTCTTGCGCGATGACTCTCCTGTGGACAGATATGGACATTGGGTCAGTGGTGTAGTTCACCTGTGTGTCATGATTAAATCACATTTCTATCACACATTGCCTTCATCAGCTTCTGGAAGTAGTGTGTGGCATGCCTTGCTGAATTCTATGGTGACTGCATTGATGTATCTACCTATGACTACGTCTTCCATGATGCATTGCTGGACATAAGTAAAACCTGTTCTGGAGTGTGATGCAGGCACACACAGTGGGGAATGGGGACAGGGAAATGGGATGGGATTAATGTCCATGTTTCTTTCCTTGTTTCCTTGCAGCTCTGGCAGAGCTGTCAGCATCCTCAATGCCATGGATACTTTCCGGCTCCAGGGTGGATTCAACTAGCTCCTCAAGGTCTGTCAGTCGTGGTGCTCTGTTTTTTCCTCCACCTGTGGCTGCAGCTTCTTTTCTGTGTGCAGCAATTTTTTTCTTAGTGATGATACGCAGATCGTACCATCTTTTTTTGAAGTCATCTATGTCCCTGTGGGTGACCCCAATGCCATTGACCTTGGCTTGGATGTCAAGCCAGGTAGTACGTTTCACAGACTCTGCAACATGCAGAGACTGTTTTCCAAAAATGTGGGTGTGGTGTTTAACCACCTCCTCAACTAGCACCTGCAGTTCTGCTGGGCTGAATTTGATCTTCCTCCTGCGCTCTGCTACATCCTTCTGGCCATCCTGGGTCTTCATTCTGCTGCTCAGGTATGCTCAGGTAAGCCAGCTCCTCTGTCTTTCCTCCTGCTCTCCAAACTGTTCAGTTGCTCTGCACCTGCATGGGTGTGGCCACTCCCAGGTACTGGGGAGGGGTGCTTGAATCTGATTGGTTAGTTCCTCTGTAACTTTGTTGTGGGGTGTGGTGGGTGTTCCTGATTGGTTTACAAGCTCACATGTCTTTTTTTTCAAATTCCCGATTCGGTATTTACCGATTCGGTATTTCCCGAATCGGTATTTCCCGAATAGGTAAATACCGATTCGGTAAATCCCATTCATTCCTGCGGGCCAGAAGGACCATAGGAATGAATGGGTATTACCGAATCAGTATTTACCGATTCGAAAAATACCGAATCGGTAAATACCGATTTTGAATTCCGAGTGATACCGAATCGGTAAATTTTTGCGCTTTTTTAACTACATCCCGTTTTCCGATTCTGAAATACAGATTCGGTATGAGTCGGTATTTAAGAGTCGGAAAAAAGGATTTACCTACATCTGGCCCTAGGTGCTTATTTCCTTCATCAATAATGGCAATTCTTGTTGCTCAGTTCGGCTGCTTCTTCTGATCGCTTACATTCCGACTGCTGCTGTTTTCTGAATTTTCATTCTTTATGGGTTCCGTGTTGGCCCCTCGTCGCCACTTTTGTTAAGAACTCTGACACCGGTAAAAGTTGAAGTGTTCTTTATTTAATAGGCCAACACATGCTCCTACAGGAGTTGGAGCATTACATTCCAGTCAATATGGTGATCAGCTGTGAACTGTCATTTTGACAGTCCCAGCTGATGACCTCACCACTGGTATGGTGTCCGCACAGGGACACTGCTTTGCGATAACGTAACGATGTCCTGGGAGGGACACCAGTATTATAATCATAATTAGCTTTTTCGTCATAGACATTAAGGACGGACTATCTAAATGTCGGCGCCCTATACCAGTGCCATCTTAGTACAGTCTCCCAGTTAATGCTGCTTACGGAAAACATCAGGTACATTAACTTAAATATAAACACGAAATCCTAAACATTGTCAAAGCATCACCATATATGTCAACTCCACTTATCAGTACCATCTTTGCTTGAATACAACTATCGAAATGTAGCGTCCTATATTGGCGCTATCTACAATATGTATGGGATAACGTAAAGAGAATGTTGAATAAAAAGACAGAGAGGTTCATAAAATCATCCCCAAATTAAAGTCTTACACAATTGTATATTTGTCAGTGAATCCAGTACAGTTTTCAGTCATTGCGAGCCCAGTGCTCTCATAGTCGGCAGTTAATCAACAATTCAAAGGCATTCCTGCCTATCTTGTTCAAGAATAGGAACACAATCAGACTTCTTACAATATAATGAAATAAACTAGCCCAAGATTTATCCACTATATGCATTGTATTGAGGATACATGACACTGTCCTTGCACTGTAAACTAACATTTGACACTACTGTTAAGCTCTCTTCTGGCTGGGGTTGTGTTTAGCCCACTTCTGGTCCCAATCCACGCAGTGATAATTGAAATCGGGACAGAACGACAATGTAAATTATTTCAAAGTCCTCAGTGATGTACCTACCATAGACAAAACACGTGTTGCCTACATTTTTGTGTTGGAGCTATTGGACACATGTGGAGACTGAGAATAAAGTGGAGTTTACAACTACATCAACTTTTGTGAACACTTGTAATTTGGACATGGGGCTCAGCATAATTTTGAAAAGAATATGTACACTGTAGGACCTTTTGAGATTTGGCTGAGGGGCCTATATGAAGAAAACTTTACATTAATAAGATGTATTTGTCAACTACAAAAACCTGGGGGGCATGGCTTCACCGTGCTGCAGTATGGCTGTCTTCCAGAGGGGCTCTGCAGCCCAGGCTAAAATATCCAAAATTATCACCATCCTTATCTTCAATTTGACGCCATAAAACAGTGGCAACTATTTCTACTAACATTTGATTAATTTGAGCTACTTTGCGGTTGTGAAAACGGACCCGGGCCATAATATCGGGCCTGTCGCGCTGCGGCCTGATTTGAGCGGCAACATGGCCACCGCGTAGCTACAAGGTGGGTGTAAAGAACCGAACACACCAAGGCTCACCTCCTTGCTGCACTGAGCTACCGTGGGCCGGAAGGAGTTATGCGAAAAGCAGATTATCGGCGGACGCAGACTCCTGGTCCCGTGAGACAGCTGGTCTACTGTGTACGAGGAGGAGATGCTGGTGCGCATTCCTGTGGCTGAGGTGGCCTGGGAGGGCACGGTGGGATGCTGGAACCTCGGTGAATGAGCCCCCTACCAGACGAACTCTGAAAGGCGTCTACAAGTGACCCTGCAACGAAGCGTTGTCCGACTGCGAATTATCCAGCATATGGTGGGGGCTGAGGCTTAGCGGCGGAGCAATTGGATGCGGTGAGTGTGGGCACGGGTCAGGGGGTGTGGGACCGTGTGCGCCTCTGCCGGCTGAGCCCGAGACTCAACTGGCGCCTTGGGGTCGTTGGGACTGTACTGGGGGTTGATGGGGTGTGCGCCTGGCCCTGTGCTCTGCCGGATTCCGTCTGGGCTCGTGCGCCAGGGCAAAGACGTACATTCGAGCTTCCCCGGGGGGGTGATGGGACTGTGAGCGAGCCTCTGTTCCCTTCCTCACGTGGTGTAAATGGTGCAGTGGTTTGGATTAGAGGTGCAGGGGCTACTCCTTCTACGCTTTCTCGGGGACCCATTAGTATAGTAGCACCCCCTTGGTCCCGCTGTTGCAGGTCCCCCTTTGGAGGCAAGTCCTGGGTTTAGTGTGATTACAGGCTACAGAGCTCCAGCAATGTGAGCGGGATACTGGCACACAACAGAGGTAAGAAGCAGCACGCAAGACACAGCACAGTTCCGGCCGGTAGCAGGTCACTGTTGGGGTGATACCTCTTAGTCGACGTTATCCTGCGCTGCCCTTAAGCCACCTGATACAACGGGTAAGACCGACCCCAGGCAATCTAAACTCCCATTTGAAAACAAGTGCCAAACCGGCACAAATTATTTGGGATTGGACCCGGACACAATTCAAGGCTCCAAAGACTCCGGGGAACAGCAGGAGGAAGATCTGCGCACTATATTGCTTGATGTGCGCTCAAGCATTGAAACTATTGACATTAAGATTGACGTGATAACCTCGAGCTTCGACAAGGCTAAGAAGAGGGTAGACGCCCATGAAGTCCGTCTAGATACCCTAGAGAACAGAGACTCAGACACCCAAGATTTTCAAGCTGAATCTAGGGTACAACTACTCAATATTGAAAAGGTACTGGCGGTAATAAAAGCACAGAATGAGGACTTGGAAGCATGCTCTAGGCGCAACAACCTCAGAATTATTGGCTATCCCGAATTGGGTTTTTTGCAATTTTCACCCCGAGTGGGCTGGGTATGCTCAGACGTGAGTCCCAGGCTCTCCACACCACTGGAGTCAAGCTATCCAGGCTGATGAAGGCTGACAGCCAGAAACCGGTCCTTGGATGTTTGATTCCGGTCTGGGAAAGACATGGCTTGGTAGTTCGGACTGGACTGTTCCCATGAGGCACAGGGTCAGAGCTGATTTGCATATAGCCAGTGTCTAACCCAGGGTGGTGTGGAGTGCAAAAAAACTATGGATTTAGGCCCAGATCCTTGTACTGGGGTGAATGTATGACATTGTTCTACATTCTGTCCATCAACTGTGTTTTTTGCAATTTTCACCCCGAGTGGGCTGGGTATGCTCAGACGTGAGTCCCAGGCTCTCCACACCACTGGAGTCAAGCTATCCAGGCTGATGAAGGCTGACAGCCAGAAACCGGTCCTTGGATGTTTGATTCCGGTCTGGGAAAGACATGGCTTGGTAGTTCGGACTGGACTGTTCCCATGAGGCACAGGGTCAGAGCTGATTTGCATATAGCCAGTGTCTAACCCAGGGTGGTGTGGAGTGCAAAGAAACGATGGATTTAGGCCCAGAACATTGTACTGGGGTGAATGTATGACATTGTTCTACATTCTGTCCATCAACTGTGTTTTTTGCAATTTTCACCCCGAGTGGTCTGGGTATGCTCAGACGTGAGTCCCAGGCTCTCCACACCACTGGAGTCAAGCTATCCAGGCTGATGAAGGCTGACAGCCAGAAACCGGTCCTTGGATGTTTGATTCCGGTCTGGGAAAGACATGGCTTGGTAGTTCGGACTGGACTGTTCCCATGAGGCACAGGGTCAGAGCTGATTTGCATATAGCCAGTGTCTAACCCAGGGTGGTGTGGAGTGCAAAAAAACGATGGATTTAGGCCCAGATCCTTGTACTGGGGTGAATGTATGACATTGTTCTACATTCTGTCCATCAACTGTGTTTTTTGCAATTTTATCCCGAAATGGAACCATACATTAAGGGCCTGTTAAGTTTTGATCGTCGAACGCGCCCACTGCTGATTGGGCCCCAGACCTCCAGTGGGTGCTGCTCCACATCCCATAATTGCACGTCTTCTGAATTACAGAGACAGAAATGCAATACTCAGAGCTCCCAGAGACAAAAGCCCTATTAACCACCAGGAGAACTCTCTCTCCTTTTTTCCAGCTTACACTCCATCTGTACAAGCCGCACGCAGAGAGTTCGCACTGGCGAAACGCAACCCACAAAACGCCTTCATTCTGTATGCCGTACTATATCTAGCCAAGCTAAAAATCACTCACGAAGGGCAATTGTATTTCTTCACCGATGCCCAAGAGACCCTAAATTACACCAAGTAAATCTGTGCCAAAAAAATCACCTCCTCGCTTATCTTAGCAACTAAATCAGAGCAGAACCTGAGCAAAAAAATGACTGACATGTTTTTCCAGGTTTTGTGTGTTATGCCACTCAGTTTTTGTATGCAATTTTACAAGTTATCATAATCCTAGCTGATAAGTCTGCCAAGGTCTGAGGCTACTCACTTCCTTTGGCTCTATAATGACACAAGTTTCATATCTGGCGGATTCCGTACAAACTGTCACAGCCTGGCCACCCTGCCACTAGTCAGGTCTATGCCAGCGTCCCAAGCCCCACAGGGAGATCTCCCACGTTTTCTTTGCTTTCTATTTAAAGGGGGGATGCTGGGAGGGGTGGGGGCATATTCCACAACCTTATTTGGAGGTTGGTGTGGGTTGTTGGTGGAATAGGGTGATCACAGCATTCTCAGACACACAGTCATTAACTACACTGAATATTCATACAGTAGATCACAACTTATTCTCTTTATAATTATGTTAAAATCTGGCATAAATCCCAAGATAGGTCAAGTAGTATCATCAGTCTGGTTTTATCCTGCTCCAAAGTGCACTTTTCCTATACAAATAACACTCTATATAACATACCTGTTGTAACATGACTGAGTCTAAATTCCTTACATGGAACATAAGAGGCCTTTATAATTTGTAGGCCTGGGCGGTAAATTCCGTTCCGCTCGCGGAATTTGGGTAATTTTGCGTTCCGCGGAGAACGCGAAATTGCCCAAAATGCTGCGTTCTGCGACTCCGCGAAATTTTTTGCTTGTTCGCGTTCTCAAAATGCATGTTCGTGAGATATTTCCCCCCGAGCACGCAAATAGTGATTGTGAACAGGAAAAAATCATCGCGAACAAGCACTTCCGCGTGTTCGCGGAATTTCTGCGTGTTCGCAGAGATTTTTTACAGTTTCGCAGAGATTTGCGTAACACAATTACGCAAATTCTGCCCACCCCAAATAATTTTAGAAAATCAAGATTAATGCACGCATACTTAATCAGGCACTGCATAGACATATTCCTCCTGCAAGAGAATCACTTGAAATATGATGCTGACCCCAAACTACACAACAGATATTGGGGAGAGAGACACTCAGCTCCATACTCAAACTATGCAAGGGGTGTCTCGGTGCTAATCAAATGTGGACTTGGCTGGTCAACTACTTACAAGCCGACAGACCCAGACAGGCGCTGTGTTATTCTAAATGGTACACTCATGTCCTCACAGGTTACCTTTGTGGCTATTTACGGTCCAAATGTGGATGACTCTCAATTTTTCCTCACCGTATGGGCTAAGGTACTGGCGGTGGGATGCAACACAGGCATTTGGGGCGGGGATTTTAAAGCCACCCTTAAAAATGCATGGGATAGAGTCTGGGCCCCTCGCAACCCTCATATAAGGGCAGCTCAGCAATTAAACACTATCATACTAGACCACATTTTTATTGATATCTGGCGTAGTAGAAATCCAGACATCAGGGAGGGCACATGCAACACTTCACATCACAGTGCCTGGTCCAACCTGGATTATTTTTTTAATTTTTTTAATTATTATTTTTATTACATTTTTATACCATGTTACACAAATATATCCAATGACGTCGATGCTGTATCATAGGGAATATAACAGTTACGTTTTTAAAGAAAGCATAAAAGAATCACTTCAATGACTGTAACAACATACATTAACCCCTTCCATGCTCATGACGAGCTCAGCTCGTCATGCAGTACAGTGCTACTGTGCTCATGACGAGCTGAGCTCGTCATGACCACACCCGTTTTTATTGCTGTCCAGCACAGCAGCAGAATCGCTCTAGCAGCGATGCGGTTAAACACATAAGTAAATTGTACCATCAGTAGACCCTATACATGACTATAGGCGTAAATAGCATCAGGGAACAGTGTCTGACTCATGGGGCCATGCCCACCACTCCAATTGTATAGCCTCTGGCAATCCAGTTACAACCTTTACTATGAATCAGCAAGGTTCAAATATACTGATATAAGGGAGTCGAACCAGAGAAACAGTATGGAACAAAAAATACATTTCCGAGAGACTCAAGTCTATATCAATAAACAGCTGCTTGGTGACTAGCCGAATACCTGCATCCACGGTCCGGTTTCTCCGACACAAGATGCTCAAGTTTGTATCAATAATCTATTCAGGGACATTTGATACCCTCCCTGGTAAGTAATTTTGATAAAGTCCCCAAAGAAATTTGGGTCGACTCTGGGAAGTAAGTAGTTCGCTGTATACCTCCATTTGTGTGTTGCAATAGAGCATATCCCTTAACAATTCCGCAAGGTTAGGAGGCAGACCTCGTACCCAGCGCACTGCAACTCTATGCTTTGCAATCAACAGCCCCATCTATATCAGGCGTCAAATATATTTCTTTATCCTTTTTGAGAACCCAGGAGTGCCAGTCGGGGGTCTGGTGATATTGGTGTTTCTGCAATTCCGCTCAATTCTTGGAAGATCAGGACCCAAAAATTAGCTATATCCGGGCATAGCCAGGCTGCATGTAAAAAAACAGCTGGGATGGTTCTGCATTGCTCACACTCTGCTGTTTCCCCGCAGTCCATATCTATGCAAACGGGCGGGCGTATTGTAAACCCTGTGAAAAAATTTGAAGTGGATATGCCTATGTCTCCTGTTCAATGAGAATTAGTGTAAAAGTTCTTACGGCAGCCCTGGACAGTGCCATAAATGCTAGACACCAATCCGCTAGGAGATTCAGACTTTAACAGTAATGAGAAGGGAGTGACCTCAGGCAGCTCCATCATGTCCTCCCCAAGGAGCTCCCGCAGAGCGTGTTGGGCTCTGTGGAAGTGAAAATGCACTAGCGGTGTAACATCTTGATTTTCGGCTCCAGTCTTGGCCCAATTACGTACACTTCCGTCAAGGAATATATCTCCACTTAGCTACTTCCTTATCCCCACCAATGGGCAGCCAGTCACACCACTCTATCGGGGTTAGCGGGGAATATAATATAGTACTCGCTTGTCTCTTCACCAGGTCGTTCCACCAGACTGGATTATTGGCTTATAAAAGGTGATATTGCATCCTGGACCATAGATGTGCTGCACTTGCCGTGCACGCTATCTGACAATGCCCCGGTTGTTCTGCGCTGGATATTACCACAAACTTTGCCCTGCGCCTTCAGCTGATGCTCTCTTAGATGCTGCATTTAGAGAGGAGATCAGAATTGAAATCACCCAGTTCTTTTCCACAAATGAAGGGTCAGTGGACTCTCCTTCAACCTTGTGGGAAGCCTTTAAGGCGATTATAAGAGGTGCATGCATCTCTAAGCAATCAGGGGTTCTGAAGTCCATAAGAACAACTCTATTGAATCTGGAACATGACATTAAATCCACAGAACTGCTATTCTTTCAATCAAGGGAGTCCATGCACCTCGCATTCATACGTGAGAAAATCTCGGAGTTCAAGGTGGAGGCGGACAGAGAGACCCGCTTCCTGGGGAAAAATGCAAGATCGCGCAGCTATGGTGAAGACGATAGGCCAGGCAAAACCCTTGCTAATTCACTCAAGCATCATACATCCCCAACCTTCATAGCCAAACTTCTAGACGAAGACGTAACCCTCATCAGTGTGGCAACAAGCCAAACATAAGTATCTCACCAGATTTTATTCTTCATTATACTCGGCCACACAAAGCGCACCTCACCCCGAGCTAGGTGCATATTTAGACTCCATTGAACTGCTTTGGCTCAGCAATGCCCATAGGGATTACCTGGATGTACTTTTTTCGGTGGAAGACATCACACAGGTCATAAGAAGCTTGCCAAGCGAGAAGGCACCTGGGCTGGATGGGTTGACTACCTATTCTATAAGACATGTGCAGCAGAGTTAGCGCCCCGATTACTAGATATATACCAAGAATCGCTGAGTATGGATCCATGCCACTAACTATGCGGGAATCAGTGATCATCTCCCTTTTAAAACCCGATAGGAAAACAAATCTGTGTGACTCATACAGACCACTCTCTTTAATTAATGTTGATGTAAAAATTCTCGCCAAATTAATCGCTAACAGGTTGCAGACACTCTTACCGCTTATAGCCAGGCCGGACAAGTCTGGATTGATTCCAGGCAGATCAACAGCCCATAATTTACCTAACTTTTTTGCCACTGTTCACCAGATCGATCCTCAATTGCCGGCTAATGCTGTGTTTCTTGACACCACTAAGGCGTTTGACTCCTTGGAGTGGCCTTTCTTGTTTACCATACTACCCAGGCAGGGATCCAGTCCCTATTTTATCAAATTGATCAGCTGCTCAATACTAAACCCACCGCCCGCCTAAGAGCAAATGGCCTTTTGTCCGAACCATTTTCTATAACGCGTGGTACCAGGCAGGGTTGTCCGCTAATGCCCAGGGCCGTAGCCAGGAGCATAGGCTTTGGGGTGCCTGGCCCCTGTGATGAAAACTTCATAAACATAGTAAACAAAGGGGTCACTCGCAACCTTGATTGGGGTCAAAGAGGTACAGGATCTTCAACATGCAAGGATATTTTAGACATATACTGCTAAACATTGCTTTTTCTATTCTATAGTGCAATAGTGTTTAAAGAAATATGCGGCAATCGAGGCTACATTTTAACACACACCAATTATTTTCTAATGTATTTATAGATTAAGATTGTTTTCTCCTCTGCAGAATTTTGGATAAATGCATGCAAAGTGTTGCATTTAAAGCACATTCATCAAATATGAATGTAATGCATCTTTAAAAAAAAGGCAGAGGTGGGATGGCTTTGGCTGCTTGATTCTATGCTTGATCAACACGCTGGTTGTATCTGAAAGAATCATTTTTTCGTTCAGTGACTAAAATTGTTAATATATGCACACAGATAATAAAAAATGTGACAATAGCAGTTGTGCCTGGTACTCTTCAAATCACAATGCCCTACTTCTCCCATTCTAAACACTCTGGTCTCTGTAATCTGGCCTCCTCTTGACCCCCAACACAATATTGTGCACAGGACTTCATTTTTGAGATACACCTCCTAAAAACATATTAATTGCAAAGCCCTCAACTACTTCATACAGCTCTCGGATCTCCATCAAATACCTAAACAACGATTTTAATTTTATTATCTCCCTCTTAACTTTTCTTTCACACCAGTGGAGCCTATTGAAAAAATACAGTTCTCATACTTTCTCACTCAAAATTCACACTTGAGATTTCCAAAATAGCATATATTATGTCGGCTAAATATTTGGTCATGAATGACTTAAGAAAGCCCAAGGGCACTCTGGGCATAGAAGTAACATTGTTGCTGTCAGTGGATGAGTTTTAAGTTGTACCTCCATCATTCTTTGAAATGTGTACAGGGTGCACAGTAAGGACTCTAGTTCGTGAGCGGTATGCTTGCTGGAGATGTATGCAAGTGTGTAAGATCTTTGGCAGAAATATACATCTTCCATACAAGAATATGCTAGCATACTGTCCGTAAGGCCAAATCAGGACTCTGATATATGCACATAACATAATTTTATTCAACTGTTGTAAACAAATATTAGAAATAATAACATAAAAATGTTCTTACCTAACTAGAGATAATAAGTCCTTTGGACACACATATTGGAATGAGTGATACGTACATTCACTGTGAAAAACACATTGTTCTACAGTCTGTAGAGCATAGTGTCACATTCTAATGCAGGCACCATCAGCAGGCATCTACCCCAATTACTTTATGGCCACCTACATGAAGCCGATCACAAACACACCAAACCTAATTCCAGCAGACTCTGCAAACTAGCAACCAATCTGAAAGAGGCCACCCTTGTCAAACTCATTAACACAGATGGCTTGAACAATAACCTACCCTCTATCACAAAGATATTTCTGGAATGGCCAGAAGACCAGTGTCAACAGACATGGAGAGGCTGTCTTAATACTAAACTCAACCACTACCTTTAATAAGGTGCATCGCCCCACATGGATTCTAAGGCTAGAAGGTCTTGGCATTTAAGGAACCTTTTTAGAATGGAGCTCCTCTTATCTCTCCAACAGATGAAGTATCATCTTGTGCCCACTGTACTTACTCTTCAACTCCTTTCTGCACTGACTAGAAAGGCCCACAATTTTTCATCATCTCCGCACTCCTCAGCTAACTACTGTAACTCATCTGATCTTTCAATACACCTTTGCAAAAGACACCCATGGCCTCCTGAAGCTCAAAAGCCTGACCTAGTCTACTCTGTCCTAGACCACTGCCTTCAAGCCGTGCAAGGAATACTGATCAACCACCTGAAATTTAATTCATTAAAATCTGTGGGAAATTGGAAAATGACCACCCTACAACTATCTGGCCTTATGAAATGGATCACTACCAATCACATGCAA
Source organism: Lissotriton helveticus (assembly GCF_964261635.1). Lineage (NCBI taxonomy): Eukaryota > Metazoa > Chordata > Amphibia > Caudata > Salamandridae > Lissotriton > Lissotriton helveticus. The sequence goes on from NC_136057.1 coordinate 1,617,764,464, forward strand.
GGGACCTGTGAGTTTTCATAGGCATTGATAAGTCACAGCCACAAGTGAAGAAAGTTACAGAAAGTGACTTCCTCATCATGCTGACCCTCTGCCACATTTTGTTCTCCTACATATCCCTCAAAAGTCTGTGCCACCATCATCTTGATACTGTTCCACATGGGCTAGGTAAACTCACTGTCCATTCCACCCTTGAAATAAATGCACACTGGTGGCACATACCTGTCTCTTCAGAAAGCCAGGATCAAGAATGTACTGCCAGCAAAGTTAACAAATATTCACCATCACCTGGCCTTCAAAGAGCTATCAAAAAGGTGACTTTTTCAAAAAAGATGCCCCCCTTATTGTAAACACCATCACACTCCTTCCAGACCTTGACAACCTAAGCAAAAGAAGAATCAGCTATGCACACACAACTATTTCTAACCCACACATTACTTCATTCGATGATAAAGTGTAGGTACAAGTTAATTGTGACATGGAAGGCCAGCTCTTTGGTTCTCATGTACAATACAAAATCTATTCCCACATAGGCAACACTATAAAGCCAAACTTTGCAAATTTAGCACAACAAATGGAGTAGGAGTAAAATGTTCAAACCCAAGGAAGTCTGACTCAGCCTTCAACCTTCGGATGTCAGTAAGCTGGGTAATTGTAACACGTTCTATTTACATTTACTATTTTTAGAAACAGTGCTATATAGTAACAAGCTTCTAATATTTATCATTAAGGGAAAATATATTTCTAACACATGGTTAAAAACAAAGTTGCACCTTTTCGGGCTATGCCATAAATTGGCATAAGTCGGTCGTTTATAGCCCAAGACCCCAGGAGGTCTGGCCTTCTCTTCCAGGGGCCCTTCAGGTAGCGCAGACAGGCTTTACTTATCTGGGGATTTACCTCACACTGCTAGAAACCTCTCATTTCAAAAAAACATTCAGCAGGTCATAACGAATTTTGCAGCAGATGCGCACAGAGGTGGAAAGCGCTCCCCCTCACGATATTGGGTCGGATGGCAATGTTCAAAAGGATCACCTTGCCCCGCTTCCTGTATGCCCTCCAAAATGAGTATTTCCCCCTCTCCAGCAGACGTTCCGGGCGATAAATGCAGAACTGTGCTCTCTGTTGTGGCTCGGGAAACACGCAAGGATCGCCCTGCCCACGATTCAGCGAAACCAATACAATGGCGGTATTTCCCTGCCGGACATTGAGGCATACTATTGGGCAGAGCACTTAACACCGGTGAATGAGTGGCTTTACTCCCCGGCTGACCACCCCACCTATAGGCTGGAGAGGGACACAATGGCACAATGTCCATGCCTACATTTCCTGTATGGGGCACGAGGAATTGGGCGACTACTCACGGCTACACAAGTAACCCTGGAGGTGTGGGACAGAGCGACCAAAGTAATGGGCTGGGCTCGCAAACCAACCAAACATACACCACTCTGGCACTGCACCTGGTTCAGGGAACTACATAAACTCCGGGGCTTTGGGGGATGGGACGCCATTGGCATTTCTAATATAGGTGACGTAGTGTCTTTTAGGACACTAGCAGAAGAGTTCATCTTTCACACCCACACCACTCAAATTTTTAAGTATGCACAGCTGAGATACGCCTGGACAGCCGAGGCGTCGCTTGCCACCCCCCTGCCGGAATATGCCCCTCTGGAGGGCCATCTACTGCAGGAGCAGATACCCCATAAGGCAGTATCCCACACATATAGGACCCTCAACAATAACATGCCTGATCGATTGGGGAAATTGAGGGACACGTGGGAGCAGGACCTGGGGGTATTGGAGACAGTGGATTGGGAGGCGGCCTTGATGCACCATAGAGAGGTGGCAATCAAATCCCGCCTTCGACTCATCCAGTATAAGATACTCCACAGAGTTTATTATGACAGAGCCCGGCTGCATCGTATAGGTAAAGCCAGCGAACCTCATTGCTTAAGATGCAGACAGCCCCGGGGGGCCTTCTATCACACTAGTTGGGATTGCCCCGTTATCCATACATACTGGGTACACGTTCTGGAAGAACCGAGTAAAGTGTTGGGTGAAACGTTGCCCCTAGATCCCAAATTTGTATTATTAAGGATACCCGGGGATGTTGATCTGGGTCGCCCTCAGCTTATCTTTGCACAACTAGCACTGGTGGTAGCGAAACGAGATGTAGCCCAGGCCTGGGGGGGCGATAGAACCTCCCCAACTCGGAGAATGGAAGAGAGGGATGGATATGTATATGGCAGCAGAAAGAGTTGCATACAAGGCGAGAGGGTGCCCGCGCAAGTTCCGCAAGGTCTGGGGAAAATGGAGGAAATATTATGGAATGGATGGAGGGCTGGGACCCGACTAGACAACTACCACTGTTGGGCCAGAATGTGCCTCCTATGAGATCCCTGAGCGTGACCCACAGGTAGATTAGGGATATGATACCATTTTGCTGGCAGAGATACAGATTGAGATTTTGTGAATGGGCTTGGCCCATGAGAGGGAGGGGGGAAATGTGTCAGATGATGTGGTTCACATATAACTGTCAATGCACGACTGCGACCAAATATGACATGCTTATAGTTACTGTATTGGTTGAAAATGCAAATAAAAATATTTATTAAAAAAAACAAAGTTGCACATCACTCTTCCTTTCATGTGGGTTAAAATATTTCCTCTTTTTGAAACAGCCCTAGAGATCCCCCCCACTTTGTAAAGTCAAAGTCAAAGAATCTTATATAGCGCACAAATCACCATTAGGTCTCATGGTGCTTGCGAAGATTCCACTACCTGGGATTAGACCTGATTTCATTTAGAACAGTTATGTCTTCATTTCTCTACGAAAGTGCAGGTTATCGGAGATGGACGAAAGATAGAGCGGCAGCTTATTGCAAAGGTGAGGAGCAAGATGTGAAAAAGAACGGCCTCCGTTTCACACAGTGTGGACGCGCATAGGGGTGAGGAGAGGTTTAGTACTGGACCTTAAAATTCTGGTGGGCTGATATCTTTTAAGTTTTTTTTCTAAATAACCAGTACCAGTACCATAGATGTTTCTATGTGTGAGGCACAAGATTTTGAAATGCCCTCTTTTCCTAATTGGAAGCCAATGGAGAAGTTTCAAATTAGAATCAAAACAAAACAGGTCCCTATTACAAGATCTAAAGTGTCGTTCTGAGAACACTACCGCCTGCAATAGTAAAACATATGGGAGGCAGTAGGTCAAAGTTTCCTGGTTAGGACTTAAATAACAATCCACATTCAGTGGACTGACTGATCTCCATAGAGAACAAACAATATCATATTCTAATACAAAACTCTAATTACACCAAAACGTCAGGGGAGCACTGTAAGCTTCAAAACACAAGAAACTGGTTCAGTATTAAAAAAATATCTGATATTTATTATTAAAAGAAACAAGGCTTAGCCTTATACACAATACATAAATAACACAATATACAGTATATTCATAGAAAAACCATTAAAAGTCGACGCAGCGCTTCGGTGCTTGTACAGATGTGACACCTTCTTCAGGACGGTTTTATCTACAGAAGAAATGCATATATTAAAACCACTAAATATACAGGTCCCCTCCTCATGCTGACGTTAAGTGTTGTAGTAATTAAAACAAACAATTCAATCTAAGTACATCACGATATATAGAGAACACAACATTACATATCCTAAACCAATTATTTCAAATTTATTAAGTTTTTATTATATATATAATCTTTTGCAATGCCGTATTCCGTCTTGAAGTATCGGCTCTTTTTCATCAAATAAATGCACACTATCATATATTCATGACCTTTGCTAATATCACCTACACCTGTAATGCCCAGCCTCATATTAGTTATCTAACCGCCACTTACAATATATTCAAATGTGTAAGTTACCCACATACCTCTAGTCTCTGGGGAATAGTCTTTCGTATCGTTTAAAAATGGGACAGCGCTTTTTATTCAATTTTCGCTGTTTATCAACTCTCGACGTTAATCTCAGAGTATCCACCTATATTGAAAGACACATGAATACATTTCTTAGAGTAATAGTGGTCACTGATTGGGGGACTCGAATTTTGGAACATTTTCAGAAGTCATACCTGTTAATAATCTCTCATGGATAAGGAGGAAGCTGTGCACGAGATGACCACCGTATATATATTTTCGTAATGCTATAGACAACACAAGATAGACAGAAATACAAGGATATGATTACATTATGTCCTCTCTCCTAACCCGGTGTCTTATAGTAAAACCAAAAAAACGGATTATTAAGATCAATCTCTACCTTATTATGAGGTATTAAGCGTGGTCCTATCTTGGGAGCTGGCAGTACATTAATATTCTACTGCAAAACGAACATCAGGGTGGCTGGCTTCTTTTTCTTTGTAATGCCCAGGCCGTTTCTTCTCTTTCATAAAGCCGGTCTACAGGGGAAAGCAGGATAGTATGTTTTATTTAATAATCTTATAGGTTGTTCTTCGAAACTAGATTAGTTTCTATTTAAAGAGTAAAGCTGCTACCAATTTGCATACAGTCTAAACCGTAGGCATGAACGCCTCCAACCTCAATGGTAACCCATCGCGTCGAGGCCCCTTACGTGATATTTTACAGGCTCTACTAGTAATATTTAGTCCATCTGGGAATTGGCGCTTGTTTAGCGAAAACATATAAACGTTACAGCCAAACCCTACACAGAACTCAGGGCAAACGTACCGAGTCCATGAAATAAAACTTAAAATGTAACGGGGAAACGAAGGACCGTTACGGGGTCGTTACATACCTTGATTAAAATTTTCGGCCTCCCTGTCATCTACGTCCGTACAGGTTCCGGGTTATGGTGTATAACCTACCCCTCCCTCGGATGCGTTTAAATGGCCCTTGTGTGGGGTCATGGGTCAGATAATCCCTGGCGATCTTTTTACAGGGACAAAAGCTATCAAGGTGTGCCCCAGCGTAGATATAATGTGGGGGCGATATATCCGTATCTTTGTTGTCAATTTTTTTGTTGATATTAGTTGTCAAAAAATATCGAAGGTTCGAGGACCTACATTCTGTTACTACTGTGTTCAGATTTTTGTCTGGTCGCGCGGTGTTGACATGTCGGCCATCTTTAAGTGGGGAGACAACCAGACCTCGACATCAATATTAATGGTAGAATGGCCAGACTTTAATTGTTAAAACCTTATCCGATTCTGCGCCTTGGCTCTCTACTCTTTATTAGCCTCATGAATTGATATTCACATTTTCTCAATACACTAAAGTGAGTTATTTGAATAAAGGATGTTTATGTTTTATATACTGGGACACTACAGGTTGGATATTGAAGGTTATAACGTCGGCCATTTCTAAATGGAGCAAAACATAAATCTCAAATGTGCCCTTCACGATTGCAGTCGTGTTAGTCGAAAACCTGACGTATTGATAATTATGTCCGTGAATATTGAATAATCATAATGATGATGATTTTCTTCCTACATTTTACATTTATGGCCACTTAATTATAACCTAGACTGGTTGATGTTGCCGATCCCCTGTTCTGTATGAGTCTTGCCTCTAGCTCAATAACCCTTCATTCATATATAGACTTGCAAGACACGTATAACATGTAAATTAGTCATGTATCTATCTGTAAAGGGAATATAGCAGGGGCACTTATTTTTAATATTCATATTGTTACTATGACTAGTACGTTCAGTGAACAAGTAAATGTGTGACAAATGAAAATAACATTACCTTACCCAAACCAATGTTCTCATATAGACGCAACAAAACTAAAAGAAACAGCTTAGTGAAGACCTACAGAGAGAATGATCCTCCTACACAATTGAGTATAGCCAATACCCCAATCCCAAAGGGCACTTTCCCTAGCTGCGGCTGCGGCAATTGTAATTACATTATGAAAGGTTCACAAGTTACAGTAAATACTAAAATACATACTATTAGAGACTTCTTTAATTTTAGGTCCAAAAATGTAATATACCTGATCAAATGCCCCTGTGATTTAGGATACATAGGGGAGACATCGAGGGAAATAAGAGTGAGAATGAATGAGCACAGATCGGCAATCAGGACCTCCAAGAAATCGGCTCCCTTAGTGGAACATTGGATAGATGCCACACACACAGTAGAAAATCTTAGGTGGTGTGTGGTGGAAACTGTGAAAATGAGCTACAGAGGGGGTGATGCTACTTTGAAAAGAAAAAGGAGAGAACAATTCTTCATGTCCAAATTCAACACAGTCCGTAAAGGACTGAATAGCAAAGAAGACTGGGAGAGGCTACTTTGTTGAGATTGTAGTAATTACTGAATTTGATATGAACAAGATTGCAATAACCTATTAGCATTGTAGCAGTGACACAGATTAATAAGAGGCATGAAGATCCCAGACCACATGGACATCTAAGTCTTACTGAATAGGTGATTTACCATTGGGTTTCTCATTTACTTGTTCACTGACCGTACTAGTCATAGTAACAATATGAATATTAAAAATAAGTGCCCCTGCTATATTCCCTTTACAGATAGAGACATGATTAATTTACATGTTATACCTGTCTTGCAAGTCTATATATGAATGAAGGGTTATTGAGCTAGAGGCAAGACTCATACAGAACAGGGAACCGGCAACATCAACCAGTCTAGGTTATAATTAAGTGGCCATAAATGTAAAATGTAGGAAGAAAATCATCATCATTATGATTATTCAATATTCACGGACATAATTATCAATACATGTCAGGTTTTCGACTAACACGACTGCAATCGTGAAGGGCATATTTGAGATTTATGTTTTGCTCCGTTTAGAAATGGCCGACGTTATAACCTTCAATATCCAACCTGTAGTGTCCCAGTATATAAAACATAAACATCCTTTATTCAAATAACTCACTTTAGTGTATTGAGATAATGTGAATATCAATTCATGAGGCTAATAAAGAGTAGAGAGCCAAGGCGCAGAATCGGATAAGGTTTTAACAATTAAAGTCTGGCCATTCTTCCATTAATATTGATGTCGAGGTCTGGTTGTCTCCCCACTTAAAGATGGCCGACATGTCAACACCGCGCGACCAGACGAAAATCTGAACACGCTAGTAACAGAATGTAGGTCCTCGAACCTTCGATATTTTTTGACAACTAATATCAAAAAAATTTGGACAACAAAGATACGGATATGTCGCCTCCACATTATATCTACGCTGGGGCACACCTTGATAGCTTTTGTCCCTGTAAATAAGATCGCCGGGGATTATCTGACCCATGACCCCACACACGGGCCATTTAAACGCATCCGAGGGAGGGGTAGGTTATACACCATAACCCGGAAGCTGTACGGACGTAGATGACAGGGAGGCCGAAAATTTTAATCAAGGTATGTAACAACCCCGTAACGGTCCTTCGTTTCCCCGTTAAGTTCTAAGTTTTATTTCATGGACTCGGTACGTTTGCCCTGAGTTCTGTGTAGGGTTTGGCTGTGTCGTTTATATGTTTTAGCTAAACAAGCGCCAATTCCCAGATGGACTAAATATTACTAGTAGAGCCTGTAAAATATTACGTAAGGGGCCTCGACGCGATGGGTTACCATTGAGGTTGGAGGCGTTCATGCCTACGGTTTAGACTGTACGCAAATTGGTAGCAGCTTTACTCTTTAAATAGAAACTAAATTAGTTTCGAAGAACAACCTATAAGATTATTAAATAAAACATACTATTCTGCTTTCCCCTGTAGACCGGCTTTATGAAAGAGAAGAAACGGCCTGGGCATTACAAAGAAAAAGAAGCCAGCCACCCCGATGTTCGTTTTGCAGTAGAATATTAATGTACTGCCAGATCCCAAGATAGGACCACGCTTAATACCTCATAATAAGGTAGAGATTGATCTTAATAATCCGTTTTTTTGGTTTTACTATAAGACACCGGGTTAGGAGAGAGGACATAATGTGATCATATCCTTGTATTTCTGTCTATCTTGTGTTGTCTATAGCATTACGAAAATATATATACGGTGGTCATCTCGTGCACAGCTTCCTCCTTATCCATGAGAGATTATTAACAGGTATGACTCCTGAAAATGTTCCAAAATTCGAGTCCCCCAATTAGTGACCACTATTACTCTAAGAAATGTATTCATGTGTCTTTCAATATAGGTGGAATACTCTGAGATTAACGTCGAGAGTTGATAAACAGCGAAAATTGAATAAAAAGCGCTGTCCCATTTTTAAACGATACGAAAGACTATTCCCCAGAGACTAGAGGTATGTGGGTAACTTACACATTTGAATATATTGTAAGTGGCGGTTAGATAACTAATATGAGGCTGGGCATTACAGGTGTAGGTGATATTAGCAAAGGTCATGAATATATGATAGTGTGCATTTATTTGATGAAAAGAGCCGATACTTCAAGACGGAATACGGCATTGCAAAAGATTATATATATAATAAAAACGTAATAAATTTGAAATAATTGGTTTAGGATACGTAATGTTGTGTTCTCTATATATCGTGATGTACTTAGATTGAATTGTTTGTTTTAATTACTACAACACTTAACGTCAGCATGAGGAGGGGACCTGTATATTAAGTGGTTTTAATATATGCATTTCTTCTGTAGATAAAACCGTCCTGAAGAAGGTGTCACATCTGTACAAGCACCGAAACGCTGCGTCGACTTTTAATGATTTTTCTACGAATATACTGTATATTGTGTTATTTATGTATTGTGTATAAGGCTAAGCCTTGTTTCTTTTAATAATAAATATCAGATATTGTTTTAATACTGAACCAGTTTCTTGTGTTTTGAAGCTTACAGTGCTCCCCTGACGTTTTGGTGTAATTAGAGTTTTGTATTAGAATGTGATATTGTTTGTTCTCTATGGAGATCAGTCTGTCCACTGAATGGGGATTGTTATTTAAGTCCTAACCAGGAAACTTTAACCTACTGCCTCCCATATGTTTTACTATTGCAGGTGGTAGTGTTCTCAGAACGATACTTTAGATCTTGTAATAGGGACCTGTTTTGTTTTGATTCAAATTATACCCCGTCCCTGATTGGACTTGAGGGCATCTCCTTCTTGTGTTTTATAGAAGTTTCAAATTAGAGCATGAGGGCGACCTTGGAGGTAGATCTAGAATCAATCTGGCCACAGTATTCTGCAAAATCTGTAGTTTGGAGAGGAGATCTTCATTTATGGAGGCCAATAGAGCATTTCCATAGTCCAAGCAGCTTACAATTAGGCCCCGCACCAGTGGCTTCCGGATTTCGATTGGTAGCCACATGAAGATTTTTCGTAACTTCAGCAAAATGCCGTAACAGGTGCCCAATATATGATTGACATGGGCTTAAGGATCTGTAAGGATCTGGCATGTGATCTATTTGCACACACATTGGGTTAGTCTGCTGCTGCTGTCAAGGACATTGTCTTAATAAGGAGTGGTGCTCAGAACCCTTCAGGATACTAATCCCATCAATAAAGGCATTTTTAAGTGCAAACCTAATAACTGTGGAATGTGTTTGTAGAGTAGGCAGCAACGTAATGTAGAATTCAATGTAGAGACAACCCACCTAACTCAAGGTGTTCCAAGAACAATCGAAAAAGGTTATATGAGTATTATCTTCTCCCAGGAACCTGAGGATGAACAGGGGTGGTGACACTTCATGGTTGCAACTGGGGCACCCATGCTTGTACACTGACCTACGAACATAACTGTAAGAAATTGGGTTACTGGTTGAAAGGGGTGAAACCTTACTGAAGCAGCAATCAAAATCCTAATTAAAGAGAAATCACTAGCAACTCCAAGTGAACCTGTGTTCAACCCCATGGTATCTTGGCAAAGAGCAGTCAAGCTGCACTTAGAGGCAATGTGTAAAGTATTTATGCTGCACTCCAATAGATACATAACTCAAGAACCAAACGACAAAAATCCAATCAATGTAATCAGAGAAATGCTAGTTTATATATAAAAGTGAAAATAGCACCAAAAAACACAAAGCGCCAACATTGACTATCTGGTCACGCCAGACCAGGAGAAAGTCACAAGTTTAGACCAACAGTTATGGAGTGCGTACCACTACAGGGTCCCTGTTAGGCACGCTGAACATGAGTACCTTAAATCATGGTTGCAAAGAGATGCAGAGTTCCATGTGAGAATGCACTGTACAGCAGAGGCGATGCAAGGTGCAGCGGTAGTTCAGAGGAGCTGTGAAGTGTGATGCAATATCCTTTTGTGGAGATGACTTGCGCAGCAGTGGTTCCAAGGGGCTGTGTTTAAGCGAGGCGATGTCCTTGCATGGAGATGCATCATGTAGCGGCAGTCCTGATAGGCTATGTCGAGTAAGGAGATTGCCTTGCGGCAAAAAAGTCTACGCAGAAGAGGTGATGCATCAGTTCCGAGGGCGATGCATCAAACAGCAGAAGCAATGCCCTGGGTCTCAGGAGATGCGCTGCAGAGGAGAGGGCCTGGTTCTGCTGAAACCACAGGTGGGCTGACAGAGGACCTTCATGCCCATTTTCGGGGGCCCAATACTGGGACTGAATCACTTGGCAGGGACCACTCACAGATGGCAGAGTCAAGGTTCAAGGTTGGTAGAAGGGGGGTTCAAGGTTGGTAGAAGCTTATTCTGTCCTTGAGAATAGGTTCCCGTTGCCTCACTGTCTGGGGGCAATACACAAAGACCAACTGCCAGCTAAAACTAATTATGTGACCCTGGAACAGGCTGCAGGCACTAAATGGTATGTTAAGAAAATTGCATTTTCAGGATTGGGATTAGGAATCCGACTTTACCATTTAAGAGGACTTTTAATTACAATACCATAGAAACCAAACTTGATATGCCTTACTGCTCCCAATTATCACATGTTAAATGTAATAAGGAAACTTAATGTTATCCTATGGGAGAAGTAGGTCTTGCAGTAGTGTAAAATGAATTAAAGATGTTTTCACTACCAGTACATGTAAAACTTAAAATTACATGTCCACCTTTTTAAATACACTACACCCTGCTTTATGGGCTGTTCAAGGCCTACCTAGGGTGTCCTCTAAGCATTACAAGCATTTGCAATGCAATAGGTCTCGCATTAGGAAAGTTTGAGCTATTGGTATTGTAAATTACAATTTTTTTATTTATGTGTTTGTTTTGAAAATAGTGAAATTAATAGCTTTGTCGTTTACAATGCCAATAGTTATAACTTTCGCAAATGTGACACCTATAGCATTTGTAATGCAATATGTGTTGTATTTACGTGACTTAGATGTATTGCTATTACACATAACAATGGCTTTTAATTTTTTTAAAATAATTAATACAAGTTATTGTAATGTATAATGGCAATAGCTTAAACTTTTGTAAATACCTTTTGTGAAGATTATGTTCAGTGTATTTTATTGTGACGAAAATACAAGAACAGAAGTGAAATATTAACATCTTTTTGTGACATTTGTAATAAAGCTTGAAAGATTGAGAGAACATATTTGAACCAGTTGTTGTTGAATGGTTGCACAGATTGATGCTGTGGTGGCGCGGAGTGATGTTGTGGGGGCGACGAGTGATGCTGTGGCGTTCAGTGATGCTGTGGTAGCGCATAGTGATGTTGTGGTGCCCCTGAGTGATGCTGTGGTGATGCGATAGATAGAGTGAGTGCGATAGCTAGATAGAGTGAGTGCGATAGATAGAGTGAGTGCGATAGATAGAGTGAGTGCGATAGATAGAGTGAGTGCGATAGATAGAGAGCGATAGAGTGCGATCGATAGATAGAGTGCGATAGATGGAGTGAGTGCGATAGATAGAGTGCGATAGATAGACAGAGTGAGTGAGGGCGATAGATAGACAGAGTGAGGGCGATAGATAGACAGAGTGAGGGCGATAGATAGACAGAGTGAGGGCGATAGATAGACAGAGTGAGGGCGATAGATAGACAGAGTGAGGGCGATAGATAGACAGAGTGAGGGCGATAGATAGACAGAGTGAGGGCGATAGATAGATAGAGTGAGGGCGATAGATAGAGTGAGGGCGATAGATAGAGTGAGGGCGATAGATAGATAGAGTGAGGGCGATAGACAGAGTGAGGGCGATAGACAGAGTGAGGGCGATAGACAGAGTGAGGGCGATAGACAGAGTGAGGGCGATAGACAGAGTGAGGGCGATAGACAGAGTGAGGGCGATAGACAGAGTGAGGGCGATAGACAGAGTGAGGGCGATAGATAGAGTGAGAGTGATAGAGTGAGGGCGATAGCTAGATACAGTGTTGGCGTTAGATAGTGAGTGCGATATATAGACAGATAGAGTGAGGGCGATAGACAGATAACTAGAGTGAAGGCGATAGATAGAGTGAGGGCGATAGATAGAGGGGTTGTGTGTGTGGGGTTGTGTGTGGGGTTGTGTGTGGGGTTGTGTGTGGGGGGTGTGTGTGTTGGGGGTTTGGGGTATGTCTGTATGTGGGGGGTTGTGTGTGTGGGGGGTTGTGTGGGGGGGTTGTGTGTGTGTGGGGGGGTTGTGTGTGGGGTGTGTGTGGGGGGTGTGTGTGTGTGGTGTGAAGAGGTGTGTGGGGGGGTTGTGTGGGGTTGTGTGTGTGTGTGTGTGTATGCGTGTACGGTGTGTGTGTGGGGGTGTGTGTGTGGGGTTGTGTGTGTGGGGTTGTGTGTGTAGGGTTGTGTGTGTAGGGTTGTGTGGGGGGTATGTGTGGGGGGTATGTGTGGGGGGTTGTGTGTGGGGGGTTGTGTGTGGGGGGTTGTGTGTGGGGGGTTGTGTGTGGGGGGTTGTGTGTGGGGGGTTGTGTGGGGGGGTGTGTGTGGGGGTGTGGTGTGTGTGAGGAGTTGTGTGTGGGGGGTTGTGTGTGGGGTGGTGTGTGCGTGTGGGGTGTGTGTGGGGTTGTGTGTGTTTGGGGTTGTGTTTGGGGTTGTGTGTGTGGGGTGAGTGGGGGTGGGGTGTGTCTGTGTGGGGGGTTGTGTGTGTTTGGTGTTGTGTGTGGAGTTGGGTGAGTAGGGTTGTGTGTGTGGGTGTGTGTGTGGAGTTGTGTGTGGGGGGTTGAATTATCATTTAATTTGCAACCGATCAGCTTCTGTTCACAAGCTTGAAAGCAGCAGTTACATAAATTGGGAGCTACAGCATGCCCATGGCTCACCAGTGCATGTTGCAAATGAAACAAAGCATAATGTGTTAGGATTGCATTACAAAGAAAGGCAATAAAAACACAGGGTGGTAAATTAGGCATGCGGGCAGCCTCGAAGCCAAATGGTGTGGGATGTGAAGTAGGGATATGGGGACAGCAAGGAAATACTTGTGAGGGAGGGGGGAGTGTGGTGGATGCAGATGGGGATTAAAGAGGTAGTGTTTGAGCAGAGATTGGGATATAAAACAAGAATTGTGTCTGGATGGGCGAGAGATAGACTGAAGAGAGAGGGGGCTTGGAGAGAATCCTATTAGCCTAGCTTAATTAACAGTATTTTACAAATCCGCCATTAGTGTCAATATGTATGCCAAATATATTTAAAGAACACAGCTCAGGGTGTCCGGTTCACCAAACACAAACAAAATCTTGAGCAAAATGGAAAAAGAAAAAACTTCGAATTCTTTCCAGCATCACCCATTTTGGCTGCAGTCAAAAAATGAAGCAGTCATGTGAGAGGTCTGTAAAACAGTAAGAGTTTACCATTTTTCCCCAAATATTCTTGGCAGTTCCACAAGAGTTCGTTAAGAAATTCCTTGCATGGGAAAATTTGAAATTTATGTCCGCTGCTCTCTACGCAGCCTCTTCTGTTGTATACAAATTTAGCAATATTTTGCCCCGAGGGCCTGTGGGGGATGGAGTGTGAGTAAACTCTCCAAGCCTGTACATTGCTCAGTAAGTGGTGTGCCAGGAAGGTCTGACATCCGGTGCTTTCTCAAACCTGAAATCGCAAGGCGGTGTGGTGGCATCTCCTGCCTCGTAGGCAAGAGTAGTGTCTGTCACCGGGATAATTTATGAAAGAAGTGTCTGGCAAAAATGTCTCTTATCGAGATTAGGTTAAACCAGGACTATTGGTTTTGTCAATGGATTTTCGTTACATAAAGGTAAATAAGCAGCAACTGTGGCTTCGTTGTGACATGCTGAGACTGTGAAGTTGCATCAATGGCAGTGATGCAGAGTTAAGGTGTTTTTTTCACCCGGATTGTGAGGGCAAAAAGGGAGAGCCCGTTAGTGAACCGTGCTCAGCACCGGCAGGACCCGGCAGACTTAAAGCCCTGCATCCCGGGCTGAAAATAGGCTATGTGCAAAGCGATTTGTATAAACCTGCAATACAAGAAGCTGCCACCATAACATCCTCCACAAAGGAAGCCGAGGAAACTGAAACAGGAGGTAAACGACGAAGTACCCGAAGGAAAACTGCTGCTTTAATGTTCCGAAATGCAAACGGGGCGCAAGGCTACTGGCAACAAGAATATATATGGAGATTGAAACAAGACGGACGAGCTGCTAGTTCTTCCGATGGTAAAAATGGATAGTATAACATAAACCACAAGAAACTGTATGTTTCATTAGTGGAATAGTACTCGCAGCAAAGTTGTTAATCTATTAGCAGGTTAACATGAGGCAGCATAATGCCATGAACAGAGTAGATACAGTTGCTTAGATATAATGCCGAGGATGCAGACGCCCAGATTGTAAGAACAAATTAATAAAAATGGTGTTCGGAAGATGTACGCACACACGTGAATACAATTACAGTTGTGTTGCATAAAGCGCAGGACTGTTTATGAAGGAAACCCGACAGTCGATCATTCTAGACATAGCGACTCTATTATTACCAGATGACATTACATAGCAGGGGCCTTTATTTTGTATAAATAGTATGCCCCTAAAACTGTATCCCGTTATGCGTATATATATATCTACAAAACTCATCAGTAATACCAATTGCGTACATAGACGACCCGTGAAAAGCTCACACCCTTCTTATCAGATACGACGATTCAAAAGAATTTTGCAGCTCTGTTGTTAATGCGGCAGCGAGCTGGTGGGACAGAAAAACCGCCGAGAAGTCACATGGCCCGTCACACAGTGGAACAAGATAATACGGCACTGGGTTATAAGCGCACTCGATTTTATTAAAAACCGAGATCCACGAGTGAGAACTGGATTTAGAGGCACTTACTTGGAGTTAAATCTCCTCGAAAGAGCAAGCATTTCTGCAAAACGCCGTGTGCTGCAACGAAGTCCCGTAGTGATGACTCCTACGTAAATGCGTGTTTATTTTGGTCACGTGACCCGGAAGTTTCATGAAATTTATTACACAAACGTAACCAATTTTAAAAGTATTTACTACAAAGGTGGTATAATGGTTGATGAGCTTTGACATGTTGAATGTGGAAAGTGTTACTTTTCAAGGGGAAACTCATTACAGCAAAAAAAACGGAAGTCAGGCACTTTTGCCTGAGACGGGGGCGGGGCCTGCAATCCGGCAGGAAGTCCCGCCCGCCGCCGCCGCCGAGGAAGAAGTGGAGCCGGCCGACTGATGGCCTCTCCGCAGCCCGGGGCTCCCAGGTGTTGGAGGGAGCCCCGGAAGTGAAGTCCTGCCCCCTGGTACCAGCGCTGCCGTAGATTAGACACTGAACACGCCGAAAGAGCCCGGTAAGTGGTGGGGGTGGGGATGGAGGGGTGGGGGGGTGGTGGACGCGCGTGTGTCTGTTCGAATGTGTTTGTGCGTGTGTCTGTGTGTGTGCGCGTGGGTTTGCGTGTGTGTATGCAGTGTGTGTATGCAGTGTGTGTGTGCCTGTGTATGGCTGTGTATGTGCGCATGCGTGAGTGTAGAGTGTTTGCGCAAGGGAATGAGGCAGGAGAGGGGCTCGGCGCCGTGCGCACTCACGAGGTCAAAACTGAGCAGATCTGCGCTCGTGCACCCTCTCCTGTCCACATTCCCAAAAACGGGTAGCAATAGTTGTCGAAGCACACTGCATCAATGCTTACGCATTGAAGCAGGTCGTGCTTCGACCTAAAAAAGGAAGATTTAGGTCTGGCAAAAGGTTTTTTTCCCAGGTCAAAATGGCAGTTTAAAACTGCACACACAGGCTGCAATGGTAGGTCTGACACATATGGGTAGCAGAAGCAGTGCTGCTGACTCACTAGTAGCATTTAATTTACAGGCCCTGGTCACATGCAGTACCACTTTACCAGGGACTTACAAGTAAACTAAATAGGTGTGAGCCAATTCTACCATGTTTTAAGGAGAGAGCACAAGCACTTTAGCATTGGATAGCAATGATAAAGTGTGCGGAGTCCTAAACGCCAACCAAACAGGGTAAAAAAACAGGTGGGTGAAGACAGAAAGTTTGGGGGTGAGCCTGCAGAAAGGGCAAGTTCAACAATAACAAAAATCAGTTTGCTGTGTCTTGACATGTTGAATTGGCACAGCACTATGTAGAAATTGCAATAACTGTGGTAGGTATATCCCGAAAGATACTTGAACTGGGGCAGAGTGTGCTTGCATGGTTTGCTGAAAAGGTGCACATATGTTTTTCCAAGCTCTTCAGCTCAGTCAGGTCTTCATCAAAATATTTGAACTTTCTCTGTTTACCACTTGCCATTGACTGACCTGAACACTTCGCAGGCCGTGATGGCAAAGGCATCATCTTTCTGCCTTCACCGCCGTGAGGGGAACGGCAGGACTCGCCACGCCGGCGAACTACATTACCCAGCAGCACCAGGGGCGGCGCACATTCCCTGACGCGCCCAATGCGCCCGGAGGTGCCTTATGACATCGGAACACCTCCCGCACCGCGGGACACGCGCGGGCAGCGCCGGGAGAAGCCCGGGACAAGGGCAGGGCCATCTGTGGCCATCGGAGGACAAAGGAGGCCGGGCCCCCCTCTAACAATTTTAATGGGTAAGCGTAAGATCACCGCAAATGCTGAGGAGGGGGGCAAGATGGCTAAAGTATCGAGACACTCAGAGACAATCATTTCCTACCTTACATCTGCCATGGGGGCTTTGTCAAAGGAAATAGCAACAGCACAACAGGAGTTGGGTCTGTTATCACCCTCACAAATCATCCAGTCTACCACCTCGGACATTGTCCCAGCACCGTGTATCCCACTAGAGCCAGAAGTGGTTGTGCTGAACTCTAACCCTAATGCTGCCATCACTACCTGCCCAGCCCCAGCCCGCTCCCCTGCTCCGCACTTGCCTAATCAGTCCCAGGGGCCCGGGCAAGAGAAAAAAGCCAATACAAAAAGGAGGAAAAAGGCCGAGAGTGTTAACACCATCAAACCCTTGGCTAAGAAGAACCTTGGTGACCAGCTAGAGGAGCTATTTCTTGTGCGTATTGAACCCTTGCTAGTGGGCATAGCCAAAGACATTGTGGACACTTTGAATACTTGCCTCACTGGCCTTCTAAAGAAATGTGCCCTTATTGACACTTTGGTTAAGAAACTGGACCCTGCTCAGGAACCCCTGGGGGCGGCCACGGATCACCCAGACATTAGTTCACACGTCGTAGTAAGCTCCACGGACCCAATGTCGTCTCGTGAAGGGGGGACTGTAGACAACTCTAGGACCCGGGTTCCGTGTAAAACACTAAGTAGGCCAGTTATCACTCAGTCCATCTCAGGCCATACAGATAGCTCACACGAAATTTATGGTATAGCTACCAGTACAAGGGCGAAGGGGTGCTAGTTAAATTTAGATTTGCCACCGGTTGCCGCCCCCTTAGTCGCCGTATTTATAGGGGTTCCCCCGCTAGTAAATGGAGAGTTAGAACCCGTAGCGGATCTAATACAAAAGGCCAGACAATGGTGTGCTGACACCAGTAGCGGAGGGACAGAGAATATGAGACCGGTTCCCTTGCTTTTCTTTTATCCGCCGCCGGTTACACAACACTTACCCCCAGATTCATATCCAAGGGCACGTCATCCAGGCACGCTAGGGTGCGGCTGGAGAGCAGTAACGGAAGGGGGCAGATGGGGTAGGCACGCACGTCCACATCCCACACACAGGGGACAAAGTGTCTCGGGGGCCGCCACTCCGCAGACAAACCATATATCTAGCGTGGGTCCCGGCCTCGTTCTGAGCAATAGTTTTTCCCCACTCGCAGAGTTAGAGGAAATTGACTGACAACTAGCCCCAACGTCGTCTCCCAGGAATGGCACCCCGATTGTAGAAGGGTTAGCAGTGTGCAAATTCATCAGCTGGAATTTAGCGGGCATTAGAGCAAAAAGGTCAGATACAGCTTGGATTGACTTTGTTACCAGTCATGAAGTTATAGCCATACAGGAATCATGGGACACCTCTGCCAGCTTTTGGCTGGATGGCTATACTAGCTTTGCCGTACCGGCCAATCCTAGTACTGCAGGCAGAGCTAAGGAGGGTCTTCTTTTCCTCTTTTCATTAAAACTTACAGGGTCATTTAAGTTGCTTGAGTCAGGTTCATCGAACCTTTTAATTGTGGAATAAGCAGTTTCTCCCGCCCGTACATTTATTTTAATCAATTTTTATAATTCCTGGGAAAGGGAAGTGGATGACCATATTGCCTCCCTGGATTTTTTTTTAGGTAATCTCAGTCTAAATAACTACACTAATTTCGAGCTCATCTTAATGGGCGATTTTAATATTCACCTCTGCAGCAATCTTTGCTACATGGGAGAGTACGAGGGTCCCCCAGGTGCGACGGCCCCTCACTTTGAGCACACAAGGTCAGGAGAAGCACTTGAAGAGTTACTGGCCAATTTTAAAATATTTGAACCAACCTATACAGGGGGGGCAAGAGATTATGCTCATACAAGGGCACAAACTAGGGTTCTGTTATAGATTTTATCTTTTTGACCCCAGGAATATTAGCTAAGGTCACGACGTACAAAGTAATTGTCTCGATCCATAGTGACCATAACCCATTGTTGCTTGAGGTGCTTTGGGGTGATCCCACGTGTAAACAGGCCTGTCCCCCCCAGTCAGGGTCTACCTTGGTACCTACAGACCAGGGCAGAAGGCTCAAGTGGGGAAAGGTGGTCCCGAAAGCTTCACCGCTAAATTACTCCCCAAAATTGAGGGTTATATAGCGATTTGTCTGGACCAAAAAGCTCCCAACTCAGAAATCATAGGGGCCTTTGAGCAGGCATGTGCACAAATTTCGAAGGATCTGACGACAAATTTGGGTCAGCGAAGGGATAAGCCTCATAAATGGTTTGATGCCAACTGCTCGAGTGCACACAGGGCACTTAAACAATCATTGACATCCACCCCGAGAGATAAGGTCCTCATTACCAACTTGAGGAGGGAATATAAAAGAACCATTAATGGCAGGAAAAACGCCATCAAAAGAGATGCTTGGGATAAGCTGCTATCAATAGATGTATTGCGAGACAGCAGCCAATTCTGGGCCACAATAAATCAGCCCTTTTTCGCAGATTCAGATAACGCAGTCATCGACTGCGTTATTCCTGATGACAGGTGGCTCCTTCACTTCAAAGAAGTATACAGTGACCCTGATTGTGTCGCCTTTTGCGGTCCATCGGCAGCCTCTGAGCCCGCCCCCTTAGTCTTTGGTTATGATGAAGTGGAGAAAGCTATCTTAGAGTCCTCGAAGAATAAGGCGCCAGGGCCAGATGGTGTACCGGCAGACTTATACAGACATTCCCCGAAACTCTGGGCAGAGGTGCTAACAAATGTCTTTCGTGCCACCAACGACAATACATTCCCTACCACCTGGGCAACTTCAATCATTGTGCCAATTTTTTAAAAGGGGCAGGGTGATGACCCAGCGTGCTACAGACCCATCTCCCTCCTAGACTCTGCTATTAAGATCCTAGGCAGACTCCTCTTGTCTAAGTTAATGGCCAACTTAGAGGGCTTCGGGGGACTCTCGAACTCACAATATGGGTTTAGGGAGAAAAGGGGCACCCTGGAGCAATGTTCTAACCTGCATCTCCTAATCTCAAAAAACACGGTGGCCAAGGAGGGGTCCCTCTTTTTGGCCTTTATGGACCTCTCCTCGGCTTTCGATTTAGTAAACAGGTCCAAGTTGTGGTCCATTCTATTGGAGATTGGAATCGATCCCTCACTTGTTAAATTTATGGCTTCCCTCCATCAGGAGTTATTTGCCACGGTCAGGGTCACCAAGGAAGGCAGGTGTACGTCCAGATTTAAATCAGAGAAAGGGGTACGCCAGGGTTGTATCCTGGCCCCTTCTCTTTACCATTTATATTAACGGGTTGGGAAAACATCTAGAGGTGGGGGCGGATGTTCCGCGTGTAGGAGGAGCCACAATACCGGCTCTCCTATACGCGGACGACGCAGTCTTAATAGCGCGCACTGGTAATGGACTCCAGACACCGTTGGACCTATTTGGGGCCTTTATGGAGCGCCTTGACCTAAGGGTCAACGCTAAAAAATCCCATTCGATGGTGGTTGGCAAACAGAGAAGTAAACCTAAAACTAAAACCTTTCTTTGTAAGGGCGAGGTGGTTTCAAGGGTCACCGTCTTCCCCTATTTTGGGGTCCTGTTCGATGAGAGGGGGTCTGGGGCTCCCCAGATTAAGGCCAAGTGCTTATCGCTGGCCCGTTCCATGTCTGCCCTGATGGGTTTCTCAAAAAGGCTGGGGGCCAGGCCGATGGAGGCCCTCATGAAAGTTTACAACAGCAAATGCATCCCAATTGCCACGTATGGGTCAGCCATGTGGGGCTATGTTGCCCAAGATAAGATCCAAAGGGTAGAAAACAGGCTTTTAAGACATCTTCTGTCTGTCCCTAAGTCCTCCCCCACCTTTTCTATCCATTCAGAGGTGGGCACTGTTTAGATAACGGATAGATTGAAATTGGCCCCTCTAGTCTTCTGGGCAAAAACATGGCTTAACTCAGAATTAACCCTGAACCACGCAATTCTGACGGATGTCATGTCTTTGGACCATGCCATGAAAATACCCTGGTTTGAATATCTGAGAAATACTTTTACACAGTTAGGACGACCAGAACTCTTCCTGTCACCTTCTAACATCAGGAGAGAGGATGTCAAATGGATCAAGAGTCATTTTTTAGAGAGGGCTAGTCTGGTTAGAGAGGAGCGGGAACTAGTGAAACCTTCAGTAAGATCTCATTTGATGTTAACTACTTCCCCTTCACTCGAGCCTTACCTTAAAATTGTCACCAAACCCCTACATAGATTCTTATTGACAAAGTTTAGATTTAATTTGATACATTTTACTCTGGGCAGCTATCAATCATGGGCCAAACCTGAAGGGGCTCCTCCCTGTAACTGTGACAACTTTTCCCATCAAGATACTATGCATTTTATTTTGTTTTGTGGGTTCTATGCGGGTATAAAGAAAAAATGCTTGTTACCAATCTTGAGGGAGGCCGGCTTTATTCAAGTCAGGCCTGCATTAATTTACCTCCAGATGTTGAGTAACACTCGCGTTATTTATTGTGTGGCAAGTTTTTTAGCAGCGGCATTTAGAATTAAAAATAAACACGCGCCACCAAATGCATTATTATTAAATCACGGTATTTCCCACATTGAGTCTATTGCGTGTAACTTGTAGTGTACCTGCTTTCTTGGGGTTAGCAATGATTTTGTACATTTATGAATTGTCTATTTTAACCATGCATGTGATTTTATGCCTTTTATGATTTTTAACAAATCGAATAAAGTGTATTTGACTGACTGTTTACCATCCATTGGAACTGCCATGGTTTATAATGGTACAGATGCGTTGATCTTCATCTGGATGGAAGTGGAGGATGCCACATGATCATAGAAGTTTTCTCCCCTTCTAAATGATATCGTTCATCTGGGCAGCCTTTTCTAGAAGCATTGGGAGAAATAATATGCACACCAAGCTGCAATGAACTGTACAATCCTGATGACTGAGTGCCTGCAACAGCAGCAACAGCCACTATTTCTTTTTTATTCTAGCTCACTTAACCATGATATTATATTATTAATTGAAATTAACTTTCTAACTTTTTTCAGACCTTTTTAACATATATGCTTTAAACTAAAAGAGTTTCAAATTGAAAGTTTCAAATATGATGTATTTTTATCGAAATGTTTTAAACTTTTGATCTCTCTAAGATTATCAGCACTATAGATAGATTCAGTAGCTTTTCTCTCCCAGAATGAGACTTCACACTTAATGCTATGGATGGGCAGAGGTTACATCAAAATGCAAAAGTATTATAAAGCATTATATTTTGCAGAACCTAATAAAACTATGGTAACAATGTTAAGCATCACATTTATAAGACACAAGCTAGTAACCACTTATGTTATCAAAAATTGCTGTGGCCCAGGGCACACTCAAGGGTACGAACTGAAACTGTGGTGACATTTCATAAATCATTAGCAAGCAACAATTCAATGGCTACATGCAACAACTACAAAATAACCTGCTAAAGTGCTGCTGTGTCCATAGCATGTCCTGGGCAATCACCCTCCCCTCCACAACAGGCTTATCAAGTGGTAAGTGTAGTACACCTGGCAAACCTTCTAATTCACCGACAGCTTCACACTGAGCCTAACCAAAACAAAGGAGGGGCACTCCAACAACACAGCATTAGTCTCATTAATGTCTAGATCTGGCCTTCAAGAGCCCATTCCAGTTTTCTGGTCTTGTATTGTGGACCTTGTAGTAATACTTTATTATTTGGGATGACACCTATTTTGAACACAATATATGTACATAACCGTAAACACCTTTAAAAAGAGACTTGGACTTCTGAAGGTGAAGGTATTAAGAAGCTTCAGTATAAGCCTTATACTCATTTTAGTGGACCAACAATGCTTCCCCCCCCCTGTCTCTGATAGGAAAATCATGACTCTACTGGATCGTAGACCTGGCAGTAATTAAATACTGACTTTGAACCGGGTCCTTTTTGGGACATATATTCATGTCCTTACCTTTACAGGCAAAGTCACGGATTGATTTCTCAATAATGACTGTAAAAATCCTTGCAGTCCCTGTTTACATTTGACATGTTGTACTACATGTTACATTGCCTAAGAGCACTTTCTTTTTAGCAGATGTTTTAGCAGATGATGTGTTTCGCATGTAGTTTTTAGGTCTCGCGTCAGCGAAAGACCTTATGTCGCCCGTTTTCGGGAATGTAGACAGGAGAGGGTGCACGAGCGCAGAGCTGCTCAGTTTTCACCTCGTGAGCGCGCACGACGCCGTGCCCCTCTCCTGTCCACATTCCCTTGCGCAAACACTCACTCACGCATGCGCACATACACACACTGCATACACTCACTCACGCATGCGCACATACACACACTGCATACACACACAAACGGCAGCCCCAGGCTTCCTTGTTATTTATGTGTTCAATTCACCCACTAGTACATTCACACAACCAGCTAAGGTTTACCACAGTCACAGTACCCTTGCCTTTATTCGGGGTCACTTTTTCCGTGTATCTCAGATTTTTTTTTTTCAGATTTTTTAACTTCATTTTGAATATTTGTAGTTTACCTGCTACATGTCTTTTTAACTCCATGATAATTATCGGTTCGCACTACCTTTTCTCCGATATCATCTACAACAGACTACGTTTTTAGTCAGTTTTCGATATTGCCGATGAAACCGCGTCACATGACGTTCCCCAGCCAATACGAATCCGTGCACAAGAATAATACGGAAGTATCGGCTCAGCCCGGTACCACAACGACCGAGTGAGCACCGCTATGATTGAGCATAACGCCATATGCAGGAACACTAAGTAAGTTTGCCGAGAGGCGACTCCTCTCATACCTTAGACGTTACCTTCGTTTTTTCACTCAGCCAGCATGTTTGTATTATTTTTTCGCTGCAGATGCAAACAGAACTCAAGCAACGAGTTCACTGTAAGTGTTTCATCGCATTTTTTCCATCACGTTTTATCTCACAAAGTCACCACTTGCCACAATCTTAAACTCACACACTTCTTAAACTCACACATTGTTTGAACTTTCATACAGTACTAGGGGTCGTAAGGAGGTGCACATAAGAAGCATTGATATGTAAGATTGTTGTTTTTATTTTAATTTACTATCATGACAAAGATATGTGCTATAATTTCATGTTTTAGAGATGCTCCCTGAAGAAGGGCAGTCGGCCCGAAATGCAAAGGAGCCATCTAAGCTCATGCGGAGATTCAACTGTTAGATTTTTTGGAAATATGTAGAATGAAATGAGAAGAATTTCTAAAACACATTTAAATGACATGAAGATTATGAAACATTAAAGATTGCTAAAAAGTGCAAAATGTTGTGGAGTCCTTGTTTATAGGAACCTTAAAGTGTGCCCAAGGGGATGCAACCAATTCAGGTTGGAAGCACATCATTGAGTTAAAAATAAGAGGATGAAAGGTATGTATTATATTATGTATTGAAGTGATTTATTAACAAGCTCTTTCAACCGGAACTGTTTTTGGCCATTAAGTGCAAAGAATTCAGCCAGAACACGTTACTTGCTGTATTTAGTATCATGTATTTTGCAGTACTGTGACAAATACAGTTGAGTTGTTAACTTTTTAGGTCTCGCAGAGAGACCTAATGCCACCCATCCACAAAGCTGACTTTTACGATCCGGATTTGTAGAAGTGCACGTGCTCGTGACCGCGCTTCTATCCCCCTGCTCTTCAAAGGCTCCCCTTACCATTTGCTCCTGCCTCCCCGCCCACTGCTTCACAATTCACGGCCGCAGGCCGTGACTCGCATCTCTACTCCCCCTTGGTCAAAGGCATCAGCCTCCCACAGGCTCCCCCCCCCCCCGAACGTCCTCTTTGGCTCCTTAACTTCTGCCCTCTTTCCCCCCCTCCCTGTTCCTTTTCGTGTTCTTCGATGGTTTCTCTTGTTTTCTTGCTTCCTGCACTCTTCTCTTATCTTTCCTCTTCCTGCTCACTTTGAAATTTTCATTTCCCCCCTTTTCCTTCCTCCTCTAATTCTCCCTTATGGTGCTTTCCTCCATAGCTAATATTTTCTCCTTGTTTTCCACCCACATTCTCCATTTGTCCTTCCCGTTGCCTGTATTTCACAGCACCTCCTAAGAGGTTGCGGGGAAGAAATGCCGTGTAACATGCTGGCCGCTTCAGCAGGCTTGTGCCGTATTTTTTTTAATCAACACAGCGCCCACTTATCTGCTGGGTGCTACCATCGAGCCTGCCGTGCCCATCACTAACCTCTAACTAACAATTCAGTGGCATGCTTTATGCTCTGTTCGTGTTTTTTAGCTTGGCGCCCCTTCTCTGTCATGACTCCACTTCTTCCTCTACCTCCGCTTCCTCTACTTTTCCTCAGCAGAGCGTGTGTGAGCCTTCTTTTTAAAAGGAATTTGTATGTTTTTTTTTTTTTACAGTTACGGAGTGTGTGTGTGTTTACAGGGCAGTGGGTAGCCCCTGACACAGTCTATGCTGAGGGTCCCACTTCTCTGGTGGTAGGACAGCATTGGTAGCGCAGGAGACTCACCCTGGCAGGCTCCATAAGTGCTGCAGCGGCTGCGCTGACACGGCCTCCTTCCTGGCTACCTGCTGGGTTAGGACTTTGCTCTCTCTGGCTGTAGCTACCATGAAGCCTGCTGCGCCCATTACTCAGCTCTAAGTATCACTTCAGTAACTAATTGGTGCCAATCATTTGTCGCTATTGCCTCCCCTCGCGTTCTCCATGTGACTTGCATTTCTGCCCAGCCATCTGTTCCCCAGCTCCAGCACCTCCCCTGCATTGTAAATGCTTGTTCACACCTGCGAGCTGTCTGTTTAGATACATGTTGGCCAGCGATTCCTGCTCAGAGAGCTGTAGAGCCAGCAGGTTTCGTTTGGCATAGTGGAATTGTATCTGAATTCATAAATGGTAGTGTTTCCTGCCATGCGTGTTCTCACGGAATACATTTTTAAATATGCATGGTTTCATTTCATCCTTTATTATGCAGAATCCAGTCTACCAGATGAGTCGTTCTGGGATACATGTTACTGAAAACGCCACTTTGAGAACTGGATTGTAAAAGAAAGAAGGAAACGTGGTGTGGTGTTTCAGTACTTTTTGCTAGAACAATGAACTTCGACCCTGCCACTTAAGAACTCCGCACGTTGCTCACTCCCATCGTGCAGTGAAGCAGCTTGTGTCCCCCCCCCCACTCACTTAGGAAGAACACTTGACACTTCTGCGCCTGGTTAGTGATGTAGGTTTTACTAGAAATACATTTCCCATGTGATTTTTACCAGCACATCGTTTTCTAGGACCGTCTGTTAGAAGAGCTGCTTTGATGCTTTTTCTAATTATGTTCTTCGATTCAGTGGCTTGCCTTCATGACTATTAAACTGTTAAGGAATGTGGCCATTGACAGAGGATGCCATACAGATTCATCTCAGTCATAATAGCAGTAGTCATGTGTTCCTGCATAGTCCATTTCATATGAAGCAGCCATACTGCTCATGCTCCCTCCCAGAAAAAAAACGAGATCGAGGCTTGCTTTGATCTCTCTCCCCCACATCAACCGCTAGTGAAAGTCAGTGCTTTTGTAATTAATCATGGCATCATAATAGCTACATGAGCCCAATGTCTTCTTGCCACAACTATATAACCAGACTGATAAGACTGATAATGATTCTTGCTGCCTTTACTTGGGGAAAAAATGTGATCATCCTCAGCCTTTCTTAGTAATACTTTGGATTTGATGTTACAGTTTAAATCGCTTTATTGGCATTTTCATATGAAGATGGCAACAGGTAGAGCGCAGCACTGCTGAGTCCCGGCCTCTGTCTCATCTGGGACCCCGACCATCGCCGGAGACTCGACCTCCGGCGCACTCACCCGCCTGTCACCTCTGTGTCAGAGCGCACTCTGCTGTCACCGTCCCTGCGCTCTCCTCTCAGTGTCAGACCTCTCTCACTCTCGTCTCAGTGTGTGTCAGACCTCCCCCTTACTCTCCGCTCTCATCTCACTGTCAGAACTCTCTCCCCTCTCACTCTCCGCTCTCTCTTCACTCTCACTCTCCGCTCTCTCCTCTCACTCTCCACTCTCTCTTCCCTCTCACTCTCCGCTCTCTCTTCCCTCTCTCCGCTCTCTCTCCCCTCTCACTCTCCACTCTCACTCCCCTCTCACTCTCCACTCACTCTCCACTCTCTCTCCCCTCTCACTCTCCACTCTCTCCTCCCCTCTCTCTCCCCTCTCACTCTCCGCTCTCTCTCCCTCTCACTCTCCCCTCTCACTCTCCGCTCTCTCTCCCCTCCCACTCTCCACTCTCTCTCCCCTCTCACTCTCCACTCTCTCTTCCCTCTCACTCTCCGCTCTCTCTTCCCTCTCTCCGCTCTCTCTCCCCTGTCTAGGCTGCTCTCTGACTGTCTCCAGTGGCCTCTGTCTGTTTCTGGTCACCCATCCTCACCATCACACACCCTCACATCCACTCACCCTCACACTCACACCCTCACCCACCCTCACACCCCTCACCCTCACACCCCCTCACCCTCACACCCCTCACACCCCTCACCCTCACACCCCCTCACCCTCACCCACCCTCACCCTCACACCTCCTCACCATCACATACCCTCACATCCTCTCACCGTCACACACCCTCATTCACCCTCACCCACCCTCACACCCTCACCCACCCTCACCCTCACACCCCCTCACCCTCACACCCTCACATCCTCACTCACCCTCACCCCCTCATCCTCACACACCCTCACCCCCCTCACAACCCTCTCACCCTCACCCACCCTCACCCTCACACCCCTCACACCCCCTCACCCTCACACCCCCTCACCCTCACCCACCCTCAACCTCACACCTCCTCACCATCACATTCCCTCACATCCTCTCACCCTCACACACCCTCACTCACCCTCACTCACCCTCACACCCTCACCCACCCTCATACCCCTCACCCTCACACCCCCTCACCCTCACACCCTCACACCCTCATCCTCACACACCCTCACCCCCCTCACAACCCTCTCACCCTCACCCACTCTCACCCTCACACCCCCTCCCCCTCACACCCCTCACACCCCCTCACTCTCACACCCCCTCACCCTCACCCACCCTCACCCTCACACCTCCTCACCATCACATTCCCTCACATCCTCACTCACTCTCACCCCCTCATCCTCACACCCCCTCACCCCCCTCACAACCCTCTCACCCTCATCCACCCTCACCCTCACACCCCCGCACCCTCACACCCTCACCCTCAGTCACCCTCTCACCCTCACACCCCCTCCCCCCTCACCCTCACCCCCTCACCCTCCCCCCCTCGCCCTCACACACCCTCACACCCCCTCACTCACCATCACTCACCATCACTCACCCTCACTCACCCTCACACCCCCTCACACACCCACTCACCCTCACACCCCCTCACCCTCACACCCCCTCACCCTCACACCCCCTCACCCTCTCGCCCTCACACCCCTCGCCCTCACACCCCTCACCCTCACACCCCTCACCCTCACACCCTTCACCCTCACACCCCTCACCCTCACACCCCTCAACCTCGCACCCCTCAACCTCACACCCCCTCACCCTCACACCCTCACTCACCCTCACTCCCCCTCACCCTCACCCTCACTCACCCTCACTCACCCTCACACACCCTCACTCACCCTCACACCCCCTCACTCACCCTCACACCCCCTCACTCACCCTCACCCACCCTCACCCCCTGACCCTCACACCCCCTGACCCTCACACCCCTCACCCTCACACCCCTCACCCTCACACCCCTCACCCTCACACCCCTCACCCTCACACCCCTCACCCTCACACCCCTCACCCTCACACCCCTCACCCTCACACCCCCTCACCCTCACACCCTCACCCTCACACCCTCACCCACCCTCACGACCCTCTCACCCTCAAACACCCTCACCCTCACACCCCCTAACCCTCACACACCCTCACTCACCCTCACACACCCTCACCGGCATAGCATAACAAAACCTAGCATAGCATAGCAAAACATAGCATAGCATAACAAAACAAAGCATAGGGTAGCAAAACCAAACCTAGCATAACAAAACAAGAAATAGCATAGCAAAACACAACAAAGCATAGCATAGCATAACAAAACACAACAAAACATAGCATAACAAAACATAACAAAGCATATCATAAGATAAAACATAGCATAACAAAACAAAGCATTGCATAACAAAACATAGCAAAACACAAAGCATAGTATAACAAAACACAGCATACATAACAAAACATAGCATAACAAAGCATATCAAAACATAACATAACTTAGCATAACAAAACACAAAAAACATAGCATAAAAAAGACAACATAGCATAGCATAACACAACAAAGCTTAGCATAGCATATCAAAACGTAGCATAGCATAGCATAACAAAACATAGCATAACAAAACATAGCATAACAAAACATAGCATAGCAAAACAAAGCATAGCATATTAAAACACAACAAAACATTGCATAGCATAACAAAACATAGCATAGCATAACAAAGCATAGCATAGCAAAACACAACAAAACATAGCATAACAAAACATAGCATAGCATAACAAAACAAAGCATAGGATAGCAAAACTAAACATAGCATAGCATTACAAAAAAGCATAGGATAGCAAAACAAACCATAGCATAACATAACATAACATAACAAAACATACCATAACAAAACACAACAACACATAGCATTACAAAACATAGCAAAACACAACAAAACATAGCATAGCTTAACAAAACACAGCATAGCATAACAAAACAAAGCTTAGCATAGCATAACAAAACATAGCATAACATAGCATAGCATAACAAAACATAGCATAACAAAATATAGCATAGCAAAACAAAGCATAGAATAATAAAACACAACAAAACTTTGCATAGCATAACAAAACATAGCATAACAAAGCATAGCATAGCAAAACACAATACCACTCCGTGCCACATAATTATATGCTACATAATTACACTGCACTCAATGCAACATACTCTCCAAATACCACTCAGTGCCACATAATTACACAGCACATAATTACACTCTACTGAATGCAACACACTCCACACAATACCACTCAGTGCCACATAATTACATGCCACATAATTACACTGCACTGAATGCAACATACACTCCTAATACCACTCAGTGCCACATAATTACACTCTACTGAATGCAAGACACAATACCACTCAGTGCCACATCATTATGTTACATAATTACACTACACTCAATGCAACATACACTCCAAACAATACCACTCGGTGCCACATAATTACACGCCACATAATTACAGTGCACTCATTGCAACATGCACTCCAAATACCACTCTGTGCTACATAATTACACGCCACATAATTACATGCCACATAATTACACTGCACTCAATGCAACATACAATCCAAATACCACTCAGTGCCACATAGTTATATGCAACATAATTACACTGCACTCAATGCAACATACACTCCAAATACTGCTCAGTGCCACATAATTACACACCACATAATTACACTCTACTGAATGCAACACACACTTCACACAATATCACTCAGTGCCACTTAATTATATGCTACATAATTACACTGCACTCAATGCAACATACACTCCAAACAATACCACTCAGTGCCACATAATTACACGCCACACAATTACACTCTACTGAATACAACATACACTCCACACAATACCACTCAGTGCCACATAATTACACGCCATATAATTCCATGCTTCTCAATGCAACGTAAATACACTCCACATAATACCACTCAGTGCCATATAAATACACACCTCATACTTACACTGCTCAATGCAACATAAATACACTCGATCTGTCTATATATCTATCACCCTTACTCTCTATCTAGCGCCATCACTCTATCTATCTATCTATCTATCTATCTATCGATCGCTCTCACTCTATCTATCTATCTTTTGCCCTCACTCACTCTATCTATCGATCTATAGGCCCTCACTCTACCTATCGCCGTCCCTCTATCTATCGCCCTCCCTCCCTCTATCTATCGCCCTCCCTCGATCTATCTATCGCCCTCCCTCGATCTATCTATCGCCCTCCCTCGATCTATCTATCGCCCTCCCTCGATCTATCTATCGCCCTCCCTCTATCTATCAATCGCCCTCCCTCTATCGCCCTTCCTCTATCGCCCTCCCTCTATCTATTGCCCTCCCTCTATCTATCGCCCTCCCTCTATCTATCGCCCTCCCTCTATCTATCGCCCATACTCACTCTATCTATCTATCGCCCATACTCACTCTATCTATCTATCGCCCATACTCACTCTATCTATCTATCGCCCTCACCCACTCTATCTATCGCCCTGACTCTATCTATCTATCGCCCTCACTCTATCTATCTATCGCCCTCACTCTATCTATCGCCCTCACTCTATCTATCTATAGCCCTCTCTTTGTCTATCTATCGCACTCACTCTATCTATCGCTTCACCACAGCATCACTCAGCACCACCACAGCATCACTCAGGGGAAATACAACATTACTAGGCGCTACCACAGCATCACTGAACGCCACAGCATCACTCGTCGCCGCCACATCACTCAGCACCACCACAGCATCAATCTGTGCAACCAATCAACAACTGGTTCAAATATGTTCTCTCAATGTTTCAAGCTTTATTACAAATGTCACAAAAATATGTTATTTCACTTCAGTGCTTGGATTTTCGTCACAATAAAATACAATTAACAAAATCTTCACAAAAATTATTTACAAAAGTTTAAGCTATTGCCATTATAAATTACAATAACTTTTATTTAAGTATTAATTATTAAAAAATGTAAACACCATTGTTATTTGTAATATCAATACATCTAAGTCACGTAAATACAACACATATTGCATTACAAATGCTATAGGTTTCACATTTGCAAAATTTAAACTATTGGCATTGTAAATGACAAAGCTATTAATTTCGCTATTTTCAAAACCAACACATAAATAAAATATTTGTCATTTACAATATCAATAGCTCAAACTTTCCTAATGCGAGACCTATTGCATTGCAAATGCTTGTTTTATCATGGCAAATACAAGAAGAAGATGGACAGAGCGCTGAAACTTTTCAGACACTCACTCTCAGTCACAGATCTGGGTTGAATCCATCATCGTCTTTAGCTCACTTCACCACCCCAGTTCAGACCCTGCTATATGCAAATCATTCTTGACCCTGTGCCTCATGGGAACAGTCCATACAGAAATGCCAATCCAGGTCTTCCCTCGACAAGAAACAGGCATCCTGGGACCGGTATCAGGCAACATATAACTTTTGTATGGTGCATAAAGTGAATGGAGTTGACACCAGGGGCCAGACGTACAGCCATTGTAAATTGCAACTCGCAATTTGCGCTCGTTTGCGAGTTGCAAATTGCGGAGTCGCAATTTACAATGTACAACAGTGTCTGAGACACTGTTAATTGCATGCCTCATGAATATTAATGGGCATTCGCAATTTGCAACCCCATTGAGAATGGCAGGCCCTCCCAGGTATGGTGGCCTGCTGGTGTCAGCAGACCCCCATGTCTGGGACTGCTTTTAAATAAAGCAGTTTTTTAATGCAGCCCATTTTCCTTACAGGAAAACGGGATGCATTTAAAAATAAAACCAAAACATTTTGATTTCATTTTTTAAAGACAGGTAGTGGTCCCTGGGACTGCCGCCTGCTCCTGAAATAAAAAATATTATCCCCTACATTTGCAATGGCGAAGGGGTCCCCTGGGGACTCCTTCCAATTTGCGACTCCAATACCACCCACTTGAAGAGGGCGGTAAGTTGCAAGGGTTTTGCGACCGCAATTGCGGTAGTAAAAAATTCTTACATAAGTATGCGAGTCGCAATGAGAAAGGGACGCCCTTGGAACGCCCCTTCCTAATTGCGAGTCTCAAATTTTTGCGACTCGCAAAATTGTGTTGGCGCATGCAAAAATGGGTCGTACATCAGGCCCCAGGTTTCCTGCCGAATTCAGGTTGTGGACAAGTGTTTATGCTGTAGGCAGTGGGAATTTCTCATGGATGCTGTGAGCAAATCATAAAGGTGTGCAGACACAAGCACATGCAGTATTTAGAATCTCTGCAGAACGTGTTTAGCGATAGTCGCATAGGTACCAACAATATTTGTGATTCTATGGTAAAGTGTGTGAAAGTGGTGCTCTTCTGTGGAAATATTGACAATACCAATTGAAAAGAAAAGGCAGTCCTTACAGATGGGTGAGTTATATGTGTGGGACGGACGGTGAAGTGGAGGAGATAAAAGGAATTACGTGCAGGAGAAAGAAAATGGTGCTGAAGTGGATAGAGATGGCTTATTAGATATATAGATGGAGGATTTCGGAGACATGGAGAGGAGAAAGGTATGTTAGTGTCTAATACCATGAGAGACTACAGAGGAAAGTAAAGTAAATGAGGAGAGATTTATACACTCTGAAGACCGCTTCTGTTTCCAAAGACCTTGATAATCCTTAATTCAAACTCTCACGTTCCATTTTCAGTTCTACTTATTCACACCAAATTCATTGTTGTTGCTAATGTATTTGGTATTGCTAACAGGCAATGGCAAATTGAATAGGTCTGGATTCTCTTTTTTTACTTAATGTCCTTTGATGACATCTACATGTCTAGATTCAACAACAGTCTGCTTGGCATAAAAAACGATAGCTAAAAAGAGTGGAAAATGTGAAGCGAAGTTAAAAAGTCACAGTAATATGCAGGCCTCAAATTTAGGGGGTCCAGACAGAAATATGGGCTGGCCTAGCCTGCTCGGCCCCCCTGTAGCTCTGGCCCTGCTCACGCCACTGTGAATAGCAGTGGTGATGGAACCTTTGGCCGCTAGAATTCGTCAGCACCATACTGCTCACGGATTAGAGTTCACAGACAGAAGTCTCATAATTTCAATGTATGCTGACGACATTACTCTGTACATTCGTAAACCAAATGAAAATTTGAATCCAGTTTTGCATGAAGTTCTCCAGTTTGGTGGAATGTTTGTTATAAAAATTCACTGGTCCAAATCATCAATCTTACCACTAACTGAAGCCCCATTAGAAACTGAATTGGAGTTTCCGCTCATGTTGGCTCAAAGCACTGTAAAATACTTTGGCATGTGGCTCAGCAGAGATATGCAAGACATCTGGCTGGACTGGTAGGAGCTCAAGTCGAAAATCTGGGCGGCTCGGCCACTGTCCCTGGCTGGTAGTATGCCATTCACTCCCACACAACATTTGGAGCTGTGAAATAAAGTTCTCATCCAGTTGGGAAGAAAGAGGAGAAGAGCAACAATGTGGAGAAAAATGAACTTAATGGTGATTTCGGTGTACGCAGTCCATACTCTACATTCTCACAATAACTTTTCAGACATGACAGCCAGTGCTGAGTACATTCCATATTCCAACCTTCTGCAGGAAAACACATATAAGAATTATGCTTTTTTTCCAACCTGCAGTCTGACAATTTTTAAGCTTTGGTAAAAGGTAACACAGTCACTAGTATTCTTGGTTTTTTGTGTGTCATACGATTGCATGGTTAAAAAAATTATCCTGGACATTGACCAAATTAAAATCCTATGCCTTGAAAAAACAAGTACCAATGACGGTCATTTGTACGACCGTCACCTAGGAATCTCTGCATGTATTCTCTGAGTATTAAGATCTGTAGCCAGAGTGGATTCTCAATTTTACAAACCCGTTTTCTTGTAGCCTATTTTGAATCTGTCATATCACGACCACCCATATTTGCTGAACTACTGATAGGACCCCTTCATCCAAAAATAGAAAAAGTAGCCTAAGAGTTAATTGAGGATGAACTATTCGACATCTAGTCAACCCCCTCCTCTTGTTGAGCTCTGCTGCTGTACAGCTAAGCCAGAACAATTATTAGGAACTAAAGTGGGTTTTGCATGGTATGCATGCGAGAGGCCAGGAATGCCACATAGAAGGTACATGCGTGTGCATCACCAGCTTCACACATACATGCCACCAGAAAATACTTGCTCTAAATGGGATCTCTCTGTGCCTTTCACACACACAAAACTTGGTTTCCGCCCCTGCTGTATGTGTGCAGCATACAGGGTTCACCCAGAGGTAGGCTGTCTCCTTGTCCAACTCCAGTTTACCTCGATGGACCGTCATAGATACCAGGGAGGACCGGACCACAAACCTCTGGCATAATCATTGGACCCCAGTTATTTCCTTGACTAGACCTCTAGTGCAGACCAGATTTTATTAGGACTCACACTGCCACAAGCCATATCTGACTGGCTGATCATCATGATGACACTCAGCGAATCTGGGTGGGGCCTCCGCTTTCCAATCTCTACATATTTCTCTCCTAGCGATGACAATCACATAGAACAAAAATTGTGAGGCCATGTCATTCATCAGATATCCCGGTGGCAGGCCGAAGAAGACCAATCTGGGACAACATGTGATTGGCATTAATAAAACCTCCTCTAAAAACCCGCAAACTGCAGCCCAATATCTAGCTATCTCTGGGCAGTCTAAAACGATGTGTTGATCATCCGCTGCCGGGAATTTGCATCTTGGACAATAATAGTTCTCAGCTGTTATCCTGGATAATTTGTCCGGTGTCCAATATAACCTATGGGCTGTGAACAGGTGATTTCTTCTGAGGTTTGCTGGTTTGATTATCTTCTGAGACATAGCGAATGCATCAGCCCAGATTCTCTGTACCTCTTCTGTACTCTCAGTTAAAACGGTGCCCCAGAGATTCGCCAATTCGGAGTCCAAGCTGTCTTTTACTCCCATGAGTGTCCTGTACCAGAAGGAGACCTCCCGTTTCCAGACTCTCCCTCTACCGATAAAATCTAGGATCAGGGTATCCTCTCCAGCCCCCCACACTTGTCTTGCCCACCATGCAGACAACTGATAATACTTGAATCTAGTGAGGGACCCGTTAGTTAGATTCACAAAGGACTCCCAGTCCAACAGCCTAGTATTAACACAAAGGTCGCCCCACGTTCTAAAACCGGCTACTTTAAGTGGCTGTGACAACTGATCTAAAAGACATTCTGGGGTGCCAGGGGAATCCCATATTGAGGCTTGTAAGTTATAATAAGTTATCCCCAGGGCTCGCCGGATATATCCCCAGTTTTTAAGTGCCGTCTGCAGAGTCTTAAGGCGTACTTTTTTGTAAAATTTTTGTTCCCCGAATTTAAAAAGAAAAAATTCCAGACCCTGTGGCAGATCATATAGCATTGCCTGAAAAAGACGGCCCTGTGAAGAGGAATCTAACTTATTGGCAAGTATTATGAAATTCTTAAAATGAAAGGCATGGCAGTATAGGAATAAATCGGGTAGGGCCAGACCTCCCATCTTCAGCCCTCTCCTCAATTTCTTGCAGGCAATCCTGGGTGATTTTGTGGCCCATATGAACGAACCAATCTTCCCTTGGAGGCTGGCAATATCCTTAGAATTAAATGAGAGCGGGATGGTATTAAAGAGGAAAGTTATTTTAGGGAGGATATTCATTTTGACCAGATTAACTCTCCCGTATATGTTCAAGGGCAGACTTCCCCATCTTAACAGTAACTTACTCACTTTCTTCACTACTGTATGCCAGCTGGTTTTAGGGGTATCCGGCAATTTTTGAGTAAGATATATTCCCAAGTACCTAATTTTTTGTTTAGTTCCACTCCATTATGTCTGTTTTTTCTTTATTGATTTTATAACCGGATACCCTTCCAAATTCCTCGGCCAGTTCAAATAACCGGGGAATTGCCTCAACATGATTTGAGGTATATAGGAGGAGGTCGTCTGCATATAAGGCAGTTTTAAGTTCCAACTCTCCAATTTTAAAAGGTGAAATAATACTGTCGGTTCTGAGAAGACAAACAAAGGGTTCAATATGAACATCAAACAATAAAGGGGACAGGGGACACCCCTGCCTGGTGTCTCTGGATATGTTAAACCATTCCGATAAACCGCCATTAACTAGGACTTTAGCTCGAGGGCTCTTATATAGGGATTTAACTCCTTCAATAAAGACCGAAGGAAACTCAAACCTAGTCCTAGTAGCCCAGAGTTATGCCCAATTTACCTGGTCAAACGCTTTAGCTGCGTCAATTGCTATAATGGTAAGTGGCAGCCCTCTCTCTTCCGCAAAATCTATTGCCCCTATAACCTGAAACGTATGCTCATTGAGCTGCCTCCCCGGTATAAACCCTCTCTGATCTGGGTGTATGATCTTTGTAATAATTTTGGCTAACCTAGTGGCCAGTATCCCAGAAAAGATCTTCAGGTCGGAGTTTAATAATGAAATTGGTCTATAAGACTCAATTTTTTGTGGGTCTTTATTTTGTTTGGCTATCAATGTAATAGTGGCTTCCAACCAAGAAGGGGGGATGCTGTCCCCTTGTAGAAAGATTCTATTAAAAAGTGTCCTAAGCACTGTCACCACTAACTCTATATTCTCAGAATATACCTCGACCGGCAGGCCATCAGGGCCAGCGGCTTTGCCTCGGCTCATCTTCTTAAATTGCTGTCTTATTTCCCCCTCCGTGATTTCACTGGCAAGGTAAATCTTGTCTGATTACGACAGTTGGGGCAGGTCTCTCAAGTTTAACCAGGCATTGACCGCCTCTTCTCCAAGGCTAGTGTCTTCTTGATATAAACTCTGCATAAACCCCCTAGCCTCTTCCCTGATCAGCTCGTCCTCTGCTATCAGCACACCGGATTCCCTCTGCGTTAACGACTTAATATTATTTCTAACCCTCTCAGTCCTTGACTTCCAGGCCAGGAGAGCACCGCATTTCTCACCATACTTAAAATTCTTTAATCTACTGACCTCCCATCTTTCATTAATGATCTTATCACTCCTGGCTTTAAATGCTGTTTGTAATTCCAGCAGTTCTTTCTCCAACTTCGGGATACTCTCCCTAACTGTCAGAGCCACCAGCTGAATTTCCTGTTCTTTCATCTTTATGGCCATAAGGTCGTCAGTTTCTTTTTTCTTAATCGTTTTCCTCCGATAACACATCTGTGAACTCAGTAGGCCCCGTAGGTATGCCTTAAAAGATTCCCAGACTAATTGCTCGGTGGATGAACCTATATTAAAATTAAAGAAATCGAGTATTCTTTCTTTTACCTCAGCCTTTACACCTTCATCCAAAAAAAGTGTTCTATCCAGTGTCCATCTGTACTCTATAGTCCTAGCCCTTAGGTTCGCTAGCAGTTCAACCACTGAGTGACCCGAGATACCCACTGGAATATAAGAAACCAGTACAATATCCGCGAGCAATGCCTGGTCAGCCAGAAAGTAGTCTATTCTCGAGTATTGCTTATATTTTTTACTATAGAATGAGTACTCTCTAATAGCACCGTATTTAGCTCTCCACAAATCCTCAGGTTAAAATCTTTCATAATATTCCTAAGGGCTGCTGATATACTCGTTGGAGCAGAGTATTTGGCCCTAGATGTTTGGTCCAGCTGCTTATCAAAGACCAGATTGAAATCTCCCCCTAATATAACCGGTGCATTGTTCTGTAACACACTTGCCCCCAGTTTCAAAAGAGGACCAGAGTTGTCCTCATTCGGACCATAGTACACTGCACACGTAAAAGGTAAGCTGCCTATGGAGAGGGCTGCCACTAGCCATCTACCAGACTGATCTGTATCCCATTTCTAGACCTTAACCCCCATTGTTTGCCCTAACGATAATTGCTACGCCCCTTGTGCACCCCTTCTGCCTTGAACATAGTACATCCTGTGCCCAACCCTGTTTACCAAAGACTTGTACACATGATTTGGCCTCTAGATGGGTTTCCTGTAATAAGTATACATGGGCTTCTGAATTTTTTAGATATTCGCGGACCCTGGATTGTTTCCTTCCTCCCCCTAAGCCATTAACATTCCAGGAGAGTAATTTTATACCAATTAAGCCGCTCATGGCCATGACCTAACCCCAGGCTTCCCTACATCTAGAGCTTTTAAACAAAAGAACAATTTTGCAACATATGAGGACAATTTTCCAATTTTACCCCCCCCCCATGTGACCTCCCCTAACCCACCCCTGAGGAACCCTCCCTTCATACTGGGCGCTAGTACCGCCTTTAAGGGACCCACACTCCAGCGACAAAACGACTAATCCTTTATTCGAGTAGGGCGACAGGATTCACCTACTGTAGAAATTATTTGCTGTTTATATATATTTCTCTCCCCCCCTTTTTTTAAAATGTATTTATTTTGCAGTAAGAGAATTTCTGGGTGTGCTTCAAGGTATCAACAGACCTGAATAGAAGAAGCATACTGAAGTTGATACACATGTAGGATTTTCAGTTTTTACCTTAATTTTTCCTGTACTATTCCTTTTGTGTACTTTCATTTGCAGGACAAAAGTGTAAAAGATAAAGAAATTGCACTATTAGGTGAGGTTCTATCGAGGAATCCAATTTGTTCGCAATGGCCACATTTTCCATAGAGTTGGTCTGTCTTTAGCTTGCAGTGGCTACTATCTGCCTACATAATTGGCTATATGGCTGTTGGGATAATAGGGTGCTGGCTCTATGATTCATGAAGATAAATTAATTTGATGCCATGGGAATCTACTCCACTATGGAATTTCAAGTGGAGTCCATATTTACAAGTGATTCAACGATAGATTACTTTCAAAAGAATGGTATTCTGATATAACATTATCTATATAATTTGTTTACTGTACAGGTATAAATAATGCATGAAACCAATGCAAAAGCAAGGAAGAAAGATTACGATTTTATTGGACAAAAATGGTGTCCAAATGTAATTAATTTAATTACAATTATGATAAAGGCAATGGTAAATGAGTAAAGTGAAATACTCGTTCTCATCCTTCTAGGTAAGTCCTGAAGAGCAATAGATTGTTGGCACTCTCTTGTTAAATACAACCTTAAAGTGTCACTTCATGTACAGAAGTTTAAAATACATTTTAGAGCAACTATTTCAACTAAGCATGTATAGTCTGTGATTTATGCATAATTTGTAGCTTGATAACCAAAACCATATAAATACTTCCAGTCTGTTTGATACGTATTAATCTGCACCTTCTTGGTTATTGTTTTGTGGCACAAGAAACACACTTCCATCAGTTGTCTGTTGCAGGGAATACTCCTCTGGTGAATATGGATGGCCGTCTTCATCTCTCAGCATTCTGAAAACCTCCATATATAGATCATTGAGTTTCTGTCTCATGATAGAGACTGACTTGTTAAACTCACTCCTTTTCCTGAGGAGTTCTTCCTTGTCTTCATTCAGATCATCCAGATCCTTCTCTAGATGAACAATGTTCTGCAACTTCCGCTTCCTACAGTTTTGAGCAGCAACTTTATTCTTACCCCTCCGCCGAATGTCCCTTATCAGTGCCAATTGGGCATCGTTTAGTTGGTACTTGGACAACAGCTCATTAAAATCATCCACTGGGAGGTTGATGATCTTTTGTATCGAAAATGGAATTTTCATTGTTATAGCTCTGCGCTCATCCCGGCTGCATGTAATCTCCATACGACTGGCCTGTTTGATCTTTGCATAGGAACCATGACATTGTATGTCCTGCATATCAAAACTTTGCCCAGCTTCAGAGGAGGTTGTATATGCCTGGCTGAATGGCATATTGTTCATTGAAGGTAACACACAATACTGTTCTTGAGAACTGTGGTAGTTTAGTGGATATAACTCCACATAATCTGGATGTATCTGCCCTTGCTCGGTGCCTTCCATGGACTCTGCATCACTGTAGTTTAGTGACAAGCCAGAGTCTGATTCAAGATCCTCTTGGGGTTTGCAATTGTGGTTGTCCATCAAACCAGCATCCACTACATGGGTAGGGTCAAAAGGTGGGCTATTTAATAATCCAGGAAAAATGAGGTGTTTGTTGTTCGCCTGGTTGATGTTGGTAGGACTTCCTGGATGGATCGTTGAAGACATCAACATACTTGTGTAGCTGGTTGTCCCATAAGGAAACTCATGGGTGGCTATTCCTCCGGGGCCCAGCCGCTGACATGGAGTTTCCAAAACTTCTGTATAATGTCTTTCATATGCTAGAGTGTTTTGACTGCAGTTTGGTAAACTGCTTCCTGCATTGGGTTGACTGAGTTCATAGTTTGAAACAGGAAGCATTTGTGCCAGGGTTCCTGAGGCCATGCTGTTATATCCCTCAGTATTGTATGCATATTCATTCTGCATATTTAAACCCTGTGGGTATAAATAAGAAAGACATTTGTAAAGTCATATTTTAATAACTGTGGGAAAATGTACTCACATTTTTTAACTTTATATCACACATATAGTGGCTATATCTTAAAATCATAATTCCTTCTAAAGTTACCCCTATGATTTCATATGTATTGGTTGTACTCTACTTTAATGTTGATGAAATTAGTAGGACATGAATTGTCAAACCATATGAGCCATATTTTGTATTCTGATTCATTGAAAGAGAATATCAAGAAGGGACCCATTAGTGTAATACAGAACTCTGTATTAAGGGAAACAACCTTTACAACGCAACTTTTACAACGCACTACCATTACAACGAAACTATTACAACGCAAAATCCATTACATCGCATGCCATAACAACGCAACCATTACAACGCATGACACTACAACGCATACCACTACAACGCATGTCATTACAACGCATACAATTACAACGCATAACATTACAACGCATAGTACCCGTACACTATCCAACACTTACCCTACTGTTGCACCCCCCTGGAGTTAGAATAGTAATTTTTACCCCTACATTATCCAACACTTACCCTACTGTTGCACCCCCTGGAGTTAGAATAGTAATTTTTACCCCTACACTATCCAACACTTACCCTACTGTTGCACCCCCCTGGAGTTAGAATAGTAATTTTTACCCCTACACTATCCAATACTTACCATACATGCAATGTAATGTTATGCGTTGTAATGGTATGCGTTGTAAAGGTAGTATGCGCTGTAATGGAATGCGTTTTAAAGGTAGTTTTTAAAAATTTGTTGTAATGGCATGCGTT
The DNA here is from genome assembly GCF_964261635.1 of Lissotriton helveticus. Classification (NCBI taxonomy): domain Eukaryota; kingdom Metazoa; phylum Chordata; class Amphibia; order Caudata; family Salamandridae; genus Lissotriton; species Lissotriton helveticus. The sequence continues at coordinate 1,617,806,374 of NC_136057.1, forward strand.
GTAATGGAATGCGTTGTAACGGATGTTGCGTTGTAAAAAATGCGTTTTAAAGGTATGCGTTTTAAAGGTATGCGTTGTAAAAGTATGCGTTGTAACGTCATACATCCCTGTATGAAAGTCCAGGGACCTTCTTCATTGAAGGACCTGCTTACATCCACCTTTTAATGAACTCCATTAACTTGCAGAGATTATTCTGGAAAGGTGTACCAGTACGATTTTCAAATTCTTTTCACCATGTACCAAAATGCTTACTTTTGTCATATGCATGTAAGACATGAGGAAGACTGTAAGTGTGTGTGAGACTTGGGAAATAGTCGATGGGCTTAAAACTATGTTCTTGGATGAAACATGACACTGGACAGAGCAACTGTACAGGGATAAATCACTGTCATGTTAGTCTTACTACCGCCCTACAGAGGTGCTACAGTACTGTATACAGTGCAGTACTAGTTATCTAGTAGGGGCTGCTGTACATGGACTCGTATATAGTTGTGGTAGTTGTTGTGTTATTGAAACAAGTATTTCCTAATGTTCATGCAAACGGAGGTGCGCTTATGGAGCTCAATGCCATGTTAACTGGACCCCTGTTATAAAGTTCTCAGCACCAGCTGATGTGATTGCTGTATCATTTCGCTAAAAATCCAATAAAGATGGTTAAAAAAATCAGTAGAGGATAAACAGATTTTCTCCAGACTTAGGAGAAAAGTACCACAGTTGTTTGAGGTATTTCGGGGCATATTTCCAAGGACGGCGATAAATAAACGCAAAGCAGGTCGTGGGTGCTGTATGTGACCCGGAAGTGATCATGATCACTTCTGGGTCACACGTGTGGACAACGCCAGGCCAGTTAGAACCAGCCTGGCTAGAGAAGCATAAAAGGACAGGTAGCAGAGGAGTCGTCCTCTTTGCTCCCTGCTCCCTCATCCTGCCAGACCAGCCTCGCTAGGAGGCTGTAATTCTATTTTTGTCTTTTCAGGTCAGAGTTCGATTTGGTGGGATCATCGCTGAACATTGAGGCGGTACAACTGTTTGCTTTATGAGACATGCCAACCCTCCCGATTCAGGCGTGAGACTACCGATTTCAAGGCTAGTCTCCCGCCTCCCGATTCCTGCAAGCAAAACCTCGATTGATTTCAGCTGACAGGGCTTGGTATTTATTGTGTAACGTGCAGGGGCTCTAGAAGTGGTGAAAAACCAACAAAGCGTCATTAACAAGGGAATTGTCTTGTGAAGTGAAGTGAAGTACTAGGGGGGGGGCGGCAGTGTGTGTGCCTGGGAAGTTGTTACAGCCCGGGCTGCCACACGGGGAGGGGGGAGGGGGCGGCCTGCACTGCCAGGCCAGTGCACAACAGTTGCATCGCCCTCTCTCTGCCTGCTATTGCGCTCCATGCTTCTGAAAGGTAAGAAAAAAAACGTGCATTTGCGTTTCAAAGGTCCAATCCTGCAGCAGCACACTTCCAAAGCCCATACATGCCAGTAACCCGATTCAAGGCCCCATTCTCCCGATTTTTATTTTTAAATCTCCCACTTTGCTCTTCTGAAATGTTGGCATGTATGCTTTATCTTTCAGGTCCTCAACAGCGAGCGACACGGATCCTGCAGTTGTCGGGACAGCAGGATTGGGAGCATCGCACAAACGGCACGAGGCTTGTGGGACAAGAGAGCCGGGGGCCGTCCAGTAGGTCCAAAATACCGCGAACGTGGGGGCGCTGGAGCTGGAGAACGCGCACTTAGCACATTAGGGAGAGCAGCTGCGGCGGAGGCCCTAGCCGGCTTGGGAGCAGTGCTCCCTGGAGGTATTTTGTAGAGATTGGGGCGGAGGTGCTGTGATTACAAGCGCAGCACCGAAGCGAGCAGCTGCTTACTCCAGGTTGTAGAGGCACATTGGTGGGGCATCACTCTAGCATACCATCATATCATCGCCTACCGTAATAAGCGCCTCCAATTCCCGCATGCTCGAAATTGGGTAGGGTGTAATTAGCACGAGAAAATTCGGCTTGTGAATAACGCCATGCTTGCTTTAGGTGTGCCACTACACAGGTTGCTGCAATTTATCCCTTGGAAAGTAATTACCAGCATCCCATAGCATAGCGGGGCAGCGTGAAGGCCACATTTCCGGCATTGAGTTGTTTGGGCCAAATTGAGAGGTGTCATTGTGTAATGGGACTGGTGTTCGTGTAAGGTGCACTATTAATCTTGACTCACCGTATTTGTGCAGGGGTTTTTTCATGATGGTGGTGCCCCTTAGGGAATACATATAATTCTGAGTGGTGATTGTGCTTGACATTGCGGGAGTCACGCATGTACGGGTACTGGCCGGGGTGAGGTGGCCGCATTTGATCTATTTTTTCCTTTCTCTTGACTAGAGTCCATGCAGCAATAATCTAAGTAATCCGGACAGGAGCACGAAGAGGCCCAGTTTCTTTGGATTAGCCGGTGCAGCTCTGCCTTCGTTTACATGGACACCGACTGGCCTGCACTCCACCGCAGCTTGGAGCCACACGGGCTTTGAGAAAACTCGCCTGGCTCACCAGATTAGCCAGTGTGACGTGGCTCTGGTTGCGTGGGTGCTTACGGCCGGTCAGGTACCTCCAGCATTGTAAGGTAAGGGCCTGGACAGTGGACCAGACCTGGAAGTGCGGTGCAGGGGTGTGCATCTAGGCTATTGCCCAATTGACCCAGTTTAAGTGGGTGGCATTGTGTATGCTGTATTTGGTTGGGTAGCTGGCACATTTAGAATAACCCCTGCAGTTTAGGAAAAGCAATGGCCAGTAAGGGGAAGCGTGGCGAGAAGCGCTCTCGCATGGAGTACATGATGGAGACAATGATGGTTACTATGGATAGGAGATGGAAGAAAGTCGATGAATGAGGACAGAGCCTTGCTGATCTCAGGGAACGGGTGGAAGGCCAAGGCAAGGTGGTAGTTAGGCCTCGGCAAACCATAGTACCCCCCAAGCCTAGGGGAGAATTAGCCCCCCTCCCCAAGCGGGCTAGGCCCAAGAAAGGGGTCACTAAGGTAAAGGATATACCAGAGGCACCTGTGCCAGTCCTACAGCACATGGGGAGGGGAGGTGCCGGGTCCATCAGGGTGGGTTACAATGGGAAGTGTTCCTCTGGGTGCCCCGGTCCCAGTTGTTCCCACAGGGGCTGTTCCTCAGAGAGGTATTCCATCAGGTGCCCCGGCTGTCCCGGGGGGGAGTCCCAGCGTTCTAGTTCCAGGGAGTCCGGCAGGTCTGGACCCAAAGGATGCCCCGGTAGGCAGCACCCCGGTTCCACAAGATTTAGTAGCACAGTTAGCCGCAGCCCTTCCATGGTTGGGGAAGGCTGGAATGTTGTCATCATCAATTGAGGCAAAGAGCGTAGGGGAGGACCCTGCGGCAGAAGCAAGAAGGAAGGTAGCGCAGTTTGTTGCAACACCGGGGGGCCCGTCTGGAGAGGGGCTGAGTACACCTTCCTTTCCCAATCCAACCGGTGGGGTATCGTCAGTGGAATCCAACAAAGGAATGCCAGTGATGAGCCTGACAAAGGAGAAGTTGATGGAGCCAGCAGGAGCAGCTCCTGCAGGTAAGCAGTTAACATTGCCACTTTTGGGTGTGGGTGAATCCCGCCCTCGGAGGGAACATTTGGAAAGACACGTCACACAAGAGGTGAAAGGAAGGTAATGATTAGGAAGTTATGTTAGTATTTTCTCACTGCTTCTTGATGATACGGAAAGGGAGGAAGCAAAGAAAAAAAAGGACTGGATGCTCCCTAGAGAATGGGCAAGTGAATTATTGAAATTCAGGATTGAGGAGAATTTGAATAATTGAATTAGAGGTTTCTCAGTATTCATGGCATTGGTGGCTGAACGTTTTCCTTATATACAGACAGAAATGGCATGTTACCAGAATCAAATTACTATGGCTCATGACAAATATGGGGGCATTGGCTGGAAGAGTATGACAAAGATTTTAGGAAAGCTAAGGCAGCTGACCCATCTCTTTCCTGGGACCGCGTTGACACAATCTCGTGGTTAGATCAGTTTGGGGTGGGAGCGCAGCCCATTAACAAGGGCCAGTCATTCCAATCCTTTCAGGACTTTCGGCCACCTCAAAACACAGGCCCTGCCACTAGTCCTAATAGCGGAGGAGGACGGAAAGGGACATGTTCGGACTTTAATAGGCGGACATGCACTAGGACTCCAGGCACGTGCAAGTTCAAACATGCATGCTCTACCTGTGCCAATCCATCACACCCAGAGTCCAAATGTCTCAAGAAAACAAGGGATAAGGGAAGGAGGAAACAGGAGTGAGGGGCGGACACAGCATATGGCACTCTCACCCAATAACGTAACGGCTATGACTCCTTGGCTGAACAGGTACCCTTATAATTCCACTGCTAGGACATTGCGAGAGGGTTTCTTGTATAAGTTTGGGATCCCTGCACCTGACTACGTGGGGGCACCTGAATGAAAAATCAGCTTTCTGTTAGGACCAATCCAGGCGTGGCAGCAACAAAGATTGAAAAGGAACTACGCTTGGGCAAAATAGTGGGGCCATTTGATTGCATCCCGGTACACAATTTTGTCTGCTCCCCATAAGGGGTGGTTCCCAAAAAGGAGGGTGGTGAGTTCAAGTTGATTCATAATCTGGCAGCACCTAAGGGCAACTCATTGAATGACGCTATCAGTGATGAGATTTGTAGTGTAAAATATGCTTCCTTTGACCAGGCAGTAGAGCTGCTTAGGGGCCTGGGCCCTGGTGCCATGCTGGCAAAATCTGATATTGACTCTGCTTTTCGTTTGTTGCCAGTTCACCCATCGGACTTTCACCTTCTGGGTTTTAAGTTTCGGGGCAAGTTCTACATGGATATGTGCATGCCCATGGGTTGTTCGGTCTCCTGCGCTTACTTTGAGAAATTCCGTTCATTTTTGGAATGGGTTTTTAGACAGGCGACAGGGCATCAGTTTGTCATGCACTATCTGGACCACTTTCTTATCCTGGGGTCAGCGGGCTCCCGGTAGTGTGCATGGGCACTGCAAGAATTTTGTATGCTCATGCAGGCTTTTGGGGTTCCCCTGGCACCGGGAAAGACAGTAGGACCAACAAATATGATAGAATTCCTAGGCATTGAGTTAGACTCAGTCCAAGGGTGTTTCCAGTTACTGGCAGACAAGATTAAGAAATTCAGGACAGCATTGCAGCAATGCCTGGCAAAAGATAAGGTAACCTTACATCAGTTACAGCAGACGGTAGGGCAGTTGAAGTTTGCTCTGAGAGTCATACCAATGGCACGACCATTTTCCCGCTCCATCTCCCAGGCCATGGCCGGTCTCAAAGAAAAACACCACCACACCAGGCTGTCAGCTGAGGTTAGGCAGGACATGCGGATTTGGATGGCATTCCTGCAGGACTTCAACGGCAGGGTAGTCTGTACCGGTCCACCCACTACTTCTGCAGAGTTAGGTTTATGGACTGACGCTGTAGGTAGTGTGGGATGTGGTGCCATACTCAGTAATGAGTGGGTGGCTCAGCATTGGCCAGCTTGGTGGGTGGAGAATTGGGTGACAGCTAACATTGGATTTTTTGGAACTGTTTCCCATCTGGGTGGCATTGGCAGTCTGGCCAGAGATAACATAACGGTAGTCGAATGCATCAACCAACAGGCTGTTGGAAAGAGATAGTGTTGTTATGTATGAAATTGAACATGCAGTTTAAAGCTAAACATGTGCCAGGGGTATTGAATTTTGCTGCTGATGCACTCTTTTGCTTCAAGATGCAGGTTTTCAGGGCACACCTCCCCTCTGCAGAAGCAAATCCAACATCCTTCCCAGAAGTACTTTGGCAGATTAGTGCCCCCAACTACCGAACCTCGTGGCAGCTAGCCTATCTCACAGGATCAGTAAAGCTTATGATGGGGCGTTTTGGGCATATTGTACATTCTTGGGAAGGGAGTAGGCAGAGAAGTGCCATGTTACAGGGGCACTTCTGCGTTGCTTGGGTGCCTTAAACGAAGAGAGGCGCTCAGCGGCAGCAACCAGGCGGCATGTGGCAGCAATCTCTTTCTTCGCACAAACTAGAGACAAGGGAGATCCCACTAACAGCTTTACAGTTAGGAAAGTCTTAAAAGGGTGGCAGCACATACAGGGGTCAGCACCAGACACAAGACGTCCAATAAGGGTGGAGTTGCTATCGTCTTTACTGGGGGCTCTGGACATGATTTGCAGCACCACAGGGGAAGCTCTGCTTTTCAGAGCAGTCTTATCGCTAGCTTTTTATGGAGCTTTTAGGATAGGGGAATTGGTGGCACAGAATAAACAGGATGTGAAAGGGGGTCTCCAGTTAGAACATGCAAAGATACGAGGCAACGCCTTATTGATATCCATTAGGAAATCCAAGACTGACCAAGAGGCACCGTGGTGAGGGGGTAGTACTACATCGGGTACATGGTAACCCTTGCTGCCCTATAACACAGTTAGAGGCATTCTTACATCATAGATCTAGTACAAGAGGGGGGACATTTCAATTTAAAGAGTAATGGATATGGCAGTACAGAAGGCAGGTTTGGATCCTAGTTGCTTTGGGACACATTCTTTCAGAATAAGGGCTGCCAATGGGGCGACAGCAAGAGGTTTTCACAGCAGCAACGTTAAAAAGAATGGTAGGTGGTCCTCCAATTGTTATAAGCGCTATGTGCGGCTGCACATGTTGTGAGTAGGACATTTGCCTGGTGCTGATGCATGTTCCTTCTCTGCTTCCATTTACAGTTTCTCAAGCCTGTCACGCAGGGGGGAAAATTGCGGCGTCACATCAGCAGCAACTACCAGCAAAGGGATGTGCACATCCACAGAAACCAGGACCACAGGTCGTTCGGCCATTCATATGTGAGATGTTTGAATGCATTTTTCTTCTCAGGTAATTACAAATCAAGAGCTGAGCAGGTGGGTTTTAGGGTGTCATTTCATGGGAAAGGGGGTCTCCGCTTTAGTCAGTTCAGGGGTTTTGTAAGGGACTTGTTGAGCAAGGGTGGGGCTCTCCCCAGTATCATTATCTTGCACCTGGGAGGGAATGATCTTGTAAATATGGGTAGAAGAGGGCTAGTGGAAACCATAATCACAGACGTAGGTTGGTTAGCTAGGACATGCCAGGGGTGCACCATAGTATGGTCACAGATGGTACCCAGATTTCAATGGAGGGGGGAGTCTGTGAGGGCACTGAATCACTCAGTAAGAAGAGTCAATAATAAGATAGAGAGGAAGTTTAGGTCTCCTCATTTACATACGATCGCCCACAGTTGTATCAGGGGGAGCCGTTCTCCTTAAAAGACAGTGTCCACTTGTCTAAGGTAGGTAATGAAATCCTTCTAGAGACTCTGCTGGAATGGTTGGGGGGTTGCAGAAGCAGGATATGACCTTATAGCTAGCAATTGGGGGGGCAGATAGTCAGTCAACTATGCTGGCCTGTGGGGGTAAGGTTATGAATGGTGAGCAGTAAATTTAAGGTCCTTAGATGGCGGCTCCATTCTTGAATGGGGTTGCCCAAGGGGGAGAGACAAGTGGTGTCTCCTAGAACTCCAGGGGCAGTTACAGCCGGATGGCTGGATGGGTGCTTTACTGTGGCTGGTTGGCCACCCCGCACGTGCACAATGTCACCAGTAAAGGGCACAGAAATGCAAGGGCCCCTTATGAAGATAGTATACAGAGCGTACAGGGGTAACTGGGGTGGGGGAAGTACCCTCCCGGTGAACGGAAACTCTGCCCATGTGCACTCCGGTGGGAGGGGGGGCATAATTTTATAAGGCTCTAATACCAGTTATTGACCTTGCTGTAAGCTCAAATAGGTACACAGAAAAGTAACCACTAGTATGATTATTGATGATCATATGTTTAGATTTGGATAGGAATAACTTGTATTACAGTTATGCTAAGGTTAGCCATCTGACATCTGAACTTATCAATGTAATCTATGTCATGTTTATGTTTTCTGCGTAATTTTGTAAATATTGTAAATATTAATTTTGTTTTAATTTTTATGTTAATAAATACGGCCAGCGAGTTATCCACGCCCCCCCTTTTCCAAAATATTTTTGGGTCTTGACAAGGGAGGAGGGGGTATAGGTTGTACCAGGCCATTGAGAAAAGGCGAGGCCGGCATCGAACATGCCGAAAGTATGGCGGTCGTGCGGCCCTTGACGACCATAGAGGCGGGTCTGTCACGGGGCAATCGTGATACGACAGGTGCGCCTCGACCGCGATTGGTCATGGGTCCCGAATGTGACCTCGAAGTGATCATGATCACTTCCGGGTCACATGTGTGGACAATGCCAGGCCGGTTAGAACATGCCTGACTATCGGAGCATAAAAGGACGGAGAGCAGAGGAGTGGTCCTCTTTGCTCCCTCAGCCTGCCGGTCTAGCCTCAATAGGAGGCAGTAATTTTATTTCCCCACCCACCGTCCCCTAAAGCAATAATGTTTTCGTGTGTGCTTTGTGTTGTGTTATTTTGTTATATCTAGGTGAGGTGTTTTCCTTTTACAGGTCAGCTGTCGTAGTATTTAGTGAAATTCCTTGGTCAGGCGGTAATGTCATGATTGGTGAGCAGTAAATTTAAGGTCCTTAGAGGGCGCCGCCATTCTTGAATGGGGTTGCCCAAGGGGGAGGGACATGTGGTCTCCCCTAGAACTCCAGAGGCAGTTACAGCCGGTTGGCTGGATGGGTGCAGGGGAGTGGGGAGTTACGCTTTACCTAGGCTGGTTGGCCACCCAGCTTGAGTATAAGGCGCTAAGGGTACCCCCTGTATTATTTCTTTGAGGTCTAGAGGGGGGGGGGGTGAGAAGTACATAATATAATATGAAAAACCTCTGAACTGACCTATTTTATTTCACAAACTGGTATGACTCTAAACACAATTTTATTCAGGAACAACGTACAGCATAATCAAGATATGCAGAAACCCGTGGCTTACATTTATTTGTTTCTCTTTGTATATTTTTCATTTCAAAGATCCATTTTTGTAATATTTAAAAAAAAAAATTTGGGGGGGGACACAACAGTGATTAGCAATTCATCATTTACATAACTTGAAAAAGTTAATCCAAACATTTTTTTCTTTGACATAACATTTAATATCTATGTGTTCAAATATAGCCCCCACAAAATACACTTGATAAAAAGAAATATTAATATTTACTGGCCCTGATGAAGGTGGCATTCCCTTAGGTTGCACCAAAACGTAAGTAGGCCATATACAGGCATCTGAGAAACTCCACTGAGAAGGACCCCTAATAGAAGGACATGGAATAAGAATATTGGGGATGATGCCCATGATCAACATCTGAAATAATACTTCCTATTTGGGCTCATAAAACTCGGTTAATGCCTGTTGTTTTTCTAAACTTGAATGTGGAGAATGTGAGAGAGTGTGAGTATGAGTAGATTGAATGGAGAGAATGATATGAATGAGTGTATAAAGCTGTTTCACGTAGCGTTATTTTTATCAATTATTTTTTGTGGGGGCTATATTTGAACACATAGATATTAAATGTTATGTCAAAGAAAAAAATGCTTGGATTCACTTTTTAAAGGTATGTAAATGATGAATTGCTAATCACTGTTGTGTCCCAAAATTCTTTTTTTTTTAAATATTACAAAAATTGATCTTTTAAATGAAAAATATACAAAGAGAAACAAATAAAAAGTGAATGTAAGCCACGGGTTCCTGCATATCTTGATTATGCTGTACGTTGTTCCTGAAGAAAATTGTGCGTATAGGAGAAATAGAAATCTTAGGGACATGTTGGTCCACGCCAGACCGCCCACGAGAAATTTCCAAATCAACAACCAGCTCTCCATTACTGGACTTCCGGCAGTATTGGGCAACCACAGGTGTGGCTCCTGCCACGCTTGTGAGTCAGCTATGATATCTGACACTGTTACTTATAATGAAAAAAAGATTAAACTACGTAGCCTTACAAACTGTCGCAGTAGTAACATAGTGTATATCCTTTTTTGTGATTGTGGCCTGGCCTATGTGGGCGAAACCGGTCGCGAGTTTCGCGTCCGGTTCAGCGAACACAAGTCCGCCATCAGGACCAAAAAGCTATCAGCCCCGATAGTCCAACATTGCATTGATAAGTCCCATAAGGAGGATGAGATCAAATGGTCTATCCTGGAAAAAGTTACACCGAAAATGGGACAACCGAGCGAAATCACGCGTAAAAAACGTGAAACCTTTTGGATTTTCCTGTTGGACAGTGTGAAAAGAGGACTCAACGAAGAACTTTCTTGGTATGTGACCAAGTAAAAACTTATCTCCTCGACGCAGTAACTCCCAGTATGTGCCAGTGTGGAATCTTGCTATGAAACTCTCAGAAAAACTGTTTTTTATTGCTCCTTCTGGGTAGTTTCAGTAAAGTTTAGGTTCAGTGAATCTTGACCTACACTAGAATGCTAGCTTGGATATCTAACACACTTGATTACTTTTTTTTGAGTATTTATTGTGAATACGTATACATTAATGCAGTGTGTACAACAATATACATGTTGCAGCGTTGATGATTCAGTGTTCACACATGCTTCGTGTACATCCCTTGGCGGTTGGACCATCTCATGTACTTTGTATTATATAGATGGACCATTTGCGGCTTTTCAGGCTCTTCTTGGAAGACTCCCTCTGTTTTTCTCGCAATATTGCGTTGAAATTAAACAGCGTTATCCTTTACGCCTGGAATTGTGGGACCACTAGTACTGACAATTCCATTTACGCAACTATTGATATATTCTGAATCATTAAAGGCGTATTTTTTTGCAGTTCTTTGCAATTTGCTGTAAATGCATACCTCCTCTCTTGATTATGTTACACTCTAACATGTAAATCTCAAGCTGTAAACGCTTTTAATTACAGTTACTTAGCTCAGCGGTATTACTTATTTTGCCACGTTTACATTTGAAATTACTCTCTCAGTCTGACACTAGCAAGATGGACGCATTTCGAAAGTCCCTCGTTTGTGTTTACATTTGAAGCCCTTCGCTTGTGTTCACATTTGGAGACCTCTGCCATCCGACGTCCACTTCCCGCGGGATTGGAACATCTTTGAAGGGGTATAAATCATGGCGGCTATGAAGTGTCCATTTACCAAGGGGCGCAGTGACGGAGAAGGACTACGGCGCGTTGCCACAGACCTGAAGGTAGGCGTTTGAATCACGGAGTCGTGCTGGAGGAACCTCCGGTTTTAGCGTTAGGACATGGCATTTTGAGGTTTTGGCGTACTCGGTACTAACCCGATGAGTGGGTTTAGACACATTGTACTGATGCAGGGTGGTTAGCCACCTAAGGAACAGGCTGCATTTTGCGCGTCCGCCAGCCCGAGAAACAGTACAGGGCCCCCCATCCTGCCAGCGCGTGATAAGTTAACGCGGTACCGGGCAGGTTATTTTGAAGTTGCGGCACTCTTGTTAATAACCCGATGAGTGGGGCTAGAAGCATTGCAATAATTCAGGAGTGTAAGTCACCTGAGGCATAGACTGTAATGTGCGCGGTTACCAGTCCGAGAGAGTACAGGGCTTTCCTTCCGGCCAGCGCGTATGTTAAGGCTAACGAGTTCACGTGATACCGAGACCCGTGTTGCCAGTTGTTTATTCAGACCAATGTACTTGACAATAGTTATAGTCCGTAACTATCATCCTTTACTGAAGTATGGATGCCTGCACGCCCTCAAGATATGTAGCCTATCTAAATTTAAATAACTATCTACGCGCAGTATTTCTTGCCAGACTCTGCATAAATTTAAATAGCGTGTAATACGTGTTTCTCCTCTTCCTCCATAGGGTCGCTGGTATATTATATAGCAGTTGATTAATGGACTGCATCTCCACTGTATATAAAAGTAAGCCTACACTCCTCCTTCTATGGCTTTACTGCTCGTTGTTATTTTGGACATGCATATCATGTGTAGTGCGTCAGTTCTCATTGAACTCTTTGTCATTCTTTCTTCTGTGCACAGGTTAGGAAGTAACAGTACTTAGTCACTTCGCTGTCTGCTCCAATTAACTTGAGACCAACTTTTAACATGGCACATTGATGTATTTCGTGAAGTCTCACTAAATAAGGACACACTGCGACCACCTGGGTAGGTCACCATCAGTGCGTAATAAGGATGGGTGTTTGTAGGAAGCATCCACACGTTATGCAATTTCCGTAATTTGTGTATAAATTATGACATTATGGCGTTTAACATTCTCCCTGTAGCCATCAACTCAGATGAAGTCCTGAGTCTCGCATGCCTTTAATGCTCCCATCATGAACGACGCCATTGGTAAGCCCTATGTAATTTGGGAAATGTTAGAATCTCAGCAAGTCGCCATTACATTTTAATTGACAGCCTCCCTCAATTCCTTTGTAGATGCTGCTTTATTGATCTGGTTCCTCACTTGACCTTTATACTCACACTGACTAATGAGAAATTCTCACTGTGTAAGTATATGCAACGAACATCTGTGCAATTGCAAGTCCCCCTTTCCTTTGAGGTTAGGCCTCCTTGTAAATAGCCAACTTGTGAGTCCCTTTTTTCTGGTGCTCAACATTTAGCTGGTAACATGATATGAGTGTGAATAGGTAAATCTGGGCCCAATAAGGTTTTACTATGAAGCTAGTTAAATCATGTTCCCTTAACTTTTATAGTATAGGATCCTACTATAGTCACGGCGATGAGCCCCCATAGTTTAACTGTAATAGTGAATGTTGTAAGCCTTCTTAATATTTCACTTGTGGATGTCTGAGTGACAGATTTATTTTCCTTTTTAGGTTTTTTGTTCTGTCTGATCCCCGGGTTCTGCACAAAATGATGAACAAGGTCCTGATGAAGGTGGCTTGAACCACCGAAACGCGCGTAGACCTGCTACAAGGGCCGTTATTCTTTTTCTGGAGCCCTTGAACAATTTAGCTGTGTGATCTGGCTAATTGTTAACCAGTTCCTTTTTTCATCTATGTATGAGGTTTGATTGCAGTATGATTGGTAGCACGAGAGTAAGTTGGTTGTATGCCTGACACCATGGGGTTTATTTATTTATTTGTTGCCTATTTTTATGATTCTATTGTATTGCTCATGAATTTGTATAATTAATTGATGTGTTTTCTATAAAATTGTCTGATTTATAACGATTTTTATATGAATTTACACTTACAAAAAAGATAAATAATAAATATAATGTTTTGAATGACTTTTGTTCAGTACTACCTTTCTTCTGTCACTAGTTTTTGATATGTATTGATGTATGCACATAGTTGAAGTATTTGGCCATTGAAGGGACTTCTTCCACTTTCAGAAAATTGTGTTTAGAGTCATACCAGTTTGTGAAATAAAATAGGTCAGTTCAGAGGTTTTTCATATTATATTATGGCCACCCAGCATGTGCACAACGGCGCCAGTAAAGGACACAGAAATGCAAGGGCCCCTTTTGGATATAGAATATAGAGCATACTGGGGTAACCAGGGGGGGAAGGACCCTCACGGTGAACGGGCCCTCTGCGCATGCGCACTCCAGTGGGAGGGCGGGCATAATTTGATAAGGATCTGACACCAGTTATTGACCTTGCCGTAGCCTCAAATAGGTACGCAGCAAAGTAACTACTATTATGATTATTGATGATGATATGTTTAGATTCGGAAAGGAATAACTTGTATTAGAGTTATGTTAAGGTTAGCCATCTGACATCTGTACTTATCAATGTAATCAATGTCATGTTTATGTTTTCTGCGTAATTTTGTAAATATTGTAAATAATAATTTTGTGTTAATTTTTATGTCAATAAATACTTCCGGGTTGTTATCCACGCCCCCCTTGTCCAAAATCCTTGTTATTGATATTTCTGGGTTTTGACAAGGGAGGAGGGGGTATAGGTAGTTCCTGGCCATAAAAGCCCAAACCACCAGAAAGCATTCTAAAGAATCTCGGAACAGTAACAAGGAAAACGGAGCTCGAGCGCAGCTGTCTGATGGGTGAATAAAGTTTGGAGCGGAAATCCTATAGCTGGAGGGTCTTACATCACGGGCAGTTTTATGACGTTAGCACTGGACCTTAAAAATGCAATGTTTCGAACCGGTAGCCGATGCAAGTTACTGAGTTAGTAAGATGAAAGTAAATACTTGCAAATTTAGGAAGACCTAACTAATATAAGCCTGTCAGCCACGTTCTGAATAAGTTGCTACCTCTGCATCAGATAAGATGATAAAATGGCAATGGGTTGCAGTAGTCAAGTCTACTATTTCATGGATGAAGTAGGCACAAAAGCACCAATTTTTCTGAGCATCTTTATGAGGCCAAAACAAGTAGATAGATATGAATGTATTAGTATGAAACTCAATAGAGAGTCTAGCGTCAAAGATGACACCCAGATTACTCGCTTTGGTGCTTGGTTAAGGGTATTTGCCAAGACCTTGGGGTCACCACTTGGAAGACCAAATGGAAGGGTTACCAAACACCAAGACTTCCATCTTGTCAGCGTGTAGTCTCAGTCAGTGCTTAAAATGGAAAAATAGAAGTGCAGGTACTCAGTAACAGAGTGCCTGCTTGCTTCTGAGAAGAGTCTGTACTCTCCAATTAAAAGCATTATGTTTTTCTTGAGAAGTGCAGGTACTCACCCTCTCAAAGTATAAAAGTGCCGGTACTCAGTACCGGACAGTACCGGACCATTTAAAGCACTGGTCTCAGTCCACTGGCATCTATCCAGCAGGCGCACTTGGATGATGGTTTGTCCAGACTCCAGCTATAAAATAATCTGGGTGTCATCTGCATAGGAATACAATTGGAACCCAAAGAATTCAACGTGATTAGTCAGGGGCCCCACATAGAAATTAAAACGAGTAGTGTTCATAGAGGAGCCCAGTGGAACCCCGCAGTTAAGCTGCTGGTGGGAAGACTGATAGGAGGCTGATCAACAGCCTGCGACCTGGAGCTCAAGAAAGATGAAGGAACTTTTTAGATGGATTTTAGCAGAACAGCTTCATTTTATATTAAACTTTAATTGAAAGGCAGGCTTGGGATGTGTGGCTTTCATTTTATATATTTATTCCTGCTGATTCTTTATTGTTCAAATATCCCCAGGTCCCGTTTGGACCCAGATACTTAACCCCTTCACCGCAGCGGTAATTCCGCCGCGGTGCGGGTGATTTATGACCTGGGCGTGGTTCGGACGGCCCCCGGCCGTCGTCCGCACACGCCCACCGTGACGTCGGACGGCCGCCGGCCGTCCGACGCATGGAAGGGGTTAAACATGCTTTTAGGCACTGGGTGGTCCATTTTATATTCTAGGTGTCGCAGAAGTGTGTGATGCTAATTGGATGTGATGACACCAGGTGCATAACAGTGCCACATCAACCGAACCCCTCTACTTCCCACGTTCATGCCCAGCTGTTGGGTCTCTAGGGTGGGTTCAGAGGAATAGTGCAGTTCCATTAGTCACACAAAGTCAGGGTTAATTGGCTTTGTCTAGTGTTTTTAATATAGCCTCATCCCCAAAAATTTAGTTTAGAAGTTGAAGGAAATAAAAGAAAAATAAGTCTGAAATCAACACTCATGACTATCATGACTCATCACGACATTTGGAGCTGAAATGAATGCCACAATGTGATCTCCAGGAAGAGCCGCTCTAGGGCAAGTTTTCCCCAGAGGGCAAGGGCACTATGAGAGCGAGGAATAGGCTTATTAACTTCATTTGAGGGCCCTTCAGCTGGGCTGAAAATAAAGAATCATAAGAAGAAGAGGTCCAGGTTGCAAGCTCAATGCCTTGCAGTTATACCTCGTTTTCGCCTTGCTCGAACAGGGGGTAGCTCCTTTTCTGTTAGGGTGGCCAAAGCTTAGAACGCCCTCCCTTACGAAGTGCGAAACACCCAAGACCTCAGGCTGTTTAAAAAGCAGTAAAAAACCTTGCTTTTTAATTAATATGCAGCCCCTTTCACGCCCCTCGTTCTGTCTCATCGAGGTTGGTTTCGCGCCGGGACACTCTCGAGTATCCGTGCGCGGTATAAGTGCTGCATAACATAACATAACATAACATAACATAACATAACATAACATAACGCATCCAGGCATCATTCCTTTTCAGAGAAGAAGGTGAACATAAGATGGTAGAACTGGGGCCTGACTTGCGACTCCTGCAATGCTTTGTAACTGTGTTCTGAACCTGATCTGTGGTGCAGGCGTGAGGGAGTATTGATTCTGATATCCGCGATTTCTGCAAAGCGTTTCAGAATGGATTTAGTTTTTACATGTTGACTCGAATGAGAAAGAAGATAGGCTTGTTCACCCCTGCCATTCTAATTCCACAGTTAGGATCCGGAGATCTAGTTATGCAGGTATCAGGGAGTCTTTCAACACCAGTTAGACTTACAATTGATGATCACATGGGGGGCCTGCCAGAGTCAATGACTTGAAGACAGCATCTTCCACTTTAGAGTTAAAGACACATATGACATAGGTTTATGTACAAGATAAAGTTACATATATTTTAAAAGTGACTGATATTTATGACACTCAATATAATAATCTAAGAACATACTAAAGGTCTAAAAGACCTAAAACGTATGTTTTAACCAAAGTTTTGATTTAGACCGAAATGTAAGTATACTTTTCCTGTTTAGAAAAAAAAACGTTTGTTTATAGATGAACATAGTTATTTTTTTAATTTTGAAAAATATTCTTTTATTTAATATGCTTCTAGATCTTATACTTAAGAGGAGCTATTCTAGTGCTCCTGAATTTAATGAAGATACCCAGGATAGAGAGCTATCAATATAAACAAGTTGATTTTCCTTGCCGTTAACACCTGAACAGTAAGTGACATAAGGGGAATCAGAACTCATTGGCTCCTAACCCATAATTTTTGTGAACAGTCAGAGATTAAATGAAATTTTAATTTGTAACAAGCACTAATACCCGAAGGTGTCTATGCACAAAAGCTCTGATTTAGAGAAAGAAAAAGGGGGACTAAAACTGCAGAATATACAAACACATAGTTGAAGGACCTCAATTAATTTTTCTAAACAACAAGGTTTTTTGAAGTTTGTTAAAAGAGAGAAGATTAGTTTCTTTTTTAAGTATCAGAGGCAAAGAATTCCACAGCCTGGCTGGTCCTGTCACAAAACGTCTACCCCCCCCCCCCGTTTTAGCCCTTTGAATTACAAGATTAAAAGATGAGGAAGATCAAAGCTGCCTTTTCGGGAACATACCACATGAATCTATGTTTAAAATAATCAGGACCATTTCCATGTAGTGCTTTAAAAGCAATGCAAAGGGACTTAAATTCAATTCACCCTCTAGCTGGCAGCCAATGAAATGTTGGCAGAGCCTGGGATACAGATTGATATTTTGGGATAGCAAGCAGAAAGCGTACTGCAGCATTCTGGAGGACCTGCAATTTATTTAGAAATCTAGATTGAATATTGAAAAAGAGTGCGCTACATTAATCCATCCTTGATAAAAAATAAGTGCCACAATTACAGCTTTCTGAAGATCTAAAGGAATAAAAGGAAGAACTTTCCAGAGAGTTTTAATCATGATAAAGGAGGAGGATGTGATGGCATTTATTTGGCCTTCAAAAGACAATTTATTGTCAAAGTAAACTCCTACTTTTTTTACCTTAGTGACTGGGTTAGGAAGAGCTCCCAGCTCCCGCGGCCACCAACTAATTATCCAAAACTAGGTTTCACGCCCAAATAAAAGAACCTCAGTTGAGTTTGAGGCAGTTTCTGGACATCCACTTTCCAACTTCATGCATACAACCATGGAATCTAAAAGCGGTGTCCTCAGGACCACCAGCCAGTGATGCCACGATCTGCATGTCATCAGCATATGACACCACCCTAAAGCCAAATGACTTTATTAGCATGGCAAGGTGAGTCACATAAACGTTAAAAAGCATTGGACCTAACGATGAGCCCTGCGGCACCCCACAGGGAAAGGAGAAAGAGGTGGACCTAAACCCATTAAACTCCACCAGTTGCTCCCTATCTACAAGGAAAGATTTGAGTAGTTCAAGTGCCCTGCCCCTTGTGCCCAAGGCAAAAAGTCGATCGATGAGAAGACCGTGGTTGACCGTGTCGAATGCCACAGAGAGGTCCAACAGGATCAAGGCTGTCTGCTCACCTCTGTCCAGAACTTCCCTAATCTCCTCCGAGACATTTATCAGTGCCAGCTTGGTACTATGTTGGCTTCTAAACCAATATTGTGTGCCATCCAGGAGATTGTTATCCTTAATGAACTGTAATAGTTTAATATTCATGTCCTTCTCTACAATATAAGCTGGAAAAGGCAGCCATGAGATCGGCCTATAGTTGTTGGGGTCCTTGCTGTCTAGATAAGATTTTCTCAATAAAGGGAGAATAAACACTCTCTTCCACTTCTTGGAAAATAACCATCTCTAAACATCTTGTTGAAGATACCTTTAAGGTAATTAGCCGTAACCTCAAGAGCTAAGTGGAGAAACTTAGGGGGACAGGGATCCGAGAGCGATCTGAAAAGAGTCTGAACAAATGAGTCAGAAATAGGGTTAAAAGTTTCAAAAATAGGAGTATTATCTGTTCTAGCATCCGTGGGCTTCAGTCCCTCTGAAATATAGGAGATAGTCCCCTCTGTGAGCACTTCCTCTGCCAAATGAGAGGAGGCAAATGTGTCATGGACTGCTTTTACTTTAGCCTGGAAGAAGCCTGCTAAAAGGTCACGGAATTCGTGGTTCAACCCGCTGTTTTTGAGTTCGGGAAGTTTGCTCAACATTTTTACTGTTGCGAAAAGTTCTTTTGGGGTATGCAGAGAAGCCTGGGGCCTCAATTATGAAAAGTGACGCATCGCTGCGTGAAAACAGCGATGCGTCACTTTTCACTGCGCCCTCCTTGCACCACCAAGGATGCGTCATATTTACAGTATGACGCATCACTGCGCGAGGAGTTACAGATACGTCAGTATTTCTGACGTATCTGTAGGGCGCAAAAGTGGCGCATTGCTGGAGTGTGTCACAAAAGTGACGCAACTCCAGCAATGTATCCTTTCACATGGGGCAAGCACCATGTGAAAGGGCCTGCGTCAGTCTTACGCCTGCTGTGAGGCAGGGTTAAGAAATTGACGCATTTGTGTCCTAGAAGTGGCGCAGTGAAATCACATAGATTTCACTGCGTCACTTCTACGACCCTTTCTTGCGTCAATACGCCCCCTTGCATACATTATACCTGGTGCAGGTATAATGTGGCGCAGGGGTTTACAAAGTGACGCATCTACCTAGATGCGTCACTTTGTAAATATGGCGCAACAAGGCGCATTTTTTACGCCACTGGTGCGTCACAAAAAGTGACGCACCAGCGGCGTAAAAGTGACTCATAGCCTCATAAATGAGGCCCCTTGATTTTAGCGGAGAAGTATCGTGTTTTTGCCATAGAAGCCTTTATATTGTGATCCTGAATTGATTTTTTAATGAGATTTTGTTGTTGTGATCATATTAAGTATGTCATTTCCTCTCAAGCCTACAGCAGAGTTGTTTCTGTAGTCTAAGGCTGTCATCAAACCAAGGCTCGCACAGAGGCACCAGAATGTTTAGATTACCTGTAATCCAGTTATGATAGGTATTAGTAGGTAAACAGCCATTTGTACGTGACTTTTAGTTCGCATACCATTACAACGCAAGCGTAACAATGCATGCGCTGTAACAACGCATAGCCTCTACTACGTATGTTAGTACTTGGCATGCGCTGTTACAACGCGTGCGTGTATGGCTGCAGTGATGAAGAGGCAGAGATGAGGGTGTATGGCTGCAGTGACGAGTAGGCAGAGATGACAGCAGTGGGGCGGAGGCCAGTGGAGACTTCACCTGAGGAGGCAGCGATGATGGCAGTGGGGCGGCGGCGGCCTCTTTGTAAAGTCGGGGTATGGATTGGTGAGCAGTGGGGCCTTGAGCGGCGTGGCTGGAGCAAGTAGGGGAGAAGTGCTGGTGCCCGGACAAAGGACGTGCACAGAGGAGAGAGAGGTAAGAGGGGCTGTGTTTTATTAAAGGGTTTGTGTTTGAGGAGTAGTGTTTTTGGGTTAGTGTTGTGGGTTGTACAGGGTAGTGTTTGTGTGTGGGGACAGCAGTGGGGGATGGGGGTGGGTCGTGCAGGGGTTAGTATTTCAGTGTAGGGAGCGGACTTGGGGTAGGGGCAGGGTCATGCTTTGGGTAGTGTTTTAGGGTAGTTTTGTAGTGTTTGTGTAGCGTAGGGTAGTGTTTTAGGGTTTAGGGTAATGTTGGGGGGTCGTGCAGGGTAGTGGTTCAGTGTTGGGAGCGGACTGGGGGTAGAGGCAGGGTTGTGTTTGGGGTAGTGTTTTAGGGTTTAGGGTAATGTTGTAGTGTTTGTGTAGTGTAGGGTAGTGTTTTAGGGTTTAGGGTAGTGTTGGGGGGTCATGTAGGGTAGTGTTTCAGTGTAGAGAGCGGACTGGGGATAGGGGCAGGGTCGTGCTTGGGGTAGTGTTTTAAGGTTTATGGTAGTGTTATAGTGTTTGTGTAGTGTAGGGTAGTGTTTTAGGGTTTAGGGTAGAGTGGGGGTGTCGTGCAGGGTAGTGTTTCAGTGTTGGGAGCAGACTGGGGGTAGGGGGAGGATTGTGCTGGGGTTAGTGTTTTAGGGTTTACGGTTGTGTTGTAGTGTTTGTGTAGTGTAGGGTAGTGTTTTAGGGTTTAGGGTAGTGTCGGGGGGGGTCGTGCAGGGTAGTGTCTCAGTATAGGGAGTGGGCTGGGGGTAGGGGCAGGGTCGTGCTTGTGGTAGTGTTTTAGGGTAGTTTTGTAGTGTTGTAGTGTTTGTGTAGTGTAGGGTAGTGTAGTGTTGTAGGGTTTAGGGAGAGTGGGGGTTCGTGCAGGGTAGTGTTTCAGTGTAGGGAGCGGACTGGGGGTAGGGGGAGGGTCGTGCTGGGGTTAGTGTTTTAGGGTTTACAGTAGTGTTGTAGTGTTTGTATAGTGTTAGGGTAGTGTTTTAGGGTTCAGGGTTGTGTCAGGGGGTCGTGCAGGGTAGTGTTTCAGTGTAGGGAGCGGACTGGGGTAGTGGGAGGGTCGTGTAGGGGGTATTGTTTTAGGGTTTAGGGTAGTGTAGTGTTGTGTAATGTAGGGTAGTGTTTTAGGGTAGTGTTGTGGAGTATGTGTTATGTAGGGTAGTGTACATGGATGTAGAAATTACTCTAGTGTTGGGGGGTTATTTAAAAAAAAATATGTTGTAAATCTATGCGGGTAATTGGGATCCGTTGTAAAGACATTTCAAATGCATTTTTAAGCAAATGTGAAGTAATGGTAAGCATGAAAGAAAAATGCATTGTAATGGTACTTGCGAACTAAAAACAACGCTGTAAAAGTATGCGTTGTTTTAGTTTGCGAATTATCGCCAAAGATTCGTATTAGTAGCCTCATCCAAATCAGGTTTAGAGCAAGTTAGATGTTTCCTGAAGATCTCAAGGGTAATTCTATGCCATGGGCGTTTTAGCCGGAGAGGGGCGCACAGTATCGGTTACACCTTCCGGAGAAATATAAAACATCACAGCTGAATGGTCCGACCAACCCAAAGGGAGAATGGATGAAATACTAAGGAAGGGATTATCTGAAAAAATACCATCCAAAGAGAGGCCAGCAGCATGCGTAGGGCCTTTAACTAACTGTGTGAGACCCGCACTTTCCAGGAGGTCAATTTAGATGGCGGTTTCTCTATCTGAGATTTCTTCGAGGTGGAGACTAAAGTTCCCTAAAATGGTTAAGCCGGGGTAGTGAACTTTAATGTTCAGCAATTGGCTACTAATGTTCAAAAAAGCTCCTCTAGGGCATGGGGGCCTATAAATTAAAGCCCCATTTAAGGAGTAAGGGTTAGTTAGAAACATTTTGAAGGCTAATGCCTCACAGTTTGATACGGCCAGTAGGGGCTCAACGGAGACTTTCAGATGATCCAGATAGATGATTGCTAACCCCCCACCCCTTTTTATTGGACAATCTAGTTTGGAGATGGCAAACCCAGGGGGTGAGGCCATAATAAGGTCAGAATCCGACCCGGCATCTGCCCAGGTCTCTGTATTGAACGCCATGCCTAATGCATGATAATCCAAAAAGTCAGCAAAAGCCAAGGAGTTTTTTATCAGTGATCTAACATTTATGAACGCCGCTTTAAAAATGTTTGGCCCTGTATTAGAAGAAGTAGTATTGGTAATTTTCGGCCAAGAATGAGAGGAAATAGTATCCAACATTGTGGGTTTACACCTTCAATTTTTATGTTAGTCAAAGTAAGCTGACATTGTTGGCAGGTCCTAAAATTTGATAAATCTTGTAATCCCAGTTTAGGTCCTGGACAGTGCTTACAGTCATCCCTATAAGAAACCAATTCATCTTGTGTATAACAGCGAAGAGTTACCTGTTGCAGCATGGTGGCTGGTGCTGAGCACGATCCAAGCACGGACGGGGGCAGACGGGCTTGCCTTTGGTGCGACTGTGGTGCGCGTCAGCGGAATCATGCTGTTTAAATAAGTAAAGGCCAGGAAACAGCTAGAACGTCGACTTCTTCGATCCCGCAAGAACCGGAAGTAGAAGGAGCTTGGTCTCACTCGCTGTCTCTCCACTCAAACGGGAAAACCCCATGGTGGAAGGGAGAGCAGGCGGGAAGAGAAGCAGGGGAAAGGACCTGTGCCAAACGAATCCAGGTCTGAAGAAAGGTGAGCCAAAAGAAAGTTGCTCGCATAAAGTTAAAAATCTTAAAATCACAAATTGCTAAAACGATTATTGTCTTCATTTTTAAATCACTTTCTTGACCATCTGTTTTTCAATCCATTTTATCATCACTTTTATGTTTAGACACATTCCACTCCGCATGCAAGGAATTGCGGCAATTTCCCAGGTTTCTAATGTTCCTGTTGGCCATCCGAACCTTTCATCAAGAACATGACATAAGCCAAATTCATGTATAGCAGTTTATTCAGACCCAATGCATTTCGAGCCTAAAAAGGCCCTTCGTCAGGGGAAACTGTGAATGACAATTGATCAATGATCAAAAACCCATTTCATCAATATATAAACAAACACTTAATTCTAGCAACATTTTTTACTTTCCATCACAGGCTAAACTATTCGTAATCTCTGAATACATTACTAACGCTTCTAACTCAAAAACCCCCTCAGCCACTCTGTTCAAAGCTGAATGAAGACAATAATGAAAATATGCTGCAAAAAGCAATTTGCAGTGCCAGTGGTCATGGGTAGAAGGTTACCGCTAATGTTGGAGTTCAGTTTTTAACGCGTGTGTGTTGGGCTGGACACGACACCATTGAGCACGCCACGTCAAAAAGGATTTTGATAACAATTGGAGGAATTAAAAAGAGAAAAAAAGCAAGGTGTCGCAACCCGTTGATATACAAGCTTCAGGCTATTCGCCACATGATTTTGCACTTTTCTTTTTTCGTTCACAAGGGAGGTGCCGGGACCACTATTGAAGTTCCTCACGCTGGTCATCGTTGCGATTCCGGACATCTTCAGGTGTGTCCCATAAGAAGAATTCCAGGAAGTTAAAGGGTTCCTCTTCTTCTCTGCATTGTTTCCATTCATCGGAAGAGGCACGGGAACGATACCACAAGTCCAGGCCAATCTCCCAGGTCATCCCTGTGGAGCCCGCGTCTGAGCCTTGGTCCGCTCCTTGCTCCCCTGAGTTTCCTGCAGCCAAAGTGATCTATACCCAACTTAGAGAATTTTATGAGGCCTTGAACCTCATTTTTGGGTAGTGGGACCCATCTGGAGCGCCTTTGGGCCCTCGTGGGTTTGGGAGGGACTCTGACTGTGGTTCTGCCGAATGGTTTGCAGTTGATGCCAGTCGGACCCTTAGGATCCATTGGTGGATCCAAATCGGCCCTGGACTTGACTTCGCAACCTTTACTGGGGAAAGTTCCAATAGCGCCGTTCCTAACGATGCTGCTGCCCAATCGGCGGTGCCGAACCAATCGTGTCTCCTGACTCCGATGCATAGCCGAACAAGCATTGCCTGACAGTTCCGGCACAGACCAGGACCGCACGAACTGAAGTGGAGATGGATCTCTAATTTCCTTATGTGCCATCTGAGGAACACAAATGGAGTGGATCGAAGGATCTCTATAGTTATTTTGACCCATAATAGAGTCCGAGTCCATGGCTGATGACAACTGGCATGAGGACCTGGCTGATGCCAGTGTTCTGGACACCTCACAGACACTGGCCTCCTCTCTCATCCCACAGTGGCTACAGAGGCAGGGGCCTCCTTTGCAATCGTTTTCTGGCGAGGTGCTGAGGTCCTGGACCTGATGCTGTCCACGGTAGAGGTAAACACCAATGTCTTGACAGAGTTGTTTCTACCTCAGTACCCCTGCTCCCTTCAGTGAAGCCCTCACTGATATTCTGCTTGGCCATGGGCCAAGCCATGCACAGGACCACCCCCCTGCGTCTGTGGAGGCCAGCCTTCCCACCCCCTTTTCTGAATCATTTTGTCCACCATAAGCGTGGAAGGGTATACTCAGATGTGAGTCCCTTGCTCATTGCACCATCAGGATTCAAGCAAGCCGGGCCGACGACGCCTGAAACGGCAGAAACCGGTCCCCGGAAGCTTGTTTCCTTCCCAGTATAAGAATTGGCTTGGTAGTTTGGTTTGCCCTGTTCCCATCATGCACTGGGACAGGAACAGACTAATTTGCATATAGCCAAGTTCTGAGCTGGGATGGTGCAGTGAGCTAAAAAACGGTGATGGATCAAGCCCTGATCTTTGGACTGGGTAAGAGTGGTCTGCTTAATTCAGGCACTCTGTTCATCACCACCCCCTTTTCTGAATCAGCCTTCCCACCCAGCATTCCACCCCTGAGAGCCTTGTGGTCAAGGCCTCCACCTCCAAAATTAATTCCAGAGTGTTCCCTACCACACCACCGGCTTTGGAAACCTAGAGGCTGGATACCTTTGGAAAGAAGATTTTTTTCTTCCACAAGCCTTACACATTGGTCAGTAAACACCATGTGCTTGTTTGGCTGCTATTCCCATACTGTGTGGGATATGGGTGTGCAAGTGCTGCCCATGATCTCTGAGGAGGCCCAAGCTATACTCTCACCAGCTATTGCTGACGGAAGAGATGCAGCGAAGTTCACAATCAGATTTGGATTGGATACAGCCAACTCTAAAGATAGAGCCATTGCTTCCACAGTGGTGCTTCAATTTCAATTCTGGCTGAGGGTTGCTGGCTTTTCAGGAGATGTCCAGGCATCTCCTATGGACATGCCCTTTGATTACACTCACCTTTTTGGCAACAATGCAGATTCAGGATACGTTTCAAGGATAGTAGGGCCACCGCTAGGTAGTTGGGGAGCACCATGGCCCCGCAACAGCTGCATTCCATCTTCCATTCTTTCCATGGCTGTAGTAGAGGCTATCAGTTGTGTCCTTTTTCGCCAGCCTAGTGGAACCAAGGACAAATGTCTACCCAATCCGATCCCCCCAGGAGCCACTACCTCAAAGCATCTTTAATATGCCCTCACACCATCATGGGCACCCGATTGGTGACAGGATTCAGCACCAGATGCCCCAATGGCAGGAGATTACATTATAAAAATGTACGGTTCAGATTGTTCAGCAGGGTTATCTTCTGCCTTTCCAATAGACCATGGCACCTTTTCCACTATTCCCCGATTGGCTGACGGGAGCCATCTTTCGCTCTTGCAACAGAAAGTGCTGGTTCTTCTGGCCAAAGGAGCCTTTGAGAGCGTGGCAGTATCAGTAGTAGGTTGTGTTGGTATTCCTGCTACTTCCTGGTGCTGAAAAAGGATAGAGGCTTCCTCCTTATACTGGACCTATGCTCTGTCATTTACTTCCTGGAAAAATTCAAGATGCTCACTCTGGCTCAGGTTTTGTATGCCTGTGACCCTGGTGACTGGATGGTAGTGTTGGATTTGCAGGACACATACTTTCATATTCCTGTCCTGCCTGCCAACCAGTGTTACCTGCTGTTCATCATGGACCATGAGCAATATTAGTTTGCCGTGCTACCCTTTTGGCCTTACCAGTGCCCTTAGGGTGTTCACCAATGTGATGGTGGTGGTTGCAGCACATCTGCGGAGCTCTGGGGTTCCAGTCTTCCCCTGCCCTGACAACTCGCTGTTGCAGGTGGGCTCGCCCAGGCCCGGACTGGCCATAGCGGGCACCGGGCAATCCCCCGGTGCGCCGCAAGAGTGGGGGCCGGTTTTGAGCCCCTGGGGGCCGATTTTGTTACAGGGCCGTTTTTGCAGCATAGCTGCAAAATCGGCCCTGCAACAAAATCGGCCGAAAACCGGCCCTAGCAAAGCGCTCGGCGGCACCTCCAACCCTCCGAGTGGGGAGGGGGGAGGGGGGCCGGCCGAGCACTTTGCCAGGGCCGGTTTTGGTTCCCAGTCCAGCCCTGGGCTCGCCCAAGGCAGTTGTCTCCCACCTCCAGTCTACAGTGGATGTTCTGCATTCGCTGGGGTTCACTATATATGTGTCAAAGTCACACTTGACTTCCTCTCAGACACTCCCTTTCATCTAAGCTTTTCTGGGTACAGGGCAGTTTCAGGCCTCTCCTACGGAACGACGAGTCCAGGATATTCGGGCTATGATTCTGATGTTTCAGCTTCTATTCTGGATTTTGGTGAGACTGACTCTAAGTCATAGTCCATAAGGCTCATCAATGCTGCAGCAGCTTGAGTTCTGGGCTGGGTGGTGAGCCGCCGAGTACCTGGTTTCCTTCCCAGGTCTCTAAATATATCCCCGCTGTGCCTTCCGTCCCTTCGATAGCAGGGGGCTGCACCACTTTTCCTATCTGCTTCACGCCGTAAGCACAGATCCCGCACACGCCGGTACACAAAAGGGGCACTTGCAGCACAGCTCACTTAAAGCACTCCCCGCGCCAGTACCTTAATGTCCCAGCGGGTGCAGGTGGGTCGATCGCCTCCAGCGCCGGGCCAGGGCTTTTTTCGCAATTTTTCACATTCTGCTTCGGAAGCGAATCTCACCACAGTCCGGATTACGTGCCGTACGTCACGGCCCGTTGGTGCACTCTAGGCCGGTGCTCAGCCAGTCCTGCCGCGCTGTAGGCCTCCTCAGCATGTATGATTTTAATTTCTTTTTATGACAGCCAGGCGCTCCAGAATTTTCAGTCTGCAGTGGCGCCACGACGAGAGTCCTAAACCGATATCCCAAATAGGTGAATTCGCTATGTTTTGTGCAGGATGTGGACATGGGCGTAGGAACTGTGGGGGACACGGGGGACATATCCCCCCCAGATTTTGGAGTGGGGGGGACGCAGGGGACAAACACATTCCCTTCTCCCTCCTGAGAGGGAGATTAGCAGGCCTTTAGCGCACGAAAAAAAAGTGCGAGCGGAGCTGCGTGACCTAAAGGCCCTGCACTTGACCTGGCGCCTCTCCAGGTCCCTGTCTGTGAGCCGCCAATGATCCGATAGCAGGGGCGGATTGGCACAGCGTGCAATCGGGCATTGGCCGAAGGGCCGGTGTGTTGGTGACCTCTGTGGGCCGTTTTTTCCCCCCTTGTTAATTTCCCAGCCCACAGAGGGCACTGGACAGGTATAATGAAAAGCTTCCTCGGTGGGGAGCGTGTGATATGGCCTTTGGGCGATGATTAGTTGTGGTCTCTCTTTGACCCCCTGCCTTGCCAACCTTTTGCCCTGATGGTGGGCTGGGAAGCTGAGGACTGTATGCGAGAATCGGCCTCCCTGGGGGCCAGGTATTCCTCAGGCCAGTGAGCCATTCTCACCTCGGCCCCCCTGGGGCCACACAGCCCAGAAAAGGTGTTTTCATCTGACACCTCGCACATGGGCCTTCTCATTCAGTGCACTGGTGGGCGGAGGAGGGTGGGTTTGTGCTGGGGCCTCGCTGTGGGGGACAGGTGATGTTGTGGACTTGAACCATCTTCTCACAGCTACCCCTGCCCCTCTGGATGGCACAGCAGTGGAGTTTTATGCTTTATACCCTCCCCTGTCAGGCCATTGCCCCGAGGCAGTGGAGGTCTGGGGGGAGCTTGAGTAATTTAGTAATATAAATGGGCCTGGCAGTTCTGTTGCTCTGGCAAGGGGGGCTGGAGGGGGGATTTAGTAATTTTCTAAGTGAAAGGGCCTCCCTGTTGTCCTATTGCTCAGGGTGTCGGCCATTGTCACCTTACCCCCAGTGTCCTTCCAAAGAACAATATCCTCCACTTTCATGGCTTGCGTGTGCATAGGCACATGTGACCTGAAGGTCAGAGTTGCAGAGATGGGGGATCCGGTTTGAGTCCAGGCGTCTGCTCTCAACATCCTGTGATTCTGAGCAAATAACTTCATCTCCTAGGCCCTTAAATAAAACATCTGATCTTGTGTACTGTAATTGGTGCTCATGAATAGCGCTTAAATAGCATTTGCCTTGGGTTGGGTTCACAATATATAAAACTGTCAAAAAGAACAACAGCAATAAAAAACAAGCATTGGCAATGCCAATAGGTTGAGCATTCGCAGGAGTTGGAGCTATTGGCGCTGTAAATGACAATGTGTTTACCCATGTGTTTTGGAATGGAGTCGTGGTATGTGTTATGGAGTGCAATTATGTTGGTTGGATTCGAATTGCTAGTTGTGGAATAGTGTGGCGTAGAATTATGTGGATAGTAATGATTTGGTTTTAAGTGTACTGGAATTATGTGGAGTGGGATTTACCCTAGTGTGGGCTTCACAATGCTTCGCTCTGTGTATCCTTAGACTGGGGTATGAAGTAGTCTCCAGGAAGGGGGCAGGGGGAGAGAGGTATAGATGGCGTCTGGGTGAGGTAAGGTCCATAGGATGGAAGACCAGGAGAGCGGTCCAGAGAGAGTTTTGGTGCTCAACAGATTGTCTGTGTGAGTGATGAGAAATACTTCAGGAAAGACGGGAAGGGACGGGACATGATAGAGTTCAGGAAAGACTACTGGTCGGGTCTGAACAAGGGACAATGGGCAACGAGAGAGCGGGATAAATATGGGTATGGTTTGTGTATGAATGCCTAGTTTGTGATTTGACTAAGTAGTGTGGGTTTCAAATGTGCGTGCAGTAGTTGTGGTGCAAGACACAGTTCTTCTGTAACACTGCTGACTGACTTGGTCAGAAGCCGTTGCCTGTCCAGTCCACAAACAGGTCACATTATACCCGTCTGCAGCACATTACACAATGCTGTGAAACCAGCCACACCACATGTGCACCATGCAAAGCTGCATACTCACTGCCTGCCTAGAGTCACTTACTACCTTCATTGATGTGGCTCACCTGACTGTGGCTTTACCCCCATGGACCTTATATGGGCAACTGCTGAGCCTCAAAGAAGGGCAGGGTCAGGAACACCTTGAAGTAATGCAGCACCTAACCTCTGGCCCCTTATAGTGCTTGCCCGACATGCTGCATGCTAAGGGCTGGCATCAGTGTCTGAGAGGGAAATGAGTGTTGAGTCCTGGCGGGGTGGTTATTCAGGCCACGCCTGCTCCGACACACCAGGTGACCGGCCGAGGCCCTTGATCACGGGAAAGGGATGATCATCATAGAGTAGTTCCCGGCTCCTTCATCCAACTGTTGGCACACAGAGGGCAGGATCCTCCGGACTCACATCTCGCTCTTCCTTTGGGATAGGGCAAGAAGAGACAGGAGGAGCCGGGGAGGAACTGTCCTCTTACTCTCATTACCTACCTACTTCTTCCTCTATCTATATCTATGTTCCTTTTCTCCCGGCTATCCAATCTTTGTGTCTTTACCTTTGGTCTTTCCCCATCACACCTATCACTACCGGATTTCTAGTTCTACTTCACCTCTCTTTACCTCTTTTTCCCCCAGCCCTCCCGTTGGCACTACCCAGCAGAGCTGGAGATCACTGTCTAGCCACAGTAGTATGTAAAATGGAGAGAGAGACCACTTGTTGTAGTCAAGGGAGTAGGGTACTCTTGACGAGTAAAAAAAAAAGATTCACTGTTGGCATTAGAGGTTCTATTCTCCATGGCAGAGGTTCAGAGTTGCTCTTCCTGTTACTTTTGTTATTACATATTTTATTCCCAGAGATTCCAGTCTAATTCTTTCTCCATGACTTTGTACTACATTTCTGAGATGATCAGAGTCAACAACATAGCTGGTTGGGAAAGAGTATCTAACTACATTGTGCAGGGCATTAAGATTGCAAGTAAGTATTCAGTTATCAGAACTGCAGTGCTCCTAGTCTTTATTAATGTTACTCGCTCTATAAGCTTTAAAATGCTTAATTTACCAGAAATTTCTCTACAAATGACACCTCTGAGAGTAACCAAATGGTATTTCGTGAAAGGGCACGCCCCGCGAATGTGGGCCACTTTTTTAGGCAGTGCCCGGGCAAAATTGTGATCCCAATCCGACCCTGTCCGATAGTCACAGCATAAGGTGACCTCAGAGGCCACTCGCCCCCCTGCCTCTGCCCTTTTCAACTCTTTGTGTGGCACAGCACCCTGAGGCTCCGGGAATTATTTATTTCTCACCTCAGCTGCCTGTAGCCAGTGCACTGATTGATATGCTGACCTTGGACTCCTCGCCCCCGTGTCTGTGGCCGGCTTGAAGAAGGAAGGGCTGCAGCAGCACGCTCCCACTAAGTGTGAGGTCCTTCCTGCGTGAGTACCTATCCCATTGAAGTGACTAGTGAAACAGCAATAAAATCAGCTGACATGAAAAAATAGAATGATCCAGAAAACCAAGATGCTGTTGTGTTTGGATATGTTCTGTGCCAGACATTACAAGTTTTTTTTACAATACATGTGAAAAACACATGACTTTAGTTTTGGTTAAAATTCTTAATTTAGGGGAACAATTATTAATTTAAGGAATACGTTACTTCAAGTGAATTTTGAAATTTTTACACATACCCACAGTCTCTGCAAAGATTTTGCCTCGTTAGTACCAATATAACATACAAATGCAGCAATGAGAAAGGTGACCAGTCAACCTTTGCAAAGGGCCCTCCACTTTGCAGCAACATACCTCACATTTAATCAGTAATTTTTGATCCCTGTGAGCTACAAACCACTTTTTAGTTAAAATTGTCAGATTATTCAGCAGATGATGAATTATGTGGCAAATATGGTACAACTATAATTATGAACAAAACATTTGCAAACTAGGATATTTTGCTATTCATATTTGAACTGCGGAAAAGAGAAAAGTACTGATGACAGAAACTGCTTGGCTCAGAGACAAATGGCCTGTGATTCCACTTTTAAGCGTATTTGGGACATTCTGTGATTGAAAACATATCCCACTTTGTGAATGTATTTTAATGTCAATAACTCATATTAAACCTTAAATAAGCATGTGCGGCTATTGGTTCAATTAGATAGCGTAGTAGTTTGTAACTGGTCAGTGAAATGCTAAACAAATACTAAATATAGGGAAGATTTGCTCTTTCTGGCCACACCTCTGACTCCACCCATAAATCTAATCCTCAGGTTATTCTGGGCCTCTGATTCGCTGCCCACAGTTCTCCTACTTCCCCCCCCCACTCTGAAAACATAATAGGCTGAAAGCAGTGGTCAATGTCGAACCCCCAGAAACTGGAGTATTATCAGAGTAGGGGTTAAGCACGACAGTCGCAGATCACAGTTGGCTCAGGTGGGAACTGGGTTTTGAAATTAGGAATCACGGGCTGCATAGGGGCAAGGGCAGTTTGCCTGTGCCTTGCCATTTTACTAATGAAGCCCAATAAATACCAGATGACACTATCAGGAAAAACGCTATTTTGTAGTCCCTGACTTTCCTTAAGCGCACTAATGCATCTTGGGATATGTAGTCTTGCATCAGCTTAACTAAGTGGACTAATATACCTGAGAGCAATTTCAGGAAAAGGGAAGACCCATGGCTTGACCACTGTGTATCTAATGATATTATAGAGTACGGTGATAACATTAATGGTAAGCTACATTTATTCAGGCAGAACCACTCTGAACCCGGAGAGAAATATGAGGGCTCTTTTTGCAGGTGTGGCAAGTGTAAATTGAGTTGCCCCATTATCAAGTCTTTTACCATTAATGGCCTGACAGTGTTCCCAAATTAAAAATTGATTTTCCCACTTAAGCCTCTTGTGCTTGTGTTTGTGATTCGCAAAAAGTGCAAGAGATTTACTCACAGTCTTGAACCAGCATTTGAAATGTGAGTAGCCCTCATGACCTTACTGCACCAGTCGGCGCCTAGCCACCTTTAGAAGTGTCAGGCCTGCTAGGGCATCTTCTTGATAAAACGTGTGCCAAGTGCCACATGCCCTCCGAGCTTTCTGTTTGTGTTTGTTTGTGACAGCTGTGGGTCATCTTGAATTAGAGACACAAGTGGGATTTCAGGAAAAATTAGGCTTTTGAAGACTGTACAAATTATATTTTCAGCTGAGTGACTTTAAATTTTAAAGCTCCAAGTGGACAACAATTATAGATGAGGTTATCGGCCACTTGTGGCTTTTTAGCCAGCAGCCCTTTGCATTCTGGTACTTGTAGTTTTATGTTTTCTACTATAGGCATGGACTTTGAAACCTAGCCTTACATAGTGCAGCTGAAAGTCAACCAGTGGTGTTAGAGTTAGCTGGTTTCTTGGCTATTAATGCTTTGTGAGGCAATATTCTATAAAACGGTGTTTCTTCAATGTGTAAAATTTCCACCTGCAGAGGTCACACCTATCATACAAACAATGAACATAGTATTTGTACTATTTTTTATTTGATTTTTAAGTCTGGGAATTGGCAATTTGGTACTCACTCCCTTACATATTTTGGGTGCAAGGTCAGGCTATGGCAGAGTACCGGTGGACTATAGGCTAGAGGTTACCTGCAACATGTTTGAGCCTTCGTGCATCTCACACACACTCTCTCCTAGTTCTGTGTTTCACAATTCTCTATTGCTCTTAAAACTATGTGGAGTTTTTCACCTGATGGTATCTGGGCTCAGGATACTGCTAGTGAAGATATTGTCTCAAGTCCCTCAGTTTCATTTCTTTGTACTTGTCACCATTTGACAACTGAGCAGGATCATCTTAGTACCGCATTTGAGTAGCCAGTACATCTTCCAAGTCCACTACTTGCCTGCCTTTCTTAATATTTCTCTTCATAACTATGCGATTGTATACATTTAATGGGCATACGGTCTCACACAATGGGCGATTTGTATAGGGTCACTGGAAAGTCCACAATGTTGTCCCTGTCCCCCCCAGAAATTTAGTGTCTCCTACGCCCATGGATGTGGATGATTTATCGGGCCTCTCGGAGAAACTCGCTCAAGGCGCTGCCATCGCGTGGCTCGGCTAGCTCCGCCCCCGCCCCCAAAAGTTAAGAGGGAGATTTCTCTTCAGGCGTTCTTGGGTGAAAAACGTCAACTGCTCAGCTCTTCAACCAAGTCGGACAGCTTTTCTCGAGTTGAACTTTTGAATAAGTCTGTATTTGTATTTTATCTGTTTCTCAGAAAATCCTGAACATAAGACATTAAAGGCATGAACAGGAAAAGACAAGAATTGCGAAGAAAAAAATAGGGCGAGTCTGGGGTACCAGTGGATATGGTGTGTGTGCAACCCACGGAACAATAATGAGGTACATTGTATATATGTATCTACCAATTACAGAAACTATTAGATGAATGGTGTTGAAAAGTATAAAGTGGTCTAGCTGCCCCTAGAGCTCTGTAAATCCTAATGGGTTGCTTCCAGAAATGTTCCCGTAATAATCCTAAGGGCCCTGTGGAACAAACTGGGTGAAAAAAAATGAGTTAATACTTTTCATATTCACACTAGAGGCATGAGGCGTCATTTGTTGGCAAACAGTAGTGCCTTTTACCCTCAGGCATTACATTACATCCATGAGTATGAAGTCAGTTGACACGCACCCCAACCTTTTTCACCAGCGTGATGCGTGTGATCGAGGACAAGCAAGTTTAATATGGGAAGTTATAAATGTTTCAAAAAGAAGTCTTCTGGACTCTTTATGTATCATCAGTACGGTAAAAGTATGTGCAGATATTTAAAGGATTAAAAAAAGTGCAGTAATCCAGATGGGGAAAGTGCTTTTCGGCCAATGGAATCCTCAGTATGGGGAATAATGCTCATCTCAAATTGAAATGAGAAAAAACGAAGGCTAAATTATCCCTGGATCATTGAAAGGCGTTCCTAAACTGGCATTAAGAAACCCTCCAAAACTGGCAAGAATTGCAGACAAGCCTTAAAGTTCTCAGAAGAAGGTAAAACACCAGATTATTAATATGAGAAATAGGATTAGAACCATACTCTGTCAGCCATGACTCGCCTTACCTCTTCACTCAGGACACTGAGGAAGAGAATCAGAAGATAATGTTGAGGCTTTCTTAGATATGCTTCCCATACCATTCCGGCTGAATGTAGACTTTGCACTAGTCGATGCACCAGCAGATAGATATATTGGCGGGTGCAGCAGTGCAGTTAGACCTCCAAGCATGAGGACAAGAAGTGGTACAGCAAAGGCAAGAAGCTGACACCTCAACGCCTCATTTGCTGCCTCCTGCCAGAGGGGGTTTGGCACTTCCCGCCCTGAAACTAGTGATCAGAGAGGACTGGGACCTAGCTTCCTGTTACACGTGACAGCCTCACACAAGAAGGCCAGGAGGAGAGTATGGAGAAAGCGATCTAGAACAGAACCAAAGTTCAATTAAAGAAGAAGCTAATGAAAAAGAAGCCATCACTGTACGGCTACCTTTGTAGTAGTATATGAGAGTTGGGAATCAGGGAAAGGTCATTTCCTAAAATGATGCTCTAAACGTGGTACCACGTTTCACAATATCATTTGGGCCCTTTGACCTCAAAGCAATCAAAGGATGCCCATCGTTTTTATCATTAGGATGACCATATTTGGACATTAGGAAACGGTTCTGAGCTTTTGGGCAGTATTGCGAGTTTTGCCGCTATTAGTCAAATTATCTGTCGTGGGTTCTGTATCTGTCGGTTTCCTTCTTTATTTCTCCCTGTACCAGTTGCTCAACCCTTCAGTATCATCTTCAGACTGCTTGGAAGGGCCAGATACCTGCTGTCCCACCTTTGTTCAATTTCTCCAGTATCACATAGCCAACAAGCATTTACAATGCAATGGTTTTGCCTTTGTTAAAGTTAGAGCTATTGGCATTGCTCTTGACACTCTGAAGCTCCACTCTGAAGCTCCACTCTGAAGCTCCACTCTGAAGCTCCACTCTGAAGCTCCACTCTGCACTCTGAAGCTCCACTCTGCACTCTGAAGCTCCACTCTGCACTCTGAAGCTCCACTCTGCACTCTGAAGCTCCACTCTGCACTCTGAAGCTGCACTCTGAAGCTCCACTCTGCACTCTGAAGCTGCACTCTGAAGCTGCACTCTGAAGCTCCACTCTGAAGCTCCACTCTGAAGCTCCACTCTGAAGCTCCACTCTGAAGCTCCACTCTGAAGCTCCACTCTCCACTCTGAAGCTCCACTCTGCACTCTGAAGCTCCACTCTGCACTCTGAATCTGCACTCTGAAGCTCCACTCTGCACTCTGAAGCTCCACTCTGCACTCTGAAGCTCCACTCTGAATCTGCACTCTGAAGCTCCACTCTGCACTCTGAAGCTCCACTCTGAATCTGCACTCTGAAGCTCCACTCTGCACTCTGAAGCTCCACTCTGAATCTGCACTCTGATGCTCCACTCTGAATCTGCACTCTGAAGCTCCACTCTGCACTCTGAATCTGCACTCTGAAGCTCCACTCTGAATCTCCACTCTGAATCTGCACTCTGAATCTCCACTCTGAATCTCCACTCTGAATCTCCACTCTGAAGCTCCACTCTGAAGCTCCACTCTGAATCTCCACTCTGAATCTCCACTCTGAAGCTCCACTCTGAAGCTCCACTCTGAAGCTCCACTCTGAATCTGCACTCTGAAGCTCCACTCTGCACTCTGAAGCTCCACTCTGAATCTGCACTCTGAAGCTCCACTCTGAATCTGCACTCTGAAGCTCCACTCTGCACTCTGAAGCTCCACTCTGCACTCTGAAGCTCCACTCTGCACTCTGAAGCTCCACTCTGAAGCTCCACTCTGAAGCGCCACTCTGAAGCTCCACTCTGAAGCTCCACTCTGAAGCTCCACTCTGAAGCTCCACTCTGCACTCTGAAGCTCCACTCTGCACTCTGAAGCTCCACTCTGCAATCTGAAGCTCCACTCTGCACTCTGAAGCTCCACTCTGCACTCTGAAGCTCCACTCTGCACTCTGAAGCTCCACTCTGAAGCGCCACTCTGAAGCGCCACTCTCCACTCTGAAGCTCCACTCTGCACTCTGAAGCTCCACTCTGCACTCTGAATCTGCACTCAGAAGCTCCACTCTGCACTCTGAAGCTCCACTCTGCACTCTGAATCTGCACTCTGAAGCTGCACTCTGAAGCTCCACTCTGAATCTGCACTCTGAAGCTCCACTCTGCACTCTGAAGCTCCACTCTGAATCTGCACTCTGAAGCTCCACTCTGCACTCTGAAGCTCCACTCTGAATCTGCACTCTGATGCTCCACTCTGAATCTGCACTCTGAAGCTCCACTCTGCACTCTGAATCTGCACTCTGAAGCTCCACTCTGAATCTCCACTCTGAATCTCCACTCTGAATCTCCACTCTGAAGCTCCACTCTGAAGCTCCACTCTGAAGCTCCACTCTGAAGCTCCACTCTGAATCTGCACTCTGAAGCTCCACTCTGAATCTGCACTCTGAATCTGCACTCTGAATCTGCACTCTGAAGCTCCACTCTGAAGCTCCACTCTGCACTCTGAAGCTCCACTCTGAAGCTCCACTCTGAAGCTGCACTCTGAAGCTCCACTCTGCACTCTGAAGCGCCACTCTGAAGCTCCACTCTGAAGCTCCACTCTGAAGCTCCACTCTGAAGCTCCACTCTGAAGCTCCACTCTGCACTCTGAAGCTCCACTCTGCACTCTGAAGCTCCACTCTGCACTCTGAAGCTCCACTCTGCACTCTGAAGCTGCACTCTGAAGCTCCACTCTGCACTCTGAAGCTGCACTCTGAAGCTGCACTATGAAGCTGCACTCTGAAGCTCCACTCTGAAGCTCCACTCTGAAGCTCCACTCTGAAGCTCCACTCTGAAGCTCCACTCTGAAGCTCCACTCTCCACTCTGAAGCTCCACTCTGCACTCTGAAGCTCCACTCTGCACTCTGAATCTGCACTCTGAAGCTCCACTCTGCACTCTGAAGCTCCACTCTGCACTCTGAAGCTCCACTCTGAATCTGCACTCTGAAGCTCCACTCTGCACTCTGAAGCTCCACTCTGAATCTGCACTCTGAAGCTCCACTCTGCACTCTGAAGCTCCACTCTGAATCTGCACTCTGATGCTCCACTCTGAATCTGCACTCTGAAGCTCCACTCTGCACTCTGAATCTGCACTCTGAAGCTCCACTCTGAATCTCCACTCTGAATCTGCACTCTGAATCTCCACTCTGAATCTCCACTCTGAATCTCCACTCTGAAGCTCCACTCTGAATCTCCACTCTGAATCTCCACTCTGAATCTCCACTCTGAAGCTCCACTCTGAAGCTCCACTCTGAATCTGCACTCTGAAGCTCCACTCTGCACTCTGAAGCTCCACTCTGAATCTGCACTCTGAAGCTCCACTCTGAATCTGCACTCTGAAGCTCCACTCTGCACTCTGAAGCTCCACTCTGCACTCTGAAGCTCCACTCTGCACTCTGAAGCTCCACTCTGAAGCTCCACTCTGAAGCTGCACTCTGAAGCGCCACTCTGAAGCTCCACTCTGAAGCTCCACTCTGAAGCTCCACTCTGAAGCTCCACTCTGCACTCTGAAGCTCCACTCTGCACTCTGAAGCTCCACTCTGCACTCTGAAGCTCCACTCTGCACTCTGAAGCTCCACTCTGCACTCTGAAGCTCCACTCTGAAGCGCCACTCTGAAGCGCCACTCTCCACTCTGAAGCTCCACTCTGCACTCTGAAGCTCCACTCTGCACTCTGAATCTGCACTCAGAAGCTCCACTCTGCACTCTGAAGCTCCACTCTGCACTCTGAATCTGCACTCTGAAGCTGCACTCTGAAGCTCCACTCTGAATCTGCACTCTGAAGCTCCACTCTGCACTCTGAAGCTCCACTCTGAATCTGCACTCTGAAGCTCCACTCTGCACTCTGAAGCTCCACTCTGAATCTGCACTCTGATGCTCCACTCTGAATCTGCACTCTGAAGCTCCACTCTGCACTCTGAATCTGCACTCTGAAGCTCCACTCTGAATCTCCACTCTGAATCTCCACTCTGAATCTCCACTCTGAATCTCCACTCTGAAGCTCCACTCTGAAGCTCCACTCTGAAGCTCCACTCTGAATCTGCACTCTGAAGCTCCACTCTGAATCTGCACTCTGAATCTGCACTCTGAAGCTCCACTCTGAAGCTCCACTCTGAAGCTCCACTCTGAAGCTCCACTCTGAAGCTCCACTCTGCACTCTGAAGCTCCACTCTGAAGCTCCACTCTGAAGCTGCACTCTGAAGCTCCACTCTGCACTCTGAAGCGCCACTCTGAAGCTCCACTCTGAAGCTCCACTCTGAAGCTCCACTCTGAAGCTCCACTCTGCACTCTGAAGCTCCACTCTGCACTCTGAAGCTCCACTCTGCACTCTGAAGCTCCACTCTGCACTCTGAAGCTCCACTCTGCACTCTGAAGCTCCACGGCCCTACGTGTGCCTTGTTTAATTGGTCTTGTCGTTCTTTGATTTTTATTGGATGTTTTTATGTGTTGTCGATCTAATATTTGCAGTTTGTCACACACATCGTGCAGGTAAGCAGGATCAAGGGCAGGACGTAGATGCGGGGGGGGGGGGGGGGGGACCAGCGCGGGTGAGCCCGAGGGATCAAGGTCAAGGGCAGGATGACAAGGGACAGAGGGCGGCAGGCAGCAACGGCGGGTGAGCTCGGGCAGAGAAAGGGCAGGATGAGGTGGGTTGGGTAAGCGCTGACCAAGCAGCGCCAGTGCACCTTAGCGGGCCCCGCACCTTTCACGAGCACTGACTCAGCTCCCTGGGGTCTTCACTCCCGTAGGTCACCACCACGCGTGCTCTCACAGCCCGAGCTACCTGTCACACACGGAAGAGCGAGGGATCGTGGACTTTACTCCCCCTTTGAGCCCGGGGAGAGCGAGAGCCGCTCTTGGCACTGATGCCTCCGGCGTGATCATTGGGCTATCAGGAGCAGCCCCCGTGATGCTGCTGTCACTGATGTGTGGGTTGCAAAGTATTTTGTTGTGCACGCTTAACATTCTATGGTGCATAAATTGATGTGTTTTGTTTTATTTCTGACTGTTTCCGTGTAATGAAGACTCTCGTTAATGTTGCATCAGAGAGAAGCGGGAGGGGGCGGGAAAGGGGGAGGAGAGAGCTGACGACGGCCGGCCGGAGCAGAAGACGGGCACCAAAACAAGCGGGAGGGGGCGGGAAAGGGGGAGGAGAGACGCTGACGACGGCCGGCCGGAGCACGAAGGCGGGCACCAGGAAACAAGCGGGAGGGGGAG
Source organism: Lissotriton helveticus (assembly GCF_964261635.1). NCBI lineage: Eukaryota > Metazoa > Chordata > Amphibia > Caudata > Salamandridae > Lissotriton > Lissotriton helveticus. Next base: position 1,617,845,874 of record NC_136057.1, read on the forward strand.
CAAGGGAGGTGCCGGCAATGCCGGAACAGAATCGGGGGCGTTCCCGGCGTCGCGTGACGTCGGCAAAAGCCAAAGAATGTCGGGAACGCCCCCGAATCTGGTCCGGCATTGACGGACAGGCCCCTCGTCCAATGGCTAGGCTCCATTTATGGAGCCAGCCAATGAATGACGAGGGCCGAACCAAAGCCACACTACAGATCTCATCAGGATTTCGCCTGCGCGAAAAAGATGCGCAGAGCGCATCTTTTTGGCGAGGCAAAACCTAAAAAGGAGGAGAGCAACTAGTAATAATTGTGCTGGTGATGGGGATTGTGACGACTTCCGAACACTACTGCCCCCCAACTTTGAAACACATATAACGCTACCAAAAATGCACAAAATGCATATTGTGTGTTTGTGTGTCGAAGTGTGTATTGGGGGATTATCATACTCTTGCAGATGACAGCACCATAAATGCGTCAGGGAAAAAACATGACATTCCTCATAGACATCGTTCACTGTGCAGTCCAGAATTTCAACATTCGCTGCTGAAAGTCTCTCTGGCACCCACCAATAATGCCATGCACACGAGGGAGGCAAAATGGGTCAATAACTAGCTTTTCTTTCTCTCTTCAGGAACTTAAGCCTTTTTGATTTCTTTGTAGTCTTCACTGACTCCGGACTAGATGGCTGCACCTATTGGTAATTAGGTGATGATCTCAAGGTCACCAGACTCCCGTGATGAATCTTAAGAGAAAGATATTTTTCTGGATTGTAACTTGCCCTCAGAGGAAAGACTACAAATTCTGGAACAGATCCATGAAGATGAAGACCTTATAATATGTGTCGACCTTTGGGAGTGGGGAACTGGGCTTGGGTTTGGAGAAAGTGCACCCTGTCACAAGAAGCATGTACCATTAAACACAGTAAACAGACCTCTACAGAGGCAGCGCTCAGCTTCCCTCGAAGTACCGTCTCCTCCACTAGACTTGCCAGCCCAACAACAGACGGACTCATACGTTGTACCACTTGTCTGGCACAGATTCAGCAAATGATTATGATGAGGGCGAAGAATTAGGGAATCCATTAAATGGCGAAAATTGGTATGGTGAACTTCAAGAAGGAAGTGGCCTATATAAATCCCCTGAGATGGGCCTCCTCTTTGTTGACCTGGCGGTGCATGGTCTAGGGCCCACCCATCCCAACCACCACTCCTCGCTCTACACTGATCCCTGTGTCCTTGGTTAACACTCTGACGACCGCACAGTGCTGCAGTAGGCGCAAAGTGCAGGCCTTCCCTTGAGGAAAAATCCATTCCCAATCCAGACTGGCACGCTAGTGGTTATGCTGCGCAAAGTCCTGGTGATAATAAGCTAGTACCTGGTGATAGCAAGCTGGAGTTATGCCATTTTATGGTTCTTTCTATGATATGCTTGTGTTCTGCTTTATTGCTATAGTTAGTTTTATGTGAATACACTATAAAGTGTGCATGCTTAATTTCCTTTTGCTTTCTTTTTTAGCATGGTATCCTTTGCCCTGCTTTTTTCTAAGGGGGCTGCATGTCCACATGCAGCGGCCATCTTGGATGTGGGCTCAGCTTCTAAGAAGGGGCCAGCCAGTGCACACATGCTCACTGTTCAGGAAATCTTCCTGAACTCCGGTCCCGATACTCTGTCGGCGTTCTCCTTGACAACGCGGCATTCCTGCAGGCCGCCTTGGCTGCCTTCCGCAACTACAATCATAGTAATAAGACTGGTCCTGTCTTAGCTGTAGGAAGGTTATGCAGTATCTGCCTAACAGAGCATTCTGCTTTTCTGTGTGGGTGAGTGCTCTCGCGAGACATGATTCTTGGGCTGCATTGTGAATCCATTGATATGGACCTTGTATCCTCTTGACTTTTTCCAAACCTTACTCGTCCACCCCCCACCACCAGTGAGTCACCAAATTGCACAACGCCACTGCTTTGCCATGGGCAGCACTGCATTTTTATCTCACCTGAAAGCTTGTGGTGCAGGTAACTGAGTTAGATGAATGTGAATACCTTCCTGAATAATCCCCCTGATAGGCAATTCACATGCGGGGACCTTTGGGCAGAGGCTATTTTCTTCCCCCAGTTTGTCCCTCAGATCTGTGAATGCCAACTGCCTAATGGTCGCTATTGTCATAGTCTTTAGTATTCAGTGGCTCAATTCCTGTCTGGTGTCCTTGATGATAACCCAAGCCATCCAGGACAGATGTGATGTGGCCTAGTTCATAATTTGTTGTGGCTTGGACACCACTGATTCCATCGGGCAGGTCATTGTCACCAGTGTCATTCGCTGGCTATAGTCAGCCGTTTTTTCGAGCAATGTCCAATTGTCCCTTATGGACATGCACTTTGACGGGCTCACCTGTTTAGGGACAACACAGATTCCACTCTGAAGCAATTTGTGGAGAGCGGGGCCTCAGCACGCTCCCATGGCATATCTTTCCTACTTTCCCGCTGCATTAGCCCTACCATTACTTTGCGGCTTCAGCAGAGGTACCCCATTCCATCATATACAGCAATGCCCTCGCACACAACAATCAAGGTGTAAAAAACAGTGGCCGGGAACCATAGGAGGAGGGACGCTACGTTCGTGATACTTCCGGATTCGAGGTGCACCCACGTGAACCGGATTCTGCACGTGGATCCCCTCCCGGTAGAAGCTTAATATGTACACTTATTAAGCACGTCCGATGCTCGCAGCGCTTTGATTACGTGTGCTCATGATTGCATATTCCGTGAAAATTTTTACCACGTGAAGATTGAGATAACCCTGCTTCAGTTACCACTCTGATTGACGGAGGGTACCACCACTCCTGGAACCTCCAAAGACGCTTCTATCAGTTATTCTTCTCCGCTCCCTAAAGACAAAAGTACCCGGCTAAGACGGGTTGGACCATTATACTTATACGTGATTGAATTCTGTGGAATTATCACCACATCCTACATGATTGTAGGTTCAGTCTTAAGCCCTGAGGAGTCGCAGTGATTTGTTTCCCACGCGACGAAACACGTGCCGGCTGGTTGTGGAACTAATAAACTTTTATCCATCTTCCAAGAAACGGAACTGATTTGCAACTGTCTGAATGAGCGGCTCTATGCATAGATTGTTGTTTATTACATAACCACTGTTTTTTACACCTTGATTGTTGTGTGCGAGTGCATTGCTGTATATTATTGTCTCGTAGGTCTGGTGACAGATCTACTATTGAACGGTTAAGGGGTCTTATCCGCTCACCTGTCCGCACCACGCCATATCATAACTACTTTTGAATACATCAACGTCCACATCAGGTAGTGCGCTCACACTTATCAGAAATACTAAAAACCCCGTCTGTTGTATTGTACCCCATTCCATCAACCAATTCAGCCCTAGCAAGGTACAGAACATTTTTACGACCTCAGCTGTGGCACCTACCGCCCGAGGTCAGAGTCATCAAGCCACTCAGGCCACTACCCCCTCCAGGTAACCCACTTGCCAAAAACCTTTACCGTTCTCTCAGATGAGCACGGCCACCCAGCTGGAGGCAGGATCCGATGCTTCTTGCCAGGTTGGCAGACCATCACATCAGGCAGGTGGGTTTTGCAAATTGTCCGGAAGGTGTACACCTTTCCCCTCATTGCCACATTACCTCACCTTCCACAGTCCTCAGAGTGACTGACAAAGAAATATCTTTTGGTCCTATGGTAGGAAGTGCAAGCCCATTTGACAAAGTGGTAATCAAGGTGACCTCTCCAACCACGTCCAGATCTTGGAGGAGACTGCAAAAGATCTGCACCGGGGGGCTACTGGACCCCAATTGGGTAAGCGGTAACCCTCTCTCCCTATTCCACCCAGACTTGACAGTGGTCACTGATGCATCATTTCTGGTTTGGGCTGGCCATCTTAGAGATGGAGATCAGAGGCTATGGTCTCTGGCGGAAGCCCGGTCCCATATCATCCTCTTCACTGACAAAGATACCTTTGTGAACTGAGTAAAAGAAGCCACAATTGTCATGCCTGTTTACATGGAGCAGACGCCGCGTTCGTAACTAACAACGTGGTTGGCAAAACAGACGTGGTTGGCAATAACTCCCCATACGACGGGGAGAGTATTGCGCATGCGCATGAGGGTTCTCGGGGCATTTAGGTCCGCCTTTTCTGCTCGGAAGCCTTCGCGATTAGCTAGTGTTTCTGGTTCGTTCCGGGTCACTGGGGGAAAGTCGTCCGAGGAGTTAGCGTTTGGCGTGTTCCACCATCGGCGTTTTCGGCGGTATCGTGAGTGCCTGAATACTATTCCCTTTGATACTCTTGTCTGGCTTGTTATTTACTTTATGGTTTAGAGCCTGCATGTCCGTCACGGTTCTTTGCCTTCATGTATTATTTAGCGAGTGCCTTTTGATCATAGGTGACTGAAGAGTAGTCAGTTATCGTAGCGTTATGTTTTTGAGCATTTCAGGAAGTAGCACGCATGATGTTACTATTCTAGTTTCTTAGGCGTATGTGTCCAGTCGACTTCTTGGTTTTGGTTGAGACTTTATTTCCTTGTGACCTTTAACAAGGGATTTGGATGTTTTGGACCTTTATAAGTGTATCCTCTGAAGTTAAGAGGTACAGTGCAGATACAACCCAATATTACTTAAACCCTAGAAATCTAATAACGATACCTAATAGTCTGTGATCTTATTTCTAGGTATAAACATATGAAGATCAAGACTTTCTTTCTTACGGGGAACCAAGCTTAAATACACAACCTCCCATAGGTATACTATGCAGATATCAAGCGCTAAACACTCATGCTCAGGAAAGTGGGAATAGAACTATATTAATCATTTGCTTTGTCTTATAGATACAGTTCCGGTGAAGCTTAAACCTGTCCTGTTAGACGATTGCTGACTGCAGTGTCTTCCCCTCCTTTCCTTGTTGTGTTCCCCTGTTTTCCCCAAGTCACCGCTTATGTGTTAGTTGTCAGTCCTAACACAGAGAGGTGATAAGGGGTGAGACTGAGGGCTAGGCATCAGGCTCCGTGGCACTCCTGCGACAATTGGACGCGAGCACGACAACAATGTGACAATATGTTCATGTGTATCAAATAATTGGAATGTTGGTAACTCTGCTGAAGACCATGGAGCCATAATCAGACAATGATAACGGGCGCAGGCCTTCTGCCCAATCATTACAATGTTTGTTGACCATGTTACTCTATATAGTCAGGGAACTCCTTGGTGACGTACAATATCCGGATAATATGCAGGAAATCATAGTTGATCCCATACATAGCCCTTCTTTTTCTGTCTATTATGGCCTTCTCCCTTTTTAAAGGCTCTTGTCTTTTGCTTGGGCATATCCCTTTGGAAGAGTGCCTTTAACGAGTGGCATAGGCCTCATCAATGGTTTATAGTTAGAACACTGTACTTAAACCCGTATTGAAGGTAATAGAATGTCAAGGGACCCAATGATAACTGGTATAGGCATTTCATTCGGACATTCCAGTATTTGAATTTCTATTTCTCCCTGTTTAATTTAGAAACTTCTGACTAAGTATGTTTAATGTTCTAATAGCATTATAGCCTTTGTGCCTTGGGATTCAATGTTTCTTATATGTAGACCATGGCTCGGGGAAAGGGTTTTTAACCGTGGGTATAGGCTTTGGTTGTTGGCTGTCATAGAAAGGCATGAGCAGAGAAGCCTGAATTTAGCAGTCTCTTACCGGTATGATGGAGCAGAGACTCGGTCATACTCTGCTTGAAATGAGGAACCAAAAGAACTAAACAACAAGCATTGGCAAAGCCAAATAGGTCCTGTGTTGGCTGCCAGGCTTCCGGTACTGTTAATGCTTGTTTTGATTTGTTATGGTTTTTGTCAAACCTTATTGTTAGCAGAGATGCTGGCCCCTCGATAATATAAAATAATACACTGCCTAAAATGCAAAAATATTTTTCAAGTCTCAAAGAACATACACTACCTTAGCAGCCCCTGGCACAGAAGGGAACTACTTTGCATGCTTATGTTCTCCTTGCCATTGAGCAGAATGCCATCACTCACAGAAAAGTTAGCCAAAGGCTGAAGGGGGCGGCCCACTGCCCATGCTGTAGATGGCGGAAGAAAAATGTGAAGGACAAAACAACAGACCTATGGATGCAGAGTCCTGGCTGTAAGGCCCTATAACTAAGTATAATATACAAATATTTTTTAGTAACATCAGAAGGTCTTGGAGAACGCCAGACCAAAAAGTAGATATAGTTAACTCGTTGACTGATACTTCGTGAGTACAGACATTTAAGGAATGTGTTTGTCTTCCAATCGTGTGGAATTCCGAAACCTTTACTGAACGCCAAGCCTAGCGTTTGTGGCAGCAGGTGTTTGATGCGTAGAGGGGTATTTAGGGATGCACGGAGTGGACAACCTTCCTGAGAACAATCGTCCTGATTCTTATACACACAACAGACACCCTTTGTTCACCTCTCATCCCGTGTGTGCCGGGACAGGCATGCTTTACGACGTTATTGCTTTTGCCCACCCGCTGTAGAAACAATGCTGCAGTTCTGACTTGGGCCTGCCGGCATAATCCTCTGCTCCGCAGCTGACATTAAGGAACATCAAACGTCATCATTGTTTCCGTTTCGTCTTCAAGAGGGATGTGCTGGTTCTTAAATTTCCTCGTAAAGACTAGTGTGAAGCTAAAGCTAAGAGGCAAATTGTGGGTGGGTCTTTGCAGAATATCAGTCATATTTGTAAAGCAGTTATCACCTGCCGAGTCACACTTTAACATCTACTTTGCCAGTGCTCCGTAGCATTTCACTTAACGACGATACATACATACATTCAGTAACCGGAATCGCGTCAAATGAAAAGGGGGGGCCCTCGGCCCCCCCGCACGCATGGCGGCGCGGCGACCGTCTCCCCCCCTTTCCCCTTAGGTGTCTCTCGGTGGTGGGGGCGGTCCCTGGGGGGCGCGACCCACCACCGATTGGCCGCCGGCCTCCCTGACCCGGATACCAGGAAGAAGGTCCGGGTCAGGGGGGGCGGGCTACAGGAGGGGCGGGCCGGGGGGGGCGTGCCCCCCCCCCGCCTGGCCCCTGGAGAATAAAGAGGTGGGGAGCACCCAGGAGACCCCCTTGTCCCTTGACGCTCCCTCACAGCACCGTGTGCCCCGCGCTCGGGGCTTCTTTGTTTTTGGTAATTTTCTCTTCGTTTATTTTTCAGGTTCAAGTTCCAGCACCGTGAACTGCCTGCCCTAGCGGAGTCCATCAGCGGAGAGGTCTCACGAGCCGGAGCGGGCGGAGTACGTACGAGGTGCCGCACTGGGGCAAGCGGGCACCGTGAATTGGAGCGGCTAGGGAGCTGCGCCGCATTGGAGCAAGTCGGCCGCATTGGATCAAGTCGGTATTGCAGTTGAGGGACCGGCGCGTGAAGAGGTATTTGGGCGGGGTGGGGCACTGCTTCGGGGAGCTGTGAGCCAGACGAAGGTTTTCGTCGAGAGAGACAGGCACACACTGCGGACCCGGGCAGCACCAGTAGAGTAACGAAGGGGCTGAGACTTCTTTGTTGGGCAGTACGAGTGATTTCCCGCCTTCGGGGGTAATTAAAGGCGGGGGACACAGTAATTGTTTTCAGAACGCCCGATTTGCGCGGTTCATTTCCAGCGCGTAATCGGAGGCGGGGGACACAACAGCTGTTTTGTGAATAATCCGGATTTGTGCAGTCTATTTCTCGCGCTTAGGGCCACAGCCTTGTTTTAATAAGTTCTACGCTGTGAGGAAAGTGAAGCAGGGTCGACCAGGGCAGCCCCTGGATGGGAGACACCTTACAGAAAGTGTACAATTAAGGATAGATAATTATTCTTGCCTGGAAGGTGTATTATTGTGCTATTTGAGACATTTCACGACTGTTTTCCTTAAAGTGATCTGAGACTTCTTAATTAATTTAATTGTAAAGAACAGTGATTTGGCTTTCATAATTGTTTTTCATGCCTGTTTTTCATTAAGTATTTCGCCATTGTGACTTTGAGCAACAAGTACATTTACTGTTATTGCAGAACTATTCCGGCCTTGAAGGAGTGTTAATTTACTGTGCTGATACAACTGAATGTAGTGGTGCACAGCACCAGGAATGTCAACAGGGGAGGGTTCAAGCCTTCACTGTATGTAACCTGGGTTTCCTAATTCTGCTCCTGCCTTTATCACACGGTGTTAACACATCTTTCTATTCCAGGTATTTAACGGCACTATTGGTGCAATTCACTCATTGAGAGGACGTAAGGACGTAAGGTCAGTCGGCACGCAACCTGGTGTTGGGCGTCACCGCAGACGAATATCGCCGGCGAGTACGCAGGACTGGTCGGTAAGAGGGGTACGGGGGGCTGGCATTCATCGCTCCTGGTGGCCGCCGGGTGGGTCTACATTAGGTTTACTCACCCCTTACATAAGCGGACAAGCCGCTGGTGTTGCGGTCGCCGTTGCATGGTGCTGAAAGCCCCCTGGTGACCCTCCATCTGAAAGGTAAACAAGGTTGGCCTGTTGTGACGCTAGGAGAGTAGCCAGTTGGTTTGTCAAGTTTTATCATGCCAGGACCACGGGGTGGAAAAGGTGGGTCCAAGATGGAGGCGATGATGCGGGAAATGGGCGAAATTAAACAGCGGCTAGGGAAGGTTGATGAGCTGGAAGCCCGGATTAATGGGAGGGATGGGGACGCCCCTGGCCCATCGGGTAGGCCTATCCGCCAGAAGGCGGCACCATTGCCAAGGGGGGATTTTGTTACCCCACCTAGGAAGTCTAAGGCCAAGAAACCCAGGTATGCGGCCCCCGCCCCAGGGCCAGTAGAGCCGGTACCTGCCGTGCCGCTGGCGGTCATCCCACCTCCTATTATACCTATGCCTTTACCACCAGCCCCCGTTGTGCCGGTGCCTGCTGTACCGCCAGGGTCAGCCCCCCCACCGGGGCCCACAATCCCGGCTACAGGCTTGCCACACCCGGCACCCGCCTTGCCCATTGCGCCAGTACCATTGGGCATAACCCCAGTGGTACCTGTTGTCCCAGGTGGGAATTTGGATTCAATGCCCCCTGAATTGTTGTCTCAGATAACGGCCTTGATGCCCTGGCTCCAGAAAGGGGGAGCTTTCCCAAATTGTTCAGATCATGCAGCAGAGGCGGCGAAGTTTGTAGAAAAGATCAAATCGGCTGCGGTCGCCGACAGTGTTGCATTGCCATTATCTTCTCCCCTTGCAGGTCCCAGTCTTCCCCAGCCGGATGGAGCTAATGGGCAGCCGGCCCCGGTGCCCGCACTTGGTAAGGAAGTGGCATTGCCGCTCTTGGGGGACGGTGTTCTACCTTCCAGGAGTGAGAATTTGGCTCAACATGTGTCGTTAGCTGTGAAGGAGATGGTTTGGGCAGATAAATATGTATGTATTTATTCTTTGTTATTAGATAATAGGGAAATGGAGCATGCGAAAACACTGAAGGAGTGGATGCACCCAAGTGAATGGAGGGTGCAGTGTGCTAGATTTAGGGTTGAGGAAACACTGATCAACTGGATGAAGGCTTGGGCTGTATTCACTGCTATTAAGGCTGAACGACCCCCAGATTTACAGGCGCCATTGGCATGCTACTCGAGCAGGATTGTGGGGTGGAGTGAACAGTATTCTGGGGATGCGTGGAAAGGTTATGATTTGAATTTCAGGAAAGCATTGGAATTCAATAGATCATTAGCATGGGACACGGTGGACTCCATGTCATGGCATAAACAGTTCTCGGATAATGCAACCCCCCCTCAGTTCTCCAGTTCGGTCAAGGTGTTCTCCGCTAGACCCCAACAGCCCTTTCGGCCCCCCCAAACGAGTGAGGTGCCTGGGAAGTTTAGGGCCAGTGGGGCAGAGAAGAAAGGGGTGTGCTGGGATTTTAATAGGCGCACCTGCACAAGGGGCGCGTGTAAGTTTAGACATGCATGTTCCTCCTGTGGTCACCCCTCACATCCAGAAACTGCCTGTAGGTCCAAGCATGGGAACACGGGACAGAGGGGAAGGGGAAAGCCACTGTAAGACAAACCGGTTAGGCCCCCCCACGCCAGTGGATGTGTTGGCAATGATTCCATGGTTGAACAGATACCCGGACCACACATCGGCCACCCTACTTCAAGAAGGTTTTTCTAAAGGCTTTAGGATCCCTGCAGCAGGATACACAGGCAGCGCGCACTGTAAAAACCAATTGTCAGTAAAGCACAATCCGGCTGTGGTGGCCGCCAAGATTGACAAGGAGCTATCTTTAGGCAGGATAGCTGGCCCGTTCACTGAAGTGCCGGTGCCCAATTTTGTGTGTTCCCCATTAGGAGTTGTCCCCAAAAAAGAGAAAGGGCAATTCAGATTGATCCACAACCTGTCAGCACCTAGGGGGGCGTCACTGAATGATGCCATTGACGAGGGTATCTGTAGTGTTAAGTACGCCTCTTTTGATCAGGCTGTTAACTTATTACAGGCCACGGGGCCCGGGGCGCTGATGGCGAAATCAGACATAGAATCGGCCTTTCGCCTCCTCCCGGTACACCCAGCAGATCAACATCTCTTAGGCTTCACATTTGGGGATATGTTCTACATGGATAAATGCATGCCCATGGGTTGTTCTATATCTTGTGCTTACTTTGAGATGTTTAGCTCATTTCTTGAATGGGCCATGAGACAAGCGACGGTCCACCAGCAGGTCATGCATTATTTGGATGATTTCCTCTTCCGGGGTACGGCGGGATCTCAGGAGTGTGCACTAGCATTGCAGGAATTTTGCGTGCTCATGCGGGCTTTTGGTGTCCCGCTTGCGCCCGGGAAGACTGTTGGCCCGACCACCTGCTTAGAATTCCTCGGCATTGAGATTGATTCAGTGGAGGGATGTTTTAGATTGCCTAGGGACAAGGTGGACAAATTCAAAACAGCGTTACGTTCATGCCTACGGAAAGATAAGGTCACCCTGCAGCAATTACAGGAGGTGGTAGGGCAGTTGAACTTCGCACTGAGGATCATCCCCATGGCTCGCCCTTTCTCTCGCTCCATTGCCCAAGCAATGAAGGGGCTGAGGGAGAAACACCACGCACTCGGCTATCGTCTGAGATTCGCCAGGATATGCTTATATGGATGGCATTCCTGGAGGATTTTAACGGCAGGGTGGTCTGGCCCGGCCCGCCCACAACATCAGCAGAGTTGGGCCTGTAGACTGATGCCGCCGGTAGTGTGGGCTTTGGCGCCATCCTAGGGAACATGTGGGTCGCTCAACAGTGGCCGGAGGTATGGAGAACATGGGGTCTGACCACCAATATTGGCTTCCTGGAACTCTTCCCAATATGGGTGGCATTGATGATCTGGCCCGAACATCTATGTAATCAATCAGTGGTGTTTTGGTCAGACAACATGACAGTAGTGGAGTGTATAAACCAGCAGGGAGCACGATGTCCTTTCATACTTCGTCTGATAAAAGAAATTGTGTTACAGTGCCTAAAATGGAATGTCGTTTTTAAGGCCAAACATGTCCCTGGTGTTCTGAACAATGCAGCTGACTCCCTCTCTCGCTTCAAAATGCAGGTTTTCAGGGAACATCTTCCTACAGCAGACCCCTCGCCAGCGCACTTCCCAGCAGTACTTTGGCAGATTGGTGCCCCAGATTACAGGACCTCGTGGTCGCTAGCCTAGCCCCCAGGACCAAGACGGCTTATGAAGGGGCGTTTTTGTCTTACTGTACCTTTTTGGGGCAGCAATGGGAGGTGCTATGGGCGCAGGAGGATGGCTTTGCGGCCTATTTAGAATGGATGCACAGGGAAGGACGCTCTGTGGCAGCTGCAAACAGGCATAGGGCAGCGGTATCATTCTTTGCTCAAGCTAGGGGCTTGCGGGATCCCACTAATACCTTTATGGTGCGTAAGGCTTTGAGGGGCTGGCGCCGTATCCAGGGCCATCGGAAAGATAAGAGAAAGCCCATAGGGTTGGCGCGGCTGACAGCTTTACTGGGCGCGCTGGACACTGTTTGTAGCTCGGAGTGGGAGGTACTCCTTTTTAAAGCAGCATTCTCCTAGGCATTTTATGGGGCACTGAGAATTAGCGAACTGGTGGCAGGTTCCAAGTCAGACCTACAGGGCGGCTTGCAAAGGGCGGGTGTAAGGATAAAAGAGGACACCATGTGGGTGACCATTCAGAGGTCAAAAACTGACCAGGAGTCAAGGGGTCACACCATAGTCCTCCAACGGGCCCCCGCCAACCCTTGCTGCCCAGTGAAGCACGTCGAGGTATTGCACGGGCTGCTGGTAAGCACAGCCGGCAAGGCACTGCTCTGTCACTCCGACGGTAACCCCTTGACCAGGTATCAGTTCAGGAGGGTATTGGAGATGGGGGTCAGAAAAACAGGTCTTGACCCTAAAGAGTTTGGCTCTCATTCCTTTAGGATTGGGGCAGCAACTGAGGCGGTAGCAGGTGGCCTTCCAGTGGAGGGAGTGAAGAAAATTGGAAGATGGTCCTCAGATTGCTACAAACGTTATGTACGGATTGACATTTTGTGATTACATGGTGCTCACGCTTGGTTTGTTTCCGCTTTCTTACAGTTTCTCAGACCTGTTACGCAGGGGAGGAATCTGTCGTCGGGCACCAACAACGGACATCAGCGCGGAACTACAGCCAGGAAACAATGAGGAAAAATGTTTGGATTGTGGGTCACTCCTATGTGAGACGAGCCGAATGTGTGTTTATTTCAGGTGACCGCGGGAAAAGGGCTGCACAAATGGGGTTTGACATCACGTTCTTTGGGAGAGGGGGGTTATGCCTCAACCAGTTTAGGGGCTTCTTCCAGGGGCTGTTAGCGCGCCGGCAATCTCCCCCGTCAGTGGTGATACTTCACCTGGGGGAGAATGATTTGGCCAACATGGGGAGGCGCATCCTGATTGAGGAGATTATCTCAACGGCGGGGTGGATGGCCAGGACCTGCCCGGGTTGCACGGTAGTATGGTCGCAACTCATACCTCGATTACAGTGGTGGGGGGGGGATTCGGTCAGGGCGTTGAATCACTCGGTAAAGAGGATCAACACACGGTTGGACAAATTGTTTAGGGCCCCCCAGTTGCAGACTATACCTCATGGGTGTATCTGGGGCGACAGGTATTACTTGAGGGATGGGGTTCACTTGAATGAAGCAGGGAATGTCCTGTGGTCTGACAATATCTGGGCCTGGTTGGAGGGATTTGCGAATAGGAGCGATCCTTAGGTAGGGTTTAGAGGGGGGAGGCCAGATCGTCGGTTAACAATGCTGGCCTGTGGCGGTAAGGTCATTATCGGTGAGCACATATTTGAGGTCTGAGGGGGCGGGCATCATCCTATGGAGGTTCCCGCCCAGGGGGAGGGGCCTGCGGGCCACTCCTAGAACTCCAGGGGCAAGGTAATTGATGCTGCGAAGGAGCGCGGGTAGGAGTAGTTCACGCTTTCCTTAGGCTGGTAGCCACCCCGCGCGCGTGGACTCATGACGTCACCGGATGGCACAGAGTAAGGGCCCTCCTTTAGTGGGTGAATGGAGTTCAGGGCGTAGACCGGGCAATTCCCGGGGTAACAATGCGCATGCGCACGTCTCAAGGGGAGGCGCAGCTTGTAGGACCTGACACCGGTAGTGACCTTGCCATATGGCCAGAAATGTACAAAAATCAAGATGAGGATGTTAGACTCGGTTAGAAAACAACATGTATTAGAGTTTTTGTTAAGGTCAGGCTCTCAAACTTGTTGACAAAAATTTGTATCTAATGTCCTGCTGATTTTTGTATAAATTGTTGATCATGCAATTAAAACCTTTTTTAATTTCATATCTTAATAAATACGGCCGGGCGACTAGCGCCCGCCTTCCTAAAAGTAAAGAAGTCTCGTGTCCACGTTTCTGGGTGTTGGGTGCCGGTTAGGGGGGGGGGCGGCAGCTAGTCGCTGACTATGTGTAAACCAGGGCAATCAACTACAGGTATTCTATCCATTGACTCGCACAAGCCACAGACAGAATATAGGTGAGTGCAGCGATAACTTGTGCAAGACAAGATCTGATAGGATACCTAATTGACATATTACGCCATAACTTTGAGACGTTTTTGGCAGATTGCTACCAGCAGTAACTGTCTGCCATTGATCACAGAGACAGACCTTAACCCCGTCATCCCACGTGGATTCGGTGGTAGGAAGCAGCACCCATCTCCTCAATCTACGGAGCACAACCCGCAGTGCTTAATTTGTAAAAAAACAGTAAGTGCCAGGGTCCTTCTCGAAAGGCCACTGCAGGCCACTCCATCCATACCCTGCCAGCACTGCCAATGACAATACATACATAACACCTAACCACAGTACTCCTACAAGCGTGACAATTCAGACTATTTCAGGCCACACACAAGCTATAATAATGGCATGAGCGGCTGGTATTATTCATTTTCAATGTATATTGACTTAATAAACACGCTTGTTGTGCTCATGTCAAAATGAAAAAGATAGCTCCACCATGTGGTGGACTGTCACTAGAGCCGGTGCTGACAATTAAGTGCTGGTGCTGAGCACCGGAAACCACCGGCACAAATTAAGCACTGCATACCAGTAATCCAAATCCATGTACAACTCCACTCTGAAGTCAGCTTGGAAAGTGCATTGATCCACTGTGCTCAAAACCACAACTGCTGACATATCTAAGAACCCACATAACTGATGTGTGTGTTTGTATGTGATATAAAAACATGTAATATAACAGCAGAACTCAGTTTTTTTAAAGAGATTTTGTGGAAAGCAGATGCACGTTGGGACCGTCTACATGTCGTTTTGTGTACTGATAGTAATACTTTCAAGCTCTTTTATGTGTTCTTTGTTTAATGTGGTGGTGGTTGAAACTTCAGTTCTTCTTATTCACTAGAAGAAAAATGTAGTTGCATTATTTGAGCTGCCTAAAATGCGGTTGGGAGAATGTTGCAAAAAGTATAATTTGGCTTAACATCAGCTGATTGGTTTGCTCATTTGATAGCCACGTTCCAAATGGATTGTTCATAGCGTCACCAATGTATTCAGCTATGTTTTGGGCAAAGGAGCCAGAGGCACAAAATCTTACTGAATAATATGCCTTCCAATGGCTCCTTTCACGTCTGTGCGAGAAAGCATGATTACTGTTTAACCGAGTGCTCACTGCGCCGACCACCAAACATCCTGGTGTAAAGCTCCCTGCCTTACCTGTCCGCAATCTGTCAAAAAATGATGGTCCTTTTACCGAAAACAGGTGTATGCGATAAGGTACACAGTTTACCAGAATTCAAAAAATCTTTCTGACTACTGATGCATAGCTTATTTTTTACTGAACCAGGGGCTAGACGTGCCAGTTTCTCACACAGAGCAGTGCAGCAGCTGCAAATTCTGCCCTGTGTGAGGAGAGAGCAGCACAGCACCTTATTTATAGAAATATGACATTCTCCTCCCCTCTCCCTAACGACGGCTCAGAAATGTGCCGTCATGCGCCACGGACACAACTTCGCACCATAGTGAAAGGGTGTGTCTGTGAGTCTAGCATAGGTTTTGTACTGGAAGGATTCCTTTCCAGTAAAAAATGCTTTTCTTATTCTAATTTTAAACCTTTTCACACCTTCTATCCGTGCTCTACAGTGCAGCACACATGCAAAGTCGAAAAAGAAAGGAGAAAGTAAAGCATTTCTCTGTAGCACCTATCTGTAATGGGCGCTCTTTTCTGGCGTTAAACCTTGTCTATGTTTTTTAAATAGATTGGGATTAGCATCAGAAACCTTGGTTGGTTGCAAGCGAATGTCCATTCACCACCCATGGTATGCTCCTTGGCGGTGAATAATGCAAAGCAGTGCTATGAGCTGCTTTGCGTTACTTTCTAGTCATTTTCCACCGTAAAACAGGTTTTACCCTGGAAAGTAAAAAGATTAAGCATAGTTTTGCATTACTTTTGGTACACAAACACGGCATCACATCTCAGTAAATAGACACGTTAGTGACTTAATTTTCCACTGTCATAACTCGCCTTCAGACACACTCCTGTGAACTGTGAGGCAGTAAATGCACTTTCTTTTCTGTTAGTAACATTTACAGTTCTATTATGTATGTGTCACTTAGAGGTGGTAAAATGTGTTTCATTTTATTTATTTAAATCACTCGTATGGCATGACCTTCCCGAACTGAGGGGCATATTATCAAGAACGTTGTTAAAATTATCGCCGCTTTAGCGGCAGGGAACTGACGCTAAAACTGCTATAATGGGCTTGATAATATGCCCTTGTGAATTCCCATAGAAGCCCAGGTTCTGGTGTGAACCTGGGCTTCTATGGGAATTCACAAGGGCATATTATCAAGCCCATTATCGCGGCTTTAGCGGCAGTTTCCTGCCGCTAAAGCGGCGATAATTTTAACGACGTTCTTGATGATATGGCCCTTATAGTCAGCTCCTTCACAACTTGCCAGAGAGGTATAGTGGTAAAAGAAAAAAAGAGACAATAATGAAAGAAGGGCTATGTGGAGTCTGCTTCTTGGTGAAGGTATGAATATTGGAATGGGAACGTTTTAGTACTTTATAGTATGTACAGATAAGGTTAGACGGATTTCAATAAGAATAGCACAGATCCATGGCTGACTATAAGGCTATGTTTAGCATTATTTTGGACTTTGGGTATAAATAGCCTTGCGGACATCTGCAATGGACTGTTTGCCTTTAAAGCATGATAGCTCAGTGAAGCAAATTACTTTATAACTGAAGCAGCATATATTGAGTTTATTGCTATTACTCTAAATGAAGCACGTGTAAAGTTTACAAGGGGCGATTTCTTTGCTACAGTATGGATCATGGTCTTCAAGAGCGGACTTCTAAAGACATTTAATGTAGTTTTTATTCTAAAAAGTCTTGAAAGAAAACGAGATTTTACTGCTAGTATTTCACTATGAGTCCAAGGAAGTGAGTTTGGTCAAGTGGTGTAACGATAGTCATTGGAAGCGGGGGAACATGACGTCTCATCAGTTTAAGAAAGGCAGAAGACATCCAGGATTCCTTGTGTGAGAATGCAACCTTTGGGCATTGATGCCTTTACAAATGTTCGTGAATCACACTTGAATTACTACTAAGGTGGTGTTCAGCACATTTGCGTAGCATTTTCCATTACCTGAGCATGCCGATTGGACTGACATAGACAACTGCATGGCCTACTCATGAATGAGAAGACTATACGTAAATTTAAAATTGTGTCATGCTTTGTGAGGCAGACATAAATTACAGTGCTGTAAGTTACTACTTTTTCAGTCTTATGTCAAAATTACACATGAAAAATTCTTTGTGAATCAAGACTCTTAGCATGCATCTTAACTTCTGTCCTTTCAACACGATACTGACCTGTAGCTCTGCGATGGACATTATCTCCTGCCAGGCAAGCTCCATCTCCCCCTGTGGACCTTGTCCACCTGTGAGCTGTGTCAGCAGTTTTACTCTAGTGCTGCCTTGCTGAGGAGGGCAAGGGGGCATCTTCCCTTGCCCAGACTCTTCCCCAACCCTGGGTGGAGGGGGGTTGGGTCAAAGTGGTTGAAGTTCTGTAGAAACATTTGAGTAAATATATGGTTACTCATTTTGAATGTACAAACAAGATATAGTTTTAAATACAGGATAGCAAAACGTATGGACAGGAGATATCAATGCAGGCTATTTAGCTGTCATCAACAGAGGATTCTTTTCTGCAGTTGTTCAAGTGGGTTGTCGTAGAATTAAAGACGGATATAGGACATTTCAGTGATTTTCCATATCCCTTGAACGTCAATAAAGATACAAAAAAAGTTTACTTACCTTCTCACTTTGTGATAATGCAAAATATGTTCTCTATTCCAGAGAACCTAGAGGGGGCACAATCTGTGCTAATATTTAAAAAAAGATTAATACTCATCCCCCTTCTCTATTTCTTGCCCAATTCACTCCTCAATTGTTTTCCAATAACCAATGAGAACTCTAATCTGTGACACAGTCACATGTTGAGCTGAAGCATCTAGCAAGGCCTATCCCTTTGACAGTAGGCGTGGAATCATTGGGTAATGAGTCTGCCTCGCTATTATCTTCTGTCAACCAGTGTGTACGGAAATTTGTTTGTGGTTCACTTGAAGCATTTGCAATGCTTGTTTCGAATAGACAGTGTGGGGACAAAAATATTGTGAAAGTAAGTTTCTATAGGTTTTACTAAATATAGATCCACATATATGTACTTTGACTATATATATATATATATATATATATATATATATATATATATATGTATATATATATATATATATATATATATGTATATATATATATATATATCTTTAAGGTACATGGATTTGGAGTTAAGAATACTAAATCTATACTTACCTATTTGCACTTACATCTCGTTATTTGGTCCTCGATATTTTTGACATGATATTCTGTCCACACGGTATTTGTGTTTCCGATATTTTGTCAGTGATCTGAATAGACAGCTGTTTTTAATTGAAGAACTGTCACAAGATACATGATTTAGGAATTGCAGATGCTGTCTGGAAGAAACAGTGTTGAGCAGATTAATTCTTAGAACTCCATTCTTCCTTAACAACAAAGGCAAGATACTGAAATATGAAACTTCTTTACTAGGAGGAAACTTGCACAATTTGGGAAAATCAACTGCTCTGTTTCTTAGCTTCTTACCACACAGACAAAAGTAGAAAATGTAAAGTACACAGATCAAAATGATGCATGGCTTGAAGGGACCTTTTCATGTTGCATGATATAGACATGAATGCAGAATTCCTCCTTGAGCAAAACAGGAGTATAATTCATCTCTACTTTTAAATGGCAAAGATTTAGGATGACAAAGACAAGGAGATGATGGACGGAACGCTGAAACTTTTCAGACACTCAGCCCAGTCACAGATCTGGGTTGAATCCATTATCGTTCTTTAGCTCACTTCGCCACCTCAGTTCAGACACAGCTATATGCAAATCAGTCTTGACCCTGTGCTTCATGAGAACAGTCCGGCCTGAACTGCCAAGCCAGGTCTTCCCTGGACCGGAAACAAGCATCCTGGGACCGGTTTCATGCTAACAGTCCTCATCAGCCAAGCTAGCTTGAATCTAGCGACAAAGTGAGCAAGGGACCCACGTCTGGGCATAAATGTTGTCTCTCTCAGGACTCTTTTCAGCAAACTATTGGACCTGAGGTAGAACAGATGAGGACTGGACCACCTGTCTGTGACCTTAGAGGAGCCCTGGAGGACTGGGTCCGCTCCCTCTTGCACCCAGGACAAAGAAGTGGACCCCAAGGCTCATAAGGCTGACCTCCTGTTAAAGCTATAGAGAAACATCAAGCCACAAGAAGCCTTTTCCTGCAACTGGTCAGCTGACCAGTGGCAATAGACCTGGTCTGGACCCTGCCTGTTTGGCCTCTGCTTGACACACTGTGTGGCTCTAAGTTCCTCCCCTAAGGATCTGGGGGCTTTAGAAGTGTACTCCTGTGGTGGATTGGACCTTAATGGCCTAAAGTCAAAAGGTAAAATCTTTGACAGGATGGACCTGGTTGGTGTATACAACCTGCGCCCCTTCCCGGTCAGTGTCAAATTGTGCCTAGGTTCCGGTGTACCGTGACCATGGACTATTGTTGGCACTTATTGTTTTTTGGCACTATTCCTACTTAAAGCTTTTTAACTTTACATCTCCGGTTCTCCTTATTCGATTTTTGTGTCATTTTGTTCAGGGTTTTTATTGTTTTGCAATTCAACTTTCGTACAGTTTTGGTACTGCATAAATACTTTACACATTGCCCTAAGTTAAGCCAGAGAAAACAAGGGGTTAGCTCCTGCTGTTTACCCTGACAAGAGTTATGATTATTCCATGAGGTGGGTAGGCACCCACCCCAGTTAAAATCCACTTTCATACAAAATCCTTCCCAGCAAAGGGAAGGAACAATTACCCATCAACTCCAAGTTCAAGCTGAAAACTACCTATTGGAAGGCAGCTAGCCCATTTGTGCTATTTAAGTAGTCACCAACCAATGTATTGTACTAACCATGAGGTTCCAACTCTGCTGTCCAGGGTATGAAATGTTTATTTTAAATAGTTATACTAAATCTCAAAATCTAATCTGCTGCTCATTTCTTTGAGACAGCGGTAGTCACAAAATCTGCCACATGTATACGTTTTCTAAAGCTGAAAACTTGCTGTCATCACCAGACTGGGGGGGACCACCACAGTGTGGAATATCCAGTAAAGATATAAGAGCACTGAGCGTGAAAGTTCTTTTCAAGAAGGGAAACTTGACAAATTGGTAATCACCTTTAATAGGTCACTTAAAAGCAGGTGTTGTGATTGCCTTATCGGTACATCAGCCTTCCCTGTGGGAATTTTGTGCTGCACACTCGGTTGACCAGTATCTTTTCAAATAATAATGAGAATGTGGCTACAGGCAGAGCTCGCCGACCCCACAATAGATCAATCCCCAGCCCCAAATCCTTTGAGAATAGCATTAAGAGGTGGGCTAAGACAATAAAACACGTTGGTTTGGAACTCTTATGCACACTATTATTAGGTCTGGCATTAGCCAAGACCTTTTGATTGTAGTAAAGTACCTATATAGTACTCTTATAAGGGCTTTCAGCCATCCCTCTACAGTCATCAGCCTCTTTTGTCCTTCATATTTTTCTTTTGCCCACTACCCACCAGAAATGCCCATTCCCTGCTGCTGGCACCCCCACCTTCAGTCGAGAACAGAACATGAGCCAGTCATTCTCTGGTAGTGCCACATGATTCTGGAACTCCTTTCCTCTCTCTCTTCATCTAACAACCTGCATAGCCACCTTCAAATAGGACCTCAAGAACCTCCTATTTGACAGACACCTGGGGTAATCGCCCTCAACCATACTCAAGTACTCTATCCAGGAGACAATCTACCTTCACTCTTTGTCCCCACCATCTTAATTGATGCCTGAGATGTGTACGTCCCTTGTCCAACGGCTGCTTTTGTCCTGGTCGCAGCTAACGATGCAAATGTCTGAACATTATTATTGTAACTGTAACTTGCTGTACCCTTGTATCATGCTATTGTTGAAAGCGCTCTGATGCCTTTGCGCCTTGTCCTTGCTATATAAAATTGCAAAAAATAAATAAACAAACGCCATGAGGCAATGAGTCATCCTACTTCAGCCATTGGCTAACTTCAATGTGAGTGACAGCATTGGGCTCCTTTACAAGGAGTACATCCACACAGAGGGGCCGATTATGATGGCGGACGGACCTGAGTCCGTCCGCCACCATAGAGTAGGAGGGAACCTCCGCATGCCCTGCGGAGTTCCCTCCTGTGCAATTAAGATGTGACCGCCACCCTGGCGGTCACATCCTCTATTTTTACCATTGCAGCGGGTGCAGCTTCAAGCTGCATCCGCCGCAATGGTAAAAATGCATACATTGCATTTGTATGCAGAAAGCGGCAGGCACCGTGCGGTGCCTGCCGATTTCTGCATACAAATGCAGGGGGGTACCATAGGTACCCCCCATGTGCACCCCCCACCCACCCTTCACCCAGGGGGCCCGCAACGGGCCCCCCCAGTGAAGTTACACATGCTTTTCCACGGCGGAAACCCCGCCGCGGAAAAGCATTTTGCACAGCCCATCCTAATATGGTTGACGGTGTCTGAGAGACACCGTCACCATATTAGAGCTTTTCCGCCGCGGTTGTAAGCCAACCGCGGCGGAAAAGCTGCGGACGGAAACCAGGACCCACCAGCCATCCTAATGTGGCGGTGGGCCTTTGGTGGGTCCGCAGAGGATTTTCCGCATCCTCCGGGCCGGCGGTGGCTTCCGCCGGCCCGGAGGATGCGGAAAACCCTCCATCATAATCGGCCCCAAAGTGTTCCCTTCAGTGCCAGGTACTACTATGGCAACTTGTCTTTTTTAGACCAAAAACTACTTTTGCTTTTGACCATTTTTTTTTATTAGTGAGGGCCTGATGCAGGTCAGCTCTAGAATTTTTCTTTGGGTGGACTGTAAAGAAACATGGGTGGGCCATGAAGATATGTGGGTACTGGCCAAAAAACAACCAATTATTTAATCAATCTGATATTTTAGGTATTGCCACCTGTCCGCTTTTTACATTGTTAACACAATAATCAGCACCCAAAGAGCTGCTTTCTCTGAAGTGATTCTGGCTCTGGTGAAGGGGAGGGACACGCTTGTCTAATCTTTAAGATGCGGAAAATGTAAGTCTGCAGCATTCTACGGGTCATGTGCAGCAGCAGAAATGTTTCTGCTGCCATACAGAGCCACTTTGTAACTTTCAAGTTTTTAAAAAACGTTGGCAGCTTTTTACTTTGCAAAGCATTGAAGTTTTAAAATACGATGCAATAAGCCCAAAATCATATTTCAGTTTTCAGGATATCCATGCTAGTCATTTGTGCACCACAGCAGCTAATACACTCTGCTGACTTAACACCCCTTCTCAGGCCTGCTGACTTAACACCCCTTCTCAGGCCTAAAAGTATCCTATGTCAAAAGTGTTAATCATTAAAATAAATAATAAGGGAGATCCCCTAGAAAAACATTAAGGTGAGAAACGCTTGTTTTTCAGTTCTGATTTGGCCTTGGGTGGGCCAGGGTTTCTTTGGGTGGGCCTGGCCCACCTGGCCAACCCTCTAGAACCGGGCCTGGCCTGTCGGCTCACAGGTTTAAAAAAAAAAAAGATAAAACAAAACTAGCATTGAGAAGTCCAAAAGACTGCAGCCAGCTTTGCTGGTAAGGTTCGCCAGCAGAAATATACAGGCACATGCATCAAGAAAAGCTTTTGCGAGTCCTTTATTGCGATTATTAAGGAATCGCAATTAAGAACTCTCAAAAGCCTATGCATGTAGGAATCACTATTAAAATAGCGATTCCTAAGCTTTCCTTAATTGCGAATCGCAAATTGCGAGTTGCAATTAAGAAATGCCTTCCCTTTCATTCCTATAGGTCTACAGGCCCATAGGAATGAGTGAAAGATTGCATGCGCAATTTCAAGGGTGCAAGGCTGTCCAAAGAACACCCTGTTGCACCCCTGAAATTGCTCTGTGCACACATGTTGCGCACACACATGCCCATGGGCATGTGTGTGAACCTACAACTTTGAAAAATGCACTTTAGTGCATTTTTCAAAGTTTTTGCAAATTACCATCAAGTTCAACTTGATGGTAATTTGCACCCCCAATAGTAAAATCGCTATTTTAAGGTGGTTTTTGCATTGCATTTAAGGAATCGCAATTTGCGATTCCTTAAATGCAATCACAATTTGAGAAATCGCTATTATTTGTGAATTCTCAAATTGCGAGTGCCTTGACCTTGATACATAGCAAATGCCCTTTTTGCCGATTTTTGCGAATCGCACCGTTTGCGCTAGCAAAAATGGTTGATGCATGTGCCTGATAGTGATTCCCAGTATGCTCTGACTAATGTGTGTGGTTAATGGGACCGACTGCACTTAGACCAGTCTAAGGGCGCTGCCGAAGACCTGGAACCATAAAGGCGGGCACCTAAGGTTCATACATGTGCCTGTTTTCTCAGCTGCCTGAACGAGTAGCGCACCCTCATGCAGTTACAATTAAGGGACATTTCTAACTTCCAAAAAAGAGTGTCTCTCTGAAAGAGAAAACTTTGGGTGTTAGCTGGCCACATATATTAATAGAAGTTTGTGTTCAGGAAAAGATTTTCGCTGCTAGGAGCTGCTGAGTCCTGATAAGCGGCCTCGCCTCACCTATTACGCCTCTCCTCCCCCATCTCGGGGACCTTGCTCAGAGTTTTGAGCGAATACCAGCCTGTTCCACCATCCCTGCCTGCCTGCAGAGCACAGATAAGATGCTGCATTATCAGTCTGTAGGGCAGTGGTGCTGTCTCTGCGCGCCGGCCTCTCCCGCTTTCCTGATGTCTCCTCTTGCTTTAGTTTCTCTTTTCTGTTCCTTCCCTTCACTGTTTCTCTGAAAGTTTTTTGTTTTACAACAGTTCGTACCCCTATTTGTGATTGGGTTTAGTAACTGATGTATTACCAGTTGTGCTTGTTTTCGTCGATTCAAATGATCCAGGAAACTAATCACGTATGCCGCCTAGAAGGCATGGTGGCACATAAAGTAACAGGAAACTCACGGCTATGGCAGGTCAGTTTCGCGTCCAGTTAAAGAGATGTAGCGGGCCTTTGCCAGGCTCATGTTTTACCAATGCACCCTGTACCTGGCACAGGCAGCAACAGCCCTTACCAGGCTGTTCTCAAGAAAACTGTCATACAGACATAGCTAGCATAGGGACCGACTAGCTTCATTTCTTAAATATGTAACCATACATGAATAAGAATCCAGACTCAGCATGTCTAAACTATCGTTTAATTTACAGGCTTGCTTGCACCTGCATGGGTTTTGTGAAGCGCCAAATTTAACGTTTCTGCTGCTTCGAGGAGCTTTAAAGTGCGAGGGAACGCACCTCGGTGGGGGCCTTGTGCTGCTCTTGTCCGAGTTCAGAATCATTCGGTGCCTTCTTGGAAATGTGGGTTTAATCAAAATTGATGATGGGTGAGAGTCCTAAGAGGGCAGTGCCGGTACCTAGGAGCTGGGACACAGTCTGTCCATTCAGTAACAATCTCACAGTGGCAGGGATTACAACGCGCAAACTCCGCGTTTAACATGACACACTGAAACAGGCATAGGAATTCAGGACCTCGACCGATCTTTCTCCGCCATGAAATGAAATAAATATTTTCCATTGCAACTTCACTGCTCTTATTCGACTGATTGTTCCACCTTCCCAGCGTGTGGCAATTCTTGAGCACGGCTGGAGTATACTCGAATGTATGCTAGACTGCCTTAAAGCCAATTCAAAGCAATCACCCCTCACTCCCCACCCTAACTTTCACTCTTTCCTGTTTAGTTTGAGCGAGACATGAAGTATTGGAGTATGGCTTTGAAGCCCCGCCCACCCTCTGCCCATATTTTTAATTGGCTTGTGTCATTATCCTTCGTAAAGACTGGCTTCTAAGTAGTTATTAGGCTTGTAATTCCCTCCTTGGTACCGCCTTGTCTGCATTTGTTACCTTCTATAAGGACTGGGCCTTTTACTTGTTACATGGTCTGCTTCATCTTGGCTGTGAGCACTATTTTGTTTAATGATTTGCCCCTATTCCACCCACTACGTCTTTTATTTGATTTACTAATAGCGGTCCGCTTTAACTATGGTGGCCGCATTGCTTTATTTATTTATTTTAGCAGCGCGGTCCGCTTTAAGTATAGCAGTGGGGCTTACTTATTATTATTTTGATGTATGTTTGTCAGCGCTCATGAGGTGCTTTCACATTCATGGAGGTCCCACCCCTTTCTTTAGACACGCAACGTCTAAAGAAAGGTGCGCAGCCGCTATTAAAGTGAAAGCGCGGCATAAGTGCTTTTACTAAAACAAAACCATCTGTTTGTCAAGTTAAGAAACAGATCCTTTTTTTGTCAAAGTGCCCCATGCCACGGTTTCACTTTAATTTTAGCTACCCCCTTTCTTTAGGCACAGCTTGTCTAAAGAATGGGGTGCAGCCTTCATGAATGTGAAAACGCCGCATGGGCGCTGGTAAACAAAGAAATATGTGCAATGCAATAGGTCTCGCATTTGTGAGAGTTTAATCTATTGCATTGCCAATAGCTCAAACTCTTGTAAATGTGAGACCCATTGCATTGCAAATGCTTGTAAGGTTTTACATCACTGTCTACTCTAAGAGGTAACGAAAGGTGGCATGTGGCGTTTTGCTCTTGTACTTCCCCGATACTATAGCACCGCTTCTTTTTGTAGCCTATTACACATTTTATCTTGACCTTGAAGTCCCGAGCACCCTTTCTATATTCCCACCATCTCAAAATTTCTCTCTAAAGCAACATCTTTGAACAGTGGGGTGCCATCCAACTGGCCAAACAGATGGACAAAGTCAGGCTCCTGCCCATATTTCAGCCAAGGAACAGGCAGCCATCGCCAAGAAAATGTACAATGCCCTGTTCCTTTGAGAAGATAGTTGATCCTGTCTTCTCTCCTTCTAAAACACTCAGCGGCCTTTAACACAATTGGCCTACAGAGACGAACCTTAACTCTGAATGCAAGCGTGGCCTTTCGATACAAACGAGTTCTTTTGTTGTCTTTCTTGATCAACAGGCAACAGTTAAGAAGAATTAGAAACCTAACTTCTGAACCTGCCTTCCCACACTCGCAAATGTTTTAAATGTTTTCATGGAACTACAGAGTTGGTTATAGCTAGCTCATTGAGTACGCTCAGTGATTATTTTGTGAGAGAGTAAGCCCAAGGCCCATGGAATTGAATGTTGGAGTGTCGAAAACAAAGGCTGCATTATCTTTTTCCACCTGATGCCTTTTTCATCCACCCCAGACACTCCCTGCCCCTTTATTTCAGTATTGCAGTTCTCCGTCGTCCATGCAGTCTCTCTTTGATGCACTTTTCTGTCTTTCTCTTCCTCCTCCTTCCTCCACCGCCTTGCTCTGTGCCAGTCTGATGAGGGCAATTAAAAGCTGGTCCCCAAGAATGAGTGCCAGTGGGCCCCACCTGAAACCACCAACTCATAATTAAGGACTGCAGACGCTCAGGGCAGGCTCAGTTCCTTCAGTTGTCCTTCACTTAAATCCAGAGAGCTGAGTCTTGCTCCTCTGAGGCATGACCGAATAAATAGGAAGCATGAAAATGAAAAAAGAAAAACACACAGTACAACAACAACCAGATGGACCCAAGGAAACCAATGGGATGGAAAACAAATAAAGGTGCAGGGGCAACCATTGCAATATGCCAAGGAACTAACTGCTGTCTCTTTTGAATTAGCTTTGCTTGTTAGGCAGAGGTGATTCCATTGCACTAGCCCAACCAACTTCCAAGTCTCCATTGGCTCATGTTCCAGTGGTGCCAGTGTAACTCCCCATACACGCCTCTGTGACTGATTCATTCACTTGACAACAAAGGTGAGAGTGCGTGTCTACTTGAATGAAGTTTCACCCAAGGCATGATCCCAGATGCAGAGCTCTGACAACACAATAGCAACATGTCTTCATACAGTTTCACAAGTCTAGCCATGATCCTAGGGGAACAGTAATTTAGAATCTCTGGGTTCATATGAGACATTCTTGAGACGGTGCTATAGAGCTCCTCCTGAATTAACGCTGAGTATGGCCAAATGGCTCTCTGGGCTCAGTATTTATCTTGAACTAGAGGAATTGAGAAGGCAGGAGTTCAAGGTAAAAAAAAATATTACCTCGGTCACTCAGGCTTTCAAAAAAAGGAGAGGACTAACTGGCCAAGAAAATGTGTACTCCATGGAAGGTGATAAGGCCCCCTGAGGGAGTTTTGTGATCTCAGCAGGATTATAGGAACAGCATAATAGATGGCCTGCAGATGTGGGTTGGGCTAAAATCTAAGGGTATGCGTCCAGAGCAATTGCAGTTCTGCGTGGGGCAACTAGGGTGTACAGAAGTCTAAGCAACCAAAATAAGTTTTGTCAGTTGCTTACAAATGGAGGGGTGGCTAGCCTGGCAGGAGACCTCATGAAGATTATACACACCTCTCCAACAGCTACAAGGCGGTGCAGTTGGAAAGCTATATTAGGAAGACCATGACACCTAAGCAGCATGTTGGGGGCTTCTATGTCATACTGTGAATCATCTATTACTGGAGGAGGACACTAACCCAATTGGATGTGTGCCCCTAACCTGATGCCCATGCAATCATGCAAAGGTTTTGGGCACTGAATGGATTTTTACAGAGTTTGCATACTCCTCTCCCAGAGATGCAAGTAAAACGAGTTTCCCTCACTAAAATCTGACCACCCCCTTTCCCGAGCCTCCCCATACAATGCAGAGGTGGCAGAAGCCAGTAATCACTATGGGTAGAGTCACAATTTCTGGGGAAACCATGTCCATCTGAGACTACAGTGCTAGTGAGATACACGCAGTCAACATGGAACACCTCCTGTAAGTTTGAAGATGTCGAGTCCACTAAGAAAGAACAGGATGTTGGCCATAAAGTTACATGAAAGGGCAGAAGAGAACATCTGTGTGCACTAGCGTAGCTAGGGGGGGGCGTGGGGGGCGGTCCGCCCCAGGCGGCACTGTTTTGAGGGCGTCACGTCAGCCGTGTGGCACTGGCCCGTGGCAGCGGCCTTTAATCATTTATTTCGGGACATAGCACTCACTGACACTACTGTCAGCATGTTTGAAATGCAAGCGCACCTGCTTGCAAAACGCAGATGATGCCTGCAGCGCTCGCACCACCACCTAGCATAATGGTAGTGCGGTGCCCGACGTACCGCGTTTGTGTTTGTCCCAGGGCCGTCATTGTTAGCGCTTGGCCCTTCATTGGTAGCGCGCCAATGACGGCCCTGGGCATCATTTTTGGCCTGCCCTCGCGCCAGAGCGTGCAAGAGCCCAGTGAATGTCAGCAGTGCAGAAACGCCAACAAAGACCGGATCCGGTGTTCTGTGCTCTCATCAACCCGCAGCACAGCATTGT
The DNA here is from genome assembly GCF_964261635.1 of Lissotriton helveticus. NCBI lineage: Eukaryota > Metazoa > Chordata > Amphibia > Caudata > Salamandridae > Lissotriton > Lissotriton helveticus. The sequence goes on from NC_136057.1 coordinate 1,617,874,369, forward strand.
GCACAACATTGGCATTTTATACCTGTACCCCATTTTCCAAACGGAATCTTGGAGCAATTAACCAGTTCCATCATGATCACCCCATTGCATTCTCCTAGTCTCTCCTGGGGTGAAACAGAATTTCTCTGCTGCAAGGTTTCTCTAGCTGTCTAACTCGGCCAGTGTGAACACTTGCAGCTATTCTCTTGGTTGAAGGGAAGCTCGTATAGTTGATACGTGAGCCAAAAGGTACAGAGAATAAGGTATTTTGAGGAATTAATGTGTGAGAACCAAGCTACCAGTGAAGCCACATGGATGGAGGTACCAATGGCATTTGCTGCCAGGGACGTGATAGATAAGCATACCACAGGTTGGACTATTGACATGCCACTAAACAATCTATAAAGTTCTATACTATTTATATTTTATGAATACAGAACATGAATGCTAGTTCCATATAAAATGTACATGCACCTAAGAACAACGTTTAATTCCCTATTAATCTACTAAAGAATAACCTTGTTATCCCAATTAATGACGAGGAAGGGTTTAGCCGATGGCCATCTTTTGAATCATCTTATCAGATCGTGAAGCCCAGTGCAGGAACCCCAGCCTGCAAAAATCTCTACTAGTGTCCTAATGGCAACTAAAGAAAGCATTATTTAATTTATGTTTATGTCATGAGTTGTGAGTCTCCAGAGCATCAATCAAGCCGCTCTTTCCACCATCTGGTTGGTTCCAAATCCTTTAGACCGAGGATGGCTTTCAGCAGCAGGGTTCAGTGTTTTCTTTGTTCAACTTCACGAACCTCCTGCCTGTTCACATTGCTTATTTTCTTTTCCTGTCTGGCCTGAATTGATTCAGAGTTCTCAGAGAAAACATCCATGGTTCTGTTGGCTCACAGTGAGACAGAAAAAGTTATCAAAGTACCCCTGCATCCCTTCATGTTTTTCATTGGGAATTTAAGGTCCCGGAAGAACCCACAATTGGAACCCAACAAATCTCTGGGAATTTTCCCTTATTTTTCCACATCCGTCTAAGTCTTCCAGACACTGATTCGTCCCAAAGTTATTGCTGGTGTCCTATTCCATTCAGTGCCCTCTCACAATTCATGCATGTAGAGTCTATCATCACGATATGCTTCAGAAGACCTATGAGAATATATAAGCACTGTAGAAATTCTGCCCTTTCTGTCACCCCAGATTTTTCAGCTTTTGCTGGACCCTATATTTTTGCTGGCTTTGGAACTCCAGTCCAATTGGCAACCTCCTAACTGGTATATTTAACTTCCCAATAGGTCCCTAGTGTATGGTACATAATCTACCCAGGGCCTTAAAGTGAAATGGCACTAGTGGACTGCAACATTGATTATGCCATCCACTATAGCAGCAGTGCAAACATGGCTTCAGGCCTACTCTGTGTAGCCCAACTGTGTAACATACACTCCACCCTTTCGAAAGAAACCCTTTTGACTGGTTAAAAAAACCTCCCTTTTAAATATTAACAAGACACCCCTTTGTAAGCCTTGTAGCCACAAGCTAGGGTGAAAGTATATAAAAGTGGGACATTGAGAATGTTCGTGTTACCCTGTCCCTGCAATGGCAAGGCCCTAAACACTATTTTACCCATGACAGACGTAGCTTGCCTGTACAGAAAAACATAGTGAAGATTACAATTTAAGAAAAGAATATTATATCTTTAGGAAGGGACTAGCTAGAAAAATAATTAAACAACTATTTTAATAGTTAATACAATCCAATTCAATGGTGAAGTCAACTATTTAATAAATATTAAGGAAAAGTAGCTTTCAAAAAGTTACCCTTTCCCTGCCTGAGGTTCCTTGAGGCTAATTTTTAAGCTTTTTAGGCAGCGATTAGCCTTGAATGCATGTGAAAAAGGTGTGAAATACCACCCAGGAGCAACCAATAGGCTGAGCCAAATGGGCAGAGATGACTCATTTGAACTCCACCCAAATGCGTGTAGGGGCTGTGGGTCTCCTTTTGACAGCACAGTGTCAAATCCTGCTTGAAAACTCTGTTGAGCCACATGTAACACTAGGGGTCCCCCTGAAAGGGAGAGAACAGGATGCCAAGAAAGTTCTTGTTTATCCACTCTCTGGTTGCTGAAGTATCTTGCTTTTGTACTACCAGATCTGGGTTTGTAGTGGGTAAAATACCTGCTCCAAACTGGATTTTAGTGTTAGATGTGGGAGCATACTAGGATTACCGTATTACACTCCCCACACACCCCCAGTACTCTGTGTCCAAATTGAATTTGACCAAAGTCTTTTGCCATCTTGAAATTACCCAAAGTGTGGAGTTTGGGCCTGGGAACTTTTTACCCGACTAGATAGGACATGGGAAGGAGTCATTCTTACCTGCTAGCTAGTGCCAGGCATTCATGTGGCACCTCCAGGCACAGATTTCAGAATAGTTTCTGGACCTGCAAAAGATCCGAAGTAGACTGGACCTGGTGTCTGTGACCCGAGAGGAGTCCTGAAAGAATGAACCTGCTCTCTCCTGTACCCAGGACAAAGAAATGGACTCTAAGGGTCAGTTGCCGGACCTCGTTTGTGGTTACAGGGAAACAACAAGCTGCAAGAGGCCATTTGCTTGAAGAACCCAGCTTACCAGTGGCAACTGGACCCTAATGTTGGCCTCTGCTTGACACCCTGTGAGCCCGCCCACCCACACTAGATGAGTAGGGTTAGGGTACATTGATGAAGCAGTCCATAGGTGGCACCTGCGGATGAGGACCCAACAAAATATCCCAGAGATGTGCTGCCCACACTGATTCACCTGGGTGTTGATCTCACACTCTGAAGAGATATACTTTGGGTCACGCAACAATCTTATGAAACATAATCGGATTAAAAATAAATAGGTTATTCCTCTATAATGTAATACCCTAGTATTGAGTCAAACCCACACCATAGGAGGGGCAATAGTATTTTTCTTCCCCCCGTGGCAGCTCAGACGTTTATCCCGATTGTCAAGGTTGCCCAAAATCTGCCCCCTGGGTGGGTAGAAAGCCCACTAGACACCAGGGATTTTGCATTTGGGGCAAAAGAGAGCCGTGTGGGTATCCCACTCTGTCATTGGACCATATCCTCATCCTAAAAGGTGCAACCCAGTCATTCTGCCCCCGCCCTGGAGGCAGAGAGGGCATTTGTCCCCAATTTGCTATTTTGCCCCGGAGAGGCACAAAGTCCAGTAGACTCCTGGAATTTCAACATGCTGCAAAACAAACAAAATGATGGGTGGCAGCCTACCTTAGCACAGGGCCATGCCCTCACCCCAGAATGGGCAATAGTGTCTTTGGTCCTCCAAGGTTGCAGGTTGGAGGGTTGTCAGGATTGGGCAGCGTGCCCAAAACCTGCTCCCAGGGTAAAGGAAAGGGTGCTGGCGTATCACATTGGTATTGGGCCATACCCAACCTCGAAATGGGACAGATAGGAGGTTTTGTCCCAATGCGGGAGATTGCAACCAATTCCCTCCTCCCCACCCCAGGATGAGGGTGTAGAAAGATCACTAGACAGCAAAGATTTTATATTTGGGCAAAGAAAGGTGTGATACCTGTACGCCAAATTAGGCACAACAGTCTTCCAGACTCTTTGGTGAGAAGAAAAGGGATTTGCCCCATTTTGCTCAGTGGGATGGACAAAAACACTAGATGCTAGCAACGTTTTTTAAATAAAACAATTGGGTGGTGTCTGACCCATCCTGACACCAGGCGCCACCCTCACCCCTAAAGCTCCAACAGTATTTCTCTCCCCAGGGACTAAAGCATCCCCATTCCAATGGTACGCAAAATAACCTTTAGATTTTTTGGGAGTTGTTTTTAGATATCTACCAGCACAGTGGGGCAAAATCCCCAAATCAGACCACTTTGCATGCTGATTTGCTGCACTTTTCAGGCTTGGGACGCACACCAGCTGGAGAGCCTTGCCAATCAAACACATTGCTGAAAACAAGACATTGAGGAGAGTCCAGGGTGGTATGCCTCAAGTGGATCCAACAACGTTTTTTTACACACAATGCCCTCTTGACCTTTACATGCGGCCCTCCGGGTGAACAGCAGCACAAGCTGCTGTTTACTTGCTGATGACTAATATTCAGAATAAAATGTTAACTAAACGGGCAAGCATTTATTATCACATTAAATGAAGTTATGAAGTAACTACGTAGTGTCCTGCACCACTTAATTTTAGTTTACCTGCCAATAAATGCTTGCCACTTTACTTAAATTATTTTTAGAACTCCTTACACAATCCCTGGATCATCCAGACCCCCTACAGCCAACCCTGCTGACATCAGTGTGGCCCTCGGTCACACTACAGATTGTACTTTGTACCCCTGCGCAAATGTTTGCGAGTACCCATGAAATAGGGGTTGAGCAGTTGCACAAAAAAAGGTATTGAATCAACATCAGATCGCAAGTCAAATTTGTAGTTTAGTACGATCAAGATGGAATGACTAAAGCTAATGAATATGAGGAACATAAATTGGCATCTGTCTCCGCTATTAGTACCTATACCGCACAAGTTACACATGAACACCCTATTATAAACTTAGTAATTGATGTCTTGTGGGAGTGAACTGATCAACAGGTCATACACAGTTTTAATATTTTGAATGTACATTTTGCGTTATAAGGCTGTTTGCTCAAATGTCGCATCATCATTTACACTTATGACTTCACTGTCTGGAAGCCATCTCATACAGGTGTTGCGTACTTGCACTTTTATCATGTACCTGGTTTACAGAACTTGTATGTATTTGTCATTCTTTTACAATGCTATATTCTGTAATATTTTTACCCCCTTGTATTTTACGAAAATTGTCATGGTTTTAGTTAACCAATACAATAAACTTGATTTGATCTAATTTGAAGGATTGATTTTGAGTGAAAATATTTGATCTGTCCATGTTTGTGTTCCTTTCTTGGCCACTATCTGTCGCGGGCGCTAGGCCCATACACACATTTGAATCAGGAAACGTATGGGAATGCTGGTGCACAGTCAAAATATCGATTCCTAATTATCGAAGTACATTAATATTGAGTTTACAATATCGAAGGTCAAGAATATCGAGGTCAAGAATATCGTTGGACAGAATATCGACCCTAAGGTAAGTAATATCGATTTTTTTTATATCGATGTAAGTAATATCGAAGTTAGTAATATCGATATCAATTATATCGATGTTACTAATTTCGATGTTACTAATATCGATATTTGTTTGTTGTTCTGTATTTTATTATGTATTTTATATGTATGTGTTATATGTTTTTTTTAAAGTATTTTATTTGTTTTAAATTATATGTGTACTATTTTTTGTATATTAAAATTTTTATTTTTAATTTAATTTTATGTTTTAGTACTGGAGCGGATGGTGGGTTTATAGGGGAATAGGGTGGGAAGTAATTTAATTATAGTATATACATTATTAATTTTTTGTAATTGTAATTTAATTTTAATTCATTTTTGCGTTTAAGTTCTGTAGCGGGTTGTGGGTTTATAGGGGAATTGGGTGGGAAGTAATTATATTGTAAATAAGTAATTATTTATTTTTGATTGGTATTGATAATCTTTTTATTTCTAATTAATTGCTAAATTATTTTAATTGCTAATTAATTTTTTTATTGGTAATTAAGGTTTGTAATTGGTAATTACATTTTGTAATTGGCAATTAATTTTTTTAATTGGTAATTAAGGTTTTTAATTGGAAATTATATTTTTAATTTGTATTTAATTTTTTACAATTGGTAATTGATATTTTTAATTGGGAATTACTTTTTATTAATTGGAAATGTATTTCATTAATTGGTAATTCATTTTTCATAAAAAAATGTTTTTTATTTAAAAAGACATTTATTGTTTACAATTTTTTAATTGTTAATCAATTTTTAATTATCAATATGTTTTTTTGTTTTGAAAAATATTTTAGTGTTCAATATTTATGTTTGGTAATTTATATTTATTAATTCATATTTATTGGTATTTATTGTTAATTTAGTGTTAATTATTCAATTTTAAATATGTTTTTAGTAATTATTAATGGGTATTTGCAAATGATGTAGAGTTATTTAAAAATTAAATTTTTAAATATTTTATTTACAACAATTATTTATAAGCGTGTTATATTTAACTTCTATGCTATCCAATGCTTTCCCTACTGTTGCACTCTCTGGAGTGGGAATAGTAATTTTTACACCTACGCTATCCAATGTTTCCCTACTGTTACGCTCTCTGGAGTGGGAATAGTAATTTTTATTCCTACGCTATCCAATGGTTTCCCTACTGTTGCGCTCTCTGGAGTTGGAATAGTAAATTTAACCTCTACGCTATCCAACGCTTTCCCTACTGTTGCACTCTCTGGAGTGGGAATAGTAATTTTTACCCCTATGCTATCCAACGCTTTCCCTACTGTTGCACTCTCTGGAGTTGGAATAGTAATTTTTACCCCTAAGCTATCCAATGCTTTCCCTACTGTTGCACTCTCTGGAGTTGGAATAGTAATTTTTACCCCTACGCTATCCAATGTTTTCCCTACTGTTGCACTCTCTGGAGTGGGAATAGTAATGTTTACCCCTACGCTATCCAACGCTTTCCCTACTGTTGCACTCTCTGGAGTTGGAATAGTAATTTTTACCCCTACGCTATCGATAGCTTTTCCTATTGTTGCACTTTTTGGAGTTGGAATAGTAATTTTTACCCCTACGCTATCCAATGTTTTCCCTACTGTTGCACTCTCTGGAGTTGGAATAGTAATTTTTAACTCTATGCTATACAATGGTTTCTCTACTGTTGCGCTCTCTGGAGTGGGAATGATAATTTTAAGTTCTCTGCTATCCAACATTTTTATTACTGTTTTTTTTTTTACTTATGGATTATGAATAGTATTTTTATTTATTTAGTTATTTAATTTTCTTTGTATAAATTTAGATTATGTAGTATATAATTAAAAATATTAAAGGTATATATATTTTTTTAATTTATTAAACGTAATTCTTTACTTTTTATTTATGTTTTTGTTTTATGTTTGTAAATGTATTTGTAATTAATACTATTTTTATTCATTTATAAGTTATTAAAATAATTATTACAACGTATTAAGTATGTATATATTATATATTTTATGTATATGTTTAATTAATGTATTATTATTATATATGTATTATGTATTAATTGTAACTATTATTCGATATTTTTTATTATGTTTATTTTATTTATTAGTGTTATTTACTTTATTTTACATTTATATTTTTACAGAAAAAAACAATATTTTTGACATCGATATTTTTAACATCTATATATTTTTTTCGATATTTTTGTACTTACCATGTTGTAGATAGGATGTCTATATTCTTGCCTTCGATATTTCTGCATCGATATTCCTGTAGGTCGATATTTTGTAGGTCTATATTTTGACAGTGATTCGTGAATGCTTGGTGGTCAGAAATATGTGGATTTCACAGATTCTGAACCTTTCCCTCACAGAAATGTGAGGAACATGTGTGTTTGTAGCCAAAGTTTTAGGTTTGCAAAGGCTTCTGGGTCATGTTACACCACCCTGGAGTCCTACGTGTTTATAGATTTCAGAATTGTCTTGTGGTGATAGTTGTCATTGGCTGCAGTTGAGCTGAGGCCCAAAATCCGCAGTTATCCACACATTGTAAAAAACCACATTGATTTTGTTAGGTGAAATGTGATGTCTCTGAGTCACGTTTTGTTTCCCAGGCACTAGGCCCAGCCACACAACTGGGGTATTTGTATCGGGGAAACATGAAGGAGCACAGACAAGTAGAACATCTGTTAATACCTATCGGATTTCTCTGCATGTGTGGCTTCTAAATGTAAGCCAATCTACAAGAAAGAACACATTTCACAAAATACCCTCTGAAACACATGATAACATTGGTAACCACAAATTCAAAGTTGTACAAATTACCTTATGAAACTCAGTATCTTGTGTACATTTCAGAAATACATAGTTTTCCTTTGTACTCATTTTGTATTCTTTATATTTTACAATATAAATTGCTGGATAGTTAGAACACAATGAAAAGTCATTGTAAGGTGCAGCGCAGTTCAGCCGCGGGCCGTGGAGGGAGTTACGGTGGGGCAGGGAGGCGGGGAGGGGGCGGGGCAGGGTGGAGAGGGCTAAAAACCGGCACCTGGATAATTACAGGTAAGTAAACAATTTAAATAATAAAACGAATTTCGTAGCGCGCACTGCATCGCAAAATGCGATGCTGTGCGCACTACGAAATTCGTTTTATTAATCAAATTGTTTACTTACCTGTAATTATCCAGGTGCCGGTTTTTAGCCCTCTCCACCCTGCCCTGCCCCCTCCCCGCCTCCCTGCCCCACCGTAACTCCCTCCACGGCCCGCGGCTGGCGCAGTTGTTGACTCTGGGTCTTGCATGATTTTCAAGAACCTACAAACCCTATATATCCGCTCGACCCGAAGGGTTGGCCGGTTTAATGGTATATTGTTTTGCTAAATCAGCCACTTAGACAAGAAGCTAAAAATAAAAGGATGTCACAAATATCAGTTTTTTCCTACTCATTTTCATTATTCTTATATTTTAATAGATTCTTTGGGAACATCTTGAGGTATCTGCAGAAATTACCTCCTGCTGTATTCAGAATGGTGTTTAATTTTCAGAAATTGTATCACCCAAGGGTTTCACACCTGTTTCCACCACAAACCACAAATAGGCGGAAACCACAAAAATTTGGCAAAATGGACTACCTTTTAGAGAAATGCAAAATGTATGTACATTTTTTTTATACAACGCTGCTGCTGCTACTTTTTGAAAGCTGGGAAGATGGTGATCATAAGGCAAACACAACAAACACAAGGAGATGATGGACGGAGTGCTGAAACTTTTCAAACACTCACCCCCAGTCACAGATCTGGGTTTAATCCATCATCATTCTTTAGCTCACTTTGCCACCCCAGTTCAGACACAGTTATATGCCAATCAGTCTTGACCCTGTGCCTCATGGGAACAGTCCAGCCCAAACTGCCAAGCCATGTCTTCCCTCGACCGGAAACAAGCATCCTGGGACTGGTTTCGGGCGAACAGTCCTCATCACTAGATGGTGATCATAGCACAGCAGACCTTAAATTGATGCCATTTTAGAGAAAATAACGTGCTTTCTTGCACAGCACTGAAATTTTGTTTTTATCACTTCCCTTTCTATTGTGAAGTTTTTGTCATTTGGTAGTGTAGTAAAGCATTGCTAATTGAGTTTTGTTTTGTTGTTTTGTGTATTTGAGAGGCTTTGTAAGTTTCTTAGGCGAGGTTGTTTTTGAGCAACAGCCATTCATTTCTTTTGAGCAACCAAATACATATTGCAGAAACGATAAATACCGAATCCTAACTGGGATATAACAAACCTGAGTTAATAAATTACACATTAATCCATGCGTTTTCTCACTTTTTATCGTTGGTACTTAAAATCCCGTCGCTTCACAATCAACATATACCTAGGCGCATTTGTGACCCCATCAGTTAGCAATGGAAGAGACTGGAGTTAAAAAAGTTATTATATTGACTCATCTTTTCCATTAGAATAATTTCACTCAAAGTGTATTTTTCTAGGGCTCGGCCTCAGTGAGAAAAAAAACTCTGAGAGAGACTTGTGCAGAAAATCTTGTTTCCTTCAGTCATGTCATTCTCACAAACTATTTTTTATGAACTGGGATTTAGACGAGTCTAAAAACGATGAGGAACCATTACGCTTGTGCAGTAAGGTATAGGTTAGGGCAAATTGTAGAACATAGCTAGTGTCCATTCTTTGATGCTACCTTTTTACTGGTCCGATTGGCAAGTGGGTGTTTGTGCATAAAGGTTGATGTGAGTTATGGCATGCGTTGTATGAGGTACACACCATAACTGGCAAATTTCATTGGATTGACGCATGAAAGCCAGAAGTATAACTCAGTTTTTAATTGTGTTTTATTTAATTACATTTCTATATATTTATTTTATTAATGCACTTTGACCATGTGCGGCGTTGTTTGGGCACAGGAACTACACTGAACGTACTAAAGGCAGTCATCACAATGAGCAGTGTGAATTTGCCCTGTTGGGTTGGGTGAGCAAACCTCATGTGCAGCAGGAGGTTGCTTACTCACTCCCCGATGAGCACCACCCCTGCTAGGCACGGTCTTTGGCTTCTCCCACTTCTGTCATTTTTTTCTGTCGCTATCTCTGTCTTTCTTCCTCTTGCACCTTCTGTTTTCATGTTTTTTAACCCTTTGTGAAAGTCTTACTCAACACCAGTTTGCAATTTTATTACAAAATGGCAGGTGAATCCACTTCTTAAAATGGTGGTTCTCACAATCAAATTGTTGAGTTGTAAATCACATGGTTTTCCATGTTTTCTTTCCTTGTCTGTTACCCGGAGTTTCCACATTTCTGGGTACCTGCCACCATTGTCCTGGTGTAAGACATCAGTTATACTGCCATACCTGTTATTTTGTTTCCCCATGGAACGAATGTCACGGCCCAAAATCAATTCTTGAATTCTAAGATGGCAAATAAAAGTTGTAATGAATTTCAGCCAATCACTCTTGTGAAAAAATTCAAATGTGATTGATAGAAGTCGCAAAACAATGAATCGTGACTTTAAATGCCAGAGATATACAAACATGTTAACCCTTTCAAGCCCACCTAGCATCTTTTCCAAACACTTATTGTTAAAAAAAGTACTGAACCGATTTCACCCAACCAACAAAAACACACCATCTTAGGAAAGTTCTACTTTCATGTCCAGTCTGGTGTAAATCCGTTTTGCAGTTTTTCCATTTGGACCAAGCAAAAATGACTATGCGAGTTAAAATGGGAAAATACATCTTCTGTCACCCCCTTAAGAACAAAGTTCTGAGCAAAAATTGCCATGCCAGACCTTACCTGACTAAGTCCTTCATAGTGTCAAAAGATATAGGCAATTCAAAAAATAGCCTTTTCAATGGAGAAAGAGAGAGAGAGAGAGAGAGAGAGAGAGAGAGAGAGAGAGACCCCGGTTTCATCGCACATTCAGTCTGTGCCTTTAACTATAGACTCGGTGAACTCGGTGAACAAAGCTCATGTATAATTCAAAAAATGCAAGTCCTTTTTAGGTTTCGCCTGCCGTTTACTGCGCAAGCAGTATCGCGCAGGCGAAAAACTTTTGTAAACAAGTATGGGGCTTCGTTCCGCCTCTCTGTCCCATTGGCTAGCTCCATAAATGGAGGCTAGCCATTGGAACAGAGATGCGTCACTCATTCCCCGAGCAGATTCGTGGGCGTTCCCACGATTTTTACTCATCCCGCCCATTTTCGTGCGCCATTGCGGCGGTGGGCGGATGTTATTATTTTTTTTTTCTCGTCCTGTTTTGGTCAGTTTCAAAGTGTCCTTTGCAGGAGTGGGCTGCGAGATTGAAGTTGCCAGGATGCGGTGGGCTGCACGATTTCTTTCCTCGCAGGTAAGCGGCATTTACATTTTTTTTTAAATCTGGTTTTAGCCCCCCCTCCCGCTGTCCGTGTGCCCGTTCCCGTTCCCGCACCCCCCTCCCGCTGTCCGTGCTACCCCCTCCACACTTAGCTCCCCATGAGTGGCTTGGTGTTTGGGCAGATATTTTTTGGCCCTGATTAAAGTCTTCCCGACTGGGTCAGACCTGACCATTACCACCCGGCACTGGGGAAAACCTGTACTGCCCTTCCTCAAGCTTGAGAGACACGCAAGGGTTTCCCCCGTCACCCAGGTCCTTGGCGTTTCTGCCTTTGACTTAGTTTATTCGCCCCACTTGTACCCGGCTGTCCGTGAGCCCGCCCCCCCCTCCCGCTGTCCGTGAGCCTGTGTGTGTGTGTCCATCCAACTGCCTGCAGCTTCCCCCTCCAGATCCTAAAACCTGTGGGGAGTGCTCTTGAACTCACTAGGCCGGAGCCCTGCTGCAGAACAGGACAGTGAATGCCTCAAAAGATGTGGCTGCCCACCCCCACCCCCCTCCCCCCGCTGCACTCATTTAAGACCCCCCTCCACACTTAGCTCCCCATGAGTGGCTTGGTGTTTGGGCAGATATTTTTCGGGCCTGATAAAAGTCTTCCTGCCTGGGTCAGACCTGACCATTACCACCCGGCATTGGGGAAAACCTGTACTGCCCTTCCTCAAGCTTGAGAGACACGCAAGGGTTCCCCCTGTCACCCAGGTCCTTGGCGTTTCTGCCTTTGACTGAGTTTAGTCGCCCCACTTGTACCCGGCTGTCTGTGTGCCTGCCCCCCCCCTCCCGGCTGTCGGTGTGCCCGCCCCCCCCTCACGGCTGTCTGTGTGCCCGCCCCCCCCTCCCGGCTGTCTGTGTGCCCGCCCCCCCTCCCGGCTGTCTGTGTGCCCGTCCCCCCTCCCGCTGTCCGTGAGCCCGTGTGTGTGTGTGTCCATCCAACTGCCTGCAGCTTCCCCCTCCAGATCCTAAAACCTGTGGGGAGTGCTCTTGAACTCACTAGGCCGGAGCCCTGCTGCAGAACAGGACAGTGAATGCCTCAAAAGATGTGGCTGCCCACCCCCGCCCCCCTCCCCCCGCAGCACTCATTTCAGACCCCCCTCCACACTTAGCTCCCGATGAGTGGCTTGGTGTTTGGGCAGAGTTAACATGCAGCAATGTGTGTGTATGGTTGCATGTGCGACGAGTGGGTGTGTAGCTTCATGTGTGTGTTTGACAGTGTTGCCACGAGTCAACGTGATGTTAATTGTGTAACATTTGCAGTTTCTGTTGCCTGCTGTTGGTGGACCTGAGTAGCGCTTGGAGATTAGAACTTTCCCTTGATCTATGTCTTATTTATACCATCTACTTGCAGAATAATAGATCCACTTCCTTGTCTCCGTCAGGAGAATTTATTCAAAATCAATAAGGGAAAATAAATGTATATTTTAAATGTAAAACTCAAGTAAGTAAGCTTCATTCATCAAGGGCAAAGGCGTACCGCAGTCCTCCTAACATCCCACTCCGGCTATCAGCCTCTTCACAAATCCTCTTCCTGTCTTTCTTGTTAGATCCCTCTTTCTGCCACTCACTCCTTTGCACTTTTCCCTGCACCCTCTCGTCTATCTTTCATCACTTTTCCTATTAATCCTTTGCGACACTCCCTCTGTTCTTTATATCACTATTACATCTATTTCTTGTCTCTAATTTCCTCAAACTCATTATCTTTTGCTACTCCTAAATGTATGCTCCCCAGCACACTACCCCTTTCTTTCACCCTCTCTCTTACATCTATTTCTAACGTCACATTTATATCACTTTGTCCTATTTACTGTTTTTCATATCCCCATATCCCTTTTTTCTATATTAACATTTCCACAAGCTTTCTATTTCTACTGCTCACTTTTACTTGCAATAGAGAAATATTACTGAACTAAATGTGTATATTCTGTTAATATCTCATATCAGCATGAAGAAGGAGGGGTTAGAGAGCCTGACAGCCTTTTCATTTAATGGTTTATGAGTTTACATCATCGTCTACGTAGCCTTTCAGGAGCTAATATTCACATCTATAACAATCATCTGAGAGCCTACATAATGCATGGAACTGGCAATAATAGAAGCCATCCTTGCTGACAATTAGTGTTCAGACAAAAGAACTCTGTAGGGATTTTGTTGGCTGACATCATGATTTTTGCAACATTTCAGGAGCTTACATTCGCATAGATTTGGACTTACGTTATTAATTAATCAGCATTTCCGGAGCTTAGATTGTCATGGATCAAAGAATTTTAAAGCATCATTTGGGATCAGTAATCAAATTACCTATTTCAGTTTCAAGTCCTGTTAGTGTCACATGAGACTAGAGGAGAGAAGCAAAGGCATTTCTGTAGAAGGTGATTCTTCAGGCACCTTATGGTGGTTGAACGAGTGGTCTAGTCTTAAAGCGAAGGTTAGGGATATTCATAACTCTGGAGCCTCACCCGAGAATCTGAATTTATAGGTAATAATTACGTATGCTTCTTCTCAACCTTATATGGCCATGTTTTGGGATTTTATCCTATGGTTAAATATTTTTGTGCTTAAATATGTGGTAAAAGTACACCATGAGCATGCATGATTTGCCTTTTCAGAAGTCCATGCTACACATTTAAACAGAAAAAAGGAAAACAATTACTAGTGTCTTTCATTCACTATGGGCCAGCTGTACGTATACATTTACTGGTCACAAACCTCGGCGATTTGGTAAATTCGGTGGGCGTTTACTTTTTTTTTTTTTGCAGCCGCATATTTTACTCCCGTTCCCGCCCCCCTCCCGCTTTCCATGAGCCCACCCCCCCTCCCAGGTCTCTGTGTGTCCGTCCCCCCCTCCCACTGTCCGTGTGCCCATCCCCCTCCCGCTGTCCGTGAGCCCGTGTGTAAATGCATCGTAAATGCTTGTTTATGTGTGCGTTTGTGTTTACATGCGCATCCGTCTTTGTGCGTGTATGTGTATTTCTAAGCACACAAGATGAGAGGTACGGTAAGGGTCTATTTTAATGTCTGTGCATCTTCCATCAAAACACCGGACCAGTTTGGTGCTTAATCAAGGGATTTTCAGTGACTGCCCAACTCTAAATCAGGTTGAGTCTCTTTCGCTGGCACCAGCAAGGAGCAAAATAACATGAAAACATGCCATGATAAGTGACTTCAACTCAAAATGTTGCGGAATTCCCCAGTGCTCCTCAAATTTTTCAAAACAGTCTGGCTCTGTGTGTGTGTGTGTGCGGCTGGCTCTGTGTGTGTGTGTGCGGCTGGCTCTGTGTGTGTGTGTGTGGCTGGCTCTGTGTGTGTGTGGCTGGCTCTGTGTGTGTGTGGCTGGCTCTGTGTGTGTGTGTGGCTGGCTCTGTGTGTGTGTGTGGCTGGCTCTGTGTGTGCGGCTGGCTCTGTGTGTGTGCCTTTGTGTGTGTGTGTGTGTGGCTCTGTGTGTATGTGTGGGTGCAAATGCAATAGGTCTCAAATTTGTGAGAGATTTAGCTAATGGCAATGTAAATGACAATGCCATTTATTTATCTGTTTTCAAAACCAACACATAAATTCAAATGTTGTCATTTACAATGCCAATAGCTCTAACTTTTCCAAAGGCGAAACCATTGCATTGTAAATGCTTGTTAAATAAATATTTTTAAAAACAACAAAAACGGTGAGCTACAAATGTAGAGGAATTCGCCCGTTTTTGGCTTTTTCAGCTGGGAATTATCTCCACAGTAAAACGTGAAACAAAGTATATACAAATCAAATATGTGCACAGTTACATTATCCTGAAAAGAGGACAACATCCTTTGTGTTTTCCAGTGAATAAAGAGAAACCTTTCATCGTTTACATCAAAGGAGCCGAACAGGAGGATCCCTCGCAGACAAGGGAGCAGAGGGAGGTTGGAAATGATGCAGGTTGTGGATCATCGGCTACTCGTGCTTCCTCCTGTTCTCACTCTGCTTCTTATTTCATCGATATTTTCTTTTGTAGTCCTCCTTGGTGTTCTGTTCACGCATTTCTCCTTACAGGAGTAAGGACTTCAAAAGAACTTCAATTTGGTGCATGGTCTTTCCCTACAATCTTTGTCATAGCTACACGGGAATGAGCCCTATCTACATCTGTGTTGCTTCATTTCTTTACTGAAGTATGGCTCAATTGGCCTGGTAGCCTGTAGTGTAATTTCCAGTTTAAATGTCGTGGTTGAATTTGCCTGGTTCCTGTTAACAAAACGTTCAGATGTTCCTCGGAAATTAGAATGCTACATTATCAATGAGTGACAGATCTGGGATAAGTGTATAAGTTGTTTCCACGTGAAAGTAGTAACCAAGTGGGAAACTCAAATGCTCAGTGACACACAAACACTACAGCCTTGAAGACACCAGAACCTGTTAACGACTAGTGTATTCATAAGAGGCATGATGTCAAATGGAAGTCAGCTGCAGGGAGCAGCAAGGTCTACCAAACTGCAGCTGTGAGCTGCATTAACACCCCGTTGGGAAACCAACACGCCTTTCATCATTCCTGAGTCTGTACTTAGGAACAGAGGATGGGGGAAAGACACGACGACAAAGAAAGCAGACACCATATTATGAGCCCAGAGGACAACAGAACTACTAATAAAACAAGCATTTACAATGCAATGGTCTTGGCATTATTAAAGGTAGAGCTATTGGCATTCCTCATTTTTTTAAAAATCATAAATAAATGGCATTGTCATTTACATTGCTAATAGCTTATTCGTTAAATAAATGGCATTGTCATTTACAATGCGAATAGCTTAATCGCTGGCAAATGCATGACCTATTGCATTTACACCCACACAGAGCCACACACACAAAGCCACCCACACACACACATACAGAGCCACCCACACAGAG
This sequence comes from Lissotriton helveticus, assembly GCF_964261635.1. Classification (NCBI taxonomy): domain Eukaryota; kingdom Metazoa; phylum Chordata; class Amphibia; order Caudata; family Salamandridae; genus Lissotriton; species Lissotriton helveticus. The sequence continues at coordinate 1,617,890,715 of NC_136057.1, forward strand.
TCATTCACATCGAGCCACCTACACAGAGCCACCCTCACATAGACAGAGCCACCCACACATAGAGCCACCTACAAAAAAAGTTATCCACACATAGAGCCACCTACAAAAAAAGCTATCCACACACAGAGCCACATACACACACACAGAGCCACACACACAGCGCCACACACACACAGGGCCATACACACACAGCGCCACACACACACAGCGCCACACACACACAGCGCCACACACACACAACGCCACACACACACAGCGCCACACACACACAGCGCCACACACACAGAGCCACACACACACAGCGCCATACACACACAGCGCCACACACATACAGCACCACACACACACACAGCGCCACACACACACACAGCCACACACACACACACACACAAACAGAGCCACACACACACAAACAGAGCCACACACACACAAACAGAGCCACACACACACAGAGCCCCCACACACACCCAGAGCCCCCCCACATACCCAGAGCCCCCACACACACCCAGAGCCCCCACACACCCAGAGCCCCCACACACACCCAGAGCCACACACACACCCAGAGCCACATACACACCCAGAGCCACATACACACAGAGCCACACACACACAGAGCCACACACACACACAGGAGAGCAAGCACAGCGAGGGGGCAGGAGAGCAAGCACAGCCAGGGGACAGGAGAGCAAGCACAGCGAGAGGGCAGGAGAACAAGCACAGCGAAGGGGAAGGAGAACCAGGGGGCTAATGTTTCTTGTGACATTTAACAGAACGATCGGATATTTATTTATTTAAGCAGTTGTCCTTTTACTCTGTTTCTGACAACAATTTGGGTGCCTTTGTCGAGGCCAGCTCCCACCTAGCAAATAACACACCTGCCAAAATTGTAAGAGCCGAGCATCCAAGTGTCAGCGTGGGGTGTGCGCACAGAGAAGGGCTATGCACTTGTGTTTGTGCCTTGAAGCAGGGGGGAGTGTGTCTGGGTTATCTCAGGGTGAACACAACCGTTATAGAATAGTCCTTTTCGCAAGCAACATAAGCACCAAAACACGTCTGTGCAAAGCAGCTCACACGAAGCAAACAGGGACCAGACTTTACACAGTCTTAATTGTGCACAGAATTGGTTTGTCCAAAAGGCAAAGACCCCGACGCACGTATTCTGCAAAAGGGCACACAAACAGCAGGATTCTACAGCAAAATATCAACAAACACCTTTAGATGAGAAAAAACCCACTACCGGGCAACTTTTGAAGCGCTTTGAAGCTTTTGAAAGTGAGAGGCTGCCCTGCTTTTGCAACAGCGTCTAAACGTGAAAAGTGCAGGACAGTGTCTCTATGAAGAACTAACTTCTCGGCCCGGTGGTGCTCAGCAGTAGCTTTCCTTGGGGAACACAGCGCCAAGTTCACCCTTGGCAGGCAGGGAGACGTCCCTCAGCTTTGTGGAGTGACAAAGAGTGCGGACCAGTACAGGGAGTCCTCTCAAAATTAACAATGCTACCCTATTCTTAATTGGGCCAAGGGGGCAGTGCGCAGAGGACAAGTGCGCTCTAAATCCATGCACTCGGCTATGACTTCCCCGACCCCTCCCCCCGGATGCTCGCCAAGCAGGCTTCAAAATACAGTCATCAGGCTTCAGGGTAGGTTCCAGTAATGTTTTAAAAAATGCCACAGTTCTTATTTGCCAAATTAAGTTCTTTTAGGCAAGTTCAGTGCTTTTGGTAAAATTCCTGGAAAGTACGGTGCTTACTAGCGCTTCTGTTTCAAAAAGGGGGTGGTGATGGACAGAGTATCCGCTTCTGGGCGCTTCGTAGCGCTTTTGTACGCTTCGTACAGCTTTCAGGGAAGAGCCCCACTATACCTCACGCTTCTCGCGTGAGGCGCCGTACGGCACGATCAATGTAAATGGAAGGTACAAGGCGTACCAGCAGCCGTACTAAAAGCGCACTGTTCTCAGCGCACAGCTAAAATAAAACAAATGCAGCACGAATAATTTTTTATTAGACGTGGCGTTCTCTGGTGGCTAGACACATATCAGCAGATGAAAGATAAGCTACTGTTAAGATTTCAAAGAAGCAGGTGTGGACGTCACTGCCTGGAACTTTGGGCACAGTTTAATATTCGTGTTTGACTTCCTGGTGTTCCTAAAATCGCACTGGTGATTTTCAGAAGGGCATATTTTAGACGAACGCCACCCCCCTTCCTATCCCCCACGTCTTTTCACCGCCTTGATTTTAACCCATCTGATTTATGATTTGTATGAAGAGCACAGGCCTGTAGTGCCTGAACGTGTTAGCGCCTGTTTGTCAGTGAGCTGTATCAATAAGATACTAAACTAAATGTACATTTAAGCTAGGGCACTTTACCCCCTTCCAAGTTGTTTTCTCTGGTGATGCCACCCTGTCCCAAAGTGAAACACGTGTCAATATTTCTATTGTCACCAGCCTCGTTTGAGGTAAGTTTTTGTCAGAGTCCGTTGGTGCTTGAAGCGAAGAACCCTCCCCTTGACGGTTGGTAAAAGTGCTCCTCTGCGGCTCTGCGGTGAAGATAGGCACGTAGTGGCTTTTTGCCGCAGGAAACTTCTGCTGTGAAGGCAGAGGTTAAAGTGCAAACAACTTAAGGACGGGGACATGAAAGTAGGCACTGCAAGTGTCACAGGTGGAAAGAAAGAACTTGCAGATGTTGCCTGTTGCCTTCCTTCTTGCTCAATTAAACCAAGCCGAAAAGAAACTGTAGTCAGCACAAAGTATATTGGGACCCACCTTTAGGGGCACGTCGGTGTATTTCCGGTTTCTGTATGACCAATGTATAACTATAAAGACAGATCAAAGTTCCCACTGTGTTAAACAGATGAAACATTGTTGAGTACAGTGCTATACATCATAAAAGGATTCCCTTTGTAGATTTTGAGCCCCCTTTGCTTCTTCTCTCTCTATCTTTTCCCCATCACTCCCTCTTTCTCTTTGCCTTTCACCCCATTCATTTTCCCAGTCTAGATCACTACCTCGCTTTCTTTCTCTCGCACACTTTTCAGTCTCTTTGCCCGCCATGTGTCTTCTTTTCTCTTTCTTTCTGACACTTTTTTCCAGTTTTCTCTTGTTTTCTTTCTAGTTTACGTGCCTCCTTGATGTCCCGATATCACCTCTCTCTCTTTTTCATCTCACCTCCTTTCTCTCGCTGATTTTCTCTTTGATTCTCTACTTCTCCTTCTCACATTCACTTCCTCTCTCCCATTCTCTCTCACACACACACACACACTCATACTCGGTTTAACAATGAACTCTTCCCGACCATTTATTATCGTGTCTCTTATATTATCAAAGGTATTTTTTAAACTTTAGCCACACAACATGGCGAATGCTGTGCGGTGTTGCTAAAAGAAACATTGGCAAAGCCATAGGTCACAACGATGCGACCTAATAGAGTTGTCAATGCTTTTTAAGAAGCGAGGCAAAGGAAGGAAAACCGAAATTCCCAGGATGGCAAAGTCTGGCTAAGTGTGTGTGTGTATGTGTGGGGGGGGAGGGGGGAGGGGGAGTCGTGAGTGGGCCTCAGCTCTCCCCGTGCCAAGGTCCATTACAGAGACAACAGACCCACCTCTCCCCGCCACTTCCATGCCAAGTACAACCTCGTATGTCTGAATGGAGCAGGAACGGAAGCAGCCGGTGCGCTGCAAACAAGTGGCATCGGTGGCTGTCACCAGAAGAGGTCTGTTCTTGTGCAACGAGAGAAGCTTCACTTGGGCAAACGTGCATACCAAGGGCGCATTTACTTGGATTCGCCAGCGGGCACTGTGCCTATATAACCCATAGTCTAAACAGTGGAAAGACAAAACAGTGGCACTTTGGCCTATCGGCCCGCCGCGCGCCTAGATAGGCAGGTGAAGGCTGGAATGACGCGTGAGGCGCGCCCCGCCCGGGTGTCCAGGGAGGACAAGCGCGCACGCAGAGACTTCCACAGCTGCGGAATGTGGGGCCACTTAACCCGAGTCCCTAATGGTGCCTATTGGATCAGGTGTTTCTGTAAATCCCCATTAACCACCTGATGAACCGGTCCCCTATATGCCGTGAGAGGGTCGCGGTGCACCCTGGTTCGTGGAATGGGGGCAGGGAGACGCCTGCAGCTTCCCTGGGAAAGGTGGAGACATGCTCCTCGCTCGGGACGGTCGGGTTTGAGTTGGATAAACAAGGGACACAATTAAGAACAAGAAAAACGGTACCAAAAAAAATGGCGGCCGCAAACATCCGAAATTTTTGAGTGACGGAAGACGTCACAGTCCAAAGAACGCAAAAAACACGCCCCCGAATCCGAAAGAGACGGGGCTTTATTGGAGTGACTCCCTTCTCCTCCAATGGCTGGCCTCCGTTTAGGAAGCCAGCCAATGGAGGAGAATGGAGGAGAGAGGCAGGTTCCAAGCCCCCTAACTCCAAAACATAAATTCTTCGGGACTCCGCCCTCACTGCTTCGCAGTGCAACGGTCCCTCGACCTAAAAATGGAGATGCTGGTAACTGACTGATGCAAAAGCAGCTCCATCTATGGTCACACACGAAAGAGGCTTGGTTGCGCAATACTTGCTAGGAGGAGTGTAGTCCTTTGTCTCATACCTGCAATTATTTCCCATGTGTCTGCCACGAGGTAGGCACAGAGATACCAGGGGTCCCCAGTAGAATAGCTGCCAAGTGACCACATGTTGTGGGACACCTTCAGACAGTCCTTGCCATCAGCACCTTTCATGGCATAGAAATATAATGGCAAAAATGCAACCACTAGTTCCAGAATGAAGAGTGCAGTTGGCTGAATATGAAATGCTAGCTGTGGATGTCACATAGTGTGGGCCAACTTGCGAACTACTGCCCGGACCTGGGAGGCACTGTTTCTTCTGCACAGAACCACCTGACTCTGAATAACAGCTCATGAATGTGATTCTATGAAGGAGAAGGTGTGGGAGAGGGGCCGGTGACTGCTATGCACTGGCATTGGAAGCCATTGCATACGTAGAGTAAATCACTGGCCACTGGCACTCGCTGATGTACAAGGTGTGATGAACCCGTCCTGCACATAAACAATTCCATGTATTGGCCAATCGAGGATGTCTCCAGGGACATATCTAATGGAGCTTACAGGAAGGGGTAGATGTGGAACATGAAGAGATCAGACACCCAAACCTGATTTATTTACTGGTATTTCCCCCAGTTGGCCTCCTGTCCCGCTCCTCCCAATACAATCCCAAATAAAGCCCTGCCTGGGGGTTGGAGAGTGCTTGGCAGAGGTTTGGATAAATGGAACAAATGGGAGTGCGTAGTAAACAAGGTACTCACAGCTACCCGTACATGTGGTTGCAGGTCCACCACCCTCCATGGTGACAGAGGAGTAGGGTTGCCTCCTTTCCTAGTACAATATACCCCTCACACTCATTGCTAAAGTTACCAGACATGTCCAAGAATGCCATACTGCTTCCTTGACTTTCTGTGCAAATCATAGTTTCAATATATGTTAGTTCAATCGGATCAAATGAAATGATCCAGGACTCCAAATCCAAGAATACATTACTAAATCCCAGAAATGAAACCCTGCCTCCTTGGTGAATTAAAGTCATTTAATAACCTATCCATCACCCATCTTTAGATGCTCACATCTTGCTGGAGAAGGTCAGTCCACTGCATACGGTGATTACCGTTACACGTTGATGCTGACTAACAGAATCCGAGTTATGTCACAACTAAGCCTTATAAACAGCTTTGCAAATACCAGAGAGTCTAGGTTTGTTTAGCTGGAGGCTAGTGCTTTAGTGACCTGACAGTCTCATCTATTGCTTTTGGATGAACTTATATCCATTTATCCTGTTTACTTGTAACCAGTGCATCATGTGGGCTGCTCTACTGTCACTCGTGGAGGACTGAATGGAGTATTTATCCTAGTAGCTTGTGGACTAATGTATGCAATGTGGAGCTCTTTTCTCTTTCCCAGGTGGACCCTACACTAATGGGCATTTATCCTGGCTACCAGTAACCTGTAAGTGCCATGGTTTACTACTCCGTTCACTCAAGCAAACTCTAAAACATGTTTGGCACCGCCTTCTTCTGCGAAAAAGAAGGAATGTCATTTAGAAGCTGAACATTAGGCCATAGGTTTAACTTGTAAGTTCCCAAATGTGTTTGTCTCATTTTGTCCTAATTATCTGCTTTTGAGCCTTCTCATCAAATTATGGCCTTGGAGCCTTAGCTGCCAGTAACCAGCTCTGACTGCAGATTTCCTCCCTATCAGTTCTGGGTAGACCCTAAAGAGGATTTACTATCTTCGTTTCTCCTGTTGATATTTGTAGGTTTAGTCTGCATTCCTCCAAATGCAAAGTCTTTAGATAATTTATGTTTTCTTTATGCAGTTTTACAGAGCAGGTACTCAACTCGAAGGTAATGGAGCACTTTACAAGAGCACAAGTTACATTACACAAGGACATATTCATTTTTGGTAGGCACAGCAAGATTAAGTGATTTGCGTAGAATTACAGGATGTTGAGCCGATGCTTATACGTGAAACAGGTTCCCTGATTCCAAAGTCGACAGTTCTGGCTATTACGCCACATCCTCTCTCTCTTGCCTGCTGATTGTATCCAGTGGGCACTGGAGCGCTACTCTTCTGTCACTCCTAGATGGACTCTATACCACAGTTATGTGAGCTGGTTGTAACAAGTACATGTCCATGGGTTGCTCTCCAGTCTTCTCGATAGACACTCTAGAGATGTTACCCTGGCTGCCTGTCTCTAGTGTTATTTAGGGGTTTTCTACTCTGTTACCCAAGTAGGTATTAAGGAGTATTTTAGCTGGGTCACACCGGGCAGGCCTGCGAGTTACTTCTCAACACTTTTGTAGGGACGCCCCTATTAAGATTGTCTTCCATGACTGTCTATCTGGTGCTTCAAGAGATGATACAGTTCTGCCTGTATCCATATCATACCATAGCCAACTCTTTAATCACTAGTGGGTGGATCCTAAAGAGACATCTAGACCAGACATAACTATACGTTTAAGTCAAATGCGCTCATTCTATATCTCTCTCCTTTTCCTGCCATTGCTTGTCTTGTTAAAGTGACCTAAAACAAGATATGAGAACCACTCTGTTTACTCATGCATGGCACCAACATAAGCCACACTGGAATCCACCGCTCTTCCAACCAAGTGCTCCCCCACAGTGGAGGATGCTGCTGCCCGCTAAAGCACTTTGGTGCTTCATCAGGCATATGAAGCTCGGAGCTCCATATAGATGCAGTTGCAATTCAATACACCATTATTTAGGGATTTTCAGATGCTTATTTGGGCCCTTATTGAACTGCTAAAAAAGTAATCACCGCTTTCTATGAGGGGTGAAAGTGGTGCATCAGCAGCCCTGCCAAGTTTCAGAGACCCATGTGTGACTAGTTGCTCCAGTCCAGGTTTTTTTTATTTGAATTCCGGGACTTGTAGTCTTGTTTATGCCATTATAAATCCAGGACTACAATTCCCAAAATTCGAAGTAAAAAAACTGGACTGGAGCAGCTCATCTAGCATGGACTTTTGAGACTTGGCAACTATGTACTAGGATAGGTGAGACATATGGCCATTGGAACTGGTGACCAGTAGGAATGTTTTACTCACTATCAGCCTGATTCATCATTCTCCCGTTTTGCGAGCCCCTAATAGCGATTCATAAGGAATCGCTATTAAGGACTTGCAAAAGGGGATTCATGTAGGAATTACAAAAAATATTGCGATTCCTACATGTTCCTTATTTGCGATTAGCAAATTGCTAATCGCAAATAAAGAATAACTCCCCATACATTCCTATGGGCCTACAGGCCCATAGGAATGCATGGGGAGTTATTCCTTATTTGCGATTAGCAATTAGCTAATCGCAAATAAGGATGCGATTTCAAGGGTGCAGGGGTGTCCAAAGGACACCCTGTAGCACCCCTGAAATGTGAATTCACACTGATGTTGTGCACACACATGTCCAAAGGACATGTGTGTGTGTAACATGCAACTTAGAAAAATGCATTTAAATGCATTTTTCTAAGTTTTCGCTATTTACCACGAGGTTTGACCTCGTGGTAAATAGCGGTCCTAAATTGCGAATTCGCAATTTTTTAATGTTTCATGAATAGCATTTAAGGAATCTCTAATAGAGATTCCTTAAATGCTAATCCTCGCAATTTAGCAAATTCTTTATTAGCGATTTTTGCATTTGGGATGATGAATCCCAAATGCAAAAATTGCACTCGCAAAGGGCCAGATTCTCAGAATCTGGCCCTTTTGCGAGCGCATTTCGCTTGATGAATCAGGCTGTATGTCTCCCGGCTGTTGTTATCCTATTGAGACACTGGGTACAGCAGAGTTTCACAGAAGCTCATTGCCTATTCTCAGTCAACTGAAGTCCTGCTCCGTATGTTGGAATGCCTGGCTGTCGGGAAACAGGTGTGCTTGGTGGCAGCAAAAACCCTACTCATTGCCATAAGAAGCCACGAACATGTTCTTGTTGTGGCCGAGGATCTCTTTTTCTTCCCCATTTGTTTTTGTTTTTAAACCTTCTCTGGCTTCACAATTCACAAAGATAGCAATCTTTTCATTCAGTCACATGATCTTGACAAAGACTTCTAGCGCATCAAAGTGTCACATAAAAACAGGGGCAAGGGAATTGTGTGATGCTTTGGCCACAGTATTTTCCGCAAAATTGTAGATTCACTGAACTAGTCACATAATACACTATTTGCTGTATAATTGATTGATTCACCCCCCCAAAAGCTCGAGCTTTAATAGATTAAAAAAGATACCAAAAAATTGTCGCACCTGGTGCCACGCAGTGCTAGACTTTTTTGCAAACTGGTTCCCTTTATGTTGTTGAATACTGTATTCAAGAGTCAAACTATTACTAGTGAGGTCAAACATTTGAGCATACAGTATTAAAGCATTTAAAAAGTAAAATTAGTATTTCATATTGAAACAGAATGAGTCACATTATGATGCACAATTCGCTATTCTTGGTCCATAATTTTGCCAACTCCACCACATAAATTGGCCCTCCATTGTCTCATAATTTCCAAGACCCTGCATATAAGGCATTGGAACGATACATATTACCTTACTGAAAACAAGAAAATGTCTCAGATGACCAAAGTGAAAAATTGGCAGCAATAAAGTACTGCAGAGGCAACATTAAAATAACTATTGTAAGTAGTAAAAGTAAACACTTGCCCTGATTACAAGTCTCGCGGTCTAGGACCGCCAGTCTCTTGGGATTTGCGGGGTGCGGCGGTGGTGGTCTAGCCACTGCCACACCGAAGGTCCGACTGCCCCAATAGGACTTTGGCAGTTGGACGGCCATTCCACCACCCCAACCGCCAGGGAACCGCATTCCCTGGCAGTCTGAGGGATGTAATATGCTTGGTGGTTCCCTTAGGCACAGCCACGCATATTACAACTTTCCTCACTACCAGCGGTGTCATGGAGGTTCTTCCTCCATGTAAGTTCTGGCGGCGAGGAAAGATGCCTACGGGCCCCCTCTTGTCCCTGTGCTGAAGACACAGTTCATTTTAATTCCTTTAAAAAAAAGAAAACCAGTCCAGTAAACTGCCCAAAGCGAAGCATTCTCCTTGGTGAAGCCTGGAGGTTTTCAAGAGTGTGTTGAAGGTTGGTGAGACAAGTTGAAACAGTAGCAAGGTTCAACTGCGCTTGCTCACAGCCTGAACCACCCGCTTTTTCTGTAGAAACAAGAAAGAAAGGAAAGATCTTAATTCTATTTCATGTTGTGCCACAAAAATATCTTCTCAGGTCAGGAGTCACAAAGGCAGAGACGGGGACAACAAGGGGCAAGGCAGGGGTCGCAATTGGAGCCCCTGGCAACCCTTACATTATGTCCATGGTTCTTTTCATTCACATCTAAGTTCCACGAAGAATATTTAGTCCTTAAACGAAAGCTCCTTCAAGATATCTTTCAAATGTATCTAACCTTCTGAGATGTTCTAGTATAGGGAGCAACAGAATTAAACATCCTGTTTGAAGCCGCTCAAATCAGATTCTTGGGCCAAAATCCAGACAATTTGAAGGATTAAAAAACCTGCCATTTAAAAAAAGTATATAACAGCAATAAGAGGACCCTCCTCCTGACAATAAAACACTCAGTAAAAACAAAGATCCACATCACTTCAGTCACTACAATAGGGCAGTGAATGCCACAATTAAGAGAGCCTGTGCAATAGTGCTTTGAAGAAGATAGGATCATGCATCAGTCAACGATTTTCAAAAAATCTAGCAAAAGGTAAGATTTTACAACTTTAGTAAATAAACAGTTCTTTGTCTCTAGTTGGTTGATAAACATCTCAGTTGATGTGGCAGATCTGTCCATGTACATATACTGCCATGACATATGATGGGAGCCATCTGGGCTTAGGACAGGGACCCAACAAAAATATAAATCTTCCTTTCACAGGCAATATACAGTTCAGTTCTAAAGGCCATAGAGTTTGAAACAAATACTCCACATATTTCAGAAGTTCTTCTGAATGATGCTGCCTTCATCAAGTCTGCTCAGAGTTTCATCTCTAAGTAAGTGACAGCAGTAGAGACTGACCTTAGCGAGCAGCCAATTTCTTCTAACCATGTATGTATCATTGACTTCTGAAATACAATTCATTATGAAAAGTCCCTCAAAAATTCATGACAGTAAATACTATACAGTATCTGGGATTAAACATCAAAGTGAACAAGAAGAATGTCTTCTACTTGGGAGCAGTAATAGACCCACGCCAGGCAAAAGTATATCCTTCAGTGGAGAGACACCGGTCCACCAAGAGCATATGTCAGTTTCTGCCCATGAATCCCCATCCTATGGCTTTACTGTCTCAACAATATTATTGCTCCACGAATAAATGGTATCTTGAGTTAAATGAGGCAAAGGACAAAACAGGATGAAGAGAGTTCCATTTACACTGAAGCTCCCTTTTCATATGATACAAAGAGAAGCCTTGCTTTTACATTGTGGGCCCACTTTTGATACCTTCATATTTAGGAGCTTTGGTGTCTGAATAATTGTTATGATCATGCTGGATCTTAAAACCCTGATGGGTAGTAATAATGAGCAATGAAATGTAGGTTAGAACATAGAATCCAACAATGACATGTCACCTAAAGAAAGAGGGAGGAATGAGATTGAGGACTCTCTCATAGGAACCTCACCCTGCTGTATATGGGGTTCAAAGTCAGAGAAGTTTTAAGGCATGGGCAAAATGAGCTCTGACCCAAGGCCCCAGCCTTTCTGGGGGGCTCTGATACAGTCCGCTCTTGTCTGCAGAGAGTCTTACCCTGATGACCGTGAACACCTATTAAACAGATTGTTTTAAACAGCATTTTCCTTAAATGTATTTTTAATGTGGGTGATGTCTGAGAGTCTGTTACAGATATTTTGCTGAAAAATGTTATGTTTCATGCAACATCCATAAAGACGTTTCTTTTAGTTCAAAACAGGACATCACATATGAGAAATGGGAGGGTGTCACCGAGATTATCTGCAGTACTATTAATGAGCCGCTGCTGTGTTACAATATTTGAAAACACATCACTATCCATGAATATTAGATGTAAACACATTTAGAATTTGTACCATGTGCCTGTGCACTGTCAGTGACCTGGACAAAGAGGGATGAAAGAGCTGAAATGAGATCATAAATTCAAAGCTGTTCTTAACAAGGGCCCCAAAATACGTTTGGCCCAGGACCCACAAAATCCTTAAGATCTTCCCGTTCAAAGCTCTGCTGCAGTTCTCTTCCAGGAAAGTTCCCTGGGCAGACATTGCTGTTTTAAAAGAAAGTATCCTTCCAAACTTCTTTTCCTACTGATTATCTAATTTCTGGGTGTATTATTTGGATGGACTTGAAGTAGTATCATCAATTGAGAGGCCATCTCCTTAATGAAGGCATAGCATTCTATAGTTTTATTTGGTGGGGCCTTCTTTTCAGCCAGTTCACAAATCCACTTTGCTGCACCTGTAAATTGATTTCCTACTTGCCATCATATCGTTATGGGTTAGCAAAATCCATGTTTGGGTCCTCATGGTCCTTAATCTCCACAGCTGTATGAGGAACTCACCAAATATGCCATCGGGACATCTTAGATTACCATAAACCTTGCAATATATTGCTTTCTACGTCTGACCTATTTTCTGCAACAGAAAGGACAATCTGACAAAGACTTCTAGCTGCAGATTCCTTACCTCAGACTGGGTCTGGAAGATTTTTCTTGAGCCGTATCCCTGCTTATCAGTTAGGTGGTGTCAGTCAGCTTGGCGCGGCATTGTTTGTGTCGTCTGAGCTGGAAGTGATGTCTGTGTCACCTATATAGGCAACCTTTGCTCAAATGAAAGAGTTTTATGAGTCCATGCTTCTCATATTTGAGCGGCCCGGCCCCTTCAGCGTTCCTTTGGGCCCCACAGGGTCAGAGGGGACCCCATCTGGTTCTGAGCCAGCGGCTCTGGCTCCGATGGACCCCGTGGGCCCGGTCATGGGTCCGAACCGGTGCCGGTCGTGCCATTCCAACCTCCCCCGGCATCCACTGGCGTTGCCAGCCCAATTATGATACCTGAATCTGACACGGAGCTGAAGCTGCATCCCCTGACTCCAATTCTGGCACCAACAGGACCCCCTTGTCCTAGGTCAGGGCTGAGCCCTATTCCTAAGGGCAAAGCCTCAGGGAGGAATGGGAAGGGTTGCCCGACCCTATGGAATAACAGCCTTATGATCAGGATATGAACTGAAGTGAGGAACTGGGTGATTCCAACAGACTGGATATGTCTCCAGATACCGGCATGCTATCTCCCTCTACCGTGCCTACAGAGGAGGGAGATACATATGGAGTGGTGGTGCAGAGAGGGCAGCTGAGGTCCTCGACCTACAGTTTCCCACGATGACAGTCAAGACCAACATCTTTATATAGGTTCTGCAACCAGGAGTCTTCTCCTCTGAACCCCTAATCCCATTCAACCAAGCCCTCACAGACGTCCTTGTGGGGAACCTGGTCCAAATCCAGCACAGCGCCTCCAGTGAATAGGATGATTACCCGCCACCCTGCTCCAGGGTACCCATTCATTTTCCTCACATAACACTCTACCCCTGAGAGCTTGGTGGTCCAAGCCTTCACTTCCCATGGCGCATTCCCCGCCACTCCCCCAGACAGGGAATCCAAGAGAGCTTAGGAAAGAAAATGTTTCCTTCGCCATCCTTGCATTGCAGTCAGTGAACACTGCATGATTATTGGGCCGCTACTCCCACATGCTGTGGGAAACGTTTGCGCAAGTGCTGCAAAGGTCCTGGAGGAGGCCTGTGACATTCTCCTCCAAGTAGTCACAGATGGGAGAGACACAGCAAAGTTCACTGCACGCTGTGGATTGCACAAGACTACTCACTGGGCAGAGCGGTTTCATCAACAGTGGCCCTCAGATGCCACGTCTGGCTGAGAACATCTGGCGTTTCAGGGATGTCCAAGCATCCCTCTTGAACCTGCCCTTCGGTGGCACCTGTCTCTTCGGAGACAAGACAGACTCAGTGCTGCAGCACTTTAAGTACTTGCGGGCTACAGCAAAGTCCTTGGGCCTCTCGGCTGCCTTACATCATCCCCAGTCTGCCTTACATTCCTTTTGTTGCCACGGAAGGGGTTTTCAACTGTGCCAGCCCTATCTCAGTCACAGAGCTGCGCAAGCTTCCCAGCCTCTGCATGGATGAGGGCCCGGTTCCCACAGACCTCGTGGGTCGGGTAGCCAGTGGTCTGGTCCAGGCATCAACCCTCTGGCAGCTGCAGCGTCCAAACCTTCTTAATCTTGCCCTTTCAAATCGTGGATGTCCAGTTGGTGGCAGGATCCACCATCATCTCCACCACTGGCAGTCCATAAAATCGGACTGGTGGGTTTTACAGATCACACAAAGGGGCTACTACCTCCCACTCAAGACACATCCTCATTCCATGCCATCATCTTATGACTGGCTGATGGAGGATCTCTTGGCCCTGCCTCATCAGGTAGATATGGCTCTCTTAGCCAAGGGAGCCACAGAGAGGGTTCCAGTGCCAGAAGTAGGCTGTGGCTTTCAATTCTTCAGCCTAGCCTAGATCTCTGAGCCCTCAACTACTTCCTCAAAAAGGAGAAGTTCAAGATGCTCACATTGGCTCGGGACTTGTTTGTCCTGAACCCAGGAGACTGGGTGGCACCGTTGGACCTATTTTCACATCCCCTTCCTACCTGCCCGTCAGAGTTACCTGTGGTTTTTGGTAGGCCACAAGCATTTTCAGTTCAGCATGCTGCCTTTTGACCCCTTTGTTTTTCACTATGGTGATGGCGGTGGTGGCAGCTCATCTGCACAGTTCAGGGGTCCTAGTCTTCCCCTAACTCGACTACTGGCTGTTGAAGGCAAGATCTCCCCAGGCTGTCATCTCTCACCTCCAGACTACGGTGAACCTCCTGTATTCACTGAGGTTCACTATCAACATGCCGGAGTTACACCTGACTGCCTCTCAGATGCTCCCTTTCATTGGAGCTGATCTGGAGACAGCGCAGTTTCTCCTGAGCAGCAAGTCCAGGATATTCAGGCTATGATACAGATGTTTCAGCCTCTATCCTGGGTTTCAGTGAGACTGACTCTGAGGCTGCTAAGCCTCATGTCCTCCTGCATCCTTCTAGTGACACATGCCAGATGGCATATGTGGGCTCTGCAGTGGGTCCTGAAATTCCAGTGGGCGCAGCATATGGGGAATCTCTCCAATATGGTCCAGGTCTTGAAGGGAACGGTGAAGGATCTTCAGTGGTGGCTCATGAAACACGATTGAGTCTTAGGCAGATCCCTCTCCCTTCCTCATCCAGATCTCACAGTAGTGACAGGTTCCTGGGATTGGGCGGCTACCTGGGAGAAGTGGAAATCATAAGACTGTGCTGTAGCTCAGTGTGCGATCCGACTGGCATTGAAAGCCTCTCTACCCTCCATCAAGGGAAGGCTAGTGCAGGTGTTCACAGACAACTTCACCACCATGTGGTACTACAACAAACATGGCAGGGTGGGGTTGTGGATCCTTTGTCAAGAGGCCTTGCATCTCTGGACATGGCTGGAACAGCAGGGCATATCCCTGATGGTTCAACACCTGGCAGGTTCCCTCAACGCCAGGGCAGCGTACTCAGCCATCGATGCCTAGCAGATCACTAATAGCATCTTCACCCAGAGGTGGCACAAGGTCTCTTTTAGCAGTGGAGAGAGCCTTGGTTAGATATGTTTGCCTTTGAGAACGCGTCATGTCAGTAGTTTTGCACGCTGGATTTTCCAAGGCTGCTCTCGATCTGAGACAGTTTTCATCTCGAGTTGAACTCAGGCCTCTTGTACATCATACCACTCCTGCCCAGAGTTCTCAAGAAGATCAGTAAAGACTGGGCCCAAGTCATCCTTGTGGCTCCAGACTGGGCAAAGAGAGTCTGATATCCAGAGTTACTGATCTGGCCATCGAACATCCGATCAGGCAGCCCCTTCGGGAGGATCTTCTGTCACAGCAGCAGGGGATGGTCCTTCACTCGAACCTATTCTCTGTTCTCCTTCTTGCATAGAGGTTGAGCAATGGCAGTTGACAGCTCTCGACCTTGTACCAAATTGGTTGCATGTTGTTCATCCAAACAAATTGATCCCCTTTCTGCACCTCTTTCTGAGGTGATGTTATTTATTATTATCCATGCCCAGCAGGGCTCTGCTGTGGGTATTCTCAAGGGCAATCTTTCTGATCTTTCTGTCTTCTTGCAGCTGCAAGACCAACCCTCCATTTTCAAGTCCCCTATTGTAAAAAGGTTTTTTCAGGGTCTTGTACATTTGTTTCACCCTTTCCCTTGCATTATGCCTCAGTGGGATCTTAACTTGGTTCTTACATTCTTGATGTGCGCTCCTTTCGAGCCTCTACACCTTCAAAACAGCCTTTCTTGTGGCGATTACATCAACCCAGAGGGTGAGTGAGCTGCAGGATTTATCTTCCATGCCTCCATTCTTCTCAGTTTATCCAGACAAACTGGTGCTTCACACTAGGGCCTATTTTCTGCCAAAAGTGGTATCACCATTTCATGTAGGCCAATCTGTCACCTGGCCCACCTTCTATGTCCTTCAAATCCCACTATGGAAGAGGTGTAACTCCACCATCTGGACCCAAAAAGAGTGTTGTTGTTCTACCTTGTCCACACATGAGAGTTCCTGGTGGACGGCCAACTCTTTGTGGGGTATGCTATTGCGAACAAAGGTCGGGCTGGGCAGCAACAGACCATCTCTCGAAAGGTTGTTCTCTGCATCAAGATCTGATATGCACTAGCAAAGAAGCCGCCTGCTGAAGGCTTATGGGGTCATTCCACCAGAACTAAAGCTACGACCACTGAGTTAGCACGTCGAGTCCCAGTCCAGGACATCTATCAGGCAGCAACGTGGGTTTCCCTGCACACGTTTACTAAGCATTACTGCCTGGACAGCCAGGTCTGCAGGGACGGGCACTTTGCCCATTCGGTCCTGCAGGACTTCATAGTTTAAATTGGTCTGCAGACTCATCTCCGGGGACGGTATTGCTTGGGTATCTATTCCAAGGTAAGGAATCTGCAGCTAGAGCTCTCTATCAGATGAACAAGTTCCTTACCTTCGGTAACGCCTTATCTGATAGAGACTGTATCTAGCCACAGATTCTTTACAGACACACCCATCCTACCTGCTCTGTGGACTGATTTCTAAGGTCAGAACTGATCCCTGTTAGGGCCTTAGTTTGGACACACAATTGTCAGTGCACTTCATGGCTCCGTGCTTCTGGTGTGGAAAGTCATGAAAATTAGCCGATGTCAGCGCACTGCGGTGGCACGATATTTAGGTGATGCAGACGTCACTTATGGGATGGACAATGCAGATGACACCATGCAGAGCCAACTGATGCCACCCACCGGCTGCCAGGGGTACTGCTCACAATAAATCTTCTGGATCCAGTCTGACGCCAGGGGAAATTCAAAAGTAAGGAATCTGAGGCTAGATATAGTCTCTACCAGACAGGGCGTTAACAAAGGTAAGTAACTTGTTCTTCACATTCTAAATGTGAAAAAGTATTAAACAGTACTGCCTGGCCAAACAAAAAGAAAGAATCAAGTCTAAACTTCCACTTATCTATTATGATCCAATCCAATAAGGGTTTGTGAGTACAAACATTTGCAGTTTCCCCTGCCTAGACTCTGACTCCAAGTTGACACCCATGAGGACCAAGAATCTCTGTGAAACTTGGTGGGTTAGAGGCATACCGGTGTGTTAGATGCATAGAACTAAAGTCCCTGTCCTTCTTTTCCACTGTCTGTTTTTCTAGGTTCCTTTCCTAAGGGGATTCTCATGTGTGTTGGCATTCTATTCAGTGAGTATTACTATCATTTGAGATTGCATTGATGCCAGATGAAAATGTATTTGCTTGTAATCTTATCTAATCCAATTCCTTCAGCTGTCTCCCTCAGAAGCCTGGGAAACTCCATCATTTGCCCACAAAAACTTTCTAATACAATCACCTAGGTGTACAAGTTCTTTGAGTTGACTGGTTTTCCCATTGGATCATAGAGGTGGAGGACCTTTGAGATTTTGGACATCTTATTTTAGTCTGATCGAACACTTGCAGATATTGTTCACAGATATCGTGTGCAGGGCTCTAATACTCTGGTGAAGGTCTAGCCTTTAATAGTTCACAGACTGACATGGTTGTCTCTGGCTGACCCTCACACTTCTGGGGCTCATTGATTGGATCTGTGTGGCACTTTTCCATACAAAATAACCATTGCTCCAAGAAGATATGGGATCTCAGCCATGTCTTCTATCTCAGTCAAGTTCTGGCCAGGCAACCTGACTGCTTTAAACACAGATGGGGACTTCACATCATAAAATGGCTCATCTCACTAGATTGATTAGTACTTTACACCAAGATTTCTCACATGGTTTTTGGAAGAGTTGAAGGATTGCCTTATAAGTTTGCCAAATTCTCAACTCAATCTCAAAGGGTATCTGGGTGCATGTTGCCACACAGAAAAGGCAGATGTCCTCATTTTGTGTGTGAAAGCATCCTAAATATGGGACCAAATATATAGAAAAAGCCAAGCTCTTTCAATGACAAAATGTGTCAAAATATTATGTGTCTCAACTGATGAATTTGTATGTTCTTTTGTACAGTCATGCACTTGGTGGTACTGGCAATGGGGAAGTGTAGTGTACCTTGTCCTGTAGCCTACCTCAGAAAGATGGCATAAAGAGTCTATCTGAATCTCACTCTGACTCTCAGGGTATTCAACAAGCAAAATAGTGATTGCTGGGGATGCTTGAATACCCACTCAGATTTCCTCTATATTACGCTACATGTCTGCCTTTTTGAGCTTATCTGCCACATTACATAGCAAGCCAATCTTATTCAATTGAGTACTGAATCATAAGAGACAGTCCAGCCTGAACTGCAAGGCCACATTCACAGATGCCACCATTATAAAAGAGTAAAGTATGAGATTTAAAAAAAGAGAATTGGGAAAATATATTTCCCCCATTAATGTATTGAAGGAGAGACAATTCTAGGCGGGAGATAGCCAAAATATAGCAAATTTTGGTTTAAAAAAGTGTGTCTCCTGCCTGAATTAGCTATATTGGCATTTATCCATATTTCCTGCGAATAGGTATAAATGCACTCACAAGTGAGTTTTAACCTGAAGGCAAGCTAATGCATAGGCAATGATGTCCAATGTGTGCCTGTAGACAAGAGCATCCCATTATAGTTCGGAATTCTAACAATAATGTAAAGTTAGACAATGTGACCAATCACATCCTCAGTGCTGTATGGTTTCAGGGAAGTCTGCTTTGGGGTATGGCCACGAGATATCAAGAACCATTGACACAAGTGACTAAGGGCGTGATTCCGTGGAGAGGACTTACTCCATCGGGCGATGGAGTAAAGTACTCTGTCTCCCTGACGGAGTATCCACCTGTAGAATTTAGAGATGTCTGCCGGCCCAGCGGACTTCTTTTGCCATTGTAAGGAACTGCCTTAAACGGTTGCATGACTCTACAACGTTGACAAACTCCACGCATGCCTTTACCACTCATTTTTTACCACGCAAATATATAGCACGCATGCCTTTACCATGCATGGGAAATCTAGTTACGGTATAAATAATATATATAATTTATATTGTTGCAGGGATTCTGCACAAACACGGAACTATGCGCAGGATTATAGGACCTTGGTGTATAGGGACTGAGTCATCCTACCACCTTAGTACGCATGAGCTCAGGACCGACTAGCTATAGTGTCTCACTTGCTCTCCTACTCACTCACAGAGAAAGAAATGATTAGACACCCCAGAAGACAACACTCCGAGATCTCTCAGGAACAAGACACACCCTTTCACTCACATTCTTGTATTTGTCAACAATAAGATCTGACAGAGACACAATACAGTTTTAAAATATTTATTTTAACTAACG
The DNA here is from genome assembly GCF_964261635.1 of Lissotriton helveticus. Lineage (NCBI taxonomy): Eukaryota > Metazoa > Chordata > Amphibia > Caudata > Salamandridae > Lissotriton > Lissotriton helveticus. Next base: position 1,617,910,219 of record NC_136057.1, read on the forward strand.
TGCCCTAACATGCAGTATACGTGCCACAACAAGCAGTAAAATGCATAGTACAAATACAGTCAGCATAGCAGCTAGTCCATATATCATGAAGGGGGGTGTTATAATGAAAAGACAATAGAGCCTAACCTCCCTTCTCCTTGCTAAGAAGCAATATTAATATATATTAGAAGATCTCTGGGCTTTGCCAGAAGACCCCATACCTTAGCCTATAGATGGTAGATCTACATCATAGGTGCTGTCTTACTCTTCTTTCTGGAAAGGTCCCTCTCCAAGTGTGTGCTACCTATTTGTGTATTCTAATAAAACTAAAGTACGTTTGTCCAAACAACCGCTGCATTGGTATGTTTTGTCTAAGGGCTAAGGTCTGGCCAGAACAAAATAACAAGGGCCATTGTTGTTGGACCTTGCACATAATGCTCAGTCAAAATCCCAGGAACACGGAGAAAGTGAACAAAGCCATAAGTTCTCATGTGAAAACAGCCATAAAAATGATTGCAAATAATAAAGACGTGTAGTAACATGCACAAAGCAGTAGGCAAGCTGCAGCGTGCTCAAGCTCACTTAGTGAAGACGGCAATGTTCCTATGGGCCATGTGTCACCCTCCCCTTGGCCATGTCATTAACACTATGTTAAAACAAAAATCAGAGATAAGCAGAGGCAAAGCTTCTCAGTGGTATGCGAATAAGGATGTTCGTGAAGTAAAACAAAATTGGAAAAATTATATATATGTATATAGCCAATTGGGTATCCAAAAACACATCCATTCTTAGGGAATGTTCAGATTCAAGAATGTTGATGGAAAAGCAGAATGCCATAAAATCCAGTAGGTTGTCTGAACCTTCCTTAGTAAAAAGGCATGACATCCAATTGAGTAAGTCAAACGAGCACACATGCTCCTCATATCCAGAGGCCATTAGGAGCATATAAGGGCAACCTGCGTTAACTTCGATGAAACTCCGATCTATGAGGTGCTGCGCACAAGCACAGGTACTCAAGTCTGCCGTTGATCCAAGTAGAGGATCGCACACCAGGCGCCTACCCATGGAACATTTCTTGGTTACGGGCCTTCAACTGACCCATTAACAGTTCGTAATCTTGGGCAGCATAGGTTGTATTGGAGGGGCAGACATCCAGAACCCATTGAAAAGGGCACAGGAGGCAATGAAACGCAGGTTGCACGCAGGTGAAGTAGGCATAATGGAAGGTGAACCAGTAATCGATATCAAGAGCTTTTAATGGCATTTCAGCAAAAAGCTGGCGCATCCGGTCACGATACAGCTGAAACTGGCCTGCATTTGCACAAATCGAGCAGCCATTGTGGAGCAACAGTAGAAGTACAAGTACGCCGCAAATTAGCAGGAGCACTAGGGGAAACCCTCCAAAGGCGCTGGAAAAAATAGAATGAATAAAAGTTGGGATTAGTCCAAAAATAGCACCAAAGGAGGTAACAAGGCCGGATCTCCCAAGTTTAAAAAAGTGGGCAAGGCCCTCTGTATAAGATGCATTAAATATTTGGTGTATTAATTCTCCAAAATAGAGTGGGAGATTCGTGTTTAGCATTGAGTGAATCTCACTTGCGGTTCTCGCCACTTGCAATTCGAAGGTCTCACTGGTTTATGCGAGAGCCACTTCTTGTTGAAAAAATAGCGCTTTGAGTATGCTTAGCTTATTTAAAATCTGTTTTTAAAGTCGGAATGTAAGGTCAAAGCGAACTATCTACAATCCCATGCGGGGATGAACAGAGGACATTGCTGCAACATGTAACACATTGGGAAACCGTTGCTATATAAGGGATGCCTGCCAGAAGCCACAGCAATCGTGGTTATTTAAAATAAGGTGACTTCCATTAAAAAGCAAAATTAGTGCAGAAATAATAGCTGAAACAGGGGTACCTTTTAAAAACAAACCAGATTAAGGGCTGAAACATTGCAGGCTCCGTAAAGTTTAACTTGTTTACAGACTAGGGAATGTCCTACTGTGGAATCGCGATCCTCCTCTGTAAGAAAAACTTCCTTATTCGCTCGTTGATTTCTAAAGGTGAAAGGCAACAACCATAATTCATTAATATAGCTACTGCAGAGGGGCTCAAATCTACCAACTGGATAATGTTTCATGCAGGCTGTAAACTGAAAAACGAGATAGGCAGTGAAATAATCCCATTTATTAACCGTACAGCTGAATTAGTGTCTGTCACAGAAAATGATAACTATTCTAATTGTTCAATATGTAACAATGTGTATGTCACATATTTCATTGAAATACATTTTTGTTATCAGTCAAATTAAATGGCAAAAACAGTGTGGAAGCATTGAGACAATCTCATGACACTTTTCCACTTTTGAGTGTTTGTAAGGTCCAGACTAATTGCATTACAGAACGTAACTGATTTTGACCATGATACAAAACAGACACTTCATTTTGAACACCGTCAATGACTGATGATACAATGTTATCTACAGTATATATATGAGAAGACAGTGTATTAATGCTGTTATCGGCTACTGCAAGTTGCTTGGACAATATGGCGAAGACGCACTGCAGCTTCCATCTGCGACCGCTTCCAAAATTCAATATATGCTGCATTAACAAAATGTTTTGCTCGAGGGGACTTTGGACCTAAAAGAAAATCAGCCAGATCTACATCACCGGACAAAAGGGAAAGATGTTGTTTCACAGATGACAATGTAGAATGTTCTAACCATTATTGACATAGTTTAGCCACAGAATATGTGGTAACAGTATGGAGTTATTGGAAATGAGGGTCAGGTCTACTCTGTGTAAACCCTTTTGTGGTATTCAAAAAAAGCAATTGACACGCATCAGAGCTTGTTGGCCAAAGTAGCCATCCCAAGGGGTCAATAGTGGAAGAGTTAAGTGTGCCATTCTCAAACATGATAGACAAGTCTGCAATTGTCTAGTTGGTATTTGCTTGCCATGTTTCATAAGGAGCCAATGATGGAATGGAGGGAGTATTTAGATTTTTGTCCGTGGCTGAACCAAAACAAGTAGTCTGTTGTACTGTCTCATTTAAAATATGATTGGTGAACAGTGGCCCCGCGCCCCTAGACCTGCTTCGTACCCGCTGGGAGGGATGGCTGGGTCCCCTGGAGGACACGGAATGGAGGGATGCCCTTATAGCCCCCATGACCTTGACGTCCTCCTCCAAGTTGCGTCTAGTCCAACTCTATTATCTCCACACGGCGTACCTCACCCCAACACGCTTGTATAGAGCCTGCATGCGGCCCTCCCCATCCTGCACGCGCTGCAGCCACGCTCCGGCGGATTTTTATCACATGGTATGGCAATGTCCCGTCCTTGCACTGTTCTGGGTGGGGGTGGAACGTGAGTTTACACAAACCCTAGGATTGGCGGTCCCCCACCACCCGTTGTGTCTGCTCCTGGGGGTGTTTGACGGCAATAGCGGTGGCAAAGCGCGATATCGCCGTGCTCTAGTCCCAAACCAAGCCACCGAATATGCAGAAATATAGATGGGGAGTGGATTGTTGTGGAGCACAGGAGGAGCCCCTCTTCGAGGCCCGCAGATGCCCCGAAATGTTTGGTAAAATATGGGGCAAATTGTTCAACTTACTGCCTGTTTGAGGGGTTTGGGTGAGTCGGGTACGTGAATATTTGTAAACATGTGCTGTATTCAATCCATCAGTGCCTTAGGAGTCTCTGTCACCTTTTATCGTCTGTACTGTATTTAATAATGTGCCTGACATGCTACCAATGCATTGATGTTCTCTAAAAACTCGAATAAACTAGAATATAAAAAAAAAATTATGAGCTGAGACGATATCAGACATTTGCGATGCAATGACTCAGTGCCCTGTACGTGGCAATTTTTGGTCCCCCAAATAGACTTTAAATTAACTATGTCCTTCCACAACTCATAGCCTTATACCACTAAACCATTTATGCAATTTCTGCTTTCCGATTATGTTATGCACTATACTACAGAAGTGAAATGTATCTTCTGAGTTCAAGAGAAGAAATTTGGATTTTTTTCTAAGTAGTTGAGAAATATAACTTTTGGAAAAGTTATATTTACGTGTGTGAGCCATTGTAGGCTAATTTGTCTTGGTCTTTATCTACTGGCTAGCCCTATCCTGTCGGTCAGATGGTTTACAGTTCCTTCCAGGAGCCACACAATAGACAACTTTGATTGACATGTCGACCTTAATGGGCTTGCATGACCAATCTTTCAAGACAGAGGTGGGGGGCATATATGGAGACATTAGTGTGGATACATAACACTTGCTAGATGGCTAGAGCAAGCAGTCTGCCATTCTCTTTGCTCAATTGTTTGATAATGTCTCCCTGAAAATACTTACTAAGGAGGATCGCCAACACCTTGGTCTTACTCTGACCTGAAGCAAAATATTATTTGAGGAATCATCAGGATTTAAGCCTATCTCAGTCTTTGTGAATATTCTGACTCCAGGTTTCCTTTTCGGGTCCCAAGTGCAAAAAGATTAAAGTAACTCTCAGAGATTTGATGAGATGAGAAAGGCCAGTGTCAGAGAAATCTTTTCTCCAATCTGATCTGGCCTGTCTGGCCTATTAACATAACTCCCAGTTGTGACACATGACCAATAGATGCAAACTTAAAAAACTCTTTGTATCTGCAGTCCCATCATTAAATTTTTTAGCAGTGAAGTATATTCTCAACTATATCCTTCCTGGGTTCCTGTGAGATTGCATGTATAGTCTGGCGAGACTCTGCACTCGTAACTTTACTACACTTTAGTTTAGTTGTAAATTGGCCCCTGTATACAAGTCCATAATATTTTCTTCTATGAATGTGTAACAACATTTCCTGATCATTGGTGCACATAGAAATAGGTAGACTGGCCCTGGGCTCAATTTCCAGGAAAAGATCCCCTAGCCTGCATGCAGCTTATTTCTTGCAGACTATGTCCTTATGTTGTTTTAGGGGGATTGTTATCCATCGTCTGGGACCTGGGGTTTTCTCTTTAGGGGATTCTCCCATACCATGACTTGTCTTTGATGCTGTTATTTTTACACATGTCGCTTGGAACATTGTAAAGCGCTCGGCTACCATAAAGGGTCATGTCTGGTTAAATAAAGCTTTATAAATAAACAAATAAATCCTTGACCTTTATGGCATCGCACCAGACCTGATTATTACGGCTTGTGTGGAAGAACTAGAGACCATATCATTTGCAGCTGTTGATACTTTAAGGTAGGGTGCCAGACCAGCTCCTAAGTTTACCGCATGTGGCAGGAATGGAGGGTTCTCTACCCTTTATTTAAGTAGACCTAGGTCTTGATGATAGATTCCAGATTCAATCTATGTCTTTATTGTGGAGCCACAGATGTTATTTTGTGCATGTTTGCACATTGTCATCGTAGGTCCCTATGCTTAATCCTTTGTCAGCTGGTAGTTATTTATGGTAGGACCTCTGGCCAATTTTCTGCAAGCTTTTAGGTCTTCGCTGTAAGGCATTGAAACCTGCTCCTTTGTCAGGTCCCTGGCCTTTATTACATGTTTATGGTAGAGCCAAAGGTTTGATCTTTAAGCCAGCTGAGAAAACCTTAATGTTAGACCAATGTCATTATCTGTAGGTAATTTGGAAATCGTATAATTTGGCATTTAATTTGATATTTAACAACATTCTGGATGTTCACTGTTTACCTCTGGCCTGACCGTTTATCAAATCCTGGACCTTCAAGGCTAAACCCACACAATAAATACTCTCTCCATATTCTAAATATTTATGGTATGTGCTTCCAGACTTTTATCTTTGCCATATCTATCATCTCTACCATTATATTGTCCCTTCTTTTAGATCTTGATTGAAGAGCCCAATACTTTTCCTCTTTCATTTGCTTAGGCTTCACAGAGATCTACACAATAGGGACTTCCCTTATATTATACCACTTTGAGCGCTTCATGGAGAATCTTAACCTAAACTGAACTTTTGAGAACTTGCAAGACCTGTATACAAGAGACACCTTGTAGTGCTTTTAATATCTTTGTGTTTTCAGCCACCAAATGTATTCTTTTCAGCTTCTAACCAGAGCACTCTCCCTCATACTTTGCCACCTTTTCTATCTGAGGAATAATATTTGTACTTTGATATAGCAACTTCATTAGTCCCTTTTATCTTTGGGTGGTATGAGTTATTATTACTAGAATTAAATGTACCTAATGTATAGGCCACAGAAGGATGAAAAGCTGAATCAGACCTCCTGGACTTAACCAGCATGAATGTTTACGACAGAGCTAGTGGTATAAAACAGTGACCTGTCTCACAATATGTTTCACTGTTCTGGTCTTCTTTTAGCTGCTATATTGTCAGTGTAAACTCTTAATGTAATCTCGTACGTTTACTTAAATTATCTTTGTAAGGCTTCTGACATAATCCTTTGCCTATTATTACATTGTGTTTGTAGCATATCTGGCATAACAATTCTTTTCAATGTTTCCATGTAAGTTTGTTGTCAAACAATATCCATGTTGTGTAGTTAGCTATCGTTAGATTGTTTCAGTCCTTCTGGGATTCAGCAAGGATTGTATTTGCAAACAAACATCCCCAATCTCCATTCTATATAGATTTAATTCTCAAAAGCCCTATGTATTTATGCCTTCTAAAAAAGCTCGCCATAAAAGTGTAACTGCAGGCTCTCTCTGTCATCAGGCACTAAACCTCGATCAATGGCTTGAATCAGCTAGCAACAAGGTTGCCCCCTTTAAGAGAACCAATCTTAAACGCCCCCATGATGCCCAACGCTGGTTCTCCGACGATCTGAAAAGGAAAAAACTGGCACTCAGGCAAGACGAGCGCCGTTGGAGGAGAGCTTATGCCCCTGGGGAAAGAACCATCTATGTAACCATGCTAAAAAACTACAAAGACTCTATCCTCCAGACTAAGACTATCAACTTCTCTTCGAAAATTACAAACTCAGCCACTAAAACTAAGGACATCTTTGCAATAGTCGATGAGCTTGTGCAACCTGACAGAGTGATAGCTAAACCTGCCCCCTCACAAATATTATGTGACTCCCTGAACTCATTTTTCGTTGACAAAATCGCCTCCATTAAAAACAACATTCCCACCCCTACATCCCCAACCACCCCTCCTATTACATGTAAAAAAAAACTCACGCTGGACCAAATCCCCCTGATCTCCAGAGAAGAGTTTTTGGTCCTTCTAAAAAAAGTGGAATCTGGCTACCCCAACGATTGTTGCCCTCCACATATTTTGCAAGAGGCTTGCCTTACCTGCCCTGACCCGCTTCTCTCACTCCTCAACAACTCCCTCAAACAAGGTATCATTCATGACACCTTTAAACATGCTGTGATTGTCCTGATCTTGAGGAAATCAGCGGGTTTGAGCAACTTCCGCCCAATCTCCCTGCTCCCCTACCTTTAGTAAGATCCTAGAGGCCCACGTTACAAACTAACTCAGCTCATTTATTGAGCACTCTAAGTTTCTCGATCCCCCGCAGGCAGGATTTAGACCAGCACACTCCACGGAGTCAGTCATCCTGGCAGTCACGGACGGGCTTAGGAGAGGAGCCGATATAAACACCACCCAGGCCCTGGTGCTTTTGGACCTGTCAGCTGCTTTTGACACGGTCGATCAGGACCTCCTGATCGATCGTGTCAGCAATGCTGGCATCCAGGGCTTGGCTCTCAAGTGGATTTCCTCCTTTTTATATAAGCGATTCCAGGCGGTCCGCCTGGCCAACTTCTCGGCCAAAAAACCCGGTTGACCTGTGGGGTTCCCCAGGGCTCCTCCCTATTGCCTCTCTTGTTTAATTTATACATGCAACCCCTGATTGTGTCTTTACGCAATAGCCCAGCCATAACCTTCAACTATGCCGACGACCTCCAGCAGGTGTTCGAAATTGACTCCTCTAACATATCAGTTACCAATTTCCAATCCACCATGACCTCCATTAGCGAATGGATGTATGCCAACCAATTAAAACTCAATCCTGATAAAACGGAGTTGATCCTGACTGGAGGCGCTGCTAACCCCTGGGATCTAACTTTTGGCCCCCACTTGTGGGCAGCTCCCCTTGCCCAGTGGATACTGTAAAAAGCCTTGGGGTCATAATCTGCAACGACCTGTCTTTAAAACCTCAAATTAGCGCAGTGGTATCTTCCTGCTTTTTCCACCTACTCAGAATTTGGAAGATCTGCAGATTTCTGACCACGAGGCCCTCACTCTTGTCACTCTGGCCTTGGTCATCTCTCGCATCGACTATGCAAACTCACTTTATGTTGGCATTCCAGCATACCAACTCCGCCGTTTACAGCTGGTACAAAACCAAGCAGCCAGGGTCAATCTCCATCAACCTAAGCATCAACATGTCAGCCCTCTGATGAAGAGCCTTCACTGGCTCCCGGTGGCCAAATGCTGTGTATTCAAATTGGTATACACCATTTTTAAAGCCCTCGCTGGCCAGGGCCCAGCTTTCATCTCTTCTAGGATCCATCGCTATGTCCCAGTACGCGAACTCCGCTCCTCCCACCTCAACTTGCTCATGATCCCCTCCTTCAAACGCAAAAAACACGGTGGCCTCAGATTTTCTTTCCTGGCCCCCCATCTTTGGAACTCTTTCCCGACTGGACTGAGATCCCTAACCTCCTACACCCAATTTAGAACACTTCTCAAAACCCTTCTTTTCTCACAAGCATACGAGTAGAGCCCCTGTTATCATCCTGCTGCTGTCCTCCCGCCCTCAGCGCCTTGAAACCACTTGGTGTAAGTGCGCTCTATAAATAATTTTAACATAACATAACATATGCTCCAGGTAACGCTAGGCTCTCCCCACATTTTCAAACAATATTGGGAGCTTAATAAACCTCTCACCGGCTATTAAATGGTAAAGATGTATAGAACCAATGGGACTTCAGTGCTTCACTCATCTGCTTGTATAAGGCTGCCATTGATGTGTCATTGATGTCTGGAACGGCATATGGCGAAGATATCAGAAACACGTCACCATTTAACTTTTTTCAAAGTGCTTTTTTTACTTTTTAAATCCTTGCTTTTACTTCTCGCCTACAAAGCCCATAAATTTGAACTCCTTCTTGCTTTATTTAAGAGTAATTTCAACACACTCACTTTCAAAATTAAACAGGACATTACACAAGACCTGAGGGGGATCTTGCAGTTCTGCGAACCCTTTCTGGGCTGCAAGGAGGTTGGTTACTCAACTCACTGAACTTCCTTGTGGCTCAGCAGGGTGAGAAGAAACTAGTTTGCCATTGTAAATCTGTAATGTTTTCACAAGTCTAAAATCTTTGTTTAGTTCTGCTACAGTCATTGGTTTTATCACTTCACTGGTGTGCTTGTCTCCAAGACTCCTTGACATTTCTACCAAATAATATAGCTGACAACGCGTATAAGTGCATCAAAAAGTATCGTGGTGCCTTGTTTCGATCCTACCAGCCTAGAAGGATTGGCAGACAACTGGCGAGGGAAACACAACGAATATTACTACAGCATTGTTAGTAGGACATATGATGTGACATCTGTTTCGATCAAATAGTTCAAATTTCCGACTTTTTTACAATGTGAATTTGTTGTATCACAGCAAGACTATCCTTGTCAACTCTTTTCTTACTCTGCCCTCTCCAAAATCCCTAACAATGGATGGAAAATACCACCCTGATAAGTAAGGATGAGAAGCCGAAGCATACAAACCGAAAAGTATAGGGGAACAAATATATAAACCCGTGTAATTTGTGCATATCAAAAATGAAAACAACGTAAATATTGGGGAATACACAAAGTCTAAAGAATGCCAAACCATATGTTCTGCAGGAGCACACGCCAGCACCTGCATTTTGGTGGTACAGCCATGCCCAGGCCTATGTGCTAGCACGAACAGTCACCTTTTTGATGGGAGAACAAACCTGCTAAAATAGGAAATATTGGCAAAACTAACATATCCACACCTGTATGTTCGGTTAAGAAGCATATCTGGAACATATTCATTGGCGTTGAAAACATGCCAAAAACGTTGTCTTGAAGGAAATAGCTCGCACACAGATAGGCATTCGTGGGGGGCATACATGCCAACACCTGTGTTTTAGGTGGTGCAAGCAGACTTTACCCTATGAGTGTGGAAGACATGTAATCAGTTTGTGTGATGGTGCAAATGGTGGCAACAACTTTGTGTCAAGGAGATAATACGTGTCATAACCTATATTTAGGAGAGCAGGCATGCCAAAGTCTGTGTATTAGAGGGAATATATATGTAAGTCTATACATTTGGAGATGAAAGAAAACCAAAACAGGTACACTTAAAGAAAAAAGCATTCCAGACTAATGTGCTGAAGAACAAATATGTCAAAATGTATGTCAGGTACTATGAACAACTGTGCCTTTTTAGTAGAAGTAATGTCAAATGTTACAAAATATATATGAATGTCCATATAAATTCATTTGCATGCACTTCCAAAGATGTCATTATTATATAAGATCACATTAACATGAGGCCTGGAGCTCAAAAGGGCTGCCTATCTGACCCTGACTGGACAGGCTTCAAAAAGCTATTCTGTACACCCTTACAGGTCACCTTGCTTGTCTTGACTATATGATATGCAAGTGTTACACAGTGCAGAGCCTGCCTTTCTGGTCTGCCCATATCTGTCTGTTTTGCATAGTGCAGACATTGCACATCCATGTCAGCCATATTTGGCGTGGTGCCTTATTCTAGTTCCGCTGACATGGCATTACTTTAGGTATATAGCACTTAGAAATCTGTCACTCTGGGAAGAAGCGGTCTGAGACCCCCTAAGGTGGCAGATCTGACTTCTTCCTTGCTAATTAGCAATGATGCATGCTTTTGGTACCATTAAATAAATTTCACTCTGTTTCTGAGCAAACCTGCTATGTCTGGTGAGTTTCATTCATATGCTCCTGGGAGGGGGCCAGTATTTCCCCATCATCAAACACCTACCTTTTGGAGAAATAAGCAGACCAAATCACAGGGGTTGGTTGCAAAATGGAGACTGAAACCAATGTTGCCACACTACCCACATTAAGGGCAGTGTGTTCATTGTGACAAACATACTGCATCCCACTATGAGCTGACGTTAACAAGCCTACCAAAACCAGTGGGGTTGCATTATTGGTAGATAGAACAAGAATGTTGACATCTAGACTCTCGAACATCTTTGTACTAGTGAAAAATAGATCGAACCCGGTGTGCTTGGGAACAGTCATGTCAAAATGTAAGTGATGGGAGACTAGGCATACCAATACATATATGTTCTAGAAGAAGTATTCAAGTACTTGTGTATAGTGTCAACTCAAACACAAACACCTATGATACACATGATAGAGATGATCCAACTCAAAACCCAGTGTTGGAGAATAGTCAGGGCTATAAGTGGGCTGGGTCTCACCAGTGCTGAGTTTTTTAAAGGGGGGCTTGAAACTGGTCCCTATCGGGCTCTGTTTTGCACCCTGTGCCCCCTGTGCCCCCGCACATCGATGTGCATGTGCTCACAAACTCACACTACTCACTTCTCACAAGTGGAGAAGTTACGGCATGACGTCATGCCAGGTGAGCATTGTAGGGAAGGGAAATCCATTAAAGAGAGTCATTTTATCTCTGGATTTACCTTCTCTTTTTGAAACTCAGGAGTAACAACATTGTCGTGGTGTCGCCAGGGTTTTAAGTGGAAGCTTTTTCAATATTATATACGAGCCATAGCTGCTGTTTATTTATCTTATGCAACTAACAGCCATTGACGAAGCCAATAGTCCTGACTTGTTGTGGGGATGATGTTACTTCTTGTATCATATATCTGGATGCAATGACAGAAACAACAAAATACAAGTTGGGCGGCACACTATGCTAAGCACAGATTTTTATCTTACGTGTTTTTAAGCCACGCCCTTAATTAGATTTGCCATGCCCCTTCGAGAGACCCCTCAGTTTTTCATCTCACTTAAAGCCCTGCGAATAGTGTATTTGAGGGGGGATGGCTTGCAGATGCTTTTGGAGAGGGAAGCATGTCCAAACCTATATATTAGGTAGCACATGTAATCAAATATGTTTTTACTCTTTAATTCCCGTGAATTCTGGTAGCAGAGTGGGCAGCGTTCCCAAATTATTCAGTGGCATTGGGAATTGCTGGATGGATGTGATTGATAGTGATAGGGGATGGTGGTGTCTTTTTCCTTTTCCTAAGAATAGACTTTAGTGATTTTTTTATTACTGAGTGTCTGACCTCAATATTCATCAATAGTAGCCTGTAGGAGATTTGCTTCAGTAGTAAATTCAAATCAAATCCAAAGTTCATGGAAATGTCATACCCCTGTGTTCTTTTAACAGAAACTATTTTCTGTATTCAAGAATCTCTTTAATCTTATTTGTACAATACAGTGTCAAAACTGCCTCTTATCCAAACCAACCATCATATGTTTTGGGGGTAACCCTCATTATCAAGGCTCGTTTTTACTGGATTGTGAAGAACTGTTTTTTTAATATCGGGGGTTCATTGATATTGATCCGGGTGCAGAGGATGGTGTGGGGGAGGTGGTTTGCAGGGTGAGTTGAGAAAAGGGGAAAAATATTGAATTCAATCCTAGCTCGAAAGCAATCAGTGATAGGAGAAAGCTAAAAGGAAGGGACCGTGTTACCAAACCCCCTCCTGCTCTATTTTTCTCTGGATGCAATGTCGCAATTCTACTTGAAATTTCATATATTTAAGGTCATGTTTAAGGCCAAAATACCAGTGCAAGGTAAACTCTATAGTTTCATTTGTAGATAACAAAGCTGCGGTGGAACACCTGATACAGAAGGATCATCTTGCCACGACCTCACTCACTCAGCTTGAAAAAAACTTGATTCAAGTGGTTGAGCCGGTGAGTGTAGACTTGTCTTCTAGAAGAGTAGACATCCTTCTTTGCAAGAGCAGTCAGCTTTATTCTTGCAGTTTTCATCTGAATTCACAAAGCGGGTGTACAAAACCCTGACTACTAAACTCTAGGGCCCTAATTACGAGTTAAGGAGTTATTTATCGACTCTGATACATAGCAATACCACGTACTGCGTTATTTTTCTAGGAGCAAAAAACAACACCTATTACAAGTCCAGGGGACATAACATGCGGATTTTGGAATTTACTGCACCAAAAATCTGCATATTACTGTAAATGCGGTATATTTTCCCCTGTTAAATTTCGGCAGGTTTGACCTGCCGAAATTTAACGAATCTTGAGTTATTTAAAAGATTTGATCATTAACAGATGTGTTAAATACCTTCAGGCTCGTAATTCCAACACATGTATGCATAGGTTGTAACATTACGAGCAAGTGGTAATCAGTCCCTATGAGTGAGCATGTTGGCAACATGTTCTGCAACTGTCAATGACGATCCTCTTCCACTTACATTTTTTTTGTCACTTTAGCCACATAATCACATCATTATGTGACTGTTGTGGCTTTTAAACTTGTAGTTTCAAGATTGTACAGGCATGAGGATTGCTCAAACACACAGCAGACTCATTTATAACCCTGTTTTTCTAAGTGGGGAGGGTGGCCAGAGGCGTTTTCATCATATTGATTATCTGGTGCAATCAAAATTATGAATGTGTCAGGATTTACAAACTGTGCTGACTGTCAACATAGCAGTTCCAGAATAGGTCATATTTGATCTCTGGTGATCTTCTGAACTTTACAGCTGAGATCTTGCCCGTGACCTTCTGAGACCCTAAAGTGATCATAGAAGCCAAGAAGCTCATAAAGCTCATAAAGCTATACAGTAAATGAAGGACTGGCCCTTACATCACATGTTGGTTTAAGAATCAGATAAATGTGATGCCTTTAAAATGTACTACCTTCACCTATAAAGTCACAGACACTGGATGTGATATGTGAGTCCAAGATTGTCTGCTGTGCATCAATTGTGATTCTGAGATTGACAAGCAAGAGGCAGGCTTTATTGATGACCAAAATCAGAGGTGTGGAAATGAACCGTACGTTCCAACATTATCCATCAGGAAAACCACCAGGGGTGGACGGAATATAGAGTGAGTACTATAAATCTTATTACTCCTCAGTTATGCTGCTTCAGAATACATAATTTAATTCTATTTTGCAGGGAGGTAACATTCCAGCTACAATTCTAGCAAGTTAGTGGTGTTTCCTAGGCCTAGGTTTGCAGGTATGTGGGAATAATGGGCATCCATTGTAATGTATTGTTGAAAATCGTATTTAATATGCTTTCAGGTGCCTTTGAGGAAACAATTGGACCTCAGCAAGCCATATCTATTCTTGGGTATCCATTGGGGCATCCAACAGTGAGGGAATGATCATAGCCGGACTTGACCCTGAGGCCATGTCTAGTTCAATCCAAAGACAAGAATAGCCTGGACAGTTTGTTGATGCTTTAGGGTTAGGTGTACAGACACTAGAGGAAGTCGAAGACATAAATGTGGCAGAAGCATGCCAATCAGAAGGTCTAGAGATACCTGCACCACTTATAATAAAAATCAGTACCACCTATAATAAAAATTAAATGCTAACTGACTTTGCGCAGCTAGAGAACATAGACCGCTTTCACCAGATGCACAGTAGCATTTTGAACCTCCATCATTTTCTGCTGCTGTTAGCCTGCCAATAACTGTCCACTTCCACTCTAAGAATCAAAAGGACAACTTTCAGACAATAATTAATTGCACACCCTCTGCAAAATGTTGACTTTTATAGCTCATTTTCAGTTTCCAAGTAATCTTTAGTTACTACGGAGTATATAACATAGTTTGTTTTGAGCTAGTCCAGTAGCCTCTATAAAACTAGCCTGGGTACACCTAGAACGCAATCCCACTGGTAAATAATGCAAAACTAAGTGAATGCTTTGATAAGAAACACTAGCTTTCTCAACAAGAAATAGGTAGTCAGCTATCTATGTATGTCCAAATTAAAGGCGTATAGTGGGCTTTAAATGAATAGTATCCAAACTCTATTGATACCTACCGGATCCAGGTGCTACTAAAAAGTGAATGTAGAAGATGGCCATATTTACATCGATAAATGCTATAGCAATTAAGAGAACCCCAGGCTTCCTGGGCAAAATAAGGGGATACTTTTGATGTTTAAGGCCACAGACGTAAGGGCTCTAAAAAACCTAGGGGTCCATTAGGATGACGGGCGGACTTTGTCCGCCCGCCATCCTGTCGTAGTAGGGGACCGCCCGCCCTAAGGGCGAGGGTCCCGTGTGCAGCATTAGGATGCGCCCGCCACAGTGGCGGGCGCATCCTGCATTCATTCCATTGTGGCGGGCGGTGCATTCAGCACCGGCCGCCACAATGCCAGGAACGCATGTCGTGCACTTCCATGCACAGCATGGCAGGCACCGCCCGGTGCCTGCCATGCTGTGCATGGAACTGCTGGGGTGTACCATAGGTACCCCCCATGTGCACCCCCCACCACCCCCGAGTCCTTGGGGGCCCGTAACGGGCCCACACAAGCAATCACCGCATGCCTTTTGCCGCCACGGAAAAGCAGCTGCAGACAGGCATCCTAATATGGATGGCGTTGTCTGATAGACACCGCCACCATATGGTCCCATTACCGCCCCGGCCGCAAGGCGACCGGGGCGGAAAAGCGGCGGACGGTCTTTCCATCCGCCGCGGCCAACCATGCCATGATAATATGGCGGGGGTGTTTTTAGTCAGGATGGCGGGCGGATGGCCCCCGCCAGGCCGGCGGTGCCTACCGCCTGCCTGGCGGGGGCAATCCTCCCGCCATCCTAATGGACCCCCTAGCATCTGTAAAGAAGAATGAGCCATTAGAATAATAATACTATAATGGTGTCTGGCTGTTGAAAAGAACAAGGGTCAGATACTGAGTTTGGTAGATGGTACTCTTTCAGTCAGGGTTGTGGAGGACTTTACGTCAACCGCTATGCTGGACTACTGACTGCCAAACTTAGAGTTCACCACTGGCCCAGCGCTGATCAATGTACCTTGCCAGAAACTGCCATCATGCAGAGCAACAAGGACAACCGGAGAGGCGGTGGTAGCAGGCTAACATGGAAAACAGGCGGGAGGGTTGGGGCAAGCCAACACTGACAACGGGAGGGAGCATGGGTCTCATGGCAACAAGGACAACAGGAGGGAGGGTGGGGGCAAGCTAACACTTTCAATGGAAAGAGGGAGGGCGGGTGTGGCAAACCAACCTGGTGGGGAGAGGCACATATTGGCGAGAAGTACATGAGGGAGGCAGGTGAAAAAGAGACACTCTGGCCGAGTGCCTAAGCAGACACAAAAATGTAGCGCCTAAAATGATGAGGAGGGGAAGGACATAGGTAATGTGTCCATTCTCCAGGGGAGGGACACACACCCTAAGAGGACGGAAGCCTAAGGCTGCTGATCAATAAGTAGCAAGCAAATGAAAGTGGCAATTAAGCCAACCACTGGTAAGTAATGGGCAGTCTCTAAGCCTAAAACAAAAAGAAAAGGTCTCGAAGAGATAGCACATGCTCTGTCTAGGCGAGACCTAGAAATTACCTAGTAATCACATCCCCCAGCATACCTCGCACCTTCAGTCACAGCCTAAATAAAAGGGAGTCCGTAAAACAAGGGGCTCTAAATACTCACATAGACCTACAGACCACCAAAGTGAAGAATCATTGTCATTTTAAATTGACAGATCGTGGCAGTGGTAGGGGGATCTGAACTACCCCATTACAGAATTCTAGTCTTGAGTTCTTGGGATCCATTGCAAATCCAGATCAAGGCGTGGTGGCATACTGGCTACTTTTGATTTAACATTCTCTGTAGGCTTTTTCACAGTGAAAAAAATACACATGGCTCTGAAATGAGGATGAAAGTTGGTTAGTTTGGGGTTTCACCAGCGGGGGTGTTGCGCTTGGCTGCACCAAGGAACATTCATGTAGTCCTCCCCTTGGTGCAGAAGTACACACTGGATTAGTTGTACCTCTGCATCCTATCATTCACTGCCTCTGATAATACTGTTTCATGGATTCCTAAACGTATCACAATGGGACTACAACTAGATATAGCGGAAATACATGAAAAGATTGCCATATGAAGCTTCCTTCTCCTTTCCCTCATCACCCAGTCTCTCTTTTGCACTTCTCGTAACCCCTTTCCACTGCCCCACTCTCTCTTTCCCATGACCCTCAGGTGTTCCCGCCTCCCCATGAAGCTCACGCTCAGTTTTGCTTCCACTATGAACCGTATTTCTAGCTGTCTGTTTATACTCTGAACCAGTTGTCTCACTTTGTGTCCATATCTTTAAAGCACTACCTGGCCTCTCTTCCTTTTTCTGTCTCCTTTTACTCTTTCCTACTATGCTGTGCTTAGATCATCAATCCTAAACCTGCTCCCATTTTTTGTTGAAGATACTACTTATAAGAGCTGTTTGTTTGCAAAATACCTCTTATGGCACATACCAAATATTTATAGTGGACTTAAAGCCAACAATTTCTCTCTCTCTCTCTCTCTCTCTCTCTCTCTCTCTCTCTCTCTCTCTCTCTCTCTCTCTCTCTCTCTCTCTCTCTCTCTCTCTCTCTCTCTCTCTCTCTCTCTCTCTCTCTCTCTTAAATGACTTGGATCCAAACCCACAAACCTGAGCTTAACATCAGCAAACTCATGCATGCCATTCACCAAAGGCAACTCCACCAACTCCAAGTATTGTTTTGCAGGAACATGGCGTTGGGCTGACACTGCTAAGTAACGTGCCCATCGTGTGCATCGTCATTTATCCATCTGTACATTTAAAATGTCTGCGAGTGTGTCACATTCTCTATATAGAGCTCTTATTCCTTTGCATACTCGAGAGAGTAACATTATGAAAACACATCCTGAGCCCACCACACAGGAAGCACATGCTGGGCATCACAGCCATCCGGTTAAGTGTCTTAACGGCTAAAACAATAAAACTGACATGAAAAACTGCCTATTTATTTTCTGTTACCTATGGATGTTTATTCACCAAAATGCCAGGGAAAGTAAGCATGACATCACACACCCTTTGACCCCCTGATGACACCACAGAGTGTAACCAGTAAAGTCTTTTCTACTCATCAACAGCTACCTACGAGCTGATAGAGAAGTTAATTCTATGTAGTATGCAATACATAAGCAAAAACAACAATTGATGGACAGAATGCAGAACAATGTCATACATTCACCCCAGTACAGAGATCTGGGCCCAAATCCATCGTTTTTTTGCACTCCACACCACCCCAGGTCAGACATGGCCATATGCAAATCAGCCTTGACCCTGTGCCTCATGGGAACAGTCTGGGGTGAATGTATGACATTGTTCTGCATTCTGTCCATCAACTGTTGTTTTTGCAATTGTCACCCCGAGTGGGATGGGTATGCTCAGATGTGAGTCCCGTGCTCTCCACACCACTGGAGTCAAGCTATCCTGGCTGAAGACGGCTGATAGCCAGAAACCGGTCCTAGGATGCTTGATTCCGGTCCAAGGAAGACATGTCTTGGCAGTTCGGGCTGGACTGTTCCCATGAGGCACAGGGTGAAGGCTGATTTGCATATGGCCATGTCTGAATTGGGGTGGTGTGGTGAGCAAAAAAACGATGGATTTAGGCCCAGATCTCTGTACTGGGGTGAATGTATTACATTGTTTTGCATTCTGTCCATCAACTGTTGTTTTTGCGTATGCAATACATAAGTACACTGATAGATAGTGAGGTGCTAAGGTAGGCATGCTTTTTGAAATCAGAATCTGTGCAGTGAGGAGTCCGTAGGTGTGCTGACGTACGTCTGGGTAGTAGGTAAGGTCTCTTCCTTAGGGAGTCACTGGTACGCAAATAAGGATTGGGCAATAAGGTCTTTACTGGGACATATGTTAAGTCTTCCTTGCATTGGGGAATCGCTGATATGCAGTTAGCGTCATTGCATTTTGGAATCACTAGGTCTCAGGGAGACGCCATACTTTGAGATATCGCCGGTCGCAGATAGAAACTCTGCATTGAGGACATTTTGAGTTCTGGGAAGGATTTGGTTTAAATTAAACGTGGGTCTACTGGAGAAATACAATGACAGTGGTTCTAAAAAATGTGTTAATAAAACAAAGTACACCATTCTGTTGTATATGGTATTTGATCCATATATATTTCCTTACGGGAATTCTATAGTAAGTGTACAAATAGGCAATCAATGCACTTAATGATCTAAATTACACACAATCGACGCTAAACAAGCATAGAACATAGCTTCATTACTTAATTGCTTGTATTGAGGCGTATGTAGACCATGCATAAATGGATGTTAGCAAATTTCAAATAAGGAGGATCTGAGCGTTGAGGATTTGCTACTTAGCATCCTAAGATAGGTTGCAAATTGTGCACCGGGATTTTTCAAACTGTGTCTGATTTTGCGCAGCTAATTATGTACTAACAGGCCGCATTGCAAAATCTCCAGCCGCAGGCAGTCGCAGAATAACCAGCATAATGAATATTAATTAGGCATGTTGCTCTTTCCGACCACCAGTGATTGCTAAAAGGATGGTGGCTCGCTAAGCACTGCAGACCACCATTTCTATGTGTGCATTCCCAAATGGGAATCTTTCTTTATTAAAGCGGCCTGGGTTGTTTAAAGAAAACATGGGGCAGGTGGAAGCAGGCAGTTTGGTGGTTCTCTGGACCACTACTGCTCCTCTTGAGGTCACCCACCATAGTTTAGAAAGTGTCTCAGACGGACTCCTTCCTGTAAGAAATTGGGTTACTGGTTAAAGGGGTTGAAACCCTACTCAAGCAGCCACTACAATACTTGACAGGATGAAGTCATAAGCAAACCCTAAATTAACCTGTGCTCAACCCTCTGGTAGCTTGGCACAGAGTAATCACGCTTAAGTTAGAGGCAATGTGTAAAGTATTTATACTGCAATTCAAATAATAATTAAGTGAAACACAACAAAAAAAGAATCTCACTCCAATTTAAAAAAAGAAAAAAAGAGTATTTTTTAATAAATAATTTAAGACCAAAATGACAAACATCGAATCATTAGAACCGGAGATATGCAATTAATAACATTTAAGTGAAAATAGTGCTAAAAAGTATAAAGCACCAAATGTGGTTATCTGGTCACGCTTGACTGGGACAAAGTCGTATGTTCAGGCTGACTGCGATGGAGCAAGGTCTGTCTACAGGGACTAAGGGGTCGATTATGATGGCGGCGGACTGCAAAAGGGACCGCCCGCCATAGTTGCGGCGGTCCCGTCATACGAATTATGATGCGCCCGCCAGTGTGGCGGGTGCATCCTGTATATTTTACATTGTGGCTGGCACCCACTGCAATGTAAAATATACATGTTGTGCTTTTTCATGCACAATGTGACAGGCTCCACTCGGTGCCTGCCACATTGTAAATGAAAACGCAGGGGCGTACCATAGGTACCCCCCATGTGCACCCACCAATACCCTGGGGGCCCGCAACGGGCCCCCAACAGCAGGAACCGTTAGCCTTTCCATGGCGGCAATGCAACCATGGAAAGGCTCATCACAGCCTCCATCGTAATATGGATGGAGGGGTCTTCCAGACACCGCCACCATATTAAACCGTTTTCCGCCGGTCGACGAGTTGACCGGCGGAAAAGCGGTGGACGGTCTTTCCGTCCGCCGCGGACCCCCCAGCCATCATAATATGGCGGGGGTCTTTGCAGTCAGGATGGCGGGTGAATCGCCCCAGCCAGGCCGGCGGTTTCAACCACCGGCCCGACGGGGGCGATCCGCCCGCCATCATAATCGGCCCCTAAATTAGGTCAGAGAACCTTAAATCCTGGTTGCAGAGCAATGAAAAGTCCTGCGTTGAGGACGTGTTGTGTAGCTGAGGTGATACGTGTTCCTTGCTTGGAGATGCGTCATGCTGCAGCCTTCCCAGGGAGCTGCGGTGCTAGGTGCTAGATTGCATGGAGATGCGTTGCGCAATGGCGGATCTAGATAGATGCGTTGGAATGCGAGGGCCTGGTAAGGGGATGCGTTCTTGTAGCTGCAGTTCCGATGGGCTGTGGTGGGCGATGCAAATTCCTTTGTCGGGATGTGTCAAACATATAGGCTGGCGGAGCACCTTCAGGCGCAAATTCAAGAGTCCAAGACTGAGGTGACATCACTTGAGTGCAAAACTCACAGCTGGCAAAGTCCAGATGCTGGGTTCAAGATTGTTGGAGCCTTTTCTGTCTCTGACGCTCTGATCAGGATGGCAACCAACCAGCCCTTGGAGTTACTTTGGTGGTCCTGGGTCCAAGATGCAGGTCCAGTCCTTCTCACTCAGGCAGGAGGGCAGCAGGGAAGCACAGCAGAGTGGCAGTTCTTCTTGCAGGAAAGCAGCAACGCAGTCCTTCTTTTGAGTCTCCCACAGGTCAAGATGTGTACTGAAGAGTTGAGTCTGAGGGTCCTTTAAATACACCTTGTGTCTATTTTGAAGTAAGGGAAGGGTCCAGAGGCTCTCACTCCCCCTGAGATGTCATACATCTCTTTCCTCGCTGCCCGGGACACAGCTTGTCTGGGGAAAAATAAAAACTAGTTACAAACTCTTTGTGAGTGTGTTAAAGCAGTGCCTTTGTGCTGTCAAGTGTGGTCGGTGACAGTTCCGCCCCCTCGTTAGGTCAGTGGCCCATCCTGCCAACAATATCTATGTTCACTTTGTCTCACTGTCTGGGAGCAATACACAAGGACAAACTGCCAGCTACACCTAGTCATGTGACCCAGGGACAGGCTTCAAACACCAAATGGTTAGGGCAAGAAAATGCCAACTTTCTACAAAGTGCCATTTTCAGAATTGTGACTTAAAATCCAACTTTACTATGAAACAGGGCTTTTAATTACAGTTCTTTAGATACCAAATTCAATATGTCAACCTGCTCCCAATGGAAAGCTATCACTTATTAAATGTAATAAGGAAGCCCAATGTTATCGTATGAGAGAGGTAGGCCTTGTACTAGTGAAAAACAAATTTAAGAGTTTTTCACTACCAGGACATTTAAAACTTAAAAGTACATATTCATCTTTTTTTTTAAATACACTGCATCCTGCGCTTTCTGCTGTTCAGGGCCTACCCTAGGGCTGACTCATGGGTATTACAAGAAAAGTTTGTGTCTGGCAAAAGTTTTATTTTTCCAGGTCGAAATGGCATTTTTAAACACACTGCAAATAGGTTGCAATGGCAGGCCTCAGGCATGTTTTACAGGGCTACTTAAGCATGTGGCACATGCAGTGCTGCAGGTTCTCTAGTAGCATTTCATTTACAGGCCCTGGGTACATGGTGCACCACTTTAATGTGGCAATTGGATACAAGTCAATTCTACTATGTTTAGAGGCAAGAGCACAAGCACTTTAGTTCTGGTTAGCCATGGAAAAGTGCATATAGTCCTTAGGCCAACAAATACGAGATCAGCAAAAAGATAAGGAGTCAGTGCATACATGTTTGGTGGAAGACCACCCTCAGGCTGACAGGTTTAACACTTACCCTTTGAAAATCAGTTATCACTTCCTTTGAAATCTTGGTAACTGATCCGTGGTTTGCAAGCACAATTGTGTTGGCAAACCTTTGATATTTACCATTTCAGCTCACAAGTAGGAGGGGCGGAAGCACTTTTCACACCCCCTCCAAATTGAGATTCAGAATGAATTGCAAAACCCATTTTGCTTGACAGACTTTTGAGACTTGCAAAATGGATTTAGTACATTTCACTTTTCCATTCACCAATCCAGTGATTTTACAAATGGTAGGTTTTACAAACACGAAAATTTAGTACATCTCACTTAAGAATTGCTGTATTGCAGGAAGAGTCTATTCATTGGGGAATTATTGCATGAAAAGTAGGAACTGTATTTTGCACAATTACTGGGTTCTCGAGTGAGGTCTTTGCAATATGGGATCCCTGGTCACAGTTAGGCCACAGTTTGTTAGGTCACCGTGTGATTCACTCAACTTTTTTAGGGGGTCTACTGAATCGAACTGAGATCTGTGCACTGGGGAAGAATCCTGTATGGTTTGAATTAAGATTACCACATTTTCCATGCTGTTGACATAAAAAACGATTGTTACAGATGGGAGTGCACATGGATTAAGGTCTGGGGTGGTCAGCTTGTTTCCGGTCCAGGGAAGGCATGGCTTGGCAGTTCGGGCTGGACTGTTCCCATGAGGCACAGGGTCAGACTGATTTGCATATAGCCATGTCTGAACTGGGGTGGCAGAGTGGGCTAAAGAACGGTGATGGCTCAAACCCAGATCTGTTGACTGGGTGTGAGTGTTTGATTGGTTCAGATGCTCCGTCCATCACCACCCCCTTTTGTACCACTGGGGTGGTCAATTTCAGGGTGGAAATAAAGCAATATATTTTTCCATTCATATTGTTGAAGAAAACTGAGCAATGACATTCAGTGCTGATTGAAAATCATTGGTAGTAATGTGGATGCTTGTGCATTTTAGAACATATCTTTTGGAAATGGTGCACAAGATATGAACTGACTACACACCACTAATGCTGTTTTTTCACTAAGGTTCCATGGAGAACATCGCAGAGAACTGAAAGGTGGATCTCCAGTCTCCAAGAATATAATACTGTCATGGTGAATGTGGCTGGGAGAATTTGTAAGGCTATTTGCTCATCTACTTTTGTAAAAAATAAAATGAAACAAATATGGTGATTGATTATGAGGAAGGTGATCCAAGGAGATAGGGGTACATGCTTTAATAGGTTTATAATGAATCGAAGAATGCATGTGAGCTGCTGAAAAAGATGAGATACTTATTAAGGCGAAAAATCAGCTATGGGAGATGTTGAGACAAGTTGATACATAATTGGAAGGGTTTAAGATAATCGATGAGATAAGGGTAGGCAAACATGGCCTTAATCAGAGATGACCGCTTAATTTCAGTGCATGAGTGGTGGGGAAGATTGGCTGAGTTTGTTCATGAAGGCCATCCTAGGAGAAATGGTGTGAACCATATAGGGGAGAGGTATTGGTTGGCTTGTATTGGCAATGAAGTAGATAGAGGGTGTAGTTGAGAGTTGTTAGGCATAATCTACGACTCCAAGTGATAAAGTACACATAATAGGGATTTCACCATGCAACCTTGTTTTAAACTAGCTCTGTGTTTTTCTGGTCTATTGCCAACCTCATAAAATGTGTGGCAGCAAATTTTTGTTTTAGGATATTTCTATGACAACTTTCTGTTGGTGGATTTTGTAAGAGATGCGTGGACAAAGACAGTGGTAAACTTTTTTGAAGAGAGAGCTTAGGGAGGAAAAGCAACAAGGAGCTATAAAGACAATGGTGTGCAGTTTTTCTCACCTTATTTAAAAAGGTGTGAATGAAGGGGGAGTATTGTGTTGGCACACATACTTTCTACAACCCCAATGCTTAGAGGCTGGATGAAAGGGTAAATTGCATGATCAGAGATAGTGTGCAGTGTGCTGTATTCTTCAGTAAATACCTGGACTGATTGTAAACCTTCACTTTGTTAACATACCTTAACAGTAGCAGAGACCTCACAGATTTTCACTTTTGCATAAAACAAAAGTACTGCGAAGAAAAGTGAGATCATTATATTTCCTACTCTTAGCATACAATTATTTTTATTTTCTATCCTGATTTGGGCCCTGTGTGCCATGCTGAAGAACTTATGAACTACCCATGCTTTCACATAGAATAGGTAAGCCAGAATATTGTATTAGCCCGGTTGGCAAAGCCTCTATGATTTAAGAGTCTGAAGAAGGCAGTTTTACTATTTATTACCTCTGCCAAGAAAATTATTGAACTTCAGACTCTTTTTGCTTCTGAATTTGAAAATATTTTCTCAAAAACAGGGTTGTTCTTTGTTCCAAGTGAAGGACTTGCCAAGTGCAATATAATCTATATGGTGGTACTGAAACTGATTTTGGATTAACAAACTACTTGCCAAATGGTGCTGCTTCGTTTATAGTGCCTCTGTAGCCTTTCACCATAGAATGGCGTATAATCGTACACTTTAGCCACTTATGAAATGTGGAATTCAAACTGGCATAACCTTGTGTGCTTTACATACTGGGGATCATTTTAGATTCTGGCATGTGGGCACCGTTTAATTGGGGTAGAGTGGAAACTTGCAAGGCAATGCAGGTTTAACATGTCGGAGCAATGTGAATAAAGGAACACAAAAGTAGGTTTTATTTAACTGGGTAATGTGTAAAATGGCATGACAATTCGCATGCCAAGTGGGGGACAAATTGTAAATCTAGGCAAAGTGAAAACTGACATCTCGATATTTGTCTAAAATACTTCGAGGTGAGTCGGGACCTGGCAACACAATGTGTGCTTTATGTGCTGTAGCATTTTGTATATTAGGCCGTGCTTATCGCTGCACATATTATTGTGAATTGAGCCCTGGTCACAGCTGTGTTAATGCATCTTCAGATCAAAGTCTTTGATCAATGATTTTGGTTTAAAGTGTAATTAATGTTATTCTTGTGCGTATGTTGTTCGACTTTGTACGGTTTTCATATAGTTAAAGAATCCAATTCATTGCTCCTTATGCTTGTCCATATTTTTTCTTTTTTTTACTTTACAGAGTTTTATATAGCGCAAACTTGACCTGACAGTATTGGGTATCAGAGCGCTTTACATATCACCAGTTGTGTTACATGAGGACACATTCATTGTTGTTAGGCACGGGGAGATTAAGTAATTTGCCCAGAATCACAGGATGTTCAGCGTAGTTGCCGAGACTCAAACCCAGTTCCCTAGATTTGAGGTCGACCGCCCTAGCCGTTAGGCCAACTCCTCTCCCCATAGTAACGTTAACCCAAGGTCTTTGGCGCAGATCAATGCCCTCAGGGGCGGCTCTAGGCTCATGGTGGCCCTGGGCAGGGAGCGTAGGTAGGGGGCCCGGAAGAGGGGGTCCGGGCGGGGAGGAGCGCACAGGCCAGTATAGAGGGGAGGGGGTCAGGGTGTTTAGAAGTGGAACAGAGCCGGAGGCCGCCAAATCCCTGCCAGGGGCCGCCACGCAAATATGTATCCATCCTCAGAGGATTATTATATTAAGGATATATATTGGCGTGGCAGCCCCTGGGGTTTGGTGGCCCTGTGCTGGTGCACAGCTTGCATATGCCCTGATGCCCTTCAATAGAAGAGTGTCTATATCATGGGTACTCATAGTACGGCCCGCGGGCCGGCAGCGTCCCGGCAAGCCTTCCCTGGCGGCCCGTGGACCATGAGACATCGTACCGTGTTTTAAAAGAACATTTTCAGAGTGTCTGCAAACACTGCTGGTTGCAGAGACACTCTGAGAGACTCTGCTCTCTATGGGGGCCAGGCGATTCATTCTGGCGAGGCCAGAGTGGAGCTGCAGGGGCGCTAAGAGGAGGTGAGATACAGCAAAGCCCCATTAACATGCAAATGGTCTTTTTAAAGACCTGTAAAGTGCTCGGGTGGGGCTGTGTGTGTGTGTGCGCTGGGGAAGCTGTCTCAGCCCGGTGACACACAGGCAGGGTGAGATGACAGAGGGTGTTAGAGGGAGGTAGAGGGACAGAGACAGAGGGAGGGAAAGGGAGACCTAGAAATGGAGACAGAGAAAGGGAGACAGACAGAGGGAGGAGGCGACAGAGGGAGACAGCGGGAGGAAGATGGAGTGAAGGAGATGGAGTGAGGGAGTGAGGGAGGGAAGGGGGTGAGGGAGGGAGTGAGGGAAGGGGAGTGAGGGAGGGAGTGAGGGAAGGGAGTAAAGGAAGGGAGTGAGGGGAGGGAGACATGGAGTGAGGGAAGGGGAGTGAGGGAAGGGAGTGAGGGAAGGGAGTGAGGGAGGGAGTGAGGGAAGGGGAATGAGGGAGTGAGGGAAGGGAGTGAGGGGAGGGGAGTGAGGGAAGGAGAGTGAGGGAAGGAGAGTGAGGGAAGGAGAGTGAGGGAAGGGGAGTGAGGGAAGGGGAGGGAGGGAGTGAGGGAAGGGGAGTGAGGGAGAGAGGGAAGGGGAGTGAGGGAAGGGGAGAGAGGGAGAGAGGGAAGGGGAGTGAGGGAAGGGGAGAGAGGGAGAGAGGGAAGGGAGTGAGGGAGGGGGTGAGGGAAGGGGAGTTTGGGAGGGAGTGAGGGAAGGGGAGTGAGGGAAGTGGAGTGAGGGAAGTGGAGTGAGGGAGGAAGAGAGGGAAGGGGAGTGAGGGTGAGGAAAGGGAGGTGAGGGAGGGAGGGAAAGGGGGAAGAGGGGGAAGGGGAGTGAGGGAGACGGAAGGAGAGTGAGGGTGAGGGAGGGAAGGAGAGGAAAGGAGAGGGAAGGAGGGGAAGGGAGAAGGAAGGAGAGGGAGGGTGGGAGAGCGAAGGCGAGGGAAGGAGAGAGGGAGAGGGAATGAGACAGTCAGAGTGAGTGAGACAGGGAGGGAGAGAAGGAGAGAGAGGGAGATAGAGGGAGGTATATATATATATATATATATATATATATATATATATATGTATATACATATATATATATATAACAAAAACAATTCCCTTAAACCACTTGAGACTTTTACCAACTGGGGCGAGACCTTTGAGAAAGTTTTCAGGAAAAATGAAACGCGTTAGGTGCCTCAGACTGCTCCATAAATAAATGCTGTGAGCATTTCGTGTAACGTGTGCGACTCTTCTTCTCTTCGAACTGGGAGAGACCTTGATGGATACATAACGACCTGGACCGGCCGCAGAGATCACGCACCGCCAGCCAGAGCGCCACATTTCCCCGACCAGGACCACAACTGCAAGACTCGGCCAAACCGATATCAAGGGGAAATAGGCTGCCGCCTGACACTGGAGTCGGGTATAGTTCCCCCGCAGCCCCCACAAATTACGGGAAGCAACAGGGAGCTACACAAGATTGGAAACGATAATACGGTCCAGGGAGACAGTCCACATAATCACCAACGCTGTGCAGAGAAACCGCAAAAGGCACAGTATCACGTGGGACTACAGGGACCATCAAGCTTAGCAACCGCCACACTGTGGGCGTCCACCAGAGGGCTGGCACTGATTTAAAAACAATTCCCTTAAACCACTTGAGACTTTTACCAACTGGGGCGAGACCTTTGAGAAAGTTTTCAGGAAACACGAAACGCGTTAGGTGCCTCAGACTGCTCCATATATAAATGCTGTGAGCATTTCGTGTAACGTGTGCGACTCTTCTTCTCTTCGAACTGGGAGAGACCTGGATGGATATATATATATAGCTGTGTCATCTGTGCAGCCACTGAGCTTACCATTTTGAAACTACCTGAGGAAGGCGGAAGCTGAAACGTTGTAGTGGAAATATATTTTTGGTCTTTGGTGAATATATCTGTTTGAGTCACTTCTTTCTTGGATATTTTATTTCTTTGTGACTCATTGTATCC
Organism: Lissotriton helveticus; assembly: GCF_964261635.1. Lineage (NCBI taxonomy): Eukaryota > Metazoa > Chordata > Amphibia > Caudata > Salamandridae > Lissotriton > Lissotriton helveticus. The sequence continues at coordinate 1,617,938,546 of NC_136057.1, forward strand.
TTTGGGATCCAGATTTTTGCCCTGGCTGGCTGTTGTTTTCTTGTGATCCTTCATCTTCAAGTATACTATTTTTGGGATTACAAACCTGTATCCTCCCTGGATCCGACACTCAAGCCAGAAGCAACCACCATGTCAAGAACAAATCTACATCCTAGATATGCGCTGTTCATGCAGGAGAAAATCAGTAAGTGCCAATTTACAATAGCACATTTACAAATCTATAAAAAACTTAACATCTATCCTATGGGGTTGGAGATTAAGTCTAAGCCACCTTTTAAACTAACTAGTTGTGAATGGTCCGCTACATGGAATATTTTACTGCATAACTCGTCAATGGCCCTACTATTGGTATCTATTAAAGTAACCATTCAAAAAAGGCAGATGCTTAAAGCCAAGCTACAAAAAGAACTGGAATTTTTAAAGAACACAAAAAGTGACTCTGAAGTGGCAAACATACTGCAGAGGATTGCAGTAGTAAAAAAGATGACTGCCAGGAATTCTATTAACATTAAATCTAAAAAAAAACTAAAAAGAGATATGTTAAGATTTCATATACCTTCTCTTCCAACTAACCACTTCGTAAATCATTCTGTTTTTGGAGATTTTCTCGTCAGTGTAAGCCCTGTGAATAAACAGCATAAAAAGAACAGAAGATTTATAAGACAAAAAAGACTGCATAGCATCAGCCAGCTTCAACCCTTCCAGACATCTGACTCAGTTATTGACCTGACTGGAGGGCTCCTATCACCAGGTGAATTGAACCTCTTGAGCAAAGGCCTCTATTTCTGTCCTGTACCGAAGGACCATAATACGGCCAACATGATGAGAGACCTAAAAACCTTCGAGAGAAGATGCAGACTCGCAGAATACTTTTACAATAATTCTAATGTTGGTCTGCCAAGCTATCTTCCAGATCCATTTAAGACGTTCCGCCATCCCAAATCATGGACTCCTCAATGTGGTAGAAATCCTGTTCTTGATACATACATTTTATCCATCAACAAACACATCAAGGAATCAACACCTAAAAGGATTTTTGATAACATCAGCAAAGAAGAAAACAAAGCTCTCCACCTCCTTCAACAGAGAATGGATTTCATTATAAAACCGGCAGACAAAGGTGGTGCAGTGGTTGCCATGAAAGTAAGTGATTATATTGAGGAAGGAATGAGACAACTAAAGGATACCAACACTTACAAACCTTTAGAAACTGATCCCACTGAAGATTTGAATAAAGAATTAAAAACATGGTTGTAAGGTACAGGTGCTTAAACCTCATTGATGAAACAACAGCAGATATACTTGTTCATCCCCAACCAAGACCTGGGAGATTTTATATGCTTCCCAAAATTCACAAAATGAACAATCCTGGCCGTCCAATCATCTCTGGCAATGACACCGCCACTGAGAGACTATCTTTATTTGTTGACCTGCACCTCCAGCCCATTGTACAGGAACTTCCATCATTTGTTAAAGATACCAGTCACTTCCTTCAGATTATTGAAAAATTAAACCAAACCTGCACATTTGATGATGATACTCTTCTGGCTACATTTGATGTTACATCATTATACACCAATGTACCACATGAGGATGGGCTTATGGCATTATCTGAAGCTCTTAGTAAAATAACTGTGAAAAAACCATCAACAAATGTGCTTACCAACTTTGCTAGAGTTATCCTTAAATCCAACAATTTTACATTCAATGGTAAACACTATCTGCAGATACAAGGTACTTCCATGGGTACTCGGATGGCTCCATCCTATGCAAATATCTTCATGGGCAAACTAGAGAACAGTATACTTGCTACTTCTAGCATCAAACCACTGGTATGGCTACGATACATTGATGACACATTTATAATATGGAATGCAGGAAGTAGAACATTGGAACAATTTACAGCTAATATCAACAATATCCATCCTACCATCAAATTTACCAGCAGCAATACCAAACAGAAGCATCATCTCCCTTTTCTGGATGTGCTAGTCACCATTCATGAACACAAAATTACAACTGATCTGTACCACAAGCCTTCAGATGCTCATTTGTATCTAAACTGGACTTCATGTCACCCTCATCACACTAAACTGAGCATCATCTACAGCCAAGCACTCAGAATAAGACGCATCTGCAGCAATGAGGAAACCTGTAAAGACCATCTACAGGAGCTTGCTACATTATTTAGAAGGCGAGGCTATCCTCTGCATATCATACAGCAACAAATTGACAAGTCTTTGCAGGTACCCAGAGAAGCACTTATTTGGAATACCAATGCCAGAAACAAAAGTGACAGAACTCCATTTGTAGTTGACTATCATCCATCAGCTCCCAACTACAGAAATATAATGCAAAAAACATTTCCCTTACTGTCCACTTGTGAAAAGTTGCAAAAGGTTTTTCCAAAACCGCCAGTCATTGCTTACCGCAGAGCTCCAAATTTACGATCTCTTATTGTGAGAGCTGAACTCAAGCAAGCTGTAACAAATGCAGGGGTTCATTGCTGTGACTCTAAAAGGTGCATCACGTGTGAATACCTTTTACAAACATCATCAGTTACTAGTTATGTTACCAGAAGGTAGCATCTTACATGTCGCTCAACATGCATTATTTATGTGATTCAGTGCCAATGGCAAAGCTGTAAAAAACAATATGTAGGCCAAACAATGAATGACCTCCACGCACGATTCAGGAACCACAAATCAGCAATAATTAATAAGAAAATTGACCAGCCTGTAGCCAATCATTTTAACCTTGTGGATCATTCACTATCAGATTTGAAGATTTTCCCCGTGGAACATGTCTCAAAGGAAGAACTACTGGACTCCAGGGAAAACTTCTGGATGTACCGTTTAAAATCATTGCATCCAGATGAACTGAACATTACTGATAATACATCCTGATTACTGCATATCTCAAGAACTCTCAGGACTGCATTGATTCCACATTCCAAATGGAATCTTCACTCAGGATGCTTTTTGAAAATTCAGCTGTGTCATCTGTGCAGCCACTGAGCTTACCATCTTGAAACTACCTGAGGAAGGCGGAAGCTGAAACGTTGTAGTGGAAATATATTTTTGTTCTTTGGTGAATATATCTGTTTGAGTCACTTCTTTCTTGGATATATATATATATATATATATACATATATATATATATATATATATATATATATATATATATATATATATATATATATATATATATATATATATATATCAAAGAAATCCCGACCGCCGATGACTGCGGTCAAAGCCGGGCACGGACCTCCTTCTCCTCGTCAGCTCCTCTCACTCCTCAATCAAGTAAGAGACGCCAAAACACCATAGAGTGTAGCAGTGCAGAAGATTTATTGCAGAATAACAGAGCAAGTGCTCTCCCTGACGCGTTTCGCTCCGCGAACGGATCTTGGTCACAATATATAGATATATATATATATATATATATATCTCTCGGGTCTGGTAGCTCAGTGGACGAAGGCATCCGCTGAAGGGACCTGTGTTCAACCTCATGGTCACAGTTTTTTTGTTGCTCTAGCCCCGCCACCTCTCCCACTGACCCCACCGGTGCGGCCCTCGGACACAAACCACACTGTAAATTTGGCCCCTGAGAGAAAGTTTGTGAGTACCCATATTCTATATCATATATTTCATCTACTGGTAAGAGCTGATCACAACAAAGGATCACTCAAGTCTGGCAAACGTCATTGGGTGCACAATATGAACATGTAAACAAAATCCATTAACTACAATTAAGTATCCTTATTGATGAACTGGCTCTCATGTTTTGTAAAATTCCACCAATGATCTACTGAGCATAGCCTATGGACAAGGTGGGATTCTCTTTTCCATCAAGGACTATGAATATCAACAACAAAAACGCATGTCATAACTGCAGGAAATCTAACGAAATAAGTTCATTGTAGTGGTTAAACTGTGCAGTCCCCTTAACTGGCATCAAGTTTCACATTCACAGAATACTGTAAGTAAACCCATTCTCCTCCACCACCGGACAAGTCTTTTGACTAAAATTAGATTGTTTGGAAGAGGTTCTATACCATAAGGTTTTTGAAGAACCATGCTGGCCACGCAGCGCGTTATTTCGATTATTGATCTCGGGCTAACAATGTAAATACTGGTAATATGTGCCTAGAAGCATTATAAGCGACTCCTCCGTGCCCGACATCGCCATAGCCATCCCGGACGGCTACAAGATCACCCCCAGGGATCGCGCCAACGGAATCAGAGGAGGAATATCCATCGTCCACAAATCCACCCTCAAGGTCACCACCCACGCAGACGACACCCTCAGCACCGACCCCAACACCACGCTTGGAGGAACACTCATCTACAGACCACCCGGACCCTGAGCTCAATTCAGCGACTCCTTCGCCGACCTCGCCAGCACCCACACAGTCGCCTCCACGGACTACATCCTCCTCAGGGACCTGAATTTCCACCTCGAGTACAACAACGCCAACTCCGCCACCCTGATCAACAACCTCGTCAACCTCGGCCTCAGACAACTCATCACCGCACACGCCGCTGGCCACACACTGGCCACACGCTGGACCCCATCTTCTCCACAGGCACCCCCGTCGCCTTCGACCACACCACCGAACTCCACTGGACCGACCACCACTGCATCCATTTCACCTTCAACAAACCAACCACCCACGACCGCACCCAACAGCTGCCTCGCTGCTGCTGGAGCAAAGTCACCGAAGACCAGCTGATCACCACCCTCGCCCAAAATCCGCCCACCGACCCCACCAACCCAGACACCGCAGCCCGCAACCTCAGACAGTGGATCGACAACTACACCAGCACCCTCGCCCCACTCAAGAAACCCTTCAACAACCACGCCAGCAAGAGAGCCACCTGGTTCACCGAAGAGCTGCAGACCTACAAACGCGCCTGCCAGAAACTGGAGAAGATATGGCTTGACGAGCGCACTCCAGACAAACACGCAGCCCACAAGGACGCCACCCGCAGACATCACCACCGCATCAGATTAGCCAAGAGATCCTCCTTTAAAGACCACCTGGATAACAGCGCACACGACAGCAAAGAGCTCTTCAGCATCGTAAAGGAACTCTCCAACCCCAGCGCCAACGCCAATGACATACTGCCCTCACAAGAACTGTGCAACTCACTAGCCATCTTCTTCCACCGCAAGATTGCTGACATCCATGACAGGTTCAACACCATGATCGCCCCGACCACGCCAGACCCCACCTCCCCTGTGAATACCACTAGCACCAACCTCCTGAGCTCCTGGTTCAACGTCAATGACGACGAGACACGCAAGGTCATGAACTCCATCCACTCGGGATCTCCGTCAGACCTGTGCCCACACCACGTATTTAACAAAGCAGACGCTGCCATTGCACCCCAACTTCGGAAGTTCATCAACATCTCCTTCGAAACAGCGACATTCCCGGAAAGCTGGAAACACACCGAAATCAACGCCCTCCTCAAGAAGCCCAAGCCCAAGGCGGACCTGAAGGACCTCAAGAATTCCCATCTCCCTGCTCCCGTTCCCGGCGAAGGTCATCGAAAAAATCGTCAACATGCAACTGGCCCGCCACCTGGAAGAAAACAACATCTTGGACCCATCCCAGTCCGAGTTCAGACGAAACCACAGCACCGAGACAGCCCTCATCGCCGCCACAGACGACATCAGGCGCCAACTAAACAACGGCGAAACATCAGCCCTCATCCTCCTGGACCTGTCAGCCACCTTCGACACGGTCTGCCATCGCACTCTAAAGACACGCCTCCTAGAAGCTGGAATCTAAGAGAAGGCCCTTGACTGGACCACGTCTTTCCTCTCCGGCAGAACCCAGAGCGTCCGCCTCCCGCCCTTCCGATCCGAGGCCACCGACATCATCTGCGGCATGCCCCAGGGCGGGAAACATCCTTTACAACGCAACTTTTACCACGCAGTGCCTTTGCGACGCAACTTTTACAACGCAAACCATTACAACACATTGCGCTGGGGGGCGCTCTAGGACAGGGAATAGGTTTAATTTACTATCCAACACCTTCCCTACTATCCACGGGGACTGGAGTTGGAATAGTAAATTAAACAATTTACTACCCAGCGCCCCAAAGCACTATGCGTTGTAAAGGCATGCGTTGTATAAACCGCGTTGTAAAGGCATGCGTGGTAAAAGCATGCGTTGTAATGTCATACATCCGCCCCAGGGCTCATCCCTCAGCCCAACGTTGGTTAACGTCTACATGGCCCCCCTCGCACAAGTGGACCGCCAACACGAACTCAACATCATCTCCTACGTCCACGACACCCAGCTCATCCTCTCCCTCACGAAGGACCCGCACACCGCTAAAACCAACCTCCACTAGGGAATGAAGGCCGTCGCCGACTGGATGAGGAACACCCGTCTAAAGCTGAACTCTGACAATACGGAGGTACTCATCCTCGGACCCAACCCCTCAGCCTGGGACGACTCCTGGTAGCCGACCACACTAGGAACAGCACCGACATCCACCGACCATGCACGCAACCTAGGATTCATCCTCGACTCCTCCCTCTCCATGTCTAAACAGGTCAAGCCGTCTCCTCCTGCTACAACACCCTCCGAATGCTCCGCAGGATCTACAATTGGATCCCGACCGAAACAAGAAGAACGGTGACACAGGCCCTCATCAGCAGCAGACTGGACTACGGCAACGCACTCTATGCAGGAATCCCAGCCAAACACCTACGACGACTACAACGTATCCAAAATGCCTCCGCCCGACTGATCGTCAACGTCCCCCGCCGCAGCCACATCACCCCCCACCTGAGAGACCTACACTGGCTCCCTGTTGACAAGAGGATCACCCTGTTCTTGTGTAGCCAGGCGCTTTACAAATGGCTTATTATTATTATCATTATTATCACTTTCAAGCTCCTCACCCACGCACACAAAGCACTCCACAACGCCGGACTAGCCTACCTGAACAGCAGACTCAGCTTGTACACCCTGACCCGCCAGCTCCGCTCCGCCAGCCTCGCCCTCGTCGCTGTCCCCCGCATCCAACGAACAATATCCGGCGGCAGATCCTTCTCCTACCTTGCCGCCAAGACCTGGAACACCCTCCCTACCCACCTACGGCAGACCCAAGACCTACTCGCCTTCAGAAGACTCCTCAAGACCTGGCTCTTCGAGCAGTAGCGCCACCCCCTCCCCTCAGCGCCTTGTGACCATCACAGGTAAGTAGCACGCTTTACAAGTACTCTGATTGTTTGATTGATTGATAAGCGTGTCTGTGACTCCATGCTTAAGTACACGCAATGATCAGAAACTTTAAGGTGATAAGTAACAGGCAGCTGCCCTCTCAGGCAGCAAGAGGCAGGCACAACTAACAGTTACATTGCATATTCGATCCTGCACTACCTCAATCGACTGACTGCTATACTGAGCAGAACTCTGAACTATCATATTTTAGCAGGACACGTGGCAGCCAGGTATTTTTAACATCCTAACATTAACTGCATCTTTAACACCCAACAGATATACAGTCGAAACTCCTGCCACAAGACAGTCCCAATTATGATGTTACTGTCAAGAGAAATTGTAACAGGGTATTTATTAACTGGCACAGGAATTATGTTTGGCATAATACTGTGATGCAGTATATAAAACAGTGTATTTCTGCTGGCAGAGAGAATTTTGTGTAATCCCTTCCAATGGGAGCACCGCATCATCTTCAGAAAACTGCACCCCAGCAATACCACCAATATATTACTTGCTGACAGATTGAAACTGCTGAAACGAGAACAAAACGCAGGGCTTTGTGAGTTTCACATACAATCCCTACCAGCAGCTGAGAGCTAGGGTAGGGCAACGCGTCCCGTAAATCGTAAGACATGAAGGTATCGAAATGAGGCTCATTGACTTTGTTATAGTGCTCACCATAACCCTAGACACTCTACCACTGAGGGAGAGCAGGGTGAAATCCCCTTTTATTACCAAGAGAGTTGTTTAGTGTTTAGAGAGTGTAGACGATGGTCATGGCACTTCACCTGTGTTTATCTGCTTGTGGTAAACTATCCTATCCTAGTAGGTACTTGAATGCAGGCACCGAAGGATGAAGAAAGATTAATTCACAACTAAGCACCCCAACATATCTTCTCGCTGGTGAGCACCTAGTCACTACAGCTGGAACCCTGACACTTGCATCACTCTACTGTGCCTAACCCCTTTCTAATGAACCTTTTACAGTGCCCCGGGGCTGGCTTGCGACAGGCGCTGTGCAGTTGATTGGTGTTCTACACTCAATGGAGGGAGGACTGCTCCCATAGAGAGAGAGGATTGATAGTGCCAGATTGGGTCCCATGGCACCTTTAAACCTGCAGCAGTAGGAGTACCTGAATGCCATCTTCAAGTGATGGGTAGGCACGCGAGACTGATCTCGGAGACCTTAAAAACCTTCCAGGACACACATGCATCATCATACAACTCCTTATCCTGAATGGAAAAAATCCAGCTGGCTAACAATTGGTTTGGAGATATAACGATGTGGGAAGCGCACCACCATTTATGAGTTAATCGAATAAATAATGGAGGTTATTTTGGGTAGGGGTTGTACAGACCTAATTTGTGTTATCTATTACATATTACATTTTTTCTGCGAAATGCTATAATTTATATTAAGGATATGTTTTGTTTTGAGGCTGTATTTCTCCTAATCAAGGGTTACAGTGATCCCATATTTGAAATACTGATGGGTTTCAATGTATTAAAATATGCAACTGATAAAGAATAATTATTAAAACAGATACATTCTTAGAAAGTGTGATTCATTGGTTAGGGAAAATCACGCCCCAAATGTTACAGATATCGAGATACCCTAGCCAAAAAGGTGTCGGTAAGGTCTAAAAGAGAGCTGACTAAAGCTTAGGCAACCATTCTTACGGTCAGGTGGAGCCTGTGAAACTGGTGTGGAAAACATGCAGCTTGGAAGAAACCTTTGTGCAGTCTACCTGCATATACATGTATAGATTATAGAGGGTGGGAACACTGGCTCTCTAAATGTGCAGATACCTATGATTTTGTAGAAAACCATAAACAATTCAAAAGTGTTTTTTAATCGGAAGCTGATTTCTATTTAAGATTGGAGCGTGTTTGAATGTGAACTGTGACTGTCCACATTCACACATACTCTGTGTTGAACTTGTAATCAGTAGTCTCACTAAAAAGTTTTTTAAATGATTATGCTTACTTTTTTAACATAGTTTTATTGATTTATTTAATACGTGTATCAAACACACTGGGAAGACAATACAGTAGAATTCAAGTAAGAATTACTCTTAGTTAATTCAAATATTACCGTGGTAGGCGGAGCCACAGTTATTTAGATCAAAATGCTTATATTTGCTGACAGAAAATAATAGTCTGATGTCATAATGGGATCACGGACACCATGAATAGGCGCATCTCACCCTCAGGGGTCCACGGACCACAATTTAAGAACCTTGCTATAATTTCCCACAGGGACATGTTCATGATCAGTTAATGGATGTTGGAATTTAGACAATGTGATCACAGTATTATATTGTATGGACTAGAAACAATGACACCTTTTGGTGTGTAATGTAGTTCATGAGAGATTTGGTGGCCTGATGTCTGCTTCAAATATTCAACCAAGGATATTCCTTGAACGCGTGTTGAACCAAATGGCACTATTTCAACAAAATCTTTCTTATGCAAATTCTCTGGGGTGTAATTGGAAATATAAGTTGAAGTTTCTCACGTTCCTTCATCCTTTAATAAACACGCCTCACTGTTATCTTGAGTAATTAATTTCCTCGTTAACTCTTGGATAATTTGGAAAATGTTTAGATCACAGACAATCAGTTTCACATGTAATAATTAACCCTTAGAAAGGTTATCCATCAGTGGTAGGGATTATAGCTGGTAGGGAATAGTATTGAATTTCGATCATTTGATGTCACCTACAGATCAGGCTTTGGGTTTGAATTTTGTTGGTTAAGGCTTGTGTCAAGAAAGGGCAAATGAGGCTCTCATATCATAGAGTGAATACCAGTGTGATGAATGGTGTGTTTTTCTAACACATTCAGAAAAACATTGACTCTCTGTTAATGGTTCTCTCCAAATATCCAGACTACCGTTCAAAGATGTGCGCCATTTAACAGTGTCCACACCAGTCAGAGTCAAAATGATGCATATTTTGAATTGCTTATCCGGTGGCCAACTCAACGTTTGGTGATTCAATTCAAGGCAATTTACACTCTACTAGACATGGATATCGTCAACAAGAAATAGGTGTCACGTCGCACACATCATAAGCAGCTTGCATGTGCTTTCTATTGAGGCATGTATCAAACTGAAAATACACTGCAAGGTGTATCAAGCTATGCATTTTAACACACTTTCCCTATATATCTAAGTTCCCATAGACAAAAAGAAGCAGAAACTTGTGCTTGAAAGTATGCAAAACTGCTAAAGCTCAAAATCGCAAAAAACACAGTTGATGGACAGAATGTAGAACAATGTCATACATTCACCCCAGTACAAGGATCTGGGCCTAAATCCATCGTTTTTTTGGACTCCACATCACACTGGGTTAGACACTGGCTATATGCAAATCAGCTCTGACCCTGTGCCTCATGGGAACAGTCCAGTCCGAACTACCAAGCCATGTCTTTCCCAGACCGGAATCAAGCATCCAAGGACCGGTTTCTAGCTATCAGCCTTCATTCAGCCTGGATAGCTTGACTCCAGTGGTGTGGAGAGCCTGGGACTCACGTCTGGGCATACCCAGCCCACTCGGGGTGAAAATTGCAAGAAACACAGTTGATGGACAGAATGTAGAACAATGTCATACATTCACCCCAGTACAAGGATCTGGGCCTAAATCCTTCGTTTGTTTGCACTCCATACCACCCTGGGTTAGACACTGGCTATATGCAAATCAGCTCTGACCCTGTGCCTCATGGGAACAGTCCAGTCCGAACTACCAAGCCACGTCTTTCCCAGACCGGAATCAAGCATCCAAGGACCGGTTTCTGGCTATTAGCCTTCATTCAGCCTGGATAGCTTGACTCCAGTGGTGCTAAAGAACGGTGATGGATTAAACCCAGATCTTTTGACTGGGTGTGAGTGTTTGATTGGTTCAGATGCTCCGTCCATTACCACCCCCTTTTGTACAAGCTCAAAATCAGCCGTTTACTGGAGTGCCAGCTTGGAAGTCTCCTCCTCTTGGACTTTGGACCACACCTTCTTGGTTCTCTTTCAGAAGACAGGTAAAAAGCCACATTTTCCATCTAATTCTGAAAATAAGAATGTTTAATTGTTTATGATCTAACATCCTACTTATTAAACCTAGACTCAAATGTTTTAATCCTTTTCATCCTTTGTGCAAGGTAAAGCACCCTACAACTGGCATCAGTGTAGGAGTTCCATATAAAACTTTTAAATAAATAAATGAGCTACAAATGAGGAGATCTGACAAAGGCATCGTGGCTGCCTTTGATACAGTCAATCACTACGCTTTAATGCCTGCTCTAGCCAATTTTCGCATCACACTCTTACTTTAAACTAGTTTTCCTCCTACATCTGTGATTGTTCTTTCTCAATCTGTTGGTGTCACTCTCCATCCACTTGCCTGTACTACCAGTAGGTATTGCACAAGTGTCGGTCCTGGGACATCTCCTCTTCTCTCTCTTCACCTCATCTCTTGAGAAAATCATTGCTTCCTTCAGCTTTTTCTTACCATCTCTATGCAGATGATACCCAGATGCTTCTCTCATTCCCTGACTTTACTTATCATTGATAGACAAAGATCTCAAACTGCCCAACAGACATCTGTCATGGATGGCTATCAAATCGCTTTTCATGAATGCATTCAAAATGAAAGTACGCTATTTTCCAGCCACTACGGTACCTGCATTGCTTATCATTCATATAACTTAAGATAAAATACCCAGACTCTCATGTACACAGTTGAACACTTCTGTGATTATGGAAACATTCATAACGAGTAGCTAGTTTTAGGAAAATTTGTGGATACATTTCCTCCAACACAGTGAAGACGCTGATATCCTCTTAAGTCCTTAGCAGACAACTACTGCTAAAGTATTTATGTGGATTGTCTGCTATACTCTTTTGTATTGTTGAACAAGATCCTAAAATTTGCGATTAGGATCCTTTGCAATCTCATAGTGAAGGTGCGCATGAGTACGTTGCATGACCACCATCATCCACCTGGTGTATGACCACCAGGACCCCAGGGGCACTGTAAGTTGTCAGTTCAGGGTACTAGTGGTTAACAAGACTGTGGCCGAACCTGTTCAAATATGCGGATCCAAGTCTCATGGCGGCACAGACCTGGTGGACGAGCAATTGAGAGTATTACTAAAAGACGGAGCGTGCTATCTTAAGGAAGATGTGGCAGGAGAATGGGGCAGGAAGCACAAAGAACTACAACAGGAGCGGAGCACATCTCCTGAGGATATGTGGAACCTTAGAAGACGCCAAAGGGAGGATCTGGCCAGAAAACGATCAACATGCAGAGGTGACGTCTGCAGTAGCTTGTGAGGAAACAAAGGTGATTTTCCTGGGGAGAGGCGCTGAGGACATGGCTGCCGCAGGTCTGGACCATAGCTTTGGCTGCGAGGAATTGAACTGCAGAGGTTCGGGGACTGTGATGAGGTGGGAGGTACTGCAAGAATCTCTCTTTGGGTTCAAGTAGCAAAAACCCTCATTTTGAGAGGTGCCTTTCAGTTGTGGCATTGGTATTTTCCACTTGGGACCTGTCGTGTTCAAGACAACGGTACAGGTGAATTTGGCATAGCACACCTGCAGATACAGTGTGTGAAATCACTTCTTTCCCTTATCTTAAAACACGAATCAGCCACCTTGTGGTGTGGTGTTGAGACTGGCATTGACCAGCAAGAAACTGATTACTAAAGCCTTATGTAATTTTCTCCCCGAGGGTACAACCTGCCTAAATGCAAGGACTTGCATCCGGGCGATTTGGCCTTATTGGAAAGCTACAAAACATGTTATAAATAAAATGTTCTCCTGTTACACCAACCAAATACACTTTTACTTCAGACTACGAAAAGAAAATGGCTGATTGACAGCGAAGAAGAGAGCTCTTAACAAGTTATTGATCCTGTTTTTTAAGCCAATAAAGTGTCCTCTCCAAACAGCTTAACTTCAATCATGAGAAAATACATCTCAAGCTTTAACCTATACCCAGCTGACCATAATCTCCTGATAATACTAGCACAGGCATGTGCAACATCAATATGTTGGTCTTTCTTTTGTACTGGGTCCCCTACACTGTAACTCCTTTCGTGCTGAAATATGCCCTATCTTCCTGCTCACCCTCTTCAATACTGTTATTAAAGATTACCTCATATGAAAAGAAGCTATGCAATTTCACTAGACCCTCACCCCACTTCTTCGCTAAGTCCTGCACTGTAAATATGTATAGATGAAAAGTCACTTTCTGTAGGGTCATATCTATGTTGAATATTCATCACCCATCAAATTCAGAACCTTCTCTATATGTTGCCTTAAAACTACAAATTCGCTTAATAATCTGTAACTGCTGCTATTTGCAGATTTGTTGTCGAAATACTTGTGTTCCTACATCAATAGCAGTCTCAAAATGTCCATTAAGTGCTGTCTTTGTTATATCTAGAAAGAAATGGAGCACAGTACAAGCTGAATTGTCGCTTGGCACATGGATAACAGTTGCATTACTTCTAAACTCAATGACACTTATTTTATCAACTTGGTAAAGGTGCCAGAACTTGTAACTGGGCTTAGGTATAAAAATACAGATAGATCACAAATAGGAGGTTCTCTTCAATTTGGAATCCGCAGTCACTCAGGAATTGGAACCTTAAACCAAGCCATAATATATCCAAACCATGATCACAGTGCCAGGCATCCTACCACATAGGTTAGATAATCTAGCTGATCCACCATGCTTTCGCACAACCCTCCTACCTCTCTCAAAAGGCCTGGCAGAACCAAGTATGCTTTAGTTCTACCACAGTTGTCATGGGTTAGGTGGTGGGTCTCACAACCCGAACCCACAATATGAACCACCACACAAAACAACCCACTTTATTCTTCACATTCACATAGATTAGTTTGGAAGGACAGCACACTGTAACTCCACCTCATCCAAACCAATACAATGTCTATTCACGCTGCATGACTGTAACAATTTTTCAGTGACTAGATATAGCATGATGCAATATACTAAGTAGCACTTTTTCCCACACACACCGCAGGCCACCAATTTCACCGTGACTTGTAACCTTACTACTTCACAGAACAACAGACCAAGCAGAAGGCCATACTGTCTGACAAACCACATTGTCTTCTGAAAACCATCAGCCTGATTCATCATTCTCCCGTTTTGCGAGCCCCTAATAGCGATTCATAACGAATCGCTATTAAGGACTTGCAAAACGGGATTCATGTAGGAATTGCAATAAATATTGCGATTCCTACATGTTCCTTATTTGCGAGTAGCAAATTGCTAATCGCAAATAAGGAATAACTCCCCATTCATTCCTATGGGCTAAAAGGCCCATAGGAAGGAATGGGGAGTATTCCTTATTTGCGATTAGCAATTAGCTAATCGCAAATAAGATAGCGATTTAAAGGGTGCCAGGGGTGTCCAAAGGACACCCTGTAGCACCCCTTAAATGCAAATTGAAACAGGTGTTGCGCACACACATGTCCAAAGGACATGTGTGTGTGCAACATGCAACTTAGAAAAATGCTTTTAAAAGCATTTTTCTAAGTTTTCGCTATTTACCACGAGGTTTGACCTCGCGGTAAATAGCGGGCCGAAATTGCGAATTCGCAATTTTTTAAATGGATGATGAATTGCATTTAAGGAATCTCAAATAGAGATTCCTTAAATGTAATTCCTCGCAAAATAGCAAAATCGCTTTTACCGATTTTTGCATTTGGGATGATGAATCCCAAATGCAAAAATAGCGCTCGCAAAGGGCCAGATTCTCAGAATCTGGCCCTTTGCGAGCCGATTTCGGCTTGATGAATCAGGCTGCATGTCCCTTAGTCTCCTTCACACCAACCCAAATCATACCAGAAAGAAAATAATATTATGCAACACTGGACAGAAGCATACTATCCTTCACCCACCAAGCTTTGCTGTGTTACCAATCAATGAAAGCACCACGGATCACATGCCACCTTTTGACTATGCATATCACTTTACCATTGCATCCAACATACCACTTCACGTTGCATGAAATTCTATCCCTTCATAACATCACCACAATCACATCTAAAGTATCCGAGTTCCACCTCCACCAGAATACATCAACTCATGAAAATATCTCCACATCGTACCTTTGTCCCATTATGTTACCTTACCATGCAAAATATATCAACGCCATAACCACACACGCTCCCATGCAGTATCCCATTAAGATGATTAGGGCTCACCCTAATAGTTTCTATAATAAGGGCTTGCCTTTCAAGTGTTGATGCCTCGAAATGTCTTCTGGTTTACCCTTGTTCACACCATTTCCACCCCTACAATTTCGGAGCCCAAAAGAATAGTTCTCGAAACTTGTATCTCTTTATTTCTACTGGGAATATCCCCCCTGAAAATGTTTGTGGGTGGAAGCAAAAATCATTTTTTGTCTTCAAATTTGAGAGCTGTACAGGGATAACTGAGGGCCTGAGATGTTGTTTTGCATGGTTCCTGGTGGCAGAGCACAGTGTCCCAGAAAGAGGAGCAAATGTGAGATATGGGTGGGAGGAGACAGGACTTTTGTTCATCAGGATGCATGAAAGACAAAGCACTGAGCCCTGGCAGACGCCAGGCAAGATTCATAACGACTACAAACAGTAGTTTTTTTAAAATCAGTTATTCACAAAGACAGCTACAAAGCAAATGAACGGTATCTCTTAGGAGAACAAGTGTGTCAAAGTTTAAGGATTTTAGACCAAGGAGACAAGTAGCTAGAGAATCTCAAGGAGAACCCAGAGGCAAGAGACTGTGAAAGTTAGAGGCATTGTTTGATAAGGAAATAGGAAGCACCTCAACAGGGTGAAACTGTGATTCGGTGCATGATGACAGAGAAACGCTAGACTGACAATGGCCCAAAAATCCCAGGAACACGAACAGAAGCAATAGAACAGACTTCATTAGAATCAAGGCATTTGTGGACAGTCTGTTGCACGTATAAGGAAAGAACCACAGACGTGGAAAGCGCGACATCAAAAACTGCATTACCAAGCTCTCACGATGAAAGATCACATTCTGGCCACCACCGGATTATGCTACATGTGCCTTCTGCACAGAATATTTCCGTACCTCCCTACATCTGCCAGAAGAACGTTAGTACATGCCCTAGTAGTAAGCAGAATAGACTATTGCAATTATCTTTTGGTAACATCAAATCAAAATAGAGAGAGAGGACTAGATAAGCTAGTCCGGATCCCCTAGGTTATATGTAGATTATCAAGGAGGACTAGGTAAATTGTGTAAAGAGACTCAATGGGTACGTATGTTGGCAAACCATTTGGTTTGGTCATGAAGCCCTCACCCACCAACCTAGTTGGTGGCATGCTTCATCATCGGGCCCACCTCAGTGACACCGAATGTGTCCCGGGTGTGCTTCGACTCCAGATTACTGAGGAGCTGGTATACTTGCTGAATGTGCAGTGTTGGTGAGTGTGAAAGTGATGTTTTAAAAGCTATACAGTGGGGACCAGTACCCGAGGGTGTATGGATAAACTTTAATTACTGGGCCCCTATTAGCAACTAAAAAGGCAAACGGACGCGTTGGAGTGAATGATGACCTCCTTCGTCCTGTGTGGTCTACATGTTTCAGCCAGCCCTTTTATTTACAACTGGCTTTCCTCAGGACCAATGAGTATGTGAAGGTGTAAATAAATATTTTAAGTGATTTGTAATGTAATTAAAAGTGTCGCACTCGCCGGGACACCGCAGCAGGACAACAGGTCCAAGGAGCACGCAGATCGGCAATTCCGGTCTGTTCTCCCTGCCAGGTGACCCAAGGAAGCTTTAACAGCAAACAGCAAGTTAAAGCAGAGGGAACCCCCCTCCAACACGTAACGCACCTTAGCGAGTGCGACACTTTTAATTACATCACAAATCACTTAATATTGTTTTTGCAATTGCCGCCCTAAGTGCGCTGGGGATGCCCAGACGTGGGTCCCAGGCACTCCACACCACTTGGAGTCAAGCTAGCCGGGCTGAAGAGAGGTGTTACCTCGAAACCGGTCCGGTCCTCGGATGCTTGATTCCGTTCTGGGAAGGACATGGCTTTTGTAGTTCGGACTGGACTGTTCCCATGGGGCAACAGGGTCAGAGCTGATTTGCATATCGCCATTGTCTAACCCAGGGTGGTGTGGAGTGCAAAAAAACGATGGATTTGGGCCCAGATCTTTTGACTGGGGGAGTGTGTGACATTGATCCACATTCAGTCCATCACTTGTTGTTTTTGCAATTGCCGCCCTAAGTGCGCTGGGGATGCCCAGACGTGGGTCCCAGGCACTCCACACCACTTGGAGTCAAGCTAGCCGGGCTGAAGAGAGGTGTTACCTCGAAACCGGTCCGGTCCTCGGATGCTTGATTCCGTTCTGGGAAGGACATGGCTTTTGTAGTTCGGACTGGACTGTTCCCATGGGGCAACAGGGTCAGAGCTGATTTGCATATCGCCATTGTCTAACCCAGGGTGGTGTGGAGTGCAAAAAAACGATGGATTTGGGCCCAGATCTTTTGACTGGGGGAGTGTGTGACATTGATCCACATTCAGTCCATCACTTGTTGTTTTTGCAATTGCCGCCCTAAGTGCGCTGGGGATGCCCAGACGTGGGTCCCAGGCACTCCACACCACTTGGAGTCAAGCTAGCCGGGCTGAAGAGAGGTGTTACCTCGAAACCGGTCCGGTCCTCGGATGCTTGATTCCGTTCTGGGAAGGACATGCCTTTTGTAGTTCGGACTGGACTGTTCCCATGGGGCAACAGGGTCAGAGCTGATTTGCATATCGCCATTGTCTAACCCAGGGTGGTGTGGAGTGCAAAAAAACGATGGATTTGGGCCCAGATCTTTTGACTGGGGGAGTGTGTGACATTGATCCACATTCAGTCCATCACTTGTTGTTTTTGCAATTGCCGCCCTAAGTGCGCTGGGGATGCCCAGACGTGGGTCCCAGGCACTCCACACCACTTG
Organism: Lissotriton helveticus; assembly: GCF_964261635.1. NCBI lineage: Eukaryota > Metazoa > Chordata > Amphibia > Caudata > Salamandridae > Lissotriton > Lissotriton helveticus. Next base: position 1,617,956,785 of record NC_136057.1, read on the forward strand.
GAGTCAAGCTAGCCGGGCTGAAGAGAGGTGTTACCTCGAAACCGGTCCGGTCCTCGGATGCTTGATTCCGTTCTGGGAAGGACATGGCTTTTGTAGTTCGGACTGGACTGTTCCCATGGGGCAACAGGGTCAGAGCTGATTTGCATATCGCCATTGTCTAACCCAGGGTGGTGTGGAGTGCAAAAAAACGATGGATTTGGGCCCAGATCTTTTGACTGGGGGAGTGTGTGACATTGATCCACATTCAGTCCATCACTTGTTGTTTTTGCAATTGCCGCCCTAAGTGCGCTGGGGATGCCCAGACGTGGGTCCCAGGCACTCCACACCACTTGGAGTCAAGCTAGCCGGGCTGAAGAGAGGTGTTACCTCGAAACCGGTCCGGTCCTCGGATGCTTGATTCCGTTCTGGGAAGGACATGGCTTTTGTAGTTCGGACTGGACTGTTCCCATGGGGCAACAGGGTCAGAGCTGATTTGCATATCGCCATTGTCTAACCCAGGGTGGTGTGGAGTGAAAAAAAACGATGGATTTGGGCCCAGATCTTTTGACTGGGGGAGTGTGTGACATTGATCCACATTCAGTCCATCACTTGTTGTTTTTGCAATTGCCGCCCTAAGTGCGCTGGGGATGCCCAGACGTGGGTCCCAGGCACTCCACACCACTTGGAGTCAAGCTAGCCGGGATGAAGAGAGGTGTTACCTCGAAACCGGTCCGGTCCTCGGATGCTTGATTCCGTTCTGGGAAGGACATGGCTTTTGTAGTTCGGACTGGACTGTTCCCATGGGGCAACAGGGTCAGAGCTGATTTGCATATCGCCATTGTCTAACCCAGGGTGGTGTGGAGTGCAAAAAAACGATGGATTTGGGCCCAGATCTTTTGACTGGGGGAGTGTGTGACATTGATCCACATTCAGTCCATCACTTGTTGTTTTTGCAATTGCCGCCCTAAGTGCGCTGGGGATGCCCAGACGTGGGTCCCAGGCACTCCACACCACTTGGAGTCAAGCTAGCCGGGCTGAAGAGAGGTGTTACCTCGAAACCGGTCCGGTCCTCGGATGCTTGATTCCGTTCTGGGAAGGACATGGCTTTTGTAGTTCGGACTGGACTGTTCCCATGGGGCAACAGGGTCAGAGCTGATTTGCATATCGCCATTGTCTAACCCAGGGTGGTGTGGAGTGCAAAAAAAACGATGGATTTGGGCCCAGATCTTTTGACTGGGGGAGTGTGTGACATTGATCCACATTCAGTCCATCACTTGTTGTTTTTGCAATTGCCGCCCTAAGTGCGCTGGGGATGCCCAGACGTGGGTCCCAGGCACTCCACACCACTTGGAGTCAAGCTAGCCGGGCTGAAGAGAGGTGTTACCTCGAAACCGGTCCGGTCCTCGGATGCTTGATTCCGTTCTGGGAAGGACATGGCTTTTGTAGTTCGGACTGGACTGTTCCCATGGGGCAACAGGGTCAGAGCTGATTTGCATATCGCCATTGTCTAACCCAGGGTGGTGTGGAGTGCAAAAAAACGATGGATTTGGGCCCAGATCTTTTGACTGGGGGAGTGTGTGACATTGATCCACATTCAGTCCATCACTTGTTGTTTTTGCAATTGCCGCCCTAAGTGCGCTGGGGATGCCCAGACGTGGGTCCCAGGCACTCCACACCACTTGGAGTCAAGCTAGCCGGGCTGAAGAGAGGTGTTACCTCGAAACCGGTCCGGTCCTCGGATGCTTGATTCCGTTCTGGGAAGGACATGGCTTTTGTAGTTCGGACTGGACTGTTCCCATGGGGCAACAGGGTCAGAGCTGATTTGCATATCGCCATTGTCTAACCCAGGGTGGTGTGGAGTGCAAAAAAACGATGGATTTGGGCCCAGATCTTTTGACTGGGGGAGTGTGTGACATTGATCCACATTCAGTCCATCACTTGTTGTTTTTGCAATTGCCGCCCTAAGTGCGCTGGGGATGCCCAGACGTGGGTCCCAGGCACTCCACACCACTTGGAGTCAAGCTAGCCGGGCTGAAGAGAGGTGTTACCTCGAAACCGGTCCGGTCCTCGGATGCTTGATTCCGTTCTGGGAAGGACATGGCTTTTGTAGTTCGGACTGGACTGTTCCCATGGGGCAACAGGGTCAGAGCTGATTTGCATATCGCCATTGTCTAACCCAGGGTGGTGTGGAGTGCAAAAAAACGATGGATTTGGGCCCAGATCTTTTGACTGGGGGAGTGTGTGACATTGATCCACATTCAGTCCATCACTTGTTGTTTTTGCAATTGCCGCCCTAAGTGCGCTGGGGATGCCCAGACGTGGGTCCCAGGCACTCCACACCACTTGGAGTCAAGCTAGCCGGGCTGAAGAGAGGTGTTACCTCGAAACCGGTCCGGTCCTCGGATGCTTGATTCCGTTCTGGGAAGGACATGGCTTTTGTAGTTCGGACTGGACTGTTCCCATGGGGCAACAGGGTCAGAGCTGATTTGCATATCGCCATTGTCTAACCCAGGGTGGTGTGGAGTGCAAAAAAACGATGGATTTGGGCCCAGATCTTTTGACTGGGGGAGTGTGTGACATTGATCCACATTCAGTCCATCACTTGTTGTTTTTGCAATTGCCGCCCTAAGTGCGCTGGGGATGCCCAGACGTGGGTCCCAGGCACTCCACACCACTTGGAGTCAAGCTAGCCGGGCTGAAGAGAGGTGTTACCTCGAAACCGGTCCGGTCCTCGGATGCTTGATTCCGTTCTGGGAAGGACATGGCTTTTGTAGTTCGGACTGGACTGTTCCCATGGGGCAACAGGGTCAGAGCTGATTTGCATATCGCCATTGTCTAACCCAGGGTGGTGTGGAGTGCAAAAAAACGATGGATTTGGGCCCAGATCTTTTGACTGGGGGAGTGTGTGACATTGATCCACATTCAGTCCATCACTTGTTGTTTTTGCAAGGGCCCGATGATGAAGCATGCCACCAACTAGGTTGGTGGGTGAGGGTTTCATGACCAAACCAAATGGTTTGCCAACATACGTACCCATTGAGTCTCTTTACACAACTTAGCTAGTCCTCCTTGATAATCTACAATTATCTTTTGGTGGCAGCCAATGAGACGCTGGCAGACAAATTACAAGTAGTCCAAACACGGCAGCCAGGCTTGTTCTTAAACTTCCTCCTAGCACCTCTTCTGCCCCGTTGTTAAAAGGAGCTGCACTGGCTGACAGTGGAAAAAAAGGTGCATTTTCACGATCTGCTTTCTCACTTACAATGCTCTAAGAGGCAAAGGACCCAGATATCTTCAACAAAAATTAAGCCAAACATATCCAGCAGAAGCTTATGATCATGTGATAAATACCTATTGTGTGTCCACCGCATTCGTTTAACTTGATGCAGGGAAAAAGCTTTCTCTTACCTTGCCCCCTATTATTAAACAAGCTTCCGCTACGCATTCACGCTTGTGCGAACTACTGCAAAATTCAGGAAATTGTTGAAAGCCCACCTATTCAAAATTCCTCTATCCCTCTTTCTGCTGATACTTGTTAAACCGGTTACAGCGCCGAGATGCCCATGGGTGAGTCATGTGCCATATTAAATTTAAATAACATAGCATAGCACTAAAACTACTGATCCCCTAGACAGACTGCATGAAAGGCTAATAGCCCTGTGGCTCATTGAGATAACCACTAGGATTTTAACCCCTTGCATACTGATGACGGCCCCCAGCCGTCAGCCGCGACCGGCAGTGGTAGTAAATGCAGGGCGATGACGTGGGGAGGGGGAGGGGGAGGGGCATGGTGGGGGGTGGTAATGTATGGATTACGGAGTTTTACAGGTAAGTAAACATTTAAATAAATAAAACAAATTTTGTTGAGTACACTGCATCCCAAAATGCGATGCAGTGCGCGTAACTAAATTCGTTTTATTTATTTGAATGTTTACTTACCTGTAAAACTCTGTAATCCATGCATTACTACCCCCCACCCTGCCCCTCCTCCTCCCTACGTCACCGCCCTGCATTTACTCCCACTGCCGGCCGTGGCTGCCAGCCATCATGCACTACGGTGCTCGTGTGCTGATGACGGCTGGGGGCCGTCATGAACCCGCCCACTCAATAAAACTGCCGCACAGGCGCAGAATCGCGGCAGCATGCAAGGGGTTAATAAAACAACATCCTGCTGCTAGAGCAGGCAGTTTTAAGTAACGGGCCACAACATTCCACGCAAAGCATTTTTCAGAGACATTTATTGACATATCCAACATCTGCATTGGATTGGTCAGCATTTTTACCCCCTCCCCCTATTTGCCCTCCACCCATATAGAATCACTGGGGGGAATTCCTGCAGAATACACAATGCCATGGAAGGAAACCACACTATCTGACTCATATTCTTGTTATTCCAAGTGGCTCCTGGGTACTCAGAAGTACAGACTCATTCTGCTTTGAACCACAACCCTTCTAAAAATCATTGACAGTGAATCAGTCACCCTCAAGAGGTACTCCCAAAGAATGAAACCCAATTCCTCGATCCTTATGAACAAGTTCCTCTTATGCCTCATTCCAGAAAGAGCTTAACGTCCTGCTGTTATAAACATACTTCAAACTAACTTGATGAGTTGTAATGGCCAAAAGGATGTCTTACTTCGAGAGTTTCAATATTATCAACAACTCTAATCATAGACTTACTATTGGAGTCCCCACATATATCACAGTGTGTGCCCAGCTATAGTCTGCGTTCTCTTGAGCTTCTCCTACTTTTATTACTCTTATTCGCCCTACAGGCCTTTTCTCTCTTCCTGCATTTTATTAATCAATATTACCTAACATTCTTTTCCTTTCTAGCCCTTAACCTGGTAACTGCCAATCACTGAGTATCTAAGGTACTTTGCTACCTGGAGGCATTGCATGAAATGGAAAAATAGAAGTGCAGGTACTCTGTACAAGAGTACCTGCTTGTTTCTGAGAAATGCTGGTACTCTCCAATTTAAAGTATTATATTTCTCTTGAGAAGTGCTGGTACTCTCCCTCTCAAAACAAAAAAGTGCTGGTACTCAGTATCAGACAGTACTGGACCATTAAAAGCACTGAATATAGGGAAATATGAGTTCATTTGAGAGGTGGACGTGCAAATCTGTTAGTTGGATTCAAAAGGATAAGGAAACGATAGAAGAGGGAAGAGTCAAGAAAGTGTCATCTGGGAAATCAAAGTAGTAAGATGAGCTTTGGGGTGAATAAAAAGAGAGATGAAGGAGGGAAGAGGCCATAGAGATGTATTAGGGAGATCATAGCAGTAAAATGAGGTTTGGGATGAGCAAAGGAGGGTTAGAGGGAAGAGCCTAGAAATAATTATTTTGGAGATCATAGTAGTAGAAAGAGGTTTGGGATGAGTCCGAGAGTGGAGGCAGAGGATATATTTAGGGAGGTATAGGGAGAAACAAACAGAGGTGCATTGGAGAGAGTCAAAGATTTGTTTTTCCTTCTACAGTAGAATTAAAGTAATTAATATATAGATACATAACTACATAGAAAGGGTATGCATGTATAAGGAAGATCATATTTTTAGATTTAAAGTTGTATTGTATAAATGCAGACTTTCAAGAGTTCATGTAATTGAAGCTAATTTATGTAGTTTTCTATTTTTTTATTAATAATTTTTCTATTTTTCTCAATGTTTCATGGGATGCAAAATAGAATGGGTAAACAGGACGAAATATGTAAACAAGAAGACATTTTAAACTAACAACCCGATGTATAAATACTTAAGTGCTGTTGAAATCCAAAAGTCATGCTAAAAATAGTTCAGTGCTTCCACTGCCCTATGATTTTTAATATTCCTTATACCTTATTTCATTGTCCTTAAAAAATGTAGATAAAAGTGGTTAAGATATGTTACTTCCACCCTTTAGTACTATATGTTATTTCATTCGGGACTCTCCAGAAAGTCTCGACTCTTTTTAGGGGTCTTGGGACCATTATTTATGAACACTGACATTAGCACCTGAAGCTGTGCTCCCCAAGATCTAGACTCTGGTGAGTGTTCAGTTATTGGCTAGTGCCCATCGCTTGTCCCAATATCGTTCCTCGTCAGTTCTTCCCACAGACAAATTTGCCCAGGAAGTCCTTTGTTTGCAAAAACTTTCTGAGGCACCTCTATACAACCAGAGACGATTTAAGGCATGGCAAATTGGGCACAAGGCCCCAGCCTTTCAGGGGGGCCCCTGATAGAGCCAGCTCTATTCTGCAGAGAGTGTTACCAAGATGACTGTGAATACTTATTAAACAGATTGTTTTAAATATCATTTCCCTTAAATGTATTTTAATGTGGATGATGTGTGAGAGTCGATTACAGGCAATTTGCTGAATAATGTGTTTATATTTCATGCAACGTCCATAAAAACGTTTATTTTAGCTCAAAATAGGACGTCATATATGAGAAATGAGAGGGTGTCACAGAGATTATCAGCAGTACTATTAATGAGCTGCTGCTCAGTTACAATAGTTGAAAGCACATTAATATCCATGAATATTAGATGTAAACACAGTGTGCCTGTGCACGGTCAGTGACCTGGACAAAGAGGGATGAAAGAGCTGAATTTGGATCCTAAATCCAAAGCTATTCTTAACAGGGGCCCCCAAAATAAGTTTGGCCCAGGACCCTCACAATCCTTATAATGTCCCTGTATATAACTTTGAATTCTCATTCTGACAAAGAACCACGAGTATGTGCGCTTCACAGACCGTAAGCTGTGTTCCATTACTTGTTCTATTTTATTTCACGACCATGTTTTTTAATTAGGGGTAGAGCTATTTTATTTCGAGTGATATTGACATATGAAACCCACCAAATCCATACAGTGTGATGACACACGTACAGCAAACACACACTTTGCAGATGACAACCACTTTGTCAACGTAGAAAGACTGAGGACGTAAAAACGGGCGACGAACCTTCGCTACTTGCCTCTTAACATCACACTTGAAGGATATCTGTCTCAGACAGGAGCGGACACCAGGCATGATTCCCTGTTACAAAGTGACAACAGGATTACAATTCGAGCAACAGTTCCCTGTGCGGGCACCTCGTACATAGCTGCAACGTTACTTTTCAAAAGTGGAAAATGCAGGTCACCTTGTAAGGTTGATTTACGCGCCTGAGTCAGTTTGCAGTGTCTGGATGGTGGCGCTTTAAAACGACATGATTACTAATGCATACAACGTGGCAAGATGCAGGTCAAAAATCCACATTTTCGTCTACTTGCTGATTCCCTAGCCATGACACAGGCTATCGAAGAGGTTGGCTTTCTTATTAAATAAAATTATTTTCAACTTTATAACAATTTTCCGTTCTTGGTGCACTTGCTTCCGCAGTTTCTCCGTTTGAAAGAAATCTAAATTCCCTTCGTTGCTGTGGTGCCAAATTACGAGTATTTATTAGGTGATAAAGAAAGACATGGTAGATGGAATATTGTGCATTGTGCTGAAACGTAAATGTAAATGACGAAAAAACGAGTTTGACAAAAGCCAGCAAGTTTATGACCGCAATCTAGTTTCAAAACCTGAAGTGTTAGAGGTGAGCAACAAAGATACTATCTACCTTTTGGGAAAGTTGTTGCAGAACTTCAAAAATGTTTACAATGCAAAAAAAAAGGTACAGTTCACCTGCCAGGTACGACTGACTTATATTCGCTCTCGCTCCCAGCCTACCCCCGCCGCCCTCCCCCTCTTCGGCCTTGCTTCAGCTCAGCCTCTGAAAGTTGAACAAAAGTCTCTTTTAATAGAATTTCCTCCTACTTTACCTGCTCCGGGCAGCAGCAGTAGCAGCAAAACTTCAGCCAGAAAATATCCCGAAGTTTCTCCCCTTTCCAGCAGGTGCTCAAGAGGTAGGGAAAATACACCAAGGAAACAAAAAATATATGTATGCGCAGCTTGGTAACGCGCCAACCTCTTTTTCGAAAACATAGGTTATAACTTGTTCATTCCCTTCCTATTGTTGTAATTACTCGGAAAATGCTCGTATTCTGCGTGTATGCTTTTTTTCAAGCTGTACCCCTCTGAAGGCTCGAGGGCCTTCCGTGGGCTCACCTGTCGCTCCTGTCCCGCCTTTCTTCGTGGCCAGTGTTACGTACGTGGGATTGGTTGCGTCTCAGCAGAGCAGGCCCCTTATCGAACACGATGGGGCGAGGTCCGGAGAAGCCACAAACGGCGAGCCGTCCGTCGCATCTTGAAGATTTTGTACTCCTCCCTCGCATGCCCCCTCCTTCTTCCCGCACCAACCCCCCGTACACCGACCCACCCCTTCTTCTGGTAAAAGCAGAGTGGATGAAGGAAGCTTAGCTGGTGGGGTAATCGCCACACACCACATGTTCTTTCCTTTTTTTTTTTTAACGTGCTCGCAGCGCTCTTGAAATTTGCTGTATTCGCACGACACACGTATGCACCATGTCACAGATCATGGACAGCTCTGGCAAGGGGGGTGTCGATCCCCATTGGAGTTATGAAAGTTTTTAATTGAAGTGTACTGACCTGTACAAAAAACATTTCACGATGAGGTTGGTGCAGTGAAAGCTTGACAGATCTGGAAGAGGCTGGCTCTGTTATGGTTAATGATAGAGTTGACAACTTGTAGAGTGACGTTAAAACGCCATACACATTCTGGCCCAGGCGGCTCACCGAGGACATTTTTAATTCAAAAGTCACACTGGAAGCTGTCAAATTCACCTCCTGCTGGGACGTGACAGACCCACTAACATTTAGCACTGCACGGTATGGCAGAAGGTCTAGTGAAGATCACATGAAAACAAGTGAAAGGTGCCAATAATACATTAATGTTGTTATGCAAAAGTCCTTTGAGATGCCCATTAGTGTGTTGGCCATGTAGGCTTTGCCATAAGGGCTGTATAACTTTTGGTGTCAGAATAGAATGCCTCCACATTCAGGTTTACTGGGAACAAGCACTGCAAATGTATCCTTAATCATCAGTTGAGCAAACATTACATGTATATAGAACCCCCCCCCCCCCCCCCCCCCCAGGGTCAGCCCTTACTGAATACCTTCATGTTAGAAAGCCTCAGATTTGAAAACAAGAACAGTTCTGTTGAGAACCCCTGATGTAATAGCAGGGTCGAAAAACATCAATAACTAGATAAGAGACTGCTGAGCAATTTTCAAGTGACTGTCTTAAAGAACGGGCTCATTTATAACCCCATCAGCTCCAGGAACAATTCCCCTTATTTTCTCGATGGAATGGGGTCTCTGTAAAATAAGGGACTCCTGAATGTACCATTCAAACAAGGAATGCTAGTGGCTTCTTTTTTAACTTAAACTTGGTACAGGTTATGGCAGATTGTTCTGTTCGTTGCTAACCATAAATGGCAAATTTCAGTGGCTTTTTAAAATTTTTAGCCACAACCACAAATAACCCCCTTTTTAAATGCTTTACTTGTGAAGCTATATATATATATATATATATATATATATATATATATATATATATATATATATATTTTACCTACTGGCAGTCGCCAGTAGGTAGTTATAGTTAGGACGTACTTTCCATAGGAAATCCACAACATTCTATTTGGAATAACTTTGGCGTTGGTGGACGAATCTTCGCGAATTTCTCCAAGAAAATGGCCTGCTCTGTTCCTTCCCTGAAGGGGGGTGATTTGTTAAGCGGGGGCCGAGAAAAAAGGGGGGTGCCAAAACGTGTTTTCCCCATGCAATTTTCCATAGGGACCTTTAGCCAGGGCTACAGCCTGAACGGCTGAACGGAATTACACCAAATTTGGCAGAGAGATAGAGTTCGGTTAGCAGATTGTGCTTTTTGTTAAATGGTGTAAATCCGTTCAGTAGTTCCTGAGAAAATCAAAAGTAAAATCATAGTGATATCAAGAGACGAAGTACTGCACGCGTGCGGAAATCTGTACAATTACGAGCACGAGCTGCATGCTGATTGAATGTCAACTGTCTGTCAACACTCCAAACCAGGAAGTGTTGGCAGCCATCTTGTGCCTCGGTAGCACTGAGTCACAAGAAAACTGTAAAAGAAAGTTGAAAAATAAGGAAAGGGGGCAGGGTAGAAACACGTTGACCCTCTAGGCCTGCTCAGGGGGTCTCACATGGATCTTTAGGCCCAAGATTTTTTTTTATATAACGGGGTACGCGTATGGTACTCGTACGCGGTGGAAAAGGACAAAAAAACCTAGAAGTCCATTTTATTCTTAATTAGCTCACGGGGGGGGGGGGCAATTCCCGGGGGCAATTTTTTTCTAAAATGGGGGGCTTGCTTGCTGAAAATGCTCCTGCAGCAGTTGATGTGCTTGGTGCAGTAGCAGGTGGGTTGTCCTGCAACCTCCGTATTGCAGCTCAAGCAAAGTTGTTGGGGTGCAAGTTCTTCACGTGTCGCTCCATATTTGCTGTGCCAAAGGAGTATTTTTTAGATGGGTCAGCCCTTGAAAGAGTTGTTTGGCAAATTTTACAGGTTACTTTTGGAGCATTAACCTTTTTTTGGCCTTCTGGAAAAGTGAAAAACTGTCAAATTAGAGCTTCTTTCCTCTGCTTTGGAGGTTCTTCAGGAATGAAATATTCCTCTGAAGAATGGCTGGAAGATGAGTCCATTGCTGTTATTATGTTAATCTTCCTTCAATTTGACAAAATTCTCAGAAGAGATGCTTCTTCTTAGAAAGTCAAAGTAGAATGATTAAAATGGGACGGAACTTTCAACAGTTGGAATTTTTGGTAATTTGTGTAATTGCTTTTGTTCAAAGTTTAAAAAAACTATTTTAATAACTACCCTATATAATGTATTCTGTTAGTATGATCATTAAATACATAAATATATGTTTTTAAATAATTAAAAACATTCGCGTCTTTCGTGTACGGGGCACCGTAGATGACGTCACACGGAAGCTTTGATGCGACGCATAACGTGAAAGCGTATTCGTAGCGTATGCTGAGAATGATTAGCAGTACAAACTATGGTGCAATCACTCTCTCACTGTCAAATCAGAGCACAGGGCGCGCTATGAGAATGGTTACAAGTGGTCACTCATTGGAGATCCGTTTCAGCTGTATGGCTTATCCACGGTATCATAACGTTACCTTTTAGCTTGTTTAAGTTTGAGGTTTGCATGAAATACTATGCTATAGGCAGATATGGATCTTTAGGCCGCGCTTATCTCCATGAAGCTTGGTTATTACCATTTACATATAGGTGCTTGAGGGAGGGAAAAGAAGTTTATCTGAATGGCGAGGATTGCACAATAGCATCAGATCACTCCTTAATTTGTAGACACATACAATTGCATGGCTCTTGTAATCAAGATGCGCCTAATTTGGCCTGAGTTTTGAAAGGCACTCCGACACCTGCTATCATAACAACGTTGAGTTTACTGGCAAACGGGAGTTATTTACTTTGAAATCATACAGATTGTTGTGCGATGTGAGCAGGCATCGCTTACATGATTACGGTAACTGAGCGTGTGGTTTGCTATAAAAAAGTTGTGTTTACTCCTCTGCATGGGAAGCTGGATGTTTGTATCTGGCTTTCATTTCCTACCTTGAAAGCAGAGTCAACCAAATGAGCCGTATAAGAGCGCTATTGTCTCAAAAAGAGGTTGCTCTTACATCTGCTAGAGAAACATTTGTCCTTCATGTAGCAAACACCCGCACAGAAGTGCATGCTTTATTAAATACAGACGTGCCCCTGCATTTTGGGTAGTTAATTCAGACAATCTTTAATGCGTCCTTGACTACGGAATTACCGTACTTTTTTAAAGTTATAAGCAGTGGCCTTGTGACTTCTTTTCAAACTATATTTGGTGTCTTCTCTGCATTTTTCCATTCGATTTTTTCCAGCATCTTTGGTGGATTCCCCTTGATACTCGCATTAGTTGCCGGTGTGCTTTTATTGATTTGTTTACTTAAATATGGATGCACATCCTGAAGCACACAACAATATTTCTTGGCTGTTGCTGGTACGCAACCGAATGCTTACTTATTACGGAGAGCTGCCTCTGGCTAAAGTTGAGTGCAGCTTATGGATTATTGTTTCGATTTTCCTTTTTCACATGCGTTCAACCTGTCTTCCATTGCTTGAGCTGCGATTTCGACTGGGCCCTGGATTTGTGTCTCTGCAGTACGGTGTCTCCCAACGCGGATTATGACCAGCTGATGAGCCCCTTAGTGGTTCATGACTGGCTCTGTTCTGGCGGCGGGATTATGGCCTTAGCAGCGATACATGGAATAATGGGACGTTGGAATGTTTTTGCAGCGGCACAGGAGTTCTTGGCACGCAGTTACATTGAAGATGACCCGAGTTTTCCTCCGATGGTGATAGAGACTCCGGTCATTGAGGAACATGTATGTTCATTCTCACTATTGAATTGGATGGCTGAAATGTTTTCAGATGAGAACAATGACTTCGTCTTGGAGGCTGTTGCTACATACTGTGCTTATACACTGTTGGAATAAGAGTCTTTGATTTTTCTACCTATTCTTTATTATTTAGTTACTGCTTTCTATGAAACAGCGAATAATTTTTTTTGCAAATTTGAACTTGACTCTGCATTTCAGGCTTGGACTCTGCGTTCGCAATTCGCCCACGTTTATATCACGTGCTTCGATCAAGGAAGGGTGCCGTGGGGCTGAGCCTTGTACTCACACCGTGTTAAGTTAGCATGGGTTTATTAGAAGCTTAAACGTCATTTTTGCTTTCCTGCTCTGCTTTGCACACAACACGCACTTGCGATATTGTTTAGAGAAGGCTGAGTATTTTGCTTCACATAAGAATAATTTGTTATGCTACATTGGTAGACTGCCTTGCTAATTTAGTGTATATAGTGAGAACATGGAACATCAAGGTTATCTTGGACACTGTGTCTGTTATTCGGAATGATCCTTGCACGTTCGAGCCATAACACATAAGCAGCTGTGGCAACCTCTGATACTGGCGCATTTAATAATGCACTGTGCAGGCATGATTACACACAGTTGGAGAACATTCATATCCTGACAGTTTGTGCAGAACTCAATGTGATCCACTACTGCTGAGTACCAGAGGTATGGGTCCGCCCATTTAATCCTATGAGACCTTCTGTTATTATAAACTAACCTGCTAGGTAGGGAGGGTGAAATCTAGGTATATTTTAAATCTGTTTCCCTTTAGCATTATAAGATGCTTTCTCTCTTTGTGTTTTATGGAATAGTAACAATGCTGACAACCTTGTTTCTGATAATATGTTTTCTTGTATTATCTAAGGTACTGCACATGAGATTACGGCGTTAGAAATAAACATTTAAAACTTGCACATGTCTTTATTTACTCCTTGTTTTGGACTGGTGTAAGACTATAACGAAAGAGTGCCCTTGTTATTCACCTTACTTGAGGTAATCTAAGGCGCATGTTCTGGGTTGACTAGTCATTGTTGTTTTTGCTATAGGACTAAGAACCAATGAGTCACCGATTGTTAGTCTGTTAGAGGGTTTGGGTACAGAATAGCAAATTGAAGAATAATTGATAACCCCAGCCAATAAAGGAAGCAAGTGTGCAAATTTCACTGTGCCTTCGGCCGGGGTAGTTGTTACAATAAAAAGGCTTGATAAAGGCCTGCACTTTGAATAGGAATATGAAATAGAAGAATAGTTGATAATCACAGCTAAGGAATGCAGCAAGTAGTTGTGTGTATGTGTGGATGATGTGTTGATTGAGTGGAAGATGAAAAACGTGAAAAATAAGAAAGGCTTGAGACACGCAAACTACCCACTGCCTTGTCAGTGAAGTGATCTTTGGATTTCCAGCTCATTACACAGATAGGGCGTTGGATTCCGCAGTGGGAGCAAGAGAAACAAGTACCACATCTAAGGAAGCAAGCTAGTGCACAAAGTACACACAGTGTGCGGTAGAAAGGATGTAAGAAAGTACACAAGTGTGCCAATTACTCACTGCCATTCACGGGTAGTAGTTACCAAGAAGGCTGAATAAAGGGCCTGCACTTTGAATTTTAATTAAAGAAGAATAATTGATAACCCCAGCCAAGAAAGGCAGCAAGTAGGTGTGTATGTGTGGATGATGTGTTGATTGAGCGGAAGATGAATAAGGTGAAAAATAAGAAAGGCTGCAGACATGCAAACTTTCCACTTCTTTGTAAGGGAAGTGGGTGTTTAGTTTTCCAGTGCATATATATATATATATATATTCACTGAAAAAAACATAGGTTTCACACACGTTATAGTTAGGAATTAGCATTTAAAAAACCTGGCAAATTCACTGAAAAAATCATAGGTTTCAGCCACGTTATAGTTAGGAATTAGCATTTAAAAAACCTTTGAAATTCACTGAAAAAAACATAGGTTTCACACACCTTATAGTTAGGAATTAGCATTTAAAAAACCTTGCAAATTCATAAAAAAAACATAGGTTTCACACATGTTATAGTTAGCTGGACATTTCACTCATACAAAACCTTCGAAATTCCCCCGTTATAGTTAGTTCATCTAACTATAACTCGCGTGCCCGCAATGCACTGCTGATGACGTCACATAATACATCACTCATGACATGGTCAGTGACATCACTCATGACATCACTGATGACATCTCAAATGACATCACTGATGACATAACTGAGTTAGGAAATAGAATTAAAAAAACCTTAGAAATTCACTGAAAAAAACAAAGGTTGCAGGGACGTTATAGTTAGGATCAGATTTCACCTGTACAAAACTAGTGAAATTTAGCAGTTATAGTTACCTGAGCTAAGAATAGCTTACACCCCACAATATACTGCTTATGACCTCACATATTACATCACTCAACCACCCAGAGATCATTGGTGAATGAGAGAGGGCCAATTGTTTAGAGGGCCTATTCAAGGCAGAGAGACGATTACAACTGAAGCACTGTGGCAGTCGGGGGGGGGGGGGACATGCACTTCCCTGGGTTAGACAGGGCCGGGATGAAATTCCACTTAGCAATCGTCATGGAATTCTAAACTACCTTGAAGGAGTTGATTGACTGAGCAATAGAACAGCCTATTTAGGAGAACATCTAAACAATGGGGAGTTTACTTCTAAGATAGGACTAGTGAATACTCCCTATGTAGACCATTCCACCTCTATCAAATCCCATATAGTTGCACGTACTTTCTAAACTCTACCTACCTCATCGGGACTCAGGGAAGTTTCTGGTAATCATAGGAACACGCTAGCAGGAGAATTCCACAATGATCAAACGCCCACAGCCCTAGATGAGTTTGAGGCACATGCATAGGTACACACCTCACCCTTAGAAGTGCAAGTTAAGCCACAGGAGATGAGCGTGGAGGCAACCTGCAACTAAGCCTCCTGGAATAATGCAGGCCTTTGATCTAAGATAAATAATCCCATTTGGTGTGATTTTATAAAAAATCAGGATATCTTATCCCTACAAGAAACCTGGCAGAAAGATCCAATCCACATAATGGTTATAAAACTTTCCACACCGCAGCACTGGAGGGCTTAAGTGGTAGGGTGAAGGGTGGCCTAGGCTCTTACATTTCAAATATATTAAGTGTAAAAAAGATAGAGAATCATCTCGCAGAGCCCTGTTAATCACAGTGGATTTTGATAAAAAGCATTGCATTCTAATGGTTAACCTCTATAACAACATTCCTGTTAGAAATTTGGGTTCAATAATAACAAAGCTGACTCTGGACGTGAGGACCATTTGCGCAATCCCCTGGGGTCAGCACTTTTTGAATGGGGGAGGGGGCCACATGACCCCCCTCCCCAGCCAATTTGGTCCCGGGGACCCCATCTCATGGGCCTGGCCTTTTAAAAAAAATATCCATTAAAGGAAGAGGTTGAGCGGCCCGCCCACCTAGGCTGATTTTGACCCCAGGGACCTCATCCCCCAGGCGCAGGCCTTTTCCTTTTCTTGTAAAAAAAAGAATGGGTTGAGGGCCCCAATGCTCCCATCCCCAGGCCGATTTCGCCCTGGGGATCTCATCCACCACGGCCCGGTCTCTAGGGTGGGTGCCCTGGTCTCACCCAGGATACCCACTTTGTAGTGTTGGGGACCGCGAGGGGAGCCTCAAGGCCCCGGGGTCCCCGATGGCTCCCCACCTCCTGCAGGAGCCAGCTTTACTTTGACAGTGAGGAAGCTGCTAATATGCAGCGCCGTCTCTGTCAAAGCAATTTTGCTCCGCTTCCAGCAAGGGAGAGCATATTTTTATGATTTTCCCTCCTAGAAGCAGAGCACAGTTTGCTATGGCTTGGCAGGAGCGGTAAAGCTCCCGCCAAGCCAAAGCAAACAGCTATGTCCTGGGGTGGACACCCTTGAACATAAACGGACCCTGCCCTGGAGGGTGGCTGTCCCCAGTGCCATGTATGGCTCCAGGCGCGGGCCGCATGGTCCCCCAACTTTGTTGTAACTTGCCCCAGGGAGATGGTGGTACCCAGGACAGTGTAGGGTGTCCGCACGGCCCCCAGATTACTTATCATTAAAGACTTGTGTTCTGTGGATCCCCAACTTATTCGCGGTGCAGTCCAATTCATAATCAATTTTGAGAAAAAGAGAGGAATTATGATAAAGTCTTAATCGAAAACACGAACTTGTATACATAGCACAAAGTATACCATATTTTAGTCACGGCATTCATTAAAAAAAAATAATAACTTTTTTAAATCTTAAGACTTATCACCAGCATATTGTGGTTAATTGTACATTTTCAGACATTCAAGTATTGCATATTTTTGTAATGGTTTTTATTAACTGTACAATAAAGTGTATTATTATTAAAGACTTGGGGAGATACCAGCCACCGGTACTGGGGAGTTGTGAAAGGCATCCCATAAAAAAAATTAAACAAGTCCCAGGGGCGGTAGTCCCCGGGGGAGTGGGGGAGGCCGTAAGGGCATCCACTTCATTTTTCTAAATTCAAGCCCTGGGGAGGTGGTGGTCCCTGGGGCATCAATAAGCCCAGGAGGTGGGCCATGCGCCCCCTCCTTTTTTAAAATGCCCCTGGACCTGGCCCACCCAGGGATTGATTCGGAATAAAGCGCAGGAGACCGTGCTTTGTTTGAAGAAAAAAATGTTCCTGCAGGATTTGCAGATACAGCCCGACTCCAGCAAAATTATTTTTAAATAAATGCTTTTTTGGACCTAGAGGGTTGGGGTGTTTCAACCTTGTCCCCTTTTCTTTTAAAAAAATGTTTTTTCTGTGACTGTTAAACCGAGTCACAAGTTGGCTGCCAACAATTGCTGGTTTGAAGTTTTGGTAGTCAATCAGGTCTCAGCATGAGATCGGAAGGAGTCGTGGATCCTCCGCTTCCCTAGATATACAACTGGAAATTTCTTTAAAGTACTCCACAACTACTGAACGGATTTACACCAAATCACAAAAAGGGCACTTTTTAGACCAACAGGTACCTTTCTGCCAAATTTGGTGTAATTCCGTTGAACAGTTCGGGCTGTAGCCATGTCTAAAGTTCCTATGGAAATTAAGATGGGAAAGCGTGTTTTGGCCCCCCCCCTTTTTCTCGACTCACGCTTGACAGATCACCTGAAACTTTCGTGACAGCAGCTGAATTGAGTGTCGAACTAGTTTTGAAGATATTGGGAGGATTCATCAAACGACACCAAAGGTATTGGATAAGCAAAAAACGCTGTTAGTATGGAAACTACATCCTATCTAAAACTACCTACTGGTGATCGCCAGTAGATGATATATATATATATATACCTGGCTGTTTGTTTTGATCCTTTGGAAAACTATTTGGCCCGCAGATCGTGAACGGCGTCTCTTTAACATCACCGAAGTAAGGAAGTATCTAGCGTCGGGACTGCGAGGAGGATCGGAGGGTCCACCTCGGTGAATCTCAACATGGGAGAAAGCATCTGACGGCTTGAACGGTGAGAAACTGAATCGTAGAGCGAGCGTGAATTGACTTGCAGGCGGAACCGGCGGAGCGGCTGCTCTTTGCCGAGGAAAAGCGTGGAGGCGCTGAAAAAGATAAGCGCTAGGAATCTTGATAAAACGGGATTAACTTAATTGTGAAAATGTTGTCAGCAGACCGCGAGGCTACAAGAAGGCAGGCAGCAGAGATGCTATTTGTCTCAAGAGGCAACAGTGCAGGCGGCGCAGGTGGCGCAGCGGGGCACAGTTAAACAACTGAAAGTGCCTCGCAAAGTAAAAAGGCATTATGGGACAAACTATGGAGAGCGGCAAAGTTAGAACAAGTAAAATGGTTGGAGGCTACAGCCCTCCAGAAATATGTAGACGCCAAGATGGTCCAGAGAGGACTAAGGATATTTGTGACGCTAACCTTCGCAGATCATGACCCAGAGCTAATAGAAGAATGGGCACTAAGTAACCATGAGTGCTCCACCATGATGCTCAAATTGCTAATCAAATATGCCACAAAGGAGAAAGAATGTTTTGCACAAGAGATCGAAAGATTGTCCTCACTATTAAAAGAACAATACACAGAGAGTGAATTTGAAGTTGAAATTAAGAAGGTCAATCTCTGATTACAAAAAGCAGAGGAAGAGATTAAGGTAAAAAAACAGTGAAAATTTTATAGAGATCAACAAGATTATGACTTGGGACAAATATTTACGTTTGGCAAACGATTTGATCATCTGAGAGCATCAAACCAGAAGGAGGGAAGCAATGCAGCAGTACCAAGAAATGTAGCAACTATGGAAGAAACAGAAGTGAGAAGTTCTGTGCCAGAATTACCTAATAATCAAATATTTCGTAATTCCCCGGAGGTAGAGGAGGTTGAAGTGATTCAACAATCTGGAGTAAAATCCAAAATTTTAAAAGAATTCGACCTTATGGCAATAGCGAGACAAGTTCCAAATAAAGGAAGTCCAGGACCCCAAGGGAACAAAGGACGCGGTCAAGGCGCCAGAGGAGGAAGAAGTCGAGGTGCCAAAAAACAAGGGAATTTGGACTCGTATGTGGGAATGACAACACAAGGAAAATCTGCAACCAAATGATGGAAGAACTAACAGTGGTAAATTTATCTGATATTTTACTTACTGACATTCAGATTAATGTTTTGTCCCTTGGTTTAACCTTTTGTCCAACTAAGAAATTTGATTATACTAATGGTAGAATTGATCTGTTTCATTTCACAGGAAAATGAAAGCTTACAAAATGGTATGAATATAAAAAATCTGCACAGGTTCCAGTTGTTGGGGACCATACTGATTTGACAATTGCTGATTTAAGCACTCTACAAGTGTTACATGAATTAAGGGATGAGGAAGCTGGAAGCTACAATCCCACTGTGGTAGCGGCTGAGGAACAGTTAATTATAGATCATTGTAGTGGCAGTGGGTTCAAACCCCAGTCTGTATTGTTACCCCAAATTCATTGTGATGCAATTGACATCTTTAAGAAAGGTGTAAAAGAAGAATTCGGAAAATTAAGTCAAAGTAAGAAAAGAATTAACCATCATCTCACTGCTGAACAAAATGAGGCAATTTATGATCTGAAGAATAACACCTCTATACTGATAAAGAAATCTGATGAGGGTGGAAACATCGTGCTGTGGCCCTTAACAATGTATCTTGAAGAAGGGTTATAACAGTTAGGGGATGAAGAAAACTGTGGCGTAACAATTAGGGTGTGCTATGAAAAGAGTAATGAGCAATTTAAATATTGTTTAAGAAAATGGAAAAGTGAGCTATTGATCACTGAAGATTAGTTAAATTTTTTATATTGCGAGCACCCCAAATTACCAGTCTTATACCTCTTGCCAAAGCTTCATAAAAACAGTGAAAAACCACCGGGGCGACCCATTGTTTCGTCCATAGGGAGCTCGTATGAAATGACCTCTAAATATATCGACTATTTCTTGAGACCTTATGTCCAATCCCTACCCTCATATGTGCGTGACACAGGACATTTTTTGAGATTAATTGAAAATATCGTGTGGGAAGATGAAATGCTGTTGATAACATTGGATGTCAACAGCCTGTACACGTGCATACCCCATTCATTAGGCATAGAGGCCAGTCAACACTTTCTACAAATGAAAAAGTTGTCCTATTTTAAACATATGGTCATGTTGCTGAACATGATGCAGGCATGTTTGAGCAACAATTTTTTCCTGTTTAATAATGTGATCTACCGCCAAACCCAGGGGACGGCAATGGGAACCTGCTTCGCCCCCAGTTACGCAGGTTTATACCTGGGCTGGTGGGAGGAGCAGGTGGTGAGTAAGATCAATGCCTTTTCCCAAAATGTCGTCCTCTGGGCCAGATACATCGATCATGTTTTCTGTATTTGGCGAGGCTCTGAATTAGAAGCCTTGGAATTCATTCAAACTCTGAACAACAACGAGATAAATCTTAAGTTCACGAGTACCATCGATAAAAGAAGAATTGAATTCCTTGATGTAGAGCTATCAGTGAAAAAGAGAAATTGGAAAGTAGGTTGTTCAGAAAGAAGACATCAGGTAACAACCTACTTTACTCTGATAGATGTCACCCAAGGAACCTGGTGAACAGCATCCCTTATGGGGAGCTGTTAAGTGCAAAAAGAAATTGTAGCACTGAGCAAGGTTTTATTGAGGAAATGAAGACTATGTCTATGCGTTTTAGAAACAGAGGGTATTCTGAAAAGATCGTAAAACAGGCATGTGACAAAATCCAACTAATAGATAGGAAGGATCTGTTAGTGGATAAAGATGAGGACACCAAATCTAATATTCCAGCACGTTTTATTACAACGTATAGTAACCAGGCTTGGGAAGTACGACGTTGTTTAAAGAAAGTCTGGAATTTCCTGAGAACCGACAGCACCCTAAAAGAGTATGTAGGTGAGAATCCTAAAATCACTTATAGAAAATGTACTGCTTTAGGAGACATGCTATGTGGTAGTGATTTGAGGGATGCAATTGAGAAACAAATGATAAAGGGATTTTTTACTTGTAGGGCTTGCAAAGCTTGTAAAAAAAGCACAAATATGAAGTAAATTGATTTATGTGCATATCAGAAACCGTTTGTAAATGACAAACATCTAACATGCAAATCAGACGTTTGTGTTTATGCCCTGATTTGTCCTTGCCCCGAATTTACATTGGAAGCACCATACATCAGTTGAAAAAGCGTGTTCTCGAGCATAGAAGAGCAGCCATAAATGTGGGCAAACAGTACCCGATTGCGTGGCATGTTAAGGAGATGCACGATAAAAATGTAGAACTTTTGAAGTATTGTGCATTGGGTAGGATTCCAAAGGGGGAAAGGGGAGGGAATCGCTTAAAAGAACTAAGGTGCCGTGAGTCCAAAATGATCATAAAGTATGAGATAATGTATCTCTTTGAGTTAAATAAGGATGAAGAACTATCAGTTAATTTAGGATGATTAAAAGCACAGTTGTAAGAAATTAAGTAGCCTGTAATTTGTTTGTATATATTTTAATAGATGAATATTGATCACTTGTATATTTTTATTATAGGAGACGGAGACACCATCATCTTAAAACTGGGGAGATTAGTGAGAAGCCAGTGTTACACAAATACAGTTATTGAAACAAGCCCACATGGGCGGAATTGTAAATACTGTAAATATTGTATATATATTGTAATGTGAAAAAGAGAATATTCAGAATTTTGTTTTGGAACCTTATATCAATTTGGTTTGCCCACTGGGGCGAATTGTGTGTAAACTCAAACTTCAATGTAAACAATAACAAGTTTTATTGTAAAAAAATATGCAAAACTGTCATTGAGACTGACAATGAAAACACATTTCTTATGGAAGCATATTGACCAGGTTTTCAAACTTCTGAATTCATGAGCTTTAAAAAAAAGAAAAAGCAATATTACCATGTAATGATGTAACACTTTAAAATGGCTGCCATTTTCACCAACCCATTGATGTGGTGCAGTAGTCCTATTTTCATGTTTACGTTTTGGTGACGTTTTTTCACTCTTTTTTGTTTAAATACTTTATTGAAAACAAATGAAATTGACCTGTGATGAAGGAGCTGGGCTCCGAAACGCATCGGGCAAGGATTTGCCGATGATTGAAAATAAATAATTCATCCACGCATAATGAAGTTTGGGCTCGGTTCTTTTGTATGAAAAAACGAAAGATTGGTGCTATATATATATATATATATATATATATATATATATATATATATATATTTATTCGAACCCTTTTCACTCCGGTAGGGCTGAAAACAGGCCAGCACACAGGTCTCCGATTTCATATGATTTATTGCAACCCCGTCACCCCCAACAGACGCGTTTCGCTTAAAAAAGCTTCGTCAGTGTCAGTTTGCGTGTACATAATAGCTCCATTTTAAAGACATATTCACATTGTTATTCAACAACATAGAAGATGGTGTGGTACGTTTGTGCAGCCATTGTGGCGGCCATCTTAAAGTGTGTTACTTTGCATATACTCTTTGTGTCCTTCTTTATGGCGTTTCTTAAATAAAGTGCTCTAGTGCATACCCTCTTTAAAAACATGTGACAGCAGACTGATAACATATCACAGTAAATACTGGCTTCGAACAAGAATAAAGTGCATAGTTGTTTTTTACATTGTATTTGCATTTGTTATGCCCTGAATGGGCATATTTATTCTTATGTGGTTGTTTTGTGGCCCTGAATGGGCATAGATTTACTTAAATCTTATGGTTAAACAATGTCTTTCATTATGCGGAGTTCATTGATGAGTCTTATCAGTTTTTTTATATACTTCCAGATTGCTTTGGTTTCTTCCACGATTTTCTGTTTAGATTCAGTTCTTTCATATGTCAGATGGTTTAGACTTTACAAATGGACCCACATCTCTTCGTCATTGTTGAGCCCCCAAGGTGCCATGGTTTTGAGATCAATTATATACTTTGATTCAAGAGTACGTAAAGCCTTTACCCTATCACCCCCTCTTTCTGAGCGTTCGACTTGGTCTATGCAGTAAAATCTCAACAGATCCCTGTTGCTTTGATGTAGTTCTTCAAAGTGGCGTGCCACTGGATAAGACCTATCGTTTTTTGTTATGGCACGCATGTGCTCTAAAATTCTCAGCTTTGTGGGGTTAATGGTACTCCCTATGTACCGTTTCCCACAGGGACATTCTAGGCAATATATAGTGTACTCTGAGTTGCAATTTAAAAGTTTTCTGATCTCTCTGTTAGGTGTATTCTCATTTGTTCTTCCTGGGTAGCTGGATACTTTGTTGCTACCTTTACAGGCCTTGCACCGTAAACATGGAAAGAAGCCTTTAGCTTTGGATAGTTTCATCGGTTGAGTTTTTGGGGAGAAATGGCTATGGACAAGGTGATCCGCCAGAGATTGACTACGTCGATATGTGATCAACGGTTTCTCTGGGAGGACTTTTCTGAGCACCTGGTTAGTGGTTCAGGATGTGCCAATTTTTCTTGAATATTTGCACTATTTTTCCTGCCTGCGTGCTAAAGTTAGTGATCATTCTAGTAGGCTCCTCCAACTTATGGTTTGGTTTAGCCACTAGGAGATCCTTCCTGTGTATTCTAGAAACGTTCTTTTCAGCTTGTTTTAGTGTGTGTTTGTTGTATCCCCTGACTTGGAATCTTTTAATAGCCTCACTTGTCGCTAATGTGAATTCTGCTGTTGCTGTACAGTTACGTTTTAAGCGTAAGAATTCACCATAGGGAACACTTTGGATCAAGCTTTTTGGATGATTGCTTGCTGCATGAAGCACAGCATTCCCCGCCGTGGGCTTTCTATATAGTTTTGTGTGGATCTTCTCATTTTCTATATAGACTTCCAAGTCTAGGTAACATACACTATTGTTACTGATGGTGCTCGTGAATCTTAGATTCCAATTATTGTCATTAAGCGCCGAGATGTAGTCCTCAGCCGAGGCTCGATCCCCGCGCCAGATGACAAAGAGGTCATCAATATACCTCGTCCATAAAAGAATTTTGTCAGTCCAGTGATCATTGGCTTCACCCCATGCCTCGTGCCTCTCCCACCAGCCCACGAATAAATTCGCGTAGCTGGGGGAGAAGCACAAGCCCATTGAAGTGCCCCTTCTCTGCTTGTAGAGTTTGCCGGAGAAAAGGAAGAAATTATGATACAAACAGAATCTAATCATAGCTAGCAGCATAGAATTATGTTGACTGAATCTTTCAGTTTTTCTGTCTAAAAACCACTTAACTGCGGCTAAGCCGTTTTCATGGGCAATGCATGTATAGAGATTAACAACGTCCAGCGTGATTAAGAGCATGTTTGGTTCCCATGTGATATTGTCTATTTGCCTTAGGAAGTCCTGTGTATCCCTCACATAAGAGGGTAGATCTTTCACAATTGGTGCTAAAAAGTTGTCTATAAACCGTGACGTGTTTTCTAGCAAGCTCCCAATAGATGATACTATCGGGCGTCCTGGTGGCCTTTTGGAATTTTTGAGGACTTTTGGCAGATGGTAGAATGTTGGTAGTACCGGTGCCTCACATTGCAGATATAGGAATTCGTCCATGTTGGGCATCCCGTCTTCTTTCCATTTTTCAGGATCCTCTGGAAATCTATGGTGCTTTGTACATATTCTTGTCTTTTGATGATGGTATAGCAATCCGGGTCCCTCAATTGTCTTAAAGCTTCTTGCTCATAGTATTCTTTAGAAAAGATCACAATATTTCCTCCCTTATCAGAAGGTTTAATTTCTATGGAGGCGTCGTTTTTTAGGGATTTTATAGCTTCCCATTCTCTTCTCGAGATGTTTGAATTCCTCATGTCCATTTTTTCTTTTGCTAGTTTGTCCAGGTCAATTTGGATGGCTTCGTTAAAAAACATCAATTGCATCATTGGGAGCAATCGTTAATTTTCTCGATTTGTTTTTCATGTTGCTCGGGTCACGTATTTGTGTGATGGCAGTGTTCTCCATTTGTGACCCAAGAATGTGCTCCTCAGTATTCTCATGTGACAGCAGACTGCTGTTAGGGGGTGTGTGAAGGAATTCATCCATCATTTCAAAATTATCATCAATGGAATTATTTTCATTGGCCGTTTGATTTTTCAATTGTTGGGCGAAGATTTTTTGAAATTTTAATTTCCGAATGTATTTAAATAAGTCAATTCTGGTGTTTACCAGATCAAGGTCAGCTGATGGACAAAAGCTTAATCCTTTTTTTAGGATATTAATTTCATCCTTTGTTAGTATTCGATTTGAGAGGTTTATGATGTTATTGTCCTCTATATCGCTTACCAATTCATGTGTCTCGATGCACTTCTCGTGACCCTTGGAGAAGCGGCTGCTGTATTTCCCCCTCTTGCCCCTCCTCGTTTTCCTCTTTGGTTTTGTTGGGGGGGGGGGGGGGGGTGATTTCGTTGTTGTGGCCTTTGTCTTGTCTCCTTGATAACCTGATACTCGTCGAAAAAAGGAGGAGTTTCCTTCCCTTGTTCTTTGTTTGCCCGTGCTCCCGTTGCTTCTTCATCCGATACTTCTGATTCCGAAGTTTCTGCATTGCATGGTCCAGCAGTGCCTTGTGCGAGACGCTTTCTTGTCGCATCAAATTTGCGGGCAAATGTTAGAATTCTCCCCGTCATGTAGTCCTGCTCGTCACGTTGGAATTTGGTTTGCTTCCTTTTTCTGATTCCCAACTCCTACTCCTTCACTCTTTTTGTCATTAATTTCCTTAGGTCTTCACTTGTTTTTGTATCTTTTTCTTTTTTAATTAGTTCTTCCAAGTCATTTATTTCTTTGAGGCAGTCATCTCGATCTATCCAGGCATATTTAATTAATATGCGTACCATTCCCTTTGCCGATTCTGCCGTATATTCGGCCCATTCCTTTAGTAGGGCAGGATTCGGTTTCTCGTACGAGGGCACGGTGAAAATGCGTAGCCCTCTCGGGATCCTGTCACACTCCACGTAGCGTTGGAGAGAAGTGGCCTCCCACCACTTCCTCACTTCTCTTTCCATCAGTTTTTCAAGCCTTTGGTACAGTATCTTCAAATTGCTGGTCGGTGTAGTTGATGTTGTAGCAATATTCGTGCTGGCCAAACTTTCAGTGGCTGATTTAAACATTAAGTTCGCTGCAGTCTCCCTTTCTTCTCTGAGCTCCGCAGTATTCGACATAATTGTGTAACCGTGTGTTCAAAGCTATTGATATTGTATATCTTTTACGTGGGGCGGTGAATTATCACTCTTGCGGGGTGTGCAATGTTTTTACGGGACCTATTACGGGACAGAGGCTGAACCAAATGATAATGTCTTTCACATTGCCGCTTCACTCACCGAGATCTCCTCAGGTTCTCCGGAGGCACCAGCCGACGCTACCAGTACTGCCGTTCAGAGACCGCGGGCGGGGCAATTCCTGTGTATTCTTCTTGCTTCGGAGTTCAATACACGTTCTAAGTTTTTTCATCCGTGGTTCAATCCGCCTCGGGGCTGACGGCCATACTAGCTTCAAACACCGTTTCGTTTCACCGCCGTCGCTTCTCCTTTTCCCGGGTGCCACAACCAGCGGTGGTGAACCGCTACACACTCGAACACTTTTCACTCCGGTAGGGCTGAAAACAGGCCAGCACACAGGTCTCCGATTTCATATGATTTATTGCAACCCCGTCACCCCCAACAGACGCGTTTCGCTTAAAAAAGCTTTGTCAGTGTCAGTTTGCGTGTACATAATAGCGCCATTTTAAAGACATATTCACATTGTTATTCAACAACATAGAAGATGGTGTGGTACGTTTGTGCAGCCATTGTGGCGGCCATCATAAAGTGTGTTACTTTGCATATACTCTTGGTGTCCTTCTTTATGGCGTTTCTTAAATAAAGTGCTGTAGTGCATAACCTCTTTAAAAACATGTGACAGCAGACTGATAACATATCACAGTAAATACTGGCTTCGAACAAGAATAAAGTGCATAGTTGTTTTTTACATTGTATTTGCATTTGTTATGCCCTGAATGGGCATATTTATTCTTATGTGGGAAAAAAAAAAAAAAAATATATATATATATATATATATATATATGAACCAAACAATCCACCTCCCACAGTGACACAATGGAAGGAAGCATGGACATGAAGTGGTTCAGGATTCGTCATCTCTTTCTTAGTTGGTGTCGCCCTCAATCCCGAACACAAGGACAGACGCGTTATACGGGGAACTGGTATCCCGTGTTACCCTCGTCTTCACTCCACCATTTGGCCAAAGGACACAGAAAGGCAGCACTCCACAAAGTAAGACTACGCTAGGTTGTAGCTCCTTGGAAATCTTTATTTACTTATTTTTGCATTATTTTCTTCAATATAAAGTGTAAAGTGCAATCAATGCATATATATACCAGTAGGTAGTATATAAATATATATATGTATTCCTTTGCGAGCCAAACACTGCTCTCTCGAAGGATGACGGGTGCCGCGAACTCGTGGAGGCAAATCCGCATTGTAATGTAAAACAGTCGTTACGGAACAGAAAATGTAGCGCACTCGGTAGTCCATCAAAATAAATTTAATCCAGCACAGCTAACAAACGCGTTTCGGACATTACGGCCTTTGTAGACAAAGGCCGTATTTGCCGGAATGCATTTGGCCGAAACACATTTTTTGTTTTGCCAAAAACTTTGGAACCGTTTGAAGAATCTTCATGAAATCTTAAAAATGTATACTTTAGTTGACTCAGCTGCTGTGTTGAAAGTTTTGGGGTGATTTGTCAAGCAGGGATAGAGAAAATGGGGGGGGGTCCCAAAACACATTTTCCCCTGGTAGTCCCCGTGGTGAAATCTGATTGACTGCCAGCACTTCAAACCAGAAGTGTTGGTAGCCATTTTAGGACTCAGCTTGAACCGAGCCCTACAAAAAAGATTTAAAAAAAAGAAAAGGGGCCAGGGTAGGGACACCTTAAGCCTTTAGGCATGTTGCAGTGGGACCTTGCCATGACTAAAAAGCATTTTTTTTTAGAAAAAGCTTAGAAAGATCCGCAGATTTCTCCAACATTTTATTTGAAAAAACGCAGTCTCCTGCACAGTTTCTTTACATTGCCTCAGGTTGGGCACATCCCAGGGGCAGTGGGGGGTGAAAAAAAGGCAGGGTTGCACGGGCCCCCCCTCCTAGGGCTTATGGTATCTCGGGGACCACCACCTCCCTGGGGCAGCCATTAGACAGTATGGGGTGCAGTGCAGTCCCTCATTCCCCTGTGAGACTGCCACCTCCCCAGGGCTGAGTTAAAATATGTATGCGAGGGGGCTGTTTGGACCTCAGGGCCCCAGAGGACACCACCTCCACAGGGCTTCCTATTTTTAAAAGAAGGAAAGGGGCCACGAGATCCCCCTCCCAGGCCTTTCTCGGCCCCAGGGACCACTACCTCCCCGGGGCAGTTTGTGCTGAAGAAAGGAGGGGGGCACGTGGGCTCCCTCCTGAATCCCCCTGGAGCACTTTTCCCCCCAATTTTGTTCACAGTGTATTGATGCCTAGGAATACAATCGCATCACCACCAAACAAAGAAGAAATTACTTCTGTGAAATACACATCATCCAGGTGTATTTTCTCTGCTGTTCCACCTTGTCTTTCAATCTTTATTTCGGCCATATGGCCATCAAAGATGTACAACAACAATAAACCATATGCACCATGATAAAATCACCGACAATAACAAACAGTACATATTTATACACTATAAAATCATTCGTTTCTGGAAATACAAACTACCAAAGTTACATTTAAAAAAGACTTAAAATTAAATCAAGGGCTGCGACTTCAGAATACGAATGCGGGTATGCCAAACATTAGTGAGAAATTTTGCCAATGCAAACACGGTTAGACTCGAAACATCGGTTTTTAAAATTCTGTACATCGGGAGATACTCCCTACAACCAAGGTTTCTGATAAGTGGGAGAAGCCAATATTTCCTAGCTTTCATGTAGGTTGGGCAAAACAGGACTACATGTAGGTCACTTTCCTCAGCATAAGAGCATGTCGGACACTGCTTAGAGGAGGGCGGGGTTGTCCAGGAGCTGGTAAAAGATCGCAAGGGCAATGTGCCGTATCTCCATTGGAGGAACAGCTTCCTGGCCAGCACGGGGGACATGGCGTCCAGAACCCTTTCCAACCTGTATAAGTCCTTGCTTAACATAAATACAGATGTTAGTGATCCCTCCCGCTGACAGTCCATGGCAGTTGATAGTTTCTGGTCGTGATAGACATTGACCAAAGTTCTGCGTGAGATGTTTAGCGAGGCGTTAGCAGGATCAGACCAAAGATCAGGGAGCCCCAGTATCGTACATGATTTTTGAATATATTTTACCCAAGGGATCTGTAACGCTTTCAGGTGAGTTAGAAGCTCCCTCAATTCCGCCCTATAAGCAGAGAGTTCTTCGCTGCTCCATAGTCTTCACCAGAAGACTATGGGTCTGAGACCTATTTCATCAGCTATTGGTCTCAGTCCCAGATCTAGCCTCAGGGGAAGGAGCGGAGTGCTGGGCGGAAGTGCAACTATCTGTCTAATAAAGTTGTTCTCAGTTACCGACAGACTGCGAGTTGGTGTATGTCCCCACAGTTCCGCCCCGTACATAGTGGCGCCCCTGGCCTGTGCCTTATAGATCTGGATGAGCGGTCCCAACGGCCGGTGTGTCGAGCTTTTCATCATCCGCGCGATGCCCCCAGTGGTCTGTACTAATTTAAGGTTGGCCCTAGTCTGGTGTGGCCCCCATGACATAGTCTCATTCAGGGTTACACCTAGATATTCGAAGGTGGAGACTCTCTCTAACCGTGACGCTCCCAGTAATGGATTCGGGCGTGGTTTTTGACTTGGATTCAGGACCATAAATTTAGTTTTTGCGGCGTTGATTTCTAGGCCCCTATCTGTACAAAAGGCCACAAAAGAGTCGAGAATCCGCTGAATCCCCATTGGGGTTTTAGACAGCAGCAGGGTGTCGTCTGCAAACATGATTGCAGGCACCCTGCTACCGTTCAATTTTGGGGCGTCAGTGTGTTCAGTGCCGTTCAAGTGCGTTCACCTTGTAAAGTTATCTGTTGAAGACGCTTGAGCAACAATCACTTTGAAAAAAGTTACAGATGCACAGGGTCACTGAAGGCATTTCCTCATCATCCTTTATGCAGCTGTAGTGTAGAAGATGCCCTATACATTTACCCAACAAGGTAGCACTTACTAATTACTCAGTAGGAAGTATACTCCAGTTGGGTAGAGGTGTTGCACAAAACGGTGGCCTCTTCTTGGATAAACACGCAAGGCAGGATTTATTCTGGCATGATGCTCATTTCACAGAAATTAGACTTCAACTGGTTACAGTTAGGAATTAAACATTTTTTTTAAAAGTTGGAATTCACTGAAAAAACCCAAAGGTTACTGGGATGTTATAGTTAGGAAATAGAATTAAAAAAAACCTTAGAAATTCACTCAGGAAACCAAAGGTTATAGAGACGTTATAGTTAGGAAATAGAATTTTTAAAAAGTAGACATTTTCTGAAAAAACCAAACGTTACACAGACGTTATAGTTAGGCAATAAAATTTAAAATAAACTTAGAAATCACTGAAAAAAACAAAGGTTACAGCATTGTTATAATTAGGCACCCATTTCACTCATTCAAAACCAGGGAAATTCAAAGTCATAGTTAGCTGAGCTAACTATAACGTATGCCCTCGCAATCCACTGCTTATGACCTCACATATTACATCACTCATGACATGTTCAGTAAATTCACTAATGACATCACTGATTATATCTCAAATTATATTACTGATGGCACCATCCACAGAAGCTCTCACACACCCACTCGCACCCCTCTACAACCTCTCATACACCCACACAACCACTTACATACATATTTACAGCCCATGCAAGTACTCATTCAACTACTCACTCACCCTTACAGCTACTCATATAACCAGTCACTTACCCATACAGCCATTCACACACCCTTAAAGCCACTCAGATACCCACATATTCAACTATACAGCCACTCACACACCCACTCACTCACTCATACAGCCTCTCAACAAAACCACTCACTCACCCATAAACGCGCTCACACACTCACTCACACACCCACATAACCCCTTACATATGCATTCAAACATCCATACAAACACACACGTCAGTTCACTCACCCATACATCCATTTACACAGACACTTACTCTACAGTACAGCAAATCACAAATGAATTCACTTAACCAAACACACACTCAAACATCCACTCACTCATCCATACACTCACTTGCACACCTACTCACCCACCCATACAGCCACTGACTCACACATGCAGTCACCCATACAGTCCCGTACATACCTACTCTCCCACCCATATAGCCACTCACTCATCCACACAGCCACTGATATACCCACTCACTCACCAATATAGTAACTCACACAGCAACTCACTCACCAACACAGCTACTCATGCACCTACCTATACACCCATACAGCCACCCACACACCCACTCACACACCTATATAGGCCCTCAGACACCCACTCATACACGGATACACACAGTCACACAACCACTCACAATATATATGATAGACATAGCATCACTCATTAGTAGTACAGAGAGTAAACTATTTTAACTTTTGTAGTACCTTGGTACATAAGTCTAACACTCATAAATGTTTAGAAAACTATCACACTCCCTGAATGATGTAATCAGTGATGTCATTTGAGATGTCATCAGTGATGTCATTGACCATGTCATGATAAAGTACTATGTGAGATCATAAGCAGTGCAGTGCAGGGGCGTAAGTTATATTTAGCTTACCGCTAATTTCTCTGGTTTTGTATGAGTGAAATGTGAGCCTAACTATATCATCCCTATAACCTTTGGTTATTTCAGTGAAAAGAAACAAAATGTATATATACATATATATATATATATATATATATATATATATATATATATATATATATATATATATATATATATATATATATATATATATATCTGCGCAAACTCCCAAAGACGCCGCTTCAGGTCCTAGTACAATTCAGAACCCACGAGGCAAGTAGGAGACGGACCACAGTCAGGATTCACAGATGTTTAATGCAAAGGTTGAAAATTGCGAGGGCAAGACGCGTTTCGGGCTTACAAAGCCCTTGTTCACATGCATCGATTCAATGAATTTTTTTTGTTTTATAATGCAGTGCAAGCCCGCCTCCCCGCCACTTTACGTTTAGGTCACATGATCACAAAGGTAGAAAAAAGACTCTACGTTGTAAATGACCAGCTACATTACATGTACTGCACAAGTTACATTTACAAGAATAACTTTTGATAAAGAAATATATATATATATTTTTTTTTTTAAAAAGACATCTATATTCATAAAAGTTCTTATTCAGTTATTTTGGGATAAATCCCTGTGCAAATGTTATCATATGTGCAAAGTTCGCGATATGTAAACAGTGGGGGAGCGGGAAAAGGTGGTGAAAGTGCAAATAACAAACTGTCATTGAATCGCAGTCTGCAATTCATGGAGTAACTTGTATTTTGTGCAGAAATACAGGTAGAGGGAAGAGGAAAAGTGCTGTGAGTGCATGATGATAATAATCTGTGTATATAATGCATAAATGCTAATTTAGACATTAGAGGAGAATTGTTAATTTCCTATATGTCTTATTAAAAACATGCATAAAAACATTTGTTACCAGTATAAATACATCATCATATAAAAAGATTAGAAAAAGACACCATGTGTAAAATGAGTGCTAAAAAATCTCACATCTAAAATTCATGATTATATAAATATAAAAGTGAATACTATATATAGTGAAGAAGCAGAACAAGATGAAATGTACAAAGAAGTGGCTGACAAGGAACTTGACCAGCCACTTACATCAATGTATACGAACATATTATTACTTAGGTGCAATGTTTCAGACAGGGTCACCTCCCTAGATCACAGGGAACCTGACATATCTAGGGAGCCACTAAGATGCTGTTTAGGATGACAAGTTTTCTTAGTGCGGCATATAAGTATTAGAGTCGGCATTTAAAGAAAGTGGCGTAGATCCTCGGTATTATTGAGGCCATTAGGCCATTTACTGTCGTATTCGAGGATCAAACTCGACTCTAATCGCCTCAATTTGAGCTCTCGATTGCCTCCTCTTCTAGGCTTGGGGACAGAAGCCACTACATAGTAGGAGAGACAATTGAGGTCTTTGTTGTGGGTGCTTTCAAAGTGGCGAGCCACTGGATATGCCTGGTCACTATGTAAGATAGCCCTGATATGCTGCAAGATCCTGACGTGCACCTGTTGTTTTGTGCTGCCTATATAATTAAGGCCACAGGTGCACGTCAGGACATACACAGCATATTCGGTTTTACAGGTGTGGCTACCTTTAATTGGAATATCAACAGTAGAAAAAGGAGTTATATAGTGAGTTTTGTTCACTCCAAACTTGCAAGCTCTGCAAGTTGTACATTTACGAAAACCTGTTGATATTAACCAATTGGGTTTCTGTTGTAATTCAGGGCTGCTCTGATCTAGAATTGCGCCCATGTTTTGTGCCCGCCTAAAAGTGACCAAGGGTTTATCAGGTAACATGCATCCCAAAACAGCATCTGTCTGAACAGTAGGCCAATGTTTGTTGATTATCTGCCTAATTTTGTTTTCCTGACTACTGTAATCCGTGATAAATCTGG
The DNA here is from genome assembly GCF_964261635.1 of Lissotriton helveticus. Lineage (NCBI taxonomy): Eukaryota > Metazoa > Chordata > Amphibia > Caudata > Salamandridae > Lissotriton > Lissotriton helveticus. Next base: position 1,617,990,345 of record NC_136057.1, read on the forward strand.
GACAGTCTACATCATTTGTTTCGGTCACTACAGTGGCCGCATTGTTCTTGTTTACAGTGTTTGAGAGTAGACTGACTCTAGAAAAACTTTCAGCTTTAGCCAGTGCTTGGTTGAATATCTGGTCTGAGTATCCACGGGCCTTCATTCGTGCTTTTAACTCAAGAGTGCATTTTTTAAAATCCTCAGCCGTACTGCATATTCTTTTTAACCTTAGGATTTCTCCATAAGGTATGCTGTGGATAGTATGCTTAGGATGAAGGCTTGTGGCATGGAGCGTGGTATTGCCCGCCGTGGCTTTTCTATGTAAAGTAGTTTGGATATGGTTATTGTCATCTATGTATATTTTGACATCTAGAAATTCTGCTTGTTTGGCGCTGATGTTAGAAGTAAATTTTAAGTTGAGAGGGTTATCATTAATTTCAGCAATGAATAGTTGTGCTTCATACTCATCCCCTTGCCAAACAATAAAAATGTCATCAATATATCTGAGATATTTTACAATCTTCTCCTGTACCCAAGTTTGGTGTGTGACATTAAGGACCCGCTCCTCCCACCAGCCGACGTGTAAACACGCATAGCTGGGGGGAGAAGCAGGCCCCCATAGCCACACCCCTTAGTTGTTTCCAGATTTCCTTACCAAAAGAAAAATAATTGTTACGTAGGCACCAATCAATCAAACTTAATATCACCTTGTTATGTTCGTACAATTCAACAGGTCGTTGGCCAAGATAATATGTTATTGCTCTTATCAAATTCCACATTACCAGCACAAAAACTATAAAGCTGAATAATAGCGCCCTATCAGAATTTAACTATAGAGACTGGAAAGCTCTGGAAAAATTGAGTTCCACCACCTCCGTCTTCAACGTAGAAGATAGCTTCTCCCCATTCAACCCGGTTGAAGACAACTATAGAGCCTTTTGTACGAGGATAGCATCCTCCACGGACTCTATTGCTCCACTAAAAAGATGCAAACCTAAAGGTAGAGCACCAGCCCCATGGTATAACGACTCCCTGAAAACCCTCAAATTAGTCTGTAAACAGGCCGAGAGGAAGTGGAGACAAGGCTACTGCAACTCAAACAAAATTATCTGGAAAAACAAGCTCCTAGAATACAAATCTGCCATCACGGAGAGCAAATCCACCTATTACTGCTCCACTATAGTCAACGCCGCAAATAGCTCCAAAAGCATCTTCCAGATCCTTGACAACCTTATCCACCCCGACTGTGCCAAGAAAACCATCCCCCCCTCACAGACCCTCTGCGATAATCTCGCACAGTTCTTTACGAACAAAATTGAGACAATCATTCAGAATCTTGCAATTCCCCCATTACAAGATAATCTTAACTCCCCCGGAGCCGCCACTACCAACCTTGATCCGCCCAGCCCAGGACACCTACCAAAGGAATGTCTACAGGCTCTCCCCCCTATCCCCGAAGTAGATTTCGAGAGACTGGCACACGGAATCACTTCTGGGTCCCCCCTTGACCCACTGCCCCCTAAAACCTGGAAAGCGTGCGGAACTGAACTATTCCACACCCTCCGTAGGATCTGTAACCAATCTCTGTGCTGTGGATTTGTCCCCACCCCCTGGAAGCAAGCACTCATCACCCCGCTGCTGAAAAAACCCTCCTTGAACCCCGAGTGCCTATCCAACTTTCGACCTATATCGCTGCTACCCTTTCCAGCGAAAGTGGTGGAACGCTGGGTTAGCTCCTGTCTCTCGACACATCTTGAGCAGAATCACATCCTGGACGACTTCCAATTCGGTTTTCGCCCAGCCAATGGCACCGAAACGGCTGTGCTTACAGCCATGGAAGAACTTCGGATGCGTGCAGACAGGTGCCACGCAGTGGCCTTGATCTTATTGGACCTGTCTGCCGCATTCGATACGGTTAACCATGTGATTCTGCTGAAAAGGCTCAGAGAGGCAGGGGTCGATGGCACCGCCCTGCTCTGGTTCCATTCATACCTGAGAGATAGGAAACAGGCTGTGTCCCTCCCCCCTTTTCAATCCGCTTTTTCTCCAGTGCTTCACGGTGTACCCCAGGGCTCGTCCATCAACCCGATCCTTTTTAACGTTTATCTAAAACCACTGGTCACTTTAATCAAATCCCACAGATTGAAAACTGTAAACTACGCGGATGACACCCAGCTCATCCTCTCCTGAGAGGGGGAAGACTCAATCCCCATGGAATCGTTCCATGACTGCTTAAGAGACACAGCCGGCTGGCTGCACTTGAATTCCCTGCAATTCAATTCCTCCAAGACCGAGGTCCTGTTCTGCTCTGGGAGCCGGATTCCTCGCCTATTTCCTACAGAATTCTGGCCCCCGGAAAATCCAGAAAAACCACAGCCGGTCACTAGTGTCCGCAATCTGGGTGTTATGCTAAACAACAACCTCAGCATGCAAACGCAGGTAACCAAAACAGTCTCTACCTGCTCGGCCCTACTGCGTTCTTTACGTAAAATCATGCCACTACTCCCCACCCAGGCCCGAGCACTAATAGTCAGGTGCACTATCCTCAGTCGCCTTGACTATTGTAATGCTCTTTTGCTCGAGTCCCCAGCTGTTCTACTGGACAGACTCCAAAGAGTCCAGTCGGCTGCAGCCAAACTGGCCCTTGGTTGGACCAGGAGATCCTCGGCCACAGCAGCCTTAGCCGAACTACATTGGCTCCCTTTGAAGCAGCGAATAGCTTTTAAAGCACTCTGCCTTGTCTTCAAGGCACTACACGGAACGGGCCCCAGATCCCTACAAAACATGTTTTCCTGGTACACCCCCACCAGAACTCTTCGATCCACCTCAGCCTGCCTTGTGTTGGTACCCAGATTTAACAAGGTAAGGACCGGGGGAAGATCTTTCAGAGTGGCCGCCGCCAAACTATGGAACAGTCTGCCGGTCGACATTCGCCAAATTCCACAACTCCTGCCATTCAGAAAGCGAATTAAAACTTGGCTCTTCCCCAATTCCGTTCACTTCTAATTCCCTTTAGCCTCCCGTCTCTTTCCATCTTAGGAGTAAGCTTCAGCGCCAGGATACCTGTCAGGTGACAGTTGCGCTTTACAAGTGTTTTAAATAAATAAATAAATAATTATAAGCCATCGGAATGTGAAATGCTGGTGTATAATTGTTCAACATCAAGAGTGATGAGTAACATGTCATTCTGCCATTCCAAATCCTCTATTTTGGCCAAAAAGTCAGTAGTGTCTCGGACAAAGCTGGGAAGTTTACTAACCCAACTCTGTAGAAAGAAATCAATATATTGGCCCACATTTTCTCCACAACTATCAATGGCGGAGATAATGGGCCTACCGGGAATCGGTGATGTTCCTTTGTGGACCTTTGGAATTAAATAGAGACATGGCAGTACAGGATGCTCATTGTACATGAATTTATATTTGTCTGCTGAGATGAGACCTTCTCTGCGGTATTTTAGAAGTAGTTTGTGCAAAACATCATTAGCTTTAGAGTACTCTTTATTGGTTGACTTGATGTAACAGGCAGGATCTTGTAATTGCCTTTGTGCCTCTGCAGAGTAATCAGATTTAGGCCAATTGACAATGTTACCCCCTTTATCTGCAGTTTTTATTACGATATTGGGGTTGTCTTTTAATTTTTTCATGAGTTCAAAATATTTGGCCTTTTGCACATTGTATTTCTTTTTCTTATAGTTGTTAGTCTTTCTGTACAAATCTTTAATGTCTGCAATTATACAATCCTGAAAAACATCCACCGCATCTTTTACCATGATAGGTACAAAATCTGATTTTCCTTTAAATGGCGTGATACCGGCACCTTTTTGAATCAAGTTGATTTTTTCTAGTCTTTTTTGTGTGCTAGTCTCGCCATTATTAATCATTGTTTGAGAGCTGGTTGCATTATCCAAGTCGTGCATATCAAGAAAAAGTGGTACATCAGAGGCTGATAGTTGAGCTAAATTTTCAATATTGTTATTACTGGTATTAGCTTCAATCCCTGTTGTGGATTTCAATTTTTGTAACACAAAGAATTTCTTCAATTTCAATTTTCGAATGTAGCGATATACATCCACTCTAGTGGGGGCATATCTGAAATTCTGTTCGGGGCAGAAATTAAGACCAAGCAACAGAAGCTGTTGTTCCGCTTTTGTTAAAGTTATGTCTGAGAGATTTACAATAGATCTCCCTAATTCTGTTTCTTCTTCTTCCATGTTTGGTTTGTTTTCTTGTTGTTCCATCCCCCTTTGTTTGCGTTTCCTTCTCCTTTCCCGTCTTTTTTTGTTTCTACGGGTGTTGTTGTGTTCTTTTGGCGTGGTCTCAAAAGTGCGCAACCTTTCTTCCACTAAAAAACCAAGCTCTTCATCTATTTCAAAGATAGGCATTGGGAGACCAGTTGTGGCTGAATCCTCATTGGAGCTCACTGATTCGCTTGATGTGGAAGCGATATCGGAGTTAGAACTCCCCATGACAAGGTGTTGTGCCTCCATAGATGTAGTTGTTAATGCTGGTTTTGTCACCATGGTCCCTTTTCCTCTGAATTGCTGTCGTTTTGTAACATTGTATTTGCGCGCGAACGTAAATATTTGACCATTAGCATAGTCTGCCGCATTCCGTGCAAATTTACTGACTTTCCTTGTTTTAATTTTATCTGCATGTTTTTTCAGTCTCTCATTCATGACATCTTTCAATTTTTTAATGGTTTCAGTTTCTTCCATTGTATTTATTTGTTCTTCAAGTTTTTGGATTGTAATCAAAATAGCATCTCTATCGATGGCAGCATATTTAATTAAAATATGGACTAGATTCATTGAGGCTGTTAAATTGCTTTGGCCCCATTCCTTTAACATCAAAGGATTTGGATTTTCGAAGCTTGGAGCCAACATAATTCTTAAGCCTCTTGGTACACGTTTAGCATCTGCATATTTAGTTAAAGAATAATGTTCCCACCATTTGGTGATTTCAAGCCGTTTTTGTTTTTCTAGTGCTTTGTATAGCGTTTTGATGTCTGTTTCAGCTTGTGTCTCGATATTGCTAACTATCGTGTTACCATTACTGCTTGGCGTGGTGACCTGATTAAATAATTGTTCTGCTTCTTCCTCCCTCACACGGAACTCCTCCGCAGACATTGTCCTCTTATTCAACCCAACAATTGCTTGCTAATGTACACCTTTGCTTGTGAGATTGGCGTACTATGTGCTCCCTTCCCCAGCCGGGGACGTAACCTCCTCACCTCCGCTATGCCGCTCTTGCCGTCTGGTTTCACTCACCGCGTTTCAGTGGACAGAACGCTTTAGCCGTGTCTTCCGACTCGACCGCCGAGAATCGTCCTACACGTCGGTATTACTGTGCTTCTGGCCGCAGGAGGGGGCATCCACTTACAATTCCATTCAGAAACTTGGTACAAAGTAGCTTGAGCGTGGATGCCGACTTTCCGAGGAGGGGGTCCGTGAACGGAAGCAAGCTGACTTCCGTAATTCAATCTGCGCAAACTCCCAAAGACGCCGCTTCAGGTCCTAGTACAATTCAGAACCCACGAGGCAAGTAGGAGACGGACCACAGTCAGGATTCACAGATGTTTAATGCAAAGGTTGAAAATTGCGGGGGCAAGACGCGTTTCGGGCTTACAAAGCCCTTGTTCACATGCATCGATTCAATGAATTTTTTTAGTTTTATAATGCAGTGCAAGCCCGCCTCCCCGCCACTTTACGTTTAGGTCACATGATCACAAAGGTAGAAAAAAGACTCTACGTTGTAAATGACCAGCTACATTACATGTACTGCACAAGTTACATTTACAAGAATAACTTTTGATAAAGAAATATTATATATTATATATGTATCCAAAACACAAGGTTGCCCCAAAGGAAAGGCCTCAAACAGGTAGGTGATTTTCTATCTTTTAATCATGAAGGCTGCAGTTGAAAGAGGCAGAAAATGGCAACAATCACTTCGAACTGCCAGACGTGTTTCGAGTTATCCTCTTAATCATTGGCAATAACCGCACCAGGAGACAGAGGTGTGTTACTTATTCAAAAATACCGCCCAAGTGGGAGTGGTCTCTTGCGTGGCCTCATGGTATTTGCAGTTTCACACTTTCTTGCTACAGTGAGCCTGTCTTCGAGGTGCGGGAAATAACAGTCAATTAAAACCACAGTGGGGCGCTGCTCATGTTCACCTCAGGCCCCCGCAGAATTCCGCCATCATGAATGCAGTTCGAAGTGATTGTTGCCATGTTCTGCCTCTTTCAACTGCAGCCTTCATGATTAAAAGATGGAAAATCACCTACCTGTTTGAGGCCTTTCCTTTGGGGCAACCTTGTGTTTTGGCTTGAAGCGGTCGGCCTGGCCGCGGAAAGAGCCCAGCCGCGAGTGCAGCGATCCCGTGGTGACGTCATCTGATGTTACAGATGAAACGGGAGGTAGTCCATTCATGATGGCGGAATTCTGCGGGGGCCTGAGGTGAACATGAGCAGCGCCCCACTGTGGTTTTAATTGACTGTTATTTCCCGCACCTCGAAGACAGGCTCACTGTAGCAAGAAAGTGTGAAACTGCAAATACTATGAGGCCACGCAAGAGACCACTCCCACTTGGGCGGTATTTTTTAATAAGTAACACACCTCTGTCTCCTGGTGCGGTTATTGCCAATGATTAAGAGGACAACTCGAAACGCGTCTGGCAGTTCGAAGTGATTGTTGCCATGTTCTGCCTCTTTCAACTGCAGCCTTCATGATTAAAAGATGGAAAATCACCTACCTGTTTGAGGCCTTTCCTTTGGGGCAACCTTGTGTTTTGGATATATATATATATATATATATATATATATATATATATATATATATATATATATATATATATATATATTTTCACTAAAAAAAACAAAGGCCACAGGCACGCTATAGTTAGGAAATAGAATTAAAATAACCCTTATAGTTAAGTTTGACATTTGACTCACACAAAACCAGAGAAATTCAGCAGTTATGCACTGCTTATGACTTCACATATTACATCACTCATGACATGGTGAGTGACATCACTCATGACATCACTGATGACATCTCAAGTGACATCACTCATGACATCACTAATTACATCACTAACATAAATTGCACCCCATTGTCACTTAACAGATTAGTAGGAAATCTCTCCATTGAAAAAAAAGTGGCCCTTAAAATGTTTAGCAAAAAGATGGGAAAGAGACCTGTTAATGAGCTTATACGCATATATAAAGCTAGTTGTGTTGCTGTGGCAACTTATGGTGAGGGAATTTGGGGTTTCTCTAGTGTTTCCAGCCTGCAGTTGACCGAGAACAGCTTCCTGCGATATATCCTCACTGTCCCGGAGGGCACGTCGACCCATAATTGCCAAACTGAACTTGGTATGCCCTACTTAGAAGATCTCATTAGGCCGCAACCGGTCCTTTTGTGGCATAGGGTCTGGACCACTGAAGAGTGCCATTTGAATCGCCTTATCCTAGAGGACGTTTTGAAACTGGAGGGAGCTCATAGAGTGAAATGGCTGAGGTACATTAAAACTTTTTGTGATAGCATTCATTGCCCCGAATTTTATGATGACCCCACGTCAATGGCAAAAACCTCTAGGAAAGAGCTCAAGAGGCTATGTATTACCTTTTTGTCGAATTTAAGAGACCGAACTGAATTGTCTAAAAAAACTGTGATTGCTCATCAACTGATTTTAATCTCGCAGGACATACAACCTTATTTAACCCTGCAGATGACTGCACATGAAAGGTTTCTGCTGACAAGATTTAGATTTGGGATTGTTTTTAGATTATTAAGTTTTCCTGCAATCAACGATTGGTCAACTTGTTTATGTAAATGCCCGTGCGACAATACCTCCACTCAGTCAGACATTCATATTTTACTTTTTTGTAAATTTTATACTGTACCAAGGAGAAGGTGGATCATGCCCATTTTAAAATATCTGGATCTTAGACAATGCAGACCTGCCTTCCTAGCTATTCAGAAACTTGAAGATATATTCTCAGTGTCATCTGTTTCTGTATTTCTTAGAAACATCTTTCATTCAAGACAAACGATCATTGTTTAACCACTACACTTTTTTTATATGAGTCCTTGTGTTTTAATTATTTATTATATTGATTGACATATGTAAATTGATCATGAACTGTGTTTTTCCTTTATGTACTTTTATGGTTGTCAAAGATTATAACCGAATAAATTCTTTCTGAACTGAACTGAACTGATCACTAACATAAATTGCACCCCATTCTCACTTAACAGATTAGTAGGAAATCTCTCCATTGAAAAAAAAGTGGTCCAGAAAATATAAAATGAATGAATGCAATAATTTTATAAAGCTTGCAATACCCAAAGGTGTCTTAGCGGGAAACATCCTTTACAACGCAACTTTTACCACGCAGTGCCTTTACGATGCAACTTTTACAACGCAAACCATTACAACGCATTGCGCTGGGGGGCGCTCTAGGATAGGGAATAGGTTTATTTACTATCCAACACCTTCCCTACTATCCACGGGGACTGGAGTTGGAATAGTAAATTAAACTATTCACTATCCAGCGCCCCAAAGCACTATGCGTTGTAAAGGCATGCGTTGTAAAAACAGCGTTGTAAAGGCATGCGATGTAAAAGCATGCGTTGTAATGTCATACATCCGTCTTAGCGCTAGATGGATCAAGACTAGGGTGGCCATCTGCCTAAGGGGATATCGTAGGCTTCGCTCGGTACCTTATTGTGAGAATAACCAGGTCTTTAGCTGTCTTATGAATTGCTGCAAGATGGATTGTGAGTGAAATGCCAGAGGCAGTGAATTCCATAGCTTCCTGCCACAGTACATGAGCGTTCGTCCACCCCATTTTGCTCTGTTAATTCTTTGGACCATGACCATACGTGCTGAGCTTGATCTGAAGTTCCTGCTGGGCATGTACCAGGAGAACCGATCCTGAAAAAAAGATGGACTGGGTCTATATAGGGCCTTGTGAATTAAACACAGAGCCTTGAAGGAGATCCTCTTCTCCACCGGCAACCAATGAAAGCCATACATTTGATGAGCGATTGGTTTGAACTTGGGAACCTTCAGTAGCGTTCTAGCTACAGTGTTCTGTAGGGATGGTACATTTTTTATCAGGTATTTGGAGAAACCTAAATAGAAGGCATTGCAATAGAAAATAGAAGGCATTGCAATAGTCCATCTTCGATGAGATGAGAGCCATCATCACCATTTTCTGTAATTCAAACAGAATAAACGGGAGAATTGTCTTGAGAACCCTCAGCATAAATAAGCCTGCTGAGGTCACCGCATTAATTTGAGCAGAGAAACATAGTTTGGTGTTGAAAATGACTCCCAAGTTTCTTGCCTTCTGTCCTGGCTTTGGTAAGGTGCCCAACTCCGAAGGCCACGAGGATGCATCCCAAAAGGAGGTCTATTTTCCAAAAAGTAGTACCTCCGTTTTGTCTGTGTTTAGCTTGAAACAATTTCTCTGCATTCAGCCTACGACCGCGGCCATGCCTCTGCAGAAATTGTTAGTATCTTTTCCACCTGTGACGAAATAGATACCACTATCTGTGTGTCTTCCGCATGGATAATACAACCAGGCCAAAACTATGAATAAGATTGACCAGAGGGGTGACATACACATTGAAAAGGGTGGACTACAATCGAGAAACGAGCTCAGCAGTAATAATTCAGTGTTCTTAAAACCGAGTGAGTGAAGTCGTTTAATAAGAAGTACATGGTGAACCATATCAAAGGCGGCAGAGAGATTCAATAGAATTAATGCAGCTCTTTCGCCCTTGTCCACTACTCCTGTTATTTCCTCAGATGCAGCCATCAGTGCTGATTCAATACAATGGTTTGCTCTAACACTGTTTTGAGAAGAGTCAAGCAACTGATTGTAGTCCAGAAAAGTTAGAATTTCTTCATTCATTGCATTCTCTAAAATCTTGTCAGGAAAGGGACGACGGGAAATGGGTCTGTAGCTTTCCACCTGCCTAGGATCCAGGGAAGGTTTTTTCAAGAGGAGGATGGATGCTTTTTTCCAAATAGTTGGGTATTGCCCAGAGCTAAATGTCTCATTTAATAAATCCTTAAATGGACTGGCCACCTGGCTGGCCATAAGATTGATGACCAGTGGTAGACAGGGGTCTGAGGGGGCTCCGGACTTGAAGGAGCTTATGAGACTGATTGTTTTTCCCATGCAAGAGGTGAGAACCTCTCAACAATGGGAGATTTACAAGGCCTAGAGGCTGATCCAGAGTTCAGGACATCTTCCAGAATTGAAATTGCATCACTACTTGGTGTATTCAAGGAGAACGCTTGAAAAATAGAATTGACTTAAAATTGAAAAATATCCACCAGCTTATTGCAAGAGGTTTCATCAGGAATAAAAGTATTATTATTATTCCATTTGGACAGGTCTTTGACTGTTTTAAAAAGTTCACTGGTAGAGTTTATAGCCACTCTAGTTTTCCCAGAGAAATATTTAGTCTTTTCTGCTTTAATTAACTCTTTATATTCAGAAAGTAGTCTTTCATATTTGATTTTTTAGTCTGGAAGATAATCTTTCCTCCATTTACACTCCTGAAATCTGCACTTAAGTTTCGTAGCTTTTAGTGCCTGCGAGAACCATGGGGCTGATGGATTTTTCCTGTAACTCTTCAATGTTTTTTCCAGTACCACTTTGTGACATGCCACGTCTAACCAGTAAGTGTAGCTAATTGCCGCATTATTGATATTATTGTTGTGAGCGGGAACTGATTTAGAAAGAGTATCCTTCAGAACCTCCTCATTAAGGTTTTTCCATGGCCTGTATTTGATAGTTCTGACTGTGCTATTTAGTGCTGCTCAGTTACAGGGAGTTATGATTAAAAAAAAGATTGCCTTGTGATTTGACCAAGGAAGTGGCAGGATTTTATCTATTACCAGCTATGAATTGTTTGAACAAACTCCATCCAACGTATGATTAGCCACATGAGTGGGTAATTCAATTAGTTGGTGTAGGTTAAAAAACTCAAGAGTATCCACTAGGTGATCTGTATCCACATTGGAAGACAGTTCAAGAAGAAAATTGAAGTCCCCATCAATCGTAAAGTTCAAATAAGTTATACAGGATTCAATAAAGGAGGGAATTTTATGAATAAAGCTGGCTCTTGGGCCAGGTGGACGGTAGATTGATATTCCTTGAAATGTATATGATTTGTTAATTTTAATACTAAAGCTAAGTGCTTCACAGTCTAGATTAAATAATGGTGTAAAGCTGGCTTCTATTGAATTGCGGTAGACAATCGCTAACCCCCCACTTCTCTTGCCTATTCTATCTAGCCTTTCAATGCTAATGCTGTTCGGCCAGCAATCTTAATTTCATGGTCAGATGAACTATTTGCCCAGGTCTCAGTGAAAACAGTAATGTCTGGGGCATAAAACAGCACCCATATCCACTCTCTGCACAACTTTAATTACAGGCCATAAAAACCTGTCTATTTAGACAATAACAAATATGTGAGTTTTTCCGATTGGACCTATTATATCAATGGCGACAGATTCCCAAGGTGACTTTGGTATGGGAAATATGCCCTTAGGGGGTTTCAGTGCTATTAAAGATTTGCCAGCATAGAACAGTCACTTACTTATCTCCCAATTTCAATATCCATGCCTGGCCACCAAAATGAAGTATTTATAGTTCATTTTGTTCTGACTATTCCAAAATGTAAGTCAGGGCACATCTTGTTGGACTTGGCCCTTTTTGGCTAAAGTTCCTTAAACTTTTTGCCTTCCTCCTAGATCTTTTTCTGACATAACGTTGCCACTTAGATGCTTTGGGCACTTTGCCACTGCTGACCACTGTCAAAGTACAAGTGCTCCCTGTATAAAGTGTTATGGTAATTGGTTGTTCATAATTGGTATGTTTGTCTTACCAGTAAAGTCCCTATTAAAGTGCACTATGTGTGCCAGGGCTGGTAATGCAAATGCTACTATGGGCCGGCAGCACTAGTTTTGCCACCTACACCAGTAGCCCTAAGAAAAAGATCTCAGGCCTGCCACTGCAGTGCCTGTGTGGAGTTTGTTAACTGCCTTGGAGTCCTGGCAAGTGCACCCACTTGCCAGGCCTTACCTTCCCTTTTTATGCACATCAGACACCCCCATACTAGGCCTAAGGTACCCCCCTGGGCAGGGTGCAGTGTATGTTAAAGGTAGGACATGTACTGAGGTGTGTAGTGTACCATGTCCTAACAGTGAAATACTGCCAAATTCGTTTTTCACTGTTGCAAGGCCATCTTGCCCATAGGACAGAATGGGGAATGCTGTGTCCCATGTTTCCAACATATCTTCCCATAGGCATAAGATGGAGAGATGGAGTTTAGTGTGCCTACGGTTTTTAAATTATGTGCTTATAAACCACGTTTTTAAAAAGTGGCTGGATTCTTGTCTTAAACCATCCGGTGTGTCTCAGCCTGTTTGTGTATTGACCATCTGGATTTGGATGTGACAGGGCCTGGGAAGTGTCCTGACCCCAGGGAGGAAAAGGGGAGACAGCAACAGGCTGGCCTGCACTTGATGTGGGGGGGGAGGAGTAGCCCCCCGGATGTGAAAAGGGCTGTGTTGCTGCCACAAAATGATGGCTCCACCTCCTGCAGAGTGTCTGGGCCCCAGACCCTGACTATCAAAGGAGAGGGTGTGCACTGGCAAGAAGAAATGCAGGTTTGGTTTGGACCGGGGTCAGAGCCCCTGGGAACACAAAGACTTCAAAGGCATTTAGGGGTATATGTGTAAGAGCTGAAACTCCTGAACTCAAGACTGAAATCCATATTGAAAAGGGATTGAAACTACTTTGTGATCAAGAGAAACCTCTGCCAAAGAAGAACAGCTGAAGATACTGAAGAGAAGGACTGCCCTGCTGCCAGCAGGCCAATACATTATCTAATTTCCTCTTTGGTACTAGGCGTTGGTAAATTTTTTATTGCATCCACTGGTTTAGGCTTAATTTAATCACCAACGATTAAATGTCCCAAATGTGTGAGACTAGTCTCTGCAAATGAACATTTTAATTTTTTTAAACATTTTTAAAATTCAACTGTCAAATAATGTGACTCCAAAATGTCAAACACTTACTCTAAAAATGTGTAATGCTCCACATATCTTTCCCAAAAACCAGTATGTCATGTTGGAAAAATTTCACAACCTTCATTAGACGCTGAAAAACTGCTTTTGCAAATGCCAAGCCAAAAAGCCACGCTTAATTTGATAACACTCTTGGGGTGTAATAAATGTGGTAAATTCTTTACTGTCCTCAGACAAAGAAATTTGGTGGTACACAGCAGACAAATCGATAGTGGAGAACCACTCAGCATGTTTTAGCATGGACAACTTTTTGCTTATTTTAGACAGTGGAAATTGATCCACTATAATATTCCCATTCAAATCAACACACTATCTTAATGTGCCATTTGCATAGCTGGAATCCATGCCGAAGCTTCAATAGGCTGAATTATATCCGCAGTAACCACGTCTCCAATCCATTTGTCTCTTCTTCTCTCAATGAAAAAGGAACGTTCATGACCCTATATATTTTGGGTACGGCGCTATCTCCAAGTTTGATTTTAAGTTCAAACCCTCATAAATTACCTATTTGTTTGCTAAAACAGCAGAAAAGTTCCTTAACATCCTTTCACCCACTTTTACTCCCTCACCAACCACAAGCACCTGCTCTCTGCTGTTTCGATCTAAAATAATGTTTATGTTTTTCTGATCGTGCCAACCTAAAACAAATGGACCATACTTGGCAATGTAGAATTTGCCATATGCATGTCTGTTTTTTAATTCAAACTTTAACCATGGGAAACCAATCATATCAATCTTCTCACTACCATATACCTCTGGTTGAATTTCAGTGGAAAATACTTTTGTTCCTACGTTACTCACAAATTGTTTCCTCCAAACTTCTTCATTAACAATTCTTAGGGAGACCCTGAAACTGCAAAAGGTTTAAGGTTCACACCACCAATCTTCATCCAACACTCAGGTTTATTATCTACTAGCAAACATCTATCCTTAACATTCAAAATTAATTTTTCCTTCAGTATTGAAACATACTCAACAACATCCTCCTCCCGCCCGCATAATCCTCTACAGTGTTCTCATGACCATTTACGTACTTGACTTTCTTGGGTTTCCTTCTGCAAACTTTAGCATAATGGCCCTTAATTCCACAGCTTCTACATTTGAATTTCCTGGCAAGACATGGATTGGCAAATGCCAAATGGTCTAAACTGCCACATCTGTAACATCTAGGAGGTTCCTTAAGTGGGTTCAAAGATTGTGAACTACCACTCTTGCTTTTGTAGTTAGCATTATCTTTAATTTTTGACACAATTTCAGATTGTTTAGCTTCGGGTCTCAAAGCATTAGCACCCCTGCTGGATGTTTCAGCTTTGTGAACAATGGCTAATACTTCATTTAAACATTCATCACCATTCACCCACCGATGTTCTTGAATGGCAGGATTATATATACAATCCACCAAATGTACAATTCATAGCTCCCTTACTTAATTCGCTGACATATTCATCAACAGATTCATACTTTTTGTTAGTGTGTTTTATATAGCACAAACTTGACCCGAATCGGGTATCAGAGTGCTTTACATAGCACCAGTTGCATTACATGAGGACATGCACATTTTTTTTTTTTTTTTTAGGGACGGGGAGATTAAGTGATTTGCCCAGAATCACAGGATGTTCAGCATCATTGCAGAGACTCGAACCCAGTTCATCAGATTCAATAACAACTACCCTAGCTGTTAGGCCAACTCGTCTTTGAAAAAATGTATATCTTGTGATGCCTATGCAAACCATAGGAGCAAAATCCTTATCTAAGTATTTAATGGCTAGAATCAATACATTGCCATCAGCACCTTCCTCGTTTTATTTTATGAATTTGAATAAAGGTTTTCAAACCCTAAGGGCCTAAAGAGTGCAATAAAATTTATTTTTTGTGTGCCAGTGACATTTTTCCATCTGCATCAACAGTTTCAATATAATTGGAAAAATACTCCTTGCATTCATTCCACTGTAATTTAGGTTCTGAACCAGAATGCGAAAACGCTTGCGGTGGACACAAAGAAAATGTGCTGACTCATAATTAATATAATGTGGTATTTATCTGTGTCCTTAATTCACAAGTGAACACTGGATTATTCCACTGTCCCAACTTCACCACACTACACAAGGTAAACCTACCTACTCACTGTGTAAATCCAAATTTATCCCAGTGAAATCCAGAAATCAGTTCACCATGCAGTGAATTTCCTCCAGAATTCTCCACAGAAAAAGAATGAAAATAACAATCTTCAGAAGCATGACTTCAACACATTCCTTAGAATTACTGTTATGAGCAACCCTAATTGCAAATGGTCATTGCATCGGGGTTGAAGTGTAAATGGGACAAAACAGAGTTAATGATCCTTGGGAATAAGACAGTTCCCAGGCCATCAATAAGTTGGCCTAATTGCTTGGGCAGCCCACCCATGCCAAAAGAATCCATCAAGAATCTGGGCTTTTGGCTCGAAAAAGGACTCATCAATGACGCTTCAAGCCAAGAAAGTGCCGGCACCTGTTTCGGACTACTCAGAACACTCCGAAAAATACTAGATTGGAAGGCCATGCCGCTCAGAAAGACTGAAGTCCACTCTATGGTCACATCAGGTCTGGACTACGGAAATTCACTATTCCTAGGGGCACTGAAATACGTGATTAACGGACTCCAGGTGGTCCAGAATGCGGCAGCAAGGCTGCTGTGTAAGGCCTCAGCTATGGAGTCAGTTAAAAAGCACCTCAAAGAACTTCATTGGCTCCCAGTGGAGGTCAGAATCAAATTCAAGGCACTGGTTATAACGCACAGAGCTTTAAACAACATGGGTCCAAGGAAAATTAGAAACTTGGTATTCCCATATGTCCCAAATAGGAATAAGAGTTCGCACACTGAAGGATTTATAAATCCAACAGGTGCCAGGAAAGCGAGGTGGGGAGGCAGATCCTTCTCCCACCTAAACTCTGGAACTCATTACCACGGGAATCACGGATCATGAATAAATAATACAAATTTCAGAAGTCAATAAAAACATGGCTGTTCAAGCAGTACCTCTAATTTCCTCCCAGCCTCAGCTTGCATCCTGTCTCTTAGCGCTGGGAAGCCCTAGGGTAGCTATGCGCTCTACAAATCCGAAATAATAATAATAATAATAATAATAATAATAATAATAATAATAATAATAATAATAATAATATCCATGCATCTCTTACGATTGACAGGTTCGATCCCAGTGCTGCGTATTTGATGCTGCACGCGCAAGGAGACACCAAATGAAGCCTGCATTCCGTAACGTGCCCGGTTGCTTCAGTGCACGTGCTAAAGGACATCCTGATATGGCATGAGCAACTCCAGTCGGCACAGTCGAAATTGCGTACTTAGACGAGGACTGTAAATTTGGCCAAATACTTACAGCCAATAGATATAATTCCTCACAAAATATGATTAGTAAAGATCTGGTTCACATGGTATAACCCAAACACATAAATGGTCTCAGAAACAATGGTTGCCGCTACTTCTCTCTCACTTCCTTTAGCTTACCATTCGTAGAAATGTCAGCCACTGCCTGCTCCTCCTCACCACACCAACTCGTCGCCAACTTTGTTATGTATAATGATCCACAACACATAGGTTAGGTCTGGAAGTTTTATTCCATAACATAGGAGGAGCAGACAGGTAAACGTCCTCCCAAGTCAACTGCTCCAACACTATCTAACCTAGACCCCCATCACATACCCAACAAGCTAAATGATATCAATATGACATAAACTATTCTATGTAATAACGGCATATAACAAGAAGTGACTGCATAGCCTGGAACCAAGCTGTATGGTGTGCTTCTATGTCAACCGCACACGACTGGACAGAGTGGATAGTCTACGATTACATGGTTTGATGGACAATTCAATATGATTGAACTGCTGAATGAGTATGAAATGTGATGGAGGCACGTAAAGTTTTCTGAAAGCACAATGTGTGAGTGCTGATTTTCTGTCAAGTAAAAACAATGCTCTTTAATTTGAATTAACTCTAATGCCAGACCTTATTTACATATTCTTCCATCTTGTTTAAACGTCATCATATGTCACGTGATATTATTGTCGATTCCAGTTCTATAGTTTCACACAAGTCAGCATAAAGTATTCCCATAGAAAGCTTCCTGAATGTACTTTGCTAAGGACAAAGATTGCTTACTCTGTCTTTCATTTTTCTTTTTTTTTTTAAATATTTTTATTAAGTTTTCACTTTTTCAATTCAATACAGTACATATAAAATATATATGGCTTTGGTACAATCAAGATAGCACAAAACAAAGACAGTAAAGAGAGGATAAAACAGATAAAGGAAGTACGCTTCCGACTTTGGGCTGATTATCTGACGGAACCAACTGCATGATATAATAGTGCTTGACTTTGTTTTACAAACCCCAGCAATACATTATCAATATAGCCATGTCATCCTTCCGGAACAAGAAAAATACTCAGAAAAAGAGAAACAAAGAGAGAGGAAAAAAAGGGAAAGCATTGCGATCTAACTGAATAAACCCATAGAGGCAGATGAGCATTCTAACAACCTTAACTAACCACCTGCATACATTTTAATGTAGAAACTGTAAATTAAGGGCAAGGCGCACTGCGCAAGTTGTATGAAGGTGTAGGTTTTCCTCAAATAATTAATATGTGGTTGTTTGAAAGTTTGATAATTTTTAGGGTGCTCCAACAAGTGGCGTGACCGCCCCAATACGGCGTAGATTGGTGGCTGGTTGAGTGCGTTACCGGGTGTGTAAACGCATCCTTGTGACTGGGCACACCATTTGGTTCGTCATAAACACGACAGACTCCTTTAAGTTTCAAAATTGACTTGCTTTTATTTTAGATTCAAATTTTTCATCATTGTTCACGTATTTCGGTTTTATGAACTCATTTTATCCATATTAATGCATATGATTGAGTTGATTCGAGACTGTTGTATTTCACACAGAACAAATGCCTCAATGCATTTCGGGCTGGAAAAGCCCTTTTTCAAGGAGCGGCCAGAGTTGCTGGTCTGTTTAGTGAAAACTTGTGGGATTGTTGAAATCGTACTAAATGCTTCAGGTTATGCTCCGTCAGCTGCTGTGGTGACAGATTCCTGTCACCACAGCAGCTGACGGAGCATAACCTGAAGCGTTTAGTACGATTTCAACAATCCCACAAGTTTTCACTAAACAGACCAGCAACTCTGGCCGCTCCTTGAAAAAGGGCTTTTCCAGCCCGAAATGCATTGGAGCATTTGTTCTGTGTGAAATACAACAGTCTCGAATCAACTCAATCATATGCATTGTTACATTTTAATGTAGCCAATCCGTGACAGGAGCCCACATTTTGCATCCCAGAGCCCTTTTTCTCTTCCCTTTGGTCTTATAAATTGAGATTTCTAGGTTATAAGTAGCTAAAAATCTCATCCGCCAGTTAGTAAAAGTAGGTGGGTCAGGACTGATCTATTCATTCGGGACAAATGATAGAACCATGGCCGTAGCGACAAACAACAAGCCAATCATAGATCTTGATTTTGGGTGATCCTCCCTATCAAATCCCACACCCAGAATTACCAGTAATTTTTATCGGCGCCCCCAGTAGCACACACATACATTTCTCAATTTCTTGCAAAAAGACACCTAATCTAGGGCAGGAAAAAAACATATGAACAGAGTCTGCAGCTTGTAATCCACACCTGTTGCATTTATCCCCCTTCAATCCTCCCCATTTAGCAATATTCCCTGGGGTACAATATAAATCAAAAAGAGACATCAAATGCTGACTCCTTAGTCTGCCAGTCATTAAAATCTGGTTTCCCAAACCTAAAGATTCTTCTACACTAATACCGGCAAGCCCCAGCTTATTCTCCCATTTAGCATTCCACATATCAATATCATCCGGAAATGTTTCCAATATCTGTCTATATAACTGCCCTATTGAAGCTCTTTTCTTCGCTTTTTCATTCAGGGGAATTCTTGCCAGCTGTAACTCTGCTCCTGACCCAAGCCAACCTAGGAAGCTACGGACTTGAAGATATTTTTAAAAATCAGGCCGAACTTCTCCAGCAAATCTGCAAAAGACAGAAAAATGGTCCCCTTCAAATAAATCGCCCAAACAATTAAGATCTTTCAAACCCCATCTAAATGTGACTTGGTCCCAAAAGATAATAGGAAGCAAACCTGAAGCGTTAAAAGGGGTGTAAGCATTGAGATTTGGAATATTCATCTTTCGCCTAATCTGCTTCCAGACTTGAAATGCAGCCTTGAATACCTTAAACTCAGTTTTCTTCTAATAACTGGGCTCTAATATCCTAACCAAGCAGCTATTGGCCTCATGCCCTAAACCCAAAGCATAGATGGATGGTCAGCTAAAAACAGGGATTTCCGCCTTTCTCCCAGCTAAGAGAGGGCCCATATACTGTAGCATGGATGCCCAATAATAGACCAAAAAGTATGGGATACCCCATCCTCCCCGATCTCTCGGAAAAATCATTCTTTTGAATGCCCTTTTTGGTTTCCAATAGCTCCAAAGAAATCTAGAGCACATCCGATCTAATTTAGTAAAACAGATGATGAAAACTCAAGGGGGATTGTTCTAAACATATAAAGAAACGTAGGAAGTACCATCATTTTTAAAACATTGCGGCACCCATGGAGGGAGAGATGTAGGTGATCTAATCTTTCCAGAGTTTTATTAACTTTCTCCATAACTGGTATAATGCTCAGGTCAGAAATCTGGTCCACTTCCGGTGTAATTTTAACTCCCAGATATGTTGATGAAGATACTATTGTTAAATTTGCCGGAAACTTAGGGCCCCATTAGGATAGCGGGCGGAAAATTAGCCGGACCGCCATGGAGGCGGAAAACAACCGTCCGCCGGGACTGCGGATAAACCGGCGGTCAAATTAGGATCAACCACCAAAAAAGACCGACCGCGGCGGTAGCGCGCTAACAAAAACCGCCTGACGGGGGCGGTGACGTCCCAAAACCGACCGCTGCAGTCGGAAACGCAGCGGAAAAACGACACCCCGCCGCAAGCAAAGCGGAGACACCGCATGGGAAATTAGGATTTCCCCGTTGGTCCCGCGGTATGAACCGCTGTTTCCGACCGTCGCGGTCGCATACTGCAGTGAATAGGAGAGCCAGCGGAAGAGCTGCAGCATAGCCACCGCAGCGGACGGTACATGAAAAACATGGCGGACGAAGCCAAAACACCACAACGATGCCTAACTGAGCACAAATCAATGTAGCCATGCCCCACAAATACACAAAACACATACCAATGATAAAACAAATGCAAAAAAAATACAATTCCCAGGACAACACCCACAATACACCTCACAGCAAAAGCCCATTTGGACACACCCACACAGCTGAGCATAAAAACATCCCCTTTACTGACCACAATCCTTTGCAACACTCCAGAAGAGAAGGGCAAACTCCGCATCTGACAGGAGAGGCAAAACAACACAACACACACACCACCAACACCACCACCATCACTACCACCATCACACCAGCACCAACAATCCCCCAGCAAACAACACACCTCACACCTCAACACCACACCCACCACACACACCCCTGCACCCACAAACACTTCAAACACCAACCACCATGGCAGCACAGAAAATGCCAAAATTCACAGAGGGTGAGTTGACAGTCATGGTCAATGAGATAGTGAGAGTGAAACTACAACTCTTTGGTAGCCTGGTCCAACAGACACCATTAGCCACAAGGACACAAATGTGGGAAAAGATAGTCCAAAGGTTCATTGCAGTAGGGACCACCCCGCGATCCAAGAAGGAGTTCATAAAGCGGTTGCATGATCTCAAGAGGGTTGTCAAGGAGAAGAGGAGCAAAAACTGGGAGCTGGCGAACCGGACTGGCAGTGGCCCTCCCATCCCACAGAAAACATTCACACCATGGGAGGAGAAGGTGCTTGCCATACTGCATCCTGAGAGTCTCACAGGAGTAGCCGGGGGAACGGAGGCTGGTAAGTACAAACAAATGGCAACCAACACACTGATAAGTACTTCCTTGCACAACCCAAACACCATTGCACTGTTCACCCTCACCTAACAGGTAGGCAGCCATCTTCACTGGGAGGCTTGCTTGGGGGTGGGAGGTCTGCACTATGACGCCCACCATGCCCCCGTCCCACACCTGAGCAGCATGGAGGCCTCCCCCACCCAGGAGCATGTGTCAGCCATTGCACTGTTCACCCTCACCTAACAGGTAGGCAGCCATCTTGTATTGGAGGACTGTTTGGGGGTGGGAGGCCAGGATCACGACTCCCACCATGCCCCTGTCCCACACTCCAGCAGCATGGAGGCCTCCCCCACCCAGGAGCATGTGTCAGCCATTGCACTGTTCACCTTCACCTAACAGGTAGGTAGACATCTTCACTGGGAGGCCTGTTTGGGGGAGGGAGGCCTGCACTATCACTCCCACCACGCACCTTGTCCCACACCTGAGAAGGATGGAGCCCCCCCACCCAGGAGCATGTGTCAGCCATTGCATTGTTCACCCTCACCTAACAGGTAGATAGCCATCTTGTATTGGAGGATTGTTTGGGGGTGGGAGGCCTGCACTAAGACTCCCACCATGCCCCCTGTTCCACACTCCAGCTGCATGGATGCCTCCCCCACCCAGGAGCATGCGTCAGCCATTGCACTGTTCACCCTCACCTAACAGGTAGGCAGCCATCTTCACTGGGAGGATTGTTTGGGGGAGGGAGGCCTGTACTATCACTCCCACCATGCCCCCCTGTCCCACACCTTAGTAGGATGGAGGCCTCCCCCACCCAGGAGCATGTGTCAGCCATTGCATTGTCCACCCTCACTTAACAGGTAGGTAGCCATCTTCCCTGTACTGGCTGTTTGGTTGTGGGAGGGCTGTACCACGACTCCCACCATGCTCCTTGTCCCACACCCCAGCAGCATGGAGGCCTCCCCCACCCAGGAGCATGTGTCAGTTATTGCATTGTTCACCCTCACCTAACAGATAAGGAGCCATCTTGTACTGGAGGATTGTTTGGGGGGTGGGAGGCCTGCACTATGACTCCCACCATTCCCCCTGTTCCACACCCCAGCAGCATGGATGCCTCCCCCACCCAGGAGCATGTGTCAGCCATTGCACTGTTCACCCTCACCTAACAGGTAGGTAGCCATTGTCACAGGTCTGGCTGTTTGTGGTTGTGAGACCTGCAACACTACACACGGCACCGATTGCATGCAATGCATCGATACAGGACATGTATGATTATTTGATGTTTCCCTGCCCCATGTAATAACAGCCAGTATTGCATTTAACAATAATACTAAAGTTGTCTCAATTGTGTAGTGTACAGACAGCAGGTGACATGCAGCTAACAGAATACTTGCACATTGCACAACACTGACCATTCCCCATCTAATCCCCAGGTGATGAAGATCTTGCTGCTGAGGACAACAACGAGACCAGGAGAGCCAGTCTCCACCCCCGGTACATGGACTCTCGGATGTTGACTCCCAGGACAGTTTGGACGATGAGCTCCGGGCCGGCCCATCTGGTATGCCAAGACCCAACTGGTCCCAGGACCCCATTCTCCCCACCACCACGTCTGCTGCACCAACAACTGCACAGCAGACCCCTGCAGTCACGGCCTGTGCCTCCACCGCTGCCACCTCGGCCACCACCACCACCACCAGCACCCTCCCTGTCCCAGGGGACGACCAGGACACACCACCAACTGTGGAGAGCAGGGAGAGTGTGCGAGGACCCACCGTGGCGAGACAACAGGTCCGTGGCAGCAGGGCAGGTGGGAGGGCCAGGGTCCCCCCAGACCTCAGGAGGTTGGCACACCATCCCTGGACCACTTCACCAGAGTCATCGGTGCATATAATCAGGTCCAGGGACAAAGTGGCCGGTCGGACTAACTATTACGTGAGCTCATCCTGCTGATGAGGTCCATCGACACACGCATTGGTCAAATGGTGGACCTCATGGCCCAGCAAGTGGCGTTGCAGAGGGACAGGCCTGCGTCACAACCAACACCTCCGCCCCTTCTGTTGTGCTGCAGGATGACAGTGCACCATCCTCCCCTGCGCCAACAGAGAGGGGTGAGTCCTCAGATGCCACTGGCCATTCAGCAAACCCCCCCCCCGCCAAAAAGATCAACGGGGCGTCCAAAGAAGAGCCTGGGAGTCTCCGGAGGCAAAGCACCAGCCACATGCCAGTCACGGTGCCAGCCCTGATGGCAACCCTCTTCCCCACTGCATTGACTGTTTGTACTGTCCTTCCCCACACTGCCTTGGAAATGGCACTTGTCTGTTGGACTGGGTCACCACATCCATGTGGTGTCTACTCTTGCATCTCATCTACCATGACTGTCAACTCACTGCTCCTTCACCACCTTCATGTAAATATGCCCGCACCCCTCACATGTCCACTTTGCAAATAAAACACCTGATGCACCAGATTTTGTGCTGTATTGTTTTTAGTGCAATATTTACAGTTTAGAAAATGTCCATGATGTGTCCAAATGATGTACAGTATGTAGGGCTGGATTCTTTTGAAGCATCTAGGGAGACAGTCACTGGTGACATTGTGGCATCACAGACATAACACTACACAAAACATACACATGAGTCTACAGGCATACAAGACAATGTGCAGCAGGTGTCAACCAATAGAGTCCTGCATACGTCCACATATGCAATGTCAATGCCACCTTTCCTACACACAGGTGACTCAACATGTGCCTGTATGTACCATCCGCCCATAGCCCTTCACAACAACAACCACAACAGACATTGTACAAGTTGTAAATCTTCACACACCTTCACGTGAAGTAGTGGTTGATGAGCTGTTGACTTATGTCAACTCCTTCCTCCTCTACACTGTCCTCATCAGTGTACTCAGGTCCTTGGGCAGGCGGAGGCCATGGTTCCTCTCCGTCAACCAGGAGCAGGGGAATCCCCTTGTGAATGGCCATGTTGTGCAGCATACAGCATGCCACAACGATCTTGCACACTTTCCCAGGCGAGTATGCCAGTGCACCTCCAGTCCTGTCAAGGCAGCGGACTTGAGTAGGCCAAAAGTCCGCTCAATGACACGTCGGGTTCTGCCATGGGCCTCATTGTACCTGACGTCAGCCGGGGTCCTGGGATTACTTAGAGGACTCAGCAGCCATGGACGACTGGGATATGCAGAGTCCCCTAGGAATGACAAACACACATTGCAAGGTTGCACAGGCAGAGGGCAGCAGGACACAAACAGACATCACGCCATATCACTAGGCATACTCACCCACAATCCAAGCACGATCGGGATGCAGGTTAGCCATCATCCCGGGCACCATGCTGTTCCTCATGACGTATTAATCATGGGCTGAGCCGGGGAATCTTGCACACACATGTGAAATTGTCATGTCCGCAAGGCACACCACCTGCACATTTATTGAATGATAATGTTTGCGATTCCTAAAAATGTGCTCAGTGGCCTGTGGTGGCACCAGACCAACATGGATGCAATCGATGGCACCAACAACATGGGGGATGTGCCCAAGGGCATAGAAGTCACCCTTCACACCGGGCAATTCTGCTCCCCTGGGGAAATGGATGTATTGATCCTTATATCTCATCATGGCTGCAAGAACATTCCTCAGCACCATGCTGAACATGGGTTGCGACATCCCTTCAGCGCCCGCCACGGTCTCCTGGAAGGAACCAGTTGCAAAAAAGTGGAGGGCTGCCATCACTTTGTATGTGGGTGTGAAGGCTGTTGGGTAGTGGCGACGAGGCTGCAGGTGGGGCTCCAACAGATCACAAAGGGTCTTCATGGTCGCTCTGTCGAGGCGGAATTTTCGGATGATCGCTATATCCTCCATGTCCTCCAGCACTGTCAGGTGACGGATGAGATTTGCCCTCCTCCTAGTTGAGATGTACATGGACACATGTCAATGACAGCCATCATGAGGTGGACTCAGCACATACCGTTAAGCATGTCACGCAAAACCTTAAAATTCCATGAGAGATGCGTGGCACACAAGGTCACATGTGTTTAAATTTGAGACACACAGAGGACACACCAATCCATTTACAATACACAGGTGCCGCAAACAAAACAGAATGTAAATGGAAATGCACAGTTTCGGAACACCACATTCCACATGTGCAAGCCTCATACCGTACCATCAACAAAAGTGTGTAAGATGACCATGAATGCCTCACACACATCTACTGTACCTTTCACACCTCAATGCGTCATGTGAAGCTGGCACACATCAAGAGCCCAATGATCACAGTAGATGGTAAACTTGTGTGCATGGGCTGATATGGTAGCACAAGTATGAAAGAACACCATAGAGTGAGACAAGCCTTGCCAAGGTCAGCACTGACCCACGACACATCGATTTGTCACACATCATTGACAACAGCTTAACACTGTCAGGCATCATCAACCATCAAATGCATCAGTGACATTGCAGGGACAACAGACCAATGTGCGTCACACATATTGTGCGACCACCTGTTCATTAAATCAATTAATGGCATTGTGTGCACAATGATGTGCCATTAGACATGTTGCTGCTGTGTACTGATGCAGAGTTCATAATGGAATTTGGCATTGCATGTGACCAAATTCACGGTAGCTAGCGCCTGGCCACGGCGGTGTGACACAAGCACCACCCCCTACACAAGTGCGGTAAACATTGGCATGGGTTGCTGGTGGTGGGCATGCTGCGCCACACAAATGGCGGTTGCTACCGCCTGTCCACGGCGGTGTGACACAAGCACCACCCCCTACACAAGTGCGGTAGACATTGGCATGGGTTGCTGGTGGTGGGCATGCTGCGCCACACAAATGGTGGCTGCTACCGCCTGTCCACGGCGGTGTGACACAAGCACCACCCCCTACACAAGTGCGGTAGACATTGGCATGGTTTGCTGGTGGTGGGCATGCTGCGCCACACAAATGGCGGTTGCTAACGCCTGGCCCCTGCGGTGCGACACCCCCATGGAGCATTGCCTACAGCCAATGGGAGCGATGTTTGCGGTGGCATGATGCAGGTTTGAGAATCGAGGAAGGCGTGCTTCGCCACCATGAAGCCGGTCATTGGATGCTTTTGAACGATGCACCATCGCGGTAGCGCACCCAGGGCCCCTGCGGTGCATCACCGCCATGGAGCATTGCCTACAGCCAATGGGAGCGATGTTTGCGGTGGCATGATGCAGGTTTGAAAATCGCGGAAGGCGTGCTCTGCCACTGCGGAGCCGGTCATTGGATGCTTTTGAATGATGCACCATCGCGGTAGCACACCCCGGGCCCCTGCGGTGCATCACCACCATGGAGCATTGCCTACAGCCAATGGGAACGATGTTTGCGGTGGCATGATGCAGGTTTGAAAATCGCGGAAGGCATGCTCTGCCACTGCGGAGCCGGTCATTGGATGCTTTTGAACGATGCACCATCACGGTAGCGCACCCCGGGCCCCTGCGGTGCATCACCGCTATGGAGCATTGCCTACAGCCAATGGGAACGATGTTTGCGGTGGCATGATGCAGGTTTGAAAATCGCAGAAGGCATGCTCTGCCACTGCGGAGCCGGTCATTGGATGCTTTTGAACGATGCACCATCACGGTAGCGCACCCCGGCCCCCTGCGGTGCATCACCGCTATGGAGCATTGCCTACAGCCAATGGGAGTGATGTTTACGGTGGCATGATGCAGGTTTGAAAATCGCGAGCCGGTCATTGGATGCTTTCGAATGAGGCAGTCCTGCACAACCAATTTTCAGCTTTGCACCTCACAAACGAGCCCAGGGGGCTATAAATCTGTGGGAGTGAGCCCCACATTTCCACTGCTCACAGAGCCTGCTGCCTGGGACCCTCTCCTGCTGCTGCCTGAAGTGCCTGCTGCGTAGGACCCTCTCCTGCTGCTGCCTGGGGCCCTCTCCTGCTGCTGCCTGAAGTGCCTGCTGCCTGGGACCCTCTCCTGCTGCTGCCTGAAGTGCCTGCTGCCTGGGACCCTCTCCTGCTTCTACCTGGAACCCTCTCCTGCAGCTGCCTGAAGTGCCTGCTGCCTGGGACACTCTCCTGCTGCTGCCTGAAGTGCCTACTGCCTGGGACCCTCTCCTGCTGCTGCCTTGGACCCTCTCCTGCTGCTGCCTGAAGTGCCTGCTGCCTGGGACCCTCTCCTGCTGCTGCCTGAAGTGCCTGCTGTCTGGGACCCTCTCCTGCTGCTGCCTGGGACCCTCTCCTGCTGCTGCCTGAAGTGCCTGCTGCCTGGGACTCCTCACCACTCACTTCAACCACAGGTGTTACATGTCCACAGGGATGTCAAGAACTGAGAAGATCCGTGCCAGTCCATTCACAAGTGAGGAGCTGGAGGTGCTAGTGGATGAGGTGCTGGCACAGTACCCGAGGCTGTATGGTGGCCCCAACGTAGTGGTAAGTTAACATTGAGGGTGCTGTTGGACAGGGGGGGTGTCAGACATGCATGGGACTGGTGATGTGTGCAACCCACTGAGGGGGTTCAGTGCAGTCATCCTGTATGTGTGTGTGATAACATGTAGCCTCTACGCCTTCATGTATGCATGCTATGATATCAATTTGGGCCATGCAGAGTGCCCTTATGAGGTGTCACCCAGTTTGGGAATTAGGGGGATTACAATTGGTCCTGAGTCTGTGTATTGCTACTGTTGTGATAGATGTTGGTACATGACACTGTGTAACTGGTCATTTACCCTACTTTTCTCCCATACCTGCAGCTCAAGGTACACCAGCGTAAGGCCGTGTGGAGGGTCATTGCTGCAAAGGTACGAGCCCTGGGGGTATCCAACAGACGACGCACCCACTGCCACAAGAGGTGGGACGACATCAGCCGGCTGGCAAAGAACGTGGCCGAGATGACCTTGGGGCTGCAACCGCGCACTGGGCGTCTGGCAGTGCGCAACTTAACACCACTGATGGTCCGCATATTGGCAGTGACTAATCCGGAGTTGGATGCACGTCTCAAGGAGCATGGCCAGCAAGGCAGGGTGAGTATTTGGGGAGGGTGACCTTGCCTGGGAGCGGATGCATGTGTACAGACCCTGTGGCAGCGGTGAGCCATGTGATGTTCGTGGGGTGGTGCTGTGATGTGTCATGTGAGTGGCTGCAGGAATGTGTGCTAGTGTCAGGCATTGTGCCAAACAGCCCTTACAAGGCTGATCATCCCTGCTGTTCTTTATCATAGCTAGGTGTGTTTGGATCCACATGGTCATTCTGCATTGGGATGGTGTGGGAAATCTATTAGGGGGTGAACAGAAGGGTCCACTATCTGAGTGTGAGTTCATGTATTCCTA
The DNA here is from genome assembly GCF_964261635.1 of Lissotriton helveticus. Taxonomy (NCBI): domain Eukaryota; kingdom Metazoa; phylum Chordata; class Amphibia; order Caudata; family Salamandridae; genus Lissotriton; species Lissotriton helveticus. Next base: position 1,618,018,759 of record NC_136057.1, read on the forward strand.
CTTTGCATGCACCATGATTGTTGAGGGTCACACGTCTGACAACAAGGTGCCCCAGAGTACCACATGGTGCTTGGTATGGCCTACTAGGCATTGTGGACTGTCATTTTCTAATAGGTGTGTGTGTCCTCCCCTCACGTTCCCTGAAGGACTGTCAGTGGCAAAGAGTGTTTGGGACATGATAGGTGTGAGCATGGCAAGTTGTGTGTGGTACACTTCATCCACGGGCAAGGTGTAGTGCTGTGTGGCCTCAACATGGCTCTGTCATGGCAGCTATTCAGTGTTGCAGGCACTGTTGTGGTGTATGTAGTGTGTTGCTGCTATGTTTATGCAGGGTGTGGCGGTCAGCGTGTTGATTTGGGCATCCCCTGTATGCATTGTTTGTTTTGCTTTGTCCTGATGATATAATTTATACAACCCTGAATCTCTCTCATGCAGAATCGCCAGTGGGCATGGAGGCGCGGGAGCCGGAAACCAGTGGTGGCGAGAGTAGCACTACAGCTGCACCGGAGGCCAGTGACACAGAGCTCACCAGCGCATCTGAAGGGGACAGGAGTATGCAGGAGGAATCCGTGGCTGAGACACAGAGTACTACATCATCTGATGCGAGTGGTGATGCATCCATGTTGTCAGGCACAGGGGATGGGGAGTCTGCTACATCATCTACCACTCAACGTCCAGTGCCCAGCCTCCCATCGACTTCCTCTGGTGCTGGCCGTGTCCGTGTCAGTAAGAGGGGACGAGTTACATTCACACCTGGCACCGCTGACCCTGCACCTGTCCCCCCTGCTGCACTCAGTGCTGAGTCTGTAGAGCTCCTGCGCCAGCTTTGTGTGGGCCAGACCGCCCTGCTCAATGCCTTCAGTGGCCATGGCAAGAAATTAGGGCAGGTGGTTGCCTACAACGAGGGCATACACTCTGACGTGGGTCGGCTCCACCGTACAGTCCAAGCTTTGTCATCCGCAGTAATGTCTACCCTTCAACAAGCACATGCTCCCATTCCTGCTCAGGAGCCTTTGTTCACCCCCCAGTCAGTGGCCACATCAGAGGACAGTGACCACGGTTCGCATGCGTCACGGACACAATACAGCACAAGGAGCACAAAGCAGACACAACCCAAGCGGTCCCGCCCACAGACACCATCCCCACAGAAGAGCAGAGACAGCCCAGAATGCAGACAAGAGCCCGTCAGGGAAGAGCAAGGCCGAAAAATCAGAGGCTGACATCAGCCTCACAAACCTCTGAGGCATCACCAGCAAATGACTCTCCTGTCCCTAAAACTTCACACAGAGCTAGGCGTGCAGTGTCTGTGCCCACTGAGGAGATGTTGTATAGCAAGGGTACACCTAGGAAGCGCACAGGCCACATCAACTCCAATTCCAAGCCCAGTGAAGCAGGTGGAGGAGGGCACCGTAGGTTGGACACCTGGCAAACAGGCAAAGGAGGGCACTGTAGGGGCCACCCCTGGCAAAGAGGCAAAGAAGGGCACTGTAGGGGCCACCCCTGGCAAACAGGCCAAGGAGGGCACTGTAGGGGCCACCCCTGGCAAAGAGGCAAAGCAGGGCACTGTAGGTGGGACACCTAGCAAGAAAGGGAAGGTGGTCCAGAGGCGTAGCCAGACAAAGCGTTCCGCAGGATCCAGCACATCACCAGAGGGAGTGCCAGTGTCTGAACCTGATGCAGGAAAGTTGGTGTGTGTACCTGTTGTGTCATCACCAGTTCCCATTAACCCCAAGACAGGGAAGCCATTTCGTATTCCCAAAAAGTAGAAGGGCACCCCTCCAACCTCTCCCACCCACACTGTGTCAGAGGTCTGCATGACTCCACCTCCACGTGCCACTATACCACCTGGTCCAAACAGCCCTCCAGCTTGCCAAATGACTGATAGCCCTACATCACTGGCTTCTCTGTCTCCCCAGTCAAGTGTTCATGCTGACTCCGACACACAGCCAGCTCCAAGTCCACCTGACAGCCAAATGTGAGTGGCAGTCCCCCTCATACACCTGTCTCTCATACAGGTGTGCTAGTCCTGACCATTGTTTGCCACCTGGGTGTGTTGCTGGCCATAGAAGGTTACAGTCCAACACACTGTGTTCACTGCTGCTCTACCCTTGCCTGTGCAGCTTCGCATGTCCTGACTCTGCACTTCTCCCTGGCCACTGACCTTGTCGTTCACTGCTGCTCTCCCCTGGCCACTGGCCTAGTCATTCACTGCTGCTCTTCCCTTGCCTGTGCAGCTTCTCGTGTCCTGAGTCTGCACTTTGTCATGCCCACTGGCCCTGATGCTCTGCTGTGTTGTACTCTCAACTGTGCCATGGGCACTGGAACTGTTCCTCTGCTGTGCTGGAGTCTCCCCTGTGCCATGGACACTGGCCCTATTGCTCTGCTGTGTTGTACTCTCAACTGTGACATGGACACTGGCCCTGTTCCTCTGCTGTGTTGGAGTCTCCCCTGTGCCATGGACACTGGCCCTGTTGCTCTGCTGTGTTGTACTCTCAACTGTGCCATGGACACTGGCCCTGTTGCTCTGCTGTGTTGGAGTCTCCCTTGTGCCATGGACACTGGCCCTGTTGCTCTGCTGTGTTGTACTCTCAACTGTGCCATGGACACTGGCCCTGTTGCTCTGCTGTGTTGGAGTCTCCCTTGTGCCATGGACACTGGCCCTGTTGCTCTGCTGTGTTATACTCTCAACTGTGCCATGGACACGTGCCCTGTTGCTCTGCTGTGTTGGAGTCTCCCCTGGGCCATGCCCAGTGGCCCTGTTGCTCTGCTGTGTTTTTAGTCTCACCTGTGCAGCCTCTCATGTACTTGCTATGCCACCTGCCCTGGACACTAGCCCTGTTCCTCTGCTGTGTTGGAGTCTCCCCTGTGCCATGGACACTGGCCCTGTTGCCCTGCTGTGTTGGATTCTTCCCTGTGCCATGGACACTGGCCCTGTTGCTCTGCTGTGTCTTACTCTCAACTGTGCCATGGTCACTGGCCCTGTTCCTCTGCTGTGTTGAAGTCTCCCCTGTGCCATGAACACTGGCCCTGTTGCTCTGCTGTGTTGGAGTCTCCACTGTGCCATGCCCACTGGCCCTGTTGCTCTGCTGTGTTTTTAGTCTCACCTGTGCAGCCTCTCATGTACTTGCTGTGCCACCTGCCCTGGACACTGGCCCTGTTCCTCTGCTGTGTTGGAGTCTCCCCTGTGCCACGGACACTGGCCTTCCTGTTTGTAGTTTGCTTGTGAAGGATATCTTGCATTTGATCAGCATTTTGTACATTGCTCTTGTGTACAGTTGTTCTACTGTCACATCTGTGCAATATGTGAATAAAGACAGTTACTCCTGTTGTGTGTTTTGTAAGTGTCCTTGCTGATTAAAGTTCTTTTCGTGTTTTGCGTTTTTTGTGCCTTTCTGCCCTCTGTTCCTCCCATTTTCCCCTCGTTTTTTGTGCCTTTCTGCCCCCTGTTCCACCAGTTTTCCCCTCATTTTTTGTGCCTTTCTGCCCTCTGTTCCACTCGTTTTTCCTTCGTTTTTTGTGCCTTTCTGCCCTCTGTTCCACCCGTTTTTACCTCGGTTTTTGTGCCTTTCTGCCCTCTGTTCCGCTCGTTTTTTCTTCGTTTTTTGTGCCTTTCTGCCCACTGTTCCACTTGTTTTTTGTGCCCTTCTGCCCTCTGTTCCACTCGTTTTTTGTGCCCTTCTGCCCTCTGTGCCACTCGATTTTACCTCGTTTTTTGTGCCCTTCTGCCCTCTGTTCCACTCGTTTTTTGTGCCCCTCTTGTCTTCTGTTGCACTTGTTTCCCACTCTGCTGTGCCCCCTACAGCCCTGCCCCCCTGACTGCCCACTGCCCAATCGCTGCTGTCGCCTCCCAGTTGCTCCTCCCTCCCACGTCCCCATATATGCCGGACGCTGCACGGTGAGGTGAGCGACCCCTGACCCTCCTGGTAGGTCGCTCCCCCTCCACGCAGCTCTGACTGTGTGCCCCTGCTGCCGCTGACACTGCCGCTGGTAAGTGTCCTCCGTCCTTTTTAGGTTTTGCCTAGCGAAAGCTGCGCTCTGCGCAGCTTTTCGCGCAGGCGAAATCCTGTTGAGAACTGTAGGGTGCTTTGGGTCGGCCCTCGTCATTGATTGGCTGGCTCCGTAAACGGAGCCTTGCCATTGGACGAGGGGCCTGTCCGTCAATGCCGGACCAGACACGGGGGCGTTCCTGACATTCTTTGTCTTTTGCCGACGTCACGCGACGCCGGGAACGCCCCCGAGTCTGGTCCGGCATTGCCGGCACCTCCCTTGCTCTACTGTCATCACCACAACACTGCGCCCATTTTATCCCAAGCTAAACACTCGGAGAGGCGCAGTGACCGGGTCTTTGAAGGCCGCTCTCCCAATGAAAACAAGTTTTCTCTCCGAGTCAGCACGAGCAGGAAGACGAGCAGCGCGCCTCCCAGCTGGCCTCTCGCATCAGCATCCAGAGCTGCCCTGCGCGGTGTGTAGCTTCAGTGGAGCTTCAGAGTGCAGAGTGGAGCTTCAGAGTGGAGCTTCAGAGTGCAGAGTGGAGCTTAAGAGTGGAGCTTAAGAGTGGAGCTTAAGAGTGGAGCTTCAGAGTGGAGCTTCAGAGTGGAGCTTCAGAGTGGAGCTTCAGAGTGGAGCTTCAGAGTGGAGCTTCAGAGTGGAGCTTCAGAGTGGAGCTTCAGAGTGCAGAGTGGAGCTTCAGAGTGGAGCTTCAGAGTGCAGAGTGGAGCTTCAGAGTGGAGCTTCAGAGTGGAGCTTCAGAGTGGAGCTTCAGAGTGGAGCTTCAGAGTGGAGCTTCAGAGTGGAGCTTCAGAGTGGAGCTTCAGAGTGCAGAGTGGAGCTTCAGAGTGGAGCTTCAGAGTGCAGAGTGGAGCTTCAGAGTGCAGATTCAGAGTGGAGCTTCAGAGTGCAGAGTGGAGCTTCAGAGTGCAGATTCAGAGTGGAGCTTCAGAGTGCAGAGTGGAGCTTCAGAGTGCAGATTCAGAGTGGAGCTTCAGAGTGCAGAGTGGAGCTTCAGAGTGCAGATTCAGAGTGGAGCTTCAGAGTGCAGAGTGGAGCTTCAGAGTGGAGCTTCAGAGTGGAGCTTCAGAGTGGAGCTTCAGAGTGGAGCTTCAGAGTGGAGCTTCAGAGTGGAGCTTCAGAGTGGAGCTTCAGAGTGGAGCTTCAGAGTGGAGCTTCAGAGTGCAGAGTGGAGCTTCAGAGTGCAGATTCAGAGTGGAGCTTCAGAGTGCAGAGTGGAGCTTCAGAGTGCAGATTCAGAGTGGAGCTTCAGAGTGCAGAGTGGAGCTTCAGAGTGGAGCTTCAGAGTGCAGAGTGGAGCTTCAGAGTGGAGCTTCAGAGTGCAGAGTGGAGCTTCAGAGTGCAGAGTGGAGCTTCAGAGTGCAGAGTGGAGCTTCAGAGTGCAGAGTGGAGCTTCAGAGTGCAGAGTGGAGCTTCAGAGTGCAGAGTGGAGCTTCAGAGTGCAGAGTGGAGCTTCAGAGTGCAGAGTGGAGCTTCAGAGTGGAGCTTCAGAGTGCAGAGTGGAGCTTCAGAGTGGAGCTTCAGAGTGGAGCTTCAGAGTGGAGCTTCAGAGTGGAGCTTCAGAGTGGAGCTTCAGAGTGGAGCTTCAGAGTGCAGAGTGGAGCTTCAGAGTGCAGAGTGGAGCTTCAGAGTGCAGAGTGGAGCTTCAGAGTGGAGCTTCAGAGTGGAGCTTCAGAGTGGAGCTTCAGAGTGGAGCTTCAGAGTGGAGCTTCAGAGTGGAGCTTCAGAGTGGAGCTTCAGAGTGCAGAGTGGAGCTTCAGAGTGGAGCTTCAGAGTGCAGAGTGGAGCTTCAGAGTGCAGAGTGGAGCTTCAGAGTGGAGCTTCAGAGTGCAGAGTGGAGCTTCAGAGTGCAGAGTGGAGCTTCAGAGTGCAGAGTGGAGCTTCAGAGTGGAGCTTCAGAGTGGAGCTTCAGAGTGCAGAGTGGAGCTTCAGAGTGGAGCTTCAGAGTGGAGCTTCAGAGTGCAGAGTGGAGCTTCAGAGTGGAGCTTCAGAGTGGAGCTTCAGAGTGCAGAGTGGAGCTTCAGAGTGGAGCTTCAGAGTGGAGCTTCAGAGTGCAGAGTGGAGCTTCAGAGTGGAGCTTCAGAGTGGAGCTTCAGAGTGCAGAGTGGAGCTTCAGAGTGCAGATTCAGAGTGCAGAGTGGAGCTTCAGAGTGCAGATTCAGAGTGGAGCTTCAGAGTGCAGAGTGGAGCTTCAGAGTGCAGATTCAGAGTGGAGCTTCAGAGTGCAGAGTGGAGCTTCAGAGTGCAGAGTGGAGCTTCAGAGTGGAGCTTCAGAGTGCAGAGTGGAGCTTCAGAGTGGAGCTTCAGAGTGGAGCTTCAGAGTGGAGCTTCAGAGTGGAGCTTCAGAGTGGAGCTTCAGAGTGGAGCTTCAGAGTGGAGCTTCAGAGTGGAGCTTCAGAGTGCAGAGTGGAGCTTCAGAGTGCAGAGTGGAGCTTCAGAGTGCAGAGTGGAGCTTCAGAGTGCAGATTCAGAGTGGAGCTTCAGAGTGCAGAGTGGAGCTTCAGAGTGGAGCTTCAGAGTGGAGCTTCAGAGTGGAGCTTCAGAGTGGAGCTTCAGAGTGGAGCTTCAGAGTGGAGCTTCAGAGTGGAGCTTCAGAGTGGAGCTTCAGAGTGGAGCTTCAGAGTGGAGCTTCAGAGTGGAGCTTCAGAGTGCAGAGTGGAGCTTCAGAGTGGAGCTTCAGAGTGCAGAGTGGAGCTTCAGAGTGGAGCTTCAGAGTGGAGCTTCAGAGTGGAGCTTCAGAGTGGAGCTTCAGAGTGGAGCTTCAGAGTGGAGCTTCAGAGTGCAGTGTGGAGCTTCAGAGTGGAGCTTCAGAGTGCAGAGTGGAGCTTCAGAGTGGAGCTTCAGAGTGGAGCTTCAGAGTGCAGAGTGGAGCTTCAGAGTGGAGCTTCAGAGTGCAGAGTGGAGCTTCAGAGTGGAGCTTCAGAGTGGAGCTTCAGAGTGGAGCTTCAGAGTGGAGCTTCAGAGTGGAGCTTCAGAGTGCAGAGTGGAGCTTCAGAGTGGAGCTTCAGAGTGCAGAGTGGAGCTTCAGAGTGGAGCTTCAGAGTGCAGAGTGGAGCTTCAGAGTGGAGCTTCAGAGTGCAGAGTGGAGCTTCAGAGTGGAGCTTCAGAGTGCAGAGTGGAGCTTCAGAGTGGAGCTTCAGAGTGCAGAGTGGAGCTTCAGAGTGGAGCTTCAGAGTGGAGCTTCAGAGTGCAGAGTGGAGCTTCAGAGTGCAGATTCAGAGTGGAGCTTCAGAGTGCAGAGTGGAGCTTCAGAGTGGAGCTTCAGAGTGGAGCTTCAGAGTGGAGCTTCAGAGTGGAGCTTCAGAGTGCAGAGTGGAGCTTCAGAGTGCAGAGTGGAGCTTCAGAGTGGAGCTTCAGAGTGCAGAGTGGAGCTTCAGAGTGGAGCTTCAGAGTGCAGAGTGGAGCTTCAGAGTGCAGATTCAGAGTGGAGCTTCAGAGTGCAGAGTGGAGCTTCAGAGTGGAGCTTCAGAGTGCAGAGTGGAGCTTCAGAGTGGAGCTTCAGAGTGCAGAGTGGAGCTTCAGAGTGGAGCTTCAGAGTGCAGAGTGGAGCTTCAGAGTGGAGCTTCAGAGTGGAGCTTCAGAGTGGAGCTTCAGAGTGGAGCTTCAGAGTGGAGCTTCAGAGTGGAGCTTCAGAGTGGAGCTTCAGAGTGGAGCTTCAGAGTGGAGCTTCAGAGTGGAGCTTCAGAGTGGAGCTTCAGAGTGCAGAGTGGAGCTTCAGAGTGCAGATTCAGAGTGGAGCTTCAGAGTGCAGAGTGGAGCTTCAGAGTGGAGCTTCAGAGTGCAGAGTGGAGCTTCAGAGTGGAGCTTCAGAGTGCAGAGTGGAGCTTCAGAGTGGAGCTTCAGAGTGCAGAGTGGAGCTTCAGAGTGGAGCTTCAGAGTGGAGCTTCAGAGTGGAGCTTCAGAGTGGAGCTTCAGAGTGGAGCTTCAGAGTGGAGCTTCAGAGTGGAGCTTCAGAGTGCAGATTCAGAGTGGAGCATCAGAGTGCAGATTCAGAGTGGAGCTTCAGAGTGCAGAGTGGAGCTTCAGAGTGCAGATTCAGAGTGGAGCTTCAGAGTGCAGAGTGGAGCTTCAGAGTGCAGATTCAGAGTGGAGCTTCAGAGTGCAGAGTGGAGCTTCAGAGTGCAGATTCAGAGTGGAGCTTCAGAGTGCAGAGTGGAGCTTCAGAGTGCAGAGTGGAGCTTCAGAGTGGAGCTTCAGAGTGCAGAGTGGAGCTTCAGAGTGCAGAGTGGAGCTTCAGAGTGCAGAGTGGAGCTTCAGAGTGCAGAGTGGAGCTTCAGAGTGGAGCTTCAGAGTGGAGCTTCAGAGTGGAGCATCAGAGTGGAGCTTCAGAGTGGAGCATCAGAGTGGAGCATCAGAGTGGAGCATCAGAGTGGAGCATCAGAGTGGAGCATCAGAGTGGAGCATCAGAGTGGAGCATCAGAGTGGAGCATCAGAGTGGAGCATCAGAGTGGAGCTTCAGAGTGGAGCTTCAGAGTGGAGCTTCAGAGTGGAGCTTCAGAGTGGAGCTTCAGAGTGGAGCTTCAGAGTGGAGCTTCAGAGTGGAGCTTCAGAGTGGAGCTTCAGAGTGGAGCTTCAGAGTGCAGAGTGGAGCTTCAGAGTGCAGATTCAGAGTGGAGCTTCAGAGTGCAGAGTGGAGCTTCAGAGTGCAGAGTGGAGCTTCAGAGTGCAGAGTGGAGCTTCAGAGTGGAGCTTCAGAGTGGAGCTTCAGAGTGGAGCTTCAGAGTGGAGCTTCAGAGTGGAGCTTCAGAGTGGAGCTTCAGAGTGCAGAGTGGAGCTTCAGAGTGCAGAGTGGAGCTTCAGAGTGCAGATTCAGAGTGCAGAGTGGAGCTTCAGAGTGGAGCTTCAGAGTGGAGCTTCAGAGTGGAGCTTCAGAGTGGAGCTTCAGAGTGGAGCTTCAGAGTGGAGCTTCAGAGTGCAGATTCAGAGTGGAGCTTCAGAGTGGAGCTTCAGAGTGGAGCTTCAGAGTGGAGCTTCAGAGTGGAGCTTCAGAGTGCAGATTCAGAGTGGAGCTTCAGAGTGCAGATTCAGAGTGGAGCTTCAGAGTGGAGCTTCAGAGTGGAGCTTCAGAGTGGAGCTTCAGAGTGGAGCTTCAGAGTGGAGCTTCAGAGTGGAGCTTCAGAGTGGAGCTTCAGAGTGGAGCTTCAGAGTGGAGCTTCAGAGTGCAGAGTGGAGCTTCAGAGTGCAGAGTGGAGCTTCAGAGTGCAGAGTGGAGCTTCAGAGTGCAGAGTGGAGCTTCAGAGTGCAGAGTGGAGCTTCAGAGTGGAGCTTCAGAGTGGAGCTTCAGAGTGGAGCTTCAGAGTGGAGCTTCAGAGTGGAGCTTCAGAGTGGAGCTTCAGAGTGCAGAGTGGAGCTTCAGAGTGCAGAGTGGAGCTTCAGAGTGCAGAGTGGAGCTTCAGAGTGGAGCTTCAGAGTGCAGATTCAGAGTGCAGATTCAGAGTGGAGCTTCAGAGTGGAGCTTCAGAGTGGAGCTTCAGAGTGGAGCTTCAGAGTGGAGCTTCAGAGTGGAGCTTCAGAGTGGAGCTTCAGAGTGGAGCTTCAGAGTGGAGCTTCAGAGTGGAGCTTCAGAGTGGAGCTTCAGAGTGGAGCTTCAGAGTGCAGAGTGGAGCTTCAGAGTGGAGCTTCAGAGTGGAGCTTCAGAGTGGAGCTTCAGAGTGGAGCTTCAGAGTGGAGCTTCAGAGTGGAGCTTCAGAGTGGAGCTTCAGAGTGGAGCTTCAGAGTGGAGCTTCAGAGTGCAGAGTGGAGCTTCAGAGTGCAGAGTGGAGCTTCAGAGTGGAGCTTCAGAGTGCAGATTCAGAGTGGAGCTTCAGAGTGCAGATTCAGAGTGGAGCTTCAGAGTGCAGAGTGGAGCTTCAGAGTGGAGCTTCAGAGTGCAGAGTGGAGCTTCAGAGTGGAGCTTCAGAGTGCAGAGTGGAGCTTCAGAGTGCAGAGTGGAGCTTCAGAGTGGAGCTTCAGAGTGCAGAGTGGAGCTTCAGAGTGGAGCTTCAGAGTGCAGAGTGGAGCTTCAGAGTGCAGAGTGGAGCTTCAGAGTGGAGCTTCAGAGTGGAGCTTCAGAGTGGAGCTTCAGAGTGGAGCTTCAGAGTGGAGCTTCAGAGTGGAGCTTCAGAGTGCAGAGTGGAGCTTCAGAGTGCAGAGTGGAGCTTCAGAGTGCAGAGTGGAGCTTCAGAGTGGAGCTTCAGAGTGGAGCTTCAGAGTGGAGCTTCAGAGTGGAGCTTCAGAGTGGAGCTTCAGAGTGGAGCTTCAGAGTGGAGCTTCAGAGTGGAGCTTCAGAGTGGAGCTTCAGAGTGGAGCTTCAGAGTGGAGCTTCAGAGTGCAGAGTGGAGCTTCAGAGTGGAGCTTCAGAGTGCAGAGTGGAGCTTCAGAGTGGAGCTTCAGAGTGCAGAGTGGAGCTTCAGAGTGGAGCTTCAGAGTGCAGAGTGGAGCTTCAGAGTGCAGAGTGGAGCTTCAGAGTGGAGCTTCAGAGTGCAGAGTGGAGCTTCAGAGTGGAGCTTCAGAGTGCAGAGTGGAGCTTCAGAGTGGAGCTTCAGAGTGCAGAGTGGAGCTTCAGAGTGCAGATTCAGAGTGGAGCTTCAGAGTGCAGAGTGGAGCTTCAGAGTGGAGCTTCAGAGTGGAGCTTCAGAGTGGAGCTTCAGAGTGGAGCTTCAGAGTGGAGCTTCAGAGTGGAGCTTCAGAGTGGAGCTTCAGAGTGGAGCTTCAGAGTGGAGCTTCAGAGTGGAGCTTCAGAGTGGAGCTTCAGAGTGGAGCTTCAGAGTGGAGCTTCAGAGTGGAGCTTCAGAGTGGAGCTTCAGAGTGGAGCTTCAGAGTGGAGCTTCAGAGTGCAGCTTCAGAGTGCAGCTTCAGAGTGGAGCTTCAGAGTGCAGCTTCAGAGTGGAGCTTCAGAGTGCAGAGTGGAGCTTCAGAGTGCAGATTCAGAGTGGAGCTTCAGAGTGGAGCTTCAGAGTGCAGCTTCAGAGTGGAGCTTCAGAGTGGAGCTTCAGAGTGGAGCTTCAGAGTGGAGCTTCAGAGTGGAGCTTCAGAGTGGAGCTTCAGAGTGGAGCTTCAGAGTGGAGCTTCAGAGTGGAGCTTCAGAGTGGAGCTTCAGAGTGGAGCTTCAGAGTGGAGCTTCAGAGTGGAGCTTCAGAGTGCAGCTTCAGAGTGGAGCTTCAGAGTGCAGAGTGGAGCTTCAGAGTGCAGAGTGGAGCTTCAGAGTGCAGAGTGGAGCTTCAGAGTGCAGAGTGGAGCTTCAGAGTGCAGAGTGGAGCTTCAGAGTGGAGCTTCAGAGTGGAGCTTCAGAGTGGAGCTTCAGAGTGGAGCTTCAGAGTGGAGCTTCAGAGTGGAGCTTCAGAGTGGAGCTTCAGAGTGGAGCTTCAGAGTGGAGCTTCAGAGTGGAGCTTCAGAGTGGAGCTTCAGAGTGCAGAGTGGAGCTGCAGATTCAGAGTGGAGCTGCAGAGTGCAGATTCAGAGTGCAGAGTGGAGCTTCAGAGTGCAGATTCAGAGTGGAGCTTCAGAGTGCAGAGTGGAGCTTCAGAGTGCAGATTCAGAGTGGAGCTTCAGAGTGCAGAGTGGAGCTTCAGAGTGCAGAGTGGAGCTTCAGAGTGGAGCTTCAGAGTGCAGAGTGGAGCTTCAGAGTGCAGAGTGGAGCTTCAGAGTGGAGCTTCAGAGTGCAGAGTGGAGCTTCAGAGTGCAGAGTGGAGCTTCAGAGTGGAGCTTCAGAGTGCAGAGTGGAGCTTCAGAGTGGAGCTTCAGAGTGCAGAGTGGAGCTTCAGAGTGGAGCTTCAGAGTGCAGAGTGGAGCTTCAGAGTGGAGCTTCAGAGTGCAGAGTGGAGCTTCAGAGTGGAGCTTCAGAGTGGAGCTTCAGAGTGGAGCTTCAGAGTGGAGCTTCAGAGTGGAGCTTCAGAGTGGAGCTTCAGAGTGGAGCTTCAGAGTGGAGCTTCAGAGTGCAGAGTGGAGCTTCAGAGTGCAGAGTGGAGCTTCAGAGTGCAGAGTGGAGCTTCAGAGTGCAGAGTGGAGCTTCAGAGTGCAGAGTGGAGCTTCAGAGTGCAGAGTGGAGCTTCAGAGTGCAGAGTGGAGCTTCAGAGTGTCAAGAGCAATGCCAATAGCTCTAACTTTAACAAAGGCAAAACCATTGCATTGTAAATGCTTGTTACTTTCTGTGCCACTGTCTCCCCCTCTTGTGCCTCGTTTTCTGCTCTGTGCCACTCGTTCCCCCCCCTTGTGCCCCATTTTGGCTTCTGTACCACTGTTTCCCCCTCTTTGTGCCTCGTTTTCTGCTCTGTGCCACTCGTTTCCCCCCCCATGTGCCTCATTTTGCCTTCTGTACCACTGTTTCCCCCTCTTCGTGCCTCGTTTTCTGCTCTGTGCCACTCGTTTCCCCCCTTGTGCCCCATTTTGCTTTCTGTACCACTGTTTCCCCGCCGCAGTGCCCCCTGTGGCCCCGCCCCCTGCCCACTCACTGCTCCCGCCTCCCAGCTGCTCCCCCCTCCCACCTCCCCATATATGCCGGATGCTGCACAGCTGCGCAGCGGACGCGCGCAGCGGGTGTGCCGCTGGCACGCCGAATGCGAGCCTAAGGCAAGGCCGTTTGCGCCCGTCCGCGCCTGGACCGCGCCCAGCGCCAGAACCCCTGGACCCGGCGAACGCCACGACACCAGACTCCACTACAACGCCAGCACCCTCCACGCACTCAACGACGGCTGAAACCACACCTGCTTCCAGGCCGCCCCGAAACGGACCCATGGACCCTTCTCCTGCCGCACCTGCAGCTTCACCTGCGACAGAGCCACCAAACCTCCAAGGACTGGACCCAACCACCTCCGCTACATACTCCTCAACACCCGCTCCGCACGCAAACACACCGTCAAGCTCTGGGATCTGCTCAACACCTCCGCCCCAGACATGGCCTTCCTGACTGAGACCTGGTGGAACGACTCCTCGGCGGCCGACATCGCCATAGCCATCCCGGACGGCTACAAGATCATCCGCAGGGATCGCGCCAACTGAATCGGAGGAGGAATAGCCATCATTCACAAGTCCACCCTCAAGGTCGCCACCCACGCAGACGACACCCTGAACACTGCCGAACACCTCCACTTCCGGATCCACACCAACCCCAACACCACCCTCAGAGGAACACTCATCTACAGACCCCCCGGACCCCGGGCTCAGTTCAGCGACTCCATCGCCGACCTCGCCAGCACCCACGCACTCGCCTCCACGGACTACATCCTCCTTGGGGACCTGAACTTCCACCTCTAGAACAACAACGACGCCAACTCCGCCACCCTGATCGACAACCTCGCCAACCTTGGCCTCAGGCAACTCGTCACCGCACCCACCCACGCCACCGGCCACACGCTGGACCCCGTCTTCTCCACAGGCACCCACGTCGCCTTCGACCACACCACGAACTCCACTGGACCGACCACCGCTGCATCCATTTCACCTTCAAGAAACCAACCACGCACCACCGCACCCAACAGCTGCCTTGCCGCTGCTGGAACAAAGTCCCCGAAGACCAGCTGATCACCACCCTCGCCCAGAACCCACCTGCCGACCCCACCAACCCAGACGCCGCAGCCTGCAACCTCAGACAGTGGATCGACGACTGTGCCAACACCCTCGCCCCACTCAAGAAACCCTCCAACAGCCACGCCAGCAAGAAAGCCACCTGGTTCACCGACGAGCTCCAGACCTCCAAACCTGCATGCCGGAAACTGGAGAAGATATGGCCCCACGAACGCACACCGGACAACTACGCAGCCCACAAGGACGCCACCCGCAGACATCACCACCTCATCAGATTAACCAAGAGATCCTCCTTCAAAGACCGCTTGGATAACAACGCACACAACAGCAAGGAGCTCTTCAGCATCGTAAAGGAACTCTTTAACCCCAGCACCAACGCCAACGACTTCCCGCCCTCACAAGAACTGTGCGACTCACTAGCCATCTTCTTCTACCGCAAGATCGCTGACATCCACGACAGCTTCAACACCAGGATCCACCCCGACTACGCCAGACTCCACCTCCCCTGTGAACACTACCAGCGCCAACCGCAAGGTCATGAACTCCATCAACTCAGGATCTCCGTCAGACCCGTGCCCACACTACGTATTCAACAAAGCAGATGCAGTCATCGCACCCCAACTACGGAAGGTCATCAACATCTCCTTTGAAACAGCGACATTCCCGTAAAGATGGAAGCACGCCGAAATCTTTGCCCTCCTCAAGAAGCCCAAGGCGGACCCCAAGGACCTCAAGAACTTCCGGCCCATCTCCCTGCTCCTGTTCCAGGCAAAGGTCATCAAGAAAATCGTCAACATGCAATTGGCCCACCACCTGGAAGACAACAACATCTTGGACTCGTCCCAGTCCGGATTCAGACGAAACCACAGCACCGAGACAGCCCTCATCGCCGCCACAGACGACATCAGGTGCCAACTGGACAACAGCAAAACATCAGCCCTCATCCTCCTGGACCTGTCAGCCGCCTTCGACACGGTCTACCATCGCACTCTAAAGACACGCCTCCTAGAAGCTGGAATCCAAGAGAAGGCCCTTGACTGGACCACGTCCTTCCTCTCCGGCAGAGCCCAGAGCGTCCGTCTCCCACCCTTCCGATCCGAAGCCACCAACATCATCTGCGGCGTCCCCCAGGGCTCATCTCTCAGCCCGACGCTGTTCAACGTCTACATGGCCCCCCTCGCACAAGTGGCCCGCTATCACAACCTCAACATCATCTCCTACGCCGACGACACCCAGCTCATCCTCTCTCTCACCAAGGACCCACACACCGCCAAAACCAACCTCCACGAGGGAATGAAGGCCGTCGCCGACTGGATGAGGAGCAGCCGTCTGAAGCTGAACTCGGACAAGACGGAGGTCCTCATCCTCGGACCCACCCCCTCAGCCTGGGATTACTCCTGGTGGCCGACCACACTGGGAACAGCACCAACACCCACTGACCATGCTCGCAACCTAGGATTCATCCTCAACTCCTCCCTCTCCATGTTTAAGCAGGTCACCGCCGTCTCCTCCTCCTGCTACAACACCCTCTGCATGCTCCGCAGGATCTACAAGTGGATCCTGACCGAAACAAGAAGAACTGTGACACAGGCCCTCGTCAGCACAAGACTGGACTACGGCAACACACTCTACGCAGGAATCCCAGCCAAACACCTATGACGACTACAACGCATCCAAAACGCCTCCTCCCGACTGATCGTCAACGTCCCCCGCCGCAGCCACATCACCCCCCACCTGAGAGACCTACACTGGCTCCCCGTCGACAAGAGGATCACCTTCAAGCTCCTCACCCACGCACACAAAGCACAGCACAACGCCGGACCAGCCTACCTGAACAGCAAACTCAGCTTCTACACCCCCACCCGCCAACTCCGCTCCGCAAGCCTCGCCCTCGCCGCTGTCCCCGGCATCCAATGAACGACCTCCGGCGGCAGATCCTTCTCCTACCTCGCCGCCAAGACCTGGAACACCCTCCCTACCCACATATGGCAGACCCAAGACCTACTCGCCTTCAGAAGACTCCTCAAGACCTGGCTCTTCGAGCAGTAGCAGCACCCCCCTCTCCCCATAGCGCCTTGAGACCCTCACAGGTAAGTAGCGCGCTTTACAAGTACTCTGATTGATTGATTGATTGTGCATTTGGTTTCCTGTGCCCCATGCTCTATGTGTCACTTCAAAAGAGGGGGGTGAGAGTGCACACCTGTTCATCCAATTTAAATCCTCTGTATTTTTTTCACATTTCATCCATTTGCGTGCAAGCCCGGTTATCCGTGATCTGCCCAAACACGTGTTTGTAAAAATATCAAAGAAATGAGGCGAACAGACGCCTCAATCCAGGTGCACAGCGCTGCTTACTTTTATCAAAAAAGTGCCATACATTTTTCCATTTTTTCACAGTTTTATTCTCATGTAATCCTTTTTTTTCTCAGTACATCTTTGTAGTTGCTCCAATCACATGAGAGACACTTGTACACCTTTTCCTTAATGCTTTTGAAATGCCCATCCAGGCCTTATTCAGAAGCACGGAGTGTGCGTAAATCATCCTCAAAGGTCAGTCCATGTTTACCCAATGCATTTCGAGCCATACCCGACTCTTCATCAGGGGTTATCTACAAATTAAAAAGTTCCTGTTAGACTGTGATCGACCAAAACACAGAATCTGGTTTCAAGTGTTTCTAAAAAATGCATCCCATCAAAAGTAACACGCCCAGTACATAACGTCTGCCCTCTGAATTCATTGTTATCCACTACCTCGGAACCCTCTCTCCCCAACTGACACAGTGCCACATGTCCCTTTATCCTTATTCGAAAGGTCTCATTATATGCGCATTAGTTCATCCACAAAACCCCTTCTACTGTATGTTAATCCTCCCGTCTAAGTTTTTTCCGGACGAGCACATACCTTAACAAACGGACCTGCCGATAGTTTTCCCTTGTGTTGATAATCCTTCTAGTGAAAAGCTCTTAACTCCACTTAGATACCTTTATCTAGTCTCCACCCCTCGGCTATCTAACCAATCGACAATACTGTTCCCCAAGCCACCTGTGGAACCAATCCCCTCTAGAGGTAAACACCCAGTCACTGACTTTCACTAGCCGCTTTCTACCGATTTTAACCTTGCGCGCTAACTGTTTATAAATCACTTCTTTCTCCCTCTGACTAATGCAATAACCCTGTCATTACCTTATTTTTCTCTACCATACTCGTATATCTACCCAATCTCCACTATAGTCACCTCAGCATTGTGAAAGCGTGTCTCTTTAGGAAAAAAATCAACCCTCGTTAGTGCTCAAACCTACCAATCCCATAATGCATCATATGCCCCTGCCTCTCGTGATTCACTCTAGTGCCTGTCCTTAGTTTGTCAGTGTTCACATCATTCACTTTAATCTTATCTATTCCGATGCATTCACATGAATTCACCGCCCACCCATAGTCGCCATTTGTGACAGTTATTAACTGGTACATTAAAGCGCTTTTAACGTGAGCATTCTCCAACATCATCCGTTAGTCGATGAATGTTCCAAACAGTCCTCCATCTTGCTTCTCACAAAGTAGTTCATGTCAATCCCTTTGGGGAACAGTTTTTTCATAGTCTCTCATGTGATTCTCTCATTTTTTCGAAATTCATCACCTTCATCCGTGGGTGCAACTCTTCGGTAGGCAGAAAGTACTATATCAAAAGAGGGGGGTGAGAGTGCACACCTGTTCATCCAATTTAAATCCTCTGTATTTTTTTCACATTTCATCCATTTGCGTGCAAGCCCGGTTATCCGTGATCTGCCCAAACACGTGTTTGTAAAAATATCAAAGAAATGAGGCGAACAGACGCCTCAATCCAGGTGCACAGCGTTGCTTACTTTTATCAAAAAAGTGCCATACATTTTTCCATTTTTTCACAACACCTATGACGACTACAACGCATCCAAAACGCCTCCTCCCGACTGATCGTCAACGTCCCCCGCCGCAGCCACATCACCCCCCACCTGAGAGACCTACACTGGCTCCCCGTCGACAAGAGAATCACCTTCAAGCTCCTCACCCACGCACACAAAGCACAGCACAACGCCGGACCAGCCTACCTGAACAGCAAACTCAGCTTCTACACCCCCACCCGCCAACTCCGCTCCGCAAGCCTCGCCCTCGCCGCTGTCCCCGGCATCCAATGAACGACCTCCGGCGGCAGATCCTTCTCCTACCTCGCCGCCAAGACCTGGAACACCCTCCCTACCCACATATGGCAGACCCAAGACCTACTCGCCTTCAGAAGACTCCTCAAGACCTGGCTCTTCGAGCAGTAGCAGCACCCCCCTCTCCCCATAGCGCCTTGAGACCCTCACAGGTAAGTAGCGCGCTTTACAAGTACTCTGATTGATTGATTGATTGTGCATTTGGTTTCCTGTGCCCCATGCTCTATGTGTCACTTCAACATTGCCAAGCTCTTTGGCCGCATCACATTTTTAAACAGGGTTGACAGGGGCTTCAGTCCATTCAGACACTGATACTTGTGTTTTTTGTGTTGGCTCTTTTACCTGTCATGCAGTTCTATTTGAAGTGGTTTCCTACTGTTGACTACGTTGTTGCCATGTCAGATTGGGGTACACTGCCAGCACAGGGTGTGATGCTGTGCACAGGTTTGCATGCAGGATGGGCACTGTCATGATGTATGTGTGTTATTCCTGTATAAGTGCCCAGCTGTGTATGTGTATGGTCATCCTGTGTTGGCCCTTAGTCCTGGTCCCCTGGCCTACATGAGATGTGTGCTCTTGGGTGGTGAGGAGGTGTGCAGTGTGAAGGGTGTTACTTTGTAGTGGGTGTGGATGTGTGTGTGCCCCTGGATTGTGATAGCCACACATGTGTCAGCCAGGAGTTCTGTAACTGTTGTTTGGATTGTCCTGCCCTGTGTAAATGATTGTATGCACTTATGTGAGTTGTCTGTTGTGCACTGTGCAGTATGTTGGTGTGTCCATGCAGTTCTGTGTGACTCCTCCTTGTTGTTTTGGTCACTTATGAGTGTGCAAAGTGTGTGACTTGCACATCAGTGTTGTGTTTGTTTGATCATCAATGTGTGGTGTGTGTGTTTGAGTGGACTGTGTGGCCCTGCTGCTCCTCACTGGTATTGTGTGTGACTTTCTCTTGCACTGCAGGCACATGATGCCTTTTCTCCTCCTGTATGGCATGGTGTGTGGTGTGATGCCATCCCCTATGTGTGCCACTTGTGCCTAGCTTTTGTGGGTCTGCATTCCCTCTATTTGTGTATGGTACACACCTCACATGTCTACTACTGACATGCAAGTCAGTTGATTTAGATGTCAGCTGTCCCCTTTGTTTACATGTATATGTGCCTCCCCATCCCTTTATTTGTGAGACTGTGCCGTGTGGTGCAGTTTGTGGGCCAAGAGTGCTGTTCCACTCTGGACATGGCCACATTGATTTATGTGTGATGTTCTTGTGCTATTCATCAGTGTGGATTGCCCTTGTGCACTTGAGCTGTGTGTGCTGCCCAGTACTCTGGTGTAGCTGGTTGGCCTCTGGTATCCCAGAGTGGTGCATCCTGTTATTGTTGTGTTGCATGTCTGTGTGTTGGCTGTGGTGTAGCTTTACTTCCTGGGTGTGCTGTTGCTTTTGTGCTGTGCTGATTTGTGGTGTGTGTGTTGAGGTTGTGTCAGTCATGTCTGTGTGTAGCTGTTGTGCTTGTTGTGCACACACTGCTTGTTGTACATACAGTGCTATGGGTATGTGGGCTTGGCATTGCCTGATGTGCATCCCCTGATGTCCTGTGGTGTTTGTTGATTTGTGCTTTCATGTGCATGTGTGGTTTGTTTGAAGTGGCAGTGTAGTTCTGTGCAGGTGCAATTTTGTGTGTTTGTGTTGTATTGTGTGTGTGTTTAGTTCGTGAGTGATGATGTTGTGCACTCATGTTGTGTTTGTACTCACATTGCCTTTCCACAGTTTGACTGGCAGGGTATGTCTGCTTCTGTTGGGGGGGGGGGGGTGTTCCTGTGGTGTTTGTGTGTAGTTTTGGTCAGGCATCTGTTCAGGCTACCCTGTGCGTGTTTTCTGTTTGTGGATACACCCATGGTGTGTGTATGTGCTGGGAAGTATTGTCAGCCTTGAGTGTGTGTGGCACTGGTGTTGTGTGTTCCTTGTCAGCCACTCATGCAGTGGCTGTATCCCTGGTTGTCTGGTGCCGGGTGTGTATTGTGCTTGCTTGTTGCTGTGCTTGTTGGTGCGCATGGGGGTGCACCGGATGGGCACCTGGCCTGTGACTTGCTGATGTGTGTTGATGTGTGGTTGGGGTGGTGTGTCCCTGTGGTCTCTGTGCCCTGCCCATGTCTTGTAGTGGCCCTGCCTTCTGCATTGTGCGCATGTGTTGACCGCTGCAGTGACGTGACCGGGAGCGGGACGTTGCTGCTAGTTCGCGGTCGATGTGTGTCCCGGATGCAGAGGGGGGACTTGTTGGCAGGTGGGTGATGTAGGGGTGCCCTTGTGGATGTGTTGTGACCCCCAGCAGGGTATCTGTGGTGGACTTGGACCCTGTGTCAGCCCGTGTGTTGTGTGTTGTATTTGTGTATTTGCGTACCTGCGGCATCGTCCGCGGTGGCCCAGTTGATGGTAGTGCAGTAGCAGGTACATGCCCGGATGCATATGTAGGGCTGGGTCCATGGCGTTCATGACCGGGTGGTGACGACAGGCTCTGTGCTATGGTGCTCTGCTATTGAGTTTCCGCCGTCTCTGGTTGGGCGGTGTCTCCGCTGCGGTGCGTCTGCCTGTTTGGGCCATCCTAATTTGTGGAGCGGGGAGGACGTCATTCCGCACGGCGGTCAGTCTCCATTACCTACCACTGCTGCGGTGGCGGGCGCACTTTGATGGCGGTGCACGTCGCTCCGCGGCGGACGGGAAATGACCTATGTTTTGCTATAGTAATATGGCGGACATGAGTTTCGCTGCTCGCAGGCGGAAAAAGGCGTTTTTCTGCCCCGCCAGCACCGCAGTGGTGCCGCCGCCCGACATCCTAATGGACCCTATAGTGTGTGAGTGAAGCATCTGAGTTTTATCTATGTTTAATTTGTAGCCAGAGAATCTACCAAACTGCTCAGCCAAAAGCTTTATGTCAGGAAGTGCTGCGGTAATGTCGCTAGTGAGAACCACAATATCATCGGCATATGCCAATGCTCTGTATTTATTATTATGAACACTGACCTGTTTAATATCAGTGCTTGAATTACGTCTATAATAATCTCTAACGTTTGTTGCCATTTGAAGTTGAGAAATGAGCGCACCAGCCCGCCCCAGGGGTGCTGGAATGACCTTCAGGGTGGGGGTGCTAGGCATTGTGCCACTTCACTAAAATCACAGGGAATTTGAGCAATTAATCTGTTAAGGTTAAGGCTGAGTTGACATTGATGGGATTCAGATTTGTGATCTGTAGACTAACAAATCTCAGTGTTGAGTGCTTAGCTCACAATGCTATAGTGCCTCCTACAAGTGATACATATATGCTAATTGGAATTCAGAGTTGATATTATTAGCAAACAGTAGTCACTTAACATGGCTAAGCTTTCCGTCCTAAATTGTAATTTAAAAAATATAGCAAATGTTCTCTAGCTCAACTTCAGATTGAAGGCAACCATTTGTTTTACATCACCTAAATGGGTGTTGAGATTGAGAGGCACTTTGCTCCTTGGACCCTAAGAATAGCAGAGTGCTTGCGATTTCTAAATTGTAGTTGTAATTGATAGGCCAGGAGGGTTCTAGTAACCAACGGATACGTGCCAGACGATATGTTACACAATGTGGTAGTCCTTGGGGTTCAGGCGCATACTTCACAGGTGCTGCTACGTCAAATAGAGGGAAAATACAAAGATCACAGTTGAAAGTCTGTATAAATATCATATAAAGAGAAAAGTTAAAAGTCTGCATAACTATCATAAAATAGCATAATATATTATTATGACATGTAAAATGTACCCCTAATGCATTGCACTGGTTATAATGTCGCAAATTGTGGTGCTAAATAAAATTTACTGATTTATTTTCGCATTGTACTTTTCACCTTGTGCGCATCAAACAAAGGCCACCATGTCCCTTGTTCTGTTTTTACCTTTTACATTTTTTTATTGGTTTTACATGATAACAACATCATAAAGGCAGTGTACAACTTAAAGGCAAGGTCAGTGTACAATCTTCTGCTCCTTCAGCAGCATTACGGGGATACAAAGCATTTAACAGTAAACAACACCACTGCATTTTATGAGCAATATAGCTGTCATTCTCAACTGTGAACGTTGATCAATTATTATATCACTTTACTATCATTCTGTTTTGACCTTTCTAAACATAACCTATGCTCTTGGCAAGGTTCAATATTTAGAGTTACGATGTATACACACCAAGTAGGGGTTCCCTGGTAGATGGCCAGACTCTGATACTCTTCGTGGACTTATGACGTTGAATAAGGGCAAACAACTGCTGTCATATGGTTAAAGCTAAGTCGGGTGGGAACTGTGGAGCACAGTTCATAAACAATGAGTGGAAGCCTCTCATGTATTTCAGGAAGGTGACATGTAATGCCAAGTTCCACGTTATACATTTTCAACATCTGCACAGTTCTTCCATCACCCCAATCATGCTCCAGGAAATATTCCCTGCCCATTCAGGGTGCCTTCTAATTTTCTCAGCTGTTCGGTTGACCTAGTGCACTTGGTAATGTCATGTGTGACCATGCAGTCGTTGTGGGAGAAGGTGGTTGCTTGATTGAATGGAATAGAAACAGTGGCGGCTCGCAGAGGGAGTGCTAAGGGGTGGCAGGGCGAGGAAGGGATAGGGTGGAGGGGTAGTGGAGTCGGACATACGACGGCCGGGAGTAAAGTAAGTAAATAAATAAAACTATTTAGCTTGAGCTCACTGCAACGCCGAGTTGGCGATGCAGCGAGCGCAAGGTAAACAGTTTAATGCAGAACCAAATGACTGTAGTGGGTCAGTGGCATAGCAAGGTTGCCGAGGGGCCTTGTGCAAAGCGGGAAAATAGGTGCCTTTCAGTCGATGCCCCAATCCTACGAGTACACACACTCACATGCATATGTGTACACACACACACACACGTGTTACCATCCTTGTGGGGACTATGGGGCTCATTATGATGGCGGGAGGACATCAGCCCGCCCGCCACCATAACGGTGATGGGACCGACTGCCAGACATGCGGTGGTCTCACCTGGCCAATTAGGAAGCGCCCGCCATACTGGCAGGCGCATACTGCCCTTTTTCCATTGCGGACAGTGTTGCTGGCTGTAGCACCGTCCTCAATGGTAAAAGAGCATGTACAGCATTTCCCTGCACCACGTGGCAGGCACCATGCAGTGCCTGCCATTTGGTGCAGGCAACTGCAGGGGGATACCATGGATATCCCCCTAGTGCACCCCCCCGGCTCCCCAGGGGGCCCGCAACGTGCCCCCGTAGCCAATCCCTACCAGCCTTTCTATGGCGGCAACGCTGCCATGGAAAGGCCAGTTACCGCACCCATCCTAATAGGGATGGCGGTGCCTGGTAGGCGCGCCCCCATATTAGTGGTCAAGTCCGGGTGGCAATCGTAACGATTGCCAGCAGGCGGAAAAGCGGCGGATGGACTTTCTGTCCGCTGCGGGACCCCTGCCATCATAATATGGCGGGGGTAAATGAAGTTGGGATGGTGGGCGGATCGCCACTGCTGGCCCGGTGGTGGCGATCCGCCTGCCAATATAAACACCCCTTAAATGTAGATACATGCCTTGTAAGGGCTTACCTTTCCCAATATTTTTTAATTATATTAATAGAATTTTTTTTTATAAGAAGTTACTTAATCTGGCTCCAGCTTCAAATTAGCAAATATATTGTTATTTAATTTCACACACAAACCCATCCTTGGGGACTTGAACATGTGCTACCATCCTTCTGAGGACCGGCTCAATAATTACCATTTGTGACTGAATACAGTCAAAGACACATGGCCAAATATTTATTTTATTAACAATATACACACATGCCATCATAATCTAATCATAGATTGCTACACATATCTATCCTAGGGGTACACAAAAGTGGGATTACGCTAATAATGAGTCACAAAATATCATATATCATGATTATGGAAAGGCACGTAAAACTGTATCTAACCCATTGCTTAGTACTCCAAATCTTAAGAGATAAGGAAACTAGCACTTAAAGAAAATAACAGATGAAAACAAACAATTTGTTTAAGTGAAGCCCAGAGTTTGATTAGTTGCTTATACTTTTAGTCAAAGTAGCTATTACACATCTCCCTAGGAATGCATGTCATGTTATTGTCTGCATAGGAATGGTGTGTGGTGAAGCACACATAGGTGGTATGTGATCGCAGTAGTACAGCGGTATCTACAGTGATGCTGTCTACAGCCAGTATGAAAGCACTCACAAAAGTAGAGTGTGAAGATGACAACATTCAAGTCCCCACAGAGATGGTATACGAGTATAGGAGTGTTCAAGTCCTCACTGAGATAGTGTGAAGGTAATCATATCCAAGTCACAACAAAGATAGTGTGTGATTATTGGGATGTTCATGTCGAAACAGAGATATTGTTTGACTATGATTGTGTTCAAGGCTTCACTGTAATAGTGTGTGATGACAATGCTCAAATCTTCACACAGAAAGTTTGAAGATTATGATGCTCAAGTCCAGAGATTGTGTGCACTTGTAGTAATGTTCAAGTCCCCATACAGATTGTGTTTGGTAAAGTGATGTTCAAGTTCCCATAAGGAGAGTGTCTGTTATACCAATGTTCATGTCCCTGCAGAAGTAGTTTGTGGTTATTGGGATGTTCAAGTCCCCAGAGAGATGGTGTGAGAAGATAATCTTGTTAAATACCCCACTGAAATACAGGGTAAATACCATGTTCAAGTCTCCACACAAATGGTAGGGATATTCAAGTCCAAACAGAGATAGTGTATGAGTATATGAACATGCAAATCCCCAGAGAAATGGTGTGAGAAGGTAATCATGCTCAGGTCTCCACCATGACCATGTGATTTTAAAGTCCTCACTGAGATAATATGTGGGCATAGGAATGTTCAAATCCCATAGAAGAAAGAGTGTGGGCATAGGGCTGGTCAAGTCCCCACTGAGATAGTGTGTGTAGATAACTTTATTCAAGTGCTTACTGAAATAGTGTCTAAAGACAATGTTCAGACCCCACACCAATGTGGTGTAAAAATTATGATATTCAATTCTCTACAGAGATAGTTTGTGACTACATGGATTGTGTGGTTGAAGGGATGTTCAGAAAATGTGTGCGATTATAATGTTCACATTGATAGTGTGTGAAGGTAATCATGTCCAAGTCCCCACAAAGATAGTGTGTGATTATTATTGATGTTCAAGTCCCCACAGAGATAGTGCATGAAGATGACTGTGTTTAAGTCCCCACTGAAATAGCATGTAAAGACAATGCTCAAATCCCCACACAGTGAATGTGAAGATGATGTACAAGTCCAAACAAACATGTTATATAACGCTTCATTGTCAAAATATTGAAGTTAAAAATATCGAATGTTATATATATATAAAATAATAAATATTAAAGATGTTAAATAATAAAAGTAGTTAAAAATAAATAAAATAGATTTAATATCAATTTTAAAAAAGAATAAATAAACGTCATTAAAAAAATTAAACACACATACATAATAATTCATATATATTTCATTTGAAACAATTAACAAACTATTCATTTTAATTTATTTTATAATTAAAAAATTATATAAAAATGTACATATATATACATGTGCGTGTACCAATAACATAACATCTAATTAAAAAACATTCTTTTATAAATTGAAACATTAAACTAATTCAAAATCTTCAAACTTAAATTTCTCACTCCAGTTAGTGCAACAGTAGGGAAAGTGTTGGATAGCGTAGGGGTAAAAATTACTATTCCCACTCCCGTGAGTGGAAAAGTAGGGAAAGTGTTGGATATGGGAGGGGTAAAAATTACTATTCCCAATTCCAGGGAGTGCAACAGTAGGGAAAGTGTTGGATAGCGGTGGGGTAAAAATTACTATTCCCATTCCAGTGAGTGCAACAGTAGGGAAAGTTTGGGATAGCGGATAGCGGAGCGGTACAAATTACTATTTCCACTCCAGTATTCCCACTCCAATCATTGTAAAAGTAGGGAAAGTGTTGGATAGCAGAGGGGTAAAAATAACTATTCCCACTCCAGTGAGTGCAACAGTAGGGAAAGTATTGGATAGCGAAGGGGTTAACATTACTATTTCCACTCCAGTGAGTGCAACTGTCGGGAAAGTGTTGGATAGCAGAGGGGTGAAAATTACTATTCCCACTCCAGTGAGTGCAACAGTAGGGGGAGTGTTGGATAGTGGCGGGATAATATTTACTATTCCCACTCCACTAATTGTAAAAGTAGGGAAAGTGTTGAATAGCTGAGGGGTAAAAATAAATATTCTCACTCCAGTGAGTGCAACTGTAGGGAAACTGTTGGATTTCAGAGGAGTAACAATTAATATTCTCACTCCAGTCAGTTTAAAATTAAAAACAAACTAAATTTTAAGAGCAATAAAAATATTTTACAAAATAAATTAATTAAAAAATATATAAATATGTTAAAAATTGAAATACAAATATATTTAATATTAAAAAAATAAAGAAAATATTATAATGTTAAATACATATAAGAAGTACCTACAAATACTCTATTAAATAAAATAAAAAATTATTTCCAAACAAATACATATTTGTTATTTAAAATTATTTAGAAACAAAAACCTACCCTATAACACCACACAATTCCCAACACACATCTAAATTAAAACAAAAATTACTTCCTTAGCTAACATCATCAATGACCAATTAAAGAAATATTATTAATTAAAACAAAAATCATACAAATTATTTAACTTCCCACACTTTACCTCATAATCCCCAAAACCCGCAGTTAAAATTAAACTATAAAAAAATAATTACACGACCTCTATGGAAGGGAAACATGGCGGCCGCTGGTTAAGCGGTCGTAGTGCTCCGGTATGAGCTCCTGGTGAAGATCACCACATCATGTAAAATATCCCCTAAATTTCATTTTTTTGACACCCACGATAGTCGGGGGGGCTGAGTCCTGTCCTCGAGGCACCCCGCTTCTGTAGCGCCGGAGTTCTTCGCGGCGGGGATGCAGAGCCGCTACATTAGGATTGATCCACCGGCGGTCCGCTTTCAGCTCGATGGCGGAGTCGCAGCTGAGAGCGGGGAGGACGCTGGTTGCTGTCGGATGCGAGTGATTGACCTTCCGGGACTCTGCTCTGCCTCTGCCTCGTACTACAGCTGCTTGGGAGGCTGTGGAGTCGGACAGCCGGGGTCTGCAGCGTGCTTCCCTCTGTTGAGGGTGTGGCAGTCTCCACAACGCGAGATAAGTAAACAGAATTTCATCTTTATTTTTGCCGAGGAAGCTTTTAAAGATACGGCAAGCGTTGACTTCGGTAAACAGAGGCCCCCATATCTGTTCTTAGATTACTCTGAGAAAACTCTCCAGCCATATTTGCATGAAACGCGGGAGATGGTGATTGAGAAAAAACAACCACAATCACCACAATCACCGCTACCTCGTCTCCGATCAGCCGCGCTGGAGCTGAGGAGAGGGAGGTTACTGAGAAGCCTGGGGCAGCCATATCACGCAGTCTCCTCTGTTAAAAACTCGTGTAGTGCCCCAGAACTTACAAGTGAGCCGCCGAGCATACTGTCAACACATAACCACATACCAGCATCAACATCATTTGGGGAAGAGGGGGCAATAAAGACTGTAGTTGCTCCTGAGTTAACAGCAAAAGCGCCACCCACCTTCAGTAAAACAGCCTGCAAAAGAGGGCGGAGGAAGAAAGGTGCTCCACTAGAGGATAAGCTTGGAGTATTGGGCTCACCTAGTGGGGAGGTAGACGACACAGTAGTGGGAGCACTGGGATTAGACAAAAAATCCTCCTCTTACTTAAGTATAGAGGTTAAAGGTAGAGGCACTAAAACCGGCTTGAAGTCTAAAACGAAAACGAAAACTAAAACGCAGAATACTGTATCTGAGAAAAGCGCCAAGATTACCCCCTCCTTACGCTCCTACTTTAAAGCAATACCCCAGATATTACATCTGTCAGGAGATCAAACCATGTCATCCGGTCCTGAATTGAAAGGTTCTCTTCCAACGGATAAGGTTTCTCCCCTTCAGGCTTCTGGGGTAATAGAGGCAATAGATCAAGGACCAGAAGAAGGGCTTATAGAACCTGAAGTCAGTGAAGTCAGTGAATTAAGTCTAGGAGATGTAGATAACGAGAAAGGGTCAGGATCGCAATCTTCTCTCGCTCAGGAGGGGGCAGTACCAGTTCCCCCATCAGGAGATTCAGAGGTCTTGATTGTCACTGAGGTTGCTCCTAGTGGATCGAATGAAGAAGCCGGAGCAGTTGGGGGAGATCTCTTTGATCAAATTGAACACTCCATAGACTCCCTCACGGATCAATCCAAGTTTGACGCCAAAGATGACATAACTCCGGCGTCCATACTAGGCATGTTTTCAGCTTTAACGCTGGAAATAAGAAAGGGCTTCGCTGAGTCTTCTGTAAATCAAGCTGCAAATCAAGCTGAAATAAGAAGCTTCTGTGAATCACTTGAAAATAAAATCGAGGGACTCGCCATAAGAACGGGAGTCCTTTAAGAGACTACAGCATCACTCTCTGTCTATCTGGACCAGGCGAAAGTAGATATTCAGAAGCTTTCTAGAGAGGAGCAAGCACTTAGTGAAAGGATGGAGACGTTGGAAAACAATGCGAGGCGGGGAAATCTCCGAATTTTGAATGTGCCCGAAGGCTCAGAGGGCTCTGACTTAAAACAGTTTATAACGGGTTTGTTGAAAGAGTCCCTGAACTTAAACCTCTCACTAGAAGAGCTAGCATTGGATATCCAAAGAGTTCATAGGGATCCCTTTAAACGTAACCCCTAGAGACCTAAACCACGTAAAATCTTGGTAAATTTCCATACATATGTATTGAAGGAACAAATACTTAATGTTGCGCTAAAGCAAAAATCTCTGGTTGCAAAAGGGTTCACATTCTTAATAAGGTCAGATCTCTCAAGAATTACTTTGGAGAAGCAATGGGAGTTCGGGAGGCGCCTGGAAGCTTTTAGAGCATCGGGTGCCTCAGCTCAATTAACATTCCCTGCTGGCATGAAAATAATGTATAACAATAAGACGACCAATATTAGAACAGTGCAAGCAGCTGATGAACTTCTGATGCAGATGGGAAGTAATAGGAAGTCCTAATTATAAGACCTATTAAGAAGAGCCGGCGTCTATGGCCACTCCATGACTTCTTTGAGTTCTTATGCATATAGAGCAAAGGTAATTCCCTTAATGATATAATAAGCAAGGCAATTAATTGAGCGTCACTATTAGATTCGTTTCTTTTATTTTCTCACATTTATATTGGTGGGGTATCTCTCCAGGAGTTCACGGAGGGGCGCTATCAACCGGTCATCGTACCGGTTAGATATCGCAAGGGTTTTCCAGGGAATGGGAGGTGGGAGGGTGGGAGGCACGAAGCTAGGGTAGGTGGTGGGGGGTGGAAAAAAAGTAAAAATGTCCTCAGAAAGCCAAGATATGATAAACTTGATAGAAAAAAAGTGGTATCGCAATCTTTTGAAATGAATTTTAGACAACAATGGGACGGTCTAGTTTTATCTGCTTATCTCTTTCTCTTGTTGGACACGTATGTTTAAGATGATTGACATAAAATACCTCTCCTGGAACATTAATGGCCTGCGTACCAAACCAAGGGCAAACAAAATTATGCAATACTTACGGGATTTGGATGCGCAGGTCATTATTCTCCAGGAGACTCACTTATCACATTCAGAGATGAAGGATTTAATCAAAAGAAATAGGTGGATAGACTTTGCGGTCTCAACTACTCAGGCCAGTAATACTAGAGGGGTTTCTATAATTTTCAAGAAAGGAGCTAAAGCTAGGCTCCTATCTCAACAGGTCGACCCAGGTGGTAGATGGGCCATAGCCTCTGTGGTAATAGCAGGCTCCCAAACCACAGTTTTGGGCTACTATGAGCCGAACCAGGATGATCCTACTACATTGGAGACTATGTTTTCATATTTGCTCTCCTTTTCAGAGCCAACTATTATAGCTGGTGATTTTAACATTGTCCTAGATCCAGTTTTGGATAAATCCCCCAATAGTCGATCCATAGCTTTGTCAAAATCTAGGCTAGTGTTACAATCAGCAATGAAAACATATGATTACCTTGACATATGGAGAGAAAGGTCCGGGGACCAGCAGGGTGTGTCTTTCCGGAATTATAAATATAAACACCAGTCTAGGATAGACTTTATTTTAATCAGTCGGAGGCTGGCTGAACATGTAAGATCTATTGAATACTTACCTTTGCATCTCTCAGATCACTCTGCAATATTATTGGACCTAACCTATGTAACGGAGAGATTGCCTTCTAGATGGTCCTTTGATCGTTCATTTCTTTTTTCACCTGACGACATGATATATCTCAGCAGAGAAGCGCATAACTTTTTTCTGATCAACAACGACTCAGCAACCACAAGGATCATCTGGGATTCGTTCAAAGCATTTTTAAGGGGACTCATAACAGTGAAAGTGTCATACAAAAGGAAGCAATATAAGGAACAAACTTTGTCCATAGAGGAAAAGATAATAAATCTCCAGCGTCTTATAGACAGTAGTACTGGGGCAGATGAGTCCATCATAAATAATTACAGAAAAGAAATGGCGACTTTGAAAGCCAATCTGTGTACAGTACTGAATCTTAGATTGCAGCAGAGATGGGAAGCAAGCAAATTAGCCCATTTTGAGTACAGTGAAGGTGCAGGTAAAATGCTTGCGTGGAAGACTAAATCAGACCAAGTCCGGAACAACATTGCAAATATCAAGGTGGGCAACGATTCCTTTACATCGGACGTTGAAATTAGAAAGGCCTTTAAGGAATTTTTTGAGTCTATTCATAAGGAGGACATTGTAACCCGTCCTGAGGAGGTCAACGATTGGCTAAGATATCTGAATCTCCCTAGTCTTACATATGATCAGTCTCAAATTTTGGAGGGTACCATCACTGAAGGAGAAGTTAGGGCTGCTATAAAAAAAAGTAAGAAGGGAAAGGCAGCGGGGCCCGATGGGCTACCTGCGGAAATTTATAGAATCTTAGAGGATGAGATAGCCCCTTTCCTTACTAAGATGTTCAATCAGATTCGTCTTCAAGGTCAGAACCCCCCGTCATCATGGGACAACGCATCAATCACACTCATATTGAAACCTGGGAAGCCTAAGGATGCCTGTGAATCTTACAGGCCAATATCAATCTTAAATGTGGACTATAAGATCTTCGCCACAACTTTAGCCTCAAGGTTGGCCTTGGTAGCCCCGTCAGTCCTCCATGTAGATCAAAAAGGATTTGTAAAGGGCCGACAGTTATATGAACTGACATACGACTTAATAGGGGCAATAGATATCGCAGTGTCACAGAACTTGCCCTTGACTGCTCTCACTCTGGACGCAACCAAGGCCTTCGACAGGGTTAATTGGGTTTACCTGTCGGGGGCCTTGGCCAAATTTGGAGTGGGGAAGAGATTCTGTCGTGTAGTTAGTTTGTTGTATGCCAGTCCATCGGCGAGCCTATTAATCAACGGGGAGTTGTCAGACCCTTTTAATATAACTAGAGGGACTAGGCAGGGGTGCCCGCTTTCCCCCTTCTGTTTGACTTTTACATTGAACCTCTCGCACAACAACTGAGGAGAGAGAATGCCATCATTCCTTTTTGTCACAGAGGGTGGGAAAAGAAGGTGGCGTTATGTGCTGATGACCTGCTTGTTCTTACATCAGACGTAACAACGGCACTCCCAGTTATATTTGAAATTGCTCAGGGGTTTGGAAAGATTTCAGGGTACCAGATTAATACATTAAAAACAGAGATGCTGGTCTGGAATGATGATCCAAGTCTACTGGAAATACAGGCGGGTGAATCTTTGCGCTATCTGGGCTTAAATATCATAAAAGATATTAATAAGCTTGCTACTGTAAATCTTATAGCAATTATTAAAGAGTGTAGGAAATTAATGCATGCATGGTCCCACCTTCACTTATCCCTGATTGGGAGGGTTAATCTCGTTAAAATGTCCATTTTGCCTACATTTTCATTTCTTTTTAACACCATTCCCCTTTATTTTGATCAGACTCATATAACTAAAATACAGTCAGATATCACTTCCTTTATCTGGAACAAAAAACTACCAAGAATAGCTTGGAAGAAGCTTAGACGGCGTTGGGAGAAGGGGGGTTTAGCTGCACCAGACTTAAAGTTATATATGTGGGCTTTTCAGCTCTCACACATACGAATGCTCCTAAAAAAACCTACTGACTATGGGGTAGGATTAATGTTTTCAGCTATGTTGGAAGGGGAAGGCCTCAGCCAGTCGGGATATTTATTCAAATTTGGCAACCCGAAATTCTTTAAAAAGATCAAATTGAAGGTCCTGCTTGGTTTGGCGAAAACCTGGTCTGAGGCAATAAAATCAATTAAACAGGGGTATTACTGCGATAAAACACCGCTTTGGGGGTTACCTGATAGTCCAGCCTGGTTGGAAGATATTCTTGCCACTCCTTTGAGAGAGGCAGGCCTTAAAGAATGGGGGGATCTCTTCTATGAGGGGGACCTGCTTTCATGGGAGTATTTACAGAATAAAATAGGTCCAACCCTTTCGAGGTTTAAATACATACAAATGAGGAGCTGGACACAGGCATATAAAGATCCACCTACAAAAAGCAACAGGTTTCCTCTTGGAGGGCATAGTCAATTAATAACCAATCTGGTAAATATCCCTACAACAAAAAGTGAGATTTCACAATGGTATAAACTCCTACTTGATGAATCTGATGGGGAATTTAAACTACCAACTCAACTTTGGGGTGACTTAATAACGAGCCAAGACATACAAGAACTCTGGTCTACCTCATTTGAGCTTTTAAAAAGTCTGGTCAAACCCTCATGGCTTCGCAGAAACCATCTTTTTACCCTTCATAGGGCGTATTATTCTCCCCAAAGACTATCCAAATTTGCCTCAGGAAATCCAGTGGCATGTGCAAGGTGCGGGCTGATTGCAGCTTCAGATATTCACATTTTTTTTAATGTCCCCGGATTGCTGCATATTGGGATGCCATAGGTGAGACTCTTACGGCATCGTTGGGTCTCCCAGTTATCATGGATTTACCGTTAGTGATCTTTGGAATCCTGAGGACACCTCAAAACACAGCCAAAAGCCTGGTGTTTTACACGGTCCTATTGGCGAGGAGGGAGATCTGTAGGAGGTGGAAGGATCCTCTCCCTCCTTCCCATGGGGATTGGTTGGCATCCAGTCTTCAGACGGCACGTATGGATCTAGCCAGATCTGGAAATCAAACTAAAAGGGCCTTTTGGCACATGTTTGTATGGGCACAATAAAGATCCGGGTTTTATTTATTTATTTTTTATTTTTTTTCCCCGGGTCCAATGATTACACTACTATGGTGCCAAAATTCAGAAGTTATCCGGTCACAGCCCGGCCTAGGCCCTGTAGTAGGCCTCCCCATTGGTAGCCAAAATGGATATCAAGCTAACGACAGTTGTGGGACTTATAGCCTTCCCTCTCCGAATGGTCCCTTCCAGTTATAATACTGTGTCAACTGTACCTATGCTTATTCTAAATGGCTTTCTTAAAACCATGGTGGATATGAGGACAATAAAAAAAAAAAAATAATTACACAATTTAAACTTATT
This sequence comes from Lissotriton helveticus, assembly GCF_964261635.1. Lineage (NCBI taxonomy): Eukaryota > Metazoa > Chordata > Amphibia > Caudata > Salamandridae > Lissotriton > Lissotriton helveticus. The sequence continues at coordinate 1,618,052,119 of NC_136057.1, forward strand.
TTCAATTAAAAAACTAATAGTATTTAACAACTAATTATAATGTAAGTAAAATTAATTTACTCCCCACAATGTACCCCTATAACAGTAAAACCCACACACAAAAAATATAAACAAATACCCTAATTAAATATAAATTAATGAATTAATAATAATGATCACCTAATTTTTAATTAAGTAAACAAAAATTACTTCCCACCCTTTACCCCATAAACCCCACAACCCACACCTAAAAAACTTACTAATTATCATAATTAATTATCAGTTAATTAGTTAATAGAAATTAACAACTAATTATTACTTAATTAAACATAAATTACTTCTTACCCTTTACCCCTATAAACCCCACAATCCACACCTAAAATTAGTTACACACACAATTTCTGTAATTAATTTTATATCAATTAATTAATATTAATTAAGAACTAGTTATTAATTAATTAAAAATAAATTACTTCCCACCCTTTACCCCATAAACCCCACAACCCGCACCTACAAAAATTGCACAATTACTATTATTAATTATCAATAATTAAATAATATTAATTACCAACCAATCATTAATTACAAATAAATTACTTTCCACAATTAACGCTATAAAATCTAAATTAAATAAATAAAAAATAATCATTAATTTCTTAGAATTAAATAACTTTCTACCGTATTCCCCTATAAACCCACAACCTGCTACAAAATTGCAAAATGCAAAATGTAAATGAAATAAAATTCATAACTACTAAAAATGTAACACATATATTCAAAAACATAAACAATTCTTATACAAAAAACATACATCGCATACATTTAAAATATAAACTAAAATACATAACACTAATTAATAAATGGATATTTTAAACATCTATATCTTTGTAAACAATATTATTGACTTCTATATTTTTAAAAACAATATTTGTCTTAAATTCGATATTTTTGATCACGATATTCTTGCTGTCGATATTTCTGAATTACGATATTTCCAACTCGATATTTGTGTAAATCGACATTTCTAACTCGATATTCTGTCTCAGCACCATGTGGATTTATAGAGCATGGCTCATCACCCTTGAGGGTATCCAGGCGCTGAGTAGGGCAGTCAAAAACAAGAAGGAGCTTAGAGGGTAAAGCTAGTCAATAGGTCGCCCTCCACTCAATATGCAATAAATACAAAACAAGACCTAGACTATTAAAGCACTTGAAAAATTCCACCCTTATTCAGTATATTTCGTTTGTTGCCTTCTATTTGCAAACCTTTCTCCCCTTTCTAAGTATTGAGTGGGGTAGCCGATATACCTAAGGGTAGTGCTATATTCAAACAGTTGCCTGATTCTCATACAAAACTAAAATACAGTTGTGAGACCAATCATACCACACTTAATCTCGTGTCCAACATATATAGTGCTAAACCGAAAAAAAGTGTGCAAGAGCGAGATGGCACCTCACGGGCGCACCACTAAACGGGGACCTGACTGGTACTCGCCAGGACAGCCCTGTTGTCATCATCGGTACCATCAAGCTCGAAACAGAAAAATAGTGTCCAAACACACAAGAGATTTGTGGAAAAGTGCAGTGAACATAAAGCAAAAAAAGTGACCAGTACAGTGTCAGTCAGAACATTAAAACACTCATACTACAACACAGACAGTACAATTTTATTCAGTTTCTTGTGTTGTGTATGGAAGGATAAAAAGAAAAAAGTAGATGTGGTTATCACCTATTTAACCACTCATACTTTTACTTGCCGACATGTTTCATTGCCTTTTAGGTTTTAGGCAATTTCATCAGGGCACCATATGTATTAAAGCCACTGCAAACGGACCCAAACGTCTTCACAACCTCATTTGGCCATAGGTGCTCCTACCAGCCGGGTGGAACAAGGTTGTTTTTTAAAATGACAGGAAAATCGCCATAAGTCGATTATTCACTCCTCCCCTTCGAACTACGGATGGTGGAGGATCGGCAGCCGTATCTCAGCCCATGCATAGGCTGAGATACGGCTGCCGATCCTCCACCATCCGTAGTTCGAAGGGGAGGAGTGAATAATCGACTTATGGCGATTTTCCTGTCATTTTAAATAACAACCTTGTTCCACCCGGCTGGTAGGAGCACCTATGGCCAAATGAGGTTGTGAAGACGTTTGGGTCCGTTTGCAGTGGCTTTAATACATATGGTGCCCTGATGAAATTGCCTAAAACCTAAAAGGCAATGAAACATGTCGGCAAGTAAAAGTATGAGTGGTTAAATAGGTGATAACCACATCTACTTTTTCTTTTTATCCTTCCATACACAACACAAGAAACTGAATAAAATTGTACTGTCTGTGTTGTAGTATGAGTGTTTTAATGTTCTGACTGACACTGTACTGGTCACTTTTTTTGCTTTATGTTCACTGCACTTTTCCACAAATCTCTTGTGTGTTTGGACACTATTTTTCTGTTTCGAGCTTGATGGTACCGATGATGACAACAGGGCTGTCCTGGCGAGTACCAGTCAGGTCCCCGTTTAGTGGTGCGCCCGTGAGGTGCCATCTCGCTCTTGCACACTTTTTTTCGGTTTAGCACTATATATGTTGGACACGAGATTAAGTGTGGTATGATTGGTCTCACAACTGTATTTTAGTTTTGTATGAGAATCAGGCAACTGTTTGAATATAGCACTACCCTTAGGTATATCGGCTACCCCACTCAATACTTAGAAAGGGGAGAAAGGTTTGCAAATAGAAAGCAACAAACGAAATATCCTGAATAAGGGTGGAATTTTTCAAGTGCTTTAATAGTCTAGGTCTTGTTTTGTATTTATTGCTGAGTAGGGCAGGCCTGAGGGGGGAGGAGGAGATTATTCCTGTTTCATCTAGAAGAGACATGTCTTCAGGTTCCTTTGGTAGTCCATGAGGGAGAGGGAGGTTCTGAGGTTTTGCTGGAGGTCGTTCCAGTTCTTGGCTACAAGGTATGAGAAGGAACTTCTGGTCTTCTTGATGCTCTTGCTTGGGACACAGATCGAAGGTGGCTTGTGGGTTGGTAATTGGTCGAAATTGGGTGTAATCATAGGAACACACACGCACATCAAATTCTACTGCCCTTCTGCACCACAGTGGTGTAAACTAAAGTCACGGACTTCAGAAGAGAGAGCAGAGGCTGAAGAGGCAACATATCTCTTTCAGCAAAAAAAACTGAACTAAAGATTGATGAATCAGCATTCTGTTGTAGCAAATGCAAAACATAAATTAAGTAAACTTAGAAACTAGAGGTGCCTGCACTAAAAAATATAGAATACATTTCTTTTAGCGCTTTTGCAGTTCATTTGGAAACCCTTTTTATACTCTGCTCAAAGTAGAAACAAGACACATTAATTCATAAGCCACTGTTGTGGCTACTTAGCTTTTTGGTATCTGAATAACAGCCTCATAGCCGACAAATAGGACAGCTCAGTGGGATGAAGGGTTTGCTGTAGATTTCCTGACAAAACCAGGTCTCAAAAGAGCTGGTATAGACCCCATTCTTTCCCGAACTATTAGAGGAGTGCTACTGAGCTACATAACAGTGTCAACTGGCATTTGTATTGCTACAAATTCACTTACCTATGGCAAATGATACTGTATGAACATAGATCCTAATTAATGCAACCCATCTGGGCATTTTCTCACTGGACGAGCATGTAGCCATTTTATCAATCTGTTAATGCTCAAAATAATTTTTAATTTCAGTTATTTGTAAAACAAAATCCACACACCTGGGGTGTCCCCCAGGTTTATCACTTAGTCCCATGCTGTTAAATATCTATGCATTACCTCTGGCTGATCTCAGTCGATCCTTTGGACTATGTTTATGTGCATAATCTAATAACACTCTACGATTGAACGGAAACCTCTCTGTTCTCCAGAATCAATTGAAAATCTGTCTCTTCTAGCAGGATGAACTCCTATTCTCTTTGTTTAAACTCTGAGAAAACAGAAATGTTCATATTTGACAATCCCTCAGCCTAATCTTCCACTAAGTGGCCTTAGCTCCTGCCATCTCCCTTCACTTCTGCCCACAATACTGGCATAATTATTGATAATGCAACCAAGGATGGTTTCCTAAGGGTAAAAACCATCAAGAAGGCTAATCCTCTCTTACCTGAATCATAAAGGAAAACATTACTGCAAGTTCTTATCCTCTCAGGGATAGTCTATTGCATCTCTAGTTTCACTATACTACCGATCTTCCTTATGGAGGGAAAACAACATATTTAAACTGCTGGTTCCCAGATTATTCTCAATCTCTGCAAGAGGACCAGAGTGTCTTCTCAACTACACTTGTCCCAGTTGGGGGTTGAGGGGGCGGAAACAGCAAATTAAGAGGGCGATCTGAGGCAGAGCCAGTCTTAGGATCAGCTCTGTCATTAAGTGCCGGTGCACCAGCCAAGCCTTAAAAATGAATCGCATGTAAATTATGGGACAGATATCATAGTGTTTTCAAAATTCAAGAAAGTGTATTTCTTTAACACACGAAAGGTTTTCACCTATGCGCATCAATTTATGCCTCTGCACAGAGGTTTTATTTATAAAAGAGGGAGTTGTTAAACATTAACTGAGAAACATTCCTGTAAATCCTGATGCCAATGTGATTGCTGAAATACGAGGAAATTCAGTTGTCATGTGTACCCTAAATGTGGCCCACATACTTTATAAATGGTCCAAAATTGAAGGCTAATAAATTAAACGCCAGAGAGTTTTTGTGCAGGACACACTCTGAAATAATTTATTTGAGGATGAACCCATATGTGATGATGAACTAAAAGGGGGCTCGATGAAATAAAGTATTTGCCTAGAATCACACAATTTGGTCAACCAGGGGAAAAGGGACAAATCCCATATTGTCCAGTATCACACCCTGAAAGTCAGCTATTAGATTGATATCTCTTTCTAACGGCAAAGGTTCATACTTTTCCAGGAATCATAGGATGCCGAGCCAAGACTAGGATTCAAATCTTGCTCCCCATGTTGCATGGTCAGCATCTGTAGCCGTAGGCCACATCACCACCATAAAAGTTGAGGTCGTTTTGGGCTCGAGGGTCCAATAGGAGCTGAGCCAGGGCCTGGCATATGGCTGAAGCCTGGCTCGGTCTTTGAGTGGCTCACCTACCTCTAGCTCTCAGAACATAATAAATGTTATCTTTATAAAGCCTTCTGTTTCTGCCACAAAGCTGCAAAATCTACACTACCTGTCTCGCTCTGCTCTTGGGAGGACTCTTCCTTTCCAGCATTGCCTTTAAAGTAAAAATTCTAAAATTCCAGAAAATGTTGTGTTGGTGGCCAACCTTTTGCTGTGGGTACAGGTAATGCTTGGAACTCTCTTTTTGTTCACCAGCATACTAAATGTAACTAGATTAAATTCCCTATGTCTCTCAAAACTAGTTTTTTCTCTGCTGATCTTTTTTTAGTTTATAGTGCTGTCCTTTTTCTGAAGGTTACATATAAATTCAGGTCTGGCTCACATTCATCTGCAAGCACTAGGACACCGTTTTTATTTTTAGGGCACTTGTGCGCTGTACAAAACTCTCATTATCAGATAAGTAGCCACTTATGTTTCTTCTCTTTCCACCACATAATGACTGGAGAACATGTTTCAATGAAAGTAGTCACAGCAATCATGTCTCATGCACCAAAGAGATACTCACTTAGCAACAGTGGGAGTGCTCCTGGGCTCAACAAAAGCCAGGTAAAGGACTATGCAGCAGCCGTGCAAGATGGCATCAAAGGTAGAGCAAGTGCAGCATTGACATCACCAGATCAATCTTTTCTCAAATGGATGGAATAAGTGCAGTGCAATCTTCCCTGATGTCCTAATACCAATTAGAGCACCGGGAGAAAACAAAATGAACACAGAAAACGGGTAGGATCTGCATTATCAGTACAAGCATCAATGGGCATCTATTTTACACAATAGATATGCAAAAATGCATACCTCTTTCTCAAACACAAAACAGGTAAAGTACCAGACGGCATTTGTATAATCGACTTTAGCAAAGAACACAGGGACATTGTGGTTTCCAACAGAGAACAATAAGCTTCAATCACACACAGGACATATACAGCACATGCAGTGTTAGTGCCAATTTCACTTGCACACAAAACATGCATGCGAAAGCAGCAGCAGTGCATGTTTCCCTTCCACACAGAAAAGGTACAGGACAAGTGGCTCGGCTGTATGTCATAATATCATGTTCAAGAACATAGCTTTACGTACATGTTGAGCCTAGAATACCATTATTTTACATTCATGTCGAGTCAAAAATATTGAATACAAAAATATCACCCCATTGTATGTAGATTTTCAATTATTAACTCCCATGGGGAGAAATGTTTGTTATATAAATTTAGGACACAATATTTATGTCAGAATATATTCTGAATACAATTTTTTGGTTCCCCAATGGACATGTAGTAGTGCCTGCTTCCCTCACACACAAAACAAGTATACCATATGCAGCAGAAATGAATGTTTCCCTCATACACAGGCAAGATGAGTGAAACAGAGACAGTGGCAACATAAGTTTCATTCATACAAGTGAATACATGTAGGCTTAAGATTCTGGCTCTAGCTACGCTTCATCCTCCTAAATCGCAAAAATAGTGCATTTGCATCATTCCAAATTAATATGAGGAGTGGTGCTGCACTGGCTTAAGGCCAGAGAGGTGACAGAGGTCACACTTCACTAACTGCTTTTGAGGGAATAGCAGGTGCTGTACTAGAGGCAAGCAAAACCGTAAATGACCCACCTCTAGCCTGCCCAGCAATGTCCTGGGGGGCTAAGTAGGCAGGTCATACACACCTTGTATATTTACTTAGAGTCCAACTAACTTACAGTCCTCCCTACTACCACAGGAAGTATGACTTACAGAGGATGAAGGAAGATGGGGGAATTAGGAATAGTGTATTTAATGAGAATATAACTTAATAGAACAATGGAGAGGAAGCGTTCATTTCAATTTCGTTTCTGATTATTTCTAAGCAAAATACATTTTGAAATTAAACAAGCACTGGCAAAGCCAATAAGCTGCCCCTGTGCGAGAGCTATTGACTTGGCAATGTGTTTTAGACATTATGTGCATCTATGTGGCTTCTGTTCAGCATGGCTAAAAGCTAGTGACGTGAAGTGGGGTGGAGTAGATTGGGGTAGAGTGGAATGAGGTAGATTGGGGTAGAGTGGGGTTGATTGGCGTAGAATGGAGTGGTGGTAGAGTGGAGCACAATGGCGTGGGGTACATTTGGGTATGCTGGAGTAGGGTAGATTGGAGTGGGGTTGATTGGAGAGGGAAGAAGGGTAGATTAGCATGAGGTAGATTGGAGTGGAGTAGATTGGGGTAGATTAGAGTGGGGTATACAGGACAATGGGAGATCGGGGTAGATTGAGATAGACTGGAGTGGGATAGATTAGGGCAGTTGAAGTGGAGTAGGGTAGATTGCGGAATAGAAGAGTGGGGTATTGGGAAAAATTGGAGTAGAGTGGGGCAAACTGGAGTGTAGTCAGGTAGATTGGAATGGAGTGGGGTAGACTGAGTGGATTATAATGTTGGATAGCGGAGGGGTAAAAATTACTATTCCCATTCCAGTGAGTGCAACAGTAGGGAAAGTGTTGGATAGCGGAGGGGTTAAAATTAATATTCCCACTCCAGTGAGTGAAACAGTCGGGAAAGCGTTGGATAGTGGCGAGATAAAATGTAATATTCCCACTCCAATCATTGTAAAAGTAGGGAAAGTGTTGGATAGCAGAGGGGTAAAAATTACTATTCCCACTCCAGTGAGGGCAACAGTGGATTATAATAGGATAGAATGGAATGGGGGATTGAGGTACTTTGGAGTGGGATAGATTGGGGTGGTGTCCCAATCAATACCTGCTAGTTCCCACTCTTCACAGGAGCAGGATGGTGCTTGAATCGAATGCCCCTCCTGAGCCACCTTCAATCTCCAGTATTTACCTAGAGAGATTAATAGGTCCTCAGGTTGGAAGGGGAAAACAAAGTAGAGACTGTTACCCTTGAGAAGCTAGTAGTATCCCGTGGTTGCATTACGTTAAGCATATGTTGTTAAAATTGAGGTGTCCAGATCTTTTTAATTGTCTGGATAGGATAAAAAAAAGAGAATGTTATATGGGTTAAATCCCCATTTTTGAATTTATTGTTGCCGGATCGTGAGGAGCGGGAGCTATTGAAACCCTCAATTAGGGCTCACTTTTTGTTAAAACCTCCTCTCTGATTGAGCCCTCTCTGAGAATTGTTACCAAGCTCTTTCATCACTGGCTTTTAACTAGGTTTCGTTTTAATTTGATCCACTTTTCTTTAGGTAATCTGCAAGGTTGGTGCAGACCAGAGGAATTAGGTCCATGTCTTTGTGACAATTTTTCATCACAGGACACAATGCATTTTATAATGGTTTGTGACTATTACAGTGAGATTCGTAGGAGGTTTTTAGTTCCTCTGCTAAGGGGAAAGGGGTTTTTACAGGTTAGACCGGCCTTATTTTATCTTCAACTGCTCAACAATCCATGGGAGATTTTTAATATTGCCAGCTTTTAGTTGCAGCGGCTCGTCTCAGAAAAAGAAGGTACCCTATGTTAAAATCTGAATGAGGGGGGCGTGGCCAAGATGGCGACGGAGTAGGACGTGCTTCTTGTCCCCTCCGGCGCCGGGCCTTACATAGCCTTGTCCAGCGTTGACCCCAGGAGCTCCTCTGGGCTTAAAGTCGCTCCGGAGCCTACTGTGAGCGGTGGCTGGCAGCGGAGTGAGTTCCGACGCTACTAGTGCCCGAGGTCGTGGGTTTGGAGCTGGCGGCGATCCTCGCGCCATGTGAGGCGCTGAAAGCTGAAGCGCCGGACGGAGCTGCAGGGAGCTCTAGGGGCACTCGGCGGACGGTGGTGGTTGGTGCTGCCTCATCTTTGCCGCGGAACGCTCCGGGGGCCAAGCGGCAGCGAGAACGGACCCGGTTGGAGCCGTGGCCTTGAGCTCCGGGAGGGGGCGGAGCCTATCGCCCGCGGACGGCGGGCCCTGCGGCGCGGCCGGCGGCCTAATTGAGGCCGGGGACTGAGGCCTGGTCCGCGAGTCGGTCTGCGCTACGTCTGGGGTCCGTCCCTCCGCGCTGTAGCCTGGGCAGTGCACGGCAGCTGGGGCGACTGGGCCCTTCAGTGGAGAGCAGAGGCGGTCACGGGGTGGCACGCTAGGGGGCCTCAGCTTGGCCCTGAGTGTGCATGATCGGCTTGGCACGGCTGCTGGTGGCTGAGAGGAGACACAGGGCAGTGTGAGCGCTCGTCCCCTCGGCGGGGGAGCCCTGCTACAGGACAGCGACGAAGCAGGCTGCAGGTACGCGGATTGACCGGGGATCCGGTGAAGTAACGCTGTGTCCGGCTGATGAGGCTTTGGGGGCCTCTGAGGATCTCCTGGAGATGATTGTGCCCAGAAGGCGGCTTTCCCTCGCCCGGACCTAGCGGCGGTCCTGCGCCCTGTGGAGGGAGCGCTTCGATTGACTTACACGCCCGGGAGGCCTGGCTGGTATTGAGACCTTTGGCAGGCCTGCTGCTCACACGCCGCCACGCGCCTGCCTGCCCGGGGTGTACTTTCTGTGTGCTGGGGCTTCGAGGTCTACGGGCTAGGGACGCCGGCCTAGCTTTGACATTGGGGCGCCGGGGGGAGGCTAAAGATTGTTGGGCGGTGCCTCCGCCTGGTTATTACGGCAGGCTCTGGTGAACTCTGCTCCCCTGTGCACCGCTCTTTTGACCTGACACCGGTGGTGGACTGCAACAGCGATGGCCACCTCCCTACGCAAGGGGAAGCCTGGTAAGGATGGGCCAGCTAAGGGCTCTCAGCCCCCGGCCTCCCCTGGCCCTAGCGCATCTCCGGGGCGGTCTGATAATGAGGCTCCGGCTACTAAGGCCTTCATGAAGGAACTCTTCGCCTCCATCAAAGATGATATTGCCGAGCTCCGAACCCAGCTAACTTCGGATCTCCGCGAGGTGCGGAGGGATGTCGACGGTCTTGGGGAGAGAGTGGCCACTCTGGAAGACCATGACCTCAGCATGGCCAATGATGTCCACCTGCTACAACAGGACGTGCTCCGGCTCATGGAACAGAACATAGATCTGCAGGCCCACGCTGAGGATCTGGAGAATCGTTCCCGCCGAAATAACATCCGCATTCGAGCGGTCCCTTGGGAAGGCGAAGCGGGAGATCTCAGGGAATATGTGCAGGTGCTCTTTCTTCAGATTTTGGATGAGGAAGATGTGCAGGACATCAGAATGGATCGAGTCCATAGAGTGGGGCTGCCCAGGCGGAATGGGGGACCTCCCCCTGACATACTTGTGTGTGTGCACAATTTCCAACTCAAGGAACGAATCCTCAGGAAGGCGCGGGACATTCCCTCCCTGCAATTCCGGGACCATCGTCCTCAACTTTATCAGGACCTGGCTGCTTCCACGCTCCAGAAGAGGCGCGAGTTTCGACCGGTCACTGCTTATTTGAGAGAGCACAACATATCCTACTCGTGGGGCCATCCCTTCCGCATAGTCTTCCGTTGGCAGAATAGACTGGCACAGATTCGATCTCTCCGGGAAGCGAAGGCACTCCTGGGGATTGAGGAGGAGACGCCGGCGCAGGCCCGTCGCAGTCCTTCACCACGGAGACAACACCATTCCTCGTCTTGGCACAGAGTGGGACCGGAGGCGAGCCGCAGGAGGCCTGACCACACGACTAGCCTGCAGGAGCGTGGGACTGCAGTGGCGTCAGTGGCCTCTGCCACGCTGGCGTCGACGCAGCAGAGCTCTGGGGCGGCCTGATCTTCGGGCAGCTCACCTTTGTGCCGGAGGGGCACGCACATTCAGGTACCGGGGTTATGTATGTACTTTTCGAGAAGACACCCCGCCCTTCGGCCTTGGGAGATCCGATGTTGGGTCCCCGTCAACACCCCCAGGGGGGTTTCAGTGACTTGAGTTTTTTCTTCTTCTTCTTGTTCCTTTTGTTGTGGGGTGTGTTGGGGGGTGGGGGGCGTGAGGGGCGTGAGGGGAGGGGGTCGGGGAAGGTCCATGGTGGTGACAAGGGTGCTAGGGGGTGTGTATGGCTGAGATGCACGTTTGAAATACGGAGGATTGGGGCAGTGGGGGCGTACCCATGGTTCAAGTTGACTTGGTATCCGGCTAACGGAGTAGGGTGGGGGGGGGGGCGGGTAGCACATCGGCATTACAGGTGGCGGGTGAGTTTAGGCCTCTGAGAGGGGGGACTCATGAGCTGGCACTGGCAGGGGTCGGGGTGATGTTCTGTGATGCCTGTTAGTATAGGGACCTGGAATGTTAAAGGGCTTAACTCGCCGCAGAAACGACAGAAAGTATGGAAATATGTGACTGATCATCAGCTGGATGTGGTGGGTCTCCAGGAGACTCATCTAGCGCGCAAAGACGAGCTGCGCCTCAGACATAAGGCTTACCCTCTTATTTACAGATCTTCTGCTACTACGAAACACAGAGGGGTGGCCATCCTCTTCCGCGCCGCGCTGCACTTCCAACCTGTAGAGGTGCGCAGTGACAAGGATGGCCGTTGGTTGATGGTGAAAGGGGTTGTTCGGGGGCGAATGTGTACCTTTGTGGTGGTTTATCTCCCTAATGCTGGCCAAAATAAGTTCCTACAGGACTTGCTGCAGAAGGTGGGGGATTTCACTGATGGGCACTTGTTCCTCATGGGGGATTTTAATTTGGTGTGGGATAAGGTTGTGGATAGCTCTAGGTCTCACAGGGCTGATACAGGAGTGTTTTCGGGTGCAACACAGCAGATGGTGGGTGAAATGGGGCTGACTGATGGCTGGCGATTTTATCACCCTACTTCCCGAGATTACACATTATTTTCCCATGTACACCACTCCTACTCCCGATTAGATTATATTTTCCTCAGTCAGGCCCTTAGGGGAGATGTCCTAGATTCCACCATTCTCCCGCTTTCAGTCTCCGACCACAGTTTGCTGGTTCTCACCCTTCGCTGGACACTGTCCGGTAACGGACAGCGGAAATGGTACTTCCCAGCCTCGGTGGTCAGGGATGACGCATCGAATAGGGCACTACGGGAGGCCATTAGGGAGTTTTTTGATCTCAACCCCACAACGGATACATCGGTAGCTAATACTTGGGACGCCTTTAAGGCGTCAGTCAGGGGCACGTGTATAGGCCTTAACGCCACTCTTAACAGATTGAGGCGGAAAGACCGGGAGGACTTGGAGGACGAGTTGGCCAACCTCGAACAAGAACACAAGCTCCATCCGTCGAGGGCGACCCTACGTCCGCTTACGGCGGTCCGAGGGAAACTGAGAGCTCACTACAATAACAGGGCTGAACTCACGATGTTGAGGCTGGGGCGACAATCTTATTCCTCTGGGAATAAGGTGGGTAGACACCTAGCGCGTCAACTGCGTGACAGGAGGGAGCGCGAATATGTCGGCGGGATTAAGGATGACGCGGGCGTGCTACAGCATAGGGACGAATTGAAGGCGAGCATCTTTGGCCGCTTTTATGCGAACCTCTACGCAGGGGACGGCCTCGATGTGGAAGCACAAAGGGAGTATCTGCGGCGCCTACCGCTCCCCCAGATATCGAAGGAGTGGAATGATCTGTTGGAGGCCCCGGTCACCCGGGAAGAGGTGCTTGAGGTCATCAAAAATCTGAAACTGCACAAAGCACCTGGGCCAGATGGCTATACGGCCGTCTTCTACAAGACATACGCCACTGAACTTTGCGACTTCCTAGTGTCCCTCTTTAATGGTATGGCCACCTCTGGTTCCGCGGCCGGAACTTTGGCGGAGGCGGTCATTACGATCCTGCCGAAGCCGGGGAAGGATCCTACCCAGTGCGCTTCCTTCCGCCCAATAGCACTACTTAACATAGACGCTAAGCTGTATTCAGCGATCCTGGCACGCAGGTTACAAGACCTGATGCTGGCAATTATTCATCCTGACCAGTCCGGGTTTATCAAGGGGCGCCAGACTCACGATAATACGCGGAGGGTGGTACACCTCATTGAAAAGGCAGACAGGTTCCGCATCCCAGCGGTCCTAGTTGGGTTGGATGCCGAAAAGGCCTTCGATCGTGTGGACTGGGGCTTCCTTTTTAACACAATGTCGGCATATGGCTTTTCGGATAAATTTATTACTATGGTGAGGGCCAATTTTTGCAATCCCAGGTCACGGGTGACAGTGAATGGACACCTCTCGGCGTTCTTTCCACACTCCAGGGGTACCAGGCAGGGTTGCCCTCTTTCACCTCTCCTGTTCGCGCTGAGCATTGAACCCTTAGCATTGGCGGTACGTGAGAACGAGGGGATCCGGGGCATCCCTTTCACGGGAGAACAACATAAAATCACGCTCTTCGCGGACGACGTTCTGCTCTCGGTGGCGGACCCAGAACACTCATTGCCCTGCATCAGGGAGGCCTTATTGCAATGTGAAGCGGTGGCCGGTTTCAAGGTCAACTATAGTAAGTCGTATATCCTGAATCTCACCCTGTCGCAGGCGGAGGTGGAGCGGGTGCGTCCCTTGACGCCCCTAGCATGGGCCACCAGTTCGATAGTTTACTTGGGGGTCCATTTGACCTCGACGGTGGGCGGACTGTTCTCGGCCAACTTCCCCCCTCTATTAGCGACAACACGAGCTGAAATGGACAGGTGGAAACCTACATTTCTGTCCTGGTTGGGCAGGATCCATTCTGTAAAGATGGTTCTCCTTCCCAAATATCTATATTTATTCCAGGCGCTGCCCATCCCACTAGATAGCGATTTCTTTCGACGCCTCAGGACTCAGATATTGCGATTTATATGGCAGGGGGGGCGGGCTCGTCTTCCCTTTACGGTCTTGCGTCAACCAAAGTCTGAGGGAGGAGTCGGACTCCCGGACCTGCAGCTCTATTATAAAGCGGCACAACTGAGGGTGGTAGTGGAGTGGTCGCAGCAAATGTCGGAGAAGCACTGGCTTCACATGGACCGGAGCGTGTCGGGTAGATCAGTCTGGGACCTGGCGTGGAAACCAAAGAAAGACCGCCCTCTTAACGCTTACATTAGCACCCCTACGGGGACGACGTTGAAAGTCTGGGACTCGCTAGCTGCAGACGAGAGGTGGACTACATTTCCCTCACCCTTCACACCCATACATTTCAACCCAGCCTTCCCGCCGGCGCTCCAAGAGGGTCCCTTTGATGCTTAGAGGGAGGGGGGCTGTAGAGCACTGACCCATCTGTTTCATGGGCAGGACCCTCTCTCCTTTGCTAATTGTACACGGGACTATGGGATTCCCCAGAATGAACGATATCACCACGTGCAATTGCTCCACTGGGCTACGTCGCCTGGAATACGGGAGGCAGCTAAAAGACCACTATCGTTATTTGAGGCCTTCTTACTGCGGACATCTACCATGAAAGGAACTATCTCCTTCCTGTACCAGCTCTTGCTTCGATCTGCTGTGGCGCCCAGGCCTCGTTACATGGAACAGTGGGAGGAAATGGTGGGGAGAGATATCTCTGATACCGAATGGTCTGCACTGTGGCGGGATCTGACTGCGTTTAATCACTCACTACATCTAAGGGAAGCGCATCTTAAGACACTTATGCTTTGGTATCTTTGCCCGACTCGGCTCCATCGCATATATCCGACCACGTCCGACAAATGCTGGAGGGGTTGTGGGCTCCTTGGGGACTTCCGCCATATATGGTGGGACTGCCCAGTGATTCGGCCTTATTGGGAGGAAATTCTCTCCCATATCAAGGACATTCTTCGCTATCCTGTCGAGAACTCCATCGCCTCTGTCCTGCTGGGCCTGCGGGACCCGGGCCTGGAATACCAGACTCGGGCAGACAAGAAGATCTTGTGGCTCTGCCTAGGAGCTGCCAAGCTCACGTTGGCTGCCGCTTGGAAACAGAAGGGGGCACCAGCAATTTCCCTGTGGCACGCAAGGCTCTGGAAACTTTTAAGTATGGAAAGAATGGCGGACATCTTCCTGGGTAACTTCAAGAACTTTCAATTTCAGTGGGGCCCGCTGGTTGCCTTTCTCTCTAAAGGGTTGCCATCAGCTGTGTGTCCCGAATCCTTCAGATCGCTACACCTCTTTCAAATCTAGAGTGAATGATGGGATGGCAGTTGGGGCGAATGGAGTCACCGCCATGGGGAGGGAGGGGGCGGACTGGGAGGGGGGGGCTTGTTGGTGTTCCTTTGATCTTGGGCCACTGGGATGCATATTGCAGGGCACACTACCCTATGCATTGCTGCACAGGATGTTCTACTTACAGGTCAATCAGTGGTTTAAACCTTCACGTCATCATTGCAGAGTTGATTGTACTGCTGATCTAAGAACTTTGAACTTGATTACGTACTTCTGTCACTACACGGTCTCTACGCCAGCGATGTTAAACTATCCTCCTGTGCGAGGGAATGTGTGGCACCTCGGGGGCCCTTGCCTTGTTTTTCCACTGTTTAAATCAAAATAAAAATTTTACACAAAAAAAAAAAAATCTGAATGAGTTCTGATCGCATAGAAAACCTCTGATTTACTCCTTTTTGAAATTACCCTTAATTGTGTATTTAAGTTTTTATACATTTGAAAATTGCAATTGATCTTGTTATATTAATTCTTTTTTAAGTCACTCATATGTTTTATTGGGCTACATGATTTTATTACATTGTGTATTGTGTACTGTACAAATTGTGCACTGTACTGTTAAATTAACCGAATAAAGTGGTTTGACTGACTGACTGACTGTCTAGCCTTGTTCTGTGAGGGACTGCTATCACCTTGCCTGTCTTCTTTATGGCTGTGTGTTTTCAGTGATGGGAGCTGAAAAAACAAGCAAACAGTCAATATCTCCTGCCTTCAGTATCTCTAAATATTATTTCTAGAATGTCATTATTTTCTCAAACAACATTTTCATACTCCTCGAGATCTAGACCTTTGCTTCTCTGCTATACTTTCTAGATATTAACGTGTAATTTCCTCCTCTCTTATGTGTATGTACCATCACGTCTTTTGTTCTTCTATTAAATTATTTCTTTTTTCTAAATCTTGTTCTATTCCTTATTCAACCTAAACTGCTTTTCTTTTAGTCTTTTGTAAGTACATATTCTTAAATACTCTCTAAAACATCTCATTTTAACCCCTATCTCTTTTCATATTTTCTAGGATACTTGCATGACTACTTCGGAGGGCGAGACCGAAAAGTCACAGAGAATTTTAAGGACTCATGTAAGTGTCTTTATCTTTGCAGTGGTAGTTTTCTTGTCACTTGAATCAACTTGTGAAGCCCAAAAGTCGACCTTGAAGAATGGACTCTTTGGAGGTAATTCCTGCTTAAAACTTAATATCTTCTATGACTTGGAAACTCTTCCCTCGTAACTGAACTGACGGCCGTAAATTGTCTCCAAACTCTGCTTGAAGATCATGCGCAACAAATCTTTCCCTAAAACACTTCTCTAAATTTACTCCGCAAGCGGCGAAAAGAACTTCTACCCCAGGGAAACTCCTCTGTGAAGTGCGCCGCTTATGAGGCTGCGTACATGCTTCACACTTCTCAGTTGTCCATGAGTGGTAGAGTGGATTGCGGTGGGGGGGATTGGAGGGGAGTGGGGTAGATGCGGTTGATTGGAGTGGGGTAGATTGTGGGGTAGACTGGTAGTCTGGGGTAGTTTAGAGCAGAGTGGGGTAGATTATAGTGGAGAGGAGTTGGATAGAACTCAGTGGAGTTTGTAGTGAAGTGGGGTAAATTGCAATGGAGTGGGGTAAATCCGATTGAGGTGGATTGGATTGGGATACATTTGAGTGGGGTAGATCAGAGTAGATTGGAGTGGATTGGAGTAAAGTGGGGTAAAATGGGATAAATTGGAGCAGAGTGGGGTAGATTTGAGTGGAGTGCAGTAGATAGGGGTGGAGTGAGGTAGACTGGAGTGGGTGGGTTGGATTGGGTTAGATTGAGTAGAGTGAGATAGATTAAAGTGAAGTGGGGTAATTTGGGGTAGACTGGATTGGGGTAGATTGGTTCGTAGTGGAGTCGATTGGGGTAGATTCGAGTGGGGTAGATTGAGTTAGAGTGTGATAGACTGAAGTGGGGTAGATTGGAGTAGAGTGGGGCAGATTGGAGTGGAGTGGGATAGATTGTAGCAAAATGGAGTGGGGTGGAGTAGATTGGGGTACATTGGAGTGGTGTGGAGTGGAGTGGGGTAAGTGGTGTGGAGCGGAGGGGCGTAGAGTGTAGTGGCATGTTGTGTCATGAACTCCGTGGCGTAGTTTGGAATGGCGTGGCGGCGAGTGACGTGGTGCAGCGTGTATTAGAGTGGAGGGGTGTAGAGTGGAGTGACATATCATAGAGAGGAGTGTCGGAGAACGGAGTGGTGTTTCATAGAGTAGAAGGGCATAGAGTGGAGTGGAGTGGCATAGTGTGGAGTATGCATGGTGTGGTAGCGCACTGCCATGACAGGCAAAACATTTTCAATTGAAATGGCCTTTACATTTGCATGGAACTACAGTTTTACTGCACACAAATTTTTATGTTTGCAGATGTCATCACCTAGTTTGTTGATGTGTTTTAATTGTATTCAAACATGTTTCCACCACACTTCAGAATTACCCAAAAATGTACTTCATTTGTACTAATTCAGATACATTCTAAAACATTAGCACAGTTAATTTTTGTGTGCTAAAAAACAAACATCCTACACCCGCTTCTCTTACATGGATACTCAGCAGGATTGTCACATAAATTCTCTCACTTTGAAGTCAAATAAAGAAAATTCCAAGCTCCCTCGGAAGAGAGAGCTTGACATTTGACCTCGGTCTTTAAATTCACAGCAAACGTGAGGAGATAAGAAAAAATGTAAAGGCCTGTTTTCAGAAAGTATGGGGCATTTTATTAAGAAACGGAGTTAAAATTAACGTCACTTTAGCGGCAGAAAACTGCTAAAGCGGCGATAGTTTTAACTCTGTGCTTGATAATATGCCCCTAGTTCTTGGAAGAATACAGTAAGCAAGGTTTGGGCAACGGAAGGTCGAACTCAAGCTGGATAGCTAAAGCGAATAAAGCCAGCAAATAGAAAGCCAGAAATGTAAGTTACATTCCACAAAGCCAATGGTAAGCAAAAGGCAGAATGCATTCCTAGGCCAGCTTTCTGAGTGTCCCCAGGATGTCTTTAGCAAACCAGACAGCTGTTCTCTCTTGTAGGCTTTGACCTAAAAATGGGATATGGAACGTATGTGTTGGAACAAAAATAACGTGCCACAGATAAAACTGTTATAAAACAAAGCTAGTCAATAAAGTCCACCTCTTACCAAGAATATCCTTCCAGTTGGTATCTCAAGTTACTTTAATTAAACATGTGTCCATAGCAGCCAGCATGACTGAGCCCCAAATGTATATTTTTTAAAGAGGTCAGAGACCATACAACATGTTCATTTTCCAATGGATAGACAGCGTGCTCTTCTTTAAGAAACGTGAACATGCACAATACACACCTCTCACCAATTATGTCTGATAAATGACTTTGCAAGATACTGTTTAAACAGTGATTCTTTAAAAGTGTGACGTCATTTTTTCCAGACTCTACTTTGAATATAGGAGGGGTGCTGCAGCACCTTACACACCCCTCTTTCAGTGCCATTGATATCCACTGAGCAAGAGCTATCTCTTCAAGGAAAAAAGAACATGTACAAAGTAGACTAATTATTTTCACCTTTTCCACAGTCAATACTCATGTGTGAATTAAGTTGCTGTCTAGCAAGTAGCTCAGTCTTTGGCCCACTGACCAGGCCATTCATTGCAGACTAAGTAAACATTTCTGTACCTAACACTTTTGGCAAAACCTCCTATCCTGGAATCAGGGTTGGCTTTTGGCATGGCGGTGTGGGTCCAGGACTATGGCGCCAAGATTTAGATTAAATTTAATGAATTGCCTAGTGATAGATTTTTATTCGTATTGTTCTGAGTATCAATTTATTATGTATTATAATTTGGGTTTTTAAGTAATAATATGTATTATGATGTATTATAAACGTTATGGTAGAATGTAAAATGAGAACTGTTTGTATTGCCTTACTGGCATAATATCAAACTATTAAAATAAAATCCTAAATCCACTGTCACGAGTACTCCAGTATTGTTTTCATTGACATTGGAACTGTTGATGTGCAATTTGCTTAAAACATGGCTTGATGGTGCACAGTGATCACCAGTAAAAGGCAGGGCCGGCTTTAGGGCGGGGTGACCGGTGCGGCCGCACTGGGTGACCACCTGGAGGGGTTGTACTAACCTCAAAGGGGCCGCTGTGTTCAGCAATAACTTACCATTTAAAAGTACCTGCTGCAGAGTTCCTTGTGCGTTCAGCCTTCAGGCCGCAATAAAAATGTAATGATAACTCTTGTGATTAATGTTCCTGTTTGAGAGAGAGAGTTTAGAGTTTTGTCTAGTGGCAGTTTTGACTCAACACAAAGTAGCATATAGGGTTAATATGCCTGCTGCAAAGAAGGGATCTCTATTTTAGGTGGATATCTGAGTGGATTAATAAAGTCAGCCTTTACCAGCACTATAAAACAAATGAACTGTATGTGAGAGAGGGGCTATTAAAAGACGAGGGGCACTTTGCCAGGTGGAAATGAGGGAATCTAGGAGGTCATGGTTGGGTGCCAAAAGAAATTGTTGCACCAGGTGCCACCAGTGCTAGAGCTGGCCCTGTTAAAAGGCATACCATATCGCTCTAAGTGTTCAACACTTTAGTGTGCCTTAGAGAAGTGGATCAATCGGTCTCCCATCGCCCTAATGAATTTGACAAGTCATTCCCACTCAGAGGTTATATGCACATACTGTGCTGAATCACAGATCCTGTGCTCGATGTGCCATAAGACTCAAGCTGCACCCTACTGACGGGGCCAAAATAAGCCTATTTTGCCCCCGTCAGTAGGGCTCAGCTTCAGTGGTCTAGGATTGCTTGTGTTCCTGTTCAGAGGGGATTTCGCCTGGTACGTGGGCTGGCTGGTTCTTGGCTGAGGTAGAGTGGTGGGCAAAACGTGATGAATTTGATTCTGACCTTCAGTAATTAGCAGTGGCTGAGATGAATTCAAGCAGTCCACATATTCCTTTATTTGCTCCACTTGAGGCGACAATAATTTGCTCTATGTGTGTCATGGCTCAGATGATCCTGTTGTATACTCCCAGAGGATGCCGATTTTTTCTAAGAATAATGATTGTCTGGAGGAAGATCTTTCAGTGAGTTTGTCTGAGAATGGAACAGTGGAGATTGACCAATAGTTCATGGTCTAGGCCATATGGCTTTTAAGAATAGTTTGGAGATTGGAGGTTTTTGAGCTCACTTCAGAATATTCCAGTTGCCAGAAGGAATTGATGATGACTCTCATCAGGATGGCAGCAGGGTATTTCATGAAGATGTTCTTAAATATATGAGTAGGGACTTGAGCTGGAGGTAAAGCCTGATGATCACACACTTTCATAGAGTTAGTAAAATCATCAGGAAATGGAGGTTAAAGAAGAGTTATGTCAGTTGACACCCTGCTTTGTACACCGATTTGTCGAGACTGGGTTTGAGAAATTGTATTTAACTGCTTTAATTTCATGTCCAGCTACATTCCCAAGACTTTAGGTCAGGTTTGACTCAGTGTATTCATGGTTCTGGAATGCAAGAATAATTTTGTAATGTTACTGTTGTACTTTGTATAAGAAGACGCTTGTAGTCATGTTGTAGGTTTCTTGAAGTCTTCTTTAATAATCCTAGTATAGCAACATCAAACAAGGATCATGTTTGTATAACTGTAATCCAACTCTAATAACTCCTATGCCAGCCCCTGCCAGCCCCACCAGGAGCAGCCTGCCTAGCTGCTCAGCCCATCTCCAACTGTCCACACTCATCCACACAGGCACCCAGGCATTCCATTCATCACAGGCACACCAACATTCCGTCACCATCTCTTGCTCTGGCTGAGCAGCTAGGAAGACCTAGGCTCATTTACATAGCCATGTAAATCTCAGGATACAACATTATCCCTTTTCTTTAAAAATGAAAACAACACTTGCAATCTTCAAAGAAAGGAACTATAGACAAAAAGCGAAGATGTCCATATCTAAGGAATAAAAAGAAAATTTAAAACATCACCAAAGAGAGAACAAAGCTAATAAGAAAAGATGGGCATGGTATTGACATATTAAAAAAACATGCATCAAAAACACCATCTTCACTAATGAAAGTTGTTAAGATTCATTAAATATAAAGCATCACACAATTGCAATATGGGAAGGAAAAACAATGTAAGGCAATATCACATTACAAATAGGAATAACCCCGTCCTTTCCCAAAAACACAACAGAACACTTAAGAAGAGAAGGGTGGACACACCCCACGACAAACACCCAAGGCAAGAAACTAACATCAAGGGTGTACAAACACTACAAATTCACGTGTACCACAATATGGACAACATAGAGGGTACACACACAGTGAGGCGCAGGGCGACTTACACACGACAACATCTGAAGCGCGGGGCGACTTACACAAGACAACATGTGACGCGCAAGGCAACATAAACACGACAACACCTGAAGCGCAGGACAACTGACACAGGACAACACGTGAGGCGCAGGGCGACTTACACACCACAACATCTGAAGCGCAGGGCGACTTACACAGGACAACATGTGATGCGCAGGACGACTTACACACATACAAACATGAGATGTGCAGTGCAAGGCGACTTACCAACACATAACACAAAAAGATGGGAACCACCCACCAAGACCAGAATCACCCTCAACTAAGTGAAAAACAGTGATATTCACTCACTAGGAGACTAGGACGTCCCAACTGTAAAATTATGCACAACACTGCGGTAGGAGTTTAGTTGTTTTATTAAGTATCTAGGGAGCGCCGGGGCTGGCTACCTCTGGCTGCAAGCGCCAGAGAAAACTACATGTCCGCCTCCCACGTCCGGTGACGTGGTTCCGGATCCGCTCTACAAACACTAGAGCGCTACCACATCTCCCCCCTTTATGCACAATAAACAAATTTTTAAAAGTCTTACTTCCAGTCCATTTCAAAGTCCTTGAATCTCTCAGGTACCTTAATTCTCCGACCTGCTCGAGTTTCCACTCTCTCCATCATTCTCTCTCCGCCTGTAGTCTCTTGTTCTTTTCTCACTCTCGCACCTTCTGCTTCCCCATCCTTGACCTTCTTCTCACTCTCTTCCTTGCCTCTGCTCTTTCCTTCCGTTGCTTCCCTACTTACTCCTTCTCCCACAGCTGTTTGTCCTTCCGTTCCGTTCATTTGCTCTACTTGCCCTTCTCCACTTACTCTTTCTCCATCCTCTACGACGTCCTCCGTTACTTCTACTTCCTCGTCTTCCCATTTCAGTATCTTGCTGCATTTTGCCATTCTGTCCATGGACCAAATCTTACCATCGCTCAGTAGAGCTGATCTTGCATAGGGCTCCACTACCTTGAGGGGAGGTGAAAACTTGCTCTCTCCTTTCTTCTTCATGATGGCTAGCTTCACCCTCACCCAATCACCTTTGTCCAGTTCTGTGCTTTGCGTGTTCCGTCTTCTGTTGTAGTGTGCCGTGTAGACATCCTGGGCTCTCTCCAGATTTTTCCTGACCACTGCCGGTGACCACTTGCTCTGGACAATCAACTTCCTCCATGCTGCATTGTCTTTGGTGAATGCCTCTCTGCCTCTTAAGATCTTGAAGGGGCTGTAGCCCGTGCTACCCGGTGTGATTCGGTATGCCCAAATCATCTTCTCCAGTTCTATTTCCCAATCCTTTCCATCTTCAATGGCGGCCTGTATGGTGCCCATAATCACGCGATTAAAGCGTTCCACCTGGCCATTTCCCGCCGGGTGGTAGATCGGGGTGTGCTTCACTTCAATTCCGTTTCTGTTGGTGAAGGCCGTCCACTTTTCCGAAGTGAACTGGGGTCCATTGTCGCAGGTGATGATCCTCGGGATGCCTTCGCTGACAAACGTGGTACGCAGAAACTTTATCACCGCTTCAGTATCCACTCGTTCCAAGACTTGTAGCTCGGGCCATTTGGAATACCTATCCACGGCGACCACCACGTACTTTTGCGTGCCCTCCTTGTTCAAGACTGGTCCCATTATGTCCACTGACAACATCTCCCACGGGCCATCTGGAATCGGAAATCTTCCCAGTGGGGGTCTCATCATGCTCTGGGCCTTGTCCGATGTTGCGCAAGACTCGCAAGAGCGCACATGTCTTTCTACTTGCGCGTCGATGGCTGGCCACCAGTAAGCTTGTCTGGCCAAGGCCTTCGTTTTTGTGATGCCCTGGTGACCTTCATGCATTAAGGACATCAACCTTTCCAAAATGTTCCTGGGCGGAACTACTTTGTCCCCTCTGAGTAGGAACATTGGG
This sequence comes from Lissotriton helveticus, assembly GCF_964261635.1. NCBI lineage: Eukaryota > Metazoa > Chordata > Amphibia > Caudata > Salamandridae > Lissotriton > Lissotriton helveticus. The sequence continues at coordinate 1,618,075,521 of NC_136057.1, forward strand.
GTTTCAGCAAGTGACAGTTCCTCTCGGACTTCCCAGTATCTCTTCAGCTCCTCCTTTAAGTGTCTCTTCTCTAGCCAGCCATGTACTACATATCCTTTTACAGCCTCCAAGTCTGTGTCTTCCCTGTACGCTTCTTCCCAGTCCTGGGCGCTTATCACCTCCTCCGTGTCCTGGATGGTGGCTACGACGTGTCCTTCCCACTCTTGCCTTTCTTCATTCCTTGCCTCTTCCATGGCCGCTGCCCTACTTAGGAAGTCGGCCACTTTGTTCTGTGGCCCTGGAATGTGCTCAACATCATAGACATAGTCCAATAGCCTTAGAGTCATCTTGGCAATCCGGGGTGTGGCGTGGTCATGTCCGCTTGATGTCAGGACGCGAACTAAGGGCTTGTGATCGGTTTTCACGAGAAACTTGGCACCCCACAAGTATTGCCTGAATTTTTCCACCGCCCAGACCACTGCCAACATCTCTTTCTCCACCACACTGAACTTCTCCTCATTGGGCGACAACGAGCGGGAGGCGAAGCTGACTGTCGACATCTCTCCTGACTCCTCTCTCTGCATCAGTACCGCTCCTAGGCCACGGTCACTGGCGTCTGTGGTGAGAACAGACTCTGCTTTGGGGTCAAATCCCTTGAGGGGAATGGCTGTGCCCATTTCTCGCTTGAGAGCGTCGAACTCGTCTTGTTCCTCTTTTCCCCACTGAAACCTGTTCTTCTCCTTGAGCAGTTGCCTTATGTAGTGAGTCTTTGTAGCGAAATGAGGGATGAATTTGCTGTAATACTCGGCCATCCCTAGGAATGACCGAACATCTTCCTTCTTCTCCGGAGTGGGTGCTTCCATGATGGCTCTCATGTTTGTTTTTTTCGGAGTTATACCTTGTCCACTCACCTCATGGCCAAGGTATGTGACCGACTGCACTCCCAAATTGCATTTAGTCCACTCAGCAGTCAATCCACTGTCTTGCAGTTTCTGTAGCACCTTGTGAAGTTTCACGTTGTGATCCTGCCTCGACTTCCCCATTACCAGAATGTCATCCTGGAAGAAGAGGACTTCCTTCAGGTCTTTTAGGAGTTTATGCATGATTTTCTGGAACACGGCCGCGGCGGAAGCTAAACCGAAGGGCATCCTCACGAACTCGTAGCACCCGAAGGGTGTGATGAACGACGTGAGGTGGGTGCACGACGGATGAAGCTTAACCTGATGATAGGCTGATGAGAGGTCCACCGTGGAAAACCATGTGACGTCTTTCGTTTTTGCCAGCATTTCACTGATTCGCGGCAAGGGAAATTTGTCTATGACAATGTTTTTATTTAACTCCCTTAAGTCCACGCAGAGACGTACCTTGCCGTTGGGCTTTTGGGCTACAACCAGGGGAGACAGCCACTCCGCGCTCTCTATCGCCCTGATGACTCCCTCCTTTTCCAACCTGTCCAGTTCTATTTGTACTGCTTCTCTGCTGCGGAACGGAATGTTCCTCACCTTGTGCACTACTGGTACTGCCCCTTCCTTCAGTTTGATGAGGTGCGTGTACTTGCCCAGCTCGCCAATCTGTCCGTTGAATACTTTGGGATATGTTTTCCTCCACAGCTGCACATCTTCCTTGACCGCCATATCCATGAGTAGAATTTTCTCTATGCCTCCGGGGTTGAGCTGGATCCCCAAAGCCCCTTGGTCCTTCCAACTTAGAACAGACGGGCCTCTCTCTGCGACATATAGCTTACACTGCGCATGGCGACCTCGAAACTCAAACAAAAGCGGGCAGTAGCCCAACATGGGGATCTTTTGTCCAGTGTACGTTACTGGTCTCACATCCATGGGTAGGAGTGTCTCCTTGATCTTTGCCGCAAAGTTGTCTTCCCATACTTGCCTCTGAACAATTGAGATGGGTGCTCCACTGTCCGCGATCATCTCCAACGGTATGCCCCCTATGTGCATGTCGAGACGGGGCCTGTCTGTGTTGGAACCATCCATCTCCAGAACCTGGACATCAATGTACAGGAGTTCTTCCTCTTCACCTTTGTCTTCCTGATCACTGGAATCCTCTCTCTGATCATGGTCAACCAAACGCACTACTGCATTCTTCGGTTTCCTGCGACACACCTTCTCGTAATGTCCAAAGATGTTGCAGTAGGAACACCTGGCCTTGAAGGCGGGACAAACCTTGTCGTTTCCCAGATGGTTACTGCTTCCACACCTGTAACACTGGGTTTTTCCTGTTCTGTGTGTCTTGCTATCCGCTTGTGATTTAGTGGAGACGTCGGCTCTAGTTCCTCCCTGGGACTTCCGCATCTCATTTTGCTTCCACCGATCGTTTCTGTTTGGCGCCATTACTCTACACACTGCTTGCGACTCTTGGGCGTCTCTCTTCGCCGCTTGGGCACATCTTCTCGATAGCTCGGCTTTCTTGACCATCGCCCAGATCTCCTTGAGTGGAGCATCGCCATTCACCCACAATTTCTCCTGTATGTGGGTACTAGAGGTATGCATAATGATTTGATCCCTGATGAGTTCATCGTGCAGTCCTCCAAATTTGCACGTGACTGCCAACTTCCTCAGTGCCACCACGTACTCGTCAACAGATTCGCCGCTCTTCTGTTTCCTCTGGAAGAAGTTAAATCTGTCGATGGCGACACACACCACAGGCCTGTAATGTGCGTCTAGGTCTTCGATGGCGTGATCAAACACCTCCGTATCCGTCGCTGCTCTTTCACCTTTCACTATGGTGTCATAGATCCTGAGCCCTTCTGGACCTAAGTTATGGAGGAGGATTTTCTTTTTCCTCAGACTCGTGAATGCGGTTTCGCCTTCCTCTTCTAGCGCTTCCAGATAGTTGAGGAAGTACCTCTTCCAGTCTTCCCATTTCCTTTCTGGTTCTCCGCTTTTCGTGAGGAATGGGACTAGTTGGGTGAGGGACGTGCTCTGGCTCGCCATGGTTGGAGCTGTCTTCCTGGTCCTAGGTGTGACGACAGTCTTCCTGGAGGGACTCCCTGGGGCGCTTTGATCTCCTTCCTCGTCCTCTTTGTGTTCTCCCTCACTGTCCACTCCCAGTCCACCCTCTGTGGTGCTAGATTTCGTGCTTGAACTGCCTCCTGCCTTCACGGTCGATGGACCTGCAGTCTCCGCCAGCGTGCACCCCTATACTCTGTTTCCAAGGCACTGGTGAGGGCTCACCGTGATATAATGGCTGGGTACCTCGTTTTGTTCCCTCCGGTGTCTTCTGCTGTGTTGCTGTGCCCTCCACCCTCGTGGGGTGTCGTTTTCTGGTGCTGTGGCCTTCACAGGGCTGTGGGATGACTGTGAGGCTCCTTCCTGGCTTGTGGCTGTGCAGGTGCCCGTTTTCGCGCCTTTTTCTGTCCTGCCGGCACCTCTGCCGCGCTCCGTTTTGCCTCTCACGCGTTATGCGTGCAACTGCGGGGTCGCGTGATCGTTCGGTTGTCGACCGGGATCCCATCCTCGTCGCCACTGTAAAATTATGCACAACACTGCGGTAGGAGTTTAGTTGTTTTATTAAGTATCTAGGGAGCGCCGGGGCTGGCTACCTCTGGCTGCAAGCGCCAGAGAAAACTACATGTCCGGTGACGTGGTTCCGGATCCGCTCTACACCAACCATAAACAGAGTAAAAACTGTGACATCACAAAACTTGAAATATTTGAAATTACCAATACTGTTCATAGAACACTGGACACCGGAGGCGGACACCAGTGAGCGATATCTCACCCGTATACATAACAACCTTGAGCACATGCCAAACTTGTGCACACCACTTGAAACTTGCAAAACTCGGGAAATTAAACATGTAGTAGTATGGTAATACACACCACAAGACAGACAAAACTGTAAACAGCTGTTCATGAAAATGAGGTCAGGTTACAGCTGTAATTTCATGAGTCTAAATCGAACTAAGGAGCAGTCCCACGATAATAACCACTAAATGCTGGATACTTCAGTTGCTTTCCGCTGCACCTGCATCAACAACAAGTCTCCATCGTGCTCAGGGTGCATTCAACTACAGATGCTTGACACACTAGAACAAATTGAAGAAAGATCCACAATCAACTATACCACAGCGTTGACTCCGAACTCCAACAGGTTAAAATCATCCAAACACCGCTTGTTCAAACTTTATTGAAACAAAAGAAAACGTGGTTGGCAACTTGCGATAAGAAAATGACGTGATTGCAATTCTTCAATGGACGATAGTCTACAGCCACCAAACGCAAGATGGCTGCATGCACATGATGCTGTACCGGATGGCTCAAAGCGCGTCCGTGCATTCTGGCGTCGATATGCAGCCCTGTTTAGCGTAGATGCAGAGACGATTCCAAAGGATACGCAGGTGAGCTCGCACGTGCTGAGTAAGACATGTGCAACATTTTCAAACCACCAAGATGCAGTTAAAAGGTCATTGTTGCCACAAATGAAAATAAACTTATTAATTACCACTTAAGAAGAAAGTTGTAAGACGTATGTTGTTTGTTTCACTTTGAGTAGCTCAATTGACATAGATTGCAGGTACGAGTTCGCCCGCTGTGTTAAACTGAATTAGTGTTAAATTTGAGCACAGCTCGAGCCAAGGGTTCGATTGGTATGTACAAGTCTCAATGTTGGTTAAAGAATCACAGACAAAAAGAAATGTCTCACCAATTCCAGTGCGTAGCGGGTAGCCGTTTTGCTCACATTCTCCACCATCACCACAACTAGTTTCTTTGTAAAGCTTTTCTTGTGCAGGTGAGATTGAAAACGCTCACAGTCTGATGTCTAAGATGACACTAAATTCACAGTAAAGCTGCCACAACCAAGTTGTTCCAGTGTAGACAAAAGTATATCATTTCCAACGTCGTGTGTACTCACTCATGACTGAGTATAAGACATCACAATACTGTGCACAAGTCAAAACACACAATACTTGTAGAAAGACCAACTGCCACAATGTATAGCCATACATCAGTACTCAGCCACATTTCTTCTTTGCTTCTCCTGAATGTGTCTTTCTTTCTTGATAATCAAACTGTCGCTCATATGTTGCACATACTTCAGAAATAGTTACAACCACACCGCTCCTGTGTGGTACATGTGAAACCATTCACACCCTTGAGACTTTAACACACCACTACTGTGGTACTTGTGAATATATTCACAGAGTTCAGTCTTCAACTCTTACTTGAGCAGCCACAATTCCATAGCGCAGTGGATACATCCAAACAGCAGACTCTAAGGGAAGTGGTAGGGTACACGTCACTACATCCATACCCTAACTGCAGACCATACCTGTGGTCTTGTCCATGGAGAAAGATCAGGCAAAAAGTTGGGGCCGTCCGATGACTGGACACTGGTGGGGCTGACTTGCCTCTTACTCCATACCTTTTCTTACTTTTATTTTCTTCAAGTTACGCTGGTTACAAAGTTTTCTTTTTTTTTTTATCTTTTTATTATCATTTTTACATTCATTTTTTGCAAGCAAAGCAGGATTAACTCAATAATAATAATCTCTCAGATCAGAATTTATATACATACAGTTGCAGAAAACACTGACAGGCAAGGGGGAAAAAAAAAGGGAGAGAAAAAAGCCCAGTCTACCCTCAGTAAACACAGAATAAATCCCATTCGGATTTATCAGATAGTAAATACAGTAGCAAATTATAATTATCAGATCAGCTCCCCCTGGATCCATTGCCGAACTGGGTCCCAGATCTTCGTTCCCAGAGATCTTTTCTTTTTACCCTTTGTACTATATATAGCTTCCTCTATATTATACGCAGCTAATAGGCGTGCTCTCCATACTTCGAATGGAGGGGGAGAGGAGCTAATCCATTCTTGAGTAATACATGCTCTCAATATAGCCATAGATATAAATATAAGCCCTTTATGCCCCTCTGGTAGGACTTCAGCAGTTACTCCAATTAAGACATCTTCCCCCGTTAAATTGAGGGGATAACCTAGCACTGTAATCAAGAAGGTCTGAATTGCCTTTATAAACGGAGCTAGCGATGGACATGCAAAAAACATATGCAGTGAATCAGCAACATGGCACCCACACCTATTACAGGTTATACCCACCGTCGCACCCCATTTTGAGACTTTTAGAGGTGTATAATAAAGGTCAAATAGAGCCATGTAGTGCTGTGTACGAGCTCTGCCAGTGACCAACACAGTGTTAGCTAGTGTGATTGATTCCTCAAAACAAATAATTTCCACCCCTAACTTCTCAGCCCATCCTGCAGCATGAGTCTCTAAGTCGTCAGAGCATAAAGTCTGAAGAGCTCTATAATAATGTCCAATCCTTTTTTTGGTAAACAGATCATCAATCAATGAAATCCTAGTAATACCTGAAACTTCCCCAGGTGACAAGGAATTAAAAAAACTATGTATCTGTAAATATTTAAAATAATCCTGATTTGAAAAATTATATCTGGTTGTAAGCTCCCGGAAAGTAAGTAGCCGATTATTCTGCCATAGATCATTCACCCCTTGTATTCCTTTATTTCGCCACCGAGCCATTGCTAGATCTTGAAACACAGATGGAAATATTTTATAGGCAGTGAAGGGTGTATATATCGAGAGTTTCCTAATTCCCAGGAGTTGCCTAACTATCTTCCATACTCCAAAGGCTGCTTTCAACGTCTTGAATTTAGTTTTCTTGTAGTAACTTGGCTCTATATTTTTCAGGAAGCATCCACGACAATCTTCGCCCAATATAAGTTCGTAGATGGAGGGAGATTGACTCTGTGGGATCCTTACTTTTTCACCAATGATCAAGGGGGAAATTAACTGTAAGACAGACGCAACATAATAATACAGGAAGTACGGGATAGCCCATCCCCCCCTAGCTTTGGGTAAAACCATCTTTTTATAGGATCTTCGAGGTTTTTTATAGCTCCATATAAACCTAGATGTCATCCTTTCCAATTGTTTAAAGAACATCAGGGGAAACTCAAGTGGAATAGAGCGAAACATATAAAGAAACGTAGGAAGTATTATCATTTTCAATACATTATTTCGGCCAAATAGGGATAAATGAAAATGATCAATCCGTTCAAGTGTAGCATTTGCTTTTTGAAAAATTGGGTTAAAGTTCATAGCTGGGATGTATGATATAGGAAAGGTAATTTTGATACCCAAATACATCGCTACTGGAACCAATGGGATCGATGATGGAGGTGTCTGACCTACAAATAAATTTTGGGTCTTGGCTATATTCAGCTTATAACCGGAAAAGGCGCCAAAGCGAGTAGCGAGATCTTCTATTACTGGCAGAGCTTGCTGAAGACTGGTTGTAAGCACCACTATGTCGTCAGCGTATGCGAGTGCTCTATAATTCAAATTCGCTACTGAGACAGGTGGGATTCCCGGTGCTGAGTTCAATGTATTTAAAAAAATATCTAAATAAAGGGCAAACAGAAGTGGAGAAGCAGGGCAACCCTGACGGGTGCCTCTAGAAATAGAAAAAGAGTCTGATTTTTTTAAACCAAGTGTTATACAGGATGTGGGTGATGCATATAGCGCTTTTATGTCCGAAATGATCCGGGGACCAAAACTTTTAATTACTAGCATCTCCCACAGATATGGCCAGGCTACCCTGTCGAATGCCTTCTCGGCATCCAACAGGGTAATACCAAGGTCACTGCTCGTCGCCTCAGCTCTATCCATTAAAGTAATTACACGCCTAACATGATCTGAAGTGTCCCGACCAGGAATGAAACCATGCTGAACCGGCGAGACTATTTTAGAAATTACCCCCGATATACGAGAGGCTATAATCTTCGAAAATATTTTGCTATCCGCATTTATAAGCGATATCGGTCTAAACGATGAGGGGAGAAGAGGTGGTTTGTCTTTCTTTAAAAATGCCATAATAGTAGAGTGGCTCCATGAGGGAGGTGCTACCCCAATTTGCGCTTCTGAACATGTTTGCAGAAGTTCTTGTTTCAGGAGAGCTCTAAAAACTCTATAAAATTCTAAGGGTATGCCATCTGGCCCCGTAGCTTTCCCGGTGGCCAGGGAAAGAATAGCCGTTTCTATTTCCTCCCATGAAATTACAGCCTCTAAAGCTATGGCTTGAGTATCAGTTAGTTTTGAGATGTTGTGCTCCCCACAGAAATTTAGCACTGTTTCTGAAGAATATGATGTATCTTCCTCCATGTAGAGTTTACTATAAAATAAACGAAAAATCTCCAGAATATCCTCAGGTTGGCTATATATCAAATTACAAAGTTTTCTTAGGAGTCTCTGGATCTGTGTTCAGTCCTTAAGTACGCTTGGGTCTTGGTCCTTGGTCCTCGTCGCCATAAATATGTTGTACTTTGTATAAGAAGACGCTTGTAGTCAGGTTGTAGGTTTCTTGAAGTCTTCTTTAATAATCCTAGTCTAGCAACATCAAACAAGGATCATGTTTGTATAACTGTAATCCAGCTCTAATAACTTCTATGCCAGCCCCTGCCAGCCCCACCAGGAGGTGCCTGCCTAGATGTTCAGCCCATCTCCAACTGTCCACAGAGGCACCCAGGCATTCCATTCATCACAGGCACACCAACATTCCGTCAACATCTCTTGCTCTGGCTGAGCAGCTAGGAAGACCTAGGCTGATTTACATAGCCATGTAAATCTCAGGATACAACATTTACCTTGTTGAATTAGTGGTTCTGGGATATGGCTGGTATTATGGTATTTTTTTTATTGTGACTTTATAAATTCTGGAGTGGCAATGGGGTTCAGGTTTGTCCTTATTGTTGTAGGGTTTCTTCCTAAGTCTTTCCATGTTCCTTTTATTTGTTTTTAGAGATTTTTGTTCAGTTGTCAACCTGGGCACTTCATATACTGTTTAGTAGTTAAGAACTTCTTGAGAGGAATAGTAGCGAATGGAAGTCGACTCAAAGTCAGTTGTCAAATGTTGTTATCATGTTGTTTTTTAAAGAACGGCAGTTGTGAGTTGAAGAAGGGCAGAGTCAGTAGTCTAACCATTATTGTGTGGCATACGTTACTAGTAGTCTTTAGTAAACAAAGAATGGAGTCGGTCCAAGTGACAGCAAGGTTTCCCGTTACTGTGATAATGTTACATAGGGGAAATATTTAATCACATGTATATTTAGCTGCTCGAGCCACAAGGATGGAAAATGATCAATGTCAGTTTATAAGGTATGTGTTTAGTTTGATACAGTTCATGTTTGTCAAATTAGGCATCCCAGTATTCAGAAATGAGGATGTTTTAAGGTGATCACTGAAATAAGGTTCAGTTACGGATCCATGAGTACAGGGTGGTCCCCAGTGTTGCTCGAACAATTTTCATTTGGGGGTGATGCCATCAATGTTACACCAAAGAAGTGGATTGTGAAAAATCATAGAATAGCACAAAGTGTTGAAAATGAGCCACGCCTATTCAGCAAGTGAGTGATAAGGGTGTGGTATGTAGCTGGTGGTGAATTATGGAGCTCTCTGCCGCCAATATATTATTAAAGCATGATATGCCTTTTACAGACAGCACATTCTCACATATTTTACTGATAAAACTATGTAGCACATAAACGATAATGGGTGGAAATCGGGTTTGAGCGAATATTTTTCATTTGCGCATTATGAAGGAAGGTGTCTCGATTTGTTTTAATCCTATTAAAATCTTTGTTTCCATCGCACTTCAGAATTACAAAAGAGGCAATTATTTTATGCCTTCATAACTACTGATATATTTTGAAATATTTGTGCAGTGCTGCACAGGAGTGCCGCAGAACCCTCTGCACCCTACTCCAGCAACTACGGTGTGCCAAGGAGGTAGCTAGAGCAGAAGACAGGCAGGGATGAGGGTCTGGGGATGGAGAGAATTAGCAAAGTAGAGATTTGTATTCTAGACAGCGTAGTTTAGTACAGATATTGTTGGAAGCAAGCTTTTGTAGGCAGTTCCTAGGGTTCCTTCAATCTTATTAGTGCTTTGATTTCTGAATAACTGAAGAGGGGTCCTTTATCATTTATTAACTAGGTGTCTGTGATGAATAGCAAACCAGAGCTCCAATTCATAGCAGATGTTAAATTGTTTTTCTTTTAATTTGTCAGATTAAATTATACACATGGGAGAAGACGGTTAGTTGTAAGAGGTAGGTGAAGTGACGATAGGTTTCAGTACGAAGCTGAAGGGGAGGGGGAAATGTAGGTCAGATCACAGTTTGATGTTTGCCTGCTCAATAGTGATTTTACTTAATTTGGCTAAGGCAATGAGAAAGATGCATGAGGAGTTAAATTGGGGGAGTTCGCAGGGAGTTTGGGTTTGGTGGAAAGAGACGAGGTGGGTAAAGGAGATGAGGAGCTGAGAATGAGAAACATAGGAAAGAGGAGCAGACGGAGAGGGTTGATGTAGTTGTGAAACAATGGTCTAGTGGTGATATCGATAGAGCCAGAGTAGGTTTGAGTTGTTAGTATACACAGATGAAAGATTAGGTGTGTGGTTGAGGGGAGGAGGAAGGTAGTTATTTGAAATGAAAATCAAGATTTTACATGAAAGTATGTGTTATGTTTTTTCTGTAGTTAACAATACAAGAATGTAGTGGGGGGTTCTGTTTTTTGCATTCAATTTGTAAAGTTCTATTTGAGGTCGCGATGTTGAATGTGCTTGTACTGTGATGAAATGAACATAATGACCAGCAGACATAAGCTGAGTTGTTGTAAGAGACAACAAGAATTATTTTAGGCACAATCGTACTGGAGAATACATACAAGTGACGAGTGGTTTTCCTCGCATAAGGAAAGCAGAGCCGACTGTTAGGATAGACGGTGGAAGCCAGAAGCGGGATCCGAATTCACTAGCGCAAGGGTGGTGCTTACTGCACAGTATGATTGAGGAACGTGCCCCGCTGAGCAGACGCCACGAGAAGAAGGCCCAGAGTGAGAGGCAGGTGTTTGGTGTAAGAGGGCCGAAGTTAAGATCACCCCTCACATTTTATTTATTTATTTATTTAGCGATTTATAGAGCGCCTGGTGACCCGGAGGCATCCCCGCGCTGTAGCATTTGTGGAGGCCAGAGGGGAGAGGGGGCTTTATTTTGGGAACAGCAGCGTTTTCAATTTTTTCCGGAAAAGGAGATGGCTGGGTTCCTGCCTCAGGGGGCGAGGAAGTGAGTTCCATCCTGAGGATGCTTTTACAGAAAAGCGTCTACCGCCGGTGCGTGCCTTCCTGTATCTGGGGACGTTGGCCAGACGCTCATTGTTCGAGCTTAGGGATCTGGGGGCCTTGTAGGGGGTGACCAGGTCTCTCAGGATAGCAGGGCCGAGACCGTTGAGAAGTTTGTGTGCGGTGCACAGGGCCTTGAATTCTACCCTTTGTCGTATTGGAAGCCAGTGGAGGGCCTTGATCGCTGGTCTGGCTGAGACTCTGGAAGGGAGATTCATAAGGAGCCGGGCAGCTGCGTTTTGCGTACGCTGAAGTTTAGCCATAGTGGCTTCAGGAGCTCCTAGATAGACCGTGTTACTGTAGTCTAGCCGCGCAAGGATCAGGCCTTGGACCAAGAGTTTCCTAGATAGGGGCGGAAGTAGTGGGAGGATCCTGCGGATGGAGCGCATGAGACCAAAACAGGTGCCTGCTGTTTTGGTTGCTTGGGTTTTCAGAGACAGCTCGGGTTCCAGCCAGACTCCTAAGGTCTTAATTACTTGTTTCGGGGTGGGTACTTCCCTGAAGACGTCTGGCCAGACCGAAGAGGGGATGGTGGTCCATTGCTTGCCCAAAAGCATGACTTCTGTCTTTGATCCGTTTAGCTTGAGCGATGACTCGCACATCCAGTGGTGAATTTGTTGGAGGCAGTTCGGCAGATTGTCTGGGTGATTGTCCAGATGTGAGAGTGAGACGACCAATTGCGTGTCGTCCGCATAGCTCACTATCTTAATCCCGAAGGGGGTGACGACATCCTCGAGGGGGGCCATGTAGGCGTTGAATAAAGTGGGGCTTAGGGATGACCCCTGGGGGACTCCGCTCGCAAGGGGGAGGGAGGCAGAGTGGGAGTTGCCATCCCATACCTGAAACGAGCGCCCTGAAAGGAAGGATTCTATCCATGTGAGCGCCGAACCTGCGAGCCCTGCCACGGCCAGCCGATGGAGTAGGACACGGTGGTTAACCGTGTCGAAGGCTGCGCTGAGGTCCAGGAGGATCACTGCCACTGACCCTCCTGAATCCAGGATGCACCTTGCCTCCTCGATGACAGCGAGAAGGGCGGTATCTGTGCCGTGGCCCGGGCGGAATCCAGTTTGTGACTGCCGCAGAAGGTTGTTTGATTCAAGGAACTGTGACAGTTGCCCATTGACCAGTTTCTCGGCCATTTTGCTGGCGCATGGGAGGAGTGAGATTGGCCGGTAGTTCGCCATGTCGGCGGGGTCCAAATGAGGTTTTTTTAGGAGTGCCTTGACTACTGCACTCTTCCAGCTTGGGGGGACAGAGCCTTGAGATAGCGAGATGTTTATCAGCTCCGTGATCGTAGGCACGATGACAGGGGCTACTGTTTTCAGGAATCTAATGGGGGCAGGATCTAGAGGGGAGCCGCTTTTCATTTTGGCCATGGTTGTGCTTACTTCGTCCAGTGTTACTGCTCTGAAAGCGGTCAGCTGAGGATGCATGATGTTTCCTGAGAGGTTGGAAGATGCATCATTGTCCATGTGGTTCAGCAGGCAGGGATGGGGGAGGGAGACTAGAATACGTGCGATTTTGGAGTTGAAGTAGGTAGCCAATTCGTCACTTCTGTCCGCCGTGGGAGTGATGGATGAGGGGGGAGCTGGTATTTTCAATAGCTCTTTGGCGATGAGAAAGGATTCTCTTGCCGAGTTGGTGGAGTTTTTTATTCTAGTGTCGTAGTGTGAGGCTTTAGTGAGCTTCAGGGTTGATTTGTAGATTCTCACCGACCTCTGATAGGCTTCCTTGCTGGCGTGCAGCCAGTCTTTCCTCCATAGTCGCTCTGCTTTTTTGCAGTCTTTGCGGAGAGTCCGGAGTTCCGGGGTGTACCATGGGGCAGATCCTAATTTCCCGTTTTTATCCTCACGGGTTTTTAAGGGGAGGATAGAGTCGAGTGACATGGAGATCCACTCCCTGAATTTGCTATCTGCGGTGACCGGATCTTCCGAAGGGGTAGGGGTGGTAGAGTTCAGGGTTCTGGCCCATTCCTGTGCGGAGAGTCTGGCCCATGCCCTGTTCTTGGTATAGGTGGTGGGTTTGTGGAGTTTCTTGAAGGCTCCTGGTAGGCGGAGAGAGACCATGAAGTGGTCCGTCCACGGGAGGGGTAGGGACTCTTTGGCTTGAAGGGTGGGGATGTTGGTAAACACTGGATCGAGTAAATGACCTTTAGTGTGTGTGGCTCCAGAGTTGATGAGGTGGAGACCGTAGGCAGCCAGTTCTGCAATCAAGTCGACTGCCCCTGTATCTAGGGGGTCATCGAAGTGGATGTTGAGGTCTCCTAGTATCGCGAAGTTAGATGTGGAGTGGGCCTGAGACGCTATGGCTTCTAAGAGAGCGCTGGCAAAAGGGCCAGAGTGGCCAGGGGGACGATAAACTAGGAGGCCGGACAGTGAGCTGGTCGGCGCTAACTGGATGGTAAAATAGAGGCTTTCGGAGTCCAGGATATGAGCGTCGTTGGTTCTGCAAGAGAGGTAGTCCCGGTAGATGATGGCCAGTCCTCCTCCTCTGCCTGAAGGACGAGGTTGGGATTGGATAAGGAAGCCCGGAGGGAGGGCTCGAACAACGTCTGAGTCCGAGTGGTCGGTAAGCCATGTTTCAGAGAGGAACAAAATGTCGATCTCGTTGTCTTCTATTAGGTGATTAATGAACAGCGCGTGCATAGGGAGTGAGCGACAGTTCAGAGTGGCCAGTTTAAGAGCCGAAGGAATGGCGGGTCGACTGTGGAGTTGTAGCTGAACTGGGCAGCAGAGTGTGCAGCTGGTAAATGGTCCGTCAAGATCATGGACATAGTTACATGAGCTATCATTGCTGGGTCTGAGACTGAGGAGGTCCCGACGCGAGAAGCTTACCCTAGGGGAAGCTAGGTCCGGCATGGGTTCTGGCCCTGAGCCCGGCCGTGCGCGGACGGGCGCAGACGGGCTTGCCCTAGGCGCTCCCGCTGCGCTGGTATGGTCGACACATTTGAGGCGTGGGATGTGGGCGTGGCCTCGTTGTGGGCGTGTCTACGCCTTCGAGCCGCGATGGCGGTTTGAGGGGTTTCCCTGTATCAGCGCTACGTTCCGCTGTGTCAGGGGGTGTCAGGAGGTCTGCTCGGCGCGTTAGGCAAGCGCGTCTGAAACAAGTGAGTAGGTTTTTAAAAGTAGTGCAAGTGACAAATACGTTTTAATACACAGAGCAAAATACAGTCCTCCGGCTTTCCGCCTCAGAGGTAAACAAAAGAATAAAGTGCATCAAAACAAACAAATCACATCACCGCTACATAGGGGGGAGCAAAATTAAAGCAATGTTGAAATATCCCCAGCAAAGCAAACAATGAATCCCCGCAAAGCTACACAGGGTGAGGATCGCTGGGCTCAGGAACAAAATTATCGGGTCATCAAACTGTACATATTCTCAAGTTGGGTGCATTGTTAAAAACAGTCCAGCGAATCAAATAATCCTAGCACAAATACACAAAGGGAGGTCATGGGCCATCGTCAAGTCTTTATTCAAGTGTTTAGTCAATTAAGACCATTACACTAAAATTAATTCATTAAACAAAACTTTTATTTTACTTTGTTTATAAAATGTAGTCTTAGACAGTTGTGCCAAATTGTTTTCATATAAAATAACCTACTAGTAAAAACATCTGATAAATCATTTGTAAAAGTGTTAAAACCTCTATGGGCACATGCATCAAGCTAAGGAATTGCGATTCCTTAATAGTGATTTTTAGGGAATCTATATGAAGGAATCGCAATTCCTTATGCATGTATGTTTTGCTAAAATATTAGCGATTCCCACACATTCCCTAATAGCGAATCGCAAATTGCAATTCGCTATTAGGGAATGCTTTACCATTCATTCATATGGGACTAGAGGTCCATAGGAATGAATGGAAAAACATTCACAATTTGTGATTACCAAATAGGTAATTGCAAATTGCGAATGCAATTTCAAAGGTGCTAGGGGGCCAGAAGGCTCCCCTGATGCACCCCCAAAAACGGTGTGTGTGCACATGTGGGGCACACACATGCCCTTTGGGCATATGTATGCGCCACATGGCACTTAGAAAAATGCAATGGCATTGCAAATTACCATCAACTTGAAGTTGATGGTAATTTGCGATTCCTTAATGCAAAGTCACATTCTGAAAATGCTTCTTGCATTGCATTTAGGGAATCATAAATTGCGATTCCCTAACTGCATTCACAAAATAGGTAGGCACAGATATTGCGATTACCTATTTTGCTAATGCATTTTGGGTTTATGCACCCAAAAGGCATTTTACTGTTCGCAAACGGGCCGATGCTGTGAATCGGCCCGTTTCCGACCGGTAAAAACCTTGATGCATGTGCCCCTTAATTCCTACAAAAAACTGTACTAATTTTGGCAACTCTGTGTTAAAAAGAGACCATTTTGCTTCTCAATGATAGCTATCTCCCACGTAGGTCGAGCTTCAATAAATATTATTTGATATAATTGTTCTTTTATTTTCTTGAAAGCCGTAATCACAAATTTTCCTTTGTAGCTAATGTTGTCCATGTTTTGAAAATGCAAGTACCTTGAGGTAGACATTGCTTTGATTTTAAATGTTCTCCAATTATCATATCCTAGTATTAGTTCTTTATAAAACTTGCAAGTGCCTTATGCAAGTTGGAAACTCGAGGTAAGTCTCTCACGTGGGTAGGACCTCAATAGGTGTTATTTGATACATTGTTTTTTGAACTCCTTATAAGTAATGTTGGAAAATTTTCCTTTATAAAATAATGTTTTTCAAGGATTTATTCTCTACGGGAGTACTAGTGCCTTAGTCATGTTGAATTATCGAGGTAGACAAAGCTTTGATCTTAAAAATTTTCCAATGATCAAGTCTCTGGGTTTCTTCTTTATGAAAGTGCAAGTGCCTTGTGCAAGTTGGACTCTTGAGGTGGACTTTATTGTGATGGCTCTGCCTTTACTACAATACATGTACTCTTAAATATTCTCCAGTAATCTGAACCCCCATTTGGTGGTTTTATGTTATTAGCCGTGGGATTGTTCTATTGCTTTAAAATTTTCTTTTAAAAATGTTTTCACCCCCTGCAGACGCGGGGACAGAGGAGCCACCCAGCCAAGTGATTACAACTTGCCTACAAGATCGAATATTCAAAATTTAAAAAAAATCCTTTCTTTCAAGAACTTCGGGCATACACAAAGAATGTGTATCAAAGTTTCTTGTTTATATTTGCACAACTGGCATTCTTGGTTTTGAGACCGATCCTTCCAGGTGGGGATCAGATCTTTTGTTTGCTACATACCAAAACGGAATTGCATGAACTGTTATTTTATAAACATTGAGTAGTGAGCTGTGAGATACTCCTGAGGCAGAATTTTTTTTATATGAATTGATCACTGTCCAGGCATGTCATCTTTGTGAAAAGATATTCTTATCTGTTAGATGATAAAGTTGTTTAGATGTAGCCTTCATTAATTTATAAAAAGCCAATGTCCCAATAGTGTCACTCCAAGCTTCTTGTACTCCTAATTTCTTGATAGCCTGAGTTAGGTGATGTCCCTAGGATCAAGTTTTATTATTCTGTTTTTGCTCCTCAATTTCCTGCCAGCACAAATTATTGATGAATCCTCTTTCAAAATCATGCAGTATCCAGCATAATTTTATGAAAGCACTTTTACATTGATGTACATGATTCAACAATCCAAATTCCAAGTGCACTTAAGCGGGTGTGGCTGATTTTGGAATGTTAAACACAGATTTGTATACTCTCGTTAGTATCTTATTTAAGATGTCTACTTCACACCCACGCAGTATTTCCATGCCATATGTCACTGTTGGCATTAGCTGGGCATGCATTACTGTTAGCAGGTGGGCTAATGATGGATAGTTCAGTTTTGTTTTTAATAATTTAAAGCCATAGGTTAGCGATTGAGCTTTCGCCAGCAAGGCTTCTAAATGCTGTTTACCTTTCACTTAATGTTCAACGTTGAATCCCAGGAATTATAAGTGTTGACTACCTCGACTTTTTTCCCTTCTAGGAACCAAGAGTGCTTCTTGTTTGTTGAGTTTATCAGCCGTACTAACTTTAGTTTTTTCCAGATTTAACTCTAGCACTTGTTTTTTCATATAACTTTTATGGGCCTTCATGCTGCGTTGCAATCCTATTGGTGCTTGGTTTAATAAGGCTATATCGTCCTCATACTGAAGACATCCTATTTCCTCATGAGCCAAGATTGGCGGGTGAGAGTTCAGCAATGCGTCTGCAAGATCTGCCATATATATATTAAACAAACATGGTGTTAAAAACGCACCCCTGTTGTAGACCATTTTTAGTATTGAATTTGTTGTGGCCTGGGTTCCACCTCCAATTTTAACCTAGGCCCAAGTTCCTGTATATAGCTCTACAATTGTCCTCAATTGGCTATTTGGTATGCCCCACATGGCCATTTATTGCCACAAGTGCACTTGCGGCACCCTCTCACATTGGTACTAAACGTTTTACCTTCATATCATTGATTTTGGATGGCCACCCTTCTCCATTTAATCATGGACATTGTTTCCAGTCTTTGACTCTAAACCCACACATCGTAGGTATCAGGTGTTTTACTTTAATTAACTTAATGTCGGCCAACTATGACTGCAGCACCTAGAATGTATTTGGTTACCATGTTACTAGGACTAGAAAAAGTATTCATATTGACATGGAGCAAGGTATCTACCCCAGCTGTGTTAGTGCAACTAGTTAAATGGAAGCAGAACAAAACTACAACACCCAGAATGCATTTGTTATGAAATAGAAGTCCAGACTGGAAATAGTGCCTTTAATGGCCTGCAGGGAGGTGGTCACCATAGCCGACATGTAGTGGGTGTCATGTAGATGACTGAAGACTTGTGCTCAGTGTTTGGGCAAAGAGAAACTGGGCATAGTGCATACCGCAACTGATGAATGCAAGCCATTACACATCAGCAGTGCATGATGTTGTATGGGCAGCAAAGCGATCTAGAGAAAGACAATACATCACAAATTTACTGCTTCACAGGGGAGAGTTGTGGCCTAGAGCAGCTCCAGGAAGCAACGTAGGAAGAACAGACGTTTTGTTCAGATTAGATGGAAGGGAGTGGAAGGGCTCTGCCCGCAAACTTTAATCCTATTTGTGCAGGATTTTTATTCAGAAGTCCAGAAGAAGAACTACAGGAATCTTCCACCAAGTCAGCTGCTGTTGTTATGTTCTTTTAATCTATATTCTTAGTTCATTAAATTAGTATGTATTAGTAATTGACTGTTTTGACTTGTTGTCGCTCTCTATAACACACCCAGTTCAGTAACAGAAATGTCACTGCTTTTTGCTCTGCAGAAAGAAGAACCAGGGACAAAGTTAACTCCACTGTGGGCTTGTGTGGGAAAGGTGGTGGGTGTGTATCGGAAAAGAGTGACAGAGCGTTGGAGGAAGTGCAAATGACGTTCAAATTGGATAAGAGATGCTTTGTGGAAGATGTGAAGCTGTAATTGGTGAAGCATTTATGAACTAAAGTAAATAAAATGACAAAATCCAAGGGCCCATTTTGCATATCCAACTGTGGAAATAATGTTCTACAACTAGACAAATGTGAAGTACTAGGTACCTGGCCAATTGCCAAGCTATTGTCCATGAATATGAGAGAAGCCGTGGCATGAAAGGGATCTGGAAAATACAAACAGAAACAAGAGGGTTGCAGTGCATCCCAATCAGATGGAAGGTTATATATCAATGTAAACAATAACTGCTCAGGATTGTAAATAGTAGTTAATACACTATGTTTTGGTGAAAAAAGACCATAAAAAGACTTTAATATCTCCCACCTCCTGCATTACAATAGTTAAGAAACTTCACAGCTGGAGGTGGAGTAGGGGGCTAGAGAGCCCAGGGCAAGATGGCTGCACTGTAGTGCAGTTATGCCGGCTGGAATAAGGTATCCGTCGTTAATCTGCAACATGGGTACTTATCTGTGGTGCTAGATATCGGCATTGAGAAGTGACATGCAGTAAAGGCAAGATAATTCAAAATGAGTTACTGATTGCAGACAGCAGTGGAGAATCGCGGAGCGGCAAGAAGCTGGGCCGCAACTCGTAGTGAAACAAGATGGCGCCCATGAATGCTGCCAGCGGATACTGAGAGGCCGGGCCCGCTGGTGGTATAGCTCAGACATTATAGATTTGCCAAAAGCACTGCCCTGTGCTGGACTCGGGCTGCGCGGGACCCGCATCGCTGCACGGTGGGAATAAACCCTTCAGCTGTGGAATATCAGTGTGTACCTTGGGAATTGGCGGATCTTGTCGTCTGGCAAGCGGTATGTCGGAGCGATCGTGTGGCGGCCGCCCATGACCGTGACACTGCTGCTGGTGGAGGTGAGGCAGAGCGGTGCAGTGCAGACATTGATGAATTTTCTACTGCCGTCTGTCCACATGTAAGTGGCACATGGTGAGGCCTGATGCATGGCCCGCACCAACCTAGTAGAAATCGCTGCTCACATAGCTATGCAACTTGCAGAGGCTGGGAAGGACTCTAAAGTTCTTTTTCAAATCCTGCAAACTTTCACCAAGCCTGTAGCATGCGAGACGGTGGAGGTTGCCTCACAAGAATTATGTGATGAGATCTCACACTTTTTCATGAACAAAATCGATTCGATTTATGCAAAGATACTGGCCGCTAAATCGACTAAAGTAGCCGATCTTAATACCCCCCCTCATAATAGTCCGCAGCGGAACACGCAGGCCAATCAACTAAAAAACGTTCCCCCTATTTCCTTAGAGGAAGTCATCACCCTCACAAAAATGATTAAGAGCGGTAGTCCGCAGGACACTGTTCCCGCCCGTATCATGCCCATGTTGGCCGAAACTCTTGGTCCTGGTATCCAGAAACTTATCAACCTATCATTAAGCACAGGAGAAGTTCCAAGAGATTGGAAACGGGCACTGGTAAGACCGCTAAGGAAAAATACCACCATTCCTTGGACGGATCTTGCCAACCTACGTCCCATCTCTCTTCTCCCTTTTATGGGCAAGATGATAGAGAAATTTGTTAACGGACATCTGTCCAGGTTCGTTGAGGATACACACGGGCTGGACCCTTCCCAATCGGGCTTTAGGCCAAGCCATAGCACCGAGACCACCTTGCTGTCAGTCGCAGACGATCTACATATGTACCAGGATGGGGGCTACTCCGTCATCCTGGTTCTATTGGATCTGTCTGCGGCATTTGACACCGTGTCACATGACATCATGACTACCAGACTTGTGAACATCGGTCTGGAAGGTGGAGCTCTGGCTTGGTTAAGGAGTTTCTTGACTGACCGCACCCAGACAGTCATCCTGGGTCCACACCGGTCAGAGGAGCTGGAGATCTCAAAGGGGGTGCCACAGGGTTCTTGCTTAAGCCCGACCCTGTTTAATATCTATGTGGCCCCCCTGGCAAACATCATGAGATCTCATGGGTTCATCCCTATGTCATACGCGGATGATACCCAACTCCTCTTTCCGTTTAAACACCTTACAGAGACGGTCAGAAACTCTTTCTCCTCGGGGATGAAGGCAGTGGCCCACTGGATGGCATCTAACTTCCTGCAATGCAACGTTGCAAAAACGGAAGTGATGCTGTTCGGTGAGGCAAAACTCCTATGGTCCCCAGACTGGTGGCCGCAAGATCTAGGCCCAGTCCCAGAGCCAAAGCAGGTGGTAAAAAATCTTGGTGTGCGCCTGGACAAGGAGCTCTCCCTGAAACAATACAGCAATCAAGTGGTGAGCTCATGCTTCCATGTGATCGCCATGCTGAGGAAAGTTTTCCCTATGCTCCCTGACTCAACTAGGAGAACGTTAGTGCAGGCCCTAATACTGAGCCGTCTGGACTACTGCAACGGGATGCTCCTATCAGCAAACGAGGGAGTTATTGCGAGATTGCAAGTAGTCCAGAACACTGCGGCCCGTCTTGTACTAAATCAGCCCCCTCGCACACCATCGAAGCCTCTTTTGAACACCTTACATTGGCTACCCATTAAACAAAGGGTGAAGTACAAGATTGGATGTACTATACATAAATGCCTCCAGAATAGAGGGCCTGAGTATCTAAACAGCAGATTCTCCCTCTATAAACCGGTACGGTCCCTGAGATCTAGTGACCAAGGTCTACTACAGGTCCCAAGAGCCAGAAAGACCAGGCAAGGTGGAAGGGCGCTATCCATAGCCGGACCAAGGCTGTGGAACAGTTTACCTCTCGCTCTGAGACTCTGCCAGGACTATCTCCCGTTCAGGAAACAGTTAAAAACCTTCCTATTCTCCAACTAGTGATACCTGTGTACCTACTGCCACAAGCTGAAAGGTTTTCAAAGGCGCGGAGATACTCCTTCGGGAGGTGATCCTAGCGCGGTACAAACCCGTAAATAACAAATAAATAACAAATAACAAAATATGAGGAAATGTGGGGAGGGCCCACTGCTGAGCCATGATCTGGATCTGGCTGGTGTGGCAGTATCCCCTGTTTGAGTGTAGAAGCCCTGACACACTGGTAGCATCCTGGGCACTTGAGCACGTCGAGGGAGGTCGGTGGGGGTCCCCCCCACATCATTAACCCTGTGCGTGTAGGGGGCAAAGAACTGCACAGTTTATCATGAGGCCTAGAGAGAGAGTATCGTCATGATCTCTAGCTCACTGGAGACACCCCCCCTTTTTATAGTTGCCCCTCCCACATCAAGCTAAGGCAATCCAGGCAGCCAACACTTGTCGAACTTGGTGGAGAAGCATAAGGAGCGTCTACGAGGGGGCCCTAGAGATGTGAGAAATCTGTGTGCCGAGAGGGCGGTGTGACCTCCGATGGTTCACTGATTTACTGATGCTTAGGGGGCTGAACATAGATCGGACTGCTGTTGTGGAGTTCCCTCCAGCCTGCGACTAGCACCATGGGAGCTGCAAATATGGGCACAACAGATAAACAGCAATCAAGATTAACCTTAAAAACTCGACGATCAACCCGCCCTGGGCCGACACACTCAGATACAGAAATGGACGTGGGGCAGCCAAGTACACCATTATTGGGATCCACATTGCTGGCGATGCAGCAGAGTCTACAGGCCATAGACGAAAATATAGATATTCTCACGCTGAGAAAGGATAGTATGGCTGCCAAGCTGGACAAATAGGGGGCGCACCTCACTGCAGCAGAACAGCGAATATCCTCGGTAGAAGGTGAGTTTCATTTGACAGCGGGCAAATGGAGTGACATGGAGAAGATTCTGGAGGTCATAAGAGCGACGAATGAAGATTTGGAAGAACGCTCTTGGCGCAGGGTATCCCTGAAAGCACCAACACCGGCCACTTGGAGCACTACATAGAGGTGATTTTGGCCCAGAGCATCTTTCACAGGTGCTGATTATTGAGAGAGAGCATAGATCACTAGCCCCCAAACCGCCGCCTGGAGCCATGCCACAGCCCATCATAGCCAGGCTCTTAAACTACCGGGACCGCAACACTCTTCTGTGACTGGCAAGGGAAAAACAGAATACTGGCTACTTAGGGAAAGAGGGAATTTTTTTTCCTGGATTTTACTGCGGTAGTCCAGTCGATCTGCAGAGGGTTTGCAACAGTCAAGAAGAAATTGCGCGCTGCAGACATTCCTATGCGATGATGTATCCAGCTTGGCGACGGATCACGCATGAGGGCAAGATGAAAATCTTCACTACGCTGGGAGCAGCTACAGATTTTCTGGAACAAGTGCAACGTACTCGGCCGTGCCCAAGGCGATCGCCTTCTCCTGCACAGTCGGAATAAATCCTGCTGAGGTGATTCATTCGAATAGGGGCTGCCAAGACATGGAAGATCCTCCCACTGAGCCTAGGACAGACCCAAGACCTGCTGACCTTCAGGAGGATACTCAAGACTTGGCTGTTCGATCAGCAGCGCCCCCCACCCAGAGCTTAGAGACCCTTGCGGGTATGTAGTGCGCTTTACAAATGATTGATTGATTGATTGATACCAGAAGTGTAGAGACGGAGATGGTAAGAGATGGTATAGGCAATTGATTATGCTGCCATGGTACCACCCTTGAGATCTGAGACCTGGTGATTGAATGTAATCGACTCCTGACCATAGTTGCCGGGAGCTTTGGTAAATGAGGGACCCTCGGACTCTATGCCGTATTGAAGGTAAATTTATTAAAGGTGTAATTAATTGTATGGTATTGTAATTGCATTTACATAGCGCTTACTACCCCTGACGAGGCATGGAAGCACTTTTTCAGCGAGTAGCACGCTACTCTGGAACCCATAAAGGATTAGTGTTGAGTTGGTATAGTGAAATATGAAAGTAATTTGAGTGGTAGATAGGTTAGTCAGTTATTTGGATTCAGAAGGATATCGGAGGGATAGAAGAGGGAAAAATGTTTGCATTTATATAGCGCTTGTTACCCCTGATGGGGTATTAAAGCTCTTTTTTTGGCGAGTAGCACGCTACTCCGGAACCCATAAAGGATTAGTGGTGAATTAGTATAGTGAAATATGAAAGTAGTTTGAGTGGTGGATATTAGTCGGTTATTTGGATTGAGAAGGATTACAGGGATAGAAGAGGGAAAAAGGGTTAGTATTTATATAGCGCTTGTTAACCCTAATGGGGTGTTGAAGCACTTTCTAGGCGAGTAGCACGCTACTCCGGAACCCATAAGGATTAGTGGTGAATTAGTATTGTGAAATATGAAAGTAATTTGAGTGGTGGATATTAATCAGTTATTTGGATTGAGAAGGATAGCGGTGGGATAGAAGAGGGAAACGGTTTGCATTTATATAGCGTTTGTTACCCCTGATGGGGTTTGAAGTGCTTCTTTTTTTGGCGAGTAGCATGCTACTCCGGAACCCATTAATGGATTAGTTTTGAATTAGTATAGTGAAATATGAAAGTAATTTGAGTGGTGGATGTTAGTCAGTTATTTGGATGTAATCGGTAACAGCATGGCACCGCTACAATACTGGTGGATGCGCCGCTGTTCGGTATGTCGGGGGGTACTGCTAGGAGATAATAAATAGAGTTGTAGTCATTAGTGTACCCTATTTGTCATTCATATGGTTCCTCAGACAGGGGTATCTGCTTAAGTGGCGAGGTTGGACAAACAACTTCTATTGTAGTTGAATTAAGCTAGCCAATATATTGATATGTACCCACACTGTTTATTACGGCCACACTCGCGCTGCGGGTGGGTTTAAGGCATCTGGTTGCCCTATGACGGTATACCCCATACTAGTTATGATACTAAATGCTTTGTTATCTTGGGGGTGTATTTGGCACGTTTGGAATGCTAACATGTGAGGGGGGTTGTTGGGTAGTTGGATGTATGTTTTATGCATAATGTATCACAGGCAGGTAGACACATATATCATGCAGGCAAGATTGGATGAGATACAAGTGAGTAAGCGCTTTCAAGGTCAGTGATTGCTGGGTAAATGCTAAGGGAGGTTAGACTTATGATATGGAACGTACGGGGCTGAATAACCCCAAGAAAATCAGACAAGTGTTTGCATACTTAGATAAGCACCATGTAAATCTGGCACTTCTGCAGGAGACCTATCTCACGAGCATCAGAGAGAAAAGGGTGAGGGTAAAATGGGCAGTGGGAAGAGCATCATCATCATACTCCTCATATGCTAGGGGGGTAATTATATTAATGAAAAGGGGTAAACTCTTTACGCTCAATCACACAGAATCGGATGTCATAGAGCGGTTTACACTCATATAGGGATATCTCTTCAGAATGAAACTTACTGTTCTCACGACATATGGGCCAACTGTTGATGACCCAATCAAAGATTGGAAAGTAAACTGTATGCCCTTCAACCTGAAATAATATTATGGGGGGGGGGGTCCTAAGCACTTACTTAGATCCCAGTATGGATCGTAGTGGGGCGACTGAGTGGCAGGGGAAATGGGCAGCATGAGTTATCTATAACATCATGCACACTCATAAGCTCATCGATATCGGGAGGACACAAAATCCCCTGGCACAGGAGGGTATGCACATCTTCTCTGTACATAAATCTTAGTCAAGATTGTACTATTGGTTGATCTCTGGGACGGCAAGTCCTGAGTGAGAGAGGACACACACCTTCAACGTACGCTCTGGGATCACTGTCCTGTGGTATTAGATCTGGGAATTCCCACACAACCCTCTTAACCTTTTCAGTGGCGGCTTCAGGCAACATTGCTGCTGGATCCAGTTTTCAGGGAGGGGGTGCGGAAGGCTATTGTTACTTTCTTTCTTAAGAATGAGGGCACAGTGAAGGGGGCAGGCACACTCTGGGAAGCTTTTAAGGCAATGATTCGGGGAACATGCATTGGGATGCAGGCAAGCGTGCTGAGGGATTTACGACCTTGGATGCACACAATAGAGAAAACACTAGCAGGGTTGGAAAGACATTATGAGGAAGCTCACAATATGGAAACCTTAGAAGAAATTAGGGAGTTGGTTATGGAGTACAATGAAACGGCAGATCAAGAAAATCAACATTTGCCCAGGCGCTGGGTGGCCATGGAATATGGGGAAGGTGGCAGGCCAGGCTGTAGTTTGGCTGCAAAGATTAGGGCACCACGGACGCAAGAGTTTGACACAGAAATAGAACACCAAGATGGCACACCAAGCTACGGCATGTCTGAAATACTTAACCAGTTTGTGGATCACTATCCTGAGTTATATGGCCCATGTGAGGCAGCCACTAGGGAAGAGACACATGCCTATTTGGAAGAATTAGCGCATGCCTGGCTGTCCCTGGAGCAAAGAGAATTCTTAGTGCAACCAATTACAGTTGAGGAGGTGAAGGAGGCTATACAAGTGCTTCCTGGTGGTAAGGCGTCAGGTAACGACGGGTTGCCTAGTGAATTTGACAAAACTTATTCAGAGTTATTGGCTCTGCATCCATATAAAATGTATGTCGATGCTTATGAAAATAAACTGCTCCCCCCAACGCTGCGTGAAGCACTAGTTATTAACCCACTGAAACTAGGTAAACACCCTGAGCAATGTGAATCGTATTGCCCTCTGTCCCTTTTGAATATAGATACGAAAATCATAGCAAAAATAATAGGATCCGGATTACGCCCGTTTTTGCCGGCTCTGGTCCTTCCTGATTAATCAGGATTTTTTGTTCCATCTCGTTCCACCACACCATACTTTGCGTACGCTCTTTGAAGTGATGCATCAACTTGACCAGAATGTTAAGTTAGTGGCAGTGCTGCTTGATGCTGCCAAAGCATTTGACTCTTTTCAGTGGGGGTTTATGTGTTACTTGTGATGCGGCGCATGGGGATGCCAAACACATTTATACAGTGAATAGAACTAGTATATACTGCCCCAGCTGCTAGAGTACAGGTTAATAATTGTCATCCCAATCTGCAGGGCGAGGCAGCAGGGCTGTCCGTTCTCCCCATTGCTGTTCGCCCATGTGCTGGAGCCCTTGGCACATAGGGTGAGGCAGAGACATGCGGATGCAGCACTGAGATTTCGGCAGCACCCACTCGCTATATCACTGTATGCAGATGATATGGCGCTGTATGTCCGCAACCCAGAAGAACAGCTGAATATTCCGATAAGGGAATATATTACCTATGAATGCCTCTCTGGTCTCAGTATGAGCTGAGATAAATTAACTTTTTTCCCACTAACACCCAGTATGTTGCCGTATGATTTGGACTTTCTGCTCGAATGGAGCGTGGAGCCAGTCAAATACCTGGGGGTGTGGATTCATAATGACCCGGAGATTGTTCTCAGAGAAAACTACGGCTGCACGTTAGTAAAGGTAGAGGAACAGGTAGAGAGGTGGCTCAAAGTAAACTACCTCTGTTGCTGGCAGATAGAGTGGCGGTTTTAAAAATGGTTGTTCCCCCGAGATTTCTTTATTTATTCACCAACGTCCCCCTCAGCCTGACCTGAGCATTCTTTACAAAGTTACGCTCCACTCTCATTAGAATGGTTTGGGTGGGAAAACAACCTCAATGTCGCTGAGAGGTGCTTACTAGGCCATATGCACTGGGGGGGCGGGGGGGTTGGGGCCCCTGACTTACACCTCTATTACCTATGTGCATAAGCACACTTCGCACATTACTGGTATTTTCCCCCGCCTGTCCTCCAACACTTTGCTGTGGAGGCGGATGGCGCATATCCGGAACCGCTGACTGCTATGCTACTGCGGACCCTATCATTAGGTTCCCAGCGATAAATGAGCATGATAGATGGCACAGTTACAGCTTGGTGGACGTTAGCAGTGGCTGTTTTAACAAGCATTTGCAATGCAATAGGTCTCGCATTAGGAAAGATTGAGCTATTGGTATTGTAAATGACACATTTTTTATGTATGTGTTTCGTTTTGGAAATAGCGAAATTAATAGCTTTGTCATTTACAATGCCAATAGTTTTAACTTTCACAAATGTGGCACCTATGGCATTTGTAATGCAATATGTGTTTTATTTACGTGACTTAGATATATTGATATTACAAATAACAATGGCTTTTAATTTTTTTAAATAATTAATACTTAAATAAAAGTTATTGTAATTCATAATGGCAATAGCTTAAAGTTTTGTAAATAACTTTTGTGAAGATTATGTTCAGTGTATTTTATTGCTATGAAAATCCAAGAACAGAAGTGAAATATTAACATCTTTTTGTGACATTTGTAATAAAACTTGAAACATTGAGAGAACATATTTAAACCAGTTATTGTTTGCACACTGGGTAAAATAGGCCTGGAATGTCAGTGTGGCACATCCTAACACCAGCACACACATTGTGATAGAGGAGACGTATTATCTTTGCACTGCCGAAAGTACATAAAGCGCAATGAAGAAGGTGGTACGGATTTCAAAACGGGAAGATGGACAAGAGAAAACCATGCGACAGACAGCGGTACTGTGCATGCATCTTCTATACCTTAACTGCATGATAATGCACACACCGGGACAGGTCTCATGGAAATGTTGGTGTTTTTTTTAGCGTTTTATATAGCGCAAACTTGACTCAAAGGTATAGAGTATCAGAGCGCTTTACACAAGCACCAGTAACGTTACAAGGACGGGGTGAAAGGAGGGTGAAGAGGCAGGCGGCTGTGCGGGGGGCTGTGCGGGGGGGCAGTGCAGGGGGCAGTGCAGAGGCTGTGCGGGGGGGCAGTGCAGGGGGCAGTGGGGGGGCAGTGCAGGGGGCAGTGGGGGGCTGTGCAGGGGGCAGTGCATAGGCTGTGCGGGGGGCTGTGCAGGGCGCTGTTCAGGGGCTGTGTGAGGGGCAGTGCGGGGGCTGTGCGGGGGGGCAGTGCGGGGGGCAGTGCAGGGGCTGTGCAGGGGCTGTGCGGGGGGCAGTGCGGGGGGCAGTGCAGGGCCTGTGTGAGGAGCGGTGCAGGGGCTGTGCGGGGGCTGTGCGGGGGGCAGTGCGGGGGGCAGTGCGGGGGGGCTGTGCATGGGCTGTGCATGGGCTGTGCAGGGGCTGTGCGGGGGGCAGTGCGGGGGGCAGTGCAGGGGCTGTGCGGGGGGGCATGAATGAACAGATGAGCCCACGGGTTGACAGATACACCACCTGCACAAGCTAGATCATCAGAGAGCTGAACACACACACAGATGAAGACAGGTAATCACTGTGAAGGTGCGAC